>NC_092391.1:28635637-33635637 GCF_030028105.1 Mobula birostris | reverse complement strand
GTATTGTATATACTTCCACATAAAAATATAAATATTCATCTTTTACGTAGGAACAAATAGTGCTATCATCCCTGCACAGGATTTGAAATTGTGTCAAAGACATAAAGAGGTATAAAGTTCATAAGGAAGAAAGATCTGCTGCAGAAGATTGTAGACTTAGACAGCTCCATCACAGATATAGCCCTCTCCACCATCAGGGCCATCTTCAAAGGGAGCAATGCCTCAAGAAACAATAATACAGCATCCATCATTAAGGATCCTCGCATTCCGAGACATGGACGCTTCTCATTTCTACCACCACAGAGCAGGTAAAGAAGCCGAAAGGCCTGCACTCAGTGATTCAGGAACAGCTTCTTTTCTTCCATCATCCCTTTCTTTTGCAATATTTATTTTGGAATTTATAATAATTTTATGTCCTTGCACTCTGATGTAAAATAACAAAGTTCACATCATACAAGGCAGTGATAGTAAACCTAATTTTGATTCTAGTCATAACAACAATAGTCTGGCTTGTACCAAGCATTCTATGATATCTATTTCTGTGAAATGCTCTCTGCAAATGCAATGAATTTCACTTATCCCTATGTTAAATATAACACAACATTCGCACAGCTAAAATGGTTTATGTTGCTCTGTAGACTCCACTGATGACAATTGATCTGACAGAGGTCCACTGAGAGTAGAACAATTTGGTACTAGACGGGAAGTCTAGTTTCTGTGTTAAGGATCTTATTTTCTGATTACGTCAACATGAATTCCTTCCACTTGAAAGTCTCCATATACTCCCGATGCAGCAGACCAAATGACATTTGGATAGATTATCAACCAGTAGCAGAGGAAGAATGGCATTGTCGTTCTACAGTAGTTGCCGATTATAACTTCCCATCAATTATGAGTGAGGGGGGAACAATATAGATGGATACAGTAGTGAAGGCTGTCATTGAATGTACCTGCATGTTTGACTGTGATGACTGATTCCAGACTAGTGTCTGTCTGCTGAAAACCTCCATGGTCAACAGTCATAAAAGCCCATTGAGTTTGATTCAACTATCAAGCAGCCAGTAACACTAATGTCAAATTATATGCATAGGTATGATGAGGTATGGTACAATATGGTTGGGTTGAGTTGTCCTCTGATTTTGGCAATTTACTTGCAAATGTTTTGTCGCCATATGAGGGGGGACTCCATCAGTGTGCTATTAATTGTGGTGTCCCACGAATGCTTGAGCTCAATCCTATTTATGATCCATTGCAGACAAAATCCTAGACCACGACACACGAAGTTTACTGCATAACCAATCAGTGACGAGACTTCCTCCCTACATCACAATTGAGTTTCCGTAATGACAACCCACCAGCTGATTGATGAGTATATAAAGGTCAAACATTCACAGGATACCACAATAATAACGCTGCACTGTTGATGTCTCCTCATATGGTGATGAAACATTTGGAAGCAAATTGCGAGTTTGGAGAACAACTCAACTCAGCCATCAACCACCCTGATTACACTCCTTCCAAATTATTTCCAACAGTATAACATAAAACTTGCTTACAGCTGTATCACGGGAACTTGGGTAGAGACAACAACACTGAATTTAAATTATACATCACTTATACCATAAAGTGAAAACAAAGACTGTGCAATCGCAAGAACATCATGCAAAAAAAAGACAATCATATACAAATCTGTGGTCGGGCAAGAGGTCTGTAGTGTTCCACTAATGAAGTAGGTTTAGGGTTGAGCAGTTTGGTTCAATAACTGATGGTTGTAGGAAAACAGCTGTTCCTGAACCTGGTAGTGTTGTTTCTGTCACTCCCGCCCAACAGTATCAATGAAAGAAAGGTTGGGATCCTTGATAATAGATGTAGCCTTTTCAAGGCAGTGTCACCGGCAGATACTGCAAAGAGTGAGAAGGGCTGTGCACATTATAGATTGTGTTGTGTCCACAGCTCTTGATTTCCTGTGCATTGAAACTACCGGGTCATAATGCAACTTGTGAGGATGGTTCCAACATGGAGTACTTCTTGAGATACAAAATGTCTGTATAGCACTTACACAAATTCCTGTCTATTCTTTCCATCATCAACTTCTCTCAGATTCTACCACTCATCCATGTACTAGGGGGAATTCTCAATGGCCATTTTAAATAAAAAAAAACAGCATGACCTTGAGATGAGAACCCACATTTATGCCAACTCCACACTGGCAGCATTAGAACTCAGGGCACTGGAATCACTGGAGCCGTGGTGCAGGTTAGTCACAGCGCCTGTAGTTATTTTACAGCAAAAATGCATGTCTGGATGAATAACATTGTGTAGTTATGCTGTTTTGCATGGGGACAGGCTGAGGGATTGTAGCAAGGTTAATTTCTGGGAATTTCTTAACAAATGAGCTCATAGTCACAAAATAGTTAGAGACTCAACATGCCGTACATGAATCATCATTAGGAAAATAACTTACAGACCAGCACCTGTTAAACCAGCTGGAGCCTTTATCAGAACATTTCTTCTTCATTCTGTATTGACATGTAGAAAGTGGTTTAACATTCGTGTACTTTTAATATAATTGAAATATAGTTTGGCTTCTTCTCCAGTGGCTGTTAAAGATTGTCATAAATCTAACCAATTTCTGTTGTTTTAAGCTGCAGGCTAATTGATGGATGAAAACATTCTGGAGTGAAATTAATGTCTAGGACAAATAGGGTTTCAGTTGGGTAACCAAGGTTGCAGTATTGAGAGATAAGAATTGAAAGTTTGAGCAAAACAAGTCAAAAGCAAATTAAAATCCCACTTGAAAATCTAATGAAAAACTGCAAGTGCAATCAAAAGTAGAAGCAGGAACTGTATGGAGCACTGAGAAAGTCAGGCAACATCTGTACAAAAATAAACAGAGCATTCTTGCCTTTTCAAACAAGAATAAAGTACCGCACATGTGGAGAATCTGAATTAAAACCAGAAAAATACGCAGTACGTCAGGTATAGGATCTGTGGGAAGGTTACTATTTCAGATTTGGGAAAACTGGAAATAAAATATTTTTAAAGATGGTAGGAAAACAGCTGGGGCATTCAATTGAATACTTTCTGCTATGATCTTTTTGGTGGCTGCCAGTGCTGAGCTACACTATTTCTTCTCATAAAGAAAGTTAGAAACACCAAACTATTAGAGATGATCTGTACCAGTCCTAGTCTGCTATCTTCAAATAATCTATCAACCATTGCTTCAATGTGATTTACATCTGGATGGCATTCCTGTATTATTCTGTGAATGTAATTTCATTTTGCAAGTTCCGATTAAAGATCATTGATCTGAAACATGAATTTTCTTCTCTTTTCACAGACTGTGCCTGGACGCTGAATATTTTCCTTGTGATACATCAGATAGGAATCCATTAGCAACACTGACAGTGTTATCCTGCATAGGGAAGAAATTCATACAAACGGTGCTGAGTTATTTGATTTTAATCAGTGCAGCAAGGAGTCTTCAGCAGAGCATCATAAGTCATCTTTCAAACATATAATTCAATTCTTTGTTCACAGAAGGTTACTTTCGCCTTGAGTAAACTCTCTTTTATGGAGCTGTGAACCAACAATAATGATCATATGGAGCCACATAACATGGGAACAGGTCCATTGGCCTATCGACTCTACATCGATCCTCAAACATCTGTTCACACTGATCATAAACTTGGCCCACTTTGTAGATTAGATTATGAGAACACTCAGTCCTCTTTTATTGTCATTTAGAAATGCATACATGCATCAAGAAATGATACAATGTTTCTCCGGAGTGATATCACAGAAAACAGGACAAACCAAAGACTAACACTGACAGAACCACATCATTATAACATATAGTTACATCAGTGCAAAGCAATAACATAATTTGATGAAGAACAAATCATGGGCATGGTAAAAAAAGTTTCAAAATTCCCCAAGTTGATCGACTCCTGAGTCCCCAATAGCAGGCAGAAAAGGGAGAAACTCCCTGCCATAAACCTCCAGAAACCGTCAACTTGCCGATGCCTTGGAAGCAGCCGACCACAGCCGACACTGAGTCCATCCGTCCGAAAACTTAGAGCCTCCAACCAGCCCTTCCGATACAGCCTCCCGAGCGCGATCCTCTGCAGAGCGCCTTCAGCCTAGCCCCGGCTGCTGAAACAAACTAAGCCGAGGATTTCGGGGCCTTCTGCTCCGGAGATTCCGGTTACCACACAGTAGCAGTGGCAGCGAAATGGGCATTTCAGAAGTATTCCAGATGTTCCTTCGTACTCTCACGTTCATCTCCATCAAATCAGAATTGTGCACAGTCCCCTACTTGATAGGTAACAGATATTCATCACCGGAAAGACCGCACACACTGTCGTCGGGCGCCATCTTCTCTGCCTTGATATTGTTTCCAAATTTCAGAAAGCTTTTTTCCCACCCACCCCCTCTCTCCACCACCACCCCATATTGCATATCCCAACCATACCTCAGAAAACTTACAGAGGGCAGTTAACCTAACATTTTTGTAATGTGGGAGGGAATTGGAACTTCTGGTAGAAGCCTACCTGATCATAGTGTCAAATATTACAAAGAATTATTCTGCAGATCCCGCAAAATTACTACGCACTTTTTGTTTTTTTTACAGAGAATGTACTCAACCAGACAAAGAGAGCTTAGCAGGTTAAAGTTAAACTGAATTTCATGCTGGATCATTTCAAACAGCAACAAAAGATTTACCTCATAACTGTTGATCTGGAATCTCATTTGGACCCAAGCAGGTAAGAAAAAACTCCCCCTTCCTTGAAGGCTATTAGTCAACAGATAGGTTTTACAATAATCTATGTTTAACCCTTGCATTATTTATTTCCCCAATCTCAAACCTATTTAATTACATGTCCCAGATGCTACGGAAGTATTTGAAGTCCTGATTTATCAGTCTGGTCTAGGTCTCTGCATTGCTAAAACAGTATCATGACTATAATCCTACCATTTCCTTTGTTAAATGATTGCTACAAGGAAAAAAGAATCATTTGTAGCTGGAATAAACTTATAACTGTTCCTTGCCGTAGGTTCTTGAAGGAACTGATTGAACTTATCCTACTGGGTGCTCCTTAACCTTTAAATATTTCCTGTACTCTCCCAGAGGCCCGTGATGATGCTCCAATGCATTACCATACACCTGCCTTTCCAGATTCTTATTATCCATGAATGTCTTCTCCCTCTGGACTCTCAATAACCCAACATCTCATTTCTACGGCAACAAATTTGGCCTTTTAGCCACTTGTAACATTTGAAAATAACAGGCTGTCAGTGATTCTGATTGCCAGGACTGAGGATTCAAAGATTACACTTCACTGGCTTCAGGATAATCATTTTCATTTACATCAGTAAAAACCATGTCTCAGTGTTCCCTGACCCAACCTAAAAAGATTTTAATTCCCTATGACAAATTAGTGCTTGGGTTTATTTCTAACAGAACACTGAACTTCAGATATACCCTGCAGGATCTTAATCAAAATAAACTACAACCTAACATATTGAGCTGACTTAACAGCATTTCATAATTTCTGCTTCCGTTATTCCTTATCTGATTTGAAAATGTTATTGCTGGTTTAATAATTTAAATTTGTCTTGAGGAATGTAAATCATGGTTTAAGGAACGATTTTGCTTAACCTGAAGTGACCCAGCTCTTCAAAGCCAGAAGAAAGCCTTGCTGTCTTGTTTTGCAAAACAGAAAACATTAAACCAAATGAAATCTGAGGAAAATGGTTCATTACAAACTTACTAATAAACAGAATGCACAATCATTATGTTATTTAAAATTGTGCAGCATTTTGATAGAGAACAACTTTTCTTAGGGTGGTTGTTAATTAACAACAGTGAAGAGAGAACAAGGAAGAGCATAGGAGGATAATTTCATTTGTTCAATATGTTCCTAAAATTCAGAATGCATTTCTTGAAATGCAGGAGGAAGCACATTGAATTGTAACATTCAAAAATGAAGTGGCTACACCGTCGAAAAAGCCTGCTGACGGCATAGTGACATCCGCACCGGACTTCGAGGATAGTGGTCCCAAGGTCGAATCCGGACGGCAACCTGCGTGCTTTCAATCTGTGCTGCGTTGAGCATTGAGCGAACAACTCAGCCTCATAAAAAACAGACAAAAATTCTAAAGAAAAGCAAGGTTACTTCCCGATGTGCCATAAGGTGTGGAAAGGAACAACAACAATATGTTCGAAAAGGGGGGCAAAATAGAGTGCAGTGAAAAGGTGAGGGGGCATGCGGACTAATTGAGTTACTTTTCCAGAGACTTGGTTCAAGATGGGCTGAATGGCTTTCTTTATTTTAGATGTTTTTGTAAAGTGGTGCCAAATTGATTGTAAACATCATCCTGTTTTATATTTTAATATTTTGATTTATGCATTATTTTAGTTCCTTGGCCGAGTTTCACAGGAAATTGGCACCGGCAAGAATGTGTCAATTTTCTATTTTTATTGGCAAATATTGAGATGATTGTGATTTTTTTTTCCCCATGGAAGCATTGCCTTGTTTACTTTTTATTCTGCTTATGGCAGCCAATGTACAAACGTATAATTAAGTTCTATTTTAACATTTCTGTCTTACTCAAACTGAAAGTAGCAATTATAGAATTTAGTTCATCCTTTTTTCCTCCTAAATAGCTATTTTAAACAACAATTGTAGGTCACTTCCCTCTTTACATGATAAAGTATTGAAATTGTGTGTCTTTCTTCAGCTGGTGTGCAGATATGAACCGAACCGAACTTATTGGTCATCGTCTTTTGCCATACAACAAGAAAGCAAAAGAAAACAATCCTTTCTGCAAAGTTCTTGTTATTAAGATTTTTAACTTTGATATCTCAAATTCTAGAATTTATTTAAATCTTACATCTATCCCACAACATGAGAGAGTAAAAATCTCTGCATTATGACTCCATTGCAATGTACAGACATGTGAGTTTAAAAGATGAGACAGCTTGTTGGAAGAAGCTGTCCTGTAAGCCCATTGGTCCTGGCTTTAATGCTGCAGTTGCATTTGTGAGACAGAAGCAGCTGAAAGAGTTTATGGTTAGGATAACTGGTGTCCCCAATGATCTTCCAGACCTTCTTTCTGCACCTACTGCTATAAATGTCCTCAATGGAGGGTAGTCCACATCCACAGATGTGCTGGGCTGTCTGTACCACTCTCTGCAGTGCCCAGTGGTCAAGGTTGGTGCAGTTCCCATACCAGGTGGTGATACAGCCAGTCAGGATGCTCTCAATGGTGCCCCTGTAGAAGGTTTTGAGGATTTGGGGACCCATGTTGAATGTTTTCAGTCACCTGAGCTGGAAGAGACGCTGTTGTGTTTTTTTTGAACAAAGCCAGTGTGTACAGCCCAAGTGAGATTTTTCCTGATGTGTATGCCAAGGAGCTTGAAACTATTCACTCTCTCAACTGCAGGCTCATTGATGTTGATCGGGCCGAACTTGTCTCTGTTCCTCTGATAATCCACAATTAGCTCTTTTGTTTTTTGGACATTGAGGGACAGGTTGTTATCCTGGCACCACTGTATTTGATCAGCAGGTTGGAGCTGTGTGTGGCAATACAGTGGTGGGTGTAAAGGGAGTAGAGATAAGGACTCAGAACACAACCCCAGGGGCACATGTTTAAGACATAATTGCTGAAACAATGCTTTCTGTTCCTGTGTTCTCTTTCAACCACTATGCCTTATTATGTGGTGTTCGTGAGTTCAATGCTTTAACCACAGCCACAGATTTGGCTACTTTGCATGTCACGGTGAACTGTTGTCTTCTTAATGCTGAGTACTGACATTTGTAGGTCATAACATCAGTCCTGACAAATTAGCACTCGGATCAAATGGCTGAGATAAGTACGTCTATATCCAAGCAGCAAGCTTGCTTTCTCCAGCATAAAGCTCATTCATCCATGTTAATTTTTAAAGTTTGAAATGTGTTAAAATGTGTTGCAATATCACTTGCTATTTGGCATTTTCTTGCAGACATTAATCCAATTTATGGCATAGCCCCAGACTCTCTCAGTATGTGGTTAGGACTCAACATGGAAATGGAATTTTTTTTAACAGCAGTCCCATCACTGTACACATGCATACAATTTGAAAAAGTCAGCCGTTAGAGGCCTCATTGTATCCCTCATTATCTACTGTTCATTGCATTTCTGAAATTTGTAGAGGAATACACATTATTAGCAGCATTTCAGTTATTCTTGGATACCACTAAACCTTTTCCAACGTACCCATCACTTACCTGTTCTCCTCTGGTCCAGGCTAATTTTGCTGAATGTTCCAAAATAGAAACCTTTGAACATTAAAATCATTTGGATTTGGTCTTTGAAGCAAAGCCATATTAGTCCCTTGAAACCTTGAGTTTATTGGGCAGACTAGGTTCATATGCAACCCTCCTGCTTGCTGACCCCCTGCATCATTTTAACAGCTAACAGTGTACCAGAGTAACAATTGTAAATGTAATCAACTGCAGTCTATATGTTGTGTTAACATTACCCCTGTAAGATCATTGTGAGACCTTCCTCTACAAAATCGTTGCACACTCAGGTTAGTTGACTCAGCTGTTTCTTGAGATCTTTTAAATTTCTTTCATTCAAACTGCAGTAAGTTAATTGAAACTCGAAGAAGCAGATGTTTCTTTTTTTAAATCAAAGCAAGGTAAGAATCTTCTTTTCAAATTGAAACAAGATCATGTAATAACTGGTTCTTAACAATATGACTGAAGATAAACACACTTTCCTATCCTGCATGTTATTAAACTAGAAAGAATAAGGAAGGATTTACCAGGGTGTTGCCTGGACTTTGGGGCTGGAGTTAATGGAGAGCTGTTGACTGGGACTTTGATCCCTAGAATGTAGGAGATTGAGGGGTGACCTGATAGAGATATGTAAGAGCAGGATGGGGTACATGTGACGGGTTGAATGCACATAGTCTTTATCCTGGTGAGTGGGTGTTGAAAACAAGAGGGCATAAGTTTAAGATCAGAGGTGAGATATTTAAGCACATAGGACCATAAGATATAGGAGGAGAATTAGGTCATTTGGCCCATCCAATCTTCTCCACCACTTCATCATGGAAATCCAAAGAGATGTTAGGAGCAGTTCTTCATGTTAAAGGTGGTGTGTACATGGAACAAGCTTCATAAATAATGGTTGAGACAGGAACATTAGGAAACTTTTAAAGCCATCTAGATAAGAGGTTTAGAAGGCTCTGGACCAAATGGGAGCTGGAGGGTGGGGGAGGGGGGGTGCACACCCTGCATGGATTAGTTGGTCTAAAGAGCCTGCTTCTCTGCAGTAAGATTTTATGACTTTATCTGTATGAGGAATTACAGATCGTTTCTATAATGCAAAGTTAATTTGCTTTGATATGAAAGTCCTTTGCTATTTTGCTGGGAAGTTGGTAATTGAACTGGTAGGTTGTTTAGTTATGTGGTTATAATTCATACCTCACACTATTTGAAATGCATTGTGATTCTGCATCGAGGTAAATGCAGTAATATTTTTAACAACAATGCATACTTATGGTTCCATATGCCTGACATTTGTTGATTGTAAAGTGGAAGAGGATATTTCCCTTGTAACCTAGATGAAAGTTAAGTTATAGGAGGAAGTATACTTTGAATATTATTGCAGAAAGCTTTGTTGATTAGCTTGGTCCAAATTAATTTTGGCTAACAACTGATAGAAATGTAGAACACTTGCAAAGGCAGGGTTTTGGCACATTTGTTAAACACAGATTAGAGAATAAGTGTTTCTCTCTGGTATTCTCATGATGGAGAAGTGAAGGAGGGATAAACTGTAATGTCCTGCCTGTGTGCACAATGATGAAAATATCCAAACTTGAGAATAAAAATAAACTCAAGGTTTGCTTTTCAGTAGGTTAAACAGTGAGATAAGAAACAGAATTGTCGACATCCTTTGTAATAAACAGAACTATTTTATAATGCATTCAGAAGAAATTCTGCAGATGCTAGAAATCCAAGGCAACACACACAATATGCTGGAGGAACTCAGCAGGTCAAGCAGTATCCATGGAAATGAATAAAGAGTCGACATTTCGAGCTGAGACTCTTCTTCAAGAGTACTGAATTTATATATATTCTTTATATTTTATTTCATTATCCAGATATAAAGTATTGGAGAAGGAGTCATGTGAAATTCTTTCATTGCTGCAAGAAGAATAAATGGAACAGTCAGCCAAGACTAAGTGTTTATAGTGTACCGAATAAGCAAGTGTGACAGAGTGTGGTGATATCCAAAAAGAAGGAGAATCCTATCTGCAGGCTGAGAATAAATGGGAAAGACATAAAACAAGTACAGAACTTTTGCTACTTAGGAAGCTGGGTGACATCAGATGACAGGTGCGACTTGAACATTAAAAGAAGAATAGGGATGGCAAAAGACACCTTTACGAGAATGAAGAGTATACTGACCAATACTAAACTAGGCATGACAACCCGTCTCAGAGTACCAAAATGTTACCTTTATCCAGTTATGTTATATGGCTCAGAATGTTGGACAATATCTAGTAACATGAGGAAACGAATTGTAGCAGCAGAGATGTGGTTTTTGAGGAGGACGCAAAGAATATCATGGACGAAACGAATATCTAATGAGGATGTCATGAACAGAGCAACCACAAAAAGAGAAATAATGTATGAGATCATGAAAAGGCAAGGTAATTCATTGGACATGTGATTAGGAAAGAGGAGTTAGAATGCACGGTAATTATGGGAAAGATTGAAGGGATGAAAGCAAGAGGAAGACAAAGACAAAAGATGATAGATACAGCAGCCAGCGAGCTGGAAATGAATACCAATTAATTGATCCACTTGACCCGAAACAGGAGTGTGTGGGCCATGGCAGACAAAGCTCAAACTGGGCATGGCACCTGATGATGATGATGATGATGATGACAGCGTATGACAGGAGTCTGGAATGTACTGCTGGGGTAAGTGGGGAAAGCATGCACCATCTCTATAGACACATGAACACGCAGGAAATTGAAGAGTATAAACCACATGCAGGCAGTTTAAATTAGCATCATGATCAGCACAGACATGTGGGCTGATTGGCCTGTTCTTGTGTTGTTTGTTCAGTGTTCTAACTGTGCCTTGTGCACCAGGGAGTCCCAGGATTATTTCCACATTCTGTCCCGTGTCTCTGTTCTGCAGAAATTAGATAACATATGTCTGGTGCATAATAGTGCTCCTAAAACTGCTCTCAAAGCCAATGCTTCAAGGAGGAGAAAATTTGTACTGCTGCTTGTGTTGCTAACAAGCATTCCCACAGCTCAGAGCAGGACAAGACTGACTTTGCACATTTTGCAGCTGTGTGTTCTGCTACCTCTCTCTCATGGTTTGATGTGCAAATCGTTGCCAATTGAGGGAAAACTCCATGAGGCCAACCCCAATAAGAAGTCAACAATTTCAAACAGGAGCTCCGTTGGATTAATTGACTGATTATATTGTTAAAATCAATGCACCTGATCTAATGTGTATTGATTTTCAGAAGACACTTGATGTGGTACCTCAGAAATGGAAAAAAAACAGGTGTGTTTTGTGGAACAGATTTCCCTCCAAGCTCAAAGGCACTGAAGTCATAAGTCACTACAAAATCAGTACATGCAAGCAAGGAAGAATTCCTTGTGAGAGTCTCCAAATTGTCAGAATGTTTTTGTGCATAATTTAAACAAAGACTGAAGAGGTGATGATCCACTTTGATCCACCACACTAGGTCTCCATGCCATTCTCAACATCCGGCATATAGATCAAGACTAGGGACTAGGGACCTTTGGTTTCAACAACACCTGACATACAAAACTGCTGTATGGTCCTCCCTTTACTTTTATCCCCCGTTCTCCAGGACTTTAAACAAGGGCTAAAGTCCTTATCCAAAATTTCTGGTCAATCTGATAAGATTTGTTGAGTCAGTTTTGACCTTACAACTACCTCTGTTTCTGGTCTATTGGGATGCTTACCTTGCCTAGTATTGTAGTAAGCTTTCTCAAGATAGTTTACAATAGTGCACAATATACTGTACATTTAAAACTACAATTAATATACTGCAACAGTAGGTTTTAATTGCAACTCTTGATTATTTGAGGCTGATGCTTATGAATAGTGTGTTATTAAAACAACTCCACAGTAATCTTTAATTCTCCTTTGACCCATGTGGACTAAAGAGTAAATGTGAATTTAACTATGCATACTTCAGTGTTTGCCTCTTCTCAGTTACAAAAGGTTATTTTGTTGTAATGGTGAAATGTCACATCCAATTGAAATCAAGGAATCTAACAGAAGTTGTTTGTCGATCCATACAAGAATCTTTGGAACTTACAGAAGTATAGACGTGGGACATAAAATAACTCTATTAGAACAGTTCAATTGGATTTATTTAAATCTTTTGCTGCGTTCTGCTTGGAAAACAAATAAAATATGAAAGTTGTTCATTAGTCAGAGCAAATTTATGTATTTATTTATTTATTAGATACATTAAGGAACAAAATGGTGTCAAAATGGTTGTTGTGATGTGTCTAGAGTGGTAGTGTAGTGGGTAGTGCTTGTCACTCTCACTTTCAGCTTGCACCACTGGCTAGCGGTCTTGCGAAAAGGAGAGCTGAATGCGTAAGTCTCTCTCTGCCAGTACACAGTCTCTCCAATAGCAAACCTCATGTAGAGTCTCCTCACTAGTGACATACAGAAACTGAACTCCTTTTGGATTCAAGCTGAACTACAGAGGGGAGAGAGAAGAGGTTTGGCCCCTGCACACATAGCGCGTAGGACCACCGGTGTGTGGACACCGGTGCATGTGAACCAGATCCTCAGCTGTGGGTAAATAGCCCAACTGCCTTGGGGGAGACGAAGGCTACAGGAGCAAACCAAGACAGCAAATCTGGAGTGGAGCAGCTAAGGTGGCTGGACGTCATTGAACATCCCTCCGGCAGCTCCTGCAGCCAAGATGGTCCCAAACGTATTGCTTCATAAGCTTTCCTTTGGACTAGACTGATGAGGACAAGAGGGGGATCTTGATGACGGGCATCACAGGATCTCCTTACTTTCCGCTCAGGCTTGCGATGATGATGATGATCATCGCAAATTGTCCTTCGAGACAACCACAGTGCGGAACGGATCCTTCTGGCCCAATGAGCCGTACTGCCCAGCAACCCACCAATTTAACAATAGCCTAATTACAGGACAATTTAAAATGTCCGATTAAGCCAGTAACCGGTACATCTTTGGACGGTGGGAGGAAACCGGAGCACCCAGAGGAAACCCACGTGGTTCATGGGGAGAATGTGTGAACTCCTTACAGATAGCATTGGAATTGAACTTTGAACCCTGGAATGCCCTGTAGTGCTAACTGCTACACTACTGTGGCAGCTCAATTTCTGATCAGTTCTGATCAGTTTATTGGTAATGGAGATGTATTTTCATGTAAAATATAAATGAAAGCATAAAAACATTCTTCTTAAACTTGTTTCATCAGATTTCATTGGATCCTATCATCTCCTGGTGTTCTGAATTTGGTAAAAGTGAGAAAAACTTTAACTACTTCAATGCCTAAACTTTATTTCTCAGTTCTGTTTCCAATTTATTATAATTGAGTCAAATGTTACCTCCAGTCACTTAGAACTGGTTGCTATTTGACATTGCAGGTGTGGCTGTTTGTAACAAACATGTTCTTCATAGTGAAGTAATGAGGCATCTGAAATACAGCAGTTTGTGGTAAATACTATGTACCACAGTGTGAGAAATTGAATGGAAGGGAGGATTCAGACAATTAATAATAATTAAATACAGTGAACTACACTTTATTATTATCAATTGCTATGAAGTGCTTCGAGCGATTGGTTATGGCACACATCAACCACAGCCTACCGGTCAACCTTGACGCTTTGCAATTCGCCTACCAGAGCAACAGGTCAATGGCAGATGCCATCTCTCTGGCCCTACATTCCTCTTTAGAACACCTGGAGAATAAAGACACATACGTAAGGCTCCTTTTCATTGACTATAGCTCTGCCTTTAAAACCATCATTCCAAATAAACTGATTCCTAAGCTCCGGAACCTGGGCCTTAGCACTCAGATCTGCAGCTGGATCTTCAACTTCCTCACAGACAGGACCCAGGCTGTCAAAATAGGGGATAAGCTCTCCTCTACGATCACTCTGAGCACCGGTATCCCACAAGGCTGTGTACTCAACCTCCTGCTGTACTCACTGTACACCCATGATTGTGTAGCCAAGTTTCCATCAAACTCAATATATAAGTTTGCTGATGACACAACAGTTGTAGGCCGTATCTCGGGTAATGATGAGCTTGAGTACAGAGAGGAAATTAAGAACCTGGTGGCATGGTGCGAAGACAATAACCTATCCCTCAACATCAGCAAGATGAAGGAATTGGTTGTTGACTTCAGAAGAAGTAGCAGACCGCACGACCCAAATTACATCGGTGGTGCGCAAGTGGAACAGGCCAAAAGCTTTAAGTTCCTCGGGGTCAATATCACAAATGAACTGACTTGGTCCAACCAAGCAGAGTTCACTGCCAAGAAGGCCCACCAGCGCCTTTACTTCCTGAGAAAACTGAAGAAATTTGGCCTGTCCCCTAAAACCCTCACTAATTTTTATAGATGCACTGAAGAAAGCATTCTTCTAGGGTGCATCACAACCTGGTATGGAAGTTGTCCTGTCCAAGATCGAAAGAAGCTGCAGAAGGTCGTGAACATGGCGCAGCACATCACACAAGCCAATCTTCTGTCCTTGGACTCACTTTACACCGCACGCTGTTGGAGCAGTGCTGCCAGGATAATCAAGGACACGACCCACCCAGCCAACAAACTTTTCGTCCCTCTTCCCTCCGGGAGAGGCTCAGGAGCTTGAAGACTCGTACGGCCAGATTTGGGAACAGATTCTTTCCAACTGTGATAAGTCTACTGAACGGATCCTGACCCGTATCGGCGCCGTACCCTCCAAATATCCGGACCTGCCTCTCGTTTTTTTTGCACTACCTTACTTTCCACTTTTCTGTTTTCTATTTATGATTTATAATTTAAATTTTTAATATTTACAAATTTTTACTATTTTTGATATTTTTAATATTTGATATTTGTAATCCAGGGAGTGGGACGCGCAGAATCAAATATCGCTGTGATGATTGTACGTTCTAGTACCAATTGTTTGGCGACAATAAAGCATAAAGTAAGTATTTCCATGGTTATTTTATTTTGCTTGCAACTGCTCCTCAGGTACCATTTTCTGAAGTTCAAGGTATAATCAAACAATCCTATGATAAAGAAATATAAAACCGTGCCAACCAGAACATGAGTCACTGGCCAGAGGATACAAAGCCTCTGACTTACCCTTATGAAGATAGCAGTCATGTAATTGATACTTTTGAGTTTCTGGTCATTGTAAATCCATAAATATTTAGGCTAAGGAATTTAGAAATACTAATGGTCTCGGAGTGGTAAATTTATATGTTCTGAATGCTACTTGTAACTTGCTACATATCAGCCCAGACCTAATGGTGAATCTGTGGAATTCTCTGTCCAATGTAGCATTGGGGGCTACCTTAGAAAATATATTTAAGACAAGGTTGGATGTGTCTTTGCATAGTATGGGAATTAAGGGTTATGGGGAAAACGCGGGAAGGTGGAGATGAGCCCATGCTTGGATCAGCTATGGGCAGGCTCGATGGGCCAGATGGCCTACTCCTGCTCCTATTTCTTATGTTATTATGTAAATAATTTTCCTGGATCTTCCTGTATCTCTGAGGCATTCTTGCCGTTATATGCTTGGGTAGAGATGATTGATGTCTGACTATCATAGTCATCTTCCTTTACACGAGGCATGATTCCAACCTCTGTAGTGTTTTTCCTTTGAGGCCTGTCAACTTTAGTGATACCAGTGCCCCTTAATGCCACACACAAGTCAATTGCAGTTTTATCACCTCTCCTCTGGAATTCAGATCTGTCAGTGGAAATAGCCCTCCAACTATCTGTTAGCTAATCTGCTATAGATGCATCCCTGAACATAACTAGACTCCTGTAATGTATGGACATTGGACAAGCAGAGATAATGGTCTTACTCACTCATCTAGACTTACTGATACTAGCAAGTGAGAAGTGACAGAGTGTCTTATCAAACACTTGATTATTTATTCCAGAGGTTCCTCTTCATACCATCATCACTCTCCCTTTAAGCTAGGAGTTCCTACCAGGGGTCCATGGACCCCTCAGCTAATGGTAAGGGTCCACAGCATAAAGAAGGTTGGGAATCTCTGCTTTAGACTATCATAGAACATAGAGCAGTACTGGACAAGAACTGCTCTTCTCTCTGTTGGTGGGAGAATGAATGTGGCAGCTCTGATTTGACTACTTTTACCTCAGTTTTTGTATCCCCGAGTCCTTCATCATTCTCAGTTCTTTGATAGTCAAATTTATTTGCTGAATTTTATTTACTTACTTTAATTTCTGCACGTTGGGTGTTTGACGTGATGGTCTTCTTTTTCCTAATGGGTTCTATTGGATTTCTCTGTTTTGTGGCTGCCTGTAAAGAGACGAAGCTCAAGATTGCATATTGTTTTATGTTTTCTCTTAATAAAGACAAACTTGGTGTGGGTTTATGCTAGAGAATGTCATTACTGAACTATCCTCAACCCTGTACATGCGCAAACAAGTCACCATTGCAGTTTCAGGTTCTGGATGAACCCCTCACATTGCTTGTTGGGAACTGAAGTTCTTTATTATAGATGCATTATAACACATATAGTATACATATTTTGATGATAAGTGAACATATTTTGTTCACTTTTTGGTAAGTTAACATATTTTGAACTTTGAACTTTCCAGCATAGACAAACATAAACACATAAGAAATAAAAACGTGATTAGACCACAGGGCAACTTGAACTTGGTCTGCAATGCATGCTCATACATTCACCGTCTGCCCATTCCAGTTGTTTGCCTGTAACCCTTGACCCAGGCATGGTAACAATTTACTTAATCTTCAATATATTCATTCTCTCCATTCTAGGTTAGAGAATTCCAAAGGTTCAGAGCATTCTGAAAGAAGAAGTTTATCATATTTCCTTTTTAAATGAATGATCTTTTCCGTATTCTGAAACTATGCTCCCTTGTTCCAAACACACTCACAACGGGTGCACTCTCTCCGTCCTTACTCTGCTAAGCTCCAGTAGAATTTTATGTACGCCAATGAAATCAGCTTAGTACTTTTAGACACCATTAATTATAGGCCCAGACTGGTCAATAATTTGTCATAAGGCAATTGTTTCATCCCAGGATTCAGACTGGTAAAATTCTTCTGATGCGTAAGAACATAACGATATAAGAAATAGGAGTGTGATTGGGCCACCTGGTCTGTCGAGACTGCTCCTGCATTCAATAAGATCATAGCTGATCTGATCATGGACTCAGCTCCACCTATCTGCCTTTTTCTCATAACTCTTAATTTCCCTGCTATGCAAAAATCTATCTAATTGTGTTGTAAATATATTTAATGAGGTAGCCACTACTATTTCCCTGGGCAGAGAATTCCACAAATACGCTACTCTCTGGGAAAATCACTTTCTCAGATTCAGCTTTTCTATCCTAAATCTATTCCCCATCTCTTGAGGCCATGTCTCCTGGTTCTAGTCTCACTTACCAGTGTAAACAACTTTCCTGACTTTATCTTCTATAAGATCCCCTTTCATTCTTCTGAATTCCAGCAAGTATATTAACAGGTGACTCAACCTCTCCTCATAGGCTAACCCCTTCAGCTCTGGAAAATATAAAACTCATCTTTTCTCTAAATGTCCAAGACATGTAACTTCTGTTGCCTGTTCCATAGTCATGTTGAAATTTCTATTAAAGTTGTCTATCTGTCTGTGGTTTACGTGTAGGACATCAAATCCTTTGGCTCAGACCACGGCATGACATACTAACATCTGTTTCCACGAAGGGTCATGAGTTCACATAAGACATTTTCTTCCCTACTGAACAGCAGCAACAACAACAACAAAGAGTTCCTCTTCATATATCAAGAACTTCCATTTGGATATAACAAATAGTGACTTCCTAAAGGGGACCTCTCGATGTTGAAGTTGAACTCATGGTACCAGACAGAGCAAGGAGGGAGTTTTCTTCTCCTCACTTTCCATCTCATCAACCTGCACATCCATCTGATCAATTCTCTCTGTAACCGGGTAATCAGATGGTTTTATCAATAACTTCTTAAAATAGAAACCATTACAGAGATACAAACACACAAAAAATGCTCAAAATTTTCAGCAAGAATTCATTGTGGACTTCAGGAAGGGAGGTCAAGGGAACAAACACCAGTCCTCATCAAGGGATCAGCAGTGGAAAGGGTGAGCAGTACCAATTTCCTAGATGTCAACGTCTCTGAAGATCTATCCTGGGCCTAACATATTAATGCAATTATCAGGAAGGCACAAGAGTGGCTATATTGTATTTGGAATTTGAGGAGACTTGGTATGACACCAAAGACTCTCACAAGTTTCTACAGATGTACCATGGAGAGTGAAGATCACATTTCTAGCACTGGTAACCTACTGGAATGGATGGAGCAATAATACACTGTCTCCAAGAGGATTCTCGGCAAGGTTCTTGATCTCAAAGCTGATGTCCACAGTAAGAAGCTGGGTTAGAAATCTTCACTTAGCATGAGGGGAGTGTGATGGATATTCTGGATATTCGCTTTTTTCTCATGTTTGCTAATCTGAGCTTTCTAAACAGCAGGTGCCACTTGAAAGATCACAAACAGATGTAAATATTCTTCCAACTAATATTGTTCTGTTTAGCTTCTGGTCATAAAATGGGAATCAGTCTTGAGTTCTTAAAATGTAAATGGAAAACGGGAATCAGCCCGAAGTTAAAACATTACTTTGCAAACAATCTCTGCTTATAGCACAGGCGCTCTGTTTGTGAGGAGTAAGATGCTAGCACACAGCATCCTGTCTTATTGAAGTATCATAAGACTGGGTTATTTCAAACAGAAAAGCTGAATCTTATATAGCATAGTTCAAGAAAGCTGGTAGATCAGATGGGTAGTATCATTTAGCATATCAATAAATGATGCGTTTATAGGTGGGAGCTTTATGTACTCAAGGAAGTTAGATTTAACAGCATTAATTGTAAACTGTGAACAGTATGCAAACATTGTGTGAACATTATCTTGTGGTCTGTGTTTCAAACATGCTTATAGACAGTTTGTGTTAAAAGGGCATCTGAGGAAATACCGGAGGTGCGTGAAGTCACCCAAGTGGGGAAAAAAAAGGTATAGACGTAGAGGGCAGTTCAGGCTTATTAGGAATAGAGTAAGGAGCATGAAGAAACGTGAAAGAAATATGGAATATACTAGAATCCATTCCTCTGGTTTCTTTTTATTGCAATGGGTAACTTATTCATCAGCAACTCTTTGACATGACATTTTAGCTTACAGGAATTGAACCTGTGTTTTGGAAATCCTTTGCCATTTGTGCTTTATGGTTTGTAATTTGGAAATGTTTAAGATAGAATTTCTCTGAGTTATAAATGTGTTTTAAGAAGATTGTTTGTATTTAGATATGTATCACTGAAAATAAATGAACTATGTTTTAGACCATTGTTAGCGGGAAAGGTAGTGAAAAGGAGCCCACCACTCGAATAGTGAGTATTGGCAGCAAAATTTGCCATGGAGAATAAATAGTGTAGTAAACAAGGCTTTGAAGATTGGGTAGTCACAGTATAATCTCCCTTTTGTGAGAGTATTCATTGCTATTTATATTAAATAAGGCTTAAGTTCTTCATTTAAATTTAGAAATTCACGGTCAACAAACCCAATCTCATTGCAGACCAAGTGATTTCCCAAACTGCATCAAGTCTCACCTCCTCATATTCTATCTTGGTATTCTCCAACTTGACAGCATCAACACTGGTATCACTAACTTCTGGTAACCACTCTCCATTTACCCATCTTCTATCTTTCCACCTTCTGCCAGCTTATGCTCCTCCCCTCTCTCCCCACCTTTTAATTCTGTCTCCTTCCCTCTTTCTTCTCAGCCCTGATAAAGAGTCTTGGCCTGAAACATCAACTATTCATTTCCCTCAATAGATATTGTCTCACCTGCTGAGTTCCTCCAGCATTTTTTGTATGGTATTGCTCTATTCCAGCATCAGCAGTATTTATTCAATAACCATTATGGAGGTAGTTATTCCATTCACTTCTCCCCTACCCTCTCTGCAACTTAAAACAATCTTCTTTTTGTTTGTTTGTTTTGTGGTTCTAATGAAGGATTTTTGATCTGGAATATAACTTTCTCTTTCCATATACACCAATTGACCTGCTGAGTGATTTCAGCTTCTGTTTATGTTTGTATACTTTATTCCCAGCATCTGCAATTTATTTTTTATTATTTCTGTTTACTGGCATTAGATGTTGACTTTATTTCAGAAAGTACTTCTACTAGTAACTTCATCTTTGTGACTTAAAGGATAAAAACATGCAGTACATCATATAATAGAGTGCAAATTCTGGATCAAATACAAGATTTTCCTTGTGCTAGTAAGTCAGTGTACCTCACTGGTTTCAGTTGTTGTCATCACTTTTGCATAGAACATCTCAGTAATTGGAGCATGATGTTAAACCTTTCACATAAATGACAGCTCATTTTGCACCTAATGGCAGTTTTAGGTGTCAGGAACTGATACGAACAGAAAAAAAATAGATCTATCCATCAACTTCTCACTCTATTCTTTTCCACTTGGGAAATGACTTAAATTATTAAAGCAGGAGTCAAATAAGACAAGGACCATCATCTTGTGTGTGTGTGTGTATATAAAAAAAAAAACAGCCTTTCCTGTAATGCAGATGAATGGCATTAGAAAGGAAAGCCATAAAATCTTAAACGGCTATATAACCAGAGTGCTTGAATAGAAAGATCTCACCTTTCACTACATCTTGCTCATATTTATTTGTATTACAATTCATGTTAGTGATAGGATCAGTATAGGACTGACCAGGTTTCAGCCAGTAAATATCTGATACTGATGATCAGACTTGATTCCACAAAGAAATTTCAGTAAAACTGCACAGGATGCGCTCAACCAATTCATGTCTTGCAACCAGTAAACACTGGAAACACTTGACAGATATAATTTATATATGATTCATATTTTGTGTTTTGCCTGTACCTAATATAATGCACTGGGTTAAGATTTCTACCGCAATGCTGTGAGGTATTTTATTTTAGCAGTTCTCTGTAAAAGCAGTACATCCTGCTGGGAAGAGTGTTTTGGCTTTGGCTAAAGATAAGGAGCCATGTTGTCCAGCTTACGAATGTTGTGTCAGCCAATCATGATTGCAAGATGTGAGAGAAGGTTCTAGAGAGCTGGGTGGAAGAGTTTTCTGAAGGTCAGTAGCCTGGTTTGGGGCCTTTGTGTGGAGGGAAGAGCACCGGGGAAGACGCCTGGAGGATCCGATCTGAAGGGGAGACCCGATCGCAAGGAGTGCTTCTCAAGGCATAGGATTCCAAGAAGGGAATTTCTACCTGTAGTTGGTAGTGACAATTCAGCACCATGAGTAAAGAGATGCATCCTCATGTACTCGAAAATGAGTTCCAACATTTATGTGCACCTTGGACTGGTTTAACTGAAATGAGCCCTTTTGTTGTGTTTTCTTTTCTTTTTCCTATTAACTGTTAGATAAAACTGAAATTAGTAAAAATACTTTTTTGTAATCCTTTCTTTGCTACCGATAATTGTGCTTGTGCAGTATTTACACAGCATTCGCTCAAATTGAGGTTCCTTTAATCGAATTCATGTTTCTGTTTGGTTGAGTCCCAAATCATACTGACCCTAGAGGTATATTCTTTATGAAAGTTGGCCTTCTCACCGCCGGGCAGAGTTAGCTAAGTTTGTATTCGAGCCCTGGGGAGAGGGGTACCCTAGTGTGCAATACCGATCTAAGTAAGTCTTTTATTATAGCTGTACCTCACTGTACTTGTGCTCATGCCAATAAACTCAAATTGACATATTTTGTCAACTCTGGAAGGAGGAACAGAGTTAGAATTACAGGTCCAATACCCTTCATAGAAAATATTAATTTTGTTTCTCTTTCCACAGATACCTCTTGAGTTGATGAATGTTTCCAACATTTTCAGTCCTTTTTTTTTAAATTTCAGATTTCCGGAATATACACTCATCTATTGAAATGTTCCCACAGCTAGTGATCTCACTTTAAGAATTGTTTATCTTGTTATTTCATGCTCTCGTTATTTATTGCTATTCATTTATATTTGTATTTACACAGTTGGTTGTCTTTTATGCTCTACTTGCTCTTTCATTGATCCTGTATATAGTTACTATTCTCTAGACTTGCTAAGTGTACATGCCGGAAAAATAATCTCGGTGTTGTATATGGTGACATTTATGTACGTTGCTAATAAATTTTACTTTGAACTTTAAATTTTCAGTTACTAATGTCTCTGTAAATTATTACTGACTTTGCTTTCAAATTATCATTACTGTATATGAAATTCCAGGCACCCTTTCCCCACATAATACAGTACACGGGGAAGTGTGAGGTGATGCACTTCAGTAAAAGCAATTGGATCTGAAATTGTGAGAAACTGCAAATGGGTGACGTTTAGGGAGAGCTAGGTATTCTAGTGCATGAATTGCTAAATGTAAGCTGTTAGGGACAAAAAGTAGTGAAGTAAGCAAATGATACTTTGGCTTTTATAATGGAGGTGTTTGAGTTTAATAAGTTTTTTGTCACAGTTTTACACAATATTGATGAGTCCACTCCTGTAATACCGTGTATAATTTTAATATCATAAGACACAGGAGCAGAATTAGGCCATTTAGCCCATCTAGTCTGCTCCGCCATTCAATCATGGCTGATCCTTTTTTCCTCTTCCCAGCCCCACTCCCTCGCCTTCTTCCTGTAACTTTTGATGTTGTGTCCAATCAAGAATCTGTCAAGCTCGGCCTTAAATACACCCAACAACCTGGCCTCCACGGCTGCCTGTGCTAATAAATTCCACAATTTCACCAGAAAGAAATTTCTGTGCATCTCTGTTTTAAATGGATGCCCCTCTATCCTGAGTCTGTGCCCTCTTGTTCTAGACTTCTGCACCATAGGAAACATCCTTTCCACATCCACTCTGTCCAGGCCTTTTAACATTTGAAAGTTTTTTAGTCTGCTTACATAAGAAAGGACGTAGTAGCATTGAAGGCAACCCAAAGGTGATTCACAAGGATAATTCTTGGGATGAGAGAGTTGTCCTATTCAGAGAAGATGGACAGTGTGGATCTGCGGATATAATAAACATGTAAGATTTAAAAGAGGCTTAACATTGATGTTGAGATGTTTTTCCTTGTGGGATAGTCACAAATAAGGAAACATAGCTGCAAAATAAAAAGATTTTAAAACTGAGGTGTATAGAAGTATCTTCTCTCACAGGATAGAGAATCTTCTGAACCTTCTGTCCCTGTGGGTGATGGACAATAGTTCATTAGAAGTTGTAAGGTTGGAGATGGCATTTATATAGAGAATTATATAGGGCAACATGGTGGCATAGTTGTTAGCACAATGCTTTACAGTACAGGCAACTCGGGTTCAATTACCATCGTTGTCCATAAGGAATTTGTACGTTCTCCCCGTGACCGCATGGATTTCCTCCAAGTCCTTCAGTCTCCTCCCACAGTTCAAAGACATACCAATTGGTCATTGTAAATTGTTCTGTGATTAGGTTAGGATTTTATTGGGGATTGCTGGGCGGCATGGCTCGGTGGACTGTACCCTTTTCCATACTGTATTTCAATTTAAAATAAAGGGAGCACAAAGGGGAATTGAGAATCATAATCCAAATCAGAATCAGGTTTATATGTCTTAAAATTTGTATCTTTCAGGAGCAGCAGTACAAGCAAAAACATAATATTACAAAAATTACAGAATAAGTAACTAGTGCAAAAGAAGAAACAATAGAGATCAGCACAGAGTAGACGTGATAATATTGAATGGCAGGGCAGGATTGGCCATTTGTAAATCTTTGGATTAGGACAGCAAAGAAGAACCAATAGGCTAGTGAAATGATTGTTTTGGGAAACAATATAAAACATTGAGATGTTTCTTTTGTGTAGTGGCAAACTCATTATTCCTCTCCTTAGAGATCTGAAAATGAGTTTGCTGTTTGTGATAGAACAATGTGTTTAGTGTAATTGTCATTTAGGGACAATGTTTAAACTATCCACAATTTGGTATTAGCACAAATTCTGGAAGCTTAAACTATCAATCTATTCTGTATGTATTTGTTTGTTAGAAGTCCCAGAGAGGTTTTTGTTTGAAGGAAAGTAAATATCAATGAAATGATGGATTAAAATTGTATTTCATCAAATTTTTTTTTAGTCACCATTGCATTATTCTGACAGCATTGTGATTTAAGAAACATTTCTGGACTTTTTTTTTTCAAGTGGTCTGCTTTCTTGACTTCAAGGCAGTCTGTGTTCCAGGTTTTCGGAAACTGATTGATACAGCAGGTGAACTGACATTTTATTCAGTTTAGAAGGAAAGATGAAAGCATTAGAAAGTATGTATGGGGGGTAATGTTCAGCTGCTCAAACCACCGAGAATGAACACTCCCCATCGTCAACATATGGGCCCAGCTCCCTTGTTGCTGATTATTTTTCATAGAAACATTCAACATCTCTGTTTGAATTTGAATCAATTAAACATTGTATTTCTGAGCAAACCATGAAAGGCTAATAGGTAGCATTGATTAAATAGTCAATTAATTCTTGAAATAAATGTCTTGTTAAGAACATCTTGCAAGTCACAGTGTAACTCATTTTTTTCACATTGAACAAACATCTGCTATGTTGTGTTAGGTAAAATATAAGCAAAAATTTTCAAGACATTGGTATATTATAAAGCTTTTGATAGTATATAGCAAATACGAGAAAATCTGCAGAATCTGGAAATCTAAAGCAACACACACACACACAATGCTGGAGAAACTCAGCAGGTCAGGCAGCATTTATGGAAAAGAGTAAATAGTCAGTGTTTTGGGCTGAGACCCTTCTTCAGTCCAATTTTGAAGAAGGGTCTTGGCCCAAAATGTTGACTGTATACTCTTCTCCATGGGTCCTGCCTGACCTGCTGAGTTCCTCCATCCTTTTGTGTGTGTTATTAATAGAGTATGCGCAGTGGCCAGACTGCATTTGTAGTAGTGTGAGCTGCTTAGGGCCTTATATCTAAGAAGTAACATGCCCTGGTGTTGAAGAGAGTCCAGAGGAAGTGTACAAGAATTACTCCAGAAATGAAAGGGTTAAATTATGATGAACGTTTGATGGGTCTGAGCTTCTACTCGATGCAGTTTGGAAGAGTGAAGGGAATGTCACTGAAACATATTGAAAGACGTAGATAGAGTGTATGTGGAGAGGATAGAAGCTGTCTCAGAATACGTGTTTAACCCTTTACAACAGAGGGAAGGAGAATCTGTAGAATTGATTGCCTCAGGTGGCCATGGAAGCCAATTCATTGGGTATATTTAAAGCAGAGGTTAAAAGGTTCTTTATTATTAAGGGTATCAAAGATTATGGGGAAGAGGAAGGAAAAGGTGGTTGAGAGGGAAAATAAATCAATCATGATCAAAGCAGACTTGAATAATCAAATTCTGCTTGTATGTTTTAATGTTTTATACTCATATATGCAAAAGTACTGTAATGATAGTTAATGCTAGTAGTTTATTGAACTTTGTGAACACTAGCTCCGTGTGCCTATGTTCCAGAGTAACTTGTCTCACTGTACAATCTTTCAAAAAGTCCCAGTATAACTATCATATTATGTTACTCAGTTGGTGGGCTCTAGTCCCATTATTACATTCTGATGGAACATCATCAGAGTTTATCTTGGTCATAAGAATTAAAAATAAGGAAGAAAATTTTGATTTCAAAAACAGAAGGAAATATTGCAGCAAGTTTAGTTTAATAAGTGTGTTTCAAAAGGAAGAGCCAAATAGGAGTTTTTGTAGATCTCTTAAAGCTTTTTCCTGGTAAGTTCCTGAGTCAGGAGAGAAATTTTTGCTGGCTGATGGAAAGTAGGCAAGTTGTTGTCACATACTAGATGGGATCTCCTGTAGTCTTCAGACATCTCACCAAAATGCTTACTGACAGAACCAACACACACCTGGCTCTGATAAACTAGAAAACAGGGATTATTTTGTTAGGATGCTGCTTCTGGATTTTGGTTTGTCATTCAAGACAATTGTACTGCAGACTTTGGTGAACAAGCTCCTTCTCCAACACTACTGTGCAACTGGGTGTTGGACTTCCAAACCAACAGATCTCAGATAGTCAGGATGCACAACCTCTCCTTCCTCCCCAACATCTTTAACACCCATACCTACCCCTAAGGGGCTGTGTGCTGAGCCTACATGACTGTACATCTAAACACTTGAGTAATCACATTGTCAAGTTCGCTGATGACTCAACAGTGGTGGGCTTATCACCAACAATGACGAAGTGCCCTACAAAGAGGAGATAGAAGAGCTTGAGCTTCTTCAATGTCTACAAGACAAAGGAGATGCTTATCGACTTCAGGAGAAATCGCATTACCGAAACCCTCTTTACATTAGCAGCACAGAAGTGAAAACTGCAGGCAGTTTTAAACTCTTGGGAGTTCTGTGTTCAATGCTTAATGGTAAACTTATGCCTAAAGCACATCTTGCACAAGCTCGTAGTCCCAAAAGACTTCCTACAGAATCAGGAAAGCTCACCAACACCTCTACATTCTGAAGAGGGTGAAGAGAGCTGGACTGTGCACATCTATACTCACGTCCTTCTACAGATGATGAGTGAGAAGTGAGGTTTATTGTCATTTAACTACATACATGTATATAATGCATATAGAAACGAGACAATTTTTTTGAACCGGAGTGTAAAATGCATAACACACAATAATTTATGAAGGTAAGGATAACATCTACAGATGAATCACACATAAATAACAAAATAAAGTGTGTTGATATTAAATATCATAAGGTATGGAACAGATTAACCAGTGATACTTTGAATACGATGCAGCAGGGAGTTCAGAAGCCTAATGGCCTGGAGGAAGAAACTGTTTCTCATCCTGACTGTTATTGCTTTTATGCATCAGTAGTCTCCTGCCTGATAGCAGAAAGTCAAAGAGGATGCTGAATGGATGGAAGGGATCCTTAATAATGCCAAGGGCCCTGAGTACGCAGCACTCCAAATAAATGTCCCTAATGGATGGTAGGGAGACCCTATGATCCTCTCAGCTGAATCCTGCAATACTGTCATGCATCAGCAGTGTGAATGGCATCGGGCTGAACACACAGCTTTGGGGAGCGCCAGTGCTCAGCCTAATGGGATGAGAAATGTTGCTGCCCACGTGGACTGACTGCGGCCGTACTATTAAGAAGTCCAGTATCTAATTTCCGAGTGAGGTGTTGAGATCCAGCAAGGACAGTAGAGAGTATCTTAACATTCTGCATCTTTGCATGGTATGGAAACTGCACTAGAGTGTTCCTGGAAGGAAAAAAAAATATTGTAAATTCTACGCTAGTTCCAAAATGCAATTTTATTGTGAATTAGGGTCCTTATTCAAGAAAGGGAGTAGGGATAGCCCAGGAAATTATAGGCCAGTGAGTCTTACTTCAGTGGCTGGCAAGTTGATGGAGAAGATTCTGAGAGGCAGGATTTATGAACATTTGGAGAGGCATAATATGATTAGGAATATTCAGCATGGCTTTGTCAAAGGCAGGTTGTGCCTTACGAGCCTGACTGAATTTTTTGAGGTTGTGATGAAACACATTGATGAAGGTAGAGCAGTAGATGTACTGCATATGGGTTTTAGCAAGGCATTTGATAAGGTACCCCATGCAAGGCTTATTGAGAAAGTAAGGAGGCATGGGATCCATGGGAGCATTGCTTTGTGATTCCAGAACTGGCTTGCCCACAGAAGGCAAAGAGTGTTATAGATGGGTCATATTCTGCATGGAGGCCGGTGACCAGTGGTGTGCCTCTGGAATCTGTTCTGGGACCCACACTCTTTGTGATTTTTAAAAATGACCTGGATGAGGAAGTGGAGGGATGGGTTAGTAAATTTGCTGATGACACAAAGGTTAGGGGTGTTGTGGATAGTGTGGAGGGCTCTCAGAGGTTACAACGGGATATTGATGGGATGCAAAGCTGGGCTGAGAAGTGGCAGACAGAGTTCAACCCAGATAAGTGTGAGCTGGTTCATTTTGGTAGGTCAACTATGATGGTAGAATATAGCATTAATGGTAAGATTCTTGGTAGTGGAGGATCAGAGGGATCTTGGGGTTGAGTCCATAGGATGCTCAAAGCTGCTACGCAGGTTGACTCTGTGGTTAAGAAGGCATACGGTGCATTGGCCTTCATCAATTGTAGGATTGAGTTTAAGAGCCGAGAGGTAATGTTGCAGCTACATAGGACCCTGGTCAGAACCCACTTGGAGTACTGTGCTCAGTTCTGGTCGCCTCACTACAGGAAGGATGTGTTCACCATAGAAAGGGTGCAGAGGAGATTTACAAGAATGTTGCCTAGATTGGGAGCATGCCTTATGAGAATAAGTTGAGTGAACTCAGTCTTTTCTCCCTGGAGCAAGGGGGGGATGAGAGGTGACCCTATCGAAATGCACAAGCTAATGAGAGGCATTGACCATGTGGATAGTCAGAGGCTTTTCCCCAGGGCTGAAATGGCTAGCATGAGAGGGCATAGTTTTAAGGTGCTTGGAGGTAGGTACAGAGGAGATGTCAGGGGTAATTTTTTTACCCAGAGAGTGCTGAGTGTGTGGAATGGGCTGCGAGCAGTGGTGGTGGAGACAGAAACGATAGGGTTTTTTAAGAGACTCCTGGGTGGCTACATGGAGCTTAGAAAAATAGAAACCTATGGGTAAGGCCTAGGTAGTTCTAAGGTAGGGACATGTTTGGCACAGCTTCGTGAGCCAAATGGTCTGTATTGTGCTGTAGGTTTTCTATGTTTCTGTATTTCTATTATTAGAAATAATAATACACTACACTAGTAACTGCACAAACCCAAAATGGATTCATGTGCAAGCCCCTCAAAGATCAATGCAACAGTACCAATCATTCAGGGATGAATTAATGCCCATGAGAAACTGGACTGTGGACTTCGAGATGGATTCGACAGCAATGTATCTGACCTTGTGACCTGTACAAGGTATCAAACACACAGGCAATGATATCACAGGTTCAGCACAATACTCTTCACTCCCTACTCTTTGGAACTGGACCTCCTGTGTCAAGTGAGAAATTGTGTTGTGGCAGTCAAGACAGAAGGATCTCATTGAAATCTACCGAATGTTAAAAGGACTAGATAGGATGGATGCAGAGAGGATGTTTCCTGTGGT
Organism: Mobula birostris; assembly: GCF_030028105.1. Lineage (NCBI taxonomy): Eukaryota > Metazoa > Chordata > Chondrichthyes > Myliobatiformes > Myliobatidae > Mobula > Mobula birostris. The sequence goes on along the minus strand of NC_092391.1, from coordinate 33,606,179 downwards.
GGGTGTATCCAGAACTAGAGGGCACAGCCTCAAAATTGAGGGGTGACCTTTTAGAACAGAGGCAAGGAGGATTTTTGTTTTTAGCCAGAGAGTGGTGAATCTGTGGAATGCTCTGCCACAGACTGCAGTGGAGGCAAAGTCCATGGGTATACTTAAGCCAGAAGTTGATAGTTTCCTGATCAGTCAGGGAATCAAAGGTTATGGCAAGAAGGCAGGTGTATGGAGATGAGTAGGATCTGGGATCAACCATGATGGAATGACGAAGTCGACTTGATGGGCTGAATGGCTTAATTCTGATCTTATGTCTTATGGTCTTAAAAACTACAAAGAGCAAAACCTACAGAGTTCATCAACAAGATGTGAATTGAATGGTTTCATTCTGACATCAATCTACTGCTCACTGCATCTCTCAACGTCATCTGGAAATGTTCAAGGCACCAAACTGTAAACTGGTCAATGCATGCAATGTATTCAGTGCAATGCAATGTATCCTCTGACTCACTGATCAACCAGGAACTCACAGGATTCCACCAGAGCTGATAATCCAGTGAAGTGTATTTTCCGGCCCCAATGCTTTTATGTCCTATGCAGCTTCTATGTAAGTCCTGATTTATCCCCCAATGATCAGCCTGGCAATTAATCTTATTTCTATTTCTTAAGTCCTCAGTGGCCAAGTGCAGGAAAGTGGCATCAAAATTAGCTCATCCTTACTGAATGGCGAAGCAGGCATGATGAACTAAATGCATTCTCTAATGCCATCAAATGGCCTCTGTACTCAATGCCTCAACCGATGAAGAACAGCATGCTATATGATTCCTTCATATCACTGTTTGCCCGTGATGCACTTTCAGAGTGTTTCTGTTCAACAACACTCCCCAGGGCCCTACCATTTGCTTTGCACATTCTATCAGGGTTCAACTTCCCAAAATCCATCACTTTGCACTTGTCTGAGCTAGATTTCATCTGCCAATCCTTTACCCACTTTCCCAATTAATCAATATCCTATTAACCTTAAGCAATCTTCTTCACTGTCCATTATACTACCAATTTTCAAGCAGTTCCCAGTAAGAAACATTCAGGTCAAGACATATTGCTTCTTTTGAGGTAGCAAATATATTAAGGTGTTTCTATAAAACTCTTCATCCAATGAGGTGTTCATTTTGGTGTCAGGCAGAACTAAACGAGCGATAATGTTGCACTCAATGACAGTGCACCTTGAGTGTCCAATTGAATTTATAGGCAATGCTTCACCGGTTCCTATGCAACATCGCTCACTGAGAAATATAGGTCAAGTACAAGAAGTGAATCAAAATTAATGGTTGACACTCTGGAATTGTAATGGCATTCACTGGAATAGAGCAATTTTGTGCATATTTCCCAGTCTTTTATTAACTGTCATGAAATCTGACTCCTCAATTTTCATTGGGTTTTTGTTAGCCGAGCATTATTTTTCAATGTACAATGACAATCAGGTGACAGAAAAAGTCTGCCTGCAGTGTGATTTGCAACCTCACTGGTCTGACAAAGAAAAAGCAGTTCTAATAAGGACCTTTTCCTTGCCAAAGTGCAATACATCAATCACCAATTTACACTCATCCTATATGAACCTAATCTCAAACTCCACCCCACATTCTACCATTCACCTTTAAGCTTGTGACAATTTACAGTGGCCAGTTATCCACCAATCTACATGTCCTCTGACTCAGGAGGAAACTGGATTGTCAGAAGAAATCCATGCAATTTACAGGGAGAACATACAAACTCCACACAGATGGCATCCAGGGATTGAGACAGAGCCCAGGTAACTGGTTCTGAGGCAACACCTCCACTAACAGTGCCACTTTAACACCCTGCCTCTGTGTTCTCTGACCTCCTGCAACTCCAAATGCAGCTGCACACATGTGCTTCAATTGCTGTCTTTCTCAGCTGTCCAGACCTGGATCATTCCAGGTTGCTGCTACTAATCTCCACACACCTCACAGTTTGCTACTTACTGCATTACCGCAGTATTTGGAAGGGCTCTGTACTCAAGGACTAAATATGTCAATAACTTTATTTCTCATTTTGGTACGTTAAATTGTCATTGCATCTTGTACTAACAACCAATCAAAAACCTTCTCCTCACTCCCCCACCCCTGCACTCAAAAACAGTCAAAGTTTGTACTCATGACATGGTTAAAATGAAATCTATTTGCTGACACACCAATTTCAATTTCCTGCAGATGCTGGGAAGGGTATTGGTCCAGATGACACAAACCCCATACATCGTTATGACGCTGAATGAGGTAACTCAATCTATGAAATGTATATTTGTTCACCGAGCAATTCCATTCTCATTGTCTTGCCCCTCTGGCTTCTGCCTGTGTATCATGTTCTTTGGACTGTAACTGTGCAGTTGTTGTCATTGGTTCAATAGTGTGTAACACACAGTGAATCCTCCAACTTGAAAGCCCAATACTACAAGCTTCCCCCTGACTAGTACAGGCAGCAGAATCTCATTGAATTTCCTCAATGGCCATAGGATTGACTTCAACGGCTCAAAACTACTGTGCTGTACCAATGGCTTTTGGGACTGCCTGGTAAAGGAAACCATTGAGATAAAAGTAGGGAACAAGAATTTTAACGAAGATGAAGGTCTCACTCTAAGTAAGAACTGGAATTCATTCGAAAACAAGGTGGGAGAGCGGAAAACTAATTGGATAAGGTCTAACCAACCAGGTTGGCTGAAAAACTGGTGCATGAATACTACCTGACTAGACATGCCCATGCATCATCCCTGATGAAGATGGCAGAGTTTGTCATTAAAATGTCGGTTATAATCGATACCTATACCTGTCTGGTAGCCCTAGAAGAGTTGATTCATCATATACGCCAGGAAAGCACTAGGTGCTTGGCAGTTTGGTCTATTTGAGAATGATGATATTAGTCCTGCTTTTCAATCCAAAGGCACAAACTATCTGGAAATGCTTTAACTGATATATAACCACTGTAAAATTACGGAAGTGTTCTTGTTGAGAAAAGAAGTCTGGATAATTATGTGTCATTAATTGCTGAAAGCATTAATGGAAAATCCACAATCCTGGCAAATCCCTTTGCTTCCTATTTGCTCTGGTCCCTACTGAAATTAAAAGCTTGAGCATACAGACATTAAGAAAAAGGATGTGCTGGAGCCTTTGCAAAGCATCAAGTTGGATAAGTCTCTGGGACCGGACAAGATGTATCCCAGGATACTGTGAGAGGCAAGGGAGGAGATTGCTGAGCTTCTGGCAATGATCTCTGAATCATCAATGGGGATGGGAGAGGCTCCGGAGGATTGGGGGGGTTGCAGATTTGTTTCCATATTCAGGAATGGGAGTAGAGATAGCCTAAGAAATTATTGACCAGTGAGTCTTACTTTAGTGGTTGATAAGTTGATGGAAAAGATCTTGAGAGCAGGATTTATGAACATTTGGAGAGGCATAATATGATTTGGAATAGTCAGCATGGCTTTGTCAAAGGCAGGTCGTACTTTATGAGCCTGATTGAATTTTTTGAGGATGTGACTAAACAAATTGATGAAAGTAGAGCAGTAGATGTAGTGTATATGGATTTCAGCAAGGCATTTGATAAGGTACCCCATGCAAGGCTTATTGAGAAAGAAAGGAGGCATGGGATCCATGGGGACCTTGTTTTGTGGATCCAGAACTGGCTTGCCCACATAAGGCAAAGAGTGGTTGTAGATGGGTCATATTCTGCATGGAGGGCGGTGACCACTGGTGTGCCTCAGGGATCTCCTACTCTTTGTGATTTTTATAAATGACCTGGATGAGGAAGTGGAGGGATGGGTTAGTAAATTTGCTGATGACACGAATGTTGAGGGTGTTGTGGATAGTGTGGAGGACTGTCAGAGGTTACAGCAGGACGTCGATAGGATGCAAAACTGGGCTGAGTAGTGGCAGACAGATGGTGTTCAACTCAGGTAAGTGTGAGATGGTTCATTTTGGTAGGTTGAAAATGATGGCAGAATATAATATTAATGGTAAGACTCTTGGTAGTGTGGAGGATCAAAGGGATCTTGGGGTCAGAGTCCATGGGACACTCAAAGCTGCTGCGTGGCCAGGAAGGAATTGGTACATTGTCCTTGATCAGCTGTGGGATTGAGTTTAAAGCTGAGAGGTAATGTTACAGCTTTATAGGACCCTGGTCAGATCCCACTTGGAGTACTGTCAGTCTGGTCACCTCACTACAGGAAGGATGTGGAAACTATAGAAAGGGTGCAGAGGAGATTTACAAGGATGTTGCCTGGATTGGGGAGCATGCCTTAAGAGAATAGGTTGAGTAAATTCGGCTTTTCTGCTTGGAGCGGTGGAGAATGAGAGGTGACCTGGCAGAGGTGTATAAGATGATTAGAGGCATTGATTGTGTGGATAGTCAGAGGCATTTTCCCAGGGCTGAAATAGCTAACATGAGCAGGCACAGTTTTAAAGTGCTTGGAAGTAGGTATAGGGGAGATGTCAGGGGTAAGTTTTTTTATGCAGAGAGTGGTGAGTGCGTGGAATGGGCTGCCGGTGGCGGTGGTGGAGGCGGATAAGATAGGGTCTTTTAAGAGACTTTTGGATAGATACATGGAGCTTAGAAAAATAGAGAGCTGCGAGTAAACCTAGGTAATTTCTGAAGTAAATACATGTTCGGCACAGCATTGTAGGTCGAAGGGCATGTATTGTGCTGTAGGTTTTCTATGTTTCTATGCTTCTATTGTCCATGCCAAACAAGATGCCCATCCAAGGTAGTCTCGTTTGCCAGCATTTAGCCCAAAACCTTTTTATTCTTTCCTATCTATGTACCCATCCGATTGTCTTGTTAAATTTATTATTGTACCTACTTCATCCACTCTGGCAGCTCATTCCACATACAGTATAACTAACCTTTGTGTACATAAGGTTGCTGCTACTTCTTAAGCCATCAGCACAACTGGAGCATTGGCCACCAAAAGCAGCTCTCCAGAGTCCTCTTGTCCTGAGCCAATCTTTCAAGTCCAGGTGTCACCAATCTTTCAAGTCCAGTTGTCGCCCATCTTTACGTCTTCTAGGTCAAGATCATTCCTCTCCCAGGGGTGAGGTCTTTGGAGCTTCTGTTGGGGTTTCTGTAGAACTGATTTTTTATGGGATGGGATTGCTAGCCCCATGTCCAACCCTCCTCATTTTGCAGCCAAACTTGGGACTGTTTATGGCAGAGTTAAGGTTACCCTTGAAGTTTCTATTCGATCTTGTTTCTTGTCATCTGAAACTTATGCTTTCTAGTTTTTTGTTCCACAATCCTGGGAAATGGATGGAGTGCATTCACATTCTCTATGCTGGGACCTAAGTACCTGAGTCACAGCGAAAGGTTGAATAAGTTAGGATGTTATTCCCTGGAATGCAGGAGATCTTATAGAGGCATTCAAAGTCATGAGAAGTATAAAATTTTCAGTATATGCAGTCTTTTTTCCCCTCAAGTCTAAGTATCCTTGGTCATCTAGGAGCACCTTTCCACCTTCCTCCCATCACTAGAGCATCAAATCATTCAATAACAACATTCTCTAGAAAATGGAGGAGTATTGCTGCATTTTGTTATGACATCTGCTTTCAAAGGTCACACATGCTGCACTAAATGTTTATAGTTATGAGAACTTATAACCATCCCTAATGAAAATTGTTCTGATGTCAACAGCATCAATGTCAGGGTGACATTATGCAGGGAAAACCAACAAATAATTTATTTGATAGTTGCAATAGAAGGCCCTGTTCTTGTTGATGTCAATGGCAGTGTTAATGTACAGGGAGATGTTTGGATTCCAAGTCTACTGCTCCCTGAACATGGCCGTACAAATTGACAGGGGAATAAAGAAGGCATATGACATGCGTGCCTTTATTAGATGAGAGGAATTGAGTTCAAGTGTCAAGAAGTAACGTTTCAGCTTTATAAAACTGGTTAGGCCACATCTGGTATATTGCATTCTATTCTGGTCACTCCATTATAGGAAGGATGTGGAAGCTTTAGAGAGGGTGCAAAAGAGATTAACCAAGATGTTGCCTGCTGTGAGGTGAAATTGGACACACTTGTGTTGTTTTCCTCCGAGCGGCAGAAGCTGAAAGGAGGCCCAATAGAGGTTTTTAAGTTTATGAAAAGTATAGATAAACAGTCAGTAAATAATGAGTAAGTATTGACTTTGGTAGGCAAAAGAGATTAGTCTAGCAGCAGAATCAGAATTAGGTTTATTGTCACTGAATTATACATCATGAAATTTGTTGATATGCAGCAGCAAATAATTACTAGTGTAATTAGTTAATCACAGAACCATGAGCTGAAGACTCTGTTACTGTTCTGTACTGTTCTATGTTCTGTGTTCTGTATGTTCTATGATTTACATACTGCATTAGGGAGTCCAACAATGACATTAAAAAGGCTCTAATACATTTCCCAACCTGCTCTGATTACAAAGCTGGGGTTTAACCTCTTTTATTGTAAGTAGACATTATGTTGATCAGAGCAGAAAATGAGTTTAAGATCCTTTCCGAACTCAGTAAAGCAAAATCTTTAGCTGTTAACTGTTATGCTACCTGGGACACAAGCAGTCTGCACACTCATTTTGCATAGGCAATATACCAGGAATAGGAAACAATATGTTACATTTGAGTCAGCCTTGTACACCACCAAATCTTCCATTAACTGCTTCACAAGCAAAACCTTTGTATGTTGCGCATTGATAATTTCACCCACATGCCTTTGAATCCCCAGACAATTATATTATAACCTTTGTAGCAAGCTCCAAATGACCTTGCATTGTGAGTTCTATGGCAACACGCTGGTGAGTGCACAAGCAAATAGAAAAAGTGTACGCATAAGAGCATAGACGGCCTTAGCTATGTTTCACCAGTTTCAACTGAAATGGGCCCTGCCCTCCCAGGGGCCCCCGACTGACATGCAAAAATTTAATGCACAGCTCCCAAACGTCACAATGTTCTCCTGCTATTGCCAGCCGAACCACCAGTGGGCGCTCGCTGACTGACATCTGAGAAAATACATTAAAATATTTACTTCACTTGTAAACATTGCTCCTAGCAAAGAAGGCTACTTTTCAATGAGAGGAAAATGAAACACTCCTATCCTAGTAGTGGTGAATAACGGAAAATATTAGACAACAAAACAAAACATCTAAATAATCTCCCAAAAGTTATATCTTTGTTTGGTCTAGCATCTGTAAGAGGCCCGTTGACTGCAGTTGCTGCTGCACCATCGTCACAGCATGGGGCTGCAGTGCCAAGTGACAATGTAAGCGGGAGATGTTGATAATCAGAGAAACGAAAATGTGAAGAACAATTCTGCTCAAACAGATGGTGATAATGATGACAAAACTTTGTTTGATGAACAAGCACCACAGCATAATGACAGTCCTACAACTGAGACAGGTGAGGGAGATGCCACCACCAGCACAACAGACAGAGAGAAAGCCCCACTAACATTCACAGAGATCGATCTGGCACGTTGGCCAACACAAATTACCAGTGACCAACGGATCGACATTGTTAGGAGAGGTCCTGTTCAGTTAGAGGACATTAACTTTCCACAGAGCCAATCACACCATTGTTTTACCAAGGACAGATATCTTATGAAGATGAAAAATGGAGAAACCATTCGTAGGTCATGATTAGTGTACTCAGAATCATCTGATTCAATCTTCTGTTTCTGCTGTATCCTATTTGGCAAGCGAAATCACAGTCTCACTTGTGGAGGTTTCAGAGTGTGGGAGCGACTCACTCTCACATTCCAGGATCATGAGAAGTCAAATGCACGTCGTGCCAACATGGATAGCTGGCGCAAGCTGGAAACACGCTTAAGAATGCACAGTGCCATTGACAGCACGTACCAAGAAATGCAAATGCTGGGGGAAAAAAAACACCAGAATGATGTCATGAAGAGGTTCATTGCCATAGTCTGTCACCTTGCAGAATGAAACCTTGATTTCCGTGGCCACAATTTCACCCTACATGAACCAAATAACAGGAACTTTCTAGGTCCGGTGGAGCTGCTTGCTGAGCTCAAACCAGTGATGGGCAAACATGTCAGACAAGCAGAAAAAAAGGAGATTGCTGACCACTACATGGGGAAAACCATACAAAATGAGTTAATCACACTTGTTGGAGACAAGACACTGGAAGTGATAACAGAGAGAGTAAAACAATCACGTTACTACTCGGTGATAATGGACTGCACCACTGATGCTGCACACATAGAGCAGCTCTCTGTGACACTGTGCATTGTCACAGGCCAAGTAAATGTCGGAGCTACTGTAAGTGAGCATTTTGTCGGTTTCCTACCAATGCTTGACACAACAGGTGCAGGCCTAACCAACGTTTTCTTAATGCATTTGGAGAAGTTAGGATTAGATATCTCAAAAATTCAGGGGGCAGGCATGTGATAACAGAATGATATGCAGGGGAAAAATAGCAGGGTGCAGAAGAGGGTGCTAGATATTAACAAAAAAAGCACTGTTCATGCCGTGCGCCAGCCACAGCCAAAATCTAGTCATTGTTGATGCTGCAAAATCAACAGTGGAGTCTGTGAGCTTCTTTGGGGTGCTGAAATGTCTATGCACGCTCTTCAGCTCATCGACACAGAGATGGCAGCTTTTCAAGGAGAACGTGCCATATCCAACACGTGATGGGAGTGCCGCGTGGAAAGTGTGAAAGTCCTGCGCTACCAGCTTCCCGATGTTGGCAATGCGCTCCTGTCACTGATTGAACATGCCACACAGAAAGGTGACAGTGAAACCACATTTGCAGCCCAAGGCCTAGAACGGGAGATCATGTTGTGGAAATTACTGCTGGTACAACGTTTTACATGAGGTGAATCGTGTCAGCAAGCTGCTCCAGAGCCCACAAGTGGGAATCGATGTGCTATTGCGCGAGGTGGAATATGGTCTGAAATTTCTCAGGGAATACAGAGAGAACGGCCTTTCATCTGCCCAAAGAGATGCCAGAGGTATAGCTGAAGAGATAGGGATGCTAATGGTCTTTCCTACTGCACAAATTAGAAAACCGAAACACCAGTTCCAGTACGAGTCCCAACGTTCAGATCCTTCCCTGACAGTGGCACCCATGGAACGAATGGTACAAGAGAGAAGTTTTCCTTCCACTAGTAGACTCTGCCATCACAGGCATTAGTGAGCGCTTCAAGCTGATGGAGTCATTTTACAGTCTGTTTGGCTTCATTTATGGAAGAGGGGAAATGAAAAAAGCCACCCAAATTCACACACTGAAAGACAGTTGCATAAACATGGAGAGGACATTTGGTGATGTGGATGCTGAGGACCTTTTGCACAAGGTACCGGCTGCTGTCAGTGCCATGCCTGCAAAAGAAACCACTGGCCTGCAGATTCTGAGCTACATTTACAGCAACAATCTGGTTGAACTGTATCCTAACCTCACCATTGCTCTAAGACTCATGCTGACAGTGCCTCTGACTGTAGCGAGTGCAGAGAGAAGTTTTTCGAGGCTAAAGCTCATCAAAACGCATCTGAGGAAAACAATACTCCAGGAGCGTCCGTCAGCTCTTGCTCAGATATCAATCGAGCATGAAATAACAAGATCGCTGGACAAAGATGAGCTCATTAAAGCATTCTCAGCACTCAAGCACAGGAAGGTTGTGAAGTTCTAGTGGTAAGCCTTTTAACACATTTTTAGCAGAAATAAAGTTTATAATTAAAATAATAAAATAAACCACGTATTCCACTCAAAATGTGTATGGGCGATTAGGCGGCATTTCCACAAATTGCAATTTCTCTCTTCCGCTTGCGTCCTCTCTCTCTCTCTCACTCTCCTCCTGTACACCCTCCAGCCCTTATGTGAGCTGTCCGTGGTGCTGAAAGAGTGCAAGACGCAGTTTGTTGTAAACTTCCAGTAGTTAACTTTCAGACACTAATTAGAGGGAAATTTTAAGCTGTTCTTATGTCAGCTGATACCTAACACATAGTGCCATTCAATGCAGACTAGTTGTTGAAAAGGACGACGCTTCTCACTCCAAAGCAAAAGATGTCATTGTTTCAGTTTTTAATTAAGAGAATTGTTTGGATTATGTTAAGCTGTCTGTCCGTTATGCTGAAAGTGCATATAATGCATCATCAATTAAGTCCGAAATTATACCATATTGATGCAAACCAACTTGAATATTTGCTTTATCTCTTTCTTTTTTTTTGTGAAGCGGGGGTAGGGCCCCACATTAACTCTTGAAACGGGCCCCCAGATGCTTAAGGCCGCCTATGCGTAAGAGGATTGTACTGACTCTCATTTCCAGAGAATCCTGTAGAATGTGGTCTATGTTCTGTAGGTACAGTTATTTTCTGCTTGTAGAAACTTGCTATTTGTAAAGTACAAAACTTCTTTATCAGATTCATTCCCTCCCATTAGGTCGTGCCTTAAGCTCACTTTAACCTATTGTGTGCAGCTGGGTCCAAGAGATGGCCAGTCCTGCACTTTTCCTGGTGCTTGCCTGCTGTAGTACTCACTTACTAAAGTTTCAGCCAGATGTCAAACATAACTACTTACAGCTGGTCATTTTTTAAAATATAAACTTTCTGAAGTATGAATCTGTATTTAATTTTAATTGTACAGATTTGTATTTCAACCAAGCAAAGGACTAGGCAATGTCCGAAGGGGATGACAAAAATAAAAATATTTTTTTCTTCAAACTTTTCAAATCTAAGACCTCCTCTGAGCTGAACTTTGTCACTTCCCCTGACAAAGCAAAGACCACAGTGAAGCATTTTTGGAGGTGATTCAACCAATGACCCCATCTCGGAAATGGCTACATGTTATCTACACTCAACCGCTTTCTCTTTGCTTATTTCCTGGAACAAGTGGAATAACAATGAAACCCATATGTACATCTCTGAAGCAGTGCTGGATATTTTAAGACCATAACGAGAGACACTCTAATGTTCACTCTGACACTGTGTACGGAGAAATGAAAAATCAGAAGAAGAAGGTGTGTGAGATTACATACAGTCTCCTCTGTCCAGATAGGAGCAAGAAGCTGATTCATATTGTAAGAACAGCTGATGTGATAAAGAGAATTGTTTTCTGAAAGCTTGTCAAACTACTTACTACCTGAAATAATCATATTGCACTCTCAGTCTGTATAAACAATATATCTGGTATATAAGTTCCTCTCATGCCTCACAGGTGCATCGGGCATGACCTTGCCACTCATTTAGCGTTTGTCTGTTTTATGAGGCCAAGTTACTAGCACAGATGGAAAGCATAAAATGAGCCGGCTGGATTCAAACCCGGAACCATTCACCCTGAAGTCCGGTGCGAATGCCACTACACCATTAGTCGGCTAATATATCTGGTATTAGAAGGTGATCTGTTTCACTAGTGATGTCACTATTACTTGAAAACTAAGATCAGAAACTTATTATGCAAACCAACAACTACAAATATCAGGGCTATGTTTAAAATTTTATAGATGCTTATATTCAGATTTATGTAAACTCAATGGACACATATGTATGCTCACTTTTTCCTTCTGACACATACATCTACATGCACACAAACTCATACATAATGCGCATATGGAGATTCAACTTTAGAGAAAATAATGGTAGCAAATTTCTTTATTGTCCACTTGGTAATGTGCATCAACATTGACAGATTACCAGCTTGGAGATGTAAATGTTAATCAGCAAATGCAATATTTGGATTATTTGCCTCTTCAAATAGGTTGAAATGCTACATCAGATATTTTGACATTTCAGAATATTTACTAATTCATAGAAACTTTCACTCTCCATAATCTATGTCTGCATATTTGATTCTGTTGATATTAAAATATTACATTTCAGGGGATTACATCATATTTCTGGCATCATGAAAATCACTCTTTTCAAGAGCAAGTGCTGTGGACCTGAATTATTATAGTCTTCAAATATTCATGAATTCACTTATTAAATCAATACCTTACATTTTTTCCACAGTGAAATGCTGACATCATTTACTGATCCCAATTTTAACATTCATATATTGTAAATCCAGATTTATTTATTCCAATCACAAAATACAGCAGTAACTTAATGATCCTAGACTCTGTGTGTGTTTTTTCAAACCCAACAGAACTACCAATATTTTCAGACTTGGATACAGATAAGAGTTTACAGAATGCAAGTTTAAATGAAGTTCTCCCTTCTGACTTTCTCTTCATTCTATTTTGATCCGTTGTTTGACAATCCAGAGCAAAACTTAATTCAGGGCCTGATCAGTACAGGCACTCAACCTTGCATTCAGTGGCTAGTGTTTGAAGAGATTATATTGCTGGCTTGTGTTAGAGATCTGAATTCAATATATTGAGGAATATCATATTGCTTTATTTTATAAATTTAAACATAAAAAGCTGGTAGCAATAATAGTGAACACAAATTACTCCATTATGGTATGACTGACCTTGAGGGATCTTCTTGCTTTCTTCCTCTCCATTGTTAGTATGTAGCTGTCTTTAAGAGGTGCAACTGTTCTCGCCTCCAGAGGTGCTGTTTGTTTTGTATGGTCATCACTTCCTAGTCTTAAATTTTTTTTAATATCATTTCCTGTGTGGGTTAATTTTGGATTCATTTTGAAGTGCACTATGGAAATACTTCCATCTCAATCCTCTCTTTATTTGCCCTTGAAACTGCAATATCTTATCACAAGTAAGATCTTATTAAAATCTCTGAAGAAAACTTCACCGTCTTGCATGACTTTTGAGAAGGTGCATAGCTTTGCACGTACGTGCTGCAAGGGCAGTAGATTGAAAAGATAACTCACCTTCAGAGGCATCACGCACAGATTGGAGATGCATTGAACACCATAGACCATAATGTTGGATTCCGACCCAAACAACATCAAGCACCAAGACCTGAAAGTGAGGTCAGAATGTGGCACATCTATTCATGATGCTGGAATGAATCCACGATTAACACAACTGCAACACAAGCCCATATCAGAGCTGAAGCAGCAAGAATGAGAGCAGCGTATGCTAAACTTGAAGTTGAGATGCAAATGGAGAAGGCACATATAGACATGGAGAGAGTACATATAGAGGCTACATTAAGTGAACTCAAGCAGGAGTGTGAAGCTGAGGCTGCCTCAACAGATAGAAGCAACAGCTGACTTAGACAATGGTGAGTCTATAACCAGAATGAGACATGTTTTGTCATTATAACTGCCAATATATCTTACCATAGAAAATGTTCTAAAGCATTTTGACTATAAAAATGTGCTCCAACTTTACAAAGAGAAGCTGTCAACATCACGCAACCAAGATGCCTTTCACATAGTCCAGGTATTGATAGTTGAGGCCTACAGCAGAGAAGCTCCACACCACCCTCTTCATCACAGCAAAGTCTTCAGTTGAGATTTGCTACTGATGCCAATCCATCTACACAGACATGGACAGACTGAGCTTCCATCTATCCCAGGACACACATTTAGCAAACCAGTCTCCACAATGCTCTCATTCAGGTGCTGCAGGTGCATTAAATTTAGCTTGGTATCTGGCTCATTGAGACCAAGTCACAGAAGGACTAAAAGTGTTTGACAGCTAGTCTGCCAGTTATCTGTCCTGGAAATCAAGCTCTCGCGATGCCATAGAAGGAATAAGTCTGAAACCTAGCAAAGAGCTAGACCTTCTCTGCAAGTAGCTTGATGGGGAGTCACCTCAACATGCAAGAAGGGTTAGAGCAGTTTGTGTTAATAATCCCGCTACAAGTTTACAAATGCTGTAGCAGAGACTGAACAAATGCTATGGCTGTCCAGAAGCAAATGAAGAATCTCAATTCAATAAACTTCTCTCAAACAAAGAACTGCAGAAGTTACAGAAGCTTGCGGATCTGTTGTTGGAACTACAAGCCACAAAAAATCGAGGGTTACTTACCAGGACTGAATTTGTTGGACACCGCAAGAAGAATAAACCCTTTAGAGGAGAATCTACTGAATAATATGCAGGAACAGCGGATAACTGAAGGGTTCAAGTATAAAATGAAGCATCATGCCCACCATCTGCCATTTTCATTCCTTGTGGAATTTGTCAGCCGCCTCACAGAAATGCAAAATGATCCTAGTTTTACGCTCTCAACTTTCGGTAACCTGCCATTCCAGCAAAAGCATGGAAAATCAGAACCCCTATCATAGTCAGTAAAACTGAAGTAGAAATCTCTATTATGAGCACCGATAGACAAAGCCTTGTCCATAAGCAACCTCACTACTTAAGAAAACGCAGAGGAGTCAGAGAAAAAATGCTTGCAGACCGGGCATGTTTTCTAAAGGGGCACTAAATATGTTTCAGGTCTTGTATTTCAACAGCACACGAAGCAAAGGACCATAAATTTATCATACACTGCACTGAGTGCAACCGTGACCAGCACATATCAGCCTGCACCTTGGGCTACTTCTAGTTCCAGAACACCCACAACAGAGCATGTCAGGGAGACTGTAGATACATTTATCGAATATAGCTACTTTCTCATGCACAAACGTATGCAGGAAAGGGTTCCAAGGCAAAACCTGCATCTAGTCAACATGTACCCAAAAGGATATTCTGTGCAAAAAATAAAAGCATATGTGACATTGGATGATCAGAGCAATGTATCATTGGCAAAAATCAGCATTCATTGACACATTCAGTATTCAAGGCCCTGTTTCCCAATACACTCTAAAAACATGTTCTCGAACATCAGAAGTTGTCAGAAGAAAAGCCAGTGGATTTGTCATGGAGTCAAAGGAGGGGTCTCTGCTTACTTCTACCAACCCTCATTGAGTGCAACCATATTCCCAACAACAGGGATGAAATCATAACCCCTGAAGATGCACATGTTATTCACATCTTAGGAGATAGCTAGTAAGATTCCCCCACTTGATTCTTCTGCTGAGATTCTACTGTTGATTGGCAGATAGACCATCCGTGCACATAAGACATGTGAACAGCACGATAGTAGAAAGGGTGCAGAGGAGATTTACAAGGACGTTGCCTGGATTGGGAAGCATGCCTTGTGAGAATAGGTTGAGCGAACTCGGCCTTTTCTTCTTGAAGCAACAGAGGATGAGAGGTGACTTGATAGAGGTGTACAAGATAACGAGAGGCATCGATCGTGTGGATAGTCAGAGGCTTTTGCCCAGGGCTGAAATGACTCACACAAGAGGGCATAGTTTTAAGGTGCTTGGAAGTAGGTACAGAGGAGATGTCAGGGGTATGTTTTTTATGTATAGAGTGGTGAGTGCGTGGAATGGGCTGCCGGCGGCAGTGGTGGAAGTGGAAACAATAGAGTCTTTTAAGAGACTCCCGGATGGCTACATGGAGCTTAGAAAAATAGAGGGCTATGGGTAAAGCCTAGGTAGTTCTAAGGTAGGGACAAGTTCGGCACAATTTTGTGGGCCGAAGGGCCTGTATTGTGCTGTATGTTTTCTATGTTTCTATGATAGTCGGCACAATGCACCTTATGCCCAACATCTGGGCCTGGGTTGGGTTATGGTGGGCGAAGTCAGCCTCGATGGTGCTCATCAGCCCACTGATAGCACATTTACGACTAATGTCTTGGAGTACAGACACCCAAGGCATTTCAGACTCTGATAGTAGAATTTATATGAAAGAGACGATTGCAGGCAAACAAACTAAGCACCCTGATAGCCTTACCTCTGCTCAGCCAGATAAAGGCAAGCTGGTCTTCCGTCAGTTGGAAGAAGATGATAAGCTATCACCTCCTATCGAAGATCCTTTGAATCGTGAATGTAGAGTTCAGCAAAGATGAGTCTAACAGTTGGGTAGCCCCCTTTCCTTTCCACTCTCCACAACAATTTCTACAAAACAACAGAGAGCAGGCCCTCAGTGTACGCATCCCTCAGTTACACATTGAGAAGGAAACTGGAAATGAAATATCATTATGTGGAGTTCATTGAGAGACTCTTCAGCAACAATCACACAGTGTAAGTGCCTCCACCAGCTACCAACAAGCAAAACTGGTATTTGCCCAACTTTGATGTTTACCATCCCCAGAAACCTGCACAAATATGAATTGTCTTTGATTTAAGCGCACAGTTCAAAGGTGTGTCACTGAACAGTCTGCTTTCGCGGGGTCCAGGCCGCGATAACACTCGGCTTGGGGTTCTCACACTCCTCAGAACTAAGTCTGTAGCAGTGATGGAAGACAATAAATAAATGTTCAACAGCATCCCCGTGATAGAGAATCATTGAGACGACCTCAGATTCTTCTGGTTTCATGCCCACAAACTAGACAGCGAGATTGTGGAGTACCACATGAGAGTTCACCTACTTGGTAAATGTTGCATGCCCGCTGTGGCAATCTGCAGCATTGAGAGGTCAACTATTGAGGGTAAGAAGGACTTCAGAACTGAAGCAAGGAGGTATGTAGAAAGACATTTCTATATTGATGATGGCCTTATCTCATTTTCTATTGCACAAGAAGCAGTCGACATGCTGAAAGCAGCGCAAGACAAGTTGACGCAGGCTAATCTTAGACTTAATCTTAGACATCCAACAGTGCTGAGGTCATCCAACATTTCCCATCTGAAGGTCTGGCAAAGTTCTACAGAATCTTGATGTTGGACAGGACCTCCCCCAAATGCAGAGGTATCTGGATCTTGGATTGGACCTCATTACTGACACCTTTACTTTCTCAGTTGCTGACACTGAAAGACAGTCTATGTGTTGTGACATGTTATCAACTATCAACAGTCTATTTGACCCTCAGATTTGCTGCTCTAGTCAGTATCCAGGGATGCTTTATGTCAAGAGTGTTGACCTTGGAGACCTGTGGATGGGGTATCCCACTCACTAATGAGTAACATGAGCTGTAACAGCAGTGATGCTCTCCTCTTTAGGATCTTAAAGGTTTGAAGATTCCAAGAAGCTACACAATTCTGCTATCAACAGTTCAAAAGAAAAGGAGATCTGCACCTTCTGTGATGCATCAACTAAAGCTGTTGCTGCTATTGGATACGTGAAGGTCACAGACACTGCTGGGTATAGTGAAGTTGAATTCATAATGGATAAGGAAAAGCTTGTTCCTGAACCAGATCTCACCATACCAAGGATTGAACTCAGTGCTGCTGTTTTAGCAGTTGAGATGACAGAGATGATAACCAAAGCGCTTGACGCAGAACTAGATGATATTAAGTTCTTTACTGACTGCAAGGTAATGCTCAGTTATATATTTAATAAAACAAGGAGATTCTAAGTTTATGTACATAATAGAATCCAATGTGTGAGGCGATCAACTCAGAAAAGCCAGTGCAACTATTTTCCCACTGATCTCATCTCAGCTGATCATGCCACAAGGGGGTTCCAAGCTAATCAGCTCATCCTCTACTGATGGTCAATTGGCCCAACATCTCCTGCTGGTACCCAACAAAAACATAGCAGGAACTTCTTCCAATCCAAAGTTACCTTAGTAAATACCATGCCTTGCTTGACTCTAGGGGACTACTGTGAGTTGGAGGGCAAATAAAAATGCATGACTCACTTCAGAGGTAACTCGCCAACTCATCATCCTTGGTGAGCATTGTGTCACTGCTCTGCTCATCAGACATCACCAGGAGCAAGTATGCCATCAAGCCTGCCATTTTCAAATGAGAACAGTTAAGGACTGTGGAGTAAGATTAATTACAAGATGGGTCTCTGAAACTATTCTTCTTTTGTTAAAGACTTAAATGTTTCAGTAGTTAAGTTTGACGTCCTATAGGTGCTAGGCAGGGAGTTTTTTGGCCTCCAGAGATGCAGTTCATTTTATATGGTCATCACTTCCTGTACAGATGCTGTATTTATAACATTTCCTGCCCATGGCAATTTGGGTTCAACTTGAAGCACATGGTGGCAAGACATCCACCTCCATCCTCTCTTTACTTGCCCTTGAAACAGCAATATCTGTTCACAAGTAAAATATCATTTAAAAAAAAAACTACAGAGAGCTTCTGCCTTGTGTGATTTATTAGAATGTGTTTAATTCACTGTTTAGCTTAGGTGTGTGGGGTATCCAGAGAGCAGTAGCGGCTCTGGTGAAGGGGCTTGTCATGGCCATTCCGGGGCAGCTCACCCACCTTTGGAAGCCATCAGACACTTAGATTTCACCTGTAGCTCCAGGTAGCTGTCGGCATGCAACAGCGGCTACATCCTGGTGCACTGCTTCGAACAGCGGGCTAAACCAGGTGATGGCAGCTGACAGCTTCATTCCCTAATGAGATTTGGAACATGCTCGTCCTAGTAAGTGATGTCAGCTCTGGCAGACTGGGTAGATGAGATCTACAGTGAGATCCAATGGACAGGAAGGTGGTACTGCAACGCTACATACAGAGTGAAGGACAAGACAAGACAAGACACATAAGACGTTATGATTATCCACTGCAGACAAGGAATACTTCAGTTTGTGCTGCTTGCTTGTACCGCTGGAACTGGATTTCTGAGGTTGAGAGAGTGCAAATGCCCCAGTGCAATAGGTTTTCCACTTTAAAATGTGTCCCATCTCCTTCCTGTCATTGTCAGACATGATGGAGAGTCACCATAGCTTTGTTCATACACACTGTGAGGGCAGTGGAGTAATCATTAAATGGAATTGCCCAAGTTACAATCTCCATCCTCCTTACACTCCAGAACACCTAAAACGTCCAATGGATTTTGTGGACAAAACTGAATGTACATCTCTATCAATTTAATGAGCTTCCAAAACAACTTTAGCACGCTGCTAGAAAGCAAGAAAGTCTCATGTCTAACCTGCCTTCTCTCTGTCTATTTTTCATCTTTATCTAGGATGCACCAGTTGAAAATTTATTCAAACCTTTGTCTCTCATTCACATTTAAACTGTTTAGGTGAAATGGTTTCAGACATAGCAATGATGCACGGCTGAGTGATCATAAAGTTCGAAGTAAGTTTATTATCAAAGTCCATATATATCACCATATACAGCCTTGAGATTAATTTCTTGTGGACATACTCAATAAATCCATATTAAGAAGAAGAATATCTTTATTGTCATTGTTGTGGAGCAATGAAACACAGTTTAGCAGCTCAACGTTTTGCATCATGACAAAGAATATATACATAAAATAAACTCTAAAACCTCAGGAGTGCAATCCAAAATTAATAATATATGGATGGGGGGGGGTAGGACTATTGCACACCTGCCATTCCTGGAAGTGTGATGCATTTAGCTGCCGCTGTCTTAGGAGGGGGGGCAGGAGAAGGGAAGTGGGTGTTATACATTTCACTGCATGTGGGTAGAAGCTGTTACGGAATCTCTTTGTTTTTGTCCTTAATGCTCTGCATCTCTTCCCAGGAGGTAGAGGGGAAAACAGGTGATGTCCAGGATGAGTGGGATCCTTTGAAATACAAGTAGCCTTCTTTTGAAGTCTGCCAGTATAAATGTCTCTGAGAGAGGGTAATGTTGTGCCAATAACCCGCTCTGCTACCCTCACCACCCGCTGCAAGTCCTTCTTGTTCTGTTCTGTGCAGCTGGCAAACCAAAATAATAACCATAATAGCATCAATGAAAGACTGCACCAACTTGAGTGTTCAGTCAGTGTGCAAAAGACAACAAACTGCAAATACAAAAAGAAAGAAATAATAGTAAAAAGTAAGCAATAAATGTCGAGAATATGAGATAAAGAGTCCCTGAAGGTGAGTCCATAGGTTTTGGGAATATTTCAATGATGAAGCGAGTGAAGTTATCCCCTTTGATTCAAGAGCCTGATGGTTGATAGGTAGTAACTGTTCCTGAACCTGGTGGTGTGAGCCCCAAGGCTCCAGTACCTTCTTTCTGATGGCAACAGTGAGATAGTATGTCATGAGTGGTAGGGGTTTCTGATGATGGATGTTGCCTTTCTATGACAATGTTTTATGTAGATTTGCTCAATGGTAGGGAGAGCTTTACCTGTGAGGTACTGGGCCGTATCCATTACTTTTTGTAGGATTTTCTGTTCAAGGGCATTGGTGTTTCCATACCAGGCTGTGATGCAGCCAGTCAATATACTCTTCACTACACATCTACAAGATCAGCATTTATATTGTTCCTTTCATAAGCTCAGGAAGTCACATTTACAACCACCACAGTACCTCTGAAGCAGTGTCTCTGAAGTAATTAGGAAATATACCGCTAACTTAGGTGTGCTTGCTTTTCAGAAATATACTACTTTATTAACCAGTCTTATTCTTTGGGATGTTTCTTGAGAGATAAATGATAGCAAGGAAATTGACTATCAAAAATATATTTGCATTCATTTTTTCATTAATTCTAGATTATCCTCTCAATATTTCATTATCTCCCCTCCAGGCCCTATCACTTATCAACACACTAGGGGCAATTTACAGTGTCTTGTTAACATATCAACCTGCATTTATTTGAAAGGTAGCAGGAAGCTCGAGTACCAGAAGGAATTCTACTTGGCTACAGGGAAAAGCATGCACATTCTCTGCACATATTGTCCTAGGATGGGATTGGACCTGTGTCGTGGAGCTTGAAGGCATCACTTCCATCAGCTGCACCATTGTACAGAAATATGTTCATTCTCAAAGAGGTGTCTCAAGAGTTCTTCTATCAACTCAGAGCTACATTGGTATGTCATTCTAAATCACACACTCAAGACTTTGGATTTTCCTTTGACTCCAGAACTATCCGATTCAGATGTGAGACTGCTATTTTTTTCAGATACTACAAAATTCAGCAGCTTTTAAAATGACTAGATAGAAAGTGGTTTTCTTTTACAGTGTTTTGGGCTACAGGATCTGCTGTGAGGGATCGGAGGAATGGGTTATTTTATACAGAGAGTAATTGATATCAGGAACATCCTACCAGAGGAGGTGATGGAATCAGATGTACTTAATATATTAAGGGACATTTAGACAGGCAGCAGTCCTAATGGGGACAAACATGTTTAGGCTAGAAGGATTGGCATATAAATTGTGTACCAAATTGTTCATTTCTGTCCTGCCCAACTCTATGACTGTGTTTCTCTGAGAATGAATATGTACATTTGCTGACTGTTGACTGCTGGCAAAAGTTCCTTGATTCAGACCTCAGAATATTCTAACTGCTGTAGTAACTCCCAATATTGACTCAAAATGTTAATTCTTTATTTCCAGAATGGCTGGGATTTCCATTTCTACTTTAAACATTCAGGACCTACAGCTTTGTTTCCCTTGTTCGAATAATTGAATTATAACCATATAATAACCATATTACCATATAACAATTACAGCATGGACACAGGCCATCTCGGCCCTTCTAGTCTGTGCCGAACTCTTACTCTCACCTAGAATTAGCTTGATCGTTCTTAAATAATATCACTATCTATTGGCTATTTTAGTGAACTAGTTCCATGATTGTTTATTTGAGTTTTAAAATTATTTAACTCCATTTAACATGTTTGTGATCAACACTGGAAGTGTATAAACAGTAAAGTGAATGCAGCTGATGGAGATTTTCCTGACCTGCATGTTTAATAGGGGTCACTGTTTCCTTGACAACGTGTGCCAGATATAATTGACTACAGCAGTAACAAGTCACAAGCAAATTACTAAGCTAGATAAGAAACTGACTTTTATGAGCGCCGAACAAGTTTAAAGAATTACAATGATAACAAAAGGACGTATTAACTTTGAGAAGCAATTTCATAGATACCATGCGTTTTCAGATCCTGGACTTATTGGAGGAAAAATTATCTCTTTTGTCAATATCAACTGTGTGTCAGTATTCATATCCCATGTACATTGAATTGCTTTGATTTCTATGACAAAGGCAAATTGTTTGCAGTTTTTTTTATTTCCTGTGCCAATGTAATAAACTATTGCAAAACTTCTGCTTCAATGTCCATCAAGAAATTTCATTGTTCCTTCCCTTTTTACTGTATTTGAGTTAGTTGTGTTGGGGGTCATGAATAGGATAGGCATGTTAACAATGCAACAGATGTTGCTATTGCAGAGCAACTCATAGTTAGTTAAACCCTTCAATTTATTTCTGTTTGTCTACCGAAGTAGCTTAATTTCAAGTTAGTAAAGACACAGTTGGGGAAATTGGTCACCTCAGACCTATGTGAGCAAGGTAACCCACTGAGTATTTCCTTAACCAGTGAACTGAAAGACAGGGAAGCAAACAGAGAAGAGAATGTCAATTGGTGACAATAAATAATGAGAGAGAAAATTGTTTTAAGAATGAGAAAATATAAACTAAACAAAATAAATATTAACATTGCACTTCATATTTCATAAAATCATTCACTGACTGGGTGAGAATTTGTAGTTTGAATAGTTCTAGATATCAGAGGTTGAACGAAACTTATTGCAAAGACAAAGAACTTACAGAGGGCTTTTCATGACTTCGAGAAGAACCTCACAACACTGTATCTAGTTAATTACTTATGATGTGTAAAATCACCGTTACTGAAACAATGTTTAATTTTGCAAACCATTAGTAATCTTATTAGAGCAATCTGTTATCTGTAATCCTCTATACAACAATTTGGATACATTGCAGGATCCTGGTTCCCACATTTGCTTGCTGGAATCCTGGTTCATGCAGTTTCCTCCATTCATCAAAGCATAAGGTACCCACACTCCTTGTGAACACACCTGTTTCTGTTACCATGCTACCAGATTCACTAAACTGGGTCTGGTAACATCTTTAAAAATAAGTGAATTTATAGAAAATTAATAATAATAGCATCCAATAGCACAGAAAATCTGCACTACTAAAATCTAGAGTGACCCAGATGAACAGAGGTCATCTATAATAATTTTATTCCAAACATCTCTTTAAGTTTAGATCTACAGTGCAAGTACAGGAACCTGTGATAATTTATTCATTTCACTGTATGGAGCATCAACTTTACACAGGAAAATTTTCATATGTATACTAACTACACAGATATTCCTTGTCTAAAGTTATTGTGTTATTCATACAAAGTAATAGTAGAACCACTTACCTTGAATACTTAGACACCAGAATCTCAAGCGATTTTTGTTAGGACATAATTCTTTTCAAGCAATGTTGAATTCTTAATTTAATTAGCATGTTCATTTAGCATTAATTATACTTCAAAATATTACATGAAATATCTTCAAGCGTTCTAAGAGGTGAGATTTATGAGCTACATAAATACGAGCTGATTTGGATTACACTAGGATTTGATTGTAAAGTTTTATTATCTGTTCAACTGGGTTTGCCAAATCACAATAATAAAGAAATATTAACTTGGTAGACTGTAAGTTGCATTGTTGAGAGTGACAAGTCATACGAGGGGTGATTGATAAGTTTGTGGCCTAAGGTAGAAGGAGTCAATTTTAGAAAACCTAGCACATTTATTTTTCAACATAGTTCCCCCCCCCCCACATTTGCACACATAGTCCAGCGGCCATGGAGCATATGGATCTTGAACCTCCAGAAAGTGTCCACAGCAGGGGCGATTGATAGGTTTGTGGCCTAAGGTAGAAGGAGATGAGTTATTAACTTCAAACTTTCTGCATAATCACTCAAAGATTTGAACTGCATGTGCATGCAATGAGAGCTGCATAACTCATCTCTTTCTGTCTTAGGCCACAAACTTATCAATCGCCCGCTGTGGACACCTTCTGGAGGTCCAAGATCCGTATGCTCCACGACCACTGGACTAAGTGTGTAAATGTAGGAGGGGACTATGTTGAAAAATAAATGTGCTAGATTTTTTAAAATTGACTCCTTCTACCTTAGGCCACAAACTTATCAATCACCCCTTGCAATATAATTGGTCAATGAAAACAAAATGTATTTAATGTAGAAAAAGGGAATGTTTGTTCAACATGATTTAAACACAGATCTAGGTACAAAGCCTCCAAGATGCCCACATCCTTGTCCTGGTTTGAAGACACGTGTGCCTTAATGACCCAAAGAGGTATGTTGGCTAGAATCGCTCTTGGTAGAGTCTCCCCTGCTAAGCAGGTCAAAGGATCGAGACCAGACTAAGAGTGCTCCACTGGTCCTCCAGGTTCGGGGGTTCAGCTCAGGGCTAACAGCCATGACTGGCAAAACAAACCTGCTACAGAAACAAAAATGAAGAATCCTTCTACATCTGAGTGCAATGGCATTCCTGAGTCTCCACCCGGGACTTGCATGACTGATCGTGAAAACGGAGAAGAAGTGATGAAGGAAGCTCTGAACATCACCAGAGATGGAGGACCTTCATTGCTGCCCTAAATGCCTGCAGCATAATGGGTAGTAACGAGGTACAGATAGGATTAGAAATCTATCTTAATTATATGTGCTAAACTCTTGATTTGATAGTACATATGAATCACATTCTACTTCCAAAATTCAATATTATTGGGCAGTGAGTTCCATGCTAAAAGTTCTCAACCTGAAATGTTGACTGTTCATTTCCTCCTAAGGATGTTGCTTAACCTACTGAGTTTCTCCAATGTTTTTAGTATAGCACTTACGGCTTTATCTAATTAGAAATCTTTTTAACTCCCACAGGTGCCAGTTATGACCTCACTGCATCAGCGTGCAGTGAGCCAGCAGTATCTGCTAGCCCTTGCAGTGGTGAATAGCCCCTTTGATCAGAAATCCAGTCAGTGGCTGGTCTATTGAATAGAAGAAGGCACAGCCACACTGTGTGAAGCCTAGCATGAGCAGAGTCAAAGATTGATTAACCAAGAGAATGTGCATCATTTTATAATTTGGATTGTGTTATTTCAATCATATCAGTTATGAAGATCCTTATCCTGGCAATGTTGAGTTACGCAGCTTCTCGGAAGAATTTGCAGAGTAGTGTAGCTCTTACAAACCCAATGTCTAACCTCCACACCTCTCCCTGTTTCTGCATGTCCCTAATCCTCCCCTTCTTCAGCCTCCTCACCCGTCCTCATCTCCAATATTCCTCAGCTTGCTCTATCCAAACTGTCCCTCATCAGTTCCAATTTGGCCCTCCACATCTGTCCCTCCTCCAGCTTATCCCATCTCCACTTTCTTCCACCCCTCCAATTTATTCACCCTCCTCCAATCTTCCCCAGTCTCAAAAATGAAAAACAAAATATTTGATATAAGATAACAAATGCAACCAAATATTGAACTACATTCGAGAAAATAAGAAAAGACAATGGATCCCTAGCTTCTGGTATTGATGTAGAGATGCTTCAGAATTCTACCTTGTTAATCTTTCAAATAATTTGACCTTCATAGCTGGAGTATAATATATGTGCAACTTAAATAAACCGCTGCCTTTTGCAGTTATTGCAATTTACAGAAAAGCAATTACATCTCCTGTACTAATCCTTCACTGCCATCTTGGCCAGAGATGACAGATTCAATTTCATCCATTTGTCTATCGTATTCATCACATTCGATAATGTCCAAATGTAGAACAAACTTAATTCATTGCCAATTATTGGTGGTGTACATTAACTCGTGGACTTGGCTGCACAAAGGGGTAGGGAGAGCTGAGCAGTACTGCAGATAACTTTAGTTTAGATTATAGAAACATGGAAACATAGAAAATAGGTGCAGGAGTAGGCCATTCGGCCCTTCGAGCCTGCACCGCCATTTATTATGATCATGGCTGATCATCCAACTCAGAACCCTGCACCAGCCTTCTCTCCATACCCCCGATCCCCGTAGCCACGAGGGCCATATCTAACTCCCTCTTAAATATAGCCAATGAACTGGCCTCAACTGTTTCCTGTGGCAGAGAATTCCACAGATTCACCACTCTCTGTGTGAAGAAGTTTTTCCTAATCTCGGTCCTAAAAGGCTTCCCCTCTATCCTCAAACTGTGGCCCCTCGTTCTGGACTTCCCCATTATGTTTCTGTCAGACTAAAAAATATAAATAAAATCAGAATATTCCGGAAATAACTCTGCAGGTCAGTAAATATCTTCAATGAAAATCACCTCATGTGTTGACATGTTGTAGCTTGCAGAACTCAGTACTGAATTCTCCTACATTCTCATTCCTTCTCTCTGTTAATTTTTGCTGCTATCCCCCTTTTTTTTTTTTTACCTTTTTCTTTCATTTGTATAATCCAGCAGGCCAGACTCTACAATGAAAAACACTTGACTGCCCTTTAATTACCACATATTTTCACCTTGTCAGGAAATTCCCTTTCTCCCATAAAACCATAAGACATAGAAGTAGAATTAGGTTATTTGGCCCATCAAGACTGCTCCACCATTTGACTGTGGTTGTTTTAGATTCCTTCCCAACCCTGTTCTCCTGCCAACTCTCTGTAACCTTTGACACCCTTCTTCATCAAGAACTTATCAACCCCTGTTTTGAATATACCCACTGACTTGGCATCCACAGCCATCTGTGGCAATGATTTCCAAACACACACCAACTTCTGCCTAAAGAAATTCCTCCTCATTTCTATTCTGAGGCTATGCTCACTCTCACTATTGGAAACATCCTCTCCATGTCAACTCAAGTTCAAGTTTAAATGTTGTTCAACTATACATGAACACCCATGAATACAGCCAAACGAAACAGCGTTACTCTGTGGCCAAGGTGCAAAACGCAGTACCAACAGTCACACATAGTACAGGGCACATTATAGCAGATTTAAGATGGAAAGCACATATATCAGTAAAATACAGTCGCACAAAAAATACTGTATATAGTTCAAGATCCTGAGTTGCAGCTGTCTGCAACCTACCACAAAATGCAATCTGTCTTTCAATATTCAACAGATTTCAATGAGATCTCCCCTCATTCTTATAAACTCCAGACAGCATAGGCCCAGAGCCATCGAATGCTTTCCATACATCAACATTTTCATTCCCAGGATCATTCTTGTACATCTCCTGCAGGCATTCTCTAATGCCAGCTAGATATGGGGCCCAAAGCTACCCACAATACTCCAAATGGGGTGCCATGGTGACATTGTGGTGCCACCACAGCTCAGGGTGTTGGAGTTCAGAGTTCAATTCTGCCGCCATCAATGAAACATTTGTATGTTCTCTCTGACTGTGGGGTTTCCTCCAGCTGCTCCAATTTCCTCCAACAGTCGAAAGACGTACCGGTTATTAGGTTAATTTCTCGGTGTAAATTATCCTGTCTAGTGTTAAGTAGATGAGTTGCTGGTTGGTGTGGTTCGTTGTGCCAGAAGGGCCCGTTCTGTGCTGTATCTTTAAATAAATATTGTCTGACCAATGCCTTATAAAGACTCGGGATTACATCCTTGTTTTGATATTCTAGGTCTCTTGAAATGAATGCTTCCATAATACCAAGTAGCTCCCATGTTAGGGAATCCCAATTCCCTTTGTAACTTTGATTTCTGGATTCACCCCTCGTTCCACCCCTTGTTCTATCCCTTGTTCTTGTTCAGCCCTTTGGTGCCCTTGTTCTACCCCTTGACCTCTTCTCTGCTACTTCAACTAACATGTTACTGTATTGAGACACAAGAGACTGCAGCGACTGGGAACCAAAACACGAACAACATGCTGGAGGATTTCGGTTAGGTTGAACAGAATCTGTGGGAGGGATGGAATCCTCAGCATTTCAGTTTGAAACCTTACTTCAGGAAAAAAGCCTGGGAGTAGAGAGAGAAGATACCAAGTGTAGAGAGGGGACTACTAAAACAAAGGTTAGATGTGCTTGGTGGACAGTAATGGAGGGTAGATATTGGAATTGAATGTTTGTTTTTGAAGTGTATTTATTTTCTGACTCCAATCTTCTTGAACTTCACAATTGTGCCATTATAATGCATGATTTGGTCCGTCTTTACCTTCCGTTTTCCATTTGGACTTGTATAGTAATTACATATTCTTTAATCAAAGTTGAGGTTATTGTATGCACATGTATACACGTCACTTGCAGCGGCATTACAAACACATACACTAGAATTGTACAAGCTGCAT
Source organism: Mobula birostris (assembly GCF_030028105.1). Taxonomy (NCBI): domain Eukaryota; kingdom Metazoa; phylum Chordata; class Chondrichthyes; order Myliobatiformes; family Myliobatidae; genus Mobula; species Mobula birostris. The sequence continues at coordinate 33,578,306 of NC_092391.1, read as the reverse complement.
TCACAAAATAATCATAAATTATACACAATTTTACAAGAAAACAGAATTAGAACAAAAGAGTCGATCTTGCTACAAGGTGGTCAGAGTACATGATGATGCTAAACTTCAGTGATTAGGTTTTCAGCTGTTGGTTAAGTAGCTGTTTTTGAATACAGGGATGTAGGAGGGATAGAAACAGGACTTTTGGCTCATCTAGTCTGTGCGGAGCCATTAACCTCCTTGTCCCTTCAACCTGCATCCAGACCAGACCCCTTATATACCTTTCCTAATTTCTCTCAAATTTTGAAATTGACCCCTCATCCATGACTTGTGCTGACAGCTTATTCCATACTCTCACCACCCTCCTGTTCCCCTTAAACATTTCACCTTTCACCCTTAGTTCATAACCTCTAGTCCAAGTCTTATCCAATCTCAGTGGAAAAAGCCTGCTTGCATTCATTGTATCTATACCCCTTATAGTTTTGTATATTTCTGTCAAAACTCCTCTCCATCTTCTATGTTCTAGGAAATAAAGTCGTAACCTATTTAACCTCTTCCTGTAATGTCTTCAAGTTCCAGCAACATCCCAGTAAATTTTTTCTGCACTCTTTCATCTTATTTACATATTTCCTGCAGGTCGGTGACCAAACTGGACACAATACTTGCCAATGCCTTATTCAGTTTCAACATAACATCCCAGCTCCTGTACTCAATACATTGATTTATCAATGTCAATGTGCTAAAAGCTTTCTTTATAACTGTTTCTATGTAGCTGAGATGCCACTTTGAAGGAATTATAGATCTGAACTGCCAGATCCCTTTGTTCTACTGCACTCCCCAGTGCACAACTGCTCATCATATCAGAACTATCCTGGTTTGTTCTCCCTAAGTGCAACACCTCACACTTATCTGCATTAAATTCCATCTGCCAGCACTGGTGACCACAGATACTCACAACAGCATTGTTAGGGGGTGGCAATGAAGTATGTCAGTGGACACAGGGGCATTGGTATCGATAACTGACCTACCCTTGCCAACAACTGGATAGGCTATTTATATTAAGAGTGTAAGAGGTAAAACAGTGAAAACAGAAAGAAGTGAGTTGCAGATACTCAAAATCAGCAGAGTGCAATTTCCAGTGTATTTTTGGGTCTGTCCAAATAATGAGGGCACTATCCTTGGGATAGTCACTCTAAGGGAAGCAACGATCATTATAGATCCTGGAAATGGAGAAGTAATGTGGACAAAACAGGGCAGCGAACACGTACAACCAATGGAATATACAACCTAGCCAGCATAATCACAGCTTCTCTGATCATCAGAGACTGGAACCAGAATAGTTTCTATGGGTTACTTCGTCCCCAGTTCCCAGCAGTGTGGGCTAGACACAAGCAAAATTGTGGTCGAGTAAAGGTAAACCCAGTTAAGATGGGGGGAGGGCAGAATAAACACCAGAGAACTCTTAAATAGACTGTGTCAACTACTAACTTGCCTATATGGCCAGTAAGGAAGGCCAATAGATCACATTAATTAACAATAGAATATGCAGCCCTTAATAAGAGCACGCAAAGATTGTATCTCACAATAGCCTAGCCATTTTTCAGGAGGTTGGCCGCAGACTTTGGAAAAGTTCAATCTAATGCCTTACTGGTCAACCATCTTACAATATGTAGATAACCTACTAATTGCTTCGGAAGATGAAACAGGTGATTTTAGGGGTGATAGTCAGTGTTTTAGAGATACTGCAAGACGATGGGTTTAAAATCGGTCCACAAAAGACTCAGATAGGAAAGCAAGCTTAAGCTACACCATTTTCCGGGGGAGGAAGGACATGTCAGATGACAGACATTTGCAATCAGATCTGTGCCTCGCCCAATAAACATAAGGGGAGTGAGGAAGATAATGGGTCTATTACTACCATAATTTCATACCAGGGTTCTCATCACTAGTGGCTCCGAATACAGGCCTTGATTAAAGGAGGGAAACCCCCTCTGGAATAAGTAAGATGAGGAAAAGGTTTTTACAGATATTAAGAAATCCCTGGTCTCTGCACCTGTGCTAGAATTACCCACCCCTTTCACCTATACTGCAGCAATGAAGGAGGACTTTTACAGATGGGTCTTGGAGGTACATAGATGGGAAGTTACAGACTAGGAGGACATGGTGAAGCAAACAAGTGAAGAATTTGCTTCAGGAGAACTGCCAGGGGGTTGCTCAGCACAGGTGGTGGAACAGGTCACACTGATAGAAGCTCTGCGCTACAGTAAAGGCAGACAAGCAAATATATATATATATCAGGTATGCTTTCAAGGTAGTGTATGATTACCTGATGGCATGGGCACGACAAGAATTTGTTGCCAACAGGTGTAGGTTGTTTAGCCCGGGCACCTGATACATCAGCTGCTGGAAGCAGTGAGGCTGCAGGCAGAGATGGCAGCAATCAAAGTAAAAGCTCACCAGAAAGGGGAGAGTAAGGAGCTGAAAGGAGGTGAGTGGGCAGATATCAGTGTGAAGAGGGCAGCAGAGGAACAAGAAACAATTGAAGTTGCAAGTGTTCAGGAAGAAACAACAGACACCAGCTTAATAAAATCATATGAAGAGGTGGAGGCAGAAGAGAAGGAGGAGAAAGGATGAGCTTTATGGGAGTTGGACACATGAGGAGGAAAGAGTCATGGTGGTCCCACCATGTATTAGGCAGATGCTACTGAAGTAGTATCAGGGGGTGATGCATCAGGGAAGGCAGAGCATGATCACAACCCTCAGGCAGGACTGGTGGTGGTCAGGGAGGGGCTGGGACGTTGAGAGGTTCTGCTGCCATTGTAACATTTGTGCCCAGCATAACCATGGTAAAGGCATAAAGCTACACTGGTAAACCAGTCACGGCCAGATAAACTGCACAGGGCCCTAACAAAAAGCGGAGGGATAAACTACTGTCTAGTAATTAAGGATCACTTCACCTGGTGGGAAGAGGCTTTCCCAACAAGGGAATGCACCGTCAGTATGGCTTCATGGATTCTAGCAAAGGAAATCCTCACAAGGTGGGGAACACCAATCCAGATGGGCTTGGAACAGGGAGCATATTTCACAGGGAAAGAAATGTGCGGACTCTTTGGGATTTGACAACAGTTCCACGTACCCCACCACACTCAGAGTTCAGGAATAATAGAAAGAGGAACGGAACAATCAAGAATACCCTAGCAAAGCTATAACTGAGTCAGGAAAGACACAGGTTGACACATTACCAGGAATCCTGATGAAATTGCGAGCAACCTCAAACAACATGCTAGGTCTCAGCCCCTATGAATTATTGATAGGGCGAGCAATGAAATTCCTTTAATTCAGGTAATTTTGGGTTGTGGTGAGTCTGGGGCTTACAGCAATAGAATGACACGGTATATGGAAGACCTTTGTAACCAACTTAAAGTGTTGCAGGAGCGAGCAAAATGACAGCAGCACGTTGCTGTCAAAGAGATCCAGAGGGAAAGGAGATAGTTTTCCCACAGCCGGGTGACCAAGTCATGGTGAGGGTGTTGCCTGAAAGGGCAGGGTTTGCTCCCTGATCGATAGAACCACAAATGGTACTTTAACAAGTGACACTTGTGTCTGCATGCAGACTCGGCGAGGCAGCCAGTGAAAAACTGGACTCAGGTTAAACCGTACGATTCATCTTCTTGTTTCCCTCACAGACAGAACAGGGGTTCAAGTGAACCCAGTAACTATGTATTTACTAGAACCTAAGAGATGAACACCATCTGGCCACACCAGACCTGACCACAGTTGGTGGAAACACACCCTGAACAAACGTGAAGGCAGAAGACTCCATGAGTGTGACAGAAACCCGTGAATATCATGCTAAAGTCTAATGTAATGGTACTCTGTAATGAAGGTTAGTTGCTGAAGGTAGATAATTAGTTGAATAGCATAGAATAGAAAAAAAAATATTGGGGAAAATAGGTGGGGAGGGTTTTGTTAAAACAGAGGCAGCAGGTTCCATAACTTCAAAAGTATGGCAGACTGAGAAAGATTGCACTCAGCACCTGAAAACAGTCAGCCCCAGCCTGAATGGGGCCTGAATGAGCTGGCCCCTTTCAGCAGTCTGGCCAGCAATTGACTAGACAGTTCTAAAGGAGTGCCAGCGGGGAGAGGTCCTTGCATTCGAATAGAGACCTTAGCCCTACCCCTTCCTGTACATTGATGAGAGGGTCTATGAGCCTGATTGATGCACCATCAATAACTCCAAAAGACTGGAAGTAGAGTAAATACTGAAAGGCTTTTATTAGCAGTAAAATGTGACCTCCAGCATGCTGAGTGTCTGCCCCTGGACTGAGGAGGAGGAGCAGTGGAACAATCACCTTTATTCAGGGCTCTGTGGGAGGAGCCACAGGAGCAGTCAGCAGAGGGGCGTGTCCAGAAAGTTAACCCAGTTACAACATATATAAATATGGTTTACCACACTGATACATTTCCCTTGCTGGTGTCCCTGGAAAGAGAGCATTTTAGCTACCAGAAAATGAAGGGGTGAAGACAGGGAGTGTGATTAGGCTACAAATGACCAGCAGGGGAAGAGCCAACAGGCAGACAAACAAAGCCACATTTCTAAAGACTGTTGTTCAAATTTCTGGAACAATCTCTCTGCTTAACATTTTGTAAGGAGTGATTTGGGATGACGGGGTAGATGTAGATGCACGTAAAATAATTGGCGGGCGGGGGGAAATTCTGAGGCAGTGCATTTTTGCTGCCCTATTTGAATAGATCCTCCTTCAGGTTGGCCTTGTTTGGCTCAAATTATTTTTGTCCATGAGGGCCAAGAGGACGGACTGTTGGAGCAAGTTTTAGGCTTAGCACACTTAGCAAATGGTCACCAACCTTCAATTCTGAATATAGATTATAGATTTAATTTAACCCTTACATACTGTTCATATTCTCTCCCTTCACAGTATGGTCCAGGTCAATTTTGACCTGGCCCAAGAATCCCCCATAACAAGTGTCTATACCAAATCTTGAACCACAGATCTATTTAGAATGTATAAATAGCCTATCTGACATTAATAAATGGGTGATTAATCCTTAATTAATGTTTCAGAGAGCAGGGAGAGTGTATTTTTTAGATTTTACACCACTTGTTTATGGAGAAAAAACATATACTATCACACAATATCGTGTCCCCTTTTACCTAAGACATGAAAACATAACAACCATAATGATTTAAATATATTTTATTGAAACTGAAAATGACAAGAACATTCTAGAACTGTGGGGTTTATTATATAATCACTTATAACCATTACAAGTATCAAACACTGTCCTCACTACTATATCATTAAAAAATCCTCATAACTATTATCTAATTATAACTATTAACTATTAATTCAACATTAAATTGCAGCTCAGAATAATAAGTTCCTAAAAGCCTTGAATCACAGACCAGACCAACCAGGAAGTAGGCACTTAACTGATTGATAATATATTCATGAATCCAATCAACATCCTGTTGCATGGATATGACATAATTAACACTTATTTGGGGTGTGATGGTGTGAAGATCCAGATATTGTGTACTGTTACATGTGTAGTTCAAGAGGGCATTGTAAGTATGCATTTGTTTGAATTGTCCTGGATATTCTTTGATCTTTAACATATAAAATGTGTGTAGTGTTGGGCACAGGAAGATTCTTCCACCAAAAGCATCTCAATATGATGCTTTCAAAGTTTTAGACTTTCAAATTTCTTACTATCACTTCTTTCAGTTAGTCCTGATGAAGGGTCTCGGCCTGAAACGTCGGCTGTGCTTCTTCCTATGGATGCTGTCTGGTCTGCTGCGTTCCACCAACATTTTTTGCGTGTTGCTCCATATGATGCTTGCTGTATCTTGTTTTGTCAAATAAAGAGGCCGCTCATTTCTAACAGTACTTTTCTCCAGTGACTTCATTCACACAACAACTTCCTCAGAAAACTCTATAAGATTGATGGGATATGACCTACCATGCACTAAGCCATGCTGACTATCCCTAATCAGTCGCTGTCTATCTAAATAATTTTATATCTGGTTGCCTAGAATACCTTCCATTAATTTTCCCACTACTGATGTCAGGCTCACCAATCTATAATTTCCTGGTTTATTCATTGAGCCTTTCTTAAATAATGAAACATTAGCTATCCTTCAATCCTGTGGCACTTCACCTGTGGCTAACAATGTTTGAAATATCACTGCTAGCGTCCCTACAATTTCTGCACTAACCTCCCACAGGGTCCAACAGAACACATTGTCCAGCTCTGGGGATGTATCTACCCTAATTTGCCTCAAAACAGCAAAGACCTCCTCCTCTGTAATCTGTATAGGGTCCATGATGTCACTGTTGCATTGCCTCACCTGTATAGACTCTGTGTCCATCTCCTGAGTAAATACAGAGGCAAACAATCTATTTAAGATCTCCCCTTGTCTGCTAGAGCAACCTCATATCTTCTTTTAGCCCTCCTGATTTCCTTCTTAGGTGTTCTCTTTCATTTTTTATACTGCCCAGGTACCACATTTGTTTCTACCTCCCTTTACCAGCTGTGCACCTCCTTCTTTTTCTTAATAAGGGCCTCAATATCTCTTGAAAATCAAGGTTTCCTAAACCCGTTATTCCTGGCTCTTATTCTGACAGAAGCATACAAACTCTATACTCTCAAAATTTCACTTTTGTAGGTCTCCCATTTACCAAGTACACCTTTGTGAGAAAATACCCTGTCCTAATTCACATTTGCCAGATTCTTTCTGATACTATCTAAATTGGCCTTTCTCCAGTTTAGAAACTGGACCCAAGAATGAGTCTACCCTTTTCCATAATTACCTTGAAACTAATGGCATTATGATCACTAGTTGCAAAGTGTTTCTGTTACCTGCCCTGTATCATTTCAGCCCTGCCCTGCCCCAGAGGGCCTGTCCTTTAACTTAGCACCTAACTTCTTCAACTTACTTTGCAGGACCTCGGCACCCATTCTCCCATGTCATCGGTACCAACGTGGAACATGACTGCTGGCTATTCACCCTCCCACTTAAAAATGCTGTGGACTCAACCCAAGATGTTCCTAGCCCTGGCACCCAGGAGGCACCAAACCATCATGGAATAACTTTTTCATCTACAGAATCTCTTTTCTTTTCCCTAACCAATGAATCCCCTATCACTACAGTTCATCTCTTTTCCCCCCTTCTCTTCTGAAGCTCAGAGCCAGACATTGCCAGAGACGTGATCAGTGTGGCTTTCCTCTGCTAGGTCATCCTCCCAACAGCATCCAAAGCGCTATAGCTATTGTTGAGAGGGTTGGCCACAGGGGCACTCTGCACTGGCCAGCTATCCCCTTTCCCCCTTCTGATGGTCACCCGGTTACCTGTGCCTTGCACTTTGGGTGTAACTATCTCCTTGCATATACTGCTTATCAGCCTCTCAGACTCTTGAATGATCTGGGGTCTACCCAGATCCAGTTGCAATTTCTTAACGGGTCTGTTAGAACCTGTAAATGGATGCATTTTTTTGCAGATGTAGTCATCAGGGACTCTGAAGGTCTCCCTGCCTTCCCACATCCTACAAAAGGAGCATTTTAGTATCCTGTCTGGCATCTCCACTGCTCTAAGTGTACATTAAGACAGAAAGAACAAATAAATAACAAAAAAAAATCTGCCTATGCCTCTTCTCACTGGTCTTGATGAGCCAAAGCCTCAAAACACCACTGCAACACTGGCCCAGTCACACAATGGCTGCTCTGCTTAAACCTAACCTCTTTGTATTAGTTTTTGCTAAGTACATATTTACGCACAATCCAATGTGTCCACAGGAACTATGGGGTGCAAAATGCCCCAAATGCCCCCACTTTCTTCTTTTGAACTCTCTCTCCCTCTATGCAATCTGATGTCTCCTTTGGACTGCGGTTTGCAAAATGTGCCAACTATCCCAGTTTGCCTCTTTTAAACTCTCTCTCCCACTACTCAATCTTGTATCTCCTCAGGACCGTGGTGCATAAATTGTGTCAGCTGCTCCCACTCACTTCTTTTAAACTCCATCTCCCTCTATGCAATCTGATGGCTCCTTGGGGCTTCAGGCTTCTGTACCTCCTGCCTTTGACAGGTGACAGAGCTCATATGCACACTGCTTTTTCTTGTCCAGCTGATCTTGTCAGTGTTTCAGTTCAGTCTCCATCTTCCTTGTATTTAAATGGTTGCTGTTCTCTTCATGTCTTGGTTTCTGCCTATTATTGATATTTAGTTATTTATTCTCTACCACCATTTATTACTAACTCTGTATGCTCTGCATTTCTATTTCATCCTGTCTGTTATATATGCTCCAAAGTCATGCGCAGAATTTAAGATGGAACTTTATGATTGCTTTGTTTTACACATTATATTTGCATTGTAATATTTCCCAGGTATTACCTACTCATCTGTGCTATGCATCCAATAACCTAAGAGCTTTTTGTAGCATACGGCTAGTGGTTTAATGTTTATAGGAGGGTTTGCTGCATAACCGTGAAATTTTCCCATTAATTGTATAGATTTTGGCACGGTCTAAGAACATGGTTTAGTATTAATGCTCACTTAAATCTGAAAAGTGCTGGAACTCTTCTATAAATTGTCCTATCCACACTCAATTTTTCTCTAACTTCCACAACAGCAATTAATCCTGGAACAACACTCTTTGCGATGAAACTTCTCAGCCATATTCTAGTCCAATAAGTAAAGCCTGGCACTACCAACAACAAACTTCATCTGTCTCCTCCATTCAGCACTCTCCTCTTATCGAAGCCATGTACCTACTACTCCAAAGACAACATTAAATGCATATTTATCTACTTTGTGGGGTGATTGCCTGCCTCCGAGTTATCTTGCTAAAATCTAAGTATTGGCATCATTCTCGGGTACCATTCTGTATCTCTAACCAGGAGAGGAGATATTTTTAACAGCACACACAAGATGCTGGAGGAACTCAGCAGGTCAGGTCACATTTGTGGAAACAAATAAACAGTCAACAATTCAGGCTGAGGCCTTTCATCAAGACCTGCTGAGTTCCTGCAGTGTTTTGTGTATGTTTATAAAGATTTCCAGCACCCACAGAATTTCATGTGTCTATGATTTTTATATTGTGGCTGAGATTCTACATTTTGTGTCCAAATAAATTTTAGCCATAGAAATCAGTGGATGCATACATGCTATGGAAAGAGTCTGTGTTTGAATTTCAGTCAGGTCTTCCTGAGCAATGTTTGCCAGTATAATGAGTTCATCATAAGTTATGTTATGTAACTTCAAAACATTAAACTAATTTAAGGAAAGATGGTGGGGTTCAAAATACGGATCTTACTTTGGGTTTACTTTAAGCAAGGCGTACATGTATCAAGTCGTAGCGTGATGATGTATATAATTAATATATTTTACATATAACTTGTGACAAATTATTTAAACAGACTACAATACTTACTCAACCAACATACTTACAAGATTACTCAAATGTTATTGAAATATTAAAAACACAATAATATTTATATAACCTTATATGCAAGATTTTTCACCTTTTGTAACACTTTTTGTATCCGTTCTCTCCTTAACAGAAATAGAACAATAAGTAAATAATCTGCATTAGTCAATCTGGTTGACTGATCATATTGGCAATATCTGCTGGGAGAAATCTCCTGTACTTTCTTGAAATAGTGCAACTGAACATTGTATAAGACCATAAGATATAGGAGCAGAATTAGGATATTTGGCCCATTGAGTCTGCTCCAACATTTCATCATGGCTGATCCAATTCTCCTCTTAGCCCCAATCTCTTGCATTCTCTCCGTATCCCTTCATGATCTGACCACTCAAGAATCTATCAACCTCTGCCTTAAATATACATAAAGACTTGGCCTCCACAGCCGCCTTTAGCAACGGATTCCACAGATGATCTTCATTGTGATAAGCTGAAAGAATGTGCTCCTTTTTAAATTCTCTCACCTGAATGATGACACATCTTCAGTATGGCACTCCTCAGTAGTACATTGCAGTCCACCTGAGGTTAATAGCAATACCAGTGTTGTACATAAAGATGACCATTTCCTTACCATACATGGATACATTAATACAGATATACTCCCCTTCATTATAAGAGAGGCAGCTAGATATAGGTATATAAGATGATAAGAGGCTAATATTGAATGGACAGCCAGCACTTTTTCCCGAGGGAAATTGTAGCTATTACCAGAGAACATTCTTTTCATGTGAATGGAGAAATGTTTAGGGGAGATGTCTGAGGTAGGTTTTTTAAACAGAGTGGTAGGTACTTGGAACACACTGCTAGGGGCCATGGTAGTGATTGTTACTTTAGAAACAGTCAAGGGACTTAAGAGATAGGCACATGGATGAAAGAGACATAGAGGGTTATTGTTTATGTAGGAGGGAAAGGTTACATTGATCTTGGAAGAGGTTAAAGGTTGGCCCAACATTGTGGGCTAAGGACCCACACTGTGCTGTACTGTTTTATATTCTATGTTTTATGTTCTAATTTACACATACAATTTAGCCACGGTTTTTAAGGGATATTGGAAACTTGGTTCAGAAAAAGAGAGAGATCTACAATAAATATAGACAGCTTGGAGTAAATGAGGTGCTCGAGGAATATAAAGAATGTAAAAAGAATCTTACGAAAGAAATTAGAAAAGCTAAAAGAAGATATGAGGTTGATTTGGCAAGTAAGGTGAAAATAAATCCAAAGGGTTTCTATAATTATATTAATAGCAAAAGGATAGTGAGGGGTAAAATTGGTCCCTTACAGAATCAGAGTGGATGACTATGTGCGGATCCAAAGGAGATGGCGGAGATTTTGAACAATTTCTTTTCTTTGGTGTTCACTAAGAAAAAGGATATTGAATTGTGTAAGGTAAGGGAAACAAGTAAGGTAGTTATGGAAACTATGATAATTAAAGAAGAGGAAGTACTGGCGCTTTTAAGGAATATAAAAGTGGATAAGTCTCCAGGTCCTGACAGGATATTCCCTAGGAACTTGAGGGAAGTTAGTGTGGAAATAGCAGGGGCTCTGACAGAAATATTTCAAATGTCATTAGAAAGGGGGATGGTGCTGGAGGATTAGCATATTGCTCATGTTGTTCCATTCTTTAAAACGGGTTCTAAGAGTAAACTTAGCAATTATCGGTCTGTGAGTTTGACGTCAGTGGTGGGTAAGTTGATGGAAGGTATTCTTAGAGATGGTATATATAATTATCTGGACAGACAGGGTCTGGTTAGGAACAGTCAACATGGATTTGTGTGTGGAAGGTCATGTTTGACAAATCTTATTGAATTTTTTGAAGAGGTTACTAGGAAAGTTGACGAGGGTAAAGAGGTGGATGTTGTCTATACAGACTTCAGTAAGGCCTTTGACAAGGTTCCGCATGGAAGGTTAATTAGGAAGGTTCAATGGTTAGGTATTAATATCAAAATAGTAAAATGGATTCAGCAGTGGCTGGATGGGAGACGCCAGAGAGTAGTGGTGGATAACTGTTTGTCAGATTGGAGGCCGGCGTATAGTGGTGTGCCCCAGGGATCTGAAATGGGTCCAATGTTGCTTGTCATATATATTAATGATCTGGATGATGGGGTGGTAAGTAGGATTAGTAAGTATGCAGATGATGCAGATAGGTGGAGTTGTGGATAATGAAGTAGGTTTTCAAAGCTTGCAGAGAGATTTAGGCCAGTAAGAAGAGTGGGCTGAAAGATGGCAGATGGAATTTAATGCTGAAAAATGTGAGGTGCTACATTTTGGTAGGAGTAATCAAAATAGGACATACATGGTAAATGGTAAGGCATTGAAGAATACAGTAAAACAGAGGGATCGAGGAATAATGGTGCATAGTTCACTGAAGGTGGAATCTCATGTGGATAGGGTGATGAAGAAAACTTTTGGTATGCTGGCCTTTATAAATCAGAGCATTGAGTATAGGAGTTGGGATGTTATTTTGAAATTGTACAAGGCATTGGTAAGGCCAAATTTGGAGTATTGTGTACAGTTCTGGTCACCGAATTATAGGAAAGATGCCAACAAGATTGAGAGAGTACAGAGAAGATTTATTAGAATGTTACCTGGATTTCATCTCCTAAGTTACAGAGAAAGGTTGAACAAGTTGAGTCTTTATTCTTTGGAGTGTAGAAGGTTGAGGGGGGACTTGATAGAGTATTTAAAATTATGTGGGGGATAGATAGAGTTGACGTGGATAGACTTTTTCCATTGAGAGTGGGGGAGATTCAAACAAGAGAACATGAGTTGAGAGTTAAAGGGCAAAAGTTTAGGGGTAACATGAGGGGGAACTTCTTTACTCAGAGAGTGGTAGCTGTGTGGAACAAGCTTCCAGCAGATGTGGTTGAGGCAGGTTCGATGTTGTCATTTAAAGTTAAATTGGATAGCTATAGGGACAGGAAAGGAATGGAAGGTTATGGTCTGAGTGCAGGTCGGTGGGACTAGGTGAGAGTAAGAGTTCGGCATGGACTAGAAGGGCCGAGGTGGTCTGTTTTGGTGCTGTAATTGTTACATGGTTATACAATATTGTCCACAAAATTGTGTGATCAGGGAGCTGTAGAACAGCAGCAAAGTTATTGAACTAGCGTCCAGGGACATGAACTGTTAAACTGGAGTCACACTTCACAGGCTCTCTACGTTCAAGAAATTTGATAAATTTGGATTAAAAAGTGACAATGTCAGTGATGTCAGTTGTTTAGAAAGAACTGGGTAATTTTAAGGACCAATCAGGTTCACTCAGATATCCAACAAAGGCTCTTTGGGCTGAGAGGCCTTCTTATATCCAAAATTGGACAAGTAATGGGGGATTTTATCTCTTAATTCTATCACAGTTGATTTTTGTTTGCAGTCTTTGTGTATGTTGGATGCATGCATCTGCTTCAAGTGTTAAGCCCTGTGATTGAATAGTCTGCCAAATACTCAGTGCATGGCTGCTCATTTAGGTGAGGTCTCAGGGGATCCCAGCATCTGTGGAAATGAATCCATCTGTTCAGAGAGGAGAAAAGAAAGAGTTGACTGTAGAGAAATGAAACACTTCATTAGTGCATTTAAATCATGGTGTAAATGGAAGCTCTATTTCATGGTTCGGCACACGTTTCCCATGGTTTGGGAAATTTGGTCTTGCATTGGAGATAGAAGCTGCTGATTCCAGAATGTATACCTTTCCGTGCATTCACTGTGCGAGGAGAGGTAAAAGTGCGGAACCTAAAACCTCTCAAGTAAGCCTTCAATTTGGTTGTCGACTGTCCACTTCCTAGTATCCATCAGTTCCGGCCCTGCTCCCAACTTACCAGACCTCACCAACCTCTGAGTTACTAAGGAGGATCCCCTGAAGATTCTGCTCATCCTGAGCTGTCCGTTAGATTACCTGTTGAGCAGGACTAGAGCTTTTCTGTTCATGTTCAGCCTGCCCACTCCATTCCTGCCTCCCTATAAGTGCTGGGGTTTGGGCCAGTGAATAAACAGAGGCACGATACATGCAGATTGAAGTGGAATAGGAAATCAATGTTAGTGCGGTAGAGATTGTCAATTGGGAGGTAATTCCATGCAGTACAGAATCTGACAGCATAGTGAAGGAAGCAGTTGAAAATGATTCAATGAGCAAGATCTGTAAACAGGGGTTGGGGTTGCAATGCATGCTAATCTTTAAAGGAACCTTTGGAGGAACAGCACAAATCCCACTTTGGTAGACTCCAACCTGATGACATGAACATTGATTTCTCTAACTTCAAGTAACCATTCCCCTCTATCCTTCTCTCACTCTATCTCTTCCATTCCCCCACCCTCTCAAACTGCCCATCACTTTGGTTCCCATCACCTTTATTCCATGGTCCACTGTCCTCTCCTATACGATCCCATCTTCTTCAGTCCTCTGTCAGTACCCAGCTTCTTACATCATTCCCACTCTTCCCCTTCCCTCACTTGCTCAATACTTCCTTTCACCAGGATCCACCAATCACTCGCCAGCTCTTGCTCTGTCCTATCCCCCATTATTTTTATACCGGCTATCTCCTTCTTACTTTCTAGACCTGATGAAGGGTCTTGACTGTGGACTACCCATGTCTTTTCATGGGTGCTGCCTGAGTTCCTCCTCCCCACTGATTCCCATTAGGTTATTTTGGACTACATGATAACCTTTGCTTGTTTGACCTGTGCAGCCACGTATAGTGATGAATGACTCACCTTCATATTTATGAGTTCAGCCACTGACAAGCAGTAAGCATGCCACTGATTGACAGACAACATCAGCACTGCAAGGACTCTGCGAGAATCCGGCACCAGTTCAAGATATTGCGCTGATAATATCCAGTCTTTTGTGACTGTGACAGAAAGTGAATGTCATTTTGGTGGGTTGCTAGAAGAGAGTAGAGTGTAGAGCAGCCATGATTAAATTGAATCATGGCGCAGGCTTGAAAGTCAGATGGCACAAGAGGTAATGCAGATGCTGGATATCTAGAGCAATACACACAAAGCCCTGGAGGAGCTCAGAAGTTCAGGCATTATCAATGGATGGGAATAAAGAGTCAACATTTTGGGCTGAGCCCCTTCATTGGGACATCAGATGGCCTATTCTTTTTCCAATTTTCTTCTGTTCTTACTAGCGTACTGCCACATTGCCCAAGTTCTTCAGAAATTTTGAGTTCCATGCAACTTCTGCCAATGGTATTGACAGGGCTGCTTGTAGGAACAGGTTCAGCCAATGCATCCTGCATCAATAGGAAGCATGCAATTCTTGCAATGCAATACTGCTTGCCACTATGCGCCCGACGGAAATGAAATGAACTCTACTCTTCTGGAGGTGAGAGTGTCTGCAGTGTTCCAAATGCTACAGGGTGAAGCAGTGTGCAAAATATTGCACTGATTCTTGACTCCAAAGAGGAAAGACTCAGAAACATTAAAGCTGATAGCCACAGTGATCTTAACAGTCACAGAAAAAGCAGATCCATCTCTGCTCTGCTCTTTGGTAGTAGAGTGCAATGTATTTCCACTTGGAATTCCTTCCCCAGAGTTGTTATCATAGAAGCAAAGACTGCTAATCTCCCTTGATATATTTTTACAACCTTTTATGTATTAGTTCTGATTTTAAGAATCATAGAGTTAGACAGCTTGGGAACAGGCCGTCCGGGCCACTGAGTCAGAACTGACTATCAAGAATCCACTTATAGTAATTTTACTCAGCCTTATTTTATCCCCTCCATATTCCCATCAACTCAACGGATTGTTTCACTCACCCATACATTAGGGATAATTTACAGAGGAAAATTAACCTATTCACCTATGTGTCTTTGGGATATGGGAGAAAACCAGAACACTCATAGGAAGCACACATAGAGAAATATGTAAATTCCACACATACAGCATCAGAGGTCAGGATTGCTCCTCGATCACTGGCTGTGCCTCCCCTTATTTCTTGCCTCTTGCTTTGGTGCTCAAAATCCTGATGTAGAACAATTGGGCCATGAACATTGTGAAAATGAGAGCCTTCTTCCCCTCACTTTCCTGTTCCCGAGAACTTTTCTCTGCCTTCTGCATCCTCAACTCATTTTCCATATTGTGATAATAGTATTCTTGAAGTTCTGAAGACAAGCAATTCTTGGTTCTGCTATGTCACTTCCTGCAGAAGTAATGAACTACTCAGAAGGTTGGAAGCACCAAACACAATGTAATCCAATCAAGGTTCTGTAAAATAATCAGCAATTACTCACAAGGACTGAATAATCTCTTGAAATAATGTGTAGTGGTGTTATATACATGCAAAACATTAGTTGCATGGCTGATGTCCATTTAGCGAGGCTTTTATCAAATCAAAGTACTTGGTTATTAAAATCTTCCGACCCTTGGTTGGCGGTCTGGAGATACCAAAGAAGGTTTAAGACACCACTTCCCTCTGTTAGCTTGCAGGTCACCCTTGGGCAAGTAGTAGCACCTGCTTAGCACCGCCACCCCCGATCAGAATCACATGAAGCCATGGGAGCAAGTGGTGGATGGTCATATGAGCAGCTGGTGCATATCACGTCCTGGTTATACGACCACTGATGCCAGGCAGACGATCTGTGACTTGACTTGGACTTGGGCCTTTTGCTTCTAGTGGCGCATAGGGCATTTAAGACCTTCCACTCCCATCACCCTCTGAAGTTGATGGCATGGTTGAAATTCATCAATGCTTCTGCAATCCGTTGCTTCCACTGTACAGGGGATTGGTCTATACAGCTTCACCAGAGCCCTGTTGGCCGGCCTTACCTGTTTCCACCTTTCACGATGGGGGCATAGGGTTGGATTTTGAGAGACAGACCCCTTTTGAAGAGTTTTGTTAATGGCTAGGGGGCATCAGTCTTGTAAAGACACTGCCCAGAAGAAGGCAATGTCAAACTACTTCTGTAGAAAAACTTTCCAAGAACAAACGTGGTCAAAGACCATGATCGCCCATGTCTTCCTGACGCACATAATGATGATGATCCTAGATATCGCTGTACGGCATGCTGCCTTTGACAGCAGCATTACCAAGGTGACACCTCTATTCAGCCAAAGTTGCACCTTCGATATGCTTCTTCTTTGCAAAGATTTGGGTTGCCCAGTGGCGCAGCTATCAGAGTTGCTGCCTTTCAGCCACAGTGACCCAGATTCAATCCTGACCACCGATGCTGTCCATGCAGAGTCTGCACATCTTCTATGTGACTATGTCGCGTTCCTCTGGGTCCTCCAGTTTCTTTCCAAATCCTAAAGATATGTGAGTTGATAGGGAATTAACCAGTGTAAGTTACTGTTAGTGTTGGTGAGCTGTAGAAGCTGAAGGGAGTAGATGGGAATATGGGAAGAGTAAAAGTTTTTAGCCATTGTCATTGGAGAAAGAAGAAGCAGGATCTCTTCATTCACACTGCTGAAAGGAATCAATATAGTGCACATGGAAAGATCCTTTAAACAAAACTGCATAGATGAACCAAGGGACATGATTATAAGTCTAAAGAGCCAGGAGCCAAACTACACTTGATAAATAACTGCAACCTTTAAGTTGTCAGCTTCTGTAATGGGCTGCCTGAATGTAATGTAAGCGATGGTTCATTTGAAATTTTTGACAGGGAATTGAATCGGTTCCTGATTGAACAATCCGGAGATCGACAGGAACTTAATAGTAGGGAAAAACAGATGGAAGAACCAGATCTGGCCACCAAACGGACATGCAATGCCCTTTCTTGTCCAGCTGCACGTGCACTTTTACATTTTAAATTCTGAGCAGGTAAGGTTCTGGGGTGAAATGCTCTACAGCTATTGTGCTAGTGTTGGAATTGGCAGCACGTACTATAGGAGCATAATTTTAAAGGTTTTACCAGACTGTCAGTTACAAAGCAATATCACAAAATTGTGCCTTTTTTTAACTTGACCGAAACATGAAAGTACTTGAAAAGTTGTTGGTGTGAAAAGACCACCCCATCTATTCAGGATCATGCCTTCAGTAAGTTCATTCTTCTGCCACTGATTTATAATGAAAACTTAAATTCCTTTCATGCCAGCATTCTATTAAGTTTTTACGATCATTCCATCACACTGTTTGGACGTTTAAATTGACATGTCTAATAATTCTGCCAGTTTACTTTCAAAGTATTCCTGCAGTAATTCAATTCTATTTGAAATATGATAGCACTTCACATTCTTCTGACTTGTGCAAAGACTAGCATTTATCATGTACCTGCCCACCGATAAACCATTTCAATAATTTTTTTAATGCAGCACATAAAATGCTGACGGAACTCAGCAGGCCAGGCAGCATCTATGGAAAAGTTGACATTTGGGCCAAGACCCTTCATCAGGACTGATGAAGGGTCTTGGCTTGAAACATTAGTTGTTTACTCTTTACCATAGATGCCACCTAGCCTCCTGAGTTCCTTCAACATTTTGTGTGTGTTGTTTTGATTTCCAGCACCTGCAGATTTTTCTCTTGTTAAGAATCTTTTATTTTCTGCAAATTTGAGAAACTTAATTCAGAAATGCCTTGGTTATGGTTTCTACCGCAAGTGCTGTGTGGTATTTTATTTAGTAGCTTTCTGCAAAAGCAGTGAATCTTGCTGGTAGAGTGTTTTGGTTTCAGCTAAAGATAAGGGCTATGATTTTCAAGTTAGTAATGTTTTGTCAGCTGATTATAATGGTGGAATTGGGAGAGGGTTCAAGAGATAGCTGGGCAGAGAGAGACTTGTGACAAACACTGGTGGGTTCATGGTCTTTCGACGGGAGATGCAGAAAAGGGAAAATCCGGAGAGACTTCTGTAGGATTCAATCCAATGGAAAGACACAATGGCAAGGAGCACTTCACAAGATGAAGGAGTCCAAGGTGGAAAGCTCTGCTGATGACTGGTGATAAGAATTCAGCTCTGTGAGTAATGGTTGTACCCAGCTTTTGGAAGATACAACCTCCTATGTTATGGCACATTTAGACTGGTTTAACTTAATGGATGCTGTTATTTATTTTTTCTTCTCTTTCTTTTCCTTCTCTTAATAATGGTTTGATAAAGCTGAAATTAGTAAATATACTTCCATTATAAATTTAAACAGTGTACAAAGTGTTATGTCTTGCCTACTGATATTTGTATATGGGCAGTATTTACACAGCATTTGCTCAAATTGGGGTTCTATTAATCGGAACATCCCAACTTTCTTGTTTGGTTGAACCCCAAATTATACTGACCCTAGACGTATATTGCTTATGAAAAGAGCCTTCTCATTGCTGAGTCACGTGGCTGTATGCTGATTCCACTATCAAACCAAGTTTGTTCCAGAGCCCGGTGAGAGTGTTATCGTTACAATAGAGGAATATCAAGAGACAAAACCTAGTAGACTTACTTCCCTTTCCTTCTGGTATAGTATTGGACTCACTATCTGTCTTTATCTCTGATTATCTAGTTTAAGTAATGATAATACAATATTGTTTGCATTAATCTTTCAAGAGCTTTACTTTATCTTAAGAATTAAACAACACTCAACTATACTGGTAATTTGAGTTAAATAATTAACGAGCATTAAATGTTAAAGGAGTGATTTAAGGCTTTGGGTAACAATAACTTAGGCATATCAGGGTGAAATTCATCTTTGGCTATTAGTGCTAAATATGTGTATGAATATTGACAGTAAATTGTGTCGATTTTTTTTCAACAGTTTAATCCATTAATAAAAAGTGATAAAAGAGTTATCAGCTGTCATCATAACCCGTGTCCTGATGGTTTTGTTTTTGCAATAATACTGGGTTTCAGACCTCAATGCAGATCGAGTACAAATGTGAACAAAATAACATTTGTTACAGGAGTGAGGTGAGAGTGACCATCACTGACCTCAAGGCAGCCTTTAATCGAGTGCTGCTTCAAGACCCCTATTAAAACAGGTCAATCAGAATTAAAGGGAAAATGCTTCGCTGACTTGAGCCATACCTCACACAAAGGAAGTCAGTTGTGGTTACAAGAGGTCCGTTAGCCCAGGAATTCCTCAGGATGTTGTCCTTGGCTAAACCAGCTTTAACAGCTTCACCTCTATCATATGTTTTGACCTTACCTCTTTCGTGAGATCTGAGTGGGGTATTGTACAATGCTGAATTTCATTTTTAGCCCTTCAGGAAATGAATTATTGTTATTTCTGTTTTTGCACTACTATTTTTAAACTACTTAATATATATATATATATATATTTATATATATATATTTACTAAATTCATTTTTATTTCTGTATTTATCATGTATTGTATTGTACTGGTGCCACTAAGTTAACAAATTTCACGACACATGCTGGTGATATTAAATCAGATTCTGATTCTGAAACTGTCATGCAGAAACAGCTATGCAGTAATCAGACATGAATTTGTGGCAAGTAGCATCCTCCTTTCAGGACACCAAGTTAATGACCATTCCCAAGAAGAGAAAGAGTCTAACCAGCTGCCACTGACATTCATAGAGATTTCTATCACTGAATTCCCAACTTTCAACATACTGGGAAGTTATTGATGACAGAAATTTAACTATGGCAGTCAAATAAACACTCTGATTACAATACTGGGTAAATGCTGGATATATTGTGGCAACTCCCGATACTTGAAAATCTTCCCACCATCTACAACATGCAATGTAGCTCCACTAACACGAAACAAGTTTGGCAAATCAGCCCATGGTCTAACCACCAACGTGAATGTTCACTTTCTCTGCTACCAGCTGTCTTCAGCCGCAGTCTGTGCTCTCTATAAAATGAACTACAGCTGTTTGCTGAGGAGAATATTACAAAGGCACCTTACGAACTACCAAGCTTTGCCTTGCTGGATCTATTGACATTGATCCAGAGGTTCTTTGGAAGTGAATAATGAGGCACAACACATCAAAGTTGCTGGTGAACGCAGCAGGCCAGGCAGCATCTCTAGGAAGAGGTACAGTCGACGTTTCAGGCCGAGAACATTCGTCAGGACTAACTGAAGGAAGAGTGAGTAAGGGATTTGAAAGTTGGAGGGGGAGGGGGAGATCCAAAATGATAGGAGAAGACAGGAGGGGGAGGGATAGAGCCAAGAGCTGGACAGGTGATAGGCAAAAGGGGATAAGAGAGGATCATGGGACAGGAGGTCCGGGAAGAAAGACAAGGGGGGAGGGGGACCCAGAGGATGGACAAGAGGTATATTCAGAGGGATAGAGCGAGAAAAAGGAGAGTGAGAGAAAGAATGTGTGCATAAAAATAAGTAATAGATGGGGTACGAGGGGGAGGTGGGGCCTTAGCGGAAGTTAGAGAAGTCGATGTTCATGCCATCAGGATGGAGGCTACCCAGACGGAATATAAGGTGTTGTTCCTCCAACCTGAGTGTGGCTTCATCTTTACAGTAGAGGAGGCCGTGGATAGACATGTCAGAATGGGAATGGGATGTGGAATTAAAATGTGTGGCCACTGGGAGATCCTGCTTTCTCTGGCGGACAGAGCGTAGATGTTCAGCAAAGCGGTCTCCCAGTCTGCGTCGAGTCTCGCCAATATATAAAAGGCCACATCGGGAGCACCGGACACAGTATATCACCCCAGTCGACTCACAGGTGAAGTGTTGCTTCACCTGGAAGAACTGTTTGGGGCCCTGAATGGTGGTAAGGGAGGAAGTGTAAGGGCATGTGTAGCACTTGTTCCGCTTACACGGATAAGTGCCAGGAGGGAGATCAGTGGGGAGGGATGGGGGGGACGAATGGACAAGGGAGTTGCGTAGGGAGCAATCCCTGCGGAATGCGGGGAGGGGGGGAGGGAAAGATGTGCTTAGTGGTGGGATCCCGTTGGAGGTGGCGGAAGTTATGGAGAATAATATGTTGGACCCGGAGGCTGGTGGGGTGGTAGGTGAAGACCAGGGGAACCCTATTCCTAGTGGGGTGGCGGGAGGATGGAGTGAGAGCAGATGTACGTGAAATGGGGGAGATGCGTTTAAGAGCAGAGTTGATAGTGGAGGAAGGGAAGCCCCTTTCTTTAAAAAAGGAAGACATCTCCCTCGTCCTAGAATGAA
This sequence comes from Mobula birostris, assembly GCF_030028105.1. Lineage (NCBI taxonomy): Eukaryota > Metazoa > Chordata > Chondrichthyes > Myliobatiformes > Myliobatidae > Mobula > Mobula birostris. Next base: position 33,556,814 of record NC_092391.1, on the reverse strand, counting down.
AAGCCTCATCCTGAGAGCAGATGCGGCGGAGACGGAGGAATTGCGAGAAGGGGATGGCATTTTTGCAAGAGACAGGGTGAGAAGAGGAATAGTCCAGGTAGCTGTGAGAGTCAGTAGGCTTATAGTAGACATCAGTGGATAAGCTGTCTCCAGAGACAGAGACAGAAAGATCTAGAAAGGGGAGGGAGGTGTTGGAAATGGACCAAATAAACTTGAGGGCAGGGTGAAAGTTGGAGGCAAAGTTAATAAAGACAATGAGCTCTGCATGCGTGCAGGAAGGAGCGCCAATGCAGTCGTCGATGTAGCGAAGGAAAAGTGGGGGACAGATACCAGAATAGGCACGGAACATAGATTGTTCCACAAACCCAGCAAAAAGGCAGGCATAGCTAGGACCCATACGGGTGCCGATAGCTACACCTTTAGTTTGGAGGAAGTGGGAGGAGCCAAAGGAGAAATTATTGAGAGTAAGGACTAATTCCGCTAGACAGAGCAGAGTAGTGGTAGAGGGGAACTGATTAGGTCTGGAATCCAAATAGTGAGGCATAAGATATTGAGGCCATAGTTGTTTTATTAAGTGTCACAAGAACAAAAAAAAACAGAGAAGGAAAGAGACAAAGAAAAGAAATTTGTGGTCACCTTTAGCCAGATTCAAGTGGTGTAAAATCTTCTACAGAAAAACTAAAAAACTTCCAGAAGATACAGAATTTGTATTAACGTTCTATGAATGTTAGAATTCATAGAACATTCACTGAACAATTACACACATAGAGATGATTGTACAGCATAAAAAATGATAAGTAAACATAAGAAAGTTAAACTACAAGAAAAATGTTAAACCCTAATCTAACAGCCAACAAGAAAGATAAAAGAAAGAGTCATTACATCCTGGCTTGTTAATACTTTGCTGTTCCTTCATCAATGTTGGGCACAACTTATTCTCCTTACTGAATAGCTGTGGGAGTACTTTCAGCAGAACCACTGCATTATTTCAAGAATGTAAATGATTACTATTTTATGAAAGGCATTTACGAATGGGCAATAATGGTTTACCTTTCTATTCTCAAGATAGTGCTGAGCTACGGTCTCCATCGAGATCATTGGATCAGACTTAGATATCTTTTAAGTTAGCAGAGATGGTTGTGGCACAGAGAGGGGAGTTGGGGATCAGATTAGTGTTTAGAGACAGGGGTGTGGAGGAGTTAGAGGTCAGGCCTCTGCTCAATGCTCAGCATTCCACCTCAGCGATATGAATGGGTGATGAACAGTGGCATTCAGACCACCATTCCACATTCAAAGACATGGATGGGTAACAAAAGACATCTACAATACAGGCATCTACTCGGCATTCAAAAGCCTGTGACCAGGAGTCTGTGTGAGAAGGAGGAACAAGTAGGCACAAAGGCCAGTCAGCTGGCACGCCCAGACTTTAAGCCTGGAGTTTGGGCTTCTGCCATCAGTTAGTCCAGGGGATTGATACTGAAGATCAGAGCCTGAACATTGATCGATAGTCTGGAAGTTGAAGTCCGATGGCCAAAAACCAGAGGCCAGAAAACTGACCTAGAATTGGTCTGTACGTGTGAGTGGGTGAAACAGAGGGTTGGAGGATGGAAAGGGGCTCGTATTGCTAATATTGCTGCATTGCTTGTTATGTTTTACTTTGTTGTGCTCTGTGTTGTTGTGCTAAGCATTGTGGGGATGCTATGCTGACATCAAGAAATGCAAACAATGCGTTTTGCTGTATGATTCGACATACGTGTGATAAATAAATCTGAATCTGTTCCTGAGCTGACCTTTCCAGTGATGCTTACGTTCTGCAAATGAAAAATTAATTAATTGTGAATGGACAATAAATGCTCACTTTCACAGCATTGTCCTTGTCCTATAAACAAATCTATTAAAACAATGAAAAAAGTAATTATAGAAAATTCAGTGATGCATTTTAGTTCATGGAATAACATAAAACTTGGAAATGTATTAGTTTCATGGATTTTTTTAATGGGAAGTGGTCCTTCATTCATTTGGTTTGTTGATTATACCAGTGATAAGGTGAGTCTTATATAAAAAATACTCCCATATTTAATATTTATATTGAATCTCTGGTTTGAATAACTTTCAGGACAGAACACGTGAAGCACAGTAATTGTCTACAATCTTCTGGTTAATGAAGGAAAACCTTCTCAAAGATTTTCACTCACTACCTGTCATCTCCTAAAGTTAATGAACTTACACAGTAAGTCAGTGGTAACAGAAGCTGGTTATGTTATGACACCTGAGTTTTGATTAACTCTGTGACTGTTTGACCAATGGAAATATACTATACGTGCAGAAGGCAACCAAAACAGAGTCAATTCCAGCAGGGAAGATGAAGATAAGAAATTCACAAGCTACAGACAGGCTTAATCAGGAAATGGAGTAAAAAAAAATATCAGGTTAGAAACAATGGAGAAAAGTTGTAGAGTGAAGAAAAATTTGTTGAAAAATTCAGTCCTTGTCCCTTAATTTCTTGTTTCATCATGTCTAGCTGGTTATTCTATTAGGTCCAAGTATATAATGAAGTATCTTAAAGAGCCTTAAGTGGATGGGTGATGGATATCTGCAGTCCAGGCCTTCATTCTGAACTTGAAGATGTGGAAGGGCAAATACAGTAAGGTCTCCACTCCATGCTCAGGAGCCTGCAACCAGGAGTCTGTGCAAGCAGAAGTCATGAGGGCCCGTCAGTTGGTGCTTCTGGTGTTCAAGCCTGGAGTTCAGGGTCTTGCCATCAATGAGTCTGAGGAGGATCGTTAAAACTTGATAGTGAAATATTCAACAGAACACTAATTGATCAGGAGATGTAACTCACAATGGATATACTCCAAAGTAAATTTATTTTTCTACTCTTTAACTTTTTTTCTGATGGAACAAAATGTAATGAACATTTTCAACCAACATTATTACAGTTTGAGAAGTACAAAGCTGCTCACAGCATAGTTTAGTATGTGTAATTTTGCTGTTTAACAATTATTTTCACTTCTTGATATTGCTTGTACTTACATAGGGATTTTCATCCATTAACAAGATGCTTTTAGATAGGCAAAAGAATATGCAGCCAATGGAAGTACATCAATCACATACAGAGAGAAGGGTTTACTTTAATTCTGCATGATGCTTGGTGCAGTTATTGTGCGGTGAAGGGTCTGCCCCTGTGCTGTACTATTAGATATATAATGCTCCCAAAGAATTTAATGAATTAACTGTATTATATTGCAACATATATTTTTAAAACCCCTGTGTAACTTGTCAAGCATTGAAAGACACAACATGATCTTAAATTTGTACTCTTGAAACTTCTGTGGGAACTTTAAAAAATATCCAACATGAATTCTGATCAGGGTAAAAGATTTCATTTGAGTCAGACCTGCAGGCTCAACCTTTCTAGGATTTTGTTTGTTTTGCTGACTTTCAGAGCAACTATTCATTGCATGAGCTCTGGCTTCAGTAGTAGAGAGCTAATGGGTAGGAATGGACCAGGTCAGTTCGAGTTCAAAATTGTGTGATGATAGATGGCAAAATGGCTTCCACTGAGAGCTGCAAATATCATCAGGACAAATTGGCTGCAACCTAGAGTGCTGCTGAGGGGAGAAGAAAACTGACTGGGTCAGACACCTCTGCTGAAGTGGAGAGATCACACAGACTGAGACTGACAGCCTGAAAACAATAGAAGTGGGAGAATACTTGGGATTGGGCCTGAAGAAAGATTAAAAATGAGGGAGCAGAATGGCTGGTATTGTGAGCACATTGTCAATGAGATACTGCTTGGAACTAAGACAACACAGGCTATGAGCTAACAAATTGACTGGAGACAATATCACATTGATGCCAAGCCATGAATTAAATGGTGTGAGAAAACAGATGACAGGAGCTGAAGCTCTAAAACAAGTAATCTATGTGGTAGATTAGCTGAGAATAAAGACAGGTGAATAGAGAACAGAGTGTTTGGAACTGAGGTAGAATCAGCAGAGCTGCTGCTTCACATTCTCTGTAACCCGGGTTCAGTTCTGACCTTCAATGTTGTCTACGTGGAGTTTGCACTCTCTCCCTGTGATTATATCAGTATCTGGCAGGTGCTCTGGTTTTTCCCATATCCCAAATGTACAGGTTGGCAAGATAATTGACCGCTGTAAATTACCCCAAGGTATAGTAGAGTAGTAGAGTAGTAGAGCTTGAAGGTGATAATGAGAATATGGGACAAATAGACAATGGGATTCGTATGAATGGGAGTTTGTTAGTCAGAGCAGACAGGTTAGCCAAAAGACATTTTTCCATGCGGGTTGATTCTATGACTCTCAGATCTATTGGACTAAACCGAGCCCCAAGTGATCTTAAAGGCCATTTGTGGGATGAGGATATAAGATTGAGAACTAGAACAGGTTGATGGTGGGGAGAAAGGCAGAAGAAACATAGCATTTACTAATTGCAGCCAGGAGGAACTGGGCTGGTTTACCTGGCTAACTAACAAACAAGACGCTCAATATGGAACAACTATTTGAAGAAATTTGAAATCCTTTCTCTCAGCCTTTCTCACAAAAGATGGAAACCAATTTGCACTGATTAAAACCTGCTCCATTCCAAGTTGAAGCATTAATTATGAGTTTTACAATGACCAAGAAACATTATTGTACAGTACTGTTTTGATTTGTGCTGATTGAGTTTCTATAAGAGTTTTGTTGAAGTAAATCAAGATTTTGCCTTGTGGATCTCTGTCAGTAAGAGGCTAACAAACAAGAGACTTTAGCTGCTGGAATCTGTAGCCAAAAAAAACAATCTGATCGAGGAGCTCTGTGGAATGGGCAACATTTGTGGAGTGAAAAGGACATATTAATTTTTCAGTACAAAACTCTGCATTAGAACTGAGAATGGAGAGGGGGGATAGCCAATGTAAGGGCAATGGTGAGAGAGGTGATTGGTAGAATTGGAATCATGTTTATTGTCACTGACGCACTGTACAGTGCAAAATATTTAGGCACATATATATATATATATATATATATAGAGAGAGAGAGAGAGAGAGAGCTAGGACACCTAAGGCTTTTGCACAGTACCATATTTATCAACATGGAATGGAGAGCAAGTTTGTAAATCTGTCAGGAGCAAAGAATGTTGGGGATGGTGAGGGTGGAGTGCCGCGGGAAAGGTGTGGAACAGGTGGCAGAGATGGAGTGCCAGGGATAGTGGGGGGAGTGGCGGTGACAGGGGTGCAGACACGCCCAGCCCTGAGACACCAGGCAAGGGCATCTGATTGCAAACAATATGTTTATTGATTATTACAAAATGTCTCTCTGGTGTCTCCCACTCCCTTCCCTTTTCCCTTCCCCTTTTCTCAAGCATGATTCCCCTCTCCCTGCCCCCTTCCCACTCTCAATCCACAATAAAGACCCATAGCAGAAACAGATACTGTATATCATCGCTCACATATGTCATGAAACTTGTTTATTTTTGGCAGCAGTACAGAACAATGCATAAAATTACTACAGTGCAGTGCAAAAGTCTTGGCCACTCCAGATATATATACATGCCTAACACTTTGTACAGCATCCTATGGCATCAAATGTGTTGCTTTGCAGCAACATTACAGTGCAAAGTGGTAAAAATTTGTAAATTACTAAAGTTTATAAATAATACCAAAAAATGAGTAACGAGGTGGTGTTCATGGACCATTCAAAAATATGAAGGCAGAGAGGAAGAAGCTGCTTCTAAATTGGTAATTGTGGGTCTTCTGGCTCCTGTACTTCCTTCCTAATGGTAGTAATGAGAAGAGTGGATGTTCTAAATGGAGGGGATTCATAATGACGGATGCTGTTTTCTTATGGCACCACTTCTTGAAGATGTCCTGGACCTCGATGCTGGAGAGGGTTGTACCTAGGATGGGGTAAAGAATGAAGGACAGATTGAGCCAGGCAGGACAGGTCACATCCAGAGCTGAATAAACAGTGAGAAATCCATGTCTGTTGACATCACATCAGAGGTGAAGAACTGAACCTGCATAGCATTTTTGAGTGGAATAAAGAAAAAAATAATCAATTTGAATAACTTCCTTTAATTGTGGATGTGTCATAAATTTTATGAATGTAAACTATCCTTTCAAATTAAATTTATTACCACAGTACATATATGTCACAATATACAGCCCTGAGATTCATGTTCTTGTGGGCATTCACAGCAATACAATAGAATGAATGAAAAACTACAAAGAAAGCCTGACAAACAACAAATTTCCAAAAGAAGGTAAACTGCAAATACAAAAAAAGCCAAATAATAATAACTAAATATCTAACTAATAAATAGTACTGAGAACAGGAGCTGTAGAATTCTGAATGTGAGTTCATAGATTGTGGAATCCGCTGAATGTTGAGGTGAATGAAGTTATCCACATTGGTTCAAGAGCCTGATGGTTGAAGGGTTATAACTGTTCCTAAACCTGGTGGTGTGGGACCTAAGGCTCCTGTACCTCCTTCTCAATGGGAGCAGTGAGGTGGCCTGAATGTTGAAGCATTTGATGATCAATACTGATTTCTTGTAGCACTGCTAACCTCCTTTCCATCATTTTTTCCTACATCAAATACACACTTGCAATTTAAATATTTCCCTTGAAACAACATCTACCAAGACAAAAATTAATTCCCATCTAGAATTAGGTAATATAAAGTCAATCAAGTTCCAAGATGCTGACATTTATTACACACACTTTTCACAGACTAGAAACATCTTGACAATTCCCTAAAAAAGCATTAGTAATGAAAAAAAATAGATTTCAAAGTAAGACTTCAAACATATTCTTACTTTTATTTTCCAAAGCAGGGAAGGTAAAAGGAAATCTGAGAGAGACTTTCAAGCTTCTTCAAGATTATGAAATGGTAAATAGTAAAAGACTGTTTCTCTGGTTGGTGGAATTGTAATGAGGAACAGCTGACTCAAAATTATCCACAGGTGAATAAAAGAGAGATTTGGATGATATATTGTTCAAATGGTGGATTATTGGAAGCTAGAATACTTTCATCTCTCTTTATAGAAAAGTATTCTCTATATATCTCACTACCTGTGAGCTAATATGCATAATTTGTGGAAGGATCCTGGTGAGACTGACATTCTATAAATAAGTGAGCACAAATGTAAGGAATAGAAAGCTTAAAGACATTTAAATTTCCTATTTTTGAATTCAATTTATCTATTATCTTTTAATGTGAAATTTTGATACATTTTACTTTAAAACAGATTTGATATTGATTTATTATTCATCATCCTGAAGATGAAGATTCCAAGCCACTAAAAGACTTGAGCTCCCCTAGTGTTCAAGTCAATTTCTTTCCATTAAGAACACCACAATTAATAAGTTAGTTATGTGTGTAAATTGAATGCCACACTAATCAATATAATGCCACCAATCACATTCTGAAATTTTAAAAAAAATTGTGTGATGTTCCCTGGGATATTTTTAAGAGATGCAAAATCTGTTGTATAATCAAGACACACGGCATCTGTGGAAAGTTAAAAAAGATTTAACATCTCTGTACAGGTAATAGTCATGGACCAGAACCATTAACTACTCTACCGTCCAAAGATTTTGCTGATTTTTCCAGCATTTTCTATGTTTATTTTATGGTTCCAGGATTTGCAGTTATGTTTTTTGATTTTCTATATGAATTATAACATAATTTTGTAGATAATAGCTAATTTATTCAAAATCTAAGCATAGAAGGCGAATACCATCAGTCAGTCAGAATCAAAATCAGGTTTAATATCATTGGCATTTGCCGTGGAAGTTGTTAACTTTGCTGCAGCAGTACAATAGAACATTTGATGATTGAGAAAAATATAAAACTGAATTACTGTGATATATATAAAATAGTTAAATAAGTAGTGCAAAAAATTAGAAAATAAGAAGAAGTAGTTAGGTGATGTTCGTGGGTCAATGTCCATTCAGAAATCGGATGGCAGATGGAAAAAAGCTGTTCCTGAATCATTGAGTATGTGTCTACCTGCTTCTGTACCTCCTTCCTGATGGCAGCAATGAAAAGAGAGCATGTCCTGGGTGGTGGAGGTCCTTAAAGAAGGATGCTGCCTTTCTGAGACACCACTCCTTGAAGATGACCTGGATAATACGGAGGCTAGTGCTCATGATAGAGCTGGCTAACTTTATAACTCTCTGCAGCTTACTTCGATCCTGTGCAGTAGCACTGTCTCCCCCATAACCAGACAGTGATGTGGTGATCAAGAAAGTAGTCTGACAATATTTAATTCTATAATTACTGTCCCCTCAATAACAATTTCATTTAAATTTTGCTAAACAAGTCAATTTTTGCCCTGCCTTCTAGGCAGGTTGAACATTCTGTATTAGTCAGCTGAGACCCAGCTGCCTGTTTGTGGAGTAATTGTGCTGGAAGTGACATTCTGCCAGAATCTTTGCACATAATACTGGACAGAGAAATCTTGCAGAACCATTGGAAAAATGCAAATAAAAAGAAGTACACTTAGCTCAATGTGCAATTTAAACTGATTTGTGTGCTAACTTTGTTAATCTCAACATCAAAAAAAAATGAACCTTGAACTCGCATCTTTCTATACAAATTCAAACAAAGGAAGGACTACATTTAAACATACAGATATGCTTCACTTTGTTTGAGCATTGAACTTGAGGGCATTTAGCTTATTATTGGATTAGAGTGTAATTCAATCAGTCATATCAGTAGACTCCAGTTGGATTGATCTGCCCTGCTATGAATGCTGATGTGCATCTTTATTTTTTCTTTCTGTTCTCTTATATCAGCAGATGCTTTCACTTACCGATCCAACAGGAGTACTCAAATTAAATTTGTTCAATATACGCATAGCTGGAGGTCAAGCTGAGATCATACTTTTCACTAACCATCACAATAATTACAGAAGAAATGGATCTATGCTGTTGTGTTCAATTCTGGCCACTGCATTGTTGGAACAATGTCAGGGTGTTAGATAGAGAACTGAAAGCAGTTACAAGAATGTTCTCAAGGATGAAAGACTACATTTACAAGGATATATTAGAAAACCTCAAGACTGCTTGCTTTTGAGAGGAGAAGACTGAGAAGAATTAACAGAAGCTTGTATAATAATAAGGGCTCCAAATAGACTGGAATCTGATAGGATTCACAGATGATGAAATGTGATCCGAAAGAAAAGTAGGGCATGGAATCAAATAAGGGAGGTGTGGAAGGCAGATTGGAAGAGAGGGGAATGGGACCCCAGTGGGAGGTGTGTGTGAGTGATGGTTAGACAGAATGGGTGGAGGAGGAGAAAAATAAGGTGGTGGGGTGCTGGGGTTTAGTCTTGTGTTTGTCTCAATACAATATACAGCTATCAGTGACCAAGCAGCAAACTTCTATCAATTTGCTCGTGATCTAATGTTTAAACATCCTTTACCATCTCACAAGCATGACTCTTCAGCAAGCTTTACTCCCACAATACACATATCTTTCTCACAAAACTCAATACCACAGACCTGCCAACACTTTTCCCTTTATTGGGCAGAAGATGCATACACCAACAGCCATAGGTAGGTTGGGTTACATGTAAGTTTAATGACTCACTGTTGGAGCACAAACCCGGAGCTATACTCCATACAAACTTCCATAAAAAAAAAGACATCAATCCGCCAACCAAATCCATTTACCCAAGAATCAGAAGGGGACCATCTTAATTAACTCAAATCAAATGATAGTCACAGGCAATAGAGCCCCACCTTTTCTCAAAGTCAAATTGAGGATCAAAAGTTCGACTTCTGATTTTTTTCCAAACTAAGACATGGAATCACCTGAGAGAACCATTGTATCAAAGTGGGAGCAGAGGCATCTTTCCATTTTAATAAAATAGCCCTTCTAGCCAACAATGTAACAAACGCAATTACATGTTGGTCTGATATAGAAATACCATGAATATATTGAGGAACAATACTGATGACTCACTGTTAACCTTACCTGTAGACAGAGGAACATCAGGGTGAGTAGGCTGAGGGCGAACCATTGAATTTACACTGACCTCAGCCAATTTGTGCCTTCTGTAATAATATATCTTCTGAGACTATGGTCACCAGCAGCACAAAGTCCAACTAATACGTATACTGGTGCATTTACACTAAATCCACCTTCAAGCATTCCATTCCTGTTCTGCCTTATAATCCTTTTTGATTTGTAAACTGCAGGTCATGTAAACCAGATTTTATGGTCCACCTCCTCCCCTCACCAGAACTCTACTTTTGTATTATCATCCATTGAGTTATCTCAGAACTCTCATGTGTGGGGGATGCCATTGTACGGTGACAAGTGAGATGCAATTCTTATCCACATTGCTGGTGTGGAGGACAGTTTGTTCATGAGATCTATACATGGTGGATCATCACCCTCATGGCTGAAGGGTGTCAGCTCAGTGGAGGGTGAGATCACACAGGAGTTCTGCTCCATAGATCTCTGATAAAGACTTTGACAGAGCGGGATAAAAAGGAGTCTGATGTACTTTGGCAATGAGACAATTGGTGCTGATCATGTCCGCGTTGTCTTCAGATTCAGTGAAGCCAATGAGCCAAGAGTGATATTCTAAGCCGGCATATGACTGAACTTGTTCATAGGTTCAAATCCTATTAATGGCTTCATATTATTACCTGATTATGATATTACTTATTCAAATTACTTACTTTTGATGATCTCGTCAAGAGAATGAGGACCATAACCAGAAATACAGCCAGTAACTACGCAAAGATTAGGATGAGAATATTCAATTAAGTTATTAGCAAATATAAGCTCCAAAGTTTCCAGTTATAAACAGGCAATTAAATTCTCTTTGTTGAATCACACATTTGGTTTTGTTAAAACCTTTCACCACATTACAATAATAATCATAGCATCATAAAACTTGTTACCTCATCTAGGCTAGAGAGAGTTTCGCATCTAACAAAAAGAAAGGGACACAGCTGCTTCCCACCAATTCAACAGGAGATGATAAGGGAGACTGTGGGATCTAGGTGGCCTGTCAATGCATGGACCAGATGACGTTTATCCCTGGCAATGATCCACATTCATTGTGACTTCCAAGGTAAAATCTTGAATCTCTCATCTTAATCCTCAAGTCAAATTAAATTCAAGTTTAATTATCATTTAGCCATACATGAATACAGCCAAAAGGAATGGCATTCCTCTGGGGCCAAAAGTGCAAAACATACACAGCACAATACAACACAAGGCACACAACACATTCAAGATAGTGTGCACACATCATCACACAAATAGCCGCCACTGATGGGAGAGGTCTGTCCCAACCGAGCATGGACGCTATGTTACACCACTTCCAGTGTCTCCTCCTGGACTGCATCAGCAGGGAAGCCCACGGCTTGAGGCCTAGTCCTCACTCCAGCTGAAGTTATGCAACTCCCCTGTCATCTGTCAAACCAACAAACAAAGGAAACAGGTCTAGATATCTTACATTATCAATGTCCAATAGAGTCTTGTGATACAAGAGAAACGTCCAAGTCAATCACATGCAGCTAGACTGCACATCGCCTTTGCACACCAACTACGATGCCTTCAGTGTCTTCCTGCACATCATCTGCACCAAGCCCAGCTCCTCCATCAACTCCATCAAGTTCTTGGAGTCCAGCATGTCTTGCCATCATTAAAAAGACATCGATTAATAAAAAAAGAACATCTTTGGTTGGCCCCCAAGAGACCAACCAAACTGTGTCTGAGCGTGCAACCATCTTACTGGAAGCAGACGTGCCTCTCACCCTCTCTGGCCTGCTCCCACCAGCCCTGCAGATATCCTCACCACACCAAATTATGGGTGGTCGTTGCTGTGGGATTACCAGCAGAAGGCAAGGACTGACACCAGGTTTCACGCATTTTGGGCAAGCACCCCACTAATCAAAATGGCACCTTTTTCTTAAAGTATTGGGACTCAGTATCTGTAGATGAATAGACTGAATGACCAAGTGTGTCGTGAAAAAAGATGCCAAATAGAGCACTGACGTACTGTGCAGTACCCAAGATAAATTTCTATGGCAAATAAAGCAAAGTAGAAAGCAGAAACTTCCTGAGAGGATCATAAGGTCCCACAATATTGTTTCTGGTCCAAATACTTCATATAGGTTCTGCGTCAGTGAATGATATAACACAGTAAGTAGCATTCATTGAAGTGGAATGATTGTCCATTACATGTGATCCTCATGCAATGGGCCTCTCAGAAGAGGTACATACATGTGAATGTGTGAACTGGAGGCCCAAGCGAGCTACAGTAAGTCAGTGTTCTCCAGGCTAACACATAGTCGAGCATCAGTGTATTATGTGGTGCACAATCACATTTCGAGTGAAACCAAAATATAAATGAAATACATGGATAGTGGAAACCATTCCTAATAGAAGAGGCATGCAAACCAAAAGGAAATAAATTTGGGGTAATGGGTACAAAGTTTAGTGGCAATCTAAGGAAGAACGTTTTCAGTTAGATGATGATTGGAATCTGGAACATGCTGTGTGAGTGGGAGAGCTGGGTATTCTTACACCATTTTAGCGAGTAGATGAATCATCAAGGCAGAAAAGGCTGCAGATTGAGAGCTAGTAAATGGAATTTGTATAGATGAATATGCTATGTTCAGGATAGACATAGTGGGCTGAAAGGCCTATTTTTGTATTACATAACTCTTCCATTAGTCAGGTACTCAAATCTTTTGGTAATGAAAACTTATATGCAACTTGCTTTCCAAATCCTTGCTGCTCCTGTATGTTAGTTTACATTGACTTATTGTCATCAGCCCTGCAGCTTGCCATAGAGTTCTGAGCTTCTAGGGTTCTTGAGCACCTAAATTTACTAATTGTTATCTTAGCTAGGGCTGTTAAGTCCTTGTACATAATCTTGTCAAGTTAATTGTGATTGGCACATGCTTCCCACATTCTATGATTACTTAAAGAGGACTCTCGTTTAGTGCCTTAGCAGAGTCATTGTGTTAGAGAAAATGAATTATCTTCCGGCATCGTTCAGTCGTCCCTCCGGAGCTCTGTTGGTAATCCTATGTCTAACTTGTCGTTTCTGTCTCTTCATGGGGATCCTGTTGTTTCTTCATTCCTGGGTCGAGTTTAGAGCGAGTTAAGAACCTGGTGGCATGGTGCGAAGACAATAACCTATCCCTCAAAGTCAGTAAGATGAAGAAATTGGTTGTTGATTTCAGAAGGAGTAGCAGACCGCATGACCCAATTTACATTGGTGGTGCACAAGTGGAACAGGTCAAAAGCTTTAAATTCTTCGGGGTCAATATCACAAATGACCTGACTTGGTCCAACCAAGCAGAGTTCACTGCCAAGAAGGCCCACCAGCGTCTTTACTTCCTAAGAAAACTAAAGAAATTTGGTCTGTCCCCTAAAACCCTCACTAATTGTTATAGATGCACCGTAGAAAGCATTTTTCTAGGGTGCATCACAACCTGGTATGGAAGTTGTCCTGTCCAAGACCGGAAGAAGCTGCAGAAGATCATGAACACGGCGCAGCACATCACACAAACCAATCTTCCGTCCTTGGACTCAGTTTACACCGCACACTGTCGAAGCAGTGCTGCCAGGATAATCAAGGACACGACCCAGCCAGCCAACACACTTTTCGTCCCTCTTCCCTCCGGGAGAAGGCTCAGGAGCTTGAAGACTCGTACGGCCAGATTTGGGAACAGCTTCTTTCCAACTGTGATAAGACTGCTGAACAGATCCTAGCCGGATCTGCCTCTCGGTTTTTTTGCACTACTTTACTTTCCATTTTTCTATTTTCTATTTATGATTTATAATTTAAATTTTTAATATTTACTATTTTTTGCTATTTTTAATATTTATAATATTTAATATTTGTAATCAAGGGAGAGGAAAGTGCAGAATCAAATATCACTGTGGTGATTGTACGTTCTAGTATCAATTGTTTGGCGACAATAAAGTATTAAGTATTAAAATATTAAGTGTCATCTGCAGTTCCTGGGTTGAGTTGGCGCCAGCGACCTCTGTGCCAGAGAAAGCCTACCATTCGTCCACACCTGGATCCTGTCCTCTGAGAACACACTGTGACAGTTATGTACAAGAGTACCCAATTCCCTTGTGCTTGTACATTTCCCTCTCTCCCCCCAAAGTAAATGTTCCATAATTCTCTCTTTATCTACTGAAATGGAGCTAGAATTGAGAGTTAAAAACAATTCTTACAAAATGGATAATCCCAGAAATGAGCAAGTCTCTTCAACAATGAGAAAGGCACATTTAACTTTCCTTATCTAACCTAAGGACCAAATGTAGCCTCATTTTCCACTGAGCCAGAATTCTTATTTGTCCCTAATTAGCAATGTCACACTTTGAAGATTTTGTTTTTCTGTTTTTTCATCCCACCAGAAGGATCAATCAACCAGAATAATTTAATCAACAGGAAAAAGAAAACAAATAAATCTGCAGATCCTGGAATCTGAAACAAAAACAGAAAATGCTGGAAAAAAATCAGCCATTTAAGTAGCATCTTTGGAAAGAGAAACTGGTTAAAACCAGGTCAAAGGCGTTTTATCAGAACTTCTAATTAACAGGCCAGATTGTGGTAAATTGGCACCTTGCAGTTCAGGAGAGAAGCTACTTCTCTAGTTACATAGAAGCCATGAATGAGCTTCATAACAGATGCCAGGGAACCAAACTCTCTTTCCATCGTGAATTGGAGGAGTTGATCACTTATGTTGAAGAACCAGATGCACATTGCCTCCAGTCCATGTTACTTACTCTAGAACTGACAATTTGAATAGCTACATCAACATGGATTAAGAAGTTTAGTACAAATAAATACACTTTTTTTCTTTATTTGTAATGCTTTTGATTGATTCCTAGCATTTTAAAATGATTTTTTTTTCAATATTTATATATTTTAAAGCTCTATTCATTTAGAACTGCTTTTAAAAGCTGATCACCAGGATTCCTCAAAATAGTTCAAAAGCTTTTGACATTGTTGAGCTGTCAAAAGACCCTCATGGTGGCAAGGTTGGGGAACTTAGAATCAGTTACAGACCACTTTGCTTTGCTGCATTGGTTGAAACAATAAGGCCTCCAGCATTTTCTGTGTTCGTTGTATCATGATAATCTGCCTTCAAATGAATTGAGACCGTCATTGAGTCACCTTCCTAATGCACAGGTTTTATGCAGGCTGTTTAGCAGCGATTGAAATAATCTGCCAATTTCAACAACTGCATACTTACTGCGCTGAAATGAACCATCTGTCATTGAGGTCAGGAAAAGTACTCCACTGAAGCAATGTAATTCTCAGAAGGAATCAAAGACAAATAGAAAAACAATCAGAATATACTTATTATTTGGCTTTAAAGTTTGCATAAAATATATATCTCCATAAATAAAAGGTCACACATCTAAATATGATCCAGATTATCATTGCAGATGTTAATTGACTTACTGTTTCTCGGGTTTTATGTCTGGATTTATCCACTTTTTATCTTTCCCTAGTCAGTGTAGTCTCTCAATATTGATCTGAGGTACTTCTTTACCACTAAAAATTCTTAGAGCAGGGATGCATAGGATTTTTATTCAATTTTCAGATGCAAATAGTGTGGAAACTTTGCAGATGAACAGGCCAAAGTGAGCAAGCAGTTAGTCTCATAATGGGCTTAAGCCAAGAAAAGTAACTTTATAATGCTCATATGAATCCTCAGACCTTATGACATAGGGTCAGAATTAGGCTATTCGGCCTCTCGTGTCTGCTCTGTCATTGCATCACGAGTGATTTATTATAGCTTAAAAGGATGGAAGGAGAATAGCATTTAGTACATGGCAAAAATTTGGCACAGTAATAAATATCAGACAATTTCAGGTATGAGATTAACTGTGCACATATAAATTGAACAGTAAATTCAAATTCAAGAGTTGTAATGGTGCAATATTCACAGAACAACAGTGCGAGCTTAATATTGTCATTTTATTCCCCTTCATTATACCTCTCCACAACATATTTGTGAAATGAACCTTCTAATACACAGAGTAAGAACCCATATAACTGTAGCCCAGACAATACTGAAAGCTGATGAAGATAAATTTGCATTTCTTGAATGAAGTAGCTGGGGAGAGAAAATTGGTGCTAAAAAATCCACTGAAACACTAATATCCAGGTGCAATGAAAATTCTCTTTACAAGATTTAAAAATTCATAAGTTTGATGCTGTGTAATTTTGTGATAATTTTGCCAACAATTCCTGGCTGAAATTTGTCTGCATTAAAAATGATGATATGTTGACAGAAAAAATGTAGCATAACGTTATCATTACAGCACTGTGTTTTAATATGCATGGGTTACAGAAAGTGGCACCTGTTTTTATTGGCACAGAGCTGGAGAAATATATAATGCTGCCAGATTCATGATATCATGGTTATTTGCATTTCCCTGGCATGGATCAGCATTTTATTTAAATCTTTCTTTATTTCTGTTTTCATTTTGAGATCAATCAGTTGCTTTCCAGTCTTTTACCTCATCCTTCAATTTTTATTGAAATCATTTCTCTTTCTATCACCTGGTCAGTCCAACAATTGAAATGATGGAGTCACAATAAGGTAATATTGCTGAAACTAGAAGATGGGATCAAAAATGAGTAGGAATTCTTTATAGAAATTGTGAGGACGAGAGGACAGGACAACACTCAAGGGCCACTTTAAAGGTACACTTGTACACCTGCTCATTAATGTCAATATCTCATCAGACACTCATGTGGCAGCAACTCAATGCATAAAAGCACACAGACGTGGGCAAGAGGTTCCATTGTTGTTCAGACTAAACATCATAGTGGGGGAGAAATGTGATCAAAGTGACTTTGACCATGGAATGATTGTTGGTGTTAGACGGGGCAGTTTGAGTATTTCAGAAACTGCTGATCTCCTGGGATTTCCACACACAACAGTATCTATAGATTACAGAGAATGGTGCAAAAAATAAAAAAGACATCCAGCAAGCAGCAGTTTTGTGGATGAAAATGCCTTGGTAACCAGTCGGAGGAGAATGAGTAGACTGCTTCAAGCTGACAGGAAAGTGACAGTAACTCAAATAGCCATGCATTATAGCAGTGGTGTGTAGAAGCAAATCTCTGATCACAAAACACATCAATTCTTGAAGTGGATGGGTTACAGCTGCAGAAGACCACAAACATATGCTCAGTGGCCATTATACAGGAGCTACCTAATAAAGTGGCCACTGCGTGTCTATCAAGATATCAGGCTTGTAGAAAGTGAAGAGAAAAGGA
The DNA here is from genome assembly GCF_030028105.1 of Mobula birostris. Taxonomy (NCBI): domain Eukaryota; kingdom Metazoa; phylum Chordata; class Chondrichthyes; order Myliobatiformes; family Myliobatidae; genus Mobula; species Mobula birostris. The sequence goes on along the minus strand of NC_092391.1, from coordinate 33,539,519 downwards.
ATGTATTCTAGGTAGACACAGCTCCTGCTATACAAGTGTTAATAGTGAAGGCATGCAACCAAATTATTACAAGAAGAAGGGCATTTCCTTCCATCGCATTAGAATGATACAAGAACAAGGAAGTTATGTTACTGGAAAATTCTATAAATTATGTATAAATCAAAAAGTGAAGTGTTTCAGCAGCGGGTGTGGTAGACTTAATGCACAAATGCTTCATGGAGCAATATGTCAAGGAAGCCATAAGAGACAATTGTCATCATGAACCAAAAACAGTGCCAGAGACAACGTTTCAGGATCTGAAGCGACGAGCCACATAGTTTTAAAATCCAGTGCCATTCCTCAGGTGACATTAATGATGATCAGGCAGCAGTTATATTTTCCTCTGCAAAGATGATCAGAGAAATCAAGGTAATCCTGAAAACGTGCAGCTGAGTTAAGAAAAGCAACAAAGAAGGTAATCATTAAGAGGAAGTCATTAAATTTTGCAGAAGTCCCATTAGATTGAAAATAAATCTAACATGGTGCCACTACTCAAGTATACGTCAAAAACAAACGAGGAAATAAGAGAATCATTAATCTGTCTCCTATTCAATTGTAAGTACAGAGATGCTCATTGAAAGTCATCTTGTACGGATTTCTGTGAATCAGTAACGTAGTTAACAATAACCAATATGCATTCAAAAAACTTAACCCTTTTTTTTCTTACTGAGGAAGTGACAACTCAAATGAATACATCGCTTCTGGGAAGATCTACACAAAGAGCTATTAATACAAAACGGCTGTAGGGATCCAGGATATTGATAAGAAACTGGTTGGAAAAATAAAATATCCATTTCAAGAACTGTATCAGACCTGGTTTGTAATGAACTAAGTGAAGTAATTCAGAACTCAGCAGGACTGTTTACAATTTACAGAAATGAACTGAATTTGCTGAAAACTGAAACAGATCTGTTAGAAGGAACCTATCCAACAAAATAAATTAGATTATAAAAGGCAGCTTAGAGATATTGTTGTTTGTTTGCATGAATATATGTGTATTGAAACAATGGTAGAAGAAAATTAAATATGAAGGTGAGCGTACATATCCTTGCAAGCAACAAAAATGCTACACCTTCCCTTTCACCTCATCCTTCTTCTCCTATTCAGAACCACAAACAGTTCTTCCAGGTGAGGCAACAATTCACCTGTGAATCTGTTGCGATTGTCTATTGTGTCTTGTACTACCGATGTGGCCTCCTCTACATTGGTGAGAACTGAGGTAAAATCATCAACCGCTTTGTTGAGCACCTCCACTACAACTGTCCAAAGCGGAATTTCCCTGTGGCCAGCTATTTTAATTTCTATCGCTATCCCCGTTCCTTTATGTTGGTCTATGGCCTCCTCTTCTGCCACAATGAGGCCACTCTCAAAGTGGAGGAGCAACACCTCATATTCCATCTAGGTGCCTCCAACCTAATGGCAGGAACATTGATTTCTCCTTCCATTCTGTTATTATTTTTAAAGTCTCTTTTTATTCCCCACCCCTTTCCTTTTCTTTTATTCCACACTCTGGCCTTTTACCTCTTTTTCTCACCTGCCTATCTCCTCTCCCTGGTCCTCCTCCTTCTTTACTTTCCCCATGGTCCACTCTCCTCACCTTTCAGATTCCTTCCTCTCCAGCCCTCTACCTTTCCCAGCCACCTGAGTTTATTTACCACCTTCTAGCTTGTCTCCCTTCCCCTCCCTCCACCTTTTTATTCTGGCATCTTCTCCCTTTAGCTTCAGTCCTGATGAAGGGTCTCAGCCTAAAACATCGGATGATTATTAAGTTTCACAGTTGCTGCCTGCCTTGCTGAGTTCCTCCAGCATTTTGTGCATGTTGTTCTGGACTTACAACATCTGCAGATTCTCTTGTGCTTAGCCTAAACCATTACACAGAACAAAAAGAAAAATATAGACAGTATGTGTGCTCTTTGAAGCTGAAAGAGAGATAACAGTCTTTGAATATGTCAATTCAACTCAGAGCGGTAACCAACATAGCAAACAGCAAGTGAAATACAAAGTAGAGTGGAAGATGTCGAAGTTTGTGAGAAAACACCATTGCCTTATGTAAGTAATTTTCCTTATTAAAAAAAATAATAAAATTGAAAGAACAATGACTTAATTACTTAATGACTGAAGCAGATTTGCAATTCATGTCTTTGATGGTGCTGTCACATTCTCGGATTCTGGAATTCTACGTCTCTCAGTTATTCTATAATTTTCACTTTTGCATTTCTTTCTGCATTTCTACAGATTGCATTGCTATCTTTGCACCATTCTGTTGTTTTGCTCTCATTGGCACTTAAGTTGTTTATTACTGTGTCTACTGTTTACCCTCTGGGCTTCCTGTGAGCAAGAAAATTCATTATACTCTAGTGTAAACTAATCTCAATCTAAACTGGAATCTGATATCCTCATTCAAACTCCGTTTCATCTAAAGACTACATCTAATCATTCTTGGCATGACTGTCATCACAATTGTGGCAGCATGGTAGCATAGTGGCTAGCACAATGCTTTACAGGACCAGCAATCCAGGTTCAATTCCTGCCACTGCCTGTAAGGAGTTTATATGTTCTTCCTATGACTGCATTGGTTTCCTCCGGGTGCTCCAGTTTCCTCCCACCATCCAGACATTCTGGTTGTTAAGTTAATTGGTGATTGCAAATTGTCCAGTGATTAAGCTAAGGTTAAATTGCAGGTTGCTGGATGGTGTGGCTCGAAGGGCAAAAAGGGCTTGTTCCATACTATATGTCTATCAATCAATCAACCAATGAACAGATAAATAAATAAATAAATGACAATCAATAGCATGTATAAAAATACGTAAATTGAGAAAATCTGTAATGAATCCATGTTCCATTTTGCACAATGACCTTCTGTTTATGGAAGAATATTATGCTTCTGAGGGGTAATTTGAATCTCCTCTGTCCTTTCACGAGTAAAAAATTGCTTTCTCCAACAGGATGCTTCCTCCAACACAATATCAAATGATGTTTTTCACGCAAGGATTTGCTGAAAATTATATGGTTTGTTTTAACATTCTGTTCTGTCTTGTGAGATGTCAAAATTTACACCTGTTGATGCGAAGAACTGTAGTAGTTGTAGCAATTGATATCGGATGACATGCACAGAAGCTGAATACACTTCACACATAAGTGTTAAACATAAAAATCTTCACAACAATACAACCTAATTCCTTCCATCAAAATAACAACACGACTAATTAAATATAGGAAACTACCTGAACTTGACATAAATGAGTGGAGAAATTCAAATGTTGCTGCAGGTGTCATGCTAATGAAGATTCTTATTTAAAAACTGCAATCAATCTGAAACTAATTAATTGTCTGAATATTTTATCTGGAAGAAATGTGAATCCACTGACAATCCTTCACTACTTAGGGACGCAGGTTGATGCTATAGATGTGTGTAGGTATATACTGAACATTATCAATTTATTGGCTAGGAAATATAAATATTCTCAGTGTGTGTTGCAATAATGAAAACCACTTCAGTTTTCAATATGGAGGATAATGGAAACTACATCAATAGTCATCACAAAACCTTTTTCCGACTTCTTAGCCAAATCACATCTAAACTCCATCCTATAATCACTGACACTTTGGTCAGGGTGCATCTTCCAGTGTGTTTGATCCACTTGTGATATAGTCCTCAATGGGGACAGACCATCATCTCGCAGGATATTCTGAGATATACAAGAGGTATTGTATTTTCCTTCAAACTTCAGCCAGCCTTTTCTGCAGCTGTTGTACGGCCATCGCAGGGAGAACTCTTCACATCTGGAATGCTTCCAAGTAATCAACGCATCTAAGAGGCAACAGTTGTGAACTCCTCAGCAAACTCATGGTGGGTAATGGTGAGGGTCCTTGCTTAGGCATGACGCTGTGTACAAGTAGACATAATGGTTATTTCAATGCATTAATGGCTAAATAAAATTTTATAGGATGTCCAATAGGTAACCCTAGAAGAGAAAAACTGACGAAGGGTCTCGGCCTGAAACGTTGACTGTACCTCTTCCTAGAGATGCTGCCTGTCCTGCTGCGTTCACCAGCAACTTTGATGTGTGTTGCTTGAATTTCCAGCATCTGCAATATTCCTGTTGTTTGAGAAAAACTCTATTTATAGACATTCAATGAATGTGATACTTTTCACAATTTCAGAACATTTCAAATTACTTTAAAGCCAATGAGTTGTTTCAAAGTGTGGACATCACTTGAAATTAGTAAGTATAGAAGATAATTTGTGCAAAGAAGGTCTCACGAATAAAAACCCGATGAAGGTCACTAAAACTTAAAGCAAAATATGAGAAATAAATTTTGCTGTCAAGATTAAGCAGAAAACTTCTACTTTTCATTGAGAGACTATAAAGGGCTTTGATAATATATTTCACCCAAAAGCATTTGAAATTCCACCCTGGATTATGTGACCAGTTAAGGAGATCTTGTAGCCAAATGCCATTGAATGAACTGGTGTCCAAGATTTAAATGCAACAGGCTTTTTAAATCACTTGTGACTTTGTTATACAGCAATAAAGTCGTATTTAATGCAAGACATTAACAAGCATTAAAAAAACTGGTAATTAATGTGAATGTTGATGTTAAAATCCCAGGACCTGATGATCTACATTTTAGGGTTTTGAAGGAAACAGCTTTGAAATCAAAGGGTTCAGTAGGTTCAAAGTTTGAAAGATCCAAACACAAGGAAATCTGCAGATCCTGGACATTCAAGCAACACACACAAAATGCTGGGTGGAATGCAGCAGGCCAGACAGCATCCATAGGAAGAAGCACAGTGGACATTTCGGGCCAGGACCACTGATAAAAAGGTAGCACATACCGACTCACAAAATGAGGCTGCTGAAAGATGCAAGAGAGAAGACAGGGATTATTGATTAGATAGCCTGACATCAATATCAGAAATCTCTTATAAGAAAGTATTATTTTCTTTGGATTTTTGGAAAATAATAATGAGATTGAGCAGAATCAACATTGACTTATAAAAGGGAAATCATGTTTGACAAATCTGCTGAAAATCTTGAGGTCTTAACTATTAAAATAGTAGGTCAGTTGTTGTGTGGCATTTTGATTTTTATAGAGCTATATAGTATGGAAATAGGCCAGTTATCCCAGCATGTCTATATCAACCAGTGGGCATGCATTAGGTGTAGTTCTATCTTCCAGCACTTGGTCCATAGCTTCCTATGGCTCAACCAGACAATTATGTCTTAACCTTTACCCTAAATCACCTAGTTTTACCTACCTCTGACACAGGGAAAATGTTTTGTGTAGTCTACATGATCCGTACTCTTCAGTCATGTCCCTTTTTAACCTCCTCTCCTCCAGGAAAAACAGACATGACCACTCCTGCAACTCCTTACAACAGAAATATTCCATCCCAGGGAATATCCAAATGAATTTCCTCTGCACCCTCTCCATCAGTGTCACAACTTTCAGAAGGTCTTTGATAAGGTTCCATACAAGAGGTTATTCAACTGAATTGGAGGCCTGATATTAGGGGGAGGAGAATATAGCTGTAAAACAGAGATGGACAAAAATCAGTGAATATGAATAAATGAGCCACTTTCAGGTTTGCAGGCAATACCCAATATGACAAATATGACAGAGAACAGCTATTTTCTCTCTTTATCAAATATCAATTATTTGAATGAGCTAATCATGTATAATATATCCAAGTTGGATGATGATATAATACTGTATGACAGTGTAATCTATGAGGAGGCTGCAGAGATGACTAATGAAGATTGAATGACTGGGCAAGGACTTGACAGCTAAAATATATTATTAAAAAACATTCGTTCATTCAGTCATTCATTTTTGATAGAGAGAAAAGAAAAGCAGAGTATTTTTTTCAAATGGCAAAAGAGAAATTGATGTTGATGTTGAGAGGGAACTATTTGTTCTTCCATATCAATCACTGAAAGAAAATATGCAAGTTCATCATTCAGTTAGGAAGACGGCCAATGTGTTGGTCTTTATTGCCAAAAGTGTTTATTAACCACAAGAATCGAGATTCCTGCTTTCAATATGTAGACAAATGGTTAGGGCTCTTCTGGAATATAATGTCTGGGTCTGATAAGAATATAGTTATAATAGAGATATTCAAAGATTCAAAGTACATTTATTATCAAAGAATGTATAAATTATACAACCTTGAGATTTGTTTGCTTACAGATAGTCACAAAGCAAGAAACCTGAAAGAACCCAAATAAATGAAAATAAAAGACCGATACACAAGAAAGAGGAAAAAAAAACACAAATCACTTCAGAGAGAGAGAGAGATAAATATTAAGTTCTAATAAGAGAGATTACCCTGGGGATTGACAGGAAAGCTGCAGAATTGCTGTTTCTCCTGACCTGGTTCAAAGCCTCCATGGTTTGTCTATGAGAAGAAATTTTTCAATCAGGCTGTGGAATTCTTTGGAATTCTCTATCCGTGAAGGCTGTGGAGAGTATTTCTTAAAGTATATTCAATGAAAAGGAAAAGTCAAATAAAGGGTTGTTGGATTAATGCACAAAAATGGTTCAGAGATAAAAGCTCACTCATGGTCTTACTGAGTAGTAGGTCAGGGACTAGAAGATGAATGGCCTGGTCCTAGTTCTATATCCTAAGAAATGCAATTTCAATATTTACCTATATCTAACACACAGATACAGTAAATCAAACAAGACTGGTAACTTTCCCACAAATGAGACACTGAAGCAAATACTGGTAATTACCAATTAATCCCATCCAGAAACAGCTCCAACAGAGAACAGGGATTCAAGCTTAGACATTACTAGTTTACAAGACACAGCCACTTGGTTAGATACGGCAAGATTTAACTCTAAGACTGTCTAAGAAGTTAGCAGAATATATATTTTCAAATTCAAAGGATAATGGAGGAATGGAATCAATTTAGTTCTAATCAAAATTATTGTCAGTCTGTTAAATTTTTGTAAAAAAATCTAAACTATTGATTCCCCGAACAATATAATCAAAAGTATTGTGGCTTGCCTTTTTCTAAATTGAACTCTTTCAAATTGCAATTATAGTCTCTTCAATACTTCTAAACTGAGTATCATGTCAGTGAAGAACTGTTTTACACTCTTTCTTTTTAAAATTATAAACCATAGGCTTTATTTTGTTGAAGAACTAGGCTAAATGGGCGTCACAGTAGCGTAGCAGTTCACACAACACTATTACACCTGGGGCATCGGAGTTCAATCCCGGCATCCTCTAAAAGGAGTCTCTGTACATCCTCCCTCTGGAACGTGTGGGTTTTCTACTGGGCTCCGGTTTCCTCCTACAGTCCAAAGGTGGGTAGATTAATTGGTCATTGTAACTTGTCCCACGATAAGGTTAAGCTTAAATTGGGGTCGTCGGGGGTTGCTGGATTGAAGGGTTGGAAGTGCCTATTCCAGGCTGTATCTTTAAATAAAATAGATAAATAAAATGTAAAACCAAACAGTTAAATATTAAAAACATGGGTCAAAATATCAACTTTCAGTACCTGGTAATATGTAGTTTATTAATAGGTCTCTGATAAATATGCACATCTGCACCTTACATTTTTTGATGTTATTGTTCTCACATCATCTGAGCCCTTCTAAACTAACACAGATCTGTGAAATTCTTGTGAAAGTCATGACTTATTCTCTCCAATTTATCATGCAGGTCCCTGTGGATCTTTTGTCCTTTATAACCAATTTGTTAATCTTTGGTTGTCCCATGCTATTAACATTTTGTTCCTGAAATATCCACCACCCTTACAAGGGAGAATGGCAAATGACCACTCACCAATTTGCGTCAAATGTACCATTAATTCCTAAAATATGATGCTGACAAAAGAAAGTAGCATACATCATCAAGAACCCCTAGCATCCAGGCCATGCTTTCTTCTCACTTCGGCCATTGGGCATGAGGTACAGTAGCCTTTGGACCCATACGACCAGGTTCAGAACACTTAGTACTCTTCAACTATCAGGTCCCTGAACCAGAGTGGATAACATCACTCACCTAAACACCGAACTGATTCCAAAACATATGGACTCACTTTTGAGGACTCTACGATGCATGTCTTCAATATTATTAACTTACAGTACTGAGCAAAAGTCCTAGGCATGTGCAGCCCCCCTGGCCACCCTCAGGGTCGCTCGGCTCGCTGTCGTCTAGGGAAACAGCCTCGGCCAAACTGGGTAATTCATTTGTGTGGATGCTGTGTGAGGTACCCCACCCCGCCCAAATAACAGACATTACACCAGATGCAATTAAATGATTTACAGTTTATAGATATTACTGGAACTATATAATTAAAAGAGAATAAAATATAAAAGGAAAATAAAAGGCGCCACACTTATCAAAGTTCAATCTCTTCGTGCACAAAAACCGTTGGAGCTCAAGGACCTTCTTCTTCACCCTGCGACCCCCTCGGACCACCTCGACCGGCCGCCTGGGATCAACAACAGTGGTCGACCAGACGCTCCACATGAGTCCGTCTCCGTCTTCTCACCGAACGTCTCGCTCGGGGTCCGACCCCGTTAGCGGACTCAAAGCACCTGGTCCATCCTCTGTCTCGCTCTGCCGCCTTCTGCCCCAAAACCCCGCGCATACAATATCTTCAAATACACCAAAACCATAACAACTATCCCAATTGGTTAATAGCACCCTCTTATCACCCTCTAAACCACAATAAGCTGCTAGCGCAAACTTTCTCAGCGTTAAAGCACAACAAAGCCGCATTCCCCAGATTAACATAACAAAAACGCCATTTTAATTAGCCTCCGCAGTAACATAAAAATCGAAACCCCCTTACACTCTCCCCCCACCAAATAAAGTCATGTCTTCATGACTTCTAAATAACTCGCCACCCAGTCCTACAGACACACAACACACACATACACAGACACACACAGTGACAGTGCTCCCCAAACAGTGGACCTTACTCCCGTCCCACGGGCGCTAAATAGGCCAACCTATCTGGGAGCTTCTTAACCCTCTGAGACCTCCGTACCCCCTCACCTAAACCCAAAAGGCTCAGACACTACTAGGGATACCTCGGGCCTGCTTGCCAACTCCTCTCTCACTCAGGCTACCGCTACAGCTCAGAGCCCCCTGCCCCGTGTCCAGGGCCCCGCCTCTCCTCCATCCTGATCCTGCCGTAACTCAGACTGCCCACAGCTAGCCCTCCCCACTACACCTGACTCAGTGGGAGAAGGGCCAAAGGTCTCCCCTCAATCACGGGGAAGTTAGCGAAAGGCAGCATGTACCACATGTGCAGCACATCATCCTTCGAATCCGTATTCTTCCTCATTCCTTCGATCGGTAGCTGCTGTTTGAGTTTCTCCAAACTGAAACATTTAGCTGGGGCTACCCCTTCAGCCTCCTGCAGTCAAGACGTCAGCTTCTTCGGGGACTCCTTCAACTCTCGCCACAGCCTCAGCAGTTCTGACTCAGGGTTCCTGACCATCTCAATCTGGGACTCAGTTACCCCACCAGCTTCTTCCACCCTGACCTGAAAAGCAGCAGTTAAAGGATGTTCAGCCTCCGGTTGTTTCTTCCTGAGGGCGTCTTCCAGGTCAACTTTCAGTTTTTCCACTTCGTTTAAACTCGCGATAGTCATCTTCAGGTTCCTTTCAAGCGTCCGCCTCCCTTTTCCGAGATCTGTCCTCCATTTCTTTACCTCCTCGGGAGTGTAGTCAAACTCCCCTCCCTGGGCTCTCGGTTTTCTGTTGACCTTAGTCAGAACACTTTCTTGATCTTCCCCAACTTGTAAATCTTCCAATCTGTTCTGAATGGACGTCTTGAGTTTCTGCTGATCCCTTCGAAGGTGGGTCATTGTTTCTTCTCGCTGGATTAATTCGTCAGTATATGACCGCAGTGCGGTGCAAATCCCCTCTCTTCCCTGTGTCTCATTCAGATTGACGACCTGGGTTTCCATCCCCCGGTCCACCACCGTCTGTCCCAACGCCAGGAAGTTCAACTGGTATGTCGGGTCATTTTCCTCACATTGCACCAAACTTCTCCGGCCAAAAACTCCCCCACATTTGACACTTCGCTTCGGTCGCCCGGGCTCAGCCACTCGCCTCGCCTCATAGTCCCCCCAGGCGAATCCAAGTTCTAGGCGGTCATCCACATACGTCAAAACTCCACACACCTTCACTTCCCCCATGGTTTTCCTCATGCCCCGCGGGAAGGATGCAGGGGCTCCGGATATGCCCTTGGGCATCTTTTCGGATCGGAAGAATCCTAGGGAACTAATAAAGGCCATCTTCGGCTCCACAGCCGCACTCCTCAGGATCTGGCAACATCCACCCCTCAGATGCAGCACATTAAACCACGTCGCATCATCCACACACACGCTGCCTTCATCTTCCACGCCGCCAGGGTCCAGTTGCCGCGACCTCTCTCTCACTGAGGTGTCTTCAGCGGTCAACTCCCCTCCCTCGTGGTGGTTCGGAGCATCTACTAAGAGGGTCTCACTCTCAGCTACTTTCCCCAAGCCGTACCACGGCTGGGTCTCGTTTAAATTCGGTACTGGCTCAAGGCTGCTACACATGTCCTCAGAAGCAACTCGACACGCTAGGTGCCCAGAAAATGCCTCCATGAACTCCAGGGTCATTAACCAATCATCGTCTTCTGGATAATTACCGGCACTGGTACCCAAAGTCTCCGGTGCCCTTGTGGTTGTCAAGGATAAATGCTTCAGACACCGGTTGTAAAACGAACTGTACAACAACTTCACCTGCGCCCCGGGGTCGAGGATACCTTTAGCATCGCTTCCCTCTATTCATAACGACACCCTGGGGCGTGGCCCCTCTAAGCCTTCAGGAATAGGGTCTTTTCCTTGCGGAAGTTCAGTGGTACATTGCTAGGAACGTGCTTCCCCAGAGACCGCAGGCCGTTCCCCCACTGGGCCTCCACTAAGTTTCCCGACACCTCTCTGATCAGCTGAACAACTGATCCCCTGAAATGATCCCCCTGGCACTACAAGCAATTTAGCCGCCCTCCTCGCCAGAGAAGACACACTGAAAACTTTCCCCCCTCTTTCAAATAACTGACAGCTGTCACTACGGTGTAAGTGAACCTGACAGCTCTAACACCGTCACCAGCCCGCCTACTCAAACTTTCAACCAATCCCGGACAAAGCCCCCACAATGCAGCCTCCCTGGCCACCCTCAGGGTCGCTCGGCTTGCTGTCGTCTAGGGAAACAGCCTCAGCCCCGCCAAACTGGGTAATTCGTTTGTGTGGATGCTGTGTGAGGTACCCCACCCCGCCCAAATAACAGACATTACACCAGATGCAATTAAATGATTTACAGTTTATAGATATTACTGGAACTATATAATTAAAAGAGAATAAAATATAAAAGGAAAATAAAAGACGCCACACTTATCAAAGTTCAATCTCTTCGTGCACTAAAACAGTTGGAGCTCAAAGACCTTCTTCTTCACCCTGCGACCCCTCGGACCACCTCGACCGGCCGCCTGGGATCAACAACGGTGGTCGACCAGACGTTCCACACGAGTCCGTCTCCGTCTTCTCGCCGAACGTCCGGCTCGGGGTCCGACCCCGTTAGCGGACTCACAGCACCTGGTCCATCCTCTGTCTCGCTCTCCCGCCTTCTGCCCCAAAACCCCGCGCATACAGTATCTTCAAATACACCAAAACCATAACAACTATCCCAATTGGTTAATAGCACCCTCTTATCACCCTCTAAACCACAATAAGCTGCTAGCGCAAACTTTCTCAGCGTTAAAGCACAACAAAGCCGCATTCCCCAGTTTAACATAACAAAAATGCCATTTTAATTAGCCTCCGCAGTAACATAAAAATCGAAACCCCCTTACACATGTATATATAGCTAGGGTGCCTAAGACTTTTGCACAGGACTGTATTTGTCAATGTGGAGCGGAGTGGAAGATTGTAAATCTGGCAGGAGCAAAGGACATTGGGAATCTGCGGGAGGGATGTGGGACATGTGGCACAGAAGGAGTGCCAGGTCAGTCTCAGTGGCATGGGTGCAGATACACCCAGCCCTGAGACACCAGGCAAGACCATTTGATTCCAAACAATTGGTTTATTGATCATTATAGAATGTCTCTGTGGTTCTTCCCATGCCATCCCCTCTCCCTTTCCTTTTCCCAACCATGAGTTTCCTTTCCCTTCCCCTTTCTGACTTTCAGTCTACAATAGAGACTCATATCAGAATCAGGCTTACTATCACTCACATATGTCATGAATGTGACGTTAGTTCACTACAGGGGGATGGGAACCAGTGCAGAGAGACAGAGGGGTGTAAAGTGAGGGTAGAAACAAAAAGTACTATGGAGAAAAGTAAAAGTGGCAGGCCGACAAATCCAGGGCAAGCATTAAAAAGGGCCACTTTTCAGCATAATTGTATAAGGGCTAAGGGAGTTGTAAAAGAGCGCCTGAAGGCTTTGTGTGTCAATGCAAGGAGCATTCATAATAAGGTGGATGAATTGAAAGTGCAGATTGTTATTAATGATTATGATATAGTTGGGATCACAGAGACATGGCTCCAGAGTGACCAGGGATGGGAGTTCAACGTTCAGGGATATTCAATATTCAGGAGGGATAGACATGAAGGAAGGGGAGGTGGGGTGGCGTTGCTGGTTAAAGAAGAGATTAACGCAATAGAAAGGAAGGACATAAGCCGGGAAGATGTGGAATCGATATGGGTAGAGCTGCGTAACACTAAGGGGCAGAAGACGCTGGTGGGAGTTGTGTACAGGCCACCTAACAGTAGTAGTGAGGTCGGAGATGGTATTAAACAGGAAATTAGAAATGTGTGCAATAAAGGAACAGCAGTTATAATGGGTGACTTCAATCTACATGTAGATTGGGTGAACCAAATTGGTAAAGGTGCTGAGGAAGAGGATTTCTTGGAATGTATGCGGGATGGTTTTTTGAACCAACATGTCGAGGAACCAACTAGAGAGCAGGCTATTCTGGACTGGGTTTTGAGCAATGAGGAAGGGTTAATTAGCAATCTTGTCGTGAGAGGCCCCTTGGGTAAGAGTGACCATAATATGGTGGAATTCTTCATTAAGATGGAAAGTGACATAGTTAATTCAGAAACAAAGGTTCTGAACTTAAAGAGGGGTAACTTTGAAGGTATGAGACGTGAATTAGCTAAGATAGACTGGCAAATGACACTTAAAGGATTGACGGTGGATATGCAATGGCAAGCATTTAAAGGTTGCATGGATGAACTACAACAATTGTTCATCCCAGTTTGGCAAAAGAATAAATCAAGGAAGGTAGTGCACCCGTGGCTGACAAGAGAAATTAGGGATAGTATCAATTCCAAAGAAGAAGCATACAAATTAGCCAGAGAAAGTGGATCACCTGAGGACTGGGAGAAATTCAGAGTTCAACAGAGGAGGACAAAGGGCTTAATTAGGAAGGGGGAAAAAGATTATGAGAGAAAACTGGCAGGAAACATAAAAACGGACTGTAAAAGCTTTTATAGATATGTAAAAAGGAAAAGACTGGTAAAGACAAATGTAGGTCCCCTGCAGACAGAAACAGGTGAATTGATTATGGGGAGCAAGGACATGGCAGACCAATTGAATAATTACTTTGGTTCTGTCTTCACTAAGGAGGACATAAATAATCTTCCAGAAATAGTAGGGGACAGAGGGTCCAGTGAGATGGAGGAACTGAGCAAAATACATGTTAGTAGGGAAGTGGTGTTAGGTAAATTGAAGGGATTGAAGGCAGATAAATCCCCAGGGCCAGATGGTCTGCATCCCAGGGTGCTTAAGGAAGTAGCCCAAGAAATAGTGGATGCATTAGTGATAATTTTTCAAAACTCGTTAGATTCTGGACTAGTTCCTGAGGATTGGAGGGTGGCTTATGTAACTCCACTTTTTAAAAAAGGAGGGAGAGAGAAACTGGGGAATTATAGACCGGTTAGCCTAACGTCGGTGGTGGGGAAACTGCTGGAGTCAGTTATCAAGGATGTGATAACAGCACATTTGGAAAGCGGTGAAATCATCGGACAAAGTCAGCATGGATTTGTGAAAGGAAAATCATGTCTGACGAACCTCATAGAATTTTTTGAGGATGTAACTAGTAGAGTGGATAGAGGAGAACCAGTGGATGTGGTATATTTGGATTTTCAGAAGGCTTTTGACAAGGTCCCACACAGGAGATTAGTGTGTAAACTTAAAGCACACGGTATTGGGGGTAAGGTATTGGTGTGGGTGGAGAGTTGGTTAGCAGACAGGAAGCAAAGAGTGGGAATAAACGGGACCTTTTCAGAATGGCAGGCGGTGACTAGTGGGGTACCGCAAGGCTCAGTGCTGGGACCCCAGTTGTTTACAATATATATTAATGACTTGGATGAGGGAATTAAATGCAGCATCTCCAAGTTTGCGGATGACACGAAGTTGGGTGGCAGTGTTAGCTGTGAGGAGGATGCTAAGAGGATGCAGGGTGACTTGGATAGGTTGGGTGAGTGGGCAAATTCATGGTAGATGCAATTTAATGTGGATAAATGCGAAGTTATCCACTTTGGTGGCAAAAATAGGAAAACAGATTATTATCTGAATGGTGGCCGATTAGGAAAAGGGGAGGTGCAACGAGACCTGGGTGTCATTATACACCAGTCATTGAAAGTGGGCATGCAGGTACAGCAGGCGGTGAAAAAGGCGAATGGTATGCTGGCATTTATAGCGAGAGGATTCGAGTACAGGAGCAGGGAGGTACTACTGCAGTTATACAAGGCCTTGGTGAGACCACACCTGGAGTATTGTGTGCAGTTTTGGTCCCCTAATCTGAGGAAAGACATCCTTGCCATAGAGGGAGTACAAAGAAGGTTCACCAGATTGATTCCTGGGATGGCAGGACTTTCATATGAAGAAAGACTGGATGAACTGGGCTTGTACTCGTTGGAATTTAGAAGATTGAGGGGGGGATCTGATTGAAACGTATAAGATCCTAAAGAGATTGGACAGGCTAGATGCAGGAAGATTGTTCCCGATGTTGGGGAAGTCCAGAACGAGGGGCCACAGTTTGAGGATAGAGGGGAAGCCTTTTAGGACCGAGATTAGGAAAAACTTCTTCACACAGAGAGTGGTGAATCTGTGGAATTCTCTGCCACAGGAAACAGTTGAGGCCAGTTCATTGGCTATATTTAAGAGGGAGTTAGATATGGCCCTTGTGGCTACGGGTGTCAGGGGGTATGAAGGGAAGGCTGGGGCGGGGTTCTGAGTTGGATGATCAGCCATGATCATAATAAATGGCGGTGCAGGCTCGAAGGGCCGAATGGCCTACTCCTGCACCTATTTTCTATGTTTCTATGAAATTTGTTTTTTTTATATGGTAGCAGTACAGTGCAATATGTAAAATTACCACAGTGCTGTGCAAAAATCTTAGGCACCCTAGCTATATATATGATACTAAGACTATTGCACAGTATAGTATTTATTATTATCATTTGCTTTTTTTTATATTTGTAGTTTGTCTTCTTATGTACATTGGCTGTTTGTCTATTTTTTGTTTCTATGTAGCTCTTCATTGATTCTATTGTATTTCTTTGTATCTGCTGTGAATCCAGCAAGAAAAAAAGAATCTCAGGGTAGTGTACAGTGACAAATAGGTAGTTCGATCATTATATTACTTTGAAATTTTAACTTTGAGGTGTTAAATAGTTCTGATTTTACAAGTAGATTAGTTTAATTAGCTTTACTTGTCAAATGTACATCAAAACATCAGAACAGTTTGTGTCGAATCAAGTCAGCGAGCAAGGATTGTTTTACAATGACTGTGGAGGTAGCTTGGTATTTTCAATGAATCTTCATTTTCAGCAGATTATGCCATAGATTACCACGTTCCTTCTTTTATCTCAGCTCCCACACAATGGGGCCATTCGGCTGCTTTATCGCATGGGTATAAGAACAATATTGGTTTGTTTATAAAAAATATGCACTCTACAGATACGGCACTCTCCTGAGAAAATTGTTCATCTTTCTAATCCATGGGCTAGATATAATACAGAACCCCAATGAGAAATGTCATGATGCTTATGAAATATAGATCTTTGATACTTATAAAATAAACATACTGTGATGTCTTGATCTATGGAAAATTGAATAGGAATTGGATAGATTTTTTTTGCCAGACATTGATTTTATTTCTTTCTTATAGAAGTGAGAGCATATAATATTTTTCTTCTCCCAAGAATACTTTAAACCATCGTAGCAGTGATAAAAAGGCATCAAAACAGGGTAGTTTGAAATCACACATAAAAAAGATATATCTTCTAATAATTACATAAAATGATTGATTATGATGATAAAAGAATTACCAAGGGTCCATGTGTGAATGTTAAAGGTCCATTCAATTGTTCATGATGCTTAGGATTCATTTTGTGTTTGGTATTTCAATGCAATTCATTTCTTCATCAGATGGTGGTCATGTCAAAAGTTGGTAGTGAAATATGTTCAATGTTATCTGCATAGAAAAATTAATTTATTCACTATGAGCACTACTTTTGATGATTGCAAGACCAGGGACTCTATTTTCGCCCTAAATGAAAGATTTGAGGTTGACAATATTTGAAGCTTCACTTATTTTAAAGCTTTTGCAACAATTTACAATTTGAAAAAAATGTTTCAGCACTGAACTGGCCTTATGGTTCTTTGAATAAAGAATTGTTTTCTGTGTTGAGTTATCTCTACATTTCCAAACATCAATTCACGAATTATGACAGTGCTTGTTGAAATGATTACAGGCGTACATGTCAGATAAGAAGTGTATATTGTAAATATTTAATCACACCATTTCCTGCTTTGTACTTGTAGAGCCTGCCGAAGTTATTCCAGCAAAACCTTAATAGTACAATCAATCACAAACAAGAGAAATCTGCAGATGCTGGAAATCCGAGCATCACACACAAAATGATGGAGGAACTCAGCAGGCCTGGCAGCATCTAAGAAAAGAGTACAGTTGACGTTTCAGACCGAAACCCTTCAGCAGGACAGGAGAAATATAGCTCGAGAGTAGACTTAAAAGTTGGGGGGGAGGGAAGAGCGAAACACAAGGTGATTAGTGAAACCTGAAGGGGGAGGGATGAAGTAAAGAGCTAGGAAGTAAATTAGGAAATGAGACAGAAGGGCATGGAAGTAAGAAAAGGGGAGAGGAACACCAGAGAGAAGTGATGGGCGGGTAAGGAGAGAGAGGGAAAAGGGGATGGGAAATGGTGAGGGAGGGGGTTGTGGGGGGCATTGCCCGAAGTTTGAGAAATCGAGGTTCATGACATCAGGTTGGAGCCTACACAAACGGAATATAAGCTGTTGTTTCTCAACGTAAGCATGGCCTCATCACAACAGTGGAGGAGGCCATGGATGGACGTATTGGAATGGGAACGGGAAGTGGAATTAAAATGTGTGGCCACTGGGAGATCCTGATTTTTCAGGCGAACGGAGCATAGGTGCTCAGCGAAGCAGTCTCCCAAACTGCGTCAGATCTCACTGGTATACAGGAAGCCCCAGCAGGAGCACCGGTCACAGTATATGACCAACAGACTCACAGGTGAAGTGTCACCTCACCTGGAAGGACTGTTTAGGGCCCTGAATGGTAGTGAGGGAGGAGGTGTAGGGGCAGGTGTGGCACCTGATCCGCTTACAAGGATAAGTGCGAGGAGGGAGATCAGTGGGAAGGGACTAATTGTAGTTACTCCTGATGATATTGGATGCCATATTCCTTGTTGTGCTTAAGCAAACAAAGTCACAAACACCTGGGTTCATTTTTCCACTGATCACTTATCAGTGCCATGAAATTATCAGCATGTTTATTGAAATCAACAATATACCCATTGGTGATTATTCTTTCTTTCAAGTCACTATTATGAAGGAAGTATTTCTTTGATCTCTTTAAAACAAATACAGTGAATTCCAGTTAAATGGCCACCAGCTAATAGGGCCAGCCACTTGTTTGGGAGAACACTTAAAGAATGAATGCTAATCAAGAAACTACCTGGGATTTTCATTGTTTATTTGGAACACTATATCGCTTAATTGGGACAGGACACTGTTGCCGGACAGTTTCTGACTTGCTTCAGTCATGTTCATTTATGTGTCTGTTAGACACTACACAGTGCTCAGAGTCAACAGTGTTTAAATACCATCAGTTGCGTATGATTTTGTTCATTTACAGTCAATCAAAAGAACATGGCAAAGTACACTGTATGAAATCCTCAATTGATAACAATTAGGAACTAATACACAGTTTTATAGTATGGTGGTAACATAATTGTGTTCCAATTTGTTCTATATTTCATTTAAATACATAATTTGTTACTCAGTTAAATGGTAGTTAGTCTTTTTTAAACTATTTCCATGGAAATTTGGCTGATTGGGGCAGCCACTCAATTGGGTCAAAATGTACTGGTCTGGATGTGTTCAAGTTAACCAGAAACCACTGTATAAGGAGCTGAAAAAGAAACAAGAAGAAGGTAATAAAAAATGAAATATTGGCACAGTTAGGTATGTTCCACTTTTGTGTGCTGTGATGTTGTGTAGTCTATTTTCCCCATAAAGTATAATTACATTTTATTTACAAAAAAATGACTTTATTATTATGGCTTATTATTTCTTTGATGTTCATTTCAGTAAACTTTCCCATATGCAATTTCCATAATTTATTTGCTATAGCAATTCAATTTGTGTCCAAATGAGACTAGTTCCATTCCTGGATGAGCTTTTTCTGTCATTTCCATTCCTTTTATACGAGTCTGCTTGTCTATAAAGAAAGTTGATAGCTTGAATTACTTAAACACGACAAAGTCTTCAGATGCTGAAAATTCAAAACAACACATAGAAAATGTTGAAGAAATTCTGTAAATCAGGTGGCAACTATGGGAAAAAAAACTGTTGACATTTTGGGCTGAGACCCTTCTCAGGACTGGAAAGGAAAGGGAAGACGCCAGAATAAAAAAGTTAAAGAGGGGATGGAGGATAGCTGGAAGATGATAGGTGAAGCCAGGTGGGTACGAAAGGTCAAGGGCTGGAGGGAAAGGAATCCGACAGGAGAGGAGAGTGGACCATAGGAGAAAAGGAAGGAGGAATGGACCAGGGTGAAGTGATAGGCAGATGAGAAGAGGTAAAAGGTCAGAGTGGGGGAATATAGGAAAGGAGGTGATTTTTTTTTACCAGAAGAAGAAATCAATATTACTTTTAATTTGGTTTATTTGTCTCTGTCTGTTCCTTGCTTTCCTTTCTTTGTCTTAATCACTCACCTTATTCTTTCTCTTTCAGTCTCACTTCCCTCACTCCCCCTCATTCTCCTTCACTCAATCTCATCACGTTCTCCCAAATGCAGCCATTCTTTCTTCCTTAGTTTCTTGGCTACATTTTCTTTCTGCATTTTGTTGTTACGGACTAACTGTACAGAACATTCCCTTTCTCATCATCCTTCACTCTCCCTGTCACTAACTCATCTACAGTTTATCTCCCTCACTGTTTCTCACACTTGTTTTTATTTACGCTGCTATTCTTTGTCCTTTCTCATACTCTTTCTCTCTCACTCTACCACCCTTAATGATCAAACACTCATTCCCATTCTCTTCCTCATCTCCTCCACTCTTCTTTATCATCTTTAGCTTTCCCTTTAGATCTTTCTTCCCCCTTCAATCTCTCCATCACACTTTCCCCCACAGTCCTACTTCTCACTCGCTCACCCCTCGGCAGCCTTCCTTTCAGTCAAAGTTCAAAGTTCAAAGTAAATTTATTATCAAAGTACACGTCACCATATACTACCCTGAGATTCTTTTTCTTGTAGCCATTCACAGGAGAATAAAGAAATACAACAGAATTAATGAAAAACTTTGCTCTCTTTCTTTTTCCTTCACTCTTTCCCTTCTACAACCTCTTTTAATCCAACTCTCTTCATCTTCCATTTCTTCTCTTTAGTTTTCATTAGATATTCTTGTTATATCTCTAGAACTCTGTTTTACAATTTGACCCAAAGAGATAATGTCATCTTCCTTAATCAGCTTGTTTTAAATGTTTACAGCTTGGGTACAGTGATGTTTAAACATTACATTTAGATGTAATATATTTTATACCATGGAACATCCTGATTATTTTATGAGGAAAGTTAATTAAGCAAGAGTGTATGTTAATTTCTCTAGAATTCCCATTTGTCACTTGGCTTATTCTTTAAACTCTCTGTTATAATCTGCTCCATCCTTCATAACCCAGTAAAATTGTTGCATTAATGACTATAGAGTGTCCCTTATTTTCAAACACTTCCAGAAGACTATGCACTCAGTGGCCACTTTATTAGATACCTTCTGAACCTAATAAATGGTCACTGAATGTATGTTCATGGTCAGTGTTCAGAAATGCTCTTCTACACAGCACTGTTGTATTGCATGCCACCATCCTGGTAACTTGAAGCAGTCTGGTCATTCTCCTCTGACTACTCTCATTAACAAGGTGCTTTTGTCCACAGTACACATCATACGGAATGTTTTCTGTTTTTCACATGTTACGTATCCCGTAATGGGTTTAAAGAACCAGCAGAAATCGAAAACACCTGAACTCTGGTATTGCTGTTAACTAAAGCTATTTTATTAGTAACTACGCAATACAGTAATATAAAAATCAGACAAATCAAACAGGTTAACAGAACTTTGCATATATAGGTGAGTAAATATAGAACCCAAACTTCTTCAAGCTTAGCAGGTGAATGGATACAGTCTTACGATAGTAGGTAAATTCATTTTGTGTTATTGAGTTAAGTAGTGTTGGAGAGAGAAAGGTGTTTAGTTCTCCAGGTAAGCCGATGCCGTCGATCCTCTGTTGTCCTCCAAAATCCTTAAAGGTCACTGAATGTGACTGTAAAAAGGGGACCGTCTTCTGTGGTAAAGTTATCAACCCAGGCAAGGGTTGGACAACACTGATAACCTCCCACCGGTGACAACACTGAAAACTTCCCACCGGTCACCCCTTTTCCACACTGCGAGAGCCACTGATCGATTCTTCCAATCGATCCTCTAAAACCCACCTTTCTGTGGGCGCACAAAGCTCAGCCAGTGTCCGAAACCGCGTGTGTCTGGCTAACAACCAGCTGACCTTGTATTTATCCAAGCCTGCTGAATTCCAGCTGTCCATCACATAACGCCATTCTCGGTCACCATGGTGACCCACGTGCTGCTCGTTGCTTTCTCTCTGTAAGAATTCACAAGCAGGCAGCATCCTTGTATATGTGTAAGCATGCTTTAGAGTTCGTATAAACACCACCTCAAGGCAGGCTTCGTCCCTCTCTCTCTCTGTAACAGCACAAACAGTGTCTAAAAGTCAGTCTCATTCTCCCAACATTTTAAAGTGACAGTCCACAGAAAATATGAAGCCCAAGGGTACATAACACATATCATTCTCTGTGTCATAAGGAGGTGGCTGGGAATGGACCCAAGTGCAAGACACAGACACTGAAGTACTAGGGACAGGACTAGAATAGCAAGGACATGGACAGGAAAACCAGGAACCTGGAACAGGACTGGACAAAAGAGCTAGGAGCCCGGGCTTGGACTCCGAACCAGAGAATGGACAAGGACCCAGTACACGGGTCTTGCCTCTGGCTCAGGCCCCAGAACTAGGCAAGGACGAGGCTAGAGTGTTAGAGACTTGAGGCAAGGCTTGGTAGGAGGCAGGAGACTTGAGGCGAGGCTTGGCAGGAGGCAGGAGACTTGAGTCGAGGCTTGGCAGGAGGCAGGTGACTTGAGGCGAGGCTTGGCAGGAGGCAGGAGACTTGAGGTGAGGCTTGGCAGGAGGCAGGAGACTTGAGACTTGAGGCTAGAGGCTAGAGGCTAGGCAGGAGGCTGGAGTCTTCAGGCTTGAGGCTAGGCAGGCTCCTCCTGGGCAAGGCGCGGTACTCCTGGGCAGGGCGCGGATCACCTGGGCAGGGCGCGGATCACCACCCGACAGAGGCAAGGGACAGGAAGGGACAGAACCAACCATAGGTAACGGCAAGACGGCCTGGCTTACCCGACGGAGGCAAGGGACAGGAAGGGACAGAACCAACCACAGGTAATGGCAAGACGGCCTGGCTTACCCGATGGAGGCAAGGGACAGGAAGGGACAGAACCAACCGTAGGTAACAGCGAGATGGCCTGGCTTACCCGACGGAGGCAGGGGACAGGAAGGGAGCTAGGTACAGGGTGGCTCCAGGACAAGACAGCAAGACAAGGCAAGGTTTTTGGCAAAGCAAGGTGAGACGAGAACTTCAGGCGAGGCGGAAGTTACTGGCAAGACAAGGCAGGGATTCAGGCGAGGAAACGGAAGGCAGAGGAAGGGATACAAGGAGTAAGGATAAGAACAATCCAGCACCCACGCCCTGGTCTCTGAGGGTATTTTTGCATCCACCCCCGAGGAGCATCAGCTGCCTCAATTAGAGTTCAACGAAAACAGAAACGGTAGACAGGAAAACCTGGAGTGAGGGTCGATGGACTGGACCGTGAACCGGAATAAAGACTTCGTGGACTGGACCATGACACTCTGTAAATTTTAGAGACTGCTGTGCATGAAAATTCTGGGAGATCAGCAGATTCTGAGATACTCAGACCTCCCCTACTGACACCAACAATGATTCCATGGTCAAAATCAATTAGATTGCATCTCTTCCACATTTTGACGCTTGCGCTGAACAATAATCGAGCATCTTGACCATGCTTTTATGCATTGTGTTGCCACCATATGATTAGCTGATTAGATATTTGCATTAATGAAATGACCACTGAGTACATGTCCTGTGTGCAATGAGAGAATAATTCATATTGAATCGTATGGGAATTACTTGACAAGCTCTTGGCACATATTGCTTTGTTCTCTTATTACTTACTTCCTTCAAATATCATTTTGCTTATTCTCAGATGTTTCCTTTAATTTTTCTCCTGAGAACTATCGTCTTCCCAATGTTTAATTCTTGGCTCTTAAGGTGAGCGATCAGATAGAGTCTGGTGAATTAGATGAAAGAGAGTTAAGCCTGGGTGACTACTCACAAACAAGAGAAAATCTGCAGATACTTGAAATCCAAGCAACATACACACAATGCTGGAGGAACTCAACAGGTCAGGCAGCATCTATGGAAAAGAGTACAGTTGACCTTTCGGGCCGAGACACTCATTTTCTCAAAAGATTGTTATCATTGGATAACATACGATTGAGGAAGGAAAAGGAACTTAGATTAAGCACTCCCAAAATTGAAGTTAACAATGTAGTATTGCAAAATCTGATCACCTACTTGTCCACCTCCTATCTACATACAGGCTATGGCTAAAGATCAAAGCTCCAGGAGTAAGGACAAGAAAGAGGTGGTCGCGGGAGGTTGAGGAATGGCTATGGGATTGCTTTAAGTAATGTTTAAGGACTGATCAGAGGATCTAAACAAATACAGCCCAGTTGTCACAGACTTTATAAAAACAGATGTAGACTTGTGTACCCACACCAAGTCATTCAGAAGCTTCCCTAACCAGAAGCCCTGGATGAACCATGAGACCCACAATTTGCTGAGGATCAGATCAAATGCATTCAGGTCGGGCAACCAAGTTACATAACAGAGGTCCAGACTTGATCTACCAGAAAGCCATCTCACTTGTGAACTGACAATTCTGGACAAAATTTGAATCACTGAAAGATGCTTGACAGCTGTTGCAGGGCTTCATTGCTATCACCTCCTACAAAGGGAAACCAAGCGACATGGGTAATAATAAGGCTTCACTCCCAGATGAGCTCAATGCCTTTTATGCTTGCTTTGACTATCAAAACAAAGAGGCATCTTCACAAACACCCACAGCTCCCGATGACCTCCTGCTTTCAGTCTCTGAGACTGTCATGAGAGCATCCTTCACGAGGGTGAACCCACAGAAAGTATCCAGCCTAGATGGGGTACCTGGCCAAGTACTGAAGACCTGTGCTGATCAACACATATTGACCGAGATCTTTCAAATCTTGCTTCACCAGTCTGAGGTACTAAACATGCTTCAAGCAGGCTTCAATTGTACCAGTGCCTAAGGCGAATGTGGTAACCTGCCTCAATGACTATCGTCCAGTAGCATTTACAACCACTGAGATAAAGTGCTTTGAGAACTCCTACCTGAGAGGTGACCTGGATCCACTCCAATTTGCCTACCATCACAACAGGTAAACATTAGATGCCATTTCATTGGCCCTTCACTCAATACTGAAACATCTGGATAGTGAAGATGCATATATCAGGGTTCTCTTCATTGAGCACAGCTCCCACTCAGTACTATCATCCCTTCAAAACTGATCAATAAGCTCTAAGAGCTAGCCCACAATACCTCCTTGTGCAACTGTTTCCTCAATTTCCTCACTTGAGGACCCCAATCAGTTTGGATTGTTGGCAACTTTTCCTCCCCAATCTCCTTCAGCACAAGCACACCACAAGGATGTGTGCTTTGCCCCCTGCTCTGCTCGCTTTACACTTATGACTGTGTGGCTAAGCAAAGCTCCAATGCCTGATTTAAGTTTGCCGATGACACAGCAGTCGTGGCTGAATCAAAGGTGGTGATGAATCAGCATAAAAGGGAGATTGAAAACCTGGTGAGTGGTGTCACAGCTACAACCTCTCACTCAGTGTCAGCAAGACAAAAGGGATTATTGACTTCAGGGGGAGGAAACCAGAGGTTCATGACTCAGTCCTCACTGGGGGAATCAGAGGTGAAAAGGGTCAGCAACTTTAAATTCTTCAGTTCTATCATTTCAGAGGATTTGTTCTCGGTAAAGCCCTCCCCATCACTGAGCACATCGATATGGTGCACTGTTGCAGGAAAGCTGCATTCCTCACCAGGAACCCCCACCATCCAGGCTATACTCTCTTTTCATGACTGCCATCATGCGTAGATACAGGAGCTTCAGGACCCACACCATCAGGTTCAGGAACAGTTATTACCTCTCAAACATCATGCTCTTGAACCAGAAGGTATAACTTCACTCAGCTTCGTGTGCCCTATCACTGAACTGTTCCCACGACCTATGGACTCACCTTTGCTTCATCTCATGTTCTCGATATTTATTGCTTATTATTATTATTATTATTGTTGTTGTTGTTATTATTATTAGTAATAATTTTTCCTCAGCACAAGCTGAGGTATGGGCACTCATTTCTCAATTGCTAGGAACTTTTGGACTATTCTAGTGGTGTTTAGTATTGTGGCTTTCTGAAGACTTATATAAAAATTTTCTGTGTAGTCTTAATTGTTTAATGCTATTGTGTAGTGACTTTGGAATGATACCAGTTGTAGGTATTACTATTGAGACAATGTATGCCCTGTTCATGTTCCAAAGCCCTTCAAGTTCCTCTTCTAACGCAGCATATTTCTGGTGCTATTCACTTACTCATTTCTGTAAATTATGTGAGTTTGGAATGGCTATATATATGTTAAGTAAGTTGCTCTTGCTCGTTAATCCTCTATTATTATTTCCAGACGGTTATTATGGATTATCCTATCTGTAGTAACAGATTAGTCATAATACAATTTTTGGTATTCTGATTCAAAAACATAATCAGATTTGTATTTATAGTAAGGTACAATTTCTTTTTTGAGTTTGTATTTTAAAGCCAGGTTTTGGGGAACGATGTTTGCCACTTGATTGTGCTTGTGTAAATAATCAGATTGTGTTAACCTGCTACAGGATCCTGTAATGTATTGGATTGTTTCTGGTTTTCCTTGGCAGTTTCTACACTTATCATCTTGAATTTGTTGGTCTTTTATTATGTATTTTTGATCATTTTTGTGTTAACCGCTTGGTCCTGTATTGCTGCAGGATCCTTTCTGTGTCTGAGGACAGGTCTCCAACTCTGAGCCAAGTGTTCAACACTTCCTTATGGACATCTAGTCTGCTCAGATGGTGGGAATATCTTCCACGGAGAGGGTCATGATCTTCCACTGGTTAACTTTTTTCTTCAATGGTGATATTTTCTTCATTTCTCTGGGTTGTGCTCTCATTTAAGTTTATCATAATTGCATATGCTCGTGTGGAGTGCTGAATCCTACTATTCCTCTTCCACTTTCTGTCCTAAGTAGTGTTAATCTAAGCAAATTCGAGTGTACGTAATTTTTTCTGAAATTTGTCATTGCAGTTCTTATTTTTCTTTGTAAAATTTCCAGATTGGTTTCGGACCAAGATATTATGCTGAAAGAATAGGTTAATATTGGTACAGCGAAAGTATTAATTGCCTTTGTAATATTATTACTTTTGGGCACTGTTTGTCAGATTTCCTCAAGCCTTGAAGTAAATTCTGTTAAAAGATTTTTCCCTTATCGCACTATGATCTATTTTCTTTGCTTGTTGATATCCCAAAAACTTATATGTTTCATATTCATCCATCGTTTGTATTATATCCTGCTGCTCTGTTTTGTATTCTATTAGCTCTATTGCACTTTTCTTTATGTTTAATGTTCTGCATTTATCCAGTCCAAAGTTCATGTTTATATCTTTCAAAATAGTTCTAAGATTTGAATTAATTGCTTTAGCTTAACTGATGAACGAACATATACGAAATATCAAATCATCCATGTAAAAAAGGTGAGTTAAGGTAGAGCTCATTTCATTGCTCCTGATTTGATTCCCAATTTTCATCTGATTCAGGAAAATTAAAGAACGCGTTCAAAGCTAGAGAGAATCATAATGGACTAAGAGAGTTGCTTTAGAAAATGCCTTGGTTTACTTTGATAATTGTGGTTGTTCTTTTTTGGTTGTTAATCACTTGGGTGATTATAGTATGCCAGTGCTTCATCAGATGTTGAAGGAATTTTACAAGTGTTGGGTGCAGTTTATATATATTAAGAACTTCTATTACCCATGAATGTGGGACAGAGTCAATTGCTTTTTGCTCATTAATATAGCAACACAAAAGACTTCTGCTTTTCCGCAGGACTTGATTTAGAGTTACAGAATGTATTATCAGTTGTTCTTTTTATTTCCTTTCATACCATTACGGCATCCTTTTTGCTCTTCTGTAAGAAAACTTTGTTTATCTAAGTGAGTGGTAATTAGTTGTAAGATGCATGATGTTACTATTTTATATATAGTTTGAAAACAATTATATCTTATGTATGTTAGTCAATGACAACAATAAACTTGAACTCGAACAACGTCAATATCACTACCAGAAAAAATGTTATTAATGAAATGAGGTAATTTTGTCGGAGTTGCAGATGTTAAAAAA
Organism: Mobula birostris; assembly: GCF_030028105.1. NCBI lineage: Eukaryota > Metazoa > Chordata > Chondrichthyes > Myliobatiformes > Myliobatidae > Mobula > Mobula birostris. The sequence goes on along the minus strand of NC_092391.1, from coordinate 33,512,253 downwards.
ATGAAAGAGACAAACGTGGGATTTCTGCATGCAGATTTGGGAAAAGCAACATATTCAAGAACTTTGGCAAGATATTAGAGCAAGCGTCTGTCTATTACCGCATATATTTAATATAGCGGACCTAATAATAATAGATAATAATAATAATTAGTTACATATGAGTGAATTAGGTTCATAATCTGAAATATTTTGTCAGCTGTAGCATTGGTGCCCCCATGCCTGCTTACATTTGCAACAAGTTTGCAAATGAATTACCATCAGGTATGAAGAAAGCATAACTAGGGTAATTTTTTCTAGCAAATGGAAAAAATGAAAACAGTATTCCTTATTCTGCATTGAAAATATGTTAACATGAGGATGATAGTGCACAGTGGTCTTATTTTAACTCAGATGCCCTTTCTTTCTCTCAACCTCTTTATGCTATGAACCAAGCCTTGCATATACAGTACTCATTATATGAGGGACAATTCATCAAAGATCTGATGAGCTGCAAATTCTGTTATTAATCGTCATTTTTTGCCTGACTGCAAAACCTTTATGACTTAGAGGTATCATTTTTTAAGAGTAAAACTTCACTGCAGAAACAATATAAACAGTAGATTTGCCATAGATCAAATGTTATCAGCCCTTCCCCGATGCTCTGAGCAAACAGGAATTCAACTCCCTCTCCCTATCCTATCTGATGTCTGTGTCAGCTGCTTAACGCAACTTCGAAGTTTTCAAAGCCATACTTTTGAAGACATAGAAACAAGGAAAATCTGCAGCACAATGCAGGCCCTTCAGTCCACAATGCTGTGCTGAGAATGTACTTACTTTAGAAATTACCTAGCGTTACCCATAGCCCTCCATTTTTCTAAGCTCCATGTACCTATCCAAGAGTCTCTTAAAAGACCCTATCACATCTGCCTCCACCACCGTCGCTGGCAGCCCATTCCACTCACCACTCTCTGTGTAAAAAACTTACCTCTGACATCTCCTCTGTACCTACTTCCAAGCACCTTAAAACTGTGCCCTCTCATCATTGCTCATGATCAAACACAAATTCAGTAACTATAAAGGATGCACTTTCTCTAATAAGGTTTTATTTCCAGGGAATTACATATTCACAGTAGGATGTATTTTAACTGGGAAAATTTTTTTAAAAATGCTTTCCAGTGTCTGGTGTCGGTTGTTAAGCCAACATCATGTATTAGCAATACATATTCGATTTTTTAAAACTTCTAACAATAAAACTCAGTGATTGAGCCTTTAACTTATATTGTAAGTTGAGGGTGGTATTTCATTGATTCTGTTGGGTTTTTTTGTCTCTATCTTTGTTTCTGTCTCTCTGTCTGTCTTGCTGTCTCCTGTCTTTGTCTGCCGTCTCTGTCTGGCTCGCTGTCTCCCGTCTCTCTCTGTCTCACTATCTCCTGCTCTGTCTCTATCTCCCACCTCTATCTGTCGCTATCTCCTACCTCTCTCCCTGTCTCTATCTCCCACCTCTCTCCCTCTCACCCACTCCCTCTCTCTCTCCGTCTCCCTCTCTCTCCCTCTCCCTTTTCTCTCTCACCCACTCCTTCTGTCTTTCTCTTTCCTTCTCCCTCTCTCCCTCTCCCTCCCTGTCTCTCTCACCCATTCTCTCTCTCTGTTTCCCTCTCTTTCTCCTACTCCCTCTGTCCTTGTTCTCGCTCCATCTCTCTATCTCTCTTCTTCCTCCCCCACTCCCTATCTTTTCTATCATCCTCATCCTCACCATCACCCCTCCCCTCCCCTTAATCTCACTTGTATATCTCTTCCCCTCCCTCTCCCTGTAGCCTTCCCTCCCCCTCCCCTCTTGCTCTCTGCCACTTCTTCTCCCTCTTTATCTCTTCCCTTTCCCTCTCCCTCCCTCAACCTTCCCCTCTCTCTCTCTTGTTCTCTCTCTCTTTCTCTTATTTCTAAAGCTCCGTGATGTTTCAATATGGACTACTTTCCATCTGCTTCAATTCAGCTATTTCTAAGAAACATTGACATCAATATCAACACTACTGGTTTGTGACAAAATTCAATGAGAAGTCTTTCCAAGCCAGCTCTTTGCTTAATGTGAATTAAAATGTCTGATTGATTGGGAGTTGCAGTACTGTCAGCTGAATATATTACAGGATGCAATGATAGTCAGTGTTTTCAGAGATTGATTAAAGAACTAAAGTGAGTTTTTCACTTCAAATATTTTTGCAATTTAGAAATCTAGGTGAACGCTTCAGGTCTAAAGTACAAGAATTTTTCATGTTTGGTTGAGTTTAATCATGTCAATTGTAGAGTATATACTGTGTGATTTCCAGTATCGAATTTCAGCATATGAGAACTTGCCAACTATTATCTGAAAATCCACTCACGTTTCGTTTTAAGGATTGTATGTACAATTGTCTTGCTTATGTTAAAATGCATTTTCAGATGTGCTTGAATTACACAGAAAATGGTTCCTAAATTTTCATGAAGTTCTAACAGGTTTTGTTTCATCAGTTTTCATTCTCCCTAGTGGAATTTCCTATGTAAATCTCTGAATATCTGTACTGTGAAAGCCTGTTAACAATTTATTTGCTGTGTACAGCGAACTAACTATGTCTCAGTTTTGCATGTTTCAACTTCTATAACGTCAGTACAGATCTGATGCAAGGAGAATTCATCTTTATTTAAAACACTGATAAAAATTGCAATAGTGTTAAAAATTATAAATATGAGAAATTCTGCAGATGCTCGAAATCCAAAGCACCACACACAAAATGCTGGAGGAACTCAGCAGGTCGGGCAGCATCTATGGAAATGAATAAACAGTCGACATTTTAAGCTAAGACTCTTCTTCAGGACTGGAAAAGAAAGGGAAATAAAAAGGTAGGTGGAGAGGAAGGAGGATGGCTAGAAGGTGATAGGAGAGGTCAAGTGGGTAGAAAGAAAAAGAGCTGGTGAGGAAGGAATTGGATAGGAAAGGAGTGTAGACCATAAGAGAAAGGGACCTGGGGAATGGGGGGCAGGCGAGAAGAGGTAACATGCCAGAGTGGGGAACAGAAGAAGAGGAAAGGTGGAGGGATTTTTTTTTACCAGAAGGAGAAATCGATATTCATGCCATCAGGTTGGATGCTACCCAGACAGAATATAAAGTGCTGTTCCTCCACCCTGAGGGCAGCCTCATCATGGTACAAATGAAGTCCATGGACTGGCATGTCGGAACAGGAATGGGAATCAGAGTTGCAATGTGTGGCCACTGGCCATGACATCTTCAATAGGGTGATGAAAAGGAAGCAACAACTACAGTCAGAGCAGTTACAGTTTGGATTGCTGCTGGTAATTTCAAAAGTTTAAAGTCATTGATTTAAAACACATAACTTGTTGCCACACCTGATACAGTAGATGGTGTTCCAAAAATCTGGACTAGAACTGCCTTATCCAAACAGACTGTTATTGCATTAAAATTGCATGATATTAACCTGAGCTCAGATAATTTATGTTCAAAGTCAAATGCAATTTAAGTTGGAGTTTGACACTGAACTAATGAATGATTTTTTTACAGCTTATCATCTGTAGAAATACACTTCTGGCCACAATTTGTATATTCTTAGCATATTCTGTTTAAGAGGTTATTTTAACTCTTTCCTGAATTTATAGAATCAAATCTTGCTTTGCTTGTTAAATTGTTTTAGAGATCATAAGTGATAAAATCATTGCCTAAACAATCCTGTTTCATTTGATTAATCTGACTTGCTAAATGTTAAAAATTGCAGAGCAGCATGAGTGAATACCAATGAAACCAAACAGAAATGGCCTGAGAAGCTTATGATGATGAGACATGTAATTCATCAGTTGGAGCCATGAAAATATCTTGTGCTCTTACTTAACCCCATTTTTGAAACATTTCTTGTGTTTTGACAGCTTTGAAAACCCTGTCATCGTGCTCTAGGAAAGGAACCTCTCCATTATCCCAGTGAAGCCTGAGTCACCATTCAGACCTCATTGCCTGACTTCAACCTGTGCAGGGTCTATGAGATCCACGGTCCACATCCATCTCGGGTAGATGTTGGCCTATGAAAATTTATGGAATTAATACTGGATAAGAGAGAAAATCCAGCCTAAAGGAAATGATCTGGAGGTTGACCAGTTCTTACACATAATCTGTTCTCTTCTGGCTATGCTTTAAACATGTACCTTGCCTGAGATAATTATATACCTGGGAGTAACTAGGTGAATTGCCAAAACAACCTTTTGATAATCTGCTGCAATGTTTACAAATATTGTACATATTATTCAAAAAATTGTTTAAAATGTGCCAGTATCAATTATTGCTCATTTACATAATTGCACTTACTTGCATTATTAATTCATTATCAGCTTTAATTTCCCCATCTCTTTACAACAACTTTTACATATATTGCACTTATTCCGATAAAATGACTTTGGGAAACAGCAAGCCGCATAAGAGGAAATCAGGAAAGATGTCCAAACCCTTTGGTAAAGGGTTAAGTTGAAAGCATGGTCTTGGAAAAAGAAAGTCAAACAAGGTCATAAGGAGAATTCCAGAGTTTGGGAAATTTACAGCGATAGATGCAAATAATGCAGATGAATTCAGGGAGGATTTAGAATTCAGAGTTGGAAAAACTGTGCTACATGTATTCCTCAGGATTCCGTTTGAGAGAACTGTTCATAAGTCAGAGATGAACACAAACAGTGTGTGGAAGAGGATCACAGAAAGAACTGAAACAGGAAAGTGATCAGCTGCAGGAAGGGTAGAAGCCTAATGGACTCACTGATAAAGTGAATGAGCAAGCCTGTTTGGCTTCACCCAGCTTTGGATTGTAGGGCTTCTTTAGGGGTAGTGGGGAAAGAAGGCATATGACGTGCCCCTTTCTCACCTGGTGGAAGATGCAACTGGTAGTAGTTGACAAATCTATTTTCGTCCATCTTGCTCCTAAGTACTTGACCATATGTATAGGCTGCACTAAGTTGGGCATTTGTAACCTGGATGTGCTTTGGACAGTTGCAGGGCGGAAGAAATTATACGGGGAGGGGAGGCGTTGATATTTGGTAGGAAGCATTGGATAATGGTTAAACTGGACAATATCAGTGGTAGGACATAGGCAGAAGAGTTTTGCTTGACCTCAAAATTAAGAAACGACGATAGATGAATGCGTACCATAGAATCATTTCACACAGAAAAGGGCTTTTCAACATATCACATCCTTTCTGGCCCAACTACAATAATTCCATTTGCCCAAATATACAGTAGGACTGTACCTTTTGGTGCCTTGCCCATGTAAGTGTCTGTCTGAATGACTCTTTAATGTAAAAATTGCTTCTGATTCTACCACCTCCTCTGGTAGTGCATTCCAGATATCAACTATTCAGGTTGTAAAATGGTGGTCTATAAGATCACTTTTAAATCTCCTACCTCTCATGTTAAGAGTATGCCCTTATTTTTTTGATTCAATTACCATGGGAAAAAGATTTTGACAAACCTATCAATGCCTCTCATAATTGTATAAACTTCTATCACTCCAGTGAAAACCAGCTCAGCCTATCCAATCTCACCCTATAACTCAAATACAAGCAACAACTGTGGAATCCCCTCTGCAGAATCTCGAACAGAACAGTTGTGTATTGGAATCACCAAGTCTAGCAATAGCAAGAGAGTTGATTAAAATGTAGCATTAGATTTACCAAAAAATAGTTTAAATACTAGTACATTAATATGAACTGAAGCTGATATCAGATCTCATAAAGGTTGTGGACAATTTAGTTCATATCTGCACAGTTCGCTAGGAGAAAGGTGAAGCCAAAAGTTCAGACAACAGAACTTGAATTGAGGACAAAGACAATGGTTTTATCCCTGATGAAGATTCTCACCCCGAAACATTGACTGTTTACTCTTTTCCATAGATATTGCCTGACCTGCTGAGTTCCTCCAGTATTTTGTGTGTGTTGCTTTGGATTTCCAGCATCTGCAGATTTTCTCATGTTCGTGACCTTTCCCTTTCTGATGTGTAATTGGAATAAATTTCTGAACGTTCAGAACTAGCTGTGTGATAAGCAACATGATTATTCTGGAGCTGAGTTCTTGGGTCTTGATCCTCCAAAATATTCCGCATGGAATTTAAACTGGAGGTGGCTGAGTTTGGATGTGGAAACTCATGCTTCTGTTTTGAATGATGTTGCTCTGAGGTAGCATAGGTTGAACATTAGCGGGAACAAAATTTAGCTTCAAGATTTGGAAAGTGAGGCAAAGTATTTGGCTTTATGGCTATGGGTGTCATGGTCCGGATTGGGGTCCCTTTAAATTTAACTTGTTTATGTTACGATCCAGACCGTTGATTCCCTGTTTTCCCGTGTCCCTCGACTTTGGTGATTAGAGGCAATTAACACTCGGCTGAACCAGTAGTTTATAGTCTCCGGCTTTCAGCCATTTGGTTCGGGAGCGTCTGTAAAGTCACCAAGGTACGGCGTGCCAATGTCATCTGGCTGGAGCAAGCCTAGTCTCCACCCGAAGCGAGTGCCGGTAATTCGCCTTTCCTCACCAGAGCAACTCTGTCAAGATACCCCGCTAAAGCGAGCCTGCAAAGTTTCCTCACCGAGGTGGGTCTGTCAGTTAATCCGCTGGAGGGAATCAAGAACCGCTGTCTACTGTTCCCGGGCCAAGTCGAGAGCTCGGCACTACCCGGAGGATCCAAGTCAAGTCCTGGGTCTGGCGGCATTCTAACACCTAGTCAAGTCCTGGCCCTAGTGGCTTCCCAGTTCTGAGTCAAGTCCTGGCCCTGGCGGTCTGTGAACCCTGTCTTACCCCCTTGTCTGAATCCCTTCTCTGCCCCTCTCGCCTCTAGCCCTCATCTGCAGCCCCCGCCTGCACTTCGGTCTAGTTCCATCACCGGAGCTAGATAGGTACTGTCTGGTGTTCATTCGTGTTCGTCTTGTCTTGTCTTGTCCTCGCCTCCGTGGGGTAAGTCTGGCCATTTTGCCGTTGCCTCGTGGGGAGTCGTGTCTTGTCTTGTCTTGTCCTCACCTCTGTGGGGTAAGTCAGGTCGTCTTGCCGTTGCCCCGCAGAGGGTCATGAGTCCCGGCCCTATGTCCTGTACCCAAGGAGGGGTCCCAGCTGTCTGTTCTGTGTGCGAGTCCCAGCTCTATGTCTTGTATCCAAGGAGGGGTCCTGGCTCTCTGTTCTGTGTATGTATCCATGGTTCCATGTACCTGCTCTCCTGAGACCGAGGCTCTGTTTCCCATGTTCTTCCTCTCCCTAGCCCATGTCGTGTCCATGCCTGGTTCTGGGGTCCGAGCCCGAGGCAAGACCCAAGTTTTGGGTCCTTGCCCAGTTCGGGCTTGGAGTCCATACACTAGGGTCTTCATGTCTCCTCTAGTTCTGGAGCCGATTCTGAGTCCAAGCCCAGACTCTTGGTCCCAGCCTAGTCGTAGTCCTGAGTCCTTATCCTGTTCGCTATTCCTGCTTCTGTCTTGCTCTCATGGTATCGAACAATAAACTAAATTTAAGTAACCTCACAAGATGTGTCTTGCATTTGGGTCCACCCTTGCTCCCAATGCCCCGCCATTGTGACAATGACAGGATAGACAAGGAAAATACCAGGCAATTGTAGCACAATAAATTCTGTGAAATTCATTGCCACAGACAGCTATAGAAGCTGTAATTGGATACTTAAAGCAGAGGTTGATGGGTTCTTGATTAGTGAAGGCAGTGTACTGGCAAAACTAATCCAAAATCAAAACAAAACAATTGTCACTTGCCTGCGACCATAGGGGCTGTTATTTCTTTGTTTTATTGACCTACAGCACAGAGTAGGCCCTTCCAGCCCTTCAAGCCGTGCTACCCAGCAACCACCCAGTTTAATCCTACCCCAATCACGGGACAACTTACAATAACCAATTAACCTACTCTTTGGAAAGTGGGTGGAAACTGGAACACCGAAAGGAAATCCACATGGTCATGGGGAAAACATACAAACTCCATGCAGGCAGTGGTGGGAATTGAATCTGGGTCACTGGTACTGTAAAGCGTTATGCTAACCACTACACTATTATGCTGTCCGGACTTGAGTGATGCGGCCACAGCTCCAATAACTGCTCCAAAAGTCGAACCCTTTATTTGATCCTTTATTAGCAATTAGCAAACATACAATTAAATTCAGCGTTATCTCAGTGATTACCAAAAGATGCAACCTCCGCCAGTCCAAGCTGCAATCTGCCGCAAAATAAACAATAATATGTAACTTATTCCCTTTGCCTTTACCACACCCCGACTCATGTGACGATTTGCCATATGAAACATAATAAATACACAACACAGAATACAAAGTAGATAGAGAACAGATATATGGATCCTATAGGCATCAAAGATTAAGGGGAGAAGACAGGAGAATGGGATTGGTAGGATAATAAATCAGCCATGATAGAATGGTAGAGCAGGCTCAGTGGGCTGAATGGCCTGATTCCACTCCTATGTTTTATGGTCAACCATCTGAAGAATGGAATAACAATGTTGAAGAGGGATCAAAAACTGTTCCGTGTTTGAAGAAGTTGAAGAATGATAGCTTATCTAGTCACAGTGTTTTATTAGTGATTTTAATGCGAGCCATCTGTGCTGGGGACAGAAAGCTGACTGAAAGAATTTAAGGCAAAGCTCAAAACAGATGTTGTGGCGATCCACTTTCTAGCACACACGAACTGACTCACAACACGGTGTGCGCCGGCAGAGAGGCCAGCCCCAAAGAGGGCGCCAGGCTACCTTCACCAGCAGGGGGAATAACCACGCGTGGAAAGGGTCTGCCAATGTGCATTCCCTACAGCAGTCCCACCCAGGGAGGACGGGAACGGGAAGGCTTTAAAGGAGGCAGTGAAGTTTGAATAAATCTTTTTTATCGCAACTCCAACTCACCGACTACGTGTCGTTATTCTAGCGTTGTGTGTAGCACACCGCTACAATTGGTGACCCTGACAGCCCAAACGATATTTGGACCAGAGATGACCGACGCCGCATCTGTTCATGCAGTTTCGTTAAAACTGCCAAGCTTCTGGACGCTGCGACCTCGCCTATGGTTCGAACAAGCAGAAGCACAATTCCACATTTGGCAGATAACCTCGGAGTCCACTCGTTACTACTACGTGCCCTCGACCCTCGACCAGAAGACAGCTGCACAAGTTGAGGAGTTTATACAGTCGCCCCTGGAGGACGGCAAATACACAGCATTCAAAGCCCTGTTCATAAGGACTTTTGGACTCTCATGGCGTGAACAAGCTGCCCGTTTACTGCACCTGGATGGTTTGGGAGACAGGCCGCCATCAGCATTAATGAACGAAATGCTGGCTCTAGCTGAAAGACACAAACCCTGCCTCATGTTTGAGCAGGCGTTCCTAGAGCAACTGCACAAGGAGATATGCCTGCTGCTGTCCGACACAGATTTCAGCGACCCCCGGGAGGTGGCGGCCCGGGCAGATGCGCTGTGAAATGCCAAGAAGGGGAGAGGGGCGTCCATCGCACAGATCACCAAGCCGCGTGCCCAACGCCAGACCAGACCAGGCCTGGCAGCAGAGCCTACAAAACCCAGTGATGGGAGTAAGGAGCCCAACGAACAGTGGTGCTACTACCACCAGCGGTGGGGCAGAGAGGCCCACTGCTGTAGACTGCCCTGCAAATCCCCGGGAAACGCCAGGGCCAGCCGCCGCTGATGGCTACGGCGGCTGGCCATCAGGACAGCCTCCTGTACGTCTGGGACAAGCAGTCGGGACGCCGCTTTTTGGTCGACACCGGAGTGGAGATCAGCATTTTACCTCCAACAAGTTATGACACCCGCAACAGAGAATCAGGACCCACCCTGAGGGCCGCTAATGGCAGCACAATACGGACCAATGGTACCCGCACGGTGCGGCTACAGTTCAGCTCCAGCCCGTTCACGTGGGACTTCACACTGGCCGCCGTGGCCCAACCACTCCTGGGGGCGGATTTTCTGCAAGCCCACAGACTGCTGGTCGACCTGCAAGGGAAGTGACTAGTCCACGCCAAGACTTTTCAAACATTCTCCCTGGGTGAAGCCAAGTTGCCAGCCCCACACCTGGACCCCATCACGCTGTCCGATGACGAATTCACTAGGGTCTGGTGGATTTCCCATCAGTTCTGACTTCGCAGTTCACGGCAGCCATGCCCAGACATGGAGTACAGCACCACATCCCGACCCAGGGACCACCTCTCCACGCCCGTGCTCGAAGGCTCCCCCAGGACAAGCTCTGACTGGTGAAGAAGGAGTTCAAGAAGATAGAGGAACTGGGGATCATACGACAGTCCAACAGCCCATGGGCCTCCCCCCTGCACATGGTGCTCAAGGCAACAGGGGGCTGGAGACCATGCGGTGACTATCACAGGCTGAACGAGGCTACAATGCCAGACCGCTACTCTGTGCCGTACATTCAAGACTTTGCAGCAAACCTACATGGCGCAAGGATCTTTTCCAAGGTAGACCTCATCCAGGGATACCATCAAATACCGGTACATCCGGCTGACATCCCCAAAACAGCACTCATCACCCCATTCGGCCTTTTTGAATTCCTTCGAATGCCGTTCGGCCTAAAGAATGCCGCACAGACATTCCAGCGGCTAATGGACGTGGTGGGATGCGACCTGGACTTTGCATTCATCTATTTGGACGACATCCTCATAGCCAGCAGTAGTCATGAGGAGCATCTGTCCCACCTCCGTCAACTCTACGCCCGACTGAGCGAATTCAGCCAAAAGAACCGAGCCAAAAGCCAGTTCGGACCCGACACCATCGACTTCCTGGGCCACAGGATTACTAAAGACAGGCAAACCCTCTGCCCGCCAAGGTAGACGCGGTCCACCACCTCCTCCGACCCAACACAACCAAAGGCCTGCAGGAATTCGTGGGTATGGTGAATTTCTACCACCATTTCTTCCCCTCAGCAGCCCGAGTCATGTGCCCCCTGTTCACCCTGATGTCGGGTAAGGGCCTGGATATTAACTGGGATGAAGAGGCCGTGGCCGCTTTCGTTAAAACCAAAGAAGCCTTGGCAAACGCTGCGATGCTAGTGCACCCCAGAACGGACGTTCCTACTGCCCTCACGGTGGACGCATCCAACACAGCGGTTGGTGGGGTGCTGGAACAACTCATCGAGGGTCGCTGGCAACACCTGGCGTTCTTCAGTAAACACCCATGACCACCCAAACTCAAATACAGTGCTTTCGACCAGGAGCTATTGGCACTATACCTGGCAATCCGGCATTTCAGATGCTTCTTAGAAGGTAGGCCCTTCATCGCGTTCATGGACCACAAACCGCTTACCTTTGCATTCACTAAGGCGTCCGATCCCCGGTCGTCCCGCCAGCAGCGACATCTGTCCTACATCTCCGAGTACACGACGGACATCCGGCATGTCTCAGGAAAGGACAACGTCGTGGCGGACGCACTATCCAGACCGACCATACAGGCCCTGTCCCAGGGGGTGGACTATGCAGCGCTGGCAGAGGCACAGCAGGCAGATGCTGAGATCCCCAGTTACAGGACTGCAGTCTCCGGTTTGCAGCTTCAAGACCTCCCCGTAGGCCCAGGTGAGAGGACCCTACTGTGTGACGTAGCTACTGGCCAACCCCGCCCCGTCGTCCCAGCAGTCTGGCGGCGGCGAATTTTCAACTCCATTCACAACTTAGCGCACCCCTCCATCAGGGCAACCGTCCGGCTGGTCTCCAACAGGTTCGTGTGGCATGGGCTTCGTAAACAGGTCAGTGAATGGGCCAAAACATGCATGCAGTGCCAAACGGCCAAGGTGCAGCGGCACACCAAGGCTCCGCCGCAGCAGTTCGAACCCACCCGCCGGAGGTTCGACCACATTCATGTGGATATCGTGGGGCTCCTGCCAGTGTCGCGAGGAGCGCGGTACCTCCTAACTATGATAGACCGGTTCACCAGATGGCCAGAGGCAGTCCCGCTCACTGACACCACCTCCGAATCCTGCGCCTGAGCACTGATCGCAACCTGGGTAGCACGCTTTGGGGTACCGGCCCACATTACCTCCGACAGGGGTGCCCAGTTCACCTCCAGCCTGTGGTCGGCTATGGCCAGCCTTTTAGGAACACAGCTACACCACACAACTGCCTACCACCCACAGTCGAACGGACTAGTGGAGCGCTTCCACCGTCACCTGAAATCGGCTCTCATGGCCCGCCTGGAGGGGCCTAACTGGGTGGACGAGCTTCCCTGGGTCCTGCTCGGAACCCGCACTATGCCCAAAGAGGATCTGCACACCTTGTCGGCCGAGTTGGTGTACGGCGCACCCCTGGTAGTCCCAGGAGAGTTCATACCGGCCCCATGGGGGCAAGAGGAGGAACCCGCAGCAGTCCTGGTTAGACTACGTAAGAGGCTCGGTAACCTGGCCCCCATACCCAGTTCACAGCACGGACAGAGCCCAACCTGCGTACCCAAAGACCTGCAGAACTGTAAGTTTCTTTTTGCACGACAGGGCAGTCACCGGGCACCACTACAGTGGCACTACAAGGGGCCGTTTAAGGTGATCAGGAACAACGGGTACACGTTCGTGCTGGACATTGGGGGGAGAGAGGAGGTTTTCATGGCAGATCGACTCAAACCGGCCCATGTGGACTTGGCGCAGCCGGTCCGGGCTCAGGCACCGCGGCGCAGGGGCAGACCTCCCAAACAGAAGCCGATCCACACTGTGGACATTGGGGAATGTATCGCCGGTTCTGTGGGGGGGGGGGGGTGCGGTTATGTGGCGACCCACTTTCTAGCACACACGAACCAGCTCACAAAACGGCGCGCGCCAGCAGAGAGGCCGGCCCCAAAAAGGGCGCCAGGCTATCTTCACCAGCAGGGGAAAAACCCGCGCACGGAAAGGGTCTGGGAATATGCATTCCCCACAGCAATCCCACCCAGGGAGGGCGGGAACGGGAAGGCTTTAAAGGAGGCCGCGAAGTTTGAATAAATCTTTTTTATCGCAACTCCAACTCACCGACTACGTGTCGTTATTCTAGCGCTGTGTGTAGCACACCGCTACAATGTATTGAATTCTGATCTATTCTATTTAATGAAGTGGCTCATCATTAAAAGAATTAACTGGGCTGGAGTGGAAGCTGAGGCAGGGTCACCAGATACCGAACGGTGCTTGTCTCTGCCAAGTGTAATGATGTGAAGTTATCAAGATGTGTTAGTGAAGGAGTTCCCACTTTTATTGGAAATAATGAGCTCCAAGATATTGAAATAAGAGCAGGAGACTTATTGCCAGAATCCTAGAAAATATTTAACCCTCTATGAATATTATCACCTTACCATAAATGAGTATTGAATGGATGCATCCTTTCACATCTGACAGTACCATATTTAATACTATTACTTATTTGTTTGTTTATTTGCATTTATATTTATATAAAGATGTAGCGCAGTGACATGCCACTCCTACCCAAAGAGCCCGTGTCACCGAAACACACCCATGTGATCAATTAACCTACTGACCCGTACGTCTTTGGAACGTGGAAAGAATCTGGAGCACCCAGAGTAAGCACATGCAGTTATGAGGAGAAAGTACAAACTCTTTACCGACAGTGGCAGAATTGAATGTTGCGTTGCTGGTGCTGTAACAACATTAAGTAAACTGCTACACTACCACTTAATATATCTAGGTAGGCTTCAGATTCATTTTTGACCAGTAACACATTCTATAATAATTATTTTACTTTTATTTCCTAAAACCTTAATTAATGATAATTTATATGTACCAAATTTTGAATATATTGTGATACTCTGGGGGTGGGGGTAGAGGTATAGTCGACAGACTTCCCCTGCATTTCTAACACTGCTTATTGTTCTTGTGTTAAAATGTTTTTGTGGGAATATGGGGGGAGGTTCCAGTTCATTTATTGTTGCATTTTAGCTTGGGTTACACAGTTATTCAATTGTGTCACCCTAACTGTAACTGGGGTGTGTGATGGTCACCGCCCCCGCCTGTATGAGAGTGGTTGGGTTCACTCTCCGGGTCATGGTGCTCGGTCTGTTTTGTGTTTATCACAATGAAATGGTCATTGAGTTAATGAGCTTCCTTGTCTGTCATTACGGACCAAATGCTCGCCACAATATTTTTGTTCCTTCTGGGTATCTATCTACCCCTTAATGTACCAACTCTGAATTTTTTACATTTAATAATCTGTGCCTAAATTGTTCATCTGTCAAGTGGTCACCTTGTGCACACTTGAAATTTTCAGCAGTTGCCATATCTCTGCAGTCCAGAGCAAAGCCAAGCTTCATTAGTTCCCAATAACAGTGAATCGACATTCAAAGAAGCAAATATGTGGTATTATTCCAAGCATTGTTTGAGCAGAGAGCCCTGACCCAAACCAGTAAAATTCTGATCTGCCAACCTTATCTCTTCGTATTAATTGTAATCCTCAGATTGCTATCTGCTGCAGAATTGTTTCATGCAACAAGATTGCCACTTAAAGAAATGTTTACTCATGCAACAGAAACATATTGCACTATCTCGTTCTCAAGCAATCAATGATTCCATTAATCTTGAAATTCAAAATACTTCCTATTGTGGGTGGCTTGAAAGTAGAGAGCAATGATTAAGGATCAAACTGTAAGAAGGACCATTAGAAATGCAATTGAGTCCATATTTATGAACTTTGGCTCAATTTAGCCAAAGCTGATATTCCCTGATTTAGATTTACAGTGTCTTACTCTGGAACTCAAGCTGCTGCTGTGATGCTAATTTCACATAAACACATTTTATATTCAATCAAGAGTAAGGAAGTCACAGATCCCAAACGTCTATTATAGAAGTGCAGAAGCAACGTTCTGCACCTTCTGAAAATATTTAATAAAAACAGAATAGAGTAGAAGATCAGGATTCAGATCTATGGACTCAATTTAGTTTGGAATGCTGTTTCCTGCTTTTATTTTTTGCATAATTTATGTTTTTTTTCTCTTTCTCCATGCATTGGGTGTTGGTCTTGTTTTCAATTGTGTTCTCTTGGGTTTCTTGCTTTGTAAGCAGATGAATCTTAAGGTTGTATAATTTATACAATCTTTGATAATAACTGTACTTTGAATCTTTGAATCTTGAAGATCTCAGTATGCCAGGCAATACTTGTCAACAGAAAGGGAAAAATAGCAGAGTGAATGATTCGAGTAAATGTCCTTTTAGTTCAGGTAGTTGCAGCAGGAGTCCCCGAAGAACATCAAATCAATTAATTGGGTTTTCACTTATCGTGTCCCGGTCACATTCCTTGACCCCATCTCAGAAATGACTGTATTGAATTTAGTGTCACAATTTACCATGATAGGATTCAATCTACAGCTTTCTAGATCTAAGCATGATTAAGAATAGGCTCACTTTTTAAAGTCCAGGAAGGTGACCATTTTCCTCATTCATCCTGCTAATTTGTTGCTAAGGCATTATCATGCGGTCGGTCAAATATGTGCTACTCAAGGGCAGGTAGTGATCTTAGTGGTATTAACAGCTCATTGACCCACTCCTTTGAGAAAGAGACCAGTCTAAATTAATGCAGAAAAAAATAAATATTCCTTTATTTGTTCCTTTCTCTTTTATGAATAGGGTTTTTACTATGTGAATCCGTCAGTTCTTTGTCACCAGCATTTTCTTGATGACCTTCTCTACCTCCTTTGCTCTCCCAAGCAATAGATAGTTCCCACACCCAAATTCTGGTCACACTATCTTTTCCAATATCTGCCTCTGGGAGTAACACTTCCATGCTCACCTCATACACCTTCATGCTGGAAATATTGGTGAAACGTGCTTGTTAAAAAGCCGTATGAGTTTCTTACTTATAACTTTCATTTTCTCTCTCTGATCACCAATTTTACCTAATGGAAAACATATTGATTATCCCATCAAGAATCCATTTTCCATTCATAATCTTCTACCAATCATGAAACACTTTTACTTTCCAAATGTTGAACTTTTCTTGATATTTCATTTTTAGGTCATGAAATTAATTTTAATCTCCTGTTCTATTTTCTGCTACCTCTTCCTTTTTATTCTTGCCATGAATGGAACCTTCTCATGAGAAACGTTTCTGGTTTAACCTTGGCATGTACAATTGTCCCTCACTTTTCTTACATTCCTGGATTTGATTTTTTTCCCACTAATCACTGTGGGCAGGTCATTCTATCTATATTTTGAAGTTAGCAAATATTTAACCTACTACCTTCATTTTGTCCTTTTTTTTTAAATCTAGGTGTGCTCCAAGATATAATTGGGATATTGTTCTCTGTCAAGGATAGTAATTATATTCAGTCCGCAATCAACATTATTAAGTAACTGTACTCAGTCTTTCATACTCACCTACCTGTTAATTATGATGCAAACATGGGGAAAACAACAGTGACATGGTGGATGAAGATTTGAATCTTTCATGAAGGGTATATATTTCTAGAGTTTTCCTAATTCTTTCCATTTTCTCTTCAGTATATTTCACCTTTGGTAATGCCACCTAGTATTGTGTTCTGCTTCATTATTTTATAGTGCGGATTTATCTCTAGGGTTTCAGAATCTTTTCAAACCCAGTTTCATTGCTTACACCTTGAGCTATGTCCTTTTCTCTCTCTTGGATCTCTACTGGCAATCAATGTACGTAGTATTGCACAGTCCAGTCATACATGTACATAATTATTAAAATTAGTGTTATAATTCTACAAGATTAGCTGTTCTCTTTTCAGTAAGAATAATAATTAATGTAAAATTCAAATGTTTTAGCGCACTTCAATTCTGTTAGAAATGATTTTTGTGAATATTCAAAAATCAATACAAATATTTTATTCCCATTAGCTGTATTGAAAATGTCTCAAGCTGCCATTTGCTTCATCCAAAGATATTTAATATTATTACAGATTCTGTAATACACTAACTGACAGGTCTAGTCTCATAGTAAATTATTCAGGGCCCTGCATAAATCAATCACTTTTTGCAGCAAAGACATTGATCAAATTCTGATCTCTGCTTACTGCAATAAAAAAGCAATTTATTTATGGCAATATGCTTTAGAAACTGATGATTAGTTTGGCTTCATTCAGCATGAGCTTGTCCGTGAAGATAATTTTGGAGATAATGGAAAGGTAGTCAACTTCATCCATAGTTTCCCTTGCTTGTTCACTGAGAAATACTCTTTGTAAAAGAGGAAGAGGAGACTTAAAACGTTTAAAAAGCATGAGGATAGAAAAATAAGCTGGTTTTCCTAAGTTTCAAGGAATATTACAAAGCTTTCTAATTTTTTGGAAATCATGAATGCTTTAGGAATCTTGAAAAATATCATTAGATTTCAATATGTTTTAGTACACATAAAGTACTGGAAATAGGTAGCAAGTTAGGCAGCAGAAAGAGAAGCAATTAACATTTCTGGCCATTTAGAGGTACAGCGTAGAATAGACACTACAGCACTTTGAGCCATGCCACCAACAACCCACCAATTTAACCATGGTCTAATCATGGGGCAATTTAAAATGCCCAATTAACCTACTAACTGGTACATACTTGGACTATGAAAGGAAACCAGAGCACTTGGATGGGGATGACATACAAATTCTTTACAGACAATGTCAAAATTGAATTTGAATTTCCAGTGCCCTAAGCTGTAAAAGTGTTGCATAACCACTATGCTACCATGGTATCCTGAACCATTAACTGCGGTGTAAAGTGAGACCTTGGACTCACTTTACACCGCAAGCTGTCAAAGCAGTGCTGCCAGGATAATCAAGGACACGACCCATTCAGCCAACACACTTTTCGTCCCTCTTCCCTCCGGGAGAAGACTCAGGAGCTTAAAGACTGGTATGACCAGATTTGGAAACAGCTTCTTTCCAACTGTGATCCGACTGCTGAACGGATCCTGACCCGAACCTGGGCCGTACCCTCCAAATATGCGGACCTGCCTCTCAGTTTTTTTGCACTACTTTACTTTCCATTTTTCTATTTTCTATTTATGATTTATAATTTAAATTTTTAATATTTACTATCGATTTTGTAATCCAGGGAGCGGGAAGCACAGAATCAAATATCGCTGTGATGATTGTACATTCTAGTATCAATTGTTTGGCGACAATAAAGTATAAAGTATCTCTCTCTGCAGATACTGCTTGGTCATGTTGACTGGTTCCAGCACTTTCTGCTTTTATTTAAAATTTTCAGCTGTATTTCTATGATTTTCATTATATTTTAACAGTTCATATTGCTTGATTGATATCAACATTAGCAGAAAGTCCAAAATTAACCTCTAGAGGTTTTCAACAATAATGGTCCAAATTTATGGAAAGTGAAAAAAAGGCCCCTGTACACCTATGACTTCTAAGAACAACATATCTAAGCTAACAATGTTAGTAAACTAATTATGTTTTTACAACAATCCCTTAGTTTTGTGGTTGCCACAAGAGAGATTCATTTTGCTGTTCCACTGGAGATCATTAACTGAAAATACATGTGCCATGATGACGATTTTAACGTAAAGTGAAATTAAATCAGAAAAATGCTGGCGATACACAGTAAGTCAGGTAACGTCAGTGGAGAGAGAATCAGAGTTAATGTTTTAGATTGACAAGCTTTTGTTTACCTCTGAAAGTTCTTCAATTTGAAATACTAATGCTTCATACAAGAATTAACCATTTCTGACTATCATGCATTTATGTTGTTTCGGATTGCCAGCATCTGCACTGGTATTTAGATCATAAGACCATAAGTCATAGGAACAAAATTTGACCAGTCGATCCATTGATCCTGCTCCACCATTCCATCATGACTGATTTACCATCTGTCTCAATCCCATCAGGAAACCATCAATGTCCACTTTGAATATACCAAGTGACTTGACAAGTTCCACAGGTTCACCACCTTCTGGCTAAAGAAATTCCTCCTCATCTCTGTTTTAAGGGGACATCCTTGTTTTCTGAGGCATTTTTCTCCGGTTTTAGACTCCCCCACTATGGGAAACATCCTCTCCCTATCCAATCTATCAAGCCCTTTCATTATTCAGTAGCTTTCAATGTAATCTCCTTCATTCCTCTGAACTCTTGCAAGTATAGGCCCAAAGCCATCAAACACCACTCATGCAGTACTATGTAAAAAGCTTTGGCACATTTATATAGCTCGAGTGTTGAAGACTTTTGCACACTACCATAGTATTTTTATGTATTGTACTGTACTGTTGTGGTAAAAATTAAATAAATAGTGCAAAAAAAACTTTAAAAAATAGTGAGATAGTGTTCATGGGTTCAATGTCCTTTCAGAAATTGGATGGCAGAGGGGAAGATGTTGTTCCTGAATCATTGAGTGAGTGCCTTCAGGCTTTCGTGCCTCCTTCCCTGATGGTAGCAATGAGAACAGAGCATGTCCTGTGTGATGGGGGTCCTTAATGATGGACCCCACTTTTTTGAGGTATCGCTCCTTGAAGATATCTTGGATACTGCAGATGCTAGCACCCATGTTGGAGCCGACTAAATTTGCATCTCTCTGCAACTTATTTCAATCTTATGCAGTAGCCTCCCCCACCCCATACCAGACGGTGATGCAGCTCATTAGAATTCTCTCCATATTACATCTGTAGAAATTTGCAAGTGTCTATGGAGACATACCAAATCTCCTGAAGCTCCTAATGAAATACAGAATAGCCACTGTTGTGCCTTCCTTGTAGCTCGTATGTTGGTTCCAGGATAGATCCCCAGAGATATTGAGACCAAATCCATATTGTTTATTGATCAATGAACAAATTGCTTGGCATCAAATGACCTTGCCTGATGTCTCAGGGCTGGATGTGTCTGTATCCATGCCAGCCTCGCCCTGGCACTCCTTCTCTGCCACCTGTTCTACACGCCTCCTGCGGAGGTCCACCCTTGCCATTCCAAAATCCTTTGCTCCTTCCAGTTTTACAAGCTCGCTCCCTGCACCATGTTGTAAGATAAAGCACTGTACAAAATTCTTAGGCAGCCTTGCTATATATATGTATATGCCTTAGACTTTTGCAAATTACTGTAGATTTTTAAACATCTTTACCTCTGAGGGCTGTGGAGAAGTTGAATATATTCATGCTGATAGTAGTAGATATATTGAATGTAGGGAACAATGGGATGAAAGGGTTCAGACCAAGATCAATCCACTATGATCAACTAGGATCATTTTGAATTGTGAATAGACATCTTCAGCTATTTCTGTTATTATTTCTTATGTTCATTGTGAAAAATGATTCTACACGGTCAGTGTTAGCCATAAGGAAAAGAGTTTTAACACTGTACTGATCCTGATTACATTATTTTATTTTGACCCTACTATTCAAACCAAATCATGTCTCTTCCTTGCTAAATGGGATAGTGAGTCTCTGACAATGAATGGCAAACCTTTCTTTAGATTACCTTTCATGACAGCTGCCTTCACGTAAATTCCTTTATGTCTGAAAAAGGATGGAGTAATGGGTCATTTTTATTTTTAAATGGCAAAGAAAATTCATTAAGCAATTACCAATGAATATATAAATTACATTAAATCAATATAGTACATAAATTTGCAGTTGGATTCTAAAAGATAATCTCACTTACATGAACCAATAGCGAGTAATTTTCATACTAAAATATATTTTATTGACTCTTTATATGTATTCACAGTAACTCCATAATCAGTTAATTAACTGATCCTTGTCAAGATTGACTGAATCTCCTTAGCTGGAGGAATAATCAACGAGAAACTATCTAAAACACTCACAAAATTTAATTATATTGAAATTTACAGTTTCATCCCTCAGAGAAGCAAATTAGTCAGAGAGCATTCAAATAATTTTACAGCATTATGTCAAAAATTGGCAGGACAGGGCTCCAAGATAAACACAGTTGTCCTTTTTTTTAATTTCCACTGCACTTGATTGAATTAAAAGAAGAATATTACATTATAAGTAATCCTAACAATTGCTTCATTCTTGTCACAGGTTACTTTCTTCTGAGTCTGAGGCAGAAAAGACCAACAATGTTTGAAAGGATTGAGTGTTATTGATTTGCAGAAACAAACAAGTGGGATCTTCCTTTGTCCTATTCATGTCAGGGTCCACTGTTCAAGGAGGCAGGTCTTATCCATCACTAAAATAAATAAAAGAGATGCTTGCTAATTATTTGTCTCTCAGATCTGCTTCATCATGCAAGAAGTTGTGGGTTGACTCTTCCCAGCTCAGTATAAAATTCCAAAGACATTCAGCCATTTAAATGAAGAAGAGTCTGTTCACTTCAGGCTAATTTGCAAGTAAATCAGCCTACATCTCCACAGTAGGTGCAGTATGGAGGTTTAGTGTTTACTGCAACTTTATTAAATCCCAGGATAATCTTGAAGAAGGAATTTTATGAAATACTTGCTTGCTGCATACACAGCAATCAAGTCCACAGCAGTATTTACAGTACTGTGTAAAAGTCTTAGGCACATATATATTGCTATGTTACCGAAGACTTGCATAGTAATGTAATATTTTTTATGTATTGCACTGTACTGCTGCTGCAAAAACTAACAAATCTCATCACATATGTGAGTGATGATAAACCTGATTCTGGTATGGGTCTCTACTGTGGACTGAGAGTGGGAAGGGGGCAGGGAAGAGGAATCATGGTTGGGAAAAGGGGAAGGGAGACGGGAGGGAACGCAAAGCACCAGAGAAACATTCTGTAATGATTAATAAACCATTTGTTTGGAATCAAATGACTTTGCCTGATGCCTCAGGGCTGGGTGTATCTGCACCAGTACCTCCCCCATCCCTGCACTCCTTCTTTGCCACCTGTCACACACTCCTCCCCTGACGTTCCACCCTTTCCCCTCACCATTCCCAACGTCCTTTGCTCAGACCAGATTTACAAACTTGCTCTCTGCTCCACTTTGATAAATATAGTATTGTGCATAAGTCTTGGGCACCCTAGCTATATGTGTGCGTGTGTGTATGTAAGCCTTTTGCACAGTACAATATATAAATCTAGGAACAGCAGAATGCACCATCTTCATATTCAGATGATGACCTACAATTGTTTGAGTTTACATTTGTGTCACACTCATTTGACGTTATAGTGGAGGATTGAATATTTAGTATCAATTGCCTAAAAAAATTAAATGCAACAGGTAAGCAGAGGAAAGATTTTAGGATACGTCAAAAGCAGACTGAAAGTAAAACTTATCACAAAACGCTGCATCCCAGGCTATCTAAAGCAGCAGCTGGAATGTTCAGGACCCCTGTTGAGTTAATGGAATTGAGAAAAAAATCACACAACCACGTTTTTAAGAGCTTGTATCCAGCAGAGCAATATTTCATAGTTAGTTTGCTTCTCCGTAGTCAGTAATGGTAGATGGGCTTGCAGAAAGTACAGCCAAATAATTCCTGAATTTTAATTCTTTCTCTTCCTCTCTTGGCCAGTTTAGAGAGTAGCATTTTTAAAATCAAATCAAATAAAATCTGCACTTTCATTTTTACTATGACAGTGCATCAGAAGAATAAGTAACATTAAAGAAGAAATTGCCTTGTATCACAAGAAGTGTATAAGATCATGAAAAGCATAGATAGAGTGAATATTGTGACAACAGACCAAATTATCAGAAGATTGATGCCGATAAGAGGACAATGGGGGAACATTCAGAAATGTTAATGGGGGACGAGAGAGATTAACGAAAAGGAGACACAGTTCCGAGTATTGTCAAGACCGGTTGCTTTGAACCTGAACTGTTTGAAGTTTGATGGACAGGCGATACCTCAGCAGGGGGATAAAAGGGACAGGTTCGCTAAGGCAACACACACCACGACACCTCGAGGTAACGAGACCCTGGAAGTGGTGTGCCCCCACAAGTTGGTGAGAGTTTTGGAGGTCTGGTCGCGGGACCAGCCATAGACGCACAGGGTGGAAAGGTACAGTCGGCGGGAACCCGGTGTGTGTGTCCGCCCTTGCCTGGGTGCCAGGTTCACCGCAGAAGAACGATCGTATCTGGAACGGAGGGGTCACAGTCGGTGACCTCAGAAGACATTACAAAGGGCTCGCCCGAAAGCCAACTGTGAGGAATATCGAAGGTCTGTTTGGAATCCGATTTGCATATTCATTCGCTGTCTCTCCCTCCCCAACGGCACAACAGCGATTACTGCGAACTGAACTAAATTGAACTGAACTCTGTGTCACTTGAGACTGATCATTTTACCCCTAGACTGCGACAGAGCTTGATTGATCCTATTATCTTAGTTCTGTGTACGTGTGTTTTATCATTACTAACCTGTTGCATTTATATCCTTATGATTAGAATACTGTGTTGCTTATTTCTTTAATAAAACTTTCTTAGTTGCAGTAATCCAGCCTCCAACTAAGTGGTCCATTTCTGCTGGTTTGGCAACCCAGTTACGGGGTACGTAACAATATACAGTCTTTTTCTCAGGGTAAGGGAGTCAAGAACTAGAGGACGTGGGTTTAAGGTGAGAGGGGAAAGATTTAATAGGAACCTAAGAGACAGCTTTTATACCCAGAAGATGATCCAAATATGGAATAAGTTCAAGAATGTCTGCAGATGCTGTAAGTCCAAAGCAACACAGCAGGAACTCAGCAGGTCAGGCAGCATTGATAGAAATGAATAAACAGTCAAGCAAGTGGTTGAGACAGGTACATGAACAATATTTAAAGATATTTGGATGCGTACATGGATAAGAGTGGTTTAGAGGGAGGTATGTCAAATATGGGCACCTGGGACTGTTTTAAATGGAAATCCTGATGGGCTTCAATCAGTTGGGCCAAAGGGCCTGTTTCTGTGCTGTATGACTCCATGGTTCTTTGACAATTTAACACAATTTTATAATATTCCAGAATATCACCCATCAAACAAATCACCTGAAACTTTCTGTTCATGGTTCATTTTGTAAAGATTTTTATGACACAAGAGAATCAAGCAACTTGATGCTGGACTACACCATCCTATTCTGATCAACACATTTAATAAGCAATACTGGGGAGAAAAGTATTCAGTGTTTTGACAAGTTCAAGGTGCAATGACCCATGCTAGAGTCATAGAACACACCCAAGAGTATTATAACAAGATTTCAAAGTTTAAGGTAAATTCTATTGTCAAGTACATATATATCATGACACACAATCCTGAGATTCATTTTCTTGTGGGCATGCTTAACAAATTTATAGAATAATACCTGTAACTGAGTCAGTGAAAGCCTGCCCAACTAGGACATTTAACCAGAGTGCTGAAGGTAAACTGTGAAAATGCAAAATGAAGAAATAATTTTAATAAATAAGCAAGCAATAAATAGAGAACTTGAGATGAAGAGACCTTGAAATTGACCCCGTTGGTTATGGGAACAGTTCAGTGATGGGCCAAGTGAGGTTGAGTGAAGTTATCCCCTTCGGTTTAAAAGCCAAATGGTTGAGGGGTAATAAATGTTTCTAAACCTGGTAGTGTGAGTCCTGAGGCTCTTGTACCTTCATCCTGATGGCAGCAGTGAGAAGAGAGCATGTCCTGTGTAGTGGATGTCCCTGATGATGGATGTTGCTTTGCTGTGACTGTGATTCATGTACATGTGCTCAATGGTTGGGAGTGCTTTACCCGTGACAAACTGGGCGGTATCCACTCTGAAGGAATTCGAGGCATTGCCGTGATCTCTTTGTAATTGCACTTAAATACTAGGCCCAGGAGAGGTCCTCAAAAATAAAAACAGCTAGGAATTAAAAATTGCTAACCCTGTCCATCTCTGATTCTGCGATGAAGATTGGACCACTGGTTCTTGTCTTCTGAAGTCCATAATCAGCTCCTTGATCTTGCTGACATTGAATGAGATGTTGTTATTGGGGCACCACTCAGCCAGTTATTGAACCTCTCTCCTATATGCTGATTTATCACCATCTTTAATTCAGCCTAACACAGTGGTGTCATCAGCAAACTCGAATATGGCATTGGAACTGTGCTAAGCCACACAGTCATAAGTGTAAAATTATTAGAACAGGGGGCTAATCACACAGCCTTGTGGTGCACCTGTATTGATGGAGATCATGGAGGAGTTGTTGTTGCCAATCTGAAATGACCGGGTTCTGCAAGTGAGGAAATCCAGGATCCGATTGCACAATAAAGTATGAAGCCAAAGTCTTGGAGCATTTTGATTAATTTTGAGGGAATGATGATACTGAACGCTGAGCTGTAGTCAATAAAGGATATCCTGATATACAGTGGTTAAAAAAGTTTGGGCACCCCTGGTCAAAATTTCTGTAACTGTGAATAGCTAAGTGAGTAAAAGATGACCTGATTTCCAAAAGGCATAAAATTAAAGATGACACATTTCTTTAATACTTTAAGCAAGATTACTTTTTTATTTCCATCTTTTACAGTTTCAAAATAATAAAAAAGGAAAAGTGCCCAAAGCAAAAGTTTGGGCACCTTGCATGGTCAGTACTTAGTAACACCCCCTTAGGCAAGTATCACAGCTTATAAATGCTTTCTGTAGCCAGCAAAGAGTCTTTCAATTCTTGTTTGGGGGATTTTCGCCCATTCTTCCTTACAAAAGACTTCTAGTTCTGTGAGATTCCTGAGCCGTCTTGCATGCACTGCTCTTTTGAGGTCTATCCACAGACTTTCGATGATGTCTAGGTCGGGGGACTGTGAGGGCCATGGCAAAACCTTCAGCTTGCGCCTCTTGAGGTAGTCCATTGTGGATTTTGAGGTGTGTTTAGGATCAATATCCTGTTGTAGAAGCCATCCTCTTTTCATCTTCAGCTTTTTTACAGACAGTGTGATGTTTGCTTCCAGAATTTGCTGGTATTTAATTGAATTCATTCTTCCCTCTGCCAGTGAAATGTTCCCCGTGCCACTGGCTGCAACACAAGGCCAAAGCATGATCGATCCACCCCCATGTTTAACAGTTAGAGAGGTGCTCTTTTCATGAAATTCTGCACCCTTTTTTCTTCAAACATACCTTTGCTCATTGTGGCCAAAACGTTCTATTTTAAATTCATCAGTCCACAGGACTTGTTTCCAAAATACATCAGGCTTATTTAGATGTTCCTTTGCAAACTTCTGACGCTGAATTTTGTAGTGAGGACGCTGGAAAGGTTTTCTTCTGATGACTCTTCCATGAAGGTCATATTTGTGCGAGTGTCGCTGCACAGTAGAACAGTGCACCATCACTCCAGAGTCTGCTAAATCTTCCTGAAGGTCTTTTGCAGTCAAACGGGGGTTTTGATTTAGTTTTCTTGGTCTTCCAGATCTCAACTTGACCTCCACCATTCCTGTTAACTGCCATTTCTTAATTACATTACAAACTGAGGAAACGGCTACCTGAAAATGCTTTGCTATCTTCTTATAGCCTTCTCCTGCTTTGTGGGCATCATTTATTTGAATCTTCAGAGTGCTAGGCAGCTGCTTAGAGGAGCTTATGGCTGCTGATTGTTGGGATAAGGTTTGAGGAGTCGGGATATTTATAAAACTTTGAAATTTGCATCACCTGGCCTTTCCTAACAATGACTGTGAACAAGCCATCACCCTAACAAGCTAATTAAGGTCTGAGACCTTGGTAAAAGTTACCTGGGAGCTCAAATCTCTTGGGGTGCCCAAACTTTTGCATGGTGCTCCTTTCTTTTTTTTTCACTCTCAAATTGTACAAAACAAAAATAATACACTAATCTTGCTTAAAATGTTGAAAAGGATGTTTCATCTTTTACTTTATGACTTTTGGAGATCAGTTCATCTTCTACTCACTTAACTATTCACAGTAACAGAAATCTTGACCAGACCCCAGGGGTGCCCAAACTTTTGCATACCACTGTATTCGTCTTTGCTGTCCAGATGTTCTAGGGTTGATTGAAAAGCCAATGAGACGGCATCTTGTTCCTAGGTTCGGATATGGCCCAAATGCAGAGTGAGAGACACTGAAGCAGGTGGATAGTTCACAAACTTTATTGCAAACAGGGTTAAAGGGAAAACAAACAATAAACAATAGGCCAAAGAGGGCTGTTAACTAAAACTCACAGATGGGAAACAAAGCCTACACTGTGGCTGAAAAGAAAATCTAAATATTAAATGAATACCGCTAGTCTTCAAAGTCAGTTGACTCAAAAGTCCAATTTCTCAAGGAAGGCCAAAAGCAAACAGAAGCATAGCATTGCTGTGCTCTATCCAAGTCTTGACAAGCACTACAACGACAACAAAGGAGTAAAATACTATCACGATTCAATCTACTGTGCTGCCAAATCTGTGGTTGTGACACATCTGCTGTAGACCTGTTGCTCCAGTAGGCAAATTGGACTGGATCTAAGTTGCTTCTCAGAGAGGTGTTGATATGTTTCATCACCAAGCTCTCAAAAAGCTTCATCACTGTGGATGTAAGTGCTACTGGGCAATAGACATTGAGGCAGATCACCATGCTCTTCTTGGGTACAGGTATAATTGAAGTTTGCTTGAAGCAGTTGGGTGCCACACACTGGCAAAGCGAGAGGTTAAAGATTTCAGTGAACACACCAGCCAGTTAATCAGCACAGGACTTTAGGACGTGGCCAGGTAAGACGGAGCTTAGTTGTCCAGCGAAACGGACTCCCAGCCTACATCGGGTCTCGTCAGTATATAGAAGGCCGCATCGGGAGCACCAGACGCAGTATATCACCCCAGCCGACTCACTGGTGAAGTGTCGCCTCACCAGGAAGGACTGTCTGGGGCCTTGAATGGTGGTGATGCTTCACCTTCCTGATTGCAGCTTGCACGTCAGCTTCAGAGACTGAAATCATAGGATCATCGGGGGATATGGGAGTTCATGATAGTTCCTCCATGTTTTCACAAATAACAATAGAATGTACATCATAGCAAACACAGGGAAATCTGCAGATGCTGGAAATTCAAGCAACACACATAAAAATTGCTGGTGTACGCAGCAGGCCAGGCAGTATCTATAGGAAGAGGTACAGTTGATGTTTCGGGCCGAGACCCTTCGTCAGGACTAACTGAAAGAAGAGAGAGTAAGAGATTTGAAAGTGGGAGGGGGAGGGGGAGATCCAAAATGATAGGAGAAGACAAGAGGGGGTGGGATGGAGCTAAGGGCTGGAAAGTTGATTGGCAAAAGGGATACAAGGCTGGAGAAGGGAAAGGATTATGGGACGGGAGGCCTAGGGGGGAAGAACATCTCACACATCTGCTCTCACCCCATCCTCCTGCCACCCCACTAGGAATAGGGTTCCCCTTGTCCTCACCTACCACCCCACCAGCCTCCGGGTCCAACATATAATTCTCCGTAACTTCCGTGACCTCCAACGGGATCCCACCACTAAACACATCTTTCCCTCCCCACCTTTCTGCTTTCCACAGGGATCGCTCCCTACGTGACTCCCTTGTCCATTCGTCCCCCCCATCCCTTCCCACCGATCTCCTTCCTGGCACTTGTCCTTCTAAGCTGAACACGTGCTACACATGCCCTTACACGTCCTCCCTCACCACCATTCAGGGCCTCAGGCAGTCCTTCCAGGTGAGGCGACACTTCACCAGTGAATTGGCTGGGGTGATATATTGCCTCCGGTGCTCCCGATGCAGCCTTCTATATATTGGCGAGACCCGACGCAGGCTGGGAGACTGTTTCGCTGGACACCTACGCCCTGCCCACCAGGGAAAGAAGGATCTCCCAGTGGCCACACATTTTAATTCCACATCCCATTCCAATTCTGATATGTCTATCCACAGCCTCCTCTACTGTCAAGATGAAGCCACACTCAGGTTGGAGGAACAACACCTTATATTCCGTCTGGGCAGCCTCCAACCTGATGGCATGAACATTGACTTATCTAACTTTCATTAATGCCCCACCTCCCCTTCGTACCCCATCCCTTATTTATTTATTTGTTTGTTTGTTTGTTTGTTTGTCTGTCTATCTATCTATCTATCTATCTATCCTCTCTCTTTTTTCTCCCTCTGTCCCTCTCACTATAACTCCTTGCCCATCCTCTGGGCTCTGCTCCCCCTTTCTTTCTCCCTCTGCTTCCCGTCCCATGATCCTTTCCCTTCTCCAGCCTCGTATCCCTTTTGCCAATCAACTTTCTAGCTCTTAGCTCCATCCCTCCCCCTCCTGTCCTCTCCTATCATTTTGGATCTCCCCCTGCCCCTCCCACTCTCAAATCTCTTACTATCTCTTCTTTCAGTTAGTCCTGACGAAGGGTCTCGGCCCGAAACGTGGACTGTACCTTTTCCTATAGATGTTGCCTGGTCTGCTGCGTTCACCAGCATTTTTTGTGTGTGGTACATCATAGCAGGCATTTTTTAAGCATGAAGCATGGTGCATAAGAAAATGAAGATAAGAGCAAGAGCAGTCCACCTGGCTCCTTGAGCCCACACTGCCATTCATCAGAATATAGCTGATTATTTACCTCAGCAATATTATCTTGTGCGATTCCGATGTCTCTATTCTGTTAATATTTAGAAAATCTATGGATCCTTGATTTGAAAATCTAGCAACCTCTGTTTTGAATTAACTCAATGACATTATAGATTTCTGTAGTAAAGATTTTCAAAGATTCATTACCATTTGATGTAAAAAAATTCTCTTCAAAAACAGTCCTAACTAACTCGCCCGTTATTCTGAGACTGTGAGCCTGATTCTGAACTTTTCTGCCAGAGAACAAAATTCTCCCCGTATCTAGACTGACAAACTCACAAAGAATTTTAAAAACTTCTTTGAGATTACCTCTCTGTCTTCTGAACTCAGACTTAATGGGCTGAATCTCTCCTCCAATGTTACATCCACTATCTTGTTCTGTGAGGTTCAACCTCATTCCTGTTATGGTGTGTCTTTTTCCACATTCATATTTCTGAAGCAAGACTGTGCACGATACTCTAGCCAAAGCCTCACAAGTTCTTACATAATTTCAGTAATTCCATTTTACTCTTGTATTCAAATCCAGTACTAAACAATATGTCAGCTAAAGATTTATAACCCATCAAAATATGCCAGCTACTTTGCTTTCCAGTTATCTTGAATTTTGACCAGTTTTGAACTGTGATCCATTTCCCTGAGGAACGAGATTATGGCTGCTGGTACTAATTCATATATTGCTGCTGACAGATAAGACTTGCATCGTATCAATCTTGACTAAAGAGATGGGACTTAAGTGAGCTATTATGATGAGAGAATTTATTCAGCATATGGTGACAGATTAGATGGCTTTGATAAATTCACAAAAACAAGTCCATCACTGCTATTGCATTTTCTAATTTTTAACTTTGAACAAAAATTTCCAGTCCACACCTCATCCGTTCAATGGCAGCTTATGAGAAAAGGGAATTCAGAAAAGACGAAGGGAAAATTGGAAATTTGGCAAGAAAAATGAAGTGGACAGCGAAGGCAGAATCAAGCAGCAGAAAAGGTCAGAACGCAAAAACATTGTAAAATGAATGAATCGAAAATTTTGTAACTGAGTGTTTGCAAGATAAATTAGTTAATGATATTAATAAATGTAAATCTGTATTTACTACCGAGAAAGGCATTGTAGTAGGAGAATTCAATGAGGGCCTGGTGAAATTTTAGAACATATAGCTCTGAAAAAGGAGATACTATGTGACTTGGCAGGCTCAAAGGTGGATAAATCCATAGACCTGATGAGATGTATTGCAGGCTAGTAGGAAAAGCATGGGAGAAGATTGCTGGAGTCTTGACAGTGATTTTTAAATTTTCACTGCCTAGGGATGTGGTACTAGACAACTGGAAGACAAAGAAGGCAATGGAAAATTGAATTAGTTTTAGAAGGGGAGTCTGTGGTTGACCTGGACATGATGAATGAACGACTCTGATTCCATGACTTTAAATCAATATGATTTTATTGCCATTACACATGGAAACCTGGCTTCAAGGTGACCGAGAATCAAATATTTCAGGGTTTTCAGCAGTTAAAAAGATAAGTAAAAGAAATAGGGTTAATTAGAGAGATCAGTGAAGTAGTGAGAAATGAATTTGGAATGATGTGGAATGAGAATTAATTTGCATCAGGCTAAAAATTAGCAAAGAGCGAAACCCATTATTATAGTCCAGCAAACAATATTTATAATATTGGGAGAAGAGCATAGACCATGACATTATAGATGCTTGTGAAGGGGTTAATGTTATCAAAAAAGAACTTACCCTACAAGTTGACTAATTAAATCAAATTTGTTGTTCTAAGGAAGTAGATAAACCCATAAAATATATTCAAGATACTTTTCCAAATCAATATTTTGAGATAGAAACAAAAATATTTATTTTGGGTCTCATTCGGTGCAATGGGAAAGGGTTAATTGATAAGCATTTTGTCAATGGACCTTTGGGAATGGGAATTTAGCAATGAGTTTGAAAATTATGTGGTTCAATGCGTAACTAGGGTCTTAAATCTAAAGAAATGATATGATGAAATTATGAGATGATCTGTTGACTATGACTGAAAAAAAAAGATTGAAAGAGGTGAAGATGGACTGATAGTTGCACTTAAAGAAATAATGCATATACTGCCAAGAAAATGTGTTTGTTTAATTCACACAAAAAATAAAACAGGAAAAGTGATCACAAGCACAAGAAAATCTGCAGATGCTGGTAATTCAAAGCAAGACACACAAAGTCATGAAGGAACTCAGCAGGATAGGCAGCATCTATGGAAATGAATAAATTGTTAATGTTTCGGGCCAAGACCTTTCATTAGGAAAAGTGATTCATCTGAGATTGTCAAGGGAAATTTAAGGTGGTGTAAAATCCATGGAAATGGCTAACAGAATTTTCTGAGATAACAGAAGACATGAATATTAAGAGTATTTTAGAACTCAGCAAAGTAGTAGCAAGAAATTGTTTAAAGAGAGGAGACTGATGAGTAATATAAAAATTGACTAAACATTTTTTGAGGTAAGAAAAATAAATAGCAAGAGACAAAAGAATTTATAGACTGAGACAAAGGAATTTATAGTGTGCAATAAGGAAATGGTAAAATAATTAAACAATTAATTTGGATCTGTCATCGTGGAAGAAGGCTCTCACAATCCACCAGATACATTGAAGAATTAAAAATCCAGGAAGAATAAGTAAATGAAAGGCTAAGTATTAGTCAAAACGTAGTTCTGGAGTATTGGGCAAGTTCAGAAGCTAGTGAATCAAACAGAACCTAGAAGCTTTTGAGAGGATCTGGTCAAAGTTCTTTAGAGTTGTGTATATCCTGGAATTGTCTCTGTGAATTAGAAGATTAAAAAAAAACAAAATGATCCCATTATTTAGGATGGAAGGGAAAAAAATAGGAAGCTACCAGCCTGCTGTCCATGAAAGTTAAGTAACACTGAAGATGACGGAAATGCAAAATAAAAAATGCTGGAATCATTCATCATGCCAGGTAGGACCTGGAGGAAGAAAAACAAGGACTAATAAGGATCCTTTGTCCTGAAATTATAACATTGATTCTCTTTCCATAGATGCTGTCTGCCTTGCTGAGTGTTTCTCAATTTTCTGTTGATTTTAATTTAAGCCTGATGTCAGTGGCAAGGAAATGCTAGAATGAGGAATAAATATTGTGATAACAGGCCACCTTGAAAGTCGAAACAAAACCAAGCAAATCCAATATACAGTTATAAAAGTAAAATTGCTGTGACTGATTAGCTAGAATTCTTTGAGCATGTGGCTTGTAGAAAAAATGGGCAAATCAGTATATGTGCTTGATTTGGAATAAGGTTCCACACAAGGAGATTGATTACTATACATGGAACTTGAGGTAATGTATTGACATGGATTAAGGATTCATTTTTGGATGGGAAGCAAGAAATAGAAGCAGACAATTTATTCCCAGCTTGACAGGCTGTGATCAGTAAAGTACCAAATGAAATGATTATGGGGCAATTATTCACAACTGAGGTAGATACTAATATTGATATATTGTATTGATATGGCTGAGGGGACCAACATCAAATTTGCCCACTTCTATGACTGCTTTGAAGGGGAGAATATAACTCCAGCTATGAAAATCCCTGCTGCACCCGGTGACCCTTTGATCTCTGTCTCGGAGGCAGATGTTAGACTGTCTTTAAAGAGGGTGAACCCTTTCAAGGCGGAAGGCCCCAGTGGAGTACCTGGTAAGGCTCTGAAAACTTGTGCCAACTAACTTGTGATAGTATTCAAAGACATTTTTAACCTTTCACTGCAAAAGGTGGAAGTTCCCACTTGCTTCAAAAGGCAACAATTATACCAGTGCCTAAGAAGAATAATGTGAGCTGCCTCGATTATTGTCTCCCAGTAGCACACACATCTACAGTGATGAAATGTTTTGAGAGGTTGGTCATGACAAGACTGAACACCTGCCTCAGCAAGGACCTGGACCCATTGCAATTTGCCTATCGCCACAATAGATCAATGGCAGATGCAATCTCAATGGCTTTTCACTCAGCCTTAGACCACCTGGACAATACAAGCACCTATGTCAGGATGCTATATATTGACTATAGCTCAGCATTTAACACTACCATTTCCACAATATTGATTGAGAAATTACAGAATATGTGTACCCCTCTCTGTAACTGGATCCTCGCCTTCCTAACCAGAAGACCACAATCTGTGTGGATTTCGTGATAATATCTCCTCCTCACTGACAATCAAAACTGGTGCACCTCAGGGGTGTGTGGTTAGCCCACTGCATGACTCTCTCTATACCCATGTCTCTGTGGCTAACCATAGCTTAAATACCATCTATAAATTTGCTGATGGTACAACCACTGTTGGTTGAATCTCAGATGGAGATGAGAGAACATACAGGAGGGAGAAATGCCAACTAGTGGAGTGGTGTTGCAGCAACAATCTTACACTCAACATCAGTAAGATGAAAGAGCTGATTGTGGACTTCAGGAAAGGTAAGACGAAGGAACACATACCAATCCTCATAGAAGGATCGGAAGTGGAGTGAGTGAGTAATTGCAAGTTCCAGGGTGTCAAGATCTCTGAGGAACTAACTTGGTCCCAACATATCAATGTAGCTATAAAGAAGGCAAGACAGCGACTATACTGCATTAGGAGTTTGAAGAGATTTTGTATGTCAACAAAAGCACTCAAAAACTTCTAAAGATGTATCGTGGAGAGCATTCTGACAGACTGCATCACTATCTGGTATGGGGGAGCTATTGTGCAAGACCAAAAGGAGCTGCAGAGGGTCGTAAATTTAGTCCGCTCCATCTTGGGTACTAGCCTGCAAAGTACCCAGGAAATTTCCAAGGAGCAGTGTCTCAGAAAGGCGGCGTCCATTATTAAGGACCTCCAGCACCCAAGGCATGCCCTTTTCTCACTGCTACCAGTTGGTAGGAGGTACAGATGCCTGAAGGCACACACTCAGTGAGTCAGGAACAGCTTTTTCCTTTCTGCCATCGGATTCCTAAATGGACATTGAACCATTGAACATTACCTCACTTTTTAAATATATATTATTTGCACGATTTTTAATCTATTCAATATACATATTCAGAAATTGATTTACTATGTATGTATGTATTTATTTATTTCTTGCCTTTTTCTATCTTATGTATTGCATTGACCTGCTGCTGCTAAAATAACAAATTTCACGACACATACCGATGATAATGAACCTGATGCTGATTTGTTGATGATTCAGCTAAACTTGCAATTAAGATGCAACATGACTTGAAGAGCATTTGAATAAAATGAGTAAGTGTTTGAGAACATGACATTTGGAATGCAATTTGGAAGAACATGAGCTCACTGCTTTGGTTGCGTGAACAGAAAACATTTGTTAGCCAGAAAGAGATGATCAAAAGGACCTCAGTATGCTGATACAATGGTCACTGAATGTTAACTTAAGTACGGTAAACCATTTAGAGGGCAGTTGTATTTAGCCTTCATTGCAAAAGGAGTGAAATATCGGAATAGGGAAGGTTTATTGTAGTTGAATAGGGGTTTGGTTACACACAGAGTTTTGTGTACAGATTTAACCTCTTTACGTATGAGAGGATGTACAATATATGCTCATGGAGATAGTGCAGTGAAGGTCGACAAGATCGGTTGCAGGGATAACAGGTTTGCACATAGAAAATAGAACAGAGAGCACAGAACAGGAGAAAATCTGTAGATGCTGGAGAAGATAAGGCCTTTTGGCCTGTGATATCTGTCCGATCACGATGCCAAATTGAATTAATCCCATCTACCATGCGGAAAGACTGAGTAGATTAGAACTACACTTTGTTGAGAATGAAAGGTGAATAAATAAGAAACTTTGATCCCTGAGGCAAAATACTATGAATTAACAAACCCACTGAGAGTAAGAGTGTGGAATGAGATTAATATATTCAATATCTCCTTTGCAGATCTGCAGCTGCCTTCTGGGAAAATGTGTTATGTGTCATTGACCTGGTGAAAGGTCGATGATACATCCTGACTAAGAATGCATAAACTCCAGGGTAACTTACAGCACATCATACCTCCTTAGAGAGATCTCTTATCCAAGAAAGAGTTTCGATTGCATTGCTTCTATTTCTTCAAAATGGAGCTGGCAGTGGATGCTCAGAGTGAAATCAGATATATGTTCTCAGTTGGTCTCACAAGAAACTTCTGAGATTTCTTACTCTTGTCTGGGGCACAGTTAGGACAACTACTCCTTACAGCAGCAGAAACCCAAGTTCCATCTGAATCTCGGCTACAAAAGAGGTGGGGGCGTGGCACTGCTGATTAGAGTTAATGTCACGGCTGCAGAAAAGGAGGAAGTCATGGAGGGAAGTCATGAGTCTCTGTGAGTGGAAGTTAGAAACAGGAAGGAGTCAATAACTCAACAGGGTGTTTTTTATAGACCACCCAATTGTAACAGAAACATCAAGGAGCAGATAGGGAGACAGATTCTGGAACGGTGCAATAATAACAAGGTTGTCATGATGGGAGATTTTAATTTTCCTAATATTGATTGGCATCTCCCTAGAGCAAATACGGGGTGGAGTTTGTTAGGTGTGTTCAGGAAGGTTTTCTGACACAATATATAGATAAGCCGACAAGAGGAGAGGTTGTACTGATCTGGTATTGGGAAATCAACCTGATCAGGTGTCAGGTCTCTCAGTGGGAGAGCATTTTGGAGATAGTGATCACAATTCTATCTCCTTTACCAACACGTTGGAGAGGGATAGGAGCAGACAAGTTAGGAAAACTCTTAGTTGGAGTAAGGGGAAATATGAAGCTAGCAGGCAGGAACTTGGAAGCATAAAGTGCAAACAGATGTTCTCAGGGAAATGTACAGCAGAAACGTGGCAAATGTTCGGGTGATATTTGCGTGGAGTTCTGCATAGGTACATTCGAACGAGACAGGGAAAGGATGGAAGGGTACAGGGGCAATGGTGTACAAAGGCTGTAGGAAATCTAGTTAAGAAGAAAAGAAAAGCTTACGAAAGGTTAAAGAATCTAGGCAATGACAGAGATCTCAAAAATTATAAGGCTAGCAGGAAAGAGCTCAAGAATGAAATTAGGAGAACCAGAAGGGGCCATGAGAAGGCCTTGGTGAGCAGGATTAAGAAAAACCCCAAGGCATTCTCCAAGTATGTGAAGAACAAGAAGATAAGATGTGAGAGGATTGGACCAATCAAGTGTGACAGTGGAAAAGTGTGTATGGAACCGGACCAGGTAGCGAGGGTACTTAATGAATACTTCGCCTTAGTATTCACTATGGAAAAGGATCTTGGCGATTGTAGGGATGACGTACAGTGGACTGAAAAGCTTGAGCATATAGATATTAAGAAAGAAGATGTGCTGGAGCTTTTGGAAAACATTAAGTTGGATAAGTCTCTGGGATTGAACAAGATGTATCCCAGGCTACTGTGAGAGGCAAGGGAGGAGATTGCTGAGTCACAGGGATCAGATGAGATGAGGCTACTGTGGGAGGTAAGGGATGAGATTGCAGAGCCTCTGGCAATGATCTTTGCATCATCAATAAGGATGGGAGAGGTTCCAGAGGATTAGAGGGTTGCAGGTGTTGTTGCCTTATTCAAGAAAGGGAGTAGAGTTAGTCTTGGAAATTATAGACCAGTGAGTCTTACTTCAGTGGTTGGTAAGTTGATGGAGAAGATCCTGAGAGACAGAATTTATGAACATTTGGAGAGGCATAATATGATTAGGAATAGTCAGCATGGTTTCGTCAAAGGCAGGTTGTGCTGTATGAGCCTGATTTTATTCTTTGAGGATGTGAATAAACACATTGATGAAGGTAGAGCAGTGGATGTAGTATATATGGATTTCAGCAAGGCATTTGATAAGGTACCCCGTGCAAGGCTTATTGAGAAAGTAAGGAGGCATGGGATCCAACAGGACCTTGTTTTGTGGATTGGCTTGCCCACAGAAGGCAAAAGCATTGTTGTAGATGGGTCATATTCTTCATGGAGTTGAAAGACTAGTAGTGTGCCTCAGGGATCTGTTCTGGGACCCCTTCTCTTCATGATCTTTATAAATGACCTGGATGAGGAAGTGGAGGGATGGGTTGTAAATTTGCTGATGACGCAAATGTTGGGGGTGTTGTGGATGGTGTGGAGGGCTGTCAAAGGTTACAGCAGGACATCGATAGGAGGCAAAACTGGGCAGAGAAGTAGCAGGTGGAGTTAAATCCAGTTAAGTGTGAGCTGGTTCATTTTGGTAGGTCAAATATGATGGCAGAATATAATATTAATGATAAGACTCTTGGCAGTGTGGAGGATCTGAGGGATCTAGGGATTTGAGACCATAGGACATTCAAGGCTGCAGCACAGGATGACTGTGTGGTTAAGAAGGCATACAGTGTATTGGCCTTCATCAACTATGGGATTGAGTTCAAGAGCCAAGAGGTAATGTTACAGCTATATAGGACCCTAGTCAGACCCGTCTTGGAGTACTGTACTCAGTTCTGGTAACCTCACTATAGGAAGGATGTGGAAACCACAGAAAGGGAGCAGAAGAGATTTACAAGGATGTTGCCTTCATTGGGGGTATGCCCTATGAAAATAGGTTGAGTGAACATAGCCTTTTCTCCTTGGAGCGACGGAGGACGAGAGATGACCTATTAGAGGTGTATAAGGTCATGAGTGGCATTGATCGTGTGGATAGTTGGAGGCTTTTTGCTAGGGCTGAAATGGCTAACACAAGAGAGCACAGTTTTAAAGTGTTAGGAAGCAGGTGCAGAAGAGATGTCAGGGATAAGTTTTTACGCAGAGAGTGGTGAGTACGTGGAATGAGCTGCCGGCAACAGTGTTGGAAGCTGATACAACAGGGTCTTTTCAGCGACTCTTAGATAGATACATTGAGCTTAGAAAAATAGAAGGCTATGGGCAACCCTAGGTAATTTCTAAAGTAAGTACAAGTTTGGCACAGCATTTTGGGCTGAAGGACCTGTATTGTGCTGTAGGTTTTCTGTGTTTTTTTGTTTC
The DNA here is from genome assembly GCF_030028105.1 of Mobula birostris. NCBI lineage: Eukaryota > Metazoa > Chordata > Chondrichthyes > Myliobatiformes > Myliobatidae > Mobula > Mobula birostris. The sequence continues at coordinate 33,473,889 of NC_092391.1, read as the reverse complement.
TACTCACTGTCTGTGTGGAGTTTGCAAGTTCTCCCTGTCACACCATCGCTTTCCTCTAGCTGCTCCAGTTTCCTCCCATATCCCAAACATGTGTGGATTTTTAGGTTATTTGACCATTCTAAATTACCACTCCTAAGTGGTGGAATCTAGGGGAAATTGTTGAGAATGCAGGGAGAATAAAAATGGGATTAATGAAGGCCGAGTGTTGATGGTGTTTGGTGGTCAGCACGGACTCGACAGGCCAAATATCATGTTCCTTTTTGTATTTCTCTATGACCTATGACACTATTGGTTGCATTTCTTTTCCAAAATCTTTATTGCAGATTCCCTCTATATTGAACTGAAGTGGCTTGGGTTATAAGTATAAAAATAAAAACGCAGAGGCCATGACTATATTTTAGCCTCATTTACCTTGAGATTACAAATTCAGTTTTAAAGTTCCAGATGCCTTTGAGGTTTCTGATTCATAATTATGTACAGTACAGTTGACTGAAGCTGAGTAAGTGGCAAAATCTCCCGTGCATCCGTTCTTATAGGCAGCTGCTAATATGCATCAGTGAAGCATTGTTAATGCCCTGGTAACAAATGAATTGAGATCTTTTTTTCAGGAAGTACTCAGGATGATCTCCCATCTGTGTGGTTACATATACGAAGAAAAACATAAGTTTGTTGCATTCTGTTTAAAAATTGTTTTCTAATAAATGGGTGTGAGAGTAAGGAACCTTCCATGCATAATTTTCCTCTTCCAATAGGGTAGTTAAATGTTTAAGGAAAAAACGCCATTACTTAAATTGCCACACTCTTGTTAATTAACATCATGAAAAGATCATTTTATGAAGGAGATCAGATAACAAATTCTCTGTAACCAAGCCTTAATACCATATGACCATAAGACATAGGAGCAGAATTATTCCATTAAGTCCATTGAGTCTGCTCTTCCATTCCTTATGGCTGATTTATTATCCTTCTCAACCCCATTTTCCTGCCTTTTCAATGTAGCCATTGACACCAATACTAATCAAGAACCCATCAACCTCTGCTTTAAGTATACCCAATGACTTTGCCTCCACAACCATCTGTGGCAATGAATTCAACAGATTCACTGCCCTCTGGCTAAAAAAAATCCTCCAAATCTCCATTCTAAAGGGATGGTCTTGTACTGTGGGGCTGTGGACAAAACATCCAAATGGAGGAAGCATCCTCTCCACATCCACTTTATCTATGTAGGACTTTCAATATTCAATAGCTTTCAATGAGACCTCCCCTTATTCTTTTAAACTCCAGCAAGTTGAGCCTCAAATCTACCAAACGCTCTGCATATCTTAACATTTCCATTCCCAGCATCATTCTGATGAACCTTCTCTGGACCGTGTCCAATGCCAACGCATCCTTTCTGAGATAAGGGCTCCAAAATTGCTCACTATATTTCAAGTGTGGTCTGACCAATGCCTTATAAAGCTTCAGAATTACATCCTTGTGTTTATATTCTAGTCCTCTTGAAACAAATTGTTACACTTGCCTTCCTTATTATCAACACAACCCACAAGTTGATCTTTAGAGAGTGCTGCACTAGGACTCCCAAGTCCCCTTGCACCTCTGATTTCTGAAATTTCTCCCTGTTTAGAAAATAATCCTTGCTTTTATTCCTTCTACTGAAGTTCATGACCATATACTTCCTAACACTGTATTCCATCTGCCACTTCTTTGCCCACTCTCCTAATTTGTCCAAGTCCTTCTGCGGATTCCCTGCTTTTTCAGATGGTGTAGTGCATCTGGTCCAGTTGATTAATCTACCTTCTGACCTTTCACCTTCTCAAGCATCTTCTCTTCATTAATAATGTCTATTCTCATTTCTGCCCCTCACATTCTCCAATTTCTAGCCTTAGAAGTAATTGTGTATGTACTGACTTTCAGTAAGAATTTAGCAACATATTACAATGGATACCAAAAATCTGAAAGATCATTAACCTGCAATATTAAGTCTTTCCTAAGCTGTCACTTGGACTGTGAAGTATTGTCAGCTTTTTTTTTTTGATTTTTTTTGAAGTATTGTATTATCTGCAGTAGTTTCCCTCAATAATGTGCTGTCATTTATGATACATCGGTATAGTTTTCACTTAATTTAAATTTAGGTTGTCTGGTGGCGCAGTGAGATCAGCACCGAGCTCGAGAATGGAGGCTCCCGAGTTCAATCCAGTGACAGACCGCCCCCGTGCATGCTCTCCATCTGCGCTGGGTTAATGTCGAGCTCACAACTGGGCCTTGTAAAATAATACTGTGAAAGCTGACCTCTCAGGTCTAAGTCGACGTCATCATCATCAATTTAAATTGCTAGATGAGTAGTTGAACAGTCGAGTTTAATAATAGTCCTTGGGTTAGATTTTAACGAACAACTAAAATCCATTCAGACATAACATCTTTTACCTTGGTCCATAGCTGAGTACCAAAGCACGTAATGTCGCAACTCTATATCGAGAGGCAGACTAAAGTAGCCGAATGGTTAAATGGCTAAATATCATACGGCTCACTGTCTTTGGGCTGGTGCAGTGTTAGATCATCTTAACAGTTGTTTTGCTGTCATTGATGGGGCAGGAAGTGGCAGGTTTTGTAGGGTGAGCGGTATGCAAGCAGTATTGGCAGCCTCCTGAATTATTCTTACGATCGAATCTTCCTGGTAACAGAGGGAAAAAAAAACTCTATATGGCCTGAGTGAAGTGGTTGAAGGTGTTTTTGAGTTGTTGCTTACTGAGGATGATATTAGATAAATAGGTTTGCCAACAGAATATCCTTTTTTTAAAGTAATATGCTCTCAACTAACAGCATGTCCAGTACAACAATGTATTAAAAATCACATCACTCAGTTTTTTAAAGAAACACCGTGCATACATGCTTTCAACCTTTAGCTGTCCTCCAGCCACACTGATAATTGAAACAGGATGAAAGGAGCCATCTTGGGCTTTCTATTAAATCAGCATTTTACAGAAGAGAAGAGGTATGTTTTGTCACCACCGTATCGTTAAAGAACTGTCCAATATAGTCCCATATCATGGGTTTCTTCATTTAACACTGCAAGTTAGTTCTATTGAATGCTTTTCCAGTTGCTCTTCAAATGGAATCTGGCATCATCCTCCTTTTATGTTCCATATCTTAAAATCTTCCTGCATAGAATAATTACTCCTCATTTCTTCTCTGCCATTTAGATTAGATTTATAACTTTTAATGAACTTTTATCAGAAAAACCAGTCTCTTTCTACCTGCACCATGCATTCTTCTTTTTTATAGCTCTTCTTAACCTTGTCTAGGTTCCATTGAGATAGCCCAGGTTTTTCCAATATTTACATGCTAACGAATTCCTTGGTCCCTACAACATAGATGTATCCTCTTTGCTGTTTTGTTTCTTCTTGTCAGGCCTGCACAAGCAGGCACCTCCCAGTCTTCACCCAGTTGACAGAAGGCACCTGGTTCACCAGCCACTCATTTTCAAAGCATCACCTGCAGCCTATTTAAACCCAATTCTCATCTATATTTGATCGCTCATACGAACCAGCCTGCCCTAGCCTTCAGTTACCTGCTTGCCTTGTCATGTTAAGTATCTGTTCGCTCTTGTTTTGTGACCCTTCATTGCTTGTTATTTTGTAGTTTGTTAGTAAAATATCATTTACTGCTAAATTATCACTGCTGTTCTGCTTTCATGTCAAGCTTCCTGTACATTTTCCTGATATGTTCCTCTCTGTTACTTCACTAAGAATGCTCTGATGTTGAAAAACCAGAAACAGCCAATGACCCCAGGTTATGTCACTGAGGGAGAGGGTGAGACCACTCAAAGATAAAGGAGATAACATCAGCGTGGATGCAGAGAATATGAGTGAGGTACTTAGTAAGTACTTTGCTTCACGATTTGCAAGGGAAGAGGGTAAATACGTTAAGACATTTAGAGGTCAACTAGGAGGAAGTGTTAGGACTCCTAAGGAGTAGTAAGATGGATAGTCTCCAAGGCCTGATGGGATTTACCCTAGGTCGTTGAAGGAAGTAAGAGACAAGACTGCTGGATCCTTGACTAGTATCTCTGTGTCCCCTCTAGCCACAGGTGAGGTCCAGGAGGACTGGCGAGTGGCTAATGCAGCAGGATACATGAGCATTTAGAAACCCATTGGCCTAATTCGTGAGAGCCATCATGGCATTGTGTTTGGTAGGTCGGGTCTTACCAACTTGATTGAGTTTTTTGATAAGGTAGTGAATTTTTATGAGAAATTGATGAGGGTAGGATAGTTGATGTTGTCTACATGGGTTTTAGTAAACCGTTTGACAAAGTTTCTCATGGGAGGCTAATCCAGAAGACTAAGATGCATTGGATTTGTGGCGAATTGGCTGCTTGGATTCAGAACAGCCTTGCACATAGAAGACTGAGGGTAGTGGTTGAAGGGACTGATTCAAGCTGGAATTCTGTAATTAGTGGAGTTTTGCAGGAATCTGTGCTGGGACCTCTGCTGTTTGTAATATATACCTATCAATGACCTGGACAAAAATGTAGAAGGATGGGTTAATAACTTTGCGGATGATACCAAGATTGGTGGAGCTCTGGATAGCATAAAAGACTGGCAAGGAATACAGCACAATAGAGACCAATTGCAGATATGGGCTGAGAGATAGCAGATAGAGTTTAATCCGGACAAATGTGAGATGTTCCACCTAGCTGGGGCAAATGCAAGGAGATAGTACACCATTAAGGGTAATGTCCTTAACAGTATTGCTGAGCAGAGAGATCTTGCAATCCAAGTTCATAGCTCATTGAAAGTGGTTGCACAGGTTGATAAGGTGGTTAATAAGGAATGCTTGCTTTGATTAGTCAAGGCATTGAGTTCAAAAGTCAAGATTATGTTGCAGCTTCATAAAACTCTGGTTAGGCCACATCTGGAGTATTGCGTACATTTATAGAAACATAGAAACATAGAAAATAGGTGCAGGAGTAGGCCATTCGGCCCTTTGAGCCTGCACCGCCATTTATTATGATCGTGGCTGATCATCCGACTCAGAACCCCGCCCCAGCCTTCCCTCCATACCCCCTGATCCCCATAGCCACAAGGGCCAACTCCCTCTTAAATATAGCCACTGAACTGGCCTCAACTGTTTCCTGTGGCAGAGAATTCCACAGATTCACCACTCTCTGTGTGAAGAAGTTTTTCCTAATCTCGGTCCTAAAAGGCTTCCCCTTTATCCTCAAACTGTGACCCCTCGTTCTGGACTTCCCCAACATCGGGAACAATCTTCCTGCATCTAGCCTGTCCGTTCCCTTTAGGATTTTATACGTTTCAATCAGATCCCCCGTCAATCTTCTAAATTCCAACGAGTACAAGCCCAGTTCATCCAGTCTTTCTTCATATGAAAGTCCTGCCATCCCAGGAATCAATCTGGTGAACCTTCTTTGTACTCCCTCTATGGCAAGGATGTCTTTCCTCAGATTAGGGGACCAAAACTGCACACAATACTCCAGGTGTGGTCTCACCAAGGCCTTGTACAACTGCAGTAGTACCTCCCTGCTCCTGTACTTGAAACCTCTCGCTATAAATGCCAGCATACCATTCGCCTTTTTCACCGCCTGCTGTACCTGCATGCCCACTTTCAATGACTGGTGTATAATGACACCCAGGTCTCGTTGCACCTCCCCTTTTCCTAATCGGCCACCATTCAGATAATAATCTGTTTTCCTATTTTTGCCACCAAAGTGGATAACTTCACATTTATCCACATTAAATTGCATCTGCCATGAATTTGCCCACTCACCCAACCTATCCAAGTCACGCTGCATCCTCTTAGCATCTTCCTCACAGCTAACACTGCCACCCAGCTTCGTGTCATCCGCAAACTTGGAGATGCTGCATTTAATTCCCTCATCCAAGTCATTAATATATATTGTAAACAACTGGGGTCCCAGCACTGAGCCTTGCGGTACCCCACTAGTCACCGCCTGCCATTCTGAAAAGGTCCCGTTTATTCCCACTCTTTGCTTCCTGTCTGCTAACCAATTCTCCATCCACATCAATACCTTACCCCCAATACTGTGTGCTTTAAGTTTGCACACTAATCTCCTGTGTGGGACCTTGTCAAAAGCCTTTTGAAAATCCAAATATACCACATCCACTGGTTCTCCCCTATCCACTCTACTAGTTACATCCTCAAAAAATTCTATGAGATTCATCAGACATGATTTTCCTTTCACAAATCCATGCTGACTTTGTCCAATGATTTCACCGCTTTCCAAATGTGCTGTTATCACATCTTTGATAACTGACTCCAGCAGTTTCCCCACCACCGACGTTAGGTTAACCGGTCTATAATTCCCCGGTTTCTCTCTCCCTCCTTTTTTAAGAAGTGGGGTTACATTAGCCACCCTCCAATCCTCAGGAACTAGTCCAGAATCTAATGAGTTTTGAAAAATTATCACTAATGCATCCATTATTTCTTGGGCTACTTCCTTAAGCACTCTAGGATGCAGACCATCTGGCCCTGGGGATTTATCTGCCTTTAATCCCTTCAATTTACCTAACACCACTTCCCTACTAACATGTATTTCGCTCAGTTCCTCCATCTCACTGGACCCTCTGTCCTCTACTATTTCTGGAAGACTATTTATGTCCTCCTTAGTGAAGACAGAACCAAAGTAATTATTCAATTGGTCTGCCATGTCCTTGCTCCCCATAATCAATTCACCTGTTTCTGTCTGTAGGGGACCTACATTTGTCTTTACCAGTCTTTTCCTTTTTACATATCTATAAAAGATTTACAGTCAGTTTTTATCTTCCCTGCCAGTTTTCTCTCATAATCTTTTTTCCCCTTCCTAATTAAGCCCTTTGTCCTCCTCTGCTGAACTCTGAATTTCTCCCAGTCCTCAGGCGAGCCACTTTTTCTGGCTAATTTGTATGCTTCTTCTTTGGAATTGATACTATCCCTAATTTCTCTTGTCAGCCACAGATGCACTACATTCCTTGATTTATTCTTTTGCCAAACTGGGATGAACAATTGTTGTAGTTCATCCATGCAACCTTTAAATGCTTGCCATTGCATATCCACCGTCAATCCTTTAAGTGTCATTTGCCAGTCTATCTTAGCTAATTCACGTCTCATACCTTCAAAGTTACCCCTCTTTAAGTTCAGATCCTTTGTTTCTGAATTAACTATGTCACTCTCCATCTTAATGAAGAATTCCACCATATTATGGTCACTCTTACCCAAGGGGCCTCTCACGACAAGATTGCTAATTAACTCTTCCTCACTGCTCAAAACCCAGTCCAGAATAGCCTGCTCTCTAGTTGGTTCCTCGACATGTTGGTTCAAAAAACCATTCCGCATACATTCCAAGAAATCCTCTTCCTCAGCACCTTTACCAATTTGGTTCACCCAATCTACATGTAGATTGAAGTCACCCATTATAACTGCTGTTCCTTTATTGCACACATTTCTAATTTCCTGTTTAATACCATCTCCAACCCCGCTACTACTGTTAGGTGGCCTGTACACAACTCCCACCAGTGTTTTCTGCCCCTTAGTGTTATGCAGCTCTACCCATATCGATTCCACATCTTCCCGGCTTATGTCCTTCCTTTCTATTGCGTTAATCTCTTCTTTAACCAGCAACGCCACCCCACCTCCCCTTCCTTCATGTCTATCCCTCCTGAATATTGAATATCCCTGAACGTTGAGCTCCCATCCTTGGTCACCCTGGAGATAGTTTAGCTGGTTCAATGGTGCTGCAACAAAAATCTAGCATTCAACATCAGTAGGACTTGTTTGTGGGCTTCAGGAAAGAAAAGTTGAGGGAACACACACCAGTCATTGAGGAGTCAGCAATGGAAAGTGTGAGCAGTTTCAAGTTTCTGGGTGTCAACATCTCTGAAGACCTGTCCTGGGCCCAGCATATTGATGCAATTACAAAGGCACAACAGCGGCTATATTTCCTCAGGAGTTTGAGGAGACTTGGTATGTCATCAAATTCTTTGACAAATTTCTGCAGATATACCATGGAGAGCATTCTAATTGGTTGCATCGCCATTTGATATGAAGGTATCACTGCACAGGATCAGATAAAGCTTCAGAAATTAATAATCTCCACCAGCTCCATCCTGGGCAGTAGCCTCCTCTGCATCAAGATCACCTTCAAAAGGTAATGCCTCAAAAGGGTAACATCCATCATGAATGAACCCCATCACTCAGTACATCCACTCTTCTCATTGGAGAGGTACAGGAGCCTGAAGAAAGATGCTCAATGTTTTGGGAATAGCTTCTCTGCCTCTGCCATCAGATGTATGACTGGAGACGAACCCTGAACACTACCTCATTTTTTTAAACTTTCTTTTTGCACTGCTTATTTACTTTATATTTTTATATACTTACTGTGCTTCATAGCTTTTTTAAGTTATTAATATGTATTGCCATATATCCTACTGCAAAACAACAAATTTCATGATTTATGCCAGTGAAATTAAACCTGATTCTGCTCAATTTCTGATTCCAATCCCTCTTCCTTTTATCAAAGTCCTGAAATAGACACACTTCCCTTCAGATATTTTCACTATTTTTAAAACTCTTTTTGACTCTTTTTTAACACCTAACGTCATTATGATCCCTTTTTCTGAGATTCTCCCTCCATCCACTATCCTTTGTTCTATTTCACTCCTCTGAACAAGCCCACTAGTCTTGCTTTGGTGAGATAGATACATATTGATTAAGTTTTTTTTTCTGTTGCAGTTTAGGATGATTCATTTATCATGTACCCTGTTTACTATTCTGCAATCCAGGCCAGTTGTTGATCTTCCTTTATCTTCACACTTCTCTGCTTTGTCTACAGATTTGCAGGTCCTTCTGCATCTCATTGTTGGGTCACTTGGCAAGTAGCTACTTGCATTTTCATTTTTCCATTCCTTAGTCTTACACAGCTAGATGAATATCTAGAAATTAAGCTGTAGTATGTAACTGTAAATAAATATTTTTGGAAAAGCAGCAATGATTCAGGGTCATTTTGTCTGAACTCCAAGAGTTCAACTGAGCACTCCTTGGTGTGAGTTGTGGTCACACATGTAGTTGAATTCCAAAACTTAAAAGGATGATATCACAAACACAAGAGATATTGCAGATGTTGGAAATCCAGAGCAACACACAATATGTTGAAGGAGCTCAGTAGTCAGGTGGTATCTATGGAAAGGAATAAAGAGTTGACATCTTGGGCTGCGACCCTTCATCAGGGCTGGAATGGAAGAGGGAAGAAGCCAGAATAAGGAAGTGGGGTGTGGGGAATAAGTACAAGCTGGAAGGTGATAGGTGAAGTCAGGTCAGGAGAGAGATAGTTGGGCGGGGGATTTGCTGAAGTGAGAAGCTGGGAGGTTGCTGGTGGAAAATGTAACCGATTGAAGAGCAAGGAATCGAATAACAGAGGAGAGTAGACCATGGGAGAAAGGGAGAATAATATCATCAATTTCTTTGGAGCATTGCTGGGGAATATTGACTACAATATCCTTGGGGCTATCACCGCTAGGCACTGCTGCAGCAAAATCATTCTCCCAGAGCACCACTAAACAGTCAGGTTGAAAAAAGATCCTTAACCTTCATTATTCCACCAGTATTTCATTGGCCTTAACTCACCATAATCACTCTTGTGTTAAGTATAATTCCTACCCCTTGATTTCCCCCCATTAAAAATCGCGATCTTAAATCCCAGCCCCATTGAATTGTCTAACAGCTGTCTCTCCTGACCTCCAGATGCCCCTACCTAAACATCATGTTTGGTCTGTTCCTGATTATTTGCTCACTCTCTCTCCACTTCGAACAATGCTGATCCCATTCACAATCTTTCCCTACATACATGCATTTTATAAAGCTGGCCTGCTTGATCTCATTTCATACGTCATGCCACCATAGTCACATCCCTCTTCCTTCCCGATTCTGTCATTGAGGCTTGTGACTGCCAATTCCCTGATAAAGGAAGTATCATTTTGCCTCTAGAAATATGTATTGCCAGCCTCAAGTGTGTAAAAATTTCATCAGAGATCGCATGACCCATTAATCCACACAGCAGCACCTTCCTAAAACATTACACTGAATTCATTAGAATTTCCAGGTATCTGTCCTTGAACCATCTAGTGCAGGATTAATGATCTAAAATATTATCCTTGATCAATACTACTAATCCCCTCTTATCCTTCATGTTCCTCTATTGTTCATGAATAAATTATAGTCCAGAGCATTTAACTTCAGTCAAAATTAAAGGCACATCTCTCTTTCTGTTATATGAAAACCACATGAAAATGTGGAACCGTTACAGCACAGTGTTAGGCCTTTCGACCTATTGAATCAATGCCAACTCCCTGAAGAGTAAATGAAAGCAGAAAATGTTGGAAATACTTATCAGGGCAGGCAATATAGTAGCATAGTGATTAGCACAATGTTACTACAGCTTGGGGGGTCAGAATTCAAAGTTCAATCCCAGAACTTCCACATTCCACATTCGTAATGTGTCCCCATCCATTTTTCGTATGGAGTGCATCGATCTTCTCAGAATTCTCTGGTTTTCTCCCATAGTGTAAAGATGTACCAGATAGGTTAATTGATCATGGCAACTGTACCATGATTAGGTTTGGGTTAAATCGAGGTTGTCGAGGGTTGCTGGACGGTGTGGCTCAAAGAGCCAGAAGGACCTACTCTGCACTGTATCTCCAAATAAAATAAAACATCAGGGAGAGGAGAAACAAAGTTAATGTTTCTGGTCAAAATCTCTATGAAAGGTTATCATGAAATATTAACCCAGTTTTACTTTCCACAGATGCTGTCTTATCTAATATATTACTGGTATTTGCAGTTTTACTTACCAGTTTTAGACATTAGTAGAGTTTTACTTCTGGAAGCGAAAGTCTGTTCGTCCATTCATCTGTACTTTCCCTTTCCCCTGCAAAATACTTTCTCAACAGTGAACTCCATATTTTAACTTTTTTTCTGAGTTAAGAAAGTGTCTCCCATTGCTCTTGATTTTTTGTTCATATTTTTCTTTAAATTTAAAATCCTTAATCCTTGAATTACTCGATAAAAGGAATGGCTTCTCTCCACTAGTCATATCTGAACCATTATGACCTTGTACATCTCTGTCAATAATGTCTACACCTCTATTAATAATATCCACTCAGCTTCTCCAGAAAGTTTCTGAAAAAGTTTAACTTTTAAGAATGAAATCATTGGAATCAGACAGTAAATCTTTTCCATATCTTTGTTAAGTGTCCAGCAATATTTCAGACATCACTTAACGTATGCTTTGATATTTAACTTCCCTAGTTTTCTATTCAATGCCTCTACTCACGAGTGAGTCCCAGTCTCTCTACGCTATACTATCCATTACTCCACATGCCCCACAACTTTCCATAACTTGTAGCTCCTTCATTCCCTGCATACCCTTTAGAATTCTGCCATTTAGTCTAAATTTTCTCTCATTGTTTTTGATGCTTATGTTACTTCCATCTGTCACCAATCTACCCCACTGTCAATCATCCTTTATTCAGAAAACCAGCCATTTGTCACTGCTTTTTGTTTGCTGCCTTTAAGCTAGTTTTGTTTCGATTCTGCTACTGCCCTTTAATTCCACAGGGCTCAGTGTGTTAACCAGTCATTTGTTCAGGCTTTATCAAAATCTTTCTGAAAATACAACATCAGCATTTCCTTTATCAACCTCTTCTGTTACCTCATCAAAATATTCAAGCAGGTTAGTCAAGTTCAATTTGCATTTAACAAATCTGCAGAAGCTCTCCTTTATCAATCCGCATGTGACTATTAATGTCTTTTTTTCTTGCTGATTGCTTCTAAAGACTTCCACACAATTGAGAAACAGGTATTTGCTTGACAACCTTAGCATTGTATTTGTATAATAATGGTCCATCCTTTTTGTAACAGTTCTTGTAATAACACACAGGCATTGCTTTCCTGCTCCCATTGATGCAGTTCCCGACCTCTGACAGCTTTATTTCAGTCAAACAAAATGCTGGAGGAACTCAGCAGGCCAGGCAGCATCTATGGAAAAGAGTAAACAGTAAACATTCCAGGCTGGAGATAAAAAGGTGAGGTCAGAGTAAGAAGGTGAGGGGAGGGGAAGAAGAAACACAAGGTGATAGGTGAAACTGGATGGATGGAGGAGGGGTGAAGTAAAGAGCAGGGAAGTTGATTGATGAAAGAGATACAGGGCTGGAGAAGTGGGAACCTGATAGGAGAGAACAGAAGGCCACGAAAGAAAGAACAGGGGGAGGAACACCAGAGGAAGGTGATGGGCAGGTAAGGGGATAAAAGGTGAGAGAGGGAAATGAGAATGGGGAATGTTGAAGGAGGTAAGGGTGTGTTACCAGAAGTCTGAGAAATCAATGTTCCTGCCATCAGGTTGAAAGGTACCCAGACAAAATATAAGGTGTTGCTCCCCTAATCTGAGTGTGGCCTCACTGTGACAGGAGAGGAAGCCATGGACTGACATGTCAGAATGGGAAGGGAAGTGGAATTAAAATGGGTGGACACTGGAAGATCCCACATTTTCTGGTGGACGGAGCATAGGTGCTCGGTGAAGTGGTCTCCCAATCTACTTAGCTTGTAATGAGGAGTTATGTTCAGATACAGACAACTGAATCAAAGAGGCATTTCAGGTGTTTATTTGTTATCTCTACAAAGAAGATGTCAACTGATTCAGGGACAATAAGCTCTACCATAACATTTCTATTCTCATATACGCTACAAACACAGTGCGCGCGCAGCTCTCCGGTGAAAATCACACCGTATCTGTTGAATAGGGGCCGTGGACAATTCTGATTTGGTGGAGACAGACGTGAAAGCACAGAGGAACATCTGGAAAAATTTCTGAAACGCAGGTTTGCTGCTGTTGTTACTGCGCGATCTTCTGGAGGGAAGGCCTCAAAATCCCCGGCTTTGCCTGTTGTTGGCGACCAAGATTGAGCCGAATCGCTCGGATAGAGATGGTGCTCGGTACTCGGTGTCGGAGAGCTGATCGGAGGCTCGAAGTTTTCGGACGACTCAGAGTCAGACTGTGGTCGGGCATGGTAGGGAGAGTTTTTCTTCCTTCTCTCGTTTGCGTGAGATTTGGGACATTTGAGAGACTTTGAACTTTTTACTGTGCTCATGGACTGTTCTTCATCAAGTTATGGTATTGTTGCACTGTTGTAACTATATGTTATAATTATGTGGTTTCGTTAGTTTTTTTCAGTCTTGGTCTGTCCTGTGTTTTGTGATATCACACCGGAGGAAATATTGTATCATTTCTTAATGCATGCATTACTAAATGACAATAAAAGAGGACTGTGTGTCTTCATAATCAAGAAATAATTTATGAAGGTGACATTAATTATTCAACTTTCTGTTTCCTCTTCAAGCAGACTTTTCAGCCTCCAAAAAGTTTATGTTTTCCAAAACCCTCCTGCTTTTTTCTTACCTTGTCACAAGACCCAGTTTCCTATTGTCATTCTCTTCTTTGGATTTCATTTGTTTCTCTTACTCCAAGGGCACAAATTTAAGGTTCCCTTGCTTTCTTTTTTTATCAGAATCTCTTTGACTAATGCCCTGGTCACTTCCACTATTCCCTCTGATCCTGTGATCCTCTGAAATTTCTATAATTATCCCATGTTGCTTTCTTGTTACTCATTGATTTCTTTAGTTCTGTCATGGCCAGCAGCATCTTCATATCTCTGAGTTCTCCCTACATTTCTGTCAGTTTAAGATAGCCCTAATAATGATCTTGTCTTTGCCTAAGACTATGGCTAGCTATTCGGGCCACCAGATTTGAGTCTAAGGCATGCCTACTTTGGATTCCAGAGATGCTGTTTTGATTAGGGTAGACAGTGTGAGTTGTGCTGGATGTCAAGTTGATGAGGGATTATTGAGGATGAAAAAAGCTAATACTAAGCAGAACAGAGATATGCCAGAAGGTTAAAATGAAACCTGATGTAAGATCAAGGAATTGATACACGATCCCATTTGAAACCGACACATACAGTATGGTCCTCTCAGAGTTCAGTCAAGAAGTCAAGCTCTAAATAATGCACCAATACTTTGTGCATTTAGTTATGAGGAGGTGTGGATGTCTGAACATGAGAATTTACAAATTTCTTTGATACCAACCCAACCTGAACATAACACACATAAACATGTTCCATCAAACTCAAGTTCATAGTTTAATTCTACAGCACATAGAGTGCCCAAAATGGTGATTGAATACCTTTTCTGCTATTTTGGTGCTCAGAGCTTCAGCTTCCTTTCTATGTGGCTAAGTACATATTCACTTGCAGGCAGCAATTTCCACCACTATTACTTAAAGGGATCAAATGAGAACCAGATTTATTATCACTGATAAGTTGTGAAGTTTGCTGTTTTGTCATAGCAGTAAAGTACAAAGCATGAAAATCACAATAAGTTACGATATGAAATACAATAAACATTTAGTAGAAAATAGGAATAGTGAGGTAGTGTTCATGGTTTAAAATGGCGCTGGTGCTGCCCCCAGTGACTACTTATCAGCAGCAAAAAAACAAAACAAAGCAAAGTACTAAATATCTTATTAGTAACACTTTATTAATAAAGATCAATGCTAACAATGGAGAGGCAAGAAATGGCTGACGAAAGTGGAGGCCCAAGGAAGGCATGGTCATGGCAAGCGAAGGTGGAAGCAGGGTCCAAGCAGAGACAAGGCAGACTCGCGATGCCCCAAGAGTGAGGAAAGACTCTGACTGATTTAAGTACCAGACTAATTTGGCTAGGTTAGGTACGGACCAAATCCTGCTGAAGGGGTTCAGGCCACAGAGCAGTCCGAAAGGGAGGAATGACCTGATGTTTGGACGATTTAAGCATGGGCCAGTTTGAAAAGGTCAGAGTGTCAGGACTGGAGGTGAGACGAGGGTCGATTCTGCTTGGTTCTGCTCTGTTCCGTGCGCTGCTTTGCAACTTTTACACAGCTCCACTCTGAACTGTGCTGAACAAAGATGCCTGGCTTTATATCTGTGGCCTCGCAATGTTTACTCAGTTTTGCAATGAACTGGGACTGTGGCCTGCTCCAACTGTGGTGACGTCTGGCTTTGAGTCTTTCGTAAAACTTCTGCTCTGAAGATATTTGCTTACTTTTGTTGTTTGCACGGTTTGTTTTTTTAACTCTCTGGGCATTAGGTGTTACATGGTCATTTTTAATGGATTCTTTTGAGGTTTCTTTGTTTTGTGGCTGCTTGTACGGAGACAAATCTGAAAGTAGTATAATGTAAACATGCTTTGATAATAAATGTACTTTGAACTTAGATTTCAAGAACAGCTCAGAAATCTAATGAGGGAGAGGAAAATGCTGTTCCTAAAATGATGAAAAATGCATCTTCAGGGTTTTGTACCTCCTCCTCGAAGGTAATAATGAAGAGAAGACATGTACCGAATGGTGAGGGTCTTTATTAATGGATGCCACACTCTTAAGGCATTGCCTTTTGAAGCTGTTCATGATGGCAGGGAAGTTGTGCACTTGATGGTGCTGGCTGAGTTTACAACCCCCTGCAACTGTGCATTGGAGCCTCCATACCAGGCTGTAAAACATCCAGTTAAAATGCTCTGCATGGTACATCTGTAGAAATATGATAAAGCCTTTGGTGACATATCAGATTATCAACAAATTAATTGCTGATTGGTTTCCATCGGCTGTTTCTACTCTTTGATGTTTTCTACAAGTTTTCCAGGTTGCAAAGATCTGTCAGGTTTAAGTAGTCTGAGAGGGTCACCATCTTGTCTAAAAGGTTTTAGCAACAATTAATTAACCGCAGGGATAGGTGCATTCGTGGTCATTCCCTTGGTGTATAGCAACTATGGAAGTAAGACCAGAGGGCATTCAAGATAGACATGAGTGAAGGGCAGTGAAGCATGTCCTGCAGCGTGTTCAGGATGGCTTCTCTAAGCTTTGACACTTGGCACTCCTACAGAAATCTGTCAGCTGTCACAGAGGCAACCTCAGACAAAGGTGGGGATTCATTTGCAGAGACTATTCCGGTTACTGTAGCAAAGAACTTCTTGTCAGATTATTTCCAGGCTGAAGTTTGAGATATTTTGCAACATTTCATGTTTCAAAATCTGCTACTGCATGGAGCACTGATGCTTTATATTCAAAAGTAGTTATCTGCATTATTTCCCATTGATTTCTCAGAGTACTGTACCATTGACTGCACACACAGTACTTCATTGTCAGTACACACCATTTCTGAGATGGACTGCAACTGAAAGCAGTCTGTTCCCATAACCTTCAGAGACAGGGTGACCATAAACAATCCTTCATGCAGGGCATATTCAGCTTCCTGAGACAACTCATAATGTTCTTATATTTCAGCAATCAACTCTTAGAATGTAATTGACTCATAAGGACACACCAAAGGGTGGCTAGTAAACAGTCAGATTTATCTTTAGACAGCTTTGAGCATCATGCATGAAATGGAATCCATAAAATGTATTAGATCCAACTATTCCTGAAACTATTTTTATTTCAAAGATATATAGTATTTTACTCATAAAACAATAAAGAAGAATTCATACATATACAATTAGTACATGTTTTCCTTTACAATAATTGGGCAGCACGGTAGCTGTGCCAGTGATTAGTGATTGCAGTTCTATTCCTGCCACTGTCTGTAAGAAGTTTGTACGTTCTCCCTGTGACAGCATTGATTTCCTCTGGGTGCTCTGATTTCACCGGCATTCCAAGGACTTATCGGTTGGGATAGTAAGCTATGGGCATGCTATATTGGCACCAGAAGTTTGCCGATATGTGAGGGCTGTCCTCAGCACATCTTCGGCTGTATTGGCCATTAACTCAAACAACACATCACACTGTATGTTTCAATGTTTTGACATCCATGTAACATGTAAAGCTGATCTTTAGTCTTTAATTGTGCTATCAAACCATTACATTCTATTTACAATATATCAATGCCTCTCACGTTTTTTTTTGAATAAAATACATCTTTGGAGAGTTGCAGAAACACTTCATAGGTGTATGACTTAAAAAGATAACATGAACCAAGCCCCTCACTGTCCAACAGAGGAAGGATCTTAGATGGCCGAACTTCTCCACAAAGCCTTCGCATTGGTTGTGCTGAATTGTAGTATGTCCCTCATCACATAGTCCTACACCTTGGAATGTGCTAGTCAGTTACATTTGCTGATGTACATTTCATGGGCCTGATCTGATTCATCCCTCATTCATCACCACACCAAGGAATACAGTGGGAGGGTGAGTGGTGACAGGGTAGGTGTCTTCACTATTTGGGAGAGTACAAACAAGGGGACATAAACTGCAGAATAAGAGAACGATCATTTAAAACTCAAGGGCATAGAAATTTATTCTCTCAGATGGCAATGAATTTCTGAAATGCTCTGGCTCCAAGGGGAGTGGAAGCCAAATCATTAGAAAAAAACCTGAAGATGGAGATAAGTAAGTATTAGGAAGACCAAGGAATTAAAGACTATTGGAAATGGCACAGAAGAAAAATTGAGGCCAGCATGGATCTCCCTATTTGTGTACCTACTTTTCCGTATTCTTGCACTGGAAGACAAAATCATGACTTTCACCAAGCTGATGATCTTCTAAAAGCAGTTGATATTGTTTTGTCAAGACAAACGTCAACTGTCATTGGAAGATCATCCCTGGGAAAAGTGAGACTCCTCTGTTGCACAGTTGCTGGGAATAAATAAAGACTATTGTTTTTTTCCTCCCCCGGGTGTTCCTGGCCAACATACTGTCCACATCAGTGGAGAAGGGAGTAATTCCATAAGAGGAGAAGAAAGAATAAATATAAGGAGTGGGTTATCTGGACATCTGGCCTGGCTATTCAATTCATCTGATTGCAAAGCCAGTAAACTAATGCCATTTCTCTATTCACCATCAGTCCCACAAATAACCTCCCCTACATTCCTTCCAAATGACAAACAGGCCAAGGTGCAAATTTTCAGACCAAGACATGAATTTCAGGTGAATAAATTAAAACATGATGTTTTGCATCAAAGTATTAACTAATCATAAATGTGCATTCCCTTAGTGCATTAATAACTGAAGCTAATCTTTAATCTATAAATTGTGCTGTCAAACTGACTTGTTTTAAGTTGAAATCTTTATAAACAATGGTTGCAGTTTGAATTCCCTTCTTGTTAGCCTTTTTTGTGAATCATATTTTCAATGAAAGCCTTATTCTACAAAACATTCAAAATTCAATTTAACTTGTTCCTATTATGTTGAGAGTACTTCAGCCCCAAGATCGGCCACTGACCCATTGGTTGGGGAGGACCACTGACAGCTAAAGAACACTATTTCTCCTGTGATACCAGACACAAACATAACCTTTAATTAAATTTCACTCTTCACTTCCAACTTCACAGTTCAGCATTTCATTTTAACTTTCGATATATTTTCACAATGTATGATGACAACGCCTTTATTGAGTGTGGCATTTCCATCTACTATTGATGCCATGAATGGCATTTTAAATGACAAACATTCATCTTTTAACAAGATTCATTTTTCAGCATTTCATAGTCATAGAAACATACAGGGTAATAGGCCCTTCAGCCTATCTATTCAGTGCTGACTATCAGTAATCCATTTACACAATACCAACATTAGTAAAGGCATCCGTTAGTCTTGCGAGACCATGGATTTGTGCCTAGAAAGTCTTCACTCTCCAGGGTGCAGGCCTAGGCAAGGTTGTATGGAAGACCAGCAGTTGCCCATCCTGCAAGTCTCCCCTCCCCACGACACCAATGTTGTCCAAGGGAAGGGCATTAGGACCCATACAGCTTGTCCCCAGTGTCGTCGCAGAGCAATGTGTGATTAAGTGCCTTGCTCAAGGACACAACACGTTCCCTCAGCTGGGGCTCAAACTCACAACCTTCAGGTCGCTAGTCCAATGCCTTAACCACTTGGCTACGTGCCCACAGGACGATACCAAAATTAATCACATGTTTATTCCCAGATTCCCATCAGTATCTCCCACCTTAAAATCTGCCATTCACTAATACACTATGGATGAGTTATAGTGAGAGGTTAACCAACCAACTTGTAATTTTTAGGTTGTAGAAATAAATATGGAGTGCTTCAAGGAAACCGATGCAGTCAGAAAGAGAACATGCAAGCTCCACAAGGTCAGGATTGCAACTAAATCATTGGAATTTTGAGGCAGCAGATTTCTAGCTGCTTCACTTCACGGCCTCCTGCACCACTTTATGGTCTTTTCACTTTCTGATAGCAGTGAGGTGGCACAGTAGCATTGCGTTTAGTAGAACACTTTACAGCACCCACAGCAAGATTGGACTTCATTTCCTGCCACTATCTGTAATGAGTAAATTCTCTCTGTGATCATGTAGATTTCTTCTGGGTCACCACAAGACCATAAGACATGGAAGCAGAATTGGGCCATTTGGACCAGTGAGTCTACTCCGCCATTTCATCTTGGCTGATCCAATTTTCCTCGCAGCCCCAATCTCCTGCCTTCTCCCCATATCCCTTCATGCCCTGACAAATCAGCATTTATGAACATCTGCCTTAAATATACATAAAGACTTGGCCTCCACAGCTGCCTGTGGCAAAGAATTCCACAGATTCACCACACTCTAGCTAAAGAAATTATTCCCCATTTCCATTCTAAAAGGATGCCCCTCTTTTCTGAGACTGTGTCCTTTGGTCTTAGACTCTCCCACCATAGGAAGCATCCTCTCCACATCCACTTTATCAAGGTCTTTCCATTCAATAGATTTCAATGAGGTCACCCCTCATTCTTCTGAATTCTAGTAAATACAAGCCCAGAGCTATCAAACACTTCTCACATGACAAGCTATTCAATCCTGGAACCATTTTCATGAACCTCCTTTGAACCCTCTCCAGTTTCAACACAGCCTTTCTAACATAAAGGGCTCAAAACTGCTGATAGTACTCCAAGTGAAGCCTCACCAGTGCTTTACAAAGTCTCGGCATTACATCCTTGCTTTTATATTCTCATCCTCTTGAAATGAATGCTAACATTGCATTTGCCTTCCTCACTACAGACTCAATCTGCAAATTAACCTTTAGGGAATCCTGCACGAGGACTCCCAAGTCCCTTTGCACTTCAGTTTTTTTTTTGCTTTTTCTCTCCATTTAGAAAATAGTCAACTGTTTCATTTCTTCCAACAACGTGAATGACCGTACATTCCCCGACACTCTATTTCATCTGCCATCTCTTTGTCCATTCTCCTAATCTGTCAAAGTTCTTCTGTAGCCTCTCTACCTCCTCAAAACCACCTGCCTCTCCACATATACTCATATTGTCTGCAAACTTTGCAACTAAGCCATTGATTCCATCATCCAAATCATTGACATATAATGTGAAAAGAATCGATCCCAACATGACCCCTATGAAACACCACAAGTCACCGGCAGCCAACCAGAAAAGGCTCCCTTTATTCCTATTGTTTGCCTCCTGCCAAGTAGTCACTGCTTTATCCATGCTAGAATCTTTCCTCATAGCTTTTTAAGCAGCCTCATGTGTGGCACCTTTTCGAAGGCCTTCTGATCAATCCAGAAAGTAATCATAAGTGGGCACACTAAACAAAATTCCTTTTCCTCTTTTCAGCACAAAATGATAAGATAGCTAACTTAGCCCAGAACATAGAGCCCTTCTAGTCTCTGTGGTTTTGTATTAGTGAGTTATTCTTCAGATCCATCAAGAAACTCAATGGACATCTTTTGAATTATCCACAGTCAAATTTATGGCACAAATTATCATCACTACATTTTTTTGCTTTGACATGAACACTTTCTCCATCAGATACATTAACTCTAATGGATGAAAACCATCTTGTCATTTTCCAGATCAGTGATGTGCTAAAATGAGAAAATTACAAGACTGGACATCAGCAATCATCAGACCTTCAAATCATTAAAGGCAATGACCCCTCTTGTGCTCTAATATCTGACTCAGTGTGTGGACAGCAAGGATAATTCAGTTTCTTTCCAAGCACAGAGGTGAACTGTTAAAATCCTAGCTTTCCAAGCTGCTTCAGTATTTATTTGCGCAAAATGATTGCAATAAAAATGAAGGCTTTCTTCCAGCATGTTTATATTTATTTTCATTTGTTCCTCAAACTTTGACAGTGGAACTGAATAGTTCGATTCCTTTGGGCATTGAGATTAATGGTGTCCTAACTGTGTGTTGAGTACTTTCAATACACAAGCTGTCACAACACTCTGTGTTCATGTAGGTTCTTTATAGTGAGACTCATGATGGCTGTTAGCATTTAGACAAGCGGCATTAATTGTCAAAATGATTCATTTATTCATGAAACTGAGAAGGGTAAGTATGTTATTCAACTCTTTAGCATATAAATAATGATTTTTGGTGTATCTGAAGAGAATATCATCTTGTCATGCAAAAATTATTCGATTATAGAGTTATGCGTCTCAGAGGAATAATTTATACATCTGCATTCCCAACACACTGCTGCTCATGCCTGCTGGGAATGTACATCGTACATTTCTGATACATGTTTCCCAGCCAATAAATATCATTCCTGCTTAAAATGATTGTCACGTTTCACGGTTTCTGAAAATGCCACCAATGGAAATGCAGCTGATCAGTAACCCTCAAGTGATTTATCTCACAGAATGGCAAGCATAGCAGATGTTATTTAAGCTTCATATGGGATGTTTGAGCTAGTTAGTTTCAGACAAGCAAATATAGTTTGGATATTTCATTGATTGTGCATAAGATTTCCTTTGGCATTCAGTTATGTTTAAGGTTGGCAAGCAAATCAGACAAAAATGTAGGAAAAAGAAGCAGGAGTGAGATAACTGACCTCTTAACCTTGTTCTACCCATCAATAAAATCACAGATAATCTTAAGCCTTAACTCCAACTGGATGCACTTTCCCTGATATTGTGGATCCCCAATGGTCTGAAATTGTATCTCAACCCTGAATATACTTTATTACTCAAAGTTCATATTCCTTTAGGGTACAAATTTCCATGATTCACTATTTACTGATGAAAGCCCTTCTCAAGTCCATCTTAAATGTTATGCCACTCTAGTACTATATTCTACAATCAGGGGAGACATACTCTATATATCTACTCTCATAATAAATACATTATTTGTCATGATGTTTTGATTACATTAATATGTTTAAGTGATTTAGATAATTTTTTTTTATTTAGCTCTTCTGTTAAAAATGTTGATTTTTTTAATGTTTAAATTTATTTCCAATTGTTTTACAATCACTTCTGAATGTCAAGGATGTTGAGTAGTTTGATAATTTGATTAATGGCAAATCTGAGAGAAAGGCTTAGCCATCTGCTAAAGGTTTCTCAATGGTGTTGTGAGTTGTGCTTTTTCCAGAACACTTAAGCTTCTACTTCATGTTTTCATTTAGATTGAACATATGTTAGAACCCCCCCCCCCAGCCATTATTGGAGGTAAGCAAATACCTTAAATACATTTCCCTCCTGATGGTCTGACTGCAGTGTATAAATTTGGCTAAGGCAGTCATACAAATCTTGTATGCTGGTGGCACAGTGGTTAAGTTGCCTACATTAGGCTTATATCTCTTTACTCCTTTCCTATCCAACTACCTTTTCAAATGCCTTTTAAACGTCAGAGGAAGTTGAAGAATTGTCTCCTACCACTTCCTCTGGCAGCTGGCTCTAAATAACCACACCCTCTGTATGAAAAAACTTCTGCTTTAATGTTCTCCCCTCACTTTAAAACTATGTCCTATAGTTCTAGTACCACACCCTAGGAAAAAGACTCTTGCTATCTATCTTATCTCCAAGAGGACCACAGCTTTGTCATTGGCTTTGGAGGCTTGTGTGCCTCAGTGACCTGAGGAGCGATTTTGGCTCGAATCAGGGCTTTCTGCTTTGGCCCATGCCAAACAGGTCAAAGAGTAGAGGCCAGATGAAAAGTAGTCCACCAGTCCTCCAGGATCAGGGGACTCTGCTCAGGGTTAACAGCCTTGACTGATTAAACAAAATTGTTACGGAAACATCAATGAAGAATTCTACATCTGTATGCAGCTGTATCCTGAGTCTCCACCCAGGACTTGCACAACTGATAATAGTGAAATCAGAGAGGAAGCTACTGCATAATGAGGAAAGCCCTGAGCACCACCAGAGATGGCGAAGCTTCATTGCTGCCCTCAATGGGCAGAATTCTATCTTTTTTAGCTATGCCACTCAATCTTTTGGACTTCAATAAGGTCAGCCTTCAACATCCTGCATTCCAGTGAGTAGAAACCCAAGCTATTCAAACTTTCCCTCCATTACACTATCTTATGAATTATATCCCATTTAAGCTCATGTACACCCGGGCAATCCCAACAATATTGGGAAAATTCACTTCACTACACCGCCAACTAAACCCTATTGATTTTACACCCAACTACAAATGGATTGAGTGAGCAATCCATGGACTTGAATTCAACCACAAAATTTAATGTCAATTCATAATATGGATTTATTTTTAATAGGTATTTGTAATGGCATTTGAAAAACTACAATGTATTCTTTAAAACTCAATTAGATCACTAATGGCCTTCAGGGATGGAAATCCGCCAATAGTGCTTAACGTGGCCTATATATGACTCCAGCTCTACCAATGTGAATGACCCTTAAATGGTCAAAGGTACACTCTGCCCAAAGGCAAGTAGGAATAGTTAATAAAAAACTGGCATTTCACTGGGGATTCCTACATCCCCCAAAAAGCATGATTTCAGGTACTTTCGACATGATATATGCAGCTCAGTTTGCGAGAAATATAATTACTCACTTGTGGTTATTTAAGAATAAAACAGAGAATTGTCTAAGCTCAATTAGCATAAAGCCATCTGGTGATGTATTGGCATCTGCACCAGACTTCAAGCTGAGCGGCCCTGGGTTTGAATCCGGCCGGCTCCTTGCATAGTTTTCATCCATGCTGGGTTGAGCGTTGAACTAGCAACTCAGTCTCATTGAAAAAAAAACCTAACAAATGCTAAAGAAACTGCAAGGTTGCTGCCTGATGTGCCTCAGGGTGTGGAGAAGAACAAAAAAAACAAAAGAACATATAATCAATTAGCATATAGGTCCTGACCAGGAGCAGTGTTTGAGGCAAGTGACAAAGAGACATTTCATGCAAAGCGAAAAACGCATTTGAAGAAGAGGGAAATGTAAAGGTATGATGAACAGATGATTTGAAGAAGTTATCCAACGACGATATAATCAAAGTGCATTGTTGAGGACAACTTCATGTCAACAAAGGTCCTTTAGTAGCAGTTCATTTATTATAACATCCTTATACCACAACGTCAGGACATAGAAGGAGGCTATTTGGTTTATTGACTCTCAAAGATATATATATATTACATCCTCTACTAATTTCCCTCGAACCTAAAGTCTCACACATTCCTATCAGCTCTACCCTGATCCTGCTACCATCTACTTAACCTTAATGTAATCTATAGCAGTTGATCTATGCTCCTTACTACATATCATTGGGATGTAGATGGAAACCAGAAGACCCAGTGGAAACTCATACAACCATTGGGAAAATATGCGAACTCCACATCGACAACACCAAAGGTCAGGATTGAACTTGGGTCACTAACAGCAGCAGAGTCACTTTGCCACCCTAACATAGGCTTTCCTCTTTAAGGGGGAATCACTGGTATGTGTTCACAAAACAATATCTAGGTTGTCCAAATAGCTAGAAGTTTTTTTATACATTCTACAGTTAAGTTCTGCTAACCATTATTGAATAAATTGCTGTAATTATCAATGGCCACAAGTCCCATAAAAAGAGCTTTTTGAGAAAATAACTTGGATATCCATAGGTATAATGTATTGACTGTAAAGATTAACCTCCTGTCTCCTTGGAACTACAGGGGCTGCACAGATGTCTATGAATCGAAAGGTATGACCCATGGACCAGTGCTGCTGGTTCCCAAGCCGGGGCCTAATTAACCCTTGCTGAGGTGCTTGGGCATGAGTGTTTCATGTTGAGAGGCCCAAAACACCTAATGACTCCAGCATTACTGATGGTATATCCCAGCACATCCTAGGATCTGGCCCAGCATCAACAAGATTTTTTTTAATGTTTCTCTTTTTAAAACAACATGTCATTTCTGTACCGTTCCATCCCCACTCTATGAATAAAGTCTTCTCTTATGTACATGTGAACAAAGTCTCAGGAACTTCAGGGAGAAGAGGTGTACAGTGGAAATGTTAAAAGCCAAGTTCAAGTTTCTTAAAATATTAAGTTGTAAGGTGATCTACGTTGCTACATTTTAAACTTACACATTTTCTTTCATTCCTGCTTTAAATAGACCAAGTAATTACCTGCTCTAGCATCTGTCAAAAAACAGGTCATTGCCAAAGTCAAAGGGCAATTTCAGAGTAATGAAACTCAAAGATATAATTTACCATGCACTTCCTAAATATATTGTAATCAATTTTAAGCTCAAACATTTAAATTAGAGCTTTTTAAGCTATGAGTAGGATTATTTATTGCAATGATCAATGTAGGCTGAACCTAGCACTGAAAAATATTCTGATCCTTTGCAGTGCTTGTTTGAATGATTATGATTTAATCAGCTCCAGTAATGGGCTGTCATTATGGCCAAAAAGATACAGTAATTGCTTTTGGGACTGTGGCTACTTGACCTTGTCCTCACCAATCTACCTGTCACAGGAGCATCTGTCCATGACAACTTTATCAGAAGTGACCACACCATAGTCCTTGAGGAGACAAGGTCCAGTTTTCACCTTGAGCTCTCGCTTCATCCTGCAGTGTGTTAAATGGAATTGATTCAGAACAGATCAACTTGCTGAAAACTGGGTATCTGTGATGAGCAAAAGCAGAGCCATAGGTATAATTTGCAAACTGTAGAGGTCAACAAGCTTGATATTGGAATTGTTTTTTCTTTTCTCAGCAAAAATATCACTTTTGTATTATTCCTTCCATCCTGTGAATGAAGTCTTTTCTTCTATTCTTTCAATCTATAATTTCACAATCATATCACTTCTAATTGTCTCCAGTAGAGATCAATGGAAGATGATTATGATTGCTTGTAGCCATTCATTTTAGTCCCAATATTAAGATCCATTCACAACCTTTTATTTAATGGATTAATTTAAATGCACTGGCCACTTTGTTAGGTATAGGTGATACCTAAGTGGTCTTCCACTGCTGCAGACGTACCATACATGTGTACCTAATAAAGTGGCCACTGAGTGTACTCTATGTCCAGATTAAACAGGATTTGGATAAAACCAGAATGTATAGATTTAAGTTGAGGTGTGAAAGCTTACAGAGTTCTGAAGAAGGATTTTTTCACCCAGAGGGTGGTTGCAGTCTGGAATACATTATCTGAGAACATGGTGGAGACAGGTGCAGACAAGCATCTCAATAAGGTTTTGAATCACCAGAACAATAAAGAATGGCCAATAAATGTTGACTGTGACCATAACAACCACATCATATGGATGAATAAAATTAAGTATCTCATGAAGCCAATTGTAAATTGTGGGAAGCTGCCTTTAGCCCTCAATGAGTTTGCCAGTGATTTTGTTCCTTATTTTCCAAATAATCTCAGAAACAAATCAAGGAATTGTTGAGGGATAATTATGGGCTGACAGCTAGTAAATTAATACATTTTCCTTTAGTTATATTCGGATCGTTAATGATGCTTTTTAAATATTTTATAGAAAACCTCAAGGGAATTGGAAAGAGATGGCGATAGCTATTTATAATCACAAATTAACTGAACATTTGTTTCAACTATTTAGTGAACAAACTCAACGTGATTGGTTAATGAAAGTGGAATAATTTCTTTGTGCCTTTATTTCTACCTCCATTGCACCGAAAAGCTGTAAGCATAGAAGTTCTACAAAGCACAATTCACTTATTAAAACCAATCAACATCAAATCCTGCAAGGAAACTTTATTGATTGAAACACCGGAGTATTGTACTTGTTAAGGAATGGCTTAGTTTTGATATTCTAAGTGCTCTTTATATCTACTGAAGTTTTAACTACAGCATCTTCAAGACGTTAGTAATACATTCAAAAGAATATACAGATTTTTTTGAAGATCTAGATATTAATGAAATGCCAATATTTATTGCAGTGGTGATGACAAATCCCTTGATCCACTGAAGTCCTTCTGGTGAAGATACTCGTAGTTTGCTGTTGAGGAGAGTTCCAGGGCTTGGACCAATTCACAATGAAGTGTCAGAGATATATTTTCTAGGTTAAGTTGGTGTGAGACTTGCATTTAGTGCTGCTCTCAAATGGGCGTTTTCTTGATGATAGACTTTGTGGACCGTAAAGGTGCTATTGGAACAGCTGAGGTGAGTAATGTAGTATATTTTGTGGATGGTATGAGTTGCAGACACCGTCCACTGCTGAAGGAGGAAATGACTGTTGTGTGTTTGATTTTGCATATTTGTTACTTCAATAATTGAAATTAACTTAAGTGTTGATATCTCAAGGGAACAGATTCTAGATTTAATTTAATTCTACCCTTTCATTATCATAGTTGTTGTGTTCAATATTGAGGGATAATACAAAGCACACATGCAGGAAGTCAAACTGAACTTTATTGATAATGCTACTTGTACGATATTTGAACTCTTCCCATGTGGGTGTGGCTAACAGAGTGACACAGAAATAACCCTATTAACTACTGCAACAGATGAATAGCAATGTTTTTTTTTACCACTTCTTATTCTGGCCCCAGCTGTTAAGTGCTATACTGTTTACTATCACTTTTGGGAATGTGAGAAGGCTATTATACCGAAATCAGATCTAAAGGTTCAATACTTGCTGATCAGGATGAAGGGTCTTGACAGTGTCTTTCCTTTACAGATGTTGCCTGACTCACTGACTTCCCCCAGCATCTTGTTTCTTGCTGGGTTTCAGTATTTTATTTATTTTCATTAGAGACACAGCACGATAACAGGCATTTCCAGCCCAATCACAGCCATGTGACCAATTTTTTTTTATTAAGTGCAATCGTGAACAATAGCCTGATCAGAAATGCTGATCAAGTCAACTGGTTCCCAAAGAGAACTCTGATAGGCCAATCAGATGGTTTGCTGCTGCTCAGTGATAGAACACAAAAACAGGCACAAGGGTCGCTAGCCCCTGTACCCCAGAAACACACCTGAGCGGTGCGGCAGACTTGATCTGAAAACATCGTGCTGACTCAGAACAGATCGTGTTCACGGTGGAACAGCTTAGTCAAGGATAGGGTGATCAGCACAGATGGACAAATTATACCTCCACTACCCCTATCAACCTGTAAATCTTTGGAATATCAGAAGAAACCAGAGCATCTGGAGGATACCCACACAGTTATGGGGAGAACATAAAAACATCGGCAGAATTTAGCATTGGTGGCTGACACTAATAGTGTTAGGCTATCCGTGACAAAGCCCAGCATATAAGTGCAATTACAAAGAAAGCACAGCAGTGTCTCTACTTCTTTAGGAGTTTGTGGAGATTCAGCATGACATCTAAAACTCTGACAAACTTCCATAGGTGTGTAGTGGAGAGTATATTGATTGCCTGTGTCACAGCCTGGTATGGAAACACCAATGCCCTTGAACGGAAAATTCTGCAAAAAGTAGTGGATATGGCCCAGATCATCATGGGTAAAGCCCTCCCATCATAGAGCACATCTACATGAAACATTGTAGCAGGAGAGTATCAGGGACCGCCAGAACATGCTTTCTACTGATGGCAGTAGTAAGGTACAGGAGCCTGAGGACTCATGGCACTAGACTCAGGAACAGTCACTACCTATCAACCATCAGGCTCTTGAACTAAAGGGGATAGCTTCACTCAACTGCACTTGCTCCATCATTGTTCCCACAAC
The DNA here is from genome assembly GCF_030028105.1 of Mobula birostris. Classification (NCBI taxonomy): domain Eukaryota; kingdom Metazoa; phylum Chordata; class Chondrichthyes; order Myliobatiformes; family Myliobatidae; genus Mobula; species Mobula birostris. The sequence continues at coordinate 33,444,970 of NC_092391.1, read as the reverse complement.
CAATGGACTCACTTTCAAGGACTCTTCATCTCATGTTCTCGATACTTATTGCTTATTTATTTATTATTATTATTATTTCTTTCTTTTTGTACTTTTGCACACTGGTCAAATGCCCAAGTTAGTGCTGTCTTTCATTGATTCTGTTATGGTTATTATTCTGTAGATTTATTGAGTATGCCCACAAGAAAATAGATCTTGGGGTTGTATATGGTGACATACTGTATATGTACTGTGAAAATAGATTTACTTTGCACTTTACCTGGGTTTTCTCTTGAACCAAAAAGCCTGCCTTGAAACAATCTAAAACTTTTGATGCAAAATTATGCTTCTCCTCATCCTCACTTTAAACTGATGAATTGTTTGCTGACTGGCTGAATCCAATTGATGTAATCCAATGAATCTGATGAGTGGCTGACCCACCAAGATTGATAGCAAATGTACATTAATAGTCTCTCACTATACAAGGTAACTCTGGTATATCACTAATAAAGACAGGATAAGAATCACGATAAAGTGTGCTGAGTCTCTCTGTTCACTCAATACACTGCTGATCAATTTATTGATGTTGCCAGAGAATTAAACAATGGACTTATATGAGTGGCAAAAATCATTTTCTGACCTCAGTTAACAATGTGTTTTTTTTCATCATCTCAAGTATTTCTTCCAGTTTACTAGATTCTAAGATTGATGAGAAGGATAAGAAGCTACTCAGCATTTGCTCCATTGAAAAAGGGTAAAAAGCCTCTGGCAGCTTATTCCAAATTCAAAGATGGCCCAACGCCCAAATAGTAATGAACATTGTGCCTTCTGGTTCAGATGAGTGCTTTCTAGTTATGTCTGAACAACTGACATAAAATCCTTTCAAAGGCTTCCTCTTTTACAGTTCTCTTTTTTTTTGACCTCATAATTATGAACTTTATTAAATTCGAAATCTGTAAACTAAAGTGGATTATGAGTCTAAAAGTTAAAATGTTTCTTAATGTTTCTCCAGCATCTGCTGATTTAATTATATTTTTGGTATAGTGGTTGTCAGACTGAGTGCCAAGTCTCAACTGTTCAGGGAGCTGGAGTTTGCTTAGTTCACCATGTCGTAGAATCAGGAAGTTATTTTGGATATAAACTGGCCTTTCGTCCACCACATCCATGCTGACCATCTAGACTACTCCTATTTACTTGTATTGATACAGTAGTTTTCTTGCCTTGGAGATGTCAGTGCAAGTCTCCATGTGCTAAAGATCGTGAGAATACTTACCACCACCACCTTCTCAGATGGTGTATTCCAGATCCCAGTCACACTCTGTGTAAAAAACTACCCCAGATCCCCTTTAAACCTCTTACTTCTCACCTTATACCAGCTCCCTCTTGTTTTGGATATACCCCACCAAGGCAAATAGATCTAACAACCTTCTCTATCTATTTCTGTCATGAATTATCAGCTTATCCATTGGCCTCCTCCTTAAAGAAAACAGGCACTGCCTATCCAATCTGTCTTCATCAACGAAATACTCTAATACTGACAACATCCTGATGAACATGCCCTGCATTATTTTCAGCACAATGACGACCTTTCTATGGAGATTTGACTGGAAATGTTGATGATGCTTTTGTTTTGATGTCAGCAACGCTTTATGAAGCTGCTCTTAAATTTTATCTCACAGCTAGGAAAGGCTAGAATTCTATATGCCTTCTTCAATACTTTGTCTCTGTGCTGCCCCATAATCCCTCTACTAATCAGCTATGGAATCTTGAAGAGGTATTGAAAACAAGACAAGAGATCATTAACATTGGATATCATAGACGATGACTTAATGGACGAAGTAGCATGTGATGTGAGTAGGGTAGAAAGCATATAGGATGAGCAGCAACAAGCAAAATGCCATCATAACTATGGATTCTTCAGTGCTGTCAAGACAATCTATCAGCTGATGGGGCTGAACTGCTGCTTACCTCATCTTATCATCCATTTCCCCTTTGCTCTTAAATCCACTATCTTTAAAAAAAAATGTCAATTGCAATGATCTTTCCTCCACCACCCTCTGGGAGAGAGAATTCCAGAGATTCACCACCTGCTCCGAATAGAAGTTTAAATGCACCTCAGTTTTAAAGACTGTAATGAATGTCATAACTTACTAAAACTGAACCATGTGGAAGCTGTAGCTGGGAAGTATAGAAGTCCTTATTCACACAGAAAATCATCAAGAGAAATGAGGGTCTCATTCTTCTGACAAGATGTTTTATATGCTTTCAACACAAATATAGTAATAAATGATTAACTGCAGTTTCAATTTCTATGATCACCTAGTTAACTGTACCATTTTGAATATAGTCAGGTAAATTTACAGAATTACACATTTACAATGGTAGCACATCCCAACCAGTAGAACCCTTTTGAATATGCAAAACTAGTATCTATTCCAAAAGCTTCTGAGTACCAACCCCAGGTAACCAAATCTACCCTTTTTGTTGAATATAATAATTAATAGCAGCAATGTCCATCTGTTGCCTTCCCTGTTGGATCCAGCTGTTTAATTGTTCGATTAGGCTATTTATTTTTTTATTTGTTGTTTAATAATTAATTATCTGCTTGTATTTTAAGTACTTATTACATGTATCTCGCAGTTTAATATGCCTCTAGTGACTATACAAAGTATAATTCTGGAATGGTCTGGGAGTATCTTTGTTCTGCATTAACTGAATAAGCACTTTCTCATTGGTTAACTTGGTATTGCAGTATTGAATAAGTGCTTTCTAATCGGCTAATTCTTATCTAAAGATTTAAATGGATTTTTTTCTTATTTTCATGGTATAAAATAGCTAAACACAAAGCAGTTCCATTTTAATGTTAGTATCTTAATCTTCTTAGCATTTTGGATCTCAACTAATTCCAATCATCCTTCTTCCTGAAATCATCTGCATACATTGAAATAACTGGTAATATTATTAAACAATTTTTGTTGGGTAGTTTTCAGCAAAAGCACTTTTAATTGTTTATTTTACCAAATAGAACGATCTGCTTAGAATGGGAGAAAAAGTTGTGTTTAGTGAGATAGACTTCAAATTTGAAGGCTTTAGAATATATTTTTGCTTTTGACATACTATTGAAATAAAATATAAAATGATAATTTGGCAACTGCAGTTAAATAACTGGTCACTGGTCATTCAATATCTTCTGCTACAATGAAAGATTTGTGAAGGTGTTTGCAACAATCCTCTAACAGATTTACCTTTAGGCAACACAATTAGATTGCTTGCAGAAAGGTCACCCATAAGGGGTTTAATGATATTTGCTTTACAGTCTGATTCTGCCATTTTCAACTACTTAACTCCACTGAATGCCAAACCATCTACTCCCCATTTACTGTGTCCATCTGTCTCGCAGACACAGTCAGCCTACCCATCTGCAGTTTTATGGAACCCAGTGAGAAAACACCATCTGCACATTGTGAAGTTTTTGGCAAAAGAGGATGGCATCTCTGCAGGAGCTGCGGTCATCTGTGCTAACAAATCATTAGCCTTTATAGTTTTTTTCTTGAAAGAGGAATCATTGATTTGGTTGTTTGTTCCAAGCCTCTCTGGAGGTGCTTCTCTTCTCTGAACCTTTGCTATTAGCTTTTGATGCTTTTCCATTTAAAATAACTGTATCAGCTGTCAAAGTGATTACATGGGTCACTAGTGCTATTTTATGGACACTGGACCTTAGAGGTCTATTCTTACACATCTGTTTGATTCAGGAACGGATCAGGTTGTGACATCAGAGGCTGAATGTTAATGAACTGTTTTTCAAGCAATCTCAGCTTCAAAGAAACACTATTTAACAAATCTAGCAAATAAACAGCATGAGTTCTGCTCTGCTGTGTTCAGTGATAGCCTTAGCTCAGTGGTAGTAATCAAGCTCTGTGTTAGAATTTAGAGGTATAGAAATCACATGCAACTTCTTTCTCCAACAAAATTCAACCACCGGACACATGTTTTCCTCCCCTCCCATTTCAGAACTTTGAAGCGGTTGTTCCTTGTGGTTTGTTCTTCTACTCCTACAACCATTTTCAACCTCCTTTCTCATGTAACTGAAGCAGATGGAATACTATCCCTTCACTGCTTGACTTCCCACTATCCAGGGATGCAAACAGGCTTTCCTGCTGAAGCAGTGGTTCATTCGCTCTTCTTTTAATATGGTGCATTGCATTCAGAATTCACAAAGTGGTCTCCTCTACACTGGAGACCGAAAACCTCAACTGACCAACTTGTTTGAGTATTCATGGACATCTTCAACCACTCACTGCTGCAGTCACAGGTTCCCACTTCAAAACAGCATCCATCATACTGCTGCCTGAAAAGAGCTGGGTGAGCTGCCTTAAAGACTATTGCGCAGTAGCACTCACATCTACTGTGATGAAGTGTTTTGAGTAGTTAATCATGGCTGGAATTAACTGGACCTACTGCAGTTTGCCTACCACCATAACAAGTCTATAGCGGGTGCAGTCTCTCTGGCTCTCCAAAGGGCTTTGGACCACCTGGAAAACAGCAATATCTACAATAAGCTGCTGTTTATTGATTACAGGTCCATGTTCAACACCATCGTCTCTTGAGTGCTAATCAACAGGCTATGAAACCTAGGCCTCTGTACTTCCCTCTGCAGCTCTCTTCAAGACTTCTTTATCAGAAGACCATGTCCAATACAGAATAATGATAAAATCTCTCCCTCACTGATAAGCAACACAGTCACACCTCAAGGATGCATGCTTAGCCCACTGGTCCACTCCTTCTACCCTCATCACTGTGTTGAACACCATCTATAAATTTGCCAGTGACACCACTGTTATTGGCAGAATCTCAGATGGTGACAAGGAGGCATACAGGAGTGAAATAGATCAGCTAGTCAAGTGGAGTGGCAATAACATCCTTGCACGCAGCATTTGCAAGACCAAAGAGTTGATTTCAGACTTCAGGAAGGGGAAGGCGAGATAAATACACCACTCCTCATTGAGGGCTTAGTATTGAAAAATGTGAGCAGTCAATAACTCAGAGGATCTATCCTGGGCCAAATATATCGATACTTCATTAGGAGAGACTTTAATTCCAAGTTGTAATTTATTTATCTGCAATGTGCAAAGACCCAAGGGAAGCTTAAATAACCTCATCTTTGGTATTCCAGAGTCACAATCAAAATCTCAATACAAATGAATTGATTAGAACTGGCTATTTCTATTGTAACCCTTCCTTCTATCATTTTGGCTGCACTTTTTTCACATCTTTAGAGGTAGGGCTAGTTTATTTGGAGCGAAGGAAGATGAGAGGTGACTTGATGGAGATGCATAAGATGATAATAAGCATAGTTGCAGTGAACAGCTAGCTCCCTTTTCCCAGGACATAAGTGGCTAATATGAGAGGACATACTTTTGAGGCAATTAGCAGAAAGTAAAGGGGGATTGTCAGAGGTAGGACATTGCACAGAGTGGTAAGTGCATGGGATAATACTGGAGGTGGATGCATTAGGGATATTTAAGAGAGCAGTATTAGATATGCTTTGTCCATTATGTGTCGTGTTGTATGATGTATGCAATCGTGATCTCTCCATGACCATGATTGTTCTTGGCAAAGTTTTCTACAATAGTGGTTTGCCATTGCCTTCTTCTGAATTAGGTAGGCACAAGGATGAAAGCAAAAACTGTGGTGGAGGTTAAAATATCGACACAACATCATGGGCCTGTGGGCCTATATTGTGTTGCACTGTTCTACGTTCTATGTTCTTTATCATATGCTGACCTACTACTTTCAACACCATTATTATTGTTTATTAGCCTCAAACCACCCATCCAGAATTGCTGGGTATTGGAGGATTCAAGGTATACAATGATAGAGCACTCTTGCATGAAGCCTTCCATTTCCACTCTTACCTATACATCTGTACCTGCTGCTCCTTTATAACAAGACCCAATATAACATAGAGGAATAGCTCCTTTACATATATTGAGCACAATGCCGCTCTCTGGATTCATTATCAAATTATGCCCCTACATTGCTTTCTGTGCGTGCATCAAAACTGGTTGGTTTTGCACTCAGCCATTCATCTATAATGTTGGCTCAGTTTTCTCTCTGCCTTGCCTGACATGCTGGGCATCTCTCACAAATCTGTATTTTGTAGGTTTTTCATTCCTTTGATTGTGGTCTCTTTATCTAACTGACCTCATGTCATAATTTTAATCTCTATTTGATCATGATTTCTCTCCCTCTCTCTCACTTTCTCTAACTACTAATCTCTCATTAACCTTTCAGCTGGATGACACTATTTACAGCTCAATTGCGACCCAGGTGTTACCCTATTGTATTTATTCCTTTTGCCTTATCCAATTCATTCATCGGCTCCATTAGGTTGTTATAGCCAGGGGTGGAATGGGGACAAGCTCCCACTACCTATTAAATGCTCCTCATGGCGTGCACCTCAAATAGCTCCTGACAGTCAAGCCCAGCTCCTTGCCTTTATGTGTGGCACAATTACTAAGCCTGGCAGAACCTTTTCTACTGACAGGAGAGAGGAAAAAACCGGCTACTGGCACCTTAAAACCAGTTTCTTCTGACAGATGGGGCTCGTCAGCTGCAATTGGCAACCTATCTGAGAGAAGGAAAACTCTGATCTCAAGCCTCTGCTTCCTTATGGCTATACCCACTCATGAGGAAGGCTTCAGGAGTAATCCCCAAGGGAACATTCCGGATCTGGAGCCCCAGAGGCAGTCTTACATTGAGTTCAATGCTGACACGCAATTTCTGCGATGCTGCTGGTACCAAACTCTGCCGTTTCTTTGGGTTCATCAGATGCATGGAGAGGGGGAGCTTGCTGTATGGGCAACAGCTTGCTCTCCATATTGAACAGCCCAGGCTTGCGTATCTAGACAGCTAGGGCACGATATCTATGGCCTCGTTCATATACTCATTTCATTCACATCTTCGTTGTTAACTTAAAATTAAATTTATTCTCTTTCAAATGAAGGATCTTTTACCTGAAACCTTAACTGTTACTCCTTCTACAGATGCTGCCTGCCATCTTGGATGTTTATAGGATTTTTTGTTACAGACTACCAGCATCTGTTTTACTTCTTTTATTTCAATTTTTATCATGGAGTCACAATGCGCTCCTGAGACATAAGTATACTCAGTAGTTGTTGACTGTCAATTGCTCTTTAGATAATCCAGAAGGATGTAAACAGTGTCACAATACTATTGGATGGATGAAAGTTCTGTGCTGCTCTGCCATACATTTTACTTCAGATGACATCACTAACCATGGTCAATAGACTAAATAGTTAGAGGAGCTGCTGCCTCATAGTTCAAATGACCTGGATGTAATAGTGACCTCCAGTGCTGCCAGTTGCATGTTGCATGCTTTCTTTATGAATGTATGGATTTCCCCCTGGTATCCTGTTTTCCTCCTGCATCTGAAAAAGCTGTGGGTTGGTTGGTTAAGTAGCCATTTAAGGCTCAATATCAGCTTCCATCCCACTCTCAGAAGACTGTTGAACCCAGTCTCTTGACCTCATAATGTGTCTTGTTATTCTTCATCTCCACTGCACTTTTCTCTGTAACCATAACACTTTATTCTGAATTCAATTATTGCTTTGCCCTGGGACTAAATCAATATACTCATATTGTGAAATAATCTGTATGGATGGCATTCAAAACAAAGCTTACTTTACCTCAGTACATGTGGTAATACCAATTACCAATCGCCATTAAATCTTAAACTGCCGGGAAAATCTCTCCAAAGTGAAGTTAAACCACTTTAGGTCTATCTTCATGTAGATTTTCCTTGATCAACTTGACCAATCAAGAAAGGATGTTATTGATGTGTTTTGACTGTATTTCTCAAAATATTGAGTCTTTACTAAAGCTTTTCAGTATGTTTAATGCTCTTCACATTATGATCTTAATTATTCATTAAATCAACACCTAAATGATTTTCCCACTTTCATTTGGGTTCTGTCAAATTAGTAATCCTGTCCACTGATTGCTGACTCAGTGATAACAACTGAGAAAACTATTTAGGAGAACCAACTTGACTTTAGATAAAATGTTATGGATTCTAATGATCAGAACCATCAATAACAAGAGATAATTGAATTTTTGAAAATTTCTCCTATGATACAAACTCGTAATATTAGTTTAACTCCTGCCAATGTCTATAACGAGTTTGTATGTTCTCCCTGTGACCGCATGGGAGAAATTTGATAAAATGTGATGGTGACAATTTCCCTTCTCTTTTGAACACTTGAACTTTAGAGTATAACTGATTCTTGAGAACCTACAGTCATCCTTATAGCTTGTCACACCAGACAGCCAGCCACTCTAGTACAATCATGATTTGACATAAAAACACAGAAGATATTTTCTTCATAGAGTTTGTTTGTACGAAATTGTTGGCAAACAGCAGCATTCACTATCATTACTTCATGAAATTGACAGCATCTCTGATCTCTCAGCTCATAAAATCCCAAAGGTGTTGATAGAGATCCAGCTCATCTGCAAAGTTCAGCACAAGAGAATTAATAAACTAACATTAATTTAAGATGTGTGCAAAGCAGATACGGAATATCTAGAATTATTCCCATCACTACCTGGTTTGTATGTTCTCCTCGTGAATACATAGGTTTCCTCCAGAAGCACTGGTTTGCTCCCACAGTCCAAAGTTGTACTGGTTGGTAGTATAATTGGTCTTTGTAAATTGTCCCATGATTAGGCTAGGATTAAATTGGGGGATTATTAGGTGGTGCAGCTTGAAGGGCTGGAAGAGTCTATTTTGCATTGTATGTCAACAAATAATTTAAGATGTGTACAAAGCAAATACAAGATATCCTGGAAACCTTATGTAAAGTCTTCTATTCTTTTTTTAGATTCTGTAGTCTTTTGAAAATTTATGCAATTTTGTGACAACCAGTCTAAAATAATCGCCAACATTCCAGAAAGCAATTGATGTTCCCTTTGTGCCTTTAATGTTGCTGCTGCAGAAGTCATTTCTGGTGCTGGCTGTGGATTCTTTCATTCAAACCTTTAGTTCCATACACATTTCCACTGCCTTGATATACCATTTCAAAGCTCCATTTCACAAAGCTGAAGGTGCTGTCCGACAAACTTTCTGAAACAGTGAAGAGAAAAAGGTCTGACATGAGTTAAAATATTGTGTTTCTTGTGTAGAAGAGGTGTAATCATTTTTGTGTAAATCCATTTAGTCAGAGCACAATATCCCTGCCTGGTATTCCATGACATAATTCTCCATTATGACAATCATTTGAGCTTGAAGCAGCAAAATGGTTATTAGAGTACTGTTCTGAATTCATACAAGATAAAGAAATAACAAACTTTCAACAAGAAGTAGAAGGACAAATGAATATTTTGAGAGAAATAACTTTTGCGTGCTGAGATATCTTTCTCCTCTATCAGCCTTGCGAAATGTTACTGAGCAGGGCCAGCACAGTAATGTTCACACCCCTGTGGATTCTTGGATCTTTTCTCCATGATTAAGAGCTATGTTCAGGGCCAGCAGTCTGCTTGATTTGCATGGAGATTGCTAATGGAATCAAAGTGGATGGTTGTCACGGTGTACTGGATACGTGACAGATGTTTCACAGGAGATCCCTGTGGTGTTAGGATTAGATAAACCACCTGCTTCTTTAAAGAAAAGGCCTCAATATCCTCAGCAGAGCAACACAGCTGGGAAGTGTTATAGAAAATATGCACAGGTGCACTTATTTGCTACTAATTGGGTTCCATATTCACAATCAACTTCTATCATAAAATGTACAGGAGTCAAATTGCACATTTTAATGGGAGTTTAGCATTAGCTTTCCATTGATAGTCCCACTCAAGTGTTAAGTGTAATGTGCAGGCTGACATTCTAGTACAGAAATGGGAGTGAGTAACACTGTTAAGAGTACAAGTATTTCAAATGAGGTATGCAAATAAGGTTCTTTTTGCTTTCTCGGGTGTAAAGGAAAGATCCCATTGCACAATTTTGAGAAGCGGAGGGAGTATCCCACTGAGCTTCCTGATATTCATTCCTCAATCAATTGCAATTAAAAAAACATATTTTCCAGTGATTGTTATTTATGGAAGTGTGCTGTGCACAAATTAGACCATGTGCTTACATTAGGGCAGTGACTTTACTTCAAAACACTTCATTGGGTTGAGTAATAGAGTCACACAGCACCCAAACAGGCAGTTCATCCCATTATATCCCCACCAATCATTGCAGCACACTTTACACAAATTCTTTCTTAACCCATTTTATGCCCTCCACTCATAATTTCCCTTAAGCCCTTGTTAGCTTTCTAATTCATTTACTGTGAATGTTGGAAATCTGCAAAAGAAAACATGGAAAGTTCAACAGCACCTGGGGATATCCTGAGATCATGAACATTCTTACTTTTCAGGAGATGCCTTTGCACTTTTCAGTATTAAATAAGCTGGGGTCTTCTTATTCTCATCGGTTCTAACTCACATTCATACATGAGAGAATGCTCCAGCAGTTAAGTTCAAAATCAAAAACCAAAGCAGGGGATATTCAGCAGCTCAGGCAGCGTCTGTGGAGGGAGAAACAGAGGTAAGATTTCACGTTGAAGACCTTCCATTAGAGTAGAGTGAAGTGTACTTTGACATCCTCACTCATTGCTTCCACCAAAACTCATTACCAGATTTTAGTTTTGTTTCATTCACTTGAAGCTGGATAGAGACAGACCTACTGCCTCCCTACTTCATCACTGACTGATTCACTTTCCAAGAAAACCTGCGTAGAATATTATAGGAACCCTGATCAGATTAAGCTCAGGCTCTTTGATCGTTTTCTGGATGATCGTTCAACTAGTCTAATATACACTGCAAATATCAACACAGTCTCAGTTTACATTCTGCACAGGTGATTGGAACGAGCATTGGGTCTGTTCAGTCAGTTATCTTGCTTCAGGATATTTTTATTTCCCACAAGATTTCTAAAGAGGGGAATCTTATATTACACTCATTTGTGAGCCACCAAGGGGATTCATTTCTTCAGTGAATGCTGCTTTACATGTTTTACGCTCACTTAGAAAAATACATAGTTCAATAACTCATGAAACATCCATAATTCCAAACATTAATTCAGGGCGGTTCTTTATTTGTAATTCTGAAGAGAGGAATATTTATTTTCCAAATACTGAGGGAAGAAAGATTTTGAGCTTGGGCATGATGTAATATCTACATTTACTGACTTTGGAATTCAGATAGTGTTGTCTCTGGTATTAATTTTCTATGTAAATGAAGTATTATAAACTGCTCTGAGCTTACTAATGCTGAATACCACTTTAAAAGAATAACACTGAAGACAAACAGAGCTACTTTGAAGCATAATATTGAATTATTACAGACAAGCACTGGAAATGTAATACAGGAATCTTTGGTTTCATGTTGATGCAGTACATTGCCAGGAAAGGTCTTGCTTGAATTTGATGTTATGAAAGAATCAATAAAGTGGCAATAACAATTAAATAAGCTCACAGGAAGATAGATAATGGCAGGCCGATCTTGTTGTTATTATTTTAAATAAAACATATGACAGAATCTCTAGCTCTTGGAAAAAAAGATAAGGGGCCCAAAACTGCAAACAATACTACAAGTAAGGCCTCACCAATGCTACATAAAGCCTCAACATTACATTCTTGCATTTATAGTCTAATCCTCTTGAAATGAATGCTAACATTGTATTTGCCTTCCTCATCACCAAATCAATCTGCAAATTAACCTTTAGGGAAGCCTGAACAAGGACTCCCAAGTCCCTTTGCCTCAGGTCTTTAAATTTTCTCTCCATTTAGAAAATAGTCTACCCTTTTTTTTCTTTTTTTCCCAACATGCATGAACACACATTTCCTGATTGTATTCCATCTGCCACTTCTAGGTTCAAACTTGACCTTGGGCACAGTCCATGTTGAGTTTCCCTGTGACCTACTGTTTCCACTGGGTACTCCAGTTTTCTCGCACATATCAAAGACACATTGTTTGTGTGGGGGGTTTAATTAGCTATTATAAATTAACACTAGAGCAGCTGGGTTGGAGAAAAACAAAAGATGAAAAATGTCAGCAGAAAAGTGGCAATGCACACAAAATACTGGAGGAAGTCAACAGGTCAGGCAGTTAGTGTTTTGGGCTGAGACCCTTCATGAGTCCTGATGTAGGTCTTAGCCTGAAAAGTCAATTGTTTATTCCTCTCCAGAGATACAGCCTAACCTGCTGAACTCCTGCAGCATTTTGTGTGTGTTGCTCTGGATTTCCAGCGTCTGTAGAATCTCTTATGTTTATAATTAGCAGAGAAGTGGAGAGGTGAAGACTGAAGCAGGAGTGGCCCATGGTTACTTTCACTGGACAAAAAATGAGGTATAATACTTCCCTTGAGCTACATACATCTGTAATGAACTGGGATGCACATCCAAATATTATTTCCTTATTGCAAGATCAAATAACAGTGCATTCCAAAGCATTGCCTATTCACACCAACATTAAATTTATTATTGAAGAAGTCTTTACGAACTCTCCTCTGTCAATGAGGAACAGAGATACTGTGGTGCTTGAAAGTTTGTGAACCCTGTAGAATTTTCTGTATCTCTGCATAAATATGACTAAAAATGGGATCCGATATTCACATAAGTCCTAATGCTAGATAAAGACAACCCAATTAAATAAACAATAAAGAAACATTACATTTGTTCACGTATTTATTGAGAAAAATGATCCAATATTACATGTAATTGTTGCAAAAAGTATGTGAACCTCTGAGGTAATGCCTTTCACAAAAGCTATTTGGAGTCAGTTGTTCCAATCAATAAGATGAGTTTGGAGGTGTGGGTTTTAGAGATGCCCTGCCCGATAAAAAAGACACACAAAGTCAGGTTACTGACAGAGTCTGCACTTGTTAAGAAAGATCTGTTTATGTGCACTATGTCTCGATGAAAGCAACTTTCAGAGGACCTTAGAAGAAGAATTGTAAAGATGCATCAAGCTGAAAAAGGCTACAAAAGCATTTCTAAAAACTTAAATGTTCATCATTCCACAGTAAGAGAAATTGTCTACAAATGGAGGAATCTCGGTACTGTTGCTATTCTACCAAGGAGTGGGCATCCTGCAAAGATCACACCAAGAGCACAAAGTGCAATGTAGAAGGAGGTGAAAAGAACTCATGGGTAACAGCAAAAGACCTGGAATACAATGTTGGGAAATGTATGATCATGGATTTTGGTAAAAAGAACAATAGTGTGGACTATTATCTAAATGGGAAGAAAGTTCAAGCATCAGAGGTGCAGAGGAACTTAGGAGTCCTTGTGCAAGACGACCAGAAAGTTAGTTTACAGGTTGAGTCTGTGGTAAAGAAGGCAAATGCAGCATTGGCATTTATTTCAAAGGGAATAGAATATGAAAGCAAGGAGATAATGCTGAGCTTTTTTAAGACACTAGTCAGGCGGCATTTGGAGTATTGTCAACAGTTTTGGGCCCCAAATCTCATAAAGGATGTGTTGTCATTGGAGAACGTCCAGAGGAGGATCACAAGGATGATTCCAGGAATGGATGGGTTAACACATGAGGAGCGTTTGAAATGTTTTGGGCCTGTACTCACTGAAATTTAGAAGAATGCATGGGGATCTCATTGAAATCTACCAAATGTCGTAAGGTCTAGACAGGGTGGATGTGGAAAGGAAGTTTCCTTTGGTGGGGGTATAGAGAACTAGAGGGCATAGCCTCAAAATTGGGGGGGGGGGCAAACTTCTAGAACAGACGTAAGGAGAAATTTTTTTAGCCAGAAAGTAGTGACTCTGTGGAATAGTCTGCCACAGACTGTGGTGAAGGCCAAATCCGTGGGTATATTTGAGGCGGAAGTTGATCGTTTCCTGATCGGTCAGGGCATCAAAGGATATGACAATATCAAACTCATATCAATATCAAACAATAACCAAACTCCTTTTACATTGCAGGAGTATGGGATTGAGTAGGATTCAGGATTACCCACGATGGAATGGTGAAGCAGACTCAATGGGCTGAATGGCCTAATTCTGCTCCTATGTCTTATGGCTTTATGGTCTTATGGACCTGCAGAGATCTCCAAACTTGCTAAAGTCTCTGTTCATCTGTCCACTATCATAAAAATACTGAACAAGAATGGTGTTCATGCAAGGACACCTTGGAGGAAACCACTGTCCTCCAAAAAATCATTGCTGCACGTCTGAAGGTTGCAAAAGGGCACCTGGATGACCTACAATCCTTCTGGGACAATGTTCTGTGGACAGATGAGACAAAAGTTGAACTTTTTGGCAGAAATGCATATTGCTATGTTTGGAGGAAAAAAGAGCACTGCTCACCAACACCAAAATCTCATCCCAATTCTGAAGCATGGTGAAAGGAGCATCATGTTTGGGGCTGCATTGCTAGCACAGTGCCCGAAGAGCTTGTAATCTTTGAGGGAACAATAAATTCAGAATTGTATCAAGACATTTTACAGGAGAATGTCAGGGTAGTTGTTCATCACCTGAAGCTTAATAGAAGTTGGATAATGCACCAAGACAATGATCCAAAAGACAAGAGTAAGTCAACAACACAATGATTTAAAAATAAGACAATTCATATTTTGGGATGGCCAAGTCAAAGTTCTGACCTTTATCCTATAGAAGTATTGTGGAAGGACCTGAAGCAAGCAGTTCATGCAAGGATGCCCATCAACATCACAGAGTTGAAGCGGTTTTGTTGGAAAGTGTGGCCTAAACTTCCTCCAAGCCAATGTGCTGGAGTGAGCAACAGTTACTACAAAAGTTTGGTTAAAGTTATTGCTGTACAAGGGGTCACACCAGTTACTGAAAGCAAAGGTTCACTTACTTTTTCCAACAAATACATGTAATATTGGACCATGTTTCTGAATAAATAAATGAGCAAGTGTAATGTTTTAGTGTTATTTATTTAATTGGTTTGTCTTTATCTAGTTTTAAGACACGTGAAGATCTGATTACTGTACATTTTAGGTCATATTTATGCAGAAATAAAGAAACTTCTACAGGGTTCACAAACTTTCTAGCACAACTGTAAAATAAACAACATAGGGAGCTGACAGAATTGTTGCATTTATAGACTCAGAGGTCACTTTATGGGGTACACCTGTATACTGGCTCGTTAATGCTAGTGTACAGGAGTACCCCATAAATCAGCCAATCATCTGACAACAACCTAATGCATAAAGACATGTAGACATGGTCCGGGTAGTTCAATTGTTGTTCAGACCGAATATCAGAATGGAAGAAAACTGACTTTGGTCATAAAATAATTATTGGTGCCAGATGGAGTTGTTTGAGTATCTTAGAAATTACTAATTTCCTTGGATTTTCATGCACAACAGTCTCTAGAGTTTACAGAAAATGGTGCGCAAAACAAAAATTAAACACCCCACAAGTGGCAGTTCTGTGAGTGAAAACTCCTTGTTATTGAGAGAAATCAGAGGAGAATGGCCAGACTGGTTCAGGCTGACAGGAAGGTGACAGTAACTCAAATAACCACGTGTTATAGCAGTGGTATGCCGAAGAACATCTCTGAATGCACAACATGTTGAACCTTGAAGCAGATGAGCTACAACAGCAGAAGAACGTGAACATACACTCAGGGGCTACTTTATTAGGTACAAGAGGTACCGTAAAGAGTGGCCACTGATTGTATGAATTTTAAATCCCTTTTCCTCATTTATTTCAAGATCAATGAGGCTAATTCACAACAATGTCGAATTTAGGCATCCTTTAACATTTAAGTAAACCAAGGGCAAAAGTGATTCTTTATGTGTTATTCTCAAGAGAGGAAGGTTTTTTTTCCAAATGCTGAGGCAAGAAAGATTTTGAGCTTGGATGTGATATAATATCTACATTTGCTGACTTTGGAATTCAAATAGTGCTGTCTCTGGTATTAATTTTGTATCATCAAATGTATATAAACAAAATATTATAAACTGCCCTGTGCTTACTAATGTTGAATACCACATTGAAAGAATAACACTGAAGATAAAAAGAGTTATTTTGAAACATAATATTATTACAGACAGCATTGCAAGCGTAATACAGGAGTCTTTGGTTTCATGTTGATGCAGTACATTGCCAAAAAAGGTCCTGCTTGAATTTATTGTTATGGAAGAGTCAATGAAACGGCAATAACATTTAAATAAGCTCACAAGAAGACTGATAATGGCAGGTTCAGCTTGTTACTAATATTTTCAATAAAACATATAACAGAATCTCTAGCTCTCGGAAAAATAATTAAATTCCTAAGTCGGAGCAATTGACTTAAAAATTCTACCTTTTTTTCTTAATTGGCAAATGTAAAAGAAGAAAACCCTAAGTATTCAATTTTCATTTGTCTAGATTTCAGATTTTCTCTGCAAAGGGAAGGATGAACAGGGGAGAATTACTGACTTCAACTCAGTTGCTTAGATATTATTTTTTTCAACAAACTGCTTCATATTATGTTTACTGCGCAATGACTAATATCCACCATTTGTATAGAAACTGATAGCACTCTTAGAACATTTACATGCTTGCCATAACAAAGTATTAATGCTGAATTATAGTCACTAATGTTTATGTACAACAATCGGTAATCATTAATTATTTGTACCTTTTAACTGCATAAAATATCATTTTGAGGTGTAACTTCCAAAGCTTTTACATATACTTATTCATGATCCATGGCAAAATGCTACTCAGAAACAAGCCAGGGCTTGATCGACATCAGCTGGGTTGCCCAGGCAAGGGTGTCTGATGTTGAAAGACGCAAAACACCCTACGTCCCCGGGCTATATCGCTAATGATGTGTCTGAGTGCATCGCAAGATTTATCATTCATAGTATGTGCAAGTAAAACACCTTAGACATCAAAGAGAATGATTTTCATCTCTTCTGCATTTTGGCACGTTCCTTGAAGCTGGTAAACTTTACTAACCAGATTATTATTACCTCAAATATCATTAATGACTCCTGGATGTATACATGAGTTATTACAGAATTTTGATGTGGAAAAGATTTAATTAATCCTTAATAATTTCAAAACATACCACGTAACATATTGTTTCTAAATCATTTAAGGACCTTTATTCTGAACTGAACCTGTTTTAATTCAGGTCATATGTGGTTTGGCTTAGCACCCGAATATTTCCATAAAACATCTTATGTGCTGCCTAATTTCTAGCTGGATCCTAAACACCACATTCAATAATAAAAATTGCCCCAAAGCCAGGTGACACATCAAGTACTCTGACACAATCTTTCTCGTGAAAAACATATGCTAAATATCATTTTGGAAATTCACAAGGCAAATATTTGCAGAAGGCTGGGATAAATTTTCAATCTCTGATCACTTCAAGCAAGGCTGCAGACAACCAAATAGTGCATTTGATAATGTGCTGTTCTAAATGCAAATTATCACCTCATAGTTCCAAGACTCGAAACACCAATTGACCTGAGATGAATGCATAATATAGAATTATAAAAATGGTAAATATACCACTTTCCTTGGGAATCAATCACAAGATACATTACAGCTTATTTACAATGATTTCATGATTCCATCAGAAATGATCTTATTTGGAGTTTACTGATGCTTTTACTTTAAAGATACTTTCAATTTTCAGTTTTTCCTTTGTATATAATTTTGTTTGTGAATTTGCAATCAGTAAGGTTACCCACAGCATGATCTGAGGCTATGCTTCTTACCACTTCATTGATGCACTTGTGATGTTGTGGTTCATTTTGATCTGGGCATATACCCTGATCATAAATCAATGTTGATTTAGATAAATGACTCTGTGTAAATGCAGTAAACACTAATGACAGTATTCATCAAAATGTGAGCTGTTCCATATTGTGCAGGGCATTTGTTTGCTCCCGAGCATATGGTTAGAGCATTATAAAGCCATTGCATAATGTTGAAGGAAATGCATCTCATTCCATTTATCCTCCATCTTAGAAAAAACACATTTGTTGCTTCACAAGTTCTTCTAATTTGCCTATTGATCTTTATTGAAATAAGTGAGCTTTTCAAATGTGGAAATGACCTTGGTATACTTTGGAAGGATAAATGAATGTATAACTGATGATTATTAATAAAAGTGGATGATTGACTTTCATTTGAAGATTATTTCTCCTAACTACATTCTCTAGTAATTGAAAGGACATTTTGTAATGTTTGCACCGTAATCATCTCCTTCATGTCCTCAATAAATTATGTCATTTGAATGCACACATCTAATAAATCAGGGTCGACCATGGATATTTCATCCTAGCTGTCTAGATATGCAAAGCCAGGGCAGTACAATATGGAGAACAAGTTGATACCCATGTAACAGGTCATCCTCTCCACACCTCTGATGAACCCAAAGGAACGGTAGAGCCCAATGCTTCTTGGCACCAGCAATGTCGCAGGAATTGCCAGTCAGCATTGAACTCAGTGTAGGAATACCTTAAGGTCTACAGCTCTGAATTCTTCCCTCAGGGTTTACTCCCAAATCCTTCCCCATGAATGGGTATAACCACAAGGCAGCAGAGGTTTGAGATCAGAGTTTTCCTTCTCCTGGATGAAAGAGCCCCATTTTGCTGAAACTTTCAGATATAAGAGAACTAAAGGTAAATTAAAAAACTCATATCTCAATGATTCAGCTTCTACAGTATCACATTTTTCTCTTTTAGCAAAGAACCAAGTTTTGTGAGAGACTTAAAAGTGTTTCCATCAGGATGATCACTTGAAATGGGATTTGGACATTACAGTGGATGCTGAATGCGGATTGACCATTTTATCAGCAAAAGTTAAAGTTGGTTGATCTGCTAACCAAAGCTTCAGGTAGCAACATTTCCCAGGTGGGTTGACTGGTTGCATCTTGCCGGGGATGATAATGAAAATGTTCAGGAATGTAGGAATCTGCAGAGTAGTGGACACAGCTCAATACGTGAGGAACTGCATCAAAAGTACCTATCATCAAAGACCCACACCATCCAAGCTACGCCATCTTCTCCCAGCTACCATCAGGCAAGAGGTACAGAGTTGAATGTCCCACTCAAGCAAGTTCAAGAGCAGATACCTCCCTTCAGTCATTCAATTATTAAATCAGCTTGCATAAACCTAAGCACTTATGCTTAATTTATGCTTTCCTTTTGAAAGTATGTCTATGATGCCTACAGCACAACTGCAAGCAAGTTTTTCCTTGCACTTGTACATACAAGTACATGTACTGGTGTCTCGCACAATAAACTCTACTTGACTTGACTTGTGATCTTTGTTGCCAATTTGCCAGTGTGCGAAGGTCAATCAACCAAATGTTTGAGCTGAACCAGTGGTTCTACAAATAATTCCATTTCAAGTGCTCTGAATAGGCTGTGTTTGCACTGCTCTTTGTTCTACAGAATGATAGAAACTTAAGGTGACTGCAGTCAGAATAAGTGAATTGTGTTTGCATCGTAAGTCAAGTATAAGCTATGCCTGATTTTTTTTCTTTCAAGTAAACAGAGTATATGTCTGATAAGCATATTTATAATCATAGAGGAAAGGGGCATGGATTGGCCCACTCAATCTATATTTATTTATTTATTGAGGCAGCACGGTATAGGCTCTTCTGGCCCTTTGAGCCATGCTATCCCCCAATTTAATCCCAGCCTAATCAAAGGACAATTTACAATGACCATTTAACCTACTAACCGGTATGGGAAGGAACCAGAGCACCCAGAGGAAACCCATGTGGTCACGGGGAGAATGTACAAACTTCTTACAGGCAGCTGCGGGAATTGAACCCGGGTCACTGGCACTGAAAAGTGTTGTGCCAACCACTACACTACCGTGCCACCCTTAAATACTTGAAGACAGCAGTGGGAATTGAACCTAGGTCGCCTGTACTGTAAAATGTTGTGCTAACCACTATATTATCGTGCCATAACTCAAAGCGTTACACTAACCTCTATATACCCCATACTGACCATCAGTTTGGTTTATGTTACCAAACTCCCTTCTATCCTTCAGAATAAGTTCTAGTTGTATTTTTATTTCTGAATTCTGTTCAGCCAACAGAAACTGCACACCCTTTTCTGCAGGCAGACCGGATAGACAATCAAAGCCATTTCTGAGGACCACTCATTTGAAAAATAAAATATCCCACATTTTTTGCATTGTGGTGCAGCCTCACAGCATAGCTGATCCAGATTCAGTCCTGATTCGCAGTGCTGTTTAGTGATGAGTTCGCACAATCTCCCACAACCTCATGGAATTCTTCAGGATCTTTTGGTTTCCTACTATATCACAAAGAAATACTTGAGTTGTCAATTAGCCAATGTAAATTACCACTAGTCTACAGATAAATGGCAGCGTCTTGGGAGAGGTGATGATATGTGGGGAGACTAGAGTACAAGGCAATGGATGGAGTTAAGATGGCAGCAAGTGGCTGCCTCAATTAGCTCAGATGCAAAAAAAAACAGCTTAACTTCTCTCAATGGCTTTTTTTTCTCTCTTTTCAAGGTGGTTGACTTCCTATTGAGGTCCTGATCTGCAATGGAACTCACCTCATTTTTTTACGGCGGCTGAGTTCCTGTTCCTGGAGCTCACCAGCCGACAATTTTCCGACAATCTCCACGTGCGGTTTGAAAGATGGCACCATGGGGTTGCAGCCCTGCACGGCCCTGTGGATGACCGATTTCAGGCCAGTGTTGCCAGCTTCACAGGAGATGGCACATCGGGAATTCGCTGTGGCAGATGTGTGGAAAAGCGACGTGGCAGACGGTAATATCGTAACAGCAACTGTCAGGCTCCCCTTTTGCTATGAAAATGGGTGATATCTCTCTGTGCATTGTTAGTGAGAGAGAGAGAACCTGTGGTATGTTGAACTGTCAGGTAAACAGTAGTTTGTGTTGACTGCAGATCACGGTCTCTCTTTGGCTGCTTTGCTGTTGCTTGGTGGGTGCTGGCCACTGAAGTATTTAGAACATAGAACATAGAATAGTACAGCACATTACAGGCCCTTCAGCCCACAATGTTGTGCCGACCCTCAAACCCTGCCTCCCATATAAACCCCCACCTTAAATTTCTCCATATCCCTGTCTAGTAGTCTCTTAAACTTCACTAGTGTATCTGCCTCCACCACTGACTCAGGCAGTGCATTCCACGCTCTGAGTAAAAAACCTTCCTCTAATATCCCCCTTGAACTTCCCACCTCTTACCTCAAAGCCATGTCCTCTTGTATTGAGCAGTGGTGCCCTGGGGAAGAGGAGTTGGCTATCCACTCTATTTCTCTTAATATCTTGTACACCTCTATCATGTCTCCTCTCATCCTCTTTCTCTCCAAAGAGTAAAGCCCTAGCTGCCTTAATCTCTGATCATAATCCATACTCTCTAAACCAGGCAGCATCCTGGTAAATCTCCTCTGTACCCTTTTCAATGCTTCCACATCCTTCCTACAGTGAGGCAACCAGAACTGGACACAATACTCCAAGTGTGGGCTAACCAGAGTTTTATAGAGCTGCATCATTACATTGCGACTCTTAAACTCTATCCCTCGATTTATGAATGCTAAAACACCATAAGCTTTCTTAACTACCCTATCTACCTGTGAGGCAACTTTCAGGGATCTGTGGACATGTACCCCAAGATCCTTCTTCTCCTCCACACTACCAAGTATCCTGCCATTTACTTTGTACTCTGCCTTGGAGTTTGTCCTTCCAAAGTGTACCACCTCACACTTCTCCAGGTTGAACTCCATCTGCCACTTCTCAGCCCACTTCTGCATCCTATCAATGTCTCTCTGCAATCTTCAACAATCCTCTACACTATCTACAACAGCACCAACCTTTGTATCATCTGCAAACTTGCCAACCCACCCTTCTACCCCTACATCCAGGTCGTTAATAAAAATCACAAAAAGTAGAGGTCCCTGAACAGATCTTTGTGGGACACCACTAGTCACAACCCTCCAATCTGAATGTACTCCCCCCACCATGACCTTCTGCCTTCTGCAGGCAAGCCAATTCTGAATCCACCTGGCCAAACTTCCCTGGATCTCATGCCTTCTGACTTTCTAAATAAGCCTACCGTGTGGAACCTTGTCAAATACCTTACTAAGATCCATGTAGATCACATCCACTGCACTACCCTCATCTATATGCCTGGTCACCTCCACAAAGAACTCCATCAGGCTTGTTAGACACGATCTGCCCTTCACAAAGCCATGCTGACTGTTCCTGATCAGACAATGATTCTCTAAATGCCCATAAATCCTATCTCTAAGAATCTTTTCCAACAGCTTTTCCACCACAGACGTAAGACTTAATGGTCTATAATTATCCTGACTATCCCTACTACCTTTTTTGAACAAGGGGACAACATTCGCCTCCCTCCAATCCTCCGGTACCATTCCCATGGACAACGAGGATGTAAAGATCCTAGCCAGAGGCTCAGCAATCTCTTCCCTTGCCTCATGGAGCAGCCTGGGGAATATTCTGTCAGGCCCAGGGACTTATCTGTCCTAATGTATTTTAACAACTCCAACACCTCCTCTCCCTTAATATCAACATGCTCCAGAACATCAACCTCACTCATATTGTCCTCACCGTCATCAAGTTCCCTCTCATTGGTGAATACCAAAGAGAAGTATTCATTGAGGACCTCGCTCACTTCCACAACCTCCAGGCACATCTTCCCACCTTTATCTCTAATCGGTCCTACCCTCACTCCTGTCATCCTTCTTTTCTTCACATAATTGAAGAATGCCTTGGGGTTTTCCTTTACCCTACTTGCCAAGGCCTTCTCATGCTCCTTTCTTGCTCTTTTCAGCCCCTTCTTAAGCTCCTTTCTTGCTTCCCTATATTCCTTAATAGACCCATCTGATCCTTGCTTCCTAAACCTCATGTATGCTGCCTTCTTCCACCTGACTAGATTTTCTACCTCACTTGTCACCCATGGTTCCTTCACCCTACCATTCTTTATCTTCCTCACCGGGACAAATTTATCCCAAACATCCTGCAAGAGATCTCTAAACATCAACCACATGTCCAGAGTACATTTCCCTGCAAAAACATTATCCCAATTCACACTCGCAAGTTCTAGCCTTAGCCACATAATTTGCCCTTCCCCAATTAAAAATTTTCCTATCGTCTCTGATTCTATCCTTTTCCATGATAATGCTAAAGGCCAGGGAGCGGTGGTCACTGTCTACCAGATGCTCACCCACTGAGAGATCTATGACCTGACCCGGTTCGTTACCTAGTACTAGACCTAGTATGGCATTCCTCCTAGTCGGCCTGTCAACATACTGTGACAGGAATCCGTCCTGGACACACTTAACAAACTCTGCCCCATCTAAACCATTGGAACTAATCAGGTGCCAATCAATATTAGGGAAGTTAAAGTCACCCATGATAACAACCCTGTTATTTTTGCACCTTTCCAAAATCTGCCTCCCAATCTGCTCCTCTGTATCTCTGCTGCTACCAGGGGGCCTATAGAAAACCCCCAATAGATTAACTGCTCCCTTCCTGTTCCTGACTTCCACTCATACTGACTCAAAAGAGGATCCTGCTACATTACCCACCCCTTCTGTAGCTGTAATAGTATCCCTGACCAGTAATGCCAGCCTTCCTCCCCTTTCCACCTCTCTCTATCGCTTTTAAAGCACTGAAATCCAGGAATATTGAGAATCCATTCCTGCCCTGGTGCCAGCCAAGTCTCTGTAATGGCCACTACATCATAATTCCATGTATGTATCCAAGCTCTCAGTTCATCACCTTTGTTCCTGATGCTTCTTGCATTAAGGTACACACACTTTAGACCTTCTACCTTACTACCTTTACACCCTTTATTCTGTTTCTCTTTCCTCAAAGCCTCTCTATATGTTAGATCTGGCTTTACTCCATGTACTTCTTTCACTGCTCTATCGCTCCGGGTCCCATCCTCCTTGCAAATTAGTTTAAACCCTCCCGAACCATGCTAGCAAACTTACCTGCAAGGTTATTGCTCCCCCTCAAGTTCAGGTGCAACCCATCCAATCTGTACAGATCCCACCTTCCCCAGAAGAGATCCCAATGATCCAAAAATCTAAAACCCTGCTCCCTGAACCAACTCCTCAGCCACGCATTCAACTGCCATCTCTTCCAATTCTTACCATCACTGTCACGTAGCACTGGCAGCAATCCTGAGAACGCCACCCTTGAGGTCCTGTTCTTCAGCCTTCTGCCTAGTTCCCGAAGCTCACACTTCAGGACCTCATCCCTCTTCCAACCTATGTCGTTAGTACCAACATGTCTCACGACTTCTGGTTGCTTTCCCTCTCATACCAGGATGTCGTGCACCCGGTCAGAGACATCCCGGACCCTGGCACCCGGGAGGCAACAAACCATGTGGGTGTCCTTCTCACGTCCACAAAATCTCCTGTCTGCTCCCCTGACTATAGAGTCTCCAATGACGACAGTTCTCTTCTTCTCCATCCCACCCTTCTGCACCACCGGGTCAGACTCAATGCCAGAGGCCCTGCCACCGTGGCTCACACCTGGTTGGTCATCCCCGCCAACAGTATCCAGGATGGTAAACTTATTATTCAGGGGAATGGCTACAGGGGTGCTTTGCACTACCTGTCTACTCACCTTCACTTTCCCCCCTCTGACTGTCACCCAATGACCTGCTTCCGGCAGCCTAGGTGTGATTACCTCCCTGTAGCTCTCATCTATGACTGCCTCGTTCTCCCTTATGAGTCGAAGGTCATCCAGCTGCTGCTCCAGCTTCCTTACACTGTCTTCTAGATGGCCCAGCTGCATGTACTTCTGGCAGATTTAGCTGAAATGGGTGTGGTGGGAGGTGGGTTTGTTGCGATGATGCTTGCTGCGATGATGCTTGCTGCTCCTTGCGCAGGGAGGGGGAGCAAGGGCTCTAGGGTTCTAATGTTTTTTTCTGTTGGTCATTTTTTTGGGGTTCTTTTGTTTTTCATGGATGTCTGTGAAGACAAGTATTTCAGGTGGTATACTGTCTACATTCTCTGATAATAAACGGAACCATTTGAAATTTTGGGAAGTGAAGTGGCTCTGTGAGCCGACATCCAATTGATAGACTGAACAATTTCCTATGTCCATTTGGAAATATGGAAATAGGTTTGCTAAAAGACTTACTTACTGCCCATTATACCACTGGCATTTTGGGCAGCAATGAAGGTCCTCCATCTCAGGCGGTGTTCAGAGCTTCCTTCATCATGTCAGTAGCTTCCACTCAGTTTTCACAGCTGTAAGTCATGCAAGTGCCAGGTCGAGACTCAGGAATACCATTGCACTCTTCATTGCCGTTTCTGTAACAATTTTGTTTTACCAGTCAGGAATGTTGACCCTGAGCTGAACCCCAAAACCTGGAGGACCAGTGGATCCCTCTTAGATCGATCTCCACTCTTTGATCTGTTTGGCATTAGGTCACCCAACCAAGATCCAAAGAATAAAGCCCTGACTCCAGCCAACATAGCTCTCGAGGTCATTGAGGCATGCAAGCCTCCAGGCCATAACAAGATTGTACTCTTCTTGGAGGTTTGCTGGAAGAAAGGCAATTTTAAACAATTTATTATAATCTGCAAAATGAACTGTTTTTTTCATGATTGGGCATCATTGAAAAGATCAATATTTCATTCCCTAATGCTAATAGCTCTTGAGAAAGTGTTGGTGACCCATTTTCTCAAACCACTGGAAGAATGTCGAGTCTGGTTGCAACTACATAGTTTTCTGGGCCTTTTCATCCTTTCCACTGCTGGCCCCTCAATAAGGACTGGGATTAAATGTGCACGTGGGAACAAGAATGACAAGTACAGATACAATGAAAATCTTGCTTCCAGCAGCATTCTAGCATATAGGTACAGACAATCTGTGGAATATAACTTATACATAGCTTACAAGACAGTGAATAGAGATAGAAAACAAGAACTTTGTGCAAAAAAATAAAGCTGCAACCACAAGTACCAGTGTAATTGGTAAAATCCTGTTGTTAGTAAAATCTCAGATTGTAACAAGGAGGTGACGTGAGTAAGATAAACTGGCCACTGAATAAATTGAAATAAGCTGCAGAAAGTTGTAAACTCCATCAGCTCAATCATGCACATTAACCTATACAGCATTCAGGACATCTTTAAGGAGACATGCCTCAGAAAAGTGACATCCATCATTGAGGACCCCCATCACTCGGGACAAGCCCTCTTCTCATTGCTGCCTTCAGGAAGGAGGTAAAGCAGCCTGAAGGTATTTATTCAATGATTCAGGAATAGCATCTTCCCCTCTGCCATCAGATTTCTGAATGAACATTGAACACATGAACACTACTCTTTTTCCCTCTATTTTTGCACAACAAATTTCATGATATATGCCCATGATATTAACCCTGATGTTAGGAATAGTTTGTCATGGTCCATTGATGAGATGGGTTTAACATTGTGCAGGACAGTTCCAGAACAGCATATTAAACATCAACCAGTCTCACTCCAGGCAATCAGAAGGATAATCTAACACCTTAAATGGTGATGATGAATCCTTGAAAGAGAACTAGTCTCACTTCACCAGTGTTTTCCCATAGCCTTATAAAATGTACAGTGTGCATTAAGGTTACATCCAAATCTCTTTTGACATTTATTGTTGAATCTCTTTCCACTATTCTTTCAGTGAATCTATTATAAATCATGGCCAAGATAGGTTTGCCCATTTTCCCTCTTACACTTTAGCCAAAGAGTTTAAATTTGAATCATAAAGTCATAGCAGAGATAAAGGCCCTTTGTTCCACCATGTTCATGTTGGCTAGGAATACTCTGACTAATGCTCTTGTATATTATGCAGAGGTTTGCAGCATCTGACAGGAGAGTTGAAAATATATTGAACTTTGAAAGCCATCTCATAATATTTCAAAACAATATTACAATGAGAATAAATGACAAAAGATTAAGAAATTTGTGTATCATAAACTTGTGAAATTCTGCAGATGCTAGAAACCCAAAGCAACGCACACAAAATGCTGGAGGAACTTGACAGGTCAGGCAGCATCAATGGAAATGAACAAACAGTCAGTGTTTTGGGTTGAGACTCTTCTTCAGAATGGGAAAGGAATGGAGAAGGTGCCAGAATAAAAAGGAGGGGGAAGGGGAGGAAAGTAGGGTCTGTTTAGCAATTAACTTAGGAAATTGTGCTACTGTTGTTGTGAACATCAACAGCTGTGGCATATGTGGCACGTAGAGCACAGAAACTTATGCAAGCAATAGTGAAAACCAAGGAGTGTGCATTAGTTCACAGTAATTGACTACAGCAAGCTTAAAAACTTCCCTTAGGAATTGAAGAGGTAATCATTTCATGACTAAAACATGGACTGATATTGATAATGGCATGTGTAATGAGAAGATGATAACCCTTCCTGATATATCAACATGGCGTACAATGACTTTACTGTTTGACACTAATAGACTTTGTAATTTGATTAGGCAGTTAGTGTGAAGGTTTAATTTCAAAAGAGGCAGAGGAAATTCATAATGTCCCTATGTTTTCAATAAAAAAACATCAATAACTCCTCCCAAGTAGAATTGAGATGGAAATGTAAATACTTGTATCCTCAAATTGCACTGTGACATACCAGAATTGGAATCATTATTGAATTTTGGTTGATATAATCTTCACCAGTTAATAGGTCCTGTTAATGCATCTAATTAAAATTGGCAGAGAGATAGCTATCGATCAGCAGCAATTTTCATTCAGCTTATTATCATTCTTTCTGATAATGGTGGTTCAGAAAGTCAAAGCTAACTGTACATTAACTTTGTGAACTAATGTGCCAATGACACATCCTTCTCAGAGAAAAAAGTGACAGGTCCACTGGTTAGCATTTTGCTGTCAATAGTTTCATGAGTCATGCAAAAGATTTTCAAGAAACAAACACAGATTCTACATTTCCCTTTTCAGTTGTTTATTGGCTTACTGTTCATATTCAATCTTACTTGGTCTTCATTTTAATTACCCATGACTAGCGTTCTCCAAGCTGTCTGTGAGATGATGTCCACAGCAACTGGGTGCAATTCATGGATGCTAGTGCTGAACTTAGCCAGTGAGCAGCCACCAGGCATATAATTTTATTTCACTCACCTGGGTTGTCGCAAGGATTCCAGTAATGTTGTCTACCCACACACAGGCCCATCAGGAATCTATTCAGCAACGTTCAAAGTAAATTTATTATCGAAGTACAACCCTAAGATTCATTTTCTTGAGGGCTTACTCAAAAATCTGCAGAATAGTACTACAACAGGATCGATGAAAGAGGAACCAAAATGTAGAAGACAACAAACTGTGCAAAGGAAAATATAAATAAATAGCAATAAATAATGAGAACTTGAGATAATGAAATAAAGAGTTCTTAAAATTGAGATCATTGGTTGCGGGAATATTTCAATGATGGGGCGTGAAGTTGAGTGCAATTATCCGCTTTTTGTTCAAGACCGTGATGATTGAGGAGTAGTAACTGTTCCTGAACCCGGTGGTGTGAGTACTGAGACTCTTGTGCTTTCTACCTGATAGCAGCAATGAGAAGAGAGCATGATCTGGGAGGTGGGAATGCTGCTTTCCTACGACAGCATTTAATGTAAATGTGCTTAATGGTTGGAAGAGCTTTATCCATGATGTACTGGGCTGAACCCACTGCTTCTTATAGGATTTTCCATTCAAATGCTTTGGTGTTTCCATACCAGGCTGTGATACAACCAGTCAATATACTCTCCACTACACATCTATAAGACTAGCATTTATATTGTTCCTTTTATATACTCATAAAGTCACATCTATTACCAGCACAATACTCCTGAAGCACTGTCTTTGAAGTAATTAGAAAATATATTACCAATTTAGTTGTGCTCATTTTTTTCAGAAATATACCACTTTACTGACCAGTCTTATTAAGAGATTGTTGTTATGACACCACTCAGGCAGATTTTCAATCTCTCTCCTACTGGCTGACTCATCACCGCCTTTAATTTGGCCCACGACATTGGTGTCATCAGCAAATTTGAACATGGCACTGAGTGTGTGGTAAATTGAAGCCAGGTGGGCTACCTGATTGACAAGGAGCTGTTTTAATGATGATGATGCCAACTCCTCTCACCTGAATGGTGGAGTCTTTATTGTACTGTTTTGATGTTGTAGGGCACACGGCAATTAAAAATTTACAGCAGGTGAATTTAAAATATTTTCACAAATCAATTAGCATGAGAATTAAAGAGTTTCAATTTTAGGACATGTGCTTAACCATATAGATCAAAGAGAAAGAGAAATTTCTTCAAAGAAAACCATAAGGAAATTTAAAATAGAAGCAGGAGAAAGTTACATGGTCATTTAAGCCTGCTCGTATATTCATTAACTTGATCACCTACTTCAGCACCATTATCCAGCACTATTACCATATCCCTGATCTGTTGAATGAATATAAACGAATCTTCCCATTGTTCTAAAGTAAAGAATTTCCAAAGGATCAGCATCCACTGAATGGAAAAGGTTCCCCTAATCTCAGTCCCAAACAGCTGATCTCAGATCCTCAAATACCCTGACTCCTCGATCAGGGCAGATATCTTTCCTGAATCATACTCATTTAAGACGATTCAATAAGATCTCCTCTCAGTCTTCTAATCTCTGAAAGATACAGTTCTGATTGATTCAATCTTTAGTACTGCCAGGGAGGTGGTACAGGACCCTGAAGACCTTCAGGAACAGCTTTTGCCTCCCCTCCCCAATCATCAGATTTCTTGAATCTATGAACACTACATTATTTCTATTGCTTTATTTATTTACTTTGTACTTTATAGTAATTCTTGTTTTGCCCTTGCAATGTACTGCAGCTGCAAAACAACAAATTTCACATCATGTAAGAAAGTGATAATAACCCTGATTCTAATCTCCTATTGTCCACTCTGCCCTCTGATCAGATTTTCTCGACTCCAGCCTTTGATCTTTCCCACCCTCCTGGCTTCACCTATGACCTTCCAGCTGGCCTCTTTCACCTCTTCGCACCTTCTAATTCAGGCATCTTCACCCTTCCCTCTCAGTCCTGATGAAGGCGCCCCAAAACGTCAACTTTTCCATATTTGCTGCCTGACATGCAGAGTTCCTCCATCATTTTGTGTGTGTTACTTTGGATTTCCAGCATTTGCTGATTTTATCGTGTAAATAATTTTCTCTCTCTGGTTCACAACAAACTCTAGCATGACAATTGTAGCTGTTGATCAGGAGTATCCTTAGTGGGCAGCAAATAATTAACTTTTCTAGATGGGAACCAGCCCAACTACAAAAACAAAATTGAGAGCAGATGGTAGAGGTTAGTAAAGCTTTGCCAAAGTAGTTTGTCTCTCCTTGGGAGGTGTGCCATAAGGGAAGAAAGAATGGGATATGTCACAGGCATTACATGAAAAAAAAATGGGAGAAGACTTCTGTAGACTGTAAAAAGACCAGCCCAACCTAGGAAATGTTCAGTTCTTGTAATGTAAATGACAATGTGATGATCTCCACTGTGAAATTGTGTAGTTGGGTGTCTGTGCAAGTATTCAAAGCAGGACCGAGAGGCTGGAAGCTTCCCACGGTAAAGGCTTGCAATGGATCACTTTGAAGGTTTATGAGAATAACACACTTCTGGAGGAGATACAAACCTTTTTCGGCAGTATTTCACTGAATGACATCTGCTACCTCTTCTATTTTCATGGAGCTTTGACAGAAGCCAAAAAAGAAAATTGCCACTTGATCACCTGAGCCATAACTCAATTGAGTGCAGAAGCAGAAAATTGCAGCCATATGTTTATGCTTTGCAGTCTGTCTGAACACACTTAATACACCTTTGTTGACTTTCAATTCTACACTTTCTAAACATGTTTTTTGGTTCACCAGGGCTATAGCATAATGCTGTAAGAGAATAGGCCCTTTAGCCTAAGAATCAGAATCAGGTTTATTGTTACTGACATACATTGTGAAATTTGTTGCTTTGCAGCAGCAGTTCATTGTCCTACATAAAAACAGTATGTTGTTGTAAAATTTTGCTAAAAATGCAGAAACTTACAAGGTCAGGGGCCTTGAGATTAGGCTGGCTAGGACTTTATGAGGGGTGACCTTATAAAATAATAATGAAGGCTATCGATAGGGTTTAAAGCATATTGTCTTTTTCTCCCCCAGGGAAGAGGAATGAAAATCTAGAGTGCATAGGTTTAAGTGATGAATAAGTAAGTGACTGACAGTCAACTTCTTCATGCAGAGGGTGGTGTATGTACATAGAAAGAGTTGCTAGAAGAAGTAGTTGAGGCAAGTACAGTAGCAACATTTAAAAGTTATTTGGTTAAGTACGTGGATAGGTATGGTTCAGAAGGATATGAGCCAAACTCAAGGAAATGTGATTATCTTAAGCCAGCATCTTGGTCAGCATAACCAAATTGGGCTGAAGGGCCTTTTTCTGCGCGGCATTAATGTTTCAATTGCATAATGCATCTCACGGAAGCATATTGGCCCATGGACTATATGTGCAATGTATCAATTTATCTCAAGCTGACCTGCTTACACCTCAAGACAGAAAGAAATCAAATTGCAATGAGAAATGCTCTTCAATTGAACTCATTGCAAGTTCTAGACACACACTTTTCAGTATCCATAAATCACATAAAATGTCACTTGCATATTTTACTTTGAGGATATTGATTATGGATACACTCTGTCCTGGTGTTTTCATGAAAACTGATTTTATCAGTTTAGTAAATTATAATAGTTGAATGCATTTACAGGCAACCCGCATGTAACCACCATTTGGGTTAGAGAGGTTTACCCTCACAGAATTCACAAATCACAATCCAAAATTTTGAGAGAATAAAACTTGTTCTTATGGCATTCCTATGAAAAATAAAGTAAATAACATTAGGCAATTTTTTTCAAAGGTATTGCTTACACAGAATTTAATTTTGTTTATGATAGATGGCTTGAAGCTGAACACAAATATAATTTTAGACTACTTCTATCCCGTAGGCAGTTGAAGAAATAAGGAATTAACTTTTGTTGAATATAATGCCTTTGCATAGTTGAGCTATTGCAAGTGCAGATTAATTTCATAAATACTGGTGAGATGGGACTGCTACCCTATTTCTATGATCAAAACATCACTGAGATATTTTCAGCAGGGGGTACTTATTAATCCTCGGGTTTAATCTCCAATTTTTTTTCTGCATTTCACCACAAGCAGTATAAAGGAAACAACAGATTGTCATTAAAACAATAGTTACACTTTGAAGCTCACTGTCTGTTTAGAAGGTGCAAATAAAATTATTCAGAGCCTTCAAAGAGGAGTTGGCTGGGCATTTTATATATACCTCCAGCTGAAAATATCTCAGGAATTTTTCATCATAGCCACTTGAGAAAGAATAAATGTTGTGCATTTAATATTTGAGTAATCTTGTAATTATACATATTAGTTGATTAAGCATTCTTGTTCATTTAAATAATATGTAACAGTACATTAATTGTATCTGTCTTTACATAGCCACGTGATATGTGCATGCCTTGCTTAAAGTGAACTCGAAGTTAGATGCACATTTCGGACCCCCATGTCTTCCTTTAAATTAGTTTAATATTTGAAGTTACAAAACATAACAGTTATGAGCTCTGGCAAAAGAGTGGGAGAACAGGGCTGACAGTATTGTACTGCTGCTGGCATAGACTTGTTGGCCGGAATGAACTTATTTTGCTCCATTGTACTTGGACAACCCAATGACTGTGAAAAACAATTACCTTCTAGTTATACAATATCTTTTTATTATTTTTAAACATGATATTATGGACAAATATTTGTATAAAGCAGAACATAGGAGATACTGCTATATTCTTCACAAAATGTGAAAACGCACACACTTTCTGTGACTTTGGATTTTACTGGGCTACATTGTATGAATAACAGGCTTCAGCTTCTTGCAGATGCTACCTTTGTGCAAAACTGCGTTCAAACTGTTTTGTGATACACAAACTAAAGCCTATTGAAAGCCAACCCAGGCAACTCCAATTACATAATTATATTCATTTGTACAAATGAATAGCAATACAAAATGAAAGAGTGAATGACTAAATATGTATAGCACATGTTTATGTCTCAAATTGTGTTCTGCATTGATGAGTTTTAATTTGCATAAATTTCACATGTTTGTATCATCTGAGAGACAAGGTAGCTGCTTCTCTGGCAATCTAATACTTTTGTTCTATGTTCAATTACTTTGTGTTCTGATGTATTTAATAATGGCAGTCGGTACCTGGGTCTGCTCCCTGTATATTTTTAAATGGTGTTTGTGTCAGGAACTTTCAATAACATAATATTCTTTATACTATCCTTTTAATATGAATATCAGATTGGTCATTCTATTATGTCAGACAAATGCCATTATTACTGTAAGATAAATTATAGAATAGTAAAAGATTTTTTAGCTCATCTCATATTTATTTATTTATTTAGAAATGCAGCATAGAATAGGCCCTTCGGGCCCTTCAAGTCACATTGCCCAACAACTCCTGACAACCCTCGATTAACCCTTACATAATTAAGGGATAATTACAATGACAAATTAGCCTACTATCCATATGACTTTGGATTCTGGGAGGAAACCGGAGCACCTCGCGAAAGCCCACGTACTCCACGGGGAAAATGTACAGAATCCTTGCAGATGACATTGGAATTAAACTGCAAACTCCGACAGCCCGAGCTGTAATAGCATCACACTAACCGCTACACAACCATTACATTTTGCTGCAAATATAAGACCAAGATTTTCTTCTTTTTTTTATCTGTGTGCAGCACTTTGAACTCAATTTTAGTTAGCCAGTTTATACCTTTTTGCTCTGTATAACATGGCAATGGCAGTATCAAACTAGTGTATTATTTTAAGTGTTCTGTTGCGTGGAACTGCTGGGCTTTTACACAGCTATCCCCATCAGTCTGACAGGCCTGTGCTTCATGCTTATCAAAAGAAACTGCTGCATTACCTCTGTAAAGCATTAGTTGGATGTTAGATAAAGTTCCCTGTACAATTGTCCATCAGCCTCCCAACATACTGCCTAAGGCACTGTTAAGTCTATTCTTGCACCAGTAGCTATGAACTGAAGTGTGTTTTCTCTCGACTGACTGGAACCACACATTCAGAGTCTTGAGGAAGGTCTGCACACATGCATGTACTTGGGTGTACTCAGTTCAACTAGTAACACATCAGCTCTTTATACCTTGATAGGAAACTTTGGAAATAATGGAAAGGGCAAAACAATATCTGCTGTTCTGTAGCCAATGCCTGGAAGGCTTATCAGACTGTCTAAGAAGCTTTTAAACAGTTTTGACCCCAGTCTGGAGTTATGGATAATTACATTAAATCAATGCAAGATAAATTCTCATGGGGATGTCACATGAACCTAGTTCTGGAGCTACTGTGTACTTTTGATTGACTGCAGAAGAACTAAATCAGCACAGACGCTGAGTGCAGATAATGGACTACATTCATACAATGCTTTCGACAACTGTATCCTCTAAATATTCATTTTTATTGAAACATTCAAGATGATTGCCAATACCTTCAAATTCATAGTTCCTAACTTGTTGTAGTAGTGAAGTAATTTCATTTTCACTCCTGGTTGTTTCTGGAATCTCCAAGCCTGAACGCTTGAAACCATTGTGAGCAAAGCAGTTCCAAATTGCCTTACTGCTTATTTCTCACTAGCTATCAGTGACAAAAAATCACTGCTTTTTGAATGCAAACACGCACAAATGATGCTAGTTTAAAAGTTGTTTGCTCTAAGCCACACAAGTGCAAGCTACTAATATTAGTTAGAAACTGTTTGGCAACAGTCTGCTTAAGCAGCATAGTGACCCAAATGAGCAAAGGGAATCAAGGCAATTTTCTTGATTAGTTTTTGTTCTTTGAGAGCTGTCCCAAATAAGCAGCTATTAATCAGATAAAACACCTGTCCATGAAGACAAAGACATAATTACTAATCAGGAGAAGTTAAAAGGTTTTGCCTGATAGATGGTCCTTGGGAACATTTGACATAATCCATTGAAAAGCCAGTCAGAGATTCAAGGCTGCCGAAGAATTTAGACAGATGAAGAGAACAGGCAAAGAAGTGCCAGATGGAATACAATGTAAGAAAGTGTATGGTCATACACTTTGGTAGAAGGAACAAAAGCATAGACAATTTTTTAAACAATGAGAAAATTGAACAATTGAAGGTGCAAATGGGCAGAGGAGTCCTCCTGCAGGATTTCCTAAAGTCTAACTTCAAGGTTGAGTTAGTGGTTAGTAAGGCAAAGGCAAGGTTAGCATTCATTTTGAGAGGATTAGAATATAAAAAACAAGGATGTGACGCTGAGGTTCTGTAAGGCACCGGTGAGGCCTCACTTGGAGTATTGTTGGCAGTTTTGAGCTTCTTATCTAAGAAAGGACATGCTGACATTGGAGAGGTCCCAAAGGAGATACACAAGGACAATTCCTGGAATGAAAGGTTCACGAGAATGATTCCAGGAATGAAAGGGTTACCGTATGAGGAACATCTGACAACTCTTGGTCTGTATTCCCTAAAGTTCAGGATAATGAGGGGGGATCTCATAGAAACATTCCAAATGTTAAAAGGCCTGAACAGATTAGATATGGCAAAGTTATTTTCCATGGTAGGGGATTCTAGGACAAGAGGGCATGACTTCAGGATTGAAGGATGTCCTTCTAGAACTGAGATGGGAAGAAATTACTTTAGTCAGAGGGTTGTAAGTCTGTGGAATTTGCTGTTACGAGCGGCTGTGGAAGCCAAGTCATTTGGTGTATTGAAGGCAGAGGTAGATAGGTTCTTGATTAGCCAGAGCATCAAAGGGTATGGGGTGAAAGAAGGGGAGTGGGGATGACTGGATGAAGTGGATCACCCCATGATTGAACGGTGGAGCAGACTCGATGGGTCGAATGGGCTACTTCTGCTCCTATATCTTATGGTCTTATGTATGAGGAGTGTTTTATGGCTCTGGGCACGTACTCACTGGAATTTAGGAGAAAGAGGGGAATCTCATTGAAACCTATTGAATGGTGAAAGGCCAAGATAGATTGGATCTGGAGAGCATGTTTCATATACTGGAAGATTCTAGGACCAGAGGGTGTTACCTCAGAATAAAGGGATGCCCATTTAGAATAGAGATGAAGAGGAATTTCTTTAGCCAGATGCAGAATTTTATGCCATAGGTGGCTGTGGAGACCTGGTCGATGGGCATATTTGAGGCAGAGATTGTTGAATTATTGATATGTGAGAGGTTACAGGAAGAAGTATGGAGAATGGGGTTGAGAATGAAATGGATCGGCCATGATCAAATGGCGTAGCAAACTTGATGGGCCGAATGGCCTAATTCTGTCTTATGGTCTATCAGCTTAACCCTTCATGTGCAAGATGTCATCTTTCACAACGTAGGGTGAAAATCATACCAGTTCTCGAGAAGAGCAGGATGAGCTTCCTCAATGACTTTTGCCCAGTGGCACTTGCATCTACTGTGATAAAGTGCTTTGAGAGGTCGGTGGATGTACCATGAAGAGCATTCTAACTGGTTGCATCACTATGTGGTATGGAAAGGCGCTGTGCAGAAAGTTGTAAATTCAGCCAGTTCCATCATGGGCACTTATCCACCCCGGCATTAAGGACACCTTCAAAAGGTAATGGCTCAAAAAGATGGCATCCAGCATTAAGGACCCCCATCATCCAGGGCATGCCTTCTTCACATAGCTACCATCAAGAAGAAAATGCAGGAGCATAACAAGACATAAAAAATCATTTCAAGAACAGCTTATTCTCCTCTTCTGTTGGATTTCTGAATGGACAGTGAACCCATGAACAACCTCACTATTATTTTTAACTCTCATTTTGCACTACTTATTTAATTGAAGTTTATATATATTTATTGTAATTTATAGTTTTTATGATTATGTATTGCAATGTACTACTACTGCAAAACAATATAATTCACAACATATCCCCCCCTCCTTTCTCCCTAGGCCTCCCGTCCCATGATCCTCTCCATTCTCCAGCCTCATATCCCTTTTGCCAATCAACTTTCCAGCTCTTAGCTCCATCCCTCCCCTCCTGTCTTCTCCTATCATTTCGGATCTCCCCCTACCGCTTTCAAATCTCTTACTATCTCTTCTTTCAGTTAGTCCTGACGAAGGCTCTCGGCCCGAATCGTCGACTGTACTTCTTCCTATAGATGCTGCCTGACCTGCTGCGTTCACCAGCATTTTTTGTGTGAATTTCCAGCATCTGCAGATTTCCTCGTGTTTGGATATTTCACGACATGTGCCTGTGATATTAAACCTGATTCTGAATCTATCGGTGCACAACTGTTGTTTCAACTGAGATTATGAACTAGGTAGACATCTATCCCAGAACCCAGCAGCATTCCTTTGATCTGCATTGCGGCACATAGCTCCAGTGACCATAGTTCAATCCCGAACTTCAGTGTGGAGATTCCGGTAATTGCACCACCACCAGTCTGCAGCCCCCCCTCTCCTCCTCCACCCCCACCGCCCTTCACCATTCCCATTTCCCTCTCTCACCTTAGGCAAATGTTTCTGTGATTTGCATATTGTTAAAGTTGCATCCCTGCTACTTAATGCACAGCCCCTTAACCTTTTGGTTAGTTGTTTGCTTCAATGCTGTAACAAAAGAGGTATATTTTGAGTGGTGGATATTTGTACTCAGAAGTGTTTGGAACCGACGCCCGTACTGAATATTCAATGGAGTTCTGTTATTTGGGATGTGCTGCCATTGTAATTATGCAATTCTGTAAATTTACCTGACTGCATTCAAAATGTTAAAGTTAAGTAGCATTTGAAACTGTGGATAATCATTTATTGCTATCTTTGTGTTGAAGAAGTGTAAAAGACCTTGTCAGGAGAGTGAAGCTGTCTTGGATTCTCTCTCCTGAAGGTATTCTGTGTAAATAAAGACTTCTATATTTCCCGGTAATAGCTTCCACATGCCTAGTTTTAGTCAGTCACAACAAGCTATAGGATCTGAGGGGTGCTGATGAGAATATGGAAAGAATCAAATAGCTAGAATGAAATTAGCATGTTAGATTTTAGATTATGAGAATACTCAGTCCTCTTTTATTGTCATTTAAAAATGCATACATGCATTAAGAAATGATACAATGTTTCTCCGGAGTGATATCACAGAAAACAGGACAAACCAAAGACTAACACTGACAGAACCACATAATTATAACATATATTTACAGCAGTGCAAAGCAATACCATAATTTGATGAAGAACAAATCATGGGCACAGTAAATAAAGTCTCAAAAGCCCCTGAGTCGATCGACTCCCGAGTCCCCGATAGCAGGCGGCAAAAGGGAGAAACTCCCTGCCATAAACCTCCAGGCACCGTCAGCTTGCCGATGCCTTGGAAGCAGCCGACCACAGCTGACATTGAGTCCATCCGTCCAAAAACTTCGAGCTTCCGACCAGCCTCTCCAATACAGCCTCCCGAACGCCATCCTCTGCCGAGCGCCTTCGACCTCTCCCCGTCCGCTGAAACACACAAAGCCAAGGATTTCAGGGCCTTCTGCTCCGGAGATTCCAGTTACCACACAGTAGCAGCGGCAGCAAAGTGGGCATTTTAGAAGTTTTCCAGATGTTCCTCCGTACTTTCACGTCTGTCTCCATCAAATCAGGATTGTGCACGGTCCCCTACTTGACAGATAACAGACATCACCACCGAAGTGGCCGCGCACCAATTAGTGTAACTGGGTATTTATTGTCTAACGTTACCCTGTGTGCCGAAGATCCTGCTTCAGAGCTGTATGACTCTGGGTTTATTTGCATGCTTCAGAAGGAGCACCAACATTATCACCCATGCCGAGAAGTAACTTCACACTTTAACAGCCCCTCTAAAAAGATCACATTCTACACCTTTCAACTTGCCTCACCAAATTCTCTACTCTGAGTGATGATACAGTGGACTATTGGTGCCAGTGGACAGATTACATATTTTTTAACTTGCTTGTTCTGATCTGAGTTTGAAAAAAAATCATTTCAAGCTGAACAACCATCAGCACCAGAAAAACTTTTACAACTTCGGGCTGTTTAGATGGTGGCTGTCTGTGGGTTGATGAATCTCAGGGATGTATATTGCATATATACTTTGTTAATAAATATACTCTGAATCTTTGAATTAGAGAAGTTCAATAACTCACTGTTGTAATAATGTGTTGTGTGCATAATGGGGTAATAATTTCAGCTACAACAATATTAAAGTTTATAGGGAAAATTACACATGTTGAAATGAACAACTAAAGTAATAGCTGTAATATTAACTCCCAACTGAGCTTGATTATGTGAGATCAGTCATTTCTCTGGAAAATATTTCAAGTGCTTTGCTATATCTAAAAGGTAAGTTAAAAATTAAAATCAATATATCAATTATTTTACAGCTCAAAGCTTTCAAGAAGTTGATGAGATATTAATATATAAATTGACAATGAACTATGGCTCAGAATGTAGTTTTCAATATAGCATGTGAAACACTTGTAATAATCAAATAGTCTTTAAAAATTATTGATTGGTGGATAGCATTGTATCATAACATTCTAAAAATGTAAGAAATGTATTTATTTTCTTTAAAGTCATTGAATGCACATGTCTGTAAACACCTTGGTTATCTTTAAAACTCAGTAGCATGGGCCAAAGGTCAAAAGTGTGACATAAAATAACAATCCCACAAAAAAAACCTGATCCTGCTAGCCTAGAGGAGAACAACTAGCAACTATGCACATCCAATTAGCTTACATCACTTTGCACTAAAATGGTTTCTTTTTTTTTTGTTCTAATTGAGTTCTTTATTGTAAAATAGTGTCTAAATGATGTTCTATTTATGTCAATCTTTTGAATTCTGCTTATATGATGTCTGGTGCCCATAGTGCTGCTACAAATGAGTTTTTTTTTCTTTTCACCTGTGCATATATGTACATGTATATATTATTATTATTTTCCTACTCCCCCCAATTGAACTTTTTTTTTCAAATAAGCTGAAGCCCTCCTCTCTCTGGTAGAGTATCTGACCACCACTTGTACAGAAGGTTACATTACTGTCCACTGTCCAATTAGCACCTAATGTAGGAATATCATGCAGCAGCCTCTCTGTGGTTCTCTGAAAGGCAGTAGGTGCAGTTGAAACTTCAAAGAGTCGTTGGTTTTATATGACATGCCCTTGTGTGTGTGTTGACAGTCAAAAATTTCTTCAACTGAACTTACAACGTTATCTGTTTTTTTACGTGATTAATGTCAAACTTAGCGAACTGTTGACATTCGGATAAAGCCGCAACTCGCTTCTCTTCCAGCAATGGGACACTATTCCATCAGAGGTTCAAAGTTCAAAGTAAATTTTATTATCAAAGTACATATTTGTCACCATATATAACCCTGAGATTCATTTTTGTGTGGGCATACTAAACAAATCTATAGAATAGTAACTGTAACAGAATCAATGAAAGACCACTCAACTAATACGTTCCACCAGAGTGCATAAGACAACAAACTGTACATGTAATCTGCATGCACTCTCTACAAATTCCGATCAGTTGAAGCTTCAACACTGGTTCAAAGGTTATGCCCAGCTAGAGTATTCAGTTACCTTATCTCTGGTTTCTGCTTCCAGATTTGGATTTACTGCATAATGCACGAGCCTCCACTTGAAGAATCATTAGTGACCATTAGGTTCAACATGAATTTTCCCTTGGAAACCATTCCATGTGCCCACGTTATATTTGAAAATCTTTTCATATGTTCCTAACTCTTCCTGTAATATCAGCCAGTCGTGTTGAAGGGTCTCAGCCCGAAACATCAACTGGTTAATCCTCTCCATAGATGCTGCCTGACCTGCTGAATTCCTCCAGCAGTATGTATGTGTTGCTCTGAATTCCTAGCATCTGTAGTATCTCTTGTGATCTGCTCTTCCTGTAATATTCCAGTCTTGAGTGTCTTGATATGATTAATGTCCCCCGACTACAGAGAGGTTTCTTTCTGCTATCCTTTAACTGATAGATATGGTCTGGAGCCTGCAACAACTATGAGTGGTAATCTTTTAACCTGTCTTTAGTATTTCACTGTTTTGTCAATAACTCCAAATCTGTTTGTTTGATTAGGTGTTCAGTTTTAGCCGTGCTTTTGTAAGTTTGTGGGTGGAGTTTTCACACAGCTGCATCTTCATTCTGGTTCATCAGTGTTAAATGTCAGTTCTCTACTATTCACTCTCATAACAATGATCAGTGGTTTTACTCTCAGTAACAGCACCTTTACATACACTACTGTGGACACTTCCTCTGTTTTGTAGCCTTCACTTACTTCCTTAACATGCTACAAATGGTCTCCATGACCACCCCTCAACCCCGCGTCTTTCAGGCTCCCCTGTCACCTTTTGGTCCTTACAGCCTCCATCTTCCTCCCCACCTACCCTTTCTGAACATCTCAACCCTCACACCTCCTCTGATGCTATCAATTCTACTCCCCCCTCTAATCCCAGTTCTAATCTTTGCCATGTTTTTAACATTCTCTTCAACTTTCCTATTTGAGGCAGAGCTATTGATCCTCAGCAAGAGCCTTACCTTTGTCTCTCTTCGCTCCCACTTCAGTGAGTTCCACACCTGTCACAAGCCGAGTTCTTCTTCCATCACCACCGTCTACAAGCACACTTCTTTGGCAAGTATTCCATACCCCATATTGATGATCGCTCATCTCTTCTCCAACCTTTCTCCTCTTCTTGAACACCCTGGCCTGGTTCTCTGCCTGTTCTGGATCTTTTCCTCTCAAATTGTTGATGAGCCCTCAACCAGTTCAACTTTAGCACTCTTCTCTCCTCCTTGAACTGTACACCTCTTAACACAATACCCTCCTCTCTCGCTCTGCACCGATCCCAACCTTACCATCAAACCTGCAGACAAGAGGTGTGCTGTTGTCATGTGGCAGACTGACCTCTCCCTTGCTAAGGCCAGGTGGCAACTCTCAGACACCTTATACCTACCCCTTGAAAAGGATACCACACCAGACCATCAAGCCACTATCTCCAGCACCATCACTAACCTCATCAACTCTGGAGAACTCACATCCACTGCCACCAAGCTCATTTTTCCCTTACTCCATACTGCTCTTTTCTACTACACACCCAAGATTCATAAAGCTGATTGTCCAGGTAGAACCATTGTCTCTGCCTGCTCCTGCCTCACTGGACTCATGTCTGCATACCTCAAATCCATTCAATCGCCTTGGTTCAGTCCCTTCCCACCTACTTTAACAATACATCACATGCTTCTGATCTCCTCAACAGCTTTCAATTCCCTGGCCCCGAGCCCTTCATTTTCACCATGGATGTCCAGTCCTTATACACGTCTATCCCCCCTCAAGAAGGCCTTAAATCTCTCCACTTCCTTGTCAACAAAAGACATAGCCAGTTCCCCTTCTCCATCTGGGAAAAATGGTCCTCACCCTCAACAATTTCTCCTCTTCTCCTCCCACTTTCTCCAAACTCAAGAGGTAGCCATGGGTCCCAGCTATGCTTGCCTTTTCATTGCCTATGTTGACCAGACCTTCATGGTAATGCTCCGCAACACTTTCTGGGATACGTTGATAACTACATTAGTGCTGCTTCATTCACCAAAACTGAGATTATCAATTTCATCAACTGTACCTCCATCTTTCACCCTGCCCTTAAATTCACTTGGTCCATTTCTGACACCCATGTCGCCTTTCTCAATTTCTCTGTCTTCATCTCTGGAGGCAAACTATCTACTGATATTTTTTATAAGTCTACTGATTCACACAACCATCTTGACTATACCTTCTCCCATCCTGTCTCCTGTAAAACGTTATTCCCTTTTCTCAGTTCCTTCATCTCTGCCGCATCTGTTCCCAGGATGAGATTTTCACTTCCATGACATCAGGGATGTCCTTCTCCTTCAATGAATGGGGTTTCCCTTCCTCTACCACTGATGTTGTCCTCACTCATATCTCCTCCATTTTGTGGATATCAACGCTCACCTCTTCTTCCCACCACCTTAACGGGGATAGAGTTCTTCTTGTCCTCACCTACCACCCCATGAGCCTCTTCATAAAACATTTTATTCTCTGCAACTTCTACTATCTTTAATGAGATCCTACCGCCAAACACATCTTTACTTCCCTCACATTCTCTGCTTTCTACAGGGATCATTCCCTTCCCGCCAATCACTCTGCTGCTATATATTCCTGCAAATGAAAGAAATATTACATTTGCCCATTCATCTCCTCCCTCACTTCCATTCAGGACCCCAAGCTGTTCTTGCAAGCGAGGCCACACTTCACCTGCAAGTCTGTTATGGTCAATTATTTCAATTCATATCCCCATTCTCATTATAACATTCCTGTCCATGGCCTCCTCTTCTGCCACAATGAAGCCACTCTTAGGTTGACAGAGCTACACCTCATATTCCATTAGATAGCCTCAAACATGATGGCATGACCATTGATTTCTCCACCATCTGTATTTTTTTATCTTCTTTTTCTTTTCCCCTCCAATTCTCTCTTACTCTGTTCCTCACTCTGGCCTCTTATGTCTTCTCCTCACTTATCTGATTGTCAGCACCTCCAGTCGAACTTTGTCTTTTGTGTGTTTTCCCCCTAGCCATCAGTCTGTGGATTTGTATTGCAATGTGCTCTTGTTTGTTTTCATGCCCCATGTGCTCCTGTCCCCACTCCTGCTCTACACTGGTCCCTGTATTACTAAGTACTCCACCTCTCACCTATTTCTCATTATTACCTTTTTTGCTGCCACTTCAGTCTCATTATGCTCCACCTATCATCTGCCTCTCTGTTTATTGCTTAGTGTATTTTAGTCCTGTCTTTTCACCTGTTTGTTGTCAGATTGTGCCAATGAATTTTTCTGAGCCTTACTAGCATCCATATCCATATTCTATCGGTCTGAATATCGACACTGCCTATTTCCTGATTTCTCTGGATGTTTTGATCTCTGCCTGAATTTTGACGCCAACTTTGTTTGCACCTTGGGATTTATTACTCAATGTGTGCACAGTATTGGGTCTGCGATTGGATCCCTGCTCCAGTGACCTGACACCTGATGCCCTTCCTTCTTCACTTCCTCCCATGATCCATTCTACTCTCCTATCAAATTCCTACTTCTCCAGCCCTTTACCTTTCCCTCTCACCTGGCTTCACCTATCACCTTCTTGCTTGTCTTTCTTCCTTTCCCCCACCTT
The DNA here is from genome assembly GCF_030028105.1 of Mobula birostris. Classification (NCBI taxonomy): domain Eukaryota; kingdom Metazoa; phylum Chordata; class Chondrichthyes; order Myliobatiformes; family Myliobatidae; genus Mobula; species Mobula birostris. Next base: position 33,400,664 of record NC_092391.1, on the reverse strand, counting down.
TTTATGCTAGTATCTCCCCCCTTCCTTCTTAGTCCTGATGAAGGTTTTTGGCTCAAAATATTGTCTATTTATTTATTTTCATAGATATTGTCTGACCTGCTGAATTCCTCCAATATTGTGAGTTTATTACTCTGGATGTTCAGCATCTACACAATCTCTTATGCTTATGAAAATTTTGAGCACTTTCCTTGCAATTTATTTACTCGGCTTCACTTTATTTTTATTTTTATTCCTACCTTTTATGTCTGCAATATAATGTTTCAAACCCCATACATGACACTTTTATGTCTGAACCGGTACTCAGCTAGCACAGGACTCACTCCAGATTCCTTTGTTTACCTTCTTGAAATGATGCTTAGCTTGATTTCTGCTATGTATTGTCATATATTACATGAAATGATCAACCTGACTTACAGGTCCTGCACATTTTCACTTGACAGTCCACTGAATGTATGATCTTCAGTGCCTTCTCAAAAGTCAGTCAAAATCGAACATGGGTATTGCGTCCTAACTGTCTAGACATGCAGGACTGGGCAGTACGATATGGAGAGCAAGTTGTTGCCCAAGTAGCAAGCTCCACACATCTGACGAACCCAAAGGAATGGTAGAGACTGATACAGTTTGGTACCAGCAGCATCGCAGGAGTTACCAGTCAACATTGAATTCAATGTAGGACTGCCTCAAGGACTCCAGCTCCGGGTTTTTCCAATGGGGTTTACTCCCGAAGCCTTCATGAGTAGGTATAGCCACAAGGCAGTGGAGGTTTGAGATCAGAGTTTTCCCCTTTCTGGATGAGCTGCCAACCATGGCTAACAAGCCCCACTTGTCCGAAGTGACTGGTTTTAAAGCGCCGGTAACCCACCTTTTTCCTTTCTCCTGTCAGTAGAAATTGCTACCGCCAGGCTTAGTAGATAAGCCACACATGAAGGTCAGGAGCTGGACTTGGTTGTCAGAGGCCATTTGAGGCACATGCTATTGGAACATTTAATAGTTAGTGAGAGCTTGTCCCCATTACCACCTCCAGCTATAACAACCATAAGGAGCCAACCTATTTAACCCCAGCCTAATAACAGGATAATTTACAATGACCAACTAACTTACTAACCAGTACACCTTTTGACAGTGGGAGGAAACTAGAGCAGACAGAACACAGGGTTCAGTTCTTCTGAACTTCATTAACAATATTGCTGATTGTCAACATCTTATATCTGATGACAGTAAAAGAATTGGAGGCTATGCCCTGTCATCTGAAACATTCATTTAATTTATTCCAACCTGCTGATGCATATTTACAAACACAGCCTTACATAATGATGTCTGCCAAAAAAAAAGCCACAAATGAACCTCCAAGAGTACTTGCACCTCTGCTACTTGGAAGAGTACAGCTACCGACTTTTTATATTCAATATTACATATGAGTTACCTGATAGAGAAAACAGATCTTTGGCTTAAAGACTCTTCTACAGAGGTTTCTCTTTGGTCACATGCAGCAGAAGTGTATGCTATCAGCCTCTGTACATTGAACTCTGTTTCTGAAATTCAGTCTGAACATAGTTAGTAGAACCAGATTTTGGAAGTGGAATAATGATACATATGTTATACTTCATTATGTTCAGTTTAAGGAGACACTATCAGGCACTATGGAAGAAGGATCCATAGTTATCGAATAGGTTAACTGGAATAGGCAAAGCAAGGGTCTACATTTTAGCTCTGTAAAATTGAAGACGATCTCTAGACACACTTAAAACTAGAAAGAACAAAATCAGCTATCGAAGAACTCAGCAGTTCAAGCAGCATCTGTGGAAGGAAAGGAATGGTTGAAATCTCAGTTCAAAACCCTTCTTCATGAGCTTTATACCTTATAGTGCTCTTATTCTTTTCAGGTGTTTCTTACTGTATAGGTTGCTTTCCTTAGGTAGCTAAAACCTAACAGTCAAGTCAAAGTTGAGTTTATTGATACTTGCACAACTGCAGGTGGAATGAAAAACTTACTTGCAGCAGCATCGTGTTGTATCAGGTACGCAATATTCACAAATAAAACATAAACTTATCATAAATTATACAAATTTTTTACAAGAAAGAACACAATTAGGACAAGAATTTCTGGTCCTGACTGCATCATTGATGCTCAAACTGCATATGATTGGAATCCTCCAGTATAGAGCACACAGTCTTCTGTCCCTTGGCCCTCAGAAGATGGGATTAAGCTCATCTCTGCTGTAATGTATCAAGGATCACAGATGTGCTGAAGTGCCCATGGAACTCAATTTCACTGAAAATTTTGACTATCACTTCAGTTACTGTATTAATTTCAACCATCAGTAACGAGTGGTTTACAGGTCTACAGTCCCTGAACAGACGTGATAATTTCACTGTATTTTCTGTTTTGTATTCACGTGCAAGATCCAAGTATTAAAATTACATCAAGAATAGCATGACTCTGGAGAGTCATAATTCTGGAAAGAAGTTTTTCCAACCCAATCTCATACTCTTAATTGCCATTTAGAACCTAACCCTCTGGTTCCTCTGGTTGCTCTGTTTGGCACCTTGGGTGAAGTAAATAGGCACTTGAGTCCAACTAAATGCTGAACATTATCTTTTGCCTCTCTCTTAGCTAGACGGTTGGTTCTTCTTAGGTGGAAAGATGCTGCCCCACACACTCACACTCAATGGCTCAGTGATATTATGACCTGTTTAGACCTCGAAAAGATTAATTATTCACTTCTTAATTCGGATATAAAGTTTCATAAGGTGTGGTGACCTTTTCTTGAATATTTTCATAATTCTTCTTCAGGGCAAGTTTATCCTTTTTTTGGTATGCTACAATCCCTTACTTTCAGCTTTTTTTTTGTAAGTTATATGTTTTTTTGTTGTAAATTACATTATACTTTTGGTAGTCAGCATTATACTTTCTTTTTTCCTATATATATATTTACAGTTCTCTGGGGTTGAATGCGCCAATTTTTTTTTTCTTTTGTATGCAGAAATGGTTGGCCTGGGTTTTTCTTTTTCAGTGGGAGTTTGGGGTGGATACTAATTTTACATAATTCTCTTTTGGGTGCTTTTTCTCATTGTTATGAATTACATATTGGATTTGTTTGTTTTGCACTGTATAAATCTCAATTTTGTTGTTGGGTTTCCTCTCTGTAGTTTCACTGTAGAAATGCATAACAAAATTAATTAAAAAAAGAATAGCATGACTCAGTTTCATGCAACTTATGGTTTGCTCAGACTTGGACAGTATATTAAAAGTAAATATTTTCATGATATACTTGATGAAGCAGGGGTACTCTGAAGCTGAGTTGCTGCTTTTCAGCTCCAATGACCTAGGTTTTATATTGATCTCTGGCTATATACAGGTATGTGTGGAGTTTGTATATTCTCTGGGTAACCACGTGTGCTCCTGTTTCCTTCTGTATCACAAAAACTAGCTGGTTTGTTAATTGAACATTGAACATTATCCCTGATATATAACTTAGTGGGGAGGGAGAAAGAATTGATTGGAAATTGGAAAGAAAAGTTTGTATGGTAAATTAGCAGGGAAAATTAATAGAACATTAATGTTCTGTGAACTAGCATAAGTTTAACAGGCTGAAATAACCACTGTCTACTGCATGTTGTCAAGAAATATTGAACATGAATATTGAATGTGAGTAGATGACATAAAACACTGGAGGTCCTAGAAATCTCTTATCCCTTGAATCCTGGAACAACCATAGAAAATATCCAAACTAAATTTATTTGTTTCACTTTTTCTTTTATTTTCCTAACTGAGATCATCTCAGATCCTATACAATAGAGCAAAAACAAGTGGGATGTTAGAGGGTTGGGAAGCTTTTAAAATCCAACAGAACACAACAAAAAAAAAGTCATAATGAAGGAAATGATGAAACACAAAGGCAAGCTAACCAATAATATTAAAGAGGATTACAAAAGTTTCATCAAATATATAAAATGTAAAAGAGAAGCAAGTATAGATATTGGATCACTCCAAAATGATGCTGAAAAGGTAGTAATGGGGGACTAGGAAATGGCAGATGAACTGAATAAATATTTTGCATCAGTCTTCACTGTGAAAGACTCTGGCAGTATTTCGGAAGTCCCAGTGTGTCGGGGGATAGAAGTGAATGAATTTGCCATTACTAGGAAGAAGGTGCTTGGGAAACTGAAAGGTCTGAAGGTAGATAAGTCACCTGACCCAAATGGTCTGTATCCCAGGGTTCTGAAAGAAGTGGCTGAAGAGACTATGGATGCATTAGTAATGATTTTTCAAGAATCAATAGATGCTGGCATGGTTCCAGAGGACTGGAAAATTGCAAATGTCACTCTACTCTTCAAAAAGGGAGAGAGGCAGAAGAAATGAAATTATAGCCCAGTTAGTCGGACCTCAGTGGTTGGGAGGATGTTGGTCTATTGCTAATGATGTGGTTTCAGAGTACTTGGAGACATACGATAAAATAGGCCTGTCAGCCTAGTTTCTTTCAGGGAAAATCATGCCTAACATATACATTGGAATTCTTTGAGGAAGTAACAAGCAGAATAGACAAAGGAGAATCAGTGCTGGTTTATACTTGGATTTTCAGAAGGACTTTGAGAAGTGCCCGACATGAGACTGCTTAACAAGTTAAGAGCCCATGGTACTACAGGAAGGATACTAACATGGATAGAGCATTGGCTGATTGGCAGGAGGCAAAGAGTTAGAATAAAGGGAGCCTTTTCTGGTTGACTGCTGGTGACTAGTGGTCTTCCACAGGAGTCTGTGTTGGGACCGCATCTTTTTACGTTATATGTCAATGATTTGGATAGTGGAATTTTTGGCTTTGTGGCCAATTTTGTGGGCAACATGAAGACAGGGAAGGGAAAGTAGTGTTGAAGGAGCAGAGAGGCAGCAAAAAGACTTAGACAGATTCAGAGAAGGAGCAAAGTGGTAGATGGAATACAGTGTCAGGAAGTGTATGGTCATATACTATGGCACAAGAAATAAAAGTGTACACTATTTTCTAAATGGAGAGAAAATTCAAAAATCTAAGATGCAAAGGTTCTTGGGAGAATTCTATATTAATCTTCAAGAATTAAATCCCATGAATTATTGTGGTGGCTCAGATTCTACTTCCACTACCATTCACTGTCACGATGTCACCTGTATGCTCTGCTGTCACTTATGCCTGATCAAGGTGACATCTTGCAGTCCACTGCAGTCTGGCCACTAAAATTTTGAGTCTACCCACTAATCACTTTGAGGGTGGTGGGGAGAGGGCGTCAGGAAAAAAAAACACTCAGTACTTTTGGAAATATGTACAAGTTTTGCCCGTAATAGTGTAAAACAGAAACAGTCTGAAAGCTTTTATAACTCTTGAAAAGCGGGAGGAAGAGATCTCAAAGTGTCGATGAAGGCAGGTAACAAGCAAGCGGGAAACATTAGTAGGGACAATATGTGGATAGAGACCTGTAGGATAGAGTCATAGAATCATAGGAGTAATATAGCATAGAAACAGACACTTCAGCCCAATCCATCCGTGTTGACCATGGTGTCCATCAAGGCAGTCCCATCTGGCTGCGATTGGACCCCTCCTATCTATGTACTTGCCCAAATGACTTTTGAAGGGAAAGAGGATATTAACAAGGAAGAGACTCAAGTTAAAGTCACTTTTGGAACACAGGCAGAGATAATGAGAGTGAGATATCATTTCTAGAGAAGAGAAATTCGGCTTTAATTAAACCACGAGTGTTTGAGTTCAAATATGTAAATTATTTGTAATCTGCTGAGCAAAGTTGTACAAACAGTTGGATGAAGTTTTGAGACGTTCACCTTCTCTTGTTCATGATAAATATTTGAAATTCTGCTGGAAAGCATTTTGAGAATAAAATAGAGGTGTCATCTCACATTCTATTGTGTCACTTTATCTAGTTCAGGCACCATCATTTCCCGTCAATGTCCTGATTTCTTTGGATCTGTTCATATCTCGAGAGAGAAGAGATAAAGGAGCAGACAGCATCTACTTCTTCAGAAACCTGTCTTGCCCAGCACTCACTGTGTTCTAAGCAACTTGGATAAGCAGTATCAGCATTTTGATGTCCGCTGGCTACTAGCTAGGGAATTAGGGAATGGTTGTATTCTGTCTCTCTACCACTGATTGATCTGCCACTCTGAATAGCAGTGACATGGAGCACTGTCTCCCCCACATGGCAATAACAACTGAAAATTATATGCTTATCTTTACACTAGGATGTGCTTTATCGAGAATTAGATTTCGTAAACTTCCATTTGAAAAGTGCATTAAATGAAGCAAAAAATGTTGGGAGTTTTAATCTACCAAGCAAAATAATTTGTAATGGTAGCAAGAGCTAAATGGAATTAAGTAAACTCTCCAGACACAGCGATATACACAGACCGGCAGTTAGGCATAAAATGATTCAAGTGTGAAAGTTTAATTACTAGGCTGGTGGTAACACTTCTGAGAGCAAAGGGGGAGTGTGGAAGGGGACTGGGATGCTCCCTAATGGATATCTGTGACGATGAAGTGAAAACACATTGAGGATAGGCATAGGCACTGTTAGACACAATTTAACAGGAAAACAAAAAGCAAATAGTGATACTACTGAGACGTTGACTACAGAAATTGATCCATACACCTTTGAATGCAATTACATGTCAATCACCCATAGGTAGTTGTGTGCTTATGTACTAAACGTACCTTGCATGGCTGACCTGTTGAAAGGACTGCACACTGGAGCGCATTAACAGTTTTACCTTTAATAAAGTAGCACCACTGGACATTCTCAGAATTTATGAATATTTACTCTTTCAGTTTGACGATCTTTTGTTTACACTGAAGCTCCCAGGGAAAGTGAACCAAAAAACTAGAGGACATAGAGGTTTAAGATTCAATATTCAAGATATATTGTTTTATCTTATTTCCAGTACACAAGTGAAAACAACAAAATAATTGTTACTCCGGATCAGATGCAATGCAAAAAAAAGCACAATAAGATAAAGAAAACATTGAGGACCCTGTCACCCAGGGTATGCCCTCTTCTCATTGTTACCATCAGGATGGAGGTACAGAAGCCTGAAGGCACACACTCAAAGATTCAGGGACAAATCCTTCCCCACAACCATCCAATTTCTGAATGGTCATTGAACTGAAGAATATTACCTCACTACTTTTTAATTTCTGTTTTTTTGCACTGCTTATTTAATCTAACTATTATATGCCATTCTTGCCATTGCAAGAATAGCAATGGCAAGAACGACATTTACAGAAATGAGAAACAACCTAACAAACAAGAAAATAGCAATTGACGTCCACCTTAGAACTCTCAGCTGCTACATTCTGCCTATATTGATGTATGGCTGCAAGTGATGGACCATCACAAATGCAATGGAAAAAAGAATCAATGCAGCAGAGATGTGGTTCCTCAGAAGAATGCTATGCATATCATATACGGACAGGATAACCAACGAAGAAGTTCAACAGAGAACGAAAACAAAACGTACATTACTTAAAATAAATCAGAAAACAGCAATCAATATTCTTTGGACACATCATGCAAAGAGAGATATTAGAACATTTAGTTACAACTGGAAAGCTGGAAGGAAAGAGAAGCAGAGGCAGACAGAGAATGAAAATGATAGATGGAATAACATCATGGTTAGAAACAGGGGAGGCAACAACTACAATTCGGAGGGTCAGGGATCGTGATGGATGGAGAGACATGATCGCCCACGCCGAACGGCAAGGCAATTCACACACTGTAATTTGCAGTCTTTTTTCTCTATTATTATGTACTGCATTGTATTGCTGCTGCAAAGTTAACAAATCTCATACATATGCTAGTGATATTAAACCAGGCTCTGATAAATGCATAAGATGAGAAGGGAAGGATTTAAATGGGACCTAAACAGCAACCTCACGCTGAAAGTGTATGTGGAATGAGCTGTCAGAGAAAGTGGATGAGGCTGTTAACTTAACATTTAAAAGCAATGTGAGTGGATCAGTAATGTTGAAAGTAAATTTATTATCAAAGTACCGTACATATATGTCACCATAAACTACCCTGAGATTTATATCCTTGCAGGCATTCACAGTAAATGCAAAAAAAAAACAATAGAATCAATGAAAAACCACACACAGATGGAAAACAGCCAGTGTGCAAAAGACAACAAACTGTGTAAATACCAAAATAAAGAAAATGCTCAAAATGATATGGGCCAGACACTGATAAATGAGACTAACTTACAGTAGGTGGGTATCTGGATAGCATGGCTGAATGGACAGAAGGGTCTGTTTCCATGTTGTATTATTCTCTGATAATTTGACTCTACCTTATTGACCAGATCCAAAGGAAAAAACTACTACAGCCTTGTGTAGTTTTTTTGTCTGAGATTTTATTTCTATGAACAATGCCTGCATTGCATTGTATCAGTTGAATTATTAATAATGACTGTCAATAAGATGACTAAATCTGATTATTTATATCAGCTCCAGGCTGATCATGTAGTCTTCACCACTGCCTCTCATCGAGCACCAGCGTTATCTGCTTTACTCAGTCTTTCTTAGTCCCTCACCTGCCAGAAGCAATCCCTTTGTTCTCTCTCTCCTCCCCTTTGCTGCACTTAAAACCGGACCATTTTCTGATTTTCCTCAGTTCTGATCAACATTCATTGTCCTGAAATGTTAATTCTGTTTGCCTCTCTATGGATGTTTGCCAACATTTTCAATGTTTGTTGTTTATATTTCAGATTATGGAATATTTCAGATCCAACATAGGCAGATATTTATTTTCTTCTTGATTATATGACCTTATGACATTTCTTAATATATTTCTTAAACTCACAAACATGGAAGCATTTCAGCATTGTTAATGAGGAAATTTGGAGCTGTTGCAAGTAGATTGATGGCAGGTTTAGTAGACGTCACACTACAGGTGTAGAATTAAGCAGCATCCAAAACTGCACGCTCGTCTTCATGTGATGGAGGTGTGGTCCAGTGGCCCAGTTGGAGCATCAGGGTGTTGATGTAGAGGGATCAGAAAATCTGAGGGGCAAGTAAGTTTTTAATAAGCCTTGGTGATAATGCTACCACAAGATCAAGATCTTAATGAGAAAGGAATGGATGTGTGCTTTTCACAATTTCCGCTTGGAGAGGGATGGAAAGGGTTGGGCCTGGTGAATGTGGAAGATAGTGAGATTGGAAACCTGTGCTGCAGAGAGATGTGAGGAAGACTGAGAGCAGACAAGTCTGCATGAACTGGATTAGGTAACACCACATGTACCAAGCTACAATGAAAAGTTTATCTTGCACTCTGTTTATCCAAAGCAAATCATTATGCAGTGTATTGATGTACGGTCTCCCACCCCAATCACTGGCAGGAGCAGTACATAGTGAGGAGGTTTCTTGCAGATCACCAGCGCTCATTTAAAAGGAGAGGTTTGTGGGCATTCAGTGTCATTCCGGTGGCCCAATCAGCGGTGGGAGCAGCACAGAGAGGAGCAAATAAAAGTACAGAAGTGGAGCGGCCATTGTTGGGAGTGGGCCAGTGGTGAGAGTGGGAGCGTCAGGCCTTGGCTCAAAGGAGGCTTCAGCTCAGAAGAGGTCTTGGCTCTGGGTAAGTTTCTGTTAAGTTTCCCTTTTTTCTTACTGTGTCAGGGGTACTTAGTGTAGCTTAAATGGCCTTTGTGTGTTTTTCATGCCGGATGTTGGAGCCTTGGGAGACCTAGAGTCTGCATGAAATGCATCCAGCTACAGCTCCTTGAAGACCATGTTAGGGATATGGAGCAGCAGGTAGATGACCTTTGGCTTGTATGGGAGAGTGAGGTGATCATTGGTCAGAGTTACAGGGAAGTAGTCACCCCTAAGTTGAGGGAGGTGGATAGTTGGGTGCCTGTCAGGAGAAGAAATGGGAAGGCAAATAGGCAGTTAGCACAGAGCACCCCTGTGGTCTTTCCCCTCAATAATAAGTATACCATTTTGGATACTGTTGTCGGGGATGACCTCCCAGGGAATGCCATGGAGACTGGGTTACTGGCACTGAGCATAGGTCCATGGTGCAGAAGTGAAACAGAGAGAAGAGGGGAGTGGTAGTGATAGGAGACTCATTAGTCAGGGGAACAGACAGAGCATTCACTGGACATGAATGGGACACCCAAATAGCATGTTGCCTCCCAGGTGCCAGGGTTAAGGACTTCTTGAATTGTGTCCACAACATTTTGGAAGAGGAGTGAGAGCAGCCAGATGTCTTGGTACATATTGGTACCAATGACATTGGAAGGAAAAGCAAAGAGGTCCTGAAAAGGTAATTTAGAGAGATAAGTAGAAAACTGAGAAGCAGGACATCAAGGATAATAATTTGCCGATTGCTACCTGTGCCACACACCAGTGAGGGTAGAAACAGGGTGAATTCACAGCTAAATGTATGGCTGAGAAGCTGGAGCAAAGGGCAGGGTTTCAGATTTCTTGGATCATTGGGATCTCCTCTGGGGAAGGTATGACATATACAAAACAGACAGGTTGCACCTGAACAATGAGAATTGGCCAGAGTTACAGGGAAGTAGTCACCCCTAAGTTGTGGGGGGTGGATAGTTGAGCAATATTCTCATAGGCAGGTTTGTTAGAGCTGTTGGGGAATGTTTAAACTAATTTGGAAGGGGGATGGAAACTGGAGTGAAGGATCACAGGATAGGACGGATGGTAAAAAAGCAAAGATAGTGTGCTGTTAGACTGTCAGGAAGGATGGCAGGTCAAAATTGCAGACAGCAGGGTGAGTATCGGTGCATTAGGGATGCAGAATCAAAATGGGTAGCAAATACATGACTCAAAATGTTGTATCTCAATGCACGGAGTATCAGAAATAAGGTTGATGATCTTGTTGCACTATTACAGATTGTCAGGTATGATGTGGGCATCACTGAATCATGGCTGAAGGATATTTGTAGTTGGCAGCTGAATGCCCAAGGTTACACATTGTATTGGAGGGATAGGAAGGTAGGCAGGAGTGGTGGTGTGTCTGTACTGGTAAAGAATGGCATCAAATCAGTTGAAAGATGTGACATAGGATCAGAAGATGTTGAATCATTGTGGGTTGAGTTAGAAACTGCAAGGTTAAAAGAACTTTTATGGCAGTTATATACAGGCCTCCAAACAATAGCTGGGATGTGAACTACAGATTACAATGGAAAATAGAAAAGGCATGTCAAAAGGGCAATGTTATGATAGTCTTGGGAGATTTTAACATGCGGGTAGATTGGGAAAATCAGGTTTGTAATGGATATAAAGGGAGTGAATTTGTTGAATGCCTACAAGATGGCATTTTAGAGCCATTTGTCATTGAGCCTACTAGGGGATCAGCTATACTGGATTGGGGTGTTATGTAATGAACTGGAGGCGATCAGGGAGCTAAAGGGAAAAGAACCCTTAGGAGACAGTGATCACAATATGACTGAGTTCAACTTGGAATTTGATAGGGAGGGAGGGGAGCTGGGGGGGCACTTTGGGGTTCTAAGAGTTAACTGTCATTCATTCTTTGGGGCACTCCTCTGTTTTCTGGGATGGTTGCAAAGAAAACGCATTTCAGAATGCATATTGTATACATTTCTCTGACATTAAATTGTACCTTTGAACCTTTGAACCTTGAAAGTAAAGTCTGATGTATTTTGATGGAGTAAAAAATACTACAGTGGTACAAGAGAGGTATCGTCCAAAGAAAATTGGAAGGAGATGCTGGCAAGGATGTCAGCAGAGCAGCAATGGCTTGAATTTCTGGGAAAAATGAGGAAGGTACAGGACAGATGTATTCAAAAAACAAAGAAATACTCAAGTGACAAAATAGTACAATGGTGGATGACAAGTGAAGGTAAAGCTAATGTAAAAGCAAATGAGAGGGAATATGACAAAGCAAAAATTAGCAGGAAGATAGAGGATTGGGAAGCTTTTAAAAACCTACAGAAAGCAACTAAAAGAATCCTTAGGAGAGAAAGGATGAAATATGAAAGGAAGCTCACAAATAATATCAAGGTGGATAGAAAATCCTTTTTCAAGCATATAAAAAATAAAAGTGAATTGGGGGTGGATGTAGGACTGCTAGAAAATGAGGCTGGAGAAATAATAACGGGGGTCAAGGAGGTGGCAGATGACCTAAGTGAGTATTTTGCATCAGTCTTCACTGTGGAAGACACTAGCAGTGTGCCAAGTGTTAATGGGTGTGACAGAAGAGAAGTGAGTGTAGTTACTATTACAAGGGAGAAGGTGCTCAAAAAGCTGAAAGGCTTAAAGGTGCATAAATCACCCAGACAAGATGAACTGCACTCTAAGGTTCTGAAAGAGGTTGCGGTAGAGATTGCAGTGGCATTAAAATGATCTTTCAAGAATCATTGGACTCTGACATGGTTCAGGAGATCTGGAAAATTGCAAATGTCATTTCATTCTTTAAGAAAAGAGGGAAGCAGCAGAAAGGAAGTTATAGACCAGTTAGCCTGACCTCAGTGTTTGGGAAGATGTTGGAGTCAATTGTTCAAGAAGAGGTTATGGAGTACTTGGTAACACAGGACAAGATAGTACAAGGTCAGCATGATTCCTTCAGGGAAAATCTTACCTGACAAACCTGTTGGAATTCTTTGAGGAGATTACAATTAGGATAGATAAAGAGAATGTTGTATTTTTAGTTTTTCAGAAGGCCTTTGACAAGGTGCCACACATGAGGCTGCTTACTAAGTTAAGAGCCCATGGTGTTACAGGAAAGTCAGCAGCAGAGTTAGAGCATTGACTGCTTGTTAGGAGACAGCAAGTGGGAATAAAAGGATCCTTTTCTGGGTGGCTGCCAGTGACTGGTGGTGTTCCACAGGGATTGGTATTGGGACCGCTTCTTTTTATGGTGTATATCAGTGATTTAGATGATGGAATAGATGGCTTTTGGCAAGTTTCAAGATGATACGAATATTGTTTGAGGGGCAAGTACTATTGAGGAAACAGGAAGACTGCAAAAGGAACTAGCCAGACTAGGAGAATAGAAAAGAAAGTGGCGAATGAAATACAATGCCGGAAAATATATGGTCATGTACTTTGATAGAAGAAATAAATGTGCAGACTATTTTCTAAACGGGGAGAAAATCGAAAAATCTGAGATGCAAAGGGACTTTGGACTCCTTGTGCAGAACACCCTAAAGGTTAACTTACAGGTTGAGTCAGTGGTGAGGAAGTTAAATGCAATGTTTACATTCATTTTCAAAAGGTTAGAATATAAAAGCAGAGACATGGTGCTCAGGCTTTATAATGCAGTGGAGAGCCCTCACCTTGAGTATTGTGGGCAGTTTTGGGCTTCTTATCTAAGAAAAAATGTGCTGGCATTGGAGACAGTTCAGAAGAAGTTCGCAAGGATGATTTCAGGAATGAAAGGGTTATCATAAAAGGAACATTTGATGGCTCTGGGCCTGTACTCACTGGAATTTAGAAGGATGGGGGGGAGGAATCTTTCGAATGTTGAAAGGCTTAGAGAGAGTAGATGTGGAAAGAATGTTTCCCACGGTGGGGGGTGCTGTGGGGTGTCTAGGACAAGAGGGCACAGCTTCAGGATAGAGGGCTGTCCATTTAAAACAGAAATTTGAAGAAATTTCCTAAGCCAGAGGGTGGTGAATTTGTGAAATTTGTTACCACAGGCAACTGTAGAAACCAGGTTACCAGGTGCATTTAAGGCTGAGATTTATAGGTTCTTGATTGGCCACGGCATCAAAGGTTGTGGGAGTAATCTGAGGAGGGGAAAAAAAGGATCAGCCATGATTGAATGGCAGAGCAGGCGCAATGGGCTAGGTGGCCTAATTCTGCTCCTATATCTTATGGTCTTATGATCTCAAATAAAGAAAAATAGTAACAACGCAGAATGAAGTATAAAAGCTACCAAAACAGTGTAATGCAGATAAACAACAAAGTGCAAGATCATAACAAGTTAGATTGTGAAGTCAGGGACCCACCTTATCATACAAAAGGTCTACTCAAGAGTATGATAACAAGTGGGATAGAAGCTGTACTTGAGATTGATGGTTCGTGCTTTCAAGCTTTTGTATCTTCTATTTGGTGGGGAGGAGAGAAGAGAGATGGCCGGGGTAGGTGGGGTCTCTGGTTATGCTGGCTGCTTTACTGGGGCATGAAGAAGCATAGACAGAATCCATAGAGGAGAGGCAAGTTCACATTGATGCGCTGAGCTGTGTCTACAAGTCTCTATAGTTTCTTGTGGTTATCTATCTTGCGGTAGCATTATCACGGAGGCATATTAAAAATTCATTTACCCATCAGACTAAGTGAATTGGTTTACCAGGCAACATTCCATTGCGTATGCATGTTTGACTGATATAGAAAGCTCATTATCATAGAATGTGTAATTTATGAGACAATGTAACTATTGGAGTTTCTCAACTGTCACAATTCGCCTTGCAAATGATTGCAGCTGTATTCCTCTCTCGATAGAATGCTCCAAGTTGGCACTTTGCTGCTCATTTCACCTGCCAAAATCAGGCACTGTGTCATTTCCTAGGTGGCCACTCCTCTCATATACTTGGGGGAGCAGCTCAGTTTTTTAGTTTATACAGCAGGGAAGCAAATGTCTTATGTGAGCTCTTGACGCTTCTTGGAAACAAATGTCATCCTCTTCTTGCAGCAGTCTGTGCATCTAGTGATCAGTTGGAGGCAAGGGATTTGGTGCCCTACCAGCTGAAAATGAGTATTGGCAAATGCTCACGATAGACTGGTGTCCTACCTGGGGGGGGGGGGGGGGGGGAGTCTCGTACTCTCAGTTGCTTCGTGCCACAGAAATTGATATAAGCACCGGCCTGATTGGCCACAAAGCTCGGGACATACTTTTTTAACTTTAACATGTAAACTACAGAAAGATCATCATTTTTAAAAGAAATTCCAACATGACTATGTAACAGGCTACAGAGGATGCACCTCTTGTACTTTCAATATTATGTTTTATGATTTCTGGTGATGAAAGGGTTAGCCTTGAGAAGACATTAAGTTGTCTGGGACTACGCTTGCAGTAATTTGGAAGAATGAGAAGGAATCTTAGAGAAACATATAAAGTTATGAAAGGGACAGATATGCTAGAGGCAGGAAAGTTGTTTCCACTGGTAGATGAGACTAGAACTAGGGGGCATAGCCTCAAGATTAGAATGGAGTTGAGGAGAAACTGCTTTTCCCAGAGAGTGGTGAATCTGTGGTCTGCCCAGGGAAGCAGTAGAGATTACACCATTAAATATATTAAAGACAGTTAGATAGATTCTTGCATAGCAGAGAAATTAGGGGTTATGGGGAAAGGTTGGTAAGTAGAGCTGAATCCACGGTTAGATCAGCCATGATTCTTATTAAATGGTGGAGCAAGCTCGATGGGCCAAATGCCCAATCACCTCCTATTTCTTATGTTCCTATGAGAATGGTTAAATAGTGTGGCAGAATGACTTAGGTAGAGTTTTACTTGGCAAGTAGAATACCTTCACAGTTTTGGACCATAAAACAGATCAGAGTTGTAATCCATAGTCAAGCCAACAGTTAGGAGTGATTAAACATGCATTCAATAGAGCAATTGGAGGGACCACATTCTATTACCTGTTCCCTGATTTGCTCCCTTGAGTATTACTGTATTCCCCATCATTATAGTCAGTCAATAATATAGATGGCTAGAAGACAAAAATAAGGTAGAATGGTATTAGAACACAAGGTATTGTTGACTTATACACAATACGTTCATTGCAATGATGGAACTAGATGTAAAAGTGTCCATATTTTTCACTGCCAATTGATCTTCTTTAATGCTTTCATATTCTTCAATCCACTCAATACATACATTGATAATGCATATGTTGCATTGTCGATGGAAGTAATTTTAGTGTCGCTGTAAGCTGTATGTCTGAAAGGAACATTACATAGAGTGTAGAGTTGTTGCTTTGCAGTTCAGTCACCCCAGATTCAAACTGACCTCCGGTGTAGTCTGTGTGAAGTTTAAATGTCATTCTGGTCATTGTGTGGGTTTACTCCAGTTGCTCCAGTTTCCTCCCACACCCCAAAGATCTGTACCTTGGTTGGCCACTGTGTAACGCATTTTGTATAAAGATGAATGGTCTAACCTGAGGGTAGTCAATGAGAACATGGGAAGATTACATTACAGGGAAAACCGGTGGGGAATGGAATTTCTTCTCATCATTACCATTGGTCAGGAGATACAACAACCTGAAATCCCACACCACCAGTTTCAAGAACAGCTACTTATCTTCAGCCATCTGGCTCTTGAACCAACTTGCACAACCTCAGTATAACAACATTCTGATCATTTTGCACTGCAATTGACATGTTTGCTCTAATTGTGCTATTTCTAATAATTATGTGTATAATTTAAGCTTAAATGATTATTTTTGTGAATGTTGTGTGTTTTGATAGTAGCCAGGATGTGAGGTACAAATTACAGCAGGAGATAGAAAGAGAATCAATATTATAGTTGTCATGGGGGATTTTAATGTGAAAGTAGATTGGGAAAATATGCTTGGCAATGGACCCCAAGGGAAGAAATTTGTAAAATGCTTATGAGATGACTTTTTAGAACAGCTTGTGGTCAAGCCGACTAGGGAAAAGGCAATCTGGATTTGCTGCGATGCAATGAACCAGATTTCATTAGGGAGGTTCATGTAATGGAACCCTTAGGAGACAATGTTCACAGTCTGATAGAATTCACTCTGCAGTTTGAGAGAAGCCAAAATTGGATGTATCAGTATTAGAGTTGAGTATCAGTAACTACAGAGGCATGAGAGGAGCTGACCAAGGTTGATAGGAAAGGGACACTGGAAGGAATGACAGTAGAGCAGCAATAGCAGGAATTGCTGGGAGTAATTCTGGAGAAATACAGGATCATTTCCTCTCAAAAAAAGAAGCATCCGAAAGGAAGGATGAACCAATTGTGCCTGGCACAAAAAGTCAAACAGAGCATAAAAGCAAATGTTAGGACATACTATTTTGAGAAAATTAGCAGAAACATGAAGGAACACACATAAAAGTTGCTGGTGAACACAGCAGGCCAGGCGGCATCTCTAGGAAGAGGTACAGTCGATGTTTCGGGCCGAGATCCTTCATCAGGACTAACTGAAAGAAGAGCTAGTAAGAGATTTGAAAGTGGAAGGGGGAGGGGGAGATCCAAAATGATAGAAGAAGATGGGAGGGGGAGGGATGGAGCCAAGAGCTGGACAGTTGATTGGCAAAAGTGATATGAGAGGATCGTGGGACAGGAGGCCTAGGGAGAAAGAAGGGGGGGAGGGGGGGAAAACCCAGAGGATGGGCAAGAGGTATCGTGAGAGGGACAGAGGGAGAAAAAGGAGAGAGAAAAAGAAAAAGAATGTGTGTATATAAATAAATAACAGATGGGTTATGAGGGGGAGGTGGGGCACAAGCAGAAGTTGGAGAAGTCAATGTTCATGCCATCAGATTGGAGGCTACCCAGATGGAATATAAGGTGCTGTTCCTCCAACCTGAGTGTGGTTTCATCTTTACAGCAGAGGAGGCCGTGGATAGACATATCAGAATGGGAATGGGACGTGGAATTAAAATGTGTGTTCACCAGCAACTTTTATGAGTGTTGCTTGAATTTCTAGCACCTGCAGATTTCCTCATGTTTGCGTTTTTAGAAACATGAAGGATTGGGAAGTTTTTAAAACTAACAGACCAAAACTAAAAAAAACTATAAGGTGAGAAAAGATTAAATATGAAGGTAAACTAGACAATAACATAAAACAGGATACCTAAAACTTTTCTTTCGAAATATAAAGAGTAAAACAGATGCAAGAGTGGCCATTAGACCACTGGAAATTGTGGTAGAGAAGTAGTAATGGAGATTAAAGAAAAAGTAGATAAGCTGAATTAGTATTTTGCATAAGTTTTCACTGTGGAAAGCATCAGCAAAATGCCATAAATTTGATAGTCAGTGGATGCAAGTAATTGTAGTCAGTGTTACTAAGGAGAAAGTGCTTGGAAGCTAAAAGATATGAAGGTAGAAAGTAGCTGAAGGTATGAAGGTATGAAGGTAGCTGGACCGGATGGACTATACCTCAGCATACTGTAGGAGGTAGTGAAGAGATTGTGGAGGCATTAGTAATGATCTTTCAATATTCTTTAGATTCTGGAATAATTTCAGAGGACTGGAAAATCACTCCACTCTTTAGGAAGGGAAGAAGGAAAAAGATAGGAAATTATAAAGTGGTTAGCCTGAAATTTGTGGTTAATAAGATTTTAGAAAACATTATTAAGGGTGAGGTTTCAGAGTACTTGGAGGCACACAATAAAATAGGTCAAAGTCACTATGGTTTCCTTAACATGAATTTTTTTCTGACAAATCCATTGGATTTTTTGAGGAAGCTACTGGTAGGATCAACAAAGAAGAGTCAGTAAATGTTGTATTTCAGGCCTTTGACAAAATGCCACACATGAGGATGCTGAACAAGATAAGAGCTGAGAGTATTAGAGGAAAAATACTAGCATGGACAGAAGATTGGCTGATTCATAGAAGGCAAAGTGTGGGAATAAAGGGGAACTTTACTGGTTGGCTGCTGGTGACTCATGTTGTTCCGCAGCGGTCAGTTTTGGGTCCGCTACTTTTCACACTAAACATTAATGATCAGGAAGATGGAATTGATGGCTTTGTAGCCAGGTTTGTGCATGGTACAAAGATAGGTAGTGAGGTAAGTAGTATTAAGGAAGCAGGGAGTCTGCAGAAAGAACTAGACATGTTGGGAGAATGGGTAAAGCAGTGACAGATGGAATACAGTGTTAGGAAGTGCATTGCCATGCACTTTGGTTGAAGGAATGGACGTTTGGTCCCCACCTGGCACTCAGCTCTCACCTGTGACTCCCCGTAGCTGTCTGTATGTGACAGCAGCCATATCCCAGGCAACGGCTTCGACAAGCCGGCTAAACCAGGTGAGGGTAGCCAACGGGTCTCAAACCCTCGGTGAGATAGAAAGATGTCTACCCCAGCACGTGAAGACAGACTCCAGCGGATTGAGCAGACTAGACCAATGGAATGTCCAACGGTCAAGAAGGCAGTCTCTGCAAGCGTCGTGGAACATGCAGAGCAGGACAAGACACAGTAGACGTCCTGGTCATCAACTGCGCCTAGTCCCATCTCCAGCTGTCTCGACTCTGTTTTGCCACTGGATCCGGATGGGAATTGGGAAGAGACAGTGAGGCAGATGCTGTGCAACTCTCCCTCAGTTAAATCCAAATCACGTGCTAGTCTCGACACCATCAATGGTGTCAAGGTCTTCATCGACGTTGACGATGGATGAACATGGTTGAAGGAATAAGTGCATAGACTACTTTCTAAATAGGGAAAAAAAATTCAGAAATCAGAATGTCAAAGGGACTTGGGAGTCCTAGTGCAGGATTCACTAAAAGGTTACCTTGCAGGTTGAGTTGATGGTAAGGAATACAAATGAAATATTTGCATTCATTTTTGAACGAACTAGAGTGTAAAAGCAAGGATATAATGCATTATAAGGCATTGGTCAGACCACATTTGGATCATTATGACCTGCTGCAGGGTGGCATGATAACATATCAGCTAGAATAACACTTTACAGTGTTATTTCCTGCTACTATCTGTAAGCGGGTTGTACATTTTCCCTGTGACCATGCAGGGTCCTTCAGGTGCTCTGCTTTCCTCACACATTCCAAAGATGTATGGGTTAGAAAGTTGCAGGAAAACTTTGTTGGCACCGGAAAGCATGATGACACTTACTGTCTGCCCACTGCACATCCCTGTCGCCCACCATGGTTGCCGATGCAAATGGCACATTTCACTGTATGCTTTGATGTTTCAACGTACATGTCACAAATAAAGTTAATCTTTCTTTAGCTATGGGTCCCATATGTAAGGTAGGATGTTCCAGCATTGAAAGGGTCCAGGGGAATTTTATTAGAATGATCCCAGGGATGAAGGAGTTAACTAATGGAGAGCTTTTAATGACTCTGGAACTTGCTAGAGTTTAGAAGGAAAGGGAATATCATTAAAACTTACTGAAAACTTATGGAAAGGCCTGGATACAGTGGGCATGGAGAGAATGTTTCAAGTTTAAATAAATAAATAAATAATAGGAGAGTCTAAGGTCAGAAAGTACAGTCTCAGAAAAAAAAATAGACTTTTTATTAGATTGGATATGAGGAGGAATTTCTTTACCCAGAGTATTGTGATTCTGTGGAATTCATTGCCACAGATGGCTGTGAAGACCAAGTCATTGGGTACATTTAAAGCGAAAGTTGATAGGTTCTTGATTGATACTGGTGTCAAAGGTTACAGGGAAATGCGGGAGAATGGGATTGAGAGCAGAAAATAAATCAGGCACAATGGAATAGTGGAGCAGTTTCAATGAGCTGAATGTATTAATTTGGCTTCAATGCCTTATTGTCTTATGGTCTATGGTCTTTTATTCCAGAAAATTCATGAGCTTTTTATTCAAATACCTCCGAGCAAATATTGCCAAACATTACAATATTGAGTTTTTTTCAATCTAATTTGTTGTAAATTAGGTCCCTTGAGCTGCATTAATGGAAGCTCTTTTCTTTTGTCAGTGTTTGTTTGTCCTGAAGTGGGTAAATTACTATCTGAATAAAACAGAAATCTGTAGTCCGATTTCTTCAACTGTTATTGAATGACAGGTTGGGGACAAGCGTAATAAGAATGAAATATTTAACTCCATAATAATCTACAAATAAAAGGAATTCCAGGTGAATCCTGATGTTTTGAATTGAGATAGTGATTAATGTGTATAGTTTGTTTATGTTAGTTGAGTGTTAATTAAATCTTATTTGTGTTGCATGGCTGGAGTGCTTAAATTACATGAATATATTCAGTGCCAAGATCTACAAAAATTCTAAGCATCATTACCAATTTGGGAGAAGTGAAGTTAGTTCTCAAAGCACGATTCATAAATGTTAAATGGGTTCAGAAGAGTGGATTAGTAATGTAGGTCTGAGCAAACAAAGTTCAAACATCCAGCTTCATCCTGAATATTTATCACACTTTGGCACCAGATGCAGCCTAATAGTCAAGTGATTGAGCACTTGTCACCCATGAGTTGAGTGCTGAGTTTGAGCCCTGAGGCTGTCTGTCACTTAGTTCAGCTTCATTCATTTTTGTCAGTTCCCTCTGGCTCATCCTGAAGCAATCTAGAGCTCTGGATTCCCATCTGCAGCTTGCTTCATGGTGCAAGTTGGCCATGAAGAGGAAATGAGTCAAAAATATTCCAGTTTCTGCCAACAATCACTTTTCTACGTGGTCCACAGTGACTTTGGGTAATTTTGTTGGTAAATATTTTGTCATGCAACATTGGGAAATGCAATTGATGCACTTATTCTAATTATTATCTCATTTGATGTAAACAGCTTATGTATCAGCAGTTGCTAGCGAAGCCTGGGCTCTGTGTTCAGCTAGCAACCTATCCCAGCTTTGGAAAACTGGTTAAATCTAGCTTTCCTTGAAAGAAACTTAATTTTCTATTTATGGTGCAATCCTTATGCACAGGTGATGGGTAATCACTGCAGTGCTTCCGTATTCATGACCTTATTTCCATTATAAACTACATTGCATAATTGAGAACAATTATCTGGAAGAGGAAATACAATTGCTATTTGTAATTTATTGGTTGATTGAAACTGCGATTTCTATGGTTATCTTGTCACCAAAAATATAACATGAGAAAGGCTAGGGCTCTTTTTTTAGTGGGATCAGGCTGGATATAAAATGAATGAAGCTCATTTATGCAATTTATGCATAAACTTGCTTTGAATCAGTTACTCCTTTACTATACAGCCTTACTAAGGGGTTACAAAATGGATTTCAAATCTGCAGATAATTCAAGCTGTTTTCATTGAAATGAAGGTAACAGGTACAGTTTTGTTTTGCCAGACACTTTGTTCATTAAGAAAAGATATATGTAGTCTGGACTGGTGAGGGAAGTCCGTCAATATGCGCAGGAATGTGAGGTGTACGTCCGGAACAAGAAGCCCTGCACCCAACCTCAAGGGGTCCTTCAACCCTCTGTCTGTTCCAGAACATCTCCATTGACATTGTCATGGGTCTCCCACCATCCAAGGGGAAGTCAGTCATCATGGTAATTGTTGATCGGCTTTTGAAAGCCTGCAGGTTCATTGCCTTGGAGAAGATACAGAAGAGACAGCCAAAATTGTCCTGCACTAGGTCTTCAGGATCCATGGTTTTCTGGTGGACACCATGTCGGATAGTAGTCAGCAATTCGTGCTGTAGTTTTGGAGGACGTTCCATAAGCTGATGGGGTCCCACAGTGAGTTTTTCTTCTGGGTTTCAGCTGCAATTCAATGGTCAGATGGAGCAGGTGAACCAAGATTTAGTGTCTAGTGTTTGAAAGATCAGACGAATGGTGTGACCATTTGATGTGGACAGAGGTCACCCGCAACACATTTGGTGCATGGGGTGTCCCCTTTCAAAGGCCGGTTTGGATATTCTCTGCCACTCTTCCCTGAGCAGGAGGCCGAGTTTGCGATTCCTGCAGCCAAAGTAATGATGCTGCAAGGGGAAATGGATTTGTGCAAGAGAGATTCTGCTAGCTTCTACGTGAAAGTCTGAAATAAAGGCTAACCGCAAGAGGAGACAGGGACCAGGTTTAGAACCTGGGTAACAGGTCTGGCTGTCGACTCAGGATTTTCCCCTCCAAGTGGACTGCAGGAAAATGGCGCCCAAGTTCATTGGACCCTTCAGGATTCTTTGGAAAGTAAACCCAATGGCTTACACTTTGCAGCTTCCCAAGTCCCTCAAGATCAATCCCACTTTCCACATTTCCAAAGTTAAACCTGTGAACATCAGCCCTTTAGCCCCACCACAATCAGTCCCACCACTGCCCAGGTTTGTCAACGGGGAACAGGTCTTCACCATGAGAAGAATTTTGGATTCACAGACTATCCGGGGTGTTCGTCAGTTCCTCGTGGACTGGGAAGGATTCCGACCTAAGGAATGTTGCTGGGTTCCTGAAAGGGACATCTTGGATCTGACTCTCATCCATGTCTACAATCTTCATCTCTCCAAGCAGCTAGGGTCATCAGGACCTGGACTTAGGGAAGGGGATCCTGTTACGACATGCACCTAATTGCACCATCTTCCAGGGTTTAGACACTCTAACTCTCCAGAATATGGATAGCTGGCACAGCCCCTTTCAAGATTCAAGACTGGCCCACTAATTGGAAATCATGTTCTGGGTGCCCAGCGAATGTAGGAAAATGTCAAATGTCTTTTTCACCACCTGTGCTGCCACTTTCAGAGATCTTTGGATGTGTACATTGCAATCTTTTGGCTCCTCAGTGCGGCTTTACGCCCTATCAGTCTGTACTAGTTCTCCCAAAGCATGTTATCCTGCCCTTATAAACAGTAAATCTCATCTGCCATTGTTCCCTCATCATAGCAACTGTTCACACCATCCTCATGCCTAGGGCTATCCTCCTCACTATTAACAACATCAAAGTTCAAAGTAAATTTATTATCAAAGTACATACATATATTTCACCATATAGTATCCTGAGATTCATTTATTGTGTTGTCTCAAACCTTCTTATTATATCTTCTACATTTATTTGGAAATCATTGATGTATATCAGAAACAGTAAGGGCTCCATCACCCATCCCCATCATACATCACTGGTCATATACTTCCAATCACTAAAAGAAGCCTTCACTATTATTTTCTGCCTTATATTACCTAGATAATTTTTGATCCAATTTGCCTATGCTTTTCATCTGCAGAATCTCCTGTGTTTATGACTTGCCAAAGCCGCGAATCTTTTGAACTGTGTTAATCCATGTTATCAAATAGTTCCATATGTGTTAGTGACTCTTCATTAATACATTACATGCTCTTATATAGGAAGAACATTTGTACTGGAAAAGATGTCAAGTTATTTGTCAAGTCTTATATATTGATATGAAGTGCACTAAGCCAATCCAAGTCCTTGGTAGGGTGAAAACTAAAAGAGAGTGGACATCATCTCTGCTGCCAGGATGGGCTGAGATAGCCAAGAAGCAATAGGGTCTGGCAGCTTGGTGTCATAGGGATATGTGAAGAGAAGAATTAAATGAAAGTCAGGTATTGAAGAAAAAAAATAAAGAGGAGCTATAGAGCTTCAAGTCATACATAGATTCATAGAGTTCTACAGTACAGAAATGGGCCCTTTGATCCAACTCATACTGACAATGTTTTTGCTCTTCTACTGACTACAACTACCCATATTTGGTCTAAGTTCTTCTACGCCTTGCTTATTTAAGTGCTTGTCTAAATGATCCTCAAAAATATTTATTGTATCTGACTCGAATATCTTTTTCCACTCTCATGACCAATGGATGAGTGCAGAAATGGAAAGCACAGAGACCTCCAAGTTATTTTTGGATTATTTAACAGAAATGCAAGAGGTGAATTCAAGAAAGGATTTGAGCATGAAGATGAAATGAGGAATTGATGGATGAGGAACAGAAACAGCTCTATAAGCACCCATAGGATGAATGAGGTAGACATGATGTTCATTAGCATTTGGACAACACTTTGAATGTGTTGGTTTATGGAGATAATGAGCTTCATTTTCTCCCTCTCTTTTCTATTTTTTCCTTTTCTAATATTAGAGGAGGTGTTATTGAGGGAACGTTGGATGCTGTGGGTGTACGAGAGAGAATTGGTAACATGAAGTACGTGGAGGATGGGAATGATGGAATTGCTCTGAGATCTGACGTAGACTTGGTGGGTTGAAGGATCTCCTTCAATGCTCTAAAAACTCAAAATTGTTAGTAGATTAGACATAACAATGTCAATTTGCAAGATACATTTTGAAAGAGAATAAGAAGGTGATGTTTTGAAAGTAGAGTATGTTGCAAATTTATGATGAGAGATTATGGACTCAAAAATTCAGCTTATGGTTAAGAAGTACAGTACAATTGGATGGATTGAAACAAGGGTTGGTAAGTATAAATTTTATAGTTATAATGTTTTTGGGTACACTACAAATGTTGAGTGTAGTTTGTAGCATATACTACAGAATAGGTAGTACAAGCTAATAATTGAACAAGCACATTTCCATTTTACTGAATAGCACTGTGTGTGTTTGGTCACTGATACTAGAAATAATGCACTAGAATAAATACATTCGGATTCAGATTAGTTTATTGTCATAGACACAGGGTGCAATGAAATTCTCTGCTCATGTGAAGCTCAGAACAGCATGCATGGTAATTAATAGTGATTAATACAATTAATACAGTGATGAGTGTTAAACAGCAGAATGTGCAAAGATTGTAATGCAATCTAAAGTAGTGTAAAAGGAAATGCTAAAGTATCAGTGGTGGAAGAGATAGAGTTTATGGGTTGAGAAGAAGTCTGCACCACTGTGAAGGGGATGGGAAAGAGGTGATTGGCTCAGAAGTCTGATAGCAATGGAGAGGAAGCTGTTCTTGATCCTGGGCATCTGGGCTTCCAAGCTTCTACATTTTTTCCCAGAAAGCAGAAGGGAGATAAGGTAGTAACCAGTTGATAATTCAATTAGTCTTCCTCATGCAATGCACTGTGAAGCTCAACAGGATGAAGGAAAGTAATGGGCAATATTTACCACTCTCTGCGTGTTCCATCGGTCCAGAGCAAAGCAGATGTCATACCATGCTGAGATGAAACCCATTAGGATATTTTCTATAGCGCATCTCCAGAAATTCTAGAAGAGGAGACCTGTAAGCTATCAACAACATGATCAAACCATACATCACTTCACATTATAAGTGAAAAACACATTAATTTCCCAGCAAAATGCAGCTGAGTTGGAATGAAAACCAGATCATCAGTACCAGTTCCATTACGTTCTGTTAGCTGACATGGCAGCAGATACATCTGATAATTCAACACTTTGAAGAGGTGATGAACGCCAATTAACTTTGTTAATGTTATAAAAACTCTTCATTTAGACAAAACATTCAGTGTTAAAATCTTTTAATTTATAAGCTTTAACCAAACGCATACTGTGCCTGGCTGGTAAAGGAAAACTCTTATGACATAGTTACCTGACAATTCCTCCAAATTCTTGTTCTTGGACTATAGTTCAGCATTCCACACCATAATTCTCTCCAAGTTTAACAAGAAGCTCAGAGACTTCGACCTTCACCCTGCATTGTGCAGCTGGATCCTGGACTTCCTGTTAGATCACCAGCAGATGGTAAAGGTGGGCTCCCTTACCTCTGCCCCTCTGACCCTCAACACAGGAGCCCCTCAGGGCTGTGTCCTAAGCCCTTCCTTCACTTCTTGTATACCCATGACTGTGTTACCACCCATAGCTCCAATCTGCTAATTAAATTTGTTGACGTCACTACATTGATTGGCGTTATCTCAAATAATAATGAGGCAGAGAAGAAGTCATCACCCTGACACAGTGGTGTCAAGAAAACAATTTCTCCCTCAATACTGCAAGAACAAAGGAGATGGTTGTGTACAAAGGAGAATGGAGACAGGCTAACCCCCTTTGACATCAATAGATCTAGGGTTGAGAGGGTGAACAGCTTTAAGTTCCTTGGTATACACATCACCGTGGATTTCACATGGTCTGTACATACTGGCTGTCTGATGGAAAAAGTGCCCCAGCACCTCTTTCACATCAGACGGTTGAAGAAGTTTGGCATGAGTCCCCAAGTCCTAAGGATTTTCTATAGGAGCAAAATTGAGAGCATCCTGACTGACTGCATCACTGCCTGATATGGGAACTGTACTTCCCTCAATCATAGGACTCTGCAGAGAGTGGTGCGGACAGCCCAGCGCATCTGTAGATGTGAACTTCCCACTATTCAGGACATTTGCAGAGCCATGTGCGTAAAAAGGGTCCGAAGGATCAATGGGGACCCGAGTCACCCCAACCACAATCTGTTCCAGCTGCTACCATCTGGGAAACAGTAACATGGCATTAAAGCCAGGACCAGCAGGCTCCAGGACATCTTTTTCCACCAGGCCATCAGACTGATTAATTCATACTGATACAACTGACTGTCCTGTTGTACATGCTATTTATTACAAATTACTATAAATTGCACATTGCACATTCAGACGGGGACATAACGTAAATAATTTTACTCCTCATATATGTGAAGAATGTAAGAAATAAAGTTAATTCAATTCAATTCAAATTACTAATTCAAACCAACAGTTTTGCATCCATTCTAAACTGAAAAAAGAAATGTGTGAAGTTAGATAGTATGTCACAATGTGGTGTCAACTCACTGAAATGATACAATTCATCACATCATTTAAAATCATTTGCGAAGCACATGGAGGGGTGGGGCTTGGATGGATACGGGCTAAACACAGGAAGTTAGGATGGTTAGGTAGGCAGTATAGTCGGCGTAGACTGTTTGAACCGAAGAGCCTGCATTGTTGCATCATTAATGTATTGGCTTGTATTATAAACTTTTCAATGTTATACATCGAAATTTTTATGCTATAAATTGTCATAAGACTCATTCCATTACTTTGGACGTCTTTCCTTTTTCCAACCCCTGCTTGGTATATGTTGTTTAGTAAATACATGAGAGACTTCTGTGAACAAAATAACTTACTTTTTTCATTCTGCTGTCAAGCTATAAACTGTCAAACTAGATTATATATACACAAAGACAAATTTATCTCAGTTACTCCGTCTAATACTTAGATTTATGCAGCAATTCTAAAGACACAAAAGGATATTTCACAACCTGTTAATTTTAAAACAAACAGTATTTACATAGAATTTACATATGTAACAAAGCAAAACACACTAAATGCTGCAGGAGTTCAGCACGTCAAACAGCATCCATGGAAATGAATAGACAGTCGATGTTTCAGACTAGGATCCTTCTTCAGGACCTCTCTATATGTAACTTTGTTTCTTGATCTTCATCAGTCAAAATCTCCCTGAGACATGCTGGTTTCTTTATCTCTCATCAACTCTGTTTCCTTATTTCTGACGGCATTTTAAAAAAATGTTGTTCTTATATGCTCTTTTAATAATAACACTCTGAGCTTCTTATTGGTGAAGTTGCTTTAATTTCTCTTAAGTAAATTAAATAAAGATTATTTTAATACTTACTGGCAAAATTTCTGCTGTGCATTTACTTTTTGAGCATTTAGGAATGCATGGTATATGTCATTTTGTATGAGGGAAGTTATTTACTACTGATATGTACATTTTAAGAGTTATAATGTTGGTATTTACAGGTATGAAGCAAATAATAACTGATAATTATTTAAAAGTAATTCTAGGAGCTAAAAGCTGAAGCTTTGATTGGGGAGATTTGGGGTTGATGATCATACTGCCTTTCTTTTTCCTTGGTTTCACGGCTACCCAGAAAAGAAGAATTTCAAAGTTGTAGAAATAAATGAACCTTTGAAATCAATATTGATTTCATTTCGGTGGAGCATTCGTGCAACACGTTGGCTCGGATTGAAGTCCTTTTGAGTGGTTAATGCAGTTAACCTGTGTCATTTCTGGATATCTGGTTTACAGTAATAATAGAATCAAATAAATTCATTTTAAGTGTTTTTGTCAATAAAAATATTATGAATCACTTTCATAACTGAATGGGAGCATTCATAAATATAATGTTTATTTTGCTTAATTCAAAGTTTGGTTGCATGTTTTTCGACATAAAAGGATATTTTTAATTTCAAAAATAAGCTATATTTATGTATATTATTTGCAAAGTTCTTTATATTAGTGTTTGATCTATACATTTGGTATTGCTGGTTCTATACTTAGTATTATAAGCATACCCTATATTTGTACATAACACCATTACCACTCATGTGATCTCCTGGAGAGATATATCCTTTCCTTGTTTGAGGGGCTTCCCCAGTGATCTCAGCCTCTCAATTTGCCATAGTGGAAAGAGCTTTGACTGTGGCTGTTCCCCACTGAGCATTTGGATTGATTGCAGCAAGCTTTAGTGCATACAGCCTGAAATGTGGCAGTCAGCAGCATTTCCTTGCAGGTGTCTCACTGTGCTGGAAGACCAACAAGTTTTGAGAAGGCCATAGAGTGTTTTTCACTGAGTTGATTACAACTGAGTACAACTCCTCCCTTGGAGGGTCAGACACCTTGAGCGAATAGGCTGGTCCTGGACTTATTTCCTGGCATAATTTACATATTACCATTTAACTACTTATGGTTTTATTACTATTTAATTATTTATGGTGCAACTGTAACGAAAACCAATTTCCCCGGGGATCAATAAAGTATGACTACTACTCTTATGAATATGATGACCTTCCAGCAGCACATTATATACACCTCGGTGTGTGCTCCTGGGAACAACTCACATCAGAGTGTTATATGTTTATTTGGCATAAACCAAGGCCTGGACCATTGCGTTCTTCTCCACTTATTGCAAAGAGATGGTTCTTCCTCAGCCATCGTAGGTCACCATGCATTGGGGATGTTATTTCATCAGTACAGGAAGGATCTGATGGAGATGGCCCCTCTCGCTGTCAGCCAAGCAGGATATTCGTGCTTGTTAGTGAGTTTAGGCAATGAGGTGTATTGTGAGATGATTTGGATAGTTTTCTTGGAGAGCTACCCTACAGTATCCATAGAGTCTCCATCACTCAGTGTCTGCAGGATGTCCCGCCGTGACCACTCCCTGATGTGGTCAAAGGTGTTTGCTTGGAAGAACTGAAGCTTGGTGCAAACTGCACAATGTGTTTGTGAGGAAGAAGCACAGTCTATACTCTTTCCATTACTGCATGAAAAGGGGCTAAGTTGAGTGGGAGAGCTCCTCAGATAATGAAAGTATACATTATTTGCCATACCCTCCAAATATCCGGACCTGCCTCTAGTTTATTTTGCACCACCTTACTTCCCATTTTTCTATTTAATTTAAATTTTTAATATTTACACGTTTTAACTATTTTTAATATTTTTAATATTTAATATTTGTAATCCAGGGAGTGTGAAGCGCAGAATCAAATACCGCTGTGACGATTGTACGTTCTAGTACCAATTGTTTTGGTGACAATAAAGTATAAAGCATTAAAAATGTAACAATACTGTATGTAATGATTGAGTGCAAACCAAGTTTTGCACTGTGTTTATTCTTTAGTATTTATATTTTGTTATAAATAACTTCTCCAAGGATCAGTTTGTCATGGAGGAGAGAGTTTCATGTTCCTGAGATCCTGAGAGTGATGCCGTCTGGAGTTTAGCCATCTGGCACTTAACTTCTGGTAGGGTAACCCATAGTGGTAAGGTCAACAGGGAGGTTCCAGAAAAAGAGCGATCCAAACAAGACCTCAATGGTGGCGCTGGCAGAAGATGATGACACATTACAACAGCAGTGAAGGCGGAGGAAGGCTGCAGCAGTAAAAGGTCACCCAGTCGTCTCGCATTTCATGGCACTGGACCCTGACCACGATCTGTCAAGGACTGTATGGTGGCTGCCCGTGCATCAGCCTTCCCGTGTTAAACAAGGTCATACAGCGGCATTCTCCATTACAGAATGCATCCTAACATCCCAGTTATGTGGAACTTGGAATGACTTCTACAGCCACCTGAGGATCCACCAAAAGACAACCCCCCTGGAGAACATTATAGTTGACGCGAGCAAATGCACTGCTACTAATCCAATTATGAATGAAGTTTACTTTTGAAGTAAGAGAAACTCAGAACAAAAGTGAGCAGGCAGACTGTAACATTGTAACAGTGAGCTGTTTGTTTTGTTGATCTCCCCTCTCACTGAGGAAGGGGACGACACCTCTCTGTCCCTTGTGGATGAGAGAGAGAGAGCCTGTGGCATGACAAATTGTTGGTTGAACAATAGTGTTTGTTGGACTGCAGATCATGGTTTCTCTTTGGGGGCCGTGCTATTGTTTGCTTGGTGGGCGCTGATGCTTCCTGATGAAATAGGTGGGGGAAGGCTGATGCTTTGCTGCTGCTCGTGCATCGGAGGAGGGAGAGGGGATTTGGGGTTCTTACAATTTTCTATTGTTCATTCTTTGGGGTCCTCTTCTGTTTTCATGGATGTCTGCGGAGAGTAAAAATTTCAGTTTGTATACGGTATACATTCTCTGATATGAAATGGAACCATTGAAACATTGAACCACTGAAGAAAATTAAAATTGAGCCAAGTGAGTGGAGATCTCATTGAGACTTATTCATTTCAGATAGGGCTTGACAAACAGAATGCAAAGAAGATATTGAACCAGGATTAAAATTCCAAAGCAGGCGGACCTGGGGAAGGGGCACAGATTTATAATAGGGATTGTGTAGGAAAAATAGTTTTTGTGTGGATGCAGTGGATCTTTGAAATTCTCTGACCTGATGGCCGTGGATGTGTGAAAAAATGGATTTGATAGGATTCAGGATATTAAGGGAATTGAGGAATATGGAACAGTGCAGAAAAATGGCTCTGAGTTAGGAATTCATACATGATTTGATGAATGGTGGAGCAGGTTCAACCAGACAAATATTCTGCTCCTTTCCTTAGTTCTTCAGTTTTTATGTTATGTTAATACAATGATACGATGACAAAAACTTAACAGAAATTCTGTGGATACATTGAAATATAAAATCTCATTCACTGACATTATGGACTGATGAAGTTTTCTCATTTGTTTTTATGACAAGGCTGCAGATGTAAAAAAAATGTTACGCCTCAACAAAGCAGACCATATAAATTTCCCACATTACATGCCATCTGAAGTGCACAAGGTAACATTTTTGTCAAAGCTTCACAGACACAAAAACATTTTGGAATTTATTATCCATTCATAGCTTCTACAATCTTTCCAACAGTGTGTCAAACTTTTCCTTTCAAATGTTGAAACTGCTGAAGAAATCCATTTGCGGAATTATTTTGTGTTCCATTTCTAGCACCAAGAAATTACAATTTCTTCACTTGATCTGCATTAGAAGGCAATATTGGCTTCTTCTGTTCCTTAAAAAGATAGAAATACTGTAGCGTCATATAGCATGGCTCCCCCTGGATACAATCAATCACCTATATACTAGGGGTAACTTAAAATGGCCTGTTAACTCACTGAACTGTAGCTGGAACACATGTTTCTCTCACAGCTGGTTTAGCTTAATGATGTATAAAAACAAGTTTGTCTCTAGGTGGCCAAATATTTCCAGAATTCTGCCGAGCTATAGGTCTGGAAGAGAACTTTCCCTACAACCATGTTAGTGGAAAGACATTGTCATGCTGGAGAGGGTGCAGAAGATATTTACAAGGAGACTTTCGGGACCAGAGTGCCTGAGTTATAGGGAGAGGTTGGCCTTGCGGAATCTTTATTCGGAGAATGAGCGGTGACTCACTGAAATTTATAAAATCATGAGGGGGTATGGATAAGGTGAACCGTAAAAGTCTTTTCCCCAGGGTTGCGGATGCCAGAGTGAGTGAGCACAGATATAAGATAGGAGGAGAGATATTTAAGAGACTTGAGATGTAATTTTCTTACACAGATGCCAGTTAAAATGTAGAATGGCTAGCAGAGGAAGTGGTCAAGACACTTACATTTGTAACATTTACAAGGAACTTGGATAGATACATAGAAGTGAGGCACATAGAAGATTATGGGCTGAACCTGGGCATCTGGAACTAGCGGGGAGGATGCTGTGGTCTACATGGACCAGTTGGGCTAAGGAGATTTATTAATCTATGACTCTCTGTGATCCTTAACTATAATCTAAAGATCACACAAGCAGTAACTTGATTGATATTCCTTCCCTTAACAATGCTTTATCTCCATCTTGCTTGCATGATATCAGCATATGTTTTGTCTGACTATTAGCATAACAAGCTGTTTTGATAAAGAAAGATCTGAGTTTATCAAAAGTCCAAAATGTGTAAATGTACCCCAATGATCGTACATGTGAATACATGTTGAGGTCACAGGGTGATGAAAGTGGAGACAGTCAATGAAAGGGAAATGTGTGGGCACGTAGAACAGGGAAATGGAATTGCTCATAGTCCTACAAATAACTGTCATAGATGCAATGGATGTAGGGTGCCCCGGTAGCGTAGTGGTTAGCGCAACACTGTTACAGCGTACGGTGTTCTGGAGCTCAGAGTCCAATTCTGCTGCTGTCAGTAAGGAATTTGCAGGTTTTCCCTGTGACTGCATGGGTTTCCTCCGGTGCTCCAGTGTCCTCCTACAGTCCAAAGACTTTCAGTTACTAGGTTAGTTGGTTATTGTAAATTGTCCTGTGATTAGGCTAGTGTTAAACAGGTGGCTCGCTGGGCAAGGTGGCTCATTGGACTGGAAAGGCTTGTTCCACACTATATCTTAAAATAAATAAATGAATAGATAAATAAGATAAATGGCTGAATCATCTCCTCTTGCATCATAATGATGATGATGCTTGATTTATGTTCTTTAATAGAAACATAGAAAACTTACAGCACAATACAGGCTGTTTGGCCCACAATACTGTGCTGAACATGTACGTACTTTAGAAATTACCTAAGGGTTACCCATATCCCTCTATTTTTCTAAGCTCCGTGAATCCATCCAGGAGTCTCTTAAAAGACCATATCGTATCTGCCTCCACCACCGTTCTGTATGATCTTGAGGAGTATTAGCATGGTAGATTCAGAGGGAATGCTTCTCTTGTTGAAGAACTTATAACTAGACGTCACCATTCAAAGATAGAGAAATGCCTATTTAAGTTAGAGATGAGGAAATTTTTCTTCTCTCAGAAGGTCACAAATTTTTGGAATTCTCTTCCTTAAATAAGAGTAAATATAAAGCCTTTGTATACTTTTATTAGTGTTGGGGTAGATAGATACTTGATAAGCCAATGATGAAAGTTTAATGGAGTAGAGTTGATTATGGACAGAGCGAGAAAAGGTAAAAATCTGTAGCGACTCAACAAGTCAAGAGGCATCTATTGTGAGGACTGGACAGTAATATTTCATATACAAGAGAAGGTCTATAGGTGCTGGACATCCAAAGCAACACAAACAAAATGCTGAAGGAACTCAGCAGGCCAGGCAGCATCTATGGAAATGAATAAACTGTCAATGTTTTGGGCTGAAACCTTTCTTCAGGACCCTTGGGACTCTTTTCCTGAACTGCATTTTTACTCTAGATTCTGGTACCTGCATTCTCTTGTACCTTTAGATGGAGTTGAGGTTACAATCAGATTAATTGTGATATTATAAAATGGCAAAGCAAGCAGAGTAAGCTACTCCTCATGAGTGTACCCATACATTGATATGTAAAGATGGCAAAGTAACACTTGTTGAAAAATGAAAGGGGTGATTGAAAGAGATCTTTGTCATCCAACTATTACACACACTTCACGCATGTTGTTATCAATGGGATCCTATACGGTGGAAGCAAACTTGCTATTTCATTGAGTTCTATAAGCTAAATATCTTGGCTTGAAATGTTGAAATGATAAGTCTTTTGCCTTCGTGAATATACTGATTATGTATTGGGAAGTACACTCAGTGATCCCTTTATTAGGTATTTACTGTACCTAATAAACTGGCCACTGAGTGTATATTACTTCTGCTCTTGAAGCCCATCCACTTCAAGGTTTGGCATGCTATGCATTCAGAGATGATCTTCTGCACACCACTGTTGTAATGCATGTTTAGTTGAGTTGCTGTCAATTTTCCATCAGCTTGAACCAGACAGGACATCCTCCTCTGACCTCTCCTCACCCACAGATCTGTCATTCACTGGATTTTTTAAATTCTTTGTACCATTCTCTGCAAATTGTAAAGACCGTTGTGCATGAAAATCCCAGAAGATCAGCAGTTTCTGAGATACTCAAACCATCCCATCTGACATCAACAATCATTCCACAGTCAAATATTGAATTTCTTCTGCTATTCTGATGTTTGGTCTGAACAAGAACTGAACCTCTTGACCATGTCTGCATGCTTTTATGCATTGAGTTGCTGCCACATGATTGGCTAATTAGATATTTATATTAACAAGCAGATGTACAGGTCTACCTAATAAAGTGGCCACTGAGTGTAATTTCACTGGATAGCATGCCAATACTGATGGTATAAACATTTCTTGTAAGAAGGTGAATTGAACCAGATTGGAAGGTAAGCAGAACCACCTAATAAATTTGGCCCCTTACACTTTGTCTTAATCTAAACTGTGTAACCACACATTAAGTAAAAACTTCCTGTAAACAAATCAATAATTAATTAATGATTCTATTTGCACTTAAATCAATATGGTTTAATAATGAAGCATTACACATCGAGAGTTATAAGACTGGAAGGTAGGATTAATTCCTTATTATAAATATCCAATTAACAATTCATGGTGGTATTGGCTCATTAGCAATTTGTCAACTGCTGTATATAATAATTATTTTCACATGCTTCTTGTCTACTGGAAGCTATTAGTGCAGTGAATTGTAAACTGATTACTAGTGTGTCAAATGTTTATCTCAGTAGTGTGTTGTGTTCAATGTTTCACATTTATGGCTAACAATATGGACTCTTACCACCTTTTTTTAATGATTCATGGTGCAAAATTGTTCTTATCTGTAGCTCAATTGAGCTGCGTGTATATTTTGAATGAGTCATGACATCAGCTAAATAACTAATCTAATATCAAGGGCTTCAGGCACTCTCTAGTGAGAAAATCATTGAGCAACATTGCTTTGACATTGAACATACAATTTTGGGCTAAGTTGATTCAACTATTGCTCAACTGATAATAGATT
The DNA here is from genome assembly GCF_030028105.1 of Mobula birostris. Classification (NCBI taxonomy): domain Eukaryota; kingdom Metazoa; phylum Chordata; class Chondrichthyes; order Myliobatiformes; family Myliobatidae; genus Mobula; species Mobula birostris. Next base: position 33,364,929 of record NC_092391.1, on the reverse strand, counting down.
AATATAGGCTGATATTAAGAGACTATTTCTGCTGGGAATTCAGAACAATCTTAAAATTAGGGACATACCATCCAAGAGTGAAATCACAAAACTCTTTTTCACTCAGTGTAATTGGAAAATTGCACATTGCTGGGCCAGTTGAAACATTCAACTTGGTATCATTCATAAATTCTTGAGAGGTCAGTAAAAGCAAGAATATCACTCAAACACAGGCCAATGACATACATCACAAGACTAAACTGAATAAAGTGACAGGCTCAAGGAGCTGAAAAACATTACTAACTCTTTAGCTCTAAGACTAGCATTAATGTCAGCCTTATTTTGTTACTCCTCTCCATGCCCTGTGGTGCATTATAGGCAACCTTGCTGTTTCTTTAGCATTTTGTCAGTTTAGTTTTACGAGGCTGAGTTGTTAGCTTGATGCTAAACCCAACACAGATGGAAAGCATACAGAGAGCTGGATTTGAACCCGGGACCACTTGGTTTGAAGTCCGGTGTTAATGCCACTAAACCACCGGATGGCTTAGTGTCAGCATTAATAGAATAAATAATTTGTAAGGGGAAAAAAAACGTGTGTCTCAAAATAAGACCAGAAACAGTGAAACAAGAAGAATATTTCTGTATGTTTTGATCAGAAAGAGAAAATCTATAGCAAGCTTCACAGAATTCAGAAGGACAAAATACAAACCAACATTGCATCTGAAAACGCAAACAGGAATTCTGCAGATGCTCGAAATTCAAGCAACACACATCAAAGTTGCTGGTGAATGCAGCTGCCAGGTCTGCTGCGTTCACCAGCAACTTTGACGTGTGTTGCTTGCATCTGAACATATTTGTAGCACTAGCACATTCAATACCACAGTAAAGGTCCAAATAAAAGGATAAGAACTTTAGATTAATAACAAGCATTCCTTCACTATTTTTATTATCAGAATAATATTGTATTTTCCAACATATAATTTGGAACACAAACAACAAGGTGGGAAAATGCACAATTTTTTAAAAGTGTTTTGATATTCTAAATAAAGTTAGTGATAGTGTGGAATGAGAACAGATCTCTTCACCTGGAAGTTGGTAGTCTATTCTTATAGAGAGCTATAGAGGCTCAAACACTGTGCATATTCATGACAGACATCAATAGAGTTTTAGACAGAAAGGCAATTAAGAGATATGGGATTGAAGGAGCAAAGCATAGCTCTTGTAAAAGACTTGCTGAATGATAGAACAGCCTGAGGAGCCAAATAGTCTATTCCTGCTCCTATTGCTTAGGTTTTCTTGTCGTTACATAACAAATTCAATCTTCATAGCAAACTTCACATAATTGATAAATTGGAAAGTACACCAAGTATCTAGGATTGGAAGAAAAAACTGGAGGAATGAATGTGACCAAATCAGGATTTTGAAAGGGTATTTAAATGAGGAGCTGAGAAATATTGGGATTTCTACATGAGGCAGCTTCCAGTGGCCAATAAACCTACTAATCCACATGTATTTGGGATGTGAGAGATAAAGTAGAGCTTACAGAGCAAACCAGGGGAAAATGCAAGCTATATACCATCACCAGATCACAGTTAAAATGGGTGGCTGGAGCAATGATGCAGTAGCTCCAATACAGGGTCTCAAAGCAAAACATTGACCATCCCTTTACTTCCACAGATGCTGCCTGACCCATTGAGTTTCTGCAGCAATTCACATTCCAGCATCTGCAGTCTCTTGTGTCTCCATTTAACAGCCCTTCTATTTGTGTCACTTCACCATGCATGGTGTTGTGCAGGAAAGCACAGCAGATGAAACATGAACTACGAGATTCCACAAACAACAATAAGGTAAATGTATGACAGATAATTTAACTTCCAAGGCCCGAGGGGCTTATATTGCTAATCTCAACTTTTTAGCACAGTTGCATAACCTTTAGAAAGTGTTAGCATTGTTTGAGACAAAGTTAAACTTCTCACCAATATTCCTTGCTCAGCTTCTTGTTGTAAATAAGAGCCAGTTTTCAGTTCTTAATGTAAGTTTCAAATAATACTTAGTCTGAAGTCAGCTTTGCAAACAAACAGCACTGGCAGCAGGCCCACAGCAGGTGACTGGCTGCTCAAGAGTCATGGGTTATAAAGTGAAGTGATCGTGAGATTTTCTGGTCTGCATTAGCTAAATGTAAGACAATGGGGTTATGCTAATTGACCTACAGCATGAAAACCAGAATCAAAATCAGGTTTAATATCATAAGCATATGTTGTGAAGTTTGTTAATTTTGCAGCAGCAGTACAATGCAGTACCTAAAAATAAAGTTAAAAATTGTATATTAAATAGTTAAATACTATACTCAAGAAGAGGGAGGAGAAGATGGCGGTGCAACGCAGCGCGCGCGTCCGCTCTGAAATGATATCATATTTGTTAAGTAGGTACCATGCACAATCCTGATTTGATGGAGACAGACGTAAGAAGCATAGAGGAACATCTGGAGAAACTTCTGAAATGCCTGTTTCGCTGCCGTTGCTATTATGCGATCGAGAATCTCCAGAGGGGAAGGCCCCAAATCCGCGGCTTTACCTATTGCCTGTTGCCAGGGCCAGGGTCAAAGCGCTCGGCAGAGATGGTGCTCGGTGCTTGGTGTCGGAGGCTCGAAGTTTTCGGACGGATTCAAGAGTCGGCTGTGGTCGGGTGCTTCCAGGGTGCTGCATCGGCAAGTTTGCGGCGCTGGATGTTCATGGCAGGAAGATCCTTCCACCGTCTGCATGAGATGATGGGACTTTCGAGAGACTTTGAGACTTATTTTTTACCGTGCCCATGGTCTGTTCTTTATCAAATTACGGTATTGCTTTGCACTGTTGTAACTATATGTTATAATTATGTGGTTTTTGTCAGTTTTTTTTAGTCTTGGTTTGTCTTGTGTTTCTGTGATATCATTCTGGAGGAACATTGTATCATTTCTTAATGCATGCATTACTAAATGACAATAAAAGAGGACTGTGTGTCCTCATAATCTAATCTAATCTAAATTAAATAAATAGTGCAAAAAAAAAAGATTTAGAAAAGTAGTGTGTGCCTTCAGGCTCCTGTAGGTCCTTCCTGATGGTCATCATCAAACCAGGCAACTATAGCTAAATTATTTGCATCATTGTGATAGAGATCAAGGAAGGTTCCTGACTAGACTTCTTTTGTCACTTAGTGTCAGATGGTGTGGATATGGCCCAAGTGTGTAGAGAGAGAGAGAGACTGAAATGGGTCATCAGTTCAATGACTTTAATAAGAACTGTTGCAGAATTTAAAGGAAAAGAAAACAATGCATTCTAAGCCAAGAGGGTCGTTAACTAAAACTCTCAAAGTGAAAGTTAAATGCCAACATTGCGGCAGAAACCAAAACCTAAATACTAAATGAATACCGCTTCTTACAGCGTCAATCAAAACAGTAGTCTTCTTTCACAGACAAGAATGATGCTAGGCAGAGGGTTTGCATGTTCCTGTACTTTTGGTCAAGCTTTGATAAGGCCAGAACAAAAAGAAAGGAGTTAAATACCACCGGCTACAGTGATTCCTGGATTTGTGTCTGTGGTGTCACGTTTACTGAGCTTTATGATGAAATGAGGGTCTGACCTGTTCCAGCTGCAGCGATGTCTGGCTTTGTGTCTTTTATAAAACTTCAGTTCTGAAGCTATTTGCTTACTTTTATTGTTTGCATGATTTGTTTTCCTTTCTCTGTGTTTGACGGTATTCTCTTTTAATATTTTTCTGAAGTTTCTTTGTTTTGTGGATGCCTGTAAGGGGACAAATCTCAAGATTATATAATGTACTGTATATATACTTTTATAATAAGTGTACTTTGAACATTGAGCCTTGACACCAAATGCCTACCCTCTCTCCATGCCCCTTGATTGCTTGTGTGCTCAGAAATCCATTTATCATAAGTATATTCAGTAATATAGTCTCCAGTACCTTCTGCAGTAGAGAATTTCATAAGCTCACCACTCTCTGAATGAAGAAATTTCTCTTCCCTTCTATTCTCAAGATATATCGTGAGACACTGAGCCCTATTTGTAAACTTACCAGACAAAGAAACACCCCTCCTTCATCTAGTCTCTCAAGCCCAATTGGAATTCACTGTTTCTTTTTTTTTTACATTTTCCATATTGTTTTGGTGTTTCTAATTGATTCTTTTATTTCCTTTTATTTCTCTGAACATGACTCACATACACCCTTGTTCATGTGTCCTGTCCCATTCTTAATCCTCCAATCTAATCAGTTCAGGAAAAAGACTGTTGACCCCAGCATCTTCTTTTTTAAAGTAGGGCAGTGCGGTAGTATAGCGGTTAACATAACACTGTTGCAGTACCAGCATACAAGATTCATTACCGCCACTGTCTGTAAGGAGTTTATGCATTTTTCCCAGGACTGTGTGGGATTCCTCTGGGAGCTCTGTTTCCTCTCACATCACAAAGTTATATGGGCTGCAATTTTAATTGGGCAGCACAGGCTAGTTGGTCAGGAAGGAACTGTTACTGTGCTGTATCTCTGCTGCATCAGGGATTCCCAACCTGTGGTCCACGGACCCCTTAGTTAATGTTAGGGATCCATGGTGCAGCAAAGTTCGGGAAACCCTGCTCTAAATAAATAAATCCACTGATTCTCTGACTTTCCTTTCACCCTTGGCTCATAATCATTGGCTTAATCACCAAAGTTAATTGGCCAATCAGAGTAAACTTCTTGCTCATTACACATGTTCTGACATGCATCAGTTCCAAGGTTTGAGTATCATTCAACTTGTTGCAAAGTTAGATATCATCCCAAAGCATTAACATACCCTGAAACACAAACATGAGGAAATCTGCAGATGCTGGAAATTCAAGCAACACACATCAATGTTGCTGGTGAACGCAACAGCATCTCTAGGAAGAGGTACAGTCAATGTTTTGGGCCGAGACCCTTCGTCAGGACATATTCTGAAATATTATTTCAGTCTTATTAATAGAAACATCAAAAGAATTAGTTATCACAGCTATATTTTGACTCATTGTGCTTGTTGGCAGAAGTAAACAGTCTATCTTACTACATTTCGTAACTTTGATGCTTGGCTTGTTTTCATCCACTATATGTACAAGGGAAAAGGAAGAGCTTAGCAATACATTCAATGTAACTGCTTCAGATTCATTTCTCATTTGGAATTGCGAAGTTTCCCATTGAGACTTTACATTTGATTAGCTATGTGTCAAATCAATTCTTTATATGGGAGCTCAGGGACAGCTCAGGTGCCGATTTATCATTTTCCCTCTTGAAGAGAATCTTGTGTAATTGATACCTGGATCCATCAGAGAGTAATGGAGAGATACTTGAAATAATTGTCACTTCTTTAATTTAAGGTGCACCTCATGATTAATGATGCCTTGATTCAACTCCACCTCTGCAGAATCTGAGATAGCAAACGAGACCATGATGAAATTCACCAACTCTGTCACCGGTGGGACTTGATAGGTGGGAAGTTTATAGAAGTGGTACACTCCTTCCCCTCTTGAAACTGGAATTCCCTGTGATCTTGACAAATGGATTTAAGGTACCCAAGTGGCATTGCAAATGCTTGTTCTCTGGGAATGAGCCAGTGGCTCCTAAAGATTGTCAGTATCCTTGCCATTTTGTTGCTTAGTGTAAAGTTTCATGAGTTGACAATGTGAAGGATATGGCCTGTGTATTGGGGCTGAACAAGTGTAATTATGGCCTCCACATTAGGAATGTTGACCTGGAAGATGACACTGACATTGGTTTGTTTATCTTGTTACTGGATATAGTAATAAACACAAGAGCTTCTAAAGATGAAAAATCCAGAGCAGCACACACAAAATGCTGGAAGAACTTAGCAGCTCAGGCAGTATATATGGAGAAGAATATATAGGAATCCATTAGTCTCATGAGACCATGGATTTGCGCCTTGGAAAGTTTCCAGGGTGCAGGCCTGGACAAGGTTGTATGGAAGACCGGCAGTTGCCCATGCTACAAGTCTCCCCTCTCCACGCCACCAATGTAGCCCAAGGGAAGGGCATTAGGACCCATACAGCTTGGCACCAATGTCGTCGCAGAACAATGTGTGGTTAAGTGCCTTGCTCAAGGACACACACGCTGCCTCAGCCAAGGCTCAAACTAGCGACCTTCAAATCACTAGACGAATGTCTTAACCCCTTGGCCATGAGTGAATAAAGAATGGAGAAGAATAAACAGTTGATATTTCAGGCTGACACCCTCCGTCAGGACTAGAAAGGAAAAGGGAAGACGTTAGAATGAGAAGGTGGGGGAAGGGAATGAGTATAAACTGACAGGTGATAGGTGAAAACAGGTGAGGGAGGAAAGTGCGTGGGTGGGATAGCGGAAAAGAAAAAAGAAGCTGGGAAGTGGTAGGTGATAAAGGAAAAGGGCTGAAGAGGTAGGAATCTGATAGCAGTGGATAGTGGACAATAGGAAAAAGGACAGGAGGAGGGGAACAAGATAGAGATGATGGGCAGGTGAGGAAAAGAGGAGTGATAAGAGGGAAGCCTGAATAGGGAATGGAAAAAGTGAGAGGGGGAGCTGGAGAGAGAGATTATGAGAGGTTAGAGAAATCGAAGTTCATGACATCAGGTTGGATGCACCCGGATGGAATCTGAGGTTTTCTCCTCCAGCCTGAGTTTGGTCTCATTTTGATAACAGAGGAGGACATAGACTGACATGGAATATAAATGGGAAGTCAAATTGTAAAATGGCGGCGGCGTCTGTGTATCGCGAGGCTCAGTGTCTCACTGGATTTCGAAAAATAGTTTTAATTTATCTGCTTGTTTCCTGTGTGTTTGCTCAATTTGGCTATGTGAACTACACTTACAGCAAACAGTCACTTTCAGTCATTAACTACCGATGCACCAACACAGTTTTGGACTATCCATTCAACTTCTACCAACTATTTCTGGAGTTAGTAAGGACACTGCAGACCTGCATTCAACTCACTCTGACTGGAAGGGCCTGGCGCTGGCATCGAGACCGTAAACAAAGACGGGGCAAGCGTGGAGGCTTGTGTGCTAGGCTAAGGCTGAATCCACACCGGCCAGCGCTCCCTAGCATCTTCCTCGCCAATGTTCAGTCTCTCATGAACAAGATGGACAAACTAAGGACTTGGACCCTCACACAAAGAATGTAATATGGATTGCAACGTCATGTTTTTTATGGAGACATGGCTAAACAGTGATGTCCCAAACAACGTGGTGGAACTGGAAGGGTGCACGGTCTTCAGGGCTGACAGAGCTGCAACAGCAACAGGTAAAAGCAGAGGAGGTAGTTTATGCATCTACGTGAATCGATCATGGTGCACTAACTCTACCATTGCTGACACTTATTGCTCTGCAGATCTGGAATACCTGATTATTAAGTGCAGAACTTTTTATCAGCCACGAGAGTTTACATGCATCATTGCTGTCGCAGTTTATGTTCCACCGGATGCTAAAGCTAAAGTAGCCATGGAAGACCTTAGCGTCGCTATTAGCAAACTGCAGACATTGCATCCAGACGGAGCCTTTATTGTCGCTGGGGACTTTAATCATTGCATCCTACGTACTGTGCTTCCAAAATTTTACCAAAATATATCATGAACCACAAGGGGAAATAAAACCTTAGGTCATGTCTACACAAATGTGGCTGACGCTTACAAAGCCACTACCCTCCCCTACCTGGGTCAGTCCTGCTTTCATTGTTCCTGCTTCCCAAGTATAGCCCGGTCATTAAATGTGTGAAACCCACAATGAAGACTATTAAGATCCGGCTGGAGGGTGCTGACTCTGCTCTTCAGCACCAATTCCAGCACACAGACTGGAGTGCGTTTGCTGCCCATGCCACCACAGACTCTCAGATTAACATTGACTTATATACCAACTCTGTCCTTGAGCACATCATCAAGTGTGCAGATAGAGTGACATCACAAAAAGAAATAATAGTTTTCCCCAATCAGAAACCGTGGATGAACAGAGAAATTTCCCTCCTGCTCAAAACCAGAGATTCAGCCTTCAGGCCTGGAGACCGGGAGGCTTACAGCTCAGCCAGGGCTACCCTGAGGAGAGGAATCTCTCAGGCTAAACACATATACAGATAGAGGATCGAGGAGCATTTCAACTCCTCGGACCCCCGGTGCATGTGGCATGGCATACAGATTATTACAGACTTCAAACCACCTAGTACTGGGCCCCCTTCCAGCTCTGTTTCCCTTCCTGATGAGCTCAATTACTTCTATGCTTGTTTTGACCAAGTGGACAAGGAGGTCACCCTCAAAGCGGATCTCCCACCTGGTGAACTGCCTCTCTCACTTTCCACCTCCGATGTTTGCGCTACCCTGAGCAGGGTGAATATACGGAAGGCTGCTGGTCCAGATGGAATACCTGGCTGTGTGCTCAGAGTCTGTGCAGGACACTTGGCCAGGGTCTTCACGGACATTTTCAATCTGTCCCTGGCACAGGCAGTTGTCCCCACAAGCTTCAAAATTGCCATCATCATGCCAGTGCCGAAGCATTCCACTGCCACGGGCCTGCATGACTTCTGTCCAGTTGCACTCACCCACATCATTGCAAAGTGCTTTGAGAGACTGGTTCTATCACATGTGAAATCTTGCCTGCCCACTACCCTGGAACCCCATCAATTTGCCTATCGCACCAACAGGTCTACAGAGGGTGCCATCTCTACGGCACCTCATTCTGCCCTGACCCACCTGGACAGCCCCAAATCTTACGTCCGAATACTGTTCATTGACTTTATTTCGACATTCAATACTGTGATGCCCTCCAAGATTATCGTCAAACTTTGCCAGCTTGGTATTAGCTCATCCCTCTGCAATGGGACCTTGGACTTTCTGACTAACAGACCCCAATCTGTTAAGTTAGACAACCTCTTCTCCTCCATTCTCACCCTGAATACCGGCGTGCCTCAAGGCTGTATGCTGAGCCCTCTACTGTACACCCTTTTCACCTATGACCGCGTTCCTGTACACGGTTCTAACTTCATAATCAAGTTCACAGACGACACCATGGTGGTTGACCTGATCAGAGGGGATGACAATATGGCCTACAGGGACGAGGTCCAGCACCTGGCTGCGTGGTGTGCCAACAACAACTTGGCCCTTAACATCCAGAAGACTAAGGAGATGATTGTGGACTTCAGGCATGCTACGAGCCACACTCATGTCCCTACCTACAGCAATGGAGCTGTAGTGGAGCATGTATCAAGCTTCAAATTCCTTGGTGTCCACACTTCCAATGATCTCACCTGGTCCCTGAACTCCTCCATCCTGATCAAAAAGGCACAAAAGTGACTTTATTTCCTGCGGAGCATCAAGAAAGCTCACTTCTGTCCCAGGATACTGACGGACTTTTACCGCTGTACCATTGAGAGCATACTCACCAACTGCAACTCAATGTGGTATGGCAATTGTCCCGTAATGGATTGCAAAGCACTCCAGCGTGTGGTGAAAACTGCCCAGTGGATTATCGACACCCAATTGCCCACCATTGAGAACATCTACCATAAACTCTGCCTGGGCAGGGCGAGAAGCATTATCAAGGATGCATCTCACCCTAACCATGGACTTTTTACTCTACTCCCATCCGGTAGGTGCTACAGGAGCCTTTGCTCCCACACTAGCAGGCTCAGGAAGAGCTTCTTTCCTGAGGCTGTGACCTTGCTGAACCTCACATCATAGTGCTAAATAGTATTGCACCCATATTGGACTGTCTCAGTACTTTTATATTTGTATGCTGTAGCACCTACTTTTTATTTACAGTTATTTTGTAAATAATACTATTCTTTTACACTTCTGGTCAGATGCTAATTGCATTTCATTGGCTTTGTATCTGTACTCAGCACAGTGACAATAAAGTTGAATCTAATTCATCTAATCTAATCTAATCGAAAAATTGAAATGGTTGTCCATCCGGAAATCCACCTCTTGAGTCAATGAGACCAATAAAATAAAGCAAGGTATAAGTGGAGCAGCCACTGCGTGAGTGGACAGTGCTAGAGTGGTCAGGTTTTGGTTCTACAGGCTTAGGCGACAGCAGGTTTAAACAAGTACAGACAGAAGTTCTAAATAAATTTCTAATAAGTTTTTATTGTTGGTACATAGCTAGTGCAGCAAGAATGGTCCAGAATTAGTAGTATGCTCTTTGTCTAAGATGTAGGAATTTAGGGAAAACTCCAGTCTCCTTGATAACTACATCTCCATGAAGTAACCAGAGCTGCAGTTTGATAACCTTGGCCTCATGCAGAAAAATGAGGTGGTGATGGATAAAACTACAGGGAGATGGTAACACAAAGTTGCAGGAAACAAGTACCTGGAGACTGTCAGGAGAGAGAAAGAGAAAAGGCAGCCAATGCAGAGGACCCCTGTAGCTGTTTCACTCAATAACAAGTATAATACGTTGGATATCTTTTGTTGGAAAATCTATGAGGGGCAAGCCACAATGATCTGATCTCTGGGACTGACTGTTTCTGTGGCTCAGAAGGGAAGAAGGGTGAAGAAGATAGCAGTAGTGATAGAAGATTACAATTAGAGGATCAGACAGCAGATTCTGTGGATGTGAAAGAGACACCTGGATAGTGTGTTGCCTTCCAGGTGCCAGGATAAGGGATGTCTCACACTAGGTCAACAGCATCCTAAACAGGGAGGGTGAACAGCCAGAAGTACTAGTAGTTATTGCTAACGATATTGGTAGGAAAAGAGAGGAGGTCCTGAAGAGACAATATAGGGAGATAGGTAGAAAGCTGAAAAGTAGGACCTCCAAGGTAGTAATCACTGGATTGGTGAGGGTAAGAATAGGATGATTTGGCAGATGAATGTGCGGCTGAAGAATTGGTGCAGCGGTAGGGTTTCAGAATTCTGGGTCATTGGATCTCTTCTGGGAAAGTGATGACCTGTACAAAAAGGACAAGTTATACCTGAACTCAAAGGAGGTCAATATTCTTGTAGGCAGGTTCGCTAGAGCTTTTGGGGAGGGTTTGAACTAATTTAGGAGGGGGCTGATAACTGAACTGATAGGGCTGAGGATGGGTCAGTTGGTATACAAGTAGTTGCAGTGTGTAGTGAGATGGTGAGGAAGGACAGGCAGATGACAGGGCAACATTATAGTCAGTGGGATTAGTTAAAGTGTAATGGAGGACAAAATCAAAATAGGCAATGAATACAGGTCTAAAAGAAGTTGTATTTGAATTCACACTCCATTTTGAATAAGGTAGATGATCATGTATCACAGTTAAAGAATGACAGGTATGACGTTCTGGGCATCATTGAGTCGTGGCTAAAAAAAGATTATAGTAGGAAACTTAACTTCCAAGGATGCATATTGTAACAAAATGACTGGCTTGTGGGTGGTGGGGCGGGGTGTGATTCTGTTAGAAAGCACTGAAATCCAATCCTTGGAATGAGGTGACTAAGGATTGGAAGATGTCGAACCCTTAAGGGTAGAGTTAAGAAAATTCAATATACAGGTAGATTGAGAAAACTGGGTTGGTGCTGGATCCCAAGAGATGTATTTTGTAGAATGTCTATAAGATGGCTCCTTAGCAGAACTTTAAAGGAGAATGGCAGTTCTGGATTGGATGTGATAATCCAGATTTGATTAGTGACCTTAAGGTAAAGGAACTCTTAGGATATAGTGATCATAATATGATAGAATTCACATTCAGTTTGTGAAGAAGAAGCTAAAATTGGATGTATCAGCATTACGGTGGAGTAAAGGGAGGGGAGCTGGCCAAATTTGATTGGAAGGGGTACTAGATAGGATTACGGCATAACAGTAATGCTGGAATTTCTGGGAGCAATTCAGAAGGCACAGGAAAGATACATCATAAAAATGAAGGAAGTATTCTAAAGAAAGGACAAGGCAACATGAGATGTCAAAGATGGTGTGAAAACAAATGAGAAAGTGTAAAATATAGCAAAAAATGGGAAGGTGGAGGATTAGAAGTTTTTAAAACCAGCAGAAGGCAACTAAAAAAGCCATCTGGGGAGAAAAGGTGATACATGAAGGTAAGTTAGCCAATAATATAAAACAAGATGCAAGACATTTTTCAGATATAGAAAGAATAAAAGAGAGATGAGAATGGATATCGAACTGCTGGAAAATGACGCTGGAAAGATAGTAAAGCAGCACAAGGAAATGGTGGAGCACAATAATAGGTATTTCACATCCATCTGCACTGTGGAAGAAACTAGCAGAATGCCAGAAATACAAGAGTGTCAGGGGGCAGAGGTGAACGTAGTTGCTATTATGAAGGGGAAAGTTCTTGGGAAGCTTAAAAGGTTTGATAGTAGATAAGTCACCTGTACCAGATGGACCATAACCCAGGGCTCTGAAAGAGGTCATTAAACGGATGGTGAAGGCATTAGCAATGATGCATAAGCTCTTCTTGGACTTCCTGCTGGGTACAGGTGTCGATTTGAACCGTCATTTCGATGATAAATTCTGCCATCTTCAGTAGAGATGATGCCGAGGCACATCTAGTCCGGTGATGTATATACCCAACTTCTGTTGTCCATCCCTCCTGATTGGTCAGTCCTCAACTGATCAGTTTTTCGCAGTGCCACCTTGTTTAAAATCATATTCCAGTTCTTACTTTGAGCGAGACTTTTAAAATTCTTATTTTCTAGTCTTATTTCAATGGCTTCCTTCATCAGGCGGTCCGGAAAGCCATCGGTACAGCACAGTAGTTATGTGCTGTTGAAGTCAATTCTGTGGTCACTGCGTATGCAAATGTAACCCAAATTGATACACCTCCTAAGCTCCTTGACGGGGTTTTCACTATGCGTCTTGTCAGCCTAACATATGGTACTCCACATTCACAGGGAATTCTGTAAACACCAGCCATCCTGAGCCACAGGTCATCTTTGACACACATAAGTTGGAATTTGACCTTCCTTATGGGTTTGTAGATTGTATTAATCGGTATTTCTTCAGGATCATGGCGATCCTTCCAGAAACAGTGGAAATACGGGAAAGATGGGTGTTATTAATGGGTTCCTCTCAATGTTAGGTTCCCTTTTTTTTCCGTCAGCCCTTTTAAAGGCCTAATTGTTTTCCTTCACCTTGTGGCCATTCTGTAAGAACGTCATTATGTAGTCGTCTTGTTTGCTTGTGGATACTCTACCCATGCAAAATAGTTTTTGCAGGGTATATCAAAGTAGAAAGGACTGCTCTACATTGCGAGGTGTGATGATGACTCTTACTGGTGAAAACTATTTCAAACCCGGTGATCTCCACAACCAGGAAAACCAGGAAACCTAACAATGAGGAGGAACCTGTCACTACCGCTTGCTTTCCCTATGTTTCCATGGTTTCTGGAAGAATCATCAGGATGATGCCACAGCAGTGTTCAAAAACGGCATTGGAAAACTCAAACATATCAAGGATAAGATGGAGTTAAATGAGAACGCCACACACAAGTTTTACAAAGTCCACCTGGTTCCTTACACCATCTCTGATAAAGTAGCCAGTGAGCTAGATGACATTACAGCTGAAGGAATGCTTTCCAAGGATCAGTGGAGCTCATGAGCAATGCCAGTGGTTGCAGTAGATAATGTTGTTTATTTAATATTTCAGTAATATTTGAGTAAAAATGTAAATATATTGTTTGATTAAGCATTCTTTGTACGTTCATAGCTTACATAATACATTACGGGTTATATGCTAAAGTACACAAATGTCATTATGCCATAAAATACAAGTTATCCTTAGTTCTGTGTTTTTCTTTTAATTAGTTTTATGTTTTGGAGTTACAAACAGAACAGTCTGGTAAACCAGTGTGAATGAACAGGAACATAAGAAGCTTCAGGGGTGAAGGACTGAGCCCAATACATCATGGGCACACTCCTCCCCTCCCCTCCTTCTTGCTGCCTCAAGAATCATCATCTACCATCAAAGAATATCATCATCTCCCACCTACCATCAGGCAAGAGGTGCAGAATGGTGAAGTCCCTCGCCACCAGGTGCAACTTCACATCAACCATTCAGTTATTGTACCCAACTGTACAGCTGTTATCAGTATAACCACTTTGACCACTTGGCTCTAAAATGGAATGTTTTGTTCTCATTATGCTTTCTTTTACATGTTTGTAATATTTATGTTGTTAATTTATGTATTTCTTGTGAATGTAGTGTGTCTATTGTTATCTACCTGTGTCGCTGACACAAATAATTTTTCATTCCACCTGTGCATATTTGACAACAAAGTGGACTTTGGCTTTTGACTTTGACTTTGACATTAAAGACCAATTACCCCGATTCTGGATTAGCTCTGCTTCAGCCAGCAGCGAATCAATGGATTGAATGGTTTGCATGTAATAGGATTCTTGACAATACATTATGTAAGCAATATGTATTGTCCCTCATTGCTGATTTATGTCTGAAAGTACACAAGCTGAAGCATATATTGGACTTCTAACAACCTGAAGCATTGCCATTTTAGCCTGTATGTGATAATATTGTTTCAGTTGAATTTGAAAGATAAATGTGTTTGTTTTATAAATAAAGCTTTTCTGCTGAAAAATAAGGAGAAGACTATTTTAAATTACATAATTGTTCTATGAGCATTCTGAAAGGGGAAATCAGTGCAAGAATTAGCATATAGAGGATTATTAAAATAGACTTCTTACTATAGGTTTGCACAACATTCACAGATAAGTAAGAACCTTTTATTCAATTACTTTTTTTGATAAAATCTGGATGAAATATGAACATCATATAGTTCATCAATGTTAAAAATTCTAATTTCATTTGTATAGAGAAATAAAGATAATTAAAAGATTATTTTAAGCTTTTCTGATGTTTAACCTAATTGTAGAATGCTTTGTCCTGAGATCTCTGTTGTTGTGCAGCTGTATTCATCGCCATGGCATTCTTGGTGAAAATGTCTTTATGTTTGAACATTGTAAACTATGGAAATGATTATTATAGAAACCATTACAACCTAGGTGATTGTTATAGAATTTTCTTGATAAATATGCATTGACCAGAAAGAGACAGTTCATTTAATTGTATACATATTTATTCTCATTTCAGTTATCTCATCTCTGTAGTTCAAATTCAAACCTCATTTCTCCCTTTTTGTCCAGTTGTCTATATTTTATGTAAAGTAATTTGTCCCAATTATTCTTTTTTCGGAAATTGTTCCACTCTTTACAGGTCAAATTTCAAAGTAAAATTAATTATCAGAGCTCATGCATGTCACCATATACAACCCTGAGATTCTTTCTCTGTGGGCATACTTAGCAAATCTATAGAACAGTTACTGTAAACTGTAATCATCAGGAACTATAAACTGTAAACTAGGCAAATGCAGATATAAATAAATAACAATGAAAACATCTGTATATGAAAATATTTCTTCTAACATTTCTCCTCCCTCTCTTCCTGTGAATGTATAAATAATGGCTCCTCATGAATGATTCCTTGCTGTGTCTTTCCCTATTAATCTCCTCTTTATGCTAAAATAAATTCTTGATCTTGATAAAGTTCCTGGATCTGAAATGATAACTTTTTTCACAGAACTAGCTGACCTGTTGTATTTTTCCAGCACTTAATGCTCTCTGCTTCAATTGAAGAAGTCTTACTTTCTTTTTTGTAAACTCAATCTCTCTTTATTATAACAATGCTGCTCACATTTATAAATTGCATCTTCAGATGTCAGTGGCTCTATTCATTGAAATGTATTAATTTTTGCTGGTAAATAGAAATGTTGACACGCTTGTGGTCTTTTGGAGATCTGGAGACACTAATCATCTTGAAAAGGATGGTATTGCCAATACTGCAATCAGTTCTATGTGGTACAAGGCCCAGAAAATAAATATAATCAGTCAAGGTTCACAGTTTTTGTTAGTTACAGCTAGCAAGTGATCTGCAATCTTCTTGGTTGAAAAGGGAATTTGCTATGTTTTTATAACACAAGGCATCAAGACTAACCCAATATGCTTTCACTGGGGCAATCACTGATCTGTTTGTTGTATAGGGACCAATTATTCACAGTAAAGTCCAGTATGCCTGAGCTATGTTTTTAGTGTTCTTCTCAGGATCCATTCACCAACTGCTGCTAGTCCAGCAGGTATAATTCTAACCACACTAAGTGAGAAGGAGTTGTCACTGAGATTTTGCACCCAATGAAGCACTATTTAATTTCTTGGAATGAGAACAACTCGAAGGAACAAAAGAGAAGCTAAGGAATAAGTTATAAGGTACTCAGTGGAAAGGGGAGAGAGATGAAAGTGGAGGAAGATTAAGGAAGAGCTTTGGTGAAAGAGCTGCTGTCAGGAGCAGAAAAGGTACTCACAAAAACTAGGCAAGGAAAAGAAGAGACAGCAGAAATCAGCTAGGTGAAGGAGAAAGGACAGTCTAATCTGATTGAGAGAGAGAACATGCTTGAACTGGAGAGGGCTGGAAGAGAGTTAATGGGAGAAGTCAGCAATAATATGGGCTTAAACTCTTAGTAAGTGAAAAGAAGTTTTAAATGAGCTGCAAAATATAATTAACTCCATTAGGTAAGAATAAAGGAAAGAAATTATCATTTAATAGAGGAATAGAGAATGAAATTATCATATGAGCCAGTTTCAGACAAGAAATGGAAATCAAAGTGAATCACAAAACACAGAAGTAATGTCATAGGTGATTTGGGACAAAGGGCATTTTTTGGGCAAACATCTATACATACCGACTTATTAACAATATAACTGAAGAAATTGAGAAATAAGTTTCCTGTGCTGAGATTTTAAGACAAACCACAAGCTAAATTTCATGTAAGATTGCACCCAGTACATTCTTGATGTAACAATATAACATAGCCCAAATTCAACATTTTGTCCAATGCATTGATCATTCTTGGTATATTCCCAGCTTGACAATGATGTTAAAATCAAATAACCTATTGAAGCTCACTCCTGGACCCACAGAATGACTGCCAGGGTAAATATCAGAAAGGGAATTTGACTATTGGAACTAAACCACATGAGTTATTTTCTTCAGAGGTAATTGGATGAAGATTTCGAGATACATGGGGAGAGGGAGGGGGAAAATATTGGCAGATGTTTTATTCTTATATTGAAACATCTCAATCTATTAAGAAGAATGTCCTTGAACAAAGAAAATATCTACTCTCATAATAGAATCTTCCACGTAAACTTATACATTACCTGCTCTTGGACCTTATTCATTCTTACAAAGTCAAAAGTTAAAGTTGAGATTATTGTCATATGCACATGTATACACTTGTGCAAGGCAAATTTTACCTGCAACATCATCACTGGCACATAGAATCATATTAGCAACACTTGCAAGAAAACATAAATTAACACAAATGAAACAAAAAGGAACACAGTTAAAACAAGGAGAGTGTCCAAAGTGATCAGAATGCTGCTAAATGCTAATGACCATGGTTTTATTGGTTGGTTGAAGAACCAAATAGAAGGTAAGTAGCTATTCTTGGACCTGGTGGGTGTGGCATTAGATTTCTGTAGCTCCTGCCTGGTGGAGTGTACTCCTGGGCCAATAGTCCTCCAGGGAACTGGCTTTCTCTTGATTGACCAGGCCTGGAATGGCTTTTATAGCCACCAATTTCTTTCCCCTGGTTGAACAACTGTGAAAGCTGTCACTGGGATTAAATATTGGGGATCTTTTTGATGTCCACTTACATTCAAAGCTAGTTGAAAACTCTATAAAAAGTAGTTAATATCTAAAAATGTTTTGAAAATAAAATTATAAAACACTCACATCCTTAAAATCAATTAACAATGCTTAAAATGATCAAAATTAGGTATACATGTAACAATCTGAGTAAATATTAGTTACTGTAAAATGGTCTCAAGGAAAAAAGCCAATAGTATGGAACTTCGGATCATTTTTTGTCATTCAATCTGAAACCAGGGTTTTTTTAAAATCTAATTACAGAAAACTCCTTTCACACCTCTAGTCTCCTTTACCAACCAGCAACACAGAACACTGAAAAACGCTCAGTAATTCACAATCTCTGCCATCTTAGGACAGTCTCTGAAACTCCTGTTCTCTCCGAATCCATCATTTGCTGATCATAACATTGCTGCTTAACAATCTGCCACAACCCCACCAGAAGTAATTCAAACTCTTCCCCAGCGTACTCGTTCACTGTTCAATGAAGCTGAGCTCTCTAGCACCCAATATGTCACTCCTTCCCATCCTCTGCCAAAGTAGATCAAAAGCTGCAATCTATCAAATGGCCTGGAGCAGGCAGAGGAGACGATGGTGGGAGGGAAAGTTGTCTGTGATTGATTAAGAAAATTGGATGAAAATAGTTGAACTACAAATAGAAATGATGAAGCACCCAGCAAGTCAGTGGAAAGAGAAACATGGAACTCTCAGCAGTAAAGCATAGTATTGCCCCTTCAATCCATTCTATTGTGCTGAAATTTTAATCTACTCTGAGATCAATCTAACCCTTCCCTCTAACCTACCCGTCTATTTTTCCTACATCATGTGCCTATCTGAGGGAGTACTACATGTCTCAAATATGTCTACCTCTACAACTACCTCTGACATACCACTGTGTGTGTAAAATTCCTGACATTCCCCCCCTTTACTTTCCTCTAAGCACGCTTAAAGTATGTACTCTCTCATTAGTCATTGCCACCTTGTGAAAAAAAGTGCTGTTTGCCCAATCTATCCATGTCTTATAGATTTCTATCAAGAATCCTTCCATCCTCCTTTGCTTCACAACTAATGTTTCATTTCTGGGGCCCATTGTCACACTGCATGAGAAATAAAGTGAATTAAATAACATCTGTTGAGGGGACCTCTCCTGATCAGATCTTGCATCAGGACTGAGAGCGTAGATGGAAGGTCACAAGTAAAAAGAGCAGAGAATGAGGGATGAGACAGGGACTGGAAGGTGATAGATGCAAGCAGATGTGGAGGGTGTTGAAGACCAGATGGAATCAAGTGAGGGAAGTGAGGAGTAGTTAAAGATAACGACAAAGATTTTAAGGAAGGGAAAACAGTTGCTGGAAGGGGAAGGGATGGCTGGAGGTAGAGGCAGAGGCTGGAAGATGATAGATGAAGACACAAGGGGATGCAGATGCTGGAAATATCCTAAGCAAGGATGGAGCAGAATAAGGGAGACAAAAATGGGCAGATAGAACCTATTGGGTAAAATTATAGGAGAGGTTAAGTGTGTGAATGATAGAAATAAATCTGAAATATTGGAGATAGCCTTCAACATCTTAATCGCAATTATTAAACCATTTCTGTTTGTTCGGAGGCAGTTAATCTGTTTTGGTTTAATTTTTTTATTTTTTTTGCTTTATATGAGGGCAGAAAAGTTTTTTTTCGGTTAAATAATATGGTTGCCAAATTTTTTTTTCTAACTGCGTCATTCCTTTCTTTTTCCCTTGGGATTCTGGGTCGTTATTTCCTCTGCATCATTTTACGTATTTCCTTTGAGGCCTTAAATTTTGTAGTTTTCAAACGTACTTTTTGTAGTTTTCCTCGCTAGTCTATGTTAATTGTCTCATTTTCTTGTTTAACTACATGGTATGTTGTTGGTTAACGGTTTTCTTTATATTTACCTGTTTTTTCTTTGTATTATATTGGTTTTGCTTTAATCAGTGTACTTTTTTTATTTCTCTACTGTTTTATAACTTTAGCTGATACTCTTATATATACACTTTTTTAGCGAGCGTCTATCGGAAGTCATGGGGGTAGTTCTAGTGCTTGCTTCTTTCCGGCTGGTCTATCTTAGATTTAGCTTTGGGGGTTCGGGGGGGGGGGTGGTGGGAGGGGCTTCACTTTTTAGTTTTTTTTTCTTGGGCTACTTATATTACTGAACTATTGGTCACGTTCTTCTTCCCGTTATCTCTTGTTTGTTCTGTTCCCTTCCCGGGTGCGTGGCTCGAACCTATTGTCAATCCTCCTTTTTTTGTGGGTTGACTTTAAGGTTTATGGAGTCTACTATTAATTTTGTCTCTTGGAATACTAACGGTCTTAATCATCCAATAAAAAGGAAAAAAGTTTTTAAAGTATTCCAGAGACTTAAAGCACATGTTCTGTTTTTACAAGAGACCCATGTGCGGAGGGGGGATAGATTACGTTTTTTTCAAATTCTGGAAGGATCAACACTTCCATTCAAATTCCAACGCTAAGATTCGAGGGGTTTCTATTTTTATAGATCCCTCAATCACTTTTGTACAACACGATATTATTTCTGATCCGAATGGCAGATTTCTATTGGTTAGTGGTTTACTCTTTAATAAAAAAAGTAGTTTTGGTTAATGTTTACGCTCCCAACATGGACTGTCCGGAATTTTATAAATCATTATTTAATTTGTTCCTGAAGTTGAATGAGTTTTCACTAATTTGGGGCGGGGATTTTAATACTTGTTTATCTCCATCTTTGGATCGTTCGGCACTTTTATGGGCCTTACCCAATAAATCTGCAACCTTGATTAACTCATTCATTTCAGATTCCGGGTCGATGGACATTTGGCGTTTTTTGCATCCTCAGGAAAAAGATTTTTCTTTTTTTCACATGTTCATCGTTCCTATTCAAGAATTGATTATTTTTTTATTGACTCTCATCTTATTCCTTCAGTGGTCAAATGTGAATATGACTCTATAACCATTTCGGATCATGCTCCACTTAAGCTTTCTATTAAAATATTGGCCAACACACAAAATAATAGACAATGGCGTTTTAATTCGCTGTTGCTTCAGGACTCGGATTTTGTTAACTTTATGAATGAACAGATTGATCTCTTTTTTACAATCAACTATACAGAAGATATTTCTATGAACATCCTTTGGGACATTTTTAAAGCTTATATTCGTGGTCAGATCATCTCGTATTCTGTTGCTTTGAGGAAGAGGTTGAAGGATGAGGAGCTGGTTATTGTAGACAAGATTAAGGAAGTTGATAAGATATATGCCACAGCTCCCTCTGAGAAGTTGTATAAACAAAGAACTGAACTTCAAATGGAACATAGTTTATTACTTTTGTCCTCGATTGCAAATCAATTAATGAAAACAAGAAGTGAATTTTATATACATAGTGACAAAGTTGCTAAACTGTTGGCTAACCAGTTGAAGACTAACTATTCCAAATCTCAAATTAATCAGATTTATAATCAAAATGATCAACTGATATCTGATCAAGCTGAGATTAATCAATCTTTTTTTGATTTTTATTCCTCCTTATATCAATCAGAGTTTCCACGAGACTCTAAATATATGTATGACTTTTTAGATAACCTAGATTTCCCTAAGATTTCACATGATATATCTTCTATGCTTGACACTTCCTTTACTACTGATGAGATTAAGAATGTTATTTTCTCTATGAGTCCAGGGAAAGCTCCTAGTCCTGATGGGTTTACCGTGGAATTTCATAAATGTTTTGCATCTTCATTAATCCCTTGGTTATTCAGGGTTCTGGAGGCCTCATTAAAACTTGGTAAACTTCCTGAATCCTTCTATAGAGCATCGATCTCTTTAATATTAAAGAAGGATAAAGATCCTGCTCAATGTGCATCTTATAGACCAATATCCTTATTAAATATTGATTCTAAAATCTTTTCTAAATTACTAGCAAACAGATTAGAAAAAGCACTTCCTTATATTATTTTGGAAGACCAAACTGGTTTTATTAAAGGTTGTTACTCTTTTCATAACATTTGTACACTGTTAAACATTGTTTATACCCCCTCACAAAATGACCCTGAGTACGTCATTTCCTTAGACGCTGAAAAAGCCTTCGACAGAGTCGAATGGCCTTACTTATTTAAGGTGCTTGAAATGTTCAATTTCAGCCTGAAATTTATATCCTAGATCAAATTGTTATATCATTCTCCTATGGCTTCAGTCCGTACTAACTCTTCAAGCTCACCTTTTTTCCCTCTTTTTCGAGGTACCAGACAAGGTTGTCCTCTTAGTCCTTTATTATTTGATATTGCATTAGAACCTATTGCAATTGCCATTCGAGAATCTCCAAATATTATTGGAATAACTCGGGGTTTAAAGTCCCATAAAGCATCACTCTATGCTGATAACTTACTTTTATATATTTCTAATCCTCAAAAATCTATCCCTGCTGCTTTAGATTTATTAGCACAATTTAGTCTTTTTTCAGGTTATGTTAAATCTCGGTAAGAGTGAACTTTTTCCGATTAATAAGCAAGTTCCCTTATATCAGAATCTTCCGTTTAAATTGGTTATAATCATTTTTCATATCTTGAGATTAAAATTACCTGTAAACATAAAGATTTATTTAAGACTAATTTCCTACCCTTAATCGATCACATTACTCAACTCTCCATTAAATGGTCTCCATTTTATTTAACTTTGATTGGTCGTATAAATGCTGTTAAGATGTTTATTCTTCCAAAATTTTTATATGTATTTCAGGCACTACCGATTTTTGTTCCCAAATCCTTTTTTGATAAAGTTGATTCTAAAATTTCTTCATTTATTTGGCAAAACAAAAACCTGAGATTGGGTAAAATACATCGACAGAAAGCTAAGAGAGATGGAGGTTTCGCATTACCTAACTTTAGATTCTATTATTGGGCAATTAATATTCGCCATATGAAATTTTGGTTACTTGACCAAGATACACTATCCATTCCTAAATGGGTAGTATTGGAATTACAATCTGCTCAAGGTTATGCACTTGGCTCCATTTTAGGTTCTTCTCTTCCTTTTGATTTGAAACGCCATAAACAGGTTTGTAACCTGATAGTTAAATATACCTTACGTATTTGGTTTCAATTCCGAAAATTTTTCGATCTTAATCAATTTGGGCTTGCGATTCCTACTTTAGGTAACATATTCTTCCCTCCCTCTTCCACTGACCGTGCCTTTCAAATTTGGAAGACTAATGGTATTTCACGGTTTTTGGATTTATTTTTAGATGGTTCCCTTATGTCTTTTGAGCAATTATTTAACAAATATAACTTACCAAGAATACATTTTTTTAGATATCTCCAAGTTAGAAATTTCCTAAATACTATACTCTCTTCCTTTCCAACGCTACCTCCTACATATATTTTAGACACTATAATTAACCTTAATCCATGTCAGAAAGGTGTAACAGCTATTATTTTATAATACTATTATGAAACTTAGGAAAGCTCCATTTGATAAGATTAGGTCAGATTGGGAAAAGGAATTGGGTCTTATTATTGCGGTGGATGACTGGGCGCATATTTTACAACTAGTTAATACTTCCTCTGTCTGTTCTAAACACTCCCTAATTCAATTTAAAGTTGTCCATAGAGCACATATGTCTAAAGATAAATTAGCTCGTTTTTATTCTCATATTAACTCTTTGTGTGACAGATGTCATGGGGAGATAGCTTCCTTAACTCATATGTTTTGGGCCTGTCCTACTTTAGAAACTTTTTGGAAAGATATTTTTAATATTATTTCAAAGGTATTGAATATAGATATTTCTCCCCATCCTATTACAGCTATCTTTGGATTACCTAAAATTTCCAGTAATCTTTCCCCTTTAGCCCGTAGATTGATTGCATTTCTTACTTTAATGGCGAAAAGATGTAGTTTACAACATTGGAAGGAGATTAATGCTCCAACTACATTCTTTTGGTTTTCCCAGACGATACTATGTTTAAATCTGGGGAAAATTAGAAGTAATCTTTATGATTCTTCAGTTAAATTTGAACAGACTTGGAGATCTTTTATTCAACATTTTCATTTAATGTAACTTTTTTTCTTTCTCTGGCCATATCTACATTCCCTTCTTGCTTTTTAACTGTTCTTAATGGAGGTCGGGTTTGAGGACGTGATTGTTTTAAGTTGTTTAACTCTACTTGATACCTAGTTAGCCCATTGCTTTGCTTTGCTTTTTAGTTTAGTTGCACGGTAGGTTTTTTTTGGGTTTTTTTTTCCTTATTGACATGTTTGAAAATTAGTATACTATTATATTACCTGGTTATTTTATATCTAAACTGCACTGTTTGTACTAACTTTTTTTTGTGTGTTAATATCTCTTGTAAAGTTATATTGCAACTGTGTATCAGTGTCTATAGAGTTTATCTTTTGTGTACTAATTCAATAAAAAGATTTAAAAAGAAATGAAATATTGGGGGCAAATAGAAAATTAAGGACATGCATGCTATGGGGAGGATATTTCTCCTGCTTAAGGAGCCCAGAACTGGTGTCAGAGACTCAGGATAATGGTTGGGTTACTTATGACTTAAATTTGAAGGAATGTAGTCCGTCAGATGATGAAATCTTTGGAAGTGTTTCTTCTGAAGGATGTGGATGCTCAGACATTGTTTGCATTCAATCAAATCTTAATGGATGGAGACAAACAAGATTCCAGATGCTGGAATATGGAACAACAAACAAGCTGCCAGAGGGAATCAACAATAGACAGTTGAAGTTCAAGACAGAAACCTTCTTCTGGACCAAGTAGTGATATATTTCTTGATATGAGGCAAATCAAAAGATATGGAAGTAGAGTAACGCAATTGTATTGAGGTGAATGATCATCATGAATGTCAGAGGAGATGAGCAATTGCATGGCTTCACCTTCTCCTTTGCTTATTTTCTAATATTGTCCTGGCACCCACTTCTTCCCATTCATATTAATGGGGTTGATGTATTATAGCAGGTTAGCTGGTTACAGCTTCAACAGAGAGACTGGTCAGACATGGAGCTGATAAGTCCCAGGATGTTTCCACTGCTCTGGTGCATCTTAAATTTTACAAGGCAACACCCACCAGGAATGGAGAGCAGCTCCACAAAGGTACTCAGACAGCCAGCCTTTAAACAGAAGATCTGGAATATTTAGGTTTAATGTGAAATATTAACAAGTTCAGCTCAAGCACCCTTGGTTCATTTTGTATTGAGGATTCTGCAAGTGCTGTTATCCAAGAACAGAAAATTGTGAAGGAAGTTGCCAAAATGGCTATGAGGTGAGTGATCAAACCATTTTTCCTGTCACTCTGAAGTAATAAAAAATGAATTAGTTCCAACAGCAGGTTGTTGTGAGAGATTGGGTGTGGAAAACTGAATTGGTCAAAGCCCAGCATATTGCACATTGGATAACATCTTCTACGGACAGTATACCAGGGGAGATTGATAAGTTCGTGACTTAAAGTAGAAGGATTCAACTTTAGAAAACCTAGCACATTTATTTTTCAACATAGTCCCCTCCTACATTTACACACTTAGTCCAGCAGTCGTGGAGCATACGGATCATGGACCTCCAGAAAGCGTCCACAGCAGGGGTGATCGATAAGTTTGCGGCCTAAGGTAGAAGGAGATGAGTTATACAACTCTTGTTACATACACATGCAGTTCCACTCTTTAAGTGATTATGCAGAAAGTTTGAAGTTAATAACTCATCTCCTTCTACCTTAGGCCATGAACCTATCAATCACCTCCAATGAGTTATTAACTTCAAAATTTCTGCATAATCACTCAAGGAGTTGAACTGTGTGTGCATGTAACGAGAGCTGTATAAATCAGCTCCTTCTACCTTAGGTCACGAACATATCCATTACCCCTGCTGTGGACACTTTCTGGAGGTCAAAGATCCATATGCTCCATGACTGCTGGACTAAGTATGTAAATGTAGGAGGGGACTATGTTGAAAAATAAATGTGCTAGGTTTTCTAAAATTGACTCCTTCTACCTAGTCCATGAACTTATCAATCACCCCTTGTATATTTTTACTTTTAGTAGTCTTAAAACAAAAAAACATACTGCCAGCAATTACAACAGCAATTTTTGATAAGGTATTTTTAATTCCTAACAGCAGACAAATCATCTGAGTGTGTTGGGTTCTTTGGAGCAACAAGGTAGCACTATCCAAAGTCATAGTGAACAAAGGAGTTTAGAAGGGAAGATTTCATTTGACATGGAATTCTTTCATGCACTATTTTAGGATCTCACTGTTAGAACTAAGTAATTGAATTAAGTAAATTGCATTCCTGCTTCAGTTCTGTCAGCCATCTACTTTTGTTATGCATGGGCCTCAGTTGCCTTTTTTCTTAAAAAATAAAATCTCATGGGAATTTTTCACTGAATTTTATTTCTCCCAGCATGTCTGAAGTGTGTTGCATATGATATATAACTCAAAGCTGCTAAGCATTGTTTTTTCTCTCTATGCGCATTATTTTGTGGAATTATGCAGAGCAAATATATTTCCTGCGTACATTGTACTTTTTCACCTCTGCAAACCAAATGTTCAGGGAGACACTTCTAACCTTCCCCATTACAAAAAAACTACTCTCAGAAAATTTAGTGCAATTTTCTCAACAAGGTATGAGGCTCTATTCCATCTTGGAGACTTCAATTTTAGGAGAACACTTCTTTTGAAAACTTCCTGACATTTTTTTTCTACCAACTTTGGCAACGAACTGCATACTTTGCAAACAGAGATCAAATGGAACGGTATCAAACTAATTCCTTCCTTAATCTTATCCAGCTTCCAGTATATCAGCTGCTATATCAGATTGTATCGTTTGCACAAAAACGTAATGCATGATCCAAAACAGAGGCCAAATTTCAAAGCAGGTATAAGTTTGTTAACGTATTACTTTAGTAAACAAATTCCTTGATCTAATGCAGAGGTTCCCAGCCTTTGTTATGCCATGGACCCTACCATTAACTGAGGGGGTTCTTGGATCCCAGGCTGGGAACTCCTGATCTAATGGGAGTTCATACGTGAAGTCAGGCCCACAATGTCATCAGATAAATATTGGTGAAGATGATCACCCTGTTAAAATGCTTTGGTTCTTATTGATGGATCTGTGCCTATTTAAATGATTTTGAAGGGCCTGGCAAGAATTGCCCATTGAGTGTGTTTTTGACAATTGACAATTGTGCCTCCTTTTAATCTTTGACATGAATAAAAACTGACAATAAATTAACTTCTCCTTGTTTTTGAGAACAACAAATTCCAGGGAAATTTTCTATCCCGAATTCTGATACTGTACTTGCATCGAACAGCAGCCTGAGGCACGACTAGCCCTGAATCCATTACTTCAATCTTACACCTTGGATCATTTCACAACCTGGAAGATTATTATGCCTTCCGCACATAATGGCTCCTTGATGTCATATTCAGTTAATTGTATTGTCAAAATAGAGTTAGCCATTATGGTGGGAAATTAACTGATATTTTGAATTAAAGATGAGTGCAAATGCTTTTGTCTCAAATTTGACATGATCAAGCTTTGTATGAAGATGGGAATATTGGAAATTATATCCCTTATTAACACTATCTCAGACTATGTAGTTTTTTTTCTCTTCTTCAATTTTACACTAACATTGTTATGTTTATTTTGTTGTTTATCTTGTACACAGGTAAGTTATGTATAATTTGTGTCAATTTAAGTGTATGTCAACTCATGTTTGTAAGATACTATGCCGCTGATGAAAAGGGCTAATTTTCATAGCACTTATACCGTGTATGTATCTTATGACAAGAATACACATGAAATTGAACTTAATTGCTCACCATTTTGCATGACTGAATTAAGTAATGCCCCAGAGCTTTAATATACAGTAAATTATTCATTATGAGATCAATTCACAGCAGGCTGCTTCTACTGTTTAGCATAAACAATTTAGTTTGACCAACTCATTGCTTCAATTACAAGTCAGGCCAAGTCAAGTTGAGTTTACTGTCGTGTGCACAAGTATGGTAAGACACAGGTGCAATAAAAAATTTGCTTGCCACAGCATCACAGGCACAAGTGCATACAACATGCAATCTATTAAATATACATACAATATACAAGACAGTGAAGAGAGTAAGAAACTAAGACTGCAAAAAGCAGCATCATAATGGAAAAAAAATACATAGACATTATCAGAGAAAAGGTTGTTGTAGTGCAAGAGGTGGACCATAGTGTTCTATTGCTGAAGTAAGTTTAGGGTTGTGCTGGTCAGTTCAAGAACCGGACGAATATAAGAACATAGCTGTTCCTGAATCTGGTGGCGTGGGGCTTCATTTTTCTGTAATTCTTGCCTGATAGTGCAAATGTGTTTGATGCTGGCTGCAGTTCTTCTACTGTCCTTATTGATTGGGATTTATAGTGTTGGAATAGTGAAATCATATGGTGCAAGTTGTAGCAGAGGTCACATTACAGAGTCACATGGTTAAGTAGATTTGAGCTAAATAAGCTACTTATTTTAGAAGGAACTAAATTCACTTTGAACATTGACTTAAAATGTTCAACATGCTCTGAAGGAATTTGAAATAATTATTTTTGGATTATTGGTTCATATTTGTGTGATGATGCTCTGAGTTTTCCATGTCTCATTTTGTTTAGCATCTATAAAGCTCTGTTTAGGATCTCTCTTTACCCAATTCCACTTCCTCAAGGTCATCTTTTGACATTCAGCTGTACTTTATTATGTGATAACAATTTGGGTAATTCCTTTCTCTACGGCTGACCCACAGTTAGACAGGACAGGTTCTGGTAACAACACAGTCGGTCTTCAAGATGCTGTATCTAACGTACTCCACTGAAATGGAAGCTAATTCCTCTGGTCTGGAAATTCCAAGCATGGAGTCCATGAACCCTCTTGGACCTTCTTTAACAAAACTTTACTTGAGCTGTTTTAGTACCACTCAAGTCAGAATAGCTCTCTTTCTCTCTTTTGCAATACCTAGATGGCTTAGATAAAGCATTAACTAATTCACCAACAGCTGTTTTGCTATTTACTGAAAGTGCCATCACATATTTCAGCACCTTGATGTACTCAAGGCCCTTGGTATTTGTAGTTCATTTGCATATTTTTAAATGTTTTAAAATGCATTTAAACATTCCTTTTACATAGAACAGTACAGCACAATACAGGCCATTTTGCCTACAGTGTTGTGCCAACCCTTTTAACCTGCTCCAAGATTAATCTAACACTTCTCTCGCACATAGCTCTAATTTTTTCTTTCACCCATGTGCCTATTTGAGATTTATCAGGCCTGCAAAGGCAGGCATCTCCCAGTCCTCCAACCAGCTAACAGAGGTCACCTGCCATTCATTTCCAATTCACCACCTACAACCTATTTAAATCCAACTCTCATCCGCAGTCAGTGTTCACTCATACAAACTAGCCAGCTGATTTATCTTCAGTCGCCTTGTCACCTATGAGCTTAGTATCGGCTCTCTCTTATTTGGCTTTTGTCATCCATTATTAAAGTTATTCTGCATTGCTGAGTTAGCTTTGCTGCTCCGCACTTGGATCAAGCCTCCTCTACACTTCCTGACGGGATGAGTAAAACTGCGCTTGGTCCAGCAGAGTTTGCTCAGAGAAAAGGGAATTGTCTGCTGACATAAGTGCATTTTTCCAGAAGCAGCGGGAAATCATTGACTATCTGCTTGCCACTCTCAACCAACTCTCCCTCTCATTACAGCAGCTCTGTGACAGTCAGCCTCCATGGAATCTGGTGCTTGAACGCTTTGATGGATCCCCAAACTGATGCTGCAACTTCCTGTCCCAGGGCATCTTGCACTTCAAGCTGCATCCATCTCAGTCTTCTATGGATCAAGCTAAGGTCACCTTTACACGGGGAATTCTGCAGACGCTAGAAATGCAAGCAACACACATCAAAGTTGCTGGTGAACGCAGCAGGCCAGGCAGCCTCTCTACAAAGAGGTACAAAGAGGGCCGAGACCCTTCATCAGGACTAACTGAAAGAAGAGCTAGTAAGAGATTTGAAAGTGGGAGGGGGAGGGGGAGATCCAAAACGATAGGAGGGGGAGGGATGGAGCCAAGAGCTGGACAGGTGATTGGCAAAAGGGATATGAGAGGATCATGGGACTGCAGGCCCAGGGAGAAGGAAAAGGGGGAGGCAGGGGAAAAACCCAGAGCATGGGCAAGGGGTATAGTGAGATGGACAGAGGGAGAAAAAGGAGAGAGAGAGAGAGAGAGAGAGAGAGAGAGAGAGAGAGAAAAGAATGTGTGTATATAAATAAATAACAGATGGGGTAGGAGGGGGAGGTGGGACATTAGCGGAAGTTTGAGAAGTCAATGTTCATGCCATCAGGTTGGAGGCTACCCAGACAGAATATAAGGTGTTGTTCCTCCAACCTGAGTGTGGCTTCATCTTTACAGTAGAGGAGTCTGTGGATAGACATATCAGAATGGGAATGGGACATGGAATTAAAATGTGTGCCCACTCGGAG
This sequence comes from Mobula birostris, assembly GCF_030028105.1. Classification (NCBI taxonomy): domain Eukaryota; kingdom Metazoa; phylum Chordata; class Chondrichthyes; order Myliobatiformes; family Myliobatidae; genus Mobula; species Mobula birostris. The sequence continues at coordinate 33,334,769 of NC_092391.1, read as the reverse complement.
ATCCTGTTTTCTCTGGCAGACAGAGCGTAGGTGTTCAGCGAAACGATCTCCCAGTCTGCGTCGGGTTTCAGCGAAATGATCAGTGCTACAAGTGCTACACGTGCACTTACACTTCCTCCCTTACCACCATTCAGGGCCCCAGGCAGTCCTTCCAGGTGAGGCGACACTTCACCTGTGAGTCGGCTGGGGTGATATACTGCATCCGGTGCTCCCAATGTGGCCTTCTATATATTGGCGAGACCCAACGCAGACTGAGAGATGGTTCCACTGAACACCTAAACTCTGACTGCCAGAGAATGCAGGATCTCCCAGTGTCCACACATTTTAATTCCACATCCCATTCCCATTCTGATATGTCTATCCACGGCCTCCTCTACTGTAAAGATGAAGCCATGCTCAGGTTGGAGGAACAACACCTTATATTCCGTCTGGGTAGCCTCCAGACATGGACATTGACTTCTCAAACTTCCGCTAATGCCCCACCTTCCCCTCGTACCCCATGAGTTATTTATTTATATACACACATTCTTTTCTCTCTCTCTCTCTCTCTCCTTTTTCTCCCTCTGTCCCTCTAACTATACCCCTTGCCCATCCTTTGGGTTTTTCCACCCCCTCCCCCTTTTCTTTCTCCCTGAGCCTCCTGTCCCATGATCCTCTCATATCCCTTTTGCCAATCAACTGTCCAGCTCTTGGCTCCATCCCTCCCCCTCCTGTCTTCTCCTATCATTTTGGATCTCCCCCTCCCCCTCCCACTTTCAAATCTCTTACTAGGTCTTCTTTCAGTTAGTCCTGACAAAGGGTCTCGGCCCGAAACGTCGACTGTACCTCTTCCTAGAGATGCTGCCTGGCCTGCTGCGTTCACCAGCAACTTTGATGTGCGTTGCTTAAGGTCACCTTTGTCATCTCTCTTGAAGGTGTGTGTTCTGATCTGGGCAGCCGCTAACTGAGACAATAAAATCACCGTCTAGAATAAGTATGATGAACTCACTTCCGAGATGTGCTGAGTTTCCAACCATCCGGGAAGTGGAAGGAAAGCAGCCGATCGAATACTTTGCTGCACCAAAGCTCATGCTGAATTACATTGTGGAATTGAGGAACCTTGCAGCGGAGTGCTGCTGGCTCATTACCATCATGCCCTCTTGGAGCCCTTGAAAGATGAGCTATCTATCTGGGAAATGGCCACCGACCTTGAAAGACTCATCACTCTGGCCCTCTATTTGACAAACCTTTTATGGAACAACAATGCAGATCACCAGCCGGAACACCAGTTCCATTCTCAGAACCATTTTAGGCTGCCAGGCCCCCATCAGCAATGCGGCCAGAACTCATGCAGTTAGGGAGAGCTCCCTTCCTGCCCCTCAAGATCGTGAGCATCTCTGAAGAAACAACTTGTAGCGAACTCCGAGTCTCCAATCACCATTGTATCAAATGCCCACTACCTGTGGAAAAATAGCACTACCAGGTAGAAACAAAGGGCCTTCTATTTGGTAAACTCCCCTGCCCCTTGTTCCAGCACCATAGCCTGATTTTTCTCTGTCCTCCACACCCCAACAGCTCTCTCTAGGCACACAGGAGTCTCCGGTGGATTCCAGCACAGCAGGCAACTTTCTGGATCGGATTTCATGCTCTCCAGATTGAACTCAATCACTCATTTCTCAGGCCAGCTCTGCATTGTAGTAATGTCATGTTGTAATCTATGACAACCTCCTACACTATTCCTAGCTCCAGCTGACACGAGCAGGGATCCCAAAACAGATCCATGCCAAGTTCCAAGCAGAATACGCTCCATATACTTATAACCTCTACCCTCTGTGGGCAAGTCAATTCTGCATCCACACAGTTTAAGAAATTAGAAAGCTACATTATTTGCAAAAGTCAGAGGTATGTCTATGTAAAGCAAAAATGAACATTAGAAGCTGAAAATCTGAAATAAAACATAAAAAAGAAATCTCAAAAATAACAGATACCCACTGAATTGTGATGTGAAATTTAGTAAAAAGGCAACACTATCCAGTACATTGTAAAATATAATTTTGTGAAAAATTAATCAAGGCAAATAAAGCCAGAAGCAAAGTATTATTGTAATAAGTTACACAAATTTGCAAAATGCTAGCCACTCATTCAGCTCACTAAATATTGGCCAGTGTGAGGCTTCACCCTGAACTCAACCCCACTCTCCCATATCCTATTATTTTTCTCTCTCTCACAAGCTTATCCACTTTCCCCTTAGACATGCATTTCACATAAACTACTCTACTTTGCAGAAAATGTTTTATTCTGAAACAAGCTGCCAGTCGAAGTGGTGGAGTCAGATTCGATTCCAATATTTAAGACAAATTTGGATAGGAACACGAATGGGAGAGGTATGAATGTTATGTTCCAATTTCTACTATTCTGGCCAAAACTCTCCCTTGAAAGGAACTTGTGAATTTGTTGCTGATGTACCAGTGATTACCCTCAAAATTAGAGAGTCTTAGAATTGTTCAGTATGAAAACAAGTCCCCTGACCCACATAGTCTGTTCTGACAATCAACCATCCATTTCCTCCATATTGGAACTTGTAGCATTTCCAGCTCCTGATTTTGGTAAAAACTTTTGAACAAAGTAGGTTCAATCCTGACTTTGGGTGCTGTCTATTTGGAGTTTGCATGAACTCTCAGTGTCACTGTGTATTTCTTCTGTCTTATCCAATTTCCTTCACATGCCCAAGACCTATTCATCAGTGGGTTCAATGAAAATCAAAAAGATTACTGATTCAGGAAATCTGAAATTTTTGTTTTGAAACAAGCTGCCAGTGGAAGTGGTGCAGTCAGGTTTGATAGCAACATTTAAGAAAATTTGGATAAGTACACAAATGAGAGGACCTGGGTGCAGGACTATAAGACTAGTCAAATTAATAGTTCACATAGGCTAGATGGGTCTAAGGTCCTGTTTTGTGATGTAGTGTTCTATGACCCTATGTCTCTAAAAGGCTGGAAACACTCAAAAAGTCAGGCAGATTCTGTGGTACAAAAAAAGAGTAAACTTTTCTGGATGAAGGTTAGTTGGTTAATTGGATATTGCAAATTGTCACTCACATTGGTTAATGTCTGGAGCATTAGCAGGAGGGAGTGGTGTTTAGGTAATTGATGGGTGTGTGAAATGTGATTATTCAGGAGGGGTGTATATGAATACAAAGGGTCAAAGAGCTTGCTTCTGTATTGTGTGACCATCTCTCCACAGCCCTCCAAGAGGACCACAACCTTGTTGTAGTGTTTATAGTCTTGCGTACCTCAGTGACTGGAGAGCTACGTTGGCTGGAGTGCTCTTGGTGGGGTCACCCAAGCCAAACAGGTCAAAGGGTAGAGGCAGACTAAGAGTAGTCTATTGGTCCTCCAGGTTGGGAGGTTCAGCTCAGGGCTCACAATCCTGATTGGACAAAAGAAATTGTTATGAAAACAGCAACAAAGAATCCTAGATCTGTGTGCAATGGTATTCCTGAGTCTCCACCTAGGATTTGCATGACTGACAGTAGTGAAATCCGAGACTTCTACTGACACGATGAAGAAAGCCCTGTACAACACCAGTACAGGACCAAAATTGATCTTTAGAATGTATGATACACATACAACCAAACTGTCGTCATACCGCAGCATGAGTCTCCAGAAGATCCACTGTATTTTCTGGTCAAGAAAGACCTCCAACCACGTCCTACTCCTTCAGAGCCACCAAGAGGACATGGCCACAATTATCATGAAGAAATTTTGGAGATAGATTGGGCACATGATGAGAAGGGAGGCCAACTCCATCATCAAGACAGCGCTTCATTGGACTCCTCAAGGGTGGAAGAAATGCGAGAGGCCAAAGGCAACTTAGTGTCACACTATAGAGGCAGAAATGCGGATCCTGAAACACTTATGGGGCACAAATAGAGAAGGTGGCTAAGGACCAACAGATCTGGAGGACCTTCATTGCTGCCCTAAACGATCGAGGCGGCAGGCATTTGAGGATGATGATGATGATGATCTCTCCACACCATTATCAAAGACTGATCACTTTTGCATCCTTCTTTAGTATCATTCACATATCATCTAGGACACAAGGAAAATAAATATAGTTAAACATTTGTCAAATTGTGCGGTTTTGAAAAGAATATCATCAAAAGTTTTAAAATTCAAAAACTTCCATTTTTCATTCAGAAGCTGAGTTAGAAGTACTAGGCTTAGCCTAGCTTTTCAGTCAAAACTATATATTTGTACAGATTTTGCAACAGATGTTCTTTTATTGAGTTCCTAACTAAGCAATTTCTGTTAATGATAGGATCAATAATAAAGCAAATTTAGGTCTTGCTTGATGATGGGTGCAGACAATCATTTTTGTCAGAGGCAACAGCATTGGAAAGAAATAGTTATGGTTCACCTATTGTATTTACATAAGTGGACCATATTACTGCTGACATCTGTTAGAACAAATCGACCATATGGTACAAAAGTTGTTTCTAGTTTTACATGAATTTAAATGTTTCCATATCTAAAGCTGAAGGAACTTTTAGTAAAGGATATTCTGAGTCTCCAGGCCATATGGAAGCAAACATTCTTGATGTCTATCATTCTCCACATCTTTCAGTCCACTAGCACAACCACACCACAGATCCATCCTGATCCTCGTTCAGGCTTGTTTACCCACCGGTTCAGTGTCAGAACCAGATGTCCTTGTGCCACCAACTTTGCCTTTGGATCTCACTGTTGATACTGCAAGACTATATGCTGAATAATTGCAGAAAAAAATCAGATACAGTCCCCAGGATTAGAATGGCAATAGACAATAGACAATAGGTGCAAGAGTAGGCCATTCGGCCCTTCGAGCCAGCACCGCCATTCACTGTGATCATGGCTGATCATCCATTATCAGTATCCAGTTCCTGCCTTATCCCCATAACCTTAGATTCCGCTATCTTTAAAAGCTCTATCCATCTCTTTCTTGAAAGCATCCAGAGATTTGGCCTCCACAGCCTTCTGGGGCAGAGCATTCCATATATCCATCACTCCCTGGGTGAAAAAGTCTTTTCTCAACTCCGTTCTAAATGGTCTACCCCTTATTCTTAAACTGTGGCCTCTGATTTTGGACTCACTCATCAGCGGGAACATGCTTCCTGCCTCCAGTGTGTCCAATCCCTTAATAATCTTATATGTTTCAATAAGATCTCCTCTCAGCCTTCTAAATTCCAGAGTATACAAGCCCAGTCGCTCCAAACTTTCGACATATGACAGTCCCGCCATCCCAGGAATTAACCTTGTGAACCTACGCTGCACTCCCTCAATAGCAAGAATGTCCTTCCTCAAATTTGGAGACCAAAACTGCACACAGTACTCCAGGTGTGGTCTCACCAGGGCCCTGTACAGCTGCAGAAAGACCTCCTTGCTCTTATACTCAATTCCCCTTGTTAGGAAGGCCAGCATGCCATTAGCTTTTTCCACTGCCTGCTGTACTTTCATGCTTGCTTTCAGTGACTGATGCACAAGAACACCTAGATCTCGTTGTGCTTCCCCTTTTCCTAACTTGACTCCATTTAGATAATAATCTGCCTTCCCGTTCTTACCACCAAAGTGGATAACCTCACATTTATCCACATTAAACTGCATCTGCCATGCATCTGCCCACTCACCCAGCCTGTCCAAGTCACCCTGTATTCTCATAACATCCTCCTCACATTTCACACTGCCACCCAGCTTTGCGTCATCGACAAATTTGCTATTGTTACTTTTAATTCCCTCATCTAAACCATTAATATATATTGTAAACAGCTGTGGTCCCAGCACTGAAGCCTACAGTACCCCACTGGTCACCGCCTGCCATTCCGAAAGGGACCCGTTAATCGCTACTCTTTGTTTTCTGTCAGCCAGCCAATTTTCAATCCTTGTCAGTACTCTGCCCCCAATACCATGTGCCCTAATTTTGCCCACTAATCTCCTATGTGGGACTTTATCAAAGGCTTTCTGAAAGTCCAGGTACACTACATCCACTGGCTCTCCCTTGTCCATTTTCATAGTTACATCCTCAAAAAATTCCAGAAGATTAATCAAGCACCATTTCCCCTTCGTAAATCCATGCTGACTTGGACCAATCCTGTTACTGCTATCCAGATGTGTCGTAATTTCATCTTTTATAATTGACTCCAGCATCTTTCCCACTACCGATGTCGGTCTATAATTCCCTGTTTTCTTTCTTCCTCCCTTCTTGAAGAGAGGGACAACATTAGCCACCCTCCAATCCACAGGAACTGATCCTGAATCTATAGAACTTTGGAAAATGATTACCAATGCATCCACGATTTCTAAAGCCACCTCCTTAGGTACCCTGGGATGCAGACCATCAGGTCCTGGGGACTTATCAGCCTTCAGACCCAATAGCCTATCCAACACCATTTCCTGCCTAATATAAATTTCCTTCAGTTCATCCATTACCCTAGGTCCTTTGGCCACTATTATATCTGGGAGATTGTTTGTGTCTGACGTAGTGAAGACAGATCAAAAGTACCTGTTCAACTCATCTGCCATTTCCTTGTTCCCCATAATAAATTCACCCACTTCTGTCTTCAAGGGCACAATTTTGGTCTTAAATACTTTTTTTCCTTTTCACATACCTAAAGAAGCTTCTACTATGCTTTATATTCTTGGCTAGTTTACCTTAGTACCTCATTTTTTCTCCGCGTATTGCCTTTTTAGTTACCTTCTGTTGCTCTCTAAAAGTTTCCCAATCCTCCGGCTTCCCACTCGTCTTTGCTATGTTATACTTCTTCTCTTTTATTTTTCTACTATCCATTACTTCCCTTGTCAGTCACGGCCTCCCCTTACTCCCCTTAGGATCTTCTTCCTCTTTGGAATGAACTGATCCTGCACCTTCCGCATTATTCCCAGAAACACTTGCCATTGCTGTTCCACTGTCATCCCTGCTAGGGTATTGTTTCATTGAACTTTGGCCAGTTCCTCCCTCATAGCACCATAGTTCCCTTTGTTCAACTGTAATACTGACACTTCCGAGTTTCCCTTCTCCCTCTCAAATTGTAGATTAAAACTTATCATATTATGGTCACTACCTCCTAATGGCTCCTTTACCTCGCGGTCCCTGATCAAATCCAGTTCATTGCACAACAGTAAATCTAGAATTGCTTTCTCTCTGGTAGGCTCCAGTACAAGCTGTTCTAAGAATCCATCTCGGAGGGACACCACAAACTCCCTTTCTTGGGGTCCAGAACCAACCTGATTCCTCCAGTCTACCTGCATGTTGAAGTTCCCCATAACAACTGTAGCATTACCTTTGCAACATGCCAATTTTAACTCTTGATTCAACTTACACCCTACATGCAGACTACTGTTTGGGGGCCTGTAGATAACTCCCATTAGGGTCTTTCTACCCTTAGAATTTCTCAGTTCTATCCATACTGACTCTACGTCTCCTGATTCTATGTCCCCCCTCGCAAGGGACTGAATATCATTCCTCACCAACAGAACCACCCCACCCCCTCTGCCCATCAGTCTGTCCTTTCGATAGCACGTATGCCCTTGAATATTCACTTCCCAGGCCCTGTCCACTTGAAGCCATGTCTCTGTTATTCCCACAACATCATACTTAACAATTTCCAACTGTGCCTCAAGCTCGTCCACTTTATTTCTTATACTCCGTGCATTCATATACAATACTTTTAATTCATTACTCCCCTCACCTCCCATATCAGTCCCCATTTCAGTTGGCCATACTGTACGATCCCTGCTTGAGCACTACCATTTAACCTACTTCTTCACTTCTGCTCAATTCATGTGTCTGGAATTGTGATGTTTAGCAGAATGCAAAATCTGAGAGAACTTTGAGTGAATGAATTAACAAAATTTGACAATGATTTTTTTTTAATAAATGCTTCATGATGCTTGTTCTGAGTCATTTGGGATCTGGGAGGCAGGAAGATACTTACAACTTGCATATGAGTTCTTTTGTTATTGCTGTTCACTATGTCGACAATAATTGTTCAAAATTTTTAACAAAGCCTATGAAATACTATATGTAAAAAATTAGTGCTTCTGAAAGAAGATGTTAATTGAAGTAGAAATTCATTCCAAGCAATAGCTTTAATAGTGCTTAGAAATTCTTTCCCACTCAAAGTACATAATATAGAATGTTGTAGTGTACTATAATCTGCTTCAGAAATTCTGATGCATAATTGAGTTCTCAGTATTACTTTATGTGTAAAGTTATTTACTTAGGTTGATCTTTCAAGCAATGGTACCAGTTATTAACAGCAGTCAATATTCAGATCCATTGTAGTCAATGGATCCCACTGCCGAATGTTGCATACAGTACGACAGGCAAGTGACCCAGTACCTTGTATTTTGTTCTGTTTTCTCAGACAAACTTTTTCTCCTATAAACATAGCATAAAAAGTTTGTTTTTGAGTTAATGTTTTTCAATATCATATTTTACAAAAGACTCCAATTGTGAAAGCTGTAAGAATAAGAATGAAAGAAGGAAATGTAATGGTATCTCCGTGGAAACGTCTATAATTAAACTGGCAGGGAGTAAAAGCTTGAAGAAGAGCAATTACCGGTAATGATCATAACAGGTTCTAACAGCTTGAATCTGATTATGCAAAGTATATATCTAATGGAGCTGACATCTAAAATGGTATAGGGTTTCTCTACAATGAAATGCACTCTCAGTCAATGTTGTCACCATAATCTGAAGATTCATTTCCTGCAGGTTTTACTACAGGAACTGATAATCATCTTCTTCAACCAATGTATGCAACTCTAACCCTAATCTAACCAGCTTGACTTGATCTGAAACCCAATTATTATGCTAAAACTCATCGTGGATGGGGTTTCAGATCAAGATAAGTTTACTACAGCTACAGCTGTGCAAGTTGATTCAAGAACCAGATGGTTGCAGGAAATTTGCTGCTCTTGAACCTGAAGTTGTGGCTCCTCTATGACTTGCCTGATGGTAGCAGTGAGAAGAGAGCATGATCCAGCTGGTGGAGTTTCTCGCAGAAAGATGCCACCTTTCTGAACTGTTTCTGGTGGAGAGGGCTGTGCATCTGATAGACTGGGCTGTGTCCACTACTGTCTGCAGCCTCCTCTATTTCAATGAATTGGAATTCTCATCCAGGCCATGTGCAGTCAGGGCACTTTCAACAGTACATTCATAGAAGTTTGTTAAGAGTATTTGGTGAGTTGCTGAATGCCTTTAGCATGCCATCTTCATGATTGCACCTATGTACTAGGGTTTAGGACAAGGCAATGAAGATGTTAATTTCAGGAATCTAAAGCTTTCACTCTATCAGCCTCTGACCTATCAATGAGAACTGGCGCATAGCCTTCTGAATTGCCCTGACTGAAGTCAAATTTAGCTCTTTGGTTTTATTGCTGTTAAGAGCCTCATTACATCTTGACACATGCAAGAAAACAATGTCGTTTGGTCAAAGTATGGGAGTGATTCAATCCTAGTAATTGAATTTCACCTATCTTGGCACAGTGTATGGCCTTAACAGTAAATCAGATGTCACAAGTATATTGTTAAATTGGAGCATCATTGTTTTACAAGTGTAACCAGGTGACTGTTAAATGTTTTTTATTGTTAAAGTGCACTTAAGTATTCACCCTGATAATGTTAAAATAACTAACTGTGCCTTTAAGCGAAAACGGTGACATCATTATGCACGTGTGTAGTAGAAAGAAGAGTTACAAGGTTCTAGAAAGAACTTCAAGTGCTAGTTGTATGGTGATGAAAGGTGAATAATATTTGATAATATCCATGTAAATTCATTTATACTTGTTTGTAAATCTAGAATATTGGTAATTTGACATGTTTTACATGATGATGCTTTAGATTTTCGTGAATAAGGTATCGGTACTGGATAGCCCTGGTTGCGTGAAGTTCCTTATCAGCCTAGTAGGTTAGTCTTTCTAGTAATTCATCTATAGGGCAATGTATTGTAAATGTTTATTTTTGTCTTACTTCATTGTTTCATGACTGAATATGTATGTAACGGAGTAATGTGAGTGTATGAGCAAGGAGAACTCGTTTCAGGGTTTATAATATGTGTTTGGAAGTTAAACACGTGTGTGTCAAAGTGAGTATACCTCTTAGTTAAGGTGAGATGTAACTACTGAATACGTAACTATTCATATTGTTGATGTTGTGCATAAGGTACAGGGTTGGTGGGATTCTAACGTTCTTTGTATTTTTTCTTTGAATTGCCACTACCATTTGGACTTATATATTTTATTTGGTTTCAAACTGCATATGTGACTAGTTTATACACAAGGGTGTGTACCAAAATTAAGCTGAGATTGTAACAGTGGGAAATGTGTTTTTTTTAAAATTCATTTTGTTGTTTTGTTTTTGATACCCCCTTTATACATTAAACATCTTAAACAGATAAATGAATTAAAGACCCGAAAAAGTATTTGTTGTCCTGAGTGTGTACTTTTCCCCAGGCTACAAAACAAAATTGTTATTACCAATCCTACCTTTTTATAATATTTAATTCTGACTATTCAGTTCAGTTGGCGGTGCTGTATCATTCTTGCTCTGATTCATTGGAAGTGAGCTAACGCTGGTAGTGAAACCACAAAGGAAGGAAACAAGATGTAGAAAACTTGTTAAATGCCAGAAATGAAGAGAGAATATTCGAAAGGAAAGGAAGGAAGTAATACATAAAGTGACATTACAGGTCTTCATATGTCATGATGGAAAACTAACATCAAGGGCACAGGATGAGATATCTGTGGTCTAAAGAAATCAGTGCACAGATGTGTGGAGAATGATGCAAATTAACTGTGGCCTCATCACAACAGGGAAGTGGAATTAAGTGGCCACATATTTTAATTCCAGTTCCCATTCACATTCCGATATGCCCATCCATGGCCTCCTCCACTGTCGTGATGAGGCTACACTTAGGTTGGAGGAACAATACCTTATATTCTGTTTAGGTATCTCCAACCTGATGGCATGAACATCATTTCTCAAACCTCCGGTAATGACCCTCAACAACCCCCCCACCCCATTTCTCATCCCCTTCTCCCTCTCTCACCTCATCTCGCCTGCCCACAGCCTCCCTCAAGTGCTCCTTCCCACACCCTCCCACCATTTTCTTTCTTCCATGGCCTTCTGTCTCTTTCACCGATCAACTTCCCAGCTCTTTACTTCATCCCTCCCCCTTCAGCTTTCACCTGCCACCTGGTTGTTCTCTCTCTCCTCCCCCCATCTTTTAAATCTACTCCTCAGCTTTTTCTCTCTGACAACTTTTTTCCACAGATGCTGTCTGGCCTGCTGAGTTCCTCCAAGATTTTGTGTGTGTGGCTTGGATTTCCAGCATCTGCAAATTTTCTCTTGTTTGAGAACGATGAAAGGGTTTTTCTCTTGGTTTATCCTATGCAGCTGCATCATAAGCCCCTCTGACCTACAGACAATTCCTGAGGCACACACCAAGACAGATATCAAGTGCAGCTGAAATGTGAGGAATTTGGTGAAAGATGCTCTTTGGTTTGCCCAAATCTAGTTGGTCTTCCAACTATGAGATGCTGTAAGGGAGTGTTGCAACTGACACATTCCAGTGTGCAGGGCTATGTGCTGAGGGATGTAGCCAGCGGAAAGCTTCTGTGGGGAAGGACTACAATCAAGGTGACTTCTAATAGCACACACAAAGGAGCTGAGTCAGGTGAGGAAGCTGATCAAGTATTGAAGATGTATATCGACCTCAGGCAAAGGGGTACATGAGTGGTCATGTTGCTATGCTTTAAAACATGTCTTAATACTACTGGATGTATTCACCAAATGACATCAAAAATCTAATGAATATTGCTCTGTTATTTTCTATTTATCATGAATAAGGTTTAATTTTGAAATTAAAAAAAATCAGCACAAAGATGCATTGATCTGTACTTAGCATCACTGCCACTGTATCTGTGGCACCACCGATCACCACCATGTGATATTTAATTCACGAAAGATGATTTCCAATGAAATATAGAACTCATTCCTTTGGGAAGCAATTTAAAGCATGATCGACCTTATCATAGCCTTGCAGCTTACTGTCTCTCTGCACTGCATTTTCTCTGTACTGTCACACTTGCTCTGCATTCTGCTACTGTATGGACCTGTATGAACGGTATGCAAAATAATTTTGATGACTGCATTGGAGCTGCTCCTGCACCTATACTGATCTCACTGACTTTATCAACTTTGCCTCTAACTTCCACCCTGCCAGCAAATTTACTATGTTCATTTCTGCTACTTCCCTCACCTTTCTCAAACTCTCTGTCTCTATCTCTAGAGACAGTTTATCTACTGATACCTTTTATAAACCCACTGACTCTCACAGTTACCTGGACTGTTCCCTGTTACTATTGATGGTGAGGATGTGGTTGTATTGAGGACCTACAAGTACTAGGGGTACACCTGGATGACAGACTTAAATGTAGCCCCAACACAGAGGCTGTTTACAAGAACAGCCAGAGTGGCCTCTACTTCCTGAGGAGACTGAGGTCCTTTGGAGTGTGCAGGCCTCTCCTTCACATGTTCTATCAGTCTGTTGTCACCAGAACAATATTCTATGTGCTGGGCCAATGGCATCAACACGGGTGATACCAACAGGCTCAATAAACTGTTGAAAAAGACTGGCTCGGTTATAGGAAATGAAACTGGACACACTGAAGGTTATCGTAGAACATAGGACCCTACAGAAAACCCTGGCAATTCTGGACAATGTTTCACACCCTCTGCATGCCACCTTGGCTGAATAGAGAAGCAATTTTAGTAACAGACTAAGACAACTGGGCTGCTCCAAAGAGGGCTGTATGAGGTCATTCTTACCCTCAGCCATTAAGCTCTAAAATGAATCATCAGAAAGCTGGGGAAGTGATGATCCCCTCCTGTTAGACTGTTTGACGTAACTTTTTAAAAATTCTTTCTTACTTCTCTTCTCATAGTTGTCCATATATCCACTTGTAATTTCCCGTGGTATCAATAAAGTATCTATTTATCTATCTATCTATAAAGGACTAAGGAGCTGGTGGTGGACCTGAGGAGGGCTAAGACACAGGTGACCCCTGTTTCCATCCAGGTGGACATGGTGGAGGATTACAAATACCTGGGGATACGAATTGACGATAAACTGGACTGGTCAAAGAACACAGGCTGTCTACAAGAAAGGTCAGAGCCGTCTCTATTTCCTGAGGAGACTGAGGTCCTCTAACATCTGTCGGACAATGCTGAAGATGTTCTATGAGTCTGTGGTAGCCAGTGCTATCATGTTTGCTGTTATGTGCTGGGGCAGCAGGCTGAGGGTAGCAGACACCAACAGAATCAACAAACTCATTTGTAAGGCCAGTGATGTTGTGGGGATGGAACTGGACTCTCTGATGGTGGTGTCTGAAAAGAGGATGCTGTCCAAGTTGCATGCCATCTTGGACAATATCTCCCATCCACTACATAATATACTGGTTGGGCACAGGAGTACATTCAGCCGGAGACTCATTCCACCGAGATGCAACGCAGAGTGTCGTAGGAAGTCATTCCTGCCTGTGGCCATCAAATTTTACAACTCCTCCCTTGGAGGGTCAGACACCCTGAGCCAATAGGCTGGTCCTGGACTTAATTCCTGGCATAATTTACATATAACTATTTCATTTTTTATGGTTATATATTGCTATATTTTTACTCTATTCTTGGTTGGTACAACTATAATGAAACCCAATTTCCCTTGGGATCAATAAAGTATGACTATGTTTATCTACCTATCTATCTATACCTCTCTCCACCCTGTCACTTCTAAAAATGCCGTCCCCTTCTCTCAGTTGCTCCACCTCTGCTGCATCTGCTTTCAGGATGAGAATTCCTACTTGGTTTTTCAGAACACAATGCTACATAGCCAGCCCCTAGCAGCTGTGCAATTTCCTTCTAAAAATTATACTCATCCATTTCCACATAGAGACCACGCCAAAGAAAGTGATGCACTCACAGTATGAAACACAAAGGTTTACATCTTAAATCAAGTAGCACTTAATTAATTTCCATGATTTGCAAACTGGCCATGGACTGACATGTTTGAACGGGAATGGGAATCGCAATTAAAGTATATGGCCACTGGAAAGTCCTGCATGAGGCTCATGGTGTGGAGGTGCTCGCCATTAAATAGTTATAAATTTTCAAACTGGAAACTGAGGCTGGCAGGTGCTGTGCTGACATTAGTGTCACTGAGAAAACATTTTAATGATATCTCATTGGTAACTGTAGCATGAATTATGGCATTGTCGTTATGACATGTTTCTAGATTTTTGTGACTGTTGAACAAGGATCATTGGCTGCAACCAAAAATTGCAGTTTGGAGGAAGTGTGCACTGCTTGTGATGTCATGAGGTGCATGCTACCAAGGATATGTCAGGTGTGCTAAAATGAACTGCACACAGAAATACCTGCCCTATTTCACCTAGAAGTCATTGTATGTGCAATTTAACCTTGTGAACTTTATGCAGGAGTAATTGCTCCCATTCCTGGTCAGTAGCAGTAAGCATCCTTGCACACAATTTTACTAAAACTTAACAATAAAAAAAAGACAATTTACATTCAAAGGTATTTAGAATGTGTTCTGATTATATTACTGAGCAAGTTGCCATAACAACTGAATTATAGAGCAACACTGACAGAGGACTAAATGAAATTATGCTTTCTTTCTTTAGTGGGATCTGAACAATAGTCACTGGGGAGAGTTTTTTCCCTAGTTAAATCACAAACAAATACATAAAGAATGAGATAAAATTAGCTTGGCTCAGCGATAGCAGTCCCACCTCTGATTCGGAAGGAAGTGGGCTAAAATCTCATTCCAGACTAAACTAGATTGACATTCCATTTAACACTAAAGAAGCTCCAGCAGTGAAAAGCTGTAACAGTGAAGGAGCTATCGCTGTTAAAGAGCTGTAACAGTGAATAGGATGCCACAGTGCTGCATTGCTTGAGGTGTCATTTTTCAAATGTAGCTTGAAACACAAACTCTATCTTGTTTTTGTCCTTTCAGGAAAATAGAACGTATCTTAATACCGTAACTTTAGAGAATTGTGGTATTGTGGTGTTCCATTGGTGCTCATTTCCCAATCTCCACAATGAATAAAATAGATTAACTACTTCTTACAGCACATTAACAGCTCCGGTTATCTTGCACTACGTAGAGTGTAGAAGTTTCATTGCGTTCATGTTTAACAGTTGCCACAAGCACTTTTAAATGTTTTTGAATTGATTACCTCCATAACCAAGATACGCAACACTTACTGAATTACTGCAATATGTTGTAGCAGTAAATTGAGTCCGCAGGGGACTTGGGAGCAATAGAAAGAATCACAACAAAGGAGAGATGGAAACCTAGAGGCATCCACAAATTTGCTTTTCCGATCTCATTATGCAGCCCATCTACAATCCATTTGATATAGTGTGAAAATTCTTTTAACACTATCGTATCCTGCCTCTGCCACCAGATTTCTGAATGGACCTTGAACCCATCAACAGTACCTTACAACTGTTTTAATAAAGTTAAGTATATATATATATATATATATATATATATTTACTGTAATTTACTGTTTTATTATTATGTATTGCAATGTACTGCTACCACGTAACAACATATTTCACAACAACTGCTGATGATTCTGATTCTGATTCTGACAGATGGCAGCTACTGAAAGCATTTTTCTCTCTGTTCGTGTTGGACACTGTAAGATTCGCAGCCAGACCCTAGCTGTATTCCATTTGTCAGCACAGTTACTTTGTAGGGCTAGATTTTGAAGAAAACAAACTTCTCATCCCTCAGTTCCATCTTGCTGAGAAGAACTTGTCTTAGTGATCCTTTGCAACTGAAATCTGCCCAAGGATTTGAACCCTGTTCATTTGAATAAGGATTCCCAACTTGGAATGTGGGGAAAGCTGAATGTCCAAATTATTTACTGTTTATCTATTCTCATTAGCTTTACTGTTATTACTTATCCTTCATGATCTTTTACATATTTTGAAATGTTTATAATTTATTATAACTTGTGGAAGTCTTAAGAGTATTTTTTAAATTCTCTGAATACCTGAGACCTTCAAAAACTATGAAATATAAGCTTCTAATAACAGAACATGTTCCATCCCATGGTTTGATCCAAAAACAAACAGTACACTGAAGGACGGAGACCCAGAGGTATGCTGTCCAAGACCTCACTAAACTCCTCCTTGGTTCATCACCACAAGTAGCCATTCAGGCTTAGTTCAAGTGAGTACAAATAGACAGGGTGACTCTTGATATTGGGCTGAATCTTACCCAATCCTTCATTAAGACTGTTGGAAGCATGCATTCAGACAGATCTCACATTATTGAACAATGGTTTCAAAATAAAGTAAAATAAGAAGAAATTCATCTTTGGGAGCCAGAACAATACAACTATTCTGCCCACTGATGATATATGCCCTTCTTAGCTTAGCCCTGGCATAGTGTATCTATGTATCTGAAATATGAGCAATACAGATCTGAGAAAGAACCTTCAGAGATTAAGGATTAGAGTACAAAGGTTTTGAAGTTATGGTAAACCAGGATAAAATATCAGCTTGGTCCCATCAAGAGTATTTTGACAACTTCTGCTCACCACAGGAAGGACGAGAGAATTATCAGAATCAACTGAACTGAAGGCTGGAAAATTAGAAATACACAGGTATACAAATGAAACTAGTATTCTTCTCTTGCAGAGAGCTAAGAGGAAATTTGAAAGAAATATTTAAACTCATAATATTTTTTTTAGAATTGTTTTCAATAAATTTATACAAAGTAGTTAGAGCCAGTATCCCCTTTCATAACTCTCCTTGAGTTTACTTGAACTATTGCTGTCTTTGTAGCAAAGTGTTATTAAATAAGGAGTTCATGGATTTTGACCCATTGACAGGGTTTGCGTATACCATGAAGCGTAAACTGTGGCAGAAGTATCAGGTCCATCATTAAAAAAAAATTCAGAAAGTTGCTGTATCTGGTGCGATGAATGAGATGGCAACAAAATTGTCTCCTTTTTTAAAATTTCGGGTGATAATATTCTTCTTGAGAGTTTGAACTATACTTCGGGCATCTGAATATTTTCTATTGTCTTTGTGATTTGTGTGTTGGAGATACTGGAAAGAAGGCAAATCATACTCCTCAGAGGGGCGTCTGACCTGCTCTTGTATTTATGTGTCAGGCCAATCAAGGTCCTCGTCAACAGTAAACTTCATGGTTGATAGAGGTTATAATTTAAGAGAGGCAATAGGTAACAAAATAATATGTTCTAAATTTCCCTGCTTGGAAATGGTCATTACCAGATGCTATATGTGTATTGCTGCTGATATTTTCCATTTGTTTATATCGGTCAGAATGTAGCCTGTGTTTTGTCAAAAGGGGATGTGACTTACAAATGCATTGTGTGGACTGAGATCCTGTCACTTTGTAAAGAGCTGCACAATCAACATCGAAATTTGTTTCCTTTTCTTGCTTTGTTGCTGCCTGAGCGCAAACAAACCTCAAGGTTATATAATTTATAAATTCTTTGATAATAAATATACTTGGAAACCTTAAAATCTTTGAAATCTTGAAATCATAGTTGCAACTTACAACTGTCTTAGCCTTGTCATCTGTGGTTACAGGTGACTCCCATGTTAAGCACGTGTGGTGGGTTTGTGTTATAGTCATAGTCATAGTCATACATTATTGATCTCAGGGGGAAATTGGTTTTCATTACAGTTGCACCATAAAAAATAAATAGTAATAGAACCATAAATAGTTAAATAGTAATATGTAAATTATGCCAGTAAATTATGAAATAAGTCCAGGACCAGCTAATCGGCACAGGGTGTGCATCTTGGAGGAATGAGTCTCTGGCTGAATGTACTCCTGTGCCCACCCAGTACATTATGTAGTGGATGGGAGACATTGACCAAGATGGCATGCAACTTAGACAGCATCCTCTTTTCAGACACCGCCGTGAGAGAGTCCAATTCCATCCCCACAACATCACTGGCCTTTCGAATAAGTTTGTTGATTCTGTTGGTGTCTGCCACCCTCAGCCTGCTGTCCCAGCACACAACAGCAAACATGATAGCACTGGCCACCACAGACTCGTAGAACATCCTCAGCATCGTCCGGCAGATGTTAAAGGACCTCAGTCTCCTCAGGAAATAGAGACGGCTCTGACCCTTCTTGTAGACAGCCTCAGCATTCTTTGACCAGTCCAGTTTATTGTCAATGGGCCATATCATGAGTTTCCTTAACGCAAAGCCATGTCATCTGCATGTTTATCAAGAAATGTGAATTAGGGAAAACAAATTGATTCATGTAGATTACACAGAAGTGAATTTTATTCCATATGTTACTTTTTTGTTGGGAGTTCTGAATTCTGTAAGAGTGAATTTCTGTAACATGAACAGCCGTAATGCAGGGATCGCCTGTAATTATAGAGATTCAATACTGAGAGCAATAGTTGCTTTCTTCATTGTTATGCCTGAGATAACAGGAATGCTCAGAACTGTACACTCTGTATTTAAAGAGCAAATGCATACTTTTAAATATAATGTTTGTATATTAATCCCTGACTCCAGGATCTTAGCATTTGAGTGTATCAGTTAACTTATGGTTAATGGGTTCATTGTGTTGTAGCGTGGATGAAATCACTGGAGAGACAGAGTCACTGGTAGATACAAAACAGCTTCTTTATTCGACACAACAAGGTGCAGCAGGCATCATACGGACGGAGACGCTTTCCGTAGAGAGGTCTGCTAGCCCAATGTGGGCTCAATATTTATATGCTAAGCACAAAGGCAATCGCTACGTAAAAAGTTATAGACAATGCATAGACAATGCTTCCTATTGAAGCTACATACAAAATATAGTCATAGTCATACTTTATTGATCCCGGGGAAAATTGGTTTTCGTCACAGTTGCACCATAAATAATAATTAGTAATAAAACCATAAATAGTTAAATAGTAATATGTAAATTAAGCCAGGAAATAAGTCCAGGACCAGCCTATTGGCTCAGGGTGTCTGACCTTCCAAAGGAAGAGTTGTAAAGTTTGATGGCCACAGGCAGGAATGACTTCCTATGACGCTCAGTGTTGCATCTCGGTGGAATGAGTCTCTGGCTGAATGTACTCCTGTGCCCAACCAGTACATTATGTAGTGGATGGGAGACATTGTCCAAGATGGCATGCAACTTAGACAGCATCCTCTTTTCAGACACCACCGTCAGAGAGTCCAGTTCCATCCCCACATCATATTTAATATTTATTGCTCGTACTTAAATAAACAAGACAGAGTAGGATAATGCAGGGAAACAGAAAGATGTCCATGGATGTGTATTTCATGACAAATTACAACACCGAGTGAGTACCAATACCCCCAGATTAAGTGAAGAACACTTGCTATTTCATTTTGGAAAACATTCTTTTTTCCTTAACCAGTCACAACAGCTACTTACTGCAGAACTGTAATAACAATCCTTTAAATTTACTTTTAATTAATTAATCCCAGATCTCACTCTACTGGCTTTTTCAATCAGTCAAAATCGTGTTTATGTCATGTGCACAAGTTTAAATCACTTTTACAGGCACATCGCCTCAGATAAACATTATCCATAAGAGAAACATAAATTAAACATAAATTCTGCAACATTTTTTACAAGGAAGACCACAAATATAACTTATGATCTATAGTCTATAAAATATACCAAATCCATTTTAGTGCAAAGAGATCAAAGTGGTCACAATTCTGCCGCAGTGTGCTGATTAGGATTATACTGGTTGGTTCAAGAACTGCATAGGTGAAGAGAATGTTTCATGCCGTCCCACTTCTCATTGGCTGACACAACATCCCTAAGTTGGACAACATAGCTCTTTATCTTTATCCGAAGCCAAAACACCCCTACCAGCAGGACACACTGCTTTTGCAGAAAACGGCTAAAATAAAATACCTCAGCTTAACAGTAGAATTCTTAAACAGGGCATTACAGTATCAAAAGGCCTTTAGGATTACAGTTCCACAGGAACTGCCAGCTGAAGCCTAGTTGTCATTTCATTCTATGCCACATAGAATGGCCATCATAACTGGGATTTGGGCTTGAATTGTACCACTGAAGTGAAACAAGTAAACAAGACCCAGCACAAACCATAAGAAGCACGTCTAAGTTAAATCCTATTAATTCTACAGTATTTGAGTTTGAAAGAATTTTGGGAAATAAGCAGAACCCAAATATTGAACGAAATTTCAGAACTCTAAACTATCAATTACCAGGTGTTTGTGGACGTGCTAATATACGGACTGAATCAATCAATAAAGGCATCAGGGGACATGTAACTAAAGGACATCAGCACTTCTGAGAAACTGTAGCATCTGAGATGTATAAGGCAATGGCTGCTAATTGAAATCTGAGAAATAATCAAAAGCCATGCAAGACAAGAAAGGAAATAATGAAAGGACGTGTTGGAGAAAGCAGGAATACTGAATTGTGTGGACCATTAAAGCAGACTACTTTCCCTTTTAGTTGTGACCATCTACAACTGATCACGATCCGTGACTGTACTGGAATATAAGCATCTGAGTGCTGGATTTCAAGGCAATTGATTAATCTCATGAAGTAAAATAAACACTGAACCATTTTACTTCCTGATCTTCTATCATAAAAATGAATGGAAAGACAAAACTATGCATTGGTGTTGCAAGACACCAATTTTAAATGGTTTTATGGCGTTTTCCATTAGAAATGTTCTTGTTGAAGAGCTTGTGATCTCTTCCCCTACTGTGAGTCATTTAGGCTCCTGGGTAAGACTTAACTCATGGGTTTCCATCCACTCACGGGGTCAACTGGCCAGTAAAATACTGTACTAATATTCTCTACAAAACTTTCAGAGAGAGATAAGTGACTTTCTGCTGTAGAAATGTTCTATTACCATCTGATTAAAGGAAAGACAATTCTTATAATGCATAGATTACTTTCTTCAAAGTCCAAACTAAATGGAAAGTGAGTGGATGCTAAGTGTGTGAATAGTAAATTGGTTTCACAAACAAGTGAAAATCTGCAGATGCTGGAAATCCAGACAACACACACAAAATGCTGGAGGAACTTAGCAGGCCAGGCAGTATCTATGGAAACGAACATATTCGACATTTTGGGCCAAGACCTTGTCCTGTGGAAGGATCACGGCCTGAAGCATCAACTCTACTCTTTTCCATCGACGCTGCCTGGCCTGCTGAGTTCTTCCAGCATTTTTTGTGTGTTGCCTGGTAAATTGGTTTATTATTGTCACATGTACCGAGGTACGATGAAAATCCTGTTCATACAGATCAATTCATTTTTTTTCTCCAAAAATACTTTATTCAGAAGTATTACAAAATAAGGTTATATACATATTTAAAAAAACATTCATTGACCCTGAGTCCTTATTCAATAAATAAAGTTATTTACAATAAAATTATGCGTTGACTCTCTGTTCATATATAAATGAAAGATGTTCACAATAAATCATTCATTTACTCTCAACCCTTGGTCAAGAGTTAAGACTTATTTACAATAAAATTATCAACAATAAAGGCAGGCGTTGGCTCTAATTCCTTTTCCAAATTAACAATTCAATTCATTACAATAATGATTTGATGTAGTACAAGGTAAAACGATAATGGACTGCTGAATAAAGTGTGATAGTACAGAGAAAGTGCAGTGTTGGTGGATGGTAAGGTGCAAAGTCACAATGAGGTACATTATGAGGCACAACATGTAGATTGTGAGGTCAAGAATCCATCTAGGGAACAATTCCATGGTCTTATAACAGTGGAATAGATGGTATCCTCAAACCTAGTGGTACTTGATTTCAGGTTTTTGTAACTTCTGCCTGATGGGAGGGGGATTTTTGAATGTGCCAACTATTTTACTGAGGGAATCAGAAGTATAGACAGAGTCCATGGAGGGAGGCTGACTTCCATGGAGATCTGAGCTGTGACCACAGCTCTCTGCAGTTTCTTGCAATCTTGGGCAGAGCAGTTGCCAAATCCAGACCATGATTATCTGTGTGGGGATTATGCCAAATTTCTTTAACCTTTTGAGGAAGCAAAGGTGCTGGTGAGATATCCTGGTCATGCTGTTAATGTGTTTGGACCAGATCAGGTTATCGGTGACAGTTACTCCTAGGAACTTGAAACTCTCAACCCTCTAAGCACCATTGGTTTACACAGGAGCAATGTTCGTATCCTGCCCCCACACCCACCACCCCACTCCTGCTGTCTTTCTGAAGTCAATGACCAGTTCTTTTGTTTAGCTGGTCAAGATGGCTCCCTGTGGGAGCCCTAGTCAGAGTTCACATTCTTCCTGTGATGTGTATTTCATTGGAAAGGCTAGAATTTATTGCTTGTTCCTCATTGCCTCTCGAATATCTCAGAAGGCAAACAGTAAGTGTTAACTGCATTGCTGAGGTTCGGGGCCACATTTAAGTCAGACCTGGTAATGAAGACAGATTTCCCTCTCTGAAGAACAGTATTGGACCAACACTGAAAATGCTCTGGCTTTTAGCAGATTAGACAACATCCATGGAAAGAGAAGCAGAGTCAATGCTTCAGGTTGAAGGTACTTTACAAGTCTTGAGCTGAACCATTAACTTCATTTATCTTTACTCAGATGTTTTCCTTTTCTTTACTAACCAGATTGAGGTCACACCACAGGAGCCAGAAACTTGGCCCCACTGATCTAAACCAGTGTTTCTAATTATCACATTTATTTATATCTCCCCACCCTCTCAGAGAACAGATTTTGTTTATTGCAATAATAGTATTCCCCTCTGTCCTGCGTTTACTCTCAAGTGCAATGAGTTCATCAATATTCATTACATTCAACCCCTTCAAACTGGTAAAAAAAGGACCACGTGTGTGCAGTATCCACGGTGTCATGAATCTGCACTAATCAACACATCCAACTAGGAGGAATAAAGATACAATTTTTAGACTGGAGTATGCCTGCCTCACAGTCCACTGACAACTAATTATTTGATCTAATGGATGTCACTTGTGTGCCATGGCAATATTTGTTAAATACATGCAATTGCACACTTAATTGTAAGTGCTAAGCTGATGAGGATACCGTAATTATAAAGATCTAAAATTTATAATGACACACGGTAATTTTTCATTAATTGCAGAGGATTTCAGACTTTTTAAAGTACTACATTCAACAAATTTCCCACTCCGTGATATCCAAAATCGGCTGTTTTTTTAAACTATGCCTGAAGTTTCTAGAAAGAAAATTTGAGAATTCAGAGTTTCACATTCAAGAGAAAATGCTATTTTTTAAGCTCTGTGACTAAACTGAAAGTGGGCTAGCTTCTGATAGATGTTTTCAAATTCTATGTCCCTAATACTGTGGAAATCCAATTAGTTCACACCCTCAAAACTTCCCAGGGGTCAGAGTGATGGAGTGTTAGTGCCTCCTACTGTGGCACTGAATGCTGCACATAGAGCTCTTGCACTTTGTGAAGAGAATGTTTACCAATGCTTGATTTTCTGGTCTAATCTAAAATCTTTGAATGAGTTATTCAGTAGTCAAATATGTGTCATGGTCAGTTACTTGTCTTTTGCATGACATTATGAAATCACTTCAAAATTATGATCTGAATACTAATTTTCTACAGATATGGAGGAATAGGAATATTCTGTCAGAAATACATTTTAACAGAACACCAAACATTTACTTGTTGTGCATTGTTCATCTGTTTCTTTACACCTCAAGTGGTTTCCACTGTTAACTGTACCAGAGATATTTCTTCCAATTTGCTGGCATGAGAAATAAAACGTTTACATGTTTTTAAGTTATGTTTGGATGTTTCATCAAAATCTTTTAATCAAAAAAATGTTATTATGTGGTCATAACTTGTCATTATGCTGGTTTTATCTCTAAACAGTATAAACTTTCACAAGAGAACTTCTAAAAGTAACATCATTTTCCAGTTGACCATCAAAACCTTCAGTGTATTTAAGTGCAGGTTGATATATGATGAAGTAACCTTTGGCACCTAATGTTATCATGGCAAAAGTAATCCATCTGATTTTATGCTTCACACATTATTTATCATTATTGACATGATTAGTCATATAACTTTTGACAATGTTTCTCAGATTATCTGTATCATATTGACCAAGAACATTTTCAGCAGTTTGAAGAATGAAGCATTTGCTGAGATGTTTCACAAAACTTGTAGTACTGTGTCCATGAATCTTCACTTCAAATGGATGCAGGTTATGTCGAACTTCTTTCTTGTCTATGCAGTTATCACATTTCATTGAAACTATAATGGCATTGATCTGATTCCATGCATTTTTTTTGCATTAACTTTCATGTTGTTTTTATCAGCTTTGTCAGAGTTCCATGAGGTAATTATTTAACTTTTTAGGCATCTCTGGAAGATGCACAGGTTGTTCATAATTGGGTGTGATTGCTGTTATTCTCATCACTGAATATGTCATAGCTCTGTAAATTTCTAGTTTTCTGGTTCCTATTTGTGCAGATATCGCAGATATTTTTATTTAGAATTGGCATATTTAGAATGGCATATTTTATTTAGAATGGCCACTTCACCATTGCTATATGACTAACCTGGTGTACTTTGGCTACGTCAAAACCTATTTATACTCTAAATTTCATATCATTTTGTATAAAGTTACCATATTCAACTTACTGCAGAACATCAAACAGCATAAAGATACATTTGACCTTTGGAATACTCAATTTCACAGTTGGAGAACTATTAACTTGTACTTTAGTCATCAGCTGTTACAAATAGAGTATGGATCTACAAAGTTTAAAGCAATAGTAATTAAAAGCAGTGATAACCCTGCAGCACTTTGGCTATCTTTGACATTTGTATTAGATCTTGTTAGTTTGATATATTGTAATGATGATTTTATGTTCAACGCCTATACCTGTGGACCATACCTTTCCTTTGCAGACCCTGTCACTTTTTCCGGAGACCTTGATGGCCTTTGTGAGTGTTTCCGTAATTTATTTTCATTAGTTACTGAAGGTTGATAATGACTTGCTCTACAGTATTGCATCTAAAATAGGTACTATTATGAGTTCATCAGAAACTTTGTGCATAGCATACAATTTGTGTGTGATATCAGAAGACGGTACAATTACACTAATTAATTTTTACTTTGATAGGCCAGATTCTGCTCTATCCCCAGCTACAAGTTTGCAAGTGATACCGAAGTAGTGGACGGTATCACAAATAGCAATGAATCAGAGTACAGAAAGAAGGAGATAGAGAGCTTAGTAAAATGGTTTCATGTTAATAACATTTCCCTCAGTGTCAGCAAAACAAAAGAGCAGGCCCTTTGACTTCGGGAATGGGGGTGTTGACAGTGCATATGGTCATGTCTATGTCAATAGTACAGAGGTTGACAGCTTAGAGATCTTTAAGTCCCTAAGAGTGAGCTTTAAAACATAGCCTGTTCTGATCCGACCACGTAAGAAAAGTAAGTAATGAGAAAAGTTCACCAACATCTCTACTTCCTCAGAAGGCTAAAAAGAATTGGTATATCCCCGTTGACCCTTACCTATTTTTTTAATTTACGCACT
This sequence comes from Mobula birostris, assembly GCF_030028105.1. Classification (NCBI taxonomy): domain Eukaryota; kingdom Metazoa; phylum Chordata; class Chondrichthyes; order Myliobatiformes; family Myliobatidae; genus Mobula; species Mobula birostris. Next base: position 33,309,136 of record NC_092391.1, on the reverse strand, counting down.
GAGGGTACATCATAGCTTGGTATGGCAACCGCTCTGCACATGACAGCTAGAAACTGCTAAGAACTGTGAATGCAGCTCGGCACATCGCAGAAACCAAACTCCCTTCCATAGACTTCGTCTGCACTTCTCGCTGTTTCTGTCTGGAACCCAGTTAAATCACAGACCCCAGCCACCCCGAACCTCTCTCTTCTCCCCCTTACATTGGCCAGAACACACTAACGCCTGAAATATGTGGCATCAGGCTCAATGCCCGCTTCTACACCACTCTTACAAGAATATTGAATGATCCCCTTGGACGAAAAGATAGACTCTTGACCTTGCAATCTCCTTCATAATGTCCTTATAATTTATACTTTTTCTGCATACCATATTCTCTGGAGTGATTATATTTTATTCTGCATCTGCTATTGTTTTACCTTGTAGTATCTCAATGAACTGTGTAGTGAATTGATCAATGTGAAAGTATGCAAAACAAGCTCTTCACTGTATGTTGGTACAATAATAAACCAATAATAATAATAGAATTATCCTCTCCATATCCACTCTATCCAGTTCTTTCACAATTCAGTAAGTTTCAATGAAATTCCCTCATCCCTATATCCCAGCCATTCTTTGAAATCCGTCAATTGCCATTGCATAACCGTCAAATGCACTTCATACATTAAGCCTTTAAGTCATAGGATCATTCTTGTAAACCTCCTCTGAATTTTCTCAAGGGTCAACACATCGTTCCTTAGATATTCACAGATCCCTCACAATATTCTAAATGCAGTCTGACCAAACCTTATAAAGCTTAAGTAATATAGCTTCACTTTTTATATTTTAGTTTTTTCAAAATTTAAGCAAACATTGCATTTTGTTTTGCTTGCTTGCCTATGACATCTGAAGCCAGGAGACAGAACAAAGCTGGAACTTGAAATAAATCTTTATTTAATAAAACTACTCAACTAAAAAAAAACTCAAATTTCAATACTACATCTCAAAACATGGCTATTTGAATGGTTTACCCAAGAATATTTGCAATGTTGATAGGAACAATGACCAATCAGTCAAATGCAACCTGGTATTGGTTGTTTTAGTTTGCAATGACACATTTGCCTTCCTTACTACCAGCTCAAACAGTAAGCTAACCTGAAGGGAATCCTAAATTAAAACTGCTAAGTCCATTTTTTGAATTACCACCCCTTTTAGAAAATAGTCTACACCTTTATTCTTTGTACCAAAACCTCACACTGCAACTATTTTCCCTCTTTTCCAGCTAGCCCAAATTCATCTGTAGAATTCCTGCCTCTGTAACACTGTCTGTTCCTCCTTTTATCTTTGTATCATCTGCAGATTTGGCCACAATGCCATCAGTTGCTTCATCCAGATCAATAATGTGATCAATATTGATCTGTGTTTTTTCTTGCTTCTTTTACGTGCAGTGAAATTCAATTGATTTGTGTAACACATTCTGCTGGGGATTAGTTGATGCTCCTATGCAAATCTTTCATTGTAGGTGATGGTATTTTCCATTATCTTGCAATGTTTTTTCCCTCTTATGTCATAGACCATAAGACCGTAAGACATAGGAGCAGAATTGGCCATATGGTCCATTGAGACTGCTCCATCATTCAATTATGGCTAATCATTTTTTCTCCCTCCTCAGCCCCACTCCCCAGCCTTCTCCCCATAATCTTCCTTTGAATCCATGTCCAATGAAGAACCTATCAAGCTCTCCCTTAAATACACCAATTGACTTGGCCTCCACAGCTGCCTGTGGTACTAAATTCCACAATTTCATCACCCTCTGGCTAAAGATATTTTCTGCACCTCTATTTTAAATGGACCCCCCTCTTTCCTGATGCTGTGCCCTCTTGTCCTAGACTCCCCCACCATGGGAAAAATCCTTTCCACCTTTATTCTGTCTGGGCCTTTCAACTGTCATCTGTGATTTCAAATCCTAATATCACTCCCTCAAACCTGCAAAGCCCCTTTTCCCTGCAGAACATGTTAAATGAAAGGGAGATCACCATCTTATTAACATGTGAATGCAGTACAGGTGGAGTAAACACATTGAACATGACTGTTCATTTAGAAGCACTTTTTAATGCAAGCTGACTTGCACAGGTTTGATGTATTAAATCAGGAGGTAAAGTTACGATAGAGGCACAGTTGCTCAAGATCAAGAACAGTTAAACACTTTTAAAACCCTTTGAGGAGTTGGCTGGAATGGCATGGACTTGGCACCCTGCACGAAACTTTGCATCAGTGTCACAGAGGTCACCTCTAAAAAGAATGATAAAGAAAAGCTTACTTGTTGCCCTTCAAAGGAATAGAAAATAGGGCAGTACAGCACAGTACAGGCTCTTTGCCCAATGATGTTTTGTCAACCATTTAACCTACTCCAAGATCATTCTATCAATTCAACGCCCCCTCCACCCCAACATAGCCCTCCATTGTTCTTCTATCTATCTGCCAATCTAAGGGTCTCTTAAATATCCCCAACATATCTGCCTCACCCACCATCACCAGCAGCGTGTTCCATGGACCCACCCACCTTTGACATAGCCCCCTACACTTTCCTCCATTCAACTTGAAATTATGCCCTCTCATATTAGCAATTTCTGCCCTGGGTAAATGGCACTGACCGTCCACTCTATCTATGCCTCTTATCATCTTATAAACCTCTATCTAGCCACCTCTCATCCTCCTTTTCTCACTCTACCTTTCCTCAAAGGACATGCTCCCTAATCCAGGCAGCATCCTGGTAAATATCCCTTTGCACTTTCTCTAAAAGCTCCTACTATTTACGCTAAGATCATATTCACTACTTAAGCTAAAGTCACCAGGAATATGAGAGTGGAGACAAAATTAACTGCAAATGTTAAAATTTGGAGTAAAAAAAAGTCAAGATACCGGAGGAGCTCAATGGGTCAATTAGCATCTCTGGAGGGAAATGGACAGTTGACATTTCAGATTGAGAACCTTTTTTCAGCTGCCTGCGTTGCTGGAGAAGCCCATTCCAATCTAATATCTGCCGCATATGGAGGGGACCTGCAGTGAGTCCCAGAACACCCCCACTGTAACTGCTCTCTACATCCTAGGTAACCTTGCTACTAAAGTATCACTCCTCCTCTCAGTGGTAGGCACCCCTCTTACCAACTGTGCCACTGTATCACCATAAGGCTTTTTTGACACAATTTACAAAAGCAACAAGCTTCTGCTCTGATTTTGGACGGTGTTTGGAGTGGTCACAGAGCAAGTGAAACAGGAACAAGAGGAGAATGTGCTCTGTAGACTACAGCACCGAGGTTCTGCAGAATTTTAACAGTGGTCACATGATATGTGTTGCGATTTTTTTCCTGTCATATGAATTAAACATCACACAAAGGGAGAAGTTACTTATGTTTTGTCACTTCTTGGCTGTGGAATAGGTCATTTTTATCACTGCATTCAAATTGCATTTAAACTAACAAATTTGGACATAGTTCTCTTTCCCAGTACAGCTGCAAACACAGATAATGTGTTAAATACAGATAAAACCATTTAGGTGATAAAACTGCTTACGGCTCAATGCAGCCACAGAAGATGTGCACAAGGTATTAAACGACTGGATTAGGAGGTGATTATTTCTCAATATGCTATTCTGCACTGTATGTGTTCAGGGTGTCGATATTTTCTTAGCTGTTTTGCTGAAATGTTGTCAAGTTTCTAATTTCACCAATGATCTCAACCCCATAATTTGACCTTTTACAGATACAAAAGAGATTTTCAGTATATGCATTCATTTACAACCTTTCCTTTATGTCGACGGTTTTGGTAGCTGTGCATTTCACACTTGATGTCCAATGTGTGGGAAGAAATGTAACCCTCAGTTACTGTCCATGACAGTCATTTGCAATGCTCAGTGTTGATTCACATGTTAATTGGTGTAATGAGTACTCACACTTTCACACAGTGCTCTCTTTCTCTCATTTTGCCATGAATTATTTTCAGCTCGTTATATTAACAATATTTACTCTCATTCATGCCATTGGGGAAAATATCCAGATGATTTAGGAGCAGTAAGCAGAAGGTTGCAAGCTAGCAATCAGAACTTTGGAGAAGATGTTTACGTTGTGGGCTCACAAATTAAACCAGTGGGAGACAGGGGTAGGAGTGAAAAATAAATTGGTGGGGGTCAGGTAGGATCTGTAGAGGCATGGGGATAGTTGGCGTTTCGGTTGGAGACCCTGCATCAGGACTGAGATTGCGGAGAGAAGGCAGCTGGTGCAAGGAGTTGAGGGGGTGGAGTGAGACAGAATCAAGTAGATGATTGGTGGAATCCATTGGAGTGGGAGATGATGGACAGGTGAAGCCGGATGGAGGAATGGGAGGGGGATTTCTGACACTGAGGCTGGTGGATGATAGGTGGAAACAAATAAGGACAAAAAACAGACAGATGCAGCCAGCTAGGAAGCGGCTGTTGTCCCAGCTGCCTAGAGTTGTAAAATTCAAATGCAAAGCTGGGTAACACACACAAAATTCTGGAGGAACGCAGGAGGCCAGGCAGCATCTATGCAAAAAAAGTACAGTCGACGTTCTGGGCCGAGACCCTTCGGCAAGACTGTACTTTTTCCATAGATGCTACCTGGCCTGCTGGGTTCCTCCAGAATGTTGAGTGTATTGTTTGGATTTCCAGCATCTGCAGATTTTCTCTTCTATGCGAAGCTGGGTGCTTGGAATAAAACACCATCCACCTTCCCTGGGCAATAACTGTTGGTCAACACCGATGAGATGCCCACAGAACTACCCAATCCACCACTTCAATCAGTTATGCTTGAGACAGATCAACTTGAGGAAATGTCCACAAAAGTTGATTTGAATTAACTGGTTGAAGGGTAATTACACCAGACAGCAATGACATTTTAAACAGTTAATTGGAATGAACACCTCAGAAATATCTAAGCATGTAATTTTACATTTGTTCTTTATTGGGGCTCCATTTGAAAAATGATATGCAAAGGATGAGCTCTACTGTTGTTGAAAGAAATGAACTTTCCAGTATTTACAGCCTCTGCTCTTGAATAGATTAATGCAATATATTCAGTTTCATCTTGTAGCTCTCTCTGACATTTATCATTAAATAAAACAATTTCAGCCTGATTCATGGGGAGATGCAGTGCACAAACAAGTTTATTGTGCCACTGGGTCTGCCCTGACCACCAGCCATGCATTTAAAATGATCTTACATTTTTATTCACCCTATTATGTCATGAACTCCACCCCCCCCCCCCAGATTCTACTACTCGCCTACGCACAAAGGACAGCTTACATTCAGTGGTCACTTTATTTGGTACCTCCTGTACCTAATAAAGTGGTCGCTGAGTGTATGCTTATGGTCTTTTGCCGCTGTAGCCCATCCACTGTAAGGTCGAACATGTGCATTCAGAGTTGCTCTTCTGCACATCACTGTTGTAACACGTGGCTAATTGAGTCACTATCACCTTCCTGTCAATTTAAACCAGTCTGACCATTCTCCTCTGACCTCTCACATTGACAAGATGTTTTCACCCACAGAACTGCCACTCAGTGGGTGTTTTTTTTTGTTTGATTTTTGCACCATTCTGTGAACTCTGGAGACTTCTGTGTGTGAAAATCCCAAGAGCTCAGCAGTTTCTGAGATACTCACATTACCATGTCTTGCACCAGCAAACATTTCATAATCAATGTCACTTAGATCACTTTTCTTCCCAATTCTGGTGTTTGATATGAACAAAAGCAGAACCTCCTGATGATGTCTGCATACTCTTATGCATTGAGTTGTTGTCTTGGGATATTTGCATTAATGAGCTGGCGTATAAATGTACATAATAAATTGGCCACTGAGTGCATATTGCCAATTAATCTACCAAACAGCATGTCTCTAGGAGCCAGGGTGAAATTAGAGTACCTGTGGGGAACCCATGCAGTCACAGGAAAAATGTTCTAAATACTCACAGACAGTACCCAAGGTGAACTTGAAATCATGTCCCAGACACTATGAGCAGCATCTCCACTTCCTGTGCCAATATGTCGATCATTCAAATGACCTTGGACAATGGTCAACAGTATTTCCTGGAAAAACATAAGACTGAACACATTCAGAGGCATCTGAGAAATTATACATGGTGTAGATAAATTTTTAATTAAACTGCTTATTGTTCGGGCAAGCCAAAACAACAAATGCCTATTGGTCAGTTGACAACCAATCCCAGGCTGACTATCACAAATTAATTGCTGTTCCAATCAGTCTTGAATGCCCTTTGGGTATTGCAAAAAGTGTAAAAGGTGTCGGTCTTAAAACTTCTTTTTTGTTTTGCTCACCTAAGTAAAAAAATATTTTTATCACTCACTGGATCTGATTTATTAGATTGGAAGCAGTATTTTTCAAGGATGAGCGAGCAGATTAATTTGGTTTGCCAGATGTATAAAGGTAATAATTCCACAGCATTGTTTATGCAGATTAATAAGATCAGGGACCTGGGTTCAATCTTAACTTTGTACTGTCTGTGTGTAGCTTGCATGGTCTCTTCAGTCATAGAACACTATGGCACAGAAACAGTTCCTTTGGACCATCTAGTCCATTGTGAACCAGTAATCTGCCTAGTCCAATTGACCTATATAGCTCTACATACTTCTTCCACACATGTACCTACCCAAATTTCTTGAAATATTGAAATCGAACTCACATCCGCCACTTACACTGGCAAATCATTTTACAATCTCACCACCCTCTGAGTGGAAACGTCCCCTCTCATGTTCTGCCTAAATATTTTACCTTTCACCCTTAACCCATAACCTCTGGCTGTAGTCACATCCAACCTCAGTGGAAAAAGCCTGTCTATATCCCTCATAATTTTATATACCTCTATCAAATCTCCCCTCTATCTTCTATATTCTAAGGGATAAAGTCCTAACCTATTCAACTTTTCTCTATAACTTTGATCCTCAAGTCCTGGCAACATCCTTGTAAATTTTCTCTGCACAATTTCAGTTTTACTTGCATCTTTCCTGGAGGCAGGTGTCTAAAACTGGATACAATACTCCAAATTAGACCTCACCAACATCTTATACAATTTCAACAGAACATCCTATGTTGTGTTCTTAATACATTGATTAATGAATGTGCCAAAATCCTTCTTTATGACACTTTCTACCTGTGTCGCCACTTTCAAGGAAATATGGATTTGCATTTCCAGATCCATCTGTTCTACTGCACTTTTCAGTGCCCTTCTGCTCACCATGTAAGACCTACCATGGATAAAGTAGAACACCTAATACTTTTCTGAATTAAATTCCACCTTCCATTTTTCAGCCCATTTTTCTGGTTGGTCAAGATCCCATTGCAAGCTTTGATAGTCTTCTATGCTGTCCACTACACCGCGAATCTTGGTGTCATCCACAAATTTGCAGATCTTCTTTACCACAGTATCAATCAGGTCATTGCCATAGATGACAAATAACAATGAGCCCAGCACCAATTCCTGTGTCACTCCAGTAGTCACAGGCCTCCAGTCAGAGAGGCAACCATTTACTAACACTCTCTGGCTTCTCCCACAAAGCCTATATCAAATCTAATTTACTACCTCATCCTGAATGCAAAGCAACTGAACCTTCTTATCCAATCTCCAATGTGAGACCATGTCAAGTGCCCTGCTAAAGTCCATGTAGACAACATCCACTGCCTTACTTCATCATCTTTTCTGGTAACATCTATAAAAACACAAAAAGTTGGTTAGACACGACCTAACATGCACAAAGCCATATTGACTATCCCCAATCAGTTCCTGTCTATCCAAATAATTATATATCTGGTCCCTTTGAATACCTTTCAAAAAATTTCCTACTACTGATGTCAGACTCAAGGGCCTATAATTTTCAGGTTTATCCTTGGAGCCTTACTTAAATAAAGAAACAACATCAGCTAACCTCCAATCCTTCGTCATCTCACCTGTGGCTAATGCTGTTTTAAATATTCTGCTAGGGCCTGTCCAATTTCTGCACTAGTGTCCCACAGGGTCAGAGGGAGCACCTTGTAAGGCCCTGGGGATTTATCCACCTCCTCCTCTGTAAATTGCACAGGGTTCATGTCCTTGCTGCTGTTTTTCTCACTTCTATAGACTTTGTGTCCATCTCCCAAGTTAATACAGATGCAAAAAATCCATTTAAGATCTCCTCCATCTCTTTTGGCTCCAAACATACTGTAGTTATTTACTCTGATCTTTCAGAGGATCAATTTTGTCCCTTGCAATGTTCTTAAAATATCTGTAGAAGGTCTTAAGATTCTCCTTCTCCTTGTCTGCTAAAGCAACCTCATGCCTTCTTTTAGCCATCCTGATTTCCTTCTTAAGTATCCTTTTACATCTTTTATACTTCTCAAGTAACTCATTTGTGCCTAGTTACCTATACCTGGTATTCACTTCATTCTTTTTCATAACATAGGTCTCAAAATTTCTTGAAAACCAATGTTCCCTAAATCTGTTACTCTGTCTTTTATTCTGACAGGAACATACAAATTCTGTACTCTCAAAATTTCACGATTGAAGGCCTCCCACTTATCGAGTACATCTTTGCCCATAACAACCTGTCCCAACCCATGCTTGCCAGATCCTTTCTAATACCAACAAAATTGGCATTTCTCCAATTTAGAATCTCAACCAGAGGACTGGACTAATCCTTTTCTATTATTACCTTGAAATTAATCCCATTATGATCACCGAATGTAAAGTGTTCCCCAACACAAACTTTTGTCACCTGTCCTGTCTCATTCCCTAATAGGAGATCTGGTATCATTTGGACATCTATGTACTGATTAAGGAAACTTTCCTGAACATACTTGACAAACTCTATCCAATCTTGTCCTTTTACAGTATGAGTTAAACTTTAAAAGCACTTATTACCATAGCCTTGTGTTTCTTGCAACAATCTAAATTTGCTCCTGTGAATGCTGTGGATTGTTGGGTGGTCTATAATATAATCACAGGAATGTGATCATACATTACTTATTCTTCAGTTCTACCCATAAAGCCTCAGTAGATGAGCTCTCCAGTCTGTCCTGCCTGAGCACCACCATGACATTCTCCCTGACTAGTAATGCCACCCCTCCCCCTTTAATCGCTTTCGCTCTATCACATTTATAACAAAGGAACCCCAGAATAACAAACTGCCAATCCTGCCCCTCTTGCAACTAGGTCTCACTAATGGCTACAGTGTCATAATTCTGTGTGCTGATCCATGCACTAAGCTCATCTGCCTTTCCTAAAATTTTCCTTGCATTGAAATGTTCGCAGCTTAGAACGTTAGCCCCACTGTGCACAACCTTTTGGTTCCTGACTTTGTATGTAGGCTTAACAACTTCTTTCTCCCAATCATTTCATTATCTGTTCTGCTGCTCTGGTTCCCATCCCCCTGCAACTTTAGTTTAATTCCCCATTCCCCCCCCGCCCCCCCCCACCCTCTGAGCAGCACTGGCAAACTTTCCCACTCCAGTTCAGGTGCAAACCATTCATTTTTTACAGGTCCCATCTGATCTGGAAGAGAGCCCAATGACCCAAGGATCTGAAACCCTCCCTCCTGCAGCAACTTCTTAGCCACACGTTAAACTGTAAGATCTTCCTATTTCTTGCCTCACTGGTGTGTGGTATGGGGAACAATCCTGAGATCGCAACCCTGGAAGTCCTGTCATTCAACTTAGCATATAACTCCCTGAACTCACTTTGCAGGACCTCATCGCCTCTCAATAGTACCACCATGGACCATGACCTCTTGTTCCTCACCCTCCCACCTAAGAATGCTGTGAACTCAACCTGAGATGTCCCTAACCCTGGCGTCTGGGAGGCAATATACCATCCAGAAATCTCATTCTTCTCCACAGAACCTCCTTTCTGCTCCCCTAACCAATAAATCCCCTGTCTTACAGCTCACCTCTTCTCCCTCCTTCACATCTGACCCACAGAGCCAGACTCAGTGCCAAAGACCTGACCGCTGTGACTTTCCTCTGTTTGTCATCCCTCCCATATCCAACAGAATCCAAAACAGTATACCTGCTGTTGAGTGGAATGACCAAAGAGGTACTCTGTACTGGTTGCCTATCCACTTTACCCCTCCTGATGGTCACCCAGTTACCTGTATCCTGCACCTTGGATGTAACTACCACCCTGTGTATCCTGTCTATCAATCCCTCAGCCTCCTGATTGATCTGGAATTAGTCCATTTCCAGGTCTATCTCCTTAACACAGTCTGTCAATAGCTCAGCTGGATGCACTTCATGCAAGTGTCATCGTCAGGGATACTGAAGGTCATCCTGCCTTCCAGCATCCCACAAGAGGAACATTCCCAGCATTCCCACTGCTTTAAATGTACAATAAGAAAGAATGAATGAATAAATAATGATAAAAAACTACCTACGGCCTATGCCTCTTCTTGCCGAACCCTTCATCAGCCAAAGACACAACTCTCCATTCTAACACTGGCCCACTCACACAATGGCTGCTCCATTTAAACCTAACTTCTTTTAATATGCCCTTGCCTAATTATGCACAATCTGATGGCGCCTCAAAACTGTGCCATACAAAATATGCCATATGCCCCCATGCACTTGTTTTAAATTCTATTTATTGAGATACGGTGTGGAATAGACCTTTCCAGCCCTTCAAGCTGCATCGTCCAGCAATCACTACTTTAATCCTAGCTTCATCATGGGGCAATTCGCAATCACCAATTAACCTACCAACTGGAAGGTTCTTGGACTGTGGGAGGAAACCAATAAATTCAATATCTCCTCGCAAACTATGGTGCACAAAAATATGAATAGATTATAGTCCTCTTGGCCCTCCAGCGCCTTCCAGATTTTAAGGACAAGCCAGTGGCTTGTTCTATACCTCTAGGAACTTGGGTTCAATCCATAACTGTGGTGCAGGTTGTTTGGCATAGGCACACAACCCATGAGTTTTCGCTTGGTGGTTCAGGTTTCTCCATATCCTAAGATGTGCTGATAGGTTAATCAGATGCTAAGCATTGTCCCTTAATGTTCTAAGTGGCGAAAGAATGAGTGAAGATTTATGAATGTGTGAGAGGGAATACACTGCATGAGTAGAGGGAAGTAAAACGTGGAATGGGATATTAACCTGCTAGGAGATGGCATGAGCACACTAGGCTAAACAGTCACCTTCTGTGTCATTGTACACGAGCAAGTTTTATTACTAAAACCCTAGCTGTTTCTATGTATGGGTTTGTAATTGATGGAGAACTTAACATGCATCTGCTAAAGCTATATGAAGTAGAAACATCACCTGTGTCAGTCAAGTCCCATGTGTGGACAGAAATAGTATTATCAGACAATTCCATCAGGGAATTTATATTACTGAGTCCCATCGCTTGAAATCTGTAAAGATTTTATTAACTTTCATGACTTTAAGATAGGTTCCTTTTTCCTGGCCTACAGATAGATAGATCCTTTGGAGCTACATAATCAGATGTAATCAGATAAATTCAGCTACTGCTATTTGCAATATGACTCTAAACAGTCAGCAAGTTAAGCAACAGGTTATTTCCTGTGCTAATCTAATAATTTCCTGCACTTTTAAAAACTGTTATAAAAAGTTCAGCTGTTTCTTTTTAAGTCTTTGTCTTTTGCTCTAAGATATAAACATCACCAATGAATACAGAACGTAATGGGACCTGTATCTTGCTGAGGCTGGCAACAATTGTCAGACACCTCCTCTTACCTCTTTCTTAATCCTTGAACAGGACCCCAGTAATGAGCACCAGGCCATTGTCTCCCACACCTTATTAACTCTGGGGACCTTCCATCCACTGCCACCAACCTCATAGTTCCCTCACCCCACATGTCCCACCTCTACCTCCTACCCAAGATCCACAAACCTGCCTGGTCAAATAGGCGCTCTTGACCTTTTCAGTGATTTCAAGTTCCCTGGCCTCAATCATCTTATTTTCACTATGGATGTCCAGTCCCTATACACCTCCATCCCCCACCAGGAAGGCCCCAAAGCTTTCTGTTTCTTTCTAGAAACCAAACCCAACCAGTTCCCTTCCACCAGAACTCTCCACTGTCTGGTGGAACTAGTCATCACTCTCAATAATTTTTCCTTTGACTGCTCCCACTTCCTTCAAACAAAAGGTGTAAGATTGGGCACTCACACGAGTCCCAGCTATACCTGCCTTTTTGTCAGCTATATGGAACAGTTTATAGAAACATAGAAACACAGAAACACAGAAAGCCTTCATCATAATACAGGCCCTTTGGTCCACAAAGCTATGCTGAACATGCCCTTACCTTAGAAAATACCTAGGGTTACCCATAGCCCTCTATTTTTCTGAGCTCCGTGTACCTATCCAGGAGTCTCTTAAAAGACCCTGTCACCAGCAACCTATTCCATGCTCTCACCAGTCTGCATAAAAAACTTACCCCTGACATCTCCTCTCTATCTGCTTCCAAGCACCTTAAAATTATGCCCTCTTATGCTAGCCATTTCAGGCCTCGGAAAAAGAATCTTACTATCCACACGATCAATGCCTCTCATCATCTTGTGCAACTCTATCAGGTCACCTCTCAACCGCCGTCGCTCCAAGAAGAAAAGGCCGAGTTCATTCAACCTATTCTCATAAGGCATGCTCCCCAAACCAGGCAACATCCTTATGAATCACCTCTGCACCCTTTCTATAGATTCCCACATCCTTCCTCTAGTGAGGCGAACAGAACTGTGCACAGTACTCCAGATGGGGTCTGACCAGTGTCCTATATAGCTGCAACATTACCTCTCGGCACTTAGTTCATGTTCCAGGCCTACACTGATATCGCTCCCCATTTTTCCTATGCCACATCAATGACTGCATTGGTGCTGCTTCCTGCACCCATGCCAAGCTTGTCAACTTCATCAACTTTGCCTCCAAACTTTCACCCTCTTCTCAAATTTCCATAGTCCATTTCTGATACTTCCCTCCACTTTCTTGATCTCTCTGTCTCTATCTCTGGTGACAACTTATCTGCTGATGTCTATTGTAAACTCACTAACCTGGACTATACCGCTTCCCACCCTGCTACTTGTAAAAATGTCATCTCCTTCTCTCAGTTCCTCCGCCTTCGCTGCATCTGCTCTTAGGATGAGGCTTTTCATTCTCAAACAAAGGAGATGTCCTCCTTCTTCAAAGAAAGGGGTTTCCCTTCCTTCACCATCAATGCTACCCTCAACCACATCTATTCCATCTCACCCCATCTTCCTGCCTCCCCACCAGGGATAGGGTTCCTCTTGTTCTCATCAACAACCCCACCAGCCTTCGCATCCAGCACATAATTTTCTGTAACTTCCACCATCTCCAACAGGATCCTCCCACCCAGCACATTTTCTCTGCTTTCCACAGGGATCGCTCCCTAAGCAACTCCCTTTGTCCATTCATCCCTCTCCAGTGATCTCCCTCCTGGCATTATCCTTGCAAATGGAACAAGTGCCACAGCTGCCCCTACACCTCCTCCCTCACTACCATTCAGGTCCCCAAACAGTCCTTCCAGGTGAGGTAATACTTCACCTGTTGGTGTCATCTACTGTATCCAATGCTCCTGGTGTGGCCTCCTGTGTATCAGTGAGACCCAATGTAGATTGGGAGACAGCTTCACAGAACATTTACGATCAATCCGCCAGAAAAAAATGGGATCTCTCAGTGGCCACTCATTTTAATTCCAGTTCCCATTCTGATTCCAACATGTCAGTCCATGGCCTCTTCTACTGTCGTGATGAGACCATGCTCAAGTTGGAGGCCCAACACCTTATATTCTACCTGGGTAGCCTCCAATCTGATGGCAAGAACATCGATTTCTTGAACTTCAGATAATGCCCCCCTTCCCTCCTTCAGTATTCCCCGTTCTCATTTCCCTTTCTTATCTTATTTCCTTATCTGTCTATCACCTCCCTCTGGTGATACTCCTTTCTTTTCTTTCTTCCATGGCCTTCTGTCCTCTCCTATCAGATTCTCCCTTCTCCAGCCTTTTCTGTCTTTCACCAACCAACTTCCTAGCTTTTTACTTCACCCCTCCCCACTTTCTGGTTTCACCTATCACCATCTGTTTCTTCCTCCCTTCCCCAACCTTCCCACTCTGATGCCTTATCTTTTTTTTTTCTCCAGCCCTGCTGAAGGGTCTTGGCCCAAAATTTCGATTATACTCCTTTCCATTGATGCTGCCTGACCTGTTGAGTTCCAGCATTGTGTGTCTGTTGCTGAGATTTGCAGCATCCGCAGATTTTTTCTCTTGTTTTAGAATGTAATGGGGTTAGTTCACGTTTACTTACTGAGGAAAATGTATCAGTTTAATGAAGATTTGACCATTTATTTATTTAGTTGTTTGCTGTTTGTTTATTGAACTACAGCGTAGAATAGGCCTTTCCAGCCCTTCAGGCTACGCTTCCCAGCAATCCCTGCTTTAACCCCAGTTTAATCATGGGACAATTTGCAATGATAAACTAACCCACCAACTGGTTGGTCTTTGGACTGTGGAAGGAATCCGGAACACCCAGAGGAAACCCACACAGTCATGGGGAGAATATACAAATTCCTTACAGAATTGACCCTGGGTTGCTGGTATTGTAAAGCGTAGTACTCTATGCTACCGTGTTCAAGGAGTAAAGATTAGTGAAAGGAGAATTAAATGTAAAGGTACTAACCCAGAACAACACAGCAGTTGTATTGCATTGCAGAAAATTTAATATCACAAATTTAAGGGAAGAAATTACTTTTAATGATTAAACAGGTCAGATACAGCTGACTTTACTTTGCAGTTTCCAATCAAGCAGAAAATATAATGGTTCATTGGCATATGAACAAAAATAGACGTCCAATAAATGTTATGAACCCAAAAGCTAATACTGCAGTTTCTGGAAATGTTCCTCAGGTCAAGCGACATCAGTTCTGAAGAAAATTCATCAACCTGAAATATTAACTGCTTCTCTTTCAACAGATGCAGTTTCCCTTAATGAATCTTTCAAGTAATGTCAATGAGAAAGGAGAAATACAACCATTTTATTATTATTTATTATTTTTCACAGTACCATTCAGTCATAATAAACTGTGGCTTTGCTTAAATTCAGATCCCCCTAAAACCTACCCATACCATTTCAGGTTGACCTTTCTATGTCTTAGTAACACCGGACGGCAAAGATTTTGCTTCGTCAATACTTTTGGGAGTATCTTATGGAATTTGGGCTACTGTAAATCACAATGAAATTTCTTTATCATGTACCATTTGTTTTAAATCATCTATATTGGTTATTTCAATTCAAATTCAAGTCAATTAAAATGTTGCCTACAATGTAAACTGAATTTTTTTTCAGTCTTGTCCGGGAATACCTGGGCATGCTTAGGCAGAGCAGCTGCTGTATGGGAGGATAGGCTTTAGAAAGGCTATAAAAGCGTCACACATGCACCATTCTATGCATTGCATTTACATGTATATCAGTTGGTGATCACAATAATGCACATGCTCTACGCACATAGCATGTTGCGTGTACTCATTATAATAAAGTAATTGTATTTTCTGGAGTACTTGTGATAGCAAAATATCTTGCCAATCTTGCAGCAGCCATGATGCTTTCTGTTATATTTGTGTCAAGAGTAACCATAGAAACCATAGAAACTACAGCACAGAAACAGGCCTTTTGGCCCTTCCTGGCTGTGCCGAACCATTTTCTGCCTAGTCCCACTGACCTGCACACGGACCATATCCCTCCATACACCTCCCATCCATGTATCTGTCCAATTTATTCTTAAATGTTAAAAAACAACCTGCATTTACCACCTCATCGGGCAGTTCATTCCATACTCCCACCACTCTCTGTGTGAAGAAGCCCCTGCTAATGTTCCCTTTAAACTTTTCCCCCCTCACCCTTAACCCATGTCCTCTGGTTTTTTTCTCCTCTTGCCTCAGTGAAAAAAGCCTGCTTGCATTCACTGCATCTATACCCATCATAATTTTATATACCTCTATCAAATCTCCCCTCATTCTTCTACGCTCCAGGGAATAAAGTCCTAACCTATTCAACCTTTCACTGTAACTGAGTTTCTCAAGTCCTGGCAACATCCTTGTAAACCTTCTCTGCACTCTTTCAAACTTATTTATATCCTTCCTGTAATTTGGTGACCAAAACTGAACACAATACTCCAGATTCAGCCTCACCAATGCCTTATGCAACCTCATCATAACATTCCAGCTCTTATACTCAATACTTTGATTAATAAAGGCCAATGTACCAAAAGCTCTCTTTACGACCCTATCTACCTGTGATGCTACTTTTAGGGAATTTTGCATCTGCTTTCTCAGATCCCACTGTTCTACTGCACTCCTCAGTGCCTTACCATTAACCCTGTATGTTCTACCTTGGTTTGTCCTTCCAACGTGCAATACCTTACACTTGTCTGTATTAAACTCCATCTGCCATTTCTCAGCCCATTTTTCCAGCTGGTCCAAGTCCCTCTGCAGGCTCTGAAAGTCTTCCTCACTGTCTACTACACCTCCAATCTTTGTATCATCAGCAAATTTGCTGATCCAATTTACCACATTATCATCCAGATCATTGATATAGATGACAAATAACAATGGACCCGGCACTGATCCCTGTGGCACACCACCAGTCACTGGCCTCCACTCAGAGAAGCAATTCTCTACCACCACTCTTTGGCTCCTACCATTGAGCCAATGTCTAATCCAATTTACCACCTCTCCATGTATACCTAGCGACTGAATTTTCCTAACTAACCTCCCATGCGGGACCTTGTCAAAGGCCTTACTGAAATCCATGTAGACAATATCCACTGCCTTCCCTTCATCCACTTTCCTGGTCACCTCCTCGAAACACTCCAATAGATTGGTCAAACATGACCTACCACGCACAAAGCCATGTTGACTCTCCCTGATAAGTCCCTGTCTATCCAAATGCTTGTAGATTCTGTCTCCTAGTACTCCCTCCAATAACTTACCTACTACCGACGTTAAACTCACCAGCCTATAATTTCCCGGATTACTTTTCGATCCTTTTTTAAACAACGGAACAACATGAGCCACTCTCCAATCCTCCGGCACCTCACCCGTGGACAGTGACATTTTAAATATTTCTGCCAGGTCCCCCGCAATTTCAACACTAGTCTCCTTCAAGGTCCGAGGGAACACTCTGTCAGGTCTCGGGGATTTATCCACTTTAATTTTCCTCAAGACAGCAAGCACCTCCTCCTTTTCAATCTGTACAGTTTCCATGATCTCACTACTTGATTCCCTCAATTCCATAGACTTCACGCCAGTTTCCTTAGTAAATACAGACGCAAAAAACCTACTTAAGATCTCCCTCATTTCCTTTGGTTCCACACATAGCCGACCACTCTGATCTTCAAGAGGACCAATTTTATCCCTTACAATCCTTTTGCTCATAATATACCTGTAAAAGCTCTTTGGATTATCCTTCACTTTGACTGCCAAGGCAACCTCATGTCTTCTTTTAGCCCACCTGATTACTTTCTTAAGTATTTTCTTGCACTTATACTCCTCAAGCACCTGATTTACTCCCTGTTTCCTATAAATTTCATACAACTCCCTCTTCTTCTTTATCAGAGTTGCAATATCCCTTGAGAACCAAGGTTCCTTGTTCCTATTCAATTTGCCTTTAATCCTGACAGGAACATACAAACTCTGCACTCTCAAAATTTCCCCTTTGAAGGCTTCCCACCTGCCAATCACATCTTTGCCAGAGAACAACCTGTCCCAATCCATGCTTTTTAGATCCTTTCTCATTTCTTCAAATTTGGCCTTCTTCCAGTTCAGAACCTCAACCCTAGGACCAGATCTATCCTTGTCCATGATCAAATTGAAACTAATGGTGTTATGATCACTGGAACCAAAGTGCTCCCCTACACAGACTTCCGTCACTTGTCCTAACTCGTTTCCTAACAGGAGATCCAATATTGCATCCCCTCTAGTTGGTCCCTCTGTATATTGATTTAGAAAACTTTCCTGAACACATTTTACAAACTCTAAATCATCTATACCCCTAACAGTATGGGAGTCCCAATCAATGTATGGAAAATTAAAATCCCCTACCACCACAACTTTATGTTTCCTGCAGTTGCCTGCTATCTCTCTGCAGATTTGCTCTTCCAAGTCTCGTTGACTATTGTCTGTAATACAATCCGACTAATGTGGTCATACCTTTCCTGTTTCTCAGCTCCACCCATAAGGACTCAGTAGACAAGCCCTCTAATCTGTCCTGCCTGAGCACGGCTGTAATATTTTCCCTAACAAGCAATGCTACTCCCCCACCTTTCATTCCTCTGCCTCGATCACATCTGAAACATCGGAACCCTGGAATATTAAGCTGCCAGTCCTGCCCCTTCTGTAGCCAAGTTTCACTAATTGCTATAACGTCATAATTCCACGTGCTTAATCCTCAAAGCTGGGGCATGGCTCCTCTTATAAAGAAAGCCTACGAGCTCTACTTTGGGTATAAAATTGGTGACCAAGACAAACCCTAGGCTCCTCATATTTGCCATGCAACATGCATTGTCGATCTTAGAACTTGGCTAAGAGGAACTCCGAAGTCAATGCCGTCACTGTCCCAATGACATGGCGAAAGCAGAACAATCATGGGACAGGTGCTATTTCTGCCTGAACAGTGTGTCTAGTTTCTCTGCTAAAAACAAGAAATCCATTGAATACCACAGTTCCTTCAGCCATGAAACCTGTGCAAGATGACAATAGCCTTCCAGTACCAGAGTCTAGAGGAGGTAGGCAAAGAAGCCATAATGCACGAGCCAAGAATGGAAAATGACACTGATACTGATACAGATTTTGAACCTTGATGTTGAGTGAGCCTCATTTGATAACTTAATCTGAGTTAAATGACCTTGTCAGCCACTTGGATTCATCAAATGCAAAAGACTGGAAGGCTGGAATCCGCTGTCACCAGGCAAAAAATTTTCATGAAGTGTTTCAATATTTGAGGAAGATGTTTCCCAGAATAACTGATGCCAATAATAAGGAAGGCATTTTGTTGGTCCAGAAATCAAATAGATCATCAATGACAGGCAATTCAAAGAACTTATAGTGAGACCAGAGAAAATCACATGGAAGGCATCCAAGAATGTTGTTGAAAATTTTCTTGGCTACTACAGAGCACCAAGCGACTTGCATCTGGTTGAAACCATGTTTCAAGCATACAAGACCATGAAGTGCAACAAAAGATTTGTTTTCTGCAATCTCATTTGATTTCTTCCCTGCACATCTTGGCACTGTCATTGACAAGCATAGTGGAAGGTTTCACCAAGACATTGCAGTCATGGAGAAATGGTATCAGGGTGACTGGAATCCATCAGTGCTAGCTGGTTATTGCTTGATACTAAGCAAGAAGCCTTGGATGCTTGAGGACAAATAAAAATCATTTTAGTTTAGTTGAACTATTGCAAAGCATTAGCACCATTACACAATTAAATGCATTATATTCAATAAAAGTTAATTTCTTATTTTTTCCAAATTCTCAAATGATACAAGTAGTCCGAAGTTATATTAGTTTTCAGCTTCAAGCAGTCTGTCATAAACAGACAAAAAAAATCTGAGGAAGCAAAACTTTCGAAAAAAATGCTGTCCTGTGTATCATTGTTCTGTAACATGCTGTAAGGTTTCACTGCTAAGGCTAATGTAATGGCTTCTATGTAATGTTCCACTGTTAAGTTAATGATTTCTCTGTAACAGAAATGTTTGGGTTACAAATAGAAATAACGGGACTTTGGAATGCAGGGGCTATCGAATGGGAGAAATGTTGTTCTTTCTTGTGTGTCTGGGAGCCAGGTTTTTCACGGTCTGTCGTTGGGGAGCGACAAAGAGAAAGGGTGCGAATGGAGAGAGTTGGAAGAACACCAGACAAAGTGGACTGAGGAGCAAGGGTCCAAGGGTCAGCAACACTAGGGGAAGGTCAATGGTTGATGAATAACCATAACAGTGATCTCCAACAATGTGCAATAGACTTTTTCCTTAAAATAGGCCCTTTTACTTTTTATTTTCTTAACTAGCCCTCTATCCAAATTAAGATTTATAAAGTTCAATCATTTATGTGTAATTGCATATGGTGTACTGTCCGATATTTTGCAGTGTGGATTTGTAACCAGGCGATAGATCACGCAGCATCCACACAAAAAATATTTCTCAGTTTAGTGGGGCCAGGAGTTGTTTTCCCCTAGATCCCTAGACAAACACGTGCTGGCCAAGCCTGAGGGTTACAATTGCGGGGGCTCATCCGGGATTGATTCTGTGGGATGCTGCATGATTGCCCTGAGCATTGAACCAGTGGGTTGTGTATTTAAATCTGTGCTGGTGTGGATGCTGCTGGGGTGGAGCAGTGGTGCACCTCCGTGGGGTTACCGGTAACTAATGCGTGCGTTTGAGTGGGGTGGATATTCGTACACTGGATGAACTGTTAATTCAATTTTTGAGTACGCGTTAAAGCTATTGGTGAAGTTGAAATTGTAGCATGGAGTTTTGATAAAATGGCAGGCTCAGACCTTGTTATAGTTCAGACTAGCGCTGACATAATGGCGGTGGGACCTCCAGCGTCTATCGGTGCCTGAGGTGAAGCGGGCCCATGGCCTGTCCATACTGTCAGGGAGGAGGAGAAGGTAGCTGAGCCGGCTGAGTCGCAAGTTGACTTCCCTGTAGCTGAGGGAGGAGGCTTCAAAGACAGAGTTCTATCATTTCTGAAGAGGCTTATGAGGGCCTGCAAAGAGAAAGCTGGGGAGAGCTTTCTGGGGACATTGTCTGTGCACCCAGTGTTTGGAGTTGCTTTTCAGGAAGTACATGGCTGCATTGGGCCTGATACTGAATTTAAATGAACGATTGTGTGGTTCACCCAGTTGAAGCCACTGGTGGTCCAGCCCGGGGAGGTAACAAGAGTGAAGGGGACCCCCATATTTCCTGGAGTGCATGAGGGAAAGACCCTCTTAGTGGACGCTCCGGAAGACCTCGAGGGGGATGCCCCTAGCACACCTGTTCCCGGTGACGGTAATGTCCAGTGTCCCTGTGAGACAAGCCGGGGAGAAACTATAGGAAAAAAGTGGAAAGTTGACAGCGAAGATAAAGACGGTTACCACTTGGCCAGGACCCCAGACTGTGAGTGCTCTGCGCTCCTTCCTTGGGTTGTGGTATATGCTGCCATTCATTAACTCCCCATTGATTGAGGAAGAGACTCCCGGCCCTTTTCCCATTGAGTTAGATGAGGGGATGTGGAGGTCTCAGAGAATTAGGAGACCCCCAGATGGGCTGACATACGTAGCTCCAGAAGAACAGTCTGTGATGCCTACTGTGTTGGGAGAGCTATGTCACTGCCATTTACACCTGGATTGAGTTTTGTGTTTTGCAGGAAGGGTTGGTGAATTATCTTAACATCATGAGGACATGACTAAGTTCGGTGGGGGGAGAGAGTAACGCGCTGTAAGTTTTCACTGCTAAGGCTAATGTAATGGATTCTATGTAATGTTCCACTGTTAAGGTAATGGTTTCTCTGTAGCAGCAATGTTTGGGTTATGACTAGAGACAATGGGACTTTGGAATGCAGGGGCTATCCAATGGGAAAAATGTTGTTTTTTCGTGTGTGTCTGGGAGCCAGGTTTTTGGCGGTCTTTTTTCGGGAAGTGATGGAGAGAGAGAATGCGAATGGAGAGAGTCAGAAAACCCCTGGACGGAGTGGCCTGAGGAACAAGAATCCAAGGGCCGGCGACACTAGGAGGAGGTCTGTGGTTGATGAATAACTGTAACAGTGAGCTCCAACGATGCGCAATAGATTTTTTCCTTAAAATAGGCCCTTTTACTTTTTATTTTCTTTACTAATCCTCTATCCAGATTAAGATTTATAAAGTTCAATCATTTAATTGCATATGGAGTACTGTTTGATATTTTGTGGTGTGCATTTGTAACCGGGCAACATCCACACAAATGAGATTTCTCAATTTGGCGGGGCCAGGAGTTGCTTTCCCCTGGATGAACATGTGCTGACCGAGCCTGAGGGTTACAGTTCTTTCAGGTATCAACCTTCAGACTCCACAGTGGGTGCTGATCAACACATACACACAACACTGGGCGAGCTCAGCACGCCAGGCAGCTTCTATGGAAAAGAGTAAACAGTTGATGTTTCGGGCTGAGATCTTTCATTAGGACTGAAGAGAAAAATGAGATCGGGATAAAATGTGGGGGAGCAGAGAAAGAAGTAAAAGGTGGTACTCCATAGGTAAAACCGGGAGAGGGGGAGGGATGAGGTAAAGAGCTGGGAAGTCAATTGGTGAGAAAGGGCTGGAGAAGGAGGAATCTGATAGGGGAGGACAGAAGGCCCCAGAATCTGATAGGGGAGGAGCACCAGAGGGAGATGATGGGCAGAGAAGGAGATAAGGTAAGAGAGAGAAATGGGAATGCGGAATGGTGAAGGGGGGCATTTACTGGAAGTTCGAGATATCGATGTTCATGCCATCAGATTGGAGGCTACCCAAATGGAATGTAAGGTGTTACTCCTCCAACCTGAGTGTGGCCTCATGACAGCAGTACAGGAGGTCATGGACTGAAATGTTGGAATGGGAATGGGAAGTAGAATTAAAATGGGTGGCCACTGGGAGATCCTGCTTTTTCTGGTGGTTGGAGCAATGGTTTTCGGCGAAGAGGTCTCCCACTCTATGTTAGGTCTCACAGATATACAGAAGGCCACAATGGGAACACTGGATACAGTAGATGACACTAATAGACTCACATGTGAAGCATTGCCTCATCTGGAAGGACTGTTTGTGGCCATGAATGGTAGTGATGCAGGAGCTGTAGGGGCAGGTGTGGCACTTGTTCTGCTTGCAAGTGTAAGTACCAGGAGGGAGATTTGTGGGGAAGGACAAATGGTTGGGGGAGTAGAGTAGGGGGAGTCATCACTGTGGAAAGTGGAAAGTTGGAGGGGAGGGAAAGATGTGTTTGGAGGTGTGATCCTATTGGAGATGGCAGAAATTACAGAGATTTATATGCTGGATGCAGAGGCTGGTGGGGTGTAAGTGAGGACAAGAGGAGCCCTGTTCCTGATGAGGTAACGGGTGGATGGGGTGAGTGCAGTAACAACCACGGTTTTCACAAGATTTGTGGATGGAAACTGATGAATAAATGGAAAGAAATGATTCATTGCCACTGTATGAGTAAAATAGTAGACACAAGGAGGGGAGAAAGAACATTACGTTAGGGCCTATAACAATGAAATTTATCCAACTATGACAATGATAGACTGTATCGAACTTTAACAATATGAGGTACACATCTCTGTGTTTATGCTTTCTAATATTATGTGGATTCACTCCATGTATTCCATTTTATGCCAGCAGAATCTTATCAAGGAATAAGAGTAATAGGTTGGTGAATACAAGTAGAGAAGGTTTGTCTGACAAAGGTCAGAACTACAGGAGACCTGAAGGCAACAAATACACTGCAATTTTCAGGGATTGTAGGAATAATACATTGAAAATGCTTGTAACTACAGGGCCTTACATTTTATTGATGACAGTATTCATGCCATTTATGAGTTTGATTTTGAAGATGTTTAACTGTTAAAGACCATTCAGTGGATGGATGTCTCAGATTAGTATTTCAACTAATTAGTGACATTATTATAATATCTTTAAATAATAAATTCTGCACCAATGCTCCTCTTTCTTCTGTGTTTGTGAATTATATTATTATATCAATCCACATGAATTACTGGTGGAGTTGAATATTAAAGAGCAAAAACAGCGCAGTCATGAGCAAATGTGGTATATGCTAATCAGTTCTGTTGAACGTTTTGTTAAATTAAATTTTACCACATGAAATTAACGTAAGATTTTCCAAAGAAAAAAAATGTTATTGAAATAGGCAGGTATCCTGAAAGATAGCGAAGTGAACTATTTGATTAGCTGGTAATATCATTCACATATATAGAGATGGATAAAATTTTGTGCATTTGACATGCCGGCATAAAGCAGACTCCAAGAATGTAGCAGGACAGACCACCCAGATAGCATTTTTAAGCTGAAATTTATGAATGTTTGGCCTGAAATTTCTGAACATCATGTGTGTAGATAAAATTCTCATAGAGCACATAAACCTCTCTGAGCAATAACATGCCCATTTTATCGTTGGCCTTCCAAAATCTCCCAATCCCTTTCATGTTCTGTTTTCCAGCTCTCATCCACGAGTTTACACCTGACATGTCCCCAAAATGAAATGACCATGGGCCTCACAACCAACAGACTGCAATGTCTCAGTCCAAAACCCAACAGATGAGAGCATCTAACTATCTCCTCAATCTCCAAGAATTGTCCCTTATCTAACTCCTCTCCTAACTGGACTGACCCTTAACTCTCATTTCCAATTCTTTGGCCCCTCCTACCCACATTCCAGCAGACCTGATTCCAGCCTTGGACTAACCTTATTGTCTTAAACAGACGGTTTAAAGATCTTCACCAAATTTTAGATCAATCTCACCTTTGAATGCCTTTTTCTCCAGATGATGTTTATCCTCGAATGAATTTAGTTTTACTCAGTTATTAATATGAAAAGTTATAAGGTCTAATGTAGCTGTTCTTCTGTCAAATAGTCCCTTGAGGAAATTTCTATATTTTTCTAATCCACCATTTGAATGCAAGAATTGAAAAGGTATTTCCATCTGCTTCCAAAAAAAAAGATTCACAAAGATCTAATCTAATGTTTTCTCATTTGCTTTAGGTGTCCCCAGTGAGTTGTTGTTTTAATGTGGCAGTAACCTGTTTCAGCTCGATATAGGGCAGAAAAGGCTGACTACCAAGGGATTTCAGATTCAATATAATCACCCCATGCGAATAATGAACTACCTCTGAGGATCAGATGATGGAAAGACAATCTACATGAGGATTAAGTCATATACACCCAGGGCAGCTGTATAGACTGAGGAAAGCCAATTTGTGCTGAATAGCATAATTTCAGTCAGAACAGCTGCATTTCCTCTTTCTTGGTTTTTTTTCACTGAATGTTGAGATTGTCTGTGAAATCAGAATTTGCGGCCTCACATCGAGTGTCCTAGACTTGTTTGGCCAATTATGAGTTAATCACATTGTTGTCTGTCTTAGGTCACCAGCCACAGGCTGGATGTGATCAAGGTATCAGATTTCCTACCCTTTTCCTTTAAGGACATTAAAAAACTGGACGTGATTCATTGCAATCCAATAGATTTGCAGTTGACTTTACTGATACTAAGTTATGTTCTTGGTAAATCAATAGAAGTCGGATTCACATGTTGTCATTGTGGGAATTAAACTCATATTGCTAAATATTTAATACACCTTATCTTGTCATAGAATCATATAACACAGAATCAGGCCCTTCATCCTTGTCAATGTAAATTATTATGTTCGCATGTGCAACAATCCTAAACTAATCACATTTTATTTTGACAGTTCCATTAACTGCTCCAAACTCTACCACTAACCTACACATAAGGGCAATTTACTGTGGCTAATTAACCTATCAATTCTCAACATCTTTGACTCATGTGAAGAATAAAAGGTTCAGGAGCAAATCCATACAGTCACAGGGAGAACATGCAAACTTCACACTGACAGTGCTGAAGGTTAAGATGGAACCCGAATTGCTGAAGTTCTGAGGTAGTGCAGGTTTTAGATGGTGCTATGAAGGCAAGAGACAGCTTACTGGTAGATTCAATGGCTAGAAATGTGACTAAAAACATTATTACTAACATCTTTTCTGAAGTAAATTTTGGTGAACTATCACTGGAAACCACGAAGAGGCGAAGCTGATTGGAGGGATGAGCCGTGCTGTTGGGTTGCAAAGCTGAACATGTTTGAGGTGGAGCAGATGGAGCTAGAGGGAGCAATTTGGAGAGGAGTGGAGGCAGAGGCGTTTTGATGCCCATCCAACTAACCCGGGTGCGAGATTGGATTGCTCTAAGCACCGAAGTGATTTGGCGAGGTCGAGAACGACTTCGGGCTGGGCGGCAAGGTCTAGGCCTAGAGCATATCACTGTGGCAGGGACCCAGTCCTAATGTGAGGCATGATGTGCTGTTGGACAATTTAAATGCCGGCCCAAATAGACTGCAAAGGCAGGGTGTTGGGATCGGAAGTGAGGGTTAGGCAGACTTCGCACTGGGGCTGTTAGACTACCCCGGCTGCTGTGCTTCATGTCTGTGAAGTTTGTGGTGATTTGCCCTGCTAATATGACGAACTGAGACCAAGGCTTTGGGCCTACTCTGGGCTGCGACAGCGGTTCTGATCTAAGGACTCAATTTGGTTTGCAATGCTGTTATTCACTTCTATTGCTGCATGGTTTGTGTTTTTTTTCTTTTTCTCTGTGCACTGGATGTTGGTCTTTTTTTTTAACTGGGTTCTTTTGGATTTCTTGCTTCATGACTGTCTGTAAGCAGACAGATCTCAAGCTTGTATAATTTATACATTAATAATAAGTGTCCTTTGAATCTTTAAATCTTTCAATGTCAATGCTTATTACTGTTGCCTCTGGAGCCATTGAGTTATACTGCAGAGAAAGAGGCCCTTCAGACAAACTTGTTGATGGTCACCAAGTTCCGTACTGGAGCGAATTCCATTTGCCTGCATTTTTCCCATTTACCTCTTCACACTCTCCTCTTCAAAAAAATTTGTCCATTTAAGACAAAGTGACATTTTTTTTCTTTCCGACAGTGGTAAATTTTTTGTGTTCACTTCTTTAAAAGAGGATGGAAATAACATCTTTGAACCCTTACAAGGCTGAGGTAAATGCATACTTCATCAACAAAGGTGTGAGAGTTTGCTGTGGGTAGTGAAAAAAACACAAGAGAATTTACAATCAAACAAGCTATGGTTTTATAAAAGTGATGATAATAATAATAAATTTATACAGCTGTTAGATAAAACTTCAAAGAATATATTTTTATCAACGATAACAGGAGTCAGCACTCCACATGAGCATAAGCAATTCTGATAAGAAGTTCACATCACTAAACTTAAATGAAAGCACAATCCAGAGAAGTGAAGAAATTATCACTACAGAAGAAAAAGTTAGCTAGTGGAACAACATCACCGTCCATGGAGGACATCCCTACTTGCTGAGCAGTCTATATATCGTCAAGGAAGGATTGACTGCCTGGCTGTGAGTTGGAGATCTCCTCCTAGAAACAGAGGGGTTCCTTGTGACAATACAGGACAGGTGATTAACACAAAAAATTATCAAATAATAATAAAAAAAACAACAAATTCAAGATGATAAATGCTGAAAATGCCAAGAGAACCCCAAAACAGTCCAACACATTATAGGATCCCGCAGCAGTTTAACTCAATCTGATTACTTACACTGGCACAATCAAGTGCAAAACATCATTTACCAAAATACTGCTTTAAAATACCAACTCATAAAAGATACCATACCTTCGTACAGATACAAGCCCGATCAATTTTTAGAGTCAGAGTCCTACAAGTTATATCATGACTGATCCTATTACAGACAGGACTATTCATAATAATCATTGGGATATAATAATACAGGTTAAACAAACAAGAACAAATTACTTAATAGATATAACCATTTCAAATGCATAAAACATACAGAAATCAGTAAGGGAAACACACCAGAAAAATGCTGAATTAAAAGAGGAAATTGAAAGACATTGGAATATAAACAGGGTATACATTGTCCAGATAGTAATATCTACAATAAGTATCATCCCAAATTTACTACACAATTAGATCTGCACAGCAATATGTATGTAAATCTCCGGAAAGCCCCAATACTAAATTGCACTACAACAGTCCAAAGTTTCTGGCAATTGAGAAATGAGTGTGCTTGGCTATGCCCGTACCTCAGATTTTAAACTGCTGTGGAATCCTGTAATGTGTTGTGTTGTTTCTGGTTTCTCTTGGCATTTTCTGCATTTATCATCTTGAATTTTTTGGTCTTTTGTTATGTTTCTTTTGAGCTGAGAAAAAATAAAATTACAACAACATTAATAATAGAAAATGCAGGAATTACTCAGCTTGCCAGGCTGCAGAGCTGATGTTTCAGATCAAATACCTTATTTTAACTAATAGTTGCAGGTCTGAAGGACCAGGTGGCCTATCGCTGCTTCTAACTGGTATGTTTCTACTACATAAGCTCAAAAATAAAATCTCCCATGATAGTGCAATCAAGCTTCTTGAATCATTTGGAAATGCTCATTGATTTAGGCAGGATCTGTGGAAAGAGAAACACAGATAGTGTCTGTGTCACAACTGGCAAAAGGTGTTTGGTATGAAATATTAACTCTAATCTCTTTCCATAGACACTACCTGAACTGCTGAGTGCTTTCAGCATGTTCTGTTTATATTTCAATTTCAAGTTTATTTTATTCAATCATATACATATATTCTACCAAATGAAACAACATTTTTCCGGACCAAGGTGCACAACACAATACATATAACTTACACACTTAAAGGAATATTCATTTTTAATTTAATATAATTAATTCATACTGACACAACTGTATTTCTATGTTATATTGTTGTACATACAATTTATTATAAATTACTAAACAAGACATCCATGATCCAGTTACAGAGAGAGGCGTTTTGACCCAATGAGGAAAGTTTACCCACCAGCTTCTGAGGTATGAATGCTAAGTTGATGTCAATAAATGGCTTCCTAGCACACAAGGCACCATTTTCCAGGTTGGACTCAAAAAAGTGAAGTGTAGTGGCTATGGCGTAATCAGTGGAATGATTAGAATGATAAGGGATCTGGAAAGGGTCCAATGCAGCAGAAAAATGGGATTTAATGTGATCCATAAGTAGCCACTCAAAGCATTTCATTATTGTTGAGCTCAGTGCCACTGGACAGTAGTCACTTAGGTAATTTTTCAGCATCTACAGTTTTAGCATAAGTGTCATAAATATTTTGACTGCTGAGGGACATTGAGTATTCAAGTATAAAAGCTTCCCTTCAGATTGAACTGTGAGAATATAGGCAAATGCCATTAATTTTCTTAAGGAAATTTGGGGAGGTACATTTCAAATCTGAATCACATTTGAAAGTTCATTCTCCTACATAGTTTTCACTGAAAGAGGTTTTATCTTTTAGATGATAGTTTCCTGATCCATCACTTATATTCTATAATCCCAAATGTGACCATAACTAAAATAAGAATCTGATTTATTATCACAGACATATGTCATAATTTTTTTTTGTTTTATGGCAGAGGTACAGTGCAAAACATAAAAAAAAATTCTAAGTTACAACAAATAGTGCAAATAAGTAAGGCAGTGTTCATGAGTTCAGAAATTTGATGGCTGAGGGAAAGAGGCTGTTCCTAACTTGTTAACTATGGGAATTCAAGTTCCTGTCCCTTCTCCCTGATTGTAGTAATGAGAAGAGGACATGGGCTGAATGCTGAGAATTCTTATTGATGATGCCACCCTACAGAGGCCCCATCTTTTGAAGATGTTCTCAATAGTGGTGAGTATTATTCCCGTGATGGAGTTGGCTGAGGTTAGCTATTTCTATTTCTATTCCTCTTTAATTTCTTGCTATAACCATTGGGAAGATCTTACTACCAGATAAAATATGAGTTTACCATTCATTACTTTGTTTGAATGGATCTTTAAGAGCATAAAACATCAGTTTATGGATGGAAAAAAATGAAGCAAATTGTTTTCTAAAACATTGTACACATATTCCCTAGAGACAAGCAGATGAACTGAAATATTCTCATTATTATAATATAGCAACAATACAGAATTGATTGCTTCAGAAAGCCATCCTGTGCATCACCATCAGAATATCATGCTGAGGAACAAATCATGACATCTTTACATTATTGCGTTTAGAAACTAAACAAATGTAAAAAAAAATAAATTTCAAGGGAAGACACTTCAAAGAAATTAAAGCCTAAAAATGACACCTCAAAGGAATGAAAAACCTCTTACTTGAGGCTGCCAGAGGATGGTGTCAGAATCTTGAGTCTTGGGCAAGGTTTAATTGACATAGTTTCTGGATTGGTCCCTATAGGTCATGTTATGATGTGTTCCTGGCTTTTTATTGCTACTTTGTGCGATTTTGATTGGGACACACCATCTCTGCGGCTAAATTGAACTGAATTTACCTAAACTGAACATTCCTGACCATTCTATGACTCTGTGGTTTGGAGTTTAGTGTTATGTGTTTTCACTTGCTTTTTGACATTTGTGCGATTTGATCTTTTTTGCACATTGGGTGTTTGATATTTTCTTTGCAACACAAACAAAATGCTAGAGGAACTCAGTAGGCCAGGCAGCATTTAGGAGAAGAGTAAATAGTCAACCATCATTCCATGGTCAAAGTCACTTGATAACATTCTGGTATTTGGTCAGAACAACAACTGAACCTCCTGTCCGTGTCTGCATGCTCTTTTCCTAGATGCTGCCTGGCCTGCTGAGTTTCTCCACCATCTGCAGATTTTCTCTTGTTTATGATGTTTTCTTTGAACGGGGTCCATGGTGTTTCATTGTTTCATGGCTGTCTGTGGGAAGACAAATCTCAGGGTTGTGTACTGCATACGTTCTTTGATAATAAATGTACTTTGAGTCTTTGAATCTTTGAGGCATCAAAAGATTATTTTATCATCAAAAGAGTGATTAAATATTTTGCAAGCTACTTGTTTTATTTTCTATGTATCATGATTGATTACTTATTGCACAAATATTCAATCTAATGGTCATCCACTGAAGCCAAAATGGTTGACTTTGAAATGCTGCTTAGCAGTACAATATCATCTTACCATCTCTTCATGCTTTTGCAAAGTGTACAGATTTATATGTGGAGTGGTGATCTAATTACATGCACATTATTAATTACCTCATGTACCTAACAAAATAGCCACTGAATGCACGTCTGTCATTTTCTGCTGCTGTAGCCCATCCACTTCAAGGCTTGACATGTTGTGCTTACAGAGCTGCGCTCGTGCACACCACTGTTGTAGCATGCAGTTATTGAGTTACTGTCTTATTCCTGTCAGCTTGAACCAGTCTGGCCATTCTTTTCTCACCTTTCTCAGTAACAAGGAATTTTCTCCCTCAGAACTGCCGCTTACAGGACTTATTTTTTTCGTTTCTTGCACCATACCCTGTAAATTCTGGTGACTGTTGCATCAACAATCATTCCATGATCAAAGTCACTTAGATAACATTTGTTCCCCATTCTCATATTTAGTCAGAACAACAACTGAACCTCTTGACTGTGTCTGCATGCTTGTAGGCATTGATTTTCTGCTACACGATTGGGTGATAAGATATTTGCATTAATAGGCAGGTATACAGATATAACTAATAAAGTGGCTCCAGAGTGTATGTTCAAGTCAGAACTATTGATATATAGGAAACTGGAATAGACAAATATTTCTTTCTGTTGATAGTGAAGACTAATAGTTTTTCAGAAAAGAGAAAGTCTTATAAAGAGTCCCCACTACTATTGTCAAACAAGAGAAAACCTGCAGATGCTGGAAATCCAAGAAACAAACACAAAATGCTTGAGGAACTCAGAAGGTCAGGCAGCATTAATGGAAAAATGTAGAGTCGACGTTTTGGGACGAGACCCTTCCTGCTGTAGTCCTGTCAAAGGATCTTGCCCAAAACGTCAACTGTACTTTTTTCCATAGATGCTGTCTGGCCTGCTGAGTTCCTCCAGAACTTTATGTGTGTTGCCCACTACTATTGGGATTGCTTTTTGGCTTGTATTGTTTAACTATGTAATGATGTAATAATTGGTTATTTTTAAAAGTATGGAGGGGACATAAACCTCTGGAATATTGTGAAATACTTGCATAGTAGTATGTTTTCCATGGTTAGAGGAAACATGATAAAATTGGCATACCCGTGACAGTTAAAACTATGTAAAGAATTGTGATGTGGTTGGACTAAATAATACAACTTTGATGACAGTGTCGAGGCAGATTAATATGCAGGTACATGTACAATTATTCTAACAAAAATCCCATTGGCACATGCAAGGCTTCAGATATAATTAATGAAGTCTTTGTGGGGTAAGGACCACGTTTAGGCTTCCTCTGCTATTGCACATGGTGGTGATGGCATGGGCATTATGTTGCAGGGTGATGTTGACTGAGTCGTTTCATGAAGCTCCTCAAAGATTGAAATGTATATCACCCTAGGGGCTGAGTGGTTAAAAAAATAAGCAAACAGCATTGTCCATGAATGTAAATTTTTGCACTGTTAATCATATATAAATTTTATTTTTGTGTAAAAATACAAACAATAATCCTTAGAGGTGACAGACTAAATTGAGAAATATGTTCATAGAACATTTCAGCTGCAGTTTTACACTGACCAGTGACTGCCTGATCTTGGTGCTCCAAGCCTTGTGACCACAGTACCTCTGCAAGATACCTCCACGTAGGGCTGTCATTTCTGAAGCTGATTTCCAGATGACTGGTAAGCCTTGGATATTATTACTCTGATGTTAAGGGACCAACTCTAACCTTTCCACATTCTGCCTCCATTTTCACTAACTGACAAGCTGTCTGGCCAAACAACCGAAAGCTAGGATACTTTAATCAAAAAATATCTGGTTAAAAACAAAAAAAAACTAAACACTAACACAAACAGCAAAACAATTACTTGTATTAAAATTATTTTAATTTAATAAAATCGAATGTCTACTAATGAAATAAAATAAATCTATTAAATTCAATGAAATAGAATCCCTATTAATCCTACTAATAATGCATAGATCTGAAGAGCTCAACTCAGTGAAGATGCAAGTGACGCAAGGCTGCCATTTAACAGGGATGAAGGTTTACATTTTATAGTTTCTTAGTAGAATGGTAATAGTGCAATGGTTGGAATTTCAGACTAGCTTTCTAGCAATCATGTTGGTAATCCCGTGACCTGAGTTCAAATTCCAATATGGTTTTCGTGGAATTTAAATTCAGTTTATAAACTGTTCTTTTTAAAGATCATGAATCTGTACAATTGTCATGAAAGCATTTATTGGTTTACGAATGTCATCTGGGGAGTATATCTTCCATCCTTACCCAGTCTGAAGTTCATGTGTGTTCAGACTCACCAAACAAATGCCCTCTGAGGTGCCCCGGAAAGTTACTCACATCAAGGCCTACTCACATAGGTTATCAATAATTCCTGACCTTCCAAGAAATACCCAGAACCTAAAACTTAATAAATTGAATAAATATTGCAAGTTCCCATTCAGTAGGGTGGGTAGAAACTGATGAATACAAACAGATGGATTTTCAGTGAAAGATTAACATCTTGGAATTCCTCACTGTAAATGGGAAAAAAGACACTTAATTCTTGAAAAATATACATTAGACATCAGCTAGTGCATTACATTCTAAACACAAAATAATCTGCAGATGCTGGGATCAAAGCAACACTCACAACACGCTGGAGGAACTCAGCAGCTCGGGCAACATCAGTGGAAACGATGAGTCGACATTTCGGACCGGAACTCTTCGTCAGGACTGTAGAGGGAAGGGGCAGAGGACCTATAAAGAAGGTGGGACGAGGGTGGGAAGGAGAAGGCTGGTAGGTTCCAGGTAAAAAACTAGTAAGGGGAAAGACAAAGGGGTGGGGGAGGGGAGACAGGGAGGTGAAAGGCAGGAAAGGTGAAGAAGGAATAGGGGAAAACACAATGGGTAGTAGAAGGAGATGGAATCATGAGGGAGGTGATAGGCAGCTGGGGGAGGGGGCAGAGTGAAATAGGGATAGAGGAAGGGAGGGGGAGGAAATTACCAGAAGTTGGAGAACTCTATGTTCATACCAAGGGGCTGGAGACTACCTAGACGGTATATGAGGTGTTGCTCCTCCAACCTGAGATTAGCCTCATCATGGCAGTAGAGGAGGCCATGTATGGACATATCTGAATGGGAATGTGAAGCAGAGTTGAAGTGGGTGGCTACCAGGAGATCCTGTCTGTTGTGGCGGACGGAGCGGAGGTGCTCAACAAAGCGGTCCCCCAATCTGCGTCGGGTTTCACCGATGTAGAGGAGGCCGCACCGGGAGCACCGGATGAAATAGATGACCCCAACAGACTCAGAAGTGAAGTTTTGCCTCACCTGGAAGGACTGTTTGTGGCCCTGAATGGTGGCAAGTGAGAAGGTGTAGGGACAGGTGTAGCACTTACGCTTACAGGGATAAGTGCTGGGTGAGAGATCCGTGGGGAGGACGTGTGGATAAGGGAGTCGCAGAGGGACCGATCCCTGCAGAAAGCGGAGAGGGGTGGAGAGGGAAAGATGTGCTTAGTTGTGGGGTCCTGTTGAAGGTGGCAGAAGTTGCAGAGGATAATGTGCTGGATCCAGAGGCTGGTGGGGTGGTAGGTGAGGACAAGGGGAACTCTGTCCCTGTTGCATTACATTCAATTCTGGGTCTAAGAGATAGGTCGAGTCTTTGGAAAGTAGCAGAAGAGAGTTAAGAGAAGGTACCATATGACTAGGGATGTATGGAAAGAGCAGTGACGAACAAGAAGAGATTCAAAAGAGTTAAACATAATCACAAATGGTTTTGAATGAGAAAATGAAAACAATATGTTTCCAATAACAAAGATGTAGGTAATCAAAGGGCTCAAACTTAAAATGTTAGGCAAAGTGATAGGAGACATTAAGAAATATTTTTCGTACTATCTGTTTTTGGAAATACTTTAATGGAATAGATTTTTTTTCTTTTGGCCATTGCACTGCTGGTGTTTAGGGCAGCAATAAAGGTCCTCTATCTCTGGCAGCATCACGACTTCCTTCATCATGTTGGTAGTTTTCTCTAGGTTCACTCTCAGTCATGCACATCCTGGGTGGAGACTCAGGAATACCACTGCACACAGAAGTAGAAAGACTCTTTATTGCTGTTTCCGTAATAGTTTTGTTCAAACTATCAAGGTTTTAGTCCTGAGCTGAACTCCGAAGCTGGAGGATCAGTAGAGCACTCTTAGTCTGGCCTGTCCCCATTGACCTTTTTGGCATGGATAACACTACCAAGAGCCATAGCAGAAAGCCCTCACTCAAGTCAACATGGTTCTCTGGATCACTGAGTCATACAAGCCTCTAAACCCAATGACAAGGCTGTGGTCCTCTTGGAGGTTGAATAGATTTAGGGAAGTAAATTTAGCATTCAAAAAGAAAATTGGATAATTATGAAGAAGAGCAATATCAGGTGGATAGGGGAAAGAAAAGGGCCAGAATTAATTGGATTGTCCAATCAAAAATCCAGTGCTGGCATAGTGGACTGAATGTATTCTTTCATTCAGTGGTACTGTTCAATAGTTGAGGAATGAAAGGTTGAACAATTTTTCTTGTAATATGTCTCATCATGTTCCGAGATATTCAATATTTACTAAAAAAAAAGTAAATGGAAATTAATAACATTCATATGCGAGAAAATTGAAGCAGAACTCAGCTATATCCTCTCTAGAATCGTGAATACAAATTGAATATAATCCCTGACACAATTTGACTGCTCACTTAGTCCGACATGCTGTGACTGTGAACCGACTCACAGGAGACACTGAAGCTGGAAGAAATGAAGGTTTTTTTATTCATCAGGCCAAGCCGACATCTCTGGGAGAAACTATCAGTGGAGTCCTTGAACTCAAAGTACATCATACGCTTAAGAACAGAAATAACAGCAGGTGATTCAATGCAGCTTCAACAGCCACAACAATGTAATTTACTTCAAAATTTAGTGTCCAACAAATTGTTCCATTGAATTACCTATGTATTCACAATGGGAGTACTCTAACAACAAGACATCTCTAAATGTTCAAACACTTTTACTGGTATAAAATAATATACAAGGATGGTCTAAAAACTTCTGATGACAGAGAACCCAAACATTCAAATTGGTGCCATGAGGCCTTACTTAGAGAACACAATGATTGCAATTATGATAGGCAGAGCAAATTTGCCTTTAACCATGCTTGATGTACTGCATGATGGCTTTATGTAAGCTAGTTAACAATATTCTATTGTCTTACTGTATTTTTTAGCTAATACATGTGGACACATCTCTTGGTCACATCAGGTTGCAATCATATCTCTCTTTTGCAAATCAACAGCCTTCAAAGTTCAAAGTTCAAATTTATTATCAAACTACATATATGTCACCATATAAGATCATAAACCATAAGAGATAAGAGCAGAATTAGGCCCATTGAGATGCTTCAGCATTTCATCATGGATGATGCATTTTCCCTCTCAACCCCATTCTCCTGCCTTCTTGCCATACCTTTCACACCTTGATTAATTAAGAACCTATCAACCTCTGCCTTAAATACATCCAATTACCTGACCTTCATAGCCTCCTGTGTCAACAAATTCCACAGATTCACCACTCTCTGGCTAAAGATACTACTCCTCAGCTCTGTTCTAAATGGATGTCCCTCTGGTCCTAGACTCACCCACGATAAGAAACATTCTCTCCACATCCACTATATCCAGGCCTTTCAACATTTGATAAGTTTCAATGGGATCCCTTTCATTCTTCTAAAATCCAGCAAGTACAGGCTCAGAGCCATCAAACTATCTTCATATAATAATCCTTTCATTCCTGGAATCATACTCACGAATCTACTTTGAATCCTCTCCAATATCAGTGCATCCTTACTTAGATAAGAGGCCCAAAACTGCTCACGGTATTCCAAGTGAGGCCACACCAGTGCCTTATAAAGCCTCAGCATTACAGCATTGCTTTTATACTCTAGTCCTTTCAAAATGAATGCTAATATTGCACTTGCCTTCCTCACCACTGATTCAACCTCCAAGTTAAACTTTAGGAAATCCTGCACGAACACTTCCAAGTCCCTTTGCACCTCAAGTTTTGAATTTTCTGCCCATTTAGTAAATAGTCTACAAAGTGCATGATCATAAACTTCCTGACGCTATATTCTATCTACCACTTTTTTGCCACTTCTCCTAATCTGTCTTAGTTCTCTTGCAGCCTCCCTCCTCCCTCAACATAACCTGCCTTTCCGCCTGTCTTCATATTATTCAAAAACTTGTACACAAAGCCATCAATTCCATTATCCAAATCATTGACATACAATCTAAAAAGAAGTGGTCCCAACACTGATGTCTGCAGAACACCATTAGTCTCAAGCAGGCAACCAGAGAAGCCTGTATTATTTCCCACTCTTTCCCTCCTACCAATCAGCCAATGCTTTATCCATGCTGGTATCTTTCCTGTAATACCATGGGCTCTTATCTTGATAAGCAGCCTCCAATGTGACATCTTGTCAGATAACTTCTGAAAATATGAGTACACAACACCAACCAATCCTCCTTTGTCTATCCTGCTTTCTAAGTCTGGTAGATCAGTCAGGCAAGATTTTCCCTTCAGGAAACCATGCTGATTTTAGTGTATTTTATCATGTGCTCCAAGTATCCTGAGACCTCATCCTTAACAATCGACTCCACCATCTTCCCCGCCACTGTGGAAAAGCTAACTGACCTATAATTTCCTTTCTTCTGCCTTTCTCCTTTCTTGAAGAATAGAGTGACATTTGCAATTTTACAGTCCTCCAGAACCATGGCAGAATCAAGAGATTCTTGAGTAGATCATTACTTATGCCTCAATAATCTCTTCAGCTACCTCTTCCGTACCCTGGAATATAGTCCATTTTTAGACTTGGGATATAGTCCATTTTTTTAGTCCATAGGATATGTCCATATGGTCCATTTTTTATCAGCAGAGCTACCCCAACCCCTCAGCCTACTAGCCTGAATTTAATCTTCTTGCAGACATTCACAATGGATACAAAGAAGTGCAATGGAAGCAATAAAAAACTGTACATAGATAAAGATGGACAAACAACGAACCTTCAAAAGACAAACTGTGCAAATATAAAAAGAAACCAAAATAATAACAATAATTATGACAATACGGGACCAGGTGGTTTCACACAAAAAAGTGTCAAAATGTATAATCAAAGACCAATAAGACAAGATGATAAATATAGAAAATGCTGAGATAAACCAGAAACAATCCAGCACGTTACAGGATCCTGTAGCAGTTTAACATAATCTGATTACTTACATAGGAACAATCAAGTGGCAAACATCATTCATCAAAAGCTTGCTTTAAAATACAAACCCCTAAATGAAATCATACCTTGCTGTAAATACAAGCTTGATCCAGTTTTAGAATCAGAATACTACAAATTATATCATGACCGATCAGTCATTACAGATAGGACACTCCATAATAACTGTCCAGATATAATAATACAGGATAAACAAGCAAGAACAACTTATTTAATAGATAAAGCCATTCCAAACACACATAACTTACAGAAATTAATAAGTGAAAAACACCAGAAATACGCTAAATTAAAAGAGGAAATTGAAGAACTTTGGAACATGAACAGGCCATATATATACATTGTCTCGATAGTAATATCTACAACTGGTGTCATCCCAAAGGCACTACACAATAGCGTTACACAACATAATGGCATTAAACAATTAGGGCTATCCAGTAATATCTACATAATTCTTCAGAAAGCCACAATAGTCCTAAAATTCTTAGCAATTGAGAAATGACTGTGCTTGGCTATGCTCCTACCTCGGGGAAGAAGAAGAAATAGGAAACACAGATATATTTCATAGAAGTAGAAGTGGGGTGGGAGTTGTGATAAAGTTTGCTAAGCAAAACAAATTGGGAAGTTGTAAGAAACATCTTCAGAAAACTAGATTTTAAGAGAACAGCACTCGGAGTTCTTTGCGACAAAGTATAATGTGGTACAGACTCAGACTCTTCAGCCCACCATTCCATGTTGACCATCAAGTATCCATCTATACTAATGCCATTTACTAGCTTTCTGTGCCTTTGTAATACAAGCATTCATCAAGATACTTTTTAAATGTTCTGCGAGTACCTTCGTCTACTCTTTTTACATATTCCATAGATCTGATGAAATGTTGGGAAGGTGTTCATAGAAAGAGAATGTTGTGAACTATCGAAGGGTTAATACAAAATCTTTGAGGGGAATTGAGATCCAAAACCAAAATAAGTGAGCAAAAATAAGGATTCAAATGATGTAGATATGAACAGGACAAGGTATTAACAGCAGAATTTCAAATCTATTAAAGGTTAAAAGAGTCAATGGAAGGAAGACTGGTTAGAAAAATTTAAGAATTACATTCTCAAATTTCAAAGTTCAAAGCAACTTTATTATCAAAGTACATATATGTAACAATATACTACTCTGAGATACATTTCCTCAATGACATTCACAGTAACTACAAAGAAACAAAATAGAATAAATGAAAAACCACACACAACAGAGAGAGACAAACAACCAATCTGCAAAAGACAACAAATTGTGCAAATACAAAAAGAAAAAAAAACAAAATAATTCTAATAAATAAATAGGCTGTAAGTATTGAGAACATGAGTTGTAGAGTCCTTAAAATTGAATCCATTATTTGTGGAACCATTTCAGCTGAGTAAAGTTAGCCCCTCTTGTTCAAGAGCCATATAGTTGAGGGTAAATATCTGTTCCTGAATCTGATTGTTTGGAGATGTCCCTGGCATGTATGAAGAAACTGAGGCAATTGGGCAGAGCATAGACAATCTGGAAGTCACAGGTATGTTCAACCTGCCCCCTAACGTTCAGCTGAGGCACTAAAATCAATTGGAATATTTTCAACTGTGATCAGACTAACCTCAGTGAACTCAATGTAAAATAGAAAGAAATGGAAACTCACTACTCTTGTTTACTTTTTCTTAGCCATCTTGAAGTTTAAGGAGCCAATGTTATTTTACACCTCTCTCAGATAGTTCTTCAGCAGTTTACGGGTTAAATACATTTCTTTGTATCAAAGTAATTTGAGGAAATGCAATTATCTACCTGGGGTGACACCATTCTATTGTTCTTTCTGGTTGATGTATCTAGTTCAATTCGCCAGCAATTAGGAATTGTATTCCATTAACATCCTAATAGATTGTTGTCCAAAATGTTTATTTCAGCTTCCACTGAGCAAATAATTAACCATTTAAACAAGCACTAATAGTAATAGAACAATTTAAGTTACCAATGTCATCAAATTTATCTAAAAAGTCATTTACAAACTGAGTTGGTAATTGCCCAAAATCTATATTAAACTTTAACATTTAAACGTGCTGAATGATGCAAATGTTCCCAGGAACCAATTGGCTCCTTTCCAGTTACATTCATTGGTTGTGCTAAGCCAAGACAATTTTATAATTAGGTTCACATCAATTGGCTTCTTCAGAAACTTGTGTCAGTTTCATTTTGACTACTTGAGTTTGAGAAGAAAAACTCAAAGCCACAACGTTTGCATCAATTCTAAGAGTTCTGTTTTTAAAGTGATATTTTTGATTAACGTTTTAGAGGTATATAGCAAACAAAAGCAGGCCCACTGGCCAACTGAATTCATGCCAACCATGTAAAGAACAGCAGTAATCAGTCCATGTTTATCTGTGATCTAGAAAAATAGACTGAACCTGTATCTCCTACGATATTCTGCGATCAGCTTCACAATGTCAGCACCA
This sequence comes from Mobula birostris, assembly GCF_030028105.1. Lineage (NCBI taxonomy): Eukaryota > Metazoa > Chordata > Chondrichthyes > Myliobatiformes > Myliobatidae > Mobula > Mobula birostris. The sequence continues at coordinate 33,268,566 of NC_092391.1, read as the reverse complement.
GATTTACTAGGAAAACCCTGCAGTTTCACTTTTCTAAATCCTATCATGCTGTGGTGGCAGGGTGGAGATACTTCTCTACCAAAAGAGGTGTAAGGTGTTCCTAGCCTGCAGATACCCCTTGGGCAAGGTGTAGTACCTGCTTAGTGGGCTGATCGGTGCCATATAAAGCCATGGGAACAGGTGGTCGATGGTCATATGAGCAGCTGGTGCATATCACAAAATCTGGTTATGCAACCACTGGTGCCAGACAGACAATCTCTGAGGAGCATTGATAATGGCTGGAGTCACGTGTCTTGTAAAGACACTGCCTAGAAGAAGGCAATGTGAAACCACTTTTGTAGAATTTGCCAAGAACAATTGTGGTCATTAGCCATTCTGAGATAGTTGGCATTTTTTGCGGGTGTGAGGGTGTGTTTAGTGTGAGTAGAAGGAAATCTTCCCAAATTATTGAAAGCTCATCAAAGTATTCAACATTTTGGGCCACACAGTGATGGAACTAACAGAACTGCTGTCTCAAAACTCCAATAACCCATGTTTAATCCTGGCCTCAGATATCTCTGTCCGTAGTTTGTATATCCTCTCTCTGACGATATGAACTCCATCAAAGTGTTCCACTTTCTTTCCAAAAGTATGCAAATAGTAGCTTAATTGACTGCTGTAAATTGTTTCTCATGCTGAAATATTCGGGAAGTAAAAATAGACAGTGAGAGAGGAAAGCTTACAGAGAAGTGATTGGCTGGTGGGTTAAATGGCACCAGTAAATTGACTTCAGTGTTTTAAAAAGTGGTATTGCTGGGGAAGAGTTGATAGGACCATGAGAAGGATAAAACTGGAAGTTATCTGGTGAGTGTTCAGTAGATTTGAAAGCCTGTGGGCTTACTTTATAACTTTCTGAGGTTGAAACATTGTTTCTTAATCATGACAAAAATCGAAGCACTTTATCAAATCAGTCAAATCAAGTCAAGTCACTTTTTATTGTCATTTTGACCATAACTGCTGGTAAAGTACACAGTAAAAACAAGACAACGTTTTTCAGGACCACGGTGCTACATGAAACAATACAAAAGCTACACTGAACTACGTAAAACAACACAAAAACTACACTAGACTACAGACAGCACACATCAAAATTGCTGGTGAACGCAGCAGGCCAGGCAGCATCTCGAGGAGGAGGTACAGTCGACGTTTCAGGCTGAGACCCTTCGTCAGGACTAACTGAAGGAAGAGCTAGTAAGAGATTTGAAAGTGGGAGGGGGAGGGGGAGATCCAAAATGATAGGAGAAGACAGGAGGGGGAGGGATGGAGCCAAGAGCTGGACAGGTGATAGGCAAAAGGGATACGAGAGGATCATGGGACAGGAGGCCTAGGGAGAAAGAAAAGGGGGGGGGGGAAAGACCCAGAGGATAGGCAAGGGGTACAGTCAGAGGGACAGAGGGAGAAAAAGGAGAGAGAGAAAAAGAATGTGTGTATATAAATAAATAACGGATGGGGTACAAGGGGGAGGTGGGGCATCAGCAGAAGTTAGAGAAGTCGATGTTCATGCCATCAGATTGGAGGCTACCCAGACAGAATATAAGGTGTTGTTCCTCCAACCTGAGTGTGGCTTCATCTTTACAGTAGAGGAGACTGTGGATAGACATATCAGAATGGGAATTAAAATGAGTGGCCACTGGGAGATCCTGCTTTCTCTGGCGGACAGAGCGTAGGTGTCCAGCAAAACGATCTCCCAGTCTGCGTTGGGTCTCACCAGTATATAGGAGGTCACATGGGGAGCTCCAGACGCAGTATATCACCCCAGCCAACTCACAGGTGAAATGTTGCCTCACCTGGAAGGACAGTCTGGGGCCCTGAATGGTGGTAAGGGAGGAAGTGTAAGGGCATGTGTAGCACTTGTTCCGCTTACAAGGATAAGTGCCAGAAGGGAGATCAGTGGGGAGGGATGGGGGGGGATGAATGGACAAGGGAGTCGCACAGGGAGCGATCCTTGCGGAAAGCAGAGAGGGGAGGGACGGAAAGATGTGCTTAGTGGTGGGATCCCATTGGAGGTGATCAATGGGGAGGGATGGGGAGGATGAATGGACAAGGGAGTCGCGTGGGGAGCGATCCCTGCAGAAAGCAGAGAGCGGAACAAGTCTCCCTCCTAGCACTTATCCTTTTAAGCGGAACAAGTGCTACACATGCCCTTATACTTCCTCCCTTACCACCATTCAGGGCCCCAGACAGTCCTTCCAGGTGAGGCGACACTTCACCTGTGAGTCAGCTGGGGTGATATACTGCGTCCGGTGCTCCCGATGTGGGCTTCTATATATTGGCGAGACCCGATGCAGACTGGGAGATTGTTTCTCTGAACACCTACGCTCTGTCCGCCAGAGAAAGCAGGATCTCCCAGTGGCCACACATTTTAATTCCACATCCCATTCCCATTTGATATGTCTATCCACGGCCTCCTCTACTGTAAAGATGAAGCCACACTCAGGTTGGAGGAACAACACCTTATATTCCCCCTGTTTCGCCTCCAACCTGATGGCATGAGCATTGACTTCTCTAACTTCTGCTAATGCCCCACCTCCCCCTCGTACCCCAACCGTTATTTATTTATATACACACATTCTTTCTCTCTCTCTCCTTTTTCTCCCTCTGTCCCTCTGACTATACCCGTTGCCCATCCTCTGGGTCTTTTTCCCCCCTTCCTCCTTTTCCTCCTCCTTGGGCCTCCTGTCCCATGATCTTCTCATATTCCTTTTGCTAATCACCTGTCCAGCTCTTGGCTCCATCCCTCCCCCTCCTGTCTTCGCCTATCATTTTGGATCTCCCCCACCCCCTCCCACTTTCAAATCTCTTACTAGCTCTTCCTTCAGTTAGTCCTGACGAAGGGTCTCGGCCCGAAACGTTGACTGTACCTCTTCCTAGAGATGCTGCTTGGCCTGCTGCGTTCACCAGCAACTTTGATGTGTGTTGCTTGAATTTCCAGCATCTGCAGAATTCCTCGTGTTTGCGTTTTTAAGCTAGACTACAGATCTACCCAGGACTGCATAAAGTGCACAAAACAGTGCAGGCATTACAATAAATATTAAACAAGACAAAAGGCACAATAGAAGGCAGTAGGTTGGTGTCAGAACAGGCTCTGGGTATTGAGGAGTCTGATGGCTTGGGGAAAGAAACCGTTACATAGTCTAGTCATGAGAGCCAGAATGCTTCGGTGCCTTTTTCCAGATGGCAGGAGGGAGAAGAGTTTGTATGAGGGGTGTGTGAGGTCCTTCATAATGCTGTTTGCTTTGCGGATGCAGCGTGTGGTGTAAAGGTCTGTAATGGCGGAAAGAGGGACCCTGATAATCTTCTCAGCTGACCTCACTATCCGCTGCAGAGTCTTGCGATCCGAGACGGTGCTATTACCGAACCAGGCAGTGATGCAGCTGCTCAGGATGCTCTCGATACAACCTCTGTAGAATGTGGTGAGGATGGGGGGGGGGTGCGGTGGGAGATGATCTTTTCTCAGCCTTCGCAGAAAGTAGAGACACTGCTGGGCTTTCTTGGCTAGGGAGCTGGTGTTGAAGGACCAGGTGAGATTCTCTGCCAGTTGAACAACAAGAAACTTGGTGCCCTTAACTATCTCTACGGAGGAGTCGTCGATGTTCAGTGGAGACTGGTCGCTCTGTGTCCTCCTGAAGTCAACAACCATCTCTTTTGTTTTGTTCACATTCAGAGATAGGTTGTTGGCTCTGTACCAGTCCATTAGCCCCTGCACCTCCTCTCTGTATGCTGACTCATCGTTCTTGCTGATGAGACCCAGTTATATGCAAACACTTCTAAGTGCTTAAAACCAAGAGAATTTAAACAAACATAAGCAATCTGAAAACGTTTATGTCACTGAGCCATAGAGTTATACAGCACAGAAAAAACAACTGGTCCGTGCTGACTAAGATGCCACATCCAAACCAATTCCATTTGCCAGTGTGTGACCCACAACCTTCTAATCCTTTCCAATTCATGTACCTGTCAAGCTGCCTATTAAACATTGTTATCGTACCTGCCTCAACCACATCCTCTAGCATCCATTCCTTATACATACCACCTTTTGTGTAAATGTTATCCTCAACTTCCTGTTCAGTCTTAAATCTATGCCTTTTTATTCCTGATTCCCTAACCCTGGGAAAAAGACAGAGTACTCTCAGTTTCTTATGCTCCAGAGAATAAAATCCAAGCCTGTCCAATCTTCCCTCTCCAAGTCCTGGCAACGTCCCTGTAATCTTTCCTGTACTCTTTCCAGTTTAATAACATCTTTCCTATAACAGGGCAATCAAGTGCAGCCTCACCAGTATCCTGTACGACCTCACCATGAACTCCCAACCTCTATATTCAGTGCCTCGGTGGATGAAGTTCAGTGTTTCAAATGCCTTCTTCACCACCCTGTATACCTGTGGCTCCGTTTTCAGGGAACCATGTACTTGAACTCTAAGACACCTTTTTTACAACACTCCCTACCTGGGGACCTGCTGTTCACTGTGAAAGGTCCACCTAGATTTCCCTTTCCTAAATGCATAATCAAGGTAGAGTTTTCACAAGGACTGAAGGAGAACTGCAGTGTCCTTTAGAATAGAGGGAACTAGTTCTTAACTCTATCCCTCAAAATGTTCACCTTCGCTGAAAGTGCAATTCCAAGCAAAAGATCAAAGCAGGTACGGATTTAGGCAGATTTATTAGAGTATGTTCTGTGGGGTTTTCTGCAGCATTATGCTCTGTCATTCAGCTTTGGTACTCGAGTGGAGTTGAGAAGTCTTTGGAGAGCGAGGAAAGTCCTGAGGTTTACCAATTTAAGTGGCGGGTCACATCAGAAAGGTTGGCTATGGGCCGAATTGAGGTCCCAGGGCCTGGGTCCAAGAGGTGGAACGATCCAAGATTTGGATAATCCCAGCCATATTGAAAAGGTCAGGCCCTTGGGTCCAGAGGTGAGAGACTGTCCAGTTAAGCACATTGCTCCACAAGGTTTACTTGTCTCTGCGCTGAACTGAGGCTGTGGCCTGCAACTAATGGGCTCCTGAATTGACTGCAAAAATGACTGGCTTTGTGGCTGTGGACTCACTTTCATGAACAAGTAAACTTTTCTTGGGCTTCTAGCTGGGTACAGGTATCAATTATGACCGACGTTTTGATGACAAATTCTGTCATCTTCTACAGCACTAGATCCTTTTTCACTTTTGTGAACTTTCATTCTGATATTTCCTTTCTTTTATTGTTTGCATGATTTGTCTTTTTTTTCTGTATATTGAGTTGTTGACAATCTTTTTTTAATGAGTTCTATTGGGTTTCTATGTTTTGTGGCTCTCTTTAAGAAGGCTAACCTCAAGGTTGTATATAGTAATAGGTTGTACTTTGATAATAAATAGATGTTGAACTTTATAAACAACTGCCAGGAAGCTTGGACTGTCCATTCCTGTGAATAAATGTGGAAATGCTGCTGTCTCATGGAATGTTTAATAACATCATGGATATGTTATTGTCCAGTTGAAAAGAAATGAGTTGATGAAAGGCAATCATTGTAAATGCTGATCAAATTCCATGGAAATTTCTATGTAAGTAATAGAACACAGGCAGTAAAATGCATTCTGACCATGAATAGACTAATGGTAATTAATGGAAAGTGGATATCAAATTAATATAAATAGCATTTGAATTTACATAGGAATAGATAGTAAATTGGCTGCAAAATAGAAAAACAAGTACCAAATAAAACAAAATAAAATATAAAAATACTAATGACAGACAAGAGAGACCATGATGTGTGGGATTTGTAGTCTTAATCCATTAAGAATATTAGTTCTGGGAGATTGTAAAGGATGATACACCCCAAAGATTTATATCAGCAATGTTCTTTGTGAATAAAATTGATCCAGAGTTCAGTATAAAGGGTAAAATATCAGAATGTGCAGACTGAACAGAAAATAGTGTGCACGATTAACCAGGAAGAGGATTGCAAGTGACATCTACAGATTCCAAACAGATTGGTAAAGTTGGGCAGATCAATTGTGGATGAAATTCAATTTTCAGTAATGCAAAGTGAGGCATTTGGGAACTTTGTTGTTGGAATAGCCATATTTCAAATGAGACCGTATTTGCCTGCTTGAGTGAAAGCAGGAGATCCCATGGTACTATTTGAGATACAACTTAGGAAATCTGTTGATAGGCAAAATATTTATCTCTCAATTGTCATTACTGAAAACTCCATAGCTTGTTGTTTATTCCACCACAAAAGAACACCAACAAAATGGGAATCCTGAAAGATCTCACATATTTAATATAAGGAATCTTTTTTTTAAGTGAATTAGTTATGCATAAAGAAATTTGGAGATCAGTTTTATAAGAGCCAATTCTTATAAAACGTCTGTTCAAATCTGTATCCCCTTTTTAAAAAAATGTAATCTTTGTTGAAAATAAGTTGTGTCTCTTGTAAAATCAAAGCTATTAAAAATTTGCACTTTCTGATTTTTTTTCCAATCTACCAAAATTGGAATTGTGGATAATTTATTGGCAGGAATAATGAGTCAGTTAATAACTTATGGAACGCCATGGATAACAGTGATGGGGCCTTGGATATTTGCAATCTATTTTGGAAACTTGGGATAAAGAGACTGAATATACTACAGCCATGTTTACTGATGACACAAGAGATAAGTAAGTTAGATAGGGAGACACAAAGAGACACAAGGACACAAAAGGACACAAGACACATAACAACACAAAGACACAAATGAATATTGATAGATTAAAGGAGTGGAAAATCATATTAGATCGATCATAACTGGGAAGTATTACTCTAACATCTCATAAGACAGCAAATGTTGTAATACAGAGGATCAGAGATTTCTTATTATATCAAATGCAAAAGTTAGTATGTATAATAGATATATTAAGCGATTAAGAAAATAGGGCCTCTGCCCCATCCCCCTACAGTCCTGACGAAGAGTTCCGGCCCGAAACGTCGACTGATCATTTCCACGGATGCTGCCCGACCTGCTGAGTTCCTCCAGCATGTTGTGAGTGTTGCTTTGACCCCAGCAGCTGCAGATTATTTTGTGTTCATGAAATACTGCCTTCTCTGGAAAGGAACATGAAGTACAAAAGCAAAAATGTTTTGTTGCATATTTACAGAGTGCTGTTGGTACTGTATCTTGTGTGCTGTATGCATTTTAGTTTCCACACTGAAGGAAGAACATGCATGCATTTGAGTCAGAGCAATGAAAATTCACCAGACTGAAACCTGGGATGAAACAGTCCATTTATGATAAAGGATAGGGGGCTTTGTTGGTAAAGAAATTAAATCAAATCCTTAGGAAGAAGTGACATACAATCAGAAGATGTAGAATCCTTGTGATTAAAGTTAAGAAACTGCAAGGGTAAAATGGTGATGAGGGGATTTATGTGTACGAGTTAGAACAGTAGCCAGGATTACAATGGGAGACAGAAAAGGCATGTTAAACTGGAAAAGCTATGATAGTCATAGGGGATTTCAAATTGCAGGTAAACTGATAAAATCAGGTTTGCTGCTGATCTTCAGAGAGGAAATCACAAAATGGAAATGAGATGGCTTATTAGACCAGCTTATGGTTGAGCTGGCTAGGGAAAATGCAATTCTGAATGGGTATTGTGCAATAACTGGATTTGATTTGGGTGTTTAAGGAAAAGGAACCCTTCAGAATTTGTGAAAATAATGTGATAGAATTCACCCTGCAGTCTGAAAAGGAGAAGCTAAAAATTTGAATGTGTCAGTATTATAGTGGAGTAAAGGGAGCTATGAGGCATGAGAGAGGAGCTGGCCAAAGCTGATTGGGAGGGACACAAGCAAGGGTGATGGTAGAGCAATGATGACTGGAGTTTCTGGGAATGTTGTGGAAGATGCTAGATCAGTTCATCACAAAGTAGACAAAGCAATCAGAAGGAAGTTCAAGGCATCCATGGCTGATATGGGGAGTCAAAAGACAGCGTAAAGCAAAAGAAAGGGCTTATAACTTCTTAAAAATGAGTGGGAAGTTTTAAAAAAAACAAGGAGGCAACTAAAAAGCAATAAAGAAAGAAAGCATGAAATACAAAGGTAAACTAGCCAATAATACAAAAGCGGAACAGCCTTTTCTGGCCTAACCAGCTGTGCCTCTCAGCAAACCACCTATTTAACACTAGCCTAATCACAGGACAATTTACAATGACCAATTAATCTACAATCAGCTACGTCCTTGGACTGTGGGATGAAACTGCAGCACCAAGAAGAAATCTGCGCAGTCACAGGGAGAAAGTACAAACTCCTTTCAGACAGTACTGTAATTGAACTCTGAACTCCGATGCCCTGAGCTAAAATAGCATCCTGCTGGCATTGTGGTTTTCAGCCCTGTATTGAAAAAATGATAAGCTGCCTTTGGACAGTGTCCTGAAGTGGCATACAAGAATTATTTCAGGAATAAATGAATTATGTATGAAAGTGTTTGATAGTTATGGGTGTGTACTCACTGGAGTATAGAAGAATGAGGTGGGATACCATTGAAGACCTATCAAATATTGAAAGACCTAGAGGGAGTAGATGTGGAGAGGATGTTTACAATACGGGGATAGTCTAGGAATAGAGAACACAGGCTGAAAATACAAGGAAGTCTCTTTAGAATAGAGATGAAGAGGAATTGTTTTAGCCAGGGGTTGGTGAATCTGTGCAGTTCATTGCCACAGACAGTTGCAGAGTTCAAGTCATTGGGTATATTTAAAGTAGAATTTGATATCTTCTTGATTAGTAAAGTTGTCAATGGTTATGGAGGGAAGCAGGAAAATGAGGTTGAGAGGGATAATTTATCAGGCAGTTTCAAATAATCGAGCAGACACAATGGGCTGAATAATCTAATTCTTCTTTTGAGTCTTACAGTCTAATGGTTAAGCACATTGTGCCTAGCCCTATTGGAGTTTAGAAAAGTGAAAGGTGATCTTGCTAAAATACTTAATATTCTGCTGGTAATTAATAGGATAGATGCTGAGGATATATTTGTTGCTGTATCTGAAACTACTGGTCATTCTTTCAGAATAAAAAATCATCCATTCAGATAAAGATTAGGAGAATTTCTTTCTCTTAGTGGGTCAGGAATCTTTGGAATTCCCTACGCTGGAGACCTGTGCAAGAAAAATTGCATGTTATGTACAAGACAAGAGACTGAAGGGAAGAGCAGGAAAATGATGTTGAGGCTAAGATTGGAAGTGAAGAAGACTTCAGGAGCTAACATGTCGCTTTTGTTTTCATGCTCTTATAAGGAACCCAGGTGAACGCAAGTCATTGAATTGGATTTCTAAAAATCTATTTACTAATCATTGCAAATGGGACTAACTTTGATAGCAAACAACAGGAATTCTGCAGATGCTGGAAATTCAAGCAACACACATCAAAGTTGCTGGTGAACGCAGCAGGCCAGGCAGCATCTCTAGGAAGAGGTGCAGTCGACGTTTCAGGTCGAGACCCTTCGTCAGGACTAACTGAAGGAAGAGTGAGTAAGGGATTTGAAAGTTGGAGGGGGAGGGGGAGATCCAAAATGATAGGAGAAGACAGGAGGGGGAGGGATGGAGCCAAGAGCTGGACAGGTGATAGGCAAAAGGGATACGAGAGGATCATGGGACAGGAGGTCCGGGAAGAAAGACAAGGGGGGGGTGGACCCAGAGGATGGGCAAGGGGTATATTCAGAGGTAGCCTCCAACCTGATGGCATGAACATCGACTTCTCTAACTTCCGCTAATGCCCCACCTCCCCGTCGTACCCCATCTGTTACTTATTTTTATACACACATTCTTTCTTTCACTCTCCTTTTTCTCCCTCTGTCCCTCTGAATATTTACACTGAAGAAAGACCTTTTTTCAGAGTTTAAAGTAAATTGACTATCAAAGTGCAAATATGTCACCATGTACTACTCTGAGATTCATTTTCTTCCAGGAATTCATAGTAGTACAGAATGTGCAACAGAATCGATGAAAAACTGCATGTAAACAAAGACTGAAGAACTATGGATGTGCAAAAGAAGGCGATCTGTGCAAACACAAAAGCACATAACTAATACCAAGAACATAAGATGTAGAGTCCTTGAAAGTGAGTCCATTGGTTGTGGAATTTCAGCACACACAGTAGAGTTTGTAAAACATTGAATGACTATCTGTCAAGTCAAGGAGAACTTAACTTTCATGAAACTCAGACCATGTGAAGTCTGTTAATATCTATAGAATGTTTGTTGATATCTGGATTCATTCTTAGCTCAGGCTTATTGTTTATATGTAAACTTTAATGTAGTTTGAAAGCCCAAGGAATGTAGTGTGTCTGAACACCCGGGCATGAGTAAATGAATTAACTATGAGTAGCCATTAAAATGTGAATGTCTGTCTGGATTCAAGCTTATTAGAGTTCAAAGTTCAAAGTACAAAGTAAAACTTATTATTAAAGTACGTATGTAACCACACACAACCCTGAGATTCACTTTTTGTGGGCATACTAATAAATCCACAATAGAATAATAACCATAATAGAATCAATGAAAGACCGAACCGACTTGGGCATTCACCCAGTATGCAAAAGACAACAAAATGTGTAAATACATAAAGGAAGAACAGGAGATGAAGAGTTCTTGAAAGTTAGTCCGTAGGTTGAGGAAATAGTTCAGTAATGGGGCAAGTGAAGCTGAGTGAAGTTATCCTGATAGTTGAGAAATAATAACTGTTCCAGAACCTGGTGATGTGAGTTTTGAGGCTGTTGTTCCTTCTACCCAATGCCAGCAGCGAGAAGAGCACACTACCTGGGTGGTGGGGTTTCCTGATGATGGATACTGCTTTCTTGTGACAATGCTCCGAGTAGATGAGCACAAAGTTGGGGAGGGCTTTATCTGGGATGAACAGGGCCATAGTTACTACTTTTTATAGGATTCTCTGTCAAATCAATTCAATTTATTTAATTTCAATGAAACTTGCCATTATAAAACGAGTAAATGAAATACATATGCCAGAAGTGTTATTGAATATATGTCAGAAGCTGGCTCAGCTGATATTAGGAGGGTCATTAGAAATAATGGTGAGGCTCTCAAGATTTTTCCATTTAGATAGAAGTCCCAGATTCATGTGCTTAACTATGGGGCTGCTGAAAGTTGCTAACATACACTTTTAATAACCATATCTTTACAGTTAACATCAGAGTTTAAAAAATAGCTCAGCTCTTCCCAGATCTTCACTTTAACAATGTTGTGTTTAAAAATAACATTAAATACATAAATGAATGACATAAAGGTGCAATATTTAGATTTTAGATACAATGTAAGAGACAAAAAACAGAAAAAAAGCCTACAAAGATTGGTCCATCACAGGCAAAACCCTCCCCACCATTGAGCACATCTACAAGGAGCACTACCACAAAAAAGCAACAACCACCTTCAAGGACACCATCCATCCAGGCCATGCTCTCTTCTCGCTGCTGCTATTGGGAAGGAGATAGAGGAACCATAAGTTCCATACCACCAGGTTCAGGAACAGTTATTACCCTTCAACCATCAGGCTCTTGTACCAGCATGGGTAACTTCACTCTGCTCAACTCTGAACTGATTCCTGTAATGGACCAGATTAATACAGACCCAACTATTCAAGTGTCTAGGAAATGTGGTAATAACCATACAAGCACAACAAAGTAACTTAAACTTCATTTATTATCATAAAACAAACAACACAATAAACCGCACAAAATACTACATAGCACAAAGATTACTGGGCTCATGATTCCTTCACCACTTGCTTGTTGCTGTCAGGGAAATTCCAAATTCTGACTCACTCCTGACACCACGCCTGAGTCCTAGGTACCGATCGTGATTTCTGGCCCAGGCTGAATTTCAAAGAAAATCTTGAAAAGCAGGTCAATAAATACACAAGTTGTCGAGAGATAGACAAACTCTATGATATTTTGTTCTCTTTCCTTCATGTCCAGGCGCACAGCATTCCCAGCTTTCAAAGAGCATTAAATTTTACACATAGACGTATGTTGAGTACATTAAAGTCCATCTCATGTTCTTCAGATTTATTGCTTATTTATTTATTACTATTATTTCTCTTTTTTTTGCCTTTGTATTTGCACAGTTTGTTGTCTTTTACACACTGGTTGTTTTCTCCCGCTGGTTGGGTGCAGTCTTTCATTGATTCTCTTATGACTATTGGATTTACTGAGTGTATCCACAAAAAATCTCAGAGTTGTGTATGCTGACATATATCTAAGGCATCCGTTAGTCTTGCGAGACCATGGATCTGTGCCTGGAAAGTCTTCACTCTCCAGGGCGCAGGCCTGGGCAAGGTTGTATGGAAGACAGCAGTTGCCCATGCTGTAAGTCTCCCCTCTCCACGACACTGATGTTGTTCAAGGGAAGGGCAAGGGCTGATACAGCTTGGCATCAGTGTCGTCGCAGAGCAATGTGTGGTTAAGTGCCTTACTCGAGGACACAACACGCAGCCTCGGCTGGGGCTCGAACTCACGACCTTCAGATCGCTAGTCCAATGCCTTAACCACTTAACCACTTGGCCAAGTGGATTCAGTAACTGCACATGTACAGGTTAAAGAATTATGAAGACCCCCAGTCCTCTCAGTGAAGCATTTTCACCTGTCTCAGTCCTGAATGGTGACCCTTTATCTTAATACAGTGTTTTCCCAGAGATTGACCCATCAGCCAGGAGAAGTCTCCTCTCAGGATCTCATATTTTTAAACAACATTAAGTCTTATGCTTCTAACCTCAACTGTTAATGGGTAGCTGACTAATTAATCTCTTGTTTGGAATATTACCTTTTCCTACAATTCAGTCCAGTGAATCTCTGGTGCATCATTTCTAAAGTAATGGGAAGACCATTATTTTGATTAGAAATTTACTTTGAACTTAGAAAAAGTAAAAAGAGTGCAAAGGCAACCACGGCAATTTTTAACTGCCTAAAATAAAGAAATTACTTTGCCAAAACTGTCAAGTATATTGGTTGAATCTTTGTTGTAATTACAAATACAACTGATTACGTAGGACTTGAGAGAGCAGGAACACCTCTATCTTTTTCCTTCTGATCTTGTTCCAGTTTTTTTGGCAAATAACTTACAATTTATGGCATTGCACTTGTAAGTTAGTCCACAGTCAGATCCATTCAGCTAATGTGAGGAACTCAGATCTAACAATCTAAGTTAGATTCAGTACCCCAAATATATGGCTTGTAACAGGACTGCAATTAAATCCAGTAACACTTAATTTTGCCTTCATCATTCTTCATCTGTTATTGCAGCTATTTTATATAATTGAACAGCAAAAGATTTTTTGCTATGGGCTGCCGGCAATGGTGGTGGAGGCAGATAAGATAGGATCTTTTAAGAGACTTCTGGATAGGTAGATGGAGCTTAGAAAAATAAAGGTCTATGGGTAACCCTAGGTCATTTCTAAATTAAGTACATGTTCGGTGCAGCATTGTGGGCTGAAGGGCTTGTATTGTTGTGCTGTAGTTTTTCTATATCTCGATGCCACTTCAAGGCTTTATTCTGTGGATCAGGCAGAAATTCATCCATAAAAGTTATAACCAAAGCACAGCAAAATCATAATCTGTGAATTCTTGCAACTTTGAAAACAAAAATAACAACCAATTGTACATTTGGTAACGTTATAGGAAATAAATTTCAAAGCATTAAATGCTTTTACAAAATTACATTTTCTCTTTATCACCTTTGGCCACCCATCCCCAATTCTCCCACTCAGTTTAATTTTGCAAATATGCTATAACCTTATGTTAGTCGCAGTCAGCTTGCATATATTGACCTGCTATCACATTCAGTAGTACAAGTTGAAAGAAATTAATTCACCAATTGGAATTTAATGCATTGGCTCGAAGAGAAAGTGCAGGAATGATGTACTTACTGTATCATGCTCTGTTGGGTTAGAATAATATACTCCAATGTAGTGCAGAGAGAGAAAAAGCACCAGAATATATTTATCAGGCAAGGTAACTAGAATATATTAGGTGCTCATTTGATAAAAGACACATTTATTTCAGCTGCTTCATGCAGAGAAGCATAAATGTGATGTGAACTTTTATTTTTATCATTTTATTCCACTCCAATCTGGGAGCATATACTTATAATTTATGAAAGGAAATTTAATATAAATTAAGTCAAATAGCTTGCTGGCTTTCTGTTTTATGAGGTTGAAGGGAATAGCCTCCAAAATGTTCTAGTAATGAGTAAGATGGGAAAAGCTTTCTTCTGATGGTGAAGTAAACTGTTGTAACTTTCAAAGGCCATCTTGTATCTCGAAAAAGAAAGAGCACTTCACTATTTGTAAAAAGAAAGAGCATTTCACTATTTGTGTGAATTATACTAACCTTCTAACTTAGTTCTAAAATCAAATATTGAGTGTTGAAAGAACAGGAAGGTTGCAATAGTATCATAAGTTCACACAGCTCTGAAATAGACCCTTTGATCCATATGTCATGATCATGAAATTCCCACATAAGTCAGTCTAACACAAATTTCATTGATTTTTTTTTCCATTCCCATCAACTCCCCACAGATTCCATCACTCACCTCCACACCAGAAGCAACTTACAGTGGAAATGTTACACATCATCTTTGGGATGTGGGAAGAAACTGGCACACCCAGGCAAAACCCATGTTGTTAGAAGGAGAATTTGTCAACTCCACACAGACAGCATTTGAGGTCAGGATTGAACTCACTCACTGGAGCTGTGTTTGACTGAAACTGGAGTACCTTACTGAGAGGATAAGTCAATCCAGTATGTGGATAAATTTTTATATTTCACAGGGATTACCGAGGAAAGGTTTGAATTCAGTGACTACACATGCACAGGTTAAAGAATTATGAAGACCCACAGTCCTCTCATTGAAGAATTTTCACCTGTCTCAGTCCTGAATAGTGACCCTTTATCTTAATAGAGCATTTCCCCAGAGATTGACCCATCAGCCAGGAGAAGTCTCCTCTCAGGATCTCATATTTTTAAACAACATTAGGTCTTGTTCTTCTAACCTCAACTGATAATGGATGCTGACTAATCGATCTCTTGCTTGGAATATTATCTTTTCCTACAATTCAGTCCAGTGAACCTCTGCAGCATCATTTCTAAAGTAATAGGAAGACCAGAGTTCCACTCTCAGCAGACAGGAAGATTCTGCAGGATGTCACACGGTATTCAGATATTTGGCTTGTGATGGGAGTAGTGGCTGAAGTGTTCAGAAATTCACTACTGAGCCTATTCACTCCAGAGATTTGGAGTACCACAATAAAGCCTATCAAACTTGTACATTCCTAATAAATCAAATATTAATGGTCACTTAGTAAACAAAAAAACCAATTGGTATGTATCTGATCTCTGCATGTACAGAGTCATAGAGTCACACAGCACAGTGGCTCATCAAATTCATGCTGATAGAACATAGGACATAGAATAGTACAGCACAATACAGGCCCTTCGGCCCACATTGTTGTGCCGAACCTCAAACCCTGCCCCCATATAACCCACCACCTTAAATTCCTCCATATACCTGTCTAGTAGTCTCTTAAATTTCACTAGTGTATCTGCCTCCACCACTGACTCAGGCAGTGCATTCCTGCAACAACCACTCTCTGAGTAAAAAACCTTCCTCTAATATCCCCCTTGAACTTCCCACCCCTTACCTTAAAGCCATGTCCCCTTGTATTGAGCAGTGGTGCCCTGGGGAAGAGGCGCTGGCTATCCACTCTATCTATTCCTCTTATTATCTTGTACATCTCTGTTATGCCTCCTCTCATCCTCCTTCTCTCCAAAGAATAAAGCCCTTAATCTCTGATCATAATCCATACTCTCTAAACCAGGCAGCATCCTGGTAAATCTCCTCTGTACCCTTTCCAATGCTTCCACATCCTTCTTATAGTGAGGCTGTGGAAGCATTGGAAAGGGTGCAGAGGAGATTTACCAGGATGCTGCCTGGTTTAGAGAGTATAGATTATGATATTTATCTCCTTCTGTATTGATCCCATCAGACTGTATCCTTCTGCACCTTGACTATTTAAGAAGCTGTCCAAATACCTCTTAAATGTAGTATTTGTATCTTGATTCCAACATCTTTTCTGGCTGTGTATTCTAGATATCAACCAGTCTCTGTGTAAAAACAAAAGTTAAGCATCAGATCTCTTTTAAAACTCCTTCCTCTCACTTTAAACCTATGTCCTCTTCATTTTGAAGCTCCTTGCATGGGAAATCTATCCTACCTATGCTTCTCCTACTCTCATATAGTGTATACTGCTATGAGGTCACTCATCAACCTCCTTTGCTCCAGGAAAAACAAGCCCCTATTCTCTCCCCATAACTGAAGTCCATCAATTCTGGTGATTCTCCTCTGCATTCTCTTCAGCACAATCACATCCTTCCTATCCTGTGGAGACTAGAACTTCACACAATACTCCAAGTACAGCCAAACCAATATTTTTTTTCAATCCACAACATAAAATCCCAGGTTTTATATTCTATTTCCCAAACTATGAACATTGGTATTCTATTTGCCTTCTTTGCCTGTGTTGACACCTCCAGCGAGAAATGGGTCTGAAACTCTCAGTCTCTCTGTTCATCAATATTGCTTAAAGTCCGGCAGTAATTGTATATACCCTACCGCTACATACAGTATTTCACTAATAATAAGAGGTTAAGTACATGGCTATGAATTAATGGCCACTGTGAAACACCAAGTCAACAACCTACAACAAATTTCTACAGGCATACTGGGAAGAGCATTCTAAGTGGTCACATCACCATGTAGTTTGGAGGGGCCACCGCACAAGATTGACAAAAAAGCTGATGAGAGTTGCAAACTCAGCCTTCTCCATCACTGGCACTAGTCTCCTCAACATCGAGGATATCTTCGAAAGGCGATGTCTCGAAAAGGTGGCATCATTATTAAAGACCCAGACATGCCTTCTTCTTATTACTACCATCAGGAACCTGAAGAGAAATACTCAAAATTTTAGGAACAGCTTCTTCGCCTCCACCATGGTGATTGCTGAACAGACAATAAACTAACTCATGGATAACTACTTATCTAATTTTATATATACAGGGTGTGAAAGTGAGTTGTAGAGTCTATGGAGTGAGTGAGTGAAGCCTCCGTCGATCAGTGTCAACCATGAATGTTGCACCTTAGCTCTCTAGATATGCAAGCCTTGGCAATCTGATATGGAGAGAAAGCTGCTGCCCATGCAGCAAGCTCCTCCTCTCCAGCATCTGACGAACCCAAAGGAATAGCAGAGACCAATACAGTTCAGTACCAGCAGTGCTGCAGGAGTTGCCGGTCAACATTGTACTCAATATAGGACTACCTTAGGGAATCCAGCTCGGAATTTACTCCCGAAGCCTTTCCCATGAGTGGGTATAGCTGAAAGGCAGTGGAGGTTTGAGATCAGTGTATGTCCTTCTCCCAGATAAGCTATCAACCGAGGCTGAGGAACCCCATCTGCCTCAATGGATGGGGCCTATGGATTGGGTCAATAAAATGTGTCAAAATAAGAATTGTATAAAAATGATAATGAGTGCAATGGGCTGAAAGATCTGTTCCTATGTTGTATCTTTCTATGACTTTATGACTATTTTCTCCAGACAATCTGCTTGATAGGTAACACCACAATGCTCCTTATCTTGTGATGATATTTGCTTTTCAGAGCCCAAAGGGCTTATTTCTAACCTCAGCTTTCTAGTCCAGCAGCATAACCTTTCCAAGTGGTCAGGGTTGTACGTGACAAAATCAAACTTTGAACAAATATTCTCTGCTCAGCTTCTTGTAAACAAGAACCAGTCTTCAGCTCTGAATGTAAACTGCAAGCAGCAAACTCGGGCAGAAAAAGTAATTGCTGAAGAGCAGGCTGGCTTGAGAAGTGGAAGAAGTACAACAAAACAGATATTCATCCTTCGAGTACTGTGCGAGAAATACAACCAACGTTAGCAGGACATCTTCCATGGGTTCATGGACTTCAAGCAGGCATTTGATAGGGTGTGGCATGATGTACGGTGGACCAACCCAGGCACTCGCCATAACCGTGAGAGATGGAGGCAACTGGTGCGGCACTCACCTGTACAGAGCCCTCGATGACCCAGGTGTGTAACTGTAACCACAATAAGTTTAAAATTAAAAGTACAACATTGTTTACAGAGCACAGGCTGTCGACCCACAGCGGGGGATTGGCTGCTAAGAGATGTGGCTTGCAAAGCGAATGTACCATGAATTTCTTGCCAATATTAGCCAAACGCAAGACAATGCGGTTATGTCACATTGTACATCAAATTTGGTGACAGGTATCAATGCTTAGGATATTTGTGTACTCAGAGAGTTCAAAGTACATTTATTATCAAAGTATCATACAACCTTGAGACTTGTCTCCATGCAGGCAACCACAAATCAGGAAATCCACAAGAACCCATAAAAAGAGAAAATTGACAACACCCAATGTGTATAGCGAGAGAAAAAAACAAATAATGAAAACAATAAAAGTAAACAAATAGCATTTCAAAGTAAAGTGAGTCCTCAGACACAAAGCCCAGAGCAGCTGGAGCAGACTACAGCCTCAGCCTCAGTGCAGCAAAGAGCAGAGTAACCGTTGAGGAGCAGCATGCAGAAATGGCCAGACACTCACCTCTAGTCTCGACACTGCCTTTTCATCCATCTGGCCCGGCATTTAAATCATCCAGACATCAGGTCATTCTTCACTCCAAGACCCGGAACATGTTGCATTGATACACTTTGGGTCTGGATCCTGCCACCAAGTTTCAGCCCATAAATTGTCCCTGCACTTGGATAAATCTAACTTTACTCTCGGTTGAGGTGGACATACCCCAAATCTGCCCCTCCTCTGCTCCAACCTTGCTTTGAATATGCCTCGACCTCACCTCGACTTCTCCTTGAATGTGCCTCAGCTTCGCCTCGACTTCACCTCACCGCCCCCTAGGCACTTCAACCCTCGACTCAGCCTCACTACGCCTGCCTCTTCATCATTTGTGGTGATTGTTTATCGTAGTTTTTTTTTTACACAAAAACTGGTGTTAATGAAGAATTTAGTTGTATTTCTTGTTTTGTTAACTGCTGGTAAGTTGTCACTCACCTCCAGTAGCACCACTTTAGACCAGCCCTCTTAGAATTAATTCATCTGGGATCCCTGTCCCAAGAAGCATTAGATCAGGGGTTCTCAACCTGAGGTCCACGGACCCCTTGCTTAATGGTATTGGTCTATGAAATAAAAAGATTGAGAACCCATGTGTGAATTACTTAGTCGCAGCAAAAATATCTGAGAAACATCTATGCAAATAATGTCAACTTGTGGTGAAACAGTATTAGAAAACATTGGGGATTGTTACGAATGACAAGGAGAATGTCAGAAAGATGAGGTGACAGAAAGAAGAATTAGAATTCATTCCTCAGCCTTCACTTTCTGTGATGGACAACTCATTCATCTGTAGCTTGTTGGTATGTTCTTTTAATTTGTAAGATTTGTACCTATGTTTGGAAATCCTTTGTAGTTTGTAAAGTTCTTGTAATTCAGAAAATTTTAAATAAATCAGAAATCCTCTGTGAGTGTTAAATATCTGTTAAGATCTATTCGACTAAATATAAATGAGGATTAAAAATAAAATAACTGTGCTTAAACTATTTTCTTATATGGAAGTATCTCCTCCTTGTAGAGAGAGAGGGGACGGACCACTCAAGCAGTGGATATTGGTAGCTAGACTTCACCACAGGAACTAGAGGGGGAAGTAAGTTGTCCTTGAAGAGTAGGTGGATACAATATAACCTCCTTATAGTAAAGGTACCAGTAGATACCTATATTGGATGGAACTTTAAATATTTTTTTGAGATTACAGCTTTGTGAACAGTGAACCCAATGCAATCACAATCTTCAATCTCTTGTCATCTTCCCTCCTCTCAAAATAAATAATGCCTGAAACATACATCCCTGTTGCTATTCTATTGACTATAAGTCAATGGAAAAATATACCACATCACTTGAATAATATTTCAATTAATATTTATAACATGAATCCCAGCTTGTAATCTTCAAAGCTACTGCCATTTTAATTAATGTATTTGCTCATGCATACATGCACATGTCGGTGTTTGTGCAGAGATGAGATATGGCATATCTGTGCACAGTTGCACAAGTACAGCCTGACATATTGATTTAACTGGTTGCAGCTCTGTCGCACAATCACTCTTCTTTACAGATTTACTTCAAGCATCCTTGTCTATGTGGCCACTTGAAAAATACACACGAAGGACATCAAACCAATCCTAACTATATCATTAAAATCAAAATAAAATGTTCAATTTTCTAAGATAAGTGATTACAGCAAAACGATTAATACTACAGGATTAGGATTGAATTAATACAAAATATCATTGAAAAGCCAAAAAAATGCTGATGCTGGGAATGGAAAGTACAAGTGTCAATGCTTAGTGGATCAGACGTGGAAACAAAAGAAAATTATCAGCCTAAAATAATAACAGATTCTCCATCCGCTGCTGCTGTTGGACCCATTAAGTATTTCCATCATTTCTTGCTTTCATCCTAAACTCCTACCAGTCAGAATAATAGTTAGACCATAAGAACCGACAAAGACCCTGACCCAGCCACACACTCGGCTGTCTCTGCACTACCTCAGCAACCAGGAAATCCACAGCCCCACCCTCGTGAGAATGGTGTAGCCCACCTCTCCCAATATTCCGCCGCACGAAGCCGGCGTGAACATAAGTCATGGGAGCAGAATTTAATGATTTGGCCCAATGAGCCTGCTCCTCCATTTCATCGTGGCTGGTCTATTAACCCTCTCAAACACATTCACCTGCCTTCTCCCCATAACCTTTGCTGCCCCGACTAATCAAGGACCTATCAACCTCTACTTTAAAAGGCATGGACTAGATGAGCTGAATGCCTGTTTCTGTGCTGTAGTGCTCCGTATCTCAGTGACCTAATCCACATGTTGGTTCCAGTTACTCAATCATGTTAGACACTGGAGAAACTTTCTTCCCAGGTACCTTTTCCTGTCCTTCCTTTGACATGGGAATTATTAAATCAATACATGTTCCTAAACACCAGTGGTTGACAAAGAGAAATCACCTAAGCCTTTTCTTTTATATTTTTCTTTCACCTTGAAAGGACAACTAAAAATAACAGAGCTCTCTCTCCAGCACCGATCATAGGATTGCTATATCAGAGCCATTTTTAGAATACTTACATCTCTCTCTTATTAATTGATATAATATTTTAAGTCAGCGTGTTGAAAGTGCCTGCTAAACACAATGTAGCTATTATTAACACCTCATTACTGGCCTGTTTTAAATTGAACTAGTCACAAAGATGTACTGTCCCTCTGGATTTGTCCTATACTAATCTTCCAATGGACACTTGTTCAAACCTTTACTCCTCATTCTGCATTGACGTTAATCAAGATTCGGCAAATACCACTCAAAGGCAAGATAATCATACATATCCAATTTGAAAATCATTCAAAAATGTCAAAGATGGTTCACACGTACATTTATATAAAGATTGTCATAGCCTCAGGGACTCCTATACAGTCTGACAATCAATAGACAAT
This sequence comes from Mobula birostris, assembly GCF_030028105.1. Taxonomy (NCBI): domain Eukaryota; kingdom Metazoa; phylum Chordata; class Chondrichthyes; order Myliobatiformes; family Myliobatidae; genus Mobula; species Mobula birostris. Next base: position 33,246,938 of record NC_092391.1, on the reverse strand, counting down.
AGACAATGGACAATAGGTGCAGGAGTAGGCCATTTGGCTCTTCGAGCCAGCACCGCCATTCACTGTGATCATGGCTGATCACCCACTATCAGTATCCAGTTCCTGCCCTATCCCCATAACCTTTGATTCCGCTATCAATGGATCATATTTTACATCCTGTCATTGTTATATAAATCACTGATAACTACTGTATTTGGTCCCTAATGTTACTTTCCTTTTACAGTTCTGCTATCCAAATATTTTATTTCCCACTCTTCACAGATTAGGCATCTCTGGAATTTGGTCATTGATTATGCTGTCCACTTTGTAATGCACAACATTTTTGGTGAGGTTTGAGTACTGGATGCACAGAGTCAATTCTGTAGTCTTGTTGAAAATGAAAAATCTGACATGTCACCTTTTAATCTAACTTCAGATCTTCAGCAAGCTGCTGCTGCAATACACCTGTCCATTCACCTCCTCCCTCACCTCTATTCAGGGCTCCACCAGTCCTTCCACGTGAGGCAACATTTGCTGTGTTGTCTATTGTATCCAGCGCTCCCATTGTAGCCGTCTCTATATTGGCGAGACTGGCCATAAATTGGGGTACTGCTTTGCCAAGCACCTCCATTACATCTGCTAAAAGTGGAATTTTAATTCCAATTGCCATTCCCATGCTCCGATATGTTGCTTCAAGGCCTCCTGTTTTGCTGCAATGAGGCTACTGTCAGGGTCACCTCATAAAATTTTAAAAATGTGTCTGATGACAGTTATTTTAATTGTTCATCTGTAGATAGATACTCTGGATTGTTTTCAAAAGATACCTTGAAAAATGTCAAGAAATGAGGGTATCGGAGGATCTAAGATTAGTGCAGAAAAGTAGCATTGAGATCAAAGACCAATCATGATCTGACTGAATAGTGGAATAAAGTATTCTTTCTTCTGTTTCTTATGTTCTTAACTGAGTTTATAATATTAACAATTTCCTCCTGAATATGGTGGAGGAAATCAAGTCCAGATGAACGGCTTCGACCTGAAACGTTGACTTTCCATTTCCTCCATTGATACAGCTTGACTCATTAATTTCTGCAGTTCTTTCACTAAATTGACTCAAGTACAGAGTTTGATATTGTACTTGTGGTGGGTGCGCACTAAATAACATTGTTATCCTTTGCCTTTCCACAGAGACAATGCCCAAGATAATTAAATTGACTGACAGCCACGTATTCCATAAACAACAGCTTGTTATCAACCTTTCACAAGTTGCTTGGCCTCTGTTGAGTTTATCTTGAACTCAATGGCAGAACACAGATGGGCAAGTAGATTGAAAGAGCTTCATATCTAAGCCTTCATGAAAAATGTTTGAAAGGCACAGAAGCAGCAACACATTCATATGAAGTGTGGGTATGTGAATGTGTATGTGTATTTCTACAGACAACAGTAGGAATGAACTAAAATCATTTTATATTACAGTATTGTTGTTTGTTTATTGCTTTAATAATTAGTAATTTTTATTGTCTAAATATTTTAAAGATATATAATAATTTTTTAAACATAGAAATATTTCAAATAGCACAGATGCCATTGGTGGTGATATGATGGTACTTTTTATTCTGGGTGACATTGGCTAGCTTGGCACTTATTGTCAATTGGTAATTATCTTCAAGGATGTGGTAGTAAGCCACTTTATGAACTTCTGCAGTGCCTCCTTCTGAAGTGCTCCAAATGGTGTTGAGTTCCTTTGCACTTCTGCTTTCTGAATCTTCTCCCTGTTTGTAAAATAGTCTATGCCTTTATTTCTTCAACCAAAGTGCATGATGATACATTTTCCCTCACTGTACTCCATTGGCCACTTCTTTGTCCATTCTCCTGATCTAAGTACTTCTGCACACTCAACACAACCTGTCCTTTTACCTAGCTTTCCATTGTCCATAAATCTGGACATAAAGCCATCAATTCCATCATCCAAATCATTGACATATAACATGAAAAGAAGCAGTCCGAATACAAACTGTATAGAACACTGTTACTCACTGGCAGCCAACCAGAAAAAGGCCCCTTTATTTACACTCTTTGCCTCCTGCTAGTCAGATAATGTTCTATTCATGCCAGTATCTTTCCTGTAATACCAAGTGCCTCCATTGACGCAACCTCTATATTGACTGTAACTACAGGACTTACATTTTGCTTAGGACAAGTATTAGGCAAATTGTCAGTGAGATATGGTGGATGTTTTCTCACCCTTCCAAAAATAGGCTTCGGTCTGATGCCCATGCATGGTGAGACAATGATTCAAACAGTCGCAGGACAGTTGCTGATCTGAAGAAGAAAATAGGTTTGGTTTTGAGCACTGTGTCAAGATGTTCTTGAACTTCTAAAGAGTAAGACTGTCTGTGATCAAAGTGATCAACTATTTTGTGGCCCTGAAGTCTATATGACCACTCAAAAAGCTATTTGCATTCAATGAGTAAATGATTTGCAGGTGATGTCTGGCCTATTCCCCCTTCCTTTCTAGTCCTGATGTGGGGCCTCAACACAAAACATTGACTGTTTATTCCTCTCCCTAGATGCTGCTTGACCTACTGATTTTCTCTAGCATTTCGTGTTACTCTGGATTTCCAGTACCTTGGGGTAATGTTTTCCAAGCTCCCTTATTGCCAAGTGTCATTTTTGTCTTGCCTCCTATTGAAAAGGTCCACAATATGGGAAGTATTAAAATTCAACTTCTCTTACTAATAAATGAAAGATGGTTTTGATCATAAACAAGATTTGAACTCCTTTTGCATAACAACAACCTTTTGTGACTGTGATCAAAGATACCAGAGAGCCACTGAAACTGGTGGCATTTAAATTTTTGGTCATCGCATCAAGCAGGTATCATTCTGGAGACACTCTTGCTAGAGGCTCACAAACCCAAAGGTACATTACATTTGTATACCCTTAAGATCATAGGTAACAGTGTGTAATCCAATACAATTTCAGTAGTTACAATAACATCATTTACTTCAATATTTTGGGTTGACAATGCTTTCTTTGAATTGCGTTTCTCTAGTGGGAGACACCTCAGAATGTTCAAGTACATTTGTCACCATTCAATTCACACAAAGAGTCCAAAATCTTTTGAGGCAGAAATCCCAGACACCCAAGTTAATGCTGTCAGGGCTCACTCTGAGTGCACAAATATCATAAGTACACAAAACCTATTGATTGCCTATACCAGTGACCATGTTTGATCACAAGTAACAACAACCATCTGGTCTTCCAGTTTGAACTCAGTTACAATGGTGCAAATAATTTAAACTCATGTTGCCAGGTTTGATACAGACCAACGAACACAACTTCATTGTCTTAATATTTAGCTGATACAAATGCAATCTCTTAGTCTGTGGACCAGCCTGTGCTTTCAACTTCAACTTACTGCTTGCAATTTACAGTAAGATCTGATGACTGTTTCTTATTTGAATTAACATCAGCTATATTCACATAACGCCAGAATACTCCCTAACAAAACTGACGCAGTTAAAATTGTCCAGGTTATTTTTCCAGTAGAAAACTGTGAAGACCTGATACAGAAATATACTTAAACAGATTTTAGTAAAATGGCATAAGCTTTAAACATCACAGTAATTTTTTTTTATTTTAACCTGCTCCACTGAGCACCCACAGCTACCACCCACAAGACCATTTGAAAATAGAGTAGGAATAGGTTACTCATCCTCTCAAGCCTGCCCCTCTATTCAAAACAGTTAAGTCTGATCAATACTGCATCTCAGTTCTTCATTTTAACAGTCCTCGTAACCCTTACTTTCCTGATCTTTGAAATATATGTCAAATTCCACCAACAATACTTCTAATGTTCTGGCCTTCATCTCTTTCTGATGCAGAGAATTCAAATAATTTACTAACTTGTGCAAGAAGAACTTTCTATCTCCCACAATTATACATAACTGTCCATTGGCATTTGGATCCTCTCTTAAAGACTTTACCATTAGTGAAAACACCGCAATATCAACCCTGTCATGTCCTCTTAGGATCTAATATTTTTCGGTAAGTTTGTCTTCTCATTCCTCCAATTTACAAAGAACTCTCGTTTTATCTGTTTAGCCTTCTTGACAGAGGAATCCTTCCATTCCAGGATTTAATGATGACTACTTCCAATGATACCTTATTTCTTCATATAAGGAGATCAAAACTGTGCACATCTAAGCATGACATCAACTACCTGATAATTTTAACAAAACTTTGAACCCCTTTGTAATAAATGCTCATATACTATTTTTCTACTCAACTACTAACCTTTTGTGATTTGTACATAGAATACCCAGATTTCTTTGTATTTTGCTTATATGTAGTCTATTTTCACTAATATAATATATTTTTGATTCTTTTTGGCAAAGCCAATGACCTCACACTTTCTCACAGTAAACTTCAATTTTCACAGACTATTGAATCTATCTGTATCTCACAATAGAGCCACAATATCCCTTCACCTTTTCCATGTCACTGGCATCATTGCAAACAATGAAGAAGTGAGTGAAGGCAAAGGGGCTGGTGCACTGCAAAATTGGCACTCTTGGAGCTGCAGTGGACGACTCAGAGGGCAAAAGACAGGACAGAAGAGTTCCACTGTCTGTCCAGCTGGCCCCGGTAGGAGAGTATGCTGAGCCAATTTGGAGAAGCCGAGAACAACTTCTTTGGCAGCAAAATCCAGGTCCAAAGCGAGTCGCTGGATGGCATGTTGAAGGCCCAGAGCAATTCACAGCAGTGAGGCCCGGGTCCTAATACGAGGTACAATCCGCTGTTTGGACAATCTAAATGCTGGCCCGGATAGACTGGAAAGGCAGAGCGTCAAGAGTCAGATGGGGTTGGATCGCTCTGGGTGCTCAGCCAATTTGAAGAGGTTGAGAATGTCTTCTCCGGCAGCGAAATCTAGGTCCAGAGTGATTCAACGGTGGCGGGACCCAGTCCTAGTGCAAGGTTTGAACAATTTAAACACTGGCCCAGATAGTCTGGGGTCATCTGTCTGTGACACTAAGGCTGTGAGACTTCCCCGGCTGCTATGCTTCACGTCAGCGGACTTTGCAGCGATTTACCCTGCTTCTATGATGAATGAAATACCAAGGCTTTGGGTCTGCTCTGGGCTGCTCCAGGGATTTGGATCTAGGACTCATTTGTTTCAGAATGCTGTTGTTGCTACTCGCTTCTATTGTTTACACGATTTGTTTTGTGTGTTTTTTTTCTCTTTATTTGTCGGTACTGGGGGTTGGTCTTATTTTTTTTAAATTGGGTTCTTTCTGGTTCCTTGCTTTGTGACTGCCTGTAAGCAAACAAATTTCAAGATTGTTGAATTTATACATTCTTTGATAATAAATGCACTTTGAAACTTCGAAACTTTGAGACTCCTCTTTGACTCAAGTAGTGATTTAAGTACATCTTCTTTGAGTCAGTTTTATTCCCTTCTGAGGGACCAGTACAGTGATATCAGTTTCTGAAAAATCATATTCCCTGCTTCCATTTCTTCAATTAGTGAGTCATGACTGCATATTATGCTTTCTGATTACATTAAAGTTGGTGGTGAGCAGTTTTGTGCCTCTTATCTAAGAAAGGATGTGCTGGCATTGGAGAGGATACAGAGAAGGTTCTTGAGATGATCCCAGGAATTAATGGGTTAATGTATGAGGAGCATTTGATGGCTCTAGGCTTGTCTTTGCTGGAGTTTAGAAGAAAGAGGGAGGATCTCATTGAAACCCATTGCATATCACAAAGTCTAGATACGGTGAATACAGAGGGGATGTTGCTGATAGTGGCGGAGGACCAGAGGGCATAGCTTCAGAATACAAGGATGTCCCTTTAGAACAAAGATGAGGAGAAGTTTCTTTAGCCAGAGCATGGTGAATCTGTGGAATTCGTTGCCACAGACAGCAGTGGAGGGCAAGCCATTTGGGTATTTTTAAAGCGGAGGTTGATAAGTTCTTGATTGGTAAGGGTGTCAAAGGTTACAGAGGTTCTAATGTTTTTACTGTCACTCATTCTGTGGGGCAGTAGTCTGTTTTTGTGGATGTCTGAAAGGAGCAAGAATTTCAGTTTGTATATTGCATACATTCTGTATTAAATGGAACTATTGAGAAAGAAGGGGAATAGGCTTGAGCGGCATAATAAATCAGCCACGATAGAATGGCAGAGCAGACTCGAAGGGCTAAGTGACGTAATTCTGTTCCTATGTTTTATGAGACTATAAAGTCTTAGGGATTGTGATGGAGGATAGAGACATTTAATTAAAGGTACATTGTGCAGATTGGTTGTTTCCCTAATAATATTCAGAAATTGAATACACACACAATGAAAGATATTTTGGCACTTGTATAATAGAGGGTTTTGGAACAAGATTACCTGCTCATTACACAGATACGTAGAAGTGTACACAGCACAAAAGAAGACTGGGCACCCATTTTACTACTGCCAGCTGAAAAATATTTCTCTCGCTTAATCCCTTTTCCTTTCCCCAACTCTCAAACATGTGGGTTATAGCTCATTAAGTGCTCATTGTTATATCTGATGTTTGCTGAATAGTTGTTCTTCTACAATCCTTTCAAAATAAGTTATATAAACCTTTTGTGTGTAAAGTCCTTCTTTAACCCCACCCAGACCCAGCTAACTCTCCTTTCAATTGCCTCAAAATAGTAAAGACGTGTGCTTTGTCAGGCAAACACTTTGGGTTGTGTATTGTCGTGATTTTGAATTTCTGTTTCAAAGAAAACTAAACGATAACTTGGAAACTGGGATCTTACTGTGAGCTACAAGAACATCATTTACATTCGTGCATAGAGCAATCCAGACATGCCCAGTGAATTCCAAGTGAGGTTCATACACAGCTGGGTGTCCCTTCCATCATAAAAATAACTGCTGGATGGAGTCAGTGGATAATTAGCATCTATGGAGGCAAAGAGTGATTGACATTTCAGGTCAACATCCTGCATCCGTTCTTTCACCATTCAGTTGTTTGCAATCTCTGGTGTCTCCTGTGATCCTTCTATATTGCCATTCATATGTGACTGACCAACCACATCCTAAAGTTATTTTTAGCTCTTCCATTATTGTCATGTTGACAATTCTTTCTTTCACAACTTCAGTTTAGACCATAAGCCCATAAGATATAGAAGCAAAATTAGGCCATTTGGCCCATCAAGTCCATAATGACTGATCCATTTCCCTCTCAGCCCCAATCACCTGCCTTCTTCCCATATTAATTCCAATCAATGTAGTGTCATCGGCAAATTTAATTGGCAGATTAGAGCTGTGGTTGGCAACACAGTCATGGGTATACAGGGAGTTAAGGAGGGGACTTAGTACACAGTCCGGAGGGACTCCTGTGTTAAGAGTCAGAGGGGTGGAGGTGAGGGAGCCCACTCCTAACACCTGCCAGCGATCTGACAGGAAGTCCAGGATCCAGCTGCACAAGGCAGGGGCAAGACCGAGGTCTCTGAGCTTCTTGTCGAGCCTGGATGGAATTATGGTGTTGAATGATGAACTGCAGACCAAGAACAGCATTCTCACATAAGCATCTTTCTTCTCCAGATGTGTAAGGCCGGTATGTAGAGCAGTGGTTATTGCATTGTCTATCAATCGGTTGTGTCAGTAGGTGAATTGTAGTTTGGTTGGTAGCATGCTGCAAATGTAGTCCTTAACCAGCATCTCAAAGCATTTGCTTATTATTGAGGTGAGTGTGACAGGATGCCAGTCATTCAGTCATGTTATCTTGATCTTTTTTGGTACATAACTTTTTTGGTGGATAATTTGAAGCAGGAGGGCACTCTATACTGGGAGAGGGAGAGATTAAAAATGAGGAATCACCAGTGCCTTATCAAGCCTCAACGTTACATCCTTGCTTTTATATTCTAGTCTTCTTGAAATGAATGCTAACATTATATTTGCCTTCCTCACCCCCAGTTCAACCTGCAAATTGACCTTTAGGGAATGCTGCACGAAGACTTCCGAGTCTCTTTTCACCTCAGAATTTTTAATTTTCTCTCCTTTTGGAAGTAGTCTATGCTTTTATTTCTTCTACCAAAGTGCAAAGTTTTTTCCATTTTGTTGTCTTTACACTTGTCGCTGTATTTATTGTTATATTTATTATTACTCTGAATACTGTTTACATTGCAAGCTTCACCTGAAAGATGAATTCAATTGCGGTAACTATTCTTGTTAAGAAGGTAATCACCTGCTTCAGTGATGACCTGATCAAGTAGTAATCTGGTACTTGTATCTCGCTCAGGTAAAATTCCTCTAAGTACATAACCTTTTCACTCTCTGGTCTCCTATTATTCTCCAGACCTAATAATCCATTGACTGTTCTTCAGACCCATCGATCAGCAACACTCCTCCCAGATCACTAATCATGCCAATAAGCACCTCGCCAATGAGCAATTCACCTATTTAATTCAAAATTCCAACTACTAACCACCATGTCCTGAAAACCTTCTCCAACTACTGATTCCAGCTCCACTTACCAATCCACTCCATCAGTGATCATTTTCTACCTCACAATCAGTGATCTATTCTATTGGCCAACATTTGGACCTGTCGATCATTAAACACCAACCTTCGATGACTAATCCTATCTCTGATGACTGTTACCTCCCTCCTCTACCTCAATTCCCATCAAAGCAGCTTATTCCCAAAATCCCCCCGATGCAATTAGTTCACCCAGCAACATCCTCACTTCTAATCCTCAGACTTCTTTTCCTTGGTCTCCTAGATCATACCCCTACTTCAATTGTCCTTTTCACACCATAGTAAATTGAGCAATTGAAAGAATAGAATGAAAAAAATGGGGCCTAGGTCACTAAATCTCCTGTAACATAAGCCAAATATTGCTTACACCTGCCTCTGTAAACCAAATCCTCAGTTCACTACACCTTTGGAAGTGCTGACTAATTTTACATCAATTAAATATTTTTGCTGCAATTTGAGTGTCATTAACACAAGACCCAGCAGTTGCATTTGCAACTGAGGTACAATCTAGGAACAATGGACACACAAAATGCTAGAGAAACTCAGCAAGTCAGGTAGCATCTACAGAGGGAAATAAATAGTTAACAGCCCAAAATGTTGTCTGTTCATTTCCCTCCATGGATACTGCTGACTTGCTAAATTCCTCCAGCATTTGGCGTGCATTGATCAAGCATCTTTAGATTTTCTTGTGAATCTTAAAATTATCCTTGGCATTAATTGAAGTGACCTAAGGTGATTGAACTCAGCCATGTCACTTACTGATCACCAACACCATTCCATTAAATCACTGGTTAGTGTGTGTAAAAAGACAATTTATCAGTTGTTCAAGGTATACTTAGGATGAGAGATAATCCCTATAGAGAAAAATGGAACATCTATTTGAGGCTGTCATGAAGCTATCAAGGGGATTGATTGAACCTGCAGGAATTTATTTTAATTATGTTGCTAACAATCAGCAGAGTAAACAAATTCTACAGATGTTCACAGAGAACTTGTCAGGAATAGTGAGCATCCGTTCAAAGGGAAGTTTTAATGTGTGATAGCACATCCCAGAATAGCAAGCTTTATCATATCCTGAGGTAAGGAATTGACAATTCTAATGTATTCATAGACTCATTCCATTTCTAAAGGAATTAGATTCTTATTATCAGTCTTAATTGGACAAAGGAGCTTTTGGTACAAAATGTAGTTTTTAATTTAAGTAGACAACAGCTAAATTAAAATGACAAATTCTAGCTAAAGGCCAACACCATTCAAGTGAATTTGTGTTTCTAAGGCATGTTGCTGGTTATCTCTAGTTTTGATTTTGGTAAACACTGTTAAACAAAGTTCTCAACTGACATTTAAAAATGCCAAGGCCTTTGGTTTGGTGTTAATGTTCCCCTTTCTTATGCTTTTCTCTTTCAATATTATGGATGTGGATGTCTTGGTTAGTGGTTCAGTCGATGAGAAATGTCTAAATTCAATGATCCTTTTTACACACCTGTCCATGGGAAGTTCACATCCACAGATGCACTGGACTGTCCATACTGCTCTCTGCAGTGCTCAGTGATCAAGGTTGGTGCAGTTCCCGTACCAGGCAGTGATACAGCTAGTCAGGATGCTCTCAATGGTGCCCCTGTAGAAGGTCTTGAGGATTTGTGAGCCGTGCTGAACTTCTTCAGTTGCCTGAGGTGGAAGAGACACTGTTGCGCTTTTTTGCCCCAAAATCGGTGAGTACAGTCCAGGTGAGATGATTGGTGATGTGTATACTGATGAACCTGAAACTAATCACCCTCTCAACTGCAGACCCTTTCATGTTGATTGGGGACAGCCTGTCTCCATTTCTCCTGTAATCCACAATCAGCTCTTTTGCTTTTTGTACATCAGGGGAGAGGCTGTTATCCTGGCACCACTGCATCAGGGGTTTCAACCTGTACTCTGTAGGCTGTCTCATCACTGCTAAAGATAAGGCTGATTAAAGTCGTGTCATCTGCAAATTTGATCAGCAGATTGGAGCTGTGTGTGGCAGTACAGTCATGAGTGTAAAGGGAGTAGAGAAGGGGACTCAGAAAACAACTTTGGGGGGCACCTGTGTTGGGGGTCAGAGGGGCAGAGGTGAGGGAGCCCATCCTTACCACTAGGAAGTCTAGGATCTAGCAGCACGAAGTGGGGTGCAGGCTGAGGTCTCTGAGCATTCTGTCAAGTCTGGAGAGAATTATGGTGTTGAAAGCTGAACTGCAGCCAGGAACAGCACTCTAACGTATGCATCCCTCTTCTCCAGGTGCATATAACATTAATATGATTTGAAATTTGAGCAGACTAATAACAAGATATCATTTATATATCACTAATAATCAAAAGCAGGTGTTTCAGCTAATCAGTCAATAAATAATTTCTGAATGTACATAAACTGGAAAACCATTAATGAATAGGGGTTTCTCTTCATTCTAGATCATGATCCTGTATTAGTGGAGTTCACCTTATCATTTGAAAGGAAATGTGATGCCTCTGTTTTCCAGGTTTGCGAGGAATAATCACCTGAACCTGCTTCACTTTTTGGTTGTAAGAAATCTGGGTAACCTTCACCCACTTGAGATGGAAACCTAGTACACAGTGGCTCCATCTGGTGTTAACTTCTAGATCAGTTGTTTATAGATTTATATGCTATCTAAACTGGCTATTGAAGAAATTATTTGTTAAAAACCATAACCAAGGTCATGGCGACATTAATAAAAAAGCAAAAGGCTGTGGAATGTGGACCCAACATCTTTATTATTGGAATACATTTCATGATGGACAACTCCATTAAGCAGTAAAGTGAGAAACAGAAATATTATCAGATGTTATCTGTCAGACAATGACACTTGTAGTCAACGAAAGGTCCTGGATTGCCATCATATGGAAAAGACTGTCTGATACCAGTATGTGAAAGGTAAATCATTACATTCATCAAAAATGCAATAACTTAACCTTACTAAATCTGGGTCAGCTATAGTGTAGTCATATTTCACAGAAATGGTCCTTAACATTGTAAATTTGAAGGAAACATAAACATAAAGACATAATTTTTTTATAGATGCATCATTGCTTGGAATGACAATTACTCTGCCCAAGGCCAGGGGAGATTGCAGAGCTTTGAGAATGCTGCCTAGTCCATCACTCAAACCAACCTCCCCTCCATTGACTCAGTCTACACTTCCTGTTGCCTTGGGAAAGCAAAATCAAAGCTACCCTCCCATCCTGATTATTTTTCTTGTTGGACAGGAGATGAAAAAGCTTATAAGCATGTTATTGATATAACCTTATTTGGCACATCATCTTATTTCACCTTATATGATAGCATCTCATTGTTACCAGACTCGTCGATTACATTATTCATGCCCTAAAAGATGAACTCTTGAGCTCCTGATCTTCCAGTCTATTTAGTTGTGAGCCTTTCACAATATTTGTCTACTAGCGCTGCACTTACTCTGCAACTGTAACGCAACATTCTACATTCTGTTTTCATTTTACGGCCTCAGTGAAATTACGTCTGACTAGATCTGTCTGGATGGCATGCGAAAAGTAAAATTTTCACTGCATCTCAATACATGTTATAACAATAAGCCAACACCAACATCAATAGTCAGCCTCTGCATTCAGAAGAGCACAAGGGTTCAAATATAATGGATGATTCATCAGACTTCTAATGATCATCTGTTTGGAGAATTGGATTCTTGAAGAGTGTAGGACAGGTCTGACTGTTCTTATTTAAACTGTGCATCAGTAATGACACAGAAGAGGATATTCAGCCTATCAGATCCATGTTATCTCCCCAAAAGAATAATCCTATCAATCCCTTTTCCTTACTTCTTAATACTCTTTAGTTTTTCCTTCTGTCTGTCATTCAAAATAATTAAAAGGTGATTAAAATTACTGTGAGTAGTTTCAAAAGAAAATAATTGGGGGCAGAAGTGAGTGCAGTTGCAATTACTAGGAAGAAGGTGCTAAGGAAACTGGAAGGTCTGAAGGTAGATAAGTCACCTGGACCAGATACCCTAGAGTTCTGAAAAATGTAGCTGAAGAGATTGTGGAGGCATTAGTATTCAAGCATCACTAGATTCTGAAATGGTTCTAGAGGACTGGAAAATTGCAAATATCACTCCACTTTTCAAGAAGGAGGGAGGCAGAAGAAAGCAAATTATAGGCTAGTTAGCCCGACTTCAGTGGTTGGGAAGATGTTGGTGTTGAGTGTTAAATATGTGGATTTGGGGTACTTAGGTAAAATGGCTATTGTAGGATGTGAACTTTCCTTGATTCAAGATATTTACAGCAATGAGCGTATAAAAAGGGCCCAGAGGATTACTAGGGACTCCAGCCACCCCAACCACAAGCTGTTTCAGCTGCTATCATCTGGCAAATGGTTCCGCAGCATTAAGGCTAGGACCAACAGGCTCTGGGACAGCTTCTTTAACCAGGCCATAAGATCTATCAATATTCATTAATGTTATTGCATTTCTGACTGTGTATATTGATCTGATTGTGTATCTGAATGTACATACATGTATACAAGACAATTATGTGTACCATCTTAGCAGGCTAGGTAGTATATATGGAAAAAAAAGTACAGTCAATGTTTCGGGCTAAAACCCTTCAGCTGTACTGAAGGAAAAAAAGCCAAGGAGTAGATTTGAAAGGTGAGGGGGATGGAAGAGAAAAACACCAGACAATAGATAAGTCACCTGGACCAGATACCCTTGAGTTCTGAAAGAGCTAGCTGAACAGATTGTGGTGGCATTAGTATTCAAGAAGAGGAAGGACGAAGCATACCCAATGGCCCATATGACCTAATTCTGTTCCTATGTCTTATGGTCCTATGGTCTAATTAACAAAATATTTCAGAAGTAAAATAATAAAATCAAATTTTAAGAAAACTGGCATAATACTTTAGAACAGAAGCATTTGTAGACCATGTGGCTCATTAAGCCTACTCGGGTCATTTAATAAGATCACTGTTCACCATAATGTTTAACTGATATCTCAGTCTGAATCTAGATTATATTCAATGATTCACTTTCCACAACACTCTTGGGAAATTGCTCCTGGATTTCTAAGAGAAGAATTTGTTCCTCACCTGTGTTTAAATCAGTCATCATTTCATTCTCAATCTACACCAACCCCCAGTCCCAGATTCCTTACACAGGTGTATATTGTCTCAGTGTCAATTCTATTAAGTCTGTAACAAATGTGATTTATGTAAAATATAATATACGTTCCTTCAAGAAATAAACCTTATGGCCATCTGTTACTTTGTGGTTGTTGAGATTACAAGAATTCTCTCTCTTCCTTTTTGAGGAAAGAGTTGCAAGTGTTCTTAAATCTCTGAGAGAATATAAATGCCTCATTTCTATCATAAAATGGTGACCCTTTGTTTTTAAACAATGAAACCTAGTTCCCAGCAGATACTAACCTAGTCTGTCCAATCTTTTCTCAAGAGTAACCTGCCCACTCGAGCTAATAGTTTAGCATACTTTTTTTTGAATTGTTTCAAATAGAACTAAGAAGAATTTACTCCTGCTTGAGCAAGGAGCTGGATGCAATTTTACTGGCTCTCCACTCAGACTTGGGCCGCCTGGACAACAGCAATACCTACCTCAGGGGGCTGTTTATTGATTACAGTGTAGTGTTCAAAAGCAGCATCCCCTCGGTACTAATCTGTCACCAGGGTTCGGACAGGGCCCAAGTGCAGAGTGAGAGACACTGAAGCAGGTCGATAGTTCAGACTTTAATACGGAAAGGGGGAAAATAAAACAATAAACGCTAGGCCAAACAGGGCCCTTAACTAAAACTCTCAAAAGGAAAACAAAGCCTACACTGCAGCTGAAAAGAACATCTAAACATTAAATGAATACCGCTGGCCTTCAGAGTCAGTTGATTTTGAAAGTCCGATATCTCAGGGAAGGCCAAATGTGAAACAGCAGTGTAGCTTTGCTATGCTCCATCCAAGTCTCGACAAGCACTACAACAACAAGAATGGAGTTAAATACCTCGATTAAATAATAATTACCTGACATGTGCAAATTCACAAGTGCAATTGCCGTATCTACCAAATCCGTGGTTGTGACATATTCAGCAAGCTTCAAAATCGGGGTCGCTATACCTCCCTCTGGAACTAGACCATGGACTTCCTCAACAGGAGACCACAGTGAGTGCACATTAGAAATAGCATCTCCTCCTCAATGGTAATCAAAACAGGCACACTTCTGGCGCACTGCTCTACTCTCTCTACACTCGTGACTGTGTAGCTAGGCACAAATCAAAAGGAATCTGTAATTTTGCCAATGACATAACTGTTGTTGGCAGAAGCTCAGATGGTAATGAGGAGATGCATACGAATGAGAGTCATTGGCTGGTTGAATGGTGTCATAACAACAGGCTTGCACTCAACTTAAGTAAGTCCAAGGAATTGATTATGGACTTCAGGAAGGAGAAAACAGGAGAACACATAGCAATTCTCATCGAGAGGTTAGCAGTGGAAAAGGTGAGCAGTTTCAAGTTTATAGATGTCAGCATCTCTGAAGATCTATCTGAGCCCAACATGTTTTTGCAGCCAAGAAGAAGAGACACCAGTGGCTATATTTCATTAAGCGTTTGAGAAGATTTGGTATGTCATCAATGACTCCAGCTAATTTCTACAGGTGTACCATGGACAGCATTCTAACTGGTTGCATCACTTTCTAGTATGAAGGACCATAGTATAGGATGAGGAAAAAGCTGTAGAAGATTGTAAACTCAGCCTGTTTCATCGTGGGCACTAGCCTAGCATCATTCAGAACATCTTCAAAGGCAATGCGTCAAGAAAGTGGGGTCCATCATGGACACTAACTTCCCAGTGTATGCTCTCTTCTCTTTACTGCCATCAGGGAGAAGGTACAGGAGCCTAAGGACACACTCTCAATGTTTTAGTACCAGTTTCTTCCCCTTCGCCATCAAATTTCTGAACAGTCTATGAATCCATGAACACTTCTGACTATTTTGCTCTTTTCTTGCACTACTTATTTTACTTTATATTTCTCATTGTAACTTGGAGTATATTTTTATAAAAACACTGTAGTGCCGATTTCACAACATATGTCAATGATAATACGAGGGGTGATTGATAAGTTCGTTGCCTAAGGTAGAAGGAGTCAACTTTAGAAAACCCAGCACATTTATTTTTCAACATAGTCCCCTCCAACATTTACACACTTAGTCCGGTGGTCACGGAGCATACGGATCGCTTCTTTGTAGAAGACAGCATCTTGGACCTCCAGATTGCGGTCCACAACAGGGGTGATTGATAAGTTTGTGGCCTAAGGTAGAAGGAGATGAGTTATAGTGCAGTTCAACTGTTTGAGTAATTATGCAGGAAGTTTGAAGTTAATAACTCATCTCCTTCTACCTTAGGCCACAAATTTATCAATCACCCGTGCTGTGGACCACTTTCTGGAGATTCAAGATGCTGACTTCTACAAAGAAGGGATCTGTATGCTCCACAACTGCTAGACTAAGTGTATAAATATAGGAGGGGACTACTATATGTTGGAAAAATAAATGTGCTAGGTTTTCTAAAACTGACCCCTTCTACCTTAGGCCATGAACTTATCAATCACCCCTTGTAAATCTGATTCTATTCTGCCCAAGACCACTAGAAATTACGAAGTGTTGTGAACACAGCCCAGGAGAAATCAAAAACAACCTTCCCTCCATTGACTCCTTGTACACATCCCTGCCTTGAAAAGCAGCCAACATAATTAAGATCATCATGCTTTCTTTCTGCTCCTCCCATTAGGGAAATGGATCCCAAAGCTCAACATGGCTCAAAGATGTCTCTTATCTCACTGTTATAATTCTCTTGAACGGACTTGTATGATAAAAATGGACTTTGCTTTCTCAGTCTAGGCATTCTTGGCCCTTGCATTTTGTTTATCTACTTACAATGCACCTTTTAACTGTAAACAGTATTCTGTATTTTGTTTTTTTTCCCTTGTATATTACACTGCTCAACTTATGTATGGAACAATCTGGATTATTCATTGTAGTTTGTACTTTACATATGACAATAGTAAACCAAATATTAATTACATATCTGTACACTTTACTAAACATACCAAGTCATAAATACCAATCTTAGTCATTGAGAAAGAGTCAAACAGTATGTAAGTAGGCTCTGAACCCTACCAAGTCTACATTAGCCATCTAGTATCCATCTATTGTCCATCTATTGTAATAAATATATTCAGCACTCTGCTTGCAATGCTGTGCAGTTTCAAATGATTATCGAAACACTTTCACTAAGTTTCTGCCTCCTACATTGCTGCAGTCAGTGTGATATTGGTTTCAACCACTCTGTGGATGAACAGAAGTTTTAAGACCACTCAGTCTACTTCTATCCCCCTTTGGTCATCTCTCTTAAGAGAAAGTTTCACTATTTGGCTTATCTACATACTTCGTTCCTCAGTCAGGTCACAGCATGGTATATTACAATATCACCTAAATACACGATCTCACGTACTGAATCTGTATGTTCTTAGAGGCACACTGTCTGAAATTAAATATGGATCCTTTCTCATTAAAAACTAAGTTATTCAATTAATCAATATCATCTTTTTCATCTGCTACATCATTAATTTTTCATCATCACCTTTGAGTGACCCATTTTAAATCCTGTTATGCTCTGGAGGAGAGTATTATTCCTTGTCTCTTCCATGCGACTTGAACAGAGATAAGTAAAACCAATGGGAGTTGCTTAGAAGATGGAGATTTGGATTTAGCTTTATGGGAGTTTAGATTATTATTACAACCGTGGTTAAAAGAACTTTCTTTGATGTGAATTTCATTCTCTGAGAATTTTCCTCTATTAGAACAATGGAAATAATGTATCAATTTACTGAATTTATCAATAGATTTATATTTTACCTGGTAATGAAGCTTTAATTTATAAAATTAATTAAGTATTATATCCTTTGGAAAAATGCGGACTAGTTTGATTAAGATCACTGCATAAACTTCAGTGTTTTAATTCACTATAAATTAACTTTTCAGAATACTAGGTTCTTTTCCCTGTTAAAATTGCAGCCACAATTTCAGAAAGGAACAAGGAGGAAGATAAGTCAGCAAATCACCTACAACTCTCCGATAATCTGGCACCTTTGCAATTTTTGATAATGCCGGGCTGCCAATATTTAGATTTCTAGATATTGTTCAAATAAATACTCCAATATACATTTACTTCCCTTTTTTTAAAAAAAAAATAAATTACAAAGTAGTTTAATAAATTTCCAGTGAACCTAGAAAGTTGGCCAGGGTGAGTTTTTTGGGAGCATAGGAGACAGTCCCGAGTGTGTATCAGAGATTGTTTAAGGCAGCATCTACTGAGGCAGATGCCAAATCATTGAGATTTCTGAACAATCAGAAGACAACTAATGTTTTACTCTACTCTCTTTTACTGAGATATTTAACATAGGTAGAAGAATGAAGACCAAGAAAGAAGAAAATCTACCTTAACCTGTCTTTCACACAGTCATTCACTTTCACATGATTAATGACAATTTTCTTGGACTGCTAATGTATGGTCTCACTGACAGAGTCCTATTAATAATAATATTTTAGTTATTCTTCCAGTGAAAGAATAATTATTAATTATTATATCCAGATTTAAGAATTTGGGCATGGGATTGATTGTACATCCTATTAAAAGCCGAGTTATACAACTTACTGTAACAACTTCACCCATATTTCTCACTTCTTTTTGTGAGAAATTATACTAATATGTCAAGAATGGTTTTAATCTGGAAAATATTTAGTCAGCTATTCGGAAGGAAACACAGACTGCAAATGCTGGAATATTGAGCAACACAAGATGCTGGTGGAACTCACAGGTCAGGCCTCAGTTATGTAAAGACATGAACAGTCTAAGAATACATTGATCAAGCAAAATGTGGATCTTTAAAATATTAATTAAATATATTACATACGAGGGGTGATTGATAAGTTTGTGGCCCAAGGCAGAAGGAGTCAATTTTAGAAAACCTAGCACATTTATTTTTCCTACATTTACACACTTAATCCAGCGATCATAGGGCATACGGATCCCTTATTTGTAGAAGTCAGTGTCTTGGACCTCCAGAAGTGGTCCACAGCAGGGGCGATTGATAAGTTTGTGGCCTGAGGTAGAAGGAGATGAGTTATTAACTTCAAACTTCCTGCATTTTCACTCAAAGAATTGAACTGTACGTGCATGTATCAAGAGCTGTGTAATTAATCTCCTTCTACCTTGGACCACGAACTTATCAATCACCCCTGCTGTGGACCACCTGGAGGTCCAAGACACTCTCGTTACGTGCACATGCAGTTCAACTCTTTGAGTGGTAATGAAGAAAGTTTGAAGTTAATAACTCCTCTCCTTCTACCTTAGGCCACAAACTTATCAATCACCCCTTCTGCGGACCACTTCCACAAAAAAGAGATCCGTATACTCCACGACTGCTGGACTAAGTGTGTACATGTGGGAGGGGACTATGTTGAAAAATAAATGTGCTAAGTTTTCTAAAATTGGCTCCTTCTACCTTAAGCCATGAACTTATCAATCACCCCTCGTATTTTTCGTGATTAAAATTTAAAGAGATTAAACTACTACATCAGATTCCTATCTATTATCTGTCTTATCTTGAAAAATTCTCACCATTTTTATGTATCTATATAGCATAGAAACAGGCTTTATGACCGACTATATTTATAAATACGAGGAATTCTGCAGATGTTGGCAATCCAAAGCGACACACACACACAAGATGTTGGGGATACTCAGCAGGTCAGGCAGCATCTATGCAAGTGAATAAACAGTCGACGTTTCGGGCCGAGACACTTCTTCAGGACTGGAAATGAGAGGGGAAAATTGCCAGAATAAAAAAAAAGGTGGGGGAGGGGAAGAAGGATAACTAGAAGGTGATAGATGAAGAAAGGTGGTTTGGAAAGGTAAAGAACTGGAGAGGAAGGAATCTGATAGGAGAGAAGAACAGAGCATAGGAGAAAGGGAAAGAGAAAGGGATCCAGGGGAGGTGATAGGCAGACGAGGAGGTAAGAGGCCAGAGTGGCGAACAGAAGAAGGGGGGAAGAGGAAAGACATTTTCTTTTTACTAATGTTTACGCTAACTATCCACACAAATCCAATTTACCAGCACTTGGTACATAGCTTTTAATGTATTAATGATTCAAGTGTCTGTTTCCACCATCCACACAGGCAGTGTGTTCCCATTTAAAATCTCCATTTGAGTGAATAGAGTCTTCTTGAGATCCACATTAAACCTGTTACTTATCCTAAACCTATTTCTTCTAGTTTCAGACACCTCTCTCATGGGGGAAAAATTTATTAATATCAACCCTGTCTATACTTCTCATAATTTCAATGCAACTATCAGGTTCCCAACTCCACTTCCTAGTCTCTTGAATTCCAAAGAATACAAACCTACCCAAACTCTCTTCATAACTAAAATGCTCCATCCTAAGCATTATCCAGATGATGCTCCTCTGTAACCCATCCAATGCCATCATGTTCTTCCCAACATGTGACAATTTGAACTGTACACAGTATTCCAGATGTGGCTTAAATAAAGTGCTTTAAAGTTGTACCATAGATAGATAAATAGATATTTATTCATCCCTAAGGAAATTATAGTGACACAGTAGCATTACAAGTGCACAGATATACAAATATTAGAAGAGAAGTAAGAAATAATAAAAAAAAATTAGCTCGAACAGTCTAACAGGAGGGAGTCATCACTTCGCTGACTATAGGTTGACTCATTACAGAACCTAATGGCTGAGGGCAAGAATGACCTCATATAGTGTTGTTTGGAGCAATGCAGTTGTCTTAATCTATTACTAAAAGTGCTCCCCTGTTCAACCAAGTGGCAGGCAGAGGGTGAGAAACATTGTCCAGAATTGCCATGATTTTCAGTAGGGTCCTTTATTCTACCACAGTCCCAAATGTGTCCAATAGCCTCTGTGCTCTTACTGTATATTCTATGCCTCTGCTAATGAATGTAGGCATCCCCTATGCCTTCTTCACCACCGTATCTACTGCCAGCTTCACAGATCATTGGACTTATGCAAGATCCCTCTGTTCCTCAGCACTCTCATGGCCATGCTCTACTGCCAGCTTCACAGATCATTGGACTTATGCAAGATCCCTCTGTTCCTCAGCACTCTCATGGCCAGGCTCTTCTCAATCCGCCCAAAGATTATCACTTTGTAAGATTTAATTCTATTCTCCATACTGATGTTTGACATGCATCAGTTAAGATTTAATTGTTCTTAAACTGAGATTATAGAGCAGCAATTCAGACCCCAAGTGAAATGATGGACTCTATTAATGTATTGATTAATTAACCAGAAAAAAATATTTCTTGTTTAATATCTTAGTTTCCTCATTCCCAGAGAACCCAATTGACGTAATGGTCAATTAATAAAGTTCTTGGTGTAGTGATTACTTTCAATTAGGTAGCAATGGTAACAGAGCAAATTCACAAAAATAGCAATAAGAATAATATCTCTTCTGCCCTTGGTAAGCTTTAAACATTCAGTAACATAATCAGAATATCAGTGTAACAATTCTATGAAGAGGAGTCCTTATAGAAAATCCAGAATTACTTAATATCCACCGCGTACCTCAAGAAAATTGTGATAAATAAAAACATATTAAAAAGAAGCATGTATAACCCATTTAGCATCTCAATCTTTTTCCACTCTCATGCCCTAAAACTCTGCATGTTCCTTGTTCACTTTGACAATGTTAATTAGTCTTATTTGAAATGCTTCATTTCCTATTTTAATATTACTTGATTACTTGGATCTTTGGTGGTATGAATGGAAAATTAAATATTGACCAGAGTTTCTTCAAGAGCTGTCAATGGATTTTTCATGTCCATCTGCACATTTGATCAGTTAAGGAATCATTTCTCATATTGCAGCTCTCCCCAGTGTCAGACCAGATTGCATACTGAAGTCATTGAACCAACTTTGTATTCGTGATTCCTTGACTGAAAATTCAAATAATACCAGCTTGCTAAAAGCAATTTGCCAAAATGTAATGTGTGGATAGGATTAGGATCTTCATTTTAACACAATTCCCTTTGCTGGATTTCATAGTATCAGTTAACTGTTAAGAATGGTACAATTCAGCCCATTATGTCAGTGATGGCCAAAAGTGGAACTACTTTGGATCATCCCACTTTCCAGAACTTGGTCTGTTAAATGTTGTTGAACTTCATGTGCTTTTCAAATCTATTTAAATGTGGTGAGGGTTTCCACCTGTAACACTCTCAAGTTGCAGACCCACCAGTGATAGTTCTGATGATGGAAATTCAGTTAACAAATTTTTGTGAGTGCCTTATGATAACAACAATTTTAATATCAAACATAGCTTTTTCATGCATTGAAACAACTGAAATCAATGTAGCTTTAGTAATGAGTGTTTCACTCAAAATTCCATGGTAAATAATTCCAACAAAAACACAAACTTTTGAAAATATATTTTAAATTTAAACTAGAAAATGAAAGCAAAGAAACCTGCCATCCACTGGCAGAAGCCCAAAGAAAATTATCAAAATTACAAATGGGACTTAAATATTCTGACTGCTTTGTAATAAATAAAGTTCAAACTTTTGAAGTGTTCAGTCCTCAAACCTTCTAAAAGCAACAAACAAATTTCTTAGCAGAAACCTGACATTTGAAGGTTGCTATGATGTATGAAGTGTTGCCTGTAGATCAAATGAACAGATTAAAATTAAAGATCAAATTTATGTAAAAGCTACTTGTGCATAAAGCAATAAACTCAGCTTTGACACTTTTGCCTGTGACCTCCGTCATCATGAAGTACTTTGAGATGTGTTCATGGGATACATCAACTTCAGCCCCAAAAACAGAATCAGGTTTATTATCACCAGCATATATCTTTTTCATTTTGCAGCAGCAATATAGTGCAGAATGTCAAAATTACTTTTTGAATTCCTATAAAGATATATAGAGAGAGAGCAAAAAAGAACAAAATAATGATGTTTTGTTCATGGGTTCATGGACCAGTCAGATATCTGACAACAGAGGGGAAGAAGTTGTTCCTAAAATGTTGAGTGTGTGCCTTTTGGCTCCTGTACCCTCCTGTTTGGTGGTAGTAATGAGAGAAGAGCATGTCCTGGGTGGTGAGGGTCCTTAATGATGCACGGACTCCAGGCCCACTGCAATGTAACTATCATTTACACCATTTGTAAACAGATCCATGGGATATGCCATTTCCATGGCCCTACACTCATGTCTATAAACCCACTCAATTTCTATGGATGTGCAGTGGAGAGCATACTGACTGGTTGCATCATAACCTGCTATAGAGGCTCCATTGCACGGAGAATTGTCGATTCAGCCAGCTCAGTCACAGGCACAACCATCCCCAATGTTGTGACTGTGAACAAAGTCATTGGAGAGACACTGAAACTGGAGATAAAGAAGTCTTTATTTCAACACAAGAAGCAGCATCATTCTGGAAGTGGCTCACGCACTCAAAGGTACATCACATTTTTATATCCTCAAGGTCAAAGGTGATTCAATGCAATTTTAGTAGTTACACTGACAGATTTACTACAATACTTCCGCTTGACAAGTGGTTCCTTTAGGATACATAGTGGAAGCACATTGTAACCTCTGAAACCTCTGAAAGTCCAAATGCTTTTGGGTGAAACTAATTAACACAAATATTCTAAAAAAGCCAGACACACAAAATTAATGTTGTCAGGGCCATCTCAGAGTACAGAAATATGATAAGTACACAAAAACTATGGATCGTCTTTACCTGTGACCATGTTTGGTATGCTAAGTGACATCATCTGTTTGGTTTGCCAGCCTGTACTCAAATCAGAGCGGTGCAAATAATTTAGCAATGTTACCTGGGTTAAAGTAAGCCAATAAGCACAACCCATTGTTTTCACATTTGGCCCTTGCTTATGCAATCTCTTTGTAGAGCAGCCTATGTTTTTAACTTCAATTTACTGCTTGCAGTTTACCCAAAAAACTGAAGACTAATTGCATACTCCCTGAACTTAATTAAATTTACTGTACTGTAGGAACTGAAGCCTGGTTCTTGTTTGAATTAATATCTGGTATATTCACATAATTCCAGAATGTTCCCTCATATCTATCATCAAGGGGATCTTCAACAGGGGCAGTGCTTCAAGAAGATGGTATCCATCACTGAAGACCTACACCATCTGCCACGTGCCCTCTTTTCATTACTACTATCAGGGACAAGATACAGGAGCCTGAAGACCCATACTCAATGATACAGGAACAGCTCTTTAGACCATAAGACCAAAAGATTTAGAAGCAGAAGTAGGCCATTTGGCCCATCGAGTCTGCTCTGCCATTCAATCATGGGCTGATCCACTTCATCCAGTCATTCCCACTCCCCTGCTTTCACCCCATACCCTTTGATGCCCTGGCTCCTCAAGAACATATCTATCTCTGCCTTAAATATACGCAATGACTTGGCCTCCACAGCCACTCACGGCAACAAATTCCACAGATTTACCATTCTCTGACTAAAGTAATTTCTCCGCAGCTCAGTTCTAAAAGGACTTTGTTCAATCCTGAAGACGTGCCCTCCTGTCCTAGGATGCCCTACCATGGGAAATAACTTTGCCATATCTAATCTGTTCAGGCCTTTTAACATTTGGAATGTTACTATGAGATTCCACACCCCCCCCCCCGCCCCCATTCTCCTGAACTCCAGGGAATACAGCCCAAGAGCTGCCAGCTGTTCCTCATACGGTAACTCTCTCATTCCTGGAATCTTTCTTGTGAATCTTCTCTGAACCCTGTCCAACGTCAGTATATCATTTCTCAAATAAGGAGCCCAAAACTGCACACCATACACCAAGTGTGGTCTCATGAGTGCCTTATAGAGCCTCAGCATCACATTCTGGCTCTTATATTCTATATCTCTAGGAATGAAAGCCAACATTGCATTCGCCATCTTCACAACTGACTCAACCTGGAGGTTAACCTTTAGGGTATCTTGCACAAGGACTTCCAAGTCTCTTTGCATCTCTGCATTTTGAATTCTCTCCCTATCTAAGTATAGTCTGCCCATTTATTTCTTCCACCGAAGTACGTTCCCATACACTTTCCAACATTGTTTTTCATTTGCCACTTCTTTGCCCATTCCCCTAACCTATCTAAGTCTCTCTGCAGGCTCTCTGTTTTCTCAACACTACCCGCTCCTCCACCTATCTTTGTATCATCGGCAAATTTAGCCACAAATCTCTTAATACCGTAGTACTATACTTTGCTCTCCATTATCAGATTTCTGAATGGTACATGACCCCATAAACACAATCATATTATTCATTTTTATGTGTTTTATTTAATGTTGTAATTTATATTAATTTTCTGTCTTTGAACTGTACTTCTGCTGCAAAACAACAAATTTCACCTCATCCAAGTCAATGACAGAAAGTCTAATTCCGATTTTAATCTCTTGAGCGCTTGCATCCAGCTCCTTTTTATTGACTACAGCCCTGTCTTTCATATCACAATTCCAAACAATCTCATCACCAAACTCGTTGACCTAGGCATCAGTACCTTGGCCCTTGACATCCTGACCAACAGACAGCAATCAGTAGGAAATGGCAGCCACAACTCTACCACAAATATCCTCAATACTAGCGCCCTGCAATGTTCCATCCTCAGCCCTCTATTCTACTTCCCATATCCTCACGACTATGTGGCCTGATTCTGTTCTGATTCCATCTACAATTTCACAGATGAGACTACCATAGTGCTCTGGGGCTCAAATAATGTCAAGATGGAGTACGGGAAGAAGATAAAAAGATTAATGGCATGATGTCAAGACAACAACTTTTTCCTCAATAACACACACAAAATGCTGGAGGAACTCAGCAGAGTTCTGGAGCCCTTTGACAAAATAGCATTTTGTGTGTGCGTTTCTCCGGATTTTCAGCATCTGCCAAATTTCTTATGTTTAACTTTTTCTTCAATATCAGCAAAATTCAAAATTGAACTGTTCATTGACCTCAAGAAGTAGGCAGAGTGTATATCCCTGTATGTCTCAATGGAGTTAAGGCGGAGGTGGTTGAGAGCTTCAAATTCCTGGGTGTAAATATCATAAATAGCTCATCGTGGTGCAACCATACAGATCCTCTGGCCCAAATAGCACACCAGCACCTCAGAAGGCTAAGGGAATTCAATATATCCCTAATGACATTCAGCATGTTTTTACAGATGCACCTAATCCGGATACTGCCAAAGTCTGCAAGAAAGTGTTGTGGACACAAATCAGTCCATTACAAAAAGCAACCCTCCATTGACTCTGTCTAAGCTTCTTGCTGTCTTGGACAAGCAATCAAACACCACGCAAACTCCAGTCATTCTCTCTTCTCACCCTTTCTGTAAGGCAGGAGATAGCAAAATTTGTAAGCACATACCACCAGGCTCAAGGACAACTTCCAGCCCACTGTTAAAAGGCTACTGAATGTACCTGTTACACAATAAAGATGAATCCTTGACTTGACAATCAATGTTGTCATAGACCTGGTACCTATTATCTACCTGTTTAGATGGAGAGGTGGCTAGAATGTTACTCTGAACTCTACTCCAGAGTAAACACTGTCACCAGCTCGGCCTTGGACATAATTTAGTGCCTGCTGACAAAGGAAGAACTGTATGCAGAGCTGATCTGAGAGGACCTCAGAAAGGCCATTGGCAGTTTGGCCTCGGGGAAGGAATTGGGCAATGATGTCTGATCAAGCACTGAATGACTTCCCTACTTTACTTGCTGCATGAAGCCCTCTGTCAGTATTGGCAGGAAGGAGCTTTACCACAAGATATGAGGGTCACCAGGTTCATTAACCTCTGAAAACACAAAGGCAAAAGAAGAGTCTTAACAACTATAGGAGCATCACTCTCTTGAGTGTTGTAGGCAAAGTCTTCACTCGAGTCTGCTTAGTTTGCCTACAGAAGTTGGCTGAATGTGTCTACCTGGAGTCACAGAGTGACTTCTGTGATGGAAATTCATTTGTGGATGTGATTTTAAGACCATAAGACAAAGGAGCAGAAGTCGGCCATTCAGCCCATCGAGTCTGCTCCACCATTTTATCATGAGCTGATCCATTCTCCCATTTAGTCCCACTCCCCCGCTTTCTCACTTTCTTGATGCCCTGGCTACTCAGATACCTATCAATCTCTGCCTTAAATACACCCAATGACTTGACCTCCACTGCTGACTGTGGCAACAAATTCCATAGATTCACCACCCTCTGGCTAAAAAAATTTCTTTGCATCTCTGTTCTGTATGGGCGCCCTTCAATCCTTAAGTCATGCCCTCTCGTACTAGACTCCCCCACCATGGGAAACAATTTTGCCACATCCACCCTGTCCATGCCTTTCAACATTAGAGATGTTTCTATGAGGTCCCCCCTCATTCTTCTAAACTCCAAGGAGTACAGTCCAAGAGTGGACAAATGTTCTTCATATGTTAACCCATTCATTCCCGGAATCATGCCAGTGAATCTTCTCTGAACCCTCTTCAACGTCGGCACATCCTTTCTTAAATAAGGAGTCCAAAACTGCCCACAGTACTCCAAGTGAGGTCTTACCAGTGCCTTATAGAGCCTCAACATCACATCCGTGCTCTTATACCCTATTCCTCTAGAAATGAATGCCAACATTGCATTCGCCTTCTTCACCACTGACTCAATGAGGGAGATTTTCTCCCTCTGCCAACACCAGGAGCAGTGCAGAGAACAGAAGTCCATTTACAATGCACGTATTGAGCTGACCAGGACATTTGATTATGTCAGCAGGGACAGTCTTCTTTAGATCCTTTGTAAGGTAAATTGCTCACAACAACAAGAAGGGCCTGTGCAGTACAATGGCAGCTCTTCAGAGCACTGTGACATAAACAGCGGTGTCAAGCAAGGATGTGTTCCCACCCAAGCGCTCTTCAGGATCTTCTTTGACCTTCTCCTGAAGCACATATTTGGCACTGCGATAGAGGGGGTCTACCTCACACGATATCAGATGGCAAGCTTTTTAGTCTCAGCAGCCTTAAAAGCCAAAACCAAAGTGTGCGAGGCTGTGATCAGAGAATGCTGTCTGCCGATGATGCATCAGTTGTAACCCACACTCTACAGCACCTCCAGGGCTTGATGGGTCAGTTCTTCCAGGCCTGTAAAGAATTTGGTCTGGTTAGCGGGCTGAAAGAGACAAACGGCTTGGTACAAGAAGTGGAGGCACCACAAGTCACTACCATTGATAACTACAAACTGGATGTTGTTCATCAGTTCAGATACCTGGGGTCCATCAGCAGTGACAAAACTCTTCTTGGATGCAGAAATTGAAAAGCGCATCAGGAAGGCTGCAGCAACACTTTCCCACCTCTCTCCAGGAGTCTGGGAGAACTCCAAACTCTCTGTCAAAACAAAGATGGCCCCAGTACAACAGTGAGACCTGGACAATACATGCTAAGCAGGAGAGAAGGCTCAACGTCTTTCATTTAAGGTGACTTCATTGCATCTTGAGCATCTCCCGGGGAGACAGAGTACCCAAAGCTAAGGTTCTCTCTCATGCTGGCCTCCCTTGCATGTACAGAAGCTCAGACAGTATAGGCTGCACTGGCTGGGCCACAACTGCCACATGCAGGATGGCTGCATCCTAAAAGACATCCTCGATAGTGAGCTGGCTTCAGGCAAGAGAACTCCTTGCTGCCAGCAATGGTGCTACATGCATGTCTGTAAGTGGGATATAAAAGGCATTGGAGATCAAGACCGAGTCCTGGGAGGAACTTGCAGCCGACCGCTCTGGATGGAGAGGCACTCTGAAACAACACCTTTAGTCAGGTGAAGGAAAATTCCTGAAAGCAGCAGATGACAAACAGGCCCATAGAGAGGAATGCCGCAGCTCCAGCAGAGCTGAGGCAACTTCTAGATGAGTCCTTAGCAACAGAGACTGCCACTCTCGCATTGGTCTTATCAGCCACAGATGGGGCTGCACCAACAATGTAGGCAGCTAGGTTCAGATTACCTCAAGTCACAGACACAGACTGCCTTATTCATAAATCTATATTTTCTATCTTATAAATACATCTTATTACTTGGAAATTATCTCTAGCTCAGCAGACGATCAGTAGGGATCTCAATATGTCCACTTTTAGTTGTTTTGATCCAGTTATTCCTGAGCAAAACCAGTGCACAAGACAGTTCACAAAAGGGAGGTTGCAGAACAGTTTTACAAAATGGCAGTGTCCATTTCTTCCACCACATGACAAGAACAAGACAATTTGTTTGTCTACTTCCACTGTCCTTAACTCATTCCAGTAGGATGTTTACTTCCATATTTTATTCCTTCATGGTCATTGGGAGTTGGGAGGATACCCAACATCTGCAATGCCCTTTTAGCTACAGCATTCATGTAAGCTGTTGCAAATAATTTTGCAGTCAGTGACTACCCTGGTGCTGAGCTAATCGTAGTTTGGTTTATTACGTTTGGCTATTGTTCAGGAGTACCCTTTCAAAATCATGAGTAATGAATAAAAGGAAGCCTCCACAACTGTAAGTGAGTAAATGAGAGGCTTTTCTTCTTCATTTAAGCTCTATGAACTCCAATCAGGTTCTGAGAAAAATTACTTTGTCAAGAATTGCCAGTTTTTCTTAAAATTCACGGCATGTTGGTATCGCTGTCAAGGACAGCATTGCAGTCCACACAGGCTCTCTTTTCACCTGAATTGATTGGTCTGGACTCGCAAATAGGTCAGATTGAACAGGAATGGCTGAGCTCCTCTCCTGAAGAATGTTTGTAATCCAGAAGGGTTTGAACAATACAGTAGTTTCACCAACATCATTGCTTAATTACATGAATTTAAATCCCCCTTGCTGCCAAGACAGGATTTTGAACTCATGTCTTTGGATCAGTGGTAATCCAGTAATTTAACTGCAATGTTGTTGTACATCTGGATGTCTTTTCTCTGACAACATAAAGGGATTTATGATTCTTGGATTGGGCACAAAAGGTTAGCTTGAGCAACAACACTATTGGCATGTTCTCTTTCAGAATTTGGATTGTCGTGGCTTTTATAGCAAACCTTTCCAGCTCATGTAGTAAGTGGCTCAATTCAGCTGATTAATTTTTCAAACACAGCATGCTTCTCATCTGTGCGTATCATCACTGTGCGTGATAAATAACCAGGCTGTATTTAACATTGGCTTGCAACTGTAATAGTGCAAACAGATTAATGCTGGAAGCAAAAAAAGCTAGCATGTGAATATGAGCAAACGGATGTGGCAGAGAATTAAAGCTCTGACAGACTACAAGATCAGGCAGAAAACTGATGACAGCGACGTCTCTCTACCAGACAGGCTTAACAATTTCTTTGCCCACTTCGAAGCATCAAGCACTACAGCAAGAGGGAGAGCCAGTCCCTTTTTACCATCTGACCAGCCAGCCCCAATCATTGATCCAGAGCAAACACGGAGGACTCTTGCCAGGGTCAACCCACGAAAAGCGGGAGGTCCCGACAACATCCCTGGACGTGTGCTCAAGGAATATGCTGATGTAATAGCAGATGTTCTGACAGACATTTTCAACATCTCCCTTAGTCAAGCTATTGTCCCCAGATGCTTCAAAACCTCCACAATCATCCCTGTAGCAAAGAAATCAGTTGTAGCCTGTCTGAATGATTACCGTCCCGTTGCCCTGACCCCCATAGTGATGAAATGTTTTGAACAGCTTGTCAAGCCTCATATCACAGCCAGCCGCCCCTCATCGCTGGATCCTCTGCAGTTTGCTTATCGTCCAAATCACTCTACGGAGGACACAATATCCACCACACTGCACACAGTTCTCTCTCACTTGGACAACAAAGACACTTATGCCAGAATCCTGTACATTGATTTCAGTTCAGCGTTTAATACCATCATCCCGCAGAGACTAGTGGAGAAACTGTCGCTGCTTAGCCTTAGCACTGCCATGTGTCGCTGGATTCTGGATTTCTTGACAGAGAGACCACAGTCAGTCCATGTTGGCAGGAACATCCCTGACTCCATCACACTGAGCACTGGATCCCCATAAGGCTATGTGCTTAGCCCATTGCTGTTTTCACTGCTAACACATGACTGTGCAGCCAGATTCAAGGAGAACCTGATCATCAAATTTGTAGATGATACCACAGTCGTGGGGCTCATCAGCAAAAATGATGAAACAATGTACAGGGAGGAGGTCCAACACCTAGAGAGCTGGTGCAGGGATAACAACTTGATGCTTAATGTCACCAAAACCAAGGAGATGATCGTCGATTTCAGACGGTCTCAGCCTGAGCACACACCCCTCAGCATCGGCGGCTCCACAGTAGAGAGAGTGGAAAACATCAAGTTCCTTGGGGTGCAAATCTCGGACAATCTCACGTGGTCCAGGAACACCACTGGGATTGTGAAACAGGTCCAGCAGAGATTGCACTTTCTGAGGAAACTTAAACAAGCATCACTCCCCACTAACATCTTAACTACATTCTACAGAGGCGTGGTTGAGAGTGTTCTGACCTTTTGCATCACAACCTGGAACTCCAGCTGCAGTGCTGTCGACAAAAAAAGCCTTGCAGAGGGTGGTTAGGGGAGCAGAGAAGGTTATTGGGGTCTCCCTACCTTCTGTCCAAGACCTCTTTCAGAGTTGATGCCTCCAGAAGAAACGATACATCATTAAAGACCCCTCAGACCCTCTCCATGAACTGTTTGTTCTTCTGCCATCAGGTAAACATTACAGGAGCATCAAAACTAAAACCACAAGGCTACTAAACAGCTTCCTCCCACAGGCAGTCAGACTGCTAAATAGCTGCTCTACCTGACTCTGCTTGGACACTTTTAACTTGCACTGGACACTTATAACTTGATTTTAACTGACATGTGGCTGTTGTGTTTTACTATTTATTGTTATGTTTATTATTCAGTCTTGCGTTTGTTATGTTATGATTGCACTGCTCCTGAGAAACACTGTCTCATTCTGCCCTGCAGAGCTGATGTACGGTTAGAATGACAATAAAGTTTTTTGAATCTTTTTTTTTTGAAAACTCCACTGGCATTGAATCATAGAGGAATCCTGTATCGGACTTTTGAAAGAGTGTTCTATTAATTTCCCATAGCCCTGATATTCCTCTCCCTTTCTTTACAAATATTCATTCAATTCTTCTTTGACTATGTTTATACCACATTTTTGTCAGTCCACAGGTAAAGTCAAGTGTTTGCTTATTGTTAAAAGTGGTAATATAATACCATGCGAAATGTAATTGGTTATTCTATGAGTTGTTTACTAGGAACTAGGTCAGTTCATTGAAAGGTTAGTCCCTGTGCATGTTGGAGGTCAATATGCTATCATTGTTTGGAGGCAGGTTAATTAAGAGCTTGTGCTTATTCTGATCCTTAGAATTTACTGTACATTGAGAAAGGCAAAGTACATTGCAATGCACAGTTTTTATTTATTTAGACTTCTATTAGGAGTGTGAAATAATACTTTTGCTGGATGGTGTGCAGTATCTTAACAATGCCAGGTTCCTTTGCATAATGAAAGTGAAATGAAACACCCAAAAAATATCCAAATTCTACTGAAGATATAAATTTACAGAAGTCAAAGTATTAAATGGAAAATAAAACATCACCTAATTATTTTCAATCTTTTCCCCATCAAAAGGCTGTCAAGTTCAAGGTTAGTTATCATTCAATCATACATGAATATGGCCAAAAAAAAATTCCTCCAGGGTCAAGCTGCAACACACATTACCAACAGCACTTAACACATAGCACATATGGTTATGATTTCAGAAAAACATAGCCACAAAGCAAAAAAATATAGCCCAAGTCCTTGAATAGCATGACTATTGTCCTGGTCCAGCTTGTTCTTCTACTGAGTAAACATCAGAGGCAGCAACCAGAGAATACTGGAGGGCAGAACTGACAGACAGGGCCAGGCCCCAAAACAGTACTGATACCAGTACTGATTCTTGTCTCCTGGGTGCCTGCAGTAGGCAAGCCCACGGCTTGGGCCTAGTCCTCGCCACAGCCAAGGCTACGTAGCTCCCCAACAGTGATCTCTCCAATGAACCAGTGAACCAAACTTGTAGTACACTACATTACCAATGTCCATTAACGCAGCTCACATTTTCCTGTTTTCCTTATTGAATCTGGGAATTGTAAGGCTCAATTTGCAAGTTCCGTACACACACACACACACACACACACACACAATGCTTTTTAATGTTTCCTCACAATAAAGATGGATCGATTTTTTAAAAAAACTTGATATAATATATGAAAGATCAGTTGACATGCTATTGAAAAATGTGTGACAGGAAAGGGTTAGTTTAATCTTAGAATAGATTAAAGGGTCGGCACAACACGGTGGGCCGGAGGACTTGTACTGAGCTGTACTATCTACCTTCTGTGTTCTATGATTAAAACATCGAGATTTCTATCTTCATCGTTTCCCATTGATTCACCATTTACAGGTTTGATGAAAGATTATAACAGTATGTCCCAGTAAACTCTGTGCCTGTTTATCCCTGCTACCAATCATAGACAATTACAGATATAATGTTAGCAGATGTTGAAAGCTGTGAGCCGTTGGCTTGAACTTCTTCAGCTGATAGAACACCAGAAGTTAAGACTTAGCCTTCACGTGGACCGAGACTATTGAAGTTAAAATAAACTATTAGTCTCCCATATACAAATAATTATATTTTTAGTAAGTACTTTTAAATTCATTTTATTATTTCGGAGATCTTATTACAAATATTATAAGTTTACCTGTGAATATTTTAAACTAATAACAAATGGAACAAACAGATTACATTCATTCCTCTGTCCATGTCGTTAGATTTTGTTCGGAGTTTAGACTTCTTACATTGTAGGCAATTCTCATTGTGTAAGTTGATGTTTCTTAGTCAAGAGATCCGGGGAAATTTTCGAAATTTCTGATCAGTAGTCAAGTTATCATTTTAATGGAATTAATACAGGGCCAGTCAGCCAATGGGCTTCCAAGAGACTTATAAATAAGATACGGATGCACGGAGTCGGAGGAAGTGTATTGGCATGGATAGTGGATTGGTTAACCAATAGAAGGTAGAGAGTTGGTATAAATGGGTGTTTCTCTGGTTGGCAGTCTGTGGTGAGTAGGGTGCCACAGGGGTTGGTGCTGGGCCCTCAACTGTTTACCATTTACATTGATGATTTGGAAGAGGGGTCTGAGTGTAATGTAGCAAAATTTGCTGATGACACTAAACTGAGTGGAAAAGCAGATTGTACAGAGGATGTGGAGAGTCTGCAGAGGGATATAGATAGATTAAGTGAGTGGGCCAACATCTGGCAGATAGAATACAACGTTGGTAAATGCAAGATTGTGCACTTTGGAAGGAATAATAGAAGAACAGATTATTATTTAAATGGTGAAACATTGCCGTATGCTGTTGTGCAGAGGAACTTGGGAGTGCTTGTGCATGAATCACAAAAAGTTGGCTTGTAGGTACAACAGGTTATTAAGAAGGCAAACAGAATGTTGGCCTTCATTGCTAGAGGGATTGAATTCAAGAGCAGGGAGGTCATGCTGCAACTATACAGGGTACTGGTGAGGCCGCACCTGGAGTACTGTGTGTAGTTCTGGTCTCCATACTTGAGGAAGGATATACTGGCCTTGGAGGCAGTGCAGAGGAGGTTCATCAGGTTGATTCCAGGGATGAAGAAGTTAACCTATGAGGAGAGATTGAGTCGCCTGGGACTATACCCTCTGGAGTCCAGAAGAATGAGAGGGGATCTTTTAGAAACATAGAAAATTTTGAAAGGGATAGATAAGAGAAGTAGGAAAGTTGTTTCCATTGGTAGGTGAGACTAGAACTAGGGGACATTGCCTCAAGATTCAGGGGAGAAGATTTAGGACGGAGATGAGGAGAAACTGTTTTTCCCAGAGAGTGGTAAATCTGTGGAATTCTCTGCCCAGGGAAGCAGTTGAGGCTTCTTCACTAAATATATTTAAGAAATAGTTAGATAGGTTTTTACATAGTAAGGGAATTAAGGGTTATTAGATTAAATTTTTAAAATCTTGCCAGCCAAAGAAAGATGAGAGCAGTCACTGCTGTAGATTAGGCAAATGAGAAGTACTTTTTTCGGTCCCACTGTCCTTCCCTTATCCCCTCCAATTTGGTCAATATCCCAAATAAAGGAAGGTAACCTTAGATACAATATAAGACTTAGCTTCAGAACTAAACGTTTGACATTGGGCCTTGGCCCCAAAATGTGAAAGGTAGATGTTTTATCAGAAAATTGGAATTGCCTCCCACTCAAACACTCTCTGTTCAGGATCAGAGAGTTCACGTTGTGCTTATGTCCTTTCTCTGGCCTTGCCACCACCTCCAATCGAAACAGGAGCAGATTTCCTTTGCTAAAATCAGATTTCAACACCCATGATTGAATAATTTTTCCAGGTCTGATCTTTCCTTAAGGAACTGAGCAGATTTTAAGAGGAAACCTTCTATCTCCTCATTTCCAACCCCCACAAACACCACCATCCTTCCAAATTTGCAGGCTACATTATCTGCAATATACTTGTAAGCTTCCAGTCCATTCCTGGCTTGAGGAATTTGTATGGAACACTTCTTTTCCAGCAGAAAATTAAGACTGGCTTCCCGATGGAAAAGACATATGAGATAGAAAGCACACAATGGAAGTTAAAAACGTAAACAGGAGGAATTCTGCGGATGCTGGAAATTCAAGCAACACACATCAAAGTTGCTACACTCAGGTTGGAGGAACAACACCCTATATTCCGTCTGGGTAGGCTCCAACCTGATGGCATGAACATTGACTTCTCTAACTTCCGCTAATGCCCCACCTCCCCCTCGTACACCATCCGTTATTTATTTATATGCACACATTCTTTCTCTCTCTCTCTCTCCTTTTTCTTCCTCTGACTATACCCCTTGCCCATCCTCTGGCTTTTTCCCCCACTCCCCCTTTTCCTTCTCCCTGGGCCTCCTGTCCCATGATCCTCTCATATCCCTTTTGCCAATCACCTGTCCAGCTCTTGGCTCCATCCCTCCCCCTCCCGTCTTCTCCTATCATTTTGGATCTCATCCCCCGCCCCCCCCCGTCTCACTTTCAAATCTCTTACTAGCTCTTCCTTCAGTTAGTCCTGATGAAGGGTCTCAACCCGAAACGTCGACTGTACCTCTTCCTAGAGATGCTGCCTGGCCTGCTGCGTTCACCAGCAACTTTGATGTGTGTTGCTTGAGACAATGGAAGTGATGGCCAGTTTGATTGAATCTGTGAGGTGACCTGCCTTGCAGCATTTGATCACGCTGCTTCCTGTGCAACACAGAAACAAAATGCCCCGTGTTTAAATGTTGCAATGTAAGTTTAGATTCGACCATTCACACCCTGTGTGCTGCTTTGCATGTTCTTACTGCTGCCATCACGACATTGCCTTCCATTGTTGGAAATGACAGGGTCTACCTGGCTTCCAATTGATCACCAGGATAACTGAGAAGTCAATCTAAGGGAATGTCAGTGGAACATAACACAAATATTCTCACCCAATATCCTTCTTCGTGTCATCTCCAGCATCCTCTGGCTGTGTGGGTCCACACTCTGCAAATTCCATTCCTGAAGTACAATGATCCGAGGAGTGTCACTCCACCCCACCAGTGAGTTTATAATTGTTGGGTGTAATTCTTTACCCTGTGCCTTATGTAAGCAACATGCTGAACAGAATATATTGTTTACTTATTGAGGTATAGCGTGAATTAGGCCCTTCCAGCACTTTGAGTCGCGTCACTCAGCAAACCACCACTTTAACCCAAGCCTAATCACAGGACAATTTGCAATAATCAATTAACCTGCCAACCTGTACGTCTTTGGACTGTGGGAGGAAACTGGAGCACCCGGAGGAAACCCATGCAGTTATGGGGAGAATATACAAACTCTTTACAGGCAGTCGCAGGAATTGAAACCGGGTCGCCCGTACTGTAAAGTGTTGAGCTAACCACCACGCTACTGTGCTGGAAAAGTTAAACTAATTGCTTTCACCATGTCACAGAAATTTGTTCTCTAACTTCCCACTTCACCTTTCCTCCTGGGAACTGTCCAGAACTGGTGACCTACGTGACCTCAAAACGAGCTATTTATCATATTTTCATAAAATCACAAAATTTCCCTAATATCTATTGTTGCATAGCTCACTTGCTGATGAAACCCTCACATAGTCCTTGTTATTTATTTATTTATTTATGTATGTATGTATGTATGTATGTATGTATGTATGTATGTATCTACCTATCTACCAAAGTCTTTATTTATTTATTTGCTGGAATGCAGCATGCAATAGGCCCTTCTAGCCATTCAAGCTGCACTACCCAGCCTAATCACAGGACAGTTTACAATGACCAATTGCCAATTAACCTGCCCAATGGACTAAGATGGATTGGCCAAAATTGATTATTAAAATATATAAATAGAGCTACAAGACACATAACTGATTTTTTTACACATTTAGGGAATTTAACAAATTTGAATGTGTAGTCTTTCAGAGGCTGAAGATGTTTAGGCTGAAGTGCAGAAGTACCATTTTAAAATTGTTTTACTTGGATTTTAATGTTGTAAAAAATAGAAAAGAAAGACCGCAACATGAATTCAATAAGCTCAGGGAAGATAAAGATGAGCTAAATCCATAGGATACACTGGTGGAATTGAAATCAGCACATTCATCGAATGATTCCCAATAAGTAAATGTATTAGGAACACATTTGTGAAGATTAAAATGGCTAATCCTTAAGTAACATTGCATACGTGAGAAACCACACTGTTACTTGGAGAAATCACAAATTATTTTAAATTCTTCAATTCATCTCTAATTTAGGTATCTTGAATTATTTCAAAATGTCTTGAGACATTTTAGTCTAATGCCGGAATTATACTTCTTAAATTATTAAGGGAACTATAAACTGCAATCTTAAATGAGATGCTCAGAATTTAATTATAATTACTTTTAAATATAACTGCAGATACCTTCTGGTTGGTTTTTACATTAGTCCTCATCATTTTGAGATCTTTCTAATTCATCTTAAAATGCCTTTAAAAATGTTTAATGATGGTTGGGTTGACCTTGAAAGTAAATGTCATTAAGAGCAACGTGAATCTGATTTCAATTGCTCTTTGAATGGCATTTTGTCAGTTTAGAGAAGTAAATTTTAAAATGCTTTGTAATATGCTGGTGATATCAGTTTTGAGTAATCTACAAAGCTACCTATGTCTGTTACACATAATTACCAGTGTGTGTGTATATATATATATATTTTTTTTTTTTAATTACATGCTTAAAGCATGTATCTGAATATTTGGAAAAAGGTTTTCATTCGTTTCACCACTTATGGCAACCTGCCCCAGAACATATCTTTGCTGGTAACCAACCCTTTTCGTGAATGACAGTTTATCATCAGATACTATTCCTGACGAGTTATGTGTTGAGATGAAACCATGAATCTTTTTCTTTATTATAAGTAACTGGCTGTAAATTTTGATAAATTTCTGTAGTGAGTGGTGATAATAGATCAGGGGCTGTCAGTAGCCACAGAACAAGCTTATCTACAAAATGGTTCACACACTGGACAAGCAGCACATTTTTAAGACAATGTACCTTACAGAAAATTGCAACATCCTGTCTTTTTTTGACAATAGGTTTCATTAAAGTGTAGTATTAACCTGCACAAAAGCAACTCGAATGTAGCTGCTACCTGCT
The DNA here is from genome assembly GCF_030028105.1 of Mobula birostris. Classification (NCBI taxonomy): domain Eukaryota; kingdom Metazoa; phylum Chordata; class Chondrichthyes; order Myliobatiformes; family Myliobatidae; genus Mobula; species Mobula birostris. Next base: position 33,208,619 of record NC_092391.1, on the reverse strand, counting down.
GCTTCTTTGTACTGTTTTTAAATGGAGCTGAACCCTTGTGGTCAGAACTCATGCTTAAAGCAGACAAAACCATTGTGTATATTTGCAAACTGGGGACATAAGATCATAAGACATAGGAGCAGAAATAGACCAATAGCCCATCAAGTCTTCTCTCCCATTCCATCATGGTTGATTTATTATTCCTTTCATCTCCGTTCTCCTGCCTTCTCCCCGTAACCTTTGATGCCCTTACTAATCAGCCACCTATCAACCCCAGCTTTAAATATATTCATTGACTTGGCATCCACAGCCGTCTGTGCTAATGAATTCCACAGATTCACCACCCTCTGGTGAAAGAAATTCTTCCCCACCTCTGTTCAAAAGTGGTGTCACTCTATTCTGAGGCTGCGCCTTCTGGCGCTAGACTCTCCCATGAAAGGAAGCATCCTCTCCATATCCACTCTATCTGGGCCTTTCAATATTTGATAGGTTTCAATGGGCCTCCACCCCCGACAATTTTCCAAACTCCAGTGAGTACAGGCCCAGAACCATCAAGTGCTCCTCATATGTTAACTCTTTCATTCCTGGGAGATCATTTCTATGCTAACCCACTTTATCCTAACATCTTCTGTTTAAATATGTTGCAGGTTCAAATGCAGACTTAAAATTTGTATAAAATTAAATGGATATCATCAGTTTGTCTGCAATAATTATAAATGTCTGCAAACCTTATTTATGTCTTGCTGACTGTTGTTAATTGTGTAGAACATTCACACAGATTGTACAAATGTAATTTCTAACTAATTAAAAAGTATTTCAAAATGTTTTTTCAAATCTAACAAAACGTCATGAATTGCAATATGGATGCTTTGAGGTGGAATTTTGAATGATAGTTCAGAAGTTACTTCTGGAAAAGTGTTTCTATTTTTGGACATACTTTTCTTTCATGAGTTCATTAGTCCTTTTAGCCAGATTTTTTTTTTTTTTTGTTGATGTGGTTTTGGAGCTGGAAGTTCAGCTTTATTCTGTGCTGCAGTAAAACTAAATGCACCCGCCTCTTTAAGTTGACATGGAGCTGCATGGCCTGATTTACTGTCACTGGGAAAAAAACATACTCTTGATCTCATTTGTATGGCTAATAAAGATTAACTCCAGTGCTTACGGCAGGAATGAAAACCCAAAAGAAGTTTGAAAGGGGAAATGAGGTTTGTGAAAAGAGTGTTCACTTATCGAGGTAGGACGGACTGCATCATCTAGCAGAGTTCCTCATCACCAAAACGTGCCCATCAATAGCTCTATGGCTTTGCTTTGTTGGTAGTGAAAAGGACCCTCACAGTCAGATCCTTCTTGTGCAGGCAGGATCACAACATATTTCATGACATATGCCAGTGATATTAAACCTGATTCTGCAATTGAATATCGTTCCCAACACATTTCACCCTCAGGAAGGCTGCCAAACAAAGAGGCAGTCATCCATCACTTTGTGGAATGTGGATTCATTAAGAAGAGAAGGATGCAAGGTTCCTTGCCTCGGTTCATCCTAAACAATTGTATAACAGAGGACTCTCTGATCTACTGGTTGTTTCCAGGGACACATACAGAATCAGGCATCCAGTGCTACTGGAAGATCATCAACTCTGTGAAAGCAGACATCCCACCCTGCAAAAACTCATTTCAGGGAGGTAGCAGCACCACCCCACCCCCGCAACCCCATATCGCGCCCCCCCCCCCCCCCAGTCAACCTCCAGAGGTGTTTGTATACAGGACATTTGATTATGAAAGAGCACAACAATTTATTTGATCACATCTTGAAACTATTTATACACACACACACACACACACACACATATATATGTATCTCCATGGAATATATATACTCCTTGTTGAGTATTTTGTTGACATTCTCAATGCTAATAGCTAAATGCAAATGCAAATAGCTTTTCTATTTCTTTTGCAAACTTTCCTTGTACTGTGATGTGGCTTGCTTGGCAGATTTGAGCATTTTGCCGGAAGTCTCACCCTCATAGCAGTCTGTGTCAATGAATTTGTTAATTTTGCAAGACATAAGATTCACAAGATTCACAATTACATTATATTGTATTATATTATATTATCATGGAGTCATTTTTTAAGCAAGTCTACAGGGAGTTTGGCCTCATCACGTAGGACGTCAATAGAGTAGCTCCTTAGCAGCTAGCCAGCTAGTTTAAATAACTTTAGCTATGCTAATGAACAAAAGACACCTGTTAAACTCACCTCATCATGTCTTTTACAGTCATTTAACTCACCATGGACAATAGAAAAGTCACTGTTGCAAACAGTGCAGCGAGCAACACTGTCATTATTTTTTTTACCCCTATTAGGCAGGGGTACACTTTAGTGTAGTCTGGGGTAAAATAAGTTTTATATTTTTTTGGAACACTCTGCCATGGTGCTTCAGGACACTAAACTGAACTGATGGACAAAGAAAGAGAGAGAGAGGTCTATTGTAAAGCCTGCCCACAGAGAAAACTGGTAGGTCTACTTAACACAAAGAGAGACCAATCAGGATGCTCTCTCTGTCACTCGCTCTCTCTGTGTGCGTCTCTCTCTCTCCCTCTCGTTGGCTCTCAAATAAATGATTTCCGGGATATTGTATATAGTTTGCGGGAGTCAAGGAGCTGCTATCAATATGCAGGGAGATTCCCGGAACTTCCGGGAGAGGTGGGACTTCTGTGAAGGGCACTCTTTGTTCTGCTTGAAACTTGTTGGTCTTCTAGCATAAGATGATATCCTTAAGGTAATGCTGTTGACACTCGATGGCTCGTCCATTTTCTGATGCCTGATATGCAGGGGTGAGGCAGCCGGGGAAGAATCCAGTGGGCCAAATGGGTAACTATGGTGTTGTTAGGTTAAAAAAAAAGTGACTATATCACTGAATGCATTGGCCAAATGACACAAAGAATGTAAAACAAAGTTTTGCACTTTTTTTCCAGTATATACATTTGGTATCAATTTTGATTTATTATCATCTCATGCACCAAGATACAGTGAAAAGTGTGTCTTACGTACTGCTTATACAGATCAAATCTTCACATATGCACTGAGTTAGAATAGGGTAAATCAGTAACAATTTAAATAAAGCATAACAACTGCAAAAAAAATCGCAATGCAGGTAAATGATAAAGTACAAGATCATAATGAGGTATATTTTGTGAGACCAAGTGTCCATCTTATTGTAGCCAGGTGGAACAGAGAATTGTGCCTGTTGTTTCTGGCAGGAGGGAAAATAGCGTGGAACCTTTCTCCCCAGGTGGCCTTAAAAGCGTGTCCCCAGATGTCCTTGGGTGGTTGTCTACTTCATAAGGGGAGAATATTGGGGGCCTTTTATTTAACACCTTTTTCTTAACTTGAGTTTCCATGTAAACCTGAGGCACTGAAGCACTTCATTATACAGGTGTTGTAACTTTACCTAACACACTGTATTGTACTTTATTTGGTCTGATGATAACTCAGGTGCTCTATTTTATGTGAAATCTGACTTGCCTCTCTATGTACAATGTTTTTAACAAAACTGCTGTTTGTTAATAAAATGTGTTATAACTTTAACATACATTGTTGGACTGCCTGTCATCCTGTCTCAGTGGTTAGATTATACAAGAGGTCCATTCAAGAGTAATAACAGTGAAGGAGAAGCTGTCCTTGAGCCTGGTGGGATGTCGTCTCAGGCTTTTGTATTTCTTGCCTGAGGGGAGGAAAGAAAATTTCTAGGATGAGTGGGATCCTTCATTATGCTGGCTGCTTGTACTTTATTATAAATAAAATGTAGTTTTGAAACAAAACAAAGTCAGAGGGATTAAGCTGGTGTTTCTTGAAGATTGAGTATTGATAGTGCTTCCAGTTGCTTGGTGAGAATGGGGGTAATCAGCTTCAGCAAAAGCGGATAATTGCACTGATGTCAACTTGGCTGAGTGGCTATAATATTGATGAGAGTTGAGGCAGAGCTTGTGCTAGGCAGTTTCTGGTCCACGTATGCAGAAATTGATCAAAATTTAACTTTTACAGTGAGCCGCAAGAGAACCAAAAGCTCCATAAAACCACAAGCTGTGAAGGAGAGGAGAAAGAAAGGCAGGAGAAGCACATTTGCTGAAATTTAACCCAAGAATGCCTGTGATGTGGTTGCCCACAGAGGGGGGAAAAAACTAACAACCTTGTAAGAAAATAACAAGCTAAACTCCAAAAATTCTGGATTTTTCCTTGGGTCTTTTAAAATTCTACTTGGTTAGGTTATCATAGTTAAGTGGCACAACAGATTCAAACATGCCCACAAGGAGTTCCTCTTGCATTACCATGGACACAATGAACTTATCATGAATTGTCTTTCTTTATACTAAGGCTTCTACATAGCCATTTTTCACGGTTTTATGATCCTATCTACAATTCATGTATAATATATATTCTCTGCTTTGTCTGTAACTACCTTCCTGTGATACAGTGAAGTTTTTATTGCACATGTAGCTCACTTTACTTGTAAATAGTGCAAAAAAAATGACTTGCTTGACCTACTACGATCAAAGCCACACTGACTGTCAACATATTAATGTAAGAACACAAGGATTTGTACATTCTCCCTGAGACTCATTGGTTTCCTTCATAGGCTATTTCCTGTCAAATCCTAACAATGAGTGTGTGTGCAGGTTAATTGGGCACTTAGAAATTGTCAATTTCCTCTGAGTGATAGAGCCTCAGGAAAATTAATGGGAATCTAGAGAACAGTTTGCACTAATCCTACACTATCACTGTAGGTGTTAATACTGCTCTCTCATTAATATTCCTCTGGTTCTATCACACTGCAGGTCAGGCAACATCTGTGGAAAGAGAAACAGTTAACATCTCAGGACCTGAAACTTTATCTGTTTCTCCATCCGCAATTGCTCAGTGATCCCAGCATTTCCAAATTTTATTGATTGTATTTGGTTGTCCAAAATCTTTTCACTAAAGCTTTCAGTTCTGTGCAGGCTTTGTGTCTAAAATAACTTGTTCATTCATTTAAACACCTTTACCTTCATTTTTCAGGTGTCCAGCTTGCAATCTCCCCCATTTATTCTTCAACGTTGCCTTCACTCACACTGAACTGATATGCATGTGAGAAAATGAAGTTATTTTAATTGTAGACATGGTTATTTTAATGGTATTTTTAAGAAGTTATTTTAATTGTAGTCTGCAAATGCTGGAAATCCAAAGCAACACACACAAAATGCTGGAGTAGCTCAGCAGGTTAGGCAGCATCTATGGAAAATAGGAAACAGTTGAAGTGTTGGGCTGAGACCTTGCAGGACAGGAAAGGGAGGGGGTAGATGCCAGAGTAAAAGTGAGGGGAAGGGAAGGAGGCTTTCTGGAGGTTGATTGGTGAAGCCAGGTGGGTGGGAGAAATAAAAGGCTGGAGGGGAAGGAACTTGATAGAATAGATCATAGGAGAAAGGGAAGGAGGAGGGGCCCAGGGGAATGTGATAGGCAGGTGAGAAGAGGTAAAAGGCCAAACAGGGGAATAGAAGAGGGAAGAGAAAATACTGTATTTACTGGAAGGAGAAATCAATATTCATGCTATCAATTTGGAGGCTTCCCAGATAGACTATAAGGTGTTGCTTCCCCACCCTGTGGGTGGGCTCATCTTGGCACAAGAGGAGGCCATGGGCCAACACGTGGGAATGGGAACTGGAATTAATGTTTGGCCACTGGGAAGTTCCACTTTTGGCAGATGGTGCGGGGGTACTCAAGGAAGCAGTGCTGTGTTTAATAAAGTTGGAAAGACACCGTGGGCTGTCATTTGCAGAAATTTGTACAAAATCCATGTTTTATTAATAATCTAATAATTTTGAGGAAGAAATTGATGGAAGGATGAATGCATGAATCCTAAATATTTCACCTAGATTTTTGAAGTTTGAAAAACAATGATTAAAAGATGCAGATGAGCAAGCTGTCAATCATCACTTGATTTTTTTTTGTGTATCCTCAAGGTCTTCCTTTATACTCTCATTGTGTTTCTAATCTGTTTCTTTACCCCTCACATTGAACAGATGTCCTACTAAAGCTGGCATCCTAATTATAATTAAAGAATTGCACTCAGTTGCCACTTTATTAGCTTCCTCCTGTACTTAACAAAGCGGCCACTGAGTGTATGGTCTGCTGCTGTAGCCAACTAATCTCAAAGTTCAATGTGTTGTCTGTTTAGAGATTTTCTTCTGCACACTACTGTTATAAAGTGTGGTTATTTGAGTTACTGGTGCCTTGTCAGCTTGAACCAGTCAGGCCATTCTCCTCTACCTCACCCTTAAGAAGGCATTTTCGCCCATAGAACATGCATTCATGGGATTTTTTTTGTTTATCGCACCATTCTCTGTAAACTCCAGTGACTGTTGTGCATGAAAATCCCAGGAAATCAGCAGTTCTTAAGGTACTGAAACCCTGTCTGGCACCAGCTATCATTCCATGGTCAAAGTCAGTTATATCATATTTCCACCCCATTCTGATGTTTGGTCTGAACAATAGCTGAACATTTTGACTATGCCTGCATGCTTTTATGCATTGAGTTGCTGCCATATGATTGGCTGATTAGATATTTGTATTAATGATCAGGTCTACAGATGTACCATTGAGGGTATAAACACTACATCCCACGTAATAATACGCAGTGAATATGAAATAAATGGGGTGATTCTTTCTGAAGTGGGGAACATCTTAGTAGAAAGGAAAGTGATACAGGACATCTGCAGTGGCACCTTGGTGTACTGAGTTTTCTATCACCACTGAAGTATTCAAATGTCCAAAATAAATGTATTATTAAAGTCTGTATATGTAACCATAAGCTACCCTAAGATTTATTTTCTTGCCAACATTAATAGTGAAACAATAGCAAAAATTAGGCTCCTATTCCTCCTTCCCAATAGCAGCAGTGTGACGGGAGCATAGCCTGGAAGGGGGGTTTCCTTGATGATGGATGCTGCTCTCTGGTGGAGCTCTCCTTGCATATTTTGGGGAGGGCTTTTCCTGTGATGGACTAGGCTGCACCCACCATTTTCTGTAGGATTTTCCTTTCTTATTGATGTTCCCATACCAGACCATGATGCAACAAGTCAAAATATGTGTTAAGTTCCAAAGTAATCAAGTACTTATCAACAGAATATATTCATGTTACAAAATGTATTTGGCATTTATATCTGGGATTCTATATGATATTTCCTCATCTATATTATTTGAATATTGATCATTTCATAGCTTGACTTTCATATAACCTTGAATGAAGTGCAGCCACACACTTCCTGGCATTAAGACCTATGTAGGGAGTGGATATTTAACAAGCTCTGTTTCATCCCACTATATTGACTAAGTAAAATCCATTTCATCACAAGGTTTGATATCAAATGCACTTTTAACTGGTCACTAATTTAATTAAAAGAATCTCAATCACAGTAAGCACGAAAGTAAACCAATGCAAGACTTCTAATCTTGGTTTCGTCTCTCTGGATGCAGTATTCATAAATATTTCATTCTTTTAGTCAGTGTTAATGTTTTTTCCATGATGGCACCAATAAGTGGTGACTCTTTGTGTGTATGCCAGTGATATTAAACCTGATTCTGATTCACTGTCAACATTCGATGTGGTAGTGCTGAGCTTCTAATCTTACAACCGTTGCTTACAGACACATGTAAGATCACTCATATTACCATTTTCCTCAGTTCATGCAGAGAGGCTATTTGGCCCATCGAGCCTTTGCTTTTTGCCAAAGCAAGCATCAGTTCCACTCTCCCAATTACTGTATTTTGCTGTATTCTATACTCTCACATACCTTTTCTTGAGTGGAAAGCTGGCTGTGCACTAGTCCCTTTCTTTAAGCAGTTATGTATTCCTCTCTGGCATTATTTGTGGTGAGCATCACTTTTCTTTACATAACTTTCTTTCCCACCATTACCTAACCTTGCACATGCTGTATCCTCAGTTGAATGTGAAGGTGCACTTTTTGTCTGATCTTAGCTGTGGTTATAATAATATCTTTCATTTTTAAAGTTTTCTTTAACTTTATTAAATACAATATGATAAAAAATGCCTTAAGGCATCCTGCAGTCAATGGAGATGAGATATAAACGTCTTTCTGAAAAGATGTATAAAACAGGGAAAAAGGATTTAATAAACACAAGCATTCATATGAGAGTAAGGATACTGCCCCTTTAAATGTGTTAATAGCTGAAATGAGATCAAAATGGGAGAACAGGAAGATGCATATTAAAATAATCCTTCAGATATGATACTTTTGGGACACAAAGATGCAAGAGCTGTATAAATATTTGCTTAAATTTATTTTACTAGATAATTACACTCAATGGAATTTGCTGCCATTTCATCTGGGAAATGGCGTGTAAATTTGAGATCCAAGTTCATAGTGAATTTATTGTCAATATACATATATGGTATGTCACCGTATGTAACTCTGAGATTCTTTTTCTTGTGTGCATATTCAATAAATCCATTAACCATTATAGAATCAATGAAAGGCCACACCAACAGGACAGACAACAAACTGTGCAAATACAAAAATAAAGAAAATAATAATAGTAATAATAAATAAGCAATAAATATCAAAAACTTGAGATGAAGAGTCCTTGAAAGTGAGTTCATACGTTATGGGAACAGTTCAGTGATGGGGTGAGTGAAGTTGAGTGACATTATCCTCTCTGGATCATGAGCCCTGAAGGCAAAGGGGAAAAAACAGTTCCTGAACTGGTAGTGTGAGTCCTGAGGCTCTTGTTCCTTCTCCCTGATGGTAGCAGAGAGAAGAGGTCATGACCTGGTACTAGGAGCAGGGGTCCCAGATGATGGATGCTGCTTTCCTTTGACAATGCTCTGTGTAGATCTGCTCAATGGTGAGGAGGGTTTTACCTGTGCTGGATTGGGCCCTATCCATTACTTTTATAGGATTTTCCTTTCAAGGACATTTGTGTTTCCATACTAGGCTGTGATACAGCCAGTCAATATACTCTCCACTACACACTTACATAAATTTGTTGAAGTTTTAGATGTCATGCCAAATCTTCGCAAACTTCTAGGAAAGTAGAGGTGCTGCTGTGCTTTTTTTGTAAATGCACCTACGTGTTAGGCCCAGGGCAGGTCCTCTGAAATGATAACACCAAAGAATTTAAAATTGCTGAATCTCACTACCTCTGATCTCCCAATGAGGACTGGCTCATGGGCCTTTGGTTTCTCCCTCCTGAATCTGTGTTGGGCACGTGGCCAAATGGTTAAGGCGTTCGTCTAGTTACCTCAAGGTCACTAGTTCGGGCCTCAGCTGTGGCAGCGTGTTTGTGCCCTTGAGCAAGGCACTTAATCACACATTGCTCTAGTCTGTGCGAGGAGTGGCGCCCCACACAGACCTCCAATCTGCACCTTGTAAGGCATGAAAATGCCCGACGCAGGCCTCTCATGGTCTGAGTCGGCGTTCCCTCCCCCTCCTGAATTTAATGATCAGCTCCTTGGTCTTGCTGACATTGAGTAAGACGTTGTTGCTGTGGCAACACTGAGCCAGATTTTCAATCTCCCTCCTATATGCTGATACATCACCACCTTTAATTTGGACTACAACAGTGGTGTTGTCAGCAAACAAATATGCATTACAAACACAAGAAAATTTGTAGCTGCTGGAAATCCAAGCAACACACACAAAATGTTATAGGAACTCAGCAGGTCAGGCAGCATCTACGAAACAGAGTAAACAGAGGTTAAAGGTTTTGGACTGAGGCCCTTCATCAGGACTTCTGTGTGTATTTAATATGGTATTAGAGCTTTGTTTAACTACAAAGCCATAGGTGTAAAGAGAGTAAGTGGTGGCTAAGCACACAGCCCTGTGGTGCATCTGTGTTGATGGAGATTGTGGAGTTGTTATTGCCAATCTGAACTGACTGGGTTCTGAAAGTGAGGAAATCGAAGATTCAATTGCACAAGGAGATATTGAGGCCAAGGTCTTGAAGCTTATTGATTAGTTTTGAAGGGATGATAATATTGAATGCCAAGCTGTAGTCGATTAAGAACATCCTGATATATGCATCTTTGCTGTCCAGATGTTGCAGGGTTGATTGAAAAGCCAATAAAATGGCATCTGCTGTGAACCTGTTGTGTCAGGAGGCAAATTGGAGCAGATCCAAGTCACCTCTCAGGCAGGAATTGATGTGTTTCATCACCAACCTCTCAGAACACTTCATTGTAGATGTAAGAGCTATTGGATGATATTAATTAAGGCAGGTTATCATGTTCTTCTTAAGTCTTGATATAATTGAAGCCTGCTTGAAGCAAGTGGGCACCTCAGGCTGCAAAGAGAGAAGTTAAAGATTTCACTGAACACTCCGGCTAGTTGAACAGACAGGTCTAGAGTATTTGGGCAGGTACCCCATGTGGGCTGGATGCTTTCCATGGGTTCATCCTCCTGAAGGATACTCTCACGCCGTCTGAAATTGGGGGCTGTGTGTGTGTTTGTGATGGCTCCCCAATGTTTGACAGCCAAAGTGAGTATAAAAGACATCGAGCTCATCTGGCAGTGAAGCCCTGTTGATTTTACTTTGTAAGAGGTGATAGCATTCAACCTCTGTCACAGCTGTCGAGCATCCTTTATTGACTCAAGTTTAATTTGGAATTGCCACTTTGCCCATGAGGGAGCTTTCTGGAAATTGTACTTTCTTGGTCACCGGACTTGAATGCCTCTTATCCGGCCCTCAGCAGTTTGCAGATCTCATGGTTCATCCAGGGTTTCTGGTTGGGGAAGGCTGAATGATTTTGTGTCACCACAAAATCAATGACTGTTTTTTTTATATAAAGTCCGTGACAACCAGAATATTCATTCAGATCCACAGTTGATCCTTGATCTCACTAATCTTCCTCTCGGCATTTATCCCTGCAGATGACCTAAGTGCTACCCCTGCCAATGCACCTCCTCCTTCCCCTCCATTCAGGGTCCCAAACAGTCCTTCCAGGTTAGGCAGCCTCCTCTGCATTGGTAAGACCCATTGTAAATTGGGGGACTGCTTAGTTGAACACCATTGCTCCAACCGCCACAAGTGGGAAGTCCCGGTGGTCAAACATTTTAATTCTGAATCCCATTCCCTGTTCTGACATGTCAGTCCATAGCCTCCTCCTGTGCCAAGATGAAGCCACCCTCAGGGTGGAGGAGCAACACCTCATATTCTTTCTGGGTACTCACCAACTTGATGGCATAAATAATGATTTCTCCTTCCCGTAGATAAATTCCACCCGTTCTGTCCCGTTCCTCTGTTCTCCACTCCGACATTTTAATTCTCACCTGCCTATCACTTCTCTATGGGTCCCCTCCTCTTTCCCTTTCTCTTATGGTCCACTCTTCATCCTAAAGATTTTTACTTCTTAAATTTCACCAATCACCTTGCAGCTACTCTTTTTCTCCTCCCCCACCTTTTAATTCAGGCATCTCCCCCCTTCTCTCTTAGTCCTGAAGAAGAGTCTCAGCCCGAAACGTCGACTGTTTACTCTTTTCTGTAGTTGCTGAGTTCCTCCAGTATATTGTGTGCATCGCTTTGGATTTCCAGCATCTGCAGATTTTCTCATGTTTGTTACAGAGATGTCAATAAGGTGATGCTAGGCACAGAAGAGCCTGTACAAAAGGTGACTCGGACAGGAATTGATAAAGTAGTGGTGGTTGGGGGTGTGGAGGGGTGGGTTAGTGTGTGGAGGTGTTGATCAGCCTTACTGCTTGGGTAAATTAAATGTTTTTTGAGTCTGGGTGTCCTGGCGTGGATTCTACATAGACACCTTGCTGATGGGAAAGTTACAAACAGTCCATGAACAGAGTGGGTGGGATCCTTCATGATGTTCCTGGCTTTTCTCTGGCACCTTTCTGTATGTATGTCCCTGATGGTGGGTAGGCTGATGCCAATAATGTGTTGGGCCAATTGTACTACCCATTGAAGACCTTCCATTTTCATCACAGTGCTGATTCCATATCATACAGTGGTTTAGCATATTAGGATGCTCTCCAAGCATGTTAACATGGGTTGTGAATGTCCACGGTATAACACATAGTAATTGGACTTCGGGCAAGGAAGTTAGCACCTACTGTAAGTTAGATATTGGCTGTCCAACATTTCCGATGATAACATTTGTCTGTGCAGCTCATCAATTGTGCGACATGGAGAAAAATGTGTGCGGGAGGAGTTTTATAGTTGTACTGGGGCGGTTCCACGTTCTCGGCCTCAAAAATCTTTGTCCAATGGTATGAAAAATCATCATGACCAGAGACTTCCTGAGCTGCAGTGGATAGCCATGATGCCTTCTGCGCCTTGCCGTGCCTTTCACTCTCCACAAAGTGTTGCAGCACTGCTTTCTTGCCCGTGGGATCTTGTAGTTGATCTCATCCTTCCAGTCTGCCGGAACTGGTTTCACATGCTGGGGTAGGCATATCCCTTTCTATCCAGGGTTGGAGGTTACTGGTTACCCTCACCCGGTTTACCAGGGTGTGGCCACTGTCTCGTGCAAACCTACAGTACTTGGAGCCACAGGTGAGAGCTGGTTGGTAGGTGGGAACCAAAGGTGGATGAGCTGCCCCTAGGCAGAGGACAATATGCCCACCACCAGAGGTGCTACCCCTCCCTGTACACTCCACCTAAGTTAAATACTGCATGATTAACTGCATGTTGATCAATTGTATACTTGAGTTTGTGAATAAATCTGTTTCCCATCGGATATATCTTGCGTACTTCTGTTTGCCTCAAAACGATAAAGCATCTGGGTAGCACACACTTAAATGGATATTAGTTGAGGTACTCAGAAAGAGTAGGTGCAGCAGTGGCATACTCTGGGCATTGAGTCCAGCATGATCCAGTCCATTTTTTATATAAAGCATAGGGGCTAATTTCTTATGATTGTCAGGTGCAAGGATCTTTACTTGGAAACCAGCTGTGATGAAATGTAGTGTGTGCACTTTTTTCATAGGAGCCAATATAATCTGAATTCACTTTCAGTCATTTTAATGAAGGTTTTGGCCCATTTCATTTAAACTATTAAAAATATTGTTTCATAGAAATAGATAAAACTTTATGCTTGCATTCAACCAGCAAATGACTTCCTAAGCTGGTGGGGAATAGTTCTTTTGAAATTCATACTTTTTTTTCTGTAAACTCATTTCTAGAGATATTTTGGTTCATAATTTATTTAGCATAGTGGAAAAATATTACGGCATCCAGGGGATAAGTCACATTTGAATGCAAATTTACATAATTTGCAAACCTGGAAATAAGATCTGTTTTGCACATTCATCTTTCAGTCAAAAGTTAGACTGAAGTCGACAATTAACATAGGCACAATTCACATTTTCAGGGCAGATGCGGTAAAGTATACATAAAACTGTAAAAACAATTGATGAATTACTACTTCTGAAACAGGATGATGCCAAATTGTGGAGTAAGCCCATCATTGTTCCTGACTTTGCTAAGTTTTCAATCATTTTAACATGCAGATTCAACTACATGAATGCTTCCATTGTAGTAATTAGTTAACTGGTTCTGCTGAGTGTTAATAATCAACAATTCATCTGTGATGTGGTAAATCCATCCCAGATATGGTAAATTCAAACTGACTGTCCTTTACCATGCATTACTGAAAAGATCTTGTACTGTCAGAAGAACTACGTAGGTTTGAATGAGATGCCGTCTACCTTCATTTAGCTTGGATTTACACATCCACATAGTCCTCAGAGCACAGAAGAGGGTCTTTTAAACCACTTATCATGTTCCAGCTAGTCTTTTCCCGTCCCCAACCTTCTTATTCTGGCATCTCTGCCCTTCCTTCTCAGTTCCAAAGAAGGGTCTTTGCCTGGAATGTTGGCTGTTTACTATTTTCCATAGATGCTGACTGACCCGCTGTGTTCCTCCAGTGTGTTGTGTGTGTTGCATCAAATCCATGCTGGCTGTCTGTGGAACAATCCAGTCAGAGCTATTCACACACTCTATTCTTACTTTCCTCCTATTGTATCACCTTCAAAGATAATCCAATTTCCTTTCAGGATTATTGATCATCTCCATTTGCACCATTATGATTGTCAATGAGTTCCAGGTTATCAGCACTTTTTCCTTCACTTTCCCCTGCATCTCTTGTCCAAGGCCAGATAACTATGTCTCTTAATCATTGCACCTTCTCTTGGGGAACATTTCAGTCAATTATATTCCAGAGTGAGAAGTAACTATTTATCATGACTTAGTTTCCCATCAAGCCATTTTTGTTATCAAGTTGAGAGGCGTACCCCTATTTCATACACTTCTAGTGGTTATTAATCTGCTTTATTGTGGTATTTGCAAAACACCTCCTCAAAATGCAAGTAAATAGCATGCACCTCATTCCTTCATTAATCTTGTCTGCTAATTTATCAAAAAATTCAATTTGGATGGACAAACATAGTTGCCTTTCACAAAGCTCTGTTGGCTCTCTTGAATTAAATGAATATTCTGCAAGTCTCTGTTAACTCCAAGTGTTTGCATTCTCTCTTGTATCTGTTAACTTTTCTCTGAGTATTGTTCTAGAACCTTGCCCATAACTAATATTAAACTGACTTGTCTACTGTGTTTTCACAGCAACACTTGACCAGAGAATTCTTGATACCATTATCCATGGACAATTTCTATGTGGCTAGGGAAGACTGGAAGATGATTGCAAAGCAAAGTAGCAGTCTCCTCTCAGAATCAGTATCAGGTTTACTATCATTGACATATAGACAATAGGTGCAGGAGTAGGCCATTCGGCCCTTTGAGCAAGCACTGTTGCTCACTGTGATCATGGCTGATCATCCACAATCAGTACCTCGTTCCTGCTTTCTCCCCATATCCCTTGACTCCATTATCTTTAAGAGCTCTGTCTAATTCTTTCTTGAAAGCATCCAGAGAATTGGCCTCCACTGCCCTCTGAGGCAGAGCATTCCACAAATCCACAACTCTCTGTGTGAAAAAGTTTTTCCTCAACTCCATGCCTTCCTCAATGGCTTACCCCTTATTCTTAAACTGTGGGTTCTGGACTCCCCCAAAATCGGGAACATGTTTCCTGCCTCTAGCATGTCCAATCCCTTAATAATCTTATTCTTCAATCAGATCCCCTCTCATCCTTCTGAATTCCAGTGTATACAAGCCCAGTCACTCCAATCTTCCAATATTTGACAGTCCTGCCATCCCAGGAATCAACCTCGTGAACCTATGGCTGCACTCTCTCAATAACAAGAATGTCCTTCCTCAAATTTGGAGACCAAAACTTCACACAATACTCCAGGTGTGGTCTCACAAGGGCTCTGTACAACTGCAGAAGGACCTCTTTGTTCCTATACTCAACTCCCCTTGTTATGAAGGCCAACATGCTATTAGCTTTCTTCACTGCCTGCTGTACCTGTATGCTTACTTTCAGTGACTGATGAACAAAGACACCTTGAGCTCATTGTACTTCCCCTTTTCCTAACTTGACACCATTCTGATAGTAATCTGCCTTCCTGTTCTTGCCACCAAAGTGGATAACCTCACATTTAGCCGCATTAAACTGCATCTGCCCACTCACCCAACCTGTCCAAGTCTCCCTGCATTCTGATAGCATCCTCTTCACATTTCACACTGCCACCCAGTTTTGTGTCATCTGCAAATTTGCTAATGTTACTTTTAATCCCTTCATCTAAATCATTAATGTATATTGTAAATAGCTGCGGTCCCAGCACCGAGCCTTGCGATACCCCACTAATCACTGCCTGCCATTCTGAAAAGGACCCATTAATCCCTACTCTTTGTTTCCTGTCTGCCAACCAATTTTCTATCCATGTCAGTACCCTACCCCCAATACCATGTGCTCTAATTTTGCCCACTAACCTCCTATGTGGGACCTTATCAAAGGCTTTCTGAAAGTCCAGGTACACTACATCCACTGGCTTTCCCATGTCCATTTTCACAGTTACATCCTCAAAAAATTCCAGAAGATTAGTCAAGCATGATTTCCCCTTCATAGATCCATGCTGACTGGGACCGATCCTGCTACTGCTATCCAAATGTGCCACTATTTCATCTTTTATAATTGACTCCAGCACCTTCCCCACCACTGATGTCAGGCTAACTTGTCTAAAATTCCCTGCTTTCTCTCTCCCTCCTTTCTTAAAAAGTGGAATAACATTAACTACCCTCCAATCCACAGGAACTGATCCTGAATCTGTAGAACATTGGAAAATGATTACCAGTGTGTCCACGATTTATAGAGCGACCTCCTTAAGTGCCCTGGGATGCAGACCATCAGGCCCTGGGGATTTATCACCCTTCAGTCCCATCAGTCTACCCAACACCATTTTCTGCCTAGTGTGAATTTCCTTCAGTTCCTATAGTGGCCAGAGGTTACCCTAGGTCCTCTGGCCACTATAACATCTGGGAGATTGTTTGTGTCTTCCCTAGTGAAGACAGATCCAAAGTATCTGTTCAACTCGTCTGCTTTGTCCCCCATAATAATTTCACCCGTTTCTGTCTTCAAGGTCCCAACTTTGGTCTTAACTTTTTTTTCCTCTTCACATACTTAAAGAAGCATTTACTATCCTCCTTTATATTCTTGGCTAGCTTACCTTCATACCTCATCATTTCTCCCTGTATTGCCTTTTTAGTTATCTTCTGTTGCTCTTTAAAAGTTTCCCAATCCCCTGGCTTCCCGCTCATCTTTGCTATGTTTTCCTTCTTCTCTTTTATTTTTATACTGTCCTTGACTTCCCTTGTCATCCACGGTCGCCCCTTACTCCCCTTAGAATCTTTCTTCCTCTTCGGAATGAACTGATCCTGCACCTTCAGTATTATTCCCAGAAATACCCGCCATTATTGTTCCACTGTCATCCCTGCTAGGGTATCTTTCCAATCAACTTTGGCCAGCTCCTCCCTCATGGCTCCATAGTACCCTTTGTTCAACTGTAATACTGACACTTCCAATTTTCCCTTCTCCCTCTCAAATTGTTGATTAAAACTTATCATATTATGATCACTACCTCCTAATGGCTCCTTTACCTCGAGTTCCCTTATCAAATCCAGTTCATTACACAACACTAAATCCAGAATTGCCTTCTTCCTGGTAGGCTCTAGTACAATCTCCTCTAAGAATCCATCTCAGAGGCACTCCACAAACTCCCTTTCTTGGGATCCAGTCTAGCTGGTTTTCCCAGTCTACCTGCATGTTGAAATCCTTCATAGACATAGACATAGACATACTTTATTGATCCCGAGGGAAATTGGGTTTCGTTACAGCTGCACCAACCAAGAATAGAGCATAAATATAGCAATACAAAGCCACAAACAATCAAACAACAAAATGTAAACTATGCCAGATGGAAATAAGTCCAGGACCAGCCCACTGGCTCAGGGTGTCTGACTCTCCACGGGAGGAGCTGCAAAGTTCGATGGCCACAGGCAGGAATAACCTCCCATGACGCCCAGTGTTGCATCTCGGTGGAATATGGCCGGAGTCCAACGGCAAAAAGTTTAATATCTGGGCTACAAACACGTTCCTTGACCAGAATTGCACCATCTGTTGTTAACCAGAACAGCAAGCCCCCCTCCCTTACGTTTGCCGCTCTCAGTACAATTTATAAACAACCGTAGCATTACCTTTGCAACATGCCAATTTTAACTCTTGATTCAACTTGCACCCTATATCCAGGCTACTGTTTGGGGGCCTGTAGATAACTCCCATTAGTGTCTTTTTACCCTCACAATTTCTCAGTTCTATCCATACTGACTCTACATCTCCTGATTCTATTTCACCCCTCGCAAGGGACTGAATTTCATTCCTCGCCAACAGAGCCATCCCACCTTTTCTGCCCACCCGTCTGTCCTTTCAATAGGAATATTCATTTCCCAGCCCTGGTCCTCTTGCAGTCATGTCTCTGTTATTCCTACAGCATCATACTTGCCAATTTCCAACTGAGCCTCAAGCTCATCCACTTTGTTTCTTATACTTAGTGCATTCATATATAATACTTTTAATCCATTACTCCCCTCACCTTACACATCGATTCCTATTGCACTTGGACATACTCTGCGATCCCTTCCTGAGCTTTCTGTCCCATTAATTCTGTTGTCTTTCTTAACTTTATTTATTCTCTCTTTCCCTTTAACTCCATCCTTTATATATCCAGTTCATCTCCTCCCCCCACCTCCCACAACTACTTCGTTTAAATGCACCCATGTAGCAGTGGCAAACCTGCCTGCCAGAATGCTGGTCCACTGCCTGTTAAGGTGCAACCCGGCCCTTTTGTACAATTCATCCTTACCCCAAAACAGATCCCAGTGGTCTAAGGATCTAAATTCCTGCTTCCCGCACCAGCTCCTCAGCCACACATTCAGATCCCCTATCTCCCTGTTCCTGCCCTCACCAGCGCGAGGAACTGGAAGCAAACTGGAGAAGCAAGTAGCTGAAGAAGTGAGCGGAAGAATTCGGGTCGAAAAAGTTGTTTTTTTTTAAAAAACTGCTCGGGGAGAAGGGTCTGCACTGCGCAGGCGCGTGACGTAGCACGCCAAGGTTTAAAAAGCAGACCACCATATGCAGCGGCCATCGTTGTAGCGGCCATCGTCGGAGTGGACTGAGTCAGAGTGGGGCGGCTTTGGCTCAGACAGGCTTTGGCGAGGACAGGCAGAGGTCAGGGTAGGTTCTGGTAAGTTTTTTGTTCAGATTGTCTAGCGTAGAGAGAATGCCAGGCAGGATGTTGGAATGCTCCTCTTGCAGGATGTGGGAAGTCAGGGAGCCCTCCGGTGTCCCTGACAACGACACCTGCAGGAAGTGCATCCAGCTGCAGCTCCTAACAAACCGCGTTAGGGAACTGGAGCAGGAGCTGGATGACCTGCGAACCATTCAGGAGAATGAGGAGATTATAGATAGTAGCTACAGGGAGGTAGTTACGCCAAAGGAGCAGAGGACAGGAAATTGGGTCATTGTCAGGCGAGGGAAGGGGAAAGGGCAGGCAGAGCAGGGTTCTCCTGTGGCCATTCCCCTCAGCAACAAGTATACCGCATTGGATACTGTTGGGGGGGGATGACTTACCTGGGACTAGCTGCAGTAGCCGGATCTCTGGCACTGAGACTGGCTCTGCAGTGCAGAAGGGAGGTGGGAGTAAGAGGAGAGCGGTAGTGATAGGGGACTCGATAGTTAGAGGTGCAGATAGGAGGTTCTGTGGTTGTGACAGAGAATCCAGGATGGTTTGTTGCCTCCCAGGTGCCAGGGTCAAGGATGTCTCTGATCGCTTGCATGACATTCTGAAGTGGGAGGGTGATCAGCCAGATGTCGTGGTGCATATCAGTACCAATGACATAGCAAGGAAGAGTGAGTAGATCCTGGACAGTGAGTATAGAGAGCTTGGTAGGAAGTTGAAAAGCAAGACCTCGAGGGTGGTAATCTCAGGATTGCTACCTGTGCTACGTGCCAGTGAGGGTAGGAATAGGATGCTCTGGAGGAGGAACAAGTGGCTGAGGAACTGGTGTAGGGGGCAGGGTTTCAGATTTCAGGATCATTGGGACCTCTTCTGGGGCAGGTGGGACCTGTACAAGAGAGACGGGTTACACTTGAACCACAGGGGGACCAATTTCCTTTCAGGGAGGTTTGTTAGTGCTATTTGGGAGGCTTTAAACTAGATTTGCAGGGGGATGGGAACCAGAGTGCCAGAGCTGACAGTGCGGCTGGGGTGAAAATAAATGATGTTGAAAGTTTAAGCAAATCCGCTGATAGAAAGGTTGTGAGTGGTGGTAAAAGTCTTCTGGTGTATATATTTCAATGCTAGGAGTATTGCGGGGAAGGCGGATGAGTTGAGGGCGTGGATTGACACGTGGAATTATGATGTTGTAGCAATTAGTGAAACTTGGCTACAGGAGGGGCAGGACTGGCAGCTTAATATTCCAGGGTTCCGATGTTTCAGATGTGATCGAGGCAGAGGAATGAAAGGTGGGGGAGTAACATTGCTTGTTAGGGAAAATATTACAGCAGTGCTCAGGCAGGACAGATTAGAGGGCTTGTCTACTGAGTCCTTATGGGTGGAGCTGAGAAACAGGAAAGATATGGCCACATTAGTGGGATTGTATTACAGACCACCGAATAGTCAACGAGACTTGGAAGAGCAAATCTGCAGAGAGATAGCAGGCAACTGCAGGAAACATAAAGTTGTGGTGGGAGGGGATTTTAATTTTCCATACATTGATTGGGACTCCCATACTGTTAGGGGTCTAGATGGTTTAGAGTTTGTAAAATGTGTTCAGGAAAGTTTTCTAAATCAATATATAGACGGACCAACTGGAGGGGATGCAATATTGGATCTCCTGTTTGGAAACGAATTAGGGCAAGTGACAGAAGTCTGTGTAGGGGAGCACTTTGGTTCCAGTGATCATAACACTATTAGTTTCAATTTGATCATGGACAGCGATAGATCTGGTCCTAGGGTTGAGGTTCTGAACTGGAAGAAGGCCAAATTTGAAGAAATGAGAAAGGATCTAAAAAGCGTGGATTGGGACAGGTTGTTCTCTGGCAAAGATGTGATTGGTAGGCGGGAAGCCTTCAAAGGGGAAATTTTGAGAGTGCAGAGTTTGTATGTTCCTGTCAGGATTAAAGGCAAATTGAATAGGAATAAGGAACCTTGGTTCTCAAGGGATATTGCAACTCTGATAAAGAAGAAGAGGGAGTTGTATGAAATGTATAGGAAACGGGGTAAATCAGGTGCCTGAGGAGTATAAGAAGTGCAAGAAAATACTTAAGAAAGAAATCAGGTGGGCTAAAAGAAGACATGAGGTTGCCTTGGCAGTCAAAGTGAAGGATAATCCAAAGAGCTTTTACAAGTATATTAAGAGCAAAAGGATTGTAAGGGATAAAATTGGTCCTCTTGAAGATCAGAGTGGTCGGCTATGTGCGGAACCAAAGGAAATGAGGGAGATCTTAAATAGGTTTTTTGCATCTGTATTTACTAAGGAAGCTGGCATGAAATCTATGGAATTGAGGGAATCAAGTAGTGAGACCATGGAAACTGTACAGATTGAAAAGGAGGAGGTGCTTGCTGTCTTGAGGAAAATTAAAGTGGATAAATCCCCGGGACCTGGCACAGTGTTGCCTCGGACCTTGAAGGAGACTAGTGTTGAAATTGCGGGGGCCCTGGCAGAAATATTTAAAATGTCGCTGTCTACGGGTGAAGTGCCAGAGGATTGGAGAGTGGCTCATGTTGTTCCGTTGTTTAAAAAAGGATCGAAAAGTAATCTGGGAAATTATAGGCCGGTGAGTTTAACGTCAGTAGTAGGTAAGTTATTGGAGGGAGTACTAAGAGACAGAATCTACAAGCATTTGGATAGACAGGGGCTTATTAGGGAGAGTCAACATGGCTTTGTGCGTGGTAGGTCATGTTTGACCAATCTGTTGGAGTTTTTCGAGGAGGTTACTAGGAAAGTGGATGAAGAAAAGGCAGTGGATATTGTCTACATGGACTTCAGTAAGGTCTTTGACAAGGTCCCGCATGGGAGGTTAGTTACAAAAATTCAGTCGCTAGGTATACATGGAGAGGTGGTAAATTGGATTAGACACTGGCTCGATGGAAGAAGCCAGAGAGTGGTGGTAGAGAATTGCTTCTCTGAGTGGAGGCCTGTGACTAGTGGTGTGCCACAGGGATCAGTGCTGGGTCCATTGTTATTTGTCATCTTATCAATGATCTGGATGATAATGTGGTAAATTGGATCAGCAAGTTTGCTGATGATACAAAGATTAGAGGTGTAGTAGACAGTGAGGAAGGTTTTCAGAGCCTGCAGAGGGACTTGGACCAGTTGGAAAAATGGGCTGAAAAATGGCAGATGGAGTTTAATACTGACAAGTGTGAGGTATTGCACGTTGGAAGGACAAACCAAGGTAGAACATACAGGGTTAATGGTAAGGCACTGAGGAGTGCAGTGGAACAGAGGGATCTGGGAATACAGATACAAAATTCCCTAAAAGTGTCGTCACAGGTAGGTAGGGTCGTAAAGAGAGCTTTTGGTACATTGGCCTTTATTAATCAAAGTATTGAGTATAAGAGCTGGAATGTTATGATGAGGTTGTATAAGGCATTGGTGAGGCTGAATCTGGAGTATTGTGTTCAGTTTTGGTCACCAAATTACAGGAAGGATATAAATAAGTTTGAAAGAGTGCAGAGAAGGTTTACAAGGATGTTGCCGGGACTTGAGAAACTCAGTTACAGAGAAAGGTTGAATAGGTTAGGACTTTATTCCCTGGAGCGTAGAAGAATGAGGGGAGATTTGATAGAGGTATATAAAATTATGATGAGTATAGATAGAGTGAATGCAAGCAGGCTTTTTCCACTGAGGCAAGGGGAGGAAAAAAACAGAGGACATGGGTTAAGGGTGAGGGGGGAAAAGTTTAAAGGGAACATTAGTGGGGGCTTCTTCACACAGAGAGTGGTGGGAGTATGGAATGAGCTGCCAGACGAGGTGGTAAATGCGGGTTCTTTTTTAACATTTAAGAATAAATTGGACAGATACATGGATGGGAGGTGTATGGAGGGATATGGTCCGTGTGCAGGTCAGTGGGACTAGGCAGAAAATGGTTCGGCACAGCCAAGAAGGGCCAAAGGGCCTGTTTCTGTGCTGTAGTTTCTATGGTTCTATGGTTCTAACCACCCTGGAGGTCCTGCTTTTCAGCCTTCTTCTGAGTTCTCTGAAGTCACGCTGCAGAATTTCTTTCCTCTTCTTCCCGACGTCATTTGTGCGGATATGCACTAACACTTCCGGCTGTTCACCTTCATCCTTGAGGATGCCCTGCAATCTGTCCGTAGTGTCCTGGATCCTGGCACCAGGGAGGCAATACACCATCCTTAAATCCCGCCTGTTGCCACAGAAACCCCTTCCTGTACCTTTCACTATGTCATGAAATGAGCAGTACAGTGCAATAGATAAAATTACTGTAAATTACAGTAAGTGCGCATGCGCCGGTCGTGCATGCAGCCTGTTACAGCCGTTCTGATGAGTATTCTTATCTATCTATCTATCTATCTAAGAAATGTTAAAATATTTAAATCAGTAGTGCAAAATGAGAACAAGATAGTGAGGTAGTGTTCACGGGTTCGTGGACAATTCTGAAATCTGATGGTGAAAGGGAAGAAGCCGTTCCTAAAATGTTGTGTGTGTGTGGGTTTCCTCTGGGTGTTCCAATTTCCTTCTACGTACCAAAGACGTATTAGTTACAGTTGGTAAGTTGTGGGCATACTATGTTGGTGCCAGAAACACAGCAGCACTTGTGGGCTGTTCCCAGATCATCATCAATGCAAACACGCATTTCAATGTATGTTTCAATGTCCATATGAAAAATAAAGCTCATCTTTATCTTTATCCTGTACAGCATCCCTGATAGAAATATTGAGAAAAGACCATCTCCTGGATGGTGAGGGTCCTTAATGATGGATGCCACTTTCTTCAGGCACCACTTTTAAAAATGTCCTCAATGGTAGGGAGACTAGAGTGACTGATGGATCTGGCTGAATCTACATCACATTTTGTTCCCATGCATTGAAGCCTCCAGACCACGCAGAGATGTTAATCTCAGAGACATATTCACAGTGTTTACTCCATGTATATAATTGGAATAAAATGCAATTCTAATGAAAACCATACAATGTCATCCTTGGTATCCAGGGCAATATTTATTCTTCAATTTATAGATTTTGAAGCAGATTATCAAATCTTTGCTATTTTGCTGTTTGTGAGTGCTGGGCTCCACACATTTCAACAGGGCATCGTGCATGACAACACTAACTAAAATTCAAAGCATTCATAATCATTCAAAGAAAGCAAACAGGACAAACTGCAAAGTATGGATGTATGCACATTTTTTTCAAGGTAAAGAATTGGGCAAGTGTCTCTCTCATTGAATTTCTAGTGTATATCCTGTTGTGACTGGATCAAAGTCACCAGAGAGCCTCTGAAGTTGGTGAAATGGAAGTCTTTATTTATCATCACAACTGCATTTGCATATGCAAATGCAATTCAATGCAATTTCAATTGTAACAGTGACTTTGTTCTTTTTTATTACTTTGGTTTGACAATGCTTCCTTTGAATTGCATATCTATAGTGGAAGATGCCCCTAAATGTACAAATACCTTGGCTGGGACACTTCTATCAATTTATTTACAATAGTGCCAATGAATTAAAGCCATTGATCAGGGGTTCCCAACCTGGGGTCCATGGACCCCTTGGTTCATGGTAGGGATCCTTGGTATGAAAAAGGGTGAGAACATCTGCCATAGTTTCTGGCTTGCAGGCCAATTAATACAATCCCAATGTTTTAATCTTTGACTGATGCACACGCAGAGTCTCAGTCTGTAGGCCAGTCTGTACATTTAACTTCGATTTACTGCTTGCAATTAACAATAAAAACTGTAGACTGGTTCTTGCTTAAATTAATATCTGCTATATTCACATAACTCCAGAATATATCCCTGGCATTACTTCATCAGCTGTAATATTCTTTAGGCTAGCCTGAGATCAGGAAAACTGCATAAATCCAGGTTATAGCTGAGACAGTATTATATATAGTGCCAAAGAAGTTTGCAGAGTACTGTTGTAATTTTATGTATTGCTCTGTACAACTACCACAAAAGAAAACATTTCATGACACACGATGATAAACCTGATACTGATATGGGTCTCTGTTGTGGACTGAGAGTGGGAAGTGGGCAGAGAGAGGGGAGGTAGTGGGAAGCACGAGAGAGAGATTCTGAATGATCAATAAACTAATTGTTTGTAATCTGATTACCTTGCCTGGTGACTCAGGGCTGGGTATGTCTGACCCATGTCAACCCCACCCCTGGCACACCTTCTCTGCCATCTGTCCCACAACCTTCACATGGTGCTCCACCATCACCATTCCAAGCAGCCTTTGCTCTCACCAGGTTTACAAACTCGCTCTCTGCTCCGCACGTTAACAAATACAGTACTTGCAAAAACCCTCAGACACCCTAGCCTTATGTATGTGCCTAAAACTTTTACACAGTAACATAAAACATTTTTCTGTGAATCTGATAACTTTAAAGGGAGCAAGAGTTATACATGCAAGTTCAAGTTTATTGTAATAAGGTATAAATACCATGAAAATTAGCTTCATCTTAATTCTCCACCCTAATTTCTACAATAGGAGCAATTAACAGTCACCAATTAACCAAGCAAGCAGCATATCTTTGGAATGGACTGTATGTGGAAGCTTGAACATCTGGGAGGATCATATGAATCCCAGGGGTGGATGTAAACTCCACATAGACAGCACTGGGTAGGAATTGAACCTGGGTCAATGGTGTTGTGAAATACCAATGCTACCTGCTGTGCCACTGTGAAATGCTGTAGGCTAACCTTACGGTTTTGGCTTGTAGCTGATGATGCTTGTAATCTGTCATTGTCAGTTCATGTTACGTAACACTATCCAGCACATATATTTTGACGAGGGGTCTTTAGTTTGGCACATTAATTCTGCTTCTTTTTCCAGAAGTACTGACTGACATTTTAGTGCTTGCTGCATTCTCTTTTTTTTCCAGATGTGAGTTAATAAAAAAAACTCAAGTGTTTTAATGGCTGGCAATTTTCAGCATCCACAGAATTTTGTATTCCGGTGAGACTTTGAATTGCTTGTGTTCTAACACAAGTTAATATCCTCCATGGATGTAAAATAAGTAAAACCCCAATAATTTGGCAACTGATGGTTCATAAATCTTGATTTTTTTTTCAAACCAGCTTATTTATTAGTTCAGTATATCAGCCCATATTATCACCTGTCCATTTCCCTCTACAGATGCTGCCTGACCTACTGAGTTCCTTCAGCATGATGTTTGTTGTTTCAGATTCCAGCAACTGTAGACTCTTATGTCACTATCTGTAGACTCTTATGTCACCATGTGAGCTCAGGATCCAGAATGCGAGCAGGGTGTGCAGTTGGAGTAGTACGCAATCCCAATTGAAGCTAGTACTAGGGTCTGGAGTGCTGGCGGAGCCAAGTAGGAATCCGGAATATCAGGAGGTCAGGAACATAGGTAGGCATGCAGACAGAAGCAGGGTCCAGAGTGCTAAAGCTAACTCAAATTCAGCTCCTGACTGACAAGGTCAAGGAACCGCAGCCAGGAGCTGGATGCATCAGAGCCATCAAGGAGTCTGAAAACTTCACAGATGGGTCTTTTACTGAGGTGGTTGTCACACCAAGAGTGCATGCTTCAAATAGTAGTTGGCCACCACCACCAGAGGTAAGGGAAGTAAGCAGTCAGTGCAGGTTCCTCTGTGGCCATTCCCCACTGCAATTTATATCCCTTTTTGATATTATTCAGGGGAATGATCTATAAGGGCACAGCAGCAGCAGCCAGTCCGGTGGTACTGTGGCTGGCTCTGAGGCTCAGCAGGGAAGGGTAGAGTCAGGTAGAGCATAAGTGATAGGAGACTCGATAGTTAGGGGGACAGACAGGAGATGCTGAGGCCATGAAAGAGAAGCCAGAATGGTGTGTTTCCTCCCAGGAGCTAGGGTCCAGGATGTCTCAGAGCAGCTGCTGAAGATTCGCCTGAGGGAGGGTGAGCAGCCAGAGGTCATAGTGCACATTGGCACCAATAATCTCGGTAGAAAGGGGAAAGAGGTCCTGCATAGTGAGTGTAGGAAGTTAGCGAAAAAGCTGAAGAACAGAAACTCCAAAGTAGCAATTCCAGTGCCATGTGCTAGTCAGGGCAGAAATAGAATGATGGTACAGATAAATGAGTGGCTGGGGAAGTGACGCGGGGTCAGGGTTCCAGATTTCTGCAACATTGGGAACTCTTCTGGGGAACGTATGACCTGTACAAAAAGGATGGGTTATCAGAACCCAAGGAGGACCAATACCCTTGCAGGTAGTTTTACTAGAGCTGTGGGAAGGGTTTAAACTAAGTTGGCAGGGGGTTGGAAAGCAGTGATGGGACTGAGGATGGGACAATTTGTTCACAAGTCGATGCAATGTGTAGTGAGACTGTGAGGATGGACAGACAGATAACAGGGCAAAATTGCAGTCAGTGGGATGAGGTGAAGTGTAACATGGGGCAAAATTGAAAAAGGGTGACGAATATAGGACTGAAGGTCATATATTTGAATGCATACAGTATACGGAATAAGGTAGATGAACCTTTAATGCAGTTAGAGATTGGTGGGTATGATGTTGTGGGCACTAATGAGAGGTGGCTGAAATAAGATCGAAGTTGGGAGCTTAACAGGCAAGAATACACCATGTATCAAAAGGGCAAGCAGGTAAGCGGGGGGGCGGGTGGCTCTGTTGGTAATAATGAAATCAAATAGTTTGCAAGAGGTGACATAGGATCAGAAGACGTAGAATCCTCAAGGATAAAAAGATCCATATGGGAATTATATACAGACCTCCAAACAGTAGCCAGGATGTGGGCTCAAATTACAACAGGAGATAAAAAATTGCGGCAAAAGGGCAAATGTTGTGATAATCATGCAGGTAGATTGGGAAAATTAGGTTGGTGCTCGGTCCCAAGAGAGGAAATAGGTATAATGCCGATAAGATGGCTTTTTAGAGCAGCTTATGGTTGAGCCCATTAGACTCTAATGATCAGAGGAAAGGCAATTCTGGGGGGGTGTTGTGTAATGACCCAGATTTAATTAGCGCGTAAGGTAAATGAACCCTTAGGAAGCAGTGATCATAATAATATAATTCACCCTGCAGTTTGAGAAGGTGAAGTCAGAATCAGTGGAGTAACGGGAATTATAGAGGCACGAGAGAGGAGCTGACCAATGTTGATTGGAGGTGGACACTAGCAGGGATGACAGCACACCAGCAATGGCTGAAATTTCAGGGGGAAATTCAGAAGGCACAAGATAGGTATATATCAAAGATGAAGAAGTATTCTAAAGGGAGGATGAGGAAACCGTGGCTGATAAGGGAAGTCAAAACAGCATAAAAGCTAAAGAGTGGGCATATAATATTGCAAAAAATTAGTGGGAAGTCAGCTGAGTGGAAAGCTTGTAAAAACCAACAGAAGGCAACCCAGAAAAAATCATAAGGAGAGAAAAGATGAAATATGAAGATAAGCAAGTCAAAAATATCAAAGAGTATAACAAATGTTTTTTAGAGATATAAAGAGTAAAACAAAGGTGAGAGTGGATATTGGAAAATGATAGTGGAGACGTAGTAATGGGGAACAAAGAAACGGCAGACAAATTTAGCAAGTACTTTGTGTTGGTCTCCAATGTGGAAGATTCTGATTCTGATTCATAACACTGCTTAACAAATTACAGGAGTGACACTAGCATGGATAGAAGATTGGCAGGAGGCAACACACATCAAAGTTGCTGGTGAACGTAGCAGGCCAGGCAGCATCTCTAGGAAGAGGTACAGTTGACATTTCAGTCTGAGACCCTTCGTCAGGCAACTTTTATGTGTGTTGCTTGAAATTCCAGCATCTGCAGATTTCCTCTTGTTGGCAAGAGGAAAAGAGTGTCTATAAAAGGGGCCTTTTATGGTTGGCTGCCAGAGACTTGTGGTGTGCCACAGGGTTTGGAGTTGGGACAGCTTCATTTCACTTTGTATGTCAATGATCTGGATGAAGGAATTGATAGCTGTGTGGCTAGATTTGTGGAAGATACAAAGATAGCTGGAGGGCAGGCACTGTTAAGGAAGCAGGGTGTCTACAGGAGGGCTTAGGGAGATTGGAGGAATGAGCAAAAAAGTGGCAGATGGAATATAATGCAGAGTCACGCATTTTAGCACAAGGAATAAAGGTGTGGACTGTTTTCTAAATTAAAAGAACATTAAAAATTCAGACTTGTGAGTCCCTGTGTAGAATTCTCTAAAGCTTAACTAGTAGATTGAGTCAACGACAAAGAAGGCAAATGCAATGTTATCTCCTCAGCATCCATCACATCCCTGTGGTGCTCCCCCCTCCCTTTTCTTTCTTCCATGGCCTTCTGTCCTCTCCTATCAGATTCCCCCTTCTCCAGCCCTATATCTGTTTTACCAATCTACTTCCCTACTCTTACTTCACCTCTTCCCCTGTCCCAGTTTCATCTACCACCTTGTGGTTTTTCGTCCCCTCCCTCCACGTCCTTACTCTGACTCCTCAACTTTTTCTTCTAGTTCTGATAAAGCGTCTCAGCCCAATTTCATTAACTGTACTCTTCTCCATAGAAGTTGCCTGGCTTGCTGAGTTCCTCCAGCATTTTATCTGCCGATTTTCTTTTGCTTGTGATTGGTCCACTAACTTTCCTTTGTGTATCCTGCCTGTTACTTCCTCAGAGATTTGTCAGGCAAGATTTCCCCTCTAGAAAACTATGCTGACTTTGACTCATTTTATCATGTGCCTCCAAGCTCCCCGAAACCTCATCTTTAATAATGCACTCCACCATCTTTCAACCACTGAAGTCAGGATAAAAGGCTTATAATTTCCTTTCTTTTAATCTCTCCCTTCTTAAAGAATTTACAATTTTCCAATCTTTAGAACCCATACCAGAATCTAATGCTCTTGAAAGATCATTATTAATGCTTCCAGAAACTCTTCAGCTACCTCTTTCAGAACCCTGAAGTGTTGTCTATCTGGTCCAAGTGATTTTTCCAGTTTCAGGCTTTTCAACTTCCCAAGCATCTTCTGCTTAGTAATAGTAACGACACTCACTTCCACCCACAGATACTCTTGCATTTCTGGCATTCTGGTCATGTTTTCCATAGTGAAGACTGATGCAAAATACTTATTAAATTTTTCCACCATTTCTTTGTTCCCTATTACTACCCTGCCGGTGTCATTTCCCAGCAGTCTGATATGCACTCTCATCTCTCTTTTTTCTCTTTAAACAGCAATGCTCTCTCATTAAACATCAAATTTAGGTACTCTTTAAAAAAACCTCGGAACCCAATGCTCTCTGGCGCCCTGCACAGGCCCAAAAAGCTCATTACACTTTTTAAGCTCAGGCTTGTTTCCAAGTTTAATTCATCTAATATCTCATTTCCTTAGGCTGCCATCAACTAAAATAGTTTAATAGCAAAAAAAGATGTTCATATTTGTATTTGTGCAGGTGCTGATAGTGATTAATTTCAAACTTCACAAATAACTTAATGGATGCAGTGGAGGTCGGAGATCTGGAACAAAAATGACAATGTTTGGAGCACTTCAGTTCCCTCCCATAGGCACATATGCTTGTTCGATCAACTCTAAGATTAAGCACTTGATGCTGTGCTGATTAGTACCATTCATGTGTGGCTTGGAACAAGATTGAGGGCTGTTGGGATAAATAGAGACGGTATACTTGATTGAATGGTGAGTGATGCCTTCTCAAACCTGGCCTGGAATCTATAATTTATTTAAAACGTAGGTTTAATATACTCCGGAGTTTTGCTGTATCTGTCTCTAAGTGACAGAGGTAAACTTTGCACAAACTTTCTCTTGTAGATCAAGAGGACAGCACAGAGCCCAGGAGGGAGAACATTCTACTCATATTGAACAAATGCGAGCTTTAGAGGCAAAGAGATTTATTTCCCACTCCATGTTTCTCATTTAAAATTCAGACAATACCTCACATATTTCTTAAGGAAAACACACATGTTCTTCTGATTAAGTGTTACTTACAGTACTTTCATAGATTCTATAATCTCTAAATACTTCAATCAATAAATTATTTTGCATAAAAATGTTGCTGCTGTGAAGAATTACACCAGCTTTATGAGAAGCCAAAGGAAGTAATAATCTAACATACTTGAGGTGCAATGTGCTGCATGCATAACAATCACACATCCTAGAGGTCATGCACATCATTATAAAAAACAGTATATTCATTGAAAAGATTCAGGATGCATAAAATGATCTTTTGGCACAGAAGAAACCCCTCAGACAATTTTGGTGCAGCTTTACCTTTAGGTGATAGGCAAGAGATGGAGTCCAAGTTGAGTATATTGTCATAGCCAGCTATCTGGTTGGCCAGGATCCAGTGGAGACTAGAGGCTAATGCAACAGCCAACCAATCAGGACAACGATTCGGATCAATATAAACGTGAGCACTCGACAGAAACAGCACTTGAATGTGCACTGATGATGTCATCTAGTCCGGTGACAAAACATTTGCGATGTAACCTTCAAGCTTGACGAACATCCCTACAAACAACTTAGGTTGTTTCAAACAGACAAGCTGAATTTTAAGTTGCCTAGATCAAGGAAGTTTGGAGAACAGATGAGTAATATCATTTACATGTCAATAATTTAGGTGTTTATACTTGAGAAGTTGGTAACTAGCTAAGATCTATGACTCCAAAAGATGTTTTAAACCATTTGTTTGAAAAGGATATCTGAGGAAAGATCATATGCTTGTGAAGGCACCCAAGTAGCTGAAAAGGGTATAAATGTAGAGAGAAATTTAGGCTTAGTAGGAATGGGACAAAGGATATCAAGAAGCCATGAAAGAAAGATAGAAGATCTAGAATCTATTCTTCCACCTTTGGTTTTTCTGATGAATGATTCATTGTCTGCATCATGGTATGTCTTTTTATTTTATAGGAATTGGACCTGTGCTTTGTAAATCTTTAGTTCTTTTCACTTTATGCTTTATCCTTTGTCTTTGAGAAATGTTTTGTGCATTGAAAATGCTTTGTGTTTTCAAATAGGCTGTGATTTGGAAATGTTTAAGATAGAAATCCTTTGTGAGTTTGAGATGTATTTTAAGAATGTGTGGATTTAAACGTATATCATTGTAAGTAAATGAACTGTGTCATAAGCAACTTTGTTAGCTGGTAGGTAGAAGGGACACGTCCATCAAATAGTGGGGATTTTTCCCCTTAGTTATGAATATGTGTCCCATACTAAACATTCAGATGTTAGGTATTCTCTAGAAAGGACCTATACATTCAGAAGCTGGCTTGCCAATGTGCTTATACCCCTGAATCATAGTGAGTTTGATTCTATGTTTTACTTAGATGACAAAATTAGAAATGTAAAGGGAGCATGGGAGTGCACTGCCCATAGAAATGACTCTTGCCAATGTAACTGTTTTGTGGGTTAATATCAATTTACTAACAACAATTGCATAACCAGCACCCCCACCAGCTCCAAAGCTGCTTCATGGAGATAGGGGTGAAATTTGTTACTGCAGCCATCAAGGATGGGACTATAGGTAAGAGTACATGCAATGTCAAAACTATTGGCGACCCTATGAATCCCATTAAAGGTAATTATTGTGTAAGTGGTGAACAGATCTATCATTGGCTGCCTGTGGTACCTTTTAAAATGGGATCTTTGGCCCAAACCAAAGCTGTGGAGTTGTTGTTGTAATCTGGCCTATGTAACACCATAGATGTACCAGCTATCCACTCTTTACACCCTAAAACTGATTGGGGCTAGATCTTCTGTTGTCTAAGAGAGGTGGTACTTGTACCATTATTAGTCAGGAGTGCCCCTGATACCAACAGTCAACTGGCCTTAATGAAACTGTCACAGTGTTTCAGAGAGTCTGCACTACTGAAATTCACTAAGATTTATGCTGTCCTCTATTGGACAAAGAGGATGGAGTGCAGATGTTGCAGTAAGACAAGGGTTAAAGAAAGTCCAGGCAATGATAGCCTGAGGCATTTGTAGTTAAAGTGAGACCTTTGAAGTGAGACCACTAGAGACAGTTCTGCTTACTACAGACAACATAGACTGGGGTGACTGTGGCAGTGAGTGCTCAAGCCAGGTGACGGGAACTCTCAAGTAGACTTTTCAGAAAGGTATTCCTAAAAATAGCGTTCATTTACACAATACGGGGTGCTGGAGACATACAAGATAAGAATAATTGAAGGATGTGAAACACACCTAACAACAAAGGAACTTTATTAACTTCAAAATATCATCAGCTGTCAGCTTGAAATTTTGAATGACTTTTACCACCTCTGTTTTGAATGGCATTGATCATGCAAGTAAGAAATTCAAACCTATACAATTTACTAAATGGTCAATATCCATCACTGATAAGCCAATTCTATATAACTACAGTAGTTTTCTGTTCAGACGTCAGAACAGAATCTCTTATCCATATGTATTGGTCCTGTCCTAGTCTAGAGAAACTCTGGAGAGTTTTTTCAACTCTATTACATATTCTTAATTGCCACTTAGAACCTAACCCACTGATTGCTCTTCTTGGCACCTCGGGTGAAGTAGACATGCACTTGAGTCCAACTAAACGTTGAACATTATCTTTTGCCTCTCTCTTGGCTAGACGGTTAGTTCTTCTTACGTGGAGAGATGCTGCCCCACCCACTCATGCTCAATGGCTTTTAATGACATTATGTCCTGCTTAGACCTTGAAAAGATTCATTATTCACTTCTTAATTCGGACATAAAGTTTCATAAGGTGTGGGGACTTTTTCTTGAATACTTTCATAACTCCGCTTTAGATTAAGTTTATCCTTTTTTTTTTGTACTACAATCCCTTACTTTCAGCTTTTTTTCCTGTAAGTTTTATGGCTTTTTGTTGTGAATTACATTATAGTTTTGGTAGTCGGCATTACATTTTTTAATATATATATTTACAGCTCTGTGGAGTTGAATGCTCCGATTAATTTTTCTTTTATACATAAAAATGGTTGGCCTGAGGTTTTATAATTGGAGGGTGGGGAGGACACTAATTTTATATGAAGTTATTTTGGGTGCTTTTTCCTTATTCTTATGAATTATATATTGGACACGTTTCTTTTGCACTGTATAAATCTCCATTTTGTTGATTTTTTTGTAGCTGTATTGTAGAAACGCATTAAAAAAATAAAGAACTGTGTGGGCGACATGGCCCATGCTGTTCTCCTTGTGCACAAGAAAAATAAAAGGAACACTTGAGTCGTGAGAATGTATGTGTTCTGGGCTAAGTTATTTTAGTTATTTTATTTTATTACTGGTGAAACTTGGTCATAACACACATCATTTGGAAAGCATATACTACACTAGAATGTCCTTATTAATGTCACCAATGTATTGAATACGAACATCATTAACAATCATCAGCAGCCTTTATGGTTGTGTGTATCATGCCTGTAGAAGACTCATTTTTCAAAGTGCTGTAGCTATATTGGAATTGCTGATTGATTATTAGGCACATAAAATTATATGATGATAGGGCATTTAGCCCTCCATTATAGGGCACAATTCAAATATTGACAACCTCCCCATCTCCATATTTTAGTAGTTTTATCTTTTATTTGCAATGTTACAGGATTCATCTGGTCTTGGTGTAATCAAACCTCACTGAGACTATCTTAAACTATAATATTCTTTTTTTCTTATTACTGCTTATAGTTTTTTTCGCTTCACAGCTTTTTTATGCAAAAAATAAGGCAAGCACCAAATGCTTAAGGCAGGTGGTTAGATCTATGTGCAGAGGTAGAATTTAATGATCTACATTCACAGAGATGCTTAGAAAACCAGAGAACCTCTTCTATATTGACTTAAAGCAAGTTTGATATTTAAGAGTCAAAGTTTCCTTGAGGGCTACAATCATAATTTAGGTCCTATATTTCAGATGGAAATGAGAGGATTAGAGTTAAACTTGACCCTGAGTAAAAGTAGATTGATAGGCTGAGAAACAAAGCATTAATATTTGGCTGTAATTTTTTTTAAAACTTAAACTCACTCAGAGGGAGAAAATTACTAGAACCATAGAACCATAGAACATTACAGCACAGAACCAGGCCTTTTGGCCCTTCTTGGCTGTGCTGAACCATTTTTCTGCCTAGCCCCACGGACTTGCACCTGGACCATATCCTTCCATACACCTCTCATCCATGTACCTGTCCAAGTTTTTCTTATATATTATAAGTGAGCCCATATTTACCACTTCATCTGGCAGCTCATTCCACACTCCCACCACTCTGTGTGAAGAAGCCCCCCCAATGTTCCCTTTAAACTTTTCCCCCTTCACCCTTAACCCATGTCCACTTTTTTTTTTCTCCCCTAGCCTCAGTGGTAAAAGCCTGCTTGCATTCACTCTATCTATACCCATCATAATTTTATATACCTCTATCGAATCTCCCCTCATTCTTCTATGTTCCAGGGAATAAAGTCCTAACCTATTCAACCTTTCTCTGTAACTGAGTTTCTCAAGTCCTGGCAACATCCTTGTAAACCTTCTCTGCACTCTTTCAACCTTATTAATATCCTTCCTGTAATTTGGTGACCAAAACTGAACACGATACTCCAGATTCGGCCTCACCAATGCCTTATACAACCTCATCATAACATTTCAGCTCTTATACTCAATAGTTTGATTTATAAAGGCCAATGTACCAAAAGCTCTCCTTACAACCCTATCTACCTGTGACACCACTTTTAGGGAATTTTGTATCTGTATTCCTAGATCCCTCTGTTCTACTGCACTCCTCAGTGCCCTACCATTTACCTTGTATGTTCTACCTTGGTTTGTCCTTCCAAAGTGCAATACCTCACACTTGTCTGTATCAAACTCCATCTGCCATTTTTCAGCCCATTTTTCTAGCTGGTCCAAATCCCTCTGCAAGCTTTGAAAACATTCCTCACTGTCCACTACACCTCCAATCTTTGTATCATCAGCAAATTTGCTGATCCAATTTACCACATTATCATCCAGATCATTGATATAGATGACAAATTGCAATGGACCCAGCACTGATCCCTGTGGCACACCACCAGTCACTGGCCTCCACTCAGAGAAGCAATCCTCCATTACCATTCTCTGGCTTCTTCCATTGAGCCAATGTCTAATCCATTTTACTACCTTTCCATGTATACCTAGCAACTGAATCTTCCTAACTAACCTCCCATACGGGACCTTGTCAAAGGTCTTACTGAAGTCCATGCAGACAACATCCACTGCCTTCCCTTCATCCACTTTCCTGGTAACCTCCTCGAAAAACTCCAATAGATTGGTTAAACATGACCTACCATGCACAAAGCCATGTTGACGCTCCCTAATAAGTCCCTGTCTATCCAAATACTATCTCTCAGTAATCCTTCCAATAATTTACCTATTACCGATGTCAAATTTACTGGCCTATAATTTCCCAGATTACCTTTAAAGCCTTATTTCCCAGATTACTTTTGGAGGCTTTTTTCACAGATTACTTTTAGAGCCTTTTAAAGAGATGGAAGTATGAAACCTTATGTTCTTCCATATCCCATAAATGGTAATGTTAGTATTATAACTGTTCTGGATGCCAGTGAGACTGGAGAACTGTACACAATTCTTGGTTCCTTTATTTGTTAAAAAAGATATTGTAGTTTCAGGGACAGTCAAAAAGAGTTTCAATGAGCTAAATTCTGAAGATGAGAGGGTTGTCCAATCTCAAGTGGTTAACAAAGTTCGATCTGCATTTGAAGTTTAGAAGAATGAGGGATGTAGTGATTGAAGTATGTAAGATCCTGAGGGTTAATGATAGGGTAGATGCTGAGATGTTTCCACCAGTGTGAGAGTCTTGAACAAGATGGGGCGGGGCTCATTTAAAACTGAAATGTGTAAGAATTTCCTCTTGCAGAACGTGGTGAATGTTTGGAATTCTTCACTCTGGAGATTTGTAAAGGTTCAAACTTTGGAGCTATTTACAGAGGAAGAAGATGCAGTTCGAATGATTCAGGAAATGAGGATTTGGAGGAACTGGCACAGAAGAGGAGCTGAGACCTGGGACAGCTCAACCATGAACATATAAAGAGACATGACATTTGGGAACCAGCTGACTGTTCTTGCTCTTCTTTTCTAATGTTCTTGTGGCTGTGTTGGAGGAATGGTGCTTGCAAAACTGGCAAAAGAATTTGGGTCATGGGGGTTCCCCTTCTGAACTACACATAACCTTGGAGTTCTCCCTCTAACAAGACTCTGGTAGCCCATTCTGAGACAATGACTGTGACCTAGATGCACACAAGGTTTAAGAGAGCAACTGCAGGACCTTTGGGAAGGCCAGTGAATGTGGGGCAAAAAGTCCTTCCTGAACAATTTTATAACTCCACATGGATTTAAATAGCTGATGAGAGACCAGTAAAAGTGTATGTTACTTATCCCATATTTCCCAAGCTTCTTGATATGATAATTCATACCTACTGTCTGATGCACAACAGATAGAACACCGGCAGAGAGAAAGAAAGGGAGACCAAATGCTATATTCTTTTGAGAAAACAGCAGGTATCATGAAAAGCAAGGTTTTCTATGCATCACAGATATAATTTTTCTTGTAATAGTTTCTCTAGGTTCTTCTGTTCTTCCATGAGTATGTTAGACACAATGACCTCTTTCTATGCTATAATATGGTTGGTATTTGAAGTCTTTGTAACAAACCTCTTTCTAACTATACCTTCTCACCTTCTGTGCTTCCCTTGTTCTTATCCCAACAATTTTCCATGGGCCAGTAATAAACTCTGTCTTGGTATAAGCAGTTTCGAGACTATGAAATTAAAGATATTTGGGATGATTTCCAGGAAAGTCTTCATCAGCATGATCCTCTTTTCCATCCTGTATTTGTACCTTTGGCTTATCAGAAAAGCTTGTTGGAAATTACTTAACTGTCTGTTTGAAACATTTCTACAAACTTCTCCCACTGTTACTAATTTCCTTGTGGCAGATTTTTTCTTGAATCAGGTTCCCTTGCCATCCTGAGAAAAAGATTAACCAGCCCAGCAGGCGGCAGTTGATGACAGTGGTTGTGATGAGAAATATATTATCAGGGGACAAATTAAAAGGAGGATTTGGTTGATTGAAGATTAATTGAGTTAATTATTAGCTTCTGTTTTGTGGGAGGAGATAGCACAGTTTGAAGTTCTGTGGGTGAGTGAATATAAGGAGTGATGCTTTGGAATCAAGTTTTCATTTGGTGCAATGCACCACTTAGTCAGCTGTATAACTACATTCATATAACATTGCTGAATCTAAGAAGCCACTGCTGTTTTGTCAAGTCTCTTAAATTCTGTTGGGTTTTCATGGATATCAGTAGAGCAGGGTAATATATGATCAGATTGGTAGTGTGTATGTCCTGAAACTGATGCATCAGGACCCAGGACACCTAAGCCCCAGTAGTTGACTAGCCTTTGCTAGCCATCACTGGCTCTGTCATTGAACCATTCAAGAAGATGGGCATTGCACTCAACATCCTTAAAGACAAAGGTACGCAAACAATCTGCCCCAATGCACGACTGTCCAACTGAAAATAAAAGATTGCAGTAAGATCTTGACAAACATGAACCATCTCCCATGTCTTGGTGATCAATGATGAAATTCAACATGCCAGCAGGGTCTTTGGTCAGCTGAGAGAAAGGGGATTTGAAGGTCTAGACCTGAGATTTGTTAGAGAGTTGATGATCTACTGGGCAATACCTATTCTTCCCTTCTGCTTCCTAGAGCAGGCATCTCAAAACGCTGGGAAAATAACACTCATGTTATCTTTGCAAAATCTTCCAAATTCACCGGAAGGATGAGCAAATCAGTGATGGTGCCCTCCTCCAGACCAACACTTGGAGCACTGAAGGCTTAGTTACACTAGTAGTTGCATTGAATATGCTATGTTACTCACAGGCCTGATCCCAGACTCCTGGGAAAAAAAAACATTCTGTGCCAAACTCTGGGAAGAATCTCCAGGTGGACATATAAAAAAAAGAAACAATGTTGAACTAAAGCGCTTTCAGAAAAAATCCACACATTCACTGAATCTTAGCAATCTCTGGGCACTCAGAGTGGAGGAGGAAGATTTAGTGTGGCTTTGAAAATCTTGATTCTGTTCAACAGGAGGACATGGATTCTTGCATAAGCAGAAGTGGTGGGGGGTGGGGGGGTCATTACCGGAAGTTTGAGAAATCGATGTTCATGCTATCAGATTGGAGACTACCCAAAAAGAATACAAGGTGTTGTTCCTCCAACCTAAGTCTGTGTCCAGTTACAATATAACACAGTTCCTGTCTATGTATTTTGCTGTCCGTGTTGCCTCTAACTGTACGAAAATGTCAAACTGGACCATAATGAAGTCACTTCAGCCCATGGCAAATGGGGAGAAATAGGATTAATCTTTTCTGAATCGTGAGCACCTATTTACTGTGCAGAAAAGTGACTTTACTGTAACCCAGTGAGAGAAGTTACATATCTGAAGGAATGAGTTTTTATTAGTACTTTAATTGGTTCTGACAGACCTTGCTGTGCAGTGTAGTGCTCGTGCCATCACCAACACTGTAAAACTTCTTGATTCTGTCATATAGCTTAATAGATATTACAGTTAGCTCAGATTCTGTACATTACAGGCTCAAACCTGTCAGCGATACTGATTTAAAAATAAAAACAAATAATGTAAGTGTCAAATAAAATTATTAGTGATCCTATGTTACAGTTTGATATTCAACTCTGGTTAAATAATCATGAAAGGAAACTCAAAGATCCATCTGACTGTGCACATCATTGTCAAATCTGAAGGCTGTATGATCTTTCACTTTCCTCCATAAAAGTCATTTTCATTCTTCAAGCTTGACAGTATGTGTTATTCTTCAAACTGCTCAATGAAGCCTCTTCCGGGAAACCAAAGATCTGA
This sequence comes from Mobula birostris, assembly GCF_030028105.1. Classification (NCBI taxonomy): domain Eukaryota; kingdom Metazoa; phylum Chordata; class Chondrichthyes; order Myliobatiformes; family Myliobatidae; genus Mobula; species Mobula birostris. Next base: position 33,169,094 of record NC_092391.1, on the reverse strand, counting down.
GCTGTCTGCAATCAACTTCCATTGAGTTGTAAATAGTGTAGAGTGTTATTTGAGGATTTTCCTCCATAGGTGACCCGTATTGAACATTCCTGGAGAAATATAATAGAACCCTGGTCATAGAATCGTAGCGAGCTACAGGCTCTTTGACCCACTGATTCTATGCTGACTATCAACAAGCCATTTTCACATATACTACATTAACTAGCACTATACCAGAAAGGTAAATTACTTGTCTTTCTGCTGGGCCTTAAACTCACATTTTTAAGATTAGATTAGATTAGATTATGAGGACACGCAGTCCTCTTTTATTGTCATTTAGTAATGCATGCAATGAGGAATGATACAATGTTCCTCCAGTATGATATCACAGAAACACAAGACAAACCAAGGCTAAAAAACTGACAAAAAACACATAATTATAACATATAGTTACGACAGTGCAAAGCAATACTGTAATTTGATAAAGAACAGACCATGGGCACGGTTAAAAAAAAAGTCTCAAAGTCTCTCGAAAGTCCCAACATCTCACACAGACGATAGAAGGAAGAAAAACTCTCCCTGTCATGAACCTCCAGCGCCGCAAAATTGCCGATGCAGCACCCTGGAAGCACCCGACCACAGCCAACTCTTGAGTCTGTCTGAAAACTTCGAGCCTCCGACCGGCCCTCCGACACTGAGCACCGAGCACCATCTCTGCCGAGTGCTTTGTCTCCGGCCCTGGCAACAGGCAATAGGCAAAGCCAAGGATTTGGGGCCTTCCCCTCCTGAGATACTCAATCGCACAGTAGCAGTGGCAGCGAAGCAGAGATTTCAGAGGTTTCTTCAGATGTTCCTCCGTGCTTCTCACGTCTGTCTCTACCAAATCAGGATTGTGCACGGTACCTACTTAACAAATACCGATATCATTTCGGAGTGGCCATGCGCACTGCGTTGTGCTGCCATCTTCTCCTCCCCTCATTTCGCCACCTCCTTCTCCTCCTCCTCCACTCCCTGCACCTGTGATGCCCCTTCCTTTGGTCCTGACCCTATGCGCTTGCCACCTGCCCCATCTTGCTCATCAACCAATGGCCGCACCAATTCCTGTCTAACTCCAACAACAAGAAACTCAAGATTGCCTCGTATGATGCTAGTCCTGAAAACCCTTCAACGAGCAACACCATAATTAATTCTCCAAATCAAAAGAACTCCATCCACAATCCACCCTCAAAAAATGTCAATCCCAATCCTCCCCTGTAAAAACATGTAGAGATCCAACAAATATCAAGAACAAACATCTCTTAAATATTTCATCCCCCTAATTCCTAACATTATTATTTCCTTATCTAATTTTAAACAATGCCACTGCCAATCTGCACGTACTCCTTGCCCTAAGCTTGAACACTGTCCTGGTAGGCCTGTACTGTAAATGCTGAACTCATAAGTGGCAGATTTGTTGTTTTCCTTAATTGTTAATGTCAGTTACATGTGCCAAATTCCTTGGGCCTCAAGAATGATGAATTTTAGTAGAGGGCAAAAAAATAAGTGGGATCATTGGCATTTCACAGCTGTTCACCTATGTTGTACAGTCGAATGGTTCTGCCGGAATTTCTAGGCTACTGTTTGAAAGTCACCCTCTCAACGCCAAACCCTACATACCTGTTGTAAGAAGGGGAAATAGATAAGGCAGCCAACAGGGCTCTGCTCAAGCTGTATAGGTTAATCTCCTGAAAAGTGGATACAATGGATTACAGAAACATCGAAGAGCTCTAACTATACCATTGACTATGGATCATGGACATGGGGTCGGGGGTCGTCAGTGCTCCACTGGGAGCTAAAGACCCAAGAAGAAGAAGAAGAATAAGAAGAAGAGAATCTTGTAAGTGAAAATGTATGTATTTAGTTATTGAAACAACATTTCACTTTTATTTGAGGAATAGCTACCAGCCAGGGATTTTAATCATGCTTTTGCATAGTACTGTATTTGTCAATATGGAGTGGAGAGTAAGTCCGTAAATCTGGCAGGCGCAAAGCAAGTTAGGAATGGAGAGGGTGTAGTACTAAGGGAGGGGTGTGGGACAGGTGGCAGAGAAGGAGTGTCAAGGGTTGGGGTGGGGGTGGGGGTGGGTGACATCAGTGCAGATGCACTCAGCTGTGAGTCACCAGGTAAGCTCATATGATTCTAAACAATTGATTTATTAATCATTACAGAATGTCTCTCTGGAGCTTCTCACTCACTCACCTCTCCCTTCCCCTTTTCCCAACCATGATTTCTCTCTCCCTACCCTTTTCCACTCTCAGTCCACAATAGAGACCCATATCAGAATCACATATGTCATGAAACTTTTTTTTGAGGTAGCAGTACAGTGCAATACAGAAAATTACTACAGTACTGTGCATAAGTCTTAGGCACCCTAACTATATATGCAGTGCCTATAAAATGTATTCACCCCCCTTTGGAAGCTTTCATGTTTTATTGTTTTACAACATTGAATCACAGGGGATTTAATTTGACTTTTTATGATACTGATCAACAAAAAAAGGCTCTTTGGTGTCAAAGTGAAAACTAAACTCTACAAAGGATCTAAATTAATTACAAATATAAAACACAAAATAATTGATTGCATGAGTATTCACCCCCTTAATATGTCAGATCAAATCATCACTGGTACAGTCAATTAATTTTACAAGTCGCATGCTTAGTTAAATGGAGATCACCTGTGTGCAATTAAGGTGTTTCAATTCACTATTAAAAATCATGTCCATCATCATTATCAATGAAGACCTTGACACCATTAGTCACTTTGAGACTGGATGAGGTGTGTCTGAAGATGACTGGTCAGGCCAATTCAGGCACAGAATGCCCTGGCACATGTTGGGCAGACATGTGTAGGCAATGCAGTTGCTGCGCTGGTGGCTCTGGACTTGCGCAGCTTGCTCTTATGTTGTGCCTCAGCAATGCGCCTTGCTTTGTAAGCTTGATAGCCCTTGTGGATGAGGCTGTGCCAGGTAGGGTGGTTTTGTGGCAGCATTTCCCAAAAGGTTGTGTCTATGTCAAATGACTTCAGGGAGGCCTTTAGTGTGTCCTTGTAACATTTCTTTTGCCCTCCATGCGAGCATCTTCCAGCAGCGAGTTCCCCAAAATGGAGTTGCTTGGGTATGCGCTCATCTGGCCTACGGATGATATGATCTGCTCAGCGGGTCTGTGCTCTCATCAGCAGTGTGTGGACTGATGGTAGACTTGCTCTAGAGAGAACTTCAGTGTCTGGTACATCCTCTGGGCTTTCACCCCTCCCCCTTTTCTTTCTCCCTAGGCCTCCTGTCCCATGATCCTCTCATCCCTCTTGCCAATCAACTGTCCAGCTCTTGGCTCCATCCCTCCCCCTCCTGTCTTCTCCTATCATTTCAGATCTCCCCCTCCCCCTCCTACTTTCAAATCTCTTACTAGCTCTTCTTTCAGTTAGTCCTGAGGAAGGGTCTTGGCCCGAAACATCGACTCTACCTCTTCCTAGAGATGCTGCCTGGCCTGTTGAATTCACCAGCAACTTTTATATGTGTTGTCTGGTACCTTATCTTGTCATCTGATACCTAATATTCTGCAAAGACAAATCATGTGGGAATGGTTGAGCTGCCTTGCATGCCTTCGATACACAGTTCACGTTTCACAGGCATACTGGAGGGTAGTGAGGACCACAGCTCCGTAGACCTTCAGTTTTGTTGCTGGACTGATTCCTCGACGTTCCCATACAGTGGAATGCAGTCTACCAAAAGCAGAACTTGCCTTTGCCATTCTGCAGTTAACTTCTGTATCAATAGTCACTGCTCGGGAGAGGGTGCTTCGTTCAATTCATTGTTAAAAATACACCTGTGTTGGAAGGTCCAACTGCTGGTGAGTCAGTATCCTGGCAAAAATTACACCATGAAGACAAAAGAACACTCCAAGCAACACCACAAAAAGGCTATTGAAAAGTACAAGTCAGGAGATGCATATAAGAAAATTTCCAAGACAGTGAATATCCCTTGGAGTACAGCTAAGTCAATCATCAAGAAATGGAAAGGATATGGCACAGATGTAAATCTGCCTGGAGCAAGCCATCCTCAAAAACTGAGTGACTGTGCAAGAAAGGGACTAGAGGGGGAGAGTACTCTGGAAGTGTTACAAACTTCAGTGGCTGAGATGGGAGAAATAGTGCATACCTGGGTGCTTCACCAGTTACAGCTTTAAGGGAGAATGGCAAAGAGAAAGCCTTTTGGCCATCAGACTAAATGCTATGTTTGGCATAAGCCAAACACTGCACATCATCAAAAAACCCACCACCCTTACCATAAAGCATGGTGGTGGCTGCATCGTGCTGTGGAAATGCTTCACCCAGTAGGTGCTGAAAGGCTTGTGAAGGTAGAGGGTAAAATGAATGCAGAAAAATACAGGGAAATCCTGGAGGAAAACCTGATGCAGTCTGCAAGACAACTGCAACTTGGGAGAAAAATTGTTTTCCAATAAGACAATGACCCCAAACATAAAGCCAAAGCTACACAGGAGTGGTTTAAAAACAATAAATTTGATGTCCTAGAGTGGTCAATTCAGAATCCAGACCTCAATCCAATTGAGATTTTGTGACTGAACTTGAAAAAGGCTGTTCACTCATGATCTCCATGCAATCTGAAAGGGCTTGAGCAGTTTCGTAAAGAAGAATGGGAAAAATTGCAGTGTCCAGATGTACAAAGCTGACAGAGACCTATCCACACAGGCTCAAGGCTATTATTGCTGCCAAATGCGCACCTACTAAGTACTGACTTGAAAGGGGTGAGTAATTATGCAATCAATCATTCTGTGTTTAAAAAAAATAATTGTAATAAATTTAGACCAACTTGTAGAAATTTGTTTCCATGTTGGCATGAAAGAGATCTTTCTGTTGATCAGTGTCAAAAACAGTGATTCAATATTTAAAACAATAAAACATGAAAACTTCGGGAGGAATACTTTCTACACGCACTGCGTATGTATGTGTGTCCAAGAATTTTGCAGAGAAGGTAGTGAGGTAGTGTTCATAGGTTCAAAGTCCATTCAGAAATCTGATGGCAGAGGGGAAAAAGTTATTCCTGAATCATTGAGTGTGTGCCTTCAGGCTTCTTTACCTCTTCCTGAAGGTAGCAATGTCTTCCCTGATGGTAACAAGCTCTCTTTCTGAATCTGGGAGCTGCCACTTGTAAGATTATGAACAAGTTGTAAGTAACGTTCCAGATATACTTCGTTTAGCTTCTGGTAGTAAATTAGAGTTAATCTTCAGTTCTTAAAATAAAAATGACAAGCTGTGATCAGCTTAACGTTAAAAACATAGCTTTCAATCAAGCTCTGTATATAGCGGACAAACTGTCTGTGGAAAGTAAGAGGTAGTTTACTGCACCTGGTTTACTGCTGCTCAAGGTGCAGTATAAGATGATGGGTCATTTAATTTTAGCTTGTTTCAAAACAGACAAGCTGACTAGGTTGTCCAGTTCAAGGAAGTTTGCAGACCCAATTAAGACAATGACATAATATTAAATAACTGATCCATAAATAGTGGAAGATTTACATTCTCAAGGAAGTTAACTTTTTAACATTAAGTGAAGGCAGCTGAGGTCTGTGCCTCTAAAATGCTTTGAGATCTTTTGTATAAAAGAGTTATCTGAGGAAATATATATGTGTAAAGTCACCCAAGTGGTGGAAAAGGGTGTAAATATAGAGAGCAGTTCAGAACTGATTATTAAAATACTAAAGACAATACCATAAGTTTCTTCAGATACAAGGTGTACAGAAGAGGCAAGGGTGGACAAGTAAACTGCTGGAAATGACGCTGGAGAGGTAGTAAAGGGACAGCAAAATGGTCAACGAATAGAATATGTATTTTGCATCAGGCTTCACTGTGGAAGCGACTAGCTGTATGGTGAAAATTGTAGACTGTCAGTGGGCAAGAAGTGTGTGAAGTTACCATAACTAGCGAGAAGTTTCTCGGGAAACTGAAAGGTCTGAAGGTAGATATGTCACCTGGATCAGATGGTGTACACCCCAGAGTAATGAAAGAGGAGGCTGAAGAAATCATGGAGGCATCTTTCAAGAATCGGTAGATTCTGGAATATTCCCAGAAGACTGGAAAATTGCAAATGTCACTCCACTCTTTAAGAACGGAGAGAGGCAAAAGCAAGGAAACCATTGGTCAGTTAGTCTGATCTCAGTGGGTGGAAAGGTGTTAGAGTCAATTATTGAGGATGGGGTCCCAGGGTGCTTGGAGGCACATGATAAACTAGGCCGTAGTCAGGTTGTTATAGCCCAGGGTGGTAATGGGGACAAGCGCCCACTACCTATTTAATGCTCCCAATGTGTGCACCTCAAATAGCCTCTGACAACCAAATCCAGCTACTGGACTTAAAGTGTGGCTTATCTACTAAGCCTGGCGGAAAGTTTCTACTGACAGGGGCAAAGGTGGGTTCCTAGCATCTTAAAACAAGTCATTTTGGGCAGATGAGGCTCATTAGCCGATATTGGCAGCTCGTCTAGGAGAAGAAAAACTCTGATCTCAAATCTCCACTGTCTTGTGGCCATACCCACTCATGGGGAAGACTTTGAGAGCAAACCTCAAGGGAATGTCCTGATCTGGAGTTCCTAATGCAGTCCTACATTGAGTTCAGTGCTAACTGGCAACTCCTGAGATGTTTCTGGTACCAAACTGGATCGGTCTCTGCCATTCCTTTGGGTTCATCAGATACATGGAGAGATGAAGCTTGTTACATGGGAAACAGCTTGCTCTCCATATCATACTGCCCAGGCTTATGTATGTATCTAGGCAGCTAGGAAACAAGATCCATAATCACCTCTAACTGACGGAAGCCCTCAGTTAGCATATTTACCTCAAGAGAAAATTGTGCCCGACAAATCTGTCAGAATTCTTTGACAAAGTAACAAGCAGGAGAATTGATTGATTTTGTGTACTTGGATTTTCAGAAGGCCTTTGACAAGGTACCACACATGAGGCTGCTTAACAAGCTATGATTCCAGCATGGACAAAGAGGTTGTTGATTGGCAGGAGGCAAAGAGTGGAAATGAAGAGTCTTTTCTGGCTGGCTGGCTGCCAGTGACTGGTGGTGTCCTCATGGGTCTTTGATGGAACCGATCCTTTCTACATTACGTCAATGATTTGGATGACAGAATTGATGGCTTTGTTGCAAAATTTGCTAACAATCGGAAGATAGGTGGAGGGGCTACTGAAGGACTTAGACAGGTTAGGAGGATGGGCACAGAAGTGGCAGAAGGAATGCTGTCAGGAAGTGTATGATCCTGCACTTTGATAGAAGAAATGAAAGAGCTGAATATTTTCTAAATGGAAAGAAAATACAAAAAACTGAGGTGCAAAGAGGCTTGGGAGTCCTTGTGCTGGATACCCTAAGGAAGGTTAATTTGCAGGTTGAGCTTGTGATGAGTGAGGTAAATATGATGTTAGCATTCATTTAAGGAGAACTAGAATATAAAAGCAGGGATGTAATGTTGAGAGTTTATAACGCACTACTGAGTCCTCACAGAGTATTATGGACAGGTTTGGGCCCCTTAGAAAGGATGTGCTGAAACTAGAGAGTGCTAAAGGAGGTTCACAAACATGATTCAGGATTGAATGGCTTGTCACAGGAATAAAGTTTGATGGTTCTCAGCTTGTATTCACCTGAATTCAGAAGAAAGAGGGGTAACCTCATTGAAACCTTTCAAATGGTAAAAGGCCTTGATAGAGTGGATATGAAGAGTCTAAGGCCAGAGGGCACAGCTTTGGAATTAAGGGCCATACTTGTAGAACGGAGATGAGGAGGAAATTGTTTAGCCAGAGAGAGACAAATGTGTGGAATTCTCTGCCACAGGCAGCTGTGGAGGTCAAGTCTTTATGTATATTTAAGGCAGAGGTTGATAGATTCTTGATTGGTCAGGGCATAGAGGGATATGGGGGAGAAGGCAGGAGATTGGGGCTGAGAGAAAAATTGGACCAGCCAATGAAATAACAGGGCAGACTTGATGGGCCAAGTGGCCTATTTCTGCCCCTATATCTTATGGTCTTGTGAATTAGGAATGGTTAAAAAACATCAGGAAGAATGGTTCAGGTAGAATTCCTTTGGCTTTGATTTCTGAGTCATTGGTATGTCATCTTTCTCTATAGGAATTCTACCTGTGTTTCAGAAATCCTTTGTGTTTTAGAAGTGCATTGTGCTTTGGAAACGTTTTGTCTTTTAGAAATGGCCTGCATTTTAGAAACAGACGAAATTTGGAAATGTTTAGGATCAAAATCCTCTGAAAGTTTCAAATGTGTTTTTAACAATGTTGTTTGAATTTATCATGTACAGTATCACTGAAAATAAATGAACTGTTTCAAATCATTTTGTTAGCTGGTGGTATACTCTCCCTGGTAAAGAGAGGCGACCCATCACTCGAATAGTGGGCTTTGACAGCTAAATTTGCTGTTCAGAATGCACAAGGAAGTGAACTGGAGATTGAAGGTTTGTTAGTTACAGTATAATCTCCCTTTAGTGACAGTATCCAATAAGGGCTTCGGGTCTTTGAGTTTAGAACTTTATGGTCAGCAAACCCAATACAATCACAGGAGAATGTGCTCTTGAAGTGAACAGTTTCCCCTCTGTTCTGCAAGGGACAATCTTTTGACACAGCAACATCTCCTTGTGCTCTGTCCTTCAAAATAATGAGTTTTTATTTTTCTAATGGAAACTGTAACAAAACCTAATTCAAAAGTGTTTCCTTACTGGCAGCTATGGATGAAGTTGTATTAAGCACATTCAGTGAATCCCAATGAGACGATGTGCATCAATCTGATCTGGATAATGTATCATTTCCAGCCATGCACAGCATCATTCTAAATGGCTTTGTTTTAATCTCAATAGAGTAATTTAGATGGAAAAAAAACACTTATACGAATTACAGTGCCTATAAAAATATATTCGTGCCCCCCCCCCGGGAAGATTTCATGTTTTATTGTTTTACAACATTGAATTATAGCAGATGTAATTTGGCTTTTTTTTTGACACTGATCAACTGAAAAAGACACTTTCATGTCAAAGTGAAAACAGATCTCTCCAAAGTGATCTATATGAATTACAAATATAAAACACAAAATAATCAATTGCATAAGTATTCACCCTCTTCAAGTCAGTATTTAGTAGAGGCACCTTTGGCAGTAATTACAGCCTTGAGTCTGTGTGGATAGGTCTCCATCAGCTTTGCACATCTGGGCACTGCAATTTTCCCCCATCCTTCTTTACAAAACTGCTCAAGCTCTGTCAGATTGCATGGGAATGGTGAGCGAACAGCCCTTTCCAAGTCTAGCCATAAATTCTCAATTGAATTGAGGTCTGGACTCTGACTTGGCCACTCCAGAACATTAACTTCGTTGTTTTTAAGCCATTCCTGTGTACCTTTGGCTATATGCTTGGGGCCATTGTCTTGCTGGAAAACAAACCTTCGCTTAAGTCGTAGTTCTCTTGCAGAATGTATCAGTTCTTACTCAGGGAAATCCCTGAATTTTGCTGCATTCATTTTGCCTTCTACCTTCACAAACCTCCCAGGGCCTGCTGCAGTGAAACATCCTCACAGCATGATGCAGTCACCACCATGCTTCATGGTAAGGATAGTGTGTTTGTGATGTGTAGTGTTTGACTTATGCCAAACATAATGTTTTGTCTGGTGGCCAAAAAGCTTGATTTTCATTTCATCAGACCATAAAACCTTCTTCCATCTGACTTTAGAGTCTCCCACATGCCTTCTGGCAAACTCTAGCCAAGAATTCATGAGAGTATTTTTCAACAGAGGCTTTCTCTCTGTCAGTCTCGCATAAAGCTGCAACTGATGAAGCACCCGGGCAACAGCTGTTCTACGCACAGTCTCTCCCATCTCAGACACTGAAGCTTGTAACTCCTCCTGAGTTGCCATAGGCCTCTTGGCTTCCAATGCTAGTCCTCTTCTTGCACGGTCACTCAGTTTTTGAGGACAGCCTGCTCTAGTCAGATTTACATCTGTGCCATATTATTTCCATTACTTGATGATTGACTTAACTGTACCGCAAGGAGGATCAGTGGCAGGTCATGTGCATGTGAGAGGAAAGGGAGTGATATGAAACTTCAGAGTTTTGCAACTCCACTATAATTGGCACCCAGACTAAGAATATATGGTTCACATGCCTCATGCCCATATGTTGCTCTGCAACTTTACTTTAACTTTTCCCTGAGCTGAATGTCATGGGACGAACTTGTACTTGCACATGCTGTTTCTGTTAGCACATGCGCCATTTTATGGTGAGATGCAAGACTGCAAATGCTGGAATGTGGAGCAACATTCAAAAAGCTGGAGGAACTCAGCAGGTCAGGTAGCATCTATAGAGGAGAATGGACAGTTGATGTTTTGGGTCAATAACTTTCATCTGTCCTGCCCCAGGTGAGGGATCTGGACCCAAAACATTGACTGTCCATTTCTCTCCATAGATGCTGCCTGACTTGCTGAGTTCCTCTAGGTTTTTGTGTGTTGCACCATTTCTTGGTGTTGGGCATAACCTCAGTAAGGTCACTTTCACATAACATCTAATTATGCTAAACCAATATAAATTGGAGGAGAAAGTTACAACCAGCCATTGTGATAGAACAACTTCACTGGAATGATGAGACGGTTATTTAAACATTGTTTTACAGATGATGTAAAGTGACAGTCTACTGTCATTAAAGCCATATCAGTAATTAAGGTATTACAGAACATTCGTTCAGAATTGTGATTATAGGTCTGGGCTTTATTCCAAGTTCTGGCAACTGGGTAAAAATATATTTTATACTTGTGTTCTCTCTGGCTTAGCAAGATTATTTTACTGAATTATTCACAGTCAGATTCCTTTCATTTGAAGTTTCACATGTAGATGTTATATTTGAACATTCCAAAAGCTGAAGCTGTTATATTTAAGATAATTCCACTATGCTCTTAAAACACTCATCGTAACAGTAAACCAAGCTTGTAGTAAACTATACACCTATAGGGAATATAGCAATCCAGCCTATTATTCTCTTTCTGGTAGTTAACATTTACAAAAAGCTTAAACCTTGTGTTTGAAAAGTTTTTCCTTGCACATAAAACTTCGTAGATTATGTTCAGTTTAACCTGGTAATTTTCTGAGAATATTGGATGCTATTATGACTGTAAGGTTATTCCCAAATATTGCCCACATCATTGCTTGCTTGTTCCTGCCATGAGCAATTTTCTAGTTAAGATTCACAGCTGTATTTGATCGGCCTCTCTATCTGGTGACCTTAATAAATGGTTAGCAATGCAAGCTGAAGGTGATTAAAATGACTGGCTTTGGATGTTATTAGTTCTAATCTGAGGTATTATAAAGCAATAAACCACATAAAAACTAGAAATAACTCCACTTTAAATCCGAGCAGCAGCTAAAATATAAAAATCCAGCTCTTATGATTATCTATTAAGAGACGGGACTATATTAAATATTTGGGTTTATTTTGTCTTGGCTATGGCATAAGTCGATATTCATGAAAAATTGTGCATATTTTACTTCTGGCTGCTATCCCTTTTCACCCCGGTTGAGATAAGGAACTGAAAATTTTTCACTATGAGGAGAGATTGAGTAAACAGTGATTATTTCATTTAAGACACTGAGGAAAGTCTTAATCAGAAGGCATAAACTTATGAGAGACAGAGCAAATAAGAAAGGTCTTTTACCTTTTGCAGAAATATCAAAAACCAATGGGTAATACAGTGCTGGAGAAGCATTGTCAGAAGTGAAGCCAGATCAAAAGCAAAATGCTTTTGGGTGGGTATGAGAAAAATCAAGACTGTAACAATGTGTGACTTATCCCCAATCATGCTTCGAAGGTTTTTCCCATATTAAGATGCATGAACTTAGCACTAAACTTTCACCTGTGATAAATTAATTCTGATAGTGAAACAATACTGAAGTGGGATATTAGCTCAGATTCCTTCATACATTAATCTTCTTGATATCAAAAAATATGGAATGCACAGAAAAACAGAAAACTGACAATCTGAAGTTTAAAAAATTCTAAAACCTTGTAACATTTTATAACTCGGTGTTAACTGGGCGGAATTTAGGAGGATGGTGGCGACGAATGGCCACTCCTTTGCTTGCATCTTTGGGAACAGCTCTCTATTTCTATCTTTGATCTCTCCTTTTTTTTTCATTTTCAAAGTTCTTTTGAAGACCCTGACCTGGAGTTTTACACTGACCTTGGTTCTTTGCAGAAATGCGACTCACTCTCAGGGCCTCATGACCAGCCGCTTTTCGGTATGCCAAGGAGGCAGCCTAGAAGACTAGCACCACCTTCAGTGCGGAGGATTTTCAGGGCTCTGGATGCAGGCTGACTCGAGGCTGGTGGCAGCGTCGCCTGATTTGTTGTGGGAGACAGAAGTTCGAAAGCAGTGAACTGTCTGCTGGCTGCATGCCCAGAAACCCGAGTTCTTTGGGCACAGTGCTCACAAGAAGCAATGCAACAGACTCTTAACCCCATAAATCAGCGAGTTGTTTGTAATGTCTCCCCTCTTGCTGTTAAACGGGGACACCTCTCCCTTATTGGGGGGGGGGGGAGAGAGAGAGAGAGAGAGAGAGAGAGAGAGAGAGAGAGAGAGAGAGAGAGATGTCGAATACCAGATGAACAAGTAGTCTTTGGGGTACTACAAGTCTGTGTCTTTATTGAGGCATTGCTACACGCTTGAGTGCTCAGTGGAGGGTGCTGATGTTTTTCTGCTGGCGATGGGGGGGTCGATGCTTTGCTGCTGCTTATGTGTAGGAGGGGGGAGCTGGGGGGTTGCTTTGGGGTTTTAATACTTCACTGTCATTCGTTCTTTGGGGCACTCCCCTGTTTTTGTGGATGTTTGCGATGAAGATGAATTTCAAGATGTATATTGTATACATTTCTCTGACATTAAAAGTACCTATTGAATTATATTTAAATGGTGAACCTCTTATTTCTGATTGTGAACATTGGCTCTAGTTTTCAGTGAGGGGAGAAACTTTTTCTCAGCAACAATCCTATCAAATGTCTTGAGAATTTTACATGTCTCACAGAGATTATTGTTTACTTTCCTGATCTCCATAGGATAAAGGACAAGGCTATTCAATCTGTTCTCATGGTACAATCTTCCCCATTTCAGTCCTGCCAAAAGGTTTGGCCCGAAACATCGACAGTACTTTTCTCCGTAGATGCTGCCTGGCCTGCTGAATTCCTCCAGCGTCTTGTGTGTTCTCCATTTCAGAATCCTATCCTATGAGCATCTCTTTAAGGCAAGTTGGTTCTCCCTTTTGTGTAAAGAACCAAAAGCAGCATTCAAGGTGACCAGAACTGCACACATTGCTACAGTTGCAACTAACCAATGCTCTATGAAGTTGTAACCATAAGCTTCCTTTTCTTATATACTATACCCTGACTAATGAAGCAACTATTCCAGAAGTTTTCTCAACCAACTTAACTACCTGTGCTGTCACTCCCATAGTTCCTTGGATTATTACTTCAAGCTCCTCTTTTGCTGAATTGTCTCTAAAGCCTGACCATTCATTGTGTATGTCCTAGCCTTACTGATCCTCCTAAAATTCATCACTTCATACTTGGCAAGATTAAATTCTATCTGTCATTCCTCAACCTGTCATTACCAATACATCTGGATCATTTTGTAGCCTGTCTACCCTCTTTATGATTAAGAGAACCACATATTTGTGTATCATCCACATTGCTCTGAATAATATACATTATTAGCTCTTTGAAAAGTTAGACTAAACTGGTCAGAAGACTATCTTCCCCTAACAAAGTCAAGCATATGATTAATCTTGCGTCTTTCCAAGTGTTGATTATTTCTGTCCCTTAGCCTTTTGGCCTCTAAATTCCTGATCACTGGTGTTCATCTTGCTGGCCTACAGTTACATAGTCTGGCCTTGTTGTCCTTCTCGAATAAAGGTAGTATATTGGAACAGCTTTTCATTTGGATTTCCAGTCGTCACTCCGACTATGACAGAAAGAGAAACAGAGTCAGTGCTTCAAGTGGATTTAAAAAAGGTTTGTGGGGGGAAAAAGCAATAGTTTGGCTATAACTGTAATTTCTCAACACAAAAGAATCAACAGCTTTTCAAAATGATTCCTGAAGCTTTCTTGCACTTTGCTATAAGGACACATTCTTAATGGGTAGTGAGGGAGAGAATGGTAATACAAATTTGCAATTATTTTACATGTTCAAATTTGACTTGAATCCACAGATTTTGCAATTTCTCATCAATATTACTGTATGTGAAAAGAAAAAGATTGTTCTACACTTGGTGCTGTGGCAACCAATAATTGCTGACTATATCTAGGACATCTTCATCTCTGAAGAATAAAAAAAATACTAATTTGTTTGCCTTTCACTGAGGCTGCAAATTCCATTGGCCAATTTAATACTCAATATGAATAATTTCCTGTTGAGAGGGAGAAGATGGCGGCACGACGGCAGCGCGCGCGGCCACTTCGGTGATGAATATCTGTTATTTGTCAAGTAGGGGACCATGCACAATCCTGATTTGATGGAGACAGACGTGAGAGCACAGTGGAACATCTGGAAAACTTCTGAACTGACTGCTTTGCTACCGCTGCTACTGTGTGGTAACCAGAATCTCCAGAGCTGAAGGCCCCGAATTCCTCGACTTTGCGTGTTTCAGCGGCCGAGGAGAGGTCGAAGGTGCTTGGCAGAGGATGGCGCTCGGGAGACTATCGGAGAGGCTGCTCGGAAGCTCAGAGTTTTCAGATGGATGGACTCAGGGTCGGCTGGGGTCGACTGCTTCCAAGGTATTGGCAAGTTGACGGTGCCTGGAGGTTTATGGCAGGGAGATTCTCCCTTTTGCCGCCTGCTGTCAGGGACTCGGGAGTCGCTCGACTCAGGACTTTGAGAAATTGTTTACTGCGCCTATGATCTGTTCTTTATCAAATTATGGTATTGCTTTGCACTGCTGTAACTATATGTTATAATTATTTGGTTTTGTCAGTGTTAGTCTTTGGTCCGTCTTGTTTTCTGTGATACCACTCCAGAGAAACATCTCTAGACAGAGGGAGGGAGAGGGGGAAAGAGTGGGGTAGAGGGAGAGAAGGACAGAGAGAGATTTTCATAAAGGCAATTAGGGAATGCTAATAATCATGGGCCTCAACAGGGATGACAACATTTAAAAGTAATAATCTTCTCTAAGAAGTTTATAAGTATAACATTTTGAATTGAATGATCTTTATTGTCATTATACATAGGTACAATGAAAATCTGTTTGGTTTCCTCTCAGGCAATTAATAAAGCGGTAGATAAAGAAAAAGACAGTAATAGAAAAACAGTATTAAATAGATACGTAGCAGAAAATAAGTTGCAGCAGCACCAGAATATCACAGTAATGCACTAAGTGCCGCTAGTGCAAGTATTTGAGTCCATGTATGTGCTCACAGTTTCAGTCATTGTTCTGTGGGAGTGGTGTGATGGAGGCCACAGCTCTGGGATAGAAGCTGTTCCTCAGTCTATTTGTTCTGGTTTTTAGTGTCCTGAACCTTTTGCTGGACGGCAGCGGGTCAAACAGGGAGTGTCCGGGGTGTGTGGTGTCTCTGGTTATGCTGATTGCTTTCCTCCTGAGTCTGCTGGAACAGATGGTGTCCAGTCCTGGGAGCTCCATCCTGACAATTTACTGGGCCGCCTTCACCACGCGATACAGTTCGTGTTAATTGGGTAATTTACTACTAAAACAACCAATACTGACAACTTTCCAATGGAAATATTCCTTAACTATTTTCCACTGAGAAAGCTGTGTCAGTAGATTTTAAATATAAAATTTGACAAAGATGATCAATGTCAGAAATTGGATCGAGCTGAAATGCCACATTGAAGTTAAAGGCTAGTTCAGATTCATTTTGTTACGGTTTAAATTATATTCATGTAAATAACTGCACCCTTCTGCATACTCCTATGCCTGGTACATGTCAGTCAAATAGTGAAGGAGAAGCACAATCAAACACAATACAATGATATTCTCAATATCATTAGAAGTTCTGAGTGTTTCACTGAGTTAGTGATATTAAATAAGGGCAAAATAGGTAATATACCTATTTTAATTATGGCATAGGCAAACTTTTTTCAAATAGTCTTGAAACAGTTGCATAAACCGCACAATTTTGCTAGCTTTATTTTTGGGATTATAATTGACACATTTTACTGCACTTCCCATAATAGAATTCAATGAATCATAGAGAATAGATCTATTTTTTTTTTCAGTTGGAGACTTAAACAGGCATACTGTTTTCTTTTTCTATCATTATATCTGCATACCAATTCTGTCAATAATGTAGACTATTAATATGAATGAAGTTGGAGTTAAATATGTTTCAATTGCTAGGCAATGTTAATAATTTTGTTTAGGAATGTGGTATGCTGTAAGTAATGTGATTTCTGACAAACTCTGTAGCTGAAACTTTGTTATTATAAATTAAGTTCAGGTCAGCAACACACTATTCGTTGACACAGATTTCCAGAAAATTGTGGGCGAATATTCTAATGGAAGTTGCAATGAGCAACTGCGGAAATAATTGGAATGCATCCTTCGTAGATTTTTTTTTGAACTTGTTATGCTTCCTAATTAAACAGTGTTATTTTCTGTGTTTTCTATTGTCCATAATATATTGTGACAAGCTTGCAGTTGTGTTTTGACTTCTCATTTCATTTTAAAATCTTTTTTCATTAATTATTATTAAAGATCAACAAAAAATACATTAAGGTAATCAAGTCAACATGTCAATATGTACAATGAAGAATTAAATTACCAAATAACTGATTAACAAAGCTGAACAATATGTCAATAATAAGAAGAAAAAATAAAGCGTTAAGAATTTTTTATATAAGGAAGAAAAAGAACCCCTACTAACTAAAACAAAAAAACCCCTGCTAACAAAAAAAAAGAAAAAACAAAACCACATTAGGAGCACCAACCCCAGAGCTATACGCCATACAAGCTTCCATAAAAGAAAAGCATCAATCTGCCAACTCAAATCCATTTAAACGAGAATCAGAAGGAAACCATCTTAATTAACTCAAATCAGATGATTTTGACTTTTCACCAGCATAAATACTTAATTATTGTTACAAATAATTTAATAAAAATATCAAAAGGTGTAGGCTTAAAATAAATCTGTCTTTTTTGAAGAAATAATTGCTTTCCTTTTTGTAAATTTGGGATTGCTAATCCCTAAAATTATGCAGATCGACAAAAGAGGGAGAGAGTGAGGGAAGGGAGGAGACCAGCTACTTAATGTATTCACCATGGAATGGGAGAAATATTGTGTATTCCTACCATATGGTATCCATAAGATGCTTTTCACCCTCAGGGATGAAGGAATGGTGAGAAGAGCCATTAAAGATCCTCACTAGTACAGTGACCAAGAGAGACTGCAGATGCTGGAAATCTGGAGCAATGCACTGAAAAAGCTGGGAAACTCAGCAAGTCTATGGAGGGAAGTGAGCAGTCAACGTATGGTACTTTTTTTCTTTTGGGAAGTGCTATTACTAATACTATAATAACCTCACTATTTCATTAATTAATTGGATTGCAAATAAAGGAAATGAATAATTAAAGAAGTGTCCACACAGCGGAATGGTCATAGGAGATCTCAAGCCTTGGTGTATTAAAAGAACTGAAAGTAATGTTGTGAAGTCTATTCTGTTGAGTGGTATGCAGGCAAATGCCTTCTTTTTGAATGAAAAATATCTCTATTAACTTCTTCCCATCCAAAGGAGAGTAGAATTTCACTGACAATTCCTATGCCTTCCAGGGATCATTAATGCCTGTTCCTGACAAATCATTCTCAATAGCAGGGAAAAAAAATGTTCAAAACTGAGATAATCCAATTCAAATGAACAATATGAAAGTTCAGTACAATAATGAGAAAATGTCCAATAAATAGCTCCACTGAATCTTTGTGATAAATCAGCCATTTTTCCACCAGTTTATCTATATTTGATAGCATCAACGTATTGTAATGAATCATATTACCAGTCACAAAGGGGCAATCCACTGCAATTCTTCAGCAGCAAAAAATACCTCTGACAGTTTTCATTTCTCACCAGTGTCGTGTGAACACTTCCACCCTCCCCTTACAGTTCAGCCCAAATTGCTGGTTAAAATTTCACACGGAGGTTCGGAGAGAGCTCCATTTCAAAATTCAGGTGAAAGTCAGTAAAGTCTAAAGGAGAAAGGACTTTTTTTTTGACCTTTGATATCATCATCGAGTGGAAGTTTTGTCCCATCTTTGACTATACTGGAACATAATTTCAATGGAGTCTTGTGTATATAGACCCAATATTCATGATTGTTTAATACAATTTCCTGTACATAAGTGTAAGGAGAATCAATTAATTATACTCTGAATCTGATAATAATAATATTAACACACACAATAAATATAAATACATAAGATAGCTTATATACATTGATTGTGTGTCCATTAGGTGACACTAAGGTGTACATAAGGTAACTGATGGGGAATAAGAAAGTAGTGGAGGTGTTGATCAGCCTTACTGCTTGGGGAAAGTAACAGTTTTTAAGTCTGGGGGTCATGGTGTGGACGCTGCATAGTCTCCTTGATGGGAGTGGGACAAACAGTCTATGAGCAGGTGGGTGGGACTCTTCATGCTGTAACTGGACCTTTTCCAGCAGCTTTCTGCATATGTGTCATTGATAATGGGCAGACTGGTGCCAGTGATATGTTGGGCCATTTTGATTACCTGTCTGTGGCAATGCAATTTCCACACTGGGCAGTGATGCAGCTTGTCAGGACAACCTCTACTGCAATTCTGTAGAATGAAGCGAATATGGATGTGCCAAGTCCTTCTCTCTTCAGCTTCCTCAGAAAATAGAGCAATAATAACTGTTGAACAGAACTCCAGACAGGATTTATCGTAATTTGACTTTATGACATAGAGGTTGCTGTTGCAATCATTGTTTTGGTTGACTAGGCACAAAATACACAGTGCTATCACTTTATTTACTCAATAGAACTTGCAGAATCTATAAAACATCCACAACTATTGAAGTTTCAGTGGACAATAGCATGCTTTGCATTCTGAGTGTCAATGTGAAAAACCTGAAAATGATCACAGTATGGAACACTGCCTTTTCTCTGAGGTATTGAGACTTTTTTTTTAACCAGACATGGAAAAGTCTCGTGTTAATACTAAGGCATCAATGCATCTTGAGTGTGTTGAACAATAAATTTCTCATAAACCAAATGCCAAGGTACATGCTCTAATAAGGGAATCACTTAGTGACTAAGCATGTCATTTAAACTAACCTTATTGATGTTGTAATGCATTTTAGAACTAAAAGGTTATATCTCATCGTGTTTTGAATAAAACTATATTTAATGTCTGAAGGATACACCATAAAAAGTGAATACTTAATCTATGTTTAATAGGTATTTAATTGTGTCTTTGCTGACACTAGAAAAGAGATATCTGAATAATTCTAGCTCTTGATTTTTATGCACACTATTACATTTATTTTCTCTTTATTGATGAAGGAGAGGATCTGCACTTAGCTTGTGCGGTTTGTGATTTTTTTTCAAACAATCCTTAAACATAATGTCCTGCCTAGTGACTGGTCTTCCATACAACATTCCCTGGGTAACTTAAAGACACAAAAGGTGCTGCAGATGCTCAGAATCCAGAACAATACACATAATGTGCTGGAGGAATTGAGCAGGTCATGCAGCATTTATAAATGGGAATAAACAGTCGACCTTTCAGGCCAAGACCCTTCATCAGGTAACTTAAGATGGCTGTGCTAAACAAGGGTCATGAGCTTGGTGTCAATGGAACTGATGGTTGCCTGCAGCAGTGAGGGAGCTGGGTAGGTGTACAAGTCCTAAGTGAGGCCGTGCAGGTAAAGGGGAATGAGTGACTCAGTAGTGTACGTAGCTGTACATCTTGTGGTGCTGCCGGACTGGGTTATCAGCAATTAGGAGAGCAGAGGAGTCAAAAGAAAAATAATCTATCAAGATGGCTGCACTGGATGTATCGGTACATGTCTGTGTCTCCTCCTTTGTTGTTATAACAAAGGTTATTCCAGAAGCTGATTCCTCAGGGCACTTTGCCTCATGATCAGGGAGGTATTTTTTGAAGCATGCAGAAGCAGGTCTCAAACAATGAAAGGTCTACATCTGCAACAGGCCTGTCAAGGGAGAATATTGATCCCAGAAGAGGTGTCTAGACATTACCGTAAATATCCTAAGTGCATTGTGTAGAAAATACATGAAGGAAAGAACAAAAAAGATCCAGTGCCCAATTTTCATTTACAATTGACTTGGAAATTGGATCAAGTAACGCTCCAAACCATGCCACAATAAGATTCCATTTACATGCATTTGCATTTTCAATTCTGTAATAATGACAAAATCTTAAATATTTTTGCTCTTATTAATAGTTCCTAATATTTTTGATTAAAACTCCACTTATCAAGACTTGGTAAAATATGACCTCTCCACTGACCATAAGTAAGCCATCGCCTTTTACTAGGATTTCATAGGTAAAGCCAGAAGACCTGCATCCAGGGAAGTTAGTATCTCATTATATGGACCTAATTAAATAATCCATTATTAGTAAATTTCAAGGGCGCCCTATAACCTTTGGCATCCTTTCCCAGGAGGAGAATGCAGCCTGATTCAGGAATCAGAATCAGAATCAGGTTTATTATCACATGACATGAAATTTGTTAACTTAGCAGCAGCAGTCCAATGCAGCACATAATCTAACAGAGAAAAAAATAATAAATAAAATAAAATTAATAATAATAAATAAAGAAGTAAATCAATTATATATATTTAACAGTTAAAAAACATGCAAAAACAAAAATATTGTATATTTTAAAAAAGACGTGAAGTAGTGTCCAAAGATTCAATGTCCATTTAGGAATCGAATGACAGAGGGGAAGAAGCTGTTCCTGAATCACTGAGTGTGTGTCTTCAGTCTTCTGTGCCTCCTGCCTGATGGTAACAGTGAGAAAAGAGCATGCCTTGGGTGCTGGAGGTCCTTAATAATGGATGCTGCCTTTCTGAGACACCACTCCCTGAAGATGTCCTGGGTACTTTGTAGGCTAGTACCCAAAATGGAGCTGATTAGATCTACAACCTTCTGCAGCTTCTTTCAATCTTGTACAGTAGCCACTCCATACCAGACTGTGATGCAGCCTGTCAAGGGTTATCTCTCAATGGTACATCTATGGAAGTCTTTGAATGTATTTGTTGACATGCCAAATCTCTTCAAACTCCAAATGAAGTACATCCGCTGTCTTGCCTTCTTTATAACTACATTGATATATTGGGACTAGGTTAGATCCTCAGAGATCTTGACACCCAGGAACTTGAAGCTGCTCACTCTCTCCACTTCTGATCCCTCTATGAGGATGGTATGTGTTCCTTCATCTTACCCTTCCTGAAATCCACAATCATCTCTTTTGTCTCACTGACGTTGAGTGCCAGGTTGTTGCTGTGGCACCACTCCACTAGTTGGCATATCTCACTCCTGTACACCCTCCCGTCACCACCTGAGATTCTACCAACAGTGGTTGTACTGTCAGCAAATTTATAGATGGTACTTGAGCTATGTCCAGCCACAAATGTGTATATAGAGAGTAGAGCAGTGGACTAAGCACACATCCCTGAGGTGCACCGGTGTTGATTGTCAGCGAGGAGGAGATATTATCACCAATCTGCACAGATTGTGGTCTTCCAGTTAGGAAGTCAAGGATCCAATTGCAGAGGAAGGTACAGAGGTAGAGGGTCTGCAACTTCTCAATCAGGATTTGTGGGAATGATGGTATTAAATGCTGAGCTATACTCGATGAACAGTATCCTGACGTAGGTGTTTGTGCTGTCCAGGTGGTCAAAAGCCATGCGGAGAACTATTGATTGCATCTGCCATTGACCTATTGTGGTGATAGGCAAATTGCAATGGGTCCATGTCCTTGTTGAGGCAGGAACTCAGTCTAGTAATGACCAACGTTTTCAAAGCAATTCATCACTGTCGATGTGAGAGCTACCAGGCGATAGTTATTAAGGCAGCCCACATTATTCTTCTAAGGCACTGGTATAATTGTTGCCTTTTTGAAGTAAGTGGGAACTTCTGCCCATAGCAGTAAGAGGTTGAAAATGTCCTTGAATACTCCTGCTAGTTGGTTGGCATTGGTTTTCAGAGCCTTAACAGGCACTCCATCTGGACCTTCTGCCTTGCGAGGGTTCACTCTCTTTAAAGACAGACTAACATCAGCCTCTGAGTCAAAGATCACAGGGTCATCAGGTGCAGCAGGGATCTTCACAGCTGTAATTGTGTTCTCCCTTTCAAAATGTGCATAGAAAGTGTTGAGTTCATCGGGTAGTGAACTCAATGTACTACTAATCATCATGTTTCAAAACTTAGCCCTCTGTACCTTCCTCTGCAGCTGGATACTCAACTTCCTTATCAGAAGGCCCCAGTCAGAGCAGTTCAGTAATATTATCTACTTCTCACTAATGATCAACACAGGTACACCTTAAGGATGTGTACTTAGCCCACTGCGCAACTCCCTCTACAATTATGATTGTGTGGATTGGTACAACCCAATTAAAGTATATAGAATCACTGATGACACCTCTGTTGATATTGTATTACAGGAAAGACGCTAGCATGGACAGAAAAGTGGCTGACTGGCAGGAGGCAAAGAGTGGGAAGAAAGAGAGCCTTTTCTGGTCGCTGGCTATGACTATCGGTGTTCCACAAGGGTTGGTGTTGAGACTGCTTCTGCTCACTTTATGTCAATGATCTGGATGATGGAATTGAGAGCTTTGTAGCCAAGTTTGTATAAGATACAAAGATAGGTGAAGGGGCTGGTAATGTGAAGGAGGCAGAGAGCCTGCAGAGGGACTTGGAAAGATTAGGAGAATGGGCAAAGAAGTGCCAGATGGTATACAGTGTAGGGAAGTGTATAATCAGGCATATTAGTTGAAGGAATAAAGTGTTGACTGTGTTCTAAACAGAAAGCAAATTTATAAATGAAAGGTACAAATAGTCTTGGGAGTCCAGGTGCGGATTCTTGAAAGGATAATTGGCAGATTGAGTCAGTAGTAAGGAAGGCAAATGTAAAGTTAACGTTCATTTCAAGAGGACTAGAACATAAAAGCAAGGATGTACTGCTAAGACCTTACAAGGCATTGGTTAAACTGCACTTGGAGTATTGTGAGCAGTTTTTGGGCCCTAATCTAAGAAGTAATGTGCTGGCATTGGAGAGAGTCCAGAGGATGTTCATGAGAAAGATCCCAGGAAAGAAAGGGTTAACGTATGAGGAAAGTTTTGATGGTTGTCATTGAAACACATTGAATATTGAAAGGCCTAGATAGAGTAGATAAAGAGAGGATGTTTCCAATAGCGAGAGCCTAGAACTGGGGGCACAGCTTTAGAATAAAAGGTGAACAGAAATGAGGACAAATTTCTTTAGCCAGTGGGTGATGAATCTGTAGAGGCCATCATTGGGTATAACTAAAGTAGAGGTTGATAGGTTCTAAATTAGTACGGGCATCAAAGGTTATAGGGAGAAGAAAGGAGAATGGGATTGAGAAGGAAAATAAGGTTAGTCATAATCGATTAGTGAAGCAGACACAATGGGATGAGTGACCTCATTCTGCTCCTATATCTTATGGTCGTACGGTTGTTGGCAGAATCTTAGAAAGTGTACAGGATGAGGTAGACTGGTTCGTTGAGTGATGTCACAACAACCTCACACTCAACATCAGTAAGTCCAAGGAAATGACTGTAGACTTCAGGAAGGACAAGTCAGAAGATTATGCATCAATCCATATTGAGGGGTCAATTATTCAATTATGACTATTTGAGTCCCGATGAAGGGTCTCGGCCTGGAACGTAGATTCCTTACTCTTTCTTATAGATGCTACCAGGCCTGCTGAGTTCCACCTACATTACGTTTGTGTTGCTTGAGGGGGTCAGTGATGGAAAGAGTAAGTAGGTTCAACTTCCTAGAAATCAATACTTCAAAAGATCTATTCTGGAACCAATGCATTGATATATTCACAAAGAAGGCATGCCAGCACCTCTACTTTAGTAGGGCTTGAAAAGATTTGGATGTCAGCAAGGACTCCTACAAATTTTTCAGGATGTATGGTGGAGAACATTCTGACTGGTTGCATCACTGCCTGGTATTGTACTTCTACGGCACAGGATTACACATCCTCGCCATCTGGAACACACCCACTTCACATTACTATCACAGTTACCATTTCTACCTGATTACACCTGTCTGATAATGATCCACAAAGTATGTGGCTGGACATCAAGGGCATTACTGACTGTGCAAGGAAAAACAGCATCAACTGCACAAGTGACGTCTCCCTCCCAGATGCTCTAAATGACTTCTATGATGCTTCAAGGCATTCAACAATGCCAACCATGAAAGCTACCCCACTCCCAGGTGAGCAGCACTGTCTGTAATAGCAGCAGATATGAGAAAGACTCTATAGAGAGTCAACCCCCATAAGACAACTGGGCCAGGCAACATCCCAGGCTGAGAACTCAGGAAGTATACACACCAGCTCTCTGACATCTTCATGGACATCTTCAACACTTCACTCATCCAAAAAGTCGCATGGTCACTTCACTTTGCAAACCATATCACTTGTGCAGCCAGTCCTTGCTGCAGACTGGCAGCCTGTGCCTGGAATAAGGCTTTTAACTTCAAACTGATTGCTGATCACAAATTACATAAGATTTGAAACTAGTTCTTGTTTACAACAAGAGCAAAGACTCTTGGTTAGAAGTTTAACTTTGTCACAAACAACTCTGAATCTTTGGAAAGGTTATGCTGCTTAACTAGAAAGTTGGGGTTAGCAATAAGCTTCTAGGGCCCTGGAGAGTGAACACCCACCACAAGAGCAGAATATGAGAGTAAAATAGCAAGCTGCATTGCAACTCTAGCCCTAAAATCTCATATTATAGAGCAACTGAAGTAAGTCGTTTAGGTATTATCACTGAACTCTCAAATTTTTGTTGGGCACATGGCCAAGTGGTTAAGGTGTTCGTCTAGTGGTCTGAAGGTCGCTAGTTTGAGCCTCTGCTGTGGCAGTGTGTTTGTGTCCTTGAGCAAGGCACTTAACCACACATTGCTCTAGTGTCTGTGTGAGGAGTGGTGCCCCACACAGACTTCTGATCTGAGCCTTGTAAGGCATGAAAATGCCCTACGCAGGCCTCTCATGGTCTGAGTTGATGTTTCCTCCTTCCTCAACTGGAGACTCTTAACCAGGAGTTCCAGTTAACATGTCTGTCTCAGCCATTGGTTATTATAGTAAGATAAAAGAAGGAACAGCCAATTTATAGACAGTATAATCTAAAGATAAAGACAACTTCCAGTTCAATAATAACATTAGTGATGTACAAGATCTTGCCATGGTCTGTAAGGAGTTTGTACATTCTCATTGTGACAGTGTGAGTTTACTCTGGGTGCTCCGGTTTTCTCCCACAGTACCAGTTGGTAGGTTAATTGGTCATTGTAAATGGTCCCGTGATTAGGCGAGGAGTAAGTCAAGGGTTGCTGGGCAGCATTGCTTGAAGTTCTGGAGGGCTAATTCTGTGCTGTATCTCAATAAATAAATAAATACAGGTTTCCCCCGCCGTCCAAATGTAGAGCATTCCTATGAAATGGTTCGTAAGCCGAAATGTCGTAAAGCGAAGAAGCAATTACCATTTATTTATATGGGAAAATTTTGTGAGCATTCGCAGACCCATAAATAACCTACCAAATCATGCCAAATAACACATAAAACCTAAAATAACAGTAACATATAGTAAAAGCAGGAATGATATGATAAATACACAGCCTATATAAAGTAGAAATACTTTTCCACAATCATTACTGAACTGTTCTCCGTAGTGAAAATCTCATGCAAGCTCCGTCGGCAGAAAATCTCACGCAAGCGCTGTTGGCAAGAACACTCTCTCCAATAACCTTTAAGCGATGAAGCTGCCAAATCATACCAAATAACATGTAAAAATACACAGCCAATATACACAGCTAATAGAAATAATGTATGTACAGTATAGTATCACTTACGGGAATTGGGAAGATAGCTTGCTGAGCACACTGATGATGGTGTGTTAGACTGAGTCGTCACAGGTTGGGATGGTGCAGTGGCCCCCACCTCCAGGCAGCCGAGCGATACATTGCCGCGAAGCATGCAGGAATGCAGCGGTAGCCAGGAGGCACACAGCACATCTTTAAGAAAAAAGCTGAAATAAACAAGCTAATTAGTTAGGTGCCGCCCGACACGTAAATATCGGCCCAGATCAGGGTCGACTTCCGATGGTGTTGCCTCTGATCTGGGCCGACTATTACGTGTCGGCGGCACCTAATTAATTAGCATGTTTATTTTGGCTTTTTTCTTAAAGATGTGCTGTGTGCCTCCTGGCTACCATTGCATTTTCCGCAAAACGGTATCTGTCCGTGGCCTGGGGGTTGGAGTGATGAGACACTGGGGTGTCATCTCATCGTCTGTTTCCATTAGAGCAGGTGGCTCATCTTCTTCTATTTCTGCCCACCTCGATGTCAAAGGTCAAGGTTCGCCATCTGCTGTGGCTGATGTTGAAGGCTAGCTTGACTGCTGAGCCTCGCGCATTTTTCTATCAAACAGTTCTTTGTAAGGACTCAAACCATCCGGCAAATATCTCCTAAACCAATGTACCCTTTCAAAATTAAAGTCGTACTTTACCATTACTCATTCGGTTTCAATTGTTATCCTTTTTTCTTCCAATTGCATCAGCTCTTCATCTGTCAGATCTTGGTCATTGGATGCCAAAACCTCTTCAACATCGTATTCATCAGCTTCCACAAGCCAAACGCACGTTGTCCTTACTTCGTTCATCACGATCAAAACGCTTAATTATGTCTAGTTTTACGCTAAGTGTAAAACCCTTACGAGCTCTTTCAGGCTTTTCTGATACCATAGAACTCATCTTACAAACGGCTGCTCACAGGCTCGTGTTTAAGCAATGCCGGTGAGAATGCCGTCCGAATCTGGGGAGAGCGGCTGCTCGGGGCATGCGCTGCTTTTTTTTCGTAAGAGTGAAAACACCTTCTGAAAGCGAAAACAGGGTACTAATGTAGGTCTTTCGTAACAGTGAGGTTTCATAAAGCGAACGTTCGAAAAGCGGGGGATACCTGTATACTTTGGCAGAAATCATGAGCCTCAATGCACTTGTATTTTACAAAATAGCCGGTTGGTCAACATGCAGTAAAAAAATTAGAAAGAGTAGAAAAACGATGCACAGTGTAATGAGAGGAGGGAGAAGTCTGCTCAGTTTCCAGAGAAGTGTGAGAAGAATGGTAAATCTCAGCATTTCAGTTAACAACTAGGAAACAGTTAACGTTTCAAGTTAAAGATGTTCTATCTAAATTCAGTGTAGTTTGAAAGTTTAAAAAAAGTACAGACACTGAAAAGACAGTTTAAAAAAGAAATGTTGCTTTAGATATGAGACTGCACTTCTAAGTTACTAAAAGGAGGCAGACATTGACGTGTGAGTTTCAGTAAATTCAGACTCTAAATGCTTAATAATTGTGGAGACACAAGGTTCTGCAGACAGTCTGTTGGAAAAACTCAGCAGATCAAGCAGCACCTGTAGGATGAATGGAATTGTCATCATTCAGATCAAATCCTACATCAGGACATAATGAAAATGATCTGATTTGAAATCTTTAGAAAATGAATAAATAATGCTGTTCCCCAAGCACATGGGCAGATTAGGGAAATCTAGGCAGCAAATCTGGCTAAAGTACATTGCAGGTCAGGTATTCAAGCAGTTCCTTCTCATAATCTGGCAACATTTTACAAAGGAGATTCCTTGTAATAATGTACATCTTCAATAATTATGCTGTAAAGTTCCTTTTCAATCACAAAACTCTTCGGTATTCTCACACTCATTTCTTGATTGTGTCTGCATTCATAAAGAAATGCAATATACTGTGGATTTTTTTCCAGGCTAGATGGGCTTAATCCTCTCCCTCTGGTTACATGCGACAGTGAAATGAAATGAATTCTCAGTTCAACACAAACTGACTTGGCAATAATAAAGTACAACCAAAGGGGTAAATTAATGTGCATGTTTCTAATTACAGCGAGCAAGATATGCTAGACATTCTGATGCCTGGAAGTTTTATATATAGATATGTCTACAATTATATGCATCTCCTGCTGAGTGCAGCAGTAGATTTAGCCTGGGGTGAGTGAGAGAGACGATGGCATTTTAAACACCTACTGAAGGTTTCAGAGGTCAATGGAAAAAGGGAACATGTTCTGTGATGGATAGAGAAAAGTCATCAAAGATGTATGGTCATGTATAGTATCGCTTCCATTTTAGGTAAATGAAATGGAAGCTAGGGTTGAAGTCCTCTGAAATAGATAAAACATACCCTAATTTATCAGTTCTTTAGAAAATTGTTGTTCCCAAGGTAGATTAGTTTTTGGAATGCACTTATTACTGACATTCAGGAAAACACAGCAAACCTTGTACCCCAATAATAGTAAGGTTACTAATTCATGATCACCCTGTGTCAGTCTGAGTTATAAAGCTACTTTCAACTCCACTCCTTAGGGAGGGTTCCAGTCAATAGCCAATGTTTAAGTGTGTGTGTGACAGAGCAAGAGAGAAAGAGGGGACAGACAGATGGAGACAAGAGTGTTCTTTGTTGCAATCTTTCCCACAATCAGACTCATGTTTTCACTTGGTCATAAGTGAAGGTACCAAAATGTGTTTTAAACCTTAATATCATATGAGAGAGCACTTTGAAAATGTAAGAAAAACAAATCATAACAATAAAATAAAACTCAAGTGGCATTAACTGGTTCAGTAATTAGAAATTACTGATCATTCAAACCATTAATGAGCCACTTCAGCATCAGTGGAGTAAATGCAGGTTACTCAGTACAAGATTAGATTTTAATCACTGATGTAATTATTGTGCTGCTTTAAACCTACAATCAATTGAACTGAAGCTCAACTGTTAGAATTTTCTGAGTAGTTTTTAAAACCTACTTAGAAGAGCATTAATTGTACAAAAATCTTTTTAAAGTCCCAATTATCCCATTAAGCAATGTTAATTTACCAGCTTTGAACCTTATTTAAAAAAAAACTTGTCAGTCACTGCAGAATTTAAAACCTTAACTGGCATATTATTCTCATATTGGTTTGTCTCCACAGAAGCCTCTTAATTCTGAGTCAGAAAGCTATTTATTCAGGAGCTGTGCATTAGGTCTATGCTGACACTTGTGGAGTTCTGAGTGTTTCAAGGCCTGAAGTGTCATTTTTCATATGAGAAAAACAATATTCAAAGTCTGTAGCACTTGCCTGTGGATGTAAAAGATACAAATGCAATTTTTGTAAGTGCATATCATGTAGAGCAGAAAATTTCATAAATTTACTGACTAATATTTATCCTTCATCTATCCAATGCCATTAAATCAGATGTATTCATCTTCACCCACGTTTGGGATGAGCAAAACATTTACTAACACCAGTCTAGATTTTTCTGATGCAGGGTCTTGACTCAAACTGTTGACCATACATGCTGCCTGATCTGACTTCCTCCAGCAGTATGTTTTTTTTTTGCTCCTGATTCCATCCTCTGCAATCTCTCATATCTCTAGACTTTGTTACTGCTTTCAGGCAACACAGGGTATGAAAGAAGTGAAATTACCACAGGTTTTTTCCTGAAAATGCATGAACTCTAGCTGAATGGAGTAGCCCATCAAGTGATGACTTTTGTCACTAGAGCTTGACCTGTGGAATCAGTACCGGTCCTCCAGCACAGACAATCGCTCGTTCACTGAACTATGCACTTTTTAACTCATTCATTTAGGGCTTCCATACACACCTTGAACAAGAACTCAGGTGCAGAACACTTATCCAAATATCCCATGTGATAATAAATAATTTTTGTGTGTAACACATGCAACGTCTCAAATAATCTTTTGAAATTTGTGGTACAACATTACAAATCCTTTACCTTTTCCTTCTGTCATACTTCCAAGCCATTGATATTATATAAGCCTACTGCTCCACACTTTTGGCCATCTGCTAGCTTGCTTGCTTGTTAATGTTCCTGAATGCCACTACAAAGCTACAGAAAATTCCCAAAACTAAGAAGAATATTGTTCTCTCTTTTTGATGTTTAAAGCCCATTGCTTCAACATGAGTTGAACTTGAAACAAACTTGACAAATTTAATTTCAGTGCATACTTCTCTCATGTCAGACACCTTTCATTCTGTAACTGCTTTGAGGTTTCTTGTTCAAGATAAGCATAACTTTGTGATATTGCACAAAATGTCAATGAGTACTGCCTCCACTTAAAATCATATAATGGCCTCTTCAGTGAGGCCTTGCAGATCAGATGATCTCTGCACAACTAGCTCAAATCACATTTACTACAGGTGAAGTTCAGTGTATGTATGGCTCTAAGAAACAGTTACATTGAAATCAATGGAACCAATTTTTGAAAGAGGAATGCAATTCACGTGCACCATTATATTGTGTCATCTTGTATATGATTCAGAACGAAAGTCAACCACATAATATTTGATCAATTAGTCATTCTTCTAAGTGCTTCTTCAGTTCAGAGACAATTTATAATAAATTACACTCATGAAGTGTCATCTGAGATGTTCTACAATGCTAACTCTGCTAAATAAATTAAATGTTGTTGAGAGAAAAGAGAGTGGTAATAAAACAACACAGAAAAATTAGATGCTAATGAACTCAAGCAATGTGAGAATAGAAAGCAGACATGTCAAGGAAAATACCGAATGCCACAGAGACTCGATTGGAATGTAGGGAGAATAGGGAGTACTGCGGCGTTCTTTTGCTTCACTTTTCTTTCTACTTAAGTGAAAATTACTGAAGCTGCAAACAAACTAAGAAACACAGCATGTTTTAAACAATCACCATTTGAGAGATGAAATTAATGCTGCCAACTATATTTGCTGCAGGAATGTTAATTTATTTATTTTCAAGGAACTTGCATCAGTGCCAGCTGGGAGGTTTCTGCTGATTTAGTATTGCTGAATGTTGCACAAATTCAACAAAGCTTTTAATTTGCTTTTTGAATTTTGGACTATCCGTCAAAAATCATGCTATTCAAAATCTATTTGAAGGTTTCTTTTGGCTTCTGAGCTAACCTGGTTCCAACATATTGATGTAGTTATAAATAAGGCAAGAAAGTGGCTATACATTATTAGAAATTTGAAGAGATTTGGCATGTCAACAAATACACTCAAAAACTTCTATAGTTGTACTGTGGAGAGCATTCTGACAGGCTGCATCACTGTCTGGTATGGAGGGGCTACTGCACAGGACCGAAAGAAGCTTCAGAAGGTTGTAAATCTAGTCAGCTCCATCTTGACTACTAGCCTACAAAGTACCCAGGACATCTTTCGGGAGCAGTGTCCCAGAAAGGACCTCCAGCACCCAGGGCATGCACTTTTCTTACTGTTACCATCAGGTAGGAAGTACAGAAGCCTGAAGGCATACACTCAGGAACAGCTTCTTCTCCTCCATCATCCGATTCCTAATTGGACATTGAATCTTCGAACACAACCTCACGTTATTTTAATTTACAGCATTTCTGTTTTTGCTCTCTACTAGATTATGTATTGCATTGAACTGCTGCTGCTAAGTTAACAAATTTCACATCACATGCTGGTGCAGCCCTCCGGTGAAAAATGATATCGCATCTGTTAAATAAGGGCCGTGGACAATTCTGGTTTGGAGAATGGACGTGAAAGCACTGAGGAACACCTGGAGAAATTTCTGAAACGCTCATTCACTGCTGCCGTTACCGCGTGGTCAGGAATCTTTCGGAGGGTAGGCCTCAAAATCCCCGGCTTTGCCTGCCATTGGCAACCGATGTTGAGGTCAAATCGTTCGGACAGAGATGGCGCTCAGTACTCGGTGTCGGAGAGCTGATCAGAGCATGAAGTTTTCGGATGACTGAGAGTCGGACTGTGGTTGGCATGGCAGGGAGAGTTTTTCTTCCCTCTCCCATCTGCGTCAGAACTTTTACTGTGCTCATGGACTTCTTCACTGTTGTAACTATATGTTATAATTATGTGGTTTTATCAGTTTTTTCAGTCTTGGTCTGTCCTGTGTTTTGTGATATCACACCGGAGGAACTTTTGTATCATTTCTTAATGCATGCATTACTAAATAACAATAAAAGAGGACTATGAGTCTTCATAATCTAAAATAATAAACCTGATTCTGTTGTCCAATAATATAAGACTGTATATTGTTATGGTTTACTTCAAATGCACATCCCTTGTTATCAAATCAACAAATTTGACAGAGTTGAAATTCTGGATGGGATTTGCAATACATAAAGGCTAGACTTGTTCTATCATCAGGTTTGTAATTAAAATAAATGTCATAAATAATCAAGTTATTGTTCTTTTTGTGATTATGGGAGAATTGATTAATCAAGTAATCAACCCTTCCAAATATTACCAAAAGAAAAAGGCTTGCAGAAGGCAAAGACAGCAATTGTGTTTGATGCTTGGTGTAATTCCCATTATAGAGACCTGAGCACATATTTTACACTAACAGTTCAAGGACTACTGTGGAACTGCTGCAATGCTGAAGATACAAGTAAGAAGTTAAATTCTTTGTGCGCTCAGGTGTGGATGGGACTTATATTCTCCCTACTCTATTGTCATCTTGTAACATTGCAGAAGACCCTGGTGATATGCAGGAACTCATCCTGAAAGACCAACCAGACTCTTTACCACAAAGTTTTGCAAGAAGAATTGCATGACGTAAGTTTGAAAATTATTCAGTGGTTGGTTGCAAGTGTGCATGACTCACACTGTTTTGTTTAAGTCTTTGGGTATGCAGGTTTTGCACAGAAAGAAGCTCCTCTGAGATTGAATTTTGAAAACAGCACTCACTAACAAAGCTTTTTTAAATAAAAAAAATACTTATTTCATTAAGAAGCTGACTGAAATACGCCAATTATGTTGGCCGCGTTCATTATAGTTTTAACTGACTTCCAGTGATATAAAAGCAAATTACTTATTTGAAGTGCTATTAGATGAGATATTTTATGAGATGGTTTTCTGGATCAATATATGAAGGGACTAATTAGGAAACAAGCTATTTTAGTTCTGAGCATGGAGAAAGGATTAATTAATCAGAATGTTGCAAAGAGGTCCCAGAGAAAGTGTGATAACAATATGCAAGAATCTTATATGAAGCAAAGAAAACCAATGTGATCTTCTACTATGCTTTCTTGTAGAAAAGGCTTTCCAGGTCTCCCCTTATTATGGGTTGTTGGCTGTAATTTGTTCTAAAGTGCAAACACCACCTACCACTCACCATGAAAGTCCTACACTGGTTGGTCCATCCAAAGTGCAACACCTCACATTTGTCTGCAATAACTTTGATCTGCCATTGTTCACCCCATTTTTCCAGCTGGTCCCACTGCAAGCTTTGATAGTCTTCCTACCTGTCCACTATACCACCAATCAGGATGTCATTGGTAAATTTGCTAATTCAGTTTATCACACTATCATCCAGATCATTGATATAGATGTCAAGCAACAACAGACCCAGCACCGATCCATGTGGCATGTCTTTAGTCATATGCCTCTAGTCAGACAGGCAACCATTTACTACCACTCTCCCGCAGACTAATGTCTAATCCAATTTACTACCTCATCTTGAATGCTAAGTGACTGAACCTTCATGACCAAACTCCTGTATGGGACTTTGTTAAAGACCATGCTAAAGTCCATGTAGGCATCATTCATTGCCTTATCTTCATTAACTTTCCCGGTAACCTCCTCAGAAAACTATAAGAGATTGTTTAAACATGACACACAAAGCACAAAGTCATGTTGATTATCCCTAATCAGTCCCTGTCTATTCAAATATATATAGCGGGTCCCTGAGAATACCTTCCAATAATGCCAGCCTCACTGACCTATAATTCCCTGGTTTATTCTTAGAGCTGTACTTAAAAACAACAGAACATTAGTTCAAAGTACATTTATTATAGATATGCATATATGTCACCATATACAACCCTGAGATTCATTTTCTTGTGGGTATTCACTGTAAATACAAATAAACAGTTAAAAACAAGTAGAATAATAATAAAAAAAATAAGCAATCAATATCAAGAACATGAGATGAAGAGTTATTGAAAGTGAGACTACATGTTCTGCGAATAGTTCAGTGTTGGGGTGAATGAAGTTACATAGCAACATAGAAGACCTACAGCACACTACAGGCCCTTCGACCTTGCCACCTACTCTAAAAGCTGTCTAGAATTATCTTACCGCTAGCTCTCTATTTTTCTAAGCTCCATGTACCTATCTAAGAGTCTCTAAAAAGACCATGCTGTATCCTCCTTTACCACCTTCACTGGCAGTGCATTTCACACCCACCGCTCTCTGTGTGAAAAACTTACCTCTGACATGCCCCTTGCACCTACTCCCAAGCACTTTAAAACTATACCCCTTCGTGTTAGCCACTTTAGCCCTGGGAAAAAGCCTCTCACTATCCACACAATCAATGCCTCTCATAATCTTATACACCTCTATCAGGTCATCTCTCAACCTCTGTCACCCCAAGGAGAAAAGGCCAAGTTCACTCAACTTATTCTCATAAGGCATGCTCCCCATCCAGGCAACATCCCTGTAAATCTCCTCTGCACACTTCCACATCTTTCCTGTAGTGAGGCGACCAGAATTGAGCACAGTATTCCAAGTGGGGTCTGACGAGGGTCTTATATAGCTGAAACATTACCTCTCAGCTCCTAAATTCAATCCCACGATTGATGAAGGCCAATACACCGTATGCCTTCTTAACCACAGAGTCAACCTGTGCAGCTGCTTTGAGCGTCCTACGGACTTGGACCACAAGATCCCTCTGATCCTCCACACTGCCAAGAGTCTTACCATTAATACTATATTCTGCCATTATACTTGACCTAGCAAAATGAACCACCTCACACTTATCTGGGTTGAACACCATCTGCCACTTCTCAGCCCAGTTTTGCATCCTATCAGTGTCCCGCTGTAACCTCTGACAGCCCTCTGCACAATCCACAACGCCCCCAACCTTTGTGTCATCAGCAAACTTGCTAACCCATCCCTCCACTTCCTCATCCAGGTCATTTATAAAAATCACGAAGAGTAAGGGTCCCAGAACAGATCCCTAAGGCACACCACTGGTCACAGACCTCCATGTAGAATATGACCCGTCTACAATCACTCTTTGCCTTCTGTGGGCAAGCCAGTTCTGGATCCACAAAGCAATGTCCCATGCCTCCTTAATTTCTCAATAAGCCTGGCATGGGGTACCTTATCAACTGCCTTGCTGAAATCCATACACACTACATCTACTACTCTTCCTTCATCAATGTGTTTAGTCACATTCTCAAAAAATTCAATCAGGCTCGTAAGGCACGACCTGCCCCTGACAAAGTCATGCTGACTATTCCTCATCATATTATACCTCTCCAAATGTTCATAAATCCTGCCTCTGAGGATCTTCTCCATCAACTTACCAACCACTGTAGTAAGACTCTCTGGCCTATAATTTCCTGAGCTATCTCTACTCCCTTTCTTGAATAAGGGAACAACATCCTCAATCGTCCAATCCTCCAGAACCTCGCCCGTCCCCATTGATGATGCAAAGAACATCGCCAGGTGCTCAGAAATCTCCTGTCTCGACTCCCACAATAGCCTGGGGTACATCTCATCTGGTCCCGGCAATTTATCCAACTTGATGTTTTCTAAAAGCTCCAGGACATCCTCTTTAATAATATCTACATGCTCAAGCTTTACAGTCCACTGCAAGTCAGCACTACAATCACCAAGATCCTTTTCCATAGTGAATGCTGAAGTAAAGAATTCATTAAGTACCTCTGCTATTTCCTCCGGTTCAATACACACTTTCCCACTATCACACTTGATAGGTCCTATTCTTTCACATCTTATCCTCTTGCTCTTCACATACTTGTAGAATGCCTTGGGGTTTTCCTTAATCCTGCCCGCCAAGGCCTTCGCATGGCCCCTTCTGGCTCTCCTAATTTCCTTCTTAAGCTCCTTCCTATTAGCCTTATAATCTTCTAGATCTCTAACATTATCTAGCTCTCTGAACTTTTCGTAAGCTTTTCTTTTCTTCTTGATCAGATTTGCTACAGCCTTTGTACACCACAATTCTGGTACCCTACCATAACTTCCCTGTCTCATTAAAACGTACCTATGCAGAACTCCACACAAATATCCCCTGAACATTTGCCACACTTCTTCCGTACCTTTCCCCAAGAACATCCGTTCCCAATTTAAGCTTCCAAGTTCCTGCCTGATAGCCTCATAATTCCCCTTACTCCAATTAAACACTTTTCTAACTTGTCTGTTCTTATCTCTCTCCAATGCCATGGTAAAGGAGATAGAATTATGATCACTATCTCCAAAATACTCTCCCACTGAGGGATCTGACACCTGACCAGGTTCATTTCCCAATACCAAATCAAGTACAGCCTCTCTCCTTGTTGGATTATCTACATATTGTGTCAAGAAGCCTTCCTGAACACACCTAACAAACTTCACCCCATCTAAACCCTTTGCTCTAGGGAGATGCCAATCAATATTTTGGAAATTAAAATCTCCCACCACGACACTCTGTTATTATGACACCTTTCCAGGATCCATTTCCCTATCTGCTGCTCAATAACCCTATTACTATTTGGTGGCCTATAAAAAACACCCAGTAGAGTTATTGACCCTTTCCTGTTCCTAATCTCCACCCACAGAGACTCTGTAGACAATCCCTCCATGACGTCCACTTTTTCTGCAGCGTGACACTATCTCTGATCAACAGTGCCACACCCCCACCTCTTTTGCCTCCCTCCCTGTCCTTTCTGAAACATCTTAAACCCGGGACTTGAAGTAACCATTAGTGTCCCTGAGTCATCCAAGTCTCTGTAATGGCCACCACATCATATCTCCAAGTACTGATCCATGCTCTAAGCTCATCCGCTTTGCTCACAATAATCCTTGTGTTAAAATAGACACATCTCAAACTGTCGGTCTGAATGCATCCCTTCTCTATCACCTGCCTATCCTCCCTCACACACTGTCTCCAAGCTTTCTCTATTTGTGAGCCAACCGCCTCTTCCCCAGTCTCTTCAGTTTGGTTCCCACCCCCCAACAATTCTCATTTAAACTCTCCCCAGTAGCCTTAGCAAACCTCCCCGCCAGGATATTGGTACCCCTGGGATTCAAGTGCAACTCGTCCCTTTTGTAGCGGTCACAGCTGACCCAAAAGAGGTCCCAATGATACAGAAATCTGAATCCCTGCCCTCTGCTTCAATCCATCAGCCACGCATTTATCCTGAACCTCATTTTATTCCTATACTCACTGCCAGCTGGCACAGGCAGTAATCCCGAGATTACTACCATTGTGGTCCTGTTTCTCAACTTCCTTCCTAACTCCCTGTAGTCTGTTTTCAGGACCTCCTCCCTTTTCCTGCCTATGTTGTTGGTACCAATATGTACCACGACCTCTGGCTGTTCTCCCTCCCACTGCAGGATATCGCGGGCGCAATCTGAAACATCCCGGACCCCGGCACCTGGGAGGAAAACTACCATCCAAGTTTCTTTCCTGCGTCCACAGAATCGCCTGTCTGATCCCCCAACTATAGAGTCCCCTATCACTACTGCCTTTCTCTTCCTTTCCCTACCCTTCTGAGCTACAGGGCTGGACTCTGTGCCAAAGGCACGGCCACTGTTGTTTCCCCTGGGTAGGCTGTCCCTTCCCAACAGTACTCAAACAGTAGTACTTATTGTTCAGGGAACAGCCACAAGGGTACTCTCTAGTACCTGACTCTTCCCCTTCCCTCTTCTGAATTGTCTGTCTCCCGTGGCCCCAGTATGACCACCTGCCTATAACTCCTTTCTATCACCTCCTCATTCTCCCTGACCATCAGTCATCGAGCTGCAACTCCAGTTCAGTGGTGGAGAGAGCTTTGTTTGTGATGGATTGGACTGTATTCACGTCATTTTGCTTTTCCATTCAAGGGCATTGGTGTTTCCTTACCAGGCCATGATGCAAGCTATCTCTACTGCACAGTTCTAGAAGTCTGTCAACGTTTTAGATGGTATTTTGAATCTTAGCAAATTTCAAAGTAGCAGTATTGCCGTGCTTTCTTTTGTAATGGCACTTGCATGTTGGACCCAGAACAGATCCTCTGAAATGATAACACCGAGGAATTTAATTTTGCTGACCCTCTCCAACTCTGATATGCTGATGAGGACTGGCTCAAGGACCTTTGATTTCTTCTTTCTGCAGTCAATAATTAGCTCCTTGCTCTTGCAGACATTGAGTAAAGGTTATTGCTGTGCCAACACTCAGCCAGATTTTCAATCTCCCTGCTAAATGTTGATTCAATACCACCTTTGGTTCAGCCACTGGCAGTGGTGTCATCAGCAAACTCACAGTCATAAGTGTTATGTTTGTTCCTTAACAAAGACAAACTTTACATGGGTTCTCAAACATTAACACATTTATTAACAGGAGACAGTCATGGGTTCTGGCACCACACTTTAGCTCGCCAAGAGCGTGTGAGGGGTGTGTGTGTCTGTCCTGTTCACAAGCATCACTTCTGGTTCTGGGTGAACCAGCCACATTGCTGACTGAGAACTAAAGTTCTTTTATTATGTTCTCACATAATTACATAATAAGTATAAAGCAAGTAGAGGAGGAGGCGAAGCACGTGGCATCCCTGTGTAGATGATGATTATGTAGGAGATTTTGTTGCCAATCCAAACTGACTGGGGTCTGAGAGTGAGGAAATCGAGGACCAAGTTGCACAAAGAGCAATTGAGACTTAGGCCTTGGATGTTTTAAATATCTCCACTGGGGCCCTGCAATATCTATGCCTCCCACCCACAGGTCTCGAGAGAACACTTTGTCAGGGCCCCGTGACTTATCCACCTCAATTTGCCTCAAGGCTGCAAACACCTGCTCCTCTGTAATCTACAGACAATTGATAACCTCATTGCTGCTTTGCCTCACTTCTATGTACATCACTGATATTACAGTGTCCAACATAGATGCAAAAAATCAAGTTAAGGTCTCCCCCAGCTCTTTCAGCTCCGTGTATAGATTATCACACAGAGGGCCAAATTTATACCTTGCTATCCTTTTGTTCTTTGTATATCTGTAGAAGCTTTAGGATTCTCCTTCACCTTGTCTACTAGAGCAACCCTATGCATTCCTTTCCACCTCCCACCCCCATTTCCTTATTAAGTGTTCTCTTGCATTTATTATCAATATTAAAGTACCACATTTGTTCCCACCTGCCTAAACCAACTTTTCACCTCCTTTTTTTTTAACCAATGGTCTGGAAGAAAACACAATATAATCTGCAGATGCTGAGATCAAAGCAACACTTACAGTACGCTGGAGAAACTCAGCAGGTTGGGCAGCATCAGTGGAAACGATGAGTCGACGTTTCGGGCCGGAACCTGACGAAGGGTTCCGGCCTGAAACGTCGACTTATCGTTTCTAACTGATGCTGCCCGACCTGCTGAGTTCCTCCAGCGTACTGTAAGTGTTGGTCTGGAAGAAGCTACTGCTAGATGCACTTCTTGCAGGTGAAGTCATTGGGTGTAGTCATGAACTCTGTCCTACTGAAATAGGATATTTACTGGGGGGGGGGGAGGGAAAAAGAGTTGGATAGGTAGATAAAAAGAAGAAGATATCAATCACAAAAAAATCTGCCAATGCAGATTTATCAATTAAATTTTCCCCATATTCCTACAAACTCATTCCAGATTTTACCACTCATCTACATATAAGGAACAATTTAACCAAATAACTGATAAACTCCTGTTTTAGGAGGAAACCAAGCCAGAAGGCAGCAGTTTCACTGACTGCCATGACAGTACTTCACTTAGATCCTCCATTCACATAGAATTGATCTTTTATTTTAATTTTTCAATAAATATTTGCACCCAAACAATTGTGAAAAGCCTTGTGTGGTATCTGGCATTTTGTTCCAAAGTTCAACATTGAAGAGAAGGAGAAAATCACAAAAGGAAGAAGGAAGCAATAGAGGTGCAGAAGGCAATAAAAAAGGTTGATATGTGAGTAATTGTCTGAGACAGAGAATATTGCTAAATTGGATTGTGATCAAGTTCATTATTTAACTTTCAAGGGCAGGAGGATGGGCAGCCACCCAGGAAAGCATTAGATTAATCATGTCTAGAATAAAAAGGTATCAATAATTTCAGTGGCAGATGGGCTGAGATAAGGGCTGAGTTGTATAATGCTAAGGAAACGAAAAGGTACAGTTTTGTTTTGGAATGGTATTTCATCAGAAAACCAAGCTATTGTAAGCAGTTGGGTCAGGCAGTGATTGCATTCTGAACAGGCGATGGGTTTCAGTGCACATTTGTAGCACAACTAGAATATCATGAGACAGAAGCAATCAAGTTAGACGTCAGAGAAATGGAGTTGAATGTCATCAGCATGGAGGGGAAATCTGACCCAGTATCTTTCATTGTTGTTATAAAGAAGATGAGTAGAGATAAGGAACAACGGTAGACTGAATTTTGATCACTGAGAATAGCTGAAATGAGAGTAATGTATTCCAATTTATATTTTGTGTCAGTGATTTACAGTTCCAAGAAATTGCATCTATTTAAAAATGTTAATAACATGACAGAATTAAACTAAATGCAAAATGGATCAGATGAGGTTGTTGACCAAGCCATTTTCTCAAGTCTGCAGTCATATCAACGAGTGTGGGAGTGGAACTGTTCAAGGTTAGCAGCTACAGGAATAAAATTGCTGCAGGTGAAAATAATGGTAGAACAATGGATGAATACTAAATGTCCTTATGTTTTCAAGTTACAGACTATACTGTATCTTCAAGACTGAGAGTATTAGGCTAATGACTGGAGGCCCAGAGGAGTCCTGGGGTTGGAAGCAATGGAAGCATGTGTGTGTGTGTGTGTGTGTGTGTGTGTGTGTGTGTGTGTGTGTGTGTGTGTGTGTGTGTGTGTGTGTGAGAGGGGGGGGACGGATGGGTGGGTAGGAGGGGGTAGGAAAAAGGGTTATTCTGCTGTAGGTGTCTTGTTTTGTTGTCATAATTGTTGTTGCTTGTGTTGTTCTACAGAGCATTGGGACCGTGCTATGTTGCCACCAGATTGTGTGATGACACATGCGCACTAACCCCCGGACATCTTCCGGTGTGTTGGTTGGTATCGGAAATGACATATATCACTATGTGTTTCGAATACATGTGGTAAATAAAGATGAATCTGAAATTACATGAACTCCCTGAATATATAATTTTTGCATGACATTCCAGAATGACTGCTGCTATTTTATGAACTTCAAAATATTAATAAAATCATATTAACTCATATGCTGTATTTAGCATTAATCTAGTTACCATTATGAGCAGGAGGAGATGTTACTCCTTTTGCACCTATAAATGAAGAATGAGGTTTCATGGTGTCACGGATTAAGGAAGAAAAAAATACAGAAATTGAAGGAGAAAGACAAGAATGTTTATCATATCAGATCTGTGTGGAAATAAGACTGTGGATTGCATCAGGGCTAGGAGTTATGGAAATTCCTGTTTCCTTTTTGGAATGGTATGGATAAATTTGAATAAAGTGCTAGTTAGTCCATGGGCTGGAAAATCAATTACATGGCATGTACTGTATATGTCATGCTTCTTACAGTTAATTAGAGTACAAATCTAAAGAGCAAACTTGATTGATCCTTCCATATGCACAAAAGCTGGTGCATTTTCAGCAGTGGTATTATTTGAGGTGCAGTGCAGGTATAGTGTTGCTGCTGAATCTCTGGATCAGGCATCTACGCAGAAGAAACTGCATCGGCTTCATCTAAAAACTTAAATGGGAAGATGAAGTCCTGGTCCAGTATGAGTTAAAAAGATGGCCTTTACATGAGCAGCTGTTGTGATTGAGCCATTGAAGTTGTCATGGAATCTTTTCTTATTGACTAGAGGTCTCCAATGCTACAAATAAAACCTTCCTCAACGTCCTTCATCCATCCATTCACCTCTGATGCCTTAACGGCAGGTACTATAGAACAGCAGGACTTCTGTTTCTGATAACGCTGTTGTTTCTCCCAAAAAAATGTACTCTGATTCTGCACCAGTGTTTGAAGCATTGATGGGACTCACCAGTACTAGATCTCTGGTCAGAGCTGAAGATAGAACAGACAAGCTGATGTTTCTCAGGTAACTTCTAAAGCGGAAAAGGAGCTTATTCTGCATATCTACTCTGCAAACAACACAAATCATGAATCTGAGAACATCCAATTAAAAGTGCAAATGGTCTTCCTGAAATTCACAGATCATTAGTATGTTTACATTTCTAAAGGCTCAAGATAGGGATTGAGATCACTTAATGCACAATTACATGCTCCCGATAAGAAAATAGCTCCCCTGTTGTCTCAGAAATTAAGTTTCTTCTCTGCATTGCTATTTTAGCATATGTTTCTGAGATTATAGCATTTCTAGATCTATAATACTTAATTTTCAGAAATGCAGAACAGAGTTATTAAGAACAATTAGTCTCATAACAGCAATAAAATAGAACAATAAAAGCAACGATTTGGAGTCTTGAGGTGTGAGGCACAGCAGTAAATGACTACTGTTCTTGTAAATATCTGCATTATTTGAAATTTTTAATCACAGTAAGAGCTATTGCAGGAGAATTGATAGAAGAACATTATTTTTCATCTTTTGCTTTTCTGCTGTAAGGAAACTGAATCTTTTGTTACCCTAAGGATGACGTCAGTTATTGCCTATGCTGCATTTAACATAGATCCAGTTATCATTATGAGAAGAAGAGGTTACCCTGCCACCTTTATAAATGAAAACCGAAGTCTCAAATTGCAGATATGACTATTTTTTTTAAAGAATCTTGACTTCAATGGAAAATTACCTAGTGACGAGAAAGACTACTCTCTGAAAGGAGTCTAGCAATTTTCTCAGCAAAACTGAAACTGTATCTATAGAGAAAGCATGATGAAATTGTGATTATGAGTATGGTGTCATGGTCTGTCAGTTATTTATCAGGGTGAGTGAAGATTCAATAAGGCCAAATAAAAATAAAGTTTGAATTGGAACTGATTATAGAACATAGAGCATATATGGACAGATCATTCGGCCCACATGTTATACCAATCTGGATTCCAATTTATAGTAAATCTCCTCCTCTTGTGTGTTGTCCATATCCCTCCACTTCCATCTCATTCATCTGTCTGTCTAAAAGCCTCTTAAATCCCCTCAAGCATGCAGAGCCACCCCTTAATTCTTTAAACTCCACAAATCATAAAAAAAGACACATAATTATTATCTTTACTGCAAAATGAAACAACAAACGACTCAGTTATGGGGAATATGTTGAAGAATCCTTTCCTTTTTGATGGTTTTATGAAAAAAGAAAAAA
Organism: Mobula birostris; assembly: GCF_030028105.1. NCBI lineage: Eukaryota > Metazoa > Chordata > Chondrichthyes > Myliobatiformes > Myliobatidae > Mobula > Mobula birostris. The sequence continues at coordinate 33,125,509 of NC_092391.1, read as the reverse complement.
ATAACTTGGGATATGAGAGAATTATTTAGAAGAATATTGCCAATAGGATCATGCGCGCTCCCAAAAAGGTTTGCCAGCCGGGGTTTATCCAAGAATGCAGTACCACAAGGCATTACTACTTCAAGACAAGACCGAGCTAGAAAAATGTGATTGAAACTGTAGACTAAAGTTTAACTCACTTTAGTTTAAACTGGAAGAACTTACCACTAAGCAAGGCAATCTTACTTTTAGATTACTTAGGTTACCTAGGAATGAAAAGACAGCTCATCGGCACTCAAATCTTAGCTTGATACCAGTGGTCTCTTCTCTATTTAAATTCACCATTGTTGGGCTTCCTGATTCATCCTTTGAGATTTCTCATCACTGAATTTCAGTTGACTTTAACCGCTATTTTCACCAGCCGATTAATGTTTCAACAACTCCCTTGTTGGTTTACACCAGACACAGAAATTAAAGTTGGAACCTACACTCAGTGGCCACTTTATTAGGTACATCCTGTACAAATAAAGTGGACACTGAGTGCATGTTTGTGGTCTTCTGCTGTTATAATCCATAGACTTCAATGTTAGATGTATTGTGCATTCAGAGATGCTCTTCAGCACTCGATTGGTGCAATGTATGGTTATTTGAGTTATTGTCACCTTCCTGTCAGCTTGAACAAATCTGGCCATTCTCCTCTTACCTCTTTCGTTAACAGGGCAATTTGCCCATAGAACAGCCACTCACAGATATTTTTATTTTATTTTTCATAACATTTACTGTAAATTCTAGAGACTAATGTTCATGAAAATCCCAGGAGATCAGCAATTTCCGAAATACTCAAACCACCCTTCTGGCACCAATAATCATTCCACAGTCAAAGTCACTTAGATCATATTTCTTCCCCATTCTGATGTTTGCCTTGGCAACAACAGAATGTCTTAACCATGTCTGTATGATTTTATGCATTGAGTTGCTGTTACATGATTGGCTGGTTAGATACTTGCATTAACAAGCATGTGTACGGGTATACCTAATAAGGTGACCTCTGAGTGTATGTTTTATGGGAAAGAGAACAGTATGATGACTGTAGGATTTTGCTGAATAAAATTAATTTTGCTGCTGTAATTTTTCAAGTTCTATATGTGAGAACCTGCAAACAGATATCTACGCTCCTTAACTTGTATGCTGTAGTTAGCTCATTCATGGATTACATCCAGAAAAAGAGAATAATGCAGTCATTTTGACTGGCTACATTCAGGAAGAAAGAATGCAGACATGGAAATAGAAACACAAACAGTTGGTACAAGAGCTTCAGGACTCGCACCACCAGGTTCAAGAATTGTCACTACCCCTCAGTCATCAGGCTCTTGAATAGAAGGGGATAACTACACTCACTTGCCCAATCATTGAAATGTTCCCACAACCAATGATCTCACTTTAAGGACCTTTTGTCAGATTATCTCATATTCTAATTACATATTGCCATTTATTTGAATGGTTTATTGTCTTCTACACCCTGGTTGATCTTTCATTGATCTTGTTATGGTTACTATTCCGTAGATTTGCTGAGTATGCCCACAGGAAAATGAAACTCAGGGTTATGTATGTTGACATATACGTACTTCGTATAAAAGTTACTTTGAATTTGAACTTTATTCACGTTAAATAGTGATCCATTGAGGCATATATTCCAAAACTTTGCAACATTCCATTTTTTTCCTGTGTGGCTTCAAAAGAAACAATTTTAAAAACGACTGTAGAAGCATATATGGATATAAATTAAATTTATATTGCAAATTTCTGCTTCTACTCTTTTTCTAACTTAGAAGAACAGCACAGACCCACTCAATGTTTCACACATCTTTTAATTTGATTAGTGCTATTTCTCAGAGATAATTTAGACCTTTCATTCATACTTATATTAGACTACTGTCAGCTAATTGACTGATGGATAATTTGATATTTTACTAAGGTATCTTTTACATAGATGGGTTAGAGTTTATTCTTGTTCTACCATTTCACGGTCAATGTTATATTCAGGAAAGATGAATCAAGGCCTGACAAAGCACTCCTGCTTCTAATTCTTATCTTCTTATGATTTTGGCACCAAGCCCACTTGGATGCATTGCATAGAGATTGGATTCCATTCTTTCATACAAATGAACTTCAAACTCATTTACTATAGCATTTAATTATCATGACAAAAATAATCAACAAAAAGATTTAATGCACATGCCTTCTGGCATTCCAGAGTCTCCCCCGCTGTGTCTTTCCGCTCTCTTGATGTTATCTTGGAGCCCAGGAGAGGTCTTTTCACTTAATCCAAAGCCAGTGACTGCTTCCTTCTGCTGCCTCTGATGTGGCTCTGTTAGTTTGCCATAGAGTCTGACCTAGCTCCTTCAGCAATTTGACGGTGGACATGGCTATAAATCCCCTACAACCCACTTTTACAGGACATCCTTTGGCTTTCCAGCCCTGTCGCCCAGCTTCAGCTGTTCAATCTGCATAGGGTAGCCTCTTGCACTCATATGTTTCAGCCACTGAATTCTCCCACGGAACTGGAAGTTCCAAGATGTACGTGATTAGTAATGTATTGGACCAGAGAACCAAGGCTGGCCTAAGGTTGTGTCAGTAATTTCTGGGTGAGTTGTTTATTGACATCAACCAGTATTTTCAGCCACAGGGCATATTCACCGGTTTTGTTTCTGGCTTAGAAGGGAGATCAGTTGGTGTTTTCTCTCTCTCCCAGAAGAATGCTGCTGGTGTCAAAACATCAGTCGTTCAAGGGGGGTAAGGAATTGGATGCTGTCCTCTTGGTCTCGATTGCCACTGCCAGACTCTTCAAGACCTGGTTGTGACGCCATGTGTCTCTGCCTAGTGTGAGGCTAGTTTTGCAGCTTGCCAGGATATGCTTGATGGTTGCTCGAACTGGGTCAGGGAACAAGGTGGCTCTTCATTGAACCCACTGATGGAGGTTTGTTTGTGAGGGAATCTCATCATATGTAGCTTTGATGAGAAAGCTAAGTCTGTTTGCTTCCATCTCCCATATGTCTTTCCAGCCGGTTTTCCCTCTCTCAGTGCTTTCCCACCGCATCCATTATCCCTGCTTAGCCAGGGAGACAGCAAGACGTCCAGTGAGAAAGAGGAGAAAAATCACCTCATATAGATTATATGTGTCCAATAAGAAAGTGGCTGCCAACTCCACTTTCACAAGGGCAGACCCAATCATTATGTCACCTCTGATATTCAATACCCCAAGCAGTGACCCACTGCTGATGTGCCTTCACTAGGAGCAAGGACAGGGGGCATCGTATATGTGGAGTTGAGCGTTTGTAATGCACATTTTATTTTTGCAGAGATACAGCATGGAGTAGGCCCTTCTGGCACTTTGAGCCACACCACCCAGACACACCTGATTTAACCCTAGCCTAGTTATGGGACAATTTGCAATGACCAATTAAACCACCAACCAGTACGTCTTTGGACTGTGGGAGGAAATTGAAGCACCTGGATGACACCAACGCAGTCACGGGGAGAATGTACAAACTCCTTATAGACGGCAGCAGCGGGTCGCTGGTACTATAAATCATTCTTCAAAACACTACCCTACCACACCATCCCACGTAGAAAATGTATGCAACAAAACCAATAATTTCAACCTTAACATTTCATCCTACTGATAAAAATGCTTCATGATCATCAACGTGATTTGCTAATTATTCATTGTGTGTTCTAATCATGTCTCAAACATTTTGTTCTCTTGAGATCTCTGCCCACTTTGAAATGTTAAAAATCTTGAAAGCTGTGTGTGACTGATTTAGCTGGATGCTAGTAGTTGCTGTCAACCTATATTTATGATTCACCTGCTCATTAACTCTTTGACTTTATGTAAATTGATTTGATAAATCACAAATACCATTGACAATTGCAACGGTATGAAAGATGACAACAGTGTTCTATTGCCTTTTTTTTTCAAAGAAAGTACCTTCAGGATATTACAAGGACAGTTTCACGGTCAAGCTGATATTTATTTATTTTTTGTTAGGTATTTTTCTCCTCAAATGTACCCCTACCTCATCTAAGGACCCAAATTCACGTACTGATTTTCCACCAGACATTTCTGTCCTGATGAAGGGTCTTGCACAAAACATCAGCTAATTATTCCTCTCCGTAGGTACTGCCTAACCTTCTGAGTTCCTTCAGCACTTTATGTTTGTTGCTCTGGACTTACAGCATCTGCAGAATCCCTTGTGTTTATTTTTAGAGGGTGATGCAGGGTCACGATTGATTTATTTTACATTGCAAATAATTTCTGTGGATAAATGTTAACTTGAGTTGGATGGTGGATTGGCCTTAAGGGTTTATATGGCATTCTCCTTCTGTGTTTTAAGTTCTTAAGTCAATCATGTGTCAGGCAGATACCTGTACATTGTGTGGTAAAGACATCAGCATGAATGTACACATCTTGTGGAGCACCAGGAAGATCTAGGCTGCTTTACTTCTTTACTTCTGTTCCCAGCGTGATGAAATGTTAACTTAACTTGTAAATACATCCACTCTAATAACTTGAGACAGCAGTTTTATCATTTTATTCTTTTGAATACTGCTGAATTCTCCATTACTCTGAAGTCCCAACATCAAAGTAAATTTATTATAAAAATACATATAAGGTACCATATATAACCCTGAGATTCATTTTCATGCGGGCATACTCAGTAAATCAAGAAACCATAATAGAATCAATGAAAAACCACATCAACAGGGTGGACAACCACTGTGCAAAAGACAACAAACTATGCAAGTACAAAATGGAAGAAAACAAAGAAATTGTAATATTAATAAATAAATAAGCAATGAATATCAAGAACATGAGGTGAAGAGTCCTTGAAAGTGAGTCTATAGGATATGGGAACAATTCCGTGATGGGGCAAGTGATGTTGAGTAAAGTTTAGAACCTTCTAGTTCAAAAACCTGATGGCTGAGGTGTAACTGTTATTGAACCTGGTGGTGTAAGTCCTAAGGCTCCTCCACCTTCTTCCTGATGATAGCAGGGAGCTGCAAAAAGGATATACCTTTGGAATTTGATACCTGAGTTGGTCTGAGCATGTGGGTCTGAAACGGACAATATTTTTAATGGTGTTTTCTGTTAAACTCAACATGCTGCACCCCCAGTTCCCACTTTAAAAATGTGTGATCTATTTTGCTGCAGAAGGTATATTCCTCTTCAAAGCTCACCTCTTGTCTGACCTGACTTTCTACTTTCCTCAGCTAACTAGGCTACAGCAAACAATGATCAACATTCAATATTCCATCTATACTTTCCTTTAGGTTACTCTGAACAAAAACCTTCTAAAAATCGCTTCTGAAATAATTCTGTTAATTTAGTAAGCATTAATGAGATAGTCTTATTTTTAAAAGTCCATATTTATTTTGTTAATTTAATATTAATTTCCAGGTGTTTCAAATTCATGGATCAATGGTCCAGAATGGCAGCACAGTTAGCCCAACAACTTTGCCACTAGGCTACAATGCCCTCGAGATAGTTGCAAATCATCACAAAAGGGTAGTAAGACACATACAAAATGTAAAAAATGGAAATGTTTGCAGAAAACCTGGCCAGTTGGCCAAGTTTTTTGATGACATACAGTCATATTCTGTAATATTTGTGGCTCTTTTGAAGTCCTGAGTCTTTGCACACAGATCTCATATATATCAATATTGGTATGTTTACCAAGCCTTGAACCCATGAAACCCATGGAAAATATCATCTATACTAGCCCAATTTTTCACACATAACTGAAGCTCCTAAGCAGGTTGACTATTTGCTTCAAATACATTCTCAAAATAAACATCACTCAATGCTAAAAAGCCCTTTTGAATCAATTAAAATGAATTCCTTGAGCTCTGTACTTAGTTTTTCATACTAACTCAGAAAGTTAAGAATTTGAAAAATTACCTATTCATTGTCACTTTGTTGATCATAAGACCTTGCTGGACATTGATTGGCTGTTTCTTTTGCTGCACTACAAGAGACACTTCAGAAGTATTTCAATGGCTATAGAAGGTTCTGTACCAAAAAGACATGAAAAAGATTATCTGAATGATAGCTTTTCTCCAAGAAAATTATGTTCAGTACAAGGTTTAGATCTCTCTTCCAACTGTTCATCATATCCTGTCTAACTGATCATGCAGCTGAGTTTTGCATAGACTGACTTGTTAATCCTTACCTCTTCAAATGTTATGTCTTCGATATCTCACATCAAAATAGGTCTATATTTCAGTTGAGAAATAACTATATTGAGTTATAATCTCTATGTTTATCATTTCTGCTTTTGCAAGGAGGTTTTCATTCAGTTTGCTTAATCACACAGTTAGCACCTAATTTAAATTCTGGCAAAAAGCAAAACCAATTGTTACATCTGGTATTATTATCCTTTTACATATGATAGTCCAAGTTTTCTCATTTAGTAATACAAGATAGTGACATACCAAGATCAACTTAACTCACATTGCAGCATCTGATGATCAGAATATTGAAGAGCCTTCTTTTTAGAATTATTCATTGAAAATGTAATCTTCTTCTATCGTGATACTTATATTAAAACAGAAATAATATTTTGAAGAAACCTGATATATGATGGCAGAGTAACTCATTGTCAGACATGTCTTGTCATAAAAGGAATGCAGTAAAGATATAAGGAACCTGGTTGAAATTAACACCATTTCAACAAAGAAACAACTTGCAAACTTCTTCAATCACAAAGTAGGACAACTCAGTAAAGTGCAATGTATTGGAAAAAAAAACTGCATTAGTTGAGTTACATGATAGCTCAAAAGTTCCACTTCAAGACTGGTTGCCACAGCGATTGACTTCAGCACCACGTACATCAAATCCTTGCTAACAAATTTTCCAAAAAACAATTTTGAGAAGCATTTCTTTGAGGTGACTTTTCTAGCTGTTTTCAACACGCCAGTTCTGCAGGAGACAAATTGATTGTTCAATAAATACACTGGGCATTTTAAGAAGAGCAGGAAACAATTTTCATATTAGTTGATAAATGGATTTATAGGTGGATGAATACAAATAGAAGGGCTCAAGGTGTACTTACAAGCTAAATATAGACTGCCGTATCAAGATGTTGAATTTTTATTTTTGTTTCAAACTACTGAAGTTCTTTAAAGTTGGTGGGAGGTTGTAGTACAAGTCTACTCTCTCAGCCGCTGAAATGTATTCACCTGCTATTTTATTAGGTACACCTCTATACCTGCTCATTAATGTAAATGTCTAATTAGTAAATCATGTGGCAGCATCTCAGTCATAGTGCTGTATCTCCAAGATAAGGATACATAAGTATTGTTACTTTTTTGAGGCACCATGGTAGAGTAGTGGTTATCACAGTACTATTACAGCTCAGGTCGTCAGAGTTTGGAGTTTAATTCCAGCTCCATCTGTAAGAAATTTTTATGTTCTCACCTTGACTGCATGGGTTTCCTTCATTTGCTGCAGTTTCCCCCACAGTCCAAAGATGTAGTGGTTAGGAGGGTAATTGGTTATTGCAAATTGTCCTGTGAGCATTAATGTAGCTCGGTTGCTGGGAAGTCACGCTAAAAAGGGCTTGCTTCCTGCTGAATCTCTAAATAAAATAGTCAAGAGGTTCAGTTGTTGTTTAGACCAAACATCAGAATAAAGAAGACCTGATCTAAGTGACTTTGACCATGGAATGACCTCTTGGCGTTAGATGGGGTTTTTGGATATCCCAACATCTGTTGATTTCCTGGGACTTTCATGCACAACAGTCTCTAGAGTTTACAGAAAATATTGCAAATAACAAAAAAAAAAATCCAGTGAGCAGCAATTCCATGAGTGAAAGCACCTTTAAACATGAGAGGTCAGAAGAGAGTGGCTAGACTAGAACAACATCTTCCCAACTACTGAGATCAGGCTACAGGCCTATAATTTTGTTTATTCTTCCTCCCTCCTTTCTTGAATAGTGAAGTGGCATTTGAAATTTTCCAAATCGGCAGAACCATGCCAGAATCTAATGATTCTTGAAGGATAATTTCTAATGCCTCCACAATCTCTTCAGCCAGCTCTTTCAGAACCCTTGGGTGTAGTCCATCTGTTCTGGGTCACTTATTTACCTTCAACCCTTTCAACTTCTCAAGCACCTTCTCCCTAATAATAGCAACTGCACTCACTTATGTAACCTGACACTCCTGGACTTCTGGCATACTGCTAGTGTCTTCCACAATGAAGACTAACACAAAATACTTATTCTGTTCATCCATCATTTCCTTGTCCCCCATTCCTACCAGTCCAACATTATTTTTGTGTAACCTGGTATCTACGCTTGCCTCTCTTTTACTCTTTATATAGCTTTTGGTATCCTCTTTGATATTATTGGCTAGTTTACTTTCATATTTCACCTTTTCCCCCTTATGGCATTTTTGTTGCCGTCTGTGGTTTTTAAAAACTTCCCAATCTTCTAACTTTCCAGTAAGTTTTTCTCTATTATACCCCCCCCCATTTTGCTTTTATGTTGACTTTGACTTCCTTTGTCAGTCACAGTTGCGTCATCCTGCCTTCAGAATACTTTTTCTTCAGGATGGATCTATCCTGCATCTTCCAGATTGCTCCCAGAAACTCCAGGCATTGCTGCTCTGCCATCATCCCTGGAAGTGGCCCCTTCCAATGAACTTTGGCCTGTCCTTGAATTCTATCATATTATGATCACTGCCTCCTAAGGATTCCTTTACTTTAAGCTCCTAATCAAATCCCCCTCAGGTTCATGTGTAACATATCCCTTCTGTACAGATTATACCTTTCCCAGGAGAGATCCCGGTTATCCAGAAATCTGAAACCATGGTCCCTGCACCAGTTCCTCAGCCATGAATTCATCTGCCAAATCATTCTATTTTTACTTTCACTGGTGTGGCACAGACAGCAATCCAGAGATTACACCCTGGGAGTCCTGCTTTGCAGCTTTCTACCTAGATCCCTAAAATCTCTCTTCAGGACCTTCTCCCATTTCCTACCTATGTCATTGATGCCAAAATGTACCAAGACTTCTGAGCCACAGCAGCATAACCAGTGCCAGAGACCTGGCCGCTATACCTCATTCCCACCAATAGTTTCCAAAGCCGTATACTTATGATTGAAGGGAATGACAACAGGGTTCCTGCACACTGACTGCCCATTTCCTTTCCCTCTTCTGATAGTTACCCGAAAACCTGCCTCCTGCAACTTAGGGATGATTACCTCCCTGTTGTTCCTATCTCTCAGCTCCTGAGTTTCCCAGATGACCCAAAGGTCATGGAGCTGCAGCTCCAGTTCCTTAACACAGTCCCAGAGGAGCTGCAGCTCAGTACGTCTGGTGTAGATATGGTTGATCAGGAGACTGGAGTTCTGCCAGAATTTCCACATCTCAGACAAAGAATACAACACAGCGTCTGAAGCCATCCTCATTGCTTTATATTTCCAACAGATGAAGAATGAAGAAGAAGAAGAAAGTTTCCAGATATGTAGTTGCCCAAGTTTGTTCTCGTTGAAACCTGATGAGCCAAAGTCTGCCCACTCCAACACTGGTCCACTCACACAATAGCTGCTCCACTTGTCCCTATCTTATTTTTATTTGCCCTTTCTATTGAACCATTATTTGATTAGGCCACTGGAAAATGCCAAAAGTCCACGAAATCTCCTCTTCACATCTCACTCCCAGACATGTAAGTTGCCTCCTACTATATACAATTACTTAGAACAAAGTACATAGTATGGTACAAGCACATGGGTGCCTTCGGCACACAATGTTGTGCCAATCTAATTCAAATGGCAAACAAAACTAATTCCATCTGCCTACACAATGTCCATATCCTTCCATTTTCCTCAAGTTCATGTGCAAAACAATAGAACATAGAACAGAATGCTGTATGTTCTATCCACTGTTGACTAATATACATTCCTCAGAAAGCAAAAGTCTTGCCAAAGAGGATTGTAATCCCTTCATGATGATGGTGCATGGACCATTATGCCATTATTTCATTCAATTTGGAATAGAACATGAGAATGTTATCTACATTGTTATTATATTTGATAGTTCTTTGAGGTATAACTGGTTTGTTGTGCAATTTGGTGCAGCTCTAATGCATTTTCTATTCTCAGTCAAGCATGTTTGCTTCAATTCTGCCACTCAAAGTGAACCTGTAAACTTTCCTTGACACAGCATCTGTCTGTGTGAAATGGGTCATTTCATCTACTGTTACAGCAGTTCCCTACCGCTTCTGTGATATATAATGCATATTATAACACATTAATTAGTCTTTTCTTAAGGCAATCATGGTTATGCATCTGGTGTAGTGTTCTATTTGGTTGCTCAATATTCAACACTGTAATCATATTACAAGAGAAGAATGCACCTCCACTGAACTATTGAGGCCACCATTTTCGGAAGTATAGATATTTGTCCTCATTGGAAAATCAAGAACCAGAAGGCATTGGTTTAAGACAGGAGAGAAAATAATTAACTGGAACTTGAGCACTCATGCTTTTACAGAAATAAAGATATGTATGTGAAATGGATGTCAGAGGATTTGGTTGAGTCAGGAAAAATAACAATGTCTAAAAGAAGTTGGATAAGTACATGGATTGGAAAGGTTTGCAAGGCTATGGGGCAATCACTGGAAGGTGGGGCTAGCAAGGATGGGGCATCTTGGTCAGTATGGACCAGTTGGGCTGAAGGGCCATTTCTGTGCTGCGTGACTCCATAATAGTCAGTCATGGTTTGCAGAAATGGAAGCATCTTGATATTACAAACATGATTGTATTTAACGGACTTTCCCCTCCATAGGGGTCACAATGGGGCAAAGAGTGTTGCACCGAGGAAAATGGCAATTATTTCTGATGGTTTATTTAATGAAGTAAAGAAAGAGATGCAGACCTCTTTGCAGTGGGCCTGACATTGAACTCATTGTTTTGTAAAATGCAATCATTGTGAATGTTGAAGACTTTCAGGCTAAACCTTCTTTACAAGAATCTTGGAAGCCAGGAAGAGCAAGACATTTTTGCCAGGGTCCACATGGATGAAATATCCTTTACTCCAAATGTTAGTTTTCTTTCTATCACGTTAGGTAATGCCTGACCTGCAGAATGCTTCCAGCAATTTTTTTTTTGTTTCAGATTTCTAACATCTGCAGTATTTTCCCACAGTTTCACCTCACACTCCCCAGTGGTGGACATCATTGTATCTGCCCAGTACAAAAGTGAAACTTCAATTTAGCAGATTGCAGAACACACAATCCAAATCTTATGCTAGTTTAAGAAATAAACTTGTTTTCCATATTGGACCCAATCCACAAACATTTACAGAAATTTTGATTAAGAACGTGCTTTGTTACACTCATTTATTGAGAACATCAGAAGCAAGTAATTATACAAAGCTATTCATCCTGTCCTAAATAAGTATAGAGGCAGTCTAAATTGGAATGGCCAAAACCAAATATAAATCTTTACTTGGTATATATAGCAACACACACAAACTGCTGGAAGAACTCAGCAGGCCAGGCAGCACTATGGAAAAAAGTATAGTCAACATTTTGGGCTGAAACCCTTCGGCAGGATTGGAGAAAAAAAGCTGAGGAATTGATTTGAAAGGTGGGGGGAGGGGGGAGAGAAACACTAGGCAATAGGTTAAACTTAGAGGGGGAAGGATGAAGCAAAAATCTGGGAAGTTGATTGGTGAAAGAGACAGAAGGCCACAGAAGAAAGAAGGCGGGGGGGGGGGGGGATGTTGTGGAAGAGAACCAGAGGGATGTGATGGACGGATAAGGAGATAACATGAAAGAGGGACAAGGGATGGAAAATGGTGATGGGTGGGAGAGGCATTAATGGAAGTTGGAGAAATCAATGTTCATGCCATCAGTTTGGAGGCTACCGAAATGGAATATAAGGTGTTGTTCCTCCAACCTAAGAGTGGCCTCATCATGACAGTGGAGGAAGCCATGAATGGATATATCGGAATGGGAATAGAAAGTGGAATTAAAATGGATGGCCACTTAATTCCACTTCCCATTCCCATTCTGATATGTCCATCCATGGTCTCCTCCACTGTTGTGATGAGGCCACGGTTAGCCAGCATGTATCTTTCAACAACAGTCATAGGGATAGAGGTAAGTACAGTGAGGTACAGTACTGTGCTGCTGATATAAGAAGATAATTTTCATGATATTTATACCTTGGATATGTATGATCATCATAACAAATATCAACTTAAAGTTGAGGAACTTCAAACAAGAGTCTAACAACAAAGACGTTATTGCTTAATTTTGTTTACGTCTAACGTGTACACATACAATGACCTTTCTTTTTCCTTTGACCACATGACTCAGTTACATGTAAAACAGATGCACAATGCCAAGATAGCATAGCAGCTGCTGCGACCCAATTGCAGCTTGGGGCGTTCCGGAGTTTAGAGTTCAATTCTGGCACCATTCTGTAAGGAGTCTGTGCATCATCCTCATGGAACGCATGGGTTTCCCCCTGGGTGCTCTGGTTTCCTCCCACAGTCCAAGGATGTACCAGGTAGGTTAATTCATCATTGTAAACTGTTCCATGATTTGGCGGGGGTTGCATGGCATGTCTCGAAGGGCTGGAAGGGCTTACTCCGTGCTGTATTACTAAATAAAAAACACAAATAAGTTTTTGTGAACCTCTTTGCCACTATCCCCTGACTTTTACTTTAATACCTGTGAGGAATTGTCTCAGACATTTCGCTTGCAATCACAAGACTCTGCTGGACAGTGATAATGTCATTTGCCCCAGGCCTGTTACTCTTCTCTGCTGGTGGGAAAGAAGACATAGGAGCTGTGTAGCCTCAGTAGTAACGAGGACTAAACCTCAAGGCTCGGTCTTGCCTGCTGCTGTGGACCAGGTGAGAACACACGGAAGAATTACAGCGTAGCGTCTGCACTCGGCTGGGGACTGGCCTCCTCTCTCACTGCTGCCCTCCAGTGTTCGAGTAGTGCAACGATAGGCTGGATTGCATGCATTTGCACACCACCCGGAGACTATATGGTCAGTAGCTGGACATTGTCAATCAGGGTCTTGGACTCTCGGTTTTTTTGCACTACCTTACTTCCCAGTTTTCTATTTTCTATTTATGATTTATAATTAAAAATTTTAATATTTACTAATTTTAACTATTTTTAATATTTTTAATATTTAATATTTGTAATCCAGGAGAGTGAAGCGCAGATTCAAATATCACTGTGATGATTGTACGTTCTAGTACTAATTGTTTGGTGACAATAGAGTATAAAGTATATACATATATGTTTTTTCCAAGTGAATATGCTTCTTTGCTCAGTATTTTGGATTATGTTACCCACTATTTTGAATGTTACTCGCTATTTTGAATGTTTGTTTGCTATTTTGAATGTTTTGCACCTTGAACCCAGAGGAACATTATCATTAGCTGTATCTATTTGTGGTTGAACGATAATAAAACTTGATTTAATTTGATTAATGCCAAATCTGTTCTTTTGGTACCCCATTGGTGTTTGACTTGCTTGTCAAATCCTACTCTAGAGCCACTAGTATTTGCCTCTATAATGGTCCATGATGAATAGGACAAACACATAACATTGGAAAACATTATGGGCACATTCTCTTACCGTGGCATTACATTCTTGAATTAAAACTAAATCCCTTATCTCCATAGAATCAGTTTACCTTTCGGTCTAAATACACAAAGATTTCATCAAAATTTTCCCTGTGCTTCATAAAATTAGCAATAAGAATAATGAAGTTTCACTCTCAATAAACTATGATCCTTTCACCATAAAATAGCAGCTGAAACTGCTTGATTACTGTAAAAAACTTTCATTTTCTATTGGCACTGTAAAGGCTACTTCACTTAATTTAATGCTAATTCTTTTATTCAAGAATGAATTATTCAGTAGTGCAAATTAAGCAATTTAAATAAAACAGTGCAGGGGGTGTTTTATTTAAGATAATTTGAATTAACCAATTTCAATTTAAGAGGAACACATTGTATTGCACACACCATCCTTAAGGAAGTCTTTATGTGTTGTGTCTTAAAGGTGTACTGGTTCACTGGAGATAAGAACCCCATCTAACAATTTAGTTATTTTCTTTTTTGTACTTATATTGGCTTTTTGTTTAAATAAATTTTTAGAGAGAAATTAAAAAGTATTTTCTATCCTGTTTTAATAAAGGAATGATGAGTCATTGATCAAAGGTGTGTTACATTTTTTAACTCCAAAACATTAAGCTAATTAAAAGAAAACATGGAGCCGGGATACATGGTGCGTATTAGTACCGTTTTTACTTTAAGTGAGACATGCATGTATGATATAATAGGGTCAAGATGAATGCAATTCACTTTGTTTTACATATAACCCGTAATGAATTATTTAAATAAACAAGAATGCTTAATCAAACAATATATTTACAATATGACTCGAATACTACTGAAATATTAAATACAGAACAGGGTGGAACCAGAAACCTACAGGAAATCCATTTTATATCATGGTATACCAATATCTTGACAACGTTTTTGTCCCAGCACACTGATGAAGCTATATACCATGAGTAAAAGTTTTTGTAGGACACGGAGGCTGGGCCAGCCATCAAATACCCATTTACACCAGTTCTAAACGAAAATTATTTTATTCTCCCCACATTTTGATGATTCCACTCATGGCAATTTGTGGCCAATTAACCAAGCAATGCACACATCTTTAGATGCAGGAGAAAACTGGAGTACCCAGAAGGAACCCACGTAGTCACCAGGAGAATATGCAAGCTCCAGGCAAACAGTGTCCGAGGTCAGGAATAACCCCAAGTGTTTGGACTTGAGAGGCTGCAGCCCTTCTAGTTGAGCCATTGTGCAGATCTAAGGCATTCTATAGGAAAATTTCATAAAACCTTTGGGTTTGTGAATATTCTAGAGAAGCACTTTATACAGACACAGACAAGCCTTTGAAAGCCTATGGTGGGCTCTGAAAAATTTACAAGTCAGCACAACAAAGAATATGCCTTTGAAACCCCATTCAACTTTCCAGAAAGCTGATAAAATTACACTTCTCCCCTATAAGCATGTTTGTTGTACCAGTGGTTAAACATTAAACATTTTATGATCACTTCATAGTCTTGCATCAATCAAACAGGGTGATGGTGACAAAAATGAAGACAAGGTTGTATTAGTAAAATTTTATGGGTGTGATCCTTGTTTTGCAAATTGAGTAAAGGTCAGGACTAATATCAGCAAGTTGCAGATAGATATGGACAGGAGTGATTTCTACACATATGGGATGCTCCCACTAAGTGACTTCCGGGTGAGCTAGGTTCAAAATCACATAAAGAATGAACAATATTTAGGTTAAAAGGCACCTTGCAAGGGAAAATCAGATTGCTGGTCTGAGCTCTGCTCAAAGTCAGAGTTAGACTGAATACAAACAAGTGTTAGGTTAAACTATAAAATTGTTATTCCCATAGTTTAACCCTCTCTATGCTTGATTATATTTTTTTATAATCACTATGTGTGTAATTATATACTTTTCAGTGAAATGTTAGTAATTGTGCCATAGCTGATTCTGAATATTTTATAGAAGTTTCTCTGCACCATGAGTCACACAAATAAATATGACTATTTCATAGACTATCTCATATCAATAGCCTGGGCCGCCCCCTGCCACAGGCTGTCCTTCTCTGCCAGTTGTCCCACACCCATCCTACCTCGTTTGCTCCCACCAGATTTACAAGTGCCTAAGACTTTTGCACAGTACTGTACATTATTTTAATTGTTGAGGTTTAGTAACTTCTATAGCAATCTGGAATGTGTTGCACAGGAAGCTTTAACTAGATTCACCCCTTGGGGGTTCAGGTTCACACTAAAAGATAGAATCAAGAGAAAACTACTTGCAAAGATAATCAGCAAGTGAAATTTAGTTAATACAAAAATGTTTCTAGATGAGATAGCAACACACACACTGTGATAGTTTTCTTTGAATCAAGAGAAGAACAAATAAAGCTGCTTCAAACAGAAGTGCACCTCACTTAGCCAATTCAACCAACTTTCTCTGCATTCTGTGCACAGCAGTGAGACATTGTTTTTAGAAATGTATCATTTTTGGATAGATCTTGACACATACACATAAGATCTTTGTTACTTGATTAAGTTCAACACCATAGACGGAATTCTGCTGCTGTGTTCAGAATCTTTCAAAAATTCCTCTCAGTATCCTTATGCTGTTGGTGCCTTCTTGCTTTCAAATCCCTCTTAAAGACATTTCCTTTATATCGGTTATTCATCCTCCAATTTCAAGGGCAAGGGAAAATAGCAAGTTCTACATTAAGTAAGTGATTGACTGTTGCAGATTGCTATATATTCAGTGATGCTGCAAGTTACTGTTACAAGCTGTAAGTTCGAACAATGACGAATATTGGAACTGTCCAGTACTCTCTCCTGGTGTAGTGCAGAGTTCCAAAAGTTTGTCATTGCTTACTGTTTTGCTTTCAAAAAATATTCCCTCTAATGCGCTGATGTTCAATCAAAATCATTATCTTGTCATAAAATGTTTATAGAATGGTCCTCAAAAACTTTGCCAGAATTCACTAAGCTACCTAATACATACTTTCTCCAACTATATTGTTTCAGATTGAGAATACATTTGGCCCTCCTTACCCTCGGGTTCCGCATCCGCGGATTCAACCAACCACGGATCCAAAATACTGTACAAGTATCCCCTGCTATCTGTAAGTAGAGCATTCCTATGAAACTTTTCATAAGCCGAACCCAAAAAATAATCTACCAAATCATATGAAATAATACATAAAACCTAAAATAATACTAACATATAATAAAAGCAGGAATGATATGCTACTAGTAGAACCAATAGTAACATCGGCAGCTTTCAAGATTCTTTCTCTCTATGTGTAAATAGAATGAATGGTAGACGCAGGCAAGTTCAACGCACGTGCAATGTCTTTATTTCATTCACCACTGTCCAAATGCTTAATTACGTCTAGTTCTACGCTAAGCGTAGCACCCTTACAAGCTCTCTTAGGCTTTTCTGATACCTTAGGACACTTCTTGCTAACGGATGCACAAAATAAATCGAGATAAAGCACTCTCGCTTCTCGGAGTGCGTGCTGCCTCTATAACAGCTCACTGCAAAACAAATGCTGAACGCTATTTTCACTTTTCATAACACCCTTACGAGCTCTCTTAGGCTTTTATATAAGGGACTTGAGCATCCGTGAATCTTGGTATCCGCAGGGGTTCCCAGAACCAATCTCCCGCAGATACGGAGGGCCAACTGCAGTGCTTTCCTCATGTCATTGCAATCTCGCCACTGATCTGAGGAACAAAGAAACAAGACCCAGCGACAGCAGAGACTAAGCAATTGAGGCTCAAAGAGCCAAAACCAGTCACGCCAGTCATTGAGCAGACCTGATCACCAGATACATAAACTGTCAGTCTTTAAATATATCTCAAGGAAGAATAGGATTTTGTGCTTTCCATGTCAGAACCTAAAATAGCAAATTACCCACGCATGGGAAATCACTCCAGTTAGGTATTAGTTTGTTCAAGTTCAAACCACATGCAAGAATCCTGCATTAAAGAGCTTTTTGCTCACTAAATCTGGGGTGAGCAAACTTTTCCATAATACCTGGTTTATTCGAGACTGCAGAAACAAAGGCTGATAAGGATTTAGGACTAAAAGCTACTGAATTGCACTGATAAGTCTTATGGCAGTTTCCTCTGTCCATTAAATGTTTTGGCTCAGGGGTACATGAGAGAATCCAAGAGATTAGTCTCATTCATTAGAATTCATTTGTAAATCAGGCTAATTGGCCAATCATCATGTGTAACCCAAGGAGTATTCTCAGCTCAAAGGCCCGACTGCTTATTCCTCTCCATGGATGCTGCCTGACCTGCTGAGTTCCTCCAGATTTTTGTGTGTGTTACTCTGGATTTCCATCATCTATAGAATCTCTTTTGTTTGTATTATTTTCTGGTTTCTTTTTTGGTTATCTAACTGGTTAACTAATTAACTATTTGCTTGCTAGGATACAGCCACATAGCTTTAAAAAAATGCCAGGAGCAATATAAGACACTTATAGTGCGATGGTATTGGGTTTGCTGACAGCAAAGTCCTAACTCAAATGAAGACAGTAAGCCCTTTTGGATGTAAATAACCATGAGTACTCTCACTAAACGGAGACGATACTATAATTACCTAACCTTCAAAGACCAGTTTACTTACTTGCCTATTCTCCTTGGCAAGTTTTTGTTGCCAGTAGCCACTATTTGAATGGTGAATTCTCCTCCCTACCAAGGAGAAGATGCTTCTGGATAACAAATGCGTTTAAACACAGTTCAATTATTTTCAGTGATACACGTTTAAATCAAAACAACATTTTTAAAACACGTTTAAAACTCACAGAGCTTTTCTATCTTATAAAACATTTCCAAATTACAAACAATTTTTAAAACACAAAGAATTTCCAAAACACGGGTACATTTCTTATAAATTAAAAAGACATAACAGTAATATAGATGAATGAATTGTCTACCACAGAGCGTAAGCCAGAGAAATAGATTCTAGTCACTTCATCTTCCTATCATTATTCACATTGTTCTTTAACCACTCCTAATAAGCCTGAACTGCTCTCTACATTTATACTCTTTTTTAACCACTTGGGTGCCTTCACGTGCTTATGATGTTTACTTTTAACACAAATGATTTGAAAGCATTTTGGAGACATAGGTATAACCATATAACTATATAACAATTACAGCACGGAAACAGGCCATCTCGGCTCTTCTAGTCCGTGCCGAACTCTTACTCTCACCTAGCCCCACTGACCCTGCACTCAGCCCATAACCCTCCATTCCTTTCCTGTCCATATAATTGTCCAATTTAACTTTAAATGACAACATTGAACTTGCCTCAACCACTTCTGCTGGAAGCTCGTTCCACACAGCTACCCCTCTCTGAGTAAAGAAGTTCCCCCTCATGTTACCCCTAAACTTTTGCCCTTTAACTCTCAACTCATGTCCTCTTGTTTGAATCTCTCCCACTTTCAGATCTCAACTTAATGTTTACAGTTCTCTATCAATGCTGTAATGCTAACTTCCTTGAGTACGCAAACTTTCCAAGTATAAAGCTGTCAGTTATTTGACATGCTTAATAATATTATCTATCTGGTCCCCCGAGCTTCCTCGAACTAACCAACTTAGAGTCAGTTTGTCTGAAACAGGACAAATTAAAAAAAAACACATCATCATATTCTGCCTCTTGAGCAGCAGTAAACCAGGTGTAATGAGCTAACTCTTACCTCTCACAGATAGAATGTCTACTATCTATATAGCTTGTTTGCAAAGATGTACTATAGAGAGTATTTGTTTTAACTTCAAGCTGATTACTGCTTGTCATTTATACTTTAAGAACTGTTGATTGACTTCCATATACAAACAGAAATTCAAATAACTGTAAGCTGGAAGTATATTTACAATTGTTTTTGATCTTACAAGAGGCAATTGTGCTTAGAAAGCAAGATTAGCAAACGGCTAACAGACCTACTGGCCAGGAGTGAATATCCATCACAAAACCCCTTTTGCTAAGTGAAGATTTCTAACCCAGCTTCTTCCTGTGAACATCAGCTTTGAAATTAAAACTCCTGCCAGAACTCCTCTTGGGAACTGGTTATCACTCCACCATCCATTCCAGTAGATTACTGGTGCTACTGTAGAAAGGCTATCTTTGATTAAATACTCAAAGAACTCATTGAGTTCTTCCCGATGTAAGGGTTTCTGTGTGATATTCTGTTTAGAGCATTCACTTCCTCATTCTCAGCTGCACACATTTCCCAAACCATGAAGGAATATCTCCATTATAATTCTCCATAAGCATGCAACCACAATACATAAATGTTCATATTATAAACAACAGGAATTCTGCAGATGCTGGAAATTCAAGCAACACACATAAAAGTTGCTGGTGAACGCAGCAGGCCAGGCAGCATCTCTAGGAAGACTGCACCTCTTCCTAGAGATGCTGCCTGGACTGCTGCGTTCACCAGCAACTTTTATGTGTGTTGTTCATATTATAAGTCTATATTAGCCCATCTTTAGGATATTCTTCCCTACAAGTAGTTTTTGCCATTTCCTTGATGGAAGTTTGAATCACTGTCTCTGTGTCACTGTTAGATTATTAGATCAGCTGGCAATGTCCTTATTCAGCTGAAGGTAATTCATCTCATTTCACAGGTGGTCATATTGGTTTCAATGTGGTGCACAGCCTTACTCAGGCTTCCTGAAAAGAGTCTCATTAACAAGTTACTAATCATGTATTGGTGTCCTCTTTTGCCTAAGGAGTAGTAATCTCATATTTTAATTATAAAAAAAATATATCTATCAGTTACATGATTTCAGAATATAATAATATATGTAAAAATGAAACATTTACAAAAGTTAAGAAGAGTACAGTTAACATGTTGAGGATTTTGTCTGAGCTTTAATTCTAAGTGGTTCTTTTTTTTTACTGTTATGCTGTATGTTTTTCATTTTGTGGTGTTCTGTGTGAGATGCTTGTTTTCTGCATATGTTTGGGTTATTGTTGAAGATAAAAGATGAGGAGACATGTCTGCCATCCAATTAGCATGGTCAAATTGAAGGGGAGGTTTCTCTGGTGAGGGACACTAAGGTTGGTTTTGGGGATTTTTTTGGTGTGGTTTGAGGGAGATGAAGAGAAAAGGGGTCATAGGATTTGACCCGGAGCGGGACCATGATTCGATGAAGCCCAGGTGAGATCGATTGAGGATCGGTAACTTGAGGGAACCATGAGTTCCAAATTGTGTGCAATACACTGTTTCATTAAACTGGGCCTTTTTTTTTGTTCTTTTCTTAACTAACACTTTAGTCAAATTAAGAATTATAAAGCTAAGTCTTTTAATTGTATGCATTGTACCGTCTGTTATTTTGTGGCACTCATTTGTAACAGGGTAACAGGCATCCACACAAACAGGAGTTTGGGGTGGGTTTCCACCTCAATCTCACACGTTTGTCGGGGCTGGAGATTGTCTTTCCTAGACTCACACAGCCGAGGAAACCCGAGTGTTTCATAGGCATCAAGAATATAATGTCACAACATAGGGGTTGGTTATGGCCCTCCTGTCGCAAAAACACCCATTGGGCTGCTATAACTCAACATTCTGATACCAATTATACCACCTGCATAAGTTTCTTCCAATTTTCATGATAAGGGACTCTGTATATTATTGATCAGGTCTTCTCCTTTACTTGCTGAGGATTAGGCCTAACTGAGAAGCATTGACATATCTCACCAAATTCTGTGTTTTTACAGAAAACTTCAACTCAGCAAGGATACTCAGTCTGTTTTGTCAGACCGTAGGGTTTTATCAACCAAATATTCAGACTACTCTAGTAACCTTAAATAAAACACAAATAAAAATATTTGATCTTTTGGAGTGCTGTGACAGTTGTGGCCTCACTACAAAAATTTGTGGGGACCAAACACATATATCCTGTACAAAGATCAGTTGTCACAGGAATATACTTATTAGGTTCCCAATAAGGTGGGTTGCCTTGGGATGCCAGAAGTGGGCTCATATAATTAAATTCCGTGAGCACAGTAGTTTTTTTCTTGTCTTATAGGAAGTGGGTTTGTGACTACTCTTTAATTATTAGCCTGTGGTGACCCACTTTCTACGCAGGCGAACTGACTCACAAAATGGCGCGCGCGTCGGCAGAGAGGCCAGCCCCAAAATGGCGCTGGGCCTTCTTCTTCACCAGCAAGGGGAGAAAGCCCGCATGCGGGAAGAGACTTTTGTAATGCACCTCTGATGTCATTTCCAGCTGGACAGGGTGGGAACAGAACTGCATAAGAGCCAGTGCTGCAAAGTTGGAATAAACTAGTCTCAAGTGCAACTTACAGACTGCGTGCCATTATTTCCAGCTCTGTGTGTAGCATATCGCTACATTGGTGACCTCGATGATCCAAATGGGATTTGGACTAAAGATGATCGCCTCTTCATCTGTTCACGCAGTTTTGCTCAAACTGCCAACTTTCTGGACGCTGCGACCATGCGTGTGGTTTGACCAAGCAGAAGCCCAGTCCCCGATTCGGCAGATACCTTCTGATTCCACGCATTACTATTACATGGTGAGCTCCCCTTGACCAGGAGACAGCCACCCAGGTTGAGGATTTCATGCAGTCACCCCAGGAGGAAGGCAAATATGCAGCATTCAAAACGCTGCTCATAGGGACCTTTGGCCTCTCACGGATTGAGCAAAGTGCCAGCTTGCTGCATCTGGACGGTTTGGGAGACAGGCCGCCGTCTGCATTAACGAACGAGATGCTGGCCCTGGCTGAAAGACACAAGCCCTGCCTCATGTTTGAGCAGGCGTTCCTAGAGCAACTGCCCGAGGACATACATCTGCTGCTGGCCGACGCAGATTTCAGTGACCCCCGGAAGGTGGCGGCCCGGGCAGACATGCTGTGGAAAGCCAAAAAGCCAAGAGGGAGAGCGGGGCGTCCGTCAGACAGATTACCAAGCCACGCGCCCAACAGCAGGCCAGACCAGGCCCGGTAATGGAGCGCACACAACCCAGAGGCAGGAGTGAGGAGGCCAATGAAGAGTGGTGTTTCTACCACCAGCGGTGGGGCACTGAAGCCCCTCGTTGTCGCTCACCCTGCAAGTTCCCAGAAAACGCCAGGGCCCGCCGCCACTAATGGCTACGGCGGCTTTCAACCAGGACAGCCTCTTGTACGTCTGGGACAAACAGTCGGGGCACTGCTTCTTGGTCGACACCGAAGCAGAAATCAGCGTCTTACCCCTGACGGGGTACAACACCCGCAACAGGGAGCCGGGACCCACCCTGAGAGTTGCAAATGGCAGCACGATACGGACCTACGGCACCTGCACAGAGCAGCTTCATTTCAGCGCCAGCCGGTTCACGTGGGACTTCACACTGGCCGCCATGGCCCAACCACTCCTGGGGGCGGACTTCTTGCGAGCTCACAGCCTGCTGGTCGACTTGCAAGGGAAAAGACTGGTCCATGCCAAAACTTTCCAGACATTCTCCCTGGGTGAAGCCAAGTTGCCGGCCCCACACCTGGACTCCATCACGCTGTCTGACAACGAATTCACCAGAATCCTGGCGGACTTTCAACAATCTGAAATTATTTGTGTATTGGGTTTTGATTAAAGGCTGTTCCACACGGTGCTGACATTTTCACAAGGATAAAGGGGTAACATTACAGAATGAACCAGATCTCAGTCTACCCTTGCCACTTATTCTCCAACCTTATAAGGTGTTATTAAGCCCTGACTTTGGACTACTTTACACATTACAATAATAAGTCCTTAACTGGCATTTCCAATATTTATTTGTTTATAAATCCACCCATACGTCTGATATGGATATCCACACTCATATGGAAGTTGTACCAAGGCTATGGGAAATAACATTAACAAGAATTGCTGAACGTGTTCAGCACGAGGAGTAAGACTGGCCCTGAAGGCCAGTAACCTCTCAGCATTCTGAATTAGCCACTTCAGAATTCTTCCAGCATCATCTGAAGGCACGGTACATATTGCCTGCAAACTCTGAATTGTAAAAATTCCAAAAACTTGATGGGAATGTGTGCTGAGGAAGCTGCAGCAGCCTGCTGTACAAGAATGTGTCCCTGTATCCTTATTTTGCTGGCTACAAACTATCATTTTAATCATACCAATGCATGTTCCCAAGCATCTGTCCTCCAGGCTTCATTAGTACCTCTGGGCGTTACTGGTGTGGATGCTACCTCATGCATTGCTGGAAGGAATAACCAATATCCCCATGTTTCAGGATTAAGATATGGGTCACCAGGCTCTATCTCCTAGGCACATGGACCCCACCCGGGTGCTTGGTATCTATTTGAAAATGGGAGAACATGTTTTCTCAAGGCAGGAATTATTGCTGCATTGTTGTGATCTAGTACAAATTGTGATGGTCTGAGTCTAGCAGGTTATACAGTGGGGTTTGGTCTGTCTAATCTATATCCTCCTCTGTGTCCTATCCCTTCATCATTCCAATCTCTGACTTGAAGAATAAAATATTCATTATGTTCAATCTGAGGAATTGGGGGAATCATCCCATATTTCTGATATGTTATTAATACATTTGGGTTGGGCTACTGCTAAGTAATAATTATTTTGAAAATGATACTTTTAGTATAATGTGACCATGTTGGGCAACAGCTGTGATGGTATTGTGTTTGCTGACAGTGAAGTTCTAAACTCAAACGAAGCCTTATTGGATATAAGGAGCCACGAGTATTCTCACTAAAGTTAGATAATACTGTAACTACCCAATCTTCAAAGACTAGTTTACTTCCCTGCTTGTTCAACACAGTGAGTTTTAACTGCCAATAGCCTCTGTTTGAGCAGACAGTCCCCCCCCACCCAACCAAGAAGATATTTCCAACTAACAAAATAGTTTAAACACAGTTCATTAATTTTAGCGATACATGTTTAAATGCAAATTATATTCTTAAGAGAAATTTAAAGCTCATAGGAGTTCTCTATCTTATAAAACATTTTCAAATTACAAACTACTTTTAAAACACAAAGGATATCCAAAATACAGGTACAATTCTTATAAACTAAAAAAACATACCAATAACGCAGATGAATAAATCGTCTACTGCAGAAACCAAAGCCAGGGGAATGGATTCTAGTCACCTTGTCTTCATATCATTCTTCCTGATGTTCTTCAGCCAGTTCTGAACTGCTCTCTACAGTTATACCCTCTTTGCCATTTAGGTGACTTTACACATATATGATATCTCCTCAAATACCCTTTTAACACAAATAGTCTGAAAGCATTTTGGAAACATAGATCTCAGCTTAATGTTCAGAGTTCGCAATTAATGCTCTAAAGCAAAATTCCTTGAGTGCATAAACCTTCCAACTATAATCACAAGGTGAGTTGGAGACAGTTGCTTGTGGACTTTACGTGACAGTTTTAAAAAATGAGCAGAGGCTGTCGGGTCTTGCTTTCAGTGCAGGAAATTGCTTGGGTTAATAATAACTAGGGCTAATTAGCAAGGGCCAATAAAAAGAAGTGGGGTTTAAGCAGAGTTGCCATTGTTGAAGTGAGCCAGTATTACATTGGTCAGGCTTTGGCAAGAACAGGCACAGGCTAGATCTTAAGTTTCAGAAGGTAGAAGCATAACACATGTAGACAGGATGGTTGTTCAGGCAGTGGAATGCTCCTGCTGTGAGGTGTAGGATTTCAGGGTACTTAACATTCTCCATGATGCAGGAAATGCACCCGACTTCAGCTCCTGACTGACAAGGTCAAGGAACTGCAGCTAGAGCTGGATGCACTCAGAACCATTTAGAAGGCTGAAAACCTCATAGATGAGACTTTTACTGAGGTGGTCACTCCCAGAGTGCAGACTTCAGATAGTAGATGGGTGATCACCAGGAGAAGTAAGGGGATGAAGCAGTCAGTGTAGGTTTCCTCTCAACAACATGTATACTCCTTTGAACACCGCGGCAGTGGTACCGTGGCCAGATCTGAGGCTCAGCAGGGAAGGATAAAGTCAGGCAGAGTAGTAGTAATAGGAAACTTGATACTTAGGGGGATGGACAGCAGATTCTGTGGCTGCCAAAGAGAAGACACAATGGTGTATTGCCTCCCAGGTGCTGGGGCCTAGGATGATTCAGAATGGCTCTAAAAGATTCACAAGAGGGAAGGTGAGCAGCTAGATGTCCTGCTCCACATTGGCACCAATGACATTGGTAGAAAGAGGAAGAGATCCTGCACAGTGAGTTATAGGGAGTTAAGGAAGAGGCTGAAGAGCAAAACCTCCAATGTAGTAGTGTTTGGGTTACTCCCAGTACCACCTGTTGGTCAGGGCAGGTATAGGATGATAGCACAGATGAATGGGTGGCTGATGAATTGGTGCAGGGCAGGGTTTCAGATTTTTGGATCACTGGGATCACTTCTCAGGTAGGTACTGTATGACCTGTACAAAAAAGTATGGGTTACACCTGAACCGGCCTCTGAGAGGACCACAACCTTGTCATGGTTTGAAGGCTTGCGTGCCTCAATAACCTGAAGAGTTATGTTGACAGGGGTCAGGGCTTTATGCTTTGGCTCTTGGTAAGGTCACCCATGCCAAACAGGTCAAAGGGTAGTGTCCAGACTAAGAGTGGTCCAGTGGTCCTATAGGTTCAGAAGTTCGTCTCAGGGCTAACAACCCTGTCAGGTAAAACAAAATCTTTACGGAAAGAGCAATGGAAAATACTTCTACATCTGAGTGTGATGGCATTCCTGAGTCTCCTCCTGGTATTTGTATGACCGACAATAGTGAAAATCAGGAAGAAGCTACTGACATGATGAAGGAAGCCCTGAACACCACCAGAGATGGAGGACCTTCATTGCTGCACTAAATGCCGGTGACAGAACAGGCAGTTACACCTGAACCTGAGTGGGGCCAATGTTCTTGCGGGCAGGCTTTCTAGAGCTGTTGGGAAGGGTGTAAAATAAGTTGGTAGGGGTTGGGAACTAGAGTAATAGGGCTGAGGATGGGGCAGTTAGTATACAAGTCAAGACAGTGTGTAGTGAGACTGAGGAAGGACAGGCAAATGATAGGGCAAAATTGCAGACAGTGAGATGAGTTGAAGTGAAACATGGGGGCAAAATCTAAAGGTGTTGAATTCAGGACTGATGGCATTATATTTGACTTGTGCAGTAGATGATCTGATAGCACAGTTAGAGATTGGCAGGTATGATATTGTGAGCTTCACTGAAGTGTGGCTGAAATAAGATTATTTCTCCCTGATATGAGTTACATCCAGGCCTCCGAGGAGTAGCCAGGATGTGGAATATAAATTTTAATTGGAAATAGGAAAGATATGTAATAAGAATAATATTCAATTGTCACAGGGGAATTCAGTATGCAGGTAGTTTGGGAAAATCGCATTGGTGCTGGATCCCAAGAGAGAGGGTTTGTAGAATGCTTAGAAAATGGCTTTTTAGAGCAGTTTGTGGTTGAGCCCTGTAGTGGAAAGGCAATTCTGGATTGGATGTTGTGAAATGAACCAGACTGATTAGGGAGCTTAAGGTAAAGGAATCCTTAAAAGGTAGTGATAATGCTATGATAGGGTTCAGCCTGCAGTTTGAGAGGGAGAAGGTAAAGCAGTATGGCACAAGGCAAAAAAATACTAAGTTACAGGAAAAAGTAAAAAAATACTGCAAAAGACGAACAGTGATTCAGAAATCTGATAGCAGAGAGGAAGAAGCTATTCCTAAAACACTGAGCGTGCAATATTAAGCTTCTGTATCTCCTCACTGATGGTAATCATGAAAAGGGGGCTTGTCTCAGTTGATGCGGATCTTTAAAACTTTGATGTCCTCGATGGTCATCTCATGCATGTTCTTAAGCTTTTTGTGTTGCATCAAGGTATGAAGAGGAAAATGTTAGTCACGTTAATTCCTGTGCAACTGGGATCCATTGATTGGTATACTCTATGTAACATGATTGGCATGCATGGAAGTCAGTTTTTTAGCAGTAGGGATCTTGACTATCTGAAATAAATCATGCCTAATAGTATGGTATTGAGTGGAGAAATGGAATTAAAAGGTTCAGTGGTTGCATTTAATATCAGAGAATTCATACAGTACACAACCTGAAATTCTTACACTCTGCAGACATCCACTATACTGAAGAAATACCCCAAAGAATGAATGACAGGAAAATGTTGGAACCTCAAAGGTTCCCCTCCCCCTCCCCCTTCAATGTACAAGCAACTGCAAAAGCATCGGCCCTTCCCCACCACCACCCACCATGCAAGGAATAGCACAACCCCAGGGAGACCATTATCAGAAGTCCATCAAAAACCCCTGTTCACCCCAACAGTTCGACATGCCACAGTCTCTCTCTCTCTCTCTCTCTCTCTCTCTCTCTCACTAACAAGACAGAAAGAGACATCACTCCTGCCCCAGTGAAAGTGAATAGCTTGCTGTTTTGATGTTACAGTCTGCAGCATCACTTATTTCAACAGCAGCGTACACTGCTGTCCTGATCTCCCCAGACGTTTCAGTCGGTGACACTGGCATGGAATTGGTTCATCCACAGGGCTGTATCCTGAAGGCACCATTCTTTCAGGGCCTCTCCTGAAGGTGTCAAAAATGCTAGGCCACTCGGCGAACTCCAAGGGCAGGAACCCACCACTGTGAAGAACCGTAGTTTGAGTGCAGCTGTAGATCATGGACTCCGATAGGACCCCAGCTACTTGAAAAAGAAAGAAGAGGCATTAGAAGGAAGAATTTTAAACTATTTTGCAGATGGACTGAGAGAAGTCGCCCTGTGGCACCACCTTTAGATAACATATGTGAGAGATGATAAACCTGATTCTGATTTGGGTCTCTATTGAGGACTGAGAGTGGCAAAGAGGTAGGGAGCGGGGAATCATGGCTAGAAAAAGGGAAAGGAGACAGGAGTGGGAAGCATTAGAGAGAACTTTTGTAATGATCAATAAACCAGTATGGAATCAAAGTACCTTGCCTGGTGTCTCAAGGCTGGGTGAGCCTGCACCCACACCCTAGCCCACCTCTGGCACTCCTTCCCTGTCACCCGTCCCACACCGATACAGCAGTGTTTCACCCTCACCATGCCCAACATCCTTGCTCCTGACATATTTACAAACTCACTCTGTGCTCCACATTGACAAATACAGTTCTGTGCAAAAGTCTTAAACACCCTAGCTACATATATGTGCCTAAGGCTTTTGCACAGTACTGTATGTACTTTGATAATAACTTTCCTTTAAAGTTTGAAATTTCCATTTACAACCAAAATTCAAACCGCTACAGTTGGGAAGTTTGCTTACAATTGTTTGTGATCTTACAAGTGGCAGCTTTTGTGTTTAGAAAGCAAAATTAGAAGCAACTAAAAGGCCAACTGGTCAGGAGTGAATATCCATCACAATAACAATCTATGCAAGGATATAAAAACTCCTCCAAATTCTAATCTTTGCTTTCCATATTAACCAGTCAAGGCATACCTATATTTTGTGTAATAGAATGATTTGTATATGGCAGTTTCTGTTGTGCCAATCACTTTAGTGCCGAGCAATGTTGATCCCTTTTGTTAAATTCGTCCTGGTGCTTTGACCATTGGTTCAATGGTAATTTCAATTTGTTTAATTCAAACAGGAGTTCAAATTCCAACAGGAGCAACAAGGAAAATTGAATAACTAAATAAATCTGGGAATGGATGATAAATACCAAAAAAACAAATTGAAAGCAGAAGTCTTGCAAATCAACAAAGCGGTAGCAATTTGACTTTAAAAAAAACTCCCAAAGGATCTTTGATGATAGGCTAGTGAGCTTTTCCTGCAGATATGAAGACTTCAGACAGATAATGCTCTGCATACTTAGTTGTCACAAAACTATCTCAGCACAATTTAGTTTCACTAGGTGACATTGAGATTGAGTTTGAAGGAGAATCAATTTTTACTTTGTTCCCTTTCAGTGTGATTCTCCGATGATCTCACTGCATGTTCAGGCAGAATTCAGGACCCATTTGGAATCCATTAATAGCTCAGAGAGCAAAAAGTAGGGATTGATATTCTGCGAATCCTTCCATCACTATCTAGAAGATCTATTCTTGGGCTATGGCTGAAGAAGTTTGGTGGAATTTTACATTGCTAACATCTGTTCCAGTGAGTTATTACTGTTCTATATGGAGCTTAATTGAATCCCTTCTATAATATTAAAAATAATTAAAGTAAGTAAAATTAATGAATTACAGCCCTTTGCCCTTTTTATTTGAAGCAATTTTTCTCTCCTTAGTCCATGATCTCTGTCTATTATTTGTTAAATGAATGGAAAAGAAATTATGCAAGACATCAATTAACTGTAAGGTAAATGATGTGTAGTCACCCTGTGTCTATATTTTATAATAGTATTCTGACCAATCAGTTAATTACATGATAATAGTATTCAGCACATCACCTACAAAAGGAATTCAGAGTTTCAAACTCTTACTTTTATCTTGCAGGGTAGAAGTCATTGACAGTGCAGGAGAAATCTTAGCAAGTGAGGGCATAAATTAGTGATAAGAAGTAATATACCATTTCAACTTTAGCTCATCGGTCCTTATTTTCGTTACACAAAACAAACACATGGATGTAAAGAACTGAACATTAATAGAATTTACTTGTTAAGTTCACTACTTCTTTATTCATAATGCAATGTTTGTAAAGGCAATGATCCAGTTTGGAATGGATCTGACTCAAAGCTTGGATGCTTTCAGAGCTGCTCATCCATTTGGGCTTACTTCCGTCAGAATGAAGGGATAACCATGCTGATTTTCCATACTGAAGAGGTGGATTAAGCCCAAAGTGATCAGTACCATTTGGACCATATGCTGCCAAGGACTCTCCCACCTGGAGCACTCAGGCAGTCTTTGACAGAATGCTACTGGAAAGGTCTTTACAATAAACTAAAGCTAACCAAATTAATACAATTAACTTTAAATAATGGAAATAACTTAAACCATACAAAAATAATTTATAACATATTTTAATAAGGACTATTATTTACAGGCAGCAAATTATGGTAAGGCAACCACACATTTTGCCTTTGCTATAGCATGGTATCTTTGTTCATTCACCAGTTATCCCCAGCTGTGGGGTTGGATACTCTGCACATGCACCACCCCTTGGCCCATCACTTTTCAATCCCTGAAATTAAGAATGAGGTGAGCAGTGGAACAAGAAATCGGACACAACGACATCTGACCTCCAGCTCCTCATGGATTTCAATATTAGGTCCAGAAGGTTGTATTATGTGCTGTTATTCAGCTCATTTCAGTCTCACGGATGTCAAAGCTGAATGTTAAACACAAAATAATCTGCAGATGCTGGGGTCAAAGCAACACTCACAACACGCTGGAGGAACTCAGCAGGTCGGGCAGCATCTGTGGAAAAGATCGGTCGACGTTTCGGGCCGGAACCCTTTGTCAGGACTGAATGTTAAAGGCCAGTCAGGAGAACCCCAATATATGGACAAAATATAAATTACAGTTAAGCATTAATTTTCACATCTGTTAAGTGAAATATGAAAAGATTGCCACAAAAACAAACTCAAGATTTATGATTTATGTTAACTTACTTTTTTCACTGTTTTAATATCATTTAAATTTTCTATTGTACATCATATCACACTTGGCCAGATTAAACTCTATCTGCTATTATTCCACCCAAAATGACAAAATGATCTAATCTGCTGTATCTTTGACAACCTTCCTCATTATCCACAACTTCACTAACATTTGTAATGTCCTAAAACTTATTAATTAAACCACTGACATTTTCATCCAAATCCTTTATATGTGTGTACTGTGGTAAGAAAAACAGAAGTCCCAGCATTGATCTGTCAACGGTCATAGGCCTCCAGTCAGAAAAATGCACTCCATCACCTCCTTCTGTCTTCTATAAACAATCAGCTTCATCACTTCCTCAAAAAGAAATATGAGACAAGACCTCCCCCATACTTAGCCATGCTGACTATCCATTATCAGCTTGTCTTATGCTTTTACAAATGCATATAAATCCTGAAAAATCTTCTCCAACTATTTCCCTACCACAGATAATGTTTTATGTCATTATTTAATCCAGGGGTTCCCAACCTGATTTCCATGGACCCCTCGGTTAATAATAGGGGCCAATGGCATAAAAAAGGTTGGGAACCTCGCTATCTATTAAACTTTAATAGAAATAAATAAGTGCAGAGCAGTATTGTGAACTGAATATCACATTAGACATCCATATAGTACAGAGGTAATATTTTAAGGTACAGACTTCTTTGTTTTTGGTTCCTTCACTGAATGAACTCTACATGATGCACAGCATTTTAAGTCCTCTAAAGCATTATCCAAATCTTCCCTGAGCCATTATTTCCTAGTTATATGTACTATATAACTGGTTTCCAGAATCAATTACACATGTAGCAGCTTGAGTCCTGTGAAAGGTGCATTATGAGAGTAGCTGTGTTTATCTGCTACCACTTGGTATTGCAGGGAAGCCCTGCATTTAAATTGTAAAAAATAACTAGCTAAAGAAAAATTTCACATTGAGTTTATTAAAGCAGCAAATAAAATTACTGAAAAATTATACCTCAGAGAATATCAGATAAAATGCAAATAAACACATTGTACTTCTTTTTAAAAATCCATTTTTGATCAGACTTTGAGACTATATTGCAGACCAGATAAATCTGTTCAGCCTGGAGGATTCTTACAATCGAGCACTGCTTCAGCCATTTCTTGCTGTTAACAATGTTATACCTGCTGTGACCTTTTTCACACGGAGAATGTAAGAGAACTGCTGGCAGATAACCAATCAGATATTTTTCTCATTATCATTGCTTTTTCTTAAGGTCATGATTATGAAAGGGCAATCAGGAAAGCATCTATTATGATTTCAAAAAATTTTTAAAAATGGAAATTGAGTTACTGACAAAGTTAGCAAAAGATCTTCAGCAAAAATCAAGACAAGCTGGCAAGGTTTAGGTTATTAAGTGCTGTCTATTGAACTAAAGAAATAAGACTGTAAGTAAAAAAGTAAGACTATAATTTTCTTGATCAAATGTTCTCTGAAAATTTAATGATATACAACAGCCATCTGTTTGTGAAAAATAAAAAAAAACTACAGATGCTGAAAATCAGAAATAAACTCATGAAGTATTGGAGTCACTAAGAAAGTCAAACATGTACAAAAACAATTATCAAGTCTCAGAGAGAACCATCACTGGGACTGCTCCAATCATTATCCACCTATTTATAATGATCCTGCATTAATCTAATTGTTATATATTCTCCCTACATTATCATTAACTTCTCCCAAATTCTACCAATCATCTACACAGTAGGGGCTATCCAAAGAGACCAATTAACTAACCAATCTGCATGTGCTTGGAGTGTGGGTGGAAAATGGAACAACCAGAGGAAGCCCATGTAATCACAGGGAGAACTGTGAACTCAAAACAGGCAGCAGCCAAGAGCAGGTTTGAACCAGTTCTCTTGTATTGCGAGGCAATCATTCTACTATCTTCACCATTACTTCAACCGCAAAATTCACAGAAAACAAACAGTAGAGACACAAGTCACCGCAAATGCTGGAATCTGGAGCAAAATGCAAATAACCGAAAGAACTCAATGGCTCTTCAGCTAATGATCTGCAGTGTTGGTGGATGTTATACTTTCCTTTCAGAGTAGTTATAACTTGGAGTTCTCATGTAATGTAACTAACATGACCCTGATCTTTAGAGATGCTGTTGGTATATTTAGCAAACCCATACAAGAGTATCTCAAAGTTGTGGCTCATTTGCATTTCCCAGCTTCAGCAAATATCTTTACGCAGGTATCTGTGAATCAATCAAGTATTAACTTATGCACTTCCAAACTTCTTAGGTTATTG
This sequence comes from Mobula birostris, assembly GCF_030028105.1. Classification (NCBI taxonomy): domain Eukaryota; kingdom Metazoa; phylum Chordata; class Chondrichthyes; order Myliobatiformes; family Myliobatidae; genus Mobula; species Mobula birostris. The sequence continues at coordinate 33,092,001 of NC_092391.1, read as the reverse complement.
TCCCTGCTCCTTTCATAGGCCATGGAACCGGAACTGGAATTGGTTTATCGTTATCACATGCACCAAGGTACAGTGGCAAGCTTGCCTTGCATACTGATCATACAGATCAAATCATTATATGCTGCAGTGAGGTGAAACAAGGTAAAAGTTCAGCATTCAAAGTAACTGTATTATCAAAGTACATATATGTCACCATACACAACACTGATTCATTTTCTTGTGGGCATACTCAATGAATCCATAATAGAATAATAACCATAATAGAGTTAATGAAAGACTGCACCTATTTGGACATTCAAGCAGTGTGCAAAATCCAACAAACTGTGCAAATACACAATGAAAGAAATAATAACAATAAATAAATAAGCAATTAATATCAAGAACTATTTCCTACTTTCCTGCAACTATGCTTCATATAGATATGCTCAATGGTAGAGACAGTTTTACCCATGATGGATGGGATCATATCCATTACCTTTTGTAGGATTTTCCATTCATGAGCATTGGTGTTTCCATACTAGGCTGTGATGCAGCCAGTCAATATACTCTTTACTGCACATCTATAGAAGTTTGTCAGAGTTTTGGATGTTACACTGAATTTTCACAAACTCTTAAGGAAGTAGAGACACTGATTGTGCTTTCTTCGTAATTGCATTTATGAAATGGGTCCAGGGCAGGTTCTCTGAAGCGATAATACAGAGAAATTTAAAGTTTCTGAGCCTCCCCACCTCTGATCCTCCAATAGGACTGGCTCATGGACCTTTGATTTCCTTCTACTGAAGTCAATAATCAGCTCCTTGGTCTTGCTGCCACTGAGTGAGAGGTTTTTGCTGTGGCACCACTCAGCCAGATTTTCAGTCTCCTCCTATATACTAATTTCTCACCATATTTGATTCGGCCCATACCAGTGGTGTCATCAGTAAACTTGAATATGACAATGGAGCCGTGCTTAGCCACACAGTCATAAGCGTAAAGCAAGTAGAGCAGGAGGCTAAGTACATTGCCTAGTGGTGCACCTGTACTGATAGAGATTGTGGAGGAGATGTTGTTACTAATTCAAACTGACTGGGGTCTGAAAGTGAGGAAACTGAGGATCCAATTGCACAAGGAGGTATTGAGGCCAAAGTCTTGAAGCTTATTGATTAGGTTTGAAAGGATAGTGGTCTTGAATGCTGAGCTGTGATCATAACTCTCTGCAGTCACATTATATATCCAGACAGCATGTCTTCTACTGTATGGTGCATCAATAAAAATTGATAAGTGTCAATAAGGACATAACAAATTTGTTTAACCCCCTGAGGAAATGCAAGCATTGGTAAGTAGCACTTCCTGTACCTTGATTAACACTTTCAGGTAAGGCATGCTGTATCGACACATCTATAGCATTGTTTATCTGGCTAACAGAATAACTTCTAGCTTAGACTTAGAAGTTACTTGAAAGAGTCCAGCAATGTTTGCGACACCACCCCTGTAAATTACTGCAATCTGAAGTTGTCATTTGAAACTTCAAACACCTCTAGGGTTGTTGCAATGGCCAGAAGAAATTGAACCAACAGTTATTTTATGTTTATTTTATTGTATTTAGCGATACAGCATGAATAGATACTTAATGAATTGCTTTTAATTATCAGTGATGGAAGATACTCCCACTTACTGTGCATTCAACCTTCAGAAATTAAGAGATGGCATTGACTGAAGCTTTGAACTCCAAATAACAGTGCTGGACTACAATCAGTGATGCATGGTGATTGATGGCAGGATCTGATAATGAAGCACACTTCTGACAGATATCAATAGCACAGACACCAATGCCTTCATTTATGTGGCACTCAGCATAATTTGCATCAGAACCTAAGCAATGAGCAATACTTTGATGACTAAATAGCATCCATAGTACTCAAACAATGGGTATTATTAATCCCATTATCTTGTCCTCTATTTCAGGGATTGTGCACATGGTAAACATCCATTAATTTGGCTAGTTTGATGTTCAGCTTTCATCTTGCTACCACTGTTTTATGGTCTGAGGAGAACAACACAAACTTTGATCTATGTCAGATGAGGTCATGCTTCGATGTAGCTTCCTGGACTTTCTTGTCTCTATTTTAAAAGCCTCAGTGTTAACCAACAGTGAGTTTGATTGTTTTTCTTGACATTGTCATGGCTTCTTGCAGTGATATGCAGAGAGGCACTTCTGTAAAATTAACTTAAAGATGGAATGAGCACAGGAGGCTCGCGTTTGTGGCTGAAAACAATGGATATTATCTTCCAACAATTAGATGCTTCTATGTTGCATGTTGCATCGTGATAGCTTTCTGTACAAAGACAAATGCATTCAAATTCTCTGAATCAGTTAATATAATCTTTTGAGCACATATTGTGAGTCATGTAGTATTTCAGAAATGAAAAATTTCCCATGGAAATAGAATCTAATTGACAGTTTATTTTGAGTTTATTAAAAACATGTTTCTCCTCTGGGATCACATTGATCTGGAAATGAAGCTTTGCATTTTCATCTGGATTGTATTCAATTTTGTAACCCAACTGTAAAATATTTTCATTCAATATATTTTCCCACTTCATACCTGATTTTATTTTAGCATATTTTATGTCTCTCACTCCAAGGACACAATTTTGTTATTAATTTATCCATCACGTAAACTTAATATCACATTCCAACATGACCTGGAAGCAAAGACATGTGTACATCCTGAAGGAAACTACCTAACCTCGAAAGGTGTTGACCAGTGGTAGTATAACCGCCCAGTGGAGTGCTAAGCTTTGTTGTTAACGTTCTCAGTGTGGGTCCTGTCAGTTTCTTCACCTGCTTTAGTGAGTGGAGGGGGAAGGGAAAGAGGAAGGAAGGCAAACATGCACCAACTTATATTGGGCGATTGGCATTGAGCAGAGTTATCAGCTTTAAAGTCTTGCGTGTTGACATATCGGATGACCTGTCCTAGGCCCAGCATATAAATGCAATCATAAGGAAAGTATGACAGCATCTTTAACTCCTTAGAAGGTTAAGGAGGTTTAGCTTGTCATCAAGCACTTGAATAAACTTCTACAGATGTATATAAAATGTATTGCAGTTCAAATGCACAAGAACATTGGAGGCTTTCCAACACTTCATGAGCATATCCCTCCCCACCATCTGCAGCATCTACAGGAGATGCTGCATCAAAAAGGCAACATCCAATTTCTAAAGTCCCCACCATCTCGACCAGGCCATTTCACACAGCTACAATCAGGCAGGAGGTACTGTTACAAGAATCACCCTTGTAATAATGATCAGGGAGGCACAGAGAGAATACGTACTAATCTGATAAATACCTTTATTGTCTCAACAGAAGAACACATGAACTTACACAACTGCATATCTGTGTGCACACTGAGTAATTCTTCCTGAACAAATAGAAAACATAATACCAGTTAAATGGAGTTTCTGCTACTAGCCACATGATGCTCACAGTCCTGTTTCAAATCCCGATGTGTCCATGAGGCACCACACATTCACAATGGTAAACCTCCTACTGAGTCATCGCTGCATTGTATGTGAAAACCTTTACTTATATACTCATTTCTTACCAATTCAAGTATTCTTTGCTTATATACTTATTTCTTACCAATTCAGTGAAGTGTGGAAGATGTAAAAGGAACAGAGCCTTATATAGTGGGCAGCGGAGTTTATGGGCAGCAGAGTGAGCCGGAAGTAGAGTGAAGGCTTAAGGGCTTCGGCTCAACGGGCTTAGGCAGAAACGGGCGAGGTGAAGAGGGTTTGGTATTCATTTTTTGTTGTTATTTGAGGAGAGAGGCAGTATGAGTGTGAGGGCAGTTTGTTGCTCTCGGTGCCGGATGTGGGAGGTCGTGGAGTCTCCAAGCCTCCCGGACGTCCACATTTGCGCCAGGTGCGCCGAGATGCAGCTCCTAAGGGACCGCATTAGGGAACTGGAGCTGCAGCTCGATGACCTTCATCTGGTCAGGAAGAGTGAGGAGTTGATAGAGAGAAGTTACAGGCAGGTGGTCACACCGGGGCCACAGGAGGCAGATGTGGGTCATGGCTAGGAGGGGAAGGAGGAATAGTCAGGTAATAGAGAGTACCCCGGTGGCTGTGCCCCTTGACAATAGGTACTTCTGCTTGAGTACTGTTGGGTGGGACAGCTTACCTGGGGGAAGCGACAGTGGCCGTGCTTCCGGCATAGAGTCCGGCCCTGTAGCTCAGAAGGGCGGGGAAAGGAAAAGGAAGGCAGTAGTAATAGGGGACTCGATAGTAAGGGGGTCAGATAGGCGATTCCGTGAACACAGTCCAGAGACCCCGATGGTAGTTTGCCTCCCTGGTGCCAGGGTCCGGGATATCTCTGATCGCATCCAAGACATCCTGAAGTGGGAGGGTGAGGAGCCAGAGGTCGTGGTACATATAGGTACCAATGACATAGGTCGGAAAAGGGAAGGGGTCCTGAAAGGAGAATTTAGGGAGTTAGGAAAGGAGTTGAGAAAAAGGGCTGCAAAGGTAGTAATCTCGGGATTGCTGCCTGTGCTACGCGACAGTGAGAGTAGGAATGCAATGAGATGGAGGATAAATGCGTGGCTAAGGGATTGGAGCAAGGGGCAGTGATTCAAGTTTTTTGGATCATTGGGACCACTTTTGGCGCAGGTGTAACCTGTACAAAAAGGACGGGTTACACTTGAATCCTCGGGGGACCAATATCCTGACGGGGAGATTTGCGAGGGCTACTGAGGTGACTTTAAACTAGAATGGTTGGGGGGTGGGAATCAAATTAAAGTGACTAGGAGAGAGGAGGTTAGTTCACAACAGGGGGATGGGAACATGTGCAGAGAGACAGAGGGGTGTAAAATAAGGATAGAAGCAAAAAGTAGTAAGGTGAAAAGTAAAAGTGGCAGGCCGGCAAATCCAGGGCAAAAATCAAAAAGGGCCACTTTTCAACATAATTGTATAAGGGCCAAGAGTGTTGTAAAGACAAGCCTGAAGGCTTTGTGTGTCAATGTAAGGAGCACTCGTAACAAGGTGGATGAATTAAAAGTGCAGATTGTTATTAATGAATATGATATAGTTGGGATCACATAGACATGGCTTCAGGGTGACCAAGGATGGGAGCTCAACATTCAGGGATATTCAATATTCAGGAGGGATAGACATGAAAGAAAAGGAGGTGGGGTAGCATTGCTGGTTAGAGAGGAGATTAACGCAATAGAAAGGAAGGACATTAGCTGGGAAGATTTGGAATCGATATGGGTAGAGCTGCATAACACTAAGGGACAGAAAACGCTGGTGGGAGTTGTGTACAGGCCACATAACAGTAGCAGTGAGGTTGGGGATGGCATTAAACAGAAAATTAGAAATGCGTGCAATAAAGGAACAGCAGTTATAATGGGTGACTTCAATCTGCATCTCGATGGGATGAACCAAATTGGTAAGGGTACTGAGGAAAAGGATTTCTTGGAATGTATGCGGGATGGTTTTTTGAACCAACATGTCGAGGAACCAACTAGAGAGCAGGCTATTCTAGACTGGGTATTGAGCAATGAGGAAGGGTTAATTAGCAATCTTGTCGTGAGAGGCCCCTTGGGTAAAAGTGACCATAATATTTTGGAATTCTTCATTAAGATGGAGCGGGACATGGTTAATTCAGAAACAAAGGTTCTGAACTTAAAGAAGGGTAACTTTGAAGGTATGAGACGTGAATTAGCTAAGATAGACTGGCAAATGACATTTAAAGGGTTGGATATGCATTGGCAAGCATTTAAAGATCGCATGGATGAACTACAACAATTGTTCATCCCTGTTTGGCAAAAGAATAAATCAGGGAAGATAGTGCACCCGTGGCTGACAAGGGAAATTAGGGATAGCATCAATTCCAAAAAAGAAACATACAAATTAGCCAGAAAAAGCGGCTCACCTGAGGACTGGGAGAAATTCAGAGTCCAGCGGAGGAGGACAAAGGGCGTAATTAGGAAAGGGAAAAGACATTATGAAAGAAAACTGGCAGGGAATATAAAAAAACTGACTGTAAAAGCTTTAATAGATATGTGAAAAGAAAAAGATTGGTTAAGACAAATGTAGGTCCCCTGCAGACAGGAAAAAGTGAATTGATTATGGGGAATGAGGGTATGGCAGATCAATTAAATAATTACTTTGGTTCTGTCTTCACTAAGGAGGACATAAATAATCTTCCGGAAATAGTAGGGGACAGAGGGTCTAGTGTGATGGAGGAACTGAGGGAAATACATGTTAGTAGGGAAGTGGTGTTAGATAAATTGAAGGGATTAAAGGCAGATAAATCCCCAGGGCCAGATGGTCTGCATCCCAGAGTGCTTAAGGAAGTAGCCCAAGAAATAATGGATGCATTAGTGATAATTTTTCAAAACTCTTTAGATTCTGGACTAGTTCCTGAGGATTGGAGGGTGGCTAATGTAACCTCACTTTTTAAAAAAGGAGGGAGAGAGAAACCAGGGAATTATAGACCAGTTAGCCTAAAATCGGTGGTGGGGAAAATGCTAGAGTCAGTTATCAAAGATGTGATAACAGCACATTTAGAAAGCGGTGAAATCATCGGACAAAGTCAGCATGGATTTGTGAAAGGAAAATCATGTCTGACGAATCTCAAAGAATTTTTGGTTATGTAACTAGTAGAGTCGATAGGGGAGAACCAGTGGATGTGGTATATTCAAAAGGCTTTTGACAAGGTCCCACACAGGAGATTAGTGTGCAAATTTAAAGCACACGGTATTGGGGGTATGGTATTGATGTGGATAGAGAATTGGTTGGCAAACAAGAAGCAAAGAGTGGGAATAAACGGCACCTTTTCAGAATGGCAGGCAGTGACTAGTGGGGTAGCGCAAGGCTCAGTGCTGGGACCGCAGTTGTTTACAATATATATATTAATGACTTAGATGAAGGAATTAAGTGCAGCATCTCCAAGTTTGCGGATGACACGAAGCTGGGTGGCAGTGTTAGCTGTGAGGAGGATGCTAAGAGGATGCAGGGTGACTTGGATAGGTTAGGTGAGTGGGCAAATTCATGGCAGATTCAACTTAATGTGGATAAATGTGAGGTTATCCACTTTGGTGGAAAAAACAGGAAAACAGATTATTATCTGAATGGTGGCCGATTAAGAAAAGGGGAGGTGCAACGAGACCTGGGTGTCATTATACACCAGTCATTGAAAGTGGGCATGCAGGTACAGCAGGTGGTGAAAAAGGCGAATGGTATGCTGGCATTCATAGCAAGAGGATTTGAGTACAGGAGCAGGGAGGTACTACTGCAGTTGTACAAGGCCTTGATGAGATCACACCTGGAGTATTGTGTGCAGTTTTGGTCCCCTAATCTGAGGAAAGACATTCTTGCCATAGAGGGAGTACAAAGAAGGTTCACCAGATTGATTCCTGGGATGGCAGGTCTTTCATATGATGAAAGACTGGATCGGCTAGGCTTATACTCATTGGAATTTAGAAGATTGAGGGGAGATCTTATTGAAACATATAAAATCCTAAAGGGATTGGACAGGCTAGATGCAGGAAGATTGTTCCTGATGTTGGGGAAGTCCAGAACGAGAGGTCACAGTTTGAGGATAAAGGGGAAGCCTTTTAGGACCGAGATGAGGAAAAACTTCTTCGCACAGAGAGTGGTGAACCTGTGGAATTCTCTGCCACAGGAAACAGTTGAGGCCAGTTCATTGGCTATATTTAAGAGAGAGTTAGATATGGCTCTTGTGGCTAAAGGGATCAGGGGGTATGGAGAGAAGGCAGGTACAGGGTTCTGAGTTGGATGATCAGCTATGATCATACTGAATGGCGGTGCAGGCTCGAAGGACCGAATGGCCTACTCCTGCACCTATTTTCTATGTTTCTATGTTTCTATTGCATTCCAGTGTCATTGGCTGTGGTTGTGCCAGAACTTTAATTCCTTTTTATTGGCTCTGCTCCAGGCCAGCATCCAGTTACTACCCTCTTCCCAGCAAGTAACAATCAGTAATTTATGGCTCTTTTGTTCTCAATCAGCAACCAGCTTGAATCACACGGACCAGAGACAGACCCCAATATTCACAAGCCTGCATGCTATATACAACCAAAGAAAACCTCACAAGTAACTTCTTATTTGGACATGATCCCTAGTTCAGCAGATTACCTGAAGCATCATTGTGTCTACTTTAAACCACTGATCAAGCCAAGCGACATTAGTTCACAAAATGGAGATTCTTCATAAAATGGCAGCCTCCATCTCCTCCTTCATGGCAAGAACAAAGGCAATTGGTCTGTCTGCTTGATCCATTTGAATTCACTGATCTGTAGACTATAGTTCCTTCTGGCCAACAGTACAGAACCTGAAGTTCCACACCACAAGGTTTAAGAACAGTCACTCTCTTCAATCAATTTACTCTTGAACCAGCTGGCAAAACCCTAATGACCACTATAGTTCAGAGAAACTATAATCACTCTGATCACTTTGCACTAAAATGGGCCCTGCTATTTTTTGTTGTAATTGTGTTTGTTTTCTTGTAAAATTGTGCATAGTGTATGTTTAATTTATGTTTTACTTGTTAATACTGTTTATATGATGCTATGTGCTTGTGATGCTTCGGCAGATAAGCTTTTCATTGCATTCATACATATGACAATAAAGACAATATGACTTGATTCAACTTGACTACAGAAAACTAAATTCTGAGAGGTCTTAATTTTCATTGGAAGTGTCAATTATATTAGAATAAAGATCTCTTTCAACTAACAGAATATATATGACAAGCAGGTAAGAAATGCTGGTACCTCACACTCCAGAAACAGGTTTGATCCTGATCTTTCATGCTGTAGTTGCAAAATGTTCACTTTTATCCAGGTGTTCTAGTTTAATTGGTTCCTTAAGGCTGTTATTGCTGGGGTTAGTAACGAGCAGAAGCCCCCACTACCTATTAAATGCTTCAATGGCCTACACCTCAAATTGTCTCTGACAACCAAGTCCAGCTCCTGGCCTTCATGTGTGGCTTAGCTACTAAGTCTGGTGAAACCATTATCACCAGCAGGAGAAAAGGCAAAGGATGGTTACTAGTGCCTTAATCCCAGTCACTCTGGGCAGATGGGGCTCATCAGCCACAGTTGGCAGTTCATCTAGGTGAAGGAAAACTCTGATCTCAAACCTCCACTGCTATACCCACACATGGGGAAAGCTTTAGGAGTAAAGCCCTCAGGGAAGTATCTGGAGCTGGAGTCCCTAAGGCAGTCCTACATTGAGTTCAACGCTGACTGGCAACTCCATGAGACACTGCTGGTACCAAACTCTGCAATTCCTTTGGGTTCATCAGACGCATGGAAAGGGCATGCTTGCTACATGGGCAACAGCTTGTTCTTCATATCATATTGCCCTGGCTTGCATATCTAGGCAGCTAGGAGACAGCATCCATCGTTGACCCTGAAAGATGTGCTGATTGCTAGGTAAATTGACTACCGTGACTTTCCTTTATTGCAGGAGGAATTTCAGGGGAAGGGGAAGGGAGAAGTGTTGATAGCAATGTGCCTTGTAAAGTGAAGGTCATATAGGTGTTTTTTTTTATGAATGACATGGATGTGGTGAGCCAAAGGTCTATTTTTATGCCGTTTAATTCTCTGTTCATAAAATTAGATAGAACATTATTTACAAATACTTGTTTAAAAAGTGGTGTTTCTTTTAGCAACTGCAGTAGTGTGGAAATGTGGCTTTATATGAAAACTTCCACCAATTTTTCCTCTCTATCAACGTTGCAGCACTTTATTTACGCTATTAGTCTACTACCAGAACTTGGTTTCTAATCCTTCCTTTTTAGCTGGGGAGTTTCGAATTAAATAATCAAAAAAGGAATCGAGTATCAATTATGGCAAACATGAAACCACACATGACTGCCATGAAAATGAATTTGGTTCACTAATGTCCTCTGCAGGAGGAAGTATGCATTATTGTCTGAAATATGGATGGCTCAGGATTGTTACTAATACTTAAGTTACTCAGTTCAAAGAACGGACAGCTAATGGCAATGGCCAAATATAGTGAAAATAAAGTGTGTTAAATCTTTATTTTCACTAAAGATTGAGGTTTCACTAAAGGTTGAAGTTTCAGGATTTGGATGACTCCTTCAGAAGATTCAAGATGAAAAGTTTGGTTTGTCTGAGTTTAGTGCATCCCCTGTTTTCTGCCCAACCAGCTGCAATGGGCTACACCATGGTGTGGTAGCACTGTAACTTTCCCCTATTACAGGAACTTTTTTGGTCATGTTCAGATTAGAGGGGAGATCAAAATTAAATGGATCATTTTAAAAGACGTAAAAGCCTGTGGAAAAAAAATACATGCTGTAGAATTTTAAAATAGGAATTAAGATGATGTCTGTCAGGTACGACTCATCTTTCACAGCAGATGGCTGAACACTCTGAGCGATCAAAAGCAAAGGGGCATTTGGCAGCAGTTTTTAAATGATGGAAAACACCAGATCCAAAAGAAGCAGTAATATTTAACTGAAGAAAGCCTTTATTCATGAATTAAAGAGATGGCAGATGGGAGGATTTGGGTTCAATTCAAGAAGTGGCGCAGTTAGTCACAAGATTAAAATACTTAAGAGACTGTCTCCCAGTGTCATTGTCAAATCGTAATACATCACTATTAAGATTATGCGTTTTAAAATGTAGGCTGCACAGATTGCATGACAATTCTTTTGCTGAGTTATTGCTCAGTGATGGGAATTAAACACAAATATAACAGCTTTCCCTTTTCAGTACTGTAACCGAAAATTTAGAGCTGGATGACACAAGGAGGCACCATGACCTTAGTTCCATTCTTTAATTTTTGATCCTTTAAGTTAAAGGAGTTAGTCACTTTGATAGATTTTTCAAGATCGATGAGTAAATGGCACCCTCTTCAGGCAGAATATAAGCTTTGCAAAAATGTCAATTTCCTTCAGATACTCTTTTTATCAGTCTATGAGATTAGAGATGTTAAAAAATGAAATAGACACTAAAAAGGAGGCAATTATTTATCCAAATAATGTGTATGCGTATCAGTGCAGACGCGCGTGTGTGTGTGTGTGTGTGTGTGTGCATCTATGCATCTGTACTGTGTGTTTGCTTGTACATACGCATATAGGTTGAGATATTTGTTAGGATTGAAGGATCGAGCTCTGAAGAAAGATAATTTATTTCTCTTTTTATTTAGAGTAAACCATACAGATTAAGATGTGTTTATCACATGCACATCAAAACACACGGTGAAATGTGTCATTTGTGTTAACATCCAACACACTCAGGGATGTGCTAGAGGCAGTCCGTAAGTGTTGCCATGCACTCTAGCACCAAAATAGCATGCTCACAATGTTCAGTAGCATAATTCAAGCAACAACATCCTTGTCCTGGGACTCTCAGACTCGCAGACATTGGGCCTCCAAACTATAGTCCCTGGTCCTGACTCACAAACACCAGGCCCCTACCTCCAGGCAAGCCAACTTCGGTCTTCAACCTATAGGTTTCAACCAACAGACTCATTGATTACTGGACTTTGACCTTTGGTTTTTCCCTCTGGAGTTTGCCATCCTCTGGGTATCAACCCCAGGACTCCCTGATCACAGGTTTGATCTTCAGGCCTTGATTTCTGGACTCACACGGACCTCTGACCAACGTAACCTGGGGGTTGTGGCACCAGTCTTCATAATTCCTGTCATATATAACAGGAATCAGCAATCTGGGCATTGCTGGTCTCCTTCTCCTCGTGCCCTGACCTCCACAATCCCTGACATTTGATCAAGGAGCACTCTGACCTGGACTCCGATCACTGTCTCTGGACCCTGACCCTTCATATATTTCCTGTAACCTCTAACTCTCTCACAAAATGAGGAGGAGGAGAAGATGGCGGCGTGACGCAGCTTGCGCAGCCACTCCGGTGAATGATATCTGTAATCTGTCAAGTAAGGTGTCGTGCACAATCCTGATTTGATGGAGACAGATGTGAGAGAACAGAGGAACATCTGGAGAAACTTCTGAAATGCCTCTTTCGCTGCCACTGTTACTGTGTGATCTGGAATCTCCGGAGGGGAAGGCCCAGAATCCTCGGCTTTGCTTGTTGCTCGGCAGCCGGGACGGGGTCGAGGCGCTCGGCAGAGGAGGCGCTCGGCAGAGATGGCACTCGGTGCTCTTTGTCGAAGGGCTGGTCGGATGCTTGAAGTTTTTGGACGGACCCAGGGTCGGCTGTGGTCAGGTGCTTCCAATGCATCAACAGTTGTCGGTGCCTGGAGGTTAATGGCAGACAGAGTTTCTCCCTTCTGCTGCCTGCTATGGGGAACTCTCGGGAGTCAATCGGAACTTTGAGGCTTTTTTTTACCATTCCCATGGTCTGCTCTCTATCAAATTATGGTATTGTTTTGCACTGCTGTAACTATATATTATAATTATGTGGTCTTGTCAGTGTTAGTCTTTGGTTTGTCCAGGTTTTTTTGTGATATCATACTGGAGGAACATTGTATCATTTCTTAGTGCATGCAAGCATTTCTAAATGACAATAAACGAGGACTGAGTGTCCTCATTATCCAATCTAATCCAAACCTGACCTCCACGATCACTAACACTCGATGGCAATAACAGGACTGATGAAGTATTTTGGCCCAAAATGTCGACTGTTTATTCCAATCCATAGATGCTGCCTGACCTGCTGAGCTCCTCCAGCATACTGTGTGCATTCTTCTTTATTTCCAGCACATGCACTACCACTTGTGTCCATGAAACTGAATGTTAATCACCCAGGACTGTAATGAAAGCCCGCAAGAGGAATTTCACAATGAAGTGAGGTATAGTACAAGTCCTATAAAACTAGATGTGATCTACAAATCACACAACAGGTTACACATTATTTGTGCAGAGAAGCTACTTTACATCTGGAGGTGGGGGAGTTGCAGAGCATTTTACTTGCTTCACTGAAAGGAAATAAATTAACCCAGGCTTCTCCAACAGCAATGTGGCTCAGTCTATTCTCAGATGCCTGCTCTTTACACCTTATAAATACTGGAGCTGACTCTGAGGTATGAAAAATTCCAGCATTAGGAAACCATATTGTTTTTGAGAAAAAGGCGGCTCACATGGGATGAACCAAATCTATCTTTTTTTGATACCTGCTGAGTAAATTATCAAAGCTACCATCTCTTTTTGCAGCAAATATATATATAAAAAATGGAGCCTTTTCAGTTTTCCCTGGTGGGATACATGGCAAGCAATAGGTTTCTGGCAGCCAGTTTTAAGGCAATAATTCTGTTGATACCACAAACCTATAAGATGAAACTTGAGCAGCTTATGAACATCAACAGAACAGCAGGATGAAATGACTGTTCTGCCAGAGACTCGTTCTTAAATTACACTACAAATTCCAATAATGTCAAAATAATTTTTAGTGGCAGTGACTACCAGATTTACTGCATGCATTGCTATTAGTATGGCACTGGGGAAACCTAATGTAAAACACTTACATAGAAATATAGAAAACAATGAAGTGTTAAAAAGTAAAAGTAATATCAGGAGATCCACGTCCGCCTCTATTTTCTGAAGAGGTTGAAGAGAGCTGGACTATGCACATCAATATTCACATGCTTCTACAGATGCTCAGTAGCGAGCATCCTAATAGGCTGCATTACTACATGGTGCGGAAACTGCACTGCGGCAGTCAGGAATGCTCTAAAATGGGTAGTCAAAACTGACCAACACTTCACCGACACCACCTTGTCCACCATCAAGGACATACAGTATATATAGCAAGGTGCCGGAGAAAGACCAGAAATATCACAAAGGGTCACACCCACCCTCCTCATGGACTGTTCGTCCAACTCCCATCAGGGAGAAGGCAACATAGCATCCATGCCAGGACACCAGATCCAGAAACAGTTACTTTCCTCAAGCAGTAAGGCTGATCAACTCTTCCACCCAATAACCCATCCCTTCACACCTCCACCACCACTACTTTATCATTTCCTGCTATTCACCTTACGTATAGCTACTTCTTTGCCGAGCATTACTTTATGAACATATAACCAATCTATGTATATAAGCTATCTTATGTATTTATATTTATAGTGGTTTTAAATTACTGCATTCATTATCTTATTTTGTTTTCTGGTGCAGCATCAGATCCAAAGCAACATCTATTTTGTTTGCCTTTACATTTGTGTACCGAAAATGACATTAAACAATCTTGAATAATTTATTCATCTGGCTTCATGGTTTTTTCTCAGCATGTTATCATTCTTCAAATACAAACAGAAATGGAAAATTATAAGATCAAATAACAAAAAATTGTTGCCTGAAATATAGAAAGTAACAAAGCACAACAGAAGTTTAAAATGTTAATTTGACCAATCTAAATTTCACTCATGTAACATCATTTAGCTCCTTCACATCAATCGTAGACCAGTACTATGTTTAAATTACTTGACCTATTTAGTGGACAATATTCATTTACACTGAAGCAGGATTAAAAAAAAAATTGTTACTCACAAAGCATACTGCATAATTTTGCTAATAAAACTTGTTAGTTCTGATCTGCACCATTTTTATTCTAAAGACTTTCCTAAGACAATTTTTCCTGTTCTTAATCTTGTTGTTACATTACAGATTTCACAGCACATAAATAAAATCAACTGGTACATTACCCATGTACAGGATCGTTGAAGAAACCTTCCATTTCATCTCCTTCCCCTATTCTCTATTGCTGTACCATTTCACCATTCAACATTTTTTTCCATTTTCCTTTTTTATTAATTGAGTCTGCTTTCATTAACCCTTCACATAGTATTCCAGTTTATAACAAATTGTATCAAAATATTTTTCACAAATCAAACGTTGCTATTTTTGACAATTAGGCAATATTTTAGTAATTATCAAACGTAATCAGAATGCACTGGGTGCTGGAGCGCCAGGCTTTAAAATCTTTTTCACTGGTTTGCATGAGGTAATTAAATATTCCATCTATTTAGGTAACTAAATATACTAAATATATCTGAATATACATAAAATAATGTATGCATACATGCATATAAATATAGCTGTGTGTATATATAGATATATTTAGTGCATGTATATATGCTCAGTGGCCACTTTATTAGCTACCTCCTGTACCTAATAAATGGCCACCGAGTGTAAGTTTCTGGTGTTCTGCTGCTGTGTAACCCATCTACTTCAAGATTCAATGTGTTGTGTGTTCGAAGTTGCTCTTCTGTACAACGCTGTTGTAACATCTGGTTGTTTGAGTTACTGTCAACTTCCTGTCAGCTTGAACCAGTCTGGCCCATCTCCTCTGATCACTCTCATTGACAAAATATTTTCATCCTCAGAGTGGATGCTCACTGGATTCGTTTGAATTGTTTTGTTTTGGTTTTTTTTTGCACCAGTCTTTGCAAACTCTGGAGACAGTTGTGCATGAAAATCCAGGATACCAACAGCTTCTTAGATACTCTGGCACCAACAATCATTCCACAGTCAAAATCACTTAAATCACATCCCTACCCATTCTGATGTTTGGTCTGAACAACATCTAAACCATTTAACTATGTCTGCATGCTTAAATGCATTGATTGCTCCACACGATTAGCTGATTAGATACTTGTACTATTGAGCAGGTGTACCAGTGTACCTGATACTGAATGTTACCATTTAGGTACATTATACCAATAGGAAGTCAAGTTTCTTTTTATCAAATTAGTTTCTTATTATCCATTCTATCTTCAAACTCCTCTTCCCTCTCAACCACTTCTGTGATCTGCAAAATATTAACACTACCTAGAACCTCCAAAAACCCCATGTCATGGTAACTTAAGTCATCTATTATGACTATACTTAACCTCACTTCTCGCCCCTCCCCTTTCTTCACCTTTAAATAGTTCTGCACCCTTGTAGTGAATTCAGAAGGAGGAGTTAGGAGACGATGGCGCCTAACGGTGACTCCTTTGCTTGCATCATCAGAAACAGCTCTATTTCTATCTTTAATACCTCTACTTTTCTCTTTCAGGGTTCTTTTGAAAACCCTGACCTGACTTACACATTAACTGTGGTTCTTTGCAGGAATGGGACCAGCTCTCGGGGTCTCACGACTGGCCGCTATTTGATATGTGCCAAAAGGCAGCCTAGAAGACTAGTGCGCCTTCAGGGTTCCGGGATTTCGTGGCTCTGGAGGCGGGTGGATTTGAGGTCGGTGCCACTGCAGGAAATTGGCATGTCATGGGATATGGAAGATTTAGAGTAGCAAGCTGGTTGCTGACTGTGTGTCCAGAGACCCGAGTTCTTTGGGCACAGAGCTCGGAAAAAGCGATGCAGCAGACTTTTAGCATCGTGAATCAGTGAGTTGTTTGTTATTTCTCACCTTTCGCTGTGAAACGGGGACACCTCTTTTTCCCTTATTAGGGAAAGAGAGAACCTGTGGTATGTTGAATTACTGAGTGAACGAGTAGTCTTTGGGGTACTGCAAGTCTATGCCTTTATTGATGCTTTGCTGCATGATTGAGTGCACATGGGGGTGCCGATGTTTTTTTTGCTGGTGGGGGAGGGGCGGGAGTCAATGCTTTGCCGCTGCTTATGCACGAGTGGAGGGAGCTGGGGGGCGGTTGCTTTGCAGTTCTAACATTTAACGGTCATTTATTCTTTGGGGCATTCCTCTGTTTCCGTGGATGTTTGTGAAGAAAAGGAATTTCAGGATGTATATTGTATACATTTCCCTGATATTAAATGTACCGATTGATTGAACTCTTTCTGTCTTGGAATATTGTACAATCCTCCACAGTCTGAAAGAAGGAACTGTAAAATAATTATCCCCTATCCAATATCCAGTCACTTCTTCCTGCAGGAAGTGATTTCCCTGAATTTTGAGCAATGTAGTGGGTGTTTGGTTAGTCCTCTGGTGAAATTGCATTTGAATCTGAGAAATAATTCATAAAAAAACATCTGGCCTAAGAAATTCATTATTTTCTTGAATATAAAGCAAAATGTGTTGATCCTGAGAACCCCTGAGACCTCCCTTGTCATTCTGAATTAATTCTGTTTTATCAAAAAATTGAGCAGAGGAATTTTTCTACATGGTAGTAATATGATGGAATAAATTTAGAGGAGTTCCCATTAAGATTTTCTCATTTGATGATGAATGGTTATATTTGAAAGGCAGGGCAGACAGTAATTACTACTTTTAGCTCACTGTTCTGCTTTCAGTTCAGTAAAAAACTCAAGGTAAAATCATCATCTATTATGTAAACCTCTTCACAAATATTCCTTTATGAAATTTGTTTTATTGGTAAAATTTGGTCCCTGGTCAAGGTTAAGTTCCCAAGTTGTGTGTGTTGACAGTAAGTTAATGGATAGTTCAATTTGCTTCTGGAAGCAAACATGTTAATTTTCATTTTTTACAGGGATGGCAGAATGGTGCAGCAGGCAAAGCTGTTGCTACACAGCATCTGGAGCCTGAGTTCAAATCTTAGTTCACTTCAAACGCTGCCCATATGAAATTAGTACATTCTCCCTGTGAATGTGGATCTCTCTGAGTGGTGTGGTGTTCTCCCACTCAAGGTGAGCTGCAGTGCTTGGGGGAACCTCATGGAAATAAAGAGAAAATAAGGATTAATATAAATGGGAGCATTGTGGTCCAGCTTTTTGGGTAGAATCAAGCCCCATCCTTCTTATTCTGACTTCATTGTCCTTCATTTCCAGTCCTGACAAAGGGTCTCAGCCCAAAACGTCGACTGTTTATTCCTTCCCATAGATGCTGCCTGACCTGCAGAGTTCCTCCAGCATTTTGTGCACCTGTATGTTTCTCTAGATTTCCCGCATCTGCAGAATCTCCTGTTTTAATCAGAATCAGGTTTATTATCATTGACGTATTCCATGAAATTTGTAGTTTTATGACAGCAGGACCTGTAATCTTGTCTATGCCAACGAGAAATCAGCTAGTCTATTCCACCTTATATTGGATCGTGTTGTGGACTGTCAAGTTTCCTAGGACTTAAGAAACCTGTTGAGTGTACTGAGACTGGGCCAGATTCAAAAACTAATTAGGAACTTTTCCAATACTTCTTGAATAAGGATGAGCTTCTTACTGATTCCCACTGTCTATCCAGAACACAACCCAATAGAAGTTAATATGGTAAACTCGAGGAATTCTGCAAATGTTGGAAATTCAAGCAACACACATCAAATTTGCTGGCGAACGCAGCAGGCCAGGCAGCATCTCTAGGAAGAGGTACATTGTCGACGTTTCGGGCTGAGACCCTTCGTCCTGATGAAGGGTCTCGGCCTGAAATGTCGACAATGTACCTCTTCCTAGAGATGCTGCCTAGCCTGCTGCGTTCACCAGCAAATTTGATGTGAGAAGTTAATATGGAATGGCTGTTCTCTTCTTATTATAGGCATGGAAATAAATACAGTGTAGTATTATTATCTGTCTTATTGGAAAGCAAAGTAACAGATTATACTGATCCCCTTCAGATAGACTGTCAGGGCTAAGTGACACAAACTACAGTTAAATTTCCGCGAAAAAAAAACAAAGCCTTCTGGAAATAGCTCAGATTCCCAACTGAAATACTGAGCTTTTCACCAACAGAAACCACCTTCATTACAATTCCGGACTGACTTCTGTATACCTCAGAAAATTAAACATATCATGCTTAATCATGCAAATTAAGCCCCGAAGTGCACAAAATAAAAGTGATCAATATCCTTTTTGAAGGTTATTTCCAAGTTATTGATACGTATTGTATAGGACGAAGCCATTCAGGTCATCAAGCTTGTGTAAAATTTCAGAAAGAGCCTTGTGGTTTGGTCTCTCTCTCATGCTGTTTTCCATTTTCTTTCATTTTTAAGGATATTTTCAATTCCATTCAGAATCTTCTTATGAATCTACTGGCAAGTCTTTCTGAGGCAATGCACTGCAAATTAAGCTGGCCAGTGGTGTAGTGGCATCCACACTGGACTTTGGAGTGAGTGGTCCTGGCTTGAATCCGGTTGATTTCTTGCACGCTTTCCTTCTGTGCTGGGTTGAGCATCAAGCTAGCAACTTGGACTCATAAAGAAACAAACAAATGCTAAAGAAATGGCAAGATTGCTGCCTGATGCTCCCCAAGGCACAGAGAGGAACAAAAGCAAAAGCACTGCAAATTGCCCAAAGTCACTTTCTAAATGTGTTGCTCTCCTTCTGTGGTTCACAGGCAATGATCTTAAATACATATCCTTTGATTGCTAATCCTCCTTGTAACACAAGCAGCTTATCACTATTTGGTCTACCAAAACTACCTAGAACATTGAACCAACCTCTACTAACTTTATACAATTTGAATAGCATAATCTTAGTTTTTGGACAAGAAACTTGCCAATCCTGGAGTCTTTGGATTCAATACCCTCATTCTTATATCAAAGTGACGTTAGATTGTAGGCAACTGAAACTAAGAAGTCAGCCTGCAGCTCTTGATGTTGACTTGATTAGTGTAAGTCTAAAGCTTGAAATGAATTGTGGCAATATAACTTGTGTCAAGTATGTCTCATTGTCTCATAATCGAAGTCTAAGTTGATTTTTTTTGTAAACAAAATGATTGAAGGCAATAACTTCTTGAGCATGGTGCTGTGGGACTTCAGGCTTCTATACCTTCTTCCTGTTGGTAGCTGTGTGAAAATGGCACAGTCCAGATAGTAGGAATCTTTGATGATGGATGTTGCCTTCTTGATGCAGCACCTCCTGTAGATACTACCAATGCTTAGGAGGTATGTGTTTGTGATGTAAGAAGCAAAGTCCACTATTCATTGTAGCCCATTATGCTCCTGCGCATTCAGATTGCTATATCAGACCATGATGTAACTAGTCAGTCATTCAGAAAGTCAGGATACTTCAGCAGCGTATTTGTATAAGTTTGTCAGAGTGTTCTGTGTCTAAATGCAAAATAGGAAGTTCAAGTATTATTTCATTAAAGAAGTTGAACATTGAATAATTCCATAAATTAATGCAACCCCTAATGCAAATTAAATGAAAATCAGAAGTCATGGAGTAACTCTTACTTATCTTTAATTGAAATGAAGGTGTGAAAGAATTTGGGGTCACAGGGAAATGGATGTATAATGGGGATAGGGCTCCTGAGTCAGGAAAAACTGTTCTTTCTCCTCTGCACATTTCTGGCTGCTTACATATTGACCGTTGTTCATTGACTGGAAAGTAAATCTATCTTTCATCACATGTTTGTGCCAGAGCTGAGAGCAAAACCTTTATAGGTTGAGAGCCCAGTGATTGCATCTTAGGTTTCAGGAGCATGCAAGATTCTGCACGGAAGGATGGAACTGTGGTAGCAGAGCATTTTAGGTTCTTTCTCTTGACAGATGAAGTAACATGTACTCAGTACAAAACGAAAATAATTAAAGTCACAGAGCAATGCAGCATAGATGCAGATACTTTAGACCAGACCATCCATGCCAAATGTGTTGTCCAGCAAGCTACTTCCACCTGCTCACATTTGGCCCAAAGCCCTATAAACCTCTCTTATCCATGTCCTTATCTAGATGACTTTTTAAATGTTGTTAATGGGTCTGTCTCAACCACTATTTCTTGCAGCTCCTTCCAAATACACACCACCTTTTATATGAAGAAGTTTTCACTGATGTCTCTTTTAAGCCTCTTTATAAACCTGCAGATTATTTAGTCTATCTACATACCTCTTAAAGTTTGCAGCTCATTCTTTCAGTGTACAATGTAACTGTGACACAAGCACAACACAAATCATCTTAAAGTAGGTACTTTTAACTAAGCATAATAATTCAGAGGGAAAAGCTACACATTTTTGGAATATGAGGAGAAACTAGGACACCAAGGTGAAACAAGTGCAAAATGTGGAAATGCCGCACAGACAGCAACTGAAGAGAGGATTGTACTAAAGTGTCCGGTGGTGCAAGGCAACAGCTCTGCAAGATGCACATCTCTGTTGCTCCTGATTAATAATTACGTAACTAAGAGGCTGGAGAAATAGTCCAGGATTCTGATAAAAAAAAATCTCAATTAGCTATCAGACCTACTGTCATGATTTCCAATTTAACTCTTTGAATCCAATCATCAGGAATGCAGATACAAGCAGAAAGTGAATAAGTCAATTAATTTAAATATATAATTATACATCTTTACGTTTTCTTAGTTTTGGAGGCAGTTCATCTGTTCTATTTGTTCTGGAGAAAGTACTCCTACAGTGTTAATAGTCAGAGTTCCAAGATTTCCACATGCAAAAGATGAAGAAGTGTCAATATATTTTTAACTCCTGATTTTGTTGATTTGAGGAACAATCTTGAAGTGCCACTATCATCAGGCTTCGGTGGCCATGACCTTCTTGGCAGGAGAGGTCATGTATTTAAGACGTGACCTGAAGGAAACCTGACACCCGACTGCAGTGCATTTTATAGACAGTACACACTGCACACTCAGTAGGGGAAAATGTTCTACATTGTGTAAAGGATGCCAAGCAAGCGGACTGCGTTGTTCCTGATGATTTATTTTATTAGCACCTGGTAAAGGGCTTTCTGGACCTTTGAGCTGTGCCAACCAGCAACCTCTGAATTAAGCCAAGCCTAATCACAGGTCAATTTACAATGACCAATTATCCTATCAACCGGTATGCCTTTGGACTGTGAGAGAAAACCAAAGCACCTGAAAAAAAATCATGTGCTTACGGGGAAAATGTACAAAATCCTTATAGACAGCGGCAGAATTGAACCTGGGCTGCTGGTACTCTAAAGCATTGTGTTATCCACTAAACTACCAGGATGTTGAACTTTATGAGAGTAATTGGGAATGTATTCATCTTGATTATTAGAGACAAGAGAAAATCTGCAGATTCTGGAAATTCAAGCAACACACATAGATTGTTGGAGGAACTCAGCAGACCAGGCAGCATCTATAGAAAAGAGTATAGTCGATGTTTCAGGCCAAGACTCTTCATCAGGACTGGAAAAGAATGATGAGGAGCCAGAGTAAAAAAGTGGGGGCAGGGGAGTAAAAACCACAAGGTGATAGGAGAAACTGGGGGGGGGGGGGAAGGTGAAGTAAAGAGCTGGGAAGTTGATTGGTGAAAGAGATATTATGGTGTAAAACCAATTACTATTTGGAAAATTATGGACCAATATGTGATAGTCACCATGGATTGCTCAAACCAAATTGGGCTTCATTAACTTCATCTCACTTTGTGATGAAGTAACATGCAAGATCGATAAAGATCTTGCAATCAACATTGACTTGCAGTAAGAGTTTGGCAAATAATATAGCAGAATTGTCTTAGCAGACATAAAACTTACAGGACTGAAAAGACAATTGTACCGTATATGTTCATTTGGCTAACAGAAAGAAAGCAGAGAGCAATGATGAACTTACATGGAAGGAAGTCTGTAATGGAGATTCATGGAATTCTTAGGAAGACAATTGTTCTCCTTGATATGCACAGGTTACCTAGTGTTGGGCACTAAGGTGATAAATTTCCAAGTGGCAAGTGATTAAAAAAACAAGAAATGTGATAAATGTCGAGGAAGATGGTAAAGGATGTTGGGAAAAAAGAAAGAGACTGTTATAATATGCAGACACATAACAGAAGCAGTTTAATGTAGCAAGGTGTTGAACAGGAGATAGCAAGAATGAAGAGAAGTAATGGTACAATCTTAAAAGAGATGTGGATGTGGAGAGACTTGCGGGGGTATGCATTAATATTTGAAGGTCACCAAACAATCTAACAATAAGGTGCCTTTGACTTTAGCAATGAAACACTAAATCAAGAGAATTATGCTAAATAATTGTAAGACACATGCTGGACATTGTGGCCATTTTGGACTGCTTACTTCAGGGTATGAACTTAGAGCAGAAGTCATTTACAAGAGTGAGACACAGACACTATCTTCAACTCTTTGGATATTAGACAAAGACAAGATATTCAAGGATTAGAAATTCCTATTAAAACTATTTAAAATGTATTCACCAGAAAGCATTTTAAAAAAATAATTACATTTACATTAACTTGGTAGGTCAATAACTTTCAACTTACTTAATTTCTTTGTTGCCTTTCCTCGTCTTGAAATGAATGGAGTTGCTGATCCAACACCAGGTGAACCCTAAATAAATTATATAAAAAATTGTAATTCATAACAAGATTAGTGGTCAGGTGTCCCTGTGCAACTGATGAAGCTGAGGTTTGCACTCCATCTGTTGTTATTTTAATAGCAATTTCACATCAATATGCTTGCCTCCCTGAGCCTAAACTGCAATTAAAAGACTTTGCCATCAAAGAACATTTTCTGCTTGCATGCCAGCCAATATCAGGGTTTTTCTGAAAACAATTAACCTTATTTGTAGTCTCAATTAGACTGTAATTGACCTTAGCATCTTTGTCAAAGAAAAAGATACATCATTTATTTATTATGCTTGTTTTCAATGTCTACATTCCAGGATTTCTCATATTACACAATTATTCAATTTTTGTACTACCCAGACCATATATAGGGTATCCTATCTTTCCAAACCAAAAGTGCTCAAAAAGGCATTCAGTTTCCTTCAGTACTGCAGCTTTGAATCATTGATAATGCATTACTGATGTTATCCAAAGTCCTCCTTAAAATTGTCATGCGCACAAATTAAATCAATACAGTTGTTTTAGCTGAGGCATGAAAGTCATTTCCAAATGTCTGTATTGTTCATCTCTGAAATTGAAATTATTTATTTTGAACCTTAGCTTAAATAATTTATATTTTTGTCCATTTTCAATCTTAATGAGAGGAGTTGAATATGCTAAAACTAAGATGCCCCCCGAACTGAGGATGTAAAATAACATAAAAGGACTGTGAAATGAAAGGTGTTTTGAAAATGATATAGGTATCTGTTATAGCAAAGTATTTTTACCTGAAGATAGAAATAGTAGACACATTGCCATGCCCTTTCAGTCAGTGCAATGAGTGATAAAAGAACCCATTGTAAAGTATGGAAATAATTAATTGAAGTTATGCAGTAGATGGCTGATTTAATATCAGAATAGCTGTACAGTGGTAATTGTTAGTCATTTATTTATTCATAGAGATATAGCATGGAATAGGCCCTTACAGCCCTTCAAGCCACGCTGCCGAGCAATCCCCTGATTTAACCCTAGCCTAATCACGGGACAATTTACAATGACCAACTGATATGTTCTTGGTCTGTGAGAGGAAACTGAGCACACAGAGGAAACCAATGCAGTCATGGAGAGAATTTACAAACTCCCTACAGGCAGTGGTGTGAATAAAGCAAATGAATAAGAAAGTGAAGACGTTACGTTGAATTTCACAGCAGTTTTAATGGTGTGGAAATCAGCACTGACTTTTCTTTCACTACAAATTACTTACTAATTGCAGATAAACAACATGAGCATATACTGTGAATGCAGGAAGTTGTTCTATCCTTGCTCAAGCTATTCGATACACAATCCCACAAAAAAAAACAGACCATTGAAATGCATGGTATTACATGTGGTGTAATGTGGTGCAGACTGAATGAACTTTGCAAATAAAAGTTAGGCTTATCAAAAAATTCTTTAAAAATACAGATATGCCTGGAACCCTTGCTCGTTCCTATACTTCAATTTATTCCAAATCAGTTCAATACATGATGATTTGATTCCATATCTGCAACTCTCTAAGAGAAACCATTTACTCCTGTAATAGCAGAATGCTAAAGTTACTGTGTTAGTATGTGGAAGCCTGAACTATTGATCTAGAGACCTGAATCTGAATCCCACCACTACATCTGGGGAATTTAAATTTGAGTAATTAATTAAACCTGGAATTAAATGACTTGCTGCATTAATTTACCCATGTGCTTTATGCATGTTATTCAGGGAAGGAAATCTGCTGTGGTTACCTTGTCTGGCCTTTACGTAACTCCACACACACTACTGCGGATGGCTTTGTAACAATTTTTTCTCTGTCCAAGACAATTGAAGACAAATGATAAAAAGCTAATTTTTATAACCTGGGAATAAGTGACAAAATCTGTGCATTCTCACAAAGAAATCAGAAATGATTTACACTGCATGTGAATCTTCTGGGAGGCATTAATTTTGGAAAGTTGGTCCTCTTATTCCCCATTGAATGGCTCCTTCAGCCCAAGGATTTAAAAGGGAATAATCACTAAACTGTAAATGGATAAACTTGAATAGGATGTAATGTAATTTAGTTGACTGGATTTCCACATTGTACAACTCATTCTTGACAGATATGCTTTGGCCAACTTAAGCAATGCATGAAAACTCTGCAGCTGTATCTTTTAGCAGTAATCACTTCAAAGAATATAGTTCTCAGCAATGCTACATACGAACAGACTCTTAAATATTCACAGACAATAAGACTAATGATCTTGCTAACTGCTGAGCTTGAGGATGACTGCGTGTCACCAACTGTGAGTGTTTACACTGATGTAGCCCCTACACTACACTTAGCTATGTGGTTGGGTTGAGTTGTTCCCTGATCTTTGTAATCCATTTGGGAATGTTTCATCATCATCATACGAAAAGACATCATTAGTGCGCTGTTCACTTGTGGAGTGTCCTCCAGATACATGCCTTTTATGTATTTATCAATCAATTGATTGGTCATCATTATGGAAACTGAATTGTAACGTAAGGAAGGGGTCTCTTCGCTGATTGATTACATGGCAAACTCTGTGATTTGTCTGGAATTTTGCCTGCATTGGCTTATAAGTGGGATCAAGGTCTACATAAACAACAGGAATTCTGCAGATGCTGGAAATTCAAGCAACACACATCAAAGTTGCTGGTGAACACAGCAGGCCAGGCAGCATCTCTAGGAAGAGGTACAGTCGACGTTTCAGGCCGAGACCCTTCGTCAGGACTAGTCTGGCCCGCTGCATTCACCAGCAACTTTGATGTGTGTTGCCTCAAGGTCTACATATCTGTTTATAGAACTGTTTGCAGAAAACCACACTTCTAGGAATTCTCTTGCATGCCGCGTATTTGTTTGTCATGATTTTGCCTGATGCGTAGTCGAATTGTCCCCTTCATGGGTAGAGCCATGTTAATGTTTTGGGAAGAGCTGTTCGTTAGAAGGCTGCACAGGGGTGGAGTGGTAGGACTGGAGATTGGAATAGGAAGGGCAGTTCAGGGCAGACAACCAGCAGCTTTGCAGGCACTGGATTATCCTTTTCATTGCTCTTTTTCTACAAAAGCTGCCTAATCAGCTGCACATTTCTACATTTCTCTTTCATTAACTTTTAAATTGCTGCAATGCCTTTCAAACTTCAAGATCGTTCAATGTCATTTCTAATATACAAGTGTAAAGCGGAATGAAATAATTTTTCTCTAGATCCTATGCAGCACAACAAAATACTTAATAGGGTAAAGAAAATAATAAAAAAACATAAATATAAATACATAAGATAGCTTGTATACGTAGTTTGAATTTATGTAAATCAAGTGACACTAGGCACAGGAGTGTTAGCACATAAATTGACTCCGACAGGAAATAATAAAGTTGTGGTGAGGCGGGGTGTGGTGGGGCGGGTTAGTGGGTGCAGGCTTTGATCAGTTTGGGGAAAGTAACTGTTTTTGATGAGAGTGGGACAAATAATCCAGGGTGGGTGGGATCCTTCATGATATCCCAGGCCTTTCTCTCACACCTTTCTGTATATACAGCACTGTGCAAAAGTCTAAGGCACATATACGCTGTAGAGTTAGGGTGCCGAAGACTTTTGCACAGTACGGTAGTAACTTTAAGTCTTGCACTGTACTGCTGCCACCAAAAAAATAACAAATTTCATGACACATGTGAGTGTTGATAAACATGATTCAGAGACAGATCTCTACTGTGGACTGAGGAGGAACAGAGCCATGACTCATGGTTGGGAAAAGGGGGAAGGGAGAGAGGAGGGAGCAGGAAGCACCCAAGACATTCTTTAATGATCAATAAGCCATTTGTTTGGAATCAAATGACCTTGTCTGGTGTCTCAGGGTTGGGTGTGTCTGCATTGACAAATTCACAGCAATTGACAAATATTCACTACCAGGAGTGCCAGAGTAGACCAATTTAAAAAAAATCTGATGGCTGATATTTACTCTTTTCCCCTGTGTCCATCAACTACATATCGCCCAGAATTCTGTTTAACAGAATATATATGCACTTAGGCTACGTCCTCACTACGCCGGATAATTTTGAAAACAAAGATTTTTCTCTTCGTTTTGACCTTCTGTCCACACTGAAACGGCGTTTTCATCTCCCGAAAACGGAGATTTTCTAAAACACTCTCCAGAGTGTGTAAATTTGAAAACCATTGTTTTGCGGTGTTTGGACAGGGTGAACGGAGAGATTCAAAGATGTTGTCATGACAACACCACAACAACAGTGCTTTTTCTGCTTCTGCTTGGGACTGCGCAAGCACTGCCAGATGGCTGGTCTTGGTTCTTGGTTCTTGGTTCTTGATCCTCCAAAATATTCCGCATGGAATTTCAACTGGAAGTGGCTTTCAAGCTGGTCCCCTCGGTTTCTCTGTTTGCATTCTCTGTTCTTCTGCCTGTACCCTCCAGTCTCCCAGTCAGCGGTGGTCGTACCCTCGATCTCCTGTACCCCGACGTCTCCAAGCCGGCACTGTCGCTGACTGATTACCGCTGTTATAACACGCAGTCGGTGTGAACGGCATGAGAGTTAAATTGTAAAGTGAGCTTTTTTGACTAGATCCCCTAAATTGATTTGATTGAATCTATCTTTAAAAATATTAATGTCAGAACTACTGTGCAGGTCTGGCGACAGAAGATTCCACTCTCTTGGTTCTTGATCCTCTAAAATATTCCGCATGGAATTTAAACTGGAGGTGGCGGAGGGTGGGCTTAAGAAGGAGATTTTTGAAGAAGAAAAACTGCCTTAAATTTAATTGGGTTTGGTTGTGTGACTGTGTTAGGATTAAGATTATTCCATGCTTTAATTGTGTGGGGGAAGAATGAATTGCTGTACTCATCTGACTTGGTAGTTAGTATTTCAAATTGAGTTGAGTGCCCTCTTCTGCTCCTAACAGGTTTTCATTTGATGTGGGATTGGTAGTCTATGTCGAGTTGACCATTTAACATTTTGTAATTGTTGATAATGTTGATCTTGGGTAGAGGACAGCTTCATGCGTGTGTTGTTTACTTTATTGTCTACGTTAATAGCTTGTTTGGAATTAAACATCTCCACTGCTTTGCTGACTTTGTAGTCATTTGTAACTCGCAGAAACAGCTCAACTTCATTGTCTGTCTAAACGAAGAAGTCCGGTCTGCTTTCTCCAGCGGAGATTTTCTTTGTATTCCTCGAAGGCATTTTTGAAGACTTTCTTTCACTGTTGTTGTAGGTACTCTTAGTTTTTGACCAATGGAAATAGCACAACGCTGCCACAGAAACGTAAATATTATACTGTTTCCTCTTTGCTTGTTTTCTGTAGATGCGTCTGTGCATGCCCAGTAGGAGGAGATTCACCCAAATATCTGTTTTAGTGTGGACAGAGAAATTTTGAAAAACGCCTAGTGTGGACGCCTGTCGTTTTCACTCGAAACCGCCGTTTTCAAAATTATCCGGTCTAGTGGGACGTAGCCTTAGTGCCCACTTTAATTTGGTACCTCCTAACAAATTATTATACCTAATAATGTAACCACTGAATGTATGTTTGTGGTATTCTGCTGCCATAACCTATCCAAGTGTTGTGCTTTCAGAGTTGCTTTTCTGCACACCATTGTGGTAACATGCAGTTAAATGAATTACTGTTGCCTTCCTGTCAGCTTGAACCAGTCTGGCCATTCTTCTCTGACCTCTCTCACTAACAATGTGTTTTCAACCACAGAACTGCCGCTGACTGGATGTATTTCGTTTTTCACACCATTATCAGTAAGCTCTTGAGACAGTTGTGCGTGAAAATCCCAGGAGAGCAACAGTTTCTGAAATACTCATGTAAGGCCCTGGGAAAGGTTTCACTGCTGTTGTAATGGTTTTTCTGTAAAAGTACTGCTAATGTAGTGGGTTTTCTGTAGCAGCAGACTTTGGGTTATGACTAGAGATAACGGGGGCTTTGGAATGAGCGCTGTCCAATGAAGGGTCTGTTTTCTCTTGTTGCTTGCCTGAGAACAAGGTGATCTGGGTCTTTTGTTCAGTGGAAGATGGAGAGAGAAGATTCCAGAAAGGAGAGGTCATAGACACCAGAAACGAGAGGTCATAGACACCAGAAAGGAGTGGACTTGGAGTGGGGCCAGGAGTTGAAGAAGCCCGGAGGAAATCGATGGAGGACCAATGGAAGGGAAACTGTGATCTTCAATGTGCACATTAGACTATTTCATTAAAATAGGCCCTTTTCTTTATTAACCCTCTCGTCAAATTAAGAATTATACATCTAAGTCATTTAATTGCATATGGTACTGATCTGTAACGGGGTAACACATCACACAGCATTCACACAAACAAGAGATTTTGTACCTCAGATTTCACACGTTTGGCAGGGCCAGAGACTGTCTTCCCTGGACTAATGTCACCAGCCGAACCTGAGAGGCACGTTCAAACCACCCTGTCTGTCAGCAACAATCATTCCACAGTGAAAGTCACTTAAATCACATTTCTTCCCCATTCTGATGTTTGTTCTCAACTGAACCCCTTGACCATGTCTGCATGCTTTTATGCATTGAGTTGCTGCCATGTGATTGGCTGTTTAGATATTTGTATTAATGAGCAGGCATATAGGTGTACCTAATAAAGTGGCCACTGAGCGTATGTCATCTGATTAAACATGGGATGAAATATTGACTATCCACGAAACTGATTGAATATCTTTGCTTTCCCACAAGAGCTGTTAATTGTTAAGAGTGAACTTGCATAATAGAAATGTAAACATGTGAATATACCAGATAATCAGAGATACTTACCTTTGCAATCATTGAAGTTTAGGATCATCAGGATATCAGAATCTGATCCAAATTACTCTCTAAGAGCAGAGTTCTCTTTTCATCCTAAATTGCCTGGTGAGTATTCAGCTTAAGAACTATTTACAGACCAAATAGCAGCTATTGCATTATGTTAATTCATTTATTCATTTATTAAGTTTATTTAATTATGAAAACTAAATGAAGCACATTCCAACAGACACTATTGGATCCATATATCAAAAGAATGTGGAAAACACAGTTTGCATTTCTTCCCAAGTTTAGTATATTCTCAGCACTTCCAAAAGTACTCTAGAAGGTATAATATGTTGGTATGGGGTTATTAGCAGCAATGAATTTGTACACATCAAAGACCTATCCTACTACCTAGTCCCATTTTATTTTCTCCATATTCCCATCTCTAGCGGGATTTAAATAGTTATTTCTTAACCTGTGCAGTTCTGTGACATGGGAGGGAAACTGGATCACTCAGAGGAAAACCACACAGTCAGAACGAGAATCTGTCAGCTCAGCACAGACCACACCAGGCTCGAACCAGACGATCAAGCACTTATTTGCATTTATTCTCGCAGGAGCTGTGAGGCAGCAGCTGTACTACAAAGCTGCCCAAGCTTGATGGTTACCATAGTTTCAATACTGGTCATATCTTGTAAGGAATGGCTGGCATCCTTCATGTAATTAACACCAATATTGTACTAGAGTAAATATTGCAAGAGGTATACAGTATTCAAACAATGGACATCCAATGGAATCAAATTTCTACCGGGCGTTATAACTTCAAAACCTGTGGAAGGTTTGACCAGGTTCATAAAAAACAACTCAATTTTTTGAGTGGAAAGGGACAGCTAAACATAAATAAATATTAATTAGCTTGCATTTTAAGCTAATTCAATTTAACCTAATGTTTCCAATATTTTAAGTATTCTTATTTTTCAAAACATTGTTACTTTTTTCAAAAATAATAATATTTATTTTTATTAAGTGCTATTGTAAACAATAACCAGATCAGAAATGCTGATCAAGTCAAGTAGTTCCCAAAGAGAACTCTGATAGGCCATTCAGATGGTTCACTGCTGCTCAGCGATAGAACACACAAAAAAAATCATATGTACAATTAAGAAACGTTAAAAAAATAGTAGAAATACTGGAGTCATGATGATCATGATGAAGTCTACTGGAGAGCAGACTTATATTTGAATTAATTGAATTTTTGTATTTTCTTAATTTTCAGATTATCAGGGCAATGCAAATATAATTATTAAAAATAATTACATCGGTGTTTGCAAATATCATTCATGTCATCTATTAATGAGTAACAGATAAAAGATGTGTTGTTGAAAACATTAGAATTTCAGAAATAGCAATGGGAGTAGGTCAAGTAGCCTCTCAAGACTATTCCAGCATTTAATTATAGGATCCTGTGTTAGAAATCCATTTTGGCTCTTCATCATCAAGGTCTCTGAATCCTTTTGGTGTTCAAAATTTTAAAGTACATTGCCATAGTTGCCCTTGCATATCCTTTAGATTTAGCCTCTCCAGCGTAAGGAAATTGTTTCTAGGTTCATTCTATCAAGCCCTCATTAGTACCTTGTATGCCTCAGTAAGACCATCTTGCATTCTTCTAAGCTCCAGCATTAATAAGGCAATCTTCCTTAATCTATTTTGGTCTGACAACCCATTTGGTGTATCTAATTCAAAGGGAAATATGTTCTTCTTTCTTTAAGTATGGTGATCAAAACTGCACATGGTTTTCAGATGAGCTTTTTCAAAGCCCCATATAGTACAAACCATCCCAAAGCTAAAATACTGCAGGTGCTGTAAATATGAAATAAAGTACGGTAATATGATTGGAATGTTCAATGGATCAGGCATATCTGCAAGAACAAAAATAAAAATTCTGGTTCATGACCTGTTGAGTTGAAATTCCCTGTTTTCATCTCAGCAAGGCTTACCGACTTTTATACGCAAACCCTCTGCAATAAAGGCTGACGTACTTCTTGTCACGCTAATTAGCTTCTGCAGTCACATTTATTTCTGTGTCATGTGAGCCAACACACCAACGTTCTTCAGTCTTTCAACATGTGCAGGTTTCTTAAACTTTTATTAAAAATGCTTTATTATTTCTTCCAAAATGCATTAACTCATATTTCTCTCATTCTTTCCCCTCTGACCCACCATCAAATCTGTTTGCAGCTCCCTTGTATCATCTTCCCATTTGCCTTTAAATCATTAAATAGTGCTTGCATGGCCTGATTTAGTTCCCAGCAAAAGGATACTTTTCATAGTGAAACAATTTTTCGCAGTGAAATAACATTCAGTTTCAGCCAGATTGAAGGCAGTGACATTGGAGTGGAAAATAAGGCTGGCACACAAACAGTAGGCCATGACTGTCTGTGGCAATCAATGGATACGGACAAAGATTCTTGATAATATCCTTATTAATGTGGAATTATGAAGCCAGAACTCCTCTCACTGTGGTGAAAAACAAATTGTTGTTTCTTGTTATTTTCAATCCTTTCCTCGGGTGAACTGTTAAGCTCTTGTTCAGTATCTCCATAGTAATCAAGGAGCAAGAGTCTCCAGAATAAGCAAACAGGAGCACAGTACAACTCTATTCTAAGAAACAATACACTGTATCTGCACTCTGATACAGTACACCAGCAGGACCTCATTAATCACCAGCTGTAAAGTTGCTGTATGATTTGTAAATTTATTTCAATTACATGGACATTTGTATAAACACAAGGAAGTCTGCAGATGCTGGTAATCCAAAGCAACACACACAAAATGCTGGAGGAACTCAGCAGGTCAGACAGCATCTATGGAAGTGAATAGATAGTTAATTTTTCAGGCTGAGACCCATCTTCGGGACTGAGAAGGAAGGGGGAAGATGTCAGAGTAAAAAGGTGGGGTAGGGGAAGGGAGGGGGGACATTTATATATTTGCATCATGTTCTACCATTTTAATTTTCTCCTGAATATGGCTGTTTATCCTAAGTTTACAATTTGTAAGTAGAAAGTTAGACTCTCAGTTTTAAATCTGCTGTTGGTGCAGAGGCAAACTTACACAACTGGGAATGTGAGAAAGCACTAATTTGTTAGTTGTTAGTTACTCAATAACTGCTTCAGCAGAGAAACTAGATTAAATATAATAGCAGCTGACAGGCAAAATGCTATTGGAATTAATGTTTTACTGCTGGCCATTCCAATCACTATAAATGTTACTGCCTGAATACTCCTTGAAAATTCTTTTGTGTTGATCGTCACTTTGACAGCTTTAATTCTGATTGGTTTGCTGACACAAAGGATGCTGTCAGCCTTTGATCAGCAGAAACATCGGCACTTTCCCTCAAAGCACCAGCTGGCTGCGGATGAGTGTGCTGAAATGTGAAGGAAGTTCTATCAGCGTTGCCCAATTCAATTGCCATCTCTCACCTTTGCGCATTCATCACAAATCGACCCAGTTGCACTGAATTAAAGACAATCCAATGTGCACTGAGCACAGCAAGGCTGAAGCAGAATACCAGCTTAGATTCTTTATCTTCTCCATGAGATGGTGCCAAGGAGCAGGTATCTGTGTCACAGAGAAGTTTACATTAGAAAAACAATCATAAACTCGGCAGTTCATAGACACTATTTATATGTGTAAGTCAAACATCAGTGAAAGATGTCCTTCAGTCCACCATGCTCACGTTATCTGAAGTACCTAAGGATATTGACACTATTTTTCAGCCTCTTGTGATTCAAAGTTTTCCTGTAAAAACTTTTTTAAAAAGTTAGTTAGTTTCCTGCTTTCACCAATCCCTGAAGTACACTCTGGGTGAAAAAAATATTTCTCCTATTGTCCACTTTTCTCTCCCATCAGATACTTTCTTCCCCAGCCCATGACCTTTGCCAAACACCTGACTTCACCTGTCACCTTCCAGCTAGCCTCTTTCCCCTCCCCTCATATTTTTATTCTGGGATCTTCCTTCTCAGTCCTGAAGAAAGGTCTTGGCCTAAAATCTCCACTATTTACTCTTTTCCATAGATGCTGCCTGACCTGCCGAGTTCCTCCAACACTTTGTGTGCATTGCTTTGGATTTCCAGCATCTGCAGACTTTCTCGTGCTTTTCTTAGATCTCAGATCAGCTCTAAATCTCCTCATTCTTACCTTAAACCTCTCTGGTCATAGATATGTCTGCTAAAGGGAGAAAAAAATGACTATCCACCTTATCCATCTCTCTCACAATCAGATTATTCCCTCAGTCTTTGCAACTTGATGATGAACAAACCCAGCCTATCCAGTCCCTTCTCACAGCTGTAACTTCCTGATATTTTTTGCACCCTTCAATTGCTTTGCATTACAATCTATTTTTCTAATTATGTTTTTTTTGCAAAAGTGTATAATTTATGATTTTCTTGGAAATGCTGCTTATCTCTGCTATGTGTTGTGATGTTGGTGCAAACAAGTTTCCCATCGTACCTGTGCATACATGACTTAGACTTTGACATCCATGTGTGAAAACACAATGTAAACCTGTTGGAGAGGAGAAGCGGAAAATGCTGGGAATGCTCAACAGGTCAGCAGCATTTGTGGAGAGAAGATTGGGGAGAGTTATTGCTGAACATCCGTGACCTTTCCTTGGAAGTGGGAAAAGTTAAAATGTAAGTTCTATGTTTTAGAGGAAGGGAAAGTGTTGCAATAAGCAAGTGGTGTGACTGTGATTTCAAAGTGACCTGAAGAGAAAGAGTGAAGCAGGTGGTGTGTTGGTGCCATTTGTGAGAGGATGGGGTGGCGGGGGGGGGGGGGAGATTGTTGACTTGGCTGAAATGGAAACAGAGCCACAAAGGTATAGAGGAATATAGCAAGGAAATAGGACCTTTGACGCACCAAGTCTGCACTGACCGTTAAGGACACATTTCAATAAGAATTCTGCTTTATTCACTCCCCGTTCCACCCCACAGCTATGCTTTGGGAGGAACATACAATGAAGAATTAGCCTACCAATTTGGGAAGGAATGGGAGCACCCAGAGGAAATCCATGTTGTTACCGGAGAATGTACAAACTCTAAACAGGGAGGAAAGCAAGAGTGAAGTCAGTTTGCTGGAACTGTGAGGAAGTAGCTCTATGAACTGTGTGACTGGGATGGATAACAACAGAACAGGGAGATTAAACATTGCTGGAATTGAGAGACTCAGAATATGTGGACAAAGTGAACAGTGCCATAGATGCATAGATAAGTACAGCACAGAAACAGGCCCTTTGGCCCATCTAGTCCATGCTAAAACCATTTAAGCTGTCTACTTCCATTGACCTACACCAGGACAATAGCCCTCCAAAACTCTACTATCCATATAACAATCCAAACTTCTCTTAAATGTTAAAATCAAGCTTGCATGCATCACCTTTGCTGGCAGCTCATTCCACTCTATCACGACCCTCTGAGTGAAGAAGTTTCCACTCATGTTCCCTTTAAACTTCTCACCTGTCACCCATAAGCCGTGACCTCTCATTGAATTCCCACTCAACGTCAATGGAAAAGTCTGCTTGCATTTGCCCTAGCTATACCCCTCATAATTTTGTATACCTCCATCAAATCTCCTCTCAGTCTTCTATGATCTAAAGAGTACAATCCTATTCTATTCAATTTTTCCTTATAACTCAGGTCTTCCAGACCCAGCAAAATCCTTGTAAATTTTCTCGACACTCTTTCCACCTTGCTTACACCTTTCTTGTAGGTAGGTGGCCAAAACTGCACACTATCCTCCAAATAAGGCCCCACCATTGTCTTATACAACTTCAACGTAACATCCTATCTTCTATACTCATTATACTGACTTATGAAAGCCTATGTGCCAAAAGCTTTCTTTATAACCCTATCTATCTGTGATGCCAATTGCAATGAATTATGGACCTGTATTTCCAGATCCCGTTGTTCTACCACACTCTTCAGTGCCCTACCATTCACTGTGTAAGACCTTCCCAGGTTGGTCCTACCCAATTGCAAAACCTTGCACTTGTCTGTATTAAGTTCCATCTGCCATTTTTCAGCCCATTTTTCCAGCAGATGTAGTTGTGCAAGCTGTGATAGCCTTCCTCACTGTCCACTGCACCCCCAATCTTGGTGTCATCTGTAAATTTGCTGATCCATTTAACTGCATTATCTTCAAGATCTTTGATATAGATGACAAACAACAAAGAACCCAGCAGCGATCCCTGTGACACACCACTATCACTTGCCTCCATTAGCAGAGGAAGCCCTCTACTACCACTCTCTGGCTTTTCCCTCAAAGCCAATGTCTAATCCAATTTACTACCTCATCATGAATGTTGAGCAACTGAACCTTCTTCACCAGCCTCCCATCCAGGACCTTGTCAAATGCCTTATTAAATTTGATTTAGACAACATCCACTGTCCTGCCTTCATACACTTTTCTGGTAATCTTTGAAAAAATCTGTAATATTGGTTAGACATGACCCACCACACACAAAGCCATGCTGACTATCCTTAATCAGTCCATGTCTATCCAAATGTGTATATATGTGGTTCCTCAGAATGCCTTCCAATAACTCTCAGCTTTACCGGCCTATAATTTCCTGGTTTCTGTTTACAGCCTTTTTTCAACATTAGCTATCCTCCAATCCTCAGGTACCTCTCCTGTCACTAAGAATGATTTAAATATCTCTGGCAGGGCCCTGGCAATTTCTGCACTTGCCTCCCACAGGATCTGAGGGAACACCTTGCCAGGCCCTGTGAATTTATCCACCCTGATTTGCCTCAGGGCAGCAACCACCTCCTCCTTTGTAATCCGTACAGGGTCCATGAAGTTGATGCTGCTTTGCTCCACTTCTGTAGACTCTGTATCCATCTCCTGTGTAAATACAGATGCAAAACAAAATTATTTAAGATCTCCCTCATTTGTTTTGGATCCACACATGAATTACCAATCTGGTCTTTCAGAGGGCCAATTTTGACCCTTGCACATCTGTAGAATCCCTTAAGATTCTCCTTCATGCTGTCTGCTTGAGCAACTTCATGCCTTCTTTTATCATTCTTGATTTCTTTCTTAAGTGTTCACTTGCATTTCTTGTACTCCATAAGCAACTCATTTGTTCCTATTTGCCTATACCTGCTATACACTTCTTTTTTTTCTCTTCAGCAAGACCTCAAATGCCTCTTGAAAACCAAGGTTCCCTACACCTATACCTGTAATCTTTACCTTTTATTCTGACAGTCACATACAAGTTTTCTGAACTCTCCAAATTTCTTTTTTGAAGGGCTTCCAGTTTCCAAGTACAACTGTGCCAGAAAACCACCTGTCCCAATCTACACTTGCCAGATCATTTCTGATACCATCAAAATTGACCATTCCCCAACTTAGACTCTCAACCTGTGGACCAGACCTATTGTTTTACATATTTACTTTGGAACTATTGGCATTGTGGTCACTGGATACAATGTGTTCCTCTCCACAACTTCCTTCACCTGCTGTCTCATTTCCTAGTAGCAGATCCAGTATTGCATGCTCTAAGTACTGATGAAGGAAACTTACCTAAACACATTTGGCCAACTCTCTCCTATCTAGTCTTTTTACAGTATGGGATTCACTGTCAATATGTGGAAAGTTAAAATCACCAACCATAACAACCCTATGTTTCTTACAATAGTCTGTGATCTATTTCCAAATTTGTTCCTCTAAATCCCTAGACTGTTGGGTGGTCTGTAATAGAGCTCTAATGTGGTCCTACCTTTCTTATTTTTCAGTTCCACCCATAAGTCCTCACTAGTCACGTTCTTCGGTCTGTCCTGACGGAGTATAGCCATGACAGTTTCCCTGACTAGTGATGCCACCTCTTTTCCTCGTATCCTTCTCGCTCTGTCACGTATAAAACAATGGAACCTTGTTTTATTAAGCTGCCAGCCTTGCACCCTTCTTCAACCAAGACTCACTCATGGCTACAATGTCATAATTTCAGGTGTTGATCCATACCCAGAGATTATACGCCTTTCCTACAATATTCTTGCATTGAATTCTCGCAGCTCTGGTCACTAATCGCACCACGCTCAATCGTTTGATTCCTGACTTTGTCTGAGGTCTTACTAACATCTGCCTCCACAGCTTCTCCATTAACTGTCCTGGCACTCTGGTTCCCATCCCCTGCAACTCTAGTTTAAATCCCACTGTGCAGTATTAACAATCCTTCCCACTAGGATTCTAGTTCCCCTCCAGATCAGCTGCAATCCATCCCTTCTGTACAGATCCTAAATTTGCTGAAAGAATGCCCAATGATCCAAAAATCTTATGCCCTGCTTCCTACACCAAGTCCATAGCCACGTATTAATCTGCATAATCTTCCTACTTCTGGCCTCACTGGTACATGGCATGGGTATCAATCCTGAGATCACAATGACGGAGGTCCTGCCCTTTAACTTAGCACCTAGCTCCCTGAACTCCCTATGCAGAACCTCATCACTTCTCCTAACTCACTGCATTGGTACCTACATAGACCATGACCTGTGGCTGTTCACCCTCCTACTAAGAATTCTGAGGAGTCAATCTGAGATGTTCCTGGTCCTGGTACCCGGGAGATAACATACCATCCAGGAATCCTATTTTTCCCCACAGAACCTCCTGTCAATTCTCCTAACTAAAAAATTCCCTATCACAACAGTGTACCTCTTCACCTCCCTCCGCCACCCCCTTCCGTTCAGAGTCACAGAGCCAGATTCAGTGCTAGAGACCACTGTGACTTTCCTCTGTTTGGACAACACTCCTCCCCAAACAGTATCCAACATGATATACCTGTCGTTGAGGGGAATGGCCACTGGCATACTCTACAATGGCTCGTTAAACTCTTTCCCTCTTATGACTGTCACTCAATTTCCTGTGCCCTGCACCTTCCTACTTCTAGCCTCACTATACGTGGCATGGGTAGCAATCCTGAGATCACAACCACGTAGGTATATATTCTAGCTATCACCCTTTCAGCCTCCTGAATGATCCAGAGTTCATCCAGTTCCAGCTCCAACTCCTTAACACAGACTGTTAGAAGTTGCAGTTGGATGTACTTCTCACAGTTGTAGTCATCAGGGACACTGTAGGACTCCCTGCCTTCCCACATCCCACAAGGGGAGCATTCTATGATCCTGCCTGGCATCTCTACTGTCCTAGCTGAGCAGATATAAAGAAGAGAAGGAAAATAAACTTAACTTAGAGCATTTTTTTTTGTTCTTTCCTTTCTCTGACTGAAGCCTATCTTCGCTGAAGTCTCGAAGAGTTAAAGCCACAACATCACCACTCTGAATCTGTCCAATCAAACTATGTGAGTGAGCATACTGTGTCTTCCAAGAATTCTCTCCATTCAGATTTCCTTCTTTGCCTCAAAGGTGCAACATTGCTTTTTTTGTCTCCCTTTTCAACCCCATCATTTTTCATCACCCACTGTTTACATCTGCTCTAGGGAGCTCAATTGTGTTTCACATGACTTTAACACCTCTTTGTACCAGGCCCAGACTTAATCTGTGCAACGGATTTTTGCTTGTTTATAATCATTCCCTTTCTTTGCTCCACCCCATCCCTTCCCTCTCAAATTGCAGGATGGATTCCATCATACTTTACTCTGCAAGGATGAAAAAAAACCCTGATGGGCTTACGTACAGACCTTTAAACAGCAGTGAGGCTGTGACCTGTAAGTTACAATAGGAGGTACAAAATGCATGCCATAAGGCCAATGTTACAATAGTCATAGGGGAATTCAATATGCAGGTAGACTGGGGAAATCAGGTTTGTGCTGCATTCCAGTAGGAGGAATTTCTAGAGTGCCTATTAGATGGCATTTTAGAGAAGCTCGAGGTTGATCCCACTAGATATTATTTGCAAACAACAGGAATTCTGCAGATTCTGGAAATTCAAGCAACACACATCAAAGTTGCTGGTGAACGCAGCAGGCCAGGCAGCATCTCTAGGAAGAGGTACAGTCGACGTTTCAGGCCGAGACCCGTCCTGACGAAGGGTTTCAGCCTGAAACGTCGACTGTACCTCTTCCTAGAGATGCTGCCTGGCCTGCTGCGTTCACCAGCAACCTTGAGATATTATCTACATTAGATTTTGTGTAATGAACCAGATTAGAGAGCTTATGGTAAAATAACCTTTTGGGGCAAGTGATCATAATATGATTGAATTTACCCTGAAATTTGAGAAGGAAAAGCTAAAGACAGATTATCAGTATTATCGTGGAGTGAAGGGAATTACAGAGGCATGAGATAGGATTTGGCCAGAATTGATTGGAAAAGAACACAGGCAGGGATGACAGTAGAACAGCAATGGCTGGAGTTTCTGGAAGCAATTCGGAAGGCACAGGATTTATACATGCCAAGGAGGAAGGGATATTCTAAAGGGAAGATGACACAACCATAGCTAACAAGAGAAGTCAAAGCCAACATAAATGCCAAAGAGAGAGCTTATATTAGAGCAAAAATTAGTGGGAAGTTAGAGGACTGCGAAGCTTTTAAAACCCAAGGGTAACTAAAAAAGTCATTAAGAATGTAAAGATGGAATACAAAAGTAAGCTAGCCAATAGAATTAGAGATGATGCCAAAAGTTTCTTCAGATACGTGAAGTGTAAGATAGAGGTAAGAGTGGATACCAGACTGCTGGAATACAATGCTGGAGAGGTAGTACTAGGAGATAACTAAATGGCAGATGAACAGAATAAGTATTTTGCATCAGTCTTCACTATTGAAGACACTCGCAATATTGTGGAAATTCCTGGTGTCAGGAGGTCAAAGGCAGGAGGAAGAGATAGCAGCGTGCTGCGCGTGCGCAGCCCTCCAGTGAAAATGATATCATATCTGTTAAATAGGGGCTGTGGACAATTCTGATTTGATGGAGACAGACGTGAAAGCACAGAGGAACATCTGGAGAAATTTCTGAAACGCAGGTTCGCTGCTGTTGTTACTGCACGATCGAGAATCTTCCGGAGGGAAGGCCTCAAATCCCCGGCTTTGCCTGTTGTTGGTGACCGAGATTGAGGTCGAATCGTTCGGATAGAGTTGGTGCTCGGTACTCAGTGTCGGAGAGCTGATCAGAGGCTCGAAGTTTTTGGATGACTCAGAGTCGGACTGTGGTCGGGCATGGCAGGGAGAGTTTCTGTGTGAGATGTGGGACATTTGAGAGACTTTGAACTTTTTACTGTGCCATGGACTGTTCTTCATCAAGTTATGATATTGTTGCACTGTTGTAACTATATGTTAAAATTATGTCGTTTTGTTAGTTTTTTCAGTCTTGTTCTGTCCTGTGTTTTGTGATATCACACCGGAGGAAATATTGTATCATTTCTTAATGCATGCATTACTAAATGACAATAAAAGAGGACTGCGTGTCTTCATAATCTAAAAGTGTGTGAAGTTACCATAACTAGAAAGAAGGTTTTTGGGAAACATAAAGGGCTTAAATTAGATAAGTCACCAGGACTAGATGGTGTTTATCCCAGGATTCTAAAAGATGTGGCTGAAGAGATCATGGAGGTATTAATAACGATCTTCCAAGAATCACTAGATTCTGGAATGGTTCCAGAAGACTGGAAAATTGCAAACGTCACTCCACACTTCAAGAAGGGCAGAGGAAAAGGAACTATCAGCTAGTTGGTCTGACCCTGGTGGTTGGGAAAATTTTGGAGTTGATTATTAAGGATGAGGTCTCAGGGTACTTGAAAGCATATGATAAAATAGGATGGAGTCAGCATTCTTACCTCAAGAGAAACTCTTGCTTGACAAATCTGTTGGAATTTTTTGAAGAAATTACGAACAGGATAGACAAAGGAGAATTGGTTGATGTTGTATACTTGGATTTTCAAAAGGCCTTTGACGAGGTGGCACACATGAAGCTGCTTAACAAGCTATGAGTCCATGGCATTACAGGAAAGACTCTAGTATGGATAAACAATGGCTGATTGGCTGGTGGCAAAGAGTGGGAATAAAGGGAGCCTTTTCTGCTCGGCTTCCAGTGGTTAGTGGTTTTGCAGAGGGTTCTGTGTAGGGACCGATATTTTTTATACTACATGTCAATGATTTGGATGATGGATTTGTTGCAAAGTTTTCAAACGATCTGAAGATAGGTGGAGAGGCAGGTAGTTTTGAGGAAGTAGACAGATTAGGAGAATGGGCAAGAAATAGCAGATGGAATATAATGTCAGGAAGTGTATTTTCATGCACTTTGGTAGAAGAAAATAAAGGATTGACTGTTTTCTAAATGCAGAGAAAATACAAAAAAAAGTGCAAAGGGACTTGCGAGTCCTTAATTTGCAAGCTGAGTCAGTGATGAGGAAGGCAATTGGAATATTAGCATTCATTTCAAGAGGCCTAGGGTATACAGTAAAATCAAGGATGTAATGTTAAGACTTTATAAAGCTCTGGTGAGGCCTCACTTGGAGTATCAAGAGCAGTTTTGGACTCCTTAACTGAGAAAGTATGTGCTGGAACTGGAGAGGGTTTTAGAAAAAAAATGATTTCAGGTTTGAATATCTTGTCATATGAAGAGTGTTTGAATGAGTCTGTATCCACTAGAATCCAGAAGAATGATGGTAACCTTAATGAAACCTATCAAATGGTGAAAGGCCTTAATATAGTGGATGTGGAGAGAAACTCACACAAGATGCTGGAGGAACTTAGCAGGCCAGGCAGCATCTAGGAAAAGAGTATGTGGATACTTTTTCAAAGGATTTGATTTCATTTTTTATCATAAACTACTAACTCACAATAAAATTATTCTGGTTGTTGATCTTTTTGAGTATTCTCAGAGCTTTGTCTTAATCAGTGTAATTCAATGACAAATTAACTGCTGAAATGTTTAACTCCCCATTTCCTCTATAAATAATTGCTTTGAATGTTCAATTACATTTCAATTCCTGGTATTGTGATCTGCCATCTACTGATGTCCTCTGTGTTCTATAAACATGATAAATTCTACAGATGCTGGAATTCCAAATGAACACACACAAAGTGCTGGAGGAACTAAGCAGGTCAGGTCACATCTATGGAAATTAATAATCAGTTGATGTTTCAGGCTGAGACCCTTCTTCAGGACAGTCATCCTTTCCAGTCCTGAAAAGAGTCCAGAACATCACATAGATGTTGCCTGACCTGAGTTCCTCCAGTAGTTTGCGTGTTGTTCATTCTTTAATGTTATGACAATGAATCATTGGGTGCTCTGATTCTCCATTCTCCCATTTCATAAAATTGCAAACTCTACAACTCTCTACCTCTTCTATTGTTCTTATTTTCAGATCAGTAATATTTGAAATGTCAGCTTGAATTATCGATAGTTCTGTTTCCATTCTTTTACAAGATTGGTTGGCCTGACGAAGTCATTATTTATTTACTATTTCTGCTTGCTGTTGAGAAATTGGTGACAAACTTCTTTTTCAACCACAGTACTCCTGTGCTAAGGGCACTCAGAGAACACAAAAAGTGCTGGAGGAACTCAGCTGATCAGGCAGTACCCATTGAGGAAAATAAACAGTCAACACTTTGGGCCAAGATCCTGGGTCTTTGGGCCAACACTTTGGGACTGGAAAGGAAGGGGGCAGAAGCCAGAACAAGAAGATGGGGGAGTGTGTGG
Source organism: Mobula birostris (assembly GCF_030028105.1). Lineage (NCBI taxonomy): Eukaryota > Metazoa > Chordata > Chondrichthyes > Myliobatiformes > Myliobatidae > Mobula > Mobula birostris. The sequence goes on along the minus strand of NC_092391.1, from coordinate 33,048,472 downwards.
GGGGCACAAAAGCTGGCAGGTGATAACCGTGACAATTTAAGGGGGAATATGAGAAAATTTACTCATACTATGTTTTGTGCAGGGAGTTCTAGGATACTAGACCGATTTCTGGGAGATGAGACAAATGTTGGGGGAGCTACATGGCCTCGGTTGTTGAGTGGATCAGGCTCTCATGCCACAGCATCGCCTGTTGCAGGCGTCCAGCAGAGGAGCGCAGAGGCCGGATCCTCATGTGGGTGCTGGGCTCCAGTGCTCACTCGCTCGATTGTGTTCATTTGCAATTGCACTAGTGCATGATGAGGAACTGTTGTATGCTTGTTCTTGCAGAAATGTGTCTCCAGGATTATATCCCATGCACCATTAATCCATAGGCTTGCATGTTTTTCTGCTATGTAACTATATATGCTGTGTGCTGTGTCACTGTTTGTACTGTGTTTTGCACCTTGGCCCCAGGGGAATGTTATTACATTTGGCTGTGCAAATGAGTATGGCTGAATGACAATTAAACTTTAACTTAAGCACCCCATTCACTTGCTAGCATTGACTTTACCAATTGCATATTCTTTCAGAATAAATAAATCACCATCAACTTCCTTTAACATCACATTTAAGGACTGGCATTACAAGCAGCTTGCCAATACACAGAATCATGCAAATGACAATTGCAAAACAGTTTGAAATTGGTATTTACAGCTTTATTCGTGATATATTCAAATCAAGCTCCTCATCCCTTAATTGGAATGTTTCTTTAATGTGAATTATATTTTCTATCGTCCGAAGTAATTATCTGGCTCATAAATTCAATGGTGCATTACAATGTGCAAAACACTGTTGCATAGCAAAAATACAGATCTTGGTCCTTGCACATGACCTGCTAAGTATTTCCAACAATTTTCAGTTTTATTCCACTTGCCTGAGTTTACCTTAAATGTTCATTGAATGATCATATGGGAGAAGAAATGCAAATATACAAAACTGGAATACAAGCAGCTCAAGCACAAAAGGACAAAAGGACAAAATATTTTACAAAAATGCTTATTATCGCCCTCTGACTCAATGAATGTAAACCAGTCAACCGGTATATTGAAAATATTTGGAATTATAATTGCAGACCATTCAAAACAAAACTATACATGAATAAAAATACTGAGTCAATATCCAGTATGAGCTTTTATTCATTTCTAGTGTGTATGAATTAACAAAGCAATCACTTCTAAATTAGACTTATAAAATACTACACAAATTACACCAATGAGCATGTCTTTTGGTGCCAGTTAGGTTTTCAATAAATGACATTATTTATTTTCCGGTCAGTTTCTTGAAATCACCAATTAATCTTTCCTTGTGTTTCACATAATTAGATTTTCAGTCAGATTCAGTTTGCTTCAATTCTGTTCGAGTCTAACAGGAGCAAGGCAAAAGGGGAAATAATGATTGAAGGTTTAACATAAAAATGGGAGAAGCAAATTGGCCTTTATCGCATTTTGTGACAACATTTTGCTGAGATTAATTTAAACTGACCCCATAGTTCATGAGGCAAATATTGATCAGGAAACGATGGCATTTGAAGGAATTGGTGTTTTTTTCCTAAGGCCTAATTAAAAGATAAAGTCATTAAAAAAAATCAAAAGTGAATGCTGCTTTACAGCTTTAGAAATACATGCAATCAGCAACAAAAACATTGAAATCTCCTTTCAAGGATTATTGTGTGCTTTTGGCAGTGTTGCCGATGGTGTCCAATGAAGACTACTGGACAATAAATTTCACTGCGTACAGAAGGACACGCTTTAACATCACTGCATAGGGATTTATGCCAATTTGTTCTAGGGCCACAGGGGAAGAATTTTTTTTTATCCACATGAGATTTAAGTAGCCTGAATCCCAGCGGGTTAGGGTAATTAGGCACAGCAATCACGCTTAATTCCCTGTGCCTTGCTGGAAATGTCAGTATACCTTCATGCTAAAGTGACATTTCTCAAGAACTATAGATTCATGTACTGTGCTAACGTAAAAGGGGATTGGAAAATTGAATGCTGGCAGCACTTCACATTCTCTGAAGGATAATCAGACATTGTAATACTGAAAGTGGATACACTGGCGAGGTATCAGAGGAGTCAGAATAATTAAAGTCCTCATCAAAAAGGGCCTTACCTAAAATATATAGAGCCACCTGAATGAACAAAGAGGTTTCTATGGTTGGCTTGAGAAATGAACTCTCAATAATAACTCAAGTAAGGATTGCTATTTTAGTATTCAATTCATACTTTATCCTGACATTATTACCCATTCAGTGTACTCATTGCATTATGACAATCCAGTATTGTAGCTATGACACCAACTGTTTACCTGCAGGAGTACGCCACCCTCCTGGAAACAGGTGAGTGAATTTCACCTTGTCCATCATGGAAGAGTCAATCACATTTCACAATAAATCAGAGTCAGATTCACTATCACTGACATGTTGTAAATTTGTTGTTTTGCAATAGCAGTACTGTGAAAAGACATTCAGATCTATGAATGACAAAAGTAATGAAATAGTAAAAAAATGAAAAATGAAATAATGAAAAAATACAAATAATGGGTAGTATTCATGGGTTCATGGATCATTCAGAAATCTGATGGCTGAGAAGACAAAGCTGTTCCTAAATTGCTGAGTGTGGCTTATCAGTCTCCTGTACCTCCTGCCTAATGGTAATAATGATAAGAAGGCACGTCCCATATGCCAAGGGTCCTTATTGATGGATACTGCCTTGTTAAGACACCACTTCTTAAAGCCGCCTTCAAGAGTGGGGAGACTGTACCCACGATGGAGCTGACTCGGTCTATAACCCTCTGTAGCCTTTTGCGATCCCGTCCATTGTAGGTAACCAGTCAGAGTAATCTCACCGTAGATCTACAGCAATCTACTAGTCTTTGGTAAAATACAGAATTTCCTCAAATTCTTAAAAAAGTAGAGCTACTGGAATGCCTTCTTTATGATTGCATTAACGTGTTGAGCCCAGAATAGATCCTCTGAGAACCCCAGGAATCTGAAGCTGCCTCATCCATTCCCCCACTGACTCCTCAATGAGAAATGGTATGTATCCTTCTTGACTTTCCTTTCCTGATGTTTACAATCAGTTTCTTGTGATTGCTGATGTTGATTATATGTTGCTGTTGTGACACCATTTAATCAGCGGGACTATCTCACCAATGTAAGCCTCCTCATTGCCATCTGGGATTCTACCAACATCAGTGCTTTCATTGGCAAATTTATAAATGGTATTTGACCTGTGCTTAGAGTGCAAAATGAGTAAAGCAGTGGGCTAAGCATACATCCTTGAAGTACAAGTTTAATGTTCAAAGTAAATTTGTTATCAGAGTACATAAATGTCAAACACGAGAAATCTGCAAATGCTGGAAATCCAGGGGGTCTCAGTCCAAAATGTCAACTGTTTACTCTTTTTCTGGCCTGCTAAGTTCCTCCAACATTATTGTGTGTTACATATATGTCACCATATACAACCATGAGTTTCATTGCAAAGCATAATGAAGAGCAGGAATTTAAAATAATTTAAATTAATATCTAGCAAAAGCAGAAATCACAAAAAAATAAAATTCGACATTCAAGTGAAAATTTCTCCTCTCTTAACTCTATGGCATGCAGGTTTATATATATAAAACAGTGCTGGACATTGTCAGTTAAAATTTGGGATTTGAAATCAAAGACAAAATTTAATGAATTAAAGATGCCTCAAGCCATTCAAAATCCTGAAGTATGACCACACTCTTATCATTACACATGAGCTGAAGAAAATAATGATATGGATATGGTGCATCTGATACATGAAAATCAATTTGGCAAGCATCAAACTAGATTTGATTCTGGCTGAATGGCTGAAGCCATTTCCATTGCTATATAGGTACTTGGCTGTTTATCTGATTTTTTTTTCAATCTGAAAATTGGAAAATGTTACAGCCATTTTAGAGCCAGTTACTTTTTTACATCCTGTCTATACGTCCGCTGGTCACAGCATTTTGAGGGCTTGATTTATTCTGTTGCAGAAGAAATCAATGAAACACATACAAAATAAAAAAGTAAGCTTCTTAAAGCAATGTAATTTCAGAACCATAAGCTATCAAAAGCCTTTCTGTTAAGATTAATCCCCATGGGTAAAATGACACAATTTCATACATTAATCGAAAGTGAAAGGGATTTACTGTCAGTTTCACAGTTCTATTTGTAATGACTATAAAGTGAGCTATAGTGTATAGATGAAATATCTTTTACTGGAATGGCATGTATATAATGAATGCATTTTAACTCTATGTACTTTGATAGATCATTCTTATATGTGGGAGTTAGAACTATGGAGCTAAGATGTTCGTTGATTATTCTTTGTATGCAGGGTAACAGCTCATCAAAATGTAAATGCCAGCAAATCCAGGATTTCCAAGTCTGCTTAGTCAAATGCACAAATCCAGAACAAACGTAACAATAGTTGGCCCCCAAAGTTTTGATACATTTTGCTACTGGACAGCTCTGTCAAGCCACAGTGCTCCATCTTGATGAGGATTCAATTGTCAGATCCAGCAGCAGATTAGACCAACAACAAAATCTACAACCATGCTGGGCCCTGCAAGACAGAAATTTAATGGAGGTGCAGCAGTGCGCCAGTGAGTATTACTTCCTCAAAGTCGCAGGTGCAGGAGTTTAATTCTAACTTCACAGTGCTGCCTGTGTGCAATTTGCTAACTGGTTAATTCCCTTCACTGCTCTGCAAAGTGATGTTAGTGGAGGAGTAAGGGCATGTGAAAGGAAATAAATCGTAGTAGGTGGCCCGGTGAGAATGACTGTGCAATGAACTCCATAGCCCCCTTCCGCACTGTAGCAAGTTTCATCTTTAATAATTTCAGAATCAATGCTGAGCTTATTGTAATATGCATAAGTACATGTATGCACAGGTGCTTTGAAAAACTTAGTTGCAGCAGCATCACAGGCACATGTCACCTTATAAACAGCATTCACAAGAATAAAACACTCAACGATTCAGGAATAAACAGACACCGAACCCATGAACACTACCTCATCTCTACTTGTTTATTTTTATTTTTTAGCACAACTTACTTAATTCAGCTATTTGATATATGTATCAAATAGCTGAATTTATATATAGATAGGCATAGATATATACTTACTGTAATTCAGTTTGTTTTCTCTAGTATTATGTATTGCATTGTACTGCTGCTTTAAATTTAGCAAATTTCACAACATATGCTGGTGATATTAAACCTAATTCTGACTCTGAAATTAGCCATAAAGTATACACAATTTTACAAGAAAGAAAGCAATTAGAATAAAGAATGTCCATTTTAGAGCAAAGAGATTAGGATGTTGCTAAACTGTAGTCATTAGGGTTATGCCGGCGGATCAAGAACTGAATGGTTGAACAGCGATAGATGTTTTTGAATCACATAGAGTAGGACCTCACAAATTACAGTCTGTGTCATACTTTTCATACCTTGAAAGTATTCTCAGATGATATTAACATTGTTTACATGTTCATGAAAATATAACTTTATAATTATTTATTTAATATTTCAATCAATTTTAGAAAGTTAACATGTAAAATACTTTTACAGATTTATAATTGGCAAAACTAAGAGATATTACTTTCAGGAATGGCTAAGTCTAAAGGCTTAGCGTCTCGAGTGCATTGTTTGAAACTGCCAGTACTAAGGTTCTTAACGCTAGAGTACAGAAAGTTTCATACCAGCAGGATGGTCTCTGTATCTAAAACAGGCAAAATCAAGGGGTACAAATCTGAACTATAAGCACTTTTAACAAGTGTGTACTTTTGGCTATATGCTTCAGGAGATTGTGCAGACTTTATTATAGGCTGTCAATAAGAGCATATAAATTCTGTTTAGAACAACTCATTACACTTGACTTGCACTAGCTAGTTCAACCCTGTATCGACCCATCTACAATAGCCTTGAATCTAAAATTGACATCCCAGTATTTAAATTTCTTCATGATATCACCCTTTCTAGTCAATTCCAACGGACTAATACACCCAGTGGCCATTACATTAGGTACACCTACACACCTGCTTGTGAATGCAAATATCTAATTCAGCCATTCATGTGGCACCCTCTCAATGCCTAAAAGCATGCAGACATGGTCAAGAGGTCCAGTTGTTATACAAACTAACTATCAAATGGGAAAGAAATGTGATCTCAGTTACTTTGACCATGAAATGTTTGTTGGTGCCAAAGTTGGTTTGAATATCCAAGAAACTGCTGATGTTCTGGATTTTCATACACAGCATTCTTTAGTGATTATAGGATATGGTGCAAGAAACTAAAAAAAATATATCTAATGAGTGGTAGTTCTTTAGGCAAAAATGGCTTGTTAATGAGAGAGGTTAGTAAAGAATGGCCAGGCAGGTTTCAAGCTGACAGGAAAGCAACTGTAACTCAAATAACCATGTATTAAAACAGTGGTGAGCAGAAGAGCATCTCTGGACACAGAACATGTCAAACCTTGAAGTGGATGGGCTACAGCCACCAGAAGGCCATGGACAAACTCTCCGTGGCCACTTTGTTAGATACAGGTGGTACCCAATAAATTGGCCATCAAGTGTACTTTTGACCAAACTTCCAGCAATTATCATGAATGTTTACTTCTTTCAGTCAATATCACAATTACATTAATTAGCTTAAGATTTGGGAATTGTTCTACTTGTCTCAAACTTTTAGAAATTTGCAAGATCCTGTCTTTCTGAACCCTGGTTGCAGTGATGGAAAAGAACTTACGATTAACTGCCAAAATAGTTTGGAAAACAGTTGTTTGAACAGAAAGTTTAGTAAAGGGAATGTTAAAAGAACGTGTATATTAACAGGGAAAAAAACTGCACCAAAAGGAATGATATTCACATGACTGATAATGCCAAATACATTGTATCTGAAGCAGTATTTTTTTTTACATTTTTAGAAACAGGACAGTAACAGGTCCTTCTGACCCAATGAGTCCGCATCATCCAATTACACTCATGTGACCAATTAATCTACTAACCCATATATCTTTGAAAGTGGAAGGAACCTGGAGCACCTGGAGGAAACCCACATGGTCATGAGGAGAACCTATAAACACCTTACACATAAATTCGAACAGAAGTTCCAACCTACAGTAGTTGTATGGTACTCTCATTAGAACAAATGTATGAATACAATTTTGTTCAGAGAAACACACATAAAGTGCTGTAGGAACTCAGCAAGTCAGGCAGCATCAATGGATTTGAATAACCAGTCGGCATTTCAGGCCGAGAACCTTCATGAGGACCAGGACGAAGACCAGGTCTCGGCCCAAAACGTTGACTGTTTATTCATTTCCATAGACACTGCTGGACCTGCTGAGTTCCTTCAGCATCTTGTGTGTGTTGCTCAGGATCTCCACCATTTGCTGAATGTCTTGAGTTAATGCAATTTTGTTGATTTCTTTTTTTTTTGTTATTATTGCTCACATCAGAAAATCTGAATGAGCGTCTTTACAAGTACTCAGTGTAAGCACTTAATGGGGAAACCAAATCTTCACAGCTGCATGAAGTTGGGTCTGTAGTGGTTTCATACACAGCTGGGATTGCTTGAGGACCCTTTAGAGATTACCACTATTGCAAGGGCATATGGAAGTAAAGTATGGGCTGTCACTCAGATAAATTTGTGATTATTGTATCTGTTTTGTGACAATGGAATCGTGTAAAATTTAGCTCATCCTGCCAATGCATTGGTAGATCTCAAGGAAACGATTTGAAAAGGTTCCAATTTTAAGCAGAAGAATAAAACACATTATGCTATTTACTGTATAATGTCACAGTGTAGATGCTAAAATACCAAATGCTCATTCACTTTATTTTGTCAATAAATACCGCTAGAAATCCGTGGATAGATTGCGTCTCTTATTAACATGTAGTTTTCTCTGGGTAAAATCATTCATTTAATTAATATTTTTGGATTAGTATTTATATTGCAATCCCAAAATGACATAGAACTTTAAAGATAAGTCCACAGGGTTGAAACATTAGAGTCCCAGGGCATATAGGTGTTTCTAAAATAATTATTGCTCCCTTCACTAGAGCTATGATAGTTTAGTATCATGACATCATGATATAATGATGAAGTCACAGTACAGTCATGGTGTTATGGCATAAATGGCTACAGTTCTTATCCAATGTGGAAATCCTATCAAAGATGATTGCAGATCCTATAAAAAGCAATTGAGCATAGTTTGCTCAGCAGTCTACAGACTGGGAAATGGAGCATGTCCTAATATATAAATATTCTCTATTGCTTGAAGTGAACAAAACATTTGCAACTGAAACATAATCTGTAGCTGAATATAGAATTTGAGAAATATATCCCCCAGTCATTAATTGTGTCGTGATTTACAATCTTCTTTAAAATATGTATCAACAACTTCCATTCCTTTGCTGATTTTAATTTCATACAGTAGTCACAGTAATCACAAAGTGCTTTACTGTAATATTGTCAGCAGCAACTTAACAAGTGGCTTTCTTAGGTTGGATAACCAAAAGGTTAGTCAAAAATGGAAGAACTTACCAAAGGAGAGTGGAAATTAAAAAAAAGCACACATTGAGAAGGGTATTTCAGTTCTCAGTATTTCATAACCAAAATTAAGGCATTTGACAAAGTGTAATTATTTCTAAGTTTGCACACACATCTAAAAAAGTCTACAATTTTAAAAATAGTTTATGGTAATAACAATCTGGATGGAAAGCTCCTTATACGAATATTATCTGTGGAGAGGATTCTTAGAAATTCCTACAGCATAAAGTACCAGGAATAGAGTGACACTAGCAGTGAAGAATACACAGAAAAGAACGGAAATCAATAAAATAATTAAACAAATATCGCATATGAGTGAAAAGAATAAATCAACAGAAATACATAAAAAACAACCTGACAAAACTTTAATACATCTCTTAAATATTAGGAGTAGCAAGGAATTAATGGTTAAAATAATGGCAAGTTGAAGCGCACTGAAAAAGATAAACCGCGTTCAGAATGAAGAAAGGAAGACACTAGGAAACAAATTCTGTGAGAAATAGGATTGCTTCGAGTCAATGGACTGGGCTGTGTTCAAGGACTCATTTATAGATCTGAATGAATACACCACGTTTGTCACGGACTTCAATAAAACCGTTGTAGATGAGTGTGTCCCCACAAAATAATTCGGTCTTCCCCAACCAGAAACAATAGATGAATCATGAGATCTGAAATCTACTGAGGGTCAGATCAGAGGCATTCAAGTTTTGTAACCAAGAAAATTACAAGACGTTCAGGTAAGATCTCCACAGAGTCATCTCACAGGCAAAGTGGCAATTCCGGACTAAACTTGAATCAATGAAAGATGATCGACAGTTGTGGCAGAGCTTGAATACTATCATCTCTTACAAAGTTAAATCAAGCAACATGGGTGACAACAGGGCTTCGCTTCCAGATGAGATCAATGCTTTCTATGCTCACTTTGACCATCAAAACATGGAGGTAACATCACAAACTCCCACAGGTCCTGATGATTCTGTGACTTCAGTTTCTGAGGCTGACGCGTGAGCAACCATTAGGAAGATGAACCCATGAAAAGCATCTGGCCCAGATGGGTACCTGGCGAGGTAGTAAAGTATGTGCTAATGGCCGGAGTGTTCAATGAGATCTCTAACCTCTTGCTTTGGTAGTCTGAGGTACCCACTTGCTTCAAGCAGGCTTCAATTATACCAGTGTCAAAGAAGAAGAAGACGGTAAACTGCCTCAATGACTATCATCCAATAGCTCTGACATCCACACTGATGAAGTGTTTTGAGAGGTTGGTGATGAAACATATCAACTCCTGCCTGCAAAGAAACTTGGATCTGCTCCAACTTGCCTTCAGGTTCATAACAGATGCTATCTCATTGATCTTCACTCCTGTAACATCAGAACAGCACAGATGCATACATCAGGATGCTCTTTACCGACTATAGCTCAGCATTCAATACCGTCATGCCCTCAAAACTAAGCAATAACCTCTAAGTTCTTGGCCTCAGTACTTCTTTGTGCAATTGGATCCTTGATTTCCTCACTTACAGACCCCAGTCAGCTTGGATTGGCAACATATTCTCCACGATCTCCATCAGCACAGGTGCACCGCAAGGCTGAGTGCAAAGTCCCCTGCTCTACTTGCTTTTCACTTATCACTGTGTGACCAAGCACAGCTCCACCACCACATTCAAGATTGCTGACTGTCGTTGGCCGAATCAAAGCTGAATCAGCATATAAAAGGGAGATTGAAAATCTTGCTGAGAAAAGGCATAACAACAATGTCTTTCTCAAGGTCAGCAAGATCAAGGAGTTGATTATTGACTTCAGGAGAAGGAAACCAGAGGTCCATGAGACAGTCCTCATTGGGGGATCAGAGGCGGGGAGGTTCAGCAACTTTAAATTAATGTCTATGCACTATGAGTTATAATTATGTGGTCTTGTCAGTGTTTGTCTTTGGTTTGTCCTTTTTTTTGTGATATCACTCTGGAGGAACATTGTATCATTTCTTAATGCATGCATGCATTTCTAAATGACAATAAACAAGGACTGAGTGTCCTCATAATCTAATCTAATCTGATCTAATCTAACAATGGACTTGTGAACCTACAAATTGCAACAGTGTTGTGGAAGAGTTTCACTGTATTGGAGTACATGCAGGTGAATGGCAGCAGAACAACTGAAAACAAGCTCCACATGATTGAAATTAACAAAATACATTGGTGTAGATGTATGGTGTAGATTGCAAGGATATAAGTTTAAATGATCAGGGCACCAGACTTCCAACTATTTCCTCTCAGTATAGCTTAAAACCTACGTCAAGCTGCTGCTTGTTGATTACAGCTCGGCATCCAATACTATCATCCTCTCAGTAGTAATCACCAAGCCTGTAAACCTAGGACTCTGCCCCTGCCTCTGCAATTGAATCCTTGACTTCCTCATCAGGAGACCACAGTCAGTTTAGATCAGTGATAACATCTTCTCTTTGTTTACTATCAGCACAGGTGCACCTCAAATATGCGTGCCTAGCCCACTCCTCTACGCTCTCTACACTAATGACTGAGTGGCTAAACACAGCTTAAACCACATTTATTCACAGATGACACCACTGTAGTTGGTAAAGTCTCAGATGGCAATGACGAGGCATTCAGCACTGAGATAAACCAGTTGAGTGGTGTTGCCAAGGAACTGATTGTGGACTTTGGGAAGGGGAAGTTAAGAGAACACACACCACTGCTCTTTGAGGGGTCAGTAGTGGAAAGAGTGAGCAGCTTTAAGTTCTTGTGCGTTAACATCTCAGAGGATCTGTCCTGCGTGCAACACATAAATGCAATCAAAGAAGGCACATTAGTGGCTCTATATTGCATTATTAAGAGCTCTCACAATCTAGGACATGCCTTCTTTGTTGCTATCATCAGAGAAGAGGTACAGGATCCTGAAGACCCACACTCAATAATTCAGGAACAGCTTCTTCCTTCGCACTGTTTCTCAACATTTCATGAATACTACCCTATTGTTCCTTTTTGCATTACTTATCTTATAAATTATAATGATTTTATGTCTTTGCATTGTAGAGCTGCTGCAAAACAATGAACTTCATGTTATATAAGACAGTGATAATAAACCTGATTCTGATCACCTGTCACCAGCGAACACATTTGCTTCATTCTTTAGAGCAGAGCTCAGCTACTCTGAAAGTGCTTTCAAATTTATTATTAGTTTTGTTTTTGCCAACATGCAGATCTTGTTTCTTTCAATATTTAATGTAAAGCTTCCATTCTGAAACTTTGACTTTGACCTTCAGCATTTAATCATTAGCAGTCTCAAAGTCCTTATTTATTGATAAGCGCATTAGAAGTTATTTTTTTCATCCACGCAATGATAAGCAAGGTCACACATACAGTGGGAATAATTTGTCAAGCATTAAAATATCTCTGGATATGAAATCAAGTTGTTAATCTCTTGGTATCTTCCTTCTCAATTAAATTATATACCATGCAATCAAATGCTCTAATTTCTAACTATTCTTTATGTCATCTATCTCCCATTATCTTTTTCCCTTTGTTTCTTTATTTCTTGATGAATGCTATTTTTCTCTGTCTTGTTGATTTCTAAATTATATCTCAGTGAGATGGCTCCATTTTACATCCAGTGGAAATTGATGTTGCATTTACCTTTGTCCTTATTAATATTGCAGGTCAGCACAACTTCCTCCACAATCATCCCATATGCACAAGTCGCTAAATTATCACTTGATGGTTAACATGGACATGGTTTGTCAAAGAGCCTGTTTCTGTGTTGAATGAGCCTATGATATTTAACTATTAATTTACCAAAACCTGAGGCACTAAAACTATTCTTTACAGTACAATCTTAGTATTGTTTATAATCCTGAAGAAGTCTTGATGAAGGATGTCGGCCCAAAACATCAACTGTTTACTTTTTTCCATAGATGCTGCTTGACCTGCTGAGTCCCTCCAGCATCTTGTGTACATTGTTTGGATTTCCAGCATCGCCAGACTTTCTCAGGTTTATAACCTTAGTATTGTTACTTCTTCAAAAGCAGCCATCCAGACCACCCAGATCACGCTTGGTGTAAGTTTTTTGGGGTTAATACTAGGAAGTTACAACTAAAATCACCCTCCTTGGAACATGGAAGGTTGGGAAGAGATTTGATAGAGGTGTACAAAATTATGAGGGGTATAGATAAGGTAAATGCAGGCAGGCTTTTTTCCATTGAGGTTGGGTGGGACTACAACCAGAGGCTTTGGGTTAAGGATGGAAAGGGAAAAGTTTAAGGTGAACATGAAGGGAAACTTCTTCACTCAGAGGGTTGTGAGAGTGTGGAACAAGCTCTGCCAGCACAAGTGGCACATGCAAGCTTGATTTCAATATTTAAGGGAAGTTTGAATAGGTACGTGGATGGCAGGGGTATGGAAGGTGTAGGTTGATGTGATTAGGCAGTCTAAATGATTTAGCACGGACTAGATAGGCCAAAAGGACTGTTTCTGTGCTGTACTTTCCTATGACTCTATGGCCACCCAATTCATGTTGGTTAGAAGTTTCTTTGGGGTTAATGTGAGGAAGTTACAACTAAAATCATCCTCATTTGGATGGTTATTTTGCTAACTGAAATTTGCCTAAACTTCTTGTGAACCTTGGCCAGCTATGCTCCACAAGTATGACATTTTAAACCTTAAAATCTGAGCTTAATTTTAGATCTGATTACAGCCTATTTTATTGCAGCAAATTGGCATTTATTGACTTAATTCTTGTTGGTGCTAGTCTATATGAATTATGAAAGGCAGAAGTAAAGGAAAATGAACAGCAAAACAACATGAGTTGATCAGTACAATGAGACATTTTTTTTACCCTTTTAGCCTGAGGCAGAGTCATGATAATGAGCTAAACTATCTTCAGGCAAAAGGCTAAAAAAATATTGACATTAAGACATTGTCGAACTAAGTATAACACTCTAGTGATTAGTCTTTAAGACAAAGATTTCACTTCACACCAAAATTATGTGTCTCTCAGCACAAATATTCAGAGAATTTCATCTCCATAAGCAGCGTAAATAATGTTACATAGAAACATAGAAACATAGAAATAGGTGCAGGAGTAGGCCATTCGGCCCTTCGAGCCTGCACCGCCATTCAGTATGATCATGGCTGAACATCCATTACAGAACCCTGTACCAGCCTTCCCTCCATACCCCCTGATCTCTTTAGCCACAAGGGCCATATCTAACTCCCTCTTAAATATAAACTCTTTTCCATTTCACAGCCTTCTTTAGCAGAAAATATAAAATACTTTTAAAACCATAGTGTGTAGATGATAATAACTTCTACATTCTTGTGCTGCTTGCTATGTGTACTCCTCTTTTTTTTATATAGGCATCTGTTAGTCTCGTGAGACCATGGATTTGTGCCTTGGAAGGTTTCCAGGGCACAGGCCTAAGCAAGTTTGTATGGAAGACAGGCAGTTGCCCATGCTGCAAGTCTCCCCTCTCCATGCCACCGATGTTGTCCAAGGGAAGGGCACTAGAGCCAATACAGCTTGGCACTGGTGTCGTCGCAGAGCAATGTGCGGTTAAGTGCCTTGCTCAAGGACACAACACGCTGCCTCAGCTGAGACTCGAACTAGCGACCTTCAGATCACTAGACCGATGCCTTAACCACTTGGCCATGCACCAACACAAACCCCTCTCTTTACTTCACCCTTATTTACAGTATGTTTGTTATCCAAAGGAGAAATAATATTATATAATACTAAATAATCATTGTTGTGAGGTAAATATTGAATTAGCTGATGTGATGGTTAATTGCTATTCAGAGTAAGTTAAGTTGGTCTGCTGAAAGCAATTTAAAAGAATAATTTATCACTCCAGTATTTTCTGTTCCAAGACTACTTCCTGTCAATATAAATTGACGCCATTGTTTCCTCCACTCTCCTTTTATGCACGGGGGAGAATTTTGCGTCAATCTGTCTTTTTAAGTTTGACGGACAGAGATTGCAGAGCAGATGTACCATGAGACTGAATTTAAATAGATTTTGTATCTTGACGGAAGATGATGATAAGGACGATGCAGCGAAGTGTTCCTGGAGAAATACTTTGTCACTAGTGGTTAGTACAGAGTAAGTGATTATGCACGAGATTTGTATAATTAGGTTTTTGATTGAAAGGTAGGTAGTGATAAAATAAATCATGCTGCTTTGTTTTCTCCCTCCTAGTTGTGAAGACAATTTACAGTATAGCACCAATGAGATTATATAGAGTTAGAAAGGAAATCTTGATGGGAATAAACTGAGCGATTAACAGTTTGTTTGAGACCTAAAAAACAAAAATAAGCATACACAGAAGATTACAAGATAATAAATTAAAACTATTAAATATAGAGCTCTACTTCAGAAGCTGGTGTTATTGAACTAAACAATGAGATTTAAAGAGCTACAGAAGCTTGCTTTTAATTTCCTTTCCAGATTTAACACAACCCTAGGGAAACCCAGCAGCCTTAGGGAAGGAAGTAAGGAAAAGGTAAATGCCTTTGTAGAACACGAGGAATGAGAGTAAATTTGGTGATCCCAGTCACCCCTGATGTCACCTCCCCTCCACTCAAGTTTACTGGCTTCCTCAGCAGAGCCTCCATATCCATTAGCATTCAGATATTCTGGTGAGCAGGGTATGCATTACCTGAGGACTAGAATTAGAATCTCTCCTGGAATGGTGAACAAGATGTGGGTTCAGATTCTCCTTCATGATTAGGAATCTAATACCTCATGGTATTGGAGCTCGGTCTTTTTCAATGACTGAGCCTAGAATTGAATTTTTTCCCTCGACCAACCAGCCTTCCTCCACTGAGACTAGGGAATCAGACTCTCAGATCATAGTCATAATCACTGTAATGTTGCAATTTCAGATCTGCCGGTTATGGAAATCAATGCGTCTGAGCTCGTTTATGTCTGAGGAACCTGATAAGTTACACACACAAGGCAGTTAAGTCCCCAGAGTTCACAAGGGAACCTGAACTTCTTAGTCTCAGCTGAATCACCACACATCTCCCATTTACCCTTAGATCAACTCCCTCAGCCAACATTGTGGCCCTCAACTCTTCCCAGTGAATGAGGAGAGGCCACAATGGATATATTGCAATCCTATCACTCAGACTCAATTAAGAGCTGCTTCTTTTGGGACTCATTTGCTCTTTGGCTGCAGTTGCACTTTTGCTGCTGGCAATGGAACAGTCACTTAAAGAGGGTGATTCACAGATGGCAAAGACTTTGCCTAACTGCCAATCATCGTCAGCTGTTGGCAATAGCCAGTAATATTTCCACACATTCGCAGAGGAACTGCTTGCTGTGAATCCAAGTCCATGCCAGCAATCTGTAATATTTTGAAAACAGATAGTGGAGCATCTGTGATCTCAATCCATTAAGGTTGACTCCTCTACAAAATATCCAAGTGAATCCAATTGATGTCTTGAGCAATTTTTCAGTCTGTTTTTACATCACATTTCCCTTGTTACATAGATTGAGAGGATAAAAAGATTACAAATGAGGGATACATTCCCATTGTCAGCAACTTTACATTCCTCAGTGTTATTTTAGAGGACGAGTCCTGGGCACAGAACATGAGTGCAATTACCATAAGACCATCAGCCCATAAAACATTGGAGCAGAATTAGGCCATTTGGCCCATTGAGTCTGCTCCACCATTCAATCATGGCCGATCCTTTTTCTCCCCTACACAGTCCCGCTTCCTAGCCTTCTCCCTATAACCTTTGATACCATGGCCAGTCAAGAACCTATCAATTTTTGCCTTAAATACACCCAATGACCTGGTCTCCACAGCTGCCTGTGGTAACAAATTCACCTCCTTCTGGCTAAAGAAATTTCTCCACATCTCTGTTTTGAATGGATGCCCCTCCATCCTGAGGGTGTGCTTTCTTGTCCTAGACTCCCCCACCATGGGAAACATCCTTTCCACATTTACTCTGTCTCGGCTTTGAACATATGAAAGGTTTCAATGAGATCCTACCTCATCCTCTAAATACCAGCAGGTACAGACCCAGAGCTATCAAACATTCTTCTTATGATAACACTTTCATTCCCGGAATCATCCTGGTGAATCTCCTCTAAACCCTCTCCAATGCCAGCACATCTTTTCATAGATGAGGAGCCAAAAACTGATCACAATTCTCAAGGTGAGGCCTCACCAGTGCCTTATAAAGCCTCAGCATCACATACCTGCTCTTGTATTCTAGACCTCTTGAAATGAATACTAACATTGCATTTGCCTTCTTCACCAATGACTCAACCTGCAAGCTAACCTTCAGGATGTTTTGCACAAGGACTCCCAAGTCCCTTTGCATCTCAGATTTTTGGTTTTTCTCCTCATTTAGAAAATAATCTGCAAATTTATTTCTTCTACCAAAATGCATGACCATGGTGAAAACAATATTGCATGACCATGCATTTTCCAATATTGTTTTTCACCTGCGAATTTCTTGCCCATTCTTCTAATCTGTGTAAGTCTTTCTGCAGCCTTCCTGTTTCCTCAACACTGCCTGCTCCTCCACCAACCTCCGTATCATTTTCCAACTTAGCAACAAAGCCATCTATTCCTTCATCTAAGTCATTAATATATAGCATAAAAAGAAGCAGTCCCAACACTGACCCCTACAGAACACCAGGAGTCACTGGCAGCCAACCGAAAAAAGATCCTTTTATTCCCACTTGCTAACTCCTACCACTCAGCCAATGCTCTAACTGCACCATTACGTTTCCTGTCATACCATGGGCTCTAAACTTGGTAAGCAGCGGCATGTGTGGTACCTTGTCTAAGGCCTTCTGAAAGTCCAAATATACAACATCCGCTACATCTCCTTTATTTATTTTATTTGTAATCTCCTTAAAGAATTCCAACAAGCAACTTTGTCGCTGAAGGAAACCATGCTTAATTTGTCCTATTTTGTCCTGTGTTCCCAAGTACTTCATACCTCATTCTTAACAATTGACTTCAACATCTTCCCGATCATTGAAGTTAGGTTAGCTCGTTTATAATTTCCTCCCTGCTCCCTTCTTAAAGAGTGGAGTGACATTTGCAATTTCCCAGTTCTCTGGCACCATGCCAGAGTCCAATGACTTTTGAAAGATCATTGCTAATGCTGCTACAATCTCTAACGCTACCTCTTTCAGAACCCTAGCCTGCAGTTCATTCGGTTTGTGTGACTGTGTAACTTATGTGACTTAGGTTTTTCAGCTTTTTGAGCACCTTCTCCCTCGTAATAGTAACTGCACTCACTTCTCTTCCTTTCACACCCTTCAACATCTGTCACAGTGCTACTGTCTTCTACAGTGAAGACTGATGCAAAATAACTCATTTAGTTCATCTGCCATCTCCTTGTCCCCCATTATTATTTCTCCAGTCCCATTTTCTAGTGATCCTATATCTACTCTCTTCTCCCTTTTATTTTTTTACATACTTGTAAAAGCTTTTACTATCCACTTTAATATTCTTTGCTAGCTTTTCATATTTTCCCTCCTAATGATTCTTTTAGTTGCTCTCCATAGGTCTTAAAAAGCTTCCCAATCTTCTCTCTTCCCGATAATCTTTGGCTTGTTCTATGCCCTCTCTTTTGCTTTTATATTAGCTTTGACTTCCCTCGTCAACCATGGTTGCACTATTTTACCACTTGAGTATTTTTTCTTCATTTTCAGAATACATCTATCATGCAGCTTCCTCATTTTTTCCTGGAAACTCATGCCATTGCTACTCTGCTGTCATCCCTGCCAGCATCACACACATAAATAATGCCAAAGGGAAATGTAATTACTCATGAACTGTCCAGATAACCACATGATTCACCTGTGTTTGGTGGTGAAAGGATGATTTTCACATTTGAACTTCAAAAGAAGATTCTTTTTTCACAATTAGAAAGACTGTTTAAGTGACGAAGCAAGTTGTACTCCTGAAATGAGTTAAAACGTTCCACAAAGGTGTGGTCCCCATTGCACAATTGTCCAAATGGGGACTTTCCTTTATGACATTGCAGATTTGATTTGTCTATAGATGCGACTGCATGAAATGGCAACATTGAGTATTTTTTCTAATTGTTCTCAGAGAACAGTTTTCAGATGAGCTAGATGTAGAAAACACTGGCATCATCAACATGAAAGATATCGCCAGGAATAGTGTATTTTGGCAGAATAGTATTAGACTTAAAAAATATATTGATATCTGGATCTTGCCCGCAAGGAAAACAAATCCCACACAACCGTGAGAATCATTAAAATTTCTATGCCAATGAGTCCATTTTTTTTTGTGAAAAGAGAGCAACAATTTGTCCTCGTTGATGTGTACTTGAGATGAATTGAAATAAGACATGTAAAATTGGAATGTGCCATTGAACAGTTGAGGCAGATATCAGCAGAGTGCACTGCCACATATGAAACTTTATATCTAAGTTGAGAGACTTGTGTGAAATAATTTGTTGATTACTTTGTATTCCCTGACTTTAACTGGAAGAACAGAGTGATCTGTATGTGTGATGAAAGAAGCCATGAAGACACAAAGTGTTCAAAAAGTATTCTGGTTTCACTACTCTATGCACCTGGCTTTAAGCTGGCAAAGCAATTAATGCATTGTTGTCTTTGCACATCATTAAGCTTGGTCCAATCTGCTTGGACCAAGGGAGAGTAGACGAGAAGAAAATGAATCAAAAGGCAATGTTTTGTTTTAAGAGTAAATTCTGACCAAGTGAGAGCTTTTGAGTTTCTAGACCAGAGAGCAAGTAAAAAACTAAGCCGTTGATCCTTGGTGACTTAATCCAAATCTGCACTCTGAAAAGGTATTTGGTACACATTAGAAATAAGGTCAGAGGTGCCCATATTGATCACAGAAAGAAATCTAAGGTCATTGAAATGATGTGTGATGTCTAATCCTACTGTTAAGGTTGAGTCCAAGAACTGCAATGAGCCATGCCAAGAGGTTGCAAATTCTTCACTGTAAGGAACTAATACTGCATCAAAGGCAAACGTACAGCTGAGCAGATTAACCAAGTGACAAAGCTAGTCAACAGCCAGAACCTACAATGACTGCATATGAATGTGAAGAAAACTCATACATTTGTTTTCAAAGATTTTATATTCATGCATATGAGGAGGCCAAGGTGTGACCTTGTTGAGTTTTTTAAAAATTATGTATGTCACAGATAAAGTAGATAGTCATAGTCTTTTTTGCAGCTTAGGAATGTTTAAAATTAGAAGACAGAGTTTCAAGGTGAGAGGGGAAATATTTAAAGGGGATTTGAGAAGCAAGTTTTTCTGCTCAGAGGATGTTGGGTAAATGGAATGAGCATATAGAGAATTGGTAGAGGCAATTACAAAATTTAAAACATGTGACATTCATGTATAGGACAAGTTTAAAGAGATTTGGGCAAAAATGCAGGTGGATGGGATTAGCATAGATGAGCAACTTGAATGGAACGAATAAGGTGGGGGTGGTCTGAAGGGCATTGTTCCAACACTGCATAGCTCTATGAATCTAAGCATTCTGTACAATACATACACCTAAGTGTCCATTGGAGTTTCATCGAAGTGTTCACCCTTTTTCTGAAGCTTCCAAAGCCAGAGACGTGTTATTATGGCTAGAGTTCAGCAATGAAGTGCAATTATGAAGAAAGGATGACAACACCTTTACTTGTTTAGAAGTTTGAGAAGATTTGGCATGATATTGAATCTTTGACAATCTTCTATCGATGTGTGATGGAGAGTATAGTGATTGGTTGCATCACTGCCTGATATGAAAACACCAATACCCTTGATTGAAAAAGCTGACAAGAAGTAGTGGATATGGCCAAGTCCATCATGGGTAAAACTCTCCCCTCAAATGAGTACCTCAACATGGAGTGGTGTTGCAGGAAAGCAACATCCATTATCAGGAACCCTGACCACCCAGTGGGGATAACTTCATTCACCTTCACTTGCCTTATCATTGAACTGTTCCTACAATATAGGGGTTCAGTTTCAAGGACTCATCATCTCATGTTCTTGATATTTATTCTGCACTTATTTATTATTATTATTATTATTATTTATTCTCAGCTCAAGCTGCTAAAACCTGAGGTAGAGGCACAGCTAATTGCATGCATTCTTAGTTGCTGGGAACTTTTGGACTATTCTAGTGGTGTTCAGTATTGTGGTTTTCTGGAGGTTTACATTAATATTGCTGTGTAGTCCTGATTCTTTATTCCCTTTCCATAGATGCTGCTTGATGTTTTGAGTTCCTCCAGCATGTTGTGTGTGTTGCTCTAGATTTCCAGCATCTGCAGACTTTCTCATGTTTATAGACTGAATACTACTGGTCTAATGTTTGATATTCTGTGTGTTGTTTGCCCTCTTTTTGCCGATGGTGGAATTTGTTCTTTTCTTGTTCGTTGAGTGTTTGATGTTTTCTTGAGCAGGATCCATGGTGTTTCTTTTTTTCGCGGCTGCCTGCGGGAGGACAAATCTCAGAATTGTATTCTGCATACATACTTTGATAATAAATGTACTTTGAACCTTTGAATATTTGAATCTTTGTGTATTTCCTTCCACTACCCCTCAAACAGAAAATTCTGTCCACCCTAAACCTAGGCCATTTGATTACTTTCACTTTTAAAGAGATAAACTTCCTTGCAAATGGAAGAGTGTCTTATGCCTCCAATTCATTACAGCAAGGAAATTTTCAACCCACTATTTTACATTTCTGCCTTGCTTGTGTGTTTTTGGTCACCTTATCCTGCATAATTTTGTTTGCTTTTTTCACTTTTCCTTCTGCTTATTTCACACTGGTTACTATCTGAACTGCAGTGTATTTTTGAACAATCTTTAGAGGAGCGCAAAAAGTCAGGCAGCATCTATGTCAAGACAATGAAAATGAAGAGTCTCAACTCAAAAAGTTGACTGTCAATTTTACTCTACAGATATTGTTGGCTCATTGAGTTCGGGAGTTGATTCTGAAATGAGAAGACTGTAGGTGTGATGAGAGACCTTGAGGAGAATGGTGAAATAGTTAACGGTAGAGATTGGGGAGGGATTAGCAATGATATTTCAAGAATCATTAGACTCTGGTATGGTTCATGAAGACTAGAAAATTGCAAATGTCACCCCACTCTTTAAGAAAGGAGGAAGGCAGCAGAAATAAAATTATAGGTCAGTTAGCCTGAACTCAGTAATTGGGAAGATGTTGGAGTCAATTGTTAACAATGAGGTTATGGAGTACTTGGTGACAGAGGACAAGATAGGACAAAGAGACTATGGTTTTCTTAAGGGAAGAACTTGCCTGATGAACATATTAGAATTCTTTGAGGAGATTACAAGTAGGATAGATAAAGGAGATGCAGTGGATTTTGTATATCTGGATTTTCAGGCCTTTAACGAGGTGCCACATAAGAGGCTGCTTACCAAGTTAAGAGCCCATGGTATTACAGGAAAGTTACTGGCATAGTTAGAGCATTGGCTGTTTGGAAGGAGGCAGGGAGTGGGAATAAGGGGATCCTTTTCTGACTGGCTGCCAGAGACTAGTGGTGTTCCGCAGGGGGCAGTGTTGGGAGTGCTTCTTTTTATGTTGTATACCAATGATTTACATGATGGAATTGATCGTTTTGTTGCCAAGTTTGCAGATGATATGAAGACTAATGGAGAGGCAGGCAGTGTTGAGGAAACAGGAAGGCTGCAGAAGGACTTAGACAGATTTGGAGAGTGGGCAAGAAAGTGGTAAATGAAATACAATGTTGGAAAATTCATTGTTTTGCACTTTGGTAGGAGAAATAAATATGCAGACAATTTTCCAAACAGGAAGAAACTCCAAAAATCTGAGGTGCAAAAAGACCTGAGAGTCCTTGTGCAGAACACCATAAAGGTTAACCGGAGGGCAGTTGTCTGTGAGTCCTCTGGAGTCCAGATTCCCGGAGACCGGACTTTGGGTTGAACGACTCTCTGCATGTGTGACTAGGCTGGAGGAAGGAAAGGGGTTTACATTTGCTGTTGTTGTTTTGTTACTGGTTGTGTTCTGAGTCATTCAGCTGAACATTGTGGATATGCTACATTGGCACCAGAACTTGTGACCATACTTGAGCATTGCCCACAGTACATCCTTAGATTGTGTTGGTTGTTAAGGCAAACAATGCATTTCTCTATTTGCTTTGAAGAACAAATCGTAAGTAAATGAATCTGAGTCCAGCAATTTGTTTTATTTTAGCTCCAGTTGCAGTCTCTAGCATCTTCATCAATTTGAGAATACATATCATTCCTTCTTTCTCTGTGTCATTGCTGCACATTGCCTCTTCTGTAATGCCTAAGAGATGGACCTTGCTGCTAAAGACCCTGAGCTGCATCCACTTGATTACTGCTGTTCTTTTATGATCATTTTTCAAAAAGTTCAGAAAGATCTACCATTTACCTCAGTCACATTAGAAATAATTTAGGATCATGAAAGCTAATAGCAACCAAACCAAAATAAAATTTTGAAAAGGTTCTCCATTAAAGCCATAAATTGTTTGACATTCATATATAACAAGATAAGCTAAATTAAACAGTTTTCAATTCACCAATGGCACACTGAGTAATAATGGACATAGACCCAACTGGCATACTTAAATTGCCTTAGTTGATCGCTTGTTAGTAAAATAATCAGATCATTAGCCACAGAATGACAAAGAGATCATCCAGCATTAGACATCTGGATGCTCCAAAACCAAGATCATTTGCTGGGGTCAGCATCCTTGTGATCTGATTCATAAACTCGCTGGATCAGAAGTCTAATACCCTGACTGACCTAACCGTACACAATTGCACAAAAAATGATGTGATCAACTGATCGCCACAAATTCTATCACGATATAGTTAATAGAAAAAAGGGCAAATTATGTTCATAAGAGTAACCTCCATCCAACCTAATATGCTTGTGTTAAATTAAAAAGAATTATCTGAATTACAAAAAAAAAATTACATTAAGAGATCTGACTAACTGAACTCCCTCTCTGCTATTCTGATAGAGGTAGGAATCAATTGAAATAGGTAAGTTAATAACTTTGCTGAAATAACATAGAAGAATTTTCAGAAGATTTTATGTCTGAACCTTATGATAGCAGTTCAAGACCTTAACATTTTTCCCCAGCGTTTTTGAGTATCCATGCAATTACTGTTTGAACTAAGCAAGAATGAGCCTAGTTCGAATTCAGGTCCCTTTCTCATTACCACATTTGGGCTTTGAGTTCTGTGTTGATTTCTGTATCATAAACTACTTTGAATCTTGACAAAATTCCTTTACTACAGATTTTAATCAGTTATCTCCAAGGCCAGTAGATGGGGCACTTTACTAGGAAGGGAAAGGAGGTGGTGGACATCTAATTGAAAAGGTGGATCAGCGAAAGGTTAATGGTTGAGTAGTGTAAGTTGTGGATGGTAGCAGAAAGGAAGTTTGAAGGGAGTTCATCCAACAAAATACACTTATATCTGATTAAACAGAAAACGGAGAGTTTTCACATTGACATTTCTAAATTGTAAATTTAAATCTAAACAGAAAATAAATAGGTCAAGTAACAAGCAATGACTTTGTAATACAAATCAGAATTCACCAGATTCAAGTTGGAGCTATGCACTGACATTTGATTTGTCTGGTTTATGCAACTTGACAGTCTGTGATTTAATGAAAGCTTATTGTGCTTTGCATAAACAAGCACAAACAGATTAATGTTTGCAGTGCACAAACAGATTTGCAGATTCAATTATGCAAAACAGCAGCTGACTATCAGCAGCAAAGAGTCTTCAATTAATATGACTTCAAAGAGGTAAATTGTATGTGATTTTTTTTCCACGAGTTTCAATCCTGTAGTCATTTCTTCCGGAAATAGTTTGATGACATAGAAACAAGTTTCTGTTGTGCTTTCTTTAAGATCAAGCAGCACTGCTGTGCCATGTGTTTTCCACACATTTGTGATATCCCTCTTCTCTCTTGATCCATTCCCATAACAATAGTTAGTCCTTAGAGGGCAGCAGTGTGAAAGAAAAGTAAAGAATCTTGACTCCTGCCCAAGGAATATTCTAAAGCTTTATTGCAGTCAGTTAATTATGATTTTTTTCTAGTCTAACAAACAGCAGAAGAGGTGAGGGCCTAGTTAGGCTGTTTCACTTTTGTCATCATCTTGCTGATGATACAAAGCTTGAATGAAAAGAGTTGTGGGGAGACTGTCGAACACTTGTGAAGGAATGGAGACAGGTAAGACAAGTGGTAACAGGTAGATTATAATATTGGGCTACATGGGTTATGCACTTTGGATGAAAACTGGAGCATGATCACACTCTTCCTTTCAGTATGATACAGACACAAGCTTCTGCTTATCAAAAACCAAAACTGCATGCTGTTGTATACATGAGGCCTCCCTAGAACACTGTAATATTTCAGGAAGACTCCTTACATGTATACTGCACCTGCCTTGCAATGAAGATTGTACTCTTGGAAGATAATTAAATGAATCTCATTGGTGCAGCCCTTATTAACACTATGCGGAAGTTCTCCTAATTTCAGTGACCAGCTGCACTCAGAATGGTTTTGATAGTTGGTGAGTCCCAGCTACCAGTATCAACAACTTACAAGGCTATTGCTTAAATTGAATGTGTGTATTTTTGAAAGTTACTAACATTCTAAAATACACTGGATGTACTGAAGAAAGTTTTTAAAAATGTTGATGAAAAAAAACCTAAAAAATATAAAAGAATTAAAAAATAAAATTATTAAAGCAACTCAAGCACATAACAAGAATTAAATGCATGTAAACTTATTGAATTAAACAAGATAAAAAGGAGTGTGCTAACTGTTCTCCTGGCAACTCCTTCTTCTCATCAATATCTGTGAGGTTATTGTACTTGGCACCGGTTCAGCAGGCAGAAGACCCAGCCTAAGAGCTGGAGGATCTAATAATATTCATTCTGCCCTACTGTACTTCATGGACAACAAAGCAGTAGATGCTACCCTTGGTTTAAGGCAGCAAAAGCAACTGGGAACTCTACAATGGAATTTGTAGCAGGAACATTGAGAGCCAAGCAGAGAATCATCATATTAGTTTAATAAAAGGCCTGAAACAAGTAAAGAGTGATACATATAGACAGCATGCAGGTTCAGCAAGCAATTCAGAAGACAAATGTAGGTTGGAATTCATTGTAAAGGCTGAGCTTGCTGAAACTTTGTAGTGCCTCAGTGAGACCTTGCTTGTTATGTTTTGTCTTGGTTTCATCCACAAGGCCATGTTTGCCTTCAAGTCAATGTAGCACCAATCCTTGATTGATTCTTGCAGAAGTGCATGTTGACTCTTCAGAAGAGATTGATTATGACAGGCTGTTATTTAAAAGAGGAATCAATATACAGGAGATTCCATAAATAATTGACAGGGGAGATTTTGAGAGGTTGGCTCCCTTAGTTGGAAAATGTAGGAGTAAGGGTCATGATCACAAGATAAACATCTCAAATCGAGATAAGGAGGATTAAAAAAAATATAGTGGGTTATAATTGCTTGAATTCTTCACCAAAGAGCCTTGTGGATGTTCTACTGCTGAGTATATTTAAAACTGACATTAGAGGATGTTGGAAATTTAGAAACCATTAAATGAATGAAGGAATCACTAGATATGAGATAAAACTGCAAGAAAGCAGTAATAAGTTAAAACATCTGCCATGATCTTAAGTTCTACTTTTGTTTCTAATGTATGATTTTTGTTTTGTAAAGCTGTTGACAATGTTAGTTGAGGGAAACATACTAATTTCAACATGACAGAAACGCACAAGTCCTCTTCAAATAACGTCATACTATTTTCTGCATCAAAATCAATAAGATTTTGACTCATCCAAAAGATCACACCTCAGACAACACCTGAGTCTGTGGAGCTGGAGTTCTGAAGTGGGTTAAAATGCCCAGCATTCTAAATCTGGCTGGCATGATTCAAACTCAACCAATTTAAACACTGATACATGCATTTTTAGTCAACATGGAGGGATTGAATACAAATTGACAAATTGTTAGCTTTCATTGATTTATGCTACTGTAACCAGTTGGTTCCTTAAGGTTGTAATAGCTAGGGGAGGTAGTGAGGATAAGCTCCCACTACCTCTTAAATGCTCCCAATGGGGTGCATCTCAAATAGCCTCTGACAACCAAGTCTAGCTCCTGGCCTTCATGTGTACCTTAGCTACTGACCCTGGCAAAACTGCTTCAATAGGAAAGGGAAACAGCAAAGGTAGATTACTGGCACCATAAAACCAATCACTTCAGGCAGATGGGGACTCGTGAACTGTGGTTGGCAGCGCTTCTAGGCGAAAGCAAACTCTGATCTCAGACCTCTGCTGCCTTGTAACTTGGCTTTGAGAGAAAACCCCAATGGAAAAATCCAGAGCTGGATTCCCTAAGATAGTCCAATATTGAATTTAATGCTGACTGGCAACTCCTGCAATGTCACTGGTGCCAACTCTACCAGTCTCTGTTGTTCCTTTGCATTTGTCAGCTGTGTGGAGAGGAGGAGCCTGCTCTCTATATTGTACTGTGCTGGCTTGTGTAGTAACCTGCTTATCACATAGACAGCTAAGGCACAATAGCCATGGGCCACTCCGACCAGTGGAAGGTCTCATAACTAGCGGTGTTCCTTTTTCACTTGGTTTGAGAAGAATTTCATTTTCAAGGCATTTACAACAACCCCTCTTAAGAATTGTGATAGAACTTATTCTCTCAGGGCACATCAATCTTTGAAATTATTAATCACAGAAAACTGTAGATGCTGAGTCATTGTAGTCATTGAGTCCTAAGGATTCAATTTAGTTCAGAACACTGTTGTTCACCTCTATTGCTTATATGATTTGTTCTGTGTTTTTTTTTCCTCTTCTGTATGGGAAATGGGAGGGGTTTAGTCTTACTTTCTTTTAATTGCATTCTTTTGGGTTCCCTGCTTTGCGACTGCCTGTAAGCAAACAAATCTCAAGGGTGCATAATTTATACATGTTTTGATAATAAATGCACTTTGAAACTTTGAAACTTCGTAGACATTCGGATTGGAGATATGTTAGTAGGCATCTTAGTTTATGGAAACCAGGCAGAAAACTAGATATAAATGATGAAATCAACAATGGTAATTTGGAATGGTGGAGCTTGCTGAAATGGCTTTTCAGCTTTCGTTCCTTTGCATTTGTCTATACTCATCTCAAAAGCTTTTGTGCATTACCGTGCAAATATCCTTGGATTAGCCCACCACAGGAAAAAAAAAGATCTTGCCCCCTGCAAAGCAAATGTCTAAAACAGTAAAGCAATGGGCCTGATAACTGATAAAGTGTTCAGCATGGCTTTGTGAGGGGCAGGGTGTGCCTCACAAGCCCAACTGAATTCTTTGATGAAGTGACAAACAAGTTGATGAAAGTAGAACAGTGGATGTGGTGTATGTGGATTTTAGTAAGGTGCTTGACAATGATCCCCAGGGTAGGCTCATTTTAGAAAAAGGCATGGGATCCTGGACAACCTGGCTGCATGGATTCAGACAGAAACAAGAGAAAATCTGCAGATGCTGGAAATCCAAGCAATACGTACAAAAAGCTGGAGGAACTCAGCAGGCCAGCTTTGTGTGTGTGTTGTTCGGATCTCCTGCTTTCTGTGCATGTTGCATGGATTCAGAATTGGCTTGCCTACAGAAAGGAGAGAGTGGTAGGAGATGGAACATATAGTGCCTGGAGGTCGATGGCAAGTGGTGTTCCACAGGGTTTGTTCCGGGACCCCTGCTCTTTCAGATTTTTAGAAATTATTTTGCTGGGGAAACAGAAAAGTGGCTCAGTAAATTTACAGATCGTCGGAAGGCTGGTGGATTTGTGGATAGTTTAGCAGGTTGTCACCAGTTACAATGAGACTGATAGGATGCAGAGCTGGGCTGAGAAGTGGCAGATGCAGTTTAACCCTGAAAATTCTGAAGTATTCCACTTTGAAAAATCAAGTATGAAGGCAGAATACAGGGCTAATGGCAAGATTCTTAGCAGTGTGGAGGAACAGAGGGATCTTGGGGTCCACATCCATAGATCCTACAAAGCTGCTATGGAACTTGGTAGGATGGTTTAGAAGTCATATGATTGTTGGCTTTCATTAGTTGGGGGATTGGGTTAAAGAACTGTGAGCTAATATTGTAGCTCTATAAAACTTTATATCACACTTGTGTTCAGTTCTGTCACCTATTTATAGGTACAATGTGGTAGCTATAAGACCATAAGGCCATAAGGCAAAGGAATGGAAGCTGGCCATTCGGCCCATCAGGTCTGTTCTACCATTTTATCATGAGCTGATCCATTCTCCCATTTAGTCCCACTCCCCCGCCTTCTCACCATACCCTTTGATGCCCTGGCTACTCAGCTACCTATCAATCTCTGCCTTAAATACACCCAATGGCTTGACCTCTACTGCCACCCATGGCAACAAATTCCACAGATTCACCACCCTCTGGCAAAAAAAATTCTTCGCATCTCTGTTCTGAATGGGTGCCCTTCAACCCTTAAGTCATGCTCTCTCGTACTAGACTCCCCCACCATGGGAAACAATTTTGCCACATCCACTCTGTCCATGCCTTTCAACATTTGAAATGTTTCTATGAGGTCCCCTCTCATTCTTCTAAACTCCAAGGAGTACAGTCCAAGAGCAGACAAATGTTCCTCATATGTTAACCCTCTCATTCCCGGAATCATTCTAGTGAATCTTCTCTGAACCCTCTCCAACGTCAACACATCCTTTCTTAAATAAGGAGCCCAAAACCGCTCACAGTACTCCAAGTGAGGTCTTACCAGTGCCTTCTAGAGCCTCAACATCACATCCCTGCTCCTATACTCTATTCCTCTGGAAATAAATGCCAACATTGCATTCACCTTCTTCACCACCGACTCAACCTGGAGGTTAACCTTAAGGGTATCCTGCACGAGGACTCCCAAGTCCCTTTACATCTCAGAACTTTGAATTTTCTTCCCATTTAAATAATAGCCTGCCCATTTATTTCTTCTACAAAAGTGCATAAGCATACACTTTCCAACATTGTATTTCATTTGCTACTTCTTTGCCCGTTCTCCCAATCTGTCCAAATCTCTCTGCAGACTCTCCGTTTCCTCAGCACTGCTGGCCCCTCCACCTATCTTTGCATCATCAGCAAACTTAGACACAAAGCCATCTATTCCATAACCCATATCGTTGATGTACAATGTAAAAAGAAGCGGCCCCAACACGGACCCCTGTGGAACACCACTGGTAACCGGCAGCCAACCAGAATATGATCCTTTTATTCCCACTCTCTGTTTCCTGCCAATCAACCAACACTCTATCCACATATGTAACTTTACCGTAATTCCATGGGCTCTTATCTTGTTTAGCAGCCTCATTTGCAGCACCTTGTCAAAGGCCTTCTGAAAATCCAAATATATAACATCCACTGCATCTCTCTTGTCTAGCCTACTTATAATTTCCTCAAAAAATTGCAATAGGTTTGTCAGGCAGGATTTTCCTTTAAGGCAACCATGCTGAGTTCTGTCTATCTTGTCATATGCCTCAAGGAACTCCGTAACCTCATCCTTGACAATCGACTCCAACAACTACCCAACCACCGATGTCAAGCTAACTGGTCTATAATTTCCTTTTTGCCTCCTTGCCCCCTTCTTAAATAGCAGAGTGACATTTGCAATTTCCCAGTCCTCCGGAACCATGCCAGAATCTATTGACTTTTGAAAGATCATTGCTAATGCCTCCGCAATCTCCACAGCTACTTCCTTCAGTACACGCGGGTGCATTCCATTTGGCCCAGGAGATTTATCTACCCTTAGACTATTCAGCTTCCTGAGTACTTTCTCTGTCGTAATTGTGACTGCGCACACTTCACTTCCCTGACACCCTTGAGTGTCCGGTATACTGCTGATGGCTTCCTCAGTGAAGACTGATGCAAAATACTCGTTCAGTTCCTCCGCCATCTCCTTATCTCCTATAGAGAGGGTGCAGAGGAGATTTACCAGAAACTGCCAGGATTAGAGAACATGTTTTATAAATTATTCGCTGTTATACCATATTGTAGCTCTTTGGGGTGGCATGGTTGACAGCCCACCCCATCAATTCTAATGACCAGTGCTGTTTATTGTTCTTGTATTTAAATGTTTTCGTGGGATTATGCTGAGATATTCAAGTTCATTTAAAGTTACCGTTTAGCTTGGTTGTACTGTTATTCGCATGTGTGTTTGTGGGTCACCTTGATTGTAACCGGGGAGTGTGTTCACCACCTCCCCCCATCTGTATGTGACTGCGTGGGTTCTCTCCCAATCCGATTTTGTGCTTGTCGTTATAAAAATGGCAATTGAGCTAAACAAGCTTTTCTCATCTGTCATCATGGAATGAATACTGTCCACATTGGTGTCAGGAGTGGGATTAGAAATTGATGACGAGATTGAAGAGCTATGATGTTGTACAGAGTGCCTTAAGACCTAGTGAATAAGATGAGGGAACAAGTCGGATGCCTCCCCCAAATACTCAGGTCAGGATCCTGAAGATGGGACCCAGAGGGAGAACATGGGAACCAAGCATTGTGCCTTCAAAGGGTCCCCATCCCGGGAGACATGGTGGGCTGCATCACCTACCTCCCCCGCAGCCCACACCAAGTAACCCAAGTCACTGCAGCCATGGGAGAAAGGGCAACATGGCAGGCACCATTGATGCTGCTGGGGCACGAGGAAGAGCAATGGCCCTCTGCAATTAGCACCACAAGCTCCACCGATTGTGCCACCATGAGGAACCTGTGCACTGTTTAAGATATGGTCTCACAGCACTAGATCAAAGCTCTGTTAAACTGGAAGCAATAGCAGTACAGAACTATTTTGGAAGCAAGCAAAAGAGTCACCCTTAATCTCCTAGGTCTTACTAATCATCAATCAATGTTATTGGAAATAATTTGATCATCAAACTCTTTGTAATTAAGACCAGAAGACCATAAGGTATTGGAGCAGGGTCAGGTCATTCAGCCTGTTGAGTATGTTCCAATCATCCCACTCAAACGCTTCTACTGGCTTGGTTACAGGCAAGGCGTTGAGCTGTTCATGCACTGCTGCCATGCTTGCATGTCCCAGAAGGAGCCAGGCTGCCAGTCTAGGGCGACAATGCAGCAGTACACGTTGGGGGCCCCCTATGGGTCTCCTGCCCCTCGCGGAAGAAGCGAATATCTCCCAATCTGGAAGGCCAGTGGAAAGGGCCAGAGAGGTGCTCAATCACATCTCCGATGTGGAATGTTGGATGCAGTCATCTGAACAGCAGAAGGTAGTCGTGCTGCACCGGGACCAGCTGGCACCATATTGACCCTTGGGCACCACTGACCCAGCGCGGCTGAAGGTAGGAAGTAACATCTACCTCTTGCCTCACCAAACAGTACCTCCCCTAGGGGGTGGGGTTCCAGAACACTCCCCCCACCAGTGTCCCAGGCAGCAGTGTCAACCACCACTGGATCTTTTGGACTTTGTTGTGGACTCGGGTTGCTGGTGACCACTGACCCTTCAGATGGGGGCAGTGTGGGGCTCTAGGGCTGGGTAATTGGCAGCCCACCCCAGAATTCCTAATGACCAGCACCATTATTGTTCTTGTGTTAAAATGCTTTTGTGAGATTATGGTGGGATGTTCAAGTTAATTTATTGTTACATTTTAGCTTGAGTTATATGGTTATCCGCATGTGTGATTGTGGGTCACCCTGACTGTAACTGGGGTGTGTAATAATCATTTGCCCTGTCTGTATGTGACTGAGTGTATTCCCTCCCTGGGTCATTGTGTCCGGTCTGTTTTTGTGCTTGTGCAATAAAAACACCGCTGAGTTAAACAAGTTTTTCTTGTCTGTCTGTAATTGTGGACTGAATGCTCGCCAGAATATTTTGTTTTCCAGGTGTAGCTCTTTAAATACTGTACACAATTGTTTTTTTCTGGACCAAAATGGCCAGAAACAAATTTGTGAATTTAAAGATCAATATCTGAGAAAACAAAATGTGGTGTAACAGTAAATCATTCTTTTGAAATTACCTTTTTTATATACATTTAGAAATTAAAAATAATCCATGTATTAAAATGATAAAACCAATTAAACTTCAGAAATAGTTTTATTTCTGTAAAATGTAATCACTAAATCTAACATATATACTTAAATATTATTTTGATTGAACATTTCAATTGTACTCACCCTTACTATTTGTTCCAGTTCTTTGTACATACTCTTATTGTTTCATAAATATATTTTTTGTCAAATTGAAACTGGTCCAGATTTCAGGACATTTTGCTTTAAAAGAAAAAGAAATGTTGTAAATCTCTTTTCTCTTTTGTTTGCTTTACTCTTGTGGTTTAGAACACCAGGTTTAGAATCAGGAGACAGCAGCTTAAAGATTGACTTTCAAACGGATGGAAATTAAATTAAACATCAGATATGACAGGCCAGACATAAAAGGTTGATGGTATCAGATAAGTCTTTGATGTGACTTTGTTTAATAAATCAAACCAGAAAAATGTCACTTAATGACCCTACACCATCATATCTGATCTTAACAGGGTGTACATGATGTGTTGAATCGGTTGAAAGCATACATTTCTCCTTTCCTTCGCTGTTTTCATTCTGCAACTTGCCAGTGAAATTGTATGTTCACAACACAGCTACCAGCTTGACTCTGATAAGTGCCATTCAGATATCAGCTGTTCGGTGTTCTTTTCACATGGTTTGGCGACTGCCTCTTTCATACCCTTAGTTACACTTCTCCGGAGAATTCTTCATTAATTAATAGATGTACACAAGGGTTGAGCTTTCTCTCAACAGATCCAAACAAGTGAATCAAGATTACAGATGGGATGAGGTGGCTTTTCTCTTAAATATTTAAACTATGTTCAGAACACTTCACTTCGAAAAAAAATAGCACCAGAAACAGTAAGCACTCTATGACATTCAATAAGTGGGGTTGGACCTGAATGTGAACTCCAATGCAGAGTCAAAGCCCTAGCAGGTAAAACTTCTTCCTGTGCCGTTAACTCACTCTGCTAAATCCCACTCTAGATCACAAAAGAACATGCTAATCCTTTGGTGTCACGATGAGGAACCAGTGCACTGTTTAAGGTGTGGTTTCACAGCACTAGGTCAGAACTCTGTCAAACTGGATGCAATATCAGTACTCAGTACTATTTTGGAAGCAAGCGCAAGCGTCACCCTTAATCTCCTAGGTTTTACTAATCATCAGTCAATGTTACTGGAAATAATTTGATCACCAAACTCTTTGTAATTAAGACCAGAAGACCATAAAGTATTGGAGCAGGATCAGGTCATTCAGCCTGTTGAGTATGTTCTAATCATGGGTGATTTATTTCTCAACCCATTCAGCTGCCTTCTCCTCATAACCCTAATGCCCTTACAAATCACAAAAAACAACATTCAATGACTTGGCCTCCGTTGTCTTTCTCCGGCTGAAGAAATTCCTCTTTATCTCAGTTTTAAAGGCATATCCTTTTATTTCAGGTGTGTCCTCAGGTTCTAGACTCTCCAACAATTGAAAACATTTTCTCTGTGTGCACTGTGTCCAGTTGGTGAGGTAATTTTCTGGGTAAATTGGCTGCCAGATTTTGTGCATTAAACATAATGCTAAAAGAAACATTTTTAGTTGTAAGAATCTTTGAAATCTGATCAGTTGAAAGAAGCTAATTGAATCTTTCTTTCTTTCATTTTAAATCTCTCTTTCTTTCACTTTTTCCAAGGTCATTGTTCTTTCACTTTTACCCAAAGTCGGCATCAGCGGGGGAGCAGAAGTCAGACTGTTTTGATGTGAAAGCAGGATCTTTGATTCCTGTTCTAATGTTGTACTGGGGCTGGGAAACTCAAGGGGAGGAATTAGCTTTTGCTATGAAATGTGCATTGGAAATATAAGATATGTGCAGACTGCTCTTGAAATTCATGCTCCCAATTCACTGTTGCAATTGTGTTGCAAAGTCAGCTTGTACCGCAGGTTGAGGATGACATGAATTGAAATTTGCTGAAGTTCTATCTAACCACTTAAAGGGAATCGCTGTTGGATTCAGCCATAACTACAAGTGACTGGAAGAAGTTATTACCCAGTAGAAACAACCATAGGTATCCTGATTTTCTGATGCAGGTCTGAATACCTTAGTGGAAGGAGTTCATCAAGAGGCACAAATAGAAAGAGATTTATTTTCAAGTCAATGTCCAAATGAAGCATCTATAACCTGTGTTAAGGATTACTGTAGAGTTATGGAATTAGATGAATCTAGTAGACATGAATTCAAATGAAAACCACTCCCCAGTTATTAATTTAAATTGCAAGCAGTAATCAGCTTGAAGTCAAAAGGATGGCTTTGCAAACAAACTGTACTGATTGTAGAACACAGACTGTTGGACCAAAGCACAGAGCTGGCTGCTAAAAGATCTGGCTTACAAAGTAAAGTGATCATGAGATGTTATCATATACAACAGCCGTTAGACAACATTAGACAACAGGGTTATGTTAATTGGCCTGCATTAAACCAGGCAACCTCAGCTAAGCTCTTTGCAGTATAGGAACCAAGTTCAAGTGACCTTGCAGACCAGACTGATATTGTCACTGGCAAAGCTGACCTATCAATAATTGGGATATTTATGTACTCAGAGGGTAGGGGACTAATTTGGTCATTTGGCTCATTGCCTTCAGAAGCTTTTAGTCTATTTGTGTAAATGCTTGTCCCGGCGAAGTATTTAAACCATCGGAGGTGCCTTATCAATTACAAAGTGCTTCCACAATATGTACTTCAAAGGAACCTTTTGTTACTATTGAATTAAGCAATGTCATTGTAGGTTTTGAAATTTATTGGAACCATCCACAGTTACCATTGTCCTCAGGAGTATAAAATCTTTTAGTTTAGAAGGCTACCTAGAGGTTTCCAAGAGAGAATATCTCTTTATGATGACGAATAAAGACTTTCATATTCATTATCTTCTCCAGTTACTTCATTGACCTAGTCACATTCACAACAACCTGGAAGCTTAATAAGCTCACGGGTGTTGCCAAGGTCAGTGAACAACAAAAATCCTATCTCCCACAACTACTACATGAACTTTGTGCACTGATCTTGCTAAACATTGTCTTCATGAACCCAATAATGATCTTTGCGATCACAACTCCTACCTAACACATACATGACCATGACATTTCTTCACGTTTATTATCTCGAGCAGCACTCTTACACTTTGCAGTTTTTGTATGCTTGAAATTGTCCAAAACACTGCAGATACCTCACCCAGGCAAATGGTAATACAGCCTACAACTCCATTCCTTCTCTCTCACTGGACAAGAGAGGATACATCTTTCACCAAATGTAAAAGAGGGCAATGTACTACTCTCTGCCAGTAAACTCATGAGAGAGAGAACTATGACTATTACTAGAGCGGCTACACAGAGGCTATTGTCTCGAAGCAGCAAATAGATTGTTGAAGATAACACCATATTCATACAGTATATAATGCATTTTCATGTAACCCACATCATTTTTATCCACATTATCCACACTCTCTTCTGCAGCAGAAGGACTTACCTCTTAGCTCCATCTATGCTCTCATTATGCATGATTTCTTTCAGATAGTCAAGGTCCCTGTTGCTAAGAAATTGGGGAGCACAAAAAATATCAATTCAAAAGATGACACTCCACGCACTGTAGATATCACCTGTCATCTGCAGCTTTGGTAGATGTAGTTCTCTCTGTTGATGAGGCTAGGTCTCCCATGTATGCCAATCATGGTACATTCAGTATACCAGTCAATGTATCCCAGTTGTACAGGGATTAACATCATTAAAATCCTCCTCTTCATACTTAGATACAACACATACAAGCTTAAGAACATACACGAGCTCATTACAGCTGTGGGGTTATAATCTATGAGTAATACTGCAAGCACAATAGTAGATGTGATGCCAAAAATAAACTGCACTAGGAAGCCTATTTCTAGGCCCACATCTCCTGCTTTTCTTTTCATCTGTCTTAATTTCAGGAGGGATTTTGAGATACAGAAAATGTAAAGACTTTAGGAAATGGGATACTTAGATCACAACTGCAACACTTAACATCACAGTCAATAATCATGACAATTGATTGAACATAAGGTCACTGTTTGTGATCAATGAACAGTTTTGATGGGAATCAGCAGCACGAGTATGCCTGAGTGAGATAATTCAACCATTTCCAAGAGCAATTATTTTGAACTGAAATGTATTATGAGCCTAATCAGTCCTTATTTATTCATGAGGAAGCACACTAATCCTAATGGTTGATGCTTGAAAATTTTTCTGAAAATCACCAGCTGTTTGGCAAACATTTTTATTTGCTCTCACAAAAGAAGCAGAATTAAAATCAAAATCAAATGTAATATCACTGACATACGATATGAAATTTCTTCAGAATGAATAAAATGCACCTTCCATAGAAATTGGGAGCAGTCCAGTTACTCCATGAATCTTCTGGACCAGTGCCCGTCCTGCATTTCTAGAGATGTATCGTGGAGAGGATTCTAACTGGCTGCATCACTGTCAGGTATGGGAGGGGGGAGGGGGCTACTGCACACATCGAAATAAGCTGCAAAGAGTTATAAACTTAGTCAGCTCTAATTTGGGCATTAGCCTACATAGTATCCAGGACATCTTCCAGGAGTGACGCTTCAAAAATGTGGCATCCATCATTTAGGGCCCCCATCACCTAGGCCATGCCCTATTCTCATTGCTATTATCAGGAACAGCTTCTTCCCCTCTACCATCTGATTCCTGAATGGGCATTGAACCCATGAACACTACCTCACTAAACTATGATTATTTTTAATTTTGCACTACTTACTTAATTTAACTATTTAACTATTACAGTATTTCACAGTTTTTTTTCTCCAAAATTATATATTGTATTATATTGCTACCAGAAAGACAACAAATTTCACAACATATGCCTCTGAATTTAAACCTGATTCTGATTCAAATGCTTACCTATGCTCTGGAAATGAGAGGTTCAGATATTACAGAGCTCATTTAAAACACTATGCAAGTACTCTGTCCATTAGCAGCTACAACTTGAAGCAGCACTTTGCTGAGTTCTTGCTGGTACAGTTACTGAATGAACATATAACCTCAGTTTTACTGGATGGAAGATCATTGATCGAAGAGTCATAGAATCATAGTGTCATTGATTCATACAGTAGGGAAACAGGCCCTTCGGCCCAACTCATCCATGCCTAGCAAACTAGCCCCATCTGTCTGCAATTGTCCCCAGTCCTCTAAACCTCTCCAAACCATGTATGGTAAGTATGCAGCGGTGTTGTAAGAGGTCTCAAAACAAAATATTTTTGCAGCATGGAACTGTCTTAAATAAACATTGATTTGCTCATACTCTATTAATTAAAAATGGGTAGGTAAATTATCTTTTAAAAGACAGCAATATATAATGAATAAAAAGAAGAGAATGAGGTTAACTTTGTCCAATTATCTGAAGTAAATTTTATGAACAGAAAAGAAATGGACATGCTTCCTTGCTACAATCAATGCAGAAAATATTAAGAATGCTGAATAAGTTAGGCAGCAGCTGCGGAGAGATAAACTGAGTCAATATTTCAGGTTGATATTACTGCTGGTGATCCCAGCTGAGAGGTGGTGGCAAAGGTTTATTAGCACCATAAAGGTTTGGAGGAGATGGAGATAGAAAGAAAGTGAGGAAGATAAACAATGTTCAAATTATTGATCACTGAACACCACAGTTGCTGGAAATCTTAAATAAAAGCAAATGTTAGAAATACACAGTGTCTGCTGTTGTCTATCCATGTTTACAATGTGTTGGTAATTGGAGTAAAGGTATTGCTCAATTTCCAGTTGTTCCTTTTATGGATTTTTTCCATTGTGCCTTTGTTTGGATTACTTTCCTTTGATTTATAAACCTATTTTTCATTATTGTAGTTAACCATTTTCCAGGCATTGAATTTAACAACAGCAATCTGCCTACATTGCATTTCACCCTGCAATTTTGATTAACACAGTTTCATTTCCCAGAGCACATTGTTGGAACACTTATCTTTTCTCAATCAAGGGTTGTTTGTACCATTAGTGTACAGAAATCCTGATTAGAGATATTTAGTAATAAAGGACTGAATTAATGAAATAATTTAACCTGATTTGGAGAGATTATAATAATCTTGATGTATCTGCTAATTACTCTTCCTTCTATGCTAGAAGGTTAACCTTGATCATATTCCCAATTGTCAATCTGTTGCTCATCCAGTAAGACATGACACTTGGTAATTGACCAGATCATTCTTTTCTAACTATAATCCATGCCTCAGTAGTCTGTCTGCTGACATTTGCTGGTGAATGCCCTCTTCTGATTGCAGCATCCCTAGTGGCTGAGAGGTCTTACTGCAAGGTTTGACTCTGTTGTCGTAAATAATTATAACCACACATTTCTTTTGATCTAAGACCAAGCATCTAACTATCTGTCCCTAATTGGTCTGAATAAGTAGGACAACAACTCTTTTCCTTTCTCCTACCTGCTCAGCTGCTTCATACACTTTTAATGTAATCATCTCATTTGAGGTGGTTAAACACAATTTCAATAATTGCAAGCTTTATGCCATGGGGCATGAACCTCAAAAGAATTATATGTTCACAATGGGGAATGGTACAGGTGACAGAATAAAAACCTTCTTATAGCAGTGATCCCCAACCATCGGGCCGCGGACCGGTACCGGGCTGCAAAGCATGTGCTACCGGGCCACGAGGGAACGATATGATTTGACTATATGAGTCAGCTGCACCTTTCCTCATTCCCTGTCACGCACTGTTGAACTTGAACATAAGGTTGCCAACTGTCCCGTATTAGCTGGGACATCCCGCATATTTGGGCTAAATTGGTTTGTCCCATATGGGACCGCCCTTGTCCCGTATTCCCCCTGCTAAGGTAGAGCGTTCCTATGAAATCGTTCGTAAGCTGAAATGGCATAAAACGAAGAAGTAATTACTATTAATTTATATGGGAAGAATTTTTGAGCATTCCCAGACCCAAAAAATAACCTACCAAATCATACTAAATAACACATAAAACCTGAAATAATACTAACATATAGTAAAAGCAGGAATGATATGATAAATACACAGCCTATATAAAGTAGAAATAATGTATGCACAGTGTAGTTTCACTTAACAGAATCGGGAAGAACAACATAGAACATAGAACATAGAATAGTACAGCACATTACAGGCCCTTTGGCCCATAATGTTGTGCCGACCCTCAAACCCTGCCTCCCATATAACCCCCCACCCTAAGTTCCTCCATATACCTGTCTAGTAGTCTCGTAAACTTCATGAGTGTATCTGTCTCCACCACTGACTCAGGCAGTGCATTCCATGCACCAACCACTCTCTGAGTAAAAAACTTTCCTCTAATATCCCCCTTGAACTTCCCACCCCTTACCTTAAAGCCATGTCCTCTTGTATTGAGCAGTGGTGCCCTGGGGAAGAGGTGCTGGCTATCCACTCTATCTATTCCTCTTATTATCTTGTACACCTCTATTACGTCTCCTCTCATCCTCCTTCTCTCCAAAGAGTAAAGCCCTAGCTCCCTTAATCTCTGATCATAATGCATACTCTCTAAACCAGATTAAGCCAAAACCGATTTGTAGAAAAAAATGGCACATACACGCATGCGCACATCATGGTCATGGTAGTCTTTCCTGGGGTAAACACAAGTGTCCCGTATTTGACTGCTACTTTTGTCCCTTATTTGGGAGTGAGAAAGTTGGCAACCCTACTTGA
The DNA here is from genome assembly GCF_030028105.1 of Mobula birostris. Taxonomy (NCBI): domain Eukaryota; kingdom Metazoa; phylum Chordata; class Chondrichthyes; order Myliobatiformes; family Myliobatidae; genus Mobula; species Mobula birostris. The sequence goes on along the minus strand of NC_092391.1, from coordinate 33,008,040 downwards.
ACCCCCGCACCACCCCTCTCGTCGGCCGGTCCGCAAGAATATTGTCAATATTAAACCGGTCCACGGCGCAAAAAAGGTTGGGGACCCCTGTCCTATAGCTTCCCTGCTCCTGCTTTCTGGCTGTACGCACAGACAAGATAATCCGTTTAGTTGTTTTCCCTTTCTAAGTATGTTTTTCCAACAGAACCCACCTCAATTTTTTTATTTGCACCACATTTTATATTAATATTGTGAATATAGAGCTCAGTGGGAAATTGAAAATCACAGGACAGTCAGATACATGTCCTTCTGTTTATTACTCTATTTGCATAGTTATTACAAAGCCTTGCATCGGGCTTCTTCAACACTTCGCTCATCCAGGCTGTTGTCCCCACATGCTTCAAATCCACACCATCATCAAAAAAAATCTGCATATTCAGAACTAAAGGTGTACCACCGGTGGAACTAACACCAACTATCATGAAGTGCTTTGAACTACTGGTAATGGTACACAGGATGCTCACCAATATGCTAACTGAGAGAACCACTCTACAACAGGTGCCATTGTATCTGTCATGCACCTGGCCTTAACACACCTAGAGAACAAGGATACTTATGTCAGAATGCTGTTTCGCATTTCACTTTGGTATTCAGCACTATTATCCCACAGACCTTGGTGAAACAAGCTCCTACACCTTGGGACACCACTGAGCAACTGGGTGTTGGACTTCCTAAACAACAGACATCAGATAGACAGGATGCACAACTGCTCCTCACTCCTCATCATCCTCAAACACTGGTACCCCAACCCCCCACCCCTGGCCGGTTTGTGTGCTGAGCTTATTGCTGTACGCTCTGCTCACACACAAATGCATGGCCAAACACCTCAGTAATTACATTGTCAAGTTCGCCTTTTGAAGGTGTCCTCGATACTGGGGAGGCTAGTGGGGAGGATCAGGTACATATGTACAGAAATTCCATAAAATGTCATGATTGATCCCACCCACCCTGCTCATAGACTCTTTGTTCCTCTCCCATCGAGGAGGAGGTTATGAGGTATCCACGCTAGGAACGCCAGGCTCAAAAACAGTTACATTCACCAAGCAGTAAAGCTGATCAACAACTCCACCTACTAACCTACCCTGCCACACTACTCACCACCTCAAATTTACCTTTACCTGGCAGAGTCACCTATGTACAGACGCTCTTGTACCTAGTGTCACTTTAGCTGCATACAGTCAATCTATGTACATAAGCTGTATCATATATTTATATTTATTGTTTTTTTTTTATTATTGTGTTCTTAATCTTATTGTGTGCTAAAAATAACCGAAAATGTGTAACGCGGGTGGTTGATGTTGGGTTGAGTTGTTGTCCGATCTTGGCAATCTTGGCACTGTTCACTTGTGGTAAGTGTATAAAAGCCAAGCATTCGGAGGACACACCACAAATGAACAGTGCAATGATGGTGTCTCCTCGTATGGTGATAAAATGTTTGTAAATGGATTGTCAAGTTATTTTTCTGCTTATTTTAGTGCTGCATCGGAACAATTATTTTGTTCTCCTTTACACTCGTGTCCCAGAAGTGACATTAGGTATTTAATTTTCTCAGCACTTGCTGGGATATTAAACTTCTGATCAATCTTTGTGCTTATGAACCTCCCAACCTCATTAATGCAGGCACAGTTGCTACTCTTCCTGCAAGTATTCTGACTGGTTATATTCTGTTCTATTAGAAGATGAAGCACTGTTCCTCAAAGTTATATTGGCCTCCATTATAATTGTGTAAGGACCCGAAAACTGAAGTTATATGAGGAATGGGATAGAAAATTAGAGTGGTATGAAGCAGGAAGTTCAGGGTCAACCTTGTGACCGAAAGCAGTGTAATTGCCCAATCTTTATTTGATTTCTTCAAAATAGAAGGGAGCATAACGTGAGCACTGAGTGCAGTACATCAAAATGGGCATTTTTATACTTCTCCCTCTTTACCTCTGTTACAAACTCTGACAAAGGTATGATACTTGTCCACATTGAACCTAGTGGCCCTTCATAGAAAAAAATAACCTAGACGTCTTGATCGAGAAAACAGAGTAAAATGGGGCTGACAAAGTATAGTGCATTAGTCAACATGTTTCCTGAGCACTGGATACAAATTATCTGTAACAACTAAGTAACTGGAACTTCGATCAAAGTTTTTTTCAGCATCAGAGGCTTTGAGAATCAGGGTTGAGGGGTCGAATGTTCTTCGATATTCTTTGTTCCTGTGTGCAATAAGAACTGAATATCAGTGATATATAGATTGGGAGGTATGGGGAGATATCAATTGTATATATCAAATCATACATTCCTTTTTTGGATGAAATGATTATTTTACATTATCACGGAAGGTTAGAAGAAGAAAGCCCTTAACTCTGAGTGGAGTCATCGGGACACAGCCATGATGGCGTTTTTTTAGTAGGCTTTCTTATTTTTACGAGGCTGAGTTGCTAGCTTGACGCTCAACCCAGCACGGCTGGAAAGCGTGTAAGGGAGCCGACTGGATTCGAACTCGGGAACCTTCGCTCCGAAGTCCGGCGCTGATGCCACTACACCACCAGCTGGCATCACGGAAGGTTAACATTACCATCAGTAATTATTTAATGCTAATTCCCTCAATAGTTTGCCCTTTAACCTCCTGCAAGTTTTCCGAATTATGGTCGACTGATGCACACTTATCTGTTATTAAACACATTTGAACATATTCTGCCTTCCAGCTGACTAATTTTATTGAAGAAACAATTTGGCTCTTTGCTGAAAATTAATTGATTGCAGTCTGTTCATGCTCATTTAGTACAAAGGAAAGAACTATTAGTTTGGTTTCTCAGCAAAACCAGGTCTGTGTTATTTGGAGCACGTTACTGAGCAGATTGTACTCTGTGGTGCTTCAATACACAATCCAAGAATTGCTGCAGTGATGCTTGAATTCTCCTGATAATTGAATGCCTTTATTAATGAAGATATTGTCTACATTGGCAGTATTGTGATAAAGGCAGAAATTCCAATTAGCATTACTTCCTTTAAAGAATGGAAGAGAACCATGTTAACTTTTCTCTTATCACCTTTAGACTATGTTTTTTTATAATTCTAAAATCCTCTTCTATAATGGGTATGATGTTAAATTTATAGTGTTGCATAATTCCATATGTGACATCAATAGTGCCTTTTCACTATCAGAGTGCTTTTAAATTTATTTCACTGAACTGATTTTCTCTTATAAGAATGTTCTCAGCCCTTCTTTCATCCTGAAGCTCCATATAGTTTATTTTAAACACAAGACATTCTGCAGAGGCTGGAAATCCAATGCAGCACACACAAATGCTGGAGGAACTCAGCAGGCTAGGCAGCATCAATGGAAAGGAATAAACAGGCAACATTTCGGGGCAAGACCATCCTTCAGGACATAGTTTATTTTGTTTTCTGGCTCCCATTTTAATTATGTATTCATTCAAATTCCAGACTGTTCATGTACTGATACTGTTACCTTCCTTGTGAAAATTACAGCACATATTTGCCTACAAATTGGATCACTTGGGAATATTTCATTCAGCACTGTGTAATCCATAACTAATTGTACTCATAGCGCATAGAACAGTACAGTACAGGCCCTTACCCCACAAAGTTCTTCCAGCCTTTTAATCTACTCAAAGATCAATCCAACCCTTCCCTCCCATTTAGGCCTCCAATTTTCTGCCATCCATGTGCCTGTCCAAGAGTTTCTTAAAAGTCCCTAATGTATCTGCCTCTACCACCACATCTGGCAGTGCACCCCATACAGTACAAACATTCTGTGTAAAAAATCTACCTCTAACATCCCCCTTATAGGAATCATTCTGGGGTTATGAATTTATGTATAGCATAATTATGGATTAACTGAAATGAAAACCAGTCTTCAGGAAATAACAATGAAATATGGAACTTCCAAATGATACTTTTTGGCTAGAAAAAGCAATCATTCTGATTTTGTCCCATTGAAACTACACAGGGGAAGACTGCCTTCCCTCAGTACTCCTCCATCCTCCTCAAACATTACCCCCTCTGAAAGCACTGCCCTCCACTCCAATCCCAAACTTGTCATCAAACCTGCAGACAAAGGTAGTAGTGTGGCCAACTGACCTCTACTTTGCTGAGGCCTGGTGGCAACTCTCAGACACATTCTCATACCTAACTGTAACCCAGGTTAAGTAAACCCAAAATTGTAATGTTAGAAAGTTCGACCTGCGGAGGGATGAAAACAAGGTTTACCAATTAAATAAAAAGAATTTGAAACAAATGCTATGCAAGGGAGGGGCAGGCTGGACACAGGATGGACAAGGAGAAAAACGCAGAATCAATTTAGAAGCTGAAGAATGAACTGTTAAGAGTGGATTTAGTAGTGAGTATCTTTACCCGACTAACTTGAAACCCTCAGGATGAAACGCCTGGAGGAGAGGCAATAGTGATAAAAAATTTATTGAAGCTACAACTATAACATACAGCAGCTATGACGAGACAATATCGGCAGAGACCAGTGCCCAAAATCCCTACCGTGTAGTTGGGAATTAGTTCTGCAAAATCATACTAAGGCATTTGGTCAGGTTTTGTACAAGTTTGTGAATTGATTTACTGTGGATGATCAAATATCTCATCCAATGAACCAAGATGGCGAGCCACCCAGATGAAGAACCAGTGCGTAATGACTCAGTGTGTAATGACCCAATGTGTAATGACTTAGTTGGATGTATAAGTCTATTTTCAAATGAAGAATCCAAATTTGATTTTCTGCAAGAACTGATTATTTTTGCACAGACTTTGATAAATTTCTGAATGAGATTTACTTTGTTTAAGAGTAGTGATGTTGGAGAATTGTCATGAAAGGAGTTAAACTGTGTATGTATAATTTTTGAATTTGAATTTAAACTTGTAGATATATTGCCTGGAACTGAAACTGAAGTTAACTATAATACTTGAGAATAGGTATTATATTTGGATTTCTAACTAACTAGAGATAAGTAAAAAGGGAAGTTTAGTCTGTAAACTTTTAAATAGGGAGTAACACTAGATCTAATTAGTTAGAGAAATTGGAGTAACAAAGGTTATTTTAATGATTATCACTGATTCTAACTAAACAGGAATTTAGCTTTTGTTGATATTTGAGATTTGGGACCTAAACAGAATGTTTGAAATTTGAATTGTTCTTGCTCATATAAATATTTTGTTTTTTTTTTCTTATAACCAAAACCTTATTTCCAGAAGTGTGTGGTTTCTATTCACTGCCTTCTTCTGATACCTGGATTCTTCTGATGTCCTATTTGCACCTAGTGTAATTTGATTTTCTCTGAAGAGTGCGACGACTAGTCACACACAATAAGACTGGTGCTACACAGGCATTACATACCTCTTGAAGAGGACCCCACTCCGGACCATCAGAAAACTGTCTCTGACACCACCATTGACCTCATCCACTCTGGAGAGCTCCCATCCACTGCCACCAAACTCTTAGTTCCCTTACCAATTTACAACGGCTAATTAACCTACTAACCGGCATCTATTTGTGGGTGGAAAACAGAACATCTAGAAGAAAGCCACGCACATACGGGAAAGGAACGTACAAGCTTGGTAACAGAGGATGCATAAATTAAACTCTAAAGTCCAACACCCTGAGCTTTAGTAGCATTGTGCTAACCGCTAAGCTACCTGGCAGCCCACTTTGTCACTTAACCTTCTAACATAGAAACATAGAAAATAGGTGCAGGAGTAGGCCATTCGGCCCTTCAAGCCTGCACCACCATTCAGTATGATTATGGCTGATCATCCAACTCAGAACCCTGTACCTGCCTTCTCTCCATACCCCCTGATCCCTTTAGCCACAAGAGCCATATCTAACTCTCTCTTAAATATAGCCAATGAACTGGCCTCAACTGTTTCCTGTGGCAGAGAATTCCACAGATTCACCACTGTCTGTGTGAAGAAGTTTTTCCTAATCTCAGTCCTAAAATACTTCCCCTTTATCCTCAAACTGTGACCCCTCGTCCTGGACTTCCCCAACATCAGGAACAATCTTTCTGCACCTAGCCTGTCCAATCCCTTTAGGATTTTATATGTTTCAATAAGGTCCCCCCTCAATCTTCTAAATTCCAACAAATATAAGCCTAGTCGATCCAGTCTTTCATCATATGAAAGTCCTGCCATCCCAGGAATCAATCTGATGAACCTTCTTTGTACTCCCTCTATGGCAAGGATGTCTTTCCTCAGATTAGGGGACCAAAACTTCACACAATACTCCGGGTGTGGTCTCACCAAGGCCTTGTACAACTGCAGTAGTACCTCCCTGCTCCTGTCCTCGAATTCTCTTACTATGAATGCTAACATACCATTCGCCTTTTTCACCGTCGGCTGTACCTGCATGCCCACTTTCAATGACTGCTGTATAATGACACCCAGGACTCGTTGCACCTCCCCTTTTCCTAATCGGCCACCATTCAAATAATAATCTGTTTTCCTGTTTTTGCCACCTAAGTGGATAACCTCACATTTATCCACATTAAATTGCATCTGCCATGAATTTGCCCACTGTTTAGTCATATATTCATGGAGCAATCCTTCAACATGGTAACAAAAAGGGTGTAGTTTGGGTCCAGCTTTTGGAACAGACATCATTATTGAATATTCAAGGAGATTCTACTCATTAGTATGTGCTACCATTGTAAATATGTAATTCTTACATATTTAAACTTCCAATATTTAAACTTCAGTAGGTGATTATTGCAATTGAGATTGCAGTGTTTTTATTCTCAGCTTTGTGTTGAAGAAGTATAAAACATGATGCCAGGAGAGTGAGATGCTCTTGGATTCTCCTGGAGCTTCACTGTGTGAATCAAGGTTTTATATTTCCCAGTTACAGCTTTCTTGTGGCTCAGTTTTAGTCAATCACAGTGCCACCTATACTTTTCTGTGATCATATTCAAAGTATGTCCTCTGGTGTTAGCCATTGCTACCCTAAGGGGAAACAATGCTTGGCTATCCACTCTTTCTATTGCTCTTATCAACTATGTCAAGTTGTCTTTTATCTACCTTCATTCATTAGCTCAATCACCTTTCCTCTTAAAATATGCTCTCTAATCCAGGCAGCATTCTGATAAATCTCCTCTGTACTATTTCTAAAGCTTTTCATATTCTTACTTAACTTCCTATATTCACTTGCTATTCACCTCATCCTTTTTACTAGCTATGTTGTTGACAGCCAGAGTAAATTATGTTGGAATTGTTGTCAAGTGAATTCACAACAATCGTAAAATTGAATCGGCGCTTCCAATCACAATCCATGTTTGTCACAACCACGGATTTGGCAGCACAGTAGATACGGCAATCGTGCTTGTGAATTTGCACATGTCAGCTAATTATTATCTAATCGTGATAGTATTTAACTCCACTCTTGTCGTCGTAGTGCTTGTCGAGACTTGGACAGAGCATAGCAATTCTTCGTTGCCTGTTTGCATTCGGCCTTCCCTGAGAAATTGGACTTTTGAGTCAACTGATCCTGACTAGTGGTATTTTCTTTTAACGCTTAGATGTTCTTTTCGGTCACAGTGTAGGCTTCGTTTCCCATTTGAGAGTTTTAGTTAACGGCCCTGTTTTGGCGTAGCGTTTATTGTTTTATTTTCCCTTTAACACTATTCACACAAAGATGGACCCAGCAGAGAGAAAGCTGCTGACCTTGGTCATGAAATTCATTGGTCAGGTAGGAGACAAGCCCAGTCTCATTTGGAGGAACAGGTATCATCCCTATCTGCAACTGTTCAACAGCTCACCACAGATAATCGGACACAGGTGTCTGCGATTTCTGCACTCACGGCTGCCGTCCATGAGCTTACTGTGAACAGCCAGCATCAGCTGACAGCAATTAAAGTTCTCATCAACTCAATTCAGCAGCTTCAGGCCGCTTCAGTCCCACTCCCAGCATCTCGCAGGTCCTCCTTTACTGCTGCCCCAACAATCTCTGCTACAAATGCTTCTGCTCCCGTGCCCAGACCAAATCCGACTCCCACGACCGTACAGGAACCAAATATTCCACCATCTGGCAGATATTCTGGTGATCCTGATGGTAGCAGGAATTTTATTACCTAATGCGAGCTGACATTCCAATCCCAGCCTGGTTGCTTTGGTGATGATGCGCGAAAATTGGCGTATATGGTCAATCTTCTTGATGGACTTCCACTCAGCCTGTTCAATGCTTTACGGGAGCAAGAATACCCCGCAGCCTAGTCGTTCCGACATTTCATGGTGGAGTTAAGGAGGGTTTTTGATTTTCCTGTACGGGTCAGGAGGCTGCCCACCAACTCTTGGACCTGTGCCAAGGCAGAGGAACAGTGAGAGCCTATGCAGTTAAATTCTGCACCCTTGCAGTCGAGACGGAATGGAATGAGAGATCTCTCATCACTGCCTTCCAGCATGGACTGAACACAGGGGTCCAGCATGAGATCACAGTTCGGGACGAGCAGGATAGTCTGAATGACCTGATTAATCTTACTATTCAAGTTGACGACCAGGTAACTGAGTGGCACAGGGAAAGAATGTTTCAAACTTCCTACGCGCTGCCTGATCACCGTCTTTCCTCGCCTTCTCCCCTCCTTCCCCACCCAGCACCCAGCCCACGGAGGAGATTATGCAAGTGGGGCGCATGCACCTGTCTCAGGAGGAACAAGAGCAGTGCCAGAGAACAGGTTCCTCCCTCTATTGTGGTGATCCGGGACACTCCCAGGCAGCAAGTTCCAAGCGTCCAGTAAAAGAGAATGCCCATCAGCAGGGAGGGGAGTCCTGATGGGTCGGTTCTCTCTTTAGTCAGCTTCCCCTAATTCTGCAATGCTTGCAGCTTCCTTGTCGTGGAGATCTCAGACCCATGAACTTAAGATGTTTATTGACTCTGGTGCAGCCGGGAATCTTATTGGAATCAGGTTTATTATCACTGGCATGTGACGTGAAATTTGTTAACTTAGAAGCAGCAGTTCAATGCAATACATAATCTAGCAGAGAGAGAGAAAAAAATAATAAATAAAATAAAACATAATAACAAATAAACAAGTAAATCAATTGTGTATATTGAATAGATTATTAAAAAATGTGCAAAAACAAGTGAGGTAGCGTCCAAAGCTTCAAAGTCCATTCAGGATTCAGATGGCAGAGGGGAAGAAGCTGTTCCTGAATCGCTGAGTGTGTGCCTTCAGGTTTCTGTATCTCCTGCCTGATGGTAACAGTGAGAAAAGGGCATGCCCTGGGTGCTGGAGGTCTTTAATAATGGACTCTGCCTTTCTAAGACACCGCTCCCTAAAGATGTCCTGGATACTTTGTAGGAAGGTGCCCCAGATGGAGCTAACTAGATTTAAAACCTTCTGAAGCTTCTTTCGGTCCTGTGCAGTAGCCCCTCCATACCAGACAGTGATGCAGCCTGTCAGAATGCTCTCCACGGTACAACTATAAAGGTTTTCAAGTGTATTTGTTGACATGTCAAATTGCTTCAAACTCCTAATAAAGTATAGCCGCCTGTCAGAATGCTCTCCACAGTACAACTATAGAGGTTTTTGAGTGTATTTGTTGACATGCCAAATCGCTTCAAACTCCTAATAAAGTATAGTTGCTGTCTTGCCTTCTTTATGACTACATCAATGTGTTGGGACCAGGTTAGATCCTCAGCGATCTTGACACCGAGGAACTTGAGGCTGCTCACTCTCTCCACTTCTGATCTCTCTATGAGGATTGGTATGTGTTCCTTCGTCTTACTCTTCCTGAAGTCCACAATCGGCTCTTTCGTCTTACTGACGTTCAGTGCTAGGTTGTTGCTGCGGCACTCTTCCACTAGTTGGCATATCTCACTCCTGTACGCCCTCTCATCACCACTCTCTCATTCAAAGATGGGGAGTTCCAACTCAGGAATTAAGAGAAAGGATCAGCATCAAGGCACTGGACGATTGACCTCTGAGAACCGGCCAGATCCACCATTCCATCCAACCCCTCCAACTGGTGCTGGAAGGCAACCACCATAAATAAATATCTTTCTATCTGGTTAATTCACCTGAACTGCCACTGGTACTTGGTTTCCCCGGTTATCTCGCCATTACCCATGGATTAATTGGTCTCTGAAAATACTCCAACAGTGGGGACTGGCATGCCTGTCTACCTGTCTGGGTCCGGCTCAAGCTCCATTCCATGAATCTCCTCCTGAGTCAGCTAAGGATGTGGACTTGTCTGGGATTATAGCTTAATATGCTGATCTCCATGAGGTTTCCAGTAAAAGAAAGGCCACCACCCTGCCCCCACACCGGCCATACAACTGTGCCATAGACATCCTACCTGGCACTCTTCGTCTCCGGGGCCAGCTCCTTTCCCTCTCTCGTCCTGAAACGGTGGCCATGGAGGAATACACTAAGGAAGCATTGAGCATGGAGTTTGTCTGTCCATAATCCTTGCCGGCAGGAGCGGAGTTCTTTTTTTGTGAGCAAAAAAGATGGCAAGCTCTGTACCTGCATTGATTATTGGCCTCTGAACAACATCACTGTGAAGAACTGCTACTCTCTTCCCTTGCTGGCGTCTGCATTTGAACATCTCCAGGGAGCAACAATATTTTCCAAAATTGATCTGCACAATGCTTACAATCTGACTCGCATAAGAGAAGGGGATGAATGGAAAATGGCTTTCAGCACCTGTAATGGCTACTATGAGTACCTGGTGATGCGTTTTGGCTGTATTCCAGGCCTTGGTTAACAATATGCTCGGGGGTACTTTGAACCAGTTTGTGATTGTATATTTAGATGACATCCTTATCTATTCCTGCTTTCATCAGGAGTACATCCAGCATGTCTGGAGAGTACTCAGACGCCTTCTTGAAAATAACCTGTACGCCAAGCTAGAAAAATATGAATTCCATAAAGACCGGGTGTTGTTTTTGGGCTATATACTTACCCCATCCAGTGTTCAAATGGACCCTAGTAAAGTTCAGGCAGTTGCAGAGTGGCCCAAACCGTCTGCAGTCAAACAGGTACGGCACTTCAAGGGATTTGTGAACTTTCATCGCCGCTACATCTGGAATTTCGGCTCTATCGCGGCTCCAATTAAAGCACTCACCACGAAGATCTTGGCAGGATTCCACTGGACGGACAATGACAATCAAGCATTTTCCGAGTTAAAATGACGTTTCACGACTGCCCCACTGCTGCAACACCCAGACCCATCTCAGCCATTCATTGTCGAGGTGGATGCATCCGATGTAGGCATTGCAGCTGTCCTCTCTCAGCGCTCATTTGCGGATAGCCAGCTGCACCCTTATACCTTACTTTCCAATCGCTTGACTCCGGCTGAGAGGAATTACGACATTGGGAACCGGAAGCTTCTGGCTGTCAAGGAGAACCTGGAGGAATGGGGACACTAACTGGAGGGGGCAGAGCATCCATACTTGGTCTGGACAGATCTCAAGATCCTCTCCTATATTCAGGATGTTAAGAGATTCAACTCTTGTCAATCCCAATGGGCTCTCTTCTTCACACGGTTCAATTTCGTCCTCACTTATTGCTCTGAAAGCAAGAATACAAAGGTTGACGCTCTCTCCCGGCACTTCGACGGATTTGAGGACACTCCTGATCTAGAGTCCATTCTTCCTCACTCGTGTATCGCTGCTCTGGTGATCTGAGGAATAGAAGGCAGAGGTGAGGGCCACCCAACAATCAGATCCTGGCTCGGATGGGGGACCTCCTAACCAGCTGTTTATCCCTGCTGCGGTGCGTTCCAAAGTGTTGGAATGGGGTCACTCCTCCAGTCTGGCTGGACACCCGGGAATTCAACGGACTCAGGAGTTTATAAAGAGACAATTTTTGTGGCCATCTATGTCCCAGGATGTCCATGACTTTGTACCTGCCTGTCCCACCTACTCTCAGAACAAGACACCACACCAGCGTCCTGCGGGTCTGTTATGTCCACTGCCTGTGCCTCACCAACCCTTGTCCCACCTTTCAATAGATTTCATCACTGGTCTGCCCCCGTCTAATGGAAACATCACCATTTTGGTCGTTGTGGATCCATTTTCCAAGGCTGCCCACTTCATTGCCCTCCCCAAGCTCCCATCAGCTGATGACACTGCCACACTCATGGTTCAACATGTGTTCAGGCTCCAGGCTTTCCTCAAGACATAGTGTCTGATCGTGGACAACAGTTCACTTCCCGCTTTTGGAAGGCATTCTGCCCTCTTGCGGGAGCCATGGCCAGCCTTTCGCCTGGCTTCCACCCCCGATCTAATGGCCAGACCGAGAGAGTGAACCAGGAGTTGGAGACAACCCTGCGCTGTCTTGCCTCTTCCAAAACCAGTTCCTGGGGCTCCAAGTTAATTTGGGCAAAAATCGCCCACATTACCTCCAGTCATCCTCCACTGGTATGTTTCCCTCTGAATGCCGGAAGAGATTCCAGCCCCTGCCCTTCCTTGATCGATGTAGGAGTTGCTGAACAGCTGATCCAGTGCTACCAGCTCACCTGGAGATAAGCCAGGGCTTCTCTGCTGTGCACTTAGAAACAGCATTCCCAGCAGGCTGATCGGCTCCATTAATAGGTAAGGCTATTTAAGCCAGGAGAGGAGGTCTGGTTAGCATTAAGGGATCTTCCCCTGAAAGTCGAGAACCGGAAATTGGCACTGCACTATGTGGGACCATTTATAGTGGAAAAGGCTGTCAACAAGGTGTCCTATGGATTGCGTGTACCAGCGTCACTGAAGATCCACCCAGTATTCCATGTTTTGCAGCTCAAGCCGGTTACTACCTCTCCCCTGGCCCCAGTCACCCCACCTCCCCCTCCTCCCCGCGTGGTAGATGGTTCCCTTGTCTATACTGTGTGGCGCCTCCTGGCATCTCGCCAGGTATGTGGCAAGGTTCAGTACCTTGTGGACTGGGAAGGGTATGGCCCAGAAGAATGTACTTGGATTCCGGCGAAGGATATCTTGGACAAGTTGCTGATCCGGATGCAGGTCTGTGGCGCCTCAGGGGCTGCGTCTAGAGAGGTGGGCCATGCCACAACCACGGATTCGGCAGCGCAGTAGATACATCAATTGTGCTTGTGAATTTGCACGAGTCAGCTAATTATTATTTAATGGTGATAGTACTTAACTCCATACTTGTCGTCGTAGTGCTTGTCGAGACTTGGACAGAGCATAGCAACGCTTCGCTGCCTGTTTGCATTCAGCCTTCCCTGAGAAAATGGACTTTTGAGTCAACTGATCCTGAAGACTAGCGGTATTCGTTTAATGTTTAGATGTTTTTTTCAGCCACAGTGTAGGCTTCATTTCCCATTTCAGGGTTTTAGTTAACGGCCCTGTTTTGGCCTAGCGTTTATTGTTTTATTTTCCCTTTAACACTGTTCGCATTAAAGTCTGTGAACTACCGACCTGCTTCAGTGTCTCTCACTCCACACTTGGGCCATATCCGAACCTGGTTACCACATCGGATGTCCCCCTAACATTGGATGTGGATTCAGTGAAATCAATCACAGTATATCTGAATACACAGTATATATCTCCAAGTTCATTACTTTTTGACAGGGATATAATCTGGTGCAAGCAGTAAACATAATATTTTAGCGCATCCAAAAAGATGGATTCTGATTTCTGATTATTCTTTATATTTTGCATATAAATCTGTGCTCCTTCATTAAATTATTTGTAAAAAAAATCCTTCATTAGTTCATTTACATTCGTTTCTTTGTCTTTCCTTACATTATCCATGTTTACTTGTTTGTTAATGATAATGATTGATAACAAAAATCTAAGCTGATTGCATTCACTAGTCTCAAGGGCTGCCATCGCTTTAATATTTAATAATTTTATGCAATCAAACTGCTTTTGCATGTGTATCAGTCACTTCTCATTAGAACTACACATATATTTCATCTGATGAATAAGAAATTAAGACCTAATAGGTCACTACAGTAAGTAATCAATTCAAGTTGCCTGCTAAATCAACTGTAGCTGTTTCAAATTGTTTTTATTTACAGATGCAATGAAAAATGTCTTCAAGTATTAATAATGATAAATGGGTTTGCTTTATTGCAGAATAGATGTTGACATGTCTTATGTTTTGTAGCTCCAACACACAAAACTAATCAAAAGGAAAAACGGAGCTGTGAATGTCATGTCTGCTTTGTTCTTACTTTTAGTAAGGTGTGATGACAAACGTCATTTAGGTACACTTTCATATAACCTGTAATAAATTATATAAACAAAAAGAAGGCATAATCAAACAATATATTTGCAGTATCACTTGAATATTACTAAAATATTAAAAACACAACAATCTTGGCTGCTTAGCTATAAACTGCAACTCAATATAGAATGCATCTCAATTTATATACATAGTAGCAGTGCCCAAAGGCTGAAAGACCAACAAGCAAGCCTCTGTAATCTCCAAAAGGAAGAACCAATCACTATCACAGCAGCAATGGGTGACATATACAGTATATATAACTTCTTTTCCTGACAAGAAGGGTCACTCTGCATGGTTGGTGAGATTTGTGGCATGAAACAATCTTAGGTTCTAGGGCCTCCTCCATGGTGATTGTAAGAGTTGACTCTGGGACTGCAGTTAGTGGATATGACAGGTATGAACATCTTTCTTCTCTAACAACTGACTTCGCTCTCTTTAAATGATCAATGTATCATTTCCAGATGATATCAGAAGCAACCTCCATTGTGTAGGAGAGTATTCCAGTTCTGTCCTTCAACTTTTCAAGTACCCCCTTTTGATCACCTATAGTCCTTACTATGACTACTTGGGCAGGAGTGAAATATTGAACCTCCTCACCTGAGCAACCCTCAATTTGTCTCAGCTTTTTGGCCTGCATACTTCTCCTGAGATTGGGCTTGAGAGGATCCAAGTGTCAATGCAAGCAATGACCCAGGAACAACATAGCTGCTGCATGGTTGGTTGTGGAGTGTGCTCAATTGCAATATACAACAGGAAGCTGGCGAGCTTCTGACTTGGTATCAGTGTACTGTGTCCTGCTGACATTGCTCACAGAGCACTATTTGGATTTTGGAAAAACCTTTTCCACTGAGCCATTTGTATCTGGGTGGTATGGTGCAGATGTAATATGGCTTATATAGTGTGTGATATATACCCTGTGTGTGGAGCTGTGATGGATGCTATTGGGAATACCTCGGACCACTTTGTAGTTGCATTCACTACTACCAAGAAATTTGTGCCCATGAATGGTCCAGCAAAATCCACATGAATCCTCTGCCAGGGCAATGAAGGCCATTACTAGGGATAGAGAGGCAATAGTCTTGGCATATTCTGGGCATGTTGGCATCGCAAAGAGTGCAAGGCAAGCTGCTTGGTCTGTTGATCTATCCCAACCACCAGACAAAGCTTTGAGATGATCATTTCATTTTGACCATGCCTGGATGACTGGCATATTGCTTGGGTGGTGCAACAACTCACAATCTCCACATAAGGCAACCTCCATCAAGGGCAAGTTCATACTGGGGCTGTTAAAATTGGGGAACTGGGATTTCTGTTGCATATTCCAGCCACTCTAGCTGGCCATGTAACCCTGAGAGAGTGTGGAGTCTTTTCTGGTTTCCCTTTGGATCATCTCTGCCATTAATGGGAGACATTCAATTTGTATTATGGAGATACATCAAGGGGAGTGACATCTTTTAGAAATTTTTCAATTATTTCCTTTTCCAAGTGTCAGTATTTCCATGATTAGTTGTCCTCTTGAATTCAAGCTTGTAATTGTGTTCTTCAAGAAACAGAGCCTATCTTTGCATTTGTGCTGCTGCTGTTAGTAGGATACCCTTCTCTGGGTTAAAAATGGGCAGCAGTGGTTGATGATCAGTAAAGGAGGGTAAGCTGTCTCCTATACAAGTACTGATCGAAATTCTTTGCACCCCAAACCAGACTCAAGGCCTCTCTGTCAATCTGTGTGCAATTTTTCTCTGCAGCAGTACAAGAATGTGATGCAAAGTCTATGGCTTATTCACTTCATTCACTCATAACATGTACTTTATACTTTATTGTCGCCAAACAATTGATACTAGAACGTACAATCATCACAGAGATATTTGATTCTGCACTTCCCGCTTCCTGGATTACAAATTGATAGTAAATATTAAAAATTTAAATTATAAATCATAAATAGAAAATAGAAAAATGGAAGGTAAGGTAATGCAAAAAAAAAACGAGAGGCAGGTCCAGATATTTGGAGAATACGGCTCAATAATATGTAACATGACTGCACCTGTACCATAAAGTGAGCGATCACAGGCAATCTTCACTGGATGGTATGGATCATGATGTGAGGGCACAATGTCTAAGGTCATTGGCAGGCGGTGACCAGTGGGGTACCGCAGGGTTCAGTGCTGGGACCGCAGCTGTTTACAATATATATTAATGATTTAGATGAGGGAATTAAAAGTAACATTAGCAAATTTGCCGATGACACAAAGCTGGGTGGCAGTGTGAAATGTGAGGAGGATGTTATGAGAATGCAGGGTAGCTTGGACAGGCTGGGTGAGTGGGCAGATGCATGGCAGATGCAGTTTAATGTGGATCAATGTGAGGTTATCCACTTTGGTGGTAAGAACAGGAAGGCAGATTATTATCTAACTGGAGTCAAGTTAGGAAAAGGGGAAGCACAATGAGATCTAGGTGTTCTTGTACATCAGTCACTGAAAGAAAGCTAATGGCATGCTGGCCTTCATAACAAGGGGAATTGGATATAAGAGCAAAGAGGTCCTTCTGCAGCTGTACAGGGCCCTAGTGAGACCACACCTGGAGTACTGTGTGCAGTTTTGGTCTCCAAATTTGAGGAAGGACATTCTTGTTATTGAGGGAGTGCAGCGTAGGTTCATGAGGTTAATTCCCGGGATGGCGGGACTGTCATATGTTGAAAGATTGGAGCGACTGGGCTTGTATACTCTGGAATTTAGAAGACTGAGAGGGGATCTTGTTGAAACATATAAGATTATTACGGGATTGAACACGCTGGAGGCAGGAAGCATGTTCCCGCTGATGGGTAAGTCCAGAACCAGAGGCCACAGTTTAAGAATAAGGGGTAGGCCATTTAGAACAGAGTTGAGGAAAAACTTTTCACAGAGAGTGGTGGATATATGGAATGCTCTGCCCCAGAAGGCTGTGGAGGCCAAGTCTCTGGATGTTTTCAAGAAAGAGATGGATAGAGCTCTTAAAGATAGCGAAATCAAAGGTTATGGGGACAAGGCAGGAACTGGATACTGATTGTGGATGATCAGCCATGATCACAGTGAATGGTGGTGCTGCTTAAAGGGCCGAATGGCCTACTCCTGCACCTATTGTCTATTGTTTGCTGTCTATTGTCATCATTTCCTTTACCTTTTGGAAAGTCACCTCACATGCTTTGTCCATTGTCATTTTTTCCCTGATCTGTAGTAATGAGTTTGAGGTATGGAGCACCGTGGCCAGGTTTGACAGGAACCTGTTATAGTAATTGACAAATCCTAAACAAAAGACTGCACGGTGCACTGATCTCATAATCTTCTCATATTGTTCACACTACTTGAGATTTTGCAGATGTTCCTTCTTATCCTTACTGGTAATAATGATATCATCCAAGTCACACTGAGGGTCTGGGTAGCCTTTTAGCACCTGGTCCATAGCTTTCTGCCAGAGTACAGGTGCTGATGATACCTCAGAAATAAGCCTATTATAGCAATAAAGCCCTTTGTGATTGTTTATGGTGAAAAAGACTTTGGACTCTTCTTCCATCTCCATCTGTAAGTAGACCTTATCTAAGTCCACTTTGCTGAAGTGTTTCCCTTCAGGAATGTTTGCAAAGATATCCTCTATCCTGTCAGAGGGTATTGATTTACTGTCAGTACTTGGTTGATAGTGTCCTTAAGATTACCACAGATCCTGACAGACAAATTCTTCTTGCCTACTGGGACCACTGGCATTGCCCATGTACTCCATTCAACCATAGAGAAAAAAATTCTTCAGCTTCCATGCAATCTAGTTCACTGACTACTCTATTGCAGATGGTATAAGAAACTGGATGGGCTTTGTAAAATTTGGGTGTGACATTTTCATTTAACACCGTTTTACCCTTGATATGTTTGAGTTTCCAATGCCATCCTTGAGTACTGCTGTGGCAATGCCATCTAGTACCTTCTAATTTACATTCAATTAATTCTACTGAAGAGGAGATGACATGTAAATTGCAGATGGATCTCCAATCAAGTTGTTGCCATCTCAGCCAATCACACCCCACATTGCTAGTCCTCCTGTTCTTACCACATACGTGCCCAATATAGTTTGTTTGTTGTTGCATTTCACTCTTACTAAAGTCATTCCCACAGGAGTTATCTTTTTTCCAGTATAAGTTCTTAGTTGAATATCTTCAGGCCTCTGTTCATTATATTTGAAATACTGTTCAAACCAATTTTGTGGAATGACTGAAACAGATGACTCAGTGTCCAATTCCATTTTAATTAATTTGTCATTAATTTCTGATGTTAACCATACTGCTTGTCTATTGTTAGTTTTCACAATGTAAATCCCAAGGCTACACAGTCCTGCATCACTCTCATCATTATTATATCTTTCATCAACAGCATGCAGATTAGTGCTCTTTTTGGAACTGCAGCTTGACTTTTTAATCATTTTCTATTCCCTGTGCAATCCATTTATTTTTGTCTGTTCAACATGTTCTTTGTATGTGCCCTGTTTTGTTGCATTTTCTGCAAGTTTCATCTTTAAACCTGCATTTGGTGCATGTGAGCCCGAGCCACAATGGTAGTACAGTTTGTTCGTTAAGGCCAGATTCTGTTAAGACATTGCAATTTTGTTCACACTCACTTTCATTGTTAATTGCAACTCAATTGCTTTTCTGACTGCTGTTTCCAATGATACAGCAATTTCTGCTGCTATTTTAAATGTGAGTTGCTCTTCTGTTAGGCGCCATTTTTGAATGGTTTCTTTTCAGAATCCACAAACTAAACTGCCTTTCAGTGTATCATTTGGCCCATCGCAGAACTGACAATGCTCAGACAATCTCTTCAGTTCAATCACTTATGCTGAAATTGACTCCCTTTCCTTTTGATTCTGCTTATGAAACCTAAAACATTCTGCCATCAACAATGGTTTCAGATATCAATATTGCTGCATTACTTTCATGATATCAGCAATCAGGTTGATTGCAGGGAGGCAAAGAGTGGGAATAAAGGAAACGTTTTCTGGTTAGTTGCCAGTGCCTAGTGGTATCCATAGGGGTTCAATAAAATGTTAACAACAATTTATATCTTAACTTGAACAAATATGCCTTTGGCACATAACAATGGAACTTCTGAATCAAGGATACACAGTACATGATTTCCAATCAATCACTTTTCTCAGTGGAACTGAATGCCTATCACCTGACCAGAGAATTTGTGATTTGGTCCAAAATGAAAGCATAGAGGGCAATTCAACAGTGTTCTAAACTTAAGCAATTATTCACCTCACAAATCTTCAGTTTGAAGGATCTTATTTATTTTGTTCCATTAGTTACATTTGTTCCATTAGTTTTGTTTCATTTGCTTCAACAAACAGTGGTAAAGATACTTGGGGCATTCTTCCAAATACAGAAAGTTTGAATCATGTAACAGTCTTTTAGATTGGATTAGTAGAAGTAATCTGTGAGACATAAACATCATGTTTATATATGAAAGTGGGGGTTGAGTGAAAGATGCACAACTAAACCATGGCACCATGATTCAGGGGGTAATTCAAGAGGGGGAGAGAAGAGAAATGTAGTTGTGAGTGGAAAAAGTATAATCAAGGGAATAGAAACAGGGTCCAGGACCTATCATTTGACCCACCGAGGAATTTGGATCAAGGGGGGAAGATACAGTTGTCATCATCTATGTGGGACCAACAACAAAGGAAGAACAAGGAAAAAAAAAGTTTCTGCTGAGAGAATTTGAGCAACCAGGGACAAAATTAAAACGCAGAACCAAAAAAAGTAATAAACACTTAATTATTACCTGAGATACATGCAAACTGGTACAGGGTAATGAGATCAGAGAATTAAATGCATGGCTTATAGATTAGTGTCAGAGAAGCGGATTTGAATTAGTGCGATATTGGCTCTAGTATTGGGGAAGGAGGGAGCTGTTCTGATGGGAGAGACTCCACATGAAACATGCTGGGCTCAATAGGAATTGTATAACAAGGACTGTGGTAGAGATTTAAACTAAATATTTCGATGGGGGTTGGGGTGGTTGGTTCAACAGCTTGAAAAAGCATGGATAAAGAAAAGGTGAAGGAGAGTGAAGTAGAGTGTAGTGAAACCTCCAGAGAGAGGAATAAGACAGAAAATTTAGAAAGGAATAAGAATTTAACTTTAAGCAATATGAAGACAAAATTGAAAAAGTGTTTCATCTGAATACACACAGCATACAAAATAAGGTAGATAAACTTGCAGCACATTTAGGAATTGGCAGGTGATATTGCAGGCATCACAGAGTCATGGCTGAAGAAGATCGCAGTTTGGAGCTTAATATCCAAGTATACGCATCTCGTTGAAAGAACAGGCAGTTGGGCAGAAGGGGTGGGGTCACTTTGTTGGTAAAATATTATACCAAATCCTTAGAAAGAAGCAGCATAGGACATAGGCTCAGAAGATGTAGAATCCTTCTGGATAAACTTAAGAAACTATAAAGTTAAAGACCCTGACAGGAGTTACATAGAGACCTACAAACAGCACCCAAAATGTGACCTACAAATATCAATGGGAAATAGAAAAGGCATGTAAATCGGGCAATGTTATGATAGTCACGGGAGATTTCAATATGCAGTTAGATTTGGAAAATCAGGTTGGTGTGGAATATCAAGAGAAGTGATTTGTAGAATGCCAATGAGATGGCTTTTTAAAGCAACTTATGGCTGAGCCTTCTTGGGAAGACCTATTCTTGAGTGGATATTGTATGATGAACCAGATTTGATTAGTAAAGGAACCATTATGAGGAAGTAATATGACAGAATTCACCCTGTAAATTGAGATGGATAACCTAAAATCAATTGAGTAAAAGTACCTACAGAGGCCTTAGAGAGAAGCTGGCCAAAGTTGTTGGGAAGGGGACATTAGCAGGGATGATGATAGAGCAGCAATTGCTGGAGTTCCTGGGGATAATTAGGAAGATGCAGGATGGCTCATCCCAAAAAGGAAGCATTCTAAAGGAGAAAAAGGCTGACAATGGAAGTTAAAAATAACATGAAAGCAAAAGAGGTGGTGTATAACATAGCTAAAAATTAGTGGAAATCTAGAGGGTTAGGTAACTTCTAAAAACCAATAGGAAGCACCAGAAAGGAAACAATAAGGAGAGAATAGATGAAGGTAAGCTAGCCAATAATATAAAAGAGTATACCAAAAGATTGCGAAGGAATTAGTAGTGATCTTCCAAGAATCACTAGATACTGAAATGGTTCTGGAGGACTGGATAAATCACAAACATCACTCCAATCCAAGGGAGGAAGGCTAAAGATGAGAAATTAAGGCAAGATGGTGTCTGTGTAGATTGGCGACTCTCTGCAGACTGCAGGAAATTGACCCAGTTTTCCTCTTAAGTATGCTCCTTTTGAACTACATTCACTGTAATCTGCAGCTTGTAGATCTCCTCTTAACAAAGTATGAAATTAAATCACTGATCTTCAGATCTCATGTTCAATGGTTAAATGTGGAGCAGTTAAGCTGGCGCCTTTAAGGGTCAGTGCTATGTCCGAAAACGAGGCAGGAGAGGCAGAATTCAAAACAGGCTGATGCGTAGAGGGATGAGGCCTCCTCTACCTTGTATCTTTTAGGTAAATGTACAGTTACTGGAAAATAGATTGACGATCTCAGAACAAGGCTGTTGTATCAGAGACAGATGAGGCAGATCGCAATTGTTTGTTGCACCGAAACTTGATTAAATGCCGATAACTGAATGCAATGATACAACCGGAAGGTCTTACGATTTTCAAAATAGAGGTTGGAAGATGCTAGAACTATAGGTCTTGGGTTAAAGGTGAAAGGTGAAATGTTTAAAGGAAACATGAGGAGGATCTTCTTCACTTAGAGGGCGGTAAAAGCGTGGAATGAGCTGCCAGTGGAAATGGTGAATGTGGGATCAATTTCAACATTTAAGAGAAATTTGGATTGGCAAATTGTTGGGAGGGTGAAGGTCCAGGTGCAGATTGATGGGACTAGGCAGATAAATAGTTTGGATGGACTAGATGTGCCAAAGAGCTTGCTTCTATATATAGTGTTCTATAACTCTATGACTCTCTGACTTGGACAGATTAGGAGTGAGAGCAAAGAAATGGCACATGAAATACATTTCAGGAAATTATATGGTCATGCACTTTGATAGAAAGAATAAAGTCATAGACTATTTCTAAATATGGATCAAATTCAGAAATCAGCAGTACAAAGTCTCGTACAGGATTCCCTAAAAGTTACCTTGCAGGTTGAGTTGGTGGTAAAGAAGGTAAATGCAATGTTGAGAAAATCTGCAGATGCTGGAACTTCAAGCAACACACAAAATGCTGGTGGAATGCAGCAGGCCAGGCAGCATCTCTGGGAAGAAGTACAGTCGGCGTTTCGGGTAGAGACCCTTCGTCAGGACTAACAGAACTTTTTTCCGTTAGTCCTGACGAAGGGTCTCGACCCTAATACTGCATTCCACCAGCATTTTGTGTGTTGAATGCAAATCTCAGCATTCATATCAAGAGGAATAGAATGTAAAAGTAAGGATGTAACACTGAAGTTTCATAAGCCATTGGTAAGCCACAATGGAGTATTGTGAGCAGTTTTGGCCCCCAACATCTAAGAAAACGTGCTGGCACTTGAAAGGGTGCAGAGGAGATTTATGAGAGTGACCCAGGGAATGAAAGGGTTAATGTATGAAGAGTGTTTGATGGCTTTAGTCCTGTACATACTGGAGTTTAGAAGAATGAAGGGGGATCTTATTCAAACCTACTGAATTTTGAAAGTCCTAGATAGAGTGGGCATGGAGAGGATGTTTTAAATAATGGGAAAGTCCAGTATCAGAGAGCACATTATTAGAATAGAAGGACGTCCCTTTGGAACTGAGATGAGGAGGAATTTCTTTAGCCAGAGGGTGGTGAATCTATTGAATTCATTGCTACAAATGACTATGGTGGGCAAATTATTGTGTATATTTAAAATAGAGTTTGATAGATTCTCAATTAGTAAGATCATATATTATTGGGGAGAAGTCAGAAGAATGGGATTGAAAGGGAAAATAAATCAGCCAAGATCAAATGGCAGAGCAGGCTCAATGGTCTAACTGGCCTAATTCTGCACTTACATCTATGGTCTCACTTCAGTCTGTCAAATCAGGTATGATTTACTTTTAATTTCCTACACCCTTTCTGAGAGGCAGTTGATTAACTCTTGACTTAATTTCTTACCATCCCTACAGCCGATATCCTTCATGAAAGTAATATACACAAAATGCTGGAGGAACTCCAACAGGTCAGGCAACATCTATGGAAATAAATAAACAGTCAAGTTTTGGGCTGAAACCTTCATCAGGACTGGAAAAGAAGGGAGGAGAAGCCAAAATTTGAAGCTAGGGGGAGTGAAGGATTACAATCTAGACGATGATAGGTGAAGCCAGATATGTGAAGGGAGGGGTGATGAAGTAGAATCTAGCAGACGAAGGATGGAAAAGATAAAGGGCTAGAGAAGAAGGAATCTGATAAAAGTGTGTAATTGGCCATAGGAGAAAAGAGAGGAGGAGGGACACCAAGTGGAGATGACAGGTAGGTGAGAAGAGAGGAGGTAATAGTGGGAACTGTGTGGGAAGTTGAAAAAGACAGGAGGGGTTGTGGGAAAAATTACCAGTAGTTGTAGAAATTGATGTTCATACCATCAGGTTGAAGGCTATCCAGACACAATATGAGATGTTATTGCTCCAACCTGAATATGGCCTCATCATAACAGTAGAGGATAGCATAGCGTAGACCGTCATGTCAGAATGGGAATGGGATTGGAATTAAAATGGTTGGCCACTGGGAAACCTTGCTTTTTGTGGATGGAGCAGAGGTGCTCGATAAAGCGGTTCCCCAATTTACATTGGGTTTCACCAATGTAGAGCATTTCCACCACCTGCAGAATTTCTTGTGTTTATGTCATTCATGTAATGTTTACAGTACCTTATGTAATTTTTTTTCATATAACAAAAGGTTCATGAGAAATGTAACCACTTTGTTAATTGGGTATGATCTGTCCAATAAGTATGGGAGACATTACTCTCCAAATAGACTATGCAAAACAAATTATTGTTAATTGAGGAGGGTAAATTAATGGAGTATCAACGAGATTGATTTCTGGATCAGTAAACTGAGAATCAAGTAAAAGAAAGAGTTATGGCATTTTCCAATGAAGAAAGGAAAGTTAATGATTGATAGGTAAGGGAATTTCATGTGAGAGTGATCATAGTTTGGTGGAATTATATGTAAAGGTTTCAAATTGAGTCTGAAGCCATTATCTGAACCAATTTTCAAAGAAGTGAGATATTAGTAGACTATGGTAGATTGTGGACACTTAAAAATATTAACAATTATCACGAATGGCTCTTTAAAGAATTAGCGCACAGTTTAATAGTAATATAAATCACTTTAAGGTGGAAAAGACAGTTTAAGTGCTCAACTTGTGACTATTAGGAGAGGTTAGACATGACATCTGACCGCATTGAAAGGTTTCCGATATTGTTATGATTGACTGCAAGGAAAGGAAGAGCAAGGCACTAATAAAGAAAGGAAAAGTGGAATAAAGATTGATCTAGTAAGAAACCCAAAACCAGATTGTAACAGCTTCTACAGATAAACATTGATTTACTAAGGTTAATGTGTGTCATTTAAAAATGAATACAGAGTAAATCACATTAGTAATAAAGAAGTGGCAGATAAATTATATATTTCTCTCTGTCAAAACATTGAAGAGAATTCAAAGGAAGATCACAAAAATGATTCCAGGATTGAAAGGCTTATCATATGAGGATTGCTCTGGGCCTGTACTCACAGAAATTCAGAAGAATGAAGAGGGATTTCATTGAAACCTATTGAATGTTGAAAGGCCTTGAGAGGTGGATGTGGAGAAGATGGTGGGGGAGTCTAAAGCAGAGGACTCAGCCTCAGGATAGATCGGTATCCATTTAGAGCAGAGATGAGGAGGAATTTCTTTAGCCACAGAGTGGTGAATCTGTGGAATTCATTAGCACAGGCAGCTGTGGATGCCAAGTCATTGGGTATATTTAAGACAGAGAGTGATAGATTCTCAATTAGTCAGGGCATGAAAAGTAGGGGGAGAAGGCAGGAGGTTGGGACTGAGAGGGAAATGGATCAGCCATGATGAAATGGTGGAGCAAACTCGATGGGCTAAATGTTCTAATTCTGTTTGCATATCTTATGGTCTTATGGTAACACATGAATATGCACAAAGGCTACCAGAAATAACGGAAGACAACAGAACAAAAATAAATAAGTTGAGAAAGAAAATAACTCTGGTAAATAATTGAAATTGGGGAATTAATCAGATTTAAAGCCAATATATCCATTGGATATGATGGCCTGCATCCTACGGTTTTGAGATAAGTGGCTACAGAGCTAGCACTTCTCCTGCTATCATCATTCTTCCCTGAGGATCATCACCTTGTCAAGGTAGAAGTGCTTGTGAGTTTCTGAAATCCTAAGAGTGATATCCCCTGGAGTTTAACCATCTGGCACTCAACCCCTGATAGGATCACCCCATGATGATCCAACCAAGATTTCAGTAGCAGAGCTGGAGGAAGATTGCAACATCAGTGAAGGCAGAGGAAGGCTGCAACAGTGAAGGGTCCCCAGTCATCTTGCCTTCCATACCACTGAACCCAGACCTCCCATCTGTCAAGCCCCTTGGCTTGAAATTCTCCAACTTCTGGTTATTCCCTCCCCCTCCCTTCCCCCATCCCAGTTTCACTCTGCCCCCTCCTCCACCTGCCTATCACCTCCCTCATGGTTCCGCCTCCTTCTACGAACCATTGTGTTTTCCTCTATTCCTTCTTCACCTTTCCTGCCTATCCCCTCCCTGCTTCCCCTCCCCCATCCCTTGATCTTTCCCCTTACTGGTTTTTCACCTGGCACCTACCAGCCTTCTCCTTCCCACCCTCCCCGCACCTTCTTTATAGAGCCCCCGCCCCCTCCCTCTTCAGTCCTGACAAAGGGTCTCGGCCCGAAACATCGACTATTCATTTCCACGGATGTTGCCCGACCTGCTGAGTTCCTCCAGCGTGTTGTGCGTGTTGCTTTGACCCCAGCATCTGCAGAGTATTTTGCGTCAAGAACTGTGTTGTGGCTTCCCATGCATCAGCCTCCCCTTGTTAAATAAAGTCACGTACAGGTGCTGTCCAGTAAGAGCATTATGTGGATCCTGGATCAGTCTCCACAGGTAGCTGAGCCCATCCAATAGATAACCCCTTAGGAGAGCATCATACGCAACTTGAGTGATCCCACTACATCCATATTACATGTTGGAACACCACTGTTTATCATATGAAGGGAAAATACTGAAGAAAAAACATGGAACTCTAAACCCATTTGCCCAGAGCTGGAGCATGAAAAATACTGGCATCTATTACAGAAGTGGTCACAGAGTACTTGGATAGTTGTAATAGAGTTGGGCCATCTTTGTACATTTAGGCTAGGGAAATTGTGTTTTACAACACTGTTGGGATTTTTTAAAGTTTGTACCTCACTGTAGAGTTAAAGCAATCAGTTGGTCTTGGATGTTCAGACTCCCAAAGAATTTTTGAAAAGGTGCAATATAAAAGAGTATATAAACAAAATGTGAGCTCATGACATGTTGGGTAATATACTAGTGTGTGGATTGAGACAATTTTAATAGACTGAGAAAGAAAATAGGAATAAATTGCCTTTTCTTTTGCCTTCAAAGATTTGAGCAGTAGAGTACATGGAAGTCGGTATTGGGGTACCAGCTTTTCATAACCTAAATCAATAATCTGTATCAGGGTATCAAGTGTAACATATCCAGCCTTGCTGAATATACATTATTATGGCAATAGGGGTAATGATAAGGCAGCACATGGACTTTGAAATAATGATCGGTTTTCTGTCGTATCTGATGATGACAGATTTGTAGAGTTCTTCTTTAAATTACGTGAACTACATGAAGAAAGTTGTCCAGGAGTTTTTTAGAGTGGAAAAGCCATTGCATTGAAGCAATTCCACTCCTTGACCTTTGACACTCCTTGGCAGATCCAGTGGTATGAGTAGTCATAACGACTGGAGTCTTCCGTGGTTGCACTCAATGGCTATGACTTCTTCTGTGCCTTGTCATGCCCTTTGTTCTCTTTGACGCATTGTCGAACTGTCTTCCTGGCTGTTGGATCTCATTGTTAATCTCATCCATCAGGTTACCGAAGCTGACTTTGCATGCGGGTGCGGGCATAATCCTAACTTACGGGGCCCGCTGGCCAAGCCCCCTCTCCCTTTAGAATGCCTGTCAAAGTGGTGTACCAGGATATAGCTGCTGTTGCATATGAATAACTACATGGAGCCATAGTGTGAGTGTCAGTGGGGACCAAAGGCAAGTGAGCTATTCTAGAATTTATTACAACAGGCCCCTTCACCAGAGATGCTACCACTGTGTGGACACCTCATACACCCCTCTATATAAAGTTTGATATAAGCAACCTTAAAAGAATGCTTGTATCATTCAAGGCATATGGAAAAATGTGTGTCATCACTTTGGTGGAAGAAATTGAAAGGCAGAGAATTGTTTTAAATGATGAGAGATTGGGAGGAACCAGCAATATTGTGATATGGGAGTTGCATTCCTAGAAAGCTGTCTGCACATGATTTTCCATAATGGGAACCCTCTTTTCTCATTGAATCCCATGTTATGCATGGAGGTGTGTTCCAAATGTACATAATGGTTGTCTCTCAATTGTAATCATCCAATAGAAATGCAGTCAATATGCATGAAAATTCTAAAACAGAAATCTCGTTCTGATATTTTCCTCCCACACTGGTTGAACGCCCAAGTCTTTCACTGATTCTATTATGGTTATTATGGATTTATTGAGTATGCCCGCAAGAAAATGATTCTCAGGGTTGTATATGATGACATATATGTACTTTGATTGTAAATTCACTTTGAACTTTGAAAGTCAGAAAAGGGAATGGGACATTTATATTTAGTATACACTTTGATGTACCATTATATTAACACAAAGCACCAATTCTAGTTGAAGACTGTCACAAACAGTAACCCATTCCTACAGTAATCTTCAATCAGGGCATCAACTGGATTATTTTAATTTAGTAAATTGAAATTTATTTTATTTTGCAAAATCCATGCAACTCCCTAGGCAAGATTTATGGAAAAATGACAGAGAAAGAAAATAAAACCAAAAATATGAGAAAAATCCAAATTCCCGATCAGATATGAAAAATAAGCTGATGGAGACGCTATAGAAACATAAGACTTACTGTATCTATATTGGTAAATCAAAGCACAACAGTTCCTAAAACCAGATTTAAACTTAAAAAAAGTTGCAGCCAACTGACTGATAACGGATTAAAACACATGAGCTTGAGTTTATGCCGTCACAGACGAGCAGATTAACAAAGGTCCTTGGAAATAACCGCCATAACTGAAACACAAGAGACTGCGGATACTGGAATCTGGAGCAGTGCACAAAGCACTAGAGTGCTCTTGCAGTAATAGGCAACATACCATTTGATGAGCCTATTTGTTGGCCTTCAATGGCTTGTGGAAACGGACTTCAAGTTACGTCCGAATACCCATTTATGCAGGTGACCCTGTGTTTAGTGTGCAAATAGGTTACGTGTTTCTGCCCTATAAATTTCTTTGACCTTATAACGAGAACTAAACAATTAATTCTAGCAGTCCAGATGAAGGACCTTGTCCTAAGATGTCAACTGTCCATTTACCTCCATTGATGCTGCTGACCTATTTATTTCTTTCAGTGTTTTGTGTGTTAAGTTGCAATTGAAATCCGGTTATCAATATTGCTCATAATACTCCTTAACCTTGTGTGGTGCACGTGGCCAAGTGATTAAGGCATTGGGCTAGTGACCTGAAGGTAGTGAGTTCAAGCCCCAGCCGAGGGAACGTGTTGTGTCCTTGAGCAAGGCACTTAATCACACATTGCTCTGCGACGACACTGGTGCCAAGCTGTATGGGTTCTAATGTCCTTCCCTTGGACAACATTGGTGTCGTGGAGAGGGGAGACTTGCAGCATGGGCAACTGCTGGTCTTCCATACAACCTTGCCCAGGCCTGCACCCTGGAGAGTGAAGACTTTCCAGGCACAGATCCATGGTCTCGCAAGACTAATGGATGCCTTATACTCCTTAACCTACATCTTAATGAAAGCTAAAAGGATGCAACCATATCAAATATTTAAGAGGCATAGCAGTTAATACAATTGCTTTACAGCACGAGTGAACACTGATCAGGATTCGATTCCTGCTGCTGCCTGTAAAGAATTTGTACATTCTGCCTGTGGCCACATAAGTTTCCTCATGTGCTCCAGTTTCCTCCTACATTCCAAAGATGTACTGTTAGGGTTAGTGAGTTGTGGGTATGCTATACTGGTGCCAGAAACATGGTGACACTTGCAGGCTGCTCCAGCAGAATCCTTAGACTGTGTTGGTTGTTGATGCAAAGATGTCACATTTCACTGTATGTTTAGATATTTTGATGTACATGTGACAAATAAAGCTAAGCTTTAGACTAATCTAAATATTATTTTTTAATCTATGAACATTTCACAAGGAATCCAAATTAAATGTAAGCAGAAAAGAAAAGGTTTTGCTTCAGTTAATTCAGAAGTACCAAGAGAAGAATGTCAGCTTCCAAAGTAAATCTCTACAATGGACCTCTGTTGTGAATCAACATCTGTGATATTTACAGATAATGCTTTCCATGATGGGAAATTACAGGAATGTACTTTGTGATTCTTTTCAGATAAATTCCCTAAGAGTGAATTTCTATTCTGTATCATTTTTTTTTATCATGATTTGCGAATTCTTTAAGAGCAAGTATCCTTGCCTCAGATAGCTGTACAACAGAGGGCAGCTTACTGAAAGTCCTTATCCATAAACCACAGTAGATCAATATGCAGGTTCAGCAAACAATTAAGGAGACAAATTATATGTTGGCTGTTATTGCAGGAGGACTCAAGTGCAAGAATAATGATATCATGTTCCAATTGTATAGAACCCGACTGAAATATCATCTGGATTATTGGTTACAGGGCTATTCAGTGCCTTGGGTAGCAATCAGAACTGCTGCTATTGTAGTAAATAACCACTGGACAGCCTCACAAAATACTCCCATTTGCTTCTCGGATGGGTTTCTACATCAGCTGGTACACTGGCACCGTGAATAGGGAGTCACAATACCACAGCACACAGGCTTAATTCTAACCTTGGAACCTTTGACACTTGTATATTTTCCTTGTGATTTCTCCAGGCACTCTAGTTCCCTCCACTTTCCAAAGACGTGCAGATTGGTACATTAATTGGCCACAATAGCTTGCCCATCTTGTCCATGTGTGTCATAGAATCTTGGGATGGGGAGAGTTGCCGAAAATGTGGGGGCAATGTAAAAAAAAAGATGGGATAAATGTAGGAATAATAAGTGGGTGGTTGATGATAAGTGGTTAAATAGCCTGTTTCTGTGATGTAATAATCTATGACTTTATGATCATAATTAAACACTGGAACTGAATGATATGCACTGGGTAAATGTGACTGACTGCAGCAGATTGGTGAGAATGAAGAATAAAGGGAACCAGTGGAGACAATCACAATCAATTATTATGTAGGCATAAGAAGATGTCCACATCAGGAAGGTACAACAAGGTAAAACTTGCCAATTGACCAGCATTGTTTAAGGTAAGTGGATAGTTAGGGTATTGTTCATGCAGATGAAAAGGGCTGGTGAGAAATGTAAAAATAATGAGAAGCAATCGTAATGTATGTAAGATTCAAAATGGACACATGGGTGATACCTGAACATACTGCTGAGCATAAAACAATATGGCACAGTGCAGGCCCTTCAGCCCAAGATATTGTGCTGACCTTTTAAGATCAATCTAACCCTTCCCTCTCACATATTCCTTCCACACACCCGCCAATTTCTATGTAGAAAACCTATCGCTAACGTCCCCCTATGCTTTCCTCCAATCATTTTCAAAGTACCTCCATTTGTATCAGCCAAAAGGTGCTGGTTTTCTACTCTATCTATGCCTCTTTTTATCTTATACGCCTCTATCGAGTTGTCTGCTAGTGGGAAGTGAAAGCAGGATTAATTCATCGTGCTAATTATGAGCAATTGTGTAAGGACACAACTAAAGCAGCTTGGTGGAATACATTTTAAGATAGATTAATATTTAACTGTTTCAAAGAACCAGTTAGTCACATAGAAGGAGGGAAAAGGTTGGATTCTTCACATCATTTTGTGTGAAAGTTTATTGCTCCCATTAAAAGTACAACCATACCTAACTATTGTGTTGCTACTAAAGCAGGGATAGTAAAGGAGTTCTCTTGAGGGCTGTAAAGGGATTTAACCAGAAAATTAAACAGCATAAGAAAACTTGTCTCTTTGGACATATAGGAATTAATTATTTGCAGAGGTGATGGGCAAAATTGTGCAACGAAGGTTCTTCGTCAGGCTGAAATACTAATTGTTTCACTCGTCCCAGGTGTCAACCTCTATATTCCCCATTTCAAAGGTTCAAAGGTTCATTTGAGATCAGAGAATGATGATCAACACTGTAGGACCTCAGGGGTGTGTGCTTAGCCTACTGCTTTACTCTCTCTATACCCATGACTGTGTGGCTAGACATAGCTCAAATACTATCTATAAATTTGCTGACGATACAACCATTGTAGGTAGAATCTCAGATAGAGACGAGAGGGCATACAGGAGTGAGATATGCCAACTTCTGGAATGGTGCCACAGCAACAACCTGGCACTCAACGTCAGTAAGACAAAAGAGCTGATTGTGGACTTGAGGAAGGGTAAGACGAAGGAACACATACCAATCGTCATAGAGGGATCAGAAGTGGAGAGAATGAGCAGCTTCAAGTTCCTGGGTGTCAGATTTCTGAGGATCTAACCTGGTCCCAACATATTGTGCAGTTATAAAGAAGGCAAGGCAGCAGCTATACTTTATCAGATGTTTGAAGAGATTTGGTATGTCAACAAATACACTCAAAAACTTCTACAGATGTAGCATGGAGAGCATTCTGACAGGCTGCATCATTGTCTGGTATGGTGGTGGTGGGTGGGGGGGGCATCTACTGCACAGGACCGAATGAAGCTGCAGAGAGTTGCAAATTTAGTCAGTTCCATCTTGGGTACTAGCCTACAGGTACCCAAGGAGTGGTGTCTCAGAAAGGCAGCATCCATTGTTGGGGACCTCCAGCACCCAGGGCATGCCCTTTTCTCACTGTTACCATCAGGTAGGAGGTACAGAAGCATGAAGGCACACACTCAGTGATTCAGGAACAGTTTCTTCCTAAATGGATATTCAACCCTTGGACACCACCTCACTTTTTTTTAAATATTTAGTATCTTTTGCACGATTTTTAATCTATTCAATATATGTATACTGTATAAAGTATACTGAATAAGATTTACTTAATTTCTTACTATTATCATTTTTTCTTCTATATTATGTATTACATTGAACTGCTGCTATTAAGTTAACAAATTTTACGACACATGCCAGTGATAATAAACCTGATTCTGATTCTGAGAATGTATACAGTGTACAATCTGAAATTTGTAATCTTCACAGAAGTCCACGAAACAAGAAACCCTATAAAATGAATGATAGAAACATCAGAGCCCTGAAGCCCCCCCACTCCCTTAACAAAATTTCCAGTGCTGCATTATTTTACTTTGGACAAATTCATTCTTTGTCACCTTCTAAACTAGACCTTTTGATGCAGTTTTAGAAAAGGAAAACTCGATATTATAGGATACCATGGATTAACTTGAACACATTTGACACTTGATAAAAGAAAAAATAGAAAAATTCCAAATCGATACAAACTAAACTGGAAAATCCAAGCATGTATAGTGACTAATTAAACACAGGTTGTTAATTTTGAATGAATATTTATCTGAATTATCTGTGATCCCATCTGCAGCTTCAAAACAATCTCTACATATCATAACAATGCACCAATGTTCCCTTTAATTTGTAATGTGCTGTGCCAATTTTTGTCCAGTGACAAAAACATGTGTGCACTAAATAATTTCTTCAATAAAAGCAGTATAGATAAGGCAGTCCTACAATCTGCTGACAAATCATCGCAAACTCCACATTGTCACTGCATTTCGTATCAGAAACTGGAAAAGGAAAGATAACTGTGTATGATTGTGAAATATACTTAACACGCCAACGATGTAGAGGGTGACAACCTTTTGAGTAAAGTTTAAATACCTTTGTGCGCTAGTAGCAAAAGGTGTGTGCACGCGCACATGCACACTCCTCAGAGGGAATATTGCTGTGTACTACTGTCTTAAGAAGTGTTTCTGATGCATTCACAACACTCTGGAGGAACTCAGCAGGTCGGGCAGCATCCTTGGAAACGATCAGTCAACGTTTCGGGCCGGAACCCTTCGTCAGGACTGAAGAGGGAAGGGGCAGAGGCCCTATAAAGAAGGTGGGGGGAGGGTGGGAAGGAGAAGGCTGGAAGGATCCAGGTGAAAAACCAGTAAGGGGAAAGATAAAGGGGTGGGGGAGGGGAAGCAGGGAGGGGATAGGCAGAAAAGGTGAAGAAGGAATAGGGGGAAGCACAATGGGTAGTAGAAGGAAGCGGAACCAGAAGGGAGGTAGTAGGCAGCTGAGGGAGGAGGCAGAGTAAAACTGGAAATGGGGAAGGGAGGGGGGAGGGAATTACGGAAAGTCGGAGAATTCAATGTTCATACCAAGGGGCTGGAGACTACCCAGACGGTATATGGGGTGTTGATGCATATGAGGTTTCTGATACATTTATCTGAGAATATATGTGTAGTTACAAGGTTCTAGAAAGAACATCAACTGCTAGTCTTATGGTGAGGAAAGGTGAATAATATTTGATAATGTTCATGTAAATTTTTTTATACTTGTTTGTAAATCTAGAATATTGGTAATTTGACATGTTTTACATGTGGATGCTTAAAATTTTCGCAAGTAAGGTATCGGCACTGGATAGCATGGTTGTGTGAAATTGCCCACCCCCAGTAGAGAGGTTTTTCTCGTAATTCCCCATCCCCAGTAGGTTAGTCTTTCTAGTAATTTAATTACAAGATAATATATTGTAAAAGTTTTTGTAAAGTTTATGTTTGTTTTGCATTACTGTTTCATGACCAAATGTGACTGTGTTCACATAGTGTAAGCGAGGAGAACTCACTTCAGCATCTATTTTATATGTGTTTTGAAGTTAGGCACATGTGTGCCAAAGTAAGTATGCATCTTATTTAAGATGAGAAGTATTTATTCATACTTTTGATGTTGTGTATAAAGTACAGGGTTGGTGAGATTTTAATGTTGTTTGCATTGTTTTTTTTAGAATTGCCACTACCGTATTGGTTTTGTATATTTTGTTTTATTTATTTTCATACTGCATACCTAACAAGTGTGTGGATTGAAATTAATCTGAGGTTGTAATAACAGGAACTTTTTTTTAAATTCATTTTGTTATTTTTACTTTGATACCCTTTTTCTGCATTGAAACATCTAGAACAGATAAAGGAGTTAAAAACCTGAAAAAGTATTTGTTGTCCTGTATGTTTATTTTTGCCAAGCTACAAAATATGTCTTTATCATTCCATAAATATTAACAAAAGTTAAAAATAAACTAAGCAAAATAATGTGTCGTCTTGATTATTTTTGTTGTGAATCATTTGTTCATTTGCTTCCTTCAAGGCAAGGTAGCCTTTACTACAAACTTCAGTGGTGTGCATGGAAATATTACCTTCAGCTAACCTAACTCAGCCAGATATTATCATCAAAATTATCAGCACTGTAGCTTAGTGGTTAGCACAATACCTTACAGTACAGATGACCTGTGACATGAAATTTGTTAACTTAGCAACAGCAGTACAATGCAATACGTGATTAATATAGAAAATAATTACAGTAATTATATGTATACTAAATAGTTAAGTTGAAATAAGTATTGCAAAAAAAAAGAAAGAAATTTAAAAATGTAGTGGGGTAGTGTTCTTGGATTCAGTGTCCATTTAGAAATTGGATGGCAGAGGGGAAGAAGCTGTTCCTGAATTGCTGAGTGTGTGCCTTCAGGTTTTTTTTTACCTCGTTCCTGGTGGTAACAATGAGAAGAGGGCATGTCATCTGTGGTGGGGTCATTAATGATGGATTACAGATTTCCCACACCTCCAGATTCCGGACAAGCTACTTTCCTACAACCATCAGATTCTTGAACCTATCTGCACCCCTAACCCTATGTGAGCAATGAAATTCTACAGACCACCTCTTGCACTATCATGGACTTGGCTTTGATTGTGTCTTTGCAGCAATGTCCTGTTGTTGCACACTCTTTTGTTTCACTGTGTGGCATATTTCAGCATTTCACAATGCATTCATTATCAAAGAATGTATAAATTACACAACCTTGAGATTTGTTTGCTTACAGGCAGCCACAAAGCAAGAAACCCAAAAGAAATACGATTAAAAATGATAAAATAAAGACCAACACCCGATGCACAGAGAAAGAGGGAGAAAGCATAAATCATGCAAACAATGGAAGCGAGTAACAGTGTTCTGAACCAAAATGAGTCCTTCAGTCTGAACCCTAAAGCAGCCCAGAGTAGGCCCAAAGCCTCGGTATCAGACAACCAGCAGACTGTCTTCCTAGCCTCAGTGCTACAGAGAGAGGAGTGAACATCGTAGGAAATGAGCAAAGTCAACTCTCGCCTCAGATCCCAACACCCTGCCTTTTCAGTATACCTTTCCCAAAACAGTGTATTGTACCTCGCACTAGGACCCAGGCACTGCTGCAGCAAAAGGCTCCATGCCTAGAATACATTGCCCAGCGACTCGCTCCAGGCCCAGGTTTTGCCACCTAGCACCTGGGCTAGTTGTATGGGCATCAGAACTCATCTGCCTTGACCCTTCCTCTCTGAATGGCTCACCCCGTCTGCGTCAATTCTGCTACATACCAGTACCATTCATCCCTCAAATTCGTTTCGCCTTCGCTCAGCTCTTCATTGTTTGCGGTGATAATTTACTGCAATTTACTTCAGGAAAAGTGTTATTAGTATTGATTTTGGACAATTTTTTTGACTTTTGAACTCCCAGTGAACTGTCGCACGCATTCAGTGGCGTTATCTTAAACTGGAGTTTCTTATTTTTATTATAATTCTTATTTTGTGTGTTGTCTATACTTCTGTGCCTATAATGTTGCTGCAAGCAAGTTTTTCATCGTATTGTACCTCACTGTATTTGTGCAGATAACTTATTTTTATTCTGTATATCAAATTTTGGGGTAGCGATTTGTGTAATTCTGTAAGGGTGAATTTGCATTACACAAACCACTGTAGTGCAGGAGTTGCTTATACATTTTTCTTTAAAATTTTCATGAAAGATTTCTTTATTTGAAAAATATACATTATTCATAAAATGTACAATAAATACAATAGGTATAGCATGTTTTTCAATATTTATTGTATAA
Organism: Mobula birostris; assembly: GCF_030028105.1. Classification (NCBI taxonomy): domain Eukaryota; kingdom Metazoa; phylum Chordata; class Chondrichthyes; order Myliobatiformes; family Myliobatidae; genus Mobula; species Mobula birostris. The sequence goes on along the minus strand of NC_092391.1, from coordinate 32,971,277 downwards.
CCTGTTTTATATAGCTACAAAAATGTATCAATGCCATTCGTGTTTCCTCCTTAAACAATGTCCCAGTGAAGCTTTTGGGAAGCTGTTTCATAGGAATTACTCTCTCAGTGTCCAGTGAAGTAGGGCCCAATACTGTGGTGGGTGCACTGTGTTTTAGTACATCTTTCAGCACCTTGGAATGTCTCAGTTAAAGCCATTGTTTGCAGATATCAAAGAGTATGGCCATTGTTGGCAGAGCCAAAATATATTCATTCTGGTTGTTTCATGATCACTTTTACTAATGCTACCACCTTTATAAGGATTTGTTTAATTGTATGAATTTAAAGTCCCCAAGTGCCATGATTGGTTTGCAACTTGCATCTGCCCATCAATAATCTAGGCTTTTAACTAATATGTAACATAACCTTCTGCTGTACTACCTCCACTCAAATATCTTGTATTTCCCATCCGCTCTTAACCATTGAAAATTTAATTTGAAAAGAGGCAAAATAAATATTTATATTCTTTGAAGTATCTTTCTAGTCTTTCATTATAAGGACTCAAATGTTTCAATATGAAGTATGTTTAGGGAAAATAGTCTCTTTTTTATCCTGACTTCAACACTGTAATCTTAATTTAGCGAAGGAGAGAAGATAATTCAACGTGATCCTTACACTCTGGCTGCTCCGGGCTTCGGGTCTATGGTTCTGAATGAAGTTGTTTGCTTATTATTTGCATGATTTGTGTTTTTTCTTTCTCTCCTTGTGCAGTTTTTTTTAAATTGAATTTTTCAAGTTTCTTGCTTTGTGGCTGCCTGTAAGCAGACAAATCTCAAGGTATGCATTTATACATACTTTAATAATTAATATTCTTTGAACTTTGAACTTCAATTACAATTATTGATAATCTCTTACTAGCTCTTCTTTCAGTTAGTCCTGAAGAAGGCTCTCGGCCCGAAACGTGGATTGCACCTCTTCTTAGAGATGCTGCCTGGCCTGCTGCGTTCACCAGCAACTTTTTTTGTGTGTTGCTTGAAATTCCAGCATCTGCAGATTTCCTCGTGTTTGCGTTTTTAAAATTACAATTATTTTGTTATTTCTGATAAAGTCTCTTGATCTTTAATAATGGGATTTAAAATGAATTTCTTACCTAAATGGTTTTTCCGTGGTCTAAATCTAAATGGAGTTAATATATTTCAGGGATGTGTGAAACCTGCTTACTTAATGCATAATTAAATTGCAATTGTCACTTTGAAGAAGAAATCTACTGTTTGTCTGCAAAGACTTACCTAAATGGCTCATTATTTGCAAGTTGGAATATCACCTGCAATACATTATCTGATAGTAGAGGAAATATAAATTACTGAGGGCAAAACAATTTGATTGAGCTCAAAGTAATCTTTGTGGGAGATAACAAATGTAAACAGATGCAGTTGGTGAATACAGAATAAAAAACAGTGAATGAGTTATATGTGCATTTAGCTCAAATGTTGCTTTGCTGTTCAGAAATAAATGTTTTCTGTTGGCTGTGGAAGCTTGTAGAATAAAGACGGAAGAATAAAGTACAGTTGTAGACCTGCAAAGGATATTAATGATAAATTTAGCACAATTGACTAAAAGGAGCTGGCATGGCTCTAAAACAATGCTTGAAAATATTGTCTAAAATCTGATTAAGAAAGTTTGCTTATACCTCTCAAACATTGACTCATAAATGGGTTTACACACTTTATTTAGTTTGGGCAGGTACTTTAATTTAAACACATTGAAAACTTGAACACCAAGGGGAAAACCACACAGTCATAGGGAGAACATGCAAACTCCACACAGACAGCATCAAGGTCAGGATTGGTCTTGGGTCACTGGAGCCATCTAGCAAGGTGCGCCCTACATGTGACTCCAGGCCCACATCAATGCAAATATTCTTTAACTATCATCAATAATGAACTAACAAGTAACTCAGTTGAGGAATATTAGGGACGAGCAATAAATATTGTCCAGCCATAAATATTCAAAGTCCAAGATCAAATACGCCAACTTATTTTTAGTCATAGTCATACTTTATTGATCCTGGGGGAAATTGGTTAAATTTTTTGGAACATATTCCACAGTGATTCAACTTGTTTTCATCAGCTGATATAGAGAGTATAGAGCATTCTTGAGATGGAAAGCTCTTTGGTGCAATGAAAAGGATGTGTCAATTTTTCACCTATAATTTTGAAAAGCACACTGTACTTGACCTTCTCTTTCTTCATCAAGATGTGAAAATGTTTCAAACATTAAAATGGCTTTTGCCTTGATAACTACGTAAGGTAAGATACTTTCATATTGTTAGCATTTAATGACACATGACAGATTAGGGAACACGAAGGTAAAATATAAGGACTTAAATGCCTTCACATGTGGGTCACTTTTTTCGTAAAACCACATTGTCAATGAATTTATTTAGTTCACTTTGTCATTCAAAATTTTATCTGATAGTCGTATAATTCTAATTAAATATTTTCCACTGAAATTTATTAGTACTTCACTGTAGATCAAGTAGCTACAGCATGTTGTGATATAGAACTATCAAACATATCTCATAAAAAGTAATCCAGGTTTAGAATAGTTCATCCAAACTCCATAGTAGCTTAACTGATATAAAATAAGATGATATGTTTAATCGGAAATTGGTAATAATTTTATTTATTTCAGTTGAGGTAAAATAGGGACCCTATAACTTGTCTTAACTCCAGGCTGATGAAAATACAATAAACTAGAAAGGAGTGGAAAGGATATGGGATGACACTGTCATGGTCCGGTCTGTGAAATCCGCATTCCGGTTCACAGTCCGGTCCATGGACTCTGGACTCCGGGTCTTCCGGCTGTCTCTTGTTTCAGTTGGGCTTAATCATAGGCACCTGATGCTCGTCTTGGGGCTGGGAATATAAGTGGCCCTGGGTTGGGTGTGGGTGCTGGTTTGTCTTGACAATATCCTGTCCTTGCCTCTGTTGGGTAAGCCAGGCCATCTTTGCTGTTATTCTGAAGCTGGACTGTTCCCTTCCCTTCACCTTCCTTCTGAAGCCTTGCTCAGCCTCGCCTGCAAGCCTGGCCTTGCCTGAAATCTTGTCTGCAACCTTTGCCTGCACTGCTGTCAAGTTCAACTGTCAGAGCAAGACTGGAGCCTTGCTGTGTCTAGATGAGGAACTGTCTATCATTGTTTGGAACTGTCTCTTTGTGTCCATGTCTTTGCTAGGTAGGTCTGGCTGTTTGCTGCTACCTTGTTATGGGAACTGTCTCTCTGTGTTCTGTGTATGAGTCCCAGCCCTATGTTCTGTTCCCAAGGTGGGGTCCTGGCTCTATGTTCCATGTTCCTGTCTCCCTCAACCAAGTCAAGGCTTCGTGTTCTCGTCTGGTCCATGTGCCTTGTCCTGTGCTGGAGTTCCTTCATCTTGCCCAGAAATCTCTCGTTCTGTTCTGTAGCCTCATCTAGTCCTGTCTCCCAAGACCACGTGATGTCTTTGCCTAGTTTCTGAGCCTGAGTCAAGACCCAGGTTTTGGGTCCTGTCCAGTCTCTGGCTCAGAGTCAGAACCCAAGCCTCCTCATGTCCTCGCCTTGAAGAACCCAAGCCATGTCCAGTCCTGTAGCCACGTCATGTCCTAGCCTAGTTCTGGGGTCTGAGCCCGAGTCAAGACCCAGGCTCTGTGTCCTTGTCCAGTCTCAGGCTCGGAGTCCAAGCCCAGGCTCCTAGTTCCCAGTTCCTTTTCCTGGTCCTGCTTGCCTAGCCAATGTCCTTGCCCAAGTCTGTGTTCTTGTCCCAGTTCTCTAGTCAAGTCCTGTTCCTAGTACTTCAGTGTCTGTGTCTAGCATTTGGGTCCACTTCCAGTGCCTCACAATGACAGACACATCTAATAAAGTTATTTATGCCTTCTTCCTTTGGGAGTTTGGTGACCTTAACTTTGCCTCTTCTACTTGCTCCTAATATCAGAATTCCACTAGCTGATTTTTTAATAATTAATGTGCCTAATTAATCATGGCAAGAATACATTAGGAAGAATCTTTACACCTTTTAAATAGATTTGATGCAATATTTCTCATTTTTTGTATGGATGTACCATATACCACATCAATGTTAATTAGGAATCATTCCTAAATGCTCTTGAGAAGGTGGTGGTAGGCTATCTTTTTGACCTGCTGCAGCCCTTTTGGCGAAAGTTCTCCTATCTTATTATTGAGTGGGGAATTCCAGGGTTTAGACAGTAACAAGGCAGGATTGGGGATGGATTTCTGAGTTGGGATACTATGCAAACTAGGGAGAAATGTGCAGCAGGAGGTGCTTCCATATTTTGATGATTTTTTTTTCTTTTTAGTAGTAGTCAGGTGTTTGACAAAAACTATTGGAGAAATCTAAGTGAGTAATATCAGTGAAAATAGTATAAAATGTAGCCATGTTGTTCCAGTGGCAGAGGGAATAAATGTTTCACAGGGTGATGTGCTGTCATTCAGGCCGGCTGCTTTGTCCTGGATAATGTTGAGTGCCTTTAAAGTTTTTGCAGCTGCATTTATCCAGGGAAGTGCTCTAACATGACTTGTAGTCAGTGGAAAGTCTTCAGTATTTATCATATTTCCTTACAACATAGAGGGATTCTATTTGGCTCAATTACTCTATGCTGCCCCCTCAAAAATCCATCAATCCTGTTTCTTCTCTTATTTCTCCACAACCTGTTCTCTCTCAGAGACTTGCTTATTGCTCCATGATTCTCCTTCTACTCATCTGCACTAAAGAGGAATTTATGAAGTATCCACCAGTACATCTTTGGGATGTGAGACAAGACTGGACAGCCTCAGAGAAATCCACATAGAAATGTGTTGCATCACCACCTGGTGGTTGTGGGGTGAGGGGGGCAGTGAGCTACTGCACAGGATCGAAGTAAGTTGCAGAAAGTTGTAAAATTAATTAGCTCCATGGGTACTGCCCTCCATAGTATCTAAGACTACTTCAAGGAGAAGTGAAAAGATGGCATGTACCAGATGGTAGGGCCTCTTAATGACCAATGCTACTTTCTTGAGGCAGCCATTCATGTAGATGCTGTAAATAGTAGTGAGAGCTGTGGTGATATCATGTGTAAGAATGTGATTGGAAAGAGTTCTGAGCATGTGCAGAAATAATAGAATGATCTAGAACATGGCTTGGTAAAAACGTGCTTTGGTTTTGTTGCTGTAAATAAAAGTTCTAATTCTTCTAGAATATGATTCTTTATTGTTAACCCACGGTACGTATAAAAATAAAGACAACAAGGGATAGAGCATAGTCACAGAGCACAGTAACACAGAAGAAAAGCCCTGAGCCCATCAAGTTAATGCCAAACTGTTACTCTGCCTAAACCTGGACTACGGCCCTTCATGCCCCTCCCACCCATGCATTTATCCAAGCTTGCCTTAAGTGCTGTGATCAAATCCACATCCACCATCTCCTCTGGCAGCTGGTTCCACACTCGTACTGCCTCTGAGTGAAGGAACTCTCCCTCAGGTTTCTCTTAAATACTTCACTTTTCTTTTCCACATTTTAAGTTCATCTCCTTTAGCCATTGTACCCAATACTCCTGTTGTTAAAATACACACACTTCAAATTATCCATTCCCCTCATATCTACTATTTTACTCTTGCTTGTTTTTACTGGCCCTGGTATTTACCTTCCTTTCCATCCTTCCACCTTCTGACCTGGTGCACTGATTCCCCTCCAGCTTAGGTGCAATCTGCCACTTTTGTACAGTTACCCCTGTCTCAGAAAATGTTCTATTATCCAAGAACCTGCCTGCTGCACCAGTTCCTCAGTCACTCATTCATCTATACTATAATCTTGCTCCTGCCCTAACTACCATGTGGCTCTGGGAATAATCCACTTGGAGGTCCTGATCTTCAGCATAACCTCTTCCCTCTTTCATGCCATGTGCACCACAACCACATTGAGTATCCTATCAAATTTCCTTCCTATATTACTCTGCTTGACATACCCCTTCCCTGTTGAGCCTCAGAGCTGGCCACAAGGCCACTGGCCTGGCTGTTGCTGCTGTGCCCTGATATGTCATCACTCCCAGCAGTACCCAAAGGGGTATACTTGTTGCTGAGGGCAATGGCCATAGGGGAACTTTGTGCTAACTGCTTACTCCTTTTACTTCATCTGGTTTATCATTTATCTAAAGCCTGTACTCTAGGTGTGACCATCTCAATAAAAATGTCATCTCTAGTTTTCACCCTCCAGGATGGTCCTAAGTACATCCAACTCCAGCTCCAGTTCCTTGAACTTGTCAGTCACAAGCTGAAGTTGGGTGAACTTCCTGCAGGTGTGGTCATCTGGAATATGGTTAGGTATGCTGCAATCTCATTTCTTACAGGAGAAGCATTCCACTGCCATAAATACCACCCTGCCTACACTTGTTATACCTTTTGCTCTTACTTAAGCTTAAGTTCTACAATCAACTGAATGATTCCAAAACACTCACCACCTCTACCTATCCATGGCAAAACCTGTTGAGCCAAAAGCTCCCACGCCAACAATGGCCACTTCCACAATGCTCTCACTTTTTTAATTGTCCCCTGCCAAGTTACTTATCACAAAAATAATCTGCGGTAATCAGGACAAGTCCTGATAAACTCTACTCACATTTTAAAACTGGTATGTAGCGTTCACAACAAACTGTCTTCAACTTCATAGTTCTCAAAGAGCCATCAAAAAAAGTTGATAGTTAAATAATATATTAATTAACATAAATTTGTACAAAGAGATTTTAATTTGGAGCGGAGCAAGAGGGAGAGAAGAGGATAGAGTGGAGGGCATCCACAGCTTTGGGCTGAAGCAGCTGAAAGCAGAGGCCAGATTTGGTTGTGGGCTGGTATTTCCTAATATGTAGGCTGGAGTTGGTTATGGCAGGGGTCCCCAACCTTTTTTGCACTGCTGACCGGTTTAATATTGACAATATTCTTGCGGATCAGCCGACAGGGGAGGGGTGGGGGGGGTAAGGTTGCCACCGGACAAGAGTAGCAGTCAAATACGTTGCATTTACCCTGAGAAAGACTACAATGACGATGAAGCCTTGCGCGGGCACCAGTGCGCATGCGTGTACGTGCCGATTTTTTTTCTACCAATCGTTTTTGGCGATTCTGTTCGGGGGGGGGTGTTAATCACGACTGGAGTATCGGTGATAAATGGTTAATACACTCAATTTCATTTTTAAAAGGGCTTATCTAACAAATGTAATATTAAGCACACAGTGCATATTTTCCTTGCATGAATATAGTGATAAGTCAATTATCAGGGAAGGTCAGGGGAGCTTGAAGTAAGAGTTGAATGAACTTCCAGTAGAAGTGGTAGAGGCAGGTTCAATATTATCATTTAAAGAAGAATTGGATAGGTATATGGACAAGAAAAAAATGGAGAGTTGTGGGCTGAGTGTAGGTCGGTGGGACTAGGTGAGAGTAGCGTTCAGAATGGACTAGAAGGGCAGAGATGGCCTATTTCCGTGCTGTAATTGTTATATGGTTATATAAGTCACTTAAGTCAATAGCATCATAACATTTTAAGTAACGTTTGGATATTAAACACAGCACATATTTTTCCCATATGAACATATAAAATCATTGCAACACACCAATATCGCTAAATCAGTGGGAGCCCTGGGCTTGTTTCCCCGCAACAAGACGGTGCTATCGAGGGGTGATGGGAGACAGCGATACTCAAACAGGGTTCCTTATGTCCAGTTTATTCTGCAATTTAGTTTTGTTGCATTCATTGCAGAGGTATGTTGGAAATGGAAGTAACGTTTTCAGTGCTTTCGTGACTATCTCAGGATATTTAGCCTTGACTTTGATCCAGAATGCCAGCAGAGATGTTTTGTCAAACATACTTTTCAGCCCGCTGTCATTTGCAAACTCGAGGAGTTGATCTTCTTCCCGCGCTGACATGGATGACGCGCGGGTAATGTCCTCGCATGCATTCAAGCTCAACAGTGCGTGAAATGAGGAAAGGTGCAGCTGACTCATATTGCCGAATCATATTGTTTCCTCGCGGCCTGGTAGCACATGCTTTGTGGCCCGGCACCGGTCCATGGCCTGGTGGTTGGGGACCGCTGGGTTATGGCACTAAGGTGGGACAAGGGCCTGAGATGCTTGTAAATAAGGTTAATAATCATAAAATTGAGTGGTTTCTGCATCACCAACCATGGGAGTTCACAACCATAATGGTATATCAGGGCAGGAGATTTGTGGATAAGCTCAGTTTATAGGGGCATATTGCAAGAGAAAAGCATAAGGGTGAATATTGAGTTCAAAGTCTACAGACAACAGAGACACAGATGAGGATTTCAATAGGCAATGATTTGAAGCAGAAGTGATATACAATTATTATTTACACTAGAATTCCTCTTGGCCCTTCTCATATTAATCACTTCAGATGATTTCAAAGGGTGAATGAGCATGGATCAATTCACAATTGTTATTTTAAAAGGTGCTTCTGTTCTTAACCACCTGTCTAAATATTGCCATTGCCAAGGTTAGTAAACAATTATTTCACAACAATATTATCGAACATTATTAAAAATAATCCTGATGGTGAACATCACTTTCATACAATGAATGTATAACATCAGCTCACAGCTGATGACACATCTTAATTCCCTGAAGTTGTTAGCTAAGTTGCTCAGTAAAAACAACAGACAGTCCATGTTTTTAAGAACATTTATTTGTATTCCTCCAAGTTTCTTTCAGAGTAAAGACAATGCTTTCTCTGGACCCTGCTTTTAATACAAAGCTTTTCCTAAGCAGAAGGTTACTCAACAAGTCAGGCAGCATCTATCAGAGGATTAAGCAGTTGATGTTTTGGGCCAAGACTGAATACAGTAAGGGAGCAGAAACCAGTTTAAGAAGTTGGGGAGAAAGGAAGGAATGCAAGCTAACAGGTGATAGGCAGATGGGTGGAGAAAGAGTGATGAAGTAAGAAGCTGGGAGATGATAGGTGGAAAAGGTAAAGGGCTGAAAAAGAAGGAATCTGATAGGAGAGGAGAGTGGACCCTGAGAGAAAGGGAAGGGGGGATAATCACAGGTGAGAAGAGGTAAGAGGAGTGTCTGGAAGGGGAATGGGAAAAAGAGAGATGGGAATGGGGAGAAATGATGGGAGTTTAGAGAAATCAATGGTCATCCAATCAGGCTGGAGACTAACCAAACAGAGTGAGGTGTTCCTTCTCCAGCCTGAGTTTGGCTTCATCATGACAGCAGGAGAGACCATGGACTGACATGTCGGAACGAGAATGGGTGGCCACCGGGAAATATGGCCTCTTGTTGTGAACAAATTGATTTAGGAAGCTTTTACAAAGCCATTTCTGCTTCTGCAAATTCCCTCAAATCTGCATCATTGGAGAAAGAGATCAGAGTTTTCTGACACAGTAAGTGAAGAGTGCTGGTCTGATAACCCAAGCCAGGCTAATGAACTACTTATTATTTGGACTCCATGGAAATCAAATTGCATTTTACAAATTAACCACTTCCAATCTAAACGTTCCTTTAGTGAATTTTGTGAAAGTACACTTTTGCTTTTCATCAAAATTAAAAGTGACTTCAGCTTTTAAATCTTTTGTGGAAATTGTTGAAACATCCCAGAAGATAATTCCAATGAGCATTCTTTCTTTCTTCAGTAAATTGAATTGAATGAACTATACTGAAAAGGCACAGCAGCAAACTAATTTATTCCAATAAGATTCAAATCTGTAACAGCGAATATAAAAGACACAGCAGTTATTTGATGTAAAAGCTATTTAGTTTCTGTCTCAGCTATTGTCATTACCATTTGATTTCTTTTTGTTCCTCTGAGGTAATTCATCAGGTCAAAAATTACTTGCTTCCACTCAAATTTTGTGTGTTCTGGGATGGCTTTTAAGGGGCATTGACACAGGTGGGACATATGGTGAACAATATAGGTGAATGCTTAGAGATAGTGCTTCTACCACTATTCATGCTGAACTGTGTGCTTCTGTCGAAGATCTTAAGGTGCTCAGTGCCATTCTGACTGCTCCTTCTGCATTCTGAAGAGCCATTGGCTAGCAGTCAGTAGGGGATTTATAATTTTAACAAGGAATGTATGAGACCCACTTGAATTACTTCCTTGTTTAAGATTGCAATTTTTTGCGATAAAAGAGATTGAAAGAAAGTGTTCTTCACTGGAGTCTTTTGTCGACCAAGTGAGTGTCATGGAGTGTCCATCAATACCAGCTGATTATGATTAGATCTTTGACACTGTTGACCTGTGAAAGGACAATGATATCGATTCATTTACAAGGCCAGTGGACTTTGAGGACATTGTGGAGCCAGCATTGGTGTAACCTCTTAATACGTGGATGCCAGCTGTTGGTTATTCATGACTCAGAAGCCAACAGGAGGCCAGGAATCACTACTGTCCAGTAGATCACAAGCTGCAGGTGAGGCTTTGAGTTCAATTATTTTGTTCTTCCGCCAGCCATAGTGTCCTCAGGTTACTAGTGGATTTTATCAAAGTTGTCTGCCTTTGTTGTAAAGTAGTCCACTTTTCCCAAGGTCTTCTGATAGACCTTTATTGTCAGGGCTCATGCAGTGAAATCAGTGTAAAGCCCATTCCCTTGTGCATTTTCTTGAATAATTGACAGTATATTGTGGCTCTGACTGTGCACTTAGCTACAAATCATCTTGATGACCGAGTATGGAGGAGTCTTAATCCTAGAGAAGAGGTAATGTGGGTTGAATGGTTTCTCAGTTGCCCAAAAGATGAACTCTTTCAATGGGAGGTTTGTTAGCGATGAGGAACACCAATACAGTGAGAGTTTGTGGAAGTTATTAAGGTGATTATGCAGATTAATTCTTTTCCAGATACACTAAGTTGGGTTCTGTTGTGGATCTTTTGGTTAAGATCACAGGAGAGTAGGTGAAACTACAGGTACTAGAAATAGATGAAGTCCAAACAAGGGTTGTCTCCGCTATTGTAGAGAACAAATAAGTTCAGAAAGAAGGAAGACGTTTCCTGATCTCCTCATCAAACATATTCTATCTGACTTTCACCAGTCTTCAATGCCTCTGATTTAAATCCCATTTTTTTTTTTATTAATTCATTTGGACTTCACAGTAAGACTTAACATTTTCCTTCCCTAATGACCTATGAGACTGAATATTTAACTCATTTCATTATTTTGTCTCTGCATCTATCTGTAACCTCCTCTAATTATATGCATATATATTTGATTTGGAATAACATAAAACTTCAATTACTTAAGCTGATTCATGAACTAATAAGTGTGAATGCAATTTTCTCTATTCCATTTCTAGATGAGAGACAAATGGGAAACTTATAAACAGTTGTTATAGGGAAAAAGACCTTGGGCACCACAATAGAATCTGGTGATACAAAAAGTAATGGATACAATCCTGACCATCACAAAAATAGCCCTCCCTACCACTGAGCACATCTACTAGGAGTGCTGCCACGTGAAGGCAGAATCCATCATCGAGGGCCCCCACCATCCAGACCATGCTGTCTTCTCAATGCTGCTATTGGGAAGGAGCTACAGGATCTTTAGTTCCAATGCTAGCAGGTTTAGGAGCAGTTCACACCCTTCAACTATCAGGTGCATGAACCAGTGTGGATAGCTTCACTCACCTCAACACCAAACTGATTCTGAAACCTATGACTCACTTTCAAATGCTCAATTACTCATGTTCTCAACATTATTTATCTATGTATTACTTATTTATTTACGCACAATTTGCATATTGTCTTTGTTGTATGTAGTTATTAATTCTGTTGTTTTTCTTTGTATCTACTTTGAATGCCTACAAGAAAATGAATTTCAGGGTAGTATGTGACATGTATGTACTTTGATAGATTTAGTTTGAAACTTTGAACTTACTAGACCTGTGGCTAAAATCAATTAGTTTGCAATTGTTTTGTTAAGGTCCCTTATTTAATTATGAGTGTCGAGTAGCTTTTATGAAACTGTCATGTAGATACACCATAACCAGGTTATTTTTCTCCAAGTGGCAAAAAGTGCTGGAAGCACCATAGATATACTTTCTTTTCATTCAACTTTATTCCTGCTGTTGTATCAAGGTGCTAGAAAAAGAAATTTAATACATCCAATACCCAGTCCAATTCATGTTCCATCAGAAATCACTGGTCTGCAGACAATTGTAGATTAATTTAATTTCCTTCAAAGATGATGAAGCACTGAATTTCCTTCAGAGAGGAACAACTTAGCAGCAGGTGATAATCAGCTAAAGTGATTTAATTGCCACTTTGGTACTTTTACTTCTATTTGCTTTCTTAACATTGAGTAGCACATATAGTAAAAACATTCAACATATTTGTGGTTAACTTCATATTAAGACTTCATTAGTACCTTGAAGGGTTTTGTCTCTGTCAATAATGATTTCTCTCAGAAATAAAGATGGATACACTTTGAACAGAAAGCTCGAAGTTAAAGATGATCGTTGGAAATCACTCCTCGGCATATTGATCAATACATTTCAAAAGTGGGTCTTTTTCAGTAGCAGATTATTTATAACAAAGAAAATGACAGAAGGTAATGACAGTATTAAGCAGGGATAGTATCTTTTTACAACAGAGAAATGATATACTAGACTGTTCAAGGAGTGTTTTAGAACAAAGGAAAATAATTAAGAAAATAAGAAAGAAATTTGGAAAAAAGTCACATTTCTGGGTGTTTATTTAATCCCTAAGAAATGAGAAAATGGAGGACTAAATATCAAGGCACCTTTGAAAGAAATATACTGTGTGAAATAAAGGAAATGGTAGCTTTCAAAGGAATTAAAACAAAGATATTGGAAATATGCTTGAAGGGGACATATATATATATATTCTCTCTGTCTATCTCTGTGACCCCCCCCCCCAATTGGGTTATGTGACAAACCACTTTTCTGATGATTCAGTAGGCAGAACAGATTGAATGATTTCTTCCTCTGTGATCCAAGGTTCTAAGATGCTAAAACATTTGGGAAAAAAAGCCATTTTATGTCTCAAATGTGCTTCTAAGTTAATCATAACTACCATCTTACCATTCCCTTCTTTTTCAACATTCTAAAAGAATTATTCCATTTACAACTTGATTCAATTCCACCAACATCCATCTGTGAAGGGTTACTGGTCGAAAGCCGTTTCCAACCTGCCAGTCACTGATTGGCCCATTTGAAGGTTGGCTTTTGCACCATGGCACTGGTTTCCAGTTCAGGATGCCTCAAGGACGTAAGAATTGCATGAGCAAAAGACTATCACTTTTGTTGCTAGGGGCTCATCTTTAAGATGAAGTCGCAACCTGCACTGAAGAATCATTGGAAAGTGTGCCCACAAATACACTTAGTTAGGTCCTTGTTCATTGAATGTTTAGTTTTGTAACTTGGAGAGATTTAGTAGGATACCTGTTGAGTTAAGTGTTATTGAATGTTTACGAGGGGTAATTGATAAGTTCGTGGCCTAAGGTAGAAGGAGTCAATTTTAGAAAACCAAGCTCATTTATTTTTCAACATAGTCTCCTCCCACATTTACACACTTAGTCCAGTGGTCATGGAGTATACGGACCCCTTCTTTGTAGAAGTGGTCTACAGGAGGGGTGATTGATAATTTTGTGGCCTAAGGTAGAAGGAGATGAGTTATACAGCTCTCGTTATATGCACGTGCAGTTCAACTCTGAGTGATTAGGCAGAAAGTTCGAAGTTAATAACATCTCCTTCTACCTTAGGACACAAATTTATCAATCACCCCTGCTGTGGACCAAGACGCCGACTTCTACGAAGAAGGGATCCGTATGCTCCATGACCGCTGGACTAAGTGTGTAAATGTAGGAGGGGACTATCTTGAAAAATAAATATGCTAGGTTTTCTAAAATTGACTCCTCCTACCTTTGGCCACAAAGTTATCAATCACCCCTCGTATATTGTAGTTTTTGTGCAACTTAGGGTGGACTAGATAAGTACTTGTTTGACTAGACACCCACTTGAGTGTTTCACTGTTTGATTTAAATAAATAGTAAACATGTTTGCTTGCAATCAGTGTCGACTACCCACTCACCGAATCTGCGAACCTACTCCTTTGTTCACCCTGCTTGTTATTTCCTCAAAGAACTCTAACAGATTTGTCAGGCTACATTTCCCTTTACAGAAACCATGCTGACTTTGACTTATTTTATCATTAGTCTCCAAGTACCTCAAAATGTCATCCTTAATAATTTCCTTTCTTTTGCCTTCCTCCTTTCTTAAAGACATTTGCAATCTTCCAGTCCTTCAGGGCCATGCCAAAATCAAGTGATTCTTGAAATATCATGACTGATACATTTGTTATCTGTGCAGCAACCTCTCTCAGAACACTAGGATGTAGTTCACCCGGTCCAGGCAACTTATCCACCTAGAGCCCTTTGAGTTTGCCAGCACTTTGTTCCTTTGTAACAGCAATGGCACTCACTCCTGCTCCCTGACACTCATGGCCTCTGGCACACTGCAGGTGTCTTCCACCGTGAAGACTGATGCCAAGTACCCATTCAGTTCATTTGCCATTTCTTTGTCCCCTGTTACTACCTCACCAGTTTTGGATAATACCCTCTTCCCCCAGTATTGTATAGCCAGACTGTTCTGGGAACTGATACATATAACCATTGTAATGGAGAAGCTGACTAATGATATGGCCATAGCTCTCAAGCACACAGAGGATGCACTGACCCAAGTATCACCTGAAATTATTGCTATTCAAGTGGTCGCCTTGCAGAATTGGATGGTCTTAGATTACCTGCTCACAGAGAAAGGTGACACTTCTGCTGTTTTCAATCAAGAATATTATGCCTACATTCCTGACAAGTGAGAAACATCACTCACCTGGCAGATCATATTCGGTAGTCAATGGATAAGATTGAAGAAGTTTAGGAATAGCTCCATAGCAAATACACTCCAGGGGATAGCTGATGGCTTTTGGGGTACTAGAAGGTTGTTGGACTACTGTAGTGTACTAGATACTGTAGTAACTATTGGGCTTATAGTACTGGGTATTATACTTTTGTTTTATATGTAGTTTAGTAAGGCTATCATGGGGGTTATACTAACCTGAGGTTTGAATTGTCATGGTGTCATGTCTTTTGAGGGGAGGAATGTAATGTGAAGTGTTATCTTACTTTTTGCTTGAAAACCACTTCCACCATGCTGGTCATTGATTGGTCCATCCGAATGAAGCAGCAACTCTTTCCCAATACTTGGCTTTCATGCCAAGGCACTGATTTCCAGTTCTGTCCCACTCACAGACCCCCACCTGTCTTCTCACAGCACTTTCCCAGGTAAGTGCAAGAGATATACATTCAGTGGCCATTTTATTAGTTACAACTGTACACTTGTCTGTTAATAAAAACATCTAATCAGCCAATCATGTCACAGCAACTCAATACATAAAAGCATGCAGACATGATCAAGAGATTCAGTTGTTGTTCAGACCAAACATCAGAATGGGGAAGAAATGTGATCTAAGTGACTTCAACCAAGGAATGATTGTGGGCGCCAGACAGGGTGGATTTGAGTATCTCAGAAACTGCTGATCTCCTGGATTTTCATGCACAACTATCTCTAGCATTTGCAAAGAATGGTGCAAAACACAAAAAAAAAACAGTGAGCAGCAGTTCTGTGAGTGAAAATGCCTTGTAAATCAGCGAGGTCCAGGGTAATGGCCAGACTTGTTCAAGCTGACAGGAAGGTGATAGTAATTCAATTAATCACAAGTTCCAACAGTGGTGTGCAGAGGGGCATGTCTGAATGCATAACTCATCCTTAATCTGCCAGCATATCTTTTCCTCATTTCCCGAGACTATTGGGGGTCTATAGCAAAATCCCATTAGAGTGATTGAACCCCCACTATTTTTGAGTTCTACTATTATAGACTCAGCAAAGGAGCCCTCCATTATGTCCCCATCAGAGCATCTGTAATATGGTCCCTAATAAGTAATGCAACTCCTTCCACCCTCTTACTTCTCTACCCTTTCTAAAACATCAGACCTCTGAGACATAAAGCACCCATTGCTGTCTCTGTCAACCAAATCTCTGTAATAGCCTCAAAATCATTGTTCCATGTATTGACCCATCCTCTAAGTTCATCATCTTTACCCATAATACTTGTAGCATTAAAATTCACACGTTTCAAATGTTGCATTGTATTTACAGTATTACTTTACTCCTGCCTGTTTTTACTGGCCCTGGCATCTCTCCATTCCTCTACTTTCTGACCTTGTACTCTGCTTCCCATCTCCCTGCCAAACTAGTTTAAACTGACCCAAGTAGTACTATGTGCAACTCCTTCATTGGGTTCGTATTGACACTTGGCTTGTTGTCGGCCCGCTAATGGCCAAGGGGCTCATTGGTGAAAAGGCCACCTTCATAAACAATCGTGTCTAAGTTGATTTGATTTGGGCTCAACCAGACAGGAACATCATGATGTTCTGCTCAAAGAAACCTCAGTTTGAGCAAATGCTGCATAAATACTGCCCATACACAATCGTCAGTCAGCAAGGACTAACAAATCGCACACCACGTAGAGATAGAAAAAGTTGGAGCTCATCTTGAAATTGTCCCTTTTTACTCATGCACTGGACTCGTGGTTTGTGTGAAAGCACACAGCACATCACAAACATTGCTGGAAATCAAACTCTCTTGGGAGTACTGGTCCTTCCTCCTTGTAGCTATTCATCTGTACAACACACCTTGTGCAACAGGGACGCTCCTTCCCATGGCATCCTCAGCCATCTTCCCTCCTATCCTCTCCCAACTCCAGCCATAAAGACCACAAAGCTCACTAGTGTCTGTCACAAGTCTCTGTCCATCCAGCTTTCCCTAGAACGTTCTCTCACTTCCACCCTCCTGATTGGCTGACACAACATTCCTAAGTTAAACATCACACCCCCTTATCTTTACCCGAAACCCAAACATGCTTTAGCAGGATACACTGATTCTACAGAAAGCTACTAAATGAAATACTCTACAGTATTAGCAGTAAAAATCTTAACCAGTGCATTACATATGAACCTCTTGGCCAGGATATTGTTTCCCTTCCAGTTTAAGTGCAAACCATTCCTGCCCTAAGAGGTTTCAATGAGCCAAGAACCTGAAACCCTGCTCTCTTCACCATTTCCTCAGCGAAACATCCTATTCAGTAGCATGTGGCACCAGGCGTAATTCAGACATTACTACCTTGGAGGCTCAACTCTTCAGCCTCGTTCCTAATTCCTTACACTCTCTGCATAGGACCTTTTCCCTCTTTCTACCTATGTCATTGGTGCCAATGTTCACCATGACCTCTGGCTACTCACTCACCCTTTTGAAAATAGTCTGCGGCCACTCTGAGACATTTTGAGCTCTATCACCTGGGAGGCAGAACACCATTCTGGCATCTCTTTCACGTCCACAGTATCTCCTGTCCAGCCCTAAAACTATCAAATCTCTTATTGTTATCGCTCAGCCTGACATTCCCCTTCCCTGCTGAGCCTCAGAGCTGGCCACAGTGCCACTGGACTAGTTGCCGCTCTGTGCCCTGATAGGTCACCCCTCCCTCTCCCAGTAATATAAAAAGGGGAATACTTGTTGCTGAGGGCAATGGCGACAGAGGAACCTTGTGCAATCTGCTTATCTGCACATTATCTTTCCTGCCCATTACGTCCCTCTGGTTCTCTTCCCCCTTCCCTTTCCTCCATGGTCTTCTAACCTCTGCTGTCAAATGCCCCCTTCTCCAACCTTTTATCTCATTCATCAATCAACTTCCCAGCTCTTTACTTCACCCCATCCCCCTCTCTGTTTCACCTATCACCTACCACCTTGTATTTATTCCTCCCCTCCCCCCACCTTCTTGCTCTAACTTCTCATCTTTTTTTCCAGTCTCAGACTGAAACGTGGACTGCTTACTTTTTTCCATATACGCTGCCTGGCCTGTTGAGATTCTCCAGCATTATGTGTGTGTTGCTCAGATTTCCAGCATCTGTATATTTCTTCACCTCAGTGGTGTTCTAATTGAATATCTCCTCTACTTCCCTTCAACATTGATTTTTCTCTTACTGAACCTCCTGCCACATGTCGCAGTCACCCATGCAGAAGAGCTTGGTTGTATCCTGTGATAACATTGCCTTCACTGGCATGTAAAATTTTGGAAGAGGATTTGGAGATCAAAATCTCCAGTTCTGTGAACCAAGAGTTGGTAACTTGGATCAAAAATAATTCCTTCAATCTGCATTGCCTATGCCAACCATGTTGCCAATTTAAACTAATCCCATATGTCGCACATAGTCTCTACATCCCTTACCCCCACCCCCATTCATGTGTCTGTCTAAATTCCCCTTAAACACTGATGTTACTTCTTAAATTTCTCATGGCAGTGTCTTCCAGGGTGTAAAAAATAATTGCTCTGTAAATTTCCTTCAAACTTTCCCCTTTCACTTTAAAACTATTCCTCCACTATTTGACATTACCAATCTGGGGACCAAGATTCTGAATGTGTACCCTATCTTTGCCATCTATAACTTTAAATACTTATTAGGTTGTCCCTCAGTCTCCAAAGTTCCAGAGAACATAAACCAAGTTTTTCCAATCTTCCTGTATCTAATACCTTCCAGTCTGTTGAAGCTCTTCTGTCCCTCTACAAAGTGTCCACATCCTTCCTGCAATGTGGTAACCAGAATTACACACAATACTCCAAATATTGCCTAAGCAAATATTTACTTTATTGTGGCCAACAATTGATACTAGAGTGTACAATCATCACAGCGATATTTGATTCTGTGCTTCGCAGAACAAATCAACAGTAAACAGTAAAATTTTAAATTATAAATCATAAATGGAAAATAGAAAAGGGAAAGTAAGGTAGTGCAAAAAAACCGAGAGGCAGCTCCGGACATTTGGAGGGTATGGCCCAGATCTGTGTCAGGATCCATTCAGCAGTCTTATCACAGTTAAAAGAAGCTGTTCCCAAATCTGGCCGTACGAGTCTTCAAGCTCCTGAGCCTTCTCCCAGAGGGAAGAGGGACGAAAAGTGTGTTGGCTGGGTGGGGCATGTCCTTGATTATCCTGGCAGCACTGCTCCAACAGCGTGCAGTGTAAAGTGAGTCCAAGGACGGAAGATTAGTTTGTGTGATGTGCTGGGCTGTGTTCACGATCTTCTGCAGCGTCTTCCGGTCTTGGACAGGACAACTTCCATACCAGGTTGTGATGCAGCCTAGAAGAATGCTTTCTACTCTGCATCTATAAAAGAATTACGTGGTTACAATGAGAATTCCGGACTCGTATATCAAATCCCTGACCTATGAAGACAAATATGCACTACCCCTTTACTACTCTACTTACTTGTGTTCTCATGTTCAAGGAGTTGTGGACTCGTCATATTCCATACCTCCTTTGTACTTGAATTGGGTGAGCTCTTGGCAACATGGCCATGATGGGCTGATTTGTTCCACAAATGTCATAAATGTATATCAACCATTTTATGCTGTGTGATAGCTACCAAGTGAAATGTGTTTCTACCCAGCAGCCTGCTTATGGATATACTGTCACAATGACCGGTGCTCAAAGCCAAGGTGTAAGATGATTGCAGAAGGTGGGAATTGATGTTGCAATTAAATCAGACCTAGTCATTGCAAACCAGAGCAGCTGAGTGACCTCCTTTTCCCATGTCTAAGTGTACAAGAAGAGCTAAACAAGGTCCATTCTGTCAGATAAACCTGTTTTGTTTTTTTTAACCATCTTCTTGAAATATAGTCAGTAATAACATATCAAAGAAAAAACTGCTTCATTTTTAGTGTAGACTTAAAATATAAGCTTGTTAATTATAGAAACATAGAAAACCTACAGTAAAATATAGGCCCTTTGGCCCACAAAGTTGTACCGAACATGTCCCTACCTTAGAAATGACAAGGGTCACCCATAGTCCTCTATTTTTCTAAGCTCCATTTACCTATCCAAAAGTCTCTTAAAAAACCCTATTGTATCCGCCTCCACCACCATTGCCGGCAGCCTGTTCCACGCACTCACCACTCTCTGCGTTTAATAATATTAAAAGAAAAACTTAGCCCTGACATCTGCTCTGTACCTACTCCCTAGCACCTTAAACCTGTGCCCTCTTGCAGCAGCTATTTCAGCCCTGGGAAAAAACCTCTCGCTATCCACATGATCAATGCCTCTCATCTTGTACACCTCTATCAGGTCACCTGTCATCCCCTGTCGCTTCAAGGAGAAAAGGCCAAGTTCACTCGACCTGTTTTCATAAGACATGCTCCCCAAACCAAGCAACATCCTTGTAAATCTCCTCTGCACCCTTTCTATGGTTTCTACATCCTTCCTGCAGTGAGGCGACCAGAACTGAGCACAGTGCTCCAAGTGGGGTCTGACCAGGGTCCTATATAGCTGCAACGTTACCTCTCGGCTCCTAAATTCAATCCCACGATTGATGAAGGTCAATACACCAAATGCCTTCTTAACCACAGAGTCAAACTGCGCAGCTGCTTTGAGCATCCTATGGACTCGGACCCTAAAATCCCTCCGATCCTCCACACTGCAAAGAGTCTTACCACTAGTACTATATTCTGCCATCATATTTGGCCAACAAAAATGAACCACTTCACACTTGTCTGGGTTGAACTCCATCTGCCACTTGTCAGCCCAGTTTTGCATCCTACCAAGGTCCCGCTGTAATCTCTAACAGCCTTCCACACTATCCACAACGCCCCGAAACTTTGTGTCATCAGTAAACTTACTAAGCCACCCTCTACCTCCTCATCCAGGTCATTTATAAAAATCACGATGAGTAGGGGTCCCAGAACAGATCCCTGAGGTACACCACTGGTCACCGACCTCCATGCAGAATATGACCCACCTACAACCATTCCTTGCCTTCTGTGGGCAAGCCAGAATGCTACCTAATCTATCTACCTAATATGAATGTCAGCACATAATCTATACTCCATGCATCCTCCTCTTGGGCGGTGTCTCAGAACTGAGAATGATTTATTTCTGTTCCCATTTTGCAGGAACCGAGGTGGCTAAAGAAGCCAATGAGAATTGCAGCTTCTATAGAAGGAGTAGGTGGTGGCCAATAAATGGGAATTGGGGAGGAGGTGGCATGGTTATGAGATGGTCTCTTCCTTCTACTTAGGTATGACCTTTTGGTCATCCTCATATTGCAAGGGTCTTAGTACGATCCTAAATTGAATAAGACCCAGAAGCCCATTGAGAAGGTAACAATTGATCAAGGATCGCCTAAGCATTTAGACAATAGGTGCAGGAGTAGGCCATTCAACCCTTTGAGCCAGCACCACCATTCACTGTGATCATGGCTGATCATCCACAATCAGTATCCAGTTCTTGCCTTATCCCCATAACCTTAGATTCCGCTATCTTTAAGAGCTCTATCCATCTTTTTCTTGAAAGCATCCAGAGACTTGGACTCCACAGCCTTCTGGGGCAGAGCATTCCATATATCCACCACTCTCTGGGTGAAAAAGTTTTTCTCAACTCCGTTCTAAATGGCCTACCCCTAATTCTTAAACTGTGGCCTCTGGTTCTGGACTCACCCATCAGTGGGAACATGCTTCCTGCCTCCAGCGTGTCCAATCCCTTAATAATCTTCTATGTTTCAATAAGATCCCCTCTCAGCTTTCTAAATTCCAGAGTATACAAGCCCAATTGCTCCAATCTTTCAACATATGACAGTCCCGCCATCCCGGGAATTAACCTCGTGAACCTACGCTGCACTCCCTCAATAGCAAGAATGTCCTTCCTCAAATTTGGTGACTAAAACTGCACACAGTACTCCAGGTGTGGTATCACCAGGGCCCTGTACAGCTGCAGAAGGACCTCTCTGCTCTTATATTCAGTTTGTCTTGTTATGAAGGCCAGCATGCCATTAGCTTTCTTCACTGCCTGCTGTACTTGCATGCTTGCTTTCAGTAAACACAAAATAATTTGTTTTCAGTGACTGATGTACAAGAACAACTAGATCTCGTTGTACTTCCCCTTTTCCTAACTTGACTCCATTTAGATAATAATCTGCCTTCGTGTTGTTACCACCAAAGTGGATAACTTCACATTTATCCACATTAAACTGCATCTGCCCACTCACCCAGCCTATCCAAGTCACTCTGTATTCTCATAACATCCTCCTCACATTTCACACTGCCACCCAGCTTTGTGTCATCGACAAATTTGCTAATGTTACTTTTAATTCTCTCATCTAAATCATGAATATATATTGTAAACAGCTGTGGTCCCAGCACTGAACCCAGCGGTACCCCATTGGTCACCGCCTGCCATTCCGAAAGGGACCCGTTAATTGCTACTCTTTGTTTTCTGTCAGCCAGCCAATTTTCAATCCATGTCAGTATTCCGCCCCCAATACCATGTGCCCTAATTTTGCCCGCTAATCTCCTATGTGGGACTTTATGAAAGTCATTTTATTCACGACTTGCTTTCGGTACTATGAGCAGTATAATGTTTAAATGCTGGGACTCTCCACCAATGGCACTGTGGGGTAACCTTACCTAAAAGGCCTACGTGATTCCAACCCATCATTGTCATGTTGGAATGATCAAATGGTTCTTTCCATGCCAGATTACGCAAATGCTTAAAACAACCTGAGTAAAGTCACTAAAAAATTTAAAACAGTTAATGCACCCAATTTTATAAAGAAATATCAATTTTCACTATTTGCAAACAAGAGACAATTTGCACCTGCTGGAAATCCAAGCAACACACACAAAATGCCAGAGGAACTCAGCAGGTCAGGCAGCATCTATGGAAAAGAACACTGTATTGTTGACGTTTCGAACAGTCTGGCCAAAGAGTTTTGGCCTGAAATGTCCACAATGCTCTTTTCCATAGATGTTGTCTGGTCTGCTGAGTTCCTCCAGCATTTTGTATTTACACCATTTGATTGGTCTGGGATTAAAATGTGAAAAATTGATTTTCATCAACTGTTAGTTCACTGAAACTAAATTTTAAAATTAATTAAATGAGACACTATTTTTGCTTGTCCTTTGTCCTCTGATTTGATTTTTTTGCTGTCCTCATTAATGTTGTGCCATAGATATTCATATCATCCTGAAAACACCTTAATATGCATAAAGACACATTTGAATTTTTAATGTTTTCCTAGACTCAAGCATTTAATTAGGAAATTTAATTGTTCCCTTTTGAATAGTAATTGTGTGACTGAAGTGTGGTATTGAGATTGTATCAGGGTTCAGTTGCTCCTCCTTGACCTTGACTTTTTCAAAAAATGAAACAAAACTCGCCAAAGACCACAATCTTCTTGGGATTAGCTTTTCTGTTTACAATATGAGTCACAGCTATTTTGATTTCTAATGCATGGAGGGCAAGGATGCATAAGTAATAAACATCTTGATCTGGGAGCACAGAGGAAGCTGATGAAATGCTTCATCTGGCCAACAGCTCAGTGTGTGTTTGAACTCCAAACCATACAAGGAGAATATATTATATATTAGACATTCGAAATAATTACAGAAGTGGGAGTGGATAACAGTCAACCAGATTATCAGTTTAAGAATGAAGAAAACATTTAGCAGGCAATTGAGTAGGCAAGTTGTTGACTTTATTATGGAGGATCTTAGTAAAAACATTTCTTATTGAATATCCCTGCTGTAACCCAAATGTTATGTAATTGTCTAGTCTTCTTAACTATAGATTAAGATTAAGTGCAATTGAGTTTTATTAAGGTGGACAGTCAGTAAAATGGTGGTGTGATCAGATGCAGTGGCTTCTACGGAGCCAATCAAAGGTGTTATTGTTTTTTAATCAATTTTTTACAATTGCAAGACCCTGCTGGACAATCAGAGCTTACAGTACTACAAGTCTGCTGCATCAGGGAGTTGCTCATTGCCAGAAAAACTGAAGAAGCTGGACTTTGTGTAAACAGTGTTGCTACCTGCAACGGAGTGGAGTTGTTATGTGAAGGTGATGTGCGGTCTAAGAGCGGGTGATCATCTCAGTCACTTTTCTTGTGATCACAAGATTATGTTGAACTTTGGTATGCATGTTCGATTCACTGTTTAATTCGCAAATGATGGGTGAGAAAGCTGCGTGGTCTTGGTTATACCGAGGACTGGGCTTCAAACGATAGTGTCGTCTGTTTGCAGCCACGTAGGAGAGAAGCGTCAGAGTTGGTGTGCTCCACTGGGATGCTGGGGTGGTGTGGCCTGGCATCCATGCTGGAGTCGGTGCTGCCTTCCAGTGTTTGCTCACAGAAGACAAGATGTATTGTCTCACTACTGACTGCTGCAACGTTCATGGACTCAGGGACTTAGACTATTTTTTTTGTGTAACTATTTTACTGCTGTCCTATATGTGCTATATGTGCTTTGTGCTGTGTACTGCAGAGTTGCTGTGTTTTGCACCTCGGCTGTGGATTAACACTGTTTCATTTGGTTGTACGAGGGGTGATTGATAAGTTTGTGGCCTAAGGTAGAAGGAGATGAGATATACAGCTCTCATTAAACTTGAACTATAAGCAGCATTCACAAGAAAACATGAATTTAATTATTACAAGAAAGAATAGAAATATTTGCTTTATTTGTCACGTATACATGAAAACATAGTGAAATGAGTTGTTTTAAATCAATGATCAACACAGTTTGAACAGTGTGCTGGGAGCAACAGCAAGAGTCACCACGCTTCCAGCACCAACAAAGAATGAACACAACTTACTAACCCTAACTGTATATCTTTGGGAGCACACTGGAGCACCTGAAAGAAATATATGTGGTGACAGGGAGAACATACAAACTCCTAACAGACAGCGGCAGGAATCGAACCACGATCAGTGATCACTGGATGTTCCTCTATGTTACCATGTCACCCTGCAATGATCAGAATGCAATTAGAATAATTAAAACAAAGTCCATTTTGCAAAGTGATTGAAGTTGTCATTGTGTTGCTGAATTGTAAAGATTAGGATTTTGCCATTTGGTTCAGGAACTGAATGGTTGAAGGAAAATAGCAGTACTTGAACTTGGTAGTGTGGGGCTTTAGGTTCTGTATGTCCTTTCAGATAGTGTGGCTCAGATGGTCTTTGAAAAATGAGAGACAATCTCTTTAAAAAAACAGAGACATTTTTTACCCTGTGGGATGGGAAAGGATTTGTCAGCAATTATTTTTCTCACTGTGATGCTGCTCAACCTGTGTGTTCTTCCAGCAGGTTGTATCTTTTTTGCTCCTTTGATTCAGCTTTGGATTCAGTAGTCCCATTTTTCTGTCCTGCCACCAGATCCCATTTGACTCCTTATCTCAGTCTGAAATGGCTAACCTGTAATTACTGGACACTGAAGTATTAATGGATCTTGAGGGACTTACTAAGGAGAAGGTTACCATTATTCAATTGATATTAAATAGTTATAGGCCTTGTCAATGACATCATTTGATTTGACCATGGAGAACTTTACCATGAAGTCAAACACTCCAGAATTAATGTCCTGATCAAAATTATGGAGGCTGATGAAAGAGGTCTGAGATTCAACTTCATGTCATAAAATCTGCAGCAAATAAAAACAACCTTGTGAAAATGCTCCTAGTCACTCAAATAAATTAACTTAATCACTCCATATTTCTTAATTTGAATAGAAACATACATTCAACTCATCTGTAGCTAAAGGCTACTAGCAGTGACTTTTAAGTTTACAAGTGCACCTGCAATGATCTATCTTTTCTTTTGTTCTTAGTATGAGCTTCCAGAACCAATTTATAGATCAAATGTAAAGAGCATTCATAAAACTTTGTATAATGCTCTGAAATGATTGTAAACACTGACAGTAAGCAAATAATAAGCATAAAATATTAAAACATAAAGATCAGCACGGACCAAAAGTCATACACATCTGTAAACATTAAATGTGCTGCAGTGGTGGACGCTAATTGCAATATGCAATTGATTTAGTATGGCTGATCGACTGTTTAAAATATATGTCTGATTAAGAACATCAAATTAATTTCCCTTGTGCTTTTTTGCTCTCCCTGTGAGGCATTTTCACATAAGGATATTTAGTACCTTTTCTGGGCACCATCCAAAACAGACTCCTGGAACCAGTTTGCATTGTAACCAGCATTCTGAGGATTCATTTTAGTCTGACAAAACTGTGGTTATTTTGCTGAGATGCAGATCCTTTTCTTAGTTCCAAAAATGATTTCTTGTCTAAACACAGATTATTGGTGCCAATCCTTAAACACTGAGAATGCTAGCCAGAATATTCATAATTTAAAATGACTTGCGTATCATACATTAACCATCAAGTTAAACACAGGAATAGATTTAGAAGCCACTGCAATACAAGAGTTTGTTTCACTCTCCAATAGTATCAGAAAGGTTGTGCAATAAGAAGCAATCAAAAAATTCTAGGTACCAAACGTGAAATATATACAGAAAATGTTGAAAATGTCCCTTCATCAAATCACACAATGTAACCTTTGTCTTTGTATTGTTATCTCATTCACTCACTGTGATGTAAGGAAGATAGCTGGTATTTTAAGCTGACCATGTGTATTGCTGAGCAAAAAGAAGAAAAATAGCTTTCTCTGCTGTTTTCTTATCGTCTCACAGGCAAAGTGGGTTCCGCACTATTCCACAATGAGAAAAATTACCTCATAAGAAATAAAAGCAAGATTTATTCAACAGGCTGCCTGCACACACTCCACCATTTAATAATATGATTGGCTATTACACCCAAGAGTGTTGATTAAAGTTAGTGAATGAGCCAACATATGAATTCAGGATAGAGAATTACAAAATTATACTACCCACTCAGTGAAGCAATTCCTTTTCGTCTTTCCTGAATGGCCAAACTTATTCTGAAGTCATGTTTCTGAGTTGAACCACTTCAAAATAGATGAAAATTATGAAGAAACCTGGGGCTGCAGATGCCAGAATTCGAAGCAACGAGCAATCTGATGGTGGAACTCAATGGGTCAAGTAGCATCTGTGCTACTTGAGTGAAAGGGATGGTCAATGTGTCGGGTCATCAGGACTCAATGCACCACTTTCAATTGTGTCTCCACTGACCAAAAAGGATTTGGAACCAATGTCCTGCTGAATGATGGAGCAGGCTCAAATGGTCATTTGACTAATTGCTTCCATTTCTTATGTTCCTATGACCTAAGAAAATCCATAGTTTTACATTTTCAATAACGTTTCTATTCAACTTGGAAACATGGAATAACCATGGAATATAAAGGGGACAAAATAAACTCACACAAGGTATCTATCTTGTCTCAAAGGTCAAAGAATAAGTTGTGAAGTTTGTTTAATATTTCCTTTGCTTGTGCCCTGTGTAAATTCCCATTCTTTTGTGAAATCCTTTATATTTTCTGAACTCTACTTTGTTCCTGTGCAGTCTGTCGTATAAATTCACTACCTGTTTGAAGTTCTTCTGTGTACACAGTTCACCTCCCTGAACTGCCAACATTTCTCAATGTAATTACAGGAAATGCTTGAATTTCCATGCCAATGACCAAGTCCAAACCTTAGTGGTCTTCCTTTGCTGTTGCTTCTCCAATTGTGTTCTGAATATAGAGGCCTCATGAATTTCAGTAATGGTGAGCAAACCTGTGAACTGTCATTTGAGGGGGCATTGAATAATTCTGTTGATTCACTTCAATTGAGAACCATTGTGGGAGATCTAGGCAATAATTTTGCTTTATATACAGTTTATTAACAAAAATGTTTAAAGTACTTTTTTAAATACCTGAAGGTTATCTTAAAAAGTCATTATTTTATCCTTCCAATGATTTTTAATGTTTTTGAATGTTTTGCAATGGTTAAAGTCTTTGTCAGGTTGGCTAAGCCTAAGGTCAAGCTTACAGCGGCGATCAAAGAAGTTTTCAACTGATTTGCATCAGGGTCTCATTTTGGCCCATCCACATGGCTTCATTTCATCACCATGGAGTACGCCTATCAGCTGCAAATCTTACCAGCTATCTTAGGACTGGTGGGTTGCTACTGGTTTTAGAGACTATTAAGGTTATCCCTTGCTTTTGTACCCTGATTGTAACTCAGGAAAGATTAAATTTATTTGTTACACGTACATTGAAACATACAGTGAAATCTGTTGTTTGTGGCAAATCAAATCAATGAGGGTTGTGCTGTGGGCAGCCCACAAGTATTTCCATGCTTCCCTCGCCAACCTATCATGTCCATAACTTACTAACCCTAACTCTAACCATACATCTTTGGAATGTTGTAAGAAACCTGAACACCCGGCGAAAACCCTCATGGTCATGGGAAGAATGTACAAACTCGTTACAGACAGTGTGTGAATCACACAACAATCAGAGATGCTGGCACTGTAGAGCAATGGCACTAACCGCTATGCTACCGTGCCATGCCAGGTGAAGACTGACCGTCACAAATAAAGGCTATGTTTACAAACATGAGAAAAATTACAGATGCTGGAAATACAAAAAAAACATACAAAATACTGGAGGAACTTAGCAGGCCAGGAAGCATATATGGAAAAGAGTAAGCAATCAACATCTTGGACCAAGACCTTTGATCGGGACTCCTGATGTTTATTTAAAATAGACCCTTTTCTATGATTATGAATGCGTGACAGTGATACCCAACGCCGCACAACAACAAACCCTCACCACAACTACAACCTCTCACTCAATGTCAGCAAAATCAAAGAGCTGATTATTGACTACAAGAGGAGGAAGCAGGAGGGCCATAAGGCAGTCCTCAACAGTGGATCACAGGTGGAGATGATCAGTAACTTTAAATCCCATTTCAAAGGATCTGTCCTGGGTCTCGCACGTAAGTACCATTACAGAGTAGGAACTGCAAAGCTACTTTTTCCTTAGAAATTTATGAAGATTTGGCATGTCATGTAAAATGTTGACAATAGATGCATATTTTCACTATAGATGCATGGTAGAGTGTATACTGGCTGGCTGCATCACAGCCTGGTATGGAACCACCAATATCCTTCTTTGGAAAATCCTACAAGATGTAGTGAATACAGCCCAGTCCATCACAGATAAAGCCCTTCCCACCATTCAGCACATCTACAAGGAGAGCTGTTGCAGGAAAGCAGTATCTATTATCAAGGACCCCACCAGCCTGGCCATTCTCTCTTCTTGCTGCTGCCATTAGGAAGTAGGTGGAGGAACCTTACATCCCACACCACCAGGTTCAGGAACTATTATTACTCCGCATCTATCAGGCTCCTAAACCAGAGGAGATAACTTCACTCACCCCAACACTGAACTGATTCCACAACCTATGGCCTCAATTTCAAGGACTCTACAACTTTTGTCCTCAGTATTATTTATTATCTTTTTGGTGTACAATTTGCTGTGTTTTGCACATTGGTTGTTTGTCCATCTTTACATTTAGTTTTTCATTGATTATGTTGTATTTCTTTGTATTTAGTGAATGCCTGCAAATAATGAATCTCAGGATCGTATATGGTGACATATATATACTTTGATAATAAAGTTATTTTGAAATTTGAACTATAGATCAGTTTAAAAGAAACCATAGTGCCTGACAGTCACAAAAGACTTCATCACTGTGCAGGATCTTGCTATTTTTCATCATGCTGGATTTGAATAACATAGTGATATCATTTATCTGGGAAAAATAAGACAGATGAGTTACTGGCAAGCACAGGCAACTTCCTTTAAATGCTATCCCATTAATGTTTTTGTTCCTCACATCTAGGTATGCTTCCAGATCCACAAATGTTAACAAATCTGAGAAGACAAGACAGGATAATTCATTTGGGGGGAAAAAAAAATCTGGAGTTAAAATGGAGAATGTATTATCCTTCAGTGATGTGCCTGAAGTTCATTACAACTTTTTGCTGCATCAATACCTCCCTAAGGTCCATTCAGTTTGGATTTTAGAGCCTTTTTATGTGCTGATGACAAAGTTCCAATGTAAATCACAAATCTGTTCTAAAATCTAATAAAATAATGACAAATATTTCTCAGTAGCTAAACAACAGACAACTCACACTCATCATAATAGTTAAGAAAGGCAAATAAAATTTTTGTTGATCGATTGTATGTTGCAAAAGGTCTGTCCTCAAATAACCCACATTTTATAAACCGTTCTTGAATTTGCAAATGCCCTTTTCAAAATAGTCGTAATTCACAAGTAATGGGCTTAGAATGATCTATCATTCTTTCAAGGTCTCAGTACAGGGGATAATGGAGCAATATTTTTTCTGTTTACTGCACTTAATAAAGTTAGAAGGCAATTTATGAAAAGGTTTGCATGTCTCTACTGGAGAAACTTATCTTCTTTGTTTGGCACCCACGGCTTTAGCACTTGAAAGAGGAAATTTGTGAGGAACATAAAATTTTAATCCACGATGTCTTGCTGTTTGACATTTGGTCAACGGTATCTTGGAAATGGGTGCAAAACAGAATCATATCTCCCTCTGCTCGGATTCTTACTAATTTTCAAAATTCCAAACCATTTAATCTTCAATGTGCTGTCCTTTGAGCTCTTTGATCTGGCCTTAGAACCCTTAGCCATTGCTTTTCAAGAATCTAGCGATAACACCGATATTTTAAGGAGAGGTATTACCCACAAAGTTTTGCTCTATGCTGATGACCTATTGCTTTTTATTTCTAATGTTGAGACTTTGTTATCTCCTGCGCTTTCTTTACTCTCCTGTTTCAGCCAGCTTTCAGAATATAAACTGTATTTACCTAAAAGTGAACGTCTTCCTTTGAATAATTTGGTATCAATTAATACTAACCTTTTTAAAATTGTAATCAATTAATTTACCTATTTGGATATAACAATTACTAAGAATTATAAACACCTACTTAAAGAACATTTTCTTACCTGACTGAATTATGTAAAAAGGGCATTATCAAATTGGTTGCCCTTCTCGTTATCATTGATTGGCCGAATTAATTCTATTAAAATAAATATTTTACCTAAATTTATATACCTTTTTCAGGCCTTACCTGTTTTTATTCCTAAATCATTTTTTTGATTCTCCTGAATCTATTCTATCTCCTTATATATGGAAAAACAAACATTCTTGATTAAATAAAGTTCATCTTCAAAAAGCTAAAAAGAATGGAGGTTTAGCTTTACCAAATTTTAGGTTTTATTACGGGGCAGTCAATATACAAAATCTTATGTTTTGGTCAAATTGTATTAACCGTGAGGACTGTCCGGTATGGGTTTCTTTAGAAGCTAACTCTGTTAATAAATTTTCTATCATTTCTCTTCTTGGATCCTCACTTTCTTTATCTTTAAGTAAGCTAATTGAGAATTTGGTAGTTAAACATACTTTGAGGATCTGGATACAATTTAGAAAATACTTTGGTTTATCAAGATTTTCTCTTTCAAGTCCCATTTTTTTCTAATTTTTTTTTAAAACCTTCTATGACTGATCTAGTTTTTAAAGAATGGGATAGATTGGGTATTAAATGCTTCCAAGATCTGTTTGTGGGAGGAAGTCTCTTTTCACTTGAGCAATTGTTTGTTAAATATAGCTTACCAAAAACCCACTTTTTTTGATATCTACAAGTTAGAGACTTTCTGCAATCTCAATTATATACATTTCCTAAAAGTCCTGATAAAAACTTATTAGATGTAATTTCTAATTTGAAATCTTTTCATAATGGTTCAATATCCAATATTTATGACATGTTGCTGGGAATAAGAAATGCTCCTTTAGACAAAATTAAGAATCTCTGGGAACAAGATTTACAGACATCAATTTCTGAGGAAACTTGGAATGAAATTTTTAAATTGGTTAACACTTCATCGTTATGTGCCCGCCACTCCCTCCTACAATTTAAAGTGGTCCATAGGGCCCACATGACTAAGGATAAGCTATCTTGTTTTTATTCGGATATATCTCCCTATTGTGATTGATGTAACAATGGAGAAGCTTCACTATTTCATATGTTTTGGTTCTTGTTTCAGTCGAAGCAAGCAGCTGAGAAGAAGAGTGGAAGAAATCGGGTAGAAAAAGTCATTTTTTTTTAAACACTGCTCGGGGAGAAGGGTCTGTACTTGCCAGGCGCGTGATGTAACGCGCCAAGGTTTAAAAGCAGACCTCCATATACAGCGGCCATCGTCGGAGTGGACTGAGTCAGAGTGGGACGGCTTTGGCTCAACAGGCTTCAGCGAGAACAGGCAGGGACCAGGGTAGTTTCCGGTAAGTTTTTTGTTCAGATTGTTTAGTGCAGTGAGAATGCCAGGCAGGATGTTGGAATGTTCCTCTTGCAGGATGTGGGAAGTCGGGGAGCACTCTGGTGTCCCTGACAACGACACCTGCAAGAAGTGCATCCAGCTGCAGCTCCTGACAAACCGCATTAGGGAACTGGAGCAGGAGCTGGATGACCTGCGGATCATTCGGGAGAATGAGGAGATCATAGATAGTAGCTACAGGGAGGTAGTTATGCCGAAGGAGCAGAGCACAGGGAATTGGGTCACTGTCAGGCGAGGGAAGAGGAAAGGGCAGGCAGAGCAGGGTTCCCCTGTGACCATTCCCCTCAACAACAAGTATACCGCATTGGATACTGTTGGGGGGGATGACTTACCTGGGACAAGCTGCAGTAGCCGGATCTCAGGTACTGGGTCTGGCTCTGCAGTGCAGAAGAGAGGGTGGAAAAAGAGGAGAGCGGTAGTGATAGGGAATTCGATAGTTAGAGGTGCAGATAGGAGGTTCTGTGGTCGTGACAGAGAATCCAGGATGGTTTGTTGCCTCCCAGGTGCCAGGGTCAAGGATGTCTCTGATCGATTGCATGACATTCTGAACTGGGAGGATGACCAGCCAGATGTCGTGGTGCACGTCGGTACCAATGACATAACGAGAAAGAGTGAGGAGGCTTTAAACTAGATTTGCAGGGGGATGGGAACCAGAGTGCTAGAGCTGACAGTGTGGCTGGGGTGAAAATAAATGTTGAAAGTTCAAGCAATTTCCGCTGATAGAAAGGTTGTGAGTGGTGGTAAAAATCTTCTGAGGTGTATATATTTCAATGCTAGGAGAATTGCGGGGAAGGCGGATGAGTTGAGGGCGTGGATTGACACGTGGAATTATGACGTTATAGCAATTAGTGAAACTTGGCTACAGGAGGGGCAGGACTGGCAACTTAATATTCCAGGGTTCCGATGTTTCAGATGTGATCGAGGCAGAGGAATGAAAGGTGAGGGAGTAGCATTGCTTGTTAGGGAAAATATTACAGCAGTGCTCAGGCAGGACAGATCAGAGGGCTTGTCTACTGAGTCCTTATGGGTGGAGCTGAGAAACAGGAAAGGTATGGCCATATTAGTGGGATTGTATTACAGACTACCCAATAGTCAACGAGACTTGGAAGAGCAAATCTGCAGAGAGATAGCAGGCAACTGCAGGAAACATAAAGCTGTGGTGGTAGGGGGTTTTAATTTTCCATACATTGATTGGGACTCCCATACTGTTAGGGGTCTAGATGGTTTAGAGTTTGTAAAATGTGTTCAGGAAAGTTTTCTAAATCAATATATAGAGGGACCAACTAGAGGGGATGCAATATTGGATCTCCTGTTAGGAAACGAGTTAGGTCAAGTGACGGAAATCTGTGTAGGGGAGCACTTTGGTTCCAGTGATCATAACACCATTAGTTTCAATTTGATCATGGACAACTATAGATCTGGTCCTAGAGTTGAGGTTCTGAACTGGAAGAAGGCCAAATTTGAAGAAATGAGAAAGGATCTAAAAAGTGTGGATTGGGACAGGTTGTTCTCTGGCAAAGATGTGATTGGTAGGTGGGAAGCCTTCAAAGGAGAAATTTTGAGAGTGCAGAGTTTGTATGTTCCTGTCAGGATTAAAGGCAAATTGAATAGGAATAAGGAACCTTGGTTCTCAAGGGATATTGCAACTCTGATAAAGAAGAAGAGGGAGTTGTATGAAATGTATAGGAAACAGGGAGTAAATAAGGTGCTTGAGGAGTATAAGAAGTGCAAGAAAATACTTAAGAAAGAAATCAGGAGGGCTAAAAGAGGACATGAGGTTGCCTTGGCAGTCAAAGTGAAGGATAATCCAAAGAGCCTTTACAGGTATATTAAGAGAAAAGGATTGTAAGGGATAAAATTGGTCCTCTTGAAGATCAGAGTGGTCGGCTTTGTGTGGAACCAAAGGAAATGGGGGAGATCTTAAATAGGTTCTTTGCGTCTGTATTTACTAAGGAAACTGGCATGAGGTCTATGGAATTGAAGGAATCAAGTAGTGAGATCATGGGAACTGTACAGATTGAAAATGAGGAGGCGCTTGCTGTCTTGAGGAAAATTAAAGTGGATAAATCCCCGGGACCTGACAGAGTGTTCCCTCGGACCTTGAAGGAGACTAGTGTTGAAATTGCGGGGGACCTGGCAGAAATATTTAAAATGTCGCTGTCTACGGGCGAGGTGCCGGAGGATTGGAGAGTGGCTCATGTTGTTCCGTTGTTTAAAAAAGGATTGAAAAGTAATCCGGGAAATTATAGGCCGGTGAGTTTAACGTCGGTAGTAGGTAAGTTATTGGAGGGAGTACTAAGAGACAGAATCTACAAGCATCTGGATAGACAGGGACTTATTAGGGAGAGTCAACATGGCTTTGTGCGTAGTAGGGCATGTTTGACCAATCTATTGGAGTTTTTCGAGGAGGTTACCAGGAAAGTGGATGAAGGGAAGGCAGTGGATGTTGTCTACATGGATTTCAGTAAAGCCTTTGACAAGGTCCCACATGGGAGGTTAGTTAGGAAAATTCAGTCGCTAAGTATACATGGAGAGGTGGTAAATTGGATTAGACATTGGCTCAATGGAAGAAGCCAAAGAGTGGTGGTAGAGAATTGCTTCTCTGAGTGGAGGCCTGTGACTAGTGGTGTGCCAAAGGGATCAGTGCTGGGTCCATTGTTATTTGTCATCTATATCAATGATCTGGATGATAATCTGGTAAATTGGATCAACAAATTTGCTGATGATACAAAGATTGGAGGTGTAGTAGACAGTGAGGAAGGGTTTCAGAGCCTGCAGAGGGACTTAGACCAGCTGGAAAAATGGGCTGAAAAATAGCAGATGGAGCTTAATACAGACAAGTGTGAGGTATTGCACGTTGGAAGGACAAACCAAGGTAGAATATACAGGGTTAATGATAAGGCACTGAGGAGTGCAGTAGAACAGAGGGATCTGGGAATACAGATACAAAATTCCCTAAAAGTGGCATCACAAGTAGATGATAGGGTCGTAAAGAGAGCTTTTGGTACATTGGCCTTTATTAATCAAAGTATTGAGTATAAGAGCTGGAATGTTATGATGAGGTTGCATAAGGCATTGGTGAGGCCAAATCTGGAGTATTGTGTTCAGTTTTGGTCACCAAATTACAGGAAGGATATAAATAAGTTTGAAAGAGTGCAGAGAAGGTTTACAAGGATGTTGCCAGGACCTGAGAAACTCAGTTACACAGAAAGGTTGAATAGGTTAGGACTTTATTCCCTGGAGCGTAGAAGAATGAGGGGAGATTTGATAGAGGTATATAAAATTATGATGGGTATAGATAGAGTGAATGCAAGCAGGCTTTTTCCACTGACGCAAGGGGAGAAAAAAACCAGAGGACATGGGCTAAGGGTGAAGGGGGAAAAGTTTAAAGGGAACATTAGTGGGGGGCTTCTTCACACAGAGAGTGGTGGGAGTATGGAATGAGCTGCCAGATGAGGTAGTAAATGGGGGTTCTTTATTAACATTTAAGAATAAATTGGACAGATACATGGATGGGAGGTGTATGGAGGGATATGGTCCGTGTGCAGGTCAGTGGGACTAGGCAGAAAATGGTTCAGCACAGCCAAGAAGGTCCAAAAGGCCTGTTTCTGTGCTGTAGTTTCTATGGTTCTATATCTGAGTCTTGAAAAATATTGGCAGTATTCCAAGCTTCCTCTTACTTTTCAAAGTAAATTTTAAGCCTAACCCTTTAACTGTCTTATTCGGTGTTGTTGGAGGAAAATATATTATTTTGGAGACATCTAATTTACACATTTTGGCTTTATTTATCTTATAGCTAGGAGGGTGCTCTTGCTTAAATGTAAGGATATTGTTCCGCCTACTCATGCTCAATGGTTACATGATGTTATGTCATGCATAATTTAGGGAAGGTTCATTGTTTAATTTCTCGATCTAGCCAAGACTTTCAAACATTGTGGGGACCATTTTGGAACTATTTTCTTTGATTTAGATTAGATTATGAGGACACGCAGTCCTCTTTTATTGTCATTTAGTAATGCATGCATTAAGAAATGATACAATGCTGTTAAAGTACAGATGTTGGCTAATAACATATTTCACCAATGATAAGGTTTTCTTTCCTTTTTTCTTTCTTTACCAAACAGCTTTGATCTTGGTAGTGAGCTTAGTTTCTTTTTTTTGTATAATAAACTACCATATCATATTTCAATATTACAATTTAATTTAATTTACATGAATATAGGGTAATGAGATTGCAAGTATGATTCAAATATAATGTATTTGGTATTATTTTATCTTTTTTGACTTATAATATATATCTTCTTGTACTCTGTATTCATCAATGTAGAAAGTAATAAAAAATATTGAAAAAGAAAACAGAATCATAATGCAAAGTAACATCAATATAAGCCGCCATTGATGGGGAGATTGGATTGTTATCAACTCAAAGCAGAATCCTGCAGGCTATCAGTTCTGGGTAGAAAAGAATATCTACCTGGTAGTTAAAACTAATCTGAAATTGACATTCTATTGATACCTGAAGTAGACAGATTCTCTTTATTCATTTTCTACAACTGAAGTGTAATTGACTTCCCTACCTGGCCATCTTAAAAGCACAGAACAAAAGAGAGGAAGAATAGCAACCGATCTCGGCAATTCATTTGATCCATGATCTAGGCCATGCTCACTTCCTACTGCTGCCATAGGAAATGGAGGACCGGGGCCTTAGGTCCCATGCCACCAGGTTCAGGAACAATTACTACCCTTTAACCATCAGGCTCCTGAACCAGTCTAGATAACTTTACTCACCTCAACAATGAACTCTCCTACAACCTATGGACGTGCTTTCAAGAACTCTATAAATTATGTTTATTCCTTTATTATTATTATTTGTAATAACACAGGTTGTCTCTTAAGTGGATTAGTTGTTAACCAGTTTTTGTATGTAGTTTTTCATTGATGCTATTGTTTCTTTGTATTTATTGCAAATGCTCACAAGAAATGAAACTTAGAGTAGTATATGGTGATGTATCTTTATTTTGATAATAACTTTACTTTGAAATTTGAACTTATGAGCTTCCTTCAGTTCTGTATTTTCATAAGGAACTACTATGGATTAGCTATTCAGTGCTGCACGTGCAGCTGGAATTAAAATTACTTCAACATTTGAACAACAAAAAGTATTTACATTTACATGGTCTACGAATGAAGAAGAAATCCTGAACTTGGGTCAGAGCTTCCTGATAAAATGATCCTTTTCTTCATTGCGTTATCAGTGATTTTCTTAGTGAGGAGATATTATTTGTTTATCAACTATTGTTATTACCCATCATCGAATCATTGAGATGCCGAGCTTGAGAAGCCTACTAAGTCTGAACCAACCATCAACTGCTCTCTACACTCATCCTACATAAGCAACATTAATCCTATTTTTTTCCTTCGCACAATCCCATTGGATCTCCCGGAATTTTTCACTCACCCACACATTATGAGCAATTTACACAGGCCTGTAGCTGACTAAACCATGCATTTTTGGAAAACAAGAAAAATTGGAGCACCCATGTGGTTACATGATAAGCATGCAAACTCCACACAGACAGTACCTGGGATCAGGGCTGAATTCACTTCTGTGGCAGTGTAAGACAGCAACTCCACCTGATATGCCACTGAAAGGATAAGTGAAATATATTGGAAGAGTAAATTGTAATGTTTTTTCTGTCTGTTGTTAACAAATATTTTAGATTAAGCAAGAGGTGATTATGGTATATATCCTCTGTTTCATTTATTCCTATAATCATTCTACCATTATCAAAGGTTAATATTTTCATTGAGTATGGAATGAAATTTTATTCTGTGGCTTTGATGTTTTTTTTTATATATAGATGCTCTGTCACTTTCAGTTATGCATTTCATTGTGTTTCTGATTCATTCCTTTATTTTACTCTTTTGTACTGCCTCAGTACCAATGATGGCTGCACATTTTCCCAAACATGAGAAATTCTGCAGATGCTGGAAATCCAAAGCAACACATAGGAAATGCTGGATGAACTCAACAGGTGAAGCAGCATCTATGGAGAAGAGTATACAGTCGACGCTTCGGGCTGAGACCTTTCTTCAAGACTGGGATGGAAGGGGAAAGATGTCTAAGTTAAAGGGTGGAGGGGAGGAGAAGAAGACAAGCTGGAACATGATTGGTGAAGCCAGTTGGGTGGAAAAGGTCAAGGGCTGGAGAAGAAAGAATCTGATAGGACAGGAGAGTTGTCAATAGGATAAAAGGAACAAAGAGGGGACTCGGGGAAGTAATGGGCAGATGAGAAGTGTAAGGTCAGAGTGGGGAATAGGGGAAGGACGAGGAGGGAGAGGAACTTTGTTCATCAGAAGAAGAAATCAATGTTCATGTCATCAAGTTGGAGGGTACCCAAATAGAATATAAGGTGTTGCTCCTCCACCCTGAGGGTGGCCTCATCTTGGCACAATATTTGCAGTATATGTTCCACTCTTTTCTACACTATGGAAGTTTAATTAAGTCCATGCTAAACATTAAACAGATCAATGCTATAAACTGAAAATTTAAATTGTTTTAATCAGCATAGGTTAGTTACAAACATCTATAGCAAGACTCAGACTACCATAGCTATCTCAATGATATTTCATTGCACACTGTCTCCTTAAAGAACTTCATTCCATTTTCTCACTTTCTTTGTTATCCTGGCCCTGCCTTATCAAATATGTTCCCTTTCCCATCCCCCATTTTCTTTGGAACTTTAAACTAATGTATTTTTCTCTTTGACACTTTATATGATTGATTTTTGATCTGAAATACTACATCTCTCGCCATACATGCTCCATGATTCCTGAGTGCTCCAGTGTTCCCATTACAATTTTCTGCATTTATTTCAGATTTCTGTCATCTGCATATTTTTCCTTTGAAATAACTTGAAGACTAAGATGAAGTGGGCTGAAGGGACTATTCAGGTTCTCAATCATTTAAATGGTTATCTATTTATCAGACAAGAGGGAGTTCCTTTCATGATCACTTCAATCCAAAATAGTTCATTACAACTTCAAACAGCTATAAGCATGATTAGCAGCAGGAGTAGGTCACTCATACAGTCAAAGTACAGAAGCAGGATCTTTGGCACACTCAGTCTATGCTAACTATCTATCGAACACCTATTTATACTTTTTAAGTACAAAGTTCAAAGTAAATTTTATTTTCAAAGTGCATACATATAATCAAGTACAATCGTAAGATTCATTTTCCTGTGGGCATACTCAGCAAATCTATAGAATAGTAACTATAACAGGATCACTGAAAGATCAGCCAGAGTGCAGAAAACAACAAACTTTAGAAATGTAAATATAAATAAATAACAATAAATAAAAAGAACATGAGATAATGTGATAAAGAGTCCTTAAAGTGAGATTGTTGTTTGTGGGAACATTTCAATGATGGGGCAAGTGAGTGACGCTATCCTTTTTTATTCAAGAGCCTGATGGTTGAGGGATAGTATTTTTTTAAAATCTGGTGATGCAAGTCCTGAGGTTCTTGTACCTTCTACCTGCGGGAAGCCATGAGAAGGGAACATGACACGAGTGCTGGCAATTTCTGATGGTGGATGCTGCTTTCTTATGACAGCATTTCATGTAGATGTGCTCAATGATTGGAATGGCTTTACCTGAGACGTATTGAGCCAAATCCACTACTTTTTGTAGGATTTTTTTGTTCAAGGGCATTGGTGTTTCCATGCCAGGCTGTGATACAGCCAGTCAATATACACTCCACTACACATCTATAGAAGTTTGTCGAAGTTTTAGATGTCATGCTGAATCTCCACCGCATCCTAAGGAAGGAGAGATGCTGCCATGCTTTCTTTGCAATTGCACTTATGTGCTGGGTCCAGGAAAGGTCCTCTGAAACATTGATGCCCAGGAATATAAGGATGCTAATCCTCTCCACCTCCAATCCTGGCTCATGGACATCTGGTTTCCTCTCTCCTGAAGTCTATAATCAGTACCTTGGTCTTGCTGACTTTGTGTGAGAGGTTGTTGTTATGACACTGCTCAGTCAAATTTTCAATCTCCCTCCTGTATGCTGATTCATCACCAGCTTTGATTCAGCCCACAACAGTGGTGTCATCAGCAAATATAAATGTGGCATTGGAGCTGTCCTTAGCCACACAGTCATAGGTGTGAAGTGAGTACACAGCCCTGTGGTGCAACTGTGTTGATGGAGATTGTGGAGGAGATGTTGTTGCCTATTTGAACTGACTGGGGTCTACAAGTAAGGATGCAATTGCACAAGGAGGTATTGAGACCAAAGTCCTGGAGCTTGTTGAATAGTTTTCAGGGATGATGATATTAAATGTTAAGCTGTAGTTGATGAAGAAGATCCTGATGTACACATCTTTGCCGTCCATAAATTCCAGAACAGATGAACAGCCAACGAGATGGCATCTGCTGTGGACCTGTTACTCTGGAAGGCAAATTGCAGCAGGCTCAAGTCACATCTCAGGCAGGAGCAGATATGTTTCATCACCAACCTCTCAAAGAACTTCATCACTGTGGATGTAATTGCAACTCAGCAGTGGTCATTGACGCAGATCACCATGCTCTTCTTGAGCACAGGTATAATTGAAACCTGCTTGAAGCAGCTGAGTACCACACACTGCTGCAGTGAGAGGTTTAAGATCTCAGTGAACACACCAGCCAGATGGTCAGCA
This sequence comes from Mobula birostris, assembly GCF_030028105.1. Lineage (NCBI taxonomy): Eukaryota > Metazoa > Chordata > Chondrichthyes > Myliobatiformes > Myliobatidae > Mobula > Mobula birostris. The sequence continues at coordinate 32,930,339 of NC_092391.1, read as the reverse complement.
CAGGTCTTTAGTACATGTCCAGTTACCCCAACTGTTCCAGATTATTTCTGTGGATTCACCTTCTTGAAGACGTCAGCTTCAGAGACTGAGATCATAGGGTCATTTGGGGATGTGAGTGTTTGCGATGGTTTCTCCTTGTTCTGACAGTTGAAGTGAGTATAGAAGGCATTGAGCTTATCTGAAAGCGAAGCACTGCTGTCTCCCATGCTACTTGATTTAACTTTGTAGGAGGTGATTGCATTAAAGCCCTGCTACAGCTGTCAATCATCCAATAATGATTCAAATTTGGTCCAGAATTTCCACATTGCCTGTGAGGTGGCTTTCTGGAGATCATGCCCGTACCTCATATAGCTTTCTTGGTCTCCAGACTTGAATGACTCTGATCTGGCTCTCAGCAGATATTCGATCTCCTGGTTGATCCAGAGCTTCTGATTAGGGAAAACTCTGGAAAATTCTGGGAATGCACTCATCTACAGCTGTTTTAATGAAGTCAATTACAACCATGGTGTATTCATTCAGATCTCTAGATGAGTGCTTGAACACGACCCTGTCCACTGTCTCAAAGCAATCTCATAATTCCTCCTCTACCTCCTACGACCACATTTTAGTTGTCCTCATCTCTGAAGTCTTCCTTTGTAGCCTCTGTATGTATGCAGGTAGGAAGAGGATATCCTTGATTCAAAATTGAATTTTAAATCCTATGTAAAGAAAATTACCAGAACAGCATTTCTACACTTAAGAAAAATTGCAGGAGTCCATCTTTTTCTGTCAAGTAATGATGCAGAAAAACTAATTCACACCTTTATATTGAATAAACTAGATTAATGCAATGCACTTTTTACTGGCCTTCCAAAGCAAATTGTTGACAAACTTCAACTTATTGAGACTTTTAACCAAAATTAGGATGAGGGAACATACATATCACTCCCATACTAGCTACTCTGCATTGGTTTCCTGTGTCTGTTGAAATTGGTTTTAAAGCTCGGTTACTTGTTTTTAGTACTCTTAATAATCTGAGACCAGAGTACATCAGTGAATCGTTTTTGCTTAACAATCCTGCTCAACCTCTCAGGTTGGCTTTTCTCAGTCTCTTAAGTTTAAAAAATCTCCATCAAAAGATAATTTGCTTATCATTTTCTTTGAACTATGCTCCTAATCCTTGGAATTTAATACCTAAAAGCATAAAGGATGCAGACTCAGTTGATACCTTTAAACACCAGCTCAAAACCTATTAATTAACCTTTTTTTCTAACTAACATCTTTTTGTCTTTTATTTTCCTGTTTGTACTTTTATCACAATGCTAAGCACTTTGAATTACATCATCAGTATGAAAAGCTCTCTATAAATAAAGTTATTATTATTAAGACTTTTTTCTCACATCTTGAAAACTGAACATTTTCTCTATACAGCAGGAATTAGGGTCTGCTGAGATCCAATCACTGAAAGCATGTTGTACTCTAAGAACCATAGGAATACCCTTTCGACTCAATTTCTTCATGTTTTCCTGATTGCAAATGAATATCACCAGCTGTTGTTTACCTTGAACTTATTTATCAAGAACTTCTAAAGATTTTCAGTTAAAGATGTTTGGATTGGATAATTCAAGAGAAGATGTGGCCATGAGTCACCATAACAAACAATCCTCTGAAATCAAATGTTTATAAAAAAAAAAGTGCATTCTCATAAAACGAATAACTATGAGCATCCAGAAAAAAACATATAAACTTCTTCTAGACAGCAATGGGAATCGAAACCCGATCTTCCAGATGATGCTGTAAAGTGATATGCTAACTACTATGCTATCTATTCACATTGATGTTTTTGATGAATTTTCAGTGTTAAATATTATCAATTAAATTTTATGTAGAAAAATTAAACACAAGAGATTTTGCAGATGTTGGAAATCCAGGGTGACACACACAAAACACTGGAAACTCAAATTCTAATAGAGGTTTTATTGAAAGGTCCCATTCCATAAGTTACTGATTGAATTTTCTTGTTGACTGTAAAATCCAGTCCCATTTGGTAGTGAGCACACAATATGATGGTTCTTCCTTCTGACGCTAAACTATACCTGTCAGTACATAAAATATTGTAACGGTCGGAGGGTGGAATGGTCGACAGACCAACCCAGCATTCCTAGTGGCCATCGTTTTTTTTATTCTTGTTTTAAAATGTCTTTGTGGGATTATGGTGAATTGTCCAAATTCATTTATTGTTAACTTTTAGCTTGGTTATACAAGGAGTGATTGATATGTTTGTGGCTTAAGGTAGAAGGAGTCAATTTTAGAAAACCTAGCACATTTATTTTTCGACATAGTCCCCTCTTACAATTACACACCTAGTGCAGCGGTCGTGGAGCATATAGGTCTTGGACCTCCAGAAAGTGTCCACAGATGGGTGATTGATAAGTCCATGGCCTAAGGTAGAAGTAGATGAGTAATACAGCTCTTGTTACATGCACATGCAGGTCAACTCTTTGAGTAATTATGCAGAGAGTTTGAAGCTAATAACTCATCTCCTTCTACCTTAGGCCATAAACCTATCAATCACCTGTGATGAGTTATTAACGGATGAGTTATTAAAAGTTATTAAAATAACAGACTGGAGCAACTGGGGTTGTAAACACTGGAATTTAGAAGGATGAGAGGGGATCTGATTGAAACATATAAGATTATTAAGGGATTAGACAGGCTAGAGGCAGGAAACATGTTCTCGATGTTGGGGGAGTCCAGAACCAGAGGTCACAGTTTAAGAATAAGGGGTAGACAATTTAGAACGGAGTTGAGGAAAAACTTCTTTACACAGAGAGTTGTGGATCTGTGGAATGCTCTGCCTCAGAAGGCAGTAGAGGCCAATTCTCTGGATTCTTTCAAGAAAGAGTTAGATAGAGCTCTTAAAGATAGCAGAGTGAAGGGATATGGGGAGAAGGCAGGAAAAGGGTACTGATTGTGGATGATCAGCCATGATCACAGTGAATGGTGGTGCTGCCTCGAAGGGCTGAATGGCCTACTCCTGCACCTATTGTCTATTGTCTGTTGTCTATTGTCTCTTTGTATGTTTGTGGAATCAATCCATTTGATCCATGTTTAGCTCAAGTGCACAAACTTGTTCAATGTCAATTTTAGCATGGAAATGGAGAAGTAAATGAAAAGTTACAGGAGAACTACTATAGGAGTGGATATAATTAATAGCTCAAACATTAAGCTACCACAGACAGTGCCATATAATTCAAGGATTTTATAGCATGCAAATTTCATTCTGAAATAATCACCATGCCAGATTCCAGTAAAAGAGCAAACACAAAATGATATGTTTCTGCAACAGACTATTTTTTAAGCTATTGCCTTTTTGTTTCTGGTGCTGATTATTAGCTCTACTAACAAAGTATTTGGAATATAGGACAAATGCCATATGCTTTGACTTGAAATTGCCAGAATAACTATGTTCTCAGCTATAGGAACTTGACTAATATTATATACAGTTGCAAATAGGCTGATGCAACTTTCTACCCAAAAGGACGAGGGCAATTTTAGGTACTCAGATATGTTTACAAGTAAAAACTGCCATGGTAGCATAGCAGTTCACAGACGCTATTAGAGCTTGGGAGATCGGAGTTCAGAGTTCAATTTGAAAGCTGTCTGTAAGAGTTTGTATGTCCTTCCTGTGAGCCCATAGGTTTCCTTCAGTTGCTCCAGTTTCCTCCCACAGCCCAAAGGTGCACCAGTTGGTGGGCTAATTGTTCATTGTAAATTATCCTGTGATTAGGCTAGGGTTGTTGGGCAGTGTTGCTCATTGTGCCGGAGTGTCTGTTTTACGCTGGCTCTCCAAACAAATAAACAAACAAACAAACAAATAAATAAATAGATACATTTTCAAGAGATGCAGACTAAAAGAGAAGATGAATACAAAATGTAAGTCCTTTGTCTGTGATAATTCATCAAAGAAAATGCGCTCAAATTCTTGGAAAAAAGGTAAGTGGCCAGATACAATCCACAAAAATGTTTTGAAAAATGGATGGTTTTCCTTATGGTTAGTCCTTGGCATATCTTGAAGAGTAAATTAGGTAGCCCTGGAGAGACTAATCCCATGTTTGCTCAGCAAGCTGTTGACTTTAGTAAGGGAATGGGAATTGTGAAGTTGTTGAGAGGCTGAGGGAAATTTGAACCTTCATTTTATGGAACCCAGCTTCAAATATTAAGGGCATAATGGTGGCAGGGTGAATAGAACTGTTATCTCTGTTATCTCACAACACTCATCAATGTGCAGAGCAAGTTTTTCCGTACACAGAGAGATGCTGGGAGGCTGGAATGTGCTGACAAGGAAGCGGATACAAGAGAGACATTTAAGAGACCTGTAAGAAAAGAAAGGATTTTAACTACAAAGAATAGAGAGATATGGGCCACGCTCAGGCAGGAAGAATTAGGTATCTTTAGATTAATTAGGTCAGCACAAAATTGTGGGCTGAAGGGACTGTTCCTGAGCCATACTATTCAGTATTCTAATATGACTGACCTTTGATGCTGCCTGCGTGCAGTCTGCAAAGTCTCTCTGTGACCTTATGGTTTTTCTATGGTGCTCCAATTTCTTCCCACATCCTAAAGATGTGTGGGATGAGGGATATTAGCTATGTAAAGGAGATGAGAATATATGAAAGTAAAAGTAGGAGTAGGACACCTGGCTACTCAAACATGCTGTGCAATTTTATCTGATCTTGGTTGATCTGCCCCAGGTCTTATCTGTGCCAGTTCCCCATAGCCCTCAATTCTTTCATTCCCAGTCATTTAGTCTCGGCAATGCTCTGCATTAGTGAATTTCAAATATTCACTATATTTTGTGAGAAGTTCCTATACGGTTAGGTTTTAACTAACTGCCTGCTAATCTTGGAAATGTCGTTGTTGTAACACTTTAATCTTTGAACTGTTGTGTGCTTCCCAGTATCCCAAGTCCAAGTTATTCATGCATCTAAAAGATGAACGACCTTTGCAATGAGCACTTTGGAACATCACAGCATACTTCCCTGAATTCAGAAGAGCAGCCATTCAACACACTCTGCCTTTCCTCACTCTTGCCCTATTTTATGATCAATGCTGCTACTGCAGCTTTCATGCAATGGGCTTTAATTTTGCTAATGAACATAATAAGTGGTACTTCATCAAAGGCCTTTTGAAAGTCCATGTTCATATTAATTACAGTGCCCCAAGCAACACTCTCTGCTACCTTCATCAAACAACGCAATCAAGTAATCAAATATGATGATTCACCCCTAACAACTCTGGTCTGGCACTCTTTTATAACTTCATACTTGCCTAATTGACTATCTGCTATACTATTGCTACAAAAGGCTTTTACACCATTACTATTGAATTAACTGTGATGGGTTTCCAGAGATGTCTCCTGTTTGTTATTAAGAGTAGCACACTAATTCTCCTTGATTCTTCTGGCTCTACCCCTGTCCCTAAAGGGGAAATATCATGGCTAATAACATAGCAGTTTTTACCCTAATGGAATGGATGACCGACCCATCTCAGAATTGCAAGCTGTTCAAAAAATTTCTATTTGCTATTGATTTTGAATCCAATGGTCTTACCCGAATCTACTTTTGTCATTAACACTGATGCAGACTACACATTTACCATTTCGGGCTTTCAGATAGTTCTCCATTTTAGTTCTCCATTTTAGTTCTCCATCAGATTGATCAGTTGTTTAATACTCTTAACTCACCTATGTTTTTTTTTATGTTAGCAACAAACAAATGTCACTCTCACACTGTTCTCTTTGTCTTGTCATTTAACTTTTTTTTATATTCAGTTCAAAATTATTTTTCATTTTATCAAATTGACTTCAAGTTTAGTGCAAGGAGTTTAAGTTTAAAGGTAGAAAAAGGTGAACAGAATCATCTACTCATGAGATTTATATCTTTGCTTTATTAGATTTAAAATGAGAACATTTCTAGGAAAAATCAATTGTGTAGCTTTCCTCACCTTAGTGTGATATTTTTCATTCCCTCTCCTAGGTCCAATGACTTGAGGGGAAGATCTGATGAAGGTAAGACAATTATTAATACCTGCAGCTATATGATTTTGTTGAATGCAAAATGAGAGGTGAGAATTACCTTTCTTCTTTTCCAAGTCAGGAAACACTGCTGACTTCAGCAACAGAGGAACGTGAATAACTGGAGTTTACTTGACTGAGCCTTTTTGAGTGATTTTTGGGTTTAGCAAATTTACATTTAGCAAATGACTTTAGCCACCAATCTTCAAATCTGAATATAGATTGATTTAATTTAAATTGCAGCTCTGAACAATAAGTTCCAAAAAGCTGTGAATCACGGACTAGACAATGCTGATTAAAATTGATTTTGATGTCTGTGGCCTGGGTGTGAATAGGAAGGTGTGAAGTTAGTGTGCAGTTTCAAAGAAAGCATTAGATTAGATTAGATTATGAGGACTCGCAGTCCTCTTTTATTGTCATTTAGTAATGCATGCATTAAGAAATGATACAATATTCCTCCAGTGTGATATCACAGAAATACAGGACAGACCAAGACTGAAAAACTGAAAAAAATACACATAATTATAACATATAGTTACAACAGTGCAAACAATACCATAACTTGATGAAGAGCAGACCATGAGCACGGTAAAAAAAAGTTCAAAGACTCGAAAGTCCCACATCTCACGCAGACGGGAGAAGGAAGAAAACTCTCCCTGCCATGCCTGACCACAGTCCAACTCTGATTCGACTGAAAACTTCGAGCCTCCGACACCGAGCACCGAGCACTATCTCTGCCGAGCGCTTCAACTGCAGCCCCGGCCGCTAGCAGCAGGCAAAGCCGAGGGTCTTGGGGCCTTCCCTCCGGAGATTCTCGATTGCACAGTAGCAGCGGCAGCGAACCGGGCATTTCAGAAGTTTCTCTAGATTTTCCTCTGTGCTTCTCACGGTTGTTTCCATCAAATCAGAATTGTGCACGGTACCTTATTTAACAAATACGATATCATCTTACCAGAGAGCTGCGCGCTCTGCGTCACGCCGCCATCTTCTCCTCCCACATTGTAGATATATTGTAAATATGAAATTGTTCTTTTGATGTTTAGCTCATGAAATATCAAGCCCCACGTTGGTCCAGCCAGACCTTTTGACTGAAAGCATTTCCACATGATGCCTGCTGTATCTTGTTTTGTCGAATAAAGAAGCTGCTTCATATCTACCAGTACTTTTCTTGGTTGACTTCTTTCATGCAACAAAATTTGGTGTCAGGCGAGGGATAGCTCCGTGTGACTCATTACGTGGCCAGCGATGTTAGCAGTCTGAGTGGGTGAGTATTCTTAAAATTAGCACTCAGAATTGGATCCGTTCAGGTCAGTGATACACGGGATCTCGAGGTATCACAAACACAGTATGTACTGTTTAACTGGTACCTGTCATTTATATTTTGCATAGTGTGGTAATTATTGTGGAGATATTTCACAGAGAGGTTTAACCCAGATATATCTGTCAGAATGGCATCTATTGAGGTCAGGCTACATCAGGTCGAGAACCCTGATGATCCGAGCCAGATCTTGACTCCAATTAAGACTGTTCATAAGCTTTTCACCCCTGGGAGAAACAAAGTATTTTGTCAGAGCTGCCCTCAGTTAAAGTCACATGTGAGAATTCGTAATCCTGGTGTATGAAGGAATTGGTTGAAATTCACCAGATGCACCCTAAAGATGTACACGTGTTGGTAAAGGTGAAGTGCCTGAGGAATATGTGGGGCTGTATGGCTGTGGAGCTAAGGAATGACACAAGAGGACCTTCTGGGAATGTCAGCACTGAAGAAACGTACCGCTCTTTGAAAGGGGAATTGAGGCTGCAACTGGGGGGAGGTGAGGCTAACTGGGGAACGATAATGGCAGTAATTCAAGGAGATGATGAAGCAGCCATGGATTATGCAGAATATAAATATCAAGTGTATGAGGAGTATTCAGGGTTGGATAATCGAAGGAGAGATTTGACCCAGTTTTCTTGAAAATGATGAAGGAAGGCCTGAATTCAGCCCACCAGGAAGTGGGTAGTGGTGGGATCGACCTACTCTGCAATAGCTTTCTGGGCCACTGAGACAGACCAAAGACGGTGCAAGAGAAATTATAAGGTTGCTGTAGTGGATGCAGCTGGCCGTGATGTCACAGAGGGCTTGATTTGTGTGCCAACAGCTGGTGCATGAAGCAAGGAACTGCTGGAATAGACAGGGGAGGGTAATGGAGTGGATAAGCTACAGTTGTGGCTTATCGGGACATGGTTGGAGGCAGTGTCCAAAAAAAAAAGAGGAAAGATGAACGTCACAGCAATCTCTGACCCCATCAGAGCCCAATATGACCAATCTGACTGTCAATCAGATCATAGAACAGGTGAAGACAGCTTCTAGGTCAGAAAACTGTCTAGCACTGGCCCCCACTGCCAGTGCTGGTGACCCACAGGTGTACACGACAGCATTGTTAGGAGACTGGTGATGTGATAGGTTCATTGACACAGAGGCATCAGTATCAATAGCCAACAATTAGGCAGGCTATTTATATTACAGGTGTAGGAGGAAAACAGTGAAAGAAGAAAGAAGTGAACCAGAGGTACTTGAAATCAGTGGGGTGTAGCTTCTTGTGCATTTCTGGGTCTGTCAAAATAATGATTGTACTATCCTTGGACTAGACATCCTAAGGGAAGAAGGGGCCATTATAGATCCAGGAAAGGGAGAAATAATATGGACAAGCCAGGGGCAGTGAACACATACAACCAGCAGAGAACACAAACAAATAAAGTGTAGACTTACAGACAGCTATTCAGGGTAAAATGAAGGAACTAAATCAGCAGGAGATTCTCAGAGCTTTAGGTACTAGCAAGTAAACGGGTGAAGATGTGGAATGCGATTAAGTTGCTATCGGCCAACAGGGGAAGAGTCAACAGGTATATGAATAAAGCTGCATTCTAAAGACTGTTGTTCAAATTTCTGGAACAATTTCTTTGCTTAGCATTTTGTAGATAGTGATTAAGGATGATAGTGGATATGCAGATGTACGTAAAGTAATAGAGGGGAAATTCTGAGTCAGGGCATTTTCATAGTCACACTTTATTGATCCCGGGGGAATTTGGTTTTTGTTACAGTTACATTATAAGTAATAAATAGTAATAGAACCATAAATAGTTAAATAGTAATATGTAAATTATGCCAGTAAATTATGAAGTAAGTCCAGGACCAGCCTATTGGCTCAGAGTGTCTGACCCTCCAAGGGAGGAGTTGTAAAGTTTGATGGCCACAGGCAGGAATGACTTCCTACGACGCTCTGTGTTGCATCTCGGTGGAATGAGTCTCTAGCTGAATGTACTCCTGTGCCCACCCAATACATTATGTAGTGGATGGGAGACATTGACCAAGATGGCATGCAACTTAGACAGCATCCTCTTTTCAGACACCACTGTGAGAGAGTCCAGTTCCATCCCCACAACATCACTGGCCTTATGAATGAGTTTGTTGATTCTGTTGGTGTCTGCTACCTCAGACTGCTGCCCCAGCACACGACAGCAAACATGATAGCACTGGCCACCACAGACTCGTAGAACATCCTCAGCATCGTCTGGCAGATGTTAAACGAACTCAGTCTCCTCAGGAAATAGGGATGGCTCTGACCCTTCTTGTAGACAGCCTCAGTGGTCTTTGACCAGTCCAGTTTATTGGCAATTCGTATCACCAGGTATTTGTAATCCTCCACCATGTCCACACTGACCCCTTGGATGGAAACAGGGGTCACTGGTACCTTAGCTCTCCTCAGGTCTACCACCAGCTCTTTAGTCTTTTTCACATTGAGCTGCAGATAATTCTGCTCACACCATGTGACAAAGCTTCCTACCGTAGCCCTGTACTCAGCCTCATCTCCCTTGCTGATGCATCCAACTATGGCAGAGTCAGCAGAAAACTTCTGAAGATGACAAGACTCTGTGCAGTAGTTGAAGTCTGAGGTGTAAATGGTGAAGGGAAAGGGAGACAAGACAGTCCCCTGTGGAGCCCCAGTGCTGCTGATCACTCTGTCGGACACACAGTGTTGCAAGCACACTTACTGTGGTCTGCCAGTCAGGTAATCAAGAATCCATGACACCAGGAAGCATCCACCTGCATCGCTGTCAGCTTCTCCCCCAGCAGAGCAGGGCGGATGGTGTTGAACACACTGGATAAGTCAAAAAACATGACCCTCACAGTGCTCGCTGGCTTGTCTAGGTGGGTGTAGACACTGTTCAGCAGGTAGACGATGGCATCTTCAACTCCTAGTCTTAGCTGGTAGGCTAACTGGAGGGGATCTAAGTGTGGCCTGACCATAGACCGGAACAGCTCCAGAACAAGTTCTCTAGGGTCTTCATGATGTGGGAGGTCAATGTCACCGGTCTGTAGTCATTGAGGCCGCTGGGGCGCGGCGTCTTCGGCACAGGGACGAGGCAGGACGTCTTTCACAGCGCGGGAACCCTCCAGAGCCTCAAGCCCAGGTTGAATACATGGCAAAGTACTCCACATAGCTGAGGGGCACAGGCTTTGAACACCCTGGGACTGACACCATCCGGTCCTGCAGCTTTGCTTGGGTTGAGACGTTTCAGCTGTCTTCTCACCTGTTCAGCTGTGAAGCCCACCGTGGTGGTTTCGTGTGGGGAAGGGGTATAGTCATGAGAGCAGGGTGGGGGACTGTGAGGAGGGGTAGGAGGGGAGAGTGAAATATGTGTTGGCTGGGGGCCGACAACAGATGGCTCATGTGGGGGATGGGCGGGCGCCTGAATGTCAAATCTGTTAAAGAACAGGTTAAGTTCATTGGCCCTGTCCACACTGCCTTCCACTCCTCTGTTGCTAGTTTGCCGGAACCCAGTGATGGTCCTCATCCCCCTCCAGACCTCTCTCATGTTGTTCTGCTGGAGTTTCCACTCAAGCTTCCTCTTGCACCTGTCTTTAGCCTCCCTGATCCTGGCTTTCAGGTCCCTCTGTATTGCCCTCAGCTCCTCCCTATTTCCATCTCTAAACGCCCTCTTTTTAGCGTTCAGGATGTCCTTAATGTCCTTTGTCACCCATGGCTTGTTATTTGAATAACAAAGGATAGTTCTTGTCGGAATATTGCAGTCCACACAGAAGTTGATGTAATCAATGATGCACTCTGTGAGCCCATCAATATCCTCTCCATGTGGCTCACAGAGTGCCTGCCAGTCTGTCACCTCAAAACAACCCTGGAGCGCCTCATAAGCCTCCTCCGACCATTTTCTCATTTTTGCTGCCCTATTTGTGTCGAACCTCCTTAAGGTTGGCTTCTCTTGGTACAAATTTATTTTTGTCCAGGAGGGCCAAGAGGAGGGATTGTTAGAGTGATTTTCGGGTTTAGCACATTTATATTGAGCAAATTACTTCAGCCACCAATCTTCAAATCTGAATGTAATTTGTAGATCTTTTTAAAAAATGCAGCTCTGAACAATAGGTTCCTAAGAACCATGAATTACAGACCAGACGATGTTGATTAAAATTCATTTAGATGTCTATGGTGTGGGTGCAATTTGGGAGGTGTGAAGGTGGTATATAGTTTCAAAGAAAACATTGTAAATATGGAATTGTCATTTGATATTTAGCACTTAAAATACTGAGCCCCAGGTTGGGCCAGCCAGACCTTTCTACTGAAAGTGTCCCCATACGATGCCTGGAGCATCTTGTTTTGTGGAATAAAGAAGCTTTTTTATACCTACTAGTTATTTTCTCTGGTGACTTCATTCACGCTACAACAGAGCCCATCTGAACCATCTTCGAAAAGCGGTGCCTCGAGCATGCGGCATCCATCATTAAGGATCCCCACCATCCAGGATATTCTTTGTTCTTAATACTACCATCAGAGAGGAGGTACAGGAACTTGAAAACCCACACTCAACATTTTAGGAACAGCTTCTTCCCCTCTGTCATCAGATTTCTGAACAGTCTATGAAATCTTGAATACTACCTTATTATTCCACTTTCACACTTCACTTATTTGTTTGTTTGTGTATTGATTGATTAATTTATGTGTTTATGCATTTATTTGTCCATGTATTTGTTTATTTATTATTGTGACTTACATTAACATTTGTTTGTTTTGCATTGTACTGCTACCAGACACCATTTTACTAGATGTGTCAGTAATAGTAAACCTGATTCTGATTCCAAATAACAATTCACCTGAAATCTATTTTGTTCTATTTAGAAAATGGTCTCACCTCAAGAACTTCTGCACATATTCAGAGCAAACAATCCAAGAAAGCTGGACACCATCAGCTGTTTTTCACTCCAGTCGAGACTCATTTGAGATCTGGTAACCTCTGAAGTTTATCATGCCAGCTTCATTTGCTATCAGATGGGTTAAAAATGCAATGTTATAAAATGTCCTCTAGGAATACGTTCCACCTAAGGCTCAGATAATTTCCACATGCCCCCTCCCAGCCCCCTGCAATATGTGAGACTTTTCATGAAAGTTATGCCCTTATCTAGTCACTATGTTAAAAGCCTAGAGGTCTACTGTTAATTTGTTAGACATTCCATTTTGGTTAAGAAGCAATCAAAGTCTGTTGCTTGCACCAGCCTTATAGTTGTTCCCTCATCACTTCCATTATCTATATATTTTCTAATTGATAGCAGACATACTAAATTAATGTTACCAAAGAACATTGCAATAATAGCCGATGAGAGATGAATGATTTAAATTTAGGCTGTCTTGCTGTCATAGATCGTATCAATATTAATATTCTGCACCAGCAACATAACCCAGATGGCAGCAATTTAATTAGAAGCTTAGTTTTGCTAATGGGCTGCCTGAATGTTGTTATCTCAGTGGTATTTGCAAAAGCTGTTACTGTCAATTTTGCGAAAAGCATCAGGAGGCATTGTTGTGATATCCAGTTGTTATCTGCTAATAGATGGCACTTTACAAATTGGAGTATCTCTGTTTTTTTCTCAAAATTGTTTCCTATATCTGATTTCAATGCTCAGGGAGATAATTTCTAAATTAGAAAGGACTTTGTTCTTTTTTATTAGCTCTTTTAAAGTCATATTTCATGTGTGCTAATGTCAAAGTTTCCTATTTTCTGAAGCGTAATTTAGGTTTAAGTTGTGTCTCATTTATTAAAGTAATATTGCAAATTGGAATATAACTTTGCCAAAGTAATTAGATCACTACACTCATCACGTCAATTTGGATTAATCTGCTTGTTTTGTACATTTTCATCTTCGCTACTATAATGTAAACAAAAACGGTCACAAAATTCAAGAAAACAGATTTTAATCTTTCAAAGTTCAAACTTTGAACCTTGAAAACAGACTCTAATCCTTCATTTATTTCTGTCGCTATTTCTGTCAGGAACAAAAACAAAACGCCAATTTTATCATCTATCTTATTTTTCTAAGATTATTGAACTGTTTTACAGAACCTTGGAACCTTTGTTTTACAGAATCTTGGTTAACCCCTTCTGTGTCAGACACAGTGATTTGAATAGATGGGATCACAATACACTTCAAGATAGGTCGGTCGAGACTCAGAAGTAGAGGTGGAGGTGTATGCTTCATGGTAGTGTGTGGATGTACCTGTGACATCCCAATATTGCTTACCAAACCTGGAATACCTCGCAATTAAGTGCCTGCCATTTCACTTGCCACGAGAGATTTCAGCAATTTTTTTGGTAGCAGTGTATACTCCACCTCAGGCTAATGTCAAACAGGCTCTAGACAAACTGAATGATGCAATCAACAGGCATGAAACAGCACATCCTGATGCCTTCGCCATCATTTTGGGGGATTTTAACCAGGCCAACATGATAAAGTCACTAAATTATTATAATCAACAAATCACCTGTAGAACCAGAAGAAATAGCACACTGGACCACTGTTACACTATGTTCAAGAGTGCCTACCATGCTATCCCACATCCACACATGAAGTCTGATTACTTGGCTGTACTTCTATTCCCTGAGCATAGGCAGAGACTGAAGACTGCAATACCAATAGTGAGGACCAAGAAGTAATGGACCAGGGAGACACAGGAGCGTTTACAGGACTGCTTAGAGTCAGTGGACTGGACTGTGCTCAGGCAGTCATATTTGAGCCTGGATGAGTATACCACAGTTGTCATCGACTTCATTAGAAAATTATATGGATGAGAGTGTGCCTACAAAGATTTACCGTTCATTCCCAAACCAAAACCCATGAATGAACCAGGAGGTTTGTAGTCTGCTGAGAGCTAGATCTGTGGTATTCAAGTCTGGTGAATCAGGTCTGTATAAGAAAACCAGGTATGACTTGTGGGGGGCTATTTGAAGAACCAAGAACAATTCCGGGAGAGGTTCAAGGTGACATCGGATGCAATTCAACTCTGGCAGGGTTTGCAGGCTTTTACATCCTGCAAAGCAAAACCCAACATCATGAATGGAGTGATGCTTCACTTCTGATGCCTTCTATGCCTGCTTTGAAAGGGAGAACAAAACCACAGCTATGAGGGTCCCTGCATCATCCAATGACCCTGCGATCTCTGTTCGGAGGCCAACGTCAGGCTGCTTTCAAGAGAATTAACCCTTGCAAGACAGGGCCCAGTGGAGTACCTAGTAAGGCTCTGAAACCTGTACCAATCAACTGGTGGAAGCATTCCAAGACATTTTCTATCTCTCACTGCTACAGTCGGAAGTTCCCACCTGCTTCAAAAGAGCAACGATTATACCAGTGCCCAAGAAGAGCAGTGTAAGCTGCCTCAATGACTATTTTCCAGAAGTGCTCACATCTACGGTGATGAAATGCTTTGAAAGATTGGTCATGGCCAGAATCAACAGCTGTCTCAGGAAGAACCTGGGCCCACTGCAATTTGCCTATCGCCACAGTAGGTCTACAGCAAATGCGATCTCAATGGCTCTCCACGTAGCTTTGGATCACCTGGACAATGCAAATACCTTTGTCAAGAAGCTGTTTACTGACTATAGCTCAACATTTAACACCATCATTTCTACAGCCCTGATTGAAAAGCTATAGAACCTGGGCATCTGTACCTCCCTCTGCAACTTGGGTCCTTGACTTCCTAACTGGAAAACCACAATCTGTGTGGATTGGAAATAACATCTCCACCTCACTGACAATTAACGCTGGTGCTCCACAGAGATGTGTGCTTAGCCCACTGTTCTACTCTCTCTACACTCATGACTGTATGACTAGGCATAGCTCAAATTTTCTGATGATACAACCATTGTTGGTAGAATTTCAGATGGCGATAAAAGGGCGTACAGGACCGAGACATATCTCTCAGTCAGTTGAGAGGTGTCATAACAACAACCTTGAACTCAACGTCAGCAAGACCGCAGAGCTGATTGTGAACTTTAGGAAGGGTAAGACAAGGGAACACAAACCAATCATGATAGAGGGATTAGAAGTGAAGAGATTGAGCAATTTCAAGTTCCGGGGCCTCAACATCTCTGAGTTTCTAACCTGAATAGAACATCTACAAAGAGTTTGAGGAGATTTGGTTTCCCAACTAAAACACTTGAAAACTACAAATGTACCATGGAGAGCATTCTGACTGGCTTCATCAACATCTGGTATGCAGAGCTACTAGTCAGGTAGCAACCTGAGTAGTATCCAAGACATCTTCAAGGAGCGGTGTCTTAGGAAGGCGGCATCCATCATTAAGGATCCCCACCAGCCAGAACATGCCCTCTTCACACTGTTACCATTGGAAAGGAAGTACAGAAGCCTAAAGGCACACACTCAGTGATTCAGAAACAGCTTCTTCCCCTCTGTTATCCAATTTCTAAAAGGACACTAAATCCATGAACATTACGTCACTACTTTTTTATTTCTGTTATTTATCACCATTTATTTAAACTTAACTATTTAATAGACATACTGTGTATACCTACTATAACTCAGTTTTTTCCCTCTATATTTATTTATCATGTATTGCATTGTACTGCCGCTGTAAACTTAAGAAATTTCATGACCTATGGGGAGGAGAGGGGGGAGGGAATGTCGACTCAGACCATGAGAGGCCTGTGTTGGGCATTTTCATGCCTAACAAGGTGCAGATTGGAAGTCTGTGTGGGGCGCCACTCCTTGCACAGACACTAGAACAATGTGTGGTTAAGTGCCTTGCTCAAGGACACAGCTGAGGCTCGAACTAGTGACCTTCAGACCACTAGATGAACGCCTTAACTGCTTGGCCATGTGCCCAACACAACATCTGCCAGTGATATTAAATCTGATTCTGATTCTGAACCGTCTGAGCTTACTATTCATTTGCTTTTTTTAGGCTTTTACCAGCAGTAAGTCTCTGAACACCGTCTTCTGCTAAAAGCTCCTAACTATTTGGAAAATAATATTTAAAAAAAAATATGTATGTAGCCTGGGGAAAAGTACACACTCAGAACAACAAATACTTTTTTGGGTTTTAATTCCTTTATCTGTTTTAGATGTTTAAGTGCCAGAAGAGGTTTGCTAAACAAAAGAAATGAATTTACAACTAGTTCTTGCCATTACAATCTCTGTTTAACTTTCAATCCACACCCTTGTGTATGGACAGATTTGCGTATGCAGTATAAAAAATACCAGAACTAATCCGGTACTAATACGGTAGTGGCAATTCTTCTTGAAAGGTGAGGAACTTTGCATAAGCCACGCGATCCAGCATCGATGCCTTTGCTCCTGGAAATCTTTCCTCACCATGCCCTGCACACTCTGGGAGGAACCCAATTCTAACGCTGCACCAGCGTCTTCAGCAGAAAACAAAATGGTGTCCCCACTATCCCGTATGTGCGAAATGACATAACCGTCTCCCTTAAAGGCACAGACAACGATTCTAGCGTTACCCGGATGGATGTCTAAGTACACTTTTAATGACACCGAATAAGATCCGACGGTCAACCGGTTACATTCTCCCCTGCATTCAAGTAATCAGCCTTGATTACTTGCTCACAACAAGGGTACTTTTAACCTCCTTAACTGCTTCTCTAAAGAGAACTGAACTGAGACTGGCAGACCTGTGAGTCAGCTGGGGTGATATACTGCATCTGGTGCTCCTAATGCAGCCTTCTATATATTGGCGAGACCTGACGCAGGCTGGGAGACCGTTTCGCTGAACACCTATGCTCTGTCCACCAGAGAAATCAGGATCTCCCAATGGCCACACATTTTAATTCCACGTCCCATTCCCATTCTGATATATCTACCACGGCCTCCTCTACTGTAAAGATGAAGCCACACTCAGGTTGGAGGAACAATACCTTATATTCTGTCTGGGTAGCCTCCAACCTGATAGCATGAACATTGACTTCTCTAACTTCCGTTAATGCCCCACCTCCCCTTCATACCCCATTGGTTAATTATTTATTTATTATTATTATTAATTTTTTTTCTCTCTCCTTTTTCTCCCTCTGTCCCTCTCACTATACTCCTTGCCCATCCTCTGGGCTTCCTCCCTCCCCCTTTCTTTCTCCCTGGGCCTCCCGTCCCATGACCCTCTCATATCCCTTCTGCCAATCAACTTTCCAGCTCTTAGCTCTGTTCCTCCCCCTCCTGTCTTCTCCTATCATTTCGGATCTCCCCCTCCCCCTCCTGCCTTCAAATCTCTTACTATCTCTTCTTTCAGTTAGTCCTGACGAAGGGTCTCAGCCCGAAACGTCAACTGTACCTCTTCCTAGAGATGCTGCCTGGCCTGCTGCGCTCACCAGCAATTTTTATGTGTGTTGCTTGAAATTCCAGCATCTGCAGATTTCCTCACGTTTGCAAAAATAAATTTAATTGTGATTACTATTCTGTCTGTGCTCCTAATCACATAAATGCACAGGATGCTTGTTAAGAACAAGAGAAAATATGCAGATGCTGGAAATCCAAAACAACACACACAAAATGCCAGAGAAACTCAGCAGGTCAGGCAGCATCTATGGAAAAGAGTAAACAGTCGATGGTACTTGCCAAGACCCTTCATCAGAATGCTTGTTATGCCACGTTAACCAAGTGCAGTTTAATCAGCATGAGAATGTACAAGTTAGAAGTATAAGTGTGCCATTTACCTTTTAACTTGTTCCACCATTCAATAAAATTGCCTTGGCATCACTTTTCCCACACTAAATATGTATCCCTTGACATCCTGAATATCTAAAAATCTATTCAATGGCACAGCAAGCGTGCTGAAATCAGCAATCATTTGAACATAGGTTTGGGACTTTAAACTTTTCTTAGGAGCCCTAAGCTTCTGCTGCGTTAGGGAGGTGAAAGTATACCGTTCTGATGAAAATGGCCAACTTTTGATGTAAGGTCCAGGCCTACATTACAAAAGCTAGACTACCAGGTAGGTCAGGTTTTTTTTTAGATGTTAAAGGTGATTGCCAAGTAATTTTTGACTAAAAGCAAACATAGATTGCTAATGTAAAAGATAATGCAATTCAGTGGCAGATAATATGTTTCTGTATTGCATGTTAATAGATTAACAGATTTAACAATCTTCATTTATATCTGCCTTGTGATTGTCTATGCATAATGAAATGGTAGATGGGGTTAATTAAGTACAGAATAATAGTATCATTGGATAGTGTATATGGAAACTAATTGAAAAAACACATGGATGCCTGAATGTGTATGCAAAGTTTTTCTTTCAGTGACGTGCTCATATATGATGTGGTGAAGTAATGACATATGCTATTCACATACTTCTTTTATATAAGGAAGCTAAGGAAATTTGGCTTGTCCCCTAAAACCCTCACTAATTTTTATAGATGCACCGTAGAAAGCATTCTTCTAGGGTGCATCACAACCTGGTATGGAAGTTGTCCTGTCCAAGACCAAAAGAAGCTGCAGAAGATCATGAACACAGCCCAGCACATCACACAAACCAATCTTCCATCCTTGGACTCACTTTACACCGCACGCTGTCGGAGCAGTGCTGCCAGGATAATCAAGGACACGACCCACCCAGCCAACACATTCTTCGTCCCTCTTCCCTCCGGGAGAAGGCTCAGGAGCTTGAAGACTTGTACGGCCAGATTTGGGAACAGCTTCTTTCCAACTGTGATAAGACTGCTGAACGGATCCTGACCGGGATCTGGGCCATACCCTCCAAATATTCGGACCTGCTTTTCGGTTTTTTTGCACTACCTTACTTTCCCTTTTCTATTTTGTATTCATGATTTATAATTTAAATTTTTAATATTTACTATCGATTTGTACTCCAGGGAGCACGAAGAGCAGAATCAAATATCGCTGTGATGATTGTATGTTCTAGTATCAATTGTCTGGCGAGAATAAAGTATAAAGTATAAAGTAAACAAGCAAGAATGCTCAAACAAACAATATTATACACATCCACAGCATAGCAAAGTATAAGTTATCCCATTCAGGGCTAGAGATTAATTGCTGTGGTGGATTTCGTACTCTTGAGGGATAACAGCTTTCCCAACGGGGTCGGGAATGGACACTTTGCTTGGCAGGTGACACAGGTGGAATTTAAAATGCAGCCGTGAACACAAGTTTTTATAGAGCTGTGGACTGGAGTTGATATCATGCCACAAAATGCTGATTAACATTCATTTTGGGTGTCTGGAGTGTGGGTGTGAAGAAGGATGTGTAAGAAAACTTTGTGTAATTCAAAGGAAGCATCGTAATATATAGTAACTATAGAATTGTCCTGCAGTTACCTTTGATCTTTAGCATATAAAATGTCATGTAATATTGGGTCAAACAGGCCTCTTCCTCCAAGAATGTCTCACTTTGTTAAATAAAACACTTCTGCATCTATTAGCTTCAGTGTCTCTCCAGTGACTTTGTTCATGTTACAACACATGGCAAGCTGCTCCATTTGCTGATCTAACCCAGGCCACCAGACAGTGCTTTGAGCTAATGTTTTTATTTTGATCACACCTACATGATCAGCACATAGCTTCTCTGATACTTTAACTCTCAGCTTGGATGGTACAACAGCATTCAATCTCCACATAAGGCAAATTCCATCAAGAGCAAGTTTTTCCCCGTGCTGGTAAAAAATAGGAGAACTGGAATTTTTGTTGCACATTCCAGTCATTTTGGGTAATCCTGAGACAACTTTGGGTCTTTTCAGGTTTCCCTTTGGATTATTTCTGACGTAAAAGGGAAGCTTTTGATTTGTGTTAGGGAGAATTGTACATCAAGAGGAGCGGTAACTTGCCTCAATGACTACAGCCCATTTGCATTGACCCCCATAGCCGCCAAGTGCCTGGTGAGATAGGTTATGTCCTACATTAAGAGCCCCATCATCCACTCATAGTCCATAGGTACTGTGGACAATCTCTAAGTGCAATACATGGGCATGCACTATATTGGGGGTTTAAATAGATCAGCTACTTTCCTTTCATTTCAGAGCTCTTTGTTTCCTTTTAATTTCAACTTTAAGTTTTGATACTAGAATGGGGCAGTCACTGTTTCCTTTCATTTTAGAGTAGATTATTTTCTGCAATCAACAATGTTATCCGTTCTAAATGTTCCAGACTTACATTCATGATAGCAGCAAAGCTCATATTGGCTGGTCTGGTTGGAGTAGCTAAACTTCTAAGCAAGCTATATGCTTTTCCACCAAGTATACTTGGCAAAACTGGCACTCATTTCTCATCAACTATTTCATATGCTTCAAAATAGTGTTCAATTTGTCCAGTACACATCATCTAGTTATCTATTCTGTATTTGAATGTGTCTATCTTTATGATGTAGCCAGTCACGTCTGTTTGTTTGCCTATTTATTTATTTATTATCAGCTAGCATTCACTGCTTATGAACCCATAAATTTCTTCTGTTTCCTGCTTTATTAAAAAAACATGAACATCTCTCTCCCCTTGCGTAGAAAAATGTGCTGCGCTTCAACAAGTAGGTAGTCATCTTGTGTTCATTTTAAAATTTACTTGTCGCCACTGTTATGTTTTGTAACTCCAGAAACTAATTGAAAGAAAAAACATGGAAGCTGGGATGTGTGCGCTTAATTTTTCTTTTAGTGATGTGCTCACAAATGACAGGGTGGCATAATCACGTATTCCATTCACATACTTCTTATATATAAAACACATAATGAATTATGTAAACAAACAAGAACATTCAATCAAACAATATAATTACAATATTACTCAGATGTTACTGAAATATTAAATACATTACAAAGACCACTGTTAGTGCAGGAGTGGAAGAATCATTAATAAATAAATTAACTACCATGTTCTTCACTTGGTGACAATTCCAGCAACACCTTGCCGTAACATTCAATGCAGTTCAAAGCCCTTGTTTCAATAAATCTACATTTCATCTCTTTTTCTTAGATGAAGCTAGATTTTGAAATTAAAAATGGTTCTTGCAATGGTCTACACAGAATCAATTTCACTGATGCAGCGGAAAGCAGATGTATCTTCAAAGATACTAATACAAAATATACATTGTATTTCCAGTGTTGCATTATGTTTGATGTGCTAAGTGACAGAACCCCATTATCTTGTGTTTGGCTAATGCAGGCAAAAAGTCTCATGGTCACTTTGCTTTGCAAATCAGACCTCTTCACAACCAATCACCTGCTGAGGGCTAGCAACCTGTGCCTCAAACTGATCGCTGCTTGCAATTTACCTTACAAACTTGAGTCTGGTTCTTGTTTACGACAAAAAGCTGAGTGAAGAAAATTGCAATAGGGATCTATAAATGTGGACCCCAAGATCCCGCTGTTCCTCCACACTTTGAATACTGGCATTAACCTTGTACTTTTCCTTCAGGTTCATCCTTCCTCATTCATGTGCCTATCTAAGAGCCTCTTAAATGCCTCAATCAGATCTGCTTGCACTACCACTGTGTATTCTAAGTGCCCATTCTCTGTATTAAAAAAATTACCTGTGCCTCTCCTACAGACTCTTACTGTAACTGCCTGCCCTCTAGATGTGGTCACTGCAGGAGCCAATTCAAACACAGCAAAGCTTCACTGACAGCGACTTGACGAGAAACAAATAATCTGTTTTTATTTCAGATATCAAGCAGCAGCAGTTTTTTTTTGCCAATCTGCTTTAATTGTGTCAATTGAGTGAAAAAAAATATTCACAGTTCAATGTAAACTTATTATCAAAGTACATACTGTATGTTGTTGCATGAATGAAGTCACCGGAAAGAAGTGCTGGTAGACATGAAGCAGTCTCTTTATTCCATAAAATATCACAAATATGCTGACAGCCTTTGGAGACAATGCATATGTAGACAATCAGTTAACTGCCTGCTTCAGGTTCAGCGAGCTAGAAGGTTAAAAGTCTTATCGGAAGGCGCTTAAAAAGGAAATTAAGAGAGCCAGAAGGGACCATGAGAAGGCCTTGGCGGGCAGGATTAAGGAAAACTCTAAGGCATTCTACAAGTATGTGAAGGGCAAGAGGATAAGACATGAAAGAATAGGACCTATCAAGTGTGACAGTGGGAAAGTGTGTATGGAACCAGAGGAAATAGCAGAGGTACTTAATGAATACTTTACTTCAGTATTCACTACGGAAAAGGATCTTGGTGATTGTAATGGTGACTAGCAGCAGAGTGAAAAGCTTGAGCATGTAGATAGAGGATATTGGAAAGCATCAAGTTGGATAAGTCGCCGGGACCGGATGAGATGTACCCCAGGCTACTGTGGGAGGCGAGGGAGGAGATTACTGAGCCTCTGGCGATGATCTTTGCATCACCAATGGGGACGGGAGAGGTTTCAGAGGATTGGAGGGTTGCGGATGTTGTTCCTTTATTCAAGATAGGGAGTGGAGATAGCCCAGGAAATTATAGATCAGTGAGTCTTACCTCAGTGGTTAGCAAGTTGATGGAGAAGATCCTGAGAGGCAGGATTTATGAACATTTGGAGAGGTATAATATGATTAGGAGTAGTCAGCATGGCTTTGTCAAGGGCAGGTCATGCCTTATGAGCCTGATCGAATTTTTTGAGGATGTGACTAAACACATTGACGAAGGAAGAGCAATAGATGTAGTGTATATGGATTTCAACAAGGCCTTTGATAAGGAACCCCATGCAAGGCTTATTGAGAAAGTAAGGAGGCATGGGATCCAAGGGGACATTGCTTTGAGGATCCAGAACTGGCTTGCCCACTGAAGGCAAAGAGTGGTTGTAGACAGGGCATATTCTGCATGGAGGTCGGTTACCAGTGGAGAGCCTCAGGGATCTGTTCAGGGACCCTTACTCTTTGTGATTTTTACAAATGACCTGGATGAGGAAGTGGAGGGATGGGTTAGTAAGTTTGCTAATAACATAAAGGTTCGAGGTGTTGTCGATAGTGTGGAGGGCTGTCAGAGGTTACAGTGGGACATTGATAGGAGGCAAAACTGGGCTGAGAAGTGGCAGATGGAGTTCAAACCAGATAAATGTGAATTAGTTCCTTTTGGTAGGTCAAATATGATGGCAGAATATAGTATTAATGGTAAGACTCTTGGCAGTGTGGAGGATCAGAGGGATCTTGGGATCTGAGTCCATAGGACGCTCAAAGCAGCCGCGCAGGTTGACTCTGTGGTTAAGAAGGCGTACGGTGTATTGGCCTTCATCAATCGTGGAATTGAATTTAGGAGTCAAGAGGTAATGTTGCAGCTATATAGGACCCTGGTCAGACCCCACTTGGAGTACTGTGCTCAATTCTGTTTGCCTCTCTACAGGAAAGATGTGGAAGCCATAGAAAGGGTGCAGAGGAGATTTACAATGATGTCACTTGGATTGGGGAGCATGCCTTATGAGAACAGGTTGAGTGAACTCGCCTTTTCTCCTTGGAGCGACAGAGGATGAGAGGTGACCTGATAGAGGTGTATAAGATGCTGAGAGGCATAGATCGTGTGGATAGTCAGAAGCTTTTTCCCAGGGCTGAAATGGTTGCCACAAGAGGACACAGGTTTAAGGTGCAGGGGGGTAGGTACAGAGGAGACGGTAGGGGTAAGTTTTTTACTCAGAGAGTGGTGAGTGCGTGGAATGGGCTGCTGGCAACAGTAGTGGAGGCAGTTACAATAGGGTCTTTTAAGAGACTTTTAGATGGGTACATGGAACTTAGAAAAATAGAGGGCTATAGGTATGCCTAGTAATTTATAAGGTAAGGACATGTTTGGCACAACTCTGTGGGCCGAAGGGCCTGTATTGTGCTGTAGGTTTTCTATGTTTTCTATGTTTCCTGGTCTGTCTGATATGCATTTTACTGTTCTGAGCTGCATTTTGAATTTAATCTTCAATGCATATTTGAGTGTGAAGCTTGGTCACTGATGTCAGTATTTTGTACTGCTATATGACCTAAACCCAAAAATCACTCTAACAATGTATATGCCACCATATACTACTCTGAGCATGTTTTTCTTGTGAGTGTTCAGAGTAAATACAAGGAGACACAGTAGAATCAATGAAACACTGCACAAAAAGAAGGGCAGATGACCAATGTGCAAAGAAGACAAACTGTGTAAATACAAATAAATAAATAATGTTGAGAACAAGAGTTTCAGAGACCTTGAAAGTGAGTCCATAGGTTGTGGAATCAGTTCAGAGTTGAGGTGAGTGATGTTTTGTCCATAATGGTTCAGGAGACTGATGTTGTAAGTATAGCAACTGTTTTCAACCTGCTAGTGTGGGACCTAACACTCTTGTACCTCCTTCCTGATGGCAGCAGTGAGAAAAGAGCATGGCCTGGATGGTGGGAGTCCTTAATGATGGATGTTGCGTCATGAACAAAATCACCAGAGAAACACTAAAGCCAATGGATATAGAAGTGTTTTTCTCCAACAAAAATGAGCAACAGTCATCATATTGAGACACACTTGTAAGAATAGCCCTCCCGATCCAATAAGACATTGCATTCTTATATGATAAAGATGTATTTACAATGCTTCCTTTGAATTGCATATGGTCTTCACACAACTTTTCCTTTGCACCCACACTCCAAAATAAATGTTAATCTCCACTAACTCTAGACCACCATCATGCATATGCAGGCCCCTGAGGTCTAATTGTTCTGAGCTGAGTTTTAAATCCAATCTGCAATCCACATTCAACTCTGAAGATAGATATTTACTATATACCCTAATGCCAGAATACGTCATAATAATTGATGCAGCTTTCCTGCAACAGTGCTCCTTGTAGATGTGCTCAGTGTTGTGGAGGGCTTTACCTATGATGGGCCGGGCTGTTAACGTTACTTTCTGTAGGCTTTTCTGTTCAAAGGCATTGTTGTTTCCATAGCAAGCTGTGTTGCTACTGTGCATCTATAGGTTTGTCTAAGTTTTAGATGGCTTGCTGAACCTTTGCAAGCTTCTACCAAAGTAGAGGTGCTGCTGTGCCTTCTTTGTAATGGCACTTATATTCTGTACCCAGGTCAGAAGCTTTGAGATGATAAAGCAGAGGAATTTAAAGTTACTGAACTTCTCCACCTCTGATTCCCTGATGAGAACTGTTTTTTGGACTTCCAGTTTCCTCCTCCTGTAGTCAATAACAAGCTCTTTAGTTTTCCTGATCTAGAATTAGAGGTTGTTGTGGTGGCACAATTCAGTCAACATTTCTATCTCCCTCCTATATGTTGATTTGACACCACTTTAGTTCAGCCAACAACAGTGGTGTCATCTGCAAACTTACATATGGCATTGGTCTGTACTTAGCCTCATAGTCATAAGTGTAAAGTGAGTAGAGCAAAGGGCTAAGCACGCAGCCTTGTGGTCCAACTATGCTGATGGTGATTATGGACGAGATGTTGTTGTTAGTCTGAACTGAATGGGATCTGCAAGTGAGGAAACTGAGGATCCAGCTGCAGAAAGATATTTTGAGGCATAGGTCTTGGAGTATATTGGTTAGCTTTGGAGCATGATAGTGTGGAATATAAAACTGTACTCAATGAAGATCATCCTGATGTATGCACTTTCACCATCCAGATGTTTCAGGATTCAGTGAGCCAATGAGATGGCATTTGTAGTTGACTTGTTGTGACAGTTGGCAATTTGGAGCAGATCCAAGTCACTCCTCAGGCAGGCAGGAGTTGATATACTCCATCACCAACCTCTCAAAGCACTTCATCATGGATGTATGTAATACTGGATGTTAGTCATTGAGGCAGGTTACCAATTCTTCTTGGGCGATGGTACGAGTGAAGCCCGCTTGAAGCAAGTGGGTTCACTCTCCAGAAGAATGCTCTCTCATCATAATCAGAGCTGAAATCACAGAGTTATCAGGGGCTGGGGGAGTTTGTGAAGGTGACCCTCTGTTCTGTTGGTCAAAGCGAGCATAAAAGGCATAGAGATCATCTGGGAGGAATTCTTTGTTGTCATTTATCTTGCTTGGCTTTGCTGTGCAGGATGGGATGGAATTCAAGCCCTGCCATTGCTGTTGAGCATCTTTCAGTGATTCAGGTTTGGTCTGGAATAGTCATTTGGCATGTGAGATGGCTTTTCAGGGGTCGTACCTGCATCTCTTGTACTTTTCTTTGTTGCCAGACCTGAAAACCACTCAGCTAACTGTTTGCAGATTGTGAATATCTTGGTTCATCCAGGGCTACTGGTTGGAGAGGACCCTGAACGATTTTGTGGGGAAACACTGGACCACGAGTGCACTTATACAGTCCATGACAACCAAGGCACATTTGTTCAGATCTACTGATGTGTCCTTGAACATGGCCCGGTCCACCAACTCGAAGCAATCCTGTAGCTTCGCTTCTACCTCCCACATTGGCTTGGACAAGATGGCAGCTCCTTCACTCTTCAAGATGTTACCACAGGAACTTTTTCACTCATTTGGGAGGAAGCAAAATGCCATTGTTTACCAGTACATCCAACAGATTGTCCTCTGGTGCAATATAATGCAAGCAATGTTTTCAGAGCCAAACTTGCAGCCTTCTCAATGAGAAGCCAATTGAGTTCAAGCTGACACAGGCCATAATGTGACTAAGGTTGGCTCAATGGTGCAGGTTATAGAGCTGCTAGTTTATAGCTTCACTAATCCAGAGGCAATCCTAATCTCTATTTCTTTTTATGAGAACTTTTCATGTTCTCACTTTATCCACACTGGACAACTTCTGGGTGCTCTGATTTTCTCACAATATATGTAAAAAAGTGCACTGATTGCTATTATAATTTGCTTCTGGTGTTTAGACGAGCCAGTAAATCTTGGGAAAGAGTTAAGGGCATTTGTTGGAAATATGCAAATAATTAAATTTGTAGCATTCATGTAAAATGGCTTTTTGGTGGTTGGCGCAGATTCAGTAGGCTGAAGTGCCTTCTTCCATGTTGTACGTCCCCGACTGCATGACTTTGAAAAAGATCACCAATGCTAAGTGATAACTCAATGACGAGATGTAAACTTGCCCAGAGCTGCCAGATTAACCTTCTAACATAAGTACAGAAAGTAAAGAATTTTATATAACAACACAGGAAAATAAAGTGTTGGCGCTCGTCGGCATTTTCCCTGTGATATTCAGCTCCCTTATTACCTTCTCCAAGAACAAACACTGTTTATGATAATGTTACTCATACCGCATTAGATAAAATTAACATATTAAGAATAGCATCCAAGGAAGTATGACTACTTGCAATTGGCTGAGGATGAATGTTTTCTGTAAAAAGTCTAACATCTGAAATAATATTTCAGCTACCCACAGGCATTTGCAACAATTGGTTGGTTGCTGCTTTAAGCAGCTGCAAATTGGGAAGTTGATATCCCCATTATTCTGGCTGAACAAAATTTTACATGTGATCTAGTTTTCAGTCCAATTTTCCTAATCAAGCCACAGGGGTTTGAAAATGAATTCTCATCACTTAGTGTCACCAATCCATAGAGTTTCAGTTTCATTTTTCATTTATTAGAGCGTCATTCTAACTCAACAAACAATGAGATCAATAAACAATTGAAAAAAATCATTCTTCGAAATCTTAAGTAGATTTCTGAACAATTCTGACTTTTTATGATTGAAGCAAGGAATTGAAATGTTACAATAGTTAATGGATCAGAAGGTAACAACAAAGGTGCACTTCCAAAAATAAAATGACGTCTGCACAGATGCTTGAACTCCTGTTTTAAATTTGGATGGTACTTTTGACCAAAATTTTATTATCCCATGGTAGCTAATTTCAAGGTTGAATTGAAAGGAGATTACTTTGTTTGTATAGAAGTAGAGATTATAGGGAAATACAGCAGGGATACAGGCCCTTCAGCCCAACTAGTCCATGCTGACTTCAGAGTCCACCAAGCTAGTCCCAATATTCTGCATTTGGCCCATATCCCTCTAAGCCTAGTAGGGTTAGACAGCACCGGTGGAGTGAATGAGCAACTGGCACACGATATATCATGCATGGAAGATGAATCTCTCCCATTTTTTAATTTAGATCCAGCACGGTAGCAGGCCCTTTTGGTCAAATGAGTCCACGATGCCCAAGTACAC
The DNA here is from genome assembly GCF_030028105.1 of Mobula birostris. NCBI lineage: Eukaryota > Metazoa > Chordata > Chondrichthyes > Myliobatiformes > Myliobatidae > Mobula > Mobula birostris. Next base: position 32,901,931 of record NC_092391.1, on the reverse strand, counting down.
CTCAAAAATGTAGGTTAAGTGACCAACTAACCTACTTGTTATGGTTTGTAACTTCAAAGCATCAAACTAATTCAAATAAAGATAAGGAAGTCCAAAAGTGTGGGTGTAACTTCTAGTGCACTTTTATGCGAGGCGCACACATATCACGTGGTAGCGTGATGACTTATGGAATTAACCAAAACCACTTAGACTGCCTACTCCTATCGACCTGCACCGGGAACATAGCCCTCTATATCCCTGCTATCCATCTACCTATCCAAACTTCTCCTAAACATTGAAATCAAGCTCGCATGGACCACTTGTGCTAGCAGCTCATTCCACACTCTCACAACTCTCACAGACGCGAAGAATACATTTAAGATCTCCCCCATCTGCTTTGGCTCCACACATGGATTACTATTTTGGTCTTCCAGAGGGTCAGTTTTGTCCCTTTCTCTTAACATTCCTGTGGAATCCCTTAACATTCTCCTTCACCTTGTCTGTTAGAGCAACTTCATGCCTTCTTTTAGCCTTCCTGATTCCTTTATAAAAATAATTTTGCATTTCTTGTATTCCATAAACACATTTTAGATTAGATTAGTTTATGAGGACACTCAGTCCTTGTTTATTGTCATTTAGAAATGCATGCATTAAAAAATGATACAATGTTCCTCCAGAATGATATCACAAAAAAAAACAGGGAAAACCAAGACTAAAACTGACAAAACCACATAATTATAACAGAATTACAACAGTGCAAAGCGATACCATAATTTGATAAAGAGCAGACTATAGGCATGGTAAAAAAAAAGTCTCAAAGTTCCGATCGACTCATCGTCTAACGCAGGTGGCAGAAGGGAGAAACTCTCCCTGCCATAAACCTCCAAGCGTCGACAACTTGCCGATGCATTGGAAGCACCCGACCACAGCCAACTCTGAGTCCATTTGAAAACTTCGAGCCTCCGACCAGCCCCTCGAATACAGTCTCTCCGAGCACTGTCCTCTGCGGAGTGCTTCGACCCCGACCCGGCCGTCGAGCAACAAGCAAAGCCGAGGACTCGGGGCCTTCTTCTCTGGAGATTTTGGACTACACAGTAGCAGCAGTAGCGAAGCAGGCATTTCAGAAATTTCACCAGCTGTTCCTCCACGCTCTCACGTTTGTCTCCATCAAATCCGGATTGTGCACGGCACCCTACTTGACAAATAACAGACATCACCACTGGAGTGGCTGCTGTGAGCTGCTTTGCACTGCCATCTTCTCCTCCCAAGAAGACGTTCCTATTTGCTTACACCTGCCATGCAACTCCCTTTTTCTTTTAACCAGGGTCACAATATCTCTTGAAAAGCAAGGTTCCCTACACCTGTTATGCTTACTTTTTATTCTGACAGGCACATACAAGCTTTGTACTCTGACAATTCCATTTTGAAGGCCTCTCACTTTCCAATTATGTCTTTGCCAGAAGCCAGCCTGTCTTAATCCACACTTGCCAGATCATTTTTGATAACCATTAAAATTGGCCTTTCTTCAATTTAGAATCTCAACTCGCAGATCAGACCTATCTTTTGGCGTATTTACTTTGAAACTAGTGGCACTGTGGTCACTGAATTTGAAGTGTTCCCTGCACAAACTTCTGTCACCTGCCCTGTCTCCTTCCCTAATAGCAGATCCAGTATTGCATGCTCTCTTGTTGGGACTTATGGAGGAAACTTTCCTCAACACACTTGACAAACTCTATCCCATCTAGTCCTTTTACAGTATGGGATTCCCAGTCAATAGGTGGAAAATCACCTTATGTTTCTTGCAAAAGTCTGTGATCACTTTACAAATTTGTTCCTCTAAATCCCTAGGACTGTTGGGTGGTCTGTTATACAGCCCCATTAACATGGTCATACCTTCCTTATTTCTCAGTTCCACCCATAACACCTCACTAGTAGAGTTCTCCAGTCTGTCCTGATGGAGCACTGTCATAACATTTTCCCCAACTAGTATAAGAACCCCTCCTCCTTTAATCCCTTCTGCTCTGATGCGTCTAAAACAATGGAACCCCAGAATATTGAGCTGCCAGTCCTGCCCCTCCTGCAACCAAGTCTCACTAATGGCTACAATGTCATAAATCCAGGTGTTGATCCATGCCCTGAGCTCATACGCCTTTCCTACAATACTTTTTGGATTGAAATATACACAGCTCAGGACAGTAGTCGCACTATGCTCAACCTTTTGGTTCTTGACTCTGACTGAGGTTTTAACAATGAAACACTCTGGATTCCATGGCTGTGTAAGTCTAGGGAAGGCAATCTCCAGCCCTGCCAAATGTGTGAGATTGACGTGACAGCAACCCCCTCTTTGTGTGGATGCTGCGTAATTTGCTAAACTGTTACAAATTAATGCCACAAATTAACAGACAGTACACTGTATATCATTAAAGCAATTATATTTGAGAATCTTAACTAAAGGGTGAGTAAAGAATAACAAAAAGAAAAGGGCCCATTCTAATTAAACAGTCAAATGTGAACAAGTTGGAGCTCATCTTGAACGTCTCTGTCATTAACGTGCTGGGCTGTCGGTCAACGTGAAAGCACACATTACCTTTCAAGTGTCACTAGCAATCCACCTCTAACAAACGGATCTCCCCCCAGATCATATGCTACAACCAGTTCTCCACAGTGTCTTCTCTTTTCATCTCCACTCGAACAAAAGCCCAAGACGAACCTTATTGTCCCTCACCAAGAAAAAACACCTGCTAATTGGATGGCACACATTCCACGTCATCCCTTATCTTCAACAATAACCCAAACAGGCTGGAAGCAGAACAAACAGCTCTTACAGAGCTGCTGAATGAGTTACATACAGCATAACAGCAAAGATGTGAACCAGGGCACTACACCAACATCGTCTTCACAACCTCTTCACCAACTGTTCTGGCACTTGGGTTCCCATCCTCCTACAACTCTAGCTTAAACCCCACCAGGCAGCATTCACAAACATTCTAAGTAGGATATTAGTCCCCCTCCAGTTCACGTGCAAACTATCCCTCCTGTACAGGTCCCATCTTCCCTGGAAGAGAGCCCAATCATTCAAACATCTTATGCATTTTTGCATAAAAATAAAATCCTCCTACACCAACTCCTTAGCCATGTATTAAACTCTATATTCTTCCAAGTTCTGGCCTCACTAGCATGTAGCACGGGTAGCAATCTTGAGATCACAACCCTGAAGGTTCTGTTCTTTAACTTTACAGCTAAATCTCTGAACTCCCAATGCAGAATCTCGTCACTCATCCTACCCATGCCATTGGTACCTACATGGACCACAACCTCTGGCTGTTCACCCTCCCACTTAAGAATGCTGAGCATTCGATCTGAGATGTTCTGGTCCTGGCACCCGGGAGATAACATACCATCCGGGAATCTCTTTCCCACCCACAGAACCTCCTGTCCATTCCCCTAACTAGTGAATCCCTTATCACCACAACATGCCTCTTTTCCTCCCCTTCCCTTCTGAGTCACAGAGGCTCATCAATTGTGACTATCCTCTGTTAGGTCAACCCCCCAGCAGTATCCAAAGTATCAGGGAGATAGCCACAGGAGTACTCTGAACTGGCTCCTTAACCCTTTTCCTTTTCTTGACTGTCAACCAGTTTCCTGTGTCCTGCAGCTTGGGGTGTAACTACCTCTCTATGTGTCCTATCTATCACGCTCTCAGTCTCCCAAATGATCAAGAGTTCATCCAGTTCCAGCTCTAACTCTTTAACACAGTTTGTTAGAAGTTGCAGCTGGATATACTTCTCACAGTTGTAATCGTCAGGGACACTGGAGGTCTCCCTGCCTTCCCACATCGTGCAAGAGAAGCATTCAACTATGCTGCCTATTCTCATAGCTGAGCAGATATACAGAAGGGAAGGGGGAAAGAAAAACCCTACCTGGAGTTTTTCTTTTCTTTGCTTTCTCTGACTGAAGCCTCAAAGAGCTAAAGGTTCAAAGGTTCATTTATTACCAAAGCATGTATCCATATAGAATTTGAAATTTATTTTCTCCAGATAGCCACAGAAACAAAAATGAATATGAAAGTCATTCTGATACAAACATCAAACCCACAGCCCCCCTCCAAAAATGAATTACATCCTGATCAACACCACAGCCCCCTCCCCCCACACAAAAAGTAACAGGAACTTCAAATGCCCCCAAAAAAGACAACTCCTCCCCCACACAAAAAAACTAATAGAACACAAGAGAAAATCAACCCCCAAAAACCCTCCCCTCACACAACAAAACGGAAAAGCAATGGGTGATAAAAAACATGGCATATAAAAACCATAAGTTTGAAAAAGTCCACAGTCTGTAAAAGCAATAGACCAATCCATAAATGTAGAACCACATTGCCATCCACCAAGATCATTGACATTCATCGAAAGAGAAGAGAGGGACACCGCATGAGGCAGACAGTCCTACCCACCTGCCACAGCGATAGGCCGCTTACAGAATCATTCTACAGCAGCAATTGAAAGGCAGGCAGTGACGCTCAATCTCTCACTCACTTCTGCATTCGTCTCAATGTCTCAGTTTGCGTTGACGCTTAATCGGCAAATAATGGGTGCTTTAAATGGCCAATAAGCTTCAAGATTACCACCCTGACTCTGTCCACTCAGACGACATCTGCTGCAATGACGCATACTGCGCTTGTCCCTGCCTTCCTTTAACTTGCATTTGCTAATTAATCCCAAACATCGACTTGTCACTGCTCAGAGCTCAGTTTTGCTGCCTCGACCCCCTACTGTTTTTTCCTATTGGGTAAGTAGACCTGAGTAAAACCCTCTCCTATCAAGCTTCTGATGTCTGGATTGGTTGCTGATCAAAGCTCTATTATGCTGCTACAACCCTTTTGCAAGGATGTCGCATTTCTTTGAGGAGTCTTCAAGCAAATAGTTCAATGTTTTCCTGTATCTGCCCAGTAAACTTGTCCTATGACTGAGTTCAGAGTAAATCTTTGTTTCAGGAGACACAAGGTACTACAGATGCTTCCTATTTTGCAATTTTCAAAGCAATGTTTGTTCGAAATGGCTCACCCTGCTAAAGTTAACAAAACCCAATAGGTGGACAAGAGGACAGGTCGATGTGCTCGTGACGCAACAAGCAAAAATGCAATGGTGCCTTTTTTTTTGTAATTTAACTTACTGATTTTAATAAAATAAAGGTAAAATGTGTGTATACTTTAATAGATTTCAGTGAGTAAATTGAATGAAAAGATATACAATTAATGGAAATACAGTTATAAATTAAATGATTTTACAGATATTTTCTGGTGATGATTCAGTTGTGATAATGAAAATTAAATAACAATATTTATTTCATTATTTATAGGGAATAGCTTTTAGTGATAGCAAAGGTAGCATAACTCATACCTCAAGCATAGAAATGATTCATTATGCTTTATGAAGGATTGAGGATAGTATTGCAAAAATGCAAATTTGCTTAGGCTTGATTAGTTCTGATCCTGCATTAATCACTGGCCCAGCTAAAATGAATACGTTCTCATTACACTGAAGTATGAGTCTTAGTAGTAATTTGAGTGTTTAGTCAGGACTGCTGTAAATATTAACCTATGTATTATGTGGATAAACCTTCAGATATTATAGCCTGACATTTGCATAACCATATATTCTAGAGGAATATTTCAGAGACTCATGATCTTTATTCCTCTCCTGCTAAAATAGCTCATTAAAAGATGTGGTACTATGGGTACAATTTCAAAACAGTGTCTTCCCTAAGCAGCAATTCTTAATGCATGATATGTAGAATGAAATAACTTGGATTTATTAAACATTTTTAATGCCACAGGATTTCCAAAAGTATTTTAAAGTGGAATGCGTCCATGTATGATCACGATTGTAATGAAGGGTTCATTAGAATTCAAACTATAAGCAGAAATTGTATTTTAATACATCCAAAATACTATGATTGCATTCTCTAAAAGATAGGTTCTTATTTCACAATATTTTAACTATAATTTGCAACAACAAAGTGACAAAAGAACAATAAAAAACCAACTCTAGCTAAAACATTAATTGCATGGAACATCAAATGTCTCAGCACCCGAAATATTTGGCTGTGACACAGTACGTTAGTTCAATTGTTCAATTAATCTCAACAACCACTTGACTAAATGCTAAAGTAGATTGCTATTCATTGGCTTATGATTTGATTTTCCTCCAATGTCCATGAAAAATATTCTGTCTGGCTATCTTCCCGGATCAAGCTGATATTGTTTGGAGCTGAATATCCCTTATGATTCTGCTGCCAATACTAAAAATTGGAGTCATAGAAACAGACTTTGCTGGCTGAATTGTTTTGTGATTACTGTCAAAGACTAGATGGATATTTGCAAATGTTTAATTATACGGGAAAAAATGTCCAAATGTCTTCTGACTTTCTGTTGCAGAATGCTGGAGCAATGGCCGGAGAGCTCGCTGTGAGCCAGTCGAAGTTCGGTGCCGGGGCTTTGCTGGCCATTCATTACAGCGGACTCTAAAACTCCCTGGAGTTAAAGGACTGCAGTGCAGAAGAGCCACCAAGGACATTCTGGAGGCTGCTGAAAAGGCCTTGCAGTGGTTGTGGATCCGGAGGTGGGATCCGTGGATTGGTGTGCCACTTGGACACAAGTCAGGGGCTGATCACCCCCGGCTGGGTTGACTGGGGAGGGGTGTCTGATGAGTAAAGACTTGAAACACCCTGTGACCCCGGGTTCATCACTGATGATGTGGCCAAGTAGCACCAGGTGTATTCTGCAACAATTCAGTGGAGAATAAAACTGGTCTGAGTAGTGTCTGTAAGTAGGGATATTAGATAACTATATGATATACACCACCTGATAATAAATCCTATTAGAATTTTTGACACTACACATTAGGGACTCTGTATATCAACTGACCTTTCCAATATCACCTGATTTACTTTGGCACATAACATGAATTTTTAGCACAATTTGTTTGCTTGGCTTGTCAGTGGGAATTGACTCTGTGTTTACTCATTCTCCCCTCTATTGGGTCACTTGATTGATGGTCAAAGAACAAGAAAAGTGACAGGAGTTTAATTGTGTTGATTTATCCATTAGCTGCATTCAGGTGAAGGATTCACAGTAATTTCTGCACCTGCCCACAATGTGCATACAACTAGAGTGTTGTTTGTTACCTGTTACGTACCCCATAACTGGGTTTCCAAACCAGCAGAAATGGACCACTCAGCTGGAGTCTGGATTACTGGAACTAAGAAAGTTTTATTAAAGAAATAAGCAACACAGTACTCTAATAGTAAGGATATAAATGCAACAGGTTAGCAATGAATAAACACACATGTACACAGAACTATGATAATAGGATCAATCAAGCTCTATCACAGTCTAGGGGTAAGATGATCAATCACAAGTGACAGAGTTCAGTTTAGTTCAGTTCGCAGTAATCGCCGTCGTGCCATTGGAGAGAGAGAGAGAATGAATGAATATGCAAATCGGATTCCAAACAGACCTTCGATATTCCTCACAGTTAACTTTCAGGCGAGCCCTTTGTAATGTCTTCTGAGGTCACCGACTGTGACCCCTCCATTCCAGACACGATCGTTCTTCAGCGGTGAACCCGGCACCCAGGCAAGGGCAGATACACACCAGATTCCCGCCTACCGTATCTTTCCACCCTGTGCGTCTATGGCTGGTCCCGCGATCAGACCTCCAAAACTCCCACCGACTTGTGGGGGCGCACTCCAAAACTCCCACCGACTTGTGGGGGCGCACCGCTTCCAGGGTCTCGTTACCTCGTGGTGTCATGTGTGGTGTCTTAGCGAACCTGTCCCTTTTTATCCCCCTGCTGGGGTATTGCCTGTCCATCACACTTCAAACAGTTCGGGGTTCAAAAGGAGCCGGTCTTGACAATACTCAGACCGGTGTCTCCTTCCGTTAAACTCTCTCGTCTCTTCATTAACATTTCCAAATGCTGCTCCATTGTCTTACTTATCTCTCTCTCCTGAAGACAGGTGGCAGATCAACTGTTGATCCCACTGGTGCTAGCACAGGACAGTTAACACCTTAGTCTATGTGTACTTTTGTAACCCTCTTTCGTCACATACCTAATTTCTATTCAGAACCAAACTTCCAAGGAGGAGTTAGCCAATTTATAAAAAGCTCACCTTCTAAATCCATACTGAATCCTAAAGGTCACTAGCAGCTGACATCGTAATAACCGAACACAGCTTTGATCTTGAAATTCTTGTGCTTGTACACAGTACTTCTGTGACAATACTCCTGCTGTTTTAAGACATTCCCCAGCAGTGTATCTCCCGTTAATCTATGTATTGCTCTAAACTGGGTGTCAGATAATAAAATAATTCTGAAAAAAAGGTCATTGATCTAGAATATTACCTTTGTTTTTCTGCCCACAAGATTTGCCCTGGCTTTACAGTCTTTAAAAAAAGAAACAGTCCTTCATCTCACTAGATCATCAAACACCCATTCAAATACTTCTGGATAGTTATCACTTTGTTTATCTAACTCTAACTCTATTCCTCTCCTGCTAAAATTCTAACTCTAACTCTAGTAGAATCTTAATTTTATTGTCCCAGTTAGAGATAGCCATGTCATCACTGACTAGACATGGAAGACTGATTCCTTCCTTGAAGATCACCAGCTCTCCCTCCTCTATTAAGAAGCTCCGTAAAACTAGCACTTAAACAAAGCTATCATTTATCTGTCCTAAAATCTCTGTGGTTTGGCATCAGATTTTATCTGATAATCCTTTGTTCTGTTGTCTTGAGTCAACTTGTTAAGTTTAAAAATGTTACAGAACCACAATCAGTTGCTCCTTTTGTGACAACACCCACCACCCAGGTCATGCTCTCTTCCCACTGCTGCCATCAGGAAGGCCATAAGACTAGAAGACATAAGGGCATTCAGCTCATCGAGTCTGCTCCACCATTCCATCATGGCTGATCCTGGATCCCACCCAACCTCATGCACCTGCCTTCTCGCCATATCCTGTTATGCCCTGACCGATTAGGAAACGATCAACAACCACATTAAATATTCCCATGGATTTGGCCTCCACTGCAGTCTGTGGCAGAGCATTCCACAGACCTACTGCTCTCTGGCTAAAAAAATTCCTCCTTACTTCTGTTCTAAAGGGTCGCCCCTCAATTTTGAGGCTGTGCCCTCTAGTTCTGGATACCTCCACTGTAGGAAACATCCTCTCCACATCTACTCTATCTAGTCCTTTCAACATTTGGTAGGTTTCAATGAGATCCCCATGCATCCTTCTAAATTCCAGTGAGTACGGGCCCAAAGCTGTCAAACACTCCTCATATGTTAACCCTTTCATTCTCAGAACCATCTTTGTGAACTTCCTCTTGACACTCTCCAATGACAACACATCCTTTCTGAGACGTAGGCCCAAAATTCTTGACAATACCCTAATGTAGCCTGACTACTGTCTTATAAAGCCTCAGCATTATCTCCTTGCTTTTATATTCTATTTCCCTTGAAATTAACGTCAGCATTGCATTTGCCCTCTTTACCACAGACTCAACCTGTAGATTAATCTTCTAGGGAAGGAGGTACAGGGATTTTAAGTGCCACACCAACAGGTTCAGGAAGAGTTATTACCTTCAATCACAATGCTCCGGAACCAGTGTAGATAACTTCAACTCTGAAGTGATTCCACAATCTATGGACTCACTTTGAAAGGATTCTACAACTTGTTCTCAGCATTTTTAAAAATTTTTTATTTGCAGTTTGTCTTCTATTAAATATTGATTGTTTGTCAGTCTCTTTGTGTAGTTTTCCATTGATTATATTGTATTTCTTTGTTCTACATCAGATGCCTGTAAGAAAGTGAATCTTAAGGTAGAATAGGTTCATGAGAATGATTCTGAGAATGAAATGCTTATCATATGAGGAGCGATTGATGGCTCTGGGCCGTTACCCACTGGAATTTAGAAGAATGATGGAAGATCTCATTGAAGCCTATCAAGTGTTGTAAGGCCTAGACAGAGTTAATGCGGAGAGGATGTTTCCTATGCTGAGGAAGTCTAGGACCAGAGGGTAGAGCCTCAGAATAGAGGGACATTCATTTGGTATGGAGATGAGGGGGAATTTCTTTAGCCAGAGGGTGGTGAATTTATGGAATTTGTTGCCACTGATGGCTGCAAAGGCCAGGACACTGGGTGTATTTAAGGTGGAGGTTGATAGGTTCTTGATTAGTCAAGATGTAAAAGGCTACGGGGAGAAGGCAGGAAAATGGGATTGAGAGATAAATGGATCAGCCATGAAGAAACAGCAGAGCAGACCCGATGGGCCAAATGGCCCAATACTGCTCCTATGTCTTAAGGTTTTATAGGGTGTCATATACCTACTTTGATAATAAATTTACTCTGAACTTTGAATAATACGTCATTGTTAGATGGACCAATCCAACACTCTTGCAATAAAATGATTACAGATCTGAATTCATTGAAGAGTCAGTTACACAGTGTAAGTAAGATTCATTAAGTCAATTTGGTTTTGGAATATGCAACAATCTCAACAATGGTCATGTAAACACGTAGAAGATCTAAATTTGATCAAGAAGCTTATGACAGGCAGCACTTCAAAAGTACTTGATTGCATTTAAAGCTCTTTGAAATGTCCCGAGGCTATGAAATATGCCACAAAATCTTGTTTTATTCCATAGATAAGGAAAACTTTATTAATAGCAGTAAAAAAATCTGCAGTATATCAGAATGAGAGCAGGAGGTTAATAGCTGTAGATTTCGATGAGGCTTAGTCACTGTTGAGTGCACTGTTGGCTGAATCAAGTGGAGGTGTCTGATACATTGAAACAGAGCAGTCATATTTGTAAACCTATTACTTACCTGATAGAGCAGCATATATTTTTCTTCCACAGAATATGAGTATTCCTTCAATGTAAATGTTCTTTCCCCAAAATCCGAATAGGTCCACTTTTCCTTTGTATTCAAATAATCACATTGAGGCACAAACCAAGCATTATGTGCACAATGCCTCTAGATTTCTTCAGTAGGACCATAGTGATTTTTCTATCGGCACAAGTGATTCTCGAGATGCTGGAAACACACACAAAATTCTGGAGGAACTCAACAGGTCAGGCAACATCTCTGAAGAGGAAGAAAGAGTAGATGTTCCTGGCTGAGACCTTTCATTAGAACAGGAAAGGAAAAGGGGAAGAAGCCAGAATAAGAAGGTGAGGAGAGGGAAAGGAGTAAAAGCAAAGGTAACAGGTGAAGCCAGATGAGGGGGAAGGTAGGAGGGTGGAGGAGGGAGGATGAAGTGAGAAGCATGGAGGTGATAAGTGGAAAAGTTAAAGGACCGAAGAAAAAGGAATCTGATAGGAGAGAAGAGAGGATCATGAGAGAAAGGAAGGATTTCCTGGTGGGCAACCATTTTAATTCCACTCCCCATTCCCATTCCTACACATTGGTTCGCGACCTCCTCTACTGCCACAATGAGGCCTCTCTCAGGTTGGAGAAGCAGCATCTCATATTCCATTTGGGTAGCTCCCAACATGGTGGCACGAACATCGATTTCTCCAACTTCCGGTAATTTCTCCCACCCCCACTTTGCTTTTCCAATCCCTCTTAGCCCTTCTCTTCTACTCACCTGCCCATCAACCCCTCAGGTGCCCCTCTTAATTCCTTTTGTCCCAAGGTGCAGTCTCCTCTTCTATCAGATTCTTACTTATTCAGTCCTTCACCTTTTCCACCTATCACCTCCCAGCTCACTTCATCCTCCCTCGCCTACCAATTTATCTTCCTCCTAATCTGGCTTCACCTATCACCTTCCAGATTGCACTGCTTTCCCTCCCCAACATTTGTATTCTGGTTTATTCCCCTTTCCTTTCCAGTCCTGAGAAGGATCTTGCTCAAAATGTCAACTCTTTATTCCTCTCAATAGATCCTGCCTGAACTGCCGAGTTCCTATAGCATTTTGTGTGCATTACTTTGTGAGCTTTCTGTTGGTTGCACTTTGGTTTTACAGTGAAAGGATTTTAGAAGGACTGTAACGTCACTGAGGCCATTAAGTACATCAAGGTATCGTAAGGGTATGAAAGGAGTTTGAAATAACTCATGCCATCAGTTTGCACCTTCACTTTGTGACCTTAAGCTAGTCATCCTTTTTGATAATGAATGAGTGCCTTGTGTCGATGATGTGATGTCTGCTAACTGTATCAGTGTAGAAAATACAATTGATGTTGCAGGTATTACACTGGTATTTTCTATCTTGAGTCTTATGAACGTGGGAGATGATTTTATTTTCATTCTATCTGTATGCCTCTCTTAGTCCTTGAGGATGTATGATCATGAGGCATCACTTTTATCACTGACCTTAAATGAGTTCCTGCTTTTCAGAACTGGCCCCTGCACACATACTGCTTGCTCTCTAACAAGTCATAGAGTCACAGAGAGGTACAACATGGAAACAGGCCCTTCTACTCTTTCAATCCATGCTATCAACCACATTTTTAAACTCATATTAATCCTTCTTTTTATTCTCCCAGCATTCTTCTCACCCCCAACACCCGCAGTTTCTAGCATGCACATAAGCTCTAGGGGGTAATTTACAGTGACTGATTAATCCAACAATCAGCACATTTTTGAATTGTGAGAGGAAACTGCAGCACTCAGAAGAAACCCACGTGTCCACAGGGAGTATGTGCAAACTCCACACAGCCAACACCATGATCAGGACTGAACTCCAAGCTGTTATACTGTGAGGCAGCAGCGCCACTGTTCTGCCCATAAGTCGGTCATGATTCAGAATAATTGCTGAAGGGCAGGCCTTCCTTCACTTGTGCATCAAGCATCTTTGGTCTTTCTTTTTTCTCTTGCAGAGGGTACAAATTTGCTTTCTGCCATTTCAAGGTTAGTTTATTGTCACGTGCGCATGTATATGATGCAATGAAAAACTTGCAACAGCATCACAGGCATGCGTCATACATTGCAATGAGCAGTATTCACAAGAAAATCATCAACATAAGCGAGACAGAATTTTTTACCACAAAGAACACCATTAAAACGAAAAGAAACTAAGAGTCCACTTTAGTACAAAGTGACCAGAGTGGTTTGAGTGCTGCTAAACTGTAATGATTAGGATTGTGCTGGTTGGTTCAAGAAGTGAATGGTTGAAGGGAAGGAGTTGTTCTTGAACCAGGTGGTGTGGGATTTGAGGCTCCTGTGTTTTCTTCGAGAAGATGGCATGGCTCAGGTGGTGAGGATCTTTGATGATGGATGTTTCCTTTTGAGGCAGCACCTCCTGTAGATGCTACCAACATCATCTGGTCTTCAGAAGAGTTGACTGGGTGTGCAGTTATGCAAGGTATGGATCTGACTTCTTGCTTTTGAAAAAAAAATTCCCCCTGACTGTTTGGACATGGCTGTCTATGATTTTTTTTCTATCACTGTCAGTATGAAGATGAGTAAACAGCAGTAAATGTGCATCACTTTGATGGCTCTAAATATTCTGAAAGTGAGTTGCATGGTGATTCTTTGGAAGCTTCAACACCTATGTGCTGTGTAAGTATTTGGTCCTACTTAAAGATGAAATTGATATAAAATCAAAAGATTGAGGGAATTGAGGACTAAGAAAGACTGGCAGAGAAGAGGAGATGAAACCCAAGATAAATCAGTTGTGGTCATATTGAGTTGCCATTCACACTTGAGAGACAATGTGGCTTATTCCTGCTCTTTTTCGATTCTTACGGATTTCATTATTGCACACCGGTTCTTCAGCAATCACTTATTCTGAAAATAGGATTCAAACTGTTGTGGTTCTTGTTGTGTGTCCTCTTATGACAGTGTATCTGAGGTAGGCTATATCCAAGAGATACCATAGCTGGTTGCGTGAGAATTAATCAGCACCATGTTATGCCATGGTCTGTGTGATATCTCTGTAGGAATCACCTCTTCTTTGTGTTCTGCAATACTAGATTTGTCAGTATGTTGATAACATTCATTCTAAACATTTGCAGTGGTCATTCCAGTAACATTTCTTCACACTCTTCTGACCGTCATGTGTCTTCTGAATTAATTCTCCTCGCATAAACTGTGTTGGTGATTTTAGATCTAGCCATGTTATCTCTGGTAACACCTTATTAATGGCATTGTTTCATTATTTCAGGCCCCCTCCACCAAATCAATTGCTGGAGGAATATTTATAACTCTTCACCTATGTTATTTTCTTTTCTGCTGCAATGCATTTCTCTTGCCGCTATCACTTTCTATCACCCTCTCTCAGCTGACATCAATATTACTGAGTTTCTATTGGCCTCCACATCATCATTGATATTTCCTTTGTTCTCTCCAACACTTGTCCTTCTCTGCACCCTGACGCATGATTGCCTTCCAACATTTTCTTACTTCTGGTGCAAGGTCATTGACCTGAGATCATTCCTATGTCTCTCTAACCCCAGATACTGCCCACCACTGCATATTACCCGGATTCTTTGATCTATAATGTTTCACTTTTACATTCTTCCCACTCTTGCACTAACTCTCCACTTTCTTGGTTTCCTGGTTACAAAAAGTTGATGAACAAGTTCTAGACTTGTATAGATATTGCAAAGGTCATAAAGCAAATATATACAGTAAGTGATACTAGGATATTATGGACTTATGGACAAGTACTAAGGGTAGTTTCAGAAGTGTTGTTATCTCATCACTACCCTTGGATTTGTTCTTTCTTTTGCTTGTACTTCCACCAGATTACACTACTGACCATGTGCTGTGTGTGTGTGTGTGTGTGTGTGTGTGTGTGTGTGTGTGTGTTTAATATGGTGGGAAGACTTTGGTAGAATTGGTGGTAGGGTTGACAGAGGCTGGGGAATTGCTGTGGTAGGTATAAGTAATAAAGTTGATTTCAAGTTTTTTATTTTTGCTTATGTATCCTGTCGTAATGCTCCAGGCATCAGATTAAAAGATTAGCTTTATTTGTCACATGTGTACTGAAACTTTGAATCACATGCTGAATTGTGTCATTTGTGTCAAATCAAAGCTGTAAGGATTGTGCTGGGATGCTGAAAGGTGTCACCATGCTTCTGGCACCAACAGGACATCCCCAGAACTCACAAACCAGAACTTTAATGAATGTGGGAGGAAACCAGAGCATCCAGGAGAATGTACAATCTCCTTACAGACAGAGATGGGATTCAAACTCCAATTTTACAGCTGGTGCCATAAAGTTTTGTGCTAACTGCAACACTACCAATGCAAGGTTGATGGACCCACTGGTCTTGTTTCTCCCTTTGTAACATACTCTGCAGTAATATATTCGGATAATGATTATCAAGGTGTTACATGAATTAGACTTTCATTGTTTATTCTTAAGTGTAATAAAATTGTGGATGTTGTTATTCTCTCTCTTTGATCACTGAAATAAAGCTGCTGGAATAGTTGATCCTGATGCATATCTTGAGTTTGTGTGCTCAAGTATTATAAATATTACGACAATATAGTTGGTTGTTATGATCAGTAAAGTTATGCATTCAGAGCAAGACTTCATGCATAAAATGTTACAGGTTGTTTGGCTGGCTTATATCTAATCTACACATGCTTTTGGAAAAAAAGCACACTCACATATCAAGGATGCATTTCAATTTCATTATTTGATATGCACCAACTTATTTTGAACAGAGTGAAAATTAGTATTCAACTCAAAAGCAGGAAAAAAGCCCACTTTCAGTTCATCTTTCAACTGGCAGAATTCCCATTAAGGAGTGTGATAATTATTGTTTCCAGGTAATTATTCACCAATTCAGATAAAGGTCACCCAAATATTGAAACTCTGATATGATAGTGCATTGGCCTTTGGTAAAAAGATACTTCATTATGATAGAATAAACAGAATAATATATTTTTCTAACACTTCGATAGATGTCATAACAGAATCTGTCATAACATGCTGGCACTGATATTGCAAAACTGTCTTATTAATTTTGGAAGTCAAGATGGATTAATTTTAAATTATAAAGAAAATGTTTAAACCTTGCATATCATATAGCAAAGCCAATGTAACAATTTGCGGGAATGGAATGGAAGAAATATTATTGTTTGATTTCTCTCACATTTTTTCCCTTCAGATTGGGATTTGGATGGAATTATTTACCTTTACAATAAAACTTACTTCATAATTCACTTCATAAAATCATTGAGGGTGAAATAGTGCTTTTCAGCTTTCATTGGAAGTGGATTTATAAAGAAAAAGAGGTGTGAGGTAAAGGTTTAATCATGAGTCAGAAGGTTCAAGATTCAAATTCAATTTCAGACAATCTGAGCAAAGGGATATGTGATCTGTTTCCCTTCCTATCTCTATCTCTTCCTTTCCTTCCAACTTACATTCTCTTCCTTTCTCTTCCACCTTAGGTACCTCCATCCTTCCATTCTACTGTCTCCCTCCTTCTCTCCCCTCTTTCTCTCTCTCACCACTTCACTTTACCTCACTCCCATTCTCCCTCTCCCTCTATCCTTCCTTCTCCATTCTACATTTTCTCTTTTTGGCTCCCTCACACTCCCTCTATTCCTTCACCCTCCCACTCTCTCATTGTTTCCCTGTCTCCCATTCTATATTTTCTAAATCAAGAGGTACAAATCCCAAATTCAATTGCAGACAGTCCCAGTAAAAGGAAGTGGAATCATAGCTCTCAGCTCTTTATTGACATCTAGCTATACAGGTAAATGTGAGCTATTGATTGACCCTGTACTCTCAATCATGTGGAAGCCCACACACACACACTTCTCTTTCACAAGGCGATGTACAAGAAATATTCACATCATTATCTGGGCAAATATTCATCCCCCAAGCTTTCATTCAATTCAGGCAAATCCAAAAGAAGAGCAAGGAGACATAACTGGGAAAAAACAACTAACATTACAATTCTGATCAATGAGCGGCCATTTAACTTCTATATCTCATACCCATTCTACATTTATAAACCTAATAACTCATCCAGAGTTTTCCTTAAACTTCCCTTGGTCTCTTTCTTAACTAAGTGAAGATGAAATGGCCAAAATGTTAGCCAAAGTAACTTGTAACGAGATGACATTTCTTTATAAATGGTTGCTTTGGGCTACATAATGAGAGTTGCTTACTTGGAAGACTAAGCTTCCTTAGAAAAGATCCTTTTAAGCCAGCATTCCATAATTATACTGGTAGTTCTATCTGATGTTTCTATATTTCTTGTCTCCCTAACTCAGCACGATGAAAATTATAAAGCAAAGCTTTGTAAATATCTTCAGTCCCGCCACCACCTAGACACTCTAGACACACTGAATATTAATTTTGTAATGTACTTTACTTAGAAATATGTAACATAAAGGCTTTGCTTTTAAAAGAAGCTATAAGAATTATTATAAATCCATGCTGAATTCAAAGCTTGGACAAGCAAACTGAGATAAGATCTTCATATTTATGCCGAAAAGAAAATTTAGAGCTGAGACAAGTTTTAACTTTGTTTCTGATCTCAAAGTAAAGAGTAATAGTTTTAATGAGCCTGGTTTGAGTCAGATGTAATAGGAAATCATATTTCATGTTTCTTTTTAATGTTAGATTAATAAAAACACTTGAAAATATGGTCCAAGAACACATTCACATCTGCAAGCAGTCGGAGACATCAGCCAGTCAGTCCTAATGCATTGTCTTGATCCGAAACTTTGATAATTCTTTGTGTTCCAAAGATGTCACGCAACCTGTTGAGCTCCTCCAGCAAATTGCTTTTTACATCAGATTCTCACATCTGCGATGTTTCCAACTCTGAGTTGACAGATAAAATTTCCAGAATGCAGCAACAGAAATTCTACATCTCATTCTCTCCACTGCCACCCCTCTTTCTCTGCATATGACATAACTCATTTCAGATGAGACACAAGCTCATCAACCTTCAAATTTAACTCTGTTTCTCCTTTCAAAGGTGCTGCCTGAGCCACTAAGCATTTCCAGCTTTTCTTTTAGCTTCATGTTTGTCATAAATAAGGTGGAGTTTGTGTCTGAAGAAGCCTCTCAGACAAGTGGCAAAACACCTTCTAGACAACACAACAATCCAGTTGCCTTGATTTACTACTGCTTGATAAGGTGCAGTTTATTTCATTCATAATTCATTTTGTTTTATCTTGCACAGTGTAACTCTTACAGACAGAATAAAAGTAAGTAAAATGATACAAATAAGTCAGGATTTCAAATTCAAGGAACAAAGCAATGGCAATCAAATTTATATGCATGATCTGGCTCTTCTGAAGATATCCAGATTATGTCCATATAGACTCTTAATGCAGTAAAACTTCTCAAGATGCTCATGGAAGTCTGTTATTAAACAAAATCTGACAAAAATCAACAAGATAAGGTTCAAAGCAGGTAACAACAAATTGAAGAGGAGAGGCTTAGGAAAGAATTACAGAGTTTAGGTACCTGACAGATGAGGACATAGCTGTCATGTTACATTCAGTAATAACTCTCCCTCGAACTTGAGGAGCAAAGACATTTGGGGATATGAAAAGCTGGAGAAATGATACAAATAAGAGAGGAAAGTCTTGCAGACATATGGACACAACACGTGTGTATGTTTAGGGAAGCTATCACAGTCTGATGTCATGATGACAGCCCATTCAATTGTTCAATTGATATTGTGAATGGTTGTGGTACTACCAGGAACAGATGTCATAAGCAAGCTTGACCTGTGCAATCATCACACTTTGCCTTATGTCTCAGTTTCCACTTATGGAGCTATCAGTTACACCAGCAGTCTTTATTTGGCTCGAGTTTGCTTGGGTTTTCCCTGAAAGGTTGAAGTCTGGTGTTCCATTGCTAGGATCAGTTCACACTGTACATTCAATGATGTTTGCCAATAATATACCATCAGGAGATGGGACTGACATTTGATTGTAGAGTTTGGATTGTTTTCTAGTAGAGCTGCAGGATTTCATACAAAACTGGGGCAGGGACTTAATGTTCTTTGTTAGTAAGGGAGTGCTTCATGGCCATTAATAGGTGGAGATCTTTAAGGAAAATGCTTTCCCTTTGGAAAACAAGATGCCCACTCTGTGCTGCCACGGAAAGCTTCCTGAATATTGTTTGTCTCTGAACTCCAAAAATCATCCTCTTGCTGTCCCAGTCATGAAAATCTGCTACTTGTTTTGTGGCAGTTCCTGAGGTAGATTGAGAAGTGTTGAATAGTGGTACTCTGTTGGGTTGACCAGAGCAAATGAAGCAATCTGTAGCATATTGGTTCTGCTACCCTTAATATTCAATTATTTCTAATCCTGGTTCAGTGTTGCCCTGATAATTAGCAAACTGCAGCACAAAAACCACAAACTCATGAATGCAAATGGCAGAATTGACACCTTTGTTCCAAAAGGCCACCACATCCTTCAATCAGATCCATTTCAATTTTTATAATTATACTTTATAGTCACCAAACAATTGATACTAGAACGTACAATCTTCACAGTGATATTTGATTCTGCGCTTTCCGGTCCCTGGATTACAAATATTAAATATTAAAAATAGTAAAAATAGTAAAAATTAGTAACTATTAAAAATTTAAATTATAAACCATAAATAGAAAATAGAAAAATGGAGAGTAAGGTAGTTCAAAAAAAACGAGAGGCAGGTCTGGCTATCTGAAGGGTATGACCCAGATCTGGGTCAAGATCCATTCAGCAGTCTTATCACAGTTGGAAAGAAGTTGTTCCCAAATTTGGCCATACGAGTCTTCAAGCTCCTGACTATGCTGCACCGTACTCACGATCTTCTGCAGCTCCTTTTGGTCTTGGACAGGACAACTTCCATACCAGGTTGTGATGCACCCGAGAAGAATGCTTTCTACAGTGCACCTATAAAAATTAGTGAAGGTTTTAGGGGACAGGCCAAATTTCTTTAGTTTTCTCAGGAAAACTAAAAGGTGCTGGTGGGCCTTCTTGGCAGTGAACTCTGCTTGGTTGGACCAAGTCAGGTCATTTGGGATACTGACCCCGAGGAACTTAAAGCTTTTGACCAGTTCCACTTGCGCACCACCGATGTAAGTTGGGTCGTGCGGTCCACTACTCCTTCTGAAGTCAACAACCAATTCCTTCATCTTGCTGACGTTGAGGGATAGTTTATTGTCTACACACCATGCCACCAGGTTCTTAATTTCCTCTCTGCACTCAAACTCATCATTACCTGAGATACGGCCTACAATTGTTGTGTCATCAGCAAACGTATATATTGAGTTTGATGGAAACTTGGCTACACAATCATGGGTGTACAGTGAGTACAGCAGGGGGCTGAGTACACAGCCTTGTGGGGCACCGGTGCTCAGAGTGATTGTAGAGGAGAGCTTGTCCCCTATTTTTACAGCCTGGGATCTGTCTGTGAGGAAGTTGAAGATCCAGCTGCAGATCTGAGTGCTAAGGCCCAGGTTCCGGAGCTTAGGAATCAGTTTATTTGGAATGATGGTATTAAAGACAGAGCTGTAGTCAATGAAAAGGAACCTTAAGTATGCGTCTTTATTCTCCAGGTGTACTAAGGAGGAATGTAGGGCCAGAGAGATGGCATCTGCCATTGACCTGCTGCTCCGGTAGGCGAATTGCAAAGCGTCGAGGTTGACCGGTAGGCTGTGGCTGATGTGTGCCATAACCAATCTCTTGAAGCACTTCATTCCAATTGATGTCAGAGCCACAGGTCAATAGTCATTCAGGCATGTCACCTTGCTCTTCTTCGGCACTGGGATTATCATTGCCTTCTTAAAACATGAGGGGATCTTAGACTGAAGCAAGGAGTAGTTGAAGATGTCAGCAAACACCTCAGCTAGCTCGCTTGCACAGGCCCGGAGAACCTGTCCTGGGACGCCATCTAGGCCTGTGGCCTTCCTTGGATTTATCTTCAGGAAGGCCCTTCTAACGTCCTCCTCGGTGATGATGAATCTCGATGCCACCAGGTCCGGTTCATTCGGAGGGAGTGGGACGCTCCTCTTCTGTTCGAATCTTGCGTAGAATATGTTAAGTTCGTCAGGAAGAGAAGTGCCACAGTTATTGATATTCCCAGCCTTTTCTTTGTGGCCAGTGATCTCATTTAGACTCTGCCATAGTCTACTGGCATCCCTCTAGTTAGCCTAGGCTTCCAACTTGGCTCGATACTGCCTCTTGGCGCCCTTAATGGCTTTCCAGAGTTCACGCCTGGATTCCATGTAGGGACTGGTATCCCCAGACCTAAAAGTCACAGCTCTAGCCTTTAAAAGGGACTTGACCTCATAATTCATCCAAGGTTTCCGGTTAGGGAATACCCGGATTGTCTTGCGAGACACACAGTCCTCCGTGCATTTCCAAATAAAGTCCGTGACAGCTGAGGCATACTCATCAAGGTTAGCTGCCGAGTCCTTGAATACTAACTAGTCCACCGATTCAAAGCAGTCACGGAGGACCTCATCCGTTTCCTCCGTCCAACGCGACACTACTTTTGACACCGTGACCTCCCGCTTCAGTTTCTGTTGGTAAGCCAGGAGGAGGAGTACGGTCTGATAGTCCGATTTTCCGAACTGAGGTCGTGGGACGGAACAGTAGCATCCTTGACTGCTGTGTAGCAGTGGTCAAGTATATTCGGGCCTCTGGTGGGGAAGGAGATATGTTGGTATAACTTTGGCAGCGCCTTTCTGAGGTTGGCCTGGTTAAAGTCCCCGGCTGTAATGAGAAAAGCCTCCGGATACCTGGTCTCAAGTTCACTGATGTTGGCATACAGTATGTTCAGAGCACACTCCACATCCACCTGGGGGAGAATGTAGACCGCTGTCAGTATGACCAAGGTGAATTCCCATGGCAGATAGTAGGGACGACACTTCACCGACAGGTGTTCCATGTTCGGGCTGCAGGAGCTTGTCAGTGCCACTGTGTCCGAGCACCACGCAGTGTTGATCAGTAGGCAGACACCACCTCTTATTGTCTTGCCCGAAGACACCGTGCGGTCCATCCGATGGATCGAATGGAAAAAATATCTCATTCAGGTCCACGAGAATCCAAAGAGTCCAGCTCTATTTGCTGTATATATTGAAGATGTTTGCAGTTTAAAAATACATTGTCAGGAAAGTATATTACTGGCTATGTGAGCCACACACAGATTATTTAAATATCTTCTTCTCAAAAAAAACAGCAAACTGCCCTTCAAGCTACTAATTCTGTAAAATATCCTTTCAAGTAAAAGCAAATTAAGGGAGAATCATGTTCATTTTCATTGTCTCTGAAGTAATTAAAAGAGAAGGAATCCAACAACTAAAGGCTACTTTGTTGCATAAATCGAACTTCATTTTGAATCCATTTTTATAAAGGCTCAAACCTCTTAGAATTTCAAGAATAATTGCTTTTGTTCAATTATGTGAGTGGTATTCTCTTTGTACTTGATGTTGTTTTCTCCTTTGTTCAGCATCTATTCATTATAATTTCTTCCCTTTTACTTTAGCCTATTTTTGTCCTATCAACCAATGAGGAATAAATTGAAAATGCTGTCCCTGAACACGATGAATATTGTGGCGAGCACTTGGTCCGTGATTCCAGACAAGAAAACTTGTTTAACATTGTGACCAGCACAAAAACAGACTGGGCGCTATGACCAGTGAGAAAATCCACTCTTGCACACCCTGTTTAGAATCAGAGTGATCCACAAATACACATGCACACAACTGTATAAACCAAGCTAAAATGTTACAAATAAATGGATATGAACACCCCACCATAATCCCAAAAGCATTTTAACACAAGGACAATAAATCGTGATGGTCATTAGGAATGCTGAGGTGGGCTGTTGACCACACCGCCAAAAGCGTCACACTGCTCCCACCTAAGGGGTCTGCCATCCCCAGCAACCGCAGAGTCTTCATTGAAGTCCAAATGTCCAGGTGGTGGTCGACGCCCCAGCCTGGACTGCTGGGGGCTTTCTGGAGCCCTCCCAGAAGAAGCAGAGTGCCTGGAGTGTCCCTTCCTTCCTTGGTCGGTGGTGGCTGAGAGCCGATATGGTGCCAGCTAGTCCCAATACAGCACGACTGCCTTCTGCTGCTCAGGCAACTGCACCCAATATACCACATTAGAGATGTGATTGAGCACCTCTTCTGGCCCCTTCCGGTGATTTCCCAGTTTGGGGGATAGTCCCTTCTTCTGGGAGAGGTAGTAGATCCATACTGGGGCCCCGACCACGTACTGCTGCATTGGCGCCCTAGACTGATGGTCCAGCCCCTTCTGGGATGTAGAAGCGTCACAGCAGTGCATCAGCAGCTCCACTTCCTGCCTCTACCCAGCCCAGTAGAAGTGTTCATGCAACTTGCCCAACGTCTTTGCAGCCCCAAAATGGCAGGCGCCCACCAGCCCATGCACCAACCGCAGCACCGTGGTGAGGAACCCTTGGAGGACCACCAGCTACAGGAGATGTCTGTCATTGTTGGAAAACTGCCACTGCCGGAACAGCAACTTGTTGCGCACCTCCAGTGTTCCCCAATGAGAGTTTAGGGCTTGGCTCTCTGGATCCAGGGTGGAGACCTCTGCCCACTCCGGCTGCCGTCCCATGCTCAGCCATCTCCTCACCCAGGCCACCACAGGGTTGCCCACCTGCTCGCTGCGCAGCTGCTGGTCAATGGTGGGGAGGTCTACCTCGGCACCAGCTGCCATCTGAAGCACTGCCACCGCCGCTTGCCCCTGGTTCCGCAGTGTTGCATTGGGCCACTGCAGGGTGTGCAGCATGACCTCAGGCCACTGTGCTATTGGTGGTGGTTCTTGCAGCACCCACCTGTCTTGCTTCCTGGAGCTGCCCTGCCAGAGAGCCACAGATTCAGTGGCAAGATAGAGTGTTGCCCCCCAGCACATCCACACTGGCCCCGCAGTAGGACAGCAGGTCCAGCCCAATGATGCAGGACACCCGGATGTCGACCAGCCACACCTCGTGATCCACTGCGTTTTTCCCACTGCGATGCACAGCCACCTTTCCCCTTTCATCACCGCACAGTCGCCAGTGACTGTAGCCAGCTGGACAACCAACGGTGAGAGATCAGCAGTGAAAAGAGCGAAAAATCTCAAATTCCTGGGTGTGAACATCTCTGAAGATCTATCCTGGGTGCAACATATTGATGCAATTATAAAGAAGGCACAACAGAAGTTATATTTCATCAGGAGTTTGAGGAGTCTTGCAAATTTCTACAGATGTACTGTGCAGAAAATTCTAACTGGTTGCATCACCATCTGCTATAGAGGGGCAACAGCGCAGGACTGGAAAAAGCTGCAGAAAGATGCAAACTCAGCCAGCTCCATCAAGGGCACTAGACTCCAGCGTCGAGGACATCCTCAAAAGGCAATGCTTCAAAAAGGTGGCATCCATCATAAAGGACCACCATCACTCAGGTCATGCTATGTCTCATTGCTAGCATCAAGAAGGAGGAACGGGAGCCTGAAGGCACACAGTCAATGTGTAGGATCAACTTCTTCCCTCTGCCATTAGATTTCTGAATGGCACCCACGAACTCTACCTCAATATTTTTTTTGCTCTCTTTTAGCACCACTTATTCAATTGAATTTTCTTTTTTTTAACATACAGTATACTTATTGTAGTTTATAGTTTGTATTATTGTGGTGAGAATTTGGTACATGAGAACAGACGAGAAAAGTTAGTTTATCTCCACTGCCATTTTTATCGCAACAAGCACAATAGCAGACCGAACGCAAAGAACCGGATAGGGAACTACTCAGTCACCTATAGACAGGGGAGGTGATTATTATAGAGCCCGGTTACAGTCAGGGTGACCCACAAACACAGCTGTATAACTCGAGCTAAAACGTAACAATAAATGAACTTGAACATAGAAACATAGAAAATAGGTGCAGGAGTAGGCCATTCGGCCCTTCGAGCCTGCACCACCATTTATTATGATCATGGCTGATCATCCAACTCAGAACACCGCCCCAGCCTTCCCTCCATACCCCCTGACCCCCGTAGCCACAAGGGCCATATCTAACTCCCTCTTAAATATAGCCAATGAACTGGCCTCAACTGTTTCCTGTGGCAGAGAATTCCACAGATTCACCACTCTCTGTGTGAAGAAGTTTTTCCTAATCTCGGTCCTAAAAGGCTTCCCCTCTATCCTCAAACTGTGACCCCTCGTTCTGGACTTCCCCAACATCGGGAACAATCTTCCTACATCTAGCCTGTCCAATCCCTTAAGGATCTTATACGTTTCAATCAGATCCCCCCTCAATCTTCTAAATTCCAACAAGTACAAGCCCAGTTCATCCATTCTTTCTTCATATGAAAGTCCTGCCATCCCAGGAATCAATCTGGTGAACCTTCTCTGTACTCCCTCTATGGCAAGGATGCCTTTTCTCAGATTAGGGGACCAAAACTGCACACAATACTCCAGGTGCGGTCTCACCAAGGCCTTGTACAACTGCAGTAGTACCTCCCTGCTCCTGTACTCAAATCCTCTCGCTATAAATGCCAGCATACCATTCGCCTTTTTCACCGCCTGCTGTACCTGCATGCCCACTTTCAATGACTGGTGTATAATGACACCCAGGTCTCGTTGCACCTCCCCTTTTCCTAATCGGCCACCATTCAGATAATAATCTGTTTTCCTATTTTTGCCACCAAAGTGGATAACTTCACATTTATCCACATTAAATTGCATCTGCCATGAATTTGCCCACTCACCCAACCTATCCAAGTCACCCTGCATCCTCTTAGCATCCTCCTCACAGCTAACACTGCCACCCAGCTTCGTGTCATCCGCAAACTTGGAGATGCTGCATTTAATTCCCTCATCCAAGTCATTAATATATATTGTAAACAACTGGGGTCCCAGCACTGAGCCTTGCGGTACCCCACTAGTCACCGCCTGCCATTCTGAAAAGGTCCCGTTTATTCCCACTCTTTGCTTCCTGTCTGCTAACCAACTCTCCACCCACACCAATACCTTACCCCCAATACCGTGTGCTTTAAGTTTGCACACTAATCTCCTGTGTGGGACCTTGTCAAAAGCCTTCTGAAAATCCAAATATACCACATCCACTGGTTCTCCCCTATCCACTCTACTAGTTACATCCTCAAAAAATTCTATGAGATTACATCCTCAAAAAGTTCTATGAGATTCGTCAGACATGATTTTCCTTTCACAAATCCATGCTGACTTTGTCCGATCATTTCACCACTTTCCAAATGTGCTGTTATCACATCCTTGATAACTGACTCCAGCAGTTTCCTCACCATAGTGACATCTCACCATAATTCCACAAACGCTTTTTAAACAAAGAATGGTAAATAGTGCTGG
Source organism: Mobula birostris (assembly GCF_030028105.1). Taxonomy (NCBI): domain Eukaryota; kingdom Metazoa; phylum Chordata; class Chondrichthyes; order Myliobatiformes; family Myliobatidae; genus Mobula; species Mobula birostris. Next base: position 32,875,643 of record NC_092391.1, on the reverse strand, counting down.
CCTCTAGGTTACTGGGGGTTGCTGTTGATCGCGCCCCTGGACACCACGGTACCCACACCTGAGCGGTCAGCTATCCACAGCAACCCCAGAGTCACAACAAAGTCCAAAAGTCCCGATGGCGGTCGACACCGCCGCCTGGGGTGCTGTGGGATGCTGGGGGATGCTGGGGGATGTCTAGAGCCCCTGCAGGGGAGGCATTGTTAGATGAGGCAAGAGGCAAGGCACCTAGTGTGTCACTTTGCTCCTTCAGTCTCACTGGGTTGCTGGTGGCCAAAGGCCAATATGGTGCTAACAGTCCCGGTGCAACATAACTGCCTTCCGCTGCTCAGGCAACCACACATGATACACTACATTGGAGATGCAGTCAGCACCTGTCCCGGCCGCTTCCAGTAGCTTCCATGCTTGGGAGATAGCCCCTTCTTCTGGGTGGGGCAATAGTCTCATACTCAGTACCCCCCAGCATCATGCCTGGTTTTGGTTCTGCCGAGCTGAATCGTGAACAGCCCGCAGGCACCTTCTGAGGTGCTGAAGATACTCCAAACACGCCTCCTCAGAACGAGACTAAACACTGGATCCACTGGTGTATGCAGGTCCTGCCTGAACATGAGCACAGTCAGCATACACCTGGTGCTCTCTTGAAATGCTATGCCCACAATTCTCAGGGTAGGTGGCAATCCCAATCATGCTGGTGCTGGCAGACGAAGATGGTAAGCTGCGTAGCCAGAGCGCGGTTAAAATGTTCCACCAGCCCATTACTTTGCGAGTGAAGGGGGGTGGTCCGCATTTTAGTGATTCCCAGCTGCCTGCAGACCTCGCCAAACACCTGTGCCTCAAAATTGTGTCCCTGGTCACTGTGGAGTTTCTCAGGGAAACCAAAATAGCAGGAGAACTCCTCCACGAGTTTTACAGTGGTAATACTCTGACTCTGGGACCAAGTACGCCTCTGGTCACTGTGAAGTAGTCAATGGCCATGAGAACGTAGCAATTCCTGGCTTCAGTGCGGGGGAAGGGTCCAGGATGTCCACTCCTACATGCTCCACTGGGGCCTCCACCAGGTACTGCTGCATTGGCGCCCTAGACTGGCAGCCTGGCCCCTCCTGGAACATGCAGGCCTCGCAGCAGTGCACGAACCTTTCTACTTTCTGTCTGCACTCAGGCCAATAGAAGCATTTGAGCAGCTTGCCCAATGTCTTTGCACCCCCGAAATGGCCAGCCTGTGCATCGACCACAGCACTATGGCACAGAGCAGAGCCCCAGCTGCAAGAGATACCTGCCTCTGTCGGAAAACTGCCACCACTGAAACAGCAACTCGTCGTGCACCTCCAGCATCCCTACCAAGGCTGTAGGGCTTTGGTCTCTGGATCCAGGGCAGAGACCTCTCTGTCCACTCTGACTGTTGTCCCACTCTCAGCCATCCCCTCATCGGGGCCAGCATGGCATCACTGCCCAACTCGCTGCACAGCTGCTGGTGGTCAGTGGTGGGGAGGTCACCGCCAGCTGTCAGCTGGAGCGCTGCCACTGCCACTTGCCCCTGGCTCTGCTCCTCGAGGCTGTGACAGTAGTGATGCTCAGTAGCCTCACAATGATGATGAGAGAGGGTGTAAGTTTTGACATGCTGCCTTCCGGCACGACGCAGTAACTCAAAATCGTAGTCCTGGAGAGCCTCCAGCTACCACGTCAGCTGCCCCTCGGGACCATAGAAGCTCAACAGCCAGGTCAGCGAGGCATGGTCCGTGCGAAGCAGGAACTATCAGCTGAAGAGGAAGGGGCAGAAGTGGTGGAAGGCCTGGATCACGGTCAAGAGCACCTGACGGGTGACACAAAAGTTCCATTCAGGGTGGCTCAGGGTGTGGCTGACGAACTCCATAACATGTTCCCCTTGATCCCCCCTCCTGCGACATCACAGCTCCAAGGACAACCCACCCCCCGCTTCTGGCATCTGTGTTAACAATGAAGGAGCGAGGTACACCAGCACTGGGGCCTGGGTGAGCGCAGTCTACAAACTGATTGTTGGGGGCAGCATAAGCAGTAGTGCAGGCCAAGGGCCTCCCCTTCACAGGGAACTGCCAATGCTGACAAAGTCCTTAATAAACCAGTGGTATTACGATGCCAGCCTCAGGAAGCTGCTAGGCTCAGAGACATTAGGAAAGGGTGGGCCATTCCTTGACCGCCGCCACCTTCTCAGCGCCTGTCACCACCTCTTCCGCACTCACCACGTACCCCAGGAACTTTGTCTCGTGGCACAACAGGCAGCATTTTGTGTGGTTGAGGCACAGGTCCACTTGGCAGAGGGCGGCGAAGACATCTTCCAAGTTCCAAAGAACATCATCAGAAATGATGGCGTGCACCAGGAGATTGTCCAAATAGATGACACTGCAATTCCACAGAACGTGAGACAGCACCCTCTCCATCAGTCCTCGAATACGGCTGGGGTATTACACAGACCTAGCAACATTACCTGGAAGCGCCAGAGCCCTTTACCAATGGTGAAGGGAGTATTCGGCCGGGGCTCCAGGGCCAGTTTGACCTGCCAGTAGCCACTGGGGAGATTGAGAGAGCTGAAACAGGACAAACCCATGATACGGTCCAGGGTATCATCAATTCAGGGCAGTGGCTAGGAGTCCTTCTTGGTCATGGCTTTGAGAGAGTGGTAGTCTATGCAGAACTGCCATGACCCATCTTTCTTCCTGACCAACACTACTGGGGCTTCGCACAGGCTGTCTGAGTGTTCAGTGATGCCAGCTGTTCCTATCTTTTTGATCCACTGCTTCGCTGCCTGGCGTTTAGCGAGGGCCGGGTGATAGGGCCGTAGGAGGACGGGGTGAGCATCCCTGGTGTTAATGTGGTGTTGGACCAGCCGTGTGCACCTGCAGTCCTTGTCCCTGGCTGTGAAGATGCTGAGGTGTTAGTCCAGGAGGTTTTTCACCATCCGCCGCTGGTCCTGATCCAAGCCCTCGTTGCTCAGCTGCCACAGCCCTCGTACTGCCTGGACAGTCTCACTGGAAGGCACTGCAGTAGTGCTGGGCCGTGGCGTGGAGCTGGTGCAGGGCAGTTCCAGGCCACATGGCCTGCCTAGCCACACTAGTAACATGGATCGCTCGGTGGCATATTGCAGGGCCAGAGTGGCTCTGGTCAGACCTGGCTCACTGGCTACTCCTTGTCAGTTTCCTCCTCCGCCTTGGTGATACGGCCCCAGGCTCACGGCATGTGAGGCATCTCTGGAATGCTTTGAGGGGATAAAATAGCTTCTTCCCTTTCCGCCACAGCCAGTGATGATGGTGATGTCAGGTAAACATGCTGCCGAGGGCACTCCAGCATCATTGCCTTTACAAAGTAAACTCCTCCTGGGCCATGGGAGGGACTGGGGGTAGCCTGCCGAGCACAGTGGTGGAGATCTGCTGCAAATGCCCCGGGTTTTCTCCCACAGGGCGTCACCTGCTGCCCAGTTCTTCCCTCGTTGCTTCCTCCAATGGCCTCTGCTTGAAACACTGCTCCAGCGCCATTATGAGGGCCCTGCAGTCACGCTGCTCAGCCAGTGTTAGGCCAAAGAGGGCCACAGGGCAACTCGTCCAGTGCCAGGGCAAGGGGCACTGCGGTCTCGGTGGGGCTCCACCTGTTGTGCACGTGGCAAGTTTGACTTGTGGCAGCAAAGGCTCCAGGCGGCTGGTACCGTTGTATCTGTGGAGCTTCAGGGTGGACCTTGTGGCGTTAATTGCTGGAGCCCATTGGTCTCCCATTTTCTCTGGCAACATTGTTGATGACCACCACGTTGCCTGTCCTCCAATGTCTGCAGTGTCTTGGGTTCCCCAGTACAGGCCACGAGGGAGGTAGGTGATGCGCTCTGCCATGTCCCCTTTTTAGGGAGCCTGGGTACACTTGGCCCGTTAGGGCTCCCTGGGAACGAACAATGCTCAGTTCCCAGGTTCTCTCTCCTGGTTGGCACCCCATCTTCAGGAGCCCGGCGAGGGGTGAGAGGAAGAAATACCGCTCAGACCCTCAACTTCTTACCCAGGTCTTAAGGTGCTCCATCTGATGCCTTAGTTCTTCAATTTCACTGTCAATTTCTAATCCCACTCCTGACACCAATGTGGTGAGCAATTGATCCATGACAACAGATGAGAAAAGCTCATTTATTTCCACAACCATTTTTATTGTGATAAGCACAAAACTGACCAAAACTGACAAAACTGACCCAGAGAGAAAACTACTCAGATACATATATACGGGGCAGGTGATTATTACAGACCCCCAGTTGCAGGCAGGGTGATCCACAAACACACAAGCTAGCAACTATATGGCCCGAGCTAAAGTGTACCAATAAATGAACTTGAACATCTCACCATAATTTCACAAATGCATTTTAAAACAAGAACAATAAGTAGCGCTGGCCACGAGGAATCCTGGAGCGGGTTGTCGATCATGACCCCAGAGCGCACATTATTATGTACGGCAATGCACTGCTGCTGCAAAAATACAAATTTCATGATATACAGTAGTGATATTAAACCTGATCTGATTCTAAGATAAAGTATGAAAGTTTGAAGTAAGTTGTAATGCTGGAAATCTGAAATAGAACAGTGCTAGAAACACTCAGCAGATCAGGGCGCATCTATGGAAAAGGAAACAAAGTTAACACTTCAGGTCAAAGACCCTTGTTAAGACTCCATCACATTTCAATTCACAACTTGTAGATGTCTATTTGGGAGATGGTTGGGAGAGCAAGTTCGAGTTTTTATTAACACGCACAAAAATGCTAGTGAACGCAGCAGGCTAGGCAGCATCTATAGGAAGAGGTACAGTCGATGTTTCGGGCCGAGACCCCCTGTCAGGACTAACTAAAAGAAGAGATAGTAAGAGATTTGAAAGTGGGAGGGGGAGTGGGAGATCCGAAATGATAGGAGAAGACAGGAGGGGGAGGGATGGAGCTAAGAGCTGGAAAGTTGATTGGCAAAAGGATATGAGGCTGGAGAAGGGACAGGATCATGGGACGGGAGGCCTAGGGAGAAAGAAAGTTTTTATTGATTGTTTTCACTCCTCGTAATTATCCAAGGATCATTGACACTGAAGAAAACATAAGGTCAAAAACTGAAGACAGAAAATCTGAAAATCCAACCATTAAACATCATATGGTGGTACTGAATAGATCTTAATTTCACATTTTGTGTTGTATCTTCTATTAAGTTATCTTTACAGTTTAATGTACTATTAAGAAAAGTGGCCCCTTGTCTCATTCTGTACTATGCTCGATAACACCAGTGGTTTCAAATGTATAAGTGTCATTAATTCTAGAATTTCAGTGTTGCTCAGAGATTTTACTGACACTGCAGGGACATATTAAAGCAACACTGTATGGAAATATCACCAATAAGTGAGAAACCAGGCAGAAATACACTGTCACATGCTTAGATCAGGCAGGGTCGAATAGGCCTGTCATGAGGAAATCACACAAAACCATTGACTCTTTGATCCAAGCCATTGTGAATAGTAGCATTCCTGAAGGAATTGAGTTGGGAAGTAGAAAATGTCTGGAAGAATGATAATCACGGATGAGAATTATGAATAAGAGAGATAATCATGGAAGCAGTTTTGGCAGGAGTGGATGAGACAGTCCCATTGTGGATCAGTTAGGTGTAGTACAGCCACTTATAGAGACAATCAAATAGGAAAGCTCAGAAAGAGGCAATGTAATTGCAAAGAAAGCATGATAGTGCCCCTACTTCCTTTGGAGTCTGCAGAGATTTGGCATGTAATTATAACCTTAACAAACTTCTACTGATGTGTGGTGGAAAGTGTATTGACTGGTTGCATCACAGCCTGTTATAGGAACGCCAATGCCTTCGAGCAGAAAATCCAACAATAGTGAATTCAGCCAAGTACATCACAGGTAAACCCTTCTGAACCATTGAGCACGTCTATGTAAAATGTTGCCATACAAAAGCAGCATCCATCATCAAAAACCCTCACCACCCAGGCCAAGCTCTTTTCTCACTGCTGCCATCAGGTAGAAGATACAAATGCCTCAGGATTCACACCACCAGCTTCAAGAACAGTTACTAACCCTCAACCATCAGGTTCTTGAACAAAAGGGGTTGACTACCCCACACTACTTCTTGTGTTCCCACAACCGATGGTCTCACTTTAAGGACTCTAACCTGTTATTTCATGCTCTTGTTATTTATTGCTATGCATTTATATTTTGCATTTGCACAGTTTGTTGTTCATTGATCCTGTTTATAGTTACTGTGCTATAGATTTGCTAAGTATGTCCACAAGAAAAAAAGAATCTTTGCATTGCATGTGGTGAGATGTATGTACTCTGTTTATAAATCTTACTTTGAGCTTTAAACTTTAAAAATTGGACTAGGAAACAACCAAGCCCAGGGTGCAGTTCAATCGGGAAGATAATTTGGGCAGTGTAGTTTAGGAAACAAATGAAGAGATGATGATTGCTTTTGGGGATTAGGAAATTAAGCATTAATGTAGAAAATCTATTGAGCAACAATAAAACGTTAAAATTAACTTTCTTTTAGAATACCTCAATCTTCTGTCGCTGCTGTACCATGGCATGGTAAAGATCTTAAACATTGCTGAGGCAGCCCTTAGTTTCCTCAGTAAGATCTCTTCTGTATTCCTGTCCCATTCCATGTATGTGCCTTGACTATAAAATAATTATGTGCCTGCATTATCAAAATGAGCCCTTGATGTCACCTCTGCCATTTCCTGGGAATATTTTCTTGTCTACAAAGTTTCCATGTCTTATGGTCAAGTTTTTTAAATATCCATCATGGAACAACAATAACTAGATAATGCATTAGAATCTCTGCAAACAAGCCACAATCAACAGACCATCATCCCCTCTGAACTAACCAGCAAGTTTCAAAACCTGTATCTCCCTCTGCAACTGCACTGTTGACTTCCTCATCTGGAGACCACAGTCTATGGAGATTAGAAATGACATCTCCTCCTCGCTGACAATCAGCACAGGCACACCTCAAGGATACATGCTTAGTCCACTGCTCTACTGTTTGTACACTCATGACTGTGTGAGTTGGTACAACTCAAGATCCATCTATAAATTCACTGATAACACAACTGTTGTCAGAAACTGAAATGGTGACTAGGAGGCATAAAGGAATGAGACAGTTCAGCTGGCTGTGTCACAACAACCTACTGCATCGGTAAGACCATGGAATTGATTGTGGACTTCAGGAAGTGGAAGTCGGGAGAACATTCCCCAGGGCTCATCGAGTGGTCAACAGTGGAAATGTGAGTGATTTCTATGTTCCTGGGCATCTCAGAGGTTCTGTCCAGGGCCCAAGACATCGATATACTTATGAGAAAGGCTTGCTGGTGTGTATACTTCATTAGGAGTTTGAGGAAATTTGGTAAGTCACCAAAGACTCATACAAATTTCTATAGACGTCTAGTGGAGAGCATTCTGACAGGTTGCACCACAACCTAGTATGGAAGCTTCAACATACAGTATTGAGAGATAATGCAGGAAGTTGTAGACTCTGTCTCCTCTGTCATGGGCACAACAGTCCCAACTATTGAAGACAACTTCAAGAAGTGGGGTCTCAAGAAGGCAGCATCTATCATGATGGATGCCTCACTATCCTTAGAATCCAGGATATGCCCTCCTCATTACTACAGTCAGGAAGAAGGTTTAGGAGCCTGAAGATGCATGGACATCAATATGGGAGCAGCTTCTTCCTCTCTACTACCAGATATCTGAACGGTCCATGAACCCATGAACACTACTTCACTATTTTGCACTCCTTTTGCACTATTTATTTTTAAATACATTTTTGTCATAACTTCTACTATTTTGTTTACGTATTGCATAGTACTGCTTCCTCAGAACGTATTTCATGGCATTGGTAGTCAGTGATAGTAAACCAGATCCTGGTTCTGTCAGTCATCGAATGAGAAAGTAAATAACCACTTCCAAAAGCAGCTGCTTAGCAGATGGCACCTGAAGACAACCGCCTCAATACGAGAAAGGAGGAATCCTTAAAAGGACATCAAATCTCCTTATTGAATTTATTGCTGTTGTAAGTCTCATCGTGTTTTCCTTTCAACTGATTATAACTATAGAAAATGACAGACACATGCTTCTCCAGATCTTATTGATAGCTTGCACTGATATCATGTGATTCCCTGGATGAGTTAATTGGACTGATCTGCATGCAAGCACCAGGAACGTCAATGAACGAGATAAAGCACAATAATATTCCTTATCTCCCAATTTGTCCTTTTTCCTTACAGTCTCCAGGAGTTAGTATCTGGAGTTCAGCTATACGTAATCATTGCTTCTTGATATGATTTCCTCTCGGTCTATTAATTTAATAAGGATCATGACTTGCATGGTCAGCTTTTGCCCTTCATAGGTTTTCCAATGTGTGGAAATGAATTGCAACAAGCTGCCAGTTACTTTTTTCACTTAGAATGGTTTTCTTGGTCACAGATGATTTTGTAATGTCTGCTCTCTGAAATGCTGCATAGCAGTGAGCACCTTTTAAATTAAGGCTATGGAGAACTCACAGAACACACTCACGAGCTGAGACGCCAGAAATTGCAGATGCTAGAATCTGGAGCATTTTGGTGGCAGTGTCCATACCACCTCTGGGCAGTGTAATCAACAGGCATGAAACAGCACAACCTAATGCTTTCCTTGTCATTATGGGGGATTTTAATCAAGCCAACTTGAAAAAATCTCTAAATAATTATTACTAACAAATCACTTGTAGTATCAGAGGAACCAACACACTAGACCACTGTTACACCACCATCAAGAGCACTTACTGTGATATCCCACTCCCACATTTTGAGAAGTCTGATAACCTGGCTGTACTTCTATTCCTTGAGTAGAGGCAGAGACTGAAGACTGCAGCACCAGTACTAAGGACCAAGAAGGACTGGACAGGGGAGGCAAAAGAGCACTTACAGGACTGCTTTGAATCGGTGGACTGGATTGTATTCAGGGGTTCATCTTCAAGTCTGAATGAGTACACCTCAACTGTCACTGACTTCATTAAAACCTGTGTGAATGAGTGTGTGTCTATGAGAACTTACTGTACATACCCAAGTCAAAAGCCATGGATGAACCAGGTTCATAGTCTGCTGAGGGCTAGATGGGTGATATTCAAGTCTGGTGACCAAGGTCTGTACAAGAAAACTAGGTACGATTTGTGGAGCGTTGTTTCAAGAACTAAGGAACAATTCTGAATGAGCTTCGAGGTGAAATTGGATGCACATCGACTCTGATAGGGTTTTGCAGGCCACTACTTCCTACAAAGCAAACCCTAACATCATGAATGGCAGTGATGCTTCACTCGCAGACAAGCTCAATGCCTTTTATGCTCACTTAGAAAGGGACAATAAAACAACAGCTACACAATTTCCTGCAGCACCCAGTGACCCGGTGACCTCTGTCTCAGAGGTAGTCATCTGGCTATCTTTCAAGAAGGTGAACCCTTGCAATGTGACAAGCCCTGATGGAATATTTGGTAGGGATCTGAAAACCTGTGCCACCAACTGGTAAGGAAGTATCAATCTCTCATAGCTACATTCAGAAGTTCCAACTTGCTTCAAAAGGACAACAATTATACCAGTGCCCAAGAAGAGCAGTGTGAACTGCCTAAATGACAAGTGAGACCTCACCAGTGCTTTATAAAGTCTCAACATTACATCCTTGCTTTTATCATCTAGCCCTCTCAAAATGAATGCTAACATTACATTTGCTTTTCTCACCACCTGCAAATTAACTTTTAGGGAATCCTGCACAAGGACTCCCAAGTCCTTTTGCACTTCAAATTTTTGAACTTGCCCTCCATTTAGAAAATTGTCTTATTTTGTGTAAAGGTCATTGCACTCTTTATGAGAAAATGAAATTACATAGTACTACAGTAGGTGCTGGTCAGCCATCAGAAGCTCGGGGCATAGAAAGGAGGCAGTGAATAGAAAGCACACTTCTAGAAGTAAGTTGTGTTTATAAAAATAGTAATATATGAAAAATACTTACATGAGTAAGAGCAATTCAAAATTCCAACATTCTGTTTAGGTTCCAAATCTCAGGTATCAAATGAAAGTCAAATTCCTTTTTAGTTAGAATCAATGAGATTCATTAGAATAACTTTTATTACTCCAATTTCTCTAACTAATTAGATCTAGTATTATTCCCTATTCAAAGGTTTACAGACTAACCTTTCCTTTTTATTTATCCCTAGTTAGTTAGATAAATAATTGAATTCCTAATCTTATGTATTATAATTAACTTCACTTTCAGTTCAGGTCAGTGTGTGTCTACGAATTCAAATGTAACCCTCCCCCCCAAAAAATGTATATACAGCTTAACTCCCTTCATGACAAATTCTCCAAATTCACAAGTTTTAAACAAAATAAATCTCATTCAGTACCTTATCAAAGTTTTTGCAAAAATAATTAGTTCTTCCAGAAAATCAAATCCAGATCCTTCGAATGAAAAATTAACTTATACAACCAGCATATTAAATTGTCTACGTCATGAAACATTCTGTTCCCGTGCTGGCTCTTTCATCTTGGCTTGCCATCTTATCTCTTGGTTTGGTAGATGAAATACTTGATCATCCATAGAAAGTCCATTCACAAAACTCATACAATAGTATTATAATCTATAAGCTCTTATTCACATCCTATTTTCTATTTCAAAATAGCTCAATATCACATTGTATTTTCCAAATGTTTCTCAGTTACAACACTACTGAACATATTTCACACATAAATTATGCACTCAAAGCAGTAAAAATGTTTAACTCACCCCAAATACCATGGTATGATATCGCAGAACTAATTCCCAGTTAAATGGTAGAGTACTTGGATACTCATCTCTGCCAATATTGTCTTACTATAGCTGCTGCTTGTTGTAGCCATAGCTTCAATAATTTTTTTATCAATATCATTTCTCCCCCAGGGATTTCACCCTGAGGTTTTGAAGGAAATAGGTAGAGATACTCACTACTAATTTCACTTTTAACAGTTTATATCTTTAGTTTCTAATAGTTTGCTATGTTTCTCTTGCTTGTTAGCACTGGTGTCAGCCACACCTTATTCTCACATAGCTGTTTTTTTCCAAGTTCTCTGTTTTATTAAAATTTGGTAAACCTCATTTTCATCCCTCCACAGGTGGAGCTTTCTAATGTTACGTCTTTAAGTTTAATTACCCTGGATTACACTACACTTTTATTTCTTCTTCCAAAGTGCATAACAGTACACTTCCTGACACTGTATTCCATCTACCACTTCTTTGCCCATTCTCCTAATCTGCCTAAATCCTTTTGCAACTTCTTTGTTTCCACGAAACAACATGCCCCTCACTTACTTTTGTATCATCAGCAAACATTCCCGAACTCAGTGATTCTTGACAGATCATCACTAATCCTCCACAATCTCTTTTGTCTCCTCTTTGAGAATCCCAGGGTGTCGACCATCTCGTTTAGGGAACTTATCTACCTACAGAGCTTTCAGTTTCCTAAGAACCTTCTCCATAGCATAGTAATGGCAACTTCGAACACTTCTGCCTCCTGACGCTCTTGCCATCCCGGCATACTGCTAGTATCTTCCACAGTGAAGACTGATGCAAAATACTTATTCCATTCATCTGACATTTCCTTGTCCCCATTACCACCTCTCCAGCATCATTTTCCAGTGGTCCGATATCTGTTCTTGCCTCTCTTTTACACTTTATATGTATGAAGAAACTTTTGTATATTGGCTAGCTTACCTTTATATTCCATCTCTTTCTTCTTTATGACCTTTTTGTTATCTTCTGTTAGTTTTCAAAAACTTCCCAATCTTTTAATTTGCCACTCATTTTTGCTCTATTATATACCCTCACTTTGGCTTTTATCTTGGCTTTGACTTCTCTTTTGTCTCCTCTTTGAGAATCCCAGGGTCACCTTGCCTTTAAAATACTTCTTCTTCTTTGGAATGTATGTATATATCCCGTGCCTTCCAAATTGCTCTCAGAACCTGTAAGAAAAATGTTGCAAGGCTACAGAAAAGTGGCTTTTTGGGGATGTAGTGAATTGTTCAGCTACAGAAGTTACATGGAGACAAGTAGCCTTCCGTGTTGTAAGTACTCTATGATCTTACTACATCTCATTAAAATTGTTAAGATATTGATTAAGCCATTAACAGTGTAAAATGGCCTACACTGTGAAGATAAATGTCATTGAAATCTCTCCGTGAACTGCATGCAGCTTCATCATAAATCTCAGTAAATGAAATAAAAACATGTTCATAAAATGAGATGTGCACTTCACGGATGTGAAAAATTGATACCCAAAGGCAAATGACACCTCTGCCAGAATTTCATTCGGATAGTCCATATAGAAAATTGAGTTTTAAATGTTTTATCTCTGTGAACTTAGCAAAGATTTCTCCAAATCCATTAAATAGACTTACTCAGTTTCTAGCTTTAAACTAAATTCTGATCTGATCAAGTAGCTTCTAAATCATATTTTCCCAACTTATCGTCTGCCTTTGTCCAAACATACCTTGCTAAATTCTTGCATATTTTCTTTTCCTATTTTTGCTGTGAGGCACATCTTTTTTAACCAGACTGAAGCTGACAAATATCCATAACCCATAGGGAACAGTTCACTGATCCTCTGCATCAATGATTAATCACTCTTCCATGAAATTTAATTGCAAAAATAATGAATTATCTTAAATGACAAAATGAGGGCTGAGTGCCTAAAAATAAAGAAAATATATTTGACAATCACATTGCAATATGTTAATGTTTTTGCTCAGTTCAAATATCCGTCTAAGATTCAAGAAGTCAAGACACTGAAGTCAAGAAAATTTATTACACTGATTACACACTGGTATCTGATATCTGTGTAAAACTGATTGGGTAAGTCCCACATAGTAGTTATGAACCCTAAACAACAACAATGTTGCATTTATACCTCCCCATTTATATTGAATATACATTGATTTTCTCTGAAGGACAATACTGCATGTTGGACAGCACCCAGGGCTTTGTGCTGAGCCCACTGCTGTACACTCTGCTCACACATGACTGTGTGGCCAAACACCTGAACAATCACATTGTCAAGTTCGTCGATGACGCTCATCACCAACAACTACAGAGACTCCCTACTGAGAGGAGATGGAAGAGCTTGAGGACAGGTGCCAGGCAAATAACCTTTTCCTCAATGTCAACAAGGCAAATGAGATAGTATCAACTTCAGGAAACTGTTCACCATTCACTTTCCTCCTTACATCAGTAGTACAGCATTGGAAACTGCAGTTTCAAACTCCTAGATGCAGATCTCATAAACCTCTCATGTCCCAGAACACATCTTGCATAATCAAGAAAGCACACCAGTGCCTTGACTTTTTGAGGAGACTGAAGAGAACTTGGACTATGCACATCAACACTAATGACCTTCCATAGATGTGCAGTTGAGAGTATCCGCCCCCCACCCCCCCATGCTGCATGACTATGTGATACAAAACTGCACTGCATCTACAGGAAGGCACTACAACAGGCAGTTAACACTGCCTAATACATCACTAGCACCATCCTACCCACCATCAAGGACATATATACAGAAAGGTAACGGAACAAGGCCAGTAAAATCAGAAAAGATCCCACCTAACCTATTTTGGATTGTTTATCGAACTCCCATCAGGAGAGAAGCTATGCATCATCCATGCCAGGAGAACTAGATTAAAAAATGGTTAATTGCCCTAGGGCATCAGGTTGATCAGCACCTCCACCCATTAACACACCCCATCAACCGCCGCCACCATTTCATTCATGTCAGCAAATTTTCCCCACAGCCACTCAGTACCCCTCAACCCCCATGCACTGTCACTTTACGCTAACACTCCACACCTCATACCTGTGCTGATGCAGTCACTGCACAACTGTGTTCTTGTATGCCCTACTGATACCTGAAAGAGTTCCTCTAGTGGAGAATCACTTTGCCATTTCCTGTCAGGTTCACCTTATGTTCAGGTGCTTTATGTACATGCAGTGCCTATAAAGAGTATTCAACCCCCTTGGAAGTTTTCATGTTTTATTATTTTACAACATTGAATAACAGAGGATTTAATTCATTTTTTTTATATACTGATCAACAGGAAAAGACTCTTTCGTGTCAAAGTGAAAACAGATCTCTTCAAAGTGATCAAAATTAATTACAAATATAAAACACAAAATAATTGATTGCTTAAGTATTCGCCCCCTTTAACTTGACACACCTAGTCATCACTGGTGCAGCCAATTGGTTTTAGAAGTCACATAATTAGTTAAAAGGGGGATCACCTATGTGCAGTCAGGGTGTTTCAATTGATTGTAGTAAAAATATACCTGTCCCTGGAAGGTCCAACTGCTGGTGAGTCAGTATTCTGGCAAAAACTACAACATGACAAAAGAAGACTCCAAGCAACTCAGCGAAAAGGTTATTGAAAAGCACAAGTCAGGAGATGGATACAAGAAAATTTCCGAGTCACTGAATATCCCTTAGAGTACAGTTAAGTCAATCATCAAGAAATGGAAAGCATATGACAACAGCTGTAAATCTGCCTAGAGTAGGCAGTCCTCAAAAACTGTGACTGCACAAGAAGGGAACTAGTGAGGGAGGCCAGCAAGAGACCTATGACAACTCTGGAGGAGTTACAAGCTTCAGTGGCTGAGATGGGAGAGACTACACATACAACAATTGTTGCCCGGATGCTTCACCAGTCACAGCTTTATGAGAGAGCGGCAAGGAGAAAGTCACTGTTGAAAATATTCACATGAAATCTAACTAGAGTTTGCCAGAAGACTTGTGGGAGACTCTGAATTCAGCTGGAAGGAAGTCTAAATGCTTTGTTTGGTGTAAGCCAAACACTGCACATCAACAGAAACACACCATCCCTACCATGAAGCATGGTGGTGACTGCATCATGCTGTGGAGATGTTTCACTGTAGAAAGCCCTGGAAATAATGGCTTGAGAGAAGATTTGTTTTCCAGCATGGCAATGACCCCTAGCATAAAGCCAAAGCTACCCAGGAATGGCTTAAAAAACAAAGTTAATGTCCTGGAGTGGCCAAGTCAGGGTCCAGATCTCAAACCGAATGGCTGGATTTGAAAAGTGTTGTTTTCTCATGATCCCCGTGCACTCTGATCGAATTTGAGCAGTTTTTTTAAAGATGAATGCGAAAAATTGCAGTGTCCAGATGTGCAAAGCTGATAGAGACCTGTCCACACAGTCTCAAGGCTGTAATTGCTGCCAAAGGTGCAACTGTTAAATACTGACTTGAAGGGTTGAGTAATTATGCAATCAATTAATTTGTACTAAATGAATGCATTAAATTTATACCAATTTGTAGAAATTCGTTTTTACTTCGACACGAAAGAGTCTTTTCTGCTGATCAGTACCAAAAAAGCCAAATTAAATCCAGTGTGATTCAATGTTGAAAAACAAAACACAAGAACTTCTAAGGGGTGAGAGGGAATACTTTTTATATACTGTATATACAATCAATTCAGGTGAATATAAGCTAACCTTATGCATATACAGCCGCACTCAAGTAACTTGTACATTGTGTTTTATAGAATTGCTTTTATATTTACGGTTAGTGTTTTTATGCTTTCTATATTTTTTATGCTGCATTGGATCCAGAGTAACAATCATTGCATTCTCCTTTACACTCATGTACTGAAAAATAACAAATAACAGTCTTGAATCTGATTTGCCACATGGTAACCTTTATAACAACTTGTATAGCAGCTGGAAACATGAGCCTGAAATGGGCTGAATGAGCACAAAATGAGTTTTTTTTTGTTACACTGTGGGTGTCGAGGGTCTAGAAATCAGTGCTTGGAGTACTTGTGAGTTTGGGCTCAGATAGATTTAGCCATAAAGTTTCAAAGTGGACTGAATGAGTATCTGAAGAAGGAATATGGCAGTCAATGAGGAAAGAGCCAAACGGGAGGGAACTAAATGGAGTGATTTTTCATGGAGCCGGTAAGGACAAATGGCTTCCTTTCATGCTCTAATAACCATGTTGCAAAGCAGGCTTCTGATTCTATGATTTCCAACATCTGCAGTTTCTTTTATTTCAATAACTGAGTCTGTATGTTGATCAGCCAAATGAAGGGAAAAGTCAGGGATCAGAAGTCAAAGTATCTCTTTGTCTCCCCCTGCACTGAATGTAATAATGTTAATGTACTTCAGGATTAAAATATATATTTTCCCTAACATTTTATTTGCATTTGCTTTTCCTTTTCCTTCACCCAGCTGGTCTTGAATTGTGATCTGGTCTCGGGCTCTGCCTAATCTCTGGTGATAAACATATGGTAAAAATGAATTAAATTAAAAAAGAAACATTTCTGCATTTCCACTTTCTCCAAATTCAAGGGGTAGCCTGAGCACCCATTTGAGCCAAAGCTATGCCCGCCTTATCGTTGGCTACATAGAGCAGTCTATGTTCCAAGACTTCACTAGTAATGCTCCCTAAATCTTCCTGGCTGCATTGTTACTGCTTCATGCAACCATGCTGAATTCATCAATTTCATCAACTTTGCCTCCAACTTCTATATTGTCCATAAATTCACTTGGTTCATTTCTGACATTTCTCTTCCCTTTCTCAAACTCTCATTCTCCTTCTATGGAGACAAACTATCTCCTGTTATCTTTTATAAACCTCCCAATTCTCATGACTATCTTGACAATATATGCTCCACGCTATCTCCTGTAAAAATGCTATTCCCTTTTCTCATTTCCATTGTTTTCATGGCAAATGTTCCCAGAATGAAGCTTTCCTTCCCAGGACAGCAGAGACATCCTCCTTCTTCAAAGAACAGGGTTTCCTTTCCTCAACAATTGATAATGTCCTCAACCACATCTCATCCATTTGCCAGATATCTGCACTCCTTGTATCTTCCTGGCACCTTAACAGAGATGCAGTTACTCTTGTCCTCACTTACCATCCTATGACCCTCAAAGGACATCATTCTCTGCAATTCCACCATCTACAATTGGATCCTACCATCAAACATAACCTTACCTGCCTCCACCCTCTCCACCCGACTCTCTTCATTCCGCAGAGGTCCATGATTCCCTTATCCATTTGTCCCTCCCCACTAATCTCCCTTCTGGCCCATATCCCTGCAAGCAACAGAAATGCTACACCTGCCCATTCACCACCTCCCTCACCTCCATTCAGAACCCCAATCAGTCCTTCCGGTTGAGACAACACTCCACTTGTGAATCTGTTGGGATCATTTATTGTATCCGGTGCTTCTGATGCAGCCTCCTCTAGTTTGGTGAGACTTGACATAAATTGGAGAACTACTCTGTCAAGCACCTCCACTCCATCTGCCATTTCCTGGTGGCCAACCATTTGAATTCCTATCCCCATTCCCATTCTGACATGTTGGTCAATGACCTCCATTTTTACCACAATAAGGCCACTCTCAGGGTGGAGGAGCAAAACCTTATATTCCGTCTAAGTAGCATCCAACCTGAAGGCATGAACATCAAATTCTCCTTCTAGTAATTTTTTTTTCCTTCCTTCTTCTTCTATTTCCCACTCTAGCCTCTTTAACTCTTCTTCCCACCTACCTATTCACCTCTACCTCATGCCCCTCCTTCTTCCCTTTCTCCCATGGTCCACTTTCCTCTCCTGTCAGATTCCTTCTTTCTCAGTTTTTTTTATCTTTCCCATCCACCTGTCATCTTCTGGCTAATCCTCCTTCTCCTCTGTTCATTTCCAATCCTGAAGAAAGGTCTCGGCCTGAAACATCGACAGTTCATTCATTTTCCTAGATGCTGTTTGATTTGCTGGGATCCTCCAGCATTTTGTGGGCATTGCTCTGGGTTTCCAGCATCTGCAGAATCTCTTGTGTTTATGCATTTTCACTATTCTTGGTCTGAAGTACTTATTTATTATAACACTAAAGGAAGCTGTTTGGTATACGGGGCTGATGCTGGCTCCCATGAAATTCCATCAATCCCTTCAACGCACACAAAATGCTGGAGGAACTCAGCAGGACAGGCAGCATCTACGGAAAAAAGTAAAGTCGATACTCCAGGCGGAGGCCCTGCATCAGGACTGGAAAATAAGATGAGAAGTTAGAGCAAGAAGGAGGGGAGGAAGTATTAAGAGACGGCAGGTGATAGGTAAAACTGGGAGGGGGAGGGGTGAAGTAAAGAGCTGGGAAGCTGAAAGGTGTAAGAGATAAAGGGTTGGAAAAGGGGGAGTCTGATAGGAGATGGTAGAAGACCTTAGAAGAAAGAGAAGGGACAGGACACCAGAGGGAGGAGGTGGGCCTGTAAGAGGACAGGGTGAGAGAGGGAAACAGGTATGATGAAGGGAGGGCAATTACCAGAAGTTTGAGAAATCAATGTTCATGCCATGAACTTGGAGGCTACCCAGATGGAATATAAGGTGTTGCTCCTCCAAACTGAGTGTGGCCTCATCACCGTAGTTGGGTACCGTCTGCACCTAATAAAGTAGCTCATGGTCTCCTGCTGTGTAGCCCAGCCACTTCGATGTTTGACATGTTGTGCATTCAGAGATGTTCTTCTTCTCTCCTTTGTTGGAATGCGTGGTTGCATGAGTTCCTGTAACCTCCCTGTCAGCGTCAATCAATCTAGCTATTCTTCTCTGACCTCTCTCATTAACAAGACCTTTTAAATTACAGAACTTCCACTCACTGGACGTTTTTAGTTTTTCACACCATTCTCTGTAAACTCTAGGGACAGCTATGCGTGAAAATATCAAATCAGCAGTTCTGAGATACTCAAACCACCCTGTCTGGTACCAACCATCAAGTCAATTAGATCACATTTCTTCCCCATTCTGATGTTTGGTCTGAATAACAACTGAACCTCTTGACCATGTCTGCATGTTTTTATGCATTGATTTCCTGCCACATGATTGGCTGATTAGGTATTCTTATTAGCAAGCAGGTCTCAGAAACTGAAAGTTAGATGAAAAGAGGACCTACCACTGGCATTAGAAATTCATCGTCACTGCCTCCCACTGGCCCCACAAAAACTCACAAAGCAGTGCTACAGTGTGCTGTTCAACCAATTCAAACTTCAACAGCAACATTTGTTCCTGTTTACTATCCTGACTGCTGCCATGCTTTGGATGGTGGAATCAACAACAGGAAAATCATAACCTCTAGACTGAAGATGAGAAAATAAAAAAAAACAATATCTATACATAGGTAATACTTTCAATGGCTGCAGAATGTTGATAAAGAGATAAACAATTACTGAAGCACTTTTAAACTGTAGCCACTGCAATGCTACAAAAAGTACAAGCGCCAATATGTGCCTGTTGATCATTCACAAGCAATGCAATAATGTTCAGTTAGATAGTGTTTATACTAAAGTTGATAAAATGATGAATTTGACAAGATTCCCAAGATACCTCTGACACTTTTAAACAGGAGCATGAGTTACTTGCAAATATATGCAGGGCTGAACATTTTTTTTTGGCTTAACATACAAAAAGCTGGAGGAACGTAACCGGTCATTTTTAAAGGCATACTTCAAGGGAAAAGGACAGTCAACATTTTGGGGTCATGAAGGATCTCAACTTGAAACATTAACTATTTGTTTCTCTCCCGAGATGCTGCCTAAACTTTTGAGTTCTTCCAGCTTTCTGTGTGTTACTGGATTCCAAAACTGCATTGCCTTGTGTACTCAATGTTGCAGTTTAACTTATTACTCAAAGGACATCATCTTAAAGAGAGAAGCACTGTCAAATAGACTTTTGTACTTAACGGTCCATTGTAGGAAAAGAATCTATAAGTTTTAGCTGAGAATCTTGGCCTATAGATTAATTTATGAATAGTGGAAATGTACAGTATACAGAAATAGACACCATGCAATGATAGAGCCAAGGAGTTAATACCGTCACACATAAAAGTTGCTGGTGAACGCAGCAGGCTAGACAGCATCTCTAGGAAGAGGTACAGTCGACGTTTCAGGCTGAGACCCTTCGTCAGGACTAACTGAAAGAAGAGCTAGTAAGAGATTTGAAAGTGGAAGGGGGAGGGGGAGATCCGAAATGATAGGAGAAGACAGGAGGGGAAGGGATGGAGCCAAGAGCTGGACAGGTGATTGGCAAAAGGGATATGAGAGGATCATGGGACAGGAGGCCTAGGGAGAAAGAAAAGGGGGAAGGGGGGGAAAAAGACCAGAGGATGGGCAAGGGGTATAGTGAGAGGGACAGAGGGAGAAAAAGGAGAGAGAGAAAAAGAATGTGTGTATATAAATAAATGCCTCCTGTCCCATGATCCTCTCATGTCCCTTTTTCCAATCAACTGTCCAGCTCTTAGCTCCATCCCTCCCCCTCCTGTCTTCTCACAAGATCACAAGACAAGACAAAGGAGCAGAAGTAGGCCATTCGGCCCATCGAGTCTGCTCCGCAGCTCCCCCATGAGCTAAACTATTCACCCATCTAGTTCCAATTTCCGGCTTTTTCCCCATATCCCTTGATACCCTGACTAATTAGATCCTATCGTTTCGGATCTCCCCCTCCCCCTCCCACTTTCAAATCTCTTACTAGCTCTTCTTTCAGTTAGTCCTGACAAAGGGTCTCGGCCCAAAACGTCAACTATACCTCTTCCTAGAGATGCTGCCTGGCCTGCTGCGCTCACCAGCAACTTTTATGTGTGTTGCTTGAAATTCCAGCATCTGCAGATTTCCTCGTGTTTGCATTTTTAATACGTTCACAATTCCTTTCCAGACCCGGAGCTCCCATTTATGAGGTATTTTTAAGTCAAAACTGTAAAGTTCATCAAGATAAAAAAATTTCAAAATATGATTCAAAATATGCAGGGGACTTAAACAACTTAATCTGAATGATGAGAAACAACTTGGCTGTGGGCAAATCCAAAAACTAAAGAGGCTGTTTCATAAAATAAAGTTAAAATGAAATGGTGTGGAAAAAAGAATCAGATGGGTAATTAATTAGTTTAAATACCATTGATAATATGCACTAAAAGACAGGTTCTGTGCTGATGGTCAATAAGTAAAACTAATGAGAGCATTCAACAGAAATAATCACTGCCCAAAAATGTGTTGTTGCAGAGTAATTTTACATAGAATCATAGAAACATAGAAAATAGGTGCAGGAGTAGGCCATTCAGCCCTTCGAGCCTGCACCGCCATTTATTATGATCATGGCTGATCATCCAACTCAGAACCCCGCCCCAGCCTTCCCTCCATACCCCCTGATCCCCGTAGCCACAAGGGCCATATCTAACTCCCTCTTAAGTATAGCCAATGTACTGGCCTCAACTGCTTCCTGTGGCAGAGAATTCCACAGATTCACCACTCTCTGAGTGAAGAAGTTTTTCCTAATCTCGGTCCTAAAAGGCTTCCCCTTTATCCTCAAACTGTGACCCCTTGTTCTGGACTTCCCCAACATCGGGAACAATCTTCCTGCATCTAGCCTGTCCAATCCCTTTAGGATTTTATACGTTTCAATCAGATCCCCCCTCAATCTTCTAAATTCCAACGAGTACAATCCCAGTTCATCCAGTCTTTCTTCATATGAAAGTCCTACCATCCCAGGAATCAATCTGGTGAACCTTCTTTGTACTCCCTCTATGGCAAGGATGTCTTTCTTCAGATTAGGGGACCAAAACTGCACACAATACTCCAGGTGTGGTCTCACCAAGGCCTTGTACAACTGCAGTAGTACCTCCCTGCTCCTGTACTCGAATCCTCTCACTATAAATGCCAGCATACCATTCGCCTTTTTCACCGCCTGCTGTACCTGCATGCCCACTTTCAATGACTGGTGTATAATGACACCCAGGTCTCGTTGCACCTCCCCTTTTCCTAATTGGCCACCATTCAGATAATAATCTGTTTTCCTATTTTTGCCACCAAAGTGGATAACTTCACATTTATCCACATTAAATTGCATCTGCCATGAATTTTATTGGGAATGTGCAGTGTTATTTCTCTAGGTAGTTCTTAAAATCCTAACAAATTTGTTAACACCTGTCTGTTAACTATAAGGATTGGAAATGGCAACCCCTTTTCCCTGGGTTTCCACAATATCCAAAAATCTATTGATATTTTCTTGAAAATATTCTTTCTTGGAAATTCTTGAAAGTAAGTCCATAAGACACAGGAACCTACTTAGGCCATTCCACCATTGAGTCTTCTCTGCCATTCCATCATAGCTGGTTTAATATCTCTCTCAAAACCATTCTCCTGCCTTCTCCCCATTTGAACCCCTAATCAATCAAGAACCTACCATCCTCTTCCTTAAATATATTCAATGACTTGTCATGCACAGGTGTCTGTGGCAATGAGCTCCACAGATTCACCACACTCTGGCTAAAGAAATATTTCCTCATGTCTAAATAGATGTCACTCTATTCTGAGGCTGTGCCCTCCAGTCCTAGACTCCCCACTGTTGGAAAAATCCTTTCCATATCCACTCTACCCAGACCTTTTAATATTCAATATGGTTCAATGGGATTCTCCCTTATTCTTCTAAGCTTCAGTGAGTGCACGGCCAGAATCATCAAACGCTTCTCATTTGCTAATCCTTTCATCCCTGGGATTATTATCATGAACCTCCTCTGAATTCTGTCCAATGCCAGTTCATTTTTTCTTAAATGCAAACCCAAAATTACTCACAATATTCCGTGTGGACTGACCTATGCCTTAAAAAGCCTCAGCATTGCAGCCTTGTTTTTGTATTCTAGACCTCTCAAAATGAATGCTGACATTGCATTTGCCTTCTTTACCACAGACTCAACCTACAAGTTAACCTTTAGGGAATCATGTACGAGGACTCTCAAATTTCTTTGCACCTCTGATTTTTTAAAATTTTCTCCCCATTTAGAAAATAGAACACGCCTTTATTCCTTTTATGAAAATACATGACGATGTACTTCCATGCTCTACATTCCATCAGCCTCTTTTTTACTTCTTTATCTCTTCTTCAGGTTATTTAATTCCTTCTGCAGCCTCTCTACTTCCTCAACACTGCCTGTCCTGCCACCTATCTTCGTATCATCCATAAAGTTGGCCACAAAACCACCAATTCCTTCATCCAAATAATTGACACGTAACATGAAAAAAAGTTCCCAATACCAACCTCTGTGGCACACCACTAGTCATGACAACCACCCAGAAAAAGGTGCCCCCCTTTATTCTCACTCTTTGCTTCCTGATAGTCAGCCAATCTTCTATCCATGCCAATACCTTTTTTGTACTCTGAATTTGTGAAGCAGCCTCATGTATGGCACCTTGTCAAAGCTTTCCGAAAATCTAAGTAAACGCCATCAACCGTCTCTCTCTTGTCTATCCTACTTGTTGTTTCCTTAAAGAATCCTAACATCTAACGCTGTCTTGGGTAAAGAATTCCCAAGATGTTCCTTTCAATAAGAGAAGAAATTTTCCCCTCAATGCTGGCCTATTTGAACTCTGAGACAAAATCTGAACTATCAGAAATACTCAACAGCTCAGGCCACACCTGCAGACAAGGAAAAATGGAGTTAACATTTCCATTCAATGATCTTTCAATGTTACTGATAAAAGTGGGAAAGTAATTATTGACTAAATGCAAGTGGGAGCAGAGCTGGAGGTGAAAGAATTCCAGATAACATAGTTGCTGATGGAATCTTCTGAGAGGAGGAAGTGAAGGCTTCTTATCTGATCTTTTGAGCTGCAAATAGAGGAAGCTGAGTGAGAACAAAGGAGAAAGAAAAAAAGTAATGGTGGACCTATGACACGCAGAATACAGCAGTTGCTGGAAAGCTGAAAGAAAAGTGAATACAGGAAACATTCATTAGATCAAGCAGCATCTGTAGAGAGAAAGGAAATGAATTAACACAACAGATTGATGATCTTTCATTAGAATGAATCAGTTCTGAAGCAAACAGGAAAGGCCTGCAGAAGGTAAGGTATGGCTCCTTGAATACCTTGGAACTATGTAGAAGTTCAGAGTGAAATTAATGGGTACTCACATAATGGATCCAACACCTCAAATTCCACTTGGGTAGCCTAAAATCCAATTATATGTGTATTGAGCTTCTAATTTCAGCTAACCCTCACCCTTGTGTTTCTTTCCCACTCCTGCTAGTTCACCCAGTTTTTGTTAGTCTTTTGTTAATATTTCACCACTCTGCCCACACACTCCAAATTACACGGATAGTTTTCTTTCATCATTTATTTGCATCTGCCCATCACCTCTACTTTATCTGCGTCCGATGATCACCTAACAATGTTCCTCTCACCTCTATATAGCAGCCATCTTCCCTGCAAACTCTCAGTCCTGATACAGGATATCAATCTGAAATGTAATTTCAGAAGATCTGAGATGTCCTCTTTTTTCAGAAAATGGGGTTTCCCCTCAATTTCTATCAAAACAGCCTTCAACCACATCTAATCAATTTCCCACATATCTGCCCTCACCCCATCACTCCCAAAATAATAGAGCTAATGCTCTCTTTGTTCTCGTCTATCATCCCACAAACAAATGCATTGCTCCATAGAGCACTATATGAGGTCATTTTCACCTTCGGCCATTAGGCTTTTTAATGAATCAACCTATATGGCAACGCGACACAGTGTGCAGCGGCCACTCCAGTGAATGATATCTGTTATCTGTCAGGTAGGGTGGCGCGCACAATCCTGATTTGATGGAGACAGAAGTGAGAGCACGGAGGAACATCTGGTGAAACTTCTGAAATGCCTGTTTCGCTGCTGCTGCAAATGTGTGATCCAGAATCTCCAGAGGGGAAAGCCCTGAGTCCTCGGCTTTGCTTGTTGCTCGGCGGCCGGGGCGAGGTCAAAGCGCTGGGCAGAGATGGCGCTCGGTGCTCGGTGTCGGAGGGCTGGTCGGAGACTCGAAGTTTTCGGACAGACTCAGAGTCGACTGCGGTCGAGTGCTTCCAATGCATCGGCAAGTTTGCAGTGCTTGGAGATTCATGGCAGGGAGAGTTTCTCCCTTCTACTGTCTGTGGGAGATGATGGGGCTTTCGGGATTTGAGACTTTTTTTACCGTGCCCATGGTCTGCTCTTTATCAAATTACAGTATTGTTTTGCACTGTTGTAACTATATGTTATAATTAGAAGTTTTGTCAGTTTTAGTCTTGGTTTGTCCTATGTTTTTGCGATATCTTTCTGGAGGAATATTGTATCATTTTTTAATGCATGCATTTCTAAATGACAGTAAACGAGGACTGAGCGTCCTCATAATCTAATCTAATCTAATAGCCGAGGAAGTGATTACCCCCCCCACCTATTAGACTGAGGTAACTTATTTTTTATTCTTTATACTTCTCTTCTAATTCTTTTATATCTGTGCACTTGTAATGCTACTGCAATTTCTTTTGGGATCAAGTATTTATTTATCTGTCTATTCACATCCAACATATCATTCTCCACAATTTCTGCTAACTTAAATGGGATGCAACCACCAGGCACATTTTCTCCTCCTCTCCCTGCTTCATTTTCCATGACTCCCTTGCCCATTCATTCCTCCCCACCAATCCCCATCCAGCCTCATATCGCTGCAATAATACTAAGTATTGCTCAGTATTACAGTTGGGGTGTATGGGGTGTCAGGGAGGGATAGCACCTCTGGTGGGGGAACATGTTGCGTCCTTTTCAGGGCTGTTAGTCCACCTTTGGTCCCCACCTGGCACTCAGCTCTCACCTGTGGCTCCTCGTAGCTGCTTGCATGCGACAGCTGCCACATCCCGGGCAACGGCTTCGACAAGCTGGCTAAACCAGGTGAGGGTAGCCGACGGGTCTCAAACCCTCGGTGAGATAGGAAGTTGTCTATCCCAGCATGTGAAGACAGACTCCAGCGGATTGAGTGGATGAGACCAATGGAAGGTCCGACGGTCAGGAAGGTGGTCTCTGCAAGCGTCGTGGAACGTGTAGAGCAGGACAAGACACAGAAGACTTCCTGGTCATCCACTGTGAATAGTCCCATCTCCAGCCGTCTCGACTCTATCTTGCCACTGGATCCAGATGGGAATTGGGAAGAGAGAGTGAGGCTGACGCTGCGCAACTCTCCCTCACTTAAATTCAAACCACGAGCTAGTCTCGACACCATCACAATGGTGTCGAGGTCCTCATCGACATCGACGATGGACGAACAATTACAGCTGTCCCAATACATCTCGCGCCCCCCCCTCACCACCATTCTGGTTCCAAATAACTGTTTTTTTCAACTACCAGCATTCTTCAAACCCTCCCCAAAGTTCTTCCTTCAGTGCTGACGAAGGGTTTCGGCCCGAAACGTCGACTAATCTTTTCAACTGATGCTGACTGACTTGCTGAGTTCCTCCAGCGCGTTGTGAGTGTTCCTAAACAGTCTTTCCAGGTGAGACAGCATTTCGCATGTGAATCTGTTGGGATCCTTTATTGTATCTGATGTTCCTGGTGCAGCTTCCTCTACATTGGTGAGACCCAGTACAGACTGGGGAGATTGCTTTTAAGAGAACCTTTGAGCTGTCCACCGTAACAGTCAGGATCTCTCAGTGGCCAGCCATTTTAATTCTACTCTCCATTCCCACACGTTTGTCCATGACCTTCTCTATAACCACACTGAGGCTTGATGCAGATTGGAGGAGCAACACCACATACTCTAGCTTAGCAGTCGGTAATCCAATGTCATCAGAATTTATTTCTTGCATAACCTCTTGCCTGTCTTCCACTCCCCTCCCCTCAATTTGTTTTTCCTTATTCTTTTGGTCCCAAGTTTGGTCATTCTCTCATTATGGGTGTAAGGTGGTTTTGTCTCTTATTTTACTGCGTAGGCTAATTAAAATGGCTTCTTTCTTATGTCATACTTGGGAATGCTTCTTTGTTATGTTAAATGTTGAGAAAGTCCTCCCGCTAGCAGTTTGTTGAATCACTTTACTGATAAGAAGATGTTATGAACCAATTGCGATAGTTGTTATGCTTTTGGTGTATCTGTAAGATATTGTATGCGCGGGGTTTTGGGTCAGAAGGCGGGAGAGAGAGACAGAGAATGGACCAGGTGCTGTGATGTCCGCTAACAGGGTCGGACCCCGGAGAGGACATTTGGCAAGGAGAGGAGACGGACTCATGTGGAGCATCTGGTCACCCACCTTTTTTGGTCCCAGGCGGCCGGTCGAGTTGGTCCGAGGGGTCGCAGGGTGAAGAAGAAGGGCCCTGAGCTCCAACTGTTTTGTGCACAAAGAAATTGAACTTTGATAAGTGTGGCGCCTTTTATTTTCCTTTTATATTTTATTCTCTATTAACTATATAGATCCAGTAATATCTATAAACTGTAAGTCATTTAATCATACCTGGTGTATTGTCTGTTATTTGGGCGAGGTGGGGTACATCACACAGCATCCACACAAACTAATTACCCAGTTTGGCGGGGCCGAGGGCTGTTTCCCTAGACGACAATGAGCCGAGCGACCCTAAGGTTGGCCAGGGGGGCTATATGGATAAAAATGTTTAATTCAGATAACATCTTGGAGAACCTCTTCTGCACCCTCTCTAAAGCCTCCATACCCTCTGGGGTGAAGGGAACTCCATACAATAAACAACACACACAAAAAACGCTGGTGAATGCAGCAGGCTAGGCAGCATCCATAGGAAGAGGTACAGTCGACACTTCAGGCCGAGTCCTGACGAAGGGTCTCGGCCCAAACTTCGACTGTACCTCTTCCTATAGATGCTGCCTGTCCTGCTGCATTCACCAGCGTTTTTTGTGTGTGTTGCTTGAATTTCCAGCAGCTGCAGATTTCCTCGTGTTTGCATACAATACTTGCAAAGTTTAATGCTGTTGCAACATGACTTCCCAACATGTCTATCCAATTCCCAACTGATGAAGGCACTTAGGCAGTGTCTCTTCTTTCCTTCTTATCTGCTTATGTTGCAATCAATGTTACCGTCAGCATCATTGAATCCGAGTAGAAATTTATCCTCAGTCACATGAGCTAGCCACACCATTGCAATATACTTAAAAGCTTGGGATCCTGAGCTGAGTCATCGAATATTTCAAATGTCCACAAAGCCTAAGGTAGAACTGTGATGGATTTACCATTCACTTGCTGGATGAATGCAGCTCCGCCATCACTGAAGAAAATCAACACCACTCAGGACAAAACAAATCAGCACCCTATCCACTCTCCTTTACATTCACTCCCTCTCCAACCAACATACGGAGGCATTGTGTGCCATGTGCTGAGTACACTTCAGCTATTCAACAAGGCTGCTCTAACAGTATATTTCAAATTCTTTATATCCAGCAACAAGGATAAGTGTAGTAAAAACATGGGAATACAGGTATCTGTTGCAAGTTGCAAAGAATATATTTGGTACATCCACAAGAAATCCACATACAAGCTGAAATATCTTATAACCCATTTTCTTCAAAAACTGTAATATGAATTAGTTTCTAATCTATGCAAATATTGTTTTTTCTTATAAAATAAATTGCCATCATTTGTCCTATGTATTTTGATAGCAGTAAAAGCAACTTTCTCATCTTTCTCATATTTAATTAGGCCTTCCTCTATCTCAATGAACTCAAGGTGAACATTTTCCAGGTTCAATCCTGGTCAAAAGTTTTTCAGGTCTCAACCCCGTGCCCAGTTTATAATCATTTTAGTAGTGCAAACAAATTTTTAAAAAATGTTTAATCGCACAATTAAAAATATTTGCTGCAGAGCTTAAATAAAAGTATCCTCACTTGGATGAATTCCTAACCATTTGGTAGCTTTTCAATCGCTTTGACAGAAAAAGAGAGAGAGGGAACAAAAAGTAAAAGAAAATGAAGAGAATGGTGGTGAAAGAGAAATGCGAGATTGAAAAGGAAGGAGGTGGCTGAGAAAGCGGAAAGAGAGAGAAAGAAATATGCAGATGAGAAGGAAGACAATAGGGAGGCTTGGCAAAGAGAGAGGAGTTGAGGCAGGGAGAGGAGAGAATAGAGAGGGGTAGAGGGATGAGCTATAGAATGAGAAAAGGCAGAGCAAAGAGCACGAGGAGCAGGGGAAGTGAAAAGGAGGCAGGAGGATCATGGGAAGGAGAAAACACATGGGTTGTACAGGAACAATAGAGTGGCAGGGAAGAGAAAATGAGAGAGGGTTTTTGGGGAGAGACAAGTGATAGAGTAGCTCTGGAGATAGTGAGGAGCAAATGGGGAGGGGGTGTGGGAGCACACCTGATGGAAGTAGAATGACGAGAGGGATGAAGGGAGGAAATAAAAGGATGGTAGTAAGAAGAGTTGGGGAGGAAGAGGGTAGGGGGAGAGTTACAAGGGAAGAAATATGAGAGGAGTACAAAGAAAGCAATACTGTTGCTGGACTTACTCTCTCTTCCACTACCTCTCTACTTTCCTTCTTTGTCTGCCCCCTTTTATCTAAATCGTCACATTGCAACCAATGTCTCCCATACATATAAGACTGCAGCTTCAAGAAAGGGGAACATTTAAAAGTAGAAGACTAGACATATACAAAAATAATATTGTGGCACTCCAAGGGGGGAGCGGTGTTGTGGTCAGCAGCCCACACCAACATTTGTGATGACCAGCACTATTTATTGTTCCTGTGTTAAAGTACTTTTATGGAATTATAGAAGGATACTCATGTTCATTTATTGTTACATTCTAGCTTGGGTTATACAGTTGTTCACATGTACGTTTGTGGGTCACCCTGACTATAACTGGTGTGTGTGATTACCACCTCCCCCATCTGTATGTGACTGAGTGGGTTCTTTCCCTGGGTCTTAGCACCAAGTCTGTTTTTGTGTTTGTCGCAATGTGAAACAAGCTTACTCGTCTGTCATCATGGAGCAAATGCTTGCCACATTGGTGTCAAAAGTGGGATTAGAATTTGACCATGAGAATGAAGAGCAATGACGTCAGATAGTGCACCTTAAGACCCAGGGAATAAGTCAAGGGACCAAGCAGAATGGCCTCCGCCCCCTCACACCTGCAGGCCGGGCAAATGAGGGTGGGACCCGGAGGGAGGACCTGGAAACCGAGCGAAGAACCCCAATGGAGCAGGCATTCACAAGCTACTAACTCAGGGGATGCAGTGCAGCAGGAGGGAGACCAACAGGCCTCAGCAATTAACACCACAAGGTCCAGCCTGAAGCTCCCCAGATACAATGGTACCAACCACCTTGAGCCTTACCTGCCGCAAGTCAAACTTGCCACAACAGGTGGAGCCCCACTGAGATGGCAGTGCACCTTGCCCTGGCACTGGACTGCGGCCCTCTTTGACCTAACACTGGCTGAACAGCATCACTACAGGGCCCTCGTAATGGCGCTGGAGTGGTGTTTCAAGCAGAGGCCATTGGAGGAAGCAACGAGGGAAGAACTGGGCAGCAGGTGGCGGCCTATGGAAGTAAACCTGGAGGTATTTGCAGCAGATCTCCACCACTGTGCTCAGCAGGCTACCCCAGTCCCTCCCATGGCCCAGGAAGAGGTTACGCTCCGTCCCTTTGTAAAGGCAATGATGCTGTAGTGCCTTCAGCAGCATGTTCACCTGACATCACCATCACTACTGGCTGCGGCGGAAAGGCATAAGCTACTTTAGCCCCAAAGCATTCCATACTGGTAGCATGTTGTGAGCCTGGGGTCATGTCACCAAGGTGCAGGAGGAAGCTCACGAGGAGTAGCCTGTGAGACAGGTCTGACCAGAGCCACTCTGGTCCTGCTGCGTGCCACTGAGCGATCCATGGTACCGGTATGGCTAGGCAGGCCATGTGGCCTGGAAGTGCCCTGCACCAGCACCATGCCATGGCCCAGCGCGGCCATCGGGAAACGCCAAGCCGGCGGCGCTATGAGGGAAGCACCACTCGAGACCTCCAGCAGAATCCTTCCATTGTTGCCCCTCCAAGTGGGCTACTTGGGTGAAGAACAAGGCTTATACATGGACTGTGTGGTGAGGGCATCAGGTACCGTGCGTTGGTAGATATAGAGTCAACCATCACCATCACCTGTCTGAATGTCTTCCCCAACATGAACTGCCCGCATGGACAATGTCTGCAGTGCAGCTTGCTATGGTCGCCAGCACAGTGCAGCGATGAGAGGGAAGAGGTGGCTGCACATCACTGTAGGGAGAAATACAGTAGAGTACAAGGTGTAGGTAGCCAACATCTCGGACTTCTGCATCATTGCCCTGGACCTTTGTCCCGCTGGACCCTGTGTGGATGTACCAGGGACAACATACTACCTCGGTGCTAAATTCATGGCTGTCCAGCAGGGCACCTCCAGGAAGTAAACCAGGCGGGCACAGCAATCACCACCTCCGGTCACCCCAGCACAGCACACCATGTTGCTGTCATCAGCAACCGCCTTGGCAGCACTACTGTGGTGCCCTCCTGTGAGACTGCTCAGGCACTACGAGAGCTGTGGCAGCAGAGCAGCAAGGGCTTGGATCAGGTCCAGCGGCAGATACTGAAAGACCTCTTGGACCAGCACCTTGGCATCTTCACAGCTGGAGATGAGGACTGCAGGTGCACGGGGCTAATCCAACACCACATTAACAGCAGAGATGTCCATCGCATCCTCCTGCAGCCCTGTCACCTGTCCCTCACCAAATATCAGGCAGCAGAGCAGGGGATCAAAAAGATGGCAGCGGCTGGCATCAATGAGCACTCTGACAGCCTGCGGGCAACCCCAGCGGTGTTGGTCAGGAAGAAAGACGGGCCGTGGCAGTTCTGTGTAGACTACCACTGTCTCAGGGCCTTGACCGAGAAGAACTCCTAGCCACGCCCTGAATTGATGATGCCCTGCACTGTATCATGTGTTTGGCCTGTTTCAGGTCTCTCAATCTCTACAGTGGCTACTGGCAGGTCAAACTGGCCCAAGAGCCACGGCCCAAGACTCCATTCACCATTGGTAAAGGTTTGTGACATTTCTGGGTAAAGCTGTTAGGTCTGTGTATCGCCCTGGCCACATTCGAGGACTGATGGAGAGGGTGCTGGCTCACATTTTGTGGAGTCATAGTGTAATCTATTTGGATAATCTCCTGGTGCATGCCACCATTTTTGATGATTTGAGACTGCTTCTTTGTACATTATATGTCAATGATTTGGATGACAGAATTGATGGCTTTATGGCCAAGTTCGTGAACAATACAAAGGTAGGTGGGGAGACAGGTAGTGTTGAGGAAGTAGGAGTCTGCAGAAGGACAGACAGATTAGGAGACTGGGAAAATAAGTGAAAGAAGGATTATAGCGTATGGAAGTGTGGTAAAGAAGGCAAATGCAATGTTAGCATTAATTTTGAGAAGACTATAATAAAAACACAGAAATATAATGCTGAGGCTTTATAAGGCATTGGTCAGACTTAGAATACTGTAAGCAGTTTTAGGCTCCTTATTTTAAGAAAAGATGTGCTAGCATCACAGAGAGTCCAGAGAAGGTTTATGAGAATTACTCTGGGAATGAAAGGGTTAATGTATGAGGCGTATTTGATGATTCTGGACCTGTACTCACTAGAGATTAGAATCATGAGGATGGATCATATTGAAACCTATCGAATATTGAAAGGCCAAGATAAAGTTTGACATGGAGAAAATATCTCCCATATTGGGGTGTCTAAGACCAGAGGACACAGCCTCAGAATAGAAGGACATCCCTTTAGAACAGAGATGAGGAGGAATTTCATTAGCCAGAGAGTGGTGAATCTATGAAATTCATTGCCACAGATGACAAAGGAGACCAAATCATTGGGTATATTTAAAGTGTAAGTTGATGGGTTCTTGATTAGTAAGGGTGTCGAACGTTACTGGGAGAAAGCAGGAGAATGGGGTTGAAATGGATAATAAATCAGCCATGATAGAATGGTGGAGCAAACTCAATGGGCCAAATGGCATAGCTCTGCTCCTATGTCTGATTATCTCATGGACATATGTCATGAAATTTGATGTTTTGTTGTAGTAGTGTGCTGCAAAGCAAAAAATACTAGAAGTTACAATAATAGGTAAAATAAATAAATGCCACAAAAGAGGAACAGTGAGTTAGTGATCAAGAATTCATGGACCATTCAGAAATCTGATAGAAGAAGGGAAGATGTTATTCCTAAAACTTTGAGTGTGCATCATCAGGCTTCTGTACCTCCTCCCTAATGGCAATCATGAAAAGAGGGTATGTCCCAGACGGAGGGTGTATTTAATGATGGATGCTGCCTTCTTGAGGCACCAGCTTTTGAAAATACTCTAGTTGATGGAGAGATGTGTGACCTTAATAGAACTGGTTGAATCTGCAACACTCTAAGCCTTTTTCAATTCTACATATTAGAGCCTCCATACCAGGTGGTGATGAACAGTTTCTGCCCTTGGTGATATACCAAATCTCCTCAAACTCCTAATGAAGTTTTGTCACTGGTGGGGCTTCTTCATGTTTGCATCAATATATCAGGCCCAGGGTAGATCCGCTACAATGCTGTCACCCAGGAAGTTGAAGCTTCTCACCCTTTCCTCTGTTGACCCATCAATGAGGGCTAATGTGTGTTTTCCTGTCTTTCCTTCCTGAAATCCACAATCAGTTCTTTGGTCTTTCTGATTTTGAATGCAAGGTTGACATTGTGTCATCAGTCAATCAGCAAGTCTTTCTCACACTTGTACACCTCTTTATTGACATTTTAGATGTTGCCAACAACAATGGTGTGACTGGCGAATTTATAGATGTTGTTTGAGCTGTGCATAGCCACAAAGTCATGAGACAAAAGAGAGTAGAGCGGTAGGCTAAGCATCCATCCTTGAGGTGCATCCGTATTTATTGTCAGTGAGGGGGAAAGTCTAAACATAGGAAAAAGACTGAAGGAATTATGAAATAGGAAGAGCGGCTCAGAAGGTCAGGTTGGGCATGTTTTCCTCTCTCAGAGGGAAAAATAGGGGCATTAAAACAATAATCAAACCAAGAAAATATCACAAATGGACGGCTAATACTTTATACTTTATTGTCACCAAACAATTGATACTAGAACGTACAATCATCATACCGATATTTGATTCTGCGCTTCCTGCTCCCTGGATTACAAATCGATAGTAAATATTAAAAATTTAAAATATAAATCATAAATAGAAACTAGAAAAATGGAAAGTAAGGTAGTGCAAAAAAAAACTGAGATGCAGGTCCAGATATTTAGAGGTTACGGCCCAGATCCGGGTCAAGACCCGTTCAGCAGTCTTATCACAGTTGGAAAGAAGCTGTTCCCAAATCTGGCCGTACACGTCTTCAAGCTCCTGAGCCTTCTCCTGGAGGGAAGAGGGACGAAAAGTGTGTTGGCTGGGTGGGTCGTGTCCTTGATTATCTTGGCAGCACTGCTCCAACAGCGTGCAGTGTAAAGTGAGTCCAAGGACAGAAGATTGGTTTGTGTGATGTGCTGCGCCATGTTCACGATCTTCTGCAGCTTCTTCTGGTCTTGGACAGGACAACTTCCATACCAAGTTGTGATGCACTCTAGAAGAATGCTTTCTACAGTGCATCTGTAAAAATTAGTGAGGGTTTTAGGGGACAGGCCAAATTTCTTTAGTTTTCTCAGGAAGTAAAGGCGCTGCTGGGCCTTCTTGGCAGTGGACTCTGCTTGGTTGGACCAAGTCAGGCCATTTGTGATATTGACCCCGAGGAACTTAAAGCGAGAATAATCATTATCTGAAATTGAAAATTAAATATTAAGATGACAAAGTGCTGTTCCTCAAGCATGATTTAGCCTCATTGTAACAGTAGAGGAAGCCACAGACTGATAAGCTAGAGTGGGAGTAGAACGGAGGATTAAAGTGGTCAGTAACTGGCAGCTCAGAGACTGAGCACAGGCACTCTGCAAAGTGCCCGCCCAATCTGAATTCCACCATAGAGGAAGCCATATTGTGAATACCAAATGCAGCACACTAGATGGGATAAAATGCAAGTGAAGTGCGCCTCACCTGGAAGGGCAGTGTGGATCCAGGATGGTGTGAAAGGAAGAGGCCAGAGGAAAGTACTGTATTGCCCATGGATGCAATAGAAAGAACAATAGTTGATATGAATAACCATTGTTGTTGGTAAGAGTGAATCAGAAGTCTCAAAGGGAAGAGTATCTGTCTAATCCTAAGAGGAGATGCACCTGATGGTGGAAATTATGCAAAATAATCTTTTGAATGTGTGCTTGAAGGTGAGGACCAGGGGATCTCCATCTTTGTTCTCTCCCTGAGGAGAGTGGGTGAGAACAGAGATGCAGGAAATCAAAAAAATACATTCAAAAGATAACAGTGGTACATGAAAGCCATGGTGCAGGAACAATGTTAGCGAGGGAGCCACTGGTGTTCTCCACCACAAATCACCCACCACACATTTAACCTTGGGGCAATTTATGGTGATCATTTCTCCTACCTTGGGTTGTCAGAGGAGTCGTGCCATTTAGGAAAAACCACACAGTAACAGAGAACATACTAACTCCATGCAGAGTACCAGACGGGTCAAGATTGAACCCAGTCACTAGAGTTGTGAGACAACTGCACTACCTACAACACCATTTCGCTGCAAACTTATTCTGTTGCATTTACTATAGAATGTATTTAAATTTTCTGGATCGTTGGAGTATCAGAGTGAATAACATACTTTTTTTTAAAGTTACAAATCTAGTAATTTAGACAAATTTAGTAGTCAATTATATTCCACAAAGTCAATGAGAGATATGACAAGTCAGTGATGAAATGGGATATAAAGAGAAAAAGATACTTAGCGAGTGCAAATGCTCTTCTTTGAAAACTAGCATAAATTTCTTGACGACTATCTAAAGAGTTTCAGTCCGAAACGTCGACGGTGCTCTTTTCTATAGATGCTGCCTGGCCTGCTGGGTTCCTCCAGTACCTTCTGTTTGTTGATCTGAAGGGGTAGTTAGTTTAGGAGTTGTCCAATACGTGTCATCTCCAACTACAATGTGCATCACAGCCTCGGTATAGAAAAACCAGCTCAGCGGTTCTTCCACTACTATAAATCTAAAGCCTAAAGGGTAGGTGATTCTCCAGCTCTGACCTGAATTCAGTGTGACCTATTGCTCAGTAATGGATGATGATTCATGGTACTGAGGTACTCAGAGCAGAAAGGCAGTGGATTCAAGGCCTTGGAAATACTTATTCTATGAGCTTAGTACATGAGAACACATAGGAGTGTTAGAAATATTTCAGACAACACCAGCAGGATTCAATTAAAGGAGATGAAAATTGCCTGAGTAACACATAAAAAATGTTGAAGAAACTCAGCAGATCAGGCAGCATCTAAGGAGAGGAATAAGCAGTTGACATTTTGGGCCAAAGTCCTTCACCATTAGCTGTTTTTCAGGATTCCCAAGACCTGCTTATCAGGATTTGAAAATTACATGTCTGCAGTCAGCAATTAGTAATTCCTAAAGATTCCCAATGAGAACTGTATTGTTGATAGCAGTCCTAGTTTAATTTCCTGTTGATCATTTGTGATGAAGATATACTTCAACCTGCAACGTGCACTTTGAAAAATATCATAGAAAAGCTAATATACTCCAACACTGAAATACCATTCAGCATGTAGAGTTGGTATTGTTATAGGTCAAGATTTTTACGCAGAGGGTGATGAGTACCCGGAATTCAGTGCCAGGTCTGGCAGTGGAGACAATACAATAGATGTGTTTAAGAGGCTCTTAGTAAGCACATGAATGTCCAGGGAATGGGAGAATATAGACATTGGATAGGTAGAAGCAATTAGTTTAGTTGGGTATTTAATTACTAGTTTAATTAGTTCAGCACATCATGAGTCAAAGGGCCGATTCCTGTAATATACTCTTCTATGTTCTACATAGTACATAGTATCTGTAATAGGGAGCCAGTTAGTCCCTCTCTTGCCCCTCCCGCAAAGGCCTGCAATTTTTTTCAGTCAATCTCACTTCCTCCCTAATGCACTAATCCCTTCATTGCTACCTCTGATGGTATATTCCAGCAACGAATAACCTGCTGTGAAGTAAAGAATTTCTCATTTCATGTTTTGTTCTTCTGTCAATCACAATCACTCCTTGACACTCTTTCTGCCAATAACAGTTTCCCTCCATCTGTTCAGTCCATATGCTACATGATTTTAAATATCAGATCCCCTCACAACCTTTTCTCATCCAAGGAGAATAATATTACCTTTTCTATTCTATCCACAAAGCTAAAACCATTTACCCCTGGAATCAATTTCACATTCTTTTCTATTTCCTTCATATCTTCAGTAAATTATAACATGCAGAACTCTTTACAAAACTCCCGTCATGGTTGAACCAGTTACAGTCTGGACGATACTAATACTACTCGGGCATCTGAGTTTGCAGTTCAATTGTAGTGCTGTCTGTCAGTTTTGCATGTGAGTTTCCTCCGGGTGCTCCAGTTTCCTCCCACAATCCAAAGTTCTACCAGTTAGTACGGAAATTGGTCTTTGTAAATTGCCCAGTGATTAGAGTTAAATAAGTAGGAAGCTGGTGGTGCAGCTCATTGGACTAGAAGGTCCTGTTCTGCTCTGTATCTCTAAATAAAAAAATAAAATTTATGAAGGCGCATCATGTTTTCCTTACCCTTCACCTTTACTTATAATGGACACACTCCCATATTCTTTTTAATCTATTTTTTTTTCACCCTGCCCTATTAGCTGTGCGCATAGAATACACAATATAGAACACAGAAAAGTACAACAAAACAATTGGCTTTTTGGCTCACTATGTCTAGGCCAACCAAATTAAAATAATCCCATCTGTCTAGACTTGTCCTCATCCCTATTTCCCCGACTTACTCATGTGTACGTCTAAGCGTCTATTAAATGTTGTAACGGTATCGGCTTCTGTCACTGACCCTGACCCTGACAGCATATTTCTGATATACTGCGTCTGGTGCTCCCGATGTGGCCTTTTATATATTGGCGAGACCCGACGCAGACTGGGAGACCGCTTTGCTGAACACCTACGCTCTGTCCGCCAGAGAAAGCAGGATCTCCCAGTGGCCACAAATTTTAACTCCACATCCCATTCCCATTCTGACATATCTATCCACGGTCTCCTCTACTGTAAAGATGAAGCCACACTCAGGCTGGAGGAACAACACCTTATATTCTATCTCCAACCTGATGGCATGAACATCGACTTCTCTAACTTCCGCTAATGTCCCACCTCCCCCACGTACCCCATCTGTTACTTATTTTTATACACACATTCTTTCTCTCACTCTTCTTTTTCTCCCTCTGTCCCTCTGAATATACCCCTTGCCCATCCTCTGGGTTCCCCCCCCCCCTTGTCTTTCTTCCCAGACCTCCTGTCCCATGAACCTCTCGTATCCCTTTTGCCAATCACCTGTCCAGCTCTTGGCTCTATCCCTCCCCCTCCTGTCTTCTCCTATCATTTTGGATCTCCCCTCCCCTTCAAACTTTCAAATCTCTTACTCACTCTTCCTTCAGTTAGTCCTGACGAAGGGTCTCAGCCTGAAATGTCGACTGCACCTCTTCCTAGAGATGCTGCCTGGCCTGCTGCGTTCACCAGCAACTTTGATGTGTGTAGCATATTTCTGATGCCTCCTCTTGCACACCTTTGAAAAATGTGACTCTAATTTATTCTTATTCCTATCATCAAAATGCAACACTTTGCATTTCTTAGCATAACATTTATTTCTCTACCCATTCCATTGGCCCGTCTATATCTCTTTGGTCTATTTCTATCATCCTCACAGTTCATTACAGTTACAGGTTTTGTGTCATTTGCACATTTCAAAAATTGCTCTGAATATCCATGTCATTAACATATAATAAGGAAAGCAATGGTCCAGGATACAATCTTCGTGAAAATTCACATTGCACTTGCCATCAGTTTGAAAATAACCTTTCCATAAAATCATAAGACATAGGAGCAGAGTTAGGCCATTGAGTTCATTATCCTCTCTGCCATTTCATCAGGCTGATCCCAGACCCCATTCAACCCCATGCACCTGGCTTCTCACCATATCCCTTGATGCCATGACCAATCAGGAATCTATCAACTTCCACTTTAAATATTCCCACAGTCTGTGGCAGAGCATTCCACAGATTATCCCCTCTTTGGCTAAAAAAATTCCTCCTTCCTTCTGTTTTAAAAGGTCTCCCTTATATTTAGAGGCTATGCCCTCTAGTTCTGGGTAACCCCACTAGAGGGAACATCCTCTCCACATCCACCTTATATAGTCCTTTCAAAATTTGGTAGCTTTCATTACAAGTGTCTGGCTCCTGCTACTCGCATTCAACCTGGATCTGGTGACTTACTTCTTTAAGTGCAGCAGGCATCTCTAGTACATCCAGATTAAAGAAAATATTCTAGCTGATCTAGAATCTAATTATATCTTCCTTTACTGATGCCGTGAGCATGTTCCTTGAAGAAATCCAATTGAAAGTAGAATTTTTGGATTTACCTTTATTCTATGGTAATGGAGGAATTTAACAATGCTTCTTTAAAACAAATGTTCTTTTAAAATTGAGAGCAAAGTAATAGAAGAGGGAGAATTATGGTTAAATTGGGTACAAAATGAAAAAAATAAAGCAAGGGAAAGATTAAAAATTAGAGATGGAAACATC
Source organism: Mobula birostris (assembly GCF_030028105.1). Lineage (NCBI taxonomy): Eukaryota > Metazoa > Chordata > Chondrichthyes > Myliobatiformes > Myliobatidae > Mobula > Mobula birostris. Next base: position 32,836,091 of record NC_092391.1, on the reverse strand, counting down.
CAATCAAAAATTATAAATCTGATCTGTTTAAACTCTGCAAATAAACAGTCTTATAAACTGCTAAGACTGAAGAATTTAGGAGCAGAGATAATTTCAGATTTAAAAAATAGTTTAAGAGGTAGGTAAACTCTAATCAGAAATAACATTTGGCAATGTGTTTTATGGGCAATTAATGTGCAAATCCAGCAAGCTCTTGAAAACAACAGGAGATCAAAGGAAGTGAAGGCAACACTGGTGTAAATTAACCAGAAAATTGTGGAGATTTGCAATTCATAATGAAAGGTAACTAATTCCATCCATCATCCATGCAATTTTCACATTTATGATGAGGTGCATCATGAGCATGATTTCCCAGAAATCTTTCTGAACCACACAACCAGTTAGCAGTAATTTGTGGTTATATTAGATCACTCTATGAAAGGGAAAGGTAGAAGAGCAAAGTGTTACCCTTCAACTCTGAAACCTGTATTTGTATCCCGCCCAGTGCAATCATAGCAAAGTTTCTTTAACTTCCCACCTATTACCATTCAAAGTGGGGAAAACACGAACAGCCTTGTGTCAGTTCCCTGTAAGCTCATGTTCAAAACACAGAAGAGCTGTAACTTGTGCCATCTCAGAGAGTGAGATCAATTGGACATTTTATGTGACAAAATTAAAGTGCATAAAGGTCTGTTCATATCTGATTTTGACTGAAGCCATGATTTTTGAAACAGGTGGAGAACCTCTAGACCGTACCTCAACCATCCCACATTTGCCCCAAGCAGACTTACTAATGGCACCTATCATGAGGCCTGCTTTATTCCTATTAAACTTGCATTCAAAAAGACTTATTCCGAGTGACAGAAGTAAATCTTAATAACAGTAAAACAATAAAATTGCAGGAAACAGGAAAGCAAAATATATTAAAGAATTAAAGCATCAGTTACAAATATTTCACAATGAAATTTTAAAGTCTTTGACTTTGTTTTTTTTCAGGTTGTTTATTGAGGTACTTTGCAGGGAACTCAAAAAATAAATGGAAATTATTAATTTCTGGGAAGACATGGTGTACTTTAGCTGAACAGGGTGAATACACATCTTAAAGATTAATTCCCAGTCAAGATACAATTTGGTCAATGGAACTGACTTTCTGAAGAGTACAACATGCATGCAATTTTATAGATATTCTAGTGCACTCATCCTAGTGCAGCTAAGTTGCTCTTCCCAATCCTATTTTCTTGAATCAAGTCTGCTGATGAATTAGGGAGCAGGAGTCTGTCAGAACAAAGCACTGTCAAAGACAAAGGTCATTTATCTGTTAGGGGATCTGGAAAAACACGTTGCTCAGATTAGTTTATTATCAAATACATCAGTATGCTATGTAGTTCTTTGCTCTCTTGAAGCTTACAGTATACATATGTAGCCCCCCTGGCCAGCCTCAGGGTCGCTTGACTCTCTGTCATCTAGGGAAATAGCCCTCGGCCCCAGCAAACTGGGTAATTAGTTTGTGTGGATGCTGTGTGATGTACCCCACCCCGCCCAAATAACAGACAATACACCAGATACAATTAAATGATTTACAGTTTATAGATATTACTGGATCTATATAATTAATGGAGAATAAAATATAAAAGGAAAATAAAAGGCGCCACACTTATCAAAGTTCAATCTCTTCGTGCACAAACAAATGGAGCTCAGGACCCTTCTTCTTCACCCTGCGACCCCTCGGACCACCTCAACCGGCCGCCTGGGACAAACAACGGTGGTCGACCAGATGCTCCACACGAGTCCGTCTCCATCTCCTCTCCTCACCGAATGCCCTCCTCGGGGTCCGACCCCGTTAGTAGACTCACAGCACCTCGTCCATCCTCTGTCTCTCGCTCCCGCCTTCTGCCCCAAAACCCCGTGCATACAGTATCTTCAAATACACCAAAAACATAACAACTATCCCAGTTGGTTCGTAACATATTCTTATCACGCTCTAACCCAAAACAAGCTGCTAGCGCCGGAACTTTCTCAGCGTTTAACATAACAAAAAAGCATCCCCAAGTATAACATAATGAAGAAGCCATTTTAATTAGCCTACACAGTAACATAAAAGAGGAAACCCCCTTACACCTAGGAACAATAAATACAATAGTGATGAGCGTAAAGCAACAGAATGATGCAAAAATTGCAATGCAAACTGAAGTAGTGCAAGAAGAAATGATTAACTGACAATAATGGAGCAACCAATCTGCAAATCTCTTGGTTGTGTGGCTGTGAGAAGAAACCAGAGTACTTGGGAAACCCATGCAGTCACACAGAGAATGTGCGAACTTCACAGGATGGAAGGTTAGGTTTCAACCACTGAAGCTGTAATGCAGCAGCTCTACTAGCTACATCACTTTGTCACCCCAGGATCTCCATCTTAGACGAAGCAGTCATCCTAATTCACCATCGTATTTGGTGTGCTTGCACAGCTTTTGATCAACTAAGCAAAAAGGTGTTTGAAATCAAGCCTTCAAACCTGGTACAAACTTTGTTAATCTGTATACCCACATGGCTATGTGGTTAAGCATACCTCCAATATCACCTTCAAATTCCCTGACAACACTAGTGTTGCTGGACAAATCACATGTGACGAAGTATCATCTTATTGGAACAAAGCAGGTCACCAGCTCACCCTGCTGCCCAACATCAGCAAAAATAAACAACTGACTGTTGACCACAGGAAAGGGAAGGAGGGAAACCTGCACTAGTCTATGTTATTGGATCAGAGGTGGATAGAGTTAGCAGTTTTAAATTCCTAGAATTAACATAATGGATATCTTTTCTTGAACACAACATATTGATGCAATCATAAGGAAAATGCATCAGCATCTTTACTTTCTTAAAAGGTTAAGGAGGTTTGGCTTGTCTGTAATAAAACTTCTATAGATGTACTTTTGAAATTATTCTGACTGGTTGAATCATGGTCTGGTATGACAATTTGAATACACAGGAAAAAAACAAGCTGTGAGGAGATGGGGACACTGCTCAATACATCATGGGCACATTTTTCTATCATTGGTAGTATCTACAGGAGGAACTGCCTCAATAAGGCAACATCTGTCATCTAAGATTTCCACTGCCCAGGACGTTGCATCAGTTACATAGCAGCTACAAGGCAGGAGGTACAGAAGCTTGAAATCCCACACCATCAGGTTTAAGAATTACTAAGAAAATAGCTACTTCCCTTCAACCACTCAGTTGCTGAACCGACTAGCACAACCCTAACCACAAAAGTTCAGCAACACCATGGCTACTTTCACCACTTTGCACGAACATTTACTTTTTTGTTCTATTTGTATTTTTTGCAATTTTTGTGTATAATTTATGCTTAACTTATGTTTTTCTTGTGAATGTTGCTTATATGATGCAATGTATCTGTGATGCTGCTGTAAGTTTTTCATTATATCTGTGCATACATGTACTTTTGCATATGGCAGTGATGATAAATAAATAAAGTCAAAGGTTTTCTAGTCATTTGTGATTGCTGAACTTCTACTTGCCCTTGCGACTACTTACGTCTAACTCCTCAGATCACCAGTTCTGTTTCCTCCATATCCTCTAAATCCCCTAGAAAGATAAATGCACCGAGGTCAGTGATCTGTCCCAGGCCAACACTCCCAGCGTCAAACCCCGAATTACACTCTGTCAACTGAAGGGCAGGCCACACTGCTCGTATGGCTGACAGCAGCTCCTAAAATGGAAACTCTATTTTGTACTCTCTCATACAAATTGATTACCAAGTGGACAGAGAAAGAGAAGAATGTCCCAAGTGCTATCTTAAAAATAGCCAACAACTTTATTGTACTGCCCTCACTGAGGTGCTGTAGCATCAACTAGACAGTCAGCCAAAGTCCATTCAAGAATAACTTGAGAACAAGGGTATAGTCTCCTAGCTCCTTGGTTTTATTGCAGACTCAATGACATGACACAGTGAATAAGGAGTGAAACTGAACAGCAACAAAATAGCAACACACATAAAAGTTGCTGGTGAACGCAGCAGGCCAGGCAGCATCTCTAGGAAGAGGTGCAGTCGACGTTTCAGGCCGAGACCCTTCGTCAGCAGCAAAATAGAGTGCAATTACTGCATTGTTCCATTCACACAAGCAAATATACACAGGTAAGGAAGAACTTGGTTAAGTTTTCTGCAGGTAAGTATTATAACATTTTGACAAGTAGATACTACAGTATGTGTAAAGCATTAGCATCTAGGTTAGTGTCAAATAAACTCAAGATTGTCATTCTATTTCAGCAAAATATTATTGATACCTTTCGATTAACTTATAACCAATATAATATCAACTTACAAGCAATACTTCTCCTGAGGACAACAGGATGGCTTTGGTTAGAAACTTCTTTCACTCCTAACATTAACTTCTGGCCTACTGTCAGCCAATGTGATGTTCTACTTACTATTTTCTGGCTGCACAAGAAGTGACATAATACAGATCAGAAACTGCTCATTAAAATAAAAGCTGAATGTACTTAATCATATAGAGAAACCTGCAGTAAATCAATTGCCCAAAAGGGCAGAACATTTATTACTGGGCTGGTCATTCTTCTCAGAGTGGGAAAAGGATATTTAAGATTGAGATCTGGGAAGCTTAAATCCATGAGTAAATGTCGTACTGTGTAAATGTTCAAAGGAATAAACAACCGGAAACTATTCACTCATTTAATTCTTCAGTAGGCTCCTGCTTCATCTCCAGAATAGTCTGTGGATGTTGCACTATTCCTCAGTCACCTCAGAAGTTTGAAAACCAGAGTGGGCTCTTTTTGATTCCAAGGGACTCCTGAAGGAGAAACAAAATATTCCTTCAATGGGCAGCAGGTGCAAAACGTGGAATTTTAAAATGCAGCTAAAAAGTTGGAGAGTAATACTTATAGGATATTTGAGAAAGAAGCAGGTACTTGAACTACATCCATAGATCATTTAAAGTGACACTATGATCTAAAATTGTATGCTTGGATGTTATGGCTCCTTGTTCAACTTTGAGTGACAGGTGTGGTTGAATGGCACTCAATATCTGCATAACTAAGCAAAAAATTGTTTACTGTATGTCTGTTATTCCAGTAATATACTAGGGATACTATATTCAGTAAATGTGAGATTTAACCAACCGATGATCTTCCAGAATTCAGACAAAGCTAATGCGACTATTAATACACCTCCTGATCCAACAAATGGTTAATGAGGCTTGGTTGACTGATGTGGTGAGTTATTTCTGCTAATTATTTCAAGGTGTCCCTGCTGCCACTATGTTTTCTGTTTAACTTAAGGTCTTCTGAAGAGCAAATAAACTAATGCCTTGTCTTTGCATTTGCTTAAAATGTGTCCTACAGCCTGGATATAATACTATTTGTATGGGTACATGGGTTGGAAAGGTTTAAAGGAATATGGGTCAAATGCAGGCAAAAGGGACAAGTTTAGATGATAATTATCAGCCTGGACCAGTTGGGCTGAAGAGTCTGCTTCTGTGCTGTATCATCCAATTCACCACTGGTGTTGCTTTCATAAAACTGAACTTCATTATCCTCATAAAGTAAACCTGTAGCTTTGTTTCTGAATAAAGTGGAAAACTCACCAACCACTAAACGTCTATCTTTTCTTGTCCAGTTATTTTCATGATATGTTCTCCATCAGTTTCTGAATGTATGGGGAAAGGAATTGGGTCCCAATTATTATTTGTATTATTAAGATATTCCAATTCATGATAATGTATAACAACCTTGTAATGGGGCGAACAGACTCCAAAGGATATGTCATATCATCTGCATGCCTAACATACGTCTTCCCAAACAGATCCTTTACTCCCAATTGAAGAAAGGTCAGTGAGACCCTAGTGGGCAAAGAAAATTTTTTAAAGTTAACATCAAAATCAGCCTGAAGAAATTCAACATTACAAGGGGTGGTTGATAAGTTTGTGGCCTAAGGTAGAAGGAGTCAACTTTAGAAAACCTAGCACATTTATTTTTCAACATAGTCCCCTCCTACACTTGCACACTTAGTCCAGCGGTCGTGGAGCATACAGATCTTGGACCTCCAGAAAGTGTCCACAGCAGGGGTGATTAATAAGTTTGTGGCCGAAGGTAGAAGGAAATGAGTTATACCCCTCTCGTTACATACACGTGCAGTTCAACTCTTTGAGTGATTATGCATAAAGTTTGAAGTTAATAACTCATCAAAGGTGATTGATAAGTTCGTGGCCTAAGGTAGAAGGAAATAAGTTATTAACTTCAAACATTCTGCATAATCACTCAAAGAGTTGAACTGCATGTGCATGTAACGAAAGCTGTATAATTCATCTCCTTCTACCTTGGGCCATAAACGTATCAATCACCCCTGCTGTGGACACTTTCTGGAGGTCCAAGATCCGTATGCTCCACGACCGCTGGACTGTGTGTAAATGTAGGAGGGGACTATGTTGAAAAATAAACGTGCTAGGTTTTCTAAAATTGACTCCTTCTGCCTTAGGCCATGAACTTATCAGTCACCCCTTGTACATCTAAAAACTGGGAAGGCATTTCACTTAGTAGACACATCTGAAGGAAATCTGTTCAAGAGTGAGCCACGTTACATTAGAATGAGCTCTGCTTTGCCACAGAGAACAAGTGGCAGCTACGAGAGGAGAGACTGAACAACCAAAAGACCCAACCTCTAAGCACAGCCATCACTTCCTCTTGCCCATACTACAAGATTCAGGATCAGTTCCCACAGCCACCTGAGGACCCACCAGTAGACAATCCCTCAGGAGAACATCGTAGTCGACTCAAGTGACCACACTACTACTTTGCAACTGCATCAGTTTCTAACTGCGATCCAATGTGTAGCGAAGTCCTGGATTATCAGGTGCCCTGATGCACTTTACAGCCACGTCACAAGCAATTACACAGCACAGAAATAGCTTCTTGGACTCACCACATCCATGTCAATCATCAAGCCCCTATTCATTAAATTTTCAGTTTTCCTTTCCCTTCCAGGGGCTTGCAACTGACAGAAAAGAATATGCTTGTGAGTTAGGCATCCGTATGACAAATACTACCTCACTCTTCCTACCTATGTTCGTGCTCAGTTCTGCATATCTCAATACTGTTTTATCCCCCCTTGTTCAATCCCTTCCTACCTATGTTCGTGACACTTCTCACGCTCTGAAATATTTCGTTGATTTTAAGTTCCCTGGCCCTCACCGCTTTATTTTCACCATGGATGTCCAGTCCCTATATACTTCCATCCTCCATCAGGAAGGTCTCAAAGCTGTCCGCTTCTTTTTTGATTCTAGACCTAGCCAGTTCCCCTCTACCACCAATCTGCTCCGTCTAGTGGAATTAGTCATTACTCTTAATAATTTCTCCTTTGGCTCCTCCCACTTCCTCCAAACTAAAGGTGTAGCCATGGGCACCCGTATGGGTCCCAGCTATGCCTGCCTTTTTGTTGGCTTTGTGGAACAATCTATGTTCCAAACCTATTCTGGTATCTGTCCCCCACTTTTCCTTCACTACATCAACAACTGCATTGGCGCTGCTTCCTGCACACATGCTGAGCTTGTTGACTTCATTAACTTTGCCTCCAACTTTCACCCTGCCCTCAAGTTTACCTGGTCCATTTCCTACACCTCCCTCCCCTTTTTATATCTTTCTGTCTCTATCTCTGGAGACAGCTTATCTACTGATGTCTACTATAAGCCTACTGACTCTCACAGCGATCTGGACTATTTCTCTTCTCACCCTGTCTCTTGCAAAAATGCCATCCCCTTCTCGCAATTCCTCTATCTCCACCGTATCTGCTCTCAGGATGAGGCTTTTCATTCCAGGATGAAGGAGATGTCCTCCTTTTTTAAAGAAAGAGGCTTCCCTTCCTCCACCATCAACTCTGGTCTCAAACGCATCTCCCCCATTTCACGCACATCTGCTCTCACTCCATCCTCCCGCCACCCCACTAGGAATAGGGTTCCCCTTGTTCTCACCTACCACCCCACCAGCCTCCGGGTCCAACATATAATTCTCCGTAACTTCTGCCACCTCCAATGGAATCATACCACAAAGCACATCTTTCCCTCCCCCCCCCCCCACTTTCTGCAGGGATTGCTCCCTATGCGACTCCCTTGTCCATTCATCCCCCCCCATCCCTCCCCACCGATCTCCCTCCTGGCACTAATCCTTGTAAGCGGAACAAGTGCTACACATGCCCTTACACTTCCTCCCTCACCACCATTCAGGGCCCCAGACAGTCCTTCCAGGTGAGGCGACACTTCACCTGTGTGTCAGCTGGGGTGATATACTGTGTCCGGTGCTCCCGATGCGGCCTTCTATATATTGGCGAGACCCAATGCAGACTGGGAGATCGTTTCGCTGTACACCTACGCTCTGTCCGCCAGAGAAAGCAGGATCTCCCAGTGGCCACACATTTTAATTCCACATCCCATTCCCCTTCTGATATGTCAATCCACGGCCTCCTCTACTGTAAAGATGAAGCCACACTCAGGTTGGAGGAACAACACCTTATATTCCATCTGGGTAGCCTCCAACCTGATGGCATGAACATTGACTTCTCAAACTTCTGCTAATACCCCACCTCCCCCTTGTACATCATCCTTTATTTATTTATTTATTTATATACACACACATTCTTTTTCTCTCTCTCCTTTTTCTCCCTCTGTCCCTCTCACTATACCCCTTGCCCATCCTCTGTGCTTCCCCCTCTCCCTTTCTTTCTCCTCAAGCCTCCTGTCCCATGATCCTCTCATATCCCTTTTGTCAATTAACTGTCCAGCTCTTGGCTCCATCCCTCCCCCTCCTGTCTTCTCCTATCATTTCGGATATCCCCCTCCTCCTCCCACTTTCAAATCTCTTACTAGCTCTTCTTTCAGTTAGTCCTGACGAAGGGTCTCGGCCCGAAACGTCGACTGTACCTCTTCCTAGAGATGCTGCCTGGCCTGCTGCGTTCACCAGCAACTTTTATGTGTGTTGCTTGAAATTCCAGCATCTGCAGATTTCCTCGTGTTTGCGTAGTACCTCACCCTGATGCTCCCGCTGCTCTTATACATAGGGGATAAGGTAACTGGCCTATAAACCCCCAGCAAACACTTCTCCGGAAATGGGAAAGAAACCAGAGCACCCAGGGGTGAAACCCTTTGAGAAGATGTACAAACTCGACAGAAACAGCACTGAAGGTCAGGATCAAACGCGGGTCTCGGCAGCTGAGATGCAGTCATGGTCACTGATTGTCTTTGTTGAGTCGGCTTTGTCAGAAAAGGAGTCGGCTAAGTTATCTCCTTTACTGGAAAGTAAGGCAGGAGCTTTAACTCAGCAGGATGTTCCTTTCATCACTTTCAGCAGCTGCTTGTAACATAGCACTAGGTGTCATTTAAATATAGCTTCTCTTCTGCAAGTGCCCTCACAACCGTCATCAGAGGAGGACTGAGACATACTCCTTCCATTGTTACCATAGAAATAATGAATTCATTACCTAAAAGTAATGTAACACATTTGGCTGAATTGCAGTTGGAATTTCAAGCATTGGAAACATATACATAAGTGAACAAGGTCTGTGCTTTACTGGGCTAGGTGGAATCACAATTCTGTCACTTATTATTATTCTTTCAGAGACACATATCTTTCATAGAAAAGGGTTGAATACAAATCATACTGAACTAAATTCTGTCACATTCAATGGTGTAGAAGTACTGAAATAGGCAAATGAAGAATGTTCTGATCAGAATCCACTCTTCCCAAATGCAACTGGTTTTAAATCCATTATTTTGTATATTTTTCAAGGGCTATAATACAAATCCTAACAACATTAAATGCAGTCTCTTTCTTTCTAATAATCACTTGCCTACAGTTACAGGAGAAATTTTCTGTACTGTCCGTGTGCTTCAAAAGAACTGATTCATCAATTCGCCGTCTTTAATTTCATGTTTATATTGTCGTGGGCTGCTGTAATCAGAGGACAACTGATGTATAGTCCCTGCAGTATGCTTGCAAGCTAAAGTTATATGCACAGCAGATAAAAGTAAATTGAAAAAATATTGAGATGTTACGTGCCAGAATTATTTTAAAGAAAATGTAAGCTTAAGGTAATAAGTTGAAAACTGATTATATACATTTAAAAACTGTCATGTTTGTTGACAGATTATTGAAGTAGAGGGTCAAATAGGAGCATGTTTGGTTGAGAACAAAGGCCTTGCAGTAATAATTATTATGATTGTATATTTGGCACATTTTGAGGTAGCGTGTATGAATTGCCATATCAGGAACGTCATTGCTGTTTGTGAAGTATAAAGCTCGGTGAGTCCAGAGGTAGAGGTCTGAAGGGGTCACAGTGGCTGGAGACCTCCCAGCTCACCAGGGTCAGAGTTCTGTGCGAGTCCCGAAGTCAAGACTTGAAGGGCAAACCCATGAACAGTGAGTCCTGGAGTCTAGGTCCAAAGTTCAAACCTTGACTGAAGAATCCTGTGGTCAATACCCAGAGGATGATAAATTCAGAAATTGGAGGCCGAATGTCTGTGACTCTGAGTCTGGAGGTCCAGAGGCAGCAAGTCCTGGCACTGGAGACCTGTTTGTGAATGCAAATGTTTGGGTGGACGAATGGGGAGTGGGAACAGGGCTTGTTTTTCGCTGTTGTTATCTTGCATTAATTGTTGTTGTTATTACTGCTTGTGTTGTTCTTCTGAAGGGTGTGGCATGCTACGTTGCCATGAGAATATGTGGCGACACTTACAGACATCTCCATGGACATCCCTGGGTGTGTTGCTTATTAACAGAAATGTTTTTCACTTCGTCGTATGTTTCAATATGATAAATAAATCTGAATCTGATGCCTACGTCCATCTGGTGTGTGAAGAGAGGACATTCATGATATCAGTCTTTGATCAATATTGATTTGGTGCCACAATGAACTGCAGGTGTAGAAATTTGGAGAAAAAACTAGAGTAATCGTGGGCTTGGGCTTGCAAGCCATTGCTGCATCTCCTTTATTCTGATACATATAAAACTTGGCCTCCTTAAAATGGAAAATAGCTGCTGTTACATCACCAAAATTATACTGATTTGGAGCCTATACATCTCTCCATGTGACACAATCTTTTTGACTTTCTAAGCCAGTTGCTACAAGAATGAGAAGGATCTCAGCATGAAGCCAAGTGCACCAAGGAATCAGTTATTACCTTTTTTTTAAATTTTAGAGATACAGCATGGTAACATGTCCTACCACACCAATCAATTACACCCACGTGACCAATTAACCTACTAACTAAAATGATTTTGGAATCAAAGGAAGAAACCCATGCAGTCACAGGGAAAACACACAAACACTCCTTACCGGGTCGAATTGTGTAATATTAACTGTCACACCATGGTCCTGTTCTGATGCTCAAAGTACATTGAAATAAGACCATAAGATATAGGAGCAGAATTAGCCCATCGAGTCTGCTCCACCATTTCATTTCATTTGGATTCGTCTGATCCAATTTTCCCCTCAACCACAATCTCTTGCCATCTCATCATATTCCTTCATGCCATGACAAATCAAGAACCTACCATTCTCTGCCTTAAATATACATAAAGACTTGGCCTCCACAGCTGCCTGTGGCAAAGAATTCCACAGATTCACCACACTCTAGCTAAAGAAATTCCTCCTCATTTCTGTCCTAAGAGTCTGCCCCTATATTCTGAGGCTGTGTCCTCTGGTCTTAGACTCTCCCACCATAGGAAACATCCTCTTCACATACACACTATAAAGGCCTTTCACTATCAATAGGTTTCAATGGGTCACCCCTCATTCTTCTAAATTCCAGTGAATACAGGACCAGAGCCATTAAAGCTCTTCATATGACAGGTCATTCAATCTTGGAATCATTTTTATGAACTTCTGTTAAACCTTCTCCAGTTTCAGCACATCCATTCTACAATAAGGGGCCCAAACTTACTCAAAACACTCCAGGTGAAACCTCATCAGTGCTTTATGAAGTTTCAACATTACATCCTTGCTTTTATATTCTAGTCCTCCTGAAATGAACGCAAACATCGCAATTGCCTTCCTCTTCACAGACTCAACCTGCAAATTAACCTTTAGGGAATCCTGCACAAGGACTCCTAAGTCCCTTTGCACCTCAGTTTTTTTGTATTTTCTCTCCATTTAGAAAATAGCCAATTCTTTCATTTCTTCTACCTAAGTGCATGACCATGCACTTCACGGTCCTATATTCCATCTGCCATTTCTTTGCCCATTTTCCTAATCTGCCTAAGTCCTTCTGTAGCCTGCCTCAAGACTACTTGCCCCTCCACCTATTTTCATATTGTAGGTAAACTTCTCAACAAAGCCATCAATTCCATCATCCAAATCATTGATATATAAGTTAAAAGAATCTGTTCCAACACAGATCCCTGTGGAACACCACTAGAGACTAGCAGCAAGCCAGCCAGAAAAGGCCCACTTTATTCCGACTCTTTGCCTCCTGCCAATCAGCCACTGCTTTATCCATGCTAGAATCCTTCCTATAATACCATGGGCTTGTAGCTTGTTAAGCAAGCTCATTTGTGGCACCTTGTCAAAGGCCTTCCGAAAATCCAAGTACACAACATCAACCAATTCTCCTTTGTCTATCCCGCTTATTTCTGAAAAGAATTCCAACAGATTTGTCAGGCAAGATTTTCCCTTGAGGAAACCATGCTGACTATAGACTATTTTATAGAGAAGTGACCTGACTTGGTCCAACCAAGCAGAGTTCACTGCCAAGAAAGTCCACCAGCACCTTTACTTCCTGAGAAAACTAAAGAAATTTGGCCTGTCCCCTAAAACCCTCACTAATTTTTATAGATGCACCGTAGAAAGCGTTCTTCTAAGGTGCATCACAACTTGTTATGGAAGTTGTCCTGTCCAAGACCGGAAGAAGCTGCAGAAGATCGTGAACACGGCACAGCACATCACACAAAGCAATCTTCCATCCGTGGATTCACTTTACACTGCACACTGTCGGAGCAAAGCTGCCAGGATAATCAAGGACATGACCCACCCAGCCAACAGCCTTTTCGTCCCTCTTCCCTTTGGGAGAAGGTTCAGGAGCTTGAAGACTCGTACGGCCAGATTTGGGAACAGCTTCTTTCCAACTGTGATAAGACTGCTGAACAGATCCTGACCCAGATCTGGGCCGTACCCTCCAAATATCCCAACCTGCCTCTTGTTTTTTTTTGCACTACCTTACTTCCCATTTTTCTATTTTCTATTTATGATTTATATTTTAATTTTTTAATATTTACTAATTTTAACTATTTTTAATATCTTTAATATTTAACATTTGTAATCCAGGGAGTGTGAAGTGCAGAATCAAATATCGCTGTGATGAATGTATGTTCTAGTACCAATTGTTTGGCAACAATAAAGTATAAAGTATCTTTTATCCTGTGCCTCCAAGTACCCAGAGACCTCATCCTTAATAATTGACTGAACCATCTTTCCAGCCACTGAGGTCAGACTAACGGCTTATAGTTTCCTTTCTTTTACCTCTCTCCCTTGACATTTGCAATTTTTCGGTCTCCCAGAACTATTCCAGAATCTAGTGAGTCTTGAAAGATCAATACTAATGTCTCCACAGTCTTTTCTGCCACCTCTTTCAGAACCGTGGGGTGTACACCATCTGGTCCAGGTGACTTATCTATCTTCTGACCTTTCAGCTTCCCCTGAACCTTCTGGCTAGTTAAAGTAACTTCACATAGTTCATGCCACCTGACACCTGGAACTTCCACATATTGCTAGTATCTTCCATAGCAATGCAAAGTACTTACTCAGTTCGTCCACCATTTAGTTGATCCCCATTACTAGCTCTCCAGCATAGTTTTCTAGCAGTCTGATATCCACCCTCGCCTGTTTTGTATACTTAGTGTAGCTGAAGAAACTTTTGGCATCCTCTTTAATATTATTGGTGAGCTTAATTTTGTATTCCATCTTCACCTTCTTAATGACTTTTTTAGGTGGCTTCTGTTGATTTTTAAGCTTCCCAATCCTCAAACTTCCCACTAATTTTTGCTCTATCATATGCCCCCTCTTTGGCTTTTATGTTGGCACTCACTTCTTGTTAGCCACAGTTGTGTCACCTTTCCTTTAGAATAACTTTTCTTCCTTGGGATGTACTGTATATATCCTGTGCCTTTGGAATTGCTTCCAGAAATTTCAGCAATTGCTGCTCAGCCATCATCCCTGCCAGGGTTCTTTTCCAATCATCTCTGGCCAGCTTCTTTCTCATACCTCTGTAATTCGCTTTACTCCACTGTAATACTGATGCATCTGCCTTTAGCTTTTCCTTCCCAAATTTCAGCGTGAATTCAATTATATTATGATCACTTGCCCCTGAGGGTTCTTTTACTTTAAGATCTCTAAACAATTCTGGTTCATTGCACAACTCCCAGTCCAAATAGCTGATCTTCTTGAGGGCTCAACCATCAGCTGCTATAAAAAGCCATCTCAAAGGCACTCTAGAAATTACCCCACAAAATGCTGGAGGTACACAGCAAGCCAGGCAGCATCCCTGGAAAAGTGTATAGTCAATGTTTCTGGCTGAGACCCTTCATCAGGACTGGAGAAAAAGAGATATCTGACATTTCAGTCCATGGCCTCCTCTATTGTCGCTATGAGGCCATGACATCCTGTCCTCTCCTATTAGATTTCCCCTTCTCCTGCCCAGTATCTCTTTCACCGATCAACTCCCCAGTTCCTTACTTCACCCTTCCCCCCACCCCCACCACTCAGGGTTTCACCTATCACCTTGTGTTTCTTCTTCCCCTCCACCCAGTCTGAACTCATCTTTTTCCTCCAGTCCTGATGAAGAGATTTGGCCTGAAGCATAAACTATACTCTTTTCTATAGATGCCACCTAGCCTGCTGAGTTCCTCCAGCACTTTGTGTGTGTTGCTTGGATTTCCAGCATCTGCAGATTCTCTCTTGTTTGTTGCTAGAAATTCTCCTTCTGTAATCCAGCACAAACCTGATTTTCCCAAATTATCTGCATATTTAATTCCTCAATGGCTATTGCAACATTTCCTTTTTGGCATGCATTTTCTACCTCCCATTGTAATTTGTAGGCCACATCCTTACTACTGTTGGAGGTCTGTAGACAACTCTGATCAGGATCTTTTTACCCTTGCAGTTCCTTAGTTCTACCAACAATGATTCAACACCTTCCAACTTTATGTCACCACTTTCTAATGAATTGATTTCATTTTTTACCAATAAAGCAATGCAGTCCCATCTGCATTCGTGCCTATCCTTTTGGTACAATGTGTATCCTTGGACATTAATCTCCCACCTATAATCTTTCAGCCATGATTCAGTGATGCCTACAACATCATACCTGCCAATCTGCAACAGTGCTACGAGTTCATCTACCTTATTCTGTATACTGTGGAAATTTAGTTACAACACCTTCAGTCTTGTATTGATGCTTTTTGATTTTGTCCTCCTTTTACCTTGCAACTCATGCTGTTGACTACAATTTTGCCTCTTCTCACTACACATTGCCTCTGCTTGTAAACCAGCTACCTTATTTTCAGCACTATCATCTGCCTTTCCCATGATACTTCTTGCATTGAGATACAGGCAGCTCACTACACTAGTCGGACCATGCTCAACCTCTTGATTCTTAACATGTCTGAGATCTTACCAACATCTGCATCCACAACCTCTCCATTAACTGTTCTGGAACTCTGGTTCACATCCCCCTGCAACTCTAGTTTAAACCCCACCATGGAAGCATTAACAAACTTTCCCACTAGGATATTAGTCCCCCTCCAGTTCAGGTGCAAACCGTCCCTTCTGTACAGATCCCACCTTCCCTGGAAGAGAGACCAATGATCCAAAAATCTCATTCCCTTTCTCCCACTCCAACT
This sequence comes from Mobula birostris, assembly GCF_030028105.1. Classification (NCBI taxonomy): domain Eukaryota; kingdom Metazoa; phylum Chordata; class Chondrichthyes; order Myliobatiformes; family Myliobatidae; genus Mobula; species Mobula birostris. The sequence continues at coordinate 32,820,203 of NC_092391.1, read as the reverse complement.
CCTTAACCACGTATTAAACTGTATAAACGTCCTAGTTCTACTTTCACTAACGTGTGGCACGGGTAGCGATCCTGAGATCACAGCCCTGGAGGTCCTGCCCTTTAACTTAGCACGTAACTCCCTGAACTCCCTGTGCAGAACCTTATCCCTCATCCTACCCATGTCATTGGTACCTACATAGACCACGTCTTCTGGCTATTCACCCTCCCACTTAAGAATGCTGAGGACTCAATCTGAGACATCCTGAACCCTGGGACCCTGGCACCTAGGAGGCAACATAGCATTCGGGAATCTCATTCTCGCCTACAGAGCCTCCTGTCCGTTCCCCTAACTAATGAATCCCCCATCACCACAGCATGCCTCTTCTCCCCCTTCCCTGACAGTATCCAAAGTCATATACCTGTTGTTGAGGGGTAGCCACAGGATACTCTGCACAGACTCCTTAACATCTTTCCCCTTCCTGACTGTCACAGAGTTTCCTGTGTCCTTCACATTGGGATGTAACTACCTCTCCATATGTCCTATCACCCCTTCAGCCTTCTGAATGATTCAGAGTTATTCCAGTGTCAGCTCCATCTCCTTAATGCGGTGTGTTAGAAGCTGCAGCTGGATGAACTTCTCACAGTTGTGGTCATCAGGGACTCTGGAGGTCAACCTGCCGTCCTACATCCTGCAAGAGGAGCATTTCGCTATTCTGCCTGGCATGTCTACTGTCCTAGCTGAACAGTTGTAAAGAAGAGAAGGACAAAGAAGAGCTTTTCTTTCCATTGCTTTCGCTGAGTGAAGCCTCAAAGAGCTGAAGCCTCAAGATCACCACTGTGACTACATTTACTCAGACGACAGCCACTATAACGATGGCTGTGTGCAGTCACTACAAATGCAGCTGCAAACCAGGATGCACCTGTAATACCAGTGTCATTGCTGTGTAAAAATGATCAAAGATTCATCCTCTCAGAATAGAGGAAATGACTATTATAACTTGCCAATTCAGAAGTTTTAATCAGTGTTGTAAAAATTTCTCCATGATCAGCCTTGGACAATTTTCTAAATTGGTCCAACCTCAGCATATGCGCTCATCAATTAATTTCAGAAGTTTTGCTGTGCTGTGTTCTCTCAGCAGTTTGTCCAGTAGCTTTATCCTTCACTCTCCCACTGCAAACGAAAGTGCTACATTCACCTTCATTTACCAGCAAGAGGAAGAAAGAATATTGCCTTCTGCCGTTCAACAGCACGTACCCTGACAAAGTGTTAACCTGTTATCAGGGATGGAGTCATCACTGCTGCCTTTAGTTAGCAGCTTTCTATCAGATGAACACTTAGCAATGGATAAAATTAGTTACACCATCAAGAGTCACACAACATGGAAATGGGCCATTTAGCCCATCAGAAAAATAGTTTGTTTCTCTACTTTTTGCACTAACTATCAAGCACACATTTTATAACAATCCTGTATGAATCTCTTTTTTTATTCTCCATCACATTTCCCAACTCCTCCCACACTCTGCCACTCATCTACACACTTGAGGCAAAATGCAGCAGACAATTGATTCCTGCCGAATGGTCTCAGCCTAAAATGTTGGCTATACTTTTTTCCATAGATGCTGCCTGGCCAGCTGAGTTACTTCAGCAGTGTGAGTTGTTTAGATTTCCAGCACCTGCAGTTTTTCTCTTGTTTGTCAGTCAATTACCCTCTCTATTTGGAATATCCTTGGCTTTCAGTGAGGCTTCCATATAAGCAAACATAAGCAGTTATTACTCTACAAGCATCAGGCTCCCGAACTGGTGTGGATAAATTCACTCAGCAAAACTCTATATATAAACTACTGTGCAAAGCACTCTAGTTTTTTTTTAATGTAAGTTTCATTTTATTTTTTTCTTTGTAGAGTAAATTTTAGATCTTGAAATATTTATTCTCTAAGAAGTTAGAAGTGACAGAGAATTTTTGTATTTCTTTAAAGAAAGTAACATATTAAGTTCATTGTTCCTTTCAATGCCTTGTGGTACATTGGGTAGCAATCTTGCCATTTCTTCAGCATTTTTCTGTCTGTATTCTTATGACGTTGAGTTGTTAGCTTGATGTTGTTACCCAGCATGGATGGAGAGCGTTAAGGAGCCAGCCAGATTTGAACACTGACCACTCACCTCAAAGTCCAGTGCGGATGCCACTACACTTCCACCCTGCTTTTCACATTGATCTACAGACCACTTTTCAATTAAAAACTTGATTACTTTTTAGGTATATAGTCCAATGGATGATTGTTCCGTATCGGACCGCAAAGCACTCCAGCGTGTGGTGAAAACTGCCTAGCGGATTATCGGCACCCAATTGCCCACCATTGAGAACATCTAACACAAATGCTGCCTGGGCAGGGCGAAAAGCATTATCAAGGATGCATCTCACCCTAACCATGGACTTTTTACTCTCCTCTCATCTGGTAGGTGCTACAGGAGCCTCTGCTCCTGCACCAGCAGGCACGGGAAGAGCTTCTTCCCTGAGGCTATGACCCTGCTGAACCTCACATCATGGCACGAAGCAGTATTGCACCCATATTGTACTGTCTCAGAACTTTTAGATTTGTGTGCTGGAGCACTTACTTTTTATTCGCAGTTATTTTGTAAATAGCACTAATGTTTGCATTTCTGGTTAGATGCTAACTGCATTTCATTGGTTTTGTATCTGTACTCAGCACAATGATAATAAAGTTGAATCTAATCTAATCTAATTAAACAAAGATGACAAACAGGATGCTAATGATCAATGACATAATGAGTTGAATGAACTAAACTGAATAACTGAAACAGAAATGGGTGTAGAAGGAATCAAAATGGGCAAAGGACAATCAATCTAAAAGATGAAGGTGTGGTAGTTTAACCTTCAAGTCAGCAATTTTTACACTATGGGAGCAGTGAGCATAACAATGCACAAGGTGGTCATCCTGCATCAGAAAGGTCCCTCCCAAGCAGAAATGTTGCAGCAGCCAAGAGCTTCAAGATGTGCTGACCAAGTTCTTCTGAACAAGCACAAAGGAACCAGTAAGGTTGGGCACCTGAAACGCAGTGTTAGTAATTTGTCAGTGTGTATCCAGTGTTTGATTTTGCAAGTCCACAGCAACCACTCAAATTTTCCAGCTGTGAGTAATGCATCCAGTAAAGGATCATACTGAATATTTGCAGATGTGGACTCAGTTACAAATGAGAATAAGAGAGAGGGATTCTCTACTCAAAAAAATTGCTTTTGATGACCTCAAATTCAAAGTCAAAGTAAAATTATTATCAAAGTACCCATAAATTACCTTGAAATTTGCAAGCATTTATAGGAAATTAAAGACATGCAATACAAATTATGAAAAAAACTACACATAAACAAAACCTTACCAACTACCAATGTTCATATAAAGCCAAATTGTGTAAATAAAAACATATTTAAAATATATACAGTGGGTTCCAGTTAATTGGGCCATCAGTTAGTTGGGGCAGCCACTTACTTGGGACAGCCCTTTAAAAAAAACAAAAACTAATCAAGAAAATAGCTGGTATTTCCTTCATATATTTGGGACTCTGCTGCTTAATTGAGACAGGAGACTGCTGTCGAACAGTTCCTAACTAGCAGCAGTCATGTGAACTTCTGCGGCTGTTAGACACAACACTGTGCCTAAGTATGTTCAATGAGTGACTCTATCCCTCCGGGGCTGACAAGAACCATTACCTTCCTACTAATTCTTCCAGACTGTGGTTGTAAGCTTAATTATTTGCACCAGATTTTGTCAAGTACACACCACCTCTCCCCAAAGTTGGATTTCTTTAAGAAATCTTAAAAGCTTGAAAAGTTTACTTTGAACTTACGCGAGTAAAAGTTCAACGTTCAATGTAAATTTGCTATCAAAGTACATATACTCTGCATGTTACCATATACTGTCAGCTGGTGGTGTAGTGGCATCCACACAAGACTTCAAGTTGAGTGGTCTCGGTTCGAATCCAGCTGGCTCCTTGCACGCTTTCCAATCCATGCTGGGTTGAGCATTGAGCTAGCAACTCAACCTCGTAAATGATAAATAAATGCTAAAGGAACAGCAAGGTTGCCACCTGATGCACCACAAGGCATGGAGAGGAACAATGATCATATACTACGCTGAGATTAATTTTCTTGCAGGCATTTACAGGAAATTAGTGAAATACAATAGAATGTTATGAGAACTATGAATGTGTAACATGCTGTGAGGTTTCACTGTTAAAGCCAATGCATCGGCTTCTATGTAATGTTCCACTGCTAAGGAAATAGGTTCTCTGTAGCAGCAATGTTTGGATTATGGCTAGAGATAACGGGGCTTTGGACTGCAGGGTTTAGCCAATGAGGAAATGTTCTTCTTTCTTGTGTATCTGGAAGCCGGGTTTTTCGTAGGCTTTCGTTAGGGAGCAATGGAGAGAGAGGACACGAATGGAGAGAGTTGGAAGACCACTGAACGGAGTGGACTGAGGAGCGAGGGTCCGAGGGCCGGCTACAGTTGGAGGTCGGCGACGCTCGGAGGAGGTCTGTGGTTGATGAATAGCCGTATCAGTGAGCTCCAACAATGTGCAATAGACTTTTTTCCTTAAAATGGGCCATTTTTCTTTTTATTTTCTTTACTAACTCTTTATTCAGATTAAGATTTATAAAATTCAATTATTTAATCACATATTGTGTACTGTTTGATATTTTGCAGCGCGGATTTGTAACCGGGCAACACATCACGCAGCATCCACATAAACGAGATTTCTCAGTTTTGCGGGGTCAGTGGTTGATTTCCCCTAGGCGAACACGTGCTGGCCGAGCCTGAGGGTTACACATAAACAGATTGATACTGACAAGCGACCAATACGTGAGAGAAGAAAAACTTTGCAAATAAAAATAATACTGAGAACATGAGATATACAGAGCCCTTGAAAGCGAGTTTATATGTTGTAGAATGTGTTGAGAGTAGTGATGAATAATATTTTCCATGCCTATTCAGGATCCTGATGATTGTCAGGGATCTGGTAGTGTAGGACTGAAGACTCCAGTACCTTCTGCTGATGGGAGGAGTGAAAAGAGGGCTACATTGTAAGAGGATAGAAGGATATAAATACGCATCTTTTATTAGTGAGGTAACTACTGCAGACTGAGAACAACCTTTTTTGGTTTCTTGAATATGAAAACTTTCCTTAATGTGTTTAGCAAACTGAAAAGGAATCAAAACCATTTATTAAACGAGGGCAAACTATACTCAAATTATATCACTAGGTCTAATTGTGGTGATCTTAACAAAAGCAGAATTACCTAATATAAAACAGTGCTTCACCTTCAACGATTCCTAAAGCACCTGACTGAAAGACTGATTATAATGGCAGTGGATCAGAGAGGATGGGGAAAGCAACAGGCACAGTGATTAGTGCTGAACAGCACCGTAATCAATCTAATTGAGTAAAAGATTCCCGATGTATAAGATTCAGCAGCCTGCTATATTAACAAGATAATTGCAATGTATATTATTGATGGGAATTTCGTTAAAGAAAAATTTATAAAACAACATGAAATACGTTACAAACATGAAAAGCAGTTCCAAAAGCGATATCTTTAAATGTATTACTTATGAATAAATACCAGTAAAGAAATGCAAATAATTTTACACGTACTGCTTCAGAAGATGGGAATGCATAATTTATATTGACACTTGCTAGTTTTTGCTGGAAGAGGCAAATGTAATCAATCACTCTGAGTTTCTTGGGAGAATCCAATTAGCATTTGTAGCTGACTAACAACGAGTATTGTAGAAGAGTGCAAAATGATAACTATTGGTAGAAGATACATGGACCAATTCAAAGACTCAAAGGTTCAAAGTGTATTTATTGTCAAAGTATGTATGGAGTATACAACCCTGAAATTATACTTCCCACAGACAGCCACAAAACAAAGAAAAGCCTGGAACCCATTCCAGGCATGAAAAGCATCAAACCCCCACCCCATGCAAAAAAAAATTGCACAAATGGCAAAAAAGTTAAAAAAAAATTAGTGAAAAACACAGAAAATAAAATACAAAATAAAAAGAGTTCAGGAATATTCAGTTCAGCTCAGTTCAATTCAATCTCGCAGTTGTCATTCATTATCTACAGACCACCCCAATCAAGATTGCCCAAAATAGTAACAAAAAAAGGAGTAACTTGAAACCAGAAATAACATTAACATGAGACCCAGAGCAAAGTACTTCTTCCATTTGAATCACTAAGATCTCCAAGATCTTGGCAGTTGTGAGGATGGCTTACAGTGAATTGAAAATCTTGAGCATAAAGACATAAAGAAATAGAATGCACTGTAGCTTTTGGAAAGCATCAAGTTGGATAAGTCTCTGGGACTGGACAAGACTTGGGAGGCTACTGTGGGAGGTGAGGGAGGAGTTGGCTGAGCTTCTGGCAATGATCTTTGCATCATCAAATTTGCCCACATTTCCAAATAGTCTATGTCTGGTTGAATGGTTTGACAATCTTCCTCACCGTTATTGTGTGAATGAAGTCACTGGAGAAAATTACTGGTAGATACAAAGCAGTTTCTTTACTTGACAAAACAAGGTACAACAGGCATCATATGGATACACTTTCAGTGGAAAGGTCCGCTGACCCAGTGTAGTGCTCGATATTTTATGTGCCAAACATCAAAGGACAGCTCCATATTTACAATGTATAGACAATGCTTTCTTTGAAACCACATGCAACTTTCACACCTCCTGATTCAGATCCACATCACAGATATTCAGATGAATTTTAATCAGCATTATCTGGACTGGGATTCAAAGCTTTTAGGAGCTCATTGTTCAGGGCTGCACTCCCTATTAAATGCACAACGCACTTTCAGTCCTGAAGACTAGTAGCCAAAGTCAATTGCTATATGTATATGTCCTAAACCCAAAAATCACTCTAACACTCACTTCACTATCAATATCTCAACCAATGTTTATACCATCTACAAACATACTAACCAGTCCAACTATATTTTTGTCCATGTCATAGATTCCAGCACTGAACCTTCCAAGACACTACTCGTCACAGACCACCAGTCAAAATAACACCCTTCCATCAATACCCTCTGTCTTCCAAGCCAGTTTGAATCCAACATATTAAATCTTCATGGATCTTATGTGTTGTAATCTTCTTGATCAGCCTACAATGAGGAACCTTGTTAAAAACTTTACTAGTGCCCATGTAAACAACATCAACCGCTCTATTCTCAAAAATCATCTTAATCTCCTCAAAAAAACTCCATCAAGTTTGTAAGGCATGACCCTATCACCAGAAGGCTACATATAGTTTTCCAAATAAATCTATGCCTTTCTATATGTGATTAGATCCTATCCCAATGAATCATCTCCAATATTTTCCCTACCATTGATGTATGGCTCGTTGGCCTACTACTTTCTCATTTGCCTTTCACAGCCCTACATAAAATAATGAGGAAAGGTATTTGTTATTCTCCAGTGCTCTATAACCTCAACTGAGGCTGAATAAGATAAAAAAAAATCTCTATCAAGGTTCCAGCAATCACCATTCTTGTCTTTTTCTACATTGAATAATCTCATCATGCCCTGGCAACATCCATCTTCAAGAGACCAAGCACTTCCCCCTCCTTAACCTGTTCTAGAATATCATCTCCCTGATTTCATGATCCTCCTGTGTGATCCCACTCTCCGCCTGGTGCCCATTTCACTGTTAATGTATGTATTAAATGGTTTAGGATTCTCTTCAATCTGACTCACCAAAGACACTTCATAGACACGTTAGCCATTCTGATTTCCCATTTATGTTCCCTACAGTTTACTTTATATTCCTTAAAAAGTCATGTCCAATTTTAGCTTCCTAATCATAAAACATAGAAACATAGAATATTACAGCACAGTGCAGGCTATTCAGCCCATGACATTTTGACATCCTTTTAGCCTGCTCTAAGATGAATCTAACCCTTTCATCTCACATAGCCTTCCATTTTTCGATCATCCATTTGACTGCAGAAAAGGCTCATCCATAAATAACCATAAAAATATCCTGGTAGTGTATTCCATTCCACTCTGTCAATTCTTTATCTTGTACACCTTTATCACAACATTTCTCACCCTCCATTGGTCCAAAGTGAAAAGCCCTAGTTTGCTCAACTGATCGAACTCCCTAAGGCCATCTCATAAGTCATACTCTCTAATCCAGGCAAAATCCTGACAAATCTCCTCTGCACCCTCTCTAAAATTTCTTCTGATGATGCGATGACCAGAACTGGACACAATATTAAAGGGTGATCTAACCAGTGTTTTATGAAGCTGCAACTTTATCTTGCATCTCTTGAACTCAATCCCTTGAATAAGGAAGTCCAACACACCAGAAAACTTCTTAACAGCCTGATAAACTTGCCTGAAAGCTTTGAAGGATCTATAGACATGGAACCCAAGATTCTTTTGTTCCTCGAAACTGCTAAGAATTCTTTCAGTAACCCTGTATTCTGCCTTCAAATTCGATCTTCCAAAGTGAAGTACTTCACACTTTTCAGGATTGGGCTCCATTTACCATGTCTCAGCCCAGCTCTACATCATATCAATGTCCTCTGGTAACCCTTGACAACATTTAAGCTATCCAGCACATTGTACCATCTGCAGTCTTACAATCCCACCCTTCCACTTCCTCATCCATGTCATTTATAAAAATCACAAGGTGCAGGGGTTCCAGAGCAGATGGTTGTCGAACAACACTTGTCATCAATCTCTATGCTCCATCCACTACCAACCTCTTCTTTTATAGGCAAGCCAATTCTGAATCCACACAGCAAAGTTTCCCTGGATCCCATGGGTCCTGACATTCTAAATGAGACTTATCAATCATCTTACTAAAATCTATATGTACCAGATCCAATGATCTACCTTCATCAATGTGTTTTTTGACATCCTCAAAAAATTCAATCAGACTTGTGAGGCATGACCTCCTACTCACAAAGCCCTACTGACTATGTTTAACAAGTCTTTGCTTCTCCAAATGCTAATAAGTCTTATGTCCAAGACTCTTCCCTCACCACTGTGGTGAGACACAATGATCAACACTCAGCAGCCACTTTTTCAAACGCACCTGCACATTTGCTCATTAATGCAAATTTCTAATCAGCCAATCATGTGGCAACAACTGAATGCATAAAAGCATGCAGGCATGTTCAAACAGTTCAGTTGTTGCTCAGACCAAACATCAGAATGGGTAAGAAATATGATCTCAGACCATGGAATGATTGTTGATGTCGGACAGGGTGGTTTGAGTATCTCAGAATCTGCAGACCTCCAGGGATTTTCATGCTTAACAGCTCTGGAGTTTACATAGAATGCTTCAAAGAACAAAAAGAAAACATCCAGTGAATGGTGTTATGTTTTGTAGCTCCAAATCATAAAACTAATCGAAGTAATGTGCCAGAAAGAATGTGTTTAACTTTGCTTTACTTTAAACAAGACTTGCATATATCTTGATCAGTAGTCTCTTGTACATCACTCTCTTGTGCTTGATGACTTCATCTTGGAAGGGGGCAAAACAATTTGTAAATGACGAAAAATACTAGATGGTCAGCAATGAATTGGAAAATTGCTCAGTTACCCCATTGTTTCTGGTATTTGGTGAGATCTATATCAACTTTTCTCATGTATATACAATAACTAGATCATAACTAACAATATAACAGCACACACACAAACACAGGTGCATATATGCACACATAAACTCCAACATGCATTATATTTAAAACTGATGGTTTTTGATTAATGGATGATATAACTTCAGCCTTAAGTTAAAGCAAATCCAAGTGAGGTTACAGCATCTTTAATTGAATTTAATTTATTTGAATTATAAAGAAAGCAAGACAGTGGTTATAGTTCATTAGGAGTTTGAAGAGAATTGGGTTGTCTCCTAAAAAAACTCAAAAACTTCTATAGGGGTACCATGGAGAGCATTCTGACGGGCTGCATCACTGTCTAGAATGGGGGTGAGGGCTACTGCACAGGACCAAAAGAAGCTACAGAAAATTGTAAAATTAGTCAGCTAGCCTCCATTGTACCCAAAACATCTTGAAAGAGCGGTGCCTCAGAAGGGTGGTGTCTGTTATTAAGAACCTCCATCCCCAAGGGCATGCCCTCTTCTCATGGTTAACATCGGGAAGAAAGTACTGAAAGCACATACTCAGCAACTCAGAAACAGCTTCTTCTTCTCAGTCATGTGATTCCTAAATGGATATTGAACTCATGAATTCTACCCAATTTAAAGAAATATATACTGTATATTTCTGTTCTTGTGCTATTTTTATCTAACTAGTTAATATACATACAGGTACATACAGTAGTTGATCTACTTATTTATTTTTTTCTTCTTTCTATATTATCATATATTGCATTGAACTGCTGCTGTTAGGTTAACAAATTTCACGACACATGCCAATGATAATACACCTGACTCTGATTTTGATTCTGATTGACTGTATTTCAATGGAATGTCCAAATGTTCCTTTGATAACAATGTCAACAATTTATTTTCTGTTTGACCCAAACCAAAGATTTCTAAACTTGTAACCAAAATCATAAATACATCAAGTTAACTGATTAAAACAATACAGATAATCTCTGCATTACTTGCACCTGGGAATTGCAAACATTTATATTTGCCTTCCATTACTTCTTTCATTTTAGTCTGAGCAGATCCATTGTCTCAAAAATTGTGGGATAAAATTTTCCTATTGTTGCTGAACCCAGCACACTTTGCTTATTGCATTACCCAGTAAGTTACTCTATTCCTCAGGTGAATATAAGAAGCTGAGGGAGACAGCAAAGAGGAGTTAGCTATAAAAGCAATATTCTCATTTAATGGCACTAAATTTTTGATGTGGGTATGTGGATCACTCTTTCTTTGTTTGTGAAAATTACGAATTGGTTCATTTCCATTATATTTACCAAGATAGTGTGGACAACTAATGTTTGCATTCTATCCAAACATATTTTGAGTTAGTACAGAAGGGGAAAAAAAGAAAAAGAATGGAGAATTAAGTGTTACAGTTGCAGAGGAAGTACATGCATGTAGGCAAATACAGTAGAGTTCAAGGTCCATGATAAAGTAGACTGGGAGATCAAAAGTTCACCTTTATCATATAGGAGGTTTGTTCAAGAGTCTTATAGCAATGGGATATAAGCTATCTTTGAGCCTAGTGACATTTGTTCTCAGGGTTTTGTAACTTTAGCCTAATGGGAGGGGGAGAAGTGGTCAAAAGTATCCTTGATTATGTTAACTGCTTCCCCAAGACAGCATATATTGTGGACAGAGTCAATGGAGGGGAGGCTGATTTTTATGTTGTACTGGGCAACATTCACAACTCACTGTCATTTCTTGCAGCTTTAAATACCAACCATGCTTTCCATTGTCCATCTGTAAACCTGGTGAGGTCATCACGAACATGCCAAATTGCTATGGGCTTTTGAGGAAGTAGAGGAACAATTAGCTATATCATCTACATAGTTGGACCAGGGAAAATAATTGGTGATGTTTACACCTAGGAAATTGACAGTCTTAACCACCTTCACCTCAACACCATTGATACAAACAGTAGACCAAGAACTTCAGCTGTGATATTGAGAGAATAGCTTTTTTTTGTGTTTTCCTGTTTACTGACTCACTAAGTACAATGTTCCCAACTGATGCATTCCAAGTTCTTGCTATTTCATCACAGAATTCCAGCATGTGCTATGGTTGAAGCAAGTTCTTCAGAGATACATACCAGTAGAAGATTGATAACGGGGTCTCTGTAAAGAATTGTGTGCAATCTGTGAATCCCTAGGCTTGAAAAAACTGCAATGCACGCAAATTCCATATGCCTTTTGCATACCCTTGAGAAATGAAAGAAAAGCGGACAACATCTTCTTTCCTTTTCAATATCAGGAAACCACCAGGATTTCTGCATTTGTAGCACAATAATATGATGCACTTGCAATATTACAATCAAAGAGTACATATAGAATATACAGTAGGTAACCTTTCCAGTGGAGCAGTAGGCTGTGAGATTTTGCACAAATGGTCATCTCTGGCCCAGAACCAAAAAAATTGAGGGATGGCAAAATTAGCCTTGCTTTTTTTGCACATAAGACCAAAGTGTATCTGATAATTTTCCCCTGACACAAATGAGGACAAAATAAGGCACTTTCCTCAAAATTTCCCTGCACTATTTTTTTTTAAATCTCTGCACAATATAAATTAATGTCACCTAAAGACATGCTATTCTCAGTCACACAACCGTGAACATAACTTGCAAATATCACATGGGTAAACTTCATGTCATCCTGTATTCTTTTCAATATTGCAATGCAACTGCTTGACAGAGGAGATCTGGGGCCTTACTTGAAATATGTGTGGTCTGCAGTCAGGGACCAGTGATATGGTGTTCTGTTCCATTCCCTGGTCCATGATGCCTTTTAAAACATTCCATGTGTGGGATGTCACAGAATTGACCCTTCTTATTCCTGCCTTCGCTGCATAACAGTAAACCCCTCTGACCTTGCAAAAGTTAACCAGATGAAGCACAAAAATGGCATGTAGCCTACTTTTCAATTATGTTTCTCTTGCCACTTTTGGTTCATAAGAAGTATGTGTACATGAGTCGGGTGTGGAGAGAGGGAAAGAATTTCCAGAGGTCTATATTCTAGTTTTTATTTAAGTATAAGGTTGAAAAGGGGAACGGTTTAAGAACAGAGTTCAAAGCAGAATTCATTTTGAAAGGCAACAGGGTAATATATTCACCTTAAGTTTTGATCGTTCCATTTGATTTGATACAGCAACAACATCTATCATCACTAACTACAAGTGTTTAAAAATGCAGTTTATCATCAGTAACTACAAGTGCTTAAAAATGCAGTCTTTCATATTAAGCATCTTTAGGGAAATCACTGAACACTGAGTGAACACATATTCACTGGGTTCAATCAGGTTTGATAAAAGTTCTGCTCTATCACAATGATTCAGTCAGAAAGTAAACTTGCTGACGAAGTCCTTGGGGAACATTGCTTTACTTTAAAGACAAAGCCTGGTTCTCTCTAAACTTATTATAGCGTTCTCTATTTCATGTCATTTTGGACATCAACTTGTCAGATAACCGTCGTTATCTCCAGGCTATAGAGAATGATTAGCTTCAGTGACAGATGAAATAACTGTCAGACTCGCTAAGTATTGTCTGCCTGTGTGTGCTGTGGGCTAGCAGAAACTATTCTTGGTTCTGTGATTATGTCAAAATTGGGATAAATTTTCTGTGGCGGAAGACTGGAGTGCCAGACAGATGTTGCATATTATAAATGACAGTTCAGTCATGAGTTGAATATTTAATAACACTTTTGATATTTATTTTGTATGCGACGTGACTCGATATTAAATGCTTTGTACTGCAGCAATAATGCCATCACCATAGATTATAAGCAGAATTTCTCCGTCAGTCAGTGATGGAAGAGGAAAGGACTAGCTCATAAATCTAAGAGACTACTAATGATCAACCATTAATTGAAACACCTTGCTACAATTATCATCCTACTTTAAGATTACCATTAAATGACCCCCCAATCTCTTATTTTCAGTGAACACAAGACTAAAGGATACCACAGTATTTGTTTTCATCAATGTTAAACATCTCCATCACAAATTTGGAGTAACAGATCCCTGGAATGTTATTCATCTTGCCAATAGATGGATTGTGGTTTTCTTCAATGTGTGAATATGCTCAGTGTTTGCTGTTTGCTCTTTATTTCAGGTGTGCGATCCCACTGTTTTCCTCTCAGAGGGAAAAGTCTGAAAGTTTGCCTGCCTTCTAGGATGGAGGCAACTCCAGTGCAGGACAGTGGATGACATTGAGGCTTTTGCTATGGCAGTTTACTGAACTTTTACCTATGTTTTCCAGCTGTATCACAAGCAATTCTATCTTTGAGAAATACCTTAAAACAGGCAGTATTGATTAAGCATGCTTTATAAATCACACAGCTTCTTTATATTTTGATTGGAATCAATGGAAATTGGCATGTGGAAAAACTTTATTGTTTTTACTCTTGAATTGCCAGTATATTTTAAATGTGTGAATGCTGCATTTGAGATGGCAATCATTCCTGAGCACTCTTCCATGTGCTACACCCTCATTTAAGGAAAGAGTTATGTCCCCCAGTCATTTAGCTGAATTGTGGCTTCTCAAACTTAAAAGCCTAGCAAGGCTTTAAGTGAATACTTGATCATAATATATACAGTGTTGCCATCTTCTGAATTTCATTAACATTAGCTGAAACATTGACAAGAAAGTAATTATCAGACAGAAGTAGCAAACAAGAGAAAATCTGCAGATGCTGGAAATCCAAGCAACACACACAAAATGCTGGAGGAACTCAGCAGGCCAGGCAGCACCTATGGAAAAGAATACAGCCAATGTTTCGGGCCAAAACCGTTCAGAAGGTCCAGAGCAATAAAAGCGGAGGAGTAGATTTAAAAGGTGGAGGGAGGGGAGAAAGAAACACAAGGTGATAGTGAAACCTGAAGGTGGGGGGATGAAGTAAAGAGCTGGGAAGTTGATTGGTGAGGAACAGAAGACCATGGAAGAAAAAAGGGGAGAGAAGCACCACCTTTTAAACCTACTGCTCAGCTTTTTTTACAGATAGAAGGAGCACATTTTTAAATTACCTGTAATTCTGAACTTTTGTTTGGCGAGGCTGTTCTAACCGTACAATGCTGTGCATTGAAGGGCAAGATTATGACAACAAGAAATGTGAGTCGACTTAAGTAATCACCCATGAATAAGGATACCCCTGCCTAACCAGCAGAGCCTGTTTCTGAAACATCTTTAAGATCACGTATGGCAACGAGCTGTTCTGCTGAGTCAACCTGTACCAACTATTTTTGTCAAGATAGTTAAAGTTTGACTGACAACCATTTAAGAGTCTCTGGTATGGGATAACTACTCCCTAATTGAAACTACTGTGCTCCTGACGAAATATGCATGCCACGTTGTCAGGTAAATTAACCCACACATCATTAAAACATAAGGTCTTGCCCAATGATGTATTACTGGAACAGAATTATTGACCTCATTAGTTCTCCTTGGCTTTGCTTGGCTTCATCTCATTATTGGACTATGATGTCAGGAAGATAAACAGACTTAAAGGCCTCTCTTAACATCAGCCACAAAGTTAAATCATTTCAGTGTGACTTTGCATTATAACTATTGCATCATTTTCTCAGCTGCACCTACAGCTTCTAATTATTATCTCTTACACCGCCTGATGGAAATCATGAATTTATACTGTGATAGAGCCATACTCCAGGGTCAAGCTACCCTTGTCTAAATATCAATTTGATTCTTTATCATTAACTTGATTGTTTTTATTTTTTGGATAATTAAAGATGATCTTGTCATGTGTATATTGAAACAAGCTATGATATACGTTGTTCGCATCAGATCAAATCAGCAAGGACTGTGCTGGGTAGCTCACAAGTGTCGTCTCGCTTCAAGCACCATCATAGCATGCCCTCAAATCACTAACCTTAATGGAATATGGGAGGAAACCAGATCACTTGGAAGAAACCAACGTAAATTAAAGGCTGTTAAAAACAATGGGGGAATAGAACATTTCAACAGGATGTAAAAAAGTAAGAAATAAGAAAACATTCCAACAGTCTTTCAAACTGGAATTTAGCAGCTTTTCAGCAGTTCTCTAAGATGTGATGCTAGTTAGTAAACTATGTTCAATACTTTCCTTTACCTTTGGGAAGTATGCAACCTGTATTCATGAACACTCCAACAAATTTATTTATGAGGTCATCAGAAAACAAAAAAAATACTTCAGGTTAGGGACTTTCAACCCTTTTTATGCCATAGAGCTTTCCCAATAACGGAGGAGTCTGTGAAACCCCAGGGTGGGAACCCTTGCTTTAGATACTCATGGATGATGCATGAAGCGGTGCTGGTAGGATTAGGTTTCTTGGGTATGGAGAATGTGGGAAAACATGGGGTAGACTTGAGGGTCATGGGTTTGGAATGAACATAGTGCAGAGATAATGCAGCTGAATGCCAGGTGAAGGAGGTTTGCCCAGTGACTGGAAAGGCTGGTTACAAGGAGGAAATAGATGCAAGCGTTGGAGGCATTCTAGGGGAAGGTAGGAAGATAAACAAAAAGATATTTGGGGATGAGGCGATTGCTTGTGAGGATGGATGGGCACAGGAACCAGAAGGAATCCATGGGCAAAGGTACCTTTGCTTGAGCTACTCACGTGTGTATCTTGTGCAGGCAGCTGTTCATATTTACCTCCAACTGCATGTATATGTTCAGCCCACGCAACAATGCTGGGTTTCTTGTTCTTCTGGAAACCAATTCTATTGAAGAAAGGCCTTTCTGTGTCAAGTCCATAATATATAGCTGGTGAGCAACATCCAACCTCACAGTAAAAGAAATTAAGCACAAACACCTGCTGCTCCTTAAAATAAACCCAAAATCTGCAACATCAGCATCCCTTATGGACAATGCTAACAGCCCTGAACAATCCCTGAATGTCACTTCTCTTTCATAGCCTGGGAACTCAGATAATTTGATAATGGTATCGCTGTCCTGAGTGAGACAAGAGAGGAAAGTGAAAGCCCAGATAAAACAACAAAGTGATGGATATACCTTCTTCTGAAGGGAGAGGAAGTTCATGGGATATATTTTGACATTAAGAACGATGTCCCTTCGTGTCTTCAGGTATTCGCTTGTAGGATAAATGAACATCTCATGACACATCAGCTCACTCGACTGTGGGACACCATAAACCTGGGGTTTATGGAATAGGCAAATAGGACTTCCATCCCATCCCAAAAGGAGGCAGATTAATTCTTAGACCATAAGACATAGGAGCAGAATTAGGCCATTCAGCCCATCGAGTCTGCTCTGCCAT
The DNA here is from genome assembly GCF_030028105.1 of Mobula birostris. Classification (NCBI taxonomy): domain Eukaryota; kingdom Metazoa; phylum Chordata; class Chondrichthyes; order Myliobatiformes; family Myliobatidae; genus Mobula; species Mobula birostris. The sequence continues at coordinate 32,803,253 of NC_092391.1, read as the reverse complement.
TCTATCATGGTTGATCCCAGATCCCACTCAACTCCATACACCTGCCTTCTCACCATATTCTTTGATGCCCTGACCGATCAGAAAACGGTCAACTTCTGCCTTAAATATATACACAGATCTGGCCTTTGCCACAGTATTTGGCAGAGCATTCCACAGATTCACTACTCTCTGGTTAAAAAAATCCTCCTGACCTCTGTTCTAAAAGGTTCAATTTTGAGGCTGTACCCTTTAGTTCAGGATGCTCCCACCACAGGAAACTTCCTCAACACATCCACCCTATCTGGTCCTTTCAACATTCGATCAAGGTGACCTGTAAGTCAGGATCAGAAAAGTCACCAATCCCTGGTAAGTTTTGTTTGGCAAGCAAAGTGTAGGGAAAGCAAACTTCACTACAATCCTCCTCCTGATACAATGCATAGTATTGTCAAAAGAAGCACTTTACTTCTCTTGATGTACTCCTTAGTTTTCTATATTAGACAACATAAAATTTAGTTTGCATACTTTCTCTTAACTAATAGAAAGGAGATGGCGGGTTTTAAAGAATATTCAAGGTTAACAATAATATATTTTTATTTCAGGAGAGGCAAATCAAAAATGATAGGGTTCAGTTCTCTTAATGTGTAGAATAAATAAATGGAAACTCACAATTTCTATGTGGTTTTGATTCTGCTACCTACAAATGTAGTAGCAGTAACACATCCCACTAAAGAATGACAACAGATTAATGCATGCTTTTCCTGAATGTTTAAAATTCATTGTAAATCCTCCTTGAAATAGTGACTAAAGGATGCAGCTCAGATTGCATGCATCCATTTGAAATGAAAGAGAAATTTGCAATAACCACCTGATACTGCCTTGTGATAATTTATTACAGTCAGTTCAGCTTGAACAGAGTTGAAGTGAACTTCATTGCTTGGACTGGTAAATCAATAACACTTAATCTGCTTGTTCCTAAGGAGATAAAACTTAGTTTCACTGGTATTTATTTATGGACCAAATGTCAAGGCATTTCTAGTCACTAAATCAGAAGTTTATGTATCTAGAAGATTATGATCAGTAGAGCTAGATGACAGAAATCATAAATCCCAGACCCGTATGCAAGATATTACAAATTTAATTTATGTGTCTATTGAAAAACTTTGATAGGAAGTCAGGGCTCAATGTGCAGGACACCATCAAGGTTGATATGAGCAGCAACAAGAAATGTATAGATTAGGATACCAAGGTTATTAGTTTAAAAAAATACGTAGATCACACAAGAGGAAGTCTGAAACTCCACTGTTAGAAGCTGTGAAGGAATAAGTCTAGAAAAGAGGCACTGTGGCAAACAGTAAACAATACGATCGATGACAGTGCTGGAAGAAGTAGTGAGGCAGAGACTTGCAAGGTAGAAAGATAGACAGAACAACACATACAAAACACTAGAAGAACTCAGCAGTCCAGGCAGCACCTATAGAAGAGTAAATAGTCGACAGTTTAGTCTGAGATCCTTTAAGATAGACAGAGGGTGTGATTTGAGGAAACCAAGAAATAAAAGGTCAGTCACATATATCTTCCAGCCTGCTTTTACTGTTGCTGTGGTCATGACCTAATCTTTAGTCTCCACCCCGCTGTCCTGCTTGGAGACAAGAGAGGAGTTGCATATTAAAAAGATCTTTTTTCCTAACTTGACATGTTGCTGATGTTGATGTTTAGTTCCCTTATATGAGAAGAATGCCACAGATTGTCTCTTTTCTGTCATTGGATTTCAAGGTCACAGGAAGGAAATAATTTTTCTCTCTTTAATATGTGGGTCAGGATTTATCTGAGGTATCTGTTATACAATCATATCAGATTTGGAGAAAAAGAATTATTTTTTAAATATGTGACTAACTGTATGATCAATGACTCCATTAGTTTGTCAGATAAAGGGACATCTATTAGCTAAGATAGATTTTTACTTAATTTGCTTCATTCAGACCTGCTTAATTATTTATGTGCTTCTAATGGTTTAACTTCGCTTGCATTGTTTTCACATTTTAAAGATTTTTTTCCCTTTTTTGTTAAATAATTTTTAAAGTTTCTGAGAGAATGTAAATGTCACAAGCATTCAGTTTGTTTGACAGCTTTGATAGCTGGTCCAGCCTGAGGGCACGAGGCAATCCGCTTTCTGCACATTTCTGTGGGATTTGCCGCTGGAGGGATCGATACTGCTTATATGCAGTGCCACTCCAAGAAAATTCTGTTGCCAGAAATAAGAGCTGAGGCTACATTTTATTTTCAGAATATTTTCTTCTCATTTCTGTTGGTCAAATATTTAAGCTTCAACCTTAGCAAGGAAAATAATATAAAATTATATTATATTTTTTCTTTATAGACTTTCTGAAATATAAATCACTTTCCTTAATAATTAATATCTATTTATACAACTTGTAAAAGTGCATCAATTCCGCCTGAACTCAGTGTTGGCACTTTCATCTTGATTAAGATCATGGATTCAAGAGCATCTGTGATCTCAGATGGTACTCCACTGCAGCACTGAGGAATTGCTCTCATCTTCGTGACCTGCTGTCTCAGGATGACGTGAAAGATTCCACGGCATTTTTGAAGAGTGTGAGATAGTTGTTAATCAAAAAGATGAATTCCCTGAAAACCAATTCAAAATTTCTGGTTACCTCCAAATGAATGCCTTGTTTTCAACCATATTCTGCTGCCTGCTAAATCTTTGATGATATCATGACAGGGTAAAATGAAATTTCTTAAATACAAGTTTCTAAAGAATTAATAGACTTTTGAAAATGTAATAACCATAAACAGAAAGATAAATGATGTGGATTGCTTAATAGAAAATACCATTTCCTTTCTATTAATTTTAAGAAATAGTGAGTCTAACTGATACACCTTTTGCAGATTAAACGTTTAGAGCTTCTAAAAGTATCATCTGTATGGAAGTGAAATATTCTAAAGTGCTGCATTTTCAACTATACCAGCAGATTAAGAAATATACTATGAGAATTCCAGCACAACTCTGAGTACCTGGCAATATCAAAGTTCAAAAGACTGCAAATGAGAAATGCAGTGATTTAATTGTCCATTTAAATGTGATCATAACACAATCATTTATGTGTAGTTTCATTTTCCTCTTTCAACTATTGCTGAAGAGAAGCCATTGCAGACAAATAATTCCATAAAGTGGTTGTGAAACCCCCCTTCTTTCTGGCATCTCAGGAAATAGTTCATTAGTCCTCGCTGGCAGTCTCCCAACTCAGTGCCCAGATACCCACTCTTCTCCAGCCTTGTATGTCTAGGGGATACACACTCTGGTCCCGCCAAATCCGTGAGATTGGGATGTCTCGCCCACCCAAACCCTGGTTTCTGTGAATGGTGTGTGATTTGCTGCCCTGTTACAGCTCATCGCAGGAAATAACAGATCACACACGGCATACAATTAAAAGAAGTATATTTATGAATAGTAACTTAACTAAAGAGTTAGGAGAGAAAAGAAAAAAAAAACAAAAAGGCCCATTAAAATTAAACAGTCAAATGTTGCACAGGTTGGAGCTCAAATCTTCCAAAAGTCATATTCGCTGATCCCCCAGTAGACATCCACAGCTTGACTCCATTGAATCATGGTCCCTTCCAGGTTCATTCCTACAACTGGTTCTCTCCAGCATCTTCTCTCTTCATCTCCCACCAAACAAAAACAAAGAATTCCCTCAGTGTCAGGCACAAAAAAAACAGCTCCTCCAGTCTTCTCACCTAATTGGATTGCCAACATTCCCAAGCACTCCTTATCTCTGTCAATAACCCAAACACTAGCAGTGAAACCTTTATTAGGGCATTACATTTGGAATTGCTTCAAAGAGAAATAGCTAACATTTCAGGTCCAGGACTTTTTGTCAAATATTCCTTCCACAGATGCTGCCTGGCCTGCTGATACTTTTCCAACATTTCTTGTTCCTTTTCCTAAATTTCCAACATCTGCAGTACCATTTTCACTATCATGCCTCATCTGTTATGACAACACATACAAAATGCTGGAGAAACTCAGCAGGTCAGGCGGCATCTATGGAATTGAATGAACAGTCGACGTTTCAGGCCGAAACCCTTTTTCAGTACTGAGAAGGAAGGGAGAAGTTGTTAGAGTAAAAAAGGTAGAGGGGAGTGGAGGAAGGAGGCTAGCTGGAAGGTGGTAGATGAAGCCAGGTTGGTGGGAAAGGTCAAGGGCTGGAGATGAAGGAATCTGATAGGGGAGGAGAGTGGGTGGTAGGAGAAAGGAATAGAGAAGGGAGCTAGGGAGAAGTGATGGGTAGGTGAAAATAATAAAAGGTCAGAGTGGGGAATAGAAGAAAGGAGAGGTGGAATTTTTTTTGTCCCTGATGGAGAAATCGATATTCATGCCATCAAGTTGGAGGCTCCCCAGGCGGAATAGAAGATGTTGCTCCTCCACCCTGAGTGCTATAGTTCTTGTACTTGCACATTTTGTCAGGTGAAGCAGGCTGATCTGGCCCATGATATTTCATTCTGAGCACTGTGAGTGGACAGTCTTCTCCCTGTGGATGCCGTATCTTTTTTTCAACTAGTCACAAATTCTGGGTGAATGCAGTTGTCAATAGTTGTTATGTAAGCATCATCTCTAGACCATGCATGTAGATTATGTTATAGAGTCAGCTGGTAATTGTCTTGCCCTCTTTACATCATATAGATACTTGTCATGAATGAACAAAGCTGGTTAGCGCTAACCATTGACAAGAGAAAATCTGCTGATGCTGGAAATCCAGGCAACACGCAAAAAATGCTGGAGGAACTCAGCAGGCCAGGCAGCATCTATGGAAAAGTGTAAACAGTCGACGTTGCGGGCCGAGACCCTTCATCAGTCCTAACCATTGACAAGTTTGAGAGATGCAAGCAATTTAGAATAAAACATGACGCATGCTTCTTAGTTCATTCAGAGAGTGTTGAGAGTGTCAAATAAGCTGCCATTGGAAGTGAACGATGTGGGTTGGATTTCAAAATTTAAGAGACGCTTGGATAAGTACATAGATGAGAGGGGTATGGAAGGCTATGGTCTAGGTTCAAGTCAATGGGACCGTGCAAAATAATAGCTTGGCATGAGTAGATAGGCCGAAGGGTCTGTTTCTGTTCTGTAGTGCTCTATGACTGTATGAAACTAGTTCTCTTTAAAGATAGCTAGATATATACATATTAATGAATTCAATTGATATGGAGATAGGCAAGTGACATTGAGGTGAAAGCTATATCTAGATCTCATTGAAAACTAAACACAAAAGACTTGATACTCAACACCTATATCTGCTTCTCACAACACACTAGAGGAACTCAGCAGGTCGGGCAGCATCCGTGGAAACAATCAGTCGACGTTTCGGGCTGGAACCCTTCGTCAGGACTGTAGGGGGAAGGGGCAGAGGCACTATAAAGAAGGTGGTGGGAGGGTGGGTAGGAGAAGGCTGGTAGGTTCCAGGTGAAAAACCAGTCAGGGGAAAGATAAAGGGCTGGGGAAGGGAGGCAGGGAGGTGATAGGCAGGAAAGGTGAAGAAAGAATAGGGGAAAACACAATGGGTAGTAGGAGGAGGCGGAACTATGAGGGAGGTAGGCAGCTGGGGGAGGGGGCAGAGTGACATAGGGATAGGGAAAGGGAGAGGGAGGGAATTACCGGAAGTTGGAGAATTCTATGTTCATACCAAGGGGCTGGAGACTACCTAGACAGTATATGAGGTGTTGCTCCTCCAACCTGAGTTTAGCCTCATCATGGCAGTAGAGGAGGCCATGTATGGACATATCTGAATGGGAGTGGGAAGCAGAGTTGAAGTGGGCGGCTACTGGGAGATCCTGTCTGTTTTGGCGGACGGAGCGGAGGTGTTTGACAAAGCGGTCCCTCAATCTGCGTCGGGTTTCACCGATGTAGAGGAGGCTGCATCGGGAGCACCGGATGAAATAGATGACCCTATCACCTCCTAACGTCCCTTCCCCCACCCCTTTATCTTTCCCCTTACTGGTTTTTCGCCTGGAACCTACCAGCTTTCTCCTTCCCACCCTCCCCCCACCTTCTTTATAGGGCCTCTGCCCCTTCCCCCTACAGTCCTGACGAAGGGTTCCGGCCCGAAACGTCGACTGATCGTTTCCACGGATGCTGCCCGACCTGCTGAGTTCCTCCAGCGTGTTGTGAGTGTTGCTTTGACCCCAGCATCTGCAGATTATTTTGTGTTTATATCTGCTTCTTATGTTTGTACATACTTAATGCTGTTAAAATGGATTCTAAGTTATCATGCAACTTAACTCAGCAGTGAAACCACAAGGTGTCATTGAAAGAATGGACAGGAACAACAACCTCATTCACAGAAACACATTACAGTATTGTAAAATTGCAAGACCCCATAAAAGTCTGAAGTTTATCTAAAGGTTATCCTGCTATTGTAGTTCAAAATATTCCGATGGAATGGAATGCAGTTTCCTGGAGCTGTTCAGATGACAAATGGTTTAGGTGAATATAAGGGTAGATTACAAACTGTAGAATGTTCTTTATCTTCCCCCAGTAAAGTTGCCAATTATTTTAAGATTAGTTAATTTGGAATCATTTATTCTAATACAGAGTTATTTGAAAGATACATTTATCAGATTATACAGTATAGATACATTAAAGACAAAGAGAATTTGAGATAGCACGGTAGCTTAGTAAAGCACAGTGTTTTACAGTACCAGCAAACTGGGTTTAATTCCCACTGCTGTCTGTAAGGCGATTATATGATGTCCCCCTGACCACGTGGGTTTCCTCCTGGTGCTCTGGTTTCCTCCCATAGTCCAAAGACATACCAGTTGAGAGGTTAGTTGGCCATTATCAAGTGTCTTATGATTAGGCTAGGATTAAATCAGGGGGTGCTGAGCAGTGAGGCTCGAAGGGCCAGTAAAGCCTATTCTGTGCTGTACCTCAATAAATAAATAAATAAATAAATAAATGTATGCAATGATATCAAACCTACTTTAAAAATCTCCAAACCTGCATTTTGACATTAGATTTGTTTTTAAAAATGCCCAGATAATATTCATTTGGATTTTATTGAGTTCAAGAACAATGGAAAAAGACTGGAGTACAAAACATATTATTATTTTATACAGAGCTTAAAGCAAGATATTATTAATTTATATGATGTTGGACAACTCTTGCGTCAGAAAAGTGTTTGAATGAAGTAACCTTTATTAACAAATTTTCTTTTGAAAAATAGGCAATGAAAATGAGATATCGTGAAATGAAAATAATTTACTGCACAATATAAATATTCTCTGCAGTGCATAATATTAAACGTACATTATTCAAAGATATGCTGAAAAACAAGGTAATTCAAATGAATTAAGATTTGTTACTAAGCTCCGGTGTAATAAAGGAATTAGTAAGTTAAAGCTGTGTCATAATTCCCGTCCCTCAGCCATCATGAATTATGAATGTTGATTGTAGTTGGAGTATCTCACACTAAATACAGCAAGTCGATAAAGTGCAAGCTGTAACTTTTCGCCCAGAAGAGATCTGAAGGTGGTTTTATATTATCTCTGCATGCAGAGTTAGAAGCTTCATTTATTTTCTGTCCTCACCTTGGATTTTTTTCCCAAATTGGTAGACTTAAATGCACTATTCATTAGCATTTGTGCTTGTTGGTTTCATTAATTTCAGTAGAAAAAGTTTTATAAGTGTAGCACAACTTCTATCGTTCAATTTAAATTTGGATGTTTGGAGCTGTCACTTATGTATTATCTATGTGAGGCTGAGCTAATACCTTATGAAAACTGGCTTGGTTTCACTCAACTTCATTATAATTAAAGTCACAGTCTAGCAGTGAATGATTTTGCATGTTATATATGTGATTTTGTTCTCATTTTTTTCATACATTACTGTCATTGATTAAAATGCCAGTATTTATTATCTATCCCGATTACCCTTCATTTAGAAAAGGTACAGGAGGAGGCAAAGGGAGGGGAGGGTAATTGCACTACTAATCAGAGACAATATCACAGCTGCACTAAGGGGATATGTAATGGAGGGGTCAGACACTGAGTCCATTTGGGTAGAACTCAGGAACAGGAAGGGCGCAATCACACTAATGGAATTGTACTACAGAATTCCAAATAGCCATCGGGACATTGAGGAACAGATATGTAATCAGATTAAGGAGATGTGTAAATATAATCAGGTTGTTGTCACGGTGGATTTCAACTTCCCTAATATAATTTGGGACCTTCTTAGTGCAAGGGGTTTAGATGGGGCAGAACTTGTTAAGTATATCCAGGAGGTTTCTTAAATCAATATATGGATGATCCAATGAGAGGAAGGCCCGTACTGGACCTGATGTTGGGTAATAACACTGGCCAGCTGACTGACCTTTCAATGGGTGACCAGTTAGGGAATAGTGACCACAACTCCTTAACTTTCAGGATAGCAATAAATATGGATAGGTATGGTTCTTGTGGGAAAGTTTTAAATTGGAGTAAAGCAAATTATGAGGTCATCTTGCAGGAACTAAAAGGTCTTAATTGGCAATACCTTTTGTCTGGCAAGTCCACATCAGACATGTGGAGGGTGTTTAAAGTACAGAGGACAGGAAAGCTGTGTTTCCATTAGAAGAAAGGATGGGGATGGAAAGGTGTGCAGGGAAGTGATGAAGTTAATCAAGAAGAAAAAGGAAAAGTATGTAAAGCTTTAGAAATTAGGATCAAACAAAGCATATGAGAAGTATAAAGAAGCCAGAAAAGAACTAAAGGGAATTATGAAAGCCAAGAAGGGCAATGAAAAGTCCTTGGCAAGTAGGATTAAGGTGAATCCTAAGGGATTTTATAATACAACAAGGGCAAGAAGATAACTAGGGAGAGGATGGGACCACTCAGGGATAAAGAGGGAACAATTGTCTGGATGCAGAGTATGCGAGTGAGATACTAAATGAATACTTTGCTTCGGTATTTACCAAGGAAGAGGACATGGAGGACCAAGAAATCAGTGCTGAGTGTATAAATATGCCAGGATGTTTAGAGGTCAAAGAGGAAGAAGTGTTAGGTCTCCTAATGAGTATTACGATGGGTATGTCCCCAGGACCTGATGGGATTTACCCCAGGTTGTTGAAGGAGGCGAGAAATAAAATTGCTGGGCCTTTGATCAGTATCTTAATCTCCTCTCTAGCCACAGGTGAGGTCCTGGAAGACTGGTGATTGACTAATGTTGTACCTCTATTTAAGAAGGAAAAGTCCTGGGAACCATAGACCAATTAGTCTCATGTCAGTTGTAGGGATATTGCTGGAGAAAAGTCTTAGGAATAGGATATCTGAGCATTTGTAAACCCATGGACTCAGTAGGGAGACCCCACATGGCTTTGTGCATGGCAGATCGTGCCTTACCAATTTGACTGAGTTTTTCTGACATGGTGATGACGAGAGAGATTGATGAGGGTAGTGCATTGGAAGTTGTCTACATAGAATTTAATGAGGTGTTTGACAAAGTCCCTCATGGGAGACTAATCCAGAAGATTAACATGCATGGGGTCGGCAAATTGGCTGTTTGGATTCAGAACTGGCTTGCACATATATAGAAGACAGAGGGTAGTGGTTGAAGGAAGTTATCTGAGTTGGAGGACGGTAATTAGTGGTGTTCCGCAGGAATCTGTGCCGGGACCTCTGATGTTCATGATGTATGTAAATGAACTGAATTAAAATGTAGATTGGTAGGCTTGTAAATTGGCACACAATACCAAGATTGTTGGAGTTGTGGATAGTATAGAAAAGAGGCAAAGATTATAGTACGATATAGATCAGTTGCAGATATGGGCAGTAAAATGGCAGATGGAGCTGAACCCAGATGAGTGTGAAGTGTTGCACCTTGGTAGGGCAAATGCAAGGTAGGGCTGCACAGGTCGATAAGGTGGTTAAGAAGGCTTATGGAATGCTTGCTTTTATTCGTTGAGGCATTGAGTTCAAAAGTCAAGAGGTTAAGTTGCAACTTTATGAAACTCTAGTTAGACCACATGCAGAGTATTGTATACAGTTCTGGCTGCCTCACTATTGGAAGGATGTTGAGGCTTTGGAGAAGGTGTAGGAGAGGTTTACCAGGATGGTTTAGAGGGCATGTGCTATAATTAGAGGTTGGATAAACTTGTTCTGTTAAATTGTGTTAAATTATCACCACAAGCAGTGAGGGGGCAAGTCATGGATGGTTTACCAGGATGGTTTAGAGGGCATGTGCTATAATTAGAGGTTGGATAAACTTGTTCTGTTAAATTGTGTTAAATTATCGCTACAAGCAAGTCGAGTTTGGGAGATGAACTGGGATGGTGTGTTGCAGAATTGATGCAGATAGAGTGAACCATTCAGAGACCAGAGGTTGGGCCAGTGTAGTCCTGATCCCTGCAGAACTGGCCCAGGGGCGAGGTTGGATCTCTCTGCGTTCTGAGAGGAGAGGTTGGGGGTAGGGGTAAGACGATGCCCATACAGCTGTCCTGGCTGCAAGGTTGGATTGGTCTGGGCATTGAGCTGATTTGAAGACCCTGAGAGCGGCTTCGGGCTGGGTGGCGAAATCTGGGCCTGGAGTGAATCACTGGGCAGCATGACCTAGACCCCAATCCCTTCGCAGCGGGCAGTTCCTAGTGTGAGGTATGATCCGCCGTTTACACAGTTGAAACGCTGACCCAGATTGGAGGCGAAAGCTGAAAACCCTCTCTCACCAGAATGGTCACTTCTCTCTCTAGGGTGTTTTGCTGTTCTGTTGTTTCATCAGTTTAAATACTGGCCCAGATAGACTAAAAAGACAGGGTGTCAGGATCTGGGGCAAGAGCCGATTTTGCTGCTCTCCGCCATGATGCTGAGACTATGAATACTGCCCCAGCTGTTGTGCTCCGTGCCCACTAATATGATGAACTAATAAGCGAGGCTTTCCACCTACACAACACTGCTCCGGGTTTCGGATCTGAAGACTCAGTTTGGTTCAGAATGTTGTTGTTCGCTTCAATTGTTTGCATGACTTGTGTTTTCATTTTCTTTCGCTTTTGTATCGGGTGTTGGTCTTTTATTTACTTTTTTCTCTTTAATTGGGCTATTTTGGATTTCTTGCTTTATGGCTGCCTGTAAGCAAGTAAATATCAAGGTTATATAATTTATGCTTACTTTGATAATAAGTGTACTTTGAATCATTGAATCCGGTGTTGTATTGTTCTATGTTCTACTTTCATCTGACATCTCAGGAAATGCTAAACTGCATTGGTGATGGAGAGTCACAAAATGGCCTTACAAGGAAGACAATATCCATCACCAGGGAACCTCACTGTCTGGACCATGCTCTCTCCCCCATGCTACCACCAGGCAGGAGGTAAAGGAGCTTGAAGACCAACAGCTTAAGGTTCAGCAAACAGCTTCTTCTCAATTGCCATTAGGCTCTGGACGTTACCTAAAGACCCTGAACACTACCTCACCTTTAATTCTCTCTCTCTTTCTTTCTCTCTCTCTAAATCTCATTCTAATGTCATTGTTTATTTTGTTGTTTATATTCTGCATCTGTAAATTATGTATAATTTATGTATATGTTAACTATGTTTGTACTTGTCTTATAATGTACCATGCTGTTACTGCAAAAGGCTTATTTTCATTGTACTTATACTCTGTGTATGGATGCCTATGAGAACATTAAACATGAAATTGAACTTGAGCTTGAATGATGGCAGTAGAAATATATCAGTGATCAAATTATTTTTATTCTGATAATATGACTGTTTCAGGGGCACCGTGGATGATTCTACTTTTAATTCTCAATCTATCCAATTACATGAATTTAGATTCTGGTTTTAGCATAATAGGATCCAGATTCGCAATTATTGTTTAGTCAACTGAGAACAGTGGAAGGGAGAACAGAGAACACTTTGCACCTTCTTGCAAAGAATAAAAAAGGACATTATAAATAAATACACACAACTTCAAAACCAAGCATTATTTAAGAAATACACAATCTCATTTATGATTTCGAATTAAAATACTGCAGATGTTACAATTCTGAAATAAAACAGAAATGCTAGACATCGTCAGCAGATCGGGGAGCATATGGGCGAGAGAAGCAAAGTTCATTTTCTCAACCTATTGACTTGTATGGAAATGGACATTACAATATAATTCTGATGCAATATCAGTATGGCTATTTTTGCCACAGATGTTTCTGATATATTGAAAATTTCCAGCATGTACAGATTATTTTCCTGATGTGCCAAAGAATAAATTCAATATAGTGGAGTCTCATAGTTTTCAGTGTGGTTGGTGACAGGGACAATACAGGGAAGTAGAGGGAGATATTGTCAATCAAATAAGTGGCTTTGGAATGGGTTTGAGTTCTGTGCCTGCATCAGAAGCTTGGTTTTGGAGATGTCAGAAATCATTACATATGAACGCTTCAATAGTTGGAAAGAAGGGGCTCTCGGGGAATTGAAGGATTTGGGGTGTCAGACTTGGCAGGTGTGAGTTTGTATCATAAGGGGCATTTTTCAAAACCTTTTCAGAAACTGCAACATGTAGGAAGGCAAAGAAAACAGCTTACCAACACAATGTACAAAACAAATGCATTAGGAAAGGTGAGGATTTTCATTTCAATCTATTTTATGGTGCATACAGTCATCTTGACACCTGGCATATCAGCAGGGAAACATAGCTGAAAAAACTTAGACCCATTGCAAAGTAATTATTTCTTTCAACCTTATTTTGTGACATTAGTTCAGCTTTATTTTTTCTTGTTGCTTCATTTTTTTCTCTCTCTGGGAGTGGAGGACACACCCAACTTAACCTGCCAGGCAAGGCTTCCTATGCCACATACAAAAAATGCTGTAGGAACTCAGCAGACCAGGTAATATCTATGGAAAAGAGTAGACTGTCAATGTTTCAGGTTGAGACTCTTCAGCATTTTATGTGTGTTGCTTTGGATTCCTAGCATCTGCAGATTTTCTCATATTGGCAAGACTTCCTGCTCTGAATTTTACACTTCTACGTTCTTTTGTCGATGTTTGTTTGTATATGCTTTCACTCTCTTACTGCCCCAATTCACTAATTGACCAGATAATTTTGTTTGCACTTTTTTCGCATGTTCATCCTAGCTTAGCTGTCCCTTATCCGCACTGCAGTTTAATACATTTCTTTATTGCCCTTTCCAGTTCCGACAAAGGGATCTCAACTTGAAATGTTAATGTTGTTTCCCTTCTCGTATCTTCTACAGATGGAAAGTAAAAATAAATTATGATTCTTGATCAATATGGGAAAATACTGTGGTCTTTTGTCTTAATGAAAAATATAGTGCTCTTTTCTAGTAGTAGGATTTTATTCAATTCTGCACTACAATCTTTAATGTAGTTGTAATAATCTGGGTTCTATTATCCTCCCTTGATCTAATACCAATTTTTGATCTGGTGGCTAATTTAAAAATGAAAATACTTTTGATACCAAGATGATATCTATATTATTGCATAAAGTGAAATGTTCATCTTTAAAAATGATCCTGATAAAAAAAAATTAAGTTAATAATTTAGAAGATACTAGATTGTTTTTTGTGAAGGTAAAGGTTTGAAATATGTCATTACAATCTTTGTAAGTGAGTCCAATTTTGAAACAATTACCTGCATCATAACTCAATCATTTTATTGGTAAAAATGAAATCACTCTCTCTTAATTTTAACAGCAGGATTCTCCAGTCTAGGATTTTTCACCCATCTACTACCTCTGTATATAACAATTAGAGCTAATCTTGTCTGTACAACCTCTTTTCTAATGAAAGATTTCAAGGAACACAACTATACTAAAACTAAAGTATAATAAGGATTAATTAAACGACTGAATTTCATTTTCCTCTGTGTCAGATGTATATTTGAAATAAATAGTTGTAGGTAGAAGTAAGCGACTGATTGGGATCTTTAGGAAACTGTACCAGAAGGGAGTTGTTGTTAGAGCAAAGGAGCTTTGTGATAGAGAGAGTGTTGGGGTCATAAGTTCATTTTGAGATTGAAATTTTTGACAAGGTTGCAAATGGTTTATTTCCACTTGAGCCAAGGACATTGCAGTGACTCAGTCAGTGATGGGAGAAACAAGTTTATTCTAAAATCAAGATAAAGAATCATAATTGGTAATCAAAATTACAATGATGCCCATGGCATTTATTATAAAATTGTTACAGCAGATGAGGTAAAATCTGAGACATGGTTAATCAGCAACATTTAAAAGCCCCAGCCACTCTTTTGGATTTAGTTTTATTAGCTAATTCATCTGCTAATTATTGCCCTATCTGAAAGCAAGTTGACAACACTTACTGAGATGCAACTCAGAGTACTTGTTATATAGCAAAAATGAAGTAATGTGATTCCACAACGAAATGATCAGATTAAAGCACTACAGGTCTGACAAATCCAGGTGTGACTGGTAGTGTACAATAAAGCAGTTAATAGAAGGACCTCACCTAGAGATGACCCAGCTCAGCTTCCAGTTGGTGTGTCTGATCTCACAAAAGGTAGTCTTCATCAATCCCAATTCAATGCATTAAAATGGGAGAACTGGAAGTCAATTACTGCTTCTTCTGGAAGGATTGTTTGGGTCACTGGTGGGGAGGGACGAGGTGAAAAGGCAGGTGATACATCTGTCATATTTTAATGAAAAGTACTTTGAAAGTGAAGTGTTTGGAGGAGATGGTAGTATGGACAAGAGACTCATGGTGAAAACAATCCCTTCAGATTACTGAAATGTGATGGGAGGAAAAGAAATGTGTGCATCCCACCCTTTCTTTCTTATCCCTCCTTGTACTATCCAAAATTCCAGCCTCAAGTGAATAATCCTATATAATTTTCATTGTGTTCAGTGGGACTCACCCACTAGACATATCTTTCACCATTCCAGATCAGATGAAGGACCCTTAACCTGAAATGGTGACTCACTTTCATCTTCTTTTCATGCAGAATGCATCCAGCATAGAAGACAACACGAAATACTGGAGGTGCTGAAATCCAGAATTCAGCAAGTCAGGCGGCATCTGTGCAGGGAAAAGGACAGTTGATGTTTCAGCTTGAGACCTTTCATCTCAATTCACTTTCTCCAGCATCTCTACTTCTGATCCTGGATGTGATACCAACTTGGGATCTAGAACGGTAGTAGTTTAGCTTTGGCAATCTAGTTCTGTATGCAATGTAACATTGGCATCTATCCAACAGCATGAATAATTACCCTTGTATGCTCTGCCAACAAAAAACAACACAAATTCAATCTGAGGACTTACCACCCTATCAGGTTACTCTCCATCTACATCAATTTGCTGTAAGTGTTGCTGACAGTGCTGTGAAGAAGCATGTAGTCACTAATAACTTGTTTACCAATGGTCAGTTTGATTTTCTTTTTCCGAGACAGTTTAGTCTCAAATCATAAGCTTAGTTCAATAATAACAAGACTGAATTCCATGGAAGAAACAAGGGTGACGGTCCATGACATTAAGATAGTGCCTGACTGAATATGGTATCAAGGAGTTATTGTAAAGCTGAAATGAATGGCAAGCAAGAGGATAGTTGACAAACATTTTGCACCTAGGAAGGTGGATAAGGTTTTCTGAGGGCAATTCGCCAATAGGCAACAGCTGACCTTCCCTCCATTACAAGTTCAGAATTGGCATAATGTATTGATGACTGCATAATGCTTAATTATATTTACATTTCCTCAAAAAATAAAGAATTTAAGAACGCAGCAAAACCAAGGTAACATTCACAGATCATAAGTCAGAATTCTAATGGGATAATCTTGCAGGCATTAATTTTCTTGCAGGCATTCACAGTAAATGTAATGAAACACAATGGAATAGAATGGGTAGAGCAAAGATGGCACCAAACGGCTGCCTCTTTGAGCTCATCTCTAGACAGCTTAAATTTATCTCTTTAATGTCTCTTTTTTCCCTTTTCAAGGTTGCTGGGTTCTGTCGGAAATTCTGCAACAACATTCAAACTGCGGTTTTTCATGGCAATGAGTACCCATTCTTGGAGCTTCCTAACCGACCGGCCATTTTCCGTCATTCTCCAGGCTCTGCATGGAAGATGCTGGGGTACTGCACTGTGTGGTCTTGTGAATGACAGGTTTTGGGCTGGTGGCACCGACTGAGGTGTTGCAGGAGAAGGAAGGTCAGTATTTTGTGGCAGACGGAGGTCTCCGCAGTTGAGAGATTGTTCCTTCTTTCTCTTTCTCTCAGTGGTGGTGAGAGTTTGCTGCTAATTCTCAAGTCAGAGAATCTTGGAATAAAAAGTGACTTTAACACCAGAACAGTGACCGTTAGTTACCCCTTTCACTGTGAAATGGGTGACATCTCTTTGTCCCTTGTTGGTTAGAGAGCGAGCCTGTGGCATGTCAAGCTGTTGGGCAAACAATAGCTTTTGCTGACTGCAGATCATGGTCTCTTTTTGGGTGCTTTGCTGTTGCTTGGTGGGTGGTGGGTCCTGAAGCTTTTGTTTTGCTGAAATGGGTGGAGGGGTGATGAGAAGGAGGGGAGGGTGATGTTTTGCTGCTGCTTGTGTGGGTAAGGAGGAGAGGAGGTTTTGGGGAGTTCTAACGTTTTTTTGTCCTTCACTTTGTTTTTTTGTGGAAATCCGCAAATACTAGGTATTTCAGGTTGTATGCTGTATACTGTCTGATAATAAATGAAACCATTTGAATCAATGAAAAAATGTGCTTGACAGTTTTAGATGACATACTGAATCTATGAAACATTTTAAGAAAGTAGGCTGTGCCCTCACCCTAATGGCGCTTACGTGCTGGACCCAGGACCAATCCTCTGAAACGGTCACACCAGGGAAAAAGGCCCTCTCCACCTCTGATCCCCTGATGAGGACTGGCTCATGGACCTCTGGTTTCCTCCTCCTGTAGTCAACAATCAGTCCTTTGGTTTTGCTGACAGTGGATGAGAAGTTGTTGTTGTGGCATCATTAAGTTAGATTTGCAATGTCCCTCTTATATGGTGATTCATCACCTTCTTTTGATTTGGCCCACAACAGTGACATCATCAGCAAGCTTAAATATGGCATTAGTTCTGTATTTAGCCTCACAGTCATAAGTACAAAGCGAATAGAGCAGGGGGTTAAGCACACAGTCTTGTGCTCCAGCTGTGTTGATGGTAATTATAGAGGAGTTGCTTTCAGTCTGAACTGACTGGGATCAGCAGGTGAGGATACTGAGGATCCAGTTTCACAAGGATAAATTGGAGCTTGGAATTACTGATTAGCTTTGATGGCATGATAGTATTGAATGGAAAGCTGTAATCAATGAAGAGCATCTTCACTGCCCAAATGTTCCAGGATTGTGTGAAGAGTCAATGAAATATTGCTTGATTTTGACCTGTGTGATGGTAGGCAAATTGGAGCAGTTCAAAGTCACTCCTCAGGCAGGAGTTGATATGCTTCGTCACCAAACTCTCAAAGCACTTTATCACAATGGATGTAAATGCTATTGGACAATAGTCATTGAGGCAGGCTCCAATGTTTTTCTTGGGCTCCAGTATAATTGAAGCCTGTTTGAAGCAAGTGGACACCTCAGACTGCTGAACCAAGAGGTTAACGATATCGGTGAACACACCAGCTAGTTGAAAAGTACAGGTCTTTGGTACTCAGCCACGTACCCCATCTGAGCCAAATGCTTTCCATGCGTTCACCTTCTTGAAGGATGAGCTCATGTCAGCCTCGGAAACTGAAATCACAGGGACATGGGGGCCTGTGAGAGTTAATAAAGGTGCCTGCATATTTTGTCAGTCAAAGCAAATATAAAAGGCATGGAGCTCATCTAGAGCAAAGCCTTGTTGTCACCTGTGTTGCCTGGTTTCACTTTGTAGGAGGAGATAGCAGTCAAACGTCCTTCTGTGATTCAGATTTGGTTCGAATTGCCATTTTGCATATGAGATGGCTTTCTGAAGGTTGTACCTAAACCTCTTATATTTTACTTGGTCATCAGTCCTGAACACTACTGACCTGGCCCTCAGCAGATTGTGAATCTCTTGGTTCTTCCAGGGCTTCTGGTTGGGGAAGACAGAACAATTTTGTGGAGAAACATGCATTCATGACTGTGCTTACAAAGTCAGTGATAACTGCGGCTTATTTGCTCAGATCCTCTACTGGATCCCTGAACATGGCTCAGTCCACCAACTAGAAGCAATCCCATAATCACTCCTTACCTCTGAAGCCTTGTTCTTTAGCCTCTGCTTGTATGATGAAGGGAGGAGCACAACCAGATAATCAGATCTCCTAAAATGCAATCTAGGGATTAAATGGTAAGAATTCCTTATCATTATATAACAGTGGTTGAGTATGCTGGGACCCCTGGTGCCACAGGTGATATATCGATGATAATTGGGCAAAGATTTCTTCAAACAAACCTAAGTGAAGCTCTTGATGTTAATTTGAAAGTCTTCGATGTAGCTGTTTCTTGTTTGCTAATCATGGTAGTCAATATTTCAAGTGCTTGCTTAATATCTGCTTTTGGCAGTATGTATATAAACTGTGGTCATGATCATGGAAGAGGACTCTCTCAGTAAGTAGAATTGTTAGATATTCCAGATGAGTGAACAAGAGCCTACCAGCCCCGACTAGGAGTTGAGGATGCCATCGTCTACCTGCTGAACCGTGTCTATGCCCACCTGGACAAGCCAGCGAGCACTGTGAGGGTCATGTTTTTTGACTTCTCCAGTGCGTTCAACACCATCTGCCCTGCTCTGCTGGGGGAGAAGCTGACAGCGATGCAGATGGGTGCTTCCCTAGTGTCATGGATTCTTGATTACCTGACTGGCAGACCACAGTACGTGTGCTTGCAACACTGTGTGTCCGACAGAGTGATCAGCAGCACTGGGGCTCCACAGGGGAGTGACTTGTCTCCCTTTCTTTTCACCATTTACACCTCAGACTTCAACTACAGCACTGAGCCTTGTCATCTTCAGAAGTTTTCTGATGACTCTGCCATAGTTGGATGCATCAGCAAGGGAGATGAGGCTGAGTACAGGGCTACGGTAGGAACTTTGTCACATGGTGTGAGCAGAATCATCTGCAGCTTAATGTGAAAAAGACTAAGGAGCTGGTGGCAGACCTGAGGAGAGCTAAGGTACCGGTGACCCCTGTTTCCATCCAGGGGGTCAGTGTGGACACGGTGGAGGATTACAAATACCTGGGGATATGAATTGACAATAAACTGGACTGGTCAAAGAACACTGAGGCTGTCTACAAGAAGGGTCAGAGCCGTCTGTATTTCCTGAGGAGACTGAGGTCCTTTAACATCTGCTGGACGATGCTGAGGATGTTCTACGAGTCTGTGGTGGTCAGTGCTATCATGTTTGCTGTTATGTGCTGGGGCAGCAGGCTGAGGGTAGCAGACACCAACAGAATCAACGAACTTATTCATAAGGCCAGTAATGTTGTGAGGATGGAACTGGACTCTCCGCCGGTGGTGTCTGAAAAGAGGATGCTGTCCAAGTCGCATGCCATCTTGGACAATGTCTCCCATCCACTACATAATGTATTGGGTGGGCACAGGAGTACATTCAGCCAGTGACTCATTCCACCGAGATGCAAAACAGAGTGTTATAGGAAGTCATTCCTGCCTGTGGCCATCAAACTTTACAACTCCCTCCTTGGAGGGTCAGACACCCTGAGCCAATAGGCTGGTCCTGGACTTATTTCCTGGCATAATTTACATATTACTATTTAACTATTTATGGTTTTATTACTATTTATTATTTATGGTGCAACTGTAACAAAAAACAATTTACCCCGGGATCAATAAAGTATGACTATGACTATGTCTATGACTCAGAGTGAGCCAAGGCTGCTTCATCCAAGCATCATGAAGAGTTTGTCAAGAAACATATACTCCCACCCATTACCCTCTCTAAATGAGCACTTTGATCCATCCAATGTATCTAAAAGGTCTTAGGCTTGACCACAACATCCATCTTCTTCAGGGTGAGCCATGTCTCCATGAAACAGGGAACACAGCAATACCTCATTTCCCTCAGATACAGCCATCTTGCCCTTATGTCCTCTATCTTATTCTCCAATGACTGAATATTTGTTAGCAATATACTGGGTAGAGGAAGTTTTACACCCCACTATTTTAGTCTGGCTCGGGGTGCTCCTCCCCTTCGTGCCATGTCCTTTCATCCATTTAGGTGTGCCATACCTGCATTCCTGAGAGTTGAATCAGTCAAATCCAGCAGGGAATCATGGAATTGCTCATTCATTTATCCAGTTTAAATGTACATTATTTAAAGGGAAATTACAGGCTGCAGATTGCAGTGATAGTAGTTCATAAGAAGTATACCTAGAAGTTTTGTGAGCTGCCCACAAAACATTATTGTGTATCCTCAATGTCATTTTGGAAAACCTGATGAAATTGGTGAAAAATAACATAAAGTTTAAACAGGCCGGGGTAAGCCTAATTAATTACCAGTATGATTTTGCTTTCAGAAATTATGGATTGCTCAATCTTTCCTAAGTTTGGGGCATAAGAGTTTGGAGACCAAGTCCAGTGCTGTCTGTAAGGAGTTTGAAAGTTCTCCCCATGACCTCATGAGTTTGCTCTGGGTGCTCTGGTTTCCACCCATAGTCTAAAGACACACTGGTTAGGAGTTTAATTGCTCATTTTAAATTGTCCTGTGATTAAGGTAGGGTTAAATAAGTGGGTTGCTGAGAGGTGAGGTTGGAAAGTCCTGCTCCTTGTTGTATCTCTAAATAAATAAAAATTGACTAGAACTACAACTCTGGAAATATTTGACAAACTGCTCAAAGTTGCATTACTTTTCTGCAAGATTTAAAAGAAGGAAGACTTATTTAAAACTGAAGATTATTTTAAAAATCCAAGCAGCTTCATCATAGACATAATTTATATTCTTTGTTGAATAACATTCAATAATACATATTAATACAGTGGATGGCATCCTTACATGGATGGTAGGGCTGCATTCTTATAGGTACAGAGACCTAGAGTTCAATCCAGTCTGTGTGGAGTTTGCTCATCTACCAATGACTGCTCCAGTCTCTTCCCACATTCTAAAGACATTTCTATTGATAGATTATTACATTATCTATAGTGTATAGGTGAGTGGTTGAATCGGGAGAAGTTATTGTGAATGTGGGGGAAATAAAATGTGGATTAAATGGGAATAGTGATGCAGGGTTCTTGAAAGCTGGCCCAGATCTGATGGGACGAAGCAACAACTTCCATACTTTTTGACTGACTCTTTGACTCTGTCACTGATATACAGAAAACCTCCATGTTGATTAACTTGTTCTGAAAGTGTGCACAGTGTTGTAGCTGACACAACATTACCCAGTCTATCATAATCAGGAAACCTCGATTTGAATGTTTTTCTACACTGCATTGGGAGGAATTGCTTTAATAACATGAATGCAATTTAATGGAAATTCTATCCCAGCATGAGTGGAGCTGTTACACTATCAAGTATCAGAAAAACAATAGAAAAAGATCAGGAGGGTTGAAGAAGAGGAATCAATTGCAATGAGAATTTATTTAAACTGCTCATAATTTCAATTTTTTAATTTATCATCCTTTTAACCCGTGTTACTTCAGTAATCACCAATTGCCTTTTATGTGACTTTGACCAAGATAATTTGATGTACATCATGTCCATTGTAATGTACTTCCTCATTATCAGCCACATTCCTGAGAATGAAGCAAGATTTCCTGGGAGAGCTGGAAGGGTGAAGATAGAAGCAGTAGCGATAGTGAAGGTTAAGGGTAGTAGTTGTAATTTAGAAGGGAAAGGGACAGAATTTTAAACAAGAGAAAGTCTGCAGATGTTGGAAAACCGAAGCAACGCACAGAAAATTCTGGAAGAACTCAGCAGGTTTTCCACTTTTACAAAGCCACAATGTGGGACTAAAATGGGAAGCAAAATTAGAGGGAGCTTTGAAGAGGAGTTAAGACTTTTGTGGTAAATAATAAAGAAACCTGGGACATTCCTTGTCCTTAAGTCTGATAATACCTTTTAAAGAAATAAAAGATTTACAGTGATAAATTCATGAACTTACTAAGTTCCAAATAACGTTACACCAAATGAAATGTTGTTGAAGTGGATAGTAAATACCAGAGGCATATTTCCCAAACATAATTCCAACAAATGTCAATGAAATAGTAAACAAAAATAATTTTCAGTGGATTATTAGAAGTTAGGTTGATATTCATATCAGGAATCCATATCAACAATGACAGATAGGGATTCCATGATTTTGCTTAACACAAAACTGAAGCATGTAAAAATGAGATTAAACATCATAGACCTGAAATGCCCCACAGTAAGTATAATGCAAAACATGGATATTGATTACCTAATTATTTTTGGGAGGAAGATCCATCCTATAATTTTGTAGATTTTTTTAATATCCAAAATTTTAAAGTAACCAAATAATTGATCTGAACCACCATTTATTTTGTTATGTTTATTGTAAAAAAGCAATCTTATATGTTCAATGACAACAAGAGACTATCAGTATAGAGAAAGGGACAAGCTATTTTGAAGCAGCATCCAAGTGATGCAACAAATTCAATATAAAAATATGTTAGAATTTTTAATAATTTAAAATACTAAACATACATGTATAATGAACTGCATTTGAATTAGAAGCCAGAAATATAAATTATCATGTATTTTCTGAAAATGTTCGTATGGATTATACTGATACTTCCTGTATTAGCACTGATTTATAAAGGCAATTACGTGTTTGAAAATGTAACAACTGATCCTTAAGAGAGCTGTATAAGGAAGCATGAAATATAAATATGCAAATCTGTTTGCAATCACTATCAGAAGAAAGCATAAGTTCTTTCTTAGTCTATTGGATAGCAATAATAGGTTAACCAGAATGAATTCTACTCTAGATGTACTGCATGCTTAGTCAACCAATACATATAACTGCCCTAAGCCAAAATTACATCCTTTAAATACATACTCATTAAAATAAATTACATGCATATTTCTCAAAGACTGTTTATTGCGTACATTATTAATACTCCACTAAGTGACCAACTGATTCATTATCTTTCATCAGAAAAGAAAATTTGTCTTTGACCTGCAACATTAACTCAGCTCCTCTTTCTACAAATGCTGAGTATTATCAGCATTTTCTGTTCTTATTTCAATTTCCCAGAAATTTTGTTTTGTATTTTCATTGTAACGTCCTGGTTCATATCCTTACTGTTATGCTGTAGCTATTTCATTTAGCAGCTCTGTAAGAGCAGTCTGTTCTGCTTTCAGCCTGTTTGGCTTATTGTTGAAGATAAGGATGATGTGGAAGTTGTGCCATCCAACTAGGGGGAGGTTTTCTTGGTGAGGGACTCTGAGGTTGGTCTGGGGGATTTTTTTTTGGTTCGGTGGGAGACAAAGAGAGAAGGTGCTGGGAAGAACCGGTTGTAGGATACGACCCGGTGGGAGACCCTTTTGTTCTAGCGAGGGATGTTAAGAAGGTGGTGTGTGCTTTCACGCAGACTGAGGGCCCAGCACGTGAGTGACAGAGAACTTCAAGATGAGCTCCAACTTGCGCACGTTTGACTGTTTAATTAAAATGAGCCCTTTTGTTTTTGTTTTTCTTTACTAACTCTTTAGTTAAGTCGTGATTCATAAATAAAATTCCTTTAATCGTATGCAGTGTACTGTCTGTTAGTTTGTAACAGGGTAGCAAATTGCACAGCAGCTGCAAAAACCAGGGCTTGGGGGCAGTAGAGCTGTTTTAATCTCATGAGTTTGGCAGGACCAGAGAGTGTTTTCCCTAGACTTACCAGCCAAGGAGACCCGGAGCAAGGGGGGTGAGGTTCATCATTATTTATTAATTTTACTTTCTACTGTGGAGGAGTAGCAGAATGAGGTGGGACATCCACTTTACATATTGCTGTCCTTAATGCCAGCGGCATAACTGGCAGTAACTACTATGGGGCTTCTCTGAGAAATACTTTTACCATTAAAAAAAAAGGAAATGCCATTCTTTCTCTTATATGAAATGTAAGCAACTGAAATAAATTGCATAGAATTACCTAAAACAAAATGGTAGAAGATTCTGCAGTCACTGGGACAACAAACAAAATTAGTCTCATTCATCTTTGTCACATTGTCTAATTGGGTCACTCAGGCAGTCCTTGCTTAAGAAATTAAGCAGAATTTACTTGTTAATTGAAAAGTAGATTGATTTTGTTTCTGACTTGACGTTCGGATTGAAATTGAGTACATTTAATACATTCATGCATTTTTTTAAAATCAAAATTGTGTGCCCCACTCAGAGAAAAGCTTGCAATAATAAAGAAGCGGAGGTCTTTGCTGTGAATTTGTAGCATTTAATAGCACATAGCTTGAATCCAACTCATTTTATTTCCAATTGCAGTACTCACTTAGACCACACACATCTGCAACAAAATAAGAGTCAGATTAACGAATTATATAACATTATTAACTGTTGCAGATTTGATAGGTAAATTGGAGCATTTAAAATGATTATCTATTTAAATAAAACTGACTTGCAAGACTTGCAAAGTTATTTCAATGAATAAAAAATAAGGAATTAAATTTAGCTCAGAAGGACCTACTTATGAAACAATACTGGGCATCTTAAAGTTTTGAAATATCATTTGCAGCAACTGCACACAGTTCTGAACCAAGGCTTGAATGGATGTATTGGTTTCTGATTTATTTTTTGATTTTAAATTCACTTAGAAATTTTCTCATTCAGGTAGCAGTTAAAATAGCATTGAGTTTGATCTTATCCAGATTAACACATTTAAGCAATACTAAATTCTATGGGGTTTACTGGTGGTACAGTAACTAATTACTGAATAAATAATACAGAAGATTGCAATTAAATCAAGAGACATCAGTTCAAATCCCACAGTGGAGTTTGTGAAATTTAATTCAGTTAATATATTGGAATGGGGAAAAGTAAGACCCAAGCTAGTCGTCGGTAATGATTACAGCAAAGTAACTGCATTACTGCAAAAATCCGGCTGATTCTGTACTGAGGGTCAGGCAAAAAAATGCCACATTGGTCTGGTCTCTATGTAAGGTCACCATTGGGTAAAGAGCTACTCATGGGATTGGCAGCAGAGCCATTAAATGTGACAAGCCCCTCAGTTCTACCACATTTACTGTAGTGAATCAAAGAAAGAACCTGCTCGACTACCTGTTGTAGAGCTAAGCACAGACTTGAAACACACTATAGTTGCTTTCAGTCATACCAACCTTACAAACATCTGTAAATTGGTGTCCAAATTAGGAGAGAGAGTCCACAGTCTAGTTAAACAACAATGCAATCTCAGTCATTGCCTTGCAGAAAATGCAGCAGACTCCTTCATCATAGCCCCCGCTAAGTCCCATGCCAAAGGCAAGACAGAAGGAGTTGGCACAGTTCTATTCAAGTAGAGATGGATCAGACCTTTGAATTCTCAACATTGACTCCAGATTCTACTGAAGTCTCATGGCATCAGGTCAAATACAGGCAAACCATTGCTATGGTTATTATTACAGTTCAGAATCAACTGGTGAATTAATGCTCACCTATACTGACAAGACTTTGAAGGCGCACCAGTAAGAAATAGGGAATTTAGGACTTCAATGCCTATAACTAAGTATAACATGGTACAGCTACAGCCAGTCAAATTCTGGACATATTGTTGTCAGAATAGCAGGGGGTAAATGAACATAAGGTATAGTTAGTTACTGGCCATTGTGCCATTAGCGTTTAGGGCAGTAATGAAGATCCTCATTCACTGTTTGTCCTTGGCCATCTTCTCTATTGTGTAGCCATGCAAATCTCAGGTGGAGACTTGGGAATACCGTAGCACACAGATATAGAAGGATTCTTCTTTGCTGTTTTTGTAACAATTTTTTTTTGATCAGTCAGGGTTATTAGCCCTGAGCTGAACCTCCAAACCTGGAGGACCAGTGGACCACTCTTAGTTTGGCCTCTACCCTTTGACCTTTTTGGCATGAGTGACCCTACCAAGAGTCAAAGCACAAGGCCCTGACTCCAGCCAACATAGCTCTCCAAGTCATTGAGGCACTCAAGCCTCCAAACTCTACAACAAGGTTGTGATCCTCTTGGAGGAACATAAGGGATAGACCTACTTTACCTCAGCCTCACAATTCAGTCTATGGTGCATACATCTGCCCATGATAGCATTTAGGAGAAGTGTACAATCTATAGTACTTGTGGTGTGTAATGTTGAGTCAGGTTTGTAGTCTGGCAAGTGACTATATAAGCATATTAATCATTTATTTACAAATAGTAAACATTCAATCAAACATTCATATTCCCCAAGTTACAGAAATGACAAAGTTGAATACTCAACAAACATACTTAGTTAAAAGCATGTGCAGAGCATACTTTCCCAACAGCTATGTGCACCACTTGCCCTAAACAAAGGAATAGAGAGAAAGCCTCTTCCATGTGCTATTTTATACCCAGGATATTTGAAACTGGACACAAGGTGGCTAACTGATGGGAAAAGCAGCTGTATTTTCTAAACTAACCAATCGCACAGATGTGACTTTTGACAGAATAAGTCATAATCAGCACAAGACACTCCACCCCTCAAGAGATGTGACCATGACTTTCCATCGCTCAGACTAGTATAACTCTTGTGAAATTCCAAATAAGCGACATATAAAATCCAAGAGTACAATACCCAATACGGTAAACCCAATAGTCACCCCTCAGTGTACTCCACTAGTCCACCAGTCTCCCTGTGCCTCAAAGGGCCACCAGCCCCTATCCAGAATGTAATACAATGAGCTGACCCCCACTTAATCTTATACACTGACTCTTAGATGTGATCAACCTGGTGAATGATGTTCCCCGACCCATCAGGAATGTAGGTGCAGCATTCTGTAACAATAACAGTACAAGTGAGCAGGTAATCTAAGGTCAAAATCAGTTCCTGGGACAGTCTGGCCATACCATGCTGAGAAAGGTTATCATTCAAAACCTTCCCTCCTTTGTAATAGCCTTTACTATACTAACCATCCCAGGATAGTATTCCTGCTCACACTTGCCATCCACCTTGTACCTTGTACCTGTACTCAACATACCGCCTGCACCAGCATTCTGTTAGGTGGGGAAGTTACTTTACAATTCAGGATTTTCCAATTAAACAAGTGCTACATATGGAAATAGCGGCCCTTAAATCTCTTACTCCACAGGGGCTCCAAAGACTCCAGTGCATTAGGGCTGTTACCATACTTTGGGCTGAGGTTGGTGGGAATAGACTACTCCATCCCAACTCCCCAAAACAGAACGCCAAAACCAGAGAAGCCAGATAATTTTACCGGACTCCCTTTTTCCTTCTCAAAGGGATCAGTACCAGTGGCATCCCTTCCACGATGTAGTAAGGAGTCCTTATTCAAATTCAGCAATCTGACCCATTGTTCCAGTGTGCAAATTCAAATGTCATCCCTAGGAACGTATCACAGGATCTCCCACCACAAGTCAGCATCCATCGCTTTGCCGTTCCGTAATGCAAGGAGATTCAAATGCATGATTATAATGAGGAGGAGGAGGTGGACGAGGATGATGATTGCTCATAGACATCAGTTGCCATGTTGGGTTATCCTCTCTTGCTTTGCGACCCTTTTGTGGCATGTTATTTTGCAGTTTATTATTAAAGTAACTGTTCACTGCAAAACCATTTTGCTGCTCTGTGTTTGGATCAAGTCTGCTACATTTCCTGACAGGATGAGAGAACCAGATGACCAGGTGAAGTGAGGGTCATGAGTGGAGAGCCAGGAGTAACCCAAGATGAGAGGAGTGTTGGGCAAGTCAATAAGGAGCAACTGGATGGACCTGCAGCACTTTCCGATGCTCATGTGCTCTGACCATTGCAGACCCCAAGGGATGTCCGTCAATGGCCATGAGCAGAAGAGATGTGAGGTCGGATCGGTAGGGAGACAAAGTAGCGTACACAGAGTCTGTTGCAATAAGTTGCCCGCTGTGCTGGAATCCACCCGAGCCTCCTGTGCACATAGAGCTGCTAAGGTATGAAGCAGGGCAGAGAGAATGAGTCAGACTTTGGTGCTGGGACAAGGAGTTGGGAGGAGCTTACCAGATAGAAGGCCCCTCGTCTCTACCTGATGGTGCTGTTTTCCAGGGTGCAGTGGGGACTTGATGTGTGGGTGGTCGATTGTGTAGTTGTACGGTCTGTGAGGTGGTAGAGTACAGGCTTTCCTTTTACTGAAGAAAATGGTTAAGGCATGTTATTCCTGCAGGAGTTTGGTGATGTCAAGGGTTTCCTCCATCTCCATGGATTCACTGATTGAATTTACCTGAGGTTGCAGGCTGGGTGGAGACTGGGAGGTGGTTAATTGTACAGTCGTGTATATGTGCCAGCGACTGTGCACTCTGAAGCACTCCAGTGGTCCATTCCTCACCCGTCTCCAGACATTCAGGCACATGATGTAACCTGAATTTTCTGCAACGCCTTTTCTGGTGGCCTATTCTAATCTCAGATGTACTTCAGTTTGTTGCTGCCTGTCCTCAATGTGCCCAGTCCAATTCCACCAATAAGTGGCCCTTTGGACTCCTGCAGCCCCTGCCAGTCCCTTGACCATAGTCCCTCATTGCCGTGGATTTCGTTACAGATTTACCATCTTCCATTGGGGCCATGGAGATCATGACAGTGGTGGATCAGCTCTCCAATGCAGTCCACTTCATTGCATCTCCACAAACTTCTGTCAGCCACTGAGACTGCGGATCTGATTCTGCAACATACTGTTCGCCTCCATGGCTTCCACCAGGACATTATGTCAGACTGAGGCCCACAATTCATCTCCTGCTTCTGATGAGCCTTCTACTCTCTCCTCGACACCTCAGTAAGTTTGTCCTCTGGCTATCATCCATAGACCAATAGACAGTCAGAGCTAATCAGCAAGCAGAGAAGGTTCTGCGATACTTCGTTACCTCTAACCCTTCCACATGGAAGAAGTATCTGCTCTGGGTCAAACTGTCCCACAATCAACACATCTTCTCTGCCACAGGTATGTCACCCTTTGAAGTGCGTCATGCTACCAATCCACATTGATCACCACAGAGAAACCAACAGTGGAGGTCCCATGTGGAAGAGCCAAGGTTTGCACTGCTGGAATGCTTGGCAAAGGGCACAGAGAGTAATCCTTGTTGCCAACAACAGTTATGCTACCATGCCAACCACAAGTGGTGCCCAGCTAGACTACTTTGGCCTGGGGACTGTGTCTACTTGTTGATCCAAGATCTGCTCCAGTCCATCATCTCCTGAAAATTCTTGCCTCATTTCATTGATCACTTAAAAATTACCCAATGTATCAATCCAGTCACTTACAGTCTCCAGTTGCAACCATCCCTCAGGATGACACCTACTTCCATGTGTTTGGCCTCAATCCCATTGTCCGTAGCCTACTCAACCCACCTGGCCCTGCACCTCCGAAACCTAGGATGGTGGAGGGTGGTCCAGTGTATATGATTAATGGATTTGCATCATCCTGGATGCAGTGTCCAGTCCTGGTCAAGACCAGATCTTTGGTGCTGTCTGGTTCCATCTTTGACCCTTTGCTCATCTGAGAGTTCAACCAGACACATCCACATCACCCTGGGCTGGCTGTTGTGTGATGGGGTTGGGGATGGGGGGGAACGTCCTGTCAAACCTGCACAAGCAGGCACATCTCAGTCTCCATCCCGTTAACAGGAGTTACCTGTCACTCTTTCCCAACTCATCACCTGCAGCCCATTTAAGCAGAGCTCCGATCCGCAAGTCTCCTCTACATTTCCTAACATTCAGGATTCAAGTTTATTTATCACCTGTTACTTATCACATTTTCACACCCAAGGGCGTGCTGGGGTCAGTCTGCAAGTCTCACGACACGTTCTGGCACCAACAGAGCATGCCCAGAATGCTCAGCAGAACGGCACCGAATACATCAACCAACAAAACAAGTCCTTAAAAAATACTTAGCCAATACACAGTCAGGGTTCCTCCAGAACCACTGAGTGACAGACCTAAGCAAGGCTTTAATTCAAACATGAAACGAAGAACTCTACTCAAGAAGTGACGTGGGAGTGACTGCCCTTACAATTCAGATAGCATTTGAGAGATGAGGTATCAAGGCACACTAATAAAATTTAGGACAATTGGCTTCAAAGGGAGTACACTTTTGGCTGAAGTGGTTGGAATCACACCCCATTCAACGGACGGTAGTTGGAGATCTATCATCCCAGCCACAGTACGTCCTGACTGGAGTTCCTCAGGGTAGTTCCTAGGTCCAATTATTTTAACTGCTTCATTAAAGAGCTTGTTTCCATCATAATGTCAAAGGTAATAAATTTTATTGGTGATTTTCCAATACTTGATTCCGTTATCAACAAATAAAGAAAAGGAATTCCTATGTATAACAAACCCTAGACCACGTTCAGACATTTTGAGAAGTTGCAAATGACATTTCAACCATGAAGGTGCCTTCAATGATCATCTCCAACAAGGTATTGTATAGCTACCTGCAGAACTAAGCAATCTACTAGGCAAACTCGGCAGGTCATGCAGCATCAATGGGTGGGAGGGGTGTTTGTGCAGAAACCATGCATCAAGACTGATTTGGGGTATCACCAAAGACATTCGAAAATTTCTACAAATATACTGTGGGGAGCATTCTAACTGGCTGTGTCACCATCTGGGAAGGGGGAGGGGCCCTGCATGGGATCAAACTATGCTGCAGAGAGTCGTAAACTTAGTCAGCTCCATCATGGTCACTAGCCTCCGTTGTTTCCAGGACATCTTCAAGGAGCGATGCCTCAAAATGACAGCATCCATCATTAAGGATCGCCATCACCCAGCTCATACCTTGTTCTTATTGCTACTGTCAGAAAAGAGGTACAGGAGCCTGAAACGCACACATTCAATGATTCAAGGACAGCTTCTTCTCCTCTGCCATCCAATTGATGAATGAACATTGAATCCATGAACATGACCTCACTGCTTTTTTATTCCTACTTTCACACTACTTAATTAATTTAACTGTTTAATATATATATATGTTTTCTGTAATTCACATTTTTTTCCTTTTATTATGTATTGCAATGTACTGTTGCTGCAAAGATAACAAATTTCACACCATTGGTCAGTGATATTAAATATGATTCTGTTTCTGATTTTGATGCATAGTTTCAACACAACACATCAACAATTGTTTCCAACCCCCAGATGCTGTTAAATCCATAGAGTTCCTCTAAAGGATTGTTCGCTTCTCCAGCTTGCAACATCTGCAGTCTCTTGTGTCTCCTTTATCTAGCCATCTACCCTTGGTTGTCAATGATACTTCATCCATTGCTAAATATCTGTCAGGATCCTAAAGATTATCATTAACTAGAAATTCAGTTGGACAAACCACATAATGTTGATAACAGATGTTGTGTGTTTTTAGTGAGTGACTCAACACTTGACACCCATTGTCATACTACCACCTACAGGGCATCATGATACAAATAGCATCTTGGGTGTCTATATGTCCTGTACCTCAAGGCAATCAGCCACATGTATACAGTATCTACAAAAACAGTGACAAACAGCAGGGCTATCCCATATCAGGTGATTCACCTCTTGGCAGCCAAAGAATTTCTAGCATTTAAAAAGTGGAGGCGAAGAATGCATGTATTAGCTGTTTAAGAAAAGATTTTCTTCATAATTCTATTGTCCATCTAGATAAGGCCTCCATTTTTTAAACCTGGAAACTTAAACTACTGAAACTTTACGGGACATCTCCCTGATAACACTCTTTATCTTTCTGCTCCAATTGTCCCTACTGGTGTTGTACTGCTCTCTTTACTGATCTTCCTCTAGCCTGGCTGTTACCTCCAGTTTATCAAATAATGCAGTATATAGCACTCTGATATGAAATGAACTTCTGTAGTTGCACAGTGAAAAGTACTCTAACTGGTTGCATAATTGCCTGTGTAGAAACACCAATGTCAAGAATGGAAGAGGTTGCCGTAAATAATGGATATAGCAAAGTCCATCGCAGTCAAAGCCCTTCCCAACTTTGAGTACATTGCCTCAAGAAACCGGCATCCATCATCAAAGAGCGCTCCCCCCACCCCCGCAACTATTCTGCCCATGCCCACTTCCCGTTCCTCGCATTGGGTAGGCAATCCAAGAGCCTTAGGTCCCATACGATCAGGTTCTTGAGGCTGCTATTTTTTTTTCAAACTTTATTTCTAGAAAATTTTTTAACCTCAAACCCTTGAGTCGGTGTTGGAATTATGTAAATCATAGCTTACAAAACATAAAATTATCTATAAAATAAAAGC
Source organism: Mobula birostris (assembly GCF_030028105.1). NCBI lineage: Eukaryota > Metazoa > Chordata > Chondrichthyes > Myliobatiformes > Myliobatidae > Mobula > Mobula birostris. The sequence continues at coordinate 32,770,935 of NC_092391.1, read as the reverse complement.
CAACATGGCAGAAATAAATATCAATATAATAACCATGTGTGTCTATTTAGACCACTAATAACAGAAAAGGCTACCATTCAGCAAAATCCTTCACCACTATTTCTCCCCCAGGAAACCTAAATATTTGCCCCATTTTTGTGTATAGATGTCCAATCTATCAAACTGTTTGTAAGACATGCGTTCAAAAGCTGCCACTTTGGCTGATTCTGTGACCCACTCCTGCTATTACCTTACAACCAGCAAGCCAGGGACTCCTTACAACTCATCTGTTGTATTATTTTTATATGCATAGTTTGTCTTTGAACATTTGTGTTTATCATCCTTTATCCTTATATAGCTATTTTTTGTAATATTCTGTTGTATTTCTTTTTTCCTACAAATTCCTTCAAGAAAATAAATCTCGAGGCAGGGTATGGTAGCATACAGTATATATACTTTGATAATAAAAGATAAATTTCAACTTTGAACTTCACTTTGGACTACAGCCCTGGGCATACACTGCTGTGTGCCTCTGAACTGCCGAGGTAACAGAAATCCCACTTTCAAGAAACCAGTGCCATTCTCCATTGTATCTCAGTATTGAATGACCTGCATTGCATCTCTTGTCTGCTGGAGTTAGATAGATTGTGTAGAAATAGAAGAACCAGAGACACCAAGGAGCTCTTCATCATGGATTAAGATCAGGCAATACACAATCCCTTAGGATAAAAGATCAAGGAGAAAACATTATCTTCACTATTCTAATATCCTTTTCATGATTCAAGACATACTGGACACAGAAGGTTTAAAAACCTTTTCCATCTGTAAGAAGATCCAGGTTACTTCCCAAAGTGCATTGATAACTGTGTGAACTCAGAGGAAACTTCTTACGCTGGAAAATTCCGCTGCCCATCTTCCCAACAATATGGTTCAAAGAGCTGAAGTTGATCAGCTATGAGGCAGAATACGCATGACCTCTCCGATGCTATCATGAGCAGAAAACTGAGAAATATGGCAGAGATCATTAATGCTGTCAATGGATAACCATGACCTTCACTTCCACAGAGTGCATGATCCAGCCACTGGAGTAGGGTCAAGAGCCATCCCACAAAGTATTATATATCTAAGTTATTGCTTACCTCTGAAGGTTCTCTGAACCAAAAAGGATAGGTCCATACTTTCCATCCTATAGTTCTCAATGTGCCATGAAGTATCTGTCACTGGCATCCCAAAGACTCCAGAAGTAAAATACTACCACTTGTCTTATCACTGAAACACCAGCTAATACTACCCGAAAGATTGCGAACATCCTGTGGCTTTTGAGAGTCCCAGCGGTATATATCCAGTGATAAAGCTGATCTGCTTGGTTTTCCAATGCAAAAGTATTTTTCCTTTTTCATGAGTAAAACAAGAACACAGAATTCTGCACTCCTTGTTTGAGTGGGGCTGCTCTACAATGGTCATTACAGGAGCTGTGAGATCCACCTTATGTTGGAGTGAGCTGAAGTATAAGTTGCACAATGCAGTAGGTATGAATCTGATATAGGGCCACTGACAGACAGGCCAATGTGGATCATTTTCAGAAGAACCTAGTCTGAATTTTGCAGTTGGTGTATTTTCACATATAAATGATTGCTAACACACTCTGCTCAAGATAAAAATCAAATTTGGATCATGTAGTGCTGCAAAGAAAGTGTTACAAAACCATTTTTTCTGATCTTTTTTTCCTTGATCAAAACAATAAAAACAATTGATTAGATTACACTGAAATTAAAACAATGTCAACGTTTAGTTTTGCATAGGCAAACAGCCTTCAGATATAATTAGTGATCACTAAATATTGATTTCTATTACATTGGATGTCCCAAACCATGCACAGCTAAAGGATAATTAGTGATTAGACGAATCTCAGAAATAATTGAGGTTTCAGTAAAGGTATCTTGATGAAGTTTGCAGTATTTATGAAGTCACTTGTGCTGTGACCTTGACTGATCCTGATTCTGAATGATTTACTTAAAACATTTAATTGGTTTCACTTAACGTTCAAGCCTTTGTGTTTTCAAGTACAAAGTTGTCTCTGTTTATCAGGTAATAGCTTAATAAACAGTTCATCAAAATCTTTTAAGGAAGGTTAAGGTTTTGTGTCAAATTGGACTATTGGACAAAGGAGCAAAGTTAAGGTAGCGCCTAACAGCGACTCCTTTGTTTGCATCTTTGGAAACAGCTCTATTTCTATCTTTGATATCTTTTTTTCTTTTTCAATTTTTTTTTTGGAGATCCTGACCTGAGCCTTTCGGGGCCAATTCCCTGGGCGCAGAGCTCGGAAAAAGCGATGCAACCCAACTTTTAACATCATAAATCAGTGAGTTGTTTGTTATGTCTTCCCTTTCGCTGTGAAATGGGGTCACCTCTTTTTCCCTTACTGGGGAAAGGGAGAGCCTGTGGTATGTCGAATAACTCAGTGAACAAGTAGTCTTTGGGGTACTGCAGTCTGTGTCTTTATTGATACTTTGCTTCATGCTCCAGTGCTCGGTGGAGGGTGCTGATGTTTTTTTGCTGGTGAGTGACGGGGGGATCATTGCCTTGTTGCTGCTTGTGTGTGGGATGGGAGCTGGGTGGGGCTTTGGGGTTCTAATGTTTAACTGTCATTTATTCTTTAGGGCTTTTCTCTGTGCTTGTGGATGTTTGTGAAGAAAAAGAATTTCAGGATGTATATTGTATACATTTCTCTGACATTAAGCATATCAAGTGAACCTATTGAATATGGCTATAGAAAGAAAAGTTATTTTTCAGACAATATGTAGAATAAATTAATGACATAGAAATCATAGCTCAAAGAAAATTTATTATCAAAGTACGTATATGTCACCATATACAACCCTGAGATAATTTTCTTGCCAGCATACTCAAAATTCCATAAGAGAATAATAACCATAATCGAATCAATGAAAGACTGAACCAACTTGGGTGTTCAACCAATGTGCAAAAAACAACAATCTATGCAAACACAAAAATAAATTAATAATGACAAATAAATAAGCAATAAATATTGAGATATTGAGATAAAGGGTTCTTGAAAGTGAGTCCATAGGTTGTGGGAACATTTCAATGATGGGGCAAATGAAGTTATCTACTTTAGTTCAAGAGGGGTAATAACTGTTCTTGAACCGGGTGGTGAGAGTCTTGAGGCTCCTGTACCTTCTCAGCCATTAAGCACATCTATATGAAACAGGGTCATAGGAAAGCAGCAATAATAATCAGGTATTCCCCACCACACAGGCTATGCTCTCTACTCGCTGTTGCTATTAGGAAGAAGGTACATGAGTCACAGAACTTGCACCACCAGGTTCAGAAACAGATATTAGCCTTCAACCACCAGGCTCCTGAACAAAATGAGATAACTTCATACAACCAATGGATTCACTTTCAAAGACTCTTCATCTCATGTTTTCAATATTTATTGCTATTTATTTATATCTGCATTTGCTCAGCTTGTTGTCTTCTGCCCTCTGGTTGAACACCCTAGATGGGCAGTCTTTCATTAGTTCTGTTATAGTTACTATTCTATATATTTGTTGAGTATGCCCACAAGAAAATGAATCTCAGGGTTGTATATGGTGACATATATATATATATATATATATATACACACATACACACACACACACACACACACATATATATATATATATACTTTGTGTTACGTACCCCGTAACTGGGTTGCCAAACCAGCAGAAATGGATCACTCAGTTGGAGTCTGGATTACTAGAACTAAGAAAATTTTATTAAAGAAACAAGCAACACAGTAATCGGAAGGATAATAAATGCAACAGTTCAGCAATGATAACCACACATGTGCACAGAATTAAGATAACAGCATCAATCAAGCTCTATCGTTGTCTAGGGGTAAATGACCAAATTTCAAGGTGACACAAAAGTTCAGTCCAATTTAGTTCAGTTCGCAGTAATCGTTACCATGGCGATGGACAACGTGGGGGGAGAGAGAGAGAGAGAACGGGAACGACTGATCATTCAGAAACGGCTTTCACTCACAGACCGGCGATAATTGCTCATAAGCAGCTTTTGGGCAGGTCCTTGGTGATGTCACCTGAGGTCACCGACTGTGACCCCTCCTCCAGATGCGGTCGATCCTCTGCAGTGAACCCGGCACCCAAGCGAGGGTGGACACACACTGGGTTCCCGCTGATCGTACCTTTCCACCCTGTGCGTTGTCCAGTACTTCCCACCGACTCGTGAGAGGCGCACCGCTTCCAGGATCTCGTTACCTCGGGTGTCGTGTGTCCTGCCTTATCGAACCTGTCCCTTTTTATCCCCCTGCTGGGGTATCGCCTGTCCATCACTTCAAACAGTTCAGGGTTCAAAGGGGGAGCCGATCTTGGCAATACCCAGACTGATGGCTCCTTCATTAACATCTCCACATGCTGCTTCATTGTTCCTTATCTCTCCTTCCCTCCTGAGGACAGGTGGCAGACCAACTGCTGATCACACAGGACAGCTAACATCTTATCTATGTGTATTCTCGTCACATTTGATAATAAAATCTGCTTTGAACTTCGAACTTTCCTGATGGCATCAGCAAGGAGACAGCATGATCTGGGTGGTGGGAATCCATGATGATGGATTCTGCTTTCCTATGACAGCATTTCATGTAGACATCTTCAAAGGTTGGGAGGGCTTCACTCATGATGGACTGGGCTGTATCCACTACTTTTTGTTGGATTTTCTGTTCAAGGGCATTGGTTTTTCCATACCAAATGTAATTACAATTCCAGGAATAAATTAGTGCTTGGTTCGTGAGAAATAATGTCCTGATGAAATGACATAGATAAAAAAAAATCAAGACCAGGAGTAGGTCACTCCAAAGGATTGTGCCTAATCTGGAAATCTGGATAAATTGATTCCATTATTACTTATTATCCCTGGAAGTCTGAATTATTAAGAAAATATCAATGGATAGTATGACACAATAATAAGAAAAGTGTCTGTCACTGTTTTAAAACCTGGAATGAGTCACCTTCAAACTGTCAAACTGGGGTCCTGATATAGTGCCTTAACCCAAAATGTCAACTTTCTCTTTGCCTGTACAGGTGCTACATGACTCCAGCAGTTTGCCTTTTACTTCAGAACCGTCATCTTTATCCTTCGTATGATTTTTGCCTCCCTTCATCTTAGACATTTGCTCAGGGTTGAGAATAACTTTCTTCCATCCCAGTTCTCTAGGTTCTGAAGCGACTAATGAAGGCAACGTGGGTTCCACAGATGCTGCCACAGGTGAACCAGGCGTGATAGTTCGTGAGATGCGGACTGTACTGCCTCCAGTGGGCTTCCATTCACTGCCAATATACAGACCCAAGGTTTGTAATGCCATCCTGAGGATACTTTCACGATTTTGAGCAGTCATATGCCAGGGATTCCCAAGAGTCGGTGGGCTTGTTAAACTTTTCTTGACATCTGATATTGCCCTTCACCCACTAATTAATTCATTGTATTTTGTTTCTATTTGTTATAGTTATTTATTTATTGATACAATGCAGAATAGGCTCTTACAGCTCTTCGAGCCGTACTGTCCAGCAACCCAATGCTTAACCCCGGCCTAATCAGGGACAATTTATAATGACCAATTTACCTACCAACTGGTATGTCTTTGGACTGTGGGAGGTTTTCCTATTAACGCATTCATTGTCTTCTTTTCCAGGGCCATACTTACACAGCCAGCTTGCACTGGCCATTCAGATTCAGTTGTTTTCTCCTATTTCTACTCAGTTGCTTTACAAATACCTTTAGGTTGTGGCTGAAGCCGAAGTCTCATACATAAACTTATGCAAAAGCTTTACATTTTTCTAGTAACAATATCAAAAATATTCAAGAACCACTTGTAAATGCTGTAAATCTGAACAAGTTAAACAAATGGAGGAAATACTCAGCAGGTCAGGCAGCTTCTATGGAGTAAGTCAGGTTCTTGAAATTTCGACATCTTGATTTAAACATTTTTAAAGTTCATGTTCAAAAGATAATTTTAGATTGATTATTCTAGAATATAAAGGAACAAGCTACATTTGCCTCAGTTCAGCTGGCCTTTGCTTACCATTGATTTTTATATATGCTGCCTGTGGTGTTGCTTCCAAAACTAAAACCATACATTGTTTTCTAACATACACCTTGGACTGTTTATAAAGATTATCTGAATTCCCTACAGCAGTATTAATAATTCAGCAAGATACGCTTTCAGAAATGTAGTTATTGATTCATTAGTATGTCCTGGAGACTGTAAGATCAATAGTTTCTCCACTGCTGGCTTTATCCAGGTTCCACTGATTATTATAGAGCCTGTATTTAGTTCACGTAAATTACATTGCATTAATAACATGAAGCAAGTTCTGTTATTTAAATGAATCCCTAAACCTTGTAGAGAAGAGAATCTACTTTCACTAGGCATATAGAAGGAATTGAGTAAGAAAGAAAATCTTGTCATCGTAAGAGAAACTAATGCCTTAGTGAGCAATAGCCATGGAAATTCCTTACACTGTCATAAGGTGGTGGCTGGGAACAGACCCAAGTGCAAGACACAGACACTGAAGTACTAGGGACAGGACTAGGATACAGGGTGAGGGCTAGGACATGGACACAAAAATCAGGAACCCGGAACAGGACTGGACAAGAGAGCTAGGAGCCCGGGCTTGGACTCCGAGCCAGAGACTGGACAAGGACCCAGAACCTGGGTCTTGCCTCTGGCTCAGACCCCAGAACTAGGCAAGGACGAGTCTTGGCTGGCAGGCAGAATGAGGCTTGAGACTAGAGACTAGAGGCGAGGCTGGAGGCTGGAGACTTGGGGCAAGGCTCGAGGCTGGAGACTTCAGGCGAGGCAGGGCATGACAAGGCATGGAAGATGCTATGATCATCCACTGCAACCAAGGAAGATCTCAGTTTGTGACACTTGTTTGTACCACTGGACACAGACTTCTGACGTTCAGAGAGTGGAACTGCCCCAGTGCAATGGCTTTTCCACTTTAAAAATTTTCCCGCAAAGGTCAGCTGCCATCATCAAACAAGGCAGACAGCAACCACATATAAAAAACATTGTGGAATTATCACACCAGTTATCACGGAGAAATCCACAAAACACCATCGTGTATCATTATTAACAATCTCAACATTCTACAGAAGAAAACTTCTACAGAGGTACCATGGAGAGCATTTTGACAGGCTGCATCACTGTCTGGTATAGGGGGGCTACACTATAGCATTGAAAGAAGCTATAGAAAATTGTAAAATCAGTCTGCTCCATCATGAGTATGAGCCTCCATAGTATCCAAGACATCTTCAAAGAGCAGTGCCTCAGGAAGGCTGTGTTCATTATTAAGGACCCCCATCACCCAGGACATGCCCCTTTCTCACTGATACCATCAGGAAGGAGGTATAGAAACCTGAAGACACGCGCTCTGTCATTCAGGAACAGCTTCCTCCCCTCTGTCATATGATTCCTAACTGGGCATTGAACTATGAATAGCACCTCACTTTTTCTTATAATTTCATTTTTTGCTCTATTTTCAATTTAACTATTTAATATACATATATATGTACATATGTGTGTATGTAAATGTGTGTGTGTGTATATATATATATACACACACACATATACTTACTGTTAACAAATTGCATTGACATATACTGGTGTTATTAAACCTCATTCTGATTCTGAACATTAAATTCACGTAAACAACAGGAACTCTGCAGATGCTGGAAATTTAATCAACACACATCAAAGTTGCTGGTGAACACAGCAGGCCAGGCAGCATCTCTAGGAAGAGATACAGTCGACGTTTCAGGCCGAGACCCTTCGTCAGGACTAACTGAAGGAAGAGCTAGTAAGAGATTTGAAAGTGAGAGGGGGAGGGGGAGATCCAAAATGATAGGAGAAGACAGGAGGGGGAGGGGTGGAGCCAAGAGCTGGACAGGTGATTGGCAAAAGGGATATGAGAGGATCATGGGACAGGAGGCCCAGGGAGAAAGACAGGTGGGGGGGGGGAACCCAGAAGATGGGCAAGGAGCATAGTCAGAGGGACAGAGGGAGAAAAAGGAGAGTGAGAAAGAACGTATGTATAAAAATAAATAACGGATGGGGTACGAGGGGGAGGTGGGGCATTAGCGGAAGTTAGAGAAGTCAATGTTTATGCCATCAGGTTGGAGGCTATCCAGACAGAATATAAGGTGTTGTTCCTCCAACCTGAGTGTGGCTTCATCTTTACAGTAGAGGAGGCCGTGGATAGACATATCAGAATGGGAATGGGACATGGAATTAAAATGTGTGGCCACTGGGAGATCCTGCTCTTTCTGGCGGACAGAGCATAGGTGTTCAGTGAAACATTCTCCCAGTCTGTGTCCGGTCTCGCTAATATATAGAAGGCCGTATCGCGAGCACCGGACGCAGTACATCACCCCAACTAACTCACCGGTGAAGTGTCGCCTCACCTGATAGGACTGTCTGGGGCCCTGACTGGTAGTGAGGGAAGAAGTATAAGGGCATGTGTAGCACTTCAATATATTGGCGAGACCCAACGCAGACTGGGAGATCATTTCACTGAACACCTACTCTCTGTCCACCAGAGAAAACAGGATCTCCCAGTAGCCACACATTTTAATTCCACATCCCATTCCCATTCTGATATGTCTATCCACGGCCTCCTCTACTGTAAAGATGAAGCCACACTCAGGTTGCAGGAACAACACCTTATGCTCTGTCTGGATAGCCTCCAACCTGATGGCATGAACATTGACTTCTCTACCGCTAATGTCCCACCTCTCCCTCATACCCCATCCGTTATTTATTTTTATACACACATTCTTTCTCTCACTCTCCTTTTTCTCCCTCTGTCCCTCTGACTATACCGCTTGCCCATCCTCTGGGTTCCCCCCCCCCACCCGTTGTCTTTCTCCCTGGGCCTTCTGTCCCATGATCCTCTCATATCCCCTTTGCCAATCACCTATCCAGCTCTTGGCTCCACCCCTCCCCCTCTTGTCTTCTCCTATCATTTTGGATCTCCCCCTCCCCCTCCCACTTTCAAATCTCTTACTAGCTCTTCCTTCAGTTAGTCCTGACGAAGGGTCTCGGCCTGAAACGTCGACTGTACCTCTTCCTAGAGATGCTGCCTGGCCTGCTGTGTTCGCCAGCAACTTTGATGTGTGTTGATTAAATTCACGTACCCCACTGACTCAGTGGGTGGAGATAAAGCTGTTATGATTTCCAGTGTATTTCCAGACAAAATTAAGGATAATAAATTATTTTATGAAACTTGGTGAACTTATTACATTTCAAGTTTTCAACACACCAGTAATTAGATCTATTAAGTTAAATTGCTATGTTTCTGAGGATCGAGGGTAATGAAATAGTTGCTGGAGTTAGCATAAATTAGAAGGGAAATGATTTTTTTTCTCCTTATATTGTAGCAAAGTATATTCCTTAAGTAAGAGAAAAGTGTGACTGAAAGAAGTGGCTTATTTGGATACAGGGCAGGTGGAAAATGTAAGACCACGCATCTCCTTTGACACCTGCTTCCCAGAATCTCCAAGCACAATGACAAACATGCTGCATATGTTCATTTTAAACCAAAGAGTATGTCACAGTAAGCTGATTTCTATATCGCTATGATAAATGAGTGACCAAGTTTGAAACGCTGTGTTCTGTTGCATCCATTTATCTTCATAAAACAGGTGCATATAAATCCATTCCACCATGACAATTTTATACCAAACATGCATCATGAAGATAAAACCAAGCAGATAATGCCATGAAATACTGTTCAATTATGGAAAATCAACTATTTATTTCTCCTCGTCAGGAATACAATCAAGTAATTCTTTTGTGTCAGTAACACGTACTGGAGAATCAGAAATTCAGAGACTAGACACATTATTTGAAATGACACCAAATGCTGAAGCAGATCTCAGAAAAGTTTACTTTCAGTCGGTGTCCTAGAGGAATACAGTATGGAAACAGACCCTTCTGCCCATTGAAACTGTGCTGACCATCTACCATAAGTTAGACATAATGACAATAATAAATACAGTACTGTGGAAAAGTCTGAGGCATATATATAGCTAGGAAGCTCAAGACCTTTGCACACTACTGTAGTAATTTTATGTATTGCACTGTACTGCTGCTGCAAAATAAAATTCCTTAGTATGTATGACAGAGGATAAACCTGATTCTGATCTGGGTCTCCATTGTGGACTGAGAGTTGGAAGGGGGAAGGGAGGGGGAATCATGGTTGGTAAAAGGGGAAGAGAGAGTGGAAGGAGCAGGGACCATCAGGTAGACATTCTATAAAGATCAACAAACCAATGCTTTGGAATCAAATGAGTTTGCTTGGTGTCTCAGGGCTGGGGGTGCCTGCCCCTAGCACACCTTGACTGCTTCCGGTCCCACACACCTGCCACAGATTCACCATGTTCTGGCTAAAGAAAATCCATCTCATCTCTGTTCTAAAGCGATATTCCCCTATTCTGAGTCTGTGCCCTCTGGCCTGCATTCATCCAAATCAGTAGATTCAGGATTAGCTTTATTATCACTGCCATACACTCAGTAGCCACTTTACAAAGTACCCCCCCCCTACCTAATAAAGGGGCTACTAAGTGTATGTTTGTGGTTTTCTGCTGTTATAGCCATCCGCTTCAAGTTTCAATGTGTTGTACATTTAGAGATGCTTTTCTGCACACCACTGTGTAACGTGTGGTTATTTGAGTTACTGCTGTCTTTCTTTCAGCTTAAACCAGTCTGGCCATTCACCTCTGACCTCTCACAATAACAAGAAGTTTTCACCCATAGAACTGGTGCTCTGTGGATGTCTTTTTCATTTTTCACACCATTTTCTGCAAACTCTAAAGAACTTAGGAGATCAGCAGTTTCTGAGATAATCAAACCACCCCACCTGACACCAATAATTATTCCATGGTCAAAGCCACTTAGGTCAGATTTCTTCCATATTCTAATGTTTGTTCTGAACAACAGCTGAACGTTTTGACTGTGTCTGATTACTTTTTGTCATTGTCTGGTCTGTGAAATCCACATTCCAGGTCACGGTCCGGTCCATGCTCCTTATTCCAGGTTTTCCGGTGTTCCCCAGATTCTGTTGAGGTAGCTGATTCTCGTTTAGGCTGGCTTCATAAATAGCTTCAGGGTTCAACCTCTGGCTACTGGATTGTTCCTGTCTGTACCCCCTGTATGAATCCAATCCCTCCCCCTGTCCCTCCCTCTCGCCTGCACCTCTGTCAAGTTTAATCACTGGAGCAAGGTTAGGAACTGTCTATTATTGTTTTGAACTGTTTCTGTGTCCACGCCTTTGCTAGGTAGCTCCGGCCGTTAGCCGCCACCTAGTGTTGGGAACTGTCTGGGCCCACGCCTTCGCTAGGTAGGTCTGGCTGTCTGCTGCCACCTTGTGTTGAGAACCTTCTCATCATATTCTGCATTCTGTGTAATGAGTCCCGGCCCTACGTCCTGTTTCCGAGGAGGGATCCTGGCTCTGAGTTCCATGTTCCTGTCGCTCCCTCGACCAAGGCTCTGCGTTCCTGTTGCTCCCTCAACCTAGTCAAGGCTTCGGGGTCTCATCTAGTCCCAGTCATGACCCAAGAACCTTGTCCTGTCCAAGCCATGGCTTTGTGTTCTTGTCTTGTCCATGTGTCTCGCCCAGCCCAGGAGTACCTTGCCCAGCCCAGTGCTGGGGTTTCCTTGTCCTGTCTAGGAGTCTCATGTCCAGTCCTGTTGCCTCTCTTCATCCTGTAGCCATGCCTTGACCTCGCCTAGTTCTGGAGTCCGAGCCTGAGTCAAGTCCCAGGTTCTGGGTCCTTGCCCAGTCTCTGGCTCGGAGTCCATACCCAAGCCTCGAAGAATCCAAGCCTCGTCATGTCTTCGCCTAGATCCGGGGTCCAAGTCCAAGTCAAGACCCAGGTTTCGGAGTCCAAGCCCAAGCTCCTAGTTCCAAGTTCCATGTCCTGGCTCCACTATCCTAGTCAAGTCCTAGCCCAGGCCCTGTATCCTTGTCTCAGCCAAGGCCTGTGTCATGTCCAGTGTCCTTTCTTCCCCTCTCCCCTTGCTTCCTTGTCACACATAGTCCTGTTCCTAGTACTTCAGTGTCTGTCTTGCATTTGGGTCCGCTCTCAGCGCCCCCCTTATGACACTTTCATGCACTGAATTTCCTACATATGATTGGCTGATTGGATATTTTTATTATTGAACAAGTGAATAGGTGAAGCTAATATAGTGGCCACTGTGCGTATTTTATGCAATTTGTTATTTTGCAGCAGCAGTAGAGTGAGAAACATTAAAGAATTACTATAACTTACAAAATAAATAATACAAGAAACAAATAATGAGGTTGTATCCATGTCATGGATCATTTGAAGCTCTTTTTTAAAGCATTGGGTGTGGGCTTTCTGGCTCCTGTACCTCCTCCATGAAGGTAGTAACATGTAGAGGGCATATCCCAGATAGAGAGTGTTTGTAATGATGGATGCTGACTTCTAAACACGGTGCTTCTTGGCTGCACTAACTGCACCACTGTGCCACCCCAATTCCTGCAGGCATGGATCAAGGCTGTTGAAGTGGCAGCCAGCCGTACGTTGCCAGCAATTTTTCATAGAAATGCTATCCTGAAGCACACTTAAATGTTGTACAGCATGAGAGAATGTCATGAGTGCACTGTCTCTTTGAGATGATAACGCAGCAGTAAGACGGTTAGTTCAGGCTCATTAACAAAGCAGCATCTGACTGCTTCCTTCCCTGAAACCTATGGAAATTGGTTATGTCAGAGTAGCTACTGCAAATCTGAGCCCAGCTATTCCCCATTTTGTAATCAACAATTAGCAAATCAGAAAACAAGTTTCCCTTGTTGAAGGAATCAAGAATCCAAGGGGCATCATTTCAAAATTAAATTCTGGGCATTCAACAGTGAAATCAAATTTACCCATCTTCATAAAGCATGGGGAGATATTGGGACTTAATTCTCCCAACAGGCTCTGGATGCAAGGTGAATTGAAAAAAAAACAACTTCCATTAGGCATTGAGAACAACTGACAGCAAAGACAGTATCATTAGTATGGTGTTGCTCAGGATGAAACAGAATGGTAGAAGCATCTGAATGAACTCCTCCTATTTCTGTGTTCTCAGATAACTCCCCTTCAACTGCTTTGATGATGAGTCACAGAAGTGGAGGTGCCATCCTTTTCCTTTGAGCTAGAAGTCAGTCTATGCATGACTGGTGTCTTCTGTTGCAGGTTTCCCAGCTTCTTTTGATCTGAACCTAGTGGAAATCTTATGCAAAGAAGAAGTTCTCGTTCGTACAGGGCTTTTGAGAGGGTTTTCATCTGTTACCTTGTTTTTCTGCATGCAGAACATCTTACAAACTACAGCTTCTGGATTTTGTAATCCTCTGTGGAAATTCAATATTACACCTACTGTTATCCAAGTGCAGTACCTCTCAACTCCTCTGTACACTCATGCATAACATAAGTAAAAAAAATCTTTGTTGAGTTACTTTTGTTAGTTCCCTGATGTAATGACACCAACTGTAAGTCCCTCAGCAATATACTTAGAAGCTTTGAGCTGAGTAGGAGAAAATATCTCAAGCAACCAAGGAAAGTTATCACAAAGAACATGTATATCCATATGCAATAAGGACAGGGTCATGAGAAATGAAATGGTCCAATAATCCATTGGCATTTGCTATGTGACTATTTAGAAAGATTATATATAAAGGAATATCTTTCAGATTTTTAGCCCCACAGACTAAACATAGAAAAACATAGAAAATAGGTGCAGGAGTAGGCCATTCGGCCCTTCGAGCCTGCACCGCCATTTATTATGATCATGGCTGATCATCCAACTCAGAACCCTGCCCCAGCCTTCCCTCCATACCCCCTGATCCCCGTAGCCACAAGGGCCATATCTAACTCCCTCTTAAATATAGCCAATGAACTGGCCTCAACTGTTTCCTGTAGCAGAGAATTCCACAGATTCACCACTCTCTGTGTGAAGAAATTTTTCTTAATCTCGGTCCTAAAAGGCTTCCCCTTTATCCTCAAACTGTGACCCCTCGTTCTGGAAGGAGACTTAAAGGAAAACATTTGAAATTAATCTTGATGGTTTTTGTGTAAATATTTTAAACACATTGTAAACAAAATTCTAATCTTTTGGCTAATTATAAAGTAGATTGCAATAGATAAACTGTGAATGATTTATAGCAATTGACTCAATTGTCTAATTTCAGTGTAAGTTGCTTAGAAATCATCTGAATACAAAAAACAATGAAATAAGAAAGTGACGAAAGAAATCAAAAACAATCAACCAACAACATTCATTAGCAATCTTGGAAGTAATTTGAAAGAGCTTCCTTATTTGCAATGAGGTCTTCGCATCATCAAAACTTTTATCTGCTAAGAACAGATATTAACATCAGAAAGTCTAAATTATGCATTTTTATTTTCGTCCATTTGAGCTCTATCCCCCTCAGTTGTGGCAGAATGTACAGGAAGGACTGAGAAAAAAACTGAGGAATATGATTAGATTAAAATGTTTTTGTATTCTCACTTCTGTATTTCAGGCCTGAAACATTGGCTGTGTTTCATACTCCTTTAATACAGTTTGACACATTTAATTTCCCAACATTTTCTGTTCCCTCACCATCCTTCTTAACCAGGGGTTCCTAACCATTTTATGCCATGGTCCAATACCATTAAGCAAGGGGTCCGTGGACCCCAGGTTGGGAACCCCTGCTCTAACAGTACATTTGTCTTCACTGACTATGTCAGGAATATAATGAAGTTGAAAGAAAATTGGAAAGAATTTAAATTACAGAACATTTTCCTATCAACAAAAGGCAAATCATGTTTTAGTTTTAGTTTTAGTGCACACAAAATAGTTTTGATGTTATTTCAAGCTGTTTTGTTTAAATCCTGCTCCATCTGCAACAAGCAGGATTTCCCAGTGGCCAACCATTTTAATTTCAGTTTACCAGTCCCATTCCGACATGTCGGTTCATGCCTGCTCTCCTACCCTTTCCTTTCCAATCCTGATGAAGGGCCTTGGCCCAAACTGTTGACTGTTTGTTCCTTTCTGTAGACGCTGCTGGACCTGCTGAGTTCTGCATGTGTTACTCTGGATTTTCAGCATCTGCTGAACCTCTTGAGTTTATAGCTTTAAAGTTCTTTCGTCCTGTTGTAAGTTCCTATGTCTTATTAAGTAGTATGTCAATGACTGTATTTGTCTTGGCCATGAAATTCAGTATAAGTGTGGTTTGGCTCAATGTGGAGATGGGGTCGATAGTTGAATCCAATGTTTGCCTGGGGAATGGGTCTTACTCTTAAGTGTAAAGGGGAATTTTATTGGTAATGTTACAACAGTAAGCATCAGGCATTTCAAGGAGTCCTGCCAAGGTGGAGAACAATCATACTGCGAGTTTGTAATTTAAAGTCATACAACATAAGTTATGAAGAGCCTGCAGGAAATGATAAATAGTAACTTGCTGTACTGACAACATTAAAGATAATAGCTAGAGGTCAGATCCTTGACTGAGTATTTCTTTCCTTATTTATTATGATATAGCGCAGAATAGGATCTTATGATAAAATTCCCAAATGTTTCCAAGGAGAATTGCAAAACATCGAAGATTAGGATTCAAGTTTATTTATCACATGTACATGGAAACATGCAGTGAAATGTGTTATTACACTAACAACCAACATACCCGAGTGTGTGCTGAGGGCAGCCCCCAAGTATCACCTCACATACTATAAACTCAACACTATAAAAGCAACCTATCGGAATGTGTTAAAAAAACATTTCAATCCAGTTTAATGACAACATACTTTCTAATTTCATGCTAATTTGCATATTACCGAAAAAATGCTAAACAAGATTATTTTGCAGTTGTATAAGTTGGATTGCTAGCAGACTGGTGGGCTAGTGGGTTGGATGCGGCAGTTGACCTTTGGTGACCTTTGATGTGCACCGTCAGTGCGTGATCTGGAACATCTCATAATCTCAAAAAGGTCACCTCGCACCCTTCTTTGCTTCAGGGAGAACAGCCCCAGCCAATCAAATATTTCCTTTTAACTCAAGCTCTCCAGTCTATGCAGCATCCATTTTTTTTTGCAACCTTTGTAGGTCACTCCCATCCTTCCTGTTATGTGATGTCCAGAAATGCACACAATGCCAAGTGCAGACTAGTCAATGATCTGTACAATTGCAACATGACATTTCAATGCCTCTGCCAATGAAGGTCTGCATGCCATTCACCATTTTCACCTAAAGTCTAGCAGTGTCGCCACTTTCAGGGAAGTATGTACTTGTACCCCAAGGTCCTTCTATTCAATATACTCCTCAGAGCCCTGCCATTTACTGTGGATGTCTGGCCTGGTGTAACTTCCCAAAATGCATCACTTCACAATTGCCTGAGTTGAATTCCTGCAATCAACTCCGAGTTTGCTCAGATAGTACTTTTGCTTCTAAATCAGAAAATAATGATAACTAATATATATACTGAATGCATAATCTAGGTGGATATTCTAGTTCAATTTTTTTGCATTGACTCAGGGTGTAATGCCATGAAAATTATTTTTGTTCACAGAGGCAGACAATACATTACAAAGATATCAGACATAAATTACATAAATGTAAAATAATATAAATTGTATGTAACTTACAAGACAAAATAAACATGGTGCAGTTTGAAGGTGATATAGTCCAAGGTACAATTGGAGGTTTTCAATTTGATTTGAGAACCTGATGCCAGTGGGAAGATAAGCTGTTGTTGAACTTTAAGATGTAGGTCTTCCAGCACCTGTTCCTCCTGCCTGATGCTTGGAAAAAGGCATGGCCCTGATGCAGGAGCTCTCAACGATGGATATCATTTTCTGAAGCATTGCTTGTTGCAGATCTCTTTGATGATGGAGAGAGCTGTGTCTATGGTGAATGGATTAGTCCACCACTCTCTGTAGCCCTGCACATCAAAGTTCTCAGACCAAACCATAAGACCATAAGGTATAGGAGCAGAATTAGGCCTATTGTCCCATCGAGTCTGCTCCACCATTTCACCATCCATTTCCCTCTCAGCCCTAACCTTCTGCCTTCTCTCCATAACTCTTCATGCCCTGACTAATCAAGAATCTATCAACCTCGACCTTAAATATACCCAATGACTTAGCTTCCACGTCCACCTGTGACAATGAATTCCACAGATTCACCACTTTCTGCCTAAAGAAATTCCTCCTTGTCTCCATTCTAAATGGATGTCTCTCTATTCTGAAGCTATGTTCTCTGGTCTTAGACCTCCTCTACCATAAGAGACATCCTCTCCATGTCCACTCTATCAAGGCCTTTCAACATTCAATAGGTTTCAATGAGATCCTCCTCATTGCTCTGAATTCCTGTGAGCACAGGCCCAGATCCATCAAAAGCTCTTCATATGATAAGCCATTCAATCTTGGAATCATTTTTGTTAACCTCTACTGAACCCTCTCCAATGTCAGTACATTCTTCCTTAAATTAGGGGCCCAAAACTACACACAATACTCCAAAAGAGACCTCACCAGAGTCTTATAAGGCCTCATTATTGCATTGCCTTCCTCACCACCAATCCAAATCATGATTCAATCAGTAAGAATACTTCCTACTGTACATATCTAGAAGTTTATCAGAGTCCCCGATGAGAAATCTCCTTAAACAACTAAGAAACTAAGCGTGCTGAAGCACTTTTTTCGTGGTTGCTGAAGAGCTAACCTGTACTTACTGCAGATGCTAGAAATCTGAAGCAAAGAACAGAAATCAGACAGCACCTGTGGATGGAGAAAGAGATTTAACAATTCAATATCTTTTCACTATGTCTCAATGTCCTCCTTATTCATAATTTAAGATACTGGAAAACGGTAATTTAAAACATCCATAAAGGCTAAAATAGCTCATACAGCCAGTTGGCTTCCTTTATCCTTCTGAAACATTCTGTTCTTGATGCTGGAGGGAGTTAATGACTTTAAACTCCCCTCAGTTAGGTGATAGCATTAAAGGAGAAATTAATGTCCATGGTTTAATTTTGTAATATCACACTAACTTTTAGTTGAGATATTAAACTGAGGCCCACATTCTAACTGTGAATGCTGCAAAGTATTTCTTGAAATTATGTAATAAATATATTTCTCTCTTCCTGGTTTTCTTTGGATTCTGTTGACTCAAATAAAAGTACTGAGAACAGTTGGAGTGAGCATCCCACTGTTTATGGGGCTTTCTGATATGCAAGTTGACTTCCAGATTTGACTCCAGAGGCATTGCAGTATAGTTTCTAACTAAACAGTTCTGAAAAGCTTTGCAATACCATGGAGCTCTGATGAAGCACAACTTTCCTGAAAGATTGTTCATTTGAGTTGCCTTCCTTGTGATCACACATAATCCATCTTAATAAAGGAAGTGAAGGCGAACTGCATCACGCTACATTCATTTCATCACAGTTCAACAGCTGTCTCAATATTCTGCCAAAGTAAAGGGCAGTTTTAATGATCTTGAAGCTTTGGAAAAAAAAAGCAATTCCATGCAATTGGTCATTTGAATAATTTCCTCCATGTGAAAACTTTTCTAATGGCAAAACCAAACCATAAGTGAGATGGCAGATGTAATTTGTCTAAAACAATTTGTATGGTCCACCAAGCATTTAAGTACTTCTATCCTTATACCATTAACCTTTCATTTCATTTTAATCTGCTTTAGATAACTCATTTTCAAATATAGTTTGGTATTCCAAACAGGTTTATCATTAAGCAATTCTAAGTGACCTCACTCCACAACCCTGACTGATGTGTAAGTCATATTTATTGTCATATGTGAAAGAATGGTGAGGTAGAGATACAATGAAAAACTTGTTTGCAGTGGTATCTGTGGTGATATCACATGCAATGATGTGCTAGTACATGATTGGACAGAGCACTGAGAATGCGCGGGATTACCAGCATGTTCCAGCACGTGGCTGGGTTAAGATGTGTCTGTTTGTTACTGTCAATAAAAGTTCTCTAATTCTTCCAGAATATGATTCTTTACTGTTAAGCCATGGTACGTTTAAACAGAAGTAACATAACATGGTGTCAGAAGTGGTGCTGGAAAAATATGGGAAATTGAGAATCAAAGATAATCGAAAAAAGAGAAGAAAAAAGTTCGAACAGTAAACGATAAACAACCCCCACCAAAACTTCAGCTGACTGGCAATGTAGCTGAGAACTGGAGGATAGTCAAGTAACAGTTTGAACTGTACTTATCAGCGATCGATTATTAAGAAAAATCGGAAAAAAACAAAGCTGCGCTTTTGCTCCTTGTAATCGGGAATGACTCAGTAGAGGTAAATAATAATTTTGTTTTTCAAGATGGAGATAATTTCTATTTAAAGTCAATAATGGACAGATTTGAAGTATTTTGTATACCTAAGCGTAATTTAATGTATGAGCGATATAATTTCTTCACGTGCGCAGAGAGCCGCTGGAACAATTGATCAGTACGTGATTGAGTTAAGAAAGCATAGTAGAACATGCAAGTTTGGATTGCTCACAGACCCTCTCATTAAAGATAGCCTTGTTTCTGGCATTCGAGAAAATGCTCAGAGAAAGACTGTTTAGAGAGCAAGATTTAAATTTTGAAAAAGCTTTGGCACTTCGCAAAGCTTCTGAGACTGTGACGTTGCAGGCTGAAGAGCCTCTTGTCGAAAACTGCAATGTAAACACTGTAAAAAAGCGCGAATACATCAAGAAATATAACAATACGTTGAAGAAACCGACAGAGACCAAGACGGCATTGGAAAGAAAAAGGTCATATGATCACTGTGCGCGGGAACATCGTCCAAATCAGTGACCCGCATATGGCAAAATTTGCAATGGCTGCGGTACGATTAATCATTTTTCACACTGTTGTGAAAATAGAAGGAAAATAAATTGAAACAAGTAAATGCCGTGCTTGAAGATGAACGAGGGGAATTTTATATAGATGTGCTTTGTGAAAATAAACAAAGTCATAATAACTGGACTATTCAGTTGCAGGTGAATCAAACAATGTTCTTTTTAAACTTGATACTGAAGAGCAAGTAAATGTTCTTACAGAATCTGAGTTTAATGCTTAAAAACCAAGACCAAAGTTACATCAGACAAATATAAAAGTGACTGAGTATTCTGGTTCAGACATTCCAGTTAAAGGAACATGTGTGGCAAAGGTATCACACAAAAATATTGTGCATACGCTTTCATTTGTGGTCATGCCAAAAAATGTACAGTCAATTCTGGGTTTACCTGCCTGTGAAAGACTTAATTTGGTGAAAAGAATTTTTGTCTTGGATAGTGACACAGAGCTGAGGAGACAGAATGTTGCATTACAGTCGGCAGAAGGTGATGTAACTTGACTGCAGATCCAGCTCATGGAGGCAAATGCTGACATGGAGAATATACAAGCAGTAGCTGCAGTTTCTAAGACGACCAAACAGGAGACAATTGATGATATGAAAAAGCAATGGCAGGAGGAGGTTGCTTCAATGTAAGCGATAATGAAAGAGACACTGAGAGAATATGAGATTCAGTTTCATCACTGGCTAGAGCAAGAAGGCTCACAGTGGGCACAGTATAAGGAAGAAGTGAAAGCACAAGTGAAGGAACTGAGAAATATTATTGAAATGATGAAGTCTCAGTATAAAAAAGAGATCACACAGTTAATGAATGAATTAGATGAAGAAAGAAGATTTGTATTTCATTACCATTGGAAGTGGAACGTGAATTGACTGATCTAAGGGGGCTTTTGTCTGAAGGACAAGGAGACAACGTGAGGAGACAACGTGAGGAGACAAGATAAAAGGAACACATGGGCACAGACCAGATCATACATGGTCCAAACAGAGGAGGAAACGGTGTTAAGAAAGAAATGCAAAGGCTTTAAGAAAGAACCAACTTCAGAGTTTCAGTTATCTGATATGGTTGTGTTTTGATTAACACTGTTAATTGTTTTTCTTTTTAAGGAAAGGAAGATGTGGTGATATCACATGCAATGATGTTCCAGTACATGATTGGACAGAGCACTGAGCATGTGCGGGATTGCCAGAATATTCCAGCACGTGGCTGGGCTAAGACATGTTTGTTTATTACTGTAAATAAAAGTTCTCTAATTCTTCCAGAATATGATTCTTTACTGTTAATCCAGGGTACGTTTAAACAGAAGTAACATTACAGTATCATAAGCATATAGATGTAGGCAACACACAGAACATGAGTTATACAAGACAATGGTACATAGGACATTAAATATTACTGAATATGGACTCATCAATTTTGGGTTTATATTTTGTATTTTTGTTCGTTCTTTCTTATTGCCATTTGTGTGATTTGTCTTTTTGTGTGTGGGGGTGGGTTTGATGTCTCTTTCTTTAAATGGGTCCATGGTTTTTTTCTTGGTTTTCTTTGTTTTGTGGCTGTCTTTGGAGGTCTCAGGGTTGTATACTGCATATGTACTTCAATAATAAGTGGACTTTGAACGTTGAACTTTGAAAAAAACAACATAATCAGAGACAAGTCCATTGCAGCGCAAGAGATGGTCTATAGTTTTCCATTGCAGAACTGGAATTAAGGGTGTACCGGCCATTTCAAAACCAGATGTTTGTAGGAATGTAGCTGCTCAAATACTTGGTGTTGTGGGACCAAGTTTCTGTGCTGCCTGCTCAACAGTAAGAGAGAGAGGTCAGCATGAACCAGATGGGAAGGATCCTTGATGATAAATGTTTCATTCCTGAGGCAGCACCTTGCCTAAACCCCATCAATGGTGAGAAGGAGAATGGTTGTGCCCATGGTGGACTAGGCAGTGTCCACTAATCTCTGCTGCCTTTTCTGTTTCCCTCCATTGAAACCACTATACCAAGCAATGAAGCAGCCATTTCACTCCAGAACAGGACAGATGAGCCTCCAGTGCAGACCTGAGGATGTGTGCAGTTGCAGTGTATTAGAGCTAAAGCATAGAAACAGGCCCTTCAGCTTATACCATATAGAAAATCCACATGGCCACAGAGGGGAAATTAAAACTCCACACTGACAGCACTGGAGGTCAAGATTCCTCTTGGGTCATTGATGCTGTGAGGCAGCCGCAGTATTAGTTGCACCACTGTGTTGCCCTGAAGGAACCATGTTGTCAAGCATACCACCTGACTCTGGTTTAACACATTGGGACAAATAATTTCAAGAGTTTGGAGGGAATACAAAGATTTGGTCAAAGTATTTGAAAGTCATTAAGAAATTGATGAGCTGGAGTCTGAGGTATGGACACCGTGATGCATCCTGGTGGTGAAGAGTTTCCTAAATTCTTCCTGCAGTGAGGCAAACCACACTTTGGATCTGGTGTTGCAAAGCTTGCAAGCCAAGGGGAACAGAAGTGTATGACTGTGAATGACGTGGGCCAAGGTATTCAGTGGGCAAAAATGGAGGGTCCTTTGCACTTACCCTCTGTATATGAGGATAAGCACATGGACCAAAGAACCATTGTACGGAGGACCAGTCAAGTTAGCAGAGTGAAAAAGTGGTGATAGGGGCCAATATAATTAGTCATAGTCATACTTTATTGATCCGGGGGGAAATTGGTTTTTGTTACAGTTGCACCATAAATAATAAATAGTAATAGAACCATAAATAGTTAAATAATAATATGTAAGTTATGCCAGTAAATTATGAAATAAGTCCAGGACCAGCCTATCGGCTCAGGGTGTCTGACTCTACAAGGGAGGAGTTGTAAAGTTTGATGGCCACAGGCTGGAATGACTTCCTATGACGCTCTGTGCTGCATCTTGGTGGAATGAGTCTCTGGCTGAATGTACTCCTGTGCCCACCCAGTACATTATGTAGTGGATGGGAGACATTGACCAAGATGGCATGCAACTTAGACAGCATCCTCTTTTCAGACACCACCGTGAGAGAGTCCAGTTCCATCCCCACAACATCACTGGCCTTCGAATGAGTTTGTTGGTTTTGTTGGTGTCTGCTACCCTCAGCCTGCTGCCCCAGCACACAACAGCAGACATGATAGCACTGGCCACCACAGACTCGTAGAAGAGAGCTAATTATGGAGAACTGGAGCTTCTGTTAACTATCCAGTGCTAAAGTTATAGACAACTTGAAAAGGAACTGGAGTGTTTCGAGTCGCAGCCATTGGAGGGGCTGCTGGATCCCGATCTTCTCGGAGATGTTATCAAAATTCTGAGTTTAATGGAGTGGGCTGTCGTTCCTTTTGGCCTCTTTCAGTTCTATGTTTTTTTTTCATGTTCTTGCCCATTCTTGTTGCTGATCGTCTTGCTGGCAGTTTGGGTGATCTGTTAGCTTTTGTGTGAGGGAGGGGTTGGGGTATTTGGGGTTTGGGAGTTTTTGCTTCTTTTTCTTTTCATGTCGAGGGCTGATGTCTTTCTTTCAACTACATATATGCTTTTCTGAATTCTATGGCTATTTAGAGAAGAGACAAATTTTCAGATTTGTATTCCACATACTTTGATAATAAAATGAACCTTTGATCCTTTTGTTTCAGGCTACCATTTTCCATGTGGGTAATAGTGGTATACAAATGAACAAGTAGGAGGTTCTGCTGAAGAAGTATGAGTAGTTCAGTTCCAAACTAAAAAGAAGATCCAGTTTGGAAATAACTTTGGATCGTTGTCTTGAGTCTAGTGCCAATTGACATTGGCTCAATATTTTCAGGAGGTGCAAAGTGTTGCTCTAATATTGATGTGAGAAAAGGATTGAAATTCATGGGACATCAGAACTAGGGAAAAAAGCTGCTCTGTTGGGACAGAATTCAGATTGACTGGGCTGGGATCATATCCTGGCAAGTTGCAGCTGCTCATTTTCTTACAGTAGAACCTCTTTGTTGATTGAATTTTCCAGGATACCTAATCTTTAGAACAGTTCAGCAAATTGACTAACAATAGCTACAGACAAGAGTTTATATTAAATATTAGTGGTAAAGAAGAATAAACTCATACAAAACAAGGTGGGAGAGCAGAAACCTGAGTGGATGAGGACTAACCAATCAGGAGGGACAGACTACGGGGGTATAAATAACACCGGAGGAGACATGCCCAGGCATCATCCCTGATGAAAATGGCAGTGTTTGTCACTGAATCTTTGGTTATAATCGATACCTGTACCTGGCTGGAAACCCGAGAATAGTTTATTTGTCATATGTGCAGGAAAGCACCAGATCCTTTTACATTAGTGGTAAAAGTTCAAATAACTATATAACCATATAACAATTACAGCACTGAAACAGGCCATCTCGGCCCTTCTAGTCCGTGCCGAATGCTTACTCTCACCTAGTCCACCGACCTGCACTCAGCCCATAACCCTCCATTCCTTTCCTGTCCACATAGCTATCCAATTTTACTTTAAATGACAATATCGAACCTGCCTCTACCACCTCTGCTGGAAACTCGTTGCACAACAGCTACCACCCTCTGAGTAAAGAAGTTCTCCCTAATGTTATCCCTAAACTTTTACCCCCTAACTCTCAACTCATATCCTCTTGTTTGAATCTCCCCTATTCTCAATGGAAAAAGCCTATCCACGTCATAATTTTAAATGCCTCTATCAAGTCTCCCCTCAACCTTCTGTTGTTGTTCGTCCATCGTTGATGTCGATGAGGACCTCAACACCATTATGATGGTGTCGAGACTAGCGCGTGATTTGGATTTAAGTGAGGGAGAGTTGCGCAGCGTCAGCCTCACTCTCTCTTCCCAATTCCCACCTGGATCCAGTGGCAAGACAGAGTCGAGACGGCTGGAGATGGGACTAGGCGCAGTGGATGACCAGGATGTCTTCTGTGTCTTGTCCTGCTCTACACGTTCCACGACGCTTGCAGAGACCGCCTTCTTGACCGTTGGACCTTCCATTGGTGTCATCCGCTCAATTCACCGGAGTCTGTCTTCACATGCTGGGATAGACAACTCCCTATCTCACCGAGGGTTTGAGACCCGTCGGCTACCCTCACCTGGTTTAGCCGGCTTGTCGAAGCCGTTGCCCAGGGTGTGGCCGCTGTCGCATGCAAACAGCTACGGGGAGCCACAGGTGAGAGCTGAGTGTCAGGTGGGGACCAAAGGTGGACTAACCGCCCTGAAAAGGACGCGACATGTTCCCCCACCAGAGGTGCTACCCCTCCCTGACACCCCATACAACCTTCTATGCTCCAAAGAATAAAGACCCAACTTGTTCAACCTTTCTCTGTAACTTAGGTGATGAAACCCAGGTAACATTCTAGTAAATCTTCTCTGTACTCTCTCTATTTTGTTGACATCTTTCCTATAATTCGTTGACCAGAACTGTACACAATACTGCAAATTTGGCCTTACCAATGCCTTCTACAATTTTAACATTACATCCCAACTCCTATACTCAATGCTCTGATTTATAAAGGCCAGCATACCAAAAGCTTTCTTCATCACCTTATCCACATGAGATTCCACCTTCAGGGAACTATGCACCATTATTCCTCGATTCCTCTGTTCTACTGCATTCTTCAATGCCCTACCATTTACCATGTATGTCCTCTTTTGATTAGTCCTACCAAAATGTAGCACCTCACATTTATCAGCATTAAACTCCATCTTCCATCTTTCAGCCCACTCTTTGAACTGGCATAAATCTCTCTGCAAGCTTTGAAAAGCTACTTCATTATCCACAATGCCACCTATCTTAGTATCATCTGCGTACTTACTAATCCAATTTACCACTCGATCATCCAGATCATTAATGTATATGACAAACAACATTGGACCCAGTACAGTTCTGTGAGGCACACCACTAGTCACCGGCCTCCAATCTGACAAACAGTTCTCCACCATACTCTCTGGTGTCTCCCATCCAGCCACTGCTGAATCCATTTTACTACTTCAATATTAACACCTAACAATTGAACCTTCCTAACTAACCTTCCGTGTGGAACCTTATCAAAGGCCTTACTGAAGTCCATATAGACAACATCCACCACTTTACCCTTGTCAACTTTCCTAGTAACCTCTTCAAAATATTCAATATGATTTGTCAAACATGATCTTCTATGCACAAATCCATGTTGACTGTTCCTAATCAGACCCTGTCTATCCAGATATATATACCATCTCTAAGAATACTTTCCATCAATTTACCCACCACTGACGTCAAACTCACAGGCCGATAATTGCTTGGTTTACTCTTAGAACCCTTTTTAAACAATGGAACAACATGAGCAATATGCCAGTCCTCCGGTACCATCCCCGTTTCTAATGATATTTAATTATTCCTGTCAGAGCCCCTGCTATTTCTACATTAACTTCCCTCAAGATCCTAGGGAATATCCTGTCAGAAGCCAGAGACTCATCTACTTTTATATTCCTTAAAAGTGCCAGTACTTCCTCTTCTTTAATCATCATAATTTCCATAAATTCCCTACCTGTTTCCCCTACCTTACCTTGAATTGCAATATCCTTCTCCTTAGTGAATACCAAAGAAAAGAAATTGTTCAAAATCTCCCCCATCTCTTTTGGTTCCACATATAGCTGTCCACTCTGATTCTGAAATGTGGGAAATTTTGTGAGATAGTGAGGAAAGATAAAGTAAAGGGATTGCAAGAAGGAACACAAGTCTATCTCCACTCGGATTCAGATCAAGACAAAATCACAGCAGGACAAAACTGAAGATACACTAACTGAATATGTGCAACCTTCAGAAAAAGAGAAGAATTGATGGCATAACAGAAATAGATGGATAGCAATTCTGCAAAAGCAGCTTCAAAAGGACTGAGCTTGGGTATTAAATAATTAAAAAAGCCAACAGGAGCATTAATTACCAACAGAAGTTGGAGGTATCACTAGATCAGAAGAAAAGATGTATGATGGTGCCAAAAAGAGCAGAAAGCCTGAGGATTTGGAAAATTTCAGATTTCAGCAAAGGAGTTTCAAGGCAAAGAAATTTAAACAGAAGAATAATATAGCAGGAAACAGAAAGCCAGAGAGTAAAGCTTCCATAGAAATATTAAAAATAAAATAACTGATGAAGATTTTATGAGTCTATTACAAACTGTGATAGGACAATTATATTGGGAATAAAAAAAAATGACTGGGAAATTAAACTTTTTTAATGACAAAGACACAGAAACCATCTCAGAATAGTATGCAACATGTCCAGAGGGAATCAGAGCTGGAGGAAATTAACAGAGGTGCTACAATCAGACAAACAACTATACATGATGATCTGTATCCCAAGGTTTTAAGAGAGGTAGCAGTGAAGTTAGTAGAGAAGATGTGTGCATTATTTCATCTTTCAAAATTTAATCAGCTCCACAGAAGTTTCAGCAAAATGGAAAGTAATAAATGTAATCTCACTATTCAAGCAAAGAGTTGATGCTGAGGATAGAATGTCTTGGTTATATGGAGAAATAGGATAGTCTGAGCTTGTTTTCCTTGGAATACCAGAGACTGAATGTTATGGTGAGGTTGTATAAGACATTGGTGAGGCCAAATTTGGAGTATTGTGTGCAGTTCTGGTCACCTAACTATAGGAAGGATAGCAGTAAGATTGAAAGAGTGCTGAGAAGATTTACTAGGATGTTGCTGGGGCTTCAGGAGTTGAGTTACAGGGAAAGATTGAACAGGTGAGGACTTCATTCCTTGGAGCGTAGAAGAATGAGGGGAGATTTGATAGAGGTTTGCAAAATTATGAGGGGTATAGACAGAGTAAATGTGAATAGGCTCTTTCCACTTAGATTAGGAGAGATAAATATGAGAGGACATGGCCTTAGGGTGAAAGGGGAAAAGTTTAGGGGGAACATTAGGGGGAACTTCATTCAGAGAGTGGTGGGAGTGTGGAACTGGCTGCCATCTGACGTGGTAAATGCGGGCTCACTCTTAAGTTTTAAAAATAAATTGGATGGATACATGGATGGGAGAGGTCTGGAGGGTTATGGACTGGGTGCAGGTCAATGGGACTAGCGGAGTAAAGTTTCAGCACCAACTAGAAGGGCCGAATGGCTTGTTTTCTGTGCTGTAATGTTCTACGGTTCTGTGGTTCTATGAGTAGGGACCTGATTGAAGCACACAGAGATGAAGAGTTTAAGAGCAGAGGGCATCGATTTAAAATGAGCAGAAAGAGGTTTAAAGAAGATCTGAAGAAGAATTTTTTTTCACCCAAAGAGTGGTTGCAATCCAGAACACGCAACTGAGAAAGTATTGGTGGAATATACTCTCATGACATTTAAGAAACATTTGAATTGCCAAGTAGAAAACAAATTGCTAGAGGAATCCAATGGGTCAAGCAGCATTTATGACATTGTCAATGTTTCAGGCTGAGACCTTGTATTAGTCCTGACCTGCAGAGATCCTCCAGCAATGTGCTTTTTGCTCCAGATTCTGATATCTGCAGTCTCTTGTGTCTCTACTTGTCAAGGCAGAGTAACCCTCATACCAAGTCCCTGTAAATGTTGTTGATATAGATAGGTACTTGATGGTAAGCATTGACCCAATGGGCCTGAAAGTTTGTGTTCCATGGGAGATAGACTAATAAACTGTTAAACAGTTAGCTTGATAACAGTAGTAGTGGAAATGCTGCAACCTCTCATTAATTTGTGCCCTCATGACATTTAGAGGATAATAATAATAACAAAGTCAACATTAATTTGAAAAGTCAGTTAGGATTGTCACCAGTCCTCTAAGGGTTAGTTCAACAAAGTGACACTACAGTATAAAGATATGCCACAATAGTTTTGAGTGGCAGAGACATCAAGAAGGAGTAATTGGCTTGACCCTGCTTCTATTATGTTGCAATTGGCCAACACAGGACTACAGTTGACACTATTTCCTTGGCCTTGGACTTATCTCTGGAGGATTAGGATAGTAAAGACAATTACATCAGAGTATTGCCCCATGATTACAGTTCTCCCTCAGTACTATCTTTCCTATCAAACTCATCACCAAACACTGGACCCTATGAGTTCATGCCTCCCTCTACAATTGGATCCTTGACTTTCCGAGCAGCAAATCACAATCAGTGACACCTCCAGCACAGTTATTCTTCATAATGTTGCGTCCTCACCCCCTAGTTCTACTCTCTGTACATTTGTGACTGTGTGACCAGATTCTTCTCCAACTTCATCTACAGGTTTGTAGATGATCCAACTGTAGTGGGTCACATTACAAATAATGGTGGGTTAGAGCACAAGAAGGAGACAGAGAGCTTAGTAACATGGTGTCATGACAGCACCTTTTACCTCAATGTCAACAAAACAGAAGATCTAGTCATGGATTTCAGGAAGGAAGGTGGTGCACATGTTCCTGTCTACATCAATAATGTTGAAGTTGAGAGGTTTGAGAGCTTCAAGTTCTCAAGAGAAAGCATCATCAATAGCTAGTCCAACCACATTGATGTCACAGCCAAAAAAACTTACCAATGCCTCTACTTCCTCAGGAGGCTAAAGAAATTCAGCATGCCCTCATCAGCTCTGACCAATTTTTATTGATGCACCAGAGAAAGCATTCTGGCTGGATACATGACAGCTTAGTATGGTAACTGCAATGTACATGACCATTGGACAATGCAGAGAGTTGTGGACGCAGCTCAGCACATTATTGAAACCAGCCTCCTCTCTATGGACTCTGTCTATGATTTTCACTGCCTGAATAAAGCAGCCAGCATAATCAAAGGTGCCACCAGCCCTTCTCCCATCAGGCAGAAGATACAAGAGTCTGAAAGCATGTCCCACCAGGCTCAAAGATAGCTTCTATCTCACTGCTATCAGACTCTGGATTAGACTTCTTGTATAATAAGATGGACTCTTGGCCTAACAATTTACCTTGTTATGATCTTGCATTTTATTGTTTACCTGAACTGTATTTTTCAATAGATTGTACACATTATTCTGATTTGTTTTAGTTTTACCTTTTTTTAGTTCAATGTACTATGTTAAGATTTGACCTGTATAACCATCTTTTATTTATATATATATAATGACAATAACAAACAATACTAATTATGTACTTACCTTCTAAGGACATCATCGCTCCCTGTCCTTCAGTTATATTCATCAATACATTCTCCTGGTCATTGACCTCAAAGAAGTGAAAGGATTGGATGAAGTGCTAAATGGCTGCAGAATGTAAATGCAATATGGCTGAGTAGCAACTATGAGCAAACTTTAAAGCAGCGGTCTCCAACCACCAGGCCATGGACCAGTACCGGGCCGCAAAGCATGTGCTACCGGGCCGTGAGGAAACGATATGAGTCAGCAGCAAGTTTCCTTGTTCCCTGTCACGCACTGTTGAACTTGAACATAGGGTTGCCAACTGTCCCGTATTAGCCGGGACATCCCGTATATTGGGCTAAATTGGTTTGTCCCATACAGGACCGCCCTTGTCCTGTACTTCCCCCACTAAGGTAGAGCGTTCCTATGAAACCTTTTGTGCCAAAATGGCGTAAAGCGAAGAAGCAATTACCATTAATTTATATGGGAAAAATTTTTGAGCATTCCCAGACCCAAAGGATAACCTATCAAATCATACCAAATAACACATAAAACCTAAATTAACTCTAACATATAGTAAAAGCAATAATGATATGATAAACAAACAGCCTATATAAAGCAGAAATAATGTAAGTACAGCGTAGTTGGGAAGGTTAAGCCAAAACCGATTTGTGGGAGAAAAAATCGGCACGTACGCGCAATGCGCACGTCACATATGCGCACGTCACGCATGCACACACAGGTGTCCACACAAGGCTTCATGGTCATGGTAGTCTTTCTTGGGGTAAACACTAAAAATGCTGGTGAACGCAGCAGGCCAGGCAGCATCTATAGGAAGAGGTACAATCAACGTTTCGGGCCAGGACCTTTCGTCAGGATTTGACTGCTACTTTTATCCCTTATTTGGGAGTGAGAAAGTTGGCAACCCTAACTGTAAAAGACATGTTGAGGTGAGTTTAACCCTACTTGAACACCAACCCCCCCCCGCCCCCCCCCCCCCCCCACACACACACCCGGTTGACCGGTCTGCAAGAATATTGTCAATATTAAACTGGTCCACAATGCAAAAAAAGGGTTGGGGACCCCTGCTTTAAAGTACTTCAACTTACATCTTTTCTATGGTGATGTCGAGTAAAAAATGAATATGCATTTTTTTCTTTTAAATGCTCCAATTCATATTTTTGGTTCACCTTTGATACTATATTAATTGGGAATCCCAGATACGCGGAGACAAGAGGTACTTAATAGTTATCACACAGCTGCCATAAATTACATACTTAAAGGGAATAAATTTCAAGTAACAGTCCAAATTTTGGAGTAATCTTGCATCACCCACTTATTGAACATCCTGTGACAACTTCTGGATGTAATTAAGAAAAAAATAATAATGTTTGTTGCATTGATGAATATTCCCTTTGGTTGGGTTAGAGCCCAGGAGGTGGCCAAGAAACCTATCCATTCAAAACCCACAAAATCCTGGAGGACTCAGCAGGTCAGAGAACATCTATGGAAAGGAAAAACAGTCATCATTTCAGGACAAGATCTTCCATCAACATCCTGATAAAAGGTTTTGGCCTAAAACTTAAATTGTTTATTTCTCTCCATAGATGCTGTCTAACCTGCTTAGTTCCTCCAGTATTTTGTGTTTGTTGCTCTGGACTTCCAGCATCTACAGAACCTCTTGTGTTTGTAACTTATTCATTCAGTGCCTTCCAGACCCATTGTTTATGAGGTGGTATTCTTGCATTTAAAAAGAAAGTGAAATTATTTCAAGAAGATTCACAAGATGGTCAGATTTATTACCAGAATTCTCAAAATATTTTACTTTGTTGAAGAGTAAAATACATGTTGACATTTAAACTTGATTAATTGCTTGATATATTAAAGTAATTTTGTTCCACTTCAGAAACACAGCTTGCTGTTTTTGAATCCCTGAGATAATGTGTAAACCAATCAATCAGAAGCTAATATGGAATCAGCAAAATATATCTCAAAGTTAATTGGATGTTAATTGTTTTAAAATGGCAGATGCTTGTTAATGTTTGGCTCTAGAAGCTTGGAGATAAATCAGGTATAAATGATTTTTTGTTAAGTAAACCTGTAAATGACTTGTAGTATTTTCCTTTGAAGTGAGTAAGTGTAATTGTGTGATATGCTGGATACACAATTGCCAGCAGATCTGCTATCACATCAGTAATTGGCATGTTAAAATCATAAGTGTTATACCCGGTACTGATTGGCCAGGTAGAGTTATATCAACAATATGTTCATTATAAAAGATGAGGAAACATTAAGAATCAAGAAAATTAACTGAGCATTTTTCTGTCTTGTTTATTTAAAAAACAAATTAATTTATGACATCTACACTCATATTAATAGCAGATATTTGTCATTGGTACTCCTTACTGAAACAGCAAAATGAGGATTTTGGACCACTTTGTTCCAATGTTAATAAAATTGGCACAATGTGAGCCACTCCTGGAGATCAATGCCCAAAGCCCCTTACAGTAAAACCCCAACAATCTGATGGTTTGGGGGTCTAGTTTAAAATCTTGCTTTACATCCTTTGAATGTTTTTTTTTCTGCAAGGAGGATATTTTAGCATTTATTTTGAGGTGACTAGAATACAAGAGCAATGATGAAATCCTGAGGCTTTACAAGACATTAGCTAGACTACTTGGAGTATTGTGAGCAGTTTTTTAACCCCCTATCTGAGAAAGGATGTGCTGGCATTGCAGAGGGTCCAGAGAAGATTCATGAGAATGATCCCAGGAATGAAAGGGTTAACTTATGAAGAGCGTTTGATGGCTCTGGGCCTGTACTCACTGTAAGGGGGGAATCTCATTGAAACATCAAATATTAAAAAGCCTAGATAGAGTGAATGTGGAGAGGATGTTTCCTCTATTGGGGGAACATTGAAGGATGTTCATTTAGAACAAAGATGAGGAGGAATTTCTTTAGCCAGTGGGTGGTGAATTTGTGGAATTCATTGCCAGAGATGGCTGTGCAGGCCACATCATTGGGTATTTTTAAAACAGAGGTTCATAAGTTCTTCAGCAGTAAGGGTGTCAAACGTTATGGAGAGAAGGCAGGAGAATGGGATTGATGGGGATTAATGGGGATCAGCCATGATTGAATGCTAGAGCAGACTCATGGGCCAAATCCTCTAATTTTGTTCCTATATCTTATGGTCTTATGATATTCCAAGATTAACACATGGAAGTATGTTGTCTGAAATTGAATTCCTGAATCCTGAGGTATATGCACTGATTTGCTTTATCATCCTTTGAGGCAGATAATGGATCGTTGGTGTATGAGGAATATCTAAACACTACCAAGATGGGATTGAGCACAAAATAGGATTCTCTGCACAGTTGCTTATCTATGTTAGCGATCTGAATCAGGAGAACATTGCACATTTCTGATGTAACTCTGATGAGGAAAAATGACATTCACACACTTCCTTTTGATATAGAGGGAAGCCATTCAGCCCTTTGAGTCTTTGCCAGCTCACAGAGAAATCCAATGCCCTTCCCCTATCCCAACCTGTAAACTTCTTTCCCCACATTTCTATCAATTCTACTCCCACCTACACAGTCAATATTTAACTTACTAGCCCACAAATCCTTGGGATGTAGGAGGAAACCACAGCACCCCGATGAAACTCACACTGTCAAAGAGAGAATGTGCAAACCTCTACAGAGTCACCACCAGAAGTCAGGACTGAACAAAGGCCACTGGATTTATGAGGGAGCTACTCCACCAGCTATACCACTGAGCTGCAATCTTCACCAGCGCCCCGCCCCACCACCACTCCCAGAGTGCAGAGGAGAATTAACTTACATCCAGCAAATGATAAATACAGTTTTATGGATGTCAATAGGCTTAATATTAAACATTTGAGTCTATATTTGTGTGTTTGATTTTCTTAAGATTCACAACTGCTATTGCAAGACAATAGCAAAAGGAGTGTGAAGCCAGAGCAAAAGTTCCAAGTATATCATGATGCATTTGATAGATTTGCACAAGAAAATCTCATACAGAATCTGTTTTCATTCTCCTAACAATGTACATCATGCCAAAGTTAATAGAAATTAACTTTTCCAGAGAAAATTTGCTTGTTTGACTGCATGTTAATAACTTAATTCTGTACCAAATGATGTTGTATGTGTCTTGAAATTTCCTAGTGGCTGACAGTATATATTACACAGAATGGACAGCAGTGATCGCAGAAGCATAAGTTTCATATTAGTTATTTCATGCAATTTCTATAGTGATCAGTAAATACTAATAATGTGGAGTCCTGCCTCTCCCACCAACCCTCCGCCTCTCCCACCAACCCGTGGCTACAACAGTTCTCCAGTCTCATTTAGAAACTGATTTGGCTATAATTAAATAATACACCTGGGAAATTTATGACTGAATCTCTTTTAGATTCCTGCTTTTTATCTCATGTTCCAAAGATTCTGGTTAGCATACACATAACAAGAAATAGAAACTGGAATGGGCAACTTGATCTCTAGTGACTGATCCACTATTTGACAAGAGCATGGTTGACTACAGAGCTGTTTTCTTTCGCTTACCCCATATTCATTAATCTGTTAATATCTAATAGCCTACCTGTACTGTTCATAAGCATACTCAGTGGTTTAGCTTCTAGAGCCCTGTGTGGTAATGAGTTTCAAATGTTCACTGTCCACTGGGTGAAGAATTTTCTTCTTATCTCTGTTTTAAGATTGGGATCCCTAGTTCTAGATAGGAGAAATATCAACCTTATACCAACCATGTTAAGCCTCTTAAGAATTGTTGGAATTATTGGAAGACTATCTCAAGCCATTTGCTTCTGCTTAGTCCCACAGAATAAATTGGCTGGAAATGTGCTTAAGAGTATTATTTTACTGCTGTCGAAATTGAAACAATCTATTTGCGAATAACCAAGCAACACTCAATCAGCTTAGCTTAACCTACGGTGGGGAATATAATGATTACTTGGTGCTTAATAACAGCAATAATTTCTTGTTAATGTTTGAATATTATGTTTCAAGATTTTTGTAGGAGTTTGTTTTCATCTTCAATTTTTAAAGCTTTATTGGTGCTCAGATTTCAGTGATCTTAAGTACATTGTAAACAGCACCCTTAAAAATCTTTTGATTGATGATCAATGTTGCCATGATCTTTTGAATCAAGATATGCAATACTAAACATCTTTCATAATTCTAAGATGGAATAGAACATTGTGTGAATGCAGTGATGAGATACAAAAGTAAAGGGATATTATCCTCTTAGTTTTGGCATCTTGGATTAAAAGCACTGAAGCCTGCTAGAACTAAAAGTCTTCTTTATATGAGGATATTAAGTGAGATTGGAGGACTTTAATCTTTCTCCTTGTGTGTGGATGCAATGAAACTACATTACGATCTGCTGTCACTTGGCAGTTTGAGACAGATTGTTTAAAAAAAAACACTTTCATGGGAGAAAAATTATATTGAAGTAAGTGCAGTTAACAGTATTCCTATACGATAGGACTTGTGAGTTAGTATGGTAACAACGTAACTAATTCCTATCCCTGCAGTGCGGGCTTGATGACATCAAAATTTGGAATAAGCAAGAATAATAACATCAGTCAATGGGGAAATTTGTCACTGGGGAAGTAACTCTTGATCCCAGAATGTTCTTTCACTTTGTATAACCATATAACCATTACAGCACACAGAAATAGGCCATCTCAGCCCTTCTAGTCCTTACGTTATATAAAAAAAATACTCTAATCTAACAGTTTAGCTCTATAGAATATTTACTTATTATATTAATTCCCTGACCAAGGTTTTCAGTAGATTAGAAGATTGCTATTCTGTGGCAACAGATATATGAATTATACAGTGCAGATTCAGGCTCTTTGACTCATTCAATCAACACTGACCATCAAGTCCTAATCCAATACTAACCACAAATTATTTCCTCCATATCCCATTTAATAACTCACAGATTCTGCTGTTCACTTACACATTTAAGGATTCAATGTACATTCATTATCAAGGTATGTATGCAGTCTACAACCCTGAGAATCATCTTCCCCAGAGTCCACTGAGAAGCGAAGAAAACCATGGACCTATTCAAAGTAAAAGACTATCAACTCCCTCCCACATGCTAAAAAAAACAAACTCATACAAACAGTAACAGAAAAGGAGCACGAATGAAAGGACAGAATACAGAACACAAACTCTGAAACAGTCTTCAATTCAGCTCAGTGATTATTAACTGCAGGCTGCACCAATTCAAAATTGCCCAATCTAGCAACAAAAAAAAGAGTGGCCAGATATAAACATGAAGGATCGTTTACAGTGACTAATTAACCTGAAAGCATGCACATCATTTGGACATGGGGAGGAAACCCGAGCACGCAAAGTAAACCCACGCAGATACAGGGATAATATACAAAACCTATGCAAACAACACCTGAGGCTGGGATTGAATCTGAATATTTAATGATGCAGAACTATAATTCTACTAGCTGCACAATTGTGCTGCCTGCTTCTTTTGTGGATCTAAAAAACAAAATGCACCTTCTTTGCAATAATTTCACGATTCATCTACCTGCTTGGTGCAACATGAACTGTAGAAATCTGAAGCATTTTTAGTTTCAATCGTTGTTCTATAATTAAATTGGCTTGCTTAAGCTGGAAACTAGCTGCTTCTCCTTCTTTAAAGAGAAGAGACAAAACTAATGTCTACACTATTACATAACATCTTCATGGTCTTCTGATTAAATGCCAAAACTTCCACCCTGAACTCACTTTAGCTCTGTACTGTGTAAATTGGCAGAAGTTTGGGAATTCCTATTGAAGACAAAAGGCAAACCACACACACACACACACACACACACACACACACACACACACACACACACACACACACACACACACACACACACACACACACACACACACACACACACACACACACACACACACACACACCTTATTACCTTATTGTCATCACTGGAGCCCAGCAGGAACACAATCTTCTGCCATGTTCTGAATTTGGCACTATCTGGGAAATTTGCCTGCTGAACCTCTGACAGTAACGTGGCACAAAACCAGTGGATCCTCAGATTTTAATTTGAAGAAGCAGTTGTATACCACAATTTCCTTTCATGAAGTTGAATTACACATGTCAGATAATAGTGACAGTAAGAGATTTACTTTAAATGTTCTAAATATATATACACTTTTTAAAAATTTTTGGTTGTTTTTATGCTTGAACATCAAAGATATTAAACCTTTTTGACAGTCTTGACAGCCAATAAATTTGGCTTAACCCAGCCTCAAAACTACTTTGGAGTGAAGATTGTTACTTTTACTTAGACACTTACATAGAAACTTGCTTATCAATTGGAGACAGCTTTCATGAGTTTATTATGAGAGGATTTGATGTTTATTTTTGACAGAATTTAAGTACAGACATAAAAACATCTTGCTGGAATGTTATAAGGCCTTGATAAACTGCAGCTGGAGTATCATACACAGTTTGGGAATTGGCAGGCTGTCTTGTGAAGAAAGGATGGACAGACTAGGCTTGTACCACTGGAGTTTTGCCTCTTCTTGACTTTAAATTCATGACCCCTTATTTTTAAACACTAATTATAGATACCCTCAATAGAAAAAAAATTCCAGCCCACTCCAATCACCAAGTATTAATTTTAAACTTGCCATTGTAGAATTCTGTTGGTTCAAGATTTACAGTTGCTGATATGCTAAACAATTATTATAATTTACCCCTTAGTGTAAGTCAGGGTTTCTTCATCGGGGTTCAGTGGAAACCAGGGACTTCATGGGAGGTCGCTAGGGGTTCCACGAGAGATTGTGATTAAAAAGAAACATTCTTTTTATAACTTCACACAACACACGATTATAGTGCTTGCAATAGTGGGCAGTGATCAAGCAGCCCTATTATCAATCTCGTAAGAGGTCTTTCAGCCTCGTATAAAAGTGCACAGTAGGACCATGTTTATTTTGTTGAGTCAATTCTCAGTGTTTGATTCGAAATAAGGAGGCCATTAATAATTGGTGAGCGTTGTATTGCACGGAGGGGAGGAAGGTAGGCTGCTGAGGAGCGTGAAGTGCGTTTTCTAAGCATTGAATGGACTCGCCTAAATTGGGCTGTAATGTTAGTCTCTCCCCCCCCAAAGTACCTCCCCCAACTTCCCCATACGCGCTGCTGACTGATTTGTAGAAGCGAACAACTCTACTGGTGTAGTCGAAAATTGGAGGGAATTTTTCATTTTAAAGGAGAAATTTTTACACGCCATGACTCAGCAGAACTTATTACCCAGAAAAGGAAGAGTCACACAGTTGTTAAGAACCTAATAATGCCAGCATGTAAAATTATAGTGAGTAAAATGCTAGGACAAGATGCAGTATGAGAAATTGAAAAGGTGTCTCTCTCAAACAGTACAATAAGTTGACGTATTGATGACATGTCACATGTTGCTGAAGAGGATTTGTGTGATAAACTGAAAAACAACAACTTTCACCAAGTCAACAGATTTCACCAATAAGTGTCATGTAAGATTTGTAAATGATGGTGAAATTCAAGAAAACTTGTTTCCATTGCAAAGAGCTGCCCAATACAAGCAAAGGCCAAGATATATTTACAAGCGCAGACACAAGAAAATCTGCAGATGCTGGAAATTCAAGCAACACACACACAAAGTGCTGGTGGAACGCAGCAGACCAGACAGCATCAATAGAAAGAAGCACAGTCGACGTTTCAGGTCGAGACCCTTCGTCAGGAATAACTGAAAGAAGAGATAGTAAGAGATTTGATAAGGGAATTATATGAGAGTTTTTAGGCTTGTGTGAATTTCGGGGATATAGGAAAAATGGGAACAGGAGTAATGAGATGGGTTCCAAGGGACCTGACGATCAAACGGACTCTGTCTGTGCTATTACAAAAATAAAATGGAGGTTTAATATCTAAAGCTAATAAGAAGTTTTCTCAGTTCACAATTAAACCACAATCTCAGAGAATGACACAAGCTCAAGGAACCAACTCCTCCACTTTTGTCCCCACGTGCCTCCTATGTACGTTGGATTTCTTCTATCAAGCTTTGTGATGGAATGTTCACAATTATTTTATTCCGTTTTGTGTCTCTCAATAATAGATGATAATTATCAATACATAATGCTGTTTGAAGTTAAAATACATAATCACAATTTAAAGATGTCACTAGAACACCAGAGATTTGCTCTGAACTCCATCATGTCGTAATAGTCAAACTTCTCATTGAAACAGATCATTAAACTTGACCTTTTCTTTATTTTATATTGAAAGTAAATGAGGTAATTTAAATTCCAGGCTAAATCAGCTTATCTGATGAAAATTTAAATTTTATTGATCTCATGCAGTTGAATAATATAACAGTAGATTTCTCCATATTTTCTTTGTCTGGAAGGCTGTATATTCTATACTGTTGAATTTGGTAGTTGATAAATGTTCTCGGAGCAAAAATAATCATGTTCTTGCCAAGGCCAGGTATCATGATATTGCTGCATTCTGCTGAAAACTTTGAATTTAGTTTCAGATGATCCTATCATTTTGGTGAATGTAGAAGCCCACACAATTTGACGTAAAAAAAAAAGCATGGGTAGCTGTCTTTAGAATGAGTGACAAAAGTGAGTGAATCTTGCAGATAAAGTTTTAATTTCTTGCCTGAATTTCAAAGTTCTTATTCCCTTTAGTGTTCAGTTATGTGCTTATTTTTTAAAAAGAAGCCATTTATTCATGATATCTGCTACATTAAAAGAATGAAATCAAGTCAAGTCAAGTCAAGTCAAGTCACTTTTTATTGTCATTTCAACTATAACTGCTGGTACAGAACATAATAAAAATGAGACAACGTTTTCCAGGACAATGGTGCTGCATGAAACAATACAAAATCTACACTGAACTACATAAGAAAAAACACAAAAACTACACTAGACTACAGACCTATCCAGGACTGCATAAAGTGCACAAAACAGTCCAGGCACTACAATAAATAATAATAAATAATCAACAAGATAATAGGCACAATAGTGGGTACAGTAGGTTGGTGTCAAGCCAGGCTCTGGGTATTGAGGAGTCTGATGGCTTGGGGGAAGAAACTGTTACATAGTCTGGTCGTGAGAGCCCGAATGCTTCGGTACCTTTTTCCAGATGGCAGGAGGGAGAAGAGTTTATATGAGGGGTGCATGGGGTCCTTCATAATGCTGTTTGCTTTGCGGATGCAGCGTGTGGTGTAAATGTCTGTAATGGCGGGAAGAAAGACCCCGATGATCTTCTCAGCTGACCTCACTATCCGCTGCAGGGTCTTGCGATCCAAGATGGTGCAATTTCCGAACCAGGCAGTGATGCAGCTGCTCAGGATGCTCTCAATACAACCTCTGTAGAATGTGGTGTGGATGGGAGGGGTGGGTGATGGACTTTTCTCAGCCTTCGCAGAAAGTAGAGACACTGCTGGGCTTTCTTTGCTATGGAGCTGGTATTGAGGGACCAGATGAGATTCTCCGCCAGGTGAACACCAAGAAATTTGGTGATCTTAACAATCTCTACAGAGGAGTTGTCGATGTTCAGCGGAGAGTGGTCACTCTGTAATCAGCCAGTTTCCTCAAACTGATATTATTCAGATGATCATGTGTTTATTTGGATGAAAAAGATGTTTATCATTTGCAAGAAAATGGTGGTGTAATTGTTATGGTACTAGGCAACAAATTTCATGACGTATGTTGGTGATATTAAACCTGATTCTGATTCTGACAAGCTAGCCAGAGACCTGTTTTGTTTGAAAATACATAATCCGGAATCACTGCACGGAAATCTCACCTTTTAGATTTAAGTAGACATCATGAGTGAGAAGAGAGCAAGAGAACAGAATCAGTACACAAAGAAGCTAATGTGTTTCTAATTTGCAGCTTTAACACTTTTGAGTTCAAGCTGTGAGAGATATTCTCTTTGTCCTATGTAACTTTTCCCCGCCTTCTTTACAACTGAAAACTAACTTGTTTTTCTCTCTTTCTTTGTTCTGATAAGGGATCTAGACCTGAAGTGTTGACTGTTCATCTTTCCAGAGCTATTGCCTGACTTGCTTAGAGTATTGTGCTTTGATTTGCGTCACCACAGATGTTCATTCTGCTAGTATGTTCTGACAAATAAATTATTTTCCAGACTCGTTTGGAATGAAGTCTGTTGTTATTGCCCACGCTGACCTATATGTAACTGCAGACCCACAGGAGAGCAACTGACTATTTCTTCTGTCCAGCAACTCAACCAGTTCAGGTGCAATTAGAAACTGGCAAAACTTGAATGTTCTTGAATAAGTGTATGTCCCGGTCAGCTGTGTGACAGAGGATTCTCTGATCTGTGGGCTGTTCCCAGGGACACACACGAAAATGAAAAGCAAGTGCTGCTGGCAGATCATGAACTGGTGAAAGATGCCCTTTGCTCTGTCCAAACGTTGTTGGTCTGCCGGCACATCAAGATGTCCATGGAGGAATGCTGTTGACAGACATGCTCCTGACGGCAGGAGTATATGCTGAAAGACACAGCGAAGCTTGGTGCAGCTATTGCAAAGTCTTGGTGGGGAAGGACTACAGTGCAGAATTCTTCTGCAAATGGAGAGGGAGAGGCTGGTGTGGGTGAGGATGTCCCTTTATTATTGTTGTAGATTACCACTCCAGAGTGCCACATATGTGGCAGCAGTGCTATTGATGTGTATGACTGTATTATGACCATCATCTGTATCAATAATCCGGATAATAATGTGATTGGCTGGGTAAGCAAATTTGTGGATGATATCATGATTAGGGGTTTAGTGGACAGCAAGGAAAACTATCATGGCTTGCAGAGGGATTTGCATTAGCTGGAAAAAATGGGCTGAAAAATAGCAGGTGGAATTTAAAGCAGACAAGTGTGATGTGTTGCACTTTAGGATCTGGGAATACAGGTCCATAATTCATTGAAAGTGGCATCACAAGTAGATAAGTTCGTAAAGAAAGCTTTTGGCACATTGGCCTTCATAAATCTATATGCTGAGTACAGGAACTGGAATGCTATGTTGAAGTTATAATGGCGAGTCCTAATTTGGAATATTGTGTTCAGTTCTGGTCACTTACCTGGAGGAAAGTTGTAAGCAAGGTTGGAAGTGTACAGACTAAATTTTCAAGAATGTTGCCTGGTTCAGAGGACCAGAGTTATAAGGAAAGATTGAATCGGTTAGGACTGTATTCCTTAGAACGTAAAAGATTGAGAGGAGATTTGATAGAGATATACGAAATTATGAGGGGTATAGATAGGGTTAATGTAAGTAGGCTTTTTTCCACTGAGGTTGGATGGAACTGCAACCAGGGGTCATGGGTTAAGGGTGAAGGGTGAAAGGTGTAAAGCTCAAGGGGAACATGAGGGGAAACTTCTTTACCCAGAGTCATGAAAGTGTGGAATGAGCTGCCAGTACAAGTGGTGCATGAAAGCTCGATTTCAGTGTTTATGAGAACTTTGGATAGGTACATGGATGGTAGTGGTATGGAGGGCTATGGTCCCAGTGCAGGTCGATGGGAGTAGGCAGTTTAAATAATTTCGGCATGGACTGGGTGGATGAAAGGGCCTGTTTTTCTGCTGTACTTCTCTATGACTATATGACTCGATAATATTACAGTACAGAAAGCAATAACTATGAATTTAAAGAATGAGAAAGCATTTCACAGTTTGTGTAATTTGTTATAATGAATCAATTTTATTTTAATTTTAAAAGTGAATGTATTTGAAGACTAGCAAGTTTCAAGCAAACCATTGAGTTAATGGCCTTCCAGCAAGACTTGATGTTTGTCTTCATACGTGTCCCCTGGAACAGTCCATATTCCTTTGCAAGTCCATGCTGTCTGTGCTCTTACTGCCATACAGACTGATACAAAATGATCTTTGTTGTGAAGAAGAAAGAAGAAATAACTATGTGCCTCAGTTTAAATGACTGCCCCTTACTTTGTATTAATACCTCCTTGTTTGAAACTCTCCCAAGTGTGAAAACCTCTGCCCTTCTAAGCATCCAGGATCTTTCATGTTTAAATGAGATGACCGCTCAATTTTTAAACTCCAAGGACTATTGGTCCAAATAATTCAGTCTATCTTGATAGGAAAACCTCTTTTCCCAGTATGCTTCTTAGTGCTTCATCCAATATTAATATGTTTTTTTACATAAAGAGACCAAAGCTATATGCAATATTCCAGGTGAAGCCTCACTAAAGGTCTGTACAATTGCAAACAAAATCCTTCTTATTTTTAAATTCCAAACTCTTTGCAATGAGGTCTAAATATCATTTGCCTTCCTAATTACATATGAACCAGCCTGTTAGCTTTTTGTCATTTACGCACAGAACACTTCGATTCTTCTATACTTTACTCATTTGCAACTCTCCCTGCTATTATCCTTAAAGATTTTGAGACAAACATCACCTGCTGCTGGAAGTTCATCAACTCAGTGAAAGACATACATTGGTCTGCCAGAAACTTATTGGTCTTCTCCACTTT
Organism: Mobula birostris; assembly: GCF_030028105.1. Lineage (NCBI taxonomy): Eukaryota > Metazoa > Chordata > Chondrichthyes > Myliobatiformes > Myliobatidae > Mobula > Mobula birostris. The sequence goes on along the minus strand of NC_092391.1, from coordinate 32,727,359 downwards.
CCACTCAATTTGTTAGAAAGATGTCACTGTTAAAATTCCTTCCATTCAGTTGCACCATGACAAACATAAATTTTCATGTCTAACCACAAATACATCAAGGACTACAGATTCAAACTACACAATTTATCTTGGTAGGAGATGGAGGAGAAGGAAATGAATACTGTTGGGTGAATCTTATAGTCAACATCATTTTGCAGAGTGCCTCATTACCAGAACGTTCAAACAAGCTCCAAAGCCGATCTTTCAGATCATCCATTAATAACTGAAATTTTAATGCTTGAAGGCTTCTTGGGGAGGAGACCACCACTTTCTCCTTCTGGAATATGTATTTTTTAAATGTAGAAAGGGAAATAATATTCTTGGTTGAGCTCAATCCTGAGCATTTATATAACAATAGACTCTGAGATTTTTCAGCTGAATTTTCCTAGTTATGCATGTGAGACGCACACCCCTGTCTCCAGAGGATCAACTCAGTGAAAGGCATAAACATCACCAAGGATCTCACGTGGTCTGGACATACCGACTGCGTAAACATCACCAAGGATCTCACGTGGTCTGGACATACACAACAGTGCCTCTTTCATCTCAGACAGTTGAAGAAGTTTGGTATAGCCCCGCAAATTCTAAGAACTTTCTATAGGGGCATGATTGAGAGCATCCTGACTGGCTTCATCACTGCCTGGCATGGGAACTGTACCTCCCTCAATTGTAGGACTATGCGGAGAGTGGTGCGGACAGCTCAGTGCACCTGTAGATGTGAACTTCCCACTATTCAGGACATCTACAAAGACAGGTGTGTAAAGAGGGCCTGAAGGATCATTGGCAACCCATGTCACCCCAACCACAAGCTGTTCCAGCTGCTACCATCCAGGAAAAGGTACCACAGCATAAAAGCCAGAACCAACAGGCTCCATGACAGCTTCTTTCACCGGGCCATCAGACTTGTGACAAGAATACACATAGATGTTAGCTGTCCTGTGTGATCAGCAGTTGGTCTGCCACTTGTCTTCGGGAGAGAGAGAGATAAGGAAGACAATGGAGCAGCATTTGGAGATGTGTAATGAAGGGACGAGAGAGAGAGCTGTCTAGAGCAGCTCCCCCTTTGAACCCTGAACTGTTTAAAGTGATGGACAGGCGATTTGGAGATGTGTAATGAAGGGACAGAAGAGAGAGCTGTCTAGAGCGGCTCCCCCTTTGAACCCTGAACTGTTTGAAGTGATGGACAGGCGATACCCCAGCAGGGGGATAAAAAGGGACAGGTTCGCTAAGGCAGGACACACACGACACCACGAGGTAACGAGACCCTGGAAGTCGGCGGGAGTCGTTTTGGAAGGCTGGTTGCGGAACCAAGCCATAGACGCACAGGGTGGAAAGGTAAGATCAGCGGGAACCCGGTGTGTGTCCACCCTTGCTTGGGTGCCAGGTTCACTGCAGAGGATCGACCGTATCTGGAGGCGGGGTCACAGTCGGTGACCTCAGGTGACATCACAAAGGACTCGCCCGAAAGCTGCTTGTGAGCAATATCGCAGGTCTGTGTGTGGAAGCCGTTTTGAATGATCATTCGTTCTTGTTCTCTCTCTCCTTCCCCCCACATTGTCCATCGCCATGGCAACGATTACTGCAAACTGAACTAAATTGAACTGGACTTTGTGTCACTTTGAAATTGGTCATTTACCCCTAGACAACAATAGAGCTTGATTGATCCTGTTGTCTTAATTCTGTGCACATGTGTGTTTATCATTGCTGAACTGTTGCATTTATTATCCTTTCAATTACTGTGTTGCTTGTTTCTTTAATAAATCTCTCTTAGTTCTAGTAATCCAGACTCCAACTGAGTGATCCATTTCTGCTGGTTTGGCAACCCAGTTACGGGGTACGTAACAGACTGCTTAATTCATGCTGACGCAACTGTATTTCTATGTTATATTGACTATCCTGTTGTACATAATACATTATAAATTACTATAATTGCACATTTAGACTGAGATGTAATGTAAAGATTTTTACTTCTCATGTACAGTATATGAAGAATGTAAGTCAATTCAATTCAATTCAGTTCAATTCACTTTCCAGTGCAAGGAACTGCCTGCAACCAAGTACTGTCATAGGGAACATTTTAAGTTTGCCAATATACATTGAAGCTCATTCTAAAGCTTGGTGAGCAGCCATAAATACTCAATGGGGAAATGCCAAAGTCTCTGCACAATCAGAGACTGGAACATGTGTGAACATGAGACTGGAACACCTTCATGTTAACAGAAAATGCCAACCATGTGGCAGCAAGTCAATGCATGAAAACATGCGGACATGGTCAAGAGGTTGAGTTGTTGTTCAGACCAAATGTCATAGTGTGAATGAAATCACTGGAGAAAAGTACTAGTAGATATGAAGCAGCCTCTTTATTCAGCAGGCATCATGTAGAGACACTTTCAGTGGAAAGGCTTGCCGGCCCAATGTGGGGCTCGATATTCATGTTCTAAATGTCGAAGGACAATTCTATATTTATAATGTATTTACAATTATTTCTTTAAAACTACATGCAGACATCACACCTCCCAATTCACACCCATGCCACAGACATCTAAATGAAATCTAATCAGCATTGTCTAGTCTGTGATTCAGGCTATTAGGAATCTATTGTTCCGAGCTGTACTTTAAATTAAATCAATCTGTTTTCAGATTTGAAGATTGGTGGCTGGCTGAAATCATTTGCTAAATGTAAACCCCAAAATCGCTCTAACACCAAATATCAGAAAGGGGAACAAAATGTGATCTAAGTGACTTTGACCATGGAATGATTCTTGGTGCCAGATGGGGTGGTTTGAGTATCTCAGAAACTGCTCTTCTCCTGGAGTGTCATGCATAATATTCTCTAGAGTTTACAGAGAATGGAGCAAAAAGCAAAAAAAAAAAAAAATCCAGTGAGCGATAGTTCTATGAGCGAAAATGTCTTGTTAATGAGCAAGGTCAGAGGAGAATGGCCAGACTGCTTCAAGCTGACAGGAAGGCGGCAGTAACTAAAATAATCATGTGATACAATGGTGGTGTGCAGAACATCATCTCTAAACATACAACATGTGAACCTTGAAGTGGATGGGTTACAGCAGCAGAAGACCATGAACATACACTCAGTGGCCACTATATTAGGTACAGGAAATAAATGTACAGGGGATACCTAATAACGTGGCCTCTGAGTGCATGTGAACTATATTAAATATTTACATTTTTTTGATTAAAGTATATGTCTGAAATAAAAAATGACAACTTTGCAAACAACATCCTATAAATTATTATTTTTTAAAAAGATATAATGCATTTATTCAGTAACAATTTGTTTTCTTGAACAAAATTTTACTGTTTTACTGTTCACCAAAGCAAATAACTATTAAATAAATGTATTTGTTTTAATACAAAATATTGCACCCACCCCAGCTATACTGGAATGCCATGAAAACAGTATTAGATCTTAAAATGACTGTGTTTAATACTTACGTGAGCATTGCTCCTGTTATTTACTTCTGTTGAAATATTGAAAGTGGTTATAGGTTCCCAGTGTCCTAGATTATACTTTATACTTTATTGTCACCAAACAATTGATACTAGAACGTACAATCATCACAGCGATATTTGATTCTGCGCTTCCCACTCCCTGGATTACAAATCGATAGTAAATATTAAAGATTTAAATTATAAATCACAAATAGAAAATAGAAAAATGGGAAGTGAGGTAGTGCAAAAAAAACCGAGAGGCAGGTCCGGATATTTGGAGGGTACGGCCCAGATGCCAAAAGAACATCTGAAGGCATCCTGACCTCTGCAAAGGACTGGCAGCTGTTGGTGGACCTCGAGTGGCAGCTGAAGTTCCCCAACCATATCGCAGCTGTGACCAGACATTGTCCTAGTGTCTGAGTCTACTAAGCAAATGGTGATGCTGGAGCTAACAGTCCCATGGGAAGATAGCTTGGAAGAGGCCTTTGAAAGGAAGCTCTCCAAGTACACAGGACTGGTCAGCAACTGTCAGCAGGCTGGATGGAGAGCGAGGTGTCTCCCAGTGGAGGTTGGTTGCAGGGGATTTGCAGCCCGTTCCTTAGTTAGAACCTTCAGCAATTTGGGCATCAAGGGAGAGAGGAAGAGGAGAGCCATCTGCAGTACCACCAGTGCGGCAGAGAGTGCCTCAAAATGGCTGTCGCTCAAAAGAGGGGAGCCATGGAGTCATAAGTAGCTAGCCATCTGGACACAAGCTGGGGTCTGATCAGCCCCGGCTGGGTCACCTGGAGGAGGTTGTATGATGTTGAAAGACCTGAAGCACCCGATGATTCCAGGAACCAAGAAAGCTGAAGGGAGCCAACTGTTACAAATTGCACAGGACAGAATGAAAGATCCTCCCTAGCATTAGCCATGTGGATGCTGTATTAAATCTGGTGTACAACATTAGTGTTTAAAGAACACGTTGCAAAATTTCCTAACATTGCTGAAGAATTCATGACAATTGGACTTAACGTCCTTCCTTATTGCTACTCCATTAAGAAGGATTTAAAATAAATGTAGATCAGTGAGAAGTCCAGGTTTATGGTGCATTGTCTCCTTTTAGGGGAAGAAGAAAGACAATTTGCTTTCATGTTGACAAATTGGGGAACGTGACTCTTTGATTTTCAAATCAGAAGATATTTTAACTAATTAGAGATGAATGGAATGGATGGGTATTTGAATTAGGTTTGTCATTAAAGCAGTATTTTGCAAAATTCATTTTTGATGACTTGAAAATTATTAAGTTCACATTTCCCCTTATTCTAATGATTCCCTTAACCCTGAAAATCCTATGTCCAGAAGTCTTAGCTGATATAGATTACACAGCTGATTTAGACATGAAGAACCAATGTTATCCATGAACTGACCAATAATTTTACCCTGACATACTATGAGGAACCCTGGGATTATGCTGAATTTTTCAAACATGTGGGAAGCTGAAGGGAAATCCTGAAAACACAAACTTCTCATTGAATCTCCAGAGGTTCCAATGTTACCAAGATTGACAAGACAGTGCAGAAATGTGGATGGTGACCATGGATAATTTCCGGTCTCCAATAATCTTTAGAATAAATTTTGGAATAGTGTTTGGAATGAAATCTATTCATCATGATGCCGATGAACTCCGATCTTTGCCTCATCAGAACATCTTTGATTGTGCTCATGGTTGAATATTAAGCATTCCTATTTCAGTCCTATTTGAAATCGCCATTTCTCTTCCCAAGTGTTCATCCACCTGTACTAAAGCTGTTGACATTTGAGGTCCTAGCTCATCTGCCTTCTCCATCATAAGTTCAGTTACTGAACCTGCCGGATCTGCCTTTGGCCTTCGCTCGTATCCTGAGCAGGAACCCTTGCAGGTGCTACCGTTCCGGGTCAGAGCAGCCCTGGGAGCAATGAATGACTAAGGCGTAACTCCACTTTCCCCAAAGCTTTGTAAGTCCCCAATCAGAGCCTCATCACCGGTTGCAGTTTAGAGTCATACCCAGGACAAATAGGAAGCAGCAGAGATGTGGTTTTTGAGGAGGATGCAAAGAATACCATGGATGAAACGAATATCTAACAAGGATGTCATGAACAGAGTAAACACAAAAAGCGAAATAATGTATGAGATCATGAAAAGGCAACATAACTTCATTGGACATGTGATTAGGAAAGAGGAGTTGGAACGCACGGTAATTATGGGAAAGATTGAAGGGAAGAAAGCAAGAGGAAGACAAAGATAAATGATGATGGAGACAGCAGCCAGAGAACTGAAAATGAATACCAATGAATTGATCCACTTGACCCGAAACAGGAGTGTGTGGACCATGGCAGTCAAAGCTCCAATTGGGCATGGCACCTGATGATGATGATGATGATTTCAGGCAATTCATGAACTTTTAGCAGACAAACAGGTTGAAGGTTGTACACACACAAAATGCTGGAGGAAGTCAGCAGGCCATCGCCAGGACTTCGGAAGGGTTTTGGCCCGAACCGTCGACTGTACTTTTTTTCCATAGATACAGCCTGGCCTGCTGAATTCCTCCAGTATTTTGTGTGTGTTGCTTGGATTTCCAGTATCTGCAGATTTTCTCTTCTTTCTGAAGGTTGTATAATCGGGGGGAGAGTTTTCATCAGTCAAATTCTCAGGAGCATGGCTTTCACATTATAAAATGAAGAATTCAATAACCAGAAGGAAAATGGACAAAACTGAATGACACCAAGGTGAGCTATATTTGAAAACATTTAAAGGCTGAGTAACATTTAAAGTTAAGGAGCAGCCTACAGGGTCTGAAGACGAAAGTCCAAACATACCTTTTCTTCCCCCCGTAACTCTCAACTTTCCACAAGGATTGCTCCCTCCGTGATTCCCTTGTCCATTCATCCCTCTCCACTAATCTCCCATCAGCCACATATACCTGCAAGTGACAGAAATGCTACATCTGCCCTTTTACCTTTTCCATCACCTCCATTCAGGGCCCCAAAATGTCCTTTCAGGTGAGGCAACACTTCACCTGTAAATCTATTGTGTCCAGTGCTTCTGATGCAGCCTCCTCTACACTGATGAGACCCAACACAAATTGGGTGACTGCTTTGTTGAGCACCTCTGCTCCGTCCAACACAAATGGAGTTTCCCAGTGGCCAATCACTTTAATTCCTATCCCTATTCCCATTCCCTTACGTTTGTCCATGGCCTCCTGTTCTGCCATGATGAGGCCACTCTCAGGGTGGAGGAGTAACTTCTCATATTCCATTTAGGTAGCATGAAGATTGATATCTCCTTCTGGTAATTTTTTATTCTCTCTTTTTTTCTTTTCCCCACCCTCTTCCCACTTCATCTGTTCTCCACTCTGGCCTCCTGTCACTTCTCCTCAACTGCCTATCATCTCCCACTGCTGTCACATGTTCTTCCTTTTCTCCATTGTTCACTCTTCTCTTCTATTAAATCCCTTCTTCTCCAGCCCTTTACCTTTATCTTTACCTTTCCCACCTACCTGGCTTCACCTATCACCTTCTAGCTTGTCCTCTTTCCCCTTCGCCCACCTTTTTATTCTGACATCTTTCCCCTTCCTTCCAGTCCTGAAGAGGGGTCTTGGACCTTTCATAGATGCTGCCCAACCTGCTGAGGCCCTCCAGCATTTTATGTGTGGTGTAATGGAATGTAAGAGCTAAAGGTCAGATTGAAACTGTATAAAGCATAGGCTAACCCTGAGATAAATAACTATGCATGCTGTTCTCCTCAACTGCAATGATTCCCTGGGATGTTGCTTGGACTGAGCAGCGTAACGACGGGAGACCTTCTAGGCTGGATTTGATTTCTTGGCAAAGGAAGCAGGGAATCTGAAGGGTAGGTTAAATTGAGGTGCATTAAATATTGTTGGAGATCTGGGCAAAACCTATTTCACTTAACAGAGGGCACAGTATTCAGACTCATAGCTTTAAGTTAAATGAGAGAAGGGGTTCTAGCAGTTTTACTCATAGAGGAGAGGGAATCTGTAACTTACTACCCAGACAAGGGTCATAGAGGCATAAGCGTTTGCAAAGTATTTGGATGAATATTTGAAAAGCCATAACTTTCAGAGCTTTGGATAGAGAACAAGTAAGTGGGAGTACTTGATGTGGTGAGAACACACAAGGATAAGTGACTTCCTTTGTGTGATAAATATTTATGATTCTGTGGTTTTAAGAATGGTTATGTTACAAAAGGCTTTTGTACCTCATTGCCTTTTTCCTAAAGAAAGGACACCAGTTTTCTGTTTGGGATGACCTCTGATTAAATATCAGTGACCTTCCTTCCATCTCAAATTCAGCTGTGTAGCTATCCATTGATATTTAATTCTATTCTATTCACAGCTCCTTCATTCGCAACCCATGACTACCTACAGTAAGACCTAGAAAACATTCAGGTAGGGTCTGATAGGAGACAAGTAATATTTGTTCCATAGAAGTGCCAGGGAATAGTTACCTCAACAAGAATAAATCTAATGATGTACCCTTGACTTCCACATCCAGGTCTCTCAACATCAATGACATGGAAAAGAAATTCAAGTGGAATTCAAGAAATTCATGTACACTCAGTAGCCACTTTTTCAGGTACATCTGTATACACGCTTGTAATGCAGTTATCTATTCAGCCAGTCATGTGGCAGCAACTTAATGCATAAAAGCATGCAGCCATGTTTAAGAATGGGGAGAAAATGCAATCTAAGTGACTTTGGCCATAATATGATTATTGGTGCCAGATGGGGTGGTTTGAGTATCACAAAAACTGTTGATCTCCTGAGATTTTCCCACACGATAGTTTCTGGAGTTTATAGAGATTCATGTGAAAAACAGGAAAAAAATGAATCCAGTGAACAGTAGTTCTGTAGGTGAAAACCCTTGTTAATAGGAGAGAGGTCAGAGGAGTATGGTCAGACGGGTTCAAGCTGACAGGAAGGTGACAGTAACTTAATAAAACACACATTACAACACTGGTGTGCAGAGGAGCATATTTTTGTATGCACAACATGATGAACCTTAAAGTGGATGGGCTTCAGAAGCAAGAAACCACATTTTGACCAAGTAAGGAAGTATTATGTTTGTTGCCTTATTCCACATATTATTACCCATAAGGATTTTGAAGATGCACTTCAAGATCTGTCTGTCCCTTTCTCATCCATATCTTGGAACTACTTTTTGTTTATTTCATTTTTTCTCTTTTAACAATCGTAAATCAATTCCAATTCCTCTGTAAGTAAATTATCTCACAACTCTCTGGACTGAATTCCATTTTCCCACTTGGTAAGTCTATCAATTTCTTCCTGAAGCATGGAATCTCCCTGTCTACCACACTGCCAATTGTGATATGATCAACAGATTTTCAAATTATATCCCTACCAATGATAGTAAACTAATTTAAACTTATAATCATAAACAAGAGGTTCTGAGCTCTGTTGAACCTTTTCTTCGAGAATGCCACATCACTAAAATTCTTTCTTACAATTACCTTCCGTTTTCTGTCACTGAGTCTATATTTAATCAACCTCAGTTTTACACATATCCTTTGGGCTTTTATTTCCTATGTCAAAGTCTTACTAGAATCCATACATAATACATCAAATGCTCCCATCTCCTCAGTCATCCTTGTACAACCATAAAAAAATTCCAACAATTAGTCAAATAGGATCTCACCTGAACTAATCTATGCTGAATCTCTCTGATTAACCTACGAATTTTGATCTTCTGAACCAATGGAAAGCTTTACCATAACAAATATAACCATTTAATAGTGTTGAAGCTTAAAGCCACTTTTTCAGCAAAAGGATTTCAGAGAAGCCATTTCTTGGAGTTCCTTGATCAAGCATAACACACTAGACTTGAGTTTTGGAGTATACTGGGAGATATATTAAAGGAAGAGTCAAATAGAACTTAATGTTTGAGGTTCCAACAGGGCAAATAATTTCTTAATGATTATTAAAGAGCTTGACCTGTTTTATTCCTTTCAGTTTCTTTATTAAAATACTATTAAAATACAAATCTCAAAAATAAATCCATTACAGCCTGTTTTTTAATGTACAGTTCATGCACTACAGAGTATCTTGCCCTTTCTTCATAGATTCCGTGCCAATTTCTGTCAGAGGTCCTACGCTTTAATATTTTCCTACATTTTTTATCAAGTAATGACATCATCGACATGCATATCTTTGGTTTTCAATAGTGTTGAGACTTACAATCTTCTTAAATAATAAAGTGAGGAGGATAAATGCTAAAAGTAATGATCTTGTGCTTGAAATAGCCACTGAGGCAGTGTTATCTGAAAATAAGTTCTCTGACATACTTACTTAAATGAAGTCAGTGTACAAGATGAACCTCTGAGGTTATGGTAGTTCTCATTCTGCTGGTCTTACTGCTGGTCATGGTGGTTTACGGCCATGTATAGCCTTGGGGACGAACTGGAAATATAAGAATGGAGTTAAAGGGAAAGAGAGAATAAGAAAAGTTAAGAAAAACAACAGAATTAAAGGGGCAGAAAGCTCAGGAAGGGATAGGAGAGTATGGTCAAGTGCCATAGGAATCAATGTGAAAGGTAAGGGGAGTAAAAGCATTACTTTAAATGGATTAAAAGTATTATATATGAATGCACAGAGTATAAGAAATAAAGTGGATGAGCTTGAGGCTCAGTTGGAAATTGGTAAGTATAATGTTGTGGGAATAACAGAGACATAGCTGGAAGAGGACCAGGACTGGGAAGTGAATATGCAGGGATATACATCCTATCGAAAGGACAGACAGGTTGGCAGAGGGTGTGGGGTGGCTCTGTTGGTGAGGAATGAAATTCAGTCACTTGCGAGGGCAGGACATAGATTCAGGAGATGTAGAGTCAGTATGGATAGAACTGAGAAACTGTAAGGGCAGAATGGGAGTTATCTACAGGCCCCCAAACAGTAGCCTGGATATAGGGTGCAAGTTAAATCAACAGTTAAAATTGGCATGTCGCAAAGGTAAAACTACAGTTGTTAAGGGGGATTTCAACATGCAGGTAGACTGGGAAAATCAGGTTGGTACTGGACCCCAAGAAAGGGAGTTTGTAGAATGCCTCAAAGATGGATTCTTAGAGCAGCTTGTATTAGAGCCTACCAGGGAGAAGGCAATTCTGGATTTAGTCTTGTGTAAGGAGCCAGATTTGATAAGGGAACTCGAGGTAAAGGAGCCATTGGGAGTTAGTGACCATAATATGATAAGTTTTAATCTACAATTTGAGAGGGAGAAGGGAAAATCGGAAGTGTCAGTATTACAGTTGAACAAAGAGGACTATGGAGCGATGAGGGAGGAGCTGGCCAAAGTTGAGTGGAAAGATACTCAAACAGGGATGACAGTGGAACAACAATGGCAGGTATTTCTGGGAATATTACAGAAGGTGCAGGATCAGTTCATTCCAAAGAGGAAGAAAGATTCTAAGGGGAGGAAGGGGTGACCGTGGATGACAAGGGAAGTCAAGGACAGTATAAAAATAAAAGAGAGGAAGTATAACATAGCAAGGATGAGCGGGAAACCAGAGGATTGGGAGACCTTTAAGAAGCAACAGAAGATAACTAAAAAGGCAATATGGGGAGAAAAGATGAGGTATGAAGGTAAGCTAGCCAAGAATATAAAGGAGGATAGTAAATGCTTCTTTAGGTATGTGAAGAGGAAAAAATTAATTAAGACCAAAGTTGGGCCCTTGAGGACAGAAACAGGTGAAATTATTATGGGGAACAAGGAAATGGCAGATGAGCTGAAGAGGTAGTTTAGATCTGTCTTCACTAGGGAAGGCATAAGCAATCTCCCAGATGTAAGAGTGGCCGGAGGACCAAGGGTAACGGAAGAACTGAAGGAAATACGCATTAGACAGAAAATGGTGTTGGGTAAACTGATGGGACTGAAGGCTGATAAATCCCCAGGGCCTGCATCCTGGGTCTTATGGGCCTGGATCTGCATCCCAGGGTACTTAAGGAGGTGGCTGTAGAAATCGTGGACGCATTGGTAATCATCTTCCAATGTTCTATAGATTCAGGAGCAGTTCCTGTGGATTGGAGGGTAGCTAATGTTATTCCACTTTTTAAGAAAGAAGGGACAGAGAAAGCAGACAATTGTAGACCAGTTAGTCTGACATCAGTGGTGGGGAAGAAGCTAGAGTCAATTATAAAAGATGAAATAGTGGCATATTTGGATAGCAGTAGCAGGATCCAAGTCAGCATGGATTTACGAAAGGGAAATCATGCTTGACTAATCTTCTGGACTTTTTTGGGGATGTAACTATGAAAATGGACATGGGAAAGCCAGTGGATGTAGTGTACCTGGACTTTCAGAAAGCCTTTGATAAGGTCCCACATAGGAGGTTAGTGGGCAAAATTAGAGCACATAGTATTGGGGGTAAGGTACTGACATGGATAGAAAATTGGTGGGCAGACAAAGAGTAGGGATTAACAGACCTTTTTCAGAATGGCAGGCAGTGACTAGTGGGGTACCGCAAGGCTTGGTGCTGGGACCGCAGCTATTTACAATATACATTAATGATTTAGATGAAGGGATTAAAAGTAACATTAGCAAATTTGCAGATGACACAAAGCTGGGTGACAGTGTGAAATGTGAGGAGGATGTTATGAGAATGCAGGGTGACTTGGACAGGTTGGGTGAGTGGGCAGATGCATGGCAGATGCAGTTTAATGTGGATAAATGTGAGGTTATCCACTTTGGTGGCAAGAACAGGAAGGCAGATTACTATCTGAATGGTGTCAAGTTAGGAAAAGGGGAAGTACAACGAGATCTGGGTGTCCTTGTTCATCAGTCACTGAAAGTAAGCATGCAGGTACAGCAGGCAGTGAAGAAAGCTAATGGCATGTTGGCCTTCATAACAAGGGGAGTTGAGTATAGGAGCAAAGAGGTTCTTCTACAGTTGTACAAGGCCCTGGTGAGACACCACTTGGAGTATTGTGTGCAGTTTTGGTCTCCAAATTTGAGGAAGGACATTCTTGCTATGGAGGGAGTGCAGTGTAGGTTCACTGGGTTGATTCCAGGGATGGCGGGAATGTCATATGTTGAAAGATTGGTGCGACTGGGCTTGTAAACACTGGAATTTAGGATGAGAGGGGATCTGATTGAAACATATAAGATTATTAAGGGATTGGACATGCTAGAGGCAGGAAACATGTTCCCGATGTTGGGGCAGTCCAGAACCAAAGGCCACAGTTTAAGAATAAGGGGTAGATCATTTAGAACTGAGTTGAGGAAAAACTGTTTCACACAGAGGGTTGTGGATCTGTGGAATGCTCTGCCTCAGAAGGCAGTGGAGGCCAGTTCTCTGGGTTCTTTCAAGAAAGAGTTAGATAGAGCTCTTAAAGATAGCAGAGTGAAGGGATATGGGGAGAAGGCAGGAACAGGGTACTGATTGTGGATGATCATCCATGATCACAGTGAATGGCGGTGCTGGCTCAAAGGGCCGAATGGCCTACTCCTGCACCTATTGTCTATTGTCTATTGAGATGTGACTGGATCATATCGATAGCCAAGAGATCTTCAACCTGGAGGTCCCATGGATCGTTACCTTCTCCCACCCCCCAACAACTCTCCTGAAGTTTCCCCATTCTCCTTTACCTCCAACAGGCTGCTGCCATCTACAACATTGTGATTTAATGCTCTTAAACAGGGTTAACAACTATAAAAATCACAATTGTCGCAATCTATTTCTGAATTGGTATTTACTCTATATTCAATTAGCACACCTGAAATGCCAAAATATCAATTACTCTGAAAGGTATTGTAGTGTCTGGTTGAATGTTAGTGTTCCATTTTATTTAATATGTGAGACTAATATTAATTTTGCCTTTGGTGAAAAAAGTGACTGAATTTAGGACATTGACATGCCAGCAAAGTTCTCCAGGGAAAATGGATGAGATATGTTTATGGTGATTGACAACCAGGACTCCCTTATTTCAGCAGTGAGCCATCAATAGAATTATCTTATTTCCAGAGGGTAAGAATATTGGGATTCTTTTGGATGGTGATGGAACTAGCCTATATAGGCTTTGCCATTGCAAGTTGCTCATTTAGAACATTCTTTGTCAAATTGGGAAAAATGGAGAAAGCCAAATAAAAGGCTCAGTTGAAAAAAAGAACTAATAATCAAACACCTTGTTCAATTTCCAGTTATGAAGATTAATGATATCTTAATGTAATGTAGATTTCTATTGGCACAGCTGCCAACATTATGCGTAGAATTCTTGTGCACCCAGCCAAGAAAGAATGGAGCATATAACTTGCACGATATTTTACAGCCTCTCAATTGGGACATGACAACAAATTGTCTCTTCCCTCACTCCCACTCAGTGCCCTGACAATGATTTGGAAAACACAACATTCTCTGTTTCAACGCCACATTTCAAGTCGTGCAAAATCTATTTTCCTTTGTTTCATAAATCATTTTCTAGACAAGCATCTGTTTCCTTCATCTGCATTTGAGGATATTCCAGATGGTATGGCATACGTGCCAAAAAATTAAATAAGCCCAGTACAAGTGAGTATAAAGAGGAAACTTAAATAATAAACAATTGAACTAAAATTATCTAGACGGTAGTGGTATGCTGTAAAGTTCAAATTTCAAGATATGTTTATTATCAAAGTATGTATACGTTATACAAACTTGAGACTGGTCTCCTTACAGGCAGCCACAAAGCAAAGAAACCCAAAAGACTCGTAAAAAAGACCATCAAACACCCATTGTGCTGAGAGGGAAAAGAACAAATAGTGCAAACAATAAAAGTGACTAAGGGTTTGCTGGGGAACGTGAGTGAAATCTTTCTTACACATTAATTGTTAACAATATAAGATGAAACTTAAAGGACATTTTAAGCAAAATGTTTTGCATTTGATTCTTTCTGCAAGGAAACATCCAGCCCATTTCCCAATACAGTAAGAGTTTTGATTGTATGCACACTGGACCTTCAGCACTTTGTGCCTTGGGCCCTACTTGGTTCAACATATTGACCAGCCTCAGGGCAGTGCAGGGCTCCCCTTCACGCTAATGGCCAGCTACTCGGATAGAATGATTTTGACAGCTGGTGAGGTCCTATCCTTAAGCTGTCAAACTTGCTGCTCCAGTTGAATCAGAAACAGAATCAGAATCTTTTTGGATGTCAGTCATTCAAGGCTGATTTTAATAAGTCTGAAAGTAAGGACATTAAAATCAAATTAATTAATGAAATTATATATAGTCATGCATTTTAATTTCTCTAAGTAATCAATCTTGCCTATTCATTATATTGGATCAGGTTAACCTCAAAGTTTTTAAAATTTAAAGCAAATTTATTTTCACGATTTATTTTCTTGCAAATGTACTCAATAAATCCAATAACTATAATAGAATCAATGAAAGACTGCACCAACAGGGCCGACAACCATTGTGCAAAAGATAGCAAACTGTGCATGTGCAAAAAGAAATAAAAAATGGATAATAAGAAATAAAAGCACAATAATTATCAATGACACATGATAAAGAGTCATTGAAAGTGAGTCCAAACAGAAGGTTGCGGGAACAGTTCCATAACGAGGCAAGTGAAGCTGAGTGAAGTTATCCCTCTGGTTTAGGAGCCTGATGGCTGGGAAATCTGCATATTGAGCTCTGCACTTCTCTGAGCCCATGAGAGCCCTTCCCACTCAGTGCAAGTGTCCCACAAAAGGTGTCTTGCTGAGCATTTGCTTCATAACAGCCCAATCACAGGAAGATCTCTGTAGAAGTCTATGTGAAATCTATGAACATTAGGATAGGTAAGTCCCCAGGGCCAGACTGGATATACCCCAGGATACCACAGCAAGTAAGGGAAGAAAGAGTTTATCGAGGCATTGACAATTATCTTTGTATCCTCCCTGGATGTGGGTGGTACTGGAGGTTTGGAGGATAGCAAATGTTGTTCTGTTGTTCAGAAAGATAAGGATAATCCTGGGAATTTTATAGCAATAAATCTTACACCAGTGGTGGCAAACTATTACAGAGTATTCTTGAGGAACGGATTTATAACCATCTCGAGAATCATAATCATATTAGGGATGGACAGCATGGCATTATGAGGGGCAAATCATACCTCACAAGCCCAATTGAAGAGTTATAGACATGGTGTATATAGATTTTAGTAAGGTGTTCGACAAGGTTCTGATGGGAGGCTCATTCAGAAAGTCATGAGACATGGGATCCATGGAAACTTGGCTGGACAGTTTAGAATTGATTTACCCACAGAAGGCAGAAGAAAATAAAAGACTGATTGTACTCTGCCATGGAAGTCAGTGAGTAGTGATGTTCTGCATGGTTCTGTTCTGGGACCACTGCTCAGCGTGATTTTTATAAATGACTTTGATGAGGAAATGGAGAGGTGAGTTAGTAAGTTTGAAGAGGACATAAAAGTTGGAGGTGCTGTGGATCGTATGGGATATAGACAGGATTTAGAGTTGGACAGAGAAATAACAAATGGTGTTCTTTCCGGAAAAATGTGAAGTAATATACTTTGTAGATGGAACTTGAAGATGGAGTACAAGGTTAAGGGTAGGATTCTTAGCAGTGTGGGGGAACAGAGAGGTCTTGAGGGTGGTCCATAGATCCCTCAAAGTTGCCGTGCAAATTGATATAATGGTTAACAAGACGTATGGTATGCTGGCTCTATCAGCAGAGAGATTAAGTTCATGAGCCGTGAAGTAATGTTGCAGCTCTATAAAGGTCTAGTTAGATCACACTTGATCATCACAATCATTTCTACTTGCCTCACTACAGGAAGGCTGTGGAAACTTTAGATAGAGTACAGATGAGATTTACCAGGATATTGTCTGGATTAGGGAACATTTCAAATGGGAAAAGGTTGTGTGAGCTAAGACTTTTCTCTTTGGAGTGATGGAGGCTGAGAGAGGGACTGACAGAGGTATATAAGATGATAAGAAGTACAGACAAAGTGGACAGCCAGTACCTTTCTCCCAGAGCAGCAGTGAACAAAATTAGAGGACATCCATTTAAAGTGAAATCCAATCGCAAGATGTTGGACAAACTTGTGTTAGGGGTGTATACATGAGGGATTTATAAGAGACATTTAGATAGGCACAAGAATGTGAGGAAAATGGAAGTATATGGACATTGGGTAGCCAGGAGAGATTTGTTTAGCTGGCCATTTCATGAGTAATTTAATTGGTTTGGCACAACTTTATGGGTCTAAGGACCTGTTCATGTGCTATATTGTTCTAAACTCTATGTTCAATGTTCTATGAAGTTGTGTATGTTCTTGAATTAGGATATATAGCAAATATTAGCTTCAGCAACCAATCTTTAGACCTGAATATGGATTGTAGGTTAATTTTAAAATGCATCATTGGACGGTAGTTTCCTGGAGCTGTGGACATCAGTTAATTGAAAAAAACAGACAATGCTGATTAGCATTCATTCTGGATGTCTAAAGTGTGGGTGTGAAGAAGGAGATATGAAAATACTATGTAATTCAAAGAAGCATTGTAGATACATTGTAATTAAAGAATTGTCCTTTTATTTTTACATATAAAATGTCATGTAATTTTGGGTTGAACAGGCTTCTTCCTTTGAAAGGATGTCAATATGATGCCTGCTGCTCATTTCTGTTGAGTAAAACACTTCTATATCTACTAGCTTCTGTGTCTCTCCGGTGACACTGTTCACGTTACAACACCCCTCACTTTCCTTCACTTCAGGGAATAAAAATCCAGTGGTGGCCAACTTCTCTCTATAACTGAGGCTCCCTAGTCCAGGCATCAGCCTCAAAATTCTCTTCTGCACTCTGTCCGGCTTGACAAAGTCCTTGCTTTAACAAAACAGTACCTTGTTCTTCAAGTGTGGTCTCACCTTATATGTTCTGTTTACATCTAATGCCACATCATGTTGTGAATACTGTATGGTGGTATAAACAGAAAAGTAGACACTTCCCATCAGAAATCTAGTTGTCCAGTGGCCAAATGGAATCTTGTGACCTTATACTCTGCAAATAATTTGGTAGAGAGGGTGGATTGAAACTGAAGTCTTTCTGCTTGGTTTATCCTTGAGGATAAATTTGCCGAGCCATTGCAGGAATCTTTCATTCTACATTTCTCATCTCACATACACCAGAGAAGCACCATCTGTTCTGGCAAGAAAACCATCTTTGTGCGCAATGTGTGAATTACACATCAAGAAATATGACTTTTTACAAACATGGCAATGGTGACAGCCTCCTAACATATGTTGTGAATAAGATAAGCAACAGTACAAGACAACTGTTGTTAGTGCCAATGCCATAATATCTGTAAAGCACTAACATGAAAAATGATACATCTAACCTCTTTACAAAAAACAGAATTATTTTCTTTTTAAGTATTTGTGTGATGAATAATGTTTTATATTGTCCAGAACAGCCTCACAACCAGTAAAGGTAAACTAAATTTTTCTTGTCAACTGTTCCATCAGATTCTGTTCTGCCTTTATATCTTTGCCATGTTTCTTTGACAGCTGTTTCATTTTCTTGTGTTCTTTAAAGTTTTACTGCTTTCTAATTTAATAGAAAGCTAAATGTGACAAGGTCATGGAATGCTGTGGTTTAGTTTTCATTTCCTTTACTTCCAAGCAGCCACATTTTGCAGGATTTCTGGTGTAGCCTCTATGTTATTGGGCTCACCAGGATGCAAACCAAAATGTTTCTCAGAAAGAGGTTGGAAATTGGGTTTGGCCTGTTGGTCTTTTTGAGTATAAGGATAATAAAAAGCAGACACATCCATCCTTCAAGCTCTCCAGAAACTAGGAAAGAAAATATAGTTTTTGACAAATTGAAACCTTGTGCTTCTATCTTCAGTCAGAACCAATTTCTTTACCATCTTTTACAAATTGAAGAAGTCAGGAAAGCTTCCTACAACAGCACATGAATCTACACCAGAGGTTTTTATTTGTCTTACTTAGAAATGACCTTATTTGTTTTATAGATATTTCAAATAGGTTCATTAGGTTGATTGCCAGATTAAATAGGTTGTGTTTATGGAGCATAGTTAAGAGATTGGACTCACATTTATTAGAGTTCAGAAGACTAAGATTTGATCTACTTGAAGCATTTATGATTCTGAGGGGATGACAGGGTGGTGCTGATAGAAACTAGATCTTGGAAGGATAATTACAAAAGGAAGGGTCATCCATTTAAGATGAAGACGTAGAGTGATTTCTCTTTTTAGAGCATTATAAATTCTTGGAGGCCTCTACCCCAAAGATCTTTAGAGACTAAGTCATTGAATAAATTTGTGGTAAAGTTAGATAATCTTTAAACTTTTGGAAACTTGTTCATTATTGGGGAGTTGACCATTAAGGAGAGGTAGAAGAATGTGTATTAACACCAAAATCCTATCAGCCCATGGTTTTATTGATTGACAGAACAGGATTGTGAGGTAATTGGTTTATCCTTGCTTTTCCTTGACATCTTAACTGTAATCCCTAGTCACAAGCAAAATGTTGTAGATTCAATTGCAATTAAAATCATCATCTTTCAAACCTGGAAAGCTATTTTTGGAACTTGTTTTTTAATTAAATTAAAACAAATACAAACAAAGTTGATCCCATTCTCTGACAGCCTCTGATGGACTTCCAAATGCAGACAACCAGGAAAACCTCAGCAACTAAGATGAGCCGCATGTCCTCTGTGGGACATTCCCCCTCTCCCCATTGAGCCCAAACAGATTAGAATTGATGAAAGATGTTGCACAGAAACAGACCCTTTAATTTAGTTAGCCAATGCTGACCAACTCTTACCTAATAGAGAAATGTAAAGTTATTAGAACCTTAGAAAAGGTAAGTATTCAGAATACCCTTTTCTCCCCCATGGCAAGGATATCAGAAACAAGAGAACTGTTGAATGTTGATGTTTTTGATCCAGGGTTCTTCAGAAGTCAGGAAAGAGGCATAAAATATGTTGCTCTCAATTGTTTATTAAGCGCTAAGGGAATGGAGGATTAGAGAAAGAGAGTAGCAAAAGCAGAGCCTAGTAGCATAAGAAGGTGAAGGTGGAAAAGAGACAAAGGAAAAGAGGAAGAACCAAAGTGGTGTGGTCTTCTTAGACCAGATTGCTAATTCTATTGAATTTCCATAGATAAGTATTAACCAGTCAAATAGCCCCTATTCAAATAATGTGATACCTGTAACCGCAAACAAGTTCTTACAAAAACAACTGCAAACTCTACAAAACACACTGAGCAATTACATGTACATAGGTAATTATATTGTAGCACTCCAGGGAGACGAGGTCAACAGCTCCTCCCAGCGATCCTAGCCGCCTGCGCTACTTAGTATTCCTGTCTCAAAATGAGTTCATGGGGGTGAAATGTGGAACTAGCTGCCAGTAGAAACAATCACTATTTTTAAAGAGATTGTAAACTGACACTTTAATAGACAAGGCATACAAGGATATGGATCTAATGAGGGCAAGTGGAATCAGTGTAGATGCACAAAAGGGTCAACATAGATCTAGTGGGCCAAACAGTCAACTTCTATGCTGTACTCTACGGCTCACCTATTCTTACCCTAATTCCACTTTTTAAAAAACGTTTCCATGTTTCCACCATCTAAGTGCAATCTACTGCTGCCGATTAACTGATTGACCTACAGGTATTTGGGATATGGGAGAAACCCATTTAGATTGCTGCCTCTTACGATGGTAATAGTGAAGCAGATGATAATTGATGGTAGGAACAAAGTTTGTGACTCCATGAGCGACGTCATTCTTTTTTTCCTGTCCATTCCCTAATATCAGGTCCAAATGATCCAATGGAAAACTCCTAATGGCCTCCCATTTCAATTCCAATTCCCATTCCCATTCTGACATGGTCTCTTCTACAGCTACGATGAGGCTATGCCCAGGCTGGGGGAGCAAAAACGTTAAATTCTGTCAGGTAGCCTCCATCCTAATAGCATGAACATCGATTTCTTGAACTTTTGGTAATTTCACCACCAACCCCCCCCCCCCCACCCTCACCATTCCCCATTCCTGTTTCCCTCTCTCTCCTATCTCCTTACTTTCCCATCATCTCCCTCTGATGCTCCTCTTCCTTCTCTTTCTTCTATGATCTTCTATCCTCTCCTCCCATCCTTTCTTTCACAAATCAACTTCCCAGCGCTTTGCTTTACCCCTCCCCGCTCCCTGTTTCACCTATCATCTGCCACCTTGTGCTTCTTCCTCTCCTCCCCCCATCTTTTTGCTCTGACTTCTCATATTTTTTCCCAGTCCTGATGAAGGGTCACGACCCAAAACATCAACTGTTTATTCATTTCCATTGATGCTGCCTGGCCTGCTGAGTTCCTTCAGCATTTTATGTGTGTGGCCTTGGATTTCCAGCATCTGCAGACTTCTTGTGTTTGGAAAACTTACAAGTCAGGTTTAGCAATATCCTAATTTGTGCATGCTCCATCCTCACAGGGCAGACAAAGATGTGTTGGACCACCTTCCTCTTTTCACAATCACTCTTTTCCATTGTTGTATCATAGCCCCATTCCACCATGTCTGGCAGACTTGGGTACAGTCTTGTTTCAGGCTCTTCCTGGTGATCAATTTCTCCTGTGCCTTTCCAGGGACTTGTCCAATTATCCCAACACTTACAGTGACTCCCCCTTCAAAGTTCACACTTTATCTTTAACCTTTCTTAGTCACAACCAAAAAAAAAATCTGACATTTTGAAAACAATTATTCACTAACTGTGGACTCCAAACGTTTTGAATGTAGTTATCCTGAAATGGTTTGTAGTTTATACCTGGAATTCAGATTCTACTCCATTTTTGACATTAATTATCAAAAGATGTGTCAGAGATGTTGTTAGTTGTTCATCCAAAATTCCATAACATCCCCCTTGTTATAGACCCTATCACACCCAACCAGAGAACTTTGTATGTTTGAGTAAAGATTAAAACTGAACTACTAAGGATAACTCTCAAGCATTATCTGCAAGAAGTTTGCAACAAGCAAACTACTTTTGGACTAAAATCTTACAATGCCTTCACATATATTCATTTGGAGAATTTGGAATCTACAGATCTGTTGTGGTATTTTCTTTAAAGTGTAGAATCAAAGCTAGTCTGTGGGGTAGATTAATGGGTAGCTTGATCATGTCTTGGACCTGATGCCTTGTCACACTTAGTCTATAGCAGTGCTTCCTGGACTATTCCTCTTCTCACCCTGTCTCTTGCAAAAATGCCATCCCTTTCTCACAATGCCTCCGTCTCCGCCGCATCTGCTCTCAGAATGAGGCTTTTCATTCCAGGACGAGGGAGATGTCCTCCTTTTTTAAAGAAAGAGGCTTCCCTTCCTCCACCATCAACTCTGCTCTCAAATACATCTCTCCTATTTCACGCACATCTGCTCTCACCCCATCCTCCTGCCACCCCACTAGGAATAGGATTCCCCTTGTCCTCACCTACCACCCCACCAGCATTTAGGTCCAACATATAATTCTCCGTAACTTCTGCCACCTCCAATGGAATCCCACCAATAAGCACATCTTTCCCTCCGCCCCCCCCCCCCATTTTCCACAGGGATTGCTCCCTACGTGACTCCCTTGTCCGTCCATCCCCGCCAACCCTTCCCACCGATCTCCCTCCGGGCACTTATCCTTGTAAGCGGAACAAGTGCTACACATGCCCTTACACTTCCTCCCTCACCACCATTCAGGGCCCCAGACAGTCCTTCCAGGTGAGGCGACACTTCACCTGTGAGTTGGCAGGGTTGATATACTGCGTCCGGTGCGGCCTTCTATATATTGGCGAGACCCGATGCAGGCTGGGAGACCGTTTTGCTGAACACCTACGCTCTATCCGGCAGAAAAATCAGAATCTCTCAGTGGCCACACATTTTAATTCCACATCCCATTCCCATTCTGATATGTCTATCCACGGCCTCCTCTACTGTCAAGATGAAGCCACACTCAGGTTGGAGGAACAACAACCTTATATTCTGTCTGGGTAGCCTCCAACCTGATGGCATGAACATTGACTTCTCTAACTTCTGTTAATGCCCCACCCCTCCTTCGTACCCCATCTGTTATTTATTTATTTATTTATTTATTTAATTTTTCTCTTTCTCTCTCTCTCTCTCTCTCTCTCTCTCTCTCTCTCTCTCTCTCTCTCTCTCTCTCTCCCCTTTTTCGCTCTCTCTGTCCCTCTCACTATACTCCTTGCCCATCCTCTGGGCTTCCCCCCTTCCACTTTCTTTCTCCCTAGGCCTTCCATCCCATGATCCTCTCAAATCCCTTTTGCCAATCAACTTTCCAGCTCTTAGCTCCATCCTTCCCCCTTCTCCTATCATTTCGGATCTCCCCCTCCCCCTCCCACTTTCAAATCTCTTACTTTCTTTCAGTTAGTCCTGATGAAGGGTCTCGGCCTGAAACGTCAACTGTATCTCTTCCTATAGACGCTCCAGCAATTTTTATGCATGTTGCTTGACATTCCAGCATCTGCAGATTTCCTCGTGCTTGCAGTGCTTCCCTGCCCTTTTTATGTCATGGACAAATACATTACCACTAATCAAGGGATCCATGGACCCCTCGTTAGGAACCCTGATCTATAGAGTGTCAAGATAATCTGATTCACCTATGCAACCATTCTATTGCAATGTTCTAAGTTTTAAGTACTTTCTAGCTATTGTAAATAATAATTTAATATTGTGTTTGTAGCAATTGTATGGAAATGGAGAAATCATTCCTTTCTCATGTAACATTTGTATGAATCCTTCACTCATCCCATGCAAAATGTAATATTCCCTTGATTAAAATCTATGCTTGTATGTGATTAAATGGACTTCTATTCTTCATGAACAAGTTTGTCAAATTTGAGTTGGGTTGCAATGTATTGAAGCCAAAGGTGATTGTGACTAATTAGCTGTTTCTAGAGAATTTGTCCTCAGGATACAACAATAAATGTCTTTGGACATTCCAGTGCAGACATGGTCTATTACAAATAGAGCAGCAGTGATGTGACATGAGACAACAATTTAGGAACTCAAGGAAGCCATTGGGTTTATGGCTGATCTGCTAATCCTACTCAACTGTCAGGAAATCTGGTCACAGAGGCGTTGTTTTCTTTGGCTCTACTTGGATGAAAATCAATGTAATGACATAAGTTTCTACAGATCAAATTGTGGCAAACCAGAAATTCTACCATGGGGTTCGCAATCCAATTTGCTCTCCTGTTGGTGGGCCATCTTCTGCCATGAGTGGATGTGTACAGACATAATGAACAGTATGACTATTACCTGGGAGCATGGCCAGAGAAAATTAATAACTTTTATCCTAAGCACCCTTATCATTGGTCAATTGTACTCCAAAGGAATTCTGTAATTCTGCTTGTCCTACGGTTGCAAAATTTGACGGGAACCTCTCTGAGCAGTTAAAAGGTGAGGAGTAATTTGAATAGTTATTTACTTCATTTTAGTAATTAGGTAACATGAAAGGGAGTAGATAGATCGATAAATACACTTAACAAAACCAGTATTAAATTTAAAATATTTATTATGAAATTGAAAAATAAACACTTGAGTAACCATTTCCTTCGGCACAAATTTGTTTAGTGTCTAAATATTGCCATCTTGTGGTCCAGATTTAAACATTAGGCACGGGGTAGCAATCATATAATTACTTCTTTGCCCTTATTTTCTGCTCCAGTTCCTCTGATTTAAGATGAAATAACTGTTCATTTCCACATCTGCTTTACAAGTGATTGCAATTTTACTTTACAAGTGATGACTTCGTTATTGATTTTTTTAACCAATTAAATCTTTGAACTTATGTGTCTGTTGATAGTTCATAAAGGGGCTAGCTGCCACTCACGGGTTAACTGAGAGTCCCTTTGCTTCTTTGCTTGAGTACCTGAAGCTGCACGTTTCTTTCAGAGATGAAACAACCCTATTAATTATTGAGAATGTATTTCAATTTATTTTGCGCAATTCATATTCATGGTGAAGCACTATGACATAGTTTCAATGTATTTTCTAACACCATCATGAAAAAGCTGAAAACATTTTTACTAGTTTTACGTTTCTTATAAGGCACTCATTTTGATACCAGCTTCCATTTTTGTAAAGCCATTAACAAAGATTTCCTACAACAGGTAACAGGAAGCTTATCAAAGAAAATAATAGGTCCATAACCTGAGGAATCTTATGAGAAAGTGAAAACAAAAGGGTATATTTAACATGTTTGCCATCTTTCTACAGGAGCATAATTGAGAGCATCCTGACTGGCTGTATCACTGCCTGGTATGGGAACTGTACTTTCCTCAATTGCAGGGCTCTGCAGAGAGTGGTGCAGACAGCCCAGTGCATCTGTGGATGTGAACTTCCCACTATTCAGGACATTTATAGCGACAGGTGTGTAAGAAGGGCCCGAAGGATTATTGGGGACCCCAGTCACTCCAATCACAACTGTTCCAGCTGCTACCATCTGGGAAACAGTACTGCAGCATTAAAACCAGGACCAACGATCAGACTGATTAATTTACTCTGACACGATTGTATTTCTAAGCTATATTGACTGTTCTGTTGTATATCTTACTGTACATACTACTTATAACAAATTACTATAACTTGCACATTGCGCATTCAGACAGAGACATAATGTAAGATTTTTAATCCTCTCGTATGCGAAGGATGGAAGAAATAAATTCAATTCAATTCATGTTTACTTCTAACATTGCAGAAGGCCATTCCACTCTGTCAGTCACAGGGAAATCCAAATCCCACTAATTTTCATTAGAATATATTGTCTCACATTCTCATAAATTTCTTCAGATTCTGCCACCTACCTACACACTAGAGGGAAATTACAGTGGTCAGTTAACTTACTTTTGCTCTTTGGGATTTGTGAGGGAACCCCAGAACATAGAACACAGAACAATACAGCACAATACATAATCTAAGCCCATTTAACCTACTTGAAGATCAATCTAACCCTTTCCTCCTACATAGCTCCCCATATTGGTATCGCCCATCTAAGTTTTTCTTAAATGTCCCTCATATATCTGCCTCTACCACCACCCCTGGCAGCACATTCCACCCACCTACCACTCTCCATGTAGAAAACACTCCTCATAAAGAACCCAGAGGAAAAGTCACATGGAGAATGTGCAAATTCCACACAGGCAACATCAGAGATCAGGACTAACTCCGGGTTTCCCTAACAGAAAGGTGGCAACTCTGTGAGTTGCACCACAGTGCCATAGAGCGGAAGGAGGTTATCAGGACACCTTGGCAGCTGAAAGCACAATCACCAAACGTGGCACAATTCAAGAGTGGGATGACTTGGACAGACAGACTTGGAGAGTTGTAGGGCTGGAGGAGGGCAAAATCTGGAAGTGAGTTGAAAACCACAAAGAGAATTTTAAAACTGAGCCTTTGTTTAGCTGTAAGGTAACATATGTCAGTAAACACAGACACAGTATGTGAATGGAAGTTCTCCCAGACTTTGGGATGGATGGCAAAGTTTTGGATGCTGTCAGCTCTGTGAAGTAACAAGCTAGGCAGGAGTGCAGTGGAAGATTCCAAAGAATGAGGACTATCAGAGCTAGATGTGAAATCAGGCAATGTGGCAGGGGTGGAAATAGGTCACCTCATCAATGGCTTGGATTTTTTTTTATGTCAGAGGTTATGCCAAGAGTATCAACAGGTTGGTTCAGTTTCAGACAACTGACGGGAAGAAGGTCAGAGTTAGTATCAGAGGCAAAGGTTATGGCTTCTCATTTCCAAATTACTTGAAGGATACTTTGACTCAGTCTCCTGCTGGTGTACAACGTAAGGCTCGGGAAGGGGTCGTGAGAGGTAGAGCACAGAAGCAAGCACTTTGGTTGAGAAGCAAGCTTGCATTGTTCCACTAACCCACTTCATTCTTCACACTCTCCCATCAACTAATCCCAAATTGTACCATTCATTTACCTTCTTAGGATAATTTCCTTACTTACAAGAGAAAATCTACAGATGCTGGAAATCCAAGCAACACACAGAAAATGCTGGAGGAGTTCAGCAGGCCAGGCAACATCAATGGAAAAGAATATACTTGACTGTGCTCTTTTCCATAGATGCTGCCTGGCCTGCTGAGTTCCTCCAGCATTTTGTGTGTATTATTCTCACTTACTTCTCATTACTGCTGTTTGCATTTAGGGCAGCAATGAAGGTCCTCCATCTTTGGCATTGTTCAGGGCTTCCGTCATGTCAGTGGCTAGCTTTTCGTTAATGTTAGTCATGCAAGTTCCATGTGGAGACTCAGAAATATTGTTACACTCAGATAAAGGAGGGTTTTCATTGCTGTTTCCATAACAATTTGTTTTAACAGTCAGGGTTGTAGCCCCGAGCTGAACTCCTGAAGCTAGAAAATCAGTGGTAGTCTGGCCTTTAACCTTCAACCTGTTTGGCATGGGTGACCCTTCTAAGAGCCCTGAATCCAGCCAACATAGCTCTCTGGGTCATTGAGGTATGCAAGCCACCAAACCATGGCAAGGTTATGGTCCTCTTGGAGGAGGGACGACTGTTTAACCTAACAAACATCCCTGATATGTGGGAGGAAACTGGAGCACCAAGAGAAAATTCACGTGGTCACAGAGAGAATGCGCAAACTTTATGCAGAGAGCCCTGGAGGTCAGATTGTTCCTAGGTCATTGGTGATGTGAGGCAGAAACTCAACCATCTGGGTCATTGAGCATGTGATATGAGCTGTGTGTTCTCAGCATATATAGTTAAAATTCTTTTCAATATATATGAGGGGTGATAGATAAGTTCATGGCCTAAGGTAGAAGGAGTCAATTTTAGAAAACCTAGCACATTTATTTTTCAACATAGTCCCCTCTTACATTTACACTCTTAGTCCAGCGGTCGTGGAGCATACGGATCTTGGACCTCCAGAAAGTGTCCACAGCAGGGGTGATTGATGAGTTCGTGGCCTAAGGTAGAAGGAGATGAGTTATACAGCTCTTGTTACATGCACGTGCAGTTAAGCTCTTTGAGTGATTATGCAGAAAGTTTGAAGTTAATAACTCATCTCCTTCTACCTTAGGCCACACATTTATCTATCACCCCTGCTGTGGACACTTTCTGGAGGTCCAAGATCCGTTTGCTCCACGACTGCTGGACTAAGTGTGTAAATGTAGGAGGGGACTATGTTGAAAAATAAACGTGCTAGGTTTTCTAAAATTGACTCCTCCTACCTTAGGCCACAAACTTATCAATCACCGCTCATAAATATATACATCCAATAAAATAGTTGTTGTAATTCTATACTCTTAAATGCCCAGAAGGTATAACATAGGATCATCTGATCACAGTTCCCTTTGATGTTGTTTAACCAAAGTCTTGATGAATCCCACACAGATACCATACCATTTTGCCAAATCACATTTTCGCTGATGCGGAACTAAAATCTAGTGTAGAAATTAAACACACACCACACTGGAATGATACAGTTCTTTACAACAGAGGGGTCATTTGCTCATGTAAACAATGACATTCAGCATTTATGAACATCTAATTTGTCAGGCTGCATCCAATTATTTTGAGAAAGGTCACAGATGGGGAATGGAGGAAGTTGTTGCTTTGCTTTGCCGGAAGAATTCCTTTATTTTCAGGAGTGGGTGAGGAGACTGTGTAAAGGACAAGCTTTCTCTAACCTCTCATTGTTATCAGGCCAAAGGGACATTTTAGCTGAACCTATCTGCTGACATTTGCTATCACATTCATTATTAAATAGAAGCATTACAGAGATAATAGTTGTTAATATTACTGCATCTCTCAGGACACAATTGAATTGAGTATGGAGAATGCTAAATTCTCATATTTTCCCAGCAGTGTTCAAGAACATAATCCATTTTAATACCTCACAAACTAGATACCGCATTCCAAATTATAACAATTTTAACCTGCTCTGCAGCGTGAATGGCAGTGTAAATATGCTCAAATTGTAATTCTAATTTTATTTAATGCCAAGTAAATTCACTTCCTGATTCGGATCGTGACTTGGTATGATGGAGACAAGATGCAGTGAAAGGATTTATTGCATTTGTTGCTGTACTTGCTCTGTATGTATAGTTAATAAATAAAACCTCATTGACTTTTTTAAATGTAATACAAGTGATTTGTGGAGGCACTTTGTTTACAACTTATTCATTTATGGGATATAAGCGTTACCCGGATGGCCAGTGATTAATTGCGTGTTAAAATGGTGGTGAGAAGTCACCTTGAATTGTTACAGTCCATGTGCTGAAGGTATTCCTACTGTGCTGTTAGGTAGCAAGTTATCTACAAACTTGAATAATAGTTTAGCACTAGTGGAGCAGTTCCCTCCAAAAGGACCACAACCTTGTTGTGGTTGGGAGGCTCGTTTGCCTCAATAACCCAGAGAGCTATAATGGCTGGAGACAGCGTTTTATGCTTTGGCTCTTGGTAGGGTAACCCATGTCAAACATATCCAAAGGTAGAGGCCAGACTAAGAGTAGTCTACTGGCCCTCCATGTTCGGGGGGTTCACCTGAGGGTTGACAACCTTGATTGGTCAAACAAAATTGTTACAGAAACAGCAAAATGAAGAATCCTCTACATTTGAGTGTGATGGTATTCCTGAGTCTCCACCTGGAAATTTCAGGACTGACAGTAATGAAAACTGAGCTACTGATACGATGAAGGAAGTCTTGAACACTGCTAGAGATGCAGGACCTTCATTGCTGCCTTAAATACCAGCGGCCTTAAGCGCAGTAATTTAGTAAGAGGAGCAGTTCATTGAAGATCTTCTATTTCTGGATCACATCTGTTTAGAACACTGT
Source organism: Mobula birostris (assembly GCF_030028105.1). Lineage (NCBI taxonomy): Eukaryota > Metazoa > Chordata > Chondrichthyes > Myliobatiformes > Myliobatidae > Mobula > Mobula birostris. The sequence continues at coordinate 32,698,034 of NC_092391.1, read as the reverse complement.
AACCAGAATGTTGTCATGGTCCATAGTATTTGTACTGCTTGGTCTTCTCATATGCGTTCTGATACCACATGAAGTGAACTGGATTGGCTTTTGACAATATTAGATCATACACTTGCCACTTACAGGGTCAATGAATCCTGGACACTCTTTGATATCTTGCACTCATGGTCAGTCTGCAATATTAAGTTTTAATTTTGTCAACTGTCACTGACACAAGCCCTGGTAGGTACCGCCATCTGAATGGACTCCTGCTCACCACTTATCACTTGTATGTAAACATGAAAGGCACCACTCAGTGATCACTGCAGAACCTGGCGGTTTCCTAAAGAGGTTTCCAGGTAGACCCTGTAGGTAGACTCTGTGTCCCTTGACAATCACTGGCAGGTGAGGAGGTCATGGGCTGATGAAGCCACTTTACCCAGGTGATCAGCTGGCTTCTTTCTTGTGCACATATCATTTCATTTCAAGATCATGACATTGCTCTTCACACATCATTCTCCAACTGAGATGTCAATGCCAAACGCAGGTAAGGTTTCCGTTTCCTGAATCCTGCACCACAAGCCTTATTTCAGCCAAAATGTGATCAACATAATCAAAAATAAGCTGATAGAAACTCCCACCTGGTTTCTCCTTTATGCTTTTAGAGTTTTTGAATTAGGGGAAAATTTAGTATGTTTTGCAGTAAGTTTTTGATTTTATTTGCATGTAACAATCAATTTTGTTTATTTTTGAAATAATGTTGCAGACTATAATTCTGCTCCTTTATCTTATGGTCTTATGGCCAAACCACAGCATCAGTATAAACTGTGGTGCCAACAGCTCCAAAGTCAGTAGCAGACCGTGCACGGCTACATTGAACATAAAATAATACATATAACAGCAGCTTTAAATATGAATATTTGTATGTGGTACTTAAATTTAATAAAAACTATTGTTTGGGGAAAACACTTCACTTAGCTTCAGGTGCAAATTGCCTTCAGGGGTATAGTGTGGTTATCTACAGTGCCTATAAAAGATATTCACCTCCCCCGCTCTTTGGAAGTTTTCATGTTTTATTTTTTTACAAGATTGAATCAGAGTGAACTTAATTTGGCTTTTTTGACACTGATCCATAGAAAAAGACTCTTTTGTGTCAAAGTGAAAATAGATCTCTACAAAGTGATTGAAATTAATTACAGATATGGTGAGTGGTGTGGTGTGGCCTCGGTTGGTCGTGGTCGACCATGGGTACTGTGCCTCTGGTAGTCACTGGTTTGTCGAGAAGCGTCCATTGTGGCTATTGAGGCTGATCCTGGAATGGCAGGCTCTGCTACAGTTACTGCATGTGTAGGGCATCATGGAATTGTTGTCCGCTGTCCACTGTGCTCTCCATTTAGCTCTCCGCTCCTCAAACTGACTCTGAATCACTCTTTCACCTTGCTCTAGCTGTTGCTGAAGAGTTCCTTGCCATTTGTTGCGGTCGTCTGCCGTATTCTCCCAGCACTTTGTGTTGATTTTTAAGGCTTTCATGTCGCGCTTGCAGAGGTCCTTGGAGCGAAGCTGGGTCTACCAACGTTCCTTTTGCCTGTTGCTAGTTCTCCGTAGAGGATGTCCTTTGGCAGTCTACCATCCTTCATACGACGGATGTGGCCCAGTCAGCTCAGTCTGCGTTGTCTTTAAAGCATGAACATTGTGGGAAGTCCAATGCGGGAGAGGACCTCAGATTTTGGGACGTTGTCTCTCCAGGTGGTGCCGAGGATTCAGCAAAGGCTGCGCAGGTGAAAAATATTGAGTTTCCTCTCCTGCTTGGAGTAGATGGTCCAAGTCTCGCTACCATACAGGAGGTGTGATAAACACATGCATTGTACACAGCAGTCTTGGTCTTTGTAGCGAGTTTCAGATTCTCCCAGACCCGCGAGGAGAGTCAAGCAAGGATCGACACTGCTTTGCCGATATGCCTACTGATTTCAGCATTGAGGGAGAGAGTGTCGCTAATGGCCGACCCCAAGTATGTGAATTCGTGGACCACTTCTAGATCGTAACTGTCAATGGTAATGACTGGTGTCTCCACTACATTCTGGGCAAGGACATTTGTTTTCTTTAGGCTGATGGTAAGCCCGAAGTCCTTGCATACCTTAGAGAAGTGGTCCATGAGAGTTTGTAGTTGCTATTTGGTGTGCGAGGTTATAGCAGTGCCATCGGCAAAGAGTATATCACATATTAAGATCTTTCACACCTTTGTTCTTGCTCTCAGGCATGCATGGTTGAACAGCCGCCCATCAGACCTGGTGTGCCTGTAGATGCCTTCTGTCGACATCCCAAATACGTGCTTCAATAGCAGAGAGAAGAAGATGCTGAATAATGTTGGGGCAAACACGCATCCTTGTTTGACTCCACTACAAACAGCGAAGGGTTCTGATGAGCTGCCATCGTACTGAACAGTAGCTCTCATGTCGTCATGGAATGACTTGATGATACTTTGGAGTTTCGGGGGACAGCCAATCTTGAGGAGAATCTAAAAAAGCACTTCCCTGCTGACAAGGTCGAATGCCTTGGTCAAGTCGATGAAAGTGACATTGAGGGGTTTCTGTTGTTCCCTGCACTTCTCCTGGAGTTGACGGAGTGAGAAAATCATGTCAACAGTTGACCTCCTTTAATGAAAACCACATTGGGACTCAGGTAGAACCGTCTGCCAGAGTTTGTAGATGTGCCAGAGTTACATGAGCAAAGACTTTGCCAACAATACTCAGGAGGGAGCTACCCCTGTAGTTGTTGCAGTCACTCCTATCACCCTTGTTCTTGTACAAAGTGACAATTTTGGAGTCGCTCGTGTCCTGTGGTAAGGCTCCTTCCTTCCAGCACTGACAGAGGACCTCGTGTAAAGGTTGGAGGAATGAGCTCTTGCAGTGTTTGATCAGGTCTGGAGGAATCCCATCATTGCCAGGAGCTTTCTCTGGGGCCAGACTGTCAATTGCCTTGCTGAGGTCCTCAATGGTTGGTTCGCAGTCGAGTTCATCCATGATCGGTAGACAATCGATGGCATCAATGGCTGAGCTAACAACAACATTTTCCCTTGAGTAGAGCTCAGTGTAGTCTTCTACCCAGCATTCCATCTGCTTGCTTTTATCAGTGATTATTTCACCGCTGGATGACTTCAGGGATGTTCTCTTGCTCTGCGATGGGCCAAGGGCCTTCTTGATACCATCATACATCGATCTGATGTTGCCTGTCACAGCTGCTGTCTGAATGCCCTCACTGAGCTGGAGCCTGTACTCATTTGCACACGGCCTTGTAGTCTGTTGCACTTTGCTTCTAGCAGCTCAAAGTGCTTCGAATGTTTGGTCAGATGGTGAGCGCCTGTACTCTGTGAGAGCTGCATGCTTGGCTTTGATGACAGGAGTCATGATGTTGGACTTTGCCTCAAACCAGTCACTGCTCTTTGTGGTCTTTCTTCCAAAGATAGAGAGTGCTGATTCATGGATAGGATCGCGAAGGTATGACCATTGTTCTGTTGCAGTATCTCCTTGTGAGGAGGTAGTCATAGCCGTCATCATCGTGGCTTTCCCTCGAGGTCGAGGATGATGGTCTTCATTCTGTTGATCTACTTATGGGCTCTCAAGTGGCTTATGAGTCCAATCTTGGCTTTGAAAGTTCTTCCACATTCAGGACAGGTAGTTCCAGATGGCAGATCGAACTTTGGTTGTTGCTGCCTCTCTTTCCATTTTCTTCTCTTTTTTTCTAATTCTGCACATCTGTTGGCTTCAAAAGTTGCTGTTCCTTCACCCCGTACTGTCTTGGCAAACTGGTCAAACTTTTCTGACTGTTTCATCTCTGTTGTGTTGATGGGAGGTTTTCCAGTTTGTTTGGAGTGGTGGATTTTCTTCGGACATAGTTTGATCTTGCAGCATACTAAAGCATGATCCATATCGCAGTCTACACTGTGGTATGAGCGGGTGATTAGCACAGAGTTGATGAAAGAGCGCCTGGTGATGATCATGTCTAGTTGGTGCCAGTGTTTAGATCATGGATGTCGCCATGAGACCTTGTACTGCAACTTCATCTGAATGTAGGGGTTAGTTACACACAGGCCGTGATAAGAGCAGAACTCCAGGAGATGTTGTCCATTGTCATTTATTTTGCCAATTCCAAAGTGGCCAAGACAAGATGGCCAGGAATCGTTATCGGCTCCCACTCGGGCGTTGAAGTCACCAAGGAGAACAAGGTGCTCATCACTGGGAATATCCTGACAACAGCTTCAAATTTGTCATAGAACATATCTTTCACCTCAGAGGTGGACTTAGAGGTTGGGGCATACACACTGACAAGATATTCTGGGCCATGACTGATGTGTAGATGAAGAGTCATAAGTCATTCTGATCCATTTTCTGGTGGCTCCACCACTTGCAACAAGGAGTTCCTAAGGGCAAAACCCACTCCATGCTAGCAGGGCTCGTCTTGGTTCTTTCCCTACCAGAAAAATGTGTAGTCCCTTTCCTTCAGTGTACCTGATTCCGCCAAATGTGTTTCTTGTAGGGTGGCTATATCGACCTTGCTCCTTCCCCTGTCAGTGAGAACAACTCTGCCGGGCATAAGAACTATGCAACACATGAAGGCCAGGAGTTGGACTTGGTTGTCAGAGGCTGTTTGAGACACACGCCATGAAGAGCATTTGTTTAGCAGTGGGAGCTCGTCCCCACTACCACCCTTCAGCTGTGATTACCTTTGGAACCTTTTATACAGATATAAAACACAAAATAATGTCTATTCTATCAATATTTAAGAGGTTTCAATGAGATCCCCCACTCATTCTTCTAAACTCCAGTGAGTACAGGCCCAGAGCATCAAATGTTAATTATACAGTATGTTAACCCTTTCACTGAGGCCTGGTTGAGAAAAAGAAGGAGGTGCATAGCAGGTGTTGTCAGGTGGGAACAAATCAGTACAAGAAATGCATGAGAACACTTAAGAAGGAAATCTGGAGGGCTAAAAGAAGGTATGAGGTTTGCTTTAACAGACAAGGTGAAAGGCTTCTACTGATATATTAAGAGCGAAAGTATAGCAAAGGACAAAAATGATCCTCTGGAAGATCAGAGTGATAATCTATGTGTGGAGACGAAAGAGATGGGGAAGATCTTAAACTGATTTTTTTGTATCTGTCTTTACTCAGGAGATGGACACGGAGTCTATAGGAATAAGGCAAAACAACAGCAAGGTCATGACTCTACACAGATTACAGAGGAGGAGCTGTTTGTTGTCGTGAGGCAAATTAGTGTGGATATTCCCTTGGACCCTGTGGGAGGCTAAAGCAGAAATTGCAGGGACCCTTGCAGAAATATTTAAAGTATCTTTAGCTACAAGTGAGGTACCAGAGGACTGGAGTATAGCTGAATGTTATTCCCTTGTTTAAAAAAATGTTCTAAGAATAAGCTAAGAAACTATAGGCCAATGAGTGGAAAAGTTATTGAAGATATTTCGAAGGACTGGATATATAAGTATTTGAGTTGACAGGGACCGATTAGGGATAGTTAACATGGCTTTGTACATGGTAGGTCATGTCTAACCAATTTTATAGAGTTTTTCGAGAAAGTTACCAGGAAAGATGATGAAGGCAAGACAATGGATATTGTCTACATGTATTTTAGCAAGGCCTTTGACAAGGTCCCACATGGGAGGTTGATCAAGAAGGTTCAACTGCCTGGCATTCAAGGTGAAGTTGTAAATTGGAATAAACAATGACTTCGTGGGAGAAATCAGAGACTGGTAGTAGTTGGTTGCCTCTTTGTCATCAATATCAGTTATCTGTTGTTAACTGGATCAGTAAATTTGTGGATGACACCAAGATAGGGGGTGTAGTGGATAGTGAGGAAGACTATCAGAACTTGCAGCTGGGAAAATGGGCTGAGAAATGGCAGATGGAATTTAATGTAGACAAGTGCAAGGTGTTGCACTTCGGTAGGACCAACCAGGGTAGGTCTTACACTGTAAACAGTAGGGCACTGAGTAGTATGGTAGAACAAAGGGATCTGAGAATATAGGTCCATAATTCATTGAAAGTGAAGTGGCGTCACAAGTAGACAGGATCGTAAAGCAAGCTTTTAGCATATTGGCCTTCAGAAATCAAAGTGTAAGTACAGAATGTTATATTGAAATTATATAGACATTAGTGAGGCTTTATTCGGAGTATTGTGTGCAGTTTTGGTCATCTACCCACAGGAAAGCTGTAAATAAGATTTAAAGAATGCAGACAAAATTTACAAGGATGTTGCTGGCACAAGCACCTGAGTTACAGGAAAGGTGGAAAAGGTTCGGACTTTATTCCCTGGGATGTAGAAGATTGGGGGTTGGGGGGAGATCTGATAGAGGTGTACAGAATTCTGAGGGGTATGACAGGGTAAATGTAAGTAGGCTTTTTTCCACTGTGGTTTGGTGGGACTACAACTAGAGGTTAGAAGTTAATGGTGAAAGGTGAAAAGTTAAAGGAGAACATGAGGGGAAACTTCTCTCAGAGAGTTGTGGAAGTATGGAATGAGCTACCGATCAGTCTCTAAGGTGGCTCGATGATCCTTCTTGTCTGCCATATCCACAGATGAATTCCTTTCATTTACTGTGTTTATATTAATGTCTTTCTGAGAACTCTGATCAATATGTTCATTTTTTTTTTACATTTGTTCACCCCTTTGGTGTACTGATAGGTGATGTGTCACGGCTATGGGTTGGAGCTTGTGGTCACAGATCCAGACAGTTCCTTCTCAGAGCTGTTCCTCACTCTGTCTGGATCTGGTAGGAATGTGGAGCTGTCATGGTCCTGACCGTTAATTCCCTATTTGCTCCTAATTCTCCTTGATGACAGCACACCTGATTTCCATCAAGACCTGCAGCATAAGAACTCCGGCTTTACAACCACTAGTTGCCAGATCGTTGGCTTTGCCTGTGTGGTAATTAACATTTTTCAGCCGCTTAGAACTGTGTGTCTCTTCGTATCAAGTTAAGTTTTCTAAGTTCTACTTGTTCCGAGTTTCACCTGTGAAACCCAACCTCTCCGCGTCAAGCTAAGTCTTCTAAAGTTTTACTTCAGCACCAAGGTTTGCCTGCGTAACTCCATCTCTCCATGCTAAGAAGAGTTTTGTCTGCCATTTCCTTTTCTATGCTTCGTGTCAAGATAATTCTGCCTGCCTCCTGCCTTCCTGCTCTCCCTCCTGTTTGACATTCACGCCTGAATCCTAACTAAATCCCTGTGCCTGTGTCCTGCACTTGGGTCCGCCTCATTCATTGCAACATGATCAACTTCCTCTTGCACATATTTTTCCATGGACTATGCGACAGAATCGTGATCTCAGATTCACACTTGATCTCCAGGCTTCAGGACTGATAGGCTTTTTGCAATCTTGTCATGATACTCTTTCTGCTTTTCTTTCCCTTTAGCCAATTTGTCCATATGAGCTTCTTTCGGTGTCAACAGGTTTTCATGCATTGAAGAGTTGGTGTGTATCCATCGACCCATCAGCATTAGGGCTGGAGAAAGGCTATTCTGCAGTGGCACACTTCTGTAAATTATTAGACTTGTGGAAATCCCCTCATCCATCTTGTGCTTTTTTCATGAGGCCCTTCGCTATCTTGACTGAACTCTCTGCTAGACCATTAGATTTGTGGTGATGTAGGCTTGAAGTTATATGTCGAAACTCCCAATCGTTGGCAAAGGACTCAAATTCACAGCTGGAAAATTGTGGCCCATTGTCTGATACCACTTCACATAATGCTCCATGCCTCACAAACACAGCTTTCAGGAAGGTAGTGGCCACTTTGCTGAATGTTGATTTCAGTGTTGCAATCTTGGGGTAATTAGAAAAGCATTCTGTTACAATAATATGACTCTTCCCATTACAAGCAAACAAATCCACTTCAACTTTGAAGTGCAGACTGTCTAGTACAGGGTATGGTGTAAGTGGTCCTTCTTGCTGCTTTGTTCTGTAGGTAAGGCATATTTCACATGAAGCAGTGGTCTGGCTGATGTCTTAGTTCATTCTTGGCCAGTATGTCACTTACTGAACTCTGCGTTTCCATTTTTCTTCGCCAAAGTGTCCTTCGTGTATCTTGTGGAGCATAACTTTTCATAGCAACTCTGGAATCACAAACCTGCTCTCTTTGGAGACCAAATCTTACACTACTGACAATTCAGCTCTGCATGCCTAATAATCATAAATACACATTGGATAGTCATTCGTAGTTGCTGGCCATCCTTTCTGTATTGTCTCTTTGAGTACTTTAATTGTTTCATCCTTTCCTGCTGCTTTCCTAATCCGCTCTGTTCTATCAGGAGATACTGGAATGGAGGTGACAAACATGTCAACATCAGTCTGTATATCAGCATTAATCTCCTGGTCACTCTTTTCTTTCTTGCTGATTGCTCCAGACAGCGCATCTGCAGCAAACATATATTTTCCCAGTTTGTAGATTATCTTCTCATCATACTTCAGCAGCCTTATCAACATGCACTGTATCCTTATGGGACACTCATTCAGTGCTTTGGATGTAATTAAGACCAGTGTTTTATGGTCTGTCTCCACTTTAAAAGCTTGTCTATAGAGGTACTGATCGAACCTTTTGCATGTATACATGCTGGTGAGAAACTCCTGCACTATTTGTGCACATTTGGCTTCCGCACTTGTTAAAGCCCTGGATGCATAGGCCAGAGGTTACCATGTGTCATCGTGCTGCTGCAGTAGTACTGTTCAAGCTGTATTGGACGCATCAGCCGAGATCCTAGTACACCTTTCTAGATCGTAAAACTTCAGCATGGGCTCTTCTGTTTGGACTCTTTTCAGCATCTGGAAGCACTCTTTTTGCCCATGATGCCAAATCCACATATTTTGCTGCTCAAGGAGTAACCTAAGTGGTGCTGACACAGTAGAGACTTGAGAGATGAACAGCCAGGTAAGTCACCATCCCCCAAAAAATGCCTCATGTCCTCCTTGTTTTGTGGCCTCTCCATCTTTTCAATGACTGACATCTTTCTTGGGTCAGGCTTCACTCCCTCTTCTGATATGACGTCTATGAAAGCCAGTATTTTAACACTAAACCTGCATTTCTCTTCATTTAATTTCAAATTGACATTCTGTGTCACATCAAGCACTTGTCTCAGTCATGCATCATGGTCATCCTTGGTGGACTCCCAGACGATGATGTGATCCATCACGATCTCGACACCAGCTATGCCCTCAAAGATCATGTGGATGGCTTATAGTAGACTGCTGGTGCAGACAGAATCCCATAATTCCATACAGTAGCCAAAGAAAGCAGCATCCTCCCTATGGTGTTTTGAAAGTACACAGTCTTGAATTTGCCTCATCAAACTCAGCTGCCAAAACCCAGAGGATGCATTGAGTTTGCTATAGCACTTTGCACCTGTAAGTTAAGGCATGATCTTCTCCTGTGTGGGCAATTTACAAGGCTCTGTCTTGATAACTTTATTGCCATCTCTTGGATCTATACATATTTGCAAAGCTCCAGTTTTTCTTCGGCACGATGAATAGTGAGCTCACCCAATCTGTTGGTTCTTCAATTTTCTGTGACACTTTTCCATTTCATGCATTCCAGTTCTTATTCAAGTCTGTCTCTAAGTGAAAATGGAACTCTTCTGTATGCATAGACAACAGGGGCTACTGTCTCATCTATGTGAATTTTGCATACACCTGGTAAGCATCCTTGCCCCTCAAAGACACCTGTGTACTCTTCCATAAGTGTTGTGTGGTTATCATTGGGCTATGAAAACACTACGGAAACTCTTTTCACAAGGCTGAGCTTTTCACATGCACTCAGACCTAATATTGGCTATATTCTCTTTTCTACAATCAGTTGCTGTGCCTTTGGGTGCTGTTCCTTATGCCCCCTTTTTACTGGAATGTTCTCTCTGGTATAGTCTGCCATTTTTAACTTCACTGGGTAAATCTTGCTCTTTACTTTGAGAGTCTTGTAATCATCCAAGGATAACAGATTCACCTGGGCTCTGGTATTAAGCTTGAATGGAATTACTGTCTCATTCACAGTCACTGGAACAATCCATTCTGATTTACCAGTTCCAGCAGTCTATAGAGAATCTACAAAGACCTCCTTCGTTTCCTCATCAACTGTATGCACATTTCCCTTGGTAGCCCCAGCTTTGTAGCACTTTGCAAAATGATTCTTCTTCCCACAATTATTGCAGGACTTTCTACAAGCAGGACATATCCTTGGAATGTGACTACCTCCACATTTGCTGCATTGGCTGTTTGATCCTTCCATTTTGCTTTGCCGTTAGTTTGGGAACTGCCTCATGTGCTGCCCCTGTTTTCACAGCATGCATTGTTATACCTGCCCTGTGCAGCTCCTTAGCTCTTGTTTGAGTGGTCTCTGCTGCCCTACACATACTCTCAGCCTTTTCCAGTGTCAAATCATCTCCATGGAGCAATCTTTCTCTGAGTCCACTATCAGGAATTCCACAAACTGTTTTGTCTCTAACTAGTGAGTCTCTCAAACTTCCAGACTCACAGGACCTACTCAGTGTGTGATGCACAGCTAAGTGTTGGTCAAAACTAACATCTTGATTCTGGTCATGGGAAAAGAACTTGTATATCTCAAACATGATGTTTTTACTTAGGACAAAGGCATCCATTAGTCTTGGGAGACCATGGACCTGCGCCAGGAAAGTCTTCACTCTCCAGGGCGCAGGCCTGGGCAAGGTTGTATGGAAGACCAGCAGTTGCCCATGCTGCAAGTCTCCCCTCTCCATGATACCAATGTTGTCCAAGGGAAAGGCATTAGGACCCATACAGCTTGGCACCAGTGTCGTCGCAGAGCAATGTGTGATTAAGTGCCTTGCTCAAGGACACAACACATTGCCTCGGCTGGGGCTCGAACTCACGACCTTCAGGTCACTAGTCCAATGCCTTAACCACTTGGCCACATGCCCACAACACTTAGGACAAAATACTCCTCAAATTTTGTCACCAGAGTGTTCAATGTAAAAGCTGTCTCATTGATTTGAAAGCTGATATAGATGTCCAAAGCACCTTCACCAATTACACGTAGAAAATTAGATGCTTTCAATTTTTCATCAGTCCTTCCCACTCCACTCACCACTATATGTATATTGAATCGTTGTTTGAAACATTTCCAGTTATCAGTTAGATTGCCAGTAAATTGCATAGGGGTGGGAGGACTTAGCTTATCCCTGATAGGAATTTTCGGTCTCTCATCTGATTTTTTTTTTTGGCTAATTCAGAAACAGCGTGCACTCTTACCTCACTGGCCAGTCTTCTTCTCTGTCATTAGCGTCTCTTTCTTCAATTACTCGCGGTATTCTTTTATGCTTCATGTTTAGACCTCACACCGACTTCCGACACCATATTAGGGTTGTTCTTCATAAAGACAAATTTAGCGTGAGTTTATTGGTAGAACTTTTAATTTACAGAATAGCTCTAGCTCAACACTGGACACTGAACATGTGCGACCAGCTCACCAATGTCACTTCTGGCTCAGGGGTGAACTGCCTGCATTGCCCACTGGGAACCGAAGTTCTTTATTATGTACACACATAATAACATATTGCCTTCATCCTCCCTCTCTGCTAATGATGCTTGTTCCACTGAATCCTTGTCATGTGAAAGTAAATACTCAGTAAGGGTAGTGGAAAACTGACTCTGTTGAAGTAGAACTTAGCTGCCCGAAATCCTTTTACTTAAGAAATAGTGGTTGCAATAAATTGCAAGTGCAAAGCAGTGAAATGTAATTGAAAAGTTTGCAGGAAGACAATGTTGGAACTGCTTCCTGAATATACCGGCAAATCCTAAAGCCCAAGCCAGGAGATCCAGTTGCGCACACATCCCAAATCTTGTGGAACCATCGCCGAGCATAGAGCTGAGTCCAGGGCCTCTATAAGATGACAAGTGTGCTCGTAACTGACCACCTACACATTTCCTGCTCTTGCACCGCAGACATGGAAGTAAGGAAAGCACTGATATAGGGCAGTACAATGATGTATCAAGTAGAACTTCTGACTTACAGCTCCAGAGGCCCAGGTTCAATTCTGACGTTGGGAGTTGTCTGCATGGAGGTTGCACATTGACTCTACAACTACATGGGTTTCCTCTAAAAATTTGAGTTTCTCCCACATTCCAAAGACATGTGAATTTATAAATTGATTGGCCTCTATAAATTGCCCTTTAGGTATAGGTAAGTGGTAGAATCTGGAGGGAATTTGATGACACGTGGGAGAATAAACTGGGATTACTATAGGATTAGTGTAACTGGGTGCTTCATGTTCATGCCGACTCAGTGTATCAAAGGGCCCATTTCCATTCTGTGCACTCAATGTCTCTGCAACATGCCTTGGATCCAGTTATTTTACTCCAAATCACTAGCTCACGGTGCCACCAAACCATAAGTATGTCTCTTCATATTGCTAAATAAGATTAGCAATCCAAGCAGACTGCAAGACCATGATCACTAAGCTCACAAAACTCTAAATATAAAGCAATCAGAAACACTGAAGCGCGATCTCGCCGACAAATTGAGGAAATTCTTGCTGACAATGTACTGTTCTGGATTAAAATCATACAATTTTTCAGAATTGTTTCTGAGCCCAATATGGACAAGAATAATTTTAAACTGGGTGTCAAGGTGCTATACATTATTCACAAAAATAATTTCACTTGTAAACCAATGACAATACTTCAGTGACAAGTAAATTATTATTGCTTAAGGAATCTGATAATATTTTAGTTATGGGAATTTAGAGGCACTATTCTAAAATGTTCCTGCACCAAGATTGTTGACCTCATTCAGAATTTCTCTCGTAATATGTAATATTCTCAAGAGAAAGCTTTTTAATCATTCACTATTATGGATGGAATTCATTCTGTTTGAGTTCCTGTTTTAAAATATGTTGACAATTTAAACAATAATTACACATCTCAAAATGGCAAGTGGAAGCTCTGCCCAGACAGATTCTGAAAATTCCGGCAGCCAGCAATTTGCATATTCAGTGGAGAGTCATGATGTTTCTCTTGAAGTCTTTCGCACCTTGTTCTTGTTCTAACACTGAATAAATTGTCTTATTTCACACTAATGCAGGGGAATGGATATGATAACACACAGGTAATATGAGCTGAGCATTAAGCGTTCATATAATAAACTCAAATGCTTAATCTCAGGTAGTAAAACCAATGTTAAAGTTACGTCATCTATTTTTGATGTAATTATTTAGAAAATGTCTTAGTTCAGCCTTAAGATGCTATTTATAATTAAAATAAAATATTCATTTTATCCAAGCTTAGCAACAAGAAATGTGTTGTAATTCAAACTGTAAAGTAGATAATTCATCTGTGAAGGACCTGCATGCAAATTGGATAATTCAATAGAAGATTAAAATAGATGTCTGCATCGATTCTACATGTCTTGTGTAACGTTGACTGGATAGCATTACAATTTGCTCTACTGATGCCACGGGTTATAGGTCAGAAGCAGGCTCAGAGATGAGCTGTAATAGAATCACAAGCTGTTTATTCAGATAACTGAAGAACAGCCTCCAGGTCTGCCAGAAGGTGGCAGAGGATGGGCGGTCCAGAGGGAGCAGCCATCCTCCAGTTTCTGCAGGTAAAAAAGTCCCAGACTTTCCTCTCTAAAGTTCATGACAAATGAGCAGCAGATGCCTGCATATCTATTGCAGAACCTTATCCTACTGGAATCATCTGGCTTTAAGCTGGAGAATCCATTCCACACTCACATAGCAGCCATTCCTGATTTAAGATCCAGATCTCAACTCATTTGACTGGGAAATTAAAAAGAAAAAGTAAAACTTACATCTTACTTACATAAGTTATAGTTATTTTTTGCATTCGTTTTTTATAAATGTATTGATATTTTTATAAATGTCTTCAGACAAGTATGTCCCAGCTTTGGCAGAAGGTGAAGTGAGACCCACATCCTTGCTCCTACCAGAGGTTGCCAGAGTCCTGTGAAGCAGGGATTTTAGCAGTTCACGAGCTGAGGTTTGGATACAGCTCACCTCAGGAGGTTCAGCACCATTGGATCAACAGCAATACCAGTTTGGTATTGAATCCATATAGCACTCCAAATTGAGTATTTCTCAGCCCGTTGAAATTGTATTTTGTGTTCAATAAACCTGTTCAAGCCAGAACATTCTTCCTGATGAAGGGTCTTGGCATGAGCGTCAACTGCTCATTTCCCTCCCTATGTACTGCTTGACCTGCTTGAGCTCCCATAACATTGTGTGTGTGTATGTGTGTTGCCTAAGGTGTCCAACATCTACAGAATCTCTTGTGCCCATTATAGACACTAGCCTCCCCAGCATCGAGGACATCTTCAAAATGCGATACCACAAAAATACAGCAGCCATTATTAAGGTCCCCATCACACAGGACTTTCTCTCTTCTCATTGCTCCCATCAAGTAGATGGCACAGGAGATGGAATTCACACCTTCAGTGCTTTAGAAACAGTTTCTTCTCCTCTGCCATTAGATTTCTGAATGGGCAATGAACCCATGTATATTACCTTAATATTTTTTGCTCCGTTTTTGCACTACTAATTTAATTTAATCTTCTAAAATATACTTCATTGTAATTTATAGTTTTCAATTATTATGTATTTCAATGTACTGCTGCTGCAAAACAACAAATTTCATAACATGTGCCAGTGATTTTAAACCTGAATCTAATTCACACAGAATGTGGTGGGTGTGTGGAATGTACTGCCAACCACGGTGGTGGAGGCGGATACAACAGGGTCTTTTAAGAGACTCTTAGATAGGTACATGGAGCTTAGAAGAATAGAGGGTTATGGGGTAGGGAAATTCTAGGCAGTTTCTAGAGCAGGTTACATGGTCGGAACAAAATAGTGGGCCTGTAATGTGCTGTAGATTCCTATGTTCTATGTTCTAATGTTCTAGTTCAGATTCAGAATATTCTCCCCAGATTAGCAGTCCCATTTGAAGTCTGAAGTACTAAACTCCAAGTTTGCCAAAATCTTTCTGTTTAAGGTCTGCTACCTTAGATTGAAGGAACCCCATTGCTAGATTTTAGGGTTTGGACCTATTGGCACACAGTAGATGTAGATTTCCCACATACTTGTTGAAAGAGGGGAATGGTCTACTGCAGGTTTTATTGAAAAACTTCAGCATTAAGGAAGAAATGCTATTTTTTTAGGCTAATCCCCTTGTCAGTGGCTTTGATTACATTTTAACAGTGGACTATGAGCTTATATCTCTGAGGGACATGATAGGTCATTGAGAAAATTCAAGATCTTTAAGTTTTACTGCACAGCATTTAAATACACCAAGTCATAATGGACAATAGGTCTGAAACCGCCTACTCACAGATAGCAAAAAGACATAGATACCACCAAGGTCACTGGTAGTGGCATGAAGGCTGCAATTCCATACAGTTACAATTGCATACATTAGTGGGTATAAGTTTCAGCTTGTATTTTCTGGCTCTAATTCAACCTTACCCACCTCCATGACCCCTGGTCACCAACAATTAACCCTTACCCAAACAGTTAACTGCTTCTCTCTGTATGCTACTTAACCAGTTGTGTAATTCCAGCATTTTTATCTCAAATTTCTAGCATCTGGAGTATTTGAGAAAATGAAATTATCTCTAGTTTTACTTAACTCAATTTGGACCCATTGAAATAAAAGAAGCGGACTGTCAGCCACAGTGAAGGACATGTTTATTTCTGGTGTCGAGAATAATTTCTCCTTTGATTCATGTACATGAATCAAAGAGACCACTTTAGGCTGATGAACATGAAAGCAAATATTTATTATTTTGTTTCCATTCAGGAGTATACTTTGGTTATCCAATCACTGCGGCCTCCAAATTTTTACAACAGAATGCAATACAATATTTAAAAAAAACTGAATTAAAAAAATCAGTTGGGCATCCACAGCCAACAAAATGAGTCAATTTATATTATTCACAATATCAATTATGAATAATTAATTTTACAGATTTCTTATGACAGCCTCAGTAAAATTCAAAATCAGGTAGCTTTTGTGGTCTCCAGCTGCAGTGTTCAAAGAGAGATGCTTCATTTTTTACTCTGGCGATATGGTCTTCCGCTGGTTTTCAACCTAATTCCAGGAGTCTGCAGGCAACTGTCTTTTTGGCTTCCCTGTGAACCAACAATAAATGTAACATCCCGAATGCAGCAAGAAAGATACAAATACGGCAACTGTCAAGTACTGAGTAGGTTTCTGATGTAAATGTCAATGTATTGCTAAGAGCTGCGAATGACTGCTGTAGATCCTACTGCTGATATAATAGGTGAGTGTTTTTGAATTTTTTTCTGCCATCAATCTAGATCTATGCAGCAGTTGTAAGATAACACACAGAAATCAATAGTTCTTGGATTTTTCTTGTTCTATATAGATTAATTGCTCAAAAGAATTTACATTGCTTCTAAAACTGACCTTTAATCCATTCTGTTAATGACTCTGATACCTGTTTTCTGTTTTCTGAAATAGAGGATAAAAAAAATCAGCATTGCAAATTTCTCTCACCATGTTACTGAATCTTAGGATTATCAGTAAATCTAACATCAGGAAGGATCATTGAGGTCATATTTAATTCATTTAGAGTCAAGAAATCGTTAATGGTGACATCACACTATTGGGAGTTATCAAGTTGTAAAGCTTTGAAGTGGCTCTTTTGTACATCATGTCCACGTGAAATATTAATAATCTATCTGTATTGATCCCAATTACCAATATTTGGTTTGTAGTTTTCTATTCGAGTGCTCATCTGGACACTTTCATTCAAACAATATTCCAGATTTCAATCACTCTCGGGATAAAAAAGTTCCCTGCTGGACCTTTCACCCTTTACCCTAAATCCACGGACTCTAGCTTTTAATATACTTATGGGGAAATTTCCAACCACCTACCTGATGTGTTCCCCACTTAGTTTTATTCATCTCTATTCCTTTTCTTCACCTCTTCCTCTCCTTCTCTTTCCTCCTCCTCCTCCTCCCAACACCACAGGACCAAGGATGACTTACATTGGTGGTTGCTGTCCAGTGGGAAATGGCAGAGGGATGAAAATTAGAGATTGTAGGATACTGAGAATGATACAGGGATGAAAATTGCAAGGATATTATCTATGCAGGAACTGTAGAATTGTTCTAGTAGAGATTATAATATAGAATTATTCTAGTCCAGGGCTAGAACAATAATAATGAAGGGCAAACAACAGGAATTCTGCAGATGCTGGAAATTCAAGCAACACACATCAAAGTTGCTGGTGAACGCAGCAGGCCAGGCAGCTCTTCCTTCAGTTAGTCCTGACGAAGGGTCTCGGCCTGAAACGTCGACTGCACCTCTTCCTACAGATGCTGCCTGGCCTGCTGCGTTCACCAGCAACTTTGAATAATGAAGGGCAGATGGATGTTCAGGAGAGCTTTATTGATCAGCACATTTCCAGCACCATGAGGAAGGAGGCTTTGCTGGACTTGCTTCTAGGGAATGTAGTGAATCAAAGGGATCAGATACCAGTGGGCAATATTTCAGTACTGGAGTCATAAGGTTTGGAAACACCATGGTAAAAGTTATGGACCACCCCAAGGTAAATAGGGGCAATTTTAAATGGTATAAGAATAGATATGGCTTGTTTTAACGGAACACCCTTTATAGGGTCATAGAATCATAGAGTAAAACAGCAGGAATAGATGCCCTTTGGCAACAAATCTATGCCAACAATTATGCCCACCCATCTGGTCTCAATTTCCTGCATTCAGCTAATATTCCTCTACACTCCGCCCCTCTATACACCTATCCAAATGCTTCTGAAATAACACGACTGTCCCTGCCTCAACAGCCTCTTCAGACAGTTTTCCATATACTCACTACCCTCTGCTTGAACAACATTTTTCTGAGGTCCCTTTTCAATCTTTCCCCCCTCACCCTAAGCCAATGCCCCTCATTTTGGACCCCCCCCACCCGCCTACCCTGATAAAAGACTGTTACGGCTCACCTTATCTATGCCTCTCAGAATTTTAATCATTTCCGTCAGGTCGCCCCTCATTCAGCTATGTTCCAAGGAATAAAGAACTAGCCTGGTTAACCTGTCCCTATAACTCAAGCACTCTGTGGACCTTGTGCAACCCTTAGGTACTGTTGGCTGCGTAAGCCTTGGGAAGACAATCTCTCGCCCCGCCAAACATGTGAGATTGAGGTGTAAGCTCACCCGAAACCCCCTGTTTGTGTGGATGCTGCGTGATGTGTCACCCTGTTACAAATCAGTACCACGACATACCAGACGGTACACCATATACAATTAAATGATTTAGTTTTATAACTCCTAATTTGACTAAAGGGTTAGTAAAGAAAAAGTAAAAAGAAAAGGGCCCATTTTAATGAAACAGTCTAATATGCAGAAGTTGGAGCTCACAGTTTCACCTTCACTGATCCTCCATCAACTTCCCCGGGCTTGTCGACTCCTGGCCCTACTCCAAGTCCACTCCTGCGACCTCTCCTCTCCAGCATCTTCTCTCTCCATCTCCTGCTGAACAAAAGACCCGGATCACCTGGGTGTCAGGCACACAGCACGAAAACACATTCCCTTCATTGGATAGCTCACATTCCAAAACACCTGTTATCTTTAACTATAACACAAACACAGCTTTTACAGAAAGACCATTACATTAGCAGTGAAATCTTTCCCAGGGTGTTACACTTGTTAGCCTTTCTGTGCTCTTTTTCAGTTTAACCATGTCTTGCCTAAAACAGGGTTTTTAAACAAAACTGTACAAAGTATTTCAAGTGCGGCTTCATCTACGACTTAAACAACTGCAACATAATTTCCCAACGCCTTTTCTCAGTGACCTCAGAAATGAAGGCCAGTAGGCTAAATGCCTTTTTCACCACTTTGTCTACCTGTGATACTGCTTTCAATGAACTATGCCTTTGCATTCCTAAGCCCCTCTGTTCCATTACACTGTGTAGTGTCTTTGTTTTCATAGTTTAAGTTTTACATTAGTTTGACTTTGCAAAATGCATCACCTCACACTTATCTGTATTGAAATCTATTTGCCATTCCCTGGCCCACTTCCCTAACTGATCACGATAACCTTCTTCACTATCAATAACATACTGATCATGCCTGTGGATTGCCAACCTATCATTTATGTAATTAATGAATTTCAAGGGACTGAACACAAGTTGAGGTCTGAAAGAGATTCATTCAGAGGGAAGAATGTATGACTGCGGCACTAAATGAATGTTTCATGTCATATTTACTAAGATGAAAGATATTGCTGGGGTTTCAGAGAAGGAACAAATAGTTGCAAAGCTAAAATAACTGCAGATTAATACAGATGAGGGCCTTTCAAAGCCCAACCCTGCTTCTCTGTCGTGAAAGTTTGGATGCTGGAAAGACTGGCCAACAGGGCTCTGGTGAAGCTGTACAGGCAAAGCCCCTGTACAGTGGAGGCAACGGATTGTAGAAGTATTGATGAATTCCAACCCTACCTTCGACTTCAGAGGGCGATGGAGATGAGAGGTCATCAATGGCTTATGCTCCACTTAGGAGCTAAAGGCCCAAGTAAGTAAGTAAGTAATACAGATGAGGGACCAGAAAGTTAGCTGCATGTTAAATAGCTTAATCATCTGTTTGCATTGTCATTGGCTGAGGACAAGAAATTGCGGAAGGATTGGCAGTAATTTCCAAACACCTATAGGTACATGAGTTGTGTTTACAAACCAGAAAATTGCAAATGTAGCATTCTTGTACAAAGAAAAATAAACCTAGTAACTACAAAACAGTTAATTTTGTAGTTCTTGTTATTTTGCAGCACTTTGGTGCTGAAACTTTTTTAAAGGACAATGAAGGACAGATTTAGCAGTACTTTAGGAAAGTGTGGATTGATGAGGAGAATCCAGCATTGATTACTTAAAGACTAACAATGTTTACATACTTTGATAGAATTCTCTGATGTGGCAACAGGGAGTGTTGATGAGCAATATTTGGTTGATGTGATGTAGCTTGGCTTTCAAAAGGTATCTGATAAAGAGCCACAAATAATGTTTGTCATCAAGAATGAAGACCTTGGAGGAAGAAGAAGAGCAGCGCGACCTGGATAGATAATTGACTAGGTGACGGAAAGCAGCAGCTGTGAGTAATTGTTTTCAGAATGAGCAAAGTATACACTGGAGTTCTCACAGAGTCATCAATGGGACCATAATACACATAGTGGCCATTTTATTAGGTACACCTCTACTCTTGCTTGTTAATGCAAGTATCTAAAGAGCCAATCGTGTGAAAACAACACTGCAAAATATCAAATCAAATCAAGTTTAATTATCATTCAAGCCATACATGGATACAGTCCTCTAGGGCCAAGGTGCTAACGTATATTCAAATTAGCAAGAGAGAGGAAATAAAACATATTATTACGCAAAAAACACATGAATAGCACAATACTCCGAGTAATATGTGAATTGCTGGTGCAGCTCCCGGCAATCAATCCACTGGTCGAACACTAGAGGGCAGCACCGATGGGAGAGGCCAGCACCCAACTGAGCATGGCTGCTATGCTACACCATCTCTAGCATTCCCTCACCTGGATTTCTGCAGCAGGCGAGCCCATGGCTTGAGGCCCAGACCTTGCTACAACCAAGTTCACACTGTTAAGTCGCTGTTGTCTCGCCACCAAACAAAGGAAGCTGGCATGTGGCATCTCACGTTATCAATGTCCAACAGGGTATTGCGATTGCAAGAGAAATGTCCAAGACAGACACTCACGGTTGCGCTGCACACTGCTTTTGCACATCAACTCCAATAACTCCGAGTAACAGGCAGCAACACGGTCTACACCCAGGTCAACTCCTTCAAACCCTCTCTGGCCTGTCCACCAGCTTCTCCTTCTACGGCCTGTCCGCTGACTCCTTCAACTCCGACACCCCCGGCAGGCTGCTCAAAAAAGCGTACGGTCATGCTCATGAGATTTAGTCGTTGTTCAGACTAAACATCAGAAGAGCGAAAAATGTGATCAAAGACTTAGACTCTAAGTGACTTTGACCATGAGATGATTGTTGGTGTCAGACAGGTGGCTTGAGTATCTCAGAATATACTGATTTCCTAAGATTTTCTCACACTACAGTCTCTAGGGTTTACAGAGAATGGTGCGAAGAAAAACAAAATTAAATCCAGTGAATAGCAGTTCTGTGGGTGTAAAAGCCTTGTTCAAGAGAGGTCAGAGAAGAACAGCCAGAATGATTCAAGCTGACAGCAAAGTGACAGTAACTCAAGTGACAACATATTACCATAGTGGTGTGAAGAAGAGCATCTCTGAGTGCACAGATGGGCTACAGCACCAGAAGGCTACAAGCATACCTCAGTGGCTACTTTATAAGTACAGGAGATACTTAATAAAGTAGCCACCTAGTGTATATGCAAGGTACAATTTCCAAACATACAGTACACATAATGTAAAAAATTGGAAATGTGGTGAACTGCAAGAAGGATAAATGAGCTTAGCTAATATAATGCTATATAAATATTTGGGTATGTGGTAGAGGAAATGTAATGCAGAAAAGTGTCACATGAGAAAATGGTCAATAAAGCTATAGGGCTTTATAAACAGAGAAAGAGAGTAATAGACCATACCAAACCTCAATAAGATACTTGTACAGAAACAAATGGGATAGTATGTCCACTTCACTTTTGAAGGATGTGAAAGATTTAAAGAGAGTGCAGAGAGATTTGTTAGAGTGATTAAAAAAAAACAAGTTTTGACATGTGGAGTGGATGGAGAAAATGAGTTTTTCTTTTTGCAGCAGAGAAGGTGGGTAGAATTTGACAGGGACACTTACAATCATGAAGGACCTAGTCAGATAAAATAAAGAAGATCTGTTAATTATTAAAAGAGGACTAAGAACCAGAAAACTTTGAAAGAAAGTGATTGGCATTAGAACCAAATATAACATGAAGAAAATTGTTATGCAGCATATGTTTAGGATCTGGGAAAAAAGTGTCTGTAGGGATAATGGGGGCACATTTAACAGTGGCATTGTAAAGGAAACTGAATAAGGACATATTAAGGATGTTAAGGAAATCGTAGGGGAAACTGAAGCGCAGAAAATCTTCATTGAGAGGGAAGATTAGCCATTATCAATTTGATTGCTGGAGGCAGATGCAATGGGAGCAAATGGTTTGATCAAGCTTCTATCTGTAATGAATTTACATTCTTGTTTATTCCACCTGGGAGATTTCAGCTCAATTGACAGGTAATTTTGAAGTTATTTTCCTTCAGATGTAAAGCCCCGTCTGCCCGCTGAGTTCAGCATGAAATATTTCATATCACTCTGGTGCCCTGAAAAGGATTTAATATCACTGAAAGATTATCAATGTGTTGTTTATGAGATATATCTGTATACAAATGATCCCCTAATATCCAACATTATCATGATGGTTTGGGTGTGATTGCATAATGGTTTAAATTGTTAGGTTAGTACCCTAAGCCTCATCCGAAGCTGTTAGTTCAAATCCCACCACTGCAGTAGAGAAAATTAAGTCTGCACAATAAAAACCTTGTACAGTAATGATGGAACAATTGGACTGTTGTTAATCCCTGTTTGGTTCACTAATCTGTTAGCTGGGGGATGAATGATTCTAGATCCAGAGCAAAGTGATTGATTCAAAATTGTTAACTTAAATACAAGACGTTCTGCAGGTGCTCAAAATCCAAAGAAACACACACAAAATGCTTGACGATCCCAATAGGTCAGCAGCATCAATGGAGAGGAATACAGAGTTGACCAGTCCTGACGAAAGGTCTAGGACTGAAACATAGGCTCTTTATTCCTCTCCATAGATGCGGCCTAACCTGCTGAGTTCCTCTGGCATTTTGTTTGTGTAATGCCATAAATGAATAAAAATATGGATTAGAATTCAAAGTGTATTACATCTATTGTAAACCATTATAGATTTAATTGGTAACTGATTATTATTGCCAAATATAGTGAGATACTGTGAGAAGCTATGTTTTGGATTCCTTCTATACGGATGATTCCAAATGTAAATACGTTGAGGTAGTATTGCAGCATTCAAGTCTGGCAACCCAGGCCTGTACCTGAACACCAGGCATGATTTGCAGAGGGTTATTTCAAGGGAAAGAGACAATTTCAAATGAGGTTGGAGGCAACATCGGATATACATCAATTCTGGCAGGGTTTGCAAGGCATTACTTCCTAAAAGCAAAACAAAATAGCATGAATGGCATCAATGCTTCACTACCAGATGAACTCACTGCCTTCTGTGCCCACTTTGAAAGGGAGAATATAACTACAACTAAGGGAGGAGATGATGGCAGCACGATGTAGTGCGCACGGCCGTTCCAAATTCATATCGATATGTGTTAACTAGAGGGCCATGCACAATCCGGATTCGATGGAGACAGTTGTGAGAAGCGCAGATGGACATCTGGAGTAACTTCTGAAAGGCCTGCTTCGCTGCCGCTGCTACTGTGTGATCGACAATCTCCGGAGACGAAGGCCCCAGATCCTCGGCTTTGTGTATCGCCTGTTGCCAGGGCCGGGATCGAAGCGCTCAGCAGAGATGGTGCTCAGTGCTCGGTGTCAAAGAGGTGGGTCGGAGGCTTGGAGTTTTTTGGAGGGATTCGGAGTCAGACTGTGGTCGGATGCTTCCAGGATGCTGCACCGGCAAGTGGGCAGCGGTGCAGGTTTACCGTCTGTGTGAGATAATGGGACTTTCAAGAGACTTTGAGACTTTTACTGTGCCATGGTCTGTTCTTATCAAATTATGGTATTGCTTTGCACTGTTGTAACTAAATGTTATAATTATGTGGTTTTTGTTAGTTTTTAACTCAGTTTCTCATGTATTTTTATGATATCATTCTGGAAAAACATTTTATCATTTCTTAATGCATGCATTACTAAATGACAATAAAAGGGGACTGCGTGTCCTCATAATCATAATAATAATAATAATAACTGAGAAGATCTCTGCTGCACCTGATGACCCTGTGATCTCTGTCTCAGAGGCCGATGTTAGACTGCCTTTAAAGAGAGTGAACTCTCGCAAGGTGGAAGGTCCCGATGGAGTACCTGGTAAGGCTCTGAAAACCTGTGCCAGCCAACTGGTGGGAATATTCAAGCACAATTTCAACCTCTCACTGCTATGGGCAGAAGTTCTCACTTGATTCAGAAAGACAACAATTATACCAGTGCCTAAGAAGAATAATGT
Organism: Mobula birostris; assembly: GCF_030028105.1. Taxonomy (NCBI): domain Eukaryota; kingdom Metazoa; phylum Chordata; class Chondrichthyes; order Myliobatiformes; family Myliobatidae; genus Mobula; species Mobula birostris. The sequence continues at coordinate 32,673,800 of NC_092391.1, read as the reverse complement.
GAGCTGCCTTAATGACTATTGCCTGGTAGCACTCACATCTACAGTAATGAAATGCTTTGAGAAGTTGGTCATGACTAAGCTGAACTCCTGGCTCAGCAAGGACCTGGAACCATAACAATTTGCCTATTGCCACAATAGGTCAACAGCAGATGCAATCTCAAGGGCTCTTCACACTGCTTTTGACCACCTGGACAACCCAAACACCTATGTCAGGATGCTGTTCGACTATAGCTCAGCATTTAATACCATCATTCCCACAATCCTGATTGAGAAGTTACAGAACCTGAGCCTCTGTACCTCCCTCTGCAACTGGATCCTCAACTTCCGAACTGGAAGACCACAGTCTGTGCGGATTGGTGATAACATCTCCTCCTCGCTGACGATCAACACCGGTGCACCTCAGGGCTGTGTGCTTAGCCCACTGCTCTACTGTCTCTATACCCATGACATAGGCATAGCTCAACTACCATCTATAAATTTGCTGACGATACAATCATTGTTGCTAGAATCTCAGATGGTGACGAGAGGGTATATAGGAGCGAGATATGCCAACTGGTGGAGCGGTGTTGCAGCAACAACCTGCCACCCAATTTCAGTAAGACAAAAGAGCTGATTGTGGACTTCAGGAAGGGTAAGATGAAGGAACACATACCAATCCTCAAAGTGGGATCAGTATTGGAGACAGTGAGCAGCTTCAAGTTCCAGGGGTGTCAAGATTTCATATAGATGCAGTTATAAAGAAAGGAAGACAGCGGCTATACTTCATTAGGAGTTTGAAGAGATTTGGTATGTAAACAAACATACTCAAAAACTGCTATAGATGTATCGTGGAGAGCATTCTGACAGGCTGCATTACTGTCTGGTAAGGGGGAGCTACTGCACAGGACCGAAAGAAATCTGCAGAGGGTTGTAAATTTAGTTGGCTCCATCTTGGGAAATTGGCTACAAAGTACCCAGAACATCTTCAAGGAGCGATGTCTCAGAAAGGCAGTGTCCATTATTAAAGACCTCCAGCACCCAGGGCATGTTCTTTTCTCACTGTTACCATCAGGGTGGAGGTACATAAGCCTGAAGGCACACACTCAGCAATTCAGGAACAGCTTCTTCCCCTCTGCCATCTGATTCCTAAATGGACATTGAAATCCTGAACACCACCTCACTTTTTAAATATATGTTATTTGTCTGGTTTTTATTTGCAAGATTTTTAATCTATTCAATATACATATACTGTAATTTATTTATTTATTATTGTTATTTTTTTCTTCTGTATTATGTATTACATCGAACTGCTGCTGCTAAGTTAACGAATTTCACGACACATGCCAGTAATACTTGATACTTTATTGTCGCGAAACAATTGATACTGGAACGTACAATCATCACAGTGATATTTGATTAATAAACCTGAGTCTGATTCTGGTTCAAAGGGATGAACAATAGCAGAGATCAGAATATCATGTCATAGTTATAGTTACAGAGAAAGTGCGCACAGGAGGTCTATTCAAGAGTCTGATAATAGTAGGGTAGAAGCTGTTCTTGAGCCTGACGGTATGTGGCGTCAAGCTTTCAGCTAGAGCCGGGCAGGGAGGGAGTGTGGTGAGGTATAATCAAGTTTGTTACTTTCCTGAGGCAGTGGGAAGAATAGACAGAGTGAACAGAGGGAAGGCTGATTTTTTTTTGTGATAGACTGCACTGTGTACACAAATTTCTGCAATTATTTGTGATCTTGTGCAGAGCAGTTGCCATACCAAGCTGTGATGTGTTTGAAATCATGAAGCATACTTTATTAATTTTATTTTCGCTTTAGCCTTCCTCATTTCTTTTTAAGATGGCTCATCACTTGGAAAGTTGAAAAACTATCAGCCACTTTATCAGGTGTAGGATACTTCTTCAGTTCTCTGTCCTATTTATTGTTTAATTGCCCTGGCATGCTAACATCATTATTTATATCATTCCCTCATACAAAATGTGATTGTTTACTGTTCTTCAATTGAGATTGCAACAAAATATACAAAAAGTGTCCATTTCAGAAACTTAATCAAAAGGTGTATTTTGTACTTATTTTGACATATTATTTGATGTAATTTAAATTTACTTAGAACAATAATGAGATGAAACTCTAAATGTATCTTATTTTTATCAGACGACACTCAACAGAAGGGAATTTATTTCCTCAGTATATACATTTCACATTCCTCTTTAAACCAAATTAAATATATATTTTTTCTCTTCCCCTCAAGCAATGGGCCAATTGCACCACATTGCTAGGGATCACTTGTAGTTTCCTTACTAGCTTGAAAATTGCTGTGAAAACTGCAATTATCTGGTTTTGCTTAAAAGTGTGAATCGTCTCCAATTCTCTCAGGGTTATTTGTTATCAAGATGGAATTTCAAAGAGTGTGAAGTCAATGAATTCATTGTTGTTTTGAAAATAATCCCTTAGATTTAAAAAGCTGTTAACCAGCCATTTATAGAAATGAGTAAGTCACCTGACAGACTGTAACACTACAATAATATAGGGCCACACATTTTTTGCTGTATTGTTTGATATTGTTAAGCTATTGAGAGGCCTCCAAGTTTATTATCATTAATCACCAAACTGCAATTGAAGTTGGGCACAAGTCAATGATTTCTGTTCTGCAGGAAGAACTACCAGGTTGCTTATTTTCACACTGGAGTTTAGAATAATAAAATCCATCTCATTTTGAAATTCTCTTTATTCAGCATTTCATGGTTTTTATGGGAAGTTTGACCAAAGAGCAAGGCACAGTTAAAAGAGTCACGGAGTGCTGGAGAGAGACAGCACAGAAACAGGCCCTTCAGATCACGAAAGCCATTCTGAGCATCAAACCTTCATATTTACATTAACCGTACCCAAACCTATTTTGTTTTACACATGATCAGATTAACTGCTCCCGGATTCTACCACTCATCAAAATAACCTACCAACCCTCACTTCTTTGGGATGTAAGAGGAAATTGAAACACCTGGAGGAAACATTCACCATGCATGTGACAGCAGTAAACCAATTCCAAATTCTAGAACACATTAAATTGGGGCGGCACAATAAAGTAGTGGCTAGCACAATGCTTTAGAATACCAGTAACCCTGGGTTCAACTTCTACCACTGTCTGTGCATTCTCACTGCGGCCATGTGGGTTTCCTCCAGACACTCTAGTTTCCTGACACAGTCCAAAGACGTACCGGTTGGGAGGTTAATTGGTCATTGTAAATTGTCCCGTGATTAGGCTAGGGTTAAATCAGCGGTTCCTAGGTAGCACAGCTATAAGGGCCAGAAGGGCCTACTTCATGCTGTATCTCAATAAATAAATAAGTAATTACCTAAATATTGGGGTTGGTGGCTGCACAGTAGGAGAGAGACTGCATTGGAGTTACAGGGAAGTAGTCACCCCGACGTTGCTGGAGGCAGGTAGCTGGGTGACTGTCAGGATGAATTAAAATGTGAACAGGCAGTTAGAGCAAAGCACACCTGTGACCATTTCCCTCAAAAGTAAGTATACCGCTTTAGATACTTTGGTGTGGGATGACCTCCCAGGGGAATGCCAGAGCGACCAGGTTACAGACACTGAGCATGGGTCCATGGTGCAGAAGGGAAAGAGAGAGAAGACAGGCTAGATGCAGGAAGATTGTTCCCAATGTTGGGGAAGTCCAGAATAAGGGGTCACAGTTTGAGGATAAAGGGGAAGCCTTTTAGGACCAAGATGAGGAAAAACTTCACACAGAGAGTGCTGAATCTGTGGAATTCTCTGCCACAGGAAACAGTTGAGGCCAGTTCATTGGCTATATTTAAGAGGGAGTTATATATGGCCCTTGTGGCTAAAGGGATCAGGGGGTATGGAGAGAAGGCAGGTACAGGGTTCTGAGTTGGATGATCAGCCATGATCGTACTGAATGGCGGTGCAGGCTCGAAGGGCCGAATGGCCTACTCCTGCACCTATTTTCTATGTTTCTATGTTTCTAAAGGAGTGGTAGTGATAGGGGACTCAATAGTGAGGGGAGCAGACAGGAGATTCTGTGATGTGAATGGGACACCCAGATTGTATGTTGCCTTCCAGGTGCCAGAATTAGGGACATCTCAGGTTGCGTCCACAACATTTTGGAAAGGGAGGGCAAGTCAGATGTCTTGGTACATATTAGTGACAATGACAGAGGAAGGAAAAGCAAAGAGCTCCTGAAAAGAGATTTTAGAGAGCTAGGTAGAAAGCTGAGAAGCAGAACTTCCAGGGTAGTAATTTCTGGATTGCTGCCTGTGTCACATGCCAGTGAGGGTAGAAACAGGATGATTTGGCAGATAAATGTGTGGCTGAGAAGCTGGTGCAGGGGGCAGAGCTTCAGGTTCTTGGATCATTGGGATCTCTTCTGGGGAGGTAAGATCTGTTCAAAAGTCACGGGTTGCACCTGAACCCGAGGGGGACCAATAATTTTGTGGGCAGGTTTGTTAGAGCTGTTGGGGTGGGTTTAATCTAATTTGGCCGGGGGGTGGGAAGCAGAGTGATGGGACTCAGGACAGGAGGGATGGTAAAAATGTAAAGATAGCTTGCAGTTGGACTGTCAGAAAGGGCAGGCAGGTGATGGGACATAGTCACAGCCAACAGCATGAGTATGAGTACATTAGGGATGCAAAATCAAAAAGGATGGCAAATATGATACTCAAGGTGCTGTATCTCAATTTTCATAGCATAAGAAATAAGGTGGATGATCTTGTTGCACTATTACAGATTGCCAGATATGATGTTGTGGCTATCACTGGATTGTGGCTGAAGGATGGTTGTAGTTGGGAGCTGAATGTCAAAGGTTACACATGGTATCGAGGGATAGGAAGGTAGGCAGAGAGGGAGGCGTGGTTCTACTGGTAAAGAGTGACATCAAATCAGTAGAAAGATGTGGCATTGAATCGGAAGATGTTGAATCCTTGTGAGTTGAGTTAAGGAACTGCAAGGATAAAAGGACCCTGAGGTGGGAGGTGGACCACAGATTACAACAGAAAATAGAAAAGGCATGTCAAAAGGACAATGTTATGATAGTCATGGGAGATTTTAACATACAGGTTGATTGGGAATGGATCTTAAGAGAGTGAGATTGCTGAATGCCTAAGAGATGGCTTTTAGAGCAGTTTGTTGTTGAGCCTACTAGGGGATCAGTTATACTGGATTTGGTGTTATGTAATGAACCAGAGGCAATTAGGGAGTTTAAGGTAAAGGAACCCTTAGGAACCAGTGATCAGAATATGATTGAGTTCAACTTGAAATTTGATAGGGAGAAAGTAAGGTCTGATGTAGCTGTATTTTAGTGGAGTAAGGGAAATTACAGTGGTATGAGAAAGGAGTTTGCCAAAGTAAATTGGAAGTTGCTGCTGGCTGGGATGTCAGCAGAGCAGCAATGGCGTGCATTTCTGAGAAAAATGAGGAAGGTGCAGGACGTGTGTAATCCAAAAATGAAGAAATACTCCAATGGCAAAATAGTACAACAGTGGCTGATAAGGGAAATCAAAGCTAATGTAAAAACAAAAGAGAGGGCATACAACAAAGCAAAAATTAGTGGGAAGGTAGAGGATTGGGAAGCTTTTAAAAACCTACAGAGCAACTAAAAGAATCATTAGGAGGGAAAAATGAAATATGAAAGCAAGCTAGCAAATAATATCAAAGTGGATAGTAAAAACTTTTTCAAGCATGTAAAAAAATAAAAGAGAGATGAGAGTAGATATAGGACCACTAGAAAATGAGGCCAGAGAAATAATAACAGGGGATAAGGAGATGGCAGTGAACTAAATGAGTATTTTGCATCAGTTTTCACTGCAGAGGACACTAGCAGTGTGCCAGATGTCGTAGTGTGTGAAAGAAGAAAAGTGAGTGCAGTTACTATTACAGGGGAGAAGGTGTTCAAAAAGCTGGAAGACCTATAAGTACATAAGTCATCCGGAACAGATGAACTGCACCCTAGGGTTCTGAAGGAGGTAGTGTCAGAGATTGTGGCAGCATTAGCAATGATCTTTCAAAAATCATTGGATGCTGGCCTGGTGCCAGAGGACCAGAAAACTGCAAATGTCACTCCACTCTTTAAGAAAGGAGAAAGGCAGCAGAAAGGAAATTATAGACCAGTCAGCCTGACTTCAGTGGTTGGGAAGATGTTAGAGTCAATTGTTAAGGACGAGGTGACACAGGACTAGATAAGACAAAATCAGCATGGTAGCCTCCAACCTGATGGCATGAATGTTGATTTCTCCTTCTTAGAAAAAAAAGAATTCCTCCACTTCTATTTCCCACTCTGACCTCTTGTCATCTGCCTATCACTTCCCCCCGGGTCCCCTCCTCCCTTTTCTTCTGTGGTCAACTCTCCTCTCCTATCAAATTCCTTCTTTTCCAGTCCTTGATCTTTTCCATCCACCTGGCTAGCTTCCTTTTCCTCCCCCTACCTTTTTTATTCTGGCCTCATCCCCCTTCCTTCTCAGTCCTGAAGAAATGTCTCAGACTGAAATGTTGAGTACTTATTCTTTTCCATTGATGCTGCCTGACCTGCTGAGTTCCTCCAGCATTTTGTGTATATTGCTTTGGGTTTATTCATGATGCTCTGGTTTCCTCTCCTATCATATGGCATGCAGATTGGTGGGTCAATTAGCAACTCTAAACTATTCCTACTCCAGAGGTAATGGTAGAATCTGGGTGAAACAGGTGGAAATGGGGGAAGAACAATTTCCAGGGAAAATTAGTGTGGGAATCGGATTGTTCTGAGGGCCAGCATATAAACAATGGTTGGTTGGCTTCCATCCATGTTGGAAGTAAACACAGAATATGTGAGAGTCATTGGTTTATATGTGTCATTTCATATCAATAGAAACAACATGGTTCATTAAGAGAAGAGCAGGCATGCAGAAGTCCTTCAGACTTGAACCATCCTCCTAAAATACATATATTCCATTGTTAATGTTTGACCTCCCCGATCATTAATTTCACCTGAACTCTTATTGAAGTAGCCTATTCTAACCACCAAAAATGTGCTTAATCATCTGGAAATGCAATTCAAAGTTATGATTTCGTAACACTGAAGATTATATCCAACAGTATATCAATCAGGAAAGGGAAAGGGCATTACAAAAGCGAACAAAGAAAAAGTTGTGTTTTCTATTGTTTCTGTCAGTGGGCTTTTAAATTAAAAGTTAAATCACTCTCCCACAAAAATGAGAGTGACTTTAAGATCACTAGAAGTTATGCCTCACTTGATTGTGTGTGGATTGACCCCAGGGCAATGGTGAGTATAGTAGGTGTCAGTTTACTACAAAGAGGAGTAGAAAGAAAAGGAAGGGATCCCATAGGCAGCTGTCACATTAAGAGTGCTATAATCTCTGAAATTTAAGTAATTTTGGCACAGAATAAGGAATTGTGTTTTTCTCTGTTATTACTAAAAACCTTAGGACTTGTGCACAGCTCAGTTACTAAACAATTATAAATAGAGGTGGGCAGGAAGGTACTTGAATCCTACAGTATTAATCATACCTGGATTTTCCATGGCATGCCGTTGAAGGAATTGTAAGGAAGATGTACAGAATCATGTAGGAATATAAATAACATTACATCTAAATAATCATTTATTGATTACACTGCTTAGAAACAGGCGAACAGGAGAAAGTCGACAGATGCCATTATATATGGTTATATGGCTTATATGCTGGAAATCCAAAACAACATACAAAGATGCTGGAGGAACTCAGCAAGTCAGGCAGCATCTGTGGAAATAAATAATCATTCAATGTTTTGGACAGAGATCCTTTATCATGTGTCCTTAAGGGTCTCGTCCAAAACGTCGACTGTCTATTCATTTCCATAGATACTGCTTGACCTGCTGAGTTCCTCCAGCATTCTGTGTGTGTTGTTTTAGAAAAAAAGTATATTGGCTTGAAAGGCTATGTAAATTTTGTTTCCGTTTGTTTTCAAAACCTTATTGTTGTAGGGATGAAACAAAAACTGTACCTCTTTGGGAAGTTATTCTACCATGCACTTGCAACTGAGGCTTAGTACACAGGAAATACAAGAATTTAAGAAAGGAGGAGCAGGAGCAGGAGTAAAGTGTGCTCCATCATTCAGTATATATACAACATACCCCAGGCCTTGTTTTTTTTCTGTGTGATTCCCCAAAACACTCAGTTCCTTGATTTTTCAAAATGTTACTTATTCACCTTTGATAATCCTCAGTGATCTAGGCTGTACAACCCCCTGAGCGCTTACAGCCTGCTTCCCGAGGATGAGAATTCCAGCAATTCTCGCAGTCTTCAAGAGGAAGTTTTAACTGGCTGCACCCTAATTTCATAACCAACTCCTTTCATCCAAGATTGTCTCACACTATTGGAAACATCTCAATATCTACCATGAACATTCCATCTTTCAATAAGATTACTCATTTTTCTAAAATACAAAGAAAAGTGAAGTAATTTCTTCAGCTTCTTGAAAGAATAACCTTCTCATCCCAAGAATTAGCTTTGCCAATCTCATTTGGACTGCCTCCAATGCCAAAACATCAAGTATTTAGCTAGCATACCAAAAGTGTGGACAGTATTTTAGGTGAGACCACACATGTGCTCCATACAATTGTAGCAATACCTCCCTATTTTTAAATTCCAGCTCTTTGTAATAATAGCCCAGGTTCCAGTTGCATTTCTGGCCAACTTATACACCTGCCTGCTAATGTGAATGGCGGGGTGGAGATATGTCCCTAGTAAAAGAGGTGTAATGTGCGCTTTCCCTCCACTAGCATGCAGGACACCCTTGTGTAAAGAGTAGTATCTTCTTAGCCCACCAATCGGGATCACATGAAACTGTGGGAGCAGGTGGTGCATATTACAAGTTCTGGTTATGCGACTACAGCTGCCAGGCAGGCAAACTCTGAAGAGTATTGATAATGGCTGGGGTCATCCTTCTTATAAAGACACAGACCAGAAGAAGGTAATGGCAAGCTACTTCTGTAGAAAAATTTGCCAAGAATAATCACAGTCATGGAAAGACCATGAATGTCCATGTCATACCACCTGTCACATAATGATGATGGTCTGCTAATGTGTTGTGATCCATGCCTAAGAACACCTAGAGTTCTCTACGCTTATCTGCAAATCTCTCTCGATTTGGATATTACTCTGCACCTAGATTCTTCTTACTGAAATCGGTAGGCTTATTCACACAGTAGGCTTATTCAGAAAGTCAGAATGCATGGGATCCAGGGAAATTTGGGCAGGTGGATTCAGAATTGGCTTGCCTGCAGAAAGCAGAGGGTCATAGTGGAGGGAGTACATTCAGATTGGAGGGTTGTGACTAGTGGTGTCCCACAAGGATCGGTTCTGGGACCTCTACTTCTCATGATTTTTATTAACAACCTGGATGTGGGGGTAGAAGGGTGGGTTGGCAAGTTTGCAGATGACACAAAGATTGGTGGTGTTTTGGAGAGTGTAGAGGATTGTCGAAGATTGCAGAGAGACATTGATAAGATGCAGGAGTGGGCTGAGAAGTGGCAGATGTAGTTCAACCAGGAGAAGTGTGAGGTGGTACACTTTGGAAGGACAAACTCCAAGGCAGAGTACAAAGTAAATGGCAGGATACTTGGTAGTGTGGAGGAGCAGAGGGATCTGGGGGTACATGTCCACAGATCCCTGAAAGTTGCCTCACAGGGACATAGGTTAGTTAATAAATCTTATGGAGTGTTAGCTTTCATAAGTCGAGGGATAGAGTTTAAGAGTTCCGGGGTAATGATGCAGCTCTAGAAAACTCTGGTTAGGCCACACTTGGAGTATTGTGTCCAGTTCTGGTCACCTCACTATAGGAAGGATGTGGAAGCATTGGAAAGGGTACAGAGGAGATTTACCAGAATGCTGCCTGGTTTAGAGAGTATGCATTATGATCAGAGATTAAGGGAGCTAGGGCTTTACTCTTTGGAGAGAAGGAGGATGAGAGGAGACATGATAGAATTATACAAGATATTAAGAGGAATAGATAGAGTGGACAGCCAGCGCCTCTTCCCCAGGGCACTACTGCTCAATACAAGAGGACATGGCTTTAAGGTAAGGGGTGGGAAGTTCAAGGGGGATATTAGAGGAAGGTTTTTTACTCAGAGTGTGGTTAGTGTGTGGAATGCACTGCCTGAGTCAGTGGTGGAGGCAGGTACACTAGTGAAATTTAAGAGACTACCAGACAGGTATATGGAGGAATTTAAGGTGGGGGGGGGGTTATATGGGAGGCAGGGTTTAACTTTCGGCACAACATTGTGGGCTGAAGGGCCTGTACTGTGCTGTACTGTTCTATGTTCTAAATACATAAGTTCACACTTTCCCACATTATGTCCCTTTGCCAAGATTCTGCCCACTTTCCAAACCTCCCCATATCCTTTTGCAGAATCCTAATAGTCTCCTTGCATCATGCCCTCACATTACTCATCCAAAGAATGTGGGTTTTAATCCTACCCACAATGTCACTTGGAAAATCTGAGTTCACGTCAAACAAATTGTAAGTACAGTTAAAGTTCCTGTTATGTAAAATGGGTTGAGATTTTATCAAATTGTTATCGAAATCTAACAGATTTCAAGCATCCTTGAGGAAGGGAAAACAGATGTCCATACCAGCCTGTCCCATATGTGCCTCCAATTGATCTTGAGCTGTTAGGTGAGGTAATCTGGCAAAGTAACTTAGTTTATTAAATTGTTGTAAAGACAGCCCATCTTGTCAGGGCAATGAGAATACACAATGTGCCATGCTTGGCACTGAAGCTGAGTTTGACAACAGAGATATGGATAACAAAGTGACTGGTGAATTGAGACAAGTATAAATTTACCTATTGAAAATGGGCATTGTTTTCTTTAACTGTGGTCCAGAACTGATTGAAACTGTTCATTCATTTGTGCCAGTTGCAATAAACAGTGAATTATAATTTTTTTAGAAACTCATTTATGTTCAAATAACTTTCTTTCTGTAATAGAATATTGAAGAAGTGAGGTTGGAAGGGGCCATAAAAACAAAACGTTATTGACATCATTCTGAGCTTGCCATATTCTGTGCTTTTTTTCAAGTCTGCTCTATTATTTGGACAGATATATTTCACAAAAGCTATCATTACTGAAGCAATAAATAACAGAAATGAAGGTGCCACCGGACTTTGCTCCTATTGGAAATGCAGTTTATCTAAGTGAAAGATTTAAGTGGAATATGATCGTACATAAATGCTTTCTATTTCAGATTTTCTCCTTGGCTTGTACAAACGTAGCTGTGGAAAAATCATTCTTTTACCCTAAATGAGACAATAGACAGATTTTTGCTGATAGCTCTATCTTTATATCTCAGGCCCATCAGGTCCATGCTGCCTCCTTATGACTGTTCCCATTAGTCTCGTTGACCCTCTTCTTTTCTCTGCACTGGTTCACCCTCACACTTGCCCGTCAATATCCCTTTGACTCTTTGTCTCATTGATCAACCCCAGGGAGGAATTTCTAGCAGGCAGTTTATCTTTTAATCCACAAATCAGAATCAGGTTAAATATCATTGGCATATGTAGTGAAATTTGTTGTCTTTGTAGCAGCAGCAGTACAATGCAATGCATAATAATTGAGAAAAAAAACTGTGAGTTATAGTTGAATAAGTGGTGCAAAAAATAAAAAGATTGTGATGCAGAAAGGAAATGGAACTTGTATACAGTCACAGGGAGAACGTGCTAACTCTGCAGGCTTGGAACAATAGGTCAGGATTGAATCATATTGCACAGCAGTGAGTCATCAGCACTAAGCAGCTAGAGCTGTGGGGCAGTTTTAAACTAATTTTGCAAGGGAATGGGAGCTGGAGAAATAGGGCTGAGGATGGGGCAGTAGGCAGTAGTAGCTGCTGTGTGTAGTGATGCTGTAGGGAAGAACAGGGAGCCGATGAGGCAAAATTGTGGTCAGTAAGATAAGATAAAGTGTAACATTCAAATCAACTCAATTCAAGTTTAATTGACAATTAACTATACATGAATACTCATGAATACTGCTAAGTGAGGGAGGGAGGAGAAGATGGCGGCACGACGCAGCGCACGCAGCCGTTCCGAATGATATCAATTATATGTTAACTAGGGGGCCATGCACAATCTGGATTTGATGGGGACAGCCGTGAGAAGCATGGAGAAACACCTAGAGTAACTTCTGAAATGCCCGCTTCGCTGCCGCTGCTACTGTGCTATCGAGAATCTCCGGAGGGGAAGGCCCCAAATCCTCGGCTTTGCCTATTGCCTGTTGCCAGGGCCGGGGTTTAAGCGCTCGGTAGAGATGGTGCTTGGTGCTCGGTGTCGGAGAGCTGGTCGGAGGCTCGGAGTTTTCGGATGGACTTGGAGTCGGACTGTGGTTGGATGCTTCCAGTATGCTGGATCGGCAAGTTAGCGGCGCTGGAGGTTCACCGTCTGCGTGAGATGATGGGACTTTCGAGAGACTTTGAGACCTTTACCATGCCATGATCTATTCTTATCAAATTATGGTATTGCTTTGTACTGTTGTAACTATATGTTATAATTATGTGGGTTTTGTTAGTTTTTAAGTCAGTTTGTCATGTGTTTCTGGGATATGATTCTGGAAAATCATTGTATCATTTTTTAATGCATGCATTACTAAATGACAATAAAAGAGGACTGCGTGTCCTCATAATCTAATCTAATCTAAACAAAACGGCGTTACTATGGGGTCAAAGGCATATTGCCAACAGTCAAATGCTCTAAGCACACACAAGATCACAATCACATAATAGGAGTCCTGACAATCACCTCCACCACCCCCCCAACCCCATGTTAGTCCAGACCCTCCAGCTCAATAACATCTATCAACTGGCTCCCAACACCCATTAGGTGACACCATATCGTCAAGGCCCAGTCTTTGCCCAGTGCCCAACTCCTGCTAAGTGATTCTGTGGCTTTGAGGCCCAACCCTTGCATATACAAATGCATATATATTACTAAAAACACAGCCAGACAAACATATATGTACATAGTCCAGACGCCTCGGTCCATTTTAAATCTTCAGTCGCCACAACTGCGCTATGCCAATCCGTTGGAGGAGATGTCTCTCCTCTGACAGCTAAATTGAAAAAGGTGATGAATACTGGACTGAAGGTGTTATATTTGAATGCATGCAGTGGTCTTGTACAACAGTTAGAAATCGGCATGTATGACATTTTGGGCATCACTGAGTCATAGCTGAAAGAAGATCATAGCTGGGCACTAAACCTCCAAGGACACACATTGTATCAACAGGACAGGGGGTAGGCAGAGAGACATTATTGGCAAAAAATGAAATCAAATCCTGAGTGAAAGGTGACATAGGGTCAAAGATCATGGGTGTCATTTACTCAGAGGATCTAACCTGGTTCCAACATATCAATGCAGCTATAAGGAAGGCAGCAGGTATATTTCATTAGGAGTTTGGGAAGATTTGTTATGCCACCTAAAGCACTCGAAAACTTCTACAGATGTATCATTGGAGAGCATTCTGACAGGCTGCATCACTGTCTGGTATGGTGGGGCTACTGCACAGGATCGAAAGAAACTACAGAAAGTTGTAAGATTAGTCAGCTTCATCAAGGGTACTAGACTCCATAGTAGCCAAGACATCTTCAGGGAGCGCTGTCTCAGAAAGGCAGCATCTATTATTAAGGACCTCCATCAGCCTGGACATGCCCTCTTCTTGTTATTACTGTCAGGAAGCCTGAAGGCACACATTCAGCTTGTCAGAAGCAGCTTCTTCCTCTCTGTCATCCGATTTCAAAATGGACATTGGACCCATAAACACTGCTTCATTTTTTTATTATTTCTGTTCTTAAGCTATTTTTTAATTTAACTATTTAATATACACATATATACTTAACATAAATTATTTTTTCTATCTTTATCACGTATTGCATTGTACTGCTGAGCTAAGTTAACAAATTTCACAACATATGCCAGTAATACTAAACCTGATTCTGATACTGAAAATGAAGAACCTTTGTGGGTAGAGTTAAAAAAGCTGTAAGGGTAAGAAGAACCTGATGCAAATTATATACAGCTCTGAACAGTAGCCAGGGAGTGGGATGTAAATTGTAATGAAAAATAGAAAAGGCATATAATAAGGTTACAATAGTCATACGTAATAAAATTATGGAAATTAGGTTGGTGCTGGATCCCGAGAGAGATTATTTGTAGAACACCTACATGATGGCCTTTTAGAGCAACTTTTGGTTGAGCCCTTTAGGGAAATGTCAACTCTGGACTGGGTGTTGTGTAATAGACCAAATTTGGTTAGGGAGGTTAAGATAAACAAACCATTAGGAGGTAGTGTTCAGAATATGATGCAATTTGAGAGGGAAAAGCTAAAGTCAGAAGTATCAATACTACAGTGAAGTAAAGGGAATTACAGAGGCATAAGGGAGGAACGGGTCAAAGTTGATTGGAAGCGGACACTAGGATCGGAAGTCGCAAGATAGATATATCCTAAAGATAAAGAAGTATTCTAAAGGGAGGATGAGGAAACCATGACTAAGGGAAGTCAAAACAGCTTAAAATCAAAAGAGGGCAGATAATATAGCAAAAGTTACTGGAAAGATAGAGGATTGGGTATCTTTTAAAAACCAACAGAAGGCAACTATATAAATAAAAATTTAAGGAGAGAAAAGATGAAATATGAAGATAAGCAAGCCAATAATATAAATGAGGGTACCAAAAGTTTATTTTTCAGATATATAAAGAGTAAAAGAGAAAAGAATGGATATTGGACAACTGGAAAATGACAATAGAGAGGTAGTAATTGAGGATAAAGAAATGGCAGACAAAGTTAATAAGGATTTTGTGTCATTCTTCATTGTGGAAGACTCTGGCAGTATGCCTGAAAATTGAGTGTCATGGGGCAGAGGTGAATGTAGTTGATATTATTAAGGATAAGGTGAAAGGTCTGAAGGAGTTAAGTCACCTGGAGCAGATGGATTGCAACCCAGAGTTCTGAAAGAGGTAGCTGAAGAGTTTGTGGATGTATTAATAATGATTTTTCAAAAATCACGAGATTCTGGATTGGTTCCAGAGGACTGGAAAATTACAAATTTCACTCCACTCATTTAGAAGGGAGGAAGGCAGAAGAAAGGGAATTATAGGCTGGTTAGCCTGAATTCAGCGGTAGTAAAGATATTGGAGTATATTATTGGAGATAAGGTTTTCAGGTATTTGGGTGCACATGACAAAGAAGGCCAAATTCTGCATTGTTTTCTGAAGAGGAAATCTTGCCTGACAAATCTATTAGAATTTTTTGAGGCTAGATCAGACAGGATAGACAAAGGAGAGTCAGTGAATCTTGTTTACTTGGCTTTTCAGAAGGATTTGACATGGGGTTGCACATAAGGCTGCTTAATAAGATAATAGCCTATGGTATTACTAGAAAGATGCTAACATGGATAGAAGAATGGCTGACTGGCAGGAGGCAAAGGTCAGAAAAGGGGGGCCTATACTGGTTGGCTGCCTGTGACTAGTGGTGTTTCCACGGGGACCAGTATTGGGACTGCTTCTTCTCATGTTATATGTAAACAATTAGACTGGCAAAATTGCTGGCTTTGTGGCCAGGTTTGTGGATGATACGAAGATAGTTGGAGGGGCAGGTAGTGTTGAGGAAGCAGCCAGTCTTCAGAATGACTTGGGCAAATTGGCAGATAGAATATAGGCATAGACTATTTTCCAAACAGGGAGAAAGTCCAAAAATTCATTCTTCTGCAGAATTCCCTAAAGGTTAACTTACATATTGAGTCAATGGTAAGGAAGGCAAATGCGATACTAGCATTCATTTTGAGAGTAATAGAATGTAAGAACAAGGATGTAATGTTGAGGCTTTATAAGGTGTAGGTCAGACAACACTTGGAGTATTGAGAGCAGTTTTGAGCTCTGATCTAAGAAAGGATGTGAAGACATTGAAGAGGGTCCAGTGGAGGTTCCTGAGAATGATTGAGGAATGAAAGGATTGACTTATGAGGAGTATTTGATGGCTCTGGGCCTGTACTCACTGGAGCTCAGAAAAATGAAGAGAGGATCTCATTGAAACTGATTGAATATTGAAAGGCCTAGATAGAGTGGATGTGGAGAGGATGTTTTCTATAGTGGGGGAGTCTAGGACCAGGGATCACAGCCTCAGAATAGAAGGATGTCCATTTAGAACAGAGATGAGAAAGAATTTCTTTAGCCAGAGAGTGATGAATCTGTGGAATTCATTGTCATGGCAGAGGTTGACAGGTTCTTAGATAGTCATGCCAAAGTCTGGAGAATAGGGTTGAGAGGGATATTAAACCAGTCATGATGGAATGGCAGAGCAGACTCAGAGGGCTAAGATGCCTAATTCTGCTCCTATTTCTAATGTTCTAACCATTGCACCGCTAAAATGTAGTCAACAAAGTCAAGATTGCACCAGTAAACAATGTGACTAGCAGCGACATCCTCCAGACAGCTCACAAAGCTACTTCTGACTTCTTTCTCTTTCAACCTTGATTCTACGACTAAGCTGCCTGTGATTGGAACCTGTGATTTACATTTTGATAATGTGTTTTTGGGCCGATTGAATGATTTTCCATTTTGCTGTCTCCAAGGGAGTTCGGCGAGGCTTGAAGGGAGTGTGCGGCCTTCAGGCCAGGAAGCCTAACAGACAGGGTACAAGCTGACTCCTTTGTCTCCCTCTTACTGAGACACTGAGAGCACCAGCCCATGATCGACTCAATTGCTCCATTCTGATCAAAGCAGCGAGCAAATTTGAAGTTGACGAGGATGAGATCAGAGGACAGGCAGGTGTTTGGCGGCACTTGACTCCGTTTGACGGATCTTCTCCCTGAAACTAGCTGCTGCCAGAGGAAAATGTAGAAGTCTAGGGATCCATGTTGCAAGAATTGATCGGCAAAGCCATGGACTCATCTTGTGGGACTTTGAGGTTTATGTTGCTTGTATTCCTGGATTCCGGTTACTCTGTTTTTTCACTGCTTTCGAGCAGTTTGATCAGGGTGATCGATGCTGACTGGGGCGCTATGGCGAAGAAAATGGCCCTATGGCTAACAGTGGGCTGGCAACACAGTGCTGAACTGAACTTAACTGTATACTACTGGACTATTGGATTGATGTTTGATATTCTATGAGGTGTTTGCTCACTTGCTGTTGTTTGCACAATTTGTTATTTTTTTGTGCGTTGAGTGTTTGATGTTTTCTTGAACCGTTTCCATGGCGTTTCTTTGTTTTGTGTCTGCCTGCAGGAAGACGAATCCCAGAGTAGTATTCTGCATACATTCTTGGATAATAAATGTACTTTGAATCTTTGAATACCATGTTTGACAACTGGCTGTTCAGCAGAGAATTATCATCAGTGTGCGTGCATTGTAAGAAGGAAAGGCAAGATGAGCCAGAGGTCAGCTGTGGTCACAACTCACAACATGGTCCATTGTTTGCCTGATTATAGGGACAAGCAGTGAAGATCGTCTTCAAAGTTTGTATTCAGCCCGTTAGCTTTATACCAGAAAAAACTGAAAAATAAACTGTGTCCTTATTTTTCTACAGTATTTGGCAAACCTGTGATGAAGGTAAGTTCAAGGAATACTTGCCTTATTTTACATTATTTTAATGCTTTTTCATTTTGTGTGCATTTATGGCATTTTAGTTGTATTTCTATTACATTTAGTATCAAAGTAATTATATTTAATTATTAAAATTATTTGAATATTTTCTAAATATCTCTATGAGAGAAATTTGAAATCTGTTATAAAAATAATTTGACAGCCAATGAGCTGCCTGGGCGTTTGAGAGCGGATCTTCAGGACATGACAACTGAGGCCTACTCTTTGCTGCAACCTGCTCCATTACATCAGCTTTCTCTCTCTTCCTCTCTCTCTGTCTCTGCGTCTCCCTTCTGACATTGGGGTGCTTATGACAAATCTTTTGGTGACAAATTTAATTTTCTTAATTGAATAGCATTTTGACAAAGCAAAAATCTTAACCTGATGAATCATAAAACTGGAGATGTTGAACCTCAGTTTTTCATATACGTTTGTATTTTACCAACTTGCGCGGGTTTAACAGAGGTTTTTATTTTTAGATATTTCAAAATTAAACAATGCACAGTGCAAAAACTTGTATATTCTCAATATCAGATGTTCAATAGATTCAGTTGCTTTAAAGCTTTTGATTAAAATGTAATACCATTGCCACTCATGTGGCCCCCTGAGAGATGCACCATTTCAATGTTTGAGGGGCATCTCCTCCTGTCTCACTTTTATGACCAGTAGCAGAAAGACCCTAGATTATGTTTTCACTCTGCTCAAAGATCGTCTGGAAATTAATTTAGGGTATTTTCTCACCAGATGTCTGAAGAAATAGGAAGGGTAAATAATATTTTTGTGTTGTAATTGAGCATCTTCTTGATAATTAACACATTGGTTGCAGCAACGCATAATTTTCAGGTAAATTTTCATTGAACTTTCAGATCAAAGCTGCTTTATCTCCAGTTTGAATCTTCTTTATCTT
Source organism: Mobula birostris (assembly GCF_030028105.1). Taxonomy (NCBI): domain Eukaryota; kingdom Metazoa; phylum Chordata; class Chondrichthyes; order Myliobatiformes; family Myliobatidae; genus Mobula; species Mobula birostris. Next base: position 32,655,284 of record NC_092391.1, on the reverse strand, counting down.
TCATTCTGCTCCAGCTATCAATGTTTATTTCTGCATTACAATCAAGCTGTTTGGCTGAAAAGGGATAATATCTGAGACAAATAAGAGCATTTTCCTTAAAAGTCTATGTTTTTGAATCTGCATGGTGGTTTGACATTACTCACTCATGATTTCAACTGATTCAACTTATTTACAAGCAAGTCTGCTGCAAATTACTTATATGATAAAATTTTTAAAAGACACACCTATTCCTTTGTAACATTCAAGAAATACTGCTGAAATACTTGCATCCTTTAATTAAAAAAATAAATGCATGAGAGACAATTTCATTTTAGTTGCTGACCAATTGACAAATATAATACAATTCCCAGAAGTAGTTGGCATGCTTCTTCTAGCTTCTTCAGCTCCTTCACCACATCACTTAAGATATTTTGATGTCAGCACCTCATCTAAATCAATAGACGTGGACTTGATAGGAATTATTTTCATTTGCCATAATTTAGAGTAACTTACTATTGTTTGAAATAATTGTTATCATCTTCTTTATAGGTTTTCAGTCTAATTGAAGCTTAGGAGTCCTAGTTCATGAATTTCATTACTGCCGAGATTCAATATAATTCCGGCATCCGTATCACATCTTTCATGAGCCCAGGAATTCCCAGAGGTTCTTGGAAGTGGAATGCTTTTCAAGTATAGTCAATGTTATATCCAACAGCCAATTTGAACACAAGAAGTCTCAGCGACATAATAATGAAATTGCTGTGAGTTAAATATTTTGGATTTCTTTTGTATTAAGGAGAAGGTGGAGGCAGCACAAAGTATTCGAGATTAGATAATAATGAACAGTACCTCTGTGGACTATGCTAACACTTATACTAATTAAGTCATTTCACAGAAGATGTATGAAGAAAACAAGTTCTGAAAATTTTGCCCAAATAATCACCAGTCTAAAACTGCAAACTTCAAAAGCATTGAAATATACTGTATTTTCTCTGAAACTGTAATGTTACATTCAACATGCCAGACATAAGAGAGATTATAGTTGCTGTAAAATCTGAAGCAACACATGCTAAACATTGGGGAATCTTTACAAGCAATACAGCATCTATTGAGGGAGATGGACGGGCGATATTCTAGGCTGAGGGCCTTCATTGGGTCTGATATTCTGCATTCTGTTATTAATTTTCCCTTGTACATATGCAGATATGTTTTGAAATCATCTCTCTGGATGACTTGTTGTCACTGTGAGCACTGGCAACGACTGAACTCAGGTACGGAGGAACAGCAGACTCCATGTAGCGATAGAAACACGCCGTTATGCATAGTAATTCAAACAGAACATCGGTGGTACAACTGAGTGACAATGCATGACAAGTCATTTTCACATTCTAATCAGGAGTTTGCTTTAAATAATCACAGAATGTGGAAAACTCGTGCCAGTCACAATAAACTTGACAAGATTAAACAGAAATCACAAGGGCTTAGCGACTTATGTTGAGACGACAATTAGAAACCTAGAAGCCTAATGATCTATGGCTATCCATACAGGCTCACAAGGATTATGACACTTAGAAAACTAAGCTCTTGACTGTATCTCGGTACATGTGACAGTAATAAATCAGTACCAACATACAATATTTAACAATGACTTTCTCCTTTCTTTAAATATAATTCACAATAAAATTATCAGAAAAATATTATAATGGATGTTGCTCTGGCCTTTCTGGTGTATGGAGCAAAATTTCAATGTGTTACTTCTATTTTGTTTTCTCAATTGGGACATATTTAGGATATTATAAACTGTTAATTACTAAATCCTGGAAATGCACTCTGTGGGAAGAGAAACAGAAAGTTTCAGTTCTAAGACCCTTCATTGGGACCATACAGGAAATAATTGTTGGCTAAAAATGTACAAGGTATTAGGGTCACTTTCAGTGCTTTGCCACATTCAGCTTGGGCTTAAACTTGGTGCAACATTCTGATGCATATTTCAAAAATGACTAAATGACTGATTTGATTAAAATGTGACCTCACACCTGCCAATAAATCAGTAGAAGTTGCGGTAGAGGTAAAATCCACATAGAATCATGTTCATTCCCTGGAGAATCATCAGTTCCATTTGCCAGTTTAAACATGTCAGCCTTATTTAGCTGATTTTGAAAAAACCATTCCAATGTTCAATTAGTTGAAAACTTTTAGAAGTTTAACAAGGAAATACAGAGATGTTTTAAATGTAAGCTGTCACATACATCATGGAAAAAGCGACAGACACAATGTGCTTGGCACAGAGAAATGTTTGAACAGTGCTAAGATGACAACTAGAAAGCAGGCAGTATGTCATTTTATATTACTTTAATTTTTATCGAGGGTTTTCATTCTATGTGCAGTTTTTCAAATCAGTGCCTGGAGTTGAATTCTAGCGTCCTAGATTTATGCTAAACAGTGTATTTATAACATCAGTTGGCAATGACATTCACTTTCATAACTATAAAATTAATCCTTAGACAGTGAAGGCAAGTCAAGACATAATAGGCAGTCTTATTTTGCATAATTCTTCAAATAGAATTAAATTAAATCACATTGTCAAGGTAGGTACCTAGGATCACTCCTAATTTGATCACTGAAAGAAGTTAAACAGATGGGTGAAAGATTGGGATTGGAAGCACCTGTATGTTTGGATTATCTGGGAGAGGATGTTTCCATTAGTAAGAGAGCCTAGAAATGGAGGACATAGCCTCAGACTGATATGAGAGGCAGTGTCTTCAGCTGGATGTTTGCGAATCAGAGGGTTTAAAGCAGAGATTGATAGATTCATTTATAAGAGCATTAAGGGTTACAGGGAGATGTCAAGAGAATGCATTTGAAAAATACCACCCAGAATTGATTGGCAGACCAGACTCAAATGGCTGAATGTCTGAATTCTGCTCCCATTTACTTGGTATAAGTTTTGGAGCCCACATCTTCATACGTTTGCAGTCCACACTTACTATGATATCAAGCAGCGGGAATCTGATTTGATGCCATTTTAGAAAAGCAAACCCTACTTGTGGCTGATTATTTTTTAAAACATGCACAACAGAACATATATTGAGCAGTGTGGAGATGAGGGAAATGTTTGATGGTTTCGAAAGGACACTGCTGTCAGCTTTGACAGCATGACTTTAGATGAGGACAGAAAGATTGATAACAAGATATTAACACTGTTTTATTTCTCAGATATTGCATGCTAGGCAACATCAAAAAATAATTTACTTTCCTTTTTCCTACATTGAATGACCCAATTAAGTTACGGAATATTGATAAATAGAGGCTGACTATGCTCTGCTCAATTTATACATTTTTAACAGAAGAATTATATAGTAGATTGGCCAATGCAATGAGCTTGAATGAAGGACAGACAGATTTTTTGGTGGGGATGCTGGAGAAGGGTACTGGCAACAACGTAACGTCACCTTTGGCTATTGCCATGGCTCTTAGCATTTTGAGTTGTTTTCTTCTATCATTTAGAATTTTCAACATTCCACCTTCAATTGTCGTCATACTTTTTGATGTTTCCACGGCCTGAGTTGCTCACTGCCCAGCTTTATTCATGAACAACCTTGTAATGGAATGGAATAGGGAGAACCAGCAAGAGCCATGAATGGGAATGAAATGAGCAGGAGGCTATTTCTATAGTTTGCACAGACGAGCTTCAGTGATGAGGATAGTAAGAGAGCTCTGCTTCAGCTCTGTTTTATGGGGACATAGAAGGAGGCTATTTAGTCTATTGAGTCTATTGTGGCTCTCAGAGAAAATTAATTTGTCTTTTTCTCCATTCCTGCCACCTACTCCATCATGCATTTCTACTAATGCCCAGCTCATTCTAGCAGTGTGACTGGGATCAGATTACAAGTTACCCAACCTGACCTCATGTTGTAGAGTTGCGGGAGGAAGCCAGACTGATCAGAGGGGCTTGATGCAAAATCTGCACAGACAGCACAGGGCCTGTACCAAAATGGAATCATTGAAAATGCGATGTAATGTTGACCATTTGACCTTTCCATTTAAATGGATAATAATTGAATAATTAGAATGCTGCTCTTGCAGGGTGAAGAGCACTGTATCTGTAAGTGGGGCTTACAATGCCAGCTGAAAAATTGTCAATGTTAGATAAAATGTTTGAATATTAACTGTGAGTATTAGAGGTTATTTTGAGGAATGTTCTTTGTTGCATTGAGTAGTTGAAGCTATTAGAATAGTAGGGAAAATATAACATTTGATGATGTATTCATCGCACTTGAGTGTGTGGGTGAAGTCGTTAAACTTCCTGCAGCGCCTCATGTTGATTCCTGGGATTTGCCTCATTCCCGTTACCTTCAAGTGCATCTGAATAGTCTTCACACCCTTTCTACTTCCGAGGTAGATCCAGCTTTTGATAAAGCATAAATCATATATTCTTCCAAAGACTGGCTGCTTTATTTTAACGTGTTTTCCATCACATCCACCTATTGTGTCTTTATTTGATAACCTATGCTGGGTTCAACACTAATACTGTATCACTTATAATAATTATTTTTAATTCACTCCATAGCCACCCCTCTGATACCTTGGCAACCATTTCCCCACCAAGTTCTACCCCTCTCTTTTGTCCTGGAAACACTCCATCTCAGGACATTTTTGATCACCTGTACCTTTAGCTTCCTTAGCAATTCCAGTGTTTGCAACCATGCAGTCAGCTGCCAAAGACTTGAAGTCTGAAAATCCCTTCAGAAAAGCTCCTCCAACTCTCTACCACTCTCTCTCTTTTTAGTTGCACCACCATTATAAGACCTTGAATGGACTTCTTGTAAGTGAAAGATGAACTATTGACCTCACAATCTACCTCATAATGGCCATTGCACTTAATTGTCTCTCCACCCTGCACTTTCTCTCTAATTATAACATGATATTCTGCATTCTGTATTTTCTCCTAGTACTACGTTGATGTACTTATGCTTTGAAATGATTTGCACAGATGGAATGCAAAGCAAAGTTGTTCACTTAATCTTTGTACCTGTGATAATAATAAACTAATTCTAATTCTAAAGCACAGCAATGGCTAAGAATTTGGCAAGTATTGATTCTTGGCCCTTTACAGATGTATAGTATGTGGACAAGAGAAAATGAAGTTAGCACCAATTGCATGCCCCTCAATAGTGAGGAAACAAAGCGAGTCTACATTCAATAGACACAGAACAATCCCCTTTCTGTCTTTGTGTACAGTCAGATATAGCCACCCTAATGTTGCCATGGAAAACGAATTTCATGATATCATGTGATTTTAATTTACTCACTGTTGGTTTTTTTAAAAGAGACATCATCTTTTTTTTATGACATAAGTTTGTACACAGTCCATGGAGTTTATGCCAGCTCTCAGAGCAGTCCCAACAATTCCATTCCCACACATATTTTTCCTAAAATGTATTTCTCATGCATCCTTTTAAAATCCAGCTGATTCTCCCACCATCTACCTACACCAGAAATAATCTATAGTTAACAGAACCCTTTTGGGATGGTAGCGTAAACCAGAGCAATTAGGAAAAGTCCACATAATCATTGGTAGAACGTGCACAACAATACCAGATATCTGGATGGAATCCAGGTCTCTGAAGATGTGAGGTAGCTTCTCTATTTGCAATACTGCTGTATTGTTTTCTTTTTCCATGTGGACCTGATGTCGCATCTTGGCTATGTAACCCACAGATTCTGTCAGCTGCGTAAGTCTAGGGAAGACAATCTCTGGCCGTGCCAAACAGATAAGATTAGATGCGAGTCCACCCCGAAACCTCCCTGTCTGTGTGGATGCCACGTGATTTGTTACCCTGTTACAAATCAGTACCACAAAGTAACAGATAGTACGTGGCATACAATTAAATTAATTAGCTTCATAATTCTCAATTTGACTACAGGGTTAGTGAAGAAAATTCAAAAAAGAAAAGGGCCCATTTTAATGAAACAGTCTAATGTGCACAAGTTGCATTTCACGGTTTCCCGTTCGCTGGTCCACCATCAAATTCCCCGGGCTTCATTGACTCCCAGCCCCGCTCCAAGTCCATCCTATGATCTCTCCTCTCCTACGTCTTCTCTCTCCATCTCCTGCTGAACAAAAGACCCAGCTCACCTCGGTGTCAGGCACACAGCACGGAAACACACTCCCTTCATTGGACGGCTCACATTCCAGAGCACCCATTATCACTAACCATAATCCAAACACTGCTTCTACAGAAAGACCATTACATTCGCAGTGAAACCTTTCCCAGGGTGTTACAGCTAATTCACCAGAATCACATTGTGTGTATGTTTACCCAGATAACAACAATGGAAGTTTGGAAAGTCCTGCTTCAATTCATCAAGGTTCAAAATACACTTTTCATGCTTGTAATGCTCAAAATGTTTAAGCATTTAATAATAAAAAATCAGTTTAGGAAATGGAACTGTAGGAGAATTTAAATTTCATATGTTTGTATGAAAAATTTGCATGAAAATTACTGGGCTAAAGTTCCTTCACATGTAGTAATCAAGAGATTATTTTTATGTTTATAAAAGCAATACACCTATCATGCTAGTGAAATGCTAAATATGTAACTCAAATGATGATAATCTGTGAAGCACAATTCAAACAGATAATGGAGACTTGCATTTGTGTAAGAGTGCTACAGTATAAACACAATTTCATCAGAAGCTTTAATGCTTGTCTTCATTTATTGAAATCACAGTTGTAACATTAAACCCTTTCCTTACTTAAAATGCTATTACAAATAATTTCAGTGTTCCTTATGAAATTCTACAAGAAATTGTTAATTGTGTGGTAATGATCTTATTTCCCTGCTTTTCTAAAGCTTTGGGGACACATTTTGCTTGTCAGTACTTTATAATGCATTTAAAGAGTGGGTTGAGCTGAACCAATGTACTTTGAGACTGGTCCAGAACACTTTAGAGATTTCTGTAGCTCTTAAAAGTAATCTAGTGTTGGTTTTAGATTGTTAAAAAATAAATGTTTCTTTTTTCCATAAAAAATTTTTAGAAAAGTAGATTTTTACTTTGATGTGTCCTTGATATCTTTGACACACCCGCTATCTGCTTGATTACTACGTGTGGCACTCCAGTAACAAAGGTCAAAGTTCAAAGTAAATTTATTACCAACGTACATATACTATACGTTACCATATACTACCCAGAGATTTATTTTCTTGTGGACATTCACAATGGAAAATCACACACAAAGATTGACAAAGTGAAAGCATTGTCTGTTTTCTAAGTTGGTAACTATAGCAAGCACAGAGGTACAAAGAAAACACATAGCCTCATGGACAGAAGGCTGAGGTACACATAGACTCATGGACAAAAGGCTGAGGTTCTTCCTTAATGACAACATGTCAAGTCTGTGTATATCAAGTAAAAGAAGAGAGTCTGCAGGAGGAACCATCACCATTGGCAGAATACATTCTTTTGAACTGACAGCTTGGGTTTGCATGATCAATTTATATGAACTGCTGATTAAACACATTGTTATTTTGCATCGTGTAAATTTTAAATGGATTTTATTTTTAATTGAAATCATTTACTTTATGTGTGTCTTCAATGTTTCTTTCAGCTATTGGATTTCTAAAATGTTGTATTTAATCTAATTAAATTGCAGATTTCAATGTTTTGCACTAAAGGCTGTTATCACTGGAGAAAAGCTTTCATTTCTTATACAAATTCTGTTCAAGTGTACCCATTGGGAAATAACTGTTACAGAAAGGCTACATTCAACTCATTAACTAATTGCATAGTTATCAACTGTTCAACAATTGCATACTTTCCAGAAATGTATAAAGGCGTAAAGCACACTACTGATCTGAGGACCGTTTAGAAAGCTGGTAACACCATAGGACACAACATGAATAAACTACAAGTTTACAATGTCACCTCTGTAGTACTGATGCATCACCACTTAAGGCAGATGATGAACTAAGGCTTCGAGGTTTTTGAGATTCAGTGAAGTTGCCTGTCAGATAATTTACGTGACAAGATTGACTCCTGAATGGAATATAAATAAAAGCAAACATGAAGTGAAGTGGATGTTTACAAAACAAACGACTGTGCAGTCTAGTAGTTAGATTAGAAGAGGCAAAACAATTATCATTACATTGTTCAATAAGCTAGAGAAAGCCTCATTGACTGGAAGTGGCTGGCTTGCGTCAGATCGATGTCATAATAGCGTGTTGGTTTGTAGTTGAATTGGATTGCATGTAGTCATCATCAGCACTGTCAACAACAATGAGGGGTGAAAGTAACATCAAAGATCCAGAACAAATGAATGCTTGATGGATGACATGGACATAGTGGGTTAAAGGACTTGTTTCTCTACTCTATGACTTTATGACTCTGTAGCATAGATGGGTAATTATCCTCTGATTATCTAGTATAAACTCCAATGAAGAAGTATTGGTAAATTCAGCCATGTGCTACATGATGTCTGGCACTGTCAGAACTGAAAGTGCACTTTTGAAGAATCTGTCTTTAGCCTCAATCGAGTCCATGAGAAAAGCCAGGAAAATAATTCAAGGATTGCAAATCACGCAACTGATGTTTATTAGCTAGGATGCATCTTTGTTTCCAATGAGAGCAGGAGAAAGCCTTTCACCTCCATGTAAGGAGGTACAGAAGCCTCAAGGCACACACTCAACAATTCAGGAACAGCTTCTTCCTCTCTGCCATTGATTTCTGAATGGACATTGAACCCATGAATGCAACATCACTACTATTTTTAATTTTTACTTTTGCATTATTTATTTAACAATTTAATATATATATTTACTGTAATACAATAGCTCAGAGTTTTTTTCTTTATTATTATGTATTGCTTTGTACTGCTGTTGCAAAGTCAACAAATTTCACGATATATGGCAGAGATATTAAACTTGATTATGGCTCTGATCTCAAGGCTGAAACTTGTAAAATAATTTTCAGATAAGTTAAAAATAAATCAGAAATCATGCACAATTCCTTGAATCTCAAAGGACTTGTTGCAAGTTGTTATTCTGCATTATAGTAACAGAAAACGCTGGAAGCACTTGGCAAATCAAAGTTCACAGTTCACATCAAAGATCCTTTGTGCTTTCCAAATTCTAATCAATGGTCTTCAATGTGAATCCTTAACTTCGTTCCTTTTTTATCTGATCATTTCCAGCACTTCTATTATTTCAGCTTTCCCGCATTTTTTGATATTATTTTTTATTTAAAAACATAATGCGGAACAGGCCCTAACTCACCACCCAACAACCTACCTATTTTAACCCTAGCCTAATCACAGGACAATTTACAATGACCAATGAACCTACTAACCTGTACCTCTTTGGAATATGGGAGGAAAATGGAGCACTTGTATCTTCGGATTGTCAAAGAAACCAGAACACCTGGAGGAAACTCATGTACTCATGGGAAAGAAGGACAACCTTCTTACGGACAACCCCAAAATTAAATTCTCACTCTGACACGCTGAGCTATAACAGCATTGTGCTAACTGTTTCGCTACCATGGTGTCCCTTGATCTCGGAAATCAAGACTTTCTTGATCTTTTAATTGATAATAGGTGATGTGAATTATTGAAGCTCTTTTATTTTTTTCTGAATAACTTTAGAGTTTGGTGCTTTATTGGTTAAGTGCATCTCAATTACTCTGGCCTATGTATTTTCAAACAAAACCCCAAGGTCTGGTGGATGTAAGATTCAGTCCAGCAACCAGACCTGTAGTCTGCCAGTCTGGTGCTGTCTTTTCTTCCACATGGAGGTCTGAAATGTCAAGATGCCTGTAGCCAAGAGGGACGTTGTGATGGACAGTAGAATCCAAATGGAGAGTTTACCCAAATGGTGACATCCTGATATCTTTGACAGCAGACCTATATTAAAGTCCTTCCAATTCATTTTAAAAGCCTTGGATAATCAAATATATTTAATAACTAAAATATTAAACCAATATAATAGAAAACTCTTAAAATTCAAACAAATACTTAGAAATATTAATGTAAAAGCATTTTAATATCATAACCATCTTCATGGGCTCTCATTAATTTTCTAGCTAGACATAAGGGTGAAGAGCTGGATTTGAAGTGCATTGTGTCCTTCAGCACTCAACAGATAGAGACAGAGCTTGGATATGCTGACAGTATATCTCTGTGTCATCAGGGTTTGGAGGACCAGATCTAGCTGAGGCAACAGTCAGTATGATTGGTCTAATGAGATGAGAAAGGAAAAGGTAAAAGTAGGGAAGGATTGTACCCAAAATGAAGGAACTGACAGAGACAGGTAGAAGAGGGTGAAAATGTGTAGGTGACGTGATTTTGTCACCGCCAGATCTTGTGAGTGTAAAGAGCGCCTCCCTGCTCAGAGTGCTTGTGTTAGACAACTTCTGCAGATCATGAATTGCTAAAGTGGTTACTATGCTGAGGTTTCAGATGGAATTAGACTTATAAATCCAAGTAATAGAAACTCAGGAGTTCTCTCAAAGCATATGAAGTAGATGTTGTGCAGTGAAGATAGAAGTGTACATATTTCAACGGTCTGCGTTCTAAAGGATAGTGAAAGCGATAACTGTCCTAAATTGTTACCACCCAGTGGCACTGACTTCAACTATCATGAAATTCTTTCAATGGCTGGTAAAAAATCATATAAAACCCCAACTTTCACCTACATTGGACCCTTTCCAGTTCACCTGTCGCTCAAACCGGTCCACTGATGATGCCATAGCCTCGGCCCTCCACTCTGTCCTGTCCTACCTAGAAAATAATGTCTCATATGCCAGGATGTTGGACAGTGATGTCAGCTTGGCATTCAACATGATCATCCCTCAGAGGCTGATGGATAAACTGTCCTTGTTGGGACTCAACATCCTTCTCTGTATCTGGATCTTGGACTTCTTGTAATATAATTTTTATTGAATTTTCAAAAGGAATACATGAAAAAATAGAATCTACCCTCCCCTCTCCCCTTAACCCTCCCCTCCCCCATATATAGTCCTACCTAAAAAGAAAGAAAGGAAGAAAAGAACCGCCTGGGTATTGGAAAATTTCCACATGCTCCATGGGATTCAAAATAAATTTGGTATAATTATTCGTTACTTTCCCCAAGTGACCAAAGTCTTTATCGGAGCACTTAAATATGCCATCCTATCTTTTGTAAATAAGGGCGCCAAATATTCAAAAATGTTACATATTCGTCTCTTAAATTATAAGTAATTTTTTCGAGTGGAATAGAACTAGCCATTTCATTATTCCAACAATCCATACTTAAATACGAATAATCAGATTTCCAAGTAACTGCTATAGTCTTCTTAGCTACTGCCAATGCAATTTTTATAAATTCTTTCTGATATTTATTCAATTTAAGTTTTGGTTTTATCCCTTCAATATCACCTAATAGAAATAATACAGGGTTGAGTTCCAGTAATTTGTTCCAATAAGATTCTTAAATTTATCCAAAAGGGTTGAATTTTAAAACAAGACCAAGTAGAATGTAAAAAAGTACCAATTTCTTGATTACACCGAAAACATTTATCAGATAGATTTGAATTTAATCTGTTTATTTTTTGTGGTGTAATATATAATTGGTGTAAAAAATTATATTGTACTAATCTAAGTCGAACATTTATTGTATTTGTCATACTGTCAAGACAAAGTCTTGACCAATTTGTTTCATCAATATTAATATTCAGATCTGTTTCCCATTTTTGCTTTGACTTATGGGTTCCTTGTTTAATTGTCTGTTCTTGAATCAAATTATACATACAAGAAATAAATTTTTTAATTTTCCCTTTTTGTATTAAAATTTCAATTTCATTAGGTTTTGGCAAAAACATTGTTTGACCCAGCTTACCTTTTAAGTAAGCCCTTAATTGAAAGTAACAAAAGAAAGTATTATTAGATATTTTATATTTATCCTTTAATTGTTCAAATGACATCAATATACCTCGTTCAAAACAATCTCCTATAAATTTAATCCCTTTTTGGTACCAATTATATAAAAGTTGATTGTCCATTGTAAAAGGAATAAGTCTGTTTTGGAACAAAGGCCTCCTTGCTAATAGAGATTTCTGTGTTTCATTATCAACATTTATCTTATTCCATAGATCAATCAAATGTGTTAATATAGGAGATTCTTTCTTTTCCCGTATCAATTTAGATTCCCATTTATATATAAAATCTTCAGGTCTATTTTCTCCTATCTTGTCTAGTTCTATTTTAATCCATGCTGGTTTTTGATCATCGAAGAAGGATGCAATAAATCTAAGTTGATTTGCTTTATAATAGTTTTTAAAGTTTGGAAGTTGTAACCCTCCTAACCCAAATTTACATGTCAATTTTTCCAATGATATTCTTGACATTTTACCCTTCCAAAGAAATTTTTTCACACATTTATTTAACTCTTGAAAAAATTTCTGTGGCAATTGTATTGGTAATGTTTGAAACAAATACTGTAATCTAGGAAATATATTCATTTTTACAACATTGACTCTACCTACTAATGTTATTGGTAATATCATCCATTTGTCAAGATCTTCTTGAATTTTTTTCAATAGTGGTAAATAATTAAATTTATATAAATTCTTTACATCATTATCAAGTCTTATACCTAAATACTTTATACCATTTACCGGCCATCTAAATTGGGTTACTAATCCACATTGACTATAGTCTCCTTTAGTAAGAGGTAAAATTTCACTTTTATCCCAATTTATTTTGTAACCTGATACCTTCCCATATTCATCCAATCTAGAAGATAATTTATGTAACGAATGTTGTGGGTTTGTTAAATAGATCAAAACATCATCAGCAAAAAGATTAATTTTATATTCCTCCTGATTAACTCTAAAACCCATAATATCTGGATCAATTCTAATTAGTTCTGCTAATGGCTCTATCGCCAATACAAATAAAGCAGGTGATAGTGGACAACCATGTCTAGTTGACCTTTTTAACTGGAATGGTGTTGAAATTTGAGAGTTTGTCACTACTTTAGCTTTAGGGTTAGAATTTAAAGTTTTAATCCAATTTATAAAAGATGTTCCTAACCCATATTTTTCTAGTACTTTAAATAAAAAATCCCATTCTAATCTATCAAATGCTTTTTCTGCATCCAAAGCTACCACTATACTCTTCTCATCCCTTTTTTGTGCCAAATGAATTATACTGAGTAGCCGGGTTACATTATCTGCCAATTGTCTATTTTTAATAAATCCTGTTTGATCCATATGTATTAATTTTGGTAAATATTTAGATAATCTATTCAATAACATTTTTGCTATTATTTTATAATCCGTATTCAATAAAGAAATAGGCCTGTATGATGCTGGTTTCATAGGATCTCTGTCTTTTTTTGGCAATACTATTACAATCGCTGTTGAAAAAGATTCTGGAAGTTTATGTATTTTTTCTGCTTGACGTATTAGTTCCATAAAAAGAGGAAATAATAAATCTTTAAATTTTTTATAAAGTTCAGGTGGAAAACCATCTTCTCCTGGAGATTTATTACTTTGGAGTGATCCTAAAGCTTCTTCAACTTCTTTTAATCTTGGACTTCTTGATGGAAAGACCCCACTCAGTCAAAGTTGGCTGCAACATCTCAAGCTCTACCTCATTGAGCACTGGTGTCCTCCAGGCTGGTACCGATCAATCCACTGCTGTTCACGCTGCTGACTCGTGACTGCATTGCCAGATGCATTTCAAATTGCATCATCGAGTTCACTGATGATACTGTGAGGTTTGACCTCATCAGCTACAATGATAAGTTGGCATACAGAGAGAAGGTCACAAGGCTTGTCAAGTGATGTGAGAAAAACAACCTGAATCTCCAAATGGACAAGACAAAAATGATGATTGTGGACTTCATGATAGCACAGGTTGGCCACTCTACATTGCACATCAATGACTCTGCTTTGGAGTAAATGAAGAGCACAAAATTCCATGGAGTGCACATAATGAATGATCTAATTTGGAACCACAACACCTCCTCACTAGTAAAGAAGGTGTAGCATCATCTACACTTTCTGATGAGCTTGAGGAATGCAAGGCTCCTAGCCCCCATTCTAACCATTTTCTACAGGAGCACCATCAAGAATGTCCTGTCTGGCTGCATCACTGTGTAGTATGGAAGCTAAAAGGCAGAGAACCATAAGACTCTATGGAGGACAGTAAAATCTGCTGAGAAGATACTTAGGGTTTCTCTCACCCCTGTTTGTGACATTTTCCAGCAGCTTTGCAGATGAAAGGCCCAAGCATTGGTGAGGATCCCTACCTCCCATCCCACAATATTTTTGACCCACTACCATCAGGAACGAGGTACAGAAGCATCAGGACTAGGACTGCCAGACTGGGTAACAGCTTCTTCTCTCAGGCCGTGAGATTAATCCAGAGAGGTTTCATCACTGGACAGCGAGCTGTCTACAGTACTGTTTCCTGTTTACCTGTGTTGTGCTTTACTACATGTGGTTTGAATTATATTTTGCTAACTTACTTATTTAATAATATTTTGTTTTATGTACTGTGTATGATATATATTGTGTGGGTGCATCATGGTTCAGGGGAAAGTTGTTTTGTTTGGTCGTATACATGTACATTCAGGTGACAATAAACTTGAACTTGAAAACCTTGACAGGCAAATCAAGTTCTCAATTTTGCAGGCAAAAGAAAAAACAGTTAATAAACTGATGATAAAGCTAAAGGGCCATCAGAATAAAAAAAAATGTGGAGTGCCAATACACATGATCGAACAATCCATGAGGTAGCATAATGATTTAAGAACATCCACCAGTAATAGACATTTTGCCAAGGAGTACTTCCAATTCTCTTCTCTTCTTTTTCCACACATCACTCTGCTTATCCCTCTTTATCCCTGCTCCTTTTCCTCCTCCCTGCCCCATCAGGTTTGCCTTCTTATTCTTTACTTTGCTCTCCTGCTTTCTCTGCCTTTCGCTCTTACTATCCTCTGTCCCACTATGCCATCCCTTCCTTGGTTTATCTTGCCCATTTTCTCTTGCTATCTCTTCCTCTGGTCCTCTTTAACTCAGAAGATTTGTTTGTCATGAAATGTACACAAGCACTTTATTAAAATCTTTGGGTGTGATGGATATTCACTGCCCAGGGCCAGGGGTGGGCTGAAAGGGGCTTTTGGTCAAGCTCAGCTTTCTAACACAACAGCTGACTGTTCCAGGGGTCAAAGAGTTTTTTTTTAAGTAAGTTAAACTTCAACCAATATTCCTTGCTCAGCCCTTTGTAGTGAACGAGTGAATAGTACGATCCCCAATAGCCCATTATTTAATCAGAAGAAAACAATAGGTTTTACTTCAGCTTAATTAAACAATGCATTTACCGGCCTAACAAATGCAATGGAAATCATCAAACAGCAAAAAAAGTTTAAGAGCAGTCAGTCTTGTTAGGAATGGTCAAGGAATAATAAAAAGAATGACAGAAAGATGGGGTGACAAGAATCCATGGAGCTGCCTTCAACTTCTGCAATGAACAACTCATTTGTCTGGAACTTATTGGTTTGTCTTTTATGCTTACAGGCATTGAACCAGTGTTTTAGAAATTCTTTGTATTTTAGAAATCTTATGTTATTTGGAAATCCTTTATAAGAGAGAAATCCTCTGTGAGTTTTAAATGTGTTTTAAGAATTGTACCTAAATTTGTATTACTAAAAATAATGAACTGTGTTCAAACTATTTCATTAGCTGGAAATATCTCCTCCATGGTAGGGGGCATCACTGCTCAAATAGTGGGTATTGGTTGCTAAACTCACACAGGGATATGATATGAGTCCGGACAAAGGGTCTCGGCCTGAAACGTCGACTGCACCTCTTCCTAGAGATGCTGCCTGGCCTGTTGCGTTCACCAGCAACTTTGATGTGTGTTGTCTGCAGAATTCCTGTTGTTTACAGGGATATGATCTCACTTTTGAAGAGTGTGTGGCTATAGTATAATCCCCTGTAATGAGGGTACCCCATAGCTATCTATACCCAATAAGCCTTAAGATCTTTGTTATGAGTTCAGAACATTGCAGACAGCAAACCCAGTACCATCACAGGGTAAATTAAAACTCAAAAATGAATCAGGGATTTCACTCTGTGACTGACAATGAGATTTCCAAGGGAACAAACAACTAAAGCCAGAGCTAGAGGCTGCTGGAAATATCAAAAAATTGCAAATATCTTTGACCCAAAATATTAAATCCTTTCTTCTTTACATGGATATTGTTTTACAATGGCTGTTGTGTTTCAAGTATTTTCTGATTTGATTACAATCTGTTGGAGTTCTGCATATGGGGAAACAGATTGGATGAAAAAGTAATTTCCAGAAGAAGAAATGCAGATTGAATGAGGTTGAATAGGCAATAATTACTGACAGAGTAAAATATTTTCAGAGAATTTAAAAGCTCATACAGGGATTCTTTTCTATCTAGCATGCCATAATGTAGAACTGAAAAACCACAGAAGGTGGTGGCCAATTGCACTGAACTTTCATTACAGTGAAGTACAATTGATCTACAGGATATCTTCCCTGTCTGTGTGGAAGCTGCCTGGCTCTCTTCTTGACATTGATTAACAAATAATACTGCTGACAAATGAACTGATCCATAAAAGTTCAAACCCTTTTAGCCCTGTCCATTTTACAAATCATTCCCCAAAGACTGATAACGATCTAGTCCCTGTGACTATTCTGAAAACTAATTGTTACAGAAATCTCATTCATATAAAACCATTCATGCTCCATAAATTATAGCCCACCTGGTCAGCTTAACTGACCTCAGAACTGTTGTCTGAGTTCTAACTGATGGTAACATGTGCCTAACTCAAAACAATTTCAACATTTCCACAAAGCATTTTGTTTCTGGTTGAGAAATTTTGTTTCAAATGGACTCTGAAGTAGAATGCTGAACCAGTGTCTTCTAAACAGTAAAATAAAACACGTCTTGTCATTTACAAATAATAAACTGTACCTGCTGTATTGAATGGTAAAATATATTTCTTGCTGTGGTAACCTGAGCTGGGCAGACTAGAAATGACTTGGGCTTAAAGGTTATAATCATCATTAAAAAAGTGAAGGAAACTATTTTAGAGAGTGTTTGTGTCAATTCTGCCAGTTTTTTTTGAATGTTCCATGCACTTAATTTGAAGGTGAGTTATTTGCATTCAGAGATTACCCTGAAACAGGAGGTGTTCTTAAACTTGTATCACAGATGAAATGCTCTGTCATTTTCTCTTGCAGATTTGCATGGCACTGCTGCTGACAGAAGCAGTTCTCTGAAATCATTCCTCAATTCTCCATTCTATTGAAAACACTATAAAATCCGGAGTTATTCATAATTTATTGTGATTGAACAAAGTCACAATAACATCTCTGGCTGATTATATTGACTTTAAAGAAATGTTTATTTCTAAAATGATGGCTGATTGACTTAATAAGATGATAGCTTGATCATTCAAGATATCTTACAAGCGTGACACAACTGGTTGGATCAGATTAGTCCAAATAGAATGTGAAGCCAGAAATGTTTGTTCCCTATTCAAACTGCCAAATAATTTTCTGATCATCAGGCTTAATTATCAGAACATGGAACTTAACTTTAAAAAATTACTACTTCCTATTTGTCTTTAAATTTATTGACATCCCTATTTCAACATACTGTTTGAATTCTACACCAGGGTTTTTTTTAAATCATTTTTTTGAATTCAATTGTTATCTTCTGGATATGATCGCCAGAAATGTTAATTGATAAGTCTTCTCAATGTTGTAAAAACACTGGCTCATTTATTTCTTTATACATGGAGCTGACCACAAGAAAGATTGTTACCAGGTATGGAAGTGGTAAATGGGAAATCACAGTGGCAGCTTTCCTTAAGTTTCTAAACCAAATGCTAGAAACACATTTTAACTGTATCTGCACTAGTGGCACTCACAACTCCCAGGTATGGATTTAGGCCCCATTCCTTAATATTGATTACAAAAAAAGTAATATCAGTATGGTTATAGAAATGAGTCTTTTCATACAAAGTGTTATACTAAGGCATAATCTTCTTATATTGTATAGAGAATAAAGTCCCATTAATACTAATCAAAGGCTGTCCTAAACATATCTTGTCAAAGTTAGTCTTTTAATTCATGCCATTGATAATATCAGTTTCTTTGTCCCTGAGGATTCATGGTATAAAAAAGCTGCCAACTTTCCCTACAGTGCACCATAATGAAGGCAACTTAACTTTAAAAAAATTATTTGCCATCCTTCACAACAATTAGCCCACAATCATTCCTTTCAGTGTCAAGACAGTCCATGAATCATTGTCTGGTATGCAGAGGTGGAGGGCACTGCACAGGATCAGAAGAAGCTGCAGAAAGTTGTAAACTCAGCCAGCTCCATCATGGGCACTACCTTCCTCAGTATCCAGGACACCTTCAAAAGAGAATGCTGCAAGAAGGCGGCATCCATCATTGAAGACCCCCATCACTCAGGACATGCCCTCTCTCATTGCTACCATCAAGAAGGATGTGCAGGAGCCTGAAGACATACACTCAACATTTCAGGAATAGACTTTTCCCCTCTACCATCAGACTTCTGAATGGACAATGAACCCATAAACACTATCTCAGTACTTTTCCTCAATTTTTCTATTTATTTAACTTGTATTTCTTTTTTTATAGATACTTACTATAATTTATAGTTTATATTAGTATGTAATGTGATCTGCTGCTGCTGTAAAGCTACGAATTTCACAACATATGCCAATGATATTAAACCTGATTGTGATTCTGACTCAAAAATGAAAACTGCATTAGCTCAAGCAATCAATTCATATTTAAGGTGCTGCTCTCTCCCCTCACCCTTCAACTACTGAGACTCTGAACAAAGGAGCTTCTATTATAACTATTATTACCACATGACCATAAGACATAGAAAGAGAAGTAGGTTAATCAGTCACGAGAAAATCTGCAGATGCTGGAGGATTATTCAGCCCATCAAGTCTGGTCTGCATTACCTTACCTTGCTGATGACATTTAATTTAAAACTGACAGGGCAGTCATTGAAAGATATGGAAATTGAGCTTTGATTTACACAGTTTTATATTGCCAGGACCTCAGTTCAAGAGCTATTTGACTGAAACGTGAGCTTCTGTTTGGCTGCATACAGTGAACACTTGACTATTTTTGTTCTGTGCCTCACAGGACATTAATTTGCAGCTTTGACCTGCCTGCTCCAATCATTTGATAAATATTATAACGCTCATTACTATTTTGAACAATGGAGATTTCTCCAAGCCCCACTAAGCTCTGGCCATCCGGGAGTCTATGTCATGCAAAATGAGAGTGCACTGCAATGCACAGTCCTGACATTTCTGAACCCTACATAACGTTCAGCAGCATTGATTAAAGTATGTTTGTGTGACTCATCTTACAAGCTTTTAAGAGTTCAGAAAGATAACAAAGGACACCAACATAACAAAATAACATCAATATGCAATGGCTATGTTATTCCACCATTATAAATAAATGAGAACATTTATAATGGTGGAATAATATAAAGTAGTAATTGCATATTGATGTTATTTTACTCATTATATTGGAATCCTGCCTTTGCAATTGATCAGGATGAACAAAGATGGATATAACCCGATTTGCGTACGTTGGAACAACGGCCTCTGACACAACTTAAATCAAATTGAACAGAACTAATGCTGAAATCAGAATCCTGATTCTTGATTAGATAAGACAGCTATTGAATATATCAGGAGTAAAATTGCATCTCAATAGCAATTTGTATTTGAGGTTATTGCTGAGCTTGTCAACTTAGGTTGCATACGAGTGGGTCAACTGTAACTTAATTTACTGATATAAGATTTATACCACTCTAAATAGAAATCATAAATGCATGTTCAGTGAATCTCAAAACATGTCATGGTTTGAGAACAGCATCATGATCCTGTGATGTTGCTGTTTTTCACTGCACCTGTCCGTGTATGTAGATGACAATAAGCTGCTCTTTGACTTTGATGGGTAAAGACCACAGGAGCTACATGCCCACTGTAATTACTAAATCGGCATGAATGTCCAGCAATTAATCCCCAGTCGTTAATAGACTACTTGCTGTGTCTAATGGCTGTGCATATGAGAGGGACTATTACAGGGAGAAAAAGGGGAATTGGTTTGCTCCGGAAGCTCGAATGAACTCAGTGGACCCCTTTCTCTTGTAAGACAATGTAAATACAAAACACTTTAAAATATAAAATATGCTTCTCATGAAATTTAGTCCTATGAAGATCAATAAAACAACATTTTTAAACAAAATTAGAGTAGGTACTGTTAGTATGAAATATGTTCAGGTCTACTAAGGATTAATTTGCAGGTTATAGCATCTGAACAACTTGACTGACTTGTTTCAGAGCAGGGGTTCCCAACCTTTTTTAATCAATGAACCCCTAACAATAACTGAGGGGTCTGTGGACCTCAAGTTGGGAAATTCTTTAGGGGATTATGGGATTGAAAAGGAGACAAATTTGAAGAAGTACAAAGTAAAACTGCAATGTTGTCCAAAATAATCAGTTATTTATTTATTTTTATATATTTAAACCAGAGAACACTGCCTCAGAGTAGAGCGGTGACCTTTTAGAATGGAGATGAGGAAGAATTTGTTTAGCCAGAGAATGGTGAATCTGTGGAATCCATTGCTACAGGCAGCCCTGGAGGCCAAATCTTTATGCATATTTAAGGCAGAGATTGATCGCTTCTTGACTGGACCAGGCACGAAGGGATATGGGGAGAAGGCAGGTGATTGGGGCTGAGAGGGAAAATAGATCAACATGATGAAATGACACAGCAGAATTGATGGTTCCAATGGCCTAATTCTCCTCCTATATCTTATGGTCTTTTGGTCATAATCTCCTCTCATTTAGCACAATTGGAAAAAAGTAAAAAGAAGACAGATGTTTTCAAACTTCATTACAATAAACCTCCATGAAATAGATAGTGGCTATAACATTTCCTTCCAAGCTCAATATGGTACTTTAATTATTGTACTCAACCAATTCAATTAATTTTCAGCAGTCAAATTATACAAGAAACATTTGGAAATGTATCTATGCTTAAAACTTTTGAGCCACATAAAGCATTCTAGTATTAATCTCATATTTCATTATGGTATAGGAGACGATTCGACCCATCGAGACATTGTTGGCCCTCAGAACAGTCCCATCAAGTGCATTCCACCAGTAATTTCCCCTGTGAGCTCCCCTCCCTGACATGCACATCAATTCACCAACCATGTACAATAGAGGTAATTTACTGCAGTCAATTACTTCCTATCATTGGTCAGTGGGAGAGCACCAGGAGGAGATCCATACAGTCACAAGGAGAATGTATAAAATCCATAGAGGCAGCCATCAGAGTTCGGAATTGAATCCAGAGAATTGGAGCTCTGAGACAACATCTCTGCTGGAGCACAACGCTCTATGTCAAATCTATACACTAACAATGAGTACATCATTACCCATGTAGGCACATAGATTGTTACCCATTGTTCCCCACCAATAACACGACAGTGTTGGAGTTCATCACCAGCAACATTGAGACAGTCTACAGAGAGGAGGTGGAAGAGCTCGAGTCTGGTGTCAGATAAATAGCCTCTTCCTCAATGTCAACAAGACAAAGGAGATGATTATCAACTTCAGAAGAACTTGTAACACTCACACTGTCCTTTAGATTGTCTGCACAACATTGGAAACTGTAGCTGTTTCAGACTCCTAGAAGGGCACATCTTGCACAAATGCTCATGGTCCCAGAATAACATTCTACATAATCAGGAAAGCCCTCCAACATTCTGAGGAGGCTGAAGAGGAGGAGAGCTGGACAATGCAAATTTTTTATAGATGAGCAGGGGCTAGCATCCTAACAAGCTGCATCAGTGCATGGTACAGAAACTGCACTATATCGGACAGGAAGGCTCTACAACAAGTAGTCACAATTGCTCAATGCATTACTGGCACCAGCCTACCTGCCGTCAAGGACATATATACTGAAAGGTGCTGAAAAAGGGTCAGTAATGTCATGAAGGATCCCACCCAATAGCTCATGGACTACTTATCTCACTCCCATCAGAGAGGAGGCTACGAAGCATTTATGCCAGGACCACCAGACTCAAAAACAATTACCTTCCCCAAGCAGTAAAGCCGTTCAACCCCTCCACCCAATAACCCACCCCTTCACACCCCCAATATTTCCTGTTAGTTATCTTATGTACAGACACTCCTGTGTTAGTGTCTTTTTATGGAAATGCAATCAGTCTATGTATATAAGCCAGTCTTGCTGAAGGGGCTCATCCCAGAACATTGACTGCACTCTTTTCCATAGATGCTGCCTGGCCTGCTGAGTTCCTCCAGCATTTTGTGTGTGTTGTTCGGATTTCCAGCATCTCTTGTTTATATAAGCTATCTTATGCTTTTATATTTATCGTGTTTTTTATTATTATTATGTTCTTTTCATTATTGTGTTATTTTGTGCTGCATCAGACAAGGAGTAATAATTATTTCCTGCTCTTTTACACTTGTGTACTGGAAATGACATTAACCAACCTTGGGTCTTGAATATTGACTGTCTTTTTAAGCTCAAGTTATTCGTTTATTTTTCTGATCTAGGACGTCTTCACGCAGTGAAGGATGAAATTGGAATAGATCCACAGAGAGCAGCTTGCAAACAGTGACCACACTCAGGCACCATCTTGAGATGCAATGAGGGTTAAGAACAGATGCACAAAGGTGTTGCCTGAGATGGAGTGTTTTAGTTATGAAGGAAGTCTATATAAGCTAGGTTTGTTTTCTTTGAGTGGGGTGGCTGAGGGTGAACCAGATAGGAGTATCCGAAATTGTTAAGGACATAAATCGAGTGGTTAGTGGGGAACATTCCCGCATTGCAGAGATGTGCAAACTAAATTTAAGTTAAGATCGAAGTTCAACATTCATTTATTATCAAAGCATGTATACAATATATAACCTTGAGATTTGTCTCCTTTCAGGTAGCCACAAAACAAAAAGACCTGATAAAACCTATTTAAAAAAGGACCATCAAACACCCAATGTACAGAAAAAAAAACGAATTGTGCAAACAATAAAAGTAAGCAACCAAAATTCAGCACTGAACTTCACGAAAGTGAGTCCACAGCCACAAATCTAGTCACAGACAATCCAGAGCAAGTTAGGTGTAGGCCACAGCCTCAGTTCAGTGCAGAACTGAGTAAACCTTTCGAGCAGCAAGCTGAACAATGATCCATCTCTCACCTCCAACCCCAACATCCTGACTTTTTCAATCTGGCCTGGCACTTAAAACCGGCCAAACAGCAAGCTGCTCTTCACTCTTGGACTCGGGCCACTTTGATACACTGTCAAGCCCAGGACCAGTCATCTTGATTAGGCCTACACCCAGTCTTTCCAATCTGGTCCAGCACTTAAATCAGTCAAATATCAGTTTGTTCCTCACTCTCAGACACAGGCCTCGCCACACTGATTCTGCTTCGCCTCAGTTCTGCTACTTCAAATCAGCTCCAAGTCTGGTCCAGTAATAGCTAAATATTGGATCATTCCCTGCTCTTGGGCCCAGGACCCGTCACCTCAATTCAGTCCATACATACCACTCTTCAACCGTCCCGCACCTTCAAGACTTCAGTTCACACTGTAAAAATGCCAGGGCCTTTGTCATTTACCATCAGCAAGTCATCACTGTGTTTCATCAGCCCATCCCAAATGGGAAAGCTATAAGAAGCTTAAAGATTGTCTAAGGAGGATTCTTTTCACCTGGAAGATAGATAGATTCTGGAATGCACGACCATAATTAGTGGTAGAGGCAGGTACTGTCACAGCATTTAAGAAGTATCCAGATAAGTACTTGAATTGTACTTATAATAGAACCATGTACTGATAAAAGGGATTAGTGTTGATGAGTACTTGATAGTTAGCATGAACCTGATGGGCAGAAGGGCCTGCTTCTCTGTTTTATGACTCTTTGTGAGATGCAAGTTACATATATTTTAATGTTTCTGAAAAAGTCTGAAAAGGTAATTCCCTTTTGAACCCTTTATCAATTTTAAAATAACTTTATTTCATAAAGAACTTTCCAAAAAAGCATGTGTAAATTCAGAACATTGAGGGATAAGAACATGTAAACATTTCACTTTTTCATATTGAAAATTTCCAATAAAAACTTATTTAATTGCTTTAATCACTAAATCTAATTTACATTACTTGCTAAGGAGATTTGAAAGGGATGATATCACACAGTGGCTTCCAAAATAGGTGCTTGACTTATTGGTGTGCAGTCCACTGCATAAATACTAAGGCTTTTGACTACATCATACAATGACACTCATCTGAAGGGGTCAGACTAGGTGGCATGTCCTGGCAGGTTAACTTGCTTCTCATATGATGAAGGTGTGTTATAGTACAGAAATAACTCTGAGTACAAAATAAATCAGGCTGATTCTGGTAATCACACCAATAAGTTCACAAACAAGCTGCCCACTGAGAAGGGGATGCTCCTGGGAGCCTGCAAGCATTAGTAGTTAATGTGTTCAGTGATAACATAACATGTAACTTGGAACTTGATTCAGAACAAACCATATTGCTAGATACCACATACTGGGAGGTGCTGATGAGTTACTGGTTGCAGGGGAGATTCACCAGCATGTTGCCTAAACAGAAGGACTTCAGTTAGAGGGAAGGATTAGATAGACTGGGTTTATTTTCACTGGTGAGTGGGAGGTTGAGGCATTGCTTGACGTGGGTATATGCCTTGATAGGGAAGATAGTCAGAATCATTTTTTGCGTACTTGGAGTAAGAGAAAAAAAGAGGACAGAGGTTAAGATAAGAGAAAGGAGCTTTAAAAGGGATCTGAGCAGAATATTTTTAAATAGAGAGAGTAATTGATGTCTGTAAGTTGCAATTGTGCTTATGTCAGAGTTGGCTGACCCTACAACTCTCTGCATCCCTTCTCATTCCTGTGTATTGGACCCTCCATACCAGGCGGTAATGCAACCAGTCAGAATGCTGGTTGCATTTCATCTATAGAAACTTGCTAGTGCCTTTGGTAATATAACAAATCTCCTCAAACTCCTAATGAAGTAGAGCCGCTGGCATGCTTTCTTTGTGATTGCATCAAAATGTTTGGCCCAGGAGCGATCAGCTGGTATGTGGATGCCCAGGAACTTGTAGCTGCCAACCTTTTCAACTGATCAAAACCAAGTCATTATTTGTACTGGTAATACTCAGCTTCAGTTGAATGTCTTTTTCAAGAAATCAGATGGAAACCTTTGGCCACTGGATCTTAAAGCAGTGGGTAGGACAAAGAACAGAATACTGATAGAGTCAGCAGCTCAGGCAGCATCTGTGAAGGCAAAAAGTGTAGGTTGGGATTTCAGGTCAAGACCCTGCTTGTTCTGTATTCATATGCTGTCTCTGAGCACAACTTAATGCAAAAATCAAAAATAAATTACAGATTCTGAAGATTGGAGATACACAACAGGTCAAGCAGGATCTGTGGAGAGAGCCACTGAGCAAGGTGATCTAAGGGCATGCAAGTGAAGCAATAATATTGTTCCACTCTCCTCAAAGGGCCATGAACTGCTGAGAGTTTTCAACATTTTCTAAATCATTTATAAAGAGATTCAGTTAATTAACTGCAAAAAATAAAATTCTTTCTTGAGCAACACACACTGGAGGAACACAACAGGTTAGGCAATATCTATGAAGGGAAATGGAGGGTCTGCATTTTCAGGAAATTAAGTCTTGGTGAAGGGTCAGCTGAAATGTTGACAGTTCATTTCCCTCTATAGATGCAGCCTAACCTGCTGACTTCCTCCAAAATATTATGTATGTTACTCAAGATTTCCAGCAATTGCAGAATCTACCGTGTCCTTGTTTTCTTTCTGGGACCAATTACAAGCTTTGTAAGTCCTCAAAAAATGTAGGTGTTTTTTTTTTGCAATATATATTTAGATGTGTTTTGTTCATGGGATATAAATGTTGTTGGTAAGGTTGGTTTTATTTCTATATACCTTTGAAATAAAGAAGCAGATAAAAGCCCAAATATTAGGTCAGAGTCTCAATCAGGCCTAGTCACATAAGGAAGACCTTGGTGAGGGGAAATACATTTTTGTGGAAATCCAGTGTTTACATGGTCACAATTACTGAGATTAGATTTTTTTATTTTGGATATTTATTCAAGAATTTAAATTTGATGTAACTATATGCTACTTGGTGAAATCTTAACATTTGAAAGTATTCAAAGCTTGTATTTCTTTAAAGATTATCCCTCAGTCTCAATTGGTATTAGACTGGAAATACAGGAGACGGCAGATGCTGGAATCTGAAACAAAAAGAAATCTGATAGAGGCGCTTAGTGAAACAGACAGCAGCAACAGAGGGAAAGAAACTATCAATGTTTAAGGTTGAGACACTTCATCTGGACTGGGCAATGCCTGACTGCTGAGTTCCATCAGCAGTTTGTTTATTTGCTGTTGGTACTTGTCTGTTCTCTTCCCTTCCAGAGAACCTTACAATCCTGTCAATCATTTAACTTTTCCAAAGTTAAAGAGAACTTTGACGCTTTAACTTTGGAGAAGCTGTGGTCATCTCTAAGCCCAAACTACACAAATAGTCATTGTCACATCCAGGGAAAATGAGAAGTAAGTACTTCTTCTCTGCAGAAAGAGGTAAACAGCACTAGGTTTGTTGGAAGTAAACAGCTGCAACAATTTATGAATAGAAATAGAAAATATTGAGAATGGGTCAGGAAGCTTCTATGGGGAGCGAAACAGAATTAGTAAATGTCTTTTCATCTGCAAAAGGTTTTTTAATATATAGAAGAATCTAACATTTCACAATCTTAGTAAAAGCTTAAAATTATGTCATTTTTTTTACAAAATTAATTAATTCAGGAAAGTTCCCAAAGCAGAAACACAATACTTGGACTTCATATGATTAAGATACAATGTTTTATTGATGATATTTATCAGAGGTATCTCCTTTATATTCTTCATACAGTGTATGTTCGCTTTGTTTATTTTGTCTTGTTCAATGTAAATAAGCAAGCAAAATGTATCATTTAAGAAACACTAGGGAAGGTCCATGCAAGAGTGAAGCTTAGCAAGATATGGATTGATCACAGGAAATTAGGATGAGTTTAGTGGACACTATGATTGACTTGGATTGTTTGGATGGGAGAGTCCGTATCTCTGCTGTATTGCTCTGTGACTCTACAAACCCTAAAAACAGCTAAGTGATAATCAGAGTGAGCTACCTTTCACTTAAACATTTCTGGAAGACATGATACAAATAGCTGATATGAAAGTTGAGGACATATTTATATCACAGCATTTGTACAGTGAAAGAAAAGCAGTAATGGTGGGTACATACAGCTGATCGAAGCTCTTCAATAAATGAAGCAGATTAAAACCATCTTCAGGAACACTTTTTAAAAAGGCAGAGTGGTTTTATGAATTTTTAATGAATAATTGATCCATTTACTGAAAAATGTTCTCAGAAAACTTGACATTTCAGAGTTACCATTTTATTAGTAACTTGTCAATTATATCTAAAAGTATGCACATTCCAACTTTTCTTTAAGTAAAAGGTCTTTCACATTTCATTCCAAGCAACTTGCCTTTATTCTTTGTTTGTATTGATTAAGGAATGGAAGCTGATATGCAAGTTTTCAAAATCCCTCTGCCTCCAAGAATGTTCCTTGCGGTGTTTTGAAAATTACCACCATAGATGGCCTCTCACATTCGATCGAATGAAAGCCCTTTGCAGAATAAATCATGCAGTCTCCTGCTATGTACAAGTTATAGATCAATAAATAGAATTTGTTGTGTATTTAATAATTCAGTAACATTTGAGTAATACTGTAAATATATAGTTTGATTAAGCACTCTTTGTTTGTTTAAATAATTCCTTACGGGTTATATGTAGAAGTACGTGAATGGCAAGCATCATTACACCAACACATCAAAAGTACGTGGATCATTGAAGTGAAAATAAAGTACACAGGTTGTCCCAGCTCCGTGTTTTTCTTTTGATTAGGTTTAAGTTGTGGTGTTACAAAACATAACAGTAGCAATGAGAAAGTTTTATACGAACCTGAGATGACTACCTACCTGTTGAAGTGCAATGAGACCCTCGAGTTAAAAAAAACACAGCAAGACGTTTTATTTAATAAAAACACAGTGCCTATCTTTTCCAAAGAGGGACAAAGATAGTCAAGTTAAAAGAAAAAGCAGAAAATAAACAGAATTCACATGTTCACCAACAGTGAGTACAGAGTGATAAGAATAAATAAAGAAAAAGCAGAAATGGCTGGCTACATCGGAAGATAGAGGTATTCAATTGCACAAGCAATAAAAGATAGTTTTACTGAATGTAATAGTTGGAAGGGCACACAGTTTGCTTAGAAGTTTGACTGCTTGAAACAAACCAGCCAAAATGAGCTTTGCTGATGTTGTGAAAATAATACTGGAACATTTAGAACCAAAACCATTGTTGATCACAGAAGCTTTAGGTTTCATAAATGGAATCAAAAGGAAGGGGAGTCCATTTCTGCATATGTGGCTAAATTGAAAAAGTTGACGAAACAGCTGACTGTTCTGGGAAATTGCCAGAGCATTTGATCGCAGCAGCTTCAATGGGGTCAACCGAAAGTGTTATTGTCCTTTTTAAATGTATTTTTTTAATGAATGTAAGACCCTGCTGGACATTAAGAACTTAATGTACTACAGGTCTACACCGTCAGTGAGTTGCTCGTTTACAGAGAAACTGAGTGAGCTAGACTTGGTGCAATCGTGCTTCTGTTTGCATCAGAAAGGTGTCAGAAGCATTAGTATGCAAAGGAAGTGTGCAGTCTAACAGTGAGTGATTGTCTTAATTGCTTTCCCTGTGATCGCCAATGGTAATAGGAAATGCTGCAAATTCAATTCACTGATTTATTAGCATGCGACAGGGGAGTTGAGTGGCCTCACTGTAGCAAGGACTAGGCCTCAAGCCGAGGTATCACCTGTTTACAGCTACCGAGGAGAGGGGCATCAGAGTCAATGCGCTCTATGAAGCATTGTATGTGGCATCCAAGCTGGAGTCAGTGCGGCCTCCTAGTGCTCGCTCGGCAGATGTCAAGCTATATTGCGTTCTTCTGCAGATCTCTTGGACTTTGTTGTATGATTATATTTTAATGACATCTTACATGTACTCTATAAGACTGTGTGTGACTGTTGGTACTGTGTGTCGCAGTTTGGCCCTGGAGTAACACTGTTTTGTTTGGCTATATTCAGGCTTGGTTGAATGACAATTAAAAGACCTGAACTTGAACTGGAATTGTCATTTCCGTGATGGGCTTGATGATGCACTGAGAGATCATTTAGTTTGTGGAAACTTACAAGCAAACATTCAAAAGGTCCTCCTTACCAAAGCATAATTCACATTTTAAAGAGAGGTTGAAATCACTGTATCAATTGAAGCAGCAGAAAGAGATGCAATTAAGTTGGAGTCAGGAATGAAAGTGATCATGAACAAAACTGCAACAAACTATTTGTGTTACTGTTCAGGCAGGGGCTCACATACACCAGACCAATTCAGATTTAAAGGTGAAACCTGAAGAAAATGCAACAAAGAAGGACACATACAAAGAGCATGTTGGGCAGACAATAATAAATAGACTGCAGAGGGAAGAGGCAAAGATAAAAAAAAACAAGCTGAGCACTCATCTGCATGGTGTTGATGAAAAATTTGATAATGATGACAGACATAGAGGACTGGTAAGTCTTGAGATTTAAAAGGTAAAAACTAAGAATAGACCAGCAATATGACTTACTCCAGAAGTGAAGGGAAAATTAATTAAAATGGAATTGGACACTGGTTCAGCTGTTTCAGTATTTCCACAAAATGAGTTTGAAGGACATTTCAAAGATACTAAACTGAGGCCTGCAGATATCCAACTAAGAACTTATGCTGGAGGAAAGATGACTCCTGTGGGAAAGATATTCATAACAGTAAAATACAACAACTAACAAGCTACATTGAGCTTGTATGTGCTACAAATAGGATGGCCAGCGTTGAGGGAGTTATGTTTGACAGAAGACAACTTTAGCTTGATTGGAGATCCATTCACTATTTGCAAGCCACATCCCCTGCAATAGAATCAAGTGAAAGCGAATTAGGAAAGATACTGGATGATACCACACAGTATTCAAGGATGGCACTGGAAAACTCAGATATATCAAGGTTAAAATAATGTTAATTGAAAATGCCACACGCAAGTTTTACAATGCCACTCCAGTTTCTTATACCAACTGTAATAAAGTAGCTTAGTGTATGGGAGAGGGTTTACCCCTATTACTGAACCACTAGTGTACACTTCGATGCACAGAAGAGTGTTACACTAACAGCAGTAACACGAATGCAGAGATGGGGTCTGTTTCTTGGAGGACACAATTACAAAATTAAATTCAAGAAGTTGACTAATCATCGTTATGCTGATGGGTTGTTTCGTTCACCCTTGGAAAAGGAAGTATCTAAAAAAATTCCAAAAGTGGTCACTCCTCTCGATGAATATTTCCTTAGGTCAATCAAAAGTCTCCCTATTGTGACAGAGATGATCGAAAGGAGATTCAGAAAAGACCCAACCCTGTCTCCAGTCTACATGGCAACCCAGAATAGTCCGAATGTGCAGCAGGAATTCCAATTCCCCATTTTAACCAGTGCCAGGATGAACTTTCACTTGATGGGAGTTGCCTTATGTGGGGATTGCAAGTTGATGTATCATCCATGCTGAGAGCTAAAGTGTTGGAGGAGTCTTATTCCTGCCATCTAGGTGTGGTCAAAATGAAAGCTTTGTCTGGTGGCCCAGGATAGAATAGTGGGTCGAGCAGCTTGCCATGCACTGTTCGAGATGCCAACACATGCAGAAGATCTCAAGAGCAGTGCCTTGCCATTCTAGAGAATGGCCTGCATTGCCCTGGCGGAGGATTTTGCCAGACAATTCATGGGCGCAAATGTCTTGGTAATAGTGGATGCAGCTCCAAAGTGGCTAGAAATGTTCCCATTAGCCTCCATTAGAGCCTTGCATACCACTGATGTGTTCAGAAGCCTCTTCTCAAGACTACTGTTCCAGAACACTTAGTCAGTGACAATGGACCACAGTTTGTTCGGGAGCAGTTTCAGTCACTCCTGAAAATGAATGGAATAAAACGTATTACATCTGCGCCATACCTCTCAGCTACAAATGGCTTGGAGAAAGGGTTTGTCCAAAGTCTAAAGAACGATTATAAGACCATAAGATATAGGAGCAGAAGTAGCCATTTGGCCTATCGAGTCTGCTCTGCCATTCAATCATGGAAAAAAAAAGGAAATTGCCTTTTAAACTCACAGACAGCATAGGCCATCAACTATTTGCTGTTGATGTTTCTATAGCAGGCAATTTCTTTTTTACGAGGTTGAGTTGCTAGCTCGATGCTCAACCCAGCACGGATGGACAGCATGCCAGCTGGGTTCGAACTTGGGAGCCTTCACTCCGAAGTCCGGCGCTGATGCCCCAACACCACCACCCAGCTGCATTCAATCATGGGCTGAACCAGTCATCACCACTTCCTGCCTTTGCCCCATACCCTTTGACGCCCTGGCTAATCAAGAACCTATCTATCTCTGTCTTAAATGCACCCAATGACTTGACCTCCACAGTCACTCGTGGCAACAAATTCCACTTTTTTTTTACCACCCTCTAACTAAAGTAATTTCTCCACATCTCTGTTCTAAATGGGCATCCTTCAATCCTGAAGTCACGCCCTCTTGTCCTGCACTCCCCTACCATGGGAAATAACTTTGACATATCTAATCTGTTCAGGCCTTTTAACATACAGAATGTTTCTATGATATCCCCCCTCATTCTCCTGAACTCCAGGGAATACAACACAAGAGCTGCAAGACATTCCTCATACGGTAAACCTTGCATTCCTGGAATCATTCTTGTGAGTCTTCTCTGAACCCCCTCCAATATCAGTATATCCTTTCTAAAATAAGAAGCCCAAAACTGCACACAATACTCTAAGTGTGGTCTCACGAGTGCCTTACAGACCTTCAACATCACATCCCTGCTCTTATATTCTATACCTCTAGAAATGAATGCCAATATTGCATCTGCCTTCTTCACCACTAACTCAACCTGGCGGTTAACCTTTAGGGTATCCTGCACAAGGACTCCCAAGTCCCTTTGCATGACCATACACTTTCCAACATTGTATTTCATTTGCCACTTCTTTGTCCATTCCCCTAAACTATCTAAGTCTCTCTGCAGGCTCTCTGTTTTCTCAACACTACCCACTCCTCCACCTACCTTTGTATCACTGGCAAACTTAGCCACAAATCCATTAATCCCACAGTCCACATTATTGATGTACATTGTAAAAAACAGCAGTCCCAACACTGACACCTGTGGAAATCCACTGATAACCAGCAGCCAGCCAGAATAGGATCCCACTCTCTGTTTTCTGCAGACCGGCCAAAGCTCCACCCATGCTAGTAACTCCCCTGTAATTCTATTGCTCTTATCTTGCTAATCAGCCTCATGTGCCTTCTGAAAAACCAAGTACACCACATCGACTGCATCTCCTTTGTCTATTCTGATTATAATTTCCTCAAAAAATTGCAGTAGACTAGTCAGGCAGGATTTTCCTTTCAGGAAACTATACTTGGTTTGGCCTATCTTGTCATGAGCCTCCAGGTACTCCGAAATCTCATCCCTAACAATTGATTACAGCAACTTCCCAACCACTGATGTCAGGCTAAGAATTGCCTCCGCAATCTTATTTCCTTCAGAACCCAAGGGTGAATTCTATCAGGTCCAGGAGATTTATCCACCCTCATACCATTCAGCTTCCTGAGCACCTTCTCTGTCATAATTTTCACTGCACATACTTCACTTCCCTGACACTCTTGAATGTCTGATAAACTGCAGATGTCTTCCACTGTGAAGACTGATGCAAAATATGTATTCAGTTCCTCTGCCATCTCTGTGTCTCTCATTACAATATCTCCAGCATCATTTTCTATTGGTCCTATAACAACCCCTAACTCTCTTTTACCATTTATATACTTAAAAAAACCTTTTAGTATCTTCTTTGATATTAGTCACCAGCTTCTTTTCATAATTCATCTTTTCCCTCCTGATGACCTTCTTAGTTTCATTCTGTGAGTTTTTAAAAAGCTTTCTTATCCTCTATCTTCCCACTAGCTTTGGCTTCCTTGCGTGCCCTCTTTTTTGCTTTTACTTTGGCTCTGACCTCACTTGTAAGCCACGGTAGTGTCCTTCTTCCATTCAAAAATTTCTTCTAATTTGGAATATATCTGACATGCAGTTTCCTCATTTTTCACAGAGTAGTGAGCAATGTCAGCAAAACACACTACAGTAACACTGAATCAGAAGCTCGTCAATTTTCTCCTTGCATGTCACAATGCAGCACACTCCACAACCAGTAACTCACTAGCTATGCTGTTCCTGGGTCTTTCCTTGTGCTCATGCTTGGACCACCTCAAACCCAATCTCAGGGGTATGTCAGACAAACATTGAGCGGTCCTCAAACAAGGAGGTTCAGTGTTTGATTCCTGGACAAGCAGTCTTGGCGAAAGACTACAGAGGTGACCAAAAGTGGGTATTGGAAAGATTGAGGACAAAATTGGACAGACCTCCTATACAGTGGAGATTGAGTCTGATGTCACCTGGAGACAACACTTCCATCAGTTGAGGAGAACAGATTCAATTATTAGAGAAGAAAAGCGTCCAGTGTTGTCAGGAACACTTTCTGTAGTCCCAGAGTCAACTACTGCAGCTACAACAGAGGAGGACACAGAACCTGACCTGAGATTGTATCACAGCCACAAGCCTCACCTGCCAAGCAGAGTGAAATCCTTTGTCAGGATGTGGTGAGCGTTCAGTCCATGATCACAGACGAGAGAAGCTTATTTACCTCAACTGCCAATTTTACTGCAACAAGCACAAAAACAGATTGGGTGCTATGATCTAGGGAGAGAACCCACTCAGTCACTTGTAGATGGAGGAGGTGGTGACCTACAAACACACATGCAAATAACTGTAACTCAAGTTAAAATGTAACAATAAATGAACCTGAACATCCCACTGTAATCTCACAAAAGCATTTTAAAACAAGAACAATAAATAGCGCTGGCCACTGGAAATGCAAGGGCAGTCTGTTGACCAGGCCACACATCTCCCTTCCCCAGCACACTGCACTGGCCCCACCTGAGGAGTCAGTCATCCCTCACAACCCCAGAGTCCACAACAAAGTCCCAAAGTCCAGGTGGTGGTCGATGCTACGGCCTGAGGTGCTGTAGGGAGTCTGTAGCCTCCCAAGGGAGGCCCTGTTTAGTGAGGCAAGAGGCAAGGCATCCAGAGTGTCACTTCCTTCCTTCAGCCTCACTGGCCGATGGTGGCCAAGGGCCAATATGGTGCCAGCCAGTCCCGGTGCAGCATGACTGCCTTCCAGCACTCAGGCAACCACACCTGGTATACCACTTCAAAGATACGATCGAGCAGCTCTCCCAGTCTCTTCCAAAGGCGTCCAAACTTGGAGAAATAGTCCCTTCTTCCCGGATGGGTAGTAGACCCATACTGGGGCCTCCACCAGCTACTGCTGCAATGGCGCCCTAGATCGCGGCCCCTTCTGGGACGTGCAAGCATTGCAGTGGTGTACGAAGAGCTCTGCGTCCTGCCTGTACTCAGGTGAACAGAAGCATTTGTGCAGCTTGCCCAATGTCTTTGCAACCCCAAAATGGCCAGCCCCCACAGCCTGTGCACCGACCGCAGCACAGTAGTGCGGAGCCCCTAGGGGCCATCATCTGCAGATGTCTGTCGTTATTGGAAAATGGCCAGAACTGGAACAGCCACCCATCACACGGCTCCAGTGTGCCCCACTGAGAACATAGGGCTCTGGTCTCTTGATCCAGAGTGGAGACATCTGCCCATTTTGGCCACCGTCCCAGGCTGAGCCTACCTCTCACCCAGGCCAGCACAGGACCGTTTAACTGCTCATTGCTTAGTTATTGGTCAATGGTGGAGATGTCTGCCTTGCCACCCGCTTTCACCTGATTCCACTGTGTTGTGTTGGGGTGGTGCAGGGTGTGCTGCACTGCCTCGGGCCGCTTTGAAACCGGTGGTGGGTGTTGCTGCCCCCTGCTGGAGAGTCAGAGCTTCAGCACTGAGGTAGAGTGTTGCCCTTGGCACATCCACACGGGTAACCCAACGGGACAGTGAGTCCAGGCCAATGATGCAGGACTATTGGATGTCAGCTAGCCACACTTCATGCTCCACTGCGTTCTTCCCCACTGAGATTTTCCCACTGCAACATGCACCCATCTCTTCCCTCTCATCGTTGCACAGTCGGTGGTGACCGTACCCAGCTAGACCGCTGTCGTTGTCCACTCAGGCGTGGATAGCTGATCCGTGTTGGGTAGGACACCCAAATGGATGATGGTGATGGTTGATCCTGTGTCCACCAACGCTCGGCATCTGATGCCCTCCGCCGTACAGTCCATGTATAAGCCTTGCTCTTCACCCAAATGGCCCACCCGTAGAGGCAACAATGGAGGGATTCTGCTGGAGGACCTGGGTGGTGCTGCCTCTTTGGCTGCTCCGAGCTGTGGTGTGGCACTGCTGTGAGGCAGCCCTGAACCACATGGCCTGCCTCGCCACATGGATAGCAGAGATAGTTCCAGGGCAAGCGGTGGGGCCTGCGCAGCACTGGCCAGACCTGCCTCTCAGGCTCCTCCTCATCAGTTTCCTCCTCTGCTTTCATGACATAAGCCCAGGCTCAAGATGCTTGGGGCAACGCTGGGGCGCCTTGGGGGCTAAAATTGCATCTGCCCTCTTCTCCTCGGCCAGTGATAACGGTTACATCAGGCGAATGTGCTGCCGAGGGCTCTCTGGCATCAGCACCTTTACAATGGTGTGAAGGACAAGCACTTCGTGGGCCATGGGAGGTAACTAGGTGTCGCCCTGCTGAGCACAGTGGGAGAGATCAGCTGCGAACGCCCCCGGGCTTTCTCCCACACAGCCCAGTTCTTCCCTTATTGCTTCTTCCAATGGCCTCTGCCCAAGAGGCCGCTCCAGCACCATTACGAGGGCCTTATGGTCAAGCTGCTCAGCCAGAGTTAGGTTGAGGAGTGCTTGCAGTCATCCCCCTCCAGTGCCAGGGCAAGGTGCACCGCAATCTCAGTGGAGCTTCACCTGTTGTACAATGCAGAAAGGTTGATTTGCGCCAGGTAAGGCTCCAGGTGGCTGGCACCACTGTTTCTGGGGAGCTTCAGGGTTGACCTTGTGGCATGAATTGCAGAGGCCTGTTGGTCTTCCTCATGCCCTAGTCCTGTCGGTGGTGCCTGCCATGTGGCCTATCCTCTCATGGCTGTGGCATCTCGGGCCACAAGGGAGGAGGCTGAGGCACTCCGCCGTGTTCCCTGGGTTGTGGAGTCTGGGTACGTTCATCCCTTTGGGATTTCCTGGGAAGTCATGATGCTTGGTTCCCAGGTTCTCCATCCGGGTCGGTGTCCCCTCTTTGGGAGGCTGGCCCGGGGATGTGGGGAGGCAGACTACTCAGTCCCTCAACTTATTCCCCAGTTTTAAAGTGCTGCATCCAATATCGTCACTCTGCAATTTCACCGTCAATTTCTAATCTCATTCCTGACACCGACATGGCAAGCTTTTGGTCCATAATGACAGGGGTCCCCAACCTTTTTTGCACTGCGGACCGGTTTATTATTGACAATATTCTTGCGGACCAGCAGACCCGGGGAGTGGGTAGGGTTGCCAACGGACAAGAGTAGCAGTCCAATACGTTGTGTTTACCCCGAGAAAGACTACAACGACCATGAAGCCTTGCAACACACCAATATCGCTGAATCAGTGGGAGCCCTGGGCTGAATACTTGTTTCCCTGCAGCAACATGGTCCTATCGAGGGGTGATGGGAGACGGTGATACTCGAAGGGGATTCCTTATGTCTAGTCTATTCCGCAATTTAGTTTTCCTTGCATTCATTGCAGAGATATGTTGGAAATGGAAGCAAAATTTTCAGTGCTTTCGTGGCTATCTCAGGATATTCAGCCTTGAATTTGATCCAGAATGCTGGTAGAGATGTTATGTCAAACATACTTTTCAGCCCACCGTCATTTGCAAGCTCGAGGAGTTGATCTCCTTCCCACGCTGGCATGGATGACGCGCGGGTAATGACCTCGCATGCATTCAAGCTCAACAGGACGTGACAGGGAATGAGGAAAGGTGCAGCTGACTCATATCGCCAAACCATATCGTTTCCTCACGGCCCGGTAGCACATGCTTTGCGGCCCGGTACCGGTCCGCGGCCCGCTGGTTGGGGACCGCTACATAATGACATATGAGAGAAGCTGGTTTAGCTCAACTGCCGGTTTTATCATGACAAGCACGAAAACAAACTGGGCGCTATGACCCAGCGAGAGAATCCCCTCAGTCACATACAGACGGGGGAGGTGGTAATCACACACTCCGGTTACAGTCAGCGTGACCCACAAACACACATGCGAATAACTGTATAACCCAAGCTAAAATGTAACAATAAAAAAATTTGAACATCTCACAAAAGCATTTTAAAACAAAAACAAAAATAATAATTAGTGCTCTTCACTAGGATGGCTGGGGTGTGCTGTTGACCACACCCCTCCCGGAGCACTACAATATATAATGAAATGTTTCATAATATTTGAGTAATATAACTATATTGTTTAATTTTAATTAAGTATTCTTTGTTTAAGTAGGTTACAGGTTCTGTGTAAAAGTACATGAATGACATTTATCGTAAGTGCGCACCTCGCCAAAGTGAAAACCAAGTACACATGTTATTCCCAGCTCTGTGTTTTCCTTTCAATTATTTTTATGTTGTGGAGTTACAAAACATTTCAGCATTGCTTAGTTATGCATCGTGTTTTGCTATTTGTATGGAATTCCTGTGGTGTTGTTAGCTTCACCCCACACATCACCACTGCATGAACATCCTCACTGAATATGAGAGTCCCTTTGCGTTGAAACAGTATGACATTATCCAAAATATCTAGTGTGTTTAATAATACCACTAAATTGACATTCAACTGTTAATCCTGAACCACCATCAATGATTAAACTTAATCTGTTCTCCTATAGCTTTAGCTCCCACCAGTTTAAATAGTGAGAAGGCCTTGGGCCAAATGGTGTTTGTTCTGACTCACTTCCTGCTCTCATACCCGTTTTCTGTTCCCATGGTCACACTTACTACTTGCAATACCACGGCTCCATTCGATCATCATTGCTGCAGCCACTCGGCAATGTGTAGAAGTGGTCTGGCCTTGGGTGCTGAATCCTGAGGCCTTTCCCCGGAACTCCTTGATGGGCTTTTGATAATTACCAAATGTTTTTGAGCTTTTTTTTAACGGTCTTTCATAAAATGAAGTATTTAGAAACAACTTAATTATATCTAATTAGCACAAGAAAGATTAAAATATAAAAAGAACAAACTTAGTTAAAACATAGTCTTAAGCTAATTTAAATTCATTAAGGAAAAGTAAACAAACTCATTTGCCTACATTTATGTTTTTTAATCAAGGTCAGAAATGCAATTTAAGTTAATGAGTTGAAGCAACATATGCAAGCAACCCCTGGAAGTACAAACATTGTACATTTTGACTCAGTAAGCTGTATACAATCTCAACAACATTATTTTATAAATCTGTTATAAACGTCCACGAATTTTAAGTGACCTGTCTTGGTATTGTAACACTGAACACATAAGAAAAAAGCTAATTAAGAAGAACTTCCCTGAGGTGCCATCACAGATCCCAGACTTTGGTTAATTTGACATCATGAAATGGCTTGATTTTGCTTTAATTGTCTATTTACATGATACTGAACGCTACCTGTCAACATTGGTATTTAATGTATGTCTGTGGAGAAAATAAACTAACTTCCTGAGTCACCATGATTAAAGAACGGTTAAATACTTACCATTAGACGTAGGAGCAGATTTAGGCCATCATGGATGATTTATTATCCCTCTCGACCCCATTAGA
The DNA here is from genome assembly GCF_030028105.1 of Mobula birostris. NCBI lineage: Eukaryota > Metazoa > Chordata > Chondrichthyes > Myliobatiformes > Myliobatidae > Mobula > Mobula birostris. The sequence goes on along the minus strand of NC_092391.1, from coordinate 32,616,156 downwards.
TTGTCTTTTCCCATAACCTTTGACACCTTGACTAACCAAGAACCTATCACACCTCTGCTTTAAATATACCCAATGACTTGGCCTCCACAGCCATCTGTTGCAATGAATTCCTTAAATTAACTACCATCTGGCTGAAGAAATTCCTCCTCATCTCTGTTCTAAAGGAATATCCTTCTATTCTGATTCTATTCTGTGCTCTTTGGTCCTAGACTCACTCCCCTTCTATAGGAAAGATCCTCTCCATTCTATCGAGGACTTTCAATATTTAAAAAGTTTCAATGAGATCTCTCTCCTAATTCTTTGGACCTCCATTGAGTACGGGCTCAAAGGTTTCAAACGCTCCTCATACGTTAACCCTTTCATTCTTGGGATCATTCTCATGAACCACCTTTGGAGTCTCTCCAATGCCAGCACATTCTTTCTTGGATAAGGTTCCCAAAACTGTTCAACGTTTCTACTGAAGAATCCTCAGCAAAATAAGATAGAACTGGCATTCAAATTTACTTGGCGCTCTTGGGCTTGTAGTTGAAAAAGGCAATGTGTTTGAATTTTCAACAATCCACCACAATGTACTTTTTTTTAAAAAGGTGAACACTGTAGCCATAATTTAACGAAAGGATTACTTGCTATTTAGCTGTTTAGTTATGTTTCTAGTCAATGGTGAATTGTGCTATGGCAATGACTCAACACTGGAAATGCTACAGTAAGCCAATATTAATTGCCACTTGCTAGCCAAACCTTGACATTTGTTCTGGCCACTATTGCAAGTATAAACTGAAGAGTTTCAAAAAGGAAGACAGTGATTATGGTGTTCACATTCAATCAGCTCAGCCCTCAGACTCTGCTTTGGGAGCTCTTCAGAACTTCGGCGTACGCCCATTCGTCTTCAGGTTCTTCAGCAATAGCCATCCTCCCTCATGATTTCAACCACACGGGTAATTACAGAATGCTCAGAGTCCATTCCCAGTTTGACAGAAAGTGAATTATCCCTGTGTTTCTATTCTTGGATAAGAATTGGACAATCACCATCTCTAATGGACAAACTAAAAAATCCCAAAACTTCAAGTTCAAGTTTAATTGTTATTCACACATACATATGTCAAGGTGACACTACTGAACTATGGCAATGTTCTACAGACTGTTTACTAGACTTCCTTTCAATTCCCCTCACTGCAAGCTGCAGCATGAACTACAGATTTCACGATCTTCTAAAGGACTCGGTGGACTGAACTCTCAAGCAAACAGGTACGGCACATTTAAACAGATGAAAGGTTAATTGCCATGTCTGGATACAAGGTGGGAGGGAGGGAAGGATCCAAGCAAGACTGAACCACAAAAGAATGAGACTCCCTGTACCCTGCATCTTGTTAACAAAGGTGCAATCACTGGAGAGCAAGAACGAGGACCTGAGGGCAAGATTGCTGGATTGAAGGGAAATGAGAAATTGTCATGATCTGTGTATTACCAAGGGATGGCTTTTGCCCAGCATGCCAAATTCAGTGATCAGACTCGTAAGATTCTTTAATACACAGGATAGACTGATTTCTTGATTCAGAAAAGGCAATAGGGACGTGTGTTTCATGATAAATTCTGAATGGTGCTCCAATGTGGCAGTTTTGTCATTCTTATGATTCACTGACATGGAGAACCTAATGACCAAGTGCTGACCTTTTTATTTTCCAAAAGCATTCTCCTCTGTCATCCTGACTACAATTTACATACTGCCAAAAGCTGACGTTAATCAGCCACTTGAGAAAGTACATTCTGCCATCACCATAGAAAAAAACAATCTACCCTGACGCATTTCAAATTATAGTTCAGGACTTCAACTAGACTTGCTTGAAGAAATCTCCATCCAATTACCATTAGCATATAACTTGTATACTAGAAATCCCAACATACTATACTACTCTTATTCTATGATAATGAATGGCTACCGTTCCATGCTAGACAGCACTTCGGAAGATCAGATCACTTGGCTGTCCCTCTCCCATCTGCATCCAGAGGCTAAAGAGCAAGGCACTTGAGATAAGGACAATGAAGCAGTGGTCACGGGAGGCAGTGGAATGGCTATGGGATTGCTTCGAGTCATTGGACTGGCCCATTTTCAAGGATTCATCAATGGATCTAAATGAATGCACCACATTTGTCATGAACCTTACAAACACAGTCATGGACTCGTATGTTTCCACAAAATCAACTAGTCTCCCAAGACCAGAAGTCCTGGATGAACCAGGAAATCCGCAATCTGCAAGGGCCAGATCAGAGACATTCAGGTGTGATGAAGTGGCAATTCCAGACTCAATTTCAATCAAAGAAGACTGCTGGACAGCTATGGCAGGGTTTGAATGCTATTAATTCTTACAAAGTGAAATCAAGTGAAATAGGTGACAACAAGCAAAATAGTTTACTCCCAGAGGAGCTCAATGATTTCTGTGTTTGCTTTCACCATCAAAACCTGGACAAACCTTCAGGAACTCCCACAGCTCCCAATGATTTTGTGATTTTAGTCTCTGAGGACAATATGAGAGCATCCTTTCAGGAGGGTGAACCCATGGAAAGCATCCCGCTCAGAGGGGTTCCTGGCCAAGTGTTAAAGACCTGTGCAGATCAACTGGCTGGAATGTTCACCAATACCTTTATCCTCTCACCTTGGCTATCTAAGGCACCCACCATCTTCAATCAGGCTTCAATCATACTGGTCTGTAAGAAGAAAGTGGTAACTTGCCTCAATGACTCTTATTCAGAAGCACTTACATCCACAATGTTGAAATGTTTTGAGAGGTTTGTGATTAAACATATGAATTCACGCCTGAAATGGACTTTGATTAATTTCAATTTACCTACTGATACATTGGTCCATAGCAGGTGCCATTTCATTGGCTTTTCACTCAGCCTTAGAAAATCTGGACAGCAAGGATGCACACATCAGGATGGTCTTTATTGATTATATCTCAGCAGTCAATACTATCATCCCCTCACAACTAATCAATAAGCTTCAAGACCTTGGCCCCAATACCTCCATGTGCAATTGGATCTTCTCACTTGTAAACCTCCACATGCAATTGGTTTCCTCACTTGTAAACCCTAGTCAGTTCAGATTGGCAGCAACATCTACCCCACAATCTCCATCATTGCAGGTACACCACAGGACTGTATGTTTAGCCCTTTACTCTTTTTGCATTATACTTATGACTGTGCAGCTAAGCACAGCTACAATACCATATTTACAGTAAGTCCAAATCAAAGATCAAATCAAATCACAGATGGTGCGTATCAGCACCTTGGAGGGAGATTGAAATTCTGGCTGAGTGGTGCCACATCAACAACCCCTCACTCAATACCAGCTAGATCAAGGAGCTGATTATTGACTCCAGGAGGAGGAAACTAGAGGTCTATAGGCCAATCTTCATCGGGAGATCAAAGATGGAGAGAGTCAGCAACTTTAAATTCCTTGATGTTATCATTTCAGAGACCCTATTACAGGCCCAGCATGTAAGTTCAAATACAAAGAAAGCATGGCAGTGCCTCTACTTTCTTAAAAGTTTGTGAAGATATAGCTTGTAAACTAAAACTTTTATAAACTTCTATAGATATGTGGTAGAGAGTATATCAACTCGTTGTATCACGGTCTGGTGAGGAAACAACAATGCCCTTGAATGGAAAAGCCTGCAGAAAGTAATGGATATTGCCCAGTCCATCACAGGTAAAGTCCTCCTGTTCCAGGAAAGTAGCATCCATCATCAAGGACCCCCACCATCCAAGTCCTGCTCTCTTTTGCTGCCACCATCAGGAAGAAGGTACAGGAGTCTCAGGACCCACATCACCAGATTTGGGAACAGTTATTACCTCTCAATAATCAGCCCATTGAACCAGAGAAGATAACTTCACTCAGCTTCACTTGCCCCATCATTGAAATGTTCCCACAACCTATGGACTCACTATCAAGGACTCTTCATCTCATGTTCTTGATATTTATTTCTTAGTTATTTATTTTAGTTACTCAGCTTAATTTGGTAAAACCTGAGGTAGGGGCATTGCCAAGCACATTCTGTCCTCATTTCCTAGGAACTTTTGGACTATTCATAGCCTTAGAAGTTTTGTCTGACTGTTGTGGATTTTTTTTATATGTCTGTCACTCCTCTTCCTTATTATTTGCATTTTTCTTTTTTCTCAGAGCTCAAGCCAGTAAAGTGCTAATTTGTCAATTGCTAGGGACTTTCAGACTATTCTAGTGGTGTTTAGAATTGTGGTTTTCTGAAGGTTTACATAGATATTATTGTATAGACCTGATTATTTAATGCTATTGTGTAGGTGCCTTAGGGATGACACTAGTTGGAGATATTACTAGTGGGACAATGTATATCCTATTCATGTTCCAGATTCTTTCAATTTCCTCTTTTAATTCAGCATCTTTCTGATGTTTTTCACTTATTGATTCCTGTATGGAATGGCTATATCCTTTAAATAAGTTGTTCTTTCTTGTTTATCCTGTATTTTTATATCCAGATGATTATTATCAATTGTCCTATCTGTAATAACTGAACAATCATAATATAACTTGAGATATTCTGGCTCTAAAACTAGATCAAGTTTGTATCTATAGTAAAGCATAATTTCTTTTATGTGTTTGTATTTTAAAGTAAGATTTTGATGAATGATGTTTGCCACTTGATTGTGATAAAGTTAAACTGTTGCAGGATCCTATAACGTGTTGGATTGTTTCAGTTTTATTCTGGAGGGTCATGCTCTTCCATTGGTTAACTTTTTCTTCAATAGTGATAATGTCTTCATTTTTCTGGGTTGTACTCTCATTTAAGATTAGTAGTGTGTACTTCTTATCAAAACTGCACATGCTTGCATGGAGTGCTGATTCCTGTTTTCATTGATGAAAGTATATCCCTACAAGTTTTACTTGACTGTTGTGTATATTTTCCCAATGTCTGTTATTCCTCTTCCTTCTTCTATTCTAGGTAGTGTTAATCTAGTAGGTTTGAGTATACATAATGTTTAATGAAATTTATCATTTCAGTTCTTAGGTTTCTTTGTAAATTTTCCAGATCAGTTTTAAACCCCAGTATTATGCCAAAAAATACATTAATATAGGTATAGTGGAAGTGTTTATTGCCTTTGTTATATTTTTACTGTTGAGCTCTGTTTGGCGGATTTTCTTAAGCCTTGAAGTAAATTCTCTCAAAATGCTTCCTTTATCACTCTATGATCTATTTGCTTTCCTTGATGATATCCCAGATACTTATGTTTAATTTTCATCCAGCAATTCTATTGTATCCCGCTGCTCTGCTTTGTATTCTACTAGCTCTATTGCACCTTTCTTTATGTTTAATGTTCTGCATTTATACAGTCCAAAGTTCATATCGTTTGAAAATAGTTCTAATTAATTAAGCTTTACTGATGAAAGAGTATATCATTTCAAAGCATCCATGTATAAAAGGTGTTGTAAGGTATAGCTCATTTTGTTTCTGATTTGATACCCAATTTTCATCTAATTCAGTAAATTCGAGAGCAGGTTTAAAGTTAGACTGAACCATAATGAAGTTATAGAGTCACCTTGGAAAATGCCTCAGTTTATTTTGATAATGGTGGTTGTTCTGTTTTGATTGTTAATAGGTAGGGAGATTACAATATGTTAATGTTTCATCAGATGTTGCAGGAATTTTAGTAGTATTGGGTGTAGTTTACATGATTATTATGATTATGAAGACACACAGTCCCCTTTTATTATCATTTAGTAATGCATGCATTAAGAAATGATAACATGTTTTTCCAGAATGATATCATGAAAACACATGACAAACCAACTTAAAAACTAACAAAAACCACATAAGTATAACATATAGTTACAACAGTGCAAAGCAATACCGTAATTTGATAAGAACAGAACATGGCACATGGCACAGTAAAAGTCTCAAAGTCTCTCGAATGACCCATCATCTCATGCAGACGGTAAACCTCCAGCGCCGCCAACTTGCTGGTGCAGCATACTGGAAGCATCCGACAACAATCTGACTCCGAATCCGTCCGAAAACTCCGAGCCTCCGACCCACCTCTTCGACACTGAGCACCAAGCACCATCTCTACCGAGTGCTTCAACCTCGGCCCCGGCAACAAGCGATACACAAAGCCGAGGATTTGGGGCCTTCGTCTCCGGAGATTCTTGGTCGCACAGTAGCAGCGGCAGCGAAGCAGGCATTTCAGAAGTTACTCCAGATGTCCATCTGCGCTTCTCATGGCTGTCTCCATCAAATCCGGATTGTGCACGGCCCCCTAGTTACACATAATCGATATTCATTCAGAATGGCCGCGTGCGCTGTGTCACGCCGCCATCTTCTCCTCCCTATAATACATATATTAAGAACTTCTATTAGCCATTATTTGTATTATCATAATTATAACTTCTTGTGTATTTGCTCAGTTTGGTGTCTTTGCATATTGATTGTTTGTCTGTTATGTTGTGGGCAGTGTTTCATTGATTCTATTGTGTTTCTTGTATTTTTTGTGAATGCCTGCAAGAAGATGCTTCTCGGGGTTCTATATAGTGACATATGCATACTTTGATAATAAATTTACTCTGAACTTTGAACTAGAAGGCAACACACACAAAATGCTGGAGGAACTCAGCAGTGCAGGCAGCATTTATGGAAATGAATAAATAGTCGACTTTTCAGGCTGAGACCATTCTTCAGGATTGAAAAGGAAGAGGGAAGATGCCAGAATAAAAAGGCAGGGGGAAGGGGAAGGCAGCTAACTGGAAGGTGATAGGTGAAGCTAAGTGTGTGGGAGAGGTTAAGAGCTGGAGAAGAAGGAACATGATAGGAGAGTAGAGTGGACCATTGGAGAAAGGGAAGGAAGAAGGGACCCAGAGGGAAGTGATAGGTGAGAAGAGGTACAAGTCCAGAATGAGGAATAGAACAAACCTAATTGTTGTATATAACTAACTAGTTAGAACACTTATTCTCATATGGTGCTTGAAAACATTGTAACATCTACGCTCAAGAACTATGAAATACATATTTATTAACACAGCAGCTTTTATCTACCACTGTTAATACTGCAAGTTGTCTCACCTTGATTTGGGGCTGTGTTATTAAACAGAATCTGATGAAAAATCACATTAGGATATATTAGAGCAGGTCAACAAAACATAATCCAACAATTTATATTTAACGTGCTTCTCCAAGAATGGAGGTTAGGGAGGTTTGGGAATAAATAATTAACTAACAATGGTGAGGATTAACGTTCAAAGTTGAGAGTAAACTTTATTATCAGAGCACATACATGTCACAACATACAACCCTGAGATTCTTTTTTCAGCAGGCATACACAGCCACAACAGCAATAACAGGATTAACAACAGTACTGCCGGAATGAACAAAACTTCATTTTTCCAATGCACAAGTAGTAAGCAACTGCACCTCTTGCACTAGAACTCGTTCGAAATCGGATCAGAAGCAAGGTTCCCGATTATAATTGCAAATGGTCCGTTCATTTAAATATAAAATAGACCTCCAAACTAGGGGAAATCTACTTGAAATAAATTGACATCTTCTTGACAAATTTCTCGCACCCATCATGAATCAACAATCTAGATAATGTTTTTACAGAGAGCTTGAGTTTCCAGAGTCTGTTCCTAAGAAGAGAGGGTTGAAGTAGCTTCCCAAATTTAACAAGAAGCATACAAATGTATCCACATCAACAGTTCTCAGCATTGTTACAACACATAATCTGCAGGTGCTGGAAATATGAACTAAGAATATTTGCCTCACCTTATCTAGATCTTTCTGCACTGATATTGCTTGAACTACTAAGTACTTCAGCATGTTTTGCTTGTAATTCCATTATATCTTGTATCTTACCCTTTCACATCTACTTTCACTTGGCATTTGTTGCTTTGAACACTGGTAATGTTCCATACATGGTTCATATTTTAGCATCACTTGCAGAATGCATTGTAAATGAAGCCAGCTTCTCTCATTCGTTACTGGAATGAAGCTCACACGATATGAACAAGATCAATCTAGAATTGCACTCTTCATTACTCCTTCTCCCAAGACATCATCATTTGCCATTATAGCTTTCTTCTTGTTAATTTCCAATGCAAAAAGTATGTTTGACAATGATTCCTGTCAGCTTTATTTCTGGTGGTGTAATATCTTTTCAAATATCCAGAGGTTTTTAACTTTGTGTTCTGTCAAATTATACGATATCAGCATTTTTTTATTGAACCTATCAGTATAAATGTCAGGAGATTTATTATATGAATTGCTTTTATTTTATAACAAATTGCTCACTTCTTTGGCTTCTTGTAGTCAACTTAATGATTTTTACGTTAATCATCTTTTACAAGTCCTGCACTCATAAAGCTATCAGCCCAGGATTACACTCTGCAGAATTTCTATGTGAATGTTCAACACATTCACATAGGAAAAAATCTTTATTTGCAATTTTACTGGTCATTACAAATCAGCATTGAATACCATAAGTTCTCTACCTCTAATGCCGCTAGAATCCACTTTCAAAGGCACACTAAGGACACAAATGGATCAGAATTATTTCAAATAGATTGCAGGAAAAGATTAGACGTCGAACTGGAGTAAAAACTATTTTGTGCCATTGGACCAAACTTCACCAAGAAGTTCCATGCCCAATTATTTTTTTCTGCTCCAATGGTAAGCTGCAGCCAGAGAATTTGAATCTGCTAATCATTTTCGCCTTTTACAGGTAAAACTTTCAGGTCAGCTTTTGATTAAAACCCATTCTAAGTCCTTGTATAGTCCTTAGAAAGCACTATACTAAGCTTGGCTTTCAAGAAGTATTAAAGTTAATGTTTTTAAGATTCCTTATTGATTTTATTTTGTCAAAAATATGGCTTAGTTGGGGGTAGGTGGGTTAGAGACCTTCAGATATTTGTAACAGTACCTACAATCTAGCAGGTAATCACATTAAAGGGAGATTAAAATGAAAGAAGGTCAGTCGCTGTCAAAGATTTTCCTTCCCCTTGGCCACTGACAGAAATTGAACCAAACTGTTCGCAGTCATGGTGTCACATGTTTTCTACATCATGAAGTTATCATCTACATATTTGTAAACTCCTGCGTATTCCCACACATTTCGGAAAACCATTATTGTCCTTCCCATAGACATGAAATTATTCAAAACTCTCATCATCATCATCATCAGGTGCCATGCCCAGTTTGAGCTTTGACTGCCATGGCCCACACACTCCTGTTTCCGGTCAAGTGGATCAATTCATCGGTATTAATTTCCAATTCTCTGGCTGCTGTCTCCATCATCATTTGTCTTTGTCTTCCTCTTGCTTTCTTCCCTTCAATCTTTCCAATAATTACCGTGCATTCTAATCACATGTTCAATGAAGTTACATTGCGTTTTTATGATCTCATACATTATTTCTCTTTTTGTGTTTGCTCTGTTCATGATATCCTCATTAGATATTCATTTCGTCCATGATATTCTTTGCATCCTCCTCAAAAACCACATTTCTGCTGCTACAATTCATTTCCTCATGTTACTAGATATTGTCCAACACTCTGAGCCATAAAACATAACTGGATAAACATAACATTTCAGTACTCTGAGGCGGGTTGTCATGCCTAGTTTAGCATTGGTCAGGGAATACTCTTCATTCTCGTAAAGGTGTCTTTTGCCATCCCTATTCTTCTTTTGATGTCCAAGTCACACCTGCCATCAGATGTCACCCAGCTTCCTAAGTAGCAAAAGTTCTTTACTTGTTTCATGTCTTCCCCATTTATTCTCAGCCCACAGATAGGATTCTCCTTCTTCTTGAATATCACCATACATTCTGTCTTTTTGCAATTGATAGATAGACCCATTTTTGCACTTTCTTCAACAACTATATCAATTAAGTTTTGTAGTTCTTCCTCTGTACTTGCAATTAACACAGTGTCATCTGCACATCTGAAATTATTGATGTTTTCACCACCAACTTTGATTCCTAAGATGTCTCTTATTTTTTGTAATATTATTTCACTGTACACATTAAATAAATCAGGGGAGAAAACACACCCTTGTCTAATGCCTCTCTTGAATTCCGTAAATGGACTCACATCTCCATCTACAGTGGCAGTTTGTTCCCAGTACAGATTTCTGATTAAGCGGAGGTCTTTTGAACCTAGATCTAGAGTTTTCTGTAATATTGCAAATAACTTATTGTGCTTCACTTTATCAAATGCTTTTGTGTAGTCGATAAAACAAACAAATCTTTTTGCCTTGAATAACTCGTTCTGATAGTATCCTTAACATCAATATTGTGTTTCTTGTACCTTTGTCTTTCACAAAACCACATTGTTCTTTGCCTATTTCAGCTTGTATCTTACTTTTAACTCTTATCATCAAAACTCTTAGAAGCATCTTTAAACTTATGGTCCTATGTAATTCACATTCTATTGCTCCAGCTTCCTTAGGAAGAGTGATAAATACTGATTTTTTCATCTCTTCTGGTATTATTCCAGTCTCATAAATGTCATTGATTAAATCAGTACGTTTTTCAATTCCATAATCTTCAAGGACAATAATTTGTTCTATTACTAATTCATCAGGCCCTGCTGCCTTTCCTTTCTTCATCTTATTTATTGCATTACGAACTTCAGATTTTAAAATACTTGGAACTTCAATGTTTTTCTTAATTTCTGGTTTTTCGCCTCGATCATCTTCAAACAATTCCTGAATGTACTCAGTCCATCTGTTCATAATCCCATCTCTTTTCATGATAATGGTACCGTCCTTTGCTTTCAAACATCCACCTGAAGAACAGAGGAGCTTTTTACCTGTGATATTCTTGATTTGTTCATGTAATCTTTTTGGATCAGTAATAGGGATTCTTTCTATTTGCTCACATTCCTGGTTTAACCATTCTTCTTTGGCTTTTTAACATAAGCTTTTAACTTTTTTATCTAAGGACTTATATTCTATTGGATTTGCTTTCTTCTGTCTCTTCCATTAGATTTTTGATTTCATCTGTTATCCATTTATTCTTTGTGCTTTTTTCTTTTTTAGGAATCGCTGACTTTGCTGATTCTACCAAGGCATCCCTTAGAGAGTTAAAATTCATTTCCATAAGACCATAAGACCATAAGACAAAGGAGCAGAAGTCGGCCATTCGGCCCATCGAGTCTGCTCCGCCATTTTATCATGAGCTGATCCATTCTCCCATTTAGTCCCACTCCCCCGCCTTCTCACCATAACCTTTGATGCCGTGGCTACTCAGATACCTATCAATCTCTGCCTTAAATACACTCAATAACTTGGCCTCCACTGCTGCCCGTGGCAACAAATTCCATAGATTCACCAACCTCTGACTAAAAAAATTTCTTCGCATTTCTGTTCTGAATGGGCGCCCTTCAATCCTTAAGTCATGCCCTCTCATACTAGACTCCCCATCATGGGAAACAGCCTTGCCACATCCACTCTGTCCATGCCTTTCAACATTCGAAATGTTTCTATGAGGACCCCCCTCATTCTTCTAAACTCCAAGGAATACAGTCCAAGAGTGGACAAACTTTCCTCATATGTTAACCCTCTCATTCCTGGAACCATTCCACTGAATCTTCTCTGTACCCTCTCCAACGTCAGTACATCCTTTCTTAAATAAGGAGAGCAAAACTGCCCACAGTACTCCAAGTGAGGTCTCACCAGTGCCTTATAGAGCCTCAACATCACATCCCTGCTCCTATACTCTATTCCTCTAGAAATGAATGCCAACATTGCATTTGCCTTCTTCACTACTGACTCAACCTGGAGGTTAACTTTAAGGGTATCCTGTATGAGGACTCCCAAGTCCCGTTGCATCTCAGAAATTTGAATTCTTTCCCCATTTAAATAATAGTCTGCCCATTTATTTTTTCTGCCAAAGTGCATAACCATACACTTTCCAACATTATACGTCATTTGCCACTTCTCCGCCCATTCTTCCAATCTATCCAAGTCTCTCTGCAGACTCTCTGTTTCCTCAGCACTACCGGCCCCTCCACCTATCTTCATATCGTCAGCAAACTTAGCCACAAAGCCATCTATTCCGTAATCCAAATCGTTGGTGTACAATGTAAAAAGAAGCGGCCCCAACACGGACCCCTGTGGAACACCACTGGTAACCGGCAGCCAACCAGAATAGGATCCCTTTATTCCCACTCTCTTGTTTCCTGCCAATCAGCCAACGCTCTATCCACGTATGTAACTTTCCCGTAATTCCATGGGCTCTTATCTTGTTAAGTAGCCTCATGTGTGGCACCTTGTCAAAGGTCTTCTGAAAATCCAAATATACAACATCCACTGCATCTCCCTTGTCTAGCCTACTGGTAATTTCCTCAAAAAATTGTAATACGTTTGTCAGGCAGGATTTTCCTTTAAGGAATCCATGCTGAGCTCTACCTATCTTGCCATATGCCTCCAGGTACTCTGTAACCTCATCCTTGACAATCGACTCCAACAACTTCCCATCCACCGATGTCAAGCTAACAGGTCTATAATTTCCTTTTTGCTTCCTTGCCCCCTTCTTAAATAGCGGAGTGACATTTGCAATCTTCCAGTCTTCCGGAACCATGCCAGAATCTATCCACTTTTGAAAGATCATCGTTAATGCCTCCGCAATCTCCACAGCTACTTCCTTCAGAACACGTGGGTGCATTCCATCTGGTCCAGGAGATTTATCTACCTTTAGACTATTCAGCTTTCCGAGTATTTTCTCTGCCGTAATTGTGACTGCGCACACTTCTCTTCCCTGCCACCCTTGAGTGTCCAGTATACTGCTGATGTCTTCCTCAGTGAAGACTAATGCAAAATACTCGTCCAGTTTCTCTGCCATCTCCTTATCTCCCATTACAATTTCTCCAGCATCATTTTCTATCGGTCCTATATCTACTCTCACCTGTCTTTTACTCTTTATATACTTGAAAAAGCTTTCAGTATCCTCTTTGATATTATTTGCTAGCTTCCTTTCATAGTTAATCTTTTCCTTCTTAATGACCTTCTTGGTTTCCTTTCTACATGATTGCTATCATCTTCAACAGATTCTATTTCTAGACTTTGAAATCCATTCCTTACTTCAATTGTAAATTCTTGTCTTAAGCTTTCTTCTTTAATTAATTGCACATAGTCAAGGGATTGTTCAGGTTTTTGCTTCTTTAGTTTTTTAAGTTTTGCTTTCACATGACATACTACTGGGTTATCGTGACTATTACAGTCTGCACCTGGATATGTTTTGCATTGAGTCACTGATTTTCTAAATCTTTGGTTTATAGTAATAAAGTCAATTTGATTTCTGGTGTTATCACCTGGACTTTTCCAGGTCCACAAGCATCTTGGATGGTTTTTAAAGTAGGTATTCATAATGACCTGATTATTCATTTTGCACCATTCTACCCATTTCTCACCTCTTTCATTTTCTTCCCCTAGTTCAAATTTTCCTATGGTATTTTCATCAGCACCTTGTCCTACTTCAGCATTTAAATTTCCCATGACAATAACAATATCTTGAGATTTGCATCCATTCTTTGCTTGTTCAAGCTATTCATAGAATTTATCTACAAAGGTATATCTTCATTTGTCCCATCTGTTGTTGGTGCATATACCTGTATAACTGCTAAATCAAATGGTTGTCCTCTGAATCTAACAAGGAGCATTCTTTCTGATAGTGCCCAATGTCATAAAATACTTTTTGCCATGTTTTCATCCATAAGAATTCCTACTCCATTAGTATGGGACGTTCCCCAAGAATAAACTAGTGTTTTGTTTCTAATCTGACATGTTCCAGCACCTATCCAATGAACTTCGCTAATTCCCATGATGTTAATCTTTAGTCTTTCCATTTCATTTATCACATTGTCCAATCTTCCTGCTTGATATAGGGTTCTTACATTCCAAGTGGCAATAGTTTTCTTTTGTGTTACTTTAATTTTATGAGCAGTTGCTTGATGACGGTCGGGGATCCCCTGCTGGCCAGAATCAACCCTACCAAGCAAAACATCTTCAGAGTTGCCTTGAAGATCCTCCTAATGCTGTTGTTGTGTGATATATTTTGTGAGCTTGACCATGGTTTTCTTAGCAAATTGCAACGGTGGTTTGCTATTGCCTACTGTTGGGCGAACTGAAGAAATCACCATTTCTCTTCTCAAATGTTCATCCGCCTATACTATAGCCATTGACATTTGAAGTCGTAGCTCATCCTCCTTCACTGTCATAAGTTCAGTTATTGAACCTGCCGGATCTGCCGTTGGCCTTCGCTCGTATCCTGAGCAGGAACCCTTGCAGATGCTACTGTTCCGGGTCAGAGCGGCCCTGGGAGCAACGAATGACTAAGGAGTAACTCCACTTTCCCCAAAGCTCTGAAAGTCCCCAATCACAGCCTCATACAAAACTCTACTGACAAGATTCCAAATTATTCTCAGGTCCCAATCACCCATCACACCAAATGTACAATGCCTCCAATGCCTTGAGTTTCAAAACTCACCTTGTTTTTGTGTTCTTCCATTGCTATCTTTGAAACCTTCTCCCACTGTTCCAATCATTCAAGTGATCTGTGCCCCTCAAATTTTAACCGATGTGTAACTGCAAACACGTAACATTGTGGCTGATTCTTCACTACCTCATGATGCAGTGAACAACCACAAGCAGTTTAAGGAAGTCACTTTCCAACAGCTTTTTAAGGAACTCTTACAAATAATCTAGAAATAGTTATTTTCACAGTTAATTCTAGATAAGATTAATTTCCATTCACCAGCCACTGAAATGTACAATGCTATTCATTTACTTAGACAGCAGCTACTGTTTGCATTCTCTCCAACTTTTGATTGACCTTGGTGCAAAGAGAATGTGGCATGAAATGGGTGTTGGGGTCCTTATTGATGGATTGCTTCATCAGGAAGGAGGTATGGACCTAAAAGAACACACTCAACAATTCACGAACAGCTTCTTCCCTTCCCCTTATGCCATCCAATTTCTGAATTGACATTGAACCCATGTACACTACCTCATTACTTTTTTTATTTCTATTTTTGAACTACTTACTTAATTTAACTATTTAATATATACTACATACTTAATGTAATTTTTGTTTTTTTTCTCTGTGTATTCCACTGTACTGTTGCCACAAATTTAATGATAGAGGAGGAGCTTAGGAGGTTTAATGGTGCCCAGCGGCGACCCCTTTGCTTTCATCTTCAGAAACAGCTCTATTTCCATCTTTAATATCTCTATTTTTCCCTTTCAGGGTTCTTTTGAAGACCCTGACCTGGAGTTACACACTGATCACAGTTCTTTGCAGGAATGGGACCCACTCTCAGGGTTTCGAGAATGGCCATTGTTCGGCACGCCAAGGGCTCGGCCTAAGAGATTTGCTCGTCTTCGAAGGACCAAGATTTTGTGGCTCTGGAGACATGGGTATCGGAGGTTGGTGCCTCTGCAGGAGACCGGTGTGTCATTGGAGATGGAAGATTTCTGGCTGTGTGCTAACATTTAACTGTCATTCATTCTTTGGGGGCACTCCTCTGTTTTTGCGGATGGTTCTGAAGAAAAACATTTCAGGGTGTATATTGTATATATTTCTCTGACATTAAACTTACCTTTAAAACCTTTGATATACCGGTGACATTAAACCTGGTTCTGAGTCCAAACTTGGTGTATCTCTGATATCTCAAATCACCCACCCCTCTACCCAGTTAGCTAGAGTATCCTTTTGCCTCAATATCCAAAAATAACTTTTTTCCCAGTAATTAATGAGAGTAAAGTCATCTTTCTAAAGCACATGCATTATCAACATAACTTCAGAAACATTAGTTTTAGAGGACTCTTGTTTATTTATTTCCTTTCGTCTGACAGAAAAACTGCATTCATCTTGTTAATTGACTTTTGTTCTGTGCATCCAGGAATATTACAACATTTGGAGCACTAATACATCTAAATAAATTGTAAGAGACTTAACACAGAAAATGGACTGAGGTATCCTCACAGTTGCGTTATTTTGTCCTCTTCTTCCTTCTCTTGACAATTTTAGCTAGTAGAACCATAACAATTGTAACATAGAAACTGATGGGCTTATTGTAGAATTAAAATATAACATATTAAAATCCAATCAAATCAGTGCAATAAATGGCAGTTGAAATAAAATGGAAATATGAATACACTCAATAGGGATAGCAAGAAAGATAATACACAAAATGAAATGATAAAATGGAAGCAAACTAGGGAAGGATGACTCAAACTTTGTAAGAGTGGGATGAACACTAATCAGAGGGGAAGGTGGATGACGTGTCAAATGATAGCATGTATAAGAGGGCATTGGTAGCGCCTGTATGAATTGGAAACAAAGTTTAAGGGTACAAGAGGAATACAAGAGGAGGAAAAGGTGCCAATTGAAAGGACAACACGGGCTCAAAGCACCGCAGGAAATCAAGAAGCTTTCTTGATTTTTTTTTGCAGGGAAATAGGTTTATAAATCAACCTGGAGCATTAGCTCTCTCCTCTTTTCACAGGTACACTTTGAACAACAGATCATTTCCAGCATTTTCTGTTTCTATTTCAGATTTTCAATATTTGTAGTCTTTAATATTTCTTGAAAATCTTCATTTTCTGGGACGGAAGTGTTATCATAAGATGCATGATTGACTAGGTCAGGCCAATAGTCAGAATAGTGAGAGGCAGAGTGTAGAATATTCTGAGCAAGCTTAACTAAACAGGTGCTGTGAGGATGCTTAGGAGAATGTGTTATGGGAAAGCAGGTTCATGGGTTTTGTAAGTGAGATAGAAGACACAGATTATGAGTATGCATGTTAACCATTTATTTGCAGACAAACAGTACAACACTCAACCAAACATCTAAGTCAAACAAGTACTTATCTAGGCCTCCTAATTTAAAAAAACTATTACACTAACCATTTAGTAACACTCCAAACTCAACAGGTACTTCATTAAATCTCCCCAAGTTACATAACTACAAAACTAAACATTCAGCAAAGATGCTCAGCTAAATAAGCACGTGGGCCCTCCTTTATGTGCTGCATATTTTCCCAGCAGTTCTTCAGCACTCATCACGACCTCAGTGTGAAGAGGAGCCCCGGGAAACAAAGGAAAGCCAGCAAGTCTCTCACACATGCTATTTTTATAGCCGAGGTGCCCAGAACTGGACACCAGTGCCGTGGTCCACACGGCACCCAATGGGAAAGTACGCTACATTGCTTGAATAAGCCAATCAATGACTGGCATGGCAGAAGCAGCTTTCAACCAGCAAGTAAACTAACCATGCACTTTACAGAATGTGGAGGCATGGTTATGTAAGGAACCACCCAGTTAAGATGCAGATGAAGAAGAATTCTTTTTTCCCCACTCAGAAGCCTGTGAATCTTTGGAATTCTCTAACCCAGAGAGCTGTGGGGACAGAGTCTTTGAACATATTTAAGGTTGTGTTGGATTTCTAGACCATAGGGAAGTAAACTCAATTGGATTTTGTTGGACGTATTGTATTTTATGATCTGTTGTTCATAAGCTTAATTGATGACTTCCTTACATATGCTCAAAAACAAAGCAGTAAACAACATACCTTTGATCTCAACTGATTATTGTTGGGACAGGAAAGGATTGAGATCTCACATAAATCATTCATAGACCAATTATAATGATAGATGATTTCACAACCTGTAGTAAATACAGCTTGGATGTATAGGTTACTGAAGGGTGTTTGGAGGTAAACACCAAGGTCAAGGTCAAAATCAAGTTTGCCATCTGCACAGGTACATGTCCATACGTTCAATGAAAACTTAATCCATCTTATCTTGGTGATACATAGGCACATGGCATCAAAATCAGAACTCACAAGAAAAACATAAAAATGCATCATCTTTACAAGAATGAACATCAACATCAAGTTTGTCATCTGCGCGTGAACATAATTATAACAAAAAAGTCAATTTTAGTACAAAGTGATCAAGATTGCCATAATTTTGCTATACTATAGCAATTGGAGTTGTGCCAGTTGGTTGAAGGGAAGTAGCTGTTCTCAAACTTGGCAGAGTGGGACTTCAGGCTTCTGTACCTCCTGCCTGACAGTAGCTGTGATAAGATGGTATGGCCTGGGAGGTGGAAATCTTTGGCAACAGATGTTTTATTTTTGAGGCAGTACCTGCTACAGATACTAATGAGGAGGAACATGCCCATCATGTATTGGGTTACTCTCTGTAGTTTCTTAAGCTCCTGTGCATTTCTATTGCTATATGAGGCCACGATTCGACCAGTCAGGATATCAGACACTTTCAACAGTACATCTGTAGGAATTTATTAAAGTGTTTGGTGACATGAAGTTGTTGACATTGAGCAATAAGTTGTTGTGGTCGTACATACAGGTCATATCTCACTCCTGTAAGCTGATTCATCATCACCTGTGATTTGTTCAACAACAGTTGTGTTGTTGGCAAATCTGAAGGTGGCATTGGAGCTGTGCTTAGTCACATAGTCTTGCTTGCATAGGAGTAGAGCAGAAACCTTGATATGCACCTGTATTATTGGTGGCAAGGAGATGTTGCTGCAATTCCTCACTGATTGAAGTCTGCCAAAGTGTAAGTCCGGAATCCCTTTGCAGAGGGCTGTACAGAGACCAAGGTCTTGAAGCTCGATGATGAAATTGGATGGGACGATTGTGTTCAAGATTAAACTTTAGCCGATAAACAGCAATTGGACATACGAGTGTCTGTTGTCCAGACAATCCAGAACAGAATAAAGAGCCATAGAAATCAGATCTACTCTTCATCTACTGTGGTAGAAGGCAAATTGAAATGGATCCAAGTATGGGCCAGCTAGTGGTGCAATGACATCAGCGCCAGACTCTGGAACAGAAGTTCACGGGTTCGAACCCAGTCGGGTCCGCTCCTGAGTACGCTTTGCATCCGTGCCGGGTTGAATGTTGAGATCGCAACTCGACCTCGTAAAATAAAGGGAAAAATACCGCGAAATGTCTGTGTGAGGAGTGGCGCACCGCACAGTCTCTCTCTCTCGCTCTGCGCCTTGTAAAGGCATGAAAAAGACATCATCCCGCCAACATCGCACACGCACAGACGCACAGGCACGCAGACGCACACGCACAGACGCACAGGCACGCATGCACATGCCAAAAAAGAAGAAATGGATCCAAGTCATTTTTGAGACAGGAGTTGACTTGCACTATTCTCAAACTCTCAATACGTTTCATTAAGGTTGATGTAAGCACTACCAGACTATAGGTATTGAGACAGGTCAACACATTCTTCATGGTCACTAAGAAAATAAACTTTTCTTTGCTGAATCAGGGGTATTAGTTTGACTACTTGTCCTTCATGTCTCATACTACTGTGGTTCTGTCTTAACTGCCCTGTAGACTGCCCAACTCAGTAATGTTAAACAATGATAAAGAAATACAAGAACTAGGTATGGTGGTTCCATAATTACCCACCATTATCTTCTCAGTTCTATTTGGATATATAATGAATGGTGGCATTGTCAAGTACCTACATCTGAAGATTGAATAGAGTTTGAAGAATAATACTTGTGAATGGGAGAAGAGAATGACGGCCAATTAGAAAAGCCTGTGGATTGTGGGGTACCCAGGTGTCAGTGATAGGCCAGTTATTCATTATTGATGTAAATGATTTGGATGTGAATGTACATGGCATGATTAGGAAGTTTGTTCATGATATTAAATTAAGAGGTTTTTGTCAAACATATGTTTATTAACAAGGTATATATGCAGTATACAATCCTGAGATTTATCTTTCTACAGACAGCCATGAAACAAAGGAACACCATGGAACTCAAAGAAACAAATACCCAATGCTCAAAAAAAGAACAAATCACATAAATGGCAAAAAATGAGTGAAAAACACAGAATATAAAACATCAAACAACAGAGTCATCGAAACAGTCTCGGAATGTTCAGTTTAGTTCAGTTCAATTTAGTGCTGAGTCATTCATTGTCTGCAGGTCCCAGATCCCATCCATCCCAATCAAAATCGCACAAAATATCAATTAATAAGGAGTAACCAGAAACCAGAAACACATAGCGTGAGCTGTGGAGTCCAAACCACAAACCGCATTGAGCAAACCTTACCCAACAACCGTGACTCTGGCTCCATCCTCCGGCAGCATTGTGAAAGAGGGAAAGAGAGTGACCAGTTACACGCAGGCATCTTCCTCCCCCAGCAGTGAGTGAGAGGGAGAGAGATACAGGTCAAATGGAGGCAGAAGGTACTGAACACCTACTCGCCTACCGTTCTCATCCTCATTGATTTCAATCTTGCTCAACACTCTTATCCAGGGATTTTTTTCAACGGGTGCTAGAGGTCGCCCACAGTTCTGTGAGAGATCATGATTAACAAAAGTAATTATTGTGTACTGAAATTCATGCAATATGTGAGGCTAGCGATTGCAGTGGTGGTCAGTAACTGAGTAATCCTGTTAGCCAGTGGTCTCCAACCACCGGGCCGCAAAGCGTGAGCTAACAGGCCACGAGGAAACAATATGAGTCAGCTGCACCTTTCCTCATTCCCTGTCACGCACTGTTGAACTTGTCTGTAAAAGACATGTTGAGGTGAGTTAACCCTAGTTGAACACCCGCCACCCCCACCCCCACCCCTGTTGGCTGGTCCGCAAGAATATTGTCAATATTAAACTGGTTCGCAGTGCAAAAAAGGTTGGGAACCCCTACCGTTAGCAATCCCATTGGAGATCTCTCAGCCCAGTATGGCAGTGCGCTGTGGTACCACGTTTGTTTGGTTGAGTCTAATCTCAGGTTTTGACATGAGATAGGGGAGGCCATTGATAATTGGTGAGCACTGTAATGCACGGAGGGGAGGACGGTAGGCTGATGAGGAGCGTGAAGTGCAGTTTTCGAGTATTGGATGGACTCGCCCATTTTTATATTTTATTAACCCCTGTGTCTTGTAGACATGTCTGACAGTCTAATGTGGCAATTTCTGAATTGCAATTTTCTGAGTTATTTCACTGCACCAGTGCAACAACACACAAAAAGTCCATCTTTACATTGAAAGCTATTTATCAATGGATTTTACATGGACTAGTGATCCAAGTTGTCCTATTCCATTGTGCCTAGTTTGTGGTAAACACTTACAAATGCAGCAAGGCTCCAGCAAAATCAAAAAGACACTCAACTACAAACCACAGCAATATGACACATTAAACTGCTGATTATTTTAAATGGCTACTGGAATCTCAAAATAGAATAAAGGTTTTGTTAATAAAATCACAGTCAGTAAAAGGGGCAAGGAAGTGAGTTATTTAGTAGCAGAAAAGGAAAAGTCATACAGTTGTTGAGAACCTAATAATGCCGCATGTAAAATTATAGTAGGTAAAATGCTAGGTCAAGATGCAGTATGAGAAATTGAAAAAGTTTTACGCTCAATGATGATAATGGCTGATTCTTCACTTGTGAAGATCAAGAGGGAAGAAGAATCCTTAGGAGCGATGGCATGACCATTGATGACTGTAGAGGCCAATTCTGGATCTGCAGACTCTGGAGCAGTAGGGACACAGGAACAGCTGGGATGACGGTGCTTGGTTAATGTTTCATCTTCATATCAGGAAACAAAAGATCTGTTTTTGAGGAACTGTATTGGCATCTGTACTGATGGTGCCCCATCGATGGTTGGCTCCATGAGAGGTTTTAGCTTCCCTTGTAAAAAAAAATAGAAAATCCTGATGTTGTCACATCATACTGCTTTCTTCACAGAGAGGTGTTAATGTCAAAACGTCTTGGAGATGAAATGAAAACATTCTGGTTGATGCTACAAAAATGGTTAACTTTATTAAACAAAGACCAGCTCACTAGAGAATGTTTTAAATAAAAACTAAAAACCTAGACATTTTTGGCTTAAGCCAGTTAATTTAACAGAAATTTATTATGTTTGCCTTAAGAGATTTTAAAATTTATGACAGGGAAAGTAAGATAAATTTCAAGAAAGGTAAACTAAGTTAAACTACCAGTTTTTTTCAAGAAAGGTTGGCTAAAAATTCATTCTCTCCTCAAAAGAGTATTGACAATTATTTTTGGATAATATCTACAACTTACTGATCACACTAACACACCGTGAGCTGTAGATATAATAATTTTTACACAGGGGTTCCCTGAGACCTGAAATTTATTTCAAGGGTTCCTACAGGACAAAAAGGTTGAGAATGGCTGCTCTAATCAGCGAGAAGTTGAATCTATTATGGGCTTGCACACACTGCTCAATGCCTCACTTAACTCCCTCAGAGACAGCAAAGCACCAGATCATTTAGTCAACCCAAAAATATACCATCAAAACCTAAACCTTACTCAGGATAGAAGTAGGTTCATATTTGAAAGAAGATATAAAAGAATTAAAGGAATTTGTTTCATGAACTGTTTGAAGAACGTTTTGAATCTTTGTTTGTGTTGTTGACTGGTGCCATCTTCTTCAGGAATAGGAGAAAAATAGCTTGATAGTGAAGCAGGTTATAATAGATTACAAAGAGATCTTGATCGGTTAGGGAGATAGGATGAGGAATGGCAAATAGATTTCAACTTAGGTAAGTGTGAGGTGATGCATTTTGGACTTTCAAACCGAGGTAAGATTTCTGCAGTGAATGGCTGCACAGACAAGAGTTGTAGAACAAAGCAACCTGGGAATTCAGGTGCACAGTTCATTGAATATGGCCATATAAGTAGATAGGGTGATGAAGAACAGTATTTAGCATATTGGCCTTCATCAAGTTTAGCAGAAGGGACATTATGTTGCATTTATCAAGTCGTTGTTGAGACTGCACTTGGAGGTAGTTCACCCTTTTATAGGAAAGATATTGTCAAGCTAGAAAGACTGCAGAAGAGATTTATATAAGGATGCTGCATGGGCTAATGGACCCAAGTTATAGGGAGGGGTTCTCTATGCTGAATTCTTGGAGCATAGAAACATTAGAGGTGACCTCATAGAAGTCTGTAAGAACATGAGGGGTATGGATAAGATGGACGGCCATAGTTGTGTCCTCATGGTTGCAAGTTCAAACCTAGTAGGCACAGATCCAAGAGAAGAAGGGAGAAATTAATAGAGACCCGAGAGGTACTTTCTTTACTCAGAAGGTGATGAATACCTGGAATTAGACCATAAGACTTAGGAGCAGAATTAGTCCATTTTGGCCAAGTGAGTCTCTTTGCCATTCAATAATGGCTGATACTTCTTTTCCTCCTCCTCAGCCCCACTCCCTGGTCTTCTCCCAGTAACCTTTGATGCCATGTCAAATCAAGAACCTATCAAGCTCTGCCTTAGATACACCAAACGCCTGGCCTCCACAGTTACGCATGGCAACAAATTCTACAAATTCACTCTCTGGTTAAAGAAATTTCTCTGCATCTCTGTTTTGAAAGGGCACCCCTCTAACTCGAGGCAGTGCTCTCTTGTCCTGCCCCCCCCCATTGGAATTATCCTTTTCACATCTACTCTCTCTAGGCCCTTCAACCTTCAAAAGCTTTTGATGAGATCCCTCCCCCTCATCCTTCTAAATTCCAGAGAGTACAGTCCCAGAGCTATCAAATGTTCCTTGTATGATAACCCTTTCATTCCTGGAATCATCCTTGTAAACCTCCTCTAAACCCTCTCCAATGTCAGCACACTTTTCTTAATGAGCTGTCCAAAAGTGTTCACAATGCTCAAGGTGAGTCCTCACCAGTGCCTTATAAAGTCTCAGCATTATATCCCTGCTCTTGTATTCTAGACCTCTTGAAATGAATGCTAACATTGCTTTTGCCTTCCTCACCACCAACTCTACCTGCAAGTTATCCGTTAGGATGTTCTGCACAGGTACTTCCAAGTCTCTTTGCATCTCAGATTTTTGGATTTTCTCCCCATTTAGAAGATAGGCTAAGCATTTATTTCTTCTACCAAAGTGAATGACCATTCATTTTCTAACATTGTATTTCATTTGCGACTTCCTTGCCCATTCTCCCAACCTGTCTACGTCCTTCTGCAGCCTACCTGTTTCCTCAACACTACCTGCCCCTCCACCAATCGTTGTATCATCTGCAAACTTGGCAACAAAACCGTCTATTCCATCATCTAAATTATTGATACACAGCAAAAAAAGAAGCGGTTCCAACACCAGTCCCTACGGAACACCACTAGTCCCTGGCATCTATTTATCCCACTTGCAATCTCTTCAAAGAATTCCAACTGGTTCATCAGGCAAGATTTTCCCTTCAGGAAACCATGCTGACCTTGTCCTACCTTATCCTGTGTCACCAAGTACTGCACTCCATAATCTCATCGTTAACAATTGACTCCAACATCTTCCCAACGACAGAGGTCAGGCTAACTGGTCTATAGTTTCCTGTTTGCTGCTTTCCTCCTTTTTTAAATAGTGAAGTGACATTTGCAATTTTCTTGTCCTCTGGCACCATGCCAGAGTCCAATGATTTTTGAAAGATCATTATTAACGCCTCCAAAATCTCCACCGATATATATTTCAGAACACTAGGGTGTAGTTCATCTGGACTGAATGACTTACATACCCTGAAGTCTTCCAGCTTTTTGAGCACCTCCTCCCTTGCAATAGTAACTGCACTCACTTCTCTTCTCTCACACCCTTCAACATCTGGCACACTGCTAGTGTCTTCCACAGTGAAGACTGATGCAAAACACTCAATTAGTTTATTTACACCATCTGATTCAAATACTTATTTAAACTGATTTATTTCATCTGAATGAGCTGCCAGAGGCAGAGTTCGAGGTAGGTACAATTACCTCTTTTAAGAGGCATTTGTATAGGTACATGGAGGAGAAGGGCATGGAGGGTTATGGTCTGAACACAGGTCGCTGGGTCTAACAAGGAAAATGCTGTGGTCAGCACTGTCCAATTAGACCAAAAAGACCAGCTTCCATGCTGTATTACTCTGACTCTGCGGCTCTGAAAGTTATATAAATCAGACATGTGGTTCTAAAACGTTTTAACAAATGAAGAAAGAAAGTTCATGGATAATTCAAGTAACTAAGGTACTACTCATATGAAGGAAAAGCAGGTGATGGATATGTTGCCTAGGAATTGCTTACGTTACTAAGATGGACAAAAGCAACGTACACACTAAGTCATCAAATGTAGAATCACATGACAGAATGTACATCTGATCATTAAATGTCAATCAAAAGACCCACGAAAATCTGGTCTAAAGTACAGAATCTTGAGAGCAGTGTTCAGCTTCACTTGCCAAGTAACAAGGGTGATGCTGAACTATTTGAGGCAATGTAAAAAGGGTCAAAAGATTGTTTGTTTCTTCAAAAGACAACTCTTGGGCTTATCCATTTTGAAGTGTGGACACCAGGATGGCTAAGGAACTGGGAAAGAGCAATAGCAATAACAAAGTAGTATGTATGTAAGGCTGCATTTGTGAAAGGGAAATTTAGCAAAAATGAGAAAATTCTTCATAAACAGTAGGGATCAACCCACAAAATAAGCAGTGAAGTTGAAAATTCAACTAAAACTTTTGAGGAAATGTAGTATTTGGCGGGGGGGGGGGTGGTATTGTCCATCTTGATAAGCAAGTAAGATGAACAAGAAATCCTGTGATCTTATGACTTGTGCATACTAAAAAGCAAGGATCTCAGCTGCCCAACGTTTTATTTGTCCTCCCTTGACCAAGTAACTGAGGGAAGAGGAAGAAAAAGCACCGGAAGTAGAACAAGTGGATAGCTAGGTTGTTGGTCAGCAGTGTTTACTTGGTTTCTCTTTGTAAAGATTGTGTCTGACCGGGGCAGCATTGTAGCATAGGAGTTGGCACAATCGTCTTACAGTGCCAGCAATTACCAACTGGGGTTCAGTTCCCAAAGCTATCTGTAACGAGTCTGTACATTCTCCTCATGGCCAACATTCTCCTCCAGGTGGCCCAGTTTCCCTCCATATTCCAAAGACATTCCAAAGGATTAGGGCTAGTAAACTGTGGGCATATCAAGTTGGTGCTGGAAGCACAGCCACACTTGCAGGCAGCCCCCAACCCAATCGTCACTGATTTGATTTGACGCAAACAATGCATTTCACAGTGTGCTTTGATGTACATGTGACAAGTAGAGGTACTCTAATCACTTCATCAAATCTGATAAGTATTTCTGCATTGTTTTATTTGGTACTGTAGACTTCCTGCAACCAGAATATTGTAGTGGAAGAGCTGTTTCAATTAAGATATATAACACTGTAATTTAAAACAAATTGTGCAATATTCAGATAAAAATGAATACAAGGCATTATGGCATTTTTGTGTGGATGCAAACACATACACTGTTCCTGGTCCAATACCGTAGCATGCTTCTTATACTTATTTTCTGCACATTTGCACCAATCGTTCATTGGGAGATTTGGAAGTAAGGAATTATTATCTAATTTGTCGTATGTTATTGGGGTATTATTCAACTACTGACAGTTGCATGAATTTCAAAGGAAAGATTACTGTGCTTTTACAAACATGAGACACTGCCTGGCCTCACACACAAAATGCTGGAGAAACTCAGCAGGGCAGACAGCATCTATGGAAAAAGAGTAAACAGTTGACGTTTCGGGCTGAGGCCCTTCATCGTGTTGCTTGGATTTCTAGTATCTGCAGATTTTCTCATCTTTGCACTAATACTGCTGACCTGCTGAGTTCCTACGGTACTTTATGTGTGTTGCTTTGGATTTCCAGTATCTGAAGACTTTCTTGTGTTCAAGATTACTCTGCTTTGTTGCTTTTACTATACCTCCTTGTGGTCTTCCAAACATACATAAGCTTCCACTGGTGATCTGGATGATAGAGTAACTTGATGAATCGATGAATGTCTTAGCAAAATCAGCAGCCAGAAAGGTACAATACAGGCCCTTTGGCCCACAAAGCTGTGCCAAATAGGTCTAACTTAGAACTACCTAGGCTTCACCCATAGCTCTCTACTTTTCTAAGCTCCATGTAGCCATACAGGAGTATCTTAAAAGACCCTATTGTTTTCGCATCCACCACCGCCGTTGGCAGCCCATTCCACGCACTCATCACTCTCTGCGTAAAAAACTTAACCCTGACATACTGCTCGAGTACAGACCATCATAGGTTAAAGCCAAGCAGTCAGCAAATCTAGTTGTGTTGGCATGGCACGGTAGCTTTTAATCTTGGCTGTGTTCATGAGATGCAAGCTTTGCTATTCATCTGTGCTGCACAGTGTTCATTACCAAAAAATCTTTATATTTTATCTGACATGGAACCGTGAAATTATTCGTTTGAGTCAGATGCAAAGCTGAATGATACTGTTGCTCTTTTAAATTACATTATCAGAAAAATCAGAATTTTTGAGAGAAAAAAATCAATTTTCTGAATTAAAGGTATATGTAAATGTACTGCAATAATGTAACTGACCATTGGGATGCAATGTAATTATAGACTACCCTGCTTTTCTGCCTTGTGTGTATTCTGTGAAGACAGGAACAGCATTCAACTTTTCAGGCATGTTCTGTCAATCAAATAGCTCTGGGCTGATTAGGATCTGAACTCTGAAATTGTTCTATAATTTTCAATACCCTTGTCTATCAATCTCCATTTTGTCATTCCCAATTGATTTTATCCTCATCAAACTTCCTCTGCACTCTAAAGAAGCACATTCTGACATTACCTGACTGTCTTGCTTTTAATTTTAAGATCATACTTCAACTTCTAAGCTGTCAAAACATATCATAAGCACACTAATTGGACTACTTAATCTTCTACTTTCAGTGAAATACAAGGCTAATAACAGCAACCTGGTCTCATATTTAACCATCATAGTTATGGTTTTATCTCAAGCCAATATTTTCACCTGAAAAGAAAGATATTTATATTATATCTTTCACCTCCTCCAATCAGCCCCATTGTGCTTTGCATCCAACAGTGCCTTTTGTTATATTGTAATTTCTGAAGTTATGTATCCTGTTTGTGAACAGTAAATCCTAAACCAAAACCAGATAATTTTTGTAAATAAATTTTGTTTAGAACTGATTTGCAGTACCCAGGACTCAATATAGTGCTCTAGGCAGGATCTGAACAAAATCATGTAACTTTCACTCCTTTGTATTCATGTCCTCTTCAGCAAAAGACCAATATTCTTTCTTATGTCCATTCACTCTACTTTTCGTGATTTGAATAACCATATCTTCTCTACAGTCATTCATCTTTCATCATGCAGAAAATGCTTTCTAAGATCTAAAATTGAATTACTACAGAACTTTCCCACACTGAGCTCCACAGTGAGGTTTTGCCTCCTCACTTAAAGTTCAAAGTTCATTTATTATCAAAGTACGTACATATTATACAATCATGAACTGTGTTTCCTTACAAGTAGCAAGAAACCCAAAAACAAGAAGCACAAAACAAGAAACACAAAAAAAATTAAGAAAAAGACCAAACACCTGATGTATAGAGAGAGAAAAATACACAAATCATGCAAACAACAAAAGCAAGCAACAGCATTCAGAATGAAAGTGATTCCAGAGACACGAAGCCTGGAGCATCCAGAGCAGGCCCATAGCCTCAAGCAATCTAGCAATACCTCTTTAGAATCTTTAGTTCCCACTTAAACTACCAACACACACACCTTTGTCAGCAAACTTGGATGTATCTTTCTTTCATCCTTAGTCTAGTTAATTGATAAAATATTGTGAAATATTGTCTTCTTATAACTTATCCTTATGAACTAGTATCCATCACATTCTGCAATTGGACTACATCCACCTTATCACTACTCTGTCTCCTACCTCATAATTAACTCTCTACACAAAGAAATAACCTGAGTCAAGCTCCCTGAGCTTTCATTTTTCTGTGCTAGTGGTTTATAGAAATATATATAAAAAATTCCAACAAAGAATACTTTGTTACAGCCATTAATATCGACATAAACATATTCTAGGCTTGTAACACGCGATTTCCAATGTGGTTTCATGACAATCATGCCAAAAATTCCATGGTGGTTCTTTCTGAATAGTCACTTTTCCCTAAGTTTACTGTCAGTACCTTCAGTTGAACTTTGTCTTTTTGTGTGTTTTCCCCCTACCCGTCAGTCTGTGGTTTTGTATTGCCATGTGGTCTTGTTTTCATGCCCCATATGCTCCTATTCCTGCTCCTGCTCTACTCCAGCCCCTGTATTACTGAGTACTCAGCCTCTCACCTGTTTCTCATTATTACCTGTTTTGCTGCTACTACTGCCTCACTGTGCTCCACCTATCGTCTGCCTCTCTGCTTATTGCTCAGTGTATTTTAGTCCTGTGATTGCACCTGTTTGTTGCCAGATTGTGCCAGTGAGTTTTCCTGAGCCTTTCCAGCATTTGTATCTGTACTCTGTTCATCTGAATATTGACTCTGCCTGTTTCCTGATTCTGGTTTTTGGATTTCTCTGGAATTTTTGATCTCCACCTGAATTTTGATGCTGACTTTGTTGCCCCTCTGGATTTGCTACTCAGTAAGTATCACAGTGTACACAGTACTTGGTCTGCAGTTGGATCCTTGCTTCAGCGTCCTGACATTTACAGACACTCTATGGCCTAGATAAAGACTTAGTAACTGAAAAACCTAACATTTGAGTCACCGATTTGTAATTTACCAAATAATCTGAAATTCTGCTTTAAACAGTAGAAAGGTACTGGCAAGTTTCCACCATTTAAGATATTTGTCTACCCATACGCTTATAGTTTATTTAGAACAGAGAGGAGTACAGCCTGGGAGCAGGCCCTTCAGCCCAACATGTTGTGCCAAGTGAATTAAACCAGTAATTAAATGCTTAACTAAATTAGTTCCTCCTGCCTACACAAGTCCATACCCTTCCGCCTCTGTGCAGTCATGTGCCTATCTAAAAGCCTCTTTAATGTTTCTGTTTTATTTGCTTCCACTGCCACAGCTGGAGGCACATTCCAGGCACCTTTGCACTATTTGTGTAAAAAGCTTCCCCTGCACATTTCCCTTGAACTTATTCCCTTCAGATTCAATTAACTTTTTTAATTTAGAGTTACAACAGAGGAACAGGCCCTTCTAGCCCAATGAGCCTGCAGTGCCCAATTATACCTATGCGACCCATTAACCCATTTGTCTTTGGAATATGGGAGGAAACCAAAGCATCCTGAGGAAAACCGCCTAGTCACAGGGAGAACATCAGAACTCCTTCCGCTAACTGTTGCACTGCCCGATTAAATGCATGCTCACTAGTATTAGACATATTGTACCTGGGAGAAAGATATTGTCTATTCTATGTATGCCTCTTGTAATCTTAAAAGCATTTCAGTAGGTTCAATAGGTATATTTATTGTCAGGGAAATGTATACAATATACATCCTGACATTCTTTTTCTTCACAGACATCCATGAAAACAGAGAAGTGCCCCCAAAGAATGAATGACTGTTAAAACATTAGAACCCCAAAGCCCATTAGAACTCCCCACCCCATGCACAAGAAGCAGCAAGGCAATGACCCCACTCCCACCAGCAAAAAAGTATCAGCACCTTCCACAGAGCACTCACGCGTGCAACAAAGCATTAATAAAGACACAGACTTGCAGTACCCCAAAAACTACTCATTCACCCTTTATTTTGACATGCCACAGGTTTTCTCTCTCTCCCTAATAAGGGAAAAGAGATGTCCCCATTTCACAGCGAGAGGGGAGATATAACAAACAACTCGCCAATTTACAATGATAGAAGTCTGTTGCATCGCTCTTTCTGTGCTCTGTGCCCAGAGAGCCAGCACCAAAAAGGCGCAACTCTCCAGACACAGAACTCCCGGAAGCTAACCCACTGCTCCTGATATTCCTTGTTCTCCCGCAATGCTTCAGTCGGGGGCACTGGCCAAGAATCAGCGTGTCCCCAGAGCCACAAAAACTTGGAAAACTGAAGGTGCGCTCGTCTTCCAGGCCGTGTCCTCGGGGAAATCAAAAAGCAGCCAGTTGTGAGGCCCTGAGTGGGTACCATTCCTGCAATAACTGAAGTCAGAGTGTAACTCCAGGTTAGGGTCTTCAAAAGAACCCCCAAACCCTGAAAAGGAAGAAAACAGATAGAAATAGTGCTGTTTCCAAAGATGCAAGCAAAGGAGTTTTCCCTTAGTGCCATCTTGACTTTGCTCCACCTCCCACTTCTATCAGTTGTCGCCTCAGCCTTCCCTGCTCCATTGAAAACAGCACAAATTTCTCTAATCTCTCCTTACAGCCCCTGTCCTCTAATCCATGCAGCATCTCTAAAGTTTCCACATCCATCTTAGAATGGGGCAGCCAAAATTGAATGCAATACTCCAAATCTGGCCTTCCAGTTTGTGCAAATATTTATTGACTTCTTATAAACCTGTCCTTATGTTGTTATTCTTTATCTCATTTCTCTTGTTAATCATGGTCACATCATTGCATAAGGAGACCTCTTAAACTCTTAGAAGGACGTGCTGATCTTTATGTCCACAAAATACATTTTGGAAAACCTTTCAATGCTCAGTTTTAATTATTAATACTACTACCCATTCTTTTGTGGTCAGTTCCTATCTGAACCACTTTTCCTGGACTGGTCGGTTCTGGAATATAATACTAACCCACAAGTATTTTCTTCAAAATCAGTTAACTGGAACTTACACACAAATGTATGGAACATTCATACAAAGCCCCAATATATGGGGCTTTGGCCCAAGATGTTTGTGTCATCTTGCAAAATTTTGATCGAACATTTTTGCTGCATTGAAATTTGAACTTTTTTTCCCCTTCGCTCAATTGAATTTAGAATAAGTTTTACAGACAGAATCATACAGCAAGGAAACAGATACCATTGAATTTATGCTGACTATCAACACCCATTTAATTCCCATTACATTCCCATAATCAGTCGCATGCTGAGCTCTATCGTGCATCTACACCTTAGGGGCGATTTACAATGCCTGTAACACCTAACTTGCACTCATTTGGGGAGTGCAAGGAAATGAGGGCACCCCAAGGTAAGCACTCACATTTGTAGTAAGAACATGCAAACTACATGCTGAAAGTATCAGAGGACAGGATTGGAACCAGGTTGCTGAAGCTGTGAACCTGCTGTGCTACGACAACCCTAATCAATCTGTGCCACAGTACCAACTTCTTTCATCACTGGGAATGAGTAGGCTATTCCTGAACTCCAGCATACATAAAATAGATACAACATGAAAGGTGAAGTTCAAACGAATTTACAAAGCTGTTACAGAGCTGCGAATTTATTTTTCAAGTGTTCTGCCATGTATAAATAATAAACCGCAAAACAAACATAATTGAGTAACACAGCAAATGCTGGAGGAACTCAGCATGTCGGGCAACATATTTTTATATGTGTTTGTGTAAAACAGGTGATATCAAATCAATTCTTTATTGCTCTCGTTGACTTTTCAAATTCTCAACAGCATAATTGCTTCAGTTATTTGAAATGAGTCTGGTATGTGTGTTAAAGCAGAGTTGCATAACTATATTATTGGAAGAGCCCGATTTAAGACCATAAGAACATAAGATGTAGGAGCAGAATTAGGCCATTTGGCCCATTGAGTCTGCTCCGCCATTTCATCATGGGTGATCCAATTTTCCTCTCAGCCCCAGTCTCCTGCCTTCTCCTCGTATCTCTTCATGCCCTGACCAATCAAGAATCTATCAATTTCTGCCTTAAATACACATGAAGATTTGGCCTCCACAGCCACCTGTGACAAAGAATTCCACAGATGCACCACTCTCTGGCTAAAGAAATTCTTCCTTATCTCTGTTCTAAAAGGACGCCCTCTATTCTGAGACTGTCCTCTAGTCTTAGACTCTCACACCATAGGAAATATCCTCTCCACATCCATTCTATCAGGGCCTTTCACCATTTGATAAGTTTCAATAAGGTCACCCCTCATTCTTCAGAACTCCGGTGAATACAGGCCCAGAGCCATCAAACGCTCTTCGTATGACAAGCCATTCAATCCTGGAATCATTTTCATGAACCTTGTTTGAACCCTCTCCATTTTCAGCACATCCTTTCTAAGATAAGGGGCCCAGAACTGCTCACAATACTGCAAGTGAGGCCCTCACCTGTGCTTTATAAAGGCTCAGCATTACATCCCTGCTTTTGTATTCCATTCCTCTTGAAATCGAGACAGGTGCAATGCGACAGGTAAAATTAGAGATCTTGTAGTTAGTGATCCGCTTGGAAAGGCTGGTCACAGTATGACTGAGTTTCTCATACAAATGGAGGGTGCAATAGTTCGATCTAAAACCAATGTATTATATCTAGGCAATGGAGAGAACAACGGGATGAAATGAATTGAATTGACTTTAGTTCTTACATCCTTCACATACATGAGGAGTAAAAATCTTTACGTTACATTTCCATTAATGAGCAAATTATAGTAATTTGTATTAAATAGTATGTACAGTAAGGTATACAACAGAACAGTCAATATAGCTTAGAAATACAATTGTGTCAGCGTAAATTAATCAGTCTAGTAACCTGGTGGAAGAAGGTGTCCTGGAGTCTGTTAATCTTGGCTTTAATGCTGTGGTACCATTTCCCAGATGTTAGCATCTGGAACAGTTTGTGCTTGGGGTGACTCGGGTCCCCATGATCATTTGGGCCCCTTTTACGGATCTATCTCTGTAAACGTCCTGAATAGTGAGAAATTCACATCCACACCACTCTCTGCAGAGTCCTGTGATTGAGGGAAGTACAGTTCCCATACCAGGTAGTGATGCAGCCAGTCAGGATGCTCTCAGTTGTGCCCCTGTAGGAAGTTCTTAGGCTTTAGGGACTCAAGCTGAACGTCTTCAGCCGTCTGAGATTGTGCTTTTTTCACCACACAGCCATATGTACAGACCAAGTGAGGTCCTCGGTGATGTGCATACCAAGGAACTTAAAGCTGTTCAACCTCTCAACCCCAGATCCATTGATGTCAATAGGGGTGAGCCTGTCTCCATTCCTCCTGTGGTCCACAACCAGCTCTTTTGGTTTTTGCAACGTTGAGGGAAAAGTTGTTTTCTTGACAGCACTGTGTCAGGGTGATGACTTCAGCTCCGTAGGCTGCCTCATTATTATTTGAGATAAGGTCAATCAATGTAGTATCATCTGCAAATTTAATTAGCAGATTAGACCTGTGGATAGCGACACAGTCATGGGTATACAGAGTCTCATGGATGAGGGAAGATTTGGCTAGCATAGACTGGGCACACCGGCAATATGGTGGGACAGTTGAGGAACAGTGGAAGATTTTCAAAGAGATTTTTCACTGTACTTAACTAAAGTATATCCCAGATAAAAGTATGGACTGTAAGGGTGGGGAGAGCTAACCTTGGATAACTAAGGAAATAAGAAAAGCCATCAAACAATAACTCATGTGTCCAAAGTCGCCAAGAGTAGTAGGAAACTGGAAGATTTGGAAAACTTTAAAAAGCAACAAAGAACTACTAAGTGAGCAATAAAGATAGGGAAGATAAATTATGAAAATAAACTAGAACACAATATAAAAATGGATAGTAAAAGTTTTTATAATTATATAAAGCAGAAAAGGATGGCTAAAGTGAACAAGGTCCCTTGGAGGACGAGAAGGGGAATTGATATTGGGTAATGAAGAAATGGCTGAGGCTTTGAATGACTATTTTGTGTCGGTCTTCATGTTGGAGTATACGTCTAACATGCCAAAGAGAGATGTTATGGATACGATGGGAGGTGAGAACCTCAATACAATAGCTATCATTAAAGAGGTACTGCTAAGCAAAATTTTGGTCCTGAAGATAGATAAGTTCCCTGGACCTGATGGAATGCATCCCAGGATACTGAAAGAAATGACAGTTATAATAGGGGCTTTGGTGATAATATATCAAAATTCTGTGGACTTTGGGTAGGACCTGGCAGACAGGAAGAAGGAAATGTCACACCACTGTTCAAAATAGGATATAGGCAAAAGGCCACTCAGTTTAACATCTGTAGCTGGGAAAATGCTGAAGCCAGCATTTAAGAAGAAATAGCAAGGCATTTGGAAGGAAATGGATCCATCAGGCAGATGCAGCATGGATTCAGCAAAGACAGGTCCTGTTTGACCAACTTACTGGAGTTCTTTGAGGATATAATGTGCACAGTGGATAGAGGGGAACAGATGGATGTTATTTACTTGGATTTCCAGAAGGCGTTCGATAAGGTGCCACATTAAAGACTTATCCATAAATAAGGATGAATAGAGTTGAGCATAGGTGTATTAGCATGGATAGAGGATTGATTAACTAATAAAAAGCAGAGAGTTGGGATACACAGGTGTTACTCTGGTTGACAATCAGTGGTGAGCAGTGCACTGCAGGGGTTGGTGCTGGGCCCGAGATTATTCACGATCTACATTAGCCATCTGGAAGAGGGGACCAAGTGTAGTGTATCTAAGTTTACTAATGACACTAACCTGAGTAGAAAAGAAAATTGTGCAGAAGATATGGAGAGTCTGTGGAGAGATATAGATAGGTTAAGTGAGTGGACAAGGGTCTGGAAGATCAGATTATTTAAATGGTAAAAAAAAACTGCCGTATGCTGCTGTGCAGAGGGACTTGGGAGTGCTTGTGCATGAATCACAAAGGGTTGGTTTGCAGGTGCAGCAGACCATCAACAAGGCAAATGGTATGTTGGCCTTTATTGCTAGATTGATTGAGTTTAAGAGCCGGGAAGTTATGCTGCAAATGTATAGGGTACTGCTGAGGTCACATTTGGAGTACTGTGTGCAGTTCTGGTCTCCTTACTTGATGAAGGATATACTGGCTTTGGAGGGGGTGCAGATGAGGTTCACCAGGTTGATTCCAAAGATGAGGGCATTAGGCTATGAGTAGAGATTGAGTTGTCTGGGACTGTACTCACTGGAATTCAGAGGAATGAGAGGAGATATATAGAAATATATAAAATTATGAAAGGGATAGATAAGGTAGAGGCAGAAAAGTTGTTTCCACTGGTAGGTAAGACTAAAACAAGGGGACATAGCCTCAAGATTTGGGTGAATAGATTTAGGATAGAGATGAGGAATAACTGCTTTTCCCAGAGAGTGGTGAATCTTTGGAATGCTTTGTCCAATGTAGCGGTGGAGGCTACCTCAGTAAATATATTTTTAAAAAGATTGGAGAGATTTTTGCATAGTAGGAGGATTAAAGGTTATGGGGAAAAGCTAAATGGTGGAGATGAGTCCATAGCCAGATTAGCCATTACCTTGTTGAAGGGCGGAGCAGGCTTGAGGGGCCAGAAGGCCTACTCCTCCTATTAGTTATGTTTTTATGCTGATGCTAACATTGCATTTGCCTTCCTCACCACAGAGTGAACCTTCAAATTAACTTTTCAGGAATCCTGCACAAGGACTCCCAATGCAAAATTAGCAACCCAAACCAGAGCCATTGCGTTTTGCTCCATCAGATATTGATATTTTTCATTATGTTAAAAGACAGAGGTCCCATTGTTCTCAATGCTCAGGGGACTGATTTCAAAATCCATGAGGCAATGTTGCAACACCTTATATTCGGTTTGGGTAGCCTCGAATCTAATGGCATGAACATCCATTTCTCAAACTTCTGATAATTGTCCCCCCATCTTCTCCTGCCACCATTCCCGTATCCCTCTTTTACTTTATATCCTTATGTGCCCATCACCTCCCTCTGGTGCTCCTCCTCCTTCACTTTCTTCCATGGTCTTCTACCCTCTTCTATCAGATTCCATCATCTGCAGCCATTTATCTCTTCCGCCAATCAACTTCCCATTTCTTTTCTTCACCCCTTCCCCTTTCCAGGTTTCACCTATTGCCTACCACCTTGTACTTCTTCCTCCCCTCCCTCCACCTTAGAAACATAGAAACTTAGAAAACCTACAGCACAATACAGGCCCTTCGGCCCACAAAGTTGTGCTGACATGTCCCTACCTTAGAAATTACTAGGCTTACCCATAGCCCTCTATTTTTCTAAGCTCCATGTACCTTTCCAAAAGTCTCTTAAAAGACCTTATAGTATCTGCCTCCACCACCATTGCCGGCAGCCCATTCCATGCACTCACCACACTCTGAGTAAAAAACTTACCCCTGACATCTCCTCTGTACCTACACCCCAGCACCTTAAACTTCTTGTGGCAACCTTTTCAGCCCTGGGAAAAAGCCTCTGATTATCCACACGATCAATGCCTTTCATCATCTTGTACACCTCTATCAGGTCAGCCCTCATCCTCCGTCACTCCAAAGAGAAAAGGCCAAGTTCACTCAACCTGCTTTCATAAGGTATGCTCCCCAATCCAGACAACATCCTTGTAAATCTCCTCTGCACCCTTTCTATGACTTCCACATCCTTCCTGTAGTGAGGCGACCAGAACTGAGCACAGTTCTCCAAGTGGGGTTTGACCAGGGTCCTATATAGCTGCAACATTACCTCTCAGCTCCTAATTTCAATTCCACGATTGATGAAGGCCAATACACCGTATGCCTTCTTAACCACAGAGTCACAGCAGCTGCTTTGAGCGTCCTATGGACTCAGTTCCCAAGATCCCTCTGATCCTCCACACTGCCAAGAGTCTTACCATTAATACTATATTCTGCCGTCATACTTGACCTACCAAAATGAATCACTTCACACTTATCTGGGTTGAACTCTATCTGCCACTTATCAGCCCAGTTTTGCATCCTATCGACATCCCGCTGTAACCTCCGACAGCCCTCTACACAACCCACAACACCCCCAACCTTTGTATCATCAACAAACTTAATAACCAACCCTCGACTTCTTTCTTCAGGTCATTTATAAAATTCACGAAGAGTTAGGGTCCCAGAACAGAACAGATCCCTGAGGCACACCACTGGTCACTGACCTTCATGCAGAATATGACCCATCTATAACCACTCTTTGCCTTCAGTGGGCAAGCCAGTTCTGGATCCACAAAGCAATGTCCCCTTGGATCCCATACCGCCTTACTTTCTCAATAAGCCTGGCATGGAGTACCTTATCAAATGCCTTGCTGAAATCCATATACACTACATCTACTGCTCTTCCTTCATCAATGTGTTCAGTCACATCCTCAAAAAATTCAATCAGGCTCGTAAGGCTCGACCTGCCCTTGACAAAGCCATGCTGACTAGACCTTCCTGCACTGACTTCTCATCCTTTTTCCTGGTGAAAGGTCTTGGCCCGAAACGTTGACTATAGATGCCGTATGTACTGCTGAGTTCTTCCAGCATTTTGTGCATATTACTTGGATTTCCAGCATCTGCAGAACTTCCTCATGTTTATGGAAAATCTATAACTGATTAGGATACACTTACTGTGGCTAAGTCTCAGCACCAAGTGTAAGGTGTAAATTAATTATAATCCCTATGAAAGAATAATATTAGCACATCTGACTGTAAAATTTAAACACATTTGTAATTGGAAACCAAATAATTCCCATGAAAATATTCTGTCTTTCCTCAGCAAACTGCTAATTTAAGAAATAATGTTACCAATATTATTAATGTGCGGAAGGTACAAATTAAAAGAAATTTCATTGAATATGTTTAAGTGGAGGTTGATGAGTTCTTGATTAGCAAGTGTGTTAAAGTTTACAGGGAGAAGGTAGGAGAATGGAGTTGAAAGAGATAATAAATCAGCTATGATGGAAAGATAGAACAGACTTGGTGGGCCAAATGGCCTAATTCTGCTCCTATTTCTTATGGACTCTAAAAGAAAGAAAAGAATGAGAAGTTGGTACTTACAACAAAATCAAAAATGTCTATTCCACAAGTCTCTTCAAAGAAAATAAACATTCCTTCTTCAGGTAAGTATGCTGCTGTATTTTGGTGTTTAAAATTGGAAGTCAGTCAACTTTATAAATGCAAATGAGGTCAAAGAGTTTTCTTATAGGTATTACAGGTAAACATTATCCTTCTGTATTCTCCCTTCAATAAAAGCTGCACAGCAATGAAACTAGAATTGAATTTTATTCCTCTCATGTTCCCATCACAGAATAAATACTTCCGGTACGATACCAGTGAGTTCAGATGCAGCAGCTTCTATGGGTCAACAAAAGATTTATTTTCTTTTTTTTATACGATTGCAAGACCCTGATAGACATTAAGAACTTAAAATTCTGTGGTTTTCCCATTCAGTGAGGTGCTCATTAATGTAAAAACTGAAGGAGCTGGAGTTGGTGTGGACTGCGATGCTGCCTGCGGCAGAGAGGTGTTGTGCTTGGAGGTGTGCAAGTGAGTGGTGATCTTAGTTGTGTTTCTTGTTAAGGCAAGAAACTGTTGGATAGTGGTGGTGTGCAATGTTGCAGGTTCAATTCATTGGCTTATTGGTGAATGGCAGAGTGCCAGAGGCAGTGTGGCACAGCACCCATGCTGGAGTTAGTGCTGCCCCCAGACTTCGCTCAGCAGAAGACAAGCTGAGATGTGCTCGACTGCAGACTGCTGCAACATTCTCAGACTCAGGGACTAGGACAAGTTTTTTGTATGTGTGACTGTATTTTACTGCTATCTTGTCTTCTATGTGCTTGCTGTCTTATGTGAGCTTTGCTGTGTATGACTTTTGGTACTATGTTTTATACCTTGGCCTCAGACTAATACTGTTTTGTTTGGCTGTATCCATGGCTATTCATGTACAATTGAATGACAATTAAACTTGAACCTAAATTTGTAGTTGAGTATAAAGTATCTTACTGAAGCATTTTTAATGTTGACTACAATTAAAGAAGCCAAGCACAAATTGAATCACTTACATAGAAGGTATAAGCATAGTTTATGTGAAATAACAGTAACAGAACAGCATTCCAGAAATAAGCTTTCTGATCTGAAATTTCATTTGGTTGGTTTCATTCTGCGAGAGACCTGTGCTGTTTACTCTGGCTTTATCTTTTTCACTGATCTATTGTCAGATCTGTTTTTGCATCAACTCATAACATATAAATGGAAAATAAAATGACATTTTAAATTGTTTCCCATGGTAAATCATACTGGCAAATGTCAATTACTCTGATGTCTCTTGAGCCATTTTACATTATAATGTACTTTGAATAAGCATTGCTTTGGTGGAAAGTAAGTTAAAAAGTTGAATTGTTTCCAGGGTCTGGGAGTACCTTTTGATCTTTTATGAAGTTAAGCTGAAAGTCACAAAACTGCAAGTTAATTTACTCCAAAGATGAAGTGGACTGAAAATAAAGCAATGAAATTGTTTTTTTTAATTGAATGGTGTATTGCCTTAGCAGCAAATTATGCTGTTGTACAAAATCCTGTGGAGATGAAATTGTAGCATAATGTCTTGGTCTGATGCAGTGATAATTGATGTACTTCAGATCCATTTCATGGTTGGACAATTTGGATTGCGTACTGCAAGAACTTAGTCAGTGATTTATCAGCTGTAAGGTCATTTGAAGTTGGCCAGAGTTGTTTAAGGTCAATTACAGTCAAGCAGTGAAAGTGGTACTGAGGTTTGAAAATGTCATTACCGCACTAAAAATAAGTAACAAGTGTTAACCTGTGAAGTGTATCTGAACCGTCTCTTCTTAAAAGATCAGATGTCTTTCTGACACAGAGTATCAGCTTCATCGTCTGCATAATATGCAAGAGATAAAAGACTAATGGTATGATCCAATCTGCACTGACTGGATCTCTTTCATTCAAAGATACTGAAGGAAAACAATTAGCATGCAGTTTTATAAAGTCATCAGCATACAGACTGAGGTAATAGTCCATCTGTGTCTGCAAAAATTAATATCTGTCTGAGGGGGAATAAACCCTATGACAGCAGCACCAGCTGCACTAAGTTCAAAGTACATTTATTATCAAAGTCGGTGTACATTATACAACCTTGAAGTACATTTATTATCAAAGTCGGTGTACATTATACAACCTTGATGTTCTTCTCCTTACAGGCAGCCACAAAACAAAGGAACCTCAAAAGAACCCATTTTGAAAAGACTATCAGATGCTTGGTACCCAGAGAGAACAAAACATGTGCAGACAATAGAAGTAAGCAAATAGCATTCAGAACTGAAGTTTTATGATAGACACGAAGCCAGGCGTCACTACTGCTGGAACAGGCCGCAGCCCCAGTTCAGCACAAAGCTGAGTAAGTATTGCAGGACTACAGATGTGAAGCCAGTCATCACTGCAGCCAGCGCAGTCCACGGCCTCACTTCAGTGCGGAGCTGATTAGAAGTCATAGAGCAGCAAGCAGAATTGAGAAAATCTAGGCAGAACTAGCCTGTAGCCCGCATCCGATCCTGATATCTTGACCATTCCACTTTGGCCCGGCACTTAAATTGTCCAAACATTGGATCAGTCCTCGCTCTCAGACAGCTCTGGGGCCTGGACCCCACTACCACGATTTGGCGCGCACCTGATCTTTCTAATTCGGCTCAGTGCTTAAATCAATCAGATACCTGGATTTTGCTCACTCCCGCACCACCATGATTCACCTTTATTGAACAGGATATTGGAACTGGGAAGTGTTTGATTAGGGGTAAGGAAGGGAAATCAGGTGAAAAAGGAATAAGGAAATAGAAGGGAGGAAATAGTCTGAGTTAAAAGAGGTCTGCAAGAGGGGCAATGAGTAATTTGAGATTGGGGAGGGAGGCTGGTGAGAGACTGCCAATGTATTTAACATGCAATCAGGAGCAGCCACTGCTGCATCTCCTGTCTCCACGTTTGAGTATGTTTAAAGTTTCAGCACTAGACTCCAGTAATCCTTTCGAAGAGTCATTGCTTAGTGTCTGGAAACATTTGTTACCTGAATGCAGCTGTCCCAGCTGAAAAAATGAATGTCAAAGGACTAATGTTTAAATTCTATTTCATTTTTCAGATTGTGGATGGTACCTTTGACATCCACACCAGTGTGACTCAGAACGTGCAACTGACAGTAACCATATTGCATCCATAGGTATCAAACACTTGTCTGTTAAAAGGATGTGTTGTCTAAGTTTATTTACAAACGTATTTGTTGAGTGCAGAATAGGCTCCTCCAGCTCCCCGAGCCACGCTGCCCATCAATCCCCCAGTTTAATCCTAGCCTAATCATGGGACAACTTACAGTGACCAATTAACCTACCAACCAGAATGCATTTGTACTGTGGGAGGAAACCAGAGTACCCACAGAAAACCCACATGGTCAATGGGGATAACGTACAAACTCCTTTCAGGTAGTAGAAGGAATTGAACCTGGTTTACCTGTACTGTAGAGCATTCTACTAACCACAACACTACATCGTTCTGATACCTGTGGAACCAATACTGGTTTCCATTCAGGTGTTGTTCCTTACCATGTCTTGTGGCATATTTGGCAGCATTTTTGCCATTTCCTTAGCATTTGCTCTTTTTTTTAAATGAAGCCAAGTTACTAGCTAGACACTCAACCCGGCACAGATGGAATGTGTGCGAGGTGCCAGCCAGATTTGAACCCAAGAACATTCATATCAAAGTCCAGTGCAGATGCACCACCGGCTGGCTTTTCCATTGGATAGGAGGAGGAAAATAGCTTTTTCAGGGGCAGCATGCAAGTATTAGTATGTTTCCAGTTCCAACATGGCATGGCCATAACCTACTAACCCCCAACCTATATGTCTTAAGAATGTGGGAGGAAACTGGAGCACCCAGAGGAATCTCACGCTGTCACAGGAAGAAAATACAAAATCCTTACAGACAGTGGCAGGAATAGAACCTCAATCTTCTGATTGTGGGCACTGTAGAGCATTACACTAACCACTGTACTACCATGTCACCTACAACATGACAAGCATCACTGTACCTGATAAGTCAGGAAAGATTTTCAATTCAACTCAACATTTATTCTTTCAGGGCCAAGGTAAGGCTTAATTTCACTTCTTTTCAAATCTATGCTTTAGTATAATTTATAATTTGGTCCAGCAGTCATTTATCTCAACCAATTCATAACATATTTATCTTGAAATAATATTCACAGAAAACTGACCATGCATTGCTCACAGCAAGAATAAGCGTATACTTAATCTTACTCTCAGAAAATGAATCTCAGGGTTGTATATGGTGACATATGCAGTATGTACTTTGATAATAAAATTTACTTGAGCTTCGAACTTTGAACTCCAGTTGCTAGGATGTGGAGAGGGAACAGACAATGAGTTGTGAAATAGATGGGCAAGGAATTGAGTGGTGCCTACACAACACAATGACATAACTAGTAGAGCTGCTCCCTCACAACCACAGTGTCGCAGGTTCAATCCTGCCTGCTGGGCCTGCTTGTGTAGTGTCTGAATGCAATTTCTGTGAGTTTCCTCCAACATGGCACAGATGTGTTGATTGTGAGGTCAAATGGTAATTGCCAAATGCCCCTCATGTGCAAATGAATGCTAGGATCTGGAGGGTTTGTTCAGATTATCAGGAGAAAAATGAGAGATTGGTGTAAGATCAGTCTAGATAGAGGTTTGCTGGTTGCCATGGTCTTAGGAGGATGAAGGGTTATCTTAGGAATTTTTTTGTGTAAGATATATAGCATAGTCACAGACCCTTCCAGCCCTGTGAGCTAACGTCACCCAACTACACATCCGCCTAATTAACCAACTAACCAATACACCTTTGGAATGTGGGAGGAAACCAGAGCCCCAGGAGGAATCTCACACGGTCACAGGGAGAACATACAAACTCTTTACAAATAGTGACAGAATTGAGTCAGGGTCACTGGTGCTGTCCTAGCATTATGCTAACTGCTACTTGACTGTGCCACCGCCAAGTTTTCCTGCTACATAACTCTAACTTTAGATGAAGTTCAATGAGTCATAGTATTGACCGTCAGATCAGTCTAAAACTAAATGCCCCACTCCTGATTTTCTCTTCTTGCGCTACATTATGAACTTTTCTCTCAGCATACACATAATAGATAATACGTTTTAGTTACATACAAGATGTGGATTAATGCAATTCATATTTGGTTGCACATAGAAAGCACCTTACCTTTGCTGTTTCATAATCAAGATTGCAGATATTGATAATCTTGATTCCATTATTCAGAAAGGGAATCAGGTATTATCCTGAAACTGTAGACTGGTGAATTTCAGATCAGTGGCAGGGAACCTGCTGGAGAGAATTCTTAAGGATAGGATGTATGAGCATTTGGAAAACCATGGTCTAATTAGGGAGAGCCAGCACGGCTTTGTGTGAAGCAAGTTGTGTCTTACCAACTTGATTGAGTTTTTTTGACAAGATGTCAAGGGTGATTGATGAAGGTAGAGCTGTGGCTGTTGTCTACATAGATTTTAGCAGGGCATTTGACAAGGTCCTTCGTGGGAAGCTTATCCAGAAAATCAAGATGCATGGGATCCATGGTAAATTGGTCATTTTGATTCAGAACTGGCTTGACCATAGAAGACAGAGGATACTGGCCAAAGGGACTTGTTCTA
This sequence comes from Mobula birostris, assembly GCF_030028105.1. Lineage (NCBI taxonomy): Eukaryota > Metazoa > Chordata > Chondrichthyes > Myliobatiformes > Myliobatidae > Mobula > Mobula birostris. Next base: position 32,571,783 of record NC_092391.1, on the reverse strand, counting down.
ACTGGAAGTCTGTGATTAGTGGTGCTCCTCAGGGATTCGTACTGGGTCCTCTGCTGTTTGTGATGTATATATGTGAGCTAGATGGGTGTGTTAGTAAATATGTAAATTTGTATGTTAGTAAATTTGGCCTGTCCCCTAAAACCCTCACTAATTTTTATAGATGCACCGTAGAAAGCATTCTTCTAGGGTGTATCACAACCTGGTATGGAAGTTGTCCTGTCCAAGACCGAAAGAAGCTGCAGAAGATCGTGAACACGGCGCAGCACATCACACAAACCAAACTTCCATCCTTGGACTCACTTTGCACTGCATGCTGTCGGAGCAGTGCTGCCAGGATAATCAAGGAGACGACCCACCCAGCCAACAGACATTTCGTCCCTCTTCCCTCCGGAAGAAGGTTCAGGAGCTTGAAGTCTTGTACGGCCAGATTTGGGAACAGCTTATTTCCAACTGTGATAAGACCGCTGAACAGATCCTGACCCGGATCTGGGCCATACCCTCCAAATATCCGGACCTGCCTCTCAGTTTTTTTGCACTACTTTATTTCCCATTTTCCTATTTTCTATTTATGATTTATAATTTAAATTTTAATATTTACTAATTTTAACTATTTTTAATATTTTTAGTATTTAATATTTGTAATCCAGGGAGTGTGAAGCGCAGAATCAAATATCACTGTGATGATTGTACGTTCTAGTACCAATTGTTCGGCGACAATAAAGTATAAAGTAAGTAGATGATATGAAAATTGGTGTGTTGTGGTAGCAGAGAAAACTGGCAAAGAATACAATAAGATATAGATCAGTTGCAGGGGTGGAGATATGGCTGATGGAGTTTACCTCAGCCAAAAATAAAGTGTTTCACCTTAAGCAAGACCCTTAACAGTGTTGATTAGTAAAAGGATCTTGTAGTCCAAATTCATAGCTCTCAGAAAGTGGCTACACCTTTTCTTAGAGTGTATAAGATGGCGTATGGCATGTTTACATTTATTAGTTGAGGCATTGAGCTCAGGAAGTTAGGTTGCAGCTTTATAAAACTCCAGTGAGGCCACCATTTGGAGTATAACATAAAGTTCTGGTTGCTCCATTATAGGAAGCCTGTCTTTGGAGAGGGTACTGAAAAGGTTTTCCAGGATGTTGTCTGGGTTAGAGGGCTTGTACGATATCAAGAGGTTGGAAAAATTGGGCTATTTTCTCTGGAGCAGCAAAGGCTGAGGGAAGATCTGGTAGAGGTTTATAAAATTATGAGAGTTAGAGAACTCAGACAGTGTCTTCTTACCCTCTAGTGTTGAAATGTCTAATACCAGAGGGCATGCATTTAAGGTGAGAAGGGTGTTTCAAAGGAGATGTGATGGGCAAGTTTTTGCACAGAGTGGTGAGCGCCTCCAATGTGCTGCCGGGGGTGGTGGTAGAGGCAAATTTAATTAGCAGATTGGAGCTGTGGGTGGTGATACAGTCCTGGGTAAACAGAGACTAAAGGAGGGGGCTTAGGACACAGCCCTGGGGAGTTCCTGTGTTGAGAATCAGAGGGTCAGAGATGAGGCAGCCACTCTTACCACCTGCTGGTGATCAGACAGGAAGTTCAGGATCCGGCTGCACAAGGTAGGCTGAGGTCTCTGAGCTTCTTATCAAGTTTGAAGGGAATTTCGGTGTTGAATGCTAAACTGTAGTTCAAGAACAACATTCTCACATAAGCATCCCTCTTCTCCAGCTGTGCAAGGACGGTATGTAGAGCTGTGGCTGTTGTGTCATCTGTCAATCGGTTGTGTCGGTAGGCAAACTGTAGGGGGTCCAGTGTGGATGGTAGCATGCTGCAGACATTTAGAAGAAGTTTGGATGGGCACGTGAATGCAAGGAAAATGGAAGGAAATGGACATTATGCAGGCAGCAATTATTAGCTAGCAATTCGGTTATTAATTTAATTGGATCAGCACACCATTGTCAGCCGAAAGGCCTGTTCTTGAACTTAAACCTGAAGCCAGGATCGGTAATGAAAAGATTTTCTTCTTGGCAGTCACTTGCAGAGAAAACAGCGTTATTTCACTTGAGTTCTGTGTTTTTTTAAAGTGGTGAAAGAGGCCAATGTGGGATCTGCAGACTCTTCCACAAGTGGAGCAGGAAGTCACTGATGAGTAGAAACATAGAAAACATACAGCACAATACAAGCACTTTGGCCACAAAGCTGTGCTGAACATGTCCCTACCTTAGAACTACTTAGGCTTTACCCATAGCCGTCTATTTATCGACACTCCATGTAGCCATCCAGGAGTCTCATAAAAGAACCTATCGTTTCCAACTCCACCACTGCCACCGGCAGCCCATTCCATGCACTCACCACTCTCTGTGTATTTTTGATTCCAAGTAGTTTGTGAGGTGGTTTATTCCTTCGGTGTGAACAGTCATAGGCCAGGAATTTCTTTGACTCAGTGTGCATATTATATTTCTTCAAGGAGAAATTGAGTGCTCTTGAATCTTTTCCTTCTTTTCACTTGGAAATAACCTGCCATGATAGAATTTTAAATGGCAAGATTTCTTCCAGTGTCTGGCCCTTTAAAACAATAGGCCCCACCTAGCAGACTGAGGGCTGGCAGTTTCACTGCTGGATACATTAACTTAGGAGAGATACTGATTTTGATCCTTTTATCCTGCCAGTTGATTTGGAAGCTTTTGCGCAGACAATGCAAGTGACACCTCGCTGGTGTCCTGAGATGACTACTGCAGATAGTTTACATTTTAGAAACAGGAGAGTAGTGAGCACATCTACTTGGTAAGTGATGGCCACTACTCGATGACAGGCACTGGTGGACAAACTGTCATCTAATCTGTTTTAGTGACAAGTAGTAAAACAACCCCAGTGGTACTCAAAGACCAAGGGCTATATGGAATCCTTTGACCCAAGCAAAGTGGTTGGAAAGTCCAACAACTTATTGACAGCAATACCATGCCCAAACACAAGCACCCACCCTTGAGAGAGAGCTATGAGTTGGTGGGTAAAGAGCTGCTTCCCTTATAAAACATGGATTCCATCTCTCCAGAGACTCAGTAAGCATAATCAACTGCAAGAGAGCAGCAGTCATTATACCTGGCCTTTACCAGCCTTCCAAATGCGGCGGTAATGCACAATTAAGCTGGGTGCCAACTGCCGTAAAACAAGATGGAGAAGGAGTAGAAGCCTTGCAAAAAGTCTTTGACTTCATTAAGACCCTTGTAAGGGTTAGCATCCTGTAGGTCTTACATCTGCTACATGCTGGTATGCGAGGTAGGATCCTAATCAACTGGCTTGCCCTGAGAAAATCTCAGTCCCATTTGCTACAACACACAAAATGCTGGGGGATCTCAGCAGGCCATGCAGCATCTATAGAAAAGAACAAGGGTCAATATTTCAGGCCCGGTACTGGAAAGGAAGGGGAAAGAAACCAAATAAGGCAGGGGTGGGGATGGAGAGGAAATTCAGAGGGCAGCAGAGATCACAGAGGGGGAGCAGTTCAAGAGGGTTTTACTGATCTCCCGAAGAGAAGACTTCAAGGTAGACACAAATCAAAGAGGCTTCGCAGTGGAGCAGCAAGACGTAAATGCAAGAGATTCTGCAAATGTTTGAAATCCAGTATAACACACACAACGTGCTGGAGGAACTCAGCAAATCAGGCAGCATCTATGGAAAAGAATAAAGGATCAAAGTTTCAGGTCAAGACTCTTCATTGAGACTGGAAAGGAAGGGGGAAGAAGCCAGAATAAGGTGGTGGGGGAGGGGCAAAGGGAATGAGCAAGGAGTCAGAGATCCTGATATTTTGTTCAATTTTTTCAAACACAATATGACAGCTCACTTCCAAAAAATCTCCAACAGAAGTGGAATGAATCTATAGAACTAATAAGAAATTGTTCAACTAATATTGCCTCTGTTTTAGAACCAAGGCCATCCCAACTTGATGAAACTTGGGTTAGCACAAATTGAAGTCATCCCTGGCCCATCCACTGAGCCATTGCATAAACTAAACATCTGTACGACAAAGATACTCAACGATCCTTGCCACACTGTAGAACATTTCCCACCTACAATAAAACACCAAGGCAAGACTCTGGAAAATGAAAAACTCAGCAATTACGCCAGCAAAGACAGTCCAAGCTGGTGAAATTCTACCTGCCAGCATAGCCTTTGATAACTGAGCAAAAACTAAATGTCAAGAGCACAAACTGAGAAGCTGTAGGTGTGTGGGCTGTTAAGTGTGAAGCTGCTGGGATGGTGCGTGATGCCTGGGGCTGCATTATCACGGCAAACTGTTAACACAAGGTTTTCTGCTGCTTGGCAATTGGATGCTGACAATCCCAAATCAATATTTAAATAAGAGCTGAATAAATGATTGCCTTCTGGCTTACATTTCTCTTTCAACCAACACTAATAACAGGTTATCTATCCATTTATTTGGCTCCCTGTATACAAATTAGTTGCAAATCTCTTACTTAACCATGGCTGTATTGCTGAAGTATTCAATTAGCTCTTGAAGAACTTTGTTACTGTATATCCTAGGGACCTAAATACAAGTTTGTGCATGCAACTGCATGCCCACTGCTGGAATGGACTGATGGAAATGCAGATTACCATAGATGCTGAAAATCTGAAAATAGAAAATTTACAACTTGCTGGAAATATTCATGAAGTTAGAAGGCATCTATAGAAAACAGCGGCATGTATGGAATGGCTCAAGCTTTACTGAATTCTGGTACACTCTCATTTCTAACCAGACAGGAAGGGGAAGTCTGGAGAACACACAACAGTGTTCCTCAGCCTCATGAAGGGGACAGTGCTGGAAGGAGTGAGTAGCTTCAATTCCTGGGCATCAACATCCCAGAGGATTTATTCTGGGTCTGACATGTTGATGCAATCACAATGAAGGCACACCATATGTCATTGAGGAGAGTTAGTATGTCACCAAAGACTCTCGCAAATTTCTACAGATGTACTACGGAGAGCATTCTGAGTTGTTGCATCACTGCCTGGCACAGAGGATCCAATTCACAGGATTAAACAATACTGCAGAGAATTGTAGATTCAGCCAATTCCATCAAGGGCACTAGTCTCCCTACCATTGAGGACACTGTCAAAAAGCAATGCCTCAAGAAGGCAGCATCCATTATTGTGGACCCACGCCATCCAGGATATGACCTCTTTTCATTACTGCCATCAGGAAAGAGGTACAGGAGCCTGAAGATGCACATTTATCATTTTAGGGATGGCTTCTTCAACCTTTGCCACAAGTTTTCTGAACAGTGAACACAACCTCACTACTTTCTCCTTCTTGCACTTTTTAAAAGTATATTTATTATTGTAGCTTTATAGTAATTTTTTAATATATTGCATTGTGCTTTTGCTACAAAACCACAAATTCCACCACTTGTGTCAGTGAAATTAAAGCAGATTCTGATAAATTTCTGCACTTAGCCCTACATATTTGGTTGTCTTTAACATTGCAAACAGAGTTAGAAATTCATAAACACAAGAACATCTGCAGATGCTGGAAATCCAAATCAACACACAAAATGCTGGAAGAATTCAGCAGGTCAGGCAGCATCTATGGAAATGATTAACAGTTGAAGTTCTGGGCCAAGATCCTTTTTCAGGATTGAAAAGAAAGGGGAATACCCCAAAATGAAAAGGTTGGGGGGAGGGGAAGGAGTCTGGCTATAATGTGATAGGTGAATCTAAGTGGGTGGAAAAGGTAAAGGGCTGGAGAAGAAGGCATCTAATGAACAGGGAGGGTGGACCATAGGAGAAGGGGAAGGAGGAGAGGACCCGGGAGAAGTGATGGGAGATAAGGAGACGTAAGAGGCCAGAGTAGGGAATAGAAGAAGAAGTGAAAGGGAGGGAATAGAAGCTAAGTGTTTCTAAACAAATCTTTCAGTTATCTGGACAAATATTAGTTGTTGCAGAACAATACTGAGATCAGATTTCCACAGTCTGGATAAGCTATCGGGAATGAGAGCTTTAGTAATAAGTCTGAATGGTTTGGAGATATTGCAAATCCATTGGCCAATCATCTTAATGACATGGTTTCCAGAAGGCGGTGGATATTTAAGGGTTCTGAGCAATTAGAATAAGACACAAAAGCTATAGTAAATAATCAATGGCAGTATAATTTGCTAAATAGACCGCTGACAATTTGTTATTCTTACAATTCAGCCTTGTAAAGTATGGTTTAATTTACTACTATGTTAAATGGAAGAATTCAATGAAGAAGAATTGGATCTGTGATTCCCTCCCCCACCCCCAAATACTTCTCCAATGTGTAACAAGCTGTGTTATTTACCTGATATGCAGGCCATAACCAGCATTGACAGGAGGTATAACAGGTAGAGGAGCTGCCTCCCAGTTCCAGCAATCTAAAGGTACAGAGCTTTGCTGCTGCCTGGGTCACATTTGGATGTTCTCTCCGTGACTATTGAGTTCCCCTTGGTAGTAAAATCTCCTCCGATATCCCATAAATTTACTGGTAGATTATTTGCCTACCGTCAGTAACCCCAAAGTTGATGGAAGGCAGGAAAATCAGATGGCAAGAACTGATGAGCATATGGGAGAAAATACGTTACTGGGAAATAAATGAGGAATAAGATTGATAGAATTGCTCTGAGACCTGGTATAGACTGAATGGGGTGAATGGCATCCTATAACAAGAGGAAATATAGAAAGTCATGTCTGAGGATTGTGATCATTACTCTACATCCTATTAGGCCATATACCAATCCATGTTGATCTCAAGCTAAAGAACCCTTAGCACATACTATTCATCAGGATCATAATCAATCCAAATGGTTCAATTTAACAGAGAATGTATACAGTATACAACTTGAAATTCTTACACTTCACAGAGACATTCACAAAACAAGAAACCACAAAGAATAAATGATAGTAACAACAGAACCCTAAAGACCCCTTCCCCTCCCACACACAAGCAGCAGCAGAAGCACTAACTCCCCACCCCCACAAAAAGATGGGTTAGTTCTTTTTCTGCTAATGCAATTGGACCCCACTAATATGATGAACTGAGACCAAGACTTTGGGCCAACTCTGGGCTGCTCCAGGGATTTGGATCCAAGGACTCAATTTGATTCAGAATGCTGTTGCTCATACAATTTGTGTTTTTTTTTCTCTTTCTCTGTGCAATGCTTTTTTTTAATTAGGTTCTTTTGCATTTCTTGCTTTGTAAGCAGACAAATCTCAAGGTTGTATAATTTATATATCCTTTGATAATAATTGTACTTTGAATCTTTGGATGCATTTTAGAGCTTTTCTATACCTGCCAAAGGCTTTTAAATACTAAATTGAGTGATCTGACATATGTGAAATTAACTTAAAAATCAGTTTGAAATGTGCTGAAAAGAATTGCATCTAAACACAGCCATGCATCATTTATGAATAGATACTTACTGGGAGCAGTAGGTGAGGGCTTGCAGAGTAGAGAAAGCAGACAGAAGAGGAGGAGGAGAGGGAGATGCAAGAAAGGGAAGAGCACAAGGTGGTGGATAAGGACCTTTAATGGAGACCATATTCACATGTGCTACAATTCTCTGTTGTTGGATCAGCTTTATAGGATCAATACTCTGATTATTACTTGAGTCAGCACCTTTGTGGTTAATCCTCGCTTCTCCAGGTACTTTCAAGGGCACAGGCAAAATGCCTATAAATTGGAATTTGATTGAAGCAAGAAGAATATCTCCATATCACCAATTGTTAACAGTCATTGTGGATGGTTGAAGTCTGAAAACATCCTTTACTTTTACTCAATTCTCTTTTGCTATATATGCCCACAGTAACCATCAGAGGAGCTTTTGCTATGTAGTACACATGTAATCAATAGTATAAATTGCCTTGTAACAAAGATGAGTTTCTCAGAGACACTTTTACTTCAAATCGGTTCTCTTTACTCAGCCCCAGCATTTTCTGCAATCAATAATTTAATTGAAGGAGACAGCATCTGAGTGTGTAGATGAAGTTTTATCAGCTCCCAACAGTACGCTACTTTTGCCTTGACTGGTTCACAAAATAAAATTCTGAAAATAATATACACTTCCCTTATATTCTTTTCTAAGCCCAGATACGCAAGTGTTCCCACACCTTCACCACTTATCAATCTTTGCTCAAGCACTGGCTGTTTGAGATGTACCAATTCAGTGCAGTTTTGATAAAAATGGATAGGTGTGCATACACCTGATGCCTTAATGCCTCTGATTAAGATGATCAGCATGAAGATTGATTTGATTCTATTTCTGCTGCATTCAGTCAAACCTGACCTAATATTAATCCACATTAAAAAACTCCAACACACATTACATCTAATGAGATCATAAGCAAGAGACATGCTATACTATTTCTTCAAAATTCAAAGAAAATTTATTATTGAAGTATATACATCTCACTGTATACTACCAAGATTGATTTTCTTACTGGCATGCACAGTAAAACAAAGAAATACAGTAGAGTCAATGAAAAACAACACACAGACTGGAAAACAACCAATATGCAACAGTAAACAAACTTTGCAAATACAAAAAGGGAAATAAATAAATAATACTGAGAACAGGAGTTCTAGGGTCCTTGAAAGTGAGTCCATAGGTTGTGGAATCAGTTTAGTGCTGAAGTGAGTGAAGTTATCTATGGTAGTTCAGGAGCCTGATAGTTGATAGGTAATAATTGTTCCTGAACCTTCTGGTATGGGAACTAAGGCTGCTACACTTTCTTCCCAATGCAGCAGCAAGAAGATAGCATAGCCTGGCTGACAGGGGTTATTGATAATGGATGCTGCTTTCTTGAGGAAGTGCTCCTTGCAGATGTGCTCAATGAGGGCAGGAACTTTGCCTGCGATGGATTGGGCTATAGCCACTAAATTTTGTAGGTTTTTCCATTCCTGGGCTTCGGTGTTTCCATACTAGATTGCAATGCTAGTCAGGATATTTTCTGCCACACATCTGTAGAAGTTTGTCAAAGTTTTGGATTACATGCCAAATCTTCACAAACTTTTAAGGAAGTAGAAGCACTGCTGTGCCTTCTTTTTAACGGCACCAACACATTGTTCCATGAACAGATCCTCTGAAATGATAAGGCCATGGAATCTTGGGACTGCTACTATAATGGTATACATTTCTGCTATTCTAGAATTACTAAATGTTTTAAATTTCTGAAGAGTGATCTGGCTAAATTGTCTCAAAAATCAATTTAAGACTGTTAAAAGAAATCGCTTCCAAAGGGAAGTGGCCTGTGGGAGTTCCAGCTGTGAACTGAGAATTTTTGGGAGACTCAAGAGAGATGTTACAAAGCAAAGCAAACTGATAGACAGAGGAGGAAGCAGGAGAAGAGGAGGAGGAAAAGTGGGAAGGAGGCCTTAACAGTAAAACATACTCACCCAAGCCCATCTTTCCTGAAATTCAGCAAGGACAAATATTGAAGATGTAATTGACACTTTACAATATGCCAACGACTGGAAGCATAACTGCATTCTCAAATCAGGGCAAGGGCTTCATTTATCATCATGATTTTTCTAAATAGAAATTGTTGGCAAAACCATGTGGATCACTTCACGTTGCTGAATGAAGCAATCATCAACTTTATTTTTCATGTTACATTGTCCCTGTACTTACATATACTTGTAGACATGACAATAAACTCAAGTCTTACTTTTAATTCTCTCAAGGTAGAGGACCAGATCTATCAGATAGCTTCTTACCAAGATGATTATAGACCTTACTTTGCGCAAATCTTATCTGAAATTGTCCATTTCTGTGAAATAAAAAAGGTAAAAAAAGAACCAATCATGAACAAGAGAAAATCTGCAGATGCTGGAAAGTCTTGCCGAAGGGTTTCAGCCTGAAACATCAACTGTACTCTTTTCCTAGATGCTGCCTGGCATGTTGAGTTCCACCAGCATTTTGTGTGTGTTGCTTGAAAAAGAACCAATATTTTATGTGCAATTTGTGTGCTTCATCAAGTAGGCAAAACCATGGTACCTTTGCAACACTAGTCACTCTTACCTTCAGTGTACAACAGAATTCTTCCTAGCTCTATTTGACTGACCACAAAAGATCAAAAAACTAGGTGTTGGTCAACTAGTCATGATTCTTCCTCTCATGATCAGAGTATCACAAAACAGTTTCAGTTTTCAGAAGACTGAAAACTTCTGCAAAAGACTAGCCACCTCTTGCAGCTGCAGTCCCACATTGCTTTAAAAGTTGCAAGCGGCCTTTAAGTGGTATATATCATGCATGCTCGTTTTGTTTGCAGCCAATCAAGTGCAACTTCATACAACAAACCTTCCAGTTTGAATGCAACCTGTAATGCAAAGAATAGGCATGCATTTATCATGTCTCATGACTCCTGATATTTTCTGATGTTTACCAATTTTTCCAATGAGAATTTTAAACTCAGCTCCCAGGAAGTGTGAACTCCTAGCATCCAGATGTCAAGGTATGAAGATCAATATCCATTTTACAGGACAGTATTGATTGAGAAATATATTTGAACAAGATTTCTTCAGCAGAAGTCAAGAGAAATAAATTTCATACATGTGCATCTCCTGCCCTTTGTATTTTGATGCTGCAATTTCAATTTGAACTAAGAACTTCTGAGTTAGTTTCAAAACTTTCTGTACACCCTGCCTATATCTTTAAAGCAGTCACATTTGAGGTCATATTCAACTATTTATTAGTATGTTCAGTCATATTTTACCTGCACTCACTGGTTTTGACTTCAATAATAGGAATGTCTTATAAGCTGGCCATTCTTGTAAATAACATAAAAATAAATAAAATATTTAATGGATGAGTGCTGTCAAATTTTAGCACTTTACTGGATTAACCTGTTTAATAATTTTAGTCGGGAAAGGAAAGTTAGTATGTGGACTGCATTTAATCCTGCTCAGATATATTCAAGGATTTTTGGAGTAAGTGATGGATCTAATTTATCTGGAGTATAACCTGCAAAGTGACTCATAATTGCTTTTTTTGTGTATCACGATGCAGCCTTAATGAGAGCATCTGCACTCTTAATAAACAATGAGGAATATAATGGAATCTTATCGATCGCCAAAGCCAGTTAGTGACACATGTTAGGCTGACTTGAGTATCTGGGTGATATAATTGAAATCTTTATTACTTCCATTAAGTATGTCTAATCTATGGAAATTGATCTAGAGCTTTTGCTCTTTCCTTTGTCTCACTTCATAGAGCTGAGTTCTTTTACCTAATCCCACAAAGAAATATTTGTTTTGAGATGCAAGACTATCATCCAATGGACAAGCAAGGGATGCCATTTGAGCTTTAACTATCAATGACTTGTGGTTTTCCTGGCTTCAGCAGAAATATGCTCACATCTCCCACTAAGGTAACCTTGCTTAATGGGGCTATTGCCTTCCTAGAAAATCAATGGCCTCTCTGGTCAAGTGTGCATAAAACTGTGGCCCTGGTTTGAAACAGTGCAGGGGAATAATTCCAGTGTCCTGCTTAATATTACTCCCTTATTTAAATATAATAATATTGTTTATTATCATACATTATTCCTTTATTTAAATATAATTATATTGTTCATTATCACATCATATGTTGTCTACATTTTGGAGCCACACTCACTCCTTTATAACAGTAATGATGTTTCAGATCTACCTCTTTGGCTGTAGAGTGCCTTAGGCTACATTGAGGTTATTAAAGGACAACTTTTTGTTCTTCACACTGCTATGAGTTAGTGATTACAGTCAACACATGCAAAATGGTGGAGGAACTCAGCAGGCCAGTCAGCATCTATGGAAAAGAGTACAGTCAATGTTTCGGGCTGAGTACAGTCGACCCTTCCTGCCGAAGAGTCTCAGCCCAAAGCATTGACTGTATTCTTTTCCATAGATGCTGCCTGGCCTGCTGAGTTACTTCAGCATTCTGTGTGCCTTGCTTGGATTCCAGCATCTGCAGACGTTTTTTTCTTGTTAGTAAGTACAGTACTGCTTTTCTGCAAGGATCCATGGTTCAAGGAGTCTCAGATGAGAGAAGGAGTGATATTATTTTATTAACTCCATTACATCCCTTCTATTCCCAAGTATGGCTCCATATTTAATGTACAGAGCTAATAAGTTGCCCCTCCTTTGATGGAGACTGAACTCTATAATTGAGCCACTTACAAAACATCATCATAATTAGGTCTGCACTCAAATCTTGAACCAAGCCATGAAGCTGTCACAAGATAATCAAAGAAACGAGCTGTCAAGCACTAATGCAAGCTGATAATATCTGCCCATTAAAAAGCAACAAGAGAAAGTGTACTTTTAACTTCGGTTTAAATAGTCTTGCCATGTGAAAAAGTCTCCATATATCTCATAAAAAATAAAATCTTGAAGCAAATTTTTGATTGTAGGCTCTGTTTCAAGCAACTTTAATTAATTTGAAACTATAATTTAACGTGTAGAAGAGCAACTATTCTATATATTGAAAGTACCTGCTGAAATGATCATCTTCTGAATCTCCCTTCTTTCTTCCACTATTGAGAATTTGAATTCTGACTCTCCCATTTTAAGCTATGCAACAAAGTGCAAGTTATATTTTAGAATTAGATGATTTTTGATCCTGAAAGGATATACTTGATATATTTTCCCTTGCTATTTGGGGCTGTCTGTTAAAATTTTGCAGAAAATGTTATTGCAGTGACTTTATCAATAAAAATATAGAAGAAAGCCTTGCAGAAAAACACCCAGAAGGAGTAGAATTAAATTGATTTCTTGCCTTTTCTTCCCCCCATAAGTCAAGCAGTGAGAAATTCAATTTTATCAATCCTGGCTACTTGCCTTCCCTCTCATCTCATATTCTAGATTCCACTACACAAAGCAAAAGGTTATTTTGCATAATCATAAACCCCTGAGGACAGTTTCTCTGCAATACTCAAAAGTTTTCGTTAGACCTTTTCGAGAAGGTATCAATAATTCTAAGACTCGGTAATGCTAGTGGAAATAGAGTCAATCATCACCTTCAAAAGGGACCTGAATAGACATCTGAAGAAAAATAATTGACAGGACTATGGGGAAGAGTGGAGGAGTGGTAATGAGAGCATTGCTCTACAGGGAGCGATCAATGGAGCTCCTTCCTTACCATTGAGATTCAATAATTTTTGAATATTTTTTAATTTCAAAATATGCTATCAATAGCACTTGACCAGACACTGTGCATCACATATCTTTTCAATGTGGTTAGAATTGAGTTAATTAATCGAACTTCGTATATTATAACCTGCAACAGATTTTCTGTCTCTGCGAATGAGCCAGTTTATTTTTTTTTAAAGCAGTTATTAGGTTCTGTGTCATGCTGCACAGCAAGTGATGGAGTATAGAGAGAAGGAATTAAGGTACATTCAAATCATGAGTTTAAAGTCAATGTAGCAATTAATGAGGTGTGTCAGGATGATGAAAGTAGAGATTTGCATTAGTAGGTGAATTAACAGATGAATGACCTTTCAAAAGAATACATGCCTCAATGATAGATTTGATTGAGTTTGTAGCATTAATTTTCCAACAAGGTGCCTATGAATAATAATCCAATATGACCAATATCAAAAGCAGCATCTTGAGATTGAATTTGTAATAATCCAACTTATTCATAAATCAAACCTGTATTGCCACATCACCATGGCAGCAATCGTTACTTCCAAAACAAGTAACCTTTACTGAATTGGTCCTAATTCACGGACAATTTGATCAACACCAGAGATCTAAGTGTTTCAATAAACATTAAACATGCACTGTTCTAATGCCAAAAGACGATCAGATCCAACTTTGAATAATGAAATTCTTTGCTAAGAAAGAGAAAGCTGAGAGACAAAGGATAAGTTAATCTTATTCGGTACATTAACATGGATTTATCTTTGAACTTAGAGTGAATATGATTCATATATTCATCCTAAAAAAACTGCAACATAAGTTAATCCAAGACAATAAATAAAACAGATACTAAAACAGTCAAATATGAAGAGGCAATATCTTCTATAGATAACCCACAACATGATGACCATAATTTGAAAAGGAGGACTACATATCAGCAGGAACATAAATAGAATTAGCTGAAATGTTATAGTGACAGTATGGAAGTCTGATGGATGTTCTAAATGGTTCTGAGGACAAAGAAACCAAGCACCTAAAATTAGTGTTGTAAAGGCTAACACACTGATTAAATAGGTATCTCAATTATTGATAGACAGAGTAGATGTGTCTATGACTATGTTCAATCCGCTAACTGACAGAATAATTCTAGTCTGGAACCAATTTTGAATTCTACTACAATGATGCAAAATATCTCACTATTTTTAATCTCTCACCTCAGTATTTCACTCTCTTTTGCAATATTTATTTAATTTATTTTATAGTTATTTCTCATTGTAATTTATAGTATTTTTATATACTGCACTTTAATGCTGCTGCAAAAGAACAACATTCATTACAATGTCAGTGATGTTGTGAAGGAAGCACTGAAGATGGTGGACAGAGAAGTCTTTATTCAGAAAACAAGCAGGCATCATACTTGAGGCACTCTTGGAAAGAGAGGCTTATAATCTCAAAGTACATCATATTTTTATATCTTAACATAGAATATAGAATAGGACAGCACAGTACAGGCCCTTCAGCCAACAATGTTGTGCCGACCCTCAAACCCTGCCTCCCATATAACCCCCCACCTTAAATTCCTCCATATACCTGTCTAGTAGTCTCTTAAATTTCACTAGTGTATCTGCCTCCACCACTGACTCAAGCAGTGCATTCCACACACCAACCACTCTGAGTAAAAAACCTTCCTCTGATATTCCCCTTGAACTTCCCACCCCTTACCTTAAAGCCATGTCCTCTTGTACTGAGCAGTGGTGCCCTGGGGAAGAGGCACTGGCTATCCACTTTGTCTATTCCTTTTAATATCTTGTATACCTCTATCATGTCTCTTCTCATCCTCCTTCTCTCCAAAGAGTAAAGCCCTAATTCCCTTAATCTCTGATCATAATCCATACTTTCTAAACCAGGCAGCATCCTGGTAATTCTCCTCTGTACCCTTTCCAATGCTTCTACATCCTTCCTAGAGTGAGGCGACCAGAACTGGACACAGTATTCCAAGAGTGGCCTAACCAGAGTTTTATAGAGCTGCATCATTACCTCGCGACTCTTAAATTCTATCCCTTGACTTATGAAAGCTAACACCCCATAAGCTTTCTTAACTACCCCATCCACCTGTGAGGCAACTTTTAGGGATCTGTAGACATGTACCCCCAGATCCCTTTGCGCCTCCACACTACCAAGTATCCTGCCATTTACTTTGTACTCTGCCTTTGAGTTTGTCCTTCCAAAGTGTACCACCTCACACTTCTCTTGGTTGAAGTCCATTTGTCACTTCTCAGCCCACTTATGCATCCTATCAATGTCTCTCAGCAATCTTCGACAATCCTCTACACTATCTACAACACCAGCAACCTTTGTGTCATCTGCAAACTTGCCAACCCACCCTTCTACCCGCACATCCAGATCGTTAATAAAAATCACGAAAAGTAGAAGTTCCAGAACCGAACCTTGTGGGACACCACTAGTCACAACCCTCCAATCCGAATGAACTCCCTCCACCACGACCCTCTGCCTTCTGCAGGCAAGCCAATTCTGAATCCACCTGGCCAAATTTACCTGCATCCTATGCCTTCTGACTTTCTGAGTAAGCCTACCATGTGGAACCTTGTCAAATGCCTTACTAAAATCCATCCACTGCACTACCCTCATCTAGATGCTTGGTCACCTCCTCAAAGAACTCTATCAGGCTTGTTGGACACAATCTGCCCTTCACAAAACCCTGCTGACTGTCCCTGATCAGAACTTGATTCTGTAAATGCCCATAGATCCTATCTCTAAGAATCTTTTCCAACAGCTTTCCCACCACAGACGTAAGGCTCACTGGTCTATAATTACCCGGACTATCCCTACTACCTTTTTTGAACAAGGGGACAACATTCACCTCCCTCCAATCCTCCGGTACCATTTCCGTGGACAACAAGGACATAAAAATCCTAGACAGGGGCACAGCAATCTCTTCCCTTGCCTCGTGGAGCAGCCTGGGGAATATTCCGTCAAGCTCCAGGGACTTATCCGTCCTCCTCAACACCTCCTCTCCCTTAATATCAACATGTTCCAGAACATCAACCTCACTCATATTGTCCTCACCATCATCAAGTTCCCTCTCATTGGTGAATACAGAAGAGAAGTATTCATTGAGGACCTCGCTCACTTCCACAGCCTGTAGGCACATTTTCCCACCTTAATCTCTAATCGCTCCTACCTTCACTCCTGTCATCATTTAGTTCTTCACATCATTGAAAAATGCCTTGGGGTTTTCCTTTACCCTACTCGCCAAGGCATTCTTATGCCCCTTTCTTGCTCTCCTCAGCCCCTTCTTAAGCTCCTTTTTTGCTACCTTATATTCTTCAATAGACACATCTGATCCTTGCTTCCTAAACCTCATGTATGCTGCCTTCTTCCACCTGACTGGATTTGCCACCTCACTTGTCAATGGATCAGTAGTAACTCAGTACAGTTTCAATACTCACAATGACTTGATTTACTTCAGTAATTTGGGTTGCCAACACTTCCTTTGAGTTACATATAATTTTCAAACACCTAGATCTTCACACCAATGCCAAAAAACAGCTTAGATTGAATGTTAATCACCACTGTCTCTAAACTGCATTCATGCACATGCAGACATCTCAGGTCAATGGGGTGTTTCCTGTTCTGCAATCAACCCCAGTCTATAGCACCACAAAGACAATTGCTCTGACCTACATTTTAAATTAAATCCGCAATCCACATTCAAATCTGAAGATTGGTTGCTGTTGAAATTAATATTTCCTGCACTCCTTAAGTCAAGAATATGCCCTAACAATATTAAACTGTATTTTGATTCTAATTCTAACTTGGCTGAAGTTGTTTGATGCCAGCTGAGTAACATAGCCCATTGTTTTATGACTTTCCCATTAGCCAATTCATACAAGAAACTCATGGTCATAGTTGGGAGCTTAACATCAAAGGATATACTTTGTATCAAAAGGACAGGCAGGAAGCCCAGGTGGTAGTGTGACTCTGTAGGTGAGAGGTGGAATTGCATCTTTAGAAAGAGGTGACATAGTGTCAGAGAATGTTGAATCTTTGTGGGTGGAGTTACAAAATTGCAAGGGTAAAAAAACATTATGGAAGTCGTATATAGGCCTCCAAATAGTAACTAAGATGTGGGGTTGAGACTGCAAAGGCAGCTGGAAAAGGCATGTAATAAGGGTAATGACGCAATTGTAATGGGGGACTTCAATATGCAAGGGGATTGGGAAAGTCACATTGGAGCCAGATTGTACAAGGGGGAATTTGTTGAATGCCTATAAGATGGCTTTTTAAAGCAGCTTGTGCTTGAGCCTACTCAGGCTATCTTAGATTGGGTGTTGTGTAATAACCCAGATCTTATTAGGGAGCTTAACATAAAGGAACCCTTAGGAGGTAGTGATCATAATATGATTGAATCTATACTGCAATTTGAGAAGGAGAAGTATAATTCACATGTATATATATGCGTGTGTTTTTTTGAGCAAATATGCTTCTTTGAATTTATTACTCAATTTTTAAACATTTTTTCTTGCTATTATTGAAAATTGGCCTCTGAAGAATGCTGTCTCATCAGCTGTATCTTTTTATGGCTTGAATGATAATTAAACTTGATTTGATTTGATTTTGATTTGAAGAGATATTTTTAACTTATTTGAGGAGAATGATAAAACAAGATTAATCATCTTGCATCTTCCTCCTAATTTGTTTGTGTACATGGAGTTTTAAGAAGAATGTACAGAGGTGTCAGATGTTGTGAATGATATTGTTAACTCTGACACCGCAAGAAGTCATTTTCCAGAAATATCTCATGATTTTGGGGAAATGAAGGATTAGAATTGCTAAAAGAACCAATTAATCCAGTTGTCAAAAACAAGTCACTCACACCAATAGCAACTCATATAATACATGGTCTGAGTTATTTTTGATCAAGTTTGTTTGCCTATATCCATGATCAAAGCAAAGTTGGAGGAGCCAACTTTTCGCCACCTTTGCTTGTCAATAAATGAGCCCATTTTAAAATTCATTTACATTGTACCTAACAGAATGATTAAACTTGTTATATGCTCCTTTGGGTATGTGCTTGTTATTTATTGCTATTTATTTATATCTGCATTTGCAGTTTACTGTCCATTGATCCTGTTTACTGTTACTGTTCTATAGATTTGTTCAGTATGCATGCAGAGAAAGAATCTCAGGGTTGTATGTGTAAGTGCTCCGATAATAAATTGTACTTTGATTTTTTTTTTAAATTTAGCGATACAGTGTGGAATAGAAACAGGTTCAGGGACAGTTACTATCCTTCAATCATCATGTTCTTGAACCAAATTGGATAACTTGCCTCATCTTCACTGACCCCATCATTGAAATGTTCCCAAAACCAATGGGCTCATTTTTAAGGACTCTTTATCTCATGTTGTCAATATTTATTGCTCACTTATTTATTATTATAATTTCTTTCTTTTTGTATTTGCAGTTTGTTATCCTCTGCACTCTGGTTGAACACCCAAGCAGTGTGGTCTTTCCTTGATTTTGTTATGGTTATTATTCTATAGATTTATTGAGTATTCCACAAAAAAATTAATCTCATGGTTGTATATGGTGACATATATGTACTTTGATAATAAATTTACTTTGAACTTTGAATAGGTCCTTCCGGCCCTTCAAGCCGCAATTCACGGCAACCCCCAATTTAACCCTAGCCTAATTACGGGATGATTTACAATGAACAAATAACCTACTAGCTGGTACGTCTTTGGACTGTGGGAGGAAACTGAAGTACCTGGAGAAAACACATGCATTCCATGGGGTGGACGTATAGACTCCTTACAGATGATGTTGGAATTGAACTCTGAACTCTGACACCTTGAGCTGTAATAGTGTCACACTAACCGCTACACTACCATGGCGTGGAGTATTCACAGAATGTTGTTTAGTCAACTTGTTGCAAATTCTTCATTTGTACTTGGTTCAAAATGCCAGGAGAGAATTTTATATATGACTTTATAAATGTAAGTTTTTGGTTCCTAACTTTTCAATTCATTGCCATTGCTGGAGTAAAATTATAGTGTTGCTATTGTAACTTCACTTAGCTTGGTAGAGATAATTCAACCAGAGAATTTGTTTTCTTCATATGTTTTCATGCTCTAGTTTAATCAGCAAGTGATTAACAAATTTTTAAGTATTTGTCATTTAAGAGATGAAGGAATTCTAACTGAAAAGATTGGAGAACAGCATTAGGGTTGAAATGTATTGATGCATTTTAGCCTGACAATCTTAGCTCTGATAATACAATGTAATCTGTCACATTGTTATACGTTCACTATTATGCAAAGGCTTGGCAGTACGTTTAGCTCCTTTCTTTTTAAAATGTACTCTCAGCAAAATAAATCATAATTGCCAATGTTTCAGATGGACTCACCGAAAATGAGAGAAAATGCAACTGGAAAGTGCATTATAAACAAATTGGAAAAGAAAATAGCATTGAGAACTCTACAAAGAACAAAGAATTCATTATGCCGGGCAGCTACACAGCTGATATTGAAAAGACACAGTACTCTCAGAGTGAAGTTTCAGTCTTCTTATGTCCATCCACCAATGTAATTTTTGTCATTTTCCTTTGTGTTGTGAGCACAATGGTATTAGTTTCCTTGATGAATACTGATATCTAGCTAGAGAATCAAAGGCTTTGGCATGAATTTGGCTGCTGTAGTTGTAAGGTTACAACAAATTGAATATCTTGCTCACTTATCATAATACCTTTCTCTAAATCCTCATTTAATTCAAGTTGATTGAGTGAGTTGAATAGTGAAGGTGATCCCAGATGTCTCAGTTGCTTTCAACATCTATTTATCTGGTTGACTTCCTTCTCCCAAGCCAAGTGAAGCTCCAGCAGCTACTCTAGGGTGATAGAGTCATAGAACACTACAGCACAGAAACAAGCCCTTCGGTCTCCTTGAGTTTCCTCTCAGCAAAAGGAGTCCATCTGGAAAATAGACTTAAGTCTTCACCTTATAAATCCATTTATGGGATTCTTTCATTCTTTGAATCAAATTTCAAAAAAACAAAAATTGCAACAAGCTTACAAACCAAATTTCAAAAAGGAAATCATTTTCACCATCCCAGGGTCTTGTCCTTCAGTCAAAATTTGTGGGTTAGGAGAGAAAGAATGTGTATTTATTTAAAGGTTTCATAATCTCAGACAATCCAAACTGCTTTACAATAAAAAAAACAAGAGATTCTGCACATGTTGGACATTTTTATGTTGCTTTACAACGAAGTACTTTTTCAAAAGTCCAGTCATTACTATAATTTTGCCAATCAATTTGTTCATGGCAAACGTCCACTAAACCACAATAACAGGAATATTTGTCCTTTGGGTACCAATTGAGTGTTCAGTATTGCTCAGAGCATGAGGACAGCCTACTTGTTTTTCATTAAAATTGCATTTTGTGGCATTTTCTTTCCATTTGAAAAGACATGGCCTCAGCAGTGGTGCCATCGGAGTTACAGTATAATGTATCATCGTTAGTAATTAACTGTGCTGAAGTTTCTAAAGTGGAATTTGGACCTTCAGCTTTCCTGTGTGGTCTTACTGAGCCATAACTTATATTATCTTGGATACATCAGGCTAAATCAACATTTGGTTTTTGAGGGCTGTAGAGGAAAATGAAATGGCCAAGAAATGAAGGAACTTCAGCTAGAGTGGGAATTAAATGTGTAAGGGCACTGCCAAGAAAACGGTTATTTAAGACCTTCAGTGATATTCTTTTTCATTTTAGCAGTCAGTCACATTTTCAGACCAATTCTGTGAGAGGTTCTGCTGTGCTGGAAAATCTATCAGTGTGACCTTTGCCAAAAATCCCTCATTAAGTAGCACTGTCATGAGAATAATTATTAACAGCTAGGTAAGTGAATGGACACAAAGGTCATTTCCAGTACAAGGAAGGAAAAATTGGAGCTGATTCCATTTTGAGCAGGCTGATTATTATTAGTTGTGTTGCTGAAGCCTTGAAGAAGGTCACCATTCTCTGTATGAGCAGTGGTTTGTGGCCAGGGAAATGGGAAATGAGAAAATGCTCATTTGTATTTGAGAGGATATAATTGCTATGATAAGGTTTCCTGCACACCATTATTCTACATGGATATAGCAGAGTGGTAGGAGTAATCAGCAATGTTAATGGCATCGCTGATTGTATCTGGTCTACTGTACATAAGATGAATGAATAAAAAGAATGCAAAAAGCTTATGCTCTGGGAGTTAAAAAGTCTTTTGGAGGACAATGTTTCACTGAGAGAGATGCCAGAGATCTTTTATTTTGCACCTTTTACAATATTCTGGCAGCCTTAAGGTCACCATTAGTGACACTAACTTTTTAGTACAGATTTATTTACTAATCGAAAATATATTTTTTTCTCTGCCACTGTTGATTTTGAGCCCAAATTCCCAGAAAATGAGTTAGGTCTCTCATTTTCTGGCCCAGAGACAAAGGTTTGGCATGGTGCTTGCTCACTTTAGCGAGATGTAGGTAAACATTCCAGACTTATTTTGGCTTCCTAAGCCTGTTACACCAAGTTTCTGGAAGATCGCCCTTGAAACAGTTTAAAATCACCAGTGAATGAATCAACCCAAATAGCATGGGAAACTCAAAGTAAATCAAAACTGGTCAAAATTAACATTAAAGATGCAGGAACAAAGGGATATATATCTTTACATAGTCCAAATATTTCTATTTATTTTGTTGTGTGTGTGGAGTATTCTAAAATTCTCCAGTGACAGCAAGAAATTATTTCCTTATTCCCTTTCACCATTTTATTACTTCCTCTTTCCTGTTCTCCTTTCCGCACACCACATCTCTCCCACACTTTCTCCATCACTCTCTTTCAGCTCCCTTCTCTCCTTTGAAAAGTGATGCAACTGGGCGGGATATCAATAGCAGTTTATTAGAGAGACATGGGAAAATGGGTCTAGTTTAAATAGCATAGACGAGTCCCACCAAAGGACATGGAAACAGGCACTGTTACTCTATAGCTCATAGAGTTCATCTGTTGAATACCATTTATACTTTGGAACAAGAAACAAAGTTGGAATTGTTACTGATATAAACAATGCACGGGGTAGTATGTTGTATTAACAAGGTTAAATTTCGTATTCAGAATGTGCATATGAAGGGCAATTAAATTACTATTTATCAAAGGTCAGAAATCTGTTTACCTATCAGTACAACAAAACTATTAGGTACATTGATCCTTTAATCCCTACATCTTTTCTTCCTCTCTCTCTCTCTCCCGCTCCTCTCCCTCTCCCGCTCTCTCTAATATATATATTGTTATTGTTTTGCTCTTCCTACTCTTTTTCCCATACTACTTGGGTTGGTTCATTGCTGATTTTAATTTACTTCAATGATAACCTGACAGAGGGCCAGTCTTGTCAAAATAGGCTGATATATCTACCTAGATCTATTCATGGACAGCATTTACTGTATCAAAGTTACATTTCTGGACCAGTAAGCCAGAAACCTAAGAATATTCAACGACATCAACAATGAAGTTATCTGATTCTTTCGATGTTTCAATGTACAGTATACATGATAAAAAAACTAATCTTAAATCTTTTAATCTTTAATCAATACTAGCAGTTACAGAAGTAGATATCATTTTCTGTTATTAAATAAATCTGCAGTAATATTTAGCATTATGAATGCTGACCTTCAAGCTACCAGACTGTTATAAGTCAATACCTACGTCAGACTGCAGTTTATTGATTACAGCTCAACATTCAACGCAATCATATCCTCAGTTCTAATCAACAAGCTCCAAAACCTGGGCCTCTGTACCTCTCTCTGCAACTAAATCCTAGACTAATACACACAAAATACTAGAGTAACTCAGCAGGTCAGACAGTATCTTTGGAATAGAGTCGATATTTTGTGCCAAGATGTCCTGAAGAATGGTTTCAGCCCAATCTTTTCCATAGATGCTGAGTTCCTCCAGTATTTTGAGTGTATTACTTGGGATTTCCAGCATCTGCAGATCTTTTTTCATATCTTAGATCCTGGACTTTCTCTCTGGGAGAGCAGAGTTTGTATGGATTGGAAATAACATCTCCTCCTCACTTACAATCAACACTGGCACACCTGAAGGCTCACTGTTCTACTCTCCCTACACCCACAAATGAGTGGCTAGCACAGCTCAAAACCATCCATAAATTTGCCAAAGACACAACTATTGTTGGCGGAATTTCGGATGATGATAAGGAGGTGTACGGGAGGAAAATAGATCAGCTGATTGAGTGGTGTCACAGTAACAACCTTGCACTCAATGTCATAAAGAACAAGGAATTGATTGTGGACTTCAGGAAGAGTAAGTCGAGGGAACACACACTGGTCTTCATCGAAAGATCAGAGGTGGAAAGAGTGAGCAATTTCAAGTTCCTGAGTGTCAACAACTCTGAGAATCTGTCCTGGATCCAACATATTGATGCAATTACAAAGGAGGCACGACAGCAGCAATATTGTATTAGGAGTTCGAGGAGATTTAGTATGTTACAAAGACACTCACAAATTTCTATAAATGTTCATGGAGAGCATTCTAACAGGTTGTATTATTGGCTTGTTAAGGATAGGCCACTATACAGGATCAAAAATGCCGCTAAAGTTGTAAACTCAGCCAGTTCCATCATGAGCGCTGGCCTCCTCAGTATTGAGGTGATGCCCGAACCTCATGACTCAGGACATGCTAGCTCATAGTTATCATTAAGGAGGAGGTACAGGAGCCTGAAGACACACACTCAATGTTTCAGGAACAGCTTCTTTCTATTCACTGAATGGACAATGAACCCATGAGCACTACCACAGTATTTTTCCCCTCTTTTTTTCTATGGCTTACTTAATTTTTAGTTTTTATATATACTTAATATTGTAATTTATAGTTTTTATAATTATGTAGTTCAATGCACTATTGCTGCAGAACACCAAATTTCATAGCAAATGCCAGAGATATTAAACCTGATTCTGCTTCTAATTCTGATTGAGAATCTGAAAAAACAATTTTTTGCAAGTCCGTTTGTTCATGCAAAAAAAGGAAATTTGCCTCACCTCATCTGGTCTGGTCTATTATGATCCTAGATGGGAAACAACGTGGTTATAAATCCCTAGAACTTTGCACCTTTGTTATGCCAAGCTGTTCACATGAAGGGCAATAAAAATAAAGAGGATAGACCATCCTGGCCATGCATAAATTAGCAATTACAAAAAAGGCAACACACCAGCCAATCAACCCTTTAAACTGTGAGAGTTGTTCCAGACTAGTCAAGCAACAAGCAATGTGCACATTCTTAAAGAATCATAGTAGATCATAATTTGAATGAGTATGTCCTGCTTCTGTGGTAGGACGACTGTTTATGCTCAATACACAGCTTTGAGAGAATGTCCCGACAAGTCCTTAAGCTTGATTTCTGACACCATGGGCAAGGGTAATGAAGAACCTCTTTAACCAACATTACACTGGTTTCTCAGCTGACGAATCAATGCTTTTTATCATTAATTGGTAAGAAGAGAACTAAATGTAACCAGGTGGAGAAATTGTTACCAGGTTCAGATATGGCCCAAGTGTGGAGTGAGAGACACTGAAGCAGGTCTTTAATACGAACAGTGTTAAAGGGAAAATAAAACAATAAATGCAAAGCCAAACAGGGCCGTTAACTAAAACTCTCAAAAGGAAAACAAAGTCTACACTGCAGCTGAAAAGAACATCTAAACATTAAACTAGTCTTCAGAAGCAGTTGGCTTGAAAGTCCAATATCTCAGGGAAGGCCGAATGCAAAACAGCAGCGAAGTGTTGCTATGCTCGGCCCACGTCCCGACAAGCACTACGACAAGAAGTACGGAGTTAAATACTATCATGATTAAGTAATAATTAGCTGACACGCGCAAATTCACAAGCACAATTGCCGTATCTACTGCGCTGCCAAATCCGTGGTTATGACAGAACTTCAGTGTCCATCACAAATTTTGGTTTAGTTACAGTGCTTCTAATGGAGCAGGTAGTCACAGCATATGGGGATGGCAAACAAAGGTGTAAAGAGACAAATAATCATGGTAATGCTGATGGACTGCTCATTTACCTTTGGAAAGGAAGTACCTGAAAAAATGACAGAAGGACTCTGCATTTTGACGTATTCTCCCTAATGCAAATTGAAAGTCTCCCTGTTACGGCAAAGATAATCCAAAGGGAAGTCATAAAAGACCCCACACTGTCCTAATTCTACATAGTACACTCAAAATGACTGGAATGTCCAGCAGAAATTTCAGTTCCCCCATTATTACCAGTGCCGGGATGAACTTGCCTTGATGGAGGTTCCATTATGTTGGGATTGTGAGCTGTTGTACGATCAAGCTGAGAGCTAGTGTTGGAGAAGCTACATGCTGGTCATCTGGGTGCGGTCAAAATGAAAGCGTTGACTCAAAGCTTTGTCTGGTGGCTTGGAACAGATCAGCAGATCGAACAGCTCACCCTGCACTGTTCAGGATGCCAACACATCCAGAAGATGTCAAGACCAACGTCTTGCCATCCCTGGGAATGGCCTGCATTGCTCGGGCAGAGGATTCACGTGGATTTTTCTGCTATCATTCATGAGCGCAAATTTCTTAGTAGTAGTGGATGCAGGCACAAAGTGGCCAGAAGCATTCCCAATAGCATCCACCACAGTCTTGCATATCGTTGATATTTTGAGAAGCATCTTTACAAGGACTGATATTCCAGGGCACTTAGTCAGTGACAATGGACCACCGTTTGTTAAAGAACAATTTCAGTCATTGATGAAAATAAATGGAATATGACATAATACATCTGCACCGTACCACCCAACTTAGCAGAATGATTTGTCCAGTCTAAAGAACACACTGCAAGCAATGTCAGCAGAACTTACCACACTAACACTGAACCAGAAGCCATCCAATTTCGTCCTTGCATATCACATTGCAGTACACTCCACAACCAACAACTCACCAGCTGTGCTGTTCCTGGGTAATCCCTTGCTCTCACATTTGGATCTCCTCAAACCCAATCTCAGAAGCAGTATGCAGGACAAACAGCTGAGACAAATTGAAGGCTCCTCAATCAAGGATGTTTGTTGTTTTACTCCTGGACAGGCAGTCCTGGTGAGGGATTACAGATGTGATCTAAAAGGCAGTACATTAAGGACAGAACCAGATCACTTTCCTGCATAGTGGAGATTGTGTCTCATGTCAACTGCTGATGATGCATCAATCAGTTGAGGAGAGCAGCGTCAATTGTTAGAGAAGAAAGGTATTCAGTGTTGTCAGAGCTACTTCCTGCAGTCCCAGGGTCAACTCCTACAACCACCACAGATGTTCCACAGCCACAAGTCTCATCTGCAAAGCATGGTGATCCCCCTTGTGAGTGCAACCCTCTCACTGTAGGCTCGTAATGAGTAATGAGTGAGCTAGTATGGGAGTGCAAATGAATAGTAACATAACTCTACAACGCATGGGGAATAATGATGAAAAGGTCATTTCCAATAAATGAACACTTCTAGGGTAAATATGATTGAGGTAAACACAAAACATAAAAGGATGAATGTTCCTTTAAGGGAACGGAGGACTGTCACTTTCATGAATACTGACACATCCATGCAAATTTGCTGTTCACCAGGAAGCAATAATTTAACTCACAGATTATTTTAAGCTTAGTTTAAAATTGTATTGACAAAATATTTTAAGGTATAACAAGCACAATACAGAAAAGGGCCGTTACACATATCTTGATTCGCGTATAATGTGTAAATAATTATTGGGGCTCATTGTTGCATAATCAATCCAGTTTGCTTCACTTTGTTTACTCACAGTGCCTAACAATTCCACCTGAAACACAGTCCAAGCAAAGTATGAAGAAATATCCAAGGAATGTCCAAGGATAATCATCAACCTGTCACCAAGGTCATGTGATAACTAGCTAATTAAAAGTTATCTGCACATTCTCTGTGAGACCATTGTCTGCATGAGGATTGGCCAACAGAAGTATCTGTCTTTCCAAATGAGTTCATGTTCTTCTGCTATGCTTGTTGCCCATTTCCATTTTCAGTCTTTCTTCTCCTTCGTTCTTCCTCCTTCCTCCTCCCTCCTTCCTTCTTTCTCCTTCCTCCTCCCTCAAAGGCCCTGCACTCTCTCCAGAAAAAATAGCTAACCCCAATTCATCTAGAATGTTTCCGGCATCTTATTGGACAAAATTTTAACAAGACAAATCCCATTGGTTATTACCGCAAGCCTAACTGAATTATTATTATAAACAGCAAAAAATGAAATACTCAATTATATAATGTAATTAAAGAAACACATTCCATTTTGATCAAACCTGCAGAAAATAAAATACCCAACAGCTTAAATGTATGAATAAAATAAAGCATGGTCTTAAACTAGGGGTATTATATTAGGAAAGACATTATCCCACAAGAGTGAAAAAGCTTCAACAGCAATTTAATCTTTAGGCTTGAATGGGGCAATTTAAAATTTACTCTGCTGTGAATGTCTATATATTAATTGTATTACATAGTGTACTGTGTATGTGTGTGTATATATATAATGATTATATGTAAAAGTATGTAAATGACATACATCATTACACTGCAATGTCATTTATGTGCATCTCGCTTTAAGTAAAAATGAACATACACGAGTTATCTCCTGGCTCCCTTGTTTGCCTTTCAAATTTTTTTTATGTTTTGGAGTTACAAAACGTAACACATGGGTTTCCTTTGGGTGCTTTGGCTTCCACCCACATTCCAAAGGTATGTGGATTAATGAGGTACATTATTAACATGGATGTAAAAGTGTGGCATGGACTCAATGGGCCGGAAGGACCTGTTACTGTGCTGTATGTCTAAATTTTAAAAATATGTAAATTTAATGGCTTCCTCACCATATCACACATTTATATGACCTATAATTAATTCTCCCTTATGAGCTTATCAACTCCGCCCTGTTTCTCCTGCTACCATTTGCACACTGGTTAACATTTACAATGCCTAATTAACCAATCACTCTGCATGCCTTTGCGATGTGGGAGGAAACCGAAGTGCCCAGGGAAATCCATGAAGTGACATACAAACTCCATCCAGGTAGCAATGGACTGCAGGTTTGAACCAGCTTGCTGGACCAATGAAGTAGTATCACTATCTGCTACACCATGCTGCACCCCAAAGTTGTAGTTGTACTTGATATTCCCAGGATTACTTGCAGTGGCTTCTGCAAGGTCCTTGAGAAAGAAAAACATGACCTTCATTATGTTTAACACAGAAGATTCTTCAGATGCTGGCAATCAACAGTAACACACACAAAATGCTGGAGGAACTGTCAGGCAGCATGTATGGAGAGAAAAGGGCGGGGGGGGGTTGGTTTCAGCAGCAACAGGATATCACTCCACCACAACTTGTAAAGGACCAACATATTTCTCACATGAACTTTGCATTATGGCACAGAGCAATTCCATGTTCAATATGATCACACCACCAGCAGAAAGGAAATACTAGTAAATATGTGATGCCAACCTAACAAATTTACAAATGG
This sequence comes from Mobula birostris, assembly GCF_030028105.1. Classification (NCBI taxonomy): domain Eukaryota; kingdom Metazoa; phylum Chordata; class Chondrichthyes; order Myliobatiformes; family Myliobatidae; genus Mobula; species Mobula birostris. The sequence goes on along the minus strand of NC_092391.1, from coordinate 32,543,074 downwards.
CTGAATAATTGAAACTGTTGCCATGGAATAGAGCAAACCAACAACCTATTAGTAATGATATAACTGTACTTCTCTCAAAATTCAAATTTCAAAATAAATGTATCATCAAGGTACACATATGTCACCATATACTGCCTGGAGGTACAGTTTCCATGGGCATTCACAGTAGAAGAAAGAAATACAATAGAATGATTGAAAAACTACACACAATGAAAGACAGACAAATAACCAATGTGCAAAAGTAGACAAATAGTGCAAATACAAAAATAATAATAATAATAATATTGAGAAAGTTCAGATTTTATAGGGAAATAGTCTGAATATTCCAATTGTAAATAATGGTGGTCAACTGAAAATCATCAGGCTGCTCAAGCATTCTAATTATCCATGAGTTCATGAGTATAAATGACATTTCAGACATCTTTTGTACTCAAGCAATCATCTTCAGCCAGAAATACTCACTCAATATTCATCTTTGACCTTTCTTACTCAGTCTACTTCCCTTTAATATGGCCAAGCCATTTTAAAGGAGATTAAAATTAAATATTTGATAAAAAAAACTATCATCACAGGATATTCAACTGTTGCTTAACAACACATTCCTATTCCTACAACTGCAATAACCATTAGTTCTTGGATAGCAGTGGAAATCTATGTTGATTTCTGCTGCCCAGGTCCCAGCGATTTGCAGTTGGTTGTAAAACTCATTTGGTGTTTCTGACTGAGAATAATTTACTCACCACAGACTGGGAGCCATTATTAAATCAATGCCTTGTAGATTAATTTTGCTTTGATCTTTTAAAGCCAGTTGAACCTTTTGAGCTACATTTATGAATAACAATCACTTTGTCTTCAGGTCCTTCTGAGCCTGGTTGCTGAGATGATGACTGCCATTGATGTCCTATGCCACAGCAATACAAAAGAAAAATAGGAGCTGTTGAAAATGGAATTATCTGCAATCTTTTGGAGATATGAAAGAGGTGACATTTTGATTCATTTATTATTGATTTTGTTCTGAAGTTCCAATTCACATCTAACTGTTATTTGATGGATTCCAACATGTTATCCACCACTACCCCATCTGTTAGTCCACTCAATGTGTTGATCAATCTTTCTTTGTCAGACGCGTTGCTGACAACTATCCAAAACTTCCTCTTGCTAACATGATTCTCTGTCCCTTTGTGGTTTATTGTGAAGTGGTACTTCGTAACTATCTTTTCTATGCAATTTCTGAATTGATATGAAGGTGAAAGATTACCTATCAGTCATGTTACCTTTTCTGAATAGTCATACTTCATTGATCCCGGGGGAAATTGGTTAAAATACTGTGCTTCTTTGTCGTGCTTCTCACTTTCTCTGCATTTACAACAGGCCAATAATCAGAATCAGACATGAGGAAATCTGCAGATGCTGGAATTTCAAGCAACACACATAAAAGTTGCTGATGAATGCAGCAGGCCATGCAGCATCTCTAGGAAGAGGTACAGTCGACATTTCGGGCAGAGGCCCTTCGTCAGGAATAACTGAAAGAAGAGATAGTAAGAGATTTGAAAGTGGGAGGGGGAGGGGCAGCCTCCAACCTGATGGCATGAACATTGACTTCTCAAACTTCTGCTAATGCCCCACCTCCTCCTCGTACCCTATCAGTTATTTATTTATTTATATACACACATTCTTTTTCTCTGTCTCCTTATTCTCCCTCTGTCCCTCTCACTATATCCCATTCCCATCCTCTGGGCTTCCCCCCTCCCCCTTTCTTTCTCCCTAGGCTCCTGTCCCATGATCCTCTCATATCCCTTTTGCCAATCAACTGTCCAGCTCTTGGCTCCATCCCTCCCCCTCCTGTCTTCTCCTATCATTTCAGATCTCCCCCTCCCCCTCTCAAATCTCTTACTAGCTCTTCTTTCAGTTAGTCCTGACGAAGGGTCTCGGCCCAAAACGTCGACTGTACCTCTTCCTATAGATGCTGCCTGGCCTGCTGCGTTCACCAGCAACTTTTATGTGTTGTAATCAGAATCAGAATCAGGTTTAATATCACTGGTGTCTGTTGTAAAGTTTGTTAACTTTGGAGCAGGAGTATAATGCAATACATAATAACAGAAAGAAAAATCTGTGAATTACAGTATATATATTAGTAGTTCAAAAAATAGAAATTAACAAGTAGTGAGGTACTGTTCATGGGTTCAATATCTATTCAGAAATCTGATGGCAGAGTGGAAGAAGCTGTTCCTGAATCAATGAGTATGTGGCTTCAGACTTCTGTACCTCCTTCCTGATGGTAGCAATGAGAAGAAAGCATGTCCTGGGTGTTGGGAATCCGTCATGATGGATACTGCCTTTTTGAGGCGCTACTCCTTGAATATGTCCTGGATACTACAGAGGCTAGTGCCTATGATGGAGCTGACTAATTTACAACTCTCTGCAATTTACTTTGATCCTGTGTAGCAGCCCAACCCCCAACTCCACCTCCTACCCCCATAGCAGATAATGACATACCCAGTTAGAATGCTTTCCGTGGTACATCTGTCGAAATTTGCGCACTGCAGAAGCTCCTACTATGGATTCTAAAGAATAATAGAAGATGAGATTTCCTTATTTTGTAGTGAAGTAACTTTATCTTCTTTCTTTCTCAATCTTTTTATTAATTTCAGAATACAGAAACAAAACATAGCAAAAATACAGATAATAGGAGATACATTGTTACACTTAAAAAAAGTAATTGCAAAACCAAATAGTGGAAATTAACAAAGCTCCCATACATGTAGAACTAATCACGGATAATACAAAGCAAAAAAAAAAGGAAAAAAAAGAAAAAGAAAAAAAAAACAAAACAAAAAAAAACCATCCCCAAAGAAAAAAAAAATTAATCAACTAAACTAAAAGACGTGGGCATAACTAACAACTTGAAAATGGAAAAATGTAACTTTATCTTATGTCCTGCCATTATAATAACCTTAATGTAAAAGGTGATGACAGTTTTATGTTTCTCTCTACTGTTAATGAGCACTATACCAAAAATTGAGACCCATGTTTGATTGCAGCCACCTTGTGGATCAATCAGCTAATGATTTAATGAGGCACAGTTTCAGATGACTGTCTACAACATCAGTCCCCCAACACTTATGTCCAAGAGATCACACTTTTAAGATGACTGAGGTTTAACAGTACGGTGCTTGGTTTAGAGGACATGTGCTATAACAAGAGATTGGACAAGCTTGGGTTGTTTTCTCTGGAGTGGAGGAGGCTGGAAGGAGATCTGATAGATGTTTATAAGATTATGAGAGGCATAGATAGAATGGACTGACCGTATCTTTCTTCCCAAGGTTGAAATGTCCAATACCAGAGGGCATGTACTTAAGGTGAGAGGGGGTAATCTTAAATAAAATGCAATGAGCAGGTCTTTTACACGGGGAGTGCTGGGGGCCTGGAATGTGCTGCCTGGGATAGTGGGAGAGACAGATACATTAGGGAATTATAAGAGACGTTTAGATAGGCACATGAATGTGACATACATGGAAAGATATTGACATTGTGAAGGCCGAAGAGATAGTTTAGCTTGCCATTTGATTACTGACTGAAGGTTTGTCACAATATTGTGAGCCAAAGGGCTTGTTCCTGTGTTGTACTGTTCTATGTTCTAAACGACATATGCTGATCATCATTATTACAATAGAATATCCAATGTTCACTCACAAATGATATGGGTAAAAATATAAAGGGAGTGAAGCCATTGCCAACTGGCGCAACCATTTACCATCTTGAAACCATCTATCTGAAACCAACCCAGTGTGAGACGTTTCCTGTGAAAACATCTCACTGCTTATGGATTGGAAAAATAATTTACTGGTTTTATTTGGTAGTAAAGATAATCATTATGTATCTTTCTATATTCATGATATCTAGAATTTACAATGTTTATTTTTTGATAAATCATTTTATTTGTGCAACACATCTACTCAAATTTTTCAGAATCTTCCTATAATTTTTGGCTTCATGCCATAAAACAATACTTGGATGTTATCATTATTAGCTTTCTAAGCTTTCTGGAGTCTTCTAACTTCCCAAAATCCAGGCTGGTTGTAAGGCTAACTAGGCCACTGTAAATTGCTCCTGATGTGTAGCTGAGTGGCAGAATCTGGGAGGAGTTGATGAGTTTTAGGGGGGCACGATGAGTTTTTGTGAGCACGTGGTCAAGTGGTTAAGGCATTGAACTAGTTACCTGAAGGTCGTGAGTTCGAGCCCCAGCCGAGGGAATGTGTTGTGTCCTTGAGCAAGGCACTTAATCACACATTGCTCTGAGAAGACATTGGTGCCAGGCTGTATGGGTCCTAATGCCCTTCCCTTGGACAACATTGGTGTCATGGAGAGGGGAGACTTGCAGCATGGGCAACTGCTGGTCTTCCATACAACGTTGTCCAGGCCTCCGCCCTGGAGAGTGAAGACTTTCCAGGCGCAGATCCATGGTCTCACAAGACTAACGGATGCCTTTTTTTTTAATGAGTTTTATACAGGAATAGTATAAATGTGTGATTCTTGGTTGTTATGGGATCAGTAGCCCATTTCTATGTTGTAAGACTTCATGAAGTGCTGAGGTAACCCCCGAATATTCTGTATCTGTAAAATCCATGCAGAGAGAATCATACTGAAAATTTAGATTGGGATTTACCTTTGGTAGCTGAAACCTGACAATATGTGGTTGCCATGGTTTCTTTCTGTTCCCATTGTTGGTATCTAGATAAATGAATCCCTGTTGGCATGAAACTTTTAGTACTGCTAGAATTGCTTTTTCACTTTACTGCATTGGTGTTCTGGCATGCGAGCATGCTACTTACTTTGCCTATTTTATTTTCCAGATGTTTTGTTGCAACAGAACGAATTGAAAAAAATGCAACCTAATATTTTGCTTAATGTATTGCAACACCGGCATGCACAGGGAAAGAAATCCACCGATAAAATCTGCTTCACAAACTAGCAGTATGAGGTGGAAAAGACGAGGCTGGAGATACTATTTTAGAGTTCATCATTTTCCCTTTGAAGATCAGGAAATTCGTCTGAAAATGGATCACTTCCATCTGTTTACATTAAATCAATCTACACTTGCTTACAGACTGTGGATCATCACTGCTTCTGTACTCAACAGATAAAAGTCCTTTGGTTATTGTGTCAAATTTTTCACTCTTAAAATGTTGAAATATCTTTGCAAATCACACAATTCAATCATTACGCATATTTAGAAAATAAAATTTAAACACATTTTTGCCTGTTATGGGGTCATGTTACCTTTCAAGAAATGGAACTTCCTGGAAGATAAGTTGAATCATAGTAAACAGGTAACTTTGAGTACTTCAGTAATATTTTCCTTCCATTGATTTAGCATGTGGGTTGACGACAAGGATACAAAGTTACTGTAAGTACCAGTGCATTAGAGAGCAGTGAGCAATAGTTGAGTCTATTGTACAGTAACCATTGACTTTATTAATAAAAGCAAGGACGAGCTTTCAAACTATTTCTAGACATAGCAGACAAGCAGTAATTTGTTTTGTGATTACAAGGGGAGCTGGATTATCAAACTGCATGACTATTGCAAGTGAGTTGGCTATCATCTCGCAGATCACTTGCCCAAGGTCACTTAAAAGATATGATTTGTAAACTGACAAGTTAACACTTGACCTCTCAACAGGTACATGCATAAAGGTATCTGTTAAATATTGGGACCATGCAAATATAGCATGCATATTAAGAAATTCTCATATACTAGATTAGATTATGAGGACACTCAGTCCTCATTTATTGTCATTTAGAAATGCATGCATGCGTTAAGAAATGATACAATGTTCCTCCAGAGTGATAACACAAAAATAACAGGACAAACCAAAGACTAACACTGACAAGACCACATAACTATAACATATAGTTAGAGCAGTGCAAAGCAATACCATAATTTGATAAAGAGCAGACCATGGGAACAGTAAAAAAAAGTCTCAAAGTTCCGATCGACTCCCGATAGTCCCCGATAGCAGGTAGCAGAAGGGAGAAACTCTCTCTGCCATAAACCTCCAGGCACTGACAACTATTGATGCATTGGAAGCACCCGACCATAGCCGACTCTGCGTCTGTCCAAAACTTCGAGCCTCTAACCAGCCCTTTGACACCGAGCACCAAGCACCACCTCTGCTGAGTGCTTCAACCTCGTCCTGGCCGCCAAGCAACAAGCAAAGCTGAGGATTTGGGGCCTTCCCCTCTGGCGATTCTGGATCACACAGTAACAGCGGCAGCGAAAAAGGCATTTCAGAGGTTTCTCCAGATGTTCCTCTGCTCTCTCACATCTGTCTCCATCAAATCAGGATGGTGCACGGCACCATACTTGACAGGTTACAGATATCATTCAGCGGAGTGGCCGCACAAGCTGCATCGTGCCGCCATCTTCTCCTCCTCTCCTGGTATAATGACCAAATTAAAAGCAGAATGGGACAATGTTAATTGCACAAATTGAAATACTAACCAGAACTGCTCTGAGGGGGAAGTTTTTCACCCTTCAATACTGAAAAAACAATAGGTGAAGGACTCAGCATTAGAAGCAGGCAATAAGCATCTTGAAATGCCGGAATACTTTGTAAAAGTGAAACTTGGAGATAGAAGTCCCTGTGTCTCCAACTCCAGAATGAGATCAAAGGTGATTTCAGATGGGTTACTTTGCTACTTACTACATTAGAAAAATCTTTTGATACTTAAAATCGGTAGATCATGGACTGTGGACTCCTCAAGTTACGAGTGTAGTTCCCCTTTTAAAAAAAGGAAGCATGGAAGAGGAGTTGGGTTGTAGGCATGATTGAAATGCAGAGGACTTAGTCTACCACTCCTGACTATAATGCTGGTGAATGTACGGTCTCTGAAAAATAAAATTGAAGATATCAGAGCAAGATTACAGTAGCAAAGGGACATCAGAGATTGTTGTACAGTTTGCTTCATGGAAACATGGTTCACCCCCATTATTTTTGAACACAGTGATACAGCCCAATGGCTTCAACATTCTCTGCAAAGATAGGCTGATTAAGTCTGTTAAAGGTAGAGGAGATGAATGTTGCCTCACGGCCTGGTAAGGAAACACCAACCATCATCATCACCAGGTGCCATGCCCAGTTTGAGCTTTGACTGCCATGGCCCACGCACTCCTGTTTCGGGTCAAGTGGATCAATTCATTGGTATTAATTTCCAATTCTCTGGCTGCTGTCTCCATCATCATTTGTCTTTGTCTTCCTCTTGCTTTCTTCCCTTCAATCTTTCCCCTACCATGCATTCTAACTCCTCTTTCCCAACCACATGTACAATGAAGTTACGTTGCCTTTTCATGATCTCATACATTATTTCTTTTTTTGCTTTTGCTCTGTTCATGACATCCTCATTAGATATTCATTTCATCCATGATATTCTTTGTATCCTCCTCAAAAAGCACATCTCTGCTGCTAACATTCGTTTCCTCATGTTACTAGATATTGTCCAACATTCTGAGCCATATAACATAACTGGATAAATGTAACATTTCAGTACTCTGAGGCGGGTTGTCATGCCTAGTTTAGTATTGGTCAGTATACTCTTCATTCTCGTAAAGGTGTCTTTTGCCATCCCTATTCTTCTTTTGATGTCCAAGTCGCACCTGCCATCAGATGTCACCCAGCTTCCTAAGTAGCAAAAGTTCTTTACTTGTTCTCCTTCTTTTTGGATATCACCATACATTCTGTCTTTTTGCAATTAATAGATAGACCCATTTTTGCGATTTCTTCAACAATTATATCAATTAAGTTTTGTAGTTTTTCCTCCGTACTTGCAATTAACACAGTGCCATCTGCATATTTGAAATTATTGATACTTTCACCACCAACTTTGATTCCCAATATATCTCTTATTTTTTGTAATATTGTTTCACTATATACATTAAATAAATCAGAGTTGAAAACACACCCTTGTCTAATGCCTCTCTTGATTTTCATAAACTGACTCACTTCTCCATCTATCCTTACAGTGGCAGTTTGTTCCCAGTACAGATTTCTGATTAGGCGGAGGTCTTTCGAATCTAGATCTAGAGTTTTCTGTAACATTTCAGATAACTTATTGTGCTTCACTTTATCAAATGCTTTTATGTAGGCGATAAAACAAACAAACAGATCTTTTTGAACTTGAATAGCTCGTTCTGATAGTATCCTTAACATCAATATTGTGTTTCTTGTACCTTTGTCTTTCACAAAACAACATTGTTCTTTGCCTATTTCAGCTTGTATCTTACTTTTAGCTCTTGTCATCAAAATTCTTAGAAGTATCTTGGTGATATGATTCATTAAACTTATGGTCCTATGTAATTCACATTCTATCGCTCCAGCTTTCTTACAAAGAGTGATAAATATAGATTTTTTTCATCTCTTCTGGTATTATTCCAGTCTCATAAATGCCATTGTTTAAATCAGTAAGTTTTTCAATTCCATAATCTTCAAGGGCACTAATTTGTTCTATTACTAATTCATCAGGACCTGCTGCCTTTCCTTTCTTCATCTTATTCATTGCATTATGAACTTCAGATTTTAAAATACTTGGACCTTCAATGTTCTTCTTAATTTCTGTTTTTTTTTGCCTTGATCACCTTCAAACAATTCCTGAATATACTCAGTCCATCTGTTCATAATCTCATCTTTTTCCATGTCCTTTGCCTTCAAACATCCACCTGAAGAACAGAGGAGCTTTTTACCAGTGATATTCTTGATTTGTTGATGTAACCTTTTTGGATCAGTAATAGGGATTTGTTCTATTTGCTCACAATCCTGGTTTAACCATTCTTCTTTGGCTTTTTGACATAAGCTTTTAACTTTTTTATCTAAGGACTTATATTCTATAGGATTTGCTTTCTTCTGTCTCCTTTCTTCCATTAGATTTTTGATTTCATCTGTCATCCATTTATTCTTTGTGCTTTTTTCTTTTTTAGGAATCACTGACTTCGCTGATTCTACCAAGGCATCCTTTAGAGAGTTAAAATTAATTTCTATATGATTGCTATCATCTTCAACAGATTCTATTTCTAGACTTTGAAATCGATTCCTTACTATAATTGTAAATTTTTGTCTTAAGTTTTCTTCTTTAATTAATTGCAAGTAGTCAAGGGATTGTTCAGGTTTTTAGTTCTTTAGTTTTTTAAGTTTTACTTTTACATGACATACTACTGGGTTATGCCTTGAACAGAAATCTGTACAAAAAGTAGTGGATACGGCCCAGTTCACTGGGGGTAAAAGCCTTCTCCACCATAGAGTACATCTACACAAACGGATGTTGCAAGAATGCAGCATCCATTATTGAGGACAACCACCACCCAGGCCATGCTCTCTTCTTGCTATTGCCAGCAGGAAGAAGGTACAGGGAGCCTCAGGACCCACACCAACAGATTCAGTAACTGTTATTACCCCTCAGCCATCAGGCTCTTGAACCATAATAGATAACGTCACCTAACTTTACTTGCCCCATCACTGAACTGTTCCTACAACTCATGGACCCAACTTTAAGGACTCTTCATCTCATGTTTTCAATATTTTTTACTTTTACTTTTTTCTCTTTTGTATTTGCTTAGTTAGTTGTCTTTTGCACATTGGTTGTTTGTCCAACTTGTTGGGTATGGCCTTTGATCGATTCTATTCTGTTTTTTTTTTGATTTACTGTGTATGCTCACAAGAAAATGAATCTCAAGGTTGTATATGTAGACATATGCATTTTGAAAAAAACATTTACTTTCAACATTAAAACCATTGACAAACTTCTATAGGTACACAGTAGCATGGAAATAATGATCCCCTTGAACAGAAAAGACTACAAGAAGTGGTGGATGCAGCCCAGTCCATCACAGGTAAAGCCATCCCCACCACTGAGCACATCTATAGGGAGCACGATGACAGGAATGCAGCATCCATCATCAAGGACCTTCTCACTCCTACAATCAGGAAGGAGGGATAGGAGCCCTCGGTCCTACACCAACCGGTTTAAGAACAATTATTATCTCTCAACCATCAGGCTCTTCAACCAGACTGGATAACTTCACTCACCCAGCACTCAAATAATTCCACAATGGATGGACTCACTTTCAAGGACTCTACAACTTATGTTCTCAATTTTTTTTACTCTTATTTATTATTATCATTTAGCTTTTTTTTCTTTTATGTATTACACAATTTGTTGTCTTTTGTACATTGTTTGTCTTGGATGTGTGCAGGTTTTCATTCATTCTATTGTGTTTCTTTTTATTTACTGTGAATGCCCACAAGGAAATGAATCTCTGGGTAGTAGATAATGGCATGTACATACCTAAATAATATATTTATTCTGAACTTTGCGCTTGAACTTGAGTATGTTTTATGATTAACTCAGCGTGGTGCACAGACTTGGCAGTTCTGTCTCAATTCTGTTTACCTGACTTAGATCATTGAGCGGTCAAATATCATCTATTTTATCTGCTGAGGGAGTGTTCCACCATCATCCTGGTAACAATGTATATCCACTACTCAACAATATCAGACAGGCACTGAAAGAGCTGAGCAGCCATGAAATAACGTATATGGATGCCTTCCTTATCACTGCAAAAGATTTCAGCCAGGCCAGTTGAAAAAGTCCCTGAACAGCTACCACCAACATATCACATGTAGAACCAGAGGACACAACACTCTTGACCACCTTTATGAAACCATCAGAAACTTTTATTGTGTCATTCCATTCCCATACTTCGGAACAACAGATTATTTGGCTGTATTTCTTCTCCCAGCTGATAGGCAAAGACTAAAAACCACAGCACCAGTGATGAGGACCAAGAAGGGAAGAGGAGAAGTGTTTACAGGACGGTTCTGAGTTAGTAGTCTGGATAATATTCTTTGAAACTGAATGAATATGCCACAGTTGTCACCAACTTCATTGAATACCATTGAAAACATACCGGATATATCCAAACCAAAGGCCATGGATGAACAAGAGGATTCATAGTCTGCTGAAGGCTGGATCTGTAGCATTCAAGGTCAGTGATCCAGAACCATTTAAGATGTCAAGGACCAACCCACAGAAAGCTATTTTAAGAGTGAAAAAACAATCTTGATTGAAGTTAGAGATGGAATTGAATGCATGTCAGCTCTGGCAGGATTTGCAGGCCATTACTTCCTATAAGGTGAAACCTAACATCACAAATGGCTGTGATGCTTTACTCCCAGATGAGTTCAACAACTTTTTTCATGCTTTGAAAGGGAGGATAAAACTACACCTTTGAGAACCCCTGCAGCATCTGGAGACCCTGTGATTTCTGTCTCTGTGGTCAACGTCAGAACATCTTTCAAGAGGCTGAATGCTCACAAGGCATCAGGTCCTGATGGTGTACCTGGTAGCATATGGAAAACCAGTGCCAACCAACCGGCAGGATTGTTCAAGGACATCTTCAATCTCTCACTGCTGCAGTCAAAGGTTCACAACAACTTCAAAAGGAAATCAATCATTCCTGTACCCAAGAAGAGCATGGTGAGCTGCCCCAATGACTATCACCCAAATGCACTTACATCTACTGTGATGAAATGCTTTGAGAGGTTGATCATGGCCAGAATCAACTACTGCCTAAGCAAGGACTTGGACCCGCTGCAATTTGCTTACTGCCACAATAGGTCTATACTGGATGCAATCACACTGGCTCTCCACTTAGCATTGAATCACCAGGACAATAATAGTGCCTACGTCAAGCAGCTGTTTATTGATTATGGCTCAGCATTCAACACTATCATAACTTCATTTCTAACAAACAAGCTCTAAAATCTGGGCTTCTGTATCTCCCTCTGTAACTGGATCCTTGACTTCCTCACCAGGAGACTACAATCCGTGCAGATCAGAGCTACCATCTTCTCCTTGCTGACAATCAACACTGGCACACCTCATAAATGTGTGCTTAGCCCCCTGCTGCACCCTATCTGCACTTATGAATGTGTTGCTAAGCACAGCTCAAAAAACATCTATAAATTTGCTGATAGACAATTACTGTTGGCAGAATTTCAGGTGGTGACGAAGAGGTGTTCAGAAGTGAGATAGATCAGTTGGTTGAGTGGTGTCACAACAACTATCTTGCACTTAATATTAGCAAGACCAAGGAATTGACTGGTCTTCAGGAAGGGGAAGTCAAGTGAACACACATCAGTCCTCATCGAAGATTAGCAGTCAGCAATTTCAAGTTCCTGGGAGTCAACATCTCTGAAGAACTTTCCTGGACCCAACATATTGATCCAATTATGAAGAAGGTATGACAACAACTATACTTCATAAGAAGTTTGAGGAAAATTGGTATGTCACCAAACTCTTTCGCAAATATCTACAGATGTTTGTAGAGAGTATTCCAACTGGTAGCATCGTTGTCTAATATGGAGGGGTTACTGCATAAGATCGTAAAACCTGTAGAAAGTTGTAAATTTAGCCAGACCCATCATGGAAATTAGCCTCCCCAGCAGTTTTGGCATCTCCAAAAGGATGCCTCAAAAAGGTGGCTTTTGAACATATGCCAGTGATATTAAATGTGATTCTGATTCTGAAACAGGATTGTAATTCTTGAAAATTTGTGTCTCCAGAATGTCTGCTTCTGCCCTCTCCTCCTCACAATACTGTGGTAAAGGAAAGATGAAGTAGATGCCTGGGTTTTGTCTTTCCTGGGTGTTGCCTCACCTGGAAGGACTGTTTGGGGCCCTGAATGGTGGTGAGGGAGGAGGTATAGAGGTATAGGAGGTATATGGCATTGTTCCACCCACTTTAATTCTACTTCCCATTCCCATTCCGACTTGTCAGTCCATCGCCTCCTCTACTGCCGTGTTGAGGCCACATTTATGTTGTAGGAACAACACCTCACATCCTGTCTGATTAGCCTCCAATCTGATGGCATGAACATTGATTTCTTAAACTTCCGGAAATTGCCTCCTCTTCACCATTCTCATTCCCATTTCCCTATTTCAACTCATCTCCTTAAATGCCCATCACAGCCCTCTGGTGCTCCTTCCCCTTCCCTTTCTTCCATGGTCTTCTACCCTTTCCTATCAGATTCCCACTTCTCCAGCCCTTTATATCTTTCACCTATCAGCACCCCCCCCAGCCCTTTACTTCACCCCCGCCTCCTGGTTTCACCTGTCATCTATAAATGTGTACTTCTTCCTCCCCTCCCCCACCTTCTTGATCAAACTTCTTATCGTTTTTTCCGGTCCTGATGAAGGGTTTCGGCACAAAACGTTGATTGTATACACTTTTCCATGGATGCTGCCTGACATGCTGCGTTCCTCCAGCATTTTGTGTGTGTTGCGAGTGTTTATGAAAGCACATTTACATGTTTCAGGTGTTTATAACCTGGGGTGGACCTATAGTTTCTACACAAGTGTGTTCAGGCACATATTAATTTAAATGAAACAGTGATTTAACTGTAAGACAGAACACCTAACTCCTGCATATTGAATCTTTAAAGTTCTGCCATTGACTGAGTGTTGCAGTCAGTGTGACATTGTCATAAAGCATGCACACCACATGGTTTGCCTGTCCAACAAATATAGATGCACTACCAATGTAAAGTTTGATAAGACATTATTTTCACAAGATGAATAGAATAGAGTACTTATCCTATTGACATGAAGTTGAAATATCGTGATATACAAATCTTTCTTTCATTTACTCTATCAAAGAAAAGCCAAATGTGGCAAAATTCAAGTAGTGGAGAGCTGCTTGCAGTGATCTGCCCTAATAGAACTGGAATGAAAGCGTAAGTAAGGGGAAGTGTGAATGAGCAATGAATGATATTCAAGAGTTCATATATAGACCAAACGTGCCAACGAAGGGTGAAGAGAAGGCACTGAAGGGTGATGTTTCCCAGACAGCTGAAAATATAGGAGTAAAATTTCCACTCTGGACATAATTGTTCACTCTGGTACAAAATTATGTTCATTTTGAATTGTCACTCTCTTCCACATCAACTCCACCAAAGTTGCTACCTGTACATTTCATCTACTGCAGTACTTCCCTTGGCTCACTACAAATGAGAAGCATCTTAACACATCATTTAAGCTGTGCTTTTAAAAGAAAACTTCATGTTTTTGAAAGTGTTAAATCAGTGATTTGATTTAACTGGAAATAGTCTTATTTCAATGAAAGTGCACATTTATAGTCCGTGTCAATCCACCATCTCTGGAACACAATTTAAAGTTCACTTTCTAAGGATACGTGACAATTTTATTTTATTCTAGTATTTTCAGTATTTAACATAAAAGCTTCACAAAGATCCTTGAACTGTCCTCTCATGTCCTTGAACTGAAACCAATATGCTTGATTTTTGAAGCATTTCTGAAGGCCCGAATTATGAGTATAGTTTGCAGAAACTCTCTGTGATGATTAATTCTAGGCCATGGGCAAGCTTCCAAAGTAATGTTTTAAACACACCTCACAGAAATTAGATTCCAAAGTTAGGGTTATATATCACCCTTGATATATACGACTGGGCCACAGTGTTATCTGTGCCAACCAACAAGCGTCCATCTACAATAATCCCTCTTTTCCTTTTGCATTCTGATCAGCTCCCATGCTCTGCCAACCTGCTACACAAAGGGCAATATACAGGAGCCAATTAAACTACCAACAAACACATATTTGGAATGTAGGATGAAACAAAAGCACATAAGCAAAACCCAAATGGGCACAGAGAGAACTTAAATAGCACCAAAGATCAGGACTGAACTCAGGTCTCTGAAGCTAATCCCTGTACCACTGCCCCACCCTTAGCCAATAAGGCAGGCAAATTTCCCTCTCTAATGCATGCTACACATGCTCCATTAAATTAAAAAAATGTACTTATGCGGTCTCCTCTTGCAGCACGTGGCTTTTCTATAACATATATTTGTTATAATTAATAGGATTAATTATCAGAACTGGTGGAGTCTGAGTATCATGTGCCAGGAGCATTTTACTAAATAGCAGCCTGACCTCTAAGGTTTGGCTTCAGTTTCACGAGTCTGTCCTAAAAAAAAGCCTCAGGTTGTTCAAGTTGCATTCACCAAGAACACATTTTAAATTCTCAGAATGTTATCATTTGCATCAATTTTACCTTAAGAAATACATTCAAATGAATATTTCATGCACAGAAAGTAAAATTAAGCAAAATACAATGTCCAATGGACACAATGAAAGAAATATAATTATAGCAAGCAGAGTGATAAAGGATGTTGGATCATAGATTAGAAATTGATATGATTGTGAAAGATACAATTTATGAATGAAGCTCTAGAAGTGTCACATTTATTGAGGACCAATTGGTGGCAGAGAGCATTGGTGAGAAGACAACTAGATTCCCTGCTGTCAATGTCATAATAAAGGAGGAGGCAGTGGAGAAATTGCTTGGGATAAAAACAGATGAAGTAGAGATGCTATAATAGTTAACAGTATTCAATACATCCTGGTTTGCTGAGCGAAGTAAGTTCAAAGGCTCGTGCACTAAATTGGTAAATTGGTGTATCACTGCATGTCATCCATACAGATCAAGTCATTATATCAGTGTACCGAGACAGCACAAGAGAAAAGCAATAACAGAATACAGAATAAAGTGCTACAGTTACAGAGAATTTCAAAGTTTAAATTAAATTTCAAAGTCCGAAGTACATTTATTATCAAAATGCATGTATGTTACCACACACTACAGTACCTTGAAATTCATTTTCGACCATAAGACATAGGAGGAGAATTAGGCAATTCAGACCATCGAGTCTGCTCTGCCATTCTATCATGGCTGATTGAAGAAAACAAAGGAAACAAATTATTCAAATAAAAAAAAATACTGAGAATGTGAGTTATAAAAAGTCCTTCAAAGTGCAATGCAAGAAGACAAAAGGGTGCAAGACCATGATAAGGTAGATTGTGAGATCAAGAGTTCACCTGATCATACAAGACGTGTATCAGTGGGACACAAACTTACCTTGGGTCTGGTGGTGCATGTTTTCAGGTTTTTGTACCTTCTACCCAATGGAAGGGGGGAGCAGCAAGAGTGTCCGAGGTGGGACGGGGTCTTTGATTATGTGACTGCCTTTCCAAGGCAGTGAGAAGAATAGACAGAGTCCATAGAAGGTAAACTATTTTTCTTGATATGCTAAGCTGTATCCACAACTCGCCATGCCATCTCCCCGTAGTCCTTTAGAACTGGAATTGGTATCGGTGTCCAAGAGGATTACAAATGTTATGCTCTGCTTTATAAAAACAGAGCAATGTATATCTATCAGTTACTATCCAGTCATCCAAATTAAAGACAATAAAGGGACAAAATGAATAAAGCTGAGGGAGATGATTGTGGCGTGGGGGATTGGGGACAGGAACATGAGTTGGAAGAGGGTGAATGAAGAGAGAGAGCTTTGTGGTGAAAAAGAGTGAAGACAATAGCAATTGCATTGCACACAATCCTAAAAAAATCAACGTAGTCCTTAATCAAGTAATTAACCATCTACAGTGGTCAGGATGAGTGTGTGCACTCTGACTGTGTACACTCTTGTGCTGGCATGCATAGGTGTGCTATATCTGTTCCAATTTTTGAGCGATTTTGATCGGGGCAGACTGGCTCTGTGACCTGCTGGCAACGAACAACACAGTGCTAGCTTGAACTGAACTAAGCTGAAACTAAATACTCCTGGACTGTCTCATTGACTTTGTGGTTTGATGTTTCATATTCTGTGTTTTTCACTCATTTATTTTTGCCGTTTGTAATTTTTTTTTCTTTTTTGTGCACTGGGGGTTTGATATTTTACTTTGAATGGATTTCATGGTTTTCTTTGCTTTGTGACTGTCTGTGAGGAGACAAATCTCAGGGTTGTACACTGCATACATACTTTGATAATAAATGTACTTCGAACTTTGAAACTTTGAACTGTCTAGAATCTCTTTGCCTTTGGATTTGAAACTCACATGTCAAGTCCATGTGGTAGTTTCTATACACAGATATCCCATGTGGTAGTTCATATGCACAGATATCCCATGTTAAAAAGACTTCACATAGCGGCATCCTCTACTGCTCTGAATTTGAGGAGAGGCAAGTCATCCTCAACTTTGAGGGATAGCCGAAGAAGGAAAAGGTTTTCAGAGGTGAGGGGGAAAGTGAAGTGAATGTATAGATGTGCTAATCAGGTGGCTACCGGGAAGCCTGGATGTATAAAGTATAAAGCAATGAAGTACTGGGTGTCTCCTCCATCATCAGATGTTTTTTCCCTCCCTTTTGGTTTAGTAGCTGGAATCCAGTTAAGCACAGGTTATTTGAGATTTACATTGCAGAAATTTGTAGCAATGAAAGCAGGAGAAATGTATCTGTCACTTCAAATAATAATATTGTGGAGCCTTCGGTATTATTACAAGCTGGTTCCTCTTTGAGTCATGATTAGGTCTAATGTGGTTGAATATCTCACTTGAGGCAGCTTTTGGGAATTGAACTTCTGTCGACACCATTCACAGAAGGTCTGCAAATCAGCAATAGGCAACGAGAGATTGGCACACCGAAGAGACCAAATCACATCAGCAATTTGCATTAACTCTCTCCAGAACCACGCAGATTCGTTAAACAACCGAATGCATTATTTTTTATCTGAGTGACACGTGTTTTAGCAGCATTGCTCTAATGAATTAGTAGGCCACAGTATCATAAACAAAAGCCTTTGGGACTTA
This sequence comes from Mobula birostris, assembly GCF_030028105.1. NCBI lineage: Eukaryota > Metazoa > Chordata > Chondrichthyes > Myliobatiformes > Myliobatidae > Mobula > Mobula birostris. The sequence continues at coordinate 32,525,365 of NC_092391.1, read as the reverse complement.
TTGAAGGAAAATTGCATTAGACAAAAAATGATTTGGGTTTATTGTTGAAGTAATTGAGAGTGTTGATGAGGATACTGTGGCTGATGTATAATATTTGACTTTCATCAGGGTTTTGATTAAGTACTGCATAAAAGACTAGTTAGTGAAAATGAACTTGTGAGATTAAAGCAGAAGAGTTTGAATTAATACATAATTGGCTAAGGGACATAAAGCTGAGAACTATCATGTGAATCTTATTTAGAGCGGAAGGGAGTATAAAATAGGTTCCAGAGCGGTAGGTTTTGAAACAACATATATCACTAACTTGGACTATTATCATTCTGGTGGACTCTGGCCTTATTGGTACTGCTAGCATTTAGTACCTGACTTCAAATGCACAGGACACCATTGCAAAACTTAAAGGTCACCTAGAAAACTTTTAAAAATAGCATGATTATGCTCTGCCTGAAAGATTGCTTAGAAGGAGATTGAATAATAACTTTCTCAAGGGAATTAGATAATTTCTTGAAGAAAGAAAATGTGCAGACTTCTAACTCCGGTCACTGGGTAAATGATCTGAATGAACTTCTTTGTGCTGCATTATTTTAAGTTTGTTTAAATTTTCATTCCACTCCTTCAAGCCAAAAGAATGTTTTACATGTTATACAGGGAGTGTAACAAGAGCTATGGACTGTAGGCACGGGGGTAGGTGATTGCTGTCATTACACTTGTAAAAGGATAGTACACCCACTGGGAGAGATTGAACAGACCGGACCTGTAGTCTGTGAAGTTTTGAGGAACGAGAGATGATCTCATTGAAATGTGGTGTCCTACAGTGCATGAGAGCATGGATGTGGAAGTAATGTTGTATATGGCTGTGCTGTCTGTATCCAAGTGTAGTAATCTGGAGTATGGGATGGGAGAGATCAGTAATGATATGAAGTATAGACATTCTAGAGTCCTAAACTTAAGCCAAAACCTAAGTCTTACAGTCATGAGTGTCCAAGTACAGCTCAAACACCATCTATAAATTGGCCTATGATACCAATGTTGTCAGAAAATCTGATCACAACAAGAAGGTATACAGAACTGAAATAGATCGCCTGGTTGAGTCGTGTCACAACAACAGCTTTTCACAGAACATCAGCAAGACCAAGGAATTGATAGTGCACTTCAGGAAGGGGAAGCTGAGAGAACAGACATCAGTCCTCACTGAGGGATAGCCTTAAGAAGGGTGAGCTGTTTTCGTTTTCTGGGCATCAACATTTCACAGGAAGGCATGTCAGTGGCTTGAATTCATTAGGAACTTGAGGAGATTTGGTACGTCACCAAAGATTCTTTTAAACTTATGCAAATATCCGGTGGAGAGCGTTCTGACTGGTTGCATCACATCTTATATGGAAGCTCCAATGTGCAAGATCAAACTGGGCTGTTGAGGAATGTAAACACAGCCAGTTCCATCATAGGTACAGCCCACTGCACCAGCAAGAACATCTTCAAAAGATGGTGTCTCAAGGAGGCAGCATCTATCATTAGGAACCCTCATCATCTGGGACAAACCCGCTTCACATTACTACCATTAGGGAGGAGGTACAAAGGCCTGAAGACCCACACTCAATGTTTTAGGAACAGCTCCTTTCCCCTGCCATCAAATTTCTGAACAGACCATGTAGCCATGAACCACTGCCTTATTACCCTCTTTTCTTTCTAGCTAGCTATCTGTCTATCTATCCATCTAGTCTATCTATTTATCTGTTTCACTCTATAATGCAAAGTATAATTTTCTTATCCACTATAGTCTCTTTTCTGAAGAGGTATAGATGCCAATAATTACAATTTCAAACCATGAGTCCCATTCCCATCCAAGGTGGAGATCATTCTGGCAAATAAAGCTGATTAAACTTAGATGTTAGATATTAAATGGGACACGTTTATTTTGAGGAATAATTCCCAAAGGTTTTCCAGCCACAAGTACAATTCTTACAAACTGGAAAACATACCAATGAGTTACAAACAAACATGTTCTCTTTTGCAAAAAAAACCTCCAAGAAACGATACTTCTTGGGTTGAGTCTGCTCTGTCTTCGTTGTGTTACACTTCCCCAACCTTACTGTTATTTGATATTTATGTCTTCTTTTTCACAGTCAGTTAGTGATAACCTCACTTTCATGAGATGGTTTCACAACTGCATTAAGTCAGATGGCAAGACCCTTAGGTTAACAAACAATGTTGTTTCTTCTCATAAGTTTGCAGTCTCAGTTAAATCAGCAATAAGTTTCCTGAACTTGTATGGTATTGTTTCTTAAGAGATTGGCTGAATAATATTAATTAAAATTAACAATAAACATCTTGAACACTGAACAGTTACTCTTGCTGTGCTAAAAAAGCTGAGTTTAGAAAAAGAGTCCTGACGCTGGAAAATGAATATCCATCACATAGACTGGGAAGGGTTTCTTCACCAAGGTGTTGCTTGGCATTTAGGATTATCTCTTTGAGGAGGCTGTCAATACCTTGTTGAACTCAAATAGAACTCTATAGGTTTTTGGATATTAGTGGAGTCAGTAGTTGTGGGTTGAGTACCAGAAAGTACTGTGTTGAAGGAAATGACTGGTCATGTTCTTGTTGAGAGGTAAAGCAGACACAAGGGATTGTATAGTTTAATCTTACTTCTGTGTCCTCTAACAAGTTTCCTTTCAAGTACTCCCCACAGAACTTCAAATAGTGAAGCATGAAAGTACCTCTAATTCCATAGAAGTTTGCAAAGATTGAGTATAGCATCCAAAACTTTAACCAATGTGATGTGTGGTGTAGAGTATGTTGTTTGGCTGCATCACAGCCTGGTAAAACCAATGCCCTTGAATGGAAAATCCAGGTCATCATGGATAAAGCCCTCACCACCATAGAGAATATTAACATGGGAAATGTGTCACAGGAAAGTAGCATCCATCATCAGGGACCCCACCACCCAGGTCATGCTCGCTCCTCACTGCTGCCATCAGGAAGAAAGTACCGGAGCCTGAGGACTCACACTGCCATGTTCAGGAGCAGTTATTACTTCTCAACCATCAGGCTCTTGAAACAGAGGACAACTTCACTCAACTTCACTTGCCCCACACTGAAACGTTTCCACAACCTATGGGCTTGCGGGCAAGGTCTCATCATCTCATGTTCTTGATATTTATTGCTTGCTTGCTTGCTTGCTTGTTTGTTTGTTTGTTTGTTTATTTATTTATTTACTTGCATTATTATTTTTTACTTTTTTGTATTTGCACAGTTTGTTGTCTTTTGCATACTGGTTGTACGTCCAATTGGTTTGGTCATTCATTGACTCTATTATAGCTATTGGATTTGTTAAGAATGCCCATAAGAAAATTAATATCAGGGTTGTATGTGGTGATGTATGTATTTTGATAATAAATTTACTTTGTACTTTGTATTTTGAAATAGTATGCAATTTTCACAACTGCATCACAATCCCTCACCACTTGAGTCTGATTGTAACACACTGTGATTTATTCAGGACTATGTAGGTTCATATGGGGTGAGCTTATGCAAAACAGATTATTAAAGACGGTCACTGCGTCAGAGTTGAGTGGAGAAAGCTATCCAATTTCTACTGATCTAATATGCTTGCTCCCAGTTGTAGCTCATTGTTATGCACCCATATTTCATACATGAAGTAGCTCTTATTGAATTGCAAGACCTGTCCAGTTTTGTTTAAGCTCAAAACCTTTGATCATTACCTTCTATCAGCCAGTTGTACTTTTAACACCAGACTTCCCAATTAAAATGAGACAGGACATCTTGAGTACATTCCGCTGCTGTCTTCTAATTCATGGTTGGTATTTTTCATTGCCAGATGCTAAGCTTCAGCACAGTCAAACGCAGACTCATTAGAATTTGAACATTAAACATGCTTTATTCAAGCTTAACATCCTACAAATACTGAGTGTTAATATTGCAGTTGCAACTACTTTATTTGACAAGTAATTTTAAGGATGCAATGTTCAACTGTCTCTATAGCAGGCTTTAATCGGACTCTGCTGACAGTTCTGCCTAGCTAGAAGCTAAAGTGATGCAAATCATCTTAAAATAATGATGTAGATTCAAACTATAATTTGTTGGCATACCAATCTCTTTCATTTCCAGCTAGGTGGACTGCTGTTCTATATCACTTCTTAAAAATAATTGTCCTTCGTGTAAAAACAAAAAAAAAATGGTATTTCTCACTTCAGATTTTGTGAAATCATCAATGTTTATTCAGCTCTGTGCAGTTCTCATGTATGTGAATGTCAAAGGTGCAGCTAATTTTAAAATACTTTGTCTGACGGGAACCCTTAGCAGAGGGTTGGGGCCATGTTAATGCAACACCTACTTTCCTGGAATTAATTGAGAATGAACGTGTTTTATTGAGTATTGCTATCCATTTGGTGCTGATGGGAAAATGATAAGTGGAGGCATGTAAATAAAGGAAATGAGATGCAATTTATGTTCTGTGTGTCACTACTTAATTTTTTAAACATAGCAATATACAGTTGATGCCATTGAAAGAAGGCGGTCTTGTAGTTATGACATGACACATGTCAGGTTGAGAAGTTAATGAGGTGAAATCTCAGAGCAATAGATTCACAGTGGGAAAGTGAGTGAAATCTGGCAGAGAAGTGAAGGAAGACTGTAATATGTTACGGAAATAAACAATTTCTATGACTCTATGGGCTATGGTCCTGGTGCCGGTCAATGGGTTTAGGCAGTTTAAAAAGTTTTAGAATAGACTAGATGGGCTGAAGGGCCTGTTTCTACGTTGTACTTTTTTTTATGACTCTATGATTCTAATGTTGAAAATCAATTGGGATAACTAGGCAAAGAGCTATTCCTAACATTTATCACCCACCAAATAACTTGAGAATTTGGTGACAATATTCTGTAATAAATATTCATGATTACCTGAAAAAAATGATTAAAATAAAATTGCCATTGGATTATGATCTTTCTGATCACATTGAATGATATGGTTAAAAAGATAAAAAAACTGCAGACCTAGAAATCTGAATTAAAATCAGAAAACAGTAGAAATATTCGGAACATCAGGCAGTATCTCTATTGAGAGATATGGTGGCTGGTAAAAAGACCCTTACCAGGAAATGGTTATCACAGGAGAGCCCAACTTTAAATGTATGGATGGAAATTACAATGGACATTTACAAAATGAAGAAGATAACAGCATCTGTTAATCATAAGTTGGAACAATTTTATTCATACTGGAAAGAAAAAATGGTTTAACTATATAATAGTTCATAGGCCTGATTTTATTCTCACAAGTCAATGAATATGTTGTAAAATAAAAGATCACTCCCTACTCTGTACATAGTTTTCTTCTTTTGATTGTTCTTTCTTTCCTCTCCTTTCTATGGGTGTATACCTCAGATAAATATTATGTGGAGATTTGTGACAAAGATGATTATATGATATATCTGTACAGTATCTGAAATATATCTTATGGAAATGTTTGATGATGAAATTCAATAAAAAATAAATTACAAAAAAAAGTAAAGTTTCAGGTCATTATTTAACTGCAATATTTTAACTAGTTTATGAAATGCAGAGTAAGGGTTATGACCTGTGGTAAGAGAGGTAAAATGACAAAAGAAATGATAGAGAAAAGTGAATTTTATGAACTAAGTGCTCCTGACTTTCGCTTTGTCAAGAACCCCTCCTTGCACCTCTGATTACTTACCTGTTTGCCTCCGAATTTATCCAGTTCCTACAAAAGATCATCAAATTATATCTTTGCTCTTCAGCTATCCACAGATGCTGCCTATGCTACTGGGTCTTTCTAACAAGTTTTGCTATTATTTCACCATAAAAAATATGTTTCCGCTGTGATGGATGCTCACTTTCCAAGACCCAAGAGGCTTATCGGTAACCTCAGCTATCTAACACAGCAGAATGATATTTCTAAAGGGTTAAAGTTATTTCTGACAAAGATCAACTTGTAACAAATATTCCTTGCTCAGTTTCTTGTTGTAAACAAATAAACATTGGGGTCAATGTAAGACAATGGAGTTATGTTAATTGGCCTGCATCAGATCAGACAACACTTGGTTAAGTTATTTGCATCATTGTAACTGAGTTCAAGGAAGCTTGCAGACCAGAGAGATTTTGTCACTTAGCACATGGAACATGGTCACAGGTATAGTTCATCTATCAATGGTTTGGATATTTGTGTATTCAGAGAGTCAGCTTTCATAGCCTTAATTTTGGATGTCTGGGATCTCTGTTCCCAGAAACTTATAGACTATCAGACTTTGTCCCAGCAAAAGTATTTGAAAAAAAATCATATGCAGATTATGTCAACTAGTAGCAAAGCAGTGCAAATGTTAGAAACTGTTACAGATTGTTAGGAATGAAAAAGAGAATGACAGAAAGAAGAACTAGAATTCATTCGTCATCTTTAGTTTCTGTTCTAGACAACTCATTGGTATGTTCCCTTAGTTTGTAAGAATCATTGTACCTGTGCTTGGAAACCTTTTGCAGTTTATAAGTGATTTGTAATTTGGAATTTTTAAAAATAAATTAGAAATCCTCTATCAGGTGTAAATATTTGTTAATAGCAATTTTTCTCCACAGGCAAATAAGAGTAGATTGATACAATATAACCGCCTTCTAATGAGATTACCCATAGATACCTGCTTTGGCAAAGGCTTAAAATCTCCTTTTGAATTTTGGGCTTTACAGAAAGTAAACTCAATACTATCACACCACCTACATTTCAGACACACTAGCTGTTAGAGCTATCTAAGTAGTCCAATCTCCCTGCTCTTTAGGGCTATTGTGACTACATAGGGTTAAATTCACAATTTAAATAATGTACCATCAGTCAGTAGAATTAGACATTGTTGTCTCTTAACTCAAGTAAAGGTATAAGTCAAAGCAGAATAAGAAATTCCAATACATTATTATTCATTAAACTCCTGCTTTGGATTCTTGTACCACCAATGGTCTTTCAACCCCATTGCAAAAGTAAGTAGGTGCAGGCAAAACTCTTACCTAACAGTATTGTTTCACTCTTCATACAAAATTTATTTTGTAACTGTTAACATTAATGTCAGGGCTTGCTCCAGTAGGAAATCACGAGCCTAACTTAAAGAACTAGTCCTTCTGAATGAAATACTTGAAGTGCAAGCACCTCTGATTACTTGCAGTTCTTTGACACGACTTTCACATAAGCCAAGTATTAATTATTTGACTTTCTTAAACATTTTGTACATTGGTAATTGCTGCTGTTCCTTTCCTCACCTTGTAGTGCGTCGGGCAGCAACCTTGCTGTTTCTTTAGCATTTGCTAGCTCAATTCTCAATCCAGCGCGTATGTAAAGTGTGCAAGGAGCCAGCCGGATTCGAACTCGGAGCATTCACGTCGAAGTCCAGTGTAGATGGCACTACACCACCAGCCAGCTACATTGATAATAAAAGCAAAATAAAATTAGTGGATAGAAAGGGACCAGGAAATATTTGTGTTTGCCTGAGTTCCATTCACAATTTATGTCTTAACATAGTGATTTGAGAAATGCAACTTATGTCCCTACATGAATACACATTTGTGGGGAGATAGAAGTACTTTTATACATATTATTCTGCCCGAGGTTGTTACATTTATTTTATCCTACAACTTGTAGATGCCAACTCTTTAAATAGGATGTATGACTTGAAGTAAAAAGCAATGCCGAAATAATTTTACTTCATTAATTGACCTCCAAAAGGCAATTTTGAGTATGCTGTAGTCAAAAAAAAAAGATTGAATTGGATTGTAATTCATGACCACATTTCCAACCGCCATCAGTAAAAATATTTTATAGGTGAAATGGATTTCAGTTTCACTTTTTTTGTAACAATGCATTTTTAAAATAACAGGCTGTCAAGTCATTCATAACTATTTCAGTTTATTGGGTGTAGTTTAAATGTACTTTAATTTTACTACTGTATTCCCTATGGTTTATAATAGAGTTGCATGTTTGATTGGGCCAAGTCTACCTGGAGTCTGAAATTGGCAAGTGTGGCCCCTGGCTCTCTGTAACCATTCTGTGTTGGATAAAGATGACTGATCTTGCTGAGTGTCTCTGCCACAGGAGACAGACAAGTCCCAGAGAGCTGATGGGTTTCATGCAGCACAGTCATGAGACCCCACCACTAGCACACTTGACAGCTTCTGGGCGGAGTTTCAACCTATTTTAAATATCTATGACATACCAAAACACTTAAAAAACATTAAAAGCTATGTAAATAATTTTAAATTGAGAAAGTATTGATTACTTTAGAAATACAATGTTCATTTAAATTATTATGGTATTGAGTTCCTATCCGCAAAGCTCTAAATGCAGAAAAGAGATTTTTAAGCCCTGACCATTAAAGGTATCTATGGGTAACTTTACTGTAGGGAGGTTATACTGTATCAACCTACTCTTTAAAGACTAGCTTATTTTCCTCTCTAGTCTCTCTGATGAGGTCCTGCTGCCAATACCCATTATTTGAAATAATGCACTGCTCTACGCACTTTATACCTACGACTGTGTGGCTAAGTACAGGTCCAAGGCCGTATTCAAGTTCACTGATGACACCAATGTTGTGGGATATATCAAAGGTGGTGATGAACTATCATACAGGAGGGAGATTGAAAATTTGACTGAGTGGTGTTAAGTTTGTTCTTTCTTGCTTTACTAATCTTTTTATTGATTTAAAAGGAGCATAAATACAATCAAGAGGAGAATTATCTCAAATATACATATATCAGTAATAATACAAACCGAGATTAAGATAGACATTGTCACAATCATACATATTGTTAAGTTAGTATAAAATATATAATAAAAATGAAAACAGCAATTCTCCTCTTAGCAGTTCATGAAGAGGAAAGAAAAAACATTGAGTTTTAACTGGAGAGAAAAAAGAAAAAACACTACATTATATAAAAAAAAGAAACAAAAAAAGGGGGGACTGGGCAGTCCATTTTGAGGATACGACCAAAAAAAAAAGAAATAAGACTTTCTGATCAAATCTAAAATTTCGAAAAAAAAGATTGGAAGAGTAATAAATCAAATTAAATGAAAATATTGGATAAAAGGTTGCCAGATTTGGTCAAAACTTAAACAGGGCATAATGGAGGAGAGCCAATAAAAGACCGTTGGTGGATTAGAATCCTTCCACTTCAATAAAATGGTTCTCCTAGCCAGTGAGGATGAAAAGGCAATCATACGTTGAGCGGAAACAGGAATATTTCCTGCTTCCGATGGGATAATCCTAAAAATTGCCATAAGCAATTTAGGTTGTAGATCCAGATCCAAGACTTCTGATAGTATTTTAAAAACATCTCTCCAAAAGTTAAACAACAGGAATTCTGCAGATGCTGGAAATTCAAGCAACACACTTCAAAGTTGCTGGTGAATGCAGCAGGCCAGGCAGCATCTCTAAGAAGAGGTGCAGTCGACGTTTCAGGCCGAGACCCTTCGTCAGGATTCTCCAAAAGATATCTAGCTTTATACGAAATGAATACATCTGAGTTAAAATGGCCAGTTCAGTATTAAATCTGTCACAAATAGGATTGATATTGGAGAAAATACACGCTAGTTTATCCTTTGACATACGGGCCCGATGCACTACCTTGAACTGTATCAAGGAATGACAGGCACAAATAGGTGAGTTGTTAAACAAATGAAAAATTTTACTCCGTTGATTATCTGAAAATGACTCTTGAAAGTCCAATTCCCAAGCGCGTTTAATTTTATCATTAGATATCATTCGTGAGTTCAATAACCGTTTATAGATTATAGCTATCAACCATTTTTGAAATGGTTTAAACTGAAAGAGAGCATCCATCATATTAGGTGGATAAGCAGAAGGGTTATTTGGCAAAAAACCACGTAAAAAATTCCTAATTTGTAAATATCTAAAAAAATGTACACCATTTAAACACAGTCACCACAGAATCAGTCCTAGGCTGCCGGAGGATTCTGCAAGGGCTCGAAAAGCTGGTGGAGTGGGCCCGGATGCGTTTCAAACCTGCCAAATCAAGATCGATGTTGCTGAGGAAAGGGAAGGTGGAAAACAAGTTCCGGTTCAGCATCGCAGGCACAGCCATCCCAACCATCACAGAAAAGCCAGTCAAGATCTTAGGCAAAGTTTTTGACAGCTCTTTAAAGGGCACAACATCCATTCAGGCAACCTGCACCGAGTTGGATGGCTGGCTGAAATCTGTGGACAAGTCTGGCCTATCTGGGAAGTTTAAAGCCTGGGTGTATCAGCATGGCATTCTTCCCAGAATCCTGTGGCCCCTCCACGTCTATGCAGTTCCGATCTCGACAGTCGAAACCATAGAGAGGAGGGTTAGCAACCACCTCAGGAGATGGCAGGGGCTGCCAAAGAGCCTGAGCAGCATCGCACTCTATGGACACCACAACAAACTGCAACTGCCGTTCAAATCCTTGGAGGAAGAATTCAAGGTAACAAGAGCCAGAGAAGTGCTACAGTATAGGGACTCAAGTGACCCGAAGGTGGCTAGAGCAGGGATCCGAGTAAGTACTGGCAGGAAGTGGAGGGCAGAGGAAGCTGTTCAGGAGGCAGAGGCAAGGCTGCGTCACAGGAGACTGGTGGGAGTGTAAACACGAGGCCGAGCTGGGCTAGGATCCTTTCCAACTCCCCAAATGGACACCAGAGGGAAGGAAAGGCGTCGTCTAGTTCAGGAGGAGGTGAGAGCAGTAGTGGAGGAGATGAGAGCCTGCAAGGTGGTGGGAATGAAGCAACAGGGAGCTTGGACAAGATGGGAGAATGCGGTTGAGAGGAAAGTGACCTGGGCTGATCTTTGGAAAGCCGAACCACACCGCATCCAATTTCTCATCCAGGCAGTGTACGATGTGCTTCCAAGCCCATCAAACCTGCACACATGGGGCAAGGCAGAGTCATCTGCGTGCCCACTGTGCTCCAAGCGAGGGATCCTGGAGCACATCCTCAGCAGCTGTGCAAGGGCACTTGGTGAGGGACAGTACAGGTGGAAGCGTGATCAGCTTCTGAAGACCATCGCTGAAGTCGTCAGCACAGGAGTTGAGTGGGCAAAGTGGTCTCGACCCTCCAAGCAGACCATTGCCTTTGTCAGAGCTGGGGAGCAGCCAATACCTGCCAAAAGAACATCTGCAGGCATTTTGACCTCTGCAAGGGACTGGCAGCTGTTGGTGGATCTCGAAGGGCAGCCATATCGCAGCCACCACCCTGCGACCAGACATTGTCCTAGTGTCTGAGTCGACTAAGCAAGTGGTGCTGCTGGAGCTGGCAGTCCCATTGGAAGATAGCTTGGAGGAGGCCTTTGAAAGGAAGCTCTCCAAGTACGCAGGACTGGTCGGCAACTGTCAGCAGGCTGGATGGAGAGCAAGGTGCCTCCCAGTGGAGGTTGGTTGTAGGGGATTCGTAGCCCGTTCTTTAGTTAGGGCCTTCAGCATTTTGGGCATCGAGGGAGAGAGGAAGAGGAGAGCCATCCGCAGTACCACCGATGCAGCAGAGAGGGCCTCAAGATGGCTGTGGCTCAAAAGAGGGGAGCCATGGAGTCATAAGTAGCTAGCCATCTGGACACAAGCTGGGGTCTGATCAGCCCCAGCTGGGTCACCTGGAGGAGGTTGTATGATGTTGAAAGACCCAAAGCACCCGATGATTCCAGGAACATCACTGAAGGTGTGTCCAGAAGCATCAATAGATGTATGTACACAGCAAATCATATTTATCCACTAACTGAGAAAAAGACATTAAGCAGTCCCCTAAAGCAAATCTGAAAAAATTATTATTCCCTTGGTTTTTCCAAATTAAAAAGGCCTAATCCAATATTGATGGTTTAAAAAATAATTGAGATGGATATTACTAAAAAGAATATTATTTAACTCAAAAAATCTATGAAACTGAAACCAAATTCTTAATGTATGTCTAATAATGGGATTAAAATTTGTCTACTAATCTTAGGAAACAAAAAGGGAAGAGGAGTTCCCAGTAAAGAGGTCAAAGAGAATCCTTACACCGAGTTTTCCTCCAAATCCAACTATGAAAGGCATTCATGTATATCTGAATAGTGAATCCAAAAAGTGATATATCAAATATTAACTGCCCTATAATACATTCTAAAGTTAGGCAAAGCCATACCACCATCCTTTTTTAATCTCTGCAATAAGGGCTTAATCATACTAGGATCTTTATTGTTGCAAATATAAGATAAGATTATAGAATCTGTTCTGTCAAAGAACTTTTTAGGAACAAAGGAAGGAATTGCCTGAAATATATATAAAAATTTTGGTAAAACTATCATCTTAATAGCATTAATTCGACCTATTAATGATAATGTCATAGACAACCATTTAGAAAGCATTTGTTTGGTGTAGCCGATTAATGGAAAAAAATTATATGTATAGAGATCCTTAAAATTTTTAGTAATTTTAATACCAAGATTGTCATGGTTTCATTTGGCTGATCCCCTTTAACGCTCCTTTCTCCCTGATTATGCCCTAATTTCAGTCATTAGATTTCCAATTGCTGCTAGTTTACTTAATTATAGTACACCTGATTTTCATCAGAGACTGAAATAAGTACGATGGTGTCACTATCACAGGTTGCCAGTTTGTTGGTCTATTCTCGTGTAATACTTCATTCTCTTGTCCGATTAGAACCATTAGTTCTAAGTTCAGCTCTAGTTTCAAGATAGTCCCTATAAATCCCATCTCCTTGTCAAGATTCCTCTGGTTTGCTGTTCCATGTTCACGGCTACGCCAGCATCCCCAACTCAGTCAACATGCCAGTGTCCTGCACTTGGGTTCCCCTCAGTCACCCCATGCAACGTAGGTAGGTAAAGTAATTTTTAGCAATACTAAAAGGTACTTGATGATTTGGATCCAAGTAATTATTAATAGGAAATAACTCACTTTTATGTAAATTTAATTTATACCCAGAAAAACTACTGAATTCGGCAAATATAGATAATATAGAAGGAATAGATTTCATAGGATCTGAAATATAAACTAACAGGTCATCTGCATATAACAAGACCTTGCGTATTTTGTCCCCTCTCTTAATACCCTGAACAGTATTAGAATCTCTAACAGCAATAGCAAGGAGTTCTAAGGCCAAATTAAATAATAAAGGGCTAACAGGGCATCCCTGTCAAGTACCCCTATATTATCTAAAATAGGGAGGTTTTTGATTATTAGTTATAACAGCAGCCATAGGAACATGATAAATCAATTTAATCCAGGAAATAAATCCCGGGTCAAGATTAAATCTTTCCAAAACCTCAAATAAGTAAGACCACTCCACCCTGTCAAAGGCTTTCTCTGCATCAAGAGAAACAACACATTCAGATTCTTTAGGTGGATAAGAGTGAATAATGTTTAATAACCTTTGGATGTTAAAATGTCAATATTTTAAATAAATCCAGTTTGGTCATTGGAAATAACAGTAGGTAAAACATTCTCAAGTCTATTAGTCAAGATCTTAGAGAGAATTTTAAAATCCACATTCAATAGAGAAATTGAGAGGCACATTCAGATAAATCTTTATCTTTTTTAGGAATTAAAGAGATTGAAGCTTCATAAAAAGTTTTCGGGAGAGTCCCAGAGGATAGAGAATCAGTGAAACTTTGACATAAATGAGGTATAAGTATATGTTTATTCTTTAACAAAGACAAACTTTGTGTGGGTTTTCAAACATTACTACAAACCAGAAACACATATAACATGAACTACAAAGTCCTCTGAAAATGAGTCTAGTCCACAAACTGTGCTCGGGACACAATGCTCTTACTCCTTCCTCTGGCAGCAGCATGTGAGAGGAAAACCTAGTAAAACACTGTCAGACAGCGCTGAACACCCACATCCGCTCTTATCCTCTTGCTCAATGCTTTAATCAGTCAGTTGGTTAAGAATTGGAGCCGATCACACCCGCATGCTTTGTTCTCTCCCTCACTCTCAACCATGCTGAATTCCCTTGGGGATAGCAACAGCGCCAGAGTGTACATTTGGCCTAAAATGTCAAGGTCCGGTCCGTAATGTCCGCATTCCGGTTCACGGTTCGGTCCATGGACTCAGGACTCCAGGTCTTCCAGCTGTCCCTTGTTTGAATAATCAAAGGCACCTGATTCCCATCTTTGGGCTTGCAATATAAGTAGCCTTGGGATTGAGTGTGGGCTGCTGGTTTGTCTCGTTAGTCCCCCTTAGAGCAACCTGCTGATGGAAGGCTAGTGAGACCATTTGTGATCTCTAGGCCTGATTGGAGGACCACTGCTTCATGGAGCCTTGTTGCCACTCATTGGGGTGGTCTTTGCGGTATGGATTCAGCTGTTTCCTGGGCCAGCTGAGTGGCTGCCAGCCACTCCAAGCTAGGTAGGGATCTGGATGTTTCCGTAGCCAGTTGAGGTTGCTAGCCGAACTGAGACTCGGAGCTTTCCCGGAGCAGAAATGGAACTGTCTGTCATTCTTTGGTGTTTGTCTCTTCTTGTCCTTGCCTCTGTGGGGGGTAAGCCAGGCCATTTGGCCGTTGCCCTGCGGGGGGACCTGTCTTGTCTTTTCCTTGCCTCTGTTGGGTAAGTCTGGCCGTCCTGCTATTATCCAACAGCTGGACGTGTCCCACCTTGGTGTGGAGATGAAGTCCCGGCTTGTTGTAGGATAAGTCCTGGCTTTATGTCTATGTTCTGTCCTGTCTCATGTTAGTGTTGTGTTAAAAATGAGTCCTGGCTTGTCGAAGGACAAGTCGCGGCTCTATGTTGATGTTCAGTTCCCAGTCTATCTCTCAGCTTCAGTCTCCGAGTTATCAGCCTCCGCATTTCAAGACCAAGACCCCAGCCTGCAGCCAAGCTCAAGACCCCAAGCCTCGAGGATCCCAAGCCAAGCTCAACACCCAAGACCCCAAGCCTCGAGGATCCCAAGCCAAGCTCAAGACCCAAGACCTCAAGCCTGGAGGATCCCCAGCCAAGCTCAAGACCCAAGACCCCAAGCCTGGAGGATCCCCAGCCAAGCTCAAGACCCAAGACCCAAGACCCCAAGCCTGGAGGATCTCCAGCCAAGCTCAAGACACAAGACCCCAAGCCTCATGGATCCCAAGCCTCGGGACCCAAGACCCCAGCCTCAGGCCAAGCCTCGGGACCCAAGACCCCAGCCTCAGGCCAAGCCTCGGGACCCAAGACCCCAGCCTCATGTCCTCTCCTGGTTCCAGGGTCCGAGCCCGAGGCAAGACCCAGGTTCTGGGTCCTTGTCCAGTCTCGGGCTCGGAGTCCAAGCCTTGTCTCCTAGTCCATGGTTCCTAGTCCAGGTCCCGCTTTCCCTAGCCCAACTCTGCGTTCTTGTCCCTGCTCCTTGCCTGAATCCTATCACGTCCCTACTCCAGTCAAGTCCTGTTCCTTGTACTTCAGTGTCTGTGTCTTGTATTTGGGTCTGTTCCCAGCACCCCATGTGACACAAAAACTCATGATCGTAGGCTTCACTCTCACACAGATTAGTAGCAGAAGCATATTTAAAAGAAGTAGAAGAAAAAAATAGTTTCATGAACTCTCCGCAGGACATTGCTGTTAGTTGTGTCGGTCCCTGGTGCCATCTTGCTCTTTTTTAAATCAGACCTATGGCCATGTTTGATGTGCTAAGTGGCAAATAGATTAGGTTTGCAAACTTATTTGAACTCAATCATAATGGTGGAAACAACCCATCAATGCTGTTTGTTTGCAAAGCTTTCCTTCTAATTTCAGATTGATTGCTGCTTGCAATTTACATTAAGAACTGAAGACTGATTCTTGTTTGCAGCTAGAAGCTGAGCAAGGAATATTGCTTCGAAGTTTAACTTTGTCACAAATAACTCTGACCCTTTAGAAAGGTCATGCTGCTGTTTTATAAAGCTGGGGTTAACAATAACCTCTGGAAAGTGAATATCCATCACCAAATTACAATCTTTATTTTGTCCTAAAATAAAATTATTGCAAATTTCTTTTCCACAGGTCAATGATCATTCAAATTGATTAGGATTTCTAACTGGAGCCACCTCTTATCTGATTTAAAACAGGAGAGGTGATTCACAGCACCACAGTGCTTATGGAATCCAGCAACAGAGCTCAGTAACAACTAAATCTTGGTTTTAATGTGGGTCTTGACTTAATGTAGATCTGAGTAAATCCAGGATTTACTTCCATGGCTAAGCACCAGCAATTCCCTTCAGAAACATTTGCTAATGCTAGGAAGATTCAGACCATCGTCTGTGAATTCAGTGCTGCCCACCTCTGACAAGGCTGGCTTTGACTTTGCTTAATATGGAGGGAGAACTTGTGGGGAAGTGTGTCATGATCTAAAATCGAAGATCCACGAAACATCCTTCTATCAACTTAACCTTATAGGTTGAATAGAATTCATGAAAGCTGAAAACTACCTGAATTTAAAAAAAATTTGATAGGGAAAGAGCTTGTATCAAGGAAATTTAGGACATATAAGCAATTTTTTGTGGCATAGTTTCTGTTTAAAGGAGGAGGGTGGAGCAGACTCATTGCCATATAATCATCGATTAATATAGTACAGAACCAGGCTCTTTGGCTCAACTCATCCATGCTGAACAACCAACTTAATCATATATTTATTTTTATTTCTTTCTGCTGATGCGGGTACTGGTCAGCACTAGGACAAAGTTTAAAATTACCAGGAAATGCTGCTTACATTCTGCTACTTTGTTCCTCAGAACTGATTATGCTAATGAATTTTCTTGGCGTCATTAACTAGTCACTACCTTGGCTTACTCGGTGCATAGTAAAACTTGCTGCTGGAGCCATTTCCAGTAATTTTTTTTTAGTGGAAGTTGCTGCATGTACAAATTCTTAAACCTGTTGCTGGTAAATGTATTTGCAACTTAACTGATCTCAGCAATCTGAAGAAACCATCCTCCTACCTCCCACCACATCCACAACCATAATTATAATTTTCCATGGGACATGGATCTTTGTGAGAGTTTCTATCTTGCTTAATCTTTGCACCTGATCAGATGTAAAGAATTTAAGCGTAAGTTTGGCACCTTAGCAGGTTGCCCTGCACTGCTTTACTGTCAAAGAATTATATTTCAAGCTGTTCAGTTGTCATAGTACCAGATGCAGCAGACAATTTGTATGCAACAATACCTCACAAAAAGCAGATGATCTGAGAGATGAATGTTGGACAGGACACGTGCAGAAAGCTTTGCTCTTCTCTGAATCATACCATGGGATTTTCCCTAATACACTCACTAGCATGTTCATCTCTCATTTGATTTTGTTCAATTGTATTTGGTTCCAGGTCCCTTTTTCCTCACTGTTTAAATCAACCTCAGGCAAAGAAAAGCAATGGTAAATTGTTGTTAAAACCAAAATAAGGGGGAACACTAATGTTAAAAGAAACCAAAAGAAGCTGGAGAATGATAGTGATGAGATGGCAGAATGCGCTAAAAATTTCCCAATGGATATGCAATGCAGCTAACTAAGTGTGGCATGAATTTTGGAGTAAATAAGAGTACCTTTCTGAATTAAGTTGTCTCGGTGGATTCCTGAACTTATGAGATAGGGATGTTCACAGGGCTCTTGTTTTTTTTATTTGACATGATTGTTTAACCAGACAAAGGCAGTGGAATTTAAAGCATTAATCAAAATCATGTAGAAAAGATAAATGGAAGTAACCAAATATAAATGTTAATATAAGCAATTTGAGCCTTTGTGTAGGATTTAACTCCACACTATAAGAAGGATATTGATATAAGGTTAAGTATGTATTTAGTGGCAAGCCACCCAGTCCACAGATAAGGCAATGTATATTTGAAACATGAGAAAATCTGTAGATGCTGGAAATTCAAAGCAATACACAAAAAAAAAAGCTGCAGAAACTCAACAAGTCAGGCAGCATCTATGGAAATGAAGGAACAGTCAACATCTCGGACCAAGGCCCTTCTTCAGGACTGAGAAGAGAGGGAGAAGATGTCAGACTAAAAAGATGTGGGGGGGAAGGAGGCTAGCTAGAAGGTATGAAACATCGGAAGGAAGCAGAGATCACAGAAGGGCAGTAGTGAGAGAGGGTTTCACTGAACTTCCATCGAAGAGAAGATTTAAATTTCTTTAGATAGGCATCCCTCAAACTGATGAAGGGGCTTGGCTCAAAATATTGACTATTTCCTTTTTTCCATAGACATTGCCTGGCCTGCTGAATGCAGATTTGAATTGATTTTTCTGTCCATGAAAACTACAATGCAAAATGCAATATTGTGAATGGATTAGACAAATGAATGGGCTTGACTTTGTCTGACTGTGGAAGAAGCAAGCATTCCATCCAGGGTCAATATTTATTCAGAACAAGTCATTGCTCAAATTTTGATTGTACAATTGGATAAAGTAAAAAAAAAGTGCAAGGTGACATGTATGGGGAAGAGTGAGGGCATTGGGTGGAGAATGTAATACCTGAAAGTAACTGGAATATATGCTTCACAATAGAATAAGATTATTAAAATTATATATTTCTCTTTTATATTATATTATATATTTCTCTATTGTAATTTTCATATATATCCAATTTAAATTGCCTGTAACTTCATAGTATCCAGGATATCTTCAAGGAGAGGTGGCTCAAAAAGGTAGCGTCCATCGTCCATCGTTACATCACCCAGGACATGCCCTCTTCTCGTTGCTACCATCAAGGAGGAGGTATAGAAGCCCGACAACACACACTCAAAGTTTCAGGAACAGCTTCTTTCCCTTTGTCATCAGGTTCCTGAATGGACAATGAACCCGTGAACACTACCTCAGTATTTTTTCCTCTCTTTTTGCTCAACTCATTTAATTTAATTTTCTTTAAGTATGTGCTTCTTATTATAATTTAAAGTTATATAGATGTAGTTACAAAGAAAGCAAGGCAGCGGCTATATTTCATTAGGATTTTGAGGAGATTTGGTATGTCATCAAAAACACTCACAAATTTCTACAGATGTACCATGGGGAGCATTCTGATAGGCTGCATTACCGTCTAGTATGGGGGGGGGGGCACTGCACAGGATCAAAATAACTGCAGAAAGTTGTAAACTCATGCAGCTCTGTCATGGGCACTATCCTCCCCAGCATCCAGGATATCCTCGAGGAGCAATGCCTCACTAAGGACCCCATCACCCAGGTCATGCCTTGTTCTCATTGCTACCATCGGGGGGGAGGTACAGGAGCCTGAAGGAACACACTCAATTATTCAGAAATAGCTTCTTCCCCTCTGCCATCAGATTTCTGAATGGACATTGAACCAATGAACACTATCTCACTGCTTCTTTATTTCTATATTTTTGCACTATTTATTTAATTTGACTATTTCATATAGTAATTCACAGTTATTTTCCCTTTATTGTACTGCTGCCACAAAGTTAACAAATTTCATGACATATGCCAGTGATATTAAACCTGAATCTGATTTTTACTGCCCAGTAATCCCTTATCATTTTTCTGCATCAGATTTGCTTATTGATCATAAACTGATTCAATACTTTGGAAATATTGGACCCAAATCAGTGAATGTGATCTGTTGAACACTTGTATTAGCATTTTTCATGTTATGCAAGAAACTGCTGTTTGCCTTCTCTTTTAATTTTTTTTTTAATTTCAAAATATACTTTATTCAAAAATAAATATATACAATAAACCATTCAATAACTTTTCATCCTTTACATACGTTTCCATTATACTCAGTAAAATACCCGTGTTTATAGCCACCCACGTGGCACTCCAGTAGTTCAGCTTAGCATCTCATTGTTGAGGGGTATACTCCCCTCCCACCGACCCCTCCCACTCCCACGGGTGGAGAAACCTATACTGTGGTCCTTCCCCACCGGGCCCTTGCGGTGGCTGCACCAAGTTTCAGTGCGTCCCTCAGCACGTACTCCTGCAGCCGAGAGTGTGCCAGTCGGCAGCATTCTCCCACGCACATCTCCATGTGCTGGTAGATCATCAAGTTTCGGGCTGACCAAAGAGCGTCTTTCACCGAGTTGATGATCTGCCAGCAGCACCGGATGTTGGTCTCCGTGTGCGTCCCCGGGAACAGCCCGTAGATCAGAGAGTCCTCTGTCACGCAGCTGCTGGGGATGAAACGTGACACTAGCCCGTCCATCCTCCTCCACACCCTCTTTGCGAACTGGCAGTGTGCAAAGAGGTGGGTCACAGACTCCTCCTCACTGCAGTCCTCCCGTGGGCAGTGGGGTGCGGAGATGATGTTCCGGGCGTACAGGAAGGCTCTGACTGGGAGGGCCCCTCTCGCCGCCAGCCAGGCGAGGTCTTGGTGCCTGTTGGTGAGATCTGGCGATGAGGCATTTTGCCAGATGAACTGGACAGTCTGCTCAGGGAACCACCCCACTGTGTCCATCACGTCCTTCTCCTGCAGTGCCTGCAGGACACTTCGTGCCGACCACTGCCTGATGGCCTTGTGGTCAAAGGCGTTCTCCTGGAAGAACTTTGCTACGTGGGATAGGTATGCCGGCAACGACCAGCTGACTGGGGCATTGCGCGGGAGTGGGGCCAGACCCATCCTTCGTAGCCAGGGCGACAAGTAGAACCTGGGCACATAGTGGTACTTGGTGCCCACATACCTGGGCTCTACACACAACCTGATGCAGCCACATACGAAGCTGGCCATCAGGGTGAGGGCGACATTGGGGACGTTCTTGCCCCCGTTGTCCAGGGACTTGTGCATGGCGGTCCGTCTCACCCGCTCCATCTTGGATCCCCAGACGAATCTGAAGACAGCTCGGGTGATTTCCGAGCTGTAGGAGCGGGGGACGGGCCAGACCTGTGCCAAGTACAGCAGCCCTGAGAGCACCTCACACCTGATGACCAGGTTCTTGCCCGTTATCGACAGGGAGCGCCCTCCCCACAGTCCCAGTTTCTGTTTCACCTTGGCAGTCCGCTCCTGCCAGTTCTTGTTGCACGCCTCAGCCCCTCCGAACCAGATCCCCAACACCTTCACGTGGTCAGACCTGATGGTGAAGGGGACGCTGGATCGGTCGGGCCAGTTGCCAAAGAGCATGGCTTCGCTCTTTGTGCGGTTGACCCTGGCCCCCGACGCTAGCTCGAACTGTTCGCAGGTGCCAATCAACCTGCGAACTGACCTCGGATCAGAGCAGAAGACGGTGACGTCGTCCATGTACAGGGAGGTTTTCACTTGGGTCCCTCCACTGCCTGGCAGCGTCACCCCTCTTATGCCCCGATCCCTCCTGATGGCTTCCACAAAGGGTTCTATGCAGCAGACAAACAAGACAGGGGAGAGGGGGCAGCCCTGCCTGACTCCAGACCTGATGGGGAAGCTGTCTGTTTCCCACCCGTTGACCTGGACTGCACTACGGATGTCTGTGTAGAGCAGTCTGATCCAATTTCGGATTCCCTCCCCAAATCCCATTTTGGAGAGCACGTCCGCCATGTACGTGTGCGATATCCTGTCGAAGGCTTTCTCCTGGTCCAAGCTGACCAGGCAGGCGTCCACCTCCCTGTCCTGCACGTAGGCGATGGTGTCCCTCAGCAGCGCGAGGCTGTCTGAGATCTTCCTGCCCGGTACAGCACAGGTTTGGTCCGGGTGGATCACCTGTCCCAGAGTAGACTTGACCCTGTTGGCGATAGCCTTGGACAGGATCTTGTAGTCCACATTCAGGAGAGAGATGGGTCTCCAATTCCTAATGTCCTCCCTTTCCCCCTTCTGCTTGTAGATGAGGGTGATGATGCCCTTCCTCATGGACTCAGACATACTGCCGGCCAGAAGCATAGCGTTGTACACTTCCAGCAGGTCTGGGCCCATCCAGTTCCACAGAGCCGAGTACAACTCAGCCGGTAAGCCGTCGCTTCCAGGAGTCTTACCCGACCCAAAGGAACGGATGGAGCTTGTCAGCTCGTCCAGGGAGTAAGGCACTGATTGAGCCTATGGATACAATACACTTCTACAGTCATTATACCTGTGTCATGGTTTATGCATTATTAGGTTATGACAATGGGACTTGCCAGTGAATTAATGGATTCTAGTAGCTGTTCCTGGAACTGATTCAAGTCAATTTGGATTCCGTCAATCCAAATTATCATCAGTTCTCTGTATAAAAAGGGAACTAACAATAGTCATTATGTAAAATGATTGAACTGGAAGTATAACCCCTTGGATAATCACCCTGGAGGTTTATAATTTGGCAGAAATCTCTAAATTGTGACACAGAATAATTCAGGTAAACTCATAGTATTTGTTGTTCTCTTGGAAGTTAGATCTCTCAACTGAAATGCTTGAGATCACTGTATATTTTCAGTTCTATCATTAAAGCCTGTTATTGAATGTCAGACAATGCTGTACTAACATGGTTTTGGTAGAGTGAATTGCGACAGATAAATCATGCGACACATACTTTCTTGCTTGGAGATCAGCTACACCTAAACATTCATTTGCATTGGTCTCTTGATCATCATCAGTGATACAGTAACAGCATTAAATTACGAAGCATCTGTGATAATTCATTTGATTTCTCAAAGCGTAAGAAATAGAAGCAGGCGTATCCCATTCAGTTCCCCATGCCCCTTCTGCCATGGAATAAAATTATGCACGATATTACCTCAGCACCACTTTCCTGCATTTCACTGATATCCAAACCACCTGAGTTCAATTCCCACCACTGCCTGTAAGGAGTTTATACATTCTCCCCATGACTACTTTCGTCCCGTAGTCAAAGGCATGCTGGTTGGTAAGTTAATTGTAAATTGTCCTATGATTAGGGCTAGGGTTAAATCTGGGGATTGATGGGTGTTGTGATTCGAAGGCCCGGAAGGGCATATTCCGTGCTGTGTCTCAATAAGTAAATAAATATCCCTTGATTCCTTTAGCATTTAAAAACCTATCGATCAAACAATGACAATATCCACAAATCAGTCTAAAAAGTTACAAGCAATCTGCTGGAAGAGCTCAGCAGCCCCTGGTGGAGGAAAGGAATTTTCAATATTTTGGGTCTAAATCCTGCCTCAGGACCTAAAACATTGCAAATTCCTTTCCCCTTCAACACTGATTTTGCTTGACCCGTTGAGTTCACCAGCAGTTTGTTTGTTACCCCAGATTCCAACATCTTCGGTCTCTTGTGTCTCCAGTCAAAATTATTTTGCTTCTCTGCATCCTTTTATCTCATTTGTAAAGGCACATTGTCATCACAATTTTCAGCTGGTGAGGATGAAATGCTTGTTGGCTGGCGATATTCTCAGAAAATGCTGTGAAGTTGTAATCAGCTATTCCCATTTCCAGCATTGTAGTAAATTCTCTTTCGCTCCAAGTTAGCTCCATTGTGAACTCTGAATGCCAATTAATGATAGAGGATAAAGGAAGAAATAGTGGGCTCCTTGAGCTTCCACATAATAAAAAAATCCTGTTTAATAAAAAATCTGCATGATACCGCCAAGAAATAATTGCATCACCACGGGTACTAATTATTAAATATATTGAAGTCAGTGTCTAAGATAGTTTGAGAAGCAAGTGGATCTCATATGTTGTTTGTTATGCACTTTTTTCAGCAGTCGTCATGGCAGTCAACAGCTTTGGATCTTACTGGCTGCTGGGCTTGGAATCAAAGTGAATAAATTTAGAATTATTCAATTGGGTACAAAGTGTTTTGGATATTCTGCAAAGATCAAAGATGCATGTTCTTTCTTCTCACCTTTCCAGGTTTTGGTGGGGGGGGGGGGGTCAGAGTTTCCATTGAGAGAATAATTAAAAATCTCAACAGGAGGTCAGCACAGGTTACTCTAGTTTTTCAAAGCAAATTTTATCCTCAACTTTATTTGAACAATCACAACATGATACATGAACCAATGCATGTGGGTAGCAATATAAACCTGTCAAGTTCTAATGTGATATCTTGAAATTAAGGCTGTGGAGAATTCATGTAACCTGCATTGAAAGTCTTTAAGTATTTTTACTGCTTTGGAGCAAATTGCTCACTGTCAGAGAATTTCATTTTACCTTTAATTTCTAAATATTGCCAGTGTTTTCATGAAGTACTCTTTCACCCCTTCCCTCACAGTTTCCTCCATCTTTCTTTATCTTTTTAATGCTTCTTATTTTTCTCTCTCTGATTAGCTGTCCCATCTCCTTTACTGTCTTTTTGCTTATTTGCTCTTTTCCCCTTTTCACTTCTCTCTTATTTCCAGTTTTATCTTTACTTCTTCATTGCTCCCACCATTTTATTTCTCTTCCTATTTAGTAACTCTCTCCATACAAATGTCCATCTCCCTTCTATTTTCCTTCCTCTTTCTAGATTTCAAAACCTTTGGCTTCTCATGCTTTCACTTCACTTTCCCTCTTGCACTCTTCCTTTTCTATATCGTTGCTTTGTTTTGTTCATCAACATTGTCCTCATACTTTCCTTTTTGCCTTCTTTCACTCCTCTTGCTCTTGCTTGATTTGTCCTTTGTTATGTTTTGTAACTCCAAAAGATTAAACTGATTGAAAGAAAAATGTGGAGAGTCCAGAATTCATGTCTTGGTTTGGTTTTTACTTCAAGCGCAGATATGACATAGCAGCATGATGACATATGCCACTCACATACCTATTACATATAACCATGATGAATTATTCAGACAAACAAGGATACTTATTTAAACAATATATTTACAATTTTACTCAAATATTTCTAAAATATTAAATACTCAGCACCCTTACTCTCAGAGATTTTGTCCACATCATCTACCTCTTTCATTCCTTTCCTCACTTTGCTCTTCATTTTTATAACTTTTTCACCTTATTCCTCTTCTGTTCACTTGTTTGGTCTCCCTATTTCCATTTTATCCCATTTCTTTACTCTTATGTCTGTTTCTCTCCCTTTAAATTCCATTTTCTTTTTCTCTATATCCTCTTATATTCTCTATATCCTCTTATGTTTTCTCTTTCTATCAGTCTTCTCTCCCTCTCTATATATCTATCTATTCATCTATCTGTCTATTCTTAATTCTGAATTTTCTTCACTCTTCCACCTTTTGTTTTCCTTCTCTTTAGGTTTATTTTTCTTGTTATCTGTCACAAGATATTGCTTAGATAATATGATTTCTCACATTTTTGTGTATCATGTTGCTGAATATATTGTTTTTATTAAATTTACATTTCAGACTGGGAATATCCATTCACAGTTGGGTTTAGCAAAATAATGATTGTGTTTTATTAAGCTTGTCCTACAGTGTACCCATGTTTTACATTTATAGGCTAGTTAATTAACTTTTTTAATCCTCTAGTTTTATCCAGGTGATTAAACCTTGTTCACTTCCAGGAACTGACTCCACACAAGCAGGACAATATAAAACATTCCACTCATGGGAATAAAATGGAATTGTTATGTAAAGTATGAACTATACTTCAATTAAAATAAAAATCTGATTGTACATTAGGCAGGGCTGGTAAAACTTGCCATCTCTGCAGAATTTGTGGAACCTTAAATTGCAACAAAGAAATGGATAATGATGCAAAACAGTTAGCTCGTTAATATCAAGGGCTTGCTGGTTGCCAGGTTAATCAAAATGTTAATAACCTTGTGTATTTTTTTCATTTTAATTTACTGCTATGAAATACAACTAATTTCTTGTCTAATAATTCACTTTATTTGTAGCTTTCACTCACTGTAAACTTGCTCTTATTTGGTTTTAAAAAGCTTGTGATAGCATCATTTAGGGTGTTTCCTAATGCACATAAATTCAGCAATTAAAGACCGCAGGTTGTCTGTATCCACTCTAGTTATGCAGAAAACATCAACCTAATTGTGACATATTAGCTCCCCATGCTTCAACATCCCCACCATATTACATATCCCAAAACCTGTAAAGGTTGGAGTACAGATACCAAACCCAGCTGCTATACATTGACTCACATTTCAAAGATTAAAAGATTCAAAGTACATTTATTATCAAAGAATGTATAAATTATACAACCTTGAGATTTGTTTGCTTACAGGTAGCCACAAATCCATTAATTCACATCCATTAATTCAGCTTTATCACAACTGCTAGCTTTTATGCAAAGTGTAATCCCTAATCTTTTCAGCAACAACATTGATCTATCTATCTATCTATTTATTTATTGAGGTACAGCACAGAGGAGACCCTTCCAGCCCTTTGAACTGCTCCACCCAGCAATCCCCCAATTTAATGCTAGTCTAAACATGGGACAATTTAAATGACCAATTAACCTACCATCCAGTATGTCTTTGGAATGTGGAGGACTCTGAAGCACCTGGAGGAAACACACATGGTCACCGGGAGAACGTACAAACTCCTTAAAGGCAGCAGCGGGAATTGAACCCAGGTCACCTGTACTGTAAAGCATTGTGCTAACCACTTCACTACCATGACACTCTCCTCCATTCCACTATTTAAAACAGTAATTGGTTGATTTATTTTCTATTAAGAGAATGAGTGTCAAAAATAAGATCCTGGTGAGTATGAGATCATGTTCTCATATGAGATTTACATCTAAGAGTCACTGTTTTAAAAATAAAAGGTCATTCATTTAAGATAGACATGTGGTGACTTTTTAACTGTTCAGAAGTTCATGCATCTTTGGAACTCTTTTTCTCCAGTGTGGTGGAGGCTGAGTTGCTCTTCTGACAGAGGTGATAACTAAAGGGCTGAGAGATTATCAGCGGGTTGGGAAATGTGAAGAAGAGGTTACAGTCAAATCAACAGTGATGTTATCAAATGGGGAAGCAAGCTGAAGAAGCCAAGTGACTTACATCTACTCCTAATTCATACATTGGTTAAGTTCTTTTATTTTGTTGCTATAATGTTGCTTTAAATTAGTTTTATTATACTATATTTATTTTTAAATCTTTTTAATACTTTAAATCTACATATATCAACGTGCCTTTGACTTTCTGAGAAATTAGAAAAAGTTCCAAGTGAATTTAATAGCAGTAAGATTTCAGAAGCCAACAGAATGTTCCACAGGCAGGATCTCTGGATATGGGTCAACTTGCAGGTCGTTGGAAGGGTTGCAGGGTCTGATTGGTGGATACTCTGTATCCAGGTTAGTGCAGACAGGTGAGTGCTGAAGAAGGTTACTTCAGGCAGTGGGTTGGATCCTGAGCATTCTGTCTCAGTGAGGGCAGGACATCTGAGTTTGTGATTATGATATACACTGCTGAGAAAATAGAAGAGGATATTTGGTTCTTATTAAATCATTGTGAGTATACCTTTACATTCACAAAATGATGGAGGAACTCAGCAGGTTAAGCAGCATCTATGGAAATGAAATAGCAGTCGATGTTTCGTGCTGAGACCCTTCTTCAGGACCAGGGAGGAAGGGGGAAGATTCCATAGCTGCTGCCTGACTTGCTGAATTCCTCTAGTACTTTGTGTGTGTTGCTTTGGATTTTCAGCATTTACAGATTTTCTGATGTCTATGATTTACTGTTCCACTCGAAGACTCTTTGAGAGATGCCTACCTTGAGGAAGTTCAAATCTTTTCTTCAACAGAATTTCAGTGAAATCCTCTCTCACTACATCCGCTCTGTGATCTCTGATGCCCTCTGACTCTTCACACGTCATTCCCCTTTCCCCACCTTTTTACTCTGTTGTCTTCCGCCCCTTCCTTCTCAGTCCTGAAGAAGGGCCTCAGCTCAAAACGTCGACTACTTATTAATTTCCATAGATCGTGCCTGACCTGCTGAGTTCCTTCAGCATTTTGTGTGTGATGCTTTGGATTTCCAGCATCTGCAGACTGTCTCGTGTCTACATCTTTATATTGTTCTATAAAGAACAAAATTGCAGATAGAGAAACAGTTGTTAGCGATGCATTAATTTTCACATATGTGCTATAAAATAGCTAGACCACAGCTCTTATGACAGGCATATGATTTTATTTTCAAATAAGTTGTTATTGAAGTGAGATGAGGAGAGCAGCAGAAAGCAGAGCAAAGAATCGATCTGCTCACAGTAATAGAAGCTGGCTTTGGTCAGAGAATTCATCCAAGTTTACATGAGCATAAACTGAGAACTACAAGAAATGTAGATTGACAACAGGATAAAAAAAAACCTGATTTCTCTGGTGACCTGAACTGAGATTATACTGAACGGAAGAATGCTAAAAAAAGACCTTCTGGAATCATCCTTCTGAGAAATTCAAGCGGATTTCACTTCAGTTAGTAAGCAGTCTTTTCCCTAAGGTAGAAATGTCAAATACCAATGGACGTACTTTTAAAGTTAAAAAGGGTAAATGTAAAGGTGAACCGAGGGGCAAGATTTTTATGCAGACACTGGCAGGTCTCTGAGACTGGAATAGGGTACCAGAAATAGTAATATAATAGTGAATATGACCCAGTCCATCAAAGCCCTCCCTACCGTTGAGCATCCATCATCAGGGACCCACATCACCCAGGTCATGCTCTGTTCTCACTGCTGCCATCATGAAGAAAGTACAGGAGCCTCAGGTCTCACACTACCAGGTTCAGGAACAGTTGTTACCCCTCAATTTTCAGGCTCTCGAACCAGTGGGGATAACTTCACTTGCCCCATCACTGAACTGTACCCACAGTTCACTTTTAGGACTCTTCATTTCATGTTCTCAATATTTATTGCATTTTTATCTATTATTATTATTATTATTATTCTCCTTTGTAAAGTACTTGCACAGTTTGTTGTCTTTTGCATATTTGTTTTACGTCTGCTCTGTTGGGTGTGGTCTTTCATTGATTCTATTACTGTTCTTAGATTTATTGAGTATGCCTACACAAAAGTGAATCTCAAGGTTGTATATGGTAACATACATGTACTTTGATAATAAATTTACTTTGAACCTTGAATGGAAGCAGGCAGTCTGCTGTACTTTAAGAGGTTTTTAGATAGATATCTGAATATGAAGGAAAAGGAAGGATATTCATGATACACACACAGTATAAATCCGCATCAAGAAACAAACAACATCATAAGCCAAATGGCCAGTCCACTGTTGTATAATCCTATATTCAGTCATACTAATGCTGAGGATTATTTTGCTGGAAAAAGACCTCAACAAAACAGAGTGAAGAACCTTTGAGAAACATCTTCCATGGGCAGTACTTTCTCTACACCATCCCATTGCCCTCCATAATTGAAAGCCACCTCCACTGACTTCAACAGAGATAACAGACAGCTGAATCTTAATTGTAAAACCACCCACTTAAATCTACCACCCAATACTAATTACTATCCAATTGTGCACAATACTGTGCATTAATATTTACAAGCAGAGATGGACAATAAACGCTGATAAGTAATTTCAGTGGTAGAGTCAGTGCTCGGAACACCAGTGATCCCCATTCAATCCTGATGTCCATTACTACTGGTATGGAGTTTGCACGTTTCCCCAGGTCCTCGTGAAGAGATGAAGGTTATCACGTTAATTGGACACTATAGATAGCCTTTTGTGTGTAACTGAATGTTAGAATATAAAGGAGGTTGATGCAAATGTCGAGACGATAAAGGGAGGTCAGCTTTGATGTAAAAGGGTGTTTAATTGTCAATATGGTCTTGGTGTGTCAAAGGGATTGCTTCCAAATGTGTGCCCTATAAATATTGTAATATTTGAATTGCTGGTATGCTTGCTCTTTTTTATAAAATGAAATAATACATTTCAGAATTTGTCATAATACTTATTTTCAGATGAAAACTGATCTAACTTGATGGAAGTGTGGTGTGATTTAGTCAAATAGAAGAACTAGTAATTTCTTAAGAGATAATGGCAGTTTTGTATATCTCATGGGAAATTTACCCTGGTGCTCAGACAAACTGGAAGAATTCAAGGTACTTGTTAACACTAGGCTATATGAAACCAATGGAGCATTGAAAATCAACTTGAACTTGAATGACAAAGGAGAAAGGATTTTTCTGGGTCTGGTGAAAGATGCAATTTCAAAGGCACCTCTTCCCAATCTCCTAAAAGATACACTTCTTATATACTGCATGTAAATATCAAACTTGATCTGAATTTTGTCACATCATGAACACCATAAAAGAGAGTGCAATCATGAATAAGGTACACGAACAGTAGATAAATGTAAACTTATTTTTGGAAATGCCCATTTGACAATCCTAAAGCTGCACAAAAAAGATTTTATGTGATTATCTGTCATTTATAAATACTTTAACAATTAAGAAGTTCTTATGCGGATGGCCACTGATCTAAGATGAAAAATTTTTAATCTTTTTGATTATAATTGAACAAGAGCTACGAGGTTAATTCTTTCAACAAGATATGAATTTATACAGAAATGGGAAGCAATGGATTAAAAGCAAGTTTAGTGATAAGGAACATGAAGAAGCTTATGTTTGTTGTTCCTTAAATATTGATCCCGTCAAACAATTAGATCTATCCAGCTTATTTAACTGAGGCTGCAATTACAGAACTAAAGAATAGATGTTTCTTCCTTGTAATCTCTGGATTATATTTACATTTTATACAAAAGTAACTCATGCATTAATTGATTCGAACAGGGAGAATGAGCCAAATTATTGCATTGAAATTCCAGCGATACTCTTTTACCACAGGAAATACAAAGCTTTCCCAGTTTCTGAGTACTCCCATTGGGAAAACTGTCCACCATGAACTCAGACAAGTCCAGCAAAACAATCCATCTTAATGTATGAAAAGGGCTGCAAAGGAAGAACACAATTTCAATTTAAATTCATAATTTTATTAACTCAATGAATTGAAATTTGATGATTTTAAGATGTTCCAATACTCTGTTTAATTTAATAGAGCTCCTGATTTTGGAGTACTTATGATTGTGTAATTTTTAGATATCTTTATATTTTTGCAGGTTGGAAAGCAAAAGGTTGTCAAAGTAATTCTGGAGCAAGTTTGCTGATGGATAAGAAATTATTTACACTTATCAATATCTCACTAGTCAGCAGGGAGATAGGGATTTGCTGTTGAAATTCATGCAAAAGAACCCACTCTATGTGACTTAGTGTGCAGGAACCTAGTGAGCTTTGGTGCCTTGTTAGTTGAAAATCTGGGTCAATGTGATTGAAGAGTATTTCAAAGGATTATAAAATGTATTCCTGCCACCTGAGATGAGGAATTGATCTGAATGGCTATTGTTTCGATTTTGAAAGTTGAATAAGTTTCCCGTGGATTGCTTTGACTTACTTTCAGTGTTATTATGACCATCAAGAAGGAATTTTTGAAGATTTCCCAAAATTCACACGTATGAAACTCCTTCAAGAAAGCAGGTAAATTATATTGAAACCATGTAGTGCAAACTGTACATGATCCGTCAGAAGTAGCACGAGTCTGCTGGGACCTGTTTTGCTTGTCATTCTTGACTGTATGAAATATGTTTCAAATATGTATCAAAATATGCATCAAAAAGTTGAAGTTTGTGTGTGTGTGATAGCAGTTTTGCTTGGTACAACAGATTGGCGTGAGAATAATTATGCAGGAAACTGGCAAGAAACTAGTAAAATTCAGGTCGGTGCAATCGAAAAAAAAAACTAGTTTTCAAATGAGAGAGTAAGTCCTCAATATTTAAAAAAAAACAAAAAAAACTGCTTCAGGGAAAATGATATGCCAGCTTGATACTTTGAAGGAAAATCAATTTAGTATCCTCATTTGAATTGGAAATTATTACTTTAAAAAGCAAAATGAAGAACAATAAATCATCCAACATTTCTTGTTATCCATAAAAGTGGGATCCATTTTGGTAATTCTGTCAACGTTTGTGCGTTGGTTGTACCAGAGTTCATTGAGAGAGTAATTCAGTGCTCCTTACAAGTGTTTGGTTTTCTCAAGATTAGCTCTTGCATCGAAGATAGGTCTTTGAATGAACAGAGAAAACTGTTGATTCCCCAGAACCATTTGTTTTTGCAAATACAAAGCTTTGATAACTTTCAGATCTGGAGGAGTTCACGCACTTGCTAAATGAAAAGGATTTCAATGAGTTTCCATTTCTCTGTTTCGTGACATAAATTGCTGTAGGACATAAAAGTTGGAGCACATTGTACAGATTGGAATTGTGACAAAAATCTGAATTCAGAATGCCATTTCTCTTGGGCACTTTATTAATCCTAAGGCAAACTGTTCACAGAACCTATCACTACATGACTGTTAATCCATTCATGATCTTTTGTGGTCGTTGGTAACACTGGCAACAAATGTCCCTTTTTCATCCATTGTAGAATGTAGGGAACTGTTGCCTTATCCTCCCTCAATCTTTGCAGTGGAACTGTGCTCAAGCTGTGTGCTTGGGAATTCCAGGGTTTTGGCATTGCAACATAAGGAACACCAGACTGCATTACAAGGTAAGAAATTCCTTAGAGTTGCTGTCTCCACACAGTGTGCCTTCATTTTGGCTGTTTTAAAAAAAATATTTTCAGATGGGAATGAAGAGATCTAAAGTTGAGTTCAATTTACTTGCCAACTCTTGTTGACCACAATGTCACATGGTAACTTTTTGGTTTCAATTCAGCCCTCCTGTAGTTTCAAAATAATTTAAGCAGATTTTTCTACTAATCCATTAGAAGAATGGAAAGGGTGAATGCTGTGTGATTTATACCATGTTAATTCATGGAATATGTGCTCTCAATAGTGAGGAGGATAGACTGAAGATTCTATGGTGGCAGAAGAGATGCCAAGATGAGGAGTTACCTCTTGGGTGCCGGGCTTGATGAGCAGTTGCGGCAAATCCTTCAGCAGGAGGGCAAAAACAGCTAGAGGTCGTTGTACATGTTAATTCAAACTACACATGTAGAACAAGATATTAGGTCCTGCAGGATGAGTATACAGAGTTTGGTAAGAAATTAAGAAGCAGCACTCTGAGGACAGTGATCTCTGATTACCCGCAATGCCACGTGCTAGTGAGCTCAGAAGTAGAAAGATAGGTGAGATGACTTTCCAGCTTAGAAGCTGGTGGGCAGGGATTCAGGTTCTTGTATCATTGGGATCTCTTCTGGAATGAAGGTGACCTGTACAAGAGTGATGGTTTGCATTTGAAACAGAGAGGGACCAATATCCCTGCAGAGAAATTTGTTAATCTTACATTGGAGGATTTAGCAAGATTGGCAGGGGCATAGGACTTTGCGAAGGAGCAAGTAACGGGATAAAGCTGTAGAAAGTGAGAACAAGTTTAATAGTCAAGACAGTAAACAGAGGGAACAGAATAATCAGTTAAACTGCATTTATTTCATGTTAAGGGCACATGAATTCAGAGTATGGATTGGCTCTGAGGACTGGGATGGTACAGCTGTAACAGAAATATGTCTGAGAGAAGGGCAGGACTGGCAGCTCAGCATTCCAGGGTACCGATTCTTCAGGGCATGATAGAGGTACAGTTAAGAAGAAGAGATGTTGCCTTTGCAATAAAGGAAGATATAACAATAGAACTCAGAGGTGACATTCTTGGGTGATCATCTATTGAGACCACATGGGTGGAACTTAGAAACATGAAAGAGAGGGTTATGCTAGTGGGGCTCTATTATAGACCCCAAATTGAAAGTGGGAGTTTGAGAAGCAGGTGTGTAGAGAAATTGCTCATTGTTGTAAGAATAATAGGGCTGCATTAGTGGGAGATTTTAATTTCCCCATTATTAATTGTGCCATCCCAAGTTTTAAGGGCATGACCTAGGTGTAATTTGTGAAATGTGTCGAAGAAAGATATCCGAGTCTATATATAGAAAGCTCTACTCAGTTGGGTGCTATATTATATCTCCTCTTAAGGTATGAGGAAGGACAAGTAGCAGAAATAACAGTCAGAGAGCACTTTTGGCTCTATTAATTATAATCTATTGGTTTTAACACAATGATGGAAAAGAATATAACAGACCTATAGGTTTGGGTCCTAAACTAGAGCAGAGCTAATTTTGGGGGAAATAGGCAGGATCCAGCAGGGGTCCATTGGGTGTGCCTGTTTGAAAGGAAAGCAAGAAATCGCACATGGGAGACCTTTCAGTGCATGATATCAAGAGTTGAGGAGGAGCACGTTCATGTTTAGGTGAAGGGTAAACCTGGGAAGTTTTGGGAGCCTTGGCTGATGAAAGATATTGAGGATCTGGTCAAGAAATAGAAACAAGCATACCTGTGCTTAGGTTAGAGGCAAATGAATCCCTTGACGATTATATAAACATTCAGAATGCTCTTAAGAGGGAAACCAGAAGGGCAAAGAGATGATATTCAACGGACCTGGTGAAAGAAAATCCCAAAAGTTCCCAGCTAAATTAAGAGTAAAAGGGTGGCTAGGAAGAAAGAAGGCCCCTTAGATATCAGCAGGGCCACCTATATCTCAAGCTGCAGGAGATGGGCAGGGATTTTAACAAATATTGTATTGCTCCTCAGTACTTACTGAAGAAGAAATTGTTGTTGCTCAAGAGATAAGAGAAACAAGTGGAGATGTTTTGGAGAAAATTCATATTACCAGGAAACAGGTATTTTCAGATTTACAGCATGCTAAGTTGGATAAATATGCATGTCTAACCTTTTGGGGGTACTTGAGAGGAAATTGCAGGGGCCCTTGCCGAGATGGTTGCTTCAGCACTAATCGCTAGTGATGTTTCCAAAGATTGGAAGGTGGCTAATATTGCACAATCGTTTGAGAAGGGTAGCAAAAACAAGCCAGGGAACTTCAGACAGGTCAGCCTGCCATTAGCAGTGGGAAGGTTACTGGAGGGAATTTGCCGGACGGGAACTACCGGCATTTACCCCAGATAGACAGAGTCTTATTAGAAGGCACTGACATGGTTTTGTACATGGAAACATACGCTTGAAGAATCTTTTAGTGATTTTTGAAGAGATAACCTAAAATGTAGATGAGGGAGGGGAGGGAAGTAAGCCAAAGAGTAGCAAATGGACTTCACAGTATGAGGTGATACATTTTGGAAAGACGTATTAGCAAAGGACTTATGCTGTGGTGGTTAATAGTGATATTCCTGTGTCACTCAGTTAGCCACTCCCGCATGGGAGGAGCTCACATAGCGTACAAGCAGAGTTATCAATAAAGTTCAGTTGAATATCCTGCAAGGCTGGCATCTGGGTGTCTCTGTGCCCAATCCCTCTATATTAACATTACATAGTGTCAGAAGTGGTTGATCATTGATGAATTGATGCTAAGACCAAGTGAGATACCCAACAAGAAAGAACTTGTGGTAAGACTGTTTTTGTTTGCATATATAGTATCTATTAAAAAAATCTAAAGACTTATCAACCTAAGCTGCCTATGCTAGTTTGCTAGTTTGTAGTTTGTATGCATTGCATGAGCTGAGAACTGGTCAGGGTTGATAAACAATGCCTTCTAGCTGCACCCAAAACTGGATGCATTGTAATAATCTGTGGGCCATTAGCCTGGAGACGTGCACAGAGATCCAGACACAACAGAGAAGTCAGTTATACTCTCAGGAAGAGAAAAAGAGAAGAGTTTTGTAGAACAAATAAATAAAAGAATGAATAAACAAACAAACAGGAAAATGGAGCAAATATCTGCAGTACCTACATCTACTTACCTAATGAACCCATACCCTTCCCCCCGCCACCCCGAGGCATTTGATTTCTGTAAACCAGGGGACATTTCGAGATGGCTCAGGCGCTTTGAGAGATTTAAGGTTACAAGCAATCTCACTCAGGTTGCAAGCAAAATCATACTGAACCTCTCTGACCCTCAGAATTCCCAGACTTTCCATGAGAAATTTTCGAGCTGAACTTTAAGCTCTTTTACATCAAGGCTTAAAACTTGTCTTCATGCTGTACCTTCTAATTAGAGTCTCCTGCACTGTAACTATTATTCTTTTATTTTTATGAGTGAATTTATTCTCTTTATATTGTCTGAAATTTGATGTTTGATTTTTATATCTTGTTTTATAAAGCACTTAGAACTGCCTTGTGTTCTAAAAGTGCTGTACAAATAAACTTCCCTGGCCTTAAAAAGAGGCAAATGTCTTCTCACGGTGGATTACTACTCATGTTGAGGTGTCCAAGCTGTCCTCCACATCCTCGGCCGCAATTATACAGCACCTGGAAGCTGTATTCATTCACCACGGAATACCAGAGACATTGTGTCAGACAACAGTCCACAATTCAGCTGCTCAGAATTCAAAGCCTTTGCTAGGGACGATGAGCTCAAACACCAGACAAGCAGTCCACAGTACTCACAGGCAAATGGGGAAGCAGAAAGAGCAGTGCAAATGATAAGAGTCTCTTACTGAAGGCAAAAGACCCCCTACAAAGCACAGCTAGCTTCTTGCTCCACATCTCTTGCAAATGGCTACAGTCCATCAGAGCTGTCAATGGGCTGGAGGCTGAGAAAAAAGGGTGGAGCTTAGGAGGACAATGGTGCCTAACAGCGACTCCTTTGTTTGCATCTTCAGAAACATCTCTATTTCTATATTAAATATCTCTATTTTTCCCTTTCAGGGTTCTTTTGAAGACTCTTTATACTTTATACTTTATATACTTTATACTTTATTGTCGCCAAACAATTGATACTAGAACGTACAATCATCACAGCAATGTTTGAGTCTGCGCTTCCCACTCCCTGGAGTACAAATCGATAGTAAATATTAAAAATTTAAATTATAAAGCATAAATAGAAAATAGAAAATGAAAAGTACGGTAGTGCAAAAAAACCGCGAGGCAGGTCCGGATCTTTGGAGGGTACGGCTCAGATCTGGGTCAGGATCTGTTTAGCAGTCCTATCACAGTTGGAAAAAGCTGTTCCAAAATCTGGCCGTGTGAGTCTTCAAGCTCCTGAGCCTTCTCCTGGAGGGAAGAGGGACGAAAAGTGTGTTGGCTGGGTGGGTCATGTCCTTGATTATCCTGGCGGCACTGCTCCGACAGCATCTGGTGTAAAGTGAGTCCAAGGATGGAAGATTGGTTTGTGTGATGTACTGCACCATGTTCACGACCTTCTGCAGCTTCTTCCGGTCTTGGACAGGACAATTTCCATACCAGGTTGTGATGCACCCTAGAAGAATGTTTTCTACGGTGCATCTATAAAAATTAGTGAGGGTTTTAGGGGGCAGGCCAAATTTCTTTAGTTTTCTCAGCAAGTAAAGGCACTGGTGGGCCTTCTTGGCAGAGAACTCTGCTTGGTTGGACCAAGTCAGGTCATTTATGATATTGCCCCCGAGGAACTTAACGCTTTTGACCTGTTCCACTTGCGCACCACCGATGTAAATTGGGCCGTGTGGTTCGCTACACCTTCTGAAGTCAACAACCAATTCCTTCGTCTTGCTGAGGGATAGGTTATTGTCTGCGCACCATGCCACCAGGTTCTTAATTTCCTCTCTGTACTCAAACTGATTCTGACCGGGACTCTGACCAGGAGTTACACACTGACTTTGGTTCTTTGTGGAAACGGGGCCCACTCTCGGGGGTCTCACGACCAGCCACTATTCGATATGCCAAGGACGCGGCCTGGAAGACTAGTGCGCTTTCAGGGTGCCAGAGTTTCGTGGCTCTGGAGGCAGGCAGATATGAGGTCAGTGCCGCTGCAGAAGACTGGTGTGTCATGAGAGATGGAAGATCGAAAGCAGCGAGCTGGCTGCTGGCTGTGTGCTCAGAGACCCGAGTTCTTTGGACACAGAGCTTGGAAGAAGCAACGCAACAGACTTTTATCATCATAAATCAGCGAGTTGATTTGTTACGTCTCCCCTCTCACTGTGAAATGGGGACGCCTCTTTTTTCCCTTATTACGGAGAGAGAGAGCCTGTGGTATGTCGAATTATCGGGTGAACGAGTAGTCTTTGGGGTACTGCAAGTCTGTGTCTTTATTGATGCTTTGCTGCACGCTTGAGTGCTTGGTGGGGGATGCCGATGCTGTTTTGCTGGTGGGCAAAGGGGGGTATTTGCTTTGCTTCTGCTTATGTGTGGGAGGGGGGAGCTGGGGGGATCTTTGGGGTTCTAACATTCAACTGTCATTCATTCTTTGGGGCACTCCTCAGTTTTTGTGGATGTTTGCAAAGAAAAATACTTTCAGGATGTATATTGTATACATTTCTCTGACATTAAATGTACCTATTGAAACCTTCCTTTCTCCAACCTCACAGGCTGGACTTAAACAAAGTGAGAAATGTTGAGAGAACATAGCATGAGATAATGAAGAGCACGCATGACCTCAGATACAGGGCAAAATCTTTGTTGCTGCTCAGGAGTGGTGAAGCTGTTTGAGTTTCAGACCAATTCACCAAGGGAACAATAATCTGGCAGTATGCAACACAATTGTTTGTAATCAGAACATCACAAGGTAAAAGCAGGTGGAACAGACATGCGCTCAGGTGCCTTCAAAGTCCACAAAAGGTAGAGAAAGAAATAGTGGCTTGGTCCTCATAACAAAAACCACTTGCCTTAGATGGACGCACCTGTTTAAAAATCTTTATCCGCTCCTATAGTTCTAGGAACCTATACCAGATCGGGTCATTTATCTGTCGCACCACAGAGATATATTCCACAGCCTTCTAGCTTAGGGCAAATGACTAAAGAGGCAGAACAATCTTCTCTCTGCCAGAGTGTTCAAGTAATTGACCCTGACCTCCATTAAATTTAATGTTTTTAAATGATTTCTAATGTTGAAACATTTCACACACTGAGACTGTTCTTAAAAAAAAAAGGAATTGGTGAAAAAAGGGGGGAAAATGAAGAGAAAGACAGTTATAATGTTGGCAATTTTGTTAATGTTTATGTGAGGAGCCTAAGTTTTGTGCTATGGGTAAAGTGAACTGAATTGCTCAATTTCAGTGACTATAATTTCACTGAAGTTCTATAGACAAGAAGAACATCACTACTTTTTCTTTTTACTCAAGAATCGGAGATGTCGTGGAAGCTAATAGCTGTATTCCCATGCTGCTTAAATAGCCACTCCTAAATGGGAGTTCACATTGTATTCAAGCAGAGTTATCAATAAAGATCTGTTGAATATCCTGCAAGGCTGGCATCCAGGTGTCTCTGTACTATCCCTCAATAACGAACACAACACTTATAGCGTGAATGGTAGGGCACTGGGGATCACAATGGAATAGAAGAACCTAGGAGTTCAAGTGCATAGCTTATTAAGATTGGCATCACAGGTAGACACAGTAGTGAAAAAGCTTTTAGCATGCTGGCCTTCTACTCAGTGCATTGACTGATGAAAAGTTGGGACACTATGTTGCAGTATTACAGGATATTGAGGAGCCTATGCTTGGAGCACCATGTACTGTAATAGTCATTTTGTTATCGGACAGACATGGATGAATTGGAAAGAATGCAGATAAGATTTATGAGGATCTTACCAGGAATGGAGGGCCTGAGTTATAGCGGGCTATATTTTTATTCTTTAAAATGTAGGAGAATAAGAGGCAATGATATTGAATTGAATTGACTTTCTTACATACTTCACATACATGAAGAGTAAAAATCTTTATCTTCGTCTCTGTCTATGTGCAATGTGCAATTTATAGAATTTGTAATAAATAGTATATAAAACAGGACAGTCAATATAGCATAGAAACACAATTGTATCAGCATGAATTAATCAGTCTGATGGCCTGTTGCTCCTGGCCTTTATGCTATGGTACCATTTCCCGGATGGTAACAACTGGAACAGTTTGTGGTTGGGGTGATTCAGGTCCCCAATGATTCTTTGGGTCCTTTTTACACACCTGTCTCTATAAATATCCTGAATAGTGGGAGGTTCACATCAACAGATGCACTGGGCTGTCTGCACCACTCTCTGCAGGGTCTTATGATTAAGGGAAGTACAGTTCCCATGCCAGGCAGTGATGCAGCCAGTCAGGATACTCTCAATTGTGCCCCTGTAGAAAATCCTTAGGACCTGGGGACTCATGCCAAACTTCTTTAACCGTCTGCGGTGAAAGAGGTGTTGTGTTTTTTCCACCACACAGCTAGTATGTACAGACCACTTGAGATCCTTGGTGATGTGTATGCCAGGGAACTTAAATCTGTTCGCCCTCTCAACCCCAGATCCATTGTTGTCAATAGGGGTTAGTCTGTTTCCATTCCTCCTGTAGTCCACAAGCAACCCCTTTGTTTTTGTGACATTGAGGGAGAGGTTGTTTTCTGTGTCAGGGTGATGACTTCTTCTCTGTAGGCTGCCTTGTTATTATTTGAGAAAAGGCTAATCAATGTAGTATCATCAGCAAATTTAACTATCAGATTGGTGCTGTCACAGTCACGAGTATACAGAGAGCAAATGAAGGGGCTTAGGACACAGCCTTGAGGGGCACCTGTGTTGAGGGTCAGAGGGGCAGAGGTGAGGGAGTCCACTCTTACCACCTGCCGATGATCTGTCAGGAAGTTCAGAATCCATCTGCACAAGGCAGGGTGAAGGCCAAGGTCTCTGGGCTTCTTGTCGAGCCTGGAGGGAATTATTGTGTTGAATGCTGAACCGTAGTCCAAGAACAGCATTCTCACATAAGCATCCTTCTTCTCCAGATATGTAAGGATGATGCGTAGAGCTGTGGCTATTGCGTCATCTGTTGATTGGTTGTGTCGGTAGGGGGTCCAGTGTGGGTGGTAGCATGCTGCAGATGTAGTCCTTGACCAGCCTGTCAAAACATTTACTTAATATTGAGGTGAGTGTGACAGGACACCAGTCGTTCAGACATGTCAGCTTGCTCTTTATAGGTACAGGGATAACGGTGGGATAATGAAGCAGGGATAATGAAGGGATAATGAAGCAGGAGGGCACTCTACACTGGGAGAAGGAGAGTTTAAAAATGCCTGTAAACACACCTGCCAGATGTGCTGTGCACACTCTGAGTACCCACCCTGGGATGCCATCCGGTCCCCCAGCCTTGCGACTGTCCACCCATTGGAGGCACCTGCATACTTCAGCTTCAGAAACGACTAAGGTGCAGGTCACCTCAGCGGCTCTACTCTCCTGCTTACATTTACTGTTCTATAGATTTGCTAAGTATGCCCACAGGAAAAAGAATCTCAGTGTTGTGTGTAGTGCCATGTATGCACGGTGATAATAAATTTTACTTTTTACTTTGAACTTTGAACCTGCTGAGCTCCTCCAGCATTTTGCTTGTTTTGCTCCCAAGAAACATCAGTTGTCATCAGAACATATTCACCTGGAGAGCTCCAGCTTAATCGACATGGAATCCACTCCACAGCAAGTTGGGAGCAGAAGATAGATTTCTGTTTTCTTGATATCTGCCGCAAGGACTGAATTTCTTACTCAATGTCAGGGTCCATGTGCATGATCTGGTTAACCAGATCCCAGTTGTTTCACCTACTGCCCGAAGTTTTTTTTTTCAAAAGCAATGCTCAACCATGTGGGAGAGTGCCAACTGCAGCTCCCTAGATGATGCATTCACCCCTTACACTTGGTTCTGAGCTCTAGGTATGGCAGTGCTTGGCTAGGGATATCATCATGAGGTATTATGCTTGTTTTTTTTTGTATTGAATTGATTATCACAAGGCCAATCAATGTATTCACTGGGGGCTCAGATGGAGTTAGCATTCCCTATTCCCTCCTTGCCTATTACGTCTTGTCAAAGGCTTGTGTCTTCCATAGGAAAGATGAATTTGTCTCCCTCTGGGACATAGGTCAAGGTTTTTCTAATGCTGGGAGTTTAATTCCTCACTGGCCATATCTTTAAGGTCCAGAGTAGGGGTATGCATTGACGATCACAGATTATGAGTTCTGCATTAGTGAACGAGAAGCCATAAGAGACTTACTTATTCCCGAGGGAATTTGTTGAGACACCAGACTAGCTCATTCTTGGTAGCAAAGCTCTTCTGTAGTGTCAGTTTTCCCAAGACAATTTTCCCTTTGAAAAAGTGTAGCTCTTCCTTGTCCTTTGTGCTAGCTACACCAACCTATAGCACCTCATACATTGCAATGATGTCAATGTCAAGGTATCAAGTCTCCCAACCAATGATAGAAGAGCAACCTCTGGTTTGTTGCAATTGGGACAGTTCGTGAAAGTCTGAATATTCCAGGCTTCCTTTGAGGAATGGAAGCAGTCCATGTGTGTTTTCTTTGAACTTGTCACAACAGGCTACCTCATGAACTTGACAAATAAAAATATCACGTGGGAGGAAGGGCATCCTGAGTCTCAGCCTCTGCTCCACATTTGAAGGCCAGCAACGTGGATGGGTGACAATGGATGTCCCTGGATATCAGCTGTCCCAGGATCAGATGTCCATGCAAGCAAGAAGTACAAGGCCTGATAAACCGGCGAGCCCAGAGCTCAGGGCCCCATCATTGGCTAGCCCTGGTGCTTCGTGTCAAAGATTGAATCTCAAAGGTCAGTCAGAAGTCTGGAAGTTGAAGCCCAATGGCTGAAGCCTGATGACAGGAACCTGAAGACATGGAGACCTGTCCTAGAGTTGGAGGACTGTCAATGTGTGTGGTTCGAGGGAAGGAGGAAAGGGGTTTGATTTGAAGCTAGAAGAAGGGCCTCACCCTGACAGGTCAACTGTTTGTTCATTTCTCAGGATGCTGCCTGACTTGCTGATTTCTTCCAACTTTTTATGCGTATGGCTTTGGATTTCCAGCATCTGCAGGTTTTCTCATATTTATGCTTGTTATGTCTTTGATTGTCTGTCATTATTTTGTTGATTGCTATATTATAGCCTGGGGAAAATATACATGTAGGACAACAAATACTTTTTTGGATCTTAAATTCCTTTAATTGGTTTAGATGTTTTATTGCAGAAAGAGGGTATCAAAATAAAAGCGACAAAAATAAAAAGCAGTTCCCGCTACTACAATCCACACCCTTGTTACATATGCAGTATTAAAATAACTAAAACAAAATATACAAAACTAATACGGTAGTGGCAATTCTAAAAAAAATACAAACGATGTTAGAATCCCACCAGCCCTATACCTTATACACAACATCGAAAATATGAATAAATACACATCATCCTGATTAAGGGATACACTCACATTTGGCACACATGTGCTTAACTTCCAAACACATATAGGCTAGACTTTGAAATAAGTTCTCCTCACTCACGCTAGTAGGCCAATTACGAAACTTCGCAATCACGCTATCCAATGCTGTTCAACTTACTCGCAAAAATCTTTCCTCAACAAACCTGGGAAAAGGATTCGAACATCGTCCTTTCTAGAACATGGTAACTCTTCGTTCTACTCCACCCATGCAAAATGACATCTCCGTTGTCTCTTAAAGGCACAGGCAGCATTTTAGCATTAGCAAGGTGAATACACAAGTGCACTTCAACAATAAAAATATGATATTCAACAGTTACCTGGTTACAGTTATGTTCTCTTTTGTGTTCTATGTTGTTTCTGCTAAGCATGCTATGTTGGCGCCAAAATGTGCGGCAG
Source organism: Mobula birostris (assembly GCF_030028105.1). Classification (NCBI taxonomy): domain Eukaryota; kingdom Metazoa; phylum Chordata; class Chondrichthyes; order Myliobatiformes; family Myliobatidae; genus Mobula; species Mobula birostris. The sequence continues at coordinate 32,482,091 of NC_092391.1, read as the reverse complement.
CATTTGCGGGCTGTCTCCAGCACATCCTAAGGTTGCGTTAGTTATTAATACAAATGGCACATATCACTTTGTGTTTTGATGTACCTGTAATCAATAAATAAATCTTTATCCAAATCTGTTAGTCCAATGAACCCATCCAATCTATCTTCAAACCACAGTGATTAGCAATTACTTTTGAAGTCTGCTTCCCCCATTAATGCAGGGAATAATTCTAAGATCATAGCTGTACAATATTGATAATATGATTTCTTCTCCCTGGTACATCAAAAACTTATATGTTATTCTTAACACTTAGATGCCGCTGAAATAACGTCTATTCACAACTTACCTCACAATTCTTTGAAGCATTTATCAATATTTCAGCTCTATCATGAGTACTAGTCTCTGTAATATCCAAGACATCTTCAAGGAGCGGTGTCTTAGGAAGGCGGCATCCATCATTAAGGATCCCCACCACCCAGAACGATGCTTCTCATTGTTACCGTCAGGAAGGAGGTACAGAATCCTGAAAGCACACACTCAGCCATTCAGGAATGGCTTCTTCCCCCACTACCATCTGATTTCTGAATGGATATCAAACCCATTAACACTACCTCACTACTTCTTTTTATTTCTGTTTCTTTTTGCATTACTTACTTTAACTTTATTATATGTATTTACTGTAATTCAGTCTTTTTCTCTAGATTTATTAATCAGGTATTTCATTGTACTGCTGCCATGAAGTTCACACATTTTACGACCTATGCCAGTGATATTAAACCGGACTCTGATTCATTTATTAATATTTCACAACTTTTAAAGCCAACATTGTTGTCTAGATTGAGAACCTTCTCATGCATTCCATTTCATTCCTCAAAAGTTCACTAACATTAGGCAGTTCCTGAAGCATGATCCTGTTCCTGGAATCATTTCCCATTTGTGTTTCTAATATGAGCTAAAGTGTAATGAATCCGCCCTTTGCAATCATTAAAACTGAACTGCTGCTAATGCAATGGCAAATGAAAAAGCTGCTTTTCATGTGGATTCAGTTTTTCTAATAAACCTTACTGCCTGGGGAAATATAAACCATCATAATAAAATACATTCAAAAGCATGTTCCAATTTTTAGCTATGAATCTGGAATGATCCTTAATGAAAGCCTTTTTTCCCCCTCCTTTGTATATTAATTACTACAAGATTAAGTCCTGATTAAAGCTCCAAAAAATTCAGGGCATTGTTAAATAATCAAAGAAGCTCAAATGTGATCAAAAGCCAAAAAAAAAACTCTCTAAAGCTGATATTTAATTAACACCTTTAATAATCCTAGAACCTCTCAATGTTTAACTGACAAGCACAGTATATGTGGATACTTTTTTTTATTTTATTGATTTACAGAGCAAAATAAGTCCTTTCGGACCTTTATGTCATGCTGCTCAGCAACTCCTGATTTAACTCTGGCCTAATCACAGGACAATTTATAATGACCTACCAACTGATACATCTTTGGATTGTGGGAGACAAGCGAAGCACCTGGAGGAAACCAATGCGGTCAGGGGGAATACGTACATACTCCTTTTAGGCAGCAGCGGAAATCGAACCCAGTTCACTGGACTGTTGAAGCATTGTGCCAACCACTATGCTACCATGCCACCCCTGTACGGTTGAAAAACGATGGATACGGCAGCCAATTTGTGCATGATAATAACCAGACTTTCTTTTAAAAGTGATGTAGAGTGCATAAATACCTACTGTGATACCAAAGTAAACTCAACAGCCCTCCTTCAAAATAAAGCCACAAGTTTTTATAATTTATGCTGGAGAGCAGAAGGGATCCAAGTTTGATATCTGAAATAAATTTTTTTTTGTATTGTAGGGAAAAGAATATTGACGGCTAATAACTACTAAATGGTGACGTGGATTGTACTAACGTGGTAATGAGGAGCCACAGTCAAAAGAAAAGACATAGAGTGGAGCAGTGACTACATCCAGCTTTTAAGAACTTCATATGTTGTGTAATAGTGTGCACCTGTAGTTGCAATAGAAAATTGAATTTGCTGTTAGACCTGTGGATAATCATCTTATTCTGTAATCAGGACCTAGTCTGCTATTTCATTAAATCTTTCTGTAGTCCCCATTCTGCTATCAAAATGTAGCTTTACTGGTCAATTGAGAACGTGAAAACTATACCAAATTCATGCTCAGGTAGACCAGCTTTGACCAGTCTCATGGTGTGCACCAGTTTTTTAAATAAATCACCCTTTATTTCAAACACCAACTCTGTCTGATCTTTCAATTTGCTTCTACTAATCAGCAAGAGAAACGGGTACAAAGAGATTGATCATTTGGTATGTAGGCTGGTATGTTTTGTAGGGACTTGTTATTTATTCACCTAGTTTCTACAATAAGTAATTAGCTGCACTCTGAGACTCAGGTGCAGTCTGGTTTCTATGCCCTGCTTTCAAACTGTGGTTAACTAGCTGGAATCAATCCAGTAACACCAGATGATTTATCTTAAGTCTTGAAAGGGAGTCAAGAATAGTCATAATTGTAAACCACAAAGATTTTTTTTAAGGAATAGGCAAGTTAACACAGACTCATATGGTGACCACTATATTTAACTATTATCTGCAGTGCCTATAAAAACTATTAACCCTTACCTGGAAGATTTCATGATTTATTGTTTTACAACATCGAATCACAGTGGATTTAATATGGCTTTTTTGACACATTAACAGAAAGGACTCTATTGTGTAAAAGTTAAAACAAAGTTCAAAAAAGTGGTCTAAATGTATTACAATTATTAAACACAAAAATAATTGATTGCACAATTACTCACCCCCTTCAAGTCAGTATTTAGTAGATGGACCTTTGGCAGCAATTACAGTCTTGAGTCTGTGTGGATAGGTCTCTATCAGCTTTGCATATCTGGATACTACAATTTTTCCCCATTCTTCTTTACAAAGCTGCTCAAGCTCTCTCAGATTGCTTGGGGATCTTGAATGAATATTCCTTTTCAAGTTCAGCCACAAATTCTCATTTGGATTGAGGTCTGGACTCTGACTTGGCCACTCCTGTTTTTAAGCCATTCCTGTGTAGCTTTAGCGTTATGCTTGGGGTCATTGCCTTCCTGGTAAACAAATCTTCTCCGAAGTTGCAGTTCTGTTGCAGACTGAATCAGGTTTTCCTCCAGGAACTCCCCCTATTTTGCAGCATTCATTTTACCCTCTACCTTCACAAACCTTCTGCAGCAAAGCATCCCCACAGCATTATGCAGCCACCACCACACTTCATGAAAGGGATGGTGTGTTTTCAATGATGTGTGGTGTTTGGCTTATTCCAAACATAGCGTTTAGTCCAATCGCCAAAAAGTTCAATTTTGGTTTCATCAAACCATAACACTTCTTCCAGCTGAATTCAAAGCATCCCTCATGCGTTCTGGGAAACTCTAGCTAAGATTTCATGTGAGTTTCTTTTCAACCATGGCTTTCTCTTTGCCACTTTCTCATAAAGCTGCAACTGGTGAAGCACCCGGGCAACAGTTGTTGTATGCGCAGTTTCTCTCATCTCAGCTACTGAAGCTTGTAACTCCTTCAGAGCTGTTGGTCTCTTTGTGGCTCCCTCACTAGTCCACTTCTTGCATGGTTTTTGAGGACAGCCTGCTCTCGGCAGATTTACAGCTGTGCCACATTCTTTCCATTTCTTGATGATTGACTTAACTATACTCCAAGGGATATTCAGTGGCCTTTTTGTGGAGTTGCTTGGAGTATTCTTTTGTCTTAATGGTGTAGTTTTTGCCAGGATACTGACTCACCAGCAGCTGGACCCTCCAGATACAGGTGTAGTTGTAACACCTTGAATACACACAAGTGATCTCCAAGTAACTGATTATGTGACTTCTAAAACCAATTGGCTGCACCAGCGATAATTTGGTGTGTCATATTAAATGGAGGTGAATACTTATGCAATCAATTATATTGTGTTTTGTATTTGTTATTCACTTAGATCACTCTGTCGAGATCTGTTTTCCCTTTGAGATGTGACATGAAAGATTTTTTTTCTTTTGATCAGTGTCAAAAAAGCCAAATTAAATCGACTGTGATTATCCTGTACCTTCTTCCTGATGGCAGCACCGAGAAGAAAGCATGTCCTGTGTGGTGGGGTTCCCTGATGATGGATGCTACTTTCCTGCAACAGTGTTTTATGTAGGTGTGGTCAATGGTTGGGAGGGTTTCACCCATGATGGGCTGGGACGTATCCATTACCTTTGTAGAATTTTTCATTTGAGGGCATCTTCTTATTGTGGCTGTAAGCATGTTCCTCTATTCTAACACCCTACCCTTTCAAAGAGCAATAGATTGAATAATCATAACTAAGTCGATCATCAAATCCACGTCAAGACTTTGTTGTGAATCCTTAATACGCACATTATCAATAACTCTGGGTGGACACAATAATTTGCGATGAGGGAGAGAGGCAGTGTAAACTGTGTTGTCTTACAAGTACCAGGGATCCATGTGCTCTGCTATTAGCCTTGTGAAACTAGGAGGTCATGCACAATTTTATGTGGTGTGGCAAAAGATTTGCTTGTTTCCCGCTGTTAAAATGTAACTAGAAAGAACTGGTACTTAAAAGTCTTTTAAGTTGGAGATTAGTGCCCTGCAAAGCCAGTAAACGTCTTTGACAGAGTAACATGATAGAAATTCTTGCATGGAAGACTCAAGTTGTACCAAGAGGTTTTCCAACAACTAAAGTTTACATTTATGAAATATTTCCTTAATTTTCTTTTCAATTTCTATTTTTTGTCTCTCACAACATTTTCTTTTTCTTGTTTCTGTGTTGTTCTATCTGTATTGTACTTAAGTCTTTCTTTTGACAGGATTTCAAACATCTATTTCAGTTTTATCTATTCTTAAGCCTCATAAAAACCCAGTGGGCCTCAGTCTGTGTGTTGTAAAAATTGTTTGAGCACTTAAGGCAAAAGATTACAAGAAGCATAAGCCCAGATTTGTCTTCTGTATATTTAAAAACATGTTCAATTTTCTTTAAACTACAACGGGAGTAGGCCACTATACTCAGGGTCATCTCGGAAGGAAATCTTATACTTCAAGGAAGTTCCTACAACTCTGATAACTGAGGCACAGGTCTGGAAACTTTCTAAAGTGGCAACTCATGAATGGAAAGGAGAGCCAGCCATAGATTTGAAACCTGACTGGCTCGATGGAAGGAGCTCACAGTCCAAACAGGATGTTTACTGTGGGGCTACCATGTTTTTAATCCTCTAGCATTAAGAAAGCAAGTGCTTGATGAGTTGCATGCAGGACACATTGGCACTGTGGGTACACAGATACTTTAGGTGGCCAGTACTGAGTGTACCATTGAAGAGAAGACTAAAAGCATGCCCACATTGTCAGCTAGTGAGCAATGTTCCTCAATTTGCACCTTGCATCCATGGGAATGACCTGAAGAGGATTCAGCTGCTTGTAAGTAACAATGGCCCATAACTCCTGTCTGAAGAGTTCAAAGCATTTATGGAAGCAAATAGTAGTCAGCACCAGATCATCCAGGTACTGATGATTTTGCTGAATGATTCATATAAACAACAAAACAAGCCTTCAGGATGTCAGTGGGAAATGTCAACCAGTCTCTCAGCACTTTCTTGCTGGCATACCGCAACACACCTCATGCGATCACCAAAATGGCTCCAGCAACTGCACTGATGAAAAGACTGCTTCACAAGCAGATTGACCTGCTTAGACTCCCAAACACAAAACAGATTGTGCTAAATGAACAAATAGCCCATGCAGGGAGATGTGCCAAAGTGAAGTACGGGGTTTCATGGTAGGAGCGAGAGTACTTACCCAGAACTGCATCTCTGGAAGAAAGTGGATACCTGTGATTGTAGTGGCACAAACTGGTCCTGCGTCATATACAGTGGAAACCACATCATCTGGAGAAGACATGTTGATCAGCTGTTGCCCACTACTGAGGCTACAGAAAGCCAACACAAACTCACCAATCCAAATCCAATTGCAGAAATAAGACAACTTCAGAACCTCCCTTAAGATCAAATTATACATCCGGTGCTCCCCCATCACCTGTGCTTTCTGAAATGTCCCCTACTGATAATACAGTACCAAAGCCAAGATCTATATATACTCCACCAAGAAAAAAAATGACATTGGTATCATCCCCAAGTCATCAGTACCCTCACAGGAACAGGCAGCCTCCAGGCAGATTGAATCTTTAGTTTAGCGACTAATCCTCAGTACAAGGGCAGAATAATCCCCAGGGTTATGTCTGGGTATAGAGGCAGTCCAGTCTCTCTTTCCCTAGTTTAGAAATAAGTGTTTTTTGTTGTTGGTCGAATAGTTCAGCAGGTGGGAGGGGGGAGAAACTCTTAAAATAAGGAGGAGAGATATGTTACGTATCCATGCCTATTTTGACACTTACAGGTCGCTGCTACATACTGACGGTAATGTGAGAGGTCATTCTGTATAGATGAGAGGGTAGTCTAGGTAGATGACTTACAAGTAAAATAAACAGAAGCATTGTTCCTCACCTTTCCATCTCTCATGTGTGTTATTCACAGCCACCCAGCTTCCCAGTACCACAAACATAACAAAACTTATTCTGAGTTGTCTCATTGACTAAGAGGATCAAATTTCAAATACAGAAATGTAAAATTTTGCAAGCCATGTTGAACCTTTTCTGGATTGCAATGTATTGTAAACTGTGGAAATTAACTCCTACTGATAACAGACACAGGCTTATACAGAGCTGACTTTTCAAAGGAATGCAGTTCTTAGTATAGGTCAACTTATTAAGTTTGTGTCATTCCATTTTCTTTCCAGAAGCGTGATTATACTGTATATCATAGGGCTTTTGGTAGTATTAGTAAAGTATCATCTTTCTTGATTTAAGGTTTTAAATGCTAAGTAACTGTTTCAGTCTTTGGGATATGCACATAGCTGTTTAGCAAATTGATTTCTTGAAATTCATCTTGCAAGGGATATGAATTAGAATGGAAAAAATGTATTTAAATTCGTTCCTGAGATATACTAGGATTTGCAATGAAAATTGAATTCTAAAAATAATGATGCACATAATATAAACTCATTTTATTAATTCAGTGGATATTTAGGTGCCTAAAATTATGGGAATATTTTATCATAGGAGTAAAATTGATTGAAACAGTACCATGTGTACATTTAACGTACTTCAGGAAACCTTATCCTGTTTCTCCACAGATATGAAAAGAGGTGGGTCTGTATACACAGAGAAATTAAACAGAATGAGAGATGTGACTCAAGTTCCTGTATCCAGCAATATTTTTATAGCTAGGGAGCTGAAGACTTTTGCAATTTTATGTCTTGCACTGTACTGCTGCCTCAAAAAAATCTAATTCCATGACATATGTGAGTGATGATAAACCTGATTCTGATTTGGGACTCTATTGAAGACTGAGAATGGGAAGGGGACAGGAAGAGGGGTAACATGGTTGGGAAAAGGGGAAGGGAGAGTGGACGGAGCAGGAAGAACCAGCAGACCTTCTGTAATGATCAATAAATCAATTGTTTGGAATCAAATTATCTTGTCAGGTGTCTCAGGGCTGTTTGTGTCTGCACCTGCTCCACCTGGCCTGCCCCGGCACCTTTGCCACCTGCCGCACGTATATATGTGCCTAAGACTTTTGGACAGTTCTGTATACTACATATAACCTTGAGATTCCTCCCCTTACAGGCAGCCATAAAAAAAAGAAACACAATAAAAACTATGAAAAAGAAGACCATCACACACCCAATTTGCAAAACAAGAACAATAGAAAGTAAGCAGATAACATTCAGAACTTAATCTCACTAAAATGAGTTCAAAGCCACAAAGCCAGTCAAGTCTGCAGCTGGTCCAGGAGCTCATTAGTTGCAGGCCACAGCCTAAGTTCAGTGCAGAGATGAGTAAGTCTCACCGAGCACTAACTGAACACCTGTCCATCCCTCACCTTTGGCTCTGACACTCTGAATTTTGCCATCTAGCCCGGCACTTGAATTGGACAAACATCAGCTCCCGGACTCATGCCCTGCTGCTTTGATATGCTCTAAGACCCAGACCCTACCACCTCAATTTGGCCTATACCTGACCTTTCCAAACTGGCTCAGTGGTTAAATCGGTAAAGCATCAGCTCTTTCCTCGCTTTCGGACACGGGCCATGCCGTCTCAATTCTGCCTCACTTCGCCTCAGATCTGCCACTTAGAATAGGCTCCAGGTCCACTCCAGCAATGACCAAACATTGGCTCATTCCTTCCTCTTGAGCTATGACCTCACCACCTTGATTCAGCACATACACACAACGCCACAATCATTCCGTATCTTTGAGACATCATTTTACTCCACAAAAATACTGGGTCATGCAGGGTGGTTCAGAAGCTCAACTCCAAAAGGGAAGGTACAGGCACTGATTTCAGTATTCATTGTCCAGAAAAAAAAAGGTGTGCTTAATTGAGTAATTAGTAAATTTGTTTGCTGCCAGTAAGGCATCACTGTGTTTCAAATGGGAAGTTCCAGCAGATTGTGGAACATCATTAACTAATCCAGTGCTGTACAGTAGTATTGTTATTATGTTACTGAGTGAGTAATCCATTTGCATAGCTCATGATTTAGAGACATGAATTCAATTCAATTCATGATTCCTAAGCTCCGGAACCTGGGCCTTAGCACTCACATCTGCAGCTGGATCTTCAACTTCCTCACAGACAAGACCCAGGCTGTAAAAATAGGGGACAAGCTCTCCTCTACAATCACTCTGAGCACCAGTGCCCCACAAGTCTGTATACCCAGCCCCTGCTGTACTCACTGTACACCCATGATTGTGTAGTGAAGTTTCCATCGAACTCAATATATAAGTTTGCTGATGACACAATTGTAGGCCGTATCTCGGGTAATGAGGCATTTGAGTACAGAGAGGAAATTAAGAACCTGGTGGCATGGTGCAAAGATAATAACCTATCCCTCAACGTCAGCAAGATGAAGGAATTTGTTGTTGACTTCAGAAGGAGTAGCGGACCGCACAACCCAATTTACATCGGTGGTGCGCAAGTGGAACAGGCCAAAAGCTTTAAGTTCCTCGGGGTCAATATCATAAATGACCTGAATTGGTCCAACCAAGCAGAGTTCACTGCCAAGAAGGCCCACCAGCGCCTTTACTTCCTGAGAAAACTAAAGAAATTTGGCCTGTCCCCTAACACCCTCACTAATTTTTATACATGCACCGTAGAAAGCATTCTTCTAGGGTGCATCACAACCTGGTATGGAAGTTGTCCTGTCCAAGACCGAAAGAAGCTGCAGAAGATCGTGAACACGGCACAGCACATCACACAAACCAATCTTCCGTCCATGGACTCACTTTACACCGCACGCTGTTGGAGCAGTGCTGCCAGGATAATCAAGGACACGACCCACCCAGCTAACAGACTTTTCATCCCTCTTCCCTCCGGGAGCTTGAAGACTTGTACGGGCAGATTTGGGAACAGCTTCTTTCCAACTGTGATAAGACTGCTGAACGGATCCTGACCCAGATCTGGGCCGTACCCTCCAAATATCCGGACCTGCCTCTCGGTTTTTTTTTTTGCACTACTTTACTTGCCATTTTTCTATTTTCTATCTATGAGTTATAATTTAATTTTTTAATATTTACTAATTTTAACTATTTTTAATATTTAATATTTGTAATCCAGGGAGTGGGAAGCGCAGAAGCAAATATCGCTGTGATGATTGTATGTTCTAGTACCAATTGTTTGGCGACAATAAAGTATAAAGTCTTCTAATGAGCACCGTGAATTTGATTTCAATAACAACGATAATGTCACTGAATATCAGGCAGTGTGATTAGACTCCCTCAAGTAGGGGATGGTCTTTGGCACTTTTCTGTCATGAATGTTGTCCACCATTTATCTGCTGATGTCTGGACAATGTCTAGGTTTTGCTGCATTGGTGGCTTCATTTTCTGACGAATTGTGAATAGAATTGAATAGTTGTAATGATCAACAAATACCCACCTCCAGACAAATGGAAGAAGGAAAGGTTTGATGAAGCAGCTGAAGACACTTGGCAGAGGACAATTTTAGATTAGATTAGATTAGATTTTATTGTCATTGTGATGAGTACAGATACAAAGCCAATGATATGCAGTTAGCATCTGACCAGAAATGCAAAGAATAGTGTTATTTACAAAATAATTGCGAATAAAATAAGTGCTACCGCACACAAATATAGAAGTAGTGAGACAGTACAATATGGGTGCAATACTGCTTACTGCTGTGATGTGAGGTTCAGCCGGGTCACAGCCTCAGGGAAGAAGCTCTTCCTGTGCCTGCTCATGCGGGAGCGGAGGCTCCTGTAGCGCCTACCGGATGGGAGGAGAGTAAAAAGTCCATGGTTAGGGTGAGATGCATCCTTGATAATGCTTTTCCCACTGCCCAGGCAGAGTTTATGGTAGATGTACTCAATGGTGGGCAATTGGGTGCCGATAATCCACTGGGCAGTTTTCACCACCCGCTGGTGTGCTTTGCGGTCTGATACGGGATAATTGCCATACCACACTGAGATGCAGTTGGTGAGTATGCTCTCAATGGTACAGCGATAAAAGTCCATCAGTATCCTGGGACAGAGGTGAGATCTCTTGATGCTCCACAGGAAATAAAGGTGCTGTTGTGCCTGTTTGATCAGGATGGAGGAGTTCAGGGACCAGGTGAGATCCTCGGAAATGTGGACACCAAGGAATTTGAAGCTTGATACACACTCCACTACAGCTCTGTTGATGTAGATGGGGAGGTGAATGTGGCTCCTAGCATGCCTGAAGTCCACAATGATCTCTTTGGTCTTCTGTGTGTTAAGGGCCAGGTTTTTGTCGGCACACCACGCAACCAGGTGCTGAAACTCGTCGCTGTAGGCCATCTTGTCATCCCCCTCTGATCAGGCCAACCACCATGGTGTCATCTGCAAACTTGATTATGGAGTTAGAACCATGTACAGGAATGCAGTCATAGGTGAAAAGAGAGTACAGAAGAGGACTCAGCACACAGCCTTGAGGCATGCCGGTGTTCAGGGTGAGAATGGAGGAAGAGAGGATGTCTAACTTAACTGATCGGGGTCTGTTAGTCAGAAAGTCCAAGGTCCAGTTGCAGAGGGATGAGCTGATACCAAGCTGGTGAAGTTTGGTGATCAGCTTGGAGGGGATCCCTCTGAAACTCCTGCAATGGGATTGGATGTTTGACTACCGAAACTACTTCCAATTTATTTTATGGAAGACATGAATACAACCACAGAAATGTTTTCCCCTTGGTTACTGCTAACATCACTTTTACCAGCTCCCTCATACAACCTTCAGTCAAATGCCATCTTACTGCCAAGTGGAGTGGTCACCTAACCTCACCTGTCTTTGGTTCATGCCTGGATCAAGATTGTAAAGTCTGGTGAAGAGGATACATTATAAAATCTAAACTGTGGGACAGATGAATATTTGCTACTTGATAGTATGTCAGTAGTACCTTCCATCATTGAGAAAAATTGGGAGTCAACTGACCTGGGAGTAATTAGTTAGACTGAACTTCACTTATTGTGGGCAGTTTTTCACTTTATTGGGTTTCAATTTTCAAATTGAGCTTTGTTGGTGTTGTACAGGCAGTAATGTGTTTTAACATTGATGCCTGCCTTCGGTGAGAGGTAGTTCCGGAGGTCTGGGAAATATTCATTTTCCAGGGCCCTGCCATGAACCTGTATTTTCAGAGGGCCATACACTGCAATGAAGGCATGTTGGGAGAGTATCATTGTTTTATAAAAGTTGAGCATAAGATCTGCTTTCTCATCTCCCTCAGTCAAGCATGATGATGGCTCAGAATTCAAGCCTTGTGAAAATACAGGTGCTTTTTGCAAACTGTGGCATGACTACTGAGGTTTTTGTCACCAGGGTTCTGAAGTTTAGAGGCTGTAGGTAGAATGGCTTCCTATTAGATTTGAAAATAAACAACATCCTCATAGAACATTTGCTGGAGGCAGAATGCATCATTGTAGCATGTCATTATGGAACAAGTATAAGATGGAGATAAATTTTTGTGAGCAATTTTCATCCTGCTGTTATCTTCCTCCAAGACAGTAAGGGGGTGGGATGTCAAGTGTTTGACCTTCTTCATCTTCTGGCCTCAGAATTAATAGGCTGAGCAACCAATTGAAACTGCCATCCTGAATGAGATTTCTCTACTTTTTCTATACCATAATGCAAGAATCAGAGCACTCATGTTCCGAAGTCAACTAAATCCCTGCTGGTATTCCAAAATGAAAATATTTTCAACATTATTGGTGCACAACCATATGAGTTGTCTGAAAAATGCAATGGAGAGCAGTTTTATTGGCTCATCCATTTTTCATTGGGATAATCTATCTAAACACCCAGCAGTTCAATGGAGTGGTAGGTGGCCTGAGGCATTCTGCTATTAATAGTGAAGTATATGCAGCAGTACAACAAAAAGTATTTATAATTCTGCAACTAATTTTACAAACAACAAAATACTCTTAGTTTTTCAAAATCACTCCTGAGGCAGGTAAGCAAAAATCAACATAATACCCCAGAATATATAATTTTGCACAGATATTAGATCTCCATCATTTTGAGCCATTGCAATCTGTTCTATTAGCCATAAAGGAATTAAAATATGGGAGGAAACACTGAACTCAAATGGGTCAAGAACAATGGAAGTAGACAAACCAGATGTCTTTGTTCTTGCCAGGTCAATGAAGGTGCCATTTTGTGAAGCTATACTGTAACTTCAGTTTTGTGAACTGTTTGATGAACTGATTCTAGCTCTGGGATAAACTAATCAGAGCAATTGAATGAGAAATCAAGGAGTTTCTGCTGATAATCTACTAAACATGGGACCATTTCCAGGTGAACTATATATTGCGCATAACGGCAGGTTTGCAGAAGCCATCTTGTTATCTCGCCCAGTGTCTGGGTGACCTGGTTTGACTTGTTTGAACCAGAGTCAAACAGAACAAATGAAATCACCCAAAGCACAAAATTGTGTTGCCTTTGACTACAGCCAATGGGAATCTGACACAGGTTAGTCAGATGACTTCGAGCCAGCAAGATTGAAGTGCAACATTTGAACTGATAAGGGAAGAGTATAAGAATAAAGGGCTTCAAATGCAAATGCAATTCCAGAGATTAACTATCACAAAGAACCCCCATGCCAGGGGCTGGGAGAAGAATGGATTAATCGTCTGGCCAACAGGAGATTTTATTTCAGAGTTATAAATTTGAGAAATGGTCTAATTTCTTGTATTGGTACAAAGGGAACAGTAGAATTCATGTTTTAAGTTATTGGCCAGGGGTCAACATGGTTATGTTGTTGTTTGTGCAGAGACAATAAAGTGCAAGTTTTGATTAAGAGTTGGGTAGTGAATTGCCAAACTCAAACCAGTTGATGGTTGGTCAACAAAAACAGTTCATGAAGTTATGGAGTAATCTATAATAAGATTATTGAATTAGCAACTAAGATGCTTTCATGTTTCATGTTCTTGATAGCAACCTTTCTATGTGATCACCTTTACAAGATGAAATGGAGATATGGGGCAGGTCAAGCAATATCCGTGGAGAGAGAAGCAGACATTGTTCTCCTTCAGTGGGTGCTGCCTGCCCTCATAAGTACTTCCAATATTTTGTATTTTTTTATCTGAGTCCTCCAATATCTATAACAGTTCAATATCACAAATGACCTGACTTGGTCCAACCAAGCAGTGTCCACTGCCAAGAAGACCCACCAGTGCCTTTACTTCCTGAGAAAGCTAAAGAAATTTGGCCTGTCCTCTAAAAGCCTCACTAATTTTTATAGATGCACCGTAGAAAGCATTCTTCTAGGGTGTATCACAACCTGGTACGGAAGTTGTCCTGTCCAAGACCAGAAGAAGCTGCAGAAGATCATGAACACAGCCCAGCACATCACACAAACCAATCTTCCATCCTTGGACTCACTTTACACCGCACACTGTTGAAGCAGTGCTGCCAGGATAATCAAGGACACGACCCACCCAGCCAACACAGTTTACGGAGGGAGAAGGCTCAGGAGCCTGAAGACTCGTACGGCCAGATTTGGGAACAGCTTCTTTCCAACTGTGATAAGACCGCTGAACGGATCCTGACCCGGATCTGGGCTGTACCCTCCAAATATCCGGACCTGCCTCTCGGTTTTTTTGCACTACCTTACGTTCCCTTTCCTATTTTCTATTTATGATTTATAATTTAAATTTTTACTATTTACTATCGATTTGTACTCCAGGGAGCGCAAAGCGCAGAATCAAATATCGCTGTGATGATTGTATGTTCTAGTATCAATTGTTTGGCGACAATAAAGTGAAGTATTAAGTATTAAGTTCAATCTTGGTACTATATTTATTTCAACCAACAAGAAACAATGGAAATTTATTTGATAACTCAATGAATAGACCAAGATTCTTCTACAATCTAAACATCACAAGTGATAAATTTAAGCAGGAGAGCAATGCTACAAATTGATAGAAAAAGCCAGAACACAGCCCTGCAAAGAAAAATCTAATCAGACACTGAAATACTCATCATCAGACCTGTAATTTCTCATATCAGGGCAGAACTCTGGCACCACATTAATTTTGATTGGATACATGATGCATTGATGCACTGGGTAATTAAATTTGCAAGGCAAAATAAATGTCAGCAAAAACAACTGATTAAAGACAAAAAATGTCCTTTCAGTGCACAGGGCACCTGTAAAGATTCAGATTGAAGACTTGATCTGAGACTGGAAGCAGGAGACAGCTGCCTCTCTTTGCAGAGCCCGATTGATCTTTCTTATTTTCAGCATTTTATTTTAAAATAAGAAGTCTCTTATGTTTTTTTTTGTATTTTAAGCATGATTACTTTTTGCTTTCTTAAGTTCCAAGTATATAATCCCAGTCTGCTTAATTATGCTTCATATTTCAGACACACGACATTGGAAATTATTTCAGTGGCTGTTGTCTTCCCCTCTCTTCCTGCATGCAAGTATATGCTTCCTCATAGAGTGAATGTGTACCTGTACACAATATAATTGGTGCAGTTTCACCAGTACTCTGTATAAGTTGATCACAACACTTCTTCTCTTGCACTCGGAACCCCTTGCTATCAAAGCCAATATAGAATTTACCCAGGGAAGGTTCTTCAGCTTGAAATGCTAACTATTTCTCTTTCCACAGGAACTTCTTGACCTGATTAGTTTCTCCAGCAATTCCAGATTCTGTATCATTTACTATCTTAATTTCTCACAGTATTTGCATGTGTAATGATTTGCGTACAAGACACCAAGTTCCTCTGACCTCCAACACATTTCAATTTCTCAACATTTAAGAATTGATCACATTGCTTTATTTAAATCTGGATTTGTGTATTTCTGTTTTAAGAATTTGTTACCCCTGGCACAGTGAAGGCTGATGATGACCCGATAGAAGTATTCATAATTATGAGGGAATTAGACAAGGTAGACAGTAGGAAGGTTTATCCCAAGGTGGATACAAGAGGTGAGAGGTAGGAGATTCAGAAGGGATCCATGGCAAACTGTTCAACAGAGAGAGTGGTTTGAGTCTAGAACACACCGCATGTGGAACCTGTGGAGGCAGGTCCTTTCACAACCTTTAAGAACCATTTACACAAGTAAGGCTTGGAAAATGTAGACCTAATGAAAGTAACTGACATTATAAAAAGAGATACAAATGACAAATGGGTCATTAAAGGTCCTGTTTCTATGCCATATGACTTTCTGGATGACCCAAGTGTTTCCACAATTTCTGCCATGTGTTTCCCTGTTTACTTAGCTTTTTAATATCTCCCTGAAGCCTTGCTGCATCCCCCTCACATCCCACATTTCCAGCTAACTTTTATTGCAACAGTAGTGTTATCTTTACTATACCTGTTGAACTCATCCAAATCACTGAGCCAGATACAGCTTGGATTCCAGCACTGATTTACACAGAACTCATTAGTCCAAGCGTGCACGTCTGTACATTGCCCATGCATTCTTACTCCTTGTTTTCGGTCTGTTCACTAGTCATTAATTGGTGGCATTTTATTACCCCTGGTATCATGCATTCTAATCTTGTTTAGTAATCTTTTGAGGCCTTACAAATATATCATATCCACCGGTTCTCCCATTCTACTTAATGTTACAATGTCAACTAACTCTAACATGATTTCCCTTGCCTATTAGCATTGCTAATCCTAATTAGTAGGTATGCAATAATAATTTCAGCATTTGCTCTGCATCTGTTTTCTTTCATCCTCTCTTTTTTAATGACATGGTTACATTTCCTCTCTTCCAATCAAAGATCCATCCAGAACCTGTAACATTTTGGATGGTGGCAACCAGTCATCCATGATCTCCATGGCCACTGCCTTCAAATCCCTAGATGGCAAGTCATCAGGTCCTGGGGTTTATTAGATTTCCATCCCACTAATTATTCCAATTCTAATTTTTCTATTTATGTGAATCAAGGACACGACCCATCCAGCCAACACACTTTTCGTCCCTCTTCCCTCCGAGAAAAGGCTCAGGAGCTTGAAGACTCGTACAACCAGATTTGGGAACAGCTTCTTTCCAACTGTGATAAGACTGCTGAACGGATCCTGACCTGGATCTGTGCCGTACCCTCCAAATATCCGGACCTGCCTTTCGGTATTTGCACTACCTTACTTTCTATTTTTCTATTTTCTATTTATGATTTATAATTTAATTTTTTAATATTTACTAATTTTTACTATTTTTAATATTTTTAATATTTAATATTTGTAATCCAGGGAGTGCGAAGCGCAGAGTCAAATATCGCTGTGATGATTGTACGTTCTAGTACCAATTGTTTGGTGACAATAAAGTATAAAGTATAAAGCGTTCCAGAACCATAAGGTTTTCTGTCTTTTGTGAAAATAAGCACAAAATAACCTTTCAGTTTATCTGCCTTACTCCCCAAAACTATTTCCCTTCTTTCTGTCTTTAAATGATCCCCATTAACCTTCAGGCAGGTAGGAGCTGAGTCCATGGTCAGATCAGCCATGATCTTATTGAACGGCGGAGCAGGTTCAACGGGCCAGATGGCCGACTCCTGCTCCTACTTCTTATGTTCTTATGTTCTCCCTGTAATTTTCCTTTTGCATAACTTTCAGTCAGGCTCGATGGTTCTTCCTCATCCACTCATCTGTTCTACTTTTCTTTTTCTCATCAGTGCTTTCATCCTTTTTGATGAGTTCCGATTTTTCTGCAATCCTTGGGTTTATTGTTTCCCTTGGCAACACCATAAAATGCCTTCTTTAATCTAAGACAATTTTTAACTTCTACTGAAGGCTATGACTGAACAACTTTTCCTGTTGATTTTGAGAGACATACATTATGTTGCCTGTAAACTATGTATTAATTCTATAAAGGTTAGCCATTGCGATTATGTACCATCGTTCCTTTACATGTGGTATCTGGATCTACCATAGCTAGCTCACACTCCTGGTTTTCTTTGTTTACTGTATTTCTATTTAAAACCCCAGTTTCAACAGGATTCATAATCAAATCCTTACATTTTTTAATCATATTACATTCAAAGTTTCCTAGCTAGACAGCATCAGATAAGACAATGCCACAGTCATCTTATTCAATTGCATGGAAAATTGTTCAGGTACATCGTGTTCACACAGAGCAAGAATATTTCAATCCAGCAAATGACTGCCCAATCACTGAATGCTCAATCATCTGCAAAATGGTGATAGCTATTGACAACAGTGCTATTAAGCAGAATTTGTTCCCCAAAATCCTTCACATCATTGCCTTGTTTAGGTTTCTCCAGAACCATTTGGCTTCAAAACTCATCAAAACTTTGATCCGAGCGTGGATGAAAATGGCAAATTTACAGAGGTTATGTGTGAGCTTTTGACATAGTGTGGCATCAGGAAGCTCTCATAAAACTGACATAAATAAGCCAGTGAAAGGGAAAGCATCCCAATGGTTAGAGAGATTCAGTAGAGAAAGAATGATTGTGGTTGCTTTTCAAATCTTCGTGCCTCAGTGGAAAAGTTCTTCAAGGCAATGTCTTCAGCCCAGTCATTTTCGGATCATAAAATCAGAAGAGGTGATTTACATTAATGATCACACAACCATAATCTTTGGTCCCCATGTTTATCAAAAAACTGGATTTTTCCTTCTCACTTCTTATATAGCCCTCTGAAGTTTACTTCAATGCTAGCTCTGGGTATAAAATCCAGCCTTGGGGGCCCACACTAAGGACTACAGAGCATATTATCTATCCCCTCACTCTTCTGTTCCATATTACCACTTTTCATTTCCCTCAATTGAAGCACAACCTTTTGTGACAATATTGAGTTTGCTGTCCATGAAGTTCTAAACTCAAAGAAGATCTTAAGCCCTATATCATTTAGATAACTGCAGGTAATCTCACTAAAGGCAGGTTATACTGCAGCCACAGCTTGAGGGAACAACTCTTGTATTCCTTCTGTGTAGTCTCCAAACTGATGGCATGAACATAATTTTGTCGAACTTCTGGAAATGTCCCCTTTCCCATTCCTGTTTCACTTTTTCACCCTATCTCCTAACCTGCACATCACCTCCCTCTGGTGCTCCTCCCCCATTTCTTTCTTCCATGGCCTTCTGTCCTCTCATATTAGCTTCCCTTTTCTCTAGCTCTGTATTTTTTTCACCACTCAACTTCTCAGCTCTTTACTTCATCCCTCCCCCCTCCAGTTTCATTTATCACCATGTGTTTCTTCCTTGCCTCCCACCACTTTCTTACTCTGACTCCTCATCTTTTTTTTCTCCAGTCTTGATGAAGGGTCTCGGCCTGAAACATTGACTGTATTCTTTTCCATAGATGCTGTCTGACCTGCTTGAGTTGCTCCAGCATTGTGTGTGTGTTGCTTGGATTTCCAGCATCTGCAGATTTTCTCTTGTTTGTGATTCTACTGCAGCCACCTACTCTTCAAAGGCTAGTTTAATTCCCTGTTTATACTCCATGGCGAATTCAGCCAATACCCACTATTTGAGCAATGCCCCCCCCACCACGTAGAATATACTTCCAGCCAACAATGTAACACAGTTCATGTATTTTAGTTATACGCATTTAAATTTCAATAACAGTCTCAAAACAAATTTAATAATCATTGATTTTTTATCCTAAAAAAGTTCTCCAAATTACAAATTATTACTAAAACACAATGGATTTATAATACATAGGCACAATTCTTATAAGTTAAAAAGACTTACCAACAAGTTGCAGATAAACAAATCATCTATCTCAGAAAATGAAGGCAGAGGAATGGATTCTAGTTCATTTTGTTTGCCTGGCTGTCATTCTTCGTGATGTTCCGATTTATTGTAGATCAATTTCAAACATTCAACATTCAAAGTACGTTTATTGTCAACGAATGTATATGTTGTAATGTGAGTGTAATTAAAAGTAAGTTAGTGCTAATTAGGATGGGGGAGGCTACTTCCATTTTTGTTCTTCCGGTGGCTCTTGGTACATAGTGTGCTCGCTATGCTGTACGGGTTGTGAAACCCTCTGTACGTACGTAACATTTTGAAGTTCGAGATAAAGTTGTTTCTTTGGCATTAAGTTGTGGAGTGTGCCTTTTTTCGAAGTAGAAGTTACCACATGTTTTTGGCGACGAGGTGAACTGATTTTGTGAACGTGTGGGCACGTTTTCCGAACGGGAGCTTCGCGTTTCAGATGGCGACGTTTCGAACTATCAGTGAATTTCTGGAAGAAGCCGAGGACCGGCTGGAGTATGAGGAAAGGTTGGGACACTTTTTCTGTGCTAATGGAATTACGGAGGAGGCTAAGAAGCGCTCTATTCTCCTGAGTGCGTGTGGGGCAAAGACTTACAAGCTAATAAGGAATTTAGCTGCACCGCGGAAACCGGCGGAAATTCCATTTGACGAACTGGTGAAACGCGTGGGGAACCACTTAAATCCAAAACCTTCTGTGATAGTCCAATGGTGTAAGTTTCACAGCCGTTTCAGGAAGCCAGATCAGTCTGTGGCCAATTTTGTGGCTGAGCTTCGGCAGCTGTCGGAGCATTGTGATTTCGGAGCCGTGTTGAATGATATGCTCCGTGATCGATTAGTATGCGGCATTAATAATGCCGAAATACAACGCCACCTGTTAGGGGAAACCCCACCGCTGATTTTCAAGAAAGCCTTAGAGATTGCCCAAGGCATGGAGATGGCTGCTAATAATGTCAAGGATATCCAGAAAAGGGAGACTGGTAAACAGGCAAAACGGGTGGAATGTTTCCGATGTGGAGGGACGCACTATGCAAATGATTGCAAATTCAAAGACACTGTCTGCCATGCTTGTAGCAAAAAGGGACATTTAGCTAGAAGGTGCTGAGGTTCAAAGGGTAAGATTAAGCCTGGGCAGGGGAAAGCTCAACAGGCTCAGGCAGCTACACACCATCTAGAAGAAGCAGATGAAGAGGCAGTGTGTGCCTACAACATGTTTGGAGTGGAAACAGATGAGGAACCACCTGAACCATATTATGCCACAGTCACTGCCAGGGAAAGGACATTAAGTTTGAGATTGATTCAGGGGCTACTGTACCGGTCATCAGTGAGGAGACCTACAGGAGGACATGGGGGTCCAACCTGCCTCCCATTAGACTGTCAAAGCTCAAACTCAGGACCTATACCAGGCAGCCCATACCTCATTTAGGGGTGTTATATGTGGACATTTCAGCTGGGGGTCAGAAGGCTGAAGCCAGGCTAGTGATAGCTAAGGGCAGGGGACCCAGTCTTTTGGGTCACGACTGGCTTCGCAAAATCCTGCTAAACTGGCATGAAATTAAGTATGCACACATGACGGAGGACATTCTGCAGCAGTACAGTGACATTTTCAGGGACAAGCTGGGAACACTGAAGGGCATGACAGTGAAACTCCATGTCGACCCTGAGGCTACACCACCACCTCCTTTGCACCCGTGGGAGTGGCCAGACCACCCCTGGTCTAGGCTATATTTGGACTTTGCTGGCCCTTTTATGGGGCAGATGTTTCTTGTCATGGTAGATGCGCATTCTAAATGGATCAAAGCTCACATCATGAACAACATCACAGACCCCTCAACCATTGTCACTTGGGAAGCAGACCCAAGTGCAAGACACAGACACTGAAGTACTAGGGACAGGACTAGGATACAGGGTAAGAACTAGGACATGGAGACAAAAACCGGAACCCGGAACAGGACTGGACAAGAGAGCAAGGAGCCCAGGCTTGGACTCCGAGCCAGAGACTGGACAAGGACCCAGAATCTGGGTCTTGCCTCTGGCTCGGACCCCAGAACTAGGCAAGGACATGACTTGGCTAGCAGGCAGGACGAGGCTGGAGTCTTCAGGCTTGAGGTGAGGCAAGGCTGGAGACCTGAGGCAAGGCTTGGCTGGAGACTTGAGGCTTGGGGTCTTGAAGCTTGGCTTGGGGCGCAGCTCAAGGCTTGGGGTCTAGAAGCTCCACCGCGGATCTCCACCCACTGGAGGCAAGGGATAGGAAGGGACAGAACCAACCATAGGGTAACAGCAAGATGGTCTGGCTTACCCAGCGGAGGCAAGGGACAGGAAGGGAGCTAGGTACAGGGTGGCTCCAAGACAAGACTACAGGCGAGGTGAGGCAAGAGTTACTGGCAGGGCAGGGCTTCAGGTGAGGAAGCAGAAGGCAGGGGAAGAGATACAAGGAGTAAGGACAAGAACAACCCAGCAGCCACACCCTGGTCTCTGGAGGTATTTATGCAGCCAGCCCCAACGAGAATCAGCTGCTTCAATTAGTGCTCAACAGGAACAGAAACAGGGTAGACAGGAAAACCTGGAACAAGGGTCGATGGACCGGACCATGAACAGGAATGAGGACTTCACGGACCAGACCATGACAACCATAGACAAACTCAGGCAAGTGTTTGTGGTGCACGGGCTGCCTGACACGCTGGTCACAGATAATGGCCTGATGTTCACTAGTGAACTGTTCAGAGAGTTCATGCAACAGAATAGCATTCATCACATTCAGATGGCCCCTTTCTACCCACCCTCAAATGGTTTGGCTGAGCAGGCTGTTCAGACAGTGAAGGCAAGTCTGAAGCGGATGACAGGGGACTCCCTTAGCATGCGGCTTTCACATTACCTGTTTAAATACCGCCTCACACCACAGACTACAACTGCCCGCACTCCAGCAGAGATGTTGATGTGGCGTAGGCCCAAGTCAAGATTGAACCTGTTGCGCCCGGACATGAAGGCGAAAGTGGAAAGAAAGCAGGAAAAGCAGAAGGTGGGACATGATCAGCATATGCAAGAGAGGCAGTTAAATCCGGAGGACAATGTCTGTGTGAGAAACAATAAGCAATGGCTGCCTAGGTTATTCTTAAGCAGAGTGGTCCCGTCTCCTATGTTGTTAAGCTGACTAATGGGCATGTTTTCCACAGACATCAGGACCATGTGCGTCTGCATCATGATACCGGCTCAGAACCAGCAGACAGCTCCACAGAGTTTCCATTTGTGAGTCAGACTACGGTGGAAGCATGTCCACCAGTGACTTTGCCAGAGGGCGAGATGCTGGCAGAGGGGTCGGGGTCCTCTGAAGAGGATGGACATTCTCACGCAGACACACAGACCCCTCTCATTCCCCCAAAACACCCTTGCCAGCGTTGCCTGCTGGGTCACCGGGGGTAGTGCGCAGATCACAGCGCACTCGTAAACCTCCTGACAGACTGAATCTTTGTTGGGACAGTTGATTTTGTGTTGTTAGATTGAATATTGAATCTGTCACGTTTTCCAGATGTTTTGTATTGGTAAACTGTTGCTGAGGTACTAGCAAACAACAGGAATTCTGCAGATGCTGGAAATTCAAGCAACACACATCAAAGTTGCTGGTGAACGCAGCAGGCCAGGCAGCATCTGTAGGAAGAGGTGCAGTCGACGTTTCAGGCCGAGACCCTTCGTCAGGACGTCCTGACGAAGGGTCTCGGCCTGAAACGTCGACTGCACCTCTTCCTACAGATGCTGCCTGGCCTGCTTCATTCACCAGCAACTTTGATGTGTGTTGCTGAGGTACTAGTATAAGTTTTCAGGGGCATGCAAGTTAATAACACCACTCTTTTTTATTTCCTAGTTTTTTACATTTGGGGATGTTGGATTTTAAATGGGGAGAGGTGTTGTAGTGTGAGTGTAATTAAAAGTAAGTTAATACTGATTATTATATCGGGGGGGGGGTCTACTTCCGTTTTTGTTCGCCCATTGGCCCTTGGTACATAGTGTCCCCGCCATGCTGTACGGGTTGTAAAACTCTCTGTATATACATGACGTTTTGAAGTTCGAGATAAAGTTGTTTCTTCGGCATGAAGTTGTCGAGTGTGACTTTTTCAAAGTAGAAGTTACCACAGTATAAGTTACACAACCTTGAAATTTGTTTGCTCACAGGTAGCCACAACGCGAGAAACCCTGAAGAACCCAATTAAAAATTGAAGAATATAAATTGAAGTCCAACACCTGATGTGCAAGAGAAAGAAAAATAAAACACAACCATGTAAACAATTGAAGTGAACATTCCAAAGCAAATTAGATCTGAACCCCAGAGCAGCCTGAAGTAGGCCCAAAGCCTCACTTATCAGTTCATCATATTAGTGGGCATGTAGGACAGCAGTCAAGGTTGTCTTCATAGCCTCAGCACCATGGAGAGAGGAGAGACCATCATGGAGAACGAGCAAAATCAATTCTTGCCTCTGATCCCGACATCCTGTCTTTTCAGTCTACCTGGGCCAGTGTTTAAATTGACCAAGCGACAGGACAGTAAAAGGCTCTGGTACCTTGGAGAAAGAAGTGTACATTGGGGGGATATCAACTCTCACCTCCAATCAGGACTGGTGTTTAAATTGTCTGAACAGCAGATCTTACCCCGCACTAGGACCTGGCTACTGCGAAGGACTTGAGGCCTAGACCACGCCACCTAGTGATTCACTGCAGGCCCAGGTTTTGCCGCCCAGCCCAAAGCCACTCTCAAGCTCTTCAAATTAGCTTGACACCAAGATTGATCCAACCTCACACCCAAGCCAGTTGTACGGGCATCAGAACTCCTCTACCCAGGTCCTGACTTCTTCAGTTGGCACACAGAACGATCCATCCCTGCAGCTGGGCCAGTTATGCAGGCATCGGAACTCCATCTGAAATGATTCTGCAACACCTCATTTTGGCTCATCTCTAGAACTTGCATCACCATTGCTCGCCACTTCACTGTTTACGGTGATAATTTAACACCATTTACTTCAGAAAAGTACTTTTAGGGATGTTTTAGTTGGATTTCTTAACTTTTTATCAACCGGTGAACTGTTACATGCGTTTGGTAGTACAAATCTTATCCTTGATCAGTCCAAACAAGCCTGACCGTTCTCTTACATTTATACTGTTTTTTTGCCACGAGTGATTTCACACGTGTTTTTTTCAGATACGGTACTTTTTCACATGGATGGTCTGGAAGGTTCTGGGGACTGATATCACACACTTCCAAAATTGGTGCTGTGAATGCTGACTCTCTAAGTACACAAATCCTCCAACTATTGATAGACCAGATATTTAATGTTCTATGTGGTAGGATCAACCTGGTCTGCAAGCTTCTTTAAACTAAGTAACTTTGTCAGTGTGTGTGCTTTGATGCATGCCCAACTGACATAACCTCACTGCCTTACACACTGCAACTCGCCTCCTGCTGTGGGCCAGCAGTTTGTGCTGTATAGACAGTGATATTTGTTTGCAAAGCTATCCCTTTCACTTCTTACTGATTATTGTTTTCCATTTACATTAAGATCTGAAGACTGGCTGCCTCTTACGAAAAGAAGTTGAACAAAGAATATTGTTTGGAAGTTTAATTTACCGAAAGAACAACTCTTTGATCTACTTGAACTACTCAGTTCCTTCAGCATTTTGTGTGTGTTGCTCCTTGTTCTACAAAAGTGTCAGCTGCTGTGTTAGAAAGCTGAGTT
The DNA here is from genome assembly GCF_030028105.1 of Mobula birostris. NCBI lineage: Eukaryota > Metazoa > Chordata > Chondrichthyes > Myliobatiformes > Myliobatidae > Mobula > Mobula birostris. Next base: position 32,457,054 of record NC_092391.1, on the reverse strand, counting down.
TGGCAAAAAAAAGCCCCCCTTGTCTTGGACAATGAATATCCATCACACTTCCATTATGGCGATATAGTCAATTTGGTCATCTGTCCTGCAGTCTTTGCTCTTTAGGTGCAGAAATATCACACCTGTTGGACAAATTCAAGAGGAGAGTCTGTTTCAATACTCCCTTCCTGATCTTCATAAATGCCTCACTTATTCTCATAGCGTTATGAAGAGACACAGCGTGGAAATAGGCCCTGTAGCCCACCATCACACTTGCCTGTTCCTCTTGACTGACCAGCTCTCCAGAACTTGATACAAAATTGGGATGGGCTCCTGAAGCAAAGTCTTCTGATGGTTTCTGAGAACTTCCACACACTACAGTTGCAGCACATCAATAGCCCTTTCCATGCTGGTCATAAATCTACTTATTTAACTTAAACCATCTATGTAGATCTGTTATAGTCAATCTCTCTTTATTCACCAAAATCCACACTCAGTGGGTACTATATTCAGTGATATAGTTTCTCACTGGAAGCACACAATAGTTTCACAGATATCAATAGCTTTGTTACTACCTTACTTCCATTATCATTTCTGACTGATCACCAATTATCTGGGGGACTAAAGGCTATCTGTTTACTATTTTACATCCCAACAGATTAGAATTATAAGCTTCAGGAAATATAAATGTAAAATTAAATTAAATTAATATAGTTTTGAACAAAAATAGGATCACCCATTTACTCTAGTAGGCAGCCCTGAATGAAGAGCCTTGTACGTTTAGTGCTGAGTTTCCTGATCTTGGTTAGTGGGATTTGCAGAAAGGAATCTTTTTTTCCCCAAGGGTGACCGAGCCAGTCTGCCAATGTACAATCCTTGGTAGCTGAATAATGGCCCCATTTATGGGGTTTGAGCATGGATTCTGAGTAAGGACTGTATGAGCATCAGCTGTGAAGCTTTATGCGGATGAATACTTCCTGATAATGACTCTCTGGGTTCACAGTTTTAGAATCAGAGAGCATAGAAGGAATCTTTTTAGTCCATCATGCCTCTGCCAGCTTTACACACTGCTCTCCAATTAGTTCCACACCTCCACTTCTCCTGAGAGCAGTACAAATTTCTCCTCTTCATTCTGCTTCCAACTTCCCAGATGTTAATAATTTGCTTTGTGAAGAATTTTTTTTCCTCTATCAAGAAACTGCAAGTCACTTGCCTTTGCTAAATCTACACTTAACCATCCCTGACAAATAATTCACAGCTGAGCACACAGTGTTATTCTGGAGAGTGTTAGGAAATATGGATTTGGAAGAGATTTTTATACTCTAAACTTTTGGGATGCCACAGTGGCATAGCTAGTAGAGTTCCTGTGACCTGGGTTCGATCCTGACCTCCTGCTCAGTCTGTGTAGAATTTGTAAATTGTCACTGTGACCGTATGGGTTTCCTTTGGCTATTCCGGCTTCCTCCCATATCCAAAACATTTGCAGATTGGTCACTAAACTTGCTGTTTTAAACAGTGCCTAGTGTGTTGGTGAGTGATAGAATTGTAAGTTAACACAAAATGATAAATGAGACACTAACATTCATTTCAAGAGTACTAGAATATAAAAGCAAAGATGTAACATTGAGGCTTTATAAAGCACTGGTGAGGCCTCACTTGGAGTATTGTGAGCAGTTTTGGGCCCGTTATCTTAGAAATGGTGTGCTGACTCTGGAGAAGGTTCAAAGGAGTTTCACGAAAATGATTCCAGGATTGAATGGCTTGTCATATGAGGAGTGTTTTATGACTCTGGGCCTGTATTCGCTGCAATTCAGAAGAATGAGGGGTGACCTAATTGAAACTTACTGAATGTTGAAAAGCTTCGATAAAGTGGATGTGGAGAGGATGTTACCTATGGTGGGAGAGTATAGGACCAGAAGACACAGCCACAGAATAGAGGGGCGCCTTTTAGAAAGGAGATGAGAAAGAATTTTTTTAGCCAGAGAGTAGTGAATCTGGTGAATCATTGCCACAGGCGGCTGTGGAAGCCAAGTCTTTATGTATACTTTAGGCAGAGATTGATAGATTCTTGATTGGTCAAAGCATGAAGGGATATGTGGAGAAGGCAGGAGATTGAAGCTGAGAGGGAAAATGGATCAGCCATGATGAAATGGAGGAGCAAACTCGACAGACAAAATGGCCTGATTCTGCTCCTATATCTTATCGTCTAATCTGGAGGGATTTGATGCAGATAATATATGGCATGGAATCAGTTAATATAAACTGGTGCCCGATGGTAATCGTAATCATGATCAAAGTAAACATTGAAAACTCTTGTTGCATTTTAACTAACATCACTACAACAGGGCTTTAAGTAACACAACAGTTCCTGATCAACTATTGTAATTGAATTTACTGTATATTATATATCTAATATATCATTGATGCTTTTGAATGGCACAAGCCAGTGTTTTGTACGAAGTCAAGAACCTATGTCAACTTTCGGAAATGAAATGCTTGTGGTTGGCACAGCTTCCATTTTTGGGAGACCTGAAGCAAAAGAAATGTATGTATAGAAAAGGGAATTATTGACAATTATTAAGCTGAACATATCAACATGATGGGCCTCTTTTATCTTTTGGAAAAAAATCATTTTTCTCCCCTCATGTACTTACTCAATTCATTGTAGCATACATGATTGCTAGAAAGAGTTTTGTGAAAAAATGATAAATTTTTAAAACTTCATTTTTTCCAGACATATTCTATTACACTGCACTGAGCAACAATTGAAAGATTCTCACTGTCCATTATTGTGAATCTGGCACTTAAGCAAGTCTCAATCCAAGATCTAATTCAGAGATAAATGGTGTGATTTTTTTTGTGCAGTATCTTAATTAAAAACTAGAACTAAAAGATTACTGAAGGCAAGCTGGCAATGTAAAAATAATTGGTCCTGAACCTCTTCACTCTTCCCACTAAATTGTGTACTGTCCATCATCACTTTCCTTTGGGATTAATAAAGTATCTATCTATCTGTCTATTTTCTGGTCATCAGTCGGTTCTTCAGTACTATACTGCTCACTTTAAAAATCAGCTTCATCGATAATTTTGAAGACAGCAAACCTCACACGTACCCTCTCTCCTGGTAAACTGCCGCCTTAGCTCCAACCTTCCTATCTTCAACAATTAATGCCCATCTCTTCCTTTGTCAACTGATACAGAGACTTTCTTCTGCTGCCTCTACAGTGATCCTAACCAAAACTACAGACAGCATTTCTTGGCATGCCTTTTCTGCTGCCTTGGAAATAGTCAATCTCACTAATCTCCTCCAAGCTCTCTGTTCTTCTCATACTATCCAGATATAGCCAGTGCATTTCTGACAGGAAGACTTTTACACTTCTTACAATAAGATCTCCAGATATGTTCTTGATGTATTCCCTTGTCTATCTGCTCCCCTAGTGCCATGATTAGCTTTTAGTCTTGCATGAAATTCATTCAAGTTCTATATTTGCAAATGTGTTTTGTTACATAAGACATCTAAACTTACTTGAAAAAAATTTAAAATCAAATCAGAAAGTTAAATGAAATTTGATGGCCATGATTTTAAACTATAGGAATAGAAATAAAGGATATTTACAGTTAAAATATATTCCAAGGTACTTCATAAAAAAATCAAATAACAGAATGCTAGAACATGAGATGTTCGGAAGTCCAATTGACCATCTAGTACGAACAAGGATTCAATGAGGATTGTAAAAATGGGGTGGAGAAGCAGAGGCATTTCAGATGGTAGAGTATAAAGTAAACGCAAGAAAGAATGCAGAATGATAAATCTTTAATTCTCCTCCCTATCTCTTGATCTTTTTGTTGCTCATGTTCTGTCAAATTGTTGGCCAAAGATGCTCTTTAGGGTAAGCTGCAATTTCATCCAGGTAGTGGTAGTGATGAACAAAACTAACTATGATTGTGTCAGGTTCTGTAGCTTTCCCTATGGCTCCATATCTCCTCCTATCTCTCCAGGTGATTAGATTGCTTCAGCTGATTTAATTCAGCTTCCATCACTATTTCATCTTAATTGATGCTAAGAAACCTTTTCTGAGCCCCCAGACCTGACTATTCACATATTCTCTTGTCATTTTATATTCTCCATATCAATAAACTTCCATTTTAAATATTTTCCTAAGTGATTAATCACTCACCTTTTCATTATAAAAATTAATTTCTCAGAACTACACATTTGAACTTTCTCAGTCCACTTTTAAATCATACCATCCACCTCAACATCCACAAATCACACCCAGGACAGCCTGTGAATCCAATGCTATAATAGAACAAATCTAGTTTTCTTCTCTCAGTGAAGATGCCTGATAGTTGTAAAACATATCTGGGTCACTGATGTGCCTCTGGGAAGTACATAAATACCATCATAATTTGATTTATCAAAAACGTTCTCCAACCCCACCAAAGTGGATGAATCATAATTGCCCTTTAAAGCGGTCCAGCAAACTAATTAATTCAGAGATCAATTAAGGAAGGACAATATATTGTCAACCTTTCTGGCAAAATGTACATTTTATGAAGAAATATGCCTTATTGTATTTTGTCCTTCTAACACTATTCACTGTCATGCCTACTTGGACCCTATTGTTTCTTACTCACAGAACTGTTCAGTAAGTGTCTCAGCTTCTCCCTCTCAACCTGCAACCTTCTGTGAATTTCCATTATGACCAGACAGTTCTTAACATAACATCATCTATGATCTATTCTGTTATTTGAATACAACTCGATGAAGTACCTTGGAATATGTTTCAACAAGTGTCTGATATTGTTTAGTTTTGCCGTTTCAAACCTTGACCTCCTCTTTGCATTCCCTCTTCTGATTTTCAGGCTTTTTCCATGAAAGTCAGATTCACCTATCAAGTACTTTAACATCATTACTTAAATAGATACTGACCTCTACTTCTTGGTGACAATTATGAATGACATTTTAACATGAATTTTAAAGGAGTTTGGATGTTCTTCCAACTGTTTATTCTGCTTCCCAAGGCAAGTTTATTTTCTAAAAAATATACTGTATTTAATTCATAAATTGAATTGAATTGACTTTACTTCCAGCATCCTTCACATACATGAGTAAATATCTTTATGTTATGTCTCTATCTATACATACCATGTGCAATCATAGCAATTTATAATAACTTATAATAAATAGAACAGTCAATGTAATATAGAGTACACTTAATCAGCGTGAGTTCATCAGTCTGATGGCCTGGTGGAAGAAGCTGTCCCAAAGCCTGTTGGTCCTGGCTTTTATGCTGCCGTACTGCTTCCCAGATGGAAGCAGGTGGAATAGATTGTGGTTGGGACGACTTGAGTTCCCAATGATTCTACGGGCCCTTTTTACACAGCTGTGCTTGTAAATGTCCTGAATCCTGGGAAGTTCACAACTACAGATGCACTGGGCTGTCTGCACACTCTCTGCAGAGGCCTGCGATTAAATCTTGCAAATACTGTATATGTTTCAGTAGAGTTATAGACTGCACAAGATATATCAATCCATTTGCATAGGAAGTTTACATTACATATCACTTTTTCTGCAGGTAATTTTGATGATGGAAGTTGGGGCGAGGGTTTGTGTGATTGCTTATGTGCCAGCAATTTAATGTGCATAGTTTTCTTATTGAACTTTTGTACTGGTGCACCAGACTCCAGTACAACTCCTACTATGTAGTCTGGACTTTGGACAACTCTTTGAATTGTGCATCTGCCAGCAATAGATGTTTTTTTCCTCAGTCTTTGTGGCTGGGAACAGCTTGTAGAACATGGAGCCCTCCATTGCACAACCATTCTGGATGAACCTCAAAAACCACCGCTGCATTCTTGTCCAGGCAATCTTAACAAACACATTTAGGTGAAAGATGATCACAGCCTTGTTGCAATTGTCTTCAAGGAATGATGGAGGATCTGGCTAAGAGGGGAAGGGTCTTTCTCACTAGCAGCCATGCAAGTTCTTGGTGCCTGTTTGAAATTCCCTGATAAGCATTCTGCCAAATAATTTTGATAGTGTACTTGAGGAACCGTCCGAAATGACCCTCCGCCATATCATTCTTCCTCACTGCCTCAAGACTACCTAATTCTTTTGTTCTTATGTACATACCTTTCTACATGAGACAAGTGGTATGACATGATCTGACTGAATGGAACATTTTATGTCATTGTGTCACCCAGCGTGGAAATGGATGCATCATCCCCTGGGTCTAAACCAATCACTGAGCACTCATTTACACTAATCTTAATTACAGTCCCATTAACCCCCTCCAAGTTCTACAACTTAACTAGAACAAGATAGAGTGTCGGCGATCCAGGTCACACCCAGACCACTGAAACTGTGAAGAGGTAGCTCGATCAGCTGCATTTCTGTGCCCCCTAAGACCAATATATCCAGATCAATCCTTCACAACACTGGCAAAAGGTGGAACCTCAGCACATAATGATACCTTATGTTTGTGTATCCATGGTTTCAGAGAGCAGGATGAGGGGCCTGTTATGTAAGTGTCTGTCTGTCTGTCTGTCTGTCTGTCTGTGTCTCTCTCTCTCTCTCTCTCTCTCTCTCTCTCTCTCTCTCTCTCTCTCTCTCTCTCTCTCTCTCTCCTCCCCCCCCACCCCCACCCCCGATCACATTTCTATAGGATATCTTAATCTACAGAAATGGAAAATGGGTTGGCTGCAGCACAGGAACAATGTGTAGGCCTCAGCCATGCTGTCAGCAACTCAGCCTGATGACCAGCTTCTTCTTTTCTTCTCACAAATATGAGGCTATACAGGTCCCAGAAATTCAGTTTCAGCCGCAACTTGACAATATGCTGCATCACTTCCTTGCAAGTGCCCCCACTCCTCCGTGCCACTTCCCCAGCACCTTCAGGTAGTCAGATCTCACAACGAAAGGAAACACAAGAGAATCTGAATGCTGAAACCTGGACCAATAAACAGACTGCTGGAGGAATTCTGTGGGTGAAGTATCATCTAGGGGGTGGGAGAGAACTGATGATGCTTCAGGGTCAAAATACTACAGCAGGACTGATTCAACCCAAGATATCACCAATCCCTTTTCTCCCACCTCCCCCAAGTACTTCATGATCCGCTAAGTTCCTCCAGCAGATTGTTTGTTGTTCACAGTGAAAGGAGTAGAATCTATCAAATAATTTGCCAAGATCTTTTGCTGAGACTATTTCTATTCCCTGGGAATAGAAATTTTCATTTTCATTGTTGTATTTCTTTGATCTGTAAACAAATGGTAGGGCAAGCATAATATGGCACCACTAACCACAAACATAAATGTTTGACCAAGATGCACCTGTGGCCTGGGATTGTCACTCCCCTCCTCCCCTTTTTGTACCCCTGCCTCTTGTCAGTCAACCTGAATACCAAACAAGCCTCAATTATTATTGTGTATACTCAGCTTGATCTCAATTAACTTGTCAGCATGTCTTCGTTTACAGGTTTTATTTATTTTTCTTTGTCTCTCGATAGTGGCAGAGAGGACACTGAACTTCAACACCTGAAAGAGATACATAAGTAACCTCGGTTGCATTTTGGGAAGTCAAATACGGATTGGAAATTTACTGTAAAAGGTAGGATGCAAAGGGATGTTTATGAATAGAGGGAGTTCACATTGAAAGCTCCCTGAAAGTGGCACCAGAGGCAGATAGGGTATTGAAGAAGGCACATTGCATACTTTGCTTCATAAGTCAAGCATTTCTGTGTGATACAGCTCTATAACTGTGCTGAACTGTCTGCTGAAACTCAGTTGTTATCTCACCTAGCTGGTTCTACCCAGGAGAGTTTGCTTCATGCTGTAGCAGATGCTCTGGCAGTACTATGTTTGTACCAGAGCCAACTTCTTGAAAATTTTTATTTGGCTCTCTTTTTCTAATTTTCTTCTTTCTCTCTTGTGAAGGGGGTGTTGAAAAACAGTGCCAGCAGTTTCTAAGCACTGAAATAAGATTTTTAAAAAAAATGTCACATTTAATCTGAAAAAGTGTGAAAAGGCTTCTTAGAGATTGTGAAGAGTTCAGAGACAGTCCCAGGCAATCCTCACCAAATGTGCAAGTGGGGAGCAGTTGTAGCTGAAAAGCCATGCAGGTCCAGAATGATAGACAGAGTAAACCTTTATTCAGTAAAGTTCAACATGGGGGAGACCAGCTGGAAGAATCTCCCGAAAACTGTCATGAGCCCTGCAGGCATCTGCAGTTTGCTAGAGATCATTGATCTTCCATGTTTTTCGAGCACCTGTATTTGCTAACTGTTAACTTAACTAGATTGTTAAGCCCTTGTGCTTTCAGTTTAATGTTGTCAAGTTAATTGTGACTTGCATGAGTTCCCGTATTCTATGATCATTTAAAAAAGACTCTCAGTCAGTGCATTAGTGGAATCACTGTGTTGGAGAGTATGATTTGTCGCACAATGTCGTTTAGTCGTTCCTCTAAGGCTGTGTTGGTATTCTCAGGTCTAACCTCATTTCCATGTCTTCATGGAGATTCTGCCTTTCCTTCACTCCTGGGTTGAGGCACAAGCCTGCCATCCACCATGCCTAGCCTGAAGTGGTGCCAGCAACCGCCGTGACAGAGAAAGCCGGCCATTCCTCTGCAGGGATTCAGTCCTGCAAGCACTCACCACGACACAATGACTCCACTGAGGCACTAAATGAGAATGCGGGAAACATGTACCAATCACAATTAACTTGACAAGATTGAACCGAAAGCACAAGAGCTCAGCGGCTGTCGTTAAGCAAATACAGCTGCTCAAGACACATAGAAGATCAATGATTTATGGCAAGCCGCAGATGCTCACAAGACAAAAACTCAAATAAACGAAGATTTACACTTTGTAGCTTCAATTATTAGATTAGATTAGATTACGAGGACACTCAGTCCTTGTTTATTGTCATTTAGTAATGCATGCATTAAGAGATGATACAATGTTCCTCCTGTATGATATCACAGAAACACAAGACAAACCAAGACTGAAAAACTGACAAAAACTGCATAATTATAACATATTGTTACAACAGTGCAAAGCAATAATTTGATAAAGAGCAGACCATGGGCATGGTAAAAAAAAAGTCTCAAAGTCCCGATAGCTCCATCATCTCACGCAGATGGTAGAAAGAAGAAAAACTCTCCCTGCCATGAACCTCCAGCGCCACAAACTTGCCAATGCAGCACCCTGGAAGCACCCAACCACAGCCGACTCTGAGTCCGACCGAAAACTTTGAGCCTCCGACCAGCTCTCCGACACCGAGCACCATCTCTGCCGAGCGCTTCGACCCTGCCCTAGCGGCCAAGCAACAGGCAAAGCCAAGGATTCGGGGCCTTCCCCTCTGGAGATTCTGGATCGCACAGTAGCAGCGGCAGCGAAACAGGCATTTCAGAAGTTTCACCAGATGTTCCTCCGTGCTTCTCACGTCTGTCTCCATCAAATCAGGATTGTGCATGGCATCCTACTTAACAAATAACAGATATTCATTCCGGAGTGGGCGCTGCGCGCTGCTTCGCGCCGCCATCTTCTCTTCCGTGCATCATGCATGCAAGTGATTAGGAGTCTTCAATATTGACCATGATTATATCTGCTGCATCAACTTGGTCATTCTGGAACCACCCATGCTTTCATGCATGAGTCTGAGGGACAGCACCCCCTTCATCTATCATATACCCAGCAACAAGGGAACAAAGAGTTCAAAGAACTCAAGAGCATCAAGTTGCATCTGTGGAGGTGAAGAGATGATCAACGTTTTCAGTTGAGATCCTGCATTAAGACTGTTGTATCCCCCATCTGTGTTTCAATGCTGTAAAATACCTTAGCTGCCAAGATGTTTTCTTTTAAATGTGTGCGGCTTTCTAGATTAAAACTGGCACCATTATTGGGAACCAGAGAAGCTGTTGCATCTCTGCGTGCCTCCTTTTTAGAAAATTTCATCCATTGTTTTTTAGTATCTAAGGTTGGGCACGTGGCCAAGTGATTAAGGCGTTCGTCTAGTTACCTCAAGGTCGCTAGTTCAAGCCTCAGCTGTGACAGCGTGTTTGTGCCCTTGAGCAAGGCACTTAATCACACATTGCTCTAGTCTATGCGAGGAGTGGTGCCCCACATGGACTTCCAACATGTGCCTTGTAAGGCATGAAAATGCCCGACACAGGCCTCTCATGGTCTGAGTTGATGTTCCCTCCCCCCTAAGCTATATAGTATATTTCATGCTTCTTTCTCACTGGCACAATCGTGGCTTGGATTATCATTGTAATCCAAGTAATTTCAATGTGTGAGGCAGGCTTGACACTATATGAATCACCGATGACCTGTTGAGGAAGTCCATCTGCTGATATGGATTGGGAATTGGTTAATAGAGAGAAAGCAAAGAGTAGATATAAACTTATCTCCTTCAAGTCGATCAGCATTGGGGTCCTGCAGGGGCTGGTGCTTGCATCCCAGCTATTTACAATTTACAGTATATCAATGATTTGGCTCAGAGTCCTAATGGTCTCATGTCTATATCTGGTGGTATTTTGAGTAGAGAGCAGAATGCATATAGGCTTTAAAAAGTTACTGACAGGCTGACTGGACAAGATGAAGCAGATGGAATATGCCACAAAAAAATGTGAGGTCATTTATTTGGCACAAGAATTAGAAAAGCTGAGAATTTAAAATGCTGACAGATCTGCCGGCACTGGAATCAGGACCAAAAAGAAAATATTAAATCAAATCAGCAAAGGTTGCACTGGGCAAGCTGTGACAGTCGCCATTTTTCTGGCTCCAATATAGCATCCCAACAACTCACTAACCCTAACCGTAAGTCTTTGAAATGGAGAGGAAACCAAAGCACCTGGTGGAAACCCACATAGTCACAGGGAGAACATACAAATCCTTTACGGACAGCGGTGGAATTGTACCCTGATCTTAGAGCTGATGTTGTAATAGCATTAACTGCTATGCTACTGTGCCAAAAAGATAAGCTCCTGGAGGAATTCAGTGGGTCAGGCAGAATCTATAGAAGTTTCAGGTTGGGACCCTCCATGTGGACTGTTCCCAGCTATTCACAATCGCCAGTCACTTTCAGTAATCCGCAATGAAGCTGAAGTGTCTCCACCCAAAATGTCCCAGTCCTGCTGAAGGGTCTTGGCCCAAAACGTTGATTGTACTCTTTTCCATAGATGCTGCTTGGCTTTCTGAGTTCTTCCAGAATTTTGTGTGTGTTGCTTGGATTTCCAGCATCTACAGGTGTTCTCTTGTTTGTGACTGTCTGTATTTCTCCACAGACACTGCCTGGCCTGCTAGGATCCTCCAGCATCTTATTTTCTGCTTGCAAAAATTTGATATTAGGTTGTACCTAATAGAAATAACTGAAATATGTTACATATATGTAGTGAGCAATTAAGACATCAAATAGTGTTATAATTTTTAATGCAAGAAGATTTACCTATATTGATGAAAAATACCCTACTATAATTATACGGTATCTATAATTTATAATTTAGAGTTGAGACGTGCAAGGCAATCCTTCCCTGATATTATAAACAAAAACAGTAATAATGCACATGCCTTATTTGCTACAGTTAATAGGCTTACACGTCCTCATGCATCAATAACAGCTGAACTTCTATCTACAAAGTCATGTAATGACCTTGCGTGCTTTTTTTACTGACAATATTTAGAAGATTAGACATGCTGTCAGTATCTCTGCATCAGATCAGAAGTCAGTGTCACCATTTCACTCACTAAGAACTAGTTTAGTTAAGATGGTACAATTCAGATCTATTGACGATAAAACTAGAAGAAATAGTGCTACACTTGAAATCCTCCTCCTGTTACCTTGGCATTTTGCCCACAACCTTTTTAAAATGTTTTTTAATTGCATGGCACCAAACATTCTGCTCTTCCCTTCTATCAGGCTGCTTCCCAAAAGCCCTGAAAATTGCAGTTATTAAGCCTCTTTTAAAAAGGAATGACCTAGATGCCTCAGTAATTAATAACTATGGGCCTATATCAAACTTACCATGTTTGAGTAAAATCATTGAAAAGGTTGTTTATCAGCAACTCAATAGTTTTTGGCACTAAGCAACTGTCTGGACGTCGACAGCACTGAGACTGCTCTGGTCAAGGTTTTAAATGACATCCACTTAAACCATGATGATGATGAAGATGAAATTTCAGTTTCAGTTTTACTGGATCTTAGTGCTGCTTTTGACACAGTTAATCACAGCCTGGAAAACTGGGTGGAACTTTCTGGTGCTAAAGTGATTTAAATCGCATTTGCAGGACAGGGACTATTTTGTACTGATTGCTAGCTGCAGATCTGACCGAACAAAAATGACATGCAGAGTGCCTTAAGAGTCCACACTAGGGCCTCTTATGTTTAACATATACATGCTCCCTGTAGCTCAAATCATGGTAAGCAATAGAATATCTTACCCTAATTATGCAGATGACACTCAGATTTATATAACAGTGTCATCAAGTGACTATGGTCCCATACAATTGCTGAAAAACTGCATTGAACAAATCACAGATTGGATGAGCCAAAATTTCCTCCAGATAAACAAAGAGATCACTGAAATAATTGTTTTGTGCCAAAAAAGAACAATTAAAAGTCAGTGCTCACTTAGTATCCCTGTCGTTACAGACCACGTACCAAGCCAGGAACCTTGCTGTTGTGATGGACTCTGGCGTAAATTTTAACTGCCACGTTAAGACACTTACAAAGTCAGCCGATTACCATCTTAAAATATAGCGAGAGTTAAAGGGCTTATATCTCAGCAAGATCTAGAAAAACTCATCCATGCATTTATTTTTAGTAGACTTGACTACTGTAATGGCGTTTTCACAGGTCTGTGTAAAAGATCTCTCAGACAGCTGCAGCTCATTCAGAACACTGCTGCTAGAGTCCTCACTAAGACCAAGAAAGTAGAACACATCACTCCAGTTCTCAGATCACCACACTAGCTTCCTGTCCATTGGAGGATTGACTTTAAAATATCACTACTGGTTTATAAAACACTGAAGGGTCCAGGGCCAAAATACATCTCTGATCTCTTGCTGCGTTATGAAACTTCCCAAGCTCTCAGGTCATCAGGGGCATGTTTTCTTACCATCCCCAGGGTCAAAATTAAACATGATGTAGCAGCTTTTAGTTACTATACTCCACACATCTGGTGAAACCTTCCAGAGGATCTGAAGTCTGCCCCAACATTACGCTCTTTAAAACTTTCCTTTTAGCTGTAGCTTTTAATTAGAATCTCCTGCAATGTAACTTCTATTTATCATATTTATTTTAATGTGATTTTATTTTTTTATATATTGTCTGAAATTTGATGTTTGATTTTTTAAAATATTTTTCTATGTAAAGCACTTTGAACTGTCCTGTGTTTGAAAAGTGCTGTATGAATAAATGCTTGCTTGCTTGCTTACTGTAGGTGGGATTGTTGAGTATAGATTTGTTCATCTTACTGAAGAAAGTATGGTGTTTGTCAAAGAGGAAATGGCAACAAATATTCACTGTGCAGGTTCCAGATATAGTGTGTTTACCATGGGAGGAGAGATTGAGTAGAATCTCAATTACCTGCCCATCACCTCCCTCTGGTGCTCCTCCCCTTTTCCTTCTTCCATGGTCTTCTGCCCTCTCCTTTCAGATTCCCCCTTCTCCAGCCCTTTATCTCTTTCACCAATCAATTTCTCAGCTCTTCACTTCACCCTCTCCCCCTCTCCTGGTCTCACCTATCACATGTCACATTGTAGTTATTCCTCCCTGCCCCCTAGCTCTTTACTGTGATTTTCCCCCTTCCTTTCCAGTCCTGATGAAGGGTCTCGGGCCCAGACACCCAACTGTTTACTCTTTTCCATAGATGCTGCCTGGCCTGCTGAATTTCTCCAGCATTTTGTGTGTGTTGCCTTGACTAGAAATTCCCCTGGACATCCTGAATACCAAGCATGACATTTTTCAATGGTTTGCGTACAAGGACATTTAACTATCAACATTTTGCTGTCATCAGCGTTTTCAAAATGCTCTACTTATCTCTTTCCTGCATTGAACTGGATGGCGTGAAATGGAGACAGTGCTGGGAAGTATCACTGATGTAAATGATCAGCCACAATGTGGTGAAGCAGGCTCAAATAACTAGTCTATTCCAGCTCTTAAAGTCTTAAATTCTGATGTTTCCATTTTTATTGTGAATTATATAGACGGATAGAATTATATAGATAGATATTGCTGTAATGTGAGCATAATTAAAATAAGTTAGTACTAATTAGGATAATGGAGGGTTCTACTTCTGTTCTTTTTACTTCCAGTGAGCTTTGTATATAGTGTTTCTGCCATGCTGTACGGGTTGTGAAAGCCTCTGTATATACATAACGGTTTTGAAGTTCGAGATAAAGTTGTTTCTTTGGCATGAAGTTGTCGAGCGTGCCTTTTTCAAAGTAGAAGTTACTACATATTTTTGGCGACAAGGTGAACTGGTTTTGTGAACGTATCGACACATTTTTCGAACGGGAGCTCCGCATTTCAGATAATGACGTTTGGAACAATCGTTGATTTTGTGGACGTGACGGAGGACTGGCTGGAGTATGAGGAAAGGTTGGGACACTTTTTCTGTGTTAGTGGAATTACGGAGGAGGCTAAAAAGCACTCTATTCTCCTGAGTGTGTGGGGGGGCGAAGACTTACAAGCTAATAATGAATTTAGCCACACCGCGGAAACCGGGAGACATTCCATATGACGAACTGGTCAAGCTCGTGGGGAACCACTACAATCCCAAACCTTCGGTGATAGTCCAATGGTGTAAGTTTCACAGCCGTTTCAGGAAACCAAGTCAGTCTGTGGCCAATTTCGTGGCCGAGCTTCAGCAACTGCTGGAGCATTGTGATTTCGGAGCGGTGTTGGAAGACATGCTCCATGATCGATTGGTATGCTTCATTAATAATGACGGCATACAACGCCGCCTGTTAGGGGAAACCCCACTGCTGACTTTTAAGAAAGCCTTAGAGATTGCCTAAGGCATGAAGATGGCTGCTAATAATGTCAAGAATATCCAGAAAGGACATGGGGTGGTCACAGTCGGCGGCAGTGCACCAAGTCAGGAGGGAGACTGGTAAACAGGCAAAGCGGGTGGAATGTTTTCGGTGTGGAGGGACGTACTATGCAAATGATTGCAAATTCAAAGACACTGTCTGCCATACTTGTAGCAAAAAGGGACGTTTATCTAAAAAGTGCAGAAGTTCAAAGGGTAAGATTAAGCCTGGGCAGGGGAAAGCTCAACAGGCTCAGACAGCCACACACCATCTAGAAGAAGCAGATGAAGAGGCAGTGTGTGCCTACAACATGTTTGGAGTGGAAACAGATGAGGAACCACCTGAAGCATATTATGCCACAGTCACTGTCGGGGGAAAGGACATTACGTTTGAGATTGACTCAGGGGCTACTGCATCGGTCATTATTGAGGAGACCTACAGGAGGACATGGGGGTCCAACCTGCCTCCCATTAAACCGTCAAAGCTCAAACTTAGGACTTATACAGGGCAGCCCATACCTCATTTATGGGTATATGTGGACATTTCAGCCGGGGTTCAGAAGGCTAGTGATAGCTAAGGTTAGGGAGCCCAGTCTTTTGGGTCGTGATTGGCTTCACAAAATCCGGCTCAACTGGCATGAAATTAAGTGTGCACACACAACGGAGGACATTCTGCAGCGATACAGTGACATTTTCAGGGACGAGCTGGGAACACTGAAGGGCGTGACTGTGAAACTTCATGTCGACCCTGAGGCTGCACCAGGTTTTTTTAAGCCCAGGTCGGTGCCTTATGCCATGAAAGGCAAAGTTGAGGAGGAGCTGGAATGTCTACAGAGGCTGGGCATTATTGAGCCCGCCCAGTTTTCAAGGTAGCTGGCTTCCATTGTTTAGTTTTGAAGGCAGACAAAATGGTGAGGATATGTGGGGATTATAAATTTACAGTGAATCAGGTCTCTAAACTGGAGGAGTACCAATTCCCACGGGTGGATGGCCTGTTTGCGACCCTGTCAGGAGGTAAGCTGTTCACAAAGCTGGACATGAGCCACACCTACCAACAGCTGCTGCTCGACAAGGATTCAAAGGAGTACGTCACAATTAATACGCACAAGGGATTATTCAAGTACAATCGCCTGGTGTTTGGAGTGGCATCCAGCCCTGCCATTTTCCAAAGGACACTGGACACTTTGCTGCAGGGGATTCCACACGTAGTAGTGTACCTTGGTAATATTTTGATCACGGGAGCTGCAGAGGTGGAGCATCTGGTTAACTTAGAACGGGTGCTGAAGAGGCTCTTTGACGCAGGGCTGTGGTTGAAACGCGGAAAATGTGTGTTCCTGGCATCAAGTGTGACTTACCTGGGACACAGGATAACAGCTGAGGGGCTTTGCCCTGTGGAGGACAAAGTGAGAGCTATTAAGGAGGTTCCAAGCCCCAAATCTAGATCCACCCAAAACACCCTTGACCAGCGGTGCCTGCTGGGTCACCGGGGGTAGTGCACAGATCACAGCGCACTCGTAAATCTCCTGACGGCCTGAATCTCTGACGGGACAGTTCTTTTTTGTTGTTGTTAAATTGAATGTTGAATCTGTCATGTTTTCCAGATGTTTTGTATTGAGAAACTGTTGCTCAGATACTGGTAAGTTTTCAGGGGTACGCAAGTTAATAACACCACTGTTTTTATTTCCTAGTTTTTTTACATTTGGGGATGTGGGATTTTGAAAGGGGAGAAGTGTTGTAAAGTGAGCATTATTAAAAGTAAGTTAATACCAATTAGGATAATGGGGGGTTTTACTTCCGTTCTTTTTATTTCTGGTGGGCTTTGTATAGAGTATTCCTGCCATGCTGTACGGGTTGTGAAAGCCTTTGTATATACATAACGGTTTTCAAGTTCGAGATAAAGTTGCTTCTTTGGCATGAAGTTGTCGAGTGTGCCTTTTTCAAAGTAGAAGTTACTATAGATATTACAAAAAAAATTAAAAAACACATTGTTTCCCTCCCTTCCATAAATCCTGGACATTAAAAAGTACTTTTTCTTTCATTTAAATATCTAAATATTATTGTTAATATTCAGAAAATATGCCAGCCAATATGTGCTCTACAAAGTTCTGTACTTTGTGATGCTATATTGACTCAACGATCAGTTTAATTGATGTGTGATGAAGAGTAGATATTGTTTTGTTATATTTATTTAGTGATACAGTGCAAAGTAGGCCCTTCCAGCCCTTCAAGCCATATGGCCCTAGCAACCCCTGACAAACCCAATAAATCCTAATCTAATCATGGGAGAAGTTACAATGATGAATAAACCTAACAGGTATGTCTTTGGACTGTGGGAGGAAAGCAGAGGACCTGAAGAAAACCCACATATTCTCCGGGTAGGATGTGCTAAGACACCAGACGGCAGTGGAACTGAACTCCAAACTCCAGCATGCCCTGAACTGTAGTAACATCGTGCTAACCATTACACTAATGTGGACAGGAAACCAGGGAGCATATCCTGCTCTTCTTTGAAATAGTGCAAAGGAGCTTAACTACTTACCTAAGTTTAACATCTCATCTGAAAATTGCACCACTGATTGTTTTGCCTTCCCTCAGTATGACTCAAGTGCTAACACTGATTTCGTATGGAAATTTCGAATGGGACTTCAACACAGAACATTCTGTCTCAGGGTCAACAGTGCAGGACCGACAGTTGACACTTGTGGTGACCAGAGCTTGCTGCATATTATGTGGGATTTGCATTCAGCTGTGCTGAACATTATTAAAAGATTGTAATTGGAACATAGAATATAGAACACAGAATATAGAACATAGATCATGTTATTGTTCTTTGCCCATAATGCTGTGCCATCATTTCAACCTACACCACAAACAATCTAATCCTTCCCTCCAACAAAGCCCATAATCTATTATTCTTTCACCTATGTGCTTATCTAGCAGCCCCTAATGTACCTGCCTGAACCACTAGCCCAGCAGTGCACTCCAGATATGTACCGCTCTCTGTATAAAAACCTGACTCTGACATCTCCCCTAAACCTTCCCCACTCACTTTATAATGATGTCCTCTGTTATTAACCATTCCTACTAAAGACCATAAGACCATAAGACATAGGAGCAGAATTAGGCCATTTGACCCATTGAGTCTGCTCAGCCATTCAATCATGGCTGATCCTTTTTTCCCCTCTTTAGCCCCGCTCCCTAGCCACCTCCCCATAACCTTTTATGCTGTGTCCAATCAAGAAGGTAGCAAGCTCTGCCTTAAATACACCAATTGACCTGGCCTCCACAGATGCCTGTAGTAATAAATTCTATAAATTCACCGCCCTCTGGCCAAAAATATTTCTCTACATCTCTGTTTTAAATAGATGCCCCTCTATCCTGAGGCTGTGCCCTCTTGTTCCAGACTCCCCCACTATGGGAAACATCCTTTCCACATCCATTCTGTCTAGGCCTTTTCAACATTTGAGAAGTTTCAAAGAGATCCCCTCTCATCCTTCTAAGTTCCAGTGAGTACAGACCCAGAGCTATCAAACGTTCCTTGTATGATACCCTTTCATTCCCGGAATCATCCTTGTGAACCTTCTCTGAACCCTCTCCAATGACGGCACACCTTTTCTTGGATGAGGAGCCCAAAACTGTTTACAATACTCAAGGTGAGGCTTCGCTAGTGCCTTATAAAGCCTCAGAATCACATCTCTGCTCTTGTATTCTAGACTTCTTGAAACGAATGTTAGCACTGCGCTTGCCTTCCTCACCACCGACTCAACCTGCAAGTTAACCTTTAGGGTGTTCTGCATAAGGCCTCCCAAGTCCCCTTGCATCTCAGATTTTTGGATTTTCTCCCTGCTTAGTGAATAGCCTACACATTTATTTCGAGTACCAAAGTGCATGTCCGTGCATTTTCCCACATTGTATTTCATTTGCCACTTTCTTGCCCTTTTTCCCTATCTGTCTAAATCCTTCTGCAGCCTTCCTATTTTGATAACACCACCTGCCTCTCCAGCAATCTTTGTATCAATTGCAAACTTGGCAACAAAGCCATCTATTCCATCATTTAAATTATTGATATACAGGATAAAAAGAAGTGGTCCCAACACCAGCCCCTGCGGAACACCACTAGTCACAGGCAGCCAACCAGAAAAGGATCCTTTTACTCACATTCACTGCCTTCTACCAATCAGCTAATGCTCTAACCATACCAATAACTTTCCTGGAATGCCATGGGCTCTTAACTTGGTAAGCAGCCTTGTGTGGGGCACCTTGTCTTGTGGATATTGAGGAAGAGGTAATCTGCCTGGCATCAGGCCTTGAGTTCTTCCACCTCCTCTCTGTAGACCCTCTCCTCTTTGTTAGTGATAAGTCCCACCACTGTCATGTCATTAGTGAACTTGACAGCGTGATTTGGCCATGCAGTCATGTGTGAGCAGAGTGTACAGCAATGGGCTCAGCACACAGCCCTGAAAGGATCTGAGGTCTGTTTGTTAAGAAGTCCGACATTTGGGTGCCTAGTGATGTATTTAGTCTGGAGAATAGGATGTGTTCACCAAGGTCTGTGGGGCAATAGTGTTGAAAGCCCAAATGAAATCCAGAAGCAGTATTCTGACATAAGTGTCCGTGTTTTCTAGCTGTGTCAAGGTGCTTGACAGGTGCGATATCATCTGTGGTTAAGCAGTTCTGTCGGTAACTGTATTTGTGAGTGCCCAATGTGGCAGGAATAGAGTTTTTGATATGTGCCATTAACTGTCAATCAAAGCACTTCATGATGATTGGTGTCAGTGCCACCAGAGAGTAGTCAATTTGTTCTGAAGGTATACAGTTCAGTGCTTCAGGGATGATGGTAGCTGATTTGAAGCAGGTGGGGACAACAGTGTTGAAGATATCTGTGAAGGCATCAGTGAGCTGGTGTGCACACACCTGAGTATTTGGCCAAGAAAGCTGTAAGGCCGGCCACCTTACAGGAATTGACTCTGTAGAGTCCTTCTCATGATTGCTGCATTTGCAGAGCGTGACTGTTCAGCTGGGAAAGGGATAGCTTTCACGGCTGGTGTTGTGTCGCGTGCCTTGAAGAGTGCATGAAAGTTGCTTAGAGCATCAGGGAGGGAGGCATCATTGGTACAGTCAATGCTGCTTTTCCTTGCATAGTCTGTAATGCCCTTTATGCCCAATCACATACACCAGCAATTGTTAAAGTACAGGTGTTCCTGAACTTTGTGAACTTAGGCAGTGTTAGCCCCCTTGACGCCCAAGATGAGGTTTATCCTGGCTGCTTTGAGAGCTATTCTGTCAACAGACTTGAAGGCAATGCCATGGGCTTTTGGTAGGGAGCGCACCTCAGCCAGAGCTTCTGGTTCGGGTATGAGGTGACCGTTTCTGACGTAACATCATCTACACACTTACTGATGTAGCTTATGGCTGATGAGATATATTCCTCAAGGTCTGTCTCTTCTCCGTTTATGGTAGCCTCCTTGAGCATCTGTTAGTTAGTCCATTCAAAACAATCCTGAAGCATAGAGGTTGCCTCATTCGGCCATTGTCTGACGGTCCTCTTGGCGGGTGTCTCCATCTTCAGCAGTGGTCTGTATGCTGGGATTAAAATGATGGCGATGTGGTCAGAGAGGCCAAGATGAGGGTATGATTAGTTTTGTACGTATCATGTCTGTTAAAAGTAAAAGTGGCAGGCAGGCAAATCCAGGGCAAAAATCAAGAAGAGCCACTTTTCAACATAATTGTATAAGAGCTAAGGGTGTTGTAAAAACAAGCCTGAAGGCTTTGTGTATCAATGCAAGGAGCATTCGTAACAAGGTGGATGAATTGAATGTGCAAATAGTTATTAATGAATATGATATAGTTGGGATCACAGAGACATGGCTGCAGGGTGACCAAGGATGGGAGCTCAACATTCAGGGATATTCAATATTCAGGAGGGATAGACATGAAAGAAAAGGAGGTGGAGTAGCATTGGTGGTTAGAGAGGAGATTAACGCAATAGAAAGGAAGGACATTAGCCTGGAGGATGTGGAATCGTTATGGGTAGAGCTGCATAACACTAAGGGGCAGAAAACGGCCAGTGCATGAGGAAAGCGGCCAGTGCGTGAGGGGAAAGCGGCCAGTGCGTGAGTGGGCCAGTGAAGGAGTGGAGCTTTGAGGCTTTGACTCGAGAGGCTTCGACGAGAAGAGACGGAGGACGAGCTTGTTCCCAGTTAGTTTTTACAATGTCTCCTGAGATGGCGATGTGCCTCTCATGTGAGCTGTGGCAGTCTTGGGGGAACTCCCCTCTCCCGCAGAGTCACATCTGCCAGAAGTGCATACGGCTGGGCGATCTGGAAGACCGTCTAAGGAATCTAGAGCTGCAGCTGGATGACCTTCGACTCATAAGGAAGAATGAGGCAGTCATAGATGAGAGCTACCAGGAGGTAGTCACACCTAGGCTGTCAGAAGCAGGTCGTTGGGTAACAGTCAGAGGGGGGAAAGTGAAGGTGAGCAGACAGATAGTGCAGAGCACCCCTGTAGCCATTCCCCTGAATAATAAGTTTACCGTCCTGGATACTGTTGGCGGGGACAACCGACCAGGTGTGAGCCACGGTGGCAAGGCCTCCAGCACTGAGTCTGACCCTGTGGTGCAGAAGGGTGGGACGGAGAAGAGGAGAGCTGTCGTCTTTGGAGACTCTATAGTCAGGGGAGCAGAAAGGAGATTTTGTGGACGTGAGAAGGACACCCGCATGGTTTGTTGCCTCCCGGGTGCCAGGGTCCCGGATGTCTCTGACCGGGTGCACGACATCCTGGTACGAGAGGGAAAGCAACCAGAAGTCGTGATACATGTTGGGACCAACGACATAGGCAGGAAGAAGGATGAGGTCCTGAAGCGTGAGTTTCGGGAACTAGGCAGAAGGCTAAAGAACAGGACCTCAAGGGTGGCGTTCTCAGGATTGCTGCCAGTGCTACGTGACAGTGATGGTAAGAATTGGAGGAGATGGCAGTTGAATGCGTGACTGAGGAGTTGGTGCAGGGAGCAAGGTTTTAGATTTTTAGATCATTGGGAACTCTTCTGGGGAAGGTGGGACCTGTACAGATTGGATGGCTTGCACCTGAACTCGAGGGGGAGCAATATCCTTGCAGGTAGGTTTGCTAGTGTGGTTCGGGAGGGTTTAAACTAATTTGCAAGGGGGATGGGACCCAGAGCAATAGAGCAGTGAAAGAAGTGCATGGAGTAAAGCCAGATCTAACATACAGAGAGGCTTTGAGGAAAGAGAAACAGAATAAACAGTGTAAAGACAGTAAGGTAGAAGGGCTGAAATGTGTGTACCTCAATGCAAGAAGCATCAGGAACAAAGGTGATGAACTGAGAGCTTGGATACATACATGGAATTATGATGTAGTGGCCATTACAGAGACTTGGCTGGCACCAGGGCAGGAATGAATCCTCAATATTCCTGGATTTCAGTGCTTTAAAAGGGATAGGGAGGGTGGAAAAAGGGAAGGAGGGGTGGCATTACTGGTCAGGGATACTATTACAGCTACAGAAAGGGTGGGTAATGTAGCAGGATCCTCTTTTGAGTCAATATGGGTGGAAGTCAGGAACAGGAAGGGAGCAGTTACTCTATTGGGGGTATTCTATAGGCCCCCTGGTAGCAGCAGAGATACAGAGGAGCAGATTGGGAGGCAGATTTTGGAAAGGTGCAAAAATAACAGGGTTGTTATCATGGATGACTTTAACTTCCCTAATATTGATTGGCACCTGATTAGTTCCAAGGGTTTAGATGGGGCAGAGTTTGTTAAGTGTGTCCAGGACGGATTCCTGTCACAGTATGTGGACAGGCCGACCAGGGGGAATGCCATACTAGATCCAGTACTAGGTAATGAACCGGGTCAGGTCATAGACCTCTCAGTGGGTGAGCATCTGGGGGACAGTGACCACCTCTCCCTGGCATTTAGCATTATCATGGAAAAGGATAGAATCAGAGAGCACAGGAAAATTTTTAATTGGGGAAAGGCAAATTATGAGGCTATAAGGCTAGAACTTGCGGGTGTGAATTGGGATGATGTTTTTGCAGGGAAATGTACTATGGACATGTGGTCGATGTTCAGAGATCTCTTGCGGGATGTTAGGGATAAATTTGTCCCGGTGAGGAAGATAAAGAATGGTAGGGTGAAGGAACCATGGGTGACAAGTGAGGTGGAAAATCTAGTCAGGTGGAAGAAGGCAGCATACATGAGGTTTAGGAAGCAAGGATCAGATGGGTCTACTGAGGAATATAGGGAAGCAAGAAAGGAGCTTAAGAAGGGGCTGAGAAGAGCAAGAAGGGGACATGAGAAGGCCTTGGCAAGTAGGGTAAAGGAAAAACCCAAGGCATTCTTCAATTATGTGAAGAAAAAAAGGATGACAGGAGTGAAGGTAGGACCGATTTGAGATAAAGGTGGGAAGATGTGCCTGGAGGCTGTGGAAGTGAGGGAGGTCCTCAATGAATACTTCTCTTCGGTATTCTCCAATGAGAGGGAACTTGATGATGGTGAGGACAATATGAGTGAGTTTGATGTTCTGGAGCATGTTGATATTAAGGGAGAGGAGGTGTTGGAGTTGTTAAAATACATTAGGACAGATAAGTCCCCGGGGCCTGACGGAATATTCTCCAGGCTGCTCCACGAGGCGAGAGAAGAGATTGCTGAGCCTCTGGCTAGGATCCTTATATCCTCATTGTCCACGGGAATGGTCATGGCGGATTGGAGGGAGGCGAATGTTGTCCCCTTGTTCAAAAAAGGTAGTAGGGATAGTCCGGGTAATTATAGACCAGTGAGTCTTACGTCTGTGGTGGGAAAGCTGTTGGAAAAGATTCTTAGAGATAGGATCTGTAGGCATTTAGAGAATCATGGTCTGATCAGGGACAGTCAGCAAGGCTTTGTGAAGGGCAGATCGTGTCTAACAAGCCTGATAGAGTTCTTTGAGGAGGTGACCAGGCATATAGATGAGAGTAGTGCAGTGGATGTGATCTATATGGATTTTAGTAAGGCATTTGACAAGCTTCCACACGGTAGGCTTATTCAGAAAGTTAGAAGGCATGGGATCCAGGGAAGTTTGGCCAGGTGGATTCAGAATTGGCTTGCCTGCAGAAGGCAGAGGGTGGTGGTGGAGGGAGTACATTCAGATTGGAGGATTGTGACTAGTGGTGTCCCACAATGATCTGTTCTGGGACCTCTACTTTTCGTGATTTTTATTAACAACCTGGATGTAGGGGTAGAAGGGTGGGTTGGCAAGTTTGCAGACAACACAAAGGTTGGTGGTGTTGTAGATAGTGTAGAGCATTGTCAAAGATTGCAGAGAGACATTGATAGGATGCAGAAGTGGGCTGAGAAGTGGCAGATGGAGTTCAACCCAGAGAAGTGTGAGGTGGTACACTTTGGAAGGACAACTCCAAGGCAGAGTACAAAATAAATGGCAGGATACTTGGTAGTGTGGAGGAGCAGAGAGATCTCAGGGTACATGTCAACAGATCCCTGAAAGTTGCCTCACAGGTGGATAGGGTACTTAAGAAAGCTTATGGGGTGTTAGCTTTCATAAGTCGAGGGATAGAGTTTAAGAGTCGCGATGTAATGATGCAGTTCTATGAAACTCTGGTTAGGCCACTCTTGGAATACTGTGTCCAGTTCTGGTCGCCTCACTCTAGGAAGGATGTAGAAGCATTGGAAAGGGTACAGAGGAGAATTACCAGGATGCTGCCTGGTTTAGAAAGTATGGATTATGATCAGAGATTAAGGAAATTAGGGCTTTACTCTTTGGAGAGAAGGAGGATGAGAGGAGACATGATAGAGGTGTACAAGATAATAAGAGGAATAGATAGAGTGGATAGCCAGCGCCTCTTCGCCAGGGCACCACTACTCAATACAAGAGGACATGGCTTTAAGGTAAGGGGTGGGAAGTTCCAGGGGGATATTAGAGGAAGGTTTTTTACTCAGAGAGTGGTTGGTGCTTGGAATGCACTGCCTGAGTCAGTGGTGGAGGCAGATACACTAGTGAAATTTAAGAGACTACTAGACAGGTATATGGAGGAATTTAAGGTGGGGGCTTATATGGGAGCAGGGTTTGAGGGTCGGCACAACATTGTGGGCCGAAGGGCCTGTACTGTGCTGTACTATTCTATGTTCTATGTTCTAAAACGCTGGTGGGAGTTCTGTACAGGCCACCTAACAGTAGTAGCGAAGTTGGGGATGGTGTTAAACAGGAAATTAGAAATGTGTGCAATAAAGGAACAGCAGTTATAATGAGTGACTTCAATCTACATGTAGATTGGGTGAATCAAATTGGTAAGGGTGCTGAGGAAGAGGATTTTTTGGAATGTATGCGGGATGGTTTTCTGAACCAACATGTCGAGGAACCAACTAAGAGCAGGCCATTCTAGACTGGGTATTGAGCAATGAGGAAGGGTTAGTTAGCAATCTTGTCGTGTGAGGCCCCTTGGGTAAAAGTGACTATAATATGGTGGAATTCTTCATTAAGATGGAGAGTGACATAGTTAATTCAGAAACAAAGGTTCTGAACTTAAAGAAGGATAACTTTGAAGGTATGAGACGTGAATTAGCTAAGATAGACTGGCAAATGATACTTAAAGGGTTGACGGTGGACATGCAATGGCAAGCATTTAAAGATCACATGGATGAACTCCAACAATTGTTCATTCCAGTTTGGCAAAACAATAAGTCAAGGAAGGTAGTGCACCCGTGGCTGACAAGGGAAATATGGGATAGTATCAATTCCAAAGAAGAAACATACAAATTAGCCAGAAAAAGCAGCACAGCTGACGACTGAGAGAAATTCAGAGTCCAGCAGAGGAAGACAAAGGGCTTAATTAAGAAAGGGAAAAAAAGATTATGAGGGAAAGCTGGCAGGGAACATAAAAACTGACTAAAAGCTTTTATAGATATGTGAAAAGAAAAAGATTGGTTAAGACAAATGTAGGTCCCTTACAGTCAGAAACAGGTGAATTGATCATGGGGAACAAGGACATGGCGGACCAATTGAATAACTACTTTGGTTCTGTCTTCACTAAGGAGGACATAAATAATCTTCCGGAAATAGTAGGGGACAGAGGGTCCAATGAGATGGAGGAGCTGAGGGAAATACATTTTAGTAGGGAAGTGGTGTTAGGTAAATTGAAGGGATTAAAGGCAGATAAAACCCCAGGATCAGATGGTCTGCATCCCAGAGTGCTTAAGGAAGTAGCCCAAGAAATAGTGGATGCATTAGTGATAATTTTTCAAAACTCTTTAGATTCTGTATTAGTTCCTGATGATTGGAGGGTGGCTAATGTAACCCCACTTTTTAAAAAAGGAGCGAGAGAGAAACCAGGAAATTATAGACTGGTTAGCCTGACATCGTTGGTGGGGAAAATGCTAGAATCAGTTATCAAAGATGTGATAACAGCACATTTGGAAAGCGGTGAAATCATCGGACAAAGTCAGCATGGATTTATGAAAGGAAAATCATGTCTGACAAATCTCATAGAATTTTTTGAAGATGTAACTGGTAGAGTGGATGGGAAGGAACCAGTGGATGTGGTATATTTGGATTTTCAAAAGGTTTTTGACAAGGTTCCACACATGAGATTAGTGTGCAAACTTAAAGCACATGGTATTGGGGGTATGGTATTGATGTGGATAGAGACTTGGTTGGCAGACAGGAAGCAAAGAGTAGGAATAAATGGGACCTTATCAGAATGGCAGGCAGTGACTGTTGGGATATCACAAGGCTCAGTGCTGGGACCCCAATTGTTTACAATATGTATTAATGACTTAGATGAGGGAATTAACTACAGCATCTCAAAGTTTGCAGATGACACGAAGCTGGGCGGCAGCGTTAGCTGTGAGGAGGATGCTAAGAGGATGCAGGGTGACTTGAATAGGTTAGGTGAGTGTGCAAATTCATGGCAAATGCAATTTAATGTGGATAAATGTGAGGTTGTTCACTTTGGTGGCAAGAACAGGAAAACAGATTATTATCTGAATGGTGGCCGATTAGGAAAGACCTGGGTGTCATTGTACACCAGTCATTGAAAGTGGGCATGCAGGTACAGCAGGCGGTGAAAAAGGCGAATGGTATGCTGGCATTCATAGCAAGAGAATTCGAGTACAGGAGCAGGGAGGTTCTACTGCAGTTGTACAAGGCCTTGGTGAGACCACATCTGGAATATTGTGTGCAGTTTTGGTTCCCTAATCTGAGGAAAGACATTCTTGCTATAGAGGGAGAACAAAAAACGTTCACCAGATTGATTCCTTGGATGGCAGGACTTTCATCTGATGAAAGACTAGATCGACTAGGCTTATACTCGCTGGAAGTTAGAAGATTGAGGGGGTATCTTATTGAAACGTATGAAATTCTAAAGGGATTGGACAGGCTAGATGCAGGAAAATTGTTCCCGATGTTGGAGAATCCAGAATGAGGGGTCACAGTTTAAGGATAAAGGGGAAGCATTTTAGGACCGAGATGAGGAAAAACTTCTTCACACAGAGAGTGGTGAATCTGTGGAATTCTCTGCCACAGGAAACAGTTGAGGCCAATTCATTGGCCATATTTAAGAGGGTGTTAGATATGGCGCTTGTGGCTAAAGGGATCAGGGGGTGTGGAGAGAAGGCAGGTACAGGGTTCTGAGTTGAATGATCAGCCATGATCATACTGAATGGCGGTGCAGGCTTGAAGGGCCGAATGGCCTACTCCTGCACCTATTTTCTATGTTTCTATGTTTGTGTATATATATATTGTCTGGGATTGTTCTGTCCATTAGATGTGTGTTCCAAGCTTCATTTTCCAAAGGTACTTGCTTTAGTTTCTGCAGCTGTTCATGTGGTTTTATTTCCAGACTGTGCCAGTTACCAATGAGGTTTATTACATGGTTTAGACATCATAATTATCAGGAAGTTAATCTTGCCATCCCTCAATGTGTTCTAGGTTCAGAAAATTGAAAATCTGCATATATTTGTCTAATTTACATTATAGACATTCACTAAACATTGCTTTCAAATAGTGCAAAAGTGTATGTCCTACCTGTGCCTTTTTATGACTGTACCCAAGGAGTTGTCAGTTTTATTTTTATTTGTCAAACATTTCATTCTTGATGATATTAAAATCCTGTATCAGCATCTAATTTATCCTCAATTGCTTTATTTTAGTGTTTCATTGACAATCAAATATTTGATCTATGTGCAAGGAAATTCTACAGCTACACTTGATAGATAACAGCTTCAGTAGTCAACCAAATATTAATATCTGTGCATTGTCAAGTTGACAAGATCTTGGTCATGCAATAAATCACTTATGAAGCAAAGTGTCTACTGTTGGATAAACAAAGATGAGAAGATTAATTTCTGATGTGTATTGCCCTTAGTTTCTTTACTTTGTTTAATGATGTACACCTTCTTTGAGTTTGGCCAGTGTGACCTCGTGTAACAGAATTGTTTATGGTTAGCTATAATGAAGATCCTTGATTGACATTAACAGGATCAGATTAAAATTAGTCACATCATATGTTACATTTCTCCATTTGTTCTCAGTGAAATTCTTTTCAATTTAATGCTTTGTCAGAAAGGCTACAAAGCAAGAAACATCACACAGGAAGTAACAGACTAACTCTCACTCCAAGAGAAAATCTGCAGATAGTGGAAATCCAAGCAACACACACAAAATGCTGAAGGAACTCAGCAGGCCAGGCAGTATCTATGGGAAAAAAAAGTACAGTTGATGTTTCAAGCTGACATTCTTCGGCAGGAGTGTCCTCCCGAAGGTTCTCAGCCCAAAACATCGGCTGTACTGTTTTTTCCATAGCTGCTGTCTGGACTGCTGAGTTTCTCCAGCATTTTGTGTGCGTTGCTTAACTAACTCTCACTGATGGGACAAAATTGTAGATGTTAGTTGGATGTAACTCAGGTCACCTCCAATGTCTACACATTAGCTGAAAACTCATTAGTGCAAATGATTTGGAGATCGGTTTGTTGAACCATCAACCCCAGGGGTGGAGAACAGAAGTATTAAAAAATAATAATAATAAGTACTTCATTGATCCTGAGTGGGAAATTATTTTGTTACAGCAGCAACATTTAAAAATGCACTTAGCAATATTAATAAATAATAATAATACTATTATCTAATAATAAAGTACAGAATAATAATATACACAATAATAGTTTACCAATGTGCAATAATAACGTACAAAATAATAAAACAGAGACTATTGTACTATGAGGTGTGTTCTCCTGTCACACAGACATGAACTTTACAACAGGACAGACTGCATCAGCACAAAGAGAAACTGAATCGATGTTTCAGACTGATAATCAAGTTTATCATTGTTATAAGCAGGGATAAACAGAGTATAAATGCTCTGAAAATTAACTTCTTGCAGTTACAGCACAGTCTATTTCAAAAGGAGGATAAAGATAAGTTCACGTAAACAATTTAGATAGATAGATAAGATACTTTATTGATCCAAAGGAAACTACAGTGTCACAGTAGCATTACAAATGCACAGAGATACAAAAATACTAAAATTAGAAGAGAAGTAAGAAAGAATAAAGAATAAGTTACCCCAAATAGTTTAACAGGAGCGGGTTGACTCAGAGCCGAATAGCTGAGGGTAAGAATGACCTCATATAGTGCTCTTTGGAGCAGAGCAGTTGTCTATTAACGATAGTGCTCCTCTGTTCGGCAAAGGTGGCATGTAGAGGGTGAGAAATATTGTCCATAATTGCCGGGATTTTTTGTAGGGTAGTTTGGTCTACCACAGCCTCAAGCAATGTAACATAAATTACACATAACTTACAGACAATAAAATGATAACGCTAGTGCAAGACTGACATAGAGGAAGAATAATGTCGTCCAAGATAGTGTCAGATTTTTCTAGTTTATTCAAGAACCTGATGGCAATGATGGGGGGGGGGCAAAGTTGTTGAATCTCAATGTAGAGTCTGCTGGCTCCTGTTCTTCCTGCCTGATGATAGCATGGAGAAGAGGCATGGTTCAGATGGTGGGGTTACTGATGACAAATGTTGCCTTCCTGAGACATTGTATCTTGTAAATGTCCTTGATTGTGGGTTGAGCTTATTTCCAACAACAGATATTTGATCTAAAACATTAACTCTGTTTTTCACTCCACATATGCTGCTTGACCTGTTGGGTGCTTCCAGCTGTGATAGTATTGGGTATGTTGACCAGGAAGTTCTAAACTCAAATGAAGACCTTAAGCCCTATTCAATATAAATAGCCATGCGTACCCTCAGTAAAGGGAGGTAGTACTGTAACTACCCAATCTTCAATGACTAGTTCACTGCCCTGTGTATTTTCTATGATGAGTTTTAGCTGCCAATACCCACAATTTGAGCAATGGGTCCACCTCCCTACCACGAAGAAGGTATTTACAACTAACAAAGTCATTTAAAACACATTCAAATCCAAATAACCTTAAAATACATTTTAAAATTTAAAATTCACAGAAAAATTATATCTTAGGAAATACTTCCAAATTATAAACCATTTCTAAAATACAAAGGATTTCCAAAACACAGGAACAATTCCTATAAGCTAAAAAGACATACCAATAATGCTGACAAAGCAGTCATCCATCACAGAAATCGAAGGCAGAGAAATGAGCTCTAGTTACCCCATGTTTCTTTCATGCTTCTTGATGTTTCTTCCCCCAGTCCTAAAAAGTCTGGACTGCTAGCTACATTTATAGAGTGATACTCTTTCAGATAC
Organism: Mobula birostris; assembly: GCF_030028105.1. Lineage (NCBI taxonomy): Eukaryota > Metazoa > Chordata > Chondrichthyes > Myliobatiformes > Myliobatidae > Mobula > Mobula birostris. The sequence continues at coordinate 32,426,310 of NC_092391.1, read as the reverse complement.
CTTTTAACAGAAATGGTCTAAAATCTTCTGGGAGTCATAGATCCACATACCCACAATTAAATCTGTGAAGCTAACTTCCCTGAGTACATAAACCTTCCAACACATTAATAGATCAGTTATGGATGTGCTAAGTTATTACCTCCATCTGGTCTGTAAATTTCCTTGAGCTAAGCAACTTAGCCAATGAAACAAGCCCAATTAAAAAAAAAACAATATCTTATACTGCTCCTCTTCAACAGTTAGCAGAGGTGCTATGAGCCTGTAAGTCTACTATATACAGTGCATCTGTTTACAAAACTGTTTTTTCTCAATTTCAAATTGTTTTCTGCTTTCCATTTACATTAAGCACTGAACACTGGCTCCCAATTATAACTAGATGCTAAAAAAGAATATAGTTGGAAGCCTAACTTACAACTGTGGCAGCTGCGTTCAGAATGCCGGGTTGGCAAAAAATAAGAGGCCCCCTGGCCCAGGAAGCAAATACCATCATACAGTATTTTCTGTTTTTGATTAACATTTCCTTTATATCTGTTTGTCTGAAATGCTCACATCCTGAAAAAAAAGGAAAAGAGAATTCAAATTATTAAGATTCTGGTTGCAGTTGAGATACCCATAAAATCATCGTGCAATCAAACCATTGCTAATTATATCTTTTGGGTAGCAACTGTTTTATGTTAGCGGAGAAGGTTATATAAGGAGTAGCTTCTTTTTGGTTTCTCCAAACACAATCTTCATGACTTTTTACACTATATTTTGCAAAGGACAATAATAGATGGAAAAAAATAGTCAAAAATCAAAGGAAGGCATCTCAGAAGTATTAATGTAAAATGTCAAGTTGTCTGTTTGGATAATAATATGGGATATTTGGGTCGAGAAGTTAATGTAAGGTAAAAGGTTCTAAGTTCGGAGAGCAATATACTGCAGTTGCTGGAAACAAGAAAGAAGGAGTTATTGTAGAAAATTCCTCATGTAGATTATAGGAGATAGAAGATTGGCTGGCAACCAACAATCGAAGGGTAGACATAAAATAGACATTTTCTTGTTGACGAGTTTATTGATTGGTGTGCCACAAGGGCTGATGCTGAGGTCTCAACTTTTTACCTCATGTAAATCACATAGATGTAGGCATCAAAACAAGGAGGGTACTATTTGGATACCCTCCAACCTGATGGCATGAATATTGATTTCTCCTTCCAGTGAACAAATTCTCCTCCCCCTTCCTCTATTCTCCACTCTTGACCTTTCTCTTCTTCTCACCTGCCTATTACTTCCCACTGGGTCCCCTCCTCGCTCCCTTTCTCCTATTGTCCACTCTCCTCTCCCATCAGATCCTTTCCTGTCTAGTCCTTGACCCTTTCCACTCACCTAGCTTCACCTATAACCTTCCAGCTAGCCCCTTTCCCATCCCCCCCACCTTTTTATTCAGGCATCTTCCTCCTTCCTTCTCAATCCTAAAGGAGGGGCCCAGTCCAGAATCTTGATTATTTACTCTTTTCTATAGATGCTGCCTGACATGCTGAGTTCTATCAGCATTTTACATGTGTTGCTTTGGATTTCCAGCATCTGCAGACTTTCTCGTGTTTGTGTAAACTACGATTGTTAGATTATTTTTGATACGTCAAAGAGAAGTAGAAAAATAAATATGAAAAGGAATAATGAAGCTACAACAAGATTACTTCCGGTTTCTTGAAAGGGCAAAGATCTGGCAAATTGGTATAATGTGGGAAAATGTGAAATTGTTCATGATGGCATGAATAGTACAAAGGGAGCAAATTATCTTAATGAAGAAACACTGCAAATCTCTGAGCTGCAGAAGGATATAGGTGTGCTCATGCATGATTCACTAAAAGCTTAGTATACATGTACAGCAAGTAATTAGTAATATTAACACACTTTTAATATTTATTTTGAGGAGGATTGAATACAAAAATAGAGAGGAGTTGCCTCTATTGTATAGAGTATAAGTGAGACTTCACCTGGAGCACTACGGAATACTGTGGACGGTATTGACACTCTTATTCAAGGAAGATTGCCAAGTAATTCAGAGTAGATTGATTTAATCAACACTTGATAGAAATTAGTTGTCTTCTAAGGAAGGTTTGCACAAGATAGGCTTGTATCCTCTTGAGTTTTGAAGAGTGATAGTGAAACGTAAGTGATTGTGACTCTTTGGAAATGAAGAGAATGTTTCATCTTGTGGGGAGTTTGAGAACTTGGAGTCACTGTCTAAATATAGGCAGCGGTCCATTTAAGGTAGAACATAAAATAACAGAACAATAGAGTACATGGAAAGGTCCTCTGCCCCACAATGCCTGCTCTGAACATGATTCCAAATAAAACTTATCCTTTTTTGCCTGCACATGATCCTTATCTCTCCATTTCCTGAATGTTCATTTATAAACCCTACTAGCATATCTGCTTCCCTCATTCCCATTCGACAATCTGTTCCAGGCACCTACAATTCTCTGTGCAAAAATACAGCCCCACATGTCTCCTTGAAATTTTCCCCCCTTACCTTAATTGTATGTCCTCTAGTACTTGGTTCCTTAAGGTTGTCATAGCTGGGGAATGTAGTGAAGATAAGCTCCCACTATCTATTCAATGCACCCAATAGCACGCATCCCAAGGAGCCTCTGACAACCAAGTCCAGCTCCTGGTCTTCCTGTGTGGCTTAGGTATAAGCCGGACGGAACCAAACTGTCACCTTAAAAGTAGTTGTATCAGGCAGATGAGACTTATCAGCCATGGTTGGCAGCTTATCTAGGAGAAGGAAAACTCTGATCCCAAACCTCTACCAACTTGCCACTAAACCCACTCATGGGGAATGCTTCGGGAGTAAATCCTGAAGAAAAATCTGGAGTTGGAGTCCCTAAGTTAGTCCTACATTGAGTTCATTGCTGATTGGCAACTCCTGCAATGTCACTGGTGCTAACTGGTGCTAACGTCCTCAGTGGGCCATTGCTTCGGATTTATCAGCTGTGTGGAGCAGGGAGATTGTTGCATGGGCAACAGCTTGCTCTCCATTTCGTACTGCCCTGGCTTCATACTGGCATCTGTATGACAGCTAGGACTCAACACCCGTGGTCGACCCCGATCAGCAGAGGGCCTCTAGTACTTGGCATTTCTACTCTGGGAGAAAGACTTAGACTGTCTACACTGGCTATGTTTCTCTTGATCTTATAAAACTCTTTCAGGTCTCCCTCAGCTTCTGACACTCTAGAGAAAACAAGCCAATTTGTCCCACCTCTCCTTTAAGCTTTTAGCCTCTAATTCAGGCAGCATCCCAATAAAACCTTTTCAGAATACTTTTCAATGCGTCCTCAATGGGCCAAATAGCCTAACTCTGCTTCTATATCATTCTTATATCCTTCCTGTAACTGGGTGATCAGAGTTGCACACAATGCTTTAAGTGTGACTAGCCAATGATTTATACAGACATAACATGCAAAGTAGTGAGTCACTGGGAATCTCTTCTCAGAGTTTGGCAGGAATAGCCTTCAGTATTTTGGTAAATGACAAATTGAGTATTATTGTCAAATGTACCAAGACACAGTGAAAACAGAACACAGAAATATAGTGCTACAGTTACAGAGAAAGTGCAGTGCAGATAGACATACAAAGTGCAAAGGTCAGGGTGAGGTAGACTAAGAGATGAAGAAATGAAGAGTCCTTGAACGGCAGGATAGTTAGTAGCTGTTCTTGAGTCTGTTGGAACATAATCTCAGGCTTTTTTATCTTCTGCCTGAAGGGGAGTGAGGGGGCTGAGAAGAGAGTGGAACGGTCCTTGTTTATATTGACTCTTTTGCCAAAGACATTGGAAGCTGCCTTGACACCATGACTCAACACCCTTTATCCCCTTCCTTTATTTCATCTTTTCATAATTTGGGATTCTGTCCATCATATTGGTGTCATCTGCAAATTCATAAATGGAGTTGGAACAGAGTCTGCCCATACAGTTGGAAGAGGCAGATAGGTTTTTGATCAGTGAGTGAGTGAAGGGTGACAAGCAGTTAGAGTTGAATGCAAAATTCAGTGTTACAATTCATTCAGTCATGATCTTATTAAATATTCCTGTAACTTCATGAGCCTCAGAGGTTTATTCCTCCTCCTAATTTGTATTTTCATCTGTAAAGGGAAAATACAGGAAATACATAAGAACCAACTTACATCAGAAGTTAAATGTAGATCATTAAATTCTATAAAAAGCTGAAATGTTTAGATAACATCCATGGAGATGAACAGAACCAAAACATTAACTCTTCTTCTCTCTTTATAAATGCTCTTAATAGTTGAGTATTTCCAACATTTTTCAATTCAATGTTAACATCTCATGTATGTTATTTAAAGTCATGCAAACCTCCTGCACTCTGCCCAACAGATTCACACTCCTTAATTTTCCCACCTCTTTTTTTTTGCCCTTTAGTCCTGGAATAATTCTGGCTTTCATTCACTGGTGCATAAACTGTTTTCTTACAGTCTGACCTAAAATAAGATCATATCATGTCAACTATCGTCACCATTTCCATCCAGAAATGCCCTGCCCCAGCATTAGCCAAATAAACAGCAATTCGTTTGTGACTCCTGCACAGGCATTGTCAAACTTGGAGCACTGAATCTATTGGTTCACTCTGCCATGGAATCCATGTGAAAAATAACAGTGGAAGTTGATAGAATTGAAATTCTGCAGTCCCTGTGCTGTGGAAGCAATTGGCAGATCCCGCACCAGTTAGAACTGGTGGAACTTGTGTGGTCTATTGACTTGAATGGCCACTGCAAAGCTATAAATTAGGAGGCAATGATATAGCATGTTCCATTTTAAATGATGCTACTCTAGTTGTTGATTAGTTGTAACTGTTTTATTTGCTTTCATTTAAAATTTTATTCCTTCTGTAAATGTTTGGCTTTTCATTATTCAGTTTTAATGTTTTCATATACTTCAAAGTATTAGACTCAAATAAGTGCACATTTTACAAAAACATTTACAACTTAACTGAACTATCTTGCGGGGAGGGGCGGGGAAGCCCGTATTCCTCTGGCTTTGAGATCTTCCCACATCCAAAGCATGCTGATGGAGTGCAGGATTTTGAGGACCCCAGCAACATGGGCCCTTCTGCATCTAGACAAGGTAACCACAAGCAAGAGTATGGATTAGGAATTCAGGTGAACAAAACCTAGCCCATGATGATCTGGGTGGTTTATTTGAATTTTTAGGCAATATTTTATTCTTTGAGAAGAAGCTGGACTCTGATGGAAATTTTGGATTAAATTATTTTTCCTACTTGTATTCTGCTTAATTGTGTTATAGATAAACAAAGTAGAAATATGAACATTAGAATAAGTATTGCAGCAGAAATGTTTGCAAAATAAGAACTTTAGAAGTAGCATCTCCAGTGGTTCAAAAAATCACAGATAACTTCTGTTTACCTCAGACTATTTTCCTGCTTTACCCCTCTATACTTTGATTCCTAAAAGAATTTGCAAAAAGAAATTGAGCCTTTTAAGTTGGTATGGAAGATAACATTTTATACTATTTGCTCAGTACACTACTGTATTTTCATGAAGAAATTGCATCTGCAGGAAATGGAATGTTCTGACTATTGAAGCCAGTAAATTCAAATTATGGGTTATATTTGATTAAAAAAAGGCTTGATTTTCTGAATCCTTTGCTTGTATCAGTTGTGTTTAGGGATATTTACAGTAGATCTCACCAGACAATTGTAATATCAAGTTGCCTCCTTCCTGTTGTACATAAGGTCCAGAAAAATGTAAATGGTACATTGAGTTTCAGAGTTGTAATTCCTTTTAAAATTGTGCCTCTTTAAAGCAGACTAAAAAGCATGCCTCAAGACAGATTGGTGGCTGTGATTTGTTAAAGTGTTATACATTCACTGGCAGTTGAACGTGCAACAGTGAAGACGATCTCTGATTTAGTGCCGCTTGTAATATTAAAAGGATAATGCAAGCAATCTTTGTTGGAGTCTTTACTCTCATCTCATGCTGACAAATAAACTGCTCCATCCAGAACTGTAGTCCTTCTGTGACAAATAATGATTACTGTGCTTTTATCATTGAGCCATTTGGAAATTGTTAACAGAAATATAGAGCATTTGCAGTATATAAACTGGGAATTTGGATGAACAGATGTTTACTGCTCCAAAACTGTTTCTTCCCCATCCTTTTTTCGCAAAGGTCTATGTTCCTTTCTTCTTCATAAACTTATATATGGTTTCCTTAAGCTCCACATTGTGAATAAAATACGCTCAGTTAAAAACATGTCTCTTGAACTGCCTATACAATTTATTGGCAGATATTTTAAAGCATACTTGTGACTTGTATTTCCTAATTTCTACGCCTATCAAATATTTTCAAGAATTCACCAGGAAACTATGTCCCTTACCTTTTCTAGGTAATAGCCTGATTTATTATTCCTTTTATTATAATCTTTAAGTTCCAGTGAACTATTCATAAATCTTCTTGTTTTGTACCTTTTCATGACCTTTTTAATCCTATTTAAATAGAGACTAAATTTGTTCAAAATAAATCTAAGATATCTTTCATTATTCATTTTCTCTACAGCAGAGATGCAATTGGTTAATACAGCAAGTTCCAGACCAAGGCTGCAGTGATTTTTTTCTTACTTCTGTCAAAGAAATTCCTCTTATCTGCTTCTGTGTAGGATCATGCTTCAACAAGACCAGCAGACTCTAAGGTGATTACTTCTGAATGACAAGAATTTAAGTGCTGTGATAGATGATAAATTCATGGCCGATCGTAACTTGATAGGTATTTAGAGGTTACCTGTACTGAGCTCTGTAGTTAGGAGCCACATCAACTCAATTAGATTAAATGTTAAAAACCATGTATGGAGAATTTGAAATGACCTGCCGGGTATTCAAGATATAATAAAAGTCTAAAATACTACGTGATTTGAATGTTGAATGAGCTACATCATCTTTCTTGGCCAGAGTGAAGATGTAAGAGTATAAAAGGTCACTTATCCCAAGGCATTGAAGCATAATGTATAGGATTGATGCCTTTCTCAGCTGAGATACTGAGGGCTCATCAATCTTCCAAAGCTGTTGAAATAGGTAGTGCTGTCAATAAGGCTGAAAACTGAAGTTCATTTTTGAAATTTTATTTTACTTCAATGAAATACATCCAATCTGCATCACATTATTTCAGTAGATGGCAGATCATGTCTTCAAGGAAGGAATGTGGAAATAGATTGCAAGAAATATTGAGCAGACAAATATGTCTCTGAGGCACATTCTTCTCTGAATCAAAATGACAGTTTTCTTTGGTAACCACTTAACTCAACAGTGTTGTGAAATGTGCACATTTTGTATTTTTTTTACTGTATTAAACTCTGCTAGGTGGTAAAGCTACAATATACATTGACATGAAGATATTGATGTGGTCCCATCATAATTGAAACTAAGCTTACCTTGGGATTTTGATCTCTTCAGGGCTTAAAAATAGATTATTCCTTAGAAGTGACCAATTCTAAATGATACTACAGTGTTTAAGAGCTGCTACCATGGTATTAAAGGTGGAATGAATGAAGTAAGTAAAGTGATCATATTGGTTTTCAAAAGAGTAAACTAGTAAGTAGAGAGGGAAGGAGAGGTTGAAATTAACATAAGATAATAACTTAATTGTTAGTGTTAAAGTTTTAGTGTTTTTGTAGACAAAAGTATGAGGGTATAAATAGGGAAAGCAAATTTTTCCGCTGAGGCTGGGTGAGACAAATGACATGGAAGACAGCAGGGCTTTGCTTCCAGATGAGCTCATTGCCTCTATTCTCTCTTTGACCATCAAAACATGGAAGAACCATTGCAAGCTTCCATGAAAAGCATCTAGTCCAGATGGCAAGCCTGGCCACCTGCTAAAGCCCATGCTGATCAACTGGCCAATGTGTTCACAGATATCTTTAACCTCTTGCTTCGGCAGTGTGTGGTACCCACTGCTTCAAGCAGGCTTTAATTATACTGGTGACCAAGAAGAGCATGGTGACCTGCCTCAATGACTTTACAACCACAGTGATGAAGTACTTTGGGAGGTTGGTGATGAAACATATCAACTCATACCTGAGAAGTTACATAGATCCATTCCAATTTGCATACTGGAGCAACAGATCCACAGTAGCTGTCATCTCATTGGCTCTTCACTCAACCCTAGAACATCTGGACAGAAAAGGTGCATACATCAGGATGCTCTTTATTGACTACAGCTTAGCATTCAATACCATCATCGCCTCAAAATTAATAAGTAAGCTTCAAGATCTTGGCCTCAATACTCCTTGCGCAATTGGATCATGGATTTTCTCACTTCAGACCCCAGTCAATTTTGATTGACAACAACATCTCCCCCATGATCTCAACCAGCACAAACCACTACCTCTCACTCAATGTCAGCAAGATCACGGAACTAATTATAGACATAAGGAGAAGGAAACCAGAGATCCGTGACCAAGTCCTCATTGGAGGATCAGAGGTGGACAGGGGTTAGCAACTTTAAATTCCTAGATGTTATTATTTTGGAGGACCTGTCCAGTGACCAGCACATGTACAATTACAAAGAAACCACAGGAGTGTCTCTGCTTCCTTAGGGATTTGTGGAGTTTCAGTATGCCATCTAAAACTTTGACAAACTTCTATAGATGTGCAGTGGAGAATATATTGACTGGCTGTATCACAGCCTGGTATGGAAACACCAATGCCCTTAAATGGAAAATCCAACAGAAAGTAGCGGATACGGCCCAGCCTATGACGGGTATAGACCTCCCAACCGTTGAGCACATCAACGTGGAATGCTGTTGTAGGACATCATCAGGGAGCCGCATCACCCAGGACATGCTCTTTTCTCACTGCTGCCATCAGGAAGAAGGTACAAGAGCCTCAAGACTCACACCACCAGGTTCTGGAAAAGCTACTACCCTTCAACTATCAGGCCCTTGAACAAAAGGGATAACTTCATTCAGCTGCTCTTGTCCCGTTATTGAAAGGTTCGCATAACCCCAGGACTCACTTTCAAGAATTTTTCATCTCATGATCTCGCTATTTATTGTTTATTTATTTTATATATTATTGTTTCTTTATTTCTGAATTTGCGCAGTTTGTTGTCTTCTGCCCTCTGGTGGAATGCCGTAGTTATATGCCCTCATTGATTCAGTGTAGTTATTATTCTATAGATTTGTTGAGTATGCCCACAAGAAAATGAATCTCAGAGTTGTATATGTTGAGGTATATATACTTTGATAATAAAATTTACTTTGAACTTTGAGGCTTTTTCCACTGAGGCTGGGTGAGACTAGATCTAGAGGTCATAGGTTAAGGGTGAAAAGTGAAACACTTAACGGGAATATAAGGGAGGATTTTCTTCACTTTCAGGGTGCAGCAAGTGTGGATTGAGCTGCCAGAGAAAGTGGGGGAGAAGTTTGGGTAATATATGGATGAATAACATCGAGGTAGAGTAACAGCTTAGTTCAGACTAGATAGCCCAAAGAGCCAGTTTCAGTGATGTGATACTCTATAACTCTATGACTCTAAATCAGGGTTCCAAGCATTGAGGTGTGCCGATGTAATGATAATAATCAAGCAAATTGGATAAACAATTGAAAGAAAACAATAAAGAAAGCCTTGGCAAATTAGAAAGGTATTAGAATAAATTGGAATATTTTGACACAGAGCACACAAGAACAATAGGGTGACATTGATCCTTGCTGCATTATTCAATGCAGAACTACTCAAACAGTACTCAAGAGTTTATTTTTAAAATGCTTTTTCTTCATGACAATAAATGAAATAATTGCCGTTGGAAAACTTTTGGATTTTTATCGTTGGTTTTAAGTGCAGCAAAGCTTTCCTAAAAAAGCTATGGCATTTAATTAGATGAGTTGATGCCAAAGTTAGAACTGCAAGTTAACTTGATGTCAAATTTTAATCATCACTGTGAGCATTCTATATCAGAGGTCTAAATAGTTTATAGGTTTGTGTATTTTTGATCAGGGAACTTCATAAATCCATAAATGATATTCATAACTGATATCTGGAACAGAATATCAAAAGAGCCATTAAGATAGAGTGAAGCAAAACCAGCAATATGTAGTTTACCAATTAATACACAAGCGAATGGTGCTGCAAGCCAAGAAAAATAATCTTTTGTCATCATTAAAATAGCTGGAGACCAGTGAGCAGCCAGGCAGTCTTTCTAATGCATGTGAGCTGGGACCGCTTCCCTCACCAAGTTCTGTCTTTGGAACAATGATCGTAAAGATTACAAGAATCAAAGATAAATCTACTGGAACACAAAGTAAACCGTGTATATCATGAGAGAAAACGATTTAGTCCAATGATTCCCTGTACTCAATCTGCTTCAAGTAACGTAACAACCCAATTGCACTAAAGCACACAGTTTACAAGGTCTATTAGTCAACTTGTTTCAGCTGAAAACTCCTGTAGGGTGTCTTTGTTTACTCTCTCAAGATTTAGTCAGTTCAAAGAAAAAGGTAGCTCTCAAGGGGACTGTACCATCTCTGTGTCTGATACTGAAATGTACTGCTTTACTGCTTAGTTGTTGATTGCCATATATCCAATCTATGGCATTAATCATTCAATTGTCTGACATGATTCAACATTGATCTGCCTTTAAATCTGGTGATTTTAGAACAGGTAAGACTTAACTGCTGGATTTAATCGAAAATATGCTATGTAATTGCATCAGCATTTTAACGATGTAACATTTGTTTTTTTTTCCCTGGTTGGTGTTACAAGAAAATGCACTCCAGTGTGCAGAGAAAGAAAACAAATCATGTAAACAATAAAACAAGCAAATAGCATTTAGGGCTGAAGTTCACAAAGCCAGGCATCATGGCAGCTGATCCAGATGTCCACTAGTTGCAGGCCACAGCCCAGCCTCAGTCCAGCACAGAGACGAGCAAATCCTGCAGAGGAGGAACCAAACTGTATCGTCCCTTGCCTTCAACCCCAGCACCTTGACCATTTCAATCTGGTCTGGTGCTTAAATCATCCAAACCTCATGTCATTTCTTGCTCTCTGCCACTTCAGTACAGCCTCAGGTTCGGGCACCACCGTTTCTATTTGGCCAGTACCCGACCTTTCCAGTTCGGCTTACTCTTAAATCAGTCAAACCTCGGATCTTTCCTCGACATCACCTCACCTCACCTTGGCTCCGCTGCATTGAATTGCCTCCTGGTCTGCTTCAGTAACTCCAGCTCAAACATGCTGTAACTGTCTAGCCTCGAGGAGATCCCAGCCATACGCAAAAATGCCAGGTCATACAAATAATCCAGATTAACTCTGACAGGGAAGCCACAAGCCACTGTTTGCAGTGATTGTTTACCAGAAAAAGTGTGAATAGGAAAGTATTTAGTTGCTTTTGTTGTTTCATTAGCCAAGTCACTGAACTGTAGCAGTGCCATAAAATAATGAATAAACTGTAAGGGTTTCATCCAAACTGAATGAAGCAAGTGTGATTCTAGTTTATTTTCTAAAGATATTACTCATTTTCTCTAATTTACACTTCTGTTGTTTTCTTCCTCCCTTTCTCTGGATTTTAAAACCAGCTTTATCTCAAATTTTTCTAGGTTCTGACAAAAGGTTATTGAACTGAAACATTAATTTATTTCTACAAAAAATAATGCCTGATCTGCTGAGTACTTGTAATGTCTTTTGTTTACATTTTTCTTCCTTTAAAATATTTTGCATTTTTTCAACAAATCTTTGCTCGGCATTTCTACACATTAGTTGCTTCACATGCAACAAATTGCATTTGCAGACACCAGACAAGTATAGAAACATAGAAAATAGGTGCAGGAGTAGGCCATTTGGCCCTTCGAGCCTGCACCGCCATTCAGTATGATCATGGCTGATCATCCAACTCAGAACCCCGTACCAGCCTTCCCTCCATACCCCCTGATCCCTTTAGCCACAAGGACCATATCTAACTCCCTCTTAAATATAGCCAATGAACCGGCCTCAACTGTTTCCTGTGGCAGAGAATTCCACAGATTCACCACTCTCTGTGTGAAGAAGTTTTAACTAATCTCGGTCCTAAAAGGCTTTCCCTTTATCCTCAAACTGTGACCCCTCGTTCTGGATTTTCCCAACATCGGGAACAATCTTCCTGCACCTAGCCTGTCCAACCCCTTTAGGATTTTATATGTTTCAATAAGATCCCCCCTCAATCTTCTAAATTCCAACGAGTATAAGCCTAGTTGATCCAGTCTTTCATCATGTGAAAGTCCTGCCATCCCAGGAATCAATCTGGTGAACCTTCTTTGTACTCCTTCTATGGCAAGGATGGCTTTCCTCAGATTAGGGGATCAAAACTGCACACAATACTCCAGATGTGGTCTCACCAAGACCTTGTACAACTGCAGTAGCACCTCCCTGCTCCTGTACTCGAATCCTCTTGTTATGAATGCCAGCATACCATTCGCCTTTTTCACTGCCTGCTGTACCTGCATGCCCACTTTCAATGACTGGTGTATAATGACACCCAGGTCTCGTTGCATCTCCCCTTTCCTCATCGGCCACCATTAAGATAATAATCTGTTTTCCTGTTTTTGCCACCAAAGTGGATAACCTCACATTTATCCACATTAAATTGCATCTACCATGAATTTGCCCACTCACCTAACCTATCCAAGTCACCCTGCATCCTCTTAGCATCCTCCTCACAGCTAACACTGCCGCCCAGCTTGTGTCATCCGCAAACTTGGAGATGCTGCATTTAATTCCCTCATCTAAGTTATTAATATATATTGTAAACAACTGGGGTCCCAGCACTAAGCCTTGCGGTACCCTAATAGTCACTGCCTGCCATTCTGAAAAGCTCCCATTTATTCCCACTCTTTGTTTCCTGTCTACCAACCAATTCTCTATCCACATCAATACCTTACCCCCAATACCGTGTGCTTTAAGTTTGCACACTAATCTCCTGTGTGGGACCTTGTCAAAAGCCTTTTGAAAATCCAAATATACCACATCCACTGGTTCTCCCCTATCCACTCTACTAGTTACATCCTCAAAAAATTCTATGAGATTCGTCAGACATGATTTTCCTTTCACAAATCCATGCTGACTTTGATGATTTCACCGCTTTCCAAATGTGCTGTTATCACATCTTTGATAACTGATTCTAGCATTTTCCCCACCACCGATGTTAGGCAAACCGGTCTATAATTCCCCGGTTTCTCTCTCCCTCCTTTTTCAAAAAGTGGGGTTACATTAGCCACCCTCCAATCCTCAGGAACTAGTCCAGAATCTAAAGAGTTTTGAAAAATTATCACTAATGCATGCACTATTTCTTGGGCTACTTCCTTAAGCACTCTGGAATGCAGACCATCTAGCCCTGGGGATTTATCTGCCTTTAATCCCTTCAATTTACCTAACACCACTTCCCTACTAACATGCATTTCCCTCAGTTCCTCCATCTCACTGGACCCTCTGTCCCCTACTATTTCCGGAAGATTATTTATGTCCTCCTTAGTGAAGACAGAACCAAAGTAGTTATTCAATTGGTCTGCTATGTCCTTGCTCCCCATAATCAATTCACCTGTTTCTGTCTGTAGGGGACCTACATTTGTCTTAACCAATCTTTTTCTTTTCACATATCTATAAAAGCTTTTACAGTCAGTTTTTACATTCCCTGCCAGTTTTCTCTCACAACCTTTTTTCCCTTTCCTAATTAAGCCCTTTGTCCTCCTCTGCTGGACTCTGAATTTCTCCCAGTCCTCAGGTGAGCTACTTTTTCTGGCTAATTTGTATGCTTCTTCTTTGGAATTGATACTATCCCTAATTTCCCTTGTCAGCCACGGGTGCACTACCTTCCTTGATTTATTCTTTTGCCAAACTGGGATGAACAATTGTTGGAGTTCATCCATGCGATCTTTAAATGCTTGCCATTGCATATCCACTGTCAACCCTTTAAGTGTCATTTGCCAGTCTATCTTAGCTAATTCACGTCTCATACCTTCAAAGTTACCCTTCTTTAAGTTCAGAACCTTTGTTTCTGAATTAACTATGTCACTCTCCATCTTAATAAAGAATTCCACCATATTATGGTCACTCTTACCCAAGGGGACTCTCACGACAAGATTGCTAATTAACCCTTCCTCATTGCTCAATACCCAGTCTAGAATAGCCTGCTCTCCAGTTGGTTCCTTGACATGTTGGTTCAAAAAACCATCCTGCATACATTCCAAGAAATCCTCTTTCTCAGCACCCTTACCAATTTCGTTCACCCAATCTATATGTAGATTGAAGTCACCCTTTTTAATTGCTGTTCCTTTATTGCATGCATTTCTAATTTTCTGTTTAACACCATCCCCAACTTTACTACTACTGTTAGGTGGCCTGTACACAACTCCCACCATCATCTTCTGCCCCTTAATGTTATGCAGATCTACCCATATCGATTCCACATCCTCCTGGTTAATGTCCTTCCTTTCTATTGCATTAATCTCCTCTCTAACCAGCAATGCCACCCCACCTCTTTTCTTTCATGTCTATCTCTCCTTAATATTGAATATCCCTGAATGTTGAGCTCCCATCCTTGGTCACCCTGGAGCCATGTCTCTGTGATCCCAACTATATCATATTCATTAATAACAATCTGCACTTTTAATTCATCCACCTTGTTACGAATGCTCCTTGCATTGACACACAAAGCCTTCAGGCTCGCTTTTACAACACTCTTAGCCCTTATACAATTATGCTGAAAAGTGGCCCTATTTGATTTTTGCCCTGGATTTGCCGGCCTGCCACTTTTACTTTTTGCCTTACTACTTTTTGCTTCTACCCTCATTTTACACTCCTCTGTCTCTCTGCACTTGTTCCCATCCCCCTGTTGTGAACTAACCTCCTCTCACCTAGTCTCTTTAATTTGATTCCCACCCCCCAACCATTCTAGTTTAAAGTCACCTCAGTAGCCCTCGCAAATCTCCCCGCCAGAATCTTGGTCCCCCCTAGGATTCAAGTGTAACCCGTCCTTTTTGTACTGGTCACGCCTGCGCCAAAAGAGGTCCCAATGATCCAAAAACTTGAATCCCTGCCCCCGGCTCCAATCCCTCAGCCACACATTTATCCTCCACCTCAATGCATTTCTACTCTCACTGTCGCGTGACACAGGCAGTAATCCCGAGATTACTACCTTTGCGGTCCTTTTTCTTAACTCCCTTCCTAACCCCCTATATTCTCCTTTCAGGTCACTCCACCCATGATAAATGATAAAACACATGTCACTGTTATCACATACAAAATGTGGCAGGAACTCAGCAAGCCAGGCAGTATCTATGGGGAAGACTAAATAGTCAAAATTCTGGGCCGAGAATCTTCATCAAGACTAGAAGGAAGGGAAAGTCGGAATAAGGAAGTGTGGGGTAGGGGGAAGAAGATGTACAAGATGGCAAGTGATAGGTGAGACAGGAAAAGGGAGAGGGGAGAAGTGGAGAGCTGAGAAGTCGATTGGTGAAAGAGATAAAGGGCTGGACAAGGGAGAATCTGATAGCAGAGGACAGAAGACCATGGAAGAAAGGGAAAGGGGAGAAGCCCCAGAGAGAAGTAATGGTCAGGTAAGAAGAGAAAGTGTGAGAAGGAAACAAGAATGGGGAATGATGAAGGGGGAGGGGCAATTGCTGGAAGTTTGAGAAATCAGTGTTCACGCTATCAGGATAGAGGCTATCCAGATGGAATATAAGGTGTTGCTCCTCCAGTCTGAGCGTGGCCTCGTTGTGGCAGTAGAGGCTGGCACGGACTGACATGTTGGAATTGGAAGGGGAAATAGAATTGAAATGGGTGGCCACCAGGAAATCCTGCATTTTGCAGCTTAACTTATTACACTTTAACCAACAGGTTCCTGAATCAGAGTGGATAACTTCACTCACCCCAATGTTGAACTGATTCCACAACCTGTGGACTTACTTTGAAGGACTACAACTTAAATTCTCAACAACTTCTTTTGTATTTGCACAATGGCTGTTTGTCTGTGTTTGTTTGTGTGTAATTTTTTATTGATTCTATTGTGTTTCTTTGTATTTATTGTGAATGTCCACAAGAAAATGAATCTCAGGGTCATATATGGTGACATGTATGTATTTTAATAATAAGTTTACTTTAAAGCTTTGAAGTTTGAAAAGTGCAAATTTTTATAAGTAATAGTCAGAAAAATATAACATCAGTTATAAAACTGATTGTTAGCATTCGACTTACTTCAGATCAATATTTTGTTGGTCTGTATTTTGCTGCACAATTTAGAAGGGAGAAAATTAATCTAAAGTAAAACCATATTATTGACTCAAAATATTTTGATCAGATTTATACTCACTGACGTTAACAGCACAGGATTTGTATTGAGTCAAAAATATGTTTTTGACTAGCAACTACTTGTCGGCAGTAAGATACAAAATAAACAAATCTACTAAACAGTTTATTATTAACATTTCATGAATAATGTTCACCGTTAACAATAGAAAGGCATGCAGAGGTGAAGCTAGACAAATAGAGGCAGGAGGAGGGTAAAGCAAAGGTGAAGGCGAGGCATGGCAGAGGCAAGCGGAGACGGGAGCAAAGAAAGTTCCAATATCTGGCCAATCTAAGTGCAGGTCAAATTGGAAAAGTAAGGTATGGGCCGAAATGTAGTAAGCGAGGTCAAGGCCGCGGACCTGTCCGAGAGTGAGGAACAATCGGATGTTTGGATGACTTAAGCACTGGGCCAGACTAATAAGGTCAGGGTGTTGGGACTGGAGGAGAGGGATAGGCAAAGTCCACCTGGCTCTGATCAGCTCTGTGCTGAACTGAGGTTGTGGCCTGCTTCAGCTGCAATGATGCTTGGCTTTGCACCTGTGGCCCTGCAAGGTTTACTCAGCTCTGCAATGAACTGGGGCTATGGCCTGTGCCAGCTACAGTAATGCTTAGCTTTGTGTCTTTCATAAACTCCAGTTCTGGATGCTATTTGCTTATTTTAATTGGTTGCACATTTTATTTCGACCTCTGCGTATTGGGTGTTTAACGGTCTTTTTCAGAATAGGTTCTTTTGGGGTTTCTTTGTTTTGTGGCTGCCTGTAAGGAGACGAATCTCAAGGTTGTATAATGTATACATACTTTAATAATAAATGTACTTTGACCCCTTAGGTTTTGATTCTATATCAGAAATTGCATCTTAGTTCAAGTACCTTCCTACGTGAATATAACATGGTAGAATATAAGTGGAGAAGGGTTGACCTAAACTTCGAATGTCCTTTGTCAAATAAATAGATCCTGACACAGTTGATGGCTCCAAATCATTTACACAGGTGTTTGAAAAACACTGAAAGCTAAAATTACCCCAGCAAGTTGCAGCAGTAAGGAAAGGGTAGGCATTTTCCCTTTTCTCCTTCCTTATTCAGTTCTAAAGTTGGTAAATCCTTTCTTACTCATAGCTTCTAACAGCAGTAAAACATTGAAAATCCACTATATAACTATTTGGAAATCCTGATGATTGGAAATCTGGTTAATCAGCCATTGGTTACTACACTCCCCTTCACTAACTGAGGTGCTAGTTCCCAGTTGCAATTCATGTTCACCATGCTTCCTTGAAGTTTAGGCAGGTCTGCTTCCCACAGAAAGTTACAGAAGTGTATTGGAATATTATTAAGATATAACATCTGATACTTAGGAAAATCACCAAATTCGTGAGTATGCATGATTACCAGAGCTCTACTACATTTCAGTTTTGTGTTTTATATTCTGTATTTTCACTTGTTTTTTTTTTGTAGCTGTTTCTGCGTGGGTGGGGAGATTTGTTGTTTTTCTTTGAATGGGTTCCATGGTTCTTTTTTGTTTTGTGGCTGTCTATGGAGAAGACAAATCTCAGGGTTTTATACTGCATACATATTTTGATAATAAATATACTTTGAACATTGCATTTACTTTCTAATCATGCTCTTAACAGGTGAGAAAGCAGTTAATCAGAACATCAGGTTTCAAACTTAAAGTAACTAAACTAAGAAAATAAAAGCTAAACGAATCAAGTTGTTTAGAAATGCTTTAATTGATTATAAACAAGATCACATATTTATGAGACAAACTCCCAAAAGCAAGCAATTTCTATTTCAACTCAAATGAAAATGAATGTTTTGGAATTATCATTCAATTTGAACTTAATGCTATCCTGTAAATATAACTTGTAAATCTTCAAAACCCAGACCTTTTTCTTTTGTAAACTTATTTGTATTTTCCACAGCATCAAGGTAATGTTTAGAAGAAAAAATTAAATCCACATCAGTGTTTCCAAATTAAATTTTAATTCCATTTTATCTCAAATCTCAGTGCAGAATCTTAATAGCAATTGTAATACTTATTCGTACGTATACAACACAGAAATGTTGATCTTTGAAATAGCTTATGGAGGTTAATGTGGTGTCCAGGGAGGGGTAGCACCTCTTGTGAAAGGGCTTATTGTGTGTCCTTCAGGACAGCTCATCCACCTTTGATCCTCAGCTGACACTCAGCTCTCATCTGTGACTCCAAATAGCTGTTGATATGTGACACCCTGTTGCACCATTTCAACAGGCAGGCTAAACCAGACTGAGGGTAGCCCGGTTTGCCTCAAATGCCGGCCAGATTGGCAGTGGCGGCACTAGAGATTTTTTCTTGCTGGTGCTACAGTGGGGCTGAATTATTCAATGATGGTACTGAGGGATGTACCCTATGGTAATATGCATTCGCAAGGCCAGACGCATGGCGTTCAAAAGTCAGTTTCAAGCATTATGTGCCTACTATAAATGCCTCTGTTGATTCATAAGCAACAGCAATTGATAAATATAATATAGAAGTGAACTGTGACAGTGTCAATAGCATCGAAGACAACCCGGGCTACACAGAGCATAAACAAACAAACCACAGAACATCCGACCCACAGTGCACAACGTGAATCACGCACCAATCCCGCAATCAGCGTCAAATGCGTGCTTTTCAACTGAAAAATACAACACTAGCCCACAATGTCCACTGCTATTCACATTACATAGACAGACAATGCCAAAAGATACACCGTTATTAAAGTCAAATAAGGTAAACAACAGATGCAAGGCTTTACGAGGAGTTGGACAAATCATACTCTGACCATGTAATACCTCAATTCGGCTACTGAATGTAAAACAAAAATCAACAGAATCACCGCTTGGAAGTCTAAGCAAAACTAGTAGGCTTAATAGCAGTAAATGTAATAGTTTAGGATTTGCAGGAAACATAAGGACTATGGGGTATCCACCACATAATAATAATAATAATAATCAGCATCAGTCTTAGCCCAATTTAAAAAAAAATCAACTGCACTCACCATTGATGTTTTCAGAGAAGCACAATCCATCTGTTATTGTAATTGGTGGCGAAAGCATCAATGATTTTCTGGATGTCAAGTGCTTTGGTCCTCTGGCTGTTTATGGCCAACAGAGCCAAGTTGCTGTTCCGAGCATCACCGCTGCTATTCCTTAGGTAGTTTTTGAGGCACCTGAGGCAAGAGAAACTCCGTTTGCATGAGGCAGATGTCACAGGCAGAGTCAGTGATATGCAAATTAGTTTGTATAAATCTATAAATGCATCACGGTAGGATCTCATTGGAGCTAGAAATTCCATTGTGTCATTCACTGACTGTCCTTGCTAGAGACTCAGCCACAGCTCTCATATACTCACGATTTTCTTGGACAATCTTTGCATGTCCTTTATCAAGCATATTTCCCAATCTTGAACCGTTTTGTTTTCTCAATCTGAATTCGGCCATATCTCCATAGCAAACTGATGAGCTGCACTTACATGGTGGGTTTTGAAAGCTGTTGTAGCTTTCCGCCAGTTGCAGTAACCGGTGACAGTGAAGGTAGACTCAGAATGGAACCCATGTCCTCCACACAGGAAATGCCTGCACGTGAAGCAGAACGTAGTATCTTTCGTGATTGAATATTCCAGTCAGTCAAACCAGCCACAAATAAAACTCCTTTGCTGATTGCCAAACTGTTGCGAGCAGTGAAGGATACTTTTTCAATGCTGGCCGACAGGGTCCTTCCTCAGGCTGCTGGCTAACATCGCTAACAGTATTCCCACTCGCACTAAGAGCAGCTTCACCCACGTTTTCTTCCAAATCTCACTCAATTTCTTGTTCCGCTACTTCGCCCTCACACTCCTTCAATGAACTGCTGTCGTCCTCATCCCCACTTACTTCTTTCTGCATGTCACTTTCAATTAAGACAGGCTCCGGCTGAGACACCACTGATTCCTCTGGATGAGGTCGTTTTCTCACTAAAAATCGGTCCATTTTTCACGCCGCCAAAATAATGCACGTGCCAGGTCGACGCTAGCTTGTAAAAGTTGTAAAAGCACAATGTGTGTGTGTGTGCGTGTGGCATCCGTTAGTCTCGCAAGACCATGGATCTGCGCTTGGATGTATGCTATCAATCTCTCGTGTGAGTGAGAGTGAATGACATCACCACCTTAAGTAACCTGAGATCAGTTTAACTGATCTGAGGACAGCAACGGCAAGACATTGACAATGAATGAATAAGCAGAAGTGTAGAGTGGATCTGACAGAGTTTAAAACTTTATTGCTGCGTGGGTGCTATGGTAACTGGGGGCACTGTTTCACTAGATCAACTGGAGAAACAGGCTGTATTCAAAACTATACAGAGAAAGCAAAGCAGCTGCAATTTGTATGTGAAATTTCAGTTAATTTCTTGGTGGTGCTACGCTGGTGCTATTGCAATTTCTGCTGGGGCTATAGCACGAGCTAGCACCACCTTAGCGCCACCCCTGCAGATAGGGATATGCCTATCCTAGTATGCAAAGTCAGTTCTGGTGGACTGGGTGGATGAGATCACCAGTGAGATCCAACGGCCAGAAATGCAGTTCCACAGTGCTCTATGGAAACCAAAAGGCATGGCGACACACAGAAGACATCATGGCCATTCGCTCCAACTAAGGAGGTCTCCTGCTGTGATGAGCAGTCATACCACACAAATAGGGTTTCTGCACCTGAGAGAGTGTAATCTCCCCAGTGCAATAGTTTTTCCACTTTAAAAGCTTTCCCACAGTTTCCATCATCATCATCAAAATTGACGGACAACCAGTAGCTTATGAATTCAATCTTCTGCATAGTATTCTCAGGTGTTGAGCCCAAGATATAAGTTTGTATCAGATTAAAACCAAAGAAATTCCTCAAGTATCTCACAAGTAATGCCCATTTATGCAAGTAAGAAAAGAATTCAGCTTAAAACAGCAATGACTTGCAGAAATTACTTTATACAATAAATTGCTTTCTAAATTAAAGTCAGGACATTTAAGTTTAAAATCAATTTATTATCAAAGTGTATGTATGTTACCATATACAACCCTGAGATTCATTTTCTGGCAGGCATTCAAATTAAATATAAAACATAAAGAAAGGTGCAATAGAGCTTGTAGAATATAAAACTGAGCAGCAGGATTCAATAAAACCAATGGATGAATATGAAACTTATAAGTATCTAGGATATCAATGAGCAAAGAAAATAGGTCTTAGTCTGATAAAGGAAAAACTTTTGACACAGTTTACTTAAGGGCTTAAGAAAATCTGCCAAACAGAGATCAATAGTAAAAATATAACAAAAACAATAAACATTTTCACTATGCCCATATTAACATAGTCTTTTGGTATATCTTGGTCTGAAACTGCTCTGGAACATTTGTAAAGAAAAATAAGAACGAAAATTTTAGAAAACACTGTGTACACTCAAACTTGCTTAGATTAATGCTACCTAGGACAGAAGGAGGAGGAAGAATAATAGACTTTAAAAATTTACACAACAGTCAGATAAAACAAGTTATCTCCTCTGGTTTAGGAGACTGATGGTTGAGGGGTAATAACTGTTACTAACCTGATGGAGTGAGTCCTGAGGCTCCTCTGGTGACAACATTGAGAAGAAAGCATAACCTGGGTGGTGGGGGTCCCCTATAATGCATGCTGCTTTCCTGTGACAACACTTCATGTAGATGTGCTCAATACTGGGGAGGGATTTACCCGTGATGGACTGGGTGGTATCCATTACTTTTTGTAGGATTTTCTGTTCAAAGAAATTGGTGTTTCCATAACAGGCTGTGACACATCCAGTCAATGTACTCTCCACCACACATCTATTGAAGTTAGTCAAAGTTATCGATGCTATGACAATCTTTGCAAAGTCTGTGGGAAGCAGAGGCGCTACCGTGTTTTCATTGTAATTGCACTTATGTGCTGAGTCCAGGACAGATCCACTGAATTGATAACACCAAGGAATTTAAAGTTGCTGACCCTCTCCACCTCTGATCCTCTGATGAGAAATGGCCCGTAAACTTCCAGTCAAAAATCAGCCTTGGGTTTTACTCTTCTTTGTCCCCAATTTTGAGGGTTCTGACATGGCGAAGCTGGCAACTACAGACTCTTCCGAACATCGGCCATATGGTTATTTCACGGGATGACCCCTGAGTGGCTTTTAAGGTAGGCTACTTCTTTTGCTGCTGATCCGTGCTCTTGAATCATGGATGTAACATTCTCAGGACCATCCCAAATGCTCCTGCATTTGGATGATTTTATTGCCAGCATTATTTTCTGTTCCCGTTCGTGAGGGGAAACTTTATTTAATGCTTTACACTCCTGGCTGGACTGCTTTGGAGTCCTGACGTAGGGTTTCGACCCAAAGCTTCAGCAATACCCCACACCCACCACTATAGCTGCTGCTTGGCCCAGTGAGTTCCTGCAGAAGATTGTTTGTCTCTCCACATTGTAGCATTGACAGTCTCTCATTCCCACGAGTCAGATATGAAATTGAATTCCCTCATGGAAATTTTGAACACTTCCCTGAATCTTTTTGCTTAGTTCCATTTTAATCACGTCATAATAGAACTGAGAACAGCGTCAGTTTTAAGAGTCCAGTGTTAGGCAACTTGGTGTGAGTACCCAACTTGGTGAATATAGTGTAGCTAAAGGGTCTTATTATTAGAGGTGTTCACCTGGGTGATGGTTCGTTTATTCTTCCAGTGACTTTGGAGGGTTTTGTAACACCTTCCTCAGTATATTGAAGTGCTTCCTCGGGGTACAATATCTTCAAGACATATTGGACGGCAGGGATCATTCCTGTCTGATAGACCAGCCAGCACTGTAAAGCATTAAACAATGTTTAAAGCAACAGACACAGAATGCTGGAGGAACTCAGCAGGCCAAGTAGCATCTACGGACAAGAGGATTGTTCATCTCTTTTCCATAGATGTTGCCTGGCCTGCTGATTTTCCTCCAGCATTTTGTGTGTGTTGCTTTGGATTTCCTGCATCAGTTTGTGAAACAATGTTTAAGCTCACTGAACTGAGCAGGAAGTGACATTGACAATAAAAGCAATTGTGTGGAAAACTAAAGATGGATTTTTAAATAAAAAGCCACAAACCTTCAGCCCTTTCTAACAGTCTCACAAGAAGTAACAGTCCAGCATCCTTTTAATCAGGTTATGTGCCATCTTTAAAATAAATTCACAGATACTTCCATAGTGTTTGTCATTCTTTGGTCAATTTTAGCTTCTGATATTCTTCAGCCCATTCTATTTCATCATTTCTGCACTTGTTATCATTTCTGCCACCGCACTACATGCAGACGCAGGCTACTGCTTAGTTTAACACCAGCCTACCCATATCCCTTATCTAATTTGATTTTGCCCAGGGTTATTTAACTATGGATTTATTCGCCCACCTTTGGATATGATATCCCTTCTAGATTGATCAAAAGCAGAGCTAAATCTGTCACAAACAATTTTCCGTCCTTCTTATCTGTCGGAAACAATTTTCTGTATTCCTTATCACTGGCACACTCGAATTCAGGCAAGCCTGCCATTTCTGATATAGTAAATCACTATTACTACTCATCTCATCTGTACTGAATAACTTATAGGAATAAATATGTACTGTCCTGCCATCATTGCATTCTTTTTATTTGTGTTAATTAGCACTGTTCAATCAGAAATGACTCCACATTCACACTTATTGCTGACAGATTATTCTTGATTAAACACAGGCAAGACATTGTGCATTCTAATATTTGAGCACTCATTTTTGGAATGCAGTGTAAATCATAATGACCCATCATGTACTGTACGGCATGCAGTTGCAGTTACAGTACATGAGACCGGATCTTTTGCCTCTTGCTTCTGGTTTGGCATCAGTTTCATCTGTACGTTACCTCATGCACTTAGTCTGCAGTTCACAATGCTCCTTTTCTCTGAGAACGCTGTTCCACTATCCTCATTGTGAAGTTCTACTATACCTATCCTGCTGTTGTAATTTAGAAAGGAATCCATTTGTAAGGCGGAATCCTTCCAGCTGATGCCTGAGCCTTGTGCATCCTTTAATTAAACCTTTCCTGTTTGTTAATCTGTTACCAGAGAGAGGTGCCAGAATGAAAGGAAGCACTTCTCTTCATACTTAATGATCCACTAGAAATGTATATATCCCTCTAGGAACAGGAAGTAGAACAGGAGTAGACTATGTATCCCTTCAACAATTTCCTGTCTTTCAACAGGGTCGTGGATGATCTGATCTTAATTTTACTTTCCTGACAATTTTTTGCCTGAACTGAATTAGGTGCTTGCAATTTACTCACTCAAAGCCCTCACATTATTTTACACACCGCCTTCAGATCTTGCCTGAGCCTTCTTCATTTCAAAGGAAATAGCCAGAGACACTGATACCAACACCCAGATATCAGCATACATACTGATTCACAATGCAATACATCATACCTAGACACACAGCCACAGACAGTCCCTCAACTCACCATAATTTCTTCAAAAGCAGTGTCATTTTGGATCCTCAAATGAATTTGAGCTGTCATATGATCAAAATAAAGAGAGGTGGGACTTTTAAGCAACACACATCAAAGTTGCTGGTGAATGCAGCAGGGCAGGCGGGATCTTTAGGAAGAGGTACAGTCAACATTTCAGCCCGAGACTGTACCTCTTCCTAGAGATGCTGCCTGGCCTGCTGCGTTCACCAGCAACTTTTATGTGTGTAGCATGGATAGAAGATTGGCTGACTGGCAGGAGACCAAGAATGGGAATAAGTGGGGCCTTTCCTGGTTGCCTACTGGTGACCAGTGTTGTCCCGCAGGAATCGGGGTTGGTGCCACTTTGTTTAACAATATATCTCAATGGTTTGGATGCCAGAATTGAGAGCCTTATTCAAGTAGGGAGTCTGCAGAAGCAAATAAACAGATTGGGGGAATGGGAAAGAAATGGCAGTTGGATTATAGAGTAGGGAAGTAGATGGTCATGCAATTTGGTAGGAGGAATAAAGATACTGATTATTTTCTGAACAGGAAGAAAATACCAAAACCACTGGTGCAAAAGGACTTTGGAGTCCCTGAGCAGGATTCCCTAAAGATTAACTGCAGGATTGAGTAGTAAGGAAGACAAATGCAATGTTAACATTTGTTTGGAGAGGACTAGGATATGAGAGCAAAGACGTTGCACTGTGGCTTTGTGAGGGATTGGTCAGACCACTTTTAGAGTATTGTGAGTAGTTTTGGACTCTGTATCTAGGAAATGATGTGCTGGCATTGGAGAGAATTCAGAAGAGGTTCACGAGAATGATTCCTGAAATGAAAGGGTTAATCCGTGAGTAGTTTGATGGCTATGGGTGTACACTTGCTGGAGTTTAGAAGAATGGGGGGGGGATGTCATCGAAACCTATCAAATATTGAAAGGCCTAGATAGAGTGGATATGGAGAGGATATTTCCTATGGTGGGAGCAGAGGGCACAGCCTCAGAATAGGGGGACTTTGTAATGGAGAACACTCGATAAATGCACTTCTTATACATTTACATTTACACACACAAAAACATTGCCTTGCCATTCTGCTCTCAATATGCTGAGTGTACGCACTTCAATGTCTTCCCATCATATTCTCATAATGGGACCGAAAATGAGCTGGTGCGCTGGGGCTGGCTTAAGGGTACCTTTCCTGCCATACACGGTGGAATGTTCATTTTCTTTCATGATGCTGATGCATAAATGTGTACATCTTGTTTGTACATTGTCGATTCTTCTGATTATTTTGTAATAATGATTGTAACTACATTGTGGAGTGCATTATATTCTTATTTATGTGTAGTCTTAAGTTAACTTTGTTGGTAATTAAAGATGGTATGTCCTAGCACCTAATAAAAAAGAAGCGCTTTGTGCTCATTAAGAGAGAAAGAGAGAGAGAGAGAGAGAGAGAGAGAGAGAGAGAGAGAGGGAGAGGGAGAGGGAGAGAGAGAGAGAGAGAGAGAGAGAGAGAGAGAGAGAGAGAGAGGGGAGAGGTAGAGAGAGAGAGAAGAGAGAGATTGGGGCTCTGCTGGGAGTTCACACTATACTATACAGAGCAATTATTATGGTAGATATCTGTTGGTGAATATTGGTAGTTTTCTTTTCACCCTTTTCATTAATTTTTGTAAGTTTGCTTTTTGACACATCTAATATGCACCCTTGCCAAGTGACTCCAGCCATTTTTTCCATTGGTCATAGCCCACGTGTCTAACAGACATCCATTTAGAACAGAGAGGATTAATTTCTTTAGCCAGAGTATAGGGAATCTTTGGAATTAGCCTAGTCACTGAGTATATTTAAAGCGGATGTTGATAGGTTCCTGATTAGTCAAGGTGTCAAAGGTTACAGGAAGAAGACCGGAGAATGGGATAATAAATCAACCATGATGGAATGGTGGAGCAGACTCAATGGACCTAATAGCCTAATTCTGTTCCTATGTATTATGGTCTCAGTAATTTTTTATTTATAGTTGTTAATAAAGTATATTGTATTTCTTTATTTTCTTGTGTGCTTATTTTAATATTTTAAGTACCTGCAAGAAAACAATCTCAGGGTAGTATATGGTGATGTATACGTATTTTGATAATAAGTTTATTTAGCACTTTTGAAACCTGAGGGCAACTGAATGAGGGCTGTGTGTTTCAACATTGACTTAGAAGGCCTTCATTTTAATAAGGTAAATGTTTTATTTAAGGATGGACTAGATGATCTAGTATATTTGTATAATCATGTTATCAAAAAATCTAAATTCTTCAGTGAAAATGGCAAACAACATTAATTTAGATCTTTTTGAGTTATTTGATTGACTAGGAATAGTAAAAAGGGTTAAATTTAGTTACATAATAAATGCTCCTCTTTTCAGAACTGTTCACAAAGCCAATACTTATTTGCCATCTTTGATTACCTTTGAGAAGAAGGCAAAGGCATTATCAAAGTCTTGTAAAATAGGGATTCCCATAATTTGCATCTTTATTTGCATCCAGCGAAGAAATGACATACTCTGAGTGTTCCATCTCAGTGTGCCATTTACACTTCCACCAAACAGCAATTCCCTGTCACAATTGCTGATCTGACAGTGATAGTCACTGGATGTAATGTTAAGAAACACATCTCAACTCAGGAAGACATCCTTATCAGAAGTATAAATCAGAAATTTATACAACATAACTTGATAATGATTGTAAAATTGTGGAAAACGATTTCCTCTCTTTCTAGTTTGCCTGGTGCACAGAAGTATGAAATGGCTAAATTGCCTCCAAGGTGTTTTACACAATTTTATTTGATTAATTCCTTGGACCTTTGGGAAAGATGCAAGCATAAATAGAGCAGGATCTTAAAACTCAGCAGTTGCTACTTTAGAATTAAGTCACATTATAAATAAAAGGAAGAAAAATCTATAGTTTATTGAAGCTGTCCCCTTAGCTGGTGGCTGTTTTACACTTGTAGACAGATACTGTGAAAGTAGAATTGCCAATCAACATTGAGGGATAATAGACAATGTGTTGAGATTAAAATAGGAGCCGTGGTTATATTCAATCCTGCATTTGAATTACTTATTGGAGAATGTCTTGTGCTTAGAATGAAAACAAAACTTGAAGAAAATACTTAGCCACACATGATTCTGTTCTCTCTCTACTAGAGAAGAAACTAAATTAGGACATAATAAACTGACTCCGAATTGAGCATTCCTAATGAATTTGCAAGGATTTCTGGCACACATATGATGTTTGGTGTTCAAACAATGTAGATAACAAGGAAATTAGACAACAAAAGTAAATGTGAACATGAGGAAATCTGCAGATGCTGGAATTTCAATCAACACACATAAAAATTGCTGGTGAACGCAGTAGGCCAGGCAGCATCTCTGGGAAGAGGTACAGTCGACGTTTTGGGCCAAGTCCCTTTGTCCAAAAGTTGATTTGCAGATTCCACACATGAAAAGTTAGAGATGGACTCCCTCAGTTCTTTGACATTTCACAAGCCTCAAAATTCACCCAGTAATTTAGTACGCATGTCAATTAGCATTCTGCTCTAGACTGCTGTTCTGCTATATTATTCTTATCCACAGCATCACCAGGTAACAGGCTCTTGAGCATACTAGCCTGCAGTTCAGATAGTGCCATGGTGATATAAACATTAACGTTATCGGTAACTATCTGGTCAATGGAGAGACATTGTTTACACAAACTAGATGGGGATAGCACAAACTCTCAAAGTTAGAAAGGTTAAATGAAGTTTCACCAATATCGATGCTTCCCCTTTAAAAGAGACACTGGTCCTAACAATAAGGCAGCTTCCTGTGCTCTCAGTTCAACTCTCAGCAGTATTGCACGTGCCACAATTCCTCATGCAATTCTTACATAAAATTTCATTATTCAAATCAATGCCAGATTTGATTACCGAAGTAGATTAAATGTATAATGAAAGATGTGAGTCACTTAGATTTTTCACTGTGGAATAATTTACAAAGTCTTGTAACTTGGGCAGTGATGAGATAGAGTTAAACACTATTAAAACTTCCCCTTAACTGAGTGATCTGTCACATTGTTTTCTGTTGCTCCACAATCTTGTCACTTCAGTCACTTCTGCTTTGTAGAAATGTCAGCAAAAGATTGTCAGAATTTTCTTGACATCCAGAACACACCTTAGTTGCTCTGGCTAAGAATTTTAGCCTTTCACCAATTCAATAATAAAAATCTCCATGGAAAATTCTTCAGACATTGAAAGAGCCAGCAATTCGTTTCATAGAACAATGAAGATTTAAGGGTGACCTGATAGACTGAGGGAGGTATCTCAGATCACAGGGTGAATGGACATATTTTTCTCAGGGAGGAGGTGCCAAAATCACAAGGGCAGAGGTTTAAGATCAGAGGTCAGAGATTTCAAAGGGACACCAAGGGAAGCCTGTTCATGCAAGGGGTCATTTGTGATTGGAATGAGTTGCCAGAAATAGCTGTTGAGGTGGACATATTAGCAACACTTAAAAGCCATCTAGATAAGTGCATGGAGCAGGGAGATTTGGAGAGCTTTGTACCAAACACAGGCTGGTGGAGCTAGCTCACTGACCAACATAGTTAGCATGGATGAAAAGGGCCCAAAAGCCTGTTTCCATTTTATGAGGCTCTGTGACTCCATGACTCTGTGAAGGGCTAGATTGTTTGCTCTTTGTAAAATTACATGTTTATTTTCTTTCAGAATTCATGATGTAGGAATACATTTTCAAATAATCCCCTCCACACTTAGAGTAACCTTTGACACAGTAGATACTATATTAGATTAGATTATTAGATTATGAGGACACTCAGTCCTCGTTTCCTGGTCTATTGTCATTTAGAAATTCATGCATTAAGAAATGATACAATGTTCCTCCAGAGTGATATCACAAAAAAAACAGGGCAAACCAAAGACTAACACTGACTAGACCACATAATTATAACATATAGTTACAGCAGTGCAAAGCAATACCATAATTTGATAAAGAGCAGACCATGGGCATGGTTAAAAAAAAGTCTCAAATTTCCGATAGACTCCCGATAGTCCCGATAACAAGCGGCAAAAGGGAGAAACTCTCCCTGCCATAAACCTCCAGGTGCCGAAAACTGCCAATGCATTGGAAGCACCCGACTACAGCTGACTCCAAGTCCGTCTGAAAACTTCAACTCTCCGACCAGCCCTCCGACGTCGAGCACCGAACACCATCTCTGCCGAGTGCTTCGACCCCGCCCCAGCCGCTGAGCAACAAGCAATGTGGAGGAATCTCCAGAGATTCTGGATCACACAGTAGCAGCGGCAGCGAAGAAGGCATTTCAGAAGTTTCCCCAGATGTTCCTCCATACTTTTACGTCTGTCTCCATCAAATCAGGATTGTGCTCAGCACCCTACTTGACAGATTACAGATATCATTCACCGGAGTGGCCACTGCACGCTGCGTCAGGCTGCCTTCTTCTCCCCCTCCTCCTCCTCTTCTTCCTCCTTTGTATAGTCAACAAAAACTTCTTTTTATCCCTGTAATTATCTTTTTCATACATGAACTCTGCCCAGTTCACAGAGAAAAGAAATTCCAAATTTGCTCCACATTATATGCTATGCCTAAATGCTTTGATTAATATATAGCCTAGTGGTATCTCCTGGACATTCTAATCTGGCAACAGAGAGATAGAGAAAAGAGAGCAGTTGTTTTCATCAGGGTCAGGCTACATCATTGTCAAACAGTTGGCAACAATAATGCTAGCAACTAAGGTAGTATCTCCAAATCCCAACATGAAAGTTCACCGAGAGGTAACAGGCAGATCCAGCTCAATCGTACTTCGGGAAGAAGCTTGAATGCAAGAGATTAGAACACAAATCGCAATGGTAACAAACTTTCCAGCTTTTTGAGGCCGATGGAGCTGATAACAGCAATGAGGAATTGCTGTGACCTTTTCTGATCCGATGCAATATAATAACTAGTACCAAATCTGAATACTCATCTGCATGAGCTGAAGTGGTTCCTGTGAACATTCAGTCTGACAGAAGTTTCACTGTGTAAATAATAAACAGTGACATTTCCGCTCAATTATAATAAAACTGAGTAAGGTTCTGCAATGAAAGTGCAACCTTTGTAAATAGTTCATGCAATTGTAACATTTCAGCTAATAGAATTATATAATGTCACACGCTCACTGTTCTGTATGGTAATAGCACCTTGTAGCTTCAAAAATTACTATAATTATCTTCTTTTGGCTTACGAAATTAATAAGAATGCAAAATTGTGTGATAAGATCAGATCCAGAGAAACCAGACATTTTCAATTTTTGCACCATGTTTTCACTTTTGCAATTGCAATTTTTTTAATGTGTGAAACATATATTTTAATGTCTAGGTATGTTTGTTGTATACTGATAAGTAAAAGTAACTCATGGGCATCCGTTTCTGAATCACTTGATTTAACCTAAAGCGTTGTTATTTTGGTTGATTGGAATTGGGGAGATATCAGATTTAATTTCACTCTGTGTTGCAGAAGAATAAATATCACATGCCGCAGGGTTACAAAGACTAATCAACAACTACTGATTTCTAAGACGTTTTGA
The DNA here is from genome assembly GCF_030028105.1 of Mobula birostris. Taxonomy (NCBI): domain Eukaryota; kingdom Metazoa; phylum Chordata; class Chondrichthyes; order Myliobatiformes; family Myliobatidae; genus Mobula; species Mobula birostris. Next base: position 32,394,887 of record NC_092391.1, on the reverse strand, counting down.
AATGCGTAGAGGTAGTCAACGTATTCCCAGAAAGTGAATGAAATGTTTAGTAATTGGGCAAGTTTTGTGGAAAATACTATTCATTGCCTCTATTTCTGGAAGATCTAGGGTACAAGTTGTACAAATCCCAGCTCCTCTTTCCCCAACCATGACCCCGCCTTACCTTTCCAGCAACTAAAGTTTTAATAAACCACCTTTCCTTGCTCTAGAATACTTCAAGCTTCCACCTATAAACATTAGAGCAATAATGAAAAGAAAATGAATTTAAATACGGAAATGCTATTTGTTCTATAAATATTGCAGTCTGTTAAATTGTGGGATTTCATTGTTTCTGGTAAAATTTAATAAAGTGCCAAGTAAGATTCTGTGGAGGTTTAGTATGACATCAAATACTTTGCCAAACTTCTATGGATGTGCAGTAGAAAGTGTATTGACTGGCTGCACTATGGCCTGGTATGGGAGCACAAATGCTTTTGAACGGAAAATCATACAAAATGTAGTGGAGATGGCCCAGTACATCAAAGCCCTCTCAACCATTGAGCACATCTACATGAAATACTGTTACAGGAAAGCAGCATCCATCGTCAAAGATCCTTACCATGCAAGCCATGCTCTTTTCTCGCTGCTGCCATTAGGTAGAAGGTACAGGTGTCTCAGGACTCATGCCACCAGGTTCAAGAACAGGTACTGCCCCTGAACCATCAGGCTCTTGATCAAAAGGGGATAACTACACTCATCTACTGAGATGTTCCCGCAACCAATGATCTCATTTTAAGGCCTCTTTATCTTGTTATTTCATGCTCTCGTTATTTATTGCTATTTACTTATATCTGCATTTACACAGTTTGTCATTTTCTGTGTGCTCTACTTGGTCTTTCATTGATCCTGTTTACAGTTATTGTTCTATAGATTTGCTGAGTATGCCCGCAGGAAAAAAAGAATCCCAGGGTTGCATGTACTCTGATCATACATTTTACTTTGAACTTTGAAATTTGAGATAAAAATAAGAGACATCAGCAAGTGTTACTTTGGAAGATAAACTATCGATTTTGTCAAGCCTAATTTTATCAGTTCTATGTACTGTATAAGATAGAAAAGTTGCTCTTACTCTTTTGCCAGTTCCAAAAGTAGTCAGAATGTCGATTTATATACCAACGAAAATAAAAAGTTAATGTACATTTATTTTCTGTGAGGAAGAAACCCAAAGTAAGCCACAGATCGTCTAATGGAAGCATATGCCCCAGAGGTTGGGGGGGTGGGCGGTGGTAGGAGGATAAGCATCCCAAACTGACTAATCCATGGTTAATGAACCATGGAAATGAAAAATAGTGCCATGGGAGGAACAATAGGAGGAGGCCCATGTGAGGAAGATTGCCAGATACAAGGAACTGGTCAATGACTGTCAAAGGCAGGGATAGAAGCAAGGTGTGTGCCCACTGAAGTGGGCTGCCATGGCTTCGCTAGACAGTCTCTTCACAGAGCCCTCAGTGCATTGGACATTGCTGGTACAAGGAGGCAGAGGGCCATCGGCAGCATTACCAAGGCAGCAGAGAAAGCCTCAATATGGCTGTAGATGAAACAGAGAAACACAGAAAACCTGCAGCCCAATACAGGCCCTTTGACTCACAAAGCGGTGCCGAGCATGTCCTTACCTTAGAAGTTACCTAGGGTTACCCATAGCCCTCTATTTTTCTGAGCTCCATGTACCTATCCAGGAGTCTCTTAAAAGACCCTATTGTATCCGCCTCCACCACCATTGCCGGCAGTCCATTCCACACACTCACCACTCTCTGTGTAAAAAGCTTGCCCCTGACATCTACTCTGTACCTGCTTCCAAGCACCTTAAAACTATGCCCTCTCGTGCTAACTATTTCAGCCCTGGGAAAAAGCCTCTGACTATCCACACAATCAATGCCTCTCATCATCTTATACACCTCTGTCAGGTCACCTCTCATCCTCTGTTGCTCCAAGGGAAAAAGGCCAAGTTTACTCAACCTATTCTCATAAGGCATGCTCCCCAATCCAGGCAGCATCCTTGGAAATTTCCTCTGCACCATTTCTATGGCTTCCACATCCTTCCTGTAGTGAGGTGACTAGAACTGAGCACAGTACTCCAAGTGGGGTCTGACCAGGGTCCTACATAGCTGCAACATTACCTCTCAGCTACTAAACACAATCCCACAGTGGATGAAGGCCAATGCACCATATGCTTTCTTAACTACAGAGTCAACCTGCACAGCAGCTTTGAATGTCCTATGGACTCAAACCCCAAGATCCCTCTGATCCTCCACACTGCCAAGAGTCTTACCATTAATACTATATTCTGTCATCATATTTGACCTCCCAAAATGAACTACCTCACACTCATCCGGGTTGAACTCTGTCTGCCACTTCTCAGCCCAGTTTTGCATCCTATCAATGTCCATCTGTAACCTCTGAGAGCCCTCCACACTATCCACAACATCTCAAACCTTTGTGTCATCGGCAAATTTACTAACCCATCCCTCCACTTCCTCATCCAGGTTATTTATAAAAATTGTGAAGAGAAGGGGTCCCAGAACAGATCCCTAAAGCACACCACTGGTCACCGATCTCCATGCAGAATATGACCCATCTACAACCACCCTTTGCCTTCTGTGGGCAAGCCAGTTCTGGATCCACAAAGCAAAGTCCCCTTGGATCCCATGCCTCCTTACTTTCTCAATAAGACTTGCATGGGGTACCTTGTCAAATACCTTGCTGAAATCCACATACACTACATCTACTGCTCTACCTGCATCAATGTGTTTAGTAAGATCCTCAAAAAATTCAATCAGGCTCGTAAGGCATGACCTGCCTTTGACAAAGCCGTGCTGACTATTCCTAATCATATTATGTCTCTCCAAATGTTCATAAATCCTGCCTTTCAGAATCGTCTCCATCAATTTACCAACCACTGAAGTAAGACTCAGTGGTCTATAATTTCCTGGATTATCTCTACTTTCTTTCTTGAATAATGGATCAACATTTACAACCCTCCAATCCTCCAGAACCTCTCCCGTCCCCATTGATAATGCAAAGATCATCAGCAGAGGCTCTGCAATCTCCTCCCTCGCCTCCCACTGTAGCCTAGGGTACATCTCATCCGGTCCCGGTGAAGAGAGCAATTCCTTGGAGAATCTACAGCACATGCTACCTGAACATAATTCGTGGCTTGATCAAGCACATCTGGGTCACCTGAGTGAGGGTGTCTGATGTTGAAAGACCCAAAACACCTGATGGCCTGATACATCACTCATAATGTGTTCAGAGCATCGTGCAATGCATTCTTCAAAAAATAGATTGAACTAGTGAAAGCTGAAATTAAGCTTAGTGCAAGTATCAATGGAGTAGTTACACACAGTGTTTTTCTTCATAGCATTCAAATAAACAGAGAGGGAAATGTTGTCGAAGTATTAACTGTATTGGGCAGCAAATGATTTTAACTTACCTACAAGGTAAGTATCTAACCGGGACCATCCCTTTTGAGAGATAAAATTGGTGGCTGGGCAACACACACAAAATGCTGGAAGAACTCAGCCAGCCAGGCAGCATCTAGGAAAAGAGTACAGTCAATGTTTCAGGCCAAAACACTTCGGCAGCACTGCCTGGCCTACTGAGTTCCTTCGGCATTGTGAGTGCATTGCTTGGATTTCCAGCATCTGCAGATTTTCTTTTGCTTGAAATGGGTAGCTGGAAAGGGTTTGAAGTAACATGGAAACATAGAAACATAGAAAATAGGTGCAGGAGTAGGCCATTCGGCCCTTTGAGCCTGCACCGCCATTTATTATGATCATGGCTGATCATCCAACTCAGAACCCCGCCCCAGCCTTCCCTCCATACCCCCTGACCCCCATAGCCACAAGGGCCATATCTAACTCCCTCTTAAATATAGCCAATGAACTGGCCTCAACTGTTTCCTGTGGCAGAGAATTCCACAGATTCACCACTCTCTGTGTGAAGAAGTTTTTCCTAATCTCGGTCCTAAAAGGCTTCCCCTCTATCCTCAAACTGTGGCCCCTCGTTCTGGACTTCCCCAACATCGGGAACAATCTTCCTGCATCTAGCCTGTCCAATCCCTTTAGGATTTTATACGTTTCAATCAGATCCCCCCTCAATCTTCTAAATTCCAACGAGTACAAGCCCAGTTCATCCAGTCTTTCTTCATATGAAAGTCCTGCCATCCCAGGAATCAATCTGGTGAACCTTCTTTGTACTCCCTCTATGGCAAGGATGTCTTTCCTCAGATTAGGGGACCAAAACTGCACACAATACTCCAGGTGTGGTCTCACCAAGGCCTTGTACAACTGCAGTAGTACCTCCCTGCTCCTGTACTCGAATCCTCTCGCTATAAATGCCAGCATACCATTCGCCTTTTTCACCGCCTGCTGTACCTGCATGCCCACTTTCAATGACTGGTGTATAATGACACCCAGGTCTCGTTGCACCTCCCCTTTTCCTAATCGACCACCATTCAGATAATAATCTGTGTTCCTATTTTTGCCACCAAAGTGGATAACTTCACATTTATCCACATTAAATTGCATGTGCCATGAATTTGCCCACTCACCCAACCTATCCAAGTCACCCTGCATCCTCTTAGCATCCTCCTCACAGCCAACAGCGCCACCCAGCTTCGTGTCATCCGCAAACTTGGAGATGCTGCATTTAATTCCCTCATCCAAGTCATTAATATATATTGTAAACAACTGGGGTCCCAGCACTGAGCCTTGCAGTACCCCACAAGTCACCGCCTGCCATTCTGAAAAGGTCCCGTTTATTCCCACTCTTTGCTTCCTGTCTGCTAACCAATTCTCCACCCACACCAATACCTTACCCCCAATACCGTGTGCTTTAAGTTTGCACACTAATCTCCTGTGTGGGACCTTGTCAAAAGTCTTTTGAAAATCCAAATATACCACATCCACTGGTTCTCCCCTATCCACTCTACTAGTTACATCCTCAAAAAATTCTATGAGATTCGTCAGACATGATTTTCCTTTCACAAATCCATGCTGACTTTGTCCGATCATTTCACCGCTTTCCAAATGTGCTGTTATCACATCCTTGATAACTGACTCCAGCAGTTTCCCCACCACCGACGTTAGGCTAACCGGTCTATAATTCCCCGGTTTCTCTCTCCCTCCTTTTTTAAAAAGTGGGGTTACATTAGCCACCCTCCAATCCTCAGGAACTAGTCCAGAATCTAACGAGTTTTGAAAAATTATCACTAATGCATCCACTATTTCTTGGGCTACTTCCTTAAGCACTCTAGGATGCAGACCATCTGGCCTTGGGGATTTATCTGCCTTCAATCCCTTCAATTTACCTAACACCACTTCCCTACTAACATGTATTTCGCTCAGTTCCTCCATCTCACTGGACCCTCTGTCCCCTACTATTTCTGGAAGATTATTTATGTCCTCCTTAGTGAAGACAGAACCAAAGTAATTATTCAATTGGTCTGCCATGTCCTTGCTCCCCATAATCAATTCACCTGTTTCTGTCTGCAGGGGACCTACATTTGTCTTTACCAGTCTTTTCCTTTTTACATATCTATAAAAGCTTTTACAGTCCATTTTTATATTCCCTGCCGGTTTTCTCTGATAATCTTTTTTCCCCTTCCTAATTAAGCCCTTTGTCCTCCTCTGCTGAACTCTGAATTTCTCCCAGTCCTCAGGTGAGCCACTTTCTCTGGCTATTTTGTATGCTTCTTCTTTGGAATTGATACTATCCCTAATTTCTCTTGTCAGCCACGGGTGCACTACCTTCCTTGATTTATTCTTTTGCCAAACTGGGATGAACAATTGTTGTAGTTCATCCATGCAACCTTTAAATGCTTGCCATTGCATATCCACCGTCAATCCTTTAAGTGTCATTTGCCAGTCTATCTTAGCTAATTCATGTCTCATACCTTCAAAGTTACCCCTCTTTAAGTTCAGAACCTTTGTTTCTGAATTAACTATGTCACTCTCCATCTTAATGAAGAATTCCACCATATTATGGTCACTCTTACCCAAGGGGCCTCTCACGACAAGATTGCTAATTAACCCTTCCTCATTGCTCAGAACCCAGTCCAGAATAGCCTGCTCTCTAGTTGGTTCCTCGACATGTTGGTTCAAAAAACCATCCTGCATACATTCCAAGAAACCCTCTTCCTCAGCACCTTTACCAATTTGGTTCACCCAATCTACATGTAGATTGAAGTCACCCATTATAACTGCTGTTCCTTTATCGCACACATTTCTAATGTCCTGTTTAATACCATCTCCGACCTCACTACTACTGTTAGGTGGCCTGTACACAACTCCCACCAGCGTCTTCTGCCCCTTAGTGTTACGCAGCTCTACCCATATCGATTCCACATCTTCCCGGCTTATGTCCTTCCTTTCTATTGCGTTAATCTCTTCTTTAACCAGCAACGCCACCCCACCTCCCCTTCCTTCATGTCTATCCCTCCTGAATATTGAATATCCCTGAACGTTGAGCTCCCATCCCTGGTCACCCTGGAGCCATGTCTCTGTGATCCCAACTATATCATAATCATTAATAACAATCTGCACTTTCAATTCATCCACCTTATTACGAATGCTCCTTGCATTGACACACAAAGCCTTCAGGCGCTCTTTAACAACTCTCTTAGCCCTTATACAATTATGCTGAAAAGTGGCCCTTTTTAATGCTTGCCCAGGATTTGTTGGCCTGCCACTTTTACTTTTCTCCTTAGTACTTTTTGCTTCTACCCTCACTTTACACCCCTCTGTCTCTCTGCACTGGTTCCCATCCCCCTGTAGTGAACTAACCTCCTCTCGCCTAGCCTCTTTATTTTGATTCCCACCCCCCAACCATTCTAGTTTAATGCCACAGGAAGGGTCAGCGCAAAGCAAATGCTAAGTATTCCCTCAATAGATAGAAGGAGAAATACCTTTGCAGAAAGTGTGCAGAAGTTCAAGAAAGCCACAAGGTCAACGTGCAATAATGTAAGATGGCAAACCAGCATCACTTGCAAAGTCAAAAGACATCAGGTTCCAGTTGATGTTGCAGTGTCCTCCGAGCTTGGCACTTAGCTTGCAGAAATTTCATCACCAGTAGAGGCGACATCTTCAGTATACAGGTGTTGGTTTTCTCTCTGGGAGTATTTGCGTTTATATAGTCCCCAATTTCTTACCTCTGTCCTGATCAGCTACTCCTTCAGTTGACTATTGAATTCTATTGGCTCGCTTTTCATTGGGATTTATGGCGTCTGTTTTGATATATTTGTTTGCAGAGTTATCAGAAGAGAACTATGCTTCTGAAAGTTCTTGTGCAGCGACAATGGATCACGTCTCCGTACCGCCAGTTTGTGTTCCCATAAACGAGTTGGGAGTTCAATCAAGTTCCAATTCCATTTAGATGATGTGGTGACATGACCCAAGGTGCCATGTCGATACCTAGTAAAGGAATTCTGCACTGTTGAAAGTGACTTATTTTTCATCTGTATGTTAAAATGGACTTTATCTGCCCTGTTGGATAAATACAGAATAGCCTATGGCACTATACAAAGAATTCCTCAGAAAGCCTGGCCAACATTTTACTCTCACCCGACATTTAACATAATTGATTTTGGTTACTTCATTACTGTCCTTCCAGATTTGCATATTCCAAATTGTGTTCACAGCTCCTCATCAATGACAGGTGATCCTGGATGCATACATTCACAGTGAAGTAGCTCGTCGAGCTGCTGTTTCACTGCTCCAGTGACCAAGGTTTAGTTTCATACCTTGGGTGTTATCAGTGCAGAGTCTGTAGGTTCTCCCTGGGGTGTGGGCTCCAGCAACTTCCCTGATCCCAGTAACCAATCATTTAGAAGATTAATTGGCTGCTGTAAATTATCCTTTGTTGACGAATGGTAGAATCTCAGGGGCAGAGAGGGTTGAAGTTGAAGTGAATACGGGGGAGTAAAATGAATTAGGGTAGGATTTGTGTAAACATGGGTATTTGATAGTTGGCACAGTCTTAGTGAGCTAAAGGGCCTGGATCTAGACTATATTTCTCAGTGAATCTATGACATCACAATTTTATGCTGGCCTCAATATAAATGAAATATTCATGTTTACATTTCAACCTCTATTTTGTGTTTGCCAGATGATAAAGAAAGGGCTCATCTTCCCGCCTTAACAGTAATAGAGTTCCTCTTGTCCTTACCTACCACCCTCTCCACCTCTGCGACCAAAACATCATCCTCCACAAGTTCCACCATTTCCAAAGGAATCCTACCACCAAACAGATCTTTACCTCCCCACTCTCTACACTTTTCACAGCCATGGCTCCTTCCATGATTCCCTTGTTCAGTTGTCCCTCCCCACTAATCTCCCTCCCGCACTCATCCCTGCAGGAGGCCCAACTGCTACGCCAGTCCATTCACATCCTCCCTCACCTCAGGGACTCAAACAGTCCTTCCAGGTGAGGCAACACTTCACCTGTAAATCTACTGAGGTAATAGAACGTAGAACATAGAATAGTACAGCACAGTACAGGCACTTCGGCCCACAATGTTGTGCCGACCCTCAAACCCTGCCTCCCATAGAAGCCCCCACCTTAAATTCCTCCATATACCTGTCTAGTAGTCTCTTAAATTTCACTAGTGTATCTGCCTCCACCACTGACTCAGGCGGTGCATTCCATGCACCAACCACTCTCTGAGTAAAAAACCTTCCTCTAATATCCCCCTTGAACTTCCCACCCCTTTCCTTAAAGCCATGTAGCCATGTCCTCTTGTATTGGGCAGTGGTGCCCCGGGGAAGAGGCGCTGGCTATCCACTCTATCTATTCCTCTTATTATCTTGTACACCTCTATCATGTCTCCTCTCATCGTCCTGCTCACCAAAGAGTAAAGCCCTAGCTCCCTTAATCTCTGATCATAATGCATACTTTCTAAACCAGGCAGCATCCTGGTAAATCTCCTCTGTACCCTTTCCAATGCTTCCACATCCTTACTATGGTGCGGTGACCAGAACTGGACACAGTACTCCAAGTGTGGCCTAACCAGAGTTTTATAGAGCTGCATCATTACATCACGACTCTTAAACTCTATCCCTTGACTTATGAAAGCTAACACCCCATAAGCTTTCTTAACTACCCTATCCACCTGTGAGGCAACTTTCAGGGATCTGTGGACATGTACCCTGAGATCCCTCTACTCCTCCACACTACCAAGTATCCTGCCATTTACTTTGTACTCTACCTTGGAGTTTGTCCTTCCAAAGTGTACCACCTCACACTTCTCCGGGTTGAACTCCATCTACCACTTCTCAGCCCACTTCTGCATCCTATCAATGTCTCTCTGCAATCTTTGACAATCCTCTACACTATCTACAACACCACCAACCTATGTGTCATCTGCAAACTTGCCAACCCACCCTTCTACCCCAACATCCAGGTCGTTAATAAAAATCACGAAAAGTAGAGGTCCCAGAACAGATCCTTGTGGGACACCACTAGTCACAATCCTCCAATCTGAATGTACTCGCTCCACCACCACCCCCTGCCTTCTGCAGGCAAGCCAATTCTGAATCCACCTGGCCAAACTTCCCTGGATCCCATGCCTTCCAACTTTCTGAATAAGCCTACCGTGTGGAACCTTGTCGATTACCTTACTAAAATCCATATAGATCACATCCACTGCACTACCCTCATCTATATGCCTGGTCACCTCCTCAAAGAACTCTATCAGGCTTGTTGGACACGATCTGCCCTTCACAAAATTGCTGACTGTCCCTGATCAGACCATGATTCTCTAAATGCCTATAGATCTTATCTCTAAGAATCTTTTCCAACAGCTTTCCCATCACAGACGTAAGGCTCACTGGTTTATAATTACCCGGACTATCCCTACTACCTTTTTTGAACAAGGGGCCAACATTCGCCTCCCACCAATCCTCCGGTACCATTCCCATGGACAACAAGGACATAAAGATCCTAGCCAGAGGCTCAGCAATCTCTTCTCTCACCTCGTGGAGCAGCCTGGGGAATATTCTGTCAGGCCCTGGGGACTTATCTGTCCTAATGTATTTTAACAACTCCAACACCTCCTCTCCCTTAATATCAACATGCTCCAGAACATCAACCTCACTCATATTGTCCTCACCATAATCTATTGTGTTCAGGTCTTCTGATACAGTCTCCTGCACATTGGTGAGACATGTCATAAATTGGGGTCCGCTTCATCAAGCACCTCCACTCTATCCGTCAAAAGCAGAACTTCCCGATGGCCAAACTTTTTAATCCCGATTCCAATTCCAGTTTCCACATGTCAGTCTATAGGTGAAACTACCTTTACATTGGTGGAGGAGCAACACCTTATATTTTATTTGGGTAGTCTCCAACCTGATGGCATGCATATCAATTTCTCCTTCCTGAGAAAAGTCTTTTTCCCCCCCCCTCCCCTATTCTTCTTTTCCCTGCTCTGACCTGTTAGATCTTCTCATCTGCCTAAAACCTCCCCATGGGTCCCCTCCTCCTTCCCTTTCTCCTCTCAGAATCCTTCCTTTCCAGCCCTTTACCTTTCATACCCACCTGACTTTGCTTATCACCTTCCAGCTATCCTCTTTCTGCCCCCTCCCCTCCTTTTTATCCTGGCATCTTCTTCCTTCCTTATCAGTCCTGAAGAAGTGTCTCAACCCAAAACGTTGACTGTTTATTCATTTCTATAGATGCTGTCTGATCTGTTGAATTCCTCTAGCTTTTTATATGTGTTGCTTTGGATTTTCAGCATCTGCAGACTTCTTCGTGTTTAAGAGAGGAGTAGGTTATCTTCAATTTGGGTTCTAATCACACTTACCTTACATTAGAGATTTATTTTCTTTTATGTTGAGTAAAGTGGATAAAAGATCGAGGTATATTGTCACAGAATCTCATTGTTGAAAATTGTAAAGCAAGATTCAGTTGTTAAATCTATGGGATTGTGCTCTGTTCCCAACAGCCATCCTAAACTACTGATTGTATTTATTTCAGTTTCCCTTCCCATTCCCACACTGACATATTTGTCCTTGGCCTTCTTCACTGTCATGATGAAGTCAAGCTAAAAGAACAACACCTCATATTCTGCCTGGGCAGCCTACAGCCAAATGGTATGAAAAGAAAGCTATTTGGAGGCAGCATCATTGAGGGTACCAAGAAAACAAATTGGATACAAAGGTTGCCGATGAACTCTTTTGATTACTGAATGTTTTTTAAGAACTTAGACATTCAATAACTACCAGATAAATCATCATTGCTCTTGTCATTACAGCCAAGCATTTTTGGAGTTTAAAAAGAAAGGGATAAAAAATACAACTTGCCTTTTAGTTGTATAACAGAACAAAAACCTGGTGATAAAAATAGAGTGATCCTAATTCACAGAGAAAAGCACAGACTGAGAAACAAGTGTAAATTTGAGGGGGAAAATTGACAAAATAAATATTAACAAAATTAGGAAGATCAAAGTTTGAAGCTTGAATGAAGGTGAGTTTCCCAAACACAACACATTTATTTCTTCCCTTAGACAAAGGCTAATTAAGAATAAATGTTGAATTGGTTTTAACACCATTTTCTTTTAGATTATATTTTCTGTTTTATTGCATTAACCACATTAGGACAGCAGCCGATCTATACTGGAGACCTTATTAAGCATGATGTGGCCATTAACTAGTGTATTATTTTCGTACAGAATATAGTTTCAATGCTACTATATTTTTACGATGTTCAATTATCCAAAAATGTTTTTCTGGTGTATTAACCTGCAATACATACAGGGTTTTGTTTATATGCAGCGGACCCACAAATTCGACAGCACGAAATGCAACTGAAGCAAAATAGTGGAAAAAATTAATCAACCTACAAAATTCTGGTTGGGTGTCTTCTGCAAAGTTGGATGCAGTGTAATAGATATTCAGATGATATTTTGGATTCTAACTCAGCTGTAATCTGCAATGGCACTTTATTTTTGGAAGTTTTGAAAAGAAACTAACAATTATTCATAACTATTGGAAGGTGTATTGTGATAAAGGCAATTATTAAGGATGTTTTCTGTGTCCATAAAGCCAGTAGGAGAGAATGAGTTGTGCTGAAAATATGTGCTGGAAAGGCAGTGCATGATTAACCTCCCTCAGTCTGACCCAGTGCAGATGGCAGATAAAATTTGTACTGAAAGTTTATTATCTATGACTGTAATGTCCAGCCAATATCTACTATGCGGTTTATTAAGACATCATTTTTTAACTGGCTACAAATTCAAGAGATGTGAGCAACACTGAAGCCAGCCTAATTAAAGCCAGAAGTTGTACTTCCGGAAGGGAGATATTCAAAACTTCTAAAAAAATTACTGGAAATTAGTACAAAGTTTTGAGAAAATTGTTGGAATCTCTGGTAATATCTCCAGGCAGGCACATCACATTGAGACTGAACACACATTCCAGTTCTGCCCGGAAGTATTACATAAGAACATAAGAAATAGGAGCAGGAGTAGTACATCTGGCATGTTAAGCCTGCACTACCATTTAATAAGATCATGACTGACCTGATTCTGGACCCAATTCCACCTACCTGACTTTTCCTCATAATCCTTAGTTCCTCTGCTAGACAAAAATCTATCTAACTGTGTCTCAAAAATTCTTTTGAGGTAACCTCCATTGCTTCCCTGGGCATAGAATTATGCAGGTTCACTACTCTCTGGGAAAAATTGTTTCTCTTCATCTGCATTCTAAATCTATTCCCTTGAATCTTGAGGCTATATTCCTAGTGCTAGTTGTACTTACCAGTGAAAACTACTTTCTTCCCTTTATCTTAACTATCCTTTCCATAATTTTGTATGTTTCTATAATATGCCCTCTTGTTCTTCTGAACTCCAGCAACTCAATATCCCCTTACAAGCTGACCACCTCACATCCGGAATCAACCCAATGAACCTCTTCTACACCATCTCTCAAGCCAGTACATCATTCCTCAAGTAAGGAGATCAGAACTGTGTGCAGTACTCCAGGTGCGGCCTAAACAGTACCTTGTACAGTTGCAGCATAACCCCTCTGGTCTTAAATTCAGCTCTCCAGCAATGAAGGCTAGCATTCCATTTGCCTTCTTGATAACCTATTGCACCTACAAGCCTACCTTTAGTGACTCATGCACATGCACTTCCAATTACCTCTGCATGCTGCAATCTTACAGCATTTAAATAACAATCTGATCTTCTATTTTTCTTTCCAAAGTGGATGGCCTCACATTTGCCTGCATTATACTTAACTGCAAACCCTTGCTCACTCACTCAACCTATCTATATGTCTCTGCAGATTCTCCACATTCTCTGCAAAATTTGCTTTTCTACTCAATTTAGTGTCATGAGCAAACTGGGATATGCTACACTCAATCCCCTCTTCCAAATCATTAATGTATATTGTGAATATGCATCACCAATCCCTGCAGCACTCAGCACACCACTGACTGCCAACCAAAAGAATACCCATTCTTCCCAACTCTCTACTTTCTATCAGTTAGCCAATCTTCTATCCATGCTAATACATTGCCCCCAGCTCCATGCTTTCTTATAGATAAGTCTTCTATGCAGCATCTTACAGAACATCTTCTGGAAATCCAGGTATACGACATCCACCTGTCCCTTTCTATCTATTGCGATCAATATATCCTCAAAGAACTTCATTGCTGTGAGTAAGATGCTAATTGGGTAATTCCAAGCAATGAACAACTCAGGGCATTGACATACCACCAGAAAAAAATTAAAACATCACACATGTGCAGTCAAGATCAATTAATTCATCATCAAATCCATCCCCAAGGAACTCCTTCAAAGGATACACCATATCAGACACCTACTTCATTCATTTAAAAACATTCAATCAGGATTCATAGCTAACTTAAATGATCAATAAGTGATTATCAAAATTAACAAATTATTAACAAATAAATATTTAGCAAAATTATTAAATAACATAAATAATCAACAGAAATAAATAACATATACAGTATTTATAACTAACAGGAATTCATAAATACTGCACTTTACCTTCGCATGCATCACACTACTCAAAACTTCACAGCCTCATCTCACAGCTTTTATACACACTTCCAATCTTTATATCAGTTAGTCACTGCCAGGTGCTTCTGTGGCTCAAAACAGAACCTGACATTTACCAACCAAAGAGCCTGTTGCGTACGGTCTCAAACTGTCCCATTGTTCAGGATATGGTAATGATGCTCAGGCCTCAGTGAAAGGCCCTTACAGCATGTCTAGTGAAGCTTAGTTGTGTTTTCTACCCTCCTCAGTTGCATAATCACACAAAGATCTGTGAACATAAGAATGGAACCATAGAAATTGGAAAGAGCCAGCTAAACAAGATGTGCTCAGTACAGTATTTTGGAGCCCATATCTATTCACCAACATCTCAGCTTCATGACTCTAATGGTAATCCCTGACCACTATGATTTTCTGCACTTGGTTGTTCCATGGATGTTCTGGGGAGATGTGTCCTCCAGATCTGTGCCCCTATATGGCAGTGACCATTTCCTTGGTGTCTCAGCAGTAAATCCTAAATTCATTCCTCAAAACAGAATCCCTTACAAAAAAATATATCTTTCCAAAAGAATAACTTGTCATGGTTGTCTCCGATCCACTGAACTTTATTTAATTTTGAAATATAGTGCAGAACTGGCCCTTCTGACCCAACAAGTCACACCACCCAGCAACCTGTCTATTTTAACCCGAGATTATTCCGAGGACAATTTATAACGATCAATTAACCTACTAGCCAGTACACCTCTGGACCGTGGGAGGAAACTGGAGCACTTGGAGGAAACATACGCATTCATGGGGAAGACGTACAAACTCCTTACAGATGGAATTGAAATCCGAACTTCCATGGTCCAAAATATAACAGCATTGTGCTAACCGCTAGTAAACCATAGTGCCCCTTCAACAAGTAAAGTCACTGAGGATTCATAGATCATCAAATTGTGCAGGATAGACATGGGTTCATTCAGCCTACTTTGTTCCTGCTGACCGTGATGCGTATCTACACTAATTCCTGAATTAGACCTGTATCCTTCTATGCCTTTCCTATACAAGTACTTGTCCAAGTACCTTTTAACTGTTGTAATTGCAGCTGCCTCTACCACCTCCTCTGGTAGCTCAGTCCAGATATTCACCACGCTCTGTATGAAAAACACACTTTTCTGATCTCCTTTAAATTTCTACCACTCTCACTTTAAACCTGTGTTCACTAGTTCTAGACTTCCCTGCCCTGGGAAAATGATCCTGACTCCCTATCCTATCTATGCCCCTCTTAATTCTATAAACTTTTGTGAGGTCACCTCTCAGCCTTCTACATTCCAGTCAGAATAAAGCCAACCTATTCAATCTCTGCATTATAACCGCAGCCTAATGATAGCAGTGGATAAATTCCTCCAGTTGCCTGCCACTGTATTCTGGGCATGGTTTAGTTGATTGGCAATGTCCAGTTTGGCAGAAAATGCATCAAATCTGGGTTACATAAGCAACAATATCATCAGTTGCTTCCTCTCTCTGTTTCGTCAGTTGCTTACTCTGTATGTGGTGGTCAATTTGCTGTACGAAGTACATGTGTTCATCGCAATCAAAATACTGAGGAGGTTAACAAATTTAGAACTATAAAGATTGTACTACTTGTCCCATCTCCAGTCATTTTTTCAATGGAATCCTTTATGATTTTGAGAATTTAAAGATTATACTGAAGTAAAGCTTTGAATTGGATCTATTATGGTTATTAGTCTATTATGAGTATGAAAATGAATCTGAGGGTTGCATATGGTAACATATATGTGTTTTAATGTTAAATTTACTTAGAATTTTTGAATCTCAAATTAATTGTGAAACATGAATTTGTGGTTTGCAGTAGATCTGACTGCAGTTCAGATATAAAAAATGACAGTATTAATCTTAGATTTATTAAATTCTGGCAAGAGTTTGAACAAACTCTGTGAACCATCTGGTGATGGATTGGTCTCCCACTTATTGGCCTCTAAAGTGTAGCATTCCGAGGCAGTGAAATATCAGAGTCAGATGTTGTTTCCCATAAATTGAAGCTCAGATTGTCTAACAGGACCAAATCACACTTGATTAGAGCTGGTTTCAATAATCCCTTAGCTGTAACTGTGCAAAAATCTCTCCCATTTAGATGAAAATAAAAATGTCATCAAATAAAAATACATCTTAAGGAGTTGGCCTATTTTTTTTTCATTCTGTCATGAATGGAAGAAAGATTTTTTAAGTAGGTTATCATCCTGCTGGTACACACAAGGTGGGTTCAAAGAGTTTGAAATCACTGCAAGTGCTGTTCTGTAAACTCCTTGCTACAGCCACCACTCCATACATATTGTGCTAGACAGGAAATGAAGTGTTTTGTTTGCATGTTTCTGACAAGTTGTTAGAAAATTCAAAAACCTATATGGAAATATTTGCAGTGCTCGTGCTGACAACTATTGTGTTGTTTTGGATCAATCAAAACAAGAAAATAAAGTGGAACATATGACAATGTTTCCCAAATACATTTACACATAGCCCACTATACTATGTATTCATCTTCCTTGGGTGGATACAGCCTTAATTCCATCGCTTGGATTCTGTTCCATCTAAAAATTCATCTGTCTTATTCAGTCAGCAATTTATCTTGGAACCCATAGACCAAGAAGTAGAGTTCTCTGCACCCACCACCAAAAAATTAGATATTGAAGAAAATTTTCAGTTTTTGACCATCTAAACTTCTAGTAAGACTGCTGTATCCAAGGATCCAAACAACCTTCTAAATATTTTACAAAGCGATGATAACTGCATGCCAAGCTAATGCAATGATTATCCTTCAAAAAAGATTTACTCTCAGTTGCACCACATTTAGCTCTCTGGATAAACTCCATCAGCAGATGTAAGGCAAAAATCCATTTGAACCAGAATTAAACTTGGACTATAAATGCACTATATTTTTCTTCTGCATCTCTGACACTTTTCTCCTTCTGTCTGACTCACTGTCTCTGCGACCCATTTTTAATTATTCCCTGAACTGAATTAAAAAGTATTAGTAAGTAATGGAATTTTCTTCATAAAAAACCAACTATTTCAGCATATATTCCTACACCTCTGTTACCATCTATTTGTATTTGTTCCTTTGTTTATCTTTCTCATTTCTCTCCCCTCTCTTTCTCGCTCTCCCACCATTTACCTTTTCCCCTCCCCTTCCCCCCTCTCACCCTCTCCCCCCTCTCTCCCTGTCTTTCCCTCTCTCCTTCCCTCTGCATGTCCATTAGTACAATCTGTCTTGCTGGGTTTATCTCCGCATTCCTGCTATTAACTGCAAATAACATGAGAAAAGAAACACAATCACCCTCTAAATGCCCTCATTAAGGCATTGGAACTGGCCTCATACTTTGACCTATCCATCCCAATTTTTCTGCAACTTTGTTACCATTTTAGTCTCTCCCAGTTCTGATGAACATCTGACCTCAAATGCTAAGTCTGTTTCTCCTTCCAAAAATGTTGCCCAATCTGAGTTTCCAATATTTCTTTTTTGATTTCCAGTAATAGCAAATATTTTTTATTTGTTTGTCATTCCTTAGTTGTGTTTTAATACCCCATCTTTGCTCCAATTCAGTTGTTCTTGGCATGATCTCAATGTCAACAGTGAATTCTGAACTCGTTGTTGTTCTTCCTTGAACTGTGGCAAACCATAGCTACTCTCGGAGTCTGGAAGTAATCTCTGTTTGGGAGAATCAGAATCAGGTTTATTATCACCGGCATGTGACGTGAAATATGTTAATTTAGCAGCAGCAGTTCAATGCAATACATAATCTAGCAGAGGGAAAAAAATAATAATAATAAATAAAACATAGTAAAAAAAATAAACAAGTAAATCAATTACATATATTGAATACATATAAAAGAATGTGCAAAAACAGAAATTCTGTATATTAAAAAAGTGAGGTAGTATCCAAAGCTTCAATGTCCATTTAGGAATTGGATGGCAGAGGGGAAAAAGCTGTTCCTGAATCGCTCAGTGTGTGCCTTCAGGCTTCTGTATCTCCTAACTGATGGTAACAGTGAGAAAAGGGCATGCCCTGGATGCTGGAGGTCCTTAATAATGGACACTGCCTTTCTGACACACCGCTCCCTAAAGATGTCCTGGGCACTTTATAGGCTAGTACCCAAGATGGAGCTGACTAGATTTACAACCTTCTGCAGCTTCTTTCAGTCCTGTGCAGTAGCCCCTCCGTACCAGACAATGATGCAGCCTGTCAGAATGCTCTTCACAATACAACTATAGAAGTTTTTGAGTGTATTTGTTGACATGCCAAAGTATTTCAAACTCCTAATAAAGTATAGCCACTGTCTTGCCTTTGTAACTACATCAATATGTTGGGACCAGGTTAGATCCTCAGAGATCTTGACACCAGGAACTTAAAGCTGCTCACTTCCATGAGGATTGGTATGTGTTCCTTCGTCTTATCTTTCCTAAAGTCCACAATCAGCTCTTTCATCTTACTGATGTTGAGTGCCAGGTTGTTGCTGCAGCACCATTCTTCTAGTTGGCATACCTCACTTTTCGTCACCACCTGAGATTCTACCAACAATAATTGTATCGTCAGCAAATTTATAGATGGTGTTTGAGCTATGCCTAGCCACACAGTCATGTGTATATAGGTAATAGAGCAGTAGGCTAAGCACACAGCCCTGAGGTGTGCCAGTGTTGATCGTCAGTGAGGAAGATAGGTTATCACCAATCCACACAGACTGTGGTCTTCTGGTTAGGAAGTCGAGGATCCAATTGCAGGGGGAGATGCAGAAGCCCACGTTCTTCAATTTTTCAATCAAGATTGTGGGGATTATGGTATTAAACGCTGAGTGAGATGTCTTTGCTTGGCAGGTGCTGCATACTTCAATAACATTCTGTAACTTTTTATTTTGGTGTTCCTTCTACAGTTGTTCTGTATAATGGAAAATACATGTTTTTCTAATGATTTTATGAATCAGGACATCCCAATGCTCTTTATTCCCAATTAAGTAAGTTTGATGTTTTGTCATTGACGTGATGCAGAAAACTGCAAGTAGCCTGTACATGGTCTGATTCCACAAAGACCATGTGATACACAAATTGACATTCCATATTATTCATTTTGATTGAAGAAAAATGTTAGATATTGTTGCATAGTACTTTAAGAAAACATCCTTATTCTCCAAATACAAAACTATAGTCTATGCAGTTGACTGAGCACTTTTAGTCATAAGATTAAGTTTGTTGTGGAGCCTACAAGGGGAAAACAATTCTAGATTGGGTGTTGTGCACTAAACCAGATATTAGAAGAGAAGTAATAAAGAATAAAAAATAAGTTACCTCAAACAGTCTAACAGGAGGGGGGTCATTACTTCCCCAGTGATAGGTTGACTCATTATAGAGCCTAATAGCCAATAGTAATAATGACCTCACATATCTTCAAATCTGAAGATAAGCAGGCTAAACATAACAAAGGAGATACCAAAAGCTTTTCACATATATAATAAGTAAAAGAAATGCATGGACTGCAAGAAAGTGACACTGGAGAAGTAGTAATTGGGGACAAGGAAATGGTGGACAAACTTTGTGTCAGTCTTCACTGTGGAAGACAAGAGCAGTAGGCCAGAAATTCGAGAGGGTCAGGGTGCAGAAGTGAGTGTAGTTGCTTTTAATAAAGCGAAGGTGCTTGCAAAGGCCTGACGGTAGATTAGTCCCCTGGACCAGATAGACTACACCCCAGGATTCAGAAAAAATACCTGGAGGTCGTGGAGGCATTAGTAATGAACTTACAAGAACCACGAGATGCTGGAATAGTTCCAAAGGACTGGAAAATTGCAAATGTCACTCCACTCTTTTAGAAGGGTGTGAGGCAGAGGTTAAAAAAAATGATAAGCCAGTTAGTATGACTTCAGTGATTGACAAGATGCTGGAGTACATTATTAAGGATGAGGCTTTGGGGTCGTTGGAGACACATGATAAAAAAGGCCAAAGTCAGCATGATTTCTTTAAGGAGAAATCTTGCCTGATTAATCTGTTCAAAATCTTTGAGAAAATAATAGACAGGATAGACAAAGGAGAGTCAATAGATGTTGTTTACTTGGATTTTTAGAAGGCCTTTGACAGGGTGTCACTACCCATGGTATTACAGGAAAGATCCTAGTATGGTTAGAAGATTCAGAATAAATGGGGCCTATTCTGCTTGGCAGACTGAGATGTGATGTTCCACAGGAGTTAATATTGTTTTTGTTTACAAGTGTTTCATGTTATATGTCAACGATTTGGACGATAGAATTGATGGCTTTACGGCCAACATTGCGGATGAAATAAACATAGATGGAGGAGCAGATAGTGTTGAGGAAGCAAGGAGTCTACAGATGTACTTGAACAGATTGGGAGAATGGGCAAAGATATAGCAGATATAGTGTTGGGAAGTGTACGATCATGCACTTTGGTAGAAGGAATAAAAGCAAAGACTATTTTCTAAATAGTCAAAGTCTAAATTTTCAAAGTCCTTGGACTCACTTTACACCGCATGCTGTCGGAGCAGTGCTGCCAGGATAATCAAGGACTCGACCCACCAGACCAACACGCTATTTGTCCCTCTTCCCTCCGGGAAAAGGCTCAGGAGCTTGAAGATCGTACGGCCAGATTTGGGAACAGCTTCTTTCCAACTGTGCTAAGACTGCTGTGTGGATCCTGACCCGGATCTGGGCCATACCCTCCAAATATCCGGACCTGCCCCTCAGTTTTTTTGCACTACCTTACTTCCCATGTTCTATTTTCTATTTATGATTTATAATTTAAACTTTTAATATTTACTATCAAATTGTACTCCAGGGAGCGCAAAGCGCAGAATCAAATATCGCTGTGATGATTGTACACTCTAGTATCAATTGTTTGGCGACAAAAAACTATAAAGTATAAATAGGGAGAAAATTCAAAAATCAGAGGTGCATATGGACCTGTGAGTCCTTTGCAAGATTCCTTAAAGGTGAACTTACAGGTTGAGTAGGTGATACGGAATGCAAATATAATGTTAGCATTCAGTCTGAAAGCACCAGAATAAAAAAGCAAAGATGTGATGTTGAGGCTTCATAAGCGTTTGGTGACCATACTTTGAGTTTTGTGAGTTGTTTTGGGCCCCTTATCTAAGAAAAGATGTGCTGGCATTGAAGAGGATCCAGAGAAGGTTCACGGGAATGATTCCAAGAATGAAAAGGTTAACATATGAGGAGCATTTGATGGCTCTGAGCCTGTACTTGCTGGAGTTTAAAAGAATGAGGGGGATCTCATTAAAACCTATTGAATATTGAAAGTCTTAGAGTGGATATGGAGAGGACGTTTCATATAGTATATGAGTCTAGGATCAGAGGACAAAGCCTCAGAATAGAGGAAAGTTCATCTAGAAGAGAGATGAGAAGGAACTTTTTTTTAGCCAAAAGGTGGTGGGTCTATGGACTTCATGGTTGTGGAGGCCATCATTGTGTATATTTAAAGAGGAGGTTGATAGGTTCTTGATTAGTCAGAGTGTCAAAGGTTTCAGTGAGAAGGCTGCAGAATAGGGTTGAGAGGAATAATAAATCAGCCACAATAGAATGGCAAAGCAGACTCGATGGGCCATGTGACCTAATTTGGCTCCTGTGTCTTATGGATCTTAAAAGGACGACTATGCTTCTATTCTAGATGGATGGGTTTGTGAACCTGAAATAAAAAAGATGAGGCATGGTACAGAATTGGATGGTGGTGAAGGTTCAAGGTGGCAAACAATCTCCTCCTGCTCCTATTATCTTACACTCTTATACATTACCAGTGCTGTTCTTCCCCATTACTGCACTCACCTGGTGAACCCTCAAGTTTTTGCACATGAGTTTTTAACTTGGCCAACTTTTATGCATGCGGCACAGAAAGATCCATTCCAGATTCATCAGAGCTTGGTATGTCAATTGCTCTACCCAAAACTAAAAGAAACTACAGAGTGGAGGAGGGGTAGTTGGGGGAAGAAAGGACACAGCTCATCATTTTATGAAAACCACCCTGCCTCCAAGGACTCTGTCTACACCAGTTGCTGCTTCAGTAAAGAAGTCAACATAATCAAAGACCCCCACCAACCCCAGATATTCCTTCTTCTTCCCCCGGCCCCTTTCAGCAGAGGATACAAAACCTGAAAATACATACCACCAGGCTCAAGGCCAGCTTCTTTCTCACTGTTGTATGACTCTTAAACTGTTTCATTGCAATTAGATTTAGATTTAGATTATGAGGACTTGCAGTTCTCTTTTATTGTCATTTAGTAATGCATGCACTAAGAAATGATACAATATTTCTCCGGCGTGATATCACAGAAACATAGGACAGACCAAGACTGAAAAACTAACAAAAAACACATAATTATAACATATAGTTACAACAGTGCAACAATACCATAACTTGATGAAGAACAAGCCATGGTCACAGTAAAAAAATTCAGTCTCTCGAAAGTCCCACATCTCACGCAGACGGGAGAAGGAATAGGTGGACTTATACTTTCACAATCTAACTTGTTGTGACCTTATTATCTGACTGTACTGCACTTTCCCTGTAACTATAACTGTAACATAAAATTCTTTTATTGCTTTTCTCTTTGACTACCTCAAAGTACCAATGAATTGAAATTATGTATCTACAGGGATGTGTCACAAAAAACTATGGGTCAATTGTTTAAGAAAAATAACCAGATGGCTTGAGTCACAAAAATAGTTTGAGGTGCTTTGATTTACCTCAAAACAAGACAAAAACTGGAAAAAAAAATCAATATATATATATATATAGCCACCCTCAGACTAAACACAAAAGAAAACTAACACCAAAGCCTTGGTAACCTTAGGCTTATAACTGCTAAGCCCCTCCCCCTAGACCAACCAAAAGCTAATTAACTCAATTAGCCAATAAAAGATGGTATCCTCTACCATCAGCACACCTGTGCAGGTTCCTGCTGCCTCTAGACAAGACAGCTCCATGCAGCAGTTCTGGTTCAGACCCAGTCACTATTACTGCTGGGGATGAGTGTTTCACTGAGTGTGCTATGTGCTGTCCATAGTCAGTGACAGGCCTTCGTCACAGGATGGCATACAAAACAAAGATTTTCACTGTACCTCTTTACAAGTGATAATAATGAACCAATTTACCATCTTTTTCCATTCTGAAATGTCAGCTCAAATTTCTCAACGTTATCTCAATTATCAACTCAAGGTTCTGAACACCAACCCAAATGTCAACTCATGTTTCTCAGTACCTACCCAACTGTTCCTTCTTCACTTGGAGCAGTTATGGGTGAGAAATTCCCAGGAGTAAATGAGCATGTTGCTTTCTACAAGGAAGCTTTGAGCTCATCCCTGAATCTTTTCCTTCATCTATCTGGAAACCTCTTCTCTGTCATTACATAGGTACAAGTGGAGGAATGGAGAGTAAACTGTAAGAGAAAAAGTGCTGAAAGAGGGTTAAAGGTGGCAGACTGAACTGGTGGTATCAGAAGTGATGTTCTACAGAAATCTGTAGTGAGAACATGCCAATTGTAACATTTCCCAAATTTCCTTTGGCGATTTGGCCCATTGAATCCATGTTAGCTCTCAAAGCAGTCCCATAAATCTAACAGCCCCACAATTTTCTGCAACTTATTCCCTCATTCATCGTTATTAACAACCTCTTGATTCTCCCTTCAGCCAGTGAAACTATGAGTCACTTACAATTGCCAAACAATTTAACAATCCACAAAATCCTTAGGATGTGAAAGGAAACTGAAGTATCTGGGGAGAAAAGTTACTAGTTACAGGGAGAACATTGCAAACTCCACACAGAAAGCACCGGTGTTCAAGATAAATGCAGGCCACTGGATGTGTGAGCCTACCTGCAGTACTTCTGAGACAATGCCATTGTTCATAGATATATAACTCTTTTCCTCAGGAATGTGAAGTAAAGTATTAAAATATATCAAAAGTATTTCAATTAGGAACGTAAACACATGGAATTCTGCAGATGCTGAAAATTCAGGCAACACACATCAAAGTTGCTGGTGAACGCAGCAGGCCAGGCAGCATCTCTAGGAAGAGGTACAGTCGACGTTTCGGGCCGAGACCCTTCATTAGGACTAACTGAAGGAAGAGCTAGTAAGAGATTTGAAAGTGGGAGGGGGAGGGGGAGATACAAAATGATAGGAGAAGACAGGAGAGGGAGGGATGGAGCCATGAGCTGGACAGGTGATTGGCAAAAGGGATATGAGAGGATCATCGGACAGGAGGTCCAGAGAGAAGGAAAAGGGGAAGGGGGGCGAAAAACCCAGAGGATGGTCAATGGGTATAGTCAGAGGGGCAGAGGGAGAAAAAGGAGAGAGAAAGAAAGAATCTGTGTATATAAATAAATAACGGATGGGGTATGAGGGGGAGGTGGGGCATGAGGGGGAGGTGGGGCATTAGCGGAAGTTAGAGAAGTCAACATTCATGCCATCAGGTTGGAGGCTACCCAGACGGTATATAAGGTGTTGTTCCTCCAACCTGAGTGTGGCTTCATCTTTACAGTAGAGGAGGCCGTGGATAGACATATCGGAATGGGAATGGGATGTGGAATTAAATTGTGTGGCCACTGGGAGATACTGCTTTCTCTGGTGGACAGAGCATAGGTGTTCATCAAAGGTGTCTCCCAATCTGCGTCGGATCTCGCCAACATATAGAAGGCCACATTGGGAGCACCGGACGCAGTATATCACCCCAACCGACTCACAGGTGGTGTCGCCCCACCTAGAAGGACTGTCTGGGGCCCTGAATGGTGGTAAGGGAGGAAGTGTAAGGGCATGTGTAACACTTGTTCCGCTTACAAGGATAAGTGCCAGGAGGGAGATCCGTGGGGAGGGATGGGGGAGACGTATGGTCAAGGGAGTCACGTAGGGAGCAATCCCTGCGGAAAGCAGAGAGAGGTGGGGAGGGAAAGATGTGCTTCATGGTGGGATCCCATTGGAGGTGGCGGAAGTTACAGAGAATAATATGTTGGACCCGGAGGCTGGTGGGGTGGTAGGTGAGGACCAGGGGAACCCTATTCCTAGTGGGGTGATGAGAGAATGGAGTGAGAGCAAATGTGCATGAAATAGGGAAGATGCATTTGAGAGCAGAGTTGATGGTGGAGGAAGGGAAGCCCCTTTCTTTAAAAAAGGAGGACAGCTCCCTCGTCCTGGAATGAAAAGCCTCATCCTGAGAGCAGATGCGGCGGATACGGAGGAATTCTGTGAAGGGGATGGCATTTTTGCAAGAAACAAGGTGAGAAGAGGAATAGTCCAGATAGCTGTGAGAGTCAGTAGGCTTATAGTAGGCATCAGTAGATAAGCTGTCTCCAGAGATAGAGACAATTAGGAAGTAAAGTTTGGTCAGAAACAGATCTTTTTCAAATCTTTTAAAATGTGACCAAACTTTAGAAAATATTAAACACACTTGAAGAATGAGAATACAAGTAGGAGAAACATTTCAGTTGCTATGAAGTGAGGTCAGAGGAATATAAATGGACAATTCTCCTTGGTAATGGCATCCAGATGAAAAGAAGATGGTTTTCTGCACATCAAGTGTGGTTATTTAAGTTACTGTCACCTTCCTGTCAACTTGAAGCAGTTTGGCCATTCTCCCCTGACTTCTGTCATTAACAAGGTACTTTCACCCACAGAACTGCCACTCACTGAATGTATTTTGGTTTTCACACCTTTCTCTGTAAACACTAAATGCTGTTGTGTGTGGAAATTCTAGGAAGTCAGCTTTTTCTGAGATACTCAAACCACCCTGTCTGGCACCTGTAATCATTCCATAGTCAAAGTCACTTAGATCAAATTTCTTCCCCATTCTGATATTTTGTCTGAGGAGCAACTGAACTTCTTGACCATGACTGCAATCTCTTATGCATTGAGTTTATGATTGGCTGATTATATATTTTTGTTATCAAGCAGGTCTGCCTGATAAAGTGGCCACTGTGTGTATGACTACGGTCAATAGCAATTCAATTTCTACTCACAATTCTGACTTCTAGTTAAAAAGCACAATAAAGTTGAAAAGATGGTACTAGATTTAAGAGGGTGTGAATGCCAGAAAAGATGAGGCTCTTTTCTCCAGATAAAACAGAGGCGTAATATAACGGAGGCTGTTAAAATGCCCGAGTATTGCAACAAGATACTTAGGTACCAAGGTGTTTCCAATTGTGAAAGAGATCAAAGGTAAGGACTATGAACATAAAATCATCATGAACGAAACCAATAAGGAAAATTGGAGTATTCTTACATTTATTATTGGTGAGAACTTGAAATGCATTCTCAAAAACAGAATGGTTAAAGGTGAATTGCACAAGTTAATTCTAGTGCAACTTTCATACCTGGCAGGAAAGGGATTATTAGTTCTATTGAAATGTTGGAAATTGGTAAATTGGGAAAAGGCTTCTACCGGTGTCCCCCGCTTTTCGAACGTCCGCTTTACGAAACCTCGCTGTTATGAAAGACCAACATTAGTTACTTGTTTTTACTCACAGAAGTTGTTTTCACTGTTACGATAAAAGGCAACGCGCGCCCCGAGCGGCCAAGCTCCTCCCCCGGAACTGTATTCTAGCCAGCACTGCTTAAATACGTGAGTGTGAGCATCTGTGCTTTATGTCAATTTATTTTGAGCATCCATTAGCAAGATGAGTTCCAAGGTATCGGCAAAGCCCAAAAGAGCTCATAAGGGTGTTACACTTAGCGTAAAACTAGACATAATTAAGCATTTCGATCGTGTGAACGAAGTAAGGACAAAGTGAGGTTGGCTTGTGGAAGTTGACGAAGATGATGTTGAAGAGGTTTTGGCAGCCAATGACCAAGAACTGATAGATGAAGAGCTGATGCATTTGGAAGAGGAAAGGATAACAATCGAAACCGAATGCAGTAGCAAACGGACCAAAAGTGAAATCATCCAGGAACTGAACGTGAAGCAACTGCATGAGATTTTTGCTGCATTGACAACAATGATTGCAGAAAAGTACAACTTTAATTTTTGAAAGGGTACGTAGGTTTAGGGCATATTTGCAGGATGGTTTGAGTGCTTACAAAGAACTGTATGATAGAAAAATGCGCGAGGCTAAGCAGTCAAGCATACTGTCGTTTTTCAAGCCTTCCACATCAGCCACAGCAGACGACGAACCTCGACCTTCAACATCGAAGCAGGCAGACATAGAAGAAGATGATATGCCTGCCCTAATGGAAACACATGATGATGAGATGAAACCCCAGTGTTCCATCACGCCAACCTCCGACGACTCAGCCTAACACACCATCATCAGTGTGCGCGGCGCTGTCTTCCCGATTCCGGTAAGTGATACTACACTGTACATACATTATTTCTACTTTATATAGGCTGTGCAATTTTATGTGTTATTGGGCATGATTTGGCCGCTTCATAGCTTAAAGGTTACTGGAGAGAGTGTTTCTGCCGAGAGCGCTTGCGTGAGATTTTTGCTACGGAGAACAGTGCGGCAATGATTGTAGAAAAGTATTTCTACTTTATCTAGGCTGTGTATTTATCATATCATTCCTGCTTTTACTATATGTTACTGTTATTTTAGGTTTTATGTGTTATTTGGCATGATTTGGTAGGTTTTTTTTGGGTCTGCAAACGCTAGCAAATTTTTCCCATATAAATTAATGGCAATTGCTTCTTCACTTTACGACATTCCGGCTTACGAATTGTTTCATAGGAATGCTCTACCTTCGGATGGCGGGGGAAACCTGTATAGAGTTTTATATCATTTAGGACTAAAATGTATGATTCGCTGATGTAAAATTTGATGCAGGTGGATAACCAGACTGACAACAGCATTCCTGCTTCTCTCAGAATTGTATTCTTGATAATGGATTTAAAGGGAGGTTCATATTTAACTTTTGCCTGAATGGGTGATGGGAAGTAACTCGACCGGCTAGAAGACAGAGAAGACCCCAGAGCAATTTATGGCAAGTGGGTTTAAAGAGAGGTACTTGATGAACTGCATGGACACAATAGCCCAAATAACCTATTTTCTGTGCTATTTGTGTGATGCAGAATGTCATTGGGGTTCACATACTGTCAGATTCCAAGAGCACTGAAACACCCTGATACTGTAGGTATAGGACTAGATAAGTTGGGAGGTGAAAAGATGAAAGCAAATTCAAAACTGGACACAAACATCCGTCTTGCTTTAATGGAGGCAATGGTGGGATGAAAGGGAAGTGAGAACAGGGAAGTGTGGAGATGAGGGCTGTTGTTGGGAGGGAAACAGGGTGATCATTCTGTATTCAATGTTTGAGATTACCTTGATAGGCAGCTACTTCAACATAACATTCTTTCTATGTTCAACTAATATTAGATTGGTATTTTTGGCTGCAGCAAAAGAGGTGATAACCATGGATCTAACAAGCATTTCTCTAAACCCTCCTCTCTCCTCCTTTTCCTTCAGTGATACCCAAATCCACCTTCTAACCTACGATACCTAAGATCCATGATCTCAGCTTCACCCTCCAATATGTCCTTTCCAACTCTAACGATGCTCTATTGAAAAGCAAGTGTCCTTAGAATAACTGCTGGCGTAGTGGTTAGCACAACACTTTACAGTACCATTGACCATTACTGCCTCTGCCTATAAGGAGTTTGTATGTTCTCCCCCAGACCATGTGGGTTTCCTCCAGGTGCTCTGGTTCCCTCCTATTGTCCAAGAACGTACCGGTTGGTAGGTTGATTGGTCACTGTACATTGTCCCATGAATAATCAAGGCAATGCGGCTCAAAGCGCCGGAAGTTCCTATTCCATGCTATATCTTAATAAGTAAATCTAAATAGAAAAGCTCATAACATACCACTGGGCAAAAAGAAAAACTGGAAGAATATTGGAAAGAATTACTGCAGTGAAAAGCTGTGAATATTTAGGAAATCTCTTCATTCTTGTGTGTGATCCTTGACCTCACAGGGTTCACACGCACCCCCTATCGATGTCCAAACACACAGCTCAATAAATATTGGGGCCTTTAATAATTCATCTCCCAGCCTAGACTGTCCATTAATGCTATTGAGCATGACAATCAAGATGAAATAAGTAATAACTTTAATATTGAAGCTGTGTGAATGAAGTCTGGTCAATGTTGAATTTGTCAAGACAACATATTTACATAATGCAGGATTTCTTTATGCATCCAGTTTGGAATGCATTCACTTTTAAAGTCGCTCTCCACTCTTAAGCTTGTGAGAAACTTGCGCCTCTCTAAAGGATAGAAGTGCTATTAAGAGCCACACAGACGTTGAGGCTAATGAAAATGAGCAGGTGTGATTATGATGAAACAGCTCTGAGGGTGATGGAAGATCACAGCAAAAATAAAAGTAATTATCAGCCACCTTCTGTGCCAGCGGTGCCAACTTAAATTTATTTTGAATTGGGTAGATATGAGATAGACAGAATTGACACATTTTCATAACTACAGAAATGGGTCAATAAAAAATCCTTCAAATATGAGTAGAATTTGTGGTAAAAAGAATGAGAATTGTTTCAATAAATGGTTTCAGTGTCTGGAGTGAAATTACATAAAAATTAATAGATGTGTCTGCAAGAGCATATTTCTGTTGAACATCCTTTTTTAAGCAAAATGTCTTGCTAGGTTTGAAAAATCAGGCTTGAGAATAGCTCTGTCCACCAGAGAAAGCAGGATCTCCCAGTGGCCACGCATTTTAATTCCACATCCCATTCCCATTCTGACATGTCTATCCACGGCCTCCTCTACTGTAAAGATGAAGCCACACTCAGGTTGGAGGAACAACACCTTATATTCCGTCTGGGTAGCCTCCAACAGGTTCATGGTAACACCCTCACCAAACATCAAACTGATTCAGAGATGTATTCCTGTTTGTTCATCATCCCTGTGTCTCAGTCCTTGAGGGAATTTCTGGAGGAGGATTGTACTTGTTTGCTACCACCTTCTCAATATCATTCAGGGATAGGTAGTAAATCCCAATCCTTGTCCTGTAAATGAATAAACTAAAGGAATGAAATTTGATATAGGTGCTGGCTCAGGATGGATGGTATTCATTTTTCCAACTAGTGTACAGTACTTGAAATTAATGTCAACAGTAGTCAATGGAAATAAATATAAGAACGTGTGTTTACAGTGATTGATCCAAAACTCACTTTGCACTGTTTCCAGATATATTTTTTTAACCACTCATTGCAGAAAGTTGACCTGAACACGATGAAGAAATTTGTTAACTTTTTGGCACAAGGTCATCTCTATCCTTGTTTATGAACCCACACTAAAACTAACAAAAAAAGGAAACTAATAAATAATTTTTAATAACACTTATTCTGGTAAATGATCACCGTAAACTGTAAGTTCCTTTTGGTCTTCGAGGCGATTCGATGCGACAGAACTGAGATGAGCATTGGCGAGGTAGAATCAAGGCGAGTGGAGGTGAGGCAGAGTCGAGGCAGGGCCCGGGCCTGACCCTGTGGTTCAGTCAATTTAAGCGCTGAGCCAAATTGGAAAAGTTGGGTGCAGGCTGAATCAAGGTGCTGGGGTCCAGGCCCTAAAGCATATATTGAAGCGATGGAGCCTGGGTCCGAGAGCAAGAAATGACCCGATATTTGAACGATTAAAGTGCTGAGCTAGATCGAAAAGGTCAGGGTGTCACAGCTGGAGGTGAAGTTCAGTTCACTGCTCCGAGAAGATTACTTAGCTCTGCGCTGAACTAAGGCTGTGGCTTCTTGTCTGTGGACAAACTCTCTTTTGTGGACTTCAGCTCTGAATGCTATTTGCTTGATTTTATTGTTTGCATGACTTGTTTATTGTTTCTCTGCATGTTGAGCGTTTGACGGTCTTCTGTTTTTATGGGCTCTTTCGGGGTTTTGTTCTTTTGTGGCTACCTGTAAGGAGACAAATCTCAAGGCTATATAATGTATATATACCTTAATAGTAAATGCACTTTGAAATTTGAACTAATCATCTGTAGCCATTTCTGAGATATAGTTAAAATATCACCATCAACTTTAATTTGCATCTTCAATCCTTTAATTTATTGTTGAGTTATAGTTTTGAGGAAGCAGGAAGTCTGCAGAAGGATTTAGCACAGAGAGGAGTAAATAAAAGTACAGAGGGGACAAGCGGACCGACCATTGCTGGAGTGGCCATTGTTGGGAGTGGGTCAGCAGTGAGTGTGGGAGTGTCAGACATTGGCTCAAAGGAGGCTCCATCTCGGTAGAGGAGTTGGCTCTGGGTAGGTTGTCCAGGTCAGTTTCTGTTAAGTTTCCCTCTTTTCTTACTGTGTCAGTGGTACTTAGTGCAGTTTAAATGGTTATTGTGTGTTCTTCATGCCAGATATTGGAGTCCTGGGAGACCCAGAGACTCCAAGGGAACTACATCTACTTCAAGTATATCCAGCTGCAGCTCCTTGAAGAAAGTAATAAGGATATGGAGCAGCAGCTGGATGACCTTCGGCTTATATGGGAGAGTGAGGAGATCATAGGTCGGACTTACAGGGAAGTAGTCAACCCTAAGTTGCAGGAGGCAGGTGGCTGGGTGACTGTCAGGAGAAGGAATGGGAAAGTGAATAGGCAGTTAGCTCAGAGCACCCCTGTGGCATTCCACTCAATAAGAAGTATACCATTTTGGATACTGTTGTGTGGAATGAAATCCCAGGGGAATGCCACGAAGACCAGGTTACTGGCAGCGAGCATGGGTCTATGGTGCAGGAGGGAAAGAGGGAGAAGGGCTAAGTGGTAGTGATGAGGGACTCAATGGTCAGAGGAACAGACGGGAGATTCTGTGGACACGAATGTGACATCCAGATAGCATGTTGCACCCCAGGTGGCAGAGTCAGGGATGCCTTGGATCATGTCCACAGCATTTGGGAGGGGGACTGAGAGCATCCAGATACCTTCCTACATATTGGTACCAATGACAGAAGTTGGAAAAGCAAAGAAGTCCTAAAGAGAGAATTTAGAGAGCTAGGCAGAAATCTGAGAAGCAGGACCTCAAGGGTAGTAATTTCTGGATTGCTACCTGTACCGCGCGCCAGTGAGGATAGAAACTGGATGACTTGGCGGATAAATGTGTGGCTGAGAAGCTGGTATGGAGTGCAGAGCTGCAGGATCCACTCTGGCAGAGGTACGACCTGTACAAAAGGGTTGGGTTGCACCTGAACCCAAAGGGGACCAATATTCTCACAGGCAGGTTTGTTAGAGCTATTCGGGAGGGTTCAATCTAATTTTGCAGGCGGATGGGAACCGGAGTGAAGGAGCTGAGGATAGGACAGATGGTTAAAAAAGCAAAGATAGCATGTAGTCAGACTGTCAGGAAGGGTAGGTAGATGATAGGACAAAATTGCAGCCAGCAGGGTGAGTATCAGTACCTTGGGGATACAGAATCAAAAACGGTAGTGTTATATCTCAATCGACAGGTACAAGAAATAAGGTGGATGATCTCATTTGCACTATTACAGATTGCCAGGTTTAATGCTGTGGCCATCACTGAATCGTGACTGAAGGATGATTGTAGCTGGGAGTTGAATGTCCAAGGTTACACATTGTATCAGAGGGTTAACAAGGTAGGCAGAGGGGGTGACGTGGCTCTGCTGGTAAAGAATGACATAAATGACTAGAAAGATGTGACATAAGATTGACAGAGGTTGAGTCCTTGTGGGTTGAGTTAAGGAACTGCAAGGGTAAAAGGACCCTGAAGGCAGTTATATATAGGCTTCCAAACAGTAGCTGGGATATGGACTACAGATTACAATGGGAAATAGAAAACATGTGTCAAAAGGGCAATGTAATGATAGTAATGAAAGATTTTAACATGCAGGTAGTTTGGGAAAATTAGGTTGGTAATGGATCTCAGGAGAGTGAATTTGTTGAATGCCTATGAAAATGCTTTTTAGAGCAGTTTGTCATTGATCCTACAAGGGAATTAGCTATAATGGATTGGGTGTTATGTAATGAACAGGAGGTGATTAGGGAGCTTAAGGAACATTTGACGGCTCTGGGCTTGTACTCACTGAAATTTAGAAGGATGTGGGGGGAATCTCATTGAAACCTCTCAAAATATTGAAAGGCCTAGACAGAATAGATGTGGAAAGGATGTTTCCGATGGTGGGGGAGTCAAGGACAAGAGGGCACAGCTTCAGGATAGAGGAGTGTCCATTTAAAACAGAGATGCAGAGACATTTCTTTAGCCAGAGGGTGGACAACACTTAGGGGGCAGTGATCACAATATGATTGAGTTAAACTTGAAATTTAATAGGGAGAAAGTAAAGATTGATGTAGCAGTATTTCAGTGGTGTAAAGGAAATTACAGTGACATGAGAGAGCAGTTGGCCAAAGAAAATTGGAGGGAGCTGTTAGTAGAGATAATAGCAGACCAGCAATAGCTTGAGTTTCTGGGAAAAATAACGAAGGTGCAGGATAGATGTATTCCAAAATCAACGAAATATTCAAATGGCAAAATAGTACAACCGTGGCTGACAAGGGTAGTCAAAGCTAATGTAAACGCAAAAGAAAGGGCATACAACAGGGCAAAAATTAGCAGGGAGATAGAGGATTAGGAAGCTTTTAAAAACCTACAGAGAGCAACTAAAAGAATCCTTAGGGGGGAAAGAATGAAATATGATAGCAAGCTAGCAAATAATATCAAGGTGGAAAGAAAATAAAGGCTTAGACTAGTTTCTAAAAAGGGAGCAAATTCAGAAATCAGAGGTGCAAAGGACATGAGAGTCCTTGTATAGGATTCCCTGAAGGTTAACTTGCAGGTTAAGTCAATGGTAAAGAAGGCAAATGCAATGTTAGTGTTCATTTCAAGAGGACTAGAATACAAAAAGAATAAGGATGTGATACTGAGGCTTTGTAAGGCATTGGTCAGACTGACTTGGAGTATTGTGAGCAGTTTTGGGCCCCTTGCCCAGGAAAGAGCATGTTGGCATTGGAGAGAACTCAGATGGAAATGGATTTGAAAGTGTTAACTCAGTGCAAATGAGAAGGTTTATGAAAATGATCCTGGGAAGAAACAGATAATGTATGAGCAGCATTTGATGGTTGGGGATCGTACTCATTGGCCTAGATAGAGTGGCTGTGGAGAGGAAGTTTCCTGTCGTCTATGAGTCAAGGACCAGAGGGCACAGCCTCCTATACAAGGATATCCCTTTAGAAAAGAGATAAGAAGGAAATTATTTAGCCAGAAGGTGATAAATTGGGGGAATTTATTACCACAGATGGCTGTGGAGGTTGATAGTTTCATGATTCATAAGGGTGTCAAAGTTTATAGGAAGAATGCAGGAAAATAGGGTTGAGAGGGATAATAAGTTAGCCATGATGGAACAACAGAGCAGACTTGATGGGCGGATTGGCCAGATTCTGCTCCTATGTCTTATGATCTCATTGATTTGAAGTCAGGAATGAATCCTTTTTCTCAAACATTTATTTATTTCAAATGATTTTATTAGTCTTTCAACTTTCCATTTATTTTTGGTGCCTAAAGCATAATTTCCTGGACTATATTTACACTTTTTCTTCTAATTTGCATTGAGCTAACATTTTTCACATCCATTTCCACCTAAGACCTCTCCATTCTTTATTCACCTAAAATGTAGTAGCTTTTTCACTTCTCATTTTATCTTTTATTTTCCAGATCCTACATTCAGACAATTTCTGGTAGAGCCCCTTCTAATGACAAAGTTCCTTCCTGCTCCAGGATTACTGCCAGGAACTGGAGGTCCCAGGAAGCAGAGCTCTATAACTATCTGAACTATGAAAAGGAATGATGAAAGTGGTTGAATTTCATAACTATATTTTGTTTATCACATTTCCAATTTGAACATGGTTCCAGTATTAACTCAGAGATCATAAATTCTGAAACTTAACTGTTCTTTTACTTTAGTTTTCAATTTCTGATGGTCCCTGATCACTATTTGCATGTTGTTGGTCCCAGCAAAAAACATAACCATTAGATCCCCTCAAACAAAAACAGAATATACTGTAAATAACCAGCAGTTCAGGCAGCATCCACAGATGGAAAAAAAAATAAGGCTAACATTTCAGAGTTGAAAATATTTGTTAGAACTTCATAACTTAGAACCTCAGTACCTAAAATCCAGTGCATGTAATGATAGGAGAGGGCTTTGTTACTAATTCAATGCAGCACATGACAAAAGCACACCATTCAATAATTCTGACCAACAACCACACTTCTTTATTGATCACAATTGAGTGAAACAACTCAAAGATATACATACATAGTTTCAAACAATCATTTAACTCTTTAGTTTAGTTACACAATTTTAAAAATCTATTACCTTCATTCTCATATTACAATGTCCTGATAAACCTGGCTGTGGTTCAATTCTGGTGTTTTTTTCTCTGAGTACCTGACTCACAATTGTCTTTAGATGTTCGCCTATTGTTTACTAACTACAGTTCTGCTTTTAGTGCTATTTTTCTGAGCAAACTCATCACTGAACTCTGGACCCTGGGAATTTGTGCCTTTCTCTGCAACTGAATCCTTGACTTTCTCATCAATAGACCACAATCGGTTATAAAAGGCAATGATACCTCTGCTACAATTATTCTATACATTTGTGCTCCATGAGGTTGTGACCACAGCCCTCTACTCTGCTGTCTGCACACTCATGACGGTGTGGCCAGATTCTGTTCTAACTCCATCTACAAATTCGCAGATGATACAGTACTTAGTAGTACTGTAGTGGACCACATAAATAATGATGAGTCGGAGTACAGAAAGGAGATATATATATAGGTGTATAGGTGTCATGACAACAATCTTTCCCCCAATGACAACAAGACAAAAGAGCTGGTCATTAACTTCAGAAAGCAGTGGGGAGGCGGGGTGGTTGTGGGGGGAAGTGCACATGCTCCTGTCTACATTAGTAATGTTGATGTTGAGAGCTTCAAGTTCCTAGGTCAGAACATCACCAAAAGACTGTCCATCATTCACGTTGCTGTCGTAACCAAGAAAGATCACCAAGACTTCTAATTCCTCTGTTGCATAAACAAATTTGGCATGCCCCTATTGACTCTTAACAATTTTTATCAATGTACCATAGAGAGCATTCTGTCTAAATGAATGACAACTGTTCTGCACATGACTACAAGAACAACTGCAGAGAGTAGTGGATAGTGCTCAGCATGCCACAAAATCCAACTTCCCATCTATAGACTCTGTCTATACTTCTCACTGCCTCAGTAAAGCAGCCAGCACAAGTAATCACTACACCCACCCTGGACATTCTCTCTCCTCCCTCCTCCCATCGGGCAGAAGATATGAAAGCCTGAAAGAATGTACCACCAGGCTCAAGGAAAGCTTGTACCTAGTTATTAGGCTCTTGGAAGCACCTCTTGGACAATAATATGGGTTCTTAGCTGGAAAATCTAACTTGTTATCATCTTGCTCTTTATCCTTTACCTGTACTGCACTTTTTTGATAGCTTTTAAACTTTATTCTGCATTTTTATTGCTTTACCTTATTCTGGCTCAATGCAATGTGTAAAGATTTGATCTGTTTAAACAGTGTGCAAGACAAACTTTTCACTGTTATCTTGGTACATGTGATAATAATAAACCAATACTGGTAGCAATGGTTGGTTTCTGGAGACACGATCGTTGATCATTTTGTAATGTATTTTTTTTGTACATTGCTTCACATGCTTCCCAAATATTGCTTAGTTACTTATTGCCTTTACATAGCCTTAATTCCAAACCTTATCCATATCAGCATGTGCTTCCTTAAAAGCTTTTAAACTACTGCTGGTGTCAACCTATGTTTATTGTAACTATTTGGTGCTTAAATTACTGAGTATTTATTTGAGGTTTGTAATCTATCAAATATTACTTTTCCATAAGATGTCAGGTCCCAAACACCCCTAAGTTCTTGTTCTGTTTTCTGGATAGCACGTGGTGTGAAGTTTACAAGCTGTCTCAGCAATGTTCTCACTTGAGATGGACCAGGCATCAATTAAACGAACTTCCTTCATGGTGCCCCTTTGTTTTGTGGTTTTCCAACCTTTCATTCTAGGCAGCATAATATCCTCTCAAAGTATAATGGGATACTAATATTGCTGTGGCTGCTACAGTTTCCACCATACTTTTTCTAAGAATTTACATGTACTGAATAAATGTTTGTTGGTTGCATCTATGGCTCCAGACTCCAAGTGGCTCCTGTTGGATATAAGGTCCTCATTAAAAGATGGCATCCATCCCATAAGTTATTGGGTTTGATCTTGCAGAGAAATGCTAGGTCTGGGTTTGCTGTGTGGGTCTAGAAGTCCCAAGCCTGCCAACAATTCCCACCTTCACTCTAAAATTGCCTCAACTTGTGAAAATTCCTCAGAACTGTGAGTTTCAAGATAGAGGCATCATGCCTTTTTGGTGATGTCCCATTCTCTCCCTGCTACCATCTGCTGCAAGCAGACAAACAAGCTGTTCTCTCTTACCTCAGTCCAAATGTATTCATTAAAAAAAAATATTTATTCTTTCTTTTTATCCTTAATCTACAGTACAACTTAAAGATTCAATGTGTATGTGTTTTCAAAGTATGTACGCAGTATACAATCCTTAGATACGTCTTCCCACAGACAACCACGAATCGAAGAAAAACATGGAACATGTTCAAATAAAAACATCAAACTCCCAACGTGCAAAAAAATGAACAGATTATGTTTTTTTCATTCATTATTTACGTTTGCACAGGTATAGAACATCAAACTACAAACTCATCGATCAGTCTGAGAGTGTTCAGTTCAGTTTGATAGTTAATATTGAAACCCAAGTGCTAACTTCAGCCCAATAGCAGATTAAACCAGGTAATGGCTGCATTCTTCATCTTTAGCCAGAGAGTGGTGAATCTGTGGAATTGATTGCCACAGGAGGCTGTAAAGGCCAAATCTTTACACTTATTTAAGGCAGAGGCTGAGGGATTCTTGATTGGTCAAGGCATGAAGAAATACAGGAGTTTGAGAGGGAAAATGGATCAGCCATGATGAAATGATGGAACAGACTCGATGGTCCAAATGCCTAATTCTGCTCCTATATCTTATGGTCTATATGCACTATTTGTAATTACTTCCCTTTGACTTCCAATTTCATCTTGATGCTTTATGCTAACAATGTTTGAGCTTTACATCTTGATTTCATAGAGGTATACAGCACAGAAACAGACCCTTTAGCCCAGCTGTTCATGCCGACCAAGTTACATACCTGACTGACAGCAGAGGAGTTGCATAACCTCGTGTTATTGCACAGTGCAGGTTATACCATAATATCACCTGTTACAGTCACCCAAGGAGGAAGTGTCAGAAGCAGTGTGAGAGAAAACAGAAGCACAGGACTTCTGCTGATAATATTTTGTGATTGC
This sequence comes from Mobula birostris, assembly GCF_030028105.1. Classification (NCBI taxonomy): domain Eukaryota; kingdom Metazoa; phylum Chordata; class Chondrichthyes; order Myliobatiformes; family Myliobatidae; genus Mobula; species Mobula birostris. The sequence continues at coordinate 32,356,431 of NC_092391.1, read as the reverse complement.
ATGTGCTGGATCATAATGGCACACGGTAGCATGGTGGTTAGCACAACGCTTTACAATGCAGGTGACCAGGTTTCAATTCCCACCGCTGACCATAGGGATTTTGCATGTCCTCCCCGTAACCATGTATATTTCCTCCGGGTGCTCCGGTTTCTTCCCACAGTGCAAGGATTTACCAGTTGGTAGGTTAATTGGTCATTTTAAATTGTCCCGTGATAAGACTGGGATTAGATTGCGGGTTGCTGGGTGGCACATCTCAAAAGGCTGCAAGTGTTATCAGGTTCGGATATGGCCCGAGTGCGGAGTGAGAGACACTGTAGCAGGTCAATAGTTCACAGCCACTAATATTAACAGTGTTAAAGGGAAAATAAAACAATAAACACTAGACAAAACAGGGCCGTTAACTAAAACTGTCAAAAGGAAAACGAAGCCTACCCTGCGGCTGAAAAGAACATCTAAACATTTAACGAATACCGCTGGCCTTCAGAGTCAGTTGACTTGAAAGTCCGATATCTCAGGGAAGGCTGAACGCAAAGCAACAGCGAAGCATTGCTATGCTCTGTCCGAGTCTCAACAAGCACTACAACAGCAAGTATGGAGTTAAATACTTTCACGATTAAATAATTATTAGCTGACATGTGCAAATTTATGAGCGCAATTGCCGTATCTACTGCGCTGCCTAATCTGTGGTTGTGACAGCAAGGGCCTATTCTACTCTGTATCTCAATAAATAAATAAATAAATAAATAACTATTTGTTCTAAGTGTGACTGCATGTACTGTGTTTTGCTCCTTTGGCCTGGAGGAATGATGTTTCATTTTGCTATATACATGTGCATGGTTGAATGAACATATATTCGAATTTGAGATAGCACCTGTGCTTGGTCCTTATTTCTCTAAAGCGTTTCTGTCCATATACCTATCCAAATGCTTTCTAAATATTGAAATTGTACCCACCTCTATCACTTCTTCTGGAAGCTTGTTCCACATACCTACCAACTTCTGTTTGAAAATGTCTGCTTAAGGTCTCTTTTAAATCTTTCTCGTGTTAAATCTACATTGTCCAGTTTTAGTCTTCCCATCCCTGTTGTTCTGTGGTCTGTGCCCTTGCCTGTGCTCCGGTTCTTCTGAACAATTTCCAAAGCTTGATGACATCAGGTGAATGGCTGCTTCTGGAAACCTGGGTTATCATTGGTTTCTGGATGACCTCAGACTAAATGTACTTAAGTTATCTTTTTTTTTATTTTTTTTTAAATTATGCATTCACTAAAGCACCTGAAGAAAACTTTAGCTGTTTGCTGCTTCATAGACAATTACAATTGATCACAGTGAAAAGAAATGGCATTGTCTTGACCAGAATTCCCACATCCAGCAAATCCTAAACTCCCCACTCCATCCACGCAATATTCAGTAAATATGGTAGACTATTGTTACTCTCTTTGCTGCAACACCAACAGAATGCAGGCTGTGTTCTGATTAAATGCAAAACAAATGAATCTGCAGTGGGTGTTTATATATTCATAATACCAAACCTCCTTTTGTCAGTATGCAACTCAGGTCTGCAAATCCTTGCTTCTTGGAGTCACATTATGTTGTGTTATTTTTTATCATGGTAACCCGTGTTTATTCTTCAGATTACAGTTATTGCAGAGCCTGATATTTGAATCCTGGCAGAAATTAATTTCCAATGAAAATTTGATCAGAGCTGTCGGTAATACAAAAGAAAATTATTATCAGTCATTTTGTCCTTGTCCTGCAATTTCTCGCTTGGGAATAAGTTCTCAGCTATTTCCTAGAATCAGGAAGCATGTTTCGTATTGTTTCTGGAACAATATTGCTGTCTTGATGCCATAAATACCTCCCTCATAAACTGCACAGTATGTCTATCAAATATAATGGTTTGAAATTGTTTGAACACAATAGAGTGGACAGCAGTATCACTATTTGTATTTAATTGCATTGTAAATGAATTGCAAGAATGCGTCTGAAAGCAAAAGACAATTCTGTGCTTTTAGATCTTGATGAAGTGTCTCTTTCAGAATGTTAACCTTTTCATTTTACGTGATGCTTGATATACTGTAATATTTCTTTGTGTATTACTTGTATTTTTTTTTATTTCTGCAGTTGTTTCCCTTGAATGATTATAAACTAAGTGGCTGACCAACCATCCTAACCTACATGGGGAATATTGCTTTACCTTCAGACCCATTCATCTGAACTTTCCAAAACTAAAGGAAACTACTCATAATATATACTTCTGTTAACTTGGGCAGAATGATGTGCACTGCCGATGGATGCAGAATTGTTTACGGCGGTGGGCTTCTGCTTCTGGAGCTCGCTGACTAGCCTTTTCTCAATATCTCCAGAAGCATTTTGGAAAACATGTGCCTAAGGGGTGCAGCCATGGACAAGTGGGGATTCCTTGCCAATGTCAGCAACCGAGGCTTCATGGGGTGATGGAACATTGCGACAGTGGTTACGGCTGTTGTAGGCCCCAAAGAGCTATTTGTTGGTCTTCCTCACTGTGGAAAGGGTGACATCTCTCTCTCCCGTGTTAAGTGACAGAGAGAAACTGTGACATATCGAATTTCTGGGTGAACAATAGATTTTGTTGGACTGCAGATCGTGGTCTGTCTTTAGGGGCTTGCTACTGCTTGCTTGGTGAGTAGTGGGTGCTGATGCTTCCTGCTGAAACAAGTTGGGGGGGGCAGAGTTGATACTTTGTTGTTGCATGTGCATGGGGGGTGTTTGGGATTCTATCTTTTTTCTGTCATTCAGTCTTTGGGGTTTTCTTCAGTTTTGTGGATGTCTGCAAAGAGTAAGAATTTCAGGTTGTATGCTGTTTACATTCTCTGATATTAAATGGAACCATTGAACCACTGCAGGTTCTTGAAGCATGATGGAATTTATAGGGGTAATCTTCAATATCAATTATCTAGCAGTTATCTTGGCTTTTGTTACTGATCAGCAATCCCAGGTTAGTTTGGGTTGGACAATATTTAAGTACCCTAGTATAAGAGCAAACTACTATCACCTGTTATTTAAGGTTTAGGTAATGGAGGCAAAGTTTAACCAAGTGAGGAAATTGACAGTAAAATATCTTTTCAAATACAATATGTTCAGCCCATTTAAGGACACAACCCACCCAGCCAACACACTTTTCGTCCCTCTTCCCTCCGGGAGAAGGCTTAGGAGCTTGACGACTCGTATGGCCAGATTTAGGAGCAGCTTCTTTCCAACTGTTATAAGGCTGCTGAACGGATCCTGACCCAGATCTGGGCCATACCCTCCAAATATCTGGACCTGCCTCTCAGTGTTTTTGCACTACCTTACTTTCCCTTTTCTATTTTCTATTTATGATTTATAATTTAAATTTTTAATATTTACTATCAATTTGTACTCCAGGGAGCATGAAGCGCAGAATCAAATATTGCTATGATGATTGTATGTTCTAGTATCAATTGTTTGGCGACAATAAAGTATAAAGTATATGTTCATTGCATGCAAATTGATATCTCGAGTTTTGGCATGCTACTGTCTTTGACTGCCATTGGAGTTGCTTTATATTTGTTATAGAGTATTATTTTGGATGCAGATTAAAGGATCAAATTGCCTTCCTCTGGCATTTTTGATAATGTAAAACAAATAAAACTGCAGATGCTGGACTCTGAAGCAAAAACACGAATGATCCTGCATTTCTATTGTGGATAATGTGACTGAGATGCAAGCAAAATTCAAAAATATTTTTTGTCAAGGAGAAGAGAGCTACATCAGAGAATATTGTATATACTTAATATACAAGTGATTAATATAAGCAGGAGCCAGCTTTCACACTATTTCTGTTGAGGTATTGATAGCAGTGAGAGATTTAGACATCATAAGGTAGAGCTATATATACAGAGACTGTTCTCTATTGGATAAACAGCTGTGATATTACACAGCATGCAATCTCTTGACCAGGTGGATTAATTGGATGCTGCAAATCACTCTTGGCTGAAGCACATTGGTAAAATTTATTATTTATTTATTTGTTGTTTATTGCAAACAGTGGAATACACCATTCCGTTCCTTCGAGCCACACTGCCTAGCAATCTCCAGATTTATCCCAACACAATGATGGGACAATGTACAATGACCAATTAACCGACCAACCGGCATGCCTTTGGACTGTGGGAGGGAACTGGAACACCTGGAGGAAAGCCACACAGTCACAGGGAGATTGTACATACTCCTTTCAAGCAGTGGCGGGAATTGAACCTGGGTTACATGTACTATAAAGCAGTGTGTTGACCACTACCCTATTGTTCCACCCAAATGATGCAGTGGAGAGAATAAGGTGGGGATTGGTATAAGATCTGTGTGAATGGATGATCAATGGTCCCCTCAGTTTTGGTGAGCTGAAGGGCTTGTTACCATGATGTATTATTAAATGTTTCTGAATATCTTAAAAATTGATCATCATACTCCCTCACCTGGTTCTATCTGGCCATCATCCTTCACTTATCTGCTTCAATCTGTCATATACCAGCCTTTGCCTCCACACTTCCCTACTCTGTTCTATCAGCCTGGCTCCCCCTCCTCCTACCCAATCCTCTGTCTCAAAATTCCTTCTTATTTCTGTATATTTGCTACTTTCTCTACACTCTCAGTTCCAATGTAGGACCTTGACCTGAAACGTCAACCATCCCTTTGCCTCCACAGCTCCTGAGTCACCAGTTTGTTTTTTTTTGCTCCAGATTCCAGCATCTGCAGTCTCTTATGTGTCCTCTACACAGACAATAATTAGCTCCTCAATGTGTACCTGCAGATAGATATACTTGTTAAATTTGGGATAGAGAAATGTGAGATGACCATGAAGCACACCAGAATGGCTGCCAGATACACAGGGAGCATCACAGTCAATATGGAAATAGCTGAGACAAAGAGTGATAACTGGATTCCAATGAGCTCTTTGATGGTCACTTCTAGCCATGACAAGTATCACAAACATGGTATTAGGATAGGGGAGTTCGAGGCGCTATAGAGATGTCGGAACTGTATCATTTGGCTGAGAACAGACAAATAATGGCTGAAATGGTCCGGATATCAGAATCATTGCATGTTTTAGTGTTGTTATTTGGCATGATTAAAATACAAAGGATCTCTGGCTCAGAATTGTATGTAAACCTATGGGAGGTCCCAGTCACTACTAAGCCAACTACGTTCAGTAAAATTGGTCCCCTGATAATTTGATAGGCTGCATATCACTTGTGATATATTAGCAATGTATTAAGGGAAAATGAGAACAAAATGGGTCAGGATAGAACTAGGTATCAAAAAATGAATGTCTGATGGTTGATATGGACTCAGAAAGCCAATGGCCTGCTTCTGTGCCTTAGCACTCCCAGAACACTGAGATGATTCTTTTCAGAGTTGGAGAAATATTTCCAACTGATCTCTCTTGCGTGTCTGCCTACAGATTCTACCTAAGTTATGGTAGGTTTTCATCCCTGAGAACTGTCCATAACCCAAGCATTCAAAAGCTGGAACTGAGTCTGTGAGCCAAGTTCACACATGGTAGACAGTTGTCCCATGTTAATTGATAGTTTGAAAAAGCATTTTGAATTCTGTTTTGTCAAATTGAGCCCAAGCCTATTTCAGGCTAATGATGATATTCTTCTCAAACATTTTGTTGCACATTCCATTGACGGTTTTAAGAAGAGGTAGCTGCTGGCCCAGATACCCTGTCTCCAAATAGTATTCTTAAAATGGGCATCAATATGTCAACCTTGTGAGCATCATCAGTAACCTGTCCTGATCCAGCCACTGTTAGGAAATATTTTGGAGATATGTGCATATAGAAGATATTAATTTAAACAAGAACAAGGCTTCAGTTCATATTGTAAACATATATCATATCAAAAAGATTGGTTGTCAAGATCATTCTGATAATCTTCTATATTGGCATGGTAGGTGAACTGTTGCCTGTGAACCTGAAACAAAGTTAATTTGCTGTGACTCTGCCCACAAAGTAACTAGTGACAACCACTACTGATAGTTTTAGCTATCGGAGATTGAAGGAGCAAATAGGATGTGATCAAATTTCTGGACTGTTTTATTGCCATCTCTGCTGAGTCTTGTAAATAGCCAATTAGGGATGTTAGATAGTGCAGTTGTAGGTACGCATAAGTTAGTAATTGGAGAAGGATCCAAAGTGAAGGGCATTTTCGCTGCTCTGCTTAATCAGATCTTCCTGAACGTTTAGCTTTCCTGGGACAGATTTCTATCCAGGGACCAAGAGGATGTACGTTAGATAGTATTCTGGAGTTAAGCAAATATAGCAGATATTAATTCAAACTGGAACCAGGCTTCAGTTCTTATTATAAAAGTAAATAAATTTAGGAAGGTTGTAAGTAGCCTTTAGTTTTTTTTGTAAACTACAAGTAGTGAACTGAAGTTAAAAGCCCACGGACTAAGAGATAGGTTTTGCAAAATGATGACCATGACCAAATGCATGAACCAAATGTTAAGAGAATAGGGTTGTGTTAATTGGCCTGCATCAAACAAGACAACATGGGCTAAGTTATTTACACCATTGTGACTGAGTTCAAGCTGGCATACCAGATGGATGTTAGTCACTTAGTATACAAACATTGTCACAGGTATAGGCTATTAATAGTTTTTGTGTGCTTATGATATTTGTATACTCAGAGACAGTCCTAACAACATTAATTTTGGGTGTCTAGGATTTCTGCACACAGAAGCTTTTAGACTACTTGTGTGAATTACATTGTGACAAAGGTGTTTGAACATTCAAAGATGACTTTCATTGTAGATATGTAATTCAAAGGAAGTATTGTCAACCCAAAACATTAAAGACAACAGTGTCATTGTAAGTATTGCAATTGTATTGTAGCAGATACAGTTACCTTTGACCTGTACCTTTGGGTTTGTTTGCCTCTCCCAAGAGTGTCTCGGGAATGATGCCTGCCTGTTGTCATAAATAGAGATGTTTATATCACCAGCTTCGATGTCTCTCAGGTGACTTCTTTCACAGTTGCAATAACCACGTTGACAGAACAACCAAGAAAGTTGACCAGTGCCTCTATTTTCTCAGGAAGCAAAAGAAATTTGGCATATCTCCTTTAACCCTCACAAATTTTTATTGAAGTACCATAGAAAGCAACTATCTGTATGCATCACCTCTTGGTATGGCAACTACTCTGCTTGTGGCTACAAGAAACTGCAGAGAGTTGTGGACACAGTCCAGTATATCAGCCTTCCCTCCATGGACTCCATCTATATTTCTCATCAAGCAAACAGTTGATGCTTCGGGCCGAGACCCTCATCAGGACTCCTGATGATGAGCCTCAGCCCAAGATGTCAACTGTTTACTCTTTTCTATAGATGCTGCCTGGTCTGCTGAGTTCCTCCAGCAGTTTGTGTGTGTTACATATACAGGTCCTTCCCAGCTTACAAATGCCTGATTTATGTACAGCCCAATCACAAACAAGAGAAAATCTTCAGGTGCTGGAAATCCAAGCAACACACACAGAAAAAAAAATGCTATAAGAACTCAGCAGGCCTGCTGAAGCGTCTCGGTCCGAATCATCGACTGTACTCTTTCCCATAGATGCTGGCTGGCCTACTGAGTTCCTCCAGCATGTTGTCCATGTTATGAACAGCCCACACGTACATTTGGGAGACTAGTGAGTTGGATCTGCTGGTTGCTGAGGCATCTGCTACTGTGTGGAAGTTTGCTTGATTAAACACCTTGGTTTAAATACAAGTGCCTTTAAAAATGTTGCCAGATGGCAGCATTCCTGACTTGCAAACTGCTTTATTTATGAACGGATCATAGGAAAGGAACCCTATTGCGACCTGAGGGAAACTAAAAATAAGGTATCACAATCCTAGTGTCATAAAGGAGAGAACTTATAAAGTAAATACTACTTGAAATGATCCAGTAGGTGAAGGAGGAAGTAGATAGAGAAAAAGGGAAGCAATGACAGACAAAGCTGAGTGAGACATGACCGAAGTACGGACCTCACAAAATGTAAATATCAGACAGATGAGTAGTACTCAAGAATGGACAACCCAGAGCAGATCTGGTCTTCCTGAAAATACTCAAGAATACCTCGAACTCAACCCACCAAGAGGTCTTGGAACTGGGGATAATGGTGAGTGTCAGTTCTCTGCAATGGTTTTTGTCACAGACCATAGAGAAAGAACAGAACTGAATGAAAGAAAGGTCCTAAATAAAAATTGAAAATGTTCAATAGTCTCTGTAGGTCAGACAGCATCCATGGAAAGAGAAACAAAGTTAATGTTTTGGGTTGAAGATTCTGAAAATGAACTTTGTCACGAGTTGCAACTGTATGTTAAAGACATTAATCTGTGTATTCATTTTATCCAATACCACTCTTGGATGCACTGTATAAAAGTTTGCTACATCTATGGCTCTTAATTAGTGGTTCTTCAACCACAACTCATATCCAGAAAGATTTTCTATTTTGTATGTGATCGCATCTGTACTGGAAAGTGCAGTAATTGAGTTACACATTTGACTTGGTTTTCCATAGTCATTTTTAGGTTAAAAAAAAAGCAGTCATGTGTTGAAATAACGTCCAGTGTTTGGATTCCTGGCCATTATGGCTCTTTTAAGTTTATCACTGCTCCCTTTACATCATATGTGAAAGGTATGCAGTCAGTTGTCTAGTGTTTTTTCCCTAAGAGACAGTCCAAGTCCTTAAGCAATTCTTGGCTGTTCCCAAGAGGCAAACTCAGCAGATCACACAAGCCGACATCTTCTTTTGTCATGGTAACAGCTACACTCACCGATCACACGCACGCACACTTTCAGATACTTACAAACATACAAAGAGTGTCTACCTCAGTGATTTAATAGGACCTGAATCAGCACAGAAAAGATATAAATCTCAAAATGCTCCCTTGAATAGGAATACTTTCTGGTACATCGGAGCAACCTAACTTACTAAAAGCACATATTTGTAGGTGATGTAAATCTGAAATAAAATTTAAAAACTGTGAAAATAGTAGTAGGTCAGACAATATGTAATAGAAACAGTCTGAATGCTTCAGGTTATCATCAGAGGTCAATGTGATTTTTCATAAGATACATCTTTTGCAGTCTGAGTAATCACGCATTGCAATTCATTTTGAAATATTTTCATTTGCAATAGAATTACTATGATCAGATTTAAAATAATTCTGTAATAAAGAACAGCCCAAAGGCAATCATAAAAAGTCAACTGACCAGTCCTAAGATTTGAGAATTGGCGACTCATATCAAGAATGAACCAACATTTAAAGTTCAAAGTATATTTATTATCAAAGTACATGTATGCCACCATGCATTAACTTGAGATTTGTCTTCTTTCAGGCATTTACAGGAAAACAATGAAATAGAATAGAATTTGTGAAAACTATACATAAACAAAGTCTGACAAACAACTAATTTACAAAAGATGAGAAATCCTGCAAATTATTTTAAAAACTAAATAAATAATACTGAAACATGAGCTGTAGAGCCCTTGAAAATGAGTCTATCGGTTGTGGAGTCAGTTCAGCATTAAGGTGAGTCAAGTTATCCAAGCTAGTTCAGGACCCTAATGGTTGAAGGGCAATAACAATTTCAAAGCCTTGAGCTGTGGGATCTATGGCTCTTGAAGATGTAGCAAATTGTTAATGACAAACAAGAGAAAATCTGCAGATGCTGGGAATCCAAGCAACACACACAAAATGCTGGAGGAACTCAGCAGGCCAGGCAGCATTTATGCAAAGAGTGCAGTCGATGTTTTGGACTGAGACCCTTCAGCAGGTCTGGAGAAAAACAGGCAAAGAGCAGATTTAAAAGGTGGGAGGAGGAGAGGGAGAAACACAAGGTGATATGTGAAACCAGGAGAGGGAAGGGTGAAGTAAAGAGCTGGGAGGTTGATTGGTGAATTAGATACCAGGGTGGAGAAGTGGGGATCTAATAGGAGAGGACAGAAGGCCATGGAAGAAAGAAAAGCGACGGGGGAGGAGCACCAGAGGGAGGTGAAGGGCAGGCAAGGAGATAAGGTGAGAGAGGGAAAAGGGGATGTGGAATCAATGTTAATGCCATCATAGAAGCCCCTTTCTCCATTTATTGTTAATGGCTCGTTTTGCTGATCCAGCTCTATCAGATAATTAAAAAATATATTCATATTTATTTTGACTCTTATTTTGAACCTACAATGCACAGTCAAACTTACAAAGATATATTTATACCAAGCTTTGTTGATGGGAAGTGGGGGAAGTGGAAGGAGTTTTGTCTCTTCTAAGTTGCCCATTTTCTCTTCTGTGCTTCTGATGGTGCCTCAGTATCCTCTATATGCTAGAACAGAACGGTTCAACCTCTCCCCTGAAATTTCAGAGAGACTAAATTACAAATGACGATCATTCAAAGGATCACCAATGTTACAGTAAAGATAAAGACTAATCAGTCTATTATACAGCATCTGTACTGGAACTCTGACCAAATTTTCATTCCTAATCTTCAGCCATTTCCTCAAGCCATTAGAATGCTTTACATTTTTTCAAATATTCATCTTCATTCTTTTTAAAAGGAATTACATGATCTGCTTCCAGCATAGAAGCCTTTTCCTCCATCATTTGTTGTAGATTACTTTAAACCTATCCCATCTGATCACAGACCGATGGATAGAAATGAATCCCAACCCAGATACCCTCATTTCATTTCATGTATTCTTATGGCACAGAAGAAGAATATTCATCCATAAAACCTACGCAAGCTGTCAAAGAATACCCATCGGTCCCATTTCTCCACTTATTTCCATTCTCTCTCACACACACATCAGTGCTGCAGCCACACATATCCACCAGGGTTACACTGTAGTATCCAATTAGATATGAACTTCCACATCTTCAGGATGTGGCAGTAAACCAGAGCACCTGGAAGAAACTCACAGGGAAAATGCACTAACTATACACAGGCAACACCAAAGGTAGAGATCAAACTCGGAATTATGGTGCTGTGCAGCAATAGCACTTCCTTTAGCCAGGGACAGAATCCAAGCAGGGATGACTGCAGCCCTATCTGTCATCCGAACATTTGCTTGAAATGTTAATCTAAAACCCTCTGTGCTTCCTTGGCAGGACATCTAATCAGATTCAGATCACGCAGATTCATTTACTTATCACATATACCTCGAAATATACAGTGAAATGCATTGTTTGCATTAATAACTGAATCAACCAAATGATGTGCAGGGGATAGACTAACAAGTCTCTGCACAGACTCTGGCACCAATATAACATCGGCACAATGTTCGAAAGAACAATACAAGCAATAACATCAACACAATAAAGCGACAAAACAACAAAAGCAAAACAAATCCTTTTCCTCCATTTGCACCTACCACTCTCACATCAGCAGAATTCCGACCCCAGGACAGGCCGCCTCTGGAATCCCTGGCCCTGGATGTGTCAGACTCACAGACACTGGGCCCGTATTCAGTCACAGACGTCAGACCTGGGGTTTTGACTCTCAGGTCTCGACCTCCGGACTCACCAACTTCGGTCTGCAGCTTCCGATATCAACTCCAGGGCTGAGGACAGACTTCGAAGTCTGGGCCTCGAATTCCGGACTTGCATGATCCTCCGACCCCAGGATTTGCCAACCTGGGAAACCGCTGGCCTCATGCTTCCTGCCTGCATGAACCTCAGACAGGACTGAAGTACAGAAGAGTGGAGGGTTGTCTTGACCTATATTATTCTCAATCAAAATTTATAAAAGAACACATTTTTCATTGTCACGTTGCTTTGTGTGAAAGACAGTTGTGCACAGGTTTAGCTGTAGCTTTCTTTCATTATGTCAAGAACACTCTTCCAAAGCTATTTAATTGGCTGTGAAGTGCTGTGTGTTATTCTGAGGCTGTAAATGGCATCTTATAATTAACCGTCTTTCTTTCTTTCACTGAGAATACATGCCCATCCATTCCTTGATATAACATCATGCAATTGTTTGAAGTACAAACAAGATTTTTTAAAAAATAGTAAGTCAGTGTTTTGCACAGAACATCTCTGAAAATGACGCATCTGCCAAGAGAGGTGTTCATGGAGAATTTAGCTTTCCCTACTATTCATCTTTGATGTCTTCACTGCTTTGATCTAATAAACTGTTAACACTTTGCAAAACAGAACCACAGCTGAACATTGAAAATTGTAGCTTAAGCTGAAAAGCCTTTTATGACCCGTATCAGAATTAAATCAGATCTATTATCAGTGACTTACAGTATATGTTGAGGAGTTTGGTGTTTTGTGACAGCAATGCAGTGCAAAAACGTAAACATTTTTTAAAAAAACTACAAAATAAATGGTGCATAAAAAAGGAATAGCAAAGTAGAGTTTGAGGATTCATAGATCTGATGGCAGGGTGGAAGAAATTGATCCTAATTCACTGACTGCAGGTCGTCAGGCTCCTGTACCTTCTCCTCGGTGGTAGTAGCAAGAAGAGGGCATGTTGTGGATGGAGGGAGTCAATGTTTTCTTGAGGCACCACCCTTTGAAGATGTCCTCGATAGTGGAAAGTGTTGTGCCTGGGATGGAGCTGGCTACAGCCTCTTGGGCTCCTGTGTATTAAAGCCTCCATTCCAGGCTGTGCTGCAACCCATTAAAATGTTCTCTGGCTGAAAGACTTCTTTGTGCTTCACAGATTTCCTATGATGATGTCGGAGGGAAACACTTTAGCAAAAAGACCTCTCCGGGATTGCTTTCCTGTGAATTGTTCGAAATCCAAACCGTTCGCTAGTCGGGAATGCAGCCACACACCAAGTTCCCAGGCAGCAAAAGATGCCTCCAGGCATGTAACAGCTGGCAAATCCATCCTGCCGAACTCTCTGAAGCTCACTCATACATATGGGATGTATGTAAGTTAACTGTTTATAAGCTGGGGAAGACCTCTATGGCCATAATAAACATGAGAATCACAAGCAAGTACTATTTCTAATCACTTTCCTTTGGAATTGAGAATATTTCTCTAACTTATTTTCCCTTAAAATATTTCTACCTCATATATTTTCTTCAGGGAAAGCATTGGCAGTGCTTATTTCAGCATGTAATGCCTTGTTCCTCAGCAATTTTGTTATAGTTTGTCAACTGCAGGTTATATCTGATTGAATATGTCTGAAGAATGCAAAGGAGACAAGCACGAAAATTGCATCCTGGGCTCACAATCATGACCAAATGTCTCAAACATTTTTTTTCTTTTTCTAAGACTATTACTATCCCATTGTGTTCCTTAATTTTACAAATAGCAAATTGAGTATAAAAGCTCAGGAAATGTTAAATGAACAAATTTTGGTGAGGAACCTCTAGTTGCTTACATGAGCTCCTGAACAAGTTGAACCGATTTTGGTTCCTTATTATTATCGAGGTACAGAATTCACATCATGTATCTTTTTATTGGGTACTTTGTACTGTATTAGTGGGGTCCATTAAATGATCTGTGTATAATTTGTGAATGTTTTTGTGAATGCATTTCCTTATATGACTCAGTTTTAGCCAAGGACAGAATCCAAACAGAGATAACTACAGGCCTAATTATCATCCGATAATTTGCTTGAAATATTAAGCTAAAGTCCTCTTTGCTTCCTTAGCGGGACATCTAATCAGATTCAGAATATGCATATTCATTCATTTATTTATCACATATACACCGAAACATACAGTGAAATGCGTTGTATGCATTAAATAACTGAATCAACCAAATATTGTGCCATCGAGTTTGTCTGCCATTTTGTCATGGCTGATTCAAGTTCCCTCTCAGTCCCAATCTCCTGCCTTCTCCCTGTATCCTTTCATGCCCTGACTAATCAAGAATCTATCAATGTCTGCCTTAAGTAAACCCAATGACTTGACCTCCACAGCCACCTGTGGCAATGAATTCCACAGATTTGCCACTCACTGGCTAAACAAATTCCTCCTCAGGTCATTCTAAAATGACATCCTCTTATTCTGAGGCTGTGTCCTCTGGTCTTAGACTTCCACCCCATAGGAAACATCTGTGCACATCCACTCTAACGACGCCCTTCAACATTTGATAGGATAGTTTCCCCCCTCTGTTATGTCAAGCCATTGAAACCTAGTTATTTTGCTTTAGAATATTGTACACAATTTGGGGAAGGGAGGCTGGGGAAAATGTAGACGAGAGACATCAGAATGCTTTGGTCATTATCTCAATTTAATCCAATAATGAAACTTTCCTGTGTAATTGGAAAGTCAAATTCAGCATTCTCTCTAGGACCTGAACAGGTTCTCAAATATTTTGAGTATGGCATATGGACACAGCTAGTGGAGATGCTATCTCAAAAACACAAGTGACCAAATCTCAATCCTGATCCGTGGTAATGTATATGAGGAGATCTTGCATTCTCCTAGCCTGTGTGGACTTCCTCTGGGTGTTTCTGTCTCCATGCACATCTCAAATGCATGTTAGTTGAGGGGTTAATTGGCCACTGTCAATTGACCCTAGACCTGAGATGAGAAATAGAATCATTGCATCTGGGGAAGGACAGAATGTGAGGAGAATAAAGTGGGATTAATGTAAAAAGATGCCTGATAGTTTGGTGTAAATTCAGGGGCCAGAGGGACCTCTTTTTCTGCAGTACGGCTCCATGATTGCAGAGTCAAAATCTGACCCTTGTTTATTAGTACAGTCGTACATTGTGAAATCTGTTGTTCTGCTGCAGCATAACAATGCAAGACCCCTCAATGTGGAATCAGAATCAGAATCAGATTTAATATCACTGGCATATGTCATGAAATTTGTCATTTTGTGCAGTGGTACATTGGAACACATAGTAATAATAATAAAAACATAAATTACAGAAAATAAATAAATACAAACACACACACACACACACACGTATATATAGACAAATGTAACTTAAATAAGTAGTGCAAAAAGGTATGAAAAAATTGTGAGATAGCGTTCACTGTTCATTCAGAAATCTGATGGTGGCGGGGAAGAAGCTGTTCCTGAAACATCGACTGTGTATCTTCAGGCTCCTGTAGCTCCTCCTTGCTGGTAGCAATGAGAAGGGAGCATGTCCTGGGGTCCTTAATAATGGATTCTGCTGCTTTGAGGCATCACCTTTAGAAGGTGCCCTCAGTGCTGGGGATGATAGTGCCCATGATGGAGATGGCTGAGTTTACAAATTTCTGCAACTTTTTCCAGTCCTGTGCAGTGGCCCCTTATACACATGGTGGTGCAACCAGTTAGAATACTCTCTACAGTACATCTGTAGAAATTTGCGAGAGTCTTTGGTGGCATACCAAGTCTTCTCCAAGTCCTAATGAAATATAGCCGCTGTTAACCATATATATGCTTCTTAACTGATTTACACTTTCATTGTTGCTCTCAATGATGACAGGTGTTTATTCTCTCGACTTCCCCTTCCTAAATTCCACAATCAATTCCTTGGTCTTTCTGACTTTGAGTGGGAGACTACTATTGTTAAACCGCTCGACCAGTTGATCTATCTTGGTCCTGTACGCCTCCTTGTTGCTATCTGAAATTCTATCATTGACTGTGGTGTCATCTCTACACAGTCATGAGTATAGAGAGAGTGAAGCAGTGGGCTAAGTGCAGTTTTTTGAGTTGCAGCAGTGTTGACTGTTAGGAAGAAGGTGTTATTACCAAAATCCTCTGATTCTGGCCTCCTGATAAGGAAGCTGAGGAACCTGTTACAGAGGAAGATACGGAGGTCCAGGTTTAGAAGGTTGACGATTAATACTGATGGGATGCTACTTTTGAATGCTGAGCTGTAATCGATATACAGCATCTTTTACCATTGTCAAAGTGCTCCACAGTTGAGTGGAGAGACAAGTGAGATTGCAACCGCTGTAGACCTGTTGTGGCAATAGGCAAATTGCAGTGGGTCCAAGTCCTCGCTTAGGCTGGAGTTAATTCTTGCCATGGCAACCTCTGAAAGCACTTTATCACAATAGATGTGAGTGCTACCAGGTGACAGTCATTGAGGCAGTTCACCCTACTTTTGAAGAGGGACTGATGTATAATACGGGTCACTATATGGAAGTCATTATTTTTTGAAGGAGGTATTATGCAGAGTGGCCACCTGCCATTCTCAAAATAGTCCGGAATCTGCTCAATTCTATAACACTATTCAAAGAAAAACTGTTTTTCCAGTGCCCAGCATTATTTTTCCTTTAGCCAGGAATATTCAAATGTCTGTCTGTCTAGGTACCATATCCGATGCGGACTTTGGTGACCATGGTCTTCCATATAGATCTATCCTTCATTTTTTGGATGACTTCTATTTCCTCGATGTGTAGCCACCTGGCTATGCTTTTGATGTGCATAAGCCGAGGTCTTCCTCTAGGTTTGCTCCCCTCAATCTTTCCAGAGAGTATGAGTTTTTCTAGTTCATCCTTCCACATGATGTGTCCTAGGAATCTGAGTTGTCTTTCTCTTATTGTTGGTATGAGTAATCAAACTGCTTGGGCTCTTCTGAGAACTTCATTTGATGTGTGTGTGGTCCATGATATTTTTAACATTCTCCTGTAGAACCATAATTCAGCTGCTTCTAGTCTCTTTTCCATTGCTGGAGAAATAGTCCAGCATTCACTTCCTGTTATTCAAATAGTTAATAGAAATAAAATAAACATTCAGATGGTTCAAATTTGAAACCGACCTGAAATATTAGTTTTGTTTCCCACTCCACCAACTTTCCTGATTTGCTGAGTTTTTCCAAAATTTTCCCTCCAAGGGGACCACAGTCCAGAGAGCCATGTTGGCTGGAGTTAGGGCTTTATGCTTTGGATCTCGGTAGGGTCACCCATGCCAAACAGGACAGGTAGAGGACAGATTAGAAGTGGTACTGCAGGTTTGGGTGTTCAGCTCAGGGCCAACAACCCTGAATGGTAAAACAAAACTGCTACAGAACCCTTCTATATCTGAATGCAACAGTATTCCTGAGTCTCCACTCGGGACATGCATGACTGATAGTAGCGAAAAACTGAGCTACTGACATGTTGAAGGAAACCCCTGAACACTTCCAGAGATGGAGGACCTTCATTGCTGCCCAAAATACCATTGGCATAACAGGCGGCAGGTCTAACGTTTTCATATTTTAATTTATCTAAATAGTCCTCTCAGCTATCTCCTACATGAAGGCATTAATTTATGGATATTGGCTACTGCCTTTGGTTATATAACGGTAACTGTGCCTCAAAAATAATTCATTTTCTCTCAAGTCCTCAGTTATGGTCTTACAGGTAGAAAGGAATTGTTTAAATTTTATTCATTTTCTTTCTTGTACAAAGCAATGTTTACTTTTATTATGATTAGCAATGATGAATAGTGTGAGAAAATGTAGTTAAGTAAGTATTTAGTGCTCGATTATTATGGCATTTCTTGAGACGTTTTAGGTATACTAGTCTTTTCAAATCAACAGTTCAGTCATTTTACACATACAGTGACAGTTTCTATTAATCATAGAACTATAGCATTGTTATGTCAGAGGAAAAAAGTAATTAAGGCCATCTAGTCTGCTCCAAGTTGTCATGGAGCAATTCCTCAGTTCCCACAGACCGGAAAATATTTCTCGTTCATGTGCTTATCCTATTCTTCTTGAGGTCAATATTGTAAACTATTCCTTCATCCCCATAGACAGTGAATTGTAGATTATTATCACACTTTGAATTTAAAAAAATATTGCCTTCTAATCCTTGAACGAACCCAATTGGGATCAGACTCCCTTTGGATCCTAACCAGTCATGACCCAGCACACCACGGCCAGATCTTCTCTCAACCTCTTTCTGCTCCAAGGAGAAGAAGCCATTTTTCTCCGACCTAACTTGAAATCCCACATAGGAAATAGAGCAGTAAAGCACAGGAACAGGCTATTTGCCCCACAATCCTTTGAACCATTCCAGAAAACCTTTTCTGCATCTCCATAGATCATATGACATGAATAAAGTATGTAAGATCCAAAGGGGTAGATATTGGGGAGGCTGTACCTGCTTGTGGCAGAATCTAAAAATGAGGACATTTGTTTAAAAATAAGCACATTTAAGGGAAATGGGGGTGTTTGTTTCTCAAATGATCATGAATCTTTGTAAAACTCTTCTCCCAAGAAAAGTGGATGCGGGATCTTTGAATATTTTTAAGACAGAGTCAGATAGATCCTCTCTATGCAAGGAGGTGAATGATTATTCAGTTCAGATGAAAATCTTTGAAACTTCTTTTATCTCATTGAAACATAGCAGATTCTGAGGGAGCTGTCCAGGTATTTCCACTCGTGGAAGAGTCCAAGTGAAATATAAATCGTAACATCAGGGGCAGGTCAATTAGAACATAAAACATAGAACATAGAAATCTACAGCTCATTACTGGCCCTTTAGCCCACAATGTTGTTCCGACCATGCAACCTCCTCGAGAAACTGCCTAGAATTACCCTATTGTATAGCCCTGTATTTTTCTAAGCTCCATGTACCTATCTAAGAATCTCATAAAATGCCACCACCACCACCAGTAGTGTATTCTATGCACCCACCACCCTCTGTGTGAAAAATTTACCCCTGACATCCCCTCTGTACCTACTTCCAGGCACCTTAAAACTATGCCTACTCAGGTTAGCCATTTCAGCCCTGGGAAAAAGCCTCTGACTATCCACACGATCATTGCCTCTCATCATCTTATACACCTCTATCAGGTCACCTCTCATTCTTCATTGATCCAAGGAGAAAAGGCCAAGTTCACTCAACCTATTCTCATAAGGCATGCTCTCCAATCCAAGCAACATCCTTATAAGTCTACTCTGCACTCTTTCTATAGTATCCATATCCTCCCTGTAGTAATGTGGCCAGAACTGAACACAGCACTCCAAGTGGGGCCTAACCAAGGCCTTATATAGCTGGTACATTACCTCACGGCTCTTGATTCAGTGTCGTTAACTTCAGTCAACAACAAACTGATTCCACACCCGAGGACTCTGCAACTCATGTTCTCAATGTTATTTATTACCTTTTTGTTACTAATATTATTGTTTTTTGTATTTGCACAGTTGTCTTCTTTAGCACATAGTGTGTTTGTTTTTGGTTGTGTGTAGTTTTTCACATTGATTCCATTGTATTTTCAATTGTATTGTCAATGCCCACAAGAAAATGAATATCAGGATAGTATGTGGTGGCATGTACGTACTTTGAGATTAAATTTGCTTTGAACTTTGAAAATCATCAGAGACCCATCCCCACACTTCATTAAACACATTGGGACAACGCTATCCACATTTCCCTTAAACTCGCCTGATTAATTGGAAAAAATACCTCTCTTTTGTACATCTAAAAACAAGTTAACTAAAAATGTAATAGATGTTACATCCAATAGTCTGGAAAAACATACTTTTCTGGCATCACCCGAATCCCGGGGTGCCAATTTTTGGACTTCTACTATATAGGGTACAGATCCAGGGATCTACAATAGCAACATATAAAAGGAAGAGGACTCAACAAGTTGAATGGAGCTTTGTCTATTTTAACATGACAAATTGTGGATTGCCACTTTAGGGAAGGATGGACATTTAAGGTGCAAGAATTCACAGCTATCAGGAGAGACTTGAAAAAATAACAGGTTTTTTCTTGTGGAGAATGCAACAATTTAAAAGGAAACTAAGCTTTCAATTATTAAAAAATATCTAAAAGGAAATTGAGCTGGGTCAGGCAAATGACCTATTCCTGCTTCTATTTCATAAGTTCTTTTGTAAAAAGCAATTAGAGTAAAATGTTACATTTGCTGTTTCAGTAAAGCAACTGTTCTGTCATTTCTTTCTGAGCCATCTTTTTTTGGCTCCGTTCTCCTGCATTTAAAATACAATATAACATCTCTTATTTTAAGGTGCGAACAATTTAGGGCAATTTTAAATCTCGAAATTGGATGTCAATTGATGTTTGTTGAGATATTTTTTTAAAACACACAATGCCAGCCTGCTTCCAGCTTACATCTTAAAGAGATGTCTCTTTATGACCAGAGAATCAATCTGTTCGCTGGGGATGAAGTGTAATAATGAGACTGGAATCCAAGGTGGTTAACAATCTAGGGCCCCTTAAAACTGGGAAGGTCAAAGGTCAAACTTTGGTGGCTCCAGTAGCTATAACTACAAAATTATTTCATTGTTATTAGAATTAGAATCAGGTTTAATATCACCAGCATATTTTGTGAAATGCATTAACTTTATGGCAGCAGTACAATGCAATACATTACAATATAGAAAAAAGTCTGTGAATTACACTAAGTGTATGATATAGTTTAATTAAATAAGTGAGCAAAAAAAGTAGAAATGAAAAGTAGTGAGTAGTGTTCACGGGTTCATGTCCATTCAGAAATCAGATAGCAGAGGGGAAGAAGCTATTCCTGAATTGTTGAGTGTGTGCCTTCAGGCTTCTGTACCTCCTAACTGAGGGTAACAATGAGAAGAGGGCATGTCCTGGGTGGTGGTGGTCCTTAACGATGGACACCGCCTTTTTGAGTCACTGTTCTCTGAAGATGTCTTAGTTACTACGGGGGCTACCGCCCATGATGGAATCGACTAACTTTTTGAAATCATTCAGTTCATTACTACCCTTCAGGGAAGAACATCTGCCATCCATAACCAGTCTCACCATTATGTAACTCTAACAAATTCATTTTGAGCGGATGCGTACTTCTGTGATCTACAGGTTGTTCCCAGGGACACACAGAGATATCAAATGCTGTTGGAAGTCCATCAGCTCACTGAAAGATGCTCTTTGCTACCTCGGTGCATCACCTATCTTGTGAACTAATATAGAACAACAACGTCTTTGGGAAATGTATTTACCATTCCAGCACAGCTTATGGGTAGAACAGAGCAGGAGTGCATCCTTCCGACCCACTAGGTCACCTGATTTGGTGCCATTTATCAGATACCACCTGTCTGTTGTTCTTCTACCCCAGGATCAGTAATAAACCCCTCACTCTCGACCCCATCCTAAATCTCTTTCTTCCCTCTCCAGGTCATAGATTAGACAATCACACAGCAATAAATCCTTAAATGGCCCTAAGACAGGAATGTTGGTTATTGAGAATTCCAGTCTCATTATGATTTGTATGTAGCTCACCTGGTTCCTGGGAGCAGATTGGGCCTCTGGACACCAATAAACCTCTCTTAAAGAGTTCTCTGCCTAGTCAATAGTCCATCAATCAGGCTGATCACCGGGCAATGATCCTACAGACCAAAACCAATCTGCAGAGTAATAAGAAGTCTATCCTTTACTCCATTGCCAACCCCAAATACTCCTAACTTACAAAATGTTCTCAAATCTCTCAGGACCTTTCATTTTTGAACCAAGTATAAAGTGGCATTGAAACATACTGCAAATATGTTTCAGCAGCCTGTCTTGGGCTGTGTGTTCTGTTCTGCCACCTAGTCAATCAATACCTACTGTACATCTTCAGCAATTTTGTTCTTTTTTCACTCATCACAAAAGTTTTAACTTCAAATGAGAAACTGTTCTGAAAACTTGAAATGAGGGACATTAACAGGGGCAGTGTTGCAGGCAGTGATCATTATCTCACAATATATCTGTCCTTGTGCATTTAATTTCCCATAACATCCACTTTCTGCAGCATAGGAAGTACTTTCTCTCTGCAGTTTCTTTCTTCAGTTATTATTGTCATATGCAGCCTCCTCCTGCAGAGAAACTGGGTCACAGAGGCCGCAAAATTATTTTGAATGTCCTCTGGAAGTAATGTCTGTGAAACCTGCTAAGTCAGTGAATAAAAGTTTTTTTTCTGTTTTGTATGACTTCTTATCAAAAAAGAATATGCAGTGATGATATATACACACTTGTATTTTGTATATGATGGTAGATTTTCAAATTGCAAAAAAGGAAAAACAATCTTATTGAGCTCGTTTTCCAGAGGGGATCTTCCAGCATTTTTGAAAGGACTGTCACATTTTACTGCTTATTTTCACTTGTGGGACAATGTCTTGTGCTCAGAAATAATTAGAAGTGTTTTTTTTATAGCCAGACCTTATATTGTTCCTCATTAATGGCCCATAGAATAACACATATCAGGCTAGGAATTATTAGATACAATGGAATATTTTTGTGCTTGAGTTGTGTTAAAAATGCAGTCGGCCAACATTATCGTGTCCCTGATCCTGTTCTGCCATTTGTAAACCATTGGTCATACATAGTGACATCAAGCAGCTGGCATTTGTAACTTATATGAGGATTAAAACACAATTGGTGAAGGTCACTCACACCAAAGCAGGCCTTAGCTGATGAATTGCGGACTGCTTCAACACAAGTTGCGTTAGATTGACCACCCAGCTTCCTGCAGTACAGTAATAAAGTCATAATTATAGGACCATAAGACCATAAGACATAAGAGCAGAATTCGATCATTCTGCCCATTGAGTTTGCTACACCACTCTATCATAGCTGATATATTTTCCCTCTTAACCCCATCCTCCCACCTCCTCTCTATAACCTTTGTAACACCCTGGGAAAGGTTTCACTGCTAATGTAATGGTTTCTCTGTAGCAGCAGTGTTTGGGTTATGATTAGAGATAACGGGGGCTTTGGGATGTGCGGCGTCCAATGAAGGGAGGTTTTTCTTACTTGTGTTCCCGAGAGCGAGGGATTTGCGGGCTTTTGTTGGGCAGAAGATGGAGAGAGAAGAAGCCAGAATGGAGAGGGCATGGACTGCAGGACTGAGTGGACGTGGAATGGGGTCGGGAGTTGATGACGCCCAGGGGAAATCGATGGAGAATGAATGGACAGGAAGCTCCAACATGCACGTTAGACTGTTTCATTATCTCCATCCTCTCCATCTATCTAATCCTTTCAATATTCGGTAGATTTCAAGTGCTCCTCTTCTGGATCCTCTCTAATGCCAGCATACCCTTTCTTAGGTACGAGGCCCAAAATTGCTCACCATACTCCAGATGTGTTTGATCAATGCTTTTATAAGATTCAGCATTTAATACCTTGCTTTTATATTCTTTACGTCTCAAAATGAATGGAAACATTGGATTTGCCTTGCTTGCCATTAATCTTTAAGGAATCCTGCACTAGTGCTGCCAAGTTTCTTTGTATCTACAATTTCTGAATTTTCTCCCCATTTAGAAAATAGTCTAAACCTTTATTCCATCTACCAAAATGCATGACCATACGCTTCCCTATGCTGAATTACATCTACCACTTCTTTGCCTATTCTCCTTCTCTGTCCAAGTCCTTCTGCAGACTCGCTGCTTCCTCAACACTGCATCCCCTTCCACCCATCATCTGTAAACATCAGTTCTGCCATCCACATAATTAACATACATGGTGAAAAGTAATGAGCCCATCACCAACCCCAGTGGACCAACACTTGTCTCCATCAGCCAACCAGAAGATACCCCCTGTATTACCATTCTTTGCCTTCTGTCTGTCAGCAAATCATCTATTGATGCTAGTATCCTTCCTTTTAACCCATTAGCTCCTTTCTTGTTTATCAACCTCATGTGTAGTACCTTGTCAAAGACTTTCTGAAAATTCAAGTCAAAAGCAGATGTTGGCTCTCATTTGTCTATCATGTCCATTAATAATTCAACAAATTACAACAGATTTTCTCTTAAGGAAACCATGCTAACTTCGGCCTATTTTATCATGTGCTTCCAAATACCCTGAAACCTCATTCTTAATAAAAGACTCTAATATCTTACAAACCACTGAAATCGATCAACTGGCCTATAACTTCCTGTTTTTTGCCTCCCTCCCTCCTTAAAGTGTGGAGTGACATTTGTAACTTTCCAGCCGTCAGGAACCATTCCAGAATCTAGTGCTTTAAAAGCCATCTTGAAAGCAACCTTCAAATTCCTTCTCTTGGTATCCGGTACCAACTTGATTTTCTCAATACACCTATATATTGTAACTTTCCCTTTATTACATGCTTTTTCTATCTTCCATTGTAATTTGTATCTCTCAATTCAAAATGTTAGGTATAACTCCTGTCAGTTTTTTAACTCTACCCACAAGAGTTGTACATCTTCTGATCCTATTTCACTTCTTACTAAGGATATGATTCCATTTTTTACTAAGAGAACCACTCTATACCCTCTACCCACTTGCCTTTCTTTTCAATATGATAGCTGTACTTGGATGCTTCACTCCCTGCTGTGTTCTTCTTTCAACCATGACTCTGAGATGTCCATGTCATAGCTCCCAAATTATAGCTGCTCGATAAGCTCTTTTACTTTATTTCTTATACTACGTGCATTCAAATATTACTCCTTCAGTCCTGTACTTATCTAACCTCTTCTCAATTTTGTCTCTGTGTTGTGTTTAGTCTAAGTTAAATTCTTATATTCCTTTCGAAACTTTCTGTCTTATTCTTTATTCTGAAGTTACAGGGACATACAATATAACACAATATTGGACTCACTATGACCATGCCATTCATCAAGAACTGGTCTATATTAATGCCATTTACCAGAAATTGACTTGTAGCCTTCTGTGCCTCGCTGATTCAAGTGCTCATCAAGATGTGCAAATGTTAGGAGACTCTGCCTCCATCACCCACTCAGGCAGACTCCAAACATTACCTTAAAAATCTTTATACTTTATACTTTATTGTTGCCAAACAATTGATACTAGAACGTGTAATCATCATAGTGATATTTGATTCTGCGCTTCCCGCTCCCTGGATTACAAATCGATAGTAAATATTAAAAATTTAAATTATAAATCATAAATAGAAAAATTAGAAGAATGGAAAGTAAGGTAGTGCAAAAAAAACGAGATGCAGGTCTGGATATTTGGAGGGTACGGCCCAGATCCAGGTCAGGATCTGTTCAGCAGTCACACCACAGTTGGAAAGAAGCTGTTCCCAAATCTTCAAGCTCCTGAGCCTTCTCCCGGAAGGAAGAGGGACGAAAAGTGTGTTGGCTGGGTGGGTCGTGTCCTTGATTATCCTGGCAGCACATCTGCCCTCTGGTTATACATAGATAGCTCTGCAATGGAGAAAAGCTTACTTCTGTCTATCCAATTTATGCCCTCATAACTTTGTGTACCATCCCTCTGCAAGGTCTTTTCTGCTCCAAAGGAAACTAATCTAGTTTATCCAGACTCTCCTCATAACTGAGACACGCTCCATCCCAGGCAGTAGCTTGGGGAATCTCATCCTATCTAAACTGTTGAGATCAGCATTCCATATGTGCTCTCTCCAATGTTTTACAAAGTAGTACCTTAGCTTCATTGCTCTTATATTCCCACACTAATGAAGACTAGCATCGCATATGCCTTTTTTATCATCCAATCCACCTGTGCTGTCATCTTTATTTATCCTGGGGCTTGAGTGGGTCTGACAATTCTGTTGTCTGTTCATAAGGCATTCATTTATATTCACACCCAGACCCCCTGTATGGCCCCCTTGCCCTGAAAATTATGTCTGAATGAACTGATAGAGAAAGGCCTTAGGATGAGTTACCCACTGTGTGACAGATTCCACTGCCTGTACTTCCCAAAACTGGCATGTATTCTCAGGGCATTGTGGCTTTCTCAGTGCAGAAAAACTGGCTCCAAATGAATGGTATTTTTTGCAGTTAATGTGTCATGGAAGAAAATGTAGCCAAGTTACACATCAAGGTGCAGAAACATCTCATACCTTCTTCCTTCGTGGGCAGCACGGTAGCAGAGTGGCTAGCACAACACTTTAGAGTTCAGGTAACCCAGGTTCAATTCCCACCACTGCCTACAAGGAGATTGCACATTCTCCCCATGACTGTGAGGGCTTCCTCCCACAGTTCAAAGGCTTACTAGTTGGTTGGTTAATTGGGCATTGTAAATTGTCCTGTGATTAGGCAGGATTAAATTTGGGGGATTGCTAGATGGTGTGGCTCAAAGTGCCAGAAGGACCTATTCCACACTGTAGCTCAACAAATAAATAAATTACGGTGCCTGATGGAGTTTTTCAGGTAGTTTGAAGAATACCATTGCCTTAAAAATAAAAACTGTGTTTTATTAATTAATTGATACCCCATTTGCAAAGGTGGTATTTAATCACACATCACTGAATCATCAGTCTAAGGCTGGGAGGGGAGGAGAAGATGGCAGAGCAACACAGCACGCGCGACCACTCCGAAATTATATCACATTTGTGAAGTAGGTACCATGCACAATCCTGATTTGATGGAGACAGCCGTGAGGAGCATGGAGGAACATCTGGAGAAACGTCTGAAATGCCCGCTTCGCTGCCGCTGCTACTGTGCGATTGAGAATCTCCGGAGGGGAAGGCCCCAAATCCTCGGCTTTGCCTATTGCCTGTTGCCGGGGCCGGGGTTGAAGCACTCAGCAGAGATGGTCCTCGGTTCTCGGTGTCGGAGGGCAGGTCGGGGGCTCGAAATTTTCGGATGGACTCAAGAGTCGGCTGCGGTCGGGTGCTTCCAGGGTGCTGCATCGGCAAGTTTGTGGCGCTGGAAGCTCATGGCAGGGAGAGTTTTTCTTCCTTCTACTGTCTACGTGAGATGATGGGACTTTCGAGAGACTTTGAGACTTTTTTTTAAAGTGCCCATGGTCTGCTCTTTATCAAATTACGGTATTGCTTTGCACTGTTGTAACTATATGTTATAATTATGTATTCTTTGTCAGTTTTTCAGTCTTGGTTTGTCTTGTGTTTCTGTGATATCATTCTGGAGGAACATTGTATCATTTCTTAATGCATGCATTACTAAATGACAATAAAAGAGGACTGCATGTCTTCATAATCTAATCTAATCTATATTGCAAATGCAGGAATTTAATCATAGGGCTACCATAGTCATTGAGTGAAGGTACGAAGATAGTGGACAAATGAAAGACTGAGTCAATCTGATAGGTTTTAATTCTGCATTAGAAACATGGCACCATTTAGAATTGTGCAACATGGTCTGTAATTTATCATTTCATTAATCTCCAATGATAAATAGCAAAGCAGTTTCACCACTAAGTCTGTGATTTTCATTAACTTCTTTGTTGCTGGAATGTCAGGGAGAACACAATGAATGTCTCATTTCTTCT
Source organism: Mobula birostris (assembly GCF_030028105.1). Lineage (NCBI taxonomy): Eukaryota > Metazoa > Chordata > Chondrichthyes > Myliobatiformes > Myliobatidae > Mobula > Mobula birostris. Next base: position 32,329,369 of record NC_092391.1, on the reverse strand, counting down.
GCAAGGAAGCCAGCTGAGATTAATTCTTTAAACCTTGGTTTACTAAATCATCCTTACCAAAAATAAATTATAGTTTGCAAGGAACATATGTATAGAAATTAATTATTTGCAATGAAATACAGAGCCCTATCTAATTAAAAGACCAGGGCTCCAAGGATGTCCACTGCAGGTATTACAAAGGTTTTCACAGAAGTGATTTTGACAATCCTCTTAGCAATTTTGACAGCTGGTATGCCCAGGGACATGTCTTAATAGTCTGTCAGAATATTTCTGGGTGTGGGTTGACACCCATGGTTGGAAAGGCACTGTACTAGATTGAGCTAGGCTGAATAATTTTAAATGACTCTCTTTTTATTTAGCCTGTGGTCACCACTGGCAGTTTTTGCCTCTCCCTAATTGTCATGAACTGAGAAGGCAGACCACATTGGTGGGTCTGGAGCCATAAATAGATCAGTCAAACTGATTTGCTGTCATAACCATTTCTGGATCATTTCTTGTTGCTCAAAGGTATGACCAGGTATTTCTCACACATGATTGAGTTTCATATCAAACATAAACTAAATTATGTCAATCTACATGCAACACATTTCTCTCTGTCCAATGTGGTGTAACTTTGGCAAAGTTGACCAAAGAATGACAATCATTGATAGCTTCTGGGACAATTAGATCTTCACACTGCAGTACTAGATTGGGATCCCACTAAGATACATGTCATGCTTAATGCTTATACCTTGATGATGCCACCTTTTCCAATGGCATCAAAATACTACTCACCCAAAACCCGCCAACCTGCCTCATGATAGGGTGATAGACAAGATAGGGTGGATGTGGAGAGGATGTTTCCTATGGTGGGAGTATCCAGAACTAGAGGACACAGCCTCAAAGTTGTGGGGTGACCCGCTAGAACAGCGGTAAGGAGGATTTTTTTAGCCACAGAGCAATAAATCTGTGGAATACTCTGTCACAGACTGCTGTGGAGGCCAAGTCTAAGGGTATATTTAAGGCAGAAGTTATAATTTCCTGATCGATCATGGCATCAAAAGATTTTGGCAAGAACGCAGGTGTATGGGGTTGAGTGGGATCTGGGATCAGCCATGATGGAATGGTGGAGCAGACTCAATGGGCTGAAAGACCTAATTCCTCTCTTATGTCTTGTGGTCTTACAGACCCTCCAATCCGAGTGCCCAAATCTTTCATCATTAACATCACAATGGCAACCCAATATTTAGCCCAGAATCCTAACATCCAACCTTCAATATCCACCCAATAATTTCATTCAACCACATTTCTTTCAACAATAGAAATCCACTGCAAAGGCCCATGAATTAAAAATGTCAGTCAGAACATCTGTTTGCATGCCTGGACATTTGCAGAGCAAGATGTTTTTTTGGATATATGTGAGGTTTGCTGGGACTATTCCACAGAATTTGGGAGAATTCATTTTTAAGTATTCCACTGCTTGTTTTGACATGTGCGTAAGAGATTTGCATCTGTATAGATTTAGTGCCACGCTGCTTTTAAGAACTTTGCTTATACTTCTGGTTGATTCAACTAGCAACTTCAGTATAAAATATTTTCTTTGCATCCTTTGCACAAGTTCCCAATCTAACTTTGATTTTATCTCCAAGTGGTGTTTGTTTAGAACTTACTTGTTCTCTGTGTAACTGTGTAGGTTTCCATTGGGTGTTCCACGTTCAGGTGGGAAGTGTCCCAATTTTAGTAGGTTTAATGACTATTGTAAATCACATCTCTGTGCAGGTAAGTTGAAAAATGTTAAAAAAGGAATTTGAAAGGCAACTGAGTCAGAATATTACTGGAAAATAAGGAATGAGGCAATAGGACTGATGGGATTGTTTTGTTGAGAGCAAGTATGAATCCAGGGAGGGGAATGGCTTCCTGCTGTGTTGTAGTAAGTTAATATTTTTTGAACTTATCATTTTCCTGTTTTTGTGCCTATTACAGACAATAGCCCTCAGATGACTTAACCTGGTCTGAATTGATGACTTGCTGAAATTCAATTTGGGACTATAATTAATTGAGTCTATGACACAGAAAAGTGAATAAACGGACTAATTTTACCAGAATTTGTTTTTCACTTCTAGCATCCCACAGCAGGAGAATTGATGTAATATACCAGGATAAAAACACATATTCGCTACATATTTTACAGTTGAGCATTCAGAGTCAAAGGCTGATTTTGCCCATGGGATATAGAAATAAATCTCTTTAAAATCTCCAATTTACTACACTTAAGATGTTAAGACCATAAGACCATAAGATATAGGGGCAGAAGTAGACCATTCAGCCCATCGAGTCTGCTCCACTATTCAATCATGGGCTGATCCAATTCTTCCAGTCACGCCCACTCCCCTGCTTTCACCCCACACTCTTTGATGCCTTAGCCAATCAAGAACCTATCTAACTCTGCCTTAAATACACCCAATGACTTAGGCAAATTTAATTACAAATAAAGGAAAGTATCCTGTGATGTAGCAAGTATAAGATATTCTGAGGCTCTTCAGGACATAGAACAGAGAAGATTACAGCACAGGAACAGGCCATTTGGCCCACAATGCTTTATCGAAACAGCTAAAAAGCAAATCCAAAACATCCAAACACTAAGCCCTCCTACCTACATGATGTCCATATCCTTCCATCTTCCTTACATTCATGTGCCTATCAAAATATCTCTTAAAAGCCCCTAATGTTTTTGCCTCTACCCCCATACCAGGAAGTGCATTCCACGCATCCACAACTCTAAAGTGAAAAACTTACCTCTCACACCCCTCTTGAACCCACTCCCTCTTACCTTCAATGCATGCCCTCTAATATTAGACATTTCATCCAGGGAAACAGATACTCCCTATCTACTCCATCCATCGCATAATCTCATAAACCTCTGTCAGATCTCCAGTCAGCCTCTGCTGCTTCAGGAGTGTTTATAAAACAAAGTTAAGGCATATAAAAATGTTTTTGAGTAGATCAGTTGGAACATGGAGCCATGTCTACTGCAAACATGGATATCAATGATGGGCAGATGAACTCAGGATGAAAAATACTCCAGAATTAGAGGAGCTCTGATATCTTACAGGCTTGTAAAGTTGAAGGAGATTAAAGTGAATGGAATGTGCAATGGAGAAAGATGAGAGCATGGATAAATGGTCTAAGATTAAGATATTTCTTAACTGAGAGTTACTGTTGATCTACAAGCAGAGGTGAAGTGTGAATGATACTGTGAGGTAGGATGCTAGAGTTTTGGATGACACCAAGTTTACAGAGGATGGAATGAGTCTGGCTGGTTAAGAGTGCATTGGAACAGTCGATTCTAGAGGCAGCAAAACAACCTCAGAGTGCTTCTGTACTGGATAAATTGAGGCAGTGACGGTGTTGAGCAATGAGTTGTCCTTATGGAAACATGAGAGTCGTTGCAGGATATAATTTTCACATCATATGCTAGCATTGCATTTATGATAGGGAATTGCCCACTGCAGCACATATTTCATACAAATGTGCAAACTTCCAGTTCAGTGTAGTTGATCTGCAATTATTCAGTCTACAAGAAAAGCTGATGCAATGATATCTTCTTATCTGGACCAATTAATCACTGACAAGAGAGAACCTGCAGATGTTGGAAATCCGAGTAACACACACAAAATGCTGGAGGAGCTCAGTGGACCAAGTAGTATCTATGGAAAAGAGTAAACATTTGACATTTCAGGCCGAGACCCTTCACCAATCCTGATAAACTAGTGTACAGGTATTAAGTTCAGCTTCCCCAATCAAGAAAGTAATCCGTTCAATCAAGAAAGAAAGAGTATTTTCCAAACAAAATACAGTTATCAATGGAACAAAAGATTACTGTGTATAGGTGGGAATGCAAAATTAATGTTAGGCGGTTGAGTTATGATCTCACCGAATAGTGCAACAGCCTGTTCCCAATTCGAATGTTCACACATTCAGTTGTGAAGGTCTGCAGGTCAGTCTTTAAATATCGCAGCTTTCAGGTTAGATGAATATTGAGTCTCATCACATGATCCCATAAAAGGTGGTTAGCCATGTTTTCTCAAGCACATTTTGTGACTTCACAAAACCCAAGATTTATTGCCTCACACAATTGGATTTAGCCAGATGCAACATACACTTTAATAACAATTTGTGTTTGGCAGTGATAAGGACACTTGCCAATGGTCTTTGTAATAGTCCTGCACAGCTGTGCAAATAAGAACACTTTGTACTATTGTGAAAAATTTGATTATAGCCAGCAAAGTTTCACATAGAAGTGCCACATGAGCTTGTTATAAGAATTGTCATCTTCTATGAACAGCTGGGAAAATTATCCCCTTTGTGTCTTATGAGATTTTGCAGAGACCGCCTTCCTTTTATGTTTTGTAATCCAAAAAGCTGCAATATTCTTTTCAAAGTTAGGTTACTGCTGAAGACAGGGAAGGGTTTTTATGATTGCTTAAAGTTACAAGGGGCAGAATTGTTTTAGATCTAGTTTTCTGCCTCTCTGCCTGCATTTGCAGAAGTATTAAACATGATTCAAAGTAGTGGATTGCAGGAATATAAATCTTGGAAATGCGCTATAAAAAGACATCTGGCATTGCTTGCATGTACTTAGCATGTGCTTCATGGTTATTGTCCACATGATTCACACTCCTACTCCAGTATCAGAGGAATTGTTCCTGTCTTAAAATTAGGAACAATACACTGATCCAATGCTTAAATGTCCAACTAACTTCCCATTGAATTCTTAATTACTGGCAGATGCTAATGATGAAGAATTTCACTTAGAAAAGCACTCCAGCATGTGGTGAAAACTGCCCAGCAGATTTTCGGCACCCAATTGCCCACCATTGAGAACATCTACCATAAACGCTGCCTGGGCAGGGCGAAAAACATTATCAGGGATGCATCTCACCCTAACCATGGACTTTTTACTCTCTTCCCATCTGGTAGGCGCTACAGGAGACTCTGCTCCCGCACCAGCAGGCACAGGAAGAGCTTCTTCCCTGAGGCTGTGACCCTGATGAATATCACATCACAGCGCTAAGCAGTATTGCACCCATATTGTACTGTCTCAGTACTTTTATATTTGTATGCTGTAACACTTACTTTTTATTCGCAGTTATTTTGTAAATAACACTATTCTTTGCATTTCTGGTTAGCTGTTATCTGCATTTCATTGGCTTTGTATCTGTAATTGGCACAATGACAATAAAGTTGAATCTAATCTAATCTAAAATAGGTTTATGGTGTATTTTTAAGTAGAGGTGTATTGCCCCATTGAACTGGGGGAAAATGAGTCCTTTCTGGGGCACTAAGTCTCTTAATTGTACTTATCAAGGCCTGGTTTGTCTCCTTTTTATTCCTGCAAATCTGGGCATTCGAAGACAGAGTAATCAGGCTGATCCCCAGTCTAGAATGTGTTCATCAGTTACCAATCCATTACCAACAGCCCAACCTCTGATCTGTAAATCCCAGACACAGAATCCACAGTTTACTTCTTCCAACCACAATTTCTTCCCGATCTTAACCTGGTCTTAACCCGATCCATGATTTCTGTCCTGAGTATCCAAGTTAGGGATTTTTGTCTTTGAAGTGAAGGAGGATGAGAGGTGACTTCATAGAAGTGTAGAAGATAAAGAGGCATAGAGCGAGTGAATAGCTAGAGACTTATTCGCAGGGCAGAAATAGCTAATATCAAGGGGCATAGTTTTAAGATGATTGGAAGAAAGTATAAGGGGGATATCAGAGGTGCGTTCTTTACACAGAGAGTAGAGCCAGGGGTACTGGTAGAGGCAGATACATTTGAGACATTTAAGAAATTCTTAGATCGGCATATGGATGGTAGAAAAATGGAGGGCTATATGTGAGGGAAGAGTTAGATTTAACTTAGAGTAAAAGGTTGGCACAACATCATGGGTGGGCGGGGCCTGTACTGTGCTTTAATGTTCTAGGTTCAGAGGGTTGGATATGATAGTTGATAAATTAAAAGTTTTCTGAGATAAGGCCAACATGAAGATGAGAGAAGCTATTAGGATATCACTACTTTTCATCGTTTTAGCCTCACTGGTGAAAAAATCCTGGACATCAATTAGAACATGTGCACCCCTTCTGGACAACGTTTGCTGCCTTTATGTGTGATTTTTCCCGTCCGCAAAAGAGAGAGACAATTTTTTTCAGCTTCAAATATCAGTGACACTCTTATCCTAATTCATTGTTCTGCCAACAGTGTTTGATGCTGAAAACATCATAACAAGCAAGCAGAGCAAAGCCAGTTCACTGCATGACTCAATGGCATTTATAATTCACACAATGTGATCCACAAATTTATTTACAAAGTTATAGTCGTTTGCTCCATAAGAATTAAGAGTACAGTGTATAAACTGTACCAACTGCCCCAGGCACCTACTTTGCAGGTATTTTTTTTAAGATGCTGAAAGGAAATAATTGCCCTCCCTGTAGTAATATGGTCATCTTCACTGGAGACAATATTTGAAAAACAAGGTTCAGTTTCAAATTCAGATCAGCTTATTCCGTTTTACTCCAGGGAGCAATGCAATTCATTGCCTGTGTGAAACTCACAGATTAAACAGCATACATGGTAGTAACAAAGCCAACAATAAATATAGCTATGGGCATGAAACAAAGAATAAGGCCATAAGACCATAAGACATACGAGCAGAATTAGTCCATTTAGCTCATCAAGCCTTCTCTGCCTTTCTATCATGCCTGATTTATTATCCTTCTTAACACTATTCTCCTGCCTTCTCCCTGGTAACATCTGACAGCCTTACTAATCAATAACCTATCAGTCTCTGCTTTAAATATACCCAATGACTTGATCTCCACAGCCACCTGTGACAATGAATTCCACAGACTCACAACCCTCTGGCTAAAGAAATTCTTCCTCAACTCTGTTTTAAAGGAACATCCTCCTATGAATGGTACGAGGATAGTGCAGAGAGAAGAAAAATAAAGATTGTAAATCCTACAAAGCCCAAACAAGGTTGAAGAGTCAGTTAAGCCATGATCCTTAAAGTCAAAAATTGGATGATGAGTTTACAGTGCTCTTTGAAGAAAATGAATGTACCTCTCTGAGTTGGCACTGAATACCTTTGGAGAAATCTAAGCCTGATATAAAATAAAGTAAAAATCGGAATTGTGGAGAAACCAAATTTACTGCGATGTATTGAACATTTATTGAAAGTGGGAAAATGCAACAAGATTCCAAATGATGAATATTTTAAACATTTTGCCAATGAAACAAACAACACAATAGAGCTAAGGAAATATTAAAAGCATATTTACAAATAGCTCCTTACTATCTAAATCTGCAGTATGTTACAGACCATATGGCCAGCCTTATTTTCCATGAAAGCAAAATGTCAGAGTTAATGTAATAGTTCAGCTCATCTTCAGTTCCTGGCTACAGAATAACTTTGGCTGACGTTAAGACCCAAAAAAAAAGTACAAATTGGAGTCAGCTCGAGATTGTCACAAAGCCATATGATTGCTCAAAATTTGAGGCTTATTTCTCTGTCATTTCCATTTGTTTGATCTTTTAAATTTAGCTCCTGCATTCTGCAGAAGTATTCAACTATTGTATTTCTCAAGTGTACTGAGGGATGCAACATAGTAAAGAAACAGCCCTTTCAGCCTACCAAGTTCGCACTAACCACACTAATCTCATTTTATTTACCCACATTTTCATTAGCTCTCCACTGATTATACCACCCACCCACATAATAAGAAACATTATGACCAATTAACCTACCCACCTGTATGTCTTCAGGATGTGGGAGCAGCTCAAGGAAGCCGACTCGTGTAAACTCCATGCAGGCAGAACCCAAAGTTAGGATTAAATTTAGGTCTCAGCTCCGCAAGTTGTGACACTAGCAGTAATATCCATGTTTTTGATAACTAACCTCCAAAAACCACAACCGTTTTCATTTTTTGCAAGCTATGACACCAAACATTGAGTGTGTTTTCCCCTTGTTGCTAATTGATTTCAGAATTTCCAGTGCTCCTGATACCAAAGTCCATCAAATTCTTTGATAAGAAGGGCTGTCACCCTCCCCTCAGAATTTGGAATTCTGCTTTTTGGTCCATCATTGCCCCAGGCTGTGAAACAAGCTGGAATCTCCTGGTGAAACCAAAAGTTATTGCAGCACTTAAAACTGAAGATGACTTGCTTCCACGTTGGTGTTGTGGATTCTCAAGTGACTGATGAGGCCAATATGGAAACTGTGATTTCTTCCACTGACAAGGCAGGTAGGGGCAGACAGAGAGGGTCAGTTGGTACCTTCTGGTGTGGTCCGCCATTCCTGATGTTATGCAGGGCTTATGTGCCCTGAAGGTTCTGGATGCCATCTCATTTCTTCTGAACCACTTTCAATAGTCACAGGCAGTGATTGCCAGAGGTGAGTTTGAATATTGCATGTCATCAAGGAAGCTTTGAGCACATCCTTGAATCCTTTCTTCCATCTTCCTATGTTTTCATGATAGAATAGAGGGCTCATCTCAGATTCTGGTTTGATTAATTTATTTATCACATTTACATCGAAGTATGCAGTGAAATGTGCTATTTGCATTAGCAAGCAACACATCTAAAGATGTGCATTGGACAGCCCACAAGTGTCACCACACATTCTGGCTCCAATATGGCATTGTCACAATGTTCAGCAACACAAACAACAACAACAACAACAACACAACAACAACAGCAAAACAAAACTAAACACTTTTCTTCCTTGCCCCCACTCACCATCCCTCTCACGAACGTATAAGCAGGTCTCCAAATTCAGGACAGTTCACTTCCAGTCCTCCAATCCCCAGTCCCTGGCCCAGACTTGCAAACTCGCAAATATCTGGCCTCTGACTTCCAGAGCCTCATGACCCAGAGGTCTCAACCGTCAGCCTCAGCTTCCAGACTCGCTGCATCGACCCCAGAACTCGACTATCACAGTCTGACATCGAAGTCTGGGCTTGCAAATCTATCAAATCTGTCTATTACATGCTTTTATTTGTAGGTTAGCATGCATGTGGCTCAGCTTTGCACCTTCACTTTATTTTTAAACGTATCTTGTGCAGACATTATTAATTCACTTTTGCTCCCTAGCTTAATAGTACCAGTGAGCAAAGGGATATGTCAGAGGATGAAGCAATAGAAAGAATCAGATGAAGTGTGAAAGCTGCAAGAGACTGCTCACTGTCAGAAAGGGTTGAAGTACAACAGAGGTTTGGAAAGCTAAATATTGAGAGATCTAATCTAATTCCTTGTGTTATTGAATTTAAACCTGGTAAACTGCAGTGGATTATAATAACACACCTGCAGCTGCCTAAGTGGTGCCAATGTTCTGCTCTCACTGTTGGGAGCTCTAGTGGAACCAGGCATCATGCATGCAAGCAATGCTTGATCGGAGGGCAAGAATATAACAAACACAACTAATTGCCATGGATTGAAGCTCCCTGAATACATAACACTGACCAACTGTCTGCCTGTGATTTCAGAGCATTAGTGGAGTTGTGCTTCAGGTTCCTACAGGCAGCTAGCTACTTGTAGTGGCAGGAACAGTGCTTCACAATCCAATATACAATGACTGTAACCTTGTGTGTGGGACAAACTAGGGTCTGTCAGCAATGCTGTTCTAAAAGGTGTCAGCAGTAATATACCAGGGTTTAGAGTATTGTGGTGAGCATTTGGTCCATAATGAGAGATGAGGAAGCTCTTTAACTCAACAACCATTTTATTGTGATAAACACAAAACAGACAGGGCACCATGCCCCGGAGAGTGAACCCAACCAGGCTCACGCAGACGGAGGAGGTGACCGTCACACACCCTGGTCACAGTTAGGGTGACCAACAAATACACAAGCAAATAATTGTATAACCCAAGCTACAATGTAACAATAAACGAACTGGAACTTCCCACCATAATCCCACAAAAGGATTTTAACACAAGAATAAACAGTACTGGTCACTAGAAATGCAGGGGCAGGCTATCGACCACTCCCCCACCCAGAACGTCACACTGCCCCCACCCAAAGGGTCAACCGTTCCCAGTAACCCCAGAGTCCATAGCAAGGTCCAAAAGTTCAGGTGGGCGTGAACACTGCCGCCTGTTTGTGTGATGCAAGAGGCAGGGCACTCGGAGTGTCAAGTCCTTCCTTCAGCCTCGCTGGGTTAGTGGTGGCCAAGGGCTGAAATGGTACCAGCTGGTCCCAGTGGAACACAACTGCCTTCTGCCACTCGGCAACCGCACCCGATATACAACATTGGAGATGCAGTTGAACACCTCTCCCGGCCCCTTCCACTGGCTTCCAAGCCTGGGGGATAGTCCCTTCTTCGGGGAGGAGCTGTAGACCCATTCTGGGGTCCCCACCATGTACTGCTGCATAGGCACCCGAGACTGGCGGCCCAGTCCTTTCTGGGACTTGCAAGCGTCGCAGCAATGCACAAACAGCTCCGCGTCCCGCCTGTACCCAGGCCAGTAGAAGCGTTCATGCAGCCTGCCCAATGTCTTTTCCACTCCGAGATGGCCAACCCCCACCAGCCTGTGCACCGACCACAGCACCATGGTGAGGAGCCCCCGGGGGACTGCCAGCTGCAGGAGTCTGTCACCATCGGACAGCTGTCACCGAGAACCACGGCTTCAGCACCGAGGTAGAGTGTTGCCCCTGACGCATCCACACAGGCCCCGCCCAGCGGGACAGCAGGTCCAGGCCAAGGATGCAGGACTCTCGGATGTCAGCGAGCCACACCTCGAGCTCCACTGTGTTTCTCCCCACTGCGATGTGCAGCCTCCTCTTCCCTCGCACAGTCACCGGTGACTGTAGCCAGCTGGACCGCCATCGTTGTCCATCCAGGCGGGGATAGCCAGTCTGTGTTGGGGAGAACACTGGGACGAATGATGGTGATGGTTGGCCCCATGTCCACCAACACATGGCATCTGATGCCCTCCACCACGTAGTCCACGTATAAGCCTTGCTCTTCACCCAAACAGCCCGCAACGGAAGGGTTCTGCTGGAGGATTCGGGTGGTGCTGCCCACTCGGCGTTTCTTGATGGCTGCCCTGGGCTGTGGCATGGTGCCGGTGCAGGGCAATCCCGGGCCAAATAACCTGCCTCACCGCACTGGTAGCAGAGGTCATTTTGTGGCTGGCAACGGGGTCGGCATGACGCTAGTTATACCTGTCTCACGGGCTACTCCTCACTCTCGGTGACACAAGTCCAGGTTCACTGCATGTGAGGCGTTGTTGGAGCACTTTGGGGGGTTAAGATTGCTTCTGATCTCTCCGCCTCAGCCAGCGCTTTGTCCAGCGATGATGGCGAGGTCAGGCGAACATGCTGCCGAAGGAGCTCTGGTGTCAGTGCCTTTACAAAGGCGTGGAGGGCAAGCTCATCCCGGGCCGCGGGAGGGAACTCGGGGTAGCCACACCGAGCACAGTGGCGGAGATCTGCTGCAAGTGCCCCCAAGTTTTCTCCCATATGGCTGCACAGTTCTTCCCTCATTGCTTCCGCCCACAGCCTCTGTTTGAAACGCCACTGGAGCGCCACTACGAGCGTCCTGTAGTCACGCTGCTTTGCCAGCGTTAGGTCGAGGACAGCCTGCAGGGCATTTCCCTCCAGTGCCAGGGCAAGGTACACCACTGTCTCGGTGGGACTCCACCCATTGGGCCACGCGGCAAGTCTGACTTGCGCCAGATACAGCTCTAGGCAGCTGGTACCATCGTAACTGGGGAGCTTCAGGCACAAATCATCGAGGCTCTATGATCTTCCTGTTGCTCTGGCGATGTCTGCCATGGTGCCCATCCTCCCATGGTTACGGCATCTTGGATTCTCCGGTGCGGGTCGCTACGAAGGCGAGTGATGAGCTCCACTCTGTCCCCCGGATTGGGGAGCCTGGGTACACTCGCTCCGTTGGGGCTTCCTGCAAAGGCACGATGCTCAGTTCCCAGGTCCTCCCTCAGGGTCTCGTCTTCACAAGCCCTGCCTGTGGGTGCGGGGGAGGCATACTGCTCGGTCCCTCATCCTGTTCCCTGGGTCTTAAGGCACTCTATTCGCTGTTGTAGCTCTTCAATCTCGTCTTCGATCTTGCATCCAACTCCTGACACCAATGTGGCGAGCATTTGGTCCATAATGAGAGACGAGGAAGCTCTTTAACTCAACAATCATTTTATTGTGATAAACACAAAACAGACCGGGCACCATGACTTGGAGAGTGAACCCAGCCAGTCTCACACAGACAGAGGAGGTGACCATCACACACCCCAGTTACAGTTAGGGTGACCAACAAATACACAAGCAGATAACTGTATAACCCAAGCTAAAATGTAACAATATATGAACTGGAACTTCCCACCATAATCCCACAAAAACATTTCAACACAAGAACAATAAGCAGTACTGGTCATTAGAAATGCAGAGGCAGGCTGTCGACCACACCCCCACCCAGAACGTCACAATATTGTATAATTAATAGCTTTTCTGCAAGTTTTTAAGAAACCACAGAGGCAAGTCAGCTTCAAGCTATTTGAATTCTGGTAAATTGACCAACATTTTACAGGGAATAAACTGCAAAGGACACTTTGGGAAAGCTTTGAAAAATAGAGTATAATGGTCCAAAAGCCAAGATTCACGCAGTGTGCAGTGTAGGTTTACAGAGTATGTATCCTATTGCTCACCTGTTTTAATATAAAAAACATCATAAATATTGATTTTAACTGCACAAGATTCTTATCGATTAAACCTAAAATCCTTAAGACTTTCCCTGATTATATAACAGCAATTTCATAAGCAATCTGCAGCCTTTATATTCACTTGCCAGGACTGCTTGGAATAGTGTTTGAACTCTGCACTTTCCAAGATGTGAGTGCTCCCACTAAGCCATGGTAAGTTCACTCCAACAACAGAGTTCAGCTCTTACAATGTCTCTGTGATCACAAGGAATCACATACTGCCTGAGGGAAATGCTTAAACAGAGTGGTGTTGAATATGTAGCCCCACACCAATCTCACACTTAAAGTCATATCTGACAATCCTCTGTGAGGATTGGTTGTGGATTCAAATCCTACACCTGATAATTTCACATAACACAGAATGATACTTCCAGTAGAGTACCTGGGAAGTGCGTAGCTGCACATTGGGTCTATCAGAGGATGTCATATGATTTTCATTTTGAGACGCAAACTAATCTTTTTCATGAAGTACGATAGTTTGATTCAAATCATACTGTGCACCTTCCAGGATGTCAGGGTATTACACATTCTGATTGATTCAGAAGTTTGGTGAATTGGAGAGCATAAGACAGTGGATCATGTAGGTGGCAGTTGATGTCAGATGGAAGGAGTAGTATATGACAAAAAAGGCAACCAAAGGCAATGACATTTGTCAGGCCAATATTTACTGGGAGGGGAATGAGAGTTCAATGTTCAAAAAGTTAACGTATGTTTATTATCAAAGTAAGTATGCAGTATACAACCCTGACATTTTTCTTCCCGCAGACAGCCACGAAACAAAGAAACACCATGGAACCTGTTCAAAGAAAATATCAAACACCGAACACGCAAATAAAAGAACAAATTGCACAAATGGCAAAAAACGAGTGATAAACACAGAATATAAAACATCAAACCACAGAAACATTGAACAGTTCAGGAACTCAAATAGTAGTGTAATTCAATATTTGATATTAGCTCCTCTGATTCAATAATTAGAAATATTTTACAGAACTGTATGAATGGACAGCTTTGATCTTGACTAATTCTAAAGCCAATCTAATTTCGAAATCCATGTATTCTCTAACATAAAAATTTGAATCATAGCCTGTTGACCTTTAAAAACAAACACACTGGCACAGTTGAGGAATTAACAGATGTATCTGGGTTTCCATGAAGACATATGTTATCATCTTCCTCAAAACTAAGTGGTTCAGGTGAGTCGTATGTTGTTCAAACTCACAGTAACACTGTAAACTTCAGAGACTAGGATGAATATAAGGCAGTACTAATTAGTTCATTCTATTGGAGTGTCCCAGGAAAACATTTTTATTATGATTGCCTCCAAGTCTTCTTTTAGCCGTTGTACTTCATTTTCTCTCGTACTCCAAAAAGAGAATCTAAAGATAAACCTTGCCTCTATCTAAAGAAAATCTCTGAAATCCTTAAATCTGTGCTAGCAGAGAATTTAAGTGAATTTTCATCTTTCAAAATGTTACAAGGAAAGTAATTCTTAAGTGACCCAAAGTCAGGAGTGTTAACTGAGCCAAGAAAGTGTTTTAAAGTTCTGTTTCCGATGGTATCTTCCCAGTACATTCTATTGTAATTTGGCACAGTTTTGTGGCTGTCAGGTCATGCCAGTTATCAGAGAACTCAATAAAAGAATGAGTGTAAATTATGATAATACCTTTGGTGTAAGCACTATGACACAGGCAGGAGAGATGCTGCTTCACAGCTTCACTAGCCCAAACTCAGTCTGGCCTCTGGTGCTGTCTGTGTGGAGTTTGCATGTTCTCGGTTTGACTGGATGGGCTTCCTCCCCCAACTAAAAGGCATACAGATTAGGTCCTTAAGAATCCTTTGTATGTTGCCCCTGCTGTGTCAGTGATTGATAAAAACCCAGAGTGAGTTGCTGGGAATGTGGAGAGAGGAGAACGGGAGTAGTATACACTGCCTATAAAAAGTATCCCCCCCCCCCCGCCCCACCGGAAGTTTTCATGTATTATTGTTTTACAATATTGAATCACAGTAGATTTAATTTAGCTTTTTTTGACACCGATCAACAGAAAAAGACTCCTTTATGTCAAAGTGAAAACAGATCCCTACAAAGTGATCTAAATTAATTACAAATATAAAACACAAAATAATTGATGGCTTAAGTATTGAACTCCTTCATCAGTATTTAGCAGATGCCCTTTTGGCACCAATTACAACCTTGAGTCTGTGTGGATAGGTCTTTATAAACTTTGATCATCTGGACACTGCAATTTTTCCCCATTATTCTTTAAAAAGCTGCTCAAGCTCTGTCAGATTGCATGGGGATGGTGAGTGAACAGCCCTTTTCAAGTCCAGCCACAAGTTCTCAATTGGTTTGAGGTCTGAACTCTGACTTGGCCAGACCAGGGCATTAACTTTGTTGTTCTTAAGCCATTCCTGTGTAGCTTTGGCTTTATGCTTGGGGTCACTGCCTTTCTGGAAATTAAATCTTCTCCCAAATCACAGTTCTCTTGCAGACTGCATCAGGTTTACCTCGAGGATTTCCCTTTATTTTGCTGCATTTATTTTACCCTCCACCCTCACACGTCTTCCAGGGCTTCTGTGGTGAAGCATCCCCACAGCATGATGCAGCCACCACCATGCTTCATGGTAGGGATGGTGTGTTGTGTTTTTGATGATGTGCAGTGATTGGCTTACGCCAAACATAGCAATTAGTCTTATGACCAAAAAACTCAAATTTGGTTTCTTCAGACCATAGAACCTTCTTCCAGCTGACTTCAGAATCTCCCACATGCCTTCCGGCAAGTTCTAGCTGAGATTTAATGTGAGTTTTTTTTTCAAAAGTGGCTTTCTCTTTGCCACTGTCCCATAAAGCTGCGGCTGGTGAAGAACGCAGGCAACAATTGTGGTATGTGCAGTCTCTCCCATCTCAGTCACTGAAGCTTGTAACTCCTCCAGAGTTGTTATAGGTCTCTTGCTGGCCTCCCTCACTAATCCCCTTCTTGCACAGTCACTCAGATTTTGAACATGGCCTGCCCTAGGCAGATTTACAGCCGTGCCACATTCTTTCCATTTCTTGATTATTGACTTACAGGTAACGATATTCCAAGGGATGTTCAATGACTTGGAAATTTTCTTGTATCCATCTCCTGACTTGTGTCTTTCAATAACCTTTCTGTAGAGTTGCTTGAAGTATTCTTTTGTCTTCATGGTGTAGCTTTCGCCAGGATACTGACTCACCAGTTGAAACACTTTGACTGCACAGAGGTGATCTCCATTGATTACGTGACTTCCAAAAACAATTGGCTGAACCAGTGATGATTTGGTGTAATTTTGATCTCATTGATTTTGTTTTGACCCGAATCTTTTTCTGCTGATCAGTGTCAAAAAAAGCCAAATTAAATCCAGTATGATTCAATGTGGTAAAACAATAAAACATGAGAACTTCTGGGGGGGGGGGG
Source organism: Mobula birostris (assembly GCF_030028105.1). Lineage (NCBI taxonomy): Eukaryota > Metazoa > Chordata > Chondrichthyes > Myliobatiformes > Myliobatidae > Mobula > Mobula birostris. The sequence continues at coordinate 32,313,189 of NC_092391.1, read as the reverse complement.
GTGGGTGCATACTTATTACAGGCACTGTATGTATGTGTTCAGCACAGGATCAATGGCCCAAAGGGCCTAATTCCATGCTTTATGTTGCTATGATTTTATACCCTTTTTTGAATAATACTCTGATTTGCTGGGCAGAACTGAGCTGATAGTTCAAAGTGCTGGCTGTTACTTAAGGTCAGGAGATGCACCGCTGATGCAAAAGAGGAACAATGGATTTAATCAAAGGAGCAAGCCTGGTGATAAGTGAAAGCTGCAAAGGATAGTTTCCTGCAAGGAAGGGTGAGACAGATGAAAGGCCTTCAGGAAAACACATTCTGAGTTAACTAGTTAAACAAGGTATCCAGTTTTTTTCATCTCCATTTTACTGAGCACAAAAATGTGATGAATTACTGTTAACAGTGTATTTCTGGATGTTTTCTTAGCAGTGCACCAAAACCAGATTTATAACTCAAAGTCTCGCCTAATGCACTACTGAATGATCAATGAATTTTGCATTTCTCTTGTGAGCTGTTTTGACAAGTTTGTAACATGAGGAGACTACCCTAAGGAATGACTAGTCCATGCTGGATTAAAGTAAATCAAAATTAAAATGAACATAACCCGAGGCGTTCCATTTGAACTGGTCACATCGTGTCACTGCATCAGGCTGCAGTTCATTCAGTTTATTATTCAATCAACCCTTCCATAACATCTGACATCCTTAGAGTTTACTGTGCTTACCAGTCAGTTTATTGAATTGAAACTAAAACATGGCCCAGTTATTCCAACAAATCCTAGTTCTGTCCACTTTGCTAGGTCTCATGAATTCTACCAGAATTAGTTTTTCCAATTTTGTCCCAGATATCTGAGCTGATGGGTCTCCTGTGTATTCTGAAGGCCAGTTTTTCCATCACACTGTGCTTTCGAGATGATCCAGAGTGGTGTGAATTTCAGTATTTCCTTCGGAGAGTCTCAATCGATTTGTCCCTGTATCATTGTAGGTATTGAATCCAGTATTTTCGTATTAACATGAGGCTGAAGTTACATCGAGGAGCGCTGCTTCAAAACGGACCCCCATCACCCAGGATATTTCTTGTTCTCATTGATACCATCAGGAAGGAGGTATAGGAGCCTGAAAGCACACACTCAACAACTCAGGAACAGCTTCTTCCCCTCTGCCATCCGATTTCTGAATGGACATTGAACCCGCGAACACTACCTCACTACAGTTTTTATTTTTATACTACTTAGTTAATTTAACTATTTAATATTTTCATATTCTTACTGTAGTTCTCAGTTTTTTTTCTATTATTATGTCTTGCATTGTACTGCAGCCACAAATACAACAAATTTCATAGCACATGCTGCTGATATTAAACCTGATTCTGATTCACCAGAATCATGTCTCAGCAACTCGGTTACTTTATATACATCTGCCTTCTTCCTGTGGTAGATCTCTGCCCGAAACATCGACAATCCCTTTCCCGCCAAAGATGCTGCTCAAATCTGCTCAACTCCAGCAGTCTCCTCTTTGCTCCAATTTTCCTTTCAGCTTAGTCTATAGATTTAAAAATGACAACTGGTTCATTCTTCCATTATAAGTTTAACATTTCAGGCATTGATATACAATGATACTTGAAAATATACCTGATATACAAATATTATTCCAATTAATAGCTCCACTGAGTCTGTGGTGCCATGTCCTCTTTTCACCAATCTCCTGCACTTATTGTGTTGAATAGGGAACCACCCTCCACATACAGGCACCAAAATGGTGTTTTGTGACTAGGCTTTTCAATTTACAGAATTACACATAACTTGCTTTTCTATTAATTCAGTCTTTTCAAAAGTTGAGGAATGATTGCAGAAGTGACTGAATAAAATTCATAATTGTTGATGCATACTGGCATGTGACTATAAATGAACTGGGTGTAATGAGCTTGATTGCAGCTATTTTGAAGAAATCAGTTCTGGCAGCTTCGGCTGAATCAGCTGTCTGTGTCAGAACATGTGGGCCCCTCATTTGCTTTTATAAACGACAGGTTACAATCAATATACATCGTGGCGTGCCTCATGAATTCACAAGCAATGAATGCATCTTGAAAGAAAGAATCAAAGATGACATGAAATCAATGGAAGAAGTTATAAAGCACCTTATTTTCTGTAGAATAGCTTTCTGATTGTTGATTAAATGGGCAGCTTGTTGCAGCCGAAATTTATGAGGCTCTCTGATGCCTTCTGGTTTAGCGAAGAGCAAGTAAACTTTTTTCATCAACTTCAAAGGACAATATCATTTTCAAATTCTGTTTTCTTACTTGAGCACTGCAGTAATATTGACCAAACAGCACTAAGTAGAACCCTTGAAATGAAATCCAAGATTAAATTTGTGAGCCAAAAGATATCAGTCTGCTTGCTCAGTCAAGTTAGAATCAAAATATATTAGCTGGCTCTTGATGTTCATTGTGAAATCCTTGGCACTCACTCTTACATTGCTTTTCTTGAACTTCTTAAGACTCTCCAGAGTTTCAGCTGTAAATTTGATGGAAAGCCCAAAGAGAACCCATAGCAAAGTACAAAAATAAAGGCCAGTTTAAGAAGTTCAAGTTGTTTCTCTGAAGATTCAGCGGCCCCCACAAGAGGCCCCTGCTACTAAATGAATTTTTAAAAATCCACTTTCTCAACACTGATTCTCTGTCCCTTTTCCCCTTCTGCAGAGTTAGGAGTATACTAATCATGTAATAAGTGTATATCAAATTTGCTCCTCAAAAAGAGTCAGATGATATAAAGACAAAAAAATGCTGGGAAGATTGTATGGAAAAGAATAAACAGCCGACATTTCAAACAGAGATGCTTCTTCAGGACTGAGAAGCAAGAGGGATGCCAGAATAAAAACTCTTCCTAGTTTCTTTGATCTGAAAAATTAACTGTGCTTCTCTTACCACAGGTGCTGCCTAACTTGCTGAGTATTTTCAACATTTTCTGCTTTTATTTCAGATTTCCTGCACCAGCAGTTTAATTTTGTTTTTTTCACTCTACGCATGAAGGTTATACAAGAAGTGCCAAAAGGCTGCCACATCCTGATTCAGAAGAACCCCTGTAAAGCAGCATGACTGCACCATATGGCCCAGTGATAAGCAAGAGCCTTCAGACTAAAAAAAACAGATCCAGGAGATATAAACCAGAATGCTTCATTATAAGTAAATAGAAATTATCCTTTGAAAGCCAATGCCCTCAAGAAAATATTTTCTTGTGTCCTCATAGCAATGTTGGCTGATTATCTTTCAAGCCCACTTTGGTAACAGCAGATAATAGTCCTTCCTTTCAGTAACTTGAACAACGCACAGAAAAAGGCAGAATCGACTGCTGGTTAAGCAAGGTCCTGGACTCGCTGTAATCTGCCTATCACCACAGAATGTCTTCAGGAGATGAAATCTCGCTGGCTCTCCACTTCAACTTGGATTACCTGGCTATAGCGATACTTCTGACAGGTTGCCGTTTATTGATCATAGCTCAGCATTCAAAACCATCATATCCTCAGTACTAATCAACAAGTTCCAAAACCTTGCTCTCCGTACCTCCCTCTACAACTGGATCCTTGACTCCCTCAGCAAAAAACCAAAGTCAGTGCAGATTGGAAATAACATCTCTTCGTCACTGACTATCAACACTGGCGAACCTCAAAGACACTGCTCTAATTCTCTCTACACCCATGACTGCACAACTAGACACAGCTCGAACACGATCTATAAAATTGCAGATGACACAACTATTGTTGGCAGCATTTCTGATGGTGATGAGGAGGCATACATCAGATGGTTGCGTTGTGTCGTAACAACAACCCTGTACTCAATGTCAGCAAGAACAAGAAATTGATTATGGACTTCAAGAAGGAGAAGTTGAGGAAACACAAACCATTCCTCGCTGAGGTGTCAACAGTGGAAAGGGTGAGTAGTTTCAAGATCTGAAAACCTATCCTTAGCCCAACATATTGAATCAATTTCAAAGAAGGCACAACAGCAGCTATATTTCATCAGGATTTTGATGAGACTTGGTATGTCACCAAAGTCTTGCAGATTTCTACAGATGTACTGTAGAGAGCATTCTGACTGGTTGCAACACTGTCTGTCATAGAGGGGCCATTGCACAGTTTTGGAAAAGGCTGCAGAAAGTTGTAAACTCAGCCAGCTCCATCGTGGGCTCCAGTCTCCCCAGCATCGAGGACATCTTCAAAAGGCTGTGCCTCTAAAAGGCAGCATCCGTTATTTAGAACCCCCATCATGTAGGACATGCCCTCTTCTCAGAGCTACCATCAAGGAAGAGGTATAGGATCTTAAAGACACACACTCAGTGTTTTCGGAGCACATTTTCCCCACCCCCATCAGATTACTGAATGGACATTGAACCATGAACACTATATTTTTTCTATTTCTTTGCTCTTTTTTGCACTACTTATATAATTTAATTATATTTGTATAATTTCTTTATAAAATCTTATACATAATATATATAAACATTTCATATTGTAATTTACAGTTTTCAATATGTATTGCAATTTACTGCTGCTGCAGAACAACATATTTCATGATATAAGCTAGTGATATTAACCCAATTCGGATTCTGATTCACTCCCGATTTCTGCTCTCCTACTTGACAGTTTCATTGTGTCATTCATGACTGAACTCAAGCCAAACGTTTAGAATGAAAATTGGAATTAAATTAATTATTATTTAAGAAAAAGCTGTCAGAAAGTAGGTAACACATGTAATTAAGCAGACTGTGCTCTCAGGTGAATGAAATAATAAACACTCCCACCTTCATACCTGAAGGGTTAAAATAGAGAATAATGAAACAGTGTTCTAAATGTCAATGACATGAATGCACAGTAAAATCTTCAAGGTTCTGGGATTAAGATTTCATCTAAATACCAGATTCCTCTTCTTGAGCAGGACTATAGACACACTTCAATCCAGAATCCTGCTCTAGGAAAAGCAGTAGTCTCTTAATACAAATGTTCCTTTTAATGAGTGGCACGAAAATGAGCTGTTATAAAACATATGTTTTCAGGGAAATGTCAGTATTAGAACCAAAACAAATAAATGACCATCTACTGTGCCAAAAAAAACTTATGCTTCTGGTGACAAGAAAGAGAATTTCTGGTAATAAATTATTACATCTGCTTCTCTTTCATTTTTAAAATTTAAACTATAACTATATGCATTGCTCTCCTCTGGAATGGTAAATGAACTACCAGATCTCAGCTCAGGTTCCAGGCACTTTTTTTGGCCTCTTAGTACCTCAAAAAAAAAATTGAAGTTCTCTTAAATCCTGTCAAGAACTAAGCTTGAGCTTTTGAGGGATTAGCCTTAGTTTTTTTTTTGTCAGATTACTCATCTTATGGTAAAAATGGTTAATGTATTCCTTTGTATGACACTTAAGAATAGAAGTAGATCATTCAGGCCATCAAGCCTGCTCTGCAAAAGCTGATTCACTCTGCAAATCCAGTTACCTGCCCTCGCTTCATAATATTTGATATAGATCTCATTTTTGAAACTCCAATTTGCAAGCAATCAAAGAGAGAATTATATGACCCATTGTGTGAAAAAGTGTCTCCTGATGTTGCTCCATGCAACTCAAGTTTAATTTTAATTTTAAGAAGATGTGACCTTGTTTATGAATGCCACATCAGATAAAGAAAACATTCTTTATCGTAAGTACAAGAGATTCAGCAGATGCTGGGAATCCAAAGAAACACGCACAAAGTGCTGGAGGAACTCAGCAGGTCAGGTAGCATCTATGGAAAAGAGTAAACAGTCTACGTTTTGGGCCGAGACATTTCTTCAGGACTGGAAAGGAAGGAGGAAGCTGCCAGAATAAAATGGTGGGAGGAGGGGAAGGAGGTTTAGCTTGAAGATGATAGGTGGAACTAGGTAGGTGTGAAAGGTAAAGGGCTGAAGAAGAAGGAACCAGATCGGAGAGGAGAGTGGATCATAGGAAGGAAGAAGAAGAGGCACCGGGGAGAGGTGATAGGCAGGTGAGGAAAAGAGGTGAGAGGCTATGGTAGGGAATAGAAGAGGGAAGAGCGGGAGGAGAAAAAACTACTGGAAGGAGAAGTCAATATTCATGCTATCAAGTTGGAGGCTACCTAGATGGAATAAGAGGTGTTGCTCCTCCACTTTGAAAGCAACCTCATCATGGCAACAGAGAAGGCCATGGACCAATATGTCAGAATGGGAATTAAAATAGTTGGCCACTGGGAAATTCTGCATTTGGCGGATAGACTGGAGGTGTGCAATAAAGCAATCTCCCAATTTATGTCTGGTCTCACCAATGTAGAGGAGTCTACACTGGAAACAACAGATAACCCCCAACAGATTCACAGGAGAAGTGTTTCCTTACCCAGAAGGACTGTCTGTGACCCTGAATGGAGGTAAGAGAGGAGGTAAATGGGCAGCTGTATCATTTCTGTTGCTTGAAGGGATATGTGCCAATTACAGGGAGATTAGTGGGGAGGGACAAATGGACAAGGGAAGCATGGAGCACATGATCACTGTGGAAAGAGGAATGTGGGGTGGGGGAGGTAAAGATGTGTTTGGTGGTAGGATTCGGTTGGAGGTGGAGGTGGAAGTTGCAGAGAATACCGTGTTGGATGCAGAGGCTCATGGGTGGTAGCTGAGGTCAAGAGGAACTGTTAGGGCAGCAAGAGGATGGGATATAATATTCTTTATCAAGTGTTTCGACTCTTTAAAATTTATTTCCTTGATCATAGAATCATTCCCTCTATACCAATTTTTGCAATCAGTGCTTTTGATATTCTTATAATAAAAACAGAATTAGATACTCTATTTGGTAAATGAAACAAAACGAAAACCTATAAATACTGGAAAATAGGAAATGCTGCTAACTCTCACTAGGTCAGGTGAAATCTGTGGGTAAAAAACAAAAGTTAACGATAGACTGCACTGGAAAAATAGAAAACAGAGATTTTAAGTTAGATTTGGAGAAGCTGGAATATTTTGTAATTGCACCAATGCATGACATGTTTCAGACTGGCATCTTCATACCAATCTATGTTATTATCAGAAATTTCATATATAAATGTTCAATTTGGAAGGAAAAAGGAAGAGCAAATAGATAATTATTTATACAGATGAAATCCTTTGATATGTATTTCATTTAATGGCAAGTTACTAATCGTTTGATTTATTTCAAAGCAAGTATAAATTCTTTAAGTTTGCACTTGAAAGGAGTTGACATGAAAAGTTAACACTGTTTCTCCACTGGTGCTGCCTGACTTTGAGGATTTCCAACATTTTCTTTTTTTTTTCCTGGCATTAATCCGCAGAGAATGAATTAAAGATAAAAGCCTGTGTTGTACATCCAAATTAATTTATGTTTTCCCCTAGCTAAAGTTCATAAATCATTATTCATTTTGTTTTATTATTTTTCTCTAAGATACTGGAGGGTAGTTGGCATAGCAAACGTACAAATTGCTTTATTGAACAAAAGATCTCAGGGACGGGAAAAGAGCAGTTCTTCAAGGTTCCTTAAGGTTGCTATAGCTGGGGATGTTAATGGGAACAAGCTCCCACTATTTATTAAATGCTCCCAATGGCACGTGCCTCAAATAGCTTCTAAGACCCAAGTTCAGCTCCTGGCCTTCATGTGTGGCTTGGCTCTTAAGCTAGGCGGAACAGTTTCTACTGACAGAAGAAGAGGCAAAGGTGGATTACTGGCAGTTTAAAACAAGTCATTTCGGGCAGATGGGGCTCATCAGCCATGGTTGGCAGTTCATCTAGGAGAAGAAAAACTCTGATCTCAGACGTCCACTGCCTTGCAGCTAACCTCAAGGGAAAAGTCCGGAGCTGCGGTCCCCAAGGCAGTCTTCCATTGAGTTCAATGCTCTCTGGCAACTCCTGCTTTGCTGCTGGTAACAAATTGTATCAGTCTCTGCCATTTCCTTGGGTTCATCAGATGTGTAGAGGGGGAACTTGCTCTCCATATCATACTGACCAATCTTGTGTATCTAGACAGCTAGGACATAAAATCTACGGTCAACCCTGACCGACGGAGGCCTCAGTCACTCACTCCAAGGCAGGCAACAGATTCCTACCTATTCCATGGTCACAGCGTAAGAGTATACAGATTAAGAGAAGGCAGTCATATAGCATAATCTTTAAAGGGCTACACGCGCACGCACATGCACACACACACACGCACACACACCCATGCACACCTACACACACGCACACCCACACGCACACCCACACACATGCACACGCACACACAACAATGGATTAACCAAATATTACAAAAGGAAATGTGTGCTTTTGTGAAGTTTTTTAGTTACTAATCAATAGCATCTGATGAGATATTCAGTGACCTTGAATAGAGATGTGAAGTTTCCAAAATCTGAAGAGGAAATTGAAGTCTAAACTTCTGAAATCTGCTGTATTGATTTTCCATTTTTGTTTAATCATTAATTTTCATCTTATAATTAAGATTTCTCTTGCCTTTGATCAGGTCAATACAAGACCACTTGATTCTTCCAGGATGCTAATTAGATATTTGAATGATTTTTTTTTGTGTTTTCTGCCTAAATTGTGAAAATGTCAAGCTTTGGTCTCACATCCATTGAAGTCCAAAACTGAAAGCTGTTACTGTACTGAATGAAAACGGGGCCATCAGGGAATGAGAAAAAAACATAGCATCAGTGCAGATTAATTTTGTGATCCAGAAGAACACTACTGATCTATTCTGATGTAATGGAAATGTCTTCAAATCTAGATAGGAGTCTTCTCTAGGGCTTGGGAAACAGATCAAAGAATGAGCAATTTTGTTGCTGTCAATTGTCTCCCAAGATGGTAGCTGAGTTTCTTTATAAATCATTGCATATCAATTTGCACTTGACCTACAGCTGAGAGATATTTGTCCAATAAATGAGGTAGTCCAGGCAAAGAATGTCGACCCAAAACATCAACTGTCCATTTCCTTCCACAGATGTTGTCTGACATGATGAGTTCCTGCAGTGTCTCATGTTTTGTTCCAGATTCTAGCAACTGCAGCCTCTTGTGTCTCCAGTGAGATCGACTTGATGGTTAAACAGTATGGTGAATACAGTACTGTGATTTCAACCTAATGTGCACCATCCAGAAAAGTTACAATTAGCCCTGCTCTTGGAATAAAATCCTACAGATTTATCAAGTGAAAGACTCATTCACAATTGCTACATTTTTCTTATGTACTTTCTAAATACATTAAAAAAATGAATTTCTTAAGTTGTATGAGTGAATTATTTTGACTATACGGAACACAGAACATGGAATACAAAACATAGAAGAACACAACACAGTACAGGCCCTTCAGACATTTTTTGTGCTGACCTTTTAACCTACTCCACGATCAGTCTAACTCTTCTCTCACACATAGCCCCCAATTTTCCTTTCATCTATATTGCCTATATAAGTATCTTCTAAATTTCCCTAATATACACAATTCTACTATCACCACTGGCAGTGTGCTTCACATGCCCTTTGTGTAAAAAAGTTCCTATCTAGTTTCCCAATCTCGTGAAAATTACGTCCCTTCATATCAGTCATTTCTGCCCTGGGAAAAAGATGCTAGTTCTCCATTTTTCTCATCTTATTCACCTCTCATCCTCCTCCTTCACTCCAAAGAGAAAAGCTCGAGCTTACTCAAACTCTCCTCATAATTCATGAACTCTAATCCATACAGCATCTTGGTAAATCTTTCTGCACCCTCTCTCAAGCTCCCACATCCTTCGTATAATGAGACAATCTGTAATGAGCTCCTTGGGCTTGTGTGGGCAACTTAAGAGAACCTGAATTGATGAATTGTTGTTTAATAAGAGTCAATAACACTGAGTTTCTTGCGTTTTCTCTTGAGCGACTCTCTCTTTGTAATGCTTTCTCCTGGTGCTTTCTGTTTAAACTGATTAAGTTTATTCTGATAGGCTCAGGGATTCCATGCTACTTGATAATACTTAAGTGGATGCCAGATTAGTGCTAATCTTTGAGAATGTTACGTCTCACAGTTTACCTCTGCCGAGCAACTGATGCTCAGTTAGAGTTCTAATGAATAAATTCTGGTCACCATCTCTATATTGGAGTCTGACTTTCCTCCATTTTTGGGTTCTGATATTGCCAGCATACATCGTTTCACAACCAGGACTGAACACAATACTCAAATGTGGTGCAACCAGAATTGTGCGGAGATGAAACATTACATCATGGCTCTTAAACTCTGTCCCACAGCTAATGAAGGCCCACATCCCATCAACTTTCATGGTAAATTTGAGGGAATTATAGATGTGAAAACCAAGATCTCTCTGTTCCTCCACAGTGCCAAGGATCCTGCCATTATCCTTGTACTCTGCCTTCAATTTTAACCTTCCAAAGTGTATCACTTCATACTTTTCCAGATTAAACTCCATCAGCCACTTCTCAGACAAGTTTTGCATCCTATCAATGTCCTGTTGTAATCCATGACAAACTTCTACACCATCCACAACATCTCCACTATATGTATCATCTGCACAGTTACCCTTCCATTTCCTCATGCAGGTAGTTTATAAAAATTACAAAGAGAAAGAGTCCCAGAACAGAATCCAGAACACCACTGGTTACCAAACTCCAGGCTGAATATGCTCCATCTAATAATATCCCTCTGCCTTCTTTAAGCAAACAAATTTTGAATCCACACAGTCAAATTTCCATGGATGCCATGTCTCCTGACATTCCTAATGGGCTTACCCTAGAGAAACTTGTCAAATACCATATGAAAATTCATATACACCACATCCACTGCATTACCTTAATGTTATTGTTTTGCCACTTCCTCAAAGAATTCAGACAGGCTCGTGAGGCACTTCTACCCCTCACAAAGCCAAGCTGACTATCCGTAAGAAGACTATGCTTCTCCAAATGTTTGTATATCTTACCAATAAGAATCATCTCCAATAATTTGCATACCACTAATGGAAGACTCACTCGTCTGTAATTCCCAGAATATCCCTATTAACTTTCGTGAACAAAGGCATAGCATTTGCCACCCTCCAATCTTCTGGTACCACTGGGGATGCAAAGGTCATCAGCAAAAGCACACCCATCTCCTCTCCTTCTTCTCATAGTAACTGAGGAAATATCTCATCTGGCCCCAGGGATTTACAGTATCTATCCTAATGTTTTCAAAAGTTTCAACACAACTCTGTCTTAACATATCATGTTCCAGCATATTAATCTGTTCTGCTCTGTTGCCACATTTGTCAAGTTCCCTATCATCATGAATATTGTCCCAAATGATTCATTAAAGACCTCACCTACCTCCTGTAACCCCAAGCACATGTTTTCTCTTATATACTTAATCACACTCCAGTCATCTCCCTGTTCTTCAAGTACATATAGAACACCTTAGAGCTTTCCTTAATCCTTCTCACGCTCCCTTCTAGCACTTGTAAATCCATTTTTAAGCTGCATCCTGGCTACTTTTTAACTCTTGTTTCCTAAACATTAAGTATGCTTCCTTCTTCTTCTTGATGAGATTTTCCACTTCTGTTGTCAACGATGGTTACTTCACCTTACCATCCTTTCCCTGCCTCAACAAGACAAACATAACCAGAACCCCATGCATGTGCTCCCTAAAAAACCTCCACATTTCCATTGTATTTTTTTGCTGAGTGCATCTTTCCCAATTTCTGCTAAGTTCCTACCTCATAGCATTATAATTCAAACTCCCCCAATTCAATTCTTCCCCATACTATCAGCTCCAAACCTGTCCAATTCTATGCTAAAGGAGCATCTCTAGGAAGAGGTACAGTCGACGTATCAGGCCGAGACCCCTCATCAGGACTGTCCTGACGAAGGGTCTCGGCCTGATACGTCGACTGTACCTCTTCCTAGAGATGCTGCCTGGCCTGCTGCGTTCACCAGCAACTTTGATGTGTGTTGCTTGAATTTCCAGCATCTGCAGAATTCCTGTTGTCTATGCTAAAGGTTGGGGATTGTGGTCACTGCCTCGAAAATGCTCACCCACTGAGAGAACTGTCACCTGACCAGGTCCAGTGGCTGTATTAGATCCAACATGGCCTCTTCTCTAGGCAGCCTGTCCACATATTTTGACAGGAATCCTTCCTGGCACAACTACCAAATTATGCTTCATCTAAATGAATTGCACTAAAGAGGTGTCAATTAATAATAGCAAAGCTGAGGTCCCCATGGTGACAAATATTTGCACTTTATTAAAATCTGCCTTCCAATCTGATCCTCATTGAGTCTGTTGTTTATTCTTTCTGGGGGGGGGGCGGTCTATCAAATTCCCCAAAAAGAGTGATTGTTCCCTTCCAATTTTTGACTTCCATCCGCTCTGACTCAGTAGACAAACTTTCACAATGTCCTCCATTTCTGCAGCAGTGATACTATCCCTGATTAGTAATGCTATTCCCCCACATCTTTTACCCCATTTCCTGAAGAGAAAGATTGAACAGAAACCCAGAGAATTATAAAGAAACCAGAAAAGAACTCAAAATGGTAATTAGGAAAGCCAGAAGGGTCTATGAAAAGTCATTGGCAAGCAGGATTAAACAAAATCACACACACATCAAGAGCAAGAGGATAAGTAGGGAGGGAGTAGGACCACTCAAGGATACAGGGGAACATTTGCTTGGATGCTGAAGATGTGGGTGAATGAGTATTTTACATCATTATTTACCAAAAAGAAGGACATGGAGGATAGGGAGATCAATGCCAAGCGTATCATACATTACAATATAAATACCTATGTTAAGATGCTGTTTATTAACTGTAGGTCCGTGTTTAACACCATCATTCCTACAAACCTCAATAAAATCTACAGAACCTGGGTTTCTGTACCTTCCTCTGCAACTGAATCCTTGAATTCCTAACTGGAAGACCACAATCTATGCGGATTGGAAATAACATCTCCACCTTGCTGACAATCGACACTTGCGCATCACAAGGATGTCAGCTGAGCCCACTGCTCTATCCTCCCTACATCCGTGACTGTGTGACTAGGCATAGCTCAAATGCCATCTATAAACTTGCTGACAATACATCTATTGTTGGCAGAACCTCAGATGTTGATGAAAGGGTGAGCCGGAGCGAGATATTCCAGCTAGTGGAGTGGTGTCGCAGCAACAACATTGCACTCAATGTCAGTAAGACCAAAGAGCTGACCATGAACTTCAGAAAGGGTAAGATGACGGAACACACACCAATCCTCGTAGAGGGATCAGAATTGGAGAGATTGAGCAGCTTCAAGTTCCTAAGTGTTAATATTTCTGAGAGCCTAACCAATCCCACCATATCGATGCAGCTGTAAAGACAGCAGGAGAGCGTTTATATTTCACTGGGAGTTCAATAGATCTGGAGTGTCACATAAAACACTCAAAAATTTCTACAGATGTACCATGAAGAACATTCTGACTGGCTGTACCACCATCTGGTAGGGGGAATGGGGGAATGGGGGCTACTGCATAGGATTGAAGTAAGCTGCCTAGAATGGTAAAATTAGTCAGCTCCATCATGGGTACTATCGTCCATAGTCTCTAAGACATCTTCAAGGAACGGTGCCTCCTAAAGGCGGTGTCCATCATTAAAAACCCCTACCACCCGGGATATGCCCTCTCCTCATTGTTACAATCAGGAAAGAGGTACAGAAGCCTGAAGGCACACTATCAGTGATTCAGGAACAGCTCCTTTCCCTCTGCTATTCAATTTATGAACGGATATTGAAATCATGAATACTACTCACTACTTTTTTTATTTCTGTATTTGCATTACTTATTTAATTCAACTATATATCACAGTAATTCACTGTAATTCGCAGTTTTTTCTAGATTATCTTGTATTGCATTGTACTGCTGTTAACAAATTTCACGACATGTGCTGGTGATATTAAACCTGATTCTGGTTAAAGCACTTCAAGGTAAAAGAGAAGCTAGTGTTGGGTCACTTCAAAAGCTTTAAGGTAGATAAGTCCCCAGAACCTGACGGGATATAAGTTATTGAGAGAGGCAAGAGATGAGAATGCTGGGACCTTGAACAATATCTCTGTGTCCTCTCTGGCCATAGGCAAGGACCCAGAGGACTGGCGAGGAGCTAATGTTGAACCATTATTCAAGAAGGCAACTAGAGATAATCCTGAAAACTATAGCCCAGTATCACATCAGTACTAGGGATGTTCCTGGACAGAATTCTTAGGGATAGGATTTTGAGCATTTGGAAAACCATGGCTTGATTCAGCTCCATCTGCCACATCTCAGCCCAGTTTTGCATCCTATCAATGTCCCGCTGTAACCTCTAACAGCCCTCCACACTATCCACAACACCCCCAACCTTTGTGTTATCAGCAAATTTACTAACCCATCCCTCCACTTACTCATCTAGGTCATTTATAAAAATCACGAACAGTAGGGGTCCCAGAACAAATCCCTACGCCACTGGTCACCAACCTCCATGCAGAATATGACTCGCCTACAACCACTCTTTGTCTTCTGTGGGCAAGCCAGTTCTGGATCCACAGAGCAATGCAATGTCCCCTTGGATCCCATGCCTCCTTACTTTCTCAATAAGCTTTGGATGGGATACCTAATCAAATGCCTTGCTGAAATCGTTATACGCTACATCTACTGCTCTACCTTCATCAGTGTGTTTAGTCACATCCTCAAAAAATTTAATCGGGCTCATAAGGCACGATCTTCCTTTGACAAAGCCATGCTAACTATTCCTGATCATATTATGCCTCTCCAAATGTTCATAAATCCTGCCTCTCAGGATTTTCTCCATCAACTTACTAATCACTGAAGTAAAACTCACTGGTCCATAAATGCCTGGGCTACCTCTACTCCCTTTCTTGAATAAGGGAACAACATCTGCAACCCTCCAATCCTCCAGAACCTCCCCTGTCCCCACTGATGATGCAAAGATCATCACCAGAGGCTCAGCAATCTCCTCCCTCACCTTCCACAGTAGGGGTACATCTCGTCCGGTCCTGAAGACTTATCCAACTTGATGCTTTCCAAAAGCTCGAACATATCCTCTTTCTTAATGTCTATATGTTCAAGCTTTTCAATCTGCTCTAAGTCATCCCTACAATCACCAAGATCCTTTTCCACAGTGTATACTGAAGCAAAGTATTCATTAAGTACATCTGCTACCTCCTCCAGTTCTATACACACTTTTCCAATGTCACACTTGATTGGTCCTATTATCTCACGTCTTACCCTTTTGCTCTTCACATACTTGTAGAATACCTTGGGGTTTTCATTAATCCATTCGTCAAGGCCTTCTCATGGCCCCTTCTGGCTCTACTAACTTCACTCTTAAGCTCCTTCTTGCTAGCTTTATAATCTTCTAGATCTCTATCACTATCTAGTTTTTTTTTAACCTTTTGTAAGCTTTTCTTTTCTTCTTGACTAGATTTTCAACAGCTTTTGTACACCACGGTTCCTGTACCCTACCATCCTTTCCCTGTCTCATTGGAATGTACCTATGCAGAACGCCACGCAACATTTGCCCTGAACATTTGCCACATTTCTGCCATACATTTCCCTGAGAACATTTGTTCCCACTTTATGCTTCCAAGTTCCTGCCTGATAGCTTCGTATTTCCCCTTACTCCAATTAAACACTTCCCTAACTTGTCTGTTCCTATCCCTGTCCAATGCTATGGTAAAGGAGATAGAATTGTAATCACCATCTCTAAAATGCTCTCCCACTGAGAGACCTGACACCTGACCAGGTTCACTTCCCAATACCAAATCAAGAACTGCCTCTCTCCTTTAGGCTTATTTATATTTTGTGTCAGGAAACTTTCCTGAACACACCTAACAAATTCTACCCCATCAAAACTCCTTGCTCTAGGGATCAATATTTGGGAAATTAAAATCTCCTACCACGACAACCCTGTTATTATTACACCTTTCCAGAATCTGTCTCCCTATCTGCTCCTCAATGTCCCTGTTACTATTGGGTGGTCTATAAAAAACACCCAGTAGAGTTATTGACCCTTCCTGTTTCTAACTTCCACCCACTGAGACTAAGTAGACAATCCTTCCATGACTTCCTCCTTTTCTGCAGCCGTGACACTAACTCTGATCAGCAGTGCCACTCCCCCACTTCTTTTGCCTCCCTCTCTGTCCTTTCCTTAAGCACAAATGATTTTCTAGAATGCATTATTCATTAACTTGAGGCCAAACATAACTAGATGTATTTAAATGGATAATTCCCATATTTCAAGTTTTTAATGGCATTTATCTGGCCCACCTTCCGCTCATTAATATGCAATCCAGCCCACAAAGGCAAAAAAGTTGCTGACCCCTGATCCTGGCACTCTAAGTGGCCATTCCTGCCCCTGAGCCATCCAAATCTAATCTAATGGCTACAACATCATAGTTCCAAGTACTGATCCATGCTCTAAGCTCATCTGCTTTGTTCATGGTGCTTCTTGCATTAAAATAGACATATCTCAAACCACCAGTCTGAGCGTATCTCTTCTCTATCACCTGCCTATCCTCCCTCTCGCACTAGTTACAAGCTTTCTCTATTTGCAAGCCAACTGCCCTTTCATCATCTCTCCAGTTTGGTTCCCACCCCCCCCAGCAATTCTAGTTTAAACTCTCCCCAATAGTCTTAGTAAACCTCCCTGCCAGGATATTGGTCCCCCTTGGATTCAAGTGCAATCTGTCTTTTTTGTACAGGTGACACCTGCCCCAAAAGAAGTCCCAATGATCCAGAAATCTGAATCCCTGCCCCCTGCTCCAATCCCTTAGCCACGCATTTATCCTCCTCTTCAATCTATTCCTATACTCACTGTCGCATGGCACAGGCAGTAATCCTGAGATTACTACCTTTGAGGTCCTGCTTCCAACTTCTTTCCTAACTCGCTGTAGTCTGTTTTCAGGACCTCCTCCCTTTTCCTGCCTATGTCATTGGTACCAATGTGTACCACGACCTCTAGCTGTTCATCTTCCCACTTCAGGATATCATGGATGCGATCAGAAACATCCCGGAAACTGACACCTGGGAGGCAAACTACCATCCGTGTTTCTTTCTTGCATCCATAGAATCGCCTGTCTGACCCCCTAACTATACAGTCCCCTATCACTGCTGCCATTCTCATCCTTTCCCTACCCTTCTGAGCCACAGGGCCAGACTCTGTGCCAGAGGTGTGACCACTGTTGCTTGCCCCAGGGAGGCCGTCCCCCCCCCCCAAAAGTCCTCAAACAGGAGTACTAATTGTTAAGGGGGACAACAACAGGGGTACTCTCTAATATCTGACTCCTGCCCTTCCCTCTCCTGACTGTTACCCACTTATTTGTCTCCCGAGTCCCCAGTGTGACTACTTGCCTATTGCTCCTCTCTGTTAACTCCTCACTTTCCCTGACCATAAAAACGTCATCGAGCTGCATCTCCAGTTCCCTAACCCGGTCCCTAAGCAACTGCAGCTCAGCGCACCTGGCGCAAGTGTGGCTGTCCCGGAGACTGGGAGTCTCTTGGACTTCCCACATCTGACACCTAGTGCAGACCACTGGCCTCACAGACATACCATACTTCCTTTCCTATTCCTCACAGGTAACTTACTTCACCTCGACCCGTTATCGCCAAAGCCCTCCCAGATCACTCCGTCGATGACCGCTCCGCTAGGCATGTCTCCATCTTATGCCTGAACCTTCCCTGCTATTTAACTCACGATTGGTGCTCTGGTTATAGCCGCAGATAGGCAACGTACAATGGACAAATGCTCTTGAAGCTCCCTTTTTAAATAACTGCCGTTGACCTGTGAGAAATCCCTCTTGGTATAGCTCTGTTGATGCTGCTGACAGGCTACATACAATGCCATACAGTTTTGTTCACCCCATTATCGGAAGGACACCGAGCCTTTGGAGGTTTAACAAGATGTTGCCTGGATTAGAGGGCATGTGCTATAAAAAAAAGCTCAGACAAAGTTGAGTTGTTTTCTCTGGAAGGGTGGGGCAGAGGGGAGATCTGAGAGAGGTTTACAAGATTATGAGAGAAACAGATAGAGTAGACTTACAGTATATTTTTCCCAGGTTTGAAATGTCTGATACCCTCAGCATGTATTAAAGTTGAGATGGGGTAAGTTTGAACAAGATGTGAGGGGAAGGTTTTTACCCAGAGTGTGGTGGGTGTCTGGAATGCATTGCCTTAAGTGGTGGTAGAGGCGAATGCATTGGGGATTTTAAAGAGACATTTAGATGGGCACTTGAATATGAGGGGAATGGAAGGATATAGGCATTGTGTAGGCAAAAGGCATTAATTCAGTTGGCCATTTGATGACTAATTTAATTGGTTTTGTCACAACTAAGGATTCAGCATCGCAGTAGATACGGCAATTGCGCTTGTGAATATGCATATGTCGGCTAATTATTATTTTATTGTGACAGTATTTAACTCCATACTTGTCATTGTAGTGCTTGTCGAGACTTGGACACAGCAATGCTTCGCTGCCTGCTTTCTGCCTGCCTGAGAAATTGGACTGTTGAGTGAGCTGACTCTAAAGACTAACGGTATTCGTTTTATTCTTAGTTGATCTTTTCAGCAGCAGTACAGGCTTCGTTTTCCATTTGAGAGTTTTAGTTAATGGCCCTGTTTTGGCATAGAGTTTATTGTTTTCTTTTCCCTTTAACACTGTTGGCATTAAAGTCTGAACTATCGACCTGCTTCAGTGTCTCTCACTCCACACTTGGGCCCTGTCCGAACCTGGTGACAGGTTTGGCACAACACCGAGGGCCGCAGAGCTTGTTCCATTACTGTCCTATGTTGTATGTTCTGTCTAAACCCATGAATATTCAACAGCTATTCCTGATCTCGTGACTCTGTAATAGCCACAACATCATAGTCATCAGCCTTGCTCCCGATACAGTTTACATGAAAGGAAACACATTTTAACCCTTCCAACTAAACGTATTTATGCCCTATCCACTACCTTTCCTTCACGGTTTCTTTGCATATTATATCCACCTTGACACCAACTGCTTCATCCTGTGACGATTTGTTTCCAAATCTCTGCCAACTTAGTTTGAACCCTCCCCAACAGCTCGAGCAGACCTGCCCACAAAGACATTGGACCTCCTCAAGTATAGGTACAACCCAGCAATTTATACAGGTTATACCTTCCCCAAAAGAGATTGCAATAATTCATTAATCCAAAACCCTACCCCCTGCACCAAATCTTCAGCCACACATTCATCTGCCATACCATTTTAGTCCTATTCTCACTGGTGCATGGCAGAGGCATCAATCCAGAGATTATAACACTTTAGGCCCTGTTTTTCAGCTCCTATCTAGCTCCCTATATTCACTCATCAGTACCTCATCCTTTTTCTACTTAGGTCATTAGTACCAATATATACCACATTTTCTGTCTGTCATCTTCTCCTCTAAGAATGCCATAGATATTTAAATATATATATATAGTATGCTAGCAGTTTCCAATGCAATTTGAAAAAGACCATTTGTGCTTTCTCAATATTTAGCTCAAGGCTGAGCAGATGATTTTAGTGAAATGGAATGTGTACATCTGTACCATTCAGTTCCAGTGATTAAGTGTGTGTCCAACCTAGAATTCAGGAGCCTCTAACCTCGTATGATGCAGGCAGCTGGTTTTGCATTGGCAATGTATACTGCTGCAGAAGGGTTTATTTGTGGTGTGCTTTTAGATCTGTGTAACATTGCAAACCATTTCTTGTTCTGAATTATATTTCAATTTTATTTCCTTTTATTTCACCTTATTCCCTTAGGTGAGGTTGTATTGTCTACCAAATAGCATGGACCTGAAACTTTAACTTTGAAATGCATTCAAGGATGCTGGAAGAAGTTAGTTAGCTCATATTTCAGGCTGTTTGGCCTTTATTATGATGATATCCAGTCTAATTATGCCTGCCATTAATACAATAAAATGCTGTTCATTGTCAAAAACAACGGTGCAGAAGAATTAGCCCTTAAGGAATGCTTCACTGGAAAATGGACAAAGAAACTGTGATCTAAAAGTCACTTAAGTAATTTCCATTTAGATGCGTCAACATTGGAAAAATCTTTGTTGTTATATTTTTGGAGTATCGGAAGAATAGGAAGGTAAGCAGAGGGGGAGGTGTGGCTTTATTGGTAAGAAATGATATTAAGTCATTAGAAAGAGGTGGTATAGGATCAGAAGGTGCAGAATCTTTATGGGTTGAGCTAAGAAATCGCAGGGGTAAAAGGACCCTGATGGCAGTTATTTATAGGCCTCCAAACAGCTGCAGGGATGTGGACTACAAATTACAACAGAAAATAGAAAAGGCTTGTCAGAAGGGCAGTGTTATGATAATTGTGGGGGATTGTGGAAATCAGGTCGGCTCTGGATCTCGAGAGAGAATTCGTAGAATGTCTGCGAGATGTCTTTTTAGAACAACTTGTTGTTGAGCCCACTAGGGGATCAGCTGTACCGGATTGGGTATTGTGTAATGAACCGGAGGCGATTAGAGAGATTGAGGTGAAGGAACCCTTAGGAGACAGGGATCATAACATGACTGAGGTCACTGTGAAATTTGAAAAAGAGAAGCTGAAATCTGATGTGTCGGTATTTCAGTGGAGTAAAGAAGATTACAGTGGCATGAGAGAAGGACTGGCCAAAGTTGACTGGAAAGGGACACTGGCGGGAAAGACAGCAGAGCAGCGGTGGCTGGAGTTTATGCGAGAAGTGAGGAAGGTGCAAGACAGGAATATTCCAAAGAAGAAGACATTTTCGAATGGAAAAAGGATGCAACCGTGGTTGACGAGAAGTCAAAGCCAAAGGTAAAGCAAAGGAGAGGGCATACAAGGAAGCAAAAATTAGTGGGAAGACAGAGGATTGGGAAGTTTTTAAAACCTTACAAAAGGAAACTAAGAAGGTCATTAAGAGGGAAAAGATTAACTATGAAAGGAAGCTAGCAAATAATATCAAAGATGATACTAAAAGCTTTTTCAAGTAAAAAAGAGTAAAAGACAAGTGAGAGTAGATAGAGGACCGATAGAAAATGATGCTGGAGAAATTGTAATGGGAGATAAGGAGATGGCAGACGAACTGAACGAGTATTTTGCATCAGTCTTCACTGAGAAAGACATCAGCAGTATACCGGACACTCAAGGGTGGCAGAGAAGAGAAGTGGGCGCAGTCACAATTACGACAGAGAAAGTACTCAGGAAGCTAAATAGTCTAAAGGTAGATAAATCTCCCGGACCAGGTGAAATGTACCCGCATGTTCTGAAGGAAGTAGCTGTGGAGATTGCGGAGGCATTAGCGATGATCTTTCAAAAGTCGATAGATTCTGGTGTGGTTCTGGAGGACTGGAAGATTGCAAATGTCACTCCGCTATTTAAGAAGGGGGCAAGGAAGAAAAAAGGAAATTATAGACCTGTTAACTTGACATCGGTGGTTGGGAAGTTGTTGGAGTCGATTGTCAAGGATGAGGTTACAGAGTACCTGGAGGCATATGACAAGATAGGCAGAACTCAGCATGGATTCCTTAAAGGAAAAATCTACCTGACAAACCTATTACAATTTTTTGAGGAAATTACCAGTAGGCTAAACAAGGGAGATGCAGTGGATGTTGTATATTTGGATTTTCAGAAGGCCTTTGACAAGGTGCCACACATGAGGCTACTCAACAAGATAAGAGCCCATGGAATTACGGGAAAGTTACATACGTGGATAGAGCGTTGGCTGATTGGCAGGAAACAGAGAGTGGGAATAAAAGGATCCTATTCTGGTTATCTGCCAGTTACCAGTGGTGTTCCACGGGGGTCCGTGTTGGGGCCGCTTCTTTTTACATTGTACATCAACGATTTGGAATATGGAATAGATGGCTTTGTGGCTAAGTTTGCTGACGATACGAAGATAGGTGGAGGGGCCGGTAGTGCTGAGGAAATGGAGAGTCTGCAGAGAGACTTGGATAGATTGGAAGAATGGGCAAAGAAGTGGCAAATGAAGTACAATGTCGGAAAGTGTATGGTTATGCACTTTGGCAGAAAAAAATAAACGGGTAGACTATTATTTAAATGGGGAAAGAATTCAAAGTTCTGAGATGCAACGGGACTTGGGAGTCCTCGTACAGGATACCCTTAAGGTTAACCTCCAGGTTGAGTCGGTAGTGAAGAAGGCGAATGCAATATTGGCATTCATTTCTAGAGGAATAGAGTATAGGAGAACGGATGTGATGTTGAGGCTCTATAAGGTGCTGGTGAGACCTCACTTGGAGTACTGTGGGCAGTTTTGGTCTCCTTATTTAAGAAAGGATGTGCTGACGTTGGAGAGGGTACAGAGAAGATTCACTAGAATGATTCTGGGAATGAGAGGGTTAACATATGAGGAACGTGTGTCTGCTCTTGGACTGTATTCCTTGGAGTTTAGAGGAATGAGGGGAGACCTCATAGAAACATTTCGAATGTTGAAAGCCATGGACAGAGTGGATGTGGCAAAGGTGTTTCTCATGATGGGGGAGTCTAGTATGAGAGGGCATGACTTAAGGATTGAAGGGCACCCATTCAGAACAGAAATGCAAAGAAATTTTTTTAGTCAGAGGGTGGTGAATCTGTGGAATTTGTTGCCACGGGCAGCAGTGGAGGCCAAGTCATTGGGTGTATTTAAGGCAGAGATTGATAGGTATCTGAGTAGCCAGGGCATCAAAGGTTATGGTGAGAGGTGGGGGAGTGGGAATAAATGGGAGAATGGATCAGCTCATGATAAAATGGTGGAGCAGACCGAATGGCCGACTTCTGCTCCTTTGTCTTATGGTCTTCTGGAAAACTGACTTGATAGCCTTGTTCAGAAATGTACCCATTGTTAGAAAGGATAAAATGTTTTTGACATGTGGGCCACACAGAAGGATTTGTAGAATGTAAGTAATGTTATTTATCAAGTAAAATACGCTTTATGCAAACAAAGGTAGTTATGCTTTCAAAGAAGGTGTTTAGTGTGCTTGGAAGTTCCCCCCCCCCCCCTTATTGATGTTAGTGTATTTTCTAAATATCTAGTGGAAGAACAAAAGAAATACCTTGGCTGGAAGATCCATAACAGACAGGAGATTTTGATCTTTAAGAGGATGCAACCAGGTGTATGTGAACCTAGGTCTGCCGTACATTATGCCATGTGGTAGGAAGATCAGTGATAAGAACAAGGTATTGGTCAGTGTTGTCAGGAAGATATGAAGGGGCTCATAGAAGAACAAAGGAATCAGAGAATTAAACAGGAAACATGCAGGTCCTGATGAAGGATCTCATGCCAAAATATTGACTGTTTATTCATTTTCATAGATGCTGCCTGACATGCTGAGTTTCTCCAGAATTCTCACTATCTTCGAATAGTAACCAAAATGGGGGATGGATAAAAAAGGAGGGAAGAGGGAGAAGAAATTACCAGAGGTTAGAGAAATCGATGTTCCTGCCAACAGACTGGCAGCTATCCAAATAGTATATGAGTTGTTGCTCCTCCAACCAGAGTTTAGCTTCATCATGGCATTAGGGGATGCCATGGACTGATATGTCAGAATGTGAATGTGAAGTTGCATTGAAATGGGAAGCCACTGGGAGATCCTGCCTTTAGCAGTAGGTCAACAAAGCAGTTCACCAATCTATGTTGGGTCTCACTAACATAGAGGAGGCTACACCAGGAGCACCCAATACAATAGATTACCCTGAAAGATTTACAGGCGAAGTGTCACTGGGAAGGATTTGGGACCCTGAACGGTGGTGCAGAAGAAGGAGTAGCACTTGTCACACTTGCAGCGTTAGGTGCCAGGAAGGAGATCACTGGGGAGGGTTGAGTGAACAAGAAGTCATGTAGAAAGCAATCACTTTGAAATGTGCGGGGGGGGGGGTGGGAAATATGTACTTAGAAGCAGAATCCCACTGGAGATGGTGGAAGTTACGGAGAATGATGTTCTAGATACAGAGACTCATGGGGTGGCAGGTAAGGATGTGGGGAACCCCATCACTGTTCTATCAGCAGAAGGATAGATATGTGGGAAATAGAGAAGATGCCAGTGCGGACTGCATCGATAGTGCTAGAAGGGAAACCCCATTCTTTGAAAACAGAGGACACGTCAAATGTCCCAGAATGAAAAAATCTTCATCCTGAGAACAGATATGGTTGAAATGAAGGAAATGGGAGAAGGGAATGGCAGTTTTACAAGTGACGGAGTGGGAAGAAGTATAGTCAAGATAACTGTAAGAGTCTGTAGGTCTGTAAAAGATGTCAGTGGATAGTCTATCCCTAGAGATGGAGACAGAGAGATTGAAAAGTGTCAGAGATGGACGAAGTGAATTTGAGTGTAGGGCAGTAATTGGAGGCAAAATTGATGAAATCAACGAGCTCAGCATGGCTGCATGAAGCAGTACCAACGTATTCTTCAAGGTAGGAAAGAAAAATTTGGGGAGCATTACCAGTATAGACGCAACATGGGCTGTTCCACACAGATGACAAAAAGGCAGGCATACAGTGGCTGGGGCCAATGTGAATGCACAATGTGAATGCGGGTTTGAAGAAAGTGGGAGGAGCCAAAAGAGAAATTGTTGAGGGTGAGAACCAGTTCCACCAAACAGAGGAGAGTGGACGGGGGGTGGGGCAGACTGTTTAGGTCTATTGTCAAGAATGATGCGGAGAGCTTTAAGGCCTTCCTGATTTCTATTTTTTTTTAAATATTCCTTTTCAGGGTCTGAGTATCATTGGCAAAGCAATTGTGTAATGCCCATTGCTGACTGCCCTTGAGAAGGTGCTGGTGAGCCACCTTCTGGAATCACTGTAATCCTTCTGCTGGAAGTACAGTGGATTCTGGTTAGTTGGGGTACAGCAGGACCAGTACATTTTGTCCCAATTAAACAACTGCCCATTTAGTTGGTTTAAGGGAAATAGTCAAAACCACAAATTGAGTAACAAATTAAGTACTTAAATGAAATACAGGACAAATTAGAACACTACCAATAGTATTATAGCGCTATAAAACTGTGTGTTACTAGTAGTTATTGACAGTGGAATTCATCCAGTGTACACAATGAGCAAAATTAGCGCAGATACCTAGTGCAGATAATGGACTGCTTTTATATAACGCTATCGACGATTGCATCCTCCAAATCTTCATTTTCATTGTAACATTCAAGATGGTTGTCAATATCTTCAAATTCTTTGTAGTTTCTTATTTGTTGAAGTAGCGATATCATTTCATTTTCACTCCCGACCATTTCTGGCATCTCCAAGCCTGAATGCTTGAAATCCTAGTGAGAAAAACAGATCAGAATTGTCTTACAGCTTATTTCTCATCAATTATCAGTAACAAAAATTACTAATTTTTGAACACAAACGTACACAGCTAATGCTATTTAAAAACTGTTCACATTAAGCGCAATGTAGTGTCAAAAGGCCACACAAATACATGCAACTGATGCTGGTTTGTCTGCATCCACTTGTGAGGCCTTTAGAAAATTGGACAACAGTTTCCTGCCCTAATTAAGTGGCCTTGTGTACCAAATAAATGAAGGGAATCCAGGCAATTTTCTCATTTAATTTTTGTTACTTAAGAGTTATCCCAAATAAGCAGCTGCCACAATTAACCAATGGCCCAATTAGCTGGAATCCGCTCTACTTACACAGAACTGTTGTCTGAAGTTTCAGCATGTAGACCTGGAGATAGTTCTAAGTCAGTAGAATATGTGACTTGGAGTGGAACACCCTCTTCGTCTGAAGGCTGATGAATCTGTGTTTATTTAAAGTAGAGGTTGATAAGTATGTGATTAGTCAGGGCATCAAAGGTCATAGGGAGAGGACAGGAGAATAGGCTTGAGAGGGGTAATAAATTGGACATGATTGAACAGTGGAGCAGACTCAATGGACCAAATGGCCTAATTCTGCTCCTATGTCTTATGGTCTAATGGAACCTAGTAGTAATGGGCTTTCCATGCAACTACAGTCCTCATCCTTTCTGATGCCAGGGTTTGCAAACTTGGGACATGCCTGGTTGAGAAATCACAGTGCACATTGCAGCCACTGTACACTAATATTAGAGGGAATGAATGAAAAGGGTGGTTGATGGACTGCATATCAAGTGGGAATCTTACCCAAGTGCGTTGAGAATTGCTGATATTGCAGTAATCCACAGAAATGCACAGAATGCCATCACGCTGTTGAGTTGTGACCTGTAGACAGTGAAAAAACTTTGGATTGTTTGAAGTGTGCCATGTTCTGCAGGATATGCAGATTAACCTGCATTCATATCCATGGTGTTAATATGGCTGGACCAGTCATTTCTGTTAATTGGAAGTGACTGGTGAAGTGTTCAGTGGCATTAATGCCAATCAATGCCAAGTGTGGTGTATTTAATATATCAGTAATATTTGAATAATGTTATATATATTAGCTGCTTAAGTATTCTTGTTCGTTTAAGCAATTTATTACGCGTTTTATGTATAAAGGTGTGAATTGTATACATCATCACACTACCACATGAAACGTAAGTGCCTCACTTAAAGTAAACAGGAAATTAGATCTGCATTCCCTGTCTCCCATGTCTTCCTTTGAATTAGTTTAATGTTTTGAAGTTACAAAACATAACACCAAGGACAGGTAGAAAGATGACAAAGACTGCTCCTTGCAAACAGATTCAAATTTTTGAGGGGCAGCATTATTAATACATTTTGTCTGTAGCTCCATATGTTAAGTCAGCCCCCTGCAGTATAAGAACTGAAACGCTGGTAAGCTGAAACATAAACAGAATATTGTGCAGATGCTGGATATCCAGAGTAACACACACAAAATGCTATAGGAACTCAGCAGCTCAGGCAGCATCTGTGGAAAGAAGTAAAGAGTTGTTTTGAACCAAGACCCTTCATCAGGACACTTGGTGAACTGAAATATTTGGTAAGCAGAAAGCAAAACTGACAGCAATACCCATGTTCACACAGAAACAAAGCAAAACATCTGAACATACAATATTTTATTACAGGTGCCCCCCCCACTTTTCGAACGTTC
Organism: Mobula birostris; assembly: GCF_030028105.1. Classification (NCBI taxonomy): domain Eukaryota; kingdom Metazoa; phylum Chordata; class Chondrichthyes; order Myliobatiformes; family Myliobatidae; genus Mobula; species Mobula birostris. Next base: position 32,286,181 of record NC_092391.1, on the reverse strand, counting down.
GCTTGACGAAACCTCACTGATACGAAAGACCTACATTAGTTCCCTGTTTTCGCTAACGAAGGTGTTTTCACTGTTATGAAAAAAAATCAGCACGCGATAAAAAATCATCGCACGAGAAAAGCAGCGCGCGATAAAAAGCAGCGCACTCCCCGAGCAACTACTCTCCCCTGGATTCGGAATGGCATTCTCGCCGGCATTGCTTAAACACATGCCTGTGAGCAGCCGTTAGCAAGATGAGATCTATGGTATCAGAAAAGCCTGGAAGAGCTCGTATGGGTGTTACACTTAGCGTAAAACTAGACATAATTAAGTGTTTTGATCATGGTGAACGAAGCCCATGAGTTTGGCTTGTGGAAGCTGACGAATATGATGTTGAAGAGGTTTTGGCATCCCATGACCAAGAACTGATAGATGAAGAGCTGATGCAATTGGAAGAGGAAAGGATAACAATCGAAACCGAATTCATTAGCGAAATGAACGTGAAGCAAATGCGTAAGATTTTCACTGCAATGATAAAGTAGGACTAATTTTGAAAGGGTATGTCAGTTTAGGGTATATTTGCAGGATGGTTTGAGTGCTTACAAAGAACTGTATGATAGAAAAATGCACGAGGCTCAGCAGTCAAGCAAGCCTTCCACATCAGCCACAGCAGACGATGAACCTTGACCTTCGACATCGAGGCGGGCAATCATAGGAGAAGATGAACTGCCTGCTCTAATGGAAACAGACAACGAGATGACACCCCAGTGTCCCACCACCCCAAACCTCAGGCCGCGGACAGATACCGATTCGCGGAGAATGCAGTGGTAGCTGGGAGGCACACAGCACATCTTTAAGAAAAAAGCCGAAATAAACATGCTAAACGGCATGTAATCGGCAATCGCCTCTGATCTGGGCCGACAATTCCGTGGTGGGTGGCACCTAATTATTTCAGCTTTTTTCTTAAAGGTGTGCTGTGTGCCTTCCAGCTACCGCTGTACCCCTGCATTCTTCGTGGATCAGTATCGGTCAGCGGCCCAGAGGGTGGGGACCACTGCACCACCCCAACTCCGACGACTCAGTCTAACACACCATCATCAGTGTGCTCGGCGCTGAACTAATTCCGGTAAGTGATACTAAACTACATACATTATTTCTACTTTATATCAGCTGTGAATTTTTATGCATTATTTCGTATGATTTGGCAGCTTCATAGCTTAAAGGTTACTGGAGAGAGTGTTTTCCCCAACAGCGCTTGCGTGATATTTTCTGCCGAAAGCGCTTGCGTGAGATTTTCACTACGGAGAACAGTGCCAGCAATGATTGTGGAAAAGTATTTCTACTTCATATAGGATGTGAATTTATCATATCATTCCTGTTTTTACTATATGTTACTGTTATTTTAGGTTTTATGTGTTATTTTGCATGATTTGGTAGGTTATTTTTGGGTCTACGAACGCTCACAAAATTTTCCCATATAAATAAATGGTAATTGCTTCTTCGCTTTACGACATTTCGGCTTATGAACCGTTTCATAGGAACGCTGTACCTTCGGATGGTGGGGCAAACCTGTATTTGTTATTTAAGTGCGCATATGCACTAACCAAGTTCCATTCCAGTAAGCACTTGAATAATAATGAACTTTACTGCCTTAGTTTTGCAGTGAATTCTGCCCAAATATCCCACAGCTTTATTAATGTTTCGACGATTTCTTAGACATTGCGCCTTTTCAGCCCAAATGCCATCCACCCACCATCTTATCCATTATTAATCATAATGTGTGGGAAGCAGATGGCCAGTTTTGTTAAAAGGTAATTGCAAAAGGTTGTTAATGAAGTGAAATGCTCAAGGAACGAAGGAGATTTGACTGTGTGTTTTGTGTGTTTGAAAGAAGCAAATATTTGATAAAGAAACTCAGACTGGGGTGCAAATGAAAGCCACTGAAATGAATTACTTTTATTATTTGCTGCCAGTAATCTGGTTTCTAATTTAGTGGTTTACTTATGTAATTGGACATTTTAGTAGTGTATTATTCAGTGGCAATTCAGTTAGCACTGTCTTTGCATTGACACTGAATTAAGAATTATTTTCATAAAAGTCAGTTTTTCCTCACATAATTTCCAGATATTTATTTTTTCTTATTGGAGGGAGCAGGTTTAATTTGTACATGAGTAATATAATCTATTAATAATACTGTGCTCATCTTTTTTTTAATTTCTATGAAGACTTTGTATTAAAAACTGTACCCTTGACAATCAATGATATTAACTTTACCGAGCCTCTCACTGTCAAAATCTAGTGGCCATTTACCCCTTGTCCAAGCAACAAAAATACCACAGATAGAAAAGCAGACATCCATCATCTTTCCACTATCTACAAGCTACAGTTCCAAAGCATAATGGAGTACAGGAACTCCACAGATTACATAAGGGTTCCTTTCCTGAGAACGGTCTGAAAGCAGTTTTTCCATAAGTCAGAAACAGACTTACAGGGTTGACATGGTAGCAAAGTTGTTTGCATAATGCTATTACAGCACCATTAACCCAGGTTCAATTCCATCGCTGTCTGTAAGAAGTTTTGTATATTCACCAATGTGTGGGCTTTATTCAGGTGCTGATGTTTCTTCTCATATTCCAAAGACCTATGGGTTGTGTATTGTATAGCCTATGGTATAATAAGGGACTACTACCTTTGCTCCAACCTCCAGCATTTTTATTAATGGCATTGTTGTGTAACCAGGCCACATACACAACAAATTGGCGATGAGGTTAATGAACCTACATCGTATCGGAACGCCATGTTTTAATTGATAATGACACTTGGAAGAAGAATGCAAGGAACGAGCCAAGGAGCAGGAGAAGGAGACAGAGTGAGGCCGCGAGTCTGAAAGGAAGCGGGAGCACAGCTAGGGTTAGGAAGATCGGGAGATCAAGAGACACAGTCAGAGGCACAGCACGTCCAGCCGAGACCACAGCCGGCGCTGACCCCCCGGGCTGAGGGTCTGCTTGCCCCAGAAGGGAGATAAAAAGGAGCGACACACACATATCTAGACGAAGTGTGCTCGTGGCTCTAGCAAAAAGGACACGTGAGTCAAAAAGGAAAATAAGGGAAGAACGGGGCTTAATTACCGTAACAAAGATGGTGATGATTGGAACTATTACAGCATTTGATAGTGGCATTGAAGACCGGGCAACTTACATTGAAAGAGTGGAGTTATATTGTGAGGCTAGTGGTGTTAAGGATGAAAAGAAAGACAGCATCTTACTCAGTGTTATGGGAACAAAAACATACAACCTGCTATGGAGTTTGTTAACCCCTGAAAAGCAGCTGACAAAAAGTTCAAGCAAATAGTAGAGACTCTCCAACAGCATTTAAATCCCAGACCACTGGTCATTGCTGAAAGATTTAAATTTCACAATTGGAATCAGAACAAAAATGAAAACATTTCTGAATATTGTGCTGAATTGTGCAAATTATCAGAACATTGTCAATTTGGAGCTGATCTATCGGATGCATTGAGGGACAGATTAGTGTGTGGCATACACTGTGGAACCACACAGAGAAAGCTCCTGTGTGAAAAAGACCTTACATTCGAGAAAGCGCTAAACATTGCAATATCAACGGAAACAGCAGCACAGGGTGCTTCCGAGATACAACAAAAATCTCTGGAATATGCCACAAATAAAATCTCACTGAACAGAAATGAAGGAAAGTAATGTTATCGTTGTGGGAACAGGTCACTTGACCCAGATGACTGTTGGTTTAAAGACAAAGAATGCAGAAACTGTGGCAAACAGGGCCACATTGGCAGAGTATGCATAGCTAGTCAACAGCAGAAAAAGGGCAAATTACAGAGAAACAAGAAACCCCAGAAAGGAAAATACAACAAGGTACACAAAATGAAAGGCAGTTCTGATGAAAACAACTCAGACAAAAGTGAATTGTCTTGTCTGCAACTTCACAGCGTGAAAGAGACAGATGATCGAAGAGTAATAAGGATCACTCCACAAGTGGCAGGTGTGAGACTGAAAATGGAGTTGGACACAGGCTCAGCTTTAACAGTGATCTCTGTACACAACTACAAACGACTGTTTCCTCACATACCTCTGAAACGAACTAAACTACTGCAAAAGACTTACACAGGACAGAAAGTGTGTCTCAAAGGTAAAATTAAAGTGACAGTGACCTACAGAGACAAAACACAGCAGGTGAACCTCTATGTACTGAAAAATGGAGGACCACCATTGCTGGGACATGAATGGCTCAGGAAAATCCAGTTGGATTGGCACACCACCAAGGCACTAGATGTGTCAACAAAGGAGGGCAGCTCAGCAGGGAAGATATCCGCAGCTCTCCTCTCACCCATTGTCGACTATTACAATGACAATGAGGAGCTAGACTGCAATGATGATGAGGACGAATGCAGTATCCATGGCCGGAACACGGGTGAAGATACAGAGGATGCAAGGGAGACAGATATTGCCAAAAAGCAGGATGATGAAGAGTACCTGGAAGTAAAAGAGCAGGAGTATCAGAAAAGGATGACGAAACTAGATCAACAGTACAAGGAAAGAATATGAAATGCAGAGCTTTTTCTGCAACTGGAGACAAAACAAGTGGAAAGGAATTGTATTAAAGAGAAGAAAGTAGCAGTAAGGAATTTTAAGATAAAAAGATTGCACTAGAAGAAAAGAAAAAAGATGATTGAGAATAAGAGGCTAACAATGGAACTCACAGGAGATTCTATGGAGGTAAAGCCAATAATGACTAGGAAACTATGGAGAGACCTAATGACTCTGGTCCAATTACAGACAAAAGATGAAAACCTGCACCTGCGCAGTTAAATTACTTGTTAACAGATGAACAGATAATGGAAGATCTGTGAACTCTCAATAAGCTTAAATCTCCAAAAAGACCAGCATCTCCGTCTTCTCCTGAGCATCTTCCCGGCACTCCTGCTGAATCACCAGCACAAAGATATGAAGCATGAATAGAAGATGGAAAGTTATATCACGATATGAGATGGTATCATAAAGGTCAGGCTATTTATTTGGAATCTAAGAAGAATACGAAGATTGGCTCTGTAATTAGCTCAGTTTGAACAAATGAGATATGGGTAAGGAAGACAAGTGATAGCAAAAAAAATGCGTATATATCTAGGACAGCTGCACAGAGGAGTCTTCATTATACGAGGGCGATCTGCTGCCTAGAACTCTTAGCAAGTTGGAGGCGCACATCTTCTTAACTCCCTGTGCCCGGAGATCAACTTTTCATGACTTTTATATGGAAATCTGTATTAAAACAATCAAGTTTATTGACAGACGTTACCCAGAGAGGTAGAGAAGACCACACCCCAGAGACTTGAGTTATAAATGGGTCTTAGACCAGAAGTTTAAAAAAAGGCTTGTTATAATTTGATATTATTATGTTACTTTGTTATAATTTGATATTATTAAGTTACTAAGTAAACAAATGGTAGGCGTTTGTATGTTAAGGGTAAACATATTTGTTAAGCATAGTACCCCAGCAAAAAAAAATTGATACACTATTAAAATAAAAGGGGAGCAGTGTACCATATAGCCTACAGTATAATAAGGGACTACTTTATGTTTTCGTAACATGTCGTTGCTTGCGCCATTAGGCGCATATTGATCTGTACGTGTGTGCAGAGTTCAGTTTCTGCCAGTAAAGAACTATGAACCTTAGCTCCCGTCTCCAGCATTTTTTATTAATAGCATTGTTGTGTAACTAGGCCACATACACAACAGGTTGGTAGGTGAATTGGTCACATGGGTATAATTGGCCAGCATGCTCTCCATAAGCTAGAAGGGCCTGTTAACTTGCAGTATCTCTAAATAAATAAAATAAGGCTAAAAGGAGTTATTACATATTTTGTCATTAAGGAAAAACAAGTGAGTGACAGAAATAACAATAGAAGTTCACTCATTTGCAATGCTGCAGATATGATTCTATAAAAAAAAAACAGTACTCCAGACGAGGCAACGAAATTCCAACATTTCTTTCTAATCAAGCCACAGATTAAAATGTGGATCTTCTGCCAAGTGGACATTTTGACATAAGTTATTCAACGTTATTTTAAACTTTGAAAATGCTGTGATAAAAATTCACAATCCAGCTCAATTGGCAGGTTTGTTTTCACTGAGACATTGTTTGCTTGTGTGTTTTTATAGCTTTATAGGAGAATTTGTGTTAAGTTTTATTTCCAAAAGTCTTGTCTTCTGTAACCTGGGAAGCCTCTGGATAAATGTAGCTCACACATTTCTCAAGAAACTCAATACTGTCCTGAACAATGCAGGTTGCATCTCTACCCCACTAAAAATCAATATCTTCAAAGTGCAAAGTAACTTTATTATCACCATAAACAACCCTGAGATTTATTTTCTTGCAGGCATATTCAATAAATCTATAATAGAATAATCACCATAACAGAATCAATGAAAAACCACACCAATTTGGACATTCAACCAACGTGTAAAAGACAACAAACTGTGCAAATACAACAATAACGAAATAATAATAATAAATAAATAAGCAATAAATATTGAGAACATGAGATGAAGCATCCTTGAAAGTAAATCCATAGGTTCTGGGGCAAGTGAAGTTGACTGAAATTATCCTCTTTGGTTCAAGAGCAGGATGTACTGGCTACAAAATACAGAGAAATTACTCCCCTGGGTTACTCCAACAACATGCATTAAATCCATGATGTCTTTCATTAAGAAAGATAAGAGTAGCTGAGGCATGGGAACACCATCACCATAGGTTTCCCTTCAATATACATACCATACTCACTTGCAAATATATTACCATGTCGTCATTGTCTCTGGGTCCTGCAACTTTCCAAAATCTTCACCACAAACATAGCAGTGGTTCAATAAGGTGGGCCACCACTGCTTTCTCAAGTGTAATTAGGGATGGACAATAAATACTTTCTTTCCAGCAATGGATAGATCCCACTTCTATTAGCAAATTCCTGAAGTCAGCTCAGGTATAAATAACCTGATAGGGGGAATGCAACTGCACACAGCAATGGTGCAGGAACACCAGGACATATCAGCGAAGATAAAGCCAATGAAATTAAGGAAAAAAATTCAAAATTTTTGAATGATGGAGATTGGCATCAATTGATGTGAAGAAAGAGTCAATATCTGTAGGTTAGCACATCATCCAGCCAGGAAGGAGTTAAGAAGATGTTGAGACTGTAAAGTGCCCAGAAATTAAATCATATGGTGCCATGCATTATTGTGCAAATTGATCATTTACTGAAAAAGAAAAAATCATTGAAATTCATGAAGTTACATTAGCTCTTAAGAAATCCATGATCCCTGTTCCTAGCTCCTTCCTCTATCTAGCATATAGTATAGCACTGGCCATTCATTAACATGCAACACTAAGTTCACTTCTGGGATTTTTATTAGCTATGAACCTGCCATTCACAAACCATTCTTCCAGTAAGTAGCTTCTGGTGTGCAGGTCATGAAATAAGATATTCCCAAGGAGGTACCAGCCTGGCACTGGGTGCCCACCTTGACTCGATCTTCCTTATATTTATCACTTATAGTGTCTCCTTCAGCGCTTCCCTAGTTTCCATCACCTCAAACCACTGCCAACCACCTTTTGTTCCTGTCACCCTTTCCTATTGGTGACCTATCCACACCATATCTAAGACCTCTATCTCCATGATCCCCTGAGGCTGTGATCAGAGTTAAAGAATTTTCTCTGCAGAGAACAACAAGGAAAGACCTTCATCCATGAAAGTCCATTTCAGTTGTGTCTACAGGTTGCACTGCAACCACTTATCATGCTGTTACAGGCACTGAGGAAGATCTAGACCAATTTGTATTGAACTCACAGAGAGGGAGGTGAAAGACTGAGTGATCTTCAAACTGACCAAGTGAAAGCTTTTAGATGATATGATACATAAAGTTAATAAGGGAATGAGAATATATTAGCCAAAAATCATTAAGGAGAAGTTATCAATGTTGAAAAATGAGTTATTAATCCACTATATTATTTTATTTCTGAAGTATATTTTGCTCTAAAATGTTTGTTTGAACTTATATTCATTTATTGTCAAATAAATCACAAAGTCTGAAAATCAAGAAAACTGCAGATACTGGAAAACTGAAATTTAAAGTAGCAAATGTGAGAAACACACAGCAAGCCAGGCAGCAGTGTGAAAGCCTTTGACCTGAAATGTTAACTGTTCCTTTTTCTACAGATGTTGCCTGTGCCACTGTGTGTGTTAGCAGCATTTTCTTGTTGTCTTCCAGATGGCAATGCTTGCTAGCTGAATGACAACTTTGTCTTTATTTGCTGAATAATTAAATCTGGCCTGAACTCAGATTGGATGTCCGCACTGCGGCTGGTTGAGGTTCCCAACTCATAGATTAATGACACTGCTGATTGTAACATTCTGGCACTGTTGCTAGATGTCTAAAAACCAAACAAATAGCGAGTACAAAGCAGATGAACTGGGCAGGAGGATAATGGTTTGGAATTATAATAAAATGTATTGCAAACCATCCTCAGTGATAGCATGCTCAATGTTCCTAAGGTCAGGGTACATTTCAAATCCATCTTGCATTGGCTGCTAAAGCCTCTTAGCAAGTCTGCATTGAAGCTCATTGGCCTACATTTATATTAAACTGAATGGAAAAAGAATAAATAAAAATCGGAGGTATTTAGCAGCTGGCAATGAATAACCAAAGAAACACTTTGTATATCAATCATGCATTGCCCTTGGCAACATTTCCAGCTTACAGGCATTTAATGAGAATGGAACTCCAGGGGATTTTATCTGGAACAAGCTAAATAAAACATATCCACATTTCCATGCAAAGGTCTTAGAACCTGCTATGGACTCAACACACATCATCATGTTAATACCTTGAAACCTGAGGGCAAGATTTTAAAAATAAATTATTAATGTCTTTGCGCTATCCTTGGTACCTTGTTTTTGATTTTTGTCTGTTGGCATCACCATGGAATTTGAATGCTTTGGAAGAAACTTTGTGTAATGTAAGAAGAAGTGTCTGTGAATGTATTTTAAGTATTTTCAATAATATGACCTTTTCTTTTTCTTTCAGCCATTACACACACTCCCAGATCAAGAAAATATAATACCAAGAACAAAGGAGACAACAGTTCTGAGAAAATCAATCATGTTACGAGAATGATTCCAGGAATGAAAGGGTTACCATATGAGGAACGTCTCGCAGCTCTTGGGCTGTATTCCCTGAAGTTCAGGAGAATGAGGGGCGATAGAAACACTTCGAATGTTAAAAGGCCTGAACAGATTAGATATGGCAAAGTTATTTCCCATGGTAGGGGATTCTAGGACAAGAGGACACAACTTCAGGATTGAAGGATGTCCTTTTTGAACTGGAATGTGGAGAAATTACTTTAGTCAGAGGGTGGTAAATCTGTGGAATTTTTTGCCACAGGTGGCTGTGGAGGCCAAGCCATTGGGTGCATTTAAGGCAGAGGTAGATAGGTTCTTGATTAGAAAGAATATGGGGTGAAAACAAGGGAGTGGGGGTGACTGGAAGAATTGGATCAGCCCATGATTGAATGGCAGAGCAGACTCGATGAGCTGAATGGCCTACTTCTGCTCCTATATCTTATAGTCTTATGGTTACGGTTGAATGAGGAGTTTTATGGGTCGGGGGGGAGGAGGAAATGGGTTCAGGACCAGACCATAGATCATTGGAGTTGAAGTGGTGGGTTTAGAGGGGTGGGGGAGGAGTCAGCTTGGTATTGGCGATCAGGAGATGAAAGATAATTTTTGGTGAGTATGTCGGCGTGGAATCCTCAGCAAAGAACTGCCATGACGGGTGAACAGTTGAAAGATTTGCTTGTGGTAAGTCTCCAACACTGGAACCGATCCTTTACATCAGTTTAGAAAGAAATGTGACTTAAGTAACTTTGACCGTCAAATGATTGTTGGTGCCAGATGAGGCAATTTGAGTATCTCAGAAATAGCTTATCTCCAGGAATTTTCACACACAACAATTTCTGGAGGTAAAAGAGAATAGTGCAAGGGACCAAAAAATATCCAGTGAGTGGCAGTTCTGTGGGCAAAAATGCCTTATTAATGAGAGAGGCCTGAGGAGAATAGCCAGACTTGTTCAAGCTGGCAGAAAGACAACGGTAACTCAAATAACTGCATGTTACAAAATTTGTGTGCAGAATTGCATCTCTGAATGCACAACACATCGAACCATGAGCTACAGCAAATGAAAATCACGAACATACACTCTGGTCATTTTATTAGATACAGTAGGTACCTAATAAAGTGGCCAATGAGTGTGTAACACATATGGCATTTGAGATAATTAATATTTTATACAGAAATTTAGTATTTTCCTGAGATGTGATAAGATGTTGTTTAAATGCAAATACTCATCTCCCTCATTTCTGCAATTAAGATCAGTGAACGGTAAAAATGATTTGTGAGATTTAAGTCCCCATGCTTTTCTCACAGAGTCCAATGCTATCGTAAATGCTCTCAACAAACAATGAGACTTATTAGTTTCTACCATCGGAACTGTGGTTCAGCTAGTAGAGTTGCTGCCTTGTACTTTCATTAACCTAGCTTCAATCCCAACATTGGGCACTGTCAATGTAGAGTTTGCACATTCTCTAAAGAGTGTGTGTGCTCCCCCCCCAGGTGCTCTGCTTTTTCGCACATCCCAATGATGAGCAAGCTGATAGGTTAATTGGTCACTGTGAATTGCCGCTACTGTAACGCTGACAGGTAGAATATGGGAGTGAGCTGATGAAAGTGTATTAAGACTAAAATGAGTTTAATGTGGGATTGGTGTAAATAGGTTTTTGATGGTCTGCACAGACTCCATCAGCCAAAGGACCCGCTTCTACGCTGAATGAATCTATGATGATGCACTATAATCATTAAAAGGGGCATGTTGAGCCTCAAATGTTGATGTGGGTACTATTCATGCAGTTCTACTTCTTAATAACTTTGAATGTATTTTTGCTGGAGATCAACTTAAGGTAAGATTTCATTATGCAGACTGAAAACTCAGATGAGGAGATCTTAGGCTCAACCTGGCCTCTGGTCCTGTCTGTGTGGACTTTGTATATTGCATGGGTTTCCCACTGGGTCCTCCTGTTTCCCGCTGCTGTGGGTTGGAAGGTTATTTAGTCAATGTAAATAGTATCTAATGCATAAGCGAGTGGTGAAATCTGGGTGGGGAGGAGTTGGTTCGAAAGTTAAAAGTTCAAATTTATTATCAATGTATGTATATCATATACAAAGTGAGATTCATCTCCTTGCAGGCCCTCACAAAACAAAGACAACAGAATTCACTAAAAGCACACACACACACACATAAAAGAGCGCCGCATATGCTTTATACTTTATACTTTATTGTCGCCAAACAATTGGTACCAGAACATACAATTATCACAGCAAATTATCCAATTAATAGAGGACAAATCACACAAAAAGTAAACATGAGCTGCAGAGTCCCTGAAAGTGAGTCTACAGTTGCTGAGCACTGAGGCAAGTGAAGCCATCCAGGAGTCTGATGGCTGCAGGGCAACAATTGCTCCCGAACCTGGCGGCGTGGGACCCAAGACTCTTGCACCTCCTACCCGACAGTAGTAATGAGAATATGGACAGAATAAAATAGGTGTCAATGGGCCCTTGCAGAATGCACCTGAATGGCCTGTTTCCCTGCTGTGTGGCTCAATGATTCTTCGGCTGTAGCTGTGAACAATGAACACATTAGCAGATTTATGTTCTAACATGCCAAAAATATTATTTCTGCTATCATGGGATGGGACAGATTAAAGGGGGTGAGGGGAACTCATTATTTTTGTTAATGTGGGAAGTTTTGAGTACAGGACAAAAATATCTTACTGCAACTAAAAGGACCTTGGTGAGACCACATCTAGCGTATCATGAACAAGATAAAATCTACAAATGCTGGAAATCCAAGCAACACACACACAAAATGCTGGAGGAACTCAGCAGACCAGGCAGCATCTATAGAAAAAATTATAGTCGACGTTTCGGGCTGAGACCCTTCATCAGGAGTACAATCACCAATTCTGGCCATAGCATTATAAGACCATAAGACAAAGGAGCAGAAGTAGGCCATTCGGCCCATCGAGTCTGCTCCGCTATGACCACTTTTACCTAAATATACATGCACTTGTCAAAGAGGAAATTCAATAAAGATTCACTAGACTAGTTCCAGGGGTAGGTTTGTTTTTTGAAAAGAGATTGAGTCGCCTGGTATAAATTCTCTTAGGATTAGAAGAAGGAGTGGAGATCGTATTGAAATTTATAAAGTATTTATAGAGATTTATAGTCTGGTGCAGGGTTAATATTTTCCCCTGCCTGAGCAGTCTAGAACTAGGGCTCAGGAGGAGAGACCTCTCCAGCATTTTGTCTGTTGTTGTTTCAGGAGAAGAGATAGGCTTTTTAAACTGAGGTGAAGAGAAATTTCTTCATGCTGTGATGGGGGATCTTTGAAATGCTCCCCCCTGGCAGCCATATAGCTCAGTCAGTAGATACAAGGTTGATAGACTTTTGGATGTTAAGGGAATCAAGGAATTTGGGTAGGGCACAGGAATGTGTTAGTGAGGTAGAAGATCAGCTATAATCTTGACAAATGACAGATAAGGAGGGCTGGATACCAACTCCTGATTCTATTTCTTAATTATTACATTCTGCATAATTTAGTGCAAAACTGAGTTGAATTGATTCTGTCATTTTCAACAAAATCAAGTCAATTAAATTCTAAACTACACTATGTGCACGGTTTGTTACTTCAGATCAGCTCCTTCGCCGATTCTAGCTTTACATTAACTATCCAAGTAACCTCAATGCATTAGTATTTGTTGTTTTTCATCCACCCGACTCTCCGCATTATTTAACCTAATACTTTCTTCCTAGTATGGCCAAGTGTATGAATTTCTGACAGACAGAAAGTTAATGGACTGACCATTTGTAAAGATAATAGTGAATTAAGTCATTTGTGCACACTTTTCTGGACAGAGATTTCTTTTGGATTTCATCATGAGCATTTTTTCTGACATACTTTTCACTCTCAACACATCAATCTGCTTGTATTTCTCAGTAGTAGATTTGCCAGAAATAAATGGACTGGATCTTCTCTGACCCCTGTGATCTGAATAGTTTTGCAGCTCTTTTTATTACAGATCAGGGAGTGAAATTTGTCCCAGAACATGTCCTTTCCCTGCACCCAGTGGTAACATCCTTGTTCAATAATGGCAAGGTTAACATTACTCCAAAGCAGAATGAATGTTAGTCTGATGGTGCTATGATTCACCTTGTAAATAGAAGAACCATTTACCAATCTGTCCTTAATCATCGGGAGAGAAGAAGCATGGGGAAAGTTGTCACCTAAGTTCTCATCATGTGGGCAATTCAAAAGGTCTAAAGTCAGAACAAAATTACAGTATTCACTGATGTCAGTCACATCTCAATGGGTGTTATATTGAAATCTGGAGTAACAAAGTTTTTAATTCAGCTCCTTCCACAGTGTTTCATACATGATCTTTGTCAGTACATTCTCAAGACTCTAAGAGATTAAGTGTTGCCAAAAGTGACCTCTTCTGGATATTACTTTAAAGTTCGGCCTCGTGATGCTTTTTGGAAATGAACATTGAGTTAATATTGAGTTTAATATTAAAATTAAAATTGAAATAATATTGAGTTCTGGCCAATATTAAAAAAAAATCTGGACGCACTCATTGAGTCAAAAAGAACCAGAGTCAAAAATACTTTTTCAATTACGTTGCCGTGTTTCCTACATTACATTTGAGACTGTACTTGAGTTGTATTTCTTTGGTTTTCAATGCCCTGAGATTGAAACCACAATAAAAGATATCAATTTTCTGATCATAATGTATTAAAGGTGAGAAGGTTTCCTTATATGATAAAACTTCTTTAAAATATTCTAACCATGGCGCACAAAAATTGAACTGAGCTACTTTCTAATTGTATGCCACAATTAACAGATAGAAGCACTATTTTAAAAAATAGACTGAAGCATAGATTCTTTTCTACAAGGAAACTTCCTTGTCTTTAATGTATTAATGCCAGAAAGCGGATACATATTCATATTGTGCGGCAGAGTTGAGGGTACTGCCTGTTAAGCTGTGACTGACAGTAGTGGAAATTGAATTTTTGTTTTTCCTTAAGTGCCTTTTGATCAGAAACTGAAAGAGAATGATTTTGAATTTAGCAAAGAAAAGGATAGCATAAGTCATGGAGTCTGCAATGACTATCTGTAGGAGACTCTAGGAACCAGCTTTGAAAGAATAGAATCTCATTTACAAAATGTTACTCTCTGACAAAAAAAAATGGGTATAGTGGTCAGACCGACCACATTAACAAAATGAAATTGAATTCAATGAATAAAACTGGATGTTGCTGATCCGATTGATTGAAAAGGTATGACTAGTACAAAATGTAAGGGAGCCAGGGTCCTGTTCCACATTTAGAGCTTACCTGATCACTTAATAAGAACATGGAGCAGTTAGGAAGTCAGGCCATAGAGTATCTTCTGCTGTCTGATTTTCCTTGAGTTACTCAATAGAGACACCAACTTCAACAATATCTTGCATTTCTGTGGTCTACAAATTGGTTAGGAAGCTTCAGCTGGAGCTTGTATTCAAAGGTGTTGGTCAAAGAATAAGGTCCTTTGGTGGATGGATTGGTCCAAGGGACAGAGAATTTTAAGGTCATCTGAGGATCATGTGCTTTGGAGGGGCTGGGAATGAAGAGGAATGTGGTAGAATGAAGTAAGGGGGGAATATATTAAAGGGCCTGCTGAGTCAAATTCCAAATGCCTAGCCTGGACATATGCTTAGAAGATAAAAATCATTACTTTAAATCTTCTGTCAGATTTTGAGTACTGATATTGATTTGAGGTGAAATGCTTAACCCATTTTTGCTCAATTATATTGCATAGCACAAAAGTAACTAGCATTTTCTTTATTCGTAGGCAAATTCTCACTGAAATTCAAATCAAATTGAAGTCATTATTAGCAATTGTGATATTGGGATAGGACTATCTGCAGCCTGTGCAGGATTCTTCTTTGCCAAAAGAAAGATTGTGGTCTTTGGCTATGTATTCACGACCATGGACTCAACAAAATCACTATTAAAAGCTGCTACCCTCTCCCCTTGATGGATTGTGTATTTGAAACTCTACACATAGTCCAGATTTTCACCAAAATAGATCCTTTTAGATATAATAATTGGATATAATTATTACGTCTAACTTCTCTGATCTAGCCTGAGTAACCAAATTTTGGAGTAAATGAACAGGAACAAATTGAGAATGTTTCAATTTAAAAAATGCATTAATAGTTTGGACTGTCACAAAGTTATTGATGAATAAGTCTTGTTTTTATGCTTTTTTTTTAATTTTAAAATTCTTTCTAAATGCTTAGGATTGGGAAAGAGTTTAACACTGGCCAAAATGAGTTTGTTTTGTCAGTGTTATTATGGCCGCCAAAGGAACTATAAATCATTAATTATATAGCTGCTTAATGTTCTGATGCTTTTGTGGCTTAAATGGATGCTGCCACTTGCCACTCATTTCACAACTTATTTTGTACTTTACTATGTTTCCATACAAAAGTTATATAGTCTACATTTTCTGAGAGAGAAAGCAATTCAAGGACACCAGAAATAAAAAATTAATGGTCAATATTCATATAGTTGAGTTGTATGCAGTTACATCCTCCATTTGGGCATCAATGCAAGTAATTTCACCCTTACATCAAGTAATAATGGTGACAATTACCATGAATATTAGTTCTGCTCTTTATTATTCTTGTCCCTCCTCACCATGGTCATAAATATATCCTTCAATGCTGATCAAGTGTATCTAAAATATTAACATTTTTGTGTATTCATCTAAAAATGCCTTTAGTCAGAACATTATTTAGTCATACAAAATAAGTTGATTTTATTATCATACATATTGGTATTCTCATATTTTCAATGTGCTTTGGCATGAGCCTGAAGGAATGTTAAGCAATATACTACATTACTTGGAAATGCGATATAATATGAGACCATTTGATTTATACTGACAGCTCTTTTCACAGTTATTGATAAGCCTCCATTACATTCCAAACTGTGTTGCACAATAGTTTCCTCATAGTTGTTGGTGTATCTGAGATAGGTCACCTAATCCAGGACACTACTATTGTATGCAGAGACTTTTTTGAAAAGATAATTCCGGAGTAGAAAAATCCTGTCAGAGACATCATCTATGTGTATAAATACATGGACAACAAATTGTAGGCATCAAAATGTCTCTTAAGTTTTTTGAGTAAGGAATAAATGGACATGGACCATGTGTGGGCAGAAGTGTCCATTCTAGGGCTGCACATGTACAAGTAAGAGTCTACTTCTCTTGAGAGAAAGAAAACAAATTCAAGGACAGCAGAAAAAATATTGATGGCCAAAAAGACCACTCGACCATAAGATATAGGAGCAGAATTAGTCTACTTGGCCCATCTTGTCTGCTCAGCCATTTCATCATGGCTGATCATTTCCCTCTGAGCCCCAATCTCCTGCTTCTTCCCATATCCCTTCATGCCCTGTCTAATGAAAAATCAACCAAACTATGCCTTAAATATATCCAATGACCTGGCCTCCGTAGCCACCAGGAAACCTTCAAATTCATGAAACGTTAAGGAGAAAAACTCTGGATGAAAATTTTTTTTTCACAGATGCCTGTTGGTCTAACTTCCTTAAGGTGCATTTATAGAATCTGAGTGTCAAAAATTTAGAGTACAGAAAATGTCTATTATGTCCTTGGTGGTCTAAAAAACAAATTCTTTGGATTTGTTGCACTTCCCAGATCTTGCTGTTTTAGCTCTTTAAGTGCTTATCTGAGAGTTAATGTGATGAGGGCCAACTTTTCAAGCTATTTAACAGTACTTTGGATAGGACAGAGCATTTTTGATGAGACTGTAATTACTCTGGGTGATTTTAATCTGCAAACTGGCTGGAGTACTATGGAACCAGTTTTTATGAAGTGTTTCAAGAATTGTTTATTAGATCAATATGCAACAGAAACTATATTGTAAAGTGCTGTAAACTCAATATCCCAGGGTATAGAATGCACAGGCAAGATAGAGCAGGGAGCAAAAGGGAAAGACTGTGATCGATGTGCGCTCACCGAAGACAAGGGTGGTAAACTCCTAGGTCAGCAAGTCCGAGGGATGGAATTCCATGCAGGCAGGAGCTATAAGAGCTCATGATACCCCAGGATGGTGAGTTCCAGGATTGAAGGTCTGTGTAAGTCCAGAGGTCAAGCCCTGCAGTTCAAAGATGTATGATCGATGAGTCCCAAGGTCAATATTTGAAGTCAAAGCCCAGAAGTTGGAGACTGAAGTCGAGGAGTCCAGTGGTTGAGGTTTGACAGTCAAAGCCCCTATGCTGGCAAGTCTGGAATTCAAAGGCCCAATGTCTGTGAGTTCAGGCCAGGGAATAGAGAGTCAAGTGTGGGTCCAATGTCTTGGAGTCTAGGAGCCTGGGGCTAAGAACCCTGGACGCCTGTCTGTGTGTGTGAATGGGTGGGAATGGGCTTGTTTTGCAGTTTATATTTTGTTGTTGTTATTGCTTGAGTTGTTCTGCAGAACATTGTGAGCAAGGTTGGCATCAGAAAGTATGGCGACACTTGCAGGCTGCCCCCTGCATATCCTCAGGTTATGTTGGCTGTTAATACAAACAATGCATTTCACAATATGTTCAATGTATTTATGATGAATAAATAAATCTGTATATGAAGAGATATTACATTTTTAGTCAAAACTTGCGTTACTGCAGTATTAAGGAGGATATCCTAAAAGGCATTTCAAATGAGGCCATATGTGTTTGGAAGTTTCAATAGTCACTTTACCAGGTGTGGATTGCTACACCTAACAAGACTACTAGCTAACAAGAGACAGGGGAAATGTTATTAACCAGATATCAGAGAGATACAATAAGAAAGAAGAGTTGTTGTACTGGGAGATTTCAAATTTATATATTTTAATTTTATATTATTTTATTGAAATATGGTATGGAGAAGGCCCTTAATGGCCCTTTGTGACATGTCACCCAGCAATTCCTCATTTTAATCCTCGCTTTATCGTAGGACAATATACAATGACCAATTAACCTACCAACCAGTATGTCTTCAGACTTTGGGAGGAAACTGGAGCACCTGGTGGAAACCCATGCAGTCACTGGGAGAATGTACAAACTCTTTATAGGCAGCAGCGGGAATTTAAATGGAGATTGCTTTAGCATTACAGGTTCAGAGCGAGTGGAATTTTAGAGGTGTGTCCAGAAGTGATTTTTGATGCAGTCTGTAAATAGACCAATAAAGAAGGGAGCTTTACTGTATCTTATCTTCAGGAATGTAGCTGGTCAAGTGAAAAGGGATCATTCTTGTTGTAGTGACCATAACTTTGTATATTTTAAAGTGGCTATGGAAAAGGAGAAAATTGGAGGTAGATGAAATTAAAGGACATAGACTCAGAGCAAGAGAGAAGAGATTTTTAGGGGCTGTGAGGGGGACTTCCTTCACTCAGAGAGTGGGAAGGACCCAGAATGCGTTGTCTGATTGAAACAAGGTTGTTTTGTCATGAAGTGCGTAGATGAGCACTTGATTCCCCTAGGCACAGAAGGTTATGGACCAAATGCTGAAAGATGTAATTAACACAGAAGACTGCCTATGAGTCAGAATGAATGAGTTGGGCCAAATGGCCTGTTCCTGTGCTGTATGATTCTATGCCTTTAATAAGCTACTGGCAGGTACCCCAGCTTTAGTAATCATCCTGGTGTCTGTAGATCCTTAACAAAGTCAGTTAATTGAATCAATTAATGCTTCAGGAGAGATATGAAGTCCTTTTCAAGCCAGGTGATAAACCTTTTACCCTCTTAACCTTCATCAACTGAGATCCATTGTTTTTTTTAGCTGTTTCACATGGGAAATCCTTCTCAGGTTAAGAAAGTTATGCCAGCACTGTTGAATTTTCAATTCACTAAATGTCTGAGGAATGGTTAGTAACAGATTAGCTTCCTGCAAACTGTTTTCTACTTTAATTGTGAAAATTATTCATAGTTTGAGAAAGTATTTGTAAATTGAGGTCAACTACACTTACTGTGCTTAGTGTAGTCACTACATGGCACCTAGACCTTTGATATCCAAAGTGATGGTTAGGAATGACAGCATTTATACCAGTAATTATATTCCCAGCAGGATTTAACACAATGGCATGTGATCCTCAGAAGTTCTGGGTAACTGTGTGTCCAGATGAGCCTTATCTATATTACTTCTACCTATGAGCTCCTTCCCTTTTTCCCTGCATTGCTTCTTGTTGACACTCCCCACAGAACTCCTTGTAGCCTCATTACTGTAACAATTGCACCCAACTACGTGGACCAAAGTTCAGAGAGGAACAACAAGGAGGCAGCCTTTGTATTTCATGAGCTAGCTCTCCACAGGCCACAATAATGTTGAAAATATGTAGGCTGGGCACCAAGAAATGCCTGAAACAACAAGAGTAATGCAAGCTATCTGGAGAGAATTCTCATCTGATGGTTTCAGAACAGTTTTTTATTCAAGGAGTGAGAGTTGCTGTCATTCATGTAAACCTCTGAATTCACAAGAGAAGCAGGAAGTGTTGTTTGAGTTAAATTTAACACTCCTGTATCTTCAGGAGGCCTGCAATCCTTTGCAAGTCCACATGATTTCTTTGGTTGTGTCTATTCAACAGAAAGTAGATGAGGACTCTTTTTAAGTGGCAATGATCAGTATTGGTGCAAGCTGTGATATATGATATAAATCAAAAGCACCTGGGGAGATCAGGACCTTGACCTTTACAGCCTGATTATTACAGATTTTGAGAACAGTTGTCAGTTCACTTCTATTCTATTTGCAGGAGGCGGGAAGGATGAATTAATCCTCTTGGAAAATCAAGTTCTCTGGCCATCTACCGTCCGATGTCTGCACTGTAACCTCTGCAGCATACCCAATGGACAATCACAAGAACGACTGCCAAGGTCAAAAAGTGGGATAAATAATTGTACTGTACAAACAGTCACTGATAAACTACGTTTGTATCACAAACAAAATAGCACCTACAGTCACTGATAAACTATCACAAACAAAATAGCTCAACACATTCAACCATTTCATCACAGTGATTTCATTAATAGATCTGTTACATCAGCCTGAGCTTAATCTTGACCTCTACCACTGTCTGTATGGAGTTTGCGCCTTCTTGCGATAATGTAGGTTTCTTCCATTTGCCCAAGTTTCTTCCTCATCACAAGGATGTGTAGATTATTGGGTTAATTGGTGTCTGTAAACTGTCCTTATTGTGATAAAATCTGGAGGGAGCTGGACAAAATAGCTTACAGGAGGAATGGGGGGGGTGGGTTGTGGTGTTGCTCTGGAACCAGTGTTCACTCAGTTTGCTGAATGCCCTCTAATGACAAAAGGAAATGTGGAAATTGGACTTGCAACTAATCCCAACAAAACAGACATCATGACTTTTAAAATGGCCTCATCCTCACCAGTACAGATGAAAGATCAGAGTCTTGCTAATCCAGAAACACACACTCACAAGGGCAGCATTATCAGCCAGGATGGTGGAACAAAGTGAGACATCCTGATCAGAATTAGCAAAGCAAAGCTCCATTAGCTTCACAAAAAATCTACTGTATCATTAGACCCAGGCTTAAATGAAAGCTTCTTTCTGTGGAGGAGCAAAGAAGCAATAAGCACCACTACTGTATTGAAAATGGATTGGACAATTGCATTGGTAGGAAGACGATTGCATCACTTAAGAATATCAGCAAGGTGGATACTTAAAGTCATGTGAAATGGTAAATTGAAATGCCTGGGGCACAACTGGGAGCCATTGAAAGATGGAGGAGGCTGTTTTTTTTCTTTCTCTTTACTCTTGGGATGTTGGCAATATCAGGGTCTACACTGGGCTAATCTATTTGAAATTTATTTTCAGCTCATCCACTTTGACAGATATTAATAAGAAAGCAGTTTGACGATAGACACCACCTCATCAATATTTAATCCTACTTTCTGAGTCGAGGGATAAGAGTTTCAGGTGGTCAAAAAAGGTCATCTACTGCACTCATTTAACTAGTCCCCTACGTGCCAGATTTCAGAATGCACATCTTAAAAACTGGACATCTGGTCACAATTGATTTGCCTCAGACCACATTGAAAAATGTCAGATTTCAGACAAATTGATTGCTGCTGCATTGCACAATATTGCAACTACAGATATTGGTAGATATCAGATAGGCCCAAAGAATCTGTTCATACTGTAAGGGATGGTGTTGGCCATTTCTCATTCATTTTCCCATTCTTATCCCTGAATTCCAGAAGATCGAGGCGAGCTGGAGGACATACACCAGCATATTTGTCTTCCCACTCCATTGTTGGACTGGTGTGCTGTGGAGATGGGCTAATGCACAGCATCCAGTCCCTCAGTTTATGCCACTTATTACATCTAAGCTTAAGTGCAAATAGTTGGTTTATTTATATTTAACACTGTTAAGGAATTTTAAAAGTTTAGAGTGAATTTAATAACTTGTTATGAAGAATTAAATTGTCAGTTTAAAAAAGGTTCCAAGGTGAATCTTCAAAAGATCATCAATGCATTTCAGGGGGCGGAGCCTTGAGATTCGCTGCCCTTTCTTTTATTTAGTGAGATTATTCTCAGACGTGAGATGTTACCTTGGTCAAGATTAGTAGCAAAGCATTTAGCGCAATTTTTTTATATAACACCAATGATCAGGGGTCAATTCCCGTCACTGTCTGTAAGGAGTTTGTACTCTGTCCCTGTGAACACGTAGGTTTTTTCCCACATTCCAAAGCATGTGGATTAAGATTACTAAACTGTGGCATGCTTTGTTAACTCTGGAAGCATGGAGACACTTGTGAGTTGCCAATACTATGTCCTTAGACACAAACGATGTATCTCACAATGTTTTGATGTACATGTGACAAATAAAGCTAGTCTTTATCTTTTATTTTCTGAAGGAATTCCTGGCCACAATTGTAAAACTTGGGAAATATTCGGATAATTGAATGCATTTGGTAACCTTGACCCTTGAAGAAAAATTAAATTTCATTTTATTTTTCTTGGAAATGGTTGAAAATATTCAATCCAATGCTATGAAGGTTTTTTGAGCTTCATAATACTCTTGATCATATATTACTTTGGTGCCGCTAGTTAAATTCAGTCATCTAATTTAAGAATTTGCCTGTCAACACACCAGCATATTACAATAATGCCAACACCAATTCAAAAATGATACTGTTGCCAAAACACATGCATTACGATGTTTTACTAAATTAAATAAATATGAGATTTATTAACAATGTCTTTGTAGTTATTAGATTGCATGGTTGATAAATCTCTCAAGCCTTCAAATATATGGAAAGTGTGATGTTCTGTTGGGGGAAAGAGGTGGAAATTACACTTGCCTCCTTAAACACAAGAAGAAATTTAATTAATTTACATATTTGCGGTTTAGGCCAAGTCATGTGCATTTTTATCGAACTTTGTGCTGAGTGTACATTCTTTTGGAAGTGTATATCTGATTGATAAGATGATGAAACTTCAGGTGTAGCTCTATTTAGTTCAGCATGGGGGTGGCCAATACCCAGGTGCAATAGGAAGTTGAATCTGTCAATTAAGCTGACTTCTGGATGAGGTGGGTGCATGTGGTGAATGTGAATTCAAGAAAATCTCTAATCAAATCTCTACTTCCCAGCCTTTCCCAATCACCAATCCCTTTTAAGATCAGGATGCTGCCTAAAAGATCTGTACTCCCAAACGTAAATGTATTCCATCCTCTCTCCATGGAAATTTGAAAAAAGACAGGGGAAAAAAAACATTTCAGATAGCTTCTTTTTCAGGTTTTCAACATCCTCCATTTGCCAAGCAAGAGAACAACTTCCTCAGATGTGATCTTCAGAGCAATTGATGTCTGTGTGTTATTTCCATCTGCATGTAAGCTATATCTAGACATGAAGTGATGTCCATATCAAGGTATGCAGTGAATTTATGTCGGTTATGTTCAGAGATAAATGTGGTCTGTATTAGTAGTATCTGCTGCAGTATCTATCTCATCTCCATCATGTGTATTCACCCATGCAGCTGTCCAGAGATAGCTGTATGCAGGCATCTGTGCGCATAGGTGCCAGTGTCCACCCGTGTGGTCCATTTATGCCCATTCGTCCAGCAGTGTTCATGTAGTATCTGGATCCATGTAGGTGGGTATACAGTTGTCCAGAAATGCCTCTGTCAATATGGTGTCCATGTTCACATGTATCCTTAAGATATTAAGGCATTGGAGCAGAATTAGGTTATTTGGCCCTTCGAATCCGCTCCATCATTCAATCACAGCTGATCCTTTTTCTTTCCTGTCCTCAGCCCTACTCCTTAGCCTTCTCCCTGTAACCGTTGATGCCGTGACCAATCAAAAACTATCAAGCTCTGCCTTAAATACTGTATCCTTTTGCTCATGGCTGTAAGTGCAGCAATGCCTGTTGAAAGACAGGGTGAGGATAAGTCTTCAGTAGTAAAACCCCAAAGTTAGGGATGCATCTTGCTCGAGTGATGGCATTAACAATATTTGGAAAGGAAAGCTACAAAGCCTATTGACTACTTTCATTTCCCATATAATGGTTTAGTTAGGTGGCAACTGCTGACATCATCATGTTGTGCTTTTACCCAATTTATTGCTCACTTTGCTACTCAAGCAATGTGGAATAAAAGGGTCAATTTGAAATTAAATTAAGGTTTTTTTGTCAAGGGGGCATAAATTGCTATTTTGTATTATTTAACTTTAATTATCTTTGCCAATAGAAATAACTTCTTAAACAGAGACAAATAGAAGAGGCAATGATATCTATTTTTCTGTTCATAAGCTGAAGGCAGAATTACAGAAGCAGTTATTAATTTGCTTCTGTATTTTGTTTGACACAACAGACAACCTGGCAGAAGACATTAAACATGTTATACTGTAGTGGGATGTGCAGCCTTTGGGTATGAGAGGAAAATGATAGCAGTTTAGACAGTTGCAAAATGTGGTAAGCTCTTATTTTGGCCATAATGAATTATGTGTTGAAAGACACAATGAGCATGATAGAATAAATGGAAAAACTCATTGCTGCAAGTGCTGTCTCCCCCAATGGGAATATTCAGATTGATCAAAACTGTTGAATGTATTGTGTATTTAACATTGCAATAATATTTGAGTAATCTTGAATATATATGTGTGTGTATATATTTTTTATTATAACTTCTTAATTTTAAGATTTCATTATGGGTTATATGCATAAATATGTGAATTGTATGTGTCATCACACCACCATGTGATACGTGCACGCCTCGCGTAAATAAACACGAAGTTAGACTCTCATGTCAGACTCCCATGACTTCCTTTGAATTAGTTTAATGTTTTGAAGTTAAAAAACATGAAGTATTCATTATTTACATTTAATTCAACATACAAGCTACACGAATGGTCAGATTTTTGTTGCATCCATCAACACTTGTCCTAATCCTGCCATTTTCGGAAATGGAGTTGCCCTTGTATTTATCCAATGCACTGTGAAATTTTGTAAACGTCTTGAAGAGCAGAGCAAGGAAATAAAAACATAAATTCAGAGAATAAGGTCAGTGGCTCCTCAATGATGCATCTAGAATTATTCCTACTGCCAATGTTTTCCTTCTAGCTCTGAGGCTTCCCTTCTGTTTCAATTAAGAAATGGCACTTACTTCCTCAGCCACTCCACATCTTTAATGGTTTGAAAAGCTACTTGTATAAAGCCCTCTGAACATTCGCATTAGAATTTTAAGTTGCTGGCCTATTTAATTCCTGATTCAAATTTAGGGAACTTTCCCTTCAGACTGTAGTTTATAAATGTTTCTTGAATCATTTCTCACACTTCAGTGATATTTGTTCCCATGTCTACTTTCTCCACTTAAACAAGTGCCTTACCCTTCATGCCTTCCATGGATGTCTTGTAGTGTAACCAGCAAAGGTTTCACACAATACTTTAATTCTAACGTCATTACTACCTTACCTACCCTATTCAAAAATAATCTCAATGATTTTAGTGTTCCTAATTTGTTTATTTTACATTTTTAAGAAATTGTATCATGGATTTTGTTGTCCATTTAGCCTTCACAGCCTTTCCAGTATGTGGATTTGTAATTTTTTTCCTGCATATCTGCATTTTCCTGGTCCACATGTACTTGTCTATTGCTTGTGCTTGAGCATTTTGTTTTCAACACTTCTTCAAAGAAGCATCTCCAGGTCATCAGGTCAACATGGGAAATTTGTTTCTTTTTTTTCATCAAGCAAAAACTGAGCTGTTAATCAATGTTAACATAATTTGTATTTTCTTTCATCTTGCTGGTGGAATGCTTTTAAAATGTTCACATAGACTATTGAACAATCTCATTTTTCGCCAAGATGTACTGATCCACAGCATGACACTTGTAAAAGGAGCTGGAATAATGCAGAAAATAACAAAAAGTATTAATGATTATCTGG
The DNA here is from genome assembly GCF_030028105.1 of Mobula birostris. Lineage (NCBI taxonomy): Eukaryota > Metazoa > Chordata > Chondrichthyes > Myliobatiformes > Myliobatidae > Mobula > Mobula birostris. Next base: position 32,260,569 of record NC_092391.1, on the reverse strand, counting down.
GGAAAAATTAATGAAATAAATAAGGTAAGGTCTATGTTAGTCTAAAATTAATATTGTTACCAATTATGATTTAGTTGTTCTTTAACAGAAATTAAAAGTTTTGAATAATCAACATTTAAAAAATACTCAGTATTACCTAATATGGATTTAAAATCAACAATTAATTCCCACATTGAACTAGCCATTAAACAAAAAAGAAACATGCAAACCTAGTTATTACTTGTATTTATCTTGAGCTTTCTAGTGTCATTCACAAAGCCCTTCACTTTTTCCTTTTCCACATTTATCAAATCTATAGGTTTTGAACTCCCTATATCCAGAGGCAAAATCCTTTTCAACTTTATTTTTATTGTTCAGAAAATTCATAAGAAGTTTAAAGGAAGACGTGTAAGAAAGCAATTGCGAAGAGGAAGTCCAAGGCTACTAATATTGTCTTACCCTTATGGTTTCAATGCCTTTGAAATGGTAATAGCCATTTTATAAAAGGCTATTTCCAGTAAGTGATCAATGTAGAAATTAATGAATTGAATAAGCTGGAGGCCTTGGTGAATAATGGGCGTCACTGTAACGTAGCAGTTAGCGCAATGCTATTACAGCTTGGGGCGTTCCGGAGTTCAATTCCAGCACCATTCTGTAAGGAGTCTCCTTACTTCCTCCCCGTAGAATGTGTGGGTTTTCCCTGGGTTCTCTGGTTTCCTTCCACAATCCAAATATGTACTGCGTAGGTAATAGGTCACTGTAAATTGTCCCATGATTAGTTTAGGGCTAATCGGGTTGCTGGGGCAGCATGGCTCAAAGGGCCAGAAGGGCCTTCTCTGTGCTGTATCGCTAAATAAACAAAAAATAAAATAAATCCAGAGATCAAGTTTCAACCCAATAGAAAATGAGGAATTTGAATTAAATCTACAGTCTGAGCTCTCTGCTTAGGTAAAATTTATCCTAAGCAATGATGGCAAATGCATTGTAGCTCCATGTGAATCTCAGATTTTTCTGCATCTCAGAACATTTCAAACTCTTATTATTTAAGTAGTTTCAAATCTTTTGTTTTTCCCAACCAAAGTGAACAATTCCACATCTTCCCACATGCATCCAACCTTTGCACACCTGCTGAACATTCCATATCCTTCTGTAGCCACCTTGCCCCTTCTTCACAACTTTCCAACTTTGTCATAAGAAATTTTGTAACAAAATACAAAATGCTAGAGTAAATCAGCAGATCGAGCAGCATCTAAGAAAAGGATTAAGCAGTCGCCGCTTCAGTCCGAGGCCCTTTATCAGGGCTGGTAAAGCTGGAGAGCAGTGAGAGGGGTTCTCACTGAACTCCCGTTGAAGAGAAGATTTAAACTTCTTAAGGGTAGGCATAGCAGCAATTCATCATTACAAGAGGTTCTGCAGATGCTGGAAATGCAGAATAACACAAAATACAGGGGGAGGTCAGCAGATCAGGCAGCATCCATACTGAAAGGAGTAAACAATTGCTGTTTCAGGCTGAAATCCTTTATGACAATACCCCAGGACTGATCCCTCTTGTTTACAATCTGGTACATTTTGCAAACCAGAAGAAGATCTATTTATTAGATACTTTCTGATTCCCATTAACCAGGTCATTTTCTGTCCAAGCCACAATGTTGCCCCTACACCATGAGCTATTAGTTTTCACAACAGCCTCGAAAGTTGCATGTTCCTTCGAGAGCAGTACATCTATCAGCTTCTTTATCCAAAGTGCATGTTACTACTTCAAAGAGCTCCAATATTTAAGTTTTCCCTTTATGAAAACCATATTGACATTTTCTGATTACCTTTTCTATCAAATGCTCTGCTATAATGTCTTTAATAACAGCCTCTATTTTCCCTCCGACAGAAGTTGATCTAACTAGCTGATAGCTTTCTGGTTTTTGTTTCACACTGAATAAATGAGTTGTATTCACTATTTTCCATGCTAATGGAAGCCTTCACAAAACCCATGGAATACTGAAAATTTAAAACCAGTGATCCAGCTGTGTTATTAATCACTTCTGTGAGTACCACAGAAAGAAACGGATCAGGATATGGGACCTGTTAGAGCTCAGTGTTCAGTTCTAACAATCTTTTCAGTATTGCTGCCTTTGTTTGTAAACTTACTGAGTTCCTCCCTACCCTCCAATTCTGAAATTGCAGTTACTTCTGGGATCTTACTGATACTGTGTTACTCTACAGTGAAAATTGATGCATATACTTATTTAATTCAGAGCAACAAAGAGTCTGCTGCAGCAACTCAGTGAGCATAGCAGCATTTGTGGGAGGAAAGGATTGTCAATATTACGGGTTGAAACACGTCAGGACTGAGAAGTAGAGAAGTGGGAATTCCTTTCATCCCACAGATTCTGCTCAACCTGCGGAGTCCCTCCAGAAGGCAGCTTCTTTGTTGTTCTAGATTCGAGCATCTGTCGTCTCTTATTCCCTGTTTATTTCATCTGCCACCTTATTTTCCTTCATTTAATTCCCCTAACACTTTCTAGCAGACCAATGCTCACTTAGTATCTATTTATATACTGTATAATCATAGAAACTCTATTTCCAATTAGTTTTGTCTCATTTTTGGTTTTCTTAGTCATTTATTGCTGTTTTTATATATATTTTATATTTCACACTTCTGATCCAGTGTGCTTTTTCTTGCAGACTAATGCAAACTTTAATATTTTAATCAGTTCTCTTAGAAATATTCTTTCCCATTGCAATATATTATAATTTTTTGCCACTACATTTTGACTATGTAACAATTCACTCTGGTTAGCTTTGATTTCATGTCCATTAATTCCTCTGCTATTTTTTTTAGGGGGGGAATATTTTGAACTCATTTTGCTCCTTCAAAATTCATTAGAGCATGGTCACTAGTAGCTTGAGCTCCCATTGTTAATTAGTGACACCCACTTACTACACAACGTCACATTTAACATCTTCTGATCTTTGAGCTAAATATGCTGGTTTGAGAAGCTGAGCCAAAAACTCTGAAACTCCATACCTCAGCTAATTTGGCCAAGTAAATTTTCCAGTCTTTAGGCAAAAGTATGATTATCACCATACATTTCTGACATCCTATCACTATTCCTTCCTTCCCTTTTTTCTTCTTAGTATGTGACTTTTGTGAAGGAGTCCATACACAGCTTCCAATGTGACTTTTTTTCTGGACTCCTTTACAGTCCAAGGGTAGGTCCTGTTCCACCATCTGGCATTGTTATGCTTTCAGCATGAATTCATAAGTCATGGTGATGGAGTGAAAGAATCATAGAGATATTCAGCATGAACATTCGATACGTATGCTAAACACAAACTGCCCATTTACACTAAACCTACTTTTTCATTCTTTCTGCTTTTTTAATTGTTCCCAAATTACACCGCTTGCATAGAGACAATTTACATTAGCCAATTAACCTGCCGAGCTGCATGTCTTTGGGATGTGGGCTAAAACTGGAGCACTTGGAGAAAATCCACATAGTCATAAGGAATACATGCAAACTCCTAACAGGCATACCCAAGGTAAGGATTGAACACAAATCTCTGACACTGGGGCAGTAATTTCATTAACTGTACCTCTATGCCACCCATGGTGATCATGATGGAAAAAAAATTGGTCATCAATTGTTTGCAAATGCTGATCTCAAAAGGCTGTGTAGGGCTGATGATCAGTGCTGAGTCATTCAAATGGGATATAAACTGGAAAGTAATCCTGGAGAATTTTAAACACAAATGTATTCCCAGCTCTGTGGTAATGTCACCCAAACTTGCATGCATCACAGAAGTAACATGAGAGGCTTGGCATCTTTAAATCTGTCCCTCAAAAAAGGAATCTGAATGGAAAATATCAAAGGGAAAAAGAACTCGATGACAATTTTCAGAACATAGACGAGGTCTGATTGGTTTTTATTCATATCAAAACCTAACATTAGATATTGAGTATTCCTATATTAAGCAATTCATAGTCCTGTAGCAGTCAAACAGGATGAAAATTTCACAATTAAGCATGAAGGTTGCATTATGCAAATTATCATTGCTCTGATTTTTGGATTCTGAAGTAAGGAGGGCGCAGAAGATTTTTGCAACTTTCAGTAGCAGTTGAGAGAACAGTTAAGTCAGGCTTCTTATCCTCTTAATTCATCCTGAATCAAACATAGTGGAGTAAGTTAATTAATTTTCATGGCGGTGGGAGAGAATCTATTCTAAAAATAAGAGGCTTGACTTAGTGAATTGTCATTGACAAAACAGGCTGAGTCCTCCAGGATATGGGTCTGCAAGAGTTAATAAATAAATCAACATAAAGGTCTAAATTACTTGACCTATTATCACCAGTTGACCTGTGGTAGAAGGATCTGTTCATGAGAGTTTGGTAGAAGTGACAATGTCCTTCTGGAAACAAGATTCCATCCTCACTCTGAGAGCTTCTTCCATCGTGCTATGTGTCACTACACTTGGTTGAATGGGACAAATTCTGAAGATCTGGCAGCTCAGAACTGAACGTTCCTAAAGCATTGTGGTCCATCAGCAGCAGTGGAAATGTACACCATCACAATCTGTAACCTCAGAGCCTGGTGTTCCAATCCCTCTATTATCGAGCCAAGAGATGAATCCTAGTTTACTGCAGAGTAAATATGAGCATGATAAGTTTGCATAAGAAATCAGTTGTCCACCATCTGGTTGACACTATGAAAAAAATTGCTTGGGTATACCCTACTCACAAAAACAAGATAAGTACAATATTGTAAACATGAGAATGTCTGCAGATACTGGAAATCCAAAGCAATACACACAACACGCTGGAGTAAGTCAGCAGGTCAGGCAGTATCTGTGGAAATGAATAAACAGTCAATGTATTGGGCCAAGATCCTTCTTCAGGAACGAAAGGGGAAGATGCCTGAATAAAAAGGTGGGGGAGGGGAAGGAGGCTATCCGGAAGGTGATAGGTGAAGCCAGGTGGGTGTTAAAGTTCAAAGGCTAAAGAAGAAAGAATCTGTTAGGAGAGGAGAGTGGACCATAGGAGAAAGGGAAGGAGGAGAGAACCCAAGGGGAAGTAACAGGTAGTTGAGAAGAGGTGGAATGTATTTACTGCCCAGTCAGTCGGATTTCAATCAGCAGCCAAGTGATAGGTGTATCAATGGTGCTTCTATGCCACATGCAGTAGTGACCTGATCACCAGTAGTCATTTTGGGTTCTCAATCAGTCCATTCATCTTCTGACCTCCTCAGTGCGTTGATCTAAACATAGGCCAAGGCGCTATATTCTAAGAGTGAGGTAAAAATGACTGCTCCGGACATCTGGACTTGATTGTGTGAGGATTTGAGGACTCTTGGTCAAGCTGAAGTCAGTGGACATAAACAGAAAAAATACTCCATTGTTGGAGTGATCCCTTACGTAAACCAAGGTGTTGTGGTTTTTGGATGTCAATAGTCAGCTTCAAGATCATAGAAGTGGATTGGGATGGTGTCCAAGGCCTGGCTACTTCATCAGTGATCTGCCTTTCATGAAAAGGAAATTTTGCTGACAATTGCATAAATTTATTTCCACTTGCAACTATTCAGCAGATGCAGTGATCCATGCCTGCATGCAGAAAACTCTAAATAACATTTCAGGCATGGCTGATAAGTGGTAAGAAATGTTCATGTCTCAAGTGCGGCACATTGACAAGTTCTGCCATCATCGAATCTAACCATCTTTCCTTGGGGTTCAATGACATGACCATAGCTGAGAACCCCTTCAATAATTTTCTAGGCTACCAATTTGCAGAATCTTAACTTAATATGCTACTTGGCTATTGTGACTACAAAAGTAGATAAGCAGTTCAGTTTCCTGTAGTGAGTGATTCACTTCCTGCCACTCCTGTCTTTCTGCTATCTCAAAAGCTCAGGTTAGGAATGTAATGGAATACTCTCCACTTGCCTGAATGTATAATGTTTCCATTACACTGGAAACACAAAGCAATTCAAGACAAAGAAGTCTATTTGATTGGCACCCATTCCCTCATCCCAAACTTCATTACTTTACCATCACAAAGTTTAAATCCAGAAACTCTCTACTGATAGACTCGATAGACTGGAAAGGCAGGGTGTGGGGACTGGAGGCGAGAGTCTTTGCTTGCTCCCCCACTCCACTCTCCGTGACGCTGAGGCTGCCCGACTGCCCCAGTTGCAGTGCTTCATGGCTGTGAGCTTCTCAATGATTTGCCCTGCTAATATGATATGAGACTGAGGTTTTGGGCCTACCTCGGGCTGCTCCAGGGGTTCGGATCTAAGGACTCAGTTTGGCTCGGAATGCTGTGATTGCTTCTATTGTTTGCATAATTTGTGTTTTGTTTCCTCTTTCACTGTACGTTGTGCCTTTATTTCTGTTTTAATTGGGTTCTTTGGGGTTTCTTGCTTTGCGGCTGCTTGTAAGAGACAAATCTTAAGGCTGTATAATTTATACATTCTTTGATAGTAAATGTACTTGAATCTTGAATAGCACTGTAGGAGTTCTTTCAGAAAAATGACTGCATTAGTTCAAGCAAGTAGCTCATTACAAAAGTGTTGAGGACAATTAGAGATGGACCAGTAGAAAAGGCTAATGTTCTGGACCATGTAGATGTTATGAAAGAGGAGGCACTGGAACTTTTTGGAAAAACATTAGGATAGATTAGTCTCTGTCTGGATGGTTTATACCCCAGATTACCTTTGGAAATGAGGGAAAAGATTGAAGCTCCTTTGACAATGATCTTGCCCTCCTCACTGACCACAAGAGTAGTACCAGAAGACTGGAGGATTGCAAATCTTATTCCTTGGTTCAAGAAAGGAAACAGGATAATCCTGGGAGATGTACAGCAGTGAGTTTCATATCAGTGGTGGGCAAACTATCTGAGTGGATTCTTAGAGACAGGATTTTTAAGCATCTGAAGAAGTATAGTCTGATTAGGATTAGTCAGCATAACTGTGAGGGCAGGTCATGCCTCATGAGTCCAAAGGATCCTTTTGAGGAATTGACAAAACAAATTGTTAATGGTGGAGGCAGAAACACTAGTGAAGTTTAAGAGACTACTAGACAGGTATATGGAGGAATTTAAGGTGGGGAGTTATTTGGGAGGCAGGGTTTGAGGGTGGGCACATCATTGTGGGCCAAAGGACCTGTAATGTGCTGTACTATTCTATGTTCTATGTTCTATGTTAATGGTAGAATAGGGGATGTGGTGCATGTGCATTTTAGTAAAGTGTTTGACAAAGTTCCCCATGGTCGGCTTATTCGGAAAGTCAGGGACATAAGATCCATGGAAATTTGGCTGTGGAGATTCAGAAACGGTTTACCCACAGAGGCAAAGTGTAGTAGCAGATGGAGCGTATTCTGCCTGGAGTAATGTGACTAGTGGTGTCTGCAGGGACCTGTTTGGGGACTTCTGCTTTTATGGCTTATTACATTCAGTACCCACTTTATGAGATAAATCATGTTCCTAATAAAGTGGACACAGAGTGTATGTTCATGGTCTTCTGCTGCTGTAGCCCATCCACTTCAAGATTTAACATGTTGTGTATTCAGAGATGCTTTTCTGCAGATGACTGTTGTAATGACTGGTTATTTGAGTTCACCTTCCTATCAGTTTCAACCAGTCTGGTAATTTTCCTCTGACTTCTCTCATTAAAAAGGAACTTTTGCCCATAGAACTACAGTTCACTGGCTGTCTTTTTTCAGTTTTTGCTTTTTAGATCAGCAGTTACTGAGGTCCTCAAACCACACAGCCTGGCGCTGTTATTCCATGGTCAAAGTCACCTAGATCACATTTCTTCCACATTTTCTGTTTAGTCTGAACAACAACTAAACCCCCAACCATGTCTGTATGCTTTATGCGTTGAGCTGCTGCCACATAATTGTCTGATTAAATATTTGCATTGAAGAGCAGACGTACCTAATAAAGTGGCCACTGAATGTAGATAAGGAAGTGGAGGGACAATTAGTAATTTTGCATGTGGCATAATGGTTGGTTCTGTTGTGGACACTGTAATGGTTGTCATAGAATGTAGAGTTGGGCTGAGAAGTGGCAGATGGAATTCAGTCCAGAAAAGAGTGAAGTGATACATCTTGGTACATTAACAGGAGGATTCGTAGCAGTGTAAATAGAGGAATCTTAGGGTCCAAATCTATAGATCTTAAAGTCATCATGCAAGTTGCTAGGGTGATTAAGAAGGTGTGTGGTGTGTTGGCCTTAATTAGTCATGGGATTGAGTTCAAGAGCTATGAGATAATGGTGCAGCCCTATAAAACTGATCAGACTACACTTGGAGTATTATGTTCAATTCTGGTTGCCTCATCATAGAAAGAATATGGAAACTTCAACTAGAGCGCAGAGGAGATATTCCAAGATTTTTCTAGGATTAGAAAACATGTTTTATGAGAAAATTGTTGAGCAAGCCATTGGATTTTCTCTTTGGAACAAAAGTGGATGAGAGGCAACTTGATGTAGGTGTATAAGAATGTAAGAGGCATAGATAGAGTGGACGGTCAGCACCTATTTCCCAGAGCACCAATGGAAAGTATAATAGGGATATCTTCAGGAACAGCTTCTTCCCCTCTTCCATCAAATTTCTGAATGGACATTAAACCCATGAGCACTAACTCACTATTTTTTTGCACTACTTAATTTAATATAAAAATGTATATAAACTTACTGTAATTCAGATTTATTATGTATTGCAATGTACTGTTGACACAAAAACAACAAATTTCATGACATATGCTGGTGATATTAAACCAGATTCTGAGGTAAGTTTTATACATGGAAAATGGCACTCACTGCTGGGGCTGGTGAAGAAGCAGATCCATTACAGATATTTAAGAGGCTCTTAGGCACATGAGTGAAAGAAATGTGGAGGGCTACGTAAGAGGGAAAGGTTTGATTGGTCAAAAGTTCCAAAAAAAGTTCAACAATTCATTTATTATCGAAGTATGTGTACAGTATACAACTCTGTGATTCATCTTCTCCAGAGAGCCACGGTCCTAGAGTAGGTTAAAAAATTGCCACACCATCATGGGCCAAAGGGCCTACACTGTGCTGTACTGTACTATGGTCCACGTTTTCTGTTGTTGCCAGTGCTGTCCAAGTTTAAGAAAATAAGTAAAAGGAGAATTACCTCTTTTCATGGAAAGAAGAATCAATGAGAAGAGAACAGCAGAACTCTCGATATTTCTCATCAGCCTTTCTACTGCACCGTAAACACTATATTATGCAGAGACAGTTTTAGATTCAGTCTACACTATGAAAGATTAAAATGCACATCTGCTTCAAATTCCATGAAGGCCTAAACTGGTGTGTGATCTTCAGGTGCTGTTATCCCATAATATTTCCTGAAACCATTGAATTGTAATACTATAGAACTGTAGTCCAATCAAAGCCATTGTTCAAGTAATTTCGGGTTCAAATCTCAATTTGTTACTGTTATTAGTCCATGTTATAAAAATACAGGAAATGTACACTAAAATATAGACCAACTCGAAGACTCCTGGCACTTTGACATCATTTAGTGATCTTTCCTAGCTGTATGTGCGTTTACATTACCTGCTGAGGCTGTCAAACCAGACTAGTCCCAATCTGCTATAATTAATAATAAATCAGCACCAGTCAACATTCTCTGCATGACTTCAACTTTACAACTGTGTATTCTGCTTTCGTAGCATTATCCTCTGGTGGCACAGAACTATATCCCAAAATACAGTGGTGTGGGAAGCAAACTGCCTGGTTGGGGAAGAAAGAGAGACAAGTGACCCTCAAGTGACTCACTGAGCCAGTCATAATTTTGTGATCACGCTTTTGCCCCTTGTGTTATAATCAGTTCCCACTCCAGAGAGGAACATAAAATTCAGGCTGACATTTTGGTGCAGTACTGAGGGAGTATTAAAACTGTCAGAGGTACTCTCTGTTGGAAGAGATTTTAAATCAAAGCCCCACTCTTACTTTCATCTGGGCATATATAATCTCAAAGCACTGCTTTAAAGAAGGTCAAGAAATTCTCTATTGTTTTTACTGGCTAATGGCCATCTCTTAAATAATAGTACTAAAACAGATTATCTGTTCTTTACCTCACTGTTATTTGTTGCAAGTTGCTCTGTTTATTTTGGGCACTCAATTTCCAAATTGCGACTGCAATTCAAAAGCAATCAATCAGATACAAGCAGTCTGTGTTGAGGTAATAAACGATGACAGCACGAAGTGAAAGTTCATTTGTGTGTCTCCTAAAATTGGCTAATAGTCTAAATAGTCATACTTGCTAGGAGGAAAACAAATGAAACTTTAGAGATAGAATTTTTTAAATAAAATCTGTTGAACAAAGTTATTGAATATAAAGGCACAAATTAATAAGTGGATCTTCCACTGGTTGACAAGGCACTGGTTGAAAGGCACTAGTAAGCTGCCTTTCACACTCATCACAGAGCCACAATGTTTACTTGTCTCTGCGATGAACTATGGCAATGGCCTGCTCCAGCTGCATTGATGCTTGGCTTTGTGCTTTTCGTAAAATTTCATTTCTGAATGCTATTTGCTAACTTTTATTGTTTGCACAATGTTTTTTTTCTCTCTCCACACATTGGTGTTTGATGGTCTTTTTAATGGGTTCTTTTGGGGTTTCATTGTTTTGTGGCTGCCTGTAAGGTGATGGATCTCAATGTTGTATAAAGTATACATACTTTGATAATAAATGTACTTTGAGCTTTAAACTTTGGATCAGGATGGTTTCCATATGAAAGGCAAGAACTTGCTGAGCATGCATTACAAGTATTATTGTATGGGTTGCCTTGGCAATTGGTGAGGTCCTTTTCTTAAGTATACCCAAACTTTCATTGAGCTTGAACGTTTGCGAATGTGTTTGGTATATCTCACCATATAAAACAATTGCAACATCTTTTGACTATTCCAAGATAAAGTAAATACATTTTATTTTTAAAAAAAACCTTGATCAAAAGCTCTTTAATTTTTTTTTGTAGTCATTCTTCTACAGCAGCCTTCCAGGTGAAGATTTGTAACTCATTAACCTGGAGAGGTTCAATGGATGGATTCCCTGTCATGCATGCTGGGAAATTTGAAGGTTGTACTCCCCCATCTGGACTTCCAAAGTAAAAGCTGCCATTTCCAAGTGTACCTGGAGACATTAAGGCACCCCATTTTGCTAATTTACAGCAACACTAATGCCAAATATAATGAAGGCTGTTATTGCTTTGAGTGAGTGTACTGGTCTTCATGTATCTGTGGTGTAGATTACTTTAAATTCTTAAAGTGAAGGAAAAAAATGCTAAAAGAAACCAAAAGAAGCCAATATGAATAAACAACTTCATCCAGCTGAAGTTCAGCAGTAAAACTCAGTCATCTGACTGAGCGGAGATCATGGTGGCTTAGCATCTAGCTGATCGGGTTCTGTATCACATGTTCCCTTTAACCTCAAAGTCCCATTCCCAGAGTAACTTAAACAAAATGCTGAAGGAACTCTGCATGTCAGACTGCATCTATGAAGCGGAATAAAAAGCCGACATTTTGGGCCAAGAAGCAAGACTTACCAAGGGGGTTGGCAAGAAATATGTGTACTTTATTCCTCTCCGTAAATATTGCCTGACCTGCTGAGTTCCTCCAGCATTTTGTACATGTTATTCTGGATTTCCAGCACCTTCAGAATTTCTTGTGTTTATGATTTGAGACCACAATCCCATGCTCCAATGAAATTCACTAGGACTGTTACCATTTTCCTTTTAACTGACAGGCCTCAATCCCACGCTTATCTATCTTTATTTTATTTATTGAAATACAGCGCAGAATAGGCTCTTCCGGCCCTTCAAGCTTAAAAATAATCCCCCAGTAATCCCTTCATTCAATCCTAGCCTAATCACGGGACAATTTACAATAACCAATTAACCTGCCAACTGTGGGAGGAAACCAGAGCACCTGGAGGAAACCCACATGGTCACAGGGAGAACGTACAAGCAGCGGTGGGAAAATTTTAAACTTGCAGGACCCCTGTTCTCTGATTTCCGCTTCCACGTTCCTTTTAATCTCTTCAAGGTCTTGTTTCCTGCACTCCCCTGGTTCACTGAGAAACCTGATAGACTGTTGTGTAACATCTTGGAAAACAAATTAAGACCTTAAGACAAAGAAGCAGAGTTAGCCCATTTGGTCCATCAAGTTTGGTCTGCTTTAAAACCACATTAGTGTAGTAATAAGTGTAATATTCAACAGTAAGGAAAATCTCTACGTCAGTGACCACAGGTCATGATGATGCTGAATTATCAGGGTTTTACTTTATTTAAGTATGTACATGAATACACAATTTATTCATGTACAGAATAGCACAGAACTGCCCTCCCCAGTTAATGGCTGATATGAACATAACTTGGTAGAGATGGAGGACATTCATCAGATGCCAAAAAAAATCACTTTGCTCAGATTTGCATTAGGGACCAATTAAGTGCTAAAATTTCAAAATAAATGCCGGAGATGAGAATACAAAGTGGGTCAGCAAGCTACCCTTTCCCCATTGGGATTTCGGATTCAGCCATAGCGAGAGATGAAAATCTCACTGGCACCTGTGAAGACCCTGAGTGAAATAATTTAAAGTGGCCTCAAGTGAGCTTCCTAATGAATGCACCTGCATAGCAGCAACCTCCCCAGAATTCAACATCATTGGTAGTTTCTGTCAGATTCATGCAAGGGCATCTGGTACAATAAATAGGAGAACTTCACTGACACAAATTATGTTACTTTCAGCTTGGGTTTGAGCCACATTAAGCTCGCGCTGTATGGAGAAATATTCACACATCAGTTCAGCTATAAAAGATGTGACATGGGAATATGGGATTCTGAGTTCTAATGCACAACACCATGTTCAGCTTGAGGTAGGGCAAAAAAAATCATCCACAAGCTATTTCCAGGAGCACCAGTGACAAAATCGATATTACAAAGATGACATCTATTTGTTCACCTCCATTATTTGATTGAGTTTCATTTCAAGAAACAAGTTTTACATCTCTTGGGTTTACATTGACATAGAAGACAAATGTTGCAAACCTGAAGTAAAAGTGAAATTTGCTGAAAAGTTAACTGTGATCATCCCTGTGCATGTTGGTAGACCAGTTTACTTCACCGTTTTACTTCTTACTGACTTTCTGCTTTGTTCCCATCAGGGGCATAATGGAGGGCTCATCCACTGAATCTATATGAGTAGAACTCAAAAATAAGAAGAGTCCAATCATTCTGGTGGGATTGTATTACAGTCATCCCAATCACCACTAGGTCATTAAGGAACAGATATGCAGTCAGGTTAAGGAAATGAGCAAAAACAATAGAGTTGGTGTCATTGGGAACTTGAACTTCCCCAATATAAACTTGGACCTTCTGAGTGCAAGAGATTTAGAAGGGGCAGAATTTATTAGGTGCATCCAGCAGCATTTGTTAAATCAGTATGTAGATAGATAGTCCAACAAGAGGAGGGGCTATACTGGACCTGGAGTTGGTTAATGAGCCTGGCTGGATGACAGAACTTTCAGTGGGTAAACAGTTAGGGAACCATGACCGCAACTCCTAAAATTTTAATGTACCTATAGATAAGTATGGACCTTGCAGGACAGTATTAAGTTGAAGCAGAGCAAATTCCGAGAGTGTTAGGCAGTGACTAGGAGAGTTAATTATTTAATTGAGAGTTAATTAATGGGTTAATTTTGCTCTAGTGTTTTATGATCTTGTAGGAGAATAGGGTTGAGAGGGATAATGAATCAGCCATCATGGAAAGGCCGGCCAAACGATGAGCTGAAAGGCCTAACTCTATGCCTTTCTCTTATGTTCTTAATTGGGAACAGCTGTTTTAGGGCAAGTTTACATTCGATGTGTGGAGGGTGTTTAAAAAAGTCCAGCTGCAAACATTCTGGCTGGAGTGAGTGTGTAGGATGTTATGGGTAATGAAACATTGGAAAGTGATCATTTTCCTATATTTATAAGCTTGGTTTGGATTTGTATAGTGGACAGGAGGCCACTTTTAGGAAGTGGAATTTTAGTAAAGCAAATTGAGAGAAGTGTAAGGTTTTATGCAACGACCATCTGACAGGACTGCGTGTTAAGGATGATGTGGTTATTTGAAATGAAAAGTAATATCACCTTATTCATCAAACTGCATTGGATGTGATTTATATTAAAAAGGGCATTAATAGGAGAAATGCTGCACCATGGTGGATTGAGGATTGTGCAGAGGCAATTACAGAGAGAAATAGTGCACTTAGGAAAGTTAAGAAGTATCACTCTCCAAGTACGAGGAAATCTGCAGATGCTGGAATTTGAAGCGACGCACATAAAAGTTGCTGGTGAACGCAGCAGGCCAGGCAGCATCTCTAGGAAGAGGTACAGGCGACGTTTCGGGCCAAGTAGCAACATTTATGTGTGTCACTCTCCAAGTGACCCTTTTAAGTATAAAAGGCTGTGGTGAGGAAAATGGTGAATATTATGAAAAGGTTTACTGGAGGTCATATTGAGATAGTATTGGAAGGAGTGTTAAACTTGGAGATGATTGGGGAATGATTAAGAGAATGAGGGGAATTCATAGGGATAGTAACATTCCAGTATAGATTAAAGAAGGTAATATGATTGTTACTTGAATAGAGAAGGTTGAGTTACCGGCTAAGTCATCGGTTGTAATATATACCTTTTCTTGAATATTTTCACAATTGTTCTTTAGGGTAAGCTTATCCTTTTTTTTTTGTATGCTACAATCCCTTAATTCCAGCTTTTTTTTGTAAGTTATATGGTTTTTTTTTTGTTGTGAATTACATTATAATTTTGGTAGTCGGCATTATACTTTCTTTTTTTCTATAAATATTTTTACAGTTCTCTGGGGTTGAATGCCCCGATTGATTTTTTTTCTTTTATATGCAAAATGATTGGCCTGGGTTTTTCTTTTTTCAGGTGACATTGGGGTGGATACTAATTTTACATAATTCTCTTTTGGGTACTTTTTTATTGTTATGAATTACACATTGAATTTTGTTTGCTTCGCTCTGTATAGATCTCCATTTTGTTGTTGAGCTCTCTTTCTATAATTTCTTGTAGAAATGCATTAAAAAATTAATTTAAAAAAAAGAAGTTTAGGTGATATTTTTTCCTCATGGAAAATGGCAGTAGTTGTGCTTATTTTAAAACCTGGAAAACCCAAATGAGATCCTTCTAGTTGTAGACCAAAGAACACACACAAAATGCTGGAGAAACTCAGCAGCCCGGGAAGCATCTATGGAAAAAAGTACAGTTGATGTTTGGGGCTGAAACACTTTGGCAGGACTGGAGAAAAAAAAAACTGAGGAGTGGATATGAAAGGTTGGTGGAGGGGAGAGAGAAATGCCAGGCAATGCAACACTGAACATCATAGTAAGTCATTCCTGCCTGTGGCCATCAAACTTTACAACTCCTCCCTTGGAGGGTCAGACACCCTGAGCCAATAGGCTGGTCCTGGACTTATTTCCTGGCATAATTTATATATTACTACTTAATTATTTATGGTTTTATATTGCTATATTTATACTCTATTCTTGGTTGGTGCAACTGTAACGAAAACCAATTTCCCTCGGGATCAATAAAGTATGACTATGACTAACTTGGAGAGAGAGGGATGAAGCAAAGAATTAGGAAGTTGATTGGTGAAAAAGACAGAAGGCCATGGAAGAAAGAAGAAAGGGGGGAGGGCAAGGAGATAATATGAAAGAGGGATAAAGGGATGGGAAATGGTGAGGGATGAGGGGTGGAGGCATTACTGAAAGTTTGTGAAATCGATGTTCATGCTATCAGGTTGGAGGCTACCCAAACGGAATATAAGGTGTTGTTCCTCCAACATAAGTGTGGCCTTATCCTGACAGTGGAGGAGGCCATGGATGGACATATTGGAATGGGAATGGGAAGTGGGATTAAAATGGGTGACCACTGGGATATCCTGCTCGTTCTGGTGGATGGAGCATAGATGCTTGGCGAGGCGGCCTCCCAATCTACATCGGGTCTCACCGATATACAAGAGGCCACACCAGAAGCACTGAACACAATATATGACCCCAACAGACTTGCGGGTAAAGTGTTACCTCACCTGGAAGGACTTTTTGGGGGCTTGAATGATAGTGAAGGAGGAGGTGTAGGGGCAGGTGTAGCATTTGTTCTGCTTGCAAGGATAAGTGCCAGGAGGGAGATCAATGGAAAGGGACGAATGGACAAAGGAGTCGCATAGGGAATGATCCATGCAGAAAGTAGAAAGTGAGGGGGTGGGAGAGAGATGTGTTTAGTGGTGGGATCCAGTTGGAGGTGGTTGAAGTTTCGGAGAATTATGTGCTGGTGGGGTAGTAGGTGAGGACAAGAGGAACTCTATCCCAGGTAGTGTGACGGGAGGATGGGGTAAGAGCAGACATGCATGAAATGGAAGAGATGCAGTTGAGGGCAGCATTGATGGTGGAGGAAGCGAAGCTCCTTTCTGTGAAAAAGGAGGGTATCACCTTCGTTCTAAACTGAAAAGCCTCATCCTGAGAGCAGATGCAGTGAAGACTGGGGAATTGAGAGAAGGGGATGCCATTTTTACAAGTAACAAGGATGAGGCACAGTCCGGATAGCTGTGAGAGTCTGTTGATTTATAATGGACATCGGCAGATAAGCTCTCTCCGGTGATAGAGACAGTGAGATCGAGAAAGGAAAGGGAAGTGTTGGAAGTGGACCAGGTGAATTTGAGGGCACCTCCTCTCTCACTACCATTCAGGGTCCCAAATAGTCCTTCCAGGTGAGTCAACACTTCACCTGTGAGTCCGTTTGGTGTTATATACTGTGTTCGGTGCTCCTGGTGTGGCCTCTTCTATATCGGTGAGACCTGACGTAGATTGGGAGACCAATTCACCGAGCATCTACGCTCCATCTGCCAAGACAAGCAGGATCTCCCAGTGGCCACCCATTTTAATTCCACTTCCCATTTTCATTCTGATATGTTTATCCCTGGCCTCCTCCACTGTCGGGATAAGGCCACACTTGGGTTGGAGGAATAACACCTTATATTCCATTTGGGTAGCCTCCAACCTGATGACATGAACGTAGATTTCTCAAACTTCCAGTAATGCCTCCAACCCCACCTTCACCATTTCCCATCCCTTTGTCCCTCTCTCATGTTATTTCCTTGCCTGCCCATCATCTCCATCCGGTTCTCCTCCCCCAGCCTTTCTTCTTTTTCCATGGCCTTCTGTCTCTTTCACCAATCAACATCCTAGCTCTTTGCTTCATCCTTCCCCCTCCAAGATTCACCTTCTGCCTGGCATTTCTCTCTCCTCTAACCCCACCTTTCAAATCTACCCCTCAGCTTTTTTTTCTCCAGTCCTGCCGAAGGGTTTCAGCCCAAAACGTCAACTATACTTTTTTCCATAGTTGCTGCCCGGCCTGCTGAGTTCCTCCAGCATTTTGTGTGTGCTGCTTGGATTTCCAGCATCTGCAGATTTTGTCTTGTTAGTTATAGATCAATATCATTAATGCCTTATTTGTGTAAACTTATGGAACATATGGTAACAGAGTGCTTGAACTATGTTTTGGAAAAGAATGGTGATATAGTATTTTATCTGAGTGGATTTCAGAAAGGTAGACTGACATTGGGTTAATTGTAATGTTTGGATGATATTAGGAAAGCACAGGTAAATAAATTTAATAGCAGTATTTTTTGAAATTGAAAAAGCTTATGATAAGTTTGGGAAGAAAGGACTTTTGATTAAATTATGGAAAATGGGAGTGAGGGGAAGGCTGTATAATTTTTTCTCAGTTTTTATCTGGACAGTCTATGCATATAAAGGTGGACAAGGTGTACTCAGAATTCTGTGAGATAGAGAATGGAACCTCACAAGATAGTGTTTGTAGCCCTTTATTAATTAATATTATGATTAATTATCTTTTCTCTGTTTTAGGTACTGGGGTGGGTAAATCACTATATGCAGATGATAGAGCTTTAAGGATTAGAGATAAAATTTCAATTTAACACTATATAAGATGCAATTAGCGATTAATAAGGTCAAACAGTGGGCAGATAGATGGAGATTTAAGCTTTCAGTAGCTAGAACACAAGTTAGTCCATACGACTATAAGACATATGAACAGAATTAGCCCATTTGGCTCATTGAATCTGCTCTGCCATTTCATCATGGCTGATCCAATTTTCCCATCAATCCCAATCTCCTGCCTTCTCCCTGAATCCTTTCATGCCCTGACCAATCAAGAATCTATCAACCTCTGCCTTAAATATAAATGAAGATATCCTCCACAGCTGACTGTGGCAAAGAATTCCACACATTCTCCACTTTCTGGCAAAAGAAACTCCTCCTCATCTCTGTTTTAAAAGGATGCCCTTCTATTCTGAGGCTGTGTCCTTTGGTCTTAGACTCTCCCACCATAGGAAACATCCTCTCCACATCTACTCTGTCAAGGTCTTTCACTATTCTATTGGTTTTAATTATGTCACCCCTCACTCTTCTGAATGCTAGTGAACACTGGCCCAGAGCCAACAAATGATTTTCATATGACAAGCTATTTAACCCTGAAATCATTTTCATGAAATTCCTTTGAACCCTCTCCAGTTTCAGCACATATTTTCTAAGATAAGCCCAGAATTGCTCACAACCAAGTGAGGCCTCACCGGTGCTTTATGAAGTCTCAACATTACATGCTTGCTTTTTTCTTCTCTTCCTCTTGAAATGGATGCTGACATCTCATTTGCCTTCCTCACCACAGACTCAACCTGCAAATTAACCTTTAGGGAATCCTGCACAAGGACTCCCAAGTCCCTCTGTGCCTCTGTTTTTTGTGTTTTCTCTCCATTTAGAAAACAGTCAAACCTTTCATTTCTTCTACCTAAGTGCATGACCATACACTTTCTGACATTGTATCCCATCTGCCATTTCTTTGCCCATTCTCCTATTCTGTCTAAGTCCTTCTGTAGCCTCTCTTCTTCCTGCCTGCTCCTCCACCTATCTTCATATCACCTGCAAACTTTGCAACAAAGCCACCAATTCCATCATCCAAACCATTGACATATAACATACAAAGAATTGGTCCCAACACAGACCCCTTTGGTACACCACTAGTCACTGGCAACCAACCAGAAAAGGCCCCCTTTCTTCCCACTCTCTGCCTCCTGCTAATCAATCACTGCTTTATCCATGCTAGAATCTTTCCTGTAATACCATGGCTCATATCTTGTTAAGCATCCAAGTACACAACATCAACCAATTATCCTTTGTCTATCCTGCTTGATATTTCTTCAAAGGATTACAACAGATTTGTCAGGCAAGATGTTCCCTTGAGGAAATCATACAGACTACGGCCTAATTTATCATGTGCCTCCAAGTATCCTGAGACCTCATTCTTAATAATTGATTCCAACATCTTCTCAACCACTGAGGTCAGACTAACTGACCTATAGTTTACTTTCTTTTGCATCTCTCCCTTCTTGAAGAGTGGAGCAACATTTACAATTTTCCAGTCTTCTGGAACCATTTCAGGATCTAGTGATTCTTGAACGATCATTACTAAATGCCTCCACAATCTCTTTGGCCACCACTTTCCAAACTCTGGGGTGTACACCATCTGGTCCAGGTGACTTATCTACCTTCAGACCTTTTAGTTTCCCAAGAACCACCTCTCTACTTATGGTAACTTCACACACTTCATGCTCCCTGGAACCTGGAACTTCCACCATGCAACTAGTGTCTTCAAAATTGAAGACTGATACAAAATAGATATTCAGTTTGTCCGCCATTTCCTTGTCCTCCATTACAACCTCTCCAGCATCATTTTCCAGCCGTTAAGTATCCACTCTCACCTCTCTTTCCATTTTATGTGCATGAAGAAACTTTTGGTATTATCTTTAATATTATTGGCTAGCTTACATTTGAATTCCTTTACTTTTTTTAATGACTTTTTAGTTGCTTTCTGTTGGTTTTTAAAAGCTTCCCATCCTTTAACTTCCCACAAATTTTTGCTCTATTATATGTCTTCTTTGTCTTTTATTTTGACTTTGACTTCTTTTTTTAGCCACAATTGTATCATATTTCCTTTTGAATGCTACTTCTTCTTTGGGATATATATACCCTGTGCCTTCCAAATCACTTCCTGAAATTCCAGCCATTGCTGTTCTGCCATCATCCCTGCCGGTGTTCTTTATCAATCAGTTCTGGCCAACTCCTCGCTCACACCTCTGTAATTCCTTTACCTCATTGTAATACTGATACAGCTGACTTTAGCTTCTTCTCAAATTTCAGGGTGAATTCAATCATATTATGATCACTTTTCCCAAGGGTTCTTTTACCTTAAGCTCTCTCAAACATTGTTCACTGCACAACACCCAATCCAGAATGAATCATCCTCTAGTGAGCTTAACTATGAGCTACTCTAAAGCTACATGTTTTACAAAGAAGAGCAATGGCCCTGCACTTGATTTGAAATTTTATGTTCAAACTCTTGAGGTGACAGTCAGATTTCGAGGTATATGGATGGATAATAAGTTGACATGGAAGCACCAAATCAGTAGAATATGTGACAAATGTTGAAGCATTAAATATTCCCAGGTGTCTATGTGGTTATTCTTGGGGTGCTACACAAAAATCTTTTTTTGATTAATTATATTTGTTTAATTGCTTGATTATGGCTGTGTGGCTTATAGATCAGCTTCATCTTCAACTTCAAAATGTTTAGATGCGATGCAAGCATAGACTTTAAGATTGTGTTGTGGTGCAGTAAGGTTGTCCCCTTTTTCAGCTTTACTGGTTGAAATGGGACAATTACCCTTACAGTTGCAGAAGTTGAAGTTGATGTCAACATACTGGATTAATTTTTGAGGGACACAGAAATGATCATCCTGTTAAAAGTGTGTTGGAGAACTGTTGGTAACATCACAAGAAGAGTATTTTTACTTTTAGGTGGCTGGGTTCTTATCACACTAGGAATATGTGTTTGCTGGATCGTGTAATATGTCCCACTGCAGCTTTCTCGGTAACCCCACCTTTTTTTTTGAATGACTCCAGTTGTTTTTAGGTTACATGGTTTATGCAATATATGGGTCTATTTCTTTTAGCACAATGATTCCCTTTGGCAGAGATTATGGACTGACAACTATGCATACACATTGATCTGTTGTCTACACATGCACATTGATGTCTCTGTCTCTGTCTTTCTGTCTCTCTGCAATATAAATCAGCCAGTTAAAACCACATCCCCATGCATGCTGTTATTTAATTGATACGTAGTTGGCACAGACACAACAAATTGGCGATGAAGATGCACAAAAAGTCGACTTGGAGGAAGGGAGAGAGACAGCGAGAGGAAAGAGTTAAACCATAAGGATAAGGCTGTCATGGACACTAACAAAGGATCACATGAGTAATATTGCATGGGACACAGTAAGAGATGCTGAGTTAAAGTGAAAATAATGTGACGACAGCCTTTATTCAGAAATTGATGAGGACTTGGAATTGCATATCGAAAGGTTTGAACGGGATTATAACGTGAACGGCATGGATGAGGAAGGGAAAGTCTCCAGCTACTTAGTTTAATGGGTTCTAAAACATGATGACTGTTGGTTCAAAGAAAAAGTTTGCAGGAAGTGTCAAATAGAGAGTGTGTAAGTCAGGCAAAAAGCACAACCAAAGAGAAAACCCCGGCAGGGTGAGAATTTTCAAACACAAAACTAAACAAATACACAAAGTTACTGAATGCAAAATGGAATCAGACAACACAAAGTCTGACAAAGGTGAGCTGTCAGACTTAGAACTGCATAGCACTACTGAGCAAATTGCAAAATCATATTGATCACAATGGAGGTGACTGGTGTAAAACAGAAAATGGAGCTGAGTACTGGGTCCGTTTTGTCTATAATTGCAGAGGCTGACTACAATAGACAGTTTTCTAAGCTACCATTATAAAAGACCTCAGTGATGCTAAACACCTACACAGATGAAAAAAGTGTCACCCAAAGGCAAATTGAAAATGGTGGTGAGGAAGACAAATGCTATGTTAGCATTCATTTCAAGAGGTCTAGAATACAAGAGCAAGGAGGTTTGTTGAGGCTTTATAAGGTACTGGTGAGGCCTCACCTTGAGTATTGTGAACAGTTTTGGGCCCCTCAAGTGCAGCCATTGGAGAGGATCCAGAGGAGGATCACAAGGATGATTCCAATAATAAAAGGGTTATCATACGAGGAATGCTTGATGGTTCTGGGTCTGTACTCACTGGAATTCAGAAGAATGAGGGGAATCTCACTGAAACCTTTCGAATATTGAAAGGCCTAGACAGAGTAGATGTGGAAAGGATGTTTCCCATGGTGGGAGAATCCAGGACAAGAGGGCACAGCCTCAGAATAGAGGGGCACCCTTTCAAAACAGAGATGCAGAGAAATTTATTTAGCCAAAGGGTGGTGAATTTGTGGAATTTGTTGCTATATGCAGCTGTGGAGCCCAGGTCACTGTGTGTATTTAAGGCAGAGGTTGGTAGGTTCTTGACTGGACATGGCATCAATGTTACAGGGAGAAGGCCAGGAACTGGGGTTGAGGAGGAGATAGAAAAAAAAGTATCAGCCATGATTGAATGGTGGAGCAGACTCAGTGGGCCAGCTGGCTTAATTCTGCTCCTATGTCATATGGCCTCATGGTTTTATGAAAATGAATGTGATGTATGGAGGTAAAAAAGAACAGTTAGAGTTTATGTGGTGACAAGTGGAGTTACAGCAATTTTCGGATGTGAATGATTGGGAAGCATCCAACTAGACAGGCACACAATCAAAGCTCTCAATATGTAACCAGTGGGAAACTGAAGCCCAAACTGTAGCACTAAACATAGACTGTTATAGCTGCTTAATGCTAGCAAGTTGTTTGAGAAGGGTATTGGAAAACTCAAAGGCATGAGGCCAGGATTGAACTGGATGAAGCAGCAACACCAAGTTTCCATGAAGCTACGTTTCAAAGTGGATGGTAAACTTCAGAGCTTGCAGGTGTCTCGCATTCTCTCCAAGGTTCAGTGGAATGATTGGGCCAGGCCCGTTGTCATGATAATCAAGGAAGGGAGGTCAGAGCTGTCTGCATGTGCAAGGACTTCAAAGTGGGCATCAGCCCAGTGCTGCATATTGTGCAGTATCCTCTGCCATGAATAGAAGATATTTTTGAGTCTTTGGCGGGCTGGGAGAGATTTTCAAAGTTTGACAAGTCTCTGTCTCTGTCTCTGTGTGCAGTCCAATAATTGGTACAAGTAATTGTCTTGGATGTTTGGGATCACAAGACCCTGTTGAGCATTGGTAATGTAAAATACTGCATGTCCGTTCACTGGTTCTTTTGTGAGACTGGCGGGAGAGCTGTATTGCTAGGCCAAGGCCATGGAGTTGCCTGTTGCAAATGCCCAAGAAAGGAGACACCAAGGTGGTGTGGGACAGCCTATGTGATGCACGCTGGAATCCTACTGTACTGGGGTCTGGCTCCTCCTGTCTGTGCTGCTCTCTGGTGTTCCCTCAGTGGAAGAACAAGCTGGACCATGACTATATCCCCGTAATTCTACAGGCATGCCACCCATAGACTTGGGGTATATTTATTATTTTTTATCTTTGTTACTAATTTTTTCTGAAAACCTAACCATATGTACTATTTATGCTACATGCTGTTGGTCATATGATTTGACTTCTAGTCAAGATGGCACTTGCGTACAAAGCTCCTTTGATCGACATTTTCTTGATAAATCATGAAACCATATATTTCACTTTTTATGGCTTTTACGTTTGCTTTTCATCTTGAATGTGATCCTGGAACTGTTGGAGCCCGTGATTTGCAGTTTGGAGATGGTTTGGGTGTCCCAGCACTCTGCAGTCTCTGAGAGAATTCTAGGAGGCAAAGTAGCGTATGTGAACCTCATTGCAAGAAGGATCAGGTGCGAGCTGATGTTCGACTGCATTTTTCTGATTGAAGCTACCATTGTTCACCAATTAAAGTGATGAGGGAGATTGAAACATGAAGCAAATTGCAAAGCTGAGCACTGACTGCCTGTCTTTTGATTTCTGTTGGGAGAGGTATCACTCTGCTGCTAGAGAGGGGAGACTGCCTTTTGAGTTTTGATCACTGGTGAGTCTGCACTGCTAAGAGAGGGGTGACTGCCTTTTGATCGCTAGTGGGTTCGCTCTGCTAAGGAGAAGGAAAGGCCTGCCACTGTGCCTGGAAAATATTGTCCATATTTTCTGCATTTTGGATATGGACTTGGATTATAGACTTTTCTTCAGTCTTATAGTTTTAATATTGTACCAGGGATGGGGAGTTGAAGGTCGATGTGCCTGTTCTATTTTTATTTGTTTTTTGTGCGTGGAGGAGGGATTTGGGGTGATGATCATGTTGCCATTCTTTTCTTTCTTGGTTTCGTGGCTATCTGGAGAAGAAAAATTTTGGAGTTGTATAGTATGATAATAAATGAACCTTTGAACTTTGGCCCAGATTAGCACTGTTTTGTTTGGCTGTATTCATGGATGGTTGAATGATAATTTAACTTAAACTTGAACTTTAGATAGTGTTAGGCCTCTTAAAGAACATGAAGATTAGTAAGTCCCTGGGGCCTGATGATATATACCCCAGGTTATAGAGAAGCAAGAGGAAAGATTGCTGGGCAGTGACTAAGACCTTCATGTCCTCTCTAGCCACAGGCAAGATCGTGGAGAACTGGTGACTTGCTAATGTTGTTCCATTACTCCAGAAGGGAACCAAGGATAATCCTGAAAGTTGTAGACCAATGACTTTCACATCAGTGGTAAGGAAGTTACTAGAGAGAATTCTTAGGATAGAATTTATGAGAATTTGGAAAACCATGGCCTAAGAGGGGAGAGCTAGCATGGCATTGTGAAGGACAAGTTGTGTCTTATTAGAGTATTTTGACAAGTGGATGAGGGTGATTGATGAGGGTAGAGCTGTGGATGTTGTTGACATGGATTTTAGCAAGGCATTTGATAAGGTCCTTCGTGGAAGGCTCATCCAGAAGATTAAGATGCATGGGTTCCATGGTGAATTGACCATTTGAGTTCAGAACTGGCTTGTCCTTAGAGGTGGCTGTCAAAGGGACTTATTCCACCTGGATTATGTGATTATGTTCTACAGGGATCTATACTGAGACATCTGCTGTTTGTAATGTATATACTGTAAATGTCTTGGATGAATGTGTGGATGGGTGGGTAAATAAGTTTTCAGATGATACGAAGATTGGTGATGTTGTGGAAAGCATAGAAGACTGACAAAGAATACGATGGGATATACAAGGGGTGATTGATAAATTCGTGACCTAAGGTAGAAGGAGTCAATTTTAGAAAACTTAGCACATTCATTTTTCAACATAGTCCCCTCCTACATGTACATTCTTAGTCCAGCAGTCGTGGAGCATACGGAGCCCTTCTTTGTAGAAGTGGTCCAGAGCAGGGGTGATTGATAAGTTCATGGCCTAAGGTAGAAGGAGATAAGTTATTAACTTCAAACTTCCTGCATTATCACTCAAAGAGTTGAACTGCACATGCATGTAACAAGAGCATCTTGGACCTCCAGGTGGTCCACAGCAGGGGTGATTGATAAGTTTGTGGCCTAAGGTAGAAGTAGATCACAGCTCTCGTTACATGCACGTGCGGTTCAAATACTTGAGTGAAAATGCAGGAAGTTTGAAGTTAATAACTCATCTCCTTCTACCTTAGGGCACAAACTTATCAATCACCCCTGTTGTGAACCACTTCTGGAGGTCCAAGACGCCGACTTCTACAAAGAAGGGATCAGTATGTTCCACGACCGCTGGACTAAGTGTGTAAATGTAGGAAAAATAAATGTGCTAGGCTTTCTAAAATTGCCTTCTTCTATCTTGGGCCACGAATTTATAAATCACCCCCCCCCCGTAGATCAATGCAGAAGAGGGTGGAGAAATAGTAGGTCAAGTTTAATCCAGCCAAATGTGAAGTGCTGCACCTTGGTCAGTCAAACGCAAACACTGTTAAGGGCAAGATATTGAATAGTAGTGATGAGCAGAGGGATCTTGGGGTCCAAGTTCATAGCTCCCTGAAAGTGTCTACATAGGTTGATAGGGTGGTTAAGAAGGCATTTGGCAGCCTTGCCTTTATTAGTCAAGGCATTGAGTTCAAGTCAGGAAGTCAATTTGCAGCTTTATAAAAATCTAGTTAGGCCGCATCTGGAGTATTGCATATAGTTCTGTTCACCACATTACAGGAACAATTTTGAGGCTTTGGAGAGATGCAGAAGAGGTTTATCAAAGTGTTGTCTGGCTTAGAGGGCATGTGCTATAACAAGAGGTTGGACAAACTTGGGAGGTTTTCTCTGGAGGGGTGGAAGCTGAGGG
This sequence comes from Mobula birostris, assembly GCF_030028105.1. Taxonomy (NCBI): domain Eukaryota; kingdom Metazoa; phylum Chordata; class Chondrichthyes; order Myliobatiformes; family Myliobatidae; genus Mobula; species Mobula birostris. The sequence goes on along the minus strand of NC_092391.1, from coordinate 32,234,210 downwards.
CAGATCTGGTAGAGATTTATAAAGTTATGAGAGGCATATATAGAGCAGACAGACAATATCTTAAATTGGATAACTATATGGACAGGAAAGGAATGGAGGGTTATGGGCTGAGTGCAGTTCGGTGGAACTAGCTGAGAGTAAGAGTTCCACACAGATTAGAAGGGCCAAGATGGCCTGTTTCCATGCGGTAATTGTTATATGTTTATATAGTTATATCTTTATCCAAGGGCTGAAACGTCTAATACCAGAGGGTATGCACTTACGGTGAGAGGGGTCATTTCGAGGATATGTGAGGGGTAAGCTTTTCATTCAGAATGTTGGGTGCCTGGAATGCACTGTCTGGGTGGTGGTAGAGGCAGAAACATTAGAGACTTAGATTGGTACATGATTAAGTGGAAATGGAAGGATATGGACAATATCCATATAAGATTAGAAAAGATCAGAAAAGATTAGTATAGTTAGCCATTTGATTACTAGTTTGGCACAACATTGTAGGCCAAAAGGCCTGTTCCTGTGTTATACTGTTCTATGTTCTACCTTGATTTGATTCTAATAGTAAGTGTTAGATTCAGCTTTAATGTGAATCCCCATAGAAAATATATATATGGATTATTTCCATCACTGACATCTGCATTGCTTTCCTGACTGTAGAAGTTCAGCTCCTATGATTAGAGGTTTGTCTGGAATTACATATTTATCTGGAATGCAACCAGCAATGAGAGAAAATTCAAACAAAATTACATAGTTATAAGGCAAGTCACTTAAAATGGAGGTATGTGGAGTTTTCTTCTTGCAGAAGGCAATGAATCACTGATATTTTGCACACTAGTGTTTTGTAGTGGCTAGCTATTTAGAAATACTTAAAGTGGCGTAAATAAACTTTTTGGAGATTGGGAGCTATTTGAGATCTGATATAGAGGAACTGTAGAGGTCTGGGATGGATCAGCTGTGACATCATTGAGTAGCAGGGCAGGCTTGAGGGACTGAGCCAGAGAGTGGTGAATCTGTGGAATTCATCGCCAAAGATGACTGTGGAGGCCAAGTCATTGGGTATATTTAAGGCAGAGGATGATATATTCTTGATTAGTTGGGGCATGAAGGGATATGGGGAGAAAGCAGGAGACTGGAGCTGGATTAGTCATGACAAAATGGCAGAACAGACTCGATAGACCAAATAGTCCAATTCTGCTCCTTTATCTTATGGTCTTACGGACTGAATAGCCTGGACCTGCTCCTTATTTGTATGTTCTGTACTGCACTGTTTTTCAATCACTTTCCATAACTCCCACTCTTAACACATTTTTGCTCAGTCTTAGGACTATATTTGTTGTTTATGCTCTTTATTGTTTAACAGTAACTTGCCATTCCTGCAACCACGTTGTTATTAAAGTATTACATTGGTGTTCTTCTATATAAACCAGTTAAAGGAACCGTGATAAAAGCAAACAGAATTACAGAGGCAGCTGTAAGAAAATGAAACCTTGAACACCTCCACTTTATTTTTGAAGAAAGATATTGCAAAAAGATTCCCTTCAAGTATTTCTCTCTCTGTATAAAATGAAGAATATTAGGGTGAAATGATCCAGACACACCTTCTATGTATGTGATACATTTCTTTGTTATTGATCCCCAAATGGATGGCAACAGAAATTCACACCAAATTTATTTAAAATTTTATATTATATACTCAGTTTGGATCTTACAGGCTATGCACCAAGTCCTAAAGTGGGAACAGATCTTTAACTAGAATGCAGTTGTTTTTTGAGGGATGCCTTTGGTTAATGAATATAAGTTACAGCATATGACACTATGTCCAAATACTTTTAAAATTGCAGAGTGGTGAGAAAATATGTATAATGACGATAAAAGTTTTATCATCCTGCATTTTGGGATGAAATTTAGGGCAGATGAAGGGTGGAAGTAGTCTGGCGATTCCCATCTGACCTCTCTCATTACCAACGTGTTTTCGCACACAGAACTGCTGTTCACTGTAGGTTTCTTTTTTTTTTGTTTTTCACACCATCTCTGTAAACTCTGGAGACAGTTGTGCATGAAAATCTCAGGAGATCATCATTTTCTGAGATACTCAGACCACACCATCTACCACTAACAATCATGCCACCATCAAAGTCACTGTGATCACATTTCTTCCCCATTCTGATATTTGGTCTGAACAACAGTTGAACCTCTTGACCATGTCTGCATGCTTTTATGCATCAAGTTCCTGCCACATGATCAGCTGATTAGCTGTTGGCATTAACAAGCAAGTGTACTTAATTAAGTGGCCACTGATTGTACATGCACTCTCCCCTAAGAGGTGCACATCGGATTAAGTGCACAAAGTATATTTCCCCCGTGTGAGTGGTAGAATATTGGAGCAGTTGAATGGACTGTGGGAAGGAAGTAGGAAGTTAAAGGCTGCTTGAGTCTGGACTGAGTAAACTGATTCCATGCTGTGAGAACTTACAGCACGATCTCCAGCAAACAAAAAGACACAGGAGCCTTTCTAAATAATGCATCTGTTTATCCTCCTGTAATTTAATGCTATGTTTCTGATCTGTGATCAACACATGGGATTAAATGCATCAGTGCATTCTAATTTGGCAGAGCTGAATCTGCCTTGTAGGCATATTTGTGACAAAAGTGAACATCACTCACTCCACTGCACTAAGTTACCATCCAGCACAAGACGTGGACTTGTGAATTACATATGAAATTGGCTAATGTCGCACTGACAACAGGTCTGCACTCATCCTACTTCTAAGAATAACCTCCCCCCTCCACCCAATCCATCCCCATGAGATAATGCTACAATTTCTGCATGAAATTAGTTGGTCTTTTTCCAAGACTATCAAAACCATCTGCTACTCATGTGCAATGAATGCACAGTCACAACAAAGCACATGGGGCACATTCTCAAAAGCATTTAAGCCCATTTTCACCCAGATATTTCTATTCATCAGGATTCCCTGGAAGTAAACTGCTCTCAGAAGCTGCACTGATACCAAAGAAATCTTGCTACTGTGTTACCAAAAATTGAGTCCAAAAGCACAGAATTCTTTAATATTGGATTATGCTTGACTGAGTTTGAAACCTATTGATGAGAAAGCAACTCTAAGAAGATACATAACTCAACCTTTCAAATTTCAAGCTGGTCAGTTGCGTTCATCGTTAGTGTTACGGAAGCTGAAGCTTCAAGATTTATGCCACAAGGAAGAGATTTTTCCAGGGAACCCGGAATCAGGTTTATTATCATTGAAACTGCACATGACATGACATTTATTTTGTACCAGCAGTGTAGTACAAAGACATGAAATTCTACAAATTACAAAAATAAATATATAGCCCAAAAAATAAGAAATAATGATGTAGTATTCTAGAGTTCATGGACTATTCAGAAATCTGATGGTGGAGGAGAAGTTGTTTTTGAATCATTAAGTGAGGACCTTCAGGATCCTCTATGGTCTACTCAGTGGCAGTGATGAGTGTGTTAATATGTGTATGCATAATAAAGAACTTCAGTTCCAAGTGGGCAATGTGGGTGATTCACCAGGAACCAGAAGCTTCGATGGTGACCTAGTCCCGTGCATTCAGAGTTGAACTGAAGCAGCTTCTGTAAATAAAAATGTTCTATCATTAAAACCATGCCAAGTGCATCTCTGCTAAGAACAAACATAACATGCTGTCAGAAGTCGATGTGAGGAATACCATGTGCGTCAAGGAAAAGACACTAATGACAGAGAGAAAAACTGGACAAAGAAGTGACAGTGCACGTTGTTCCTGAATTCACCAAAAGAAATTCAGGTGAGAGACTGAAAATGCCCAAAATGGATAGCTATGTCCTTCTGCATCTATGCAATCTAACTGGAAACACTTCAAACAGCAATTCAATATATATTTAGCAGCTAGCAGAGAGGGAGGGACCGATGAACAATTGAAAGTGTCTATTTTTCTACATGTAATTTGTGTAGATGCTTTGGACATCTATAGTGACTTTCAGATTGATGAGACAGCCTTTACGTTGAACACTTTGATGACAACATTTGAGGAGCTTTTTTGTCTCAAGTAAAAGCATCATGTTTAAGAGATACAGGTTCCTTTCCTGTTACCAGAAACAAAGTGTTAGCTTTGACCAATACTTAGCTGAGCTTCACTCACTGAGTAAATCCTGTGAGTTTGGAGAATTGAGAGACTTGCTAGTCAGAAACAAAATAGTTTGTGGATTCTCAGAAAATAGGCTCAGAGAAAAGTTGTAGGGCAGTGGAGACCACACAGGCGCAAGCTAAGGAGCTGCACAGAGCAAGAACAACTGTGCATGATGTGAAAATAGAGGGGCAGAGCACAAGGCATTTCCCAAAGCAAAGAGGTAGGCTCAAACAGCAAATGAGGCAAATGTCAAGGTAGGCATATTTCAAAGATATGCCCTGCTTATGGAAAGTCCTGCAATAATTGTAGGAAAGAAAAATCATTTTGCAAAGTGCTGCAAAGCTGGGGCTACCAAGAGAAAGGTGTACACTATTGCCAAGGAAATGGAGGAAGTCATTGTGGATTCATTGCAGACTGCTGGTGCTGGTAAAACAGAATGGATTGTTCCAGTGACTGTTAACATTACAGAGCAAAGTGAAGATTAGTTCTGGGGTAAATACTGAGCTGGAGGATTACATAGAAATCGTAAGGAAGCAATTCAGATTCAAGCTTCAAGGTCATTTAATATCATTTCCAATACACAAGTGTAAAGGAGAATTAAATTATTGTTAGTCCAGATCCGTCGCAGCACAAAAAAAATAAGATAAGATAAAGAACTCAATAATAATTATTTTAAAAACACAATAAGTATAAGTACATAATACAACTTGTATAGATAAATTAAGTTTACCTTGAACTTTGAATGTATGCCCATAAAGTGATGCCCAGGTTTGTCTGTATCCAACTGAGAGGAAATGATAAAGTAGTGATGGTTGGGGATGTGAAGGGATATTAGGTGGGCAGCACAGTAGTATAGTGGTTAGCAGAACGCTTTATAGTACAGGTGACCTGGGTTCAATTCATGCTGCTGCCTGTAAGGTGTTTGTAACATTCTCCCCGTGACCGCGTGAGTTTCCTCCAGGTGCTCCAGCTTCCACCCACAGTCCAAAGACATACCAGTTGGCAGGTTAATTGGTCATTGTAAATTGCCCCATCATTAGGCTAGGATTAAATCGGGGGATTGCTGGACGGCATAACTCAAAGGGCCGGAAAGAACTACTCCATGTTGTATGTCAAAAATAATAATGTGAGTGGAAGTGTTTTTCAACCTTCATGCTTGGGGAAAGTAACTGTTTATGAGTCTGGTGGACCTAGCATGGATGCTACATAGTACCTTCCCTGATGAGAGTGAGACAAAAAGTCCATGTGCAGGGTCGGTGGGATCCTTCCTGATATGACTGGCCCTTCTCTGTGTATATGTCCTTGATGGCGGCTAGGCTGTTGCTGGCAATGCATTAATTAATTAACTGCTGTTGTTTGTATCTGACTCTTCCAAAGAATGTTTGCTATATCATTAAAGGAAAGTGAAAACCAGAAGGAAAATAACCAATCAACACTAATTAAAATGTGGCACGTTGCATTGTTTTAAAGCAGTGTTTCAATTTGCTCTCCATGCGTGACCTTATTTAACTCTCTGCTAGTGCCATGAATCTTTTGGCTGGACTGCAGGTTATGTTATTGTTTCATAATGAATTATTGCTGTACTGAGGAGGTGAAGGAGCTTGCAGGGCAAGTTTGCCTCCACAAAATTATATTCCATATGCCAACATGAGGCAGCATTCTGAGATATCCATGGACTAATATCTTGACCTGCACCATTCTGTTCTGACCCTACAGAACAAGCAGGGAATTGCGGGAGGTGGGGTGACAGGTCAGGGGAGCGGAGCAAATGCTTAGTGAGAAATAAATAATCTTATCCTACAGCAAAATCATCCTCGCACAGTACAACTGTCTTAATTTTAACTGAAGTTTTGAAATTAGACTTGAGGGTTTGTTAGGTTTTTTCATAAGTAACCTGTCACTGTCCTGTCCTTCCTCTCATTCCTGCTCAGACTTATTGCTTAATCATATAGTCTTGGTACAGATTCGTTAGACCTTATTGCGATATGATTGAACTTTGCGCAGTGTGCAAGACCATTAGAAAGAACCCATCAACAAATGAAAATACTTCAAGCATAAAATAATTTCTGCACAAGAGATGAAATGGGGATTGAAGCAAACAGACCAGAATAGTTTTATCTTGAGGGAACACCGACCTGCAAGAAATACCATCAAATGCAGAAGATATACGTTTTCCATTCATATGAACGTGATAGATACACCAATGTAATTATCCCTGGTGTTTAGTCACACGATAACAAGACACCCACTGTGCCTAGTTATGTTGTTAGTCTCATGCTGTTTTATGATGTACAGTTTAAGAAGCAAGTGAACCACAACATTCTTAATTTGCTGTGAACAATTTACTGATGTTCTCTGTGTGATCCAACTGTGACCCCTACAGGTCTTTGACAGCAATGTGTTAACTGGAAGTGAAGATGTACTGACTGCCCTTTTTATTGAGTTTCCTTTGCAGCTGGAGTACAATATTGCTGTGTTGTGGAGTACAATGAAATTAAATCAGTGCATGTGTGGTTCATTACTTGACTGTTGTGTTTACAATGGTGGATTGCATTCCACGTTTACTTTGCTGGGATCTGAAATAAATAATACGGCTCCTTCAAGATGGGCCGTTAAATTGGTTTTAAGAGAGAATTGAAATGAATGCCATTAGTAACGAATACACGTCAAGGGTATAATAGTGATGCATACTGGTAGAAACAGCCCATTATTCACTGTCATTACTGTTGCATTGAGCTCCTTATTAATATTCCCTTCACAATTTGGAAAGGATGCAAGAAATCACTCAAGAAATTGTTTTAAAATTTCAGTCTTGATGCTTTTTTAGGCTCATTTTGTGTTATTAAGCAAAGCTTAATGATGGTACTGAAATTCAATAGTAAAGATATGAAAGCATTGTATTTTATATATTGTGAATTCATTGTCAGTGTGCAATTCAAGATCACAGGCATTCTGCTGCTAATAAAGTTGTATAACTGACCTTGTTGGATTATAGTTGGCACTGGTGACAACCTCAGTACATTGTTACATTGTTGGCTAAAGAATTTGGTTACATATCGTATACTCCTACTTCCACTTCTCTTTTCTCCTAGAAACAAATAATTGCTAGGTAGAGGTTATCTTTGAACTTCACTTCACTTCACTTCACTTCACAAACAAAGTAAATTTTTATTGTACTTGTTTCTTTATAACAATCTCTAGTACTGAGAAGTGCATCTCTCCTCTATTTCTGTTGGAACATCTCGCGAACCTTATACCATATATACCATATCTATAGGATGTGTAAATATATACCACTATGTAAGCACACACACACGTTTGGAGTAAGGAATGGAAGCACAAGTGCACACGCACAAATAGGACAAAAACTTAACAAATGAACATCTTTAAGTTTATCAATGGACACGAGAAAAGAGGTCATGGGGTTAGATCAGGAGCCTGCCACGATTTGTTTTAACTTTGACTTTACAAAAAATACTTAAGTTCATGACAAATCTGTCATTGTGAGAAACAAGGTAATAATGATGTTTATAAAGAAAAGAAGAAAAATAACGACGTTGTGCATGATAGCTTTCAAGCATGAACTATGTCATTGTAAGACCTGGAATTGGATAGAGTCTCTGGTTATTTTGAAGGAATGAATTGAAAATACACGTGGACTAAGATGTTAACTGTCCTGTGCTATCACCAGTGGGATCATCAGTTGATCTGCCACCTGTCTTCAGGAGTTTCTGCCCGCTTATGATCAAGACTCCCTCGAGGTGGTGGGCCAGCAGTGCTAAAGCACCACCTCCCACTGGTGAGCTTAAAAACTTGGCATCTGCCTCTATCAGAGTTGTTGGTCGCTTCCATCTAATAGATAGTCTACTCTTCAGGTCTCTATGCAACTACTGAAGGGTTTGCAAGATAGGTATACACTGTCTGACTATCTGCCCCTCTGGACATACTTGGTCCACACCCATGCTGATCCTGTCTCTGCTGCCTCAGCTGCAGCCCTGCTGGTTGACTTGATCTCTCTTCTAGTGAAGCCAAGGACACACAGCCAATTCTGGAAAGTGTATGCAATAAAACCATGGCAGCCTACTTTGAATGGATAGCATGAGATCTTCACCCTCTGTCTCTGCACTCTGATCTTAATTCTGCATACTTGGTTAACCTGCACTCATGGGCTTCATCGATGTTGACTTCCCAGGGGACTGTGAGTTCACCAATAACCGCTTCCCTACTGCTGTCAGACCAGACGATTATATCTGGACACAATGTGGTGAAAGGTATTTGCTCCGGGAAACTGCCTTTTCCGTCCAGGTCGGCCTTGACACACCAATCATTGGCTGAAGAAAGTATGCTTGATCGTAGGCCTGCGCTGTACACCCTTGACTTGGAGCCTTCTTTCACAAATGATATGCGATGTTTTGTGCAGCATGGGGCATGAGATAAGTTGTGCTGCAGTACTCTCTGCTCAACCGCTTCTGTTACAACTTTGAGAACGTTGTTATGTCTCCAAGTGTACATGCCACTGGAAAGATTGACTCTGCACGCACTCAAAATATGTTGAAGTGTTCCCTTCTCACCACAAACAGCACACCTGTCTGTCTTATCTTCATACCAGGTGATGAGGTTGGCAGGTGTTGGGAGCAGATCGTATGCTGCTCTGCATAGAAAAGAAATGTGGAGCAGTTTCATCTGCCATAGAACATTCCAAGATAGATGTCATTGTTCAACACATTCCCACCAAGTCCAAGCCCCTTGTTCGGCCAGGCCAACTGTTTTAGATAACCTCTTCTCCTCTTCTACCTCTCATATTTCTTGTATTACAAGCTCACGGCGCTCCTTACCTGTAGAAGATGTGGGTTGTCCATCCAAGTCCCTGGTGGCCTAGCTGGGTAGCCCCAACTGTCTCCTTGTGCTTCAATCTAGTCTCTGCCTAATCAATTGCTACACAGGCTGACCACTTCCTGCCTGATCTCACATCCGGCTGAGTGTTCTTGATGACAGGGTCTTTTGAGTCTTGAAGCATCAAGAATGATCGTACCTTGGCTACCTTGACCTTTTCAACAAGGGATTGCACTAGGATTGTAAACTTTGTCTGGCTACTGTGGATTGCAACATTGGTGAGGCTGCTCAGTACTCCAAGCCACTTTTTCACGTACTTGTTGATCTTCCGCTCCATTGCCTCAACATGAGACATCGCCACTTCATGGGCAGTTAGTGGTCACATTATCCATGGCATCAGTCCGTACTGCAAGCACCACAACTTCAACTTGCCAGGCAAGCTACACTTGTCGACAGACATCAGACCTCTGCTGATCTGTTCTCCTATCTCTTGAACTCTCTTGGTGTCTCTCAGCTCCTCTGTGTACCATCACCCAAGGCCCTTAACTGGTTGGTCCTGAATGGATGTAATCTCCTCTCCACAAAGGGTGAAATGAAAGTCAACCAGCTTTCCTCTCCTAAGAACAAGATTCCTTGACTTCTTGGTCTTAAACTTAGTACTCTTTCCACCGCCTCCGTGCTAGGACCCAAAAAGATGAGACCATCCATTAACGCTTGTATTGGCGGTAACTCCCCTCCACCATCAAGTGCGACACCTGGTCCCACTGATTCTGCAACCCTCACAATGACCTCCATGGCTAACACAAAAAGGATGGGTGAAATCCCATTAGGATGGGCATATCCCATTAGGATTCCAACATCCAACATCCAAGCTCTGTCACCTAGTTGTAAGCTGCTGAGTGGAAAACCTTATCCGGAAATCGTTGTAGTACTGCATAACAAAGTTCCTCACCTTAGCAGGAATCCATAGGAATTCCATCGCAAACTCAATCAGGACATGGGGAACAGAACCATATGCATTTGCAAGATCAAGCCAAACTACAGCCAGATTTCTTCTCAACCTTTTCAACTCCTGGATGGTATGCCATATCATACTAGTATGTTCAAGGCTTCCCGGGAAGGCTGGTATTCCTGCCTTCTGCACAGATGTATTTACCAATCCATTCTCTATCACAAATGAAGATATTCTTTCTGCTAGAATGCCAAACATAATCTTCCCCTCTACATTCAGGAGTGAAATTGGTCAGAACTGATTTAATGTAGTAGAATTCTCCTCCTTCAGGGTGTATACTCCTTCAGCCTCACTTCATGACAAAGGAACACCTTATCTCCACACCAGCTTTAACAATCTCCACAAGCATTTCCTCAGCTATTCACACTTCTTGAAAGCCTTATACGGCACTCCATTAGGGCCTGGCACCGAGCCTGACCTTGCCTTTCTGATGAACTGTTCAACTTCTGCTAATTTGGGTTCTGACAGATCGAACTTCACTCCTGGCTCTGTATGCTTCACAAGCCCTGAAATGTCAAGCAAAGGAGCCTCCCACTGTTCGTTAGAGTAAGTGCTTGCCGGGTGATCCTCAAGTTCTTGTTGAGAGATGTTAAGCTGTCCGCTCTTACTTTGTTCAAACAGTTTCTTTGTAAACTCCTGAGGGCTCTCAAAGAATGACTTTCTTGCCTTCTCTCTGTTCTTTCTCTTTTTACGTTGTGACTCTGCATGATAGAGTGATGCTAACTTTTTTCGAAAATACTCTCAGAGATCAGCAAGCCCTGGCCTGTTACCCTCACTTGCTACCTTCCACCTCTGTCTCAACGACCTAAGCTCTCTCCTCAACCTACTAATCTCCTTCTGCCGCCTGCTTGGTTGCTGTGTAGGCTTTGCTTTCTTCTACTCAACCAAACCAAACCTGTACTTTCCAACATTGTAAATCATGTTGCCCATCACTTCCAACTTCCTCTTTGACGTTCCCCTGAGAGTGTTCTCCAACATCATACTGATATCCTCATCAAACACACGCCGAGCCTTCTCATCGGCCATTGCTGGCCACTTGACCTTCCTCTTCTTCTCTACCTCCTCACCACCGCCATCATGCGAAGGATCTGCCTGGGTACTGTGGTCTGAAACCTGACCTGGGTTATCTCTCGTCTGACCTGGAGTATGATGACCCTCTCCAGAGCGAATCGTTGTTATATATAAAAAGTATTTTTTTTCAGTTCATGCAAAACATACAGAATTAGCTGTTGAAAATAGCATTGCTGAAATTGATGGTATGAAATAACTACTCAAACCAATACCATTTGGCCATACCAGAAGGCCATACTTTGAGTTGAAATAGTTTGAAAAGTGCACACGATATCAGCAAATGTTTTATGCCATTGAGAGAAAATGTCTTGGTTACCAAAATAATAGAGTTTTCTGGAGCATTTAATTCTATACTGATGTATATTGGGGAGAGCGATAAATTTGGAATAAGGAATCAGAAGTTGAATGAGAATGTCTTTCTGAAGGAGTTGCCCTGATGCTGAATTTAGGCACTTTTGGAGACCATATGCTGTGAAACAAGTTTTCAGCTAAGTGCGGAGCAAATTCAGACAAAGCTACTAAACGTACACGATCTCAGATTAGAGTTTGCACACAGAATTGCAAATCTGTAGAAGTAGTACCAGGAATACAAAAGCTTTTCATCCAATGCAAATTACAACAGTAGTTTCTAGTCTTAAATCAAAAGTAAATTTAACAATCCAAACTGGAACCCAAAGGATATGGATCAAAGTGGAGCAAATTGTGCTTATGGATGTAACAGAAGCCATTCAATGCACTTACCTCAAGTTGAAGCAACAAAATGTCTAAACTGCCTGTGAAGGGCATATATCATCACTATGCAACATTTAACATCAAGGTTATTGATTCAAGATTCCTTAATGTAATTTCCTGTACAGAAGCATAACAAAATAATTGTTACTCTGGATCTGGTGCAGCACAAAAAGACACCAAAGATAAAGAACACACAATAATAAACACACACAATTAATATAAATACATAAGAAAAGCTATATTCATGGATTGTATGTCCATAAAGTGACACTTGGCTGAACATAAGGTGACTGATGAGGAAGAATAAAGTAGTGCTGGAGTTAGTGGCTGGAGGTGTTGATCAGTCTTACTGTTTGGAGAAAGTAATTGTTTATGAGCTGTGCTGGTCCTAGCGTGGATGCTATGTAGCCTCTCTGATGGGAGTGGGACAGACAGTCAATGAGCAGGGTGTGTGGGATCCTTCATGATGTTACTGGCCCTTTTCTGACTCCTTTCTGTATATATGGCCGGCTGGTGGCGTAGTGGCACCAGCGCCGGACTTCAGAGAGAAGCCTCCCAAGTTCGAATGCAGCCGGCTCCCTTGCACGCTGTCCATCCGTGCTGGGTTGAGATTCGAGCTAGCAACTCGGCCTCGTAAAAATAAGAAAGCCTACTAAAAAACCCGTCATTATGGCGTCCCAATGACTCCACTCGGAGCTAAGGGTTTTTTTCTTCTTCTGCTGTATATATGTGCTTGATGGTGGGTATGTGCTTCTGCCAGTCATGCATTGAGCAGTTTTGACTACCCATTATAGAATTTCCCTGTCCATTGCAGTGCTGTTTCTATACCTAGCAATGATGTAGTTTGTTAGGATGCGCTCTGCTGCATATCTGTAGAATGACATGAGTATGGATGTGCAAAGTCCAGTTCTCTTCATTCTCCACAGAAAGTAGAAGCATTGGTGATCTTTCTTGACTGTGCAGGAGGTTTTCTGGGACCATGAGAGGTTGAGTGTGATGTGCACTCTTAGGAATTTGAAACTGCTTCCAAAGTAAAGAGGTGGGTGAGGGGTGCGGGTTTTCCTTTGCCTTATTGACATTAAAGAAGAAGGTATTTGTCTCAACCTCTTTCACCTCTTCTCTGTTGGCCGTCTCATCAATGTTGGTGATGAGCCCCACTGCTGCCGTGTCATCAGCCAGCTTGACAATGTGATTATTCAGGTGTTTGGCCATGATTCTTCTGAAGTCGATGACCATCTCCTTTGTTTTGCTGACATTAAGTAAGAACTTAGTTGCCTGGCACCAGACCTCGAGGTCTTCCACCTCCTCTCTGTGGGCCATCTCATCACTGGTGCGATCCTCACCAATGTCGTGTCATCAGTGAACTTGACAAAGTGATTACTTGGGTGTTTGGCCATGCAGCCAAATGTGTGAGCAGGGTGTACAGCAATGGGCTCAGCACACAGTCCTGGAGGGCAACTGTGTTGAGGATGATGGGGAAGGAGGAACAGTTATGCATCCTGACTGTCTGAGGTCTGTTCGTTAGGAAGTCCAACACCCAGGTGCACAGTCATGAATTTAGACCAAGGAATAGGAGTTTGTTCACCAAGGCCTGTGGAACAATAGTGTTGAATGCCGAACTGAAATCCAAAAACAGTATTCTGACATAAATGTTCTTGTTCACTGGGTGTGTCAGGCCAAGTCACCTGATAAAATTATTCTAAAAGTGTAATTTTTTCACTGGAAGAAGCCATAAAATAGAATTTATTTGTTAACTACTTCAGACTGGAGAGTTGGGCCAATTTACTTTCATTTCATCAATAACAGAAAGCAGAATGCCTTTAAGACCAATAATTAATGGGTTGGTATATTAACATGATTATCCATACTGAAACAAGTTGTTCAATAATGGTCATGGATATGAATTCAAATAGGTTGACTGAAGCAATAATTATAGTAAACATGAGAACAGACTCGCATAAAGTATTGAAGATTACAGGCCTGATAAGATATTTAGTAGGCCACAACCATCACAACAAAATAACCAACATTGACTAACCCACTAATTTTCAGAGTATATAAGGAAGTACAATTTTCATTTAGCTCAATACCTGTCAGCCACCACTGTTAAGATTAGACCATGCATACGGTACCATGTTGAATTTGCAGAGCAGTTGGTGAAAACTTTCAGATATGTGGAGAGGAGAAGATGGTGGTGCAACAGAGCACGCAGTGGCCACTCCGGTGATGAGTATCTGTAATCTGTCAAGTAAGGTGCCGGTCAAAATTCTGATTTGATGGAGGCAGATGTGAGAGCACGGAGGAACATCTGGTGAAACTCCTGAAATGCCTGTTTCGCTGCCGCTGCTACTGTGTGATCCGAAAATCTCCGGAGGGGAAGGCCCCGAGTCCTTGGCTTTGCTTGTTGCTCGGCGGCCGGGGCGGGGTCGAAGCGCTCGGCAGAGATGATTCTTGGTGCTCGGTGTCGGAGGGCTGGTCGGAGGCTCAAAGTTGTCGGGTGGACTCAGAGTCGGCTGTGGTCGGGTGATTCCAGGGTGCTGCATCGGCAAGTTTGCGGCTCTGGAGGTTCATAGCAGGGAGAGTTTCTCCCTTCTACCGTCTGCGTGAGACCTTGGGGCTATCGGGACTTTGAGACTTTTTTTTACCGTGTCCATGGTCTGCTCTTTATCAAATTACGGTATTGCTTTGCACTGTTGTAACTATACGTTATAATTATGTGGTTTTTGTCAGTTTTAGTCTTGGTCTGTCCTGTGTTTCTGTGATATCATACTGGAGGAACATTGTATCATTTTGTAATGCATGCATTTCTAAATGACAATAAACGAGGACTGAGTGTCCTCATAATCTAAAAATCCAATCTAATCATATTCCCTCTTCCGATGGTCCTAGTGCACCTTATGTTGCTGAAACACGAAAAGGGCTTTTTTTTTGATTCTTAACTTCTCCCTCTTCCTCCACATTGCTAATTTGTATTGAATATGTCATAAATTGAAAGCACAGACAGATTGATTATTCTGGAAAATGACTCCAACATAACACACTGCAGGTTTTAAAAGATTTAAACAACTAAACAAAAGAATAAAGTTATGGAGAAATACAAAGGGAGCAGGCAACATCCGTGGGAAAGAAAGCCATCAAAGTTTAGGGTCCGCAACATGAGGTCATCTGACCTGCAGTGCTGGCAAGAATTTGAATTAGGACTTTCTCTTATATGTTTTGGGTTACTTGAAGCAGAATAACGCTGATATCAATTGGTGTAGATAGCAAAGGAAGTTAGGTCACCTGTGCCAAAAGTTAGGCAAAAGAAATGAAGCCCAAAAAAAAAACATGATGCCAATGCTAGAAATCTGAAATAAAAACAGGATATTTGAAATACTTGACAGATAAAACAGAAACTCTGAAGAGAGAACCAAATGATCAAGGTGATGATCTTTCCAAAGATATTGCCTGGCCTGCTAAAACACAAAAGCATTTTCTGCCTTCATTAAATGTGAACAAGACATAATTATATGCAAATAAACAAGCACAGGTATGATGCCAAGAGACCAAAAATAGGAAGTTACAAGAACCAATCTCATGGAAACTTAATCCAGGCTGCTTTGATATTTTGGATATGCAGAAATTTGTTTTTCTCTTATTTTTGGAAAAATTTCAAGAAAATTTGGAATTTCTAATGGAAGCTACGACATGGCCCAAACTAATTAACCGAGCTTGTTAACAGCATTACCTCTTGCAAGGCCATCAAGGAAGAGCCTACAGTGAGCATGGATTTATTCTCTGAGAGTAGTTTGCAACCTTGGGTGTTCAGTTTGATAAGATGCCAACATTTAGCCACAGTGTCCTATTGATATTCTCTGTGTTAATAATAAAATGAGAATATTCTCATAAAAATAAAATCTGAAAGAAATTGATCCTATTTTGTATTTAGTCTTGTTAATTTGGAGCAAGGTCCTGATGAATACAAAACAATTTATTGAGTGGCTTAGGGCAATGGTGTATTCTGGATCTGGAGCATCAAGAAACTGATGGACCAACTTTGATCAAAAATGTTGATTTTTACTTATTTGAATTGGGAAAAGAATTTAATCTTGATTGTAAAAAGAAAAATCTCGCAGACAACAAGAACAACTCCTTAGTGGAATAATAGATACCTCTTAGTAAATGAAAATATATGCAATATCTATAATTGAGTTGGGAGTATTCATTTGTCAATGGATTTATATTACGTGGTAATATCCTTAATCTCAGGATTTCAATGCAACACAAAGTGACCTAAAATTTAAGTGAATATGTTTGTCTAGTGTGTAGAGAGGAGGAATAAAAATGTTGTAAAGCATGAATAGATGAAGGGAAACTCATGAATGCTAATGAAGTAAAAATTGCTAATTTCAGCATCAGGATGAGTGTTCATTTTTTTAAATGAACACTCGCCCTGATGCTGGAATGAGTGTGCTGTGTGAATCATGTGTGAAAGTTTGTGCCTGTCTTAAAGATGTATCATTGGTTGCTCTGTGCTCATATTTTGTATTGTATAGGATTGTTGACTAAGATATTGAGTGTATTTGAAGTTCCCATTGATAGGGTACCAAATTTTCAAAGTTGTATTTTAATCTGAGAAGTCACCAGCCTATGTAGCAATGTTGTTATGGGGATAAATGCCATGGAAATGGACCTAGACCAGAAACACTCTAAAATTCTTCAGTGCTTTGACTGGTTCAAGTTCCTATCATTGAACATCAGGTCATTGTCTTCTAGGCATTCACATACCTCTTTTCCTTCAGGGATCTTCCATCTACACCCTCCAGCCTCATAAACCTGTCTTCTATCCTCCTCGTGAAAGCTATAACCATCATTGTCCGGTGTGTTAGCCTTAGTTTGCCTGACTGGAATTATTTCTTTCTACCTCAAATCCACCTTTTCTCCCTTTTCCATTCCTATCTAATTATATCCACCAATTTGACAGTTTCTACCTGGTCCGAACTAGCTTAGTTTCTTCATAAATCCCTCACACCGCCATCCCAGGATGGTGTGGTGGTCCTCTTGCTTTTTCCCAAATGAGTTTCCTTAGAACTCATTTACCTGACTGGACTCATTCTTACATTGAATACATTCTCCAGCTCCACTCACATGTAATTTCCCAAACTGATATGTGTCCAAGCTATATCCATCTTTTTGTGAGATATGTCGAACAGTCTTGTTTCAGTTCTGTTCAGGCCTCCTCTCTCACCTCTTTGGTTGATACATTGACAATAATATTGATGTCGCTTTCTGCACTCATTGTCGAGATAGCTGTGGGAATATGTTGGATTTGAATATCCATGTAGTCCTGTACCTATCTCAGCTCTATTTCCTCCCATCCTGCTTCCTGTAAAGACTCTATGAAAGGAAAGAGTACAGAAAAGATTTGAGGATGCTGCCCGGACTTGAGGAACTGGGTTATAGGGAGAAGCTGAGCATCCTAGGTCTTTCTGCTTTTGCATGTAGGAGACTGGAGAATGTTCTTACAAAAATGTATAGAATCATGAGGGGCATAGATAGTGAATGTACACAGTCTTTTGTTTTCCCCCCTGAGTTGGGGATTTGAAAGCTACAGGGTATATTTTTAAGGTGAGCCAGGAAAGATTTAATAAGAACCTGAGGGTTGTCAGTGTATGGAACAAACTGCCAGAGGAAGTGGCTGAGGCAGGTGCACTAACAAGACTTAAAAGACCCTTTAACAGGTACATCAATAGGAAAGGTTTAGAGGTCTGGGGAATAAACATGGACAAACGGGACCAACATAGATGGGCACCTTGGTCAGTGTGGATGATTTGTGTTGAATGGCCTGCTTCCATACGCAGTGACTCCACTCCGTTCCCCCAGTCCCTCTACTTATTGCTGTATCTACTTTGATGGTAAGACTTCACCAACAGGTGCTTCTGAGATTTTCTGCTCTACCATAGCTGAATGATACTTGGCACATTTCACCAACTCTCCTCCTGGTTAAACAAGCACATGCTTCCTTTGGTTCTCACATTTCACCCCACTAGCATCCACATTCAGTGGCTCATCCATTATACTTTCCACAACCTTCAAAGCAACCCAGCACCAGAGATCGTTTTCCCCTCCCCTTTGCAACCTTCCAAATGCATCATTTCCTTCCTTTCAAAGATCTCCATTCTGCCCTTCAATCTCTAACAACCACTTGTCTTCTCATAGCACTTACCCATGTAAGTGCAAAATATGCACTGCTGACTGTTCTACCTCATCCCTTCCTGGAGAACCAAACATTCCTTTCAAGTGAAGCAGTGATTCACCTGCCTTTGTTCTACTCCAGCGCAATGCATGGTGTTCACAGTGTGATCTCCTCTGAACTGACAAAGCCAATCACAGATTGGGTGATCACCATGTGGACTACTTCTGGTCAGCTGCAGGTTGACCTAAGCTTCTAGCCACATTTCATTTCAATCCTCCATCCCACTTCCACTCTATCCTGTGTGGATCTGGCTTCCCACACTATCCCAACACAAGCTTGACGTGCAGCATCGTATCTTCTATTGTTAGGCTTAGATATCAAATTGAACAATTCTGGGTAGCTCGCTCCTTCTGTTTTTATCAGAACTCGAAAGAATATTCATCTGTAATATTAACCTATTTTTGTTTTCTTTCAGACCTATTTCAGATTTCCTGCATCTGTAGTTTTATTTTTAACCTGCACCTTGCATTATTTCATCAATGTTTCATTCCACATGGCTAGAATTGTATTTTTCACCCCAAACAGGGCAAGCTCTCATATGTCAGAGGCTTCTCAGTTTCATGGACATAATGCACACACTTATCTTAAAATGAGATTCAGGTCAAAGAGAACCTGTTACGTCCGTTGGTGGGTGCTGTAGCACAGTGAGCATTACCTTGTTAGGAATAGCAAACAATCCCTGCTTTGAGAGTCAGTACACAAACTTAGAGAGGTGTTTAGTGAATGTCATAAATACTTTAGTTTTCTTCATTCCTCAAAATGTGGATGCTATTAGTTTTTATTGCCTATTCTGAAATCTGGTTGAGTCAATATTGGTGGACTGCCTCCTTGAAACGCTGACGAGCCGATGACAGTATTATCATTCTTTTGGGGAGAGGGGGTTAGTATTTTGACCCAGCTACGAAGAAGGTATGGCCATATACTTGTATTAAAGGATGGTCTGTGGAAAAGAGGGAATTTGAGGGTAATGGTTTTCCCCTGGGCCTTTTGCCTTATCAACCCCACAAACTCTGACTGAGAGGAAAAGATGTGCAGAAAGATGATCAATGAGCTGCTACAGTGTATTTTCTAGTGTTCTACTTTGTACTGTTGCAGGAAAAGTGAATATTAAAGCAAGCATGTGTTATGGCAACCAAGTGGCAGCTTTATCTTGGATAGTGTTTAGTTTTCTGGATATTGCTTGACAGTAGGCCAGATTAATCCCGACAGATTAAAAGTATTCATCCACTTCCCTGTTTTGCGCCCTGTAGATGATCAAAGAGCTTTGGCGATTCTACAGGGGAATTACTTGCAGTGGAATTCTTAGCCTCGACCTGTTCTTGAAAGTCAAGTTATTAGGCTTCAAATCAATAATGACTTCCAAAGATTGGACAATGACGAGGCTGCTGAATGTCAAGGAAAGGTGGTTAAATTCCACTACATTTGAGGTATTCACTGCATCATGGGCTATAGAAATTACTTACCTCATTTCAACCCAAGACTGAACTTTGTCCTGTCCATAAGGGTGCAAAATGCTATATTGTCCAAGGAATTGAGGTTTTACACACCTCTTGTTCAATCATTAACAAATATCCCTGAAGATCATATCTCCTTCTTAAACAACAATGAGGGTCATCAACAGAGAAGAAGCTCACAATTTGGAAGTTAGCTGGTACCTCTTCATTTCAGGAGTTGTTCTGAAGACAGACATGGTGCTCAAGATAAAGATTAAACTGCAGTTGGGTAATTATATGATTTTTTTTGCCCTTTATTGATCATTATCCAACATTTGCTCACGGTTATCTAGAATGAGATCCACTGCCAACTCCCTCCATATGTCTTTGGAAATCTTTCTCTGAAGATTGTACCATTCATCACCCAATGTCTTGTTACCACATCTCTTCATCTCACCCTTTACTAATGCTGCAGTTTCTATTTCTTTGTTTCTTTCAAAAGTCCTTCTCCCTTCTCC
Source organism: Mobula birostris (assembly GCF_030028105.1). Lineage (NCBI taxonomy): Eukaryota > Metazoa > Chordata > Chondrichthyes > Myliobatiformes > Myliobatidae > Mobula > Mobula birostris. The sequence goes on along the minus strand of NC_092391.1, from coordinate 32,214,230 downwards.
ATTACCCTATTCATTCCATCACTTAATGGTGTGTTTTTAAAATGTTCTTCAAAAGTGCAACCAAGTATTACATGAGGATTAATGCAGTGGCATTAGAAAGATTGCAGAGAAGATTTATTAGAATGGTTCCTGAAATGGAAGGCTTTACTTACAAAGGAGAGATTGGTTAGGCTTGTTTGTTTGCATTCTAACATCATGGGCTAAAATGGTAATTTTTTTGAGGGGGGGGTTTGTTGTAAAATTATGAAGAGCATAGTTTAGGGTAGAATGTCAGAGTTTTTGCTCAGGTGCAAGGAGTCTAAAATTAAATGTATAGATTTAAGGAGAAAGCACAGAGACATTTAATGCGTGGCGAAGCAGGTACAATTTGGATGGATTAATGAACCGGAAAAGAGTAGAGTTATAGGGGGTTTAATGAAAGTAAATGGGATAGTCATGGTTGTCATAGACATGATGGGCTGAAAGGCTTGTTTTTGTACTGTACAAATCGGTTGCATTTTTGGACAAGTTATCCAGATAATTGCACACCTACTATCTGCTGCCATATTTTCATTCTGAGCATTCTTAAACATGATCATTTGAAAATTTTCAGCCTTAAGCCACTTCTTCCTTGGTTTGAAGTTCTGCTCAACCAGCATCAATAGGCATTTAAGTGAAATGGCTATGCAGGTAATTATGTCAAAGCTCAAAAGCCTGACACCAAGACAAAAGATTTAGCGATATTCACCAAAGCAAAAGATGGAAATTGGTTGGGAATTTGGTCCACATCAACTGACTATAAATGCATGTGGATCAGAACATATCACTGAGCTCACATACTCTTCAGCCCAGCATTCCCAGTCCAGGCATTAAGAAAGTAGAAATACTAATCCCATTAAGCCGCATTTGGTTGGTGGCCTTCATGATTCAAGGGCCTGTTCTGATGCTTCCTGCGTGTTGTGCCTCCACCAGTTTGTCAGGAAGTGAATTTTAGACCAAAATCTCTTTTAAATTGGTGAAGTTCCTCCTCAGTTATCCTGTAAGCCTCTTACTGCCCACTTTAAACCAATTGTGTATCAGGAAAACATTTTTTATCATCTGCCTTCAGTGTTGTGGCATGCAAAGGAGAAAATAATTCAATCAAAATGAAACCTAGCAGAACTTTGTGAGAAGTCATCTCACTGCTTTGTGCTTTCATGCGACATTTCACTGCTCTGGACATCATCCTTGTCGGTGTCGAGTATGTGATACTTTGTGCTCGTGCTGGGAAACTTGCCTTTGTGTGTGCCTGTCTCAGTGGGGACTCTGCAAATTGATGCTCTGCTGCCCTGTGCACTTGGAAAGTTAAATGTTTGCAAGTAAGATGAAAGAAAAATCAACAGCAGAGCTTTGAAATAAGCTGCATTAAAGTGAATCACTTTGCCAGATGTTCATGTCATCATGATGCAACTGATGTGTGCTTCTTCTGGAACAACATCCTTCTTCGACAGAAGAAAGTTTAATAAATAGACAACAATAAAGACACTGCCTCTTTAGAGATTTCTGATTTCAGCGTCCTTTAGCCTTCAACTCCCTTCAAAATGAGAAAACCAGCCTAAGTAAAGATTTAAAGTAGTCATGAAATGAGTGGCAGGGAGATTTTGCTCAAAGCAATTTGCTTTTGCAAGTAATAACATGAAAAGCAATCGTCAAGGTTTTCTGCTTTGGCGGGGACTAGAATAAGCCAGTGCTTCTCTTCCTGATCACCAGCTGGTAGCACCAGCTCAATACTGAATGCTTGATTTTGTACCAAAGATCAGGCCTGAAAATGGTGCCCTTCTCGTCTAATGGTCTGTCTGGAATGCCAAGTCTAGAATTTGAGTTTGAATTGGCTTATTATTGTTGTTTGTACGAAGAAATAATGCTTGCCTGCCATCCAGACAAATCATTCCAAACGGAAGAACATTGCGGTATTAAAAGGAAACTAATGCAGAACATAGCGTTGCAAGAGATGCAGAGGGTAATTAATCCTTACAGAGGGGTGGCTGCTTGGAATGCGCTGCCAGGGTTGGAGTTGGAAGAATTTATGAAGCTCTCAGCCAGGCACTTGAATGTGCAGGAAAAGGAGGGACCTAGTCATTGTATAAGCAGAAGGGATTAATTTAGTCAGGCATTTAGTTAGTTTGGCACCAGTGCTTTATTACTCACTGGTTGAAGTTACAGAGAAAGTTCAGAGCAGGTAGGCAAATTAGTTGCAAGAGCCATGAAAAGGTAGATTAGGAGATTAAGAGTTCAGAAAGCTGATAATCAGAATCAGAATCAGGTTTATTATCACCGGCATGTGACGTGAAATGTGTTAACTTAATAGCAGCGGTTCAATGCAATACGTAATCTAGCAGACAGAGAAAAAAAATAAAATAAAACATAATAATGAATAAACAAGTAAATCAATTATGTAACACACATAAAAGTTGCTGGTGAACGCAGCAGGCCAGGCAGCATCTCTAGGAAGAGGTGCAGTCGACGTTTCAGGCCAAGACCCTTCGTCAGGACTAACTGAAGGAAGAGTGAGTAAGGGATTTGAAAGTTGGAGGGGGAGGGGGAGATCCAAAATGATAGGAGAAGACAGGAGGGGGAGGGATGGAGCCAAGAGCCTCCTCTACTGTAAAGATGAAGCCACACTCAGGTTGGAGGAACAACACCTTCTATTCCGCCTGGGTAGCCTCCAACCTGATGGCATGAACATCGACTTCTCTAACTTCCGCTAATGCCCCACCTCCCCCTCGTACCCCATCTGTTACTTATTTTTATACACACATTCTTTCTCTCACTCTCCTTTTTCTCCCTCTGTCCCTCTGAATATACCCCTTGCCCATCCTCTGGGTCCCCCCCCCTTGTCTTTCTTCCTGGACCTCCTGTCCCATGATCCTCTCGTATCCCTTTTGCCTGTCACCTGTCCAGCTCTTGGCTCCATTCCTCCCCCTCCTGTCTTTTCCTATCATTTTGGATCTCCTCCTCCCCCTCCAACTTTCAAATCCCTTACTCACTCTTCTTTCAGTTAGTCCTGACGAAGGGTCTCGGCCTGAAACGTCGACTGCACCTCTTCCTAGAGATGCTGCCTGGCCTGCTGCGTTCACCAGCAACTTTTATGTGTGTTGCTTGAATTTCCAGCATCTGCAGAATTCCTGTTGTTTGCGTTTTTAAAATCAATTATGTATATTGAATAGATTTTTTAAAATGTGCAAAAGCAGAAATACTGTATATTAAAAAAAAGTGAGGTAGCGTCCAAAGCTTCAATTTCCATTCAGGAATCGGATGGCAGAGGGGAAGAAGTTGTTCCTCAATTGCTGAATATGTGCCTTCAGGCTTCTGTATCTCTGACCTGATGGTAACAGTGAGAAAAGAGCAGGCCCTGGGTGCTGGAGGTCCTTAATAATGGACGCTGCATTTCTAAGACACCGCTCCCTAAAGATATCCTGGATACTTTGTAGGCTAGTGCTCAAGATGGAGCTGATTAGATTTACAACCTTCTGCAGCTTCTTTCGGTCCTGTGCAGTAGCCCCTCTATACCAGACAGTGATACAGCTTGTCAGAATGCTCTCCACAGTACAACTATAGAGGTTTTTGAGTGTATTTGTTGACATGCCAAATCGCTTCAAACTCCTAATAAAGTATAGCCGCTGTCTTGCCTTCTTTATGAATGCATCAGTGTGTTGGGACCAGGTTAGATCCTCGAAGATCTTGACACCCAGGAACTTGAAACTGCTCACTCCCTCCACTTCTGATCCCTCTGTGAGGATTGGTATGTGTTTCATCGTCTTACCCTTCCTGAAGTCCACAATCAGCTCTTTCGTCTAACTGACGTTGAGTGCCAGGTTGTTGCTGCGGCACCATTCCACTAGTTGGCATATCTCACTCCTGTACGCCCTCTCGTACAGATTCTACCAACAATAGTTGTATTCTCAGCAAATTTGTAGATGGTATTTGAGCTGTGCCTAGCCACACAGTCATGTGTATACATAGAGTAGAGCTGTGGGCTAAGCACACACCACTGAGGTGCACCAGTGTCGATCGTTAGTGAAGAGGATATGTTATCACCAATCTGCACCAACTGTGGTCTTCCGGTTAGCAAGTCAAGGATTCAATTGCAGAGGGAGGTACAGAAACCCAGGTTCTGTAACAGTTCAATCAGGATTGTGGAAATGATGGTATTAAGTGCTCAGCTATAGTTGAAGAACATTATCCTGAGGTAGATGTTTGTGTTGTCTAGGTTGTCTAAAGCTGTGTGAAGAGCCATGGAGATTGCATCTGCCATTGACCTATTGTGACGATAGGCAAATTGCAATGGGTCCAGGTCCTTGCTGTAGCAGGAGTTCAATCTAGTCATAACCAACCTCTCAAAGCATTTCATCACTGTCGATGTGAGTGCTACTGGTGGTTAGTCATTAAGGCAGCCCACACTGTTCTTCTTTGGCACTGGTATAATTGTTGCCCTTTTGAAGCAAGTGGGAACTTCTACCCATAGCAATGAGAGGTTGAAAATATCCTTGAATACTCCCGCTAGTTGGTTGGCACAGGTTTTCAGAGCCTTACCAAGTGTTCCATTGGGACCTTCTTCCTTGTGAGGGTTCACTCTCTTTAAAGACAGTCTAACATCGGCCTCTGAGACAGAGATCACAGGGTCGTCAGGCGCAGCAGGGATCTTCACAGCTGTAGTTGTGTTCTCCCTTTCAAAGGGTGCATAGACGGCGTTGAGTTCATCTGGCATTCATACTATTGGGTTTCGCTTTATAGAAAGTAATGTTTTGCAGTCCCTGCCAGTGTTGCCGTGCATCTGATATCGCCTCCAACCTTGTTTGAAATTGGATGGAAGCCTAATAGTACATTTTCTCATGTTTTTGTGTCTACTGCCTGACAAGAGGGGATAGAAAAGAGAAAGACTGAAGAAGGGTTTCTTTATTATAGTGGCTACTTTTCTGTAGCAATAAGATGTCGATGGAGAAAATAGAGGGGAGGCTACTATTCAAAATTACTAGAGTGTTAATTTTCAGCAACTCGTTTTCTAATCTCTGTGTAACCCTCAGGCTCGCCCAGCTCATGTTCGTCTAGGGGAATCAGCCTTCGGCCCCACCAAACTGGGTAATCACGTTTGTGTGGATGATGTGTAATGTACCCCCATTTACAAACCCACAACGCAAAATATCAGACAGTACACCATATGCAATTAAATAATAGACTTTATGAAACTTAATCTGAATATAGGATTAGTAATGAAAAGAAACAAAACATAAAAAGGCCCAAGTCAAATTACGTTGGAGCTCACTCAGTAGTCATTCTTCCACCATTGGTCTCTTCCGAACGTTGCCGACCTTCGGACACTCAGATCCCAGTCCACTCCATTCGGTGATCTATCAGCTCTCTCCACACACGTCTTCCCTCTTCATCTCTCCTCGACAAAAGACCGCGATAAATCCCGGCTCCCAGACACACAAGAAAGAGCAACATTTCTCCCATTGGATAGCCACCAAATTCCAATCTCTAGTCATAACCCAAACATTGCTGTTGCAGAGAAACCATTACCTTAACAGTGGGACATTACATAGAAGCCATTACATTAGCCTTAGCAGTGAAATATTAAAGCATGTTACACTCTCTCCCCACCGAATTTAGTCATGTCCTCATAACATTGAGATAATTGGCCAACCCTTCCTGAAAAACACAAAGCCCAATCCAGGTGCAAAAGACAGTGACATAGCGCCCCAAAACAGTAGAGATCATGCCCTGTTCCCCAGGTGCTACATAGGCCAACCTGTCTGGTGGTTTCCTAATTCTCTGAGGCCTTCGTACCTCCTCACCTAACTCTTCAGGCACAGAGGCTACTGGTGATAGTTCGGGTCTACCTGGCGAATCCTCCCTCAATCTATCACTCATGCCCCCCTGAAACTTGGAGCCCCCTGTCCCATGTCCAGGCCCTGCTTCCTCTCTTTCAGGGTTCTGCTGTAACCCAGGCTGCCAACAGATAGCCATCCCCCCCACTTCACCTGATTCAGTTGGAGAAGGGCCAGGAGTCTCTTCCTCAATCAATGAGGAGTTAGCAAAAGGCAGTATGTACCACACATCCAGATCATCATCCTCCGAATCAATATCCCTCTCTTTGGCGGGGCCTAGCCCAGCCTCTCCCACTGTGGGCCCTGCAGCCACCCCTACTAGGTGTAGGCTCCAAGTCGGGCTCTGGGTCTACCTGCATCTCTTGTCCCAGGGGCAACAGGTGGTTCCGATGAAGAATCTTGACAGGCCCAATGCCCTCCTCTGGTTTCACCCAGAAAACTGGTAGGTTTGGCATCTGACTCTCCACCACATAGGGTGTGGTCGCCCAGCAGTCAACCAACTTGTGCTTTCCCGGTAGCCCCAAAATACTTAAGAGGACTCGGTCTCCCGGCAGGAGTTGGGAGAACCTCACCTTCTGATCGTACCTCTATTTCAACGATTCTGCTTGGCGGCCGCAATCCCAGCCAACTCATAAGCCCTTTTCAGCTCTCTCCTCATATCAGACACATACTTCAGTTAAGGCTTCAGTGGTAAGTCACCCTTGTCAGTCCCAAAACAAAGGTCAATGGACAACCTAGCCTTGCGCTCAAACATCAGTACCCAGTAGCTTCATTTCATGTACAGTTGTAACAATGAACCAGATGCTCAATATGTTGGCTCCACTTGCTCTTCTTGCTGATCTCCAGGGTCCCGAGCATGTCTAGCAAGGTCCGATTAAACCTCTCTGGCTGGGGATCGCCCTGCGGGTTGTAGGGCGTGGTCCTCATCTTCTCAACTCCAAGCATGCCCAGTAACTCATAGATGAGTCTGCTCTCGAAGTCCCATCCCTGGTCACTATGCATCCATCTGGGGAGGCCATAATGAATGAAATACTTCTCCTATAACAATTTTGCTACCTAAGTTGCCCTCTGGTCCTCGTTAGGAAAAGCCTGAGCATATCTGGTGTACTGGTCTCTGATGACTAAGACATTCACTGTGTTGCTGGCATCGGGTTCTTTGGACAGGAAATCCATACACACCAGGTCCAGGGGCCCTGCACTCTGCAAGTGGGACAAAGGAGCTGCCCAAGTAGGCAGTGTCTTCCACCGTATGCAGTTAATGCATGACATGCAGTATTCTTCAACCTCCGACTTAATTCGGGGCCAGTAAAACCAGACTCTGAGCAATCCATAGGTCTTTTCCACCTCCAAATGTCCAGAATCATCATGAAGTGACTTCTACGCAATTCTCCGATACTTCTTGGGCAGAACCAGCTGGCAACACCGAGGTCGGTCTGGGGGTGACGTGACCTAGTATAAGATCTAGTTCTTCAACTCCAACCGAGGCCATTCTTTCAGTAATGGGGGCACTGAAGCGTGTTTCGTCTTCTCCACCTGAGCCATGTCTCCCTTTTCAACCGCGGACCAAATAGTGCCAATGCCCGGATCATCTCGCTGAGCTGCTGCCACTTCCCCAGAACTCAATTCTGGCAGCTGGCTTGTCTTTAGAGCAGTCAGGTTACAGTAAACCTGGCGTATGGCGTCATCAGAAGCGCCCAATTGATCCACTGCTCAATCCAGCCTCTCCTTTTCCTCTGCCTTCACGGTGATGGTAAACTGACACATGGCCTTCACCCCAGGGGCAGGAACGCTCTCCTACTCCTTGTCCCTGTCCAGTCCCTCATGCATCCATCGGGACAAAGCATCAGCATCAATCTTCTGGTTCCCCGGCCGGCACTTCAGGCTGAAATCATAGGCAGACAACGCTGCCAACCACCGATGGCCTGTGGCATCCAGTTTCGCCAAGGACAGGATATAAGTTAGGGGCTTGTTGTCCATCCTCACCTCAAACTTGGCCCAGTAGAGATAGTCACTCAGCTTATCCACCACCGCCTGTTTCAACACCAGGTATTCCAACTTGTGAGTGGGATAGTTTCTCTCGGAGGGCAACAAACTCTGGCTGACAACCGCCACAGGCCTCAGCCCGGTGCCCTGATCCTGATACAGGATGCCCCCTGAACCCTCTTGGCTGGCATCTGTGTGCAGTACATACGGCAATCAGGGGTCTGCAAAAGCCAGCACCGATGCCTGGGTCAGCAACTCCTTCAGTGACGGAAAAGCCTCCTCACATTTTACATCCCCACCTCTGAGGGCTCCAATGGGTTTAGATATTCTCCACCCTCCTGTCTCTTCTCCCTCTCCCTTTCTTCCCAAAGGGAGGGTAACCACACAGAAACTGATTCAAGGCGTGACTCACTTTGATGCAGCCCTTCACGAATCTCCGATAATAATCATAGAAACCAAGGAACGAGTGCAGAACACTCACAGTCTGGGACCTTGGCCAAGTGGTCACTGCTTCTATCTTAGCCGGGTCTGTAGCTACTCCATTCTGTCAAATTATGTGTCCTACATAGCTAACAGATGTTTTGCAAAACTGGCACCTGTCCAGGGAAAGTTTTAACCCTTCAGCTTTCAGGCAGCCGTACACCTTTAGTAGCCTCACTTCATGTTCTTCCAAGGTGGATCCAAATACTATGAGGTCATCCAAATACACCAACACCTCAAGCAAGTTCATATCCCCCACCATATTCTCCATAACCCGCTGGAAGGTAGCAAGGGCTCCTGATATGTCCTGGGGCATCCTTTCGGAAGAATCCCAGGAGATATATAAATGCCATCTTCTCTTTGTCAGCCTCACTCATCGGGATCTGCTTATATCCGCTCCTCAAATCCAGCACACTAAACCACTTCGCACCACTCAGACAGGCCAGCGCGTCTTCGACCCTCAGGACCGTATACAGGTCAGGCCTGTTCAGAGTCCTATAGTCCACACACAAGCGTACCTTCCCGTTTTTCTTCCGGGCCACTACTATCGGAGATGTATAGGGGCTTCGAGACTCAGTGATGATCCCAACTTCCTTCAACTTACACAAATGCTGCCACACGTCTTCCACATCTGCAGGGGCCAGTCGCTGTGACCTCTCTCTAAACGAGGTGTCCTCGGTCATCCGGATAGTGTGACAAGTGCTCTTGGAACAACGCACATCAAACTCTCCAATGGAAAAGACACCTTCCAATTTCAACATCTGCTGAGCTCATTGACTTAATTAACTTTGCCTCCAACTTTCAACCTGCCCTCAAATTTACCTGGTCCATTTTTGACACTTCCCTCCCCTTTCTTGATCTTTCTGTCTCTATCTCTGGAGACAGCTTATCTACTGATGTCTACTATAAGCCTACTGACTCTCACAGCTACCTGGACTATTCATCTTCCCACCCTACCTCTTGCAAAAATGCCATCCCCTTCTCGCAATTCCTCTGTCTCCTCCACATCTGTTCTCAGAATGAGGCTTTTCATTCCAGGACAAAGGAGATGTCTTCCTTTTTTTTAAGAAAGGGGCTTCCCTTCCTCCACCATCAACTCTGTTCTCAAACGCATCTCCGCCATTTTACGCACATCTGCTCTCAACCCATCCTCCCGCCACCCCACTAGGGATAGCGTTCCCCTTGTCCTCACATACCACCCCACCAGCCTCCAGGTCCAACATATAATTCTCCGTAACTTCTGCCACCTCCAATGGGATCCCACCACCAAGCACATCTTTCCCTCCCCGCCCCCCTGCTTTCCGCAGGGATCGCTCCCTACGCGACTCCCTTGTCCATTCGTCCCCCCCATCCTTTCCCACTGATCTCCCTCCCGGCACTTATCCTTGTAAGCGGAACAAGTGCTACACATGCCCTTACACTTCCTCCCTCACCACCATTCAAGGCCCAAGACAGTCCTTCCAGGTGAGGTGACACTTCACCTGTGAGTCGGCTGGAGTGATATACTGCGTCCGGTGCTCCCAATGTGGCTTTCTATATATTAGCGAGACCCGACGCAGAATGAGAGACCATTTCGCTGAACTCCTATGCTCTGTCCGCCAGAGAAAGCAGGATCTCCCAGTGGCCACACATTTTAGTTCCACATCCCATTCCCATTCTGACATGTCTATTCATGGTCTCCTCTACTGTAAAGATGAAGCCACACTCAGGTTGGAGGAACAACACCTTATATTCTGTCTGGGTAGCCTCCAAACTAATGGCATGGACATTGACTTCTCTAACTTCGGTTAATGTCCCTCCTACCCTTCTTACCCCATCCCTTATTTATTTATTATTATTATTTTTTTCCCTTTCTTTCTCTCTCTCTTTTTTCTCCCTCTGTCCCTCTCACTATAACTCCTTGCCTGCTCTCCATCTTCCTCTGGTGCTCCCCTCCTCCCATCCCATGATCCTCTCCCTTCTCCAGCCTTGTATCCCTTTTGCCAATCAACTTTTCAGCTCTTGGCTCCATCCTTCCCCCTCCTGTCCTCTCCTATCATTTCAGATCTCCCCCTCCCCCTCCCACTTTCAAATCTCTTACTATCTCTTCTTTCAGTTAGTCCTGACAAAGGGTCTCGGCCCGAAACATCGACTGTACCTCTTTCTACAGATGCTGCCTGACCTGCTGCGTTCCACCAGTTTTTTGCGTGTGTTGCATCTTCTCTACCAGCCTCCTTTTCCAACCCGGTGGCACAAGGGAGTCCCTGAAGTTGAATGACTCAGTGGTCAACTTTTCCCCTTTTCCAATAGTTTCTCCCTGGCATGCCTCACGGGGCACTAGACATTACTGTCACCAGGAAGAAATGCGCCAGGGACATCTCCCTCTTGAAGGTGACCTCCCTCTTCATAGTGTTCCTGACGATCACTGCCATCCTGCTTGCCTGTACAACCGAGGGCCTCTGCAATTCGGCCCTCTCCAGTATCCCAGCCGGAAATCCCGACTCCCCCTCATGGTCGTCCGGAGCATCCACTAAGGGGGCTTCACCCTCAAGCACTCCGGGAAATTTGGGGCTCCCCATCACTCTCGCTACTTCCCCAGGCCATACCACCATTGGCTTCAACTGGGTGAACCACACAGTCCCTCGTTTAAATTCAGTATCCAGCCCAGTGCTGCCATGCACTTCCTCAAAAGCAGCTCGAAACACTGGATGCACGGAAAATGTTCCCAAAAAGCTCTCACCCGCCGTCTCCTTGCAGGCCGCCATGAGCCGCCTCACAAGAGGGGTGGTTGGTCCCCAACAGAACTGAAAGGCCGCTCGTCTCAACAGGGTCCAGACAAACCAGTACTAATATATCAAGAACCTCAGACACTCCCATATTGGCCTCTGAGAGCTCCAGTTTTACTGACAAATAACTGTCGTATGGATAATCACCAGCACTGGGACCCCAAATCTCCAATGCACTGAATGGTATCAAGGGTAAATGCGTCAGATACCGGTTGTAAAATGAACGGTACAGTAACATGACCTGCGTCCTGGTGTCGAGTATGGCTTTAGCATATATTCCCTCTATCCGTAGGGACACACTGGAGCGTGGTCCCACTAAGACTTCAAGAATAGGGTCTTTTTCTTTCGGGAGTTCCTTGGTACATTGCTGGGAACCTGTTCCCCTAGAGACACCAGGCATTCCTTCACTGGGTCTCCTCGAAGTTTCCCGACACATCTCCCTGCTTATAAACCCAGGGGCTCGCTCTCCAAGGGGCTTCCGGCTGCTCACATTCCCACCAGAGGTGTCCCTCTTCCCCACAATTATAGCACACGCCAGCAGTCGCCCCTCTTCTCGCGGAACCCCGGCCATACGCAGCCCTCTGCGTAGTCCGTCCCCTTGGGGGTGCCCTCTCTACCAGTCCTATCATACAGAGGTTCCGCACCCGCTGTTAACACCCAGGACATCTCAGTTCTCAGCTCCGCCACCATCTCCTGTACCATTTCCCAGGTTGGGCTGGCCCCGGTCACTTCCCCACAAGGGACTACTACCGAGGACTGTTACCCTGCTGACAGAGTCCTCTCGTGGCCCCAACGCGTTCTCCTCCTCCCGCACCTCTCTGATCAGCTGAACAAATGAGGGAGGGGGGTGCGTTTTACGGGACTGCCGGAGACCTCAAGCAATCATGTCCTGGGGCTGGGCGCCCTTGGCTATCTAGTTCATCCTTAACCTATCCACCTCAGCCCCTGAATGACTCTCCAGTGCTGCAAACAATTTAGCTGTCTCTCTAGCTGAAAAAGATACGCAGAAAGCCTCTCCCCCTTCTCCTGACACATGTTTTGAACCCCCCCCCCCCCGCCAGGAGCTCCAGTGTGCTCCCTGTCATACCAAAAGCACTCTCTAATGCATCTGGATACTCAGCAAGGGAAGCAGAGGGCTGGTTGACTGTCACGCCTCTTACTACATCAGTCACCAACCCCTTCAAACTTTCAACCAATCTCTGTCGCTTTTCATCATCAGAGCACTGCCACTCATCTAACAACTGAGGGGTCTTCTCCACCCACATCTCATACTCCTCTTCTCCCTCGGGGGTGGGCATTATTCCAGAGAAAATTCTTAGCTTCCAGCAGAGATCTGCTGCCTGTGCCCTGGGCCACTTATTCGCCAGGGAGGTAAGGGCTGACGCCAACTCAGACCCTCACTCTTCACTGGGGATGGGGACTAATTAAACTTCCCAAATCCAACCACTCTTTCCCCTCACTCCTCAGAAACAATAGAACCCTGTCTCTGAAATCTCCGCCCCCAACTGCGGGCAACGCAGCTTGTGACCCAGCCTGCTGGGCTCCCTTCTCCTCCTCCCTGACAGTATGGACAGGCCATGGCCCCACCTCACGGGGGCACAGATAGAAGCTGGCAGTCCCACCACCATTATGTCAGTGCTAGTCTGAACTAAAACGAGGTCTGAGCCCACCATTTTATCAAACTTTCGCACTACAATTTCAACTTTGCCAACAGCTTTAACCATACTCAAGAATTGAACTAACAATTCATCCGGGGTACGAATATCCACCCCACTCAACTTGCACGCATTAATTCCAGCAATCTCACAGAGGCACACCAGCGTTCCGCCCCAGCAGCAGCCATACCAACACTGATTTAGATAGGGCAATCACACTGCATCCAATGGAATCAATCCCAGATGAGCCCCCACAATTGTAACCCTCAGGCTCACCCAGCTTGCGTTCCTCTAGAGGAATCGGCCTTTGGCCCCGCCAAACTGGGTAATCACATTTGTGTGTAACATACCCCCAGTTACAAACCCGCAAAGCAAAATATTAGACAGTACACCACATGCCATTGAATGATAGACCTTATGAATCATAACCTGAATACAGGGTTAGTACTGAAAATAAACAAAACAAAAAAAATGGCCCAAGTCAAAGTCAAAATTACATTGGAGTTCACTCAGTAGTCATTCTTCCACCATCGGCCCCCTCTGAACATTGCCAACCTTCGGACCCTCAGATGCCAGTCCACTCCATCCGGTGGTCTACCAGCTCTCTCCACACGCGCCTTCCCTCTTTATCTCTCCTCGACAAAAGACCTCGATAAAACCTGGCTCCCAGTCACACAAGAAAGAACAACATTTCTCCCATTGGATAGCCACTGAATTTCAAAGACCTGTTATCTCTAGTCATAATCCAAACGTTGCTGCTACAAAGGAACCATTACATAACAGTGGAACCTTACATAGAAGCCATTACATTAGCCTTAGCAGTGAAACCTTACAGCGTGTTACTTCTGCAAAAGCTCCACTGAAACTGGGCAGATAACTGTTGTAACCTTGCATGAAATCACTTTAAAGTGGATTTGAAGCAGATTGACATTAATAGCATCTTCTAAATCCCCGCCTGCTATTTGCAATGTAGGCGACGCATATGTCAGATTTGTCAGGATGAGTGCAGCATGCGGGCAGAACATAGCATAAATTTCCAAAGATCTATGAAACATTTGGTGCTAAGGTTATGGGCAATGCAGTGTGATGTTTCACTGCAGATGCATCTTCCATTAAATGAAAATGTTATATTATAACTTTGATGGACAGGGAGGCAACTCAATTGAACAGTAATGGGCAATATATCCTGCAAAATTTGATATATTGTCCTAGTGTACACTACAGCTTTCGGTCCTCTGTGGACTGCAAGAAACCCTGGTCATGTATTGGTTTTAATAAATTAAACACCACAAAACATTTATTAATATGGAATCCATTATATTTTTCATTTTTAATGCAATTAAACTCCAAAAGTCTGGCATCCTCAGAGCTCTGGAAGGTTCCTCTGACTATGATTTCTGTAACATTGCCAGCACACTTTCAATGCACTCTTTATGGATGTTACATCGAAATACAATAAATTTGCCAATGAATTGATGGAATATAAGGGAAGTAGAGAAAACAAACACTGCTGAGTTCAAAGAGAACGCAGGAATCAGGGCTCCAGTATATTTAGACAGAGTGCAGGGAAAGTGAACCGCAGCAAGCTTAAATGGAGTATGCGAAACCAGACTCATGAATTTAAAATGAGTACAGGACCCAAGCACCTGGTGAGCTTAAAGAGAATGTACAAGGCAGAACCAGTGAGTTTAGAGGGAATGCTGGAACAAAGTCACTACTGTTGAATTTAAGGAGAATGGTGGATTGTATTGGTTTTATGTAATCACGTGTACCAAGGTACAGTGGAAAATATTTGTTTGCATACCTTCCAGACAGATAATTCCATACATAATTATATTTGAGGTAGTAAAACAGAATGTAGAGAAGTGTTATGGTTACAGGGAGAGTTCAGTGCAGGTAGACAAAGTAAAAGGGCCTCAGTGAGATATCTAGGAAGATGAAGAGTTTGTCTGTGAGGGAGTAAGGATAAGCACTCCTATGTTTTGAAAAGTGAGTACTGGAAATGGGGCCTCATTGAGTTTAAATGAAGTGCTGGAACAAGGTCCTGGTGAGCTCAAAAAGGGCAGGAACTCCATTGAGATATCTGAAAAATCAGGTATTGGAGTTTTACTGTGTTCACTTTTCATTCTTTTTTCTCTTCTAAAGTGAATTAGCTTTGAAGAATTACAGGAACCAGATCATAGAATTATCAATCCAGTATGGCACAGATGAAAAATATTTTGGACACTGTATCTGTGCCAGCTATTGTTTTTTTTACAGCAATTCATTCAGTGTCATTCCCCCACACTTCTCTCAAAACTTTCTGTAAATTATTTTTCTCAAGGGCTTATTCTACCATTATGGCAAAAAAAAAGTAATTACTGCACATGCAACACACATCAAAGTTGCTGGTGAACGCAGCAGGCCAGGCAGCATCTCTAGGAAGAGGTACAGTCGATGTTTCAGGCCGAGATTCCTGTTGTTTGCTTTTTAATTACTGCACATGCTGTGATTTATTCTCATGCAAAACATGCCTATCAATCACATGGCCCTCAAACTAAAAAAAACATGATTTCACTGTTTTCCTTTCTGATAACTTTGTGTTAATGATAGCTAAAGTCAACAGGTAATGAAGTTGCCACATGACCAGAGGTATTGAATTAATTCAGCTTTGACTTAATTTCTTCTCAGAGAACTTAAATGCTTTGAGTCATAGTCATAAAGCACAACCTGTCATATCCATGCCATCCTTTTTGCCCATCTATCCTAATCCTGTTTATCTGCATTAAATCCGTATCCTTCTATGCCTTGTCCATTGAAATATCTGTTTACCTGCCTCTAAAACATAGTAATTGTTTCTGAATCCACCATTTTCTGTCACAAACAAGAGAAAATCTACAGCTGCTGGAAGTCCAAGCCACACAGACAAAATGTTGGAGGAACTCAGCAGGCCAGGCAGCATCAATGGAAAAAAGTAGTCGACGTTTCGGACCAAGACCCTTTGGCAGTGCTGGAGAAAAAAAAGATGATGAGCAGATTTTAAAGGTGGGGGGAGGGAAGAGAGGAATGCAAGGTGATGGGTGAAACCAGGAGGGAAGGGATGAAGTGAAGAGCTTGGAAGTTGATTGGTGAAAGAGATACAGGGCTGGAGAAGGGGCAATCTGAAAGGAAAGGACAGAAGGCCATGGATGCAAAGGAGAAAATAGAGGGACATTTCTCACTCTCTAGCAAAGTGGGCATGCTTTGGCCTTCTCTTCAATAGTTACATCCAGTCCTGGCCACCAGGAGTAGCTGTGTGCAATTTCTTTCATGCCCACAACACCACAGTGTCCTGCATGTAGCTCGTCAAACACTTACTTACTGTTGGAGGAATGACAACACGGTAGCCCCACGGTAAATGTCATGCTTGGACTGTGAGCTCCTTCCATTCAAGCCTGGCAGGGTTTCAATTCTATGGTTGGCTCCTCTTTCTTTTTGTGAGTTACCATGTCCAGCACTTTAGATAGAACAGGCTCATTACGTGTGTGCTTCTGGACTTGCACCATAGTTATCAGAACTGTAACAGCTAAGGGAAGTCTGCACAATCCATCAGCAATCCAATGGTCCTCGGACCTCCTATACTTTATATCATACTGATGTGCTGATAGTAACAGAGTCCAACCTTGCGTTTGTCTGACAGCTAGGAAAGAACTGCCCACATGTGGACCAAAAATTGATGACAAGGGCCATTGTTCTGTCAGTAGTGTAAATTATCAACTAAAGAGGAATTAATGGAATTTCTGAACTCCAAAGATAGTTTTGAGTGCTTCCCACTCAATCTAGGCATTGTGACTTTCTGTCTTGTGTAACGTCCTTCATGCAAAAGTGATTGGACATTCTTCATCCGATGGCATGATATGTGAGGTAACTGCCCCCACACCATACGGTGATGTATTGCAGGTCAAATGTATGGGCAATGATGGGTTGAAATATGTGAGTGGTTCAGATTGTGACAAATCTGTCCATGGCCAGTGTGTCCATGGCCAGTGTGTTGATTTATTTTAAAGCACATGAACTGGTTTCATCATACTAGCTAGGTTCAGAACAATCTTTGTGTAGTATGCTCGTAGCCTTAAGAAAGATCTTAATTGACTTACATTCTATGGTAATGGAACCTCCATGATGGACTTCACCTTTATTGCTTTTGTAAAGCCCTAAGTTGTCCACTACATGGCCCAAATATTCAATCAAATATCAAAAGATCTCACACTTGTCCATCTGGACCTTGAACCAATATTCTTTGAGTCTTTGTAGTGTAGGATATACATCTTGTAGGTGCACATGCTCATTTTTCTCACTAATTGTAAGTCATCCAGATAACACCCCTGTGAGTCTGCTCAGGATCAGGTCTATCACTCGCTTAAGAAGTGCAAAAACTGAGGTGATGACAAACAGAAGCCTTTAGTACCTAAACATTCCTTTGTGAGTCACTATGGTCAACAGTTCCTGTGACTCTGGCTCCATGTGCTTCTGCGAGTGCACTTGACGTAAGTCAATCTTGCTAAGTGGGTTCAATAGATTCAATAGCTACATTTAATGTCAGAGAAATGTACACAATATACATCCTGAAATTCTTTTTCTTCACAAATATCCACGAAAACAGAGGAATGCCCCAAAGAATGAATGACAGTTAAACATGAAAACCCCAAAGCCCCTCCCAGCTCCCTCCTCCCACGCACAAACAGCATCAAGGCAATGACCACACCCCCAACTCCACCAGCAAAAGAGCATTGGCGCCCTCCACTGAGCACTCAGTGGTGCAGCAAAGCATTAATAAAGTCACAGACTTACAGTACCCCAAAGACTGCTCGTTCACCCAGTAATTTGACGTACTGCAAGTTCTCTCTCTCCCTATTAAAGGAAAAAGAGTTGTTCCCACTTCACAGTGAGAAGGGAGATATAACAAACAACTCGCTGATTTACGGTGTTAAAAGTCTGTTACATCGCTTTATCCGAGCTCTGTGACCAAAGAACTCAGGTCTCTGGACATACAGCCAGAAGCTAGCCTGATGGTTAGATAGAAATAGAAATATCTGTCTTCCATCCAATTCTGCAAAACGGTCATCATTGAGCGAAGGACAGTATTGTTCAGTCATAAGAATTGGGTTAATGGTTACCTTGTAGTCTCCACAAAGCCTTAAAGACCTACCCTTTTTAGGACAGCAGCCACTGGACTTGGTTAAACTTATAATGCTGATCCCAATACCTTGCTCTTGACCAGGCATTGCAATTCAGCCTCTACCTTTGGTCTGAGGGTGTATGGAACTTGCTTTCAAGAACTTGGGTGTTATGTTGAGCTTAAAAGTAATTGTTTGATCTAAACCTCGCAACAAAATTAAAGGTTCAGGTGAATAGTGGTCCTTTAAGACTTTAACTATGTCCTCACAAGGGTTATCACTAGGCTTAGCAGGTTAAACTAGATGCATAATAAATTAAAGAGTTTTGTGCCCATCAGAATCGCAAAAGTTGGAACGAGTATCATCTGAAATTTGATTTGCCAGTGCAAAATATTCAAGTTTTTCAGTATATAAACTCCATTGCTCTGTCTATTCATCATATGGCCCCCTTACTTCTAAATATAATCGTCATTTTCAAACACAATCATGTTCCAGAAAAGTTAACTAATTTTAACATCTATCTCCCTCTCTTATTTATTTTATTTAACCATCCCATTGTCTTTCTCTCCCCTTGGATCCTCCACTCATCTCACTTCCTGTGGCCGTTTTCTTGTGGCGTGCAGCATCTCCATTTCACTGGCCCATGTTACACAGCAGTACATTGCCAACATTGCACGTGGACTTTTCTTGCCGAAAGGAACAAAACAATAAATATCGCATGGTGACTTGTCACTTCATCGCCAGTTGTTATGTTTGTGATTCTGGGAAGCCGGGTGGCCATGAATAACAAACATGAGAGACGGAGAGGTGAGGAAGAAATGTGCTGCTATTTATTTTACTTGTTTGTTATCTACCCAGAATTCCCTCTCACTTTACACTCAGTACATAACACACAGGGGAGCTTGTCAGCAACCCATAAGGTTCAAATTATACGTGAATACATAACAGATAACTCTACCGTAGGGCAAAACACGGTTGCCATCTGCCCTATTTATGCCTTTCATAGTCTTGTGTACTTCTCTCAGGTCACCTGTCAGCCTCCTCTATCCCATGGAAAATACAGTTGAAGTCAGAAGTTTACATACACCTTAGCCAAATACATTTAAACTCAGTTTTTCACAATTCTTGACATTTAATCCTAGAAAACATTCCCTGTCTTAGGTCAGTTAGGATCATTACTTTACACCCTATCCTCGTTATATGCAGGGGATACGTTCCTCGAAGTCGACGCATAATGTGAAAATGCATAATGTGAATAATTATTTAAATGGAGAAAATAGGGATGCGTTCTTGAGAGCTTCCTAAATATGTTTTATCTGTGTGCAAGGGGTTTCTTCTTTTATGTTACTGTGTAGGCTAATTAAAATGGCTTCTTTGTTATGTTATAATCAAAATGGCTTCTCTGTGATGTTAACTGCTGAGACAGTGGTTCTCTTTCTAGCAGCTTGTTTGGGTTATATTACTGATAAGGAGGATTGTATCCATTTATTAACCAATTAGGATAAGTGTTATTCTTTCTTGTGTGTCTGTAAGTTATTGTGATGCCCGGATTTTTGGGCAGAAGGCACGATGGGGAGAGAGAGAGTGGATGCGATGCCGTGAGCTGGCCGACGGGTCGGACCCCAAGTCGGAGTCCGAGGTCCAAGGTCTTCGGCGAGCAGAGGAGACGAAGGCAGACTCATGTGGAGAGTCTGGTCGACCACCGTGGTTGGACCCAGGCGGCGGGTCGAGGTGGTCAGAGGGGATCGAATGGTGAAAAGAGGATCGGTACTAGAGCTCCAACTGTTTGTGCACAAAGAGATTGAACTTTGATAAGTTTGGCGCCTTTTATTTTCCTTTTATATTTTATCTCTATCAATTACATAGTTCCAGTAATATCTGTAAACTGTAATTCATTTAATTGTCTATGGTGTATTGTCTGCTATTTGGGCGGGGTGGGGTACATCACACAGCATACACACAAACTTAATTACCCAGTTTGGCAGGGCCAAGGGCTGTTTCCCCTAGACGACAGTGAGTTGAGCGACCCTGAGGTTTAACGGGGGGGCTACATGTAATTTATTCACATTTTCATACCAATACGACACAAAAGCAGTACCACAAGGCAACATTCGTATTATATTTCATCAATTTCAGGTAATATTCAATGTAATAAATCATAAAAAGTTAACATACTAGGTTGCACAGTACTCACTAACAGTGGCAGGTATGTTCGTTCCAGGAGATGAGTGGTTGTTGTGGTGTCGAGCAGCTTTACATGGATGAGCTGGATGGTTGTGCGTCGTCAGGATCATCAAGGACAGCGAAGGGGTGAAGGAAGACTCACAAAACTCTCAGTACAGCCGGCAGCAGGAGATGACACCGGTTTGAAGAAAGTGGTGAGGATTGTTTGCTTGGCAGCATTTTGTTTCTCAGCATAAATTTGCTTGTAGGGAAGAAGGCTTGACTGCAGGGAATGACTGAAATGCTGACTCCGTTCTAAACTTGGGTCCATGTCCATCGCCATTTGTGCCATGTGTTCCACAGCCTTAAAAAATTCTGCCAGTTGCTTCAGAGTGGAAGGCCTGACCTCTTTCCAGGATTCATCAGTGTTGTTGATGGCATGTCTGATGTTGAAGGACTTCCGCCATTCCCTCACCATTGGTAAGCTCCCGGGATTTTCAGAATCCTCTGTTGCTTGCGGCATCTGAGAGACAGTTCGCCATAAAAAAATACGCCTTGAATGTGGATATCACACCTTGGTCGAGTGGTTGAATCAGCGATGTTGTGTTAGGCAGCAGGAAATGCACTGTTAATGTTAGGATGAACGCTGTCCAAATATTTAGGATGGGCTGGTGCATTGTCAAGCAACAAAAGAACTTTAAAGGCAAGATTCTGTTCCCAGTAGCAGTGTTCAACATCAACAGCAAAATGATTAGCAAACCAATCTTCAAAGATTTGACCAGTGACCCATGCTTTCTTGTTAGCTGCCCAGTGGACAGGAAGCATATTCTTACTCAAACCCTTAAGAGCACGGGGGTTTAGTGAATGGTAAACTAAGAGAGGCTTCATCTTATAGTCTCCTTCGGCATTGGAACACGTAAGCAAAATCAAACTATTGCTGCCTTGAAACTTGACGCAGTTTTTTCGTTCTTAAGTGCATTTCAGCATACGCTTCCAAAAAAACCTGGTCTTGTCTGCATTGAACGCCTGCTTTGGTGTGATGCCTAACTCAGCTACCATAGCCCGCAACTGCACGGGGTAGCATCCCAGAGCTGTGTTACCTTCACCTGATGCCACCCTGTTTATAATTTCCAATTTGTTTTCCAAGTGTTAAAGTGGTTCACTGCTGCTTGGCTGATGGCCCAGGACTTGACACCAGACAATTTGGAGGCATAGTTAAATATTTCAAGCACAAAATCACTGCACCATAGGTAAAAACACAAAAGTTTAAGAGCGCAAGATCACACATCCACGTGTTGCCAAAACCAATACGAGACTAGAAGGAGTGAGACTGTGAGGCGTGCGCACGTGACTTGTATTGGTGGGACAGTAGTGTTCCTCGTATAACTGTGAGTTTTGGACTCATGTAATGAGAAATTGGTAGAAATAGGTTCCTCGCATGACTGTGAATCTGTATTGTCTGAAGATGCATATAACGAGTTTAGGGTGTATTTTAATAATGTGAAATGTCAGAATAATAGTAGAGAGAATGATTTATTTCAGCTTTTGTTTCTTTCATCATATTCCCAGTGGGTTTGAAGTTTACATACACTTTGTTAGTATTTGGTAGCATTGCCTTTAAATTGTTTAACTTGGGTCAAACGTTTTGGGTAGCTTTCCACAAGCTTCTCACAATAAGTTGCTGGAATTTTGTTCCATTCCTCCAGACTGAACTGGCATAACTGAGCAACACACATCAAAGTTGCTGGTGAACGCAGCAGGCCAGGCAGCATCTCTAGGAAGAGGTGCAGTGGACGTTTCAGGCCGAGACCCTTCGTCAGGACTAACTAAAGGAAGAGTGAGTAAGGGATTTGAAAGTTGGAGGGGGAGGGGGAGATCCAAAATGATAGGAGAAGACAGGAGGGGGAGGGATGGAGCCAAGAGCTGGACAGGTGATTGGCAAAAGGGAATACGAGAGGATCATGGGACAGGAGGTCCGGGAAGAAAGACAAGGAGGTGGGGGGGGACCCAGAGGATGGGCAAGAGATATATTCAAAGGGACAGAGGGAGAAAAAGGAGAGTGAGAGAAAGAATGTGTGCATATAAATAAGTAACAGATGGGGTACGAGGGGGAGGTGGGGCCTAGCGGAAGTTAGAGAAGTCGATGTTCATGCCATCAGGTTGGAGGCTACCCAGACGGAATATAAGGTGTTGTTCCTCCAACCTGAGTGTGGCTTCATCTTTACAGTAGAGGAGGCCGTGGATAGACATGTCAGAATGGGAATGGGATGTGGAATTAAAATGTGTGGCCACTGGGAGATCCTGCTTTCTCTGGCGGACAGAGCGTAGATGTTCAGTAAAGCGGTCTCCCAGTCTGCGTCGGGTCTCGCCAATATATAAAAGGCCACATCGGGAGCACCGGACGCAGTATATCACCCCAGTCGAATCACAGGTGAAGTGCCACCTCACCTGGAAGGACTGTTTGGGGCCCTGAATGGAGGTAAGGGAGGAAGTGTAAGGGCATGTGTAGCACTTGTTCCGCTTACATGGATAAGTGCCAGGAGGGAGATCAGTGGGGAGGGATGGGGGGGACGAGTGGACAAGGGAGTTGTGTAGGGAGCGATCCCTGCGGAATGCAGAGAGAGGGAGGGAGGGAAAGATGTGCTTAGTGGTGGGATCCCGTTGGAGGTGGCGGAAGTTACGAAGCTACCCCGCAGTTCCCGTTTCTACCTCCTACCCAAGATCCACAAACCTGCCTGTCCTGGCCGACCTATTGTCTCAGCTTGCTCTTGCTCCACCGAACTCATTTCTGCATACCTCGACACTATTTTATCAGCCCTTGTTCAATCCCTTCCAACCTATATTCGTGACACTTCTCACGCTCTTAAACTTTTCGATGATTTTAAGTTCCCTGGCCCTCACCGCTTTATTTTCACCATGGATGTCCAGTCCTTATGTACTTCCATCCCCAATCAGGAAGGTCTCAAAGCTCTACGCTTCTTTTTGGATTCCAGACCTAATCAGTTCCCCTCTACCACCACTCTGCTCCGTCTAGCGGAATTAGTCCTTACTCTTAATAATTTCTCCTTTGGCTCCTCCCACTTCCTCCAAACTAAAGGTGTAGCTATGGGCACTCGTATGGGTCCTAGCTATGCCTGCCTTTTTGTTGGGTTTGTGGAACAATCTATGTTCCATGCCTATTCTGGTATCTGTCCCCCACTTTTCCTTCGCTACATCGACGACTGCATTGGCGTTGCTTCCTGCACGCATGCAGAACTTGTTGACTTTATTAACTTTGCCTCCAACTTTCACCCTGCCCTCAAGTTTACCTGGTCCATTTCCGACACCTCCCTCCCCTTTCTAGATCTTTCTGTCTCTGTCTGTGGAGACAGCTTATCCACTGATGTCTACTATAAGCCTACTGACTCTCACAGCTATCTGGACTATTCCTCTTCTCACCCTGTCTCTTGCAAAAACGCCATCCCCTTCTCGCAATTCCTCCGTCTCCGCCGCATCTGCTCTCAGGATGAGGCTTTTCATTCTAGGACGAGGGAGATGTCTTCATTTTTTAAAGAAAGGGGCTTCCCTTCCTCCACTATCAACTCTGCTCTTAAACGCATCTCTCCCATTTCACGTACATCTGCTCTCACTCCATCCTCCCGCCACCCCACTAGGAATAGGGTTCCCCTGGTCCTCACCTACCACCCCACCAGCCTCCGGGTCCAACATATTATTCTCCGTAACTTCCGCCACCTCCAACGGGATCCCACCACTAAGCACATCTTTCCCTCCCCCCCTCTCTCTGCATTCTGCAGGGATCGCTCCCTACACAACTCCCTTGTCCATTTGTCTCCCCCATCCCTCCCCACTGATCTCCCTCCTGGCACTTATCCGTGTAAGCGGAACAAGTGCTACACATGCCCTTACACTTCCTCCCTTACCACCATTCAGGGCCCCAAACAGTCCTTCCAGGTGAGGTGGCATTTCACCTGTGAGTCGACTGGGGTGATATACTGCGTCCAGTGCTCCCGATGTGGCCTTTTATATATTGGCGAGACCCGACGCAGACTGGGAGACCGCTTTGCTGAACATCTACGCTCTGTCCGCCAGAGAAAGCAGGATCTCCCAGTGGCCACACATGTTAATTCCACATCCCATTCCCATTCTGACATGTCTATCCACGGCCTCCTCTACTGTAAAGATGAAGCCACACTCAGGTTGGAGGAACAACACCTTATATTCCATCTGGGTAGCCTCCAACCTGATGGCATGAACATCGACTTCTCTAACTTCCGCTAATGCCCCACCTCCCCCTCGTACCCCATCTGTTACTTATTTATATGCACACATTCTTTCTCTCACTCTCCTTTTTCTCCCTCTGTCCCTCTGAATATACCTCTTGCCCATCCTCTGGGTCCCCCCCCCTGTCTTTCTTCCTGGACCTCCTGTCCCATGATCCTCTCATATCCCTTTTTGCCAATCACCTGTCCAGCTCTTGGCTCCATCCCTCCCCCTCCTGTCTTCTCCTATCATTTTGGATCTCCCCCTCCCCCTCCAACTTTCAAATCCCTTACTCACTCTTCCTTCAGTTAGTCCTGACGAAGGGTCTCGGCCTGAAACGTCGACTGTACCTCTTCCTACAGATGCTGCCTGGCCTGCTGCGTTCACCAGCAACTTTGATGTGTGTTGCTTGAATTTCCAGCATCTGCAGAATTCCTGTTGTTTGCTGGCATAACTGAGTCAGGCATGTAGGCCTCCTTGTTCTCACACACTTTTTCAGTTCTGCCCACAAATTTCGGATTGAGGTCAGGGCTTTGTGATGGCCATTCCAATACTTTGACTTTGTTGTCCTTAAGCAATTTTGCCATATCCATTTGGAAGACCCTTCTGCGACAAAACTTTAACTTCCTGGCTGATGTCTTGAGATGTTGCTTCAATATATCCACACAATTTTCCTTCCTCATAATGCCATCTATTTTGTGAGGTGCACCAGTCCCTCCTGCAGCAAAGCACTCCCACAACATGATGCTGTCACCCCCATGCTTCACGGTTGGGATGGTGTTCTTCGGCTTGCAAGCCTCACCCTTTTTCTCCAAACATAACAGCGGTCATTATGGCCAAACAGTTCAATTTTTGTTTCATCAGACCAGAGGACATTTCTCCAAAAAGTAAGATCTTTGTCCCCATGTGCACTTGCAAACTGTAGTCTGGTTTTTTATGGCGGTTTTGGAGCAGTGGCTTCTTCCTTGCTGAGCAGCCTTTCAGGTTATGTTGATATAGGTCTTGTTTTACTGTGGATATAGATACTTGTCTACCTGTTTCCTCCAGCATCTTCACAAGGTCCTTTGCTGTTGTTCTGGGATTGACTTGCACTTTTCGCACCAAAGTACGTTCATCTCTAGGAGACAGAATGTGTCTCCTTCCTGAGCGGTACAACAGCTGTGTGGTCTCTTGGTGTTTATACTTGTGTACTATTGTTTGTACAGATGAACGTGGTATTTTCAGGCATTTGGAAATTGCTCCCAAGGATGAACCAGACTTGTGGAGGTCCACAATTTTTTTCTGAGGTCTTGGCTGATTTCTTTTGATTTTGTTTGTAAACTTCTGACCCACTGGAATCGTGATATAGTTAATAAAAAGTGAAATAATCTGTCTGTAAACAAATGTTGGAAAAATTACTCATGTTGTGCACAAAGTAGATGTCCTCAACGTCTTGCCAAAACTATAGTTTGCTAATAAGAAATCTGTGGAGTGGCTAAACAATGAGTTTTAATGACTTCAACCAGAGTGTATGTAGAGTTCTGACTTCAATTGTGAGTCAATTCTGTCCTACCTCTCCTGATAATTAAATTCAACCAGTCTGGGCAACAGTCATGTCAAAAGACAAAGTCAAGTTTATTGCTGTTACACAATGTAGATGCTTATTTGCAGCAGCATCAAAGACACATAGCATCATAGAAGTAGTATTCACAATTAAGTATAGACGATACAGAATCTTGATAAAAAAAGAACACAATTACAATGAAAAAGCAATGTTTACTTCTGTACAAAGTGATCATAGTGTTGCTAAACACTATCAGGCTTGCATTAATTCAGTTTCTACTCTGAGAACTTAAACACTATGAGTCACAGAGTCATTTCTTTAGCCGGGGGTGTTGAATCTGTGGAATTCATTGCCACAAACGGCTGTGGAGGACAAGTCATTGAGTATATTTAAAGTGGTGATTGATAGGTTCTTGAGTAGTAAAGGCATCAAAGCTTACAGGGAGAAGGCAGGAAATAGGGTTGAGAGGGAAAATCAATCAGACCTGATTGAGTGGCAGAGTGGACTCGATGGATCAAATGGCCTAATTCTGATTCTATATCATATGCTCTTGTATCCTCTGCATTTATTTTGAGGTGCTATCGAATCTTGTAGGTCAAAAGCTTAAATCGTGAAATTCCCAACAGAAATGAAAAATGCCAAAGTAAATGGGTAAATACATGGGTAAAAATGTGTAAATGATCAAAAAGTTTCTCAGTGATGGTAAAAGTTAAAGAAAGCCAAAAATGTTGAAGACTTCCTCAAAGCAAATCTCAGCAGGAGCAGAACGGAGGGTATCCCACTCCCTGTGCAAAACCTCCGCCCACCTCACCACTCCTCACCACCCAGCTTCCCGTTCTCCCATCTCTAGCATTAAATTAGGGGACTGCTGGGCAGTGTGGCTCAAAGGGCTGGAAAGGCCTACCCCACACCGAATCTCAATCAATAAATAATATTCTGAGGGAGGAGATGGTACAGTTCCCCTGAATCAATTTAAAGGTTTAAATCCCTAGCAACCTATACAGTTATCAAGTGCATGTTAGGAAGGGTAATGTGACAATGACTGCTCATGAAACTTAACATTGCATGTTTTAACAGTCGTGTAAAGAGACTTGCCTTTTTTCTGTGTTCTATAAATCTTAGAAGAAAATAGAAGTAAATTCGAACCATCTTCATTAAATAGTCCTCAGGTGATGCATGGACACCTAATCTTAAATATGATTCATCTGTTCTCAAGGAACAACTGTTTCCTTGAAAGGAAGACAATTGGTGGAATTGAAGAAGGGCGCAAATTGTTGTCATGAAGTGATAGAGGATGGAAATAGGCTCATCAGCCCAGCACATCTTCACTGACCTTCTGCCACCCATTTACACAAATCCTATATTAATCCTATTTTCCTTCCATTCTAAATACTCCTTCCAGATCCTCCCTACCGAATTATTGTCCGGCTTTACAGAGCTGGCTGCTCTGCGCTTCTGCCCCACTGGTGTGAAAACTGGGGACCGAGGCTTGGCTTAGGCCTACTCTGGCTGCTCTGGGAGCAGGTCTGGGACTCATTCTGGTTTGGAATGCTGTTGACTCACTTCATTTGTTTGCACAATGAGCTTTTTTTTAACCTCCCTCTTTCTCTGTGCAGTGGTGTTTGTTTTTTTTGTTTTTTTAAATTGGGTTATTCACGTTTCTTGCTTTGTGACTGCCTCTAAGCAGACAAATTTCAAGGTGTGTAATTTATAGATTTATTTGATAATGTACTTTGAATTTTGAATCTACTTGTTACTTGCACACTGCAGGTAATTTGCAGCGGCCAACCAATGCACTGACCCACGAATTGTTGAAGTTTGGGAGGAAACCTGAACACTTGGAGGAAATGCACACACTCAGAGAGAGAGAGAGAGAGCGCAAGCATGCAAATTCCACACAGGCAGCGCTACAAGGCAGGATTGAACCTACCTCTCTGGTGTGAGATGGCACTTCGACTAGCTGCACACTGTGACACCCTGAGAAGAGGTAAAACGTAAATAAGAGGATTGAACTGGCTGAACTTCCAGGGAGGACTTGGCTAGTCAGGGATTTAATTAAATTGGAGAACATTAGAAAAAGAGTGAGTGATGTTAAAGTGAGATCAGCTGTTATCAATAAAAATGCAAAAAGTACCCAGAATGAACTGAAACTATTAATATATAATAAGTGCAACAAGGAGAACTATAACATGCCACAGGAAGATCAGTTCTGGAATTAAAAATTTAAACAAGAAAAAAGGTGAAAGCAAAGAAGCTCCTGGGATACCCAGCCAGTTTGATTCACTGTACATGACATCAGAAAGTGGTAAATCTGTAGATAAAACAATAGCAATGGGAGCAATATTATTCAGCTGTAGCATTGAAGAAATGTGCTCCAGAATGAGCTGTGCCTTTACTGAAGCTATTCCAGCACACTTACAACAATAGATCTGTCTGATGAAGTGGAAAATAACCCTTGTGTGTCCTGTTTGCTGAAAAGATAAAATGAGTTTGTTCAAATATGACCCAACCCCTATTCTCAATCACAACAAAATGATGTAAACTTCTCGTGGTAGCACTATGAAGTGGCACTTGCTATTTCTCAGTTTGAATTTTGCAAGGACCATGAAGCTCTAGATCTTATCACGTACCAAACAGCTTAATTCCAAAAGCGGCCTTTCCATATTAACAACATTTGACAGAGTGTGATACTTAAGGTGTACTGAACTGCTTCCTTAAGGTTATTATAGCTGGGGGTGGTAACGGGGACAATTTCCCACTGCCTATTGAATATTCCCAATGGCGCACACCTCAAATAGCCTCTGACTACCAAGTCCAGCTCCTGGCCTTCACGTGTGGCTTAGCTACTAAGCCCAGCAAAATCATTTCTACTGACAGGAGAAGGGGCAAAGATGTGTTACTGGTGCCTTAAAACCAGTCACTTCGGGCAGATGGGGCTCAACAGCTGTGGTTGGCAGCTCATCTAGGAGAAGAAAAACTCTGATCTCAAACCTCCACTACCTTGCAGCCATACCCACTCATGAGGAATGCTTCGGGAGTAAACCACAAGGGAAAAATCCGGAGTTAGAGTTCCTAAAGCAGTCCTATATTGAGCCAATGCTGACTGGCATCTCCTGCAATGCTGCTGGTGCCAAACTGTATCGGTCTCTGCCATTCCTTTGGATTCATTAATTGCATGGAGAACGGGAGCTTGCTACATGGGCAGCACCTTGCTCTCCATATTGTACTGCCCAAACTAGCATATCTAGACAGCTAGGACATAATATCCAGTATCAGCTCTGACCGACGGAGGCCTCGGAGACTGAACAACTGAAATCAAAGGGGAAGCACACTGCTCAGAGTAGTTGGAATCGAATATCAGACAAAGGAAGATGGCTGTGATTATCAAAGGTCAATCATTCCAACTACAGGACATTACTGAAAGTATTCTGTGCTCAAACAGCTTCGGATGCTCCATCGTTGACCTTTCGTTGATCATAAATTCAGGATTGGGGAAGTTCAATAAGAGTTCTTCAATATTCAATTTCATTTGTAATTCCTGAGTAAATGCGGCAGACTGTAAATGATAAGTAACATTTGGTTTACAGAAGTGTCAGACAATGACTTCTCTAGCAACAGAGAATTCAGTCACCCACACTTGACATGTAATGACATTGTCAGAGCTAATATCCCCACCATTTAGCATGCTGGGGAGACTCCATTTATCTGCACCTAATGCACTAGTCACATAAATCAAAGTTGAAAGGAAATTTATTATCAAAATACATATATGTTACCATATACAACCTTGAGATTCAGTTCCTTCAGGGCAGTTACAGGAAATAAAAAAATATAATAGAATTTTACAAAAAAATCTATACATAGATAGGCAAAGATTGACAACCAATCAACGTGCATAATGAGATAAATTGTGCAAACACACAAACCGAGAACAAGAGTTGTTTGGAAAGGATCTTTGGAAGTGAGTCATTAGGTTGTAGAATCAGTTCAAAGAGTGGGGAATGAAGTTATCCATGCCAAATGTCCACAATAGGGAGGCCACAAGTGCAAGTCAGGGAGTGGATACTGAAGAGAACGACTCAACTCATGAAGTCCTTTGGACCATCTACAAGTAATAAGTCAGTGGTGTGATGGAATGCTCTCCACATGGCTGAATTTGAATTGCTCCAACAATTTGCAAGAAGCTCAGCAATGTCCAAATCAAATCAGTCCACTTGACTGGCTCTGATTGAACAAGGAAACATTTATTACTTAGACCAATGGCACACAACGGTTGTGATGGGTACTGTCTGCAAAATGCACTGCCAATACTCACTGAGGCAGCTCTAACTGAAGACTATAGCCTCTGTCACCAAGAAGGGTAAGGGAGCTGACCACCTTTAAAATCATATACAATTCTGACTTAGAAATTTCACATCAGTCATTCACCACCAGGTCTAAATTCTGGCATTCCCCCTGCAGTATTTTGAGACCAACGTTGTGAAAAAGATGGGGGCAGCTCAATAAGATACTGTAGTTCCTTGCCATCTTCTTAAGGGCCATCAAAAATGGGTAATAATTGCCTTGTCAGCAACATTAATATTTGAAAGTTAGTCAAATAAAATGGAAGTACAACAATGTCTAGGGATTTAATTTGGCAATAAACACAACTTGGGGAAATACTATAAACAATAGTGACATACAATAATGGGTATCATTTGAAACTGTATTAAACATACTGCTCTAAAACAGGGACAGATAATTCACTGAAGAGATTCAAGGAATGGCTAAAAGCAAAATACAAAATTAGTTTACATTGTGTACTTGTACAGTAGAGGAGGGCATTACTCATAAAAAGACAAGATTGGAAATCAAAAAATTGTAAAGTTGAGGAACTGTGAAATTAAATTATTCAACAAACTAATAAAGCAAAATATTTTGAACAACACACACAATATGCTGGAGGAGCTCGGTGGCCTGGCAGCATTTATGGAAAAGGGTAAATATTTGATGTTTTAGGCCGAGACCCTTCATCAGGACTGGAAAAAAAGACGAGAAGTTAGAGCAAGGTAGGGGGAGGGGTGGAACAAGTGCAAGTTGATAGATGAAACTGGGAGGGGGGAGGGATGAAGTAAAGAATTGGGAAGTTGATTAGTGAAATAGATAAAAGGTTGGAGAAGGTGGTATCTGATAGGATAGGGGGGAAGACCATGGAAGAAAGGGAAGGGGGCGGAACAAGAAAGTCAGGCTGACAACAAAGTAAGGAAAACATGGACAGGATAAAGTGGAAGCCAACATAATGAAATAGCTGTCATATTTAATAATTTCTTAGCTCTTGTGGATATGAAGACAGACTTGAGAATTAATGGAGGTGTTTTAGCCTTTGTAAGTGGCCAGGTTTTGGGAGTGGTTGTGAGCATGAAACTAGTCTACATGAGACATTGGAGTAGAAAAGCAGCATCCACCACTGAAGATCCTCACCACACAGACCATGCTCTTTTCTCACTGCTGCCATCAGGAAGAAGGTGCGAGTGCCTTAGGACTCACACCAGCAGATTCAAAATCAGTTATTATCCCTCAATCATCAGGCTCTTGAACAAAAGGAGACAACTGCACTCATTCTACTCCTGGTGTTCCCACAAACGATTGTCTTATTTTAAGGACTCTTTATCTTGTTACTTCATGCTCATTACTTATTGCTATTTATTTATATCTGCAGTTGCAGTTTGTTGCCCATCGATCCTGTTTACAGTTACTTTTCTGTAGATTTGCTAAGTATGCCCACAGAAAAAAAATTTCAAGGTTGTATGGGGTGACATCTATGTATTCTGATAATAAATACAACTTTGAACTTGGGGTTCAAATTAACAGACTTCAGAAATTCATTTCCAACCAGATGAGTTCTACATTTAACGTGTTGTATTGGGGAAATCCCCTCCTGTGGCTATATCAATGATTCTGATGTGTGTAGTTATATCAACAAGGTTGAGGATACTTGTTCAATTCTCAGAGGTCTTCTGATCTTCCTGGGGCAGTCAGGAGCCCAACATAATTGGGAATAGCCCAGGGCTGATGAATGTGCTAATAAAATCTGTAGCTTTCCTGAATAACAATATTGAGAGTTTGTACTAGAAGCTTTGGTTAAATATTTGGTGCAATTTTGTAAATTTTACCACGCACTTTGTTATCCTTGGAGCGTGGATAACCTCACTTAGCTCAACTCTAACCTGACTGCAGAATAGATGGATTCACTTTCAAGTACTCTACAACTCATGTTCTCAGTATTATCTGTCTATCTAGTCTTGTTTTCCATATTGGTTGTTTGTCCATCTTTGTTTGGGTGTATTTTCTTGGATTCTGTTATATTTCTTTGTTTTACTGTGAATGTTTGCAAGAAAGTGAATCTCAGGGTAGTGCAGTATATAATGACGTTTCCATGCCTTGGTAGCTGCCCTACTGAAGCTGCCCAGAACGGCTGGAAGACCAAGATTTTTCCTGTAGAAGTGGGATGCAGGGGATTCGTTGCTACATCTACGACCAGTCTATTGAAGAAGATGGGGGTGAGGGGTCACTCCCTCCAACAAGCAATCAAGTCTTTGTCAGATGCAGCAGAAGAAAGCAGTAGTTGGATTTGGATTAAAAGGAAAGACAACAACTGGGCTACAAGATGAAGACAGGAGGGTATGGAACTGAAGGGGGCATATCTGGGATGCCAAGTAGCACCGTTGAGCCCTCTGGAGATGCCGTGGGCTTATCAACGAAACGTCAAAGAAGGAGGGTGCCCACCTGAAGACCCCAATGACGTACCTACCCTCCCTCCTTGTCACCACTCCAAGCCCACTGCCAACATCTAGAGTGCTGACTTACCATAAGGATTGAAACATCAAGTCCTAGTAGCTCTACTAATTACTTTGAATTTGAATTATTATTGAAACTCACAGTCACCAAGGCCCACACTTCAATGAATGTTTCTATATTGTCCCAGGGAAGGGACATGATGGGCAAATGGAAGAGGTTTGGAGTGGTGGAGAGTTCCCCTAGTACCTGCAGCATCACAGGATAGAGGGGGTTTAGCACACGTTGGCTTTAAGTGGAGGCTAAGCTACCTTGATCCAACTGAACACCAAAGAAGCTTGAGGTGATGTCAGGCACTGGCAGATACATGCAGCATTGTGGAACAGATGTTGCTGCTAGCTGGACATACTGGTCACATGTACCGGTAGCTCTTTACGTGAAAGTTGCTCTCAGCGTCTGCAACAGTTCAAGAAAGTGGTTCGTCAGCTCTTTCTCAAGGACTAATTTCTGCAGAGCATTTTGCATTGGGAAGGCAAAGATCCAGTTGTCATGGTCTATGTGGGTATCAACAACATAGGAAGAATGAGGAAAAACGTTCTGAAGGTATTTTAGCAGCTGACAACTAAATTATTATCAGATGACATAGGAGCAGAATTAAGCCATTTGACCCATTGAGTCTGCTCCACCATTCCATTATGGCTGATTTATTGTCCCTCTCAACCCCATTCTCTTGCCTTTTCCATGAAATCTTTGAGCCTTTACTAATCAAGAACCTATCAACCTCCACTTACAATGTACCTAAAAGACTTGGCCTACAAAGCTGTCTGTGGCAATGAGTTCCAAAGATTCACTACCTACTGGCTAAAGAAATGCCTCCTTATCTCTATCTAAAGGGACATCCCTCTAGTTTTAGGCTGTGATCTCTGGTCCTAGACTCCCTCACTATAGGAAACTTCATCTTCTCCATATCCACCCCTCCAAAGCTTTTCAATATTCAACAATGAGATCTTCCCCTCATGCTTCTAAACGTGACTGCATACAGGCCCAGAGTCTTTAAACACTCTCTCATGTTAACCTTTTCAGTCCCAGAATTATTTTCTTGAACTTCCTCTCAACCATCTCCAATGCCAGCCATATACTTTCTTAAGTTAGGGGCCCAAAACTGCCTACATTATTCAAAGTGTGCTCTGACCAATACATTATAAAGCTTCAACATTACATCCTTGCTTTTATTTTCTAGTTTTCTCGAAACTGTAAAGTTAGCTTTCATTTCCTTCCTTACCACCTACTCAACCAATAAGTTAACCTCTAGGGAATCCTGCACAAGAACTCCCAAGTCCCTTTACACCTCTAATTTTTGATTTTTTTCCCCTTTTAGAAAATAGTCTATGCCTTTATTCCTTCAATCAACGTGCATTGCCGTACAATCCTCAATTCTAGATTCCATCTCTCACTTCGTTGCCCATTCATTAACCTAAGTCCCTCTGCAGACTCGCTGCTTCCTCAACTCTACATGCTCTTCCAACTTCTACTGTATAATCTGCAAACTTGGCCACAAAGCCATCAATTTTGTCATTCAAATCATTGACATATAACGTGAAAAGGAGCAGCCCAACACCACCTGTCACCCAGTGCAGATATGGCCCAAGTGCGGAGTGAGAATCACTGAAACAGGTCGATAGTTCACAAACTTTAATGCGAACAATGTTAAGGGGTAAAGTAAACAATAAATGCTAGGCCAAGCAGGGCCATTAACTAAAACTCTCAGATGGAAAACAAAGCCTACACTACAGCTGAAAGGAACAACTAAGAATAAAACAAGCACCGCTAGTATTCAGAGTCAGTTGACTCGATAGTCCAATTTCAGAGGCAGTGAAGCACTGCTGTGTCCAAGTCTCAACAAATACTACGACAGAATGAATGGAGTTAAGTGCTGTCACAATGAAATAATAATTAGCTGACATGTGCATATTTGTTTGTCATATATATTAATGATCTGGATGATGGGGTTGTAAATTGGA
The DNA here is from genome assembly GCF_030028105.1 of Mobula birostris. NCBI lineage: Eukaryota > Metazoa > Chordata > Chondrichthyes > Myliobatiformes > Myliobatidae > Mobula > Mobula birostris. Next base: position 32,179,605 of record NC_092391.1, on the reverse strand, counting down.
TTAGTAGGTATGCAGATGATATTAAGATAGGTGGAGCTGTGGATAATGGAGTAGGTTTTCAAAGCTTTCAGAGAGATTTAGACCACTTAGAAGAGTGTGCTGAAAGATGGCAGATGGAGTTTAATGCTGATGAATGTGAGGAGCCACATTTTGGTAGGCCTAATTAAAATAGGACATACATGGTAAATGGTAGGGCATTGAAGAATGCTATAGAACAGAGGGATCTAGGAATGCATAGTTCCCTGAAGATGGGATCTCATGTGGATAGGGTGGCGAAGGAAGCTTTTGGTATGCTGGCCTTTATAAATCAGAGCATTGAGTATAGGAGTTGGGAATTAATGTTGAAATTGTACAAGGCATTGGTAAGGCCAAATTTGGAGTATTGTGTACAGTTCTGGTCACCCAATTATAGGAAAGATGTCAATAAAATTGAGAGAGTACAGAGGAGATTTACTAAAATGTTGCCTGGGTTTCATCTCCTAAGTTACAGAGAAAGGTTGAACAAGTTGGGTCTTTATTCTTTGGAGCGTAGAAGGTTGAGGGGGGACTTGATAGAGGTATTTAAAATTATGAGGGGGATAGATAGAGTTGACGTGGATAAGCTTTTTCCATTGAGAGTGGGGGAGATTCAAACAAGAGGACATGAGTTGAGAGCTAAAGGGCAAAAGTTTAGGGGTAACGTGAGGAGGAACTTCTTTACTCAGAGGGTGGTAGCTGTGTGGAACGAGCTTCCAGCAGAAGTGGTTGAGGCAGGTTCGATGTTGCCACTTATAGTTAAATTGGATAGATATATGGACAGGAAAGGAACGGAGGGTTATGGGCTGAGTGCAGGTCGGTGGGACTAGGTGAGAGTAAGAGTTCGGCACGGACTAGAAGGGCCGAGATTGCCTGTTTCTGTGCTGTAATTGTAATATGGTTATATTCACGAGCACAGTTGCCAAATCTGCTGTGCTGCTGAATCTGTGAGTTGTGACATCACCAGGCTCAAGCTGCCAACCAGAAAAGGCCCTCTTTATTCCCATCCTTTGCCTCTTGCCAGTCAGCCAATCTTCTATCCATGCTAATATATTTCCATGGGCTCTTATCTTGTTAAGCAGTGTCACGTGTGGCATCCTGTCAAAGGCAAAGGCAGTCCCTAAAGGTTACCTGGCCATGTGCAAACTGGCCTAGGGCTAAAAAAAGATCAGAGAGTTAAATGCATGGCTCATAGATTGTTGTGGGAGAATTTGTTTTAATTCATGGGACATTGGTATCAGTATTGGAGAAGGAGGGAGCTGTTCCAATGGGAGGTTCTCATTGTGAACTAGGCTGGGACCAGGATCATGGTGATTCACATTACTAGGGGTAAGGATAGGTCTTTAAACTAAACAGTATAGTGCAACAGCTTGAAGAATGTGGAGAAAGTAAAAGTGAATGAAAGGGCGATAAAATAAAGTGAAGGAGAAGTCTCCAGAAAAAAAGAATAGACAAAAAGTTTCAAAAACGGTAAGCATTTAACTTCAAACAACATGGAGACAAAATTGAAAAGACTGGTTCTTAGAAGGGGACTGAGAAATTATATTTCAATGCAAAATAAAGTAGATGATCTTGTATTGCAGTTAGAAATTGGCAGGTATGGTATTGTGGGAATCACAGCGTAGTGGTTGAAAGAAATTCACAGCTGGAAGCTTAAAATCCAAGGTATTGAATTCTATTAAAAATACAGGCGAATGGGCTTTTTTTTTTGGTCTTAAAAAAAAAACCAAATGTTTGGAAAAAAAGTGAAAAAGCATCAGAAGTTGTAGAATTCTTGTGGGTAGGGATAAGAATCTGCAGGGGTTAAAAAAAGACTCCCTGATGGGAATGATATAAACAGTAACCAAGATATGGAATAGCAAATCTTAGGCATGAAACAGCCTGCAGATGCTGGATTTCCAAAGAAACACACACAAAACGCTGGAGAAACTCAGCAGATCAGGCAAGATCCATGGAAATTAACAGATAATCAACGTTTCGGGCCAAGATCCTTCTTCAGGACTGAGAAGAAAGGGGGAAGGTGCCAGAATAAAAAGGTGGGAGTAGGAGAAGGATGTTAGCTAGAAGGTGACAGATGAAGTCAGGTGGGTGGGAAAGGTCAAAGACTGGAGAAGAAGGAATCTGATAGGACAGAAGAATGGACCATAGGAGAAAGGGAAGGAAGAGGGGACTCAAGAGGAAATAATAAATAGGGGAGAAAAGGTAAAAGATCAGTGAGGAATAGAGGGAGGGGGGAAATAGCTTTACCAGATGCAGAAATCAATATTCGTGCCATCAGGTTGGAGGCTACACAGATGAAATATAAAGTATATATTCCCGAGGGTGGTCTCATCTTGGCACAAGAAGAGGCTGTGGACCGACATTTTGGAATGGGAATCAGAATTAAAATATTTGGCCACCAGGAAGACCCGCTTGTGGCAGATGGAGGGGAGGTGCTCGATCAAGCAGTCCCCTAATTTACGATGGGTCTCGCCAGTGTAGAGCAGCGGTCCCCAACCACCGGGCCACTGACTGTTACCGGGCCGCACGGAAACGATATGATTTGGCGATAGGAGTCAGCTGCACCTTTCCTCATTCCCTGTCACGCCCACTGTTGAGCCATCATGCATGAAAGGTCATTACCCACGCGTCATCCATGTCAGTGTGGGAAGAAGATCAACTCCTCGAGCTTGCAAATGATGGCGGGCTGAAAAGTATGTTTGACATAACATCTCTGCCGGCATTCTGGATCTCAAAGTCAAGGCTAAATATCCTGAGATAGCCACGAAAGTACTGAAAACGTTGCTTCCATTTCCACCATACCTCTGCAATGAATGCAACAAAAACTAAATTGTAGAATAGACTGGACATAAGGAACCCCCTTCGAGTATCGCTGTCTCCCATCACCCCTCGATAGGACCGTGTTGTTGCAGGGAAACAAGCCCAGGGCTCCACTGATTCAGCGATATTGGTGTGTTGCAATGATTTTATATGTTCATACGGGGAAAATATGTGCTGTGTGTTTAATATCCAAACGTTACTTAAAATGTTATGATGCTATTGACTTACTTATATAACCATATAACAATTACAGCAAGGAAACAGGCTATCTCTGCCCTTCTAGTCCAAGTTGAACGCTATTCTCACCTAGTCCCACCGACCTACACTCAGCCCATAACCCTCCATTCCTTTCCTGTCCATATACCTATCCAATTTTTCTTTAAATGATAATATCGAACCTGCCTCTACCACTTCTACTGGAAGTTCGTTCAATACTTATTTCAAGCTCCCCTGTCCTCCCCTGATAATTGACTTATCACTATATTCATGCAAGGAAAATATACACTGTGTGTTTAATATTAAATTTGTTAGAGAAACCCTTTTAGAAACGAAATTGAGTGTATTAGTCACTGATCACCTATATTCCGGTCGTGATTAACAACCCCACCCCCCCACCCCCCCCACAGAATCGCCAAAAACAATTTGTAGAAAAACTCGGCATGTACACGCACTGGTGCTCACGCAAGGCTTCATGGTCATGGTAGTCTCTCGGGGTAAGCAATGTATTTGACTGCTACTCTTTTCCGTTCGCAACCCTACCCCCCCCCCCCGCCCCCCCCGGGTTGGCCAGTCTGCAAGAATATTGTCAATATGAAACCAAAAAAGGCTGGGGACCCCTGGTGTAGAGGAGGCTGCACCAGGAGCACTGGACACAACGGACGACCCAAGCAGATTCACAGCTGAAGTGTTGCCTCACCTGGAAGGACTGCCTAGAGCCCTAAACGGAGGTGAGGGAGGAGGTGTATGGGCAGGTGTGGCACTTTGGCCACTTGGAGGGACAAGTGTCGAGCTAGATTAGTGGCAAAGGGCGAATGGACAATGAACCACGGAGGAAGATATCCCGGCGGAAACCTGAGTGGGGGTAGATAAAGATATCTTTAGTGCAAGGAACCCTTTGGAGATGGTGGAGGTAGCAGAGGAATATGTTGGATGCAGAAGCTGATGATATGGTAGATAAGGACAAGGGGAACTCTAGCGTGGATATTCAGGAAACGGAGGCGATGTGCCTGAGGGCAGCATGAATAGTGGAGGGAGGGAAACCCCATTCTTTGAAGATGGAAGACATTTCTGGTGTCCTGGAATGGAAAACCACATCCTGGGAACAGATGAGATGGAGGCATAGAAACTGAGAAAACAGAATAATATTTTAACAGGAGACAGTGTGGGGCAAAGTTTAGTCCAGATATTAAAGGGAATCCATAGGTTTATATAAGATGTTGGTTAACAGTTTGTCTCCTGAAATGGAGAAAGAGTGATTGAGAAAGGGGAGGGAGGTGTCAGAGATGGACCAAGTGAATTTAAGGGCAGTGGAAGTTAAAAGGCAAAATTGATTAAATTGATGAGCTCAGCATGGATGCATGAAGCAGTGTCAATGCAGCCATCAATATAGCAGAGGAAGTGTTGGCGGCTTTGAACATGGATTGTCCTACATAGCCGACAAAGAGACAGGCATAGCTAGGGACCTTGAGGATGCCCATGGCTACCCCTTAAATTTGGAGAAAGTAGGAGGAGCTAAAGGAAAAATTGTTCAGAGTTGAGTACAAGTAACAAGAGGGAATAGAGGAAGAAGGTGCAGGAACCAAAAGAGAAGCAGTGAGTATTGTTGGGTAGATTACCCATCCAAGTACACGTCACGTAGCCTTCAGCAGTCAACTCAATAATACGGCTGTTTTTATGTTACCAAAGCCATCTTCTATTTCCTTCCATCCACCAACACAAATCACCTACAAGAGCCATGTAGGCCTTGCTTACCTCACACTGCAGGATATTTTTTGCACATGCACAAGGAACTGTCCCTTAACATTTGAACATTGTGGAAATATATCATCTAGACTCCTGTTTAACATTTCCATTCTCATGTGATACAACCCCTGTTCTTCAGCAGCAGTAGGTGGAGGAAACTTGGATTCTTGAACTAAGATGATGATTCTTTCAGTTTTCGAGCTTATGAGGACCTTGACAATCAATTATAGTAGAAATTCAGTTTAGTCATTTAGAAATAACAGACATGATGTTGATTTTCTTTTGAAAAAGAAAGGTAGATTAGTGGTTCAGTGGTTAGGTTTAATATTGGGAAATTACTTGATTGTATATGCACAATTAGAATGTGAAAGAGAGGAGTTCAAATTTCCCAAAATAAAGTAATCATGAAGAAAGAAAATGGGAACTGAGAAAGAAATACTTTGCTAAATATTTTGTGAGAACATAGATAGACAAGATTATGAGGTGCATAGGTAAAGTATATACATAGAAGTAGACTTCATATCTCCTAGTATCTCAAGCCAAATTTAATGTGACGAGCAGGAGATTTAGAAGCAATCTAAGGATTTTTCTCATGTGAAAGAAGGTGGTGGATACAGACACTCTCACAATGTTTAAGTATCCATACACACACTTTAAACCCCAAGGCAGAAGAATGGAGAAGAAATGTGACCTTACTGAGTTTGACTATGGAATGTCTATTGGTGCCAGACAGGGTGGTTTGAGTATCTCAAAAAGTGCTAATCTCCTAGGATTTTCATGGTCAACTCTCTAGAGCTTACAGTGACTAGTGCAAAAAACAAAAAAAAATAAATCTAGTAAGCAGCCGTTCTGTGGGCAAACATGCCTTGTTAAAGAGAGATGAGAAAATCTGCAGATGCTGGAAATCCAAGCAACACACATAAATTGCTGGAGGATCTCAACAGGACAGGCAGCATCAATGTAAAAGAGTAAATAGTTAATGTTTCGGGCCAAGATCCTTCTTCAGGTCCAAAACATCGACTGTTTACTCTTTTCCATAGATGCCACCTGGTCTGCTGAGTTCTTCTAGCATTTTGTGTGTGTTACTTGTTAATGAGAGAGATCAGAGGAGGATGGCCAGACTGGTACAAGCTCACAGGAAAGCAACAGTGACTCAAATAAATGTGCTACAACACTACAGAAGAATATGTCTGAAGACGCAACAAGTCAAAGCTTGAAATGGATGGGTGACTGCAGCAGAAGACCATGAACATACACTCTGTGTCTACTTTATTAGGAACAGGAGGTGTCTAATAAAGTGACCACTAAGTGTATAAATTTTAAAAGAGAGGCAAGACTGGATATTGGACTGTTGGAAATGGCACTGGAGAGGCAGTAATTGGGGATAAAGAAATGGGGGATAAACTGAATAAGTATTTTGTGTCAGTCTTCGATGTGGAAGGCACAAGCAGTATATAAATTCAAGAGTGTCATGGGGCAGAAGTGATTGCCATTATTATAACTAAAGCGAAGGTGCTTGAGAAGCTGAAAGGTCTGAAGATGGATAAGCCACCTGGACCAGATGAACTACACCCCATGGTTCTGAAAGAGTTAGCTGAAGAGATTGTGAAGGCGTTAAGAGTGATTTTCAAAAAGAAATCTAGATCCTGGAGTAGTTCAAGAAGACTGGAAAATTGCAAATGTCATTCCACTCTTTGTAAGAGAGGGAGGCAAAAGGCAAGAAATTATAGACTATTCATTTTAATTTCAGTGGTAGGGAGGATTTTGGAGTCCACTATTAAGGATGAGTTTTCAGGGTACTTGGAGGTACATAAGATAGGCTGAAGTCGGCACAGTTTCCATAAGGAGAAATCTTTGACAAATTTGTTTAAATTCTTTGAGGAAATAACAAGCAGGATAGTCAAAAGAGAGTCAGTATGTTGTTTATTTGGATTTCCAGAAAGTCTTTGACAAGGTGCCATACATGAGGCTGCTAAACAAAGTAAGAGCCAATGGTATTATGGGAAAGATACAGTAGATTGGCTTACTGACAGAAGGTAAAGAGTAGGAATAAAGAAGGCTTTTTCAGCTTGGCAAAAGGCTAAGTACAGGAAAATGGAATTAGCATATAGTACTGTGCAGAAGTCTTAGACATCCTAGATTTTTATATAGTTTCAGATGGTATGGCCTCCACAGAACCCTGATCATCGAGATTATCTGCAATTCCCTGGAGAGACAGAAGCAAGTAAGATAGCCAAACTCCGCAGTAAAGCTGTGGCAAATTCTCCAAGATACTTGGAACAACCTACCAGCCAACTTTCTAATAAAATTGCCCAACAGTGTACCTAAGTGAATTGATGCTGTTTTTAAGGCAAAGCAAAATATTGATTTAATACCAATTATTGATTTGGTATTCACACCAAATATTGATTTGGTTTAGGTTTTTTATTGTTTACTCCTCTATTTTTTTGATGTTTTGAAACTTTTCATTTCATTATTTAGGAAGCATCTTCACTTTACAGATTTTTTTACATGTGCCGAAGGCTTTTGCACAGTACTGTACACGGCCATTTGATGATCAGCACAGATTTTGTTGGCCAAAGGGACTGTGACATAGAATTTAGGAATGGATGAAGTGAAAAAGATAAAATGCATTTCAAGGAAATCTACATAAAATCAAATATTCAAATATCCTATAAAATTACATGAATTACTAGATAACCCAGACATAGAAAACTGACTGTAACAAACTCAATATCAATCTTTGGATAGCTCTGGTCGCAATCAATGTCTTGTCCCTGCCACTGTAGAACTCAGAGCTATCTTAAGGTCTTGTTACTAATGCTAAGAATTTGCCCAAAAATGGCACATTCGCACATAAATCAGCTCACTTGGCAAGGAATCAGGCAGGAGGTTCTCTCTCCCAACACGTTTTCTATGATATAATTCCCATTCAATGTAAAATAAAGCTAAAACAAAGAAAATGCAGCTTGTAGGTTACCAAATACAGAAGTTTCTTGATTGAATATACCAAGCAAGTGGAATATTTTTTTCTTAGTCATTTGTACTACACATTTTACTTTATATTTGAATTTAGTTGACCAATCACAGGATAAATGTTGCAACATTGCTCCATTTCATGGATTGCAGAAGAGAATTGCTGTTGAAATTTTGTGCTGTATAATTCTGATACTGTGATTTATTGAAAGCAATTCGCCACTGACATTGCTTACAAAATAAAGCTTCCAGAAAATGTACGGCTCCCCGTAGGATGTTGGCCAACAGGTGTTAATTCATCTGAAGCACAAGCTGTAATTATTAACCAACATGTGACCGGTTTAATTTTATTGCCAAGACAAAAGGTGCAACCATAAATCAAACAATTTACTTCAAAGTGGAAGACAACTCTGTTCAAACAGAGCATCCTGAAGGTCATGATTTTACATCCAAAGATGTTTAACTTTAGTGAATGGGAAATAAGATCCACTGCTGTAAAAGGATACTTAAGTATCTTGTTATTGGTTAAAAATATATTGCGAGACACCAACACATGCACAGTATTATCACAGAATCAACTTCCACCAGCTTTGAATGATATTTCTTAAACCAGCTTGTCGTCTGGAGAAATTATTATGATTTTATAATAAAATTTGCAAAAAAAAACTATTTGTACATTTAAATGAATGCCAAGGACAGATTTTATGGCAGAAAAATAATATTCTAGATCTTCACTATCATATAATGTGTTCTCTAGAAACCCATTTTCAAAATGAGACACCGTATTGAGTGCAATTGTGAAACACAGAATTACATTCTCAAGTCCCCAAATGACATCTTAATGTACCTTGACATTTTAAATAGACAAGAATACTAGAGAACTGATACTTTGGTAACAATCTTTAATCAGAATATTAAATCAATAGCTGATAAACTGTTAAATTAACTCCATCATCTTGCAAAAACTCAGATTAAATAATAATAAATCTCTTATTAGGAACAGGTATGTTTTAGTGGTATTGTGTCAAATGCACACATCCAGATGGCTCAGAACTTGCAACTCCTGAGAGTGACTTTTAAAGGAATCTTTCTGCTGTGTCACCATACTTTATCTGTGATTACCTCTCTTTATTTTCACACTTATCTTTATTATTATCAGAGTGAAGATAACTTAATCACTAAAAGAAGGCAAGGTTGTGGTAAAATAGCCATTCTCTTAAAAGGGTTTGCCTTTGACTTCTGAGGGCAATTCTAACACCTGGAGCTTTGAAGCCTCCTGAACGTTATCGCCTGCAGTGTAAAATAAAGTACTCGTCCTATTACATGGGAGTATTTGCCTTCTCAATGAGTATCATCCAGCTTTATTGATTCCTTTAAATTACCTCTGGCACAAAGAGATGAGATCAGAAGATCTGATATATTTGGTGTTGTCCGGGCAGTACTGGGTGTTGATAGAACTGTTTATTTTCCATTGTTTCAGGTAATTTATGCAATTGTCAATGCCCACTCGTAATAGAGGTCACCCCAAATTCTTCAATGGAGGAATGGTAAATCCTAGTTATCTGCACGTCAGCTTTCTTCAGATTTCCATCGGGATGAGTTAAAAATTGCCAGCAGTGTTTCCTCAGCATTAACCTGTGTGGCATTTACCTTGCTGTGTTGTCATTAATAGCTGCCCTGGCTTTGCAATGATTGAACCCTGTCCGCAGAATTGATTCTTAGTAGTCTCATCCCTTTGTACAAGATAGCTATTCAGCGTTTAGCTGAAGCAAAAGGAGAGGGCAGATGGAAATTCATAAATGTGTGCATGCAGGTTTCTGTGGATTACATATCAAATCACTCAGTACTTTCACCCTGCTGCTTTACTTTGAGCAGACAGGCATCAGTTAGACATCTATCTTGACTCTGTCCTTGCCCTTTGCTGTTTAGTTCAGTTTATCACCATAAAAAAGCATGGGAAACAGAAATAACTATTTCTAAACCAAAAATAACTATATCATCACCACACACTGCACTGTCTGCCACTTCCCTACACACATAAGATGCTGTGAGTATTATAACATCAGATATAGGCAGCTAGGGACATATGTATGCTTTAAGAAATGTTGGTTCAAATGATTTGCAAGTAGGCATGATCTCGGTTGCTACTCAATAAAGTTGGTTAGGTTACCTGCATTGCCAAGTATGAATGATGGTGGGAGAACCTAAATCTGAGAATTGGATTTGCAAAAAAGAACCCACTATTAACAAAGTCTATTTCCGCAGACTTGTGACTCTCCAGGCAAAATGATAGTGTGACAAGATGGAAAAATTTTACAATGCCATAATGCTATGTTCGAGCATTTGATAGAAATGAAGTGATTTTTTTTAAGGGAGATAAAAATTCAGTTTGAAACTCGTATTTCTTCTACAAGGAGTCCTCTAGTTATATTCCAGGATTTGAGAAGCTAGTGATATTCAGCTTCATCAGTTTGACATCGGGGACAGTCAGCTGCAGAGCTACAGATAAATGAAAATCTTTGAGTATGTGTTTTCTTCAAATCCCCAACAACTGAAATATTTCATTCAGTTTTTCTTTCACCACCCAAAAATGTCAAAGATTTCTTTCGGCAGATTAACAGTTAATCTGTTTACAGTTCCAGAGTTATATTTTCTTCTAGCTATTTTCCTCATGTAACAATATATTATAATGCTTCCAGCCATGAAATATGCCATTTGTTCCTACAAGTCAGTACAAGTATTCATGTCCGTACCAGGCTCCTTATCCACAATTTCATTCAACTATATTAACAGAAAAGTCTATTCTCAATGTGTCTCCCAAGGTACGTTGTAAACATTAATCCCACAAGTTCCATATTCTGAAAGCAAGTTCCATATTTTAACCCTTTTCTGTTTTCCCTGTATATTTGTTATATTTATTGTCCCTTGCTCTCATCTTGTGGAAATATCTGTTCAGTGTTTACCCTATGAAATAGCTCCATTGTTTCAAACATCTCCATCATGTAAGCTTTCACTCTTGTTCCTGTACTAATCAATCAGGTTAGAGCTTCAATTTCAGTAAAAAAAATACACCTTCTCTGGAGTTCCAAGTACTTTCTGTAATATGGAAACTGGAACCTTTATCAATATCCCAGGTACAGCCTAACTATCATGCTTTACAAATTTAAATTAAATTGTTTGCGTTTCAACTCTATCCCTCTCAACAGCAACCCCAGTGACTTAGTTATTATTTGTTTCATTCTGCTAGTTTTAATAAACTGTATCCCTGGCTGCCATTGTTATTCTGGCCCATTTGGACACAATATAAAGGATGTATGTTTTTTTTTATTTCCTGCTAATGTATTTTACCTTGCACTCATCTATACTGAAGTGCCTTTTCCAATTACATTATCATTTTGCAAGCATTGCAGCTGAAGTCTATATCGGTTGTTGTGATATGTTAATTGCTGAAAGAGTCTTCAGATAGACAATATTTAGTGTTTTTGATCTTTTTCTGGGATCCTGTCATTGAACATGGAATATAGAACAGCAGAGACAAAAATAGTCCCTTTGGCCCTCAATTTTAATGCTAACCAGGTACCTACATGTTCTCTTTTTATGTGTCTGTCTGTCTACCTGCTTCCTAAGTTTTGCAGTCACATCTGCTTTCACCACCACCCCAGTAGCATGTTCCAAGCACTTAGCACCCTCTGTATATTAAAAAGAATGCCACATAAATGTCTTTTAAACTTTCCTCTTTTCACCTTAAAGCTGGTCCCTCTAGTATTTGACGTTTCTACCTTGGACTATCTACCCCAACAACGTCTCTCATAATTTTATATACTTCTGTCAGGTCACCGATGAGCCCCCAACACTCCTGAGAAATCAACCTAGGTTTGTCCAGCTTCTCCTTGTAGCTAATTTCTCTAAACCAGCCAGCATCCTGGTGAGCATTTCCTGCTATTCTCCAAAGTCTGATAGAAGTTTTCAACCGGCTGAAAGTTTTATTGTGGATATTACCTGTCAAAGTTGTATGCAGGGTCAGTTTTAAAGAAAATACTTCCTTGTAACTTTCTCAAACACTTTGCAAACAACAAATGAACAATTGTTCTCGTGTATGGACTGAGCAACAGAAGGGCCCCACAAATAGATAAGTTAAGTAAGTCACAAGATGAATGTTTCTACTTGATTGAGGGATAACTTTTTGACAGGACAGTGGAAGTTCTTTGCTCTACTTTTCAGCATGTACTGAATTAGCTTACACTTGGTTGTTTGCTTTCACAGCTACCATGACAATGCAGTGCATTTTCATCACTGAGTTTATGATCACAGTCTCAGCTGGGGTTTAGACTCATAAACCCTGAATCAGAAACCTTTCAACATTAGCACAAACTGGGGCAGATTTCTGTGTAATCACAGCTATTGAAAAGGCATCATCTATACCAAGCCCATGATATGACATACAAAGGAAGTGCTTCCAGTCAAGCGTCCAATTAAATTTAAAGTTCATGCCCCATTCTCATTTAATCAGAAAGTTGCAGACAAGCTTGTAGTTGATTGGTGCATTGTTCCAAAACTGCAACAGCTTGGATGACTTCTCAAATTTTGGAATTAACATTTTCAGGAGAATAACCTGAAGCTTCACAGGATAATAGTGCAATATTAAGTATGATGGAATAGCTTATTATTCTCATTTACCTGAACCAGCTCTGCCTGTTACTTACTCAAGCTCAATTCAGCTCTTGTATATCTCCAGTAAGCCAAATAAATTGAGATGTATTGATACTTACATTGTCATTTGTGGACCCCACTGATACCATTGAGTAAGGAAGCCATGCCAAGCCTACAACAAAAGCAAGATTAGATTGTAAATTGAATAACATCATTCTGCCTCACGTGGCTGGCTGTTGAAGACTTGGTCACATATATGAAGTATCACACCCCTCACAATCACTCAGAAGTGAACAGATTTTCCAGGCACACAGAGTGCAAGAACCCTGAGTGTCGCCTCAGTCGAGCAAGCCTGCACCTTCCGTCACTTCAAAATAACATCTCAGTATTTCAGTACTGGAAGTATCACCATTACAACATGAGATATTCCGGGGCTAGGGTCTTTTGATCCCCATTTGCATGTGGAACATACCACTTAAAAAATCGTCATCATGAAGATAGTGGGGCACCAAGCACAAAGATTGCAGTTTTAAAAATATTTGATGTTGAACAGTACTAATGGTGCACCCACTCAAACTCATCGTGATGATGGAGCATCTGGGCTGTGATCTGTAAAGCTGAATTTAAAACACAGTTGGGTGTCTGTCTGAAACCTGCAGAGAATTTGAATTTCATGCACAGTTTTTTGTGAAACTGGTTCCACCTTTATGTAAACCCCTTTCATTTTTGAAATGGTAAAAATGGTCAAGGGAATCAACCAAAGGAGGTCAATGAGGTAAGGACCACCATATTTTGTTTGTCTGTGAAATCATCCTGCATTCAATTGGAAGTTTCTGACTTTGATGATTACACAGAGGATTTCTATTTGGCACTAGTGAGTTATGGTTGTTCTTTTGTATATATGAGAGACTCATAACTCAAAAGTGCTGCACATGCTGCACTGTGAGGCAATTTCTAATAGCATCATAGAGTGAACAACTGGAATCTGCTGCTACTAGCAAAAGATTCTATCTAACCATATAACCATATAACCATAAAACAATTACAGCACAGAACAGGCCATCTCGGCCCCTCTAGTCCGTGCCGAACTCTTACTCTCACTTTTACTCAGAAATGGCATCCAGTTCATGGGTATGCACTTTGGAAAATAATCAAGAACATTTAATATTGTTTAATGTTATTTCCAGTACACAAATATAAAGAAGAACAAAATAATTGTTATCCTAATCGAATGCAGCACAAAAAATACAATAAATGTAAGTACATAAGATAGCTTATATACAAGATTGATTGCATGTAAGTAAAGTTTCACAGGTCAAGGTTCAAGGTTCATTTTATTGTCAAAGTATGCATGCACAATACAACCCTGATATTTTCCTTCTCCAGATAGCCATGAAATACATATGAAAAAGTAAAAGAAACAAAACCCACAAACCCTTGAATCCACAACCCCCTCACCGCAGAAGAATAACAGTGACTATAACAATCCCTGACTCCCTCCTGCGCAGAAAGAAAACAGCAGCAATAACAATCCCTGCCCCTCTCCCCCACTGAAAAGACAGCGACCAACCCCCTCGCTCGCAAAAAAGAACAGTGACAGTCACATCAAAAAACCCCTCCACCCACACATAAGGAAGTTACAGATCAACCATCCGCAAATCAGCCACAAGAAAGAACATACCAAAAAAGCTGAAGGAGACCAATATAAGGTCACAGTCCAGTCACATAAATCTCAGAAAATTGAACAGAGATGATAGATACAGGAATGATGATAGGCACAGGAGTGTCTATGCATAAGGTTACTCTGACAGAAAGTGATAAAGTAGTGATGGTGGGTGGTGTGGTGGGGTGGGTTAGTGATTGGAGGTTTTGGTCAGCCTTACTGCTGAGGGATGGTAACTGTTCTTGAGTCTGGTGGTCCTGGTATGGATACTACATAGCTTTCTCCCTGATGGGAGTGGGACAGACAGATCATGAGAATCTGCGGCTGTTTCTGATCACACTGATAGTGACAGGTTCCTTCCTCTTTTATGTTTGAATGTTTTTGCTCTGTAATTGAGTTGTCTGCCCAATATACTCCTAGTAATTCATCCATTGTTCAGAAGAATAATAATTAGGAAGACATCATTTAGTACATGGTTGCAAGAGACCAATATCTATTCTGTTTCTGAGGGCACAGCTCACATTGAAAGGGAAAAGACTGGCAGGTTAAGTAAGGAGCACACAGGAATTTGTGTCATGATGGTCTAAACATGGTGACAACTACAGCAGTCTTAACAATGGTCCATGTGGATGACAATTTGCTGACTTGTCAAATAACATTGTACAAACTCAAATAGATGATTGACGACGAGCAATTTTTAACCAGCAACAAAGTAATATCCCAACTCACAATTGGGAGCTGTCATTTCTTTTCCGTTGCCAAGCTGAATGTTCATTATAACATGTCTTCTATTCATGAAGCTATGTAAAATACCTATTCAAAAAAGTGTTCTCATAACAGACGTAAGGCTATACCTAGCTGATGCCGAGGCTCCTTTTGAATACTAATATAACATTTGCCCCAGATAGTTTCTGGGCATGATTTCACAGACATCTGTGCATATAGACCAACATTTCTTCAAAATTACATCCATGTCTTTGAGTTTTATTGCTGGATAAACATTACAATAATGTTAATGAGCATAGCTCCTGGCATAAATACCAATGGCACCTCTGTCCTGATGAATCATTTGATGATCCTGTCCAATACTTCATTATGCTCTGACATCTAACTCTGTTAGATATTGCAATCAGCTACTTCTTTCTTGTCCCAGGACCTTTGAGATGCTCTATCAATAGCTTTAAGAGTTCTCTAAACTTATCCTTGTTGTTTTGAGAGTCACTTTGCTTCGTTCAAATTCGTATTCCAGCCTTAGTCTGATTTATCCCTTCAAATAACAACTTCATCAGCTTATCTTTCTTCTACTATCTAAAAGTTTAGTGACATCTTCTACAGTTGTATAGGGTGCCGTCGAGGCCACACCCAGAAAACAACAAATATCTTGATCCTCTTACCTCAAAAACAATAGAGGAACATTGCAAAGGCAATTCATTGTGATGACAAGGTTATCCTACCAGATACTTTACTGTGCATGAGTCTTAGGAACATATATAGCTAGGGAGCCTAAGACTTTTGCACAGCTCTGTAGTAATTTTATGCATTGCACTGTACAGAGGACATAAAAAGAAACAAATTTCATAACATACGTGAGTGATGATAAACCTGATTCTGATATGGGTCTCTATTATGGACTGAAAATGGGAAGGGGTCAGGGATAGGAGAATCATGGTTAGAAAAAGGGGAAGGGAGAGGGGAGGGCACAGGAAGCACCAGAGAGACATTCCGTAATTCTGTACATTCTGTAATGATCAATAATCCAAATGTTTGGAGTCAAATGAACCTGCCTTGTGTCTCAGGGCTAGGTGTGTCTGCACCCATACTACCACACCCGCCCCCAACTCCTGGTATTCCATCTCTGACACCTGTCCTACACCTCTCCCGCAGCACTCCACCATTCCCAACATCCTTTGCTCCTCACCAGATTTTCAAACCTGCTCTCTGCTCCACATTGACAAATATAGTACTGTGCAAAAGTCTTAAGCACCCTAGCTATACACATGTGTCTAAGACTTTTGCAGAGTACTGTGGTCTGCGCCTTTAATTCCCTTCTGAGTTTCCTTGTCCACAATTAGACCATGAATTCCTGCACTCTCAAACTCAAATTCACTCCTATCCCTGGATTATTTTGCCTGTGGAGGTCGGAGGGACAGTTACACTCAGGTTCTTAGTGTTATGTATTGTAATTCTGAAAGCAAAAACACAGAGCTGAGAATGTGAGTCTAACTTTATTTTTCATCTTTAGGCGAGGCATACATATATCACATGGTCGCATCATGATGTATGCAATTCATATTTTTTACACATAACACAGAATAAATTTTTGAAACAAATAAAAATGCTTCATCACGCAGTATATTTATAATATTACTCAAATACTACTGAAATATTAAATTCACAGCATGCTTCATCATGATCGTTCCAGACTGCCTTTTTTTTCCATCTTTTTGAATGACTTTTCATTATCTTAGCTGCTTCTGTCTGGGCTAGGGTCAGCTTTTCTTTCTGGGTGAGTTTGGGCCTTGGCCTTGGCCTTGGCCTACATTGTGCAGACCTGTGAAATACACCTATGCTTTGTTTCTTTTATGGAGACCTCTCTGGCAACTCAGGAATGCAAATCTATCTAGCAAACTTGCCTTCTGGTGTACTCTTTCTCCAGGTCACTCTCATTCACCAGAAATGTTTTCCACCCTGCTTATTATTGCAGTGTTGTGTGTTCCCAGGGCTAGTTTCTGCGATTACAGCTGCTTTGCTAAGTTATATAGGCTGTGAGAACTTTCAATAGATCAAATCAATAGTGTGCACTGAAGCTGACAGAGCAGGAAATCTCACTGTGGAACCCAACAACACACTTCTGGACTGTGAATGGAAGACTGCAATGTCAAAGTGACTTTACAAACAGCATTAGCATGAGATACAACTCCACTTCACTACCACTGAAATACGGTAAAGATATTTTCTGTGTTTGTGTGCTCACCGACAGGTTACATGAAAACCCAATGTTCAACTTGCAGCAGCGACACCGTAATGCAAAAGAGCCCTCTCCATTTTCAGGTGTTGCACTGTATCACGTCCCCTACCTACCAACATTTACACTGGGCCAGTAATTGAATTGTTGCCAGCTGTGTCAATGTTCTGACCGGGGATTTAGCAAACAGAGCAGAATGCCTTATTCTGTAGTAATGTACTTCTGCCTGAGGTTAAAAGACTTTAGTATCTTTACATAACAGATGGTGCTATGATACTCTTTCCTTTCTCTCTATCATCTCTTGGGGACTGCCTTGGGGGATAATCTGCAAAGAAATCTGATGAGACACAATTTCTAGTGACTGCCGGATGACCTTCCCCTAATTGCAATATCTTTATTGGTTCAGAGTTCTTTTAAGTTAAAGCATCATCAGCCATTTACAGCTTATCCTTTGAGCTAGAACTCATCTTTGCACACCTCTCTCCTCCCTTGGCTTTTAAGCAAACAGGCTTCAGTTTTATCCGCCACGCCTGTTTAGTTTCTGTATCAGATCCCTGATGTAATTTTTCTAAGCTATTAAATCACAATTTTGAAATATATCCCAAGTAATCATGCAAGTGCAATAGTTATAATAGGATTACATTTTAATCAGGAATACTACTTCAAATGAACTATACACTTACAATGGGGTTATACACTCATTGGCTACTTTATTAACACTTGAGTACTAATTGGTCCTGTACCTAATAAAGATGCCATTGAGTGTATGTCATGGTCTTCTGCTGCTGTAGCCTACCCACTTCAAGGTTTGCTGTGTTGTGCATTCTTCTACACACCACTGCATGTAATGCATGTCACCTTCCTGTCAGCATGAACCAGTCTGGGCATTCTCTTCTGACCTCTCTCATTAACAACTTGATTTCGCCTACAGAACTGCCGCTCACTAGAATTTTTTTTGCACCATTCTCTGTAAGCTCTAGAAACTGTTGTGCATGAACATCAAGGAAATCAGCAATTTCTGAGATACTCAAACCACCCCCTCTGGCACAAACAGTTATTCTACAGTCAAAGTCACTTAGATCACATTCCTTCCCCATTCCGGTCCAAGCAACAGGCTCAACCTCTTGATCATGTCTGCATGCTTTTATGCATTGAGTTTTGCCACAGGATTAGATACTTGCAATTAACGAGTGGATATACTATTTAAAGTGGCCACTGACAACATCGAACCTGCCTCAATCACTTCTGCTGGAAGCTCGTTCCACACAGCTACCACTCTCTGAGTAAAGAAGTTCCTCCTCATGTTACCCCTAAACTTTTGTCCTTTAACTCTCAACTCATGTCCTCTTGTTTGAATCTTCCCCACTCTCAACGGAAAAAGCCTATCCACATCAACTCTATCAATCCCCTTCATAATTTTAAACACCTCTATCAAGTCCCCCCTCAACTTTCTACACTCCAAAGAATAAAGACCTAATTTGTTCAACCTTTTTCTGTAACTTAGGAGATGAAACCCAGGAAATATTTTAGTAAACCTTCTCTGTACTCTCTCAATTTTAATGACATCTTTCCTATAATTCGGTGACCAGAACTGTACAAAATACTCCAAATTTGGCCTTACCAATGCCTTATACAATTTCAACATTACATCCCAACTCCTGTACTCAATGCTCTGATTGATAAAGGCCAGCATATCAAAAGCTTTCTTCACCACCCTATCCACATGAGATTCCACCTTCAGGGAACTATGTACCATTATTCCAAGATCCCTCTGTTCTATAGTATTCTTCAATGCACTTCCATTTACCATGTATGTCCTATTTTGATTAGTCCTACCAAAATATAGCACCTCACATTTTTCAGCATTAAACTCCATCTGCCATCTTTCAGCCCACTCTTCTAACTGTCCTAAATCTCTCTGCAAGCTTTGAAAACCTACTTCATTATCCACAACGCCACCTATCTTAGTATCATCTGCAAACTTACTAATCCAATTTACCACCCCATCATCCAGATCATTAATATATATGACAAACAAGGATGCACATTATATCAATGATGTGATGTTCCCAAAATGGGCTGTTCTAGGACAAGAGTGCACACCTCAGAATAGAAGGATGTCCATTTAAGACAGAGATAAGAAGAAGTTTATTTAGCCAGAGTGGGAATCTGTGGACTTCATTACCACAGGTGGGTATTGGGGTCAAGTATTTGTGTATATTTAAAGTAGAGATTGATAGGTTGCTGATTAGCAAGGGCACCAGATGTTATGTGGAGAAGGCAGGAAAATGGAGTTGAGAAGGAAAATAAATCAGCCTTAATCAAATGGCAGAACAGACTCGGCATGCCAAATAGCATCATTGTGCTTTTATGTTTTATAGTCTTATGGCCTTCTTCCATCTTGCACCTCATCTCATAACTCAACAGGATTTATATGCAATATAGTAACAATTGGACATAATTTATTGTGTTCACACTTCGATCATCTGGGATATTGGATTTCAATGTTGATTGGAGAATTTCTTGTAAATGTTTAATCAAAAATATGCAAGACAACTTCTTGTTCAAGAATTCTGTGCACAGGCACTTAACAGTCATCAACTTCATGCAGAGCAGGCAGGTTTTTGATTTATCTCAATGTCATTGCTGATTTGTGGCCCACATTGCTTTATTTCAAGCTCTGCTCCTGCATGCTGATGTAATTATATCTGCAGCAGGATTATTCTTAGAGTTGGCTAACGGCTGAGTACTTGGCACAAACTGGCTGTTTGCTGGAGGACCTAGTTTATTTGAATGCTTGTGATATATAAGGTTGCATATAGGTAGCTGGCAGAGATTGTATATTCAGATAATTGAGTGTAAATGGAAGAATCTCTCATTCAATGGCACTCCACTCTGCCCCCTGAGTTTGATCCACCATAGCATGCTAACCGATTGTTACTCATCACGCTGGCTAGATTCCACAAACTCACACATAATAACATCAACTTTAAAACAGGTACAGGATAATTCCCTCCACCCCTCTCTCCCGTCCCCTCCTTCCCAATCCCTGCATTCCTATAACCTTTGGCCTTTCCTCCCTTGATTTCTTCCCCACTGTCCATGGCCCGTACTCACTTAGTTTTCCTTGCATGATCTACCAAGAAAAAAACTGATTCTAGTTTGCTCACTTTTCAGTCTCTTACAGTGTACTCAAACTAATAAGGAGTGCTCATTGCAGCAGTTAACTGCTGAACAACTCATTTCAGAGGCTTGAGCCCAAACTGGTATGCCTTCTTATCTATTCCCATGAGTTTATTTTTTCCAAATATATGATTTGGCATTTGTTTCCAACTCAATCCATACTGAAATCTCTCATTAAGTTCAGACATAAGAGAAGAAGGATAGATCAGAAGTGTGCCCCAGGGCTTCTCTGACACATCTCATGAGCTCTGTAACATCGAGGTACTAGATGACTGATAGATAAGAGCATCATCACTTGCAAATGTGCTTTCAAATCGCATTCCATCATGCCTTTGGAGTATATAACTATTCTTTAAATTTTGTTATGTATTCTGGAACAATTTAAGTGCACAGTGGGAGTTCAAGAAGAAAGTTCATGGTCATCGTCATAAGGGCAATTTGAGATGTCCTGTAAATGATTCAATCAAAGATAAAAGAAAATGAACCATTAGTGCCCTACTTTGCCATTAGAGAACAGGTAGAATTGCTGAAAAGGAGCCTTTTAACTTCATATCTTTTTGCTGCTTTAAGTAGCCAATTGGGTAACCCGGCAACGGCTCAAACCTACCCATTAAGGGAAGGTATCAGAAAGGAGAGGAATGTATCAGGATCAGGATTTGTACTTGCGCCTACATTGTTTGAGCACATCATTATGCTGAATATCAATGCCTTCTTCTTAAGCTACTTTATTTTATCCCTTTATTTGAAAGAAAATTACAATTTTCCTTTTATTTTGCTAAGGCATATATTTTGGAAAAAAAGTCTATATTCTCTAAAGCATGACAGGGGAAGAGTGCAGAGAAGATAGTGAACTACTAGCATTCTATTATTTATGGCATCATGAAATGATGCTAATGTTGCGATCTGTTCCCATATTGAACTAAAGCCAATAGTGACATAATAGCGGAACTGATTTCTAATGCTCATATAATAAATAGAAAACCTTCAATGCCATGATGGAAACTAAGTTCACAATGTGAACAGGGGCTTGGTATTAACATCATTTCCCACTACCACAGGTAATGGGATACCTCCAGTTCCATCATCTCCTTTGCCTTCAAAACTCCCTCTGTGCTTTAGAGACATATAAATTGCTTCAAGAAGTTGTTCCATGCCGGGTAAGGAAATGAAAAGTGGATTTATAATTGCAGATCAGGACAAATTAAAGCAGTTTACAATAGGCGAAAAGATACTTAACAAGATACTAGGCTTGAATAATTTACACTGAAGTACAGATCCATTCATTTAAGTTATTTTGTCACTTAGCAGGTAGGTTTGAACAGTTGCCAGGCTACTCAATTAACTACTTTAAAGCAGCAGAGGGATGCAAAGTTAAAAAAGCTTCCCAGCAGTGTGCCTGATAGCTGCGTGCAAAGCAGGACATCACAAATGCTTCTTTTTCATTTTGACATGTGAAATTCATACTCCCAGGCACCATACAAAAATCAGCCAGTCAAGAACTTAATTTCCTAAGGAAAAGTTAGCACTAACTTCAAGAATTGACGTTTAAAGTTATGAACTAGAGAAGATCTGCAGATACCAGAAATCCAAGCAGCACACACAAAATGCTGGAGGAACTCAGCAGACCAGGCAGTATCTGTGGATAAGTGTAAACTGCCAAGGTTTTGGGCCCTAGATCCTTCATCAGGACAGAAGAAAAAAGATGAGAAGTCAGAGTAAGAAGATGGAAGGAGACGAAGAAGAAATATAAGGTGATAGGTGAAACTGGGAGGGGAAGGGATAAAGCAAAGAGCCGGGAAGCCATTTGGTGAAAGAGATAAAGGCCTGGAGAAGGGGGAATCTGTTAGGAAAGGACAGAAGACCATGGAAGAAAGGGAAGGGGGAGGGAATGGGCTGGTAGGAAGACAAAGTGAGAGAAGGAAATGGGAATGGGGAATGGTGAAGGAAAGGAAGTTGGGTATTACCAAAAGTTCAAGAAATTGATGTTCATTCCTTTAGGTTGGAGGCTACCCAGACGGAATAAGGTGTTGGTCCTCAAACCTGAGTGAGGTCTTATCGTAGCAGTAGACGAGGCCAGGAGGCCATGTACTGACATGTTGGAATGGGAATGGGAAGTGAAATTAAAATGGGTGCCACTGGGAGATCCCACTTTTTCTGGCGGACATCAAGCAAATAGGTGCTCGGTGAAGCAGTCTCCCAATCTAGGCCGAGTCTCACCGATATACAGGGGGCCACACCCTGTGCACGAAATACAGTATATTACCCCAACAGGCTCACAGATGAACTGTTGCCTCACCTGGAAGGACCTGTTTTGGGGCCCCGAATGGTAGTGAGAGAGGGGATGTAGCACTTATTCCACTTGCAAGGGTAAGTTCCAGAAGGGAGATCAGTGGGGAGGTATGAGTGGACAAGGAAGTTGTGTAGGGAGCAATTCCTGTGGAAAGCTAAAAGTGGGAGGGGGGGAGGTAAAGAGGTGCTTGTTGGTTGGATCCTGTTGGAGATAGTAGATGTTACGGAGAATTATGTGCTGGACGCGGAGGCTGGTGGGGTGGTGGGAGGATGGTGTGAGGGCAGGTGTGCATAAAATGGAAGAGATACAGTCGAGGGCAGCGTTGATGGTGAAGGAAGGAAAGCCTCTTTCTTTGAAGAAGCAGGACATCTCATTAATTCTGAAATGAAAAGCCTCATCCAGAGAGCAGATTGAGTGGAGATAGAGGAACTGAGTGAAGGAGATGGCATTTTTACAAGTAATTGGTTGACAAGAGGTATAGTCCAGTTAGGTGTGAGAGTCAGTAGTTTTATAAAAACATCAGTAGATAAGCTGTGCGCAGAGATACAGACAGATAGATCAAGAAAGGGGAGGGGGTGTCGGAAATCAACTAGATAAATTTGAGAGCAGGGTGGAAGTTGGAGGCAAAGTCGATGAAGTCGACGAGCTCCGCAAAGGTGCAGGAAGAAGCACCACCAATGCAGTTGATTGAAAGTTATGCTTCCTTTTCATATATTTCATGAGTGTTATTACTGAGAAGAAACAAAGGCTTGATGTAACACACATCAAAGTTGCTTGAATTTCCAGCATCTGCAGAATTCCTGTTGTAAGGGCTTGATGTGTCGGCTGGGCCAGAAGAAGAAAAGAATGAAGCTTACTCCTGCTCCTTTCTGCTCCCTCAAACCTGCCTCGCCATTTTATGTGCTCATGCTGAATCTGCCCTGGGCTTTGACTCTTCTTCTGTGCCAGTTCTGCATAACCTTCAATTTCCCTCCCTTTCAAAAAATTATCTATCTTCTCTTTAACCATGCAAATACTTAGACCTCTGGAATATAGTGTTTCTGAGATCGAGCACCCTTTGTGGAAAGGTCCAACCTGTCACACCCAACTTCATACCCATTAGATGCAAATACAATGCAGATCTCTCAGCACCATTTAGCAAGGTCTCGCTGGCTCTGCTATATTCCTAACAGAGTTCAGTGGTCACTCCCACTGGCCCAGTGTTATTGGAGAAGTCCAGCCCTGTATGTGTTTATGACATCAACGTTAAGGTCACACAAGCTCAAAATCTTGGTTTGCAACTTAACAGTATCTGAATTTCCTTTATTATTGCTGAATATTAGAAAACAAGAATAAAAATTCCACCACTGGGAGTTCAAATAATGCACATTTTCTTCACAAAGCATAATATTTTATTGCCTACATTATTGAGCCTAAAATATATAGAATTCAACTCTCCAGGACCAAATCCAATTTCTTTGATTGTTTCCTGATACATCAAGGGTAATTCAATTGTCTTTAATGAGACTTGAGTATACTCTCATTTTAGGTAAATTTTCAATAGTGTTTCCTGTTGTGTTGAAAATGTTAATCCATTCCATAAGCTTTAGCTTTCCTTTCGTTTTCTCTTGTGTGTGTAAAATAAACTTTTCTGTGTGCACTGTAAACATTTCTGCAGATTTACAATCCCTAAAGGGCATTACAGAATAATTTATCCTACAACCTGTTACGAAACTCGCAGGTTTCGTTTACTGTGGGCAGTCACTTCAAGAGCACCTAAATGAGGCGGGACTCTGTTGTTTACTGACTGACTTGCAGCTTGCTTAACTTTAAAACAAGGACACAGGCAGTCACGGTCAGAAGTCAGTCGAGAGGGAGAGAGAGAGAGAAACTGGGAAGCTGGTAGCTTCAGCTTGTCGCAGCTAAGGCTTGGAACTCTCTTATGCCCACAAGGGTGGGTTAAAGATCGACACAGAGTGCATAACAGAATGTGTATCTGTCACTTCGTAAAATCCCAAAGGAGTGGATCTTTCAGGATATCCTGTGGAGACTACTCATGTGTTAACCCTTGCCTGGGTATGTTGAGTGGTAATCCCTTGAAGACGATATCCCTGTGACAGATCAATTTCAGTGATAACTCATATGTGGATTTCGTATGTGGAATTCAATGTAACCACCTTTTCTCTATGTTTCACCCTGGATTACAAATATTTCTCTCCTATCACTTATTCCGTGGATGACTGAACTTTCCCTACTTTACCATCTTAAGACTTTAAGCTTTATTTCCGCAATCTTAACTTAGTTTAGGAGCTGTATTGCACATATATACACATAACACTGTTAGCATTTGTTTATCTTGGTTAAGTTACGATATTATAAGTAGACACTAATAAAGATAGTGGTTTTAACATCAAAACCCAACTCAGTGTGAAATCTCTTGTTGCTGGTTTATTTCAAAAATGCTACAGTTCGTAACAAATCAAAAACAAGGATAACTTCATGGTGTTCCAGGCAGGGAGCAAGAGTAAGGTGCAAATGTGGGAACTTTGAGCAGGAGAAGGCTATGTATACTCCTGACATTGCTTCACATCCATTACAATCACATTGGATTTTCCATCTCCTCCTTGTTTCCTGTATACCATCATTCTTTGCTTATCCAAAATTCTATTGATCTTAGCCATCTAAGAAGAGAAATTCAAAGAATCGCCATCCTTTGAGTGAAGAGTCTCTTGATTTCTGGCCTGAATGATTTGTGTCAGTCTGTGACAACCCGCCACACCTGTTCTGGACTCTTCAGCCAGTGGAAGTCACAGCTCTCTATGAATTTTGCATGTTCATTCATTCACAGTCATCTGCATACAGCCCAGACCAGTAAAAGAATATACCCTCTTGTTGATTGAACAACATAAACAATTAGTGCTGATTTGCCTCCACCACTAATTTAATAAGTAACATGTTCATGAAGATGTAGCAATATCTGCCTTTCTCCCAGCCCCACTCTGACCTAAAGTCCCAGACTTGAAGGCTTAGAGCAGGGCTCCTCAACCATTTTTATGCCATGGACCAATACCATTAAGCAAAGAGTCCTTGGACCCCAGATTAGGAACCCATATCTTAGAGTCATAGAGCACTACAGTGCAGAAACAGGCCTTTAGCCCATCCAGTCAATGCCAACATGTATTTCTTCCTTGTCCAGTCCCTCTCACAATAGATTATATCCAGATCCATATTATTCTCGGGGTCTCACTTGTCCAGAGTCCTCCCCACTGCGATCCACCATTAGCCCAACAATATAGCCAGCACCTCACCCCACCCTCACCTGATCATTGTTCAATTATCTCTCCAGGTACTCTCCCTGAATGTCTAGGATTCCCCTTTTCATCCTCTTCACACCACAATAGATAATAAATTTTTCTGTTTGTACTAGGATAGCATATGCACTTTATCGATACTACCAAGATTTCCAGTACTTCCGCTTTTACTGTATCAAACCTCATGAAAAAAATAGATTTATTTCTTCTATGCTTTTCATCTCAAGATAGACAAACTATATAAAGGGTAAAAGAGAGTTGAGGGTAGATATAGGATCAATACAAAATGATACTGGAGATATTGTAAAGAGAGATGCAGAGGTGGCAGAGGAACCAAATGCGTCTTTTGCATCAGTCTTCACAGTAGAAGACATCTGCAGTATACCGGGCATTCAAGAGTTTCAGGGAAGTGAAGTACATGCAGTGAAAATTACAACCGAGAAGGTGCATAGGAAGCTTAATGGCCTGAGCATGGATAAATCTCCTGGATCTGATGGAATGCACCCTTGGGTTCTAAAGGAAGTAGCTGGAGAGATTGCGGAGGCATTAACAGTGATCTTTCAAGAATCGATAGACTCTGGCATTGTACTGGATGACTGGAAAATTGCAAATGTTACTTCACTATTTAAGAAGGGTGGGAGGAAGCAGAAAGGAAACTATAGACCTGTTAGCCTGACATCAGTGGTTGGAAAGTTATTGGAATCAATTGTTAGGGATGAGATTACAGAGTATCTGGAGGCATATGCAAGATTGGCCAAAGCCAGTATGGTTTCCTGAAAGGACAATCCTGCCTGACTAACCTACTGAAGTTTTTTGAGGAAATTATGAGCAGGGTAGACGAAGGAAATGTAGTAGATGTGGGATACTTGGATTTTCAGAAGGCCTTTGATACGGTGCCGCACATGAGGCTGTTTTACAAGATAAGAGCCCATGGAATTACAGGAACGTTACTAGCATGGGTGGAGCATTGGCTGATTGGCAGAAAACAGAGAGTGGGGATGTGATGTTGAGGCTCTATAAGGCACTCATGAGATCACACATGGAGTATTGTGTGCAGTTTTGGGCTCCTTATTTTAGAAGGAAATACTGACATTGAAAAGGATTTGGAGAAGATTCACGAGAATGATTCCAGGAATGAAAGGGTTACCGTATGAGGAGCATCTGGCAGTATTCCCTGGAGTTCAAGAGAATGAGGGGGGATCTCATTGAAACATTCTGAATGTTAAAAGGCCTGAATAGTTGTATGGCAAACTTATTTCCCATGTTTGGGGAGTCTAGGACAAGAAGGCACGACTTCAGGATTGAAGAACGTCTATTTAGAACAAAGCTGCAGAGAAATTACTTTAGTCAGAGGGTGGTAAACTTTTGGAATTTGTTTTCATTGGGTGCGTTTAGGCAGAGATAAATAGGTTCTTGAATAGCCAGGGCATCAAAGAGTATGGGGAGAAGACGGGGGAGTGGGGATGACTGGAAGAATTGGATCAGCCCATGATTGAATGGTGGAGCGGACTCGATGGACTGAATGGCCTACATCTGCCCCTATATCTTATGGTCTTATGGCCTTGTAGATTCAGCTAGACCATCTTAAAACGTAGTACATTTTGAAAAAAAAAACAGTATGGGCTTGATGGGAAGAAGTTGTCTTCAAAATGTACTACGTTTGGTGATACAGCAGAACAGTTGATTTTCAAAGTAAAGCTGTGCTTGAAGTCACCAGATCACTAAATGAATTGAGGTGAGCCTGTTTTCAAGCTGGCCATTTTCTCCCTTTGGTAAGATGCTCTCTGCATATCAAGGTCTTTGGAGGCTAATTGCTTTTACTTAAGAGTATTTAACATCCAATTTTGAGCTTGTGTGGAAATCACCATCTCATTGTTTTGGGGAGTATTGGGACTTGAAAGTCAGAAGAAAGACAAAGGAAACATCATGCTTTCCATTCCTTTACTTCACAGGACCAGGCATTTTCAAACATGGCAGGTCTTGAAGTATGATTCGTTTTGTTCATCTTCCAATTCCTATCCCTCTTTTCCAAACTTCCATCCCTCGTAATCACCCAATTACCTGCAATTGATTCTTGCCGGAATTATAGTCAGAGATGGTGTTACAGTGAAAATAGACCACAAATAAACAACTGTGTTGAAAGTAGGGCCTGCTCTTTTGGTGTGGTACCATGTCACCTTCTTTCCTTCCTGAAATGGACAGCTTCTATACGAAACCAGACTGGTAGGAAGGCTTTTTTTTAACTCACTCTTGTCTTCTTGCTTACTCTTGGTATGCACAGTCCCTGAGTGAATGTCGGATTCTGTCAATTCTGCCAAAACTATCAAAATATCAAGATAATGTACTCAAAACCACGAGGCAAAATGTGACGATATAGGTGCAATGTGCTATTTGTACAGTAAAAGAGCTTGGTATATTTCTTGTTTTTCCTCTTTTCTTTGATACTTTGCAGGGTGATGTTGGAAGCAGACAAGATAGTCATGTTTAAGAGGCATTTTGAGAGATACCTGAACATGCAGGGAATGGAGGGACTTGGATCATGCCCAGGCGGACAGGTTCAGTTTAATTTTATGCCATGGTCAGCACATAGTGGGCAGAAAGGCTCATTTCTGTGCTGTAATCATCTGTAATGTTGAAATGTTCCTTGTTCTGGAGCAGGGGTTCCGAACTTGAGGTCCACGGACCCTGAGCTTAATGGTAAGGCTCCATGGTATAAAAATATATTGGGAACCCCTGTTCTAGAATATGTATTTATGAAGTAATGTTTAGTTTCTCTTGAGTTGCAATGGATCCGAAAATCCATAAATATGGTTAGCCACTTATGAAAAAGGATTTGGGACAGTATAAAGGCAGTGACCTTTGGTCAACCCTGACCTCTAGTGCTGACTATATGGTGTTTGTACCTTAAGGCCGTAAGATATAGGAGCAGAATTAGGCCATTCAGCCCATTGAGTCTGCTCCACCATTCCAACATGGCTGATCCTCAAAGCCATACATCTACACATTCTCCATATGACTGCAGTTGCTCCAGTTTCCCCCCACATCCCAAAGAAGTGGAGGGTAGTAGATTAATTAATGACCATCAATCATTCTGTTGTGTATGTGAGTGACAGAATCTGGGAGGAGTTGCTGAGAAAGGGTTACAGGAAAAGCCATTGAAGCATGAATTGCTAGCATGGACTTGGTGGGCCAAAATGGCCTCCTATTATTTCATAAGAAAAAAAGGAATATGAAAAGGATCAGATATACAAGTACTCAACAAACAGATTACAATTTCACAAAAAAAATCAATGTAAAATCCCTTATTGGGAAAAAAAAATTCTTGACACAAATACATTAAGCATAAAATAGCTTTGTCACTCTGTCCGGAATTAAGTTAGTTGGCTGTGATTGTCTGATGTGAAGCAAATAAAAATAAATCACATTTGCAATTATCTCTGTGCTTTGCTTAAGTTTATCCTTCAGATTCTGTTAAGAACATAAGCACCAGTTATGCAGAGAATTAAGTCTTTCATTTGTTGTTGCATAGAACAGGCGCAGAGATTTCTGTGTCTCTCACCACTCTTCATGCACCCCCTTTATATATATTAAGAACATAAAGGCTGCTCAGTAATTCATTAGATTTGTTGAATTGTTCTCTGGATCATTGGATTCCTTACAAACAAACATCAAAATAAACATGCAAACAACAGGAATTCTGCAGATGCTGGAAATTCAAGCAACACACATCAAACTTGCTGGTGAACTATGGGCACCCGTATGGGTCCTAGCCATGCGTGCCTTTTTGTTGGCTTTGTGGAACCATCTATAATCCGTGCCTATTCTGGTATCTGTCCCCCACTTTTCCTTCGCTACATCGATGACTACATTGGCGCTGCTTCCTGCACGCATGCAGAGCTCGTTGACTTTATTAACTTTGCCTCCAACTTTCACCCTGCCCTCAAGTTTACCTGGTCCATTTCCGACATCTCCCTCCCCTTTCTAGATCTTTCTGTCTCTGTCTCTGGAGACAGCTTATCCACTGATATCTACTATAAACCTATTGACTCTCACAGCTATCTGGACTATTCCTCTTCTCACCCTGTCTCTTGCAAAGATGCCATCCCCTTCTCGCAATTCCTCCATCTCCGCCGCATCTGCTCTCAATATGAGGCTTTTCATTCTAGGACAAGGGAGATGTCCTCCTTTTTTAAAGAAAGGGGCTTCTCTTCCTCCACTATCAACTCTGCTCTTAAACGCATCTCCCCCATTTCATGTAGATCTGCTCTCACTCCATCCTCCCGCCACCCCACCAGGAATAAGGTTCACCTGGTCCTCACCTACCACCCCACCAGCCTCCAGGTCCAACATATTATTCTCCGTAACTTCCGCCACCTCCAACGGGATCCCACCACTAAGCACATCTTTCCCTCCCCCCCCGCCGCTTTCCGCAGGGATCGCTCCCTACGTGACTCCCTTGTCCATTCGTCCTCCCCATCCCTCCAAACTGATCTCCCTCCTGGCACTTATCTGTGTAAGCGGAACAAGTGCTACACATGCCCTTACACTTCCTCCCTTACCACCATTCAGGACCCCAAACAGTCCTTCCAGGTGAGGCGACACTTCACCTGTGAGTCGGCTGGGGTGATGTACTGCGTCCGGTGCTCCCGATGTGGCCTTTTATATATTGGCGAGACCCGACGCAGACTGGCAGACCCCTTTGCTGAATGCCTACGCTCTGTCCGCCAGAGAAAGCAGGATCTCCCAGTGGCCACACATTTTAATTCCACATCCCATTCCCATTCTGACATGTCTATCCACGGTCTCCTCTACTGTAAAGATGAAGTCACACTCAGGTTGGAGGAACAACACCTTATATTCCGTCTGGGTAGCCTCCAGCCTGATGGCATGCACATCGACTTCTCTAACTTCCGCTAATGCCCCACATCCCCCTCGTACCCCATCTGTTACTTATTTTTATACACACATTCTTTCTCTCATTCTCCTTTTTCTCCCTCTGTCCCTCTGAATATACCCCTTGCCCATCCTCTGGGTTCTCCCCCCCTTGTCTTTCTTCCCAGACCTCCTGTCCCATGATCCTCTCGTATCCCTTTTGCCAATCACCTGTCCAGCTCTTGGCTCCATCCCTCCCCCTCCTGTCTTCTCCTATCATTTTGGATCTCCCCCTCCCCCTCCAACTTTCAAATCTCTTACTCACTCTTCCTTCAGTTAGTCCTGACAAAGGGTCTCGGCTGCACCTCTTCTTAGAGATGCTGCCTGGCCTGCTGCGTTCACCAGCAACTTTGATGTGTGTTGATCAAAATAAACATCATGAGCGAACCTTTCAGATGACTAAGGCATTAAACTAAATCACATTATACTTCTGTTATAATTCCATTTATTCAATATGGACTAAATGTTTGCTTGAGTCAACATCAGCTATCTGAGGGAGAGTACCACCCAATCCTGACCATCCTCTTGTGGGATGTTGTCATACCTAAAAGGCTCAATTCTAATTTAATGTCCCTTTTGTCAGGGCTGTCTCAGCCAAAGGAAATGTTTCCTTCCATCAATGCTCTGAAGTTCTATTACATACTTTTGATCACACTTTATTCTATAGTTCTTTGTTATGATGTGTTTCTGGTTTCTGGCCATTCCTTTTTTTGTTGCTATTTTAGGCAATTTCAATAGGGGCAGACTGCAGATAATGGACTGCGCTGAACTGAATACGCCTGCACTTTCGATTTTGTGTTTCTCACTCATTATTTTTATTGCTGTTTGCACAATTTGTTTTTTTTTGCATGGGATGGGATGTTAATTTTTTTTTTTGACTAGGTTCCACCATTTTCTTTGTTTCATGGCTGCTTGTGGAGAAGACAAACCTCCAGGTTGTATTTTGCATTCATACTTTGATAATAAATGTATCTTGAACCTTTGAATTTTTGAATCATTCATACTCAAAACTAACCTTTACAATTCGTCCTGAAAATTTAATTGGTCTGAGTTTCTAATTTCTGAGTCTCTATTCTCCTTAAGTTTCATTGGAAAGGCAAACTGAAGAGGAAGTGTCAGGTTACACTGGGCCACATGATGTAACCCATGCCCTCCTGTCTTCCTCTGCATGAGCCCTATGGTTGTACTTGCCTTTTGCAATCACAGCACATTTTCCAATGCCAACACAGCTGCTGCTGTTATCCTATGAGTTGAAGATACCCACAGGCAATGATAAAGCAGCAGATTATTTAAGCTAGATTGGCAGTAGGTTGGGTTTTGAGAGAGTGATGTCAGTGAGAAGTCAGGGGTACTGGAGCAACCAGAGTGTAAGCCTAGCAATCAGGACAGCCACGTTTACAGTAAAAGATTAGATATGATCATGCTTCATATTGCATCTATTTCAATGTACATTACCTAACAGGTAAGGTAAATGATCTAAAGGCAAGGATTGTCTCTCGGGATTGGGATATAGTAGCCATAACAGAAATATGGCAGAAAGAATGGTAGGGCTGGCAGCCCAATGTTCCAAGATACTGAAGCTTTAGGTATGACAAAGGAACAGATAACAGTGGAGGGGGCATTATCTTTTTGATCAAGGAGAACATTGCATCAGTTCTTAAAGAGGATATTCTTGAGGGATCATGTAACATTTAGGTCAAAATTAGAAATACAAGGGGGATGATCTCCCTTGGAGGTCTGTATTAGAGGCCTCCTCAACAGTCAATGGGAACTTGAGGAACAGATGTGTTGAGGAATTGCACGTAGTTGTGAGAACATTAGGGTAATGTTTGGGGGGGGGTGATTTCAATTTTCCCGTATTGACTGGGCCACCCAGTTTGCAAACAGCCTAAATGGGACATAATTTGTGTGATGCAGGCAAGATAGTTTCCTCGAACAATATATAGAGGAACCAACTGAGGAAGCGGCTTAGTCAGTCAGGGCATCAAGTTAAGGAATAGGGATACTATGTTGCAGATGTACAAGTCATGATCAAAGACATTTAATAACAGTCGAATTTAAAACATAAACATTATTAATAACATTTAAAAATGATTAGAATGACATTGAAGTAATGTAAATTAATTAAAACATTATTAATTATAATAAAGTTCAAAGGAAATGAGCCATTTGTTTCACTTAGCTTTCTAATGAAGATTGCTGATACCCTGAAATGAATGGGCTCACACCAGATGCTGCAGAAAAAGCTGACAATAAGCAGAGTGCCAAATACAAAGTGTATATGGCTCCTTGCCACAGTGTATTATGGAATACACCTCGCAGAACTAGCGCAAAAGTCCAGATACACCTGTATCCTGCAAACAAGTCTAGTTTGCACGGATGTTGACGGGAAATTAGTCAGTAATTCTTAATGAAGCTGCTCTCTAAACATCAGTGAAATCCAGTCTTGTACTAAAAAAAGTGTAAAGTGATTTAGTTTCCCCATTTATTATGATGCATATAAAGGGTTGACCTCCTATATAGATAAATCAAGCATCGCAGTTGACAACAGATTCATTTCCAGATGAGCTCAATGCTTTCTATGCTTGCTTTAACCATCAAAACATAGAGAAACCATTACACACTCCCACAACTCCTGATGATCCTATGATTTCAGACTCAACTGGTTGGACTATTCACTGACATGTTTAACCTCTTGCTTCAACAGTCTCAGGTACCCACTTGCTTCAAGCAGGATTCAATTATACTGGTGCCTAAGAAGAACGTGGTGACCTGCCTCAATGACTATCATCCAGTAGCATTAGCATCTACTGTGATGAAGTGTTTAGAGAGGTCTGCAAAGATCCAAACATCAGATGCTTTTTATCAACTACAGCTCAGCATTCAATACTATCATCTCCTCAAAACTGATCAATATGCTCCAAGACCTTAGCCTCAATACCTCCTTGTGCAATTTGGATCCTCAATTTTCTCACTTGCAGACCCCAGTCAGTTTGGATTGGCAACATTTTCACAATTTCCAGCAGCATAGGAAACCACAAGGCTATGTGTTTAGCTCTGCTATTGTTCTATTATGGATTTGCTGTGCATACCAGCAAGAAAATGAATCTCAGGGTTGTATATGGCAACATAAGCTCTACGTACTTTGATAATGAATTTACTTCAAACTTTGCAAGCTCCTTCATCTGGAGTACTAACAGGAGTGGATATGAAACAAGAGCAAATCTGCAGATGCTGGAAATCCAAGCAACACACACAAAATGCTGGAGGAACTCAGCAGGCCAGGTAGCATCTATAGAAAAAAGTACAGTCAACATTTTGGGCCGAAACCGTTTGGCAGAGCTGGATGGAGAAAAGCTGAGGAATAGATAGAAACCATAGAAACTACAGCACAGAAACAGGGCTTTTGGCCCTTTTTGGCTGTGCCGAACCATTTTCTGCATAGTCCCACTGACCTGCTCACGGACCATATCCCTCCATACACCTCCCATCCATGTATCTGTTCAATTTATTCTTAAATATTAAAAAAGAACCCCCATTTACCAACCCGCCTGGCAGCTCATTCCATACTCCCACCACTCTCTGTGTGAAGAAGTCCCCCCTAATGTTCCCTTTAAACTTTTCCCCCCTCACCCTTAACCCATGTCCTCTGGTTTTTTTCTCCCCTTGCCTCAGTGGAAAAAGCCTGCTTGCATTCACTCTATCCATACCCATCATAATTTTATATACCTCTATCAAATCTCCCTTCATTCTTCTACGCTCCAGGGAATAAAGTCCTAACCTATTCAACCTTTCTCGGTAACTGAGTTTCTCAAGTTCCAGCAATATCCTTGTAAACCTTCTCTGCACTCTTTCAACCTTATTTATATCCTTCCTGTAATTTGGTGACCAAAACTGAACACAATACTCCAGATTTGGCCTCACCAATGCCTTATACAACCTCATCATAACATTCCAGCTCTTATACTCAATACTTTGATTAATATTGGCCAATGTACCAAAAGCTCTCTTTACGACCTTATCTACCTGTGATGCTACTTTTAGGGAATTTTGTATCTATATTCCCAGATCCCTCTGTTCCACTGCACTCCTCAGTGCCTTACCATTAACCCTGTATGTTCTACGGTGGTTTATCCTTCCAACGTGCAATACCTCACACTTGTCTGTATTAAACTCCATCTGCCACTTTTCAGCCCATTTTTCCAGCTGGTCCAAGTCCCTCTGCAGGCTCTGAAAATCTTCCTCACTGTCTACTACACCCCCAATCTTTGTATCATCAGCAAATTTGCTGATCCAATTTACCACATTATCATCCAGATCATTGATATAGATGACAAATAACAATGGACCGAGCACTGATCCCTGTGGCACACCACTAGTCACAGGCCTCCACTCGGAGAAGCAATTCTCTACTACCACTCTCTGGCTTCTTCCATTGAGCCAATGTCTAATCCAATTTACCACCCCTCCATGTATACCTAGTGACTGAATTTTCCTAACTAACCTCCCATACAGGACCTTGTCAAAGGCCTTACTGAAGTCCATGTAGACAATATCCACTGCCTTCCCTTCATCCACTTTCCTGGTAACCTCCTCGAAAAACTCCAATAGATTGGTCAAACATGACCTACCACGCACAAAGCCATTTTGACTCTCCCTAATAAGTCCCTGTCTATCCAAATGCTTGTAGATTCTGTCTCTTGGTACTCCCTCCAATAACTTACCTACTACCAACGTTAAACTTACTGGCCTATAATTTCCCGGATTACTTTCGATCCTTTTTTAAACAACGGAACAACATGAGCCACTCTCCAATCCTCCGGCACCTCACCTGTAGACAGCGACATTTTAAATATTTCTGCCAGGGCCCCTGCAATTTCAACACTAGTCTCCTTCAAGGTCCGAGGGAACACCCTGTCAGGCCCCGGGGATTTATCCACTAATTTTCCTCAAGACAGCAAGGACCTCCTCCTTTTCGATCTGTACAGTTTCCATGATCTCACTACTTGTTTCCCTTAATTCCATAGACTTCATGCCAGTTTCCTTAGTAAATACAGACACAAAAAACCTATTTAAGATCTCCCCCATTTCCTTTGGTTCCGCACATAGCTGACCACTTTGATCTTCAAGAGGACCAATTTTATCCCTTACAATCCTTTTGCTCTTAATATACTTGTAAAAGCTCTTTGGATTATCCTTCACTTTGACTGCCAAGGTAACCTCATGTCTTCTTTTAGCCCTCCTGATTTCTTTCTTAAGTATTTTCTTGCACTTCTTATACTCCTCAAGCACCTTATTTACTCCCTGCTTCCTATACATGTCATACAACTCCCTCTTCTTCTTTATCAGAGTTGCAATATCCCTTGCGAACCAAGGTTCCTTATTCCTATTCACTTTGCTTTTAATCCTGACAGAAACATACAAATTCTGCACTCTCAAAATTTCTCCTTTGAAGGCTTCCCACCTACCGATCACATCCTTGCCAGAGAATAACCTGCCCCAAACCACGCTTTTTAGATCCTTTCTCATTTCTTCAAATTTGGCCTTCTTCCAGTTAAGAACCTCAACCCAAGGACCAGATCTATCCTTGTCCATGATCAAGTTGAAACTAATGGTGTTATGATCACTGGAACCAAAGTGCTCCCCTACACAGACTTCTGTCACTTGTCCTAACTCGTTTCCTAACAGGAGATCCAATAGTCCCCTCTAGTTGGTCCCTCTATATATTGATTTGGAAAACTTTCCTGAACACATTTTACAAACTCTAAACCATCTAGACCCCTAACAGTATGGGAGTCCCAATCAATATATGGAAAATTAAAATCCCCTACCACCACAACTTTATGTTTCCTGCAGTTGCCTGCTATCTCTCTGCAGATTTGCTCTTCCAATTCTCGTTGACTATTGGGTGGTCTGTAATACAATCCCACTAATGTGGCCATACCTCTCCTGTTTCTCAGCTCCACCCATAAGGACTCAGTAGGCAAGCCCTCTAATCTGTCCTGCCTGATCTGAAAGGTGAGGGTAGGGGAGAGAGAAGCGCCAGGCTATAGGTGAAACTTGGAGAGGGAGGGATGAAGCAAAGAGCTAGGAAGTTGATTGGTGAAAGAGACAGAAGGTCATAGAAGAAAGAGGAAATGGGGGGGGAGGAGCACCAGAGCAAAGTGATGGAAGGGAAAGGATATAACATGAGAGAGGGACAAGAGGATGGGAAAAGGTGAAGAGTATGGAGGCAGTACTGGAAGTTTGAAAAATCGATTTTCACGCCAAATGGAATATAAGGTGTTGTTCCTTCAACCTAAATGTGGCCTTATCCCAACAGTGGAGGAGGCCACAGATGGACATATTGGAATGGGAATGGGAACTGGAATTAAAATGGGTGGCCACTGGAAGATCCTGCTTGTTCTGGCGGATAGAGCATAGATGCTCAGTGAAGTGGTTTCCCAATCTGCGTCAGGTCTCACCGGTATACAAGAGGCCACGCGGGGAGCACCGAACATAGTATATAACCTCACCAACTCACAGGTGAAGCATCACATCGCCTGGAAGGACTGTTTAGGGCCCTGAATGGTAGTGAAGGAGTAGGTGTAGGGGCTGGTGAGGCACTTGTTCTGTTTATAAGGATGTGCCAGGTAGAAGATCAGTGGGCAGGGACAAATGAACAAGAGAGTCACACAGGGAGCGATCCCTGTGGGAAGCAGAAAGTTAGGGGGAGGGAAGGATGTGTTTGGTGGTGGTATCCAGTTGAAGGTGGCAGAAATTTCAGAGAATTATGCGCTGGACACGGAGATAAATTTCATTCAATTTATGTATTGAATTTCCTCTATTTCCATGCTGGTATATATTTAAGGAGTGTTCTAATTTGAAATATTTTCTATAAATGTTCGGTCCTTTTGGTGAAAATATTCCCAGAAGATTTTTATCAAGGGAGTAGGAGTAGATGGGAAGTGTTTTTTCGTGTTGGATGATTGCTTAGTCAAACAATAATTACATGGTTCTATGGTTCTTCTTTGTTTTGTGACTCTCTGTGTGGAAGATGAATTTCAGGGTTGCATAACATAATTTGAAAATATATGTACTTTGAACTTTGAATTTGAAACAATAGCAACAATGCTTTACAATTAACATGTGTTGGGTATAAAAACAAATAGGTGCATCCAAGGAAAACAATACCATCTTCATAGTTACTCTTGCAATAGAACCAGAAAATAGTGGAAATACTCAGCAATTCAAAGTTTCTTGCAAGACCTGAATTGTTAG
This sequence comes from Mobula birostris, assembly GCF_030028105.1. NCBI lineage: Eukaryota > Metazoa > Chordata > Chondrichthyes > Myliobatiformes > Myliobatidae > Mobula > Mobula birostris. Next base: position 32,141,599 of record NC_092391.1, on the reverse strand, counting down.
TGCTGTTTCTTTTTCCACATGTTACTGGAAATGCTGGGTGTGCTAGCACTTTCTGTTCTTATTTCCGATATTTGGCAGCTACACTTTTTTTCATTTTTATTTACCAGAAACTTGTAGCTCTGTGCTCCCATTGTCCCTGTTTTTTTTAACAAACGTGTTAAAAATGTCCAATTTAAGAAATGTGAAATCAATTTTTGGCAAAGCTGAGTAAAAAAAATAAGTAACATAAAACGGAAGAGCTTGTTTCAGCAGAGTCTTTCCCTGATTTCATTTCTCAAAAATTGTCTCCTTAGAAACATATTTCAAATCATAACTTTCCAAAATTGCTTTCCTTTTATTGTAGATATTTTTACACTTGGTGTTAAAAAATGTTTTGTTGCCATCAGAGATTGTTAATGTTTTTGGAGATTGTTGACAAAGATGGCTACAGTTAAAGTTAGGGGAATAGAGGTATGATAAGATCTTCTACGTATTAGGATATGGGAAGTCTCCAGATAGTAGCAATCTCTTCCTATTGTAAGATGAGATCACCAGTAAGGACAATGCTGGAAATGCAAGTCATAAACAGAAGATGACATTGCATTATTGATTGGCAACAACAGTACGCCGGTGAATTCAAACCAAAATCTGCTGATCTGGAGCAGAGAGGGCTGGCTGTTATTGTAGAGACACTCACAAATTCTGTGCCTAGCAACAACATAGAGATCACTGCCGGTGAACCTGTACCAGTATTGTGTTCTCTTTTTCATGTTCCTCTTCACTTTTATCCTTTTTCACCCAAAAAGGACAGGTTACACGTGAACCCGAAGGAGACCAATAGCCTTGCAGGTAGTTTTGCAAAAGCTGTTGAGGAGGGTTTAAATAATTTGGTAGGACGATGGGAACCAGAATGTTAGGGCTGAGGATGGGGCAGTTTGTATACAAGTAAGCACAGTGTATAGTGACACACTAAGGAAGGACAGGCAGATGATAGGTTGAGCCCATTAGGGAAATGGCAATCCTGGATCCTGGGTTGACAGGATTAACGTATGAGGAGTATGGCGCTGGACCTGTACTCGCTGGAGTTTAGAAGAATGAGCAGAGTGGGGGGGATCTCATTCAAACCTATCAAATATTGAAAGACCTACGTAGAATGAGTATGCAGAGGATATTTCCTGTAGTGGGGAAGTCTAGAACCAGAGAATACAGCCTCAGAATAGAGGGACATCCATATAGAACAGAAATGATGAAAAATTTCTTTAGCTGGAGGGTGGTGAATCTGTGGAATTCATTACCACCGATGGCTGTGCAAGCCAAATCATTGGGTATGTTTAAGGCAGAGATTGATTGGTTCCTGATTAAACTGGGTCTCAAATGTTGCTTGGAGAAGGCAGGAGAATAGAGTTAGAGGGATAATAAATCAGCCATGATGGAATGACAGAGCAGACTCAATAGGTTAAATGGCCTAATTCTGCTTGTATGTCTTATGATCTTATCTCCCAATCACTTCAAGCTGAGTGCACCTCTGGGTGCAGTTTAACGGTCTTGGTTTGATGGAGTAAGTCGCCAAGCACAAGAGACTTGTAGCCTGGGCAAGGTGTGGAGGCTAGTGTGGGTGCTGGAACCTCAGTGGAAAGTTATTAATGTAGTGTTCAGAGATCTTCATTGGGAAAACCTGCAGGCAAATGCTATTAGTAATGTACAGGTGCTGAGGTGATTAGCAATAGAGTGAAAATTGAACTTACAATGGAATGAAACTTTATTCTTTATTTTTATTTGCTCCCTGGATGTGGGCTTTCCTGGCAAAAACATCATGTAATACTCAATTATTATCCGTGAGAAGATGCTTGGAGTTACCTTCTTGAACAAGACATGTTTGTTCTTGTTCCATACTATTACTAGTTGCATTTAAAATCTTCTTTGTACTTTGTCTTATGTATTGAATTTCCTCTATTTCCATGCTGGTATATACTTAAGGAGTGTTTCATTTGAAGTATTTTCTATAAATGCTCAGTCCTTTTGGTGAAAATATTTCCAGAGGATTTTTATCAAGGGAGTAAGAGTATGTTCATAGCAGCTGACCAGATCAGAACCTCTGCCCCAATGGTTGTTAGGAATGCCAGATGTATGTGCTAACTTTCATGCATGTGTATATTGTGTATTTCAGGTTCTCCTCCAAAAGTGGTCACATTTAAAAGCTTGCACACACCACTAGTAGCTGCTGTAGTGTGAACAAAGTAGCTAGAGAGACAGTGAAGTTATTGGATACCAAACACAAGGAAATCTGCAGATGCTGGAATTTCAAGCAACACACATAAAAGTTGCTGGTGAACACAACAGGCCAGGCAGCATCTCGAGGAAGTGGTACAGTCGATGTTTCGGGCTGGGGCCCTTCTTCAGGACTAACTGAAAGAAGAGCTAGTAAGAGATTTGAAAGTGGGAGGGGGAGGGGGAGATCCGAAATGATAGGAGAAGACAGGAGGGGGAGGGATGGAGCCAAGAGCTGGACAGGTGATTGGCAAAAGGGATATGAGAGGATCATGGGACAGGAGGCCTAGGGAGCAAGAAAGGGGGAATGGGGAAAAGCCCAGAGGATGGACAAGGAGTACAGTGAGAGGGACAGAGGGAGAAAAAAGAGAGAGAGAAAAAGAATGTGTGAATAGAGAGTCAGAGAAAGCAGGATCTCCCAGTGGCCAAACATTTTAATTCCACGTCCCATTCCCATTCTGATATGTCTATCCACGACCTCCTCTACTGTAAAGATGAAGCCACACTCAGGTTGGAGGAACATTGACTTCTCAAACTTCCGCTAATGCCCCACCTCCCCCTCGTACCCCATCCGTTATTTATTTATTTATATACACACCTTTTTTTCTCTCTCTCTCTTTTTTACTAGCTCTTCTTTCAGTTAGTCCTGACGAAGGGTCCTGACCCAAAACATCGACAGTACCTCTTCCTAGAGGTGCTAATGGATACCAAAGTGTATTATTTATTAAAATGAGACACTCTTGGGAGAAGATACCTGATTGATGCAATATTACATGACATTTTAGATGCTAAAGATCTATAATGCTTCCTTTAAATTACATACAATTTTCACACCTCCTTCTTTGCACCCACACTTCAGACGCACAAAATGGAGGTTAATCAGCATTGTCTGGTTTTCAATCAACTAGTGTCCACAGCTTCAGGAAACTACTGTCCAGAACCACATTTTAAATTTTATTCACAATCCACATTCAAGTCTAAAGATTGGTTGCTGAAGCTAATATTTGCTATATACTCTAACTACAGAATACACCCTAACAGAAACAAAACCCAGTGTTTAGCTCAGGTACAACTGAGTGACACAGTTTTATTTCTAAATCTAGATATAACATGACATGGAAGCAAACTTCATGCTCGAAGTCTTTATATTTGCTTGTTGGTTGAGTCTCCAGGTTTGTTAGGCACCATTGAAGAGATCTTAGTGAATTGCTCGCATGCATTGTGGATTCAAAACCCTGCCGTGATATAGAATCGATGGTGAAGTGAAGGATTGCTCAGGGTGATGAATGGGTGTCGATGAAGCTTTATCTTGCATGTTATCGAGATATCTGATTATAGTTGAATCTGTATTCTGCGAGACAATTGTAGGATATTCCAACACACACCTAATTTGTACCTTACAGGTGGTGGAAATGCATGTAAGAAGTCACTTACTAAAGAAAAGCTAGCGCTTATATTCACTTAGATGTGGTAATTATGTAGCTGGTCTAGGTGAGTTTCCAATCAATGAAGAGTGTCAGGATGTTTATGGTGGAGAAAGTGGCGATGCTATTCCATGTCAGGAGAAAGTGCCTCTCACGGACTAGGTGCCACAAAGCACATAGCAAATCCTGACATGAAGTACTGAAAGAAAAATTGCGGCTGAACTCAATTTCATGGCTTAATTATTTGGACACACGTTGAATGCATAAAGAATAAATCTCAAATTAAAAGCCTCTTGAAATGTACAGCAGCATGCAAATGAATGAAAATGCAATAAATAAAACATATGAGAGATAAAAGTACGAAGAAGATATTAAGTGACACTGACAATGATAAGTTAAAGGAAGAAGCACAGATATTTAATACATTTCTTATTGTATGCAATATCTTTTGAGAATCCTTTTCTACACGGAATAAAATGAAATTAGAGTGGTAGACGCTGCTATAGAATGAAATTTATAGCAAGTTAGGGTTTCAATTGTATTATTTGAGATATTGGAAAGCAGTTTTATGGATCTGCAAAACAGAATTTCATTCCATTTGTTATATAAGCCATACTGCCAGGTCTTTCCTCTTGATATAACAACAGCTGCTCAATGGCATTGTTTTCTTGTAACATTCTCCCTCCTATGCGTAATTCTTCATAGCCTGATTCTGTGATGAAACATTGGTCATGGATTCATAGTTCCTTCAAAACTGAGGCATTAACTTTTTTAATGTGTATTAAATATAAATGATTGTGTGCAATTGCCTCCTCCAATATAACAATGAAAACTGGAATTTTATGTTAAGTATTCCATTATGTTAACTGGAAGATTATGTTAAGTATTTGGATATTCAGGCTGACAGTAAGTTATCATTCACCTTTTAGAATCTAAGATGATATCTCTCCTACTAGCGTTGAAAATCCCCTGCATTTTTTATTAAATTCCGTGATTCTCTTTAGTGGATACATGAGAATGATATTTCAAATTGATGCACCTTTTTTTTAAAAAATAAGCTACTCATCTCTGATTTAGAATGTGAAATTCACAAGTAGTTATGAGTCATTTGAAAGACCACAAGAATTATCTACAGTTCATTGGATCATTATTTAAAGATTGGCTACATTTGTCAGATCTTCTGATCTACTACATCAAAACATACAATGAAATATTTTCTTAGCATCAACGACCAACACACTTCAAGGATACGCTGAGGGCATCCACAAGTGTCATCATGCTTCTGACACCAAAATAGCATGACCAGAACTAACTACCTTGTATGACTTTGGATGTGGGAGAAAACAGAAGCACCTGGTCACAGGGAGAATGTATGAACTCCTTACAGACAATCAAAGCCACATATACTTGAAGTTTGAGAACTAAATATGTTTGCAGCAAGATATGTGAAAGTGATTGAGGTTTTAGTTTTCTCAGCAGTCCAACAATGAACAGTCAAAATCCTAAGAACTTTCTACAGGGGCACAATTGAGAGCATCCTGACTGGCTACATCACTGCCTGGTTTGGGAACCGTACTCCCTAACTGCAGGACTCTGCAAAGAGTAGTGCGGACAGCCCAGCGCACCTGTAGTTGTGAACTTCCCATGATTCAGGACATTTACAAAGACAGGTGTAGGATCATTGGGAACACCTCAACCATAATCTATTCCAGCTGCTACGATCCGGGAAATAGTACTGCAGCATAAAAGCCAGGACCAACAGGCTCCGGGACAGCTTCTTCCACCAGGCCATCAGACTGATTAACTCACGCTGATTTGAGTGTACTCTATGCTACATTGACTGTTCTATTTATTATATATGATTATAAATTACTATGATTCCACATTGCACATTTAATGGAGAAGTAACGTAAAGATTTTTTACTCCTCGTGTATGTGAAGGATGTAAGAAATAAAGTCAATTCAATTCAATTCAATGGGATGTGTCAAAAACAAAAGCAAAGATGCCAACAATTAGGAAGTTAGAATTATAGAAGCATAACATTAAAAAAAACATAATATTAAATGTTAGAAATTCTCTTAGTCCCCACCATACACTATTTCATACCTACCAGCAGCAGGCAATCTCAAATGTATTAACAAGTAATATGCACTCCTCACTGAGAGACTGGTGCAGGCAGAAGATGTAATCCAAGTACAGCAGATTATTTAGTTCCATGGTTTGCTTCAGGAGATAGTAGTAATCAAACTACAGGATTCGTTATTGTTGCAAATTAACTTTCTCTAAAAGAAACTAAAATTTTACTATTATCCAATCTTTACCTTTTAACCATGGCTGAGCTTGCATAAAGTCATTAAAATTTTAAACATTACCAGTTTTTCTCCACAAGTATTAAGAAAAAATAGAGTTAATGTCTCATGTAAATAACATTCCTCCAGCTTTGGTGAAAAGTCATTAACTTGAAATGCAAGCATTTAACATACTAATGTGTTTCATTTTCCATGGATAGGTCTTAATCTTCTGAGCAATTCTGATTATTTCTGTTTTATATTAGACCTCCAGTATTTTGGTTTTTTTTAATTAGATTGTCATTTACAAAATGAAAGGGGAATATGGATAAGCATTGATCTAAAACTGTTTTGTGTATAACCACAAAAAGCACCAGTGTCTACTTTTGCACACATTAAGTTGTAACAGATTCTTTCATTTTATTGATGTTGATTGAAGTCTAAATGTTGGGCAGAACAATGTAGAGAATTCAGCTGCTCCTCTTTGAATTAGAGCCAATGGGTTTTCCCTATTCACCAGGAAATAAGACAGTAGCTTGGGTTAAATATCCTACCCGACAGACACAATCTCCCTCCAAATAATGTTGCCTCAATGCTGCCTGCATTTTAGTGCTCAAAACTTTGAAGTGGGTATCTCAGAATCCTATGTAGCCCCCTGGCCAACCTTAGGGTCGCTCTGCTCACTGTCGTCTAGGGAAACAGCCCTCAGCCCCGCCAAACTGGGTAATTAGTTTGTGTGGATGCTGTGTGATGTGCCCCACCCCGCCCAAATAACCGACAATACACCAGATACGATTAAATGATTTACAGTTTATAGATATTACTGGAACTATATAATTAATAGAGAATAAAATACAAAAGGAAAATAAAAGGCGCCACTCTTATCAAAGTTCGATCTCTTCGTGCACAAACAGTTGGAGCTCAGGACCCTTCTTCTTCACCCTGTGACCCCTCGGACCACCTCGACCGGCCGCCTGGGACCAGCAATGGTGGTCAACCAGAAGCTCCACATGAGTCCATCTCCGTCTCCTCACCGAACGCCCTCCTCGGGGTCCAACCCCGTTAGCAGACATCACAGCACCTGGTCCATCCTCTGTTTCTCTCTCCCGCCTTCTGCCTCCAAAACCCCGCTCATACCAATCTTCCAGATACACCAAAATCATAACAACTATCCTAATTGGTTCGTAACATCTTCTTATCACTTCCTAACCCAAAACAACCTGCTAGCGCAAAACTTTCTCAGCGTATAACATAACAAAGATGCATTCCCAAGTATAACATAACAAAGAAGCCATTTTAGTTAGCCTACGCAGTAACATAAAGACGAAACCCCCTTACACTCTCCCCCCACCAAATAAAGTCATGTCCTCATGACTTCTAAACAACTCGCCAACCAGTCCTGCAGATACACAACACACACATACACAGATACACACAGTGACAGTGCTCCCCAAACAGTGGACCTTACACCCGTCCCACGGGCGCTACATAGGCCAACATACCTGGGAACTTCTTAACCCTCCGAGACCTCCATACCCCCTCACCTAAACCCAAAAGGCTCAGACACTACTAGGGATGCCTCAGACCTGCTTGCCAACTCCTCTCTCACTCAGGCCATCATTACAACTCAGAGCCCCCTGTCCCGTGTCCAGGGCCCCGCTTCTTTTCCTTCCTGATCCTGCCCTAACTCAGACTGCCCATAGCTAGCCCTCCCCACTACACCTGACTCAGTGGGAGAAGGGCCAAAAGTTTCTTCCTCAATCACGGGGAAGGTAGCGAAAGGCAACATATACCACATGTGCAGCACATCATCCTTCGAATCCATATTCTTCCTCATTCCCTCGATCGGTAGCTGCTGTTTAAGTTTCTCCAAACTGAAACATTTAGCCGGGGCTATCCCTTCAGCCTCCTGCAGTCGAGATGTCAGCTTCTTCGGGGACTCCTTCAACTCTCGCCACAGCCTCCACAGCTCTGACTCAGGGTTCTTGGCCATCTCCATCTGGGATGCAGTTACCCCACCAGCTTCTTCCACCCTGACCTGAAAAGCAGCAGTTAAAGAATGTTCAACCTCCAGTTTTTTCTTCTTGATGACTTCTTCCAGGTCAACTTTCAGTTTTTCCACTTCATTTAAACTTGTGATAGTCATCTTCAGGTTCCTTTCAAGCGTCCGCCTCCCCTTTCCGAGATCTGTCCTCCATTTCTTCACCTCCTCGGGAGTGCAGTCAAACTCCCCTCCCTGGACTCTTGGTTTTCTGTTGACCTTAGTCAGAACATTTCTTTGATCTTCCCCAACTTGTGAGTCTTCCAATCTGTTCTGAATCGACGTCTTGAGTTTCTGCTGATCCCTTCGAAGGTGGGTCATTTGTTTCTTCTCGCTGGATTAATTCATCAGTACATGACCACAGTGTCGGCTCGGAATTCCGTTGTTCCTTCTCCACGTTGACGAGCGTGAATTCCAAGTCTGCAATGGTTGTCCCACAAGCACGGCACTCAGTTCAGCGGTGCAAATCCCCTCTCTCCCCTGAGTCTCATTCAGATTGACAACCTGGGTTTCCATCCCCAGGTCCACCACCGGCTGTTCCAACACCAGGAAGTTCAACTGGTATGTTGGGTCATTTTTCTCACATTGCACCAAACTCCTCCGGCCAAAAACTCCTCCACATTTGTCACTTCACTTCTGTCGCCCGGGCTCAGCCACTTGCCTTGCTTCATAGTCCCCCCAGGCGAATCCAAGCTCTAGGCAGTCATCCACATACGCCAAAACTCCTTCACTTCTCCCATGGTCTTCCTCATGCCCCGCGGGAAGGATGCAGGGGCTCCGGATAGGCCCTTGAGCATCTTTTCAGATCAGAAGAATCCTAGGGAACTATAACGGCCATCTTCGGCTCAACAGCCGCATTCTTCGGGATCTGGCAGCATCCACTCCTCAGATCCAGCACATTAAATCACGTTGCATAATCCACACACACACGCTGCCTTAATCTTCCATGCCGCTAGGGTCCAGTTGCCGTGACTCTCTCTCACTGAGGTGTCTTCAGCGGTCAACTCTCCTCCCTCGTGGTAGTTTGGAGCATCTACTAAGAGGGTCTCACCCTCAGCTACTTTCTCCAAGCCGTACTACCACTGGGTCTCGCTTAAATTCAGTACTGTCTCAAGGCTGCTACACACGTCCTCGGAAACAACTCGACACACTGGGTGCCCAGACAATGCCTCCATGAACTCCAGGGTCATTAACCCATCATCGTCTTCTGGATAACTACTGGCACTGGTACCCAAAATCTCCGGTGCCCTTGTGGTTGTCAAGGGTAAATGCTTCAGACAACGGTTGTAAAACAAACTGTACAACAATTTGACCTGTGCCCCGTGGTCCAGGATGGCTTTAGCATCGCTTCCCTCTGTTGATAACGACACCCTGGGGCGTGGTCCCTCTAAGCCTTCAGGAATAGGGTCTTTTCCTTGCAGAAGTTCATTGGTACATTGTTGGGAAGGTGCTTACCCAGAGACCCCAAGCTGTTCCCCACTGGGCCTCCACTAAGTTTCCCGACACCTCTCTGATCAGCTGAACAACTGAAGGAGGAGCTGACCCCCTGAAATGATCCCCCTGGCCTTGCAAGCAATTTAACCACTCTCCTAGCTGGAGAAGACACACTGAAAACTTTCCCCCCTCTTTCAAATAACTGACAGCTGTCACTACGGTGTAAGTGAACCTGACAGCTCTAACACCGTCACCAGCCCGCCTACTCAAACTTTCAACCAATCCCTGTCGCTCTCCCTCAACCGAGCACTGCCACTCATCTAACAACAGAGAGATCCGCTCCGCCCACGTCTCGTACGCCTCCGCCCCTCTTGGGGTGGACACTATCCCAAGCGCCAGGCGGAGCCTGCCAGAGCTAGAACATTTATTCGCACACACTACCTCCAAATCAGACCACTCTTTCCTCTCTCTCTCTCAACAGCATGGACAACCCTGAATGCCACTTCCAACTCATCAATGCCAGCCTGAACTCGAACAAAGACCGTACCCACCATGCATACAGTAATAACCAGCAAATAACCCACAGAGACACACATTACAGATTTAAACAGGGCACCCACATAGCATACCAGTAGACCCAATCCCGGACAAAAGCCCACACAATGTAGCCCCCCGGCCAACCTCAGGGTCGCTCAGCTCGCTGTCGTCTAGGGAAACAGCCCTCGGCCCTGCCAAACTGGGTAATTAGTTTGTGTGGATGCTGTGTGATGTACCCCACCCCGCCCAAATAATAGACAATACACCAGATATGATTAAATGATTTACAGTTTATAGATATCATTGGAACCATATAATTAATAGAGAATAAAATATAAAAGGAAAATAAAAGGCGCCACACTTATCAAGTTCAATATCTTCGTGCACAATCTGTTGGAGCTCAGGACCCTTCTTCTTCACCCTGCGACCCCGCAGACCACCTCGACCGGCCGCCGGGGACCAACAACGGTGGTCGAGCAGATGCTCCACATGAGTCCGTCTCCGTCTCCTCACCGAATGCCCTCCTTGGGGTTCGACCCCATTAGCGGACATCACAGCACCTTGTCCATCCTCTGTCTCTCTCCCGCCTTCTGCCTCCAAAACCCTGCACATACCAATCTTCCAGATACACCAAAATCATAACAACTATCCCAATTGGTTCGTAACATCTTCTTATCACTGCCTAACCCAAAACAAGCTGCTAGCGCAAAACTTTCTCAGTGTTTAACATAACAAAGAAGCATTCCCAAGTATAACATAACAAAGAAGCCGGTTTAATTAGCCTATGCAGTAACATAAAGACGAAACCCCCTTACACCTACTTTAGAAGTGGGAGAGGACCATTGCTGAGAGGAGAGGGCTCTCCATTGGTGAGGGTCAACCATGGATGTTGAGTCCAAGCTGTCAACTGTGCAAGCCAATATGCGGGCCAGGGCAGTACAACATGGAGAGCAAGCTGTTGCCTATGCAGCAGGTTCCCCTTCGCCATGCTGCTGATGAATCCAAAGAAACATCAGAGACCAATACAGCGTGGCACCAGTGGCATTGCAGTGTTGACCTCAACGTAGGATTCCTCTAGGGACTCCAACTCCATTTTTTTTCTTTGAGTTTACTCCCGAAGCCTTCCCGTGAGTGGGAATGGCCACAAGGCAGCAGAGGTTTGAGGTTAGAGCTTTCCTTCTCCTAGATCAGCTGCTAACCTCAGCTAGTAAACCTAATTTGCCGAAAGTGATTGGTTTTAAGGCGCCAGTAGTCCGCCCTAGCCCTTCTCCTGTCAGTAGAAATGGTTCCGCCAAGCTTAGTGGCTAAACCACAAGTGAAGGCCAGGAGATGGAGATGGTTGTCAGAAGCTATGTGAGGCGCACACCATTGGGGGCGTTTAATAAGCAGTAGGAACTTATCCCCAGTACCAGCACCCCCATGCCCGGTTAGACAACCTTAAGGAACCAGGACCACAGCTGACACAGTGACAAATTCTGTGTATGGGCACTGGTGTCCAAATGTCTAGGAAAATGAATGCTATTTCAAGATTTTTCTTCTTCAAATAGGGATGACACAGATGGAGAAAATTTCCAGCACTCTTCCACCCTGTAATTTTGATCTGGGACAAACCAATTTAGACCAACAATGATTAAAGCCATCCTTAGTCCAATATTAACAGTTACCTGATACCTAACTGATGTAACTCAATTTTTAAAACTTTCGGACTGATTTCATTCAAATTACACTGATAATGTTATCACGAACTAATGAAAACTGCTTCGTCTTCATCTTTACTTCCCATCAATGTTCATCTCTCTGCAGACTGAACAATTATGCACTTCCACCACCTTCTGCCATTGTTTATGTACAATATTTCTCCATTGGTCCAGACGTAAAATTGCAATGCTTTTTCCTCTCATTAAACCCTAATCTGAACTTCATCGGATTTTCATGTTGAAGTCTCCACAACATCAATTGTCTAGTTGATGTACACACAGTAAAATTTTTCTCTCTTTCTAATGGCTAAGCCAGACTGCAGGGTGTATAAGAGCATAAAACCATATGACATACGAAGAGAATTAGGCCATTCAGCCCATCCAGTCTACTCTGCTATTCTATCATGGCTGTTCCTGGATCTCACTCAACGCCATACCCTTTGATGTCCTGACCAACCAGGAAACTATCAATTTTCACTTTAAATATACCCATGGTCTTGGCCTCCACTGCAGTCTGTGACAGAGTATTCCACAGATTTACTACTCTCTGACTAAAAAAATTGTTCTTTTCCTCTGTTCTGAAGGGTTGCCCCTCAATTTTGAGGTTGTGCCCTCTAGTTCTGGATAATCCAACCATAGGAAACTTCCTCTTCACATCCACCTGATCTAGTCCTTTCAATGGTAGGTTTCAATGAGATCCCCATGCATTCTTCTAAATTCCAGTGAATCATCCTCGTGAACCTTCACAGGACTCTCTCCAATGGCAAAACATCCTTTCTGAGATGTGCGCCCAAAACTTTTGACAATACTCCAAGTGGGGTGTAAAGTGTCTTATGAAGCTTCAGCAATATCTCCTTGTTTTTATATTCTATTCCCCTTGAAATGAATGATAGCATTGCATTTGCCTTCTTTATCACAAACTCAACCTGTAAATTAAACTTCCAGGAGTCTTGCACGAGGACTCCCAAGTCCCTTGCCACCTCTAATGTTTGAATTTTCCCCCCATTTCGATAATAGTTTGCACTATTGTTCGTTCTACCAAAATGTATTATCATACATTTCCCAACACTGTATTCCATCTGTCACTTTTTTACACTTTCTTCGAATTTGTCTAAGCTCTGCTGGAAATGCATTGCTTCCTCAGCACTACCTAACCCTCCACCTATCTTCATATCATCTGAAAACTTTGCCACAAAGCCGTCAGTTCCATTATCCAAATCACTAACAACACTATGAAAAGTAGCGGTCCCAATGCTGACCCCTGAGGAACACCACTAGTCACTGGCATCCAACCAGGAAAAGGCCCCCTTTATTCCCACTCGCTGCCTCCTGTCGTTCAACCATTCCTCTGTCCATGCCAGTATCTTTCCTGTAATGCTATGGGATTTTATCTTGTTAAGCACCTTATCAAATCCAAGTAAATGATATCCACCGCCTTTCCTTTTCCACCCTGCTTGTTACTTCCTCGAGGAACTCTAACATATTCTCCTATACTGCCCAATTTGTCCTCCAAATCTAAACTGTTTAAAGGAGTTCACATTGCACCTTCCTTACCACAAAACCACCACTTTATTTGTTCATTGTTATGATTTCAGAAACTGATTGTATTTTTTTGTATTTCCCCCTTAACCTTTACATTTAGTGTTGTGGTCAGGGTAGCAAAAAATACAATAAAAAGTAATTTCATTGCTGATGCCCTCTCAATTTTATGGCCGGCCTGATGCAAATTAAGATTCGAGTTATCTTAAGCAATAATTTACTGTTCCACTGCGGGAAAGTAGTTGACCTTCATAAATCCATTGCAAACCCTATTCTCCACCATAACAAAAGAGATAAATAAACCTTGGTGGTAGAAATGTTTCAAGTGTTCCCAGGACTCCATTTAAAGTAATTTATGTGGCAGCATTTAATCTCTGTGCTTAGAGGAAACAAAATTTCTTCTCCTTGGAGAGCCACCTTTGGATATCCAGTCACACCTGCTGGTCTTAATGCCACATCTGGCAGTGGGAATATAGAAAAGCTGCTTAATTATTTCCAGGAACTTACATTGATTTTTTCCCTTAGGTTTTCAGAATCTTCTGGCCTGGATTTTTAAATAGTCTTGACAATTAAGGCAACATACTGGGGAACATTTACAAATATCAACCAGAATGGTTGGGTTGAGTTGTTCTCCAGTCTTGAAAATCTATTCACAAATGTTTCATTATATGAGACATTATCAGTACAGCATGCATAGAGTTCGCCATGCAACCAATCAGTGACAAGACTAACTCCTTATATCACAGTGGAATTTCTGTAATGATGATCAATCAGCTGATTGATAAGTATATAAAGACCAAGCATTCGGAGGACACACCACAAGTGAACAGCACACTGATGACGTCTGCTCGTACAGTGATGAAACATTTGCAAATGGATTGCCAAGATCGGAGAACAACTCAACCCAACATCAACCACCTGAGCTACACAAATTCCGAGTTATCAGCCAGAATACTAAAGGGACTCTGTCACTGAGGAAGCATAAGGACTTCCTTGGCTGGAGAAATACTTTCAGAAAATTTGAGTAGGATGCCAAATATTAGTTGAAAACAAAATAGAATCTTATCTCTTTCTGATATTTCTGAAGACATTATGTGAGAATGAACTTAATCGCACAGAATAGAATCACTCCCCGTTAGGTTCAAGGTAGGAAGGTCCACCTGGCTTCATTTGGAAGTTAAGGAGTAATGATATTGGTGGGTATGAGAGGGCTGCATCCAGAGTCAGGCACCTACAGAGGTAGTCAGTTGTTTTCTGATAGATAGAAGTTTGTGGCCTTTCAAGCATGTTGTAGCAAATCACAAACATGAAAAACTGGAAATCCAAAGCAACACACACAAAACACTGGAGGAACTCAGCAGGTCAGGTAGCACCTATGGAAAAAAGCATGCAGTCAATGTTTTGGGCTGAGGACCTTCTTCAGGAATGAAAAGGGGGAAGATATCAGAATAAAAAGGTCGAGAAAGGGGATAGAAGCTTCCTGGAAGGTGATAGGTGAAGCCAAGTGAGTAAGAAGGTCAAGGGCTGGAGAAGAAAGAATCTGATAAGAGAGGAGAGTGGACCATAGGAGAAAGGGAAGGAGGAGGGGACCAAGGGGGAATGCAGGAAGGGGTGGTGGGTTGTGAAATATGTTTACCAGAGGGAGAAATCTACTGTATATTCATGCCATCACATCAGGTTATTAGGTACCCAGACAGAATATAAGGTGTTGCTCCTTCACTTTGAAAGACGCCTCATCTTGACACAAGAAGAGGTCATGGATTGGTATGTCAGAACAGAAATGGGAATCTTAATTAAAATATTTGGCCACAAGGAAGTCTCACTTGTGTCAGATAGTGCAGAGGTGCTTGACGAAGCAGTCCCCTAATTTACAACAGGTCTCACCAATGCAGAGGAGGCCGCATTGGGAGAACCAAGCACAATGGATGACACCAGCAGATTTTCAGGTGAAGCATTGCCTGATCTGGAAAGACTGTCTGGGGCCCTGAATGGAGGTGAGGGAGGAGGGTATGGGCAGGTGTAGCACTCAGGCCACTTGCAGGGATAAGTGCCTGGAGGAAGATTGGTGAGGTGGATAGAATGGATGAGGGAATCGTGGAGGGAGCAATCCCTGCCAAAAGCAGAGGTAGTTTGAAACAAGCCAGAACCGATCAGAAGTGAAGCGTCGGGTGGTTGACTCTGTATAACATGGTCTCCCTCAAATAACAAAGTTCTAAAGTTGAAGAAAGTAAGTTCGATCCTTTATCGAGAAACCAGCAGAGTAACCAGCAAAAATAAACTATCTTGTAACGATAAAACTAATAAAGCTAAAGTAACGATGTAACAATATAAACAGTTTAAGCATACTTAGGCATACCTAACCTAAGCATTCTTAAATATATTTAAATGATAAACTAAGTGAAGTGTAACAAAGCGAAGCGTTCAACAAAAAGATATCATTCCCAGCTACCTCTAAATCCAACAAACTAAAAACTGAACTAAAGACAAAGCATGGATATGTAACTCTACTTGTCTCTTCTACCATGCTCCAACCCATGTGACAAATTGCCAACAATAAGCACGCAACACAAAATACAATACAGACAGAGAGACAGAAAATGGATGCTTGGTTCCTACGCATATTAAAGGATATTTTGATGATACTTTCTCTCTGTGGAAGATCTCTAGACACAAGTTGTCTGCAGACAGGCCATGAGGCAAAGGCTGGGAAAACACTAGCACTGAGCGTTCGAGTTCATGCAGGAGTTCTCCCCTAGAGGGCCTAAACGAGGACAATGACAGGTCAGGAGAAGACATGGCACATATGCACACAGAAGGAGATGCTTGCCCATTGTCCAGCCTGCCTGAAATCCTGTGAGGGATGTCCTGTAGCACAGCCTTGTGGACATACAAGTGGTGATCAGCTCCATGCCAGTCCTCACCAAATTATTGTGTAGGGAGAAAGAGGTCCGAGCCTGTACTGCTGCACAGACTGAGACTACTCACCAAATGAGACCGCTCAGTCCAAGATAATCTTGATGCACGAGAAGTCCACACAGTTGCTCCAGATTGCTGTCTCAGAGAACTGAGATTGTCTTGATATTCTAACAATCTGTGAGTACTCTTCAACTATTACAGAGCATGAAAACAGAGCCTTCAGCTCAACTTGTCAGTGCTGATCAAGATGCACATCTAAATTAGAACCATTTGCCCACATTTAGATTAGATTAGATTATGAGGACATTCAGTCCTCGTTTATTGTCATTTAGAAATGCATGCATGCATTAAGAAATGATACAATGTTCCTCTGGAGTGATATCACAAAAAAAACAGGACAAACCAAAGACTAACACTGACAAGACCACATAATTATAACATATAGTTATAATATGTTAGTGAAAAACATAGCAGTGCAAAATAATACCATAATTTGATAAAGAGCAGACCATGGGAATGGTAAAAAAAAATTCTCAAAGTTCCGAACGACTCCTGATAGTCCCGATAGCAGGTGTCAGTAGGGAGAAACTCTCTCTGCCATAAACCTCTAGGCACCAACAACTGTCGATGCATTGGAAGCACCCGACCACAGCCGATACTGAGTCCGTCCGAAAACTTTGAGCCTCCGACCAGCCCTTCGATACCAAGCACCAAGAACCATCTCTGCTGAGCATTTAACTCAACTCTTTCTGATTCTCTCCTATGTTGAATGTCTTCATCGCTGATGATGAATGACTTCGAACAAAAGGAGAAGAGGACAAGTCACTGTCCTGAACACAAGTCCTCTCTCAACATGACAGGATCTCGTCACTGCAAACTACTGCAATCCATTGGCTAGCCTGCAACTAGAGGGGAACTCTGCATGACAATATCTGGACAGCCAAAGCTAGTTGAAGCACAGGTGCTAAGGAAAAGCTTGCACATTTAATTAATGGCTCTATGCTTCTGTTTATGCAGGGTCTTGACCTGAAATATTGACAGTTGCTTTCCTCCCAACAGATGCTGCTCGGTCCATTAAATTCCTTTAGCAATTTGTTTCTTGCTCCAGATTCCAGCATTTGTAGACTCGTGTGTCTCTATTTTATTTCTCTGCTTGACTTTGCAAATGGAGGCAGTAAAATGTGCAAGTATGGGAGCTACTGCACAACCCTGCAGAATGGGCTTCTTCTTTTTGTTCATTTTCACTCCTCATCAGTGGGTATTAAGGAGAAGTCAGGACTTATTGACCATTTCAAGTTGTTGCAGAGTGTTGGGAGGAGCTGTGCCCCTCTCCCACGTTAGGGAATTCTAACATAAAGGAATGATATATTTCCCAGTGATTGTCTGAGAGTCTCTGTTGAAGACATTAGAGTGGCACAAGTCACTCGAATTTCCCTGCTGGTACAGATCACTGTGATCAGAAAGAGGCTATGACAAATTGCTACCATTAATTTGGCACTTGGCACCCACTGTAATCATAGTCTTGGTGGTGAACTGCAGTGAAGCATGGAGTGGGTTGTGGGGTTTGGAATACACGTGCTGAAATGGGATGAAGATTCTTCAGTGGAATTGCACTCTTGAAGCTAGGCATAGCCCATTTTAGCAGTTCCTGTAAATGCAATTAAGTTTTGCATTGTTGTTGATAAAACAGCTTTGTAATGTAGATATTTTAGTGCTTCACTGCAAAATATGCACATTGTAAATTGCTCCTGCAGATGCTAATTAAGTTGAGTTCCAGGTAATTTTAAAGCATTAATTCCAATTCTACTACCACTGAATTTCAAAGAGAAATGGCAAGACTTCCACTTGAGGGTTGAAGCGAAATGATGCTGGTGCTAAATGGCGACTCCTTTGCTTGCTTCTTCAGAAACAGCTCTATTTCTAGCTTTGATTTCTCTTTTCTTCCTTTTCAAGTTTCTTTTGAAGACCCTGACCTGGAGTTACACTCTGACTTCATTTCTTTGCGGGAATGGGACCCACTCTCAGGGCCTCACGACCGTCTGCATTTTGATATCCCAAGGATGCAGCCTGGAAGACCAGCGCACCTTCAGGGTGCAAGGTTTTCGTGGCTCTGGAGACGGGCTGATTCAAGGCCAGTGCCCCTGACTGAAGCGTCATAGGAGAACACAGAACATCGGGAGCTGCGAGTTAGTTGCCATGGGCCGTGTGTCCAGAGACCTGAGCCTTTCTGAGGCCGACTCTCGGGGCACAGAGCTCGGAAAAAGCGATGCAACGGGCTTTTAACATAATAAATCAGTGAGTTGTTTGTTATGTCTCCTCTCCCACTGTGAAATGAGAACACCTTTTTTTCCCTTATTAAGAACAGAGAGAGCTTGTGGTATGTCGAATTACCGGGTAAATGAGTAGACTTTGGGGTACTGCAAGTCTGTGTCTTTATTGATGCTTTGCTGCACGCTTGAGTGCTCAGTGGGGGTTGGAGATGTTTTTTGACTGGTGGGGGAGGGGCGTGGTCAGTGCCTTTCTGTTGCTTGTGCATGGAAGGAGGGAACTGGAGACGCTTTGGGATTCTAACGTTTAACTGTCATTTATTCTTTGGGGCACTCCTCTGTTTTTGTGGATGTTTGCAAAGAAAAAGAATTTCAGGATCTATATTGTATACATTTCTCTGACAGTAAGTGGATCTATTGAAACTTATTGATGCAGGTAGTCACAGTCACAGAGTGACACATATGGAAACAGACCCTACAGACCAACTCATCTATGCCAACCAAGATAGAAATTCATCCGCTTTGCCTATGTTTTACCGATAACTGCCTACATAAACCTTTCCTATCAATATATCAGTCCAACTATCTTTCAAATGGGTGGCGGGGTGGAGATAGATCTCTACCAAAGGAGGTGCAAGGTGCTCCTTCCCTCCATCAGACAGCAGGTCACCCTTGGGCAAGGTGTGATATCTGATTAGTCACACCACTCCCCCCTCCCCAAACCAGGGTCACATGAAACCATGGGGACACATGGTGGATGGTTGTATGAGCAGCTGGTGCATATCGTAATTCCTGGTTATGCAACCTTTGATGTCAGGCAGACAATCTGTTAGTGTATTGATAATGGCTGGGGTCACCAATCTTGTAAAGACACTGCACAGAAGAAAACAATGTCAAACTACTTCTGTAGAAAAATTTGCCAAGAACAATCATGGTCAAGACCATAATCACCCATGCAATACAACACAGCACATGATGAATTGAATTGAACTGAATTGACTTTATTACTTACATCCTTCATATACATGAGGAGAAAAAAAAACCTTTACGTTACGTATCTGTCTGAATGTTCAATTTATAGTAATTTATAATAAATAGTAGGTACAACAGGATAGTCAATATAACATAGAAATACAATTGTATCAGCATGAATTAATCAGTCTGATGGCCTGGTGGAAGAAGCTGTCCCGGAGCCTGTTGGTCCTGGCTTTTATGCTGCAGTACTGTTTCCCGGATGGTAGCAGCTGGAATAGATTATGGCTGAGGTGACTCGGGTTCCCAATGACCCTACGGGCTCTTTTCACAACCCTGTTTTTGTAAATATCCTGAATCATGGGAAGTTCACAGCTACTGATGTGCTGGGCTGTCCGTACCACTCTCTGCAAAGTCCTGTGATTAAGGGAGGTACAGTTCCCACACCAGGCAGTGAAGCGGCCAGTCAGGATGCTCTGAATTGTGCTCCTGTAGAAAGTTCTTAGGATGTGGGGGCCCATACCAGACTTCTTCAACCGTCTGCGGTGAAAGAGGCACTGTTATGCTTTTTTCACCACACAACATGAGACCACATGAGATCCTCAGTGATGTGTATGCCGAGGAACTTAAAGCTGTTCATCCTCTCAAACCCTATGTAACACAGGTGCCCCTCAGGGCTTAAGACACAGCCCTGAGGGGCACCTGTATTACATAGAAAAAGAGAAACATAGAAAAACTACAGCACAATACAGGCCCTTCGGCCCACAAAGCTGTGCCAAACATGTACTTACTTTAGAAATTACCTTGGGTTACCCATAGCCCTCTGTTTTTCTAAGCTCCATGTACCTATCCAGAAGTCTCTTAAAAGACCCAATCATATCCGCCTTCACGACCATTGCCAGCAGCCCATTCCATGCACACACCATTCTCTGCAAAAAAAAACTTAGCCCTGACATCTCCTCTGTACCTACTTCCAAGCACCTTATAACTGAGCCCTCTCGTGCTAGCCATTTCAGCCCTGGGAAAAAGCCTGTAACTATCCACATGATCAGTGCCTCTCATCATCTTATACTCCTCTATCAGGTCACCTCTCCTCCTCCGTCGCTCCAAGGAGAAAAGGCCGAGTTCACTCAACCTATTCTCATAAGGCATGCTCCCCAATCCAGGCAACATCCTCGGAAATCTCCTCTGCACCCTTTCTATAGTTTCCACATCCTTCCTGTAGCGAGGTGACCAGAACTGAGCACAGTACTCCAAGTGAGGTCTCACCAGGGTCCTATTTAGCTGTAACATTACTTCTTAACTCTTAAACTCAATCCCACGGTTGATGAAGGCCAATGCACCGTATGCCTTCTTAACCACAGGGTCAACCTGCGCAGCTGCTTTGAGCATCCTATGGACTTGGACCCCAAGATCCCTCTGATCCTCCACACTGTCATGAGTCTTACCATTAAAACTATATTCTGCCATCGTATTTGACCTACCAAAATGAACCACCTCATACTTATTTGGGTTGAACTCCATCTGCCACTTCTCAGCCCAGCTTTGAATCAGGGGTAGACAATTTAGAACGGAGTTGAGGAAAACTTTTTCACACAGAGGGTTGTGGTTCTGTGGAATGTTCTGCCTTAGAAGGCAGTGGAGGCCAATTCTCTGGATTCTTTCAACAAAGAGTTAGATAGAGCTCTTAAAGATAGCAGAGTGAAGGGATATGGGGAGAAGGCAGGAAAAGGGTACTGATTGTGGATGATCAGCCATGATCAGAGTGAATGGTGGTGCTGGCTTGAAGGGCTGAATGGCCTACTCCTGCACCTATTGTCTATTGTCTATTGTCTTTGCAACCTATCGATGTCCCTTTTTAACATCTGACAGCCCTCCACACTATCCACAACACCCCCAGCCTTTGTGTCATCAGCAAATATACTAACCCATCCCTCTACTTCCTCATGCAGGTCATTTATAAAAATCACGAAGGGGGTCAGAGGGGCAGAGGTGGGGGAGCCCACTGTTACCACCTGAAGTCCGTGATCCATTTATACAAGGCAGGGTGAAGGCCGAGGTCTCTCAGCTTCTTGTAGAGTCTAGAGGGAATTATGGTGTTGAATGTTGAACTGCAGTCCAAGAACAGCATTCACATAAACATCCTTCTTCTCCAGATATGTAAGGATGGTGTGTAGAGCTGAGGCTATTGTGGATGAAGAATTACACCCAGTTAAATCACTTCTTCTTCCAGTTCATTCCATACAGTCAATTGCATTCATTATGGTATCATTATCTTTTCTTGCCAGTCATCTTGTCAACATCCAAATATCACTGTCCTTCCATATTTCAACCCCAAACTGTTCCTTTGTCTGTGCCCTAAGCCAACAGAGCTTCTGGGCATGAACACCCTTCTCATTCTTTTCTACACCTTCTTCCTTCTACTTCTCCTCCTCATACTGCTTCCATGTAGTGGACAATGGCTAAGCAGAAGATTATGGTGAGGGATGCTGAGAAAATGAGAAGGAGTGTTCCCAGTTCTGCTGAAATATCCCCAACCTGATATTTAATATTTCTTTCTGCCTGACCAACTGATTGTTTTCGATATTTTCTGTTTCATTTCAGATTTCCAGCACCAGTAGATTTTTTTCAGCTCATTGTGGCCCAGTGTTTCCCTTTGTAATTGTAGGCTCCAGCAGGTGAACTGCAGTGAGTGGGTAGAGTGGTAGCCTTCAATAGGAAATAGACAGTCAGTGGCTTGGGTCTAGAAAATTCATCTAGACTCTGGATAACAATTGACCGCAATACATCCGGACTGATAACAGTCTTCTAGGTGAAGGGTCTAAGCCCAAAATATCAATTGTCCACTTCCCTCCATAGGTGCTGCTTGACTCACTGAGGTCCTCTAGATTTTAAATTGTGTTGTTTTTGTTACCTGCATCTACAGTCTCCATGAGGTCTCTTGTCACTTAAGAGTCATCCACCTGTTCCGGTACAGTGGCTAAACAATGGGAGACCGAATGGATGGTCCTACAGTCCATCAGCTTTCTTATCATTTAGTACTGACCGCATCTCATTCTGGTAATTGAAGAGTTTATGGTGATTCCCCAAGCACCACACCCCAGTGCCATCTACCGTTTCCTAAATCCCTTGGCGAATTCCAGCAATTCCACCAGCCTTCACAACCTCAGAATCGGAATCAAATCTATTATCACGGACATACTGTATGTTGTGAAATTTGTTGTTTTGCAGTAACATAATATATAAAATACATTAAAATACTATGTTAGAATAAGATACATAAAAGAAACAAATAAATAGTGCAAACATACAACAAAATAAGGCGGTAGTGTTCATGGGTTCAAGGACCATTCAGAAATATGATGGAGGAGGGGATGATGCTCTTCGAAAAATATTGAGTGTGCATCCTCAGTCTCCTGTACTTCCTCCCCCATGGTAGTAATGCGAAGAGGGCATGTCCTAGATGGTGAAAGTCCTTAACGATGGATGCCACCTTCTTGAGGCACTGTCTTTTGAAGATGTTCTTGATGCTGAGGAGGTCAGTGCCCAGGATGGTGCTGGCTGAGGCCACAACACCCTGCAGGTATCTTAGATCCCGTGCGTTGGAATCTCCATACCAGCCATTGACGCAAGCAGTCATAATGCTTTCCATGCCACTCCAATAGAAATTTGCTGGAGTCTTTGTTGTCCTACCAAATCTCCTCAAACTTCTAATGAAGTATAGCAGCTGTCATACCCTCTTCATGATTACCTAAATATGTTTGGTACAGGATAGATCCTCTGAGATGTTGAAGTCCAGGAACTTGAATCTGCTCACTCTTTCCATTACTGATCCCTTGCTGGGGACTGGCATGTGTTCTCCCAACCTCCCCTTCCTGAAGTCCACGTTCAGTTCCTTGGTGTTACCAACATTGAGTCCAAGTTTGTCATTGCAACACCACTCAACCAGCCTATCTATCTCACTACTGCATGCTTCCCCATCACCAACTGAGACTCTCAACAACAGTTGTATCAGCAGTAAATTTACAGGTGGCATTTGAGCTCTCCCTAGCCACAAAGTTACGTATATAGAGAGAGTGGAGTAGTGGGCGAAGCACACATTCTTGAGGTGTGCCTAAATGGATTGTCAGTGAGGAGGAGATGTTATTTCCAATCTGCACTGACTGAGGCTTCCCGATGAGAAAGTCAAGGATCCATTTTTAGAGGGAGGTACAAAGTCCTAGGTTTTGAAGCTTGTTGATCATTGCTGAGGATATGCTGATGTTGAATGTTCAGCTATTGTCAATGATATTCTCTGCTCATAGACAAAGAGATAAGTTGTCTTTACCTTATGCTGAGAATCTCTGCAGTATTGTGTAGACAGCAGTGAACCACAAGCAGCAACTCACAGCAGGAATCCATTACCATTATTCTGAGTGTCCAAAAGGCAAAGTATTTCAGGCTGAAAGAGACAAATACTTTCTCAAACAGATTAATCCAGGCCCTAGATCGTGGCTTATTCTCTGCTTGCAAGGATTAGGTGTTTGCTCCAACCTTTGCGTCGGGAAACCTTGATCTCATGTGTAGTGTTCCTCATTCAGTCAGTGATTGGAGAATGGCTCCCAAAACAAAAATTTCGGTGATGCTGTTATGTTTCATAACTCCAAAAATTAATGAACAAAAAAACACAGAGATGGAGACAATGTGTCTGCTTTGCTTTTATTTTAGTGAGGCATGCACTTATGACATGGTGGCATGATGATGTATGCCATTCACATATTGTACTGAGAACCCATAATGAATTATGTAAGCAACAAAGAATGTTTAATCAAATGATATATTTCCAACATTACTCAAGTATTACCAAAATATTACATGCACAACAAATATTCTGTCCTGGATAGAACCCTTATCTTTTTCCTCCTTTACCTTCTCTGCAATAGCCTGCCTTGAATCTCTCTCCACCTGCTCCTGGTCATTGGAGACCCAGCAAGACTGTGGCTAAATCCCACATGTTTTGAATCAGAATAAGAAGGCTTCACCTATAAATTGTCCTGAAATCTTCAGAGTTCTATGTCTCTAGGTACAATGAGTTCAGCTCCACCTGAATCCATAATGAATCTGCAAGTAATTGATTTCTTTAAATGGGGCTTCAACAGAGCCTATTCATGTCATCCAGCTTTTCTTTCATGATGATCTCTCAATGAGTATCAATTGTGCAACCTCAAAGCAGTTTCTAAAATGTATCAATGTACATTGTGCAATGGTTAGCACTATCTCACGTGCTCTGTATGCTTCAGGCATCTGAGTGTGGTACATCAAGATTGAACACTTCATTATGTTCCAAGAAAGGATCCTGACGAAGGGTCTCGGCCTGAAACGTCGACTGCACCTCTTCCTACATATGCTGCCTGGCCTGCTGCGTTCACCAGCAACTTTGATGTGTGTTACTTCATTATGTGCAAGTTCTTCCGTGAGCAACCTCCCATACTCACTGATTTTACACTGCAATTCAATACTTTAGTACTTAAAAGTAACACGCTGAATGACATTCTTCAACTTTGGTCTATCCTTCTTTTTCACTGTCTTTCTGTCATCTAATGTTCATTGCTTTCATGTTATGAATATGTTAGAATAGAAGAATGTGAGAGCTGGGACAACAGACAATTTGGCCCTTCGGGGCTACTTCACTATTCCTTAATCTGTAACTAATCTCTACTCCACACCAGTTACCAGCATAATCCTTACATCCTTTGATTCCCTTAATATCCAGAGATCTATTGATCTGTATTTTGGAGGAAGACAAGGACCAAACTTCCACGACCACAGAGTGGATAACTCCAACATTTATCCTTTGTCTGAGTATGTAATCCCACCCTTTATTCTCAAACCTTGACTCCTGTTCTTAGACCACTCATCGTGGGCAAGCATTATCTCTGCATCTTTTCTGTCAGCCTTTTATACCAGAGTACATAGGTTAAAATTTCAAAGTTTATTATCAAAGTGCATATAGGTTACCATATACCGCACTGAGATTCATTTTCTTCAGAAAATACAAGAAACATAATAGAATAAATGAAAGACCACCCACAGCAGGATGGACAAACAACCAATGTGCAAAAAACAACAAACTGTGCAAATACAAAATGAAAGAAAAAAGCAATAATAATCATCATCATTATAAATAAATAAGCAATAAATATCAAGAACGTGAAATGAAGAGTCCTTGAATGTGTTTCCAAGGGTTGTGGGAATAGTTCCCTAATGGGGTGAGGAATGTTATCCCTTCTGGTTCAAAAGCCTTCCTGTACCTGGTAGGGTTAGCTCCTGGGGCTCCTGCATCTTTTCCCTGATGGCAGCAGCAAAACGAGAGCCTGGCCTGGATGGTGGGGGGCCCTTGATGATGGATGTTGCTTTCCAATGCCAGTGCTCCTTGTAGATGTGCTCCATGGTAGGGAGAGTTTCACCAATGATGGACTGGGCCATATCCACTGCTTTCAATCAAGGGCACTGGTATTTCCACACTAGGCCATGATGCAACCAGTCAATATACTCTCCACCATACAACAATAGAAGTTTGTCAAAGTTTCAGATGATGTGCCAAAACTTTGCAAACTTCTAAGAAAGTAGAGGTGCTGTCATATTTTCTTCGTAATGGCACTAATGTGCTGGACCCAATACCAATCCTCTGAAATGATATCACCTCGGAATATAAATTCTCTGAGCTCTCCACCTTTGATCTCCTAATGAGGACTGGCTCATGAACTCCAAGTTTCCTCTTTCTGAAGTCAATAATCAGCTCTTTTGTCTTGCTGACACTGAGTGAGAGGTTGTTATTATCACACCATTCTGCCAGATTTTCAGTCTCCCTCCTATACACTGGTTCATCACCACCTTTAATTCAGTCAATGACGGCAATGTCAGCAGCAAACTTATATATGGCATTGGAAGTCTGCTTAGCCTCACAGTCATAAATATAAAGCACTTAGAGTAGGGGGCTAAGCACAGAGCCGTGTGGCACACCTGTGCTGAAGAAGATTGTGGAGGAGATTTTGTTGCCAATTCAAAATGGCTGGGGTATAGAAATGAGAAAATCAAGCACCCAGTTGCAAATGGAGGTATTGAGGCTTTGGACTCAAAGCTTATTGGCTTTTTTTGAGGTGTTAGTAGTACTGATTGCTGGGCTGTAGTCAATGAAGAGCATCCTGATGAATACTTCTTTGCTGTCCAGATGCTCCAGGATTGAGTGAAGAGCCAAGGAAATGACATCTGCTGTTGACCTTTTTGTGATGATAGGCAAATTGGAATGGATCCAAGTTACTTCTCAGCTGGAATTGATATGTTTCATTACCAAACTATCAAAGCACTTTATCACAGTGGTTTAAGTGCTACTAGATGATAGTCATTCAGGCAGTTTACCACATTCTTCTTAGGCATTGATATAATTGAAGCTTGCTTGAAGCAGATAGGTACCTAAAACTATCAAGGCGAGAGGTTAAAGATATCGATAAATACTCCAATTAGTTGATCAGCACAGGTCTTTAGTTCTCAGCAAGATACCCCATCTGGGCTGGTTGCTTACTGTATGTTCACCCTCCTCGATATTACTCAATGTGCTGAGTTAGCCTAGACATAATCCAGAGACATGGATAGGTTTGTGTTTGAAAGCATGATATTTGACTTCAATAATGGATGACCTGAATCCTTTTGCTTCATTGTGTCATAAATCAGGATGCATTTTAAATAATTAGCACTATCAGTGATGTATCTAAGATATGGCTTGTGCCCTGGGAGCCACTTGAAAGGGGGCGCCACTGAGCAGTTTCTATTAAAGTCAGACAAGCCATCCTCGGATAGTGAAAAAAGAATTTTCTTCAGATGTATGATCTGTCTTTGATTATCATGGGTGAGAAGCACTAGGATGGCCTTATTTCAGAGCATTGTGTAAGAATACCATGAAACGTTTCTTCATGAAGAAGAAGGGAAGTGGAGCTGAAGGATGGAAGAAACGGAAGTTGGAGGCGGAGGAAGCCAAGAAGTCGAGTAAGTACTTCATGCCCTTCTTTGAAAATGCCGGAACAAGTAGTTCGACACGTTCCATGGAGTCGCCTGCACCTGCTACAAGTTTGTTAGAATTGTGACGAGAATACACATAGATGTTAGCTGTCCTGTGAGATCAGCAGTTGGTCTGCCACCTGTCCTCAGGGGAAGGAGAGATAAGGGACAGGCGATCTGGAGATGTGTAATGAAGGGACGGGTGAGAGAGCTGTCTGGAGCGGCTCCCCCTTTGAACTCTGAACTGTTTGAAGTGATGGACAGGCGATACCCCAGCAGGGGGATAAAAAGGGACAGGTTCGCTAAGGCAGGACACACACGACACCCGAGGTAACGAGACCCTGGAAGCGGTGCGCCTCTCACAAGTCGGTGGGAAGTACCGGACCTTAAACGCACAGGGTGGAAAGGTACGATCAGCGGGAACCCGGTGTGTGTCCACCCTCGCTTGGGTGCCGGGTTCACTGCAGAGGATCGACCGCATCTGGAGGAGGGGTCACAGTCGGTGACCTCAGGTGACATCACCAAGGACCCGCCCGAAAGCTGCTTGTGAGCAATATCGCCGGTCTGTGAGTGAAAGCCGTGTCTGAATGATCAGTCATTCCCGTTCTCTCTCTCTCTCCCCCCATGTTGTCCATCGCCATGGCAACGATTACTGCCACCTGAACTAAATTGGACTGAACTTTTGTGTCACTTTGAAATTTGGTCATTTACCCCTAGACAACGATAGAGCTTGATTGATGCTGTTATCTTAATTCTGTGCACATGTGTGTTTATCATTGCTGAACTGTTGCATTTATTATCTTTTCGATTACTGTGTTGCTTTTAGTTCTAGTTATCCAGACTCCAACTGAGTGATCCATTTCTGCTGGTTTGGCAACCCAGTTACGGGGTACGTAACAGAATCCAAAGGTGGATCAAGTACAAAGCTGAGGAGGAAGTTAAGTCAGATAAATCCGAGTATGATGAGATTAAGAGTGAGGCTGCCACAGAGAACGTGGATACGACAGGAGGGGAAGACGATAGTGGTGGTGGTGATGTTGAGTTTATTGACGAGAGTTTACCTGACGACACTGAACCTAGTGAACTGGGCGGTGTGAAAGAGCCTCGAACTGTCATTCCAGAAGTGATTGAACAGCATGACATTGGACTTCTGAAGTTCAACAAAGATACTGGAAAAGCAATTCTGCCTGATGCGTTGAGAACAGAAATAATAAAGTTGGGTTCGAAGTACTTCCAGAACAGTGAGGGGCCTTTCCTACCAACAAATAACCACTCAATGAACAAAACTTGGTTCAAGAGGAAATTGGGAAACGGTTGTGGTGAGGAAGTGACTCGCTCATGGTTGGTCTGTTCCCCTTCTAAAAAGTCTGCATTTTGTATCTGTTGTCTTCTCTATTCCCGGTCAGACCATCAATCCTCATTGGAGCAGGAAAGTGGATTCAACCAGTGGAAAGCACCTGAAAGGATTAGTGTTCATGAAAATGCCAAGAATCGTTGGGAATGCTTCACACAGTGCAAAGAAATGGAAAGAAATTTAGCTGGAAACAGAGGAGTTATTGATGCGGTAATTTTGTCACAGATTGAGAAGGAAAAGCAGAAGTGGCATGATATCTCGACGAGAATCGTTCACTGTATAAAATTCCTTGTGACTCAGAACCTGGCTTTGCGAGGACACAGGGAGTCACTTCAGCTAGACGATGACTCCAATGTGGGAAATTTCCTTGGCTTACTGAAACTACTGGCCATCTTTGACCCTGTCATAAAAGAACAACCTTACTCATTTGGAAAATCATCCTGGATCCACGTCTTATCTTTCACCAGGTGACCAGAACGAATTCATCCACATGATGGCATCCACTGTTCACCAGAGTTCACTGAGAAGCATTTGTAAAGCCAAGTACTCTGGGCTCATGTTCGTCTCGACTCCTGATCAGGCACACCGTGAGCAGATGTCAGAAGTAGTGAGGTATGTGGATGTTGATTTTGAGAGGAAAACAGTCCGTGTTTGAGAGTCCTTCCTTGGTTTCATCTAGGTAAGCCAGAAGGATGCTGAGAGCTTGGTTGAAGACATCTTGAAACAGCTAGAGAAGGATGAAGTGGAGCTACAGGATTGTCGGTCACAGTGCTATGGCAGAGAATAAGTGAGAAAAATAACCTGGCAGTGTTTGTGAATTGCGACAATCACTCACTCAACTTAGTGGGTGTACATGCATCCAAGCAGGATACAATGATGGTCACATTTTTTGGAACCATTGAAGCTCTCTACGTGTTTTTCTCTCGCTCAACACAGCGCTGGGAAAAACTCAAAAACACCATGCCTGTGGTTGCTAGGTCGGAGTCCAAAACCAGGTAGAGTGCAAGGACAGAAGCAGTGAAGCCCGTCAACAAGTACCTTGAGGAGGTACTTCAAGTTCTCCAGGACATGATAGGCAATGAAAACAAGATCAAGGAAACAAGAAGTGACGCAAGGCAGCTGTGCAACTGCATGTTGAGTTACGATTTTCTGATTTTGCTAGGATTTTGGAACAAAGTACCCATTCACATTGACCGTATTTAAAAGAGGCTGCAGGATCCTAGCATGAACTTCCATGATGCTGCCCTGGATTTGAAAGTCCTCCGAGATCATTTTTATGATGAAAGAGAAGTGTTGGTTAGTGAGTTACTCAAAGAAGGAGTCGGTCTCTGTCAAGAATGGAATATTGAAGTTGAAAGATATCAGAGACGAAAGAAACGAATGGCTGTTGAGAACTTGAGAGACGCCGGGTTAACAGCTAAAGAGGAAATGGAAAGAGTCATGAAGGAAACACTCGACCACCTTCACAGAGAAATGGATGAAATATTCGCTCGTTTGCACAACACTGACACCAAGTTTGGGTTCCTTCTCGATGTCGAGGGACTATTTTATGGCGCCAACAGTAACAACCTAAAGAAGAAGTGTGAAAATCTGGGTGAATTGTACAGATCTGATGTTGATGGACAGCGGCTATATGAAGAAATATTGGATTGCAGAATGTTGCTATCAAGGCGGGTCAACATGAAAGACCTGAAGAACTTCTTGAATTTATTGTTCAGTATGGAGATGAGAGCGTCTTCCCCAATCTTCGCATTGCTATTCAGTTAATGAAACCATCGCAGTTTCCATCGCCTGCTGTGGGAGATCATTCAGCAAGTTAAAACTAATACTTTCGTATTTGAGAGCCTCCATGGGTCAAGGCAGACTCTGTGATCTTGCCCTGCTGAGTGTAGAAAGAGAAGAAACTGAAAAAACTGACTTTGATCACATCATAGACCAATTTGCATCAGTGAAAGCAAAGAAGGTGCAGTTATAATTTTCATGTCGTGCCATAATTTGTTAATTAAAAGATTTACGATCTTGACTTGTATTTTTGAGTTGATATTATGGTAAAGTTTTCTAAAAGATAGGTGTCAGATGTTTGGACAGGGGCACAATTTCAGTGCTTGCCATAGGCGCTATTTTCCGTACATATGCCCCTGAGCACTATGGAGCAAGAAGACAGGATTTGACAAGTGCAAAGCCTCAAGTTATGAATAGTCAATTCTGAACAAGTATAAGGAAGGTTTAATAAGATGCATATGCAGAAAAATTAATAGTAAAAGGCAACTATAATCTGAATTAATGAAAGGAAACTCACATAGCAGGCCCCAGTTAACTATTGCACTGTTCTGTGCCAAAAAAGTGGAAGATAAAATTATTCATGTTCATATGAATAAGAATAATGTGACTAAATTAATGAAGACATACATTCAGTGGCCACTTTATTAGGTACATCTGCACACCGTTGCAGGTAATGTATTAGCATGGATAGAGAATTGGTTAACTAAGAGCAAACAGACAGTTGGGATACACGGGCATTACTCTGGTTGGCAATCAGTGGTGAGCGGTGTGCCGCGGGGTCGGTGCTGGGCTTGTGACCATTCACAATATACATTAATGATCTGGAAGAGGGGATCGAATGTAGTGTATCTAAGTTTGCTGATGATATGAAATTGAGTGGAAAAGCAAATTGTGCAGAGGATATGGAGAGTCTGCAGAGAGATATAGACAGGTTAAGTGAATGGACAAGGGTCTGGCAGATGGAGGTCATCTACTTTGGAAGGAAAAATGGAAGATCAGATTATTATTTAAATGGTAAAAGATTGCATCATGCTGCTGTAGGGAAGGACTTCAGAATGCTTGTGCATGAATCACAAAAGGTTGATTTGCATGTGTAGCAGGCTATCAAGAAGGCAAATGGAATGTTGGCTTTCAGTCACAACACACTGGAGGAACTCAGCAGGTCGGGCAGCATCCATGGAAATGATCAGTCAACGTTTCAGGCCGGAACCCTTCGTCAGGACTGAAGAGAGAAGGGGCAGAGGCCCTATAAAGAAGATGGGGGGATGGTGGGAAGGAGAAGAATGTTGGCTATCATTGCAAGAGGGATTGAATTTAAGAACTAGGATGTTATGCTGCAGCTGTACAGGGTGCTGGTGAGGCTGCATCTGGAATGCTGCATGCAGCTCTGGTCTCCTTACTTGAGGAATGATATACTGGCTTTGGAGGTGATGCAGAGGAATTTCACTAGGTTGATTCTAGAGATGAGGGGGTTAGACTATGAGAAGAGTGAGTCACCTGGGACTGAAATTTAGAATAATGAGAGACATCTTATAGAAACAGATAAAATTATGAAAGGGATAGGTAAGATAGAAGCAGGAAAGTTGTTGTTTCCATTGGTAGATAATTTTAGGACTAGGGGACATAGCCTTAAAATTCAGAGTAGTACATTTAGGATGGGGATAAGGAGGAACTGCTTTTCCCAAAGAGTGGTTAATCTGTGGAATTCTCTGCCCAATGAGGCAGTGAAGGCTACTCCAGAAAATATATTCAAGATAAGGTTGAATAGTTTTTTGCATAGTAGGGGAATTAAGGGTTATGGGGAAAGGCAGGGTAGGTGAAGATTTATCCATGGAGATCAATCATGATCTTATTGAATGGCAGAGCGGGCTTGACAGGCCAGATGGCCTACCCCTGCTCCTATTTCTTGTTTCTTATGTTTTTATGAACCTTGAGGTGGGTGGGCTTCAGCAGCAGAAGACCACACTCCATTCTACTCTTAGACCTAATAAGCTGACCATTGAGTGTACGTCTGTACCTAAGGCCAAAACCTAGATTTTCACAAAGTGTGGATTATGCACCTACAGTTAACACTTTTCTTGTAAAAGCAAGGAATAGGTAAAATAAGGGTTCAAAATTGGATGATAATGTTGCAAAAATCTAGCATGCTTAGAAACAGTAACAGCAACAACCAAAAAAAAAAGATTGTTAAAAAGAAGGAATGATCACATTGCATGGAACTTGAGTTTGCAAAATATCATCTGAAAGGGAAGCAGTATAGATCCAAAAATAGATATGATCTTATTGAGCTATGTCTGAGTCAATTAATAATTAAGTCAGAAATTCCATTCTTCACTTACATCTTTTGTGTGTGGTATCTGAAAAAGAGGTTTAGTAGAACTAGTTGAGAAGTCGAGTAAGCCACAGATATCAGAATGTGATGGTTGTTTCAACAAGGCTTCAGAGAAGTAGGGAGAGCATGCTCAGATCCTGAAATGAGGAGGTGACTGGTATATCAAGGAAGCACTTCAGTAGTCTGGACAGAGGATAGACACATCAGTGAAAAGGACCAGCTAAAGGCACATTGGGAAGGCTTATTGATGCATGGCATACTGTGTTGAGGTACAATACATCGAGGGAAGGCATATCCTGTGATTGAATTAAGGCATCTAGAATCTGAAAATCAATCAGTCTTGGGTCTGTGGTCATGAGTTGGTACATAAACAACAACAGCAGTAACGGGATGGTGGTCAACAATACAAAAAAAAAATATTTTTAAGAGATCCTTCCTGCTGGCAATTTGGTATTAAGGACAACTTGGTCCCAATCCAGATAGGTCTATTCCCCCTTGAAATTGTACAGCAGCAGATCACGCCTTTTAAGATGGGCGACAGTGTATGTGTCCATACCTCACGTGCTTCAGCTACACATGAAGGATGCACCTGTGTGTTACATGCAAAAAGGGATCAGAACAAAATGCACTTAGGGAGGACCATATCTGGTTTTATATTAAATTCATCATGGAGCACATAAAATCATTGTGCTGAACAAAATAACATTCACAGTATTATCTATTAACAGAATTAACAGAGATACAGTGATATCCTAGAGTTTGGGAACTATTAGGTGACAACAGCACATGGATCCTTGTAGCAAATACAAGCAGCAGTTGTCTAGGTTTTAGGTTAACCATTGAAATTATCCTGGTATGAATCTCCAATCACAATGAATAACAATACCTATTAATCACAAAATCACAAAATCACTGACTCATTTCATAAAATTAACTCTGCCATTAGTCCACCCCTCTCTACTTCTTGGAGTGTGGTAATGGAGTACTGAAAGATTTTCCATTGACCTCAGCAGCCACAGATACGATTTCTGCATTGAAAGCTTACACGTTGAGCGAAATCTAATTCATTTTTGAGAAAAATGAATGTATTTTTCAGGAATGAGGGAAGAATGTAGGAAAATGTGCCTTATGATAGGACATTATTTGTGAGCTAAATGATTATAATAGTCAGCACAGTAGAACTCTGTAAAAAAATTTAATGTTACTTTATTAAATAGCTTCGATTGGAGATTGGAAGGGGTAACCACATGGTTTGACAGAACGGAGGATTGAGGACTGGGAAACTAGCACATAAGAAAAGCTGAGTTCTGGAATATGGATCATATTGAATAGCAGAACAGGCTTTATGATACCTGCTTGGCTTGCTCCTGCCCCTATTTCATTTTGCTCTTGTGTTACCTTGTATTAACTTTTGCTCTTTTCCATGACTGTTAGCAGAACATGAGCATTTGTATCCAAAGGAAAACAGACTGGAACTTATTGACAGAGACTTACTTACGAGACGCACACCAGTATTTACAAATAATGCCACTACACCAAAAGCAAAAGCATTTTTAATCAGTACCTGCAATACTCAACTACTTTGCAGGTGACGAGAGGGTATCCAAGAGCAGGGTATGCCAACTAGTGGAGTGGTGTCGTAGCAACAACCTGGCACTCAGCGTCAATAAGACGAAAGAACTGATTG
Organism: Mobula birostris; assembly: GCF_030028105.1. Taxonomy (NCBI): domain Eukaryota; kingdom Metazoa; phylum Chordata; class Chondrichthyes; order Myliobatiformes; family Myliobatidae; genus Mobula; species Mobula birostris. The sequence continues at coordinate 32,107,047 of NC_092391.1, read as the reverse complement.
TGGATTTCAGGAAGGGTACGACGAAGGAAAACATACCAATCCTCACAGAGGAATCAGAAGTGGAGAGAGTGAGCAGTTTCAAGTTCCTGGGTGTCAAGATCTCTGAGCATCTAACCTGGTCCCAACATATGGATGTAGTTATGAAGAAGGCAAGACAGTGACTATACTTCATTAGGATTCCGAAGAGATTTGGTATGTCAACAAATACACTCAAAAATTGCTATAGATGTACCGTGGGGAGCATTCTGACAGGCTGCATCACTGTCTGGTATGGGGGGTCGGGGGGCTACTGCACAGGACCGAAAGAAGCTGCAAGGTATCATAAATTTAGTTGGCTCCATTTTGGGTAATAGCCTACAAAGTACCCAAGACATCTTCAAGGAGCGGTGTCTCAGAAAGGCAGCGTCCATTATTAAGGACCTCCAGCACTCAGGGCATGCCCTTTTTCACTGCTACCATCGGGTAGGAGGTACAGAAACTTGAAACTCAGCGATTCAGAAACAGCTTCTTCCCCTCTGCCATCCAATTCCTAAATGGACATTGATCCCATGAACACTACCTCACTTTTTTAATATATATTATTTCTGTTTTTGCACAATTTTTAATCTATTCATTATACATATAGTAGTATTTACTTATTTATTTATTTATTACTATTATTTTATCTTATTTTGTTTTCTTCTTCTATTTTATGTATTGCATTGAACTGCTGCTGCTAAGTTAACAAATTTCATGTGACATGCTGGTGATAATAAAGCTGATTCTAATTCTGAGTTATGCTATCTGGTCTTTCTTCCAGGGACAGCCGACATACTAGCCCCAGGTTGATGCATTAACATAATAACTGGCAGTAGAGCAGGGTTTAGTTGTTTGCAAAGAGAATAGAGAACAAAAATAAAATGGAAAAAACTGGCCTTAAATTTATTAGATTCATACAATAGCGCTTAGATTGAGAGATTTCTTAAAATGATTGTTTCCATATTGTGATCATAGTAAATGATAAAATCTGTGAAGTATGGCCTAAAAAAAAACTTTCAATATACAATAGATAATGTCTTCTACACAATATATGTGTCTTGGGATCAGTAAAACTGTTAATGACCAGTGTCCTGGAGGGTTTTAGAATTAATCTAACCAATTCACAATTTACTGATTTATTAGCCAAGTGCATCTCTGTGATCCATGCTGATCAGCAAATAGCTATTAAAGTTAATTTTTATATATGATTTGATGCATCAGCACTCTGCCTTGCCAACAAATTTATTTCATCTTGGAAAAAGGATGAACAGCTTCCAGTGACCAGCCAAATTCTTTCACTGATCTCAGTCCTTTTGGTCATCAGGTTGGAAACTGCCATCAACAGCTCCAGAAGTAAAAGCCTTTGCAATGATGTCTTTGGAGATATAATGGAATGACTCAGCCATGACTCAAACACTATAATGTTTTCGTTAAACTCAAATTCCCTGCATGATTCAGTTGAGCAGATCAATAAGGAGCACTCCCAGATAAAAGCAGTATCTGTCATCAAGGATGCCCCTCCCCCCCATCCCAACCAACACCATACAGACCATGCTCTCTTCTTGCTGCTGCCCTTGGGAAGGAAGTAGAGGGGCCTAAGGTCCCACGCCAACAGGTTCAGGTACAGCTATTACCCTTCAACAATCAGGCTCTCGAACGAGCATGCATAACATAAGTCGCATCAACACTGAACTGATTCCACAACCTATGGATTCACTTTCAAGGACTCTGCAACTCACATACTCAGTGTTATGGGTTTATTTATTTAGTTGTTTGTTTTGCTTTGAATTTACACAGTTTGTCTTCTTTTGTACGTTGGTTGTGCGTCCGTCTTTATTCATGTGTAGTTCTTCATTTTTTCTATTGTATTTATTTGTTCTGCGGTGAATACCTACATGAAAATGAATCCCAGGCAGTTTATGGTAACAAACACATACTTTGATAATAAATTTACTTTGAACATTGAACATTGAAAAGAGTATAAAATATGAAGTGCTGCTTGGAAACATCTGTGAGCAGGTGGCTGTGCACTGAACTAAGGATTTATAGCTCTCCTTAACAAGGAGGGTGAGAAGCTCCTCCTCTCTCTTACTTCTTCCATGGTTTTCTATCCTCTCCTGTCAGAATCATCCTACTCTGGCCTTGTATCTCTTTCACCAATCAACTTCCCTGCTCTTTACTTCATCCCAACCCCTCATGGTTTCACCTGTCACTTTGTGTTTCTCCCCTCCCCCCAGCTTTTAATTCTATTTCTCCTCTTTTCTTTTTCTCCAGTTCTGCCAAAGGATCATGGCCCAAAATGGCAACTGTACTTTTTCCCATAGATGCTGCCGGGCCTGCTGAGTTCCTCCAGCATTTTGTGTGTGTTGTTTGGGTTTCCAGCATCTGCAGATTTTCTCTTGTTTGCAAGAAGCTCTTTGTCCATTTTCCTAGTCTTCAAAATTATTGTTGAATCTAGAAATTAAATACAGTAAAACTCTGATAATTTGGCATCCCCTGCACCATGCCATCTGACTTTCTGGATTATTGAATGTTGCACCACATTAATACCCATTTTTAGCTTTGCACGCTATATAACTGTTAAATAAGTTTTCCATTCAACCCAATGAGTAGGAAATATACAAATTCTCTGGACGTTGATCTTGTCTCTGGCCATCCAGCTGACCCACAGTCAGGACTCTGGCCCAAAATGAAATGCGGATCCCCGACTATGATTCCACTCCTGCTCACTTTCAGGAGTTATGAGTGAGTCAGATTCTGGGTGATCAGGATTTCTGAATAAATGCTTGCTATATTATGGAGTTTTACTTGTTAATGTTTTACACTGAAATTGGATATTTCAAATTTCATTGTGACCTATTCAGCAATTGAAGTTTTTGTCTCTGGTCTACCCACACCTCCCAAATAAACACAAAGCCCAATGCGGGAAATGACCATTCAAAATCAGAATGAGAATCAGGTTTAATATTATCGGCATACATTGTGAAATTTGTTGTTATGCAGCTTAACAAGAGGACCATAGCCTTGCTGTGGTTTGAGGCTTGCATGCCTCAATGACCCAGACAGCTAGGTTGGCTGGTGTCAAAGCTTTACGCTTTGTCTCTTGGTGGGGTCACTCATGCCAAACAGGTCAAAGGGTAGAGGACAGACTAAGAGTGGTCCACCGGTCCTCCAGGTTCAGGAGTTCAGCTCAGGGCTAACAACCCTGATTTGGAAAACAAATTTGTTATGGAAACAACACTGAAGAATCTTTCTACATCTGAGTACGACAGTATTCCTGAGTCTCCACCTGAGACTTACATGACTGACAGTAGTGAAACCTGAGAGGAAGCCACCGACATGATGAAGGAAGCCCTGAAGGCTGCCAGAGATGGAGGACCTGCATTGCTGCCCTAAGCACCAGTGGCGTTACAGGCAGTAAGTAACAATAAAAGTAGTGAGGTAGTGTTTGTGGATTCAATGTGCATTCAGTAATCTGATGGCAGAGAGGAAGAAGTTGTTCCTGAATCATTGAGTGTATGCCTTCAGGCTCCTGTATCTCCTCTCTGATGGTAGCAAAAAGACCTTTTTATTTCATCTTCAGCTTCTTCTGCCTCAGGCACTCCTGTGACTCTTCCTGTTTACTTGGGGATGCCTCTGCCTGCCTATCACTCGTACCTTCCCGTGACTCAGGTCCCCCTGCCGCCTGAGTGAACTCAGTGTCCTTCAACTGAAGCAGGTGTTGCTGATCATCTGCACCCTCCACTGGTGCTAAACAGTGGGACGTCTCTCAGAGAGGGGCCATCCCCTGGCACTCCAGCTGCTCCTCTAGGGTGTAACATGATGGGTTTAGAGTGGGTGTACCACACAGCTCCTCGTTTATGCTCATCATTCTGTTTAGAAGGAGATTGTACCCTCTCAAAAGCAGATCTGAACACTGGGTGAATGGACAAGGTTTTCAAAAAACTCTCTCCACTTCTCTCCTTGCATGCTCCCGTGAGCCTTCTCACAATAAGAGTGTTCGTTCCCACAAAAATGGAAGCTTCACCTTTTTCAACTGGATCTGGGCAGATCAACACTGGTGTGTCAGTAGTCTCAGTTACTCCAACACCTGCTTCCAAAAACTCCTGTTTCAATGACATAACCATTGTACATTCTCATTAGTACTAAGCCCCCAAATCTCAAAGGAACTGAGTGGTGTCAATGTCAAAGGCATCAAATACTGGTTGTTAAAGGATCAATAAAACAGAGTAACTTGAGAAACTGTTTCAAGAATAACTCTAGTTATAAACACTTTCAATACATATAGATCTGCAGAGCTGGGTCCCACTAAACCTTCAGGAATAGTGTCTTGCAATTTAATATGTCCCTTGATACACTGATTAGGATGTATCCTCTCTGAGAAGCCAGCCTGTTCCTTTACTGGGTGCCTCCATAGTTTGTCTTCTTTTCTTCTTTGTTTGATTATCCACTGATTGACTTTTTGAAGATTTTCCTGTTCCCCACAGTCTCACTCGAAATGTCCATCTTCTCCACAGTTGCAACAGAAAATACCAATCCCCTCTCTCGTCAGGAGACACTTTTCAGCAGACTTCCTCTGCTTTGTAAGTCCTACAGGTCGGTCAGGTTTGCCAACACACGTGTCACCTTTAGCTGAAACATTAGCCAATATCCATTGAGTTAGCTCAGCTTGAAAGCTTTTCTCAAAAACTCATTCCTCAAAAGCCCTATTTCTGTGGTATCTGGGGTCACTTTAGGCACAGAGGCTACCACAGAAGACTTTACTCAGCTTTTGGAAATATTCTGCTTGTCAATCATGTTTTCCTCCTCTCTAACTTCTCCGAATAACTTGGTAAAAGATGGAGAGAGTATGCGTCTTGTGGGTCATTGGAATACATAGAACAATCACGTTCATGTGACAGTGTGCCCTTCATAATTTACTCCATCCTCAGGCAATCTTTCTCAGACAGTTGAATGCCCTCTTTGTGGTGCAAACACTGCAGCAGTTTTTCCAACCTGAAAAAGTAGGCAGACAACTTCTCTCCTTTCTCCTGAAATGTGTGCCCAAACTTCATCATAAGATCGGCTGAAGTTTCAGTGGTGCCAAAAGCATCTTTTAGAGCTTGCAAGTAATTAGTTGACATGGCTAATGGGTTTTCTGTTTTTGAGAACCTCATCATAACAGCTGGTGGACCTTTTAAACTCTCTACCAGTCTCTGTTCTTTTCATATTATCTGAGCATTGTCATTCATCCAGCAACTGAGATGTCTGCTCAGCCCAAGCCTTATATTCTTCTTCCCCATTGGGTGTGGGTTTGACTCCAAAGAACACTCTCAGCCTATAATAACTTTGGCTTTCCACAGGTAGACTTCTGCATTTATCAACTCAATGCTGTAATAGCTGAAACCGGCTCAGAATTTAAATCAGATACTGAAGGATCCATTAGACCTTTCATATCAGACAACTCCTTTCCCTCACTTCTCAGAAACGAGAAAAACTTGTCTTTAAAGTCATCCTTTGCAACATTCCCCCATTTCTAAAAATATGGACTGTCCATGGCCCCACCTCTCCAAGCTCCCCAATGTTATCAGGCAGCGCACCGTCAGTCACATCATTGGCAGCCTGGACTAAAATGGCATCCTTACCCACTGACTGGCCCAAAATGCCGTTCCACCAGCATAACTCGCCCCAATACTTTTACAGAACTCGGCACTCTGAGTAACGGTTCTTTGGGGAGTCAAACAGAAACATGACATGTGGATAATGCTTCAAATCACACCAAACCTTAATCCCCACGGATTCCATAGTAAAGTACTTTAATTACAACACACCTCACTTTCCCCAAACACTAGTTTAAACTCTGAGTTAAACACAAAATAAACAGCTTAATCAATTCTTGAGCATCATTTACACAGCATCCAAAATTTCGGATAACCACCCCACAAATGTAACCCTCTTACTGGGGCTTATACGCCAACTTGATCTACTAACTAACTCTGCTAACAGCTGCATGACTCAGCAGTATGAAGACTGCATTTAATAATCAATAGACATCTAGTGTCTGTAAGATTTGAGGTTCAAATAATCAGGAACATTGGGAAGTTCTGACCGAAGGAACTTCAATTTGAGCGAATAAAGTGCAAATACTGCTCACACACAATCATTGGTCGCCAGGAAAAGAGATCATATACCAGCATAAAATAATAAAGAATGTATCTTTACCAATTTTCAACTTTATCAAACAGAGACAGGAAAAGAAAGAGAAAAAGGGTCCATTACAATTAAGCCAGTCTGAATGTGTACATAAACGTTGGAGCTCATTTCTGGAGTAGTCGGCTGTATCGCCTTACTCACGCGCTGGATCCACGGTCTGCATGCAAACACCACCACAGTCTGAACTTCTCCCAAAGACCATCTCAAATGAACTGGCTAACTCAGGAAAACTGACACTCTTTCTTTGTAGCCACTCATCTGCGCAAAGCACTTCTTACAACAGGGGTCTCTCCTTCGAACAGCATTCGGCAGCATCTTCCCTTGTACCCCACTCTGCTGCTCCCGCCAAAAAGACCCCAAGCCAGACTAATGTCTTTCCAAACTCTCTTCTCACCTTGCTCTCGAGAATGTTCCATGCCATCATAATTGGCTGAAACAATATTCCTAAGTTAGACATCATGGCTCCTTATCTTTGGCCGAAGCCAAAACACTCTTACCAGCAGCACACACTGTTCTTGCAGAAAACTGCTAAAATAAAATGCCTCACAGCATAGTAGTAGAAATCTTGACCGGGACATTACACTTGGTTGATGACAATATTCAGGGCAGCAATTGACAGGTCTTTAGATGTTAAGGGAATTCAGCGACATGTATTTCATGTGGAAGAGTGTTCTTTGGTGAAACATCAGCTATGATTATATTGAATGGTTGATTAAGTAGGAGGTTCTAAATGACCTTTTCCTCTGATCTTTATGTCTCCCTGCTGCTGCCATTTGTAATGGAAAATCTTGCTGCAGATATGCTGATGCTCAAAAGCATTTCAGGAGATAAAACATCAACATTGTGTAGAGGTCATGTGGTTTCATGAGAAAATGTTATCTGCAGTAATAACTCTCATCTATGAGTGCCATTTGTAATTGAAACCCTCCTTTACAACAATTCCTTCCCAAGTCCACTTAGCAATTTTGTTCCCTTCACTTGACATGAAAAGAATCAGATTTTGATGCCCAGTCTGTCACTTCAGTTAATGGAGACCAGGGTTGGGTCCAAGAGAAGAGAAGGGATGGCGCTTGCTACAAATCTCCCGGGAGGGGGGAGAAGATGGCGGCACGACGGCAGCACGCGCGGCCACTTCGGTGATGATATCTGTTATCTGTCAAGTAGGGGACCGTGCACATTTCTGATTTGATGGAGACAGGTGTGAGAGCACGGAGGAACATCTGGAAAACTTCTGAAATGCCCACTTTGCTACCGCTGCTACTGTGTGGTAACCGGAATCTCCGGAGATGAAAGCCCCAAAAACCTCGGCTTTGTGTGTTTCAGCGGACGGGGAGAGGTCGAAGGCGCTTGGCAGAGGATGGCGCTCGGGAAGCTGTATCGGAGAGGCTGGTCAGAAGCTCGAAGTTTTCAGATGGATGGACTTAGTGTCGGCTGTGGTCGGCTGCTTCCAAGGTATCGGCAAGTTGACGGTGCCTGGAAGTTTATGGCAGGGAGTTTCTCCCTTTTGCCGCCTGCTATCGGGGACTCGGGAGTCGATCGACTCGTGATTTTGAGACTTTTTTTACTGTGCCCATGGTCTGTTCTTCATCAATTTATTGTACTGCTTTGAACTGCTGTAACTATATGTCATAATTATGTGGTTCTGTCAGTGTTAGTCTTTGGTCTGTCCTGTTTTCTGTGATATCATTCCGGAGAAACATTGTATCATTTCTTAATGCATGTATGCATTTCTAAATGACAATAAAAGAGGACTCAGTGTTCTCATAATCTAAATCTTTATGTAATTGATTGTTATGGGGGGGGGGTTAGGGTTATGGGGAGAAGGCATGAGAATAGGGTTAAATAAAGTAAGCCATAATTGAATGCAAAGTAGATGCTTTAGGCCAAATGGCCTAATTCTGGTCCTATATCTTATGGTCTAACATTTGTCCTCCACTCTTCGAGGCTAGTAAACACAGATGTACTGAGGGTTATCAACCATACTTGATTTGTAGAGCAGGTGGCCATGCCATCTATAATATGGGCAGCTTCTACTGAGGCCATCTACTGTCTTTGATTGTGGTCAAAGGTAGGAACTGCCACAAAAGGGTTGGTAATAAGATATTTATTCAGCTTTGTTGGCTACACTCTCTTTTCTTTTGCCAGAGGACAGATCTGTGATACTGGCAATGTTGTCAATGATTTGGTGAAGGGCACAAAGATGGGAGGTGGCAATACACTAATTGGTGTCCATTTAGCGAGTGGCAGTCATTTGACTTTTGTGCATGGGAATGGTGGCCATAAATTGTACTCTTCTCAATTCAGTAGACATTTCATGTATTGCATTGGCATGGATTGTGAGAGCTTTTTAGGGCAATTGTGGCAAGTTATTGAAGCACATATCACAGAGGAGTTTTAGAAGAGGAAGTTGTCCTTGGAACACAAAGGGATATGAGTGCTTGATTCACAGTAGGAACTGTCATAGGAGATTGCTGTCCGACAGTGGGATCAAATACTTAAGCACAGCAGGGAGCATTGGTACAAAACAGATACACAAGAATGGTGTCAGAACAGAGAGGGTATACTTACCTGTGAAACAAGGACATGCTGAGAATTTTTCTCAAAAAGGAGAAATCTTGTAGGTGATCTGACAAAGCTCTGTAAAACTGTGAGGAGTTTTATTAGGATAGATTGGATAGTGTTTTCACTTGCGAAGAAGACTGAAACTGGGAAATTATTTCCGTGTGGTAACTCTGCTTTTTCTCGGGGTAAGTTTAAGGCTGATCAGAAAGCCACTACTCAAGTGTGTTTTCTGAGACATTAAGGCCTGCAGAGCTATATTAACCATTTCCATGCATCGGCCATGGGCGTAAGGTGACTTGTATTCGATTTGTTTACCTCATTTTATGACTGACAGTTTTAAAATATTGCTGACTTTTATACCAATAGAATGGCAATAGATTCCTGGATTTTACACACCTCCATAATACTAGTCACCTTTTACCTTGCTGTAAATTTGTAAGTGATGATAATATATACTGCTTTTCAGTAATCTTATTTGAAAACAGTCCAGTATGTTTCCCATTTAACATCAGATGGATTTGCAATAAACTGCAAATCCTCAACAATAACTTCTTAATTTATGAGCTTCTTCTTCATTCTGTAAAGATGCAACAAGTAGCGTTTCTGTTTGGTGATCCGATTGTCTCCTTCAACTAAGGAACATAAAGCATGTACGTAAACCTTTCTATCTGAATTCTCTACAATCTTTACACCATGATAGATTGTGAGGGAAATTATTGCATTTTGACATGTATATAATTGATACAGATCACAGGCTAAATGATTAACTTTGAATGTAGCAGAAACTGAGTGGCATCTTGAACCTTGACTGATGCATTTCAGATTCTCGCTCCCATTGTAACATCTGCAAGCTTAGTGTAACTGTTTTAAATGCTTTATTGCTAAGAGCACTCTCAGCTTCAAAGTGCCAGAAATAATAACATATGTTTGTTAATCTGTTGTTAAACCTTTCCCAGTCTTTACTCAAACTGACGTATTATGGTTTCCATTGGAACAGGGCAGCCATGGTGAAACAGTTTGCCTACAGATAAAGACATGAACAATGGCTGTCACTGTGACTTGGAAAGGGGCAGATGCACATGGCTTTGAAAACCAAGTTTAACAGTGACTAGAAGTCCAAGAGCAGTCATCCCATCGTGGAACTGGCAGAGGATGTTAACAAATTTATTGGGACAGCCAAACCTACAGAGGACATCCCATAAGAGCTCTCTTTGAAGACAGCAGCGGTGTGGCAGTGGACGTCAGATTAGATGGCAACCTCTTTGACATCAGGAGGCTCCATGCAACCACCAAACTCCATAGAGAGCGGGTCCTGGAGCTGCAGTATGCAGACGACTGTGCTCTTGTGGCCCATGCTCCGGAGGATCTTCAGACTGTCCTTGCTGTGGCGGTGAGAGCGTACAGCAGGATGGGGCTGACTGTCAATACCACCGAGACAGAAGTGGTTTGCCATTGGAGTACCAGTGTCCCACCCACTCTACCTGCCTTCACTGTTGGTGATGAAAAGCTGTCAGTAGCGCCATCTTTCAAATATCTGGGGAGCATTCTCTCTGAGGATAGCGGCATTGACAACAACATCCAGAGCCGCATTAAACAGGCATCAGCTACCTATGGGAGACTTTGGCGTAGAGTCTTTTAGAACAGGAGCCTTCATCCCTCCACAAAGGTCACCGTATACCAAGCGGTCTGTGTCACCACCCTCCTTTATAGCTGTAAAGCTTGGGAAACCTACAGCTGTCACATCAAGTCCTTGGAGCGCTTCCACATAAGCTGCCTCCAGCGCATCCTGGGAATTACCTGGCGTGAGCGGGTGCCTCACACTGAAATACTTGTAAAGACCAACTGCAGGAGTATTGAGGCCGTGATCACCCAGCGCCAGCTGCAGTGGCTGGGGAACGTGAGAAGGATACTTTATACTTTATTGTCGCCAAACAATTGGTACTAGAATATACAATCATAACAGCGATATTTGATTCTGCGCTTCACACTCCCTGGATTACAAATATTAAATATTAAAAATAGTTAAAATTGGTAAATATTAAAAATGTAAATTATAAATCATAAGTAGAAAATAGAAAAATGGAAAGTAAGGTAGTGCAAAAAAACCGAGAGGCAGGTCTGGATATTTGGAGGGTATGGCCCAGGTGCCCCCATGTCAGCTACCCCGCAGTGTGTTATATGGCCAGCTACATCATGGTCGACGCTCAGCTGGAAGGCCGAAGAAGCGCTATAAGGATCAGGTGAAGAATGCTTTAAGGAAGTGCAAGATCAGACCCAAGGACCTGGAGGAGGTTGCTGCTGACCGTACCACTTGGTGACAGCTGTGTAGGGATGGGGTTTGTATTCTGGAGATGGAAAGAACAACCAGAAGACAGCAGAAGACAGCCAGGAGAAATGCAGCTATGGTTGCCACCACTACTACATATACATGTCCCACCTGCAATAGAGCTTGTGGGTCCAGGATAGGACTGTATAGTCATCAACGATCTCACCGTTAAAGGAGTGGACGCCGTCACCAGATTTCAATGGACAACCGAAGAGAGAGAAGTCCAAGAAGATAGAGGTGCAGAATCTGGGAACATTGTGTGAACTGCACACGAGATGGATAAAGAGGAAAAAAGCAAAAAGCAAGTTTCATTCATCCTGGTGCCTGAAGCACCATTTTGGAACACTGAACACAGAATAGTACAACACAGAAATAGGCCATTCATCCCATGATGTTGTGCCAAACTAATTCAACTAGTAATTCAGAATCAGAATCAGAATCAGAATCAGGTTTAATATCAGTGGCATATGTCATGAAATTTGTTAACTTAGCAGCAAGCAATACATGATAATACATGGACAGGAAAGGAATGGAGGGTTATGGGCTGAGTGCAGGTCAGTGGGACTAGATCAGAGTAAGAGTTTGGCACGGACTAGAAGGACCGAGAAGGCTTGTTTCCGTGCTGTAATTGTTATGTGGTCATATGGTTATGGTATAGAAAAAATTAAATGAGTAAATCAATTACAGTAAGTATATATATGTACTGTATATTAAATAGTTAAATTAAAAATGGTGCAAAAACTGAAATAATTTTTTTAAGTTAGATTGTATTCATGGGTTCAATGTCCCATATTCAATGTCCAAAGTCAAATTGAAAGCATAACTAAACTAATTCCTTCAGCCTGCACAACGTCCATATCCCTCAATTCTCTCCATAGTCGTATGCCTACCTGAGAGCTTTTAAAGTGCCTCAGTTATACCCACTACTCTATGTAAAAAAAAAATCTTGCCCTGCACATCCTGTTTGAACTTACTTCCTCCCACCTTAAATGCATGCCCTCTGGTATTAGCCATTTTGGCCCCAGGAAAAAGATACTGGCTGCGTGTTATATGCCATTCATAACCTTAAACCTACTAATTTGTCCCTCAGCTTCAGGCACTCCAAAAGGGAGAAAAAACAAGTTATAGGCACAGAAGGCACTTGCCCTCTAGTTGTGGGAACATCCTAGTAGACCTCTTCTGCAACCTCTTTAAAGCCTCGACATCCTTCCTATAAAGAGATGAAAAGTACTCCAGATACGGTCTAACGAGAGCTTTCTACAGCTGTAGTATAACTCCCTGACTCTTAAACACAATGCCCTCAACTGATAAAGGTAAGCTTTCCATATGCTTTCTTTGCCACACTATATACTTGTGCAGCCAGTTGCAGTGAATGATGGACTTAGACCCCAAGATCCCTCTCTACATCAATACTATTTAAGAGTTCTGCCATAAACTCTGTATTATCCCTCCACATTTGATGTCCCAAAGTGCAACTCCTCATACTTGGTCAGATTCAACTCCATCTGCCATTTGTACGCCCATTTTGATGTACAGTGAATGGGGACACTTTGGGACCAGCACGTTTTGGTCCAGTTAAGCAGCTGCCCCAATTAGCCAAGGTTTCATGGAAATAGTTAAAAGGTGTAAAAAAGGCAAACAATCATATAATCGGGTAATAAATTAAACATTTAAATGAAATGCAGATCAGACTAGAACACTACCAATAGTATTGATGATTATCTATTGTATGACGATGACAGGAAACCTGTGCAGGGAAGTTTTTAAAGTGAAAAAGCCGTTGCACTGGAGCAGTTGCACTCTCTCAACCTCAGAAGTCAGGGTCCAATGGAATGAGTAGTCAGTACAACTGGGGTCTTCCTTGGTTGCAGTGAATGACTATGACTTCTTCTATACATCTTCATGCCCTTCGGTCTCCAGAGAGCATTGCAGAACTGCCTTCCTGGCCATTAAATCTTACAATAAATCTCGTCTGCCTAGTTTGCCAGAGCTGACTTTGCATGCTAGGACAGGCATGTCCCTATCTCACCAGCTACCCTCACCTGGTTTAGCGTGCTTGTCACACACAAAAAGCTACTTGGAGCTGCAGGTGAGATTTGAGTGGTCCAGTGGGGTCCAAAGTTAATATCGTTATAGTTTCTAACTTGTTGAAGTGGTGAAATTGTTTAATTTTCACTCCTGGCCATTTCTGGCATCCCCAAGCCTCAGTGCTTGAAACCACAGTAAGCAAAACAGTTCTGAATTGTTTTACTGCTTACTTCTCACCAACTATCAATGAAAAAATTCAAACACCAGGAAATCTGCAGATGCTGGAATTTCAAGCAACACACATAAAAGTTGCTGGTGAACACAGCAGGCCAGGCAGCATCTCTAGGAAGAGGCACAGTCGACGTTTCGGGCCGACACCCTTCGTCAGGACTAACTGAAAGAAGAGCTAGTAAGAGATTTGTAAGTGGGAGGGGGAGGGGGAGATCCAAAATGATAGGAGAAAATAGGAGGGGGAGGGATGGAGTCAAGAGCTGGACATTTGATTGGCAAAAGGGATATGAGTGGATCATGGGACGGGAGGCCTAGGGAGAAAGAAAGGGGGAGGGGGAAGCCCAGACGATGGGCAAGAAGTATAGTGAGAGGGACAGAGGGAGAAAAAGAATGCACATATATATATAATAAATAACGGATGAGGTACGAGGGGAAGGTTATTGCTTTTTGTTCACAAACACACACTGACACTGTTTAAATGCTCTTCCTTCTAAGCACGGTGTAGCAAAAAATGCCCACACAATTGTGCGCAACTGTTGCTAGTTAGGTGCTAGTCCATCAAATCTCCTGCCTCCACTAAACAGTATAGTATCCCAAATAAATGAAGGAAATCTCGGCAATTTTCTGAATTTGTTTTTGTTTTTGTTCTTTAGAGTTGTCCCATGTAAGTGACTGTCCCTATTAACTAATATCCCAATTAACTGGAATCTACTGTACTTGCTTCTTCTCTCATAAACTACTTTAATTTGGTGATGTAACTCTGTAAACCTTTGAGTCAGATATAAGAGAGACTGCAGAGGCTGGAAATCTGGAGCAACACTCAAATCGTTGGATGACCTGCTGTGTTCCTTCAGCATTTTGTGTGTTAATCCACCAGTAGGGTTGTTCAAAATTACAGGTAATAATAAATATTGTAACATTTAACATTTTGCTCAGAGGTCATGGATTAATTTTCACAACCTCCTCTTCTGCAAAAATGCAGGTCTCTGGCGCAGTGACTGGCTGTGAGGTTCAAAGGAGAAAGGTGCAGTCAAATGACTGAGAGTAAAACGAGATTCAGTAGTGATGAGGATAGACGGAAGATTCTTTTGTTACAGAAGACACATCAGGGTTGTGTGTTGCCTCTTGGTACAATATCAAGGATGTCTCTGAATGCCGGCAGAAGATATTTGAGGAGGAGGATGAGCAACCAGAGGTTGCAGTACATGCTGATATAGTTAGGACGAAGGATGAGATCCTGCAAATTGACAGTGGGAACTTGAGGAGCAGGTGTAAAATTGCTGACAGTAGTAACACTAACAAGGTTGCATTAAAGAGAGATTTTAATTTCCCCAGAAATAACTGGGCCATCCAGAATGTTAAGAGGTTGGATGGAGCATAATTTGTGAAATATGTCCAGGAACGTTTCCCGAGTCAATATATAGGAGGCCCTACTTGGGAGGGTGTATACCTGTTCTCCTTTTTGGGAATGAGTTAGGGCAAGTAGCTGAAGTGGCAGTCAGGGAGAACTTTGCTTCTGGTGACCATTATTCTATTAATTTTAAGATGGTGGTGGAAAAGGATAGGACAGATAGACAGGTTAGGGTCCTAAACTGGAGCAGGTCTAATTTTGAGGGACATAAACAGGACCTAGCAGAAGTCGATTGGGTGAACCCAATTAAAAGGAAAGGAATGAATGCCAAGTGGGAGCTTTTTAAGAGAGTGATAGCAAGTGTCCAGGGGCAGTATGTTGTTGTTAGAATGAGAGGTAAATCTGGAAAGTTTAGCGAACCTTGGCTGGCAAGAGATATTGAGGTTCTGGTCAAGAAAAAGAATAAAGTATACATTGGGTTTAGGATGTCGGGATTGAATGAATTCCTTAATGATTATAAATAGATTGATAATAACCTTAAGAGGAAAATCAGGAGGGCAAGGTAGGGTATGAGGAGATTCTGGCAGATGAGGTTAAGGAAAATCCAAGGAGGTTCTACAGCTGCAGTACATTAACCCAGGCAACCTGTTCATATTCTATACCTTCACAGTATGGTCCGGGTCAAGAATCCCCTCATAACAAGTGTCTATACCAAATTTTGAACTACAGATCTATTTAGAATGTATAAATAGCCTATCTGACATTAATAAATGGGTGATTAATCCTTAATTAATGTTTCAGAGATCTAAAATCCATTTCAATAGATACAGGTCAAATTTGACCCCAAACAGCCTCAATGTAAAAATTTGTAGCACCTATACAAAAGCATAAAATTTTTAAATATTTTCATTTTTGCGCATTCTGGGTCACTTAAGGAAAAGTCATCAAACTTCAGCTTTAAAAATGGCATTTAGGGTGTTTTTACTGCTGTCAAGTGTCAAAATGGGTCAAATTTGACCCGAGCAGTATGTAAGGGTTAAAAATAAAAGAGTAGCTTGAGAGAGAGTAGATCCACTAGGAGATCAGCAGGTTTGCCTAAGTGTTGAGCCGCAGGAGATGGGTGGGATTTTAACAAATATTTCTCATCAGATTTCACTGAAGAAAAAGATTACGTTTGTTCAAGGATAAAGGAAACAAACAGATATGTTCTGAAGGACATTCATTTTATCAGAGAGGAGGTATTTACAACCTTACTGTGCATTAAGGTGAATAAATCCCCAGGATATGACCATTTGTAGGAGGCTAGAGAGGGAATTGCAGGGGCCCTTGCAAAGATATTTGTTTCATCATTAGCCACTGCAAAAATTCCCAAAGACTGGATGGAGGCTAACGCTGTTCCGTTGTTTAAGAAGCAAGGATAAGCCATAGAATTAACGTTCAGTCAACCTGATATCAACAGAGGGGAAGTGACTGGAGGGAATTCTGATGATCAGGATCTACCAACATTTGGATAAGCAGAGTCTGATTAGGAGGAGTCAGAATTGTTTTGTGCATGGGAAATCATGCTTGATAAATATTTTACAAACTTTTGAAGAAGTAACCTGAAACGTAAATGAAAGTCAGGCATTTTGGGTTATTTGAGCCATTCAGCTGGTCTGAAAGGTTAGATTTCATGGAATCCAGGGAGAACTAGTTAAATAGATTCAAAATTGGCTCAGAAATTGGAAGCAGGGGGTGGTGCTTGAAGGTTGTTCCTCAGAGCAGAGACCGGTGACTAGTGGTGTGCCACAGGGATCAGTATTATTCAAGAATAAAGGAAACAGAAACCATAAATGAAGTTCATTGAAAGTGGACCCTTGCTATCTGTTATTTATGTAATTTATTTGGATGAGAATGCACAAAGTTTGGCCAGTAAGTTTGCTGGTGACAAGAAATTCAGAGATGTGGTTGATAAAGGAAAAGGTTGCCACAGACTATAGGACCATCTTGATCACTTAGGGAAGTGGGCCAAGGAGTGGCAAATGGATTTCAATACAGGTGATGCATTTTGGAAAGTCAAACCAGCATAGTTCTTACACTCAGTGGCACTTTATTAGATACCGGGTGTAACTAATAAAGTGGCCACTGACTGTATTTCTGTATGTTCCTGGTCATCTGCTGCTGGAGCCACCCACTTCAAGATTTCACATTTTGTGCATTCAGGGATGTTCTTCTGCACACCACTATTGTAACCGTGGTTAATTGAGTTTCTCTCTCTTACCTGTCAGCTTGGACCCATCTGGCCATTCTCCTCCGACCCCTCTCATTACCCACCCTATCTGGCATCAACAAACATTTCATGGTCATAAACATGAAAAAAAATCTGCAGATGCTGGAAATCCAAAGCACAAAAGGCGTGCTGAATTCCTCCAATACCATGTGTGTGTTCCATGATCATAGCCACTTAGATCACATTTCTTCCCCATTTAGATACTTGCCCTGAATAACAAATGAACCTCCTGACCAAGTCTGCATACTTCTATGTATTGAGTTTCTGCCACATAGATATTTACATTAACAGGCAGGTGTACCTAATAATGTGGCCACTGAGTGTATATTATAAGTCCATAAGACCATAAGATATAGGAGCAGAAGTAGGGCATTCAATCATGGTTGATCCAATTCTTCCAGTCATCCCATCTCCCCTGCCTTCTCCCCATACCCTTTGAAACCCTGACTATTCAAGAACCTATCTAGCTCTGCTTTAAATGCACCCAATGACTTGGCCTCCACAGCCACTCGTGGCAACAAATTCCACAAATTTACCACCTTCTGACTAAAGTAATTTCTCCCTATAAATGAGTGGCAGAGAAGTGAAGCAGAGGGACCAAGGGGTACAAGGAGATAGCTCATTGAAAGTGGCATCACAGATCAGCAGGGTGGTGGAAAAGGTGCTTAGCATGGTAGTCTTCATCTAGGGCACTGAGTATAGGATTTGGGACATTATGTTGTAGTTGTATAAGTTATGGTGAGACCACACTTGTGGTACTGTAGACAGTTCAGGTCACCATATTATTGGAAAGACATGGTTATACTGGAAAGAGTGCAGAAAAGATTTGGGAGTACATTGCCAAGTCTAGAGGGCCTGAGTTATAGGCAGAGGTTCATCAAGATGGGTCTTTATTCCTTAGAACTCCGGAGAATGAGGGGTGATCTTATAGAGCATAAATGAAGAAGAGACAAACAGTCTTTTCCGAGGATAGGGGAGTCAAAAGCATGGAGGCATAGATTTAGGGTGTGAGGAGAAAGACCTAGAATCATAGGCAACTTTGTCAGACAGAGGGTAGTGAGTCTAGAGGACGAGCTGCCAGAATATGCTATTGGAAGCAAGTACAATAGTATTGTTTAAGCAATTTTATAAGAAAATTGGCCAGTACGCTATTCCAAGCATCTTGGAGAACAGGCCACGGTTCTTCTGCAGACTTTGTCTCATTGGCTTCTGTCTGCACAGGTAACCCAAGACAGCCTTTATGATGTTGAGATCAGGGCTCTGTGGAGGTCATACAATCTGTTGCACAACTTCTTGTTCTTCATTTTTGATGAAGATAGTTCTTTATGGCCTTGGCCTTACGTTTGCAGTTATTGTTCTGCTGGAGAATGAAGTTAGGACCTATCAGATGCCTCTCTGTTAGTATTCTGTGATGGATAAGAATCTGCTTGTGTTTCTCAGCAGTGAGGATTCCATTAATTCTGACAAAATTGCCAACTCTATTTGCAGAAATGCAACACCAAAACCGCAGAGAACCTCCGGTGTGCTTCACTGTTGGTTGCAGACACATATCCATGTAGTGCTTTTCAGTTTTTCTATGGACAAACTGCATCCTATTTGAGACAAATTTTGACTTGTCAGTCCAGATCCTTTTGTTAAAATTGTTCTGCACTCCAGTCCTTGTGTTTTTGTGTGTTGGTGAGTCTCTTGGCTTTGTTTCCACTTCAGAGGAGTGGTTTTCGGCAGCAACACTTCCATGAAGGCCACTTCTGACAAAACGTCTCTGGACTTCAGAGGGCAGCACCTGGGTTCCGGTGGTTTCTGTCCGTTGAGATCTGATAGCAGAGCTGGACTACTTCCGACTTAGAAGGGAGGTCAATTTCATGTATTTCTCATCTGTTGCACTCAGTTTCTGTAGTTGACCTCTGTGTTTCTGGACTTCAATCTTGCCCATTTTTTTGTGCTTCTTCAGAAGAGCTTGGACAGCACATCTTGAAACACCTGCCTACCGCAAAATTTCTGCTTGGGAGAGACCTTGCTGATGCAGGATAACCACTTTGTGCCTTGTTGCAATGCTCACTCTTCTCATGGTGTAAGAGTTGATCATTTGAAGGTTAAACTGTCATACCTGCTACACTCTGATCTTTTAGTTTTGTTATCCTTTGCCCAGTTTGATTTCTTCTACACCCGTTTCTGTTTCAGTTAATCAGTTCAGTTCATTCAATTCATTATGTCATTGATCATCAGCACCTATTTGTTAACTTTATTTAGTCATGCACTGGGCTATATACCTACAACGTAAAACAGTGGTCTATTACTTAATATGTTATTTTCTTTAATGATATACAATAATTTCTCTACAACATGTAATTTTTGGAAAATGAATGTTTGGAATAGAAAATTTGTGCTTTTCTACTGATTCACTGATGCAGAAGACAAAAATAAGCATCTAAAACTAAACTTATATAAATTATCTAGGGTGTCGAAGACATTTGCACAGTACTGTAATTGCAGGCCCATTATGGTGACTATGCAGTCTGCATAATCTGCTCCATCATGGTCAATAGCCGCCATAGTATCCAGGACATTGTCGAGGAGCGATGCCTCGCAAAGGGGGCTTCCATTCACTGAGGACCCCCATCACCCAGGTCACCCAGGTCATGCCTTGTTCTGATTGATACCATCAGGGAGGAGGTACAGAAGCCTGAAGGCACACACTCAGTAATTCAGGAACTGCTTCTTCCCCTCTGCCATCCGATTTCTGAATGGACGTTGAACTCATGAACACTACCTCACAACTTTTTTGTTTCTATTTTTGCACTACTTATTTAATTTAACTATTATATATACTGTAATTCACAGTTTTTTCTATTATTGTGTTTTGCATTGTATTGCTAATGCAAAGACAACAAATTTCATGACATATGCCTGTGATATGAAACCTGATTCTGAAATAGTTAGAACATAGAACATAGAACATAGAATAGTACAGCACAGTACAGGCCCTTCTGCCCACAATGTTGTGCCAACCCTCAAACCCTGCCTCCCATATAAGCCCCCACCTTAGATTCCTCCATATACCTGTCTAGTAGCCTCTTAAATTTCACTAGTGTATCTGCCTCCACCACTGACTCAGGCAGTGCATTCCACGCACCAACCACTCTCTGAGTAAAAAACCTTCCTCTAATATCCCCCTTTAACTTCCCACCCCTTACCTCAAAGCCCTGTCCTCTTGTATTGAGCAGTGGTGCCCTGGGGAAGAGGCGCTGGCTATCCACTCTATCTATTCTTCTTATTATCTTGTACACCTCTATCATGTCTCCTCTCATCCTCCTTCTCTCCAAAGAGTAAAGCCCTAGCTCCCTTAATCTCTGATCATAATGCATACTTTCTAAACCAGGCAGCATCCTGGTAAATCTCCTTTGTACCCTTTCTAATGCTTCCACATCCTTCCTATAGTGAGGTGACCAGAACTGGACACAATACTCCAAGTGTGGCCTAACCAGAGTTTTATAGAGCTGCATCATTACATCGCGACTCTTAAACTCTATCCCTCGACTTATGAAAGCTAACACCCCATAAGCTTTCTTAACTACCCTATCCACCTGTGAGGCAACTTTCAGGGATCTGTGGACATGTACCCCGAGATCCCTCTGCTCCTCCACACTACCAAGTATCCTGCCATTTACTTTGTACTCTGCCTTGGAGTTTGTCCTTCCAAAGTGTACCACCTCACACTTCTCTGGGTTGAACTCCATCTGCCACTTCTCAGCCCACTACTGCATCCTATCAATGTCTCTCTGCAATCTTTGACAATCCTCTGCACTATCTACAACACCACCAAACTTTGTGTCGTCTGCAAACTTGTCAACCCACCCTTCTACCCCCACATCCAGGTCATTAATAAAAATCACAAAAAGTAGAGGTCCCTGAACAGATCTTTGTGGGACACCACTAGTCACAATTCTCCAATCTGAATGTACTCCCTCCACCACGACCCTCTGCCTTCTGCAGGCAAGCCAATTCTGAATCCACCTGGCCAAACTTCCCTGGATCCCATGCCTTCTAACTTTCTGAATAAGCCTACCATGTGGAACCTTGTCAAATGCCTTACTAAAATCCATATATATCACATCCACTGCACTACCCTCATCTATATGCCTGGTCACCTCCTCAAAGAACTCTATCAGGCTTGTTAGACACGATCTGCCCTTCACAAAGCCATGCTGACTGTCCCTGATCAGATCATGATTCTCTAAATGACTATAGATCCTATCTCTAAGGATCTTTTCCAACAGCTTTCCCACCACAGGCGTAAGGCTCACTGGTCGATAATTACCCAGACTATCCCTACTACCTTTTTTGAACAAGGGAACAACATTCGCCTCCCTCCAATCCTCTTATCCAACCCAGTGAACTATTGCCACTGTGCCTTTGTGTTGGTATGGTGATATTACAAATATTTCACTAAGCGCTATGTTTTTATTTAACGTTATTACCAGCAATGTAACATGTTTCCTACTGTTTTGTTTATAATATTTATGTTTGTTTTCATTTTTTGTTTTACACACCTTCAACCAAATTCCCAGTCTAGACACCAGAACAGCATTTAGAAAATGGCTGTTTTTGGAGCTTGCTATTGCCTTCGAAAATCTCCTGCATCATGTTTATTCATCAATGGCCAAAATCTGCATTCCTGCTCAAACTGTTTGCTTATGTTTGGTATTCAAAGATTTGATCAAAGATACATTTTGCAGTTTGGAATTGGAATTGGAGTTGGACTGAACCCAGTCAGTGAGCAGGAGCACAAGAAGAAGGTGAGATTTCACTTAGATGCACGGCTGAAGATTGAAAAAAGCAGTGCTTCGTGACAGTTTTTAGAGTTGGACTCCAAACTCCAATCAATCCAATCAGTGAGTGGGATTCATTAGTAAGGGTAAATAAAAAAGGCAGGGGCAAGCTGAGTGGCCATTGTGTGAATGGGCCAGTGTCTGGGTGGCTTTGGCTCATCAAGCCTGGCCAGGTAAGTATTTAGCAAGTTTCTTCTTTCTCTTTATCCTTCATTCCTCGTTTATTAGGTTATACTTAGTGCAGTGAGAATGGCTGCAGGGGCAGTGTTTTGGTCTGTGTGAGACATATGGGAGTTCTGGGGGATCTACAGCATCCCGGATAACTACATCTGCACCAGGTGCACTGAGCTGGGGCTCGTCAGAGAACATGTTAAGGAACTGGAGCAGCAGCTCGAGGAAGCTTGGCTTATATGGGAGACTGAGGAAGTGATAGATAGGAGCTACAGGGAGGTGGTTATCCATACTTGGCAGAAGGCAGATATCCAGGTGACTGTCAGGGGAAGGAATGGAAATAAGCAGCCAGGTCTGGGTTTGCCTCGATAATAAGTATACCACTTTGGATAATGTTGAGGGGGAATGGCCTACCAATCTGATGCTGTGGCTCAGAAGAGAAGAGAAGTGAAGAAGACTGCAGTAGCGATAGGTTATTCCATAGTTAGAGGAACAGAAATGAGATTCTATGGGCACAATAGAGACACCCAGATGATATATTGCCTCCCAGGTGGCAAAGTCAGGGATGTGTCAGATCGGGTCCAAGGCACTTTAAAGAGGGAGGGTGAGCAGCCAGAAATCCTCGTACATTTTGGCACCAATGACACAGGTAAGAAAGTGAGGAGGTCCTGAAGAAATATTCTTAGGAGCTAGGTAGAAAGCTGTATAACAGAACCTCCAGGATAGTAATCTCCAGATCACTGCCTTTGCCACATGCTAGTGAGGGAAAAATAGGATAATTTGGTAGATGAATACGTGGCTGAAGAATCAGTGCAGGGTTCAGTAGTTGAGATTTTTCAGGATCACTGGGATCTCTTCTGGGGAAGGTAAAACCTATATGAAAGGAATGGGTTACACCTGAATCTGAGGGGACCAATATCTTTGTGGTCAGGATTGCTAGGGCTGTTCGGGAGGGATTAAACTAAATTGGGAGGGGGATGGGAACTGGAGTGATAGAGCTGAGAATGGGGTATTTGGTTTACAAACAGAAGCAGCGTGTAGTGAGACTGCTAGCAAGGAGAGGCAAAATTGCAGCTAACGGGACGAGATACAATGTAAATCAAAAAGGGTGATGAATACAGGACTGAAGGTGTCATAGTTGAATGCACAGTATACGAAATAAGGTAGGTAAACTGGTAGCACAGATTCAGATTGGCATGTATGACATTGAGGGCATCACTGAATCGTGGCTGAAAAATGATTACAGCTGGGAGCTTAATGTCCAAGGATACACGTTGTAGTGAAAGGACAGGCAGGTAGGCAGAGGGGTTGGAATGGCTCTGTTGTTAAAAAATGAAATCAAATCATTAGAAAGAGGTGACATTGGATTGGAAGATATAGAATCATTGTGGGTAAAGCTAAGAAATTACACGGGTAAAAAGACCCTGATGGGAGTTATATATAGACATCCAAACAGTAGCAAAGATATAGCTTACAAATTACAATGGGATAAAGAAAATGTGTGTCAAAAGGGCAATTTTACAGAAGTCATAGGGGATTTCAATATGCAGGTAGATTGGGAAAATCAGGTTGGTGCTGATTTTGGATCTCAAGAGAGAGAATTTGTAGAATACCTACAAGATGGCCTTTTAGTACAGCTTGTGGTAGACCACACTAGAGGATCAGATAGTTTGGATTGGGTTTTATGCAATGAACCAGAATTAATTAGAGAGCTTAAGGTAAATGAACCCTTATGGTCCCTGCAATTTGAGTAGGAAATTCTAAAGTCAGATTTATCAGTATTACAATGGAATAAAGGGAATTACAGAGGCATGAGAGAGGAGCTGGCCAAAATTGATTGGAAAGAAACACTAGCAGGGATAACGGCAGAGCACCAATGGCTGGAGTCTCTGTGAGCAATTCAGAAAGCTCAGGACAGATACATCCCAATGAAAAAGAAATATTCTAAAGGAATGGCTGACAATGGAAGTCAAAGCCAAAATAAAAACCAAAGAGGCGGCATATAATAGACCAAAAATTAGTGGGAAGTTAGAGGATTGGAAAGCTGTTAAAAAACAACAGGAGGCAGCTAAAAAAAATCATAAAGAAGGAAAAGATGGAACACAAAGTTAAGCTAGCCAATGATATTGAGGAGGATATCAAAAGTTTCTTCAGATATATAAAGTGTAAAAGAGAGGCAAAAGTAGATATTGAACCATTGGAGAATTATGCAGGAGAGGTAGGAATGGGAAACAAGGAACTTGCAGATGAACTGAATAAGCGTTTTGCATCGGTCTTCACCGTGGAAGACACTAGCAGTATTTGGAGGTTATAGAGTGTCAGAGGACAGAAGTGAGTAAAGTTGCCATTATTAGGAAGAAGGTGTTGGAAAGCTCAAAGGTCTGAAGATAGATAAGTCACCTGGACCAGACGGTTTTCACACCAGCATTCTGAAAGAGGTACCTGAAGAGACTGTGGAGACATTAGGAATCATCTTTCAAGGATTACTAGATTCTGGAATGTTTCCGGAGGAGTGGAAAATTGCACATGTCACTCAACTCTTCAAGAACGGAAAGAGGCAGAAGAAAGGAAATTATATGCCAATTATTCTGATTTCAGTGATTGGGAAGATGTTGGAGTTGTTTGTTAAAGATATGGTTCAGGGTATTTGAAGTCACATGTAAAATAGACTGAAGTCAACATGGTTTCCTTCAGAGAGAATTCTACCTGACAAATCTGTTGTAAGTGTTTGAAGAAATAACAAGCAAGATAGGAAAAGAAGAATTGATGGGTATTCTGTACTTGGATTTTCAGAAGGCCTTTGACAAGGTATCAAACATGGGGTAGCTTAACAAACTAAGATCCCATGATATTACAGGAAAGTTACTACATGAATAGAGCATTGGCTTAGTGGCATGAGCCAAAGAGTGGGGATAAAGGAAGCTGTATCTGCTTGGCTGTCAGTGACTAGAGTAGCGTTCCACAGAAATCTGTGCTGAGACCACTTCTTTTTACATTAAATGTCAATCATTTTGATGACAGAATTGATGGTTTTGTGGCCATGTTTGTGGACGATACAAAGGTAGGTGGAGTGAAAGGTAGTATTGAAGAAGAAGAGAGGCTGCAGAAAGTCATAGTCATATCAGGAGAATTGGCAAAGTGGCAGTTGGGAAATATACAGTCATGCACTTTGGTAGAAGAAATAAAAGGGAAGTTGATTTTCTAAATGATGAGAAAATTCAAAAATTTCAGGTGCAAGGGAACTTGGGAGTCCTCATGCAGGATACTTTAATGGTTAATTTGCAGGTTAAGTCAGTGATGAGAAAGGCAAATACAATGGTAGCTCTCATTTTGACAGCACTAGATTATATGAGCAAGGATGAAATGTTGAGGTTTTATAAGGCAGTGGTGTGGTCTCACTTGGAGTATTATGAGCAGTTTTGGGCTCCTCATCTTAGAAAGGATCTGTTGACATTGGAGAGCATTCATAGAGGGTTCAAAAAATGACTCCAAGATTGAAAGAGTATCATATGAGGAGCGTTTGATGGTTCTGGGCCTCTACTCACTGGCATACAAAACAATGAGGGAGTATTTCATTGAAACCTGTCAAATGTTGAAAGGCCTCAATACAGAGAATGTGCAGAGGATGTCTCCAATGGTAGGGGAGTCTATGATGAGAGGACACAGCCTCAGAATAGAGTGAGGTCAATTTAGAATTGAGCTGAGGATGGATTTCTTTAGCCAGAGTGTAGTGGATCTGTGAAATTCGTTGCCACATGTGCCTGTGGAGGCCAAGTTATTGGATATATTTAAATCAGAGGTTGACCGATTCTTGATTCTTCAGGGCATGAAGGATTACAGGGAGAAGGCAGGAGATTGGGGCTGAGAGGGAAATGGATCAGCCACAATGAAACGTCAGAGCAGACTCGATGGGCCAAATGGCCTAATTCTGCTCCTATATCTTACCATCTTATGGTCTTAATGTTTACATTGCATTTGAGGTTTATTAAAGGATCTATTAGAATTGGTTATTACTGCAGTCATATTGTCACATTTCTGTGATTTCATATGAGGTAAATATTTTCCTAGTTAAGTGTTATCCTCCCAAAAGGCAAACATAGCCCTTTGTTTAAACAGTCGCATTTTCAGCAAGAGTACAGTAGCTGATCAATGTCAGCAGATGCTCACTGTTACTTTGTATTTGTCAAATTTATTGAGATTTGGTTGGTACAACTAATGTATCATTGCACTTTACAGCAGAGACCTTAATTACTTTTAACTGTGAAAGACAAAGTGTCAGACATTACTCATTTTTTTTGTCATTCCTGACAGTTTTGTTTACAGCTTTGATTTCCAATCGATGAAGCGGATAGAACAAAATAAATCTAACTTAAAAAAAAGGTTGGTGATCACATCAAGGGAAACAAACCTGTCTCAAATTTGTCCACTTCTGCTTGTCACCAGTGTTGGACCTAAAGGGCCGTATCCCCAGTGTGACAGGCTGCATCCATGGAACTGAGAGCAGAACTGACATCCAAGAGCAAGGACAATTCATCTTGCCAAGCTGTCATCATTCCACAACACCAGCCTCCAGAAGATCCTCTGATCAAGAAAGATCTCCAACCACGCCCTATTCCTTCAGTGTCATCAGAGGGACATGGCCACCATCATCGTGAGGAAACGTTGGGGATAGATTGGGCACATGATGAGAAATCCATTGTCAAGACGGTTCTTCTTTGGACCCCTGAAGGGATGAGGAAACATGGGAAACTAAAGACAACATGGCACAGTATGGCAGAGGCAGAAATAAGGACCCTGGGGCACACCAGGGAAGATGGCTAAGGACATACCAAGATGGAGGACCTTCATTGCTGCCCTAAATGCCAGTGGCATGACAGGCAGTAAGTAAGTAAAAATGGGAACCAAGGATCTGCAAGATTTAAAACACAGATAGAAATTGCAATTTATAAATTAGCAGAGGTTTTTTTTTGAGATGGACACTCTCAGAAGAGAAGTGATTTAAGAAATTGAAAGATAATATACTGCAGCAGATGAAAGCCTGAAACAAAACACAAAATGCTGTTGATTGTACAGTTCTGATGAATGATCATCAGTCTGAAACATCTCTCTTTCCACAGATGCTGCCTGGTTTGCGGAACATTTTCAATAATTTATAGAACACTAGAGCACAGAAAAAAAGTCCTTCAGCCCATCAAATCAGTGCTGGCCTGGTCTTCTGACTAGTCCCATCTACCTGCACCTGGATCATATCACTTTATACCCCTCTCATCCATGTACCTATCCAAACTTCTCTTAGATGTTACAACTGAACCCGTGTGTACCTATTTTGCTGATAATTCCTCCCACTCCCACACCACTCTCTGAGTGAAGAAGTTCCCTCTCAGGCTCCCCTTGAACATTTCACCTTTCACCCTGAATGTTATGACCTCCAGTTTTAGTCTCACCCAACCTAAAGATGATTATCTGGTTTTATTTCAGATTTTAGTATCTGCAGCTTTGTGCTCCAATTCTGACTCAGTTCACTGCCACCTCTCTTTCTTGAAGAAACTCTGTTCCTCTCTCCGATGTTTTTTTCATTTGCTCCATTGCTAGCAAATATTTAATCATTTGCTTAATATTTAATCATTTAAATATTATAAAGAGCCTGCCCAGACCTTGGGCAACCTAGCAACTGAAAGCAAGTGAAAAAGGTTGTATGCATGAAGCAAGTGTTTTACGAAACTGCCTGTGGACAGAGAAGCAGACGCAAGCACAAGTGAAAACAATAAGCTCACGGCCCTTTACCCAACAACATCCTGTAAGCTTCCTCCTCACATTTAGAATCCTTATTCATCTTCAGTCACTTCTTCTATTTGTGCCATTTGGAGATCAAGCCCTCATACAGCATTGGATCTACTCCCACCCCACGCTCAGGACTATTCCCACCACACCCCTCCCCCTCATCTTGATCTCGATTGAAAGACTGAGTCGGTGTCCACTAGATGGCAGAGAAGCCAGCTACCAATCGCTAACGGTCCAGATCACATTGGAATCAGCCCTTAATTCAGAGCCATTCCCTACATTAGTCCTGCAGTTGCAATAACTTCTTCTGGCCTCATCACTTCCATTGAGGTTGAGTCGATGCCTCCATGCCATGAATTAGAGCAGTGATTAGACTTCGAACAAGCCAAGGCCACCAGCCAAAGTCTCCTGGGACAATATGCCACTAAATAGATATTTCACTGTTTCTAAGTATCTTGTTGATCATTTAGTTTAGAAAAGTTTCTAATAAAACAAATTGAAAAGTAACTAATTCACTTTATATGCCTTTAACCGATACAGATAAAATAAAGTTTCAGAACAAGAACTGTAACCTTTTTATTGATATGTTTTAAATGAATGATAACACTGTTGCAAATTTGGGGGGTTGCTTCGCTCAGGCCCATTACGGAATGAGTCTGGACTTGATGAGGGATGAAATCGGAGGTTGGATGTATTTGCTTCTGACATGAGGTATGTTCAGCTACAGATTGCAGATGAAAAAGTCTGGAGGAAGCTGTCGTATCATTGCATCCAGCCAATAGTTCTGTAAGAAATTCTCTACCAGCAGTCCAGCCGAGATGTATCACAACAACCTGGAGGTATACAGATGAGTGAAGTTTTACTGCCACGATTGTCGATATTTTTCTTGACAGACTTTGAGGCTGCGGTTGTGACTTCAGCTACTGGGGAATTTAATTTGGACATAGAAGCGAATTAGGCCATTTGGCCTATCACATTCCCACCGTTCAATCATGGCTGATTTATTTTCCCTCGCAAGTCCATTCTCCTGCTTTCTCCCTGTAACCTTTGACACCATTACTAATAATGAACCAATCAAACACTGCTTTAAACATACCCAATGACTTAGCCTCCACTGACGTCTGTTGCAATGAATTCCACAGATTTGCCATTGTCTATCTAAAGAAATTCCTCCTCATCTCTGTTCAAATGAGGCGTCCTTCTATTCTGAGAATGTCCATGAAACAGCTTGCTCTTCTTTCCTCATGTCTTTCTTTTCTTTTCAAGTTGACTGGGGTCCTGTCAGGGTCGGTGATGTACAGCTGCTGCTCAAACTACAGTTCTCCGCGAGTGGTGAGTTCTTAGACTCACTGTACAACCTGGCATTTCGATATCTCCGAGTGCACCATGGACAACCTAGTTCCTCGCTGACTAAAGCAACATGGAAGACTGAAACATTGAGGCAGCAGGCGTGTGCACTGCTGTCGGAAGAGGGCCCCCATACTCGAGCAATCCTCTCTCCCTCTCTCTTTTTGATGGTGACTGACAGCCTGTCAGTCCTCAAGTCAGGGGACTCCAACAAGCGATGTGGAAGACTGTAACATTGAAACAGTGAGCTGCTGGTCTCATGTTCTTGTTGTTGTAGGAGCAAACTCCCTCCCTCACTAGTGAGAGGGAACCTGTCTAAAGTGCCACTGTGATGGGATGGACTGCAGTTTTTAATGGACTCTAGATCAAGGTCTCTTTGGGGGCTTTTGCCTTGCTTGCTTTATAGGGCCTGGGGGTCAGTGTTGTTCCTGGTGCAAGTGGGAGGAAGGGGAGGGGAAGGGTTGTTGCTTCTGCTGCTGTTTGTGCAAGGGAGGGGGAGGGGAGGGTTTGGGGTTCTGATGTTTCTGTCAATCATTCTTTGAGGTTTATTTCCATTTCATGGATGTCCGTGAAGAGTAAGAATTTCAGGGTGTATACCGTACACATTTCCTGATATTACATTGAACCATTTGCTCTCTGGTCCCAGACTCTCAGTCTCCAAATTTACTCTATGCAGAATTGTTATTGATAGGTTTCAATGAGCTCCCTCTATGTTCTTATAAGTTTCAGTGAGTATAGGCCCAGGCCATCAAATGTTCTCCTATATTAACCCTTTCATTCCTGGGATGATTCTCATAAACCTCCTCTGGACATCTCCAATGGCAGCACACTTTTTTTTAGATAAGTGGCCCAAAGCACTCACAGGTGTGGTCTGACCAATTATTTATAAAGCCTCAGCATTGCATGCTTGCTTTAATATTCTAGGCCTCTCAAAATGAATGCTAACATTGCATTTGGATTCCTTACTACTGGCTCAACCTGCAGTTAACCTTTAGGGAATTTTGCACAAGGACTCCCAGGTCCATTATCAACTCAGCACTGACGGAGGATCTCATGTAAAGGTTGGAGGAGTGAGCTCTTGCAGTGTTTGATCAGGTCTGGAGGAATCCCATCATTGCCAGGAGATTTCCCTGGGGCCAGACTGTCAATTGCCTTGCTGAGGTCCTCAATGGTTGGTTCGGAGTCAAGTTCATCCATGACCGGAAGACAATCGATGGCATCAATGGCTGAGCTAACAACAACATTTTCTCTCGAGTAGAGCTCAGAGTAGTGTTCTACCTACCATTCCATCTGCTTGCTTTTATCAGTGATTATTTCCCCACTGGATGACTTTAGGGGTGCTGTCTTGCTCTGCGATGGGTCAAGGACCTTCTTGATACCATCATACATTGATCTGATGTTGCCTGTCACAGCTGCTGTCTGAATGTCCTCACTGAGCTGGAGCCTGTACTCATTTGCCCACGGCCTTGCAGTCTGTTGCACTTTGCTTCTAGCAGCTCAAAGTGCCTGGTGTTTGGTCAGGTGGTGAGCGCTTGTACTCTGTGAGAGCTGCATGCTTGGCTTCGATGACAGGAGTCATGATGTTGGACCTTGCCTCAAACCAATCACTGCTCTTTGTGGTCTTTCTTCCAAAGATAGAGAGTGCTGATTCGTGGATAGGATCGCGAAGGTATGACCATTGTTCTGTTGCAGTATCTCCTTGTGAGGAGGTAGTCATAGCACCCTGTGCTGACTTGGCAAAACTGGTCAACCTTTTCTGACTGTTTCATCTCTGTTGTGTTGATGGGAGGTTTTCCAGTTTGCTTGGAGTGGTGGATTTTCTTCGGACATAGTTTGATCTTGCAGCATACTAAAGCATGATCCGTATCACAGTCTGCACTGTGGTATGAGCGGGTGATTAGTACAGAGCTAATGAAAGAGCACCTGGTGATGATCATGTCTAGTTGGTGCCAGTGTTTAGACCATTGATGTCTCCATGAGACCTTGTACTGCGATTTCATCTGAAAGTAGGCCATGATAGGAGAACTCCAGGAGACGTTGTCCATTGTCATTTATTTTGCCAGTTCCAAAGTGGCCAAGGCAAGACGGCCAGGAATCGTTATCGGCTCCCACTCTGGCGTTGAAGTCACCAAGGAGAACAAGGTACTCATCACTGGGAAGATTACTGACAACAGCTTCTAATTTGTCGTAGAACATGTCTTTTGCCTCAGAGGTGGAGTTCAAGGTAGGGGCATATACACTGACGAGAGATACTGGGCCATGACTGCTTGACTGGTGTGTAGGCAGAGAGTTATAAGTCCTTCTGATCCATTTCCTGGTCGATCCACCATTTGCAGCAAGAATTTCCTAACGGCAAAACCCACTCCGTGCTCATAGAGCTCGTCTTAGTTCTTTCCCTGCCAGAAAAATGTTAAGTCCTTTTCCTTCAGTGTACCTGAACCTGTCAAACGTGTTTCTTGTAGGGTGGCTATACCTACCTTGAGCCTTAGTAGCTCATTGTTAATGACCGCTGTTTTTCATGCATCTTCAATATCCCTGAGGTTTTGGTCAAGTCCAGTCATCATTGTGCGGACATTCCAACATCCCAGCTTGAGGGGTGTTGTCTTCTTTGAATTGTTTTTCTTTATTATCTGGTGCAGTAGTTACAGTCAGCTCTTCGTGGAATAATCTGCTATCCCCATGCACGCAATGAGGAAGACTGACTGTGGCGGGACAGCACCTTATGGGCTAGGGGCTGTTCGGCTTGAGGCAGGCCGTAGCTGTCCAGTGAACCGCGATGGTCTCTCCCACCATCAGAAGCAAACCCTGGTGCCGTGCTCTACGCCAATCAAGCATTATGACTTATAACCAATAACTGCTGCTTCCCGTGTCTAGTGTCTAGTCCGACACTATAAAGCAAAGCTGGAGTGGCCTCTCCAGGGCGCAAGCCAGGGCAGAGTTGATATGCAGATTCGTCTGTTGCCCATGCAGTGGGGCCCCCCTCTCCATGCTGATGACAGGTCCAAAGGAACGATGAAAATCGATACAGTTTGGTGCCAGCAGCATCGCGGGAGTTGCTGTGCTGCTGCTGGGTACAGCAGTCAGCCACCTTCGGGACTCCGACTCCAGATTTTTCCTCGGAGTTTACTCCCAAAGTCTTTCCCGTGAATGGGCATAGCCGCAAGACATCGGAGTTTTGAAATCGGAGTTTTCCTTCTCGTCAATGAGCTACCACCCATGGTTAACGAGCCCCATCTGCCCGGAGCAACTGGTTTTAAGACGCCAGTGGCCTGCCTTTGCCCCTTCTCCTGTCAGTGAGAACAGCTCTGCCGGGCATAAGAACTAAGCCACATGTGAAGGCCAGGAGTTGGACTTGATCATCAGAGGCTGTTTGAAACGTGCACCATGAAGAGCAGTTGTTTAGCAGTGGGAGCTTGTCCCCACTACCACCCTTCGGCTATGACTACCTTTGGAACCACAGAGCCATCAATCTAGATCAAGAACATAAAACATGAAAAGTAAAGGACCCAACACCGACCTTGTGAGATACCTCTAGTCACTAGCCAACCAGAAAAGGCCCTTTATCCCTGTCCACTGTCCACGCTAGTATCCTTCCTCTAACACCATGGGCTCTTATCTTGTTTCACAGCCTTTGGCGACACCCTGTCAAAGACCTGAAAATCCAAGCAAACAACATCCAATGAATTTCAAGATATTTGTCAGGTAAGAGTTCTCCTTAAGAAAGCCATCCTGACTTTGACAATTTTTTTGTGTACCTCCAAGAACCCCAAAACCTCATCCTTGTTCGCAACCTCTTTAATGAAGCAGAGATAGCTGTGGAATGTCACATGGACTTCCAAGGAGCATCATTGGGCTACATAATATTCTTTCCCATGGTGGAGGTACTAAGAACAAGAGAGCAGAGATCTAAAGTGTGAAGTTTGGCTTTTGAAGGCAATTTGATGGGCAACTATTTTTAACCCAGGGAATGATTGGTCTCTGGAATGTGCTTCCAGAGGTGCTGGAATCAGGTACAATCATGATGACAAGAGACTTTCGGACAAACACTTGAATAGACAAGTTGTGGAAGGGCATAGTGCTAATGATGGCAAATGGGATTAGTGTGGGCAGGCTTAAAACTTGACCTGGATGTGGTTGAAGAGCTTATTTTTTTTTGTGCTATGTGGCTCTCTAAGGCCCCTTCTCAGACTCCTGGTCCTTGCTTCCTCCTGCTTCTTCCAACAGCTCATTTTGCTATACTTATCCTGTTGTCTCTGACCACCCTTCATTCCCCAAGTTGTGCTTCCCCCGCGTGAATGCTAACCAGCCCTCTGGGAGCAGACTGTAGTAGCACAAGCTTTTAAAAGAACAACCAGCTGTTTCAGTTGCGCCATTCCCTGTGGACTAACTTCAGAGCGCTCCTTAAACATGTACAAATTCAGCAGGATTCAGAAGAAATAATTCAGGAACTTTCCTTTTAAAAGCTTATTCTCCTTTTAAGTGATGTGAACGCAGTGGGAATGAGTGGCACAGATAGAGTGATACAATGAGATATGCTTTAATTCATTTACCAACATGTACGTTTGTGTGAAAAGCAGATGTTGGCATTGTGATTTAGAAGTATACTGTATACCTGGATCTGGGCTGTACCCTCCAAATATTCCGACCTGCCTCTCAGTTTTTTTGCACGACCTTATTTTCCATTTTTCTATTTTCTATTTATGATTTATAATTTAAATTTTTAACGTTTACTATCGATTTGTAATCCAGGGAGCGGGAAGCGCAGAATCAAACATCGCTGTGATGATTGTACGTTCTAGTATCAATTGCTTGGCGACAATAAAGTATAAAGTATATAAAGTATAAAGTACTGGCATCCTCATCTGTTCCTCTCTGTTGTTCAATGTCACTATGGAAATGATAGTACCATGTTTAAACTTGCTTGTCCTAAAGCTTAAGAGAGTGAGTTCAAATACTGTCAATGCAATTCAATTCATCAAATAACACCAGACAACAATTTTTGTCAAATGTATTTCTTCGTCAAAAATTTTCTGTGGTAATGCTTTTGTGAAGCTGAATACAAATATAATTTCAAACTACTTGTAACATGTATGAATTTAGAGAAACAAGAAATTAACTTTTATTGAATATAATATGTTTAATTGCATCATGGTGCTGACGCTTTGCAATAGTTTAATGAAGCTAAAAATGTTTTGTTGATGATTTTCATTTGTTCTGAGTGTCTGAAACTTTTCACTTAAATGTCTAACAATAATCAGCCAGTATTGATGGATTCCAGTTGCCCTGATACCATTTCTCCATGACCACAATGTCCTAGTGAAATCTTTCACCATGCTCATCACTGATAGTGCCAAGATTTGCAGGGAATATGTCTAAATGGAAATGCAGAAGGTGAACCTTTAGTGACATGTTGCACTTCATGGTTTTCTATGCTTGAAGCATGTTGTCAACCAGCTGCACGTAGTTTGGTGCTCTGTAGTTGCCAAGAAAATTTTTAACAACATCCTTGAGTGCCTTCCATATGATTTTCTCCAGTCCCACTGGAAGTTCTCCGAATTGCCTGACATTGATGACCCATTTGATTTGTGACGAACAGAATTGTCTTCCTTAATCTTGGCATCAGCTATTCTGACATGAGCTATGAACTGAAATATCAAATATAGGCGATTTCAAAAAAAATGGTGAGTGACAGGGAATTTCATGGTGATTTTCATGATCAGCTGCCCAAAATCTTTAAGATACACCCAAAAGTATCCAGGGAGCAAAATCTTTGTTGTCCAGTGTAATCTATGCTTACAAAGCTGGTGTAATAATGATGATCTACTGGAGTCATCAAAACAAGTTTGATTCACCGATGTCCATCAGAAAATAAGGTAGTTACTATCCTTAAGTGTACATGACATGACATCTGCACCAAGTAATGAGGAAGGTTGATGGAAAGTCAGGGTGGAGAGTACAAAAATAGGGAACCTTTGTTCTAATTTTACATCCAGCTAGAAAATGGCCTTGTGTGTTTTCTACCCTGCCAATATGTCAGCTTGAAACAGCCTATGTGATATTCACTGATGTTACACTTCTCAAGCTGACTCCAAAAATGGAAAATACTTTTGCCACTTCCTTGATTCACCCTTCCCCGTCTGTGCGCAGGATGAAAGGAAGCGTTAGGTGAGAAGACACCCCAATTGCTTTCCACCAACTTCGCAGTTACATGATAAAGCTACAGTGATTATTGGCCAATCATGGTTTTTGCTTTCAGTCAGCCAACAGAAAACTTTGACATATGCAAGTAAGTGAGGGAAACTGGTTGTAAATCATAGACCCAGAGACAAATATTCCTCTCAGAAATCCTATACTTAGTCAATGTGATGTGTCAAGTTATTTGTTACATAACTTTCAGAAAAAAATGCAGATACCTTTGAATGATATTGAATGTTGCATATTACAAAATCACTCATCATGTAGAAGACGGCCTCTTCAGCTCTCTGAGCCTTTGTCAGCACACAGAGTAACCCCATTCCTTGTAACCTATTCTCTCACACTCCTAACTCCTTCCCCACACTAGATTCTACTACTTGACTACACTTACCTACTGCCCAACCTGTCAACTTTTTTGCTGGTGTTTAGGGCAGCAATGGAGGTCCTCCATCTTTGGTGGTGTTCAGGGCTTCTTTCATCATATCAGTAGCTTCCTCTCTGTTTTCACTACTATCAGTCATATCAGTCGTGCAAGTCCTGGGTGGAGACTCAGGAATATCATTGCACTCAGATATAGAAGGGTTCTTCATTGCTATATCTGTAAAAATTTTGTTTCAGTTGTCAGGGTTGTTAGCCCTGAGCTGAACCCCAGAATCTGGAGGACCAGTGACCACACTTAGTCCGGCCTCAACCCTTTGACCTGTTTGGCATGGGTGACCCTAAAAAGAGCCAAAACATAAAACCCTGATTCCAGCCAGCATTGCTATCTGAGTCATTGAAGCATGCAAGCCTCCAAACCATGACAGGAGGAGCAGGGCTAGAAGCTTAGTGTTTCAGGGTCTTGTTGTTTTAGATGTGATAGAGTGGGAGGGATAAAGGGGAAGGAGTGGCATCACCAGTCAGGAAAAATATCAAGGCAGTGATTAGACAGGACAGACTGGAGAGCTCATCTACTGAGGCTATATGGGTGGAATATCAACAAGATGCCTCATTAATGGGACTATATTATAGACCACTGAACAGTCCGTGGGATTTAGGGGAAGAAATTTGTAAAGAGATTGCAGACTGTTGCAAGAAACGTAAGGTTGTGACAGTAGGTGATTTTAACTTTCCACATATTGACTGGGACTCCCATACTGTAAAATGACTGGATGGGATAGAGTTTGTCAAATGTAGTCAGGAAAGTTTCCTTCATC
Organism: Mobula birostris; assembly: GCF_030028105.1. Classification (NCBI taxonomy): domain Eukaryota; kingdom Metazoa; phylum Chordata; class Chondrichthyes; order Myliobatiformes; family Myliobatidae; genus Mobula; species Mobula birostris. The sequence goes on along the minus strand of NC_092391.1, from coordinate 32,070,551 downwards.
AGTACATAAAGGTCCCGCAGCTGGAGAACATGGTTTTTTTATCTTTGGACGAAGCCAATATACTTTTATTAGCATGATATACCGCTTTTGCAGAAAACTGCCAAAATAAAATATCTCTCAGCATAGCAATAAGAATCTTGAGAAAGGCATTACTTTCTCCCCACACCAAAAATAGTCATGCCCTCATCACTTAGAACTTATTAAATTATTTTAATAACATGGTATTCAAATGAATTTTGTGATTTCAGGACGGTAACTTATGGCAGTAACATATCGCACTATCTGGATGGATGCAACACTCTGTTTCTCCAGTGCAACATATGCCAGCCTGTCTGGGGGTTTCCTGACCCTCTGAGAGCTCTTTATCTCATTTTTGACTTCCACCACTCCTTGTGATTTTTCCATTCCATGAGAGGATGCTTTTCCCTGTCTATCACTCCTACTTTCCAATGGCTCAGGTCCCTCTGCCCCCTGACTGAACTCAGCTTCATTGAAGCATGCAAGCCTCCAAGCCATGACAATGTTGTGATGCTCTAGGAGGACTTACACACTGGCAGGAACTTATAGCGGCAATAAGCCTAGCAGGACACTGGAGCAACCAGGAAAAACCTACATAGTTGCAGAGAGAATATATAAGCTCCACATAGACATTACACAAGATATTAGAGCAGTAAGGCACCATCTCTACTAGCTGTGCCTCTGTGATGCTTTTGCACAGAGGCTTTAAAAAAGATGATATTGTTCTCCTTTGGGCAGTGATTCTCTTAGAGATTTCCCAGATTAAATAAGAAACTTGTTTCACTGTATGTAGAATTAGGATAGTTTGGCAAAACGAGAATTTTGTTTTTGTCTGCACATTGTCCTGTAATGATTTGCAATGAACTGCTGGAAAGATTGCCAAGAGGACAAAGGGAATAAGAGGAGTCCAGCATGCAGTCTCTTTAGCTTGTTCCAGTGCTCAATGAGATCATATCTGATCTGATCAATGGTCCAAGATCCAATTTCCTGCCTAATCCCCATGTCCCTTAACTGAGCTGGACTCCAATAATCTATCTCATCCTTGAATATACTTTATAATCCAGGTGATACTGATCTCTGTGGTAGAGAATTCCAACAACATCTACTGCTCTGAGAGAAGTAATTTCTTCTCATCTCTGTCATAAGTTAGTAATTAATTATCCCGAGACCATGCCTCTGATCAAAATTCCATCACCAGTGAAATTGTCTTCACAGCATCTCCCCCAACAGGCACTTCAGAATCTTACATTTTTCAGGAAAATCACCTCTGATGTTTTGATGTGCAAGGAATCGACAAGAAATATGTTTGCATAAGCCGGTCCTTTATCCAAAGGTTCCATCCAGTGAACTTTATCTGAAGTTCCCTGAAGGCAAATATGTCTTTTCTTAGTTATGATTACTGACATTTTATGTTCAGGATTTCCTGAGCCCAGTAAACTGTAGCAACACTCCCCCAGCCTTTGTACTCCTATCGCCTTGCAATAAAGACCTGCACTCATTTGCTTTCCAAACTACGTCGAACCTTTGTCGTAACTTCCTTTGTGCAAGGACAAAATGTTATTGAGTTCTCAGGAAACAGAAGGTGAATTGGACAGTAGAGCTACTAGGACTTGATGTTTCAATCCCTATGGTAAGTTGGCACTCTCGATGTTGGCAGTGAGTTTGGAGTGGTGACAAGGAGGGAAGGTATGTACAGCATCGGGGTCATCAGGTGGGCACCCTCCTTCTTTGATGTTTCGTTGATAAGCCCACGACGTCTCCAGAGGGCTCAATGGTGCTACCTGGTGACCCAGATACACCCCCCTCAGTTCCATACCCTCCTGTCTTCATCTTTCAGCCCAGTTGTTGTCTTTCCTTTTAATCCAAATCCAATTGCTGCTTTCTTCTGCTGCATTTGACAAGGACGTGATTGCTTGTTGGAGGGAGTGACCCCTCACCCCCATCTTCTTTATCAGTCTTTTCAAAACTGCAGTACAAGGAAAGTGAGTTTATTTATTATTAATTATACAGCTTAGAACAGGCCCTTCCGCACAATCAACCACGCCAGCCAGCAACCCACCTATTTAACGCTAGCTGAATCACAGGATAATTTACAATGAGCAATTAACTTACTAACTGGGAAGTCCTTGGACTGGGAGGAGGAAATTGGAGAACCTGGAGGAAACCTGCACAAGCTCCGTATAGACAGTGCTGAAATTGAATTCCGAACTCCAATAGCACTGCCTTAAGCAGCACATTATCATGGCTTTGATGCTGTGTGAAGCAGTGAATCGCAAACTCCATCAATTTACAACTTGAACCAGCATTGAAAAATGATATTATCCTAACCCTTATTTGCTCCACTCTGTTAGTCTGAGTATTAGCCTTTCCTCAGGAAAGAAACAATTGCAGGAAACTATTATAGAGTAATTGCTTGCAAGAAGCAATCACTTTTGCAATTGGATTGTAGTGGATCTTCATGATAATGCTTTCATGGGTTCAAGAGTGTCTCTCTCAAAAGATATAGAGTACACCATCTCAGTTAAATGGAATCAAATAGGCCAAGTGTGCTAAATCCTGGTATTCACTTTTGTTTGAAGCTTTCTTTTAGTCTCCCACTGGAATCACAATCCCCCTGGGTTCTGTCATCACAGTGTAATGGAACAATATTAATTCTTATTCGGGCAAAGTGAAACCTTCAAAATTTGAACTCAAGCTTTCCATTCTTTTCAGCTGAACTTTGCAAAAGCAGACCATTTGGTGTTTCCCTTTTGAAGTTCTGAATTATCAACCTAGTTGTGCCTTGAAATAACCATTACTAAGCTTTCTTTTGATCATCTCTCTATTAAGTCTGTGTCATTTTACAATACCCCGGAATATTTTGCATTATTAACAGATCCGTAGCTGCTATTGCACTTTGAATTAAGAAGGGGAATGATGCGCTGAACACCCGATAACATCCTAATTGCTGGATGAAGGTTGATCCTTCCTTTCAACATACATATTTCAATAATATTGTTTAGTTACTATTAAGATTATGACAGATTTATAGGGTGTGATTTCGTCAGTCGATGTTTCATTAAATTAGCAGATATAGGAATAGAAAGGATATATGATTCACGTTCATCTTGGGAACACTGCAAACAGCAATTTGTATATTATAAGAGCTTGATCTAGATGATCAGTTACAGCAGCAATAGAGTGCCCTATTAAGTCAACCCCTCATGACAAAGTATGCACTGGAGACATGTCGGATGTGATGCATCTCAAAGTAGTGAGCCTAACTGGGAAGCACAGTCAGGGCTGTGCTGGAATATTAGTTCTGCTCATTCAATAAGTATCACGCACAGTGATTTCCCCTGATGTGTTTGACTAATCCTCATAAATAGAAATAATAGATCCTGAGCTTCAAATAAATCAGTAAACAGTAACAGGGTGCTCTGCTAATTTAAGCAGTGTCATGTTTCATTATAACATAAATTATACAATATTTCAACCTGACAAAAAATTGTTGACCTGATTTTTATGTTCCTGGGTACAAAGATAACACTTTAGTGGCTTGACATTGATTCTTTGTCAAACTGTGGAAGCAATTTGTCAAAGAAGCAATTTATTGTTTAACATAGCATGTTCGAAGGAATTTGGATTAAGGGAGATTAATGTTAAAATTTAAATATAGCTAAAGCCTTGTGGGCAATGTAGACTAGTGAAGTGTAGATGCACCGGCCATAGCTGAGATTCAGCCAGGAACGCGGTGCAATGCAAGGCTCCAAAAGGATGCAGAAAGTGATTGGTTATAGCTGGAGAGGTACATATAAACGTGGAAGGAGATGTTGGAAAATGATCCCTTGGGGAACTGAAAACCAGTGGAAGTGAGCAACCACTGTGAATCAGGATTCTGAATGTGGCATCCATTTTGGGGGCTGATAAAAGACATTAGAGCTATTGAAATTTTAGCTATTTTAGTGATCACTATTTTAGAGACCAATAGAGATGAAAAATTGTTCTGGATGGGGAAGAATGAGGTCCTAAGCTTTACAATAGGACTCAAATAGCTCACATTCAGTGGAAGTCTCAAGCATCCAGCAGAGATGGTCTCATTTTATTCTTATGATTTCAGCAAATTTTGGGAAAAAAACTGTTGCAAGCTTGCACAGTACTCTGCCACTTTCAAGGAATGTGGGCATTCAAGGTCACCTCACAGTAATGTGCATATGAAAACTTAGCGGCTGCCTAAGACTCATAGAATCTATAATTCTCATGCTATTTTGTAGTCTATAAGATGGCTTCGGCAACAGCATTTGTGATGTGCAAGACCTTCTGTTTTAATTCATCTTTGGTCATTGAATGCAAGGATCTTTGGCAAGACTAACATCTATATCCCTTCCCTAATTACCTTTAAGAAAGTGATGGTGAGCTGCCTTCTTCAAAAGTGTAGTCCCATTTGTGAAAGAATTCCCACAATTCTGAATTTAGAACCAGTAACAAGGAAGCACTGGTGGTATATTTCCAGCTCAGGCTGGTATGAGACTTGGAGGAGAATCTGTATGTGGTGATGCTCCCATTTATTTGCTGCGCTTAGATTTCATGTTGTCTTCTGTAGGTGGGACACAGAGCAGCCATTGTGTGCTGCTTGTGGAAGCAGCGCCAGTCATGCTGTCTGGTTAGCCCTGGATGTGTTGAGCGTCTTGAATGATGTTGGAACTGCACTCATCCTGGCAAGCTGGGAGTATTCCATCACGCTCCTGTCTTGTACTCGGAAGACAACAGAGTCTTTGGGATGTCAGAAGTGCATCATTAGTCACAGAATACTCAGCTTTTAGCATACTCTATACTATCCTCAAGTCCTTGATATACTTCCTAAAACTTGGTTAAACTGAAAGGCAAACCTAGAGTATAATTTTTGCTCTGATATGAAGAAGAGTGGCTTGACTCTGATATCAGCTCCTCAGCTTGTAGGCATGGGCTCATACAATACATAAAGGTGCCTTTCAGCCTGCTGTGCTGTGCTGACTTCTTAGAACACTATATAATCAGTCAAACACCCTTTCCCTTTCCCTTTCCCTTTATTGCTGGAATTTATTTTATTATTAAATATCCATCCATCCTTGTTGAAAGTTATTGTTAAACTTATTCTTAACTACTTTCCAGTTCTGATATCCAGATCAAAGCAACTCACTGTTTAAAAATGCATTATAATCTCACATCTGATTTTATAAACACAAGAGATTCTGCAAATACTTGAAATCCAAAGCTACAAATACAAAATGTTGGAGGAACTCAGCAGGCCGGGTAGCATCTATGAAAATGAATAAACAGTCGACGTTTCAGACAGAGACCCTACTTCAGGACTGAGAAGGAAGATGCCAGAATAAAAAGGTGGGGGGAGGGGAAGGAAGCTAGATGGAAAGTGATAGGTGAAGCCAGGTGGGTGTGAAAGATCAAGGGCTGGAGAAGAAGGAATCTAATAGGAGAGGAGAGTAGACCTTAGGATAAAGAGAAGGAGGAGGTGACCCAGGGGGAAGTGATAGGCAGGTGAGAAGAGGCAAAAGGTCAGAGTAGGGAATAGAGGAAGAGGAGGAGGGAGAATTTTTAACCGGAAGGAGAAATCGATATTCATTCCATCAGGTTGGAGGCTACCCAGATGGAATATAGGGTGTTGCTCCTCCACCCTGAGGGTGCCCTCCTCTTGGCACAAGTGGAGGTCATGGACAGGTAATCTGCACCCCCTGATTATTGGTGGTCCATCAAGACCCTCCCTGATATTGAACAGGTCGATCAATGACCTGATTTAAAATTTCTGCTCAGAATTCAGCTTCTTTGGATTCCTTGCGCTACTGTCATCTTAGGTACTATTTTGCAAAGAGTCTGGATGTAATTTTGTTAATTAATATGAGTGAAGTCAAATGAAGCCATCATTTATTTTCTGTTTCTTGCTCAGGTCCCTAATGCTTCCTAAAATACTGCCAAGTATTCCAACTGAGAACATATCTGTCATTGTATTACACTGAAGTACAGTTCTGGTTGGGATGGGTCTGTAACTGTAGAGCACTGAGTTATATATTGGCAGTAAATGATACTCATTGGGGTGAAAATTTGACTTTGATCTTGCTTTAAGCAAGCAGATATATCAACTAGCTGGGCTGAATTTATATGAGGAGTACAATATGCTTGGGTGGCAGGGTAGAGATATATCTCTACCATAGGAGGTGTAAGCTGCTCCTTCGCTCCACTAGCCTGCAGGTCACCCTTGGGAAAGATGTAGCAACTGCTTAGCCCCTAATCAGTGTCGCATGAAGCCATGGTCGTATGAGCAGCTGGTGCATATCACAATTCTTGGTTATGCGACCCCTGACGCCAGGCAGCCAACCGCCGAAGAGTATTCATAATGGCTGGAGTCGCCCACCTTATAAAGACACTGCACAGAAAAAGGCAATGGCAAACCACTTCTGTAAAAAAAGTTGCCAAGAAAAATCATGGTCAAGACCATGTTCGTCTACGTCATACAACGTGGCACTACTGAATGAATGAATGACATTATGCAGCCAATATCAGTGGGAAAATTTCCACCATCATTTCCACCTTTATCTATAAAACCAAACTTCCCATAAGCTTTTGTGCTGGATTTATCAATTTGCTCTGTTTCCTTCTTGTCACCAGAAACTTGTGAACTTAAGTCCCAGCTCGAAGTTCCTTCTCCATCTTCAACATGATAGTTTATATATTTGTTATTTCTTCTTATTTGTTCAACCAACACTTCACACTTCTCTATGTTAAATTTGATTTGTTAAATGCCTGATTATTTCATCACTCTGACTTCTATGAAGTCTGTTTTTATCCCCTTCTCTGTTCATATTAATCATTGCTGCTAGAGTACTGAATATTTGCACTTAATAGTTGTAAAATCATATGAGGGTAGAGAATGAAGACAAGGGCTTTAGCCCACCGTAATGGAGATGGTCATAATCTGCCCTTGAACAGTGAAAATGTGACTTGCCATTCATCAGCCCAGGGCACAGCTGGCTTCGTTATCTGAGCACTTTGCACTCATCAGCAAACATTCCTGCACATCTCACTGTGTGAAGGAAGGAAGTTCACTGATGAAGCATTGATGTCCAACTTTAAAGTATATTTGTAAATAATTCTAATTAAAAGATTCAAGGACAACCTGCATTGATATTGATAGTACATGGTGTTTTTTATTCACAAAGTATTAACACCTAACCACTAACTCTTGTTTGCTTACTTCAACCCAGACAGTTTGGTGGTACAGTAGTCTTCAAGGTTTTGATTAAATGTTTTGTAAGAGCTGGATGCTTCCCTTCTCTGCAGTAGATCTCCAGAAAGTTATCTTCATACTTCAGACTGAAAGGATGAAACACTGATTGTCAGTCTGCTGTTCTTTCCACTCAAATGGCAGCCAGACTTTTAAATCTGATGCTGCCTGAGGGAGCATATCATTCTACACTTGCTGTCTTAGAAGTGATGAAGGAAGAAAAGGGTGAGATTCATCTAAACAGCAGATATTGCGGAAGTGCAAATCTATAATGCAACAGAAACCTCTAGAAATACTTAATAAGTCTGACAGCAATTGTAAAGTGGCAAACAATTTATATCTGAAGTCAATGACAAAGCTCAAAGTAAATTTAGTATCAAAGCACGTATATGTCATCACATACAACCCTGAGATTCATTTACCTGTGGGCATACTCAGAAAATCTATAGAATAGTAACTAGTACAGGATCAATTGAAGATCAACCAGAAGACAACAAAGCAAATATTTAACAATTAATAATGAGAACATGAAATAACAAGATAAAGAGTCTTTAGATTGAGACCATCAGTTGCGGGAACATCTCAATTAATGGGCAACTAAGTGCAGTTACGAGGAATTCTGCAGATGCTGGAAATTCAAGCAACATGCATCAAAGTTGCTGGTGAACGCAGCAGGTCAGGCAGCATCTCTAGGAAGAGGTACAGTCGACGTTTCAGGCTGGGACCCTTCGTCAGGACTAACTGAAGGAAGAGCTAGTAAGAGATTTGAAAGTGGGAGGGGGAGGAGGAGATCCAAAATGATAGGAGAAGACAGGAGGGGGAGGGATGTAGCCAAGAACTGGACAGGTGATTGGCAAAGGGGATATGAGAGGATCATGGGACAGGAGGCCCAGAGAGAAGGAAAAAGTGGGGGGGGGGGAACCCAGAGGATGGGCAAGGGGTATAGTCAGAGGGACAGAGGGAGAAAAAGGAGAGTGAGAGAAAGAATGTGTGTATATAAATAACGGATGGGGTATGAGGGGGAGGTGGGGCATTAGCGGAAGTTAGAGTCACACTTCACCTGTGAGTCAGCTGGGGTGATATACTGCATCCGGTGCTCCCGATGTGACCTTCTATATATTGGCGAGACCCGACGCAGACTGGGAAATCGTTTTGCTGAACACCTACGCTCTGTCCGCCAGAGAAAGGAGGATCTCCCAGGGGCTACACATTTTAATTTCACATCCCATTCCCATTCTGATATGTCTATCCACGGCCTTCTCTACTGTAAAGATGAAGCCACACTCAGGTTGGAGGAACAACACCTTATATTTCGTCTGGGCAGTCTCCAACCTGATGGCATGAACATTGACTTCTCTAACTCCCGCTAATGCCCCACCTCCCCCTCGTACCCCATCCGTTATTTATATACACACATTCTTTCTCTCACTCTCTTTTTTCTCCCTCTGTCCCTCTGACTATACCCCTTGCCCATCCTCTGGGTTTCCCCCCCCCTTCTCCTTTTCCTTCTCCCTGGGCCTCCTGTCCCATGATCCTCTCATATCCCTTTTGCCAATCACCTGTCCAACTCTTGGCTCCATCCCTCCCCCTCCTGTCTTCTCCTATCATTTTGGATCTCCCCCTCCCCCTCCCACTTTCAAATCTCTTACTAGCTCTTCCTTCAGTTAGTCCTGACGAAGGGTCCCAGCCTGAAACGTCGACTGTACCTCTTCTTAGAGATGCTGCCTGACCTGCTGCGTTCACCAGCAACTTTGATATGTGTAACTGAGTGCAGTTATCCCCTTTTGTTCAAGAGCCTGATGGTTGTGGGTAGTAACTGTTCTTGAACCTGGTGATGTGAGCCCTGAAGCTCTTGAGTCTTCTACCTGATGGCAGCAGTGAAAAAAGAGCATGACCTGGGCAATGGGGAGCTCTAATGATGGATGCTGCTTTCCTACGACAGTGGTTCATGTAGATGTGCTCATTGTTAGAATGGGAAACATTGTAAGATGGAGAAAATGGGAAGGAAGAGTGAGGAGGAGATGACAAAACCAAGATTACATTACACTGAAAGTCATGAGATATTTAATAACATGAGATTATAAAATAAAAAGTAACTACATTCTGTAAAAGTGAGAAAATACAGTATGCTACCTTACATTACCCAAGAATTTGGTAGGAATGCTTAAATTCTGAAATTCATTGTGAGTCTGGAGGGCTGTAATGTCTCCAATGTAAAGACGAGGTAGAATTACTTACATTAAGCTTCATCAGAACAGTGTGGGAGGGCAAGGAGAAGTAGGAGCAAAAAACAATCTACAGGAGGAACTCAGTAGGTCAAGCAGTATCTGTGAGGGAAGAGGAACTGTCAGTGATTTGGATAATCCTGATGCAGAGTGTCAACCTGGAAGTCTGGCATTGGAGAGGTTCTAGAGAAGGTTTACAAAAATGATACAAGGAATGAAATGGTTAACATACAAGGAGCGTTTGATGATTTTGGAGCTGCACTCACTGGAGTTTAGAAGAATATGAGGGAAGAGGAACACATTATCTCATTGAAAACTCTAGAATAATTGAAAGGCCTAGATAAAGTGGACATGGAAAAGGTGTTTCCTTTTGTGGGCGAATCTAGGACCAGAGAGCATTGCCTCAGAATAAAGAGATGTCCCTTTAGAACAGAGATGAGGAAGAATTTCTTTAGCCAGAAGGTGGTAAATCTATGGAATTAATTACCACAGACAGTTGTGGAGGCCAAGTAATTAGGTATATTGAAAGCAGAGATTGAGAAGTTCGTGTTTAGTAAGGGCATCAAAAGTTATAAGGAGAAAGCAGGAGCATGGCGTTGTGACGGAAAGTAAATCTGCCTTAATGGAATGGCGGAGTACACTTGATAGGCTGAATGGCCTAGTTCTGCTCCTACATCTTATGGTCTTATGTCTATGGAGAAATGCAAACTGGGTGCACAATAGAATGAATGCCCTCAATAGTATTTCCCTCATAGGTCTCAGGAGGCAACTTAAGATGGTTATGTTGCTTCCTACAATCAATATTTTTGTCTACTTCTGGATGAAAAGGTTTTGTATGCTCTTATGCAACAATGTCATTGCGACATATGAATTCTCAGAGAATCTACAACATCCTTTGGGGTGCTGTTTGGACTTCTAAATGAACACTGAACCCATGAAGACTACATGACTACATTTTTTTTTATTTATTTCTGTTTTTGCACTATTTGTTTTAACTTAGCTATTTAATATACATATATATATATACACACACACTTACTGAAATTCAGTTTTTTTCTATAATTGTCACGTATTGCATTGTACTGCTGCCGCAAAGTTAACTAATTTCACAACATATGCCAGCAATATTAAACCTGATTCTGTTATGTTCAGGTGCTGACTTTTTGGTGAGAGATTAAACCAAGTCCCTCTCACAGCTGCAAATAAATAATCTTAAGGCACTACTCCATAAAAGAACTGGGGAGTTTTCTCAGATATCCCTCCATCATAATTAATGAAACAAATAACTGGGGTACATTAAATCAATTAGCTGCTGCTTCATGCACAATTATTGTGCCTATATTTTCAGAATATGTCATTGGATGCAGAGTATCTTCAGACATTTTGAAAGTATATGTCATCCCCACATGAGCACGTTTCTTTTTAACTACTAACCTCAAGTAATATTGCATAAATTTCAGCCTTGTTATCAATTAAATCCAAGTTTACCATCAAGTGCCTTTCTGACTGAAGATGCTTATTTAACTTCATAATTTCAAGCAGAACCAAACTGGTTACATGTTCTGTACAGGCTTTGCTTGAAACTTTTGAGTCATTGCATTTTGCAGGTCTAACTAACTCACTATATCAGTCTTGGCAATGTGCTGATATAATTCACACTATCAGTTGGATTTGTTGAAATACCAGCATTCATTTTAGAATGGAAAGAATTCAGTATCTTTGAATGGTGAACTAAAGTGAGTTGTTAGAAGGTATTTAGTTCAGACTTTGTAGAAGTAAATTGAACATTAAGGATAAAAAAAAATTACATGGAAAAGCCTTCTTTTTAAAGTAGTATCCTTCTAAGTTTTATTTTCCTAACTTTCTCCTGGTGCTCTGGTTTCCTCCTGCATCCTAAAGACGGTGGCATTAATTGATAGATTAATGATTAGTGGATTTAATTCTTCTTCTTCTTCTTGGGCCTTTAGCTCCCAGTGGAGCATAGCCATCAATGATCTCCTGTCTCCATCATCCTCTAAATTCGATAGTATGGTGGGAGTTCATCAATGCCTCTACATTCCATTGTGTCCATTGTACAAGGGATTTGTCTCTATAGCTTCACCAGAGCCCTGTTGGTTAGCCTTATCTGTTTCCATCTCTCACAAAGGGGATGAAGGGTTCGACTTTGAGAACTGCTAGATTAATTGGCCACAACCAATTTCCTTTAATCTGGAGTTGTAAAATTCTGAGGGCAATTCATGGGAGTGTGGGAGAATGAAGTGGGATTAGTGCAGGGTTCGTAAATTGATGCATGATGGTCAGTGCATATTTGATACGCTGAAGGCCCTGTTTCTGTGCTGCATAACACAATGACACTTTAACTCTATGTACTGTAAGCATCAACTGTTCTGATTGTACCTTCACTTTAACTGTTTTATTGGTTTTATTGAAAGTGACATATTTGTGGAAATTACATCAGTAATTTTGAAATATTGCAAAATGACAAAGGAAACATTTGGAGTACCAGCTTATCTTTAAAATAGCTTTAATTTCATTAATGCAAAACACTAAAAAGATTAGTTGTTGCTTTAAAAGTTTTAAGTTCATCTGTATACAAATACAATACTGATTCGTGTGATGACTGGCTGAAAACATCAGGTTGCTGACTTTTTAAGTTGCATAGGAGACAATACATTTTAAAATTCCAGCCTGATTGAATACGTTTACAGTGACTGAGCCAAGCAGCAGCCTGGATAATCATGACATGCAGTTATTGTCAGTTACCATGTCGAGAGAGCTACACTTCATTTAAGGAAAGGGAGCTTGATCGGCCAAACGCATGACAAAGAAGTGGTGTAATGGGCCAGAGAACTGTATGCTTTTCTCTTGCCCTCTTGAGAGCCCGAGAAAACAAAAATGCACGATCATGATTTAGATATGAACTCATGCAACCCATTTCAGTGAAGATTCACAAAATCCAATTTAAAAGTAAATTCTGTCGAACACAGTGTTTCTTCATTGTAGCAAAAGAAGTAATTATGAATATATGGCCATTACTGGAGAACTGCATTCTATTCATTCATGTACACAAATTTGTTGACTTACAAATCTTCACAACAATGCCATTGACACTTTGAGGTATGTTGCCGCGATTTACAAATAATTACTACTTCACTACCTTACTTTGCACTGCTTATATATAGATAGATAGATAGACATGTAAATTTAAATAAGTAGTACAAAATAAACAAGAAAGGTCGTGTTCATGGGTTTAATGCCCATTCAAAAATCTGATGGCAGAGAGGAAGAAGTGGTTCCTGAATCTCCGAGTATGTGCCTCTGAGTATATATCTCCTCCCCGATGGTAGGAATGAGAGGTGGGCATGTTCTCAGTGATGCGGGTCCTTCATGATAGATGCTGCCTTCTCGAGGCATCTCTCCTTGAAGATATCCTGAATGTGGTGGAGCCTAGAACTTGATTCACGGCTGCATTTTCAACTTGCAAACTGTTCAGAGACATAGAGCCCAGCCATAAGGTGGGGCCGACCATTGTATATTCTGTTTGAGACATATCGCATACTCCTAATAAAGCTACCTCAACAATATCTGAGTGAGTACAGACATTTTTGTCAGTGCAACACCTGTCTTCCTACTACCCACTTTATGAAAGGCTTAGATAGGGTAGAGAGGGGAAACTTCTCCTCATAGCAGAGGTGTCTAAAATGAGAGAACATACTGTAGGTTTTAGACTATGAAGACACGTAGTCCTCTTTTATTGTCATGTAGTAATGTTTGCATTAAGAAATGATACAATATTTCTTCCGGTGTGATATCACAAAACACAGGACAGACCAAGACTGAAAAAACTGACAAAACTACATAATTATAACATATAGTTACAACAGTGCAACAATACCATAACTTGATGAACAGGTCCATGAGCACAGTAAAGTTCAAAGTCTCTCAAATGTCCCATATCTCACGCAGATGGGAGAAGGAAGAAAAACTCTCCCTGCCATGCCGACCACAATCCGACTCTGAGTCATCCGAAAACTTCGAGCTCTGATCAGCTCTCCGACATCGAGTACTGAGCGCCATCTCTGTCCGAACGATTCGACCTCCTTCTCGGTCGCCAAAAGCAGGCAAGGCTGGGGATTTTGAGGCCTACCCTCCAAAAGATTCCCGACCACGCAGTAACGACAGCAGTGAACGAGCGTTTCAGAAATTTCTCCAGATGTTCCTCTGTGCTTTCACGTCCATTCTCCATCAAATCAGAATTGTCCACGGCCTCTATTTAACAGATACGATATAATTTTTCATCGGAGGGCTGCGCACGCGCAGGCGCGCTGCCATCTTCTCCTCCTGCCAGAGGTAAAGGATAAAATATCGAAAGGGATCTGAGAAAGAATTTTTCTCACCCAGGAGGTGGTTGCAGTTTGGAGTGTACTGCCTCAGGGGTGGTGGAGGTAGAGACCCTGAAAACATTTAAGAAATATCCAGAAGAATACTTGAATGGACAAGGCATAGAAGGCTGTGGAAAAACTGCTGGGAATTGGATTAGTATCGATGTGTGTTTGATGTCGGCAGATGGGCCCTGTATGTATCCATGAGTCTGTGACATAGAGAAATGTTCCCCTATTAGATTTGCATTTTATTTAAATCTACTTCCATCAAGATAGTTTTATATTCAGGAGACCACCATGTAAAAGTGAAGTTTAAGTGTTTAATGAAACAAGCTTTAATTACCTCAGCAAGTTTCATTATGCATGACAAAAAAGCCTGAAATTTCTTCGACAGGTGAAATCACAGGTTGAGGAGACACCACACACATCATAATTTTATGTCATTTTATGTCAAGTTCATGGAAAATGGTAGAAATAGCATTTAGTGTACACTTATCACCAAATACAAATGAGCAATAGCCCCACAGTAGAGTGAGAGTTCCAAGCTTATTTCCGTGATCTCCTGACCTGGGAGCCATTCCCAAGAGACCACTTTCAGGCATGTTTGCATTATAACAGTCAAACCATTTGAAGTTTGGAGCCATCAGCCATGCCATTAGAAACACGTACCCTCCCAACCACTCCTGGAATAAAGAGAAAGAAGCTCCCTTGATGAAGTCGCGTCTCGACATACTTTTGAGGAACAAAGTTGCAAACTTTCAACCTTCTGCAGAAGGCCACTCCTACTGCACCAGAAATGAGTCAAATATACATGAAAGCATATTATGAGGCATTATTCATGGACCATTCATATGCTAAAAGATAAACGCTTGATCTTACAATCTACCTCACTATGGTCCTTGTTCTTTATTTGACCATGTGCACTGTGCTTCCTCTGTAACTGTGACACTATATGCTTCATTCTGTTTACCTTTCTATTACCTTGATGTACTTATGTGTGGAATGAACTGCCGGATGTCACGCCGCCATGTGACAATAATAAGCCAATATCAATACTTGTCTCCTACTGCACAAGCACGTGCTGGCCGCTGCTCATGAGTGGAGAGCTGCCCACTCACTTAATGTTTCTGTGCATTTGCAGAGTTCGGTTCAGCTGCAGCAACCAGGCCATTGATAATGGTCCATCGTGAAGTGCTTTCAATCACGTTGTGCAACAGAATTTCTGAGCCATATCGTGTACTATGATCAGAAATCAGATTTATGTATATAAATGCAGCAAGTCATAATCTGGCACAAATCTCCTAAAATTGTTACTTCATTCTTTTGAGTTCCAATGCTGAATACCCTTCCAGACCTTCGAGCCACACTGCCCAGCCCACTCCCCCACTTAATCCTAGCCTAATTACAGGACAATTCACAATGACCAATTAACCAACTGACTGGTATGGTCTTTGGACTGTGGGAAGAAACTGGAGCACTGAAGGAAACCCACGTGGTCACGGAAAGAACACGCAGACTCCTTACAAGCAGTGGCGAGAATTGAACCCATGTCACGGGTACTGTAAAGCGTTGTGCTAACCACTACACTACCATGTTATCACTGTATCATTTGAGGTGGGAAGCAAGATTGTGGTAACAGATTTTTGCTTTAAACTTATGTGAACACCAATGACAATAATCTTGCCAGAAGTTGAGAGAAGGACAAAGTAACACAAATATAGAAACTGATTGAGATTTTATTATACCACCCGATAATTACTATAGTCATCTTGACTCCACAGGAAGATGGTGATTTACTCAAAAGTGGGACCCATCTTAAAAAATATTTGATAGCGCTTTACAATAGAGCTGCCAGATTTATCTTAATATGCAGCAATTTTGCCCATCTTTGTGAAACACTGCAGCCTTAATTGTCTTTATCCTGCTGGTAAGATTACCAGCTGTAGTTACGTGTACTTACAGATTCAGAAATAATATACACCACCCCCTTAACTGACAAGCTTACTGACACACCATTAGTGTGTCCATGTGGCATTCGTATGACTTACCGGGTAAATTATTACTCACCCACCAATGTTATCAAGACTAAGTAGCCCCTCATTGACAAGACCGAAGATTCCCTACTGCAAATTAAGGTCAATATCTTCTGTATTGATAGCAATTGACAGGAAGAAGGGCTGCACTGTCAGGGATGGTGTCCTTTGGAACAGACATTAAATTAGAGTCTTGTCTGTGCCCTCAGGTGGTTAAAAATGATCCCATGGTGCTACTTCAAAGAAAGCAAGGGAGGTGTCTCAGGCTCCTGGCCAAAGACAAAAACAGACTACAGTATCTAGTCATTATCTCTTGCTGTAGCAAGAAATTTCAATGAATAACTTACTTGGCTGAACTACAATTGTAATTACACATCAAAAGTATTTTGCTTGCTGGGGAAGTCTTTGTAGCATCCTCTGACTGTGAAAGGTATCAGGCTGGAGGAACTATCCAGCATGGTGAAAGATTTGTTAAGCAAACTGTGTGCCATAGTTTTGTGAGGTCAGTTACTGCAAAGTTTGATCATCTTCACAGCTCAGGAACAGAATCAGCCATCTAAAATTCAAACCCCTGATTATTAGCACATAAAGACAGTACAGTAGAATCATGGTACAGTATCTGCCCTCCAAAACTAATCCTACTGAGGACACAGGACTGGACGGAGAGTGCTGGTGATTATCAGTATATTCACCATAAATACTGTGCTAGCATCAGTGCAGATTTTGTTCACATCTGTGCTAGCATTAGTGCAGATTCCACTGTGCTCATAATCAATACTTCACATCATAGAGTCACAATGTAGAAACAGAACTTTAGCCACTGAGTCCATACCAGCAATCAAACAGGCTTTTACACTAATCCTACATTACTCTGAGTTCATTCTCACCACATTCCCACCAATCCACCCAGCATACAATGGACAGTCACTCCTACACAAGCAAATATCTACCTACACCAAAAACACAAGAGAATCTACAGATGCTGGAAATCCAGAGTAACACATACAAGATGCTGGAGTAACTCATCAGGCCAGGCAGCATCTATAGGAAGCAATAAAGAGTCGACGTTACAAGCTGAGGCTCTTCATCAGGACTGGAAAGGAAGGGTGAAGAAGCCAGAAAAGAAGGTGTGGGAGGAGGGAAGAGAAGGAGAACAAGCTAGAAGGTGATAGATGAAGCAACACACACAAAATGCTGGTGGAATGCAGCAGGCCAGACAGCATCCATAGGAAGAAGCACAGTCGACATTTTGGGCCGAGACCCTGAAGGATGTGCTTCTTCCTATGGATGCTGTCTGGCCTGCTGCATTCCACCAGCATTCTGTGTGTGTTGCTTGAATTTCCAGCATCTGCAGATATCCTCGTGTTGAGGTGATAGATGAAGCCAGGTAGATGGAGGAGGGGGGGAATGAAGTGAGAAACTGAGAGGTGATAGGTGGGAAAGGTATAAGGCTGAAGAAGGAGGAATCTGATAGGACAGGAGTGTGGACACGGGAGAAAGGAAAGGAGGAGGGGCAATAGGGGAATCATCGCCAGGTAAGGGGAAGAAAAAAGTTAAAGGGGGGAGCCGGAGTGGCAAATAGAAGAAGAGGTAAGGGGGAGGGAGAAAAATTTATGAAATATGAATACCATGATATATCATAGTATTAACATATCAGAGGATCTGTCTTGGAACCATTATGTAAGTGTCGTCGCAAAGAAGGTGCAAAAGAGCCTCTACTTCCTTAGAAGTTTGTGTAGACATTTCCTGTCACCAGAAACGTTGACAAGCTTCTATAGACGTGCAGTGGAGTGTAACCTGATGTATCAAGGCCTGATACGGAAATACCAATACCCAGGAACGGAAAAGACTTACAGAAAGTGATATATACAGTCCAGTCTATCACAGGTAAAACTTCCTCGTTAGTGAATTCATTTATAATGTGTAATGCCACAAAAAGAAAACATCTGTCATCAAAGACCTCCATCATCCAGGCCATGCCCTCTTCCTTCTATTGCCATTGAGAAGGAGGTACAGAAGCCTAAGGTCCCACACCACTAGGTTTAGGAATAGATATTATTACCATCAGGCTCCTGAACCAGCTTGGATACCTTCAATCACCGCTACTCTGAACTGTTTCTACAACCCACAGACTCACTTCCAAGGATACTTTACACCTCGTGTTGTCAATATTTTTTTTATTTGTACTGTTTGTCTTCTTTTGCACATGGTTTGTTTGTCAGTCTTTTTATGTATAGTTCTTCAGAAGCTATATTGCCTTTCATTTTCCTGTAAATTCCTGAAATAAAATGAAACTTGAAGTTTTATATGGTAACATATACGTACATTGATAAGTTGAACTTGAACTTTGAAATCACTGCTCAGGCTTTGTGAGTGAAATATAAGGGATAAAGCTGACCAGCACAAGGTAATCTATCATGTGATCTCCCTGGCAGCTGGCATTGATCATGGCGATATTTTGGGTCTGACCATGATCTACATGAATATTTAAGAGAGTGAAATTTCTTGTAGATCCACTGCAGTTTGATGTTCTTTGTTGGAACTGGAATGCTAATACAGGTGCTGTCAATAACAATCTGTGTCATTAAGGGTCTTATAGTGCTTGTGAATCCTGTGTACAAGCTACCTGCTTCTGTGTATGCAACATGGATATGAGTGAGCCTCCAGCAGCAGTCTGCAATGATACTTTGGCAAAAACAGGAGGGGAACAATATCTTATACAAATTTTGGCAGCATGTCCAAGAAGAGAAATGAGTCAAAAACTGTGGCTACCATATATGGCCGATTCCTCTCTCTCTATCTTTGGAGAATTGATGTCTACGTTGAACCAGTAAAGTAATGCAAATGGGGTGTAAGCTCCCTGAAGATCCCAGCTGTCTTGCTCCCATCTAGAAGATCCACCTGTTCTTCAGACTGTTGCTCTAGTCTGGATAGACAATAGACAATAGACAATAGGTGCAGGAGTAGGCCATTCAGCCCTTCGAGCCAGCACCACCATTCACTGTGATCATGGCTGATCAACCACAATCAGTACCCAATTCTCTTTATGCTGGAGCAAGTAAACAGTTCCATTGTGTGACACAAAAGAGATTGCAAGTTCATTCCTAAGCTCTGTACAAGAATAAAGTTTTCCTCCCACTCTCGTGAATAAAAACAACTCTCTTTTACCATTTCAGCTCCAATCACTATTAAATATCTATTCACTGGAGAGCATGTAGAGATAGTTCATTCTCATTTGATTAATACTTTTCGTAAATTATTCTGGCACAGCTCAATGTGACTCCAAAGCAGTGAAGCATAGAAATTACCTACCCTGCGTGTTCTGATGTGGAACTACTATTCACTCACAACTGTGCTATCCAATTTTCCCAGTAACATGAGTTACACTAAAAGTTTGCAAAAGTTTGTGCTCATGGTTAGCAAAATAATGTGAAGTCAATTGGTACTCATTGCATTGAGAAACTGGCACTCTGTGATCAAATGTCATGCCCCACAGTCCAGAATGTTCAGCAGCCATAGATGGAAGGGTGTAAAGATAACATCAAGAGCAAAACATCCGACTCAGATTCTGAACTATTATCACCGACTTAGCAGGGTATAGTGCAAAGACATTAAATTACAAAAATAAATAAATACAAAAAAATAAAATGAGTAATGACGTGACGTGACATTCATGGGTTCATGGAACATTCAGAAATCTGGTGGAAGAGGGTAAGAAACTGTTCCAGAATCTTCTCCTCCTCAACTGTAGCAAAGAGAAGAGGGCACTTCCCATATGGGTGAGGGTCAACAGTATGGATTCCACTTTCTTGAGGTGCTGCTTCCTGAAGATGTCCATGGTGGAGCTGTCTGTCTACAAACCTCTGCAGCCTCTTGCAATCCCGTGCAGCTGAAGCCTCCATACCAGGTTCTGAGGGAAATTAGGTAGATTGGGAAGTTTTTGTTAAAATGGAAAACTTTGGCCTCAAAAATAATTTTTTTTTAAATGTGAGGAAATTATTGTACTTATAGCTGAAAATAATCCGGTACTTCCATTTATCTGAATTATAAATTTAACAGAATTGCTTGGAACTCTTTAATAGCTGCTTGGCCATCCTGACACAGACTCACTAATTAGTGTAACTTGGTCTGGTGAAAGTATTAGTCTAATCTTGCATTATGATTTGTGTTAAAACTCTACGCTCCCTCATCAGCATTCTCCCTGTGAAAGGTAGTTTCCCAATGTTTTTTTTTCTAGTAAGCAGCTGCAAGTTATTCCACTTCATAATTCCAGGTCATTTGGACTAATGTATCACTATGACAGGTGGTCCAGGTAAAATGAGCTAACTCAGCACAGAGCAGTGATTGAAGCTGAGATCTATGCATGGATCAGCTTCTTACTGGGTAAATTTGCCCAGTCAGATGGTGCTTTAGAATGCTAAAAAAGGAATGCTGCATGTTTTATCCTGTAAAGCACCTCCACAGAAATGTGGTTATTTGAGGGCAACATATGTAGTTTAATACCACACATAACTACTGCTTGTCCCTGATTGTATCCATTCATATTTATACAACATGGAGGACATTAAATAAATTGAGTCTGTAATAGCTCTCAGAGCATTCCTTTCAGTCCTATTCTGCAAATCCTTCCCCTGTCAATCCACACATTTGCATTAACTCCCCTCCCCCATCCCTAACAGGGCATACTTGACTAAACAGCCTTTTAGCCTGCTGCTAACATGTTGTAACCAATTTGCATTGACGAATTCATTTTTCAAAGAGAAAGAATGGCATTTATTGCTTGTGGTTACAATCCATCTAAATTCTAGTAAATGTGCACATTCTATTGACTCTGTACATTGCCACTGATCTTTAATCCTAAAACTTCAATTAGAAATCACAGCTCCAGACATCTCCAGTGTAGCCAAGTTGCATATCGGTATGCAGTTCTCATAACATAGCAATAAATGTATTAGTTAAATCTTAGCATTTAGCATCTTGCCGCCATTCCAACAGCCACAACATAATGCGATTCCAATATATTGGATTTTGTGAGCAAATAATTGAAGATAAATGCCGTGTCTTCCTGCTTTGATTTTTGTTCAGATCATCTTTGCCATCTTCTGAATGTGGTGCTGGATTATGACTATGACCTGGTGAATCTGATTTGTATTAGTCAATGTCAGTGCTTGACAGCAGGGAGGAAAACAATGCAGAATAAGATTCAGGTTCCAAAAAGTTCTGACGTTGGAGCCTCAAAGATTAAACTTGAAAAGGGAAAACCTGGTTTCAATTAATTAGCATTTAGAGTCATTGAATCACACAGCACATAAACAGGCCCTTCAGCCCATTGAGTCTGCAGTAACCATCATGTATTCCTATTAGTCATGCTATATTTAATTTTCTTCCCATATTCTCGTCATTTTCCCTAAGCCACAACCACTCGAGTAATTTACCAAGAGCAATTTGCAGCGGCCAGTTTTCTCAACAACCTGACCATCTTTGTGAATTGGGAGGAAAGCGATGCCCCCAGAGGAAACCACTCATACAGAGATGAAAGCCAAGATTGAATCTGGATTGCTGGAGGCAATGGCTCTACTAGGTGCAATGCTGTGCAAAACATTAGCTCAAGCCATTATGCAGAGTTATTCATATTTTAGAGCAACTTCCCTCTCTTTCTATTTTCACTATCTATTCCATGCTCGGTAGAGAAAGCAAAGTGGCGTTTCCAGCATTTTTTATTTTACATAAGCTGTTTTTTATTTATTTTTTGTCTGTTCTGTATTTATTCACTCATTCTGATTATGGATTTGTTTACCGGTCTGGGAATAAAGCAAACAATCTGCCTCTATAGCTTAATTCAGAAGTCCCGAAATCTGGCATGTACAGTAAGGCTGCCACTGAATTAAAATTAAAAAGAGTTTCTGACAAAGAGAGCGGAGTTTCATCCTTACAGATAACTATGAAATATTAAAATTGGAAAGTGCAACCCCAGTGTTAAACTGATGACTGATGGCAGGACCACCAACCCTCTTCATTTAATTACTGATAGATATTTCTTTTTTCCTTTTGTTAGTCGTACTTTGCAAATCAATTAGGACAATCCTACTCATATAAGAGAAAAAGTATTGATATGGATATTCACCTGCCCAATAAACTCTTCTTCGGCTTCCAGCCAGATACAGCTAACCATTATAACAGATGTTTTAATGATGAGCTCTGCCATCTTCATCAGATGAACATGAAAATTGTAATGTATGGATCTATTTCTTTTAGAGGAGTGACCCCACCCCCTTCCCTTAGCACTACGTCTAAGCACTGTTGTCTATGCATGCACATTATTCTCGCTCTCTCTCTTGCTGCAATGTGAATGCACCAGTTAAAGTCATCTCCCACATGCCTGCTTTTATTTAGTTGATATATAGTTGTTGCACAGACACAAGTTGTTGACAAGTACGAACCTGAATGTTGGAGAATATCACCAAATGCGCAGACAGTTATGGGACAAAACATTAAGAATTAAACAGCACGAGAAGGCTATTACAGACACTAACAAAGGAAGGCATCAGATACAGTGAAAGATGCACTGAATTTAAAGTGAAAGTAATGTGGCGATGACTACATTTGGGAATGGTGCCAAATTTGATAACACTAATGAAGGCTGAGAGTTGTATATTGAGAGGGTTGAATTGTATTGTAACTCAAAAAATGTGGAGGAGCAAAAGAAAGCCGCTGCACTTCTTAGCTTAACGGGCCCAAGAACATACATTCTCTTACACAACCTAGTAACCCCTATAAAGCCAGCAAGTAAGATGTTTGACAAAATTGTTACAATTTTATAAAATCACTTGAGCCCTAAACCATTGATAATAGCTGAGAGATTTAGATTTTACAAAAGGAACCAGTCAAAAGATGAAAGCCTTTCTGAATACATTGCAGAACTGCACAAACTTTCCCAGTACAGGTGTCCCCCACTTTTTGAACGTTCGCTTTACGAAACCTCGTTGTTATGAAAGACCTACATTATTTACCTGTTATCGCTGACAGAAGGTGTTTTCACTGTTACGAAAAAAGGCACGCGTGAAAAAAGCAACACACGATAAAAGGCAGCGCGTGCCCCGAACAGCCAAGCTCCTCCCCCAGAACCGCATTCTAGCCAGCATTGCTTAAATACGTGCCTGTGAGCAGCCGTTAGCAAGATGACTTCTAAGGTATCGGAAAAGCCTAAAAGAGCTTGTAAAGGTGTTACACTTATCGTAAAACTAGACATAATTAAGTGTTTCGATCGTGGTGAACGAAGTAATGACAAAGTGAGTTTGGCTTGTGGAAGTTGACGAAGATGATGTTGAAGAGGTTTTGGCATCCCATGACCAAGAGCTGATAGATGAAGAGCTGATACAATTGGAAGAGGAAAGGATAACAATTGAAACCGAATGCAGTAGCGAACGGACCGAATGTGAAGTCATCCAGGAACTGAACGTGAAACAACTGCATGAGATTTTAGCTGCAATGATTGCAGAAAAGTACAACTTCAATTTTGAAAGGGTACGTAGGTTTAGGGCATATTTGCAAGATGGTTTGAGTGCTTACAAAGAACTGTATGATAGAAAAATGCGCAAGGCTAAGCGGTCAAGCATACTGTCGTTTTTCAAGCCTTCCACATCAGCCACAGCAGACGATGAACCTCGACCTTCGACATGGAGGCAGGCAGGCAAAGAAGAAGATGACCTGCCTGCCTGATGGAAAGAGACAACGATGAGATGACACCCCAGTGTTCCACCACCCCAAACCCCGGGCCGCGGACCGATACATTTCCGTGGAGAATGCAGTGGTAGCCGGGACACACCCTACCCATCTTTAAGAAAAAAGCCAAAATAAACAAGCTAATTAATTAGGTGCCGCCCAGCACATAAATGTCAGCCCAGATCAGAGGCGATTGCCGATTGTGTTGCCTCTGATCTGGACCGACATTTACGTTCCAGGAGGCACTTAATTAATTAGCTTGTTTATTTCGCCTTTTTTCTTGAAGATGTGCTGGGTGCGTCCCGGCCACCGCTGCATCCCTGCATGCTTCACGGATCGGTATCGGCCCACGGCCTGGAGGTTAGGACCACTGCACCACCCCAGCCTCCAACGACTTAGCCTAACACACCATCATCAGTGTGCTCGGTGCTGTCTTCCCGATTCTGGTAAGTGATACTACGCTGTACGTACATTATTTCTAATTTATATAGGCTGGGTATTTTTATGTGCTATTTGGTATGATTTGGCAGCTTCATAGGTTAAAGGTTACTGGAGAGAGTGTTTCTGCTGAGAGCGCTTGCATGAGATTTTCGCTACGGAGAACAGTGCGGCAATGATTGTAGAAAAGTATTCCTACTTTATATAGGCTGTGTACTTATCATATCATTCCCGCTTTTACTATATGTTACTGTTATTTTAGGTTTTATGTGTTATTTGGCATGATTTGGTAGGTTATTTTTTGGGTCTGCGAATACTCACAAATTTTTCCCATATAAATAAATGGTAATTGCTCCTTCACTTTAGGACATTCCAGCTTATGAACCATTTTATAGGAACGCTCTACCTTCGGATGGAGGGGGAAACCTGTACTGTGACTTTAGAGATGGACTTTCTGATGCATTAAGGGACAGGTTTGTGTGGGGCAAGCGCAGTCAAAGCATTCAAACAAGACTGTTATGTGGCAGAGAGACCTAAACTTAGAATGGGCTTTGAGCATTGCAATATCATTAGAGACTGTAGCAAAGGATGCAGCAGACCTATAGAGAGAGAGAATAAAATGAGAAATGCACAAACTGTCCCTGAATGGTGTAAAAAGCCAAAAATGTTATCAATGTGGCAAATCCTCTGATGATACAAATGACTGTTGGTTCAAAGAAAAAGTTTGCAGAAAGTGTCACAGACAAGGTCACAGAGAGAGTGTGCAAGGCAGACAAAAAGCACTACTGAGTGAAAAAGCCTCAACACACAAAACTAAGGAAATGTATAAATTTACTGAATGTAAAACAGAATCAGACAACATAGAGCCTTACAAAGGTAAAATGTCCTGCCTCAAACTGCATAGTATTACTGGAGCAGATTGCAATATAGCATGTATCACAATAGATGTGTCAGGTGTAAAACTGAATATGGAGTTGGAACAGGGTCAGCTTTGTCCATAAGTCCAGAAGCTGACTACAACAGACTGTTTTCTAAGATACCATGAGAGAAGACCTAGGTGATGCTAAAGACATACACAGGTGAAAAAGTGTCTCCCAAAGGCAAACTGAAAGTAAATGTGATGTATCAAGGCCAAGCACAACAGTTAGAGTTTTATGTATTGAAAAGTGGAGGGCCATCACCTTTTGGATATGAATGGTTGAGAAAAATCCACTAGACTGGCACTCAATCAAAGGTCTCAGTGTGACATCAGCAGGCAACGGTAGCAATAACCAGAGGCTGTCACAGCTGCTTAATGCTGATCAGAAGGTATTTGAGAAGGGAATAGATAAACAGATCGAAGACTTGGCCCAAAGTTATTCAGGATGCCAAAAAGTTCAAAATGCACACCCACAGACAGCATTACACCCATGGGAGTGGCTGTCTTCACCATGGCAAAGAGTACATAGTGACTTTTCTGGAACACTCATGGACTCCGTGTTTCTGGTTGCTGTGGATGCTCATTCGAAGTGGCCGGAGGTTATACCGATGAAGGCAACCACCTCAGTAAAGATTGTCTCTGCCCTGAGGACTATCTTCACCAGAAACAGCTTATCAGAACAAACTGTGAGTGACAACAGACCACAAAACACGTCAGAAGAACTCCAACTGTTCATGAAAAGAATTTGTCACATACACCGGGAAAGAACCAGATTCTTTTTCACTGTACTGCCCAGTTGTCTACGGAAGTCAACGGAAATGGAAAATGTTAGCCAATGCTATTTTCTGCCAAGGCAAACTTCTATCCCAACCACCCATCTCATTTCAGCTTAACTTGCATTGCATTCTAGGGTGTAGATGTGATCGGTTCCAATGGATTTGTTGCAAATGACTTTCTTCACCGCCTTCCTTTACAGTGGAAAGATCATTAAATATTTGAGTACAACTTCATAGTTCAAATAAGGCAGAAAATGCTTTGCCAGTAGGTTAAACCACATCAATGAACAGGGAGTCATTTTACATGAATCCCTGATGTACTGTTTACTGCAGTTTCTGTTTTACAACAGATTTCCATGCAAAAGTCATAGTCATAGAGAAATACAGCACAGAAACAGGCTATCTGGCTTAGCCAGTCTCTGTCAAGTTATTTCAACTGCCTTCTCCCATAGCCCTGCACCAAGACCATAGCCCTTGTTACCCCTACCATCCATGTACCTATCCAAACTACTCTTAAACATTGAAATCGAGCTTATATGCATTATTTCCACTGGCAGCTTGTCCTACACTCTCATGACCCTTTGATTAAAGAAGTTGCCCCTCATGTTCCCCTTAAACATCTCCCCTTTCAGCCTTAAACCATGACCTCTGATTGTAGTCCCATCCAACCTCAGTGGAAAAAGCCTGCTTGCATTTACCCTATCTATCCCCCTCATAATTTTGTATACCTCTATCAAATCTCCACTCAATCTTCTACATTCCAAGGAATAAAGTCCTAACCTATTCAATCTTTCCTTATAACTCAGGTCCTCCAGACCTGGCAACATCCTTGTAAATTTTCTCTGTACCCTTTCAATCTTATTTACACAAATCTTTTGCTTTGTGAAGTTCTGAAATTATGCTTTGGCTTTGTAATAATGCACATTATAGTTTCATAATGTTATGTTCAGTTAATTTAAGTTAAATAAACACTGGTCAGATAGTTTATTGTCTTTCATTCTCACCCAAGGTCAAACTGTGGGTATCAAAATGTTGCATTGTTGTCCGTCACATTTTTCAGGTTTACCACTGAACTGCATCTGACTTTGCGATTCTAGTGGAACCATAGCACTGTTGAAAGAAAGAAGCTGAGAATTGCTCATATGACCCAAGCACAATCCTTTCATTAATCTATCACTAAAAGTAAATTCACTAAAGTCACGAGAAAAGGTTCAGCGCAGCACTTTTAAGGGTCAACACCATGGCTGAAACTGCAGCAGGAGAGGCTGAATTCATACCAGGCTGAAGCACAGAGGGATGAGGCCTCCTGTATGTACCATCTTGTTGGCAAATGTGTGGTCGCTCGAAAAGAAGATTGATGGATGATCTCAGGACAAGACTGCTGTGTCAAAGGCAGATGAGGCAGATCTCAATTGTTTGGTGCACTGAAACTTGGTTAACTGCGAATACTCTGAATGCAGCTCTACAACCAGAAGTTTTCATGATTTTCAGAATGGATTGAACCGCAAGCTCTAGTAAGGAAAAAGGTGGCGGCGTGTGATTTTTAGTCAATTCTCGTTGGTGCACGGACACTGGGGTTATGTCGACTTCTTGTTCCCCTGACTTAGAACACCTAACGATTAAATGCAGACCATTCTATTTGTCTCACCAGTTCTCATCTGATCCTGACCACAGTTTACATATCACCAGTGCCTGATTATAAGAAAGCACTCGCGAAACACAATGTTGTCTGCTAGTAAGAAACAGCCCATGCCAATGCATTTCAAATTATAGTCGGTGATTTTAAACAGGCCTGTTTAAAGAAAACCTTGCCCAGTTCTCACCAGTATGTAACCTGTCGCACCAGGGGTTCTAACACACTAGACCACTGCTACACCATGATAAAGAATGCCTATCGTTCCTTCATGAGACCAAGTTGGATCATTTGGCTGTACTCCTACTACCTACATATAGACAGATCCTAAAATTCAAGGTTCCAGAGATCAAGACAACTAAGAGGTGGTCGCAGGAGGCAGAGGAATGATTAGAGGATTGCCTTGAACTGAACCATGTTCAAATACTCATCTGAGGACCTGAATGACTACACCAGGGTCATAACAGACTTTATTAAAGCAGCTGTGGGTGAGTGTGTGCTCATAAAATCATTCAGGGTTTTCTCCAATCAAAAGCCCTGGATGAACAATGAAATCCAGAATTTGCTGAGAGCCAGATCAGAGGCATTCAAGTCTGGAGATCAAAAATGCTTCAAGATATATAGGTATGACCTCTGGAAAGCCTTCTCATGGACGAAGTGGAGATTCCAGACTAGACAGGAATTAATGAACGTGTTCAACAGCTGTAGCAGGGTTTGAATGCCATAACCTCCAACAGTGTTAAATCTTGTGACATAGGGGACAAATCAGAGCTTCGCTTCTAGATGAGCTCAATGCATTCTGTGTTTTCTTTGACCACCAGAATAGGGAGGAACCATCGTGCACCCCCATGTTGCCCAATGGTCCTTTGGTCTCAGTATCTGAAGATGATGGGCATCTTCATGCCTTTAATAGCGTGAATCCAAGTAATGCATCCGATCCAGACAGAGTACATGGCTGAGTACTGAAGATCTGTGCTGACCAACTGCTGGTGTATTCACAGGTATCTTCAACCTCTCACTCTGGCAGTGTGTGTTACCCACCTGCTCCAAGCATCTTCAATCATACCAGTGCTCAGGAAAAGTATGATACCTGTCTCAATGCAATCACCCAGTGACACTTACATCCACAGTGATAAAGTGTTTTGAGAGGCTGGTGTTGAAGCATATCAGCTCCTGTCTGAGTGGCAACTTAGATCCACTCCAATTTGCCTACCGAAGCAATAGATCTACAGCAAATGCCATCTCATTGGCTCTTCACACAACCCTAGAATATCTGGAAAGCAAAGATACATACATCAGGATGTTCTTTATTGATTACAGCTCAGCATTTAATACCATCATTCCCTCAAAACTAATCAGTAAACTCCAAGACCTGGTCCTCAATACCCCCTTGAGCAATTGGATCTTGGATTTCCTCATTTGTAGACCGCAGTCAGTTCAGATTGGCAAAAACATCTCCTCCACATCTCCATCAGAACAGGAGCACCACAGGGATGCATGCTTAGCCCCCTGCTCTACCTACTTTACACCTATGACTATGTGGCTAAGTTCAGCTCCAATACCATATACTGTTGTGGGAAGTATCGAAGGTGGTGATGGATAAGCATACAGAATGGAGGCCAAAAATTTGGCTGAATGGTGTAATAACAACAACTTTTCATGAAATATCAATAAAATCAAGGAACCGATTGTAGATATCATGTTGCCAGTAATCATCGGAGGATCAGAGTTGGAGAGGGTCAGTAACTTTAAATTCCTGGGTGGGTTACGTAACCCGCAACAATGAGTATCAATCAAGACAGGTTATATAAAAACAACCAAACATTTATTAAACACGGATAAACAATAAAAAACAAACAAAAACCTTAACCGATAGTTAACCGCTATGCGGCCGTTCAACAAACCGTCCCTCGCTACTGGTTCTTAAAGCGTTAAATGCAAAAACAGTTCTAAAAGCGGTAAAGTCAGATACAATTCTTAAAATGGTAAATTTGAAAGTCCAACAGATGTATACATTCAATTGGGAGAGACTTCTCTGGAGAAGGATTTCTTCATAGACTCGACTGTTGGTTCTGTCCAAAGGATTCACGATGCAGGAAATAAACGGCTTAAAACAACTGACTTTAATTTCTAGAGAGCAAACCTTGCATGAAATTCCTTTTTCTTTTGGCAAGAGTTATCCTTAATACAGGTTGCTACTTCTTCAACGAAGACTCAATAAGATCGATCCTTTGTTAAACTGCCGAACAATACCAACTTCTCTTAATCCTTCCGGGTCCCGTACTTCGATAAAGTCTTCACTCTCCAGTATTGCTGGAAAAAGGTACATCAACACATCTAGCAAAAATTGCCAGTCCAGCACTACTGTACCTTGCAACAGAACATAACACTCCATTTTAAAAATGAAACTGCGTCATAAAATAAATACGCAACAGAAACAGAGACACACTAACGTTCTAGCTGGAAAACTAAAAACTAAAAACTAACCGCATCACCTGAGGTCCTTCCTTTATACCCGTGGTGAACATGTCATCACGTGATCTCACATCGGCGGGTAAATTACATCAGGTGACCTCCAAAAGACCATTACATCATTCTCACAAAAAAAATCACAAGATCTCCTTGAGGTGTGTAACAGGTGTCACTATCTCAGAGGACCTGTCCTGGACCCATCATATAAATATAATTGTGAAGAAAGCATGACATTGCCTCTACTTCCTCAGGTGTCTGTGGAGATTCGGAATGTCATCAAAAACCTTAGCAAACTTCTATAGCTGCAAAAAAAGAATTTCAGGATTGCATGTGGTGAAAGTATGTACTCTGATAATTAATTTTACTTTCAACTTTGAAATTCATCAGCTTACTAATTGTGTGACTATTCCTGTATACATTGGAAGGTAGAGGAGATTCACCAAGGTGGTTACTTAAGGAGAAAAATTGGTTTGGCTATGGAGAGAAATATGTTTGTTTTCCTGGAGCAAAGGAGACTGAGGGGTGATCTTGCAGAAAGTATATATAAGATTATGAGATGTATACATAGGGTAGTCAAATGTGTTTCCAATAGTAGGGGTGACACCAAAAGGGCATAAATTTAAGGTGGGAAGAAGTTATTTAACACCATCTGAAAAGTTTCTTCCCCCAGGCAGTTAATCTGATCAACCATTCTAGTTAGCCCACCTACCCCATTCTATTTATCACCTCAGTCATCGCTCTTCACAGTAAACACTTTGAACCACTTTTTATAATGTTGCTTATATTGTAAATACAGTACTGTGCAAAAGTCTTAAGCATATACATCTATAGCTGGGGTGCCTAAAACATTTGCACCACACTGTATTTGTCAGTGTGACGTGGAGAGCGAGTTTGTGAATATGGCTGGAGCAAAGGATGTTCAGAATGGTGAGGGTGAACTGCGGCAGGTGGGATGTGATGAGGCAGGTGGCAGAGAAGGAGTGTCAGGGGCTGGGGGAGAGGTGTGGGTGCAGACGCATCCTTCCCTCAGACACAAGGCAAGGTCATTTGATTCCAAGCAATTGGCTTATTGATCATTACAGAAGATCTCCATGGTGCTTCCTGCTCCCTCTCCTCTCTCTTCCCCTTTTCCCATCCATGACACCCCCCTCTCCCTGCCCACTTCACACTCTCAGTCCACAGTAGAGACCCGTATCAGAATCAGGTTTATCATCACTCACATATGTCATGAAATTAGTTTATTTTTGCAGTAGTGGCAGTACAGAACAATACGTAAAATTACTACAGTACTATGCAAAAGTCTGAGACTCCCTGGATATATCTATAGTTATATATATAAAACAGTACTGTACATGCTAGTATTTATGTATTCATGCACATTTTATTCCCTATCCTTACTTTAACCTCTAACCTTATTTTATATATATTTAATTATTCTTTTTAATTGTTGAATGTTGCCGTTTTTTGTTGCACGTTGTGCCAACACCCCACATCAAAGTTCTGGTACTGTACATGTGAATGTCTATGACAAATAAAGTTGATCCCTACATTGCGATCCATAAAGTGGATCTGAGATTTTTTTTAACATTGAGAATAGCATCTGAAAAAAATGTGCCAGAGACGTTGTGGAATCAGATACAATTTCTATGTTTAAGCGGCACTTAGAGAGGCAGTTAAATAGGAATAATGTCGTGGAAAAATGTTAGCAAAGTTGTGGTGGTCCATTTCTGTAGTGGATGGCACTTTGACTCCTGATTGCCTGCTTGACCTCTGTCAATGTACTTCTAAGGCTATGTCCACACTAGACCGAATCATTTTGAAAACACTAGTTTCACGTTAAAATGATAGGTGTCCGCACCAGGCATTTTGAAAATATCTCCGTCATTAAAACGGGTATTTGGGTGAATTTCCTCCTGCTGGGCATGCACAGGACACATCCACAGAAAACAAGCGAAGGGGAAACGGTATACTTGGTGCGCGTTTGTCCAGTTACAGACTAGAAAAACTGAAAAGGAAATTACCAAATGACGGACAGCTGATGGCTCTCGCGCAAGAGGATTTAAAACTGAAAAAACAAGTACTGGAGCGTATGGAGGCAACCGACAGGGA
This sequence comes from Mobula birostris, assembly GCF_030028105.1. Classification (NCBI taxonomy): domain Eukaryota; kingdom Metazoa; phylum Chordata; class Chondrichthyes; order Myliobatiformes; family Myliobatidae; genus Mobula; species Mobula birostris. The sequence goes on along the minus strand of NC_092391.1, from coordinate 32,038,569 downwards.
GTTCATGGGCAGTATGACCCGGCTGATGATGAACATTGAAAAACTGACTAGCTCTGTTGCAGGGGGATTTGCAATGATGAGGAATATGATGGCTCCCTCCCCCCCCCCCCAGTACTTTTCACCACCACAATACCAGCCTCACCGCCACTGCAATAGCTACACATATGGACACACAGACCCCCAGGTGGCCCCACCAACATCTTCCCCACTCCCACAGAGGGGTCACCCTGGAAATATTTCCTACAGCCATAGACTATTCACCGATCAAAGAGACGACAAGTTTTTTAAAACCTCCGGTTACCCCATACACACTACAACGCCCAACCGGCATTTTCAGATTTAAACACTCTGAAGAGCATTTTAGAAAAGCTCCGTTTTCAGGGGAGGAAAACGCAGTTTCAGTGTGGATGGAGGGTCAAAACGAAGAGAAAATGCTTCGGTTATGGATTTATCTGGTCGAGTGAGGATGTAGCCTAAAGGCTGATTTATATTTGTGCGTATGGGCTACGCCGTAGGCCTGATTTATACTTTTGCATTGCCCTATGCCATAGCACGCATGCGTAGTTGTGTCTGCGTCACTCTGCAATTCACCACCAAAACGCTAGTTGGCGGTGGGGTTTCTATGCCACTGTGTTGAGTTTCTTCCTGAGAGACATGGACGAGGAAATGCATTGCAAATATTTTCAGATGTCGGCAGGTAGATTTGATGATTTGGTTCATCGTCTCCAACCATTTATTTCGCATCAGTGTATAGACGTGGCGGAGAAAAGCAACTGGAAATGCATAGGAGGAAATGCGATGCTGCCAAGCAGACCAATCACAGTTGTTGCGGTCTGTGTTGCCACAACGTGTGAGTTACATTTTTGGGGAGGTGCACATCACCCTACGGTGTAGGGTGCGGTGTAGGGTACACGGTACTTTCAGCATACATTTGACATACAAGTATAAATCTGCCTTAAGTAACACCAAATGTATATAAAGCACTGCTTCACCATGTCTCAGAGAGATGTAAGTTAATCTCTGGAATCCAGTACCCTAAGGATTGTGGAGATGAGATCATTTGGGATACTTAAAGGGGAAGTAGAACAATTTTGAAAGGTTGAGGGGCTGAGGGCCTACTGCTGCTCCAATGTTCTAATAAAATCTAAGTCTTTAAATAAAATTGTTGGAGATAAAAAAATTAACAATGGAATATTATGTAATGTATATTATTTAATGATGTTGTACAAGCTGTTTCCTTGAAAAGAAAATCCATCTGCTGACCTACTTTGCTAAACTGAAGCGAATGAGCTGAGCAGAACACACCTCCATCAGCACTATTGATTCCGGGGAATTGAGACCACAACTTGTGACCTTGAATGAATGCTCAATTTGCATTATCTGATATGCATATGCATTCCATTTCCAACTCCACTTAAAGTCAAACCTAAAGCAAAAATCTTGCTGCTGATTGTTTGCTTGTGGTAACATTTCTTTCCTGGAGTCAAACAGACTTCCTTAGTTCAGAAAACAAGCAACACACGTCAAAGTTGCTGGTGAACGCAGCAGGCCAGGCAGCATCTCTAGGAGGAGGTACAGTCGACGTTTCAGGCCGAGACCCTTCGTCAGGACTGACTGAAGGAAGAGCTAGTAAGAGAGTCTCTTACTAGCTCTTCCCTCTTACTAAATCTCTTACTAGCTCTTCCTTCAGTCAGTCCTGACGAAGGGTCTCAGCCTGAAACGTCGACTGTACCTCCTCCTAGAGATGTTGTCTGGCCTGCTGTGTTCACCAGCAACTTTGATGTGTGTTGCTTGAATTTCCAGCATCTGCAGAATTCCTTGTGTTTGCGTCCTTAGTTCAGAAGCTGACTTTGCAACTATTCCTCCCTCCTTGGCACCAAGGTATTCTTTCATGAGAGCAGAACTGCTTTCTTCCCATAACGTACAATTCCTTTGAACTTTGTGGATGCTTTGACAATAAAAAGTAAAGAAACAGCATCACTGTTGATCTTGAATCATATTTTGCAGCTTAGTATCATCCAAAATTACAATCTTGGACATTTTTTTAAAAATATGTGTTGGGGAAATATCATACAAAATCTTTAGGTCTACTAATATCTTTAAAAAGCATTTTTCAGTTGCTTAGCTGGATTTTGCATTGCAGGTGACCATCACGCCTTGTAGATTATGCAGCTCAAGTCATAACATCAAGAGCAAAATTAAAAACCATAGAATCAGAGAAAACTACAGGATAATTGTTTCAATCCTGAACCCAGGTTTGAACAATTGAATCAGAAGTCTACTTAGGTGAGTCAAAAATATCCCGAGTTGAATATATATGGCTGATCCTAATATTTATAGAAAAGAGGAATGCTGTTATATATAAATATATTATTATCTACCTACCTCCTCGACATTTGCTTCAGTTCCTGTTATCCATTTAACAACTTTCGCCGGAGATCCAGAATTTATCCTGCCACTGATAGATAAGTCAGTAGTTCTCATGATCTTTTTTCAGTTTCTTAAATGGTGGGGGCAGATTTGCTGTCTTCCACTGTACAGTTACCATTCCAGAATTCTAGATTCTGGATTCTCTTGTTTACCTGCAGGTTTTTTATATCCTATAAGGCACACACCAAGTAATTGTTTAATTCCTCTGCCTTGTCCTTATTTACTTGTCACTATTTTTAATCTTCCTTTTTTTGGCCTATAAACAGTCCTTGCAAAATGTTTTTTTTGTGCTTCTCACTAATCTATTCTCACATTCTGTCTTTCTTTTCTTTATGAATGTTTTGGTGTTCCTTTTCTGAGTGGTAAATTGAAAATTCAGTATGCCTACATTCAACAGAGTTACAAAACGATTTAATTCAAAACTTTAACCTGACCAGATGTTGGGAGGTCAGATTCTGAAAACTGTGATTGAGTTTAAATTTTGACTGCATATAGTCAGCTGCTCAATGCACTAATCAGACGGCCTTTGCAATCCGCCATCAATCATTATATAGTGTTACCACTAAAAATAGGCAATATGGACAGGAAATAATTGAAAAGACAGAAGAACAGGTTTGCAACCCGCCCAGACACTTAGGAAAATGTTTCTTGACAACTGCCTTGAAAGTGCATTTCTGAATCACAGGAACAACAAAGGAAAAGGATATTCAGCAGGTTGTAAAGCAATACTAAGATCATGTGGGAGCTAAATTGAATGACATTTTGAAATGGGTAGAGGGATCTCTCATAAGGGATTCTGTATGCAGGCTACCGAACACGGCTAATGGATGCATTTTGTATTCACTTTCACAAACCAGATAGTGCTAGACAAGTCAGCATTAATTACCCAATCTGAAATGCCCTTGAGAAAGTGGTAGTAAACTGCTTTCTTGAGCCACTGGAGTTCTTTTGTTGAAACTGCTCCAACGGTGCTAAGCATGGGATTCCGGGAATAAGAACAATGATAGTAAAGGTCTAACAATCTAATTTCCAAGTTAGAATGGTGCATGCCCTGCAGGTGGTTGTTTTTTTTGGTAGACGTTTGTGGAATTTGTTTTTTTTTTATTGCCATGTATTGCAGAACAGGACCTTCTGGCCTTTCGAGCCACACCAGCCAGCAATTCCCGGATTTAATCCTAGCCTAATCGTGGGACAATTTACAATGACCAATTAACCTACCAACTGGCACATCTTTGAATTGAGGGAGGAAACCAAAGCAAGAAGAGGAAACCCATGCAGTCACGGAGAGGACGTACAAATTCCTTCCAGGCAATGGCAGAAATTGAACCTTGGGTCGCTGGTATCGTAAAGCATTGTGCTAACCACTACGCTACCATTATGCCCCTGTGTGCTGGGGGGGGGGGGTTGTGATTTACATTTTTCTTTGAACAGTTCCATGGTTTTCTTTGTTTCCTGGTTGTGTGTGGGGTTGTATGTTGTATACTGCATACATACTTTAATAATAAATGTAATTTGAATTTTTGTGTCTAATGCCCTGCTTTTTCCCTTTGGTGAACAAAGCTGCAGATTTGCTTGGTATTTAGGAACAGCAGTGAATTTTCTCCATGATATACATTGCAGCTGCAGGTGGTAATGACTGTTTTAGTAGTGGATGCATCAACAAACAAGTGAGTTGTTGTGTCCTAGATGGTTTCAAGCTTTCTGTGAGATTTTAGAGCTGCTCTCATCCAGCCAAGTGAAGATTATTGCTTTACATCAAATGATATATTTGGTGCATTGATAGGCGAATTGAAACAATTTGGTACAGAGTTTCCCATGGAAGGAGAAGTGAAGGTGTGGTAAACCATATATATGTTGTAACTGGGTTAACTGTCTGGACACGCCCCTCTGCTGACTGTCCCTGTGGCTCCTCCCACAGATCTCTGAATAAAGGTGATTTCGCCTTGCCCCTCCCCTCAGTCCAGGGGCAGACACTCAGCATGGAAGTCATATTTTACTGCGAATAAAAGCCTTTCAGTATTTACCCTATGTCAGTCTTTTGGAGTTATTGAAGGTGCTTCAGAAGGCCAGCTTTGTTTCCTCACTGTAAGTGCAGTCATGATGCACAGTCTGCAATAGGAACACAGACACCAGCACCCAATGTCTCAATGCTGAAGAGGGAACTCAGTCTATATAGTTTAAGGTTAACAGGTTACCACTGAAACAGAGACCACAGTGTACTAGTTGCACAACCCACTTTGCAGGGCCTTCCTGAATTCCAGTAATCCATGCCCTGAAGCAGTACTGTCCTGACAACTTCTCCTCTCCAGACAAGCTCCAAGGATCTTGAATCATGTGCCTGCTCTCAGGAAGAGAGCACTTACCCTTCCAGCCAGCCAGCATAAACTACTCCTGCCCATGCCAAGATGTCACAGCTTGCAGTTGGGCACTCCAACCCCTATGGCACTTGAGATTGTCCTCCAAGGTCAGCTCAGCTCCACTGGCAGTCTTCCATCAGCCTTGCTGTAGCTGCCAGATCTTTACATCACTGGGACAGATAACAGGGACCTTGGGAAACCATAACAAAATGATTTAGTTTTTGTATGCAAATACCATGTTTCTATTTAATTTTCCCTTCAGAAATATTGCAGAAGTACTTCCATTTCTGTCACATAATGACTAGATTTCTGAAACAAATAGACTAGATTACTGCAATGCACTTTTTACTGCCCTTTCAAAGCAATCTATTGACAAACATCAACTCATTCAGAATACTGTTGCTAGACTTTAAAAAAAACAGGATGAATGAGCATATCACTCCCATCCTAGCTACTCTCCATTGGCTTTCTGTACATTTCAGAATTCATTTTAAAGTTCTCTTACTTGTTTTTAAAGTTCTCAATGGTCTGGGACCAGAGTACCTCACAGAATCTCTTTTGTTTTATAATTCTGCTCAAGCTCTCAGTTCTTCTTCTGCCAGTCTCTTCAATTTAAACAATCTCCCTCAGAAGATAATTTGCAAGTCAGCTTTTTTGAACTACTCTCCTAAACTGCACAACATAATACCTAAAACTATAAGGAATGCAGACTTAGATGACACTCGTGAACACCAACTCAAAAGCTATTTATTTAACCTTGCTCCTAACATCTTTTTGTCTTTTATTTTAATGTTTGCACTTTATCCCATTGTAAATCACTTTGAACTACATCGTTTGTATGAAAAATGCTCTATAAGTAGGTTACTATTATTATGAATTTGATTTTAAATATACACTGGTGATGTTTTTTTTTTATTTGCATTGTGGGCAAAAGAATTGTGATGGTCAGTGTGCAAAGGCAGGCAAGGTTATTCTTAAGTGAACTATTGGTTGTGTGCTTACAGGTAATGCATTGGAGGAGACTGGCTTCCTTTTCCTTCAACATCACCTTTACACTTTCTGACCTTCTCTTCAACATTTGCTGTGAGTTCTGAGCAAGTTCTCATGCTTTTTGAGCTGCTTCATTGAGTCTTTGACACAGACCATCAAATTACCCACCTTGCTAGGTATGGCAGAACTGCTGAGGTCCAAGAGATCAGAAGTGTTTGGTTTATAAGACATTAACATTGGATTCATGGTAGACAGACAGTTACGAGAACAATCAGCCATGTCAGCTTTAAATAATCCTTAATGACCTGTAATCACCAGTTTGGATCTGTTGGCCCAGTGGATTCCCACAACAGAGACTTTGTGACTTCTGCCAGGAAATGACCTGAATCTTTCTCTGCATATGGCTGCTCATCAGTTGACCATCGAGGGATGAGAACCTCATTCAGTCCCTAATGAGGCCACATAGCCACTTTTCCTGCTAGTGTCTAAACTAGAATTAAATGTTCTTTGTTGAACAGAGAAATTCAAAAACGTACTGGACAGCAAACAGTAAAGTATTGAAGGTATTTCAAGCTCCATTCCAGGAGGAACCAGGACCAGAAAGGTTTCAATGTCACAGTCGTGCTGCAGCTATAGTTAATGTAATCTTTGCATTGGTCTGAGGTTGTAATCATAACCACAGAGTACAGTAGATATAACTGAGAATATCCCGTAAAAGAGCAAGAATCATACACAATATTCCAAACATTCCTGAAAGGGGATAGCTCTTTATGGAATATATCTGAAAGCATTGAAATTCTGTTTTGTTGTGCAGTGCCTTTATCCACCACATAATCTTTGACAAGCTCTCACATGGAAGGAGTGTTCTAGAAGGCCAAGATCATACCGAATCCAAGGTCAGCTAACCAACTAGATATATAATTGGCTTGGTGGAAGGAGTCAGATGATAGTTGTGGAGTTTTTTCCTCCAGATTCAGGGCCTGTGACTAAGGGTGCACCACTGAATTTGATGCAGTTACCATGCAATCTGGAAAGGAATGGAGGTGGTATAATTAGTAAGTTTACTGATTACAACAAAATTGGTGGCATGGTGGGCAGTGAAGAAGGTTGTTTCAAATTATAATAGGATCTGGATCAGTGGTTCCCAAAGTGGGCAAAGTCACCCCCTGCGGCAGTGGGAGTTTCTAAAGGGGTGATAAAGATAAAGGGGGCATTGGGGGACACTCAGTAGCAAGGGGGGCAGCAGAGGTTTACAGGCTTAATATAAGAAATGAATTACTTATTATAAGCATTTGATCCTCAGTGTCTCAAAACTGATTACAGTAGTCACGTAATCATCTCATCGTTTGCTAACCCACCATTCTCTTAGGCTTTGCTCAAAGCGTGTTATTGTTGGTGAAAAGCGATGTGACCCTTCTGTATTTGGCATTTTATGTGAAATCTGGACTGATGAAATTGTGTATTTCCAGGCCCGACCCACACATTATTACCATTCACCACTGTAGTACAGTGTTGGCTAGTACGCATTTCTTGTGAATGAGGGTATGGCATTCAACCGGGTAAAGTTCAGAATCTGCCATTTTGAATGGTCTTGACCAGTATTCTCTAGCCCACAGCCCAACCAAGATATTGCTGCCTCTATTTATGTACAGTACCTTCAGGCAGAGAGTCAGGTTTTGCCCGACCTATGATGATGTCATAACTTTACCTTCTATTGATCGTAATGCTTGAGGTTGGACTGATGCTATAGGTGGTTGACCGCGATCATTAATCCATAACAAAAATGGCAGAAACAGTCCAAATGAAAAAGAAGTGTAGACACTATAATTTACACTATTTGAAATATGGATTTACACCAACACCAAGCAGCCAACAGCAGCAAATTTGTCAGATGAGTGAAAAAGTCTTTTTTTTCAAATAAGACATAGAAACATAGAAAATAGGTGCAGGAATAGGCCATTCGGCCCTTCGAGCCTGCACCACCATTCATTATGATCATGGCTGATCATCCAACTCAGAACCCCGCCCCAGCCTTCCCTCCATACCCCCGACCCCCGTAGCCACAAGGGCCATATCTAACTCCCTCTTAAATATAGCCAATGAACTGGCCTCAACTGTTTCCTGTGGCAGAGAATTCCACAGATTCACCACTCTCTGTGTGAAGAAGTTTTTCCTAATCTCGGTCCTAAAAGGCTTCCCCTCTATCCTCAAACTGTGGCCCCTCGTTCTGGACTTCCCCAACATCGGGAATAATCTTCCTGCATCTAGCCTGTCCAATCCCTTTAGGATCTTATACGTTTCAATCAGATCCCACCTCAATCTTCTAAATTCCAACGAGTACAAGCCCAGTTCATCCAGTTTCTCTTCATATGAAAGTCCTGCCATCCCAGGAATCAATCTGGTGAACCTTCTTTGTACTCCCTCTATGGCAAGGATGTCTTTCCTCAGATTAGGGGACCAAAACTGCACACAATACTCCAGGTGTGGTCTCACCAAGGCCTTGTACAACTGCAGTAGTACCTCCCTGCTCCTGTACTCGAATCCTCTCGCTATAAATGCCAGCATACCATTCGCCTTTTTCACTGCCTGCTGTACCTGCATGCCCACTTTCAATGACTGGTGTATAATGACACCCAGGTCTCGTTGCACCTCCCCTTTTCCTAATCGGCCACCATTCAGATAATAATCTGTTTTCCTATTTTTGCCACCAAAGTGGATAACTTCACATTTATCCACATTAAATTGCATCTGCCATGAACTTGTCCACTCACCCAACCTATCCAAGTCACCCTGCATCCTCTTAGCATCCTCCTCACAGCTAACACTGCCACCCAGCTTCATGTCATCCACAAACTTGGAGATGCTGCATTTAATTCCCTCATCCAAGTCATTAATATATATTGTAAACAACTGGGGTCCCAGCACTGAGCCTTGCAGTACCCCACTAGTCACCGCCTGCCATTCTGAAAAGGTCCCGTTTATTCTCACTCTTTGCTTCCTGTCTGCTAACCAATTCTCCACCCACACCAATACCTTACTCCCAATACCGTGTGCTTTAAGTTTGCACACTAATCTCCTGTGTGGGACCTTGTCAAAAGCCTTTTGAAAGTCCAAATATACCACATCCACTGGTTCTCCCCTATCCACTCTACTAGTTACATCCTCAAAAAATTCTATGAGATTCGTCAGACATGATTTTCCTTTCACAAATCCATGCTGACTTTGTCTGATCATTTCACCGCTTTTCAAATGTGCTATTATCACATCCTTGATAACTGACTCCAGCAGTTTCCCCACCACCGACGTTAGGCTAACCGGTCTATAATTCCCCAGTTTCTCTCTCCCTCCTTTTTTAAAAAGTGGAGTTACATTAGCCACCCTCCAATCCTCAGGAACTAGTCCAGAATCTAATAAGTTTTGAAAAATTATCACTATTGCATCTACTATTTCTTGGGCTACTTCCTTAAGCACTCTAGGATGCAGACCATCTGGCCCTGGGGATTTATCTGCCTTCAATCCCTTCAATTTACCTAACACCACTTCCCTACTAACAAGTATTTCGCTCAGTTCCTCCATCTCACTGGACCCTCTGTCCCCTACTATTTCTGGAAGATTATTTATGTCCTCCTTAGTGAAGACAGAACCAAAGTAATTATTCAATTGGTCTGCCATGTCCTTGCTCCCCATGATCAATTCACACGTTTCTGTCTGCAGGGGACCTACATTTGTCTTTACCAGTCTTTTCCTTTTTACATATCTATAAAAGTTTTTACAGTCCGTTTTTATGTTCCCTGCCAGTTTTCTCTCATAATCTTTTTTCCCCTTCCTAATTAAGCCCTTTGTCCTCCTCTGCTGAACGCTGAATTTCTCCCAGTCCTCAGGTGAGCCACTTTCTCTGGCTAATTTGTATGCTTCTTCCTTGGAATTGATACTATCCCTAATTTCTCTTGTCAGCCACGGGTGCACTACCTTCCTTGATTTATTCTTTTGCCAAACTGGGATGAACAATTGTTGTAGTTCATCCATGCAACCTTTAAATGCTTGCCATTGCATATCCACCGTCAATCCTTTAAGTGACATTTGCCAGTCTATCTTAGCTAATTCACGTCTCATACCTTCAAAGTTACCCCTCTTTAAGTTCAGAACCTTTGTTTCTGAATTAACTATGTCACTCTCCATCTTAATGAAGAATTCCACCATATTATGGTCACTAAGACAATGAAACCACCTTGAACATTTGAAGAGAATACATTCTGATAAAGCAAACAAGAACTTGGCTTGTTTTCAGTCATTCATGCAGAAGCAGAGAACACTTCGAAAGATGTTTGCCAGCACTTCACAACCAAAATAGTCATAGTTTCTGTGCTTCATACAGCATTGCGCATTGCTAAATCTGGAAAGTCCCAAACACTTAGAGAAGAACTGACTCTGCCAAGTGTAGAAGAGGTTCTGAGTATGGTTTTGCATTAGTCACCAGACAATAATTAAGGTCTTTCTGCTCAGTGAAAACTTTGTTCAAAGGCAAATAGGTGAAATGTCAGAGAATGAGGGAGACATATTGTGCAACATACACAGGACAACAGAATTTCCTCTGCAGTTGGATAAGTCAACTTTGCCAGGCAACAAAGCAGGGTTCATAAGTTGTTATTTGTAAGGAAACTTGAAACAGATATGAAGCAGGAGTCAACCTTTCAGGTTGTTGAGTAATTTTTCAAAGCCATGGACATTCCGTTTACCAACAATTCTTCCTTGTGCAGCAGAGGGGCACCATCAATGACGGATTGCCACCGTAGGGTGAATACTTTCCTGAAAAAAGCTTTATCTAACATATTTACTATTCACTGTGTAATTCACAGACAACATCTTCTCACAAAAAATACCTAAGTGATCGTCTGCATAAGCATTAAATACTGTTATCACAGAAGTAAATAAAAGCAAGTCCCATGTTTTCAATTCCTGGCTATTTTGAGAACTTTGTATTGAGAATAATGAACAGTTTTAATGCTGGCTTTTGCACATAGAAATCAGATGGCTCTCAAAAGGAAACTGCCTGGAAAGCTTTTATGCACTTTTTTGAAACTTATATAGTTTTTTGAAGACTTAAATGCTTCATTCAGGAATCACTTCAAGAATATTAGGCATGACATTACATATTTGTCAGAATTATTTGCAAAGTTTGTTGAAATCAATCTTCAACTGCAAAGAAAAGATGTGAATCTTATCAAAGTCAAATCAGTCATCTCCACATTTCTGTCCAAGTTAATCCTATTCATGTGCAATGCTGGTCATTGTGACCTTTTCTAATTTCTGAGCCTCTCTGTGTTGGAAGGGAAATAAAGAATACCGGATGATGACCTTCAAGTATACTATGCCCAGTGGTGTGAGATGCATAGAGAAAAGTCAGAGAGATTTCAGGATTTTCTCTCAATACAAATTCCACATTGGGTGATAAATCTATTCCTGAACAGTTGTAATGAGGTATTAGCAGGAAAGATGGCAAAAGAACTGAACTCACTACAAAATGAAATTGAGCTGAAACTGAGGTTCAAAATATCATATCAAGACTTTTGGTTGCAGAAAGAAATCTCTGATCACTATCTTGCAAAGTGGAAAAAGGTCAAGATGGTCTTTATTTTCTTTCTAAAGTCATAGTTAGTGGAGTGCATTTTCAGTGCCGTCATCCAACTTCTTTCAAAGCAATGAAACAGACTGTAAATTATTCAATGTGGGGATCTGAGGCTCTTTACGAGTGACATTCAGCCTAATGTTGAGAAGCTGATAATCACTGCATCAAGTCCATCCATCTCAATGAAAGGTGAAGGACGGAATAAAGTAATGAGTAGTTGGACTCCTAATGCACACTCTAAAATTGTTGATCAAAATTGTTTTTACTGTAATTAAATAAAGAAATCGTTTTGTTTGTAGCTTTAAACAGATTTGAATATTTTTTGCAATTATGTGTCACTGCTTTCAATTTGCATTTCCTATTTTCTTTCACTGTGCATCGTAAATCAAAATTTAAACTCCAATTTTGGAAACATCAATGCCCTTGAATGGAAAATCCTACAAAAGGTAATGGATATGGCCAGACCATCATAGCTAAATGGGCACATACACACAGAGTGCAATAGCAGGAAAGCAGCAAAAATCATCAAGGACCCCACCACTCAGGCCATTCTTGCTGCTGCCATTAGGAAGAAAGTACAGGAGCTTCAGGACTTACACCACCAGGTTCAGGAGCAGTTATTACCCCTCAACCACCAGGCTCAAGAACCACAAGGAATAACTTCACTAAACTTCACTCACCCCATTGATGAACTGTTCCCACAACCTGTGGACTCACTTTCAAGGACTGTTCATCTCATGTTATTGGATTTTTCTTGCTTATATATTTTTGTCTTTTTTGTATTTACATAGTTTGTTCTCTTTTACACATTAGTTGTCTCTTTGTATTTGTTTTTGTGTAGTTTTACATTAATTTTATTGTATTTCTTGTGTTTGCATGCAAAAAAAAAGCAAATCTCAGGGTTGTATATGGTGACATATAGTACTTTGATAATAAATTTACTTTGAAGGTTGAACTTCTAAAATTCTTTGCAGCTTTTATGTAATGGCCGGAAAAGGAGTGTGGGGATGTGGTCTGGGAACCAAGGGAGCTGTAGCCCAAAAAAGTTTGGGAACCACTGACCTAGATCAACAAGGAAAATGGGCAAAGCAAAGGCTGATGGAATTTAATGTAGACAAATGTAAATGATGCATTTTGTGAAGATAAACCAAAGAAGAACATATATGGTTAATGACAAATTCTGGAAAATGTTGTGGAACAAAGAGACGTAGAGGTACAAGTAAATACTTCCTTCAAAGCGGCAACACCGGTAGACAAAGTGGTGAAGAAGACGTACAGCACTATAAGGGCTTTATCGGACATGGCAATGAGTACATAAGGGGGGACATTATGATACAAATGTAGAAGATGTGGTGAAACAACATCTAGAATATTGGGTGCAGATCTGGTTTCTTACCAGAGGAAGGAAATGATTAAGCTAGAATGGATACAGGAAAGATCCACAAGGATCTCGCAGTGACTCATTGGCTTGAGCTTTGAGACACTGGACAGGCTGGGACTTATTTTCCAGTGGAGCGAATTAAATAAGGTGGTGACCTTGCAGAGGTTCATAAAATCATGAGGAGCGTAGATAAGGTGAATGGCTGCAGTCATTTTCTCAGGCTAGGAAGGGTGTCTAAAGCTAGAGAGTATAGGTTTAAACTGTAAGGGGAAAATTTACAGAGTGGTGAGTATATGGTCTGAGCTGCCAGAGAAATTGGTAGAGGTTGGTGCAATTACAACATTTCAGAAACAGATTCACAGATTCATGGAAAGGAAAGTTGTGGAAAATTATGAGCCAAGTGCAGGCAAATAAGTCTTGTGCAGGAAGGCACCTAGGTTGGCATGGACTAGTTGTGCTGAGGAACCTGCTTCCATGCTGCATAATTCTTTTTCAGTTCCATTCCAATAATTTTTTTTTTCCGATGATTCACTGCGCCTGTGGCAGGCTTCATAAGTTTTGCTCTGGGTCCTCTGTTTATATGACATCCACCTATAAGGAGGCCATCAGGTATGTAACACTGTTCAAAATGCAGCACACATTCTGTCATCATTTATGCAAAGGATGAGCCTTGTGAATAGTGTGGGCCTCACACATTGAAGCCAGCATTAACCTTCACGCACTTTCAGCTCAAAATGTTATTCACAATGAGCACTCTGCTCTTGCAAATCAGCTTAATACGTTGACAACATATTTAAGATTATCTTTGATGCTGAAAACTTGAAGTAAAACTAAAAATAGGTGCAGAAATTATTTATCAGGCCAGTCAGCATTCACAGAGAGAAACAGACCAAATATTTCAGTTCATGGACATATTATCAGAATTTTCTTATTTTTAAAGTTCACAGTTTAAAGCAAATTTGTTATGAAAGTGCATATATCACCAAATACTGCTCTGAGATTCATTTGCTTGCAGGCATTCACAGTAGAACAAAGGTACATATCTGTAATAGAATCAATGAAAAACTGAACACAAGTAACCAATATGCAAAAGAAACCAACCTTATGAACACAATAAAAACAAATAATAATAATAATAATAAATAAATAACCAAATGAATAATACTGAGACCATGAGTGCTAGGTATCTTTAAAGATCTCAGGAAGGTATTTGGCACTGAAAATTGCTATGGTTTGTCCATTTGTATATTAGTTTGCCTGAGAATTTGTATGCCAAAGGTAACATGAAAATACAAACGTTTGTAAATAAGATTTTCCATTTTTAATATTGCCAGACTTATCTGCTGGCCCATCAAAAATAGGATACTTCCCCGCTGAAAAGGTCTAGTAGAACAACCTCACAGATTATGTGGTACCCTAGAAGCCTGAAATGTTCTATTGAAATACACTGAGTGGCTAACCATAAAGAGTACTGTTCTGAGCATTATTGATGAATGACTTAATAATGGGATATGGAGAGGCAGCTGCTGTTCCAGATGATAACTGTGTTTTATAACAATTCAACATCTGGAAGTTGTGCTGTCTGGAAAAATATCTGGCTTGGGAAAAAATGTTTGGACTAGCATTTTTACTAGTTTAAACTCTGCTGTGGATGTCATGATTTATTGTATGATTGGCTTTACAATACATGGTTAGAATTTCACCTATCACCATTAATCCTTGAACCTACCCATTCCACGTAACAAGACCATAAGATAAAGGAGCAGGAAGTCGGCCATTCGGCCCATCGAGTCTACTCCACCATTTCATCATGAGCTGATCCATTCCCCCATTTAGTCCCACTCCCCCGCCTTCTCATCATAACCTTTGATGCCCTGGCTACTCAGATACTTATCAAACTCTGCCTTAAATACACCCAATGACTTGGCCTCCACTGCCGCCAGTGGCAACAAATTCCATAGATTCACCACCCTCTGGCTAAAAAAAATTCTTCGCATTTCTGTTCTGAATGGGCGCCCTACAATCCTTAAGTCATGGCCTCTCGTACTAGACTCCCCCATCATGGGAAACAACTTTGCTACATCCACTCTGTCCATGCCTTTCAACATTCAAAATGTTTCTATGAGATCTCCCCTCATTCTTCTAAACTCCAAGGAATACAGTCCAAGAGCAGACAAACGTTCCTCATATGTTAACCCTCTCATTCCCGGAATCATTCTAGTGAATCTTCTCTGTACCCTCTCCAATGTCAGCACATCCCTTCTTAAATAAGGAGACTAAAACTGCCCACAGTACTCCAAGTGAGGTCTCACCAGCGCCTTATAGAGCCTCAACATCGCATCCCTGCTCCTATACCCTATTCCTCTAGAAATGAATGCCAACATTGCATTCACCTTCTTCACCACTGACTCAACCTGAAGGTTAACCTTAAGGGTATCCTGCACGAGAACTCCCAAGTCCCGTTGCATCTCAGAACTTTGAATTCTCTCCCCATTTAAATAATAGTCTGCCCATTTATTTCTTCTGCCAAAGTGCATAACCATACACTTTCCAACATTGTATTTATTTGCCACTTCTTTGCCCATTCTTCCAATCTATCCAAGTCTCTCTGCAGTCTCTCTGTTTCCTCAGCACTACCGGCCCCTCCACCTATCTTCGTATCGTCAGCAAATTTAGCCACAAAGTCATCTATTCCATAATCCAAATCATTGACGTACAATGTAAAAAGAAGCGGCCCCAACACGGACCCCTGTGGAACACCACTGTTAAATGGCAGCCAACCAGAATAGGACCCCTTTATTCCCACTGTCTGTTTCCTGCCAATCAGCCAATGCTCTATCCACGTATGTAACTTTCCCGTAATTCCATGGCCTTTTATCTTGTTTAGAAGCCTCACGTACGGCACCTTGTCAAAGGCCTTCTGAAAATCCAAATATACAACACCCACTGCATCTCCCTTGTCTAGCCTACTTGTTATTTCCTCAAAAAATTGTAATATGTTTGTCAGGCAGGATTTTCCTTTAAGGAATCCATGCTGAGTTCTGCCTATCTTGTCATATGCCCCCAGGTACTCTGTAACCTCATCCTTGACAATCAACTCCAACAACTTCCCAACCACCAATGTCAAGCTAACAAGTCTTCTTAAAGCAACACACATCAAAGTTGCTGGTGAACGCAGCAGGCCAAGCAGCATCTGTAGGAAGAGGTGCAGTCGACGTTTCAGGCCGAGACCCTTCTTCAGGACTAACTGAAGGAAGAGTGAGTAAGGGATTTGAAAGTTGGAGGGGGAGGGGGAGATCCAAAATGATAGGAGAAGACAGGAGGGGGAGGGATAGAGCCAAGAGCTGGACAGGTGATAGGCAAAAGGGGATACGAGAAGATCATGGGACAGGAGGTCCGGGAAGAAAGACGGCGGGGGGGAACCAGAGGATGGGCAAGAGGTATATTCAGAGGGACAGAGGGAGAAAAAGTCTTCTTAAATAGCAGAGTGACATTTGCAATCTTCCAGTCCTCTGGAATCATGCCAGAATCTATCCACTTTTGAAAGATCATCGCTAATGCCTCCACAATATCCACAGCTACTTCCTTCAGAACACGAGGATGCATTCCATCTGGTATGGGAGATTTATCTACTTTTAGACTATTCAGCTTCCTGAGTACTTTCTCTGTCGTAATTGTGACTGCGCACACTTCTCTTCTCTGCCACCCTTGAGTGTCCGGTATACTGCTGATGTCTTCCTCAGTGAAGATTGATGCAAAATACTCATTCAGTTCCTCCGCCATCTCCTTATCTGCCACTGCAATTTCTCCAGCATCATTTTCTATCGGTCCTATATCTACTCTCACCTGTCTTTTACTCTTTATATACTTGAAAAAGCTTTTAATATCTTCTTTGATATTATTTGCTAGCTTCTTTTCATAGTTAATCTTTTCCCTTTTAATGGCCTTCTTAGTTTCCTTTTGTAAGTTTTTAAAATCTTCCCACTAATTTTTGCTTCCTTGTATGCCCTCTCCTTTGCTTTAACTTTGGCTTTGACTTCTCTTGTCAGCCACAGTTGCATCCTTTTTCCACTCAAAAATTTATTCTTTTATGGAATATACCTGTCTTGCACCTTCCTCACTTCTCACATAAACTCCAGCCACTGTTGCTCTGCTGTCTTTCCCACCAGTCTCCCTTTCCAGTCAACTTTGGCCAGTTCCTCTCTCCTGCCACTGTAATTTCCATTACTCCACTGAAATACCGACACATCAGATTTCAGCTTCTCTTTTTCAAATTTCACAGTGAACTCAATCATGTTATGATCACTGCCTCCTAAGGGTTCCTTCACCTCAATCTCTCTAATCACCTCCGGTTCATTACACAATACCCAATCCAGTACAGCCGATCCACTAGTGGGCTCAAGAACAAACTGTTCTAAAAAGCCATCTCGAATGTTCTACAAATTCTCTCTCTTGAAATCCAGTGCCGACCTGATTTTCCCAATCCACTCGCATGTTAAAATCCCCCACAATTATCATAACACTGCCCTTCTGACAAGTCTTTTTTATTTCCTTTTGTAATTTGTAGTGCACATCACTGCAGCTGTTTGGAGGCCTATAAATAACTGCCATCAGAGTCCTTTTACCCCTGCGATTTCTTAGCTCAACCCATAAAGATTCTGCACCTTCCGTTCCTAAATCACCTCTTTCTAATGATTTAATATCAATTCTTACCAATAAAACCATGCCTCCCCCTCTGCCTACCTTCCTATCCTTCCAATACACCGTGTATCTTTGGACGTTCAGCTCCCAGAGACATGCATCCTTTAGCCGCGTCTCAGTGATGGCCACAATATTATACCTGCCAATCACTGCCAACAACAAACCTTTCAATCAACGATAGCCATGATAGTCCAGATGATGAGCTCAAATGATGCAAACAAAATCCACAAATTGCACCTGTTATGGAGTATTCTGGATCTATGTGAAAATAGGAGAAATTAATTCAAGGAAGAACTAGTCCTCAGCTCTTAGTGTAAACTGTGAAATGCAAGCAGTAAATAGAAGTTAAAAACACAGGCGGCCCTCAGACTAAGAGATATGGCTTACATAATGGCATCCATTAACCATTTGCTAAATATTAAGGCAATGGGGCTGTGTTAATTGGCCTGCATCAATCCAGGTATTGATTGAAGCAATTTGTAATTTTTGATGTCACCATCTCAGTTGATCAGATAGGTTGTCACCGATAAGACAGGTTGAAGAATTTATTTTTATGTGGAATGGGTAGGTTCAAGGATTAATAGTGCTAGAAGTAATTCTAGTCATGTAATGTAAAATCATACATACAATATACCACTATATCCATAGCAGAGTTAAAGCCAGTACAAGTGCTACCCGAAGCATTGTCTTCTCACAAGCCAAATAGCATTCCAAGCAAAACAACTTTCAGATGTTGAAGTTTCATAAAACATAGTTATCATCTGGAACAGCAGCTGGCTGTCCATATTCCATTGTCTTAAAATTTGGCTGATGCATAAGTAAACGTCTCATCGTCACCATTTTGTAAGCCATATGTATAAGTCAGATGTATCACTATTATAGTGGAGTAAAGGGAATTACAGAGGCATGAGAGAGGAGTTGGCCAGAATTGATTGGAAAAGAACACTGGCAGGGGTGACAGCAGAGCAGCAATGGCTGGAATTTCTGGAAACAATTTGGAAGGCACGGGATAGTTACAGTACATACCAAAGAGGAAGAAATATACTATAGGAAAGACAACACAACTGTGGCTGACAAGAGAAGTCAAAGCCAACATAAAAGCCAAAGAGAGGTCATATAATATAGCAAAAATTAGGGGGAAGTTAGAGGTTTTGGAAGCTTTGAAAAGCCAACATAAGGCAACTAAAAACATTGTTAAGAAATTAGAAATGGAATGCAAAAGTAAGCTAGCCAATAATATAAAACAGGATACCAAAAGCTTCTTCAAATACATAGAGTGTCAAAGTGAGGCAAGTGTGAATATCGGACTACTGGAAAACGATGCTGGAGAGGTAGTAATGGGCGACAACAATATGGCAGATGAGCTGAATAATTATTTTGCATCAGTGTCTTGTCTTCACTGTGGAAGACACTAGCAGTATGGTGGAAGTTCTAGGTGTCAGGAAGCATGAAGTGTGTGAGGTTACCGTAACTAGAGAGAAAATCTTGAGAAACTGAAAGGTCTGAAGATAGATAAGTCACCTGGATCTAATGGTGTACACCCCAGGGTTCTGAAAATGGTGGCTGAAGAAATCATGGAGGCATTAGTAATGATCTTTCAAGAATCACTAGATTCTGGAATGGTTCTAGAAGACTGCAAAATTGTAAATGTCACTCCACTCTTCAAGAAGGAAGAGAGGGAGGAGAAAGGAAACTATAGGCCAGTTAGTCTGACCTCAGTGGTTGGGAAGATGTTGGAATCAATTATTAAGGTTGAGGTCTCAGGGTACTTGGAGGCACATGATAAAATAGGCTGTTGTCAGCATGGTTTCTTGCCTGAACAAATCAGCCTTGGTAGAATCTTGCCTGACAAATCTGTTGGAATTCTTTGAAGAAGTAACAAGCAGGATAGACAAAGGAAAATCAGTTGATGTTGTGTACCTGGATTTTCAGAAGGCCTTTGACAAGATACCACACGCAAGGCTGATTAAGAACCTACAAGTTCATGGTACTACAGGAAAGATTCTCGCATGGATAAAGCAGTGGCTGATTGTCAGAAGGAAAAGAATGGGAATAAAGGAAGCCTTTTCTGGCTGGCTGCTGGTGACTGGTGGCCTTCCACAGGAATCTGTGTTGGGTCCGATTCTTTTACTTTACATTCAATGCTTTGGATGATGGAATTCATAGCTTTGATGAAAAGTTTGCAGACGATATGAAGATAGGTGGAGGGGCAGGTAGTTTTCATGAAGTAGAGAGGCTACAGAAGGACTTAGACAGATTAGGAAAATGGGCAAAGAAATAGCAGATGGAATACAATGCCGGGACGTGTATGGTCCTGCACTTTGGTAGAAGAAATGAAAGGGTTGACTGTTTTCTAAGTGAAGAGAAAATACAAAAAACTGAGTTGTAAAAGGACTTAGCAGTCCTTGTGCAGGATTCCTCAAAAGTTAATTTGCAGGTTGAGTCAGTAGTGAGGAAGGCAAATGTGTTGTTTCATTCATTTCAAGGGGACAAGAATATTAAAACAAGGATGCAGTGTTCAGACTTTATAAAGCATTGATGAGGCCTCACTTGGAGAATTGTGAACAGTTTTGGGCCCCTTATCTTAGAAAGGTTGTGCTGAAACAGGAAAGGATTCAAAGGAGGTTTACAAAAATGATTCCAGTATTCAATGACTTGTCATATGAAGAGTGTTTGAATGCTCTGTGCCTGTATTCACTGGAATTCAGAAGAATGAGGGGTGTTCTCATTGAAACCCATCAAATGGTGAAAGGCCTTGATAGAGCGAGTGTGAAGAGGATGCTTCCTATGGTGGGAGAGTCTAAGACTTGAGAACACAGCCTCAGAATAGAGGGGCGTCATTGCAGAATGGAGATGAGGAGGAACTTCTTTAGCGAGAATATGGTGAATCTGTGGAATATTTTTTTTTCAACAGGCATTTCTGGAGGCCAAGTCTTCATGTACATATAAGGCACAGGATGATAGATTCTTCATTGGTAAGGGCATGAAGGGGTACAAGGAGAAGGCAGGAGATTGAGACTGAGAGGAAAATTGGATCAGCCATGATGAAATGATGGAGTAAAACTCTCTGGGCAATTGGCCTAATAGTGCTCCTAATATCTTATTGACTTATGGTCTTATATCTCTTTGCCTGTGGGCCCTCCTGTACTTTTAACTTCAATTTACTGTTTACCATTTACAATTTACATCAAGAACTGAAGTCTGGTTCTTGCTTGAATTACTATCTCCTATCTTTACATAACACTAGGCGCTATCAGAACCAAGAGCCAAAAGCTGCATTGGTTTACTGCACAGTGGCACAGCCAATGAGGGAAGCAAGTCAAGATGCTGCCTCACAGCCCCAATGATCTTCCATTTGATCCTAACTGGTGGTGTGGACTGTGTGGTATATGCGCTTTCTCCCTGTGACCGTATGGTTTTCCTCCAGGGACCCTAATAATCTCTACTCTTATTTCCAAAACATCTGGGGATTAGTAGAATTAATTGACTCCTATAAATAGATGTTAGTGTGTAAGTGACAGATAGAATCGGGAGTGAAGTTGATGGGAACGTGGCGAGAAAAAAATTGTGTTAGCAAAGGATTAATGTAAAGATGGATAATCGATAGTCTGCACTGACTCACTGGTCTCAAGGTCCTGCTTCTGTGCTGTACTTCCCTATGAAATTATGAATCAAAGATCGCCTCATAATTAATTTCTCTGCTCCTGAGTCAAATGCACAACCACACTATCAGGACATGTATTATCTTGAGCAATTACCCTATTTTGCATTGCTGCCCATTGGTTTGAGGAAAGTAAAATTAGTCCAGTTTGAATTCAAAATTGTGTGGTAAACAAAAAGTTGCAGCTCATCTCTGCATGTTGATAATTTCCTTTAAATGGATAAATGTGGAAATTGATATAACAGTACAAGATGATTCCTCAGGCTTTTCAGTGTAGGAGATTTCTGAAAGTAATTACACTTCTTGCAGACCCTCGTTACATTTCCAAATGAGAATGCCAGCTATGAAAAAGTAGTACAATTACAGAGAGTTTTGCATTATTACACAATGGGAAGAATAATTTGAAAATAAATCAGCAAATACGGAATGTTGATACAGTTGCAGACTCTTAGAAGACACGTACATCCTTGCTTCGACACTTCCACAGTCAACACTGCTAGCTTCATGGGCAAAATTCATGACCAGACTGGAGGAAGGAATAAGGCAAAGGAGGCCTCTGCAAGGTTAGGCCTGATTATATTTGTGTCAAGCATGCCTATATTCCCAAAGAGTCTTAATATCAACATTGGCATTCAGCGGGATCCAGGAAAGTTTCAAACAGGCTCCAATAGTTTCAGGCCATTGACCTGAAACATTAAATCTGTTTCTCTTTCCATGCATGTTCTCTGACCGGCTGACTGCTCCCATCATTTTAATTTCAGATCTCAAGCGTGTGTGTGTTTAGCCTCAGGGTTTCAAAGGAGCTAATCATTCGCTCACAATACAGTTGTCCATAAAGAGAACAGCAGAACATTCAAAACTGAGGTAAGTATTTCTCAGATGAAGCTGTCAAGTGATATGGAGTAAAGGTGGGAAAATGGAACCTGAAGTCAAATAGTGAAATAATGAGAGTACAGGGCCAATGTGTTATATGAGTGGTGAATGGTCTAACAAACCTTGGATGACAAGGGATACAATGAGTTCATTACAAGTTTATGACAAATGCAGAGAATCAAAAACAAGAGATACCATATGGGATTATGAAAGTGTAGGAAGGTACTTACAAAAAAGTTATTAGGACTGCAAAAAAGGAGCATGAAATAATGCTGGTGGGCAAGATTAAGGTAAGTCCCAAAGCATTTTTGATGTTAAAGGTGGGAAGAAAAACAGAGCTAAATTAGGGTCAATCAAGGACCAAAATGGGAACCTGCATGTGAAGCCAGAGGAAGTAGGTAAGGTTTTAGGATAAAATTACATAAGATAAAGCTTTACTTATCAAGGAAATTATTGCTGCAAAGTTGCTAATTAAGGAATATATGCTTTAAAATACAAAATGTAAGCATTGAAGTATGAAAAAAATACAATATGTGTATTAAAAAGTAATTGTGCAAAATACAATGAAACCATATACTCTTATACTTAAGAAGGAGTTGTAGAGTCTTATAGTCACAGGGAGAAAGGATCTCCTGCAGCGTTCTGTCGTGCACCTCAGTGGAATCGGTCTGTTCTTAAATGTATTCCTCTGTTTGTCCAGTGTGTCAAGAAGGGGGTGAGAAGGACTGTCCATAATGCTCCATGGCTTCAGCAGCATCCTTCACTCAGACACAACCACCAGGGAGTCCAGTTCCATCCTCCAGAACAGAACCAGCCTTCTAGACGAGCCTATCAATCTTCTTGGCGTCAGCTGCTCTCACCCTGCTGTCCCATCAGACTACAGCGTAGAAGAGAATGCTGGCCACCACTGAGTCATTGATCCTCTGCAGCATAGTACTGCAGACGTTGAGTGACCGGACCCTCCTCAGGAAGTACAGTAGGCTTTGGCCCTTCCTGTGCAGAGCCTCTGTATTTTTAGACCAGTCCAATTTATCATCAGGTGAGTTCCCAGGTATTCCCAGAAGGGAATACCTCTTATATATGTTTGTGATAGAGAAGAATCTCATAGTTGGACAATTCAGAGAAGCAGATAATTACGATATAGAAGGAGGATATATTAGATATCTTAATGGGTTTAAAGACAGATGAATCCACAAGGCTCAATAAGATGTATCCCAAGCTCCCATAGAAGGCAAGGAAGGAGATTATTGAAGGCTGTAATAGACATGATCAAATCTTCTCAAAGCACAGAAGAGGTGCAGATGACAGGAAAACAGTGAATATGGTACTTTTGGTCTAGAAAGTGAGTAAAGATTATCCATGTAATTACAGTCTACGACGACAATGACAGGCGAGTGAGTCTAATATTGGTGGCAGGGAAATAGAAAACAAATCTGAGGGATGGGACTAATCTACACAAAGCAAGAGTAATTTGTTAAAGGGTATTATTCCTCTTTTGCACTAATTACTTATTTTATTTTATTGTAATTTTGGTATTTATTTATTTCTTGCACTGTACTGCAGCCTTAAAAACAACGGATTTCACAATATATGCCAGTGATAATAAACCTGATTCTGACTCCCTACGTTGAGGAAAAATCTTGCCTTTTCAATTTGATTGCTGCATTGATGAGGACAGTATGGTTGATATAGACTATATGCACTTCAGTACAACCTTTTCTCCACTCAGTGCCCACTTTATTAGGTACACCCGTACACCTGCTTGTTAATGCAAATATCTAATCAGCAAATCATGTGGCGGCAGCTCATTGCATGAAACCATGCAGTCATGGTCAAGAGATTCAGTTGTTGTTCTGTCCAAACATCAGAATAGGGAAGGAATGTGATGTAAGTGACTGACTGTGGAATGATTGTTGGTGCCAGACGGGGTGGTTTGAGTACCTCAGAAACTGCTGATCACCTGGGACTTCTATGCACAACAATCTCTAGAGTTTACAGAGAACAGTGCAAAAAACAATAAAACATCCAGTGAGCAGCAATTCTGTGGGTGAGAGCAACTTGTTAATGAGAGAGGTCAGAGGAAAACAGCCAGACTGGTTCAAACTGACAAGAAGTCAGCAGTAACTCAAATAACTGTGTGTTTTAATGGTGTACAAAACAGAACCTCTGAAGACACAACATGTCAAACCTTGAAATGGAATGGGCTACACCAGCGGAGATCGCGAACATATATTCAGTGTCTACTTTATTAGGTACAGGTGGTGCCTAAAATAGTGGCAACTGAGTGTAAGGTCTCACAAAAGGTTGATGCCCCTGAGATTCAAGGCAATTTGTCAAATATGATCCAAAATTGGCTTGGTATTAGGAGACAGAAGGAGATGATTGAGGGTCATTCTTGTCACTGGAGATCGGTAACCAGCTCTATACCACAGAGACTGGAGTTAGAACTCTTGCTGTTTCTTGTATATAGAACAATTTGAATGTGAATGTAGGAATTGTGATTAGTAAGTTCACAGATGCTGTGAAAATTGGTAGTGTTTTTTTTTAATAGTGAGAAGGATAGTCCTTAGCTATAGAGGATATTGATTAGTTGGTAAAGTGAGCAGACTAATTGTATTAGCTAAAGTGATCAGGCCAGCAGATGGGCACAAGACCCAAACTTTTCCACAGGTTTGCCAAAATCACTTCAATGCAACAACGAGATTAGTAGTTTCTTGATTTCTCGACCAATTCGTCTGAGCAGACACAATGACACAATCTACAAGTTCATTCCAGCTCTGCTATTGAAATGAAACATGAAACTTAATGAATTCCAGTGTACAATCCACAGCAAAGGAGAACATATGTATCATATGTATCGTATTTGTCATATGTAGTCAGGTCATTGCTGTCACCCTTTCAAATGATGTATCCTGTGATAACAAGCTCTATACCTGCATCAATGTAATGCAAAGGCATGCTGTTTGGAAGAAAGTTACTGTACGAATTCTGCCTGATGCTATAAACCCTTTCATTAAAGAAGGTCGTGCCAGCAAACAATGCGACCAATGGTGACAGCCTCCAGATGGCTCACAAAACTAATTCTTTCACTTCTTTTACATCATCTTTTTCTTTCAAATATGGTTCTGCTACTGTTGGGGCCTGTGGTCTACATTTTAGTGCTGTGCTTTTGGGCTGATTGAGTGAACTGTTGGTTCACTGTCCGTGAGAAGCTTCTGTGAGGCTTTGAGCGAAGCGTGTGGCCATACGGCCAGGAAGCCTGGAGAGGGTTGTGAACACATGATTGACTCCATTTCTCACCGATCTCATCAATTAAAGCACTGAGTAGTTTGAAATCTTCAAGGTGAGTGCAGAAGGTGAGCGAGCGTTTAGTGCCATCTACTAGCTGCTCGCTCACTTCTGCCGGAGGAAAGTTTCTGCATTCAAATGGTCTCTCTCTCCGTTGATGCTGTCGGAGGATGGTGGCCGAGTTCTGTGTCTTGGGCAAAATTTAATTGATGTGGTTTGTGGATTGGATTCTGTTGTTCATGTTATGACGTGTTTCTGGTTTCTGGCCGCTTCTTTTTTTGTTGCTATTTTGGGTGATTTTGATCAGGGCAGCATGCAGGTAACGAACACTGAGCTGAACTGAATAAGCCTGGACTCTTACGATACTGTGTTTCATATTCTGTATTTTTCACTCGTACCTTTTTTTGTTGCCGTTGAGCAATTTGTTTTTTTTATGTGTGGGGGGAGGGGTGACTGATGATTTTCTTTGAACAGCTCCATGGTTTCCTTTCTGTGAAGAAGACAAATCTCAGGGTTGTATACTGCATGCATACTTTGATAATAAATACACTTCAACTTTGAATCTTTGAATCATTAATAAAATACTTCGGTCGAATCACTCAGTATTTTTTAGTATCTCAGAGAGTGAATGAGAGATACTGATAAGAGGTGCTAAGGGTTTCCCCTCACTTCAATGATACATCACATGATGTCATGCTGGATGTTTTAATGTCCCGCAGGAGCAACCTGACAGGCAGTAGAAGTTTGCCAGTGTCAGCAGTAAAATGATGGACAATGAAGTGAGAAGCAGGAGTGTAATCCATGCTTTCAGTGCTGCAAGTGGTTTAATAACTCTTATAAATCAGGGAAGAAAAATACAAGGATGTATTCACATATGTGTGTATTATTCCGATGCCCTTCCCTTTCCTTCTTAATTCTACTTCAAATTAATCCTCACACTATCTCAGATAGACTCATCCCTCTCTGCCACTGCATACCCTCATATTCCTTTCAGTCCGGTCACCACTAACATTCAACCTCTTTTTTTTAATGTACTGTACTGTTCCCTTTCAGTCACAAACAAATCTATCTAGTGCATGCTATTGTTTTCAATATAAGGCTCTACATTCTCTTCTCACAGCCCCATCTGAGGGAAGAAAGTTCCAAAGATGCATGACTCACTGAGAGAGAAAACATGCCTCATCTTTATTTTAAATGAGTGACCCTCCATTTTTAAATAGCGACAAGTTACTTGGGGTGGGCATGGTCGCATAGTGGTTAGCACAACGCTTAACAGTACCAGCGGCCTGGGTTCAGTTCCTGCCGCTGTCTGTAAGGAATTAGTATGTTCTGCCCGTGACCGCGTGAGTTTTCTCCAGTCTTCTTCCACAATCCAAAAACATACCAGTTGGTAGGTTAATTCGTCACTGGAAATTGTCCCATGATCAGTCTGGGGTTGCATCGGGGTTGCTGGGCGGAGTGGTTTGAAGGGCCTATTCTGTGCTGCATCTCAATAAATAGGTAAATATTGCCACAGAATATTGGAATATATTGGCCTCCACTTGGTGACAGAGCTGCACCTTACTCAGACTCATTCTATATCACTGTTACTCACAACAATTTCAAGCAAGTGGTAAGTAAAAATATTACCCCCCGCCCCACCCATTCCCCACTCTGACCTTTTACTTCTTCTCACCTGCCTATCACTTCCCTCCGGGTCCCCTCCTTCTTCCCTTTCTCCTCTGGCCCACTTCCTTATCCTATCAGATTCCTCCTTCTCCGGCCATTGACCTTTCCCACCCACTTGGCTAGCCTCCTTCCCCTTCCTTCACCTTTTTATTCTGGCATCTTTTCCCTTCCTTCTCAGTCCTGAAAAAGGGCCCAAAACATCAACTGTTTATTCATTTCCACAGATGCTGCCTGACCTGCTGAGTTTCCCTAGTATTTTGTGAGTGTTCCTTTGGATTTCCAGCATCTGTGAACATTTTCATGTTTACAGGAAATGTAAAGTGTTTACGGCCATTATACAAGCTTTTAATTATCTTGCCTTGATTAATCGAGTTCAGAACGGGCTTCAGTTTAACAATTTGTCAGAACATTGACACTTCTGACAATGCAGCACATTCTGACAAAGCGCTGAAATCTTAACTTACATTATTGGGTTCAATCTCTGGCTCACAACTCCCAACTCAGATGCAAGGGATCTTCCATGATTGATACAGAGTGTTCAGTGTTTGCTCCTACAATGCTCCTTCTACACTCTGGAATGTTTTCCTTATTTGTGCTGCATTTGTGAAAGTTATTTGTTTCCATTATAATAATCAACATTTAGTTACCATGGAACAGGAATTGAATTTGCATGTTAAAAGAAATCTGCAGATGTTGAAGAAAGGGAATGAATGTTGTTTGTCAAAGACTGCAGCTTTTTTGCCTTGTGTACGCTGAGCAGAGAATACAAAAGGAAATCTCTAAGTTTATTCACATTGAGCAGTCAGAGGTATTCTAATTACTTTAATTGTCCTGCACAAGACTACCGCATAGCAAATCCAGACTTCTTAAGAGGCTGCAGAGAAGCACAAGAAACTTGTCCTTCTCATAAAGCCTCCATCAGAAAATAAGGCACTAACAAAGAAAGTACACAGTGGAGAACTGGAAATCTCTGACTTTCATCCCTTGATAAATGGATAGCTGATGGCATGTTGTCAGTACTAGCACTTGGATAATAGTCACTTAGGTGACCAACAACAATGTTAATGTACGTCAATGATTTGTACTTTTACATTCCTTGATTTGTTTCAGCCTCTGGGCTTGTCCATCTCTTTCCACTATTTCTAGTTCCATTTCCATTAAATTCTGATGAAAAACAAAGTCAGCCAACAACACAACAGCTCATACAATGAAGAAATAAGGTGTGACTCTATGTGCCCTGAAACGAGATCAGTCAAGGTGTTTCACTTTCTTAAGTTCAGCCAACAATAACAGGAGATGATTAGAAATATAAATGGGAAGAGAGGAAAAGGGAGGAAATAATAGAAAAAGACATAAATGAAAATAGAATTGAGCAGGTGATTGTTTTTGTTGGAAATCAAAAGCATTATCTGTCTTTTTTTCTGTTCGGTGTGTGGAGCACAGAGAAGGATGAGGATAGAACTACTTGAGTCAAAGTTAATAACATAGTTTGAAAACCACAGAGAGATCTAGGTCTGCAGGTTAGAGCAACAGATTCTTCAACAAGGGGGCTACCAAGGCACTTTTTGCAATGAATGGCCAGTCTCTCTGGATTACAGCTCACGAGGTATTTCAGCATCTGGGAGAAATTCCTGCTTCTCTAAATAAGCAGGCTTATGTATCAGTGGTTAGACAGTTGATCGGAAAGGTAGAACCTTTGATAACACAACTCTCCCCTAGTGCTTCATAATTCATTAATGTGATGTACTCAACACTCCAAGGTGCTTGAAGTCAAAATGTTTTACTTCAAAGGTGACAGTGAAAATAGAATTGTAACAAATTGTTAAAGAAACATTAGTGAATTCATGAAGCTTCAATTATTGCTTCATAACAACAACTTGAGGAACGGAAGAGGCATCCCATAATTTCAAATCACCACATTTGTTCCACGCTGCCTTTAACTTCTGAAAAAAATGGGTGGTCCCCATTGATATTCATTGGGCGACAAGAGTTAGCTGGATTTGCTCCACTGATGCCAATTAGTTTTATTGCAGCCATTTAGTGCCAGTAATTCATATCAAAATGATTCTGTTAATGGCATGATTTACAATCTAGTCATGTCTTTCAACCTCGGAGGCCCAGAAAAATCAATAAAATAGTGGATTATTATTCTTGCAGGTAATAAAATGTTTATGGAGGTTTCAAAAATTTAATGCTTTTTTTAATATATTCCTTCATTTTTGTGTCATTTTGCTCTCCTAATCTTCTACCTCATTCACATTTTTATTTCCCTTTCTGAGACATTTTGTACTTTATTTTGACTCTAACTTATGCATTTTTCTCTTCCATTATTTACTTTGGTTCTTTCTCTGTCCTTACGATGGTTAGGATGGCTTTATTCGAGGTACCCAATGCCTGCTTAGGCCCTGATACTGGAAGAGGATCCTAACCAACACAGTGGCTGCATTCAGGTCCTCATTAAAGTTCCAGTTCCAGTTGCGGAAAATAATCAGATACAATGGATGAAGTAAAGCCGGCAACCTTTGGCTGTCACTGAGATAACCACCATTTCCACTGTTTCCAGTGAGAGGTCTCGGTATTTCTAGGATCATCCATTCAACTACTGATAACAGAGGGAACAGCCACTGGTTCAGTGAAGACGGCACACCAAGTACAGTGCATTCTAACAGTTCATTGGCCATCCAGCCAACTTCTCAAACTGCACACATTTTTTGCTCATTATCTACGGCATTTACAGAGACAAACTGGATGAAATTGAAAAATTGACAATGGGAGAGTGAGCGTAACCCATCTCACCCCATTCAGGGTGTACATGAACTGTCTACTCAATATTATCGTGCCCAGCTGAAGCTAACCATTCTACCTTTTGAAAAGTCAAATTCAAGTTTATTGTCAAATACATCAGCATTTGTCCGTAGACATGAAATGAAAAACTGCCGCAGCTTCACAGGCACATAGCTTCATATAATCATAGCACTGGGGTGGCACAGTAGTATAGTGGCTAGAATACTGCTTTATAGTATCAGTGACCTGGGTTCAAATCCCGCCACTGCCTGTAAGGATTTTTACCTTCTCCCTGTGACTGCGTGGGTTTCCTCCAGGTGTTCTGGTTTCCTCCCACCATCCAAAGACATACTGGTTGACAGATTAATTGGTCATTGTAAATTGTCCCGTTATTAGGCTAAAGGTAAGACAGCGGATTGCTGGGTGGTGCAGCTCGAAGATCCAGAAAGTGCTACTCTGTACTGTATGTCAATAAATAAATAAACAGTATTCATGAGAAAAACATAAATTAAACATGAACTATACACCGTAATATATTGAATTTAATGACTGGATAGCACCAAAGTGAAGCTGCAGCCATATTGAATGAGAAGTGCGTACAATCTGCAATCAGTGCCGGTGAAACACAGAGATTGTTGAAGCAAGGATAGTGACAGCAGGGTCAATAAGACTCTCCACACACATACAGAAGACAAAAGTACCAGTGGAAGGAAAAGCTGTGATGGCGATTGCAGGCACAAGATCCTCATCACTGTCCTCACACGTTGTCAAATACCATTTCCTCCCAACTGCAGCATTCCCAGCAGGTCACATGTAACAACTACTTCACCGAGGCAAATCCTGCCCAACTCACCAGGGCGCAGAACGAGGTAAGTGCTAATCAAAGCCACCAGAGAGGCACAAAGAATAGAAAAATCAACACCGTGCACCATGCACCATACCTCCTGGAGGTGGAGCTGATACGGCAGGGGGAAGGCATCTGAAGATGATATGACACTCACTGTCACTTCTTTGAATTCTACTTTTGCCATTCCCAGTACCCCAAGTGATCACAAGATGCAGTTGGTAGAAACCAAAGTCTCTTCTCCATTGAAAGATTTCCCTCATTCCTTTATTGTTCAAGAGAGCAAAAATATTCTGAAAGTTGGCTAGAGGTGATTGAAACAGTAACAGGCATACAGAAATGAGATAGATTGGCTGGTTGACTGGTGTCACAACAACAATCTTGCACTAAATTTCACCAACAGTAAAGAATTGATTGTGGACTTCAGGAAAGGAAAGTTGGGAAAATACACACTGGTCTTCATCGAGGAGTCAGCAGTGGAAAGACTAAGCAGCTTCAAGATCCTGAATGTCGACATTTCAGAGGATGTAACCTGTGTTCAACATACTGATGCAATCATGAAGGAGGCACATCGGTGGCTATAGATCATTAGGAGTTTGCGGAAATTACATATGTCACCAAAGACTCGAGCAAGTTTCTACTGATGTACTGTGGAGCGCATTCTGAGTGGTTGCATCCCCACCTGGCATGAAGGGTGCAATACGCAAGATTGCAAAAAGCTGCAGAGAATTTTAGTCTCAGCCATCTCCATCACTAAGGACTCAAGATTCAAGATTGCTTAATGTCATTTCTCCTACATTATTGTAAGGAAAACAAAATAATTGTTACATCGGATCTGATACTGCACAAAAACCCCCCCACAAAAGTGGAAGAACTCAATAATAATAAAAACACAATAAATATCAATACCTGAGATAGTTTATATACATAAATTGATTGTATGTCCATAAAGTGACACTAGGGTGTACATAAGGTGACTGATGGTAAGTAACAAAATAGTGGAGGTGTTGATCAGTCCTACTGCTTGGGGAAATTAGCTGTTATTGAGTCTGGCGGACCTGGCGTGGATGCTACATAGCAACCTCCGAAATGGGAGTGCGACAAACAGACATCGAGCAGGGCGAGTGGGATCCTTCATGATGTTACCAACAATTTTCCAGCACCGTTCTGTATATGTGTCCTTGATGGTGGGTAGGCTGGTGCCAGCGATGCTTTGGGCTGTTTTGCTTGCCCATTTAGAGCCTTCCTGCCTGCCGCAGTGCTGTTTCCATACCAAGGAGGGATGCAGCTTTTTTCAGATGCTCTCTACTGCGCATCTGTTGAATGACATGAGTATGGATGTGCAAAGTCCAGCTCTCTTCAGAAAGTAAGGGTGTTGGTGAG
This sequence comes from Mobula birostris, assembly GCF_030028105.1. Taxonomy (NCBI): domain Eukaryota; kingdom Metazoa; phylum Chordata; class Chondrichthyes; order Myliobatiformes; family Myliobatidae; genus Mobula; species Mobula birostris. Next base: position 32,006,583 of record NC_092391.1, on the reverse strand, counting down.
TTTTCTTGACTATGTGTATGAATTATTCGAGAACCATGAGAGGCTGCATGTGATGTGCACTCCAGGAGGTTGAAACTACTTGCAATCTCTACTGCTGTGCTGCCTACCTAAAAGGGGTGGGTGGGTTAAGAGTTCTCCTGAACTTCATAACCATCTGTCACACAATCTGATGAATGCAAATATTGTGCTTCCATGGATGACTTGGCTTAGGATTTGCATTGCTATGTCACAACATAAGAGGAAAAAATAAGCTGCATGTCAAACAAAAGTGCAGATGCCGGAAATCTGAGGTAAAAACTACGAAAGCCCTAGATATTTGGTAGGGCAATGTCTGAATGAAACTGGAAGTACTTAGCAAACAAGGCAGTTTTTAGAAGCTCAAGGTCACCTTTGTGGACAGAAATGAGTTCTGCAAAGCACAGATTGCTGCTGTCAGGCTTGGTGGCAGCACTAAAGGGATTCTTTGTATCCCGCAATGTGTTGAAGAGAGATGGTTACCCTACTTTGGATTTGCTAGAGGGGCATGGAGAATGATGAAAGGGTCTTTTTCAGGGTTCACCCTCAGCAGCTGCGAAACAGAGGACTCTGTGATCTACAGGTTGTTCTTAGTGTTACGTACCCCGTAACTGGGTTGCCAAGCCAGCAGAAATAGACCACTTAGTTGGAGTCTGGATTACTGGAACTAAGAAAGTTTGATTAAAGAAATAAGTAACACAGTACTCTAATCGTAAGGATATAAATGCAATGGGTTAGCAATGATAAAATACACATGTACACAGAACTAGGATAATAGGTCAATCAAGCTCTATCGCATTCTAGGGGTAAAATGATCAGTCTCAAGTGACGCAGAGTTCAGTTCAGCTTAGTACAGTTCGCAGCAATCACTGTTGTGCCGTTGGGGAGAGAGAGAGAGAGCAAATGATGATATTCAAATCGGATTCAAACAGACCTTTGATATTCCTTGCAGTTAACTTTTGGGCGAGCCCTTTGCCCTTTATAATGTCTTCTGAGGTCACCGACTGTGACCCTTCTGTTCCGGATACAATCGTTCTTCCGCGGTGAACCCGGCACCCAGGCAAGGGCGGACACACACACTAGGTTCCCACCGATCGTACCCTTTCACCCTGTGCGTCTATGGTCAGTCCCGCGACCAGACCTCCAAACACCCACCAACTTGTGGGGGCACACCGCACTTCCAGGGTCTCGTTATCTTGTGATCTCGTGGTGTCTGTCGTGCCTTAGCGAACCTGTTCCTTTTATCCCCCTGCTGGGGTATCGTCTGTCCATCAAACTTCAAACAGTTCAGGTTCAAAACAACCAGTCTGTCAATACTTGGAACTGTGTCTCTTTTCATTAATCTCTCTTCTCCTCTCTCATTAACATTTGGAATGTTTCTCTCTTTGTCTCTCTTATCTCTCTCATCAGCATCAATCTTCTGATAACTTGGTCTTTCGTCACATCAGGGACATGTACACAGGTGGGCATCAAATACTGCTGGTGTCATGGTCCAGTCCGTGAATTCCGCATTCCAGTTCACGGTCCGGTCCATCGACCCTTGTTCCAGGTTTTCCTGTCTACCCTGTTTCTGTTCCTGTTGAGCACTAATTGAGGCAGCTGATTCTCGTTAGGGCTGGCTGCATAAATATCTCCAGAGACCAGGGTGTGGCTGCTGGATTGTTCTTGTTTTACTCCTTGTATCCCTTTCCCTGCCTTCTGTCTCCTCACCTAAAGGCTTGCCTCACCTTGTCTTGTTGGTAACTCTCGCCTCGCCTGAAGTTCTTGTCTCGCCTTGCATTGCCTGAAGCCTTGCCTGTCTTGCTGGTAACTCTCACCTCGCCTGTAGTTCTTGTCTCACCTTGCATTGCCTGAAGCCTTGCCTTGTCTTGCTGGTAACTCTCGCCTTGTCTCGCCTGAAGTCTTGTCTTGGAGCCACACCCTGTATCTAGCTCCCTTCCTGTCCCTTACCTCCGTCGGGTAAGCCAGGCCGTCTTGCCATTACCCTGCTGTTGGTTCTGTCCCTTCCTGTCCCTTGCCTCCGTCGGGTAAGCCAGGCCATATTGCCATTACCCTGCAGTTGGTTCTGTCCCTTCCTGTCCCTTGCCTCCGTCGGGTAAGTCAGGCCATCTTGCCGTTACCTATGGTTGGTTCTGTCCCTTCCTGTCCCTTGCCTCAGTTGGGTAAGCCAGGCCATATTGCCGTTACCCTGTGGTTGGTTCTGTCCCTTCCTGTCCCTTGCCTTCATCGGGGGGAGATCCATGCCCTGCCCAGGAGTACTGCGTCCTGCCCAGGAGGAGCTTCAAGAACCCAAGCCTCGAGCCTTGCCCCTAGCCAAGCTTCAATATCCCAAGCCTTGAGCCTCGCCCCAAGCCAGGCTTCAAGAACCCAAGCCTTGAGCCTCGCCCCAAGCCAGGCTTCAAGACCCCAAGCCTCAAGTCTCTGGTCTTCAGCCTCGCCTCAAGTCTCTGGTCTCTAGCCTCGATTCCTGCTGTTTCTAGCGTATAGACATACAGTCCTCAGCCAGCGCTTCTTGGCTAAGAGCTACTAGTGGTAATTTTTCGAGGCAATCTGCAAACTCTTCTAATGAAAGGCAGCAAACTGCTTCTAGCCATGTTGCAGATACTGAGGGAGAACCACGTAATGGGAGTAGACATATCAAGGACACATTACAGTGCAATCTTGATAAGTAGGTAGTTGCTCAGTTGTATGTACAAAATAAATTTGCAATGTTGATCTGGTGTAAGATTGCATTTTGGCATTAAGACTGTGGATGTTATGATGGTCAGTGACAGAAACAGTAGACAAGAGAATTGTTGTGGAATGGGGAGTTGATATTGTCTGTATTTATTGTCAGTCTATTGCAGCATCCTTCACTTGCAAAGCTGGAAAGGGCTCATCTCCATTGGTTCATTTTTTTTTCTCCTCCTGTTCTTTCCTCTCTCCCTCCCCTTCCACTCCTCTGTTTGCTGACAAAGCTGGAGCATGTGTAATTGAAACTCTTTAGCACATACCAAGATGCAGAAAAATGAGAAACCAGCCTCCTGAACACAGCAATATTCCCTCAGTCTGTATGCTGGTGTCTATATGGTGGAATCATTTCTTGAGCATACCAGTACTCTGTTTCACCAGGTTGAGAGAAGCAGCATGCAAAGTTTCCTCTAAGGTGTACACCTGTGCACACGCACACCTCTTTTGCTACTGGCGCATAAAGGAACTTAATCTGCACACAAAAGGTTGTCGTACTCTACTTCATTAACAATGCAAGTACAGTATATTTCATGATTGTACACAATCATATTTCCTTTTCCAGTTTCTGATGTAGACAGTGTTGACAACATGGAGTTTGCGATGATTAGTTGCAAGTTTTTAGAACTAGCTTATTTATATTGTTTTTATTGGAGAAATTATTCAGCGTCCAGATGCTTTCACTGGGCAAAAAATTGCACAGCACAAAACTTTTGAGCACACTGGTCATTACAAATGAAAGGGCACAATGGCAGCATGTTATTTCCATGTTTTACCACAAGTATGTGTAGTTGAGAACTAAGTGAAAAGAGAATAGTTTTTGTAGCCCAGTATCCACCTTGTTTTATATTGTCTTCAATTATGGAGAAAGAATGGATTCAGCTAAGATGAATGGATTGTGGCACAAGAGTGTGGATGATGGTCTTTCCAGCACACCTCACGTATCTCACTGATGACAGCCTTAGGAAAACTAATCCAATGAAAACATTGTTTATCAGGAAGGCGCAGGTGGAATGCATTTCTCTGGGAACTGACCCTTCACCAGTCTTTATTGCTTCCTCATAGATGCCAAACATACTGAGTGGTAGCTAGTAGCCGTAATGAGGCTGCCAACAATGTCAGTAATTATACACCAACTGCATTAGCAGCATAATATCGGAGTAAACCAGTTTAAGTGCATTTATGGACTTTAGAAGATGCTTGCATATATATCAGTCAGTTTTGAAGCTGCCCTGATCACTAAAAGTGAAGAAAAAAAAGTATGACAATTAGTTTGTAAATTCACTCAGGCTATTTCAGAATGGCCTTAGGTTAGAGTTCTGAACTCCAATTTCTTGTAGGAGGGCTGGAATTGGATGTTGCATGACTGCTGACATCATAATATGCATGCTTGGAATCAAGAAGATGTCCAACTGACAAATTAGCAAGGATGACACATTGAACTTCACAGATGAATTTTGCAGCGGGTATAATTTTACTTGGAATTGATTGCCAGTAGGGTTCACTTTGAATCACAGTGATTTTAGTATTATTAGTGCCAAAGAAGTAGATACTAAAGAATCCATTTCCTTTTTCTTATTATGAGTTTTTTGGGATCTTAAAAATCTCCCCTCTCTGTATACTAAATTATGAATACATTTTAATAACATCACAGTAATTTGCAATAAATTTTGAAAGACTTCATAGTCATATTGCTACTTCCAAATATTAAAATTTCTGTTATACACTAGGAATCCTAGTTACCTCATGCCAAATGAAAAAAAAACACATTTTGCTATATAAAAAGAAATTCAGTGGGAGTGAGTTGAGGATGCAGCAAAGATATTCTATCGGCTTTCATTACTACATAGCGTTGACTAGATACTAAATAGTAAATGCCAGAAATATACAAAGTCATTCAGTTTCTGAAAAAAGGCAAATGATCCAAATTTTGAATGTATTACCCTGAATGTCACCTACCTTTCGCAATATATTCCTGAAAGATGCTGACTAATTGGCTCTTTGTGAACTTCCAACTTACTGTGGTTATATTTTAACATCACAATTTATTTTAAGTACTCACAGCACAAAGTTGATTTTTTCTTATTTTTGCAAACCTTCAGAAAATATTGGCATCAAAGTTCCTGATAAATAGTGGAAGAAGAATGATATAGTTCTATGAAGCCCAATCATAAATCTTGTAAAATTATGATGTATGTATGCCATGTCATGATTTGTATTGTGTCATTATTTCTTTGTTCTGCTGAAACCCTCATGAAAACAGTAGAACGTTGTGCACCAAAACATCTTTCCATTCAAGACAACAATAACAAGCACTTTTCTAAATTTCGATCAGTTTATTTTTGCTGTGATTATCCTGGCCAAAAATTCATAGTGAGATCTTGATCAATGTGACTTCAATGTGACCTGTAGCTTTTGCAAGCAACCAAAACTTGCTGGCAAGTGCTGGTTTTCCTAAATGCAGCACGTGCAGGGCTTTGACCTATGCCTTGTTCACAATGCTGATGCAGTTAGTTCTCTCTACTGCATGTCATCATAAGACCACAGGAGATAGGAGTAGGTGTAGGCCACTCTGCCCCTCAATTCTGACCTACTGTTCGATACGATCATCACATGGGGCCTAATAATAGTGATTGACCTTCTTGAAATTCCTCAGCAGCTATGCTGGGGAACCAGCTCTGCTGCACCAGTTTTGACCAGAGGCATAGTTCCATCAGTTTCAGTGGATGTGGTAGGGCTATAGGTTAAGAGCAGAAGGGAAGGTAAGTTCTTTGTAAAATCACTTTTGTTTAATGGGTTTAATTCTCTGTAACTGTTTTAGAAATGTAATTTCCTTGCTAAATTTTGATTTGTTAAATTTTTTTTTACATGTTTATGTTTCTGAATGACAGAGGCAATCAGTGACACTTAAAACATCCAAAGCTTTGGCAGCTAGTTCTCAAGGTTTTGGGGGTGTCAGGTGCAGGCCTTCTTTGCAGCATTATTCCTGGATCGGCAGCCATTCAGATTACACCAGGATGGTTAGAGTCCAGCATGTGGGCTCTCAGCATCTGGACCCAGTCAATGCAAGCATGGGGAGGACATCAGTGGTCATTCTGGGCAGACAGCCAAGCTTAGTGACATTTGAACCATGAATCACAACCTTAGGAAGCCACCAGCCCTTTATAATTTCATTCCTGTGCAAAACCTACTTCATAACTCAGCTTCTCTGTTGCTGAGGTTGAATGTGGCTGTTCAGCCTTGTGACTATGAATTGTCAATATTTTTAGGACTCCCCATAGCCTCCCAACCAGTGGCTTAGTGAGTTTCGGGTGCTTTTGTAGGAGTCTTCAAACATTAGTGTACAGATACACAAGGCTATGGTGTATTAATGGGAAGCCTATTTACCCTTCAACCCCTCCCACTTACTTCTGTCTTTCTCTCCCAACAGGCACAGGCCAAAGGGTTAGCAAAAGCATTTTCTTCATGCATTCACCTATTACATATTACCTCCCTTTTCCGTGGAAATTCAAAAACTGGGAAAGATTAGTTCCCTTTATCTTTCTACAGATGTTCTTTGACCTGCCGAGCATTTCGAAAATCTTCTGCGTTTGTTTCAGAATTGCGACGTCCACATTATTAGGAGAGCAGGAACTGGTCCTTTGGCCCCTTAAACCTGTTGTCATTCAAAGAAATTATGTTTGATTTTGCATCTCAAACACCATTTTCCTATCTTATCTCTTGACTCTTTCAATGCGTATTTGACCAATGAACTTGATGATTACGTTTCCCAGTATTGTAGAGGTAGGTAATTGTCAAGATCTGCCTCCCTCAATGAAGAAATTTTTCCTTTTGAATGGGTCCCGGAGTTCCCCCTTTAGGTTCTTGATTTACCCCGGAGCTCATTCTGCTTAAGATATTCTGGAGATGGTGGAGGTTTTTTTAAAAGCAAAATGATGCAAGTTGTCACCAATCAGGCGGCTGCACAAAATGTCGTTCTGTTTCCAACATTTTAAGCGCCAAACTAAAGTAAGGTTTCTTCACAGTTTAACAACTGCGATATTCCAACAAATCGTCCACTTTCTCAGTTTCATACAGCTGAAATCTAATATTTAGTGTCTCGGGAAGAACGGGGGACACGATAGAATAACAATTCCTCCCAGTACATATAAAGAGGACGGCGGGAGCTGGACACAGGTTGCGCTAAGTGTAATAAATTCAGCTGTGTTAACTCTACCGAGCAGGCACCGCGCACGCTTCTCCATCTCACACACACGAGGCAGAGATAAATTCTTCAGGAGGTTGTGAGTGAATGGCCGTTCGATGCTCATAGCACGCTGGTCGGTACTGCAGCAAATGCCCTGGCGATTTCACTCCAAAGATACACAGCCGAGAAGACAATGCTGCTTACCGGCTCCCATCAATTGCGGTTTGTTTACATGAACCGTGACCTAAAGCAGTTCGAGACCAAAGTGAAATACACGCAGAGAGCAATGCCAAATGAATAAAACGGAGCTCTCCACCTTCCCTGCATATATTTTTAATGTGTCAAAACTATAGTAAAGTCAGCATCGATTGTTTTGTTTTATCTGGCACCAAGAGTTGAAATCTGAATTCATGTGGGGGGTTTTGAAATGGGAAAGGAACATTTCAACTGATCTCAAATTGACAAATCATGTATCAACCCGGCGGCTTTTTAGTAGAGGCACTTTCTTCTGTCCATATCGGCAATGGATATATTCATTGATACCTCTTCTTACGTGAAATGGGATCACATTAGAACCATATAGTGCCCAGTTATCAAAATTGGTTTTATTTGTTTTTTGGAGGGGAGGCGGGATTTGAACCTGACTCACTCAAGAATCGTAAAACAAACTGGGAAGAACATAAGTCGCCAATTTTTGGGGGGAGAGGGGGTGGAACTACCAGTTTGTAGAACAAGTTTAATGAAATGGATGCACGGAAAATAGACAGCAAATTCGCTTCTGGGTAATGGTGAAAATAATAATAATGATTGAAGATTTTTAATTTTTTCTGACAGCAAAGACAGCCTCGGAGCTGTGACATGAAGAGGGCACGGGCAGGGAGGGGGTGAAAAACTGGGAGGGAGAAATATTTTGGGCACGGTGTTTATAACGCTGGGGTTGGGGCGGTGGGTGGAGAGGGAGAGTCCAGCTTTAAACGGTGCTGCTAAGCCTTTTCCACCTGGAGCTGAAGTACGCCCCCCCCCTCCGCGATGTGTGTGTGTCTGTGTGTGTGTGTGTGTGTGTGTGTGTGTGTGTGTGTGTGTGTGTGTGTGTGTGTGTCTGTGTCTGTATGTATGTGTGTGTCCGCGCCACCTCCTGGACAACAGCTCCACATCGCCAAACAAGTGTACGAGAGGAGGCGGCGGCAATCCCGGGATCGCTCGCTCTTTTTTTTATTATATATCCATATTAACCCTCCACGCTCACACACACACAGACACATACACAGAGCAGCTCCTTGCTCCATCGGCAGCCGCGGCGGGCATGGCTCTCCGAGCCGCTTTGCAAGCGATCCTCGGCTGCCTGCTCGCGGCTTCGGCCGAGATCTCCAAGGAAGGAGGCTGCAAAGTAAAGACGGTGACCGTGTCCACCCTGCCCGTGCTCCGGGAGAACGACATCAGCTTCCACGGCGTGCTGGCGGCTGAATCCAAGCTCTACCTGTTTGTCCGCAACGACTTGCCCGGCGAGATCTTGGTGGCAGATGACCTAGAGAACACCGAGCTACCTTACTTCACCCTGGGTGAGTTCGCATGTGTGGAGGCTGAGGGAGGAGGGGATGACACCAAAGGAGGTGGTTTGAGGGGATTACCCTTTCAGCAGACGCCTTACAACTACTTTTCTTAAGCATGTCCAATAGATGTTTTGCTTAGATCAGGACTTGTGCACAAAGCGTGAGGAGAACATATTATATTTCTGTTAAGGGCAGGGAAACGATGCATTTATAGATAGCAGAGAGCAAGACTTTGCCGCTGTTGTGATGTGAATGAGTTGAGAATGGAAGGTTGGTCTGAAATCTGCCGACGGCTCAGTCACATTTGGAGGTGTTGATATGGTTGCAAAAGTGTCATCCGATCAGGAGAGAGAGCGGGACACACGGAGATCTCAGTGCGTTGTGCGCTTTCAATGTCTTTGCATTATTGCAGATGTCACAATCTGGGATTTTTTTTTACTCCGTGGAGGAACGGTATTGACCCTGTCAACATTCCTGCTTTTTAATTAGGAGCGGTTCGTTGTAAAGTGTCTCCACTGTGTTCGTAACCTGCTCTCATCGCGGGAAATGTGATGACTTTGGTGGAACCTTTCAGAGCTTGAGATGGGTGCTCCCCGGGTGGGATGGAAGGTGTTTCGCGGTCCTAATGCCCGCGTTATTTATGGCAACGGGAAAATAGAGTTTGAGCTCAGATGACACTCTAAAATAGGACAGAAAAAATGAAGTGTAAATTATGACTGGCAGACGAATAATTTCCAAAATCTTAGCGTTCACGGTTCATTTACTTGGGTTAGAATTGCTTATGTCTAGAAGGGATTTAAATTATATTGGCGTTCTCTTTCAACGTAATGTGCAGTCTTTCGATTTTACTGTTTTCAATTTGAAAGGTAGGAAGTCATATACTGCAAACAAAACCGGTTCCTGCAGACTTCCCAAAGATGGAAAAGCAGAAACATTAGAAAGTGCAGGAGTATTTGTTTCTGAAGGTTCTTAAAGTTTATTGCAAAGCGCTTCGCATCTCGATAAAGAGGAATTTCTTTGCAGGTCTTACAGTATTGCAGTCATGGAATCACATAGCATGGAAACATGCCCTTCAGACCATTGAATTTATTAGTTACTAACCCCACATTAATCCCATTTTTTATTCCCTTCACATTCCCATCCATCACTCGCCTATACATGGGGGGGGGGTGAATTTACAGTGGCCAGTTATCCTATTAAAACAACTATGTGGGAAGAAGCTGTAGCCCCATGAGGAAGCCCACATAGTTCATGCCACTACTCTGGAGATCAGGGTTGAAGTTGCAGCTCTGACATCTGCACCCCTATGCCATCCATATTTTATCATTAAGTCATCGTTAAGTATGACTTCATAAAATAAGAAATACTGTAGTTAAAGCTTCTTCAACAGGAGAGAAAATAGTATGGAAAACCTTATCTGAAAACTTCAAATTGTGCACTTGGTGGGCTAAAATCATCCCTACCAAAACCATCAAAATGTGAAATTTCATACACAGAGGAAATCCTGCATTGCCATTCTGTAATTGTGCATGTATACCATGCACTTTCAGGCAGCCCGGTTCAACTTACTGTAAAGTACAAGAGAAAATACAATTGCAAGATATTTTGGAGCTTATCTTGCAACTTTTATAACTTTAGGATTTTCCCAAGTGTTTTAGCCAATGAAGCAGATTGTACCTTCTCAGCAGAAGTTACTGATTTGATGTGGACCAACATGATGACCAAACATGTGCACAGCAAGGTTCCCTGTAAGATAAATAAACTACAAATAACCTACTATTTTGATTTGATGATCTTGATTTGAAGAAGTGTTTTTTTTTGTGAGATGCTTGTATGGTTTGTTTCTAGTGATAGTGTATTAGTAGGCCTTCCTGACCCAACAAGTTACACTGCCCAGCAGCCCATTTATTTAACCCTAGCCTATTCACAGGACAATTTGCAATCACCAATTAACCTACCAACCAGTTCGCTTCTGGACTGTGGTCAGAACCAGAGCACCTGGAGGAAGCCCACATGGTCACGGCTAGAATATACAAACTTCTTATAGCCAGTGGTAGGAAATGAATCTGAATCTCTGGCGCTGTAAAGAGTTATGCTAACCACTGTGCTACTGTGTAGTTGCATCAAAGATAATCAGAATCTTCTTGCCTTTGTTGACCAGTCTTGCAACCTGCTTGACAACAGTATCCTAAACACAACTGATCCTGCAGATGCTGGAAATCCAGAATAATGCTCACAAAATGCTGGAGGAACTCAGCAAGTCAGGCAGCATCTACAAACTGGATTAAAGACCTGACGTTTCGGGCTGAGACCCTTCATCAGTCCTATTCCTCTCCATGCATGCTGCCTGATCTGCTGAGTTCCTAAAGCATTTTGTGTGCTTTACAACAGTATCCTCCTCCATTGTTATACAGTTGGGTATGACCGTACTTGCCTGATTTCATACATAATCAGTTCCGATCAGAGAGTTGTCTGCTTAGTTTCCCCCTCACCATTGCCTCTGATATCACTTCAGTCCCCGAAATAATTTTCCTTGACAACATCATAAATTGTACAGCATTGTTTTTTTTTTCATATATATATCTGCAGCTCGCTTTTCTACCTCACCACTACCTCTTTCACATTCAATTCCATACGAGTAGAAAATTCCGTCAGTGAAGTTTTCAGAATCTCAAATTATTTATCTTTGGATCTGTTACAAGCTTTGTTCAGTTACCACCAATTCCATCCCAGTCTCTTCTACGATTATAAAACTGAACCAGACTGTTTGCAAACTTGGTGTCATATGTAACTGTAAGGTAAGGTTGAATCATGTATCTGTTCCATCACAAAGTCTGCAGATTTATACCTACTGCCTCAGCTTTCTGCTGTTGAAAACTTCATCCATGCTCTTGTTCCTCTGGACTTGGCTATTCAAATACACATTGCCATGCTTGTTTTAAGCTCTGTTGGCAGTGCAATGAAAAGTTCTGACTTTAAAATTCTATTTCTTGGCTTTGAAACAGCCCGTTGACTCCTCTTCCTTTCACATCTTCAAACTCCTCTAACTCTGTAGTTCCATGGGGTAATAGTCCATTTCCAATCCTGGCCACTTCAATTCTTTCACAAGCGGTCAATGTAGTTTTCGTAAAATGTCCTTCAAAACTGCAGTTCCTTCCTTAATTTCTCTTTTTTTGTTTAACCTAATTTTCTCCTTTAATAATTTTCATTAAAGTCTATCTATTTCATCAAGTTAGTGGTCATTTGCTTCAGTATCTCCCAGTGTGACTTGGTGCTCATGCTGTTTGGTAATATCTTGGGACATTGTTGCTGTGTTCTTTCTGAGTAGCCACCTGCTCTCTCTGAATATTGTCAAGGGGCGTTTTATGCCTCTTTTGAGGGAACAAGTTGGTGTTGTTTTAATATTGCCTTTGAAAGTTAGCTTTTCAGTCAATATGACACTTGCTTCATACTGCTGTTCTCTGTCAGATTACATTCCTTGGTCCCTGGAGTGGAGTTGAAACCACAGTTTTGTGACTCAGAGGTGAAAGTGTAATGGCTAAGGAAAAACAAATAGCCTTCACAACAGATATTTCAGTGCAGCCTCTTATGATCTCAAACATGTTTTAGTCATTAGTTGCATTTGGCTGTTTTTGTTGACAAGATAAAGCATGTTAGTCCATGATGCTTAAAATTTAATTGAATCTTTTTGTTGCTTTTGTAAGATTGAGCAGCTCACTCTTCAAATGCATTATGCATCAAACAAAGCTCAAAACACAAATTTAATTGATTATGGTTGACAAGGTAAGAACCAATTCCTCCAAACAAAAACAGAGAGTAATGGCAGATCCTAGGCAAGCAACCTTACAGTGACAGATCCCCTTTTCCCACCTTTGCCGCCACACCCGGATTGCTTTGCTTTATATGACTCGCAATTTGCATCATGTTGGCAGCCAGTTTTTGCTTGCCGCTGCAACAGGAGGCAAATGCCCTAAATCATTGCCTAAAAGTGTACTCAATGCAATCAGATATTTGCTGTATTGTTATGTTTCCCATTTCCATATCTGCAAAATTTATTTCCTTGCAATTAGTGGAAGGGAACAAACACTGTGTAAATTACAGAAGAGAAACTGGGTGCAGATACTTTGCTTGTAGAATAGATACAGTACTATATTATAGCTAGGGTTTCCTAAGATTTTTGTACAGTACTGTAGTAATTTTATGTATGGCACTCTTCTGTTGCTGCTGCTGCAGAAAAATCATGACATATGTGAATGATGATAAACCTGATTTCGATATGGATCTTTACTGTGGACTGAGAGTGGGAAGGAGGCAGGAGGAGGGAATCATGATTGGTAAAAGAGGAAGGAAGAAGGGAGGGAACAGGAAGCACTAGAGTGACATTGTGTAATGATCAATAAACTGATTGTTTGGAATCAAATTACCTTGCCTGGTGTCTCTGGGCTGGTGTATCTGCACCTGCAACCTTCCCTCCCAGTCTGTGGTATTCTTCTGCGACCTGATCAACACCCTTCCCGCGGTGCTCCACCCTCGCCATTCCCAACATCTCTTGCTCCCACCAGATTTACAAACACACTCTCCGCTCCTTGTTGGCAAATGCAGTACTGTGTACAAGTCTTAGGCACCCTAGCTATATATATATGTGCCAAAGACTTTTGTACAGTATTGTATGCACATTTTTTATATCGTCAGATTCTTTATCAGGTTACATCATCAGTTGCAGGGTGCTTGAAAGGCTTTTTCAGATTCTGGGAGGATAGACTTGGTTTTGTAATCAACCTGAAGCCAGTGATATGCCAACAGAACCTTCCTGATTCAATATTGCTGTAAATTACAAAAATCCATGCAGCTATGTTCTGAAAAGGATATGAGAAGAACATGACCAAAAGTTACTTTGGATAAGATCATTTGGGAAAGTGATTAAATGTCTCTGAAATCTGTCTCTCTAAATCAGGTTTTGATTTTCAGAATTTCGAATTTTGCTGTTCAGAGGTTTATAATGCTCTTGCAAACTGTGTGAATACCGCACCATTTTCAGACACGCAGTTTGGGGAATAAGTGTGGTTACTTGATCATTATTGTATTATTAGCATTACATTTAATGCTTGTTATGAACACATAGTATAAAAATATTTATTGGATCAATTTATGGAGGGGTAGCAAGGGAATGCAATATGTTCTATGATATTAAATTGTAAAATATTTCTATGGGCACAACAGTGATTATAAGATCATTTTGATCACATGTCAACATTATATTTCAACAGTGAGGACTTGTGGTATGGTACCAGAGAATTACATTTTCTCCTTTCTGATAAAATGGAATAGCATCAAACATTCCCCAGTGAAATACAGCATTTTATTGTATCTGGCCTGTAATTTTGCCTCAAAAGTTTGTCTTATTCCTATATAGAGCTGCCTTTCTCCACCCCAACAATTCTGATAGAAATAGGATACTTACTGTTAAATGATCACTGTTTTATTATGCATAGACATACTTCATGGGTAATTCGTTTTATGTCGAAAGCTCACAACCATCGGTGGGAGGGCTTTCATTTCTTACCTATGTGTTGCAAATCATCATTTGATTGCAGTTTTCCTTTGTGTGACTTGAATGCACCTTGGCTCAAGCTCCAATGTACAGGATGAGCTGTGATTTCTCAACTTACAGTGGGCTGCATTTGCAACTCTCAATACATTAGGGAAACCGTATCCCGATTTCTTACTCCCAGTATAGTAGGAACCATTTTTTTAAGAAATGCCCAGCTGATTATGGTTCCTGTCTTACTGTTCATTCCTGCATTGTCTAATTTTATTTCGTATTTATGGCACCTGTAACATTTTACTTTTGAATTATCTCCTGCCCATCTTTTTAGTTAATATAAAATAATATAGCAGTCAGGGCTGTTGCCGGACTGCGAGTTGTGAACAATGGACTGGAGAACTGTGGATGTGAAAGTTCAGTATACATTTTCAGTTCACTCAATTGGAAAATAAATATTATTCTGCTGTCTGACAGGCTAATGGACAGAGACACCGGTTACTGTTCTGGCCTTGACACTCGGACGCCATTGCTTTGGGTCTGACCTTCTTGCCTCATCTAGAAAGGTAGATGCACAAGAAGAAAACACTCAGGAAAATAAGGACGGGAGTAAGCCACATGATCTCTTATTCCTGCCCTCCCCCCCTCCCCTAGTTCATTATGATTTTAGCTGATCTATCCCAAGCTTCAGCTGAATGTATGGCAGTGGCTTTGGGAATAATGAGGAACCGAAGCATCCTGGTGTACAATTTCCTGGATCCCTGAAGGTGGCAGCACAGGTTGAAATGATGGTGATGTCGGCATACTTGCCTTTATGAGCCAGAGAATAAAATATAAGAGCAGGGAGGCTGTTACAACTTTTTAAAGCATTGGTTAGGCTACAGCTGGAGTATGTGTTCAATTCTAGTCGGTCCACTATAAAAAGATGTGATAGCATTGGAGAGGTGCGGAAGATATTCAACAGAATGTTATCAGGGATGGAGCCTTTCATTTATAAGGAGAGACTTGGTCTGTTTTTCTTGAAGTGGAAAGGGCTGAAGGGAGATCTAACTGAGGTATACAAAGTTATGACAGGATAGATAGTAGGAAACTTTTCCCATTGTAGAGAAATTTAAAACTAGAACACATAGATATAGGGCAAGGAGGAAGGCAGGTGACATAAAGAAAAGGCTTGTAATCCAGTCATTTGGGAGGGGCAAATGAAGTACCACACACTACACTGCCGAGGAGAACTCTTGACCGACAGTAAAGTCCATTCTGGATTTCACATTAGTTAAAGCGCTCAAGATCTTTCAGAATTTTTATTGGCATCTTTGAAATTAAGAATTCTGAAATGATTATAAATGAAATAAACATATTTTTTAAATTATTTGAACATCTACAATGAATAAATAGAGCCATGAAGTATTATAGCCCAGAACCAGACTCTTTAGCCCATTGAATCTATGCTGGCTATAAACCATCCATTTATCATCTGCATTAGTCCCATTTTTGCAATCTCCCCAGACTTTCATCAATTACCCCAGATTCTACCATTTTCCTAAACAGCAGGGGCAATGTAGTCATCAATTAAC
Organism: Mobula birostris; assembly: GCF_030028105.1. Classification (NCBI taxonomy): domain Eukaryota; kingdom Metazoa; phylum Chordata; class Chondrichthyes; order Myliobatiformes; family Myliobatidae; genus Mobula; species Mobula birostris. The sequence continues at coordinate 31,990,989 of NC_092391.1, read as the reverse complement.
CCACCAAACAATTGTCTTTGGAGTGGGGGAGGAATCAGGAGTACCTGGAGGAGACCCTGTTGGAACACATTCCAGACAGTGGTTCTCTCTGTGCCACTCTGCTGCTCAAATACCAACCAAATATATTTCAAACACAATAATAAAGTCTCAGTTACCTCATACTTAGGTTTTCCTTGCAACTGTAAATTCCCATTTCAAGTCAATAGGCAATCTGTCACAATGGCGGGGCATTGGGAGCAAGGGAGGACCCAAATGCAAGACACATCTTGTGAGGTTACTCAGATTGAGTTTATTGTTTGATACCAGGAGAGCTAGGCAGGAGCAGGAGTAGCAAACTGGACAAGGACTAGGCTGGGACCAAGGGTCTGGGATAGGACTTGGAATCGGCTCCCAGAACTAGAGGAGACATGAAGAGGCTAGGGTATGGACTCCGAGCCAGAGACTAGGCAAGGACCCAGTACCTGGGTCCTGCCTCTGGCTCGGACCCCAGAACCAGGCAAGGACATGACATGGGCTAGGGAGAGGAGGAACATGGGAACACAGCGCCTCGGTCTCAGGAGAGCAGGTACATGTAACCATGGACACATACACAGAACACAGAGTCGGGACCCCTCCTGGGGTACAGGACATAGGGCCGGGACTCACACACAGAACAGAGAGCCGGGACCCCTCCTTGGGTACAGGACGTAGGGCCGGGACTTATGACCCTCCACGGGGAAATGGCAAGACGGCCTGACCTACCCCACGGAGGCGAGGACAAGACAAGACAAGACATGACTCCCCGCGGGGCAACGGCAAGACGGCCAGACTTACCCCCATGGAGGCGAGGACCAGACAAGACAAGACCGATACGAATGAACACCAGACAGTACCTATCTAGCTCCGGTGATGGAACGAGACCGAAGTGCAGGCGGGGGCTGCAGACGAGGGCTAGAGGCGAGAGGGGCAGAGAAGGGATTCAGACAAAGGGGAAGGACAGGAATCACAGACCGCCAGGGCCAGCACTTGACTCAGAACTGAGAAGCTGCCAGGACCAGGACTTGACTTGGTGCTTGAATGCCGCCAGGACCAGGACTTGACTTGGCGCTTGAATGCTGCCAGGGACAGGACTTGACTGGGTGCTAGAATGCCGCCAAGACCAGGACTTGACTTGGTGCTTGAATGCCGCCAGGGCCAGGACTTGACTTGGTGCTAAAATGCCGCCAGGGAAAGGACTTGACTTGGTGCTAGAATGCCGCCAGAGCCAGGGCTTGACTTGGAACTTGAAAGCCCCCGGAGCCAGGACTTGACTTGGAGCCTCCGGGTAGTGGCGAGCTCTCGACTCGACCCAGGAACAGTAGACAGCGGTTCTTGATTCCCTCTGGCGGGTTAACTGATGGATCCACCTGGATGAGGAAACTTTGCAGGCTCGCTTCGGCGAGGTAACTGGACAGGGTTGCTCCGGTGAGGAAGGGCGAATTACCGACACTCGCTTGGCAGAGACTAGGCTTGCTCCAGCCAGATGACATCGGCACACTGTGCCTTTGATGACTTTGCAGACGCTCCCGCGCCGAACAGCTGAAAGCCGGAGACTATAAACTACCAGTTCAGCCGAGTGTTAATTGCCTCTAATCACCAAAGTCGAGGGACACGGGAAAACAGGGAATCAACGGTCCAGATCATAACATAAACAAGGTAAATTTAAAGGGACCCCGATCCGGACCATGACACAATCTACCTCTTCATGGCCTTTGCACCTGATTTGTCAACCTGCACTGCACGTTCTCTGTCACTATAACACTAAGTTTCTGCAATCTGTTATTGTTTTCCTTTTGTGCTACCTTGAGGTATTTATGTATGGATGCATCTGTCTAGATGGCATGCCATCAGAAGCTTTTCACTTTACCTTGGTGCATATGACAATAATCAACCGATTACCAATGATGTACCCTATGTCAGATCTAACCTGGCAGAAGATCTGTGAGAAGATGTTCCATCTTAAATGTTGGGCAGTCCCAGAACCTTGTGCTCCACCACTGGACGCCGACTACACTTGCCTTTCTTGTATTTGAGCTAACTCTGAGATCTGATCTTGTGGTTTGCAAGCAGATAAATGCCAGCTGTTCGCCAGGAAACACACAGCACGACTCAGCAAAATTCCAGGCTATTGTAATGTTCCAGGTGTGCTGCTCAGTATGACTTAAGTCAGCTAATCCCATAAGAGCACAATAAGATATAGATTCTGTAAAGCTGGGATTAATATCTTGGTGGAACCGGAGGCAAATTGTTCCCATTTCTAATTCCTTTCACATTGTTGCCTGATGAAATTATATGACAGCATTGTTTGACATACCCTGTCTCGACAAGTAAACGAGCCAGGTTTTGCACCTGCAGAGTGACGAGCTGGATGATAGTCAAGAAGTCTGCTGGTTTCTAACAGAGGCAATAAAATTCTGAACAACACACACAAAATGCTGGAGGAACTCAGTAGGTCAGGCAGCATCTATGGAAAAGAGTAAACAGTCGACGCTTTGGGCTGAGACCTTTCTTTGGCTTTCTGAAGAAGGGTCTCACCCCGAAACGTCGACTATTTTCTGCTTTTCATAGATGCAGCCTGGCCTGCTGAATTCCTCCAACATTTTGTGTATGTTGCTTTGGATTTCCAGCATATGCAGACTTTCTTGTGTTTGTAATAAAATTCTGAATTGACTGTAGCGGATAGCTAAGAATCAAAACTTTTTGTGAATCATTTCCCTGGGCTGTGGTGCGTAGGTTTCTGGAAGACTGTTATGCCAGTCTTTATTTTCTCTCTCTCAAAGCTCATATGTGATCTTACAATGACACTGATACTGATATATTACATGTTCAGCAACTCATCACATACTGTCAGTTTGTGAATAGAGGTGTATAACATGACTTTATGACAACATAGTTATTCAAAGCAGTATGCCAGTGCATAAAATTTTGTTGGATATCAATAGCTTTGTCAAGTTGTTGTCATTTATTTTGTTCAGGGAGGAAAGGCTTCCTAATTATCACAATAAAAGATTTTTTTTGCGGGCTTTGCAGAAATGATCCATTAAAATTGGTGTGACAAGAAGTAGAAGAAACTCAACTTATCTGATCTTTGTTTTCCTTGACAAATCTCTCTTCCTTCTCTTGACTTTTGACTTCTGAAGCTGTGCTGTCTTTTCTGTCGCTATATCATTGAACCTTTCCAAACAGGTTTCTGTACTTGCCACAACACTGAAATGGTCCTCGTCAAAATTTAAAAGTGTTTCCTTTCTCATTTGTATAGCCACTTTTGACATATGAATTTTCATTTTTGTATTCATACTCAAGTGTTTACCCTTCATATTGCTGTGATCCTTCCTACTCTATTGTCCTTTGAGAATTCTGTACTCCTCAAGTCTCCTGTGAATTAAAAACATAATCACACAAATCCTTCAGCGCATTAAAATCACGTTAACTATCAAACACCCTTTTATCTTCAACCTGCACTGTGCTTATCATACTCTTCTCACATTTCCTTGGACTTCCTCAGATTCTCTCCCTCACAGAGATGAATACTGTGGTCCATTAACCTACAAAACTACATGTCTGTGCTGCGTCTAAGGAAACAAGAGAATCAGATGGACATCCACGTGGTCATAGGCAGATATGAAAACTCCAAACTGACAACACCAAAAGTCAGGATTGAACCCAGGTCATTGGGATAGTGACACAGCTGTGCCATTGTGCTGATCCAAGCTCAGACAATGTGCCATCTCTGTTTCTTTTTCCACGCCCTTCGCCGTCTATAGCAACTGGGGGTATAAGCGTCATAGCTACTGTACACCCTGAAATCTCTCAATCTTTGTACCGCTGTCTCTTCAAAATAGATGTGAAAAATTGCTTTGGCCCTTTGGCCCCATAGATGCCGATTAACCCAATGAGTTCTTCCGGCAATCTATTTTTGTTTCAGATTCCAGCAATTCCATTTGCTTTTGTCTCCAAGAATGCCTTGTGTTGATTAGCTTTTGGATTGAATGGTCATACTCATATACTAGCCCTGGTTCTCCTTGGTAGAGAAATTAAATTTATCTTCAGGAGCTGCTAACTATGATCTTCATGGTAGTGATATACACGGCAGACACTCTGTATTCCTTTTGGCTGAGAGATCACATCTCAGTGCTGCCTAAGAAGAGCTGGATTTGGGTGTTCCAGAGAGTTTCAGTGTTACGCAGAGTTTCTTGCAACATGATTTTTGTCTGCAGTGATGTTTTGGGTCCAAGTGAATCAAAGTCAATGATCACTGCAATAGTCATGATCATATGTCATAATACAAGTGATGGTAACATCATCATGGTCAATCATTTGGACAGTGATAAACAAGTGAGGTATTATTCCCATGTAATTTTGTGCTTGGTCATTTTGGAGGTAAGCAAATCAGCCCAGCCATTCCAAATGAAAATTAGAAATACAGAGACTCAACTTTCCAATGTGAAATGCAAACTGTTCAGTGGCCACATCCCTTTGAGGTAATTGTGCTGCCTGATGTGATATCCAAATCATATTTGTTTGAGAGCTCCTAGTTTCAATGAATACTTAGTTACTTACGCTTGGGACATAAGTGCTAAATGCAAAATCAGATACCTACATTGAAGAAGCTCCCATAATCACAGACAGAGTAATAGTCCAGCTCTCCTTAAGTTCTCTAACCAAATGAACACACAATCTTTCTTCATTGAGAATATTGTGTAGCAGCAGCATATCTTCATTTTTTAATGGAGAAAGCTCAAAGCAGAAGTTCTCAGCAAACCCTCTCCCCTGTACTGCCCCATATACAAGTCAGTGAGCAAAGTGCAAAATGGACTTGGCCATCCAAATTTAATTGTATGCGACCATTCAAATATTATTAGAGACATAGTTATACAATATTAGCCTAAGGTAGAAGGAGATGAGTTATGCAGCTCTCGTTACATGCACGTACAGTTCAACTATTCGAGTGATTATGCAGAAAGTTGGAAGTTAATAACTCATCTCCTTTTACCTTAGGCCACAAACTTATCAATCACTCTTGCTGTGGACCACTTACAGGAGGTCCAAGACGCTGACTTCTACAAAGAAGGGATCCGTATGCTCCACGACCGCTGGACTAAGTGTGTAAATGTAGGAGAGGACTATGTTGAAAAATAAATGTGCTAGGTTTTCTAAAATCGACTGCTTCTACCTTAGGCCACTAACTTATCAATCACCCCTCGTAGTTCTGCTCCGGAGCTGGCATGAATATGATGGGCCAAATTGTCTTTTGCACTCTGACCATTCCATGATTGTATGAATAAGTCTGTCCTCACTTGAAAATTGTTTGCTTTATGCACACAGTAAATTGAAATGTGAAGTTATAGAATAACAACAGTTTGAATAAGAATGTGGATCACCTGGACGTCAATGTGATTATCATAATCTGTGGATAACAAACTATTGACTTAAGTGAGTGAACTCTTATTTTGTTGCTCAGTTTAAAAAGATAATTATTACTAAATTATGGAAATGACTTTAGTTCACAATATTGCCTTTCATTATTTACAACCTATGGGGCTTTTTGGGGCAATCTAGTTTTCATTCGATAAAGAACTAGTAGTGGTTTTATTTCCTAATTCTCTATACCACACTCCACTCCAGTTGGTTACATTTATGCTCCTTTTAGTTAGACTGCCAACCACCATTAAAAGTCAGAAGAAGAAGAAGAAGAAAATAAATATAAGGATTACACCGATATTGGTAACTGGATTATTATTGTCAAATGTACTGAGATACAGTGAAAGACCTTGTTCTGTATCTCATTCCTTAAACCTAAGTATGTCAAAGTAGTACAAAGGGAAAAATAATAATGGAATGCTACAGTGCTACAGTTACAGACAAAGTACAGTGCAGGGCGAAAATAAGGTGCAAGAGTAATAGCGATGTAGATGGTGAGGTCAAGAATTCAAGAAGTAAAATGACGTAAGCTGCCCATTTAAAGCTTGGACTAACATTTGCATCTTGTAGTGGCATGGGGAAGTTAAATTCAATAATAAAGAAATAAATAGATACAGTTTTTCTGAACAAATTCCAGAATTTTAAGAATTATTTCTAGTAAATTGTCCACAAGGGTTCTTCCAACTGATGACAACTACAGTGTACAATAAATTTCACTTTCACAAGTAGACGCATTTCAAAATTTCAACAGTCCAAGAGAACTAGAAGAAATTTCCTGTATTTATTGTTGTCCAAATATATATCTTTAAAATACTAGCCAGGCTCTTCACAAATCCGTCTTGCAGAGGCTTCACACCTGACTACTTTGCTTGTACTTTGATATCCATTGCATAATGATGTTCAAAATAAACAATGGGAAAAGTTGGGAGGAGGGGAAAGAAAAACTTTCAACATTATGCGAATCTTCTCTCCACTGAAGTAGATGAGAAGTCTTCATCAGTTGTCATCAGCACTTTTCCCAGAGCATCAGTCAGTCTTCCACAAGAACACAATAAAATAGGAAGAGAAGGCCAATAGGCCCTTCGAGGCTGCCCCATCATTTAATATGATCATGGTTGATCTGTGCTGGCCTCATCTCTTCTTCTGTGCCAGTTCCCCATACCTCTCTATTCTTCAATCTTTCAAATATTTATCAATCTCCAGTTCAATTACTTCTAATAATCCAACTTCCACCCCCACCCCGTATAGTTCATCTTCTAACTTAATGTACTCACAAACAAAATTTTCCACACAACATCATTTTGTTTCCGAACATTTATCTCCATCTTTCATACAAAAGTTCTGATTGTCATCATTGCATATAAATCTCTGAAGTATCCAAGTGCTTGGATATTGTATATATGTTGAATCATTCAGAATACCCTCAACCAGAGTTGGGACCTCAAGAGTTTTTTTTAAAAGCTTTCATCCTGAAAAATTAATCTCCTACTCTTTGGTATTTTATTTGTGTGTTCCATCATTTTGTATGGTTTAGAGTTTCAGCATTTGTAATATTTGCATTAAGGGTTTCGGAAGCATAGGACTCAATCGCTACATGTCGTTACTCATTCTAAAGTGCCTTTGAATGGCTAATTCAGAGAAATGGAAAGCTGTTAGTGGTCACAAAAGGCCTCAATCAGATTTGGCTTGGCTTGCTGTCCTATCACGTTAGAAGATTTGGCTTGTCTTCCTGTCCTGTCACATTACTTGTTTTCTGCCACAGACAATGATCTCCACTGCAACAAAGTACTTGGAGAGATGTTTGTGCCCTTTGACCTGCTGCTTAAGAATAAAGAGGAAGGGAAAAAGAATGGCCTTAAAAGGAATTAGAGGAAGGAAGAGCAAATCATATTTTATTCTGTAAGAAGCTATTGTGAAAGGACCTACAAATCATGAAAAGCATTAAAAATAAGATGATTAAATACACTATGATACATATCTCCTTGAATAATGTTGTCATGAACTTTCTTTTGCCAATTCTGTGACTAAACAATTGCTTTAATTGTTAATTGGGTTAATTAAGCAGCACTAAATTCCTAAACAATTAGGAAAGTACAACTCATGATGATGGTGGGAATATTTCAATTCCAATCCACCTCATTTAACCATTTAATAGAATTTTAAAAAATAATATGGACAGATGAAGTTAGTGTGGTTGATGTTGATTTGCCAAATGCATTTTATGTTTACTAGATGGAGAGTTAAGAATATGGCATTAAAATATAATTAAGTTCATGATGAACTGTGCTGAGAATACCTTAACTGACACGTCTCTGCAGGACTGCATATTAGCAAATGAGGAAGAAATACATTTCGTGATATGAATCCAGAAAAGAAATACTGTTGGAATAGAGCTGGAAAGAATAGCCATTCCTTTGAATAGTTAATGTTTAAGAAGGTCAGTAGCAACACCAGGAAATTATAGGCAGATGATCCTTGGTGGTCAAAATTTTATTAGACATAATTCTCAGGGATGGGTTATACAAGCATCTTAAAAAGCATGGAATTAGAGATGGCATTGATTTGTAGAGGGGCATCAAGTCTCATGAACTTAATAGAACTTTTTGAGGAGATGATTGTTGAGGGTAGGACATTGGATGTTATATGCATAAACTCTACATGCTGTGAAAATGTTTTCTTATAGTAGACTGATCCCAGCGATTAAGTTACTTCGGATCCATGTTGATGTGGTCGATTGGATACAGAATTAGTTTGGACATAGGCCAAAGGGCTGGAGGGGTGTTATTCTGACTGAAAGTCTGTGAATAGTCATGTTCAGCAGGGATCAGTGATGCAATCTTTTTCTTTGAGTTGTATGAAAAAAAAACATGATTTGGATTAAAATGTAGGTCTGATTAATTTTACAGACAACATAAAAATTGGCAGAGATGTGGATCATGAAGAAGGATGTCAGAAGAGTAGAACAACATATAGATCAGTTGGAAATATAGGTAGAGGAATGGCAGATGGAGTTCAATCCTGTGTGAGCTATTGTACTTTGAGAAGTCAAGGAAATGACACAACCCTCGAGATGTTGTGCAGAGAGAGCTACAAATGCAAGTCTGGCTCTCTGAAAATAGCAACACAAGTAGGAAAGGAAAGGTACGTCACATCCAGAAATTCTCCAGTAAGCGGATGATTTCCCTCCACGCCTCTCTGTCGTAGTGGGGAACCATGTACGAGGCAAGTTACAGCCGTGGTTTGCCATTGCCTTCTGCTGGGTGAGTTTCCAAAGAAATCACCAGCTCGTAACCCAGCACGGATGGAAAGCATGCAGGGGAGCCGGCTGGATTTGAACTTGGGACCTTTCGTCCCGAAGTCCAGCACTGATGCCACTATGCCACCAGCCGGTTCAACACAAGTAGATAGGCTGATAAAGAAGGCTATATAATTTGGGACACGGAATCCAAAAACTGGCAAGTTGTGTTGTAGCTGCATAAAGCTATAAACTATAATTAAGCCACATTTGCACCATTGCATGCAGTTCTGGTTGCTATATTACAGAACGGATTTGGAGGCTTTTCTGAGGTGCGGAAGAGGTTCACCTGTTCAAAGGTTCAGAGGTACAATTTAATGTCAGAGAAATGTATACAATATACATCCTGAAATGCTTTTTCTTCGCAACCATCCATGAAAACTGAGGAGTTGAATGACAGTTAAATGTTAGAACCCCAAAGTTCCCCCCAGCTCCCCCCTCCCGCATGTAAGTGACAATGAGCAACAATCCCCCCCTCCCCCCACCGGCAAAAAAAAGCATTGGCACCCCCACTGAGCACTCAAATGTGAGTGAAGCAATAGCAAAGACACAGTCTTGCAGTTAACCAAAGACTCCATGTTTCACCTGGTATTCAACATACCGCAGGCTATCTCCCTCCCTAATAAGGGAGAAAGAGATACCTCCATTTTCCCAGCGAGCAAGGAGACATAACAAGCAACTCGCTGGTTGACGATGTCAAAAGTCTGTTATGTTACTTTTTTCGAGCTCTGTGTCTGAAGAGTGCAAAGATCCTGGGTCTCCAGAAACACAGCAGATATCCCGACTCTCCCAACAACACATGGGCCTCCTGTTGTGACACCGACCCTCGACCCACCTGTCCCGCAAAGAACCGTAGGCAGCGTGTAACTCCAGGTCAGAGTCTTCAAAAGAACCCTGAAAGGGAAAAATAGAGATATTAAAGATGGAAATAGAGCAGTTTCTGAAGCAAAGGAGTCGCCATTAAGCACCATTAACCCTCCTAAGCTCTGCCTTCAATAGCCTGGATTAGAGACTATTTGCCATTAAGAAATTGTGGATAAACTTGTAATATTTTCTCTGGAGCATTGGAAACTGAAGGGCAAAGTGGTGGAAGTTTATAAAATTATGAGAGGTATGGAGAGGGCAGCTGTTAGTTTTATTCCCAGTGTGTAAATGTCAAATACATGATAGGGGTAGCTTTAAGGTGAGATGGGAAAAGAAGATGTAAGTTTTTTACCTAAGTGTAGGAGATACCTGGAATTTACTGACAGGGGAGGTAATAGAAGCAGATGTGACAGCAATATGTAAGAGGCATCTAGAACAAGTACAGGAACAGGCAGGGTTTGGAAAAATATTGACCAAGTATAGCCAGATGGTTAAATTAGCATAGTGCTTTACCCATGCTCCATACCTGAAGTGAAAGCACTGCATGTATTTTCAATCCACAGCAACTGGACTGTGCACCGTGGATTACATTTACCATGGTCTTCATTCATGCAGAAATTCAGAATCAGAATCAGAATCAGAATAAAGTTTATTATCACTGGCATGTGACGTGAAATTTGTTAACTTAGCAGTAGCAGTTCAATGCAAAACATAATCAGCAGAGAAAAATTATTAAATAAAATAAAAATAACAATAAGTAATTAAATCAATTACATATATTGAATAGATTTTTTAAAAATGTGAAAAAGCAGAAATACTGTATATTAAAAAAAAGTAAGGTGTCGTGCAAAGATTCAATGTCCATTTAGGAATCGGATGGCAGAGGTGAAGAAGCTGTTCTTGAATCGCTGAGTGTGTGCCTACAGGCTTCTGTACCTCCTACCTGATGGTAACAGTGAGAAAAGGGCATGCCCTGGGTGCTGGAGGTCCTTAATAATGGACGCTGCCTTTCTGACACACCGCTCCCTGAAGATGTCCTGGGTACTTTGTAGGCTAGTGCCCAAGATGGAGCTGACTAGATTTACAACCTTCTGCAGCTTCTTTTGGTCCTGTGCAGTAGCCCCTCCTTACCAGACAGTCATACAGCTTGTCAGAATGCTCTCCATGGTACAACTATAGACGCTTTTGAGTGTATTTGTTGACATGCCAAATCTCTTCAAACTCCTAATAAAGTATAGCTACTGTCTTGCCCTCTTTATAAATACATCGATATGTTGAGACCAGGTTAGATCCTCAGAGGTCTTGACACCCAGGAACTTGAAGCTGCTCACTCTCTCCATTTCTGATCCCATCCCTCTATGAGGATTGGTATGTGTTCCTTCATCTTACCCTTACTGAAGTTCACAATCATCTCTTTCGTCTTAGTGACGTAGAGTGCCAGGTTGTTGTTGCTGCACCACTCCAATAGTTGGCATATCTGACTCCACGTGGTATTTGACCTATGCCTAGCCACATAGTCATTTGTATATAGAGAGTAGAGCAGTGAGCTAAGCACACACCCCTGAGGTGCGCCAGTGTTGATCGTCAGCGAGGAGGATATGTTTTCATCAATCTGCACAGATTATAGTCTTCCAGTTAGGAAGTGAGGATCCAATTGCAGAGGGAGGTACAGCGGCCCAGATTTTGCAACTTCTCAATCAAGATTGTGGGAATGATGGTATTAAATGCTGAACTATAGTCCATAAACAGCATCCTCATGTAGGTGTTTGTGTTCTCCAGGTAGTCTAAAGCCGTATGGAGAGCCATTGAGACTGCGTCTGCCGTTAACCTATCGATTCTATTGCAAAAATAGTGTTAACTTATGTAATAATAAAGAAACCCTCCAGACATCTTATTGCCAGGAGAGGCTGGAGGGCCTGAGGGGGATCTCTGTCACTGCCTTGCATGAAGATTATTACTTCAGTGGGCACTATTTTTCTTTGGCTGGTCAGGTGAGTCAGTTCCACTTGGAGCTCTTCCTCTTCACACCACTCCCTCATTGCAATGTCCATTTGTTAGGCAGCACTACTTCCCAGTTGTTGCAAGAGGACAATTGTGGTGTGCCCTTTGTCCTTTCAAGAAGTGGTTGCAGAGATCACACCTGCAAGACTAAATGCTGGCAGTTGTGTACTTGTGAAACAGCAATGGAATATGCTGTACTGAAACTAAAATAGCAAGGTATTTCATATAGTGCATAGTTCTGTGAAACTTGTAATCTTGGGCTTTATGGGATGCACACAAATAGCATCAGTGTGAGCCTCAATGCTCCAATGAAGTAATTTCTACACAAGATTTTTTTTCGTTTTGTACTGAGCTGAAAAAGCTATATAGTGACTGAATATGAAGGGTAATCATAAGATAACTTGTTATAAATTGCTTCCACCTTGTAATAATTTGCAAAGCAGAGACATGAACAAAAATGATTAAAGTGAAAGTTAGAAAAAAGTGCATAGGCATAATTAGAACTCTGTTGAAATGAAATCTGTAATTTGTTTTAAAGCATTAGTTAGCATGCTGTTTGAAAGAGGAATTAATGTAAGTGAATTGAAGAGTATAAATTGCTTCATATGAGGGAGGTGCGGAGAAAATGCTGCCATATATTTCTGGACCAAATGACTAAAATTTTATGACCTCACAGTATATTTAAAATACATTCTTGAATGCAAGAGGTATTTAATGGAGTCATGAAATGGAATTTTCAGACAGTGTTTGATGTTGATATTGATATTTGATATAGAGTCTGCTGGTTTATGCCATCATTTCTCAGTAATTCCAAATTGATTTTTTCAATTTCCACAAGCCTATTTATACCATCAGTCGCTTATTTTAGTCTCTGCTGTAGGAAGTCTTGGCTGATTATCAGTGCTCCTTAATTTTTGAACATCTCATGCCATTTTTCTTTGCCTTTTTGTCAACTCATCAGTGGCTATTTTATTAGCTACCTCCTGTACCTAATAAAGTGGCCACTGATGTATGTTTATGTCTCCCTATTGCTCTAGCCCATCCACTTCAAGGTTCGATGTATTGTGTTTTCAGAGATGCTCTACTGCACACCACTATTGTAACATGTGGTTATTTTAAGTTACTGCCACCTTCCTAACAGCTTGAACCGGTCTGGCCATTCTTCTGAGACCTGTGTGTGTTGCTTTTCAGACCTCTGTCACACTCAAGGCAATTTCACCCACAGAACTGTCGCTCTGTGGATTTTTGTTTTGTTTCTTGCATGCTTCCCTGTAAAGTTTAGAGACAGTTATGCATGAAAATACCAGGAGTTTCTGAGATAATCAAACCAGCATTCTGGCACAAATAATCATCCCACAGTCAAAGTCACTTTGTTCATATTTCTTCTCCATTCTGATACTTGGACTGAACAACTTCTTGACCATGTCTGCTTTATTGCTGTCACATGATTGGCTGATTATATATTTCCATTAACAAGCAGGTGTACTAGTGTATCTAAAAAAGTGGCCACTGAGGGTAGTTTTTACGTAATACTGCCATTAATGGGGAAACACCTGATAACAATGTCAAATCTGAAGATTACTTCATTTCAGCAAGGCCCATGTCCGTTTGTCATTCGTGATGATGTGAGCTAGACGGTAGTGGGGATATAACCAAACTTATTGGCATATTTCCATTATGCCAAGTTGTATTGAAACCCACTGAAGGCCTTCCCCATGGATGTAAGGCAAGGGTTCCCAACTTGGGGTCCGTGGACCCCTTGCTTAATGGTATTGATCGATTGCAGAAAAAGGTTGGGAACCCATGATGTAAGGGATGCAAGTTGAGCATTCATTAGTACCTTTTGAAGTTGGAGAGCCTTTGATTTATTTTCATTAGTTTTTGCATTTATGGTCTTTCTTATTGCTTTATTTTGACTCTATCATGCACTGCCTTCACTCCCTTTATTCTCTTTAGGCTTCCTTTACAATCTGAAGTTTATCAACACTTCTTACCTGATTATCTTTCTTGTAAGGTTAGTTTTACAAGTTTTGCTCTAGTACTTAATACAATATGGATAAAGGCTCTTTCGCCTATGTTAGTTCCCAGCAGAGGAATCCAGTAGTGTAGTGATTAGCACAATTCTTTATAGTACCGGTGATCTGGGTTCAATTCCCACCGCTGTCAGTAAGGAGGTTGTACTTTCTCTCCATAACCGCATGGGTTTCCTCCAGGTGCTCTGGTTTCTTCCCATCCCACAGTCCAAAGGTGTACAGGTTGCTAGGTTAATTGGTCATTATAAATTGCCCCATGATTAGGCTAGGGTTAAATTAGGTGATTGCTGGGAGGCACCAGAAGGGAAGGGCGTGTTCCACACTGTATCTCAATAAATAAATAAATAAACCAGATCAATTTCCTTTCTTTCTGTACTGAATCATTTTATTCTGAAGGACATGTTCATCAGCTTCCGTTCAATTCATTTGCCATTTCCCTGCACTGGAGGAAAGTTGCAGTTGCAAATTAACCAATATACACACCTTTGGGGTGTGGAAGGAAACCAGGCCACAATGGGAAATCCACAAAGTTACAAGGAGAACATGCAAACTCCATAAACAGCAATGCGGAACAGGATTGAACCCGGATTGCATGACCAACGAGGCGGTATGTTAAATGTTGCACATGATGCTGCCCTTGCTCTTCGCTGGGCCATGAATTGAGCAGCCCCGCAATCTTCAGTCTGCCTTCAGTTGCTCTTACTCTTGACCTTGCATTTGGCCTGCACCCCGTTTTCATTCCACTTTCTGGAGTCCCCTTGATAAATCACTCTGCCACCTCCTTGATATGCTTTCCTTTAAAGGTCATTTTGACCAACTCTTTGCTTACCTCTCCTGGAAAACTCCAGTTGATCTTTCATTGATCCTGTTATAGTTGCTATTCTATAGATTTGCTGTATGCCTACGGGAAAATGAAACTCAGGGTTGTTTCTGGTGACATGTACTGTATGTACTTTGATAATAAGTTTACCTTGACTCTCAATATGTTTTATGTCCCTATGAAATGACATAGGACATTGCTTTGTAGTAAAGATGTTATATAGGTCAAACTGCTGATGCCACTGAGAATCATCTGTTGCTTACTTGCTATGGTTTCTAGATTGGTTGCAGAGTGTAACAATAAAATATGATCTGACCATTGTTCTGACTTAATTCTTTAATTATCATGGTCATGTGGATTATAAACACGATCTTCATATATGCTCTTTACTCAAAGAGAGCTGAAGTGGGATGGTACCAACACTCAAGATGTTGATATTAACTAACTTCAAAACAAAAATCTGCCTGAATTCAAATAAACTTCTTCAGAATGTGGTGTAAATACTAAAGTTAGATTTGTGCTCAGTCTGGTCAAGTACGTCAATACCTTGGGTAACTTTTGACAGTTGATCATTTGAAAACCTGATATTGTCATCACTGTTCCTGGGACACGAACTTCGGGTCCAGTTTTAATGGAGTTTCATCTAACCTGGCAGAATCAGTAAAATTGCTCTCTTGTAAAGTAAAGAGGGTTTGTAACATACATGAATCTATTATAGTTACACTTCAATAAATACTTCAGTGTACTGTTTGCAGTCCTGATCATAATCCCCATTGTTTTCTTGTTGAATTTGTTGGAATGACACTAACGCAGTGCAAATTTTGTGCCTCTCACTATTGACATTCCACACTTTAGTTTTAAGTTGCAAACTGCTGTAGTTTTCTCTTGCAGATGGCAAACATCTATCGGGACTTGTTAGTACTTTAAAAATAAAAAAAAATAACAGCCATAAGCTAGGGCATATGAATTGATGCGTTGTAAAATCTGTTAATCCCAGAAATCTCTTTACCAGTACTGTGTTATATAAATCAGCAACCCTTTAAGTATATTGCTTTCTAAGCACATTTCTGCCAAAGAATTTGAAATTGCTGAACCAATCAACTGGCCTTAACTGCAAGTTAACCACACCACATATTATTAATGTGCCAGTGTTAGTGGCTTGAAACTCGTCTTCATGAGTATCTCTTCTGAAGAACTTGCTGTTCTTTACTCAATAAGAGCTGAAGTGGGATGGTACCAACACTCCAGATGTTGATATTAAATCACTTCAAAACAAAAATCTGCCTGAATTCAGATGAAGCTTTTCCTTCAGGATGTCACCTTCCTTTTTAAGCCTAATCCAACACAGTGAAAACCACTCCCCACCATTGATCGCATCTACCAAGAGTACTGCTGCAAGAAAGCATCATCCATCATCAGGAGCTCCACCATTTAGTACATGCTGTCCTCTTGATGTTGCCATCGGGAAGGAGGTACAGGTGCCTTAGGTCCCACATCACCAGGTTGAGGAACAGTTAATACCTTCAACCATCAGGCTCCAGAAATAGTGTAGACAATTTCATTCACCAAAACACTGAACTGATCACTGAACACAACCTATGGATTCACTTTAAAGAACTCTACAACTTATTGATTTACCATCTATTTATTTATTTATTTATTTATTTGTTTGTTTGTTTGTTTGTTGTATTTGCACAGTTTGTCTTCTTTTGCATTTGGGTTGTTTGTCAGTCTTTGTGTTTGTGTAGTTTTTCATTGATTCTATTGTATTTCTTTGTTCTACTGTGAACACCCAGAAGAAAATGAATCTTAAGGTAGTGTTTGGTGATGTATATGTACTTCGATAATAAATTTATTTTGAACTTTGAACTTTGAAAGTAAAAGTAAAACTTGATTTTTTTTTATTGAGATACAGCATGGAGTAGGCCCTTCTGGCCCTTTGAGATATGCTGCTTAGCAACCCCCTGATTTAATCCTAGCCTAGTCATGGGACAACTTACAATGACCAATTAACCTACCAACCAGCATGTCTTTGGACTGTGAGAGGAAATTGGAGCACCTGGAGGAAACCTGTACAGTCATGGGGAGAACTTACCAACTCTTTACAGGTAGCATGAGAATTGAACCCGGGTCATATGTCTGTAAAACAATGAGCTAACCACGAGGCTACTGTGCTGCCCTTTTAAATTTATTTTAATTTATCATTCAGTGTATCCAAGTCATGGAATGGACACTCTTGTAAGTAATTTTATCAAATTTTTCTTACTTAGTACCACCCCCAATCACGACTCAGTGCTGGTGAACTTAATATGTGTTGGTCTACCCACCCTGCTTTTCAGGAACTCCTTCATTCAGGTGAATGCGGCTTCATTGTAATCTAATAGGGTTTCAAAGGAAATTAGGAAACCAGGGTCAATTCGTGTTTGTGTGACTACTGTCAATTATTGACTCTACCCATGAAGGATTGGTGGCACAAGTCAGTTGGCAGCAGCACCAGTGGTATTTAAAGACAGCAACTCTTAAGTATCTGCTGAAACATTTTGGGGGTGACCTCTGCTGTTAGTAAGTGATGGTTTCAAAGTCCTTGTAACATCGACAACACAATGAACTCTAATAATTGCATGATCAGCTGTAAGGAGTGGATCTGATTTAAATATTTCAATTATTTTAAGTGGGCAAAGTGAACCATTTCATAGTGCTTGTAGTAGTTGTGTATCTCTTTGAAAGAGCTCAAAGCACCATTTGGTTTTGGCTCTGCTTCAAGCCCTCTCATGCTGGTGACCTACTCTATACACATCGCGGCAGCTGCATTGGTGAATTCTAACATTTCCACTTGAATTTCTGCTTTCCTCTTATGTACATCAGTCCTCAAGCTATCATTCAAAAGTGGGCCCTGTCTTTAAGAAGTTCCCTTTAAATTGTGGCTGTTCTGTCAGCTATCCCACTTATCCAGTCTGCAGACCACCAGTAATGAAGCCTATGTGTTATTGGGAGCTTGTCAACCTTATTGATTAAATAGTCATTCATTGAAACTGACCACTGACCCCTCTGATCGCCTGCAGTTTCATGTCATGTTGCTTCTCTGTGTGGTTTTAAAATAAAAGAAAAGGACTTATCAATCTGTATACTTGGTGATTTGTAAAAGATTTTTTAAAGTAAATTAAAACTAGACAGTTAATTAATTTCAGTGTCTGATAGAAAGTAGCATTAATTTTGAGTGGATGAGAATATAAAAGCAAGCATGTAATGCTGATGCCTTATAAGGCTTTGTCAAACTGCAGTGGGGGTATTGTGAACAGTTTTCGGCCCCTTATCTAAAAAAAATATGTTGGCATTTCAAAGGATCAGGAGGAGGTTCACAAGAATGATCCCAGGAATGAAAGGGTTAATACAAGAGCATTTGATGGCTCTGGGCCTGTACTCACTGGAGTATAGAGAAATGAGGGGGATCTCACTGAAACATTGAATTTGACTAGCCATAGAGTGGACACGGAGAGGATGTTTCCTATAATGGGGGAACCTTGGTCAGAGGCATAGCCTCAGAATAGGAGGATGTTGCTTTGGAACAGAGGTGATAAGGAATTTGTTAAGCCAGAGAGGGTGGTGAATCTATGAAATTCATTGCCACAGGGGGCTGTGGAGGTTAAGCCATCAGGTATATTTAAAGGGGAGGTTGAAAGGTTTTTGATGAGTCCAAATGTTATGGGAGAAAGCAGGAGAATAGGGTTGAGAGGGATCAAAAATCAGCCATGATGGAATGGCAGAACAGATTAGATGAACCTAGTGGACTAATTTTAAGACCATAAGACAAAGGAGCAGAAGTAGGCCATTCGGCCCATCAAGTCTGCTCCGCCATTTTTATCATGAGCTGATCTATTTTCTCCTATTTAGTCCCACTCCCCTGCCTTCTCACAATAACCTTTGATGCCCTGGCTACTCAGATACCTATCAATCTCTGCCTTAAATACACCCAATGACTTGGCCTCCACTGCTGCCCGTGGCAACAAATTCCATAGATTCACCACCCTCTGACTAAAAAAAATTTCTTCGCATTTCTGTTCTGAAAGGGCGCCCTACAATAATTAAGTCATGCCCTCTCGTACTAGACTCCCCCATCATGGGAAACAACTTTGCCACATCCACTCTGTCCATGCCTTTTAACATTCGAAATGTTTCTATGAGGTCTCCCCTCATTCTTCTAAACTCCAAGGAATACAGTCCAAGAGCGGACAAACGTTCCTCATATGTTAACCCTCTCATTCCCGGAATCATTCTAGTGAATCTTCTCTGTACCCTCTCCAACATCAGCACATCCTTTCTTAAATAAGGAGACCAAAACTGCCCACAGTACTCCAAGTGAGGTCTCACCAGTGCCTTATAGAGCCTCAACATCACATCCCTGCTCCTATACTCTATTCCTCTAGAAATGAATGCCAACATTGCATTCGCCTTCTTCACTACTGACTCAAGCTGGAGGTTAACTTTAAGGGTATCCTGTACGAGGACTCCCAAGTCCCGTTGCATCTCAGAACTTTGAATTCTTTCACCATTTAAATAATAGTCTGCCCGTTTATTTTTTCTGCCAAAGTGCATAACCATACACTTTCCAACATTGTACTTCATTTGCCACTTCTCTGCCCATTCTTCCAATCTATCCAAGTCTCTCTGCAGACTCTCCATTTCCTCAGCACTACCGGCCCCTCCACCTATCTTTGTATCGTCAGCAAACTTAGCCACAAAGCCATCTATTCCATAATCTAAATCGTTGATGTACAATGTAAAAAGAAGCGGCCCCAACACTGATCCTTGCGGAACACCACTGGTAACCGGCAGCCAACCAGAATAGGATCCCTTTATTCCCACTCTCTGTTTCCTGCCAATCAGCCAACGCTCTATCCACGTATGTAACTTTCCCGTAATTCCATGGGCTCTTATCTTGTTAAGTAGCCTCATGTGTGGCACCTTGTCAAAGGCCTTCTGAAAATCCAAATATACAACATCCACTACATCTCCCTTGTCTAGCCTACCGGTAATTTCCTCAAAAAATTGTAATAGGTTTGTCAGGCAGGATTTTCCTTTAAGGGATCCATGCTGAGTTCTGCCTATCTTGTCATATGCCTCCAGGTACTCTGTAACCTCATCCTTGACAATCGACTCCAACAACTTCCCAACCACGGATGTCAAGCTAACAGGTCTATAATTTCCTTTTTGCTTCCTTGCCCCCTTCTTAAATAGCGGCGTGACATTTGCAATCTTCCAGTCCTCTGGAACCATGCCAGAATCTATCGACTTTTGAAAGATCATCGCTAATGCCTCTGCAATCTCCACAGCTACTTCCTTCAGAACACGAGGGTGCATTCCATCTGGTCCAGGAGATTTATCTACTTTTAGCCTGTTCAGCTTCCTGAGTACTTTCTCTGTTGTAATTGTGACTGCGCACACCTCTCTTCCCTGCCACCCTTGAGTGTCCGGTATACTGCTGTCTTCCTTAGTGAAGACTGATGCAAAATACTTGTTCAGTTCCTCTGCCATCTCCTCATCTCCCATTACAATTTCTCCAGCATCATTTTCTATCGGTCCTATATCTACTCTCACCTGTCTTTTACTCTTTATATACTTGAAAAAGCTTTTAGTATCCTCTTCGATATTATTTGCTAGCTTCCTTTCATAGTTAATCTTTTCTCTCTTAATGACCTTCTTAGTTTCCTTTTGTAAGGTTTTATAAACTTCCCAATCCTCTCTCTTCCCACTAATTTTTGCATCCTTGTATGCCCTCTCTTTTGCTTTAACTTTGGCTTTGACTTCTCTCGTCAACCACGGTTGCATCCTTTTTCCACTCGAAAATTTCTTCTTTTTTGGACTATACCTGTCTCGCACATTCCTCATTTCTCGCATAAACTCCAGCCACTGCTGCTCTGCTGTCTTTCCCGCCAGTGTCTCTTTCCAGTCAACTTTGGCCAGTTCCTCTCTCATGCCATTGTAATTTCCTTTACTCCACTGAAATACCGACACATCAGATTTCGGCTTCTCTTTTTCAAATTTCACAGTGAACTCAATCATGTTATGATCACTGCCTCCTAAGGGTTCCTTCACCTCAATCTCTCCAATCACCTCCGGTTCATTACACAATACCCAATCCAGTACAGCCAATCCCCTAGTAGGCTCAACAACAAGCTGTTCTAAAAAGCCATCTCGCAGACATTCTACAAATTCTCTCTCTTGAGATCCAGTGCTGACCTGATTTTCCCAATCTACTCGCATGTTAAAATCCCCCACAATTATCATAACACTGTCCTTCTGACAAGCCTTTTCTATTTCCAGTTGTAATTTGTAGTCCACATCCCTGCAGCTGTTTGGAGGCCTATAAATAACTGCCATCAGGGTCTTTTCACCCCTGCTATTACTTAGCTCAACCCATAAAGATTCTGCACCTTCTGATCCTATATCACCTCCTTCTAATGATTTACTATCATTTCTTACCAATAAAGTCACACCTTCCCCTCTGGATACCTTCCTATCCTTCTGATACACCGTGTATCCTTGTATGTTCAGCTCCCAGAGACATGCATCCTTTAGCCAGGTCTCAGTGATGGCCACAATATCATACCTGCCAATCTGCAGCTGTACAACAAGATCATCCACCTTATTCCTTATGCTGCATGCATTTAAGTACAACACCGTAAGACCAGTATTTGATACCTTTTGCTTTGATTTCACTGCAACTTTATTGCACTGCAACTCATCCCAATGGCTACAAATTTGCCCCATCACCTGCCTGTCTTTCCTGACATCTTTACTGCTCACTATCTTAGATTTATTTCTGTTTTCCCCTTCCTCCGCTCTATCATTCTGGTTCCCATCCCCCTGCCAAATTAGTTTAAACCCTTCCTAACAGCTCTATTAAACTTTCCCGCCAGGATATTGGTCCCCTTCGGGTTCAGGTGTAACCTGTCCTTTTTGAACAGGTCATACTTCCCCCAGAAGAGATCCCAATTATCCAAGAATCTGAAACCCTGCCCCCTACACCAGTCTCTCAGCCTGAAAGATGTTCTTGTGTCTTATGTGTTATGGAATTAATTGGTCAGTATTTTGAAGTCAAACAAGAATGTAGAAAATCCTTATTCACTGGTCGTGTAAGAATTGCCTATCAAAATTGAATAGATTTTTAAGGAACACTTCTCCCCCAAAAAATGAATGGTGTGATGCTAATTAATGTATTTATCATAAAATGTAGAGTGATGTGAAACAGTTGGCTGAACTTTGTACCCATGATGCAATGAGTGGCTGTTGCTAGGCACTGAGCAGATTGCCCCAATGGTCCAAACTGCACTTCAGTTGAGCACCTTCATTAATCACTAAAAATTGGGATTGTAATTAATCAAGCAAGCTAACTGCCATGCCTGACTCCCTTCAATAATAAAGCTTTAATTTTTGGAAAAATTTGCTGAAAGATTTTTTTTTGAAGTTTTTAAATAGTATTAATGCTGTCTCATTTGGCTGTATTCATGAGTATGCCTGCATGGTTGAATGACAATTAAACCTGAGTAGAATTGCCTATTCAAAACATCTGAAATCCATACCTTACACAGACTCCACAGTGTATAAAGATGTAGACCATTCCACCAGATTTCTTGAAATGTTTTGGATAACTTCACATTATTTCTAGTTAAGCGTAATATGAAATAAAAATAACAAATCACACTACACGTGCAAAAATATCGCTAGTCTATAATTCTGTTTCATCCATAAAACTCTGCTTTGTCCCATGGAATTTAGGCTGAAGATTTCCTACTGCAGTTTTTAAAGTTTTGGAAATAAAGCATCTTTAAATTAAAATAAAAAAGTAGCCTTTGCATTGGTTGGGTGATTAAAATTTAACAAGATACACATTAATATCCAAATTGCTTTGAACCCACCCATTTGTTGGAATGCTCAGTGAGGAACTTACATTTACAAATTTTAAGTGCTGCTTTTCAAGGAAGTGTCGTACTATAGGATTTTCCTATTTTCTGTTTCATCTTTCATGTAGCCAGTCAAAATGCTCAGAAAATTGGACAGCTGATGGGAGATGAGAAATGCTTTTTGGAATAGGAACCGGAAGGGACATTTTCATCTCTTGTAAGGAATTCCCCTAGCCTTCCAACCTGCCTTAACTTCACGCTGACTGCATTGAATCTTTTCCTGCTTGTTTCTGACCCCTGTCATCACCTTCAAACACACCCTCACTCTCCAACCATTACCTGCTTTGCAGATTTCTTTCCACCCCTTTCTTACATCTGCTGAATTTCTCCAGGTTTTCTCCAACCTGCTATGGTCCGTGTGACCTCTCCAACACTCTGCCCGCAAGCAATATCATCTCCAATTAGGTTGTAGCTTGTTGCAACTCATTCTCTATACAGATAATGTTTTACACTGTCTGACAGAATTGGATTCCAAAGCTGATTAGTCCCAACCATAAAATTCAGTGCAGCTGTGGGAATCCTGTTCTTCTGGATTTTTCAGTTTTCCGTCCTCAGTATTCTCCATCACCGCAACCAATCAGTCTCTCTAAACTTCACCTGCATAATTTCTGACCAATGCATTGTGTTAAGATGTATGTAGGTCCATCTTTGTAATTTTAGTATTGTTTACTTCAATGGTTAGGTTAACTGATTGCTGTCAATGTCTTCACTGTTTGGGTCAGGAATAAACTTTGCTGTTAATAATTTGGAAATCCAATGGGAAAGCTTGAATGTCAAAAGAATGCAATGAAATCAGGATGGAGTGTCACATGCCTAAAGTTATAAAGAATTTAGTTTTCTCCTCATAAAATAATCATCAAATAATCAATACAACTGCAAATTCTCCTGTTATTTGAGTTTTAAAAATCTTTGTGAAAACACTATTATTATATATATCTTTTGTATTTCATTCTTGCAGCTTCTGACTTGATGATAACCAGGATTGTGGTGTGTTCCATTCTTATCCACTCAGTGATGATCCAACAGTTGCTCCTTCTCTTTCTCCCAGGGTCCATTCTCCTCTCCTATCCAATTTCTTCTTCAGCCCTTTAACTCTTCCACCTATCTACTGACTTCATCAGTTTTACCTATCGCTTGACAGTTTGCACTCCTCCCCCTCCCACCACCTGCTTGTTCTGGCTTCTTCCTCTTTCTTTCCAGTCCTGATGAAGAGTCTTGGCCCAAAACATTGAAAGTTCATTCTCCATATACGTTGCCTGACCTGCTGAGTTTCTCCCATGTTTTGTGTGTATTACTCTGGATTTCCAGTACCTGCCGAATCGCTTGTGTTCAGCAACAGTGGGTTTATAATCCACATTCATATACTGCCTCTGTTGTCCTGCAAGCATCTATCCTTGGCTGCCTCCTATTTTCATCTACATTCTACTGCTGGCAACTGCATCCAATACGTGTTTTCTTCCACATAAATAGTGATGATTATCAGCTTGATCTTCCCACCACTCTCCTCTTTTAGCTTCTCCATGGCTCTGAATTTGTTACAGATTCCAATGCTAACTGAGTGGAAATTTCTTCCAGTTAAATCCCAGGAATCAAAAAAGATGGCGTCTTTACTCACATCACAATCTATTTTATTACCATCTCCGTCTCTCCAACATCTGTCTGAAACTGTTCTTAACTATTTGCTCTAAGTGACTTCTGAATAAATGTCACTCCACAACTTTGTACTGTTACGGTATATCCCCAACTCCATGACTTCGACTTATCTTGTGTTATTCAGAGAAATGAGTGAGCCAAATGCGAAGCCATTGAGTGTTTCAAAGATATAGTTACTGGATCATTACAGTTTTATTTTAGGCTCATGAAAAAAAATCCGCAGCAAAGTGAAACAATGCACTGTAATTATCTGTCAGCCGCCAGTAAAAGGACTTGTCTGAATGCCCCCATTTGTAATTTATGTTACACGTTGTTCTCTATCCTGACCTGGAAATATATCACCATTATTACTAGGTTTAAACCCTGGAACTTCTTAGCAATGAACACTGTAAGTACCTTCACCAGAATAACTACTCACCACTATCTTAAAGAAGACTGGAGATGGTCAATCAGCATTGATGAATGAGGAGGGAGAGTGTCTTTTTAGATTATTGCCTCATCAATGGCCTATATGAAGTGGAGGGCAGGGAAAGCAGTTGTTGTTACCCTAAGGCGACACTGTATCTATTACAGGAAACATGCTGCCACTGGCATTTACTATGGACACACCTTCAGCCCATCATGCTTGTGATCTTCCAAAAAGTATTACTTTCTTTTGTTGAAGCATTAACTCCACAGGCCAGCAGGTCACATCCCTTATACATTCTGCTGTTAAATGTGATGAGGATTTCTATCTGTATCATCTTTTCTCCCAATACCCTCTGAGTGTAAATACAATCTATATTTTTTCTATGAATCAATTTAAGTTTATGCCACTGATATTTGTGTTGATTTCTCAAAGTTCAACATAAATTTGTTATCTAAGTACAGATTCATTTTCTTTCAGGCATGCTCAACAAATCCAATAATCATAATAGAATCAATGAAAGACTGCACCAACTAGGTGTACAACTAGCGTGAAAGGACAACAAATTTAGCAAATCAAAAAGAAAGAAGAAAAAAAATAATAAATAAGCAATAAGTATTAAGGACATGAGGTGAAGAGTCCTTGAAATTGAGTCCATAGGTTTTGGGAACATTTCAATGGTGGGGAAAGTGAAGTTGAATGAAATTATCCCTTTTGGTTCAAGAGTCTGATGGATAAGGCATAATAACTGTTCCTGGTCCTGGTGGTGTGAGTCCCGAGGCTCCTGTACCTTCTTCCTAATAGCAGCAGGGAGAAGAGAGCATGAGCTGGGTGGTGGGAGTTCCTACTGAAGGATGCTGGTTTCCTGCTACAATGTTCTGTGTAGATGTGCTCAGTGGTGGGAAGGGGCTTTAACCATCTTCATTTCCCCAGTTAGCTAAAACAGGGTCTTTCCGAGTTAACTCAGCTATTCCCGTTATTTTCTTAATCAAGCTCCATCTCAGCCTCATTTGTTCCAAACAATATAGCCCTAGCTTATTAACTTTTCCTCTCTACACCATACCATTTCTGACAACATCTTTGTTAAACTGATCTGAAATCTCTCCTTTCGTAACTGCTGTGGTATGTAGAATCTGTTTAACCTGCATTATTCTTGAATAAAGTATTCCATTTGCCTTTTCAGTTTCCTTTTATTGACCTATTTTGCCACATTTGAGGTCGTATACCCCAAGATCTTACTGTTCCAAGTTGCTGCTTGATATCCATGCATTTATCATCTTGCTGCACTTGCTCAAATTCATTACCTCACTTCTCTGGATTGACTTCCATTAGCTGCTTTTCTATTATATTTATCCTATGCAATATTTTGCACTCATTTAAATGCAATATCAGCATCCCACCACCTATTTTATCATGAAATATTCATTAATAAACTTGTTCAAGCATCTGTCTTGCATAGTTTACATTTTTGGTTCCCTAATTGACCCTGCTCTTTCCTTTGTTATCCTCTTGCTCATGAATAGATCCACTCACAGAAGTAACTGGTGCAATACTGCTTCTGAAGCACAAATATTCTGTAAAATCAGTACCCCGCAAACTTGGGGTTTCTGCAGTCATCAGCAAAACCCATGTGTGTTATGGTCGCTGAAATTTCAAAGCCCTGAGTCAGTCCCTGAAGTAATAATTTTGATAAACTTTTCTAACTAGTGCACTTCCAGTGGAATGGGCTGTCCCTTTTATTCTTATGTTCACAGTGGGAATTGTTTGCTTTTTTACTCATTGAACGTTATATGGGAGTCAAGGCATCGGAGAGGAAAGGTGGGTGGTAGGCGTGTGGGCAAGTTCCTCCCCCTCTGCACCTTGCTAGCACTTGGCTGTGAAGAACTAAAGTTATGAATCCATCCAAGAAATAATGTTAGAGAAAGGAGTAGAGAAATTGTGTTCAAAGGCAAGGAGGTAAAGATTCAATGATTCTAGGGAGGTATTACAATTTAAAATATGGGGTATTCTGTATAGCAGTTAACACCTTAAATAAAGAGTGTATGTGTGGCCAGTGATTTTCCATGTGTTGGCTATAAATCAGCCTCCAACCAGTCCAGCTGGTTCAGTTACTTGCAGCCCTCTTCAAAACTATTTTAAGTGGCTAAAGATTGACAACATTCAAATAGTGAGTATGTGTAATGCTGTGAAAAAGGCTGATCTTTGTGTGTGAATTGTAGATGAGCTGAAACCTGTGCTGAAGCACTGTCATTTTAAAATGCTGATGATCAGTGAAAATGTTTGAACATCTACAACTTTGAAGCTACTCTGGGGAATGCATCAGGCGCCACTCTTAAGATAGTCACATTATCGCTGGTCAGCTTTGTTTTGAATCAGTTGTTATGGTTTCTGTGAAAAGGTATCAAGTAACTTGTTAGTTTCATTTGTGCCTTGGCATTTTGCTCCAGTTAGTATTTATAGAAATTGTCATGGGAGTTAAAATTTACAGATACATAGTGTTAGCATTTATTGTATATATTCCACATGCTAATCTGATGATGGGGTGTACTTAGCATGAAGGGGTGGGGGGGGAACTTCTTTGCATTTATAGAAATCTTAGAATCTTCTGTAAAAATGTATCAAAATTTAGTCTTTGTTTTCCATTTCAACTGGTTTATCACTGCTTCTCTTTTGCCCACCATTTCACCCAGATGTATGAAAATCCATAGATTTTCATGGAGGCTGGAGGGCAAAGATGACCTGTTGGAGGTTAGAGGACTATGTATGTGCGGGGTGTGTGGGAGTGAGGAATGGAGCTTGTTTTGCTGTTACTGCTTTGTCACTTGGTATGTTCTGTTTTGGTGTATTCTGTGTTGTATTGCCAAGGGTGGTGAGTTTGCTGTGCTGGCGCCTGACACTTGCAGGCTGCCCCCAGCACATCCTTGTGTGTGTCGGTTGTTAACATTAACAACCCATTTTACTGCACATTTCGATGCACTTGTGATGAATAAATCTGAATCTGAAGTACCTTCCTGACAAACATGGATATATTTGGCATATGCAAATTGTAGCCCATTAATCATCTATAACTGTAAATGTGCCATGGCTCTAATTTAAAAAAAAGCTTTCTGAAGTTACCATATATAATATCTATGTAGAACAATGACAAGTAGATTTAATCAAATTGGTGAGAATAGAAGTTTCCCACATGCGCAGGAGTATGAATAAAATTAATAAACAAGTATGAATGTATTCAGTCTAATTTGCCTCAGTTTACACTTACCTGTATTAAGAAATTGAATCAACTCAGTATAAGTGGTTTGGTTTCACTGTTCTTTATTGGCAACCTTGTCGAATTTATTGTTTGTTTATTTAGAGATACAGGTGTTCCCCGCTTTTCGAACGTTCGCTTTACGAAACCTCACGTTACAAAAGACCTACATTAGTACCCTGTTTTCGCTTTCAGAAGGTGTATTCACAGTTACGAAGAAAGGCAGCGCGCGCCCCGAGCAGCCGCTCTCCCCCGGATTCGGACGGCATTGCTTTAACACGTTGCATTGAGCAGCCGTTAGCAAGATGAGTTCTAAGGTGTCGGAAAAGCCTGAAAGAGTAAGGGTGTTACACTTAGCATAAAACTAGACATAATTAAGTGTTTTGATCATGGTGAACGAAGCAAGGACAAAGTGAGTTTGGCTTGTGGACGTTGACGAAGATGATGTTGAAGAGGTTTTGGCTTCCCATGACCAAGAACTGATAGATGAGGAGCTGATGCAATTGGAAGAGGAAAGGATAATAATCGAAACCGAATGCAACTGGATGCAGAAAGTGAAGCAACTGCGTGAGACTTTCGCTGCAATGATAAAGTACGACTGTAATTTTGAAAGGGTACATAGGTTTAGGGGATATTTGCAGGATGGTTTGAGTGCTTACAAACAACTGTATGATAGAAAAATGCTCGAGGCTCAGCAGTCAAGCAAGCCTTCCACATCAGCCACAGCAGACGATGAACCTCGACCTTCGACATCGAGGCGGGCAGTCATAGGAGAAGATGAGCTGCCTGCCCTGATCGACGATGAGATGACACACCCATGTCCCACTACCCCAACACCCGGGCCCTGGACAGATACTGTCCCGATTCGTGAAGAACTCAGTGGTAGCCAGGAGGCACACAGCATATCTTTAAGAAAAAAGCTGAAATAAACATGCTGATTAATTAGGTGCCGCCTAGCACGTAATTGTCAGCCCAGATCAGGGGCGATGCAATCGGCAATTGCCTCTGATCTGCATCGACATTTACGTGCCGGGCAGCACCTAATTAATTAGCATGTTTATTTTGGCCTTTTTCTTAAAGATGTGCTGGGTGCCTCCCGGCTACCACTGCGTTCTTTGCAGCAATATATCAGGTCGGCGGCCCGGAGGGTGGGGGCCACTGCACCACCCAGCCTGCGACGACTCAGTCTAACACACCATCATCAGTGTGCTCAAAACTGTTTTCCCAATTCCGGTAAGTGATACTACACTGTACATACATTATTTCTACTTTATATAGGCTGTGTATTTTTACGTGTTATTTGGTAGATTTGGCAGCTTCATAGTTTAAAGGTTACTGGAGAGCGCGTTAATGCCAACAGCGCTTGTGTGAGATTTTCTGCCGAGAGCACTTGCGTGAGATTTTTGGTACAGAGATCTGTGCAGGCAATCATTGCAGAGAAGTATTTCTACTTTATATAGGCTGTGTATTTATCATATCATTCCTGCTTTTACTATATGTTACTGTTATTTTAGGTTTTTATGTGTTATTTGGCATGATTTGGTAGGTTATTTTTGGGTCTGCGAACGCTCGCAAAATTTTCCCTTATAAATAAGTGGCAATTGCTTCTTCGCTTTATGACATTTTGGCTTACGAACCGTTTCATAGGAACGCTCTACCTTCGGATGGCAGGGAAAACCTGTACAGTGCTGAACAGACACTTGCAGCCCAACCAGCTGCACCACCCAAAAACCCAGCTGTTTAACACTAGTCAAATCACAGGACAATATACAATGACCTATTCACCTACTAACCAGTGTATTTTTTGACTGTGGTAGGAAGCTGGAGCACCCCGAGGAAACCCACACAGTTCACGGGACAAAAGACAAACTCCTTACAGATGGCGCTGGAATTGAACTCTGGACTCTGGAACATGCTGAGCTGTAATAGCATTGTGCTAACTGTCATGGTACCATGGTGCCCCTGATTGCTACGCAGGAAATCAAAACATATCTCTAAAGAACTGTTGAAATGTTGAACGAGGACAAGTGTGTGATAAATATTCTAATGCTGGAAGAAGCAGTAGGTGTTTTATGGTGCCCAGGAAATCTGTAAAGATGAAAGATAAGATTATACTGGGTCAAGCCTACAGCCGGCAGCCACTGTGTGGGCCAGGTGTTGAGGCAAATCTCACTGGCTCTGTGAATCCTGGAGTTGGTGTCAAAGTCCAAGGCAAATAAAAAAAACACTGTGTAAAGTGCCTGCCCCCGGGAATATCTGGCAGGTTTTAACAGAATGCAAAGCCACAGTGGAGCTTTATCTTCTGTCAAAGCTGTAAACTATTTCAACAGTTTAATGTTCAGGAACAATTTAAATGATATTGACATTACCATAAATATTCCTACAATAGTTTAAAATATTAAACACGTTTTTAAAACAACAAAACACTTAAAACAAAGTGATTTAAAAATATTGCTTATGAAAAATACTGGAAACACTCAGCAGGTCAATGTGGAAAGAGAAAAGGTTAAAGTTCCAGTTTGAATATCCTTTGTCAGAACTCTTTCTAGTGGCATAGGTGCTGCAAGACCAGCATGTCTACAACATGTTATTGTTATTTCTGATTTGCAGTATCTGCATTTTGTTTTTTTCAATTAAAAATAAATGATTTGCCTTTCCCAGTTCTTCCTGATTTGCAGGCATGGTATCCTGACTGAAACCAATGATGGCTCTTACTCCAGAGTAAGCACTGCCTTTGTGTCGAATCTGAGTGGCAGCTCCCCACTATGATGCTGAGGAATCTCAGTAATTGGTAAATTAAAATTGGTAAGTTGGTGTATTAGTTTCACATGTACCGAGATACAATGAATAACTTGACTTCCATGCCGTTCATAGAGGTCAATTCATTGCAGCATTACATTGAGGTGGTACAAGGTAAATCGATAACAGAGTGCAGTCTTAATTACAGTGACCTGCTGTGCATGTAGACAACAGGTCATAATGAGGTAGATTGTGAAGTGACAAGTCTATTGTACTAAGGAAGAGGTCATATAACAGTGGGGTAGAAGCTGTGCTTGAGCCTGGAGGTCTGTATTTTTAGACCTTTGTATCATTTGTTCAATGGCTGTGGGGGAGAAGAGAGAATGTCCAGGATGGGTGGGTTCTTTGGTTAAGCTCGTTGCTATACCAAGGCAGCAAGAAGTGGACTCAGAACATATAGAGGGGGAGGATGGTTTCCTTGATGTACCAAGCTGTGTTCACCACCCTTGTAATTTCTTGTGGTTACTGGCTGAGCAGTTGCCCTATCATTCCATGAGACATCCAGTGCATTCTACTGTGCATTGATAAAAGCTGGTGTGGGTCAAAGGGAACATGCCAAATTTCTTTAGCCTCCTGAGGAAATTGAGCTCTGCTGAGCTTTGTTGGATGAGCTGTTAATGTGGTTAGACCAGGACAGGCTATTGCTGGTATTCACTGGCAGGAACTTGAAGTTCTTAACCCTTTCGATCTTAACACTGTTGATGTAAAGAAGAGCATGTGCACTACCCTTCTTGCTGAAGTCAAGGACCAGCTTATTTTCTTGCTGACATTGAGGGAAGGGTTGTTGTCATGACACCGTGTCACTAGGCTCTTTCTACTTCCTGTTCTCTGACTCAACTTTATTTGAAATACAGTACATTCTGGTGATATCACCTCAACCTTTAAGGATCAAAGATCAAAGAAAATGTATTATTAAGTACGTATGTCACCACATACAACCCTGAGATTGATTGAATGTAGATGGAGTCAGAGAAAAGTCTGGCCATGCAGTTGTGATTGTATAGGGAGTGAAGTAGGGGGCTGAGGATGAAGCCTTGTGGGACACTCGTATTAAGGATAGTCGTGGTGGTGGTCTTGCTGTCTGATTGTGGTCAGTTCAAAGTTCAATGTATACTTATTGTCAAAGTACGTTTATGTCACCACGTACAATCCTGAGATTTGTTTTCTTGCGGGCATACTCAATAAATCCAAGAAACATAATAGAATCAGTGAAAGACCGCATCCAACAAGGTGGAGGAAAAACAACTGTGCAAGTACAGGAGAAAAATAAATCAATAAAAATATTGGTAACATGAGATAAAGAGTACCTGAAAGTGAGTCTGTAAGTTGTGGGAGCAGTTCAGTGATGAGGCAGGTCACTGAAAAATGTGCAGTCGCTGAAGAACAAAATTGAGGACCAAAGGGAAATATTGGTGTATCGTAGGGAAATGAGGAATCATTGTGTTCTGTATTTTACTGACATGTAGCTTACTCGGAGTATACCATAAATGGCAATCAATCCTGTAGGCTTCTCAGTACACAGGATGGGTAAACTGCTGATTCAGAAAAGGCAAAACGTGGTGGTGTGTGTTTCCTGATAAACGCTCTGTAGTGCTCTGATGTGGCAGTTATGTCGTACCTGTGTTCCCCGACTTTGAACACCTAATGATCAAATACCAACTGTTCTATTTACCAAGAGAGTTCTGCTGCATGATTCTGAACGCAATTTATATACCACCAGCGGCTGTCTATAATCAAGCGCATGAGTTACTGCATGATGCTGTCACCAACGAAGAAACAGTTTATCCTGACAATCTCAACTCATCGTCAGGGATTTCAGTCAGGCTTGTTTGAAGCAATCCATGCTTAAATATGATCACCACGTAACCTGTAGCAACAGAGGCCCCAACACACTAGACCACTGACTATACCACTGCTATTCTAAGATAAGGCATGCCTACCGTTTCATGCCCAGACCACATTTCGGGAAATCTGATCGCTTGGCTATTCTCCTCCTACCAGTATACAAGCAGAGGTGAAAGAGCAAGGCCCCAGAGTTAGGACAACAAAGTGGTGATTGCAGGAGGCAGAGGAGTGGCTCAGGATTGCTTTGACTGGGCCATGTTCAAGGACTCATCTGTGGATCTGAATGAATACACCACAGTTGTCACAGGTATTATAAAAACAATTGTAGACAAGTGTGTCTCCACAAAATCATTCAGGCTTCCCCAACCAAAAGCCCTGGATGAACCATGAGATCCATAATCTGTGGAGGGCTAGATCAGAGGCATTCAAGTCTGACAACCAAGAGGTCCAGATATAATCTCCGGAACGCCATCTCTCAGGCAAAGTGGCAATTCTAGGCTAAACTTGAATCAATGAAGGATGCTCGAGAGCTGTGGCAGGGCTTGAATGCTATCACCTCTTCCAAAATGAAATCAAGCGACGTGGGTGACAACAGGGCTTTGTTTCCAAATGAGCTCAATGCCTTCTATACTTACTTTGACTATCAAAACATAGAGGAACCATTATGAACTCCCATGGTCCCCAAAGACCCTGGGATTTCAGTCTCTGAGGCTGGCGTGAGAGCATCCTTCAGGAGGGTGAATGCACAGAGATCCTCTGGCCCAGGTGGGGCACCTGGCCAAGTACCAAAGGCCTGTGCTGATCCACTGGCTGCAGGGTTCACTGAGCGCTTTAACTTCTCGCTTTAGCAGTCTGAGTTACCCACCTGCTGCAAGCTGGCTTCAAATACACCAGTTCCTAGGAAGAATATGGCAACCTGCCTCAATGACTATCGTCTAGTAGCACTTACATCCATGGTGATGAAGAGTTTTGAGAAGATGGTGATGGAATATATCAACTTCTGGCTGAGAAGTGACTTGGATCCACTCCAGTTTGCCTACTGGCTAATCAGGTCCACAACAACTGCTATTTCATTGGCTCTTCACTCAACCTTGGAACAATCTGGACAGCAAAAATGCATACATTAGAATGCTCTGCATCAACTACTGCTCAGCATTCAATGCTATCATCACCTCTCAAAACAAATCAATAAGCTTTTAGACCTTGGCCTCAATTCCCCCTTGTGCAAATGGATCCTTGACTTCTTCACTTGCAAATCTCTGTTAGTTTGGATTGGCAACAACATCTCCACCACAATCTCCATCAGCACAGGAGGCTGTGTGCTTAGCCTCCGCTCAACTCGCTTTACGCTTATGACTGTGTGGCTAAGCACAGCTCTAATGCCATATCTATGTTTGCTGATGACACCACTGTCACAGGCTGAAGCAAAGGTGGTGATGAATCAGTATAAAGGAGGGAGATTGAAAATCTGGCTGAATGGCGCCACAACAACCTCTTACTCAACGTCAGCAAGACCAAGGAGCAGACTTCAGGAGAAGGAAATGGGAGGTCCATGAGCCTAATTGGAGGATTAGAGGTTGAGATGGTCAGCAACTTTAAATTTCTCGGGATTTTCATTTCAGAGGAGCTGCCCTGCGCCAGCATGTTAGTGCAATTATGAAGAAAGCAGGGCAGCACCTCTACTTACAAAGATTCAGCATGACATCCAATACTTAACAAACTTCTATAGATAAGTGGTGCAGAGTCTATGGACTGGCTGCATCACAGCCTGGTATGGAAACACCAATGCCCTTGAATGGAAATTCCTCCATAAAGTAGTGGTTATGGCTCAGTCCATCATGGGTAAGGCAGTCCCTACCACCGATCACATACACATGGAGTGTTGTCACAGGAAAGCAGCATCCATCCTCAGGGACTCCCGTCACTCAGGGCATGCTCCCTTCTCACTGCTGCCATCAGGAAGAAGGCACAGGAGCCTTATGACTCATACCCTCAGGTTCAGGAACAGTTCTCACCCCTCAGCCATCAGACTCTTGAAGCTAAGAGCATAACTTTACTCAACTTCACTTGCCCCATCTCTGAACATTCCTTCAACCTATGGACTCACTTTCAAAGACGTTTCATCTCATGTTCTTGATATTTATTCCTTATTTATTTATTTATATTATTTCTTTTTTTATATTTTGTAATGTACAGTTTGCTGTCTTTAGCACACTGGTTGTCTGCCCTGTTAGTTGCATTCTTTCATTGATTCTATGATTGTTAATGAATTTACTGAGTATGTGCGCAATGACTCGATGACTCTATGAATCTCAGGGTTGTATATGGTGACATATGTGTACTTTGATAATAAATTTACTTTGAATTTTGAAGTTGAATGCTAAACCCATTGGTGCAGGAGTCTGATGGTTGAGGCATAATTGTTCATGAACCTGGTGGTGTGGGTCCTGAGGGTCCAGTACCTTCTTCCTGATGGCAGCAGTGAGAACAGAGCATGCCCTGGGTGATGAGGGTCCCTGATGATGGATGCTGCTTTCCTGCGACGGGGCTCCCGTGACTGCAACGGTTGGTCAGGAAGTTAGGAATCCAGTAGCATAGGAAGGTCTTGAGTCTCAGGCCTTGGACTGCAGCACACTGGGTAAAGTCCAGCAGAAGTACATGATGATACCTATGGTATCATCAATTATTCAGTAAATGTCAGCTTTATAACCAAATTTTAAACATTTGAGTTGCCCTCGTTCCAATTAGAATAGCCAGCAAGGTTTACCCCAGAGTACTTAAACATGCTCGTGGTGGTTTATTTGAAAGCACAAGAAAATAGGGTTATTTTTGATTCTTTATTAGGTTAGGTTTGTTGTCACCGGTGTTATGCCTTTTTTTTCTGTCACGTCTACTTATTTTGAAAATGTTATAAATGCAGGAGGAATGCAAAGTGAATGAGATCAGGGAATTAAACATGATGTGATTTTGTAACTGAAGCCCAGTGGGTGAAATATTTAGTGCGCACATAAATCTCTGTGAAATCAAGAAAGCTGATGGAAAAATTGCAACATTAAAAGAAAATGTAGCTGTAAATTACATTGTGTTCACCATATATTTATTGAAATTGCTTCAAGGTGAAGTAGACAAGATGGCATTTAGTATCTAACGTCAGTAAGGTGGCAGTGGGTGGAAGTGTTAGAAGGTTTTGTTGGTGTAGACTGTCAATCCTTAGAAAAATTCTGCATCCTTTTAAAAGCATGTTCATTAAAGTAAAATTGAATGCTTTTATCCTGTTGGGTTATTTACCTGGCAGGCATTGATTATCATATGAAATATTTATGAAAATATATATTGTGTTTCTGGCATGCCATCATCTTTGAATATCACACAAACAGGAGAAATTCAAGGGTGGTCAATGTAGTCAGAGATTCTCCTAAGTCAATTGCAGCTAATGCAGACGGACCATACATAGGGCAACTACACAAGAGGATGGATGTTTGATTCCTTAAGGATAACACAGTAGCTGGCTTTCACTATCTGAGCTTCATGCCTTACTGAAAAAAGTCCATTAAAGGAGAGCTGGGCTGTGGATCTTATTTTATTGAAGAAGTATGTATAGTGATGGAACAACATTGGATAGAGCAGGTTTCCATAATGATGGAAGCCTTCCAGGTAAGGACTGAAGGATGTGCCCTATACATTGGGTCCAAATGTATAGCATTGGTTAGCTGTGGTGGACAATGCTAAGATTTATGTATCAAGAATCTGTGAAGTATTGAATGACTTGACTAGTTAAGGTCAAAGTATGTGTCCTCAATTGCCATGCGAGGCAAGTGCAATACAAAGGGGACTATAGCTGGGTGGTTAAACCACTGGACAGGAATTCAGAGCGATGGAGCCCTTGGTGCTTGCTCTAACTAGTTCTGCTCAAGTCAGCACTAAAGACCACCTCCAGTCTACCCCTCTGAAAGTAAATTGTTTCCCCTGCTACACTGCAGGGAAAGTCTCTGTCTGGGACTACTAGTTATATCAGAGGCACACAAGCTATTTATATTGCAGTGAAACATGCTTGTTTATATCAGTTTTTTTCCCTTAGAAAACCCAGTGATCATCAATAACAAAAGGAATTAGCGTTTTTTTTGTGGTATCATGATTGGAAGAATACTTGTGGACAGCCCAGCTTAGGTTTGGTTCCTCTACCTTCCCATGTCCTGCTCTTCCTCTTCTCCTCACCACTACCCCACTACTTCTGGGCTTCCAAGTACACTGCACCAAGTAAAGGCATTCGTTAGTCTTGCGAGACCATGGACCTGCGCCTGGAAAATCTTCACTCTCCAGTGCACAGGCCTGGGCAAGTTTGTATAGAAGACCAGCAGCTGCCCATGCTGCAAGTCTCCCCTCTCCACGACACCAATGTTGTCCAAGGGAAGGGCATTAGGACCCATACAGCAGAGCAATATGTGATTAAGTGCCTTATTCAAGGATACAACACGTTCCCTCGGCTGCGGCTCGAGTTCACGACCTTCAGGTAACTAGTCCAATGCCTTAACCACTTGGCCACATGCCCACACTGCACCATGATGGCAGATAACTCCCAGGAATCTTTAACAACTTCATTAGACTTCAACAATCAACAAAACAAAAAATGAAATCATGATGGTGACACACCATGAACCTTGACAACCTTGCTAGGAAATTGTTCTAGAACCATTTCTGGCATAGTATAACATTGCACCGTCACATTTCAAGTGTCACCTAACCTCTTGTTAAATCCATGCACTTCACAAATGTATGAATCAGACCATGGAATCATGAGACATGCCCCCACTGAATGGCCTTTGTGATCCAGAAGGCATCCTTTAATTTATTTTGGAATCTTCAATGCAAGAAGCTCAATGGAATGCCAGACTTCAATTTGTATGTGGACACTCGTTAGCTGAAAGTGAAGAGGCTGGAATCCCTCCCAATTAAACTCCTATACAGAAATGACATGAAATGTCTGTTCAATTTAATCCAGATGGAAGCATGCATTTCTGTGAAGCCATGTGCTTCCTCCATCTGGTGAGACAATATCGTTGACTCTTGAAGAATTGAGAATTACAGGTCTTACTAACACAGTAGGGGAAACTAAACTTGGATGTTGCAAATACTTAAAAGATGTCAATCACACTAGTGTGGTGTTTAGCACAATGCTTTGTAGTAACAGTGATCTGGGTTCAATTCCCGCTGCTGCATGCAGGGACTTTTTATATTCTTCCTGTGTCCATGTGGGTTTCCTCTAGGTGCTCTGGTTTCTTCCCGTAGTCCAAAGACATACCAGTTGGTTGGGTAATTGGTCATTGTAATTTGACCCATGATTAGGCTAGGATTAAAATTGGGGGATTGCTGGGCAGTGAGGCTTGAAGCGCCAGAAGGATCTATAATGTGTTGTATGTCAATCAATAAATAAATCAATCAATAAATAAATGTTTGTAGTCACAATTTCATTGATGGACATGGCAGTGCAGTCCTTGCAATGCTCACAAATAGTAGTTGTGGCAGATTTCACTGGGGAACTCCTTACTGAAACACATCCTATAATTCAGTTCTTTGCTGGCGTTCAGGTTGAGTAATTACTTCCTGAACAAATAGTGACCAGCTGCTGAAAAGCCCGCTCTTCTCTCCACGTTTCCCTATCCCATTTACTCATTTTATTTATGAATGGCAATTGAATTGTGGAGGAATGAAAGAGTCAAGGGCTGTAAGATTCCCATCTATTTCTGTTTTGTATTTTCCATAGATCAATGGGCACCTTGGAAATTAAGGGATATGCAGGTTTGGAAAGATCATCCGATCATAATGAAGGATGCTATAGGAAGCATTCATATTTCTTTATTCTTCTTGTCCTAGTCTTTGTCCCTTCTCACTCCCAGTTTTTGGATCCTTTCTAGTGAGAAGCTATTTCCTTCACCACATGCCCGAGCCGTACCTGCAGGCGCCAACAACTTTATTAGACTCTTTAAAAAGCACCAGAATTTTTTGTAAAACCATATCAAAAACCACTTGAAATCAATCTCCAACTAACCTGGAAGAGTTGATCACCCCTTGTTAATGCACCAGCAGCAGGTTCAGCCGCACAATATTGGAAGAAGAGCTATTTGGAACATAGAGCTCTGAATTACAGCTATAGTGTCAGGTTATCATTGAACATTTAAGTCTTTTTCTGTGGCATCCTGCAAGATGATACCGCATTCTGTGTTCAAGAACTCTAGCATTCTCTTAATATTGTAATTTTTATTTCCTCTTAAACGTGCTTCCCTGCCAAAATGTGCTAATCTGTACTAAATGAGTCTTGAAGTGATTAGAATAACTTTCTGAGGAAAAACTGCAGAGCAACTAAATACTCTGTCACTCTAAGATGGGCATGATCCCTCCCAGTAGACAAAATGTATAATCTTTTAGTGCATTTTTAGACATCATTGCAGTTGGTATTTATTTCAAATTTTAAAACCAAAATGTCTTAAGAGTTTAAAATTGAAGGTCTTCATGTAACTCTTATTACCCCTCAAGCCTACTTGTAGACTGGCTTTAACAATCTCCCATAAAATGGCTTCATATCCTAGTAATTAAGATTGTGGGGCGTACTTTTTCTCAATTACACTTTTTGTATATTGTCACATGATTGGCAACAATGAATATATCGAGCCACGATTTATAAACAAACATTTATTAAACCCTGATAAACAATGGAAAAAAAATGAAAACCCTAACCGGAAGTAAACGGCTATGCAGCCATTCAGTAAACTGCTACTCAGTACTAGTTCTTAAAGTGATAATGCGACACCAGTTCTTAAAACGATAAATTTAAACACAGTTCTTCGAATGGTATATTTTACAGTCCAGGAGACTTACATAGTCAATTAGGAGAGACTTTCATGAAGTAACAAATTCCTTGAACACACGACGTCACTGCCACTCCCAGTCGGATCCTGCCTCGTCCACAGGACTCACGATGACGGAAATAAAACAGTTTTAAAGGCACTGACCTTCCTCCTCCGTAGAATAGATCTTGCACAGCCTTTCTGCCACTTTTAGCAGAGACTATCTCATGCAGATCACTCTTTCTTGAACGAATTCAATAATGGTCGATCCTTTCCAAACCCGTCGAATGTCTCCTTCAGGGTCCCATCTTCACTCTCCAATGTTACTGAAAAGCTACATTAAGAAACCGGGCAGCGATTGTCAAACTGCCGGCTCAAACTTCTGTACCTTACATTAGAACATAAAACTCTGTTTAAAATCAAAACTGTGTCATAATGCAAATAAGCAGCGGAGTGGAGTATTGCATTGACGTTCTAACTGGAAAACTAACTGTGCAACAGGGGTCTTCCCTTTTATACCCGTGGTGAGCATGTCATCACGTGACCTCACATCGGCAGGAAAATTACATCAGGCGACCTCCAAAAGACCATCACATCATTCTCACAAGAAAGTCACAAGATCTCCTTGAGGTACGTAACAATATAGTGACCATGTGTTGGATTTTATTTTTGGTTACCAACACTCAATTTTGCAAGGCAGGTAAAAAAAAATTTCACACTCTGGATGAAAGAATATGGTTCCACTTGAGTCTTTGTTGGTTCTGAGTACAAATGTAGGAGTTACAAACTTTTCCACAGGGAGGGTGAACCATGGCCTAGTGGGCAGATGTATGGTTAATGTGTGAGGTAGCCTGCTGCCTCCATTGCTTTTCTGATGACTTCCGATGCTTGGCTGAGAAGTTCTCAAACCATCAAGAATTCTCCTCCTTCACATTAAACCAGACAGGATATTCTTAAGAGCTAGTGAGAATTTTGCATTTCTTGCAAAAATCTCTATTTTATGGAAGTTGTAGGTAAGCACAACATTGTGGGCGATGTACTATGCTGTAATGTTCTTCACTGGAAATAGGTTGAGTGTTTGGCTGTTGTGTGTTGGAAATGAGAGTTGCATTAATGGTCTTACTCTGTATTTCATTCTAATGTAGGAGGAGGCTGTTCCACAGATTCGCCATCCTGGGCCTAAAAAACTTTCTCTTCATCTCTGTTCTAAAGGGACATCCTTCTATTCTGAGTCTGTGCCCTCAGGTCCTAGACTTTCCCACTATTGTAAACATCCTCTTTACATCCTCTTTGATTATTTGGTAGGTTTCGACAGTCAAATCTTTTGGGTGCTGGAGGAAACTCGAACAACTGGAGACAACTCATATAGTCACTATAAGAAATGTAAAAACTCCACACAGACAAAAGTAGAGGTTAGTATTGAACATGGGTAGTTGAGACACAGAAATGGTATAAGAGTGCTGTTAACTTTAGGAGAGTCTGTGGTTCCCACATGGATTATCTCTTGTGTTCAGGAGTGGAAGTAAGTCACTCCCCATTCTGAAGCGCTGCCTAAGAAAATGTCATACTTCAGTACGCATCTCCATGGCAATGATGGGTAAGAGCTTCTATCCCTGATACTCCTCTGGAGAGGAGGAAAAGAAGCAAAACTGAAAATTGCTTTAGGTTTTTATTACATCATCAATGACCATTTATCAGGTCACATACAGTGATGGAGGACTGTGAGTTCTGCACTTCATTACAGCATGCTTCTGAGATTACTTTTCCAAATCACAGAA
Source organism: Mobula birostris (assembly GCF_030028105.1). Classification (NCBI taxonomy): domain Eukaryota; kingdom Metazoa; phylum Chordata; class Chondrichthyes; order Myliobatiformes; family Myliobatidae; genus Mobula; species Mobula birostris. The sequence continues at coordinate 31,950,003 of NC_092391.1, read as the reverse complement.
GTTGAAAATCTGAAGTAAAATTGAAAAAAAAGTAACTTGAAATCTCTGAAGGTTAAATCCCAAATGAGTTTGATAAATTGTTCTTTCAGCCAGAAACGTGCATCAGAGCAATCTACTACACTGCATCAGAGTACTGCTGTCTAGACTGCTTTAGGAATTTCCAGACATTGGGCTCTCCTGATAAGTTTGCTTCAGTAATATTTAGCAGTATAAGCCTTGGGATACAGTCATTAGAAAATAGTACTTTTCTACCTCTTGGAGCAGCATTTAAGTTCATAATATAAGTGGCATAAAATTTACAAAATGGATGGCTGTCATATGTCCCACAGTGTCTATGTTGATTAGGAAAAGACTGATTAATATGTGTAGTCCCGCATTCAGCATCAGGTTCACAGCTCTGCAGTAAGGCTCTTGTGGACACATTCAAGTACTGTTTAAGTTCAGCAGTTTTGGGCAATAGGATATTTTTGTCAGGCTGGAAATGTTGTTCCTCTTCTTCCTTTCAACCCAATACCCATTGGTTTTTGACCATACTGTTGAGGGAAATGCTTATTAATTTAAACACCTCAGTGAAATCTCTCTTAATCCTTCTTTGATCCATAGACAACTCTAACTAATATAGTCATTATCCACCACGAAAATGTTCAACTCCTTGAAACATATTTGTGAATATCTAGCTCTTCTCTTGTACGTATATCTTTCCTGCAGTACACTGACTAGAAGTGAACTTAGGTTCCATCAACCTCCAGAATTGAAAACTGCAGATACTGGTATCTGAAATATACTCAGTGGCTATTTTATTAGGTAGGTGGCACATGGCCAAGTGGTTAGGGCGTTGGACTAGCGATCTGAAGGTCTAGGGTTCGAGCCTCGGCCGAGGCAGTATGTGTGTCGTTGAGCAAGGCACTTAACCACACAAAGCTCCAGTCTACCCAGCTGAGAATGGGTACTGGCAAAAAATGCTCGGTTTTAACCTCGCAATTGACTGGCGGCCTATCCGGGGGGAGCCTTGTACTCTCAGTCACTTCATGCCATGGAAACTGGCATAATCGCTGGACTGATGGGCCACAAGGCTCGTGACAGACATTAAAAAAAAATGAAAATTTTCTTAGGTAGAGAGGAGAGAGAACCTGGTGTGCTCTTCTGCTGCTGTAGCCCATCCACTTCAAGGTTCAACATGTTGTGCATTCAGAGATGCTCTTCTGCACACCACTGTTGGAAATCATGGTTATTTGAATTAAGGTCGCCTTCCTGTCAGCTTGACCCACTCTGGCCACTCTCCTCTGACCTCTAATTAACAAGGCATTTATGCTCACAGAACTGCTGCTCACTGGATGTTTTTTTTTTGGTTTTTCACACCATTCTCTGTAAACTCTAGAAATCAGCAGTTTCTGAGATACTCAAACCACCCTGTCTGGCACCAACAATCATTCCAAGGTCAAAGTCATTTAGATCACATTTCTTTCCCATTCTGATGTTTGGTCCGAACAATAAATGAACCTCCTGACCATATCTGCATGCTTTCATAAATTGAGTTACTGCCATATGGTTGGCTGGTTAGACATTTGCATTAACAAGCAGGTGTACAGGTGTACCTAATAAAGTGACACTGAGCGTATAAGATGCCGGCAGTCCTCTATGGGAAGAGAAACAAGATTAACGTTTCAGGTCCTGAGACCTTTGTCAGAACGGAAAAGGAGACAGTAAGTTGTTAATCTGCATGGAAGGTAGGGGGACGGTGATGTGTCTAATAGGATAAAGCCAGGTGGCACTTAGCTAACATTAGTTTTTGTTTCCTGTCGTGTCACTGTGGTGGTTTTGCATCTGTACCCCTCAGGTTTGGCCAGTGGCATTAGTCTAGGGAAGACAGTCTCTGGCCCCCCCAGACTTGTGAAATCCGAGGTGCAAAACCTCTTGATTGTGTTGATGCTGTGTGATCTGTTCCCCCGTTACAAATCAGTACCACAAAATAACAGACAGTACAACATATGAAATTAAACAATTTAGCTTTATAGTTCTTAATACGACTAGAGGGTTAGTAAAGAAAAACAAAAAGAAAAGGGCCCATTTTAATGATATAGTCTAATGTGCACATTGGAGCTCACGGTTTCCTTTCCGTTGGTCCTCCATTGATTTCCCTGGGCTTCATCGACTCCCGGCTCCTCACTCCAAGTCCACTTCGTTCTGCTGTCTGCAGCCTCCCCTTTCTCACATCTTCTCTCTTCATCTGTCGCCAAACAAAAGACCCAGATCACCTCACTCTCAGGCACACAACAAGAAAAAACACTCCCTTCAGTGGACGACACACATTCCAAAACCCCTGTTATCTCTAGTCATAACCCAAACATTGCTGCTACAGAAAAACCATTACATTAGCAGTGAACCCTTTCCCAGTGTGTTACATATCCAATTTGCCACCATCCTGTGGATGAATGGCCACTGTAAATTATCACTGGTATGTAAGGGAGGGGTAGAATCTGAGAAGGTGGGAGTTGATCGAAATGTTGGGAAATAAATGCTCTGTGAACTGAGAGGGACTTCGATGAACTGAAAGTATTTTTGTTTTGAGGGGAAAATAGAGATGGGTTGTGAGGAATGCCTGTAGACTACATTAATTACATTGTTCTTATCAGTCCTTCTTCTTGTCTTTTAAAAAAACAATTTAGTTAGACAGAACCTTCCCTTTAGAAATCTTTGCTGGCCATCCCTGATTAAAACACTTCATTTAGAAGGAGATGGATTACTGTTATCTTGAATGAATTCCAACATTTTGCCCACTACTCAAGTTAAAGCTGTAATTACTTATCCTATTCTCTCTTTTTAAGCACAGTATGTTAGCAGTTATCTAATCCTCTAGCTTCATTTCTAGAGCCAGAGGGGATTGAAACAGTCTGGAATATATTTCATTCAGGCCTTTTGACTTGTCCATTTTAAAAGATGCTTAATACTTCCTCCTCCACTGTTAATCCCATTGAATACTTCACCTTAACTGCACTTTCTTTTAGTTAAGTCTGTCACAGAATGTTCATTAAGAACCTTATACACGTCCTCTAACTCCACACACAAGTTACCATTTTTAATACTGACTAAGCCCCTTACCAAGGGTTTTCAACCTTGGGGGGTTGGGGGGGGGGTCCATGACCCCTCAGTTAATGGTAAGGCTCTATTAAAATAGTTGGGAACCCCTGCCCTATACTTTTGTTGCTCTTGCTCTTGTATTTCTACACATCTTTTTTTTTATTTGTTAGTTTTTTTCCCATATCCTTATTTTGCTCATTTTTCTCATAATTTTGTTCCTGCACTTTATACTCCAAGCCTTCTGCATTGAACAATCTGATTCAGCCATAAGATTCCAAGCACCTGTCACTTTAAGGGGCTTTCGATTTAGCAATTTAGCACTCACAGATCTCGATTTTGCAGTTGACATAGTCCTGCTCTCTGACCAGATGGAGGAAGCACAGCAGCTACTGACAAAAGTGGAAATAGAATGCAATAAAGTTGGACTTCACCTAAACGCTAAAAAGACAGAGTACATGGCGTTTAACTGCGACGAAGGTACTCTCAAGACCACAGAGAATGATACCATTAAGAAAGTCTTTGACTACAAGTACCTCGGGTCAAGAATGATCAGTTCGGAGAAGGACATAAAGATACAGAAGGTGCTGGCGTGGAGAGCTATGAACGACATGAAGGAAATCTGTAAGTCGAACCTGACCAGAGGGCTTAAAAAGAGGATTTTCATAGCAGTCATAGAGTCCATTCTTACGTACGGATGCGAGACGTGGACACTCACCAAGACGATGCGAAAGTCTCTAGATGGTTGCTATACACGAATGCACCGGATGGCTCTTGATGTGGGTTGGCAACAGCACATGACGAACGTTGAATTCTATAACAACCTACGGATACGCTCCATTAAAATCGAGGCGAGAAGACTACAACTGGTGGGGCACTGTCTACGCCATCCCGAGCTACCTGCGAGCCTAGTCATCATATGGGAGCCCAAGCATGGGAGAATGATCCCTGGGCACCGTCCCAAGACTATGGTCAACACGCTCCTAGAAGACAGCGGCGCGGCTAATGTAGATGAACTGAACACACTGCTGAGGGAGAGGGAGAAGTGGAGAGTCTGTTATCGTGCCCGACGCCAGCCCCCTAGGCCTGAGTCAACGTAGTAGTAGTAGTAGTAGTAGTAGTAGTAGTAGATTTAGCAATAAAACACATTGTGGGATTGTTTGCCTAAATTTTCCTATGCCACTGGTCTGGCTTTATTTCTTAAAAACTAAGCCCAGACTTTTTTCCTTTTGCTGGGCTTGCTGCTGTAGACTAATGAGATTCTCCTGTATAGTATGTGGGAATTTGTACTTCCTATATTACTTACACCACCAATCCCTGTTACTATTAGATTAATTTAAATCTTTGACGGTCATTGGCTTAGTATTTTTGTGCTGGTGGGAAGTATGCTTATAAGTGCCCTTCCTAGACTAAGTGTTTAGTATAGTCCCAATTGTGTGATTGCCCCATTTTTATTCTCTAGTATGAGTAAAGGTTATCTGGACTACCTTGTAGCACATACCTGCATCAATATGCTCAGTCCACCAAGCACTTTATGCTACAGCTGGGCATTCAAAATTACCTTTCAGCGACTGACAGAAGAACCTTGAGGATAATCTTTCGCTTTTGGAACTTAATATTTCTGTAGCGAAGCTCTGAAGTTCTGTAGAAAATTGAAATGGATTATAATGCTAATCTATGAAATTTAGTCTCCTTTGGGACTATCTTCAGATGATATGACTTGAGAGAACATAGGTAATCTGCAAGGAACAAAAATGAATGCTAAATGCAGATTTGATTTGGCTGGTGTGATTTTTTTTCAGAATTAGTTTCTTTTGTAGACCAACTGTTAGGTTTTAAAATTAAACTTTCGTTGTTGAGAACTGCTTGTACTCCTTTGAAGTTTTCAGTGATCTCACCATTATAACACTCCTACAGACAAGATCTGTTAAATGGATAACTTCCCTGCTTTCTCTGAAATATTGTTTGTAGTGTGGGAAAAGTAGAATTTGTGACAAACTGTCTTCAATAAAATCACCCCGTAATTTGATAGAGATTCTGGCCCTTCTACAGGTATCTCTGTATTCAGAAAGATGGCTCGGTTTGTGTTCCACATTCTAAGAACCTATAATATGGCAAGGCTCCCTTGGCCTTCCAGATCTTTCCTCTCCCCTCTCCCAATGGGTTCCATCTGCCCATCATCCATTTCTAATTTGGTTCCATTTATCCATAAGACCATAAGACATACGAGTATCATTTAGCTTATTGAATCTGTTCCACCATGCAATCATGGCTGATCCTTTTTTTTAATCCCTCCTCAGCCCCACTTCCTGGCAATCTCCCCATAACCATTGATGCCGTGGCCAATCAAGAACCTACCAATCTCCGTTTTAAATACACCTAATAACCTGGCCTCCACAGCTGCTTATGGTAACAAATTCTACAAATTCATCACCCTCTGGCTAAAGCAATTTCTCCATATCCCTGTTTTAAATGGACACCCCTCTATCCTGAGGCTGTGTCCTCTTGACCTAGACTCCCTCTCCATGGGAATCATCTTTTCCACATCTACTCCGTCTTGGGCCTTCAACATTCAAAAGGTCTCAATAAGTCCCCTCCTCATCCTTCTAAATTCTAGCGAGTACAGGCCCAGTGCCATCAAACAGTCCTCATATGAAAACCCACTTCATTCCCAAAATCATACTCTGAATGCCACCACATATTTTCTTAAATAAGGAACCCAAAACTGTTCACAATATACAAGCTGAGGCCTCACCAGTACCCTATTAAGCCTCAGCATCACATTCCTACTCTTGTATTCTAGACCTCTTGAAATGAATGCTAACATTGCATTTGCCTTCCTCACCAACAACTCAAACTGCAAGTTAACCTTTAGGGTGTTCTGCACAGTGACTTCCAAGACCCTTTGCATCTCAGATATTTGGATTTTCTCCCCACTTAGTACATTTATTTCTTCTACCAAAGTGTCTGCACATTTATTTCTTCTAACAAAGTGCATGACCGTGCACTTTCCAACATTGTCAGTTTCATTTGCCACTTTCTTGCCCATTCTCCCAATCAGTCTAAGTCCTTCTGCTGTCTTCCTGTTTCCTCAACGTTATACCTGCCCTTCCACCAATATTTGTATCATCTGCAAACTTGGCAACAAAGCCACCTATCCCATCATCTAAATCATTAATATACAGCATAAGAAGAACACTAACCCATGTGGAACATTACAAGTCACTGGCGGCCAACCAGAAAAGGATCCTTTTATTCCCACTCACTGCCTCCTAGCAATCAGTTAATGCTTGAACCATGCCAGTAACTTTCCCATAATACCATGGACACTTAACTTGGTAAGCAGCCTGACGTGAGGCACCTTGTCAAAGGCCTTCTGAAAGTTCAAATATACAACACCCACTGCATTCCCTTTATCTGTCTGACTTACAATCACCTTAAAGAATTCCAACAAGTTTTTCAGGCAAGGTTTTCCCTTAAGAAAACCATGCTGACTATGTCCTATCTTGTCTTGTGTCACCAAGTACTCCATAACCTCATCCTTAGCAATTGACTCTAACATCTTCCCAACCACAGAAGTCAGGCTAACTGGTCTATAATTTCCTTTCTGCTGCCTCACTCCTTTCTTAAAGAGTGACATTTGCAATTTTTCCAGTCCTCCCAAGCCACGCCAGAGTCCAGTGATTCTTGAAAGATCATTACTAATGCGTCCACAATCTCTTCTGCTACCTCTTTCAGATCCTAGGGTGCAGTTCATCTGATCCGGGTGTCTTATGCACCTTTTTGAGCATCTTCTCCCTTGTAATAGTAACTGCACTCACTTCTCATTACTTGCACCATTTTCAATACCTGCCACTCTGCTGGTATCTTCTACAGTGAAAGACCAATGCAAAATACCAACTTAGTTCATCTGCCATCTCCCTGTCCCCTGTTATTATTTCTCTGACCTCATTTTCTAGCAATCCTATACCCACTCTCATCTCTTATTATTTTTGCCTATATTTGAAAAAGCTTTTTCTATCCACCGTGATATCGTTTGCTAGCTTGCTTTCATGTTTCATTTTCTCCCTCCTAATATTTCTTTTAGTAGCCTTCCATATGTTTTTAAAAGATTCCCAATCCTCCATCTTCCTGCTAATTTTTGCTTTGTTGTCTGCCCTCTCTTTTGCTTATAGGTTAGTTTTGACTTCCATTGTCAACACAGTTGTTCTATTTAGCCATTTGAGCATTTCTTACTTTTTGGAATACACCTATCCTGCACCTTCATCCTTTTCCCCAGAAACTCAAGCGATTGCTGCTCTGCTCTCATCCTTTTCGGCATCTCCTTCCAATTTACTTTGGCCAACTCTTCTCTCATACAACCGTAACTTTCCTTACTCCACTGAAATACTGCTATTGTGATACTCATATTGTGATCACTGTCTCCCAAGGGTTTCTTTACCTTAAACTCCCTAATCACCTCAGGTTCATTACTTAACACTCAATCCAGTATAACTGATCCCCTAGTCGACTTAATGACAACCTGCTCTAAAAAGCCATCTCATAGGCATTCAACACATTCACTCTCTTGAGATCCATTACTAACCTGATTTTTGCAATCTACTTGCATGTTAAAATGCCCCATGACTGTCATAACATTGCCCATTTGACATGCCTTTTCTATTTCCCATTATAATCTGTAGTCCACATCCCAGCTATTGTTTGGAGGCCTGTATATAACTGCCATCAGGGTCCTTTTACCCTTGCAGTTTTTTAACTCAACCCACAAGGTTTCAACATTTTCCTATCCTATGCCACATCTTTCTACTGATTTGCTGCTATCTTTACCAGCAGAGCCATGTCACCCCTCTGCCTACCTTCTTATCCCCCCAGTACAATGTGTAACCTTGGATATTCAGCTCTCAACTACAAACATCGTTCAGCCATGATTCAGTGATAGCACAACACCATACCTGACAATATACAAGTGCAACAAGATTATCTTATACTCTGTGCACTGAGGTACAACACTTTGAGTACAATATTTTCTACCCTTTTTGATTCTGCATCCCTAATGCACTGATATTCATCCTTCTGGTTGCAATTTTGTCCTATCATCTGCCTGACCTTCCTAACAGTCTGACTGTGCACTATCTTTGCTTTTTTCACCATCTGTCCTATCCCAAGTCCCTTCACTCCAGTTCCCATCCCACTGCCAAATGAGTTAGAGGTTCCCCAATAGCTCTAACATACCTGCTGCCCAGGAGAATATTTGTTCCCCTAGGGTTCAAGTGCAATTCCTCACTTTTGTACAGGTGATACCACTCCCAGAAGAGATCCCAATGATCCAAGAACCTGAAGCCCTGGTCCCTGCATGAGTTTCTCAGCCACGCATTTATCTGCCAAATCATCCTGTTTCTACCTTCATGGCAAGTGGCACAGGTAGAAATCCAGAAATTACTACCCTGGATGTCCTGCTTCTCAGCTTTTTGCCAAGCTCTCTGAATTCTCCCTTCAGGACCTCTTTGCTTTTCCTTCCTATATCATTGGTACCAATATGTACTAAGACATCAGACTGCTCTCCCTCCCTCTCCAAAATGCTGTGGACTCGATCCGAGACATACATGACCCTGGCACTGGGGAGGCAACATACCATCAAGGTGTCCCATTCACATCCCCACACTCTCCTGTGTGTTCCTCCACTCTCACTACTGGCCCACTCACAATGGCTGCTCAACTTGTCCCTTCTGTACTTTTATTTACTCCGGTCTGCGCTGCTCCCACCACTGATTGGGCCACAGAAGTGACACCGAACACCTGCGAAGCTCTCCTTTTAAAGGAGTGCCGCTGACCTGTAAGTAATCTTCTCGCTGTGCCCTGCTCCCACCGCTGACTAGGCCACAGAATGTAACTCTGCGAAGCTCTCCTTTTAAATGAGCGCCACTGACCTGCAAGCAATCTCCTTAGCTATGCGCTGCTCCTGCTGCTGATTGGCTGTCAGAGTTATGTTGCCTTCCAGCCTGTGTCTACATTCTCCCTCTCTCCATCCAGCTCTATCTGTTGATTTTTTTTTTCTCCATTTCCACCTGTTAGTGCCTGGGATGTAAAGTCTTGATCTGAAACATTGACGATCCCTCTAATTCCACAGATTCTGATTGACCCACAGAGTTTCTCCAGAAGTTTGGTTCTTGCTCTGGATTCCAGCCTCTGCAACCTCTTATCTCCTGTTGAGGTGCTGGGTCTTGTTAAGGATCTGAGACTTTGAAGCTGGAAGGATGAGATAAAGGTACTTTATACCAGAATTAGATTGATTTTCACTGTCTAATATGAAGCCTTACAGTATATGTCCCAAATAAACTATTCAATTGGGTCTTGCAATCTCTTTTGATGAACTCAGCCTAAAACTTTGTACCATCTCGGTTAGTCTGGTGTTAAACACATTTTATGATGGTGCAGGACGGTCAGAAGGTTGATGTCCAGTGTGGATCTTTCCGTATTGATTTCTTTCTCTTTTGCAGTTCTTGCTGTGCATGAATGTTATAGTTGCCGGACACCAACTGAGATGTTTACTGCAGAAAAGGGGCCACGTATTGAGCATAACCGGATAAATTGTAACCCAACTAAATTTCTATCACTCACTATTTGGAAAATGTTTGTGTAACTTGCAACTCTGCCAAATAATAATATCTATAAATTCTTTACATCTCTTGTGGAAACAATGTACAAATGTTTGTAGATGAATTTTGATATTCCAAAGGTAGGTCAGTGAGTGTGGGGGAAGAAGGAACATTTTGAGTTGTCAGATCTAACTCTGGCTACATTCCAATTTATTGGAATGGACCGGTCTTGGTGTGGGTGAGTGGTGTAGGTGTTATGGAGGAGACAGATGACTGATCTTAGCTTAGAGGTTGCTTGTTTGTTTAAATCCTTTGTGACCTGCAGGTCCTTTGGTTTCTTTCCACATCTCAAAAATTGTGTTGTTTGGGAGATTAATTGCCAATTTATAACTTGTTCCAGTGTGTAAAATGCAGGATTGTTTCTGTGCTATTAATATGTGAATCAAAAACTTGAACATTTCCTACAGATCCTTGCCTCTCCCAGATAATTTGGCCTGTTCACCCCCAGCTTCCTGCCTGCTCGCCCCTTGTTCCAAACTCGCTTTGCCCTCACTTCCTCCTCTCTCTCCCTACACTCCCCTCACTGTACCCTACTCTTGCTGCCCTTTGCTCTTCCTACACCACCTGCACTCTCACTCTCTCTCGTCTATTTCAATGCCATTGGATGTGAGTTTTAAACTGTTAATAGTAATGAATGTAGTTCATGAATTCAAGTTTGGCTATCAATGGATTACCTGAACAAGATGGAACTATAGAATATTTCTGCAGATGCACATTGTTGAATTATTGAATGAGACTGCATAGCATAGAAATGTCAGACATGGTTCACAGTGTAACTTGTTTTAAGTGGCTTTGCTGGGCTAACTTTGAATAAGTGATTTTTATTTGTCTACAAAAATACAAGCTGATTCTATGACAAACAGGTTTGCTTTCAAGAATCTTTTACAACTCATGCTCCTAGCATTTTTTATTTTTTGTCTTTGGCAGATTGGTTGTTTGTCAGTCTCTGTTTATGTAGAGTGCTTTTGTAAATTCTATTGTATTTTTCCCTCTAAACACCTGCAAGAAAATAAATCTCAAATGAATCTCAAGTATGTAACATATACATACTTCGCTAATAAATTTATTTTGAATTCTGAACTTTGAATCCTATCTCAACCCTCACAATTCTGCTTCCAATTAACTTAATTCCTTGCCTGGTAAGTCCGTTCATGCAGCTCATCTCGCTAAACCAATTAAAATGCATTTGCATATCTTGGTCATCTGGAAAGACTATGAAGTCTTTTATCCACGTTGTGCTGATCTTTAGTTTTCTCCCCCTCTGTATCGCGTCAGAAAAATTGATCATGTTCCAGGAGAGTTTGCAAACTTTGCAGTAATGACAGTAATATACAGAACAAAAATCAGTAGTAAAAAATAAGTCATGTTAAGTCCAGTTCATTCATGAAGTATTTGATACTTTTGCTTAGCTGCTCTGGAATTGGAATCTCATTACCTAGTGCTCTATTCAAGAGTATGGGCTGTGGCCCTGTGGACTTATAATGACCATTGCAGATATAGCTGGTTCATTATGAGGGTGGGGTGAGAAAGGTCAATTTTTAATACAGTCATGATTTTTATAGAAATATACAGGATGAAAGTGGATTTTTCAGCCCATTGTGTCAACATTGATCATCAATTACCCATTTACACAAATTCTATGTTAATCAATTCTTTATGACTTTCCCACATGATTTTTCACTCTCAATTTTTTAACACTGAAGTACACACTAGAGGAAATTTAGACTGATAAATTAACCTCCAAATACACACATTTTTGGACTATGTGGAGCAAAACATCTGAAGGAAACTACCACACTCACAGGGAAAACATGCAAACTGTACAAACAGCACCTGGAGACAGCATTGAATCTGAGCCTCTGGCACTGTGAGGCAGCAGCACCAGCAGCTACTCCACTTTGTGTCTTATCCCAATACAGGTGTCGACTGACCTAATTTTTATTTCCAACGTGTTTTTGCAATTTTTTGAAGTTTCTTCGGAATTGATGGCAACAGTCCGTCATATCAACCAGTTCTTCCTTAACTGTTTTCTTTTAAGTAATGCAATTTACTTTCACTAATGATTCACTTTCAGTGTCCATTAATTAACATGAACTTCATAAGTCAGCCAACAGCTAATTTGAGTGTCTGCTTTTCATGAAGTCTTAACATAACAAATTAAAAGATCAATAATGTGCATTAAAATTAACATACTCAAACCTTTCCAATTTAATTCCATTAAATGTTAATTACTAAATGCCATTCTCTGTGCATAGAGATATTTTTGACTGATGCTTACATTGAGCTTCAAGGTAAAGTGATGATGTCATATATCAAAAGGGACTCTTTGGGTGCTTGTTGTTAGGCCAGCCACGATAGTCAAACAGCTGTCATCTTCAAACCAGACATTATCACTTGAGAAGATAAAAATAAATTATGACAGGTGCTGTAAAGCTAAATTAAAATGCTGGGAATGCCCAGCTGTTTGTGTTACAGTTTGGAATATTTTGGGAATACCGTGTCAAACAAACAAGTAGTATGGCCTCTTCAAGGTAGAATGCCACTAGTGCCTCACTTCTAGGGTGTTGGCCTAGGAAATGCTGACACTAGTTCACTTAACCTTCTCATAATTATTTTTGTTGAAACTGTGTTAGCCATATTTCTCCGGTGCCTTGAAATACCTGCAGTAGATATTCCCATTCTTGGAAGTGCAAAGGAGTGTCGATCACTCTCTGCTTGGCAAACCATGTGTTTTGTGCCGGGTCTGAGGTCTCAATCTTAAATCACCCTGAAGTCTTAGTCTTAAATCACCCAACAACAGCTGCCTTTGCATTGAAGACAATGATGAATCATTGATGTCTGCCCTCTAGAATTGTCTTCTGAGATTTGGGAAGTACTCCGCATTTCTCAGGTTTGCTTGGAACTTTTATTATGAGAGGACAGTTTTGTTCAGGAGGGCAGGCAGGTCAGAGGTCCTTTTATCTTGCAGATGTTTAGTGTGAGGCTGATCTTCAGACTGCAGTGAAAGTGAACAGTGGTTCCAGCTCAGCTTCTGAAATTAGGAAGGCAGAGGGATCATGAAGTATCATTGACAGTCAGGATAATGGTAAACCCAAAGGCATTTTATAATATATACTGCAGAGGGCAAAACAACCAAAAGTAAGGCACATTAGGGTCAGGTGTAGGGAAATAATTGGGAAAAAAATCTGACAGTATGAACCATCATTTGGAACAATCAGTCATTGTTCAGATAGCTTTGTCAAGGGTAGATCCCATCTGACCGATGTGATTGAGTATTTTTTTATAAGTAGCAGAGTAGTATTGAGGGAAATACAGTAGATGTAATTTATATGGACTTCACTAATGCTTTTGACAAGGTCCCATTTGGGAAACAGATTCAAAAGGTTCTGCACCATAGAATTCTGGGCAAGTTGATAAATTAAATCCAAACTTAACTTGACAACAGGAGGCAGAGTCCTGTTTTTAAGTTTGGATGTTCCACAGTGATCGGTGCTGGGACCTTTGCTGCTAGTAATATACATAACTGATTGGGATGTTGATTGGCTGGAAGATAGTCTTTTGCTACAGAGTGAAATCAATGCGTTGATGAAATGGGCTGAAAAATTGGAGAAGGAACTTAATCCAAATAAATCTGAGGTGATGAAATTTGGGGATGCAAACGAGGCAAGACTACCATTAATGGTAAGGTCCTTGGGAGCACTAAAGGACCGTCACAAGTCCTAAGATCCTTGAAGTGGCAGTGCAGGTAGAAGTCAAAAGGGAATCTGGCCTTCGTCAGTCAGGGCTTCAAAAATAAGAGTAAGGAGGCTATGCTCCAGCTTCGGTTAGACCGCTGCTGAAGTTTGGACACATAAGATCATTGCTTTACTTAACTTGTGGTGAAAGGATTTCTTAGGTATGAAGTTCTGCTGTGAATGATAGGTAGTATGGGAAGATCAAACCAAAAGGCACATTCTGCACAAATGTGGGAAGGCCCATCCTTGGCAACATTGAAGATGTAACCTCAGCATGTAGTGACGTATGTTGTTTGGCTGCTCTGGGGGTTAAGCACATTTTACAGCAACCACATTCTAAGGTACATTCAGGATGAGGTATACATTGTCTACATTTCTCCAAACCTGGCACCCCCCCCCCCCATCCCTTTCCCTTTGACAAAATGTATGCTGTGTCTCTGAAGACAAGATCAATGTTAATTTTAAAGGTTAACTCGAATTTGTTTTGGGTGACTGCTGAGGCATTTGCTTCCTGTTGGAGATGAAAGGTTGTCGAAGGTCTTACTTCTCCCTGCCTCTGTAAAGCAGCCAGCATAATCAAAGATCCTTCCCGCCCCAAAAATTCTCTCTTTTCCCCCTTTCCATCAGGCAGAAGTTACAAAAGCTTGAAAGCACCAAGCTCCAGGTTCAAGAACAGTCAAACCCCACAATTGAATGGTTTCCTAGTCTGAGAAGATGGACTTCTGACCTCGTAATCTGCCTCAATATGACCTAGTGCCTTGTCTACCTGTGCTACGCCTTCGCTTTAACTGTTGCAATTTATTCTGTACTCTGTTATTCATTTTACATTTACTACCTCAATGCAGTTGTAATAAGTTGAACAATGTGCAAGTCAAGATTTTCTCTGTACCTTGGTTCATGTGCAATAATAAACCAGTTTTCTAATCTAATATAAGGAGTTAAAGCCCTTAAGATGTGCAGATTCCTTATGAACCTCAAGAGGCTTTGTGGATTGTCAGCTACTGTTGGTTAGTATTTGAGTAGGGTTGTCTGAAAACATTGCAAAGTTTCCCATCAACCCTCTGTGTTGGAAGGTGCAGGCTTGGTTTAATCCCTGGAGCTGTGCCCCTCACAAGGGTTTGAGCATCTGTCCTAATGAAAGATTGGGAATGTGTCAGGATTTCTTTATAGTTTATGCATTCACTAGATGGCATTTTTTGTAAAGCACATTTGAAAACAACATATTTCCACGTACTTTGTGAAAGATGAATTCAGACTGTTGTGTGTTTAATGGGAATGAATTAGTATATTCAGGTTCCCACTAGATGGAGCACTAGCTTGTATGGAGTTTAGAGCCAGGTCCTTGTTGCTTCATATTATGATTGTTTGAATTAGTAGAAAGCAATGACTTTAAGACCTAATCTCTAGCCTCCGACAGCTTTTTTTTCAGTGCTTCATCCTGGGATAACATGTTACATTAAGATACTAATGTACTTTGGAATACATTTTAGAATGTCATTCCAAAAATGATGTGCATTTGCAAAACTGCCATGCCCTTCATTGACCTGTGACATCCCAGAGTGGCTCATAACCTCTGATGCATTACAAGGAACATGGATGGCAAGATCTCAAAGCAGCAATGTAATTATGACCATTACTAAAATGTTTCCAGGGGATTTGGCTGCAAGATTGTAGTGCATGAGCTGAGTCCTTCCCACTGTGTTGAATGTTGAGAGGAGATTTGATAAAATTGTAAAGATAGTGACTGGTTTAGACTGGGTAAATAGTAGAAAGCTGTTCCCATAATTATATGTTATAAAGATCAGTAGGTACAGATTTGAAATTTTGGACTGAATCTCTAAAGGGATCAGAAGTTAAAAATATTATGCTCAGTGTAGCTCCAATATGGAATTCCCTCTATATAGGAAAAAGTATCTGTGTTGTTGGAAGGAAATGAGATTGGCACATGAAGAACACTTATTTTCAGGGGAAATAGTAGGTGATCAGGACTGCTAAGATTGTTCAGAACCCAGTGGTAGGATGAAGACCCGCCTCTCGAGCCATACACTAGCTAAGTGCATGCTGTCAAGTTGGCTGCCTGAAACATTTTTGGGTACCATGCAGGATGAACCAGTCCATGATTGGCATCCCTTCAACCAACCTAAATATTAATTCCCTCCATCACCGGTGCATTGTGGCTGTAGTGTACATCTTGTGCAAAGTGAAGTATGGTTATTTACATAGGCAGTCCATCATTACTTCTCACTTTTATAATGCCCACCACCAAGAAGAACAAGCACAGACAACAAGAACACCACCGCCTGCCGATTCCCCTCCAAACGCCGTCACATCCTGCCTGGAAATGTATGGCTGGTATTCCATTGTCAGTACATCTAAGTCCTCAAACTCCTTCCCAAGCTGCACCTGTTCAATGAATCTATTATTTAAAAAAAATGTTTAAGCATTTACATACTTTAATCACAAACAATTTTAAACATTAAGAACATTAAAGCAAATTCTATTAATTCAAAAATTATAACTAACCTCATGTTCCTCTCCATTCAGATGAATGGGTTTCTTGTTCCTGTACCAGGTCTAAATTGGTTCAGGTTCATTGGGCAAACCCTTCAATGCGATGGCAGAGGAAGTGCAGAAGATTTGTACCTTGGTGCTGAACTCCATGAGCAGTTTGACTCTGGAATGTGATCTGGAATTGACTGAGGAAGGATGGCAGAAGGTTCCAGATTCCATTTGTATTCCTGAGAAATGCAGGCAGTTACATGTGGAATTGCCAGTGTTTCCCACCAGTTTCTGACCCATTACTTTTGACTGTTACTGCTCTACGAGCGCTGATTAAATGCATCTTGCTGGTGCTGGGGTATTGTAGCAATATCAAGCTTTTGAAGCCTAAGAATCATCTATATAGAATATCAGCAATCCAAATTCAAGATCTTTCTCTCTGTTTTCTCCTTCAGGTTTGAAGTGTTGTAATAAGGCATAAGTATTGACTTCATTTTTGCTGTAGAGACATTGGAAAGAAGACAGCAGGCCAATTACCCCTTCAAGCATGCCCTGCTGTTCAGAATGACTATGGCATATCCTGTATTTCAGCTCTATACTTCTGCACTGTCCCCATCCCCAATGGCTTTGGACTTGAGTGACTTGAGTGTTCCATGCAACATAAAACTGTGGCCATGGATCCCAAACCGGGAATGTGTTCAAGCAATCTGCTAATAAAGATCTATTGCAAACTGCACCTCATTTCTCCACTTAACATCTCAGGAGGATATTACCTGAATTGACAAAAGTATTGTACGTGTATGAGGCTTTTCATGTTGCATCACTGAGACAGTGATTTTCATCTCTGGTATTGCAACGCCAGATGTCTGCTTGAATGGTATTAAGATCGAGAGGAATAATAATAGCTTTTACAATCAGATTGAAACACCATGAGTTTTGCTTGTACCTCTGAATGCAGATGAGCTAACATTATGTCGTGAAATTCAGTCTGAATGTTAATCTGCTTTATTTCAGCAAGGGTTAACAGGTCATTTTGTTCAAAGAGTGTAACTTTAGGTCTCATTTCAAAACAAATGATGTTTCTTTGTGGGCTCCTGCATTTGGTTCAAACAGTATAGCCATTATCATTTCTGGACCTGGATATACCCAAATCAGTATTCTGCCTACCAATCGGCTTGTCTGCTTCCTGAAATGTTGGGCTGTCTTGCAAGGATCTGTATTCCAGTTTTCAAAATTGTCAAACTCTGTCAGACATCTGACCTGCTGTCAATGAACAGACAAACAAGTACTTTCCTTTTAATGAATGAAAGATTATCCTTCTAAATGCTTGATAAAGTGAGAAATCATTTGTTATTAATGTAAGAGAGAGGTAAGCACAATGCCACCCTTTTGAAATGTAT
Source organism: Mobula birostris (assembly GCF_030028105.1). Lineage (NCBI taxonomy): Eukaryota > Metazoa > Chordata > Chondrichthyes > Myliobatiformes > Myliobatidae > Mobula > Mobula birostris. Next base: position 31,932,639 of record NC_092391.1, on the reverse strand, counting down.
GAATGTACGCTTTGAGAACTGGGTAATCAAAATTATTTCTCCTGGTATTTTTTGTTAAAATTATGGAGAAAGGATCCGTATTTATTCATTGGTATGCTTGCCTTTAACTATGTGTGAGACAGTTATGTCAGAGAGGGATTACTCTGAGAATATATTCAAGGAAATTTTAAATATATGATCAAAATTATCTGTGTTTTGTTTTGTTCCAGATTAAGCATGGAAACAGAATTTAGGATGCTTTTGATGACTTTATGTTTTTGGAGTGATTTGGGCAAGAAGCTGAGAAATATGAGGCAGATTGATGCAAGGAAGATTTTGTTAGGAAACTTGGGGAGACCAGGTACCAGGTGAGAGATTTGCAAGTTACTTATTTTGGTCTCAATCGACCAGCAGGTTTCAGGTAGGATAAGAAGACTGGAGAATAGCAGGCTATATTTCTGGCTGGGATATTTATGGAATGTAGTTTCCTTTTTTTTCAAAATCATTTTCTCAAAATGATTTTTAGTTTGATTCACTGTAATTTACTTATTATTGTTATTTTATATTTTCTTTTTGTATTTACACTATTAGCAGTCTTTTGCACTTTGCTTGTTTTTCTGTCTTTGTGTGCAGCTCTTCAAGATCTTATTGTGTTTCTTTGTATTTACTATGCATGCCGGCGAGAAAGTGAATCTCAAAGTAGTATGTGGTGACATATATGTACTTTGATAATAAATTTTTTGACATTTGAAATGCAATCTTGGCTTATCTTTAATGAATCAAGCATATTCATCTCTTGATGTTTATACTGTAATCATTTGTGTCCATGGTCCAACATTTTTCATTTTGCTTCCGGAATTACTTCACACACTGGCATACACACACACACACACACACACACACACACACACACACACACCCCAAAAGTACAACAGTCACAATTCCCAGTTGATATCTTGTAAACGTCTGTGATATCAATCATTTCTAGTTCTCTTCATTGAACAGGGATTATATTTTATCTGTGACACTAAGTTTGTTCAGTGAGATACTGATTGATTGTATTGTTGCAAATTGATGATCCATCTTCTTTCCCATTCACTTAAATCAGTCCATACATACAGTACAAAGACGACCACATCCTAGTTGATAAGTGTGAGCTTGTACCAAATGTATCTGAGTGGGATTGTGCCACATTGCACCCAGAAACCCAGGCACACAAGCATCGATGGCCTCAGTAATTTTGTGTTAGTTGCCATGACCATTGGCAATTCATCCACCAGTTGAATTCATAGTTGAATTCATCTGAAAGACAGCTGACTTTCCTTTAATCATTTGAACATGAAGTGGTGAGGTCTGAATCCACTAGTGTCAACAAACGTCTGTATAAATCACAGGAGCAACAAGCAGCACAGGAGAAAAGAAGAAGAAGAAGAAAGCCCTTAACTCCAAGTGGAGTCATCGGGATGCTGTCAAGACGGCGGTTTTTTTAGCAGGCTTTCTTATTTTTATGAGGCCGATTTGCTATCTTGACACTCAACCCAGCATGGATGGAAAGCATACAAGGTAGCCGGCTGGATTCGAACTCGCAAACCTTCGCTCCGAAGTCCGGCGCTCATGCCACTACGCCACCAGCCAGCTACAAGAGAAAATATGTGGTGTTATCAGCAGGCCAGAAGGAATCTGTAGTGATTGATCATCTAGTAGAGGCTGGTGATCTTCATCATCAGATGATTTCGTCTTCTTATTTAAGGAGAGATATGCTTCAGTTGGAGAAGGTTTATCATTGGGATAAAGAGAATCATTGGTTGTGGGCACCATGGTTGCACAGCTGTCAGCGCAGCGCTATTACGACCTGGGGTGTTGGAACTTAGAGCTCAATTTCAGTGCCATTTTACAGATTTTCTCTTGAGTTTCTATACATCTTTCTGGTGGAATATGTGGGTTTTCCCCCGGGTACTCTGGTTTCCTCTCATAGTGTAGTGACGCATTGGGTAGGTTAATTCGTCACTATAAGTTGTGCTGAGATTAGGTTAGGGTAAAATCAGGGTTGTCAGGGGTTGCTGGGGTAGCACAGCTCGAAGGGCGAGATGAGCCTATTCCAGTTTTTCTCTAATCTCTACCTAAATCACTTTCATACTTGCCAACACCCCCTAAAGCACCTTCATACTTGCCAAGGATCCTCTGAGGCACCATATACTTTTCACTGCTCCCATAGTGTAAAAACATGTCTACCATATGCTAACATGAGAAAAATTATTCTGCTTTAAATTTTTACTTGTCTCTAAACCCAGCTTACACAGTACCTATGCGCTGTACAGCAGCTTTGTTATCAAGTGATCCTTAGCAAAAGTTGAAATATCTGGTTCAAGTTGTGACAGCAAAAGGCTTAAGTCCCCACACATAACAATGTCCAAGTGGTTTCTGCTTTTGTGAGTATGTCGCTCACCGCGCTAAAGCCTCTTTCAACAAGGTAGGAGGATGGAAGAGCAGTTTGGCTCTTCTCCAAAGATCAGGAAACTTCATATGACAGTGATGCCACATACCACTAAAGCCGATACTTTTGAAAAGCATTTTCGTGCTCTCTTCTTGTTCTTCCACCTTGCAAAGAAATGGGTTAAATACCCAATCCCAAATTTCCAGATTGTTCAAATCCTTGAATTGTTTCTGAAAATCCTTCTTAAGTTACTGTAGCTGGAGCAGTACTCTTGCAAATCACCATCTGTGAAAGAGGGTGTCATCGTTTCCATGCAAGGAAACTGTGAGACATTCTTCTCTGAATATTTTGCTTATATATTTCCAATTTACTGAGAATAGTGGACACTGCACTTTTTGCCGGGATTAAGTTCAAATTCTCACCCTTTAGTTTCATATTTAGAATGTTCATTTTGTCATACAGATCGGGTAGGTATGCCACAACTCCATGCAAAAGTTCAATCTGTTTCCCAAGCTCTTGTTGATTTTGTCAGAAAGATAAAAGAATCATTTTAAGCAGCAACCTTTTGACAGTCAACGCAATTCAGTGTGAAGAAGTAAATGTTCAAGCTCTTCATTGTTATCTTGGCATAACTGGTGAAAGATTCTGCTATTTTATGGATGAACATTAATTTTATTGATAGTAAATATTACAAGAGTCAAGTTTGAAAAATGTCGCTGGCTAAGGTTTTTGTCTTGTGAGATGTTGATGATGAATTACACAATAGATTAAAACAGACTTGGAATTTCTTTTTTCATAAATGCCGCTAAACCAGCATGGTGACCTGTTATACAAGAAATCATATTCCTAAGCAGAATACTTTTATCCTCAATATACATTTTGAGCTCATTGTAGATTGATTCTCTGTTGATATTTGTTTTTAACTTTTTACAAAAGAGAATCTCTTCATAAACTTTTCCATTTTTGATAAATCTTACATATGCCATCAGCAATGCCTAGTTATCTCACCCAGTTGACTCATCCAGTTGTATCCCAAATTCTGTTTTTGTAACTCTGTGCATAGTTGATACTCAAGATCTTTACTCATTTTGTCAATATGATGAGCTGTAGAGTTATTACTCAGAGGAATTGGTTTTAAAATACTGGCACCCATTTTGAGAACAGATCTGAGCACTTCTGATACAGCGGCCATTATTAGTCTTTCACCGATCGTAAGAGATTTTCCACATTGTGCTATCATTGTGGACATGCTGTAAGAAGCAAATGGACCACTATCAAGATCATTTTCAGCTTTCTTGGCAAATGACTTGAGTTTTCAATGCTTTTCAAATGTGCCTTTCATCTTCTGGAACTGAGTAATACCATAACTAGCCTTTTCAGGGTGACTTTTACGGAAGTGTTCCTGCAACCTTCTTGGTTTCATGGCTTCATTAGACAGTACGGTATTACAAATAAGACACATGGGGTGTCACTAATCTGATGGGAGCTTAATAAAACCATACTTGAGGGGGGCGTCACGTGATGACGTGGGATTGAGACGTGTAAATCCAGCTCTCCCGTAAAAAATTAGCAAAGTACCGTTTAAACAAAACAAAGTTAATAAATACTTTCTGAAAACTATTTATAAACTTTGCAAGACTACTTTACGATATGCCTCCTAAACCGCAACAGAAGAAGTCTGTTGTTGCGAAGCTGCCGCGAGATGGGAAGAAAAAAGGGCCTACTGCAGCGATGGAGCCTCGGACTCAGGTTGGATCTCCTTTGGAGGAGATGCATTCTATCCCCGCCGTAGAACAGGGAGCAATGGCGGCGGTAGCGGTCTCTTGGAAGAAGATGCCGGAAATACGCATGCGCAAAGAAGAATGCATGTGCAAATCGACACAACTTAAACTACAAGAACAAGTGACTCAGAGTCAGAATCGGATACCGCAGAGAATACAGATGAAGAAGAGGAGGAAGAACTGGAAGGGATTGGAACTAAAGGAGATGACGGAGACATAAGAGAGGCTTTATTGCAATTAACGGCTGAAGTAAGAGCAGAGCTTAGAGACATGAAGATGTGCTATAATAAAGCTTTGAAAAGACAGGATAAAATGGATAAGAAGCTTCAGAAGATGGAAAGAAAAATGGAGCATATTAATGATAGAGTGGAAAAAACAGAAAATGATCTGCTTGTCTGGAACACGGAAAGAAATCGACTCTTGGAGAAAGTGGACATGTTGGAAAATTTTAGTAGACGTAATAATATTAAAATTGTTGGTCTTAAAGAAGGTATGGAGGGAGGAAATCCAATAAAATTTTTTCAGAGATGGATCCCGGAAGTTTTGCAAATGAAAGAGGAGGACCGATCAATTGAAATTGAGCAGGCACATAGAGCTCTAAGACCAAAACCACAAGATGACCAATATCCACGAGTAATTTTAATAAAATTCTTAAGATTTCAAGACAAGGAAAGGATTCTACAGGCAGCTGCCCAAGCTGCCAAGAATAGAAAAAGGCCATTGATGATTCAAGGGAACAAAATTTTTTTCTACCCTGATATAAGTTATGAACTTTTGAAGAGAAGGAAGAAATTTAATCCAGTGAAAAAAATCCTATGGGATCATGGTTATCAATTTATATTGCGTTATCCTGCAACCTTGAAGATTTTTTTGGCTGGTGGAGAAAAAAGATTTTTTGATGATTACCGGAAAGCGGAGCAGTTTGTGCAAGACTCTCTGAATATTCACCAGATACAAGAACAAATCCAGGGGAGCGAGATGGATTGAAGAAGAAGACTGGGTCAAAGAATGGACTTGTTGGATTTTTGAAGGCGGATGAATATATAAATATATTACTAATTATATGAGGGAGGGGAAGTAAGGTTAAAATTTGAGGAATACTAGTTAGGAATAGTAACATTAATTTTTTTTATATATAATTTTTTTGTTACGGGGGAGCTGGAAGAAGCACTGATCAATTGCTACGCTAATCATGTGTGCAAGTATGGCTTTAGCCACGACCCGCAAAATGGAGGGGGGTAGTGTTGTGTATTCTTTCATTCACAACATTAGTGGGGGGGTACTTTGTTTTTTCATTTTTATATCTCTTCTATCTTTTTTTTCTTTTTGCCTGGATGATTGGGAGGGAAACACATAGCAACATGGTGAAGTTCAAAGAGATTCCCCAAGGAACTATGAGAGTTGAAAAGCTAAGTAATGTTTTAGATTGGAGTAACTTTGTTCAAAATAATGACTAATTTATTGAATTTTTTGAGTTTTAATGTTAGTGGGCTTAATGGACCAGTGAAAAGAAAAAGAATCTTAACACATATTAAGAAAATGAAGATAGATTTAACCTTTTTACAGGAAACACATTTAACAGAAACAGAACATCAGAAATTAAAGAGAGATTGGGTGGGTAGTGTTGTTGCAGCTTCATTTAATTCAAAAGCGAGGGGAGCAGCAATTTTGATCAATAAAACGTTACCAATCCGATAAATGCTTTCGGTGTAATCAAGAAATTGGTACGTTTTTACATTCTACTTGGTCTTGTTTTAAAATTCAACCCTTTTGGATAAATTTAAGAGTCTTATTTGAACAAATTACTGGAACTCAACTTCCACATAACCCTGTATTATTTCCACTAGGTGATATTGAAGGGATAAAGCCAAAACTTAAATTGAATAAATATCAGAAAGAATTTATAAAAATTGCATTGGCAGTAGGTAAGAAGACTATAGCTGTTACCTGGAAATCTGATTTGTATTTAAGTATGAATCGTTGGAACAATGAAATGGCTAGTTCTATTCCACTCGAAAAAATTACTTATAATTTAAGAGATAAATATGAAACATTTTTGAATATCTGGCACCCTTATTTACAAAAGATAGGATGGCATATTTAATTGCTCCGATAAAGATTTTGGTCCCTTGGGGAAACTAACGAATAAGTATACTAAATTTAGTTTGAATCCCATGGAGCATGTGGAAACCTTCCAATACCCAGGCGGTTCTTCTTTTTCTTTTCTTTCTTTTCTTTTTAGGTAGGACTACATACGGGGGGGCGGGGGGGGGGAGGGTTAAGGGGAGAGGGGAGGGTAGATATTATCTTCCATGTATTCTTTTTTGAAAATTTAATAAAAATATTAAAAAAAACCATACTCTAAGTATGTAATATTGCATTGACACACTTTATTTAGTTTCTGTTTCTTAGCAGGATTAGAATTCAAGGCTTTACCACCTTCCTACTCATGGAGGTCGTGCTGTACATATTTCTCCATCATTAACGGGGCTAAATTTAAATTTAAAAAATTTTTTACAAACTGAGAATGCCTATTGGTTGTTGATGATGGCAGTGAGTTGACACAGATGGAATGACGTTAGTGCATGCAAAGGAATGGCGAGGCAAAGATGAAGACGATCACAACAGTGAAAATTACATTGACAAGGATTCAGATTGGAGTTTGAATGTTAGTTTGGTTAGAGCTGGTGTTCGGCAAACTACCTTTATACTATTCCAGTTTGATTGACCAATCAAATAAGGTCTCACAATCCCCAAAGATAGTTTTTGACTGCACATGTGAAGCCAAGGTTTCTTTGAACACCTCAAGATGAATCCTCAGGGTCGGCAGGTTCACTGACGGACTATATTTTACCGTTTGGTTTTGGCCAGTTCTGTATCGTTGAGCAACCTGTTTTTTGTAGATCTGTAGAGAAAGTTCAGAGGGTTTACTTGACTTACTATCTGTTCAATTGCATGAACTCGTTCCATGTCTCGAGTCAAGGGGAACTGTTAGGCACTCTGGTTGATAATTTATGCATCCCCAATAATGTCTGTTTGGTTGGTGAGGTCGGATGAGCTTCAGACGCGTTGTGATGATGAGTGCTCATTGCCTGCAGAGCTATAGTTCTTTCTGTGTTCCAGTGCCTCATCTTTTTTATTGGAAGTGCCTGCTCTACTAACAGCTGGCCAAGCCTCATGCCTCAAGTTAGAGTGCCACTTACCATCCCCTCAAGAACCTTGCACTTCTTATTTGTCCTAACACCCCCTTAGGACACGTAACTGCCCCCATTGGGAATCACTGGCCTATTCCGTGCTTTATCAATAAATAAAACTAAATTTATGAGACTGGGCTTCTCCTCATTGAAGCTTAGAATGAAAAGCCAACAGCCAAGTAGATGGCATGGCCAAGAAAGCACACCAGCGCCTCTACTTTCTCAGGCTGTGGAAATTGGCACATTCCCCATAACCCTCACAAATTTTTACAATCGCACCATAAAAAGCAACTCTTTTGGATGTTTCGCAACCTGGTGTCACAACTGCTCGGCCCAAGATCGCAAGAAATTGCAGAGAGTTGTGAACGTAGTCTCGTGTGTCATGGGAATGAGCCTCCCCTTCGCTGGCACACTTGGGGAAGCAACCACTGTAATCAAGGACTTCCCTTCATTGTGGATATTCTATCTTCTGCATCCTGCCACCCCCATAAGGATTATTTTTCACATCCACCTTGTGGCCGGGTGGGGGTCGGTGGTTCCTTCAGGTGCTCGGGTTTCCTCCCAGATTCAAAAGGTGCGTGGGTTTGTAGGTTAATTGGCCACATGAGTATAATTAGGTGGCACAGGCTTGTTGGGCTGGAAGGGTCCGTTACTGTACTCTGCTTATAAATAAATATTTTTTAAATGGTAATATGAGGAAAAATTAAATACTGTGTAAGTCGGTGATCCCAGTTGAATGGCTGTGGCTTGAAAATCCATCCCCTTGGCTTGGTGGGTTCTAGAACCTCTGTTGGTTTCAACAGTAAGTTGAACAGTTAGGCTGGAGAATTGGATGTGCTGTGAATCTCAAAGGCATGCTAAACAGCAGAAGATGAAGGGCCGGCAACTGCAGAGAGAAATATCAGCCAGTGACATAATTATACATTCTGCGGCCACTTCCTGATGAAGAGAGATGATCTTAATCTAAAACTACCCTGAATTTTTAATGCTATCAGTAAATCTTTCCCCATTGCTTAAAAGGGCAGAGATTATTCAGCAAAGAGACCATTCAGCCTATAATGTCTCTTACATTCTGTATGGATAACTGTACACCACGTTCCCTCTGCTGTTCCAATTAATCTTTCAGAATCAGGTCTAACATCACTGGCATAGGTTGTGAAATGTGTTGTTTTGTGGTAGCAGTGCATTGCAATACATAATAATAAATAAAAACTATAAATTGCAACAAGAAGTATACATAAAAAAGTTAAATTAAGTAGGTAGTGCAAAAAAAAAGGAAAGCAATAAATAGTGAGGTAATGTAGTGTTTATGGGTTCATGGTCCATTCAAAATTCAGATGGCAGACAGGAAGAAGCTGTTGCTGAAATGTTGCGTGTTATGTCTGGAGGCTCTTGTACTTCCTCCTTGATGGTAGCAATGGGAATTAGAATCAGAATCAGGTTTAATATCACAGGCTTATGTCTTGACATTTGTAAACTTTGTGGCAGCAGTACATTGCAATACATGATAATATAGAGATAAAAAATTGAATTACAGTAAATATATATATATATATATATATAATAGTTAAATTAAATAAGTAGTACAAAAACAGAAATAAACAGACAACAAAGACATGTCCTGGGTGATGAGGATCCTTAATGATGGATGCCACCTTTCCAAAGGATTACTATTCTTTCCAAAGTATCAGCATTGAATGGAGTCATCAGTTAAAACTTTTCTGCTACGTTTATCATTATTTACTAGCTTTTGGTATATACATTGATTTTGCGGTTTAAAACCACAGCGGCCAAATTTCAATCCAAGCAGCTTTCTCAGTACACTGACATTCCAGGAAGTGAGGTAAGAAATGAGATGTAACTTTGAAACTATTACTGTCTGCTCCTACATTGGGGAATTAGAGATCATTTGATAGGGTGAGCAAGCATTGTGATTAAAACAAATTAAATTTTCAGATGAGACTAAAGTAGAAATGACAGCATTGATGGAAAACTAGGACTAACTCCCTCTTTAGTGTCACCCTGTAAATTGTAAACAAAATTGCAAAAGTTCTCTAACCTAATTGTATGTGAGTCAGAATGGTTCAAAATGCTTGGCATAAATCCAATATTACAGAGAGAGCTCTCATCTGAAAGCAAGAATGTAGGTGTCTCCTTTGGAGCTTAGAGCAGAACTGTAACTCACTCTATGATAACTGAGACAGACTTAGTTTAGATGAGGAATTCGTGCATTTAAAATGGAATGGAAAACTCTGGGGCTCCCTTGCAAATTAAGTTAATTCATGGCAAGATCTGAAAATCTAAATTTCTTTCAACAAGTTATAAATCACTGCTGTCACCAGTGCAAGTTTTTGGTCAAACCTTTGCCTCAGCAGGTGATTCAATGGTGTAAATCTGTTTAAGAAGTACATTGGCCTGATTTTTCTCTTCAAACTGTACATCATAATAATAAATATGGATAGAAATTCTCCGTCAGTGGGAAATCCCCATAAGAAGCTTTAGCAAAAGTGCAACGAAACACCCTATTCTATTTTACATCAGTTGAACCAAAGTTTGGAGACCATTGTGACTGAGGAAGAATCTTTACCCCTTGATGTAAATTCATCCTGATGACACATCCATAGCTTGGCCTTTCCCCCTTAAATGAGGGTTGTAAGTTATTAACAAAGGTTTACTTAGAGATTGGAGCAGATAGTGCCTGATTTTTCTTTTCTCTACACGTTGAGGACATGAGACAAGTCATGTATTTAAGATAATGGGGGATAAGTTCAGTGGAGATGGGCAGTACCAGGTTTTTAACAGAGAGTGGTGGGTGCCTGGTATACACCACTAAGCATCGTAGTGATAGAGGCAGTTAGATGGGCAGTTGGATATGCAGAGAATGGATTGATACAGTCATCGTCGAGGGAGAAGGGATTGGTAATTTTGACATTAATTAGTTTAATGTCTCATCCTGACCTCCATTACAATCTATGTGGAGACTGCCCATTCCTCTGTGACTGCATGGGTTTCTGCTGGGTTCTCCAGTTTCTCCCTCTCCTCACAAAGATGTCCTGTTTGGTAAAATGATTGTCCACTATAAATTGCCCCAAGTGTATTGGTGAATATGTCATGGTCCCTTTTGGCAATCCCCCACTGTGCTATTTAATGTCTCATCCTGATCCTGGCCTGAATTGGGCCTCAATCCCCTTGTTTAATTTCCAATCTTTCCCAGGTTCCACACACACCTGCTTTCCATCTGAAAATGCAGGATAAAGACCCTGTGATCAAAACAAGGAACTGCCAGTTAGTTGGTTGACTCCGGTGTGAGTAACCTCATTTCATGGTTCTTAGCATTACTCCTGGATTCTCTCCAAGCCCAAGACTCTGGGTAAAGGCTCTCTTGGATACCGATTCCATGCTCACTATGATAACAACGCCTCCTGACTCTGCCCCTGCACCCATGTTCTGCACTTGGGTTTGTCCACTGCCACGCTTGTGTAACAGAACATGGATGGGGAGAAAGAAGTTGATAAGATGTAGGCAGAATTGGTCATGTGTTAATATCAGAGGCTGCATGTGAATGTGCTAAGAGTCAATGTAGACTCAATGCCACCCCCCACCCCCATATTATAAGAACATATTGATTGGGGTTGGGGGGAAAAAGTTATTCTTTTCAGAACAAAGAAAAGCTTCACTTGACTGTGCAGCCATATTTTCCCAAAACCCTCACTTAGATATTGGTGTAGATCAAGCTCAGTTCTGTAAGGGACCCTTAGGTACAAGATATTATGTTTTGTTTTCAGTGTGGGCATGTGGCCAAGTGGTTAAGGCATTGGTCTAGCTACCTGAAGGTCGTGAGTTCGAGCCCCAGCCGAGGGAACGTGTTGTGTCCTTGAGCAAGGCACTTAATCACACATTGCTCTGCAACGACACTGGTGCTAAGCTGTATGGGTCCTAATGCCCTTCCCTTGGACAACATTGGTGTCGTGGAGAGGGGAGACTTGCAGCATGGGCAACTGCTGGTCTTCCATACAACCTTGCCCAGGCCTGCGCCCTGGAGAGTGAAGACTTTCCAGGCGCAGATCCATGGTCTCGCAAGGCTAACAGATGCCTTGTTTTCAGTAGTCTTGAGCCATTCTCCTGAGTCCTGCTAACACTTAATCAATCAAACAACAGCATTACTCAAGATTATCTGATTATTAACATATTGGTTTTTGACCTTGATGTGTACACAGCCAGCTTTATTAACCTGTGCTGGAATGGTGATTAAGTCTAAAATTTCCTTGCTGGCAGGAAACTGCATTGGGGCATCCTGAGGTAGCAAATATCACTTGGTAAGTACATGTATCATTTTTCTATATCTGATGTGCAAGAAAATGACAGCATCTAGCATTCCTGGAGCTTAAATCTCTGCAGTTATGCTATTCTTGGGAGCACCAGTAATTACTTACTAAAGCAAGTGTTCTGCTGCATCAGGGCTTCTCTGGTGCACTGTAGAATGAAGGCTGAGTGCAGTATTTGTACCTCAGGCTACTTAATTTAATTGAAATCAGCACCTTTAATGGGATGTTGATGTGTGCAAGTGTTGAGGTGCAATTTGTGCAATATTGTATGAAATTAGGTGCAAGTTTGACATTCATCCATCGAGTGAACATTACTTATTAAGTGAAGCTGCACTGCTCTTTCGGGAAGATACATTGTTCATCAATATTCAGCAGAACAACTCCATTCAATTACAATCCATTTACAGTAATTTTTTTTTATTGCTGTGACTGGTCAAGATCTGGAATTAGAACAGAGATAAGAAGGAATTTCTTTAGCCAGAGGGTGGTGAATCTGTGGAATTCATTGCCACAAATGTACTGAGTGTATTTAAAGTGGAGGATTAGTAAGGGTGTCAAACGTTGCAGGACAAAGCAAGAGAATGGGATTAAGAGGAGCAATAAATCAGTCTTGATGGAATGGGGGAGCAGACACAATGGGCCATATGGCCTAATTCTTATGGTCGTATTATTATGACTTGGCAATCTGGAATTATTAAATGGAGAGCAACATACACAATGGGCCAACCCCAAATGCGGAGGCTCCTAGTTGGTGAACCATCCTCCATGCTGTGGAACAGAAGTTCTAAGAACTCTTTGACCATGATCTCACCACCAAACTTCAGCTCAGTCATTAACAACAGTTCATCTTGAGGCCTTCCCTCGCTCTACAAGCTCTAGTCTCTAAATCCCTTAACTGTGCAATGCCCATGCCTGCTGTCTCTCACCAGCAGAACTATCGGGCAATTCTTTTACTTCACCTCTTTTTTTTTGTCCAATATGTCTCATGCCCTCCTCCTATGAGTTCCCTTTCTCCCCTTGTCCAATCTCTTCCCATCCACATCCGCAACATTTCTGATTTCCTCCTCAATTGTGCTTCCTGCTTTCTGGCATCAGCTGTCTCTTTTCTCCCATGAATATCTCCAGCTTCCTGCCATTTTCTCCACATGGCCAAATTTATTCTCACTGTCCAGTATCTGTTTCCTATTTCTGTCTAAATGTTGTTCCTCCCCTCACCTCCTTTTCCTGTGTCGGTGCTGCTTCTCGTTCTACTTAGTGTTCTTAGCTTTATCAACTTCCAAATGGTTCTCACCCCAGATCTTGGGTATCCAGTTCTCCCCTTTCTCCTTCCTTGACTTTGCTATCTCCATTCTGAATGAATGTTAGTTCCACTGCAGGATAGGATTCCCTTTTATTTCCCTCCTACTCAGCACCTGCGATGAGCAACTCTGCAACTTCTCATGGTTCTATTATGATACCAGCACTGTGCTGCTTCTACCGTCTAACTTTTACCACGCCCCTTTAGAGCTGACTGACACACTCCTCCACCTCCTTTAATACCCGTTCATCTTCCCCCGGCACCTGTCCTTGCAAATGCAGAAGAGGCAGTACTTATTCTTTAACTTCCACTCTCCTTTCATTTTAGGGCCCCAAGCACACTGACTTTGTGAAACATCGCCTTACTCAAATTAGTTGAAATTTACTCCACTGAATTCATTGATCACAATGTAGCTTGCTGTATTATGGAAAAATAACACACACAAATGTGCATTACATGAAAATTTTGTTTGATACTCCCACTCACTTTGGTTGTGTTAGCCCGAGCTTCCAGTTCTGATTAGATCTCTACCTGAGTTGCACTCTGAACTCTCAGTCAACTGCTCCTGTCCTAGTCAAAAAGTTCTATAAGCTTGAGCAACAGTACCTCACCCTCTGTCCTTCCAAACTCAATGTTAATGGTTTCAGATAAAATTATGTAGAACAGAAATAGGCCCTTCAGCCCTACTTGTCCATTCTGATCAAGAGGCCCATCTAAGAAAGTCCCATTTGCCCATGTTTAAACTATTTTGCTCTAAACTTTTCCTATCCACATACTGGTCCAACAAGCAACCCCTGCATTTTGTCATTAGATTTTCAACATTCATTCCAACTCCTCACCATACCTTGCTCTAATGTCAGGTTAATTTTTGCCCCAGTCACTGCATTCTGATTCCTTTTGTTATTTAACCTATTCCAACTTCCACCCAATGACAGTTCTTCCATTTTTCTTCTTTCCTCTGCTCCTTCCCTTCTTCAGACCTGCACATAAGCTGTGTTTTCACCTATTGCTGGCTCTGATCATCAACTGCTTTTTTCACAGATACTGTCTGACTTGTTGCATATTTACAGTACTTTCAGTTTTTTATTATGAATTATGGAATGCTGGCTTCTTGAACACTGTGTTCTGTGGGACTGGAAATTGCAAATGTCACTCCAGTTTTTAACAAGGGAAGGAGGCAGAAGGAAGGAAATTTTACGCCACTTAGCTTGAACTCAGTGGTTGGGAAGAAGTTGGAGTCCATAATTAAGGATAAGGTTTTGGGGTACTTGGAGGCACATGATAAAATAGGCCAAAGTCAGCATAGATTTCTTAAGGAGAAATCTTGCTTGACAAATTTGTTGGAATTATTTGAGGAACTAGCAGACAGGATAGGCAAAGATGAGTCAGCGGATTTTGCTGACATGGATATTCAGAAAGCTTATGACAAGGTGCCGCTCACGGGGCTGCTTAACAAGATAAGAGGCCATAGCGTTACAGGAAAGGTATTAGCATGGATACAAGATTGACTGAGTGGCAGGAGACAAAGTGGGAGTAAAGGGTACTTTTACTGTCTGGCTGCCAGTGACTAGTGGTGTTTCGCAGGGGTCACTGTTAGGACCGCTTGCCTCCACGTTATGTGTCAATGATTTGGATGACGGAATTAATGCCATTGTGGCAAGTTGGCGGATGATACAAAGATAGGTGGAGTGCCATGTAGTGTTGAGGAAGCAGGGAGTCTTCAGAAGAACTTAGACAGATTAGAAGAATGGTCAAAGAAGTGGCAGATGGAATATAGTGCAGGGAAGTATGTGATCATGTACGTTGGTCAAAGTTTTTCTCAAAAGGGAGAAAATTCAAAAATCTGAGGTACAAAGGGCCTTGGGAGTGGTTTTGCAGGATTTCCTTCAGGTTAACTTGCAGGTTGTGCCAGGAAAAAGGAAGGCAAATGCAATGCCAGCATTCATTTTGAGAAGACTAGAATATAAGAGCAAGGATGTAGTGTGAGGCTTTATAAGACATGGGTCAGACCACACTTGGAATATTGTGAGCAGTTTTTGCCCAGTATTTAAGAAAAGATGTGCTGGTATTGGAGACGTGCCATAAGAAAATTACGAGAATGATTCCAGGAACGAAAGGGTTAATGTATGAGGTGTGTTTGATGGCTCTGGGCCTGTACTTGTGGAGTTTAGACGAATGAGGGGGGAATCTCACTGAAACCTATTGAATATTGAAAGGCCGAGATAGAATGATGTGGAGAGGATGTTTCCTGTAGAGTGGGAATCTTAGACCCGAGGATACAGCCTTGAAATAAACGTTGTCCATTTAGAACAGATATGAGCAGGAATTTCTTCAGCCAGAGGGCAGCGAAACTGTGGAATTCATTGCCACAGACAGCTGAGGAAGCAGTCATTTAGTATATTTAAAGGGGAGGTTGATAAATTGTTGATTAGGCAGTGCACAAAAGGTTATGGGGAGAAGACAGGAGAATGGGGTTAAGAACGATAATAAGTCAGCCATTATGTACTGGCAGAGCAGACTTGATGGGCTGAATAGCCTAGTTCTGCTCCTGTGTCTTATAGTATTACTATAGTGGGAAAGTCAAGAAGAAGCTGAGCTAGTGACCTGAATAAATAATGACAAATATTTAGAAAACAATTAACCTTGATTGAAAATTGATTGTTTGCTTCATATTAAATTCTTTGGACAAAGTTTTAAAAGTAGCTTTTCATTTATCAACATAGCATGGATACAGACCCCTTGGTCTATGCTGTCTATACTGCCTGCCTAGCTTGTCCCAATTACCTGGATCTGGCCCAGAACCCTCTCAGCCCCTGCATGTACTGACCGAGCTGCTTCTTAAATGCCATTCTTGTACTTGACTCAACTACATCCTCTGATAATTCATTCTATATACCTACACCCCTCTGAGTCACTACTTAGGTCCCTTTTAAATCTTTTTTTTCTCATCCTAAATCTATGCTCCTTAGCTTTGGACTCTGCCCTCCCTGGGGAAAGGACTCCACCCTATCTAAACCTTAAATAATTTCAAACATTCTTATAAGGCCTCCCTTCATTCTCATATGTTCCAAGGAATAAAGGCCTATCAACGTCTTCCACAGAAGAGCAGAGTGGGCTGCCTCAACAACTGTACCCAATGGCACTCACATCTACTGTGCTGAAGTGCTCTGAAAGGTTGGTCATGGCAAGAATTGACTCCAGCCTAAGCAAAGACCTGGACCCATTGCAACTTGCTTATCACCACAATAGATCTACAGTGGATGCAATCTCACTGGCTCTCCACTCGACCTTCGACCATCTGGACAACAGCAATAGCTATATTCGGCTGCTGTTTATTGATTGTCATGGTGGGAGTAACAAACAAATATTGGAATTATCCCCCCCCCCCCATTGTGTGTAACTCAAGTGACAGGTTGGGTTTTATTGTCAAACATAGTGGTGGAGAAGAAGAAGAGTAACTATTTCAACTAAATGTACTGGAGAGCTAAAGCTAGTGTGAAGTTAGGCTTTCACCAAGATGTGGAGAACCATCCTTGTGAAGCTGGGAATGAGAAAATGTCAAAGAAGGAAAAAGAATATTGAAACATTACAAACTCAACAGGTTGATCATGAATGATAAAGTTGACTCTTGCTGGACAGCTATCTGGAGATAATCTCGGCTGTATTATCGGATGAATTTTGCCTTCAGAGGAGTTGCAGGTTTGCAAAATGAAAAGAGAAATGGTTTGAACATTTCAGATCAAAGACCCTTCACCAGATCTAGGGAAGGAAATTGGTGATAGACTTAAAAGAGAAACAGATTTGACATTTCCATCGATGCTCTCTTCCCTACTGAGTTTTTCCAGCATTCACACTGCAATAGAAAGTACAACATTCTACTGGCCCTTCGGCCCACAATGTTGTGTTGACCCCTTAATCTCTACAAGATCAATCTTACCCTTCCTTCCCACATAGTCCATTTTACTTTCATCCATGTGCCGATTTAAGAGTTTCTTGGAAGTGCCTTGTGTGTCTACCTTTGCCACCACCCCTGGCAGTGTGTTCCATGCGCCTACCACTCACTGTACAAAAAAAAACCTACCTCTGCTTTTATCCCAGATAATTGAGCAGACTTACTGGTAAGATGTCAGCACAGGGGTTTACTCTTGACATTACTGTAATCCTCTACTTTTTACCTGTTTTGGAAGCTTCATTAACTTCTGAGGTGCATAAATAGTTACATATTTACACTTGGAGCATTTGTAACACATTTTGAAATTGGAGGGCAGTTTCCACATCAAAATTCCCAGCAGTTATTTGTATTCATTTCAGAGCAGCTTACTCATAAATATTGAAGCTAACTGCTTTTGTTGTTAATTAGCGAAACATTTACTTTTGATAATGTCATCATAACAATCACATTCTTTGTGTAAAAATGATGGGTAGTGATGCCAATTGAGAAAAATGCAGGAATATATATTTTTTTTCAATACGACCACCCATTTGAGCAAATAAGAACAATTACAATCCTATCTTACCTGGGTGAGCCATGTTTGGGTCATATTTGTGATGTTCCCCTTTCATTTTAATGTTATTTTCTTCCCAACTGCCTGACAAGACTACTGTAGCTGGCTGCCTAGAAACTGAACACAAAGATCCCCAGGTCTTTCCAGAAAGGATTTAGAAAAAAATGCAGAGTTGTCACATGCTGATGTTTCATACAGAGTATTATAGAATCTTAGAATATAAGGTGTCCGTGCATGTGATGAAATTTTGCATAGTTTGAAACCTTTGACTTTTTTAGTACACATTTTAACATTGCTTTCATCATGAATAATAATTCAGTCATTTCATCTTGGTCCTGATGGTGCAGGGTGTGGGCCAAGGAAGAAATTAAAAAGGAACAGAAGAAAAAAAAATGAATTGACTTTTGCATTGGTTTCCTTTCTTACGGACTCCATTCTAGTCTTTCGCATTCCGATTCACCCAGACACATAGTTTCACGCAAAATTATTTATTTAACCAGAGACCATAAGACCATAAGACAAAGGAGCAGAAGTCGGTCATTCAGCCCATCGAGCCTGCTCCACCATTTTATCATGAGCTGATCCATTCTCCCATTTAGTCCCACTCCCCTGCCTTCTCACCATAACCTTTGATGCCCTGGCTACTCAGATACCTATCCGTCTCTGCCTTAAATACGCTCAATGACTTGACCTCCACTGCTGCCCGTGGCAACAAATTCCATAGATTCACCACCATCTGACTAAAAAAATTTCTTCACATTTCTGTTCTGAATGGGCGCCCTTCAATCCTTAACTCATGCCCTCATACTAGACTCCCCCATCATGGGAAACAACTTTGCCACATCCACTCTGTCCATGCCTTTTAACATTTGAAATGTTTCTATGAGGTCTCCCCTCATTCTTCTAAACTCCAAGGAATACAGTCCAAGAGTGGACAAATGTTCCTCATATGTTAACACTCTCATTCCCGGAATCATTCTAGTGAATCTTCTCTATACCCTCTCCAACGTCAGCACATCCTTTCTTAAATAAGGAGAACAAAACTGCCCACAGTGCTCCAAATGAGGTCTCACCAGCGCCTTATAGAGCCTCAACATCACATCCCTGCTCTTATACTCTATTCCTCTAGAAATGAATGCCAACATTGCATTCGCCTTCTTTACTACTGACTCAACCTGGAGGTTAACCTTAAGGGTATCCTGTACGAGGACTCCCAAGTCCTGTTGCATCTCAGAACTTTGAATTCTTTCCCCATTTAAATAATAGTCTGCCTATATATTTTTTCTGCCAAAGTGCATAACCATACACTTTCCAACATTATACTTCATTTGCCACTTCTCTGCCCATTCTTCCAATCTATCCAAGTCTCTCTGCAGACTCTCCGTTTCCTCAGCACTACCGGCCCCTCCACCTATCTTCATATCGTCAGCAAACTTAGCCACAAAGCCATATATTCCATAATCCAAATCATTGATGTACAATGTAAAAAGAAGCAGCCCCAACACGGACCCCTGTGGAACACCACTGGTAACCGGCAGCCAACCAGAATAGGATCCCTTTATTCCCACTCTCTGTTTCCTGCCAATAAGCCAATGCTCTATCCACGTATGTCATTGGGTGTATGTAACAGAGAGTGGTGAACATATGGAATTCGTTGCCATGTATGGCTGTGGAAGTCAAGTCATTGGGTGTACTTAAGGCAGAGGTTGATAGATTCTTGATTAGTCAGGGCATGAAGGGATATGGGTAGAAGGCAAGGAATTGGGGCTGAGAGGGAAATCGGATCAACCATGATGAAATGGCGGAACAGACTCGATAGGCCAAATGGCCTAATTCTATTCCCATATTGTATGTTCTTATCAGAAGTTTCCAATCGTTTTAATGCCATGGACCAATGCCACTAAGCAATGAATCCATGGACCTCAGGTTGGGAATCCCTGCACTAAATCATCTTTGTCCTTTCTATCTGAGCCCAACTAGATTTCCTCAGATTGACATAATCACCTCTTATAAAATGCTGCAACTTTGTGTAATTCTGCGATTTATTCCAAATGCATATGCAAGATTATTTCTCTGATCTTGGGTTCATTTTTCTTGTACAGCCTTCTCTCCCTCCATCTCGGTTGTGGTACTCCCTATGACAGTGCAGTTTCACCCCAACCCTAAAACTGGCATCCAAATATGCTATTTCCTTGCGATGTAGTTTCTTCCCTGTGATGCACCTTGGAACTTTATGTACTCTCTCTTTCCTTATCTCTTCTATGTGGTCTTGCATCAACATCCATTGACTTTTTCCTGTTAATACTGTTTTGGTATCTTAATGGTAACATTGAGTATCCTTGCCTTGCCTAAAGAATGTCCTCTTTGATATATTTTGAGAATGTGTGTTGATGTGCTTTTATATCGTCACAAAACCTGAGATGTATTGAAAAGAGTTTGTGTGTCATCGGAATGGTCATGCCATACATAATAATGGGGTACTAAAAATATAATGTAACAATTACAGAGAAAGCAATGAGCAGGTAGACAATGAAAGTGCAAGATCCACAATGAGATATATTGGGAGATCATGAGTTCATCCTTTAGTCTCTAGAGTCACAACATTAGGAAAGAGTCACTGCTGGACACAGATTAACCTATCAGAATTTGTGAAATATATTTTATTTTAGAGTTTGCTGTTTTGGTCTGTTTAACATGAATGCTGCAGCACTGAATTAACAGCTGATGCATATTTACACATGAGCATTACTTCGCAGCGTTTCTTAGGACTGACTTTAAATTGCAAATCACCCCTCTGGACTGGTACTTGTGTATTGCTGTTCACTTGAAGTGATTTCCCTGTTCACCTGATTTTTTTTTAATCCTTGCTTTCCAAGTACCTTGACACTGCTTCAAAGAACTGAGATTGGACCCTAAAGCTTTAATCCAGATAATTTTAACTTTCCAGACATCCATGCTGCTTTCAGAAGCCAAAGGGCTACAAACTAATATTGTTTCTTGAAGACATAATATAGTGGTGTAGTCTCCAAAGGATTGCACATTGAGTATAGAAGTTCAGGCATTTTTGTTTTGGAAAGATGGTTCCTCTGTTAATCTGAAATTTCCTCATAGGAAATTATAAATAATCAGAGTTAATTAATGTGTTCAATCAATGTGTTTTACTTTGAATGCTCCATTTAACCTTTTGGACATACTAACAGTATTGCATTTGATCATAAATCATTTTGGACCAATGGTGTTGTCAACCATTTGGTAATTTTCAATCTACATTGCAGAGTGTGAAAGTTGGTCAGGTCCATGTGGTTCATTTTTAAAAAAGTAACATCTCAAAAATAACTTTTTAGGTAAAAAGAGAAAGAAATCTGAAGATTCTGTACATGCGGCAACCTGGAACAATAAACAAATTGATACTGCTTGACCTCTGAATTCTCCTGCAGTTTGTTTCATGCTGCTTATATATCATGGGTTGTATTCTTTATTCTATCAGATTAGATATTAATACTGACATTCCCAGATTATTTTGTGCTGGCCAAATGGTATTTGAACTGGCAACTGTACCAGATTGTAATATATCATATTATGAGAATTGTTTTTTGGTGGCAATGCATATGTCCAGCTTAGGCAGACAAAGTGAATGAAATTAGATTTTTATTGAAGGCGCAAACTCTTTATGATTAAAAGCCTATGCCATTATGCTTTTACAAAATCAATTACTGTATCACTAAATTTTGTCAAAACAAAGATATCATCATCAGACTATGTTTACCATCCTTTTTACAATCCTCTTCAAAATTTCAAACATATATCTGAGTCTTGAGTTGCATTGGAATTAAAGTCATTGGTAAATGCTATTCCATGCTGCCAGCGGAATACTCCAAGATACTCTCAGCTTTATATGCATCTGCTGATCTACCTTTTGATTTTAATAAAAATATAAATTATTTATTTGCAAAGAGTGCCCACAAACACAACAACCTTCTAGTGGATGCAATATTTAACCATTGTGCAGATGCAAAGTCACAAGCCATTTGCACTCATCCGACTTAGTCGGATGTTCCTTGAAGCACTTTCCAGAGATTAATGTTTAATATCTTAGGCAAGGCAATCTAAGAGGGTTGTACCCTCTTGGTGAATGCAGCTTTGCTGCTTTTAAACACATTCTGTGTTGTTGCATGTGGATATTTCAGGTTTTGCAGATTATTTTTGTAAATCTCACTGTTGCACTAAAGGAGCACTATCATTTTGTTTTCCCCTTCTGTTGTAAGTACAAAATAGTATATAAAGGTTGTCTTTACTGCTATTCTGTATCCATAACTCTTACAGAATAGTGAGCTTTTATTACTATAATTTGCTGGCAGTTAATGATAATTCTCATTATATTATTTGTGACTCTGAAAGTACATATGCACAGCAAATGTGCATCGAGGGCAGCCCTAATAAAAGCTTCAATCGCCAAAAGCAATTTAATATTTGCTGATCATGACTCATAGTAATGCCATTGTTGATTGAATTCTTTTAACTTCAAGTTGACTGAGATTTACCTCACTGCAAATTTGCTCTGCTTGAAGTACTTAAATATTTATTTCCATATGAATATTTTGCTGCCTGTGGAATACATATTTTCTAGTCCTGATCCATATTAATGATTGAATACCTAATAATGTACAAGCTGTAGGAATCTGGATTATATGAGGAGTGTTATTTCTGGCTTTTTAAAAAAAAGAAGTTACAAGGATATTGCTGGGTCTGGAGAACCTAAGTTATAAGGAAAGATTGAATAGGTTAGGACTTCACTCCTTAGAATGTAGAAGTTTGAGAGGAGAATTGATGGCTGTATACAAAATTATGAGGGGCATAGATAGGGTTAATGCAAACAGGCTTTTTCTACTGTGGTTGGATGGGACTCCAACCTGAGGCCATGAGTTAAAGGTGAAAGGTCAAAAGTTTAAGGGGGGGCATGAGGGGAAGCTTCTTCACTGAGAGGGTTGTGAGAATGTGGAATGAGCTGCCTGCTCAAGTGGTGCACATGGGCTCGATTTCAATGTTTAAGCATAGTTTGGATTTGTACATGGATAGTAGGGGTACGGAGGGCTCTGGTTCTGGTGCAGGTCAATGGGAGTAGGCAGTTTAAATGGTTTTGGCACAGACTAGATGGGGCGAATGGCCTGCTTCTGTGCTGTATTTTTCTATGACTCTAAAGTAGTGGAAGTTATTGGCATGTTAGGTGAGGAAATGAAAACAGTAATGTATCAGGGCAGTAAAAGCAGAAGATAGAGCATGGATTTTGTTATAATAGTCATAGTCATAGTCATACTTTATTGATCCTGGGGGAAATTGGTTTTTGTTACAGTTGCTCCATAAATAATAAATAGTAATAGAACCATAAATAGTTAAATAGTAATATGTAAATTATGCCAGTAAATTATGAAATAAGTCCAGGACCAGCCTATTGGCTCAGGATGTCTGACCCTCCAACGGAGGAGTTGTAAAGTTTGATGGCCACAGGCAGGAATGACTTCCTATGACACTCAGTGCTGCATCTCGGTGGAATGAGCCTCTGGCTGAATGTACTCCTGTGCCCACCCAGTACATTATGTAGTGGATGGGAGACGTTGACCAAGATGGCATGCAACTTAGACAGCATCCTCTTTTCAGACACCACCGTGAGAGAGTCCAGTTCCATCCCCACAACATCACTGGCCTTACGAATGAGTTTGTTGATTCTGTTGGTGTCTGCCACCCTCAGCCTGCTGCCCCAGCGCACAACAGCAAACATGATAGCACTGGCCACCAGAGACTCGTAGAACATCCTCAGCATCGTCTGGCAGATGTTAAAGGACCTCAGTCTCCTCAGGAAATAGAGACGGCTCTGCCCCTTCTTGTAGACAGCCTCAGTGTTCTTTGACCAGTCCAGTTTATTGTCAATTCGTATCCCCAGGTATTAGTAATCCTCCACCATGTCCACACTGACCTCCTGGATGGAAACAGGGGTCACCGGTACCTTAGCTCTCCTCAGGTCTACCACCAGCTCCTTAGTCTTTTTTACATTAAGCTGCAGATAATTCTGCTCACACCATGTGACAAAGTTTCCTACCGTAGCCCTGTACTCAGCCTCATCTCCCTTGTTGATGCATCCAACTATGGCAGAGTCATCCGAAAACTTCTGAAGATGACAAGACTCTGTGCAGTAATTGAAGTCCGAGGTGTAAATGGTGAAGAGAAAGCGAGACAAGACAGTCCCCTGTGGAGCCCCAGTGATGCTGGTCACTCTGTCGGACACACAGTGTTGCAAGCACACGTACTGTGGTCTGCCAGTCAGGTAATCAAGAATCATGATATGATATATGCAAATACATGGGTGAAGTTGGTTATCATTGAAGCCAATACAATAGCAGTTAAGATATGGAAGTTCAATGCACATAGTCCTCTGTGCAATTAATACATGCAAAAGAAAATTAATTTCTGTCCTTGTGACATGAAAGCACTCTTCGTTCTTTGCAATACTTGTAAAAGCTTCCACAATAATGTTTAAAATGGATCAGACAGTTTTCTATTTACTCTGTCAGGTAATTACCCTGACATTGTTTATCTGTTATTTATCTGTAAGAGAATGTCGCTAACTTTATAATCTTGTATTTAGTGCTTTTAGAATCTTGGGGGTGTGTGTGTGTATGTGTGTGTGTGTGTGTGTGGTATCTCATTGGCTCGAAAGCACTGTGAAACATATTGAGGGCTATGAAAGGTATCAGTCTGTAGGAGAGTGATAGACAGGCTGCAGGCAAGTTGATGAAAGTATGGAATTAGTAAATGTGAGTGTTGTTGATTCTCAGGAACCTGCTGTGCAGAAGAGTTTGTTTCCATGAAGTATGACTGAATAATCATGCTGCTTCACTATGTGTGCATCTGCTGTTTAGTTAATACAGCAGTACTGTGAATTTATATTTTTTCTTTGTTGAAAATGTTTATGAAGTTCAGTGTACTGGTGATTCTTCACCCACTTACACACTTCAGCTTCATAACTTGTTAAAGTTAACTTACGGCTCTTGGATTTCTGCTTTTACTGTTATGACCGTTATGGCAAAAATGGGACAATGTACCCAAAGGTGCTCAAATGCAGTGGGTCAATTGAATAGGCCTTTTGTCAGATCATTAAAGGCAGAATATTGTAATTATACCAATAACCAATATATTTGTGTAGTACCTTTGGAAGTGTATTGTTTGGGTCAAAGGATTTGATAAGAATTTGTGAACTGGATCCAAATTTGGCCAGGTGATAGGAGCCAGAAGGTAGTGGTGGAAAAGTGAATTTCTGACTAGAAATCAGTAACAAGTGATGTATCGTAAGGAATTGTACATACTGTATATACACAAAGATGCCATCACCATATTCATTCAGTGTTCACTATCAAGTACTCCTGTACCTAACAAAGTGATCACTGAGTGTATATTCACAGTCTTCTGCTGCTGTAGCACGTCCACTTCAAGGATCAATATGTTATGTGCTCAGAGATGATCTTCTGCCCACCACTTTTGTAAAGCAAGGTTATTTGAGTTACTGTTGCCTTCCTGTCAGCTTGAACCAGACTGGCCAGTCTTCTCTGACCGTTCTCATTAATGAGACTTATTTACCCATTGAACTGCTGCTCAATGGATTTTTTTTGGTTTGTTTTTTACACCATTCTCTGTAAACTCTGGGGAAAATGTGTGTGAAAATCCCAAGAGATCGTCACTTTCTAAGGTACTCGAACCATGTTGTTTGGTATCAACCATCATTCCATGGTCAAAGTCATTTAGATCACATTTCTTCCTTCATTCTGATGCTTTGTCTGAACAACAACTAAACGTCTTGACCGTGACTGCATGCCTTTATACATTGAATTGCTACATGATTTGCATTAACGAGCTGGTGTACAGATGTATATATAATAAAGTGGCACTGAGTGTAGATATAAATGCTTTGGATAAGAATACAGGTAATTTGATCAGTAAGTTCGCAGAAAATGCAAAATTTTGTCAAAGATCAAGAGGAGGTTGTTGTAAGAATCCTGACCTGGCTGTAGTATACTCACTTTGTGATTCAATATATACAGATCCCACTATTCAACTATACTACCTTCTCTAGATATAAGAAGCTGATGCTTTAAATGAAAAGATGTAGAGCTTCGCTCCTCCTAAGTATTGAGGCATCACTGCAAAAGTCCATGTAGGTTTTAGTTGTTGCAAATCTGAAGTGAACACACATAAATTAGAAAATTTGGTTGTGGTGAGGTAAGGAGCAGCAAAAAGAATACCTGATTCACTTGGATGCTAAGAGTCTGTGAAATGTGATGGGGGAATTGGATATAACCATGCCATCATCAGTGATCTGCAATTTTCCACTAACATTCTGGAGTTTAACCCATATCATGGATGTGGTCAATAGAACAGACCTTAGGGCACAAGCAAGCCTATCTTCTGCCTGCTGCTGTTGTCCTCAATTATAAGGAACCTTTATCTGCAGGAGGTGTGTGTGTATGTGCATATGACAGTTATGTTGATATGTATGCTATAGTTTTTATGATTTGAATAGCTGTAATTGTCTACATGTTTTGAAGTGTTTGTGTTAAGGACATGGGATTTGCTGCTTCCACTTGATCTGATGTACAAGTTCATTACAGACTTCACTCAAATTCCTCCATGACATCACTTCAGCCAATAATCTTTCTGGCTTTTATATCATTTTTATTTTTACCTTCCTGTGATTCCATTAATAGAATCTATAAAATCTTGAAGTACCATATGTTTCAATTAAAATGGGGCTACTACAACGTTCTTCCTAATCTGCATCCTGGCATCCAACAGAGCCTGTGTTCTGTGATCAGCTCCTCTTTGGAGTGAAAAAAAAGTGTGCAATCAATGGGTTGAATAGACTACCTTCCTTAGCACAACAATTCCAAGTCTAGGTACAAGAATGCTATTGGTTGGTGTTGGTTTTATGAGGTATACATGAATAAAACACTTTGCAAGAATACAGGTGAGGTTACCTAACAAATTCCCCAAACCACTGGAGTGCTCATGTGAGACATATGCATGAAAATTGTGCACTGAAACAAACTGGACCTCAAGAGTTAATCAAAAGTTGACAGCTTGCTTATTGGCTACTACATTTCTGCATTATCTTCTCCAGAGTGAAATTTGCATACAAGATACCTGGGCTCTCTCCAACCGTGGTGCAGTTGCAATGAAACATTATGGATCTGAACCACGAAAGTAAGCAAGCACCAGGTAGAACCCCTGGTGTATGTGGAAGAATTGGAACTTAGCTAAACAAAGATGGGTTTTCTTCAGATTGTTTTTGTTTGGTTTGGCAACTTTGAAATGCAGAATAATAAATCCCAGAAAGGATTGCAGTTTCAAGGTGTGCAAGTAATGAGGAAGAACTGTCTAGGTTTGACAAGCTAATGCCACCCCTCCCCTCTTCTCCTGACTTCAGGAGAGAATATTACTGTCTGGCTAATACTGTATGTGGGGAATGGACCATACAGGGAGCTAGAACTGCACCAAATCTTGAGGAAAGCTGTAGCGGTGAAGGCTGGATAAAGAATATCAAGAGAAAGTAATACAACAACTAGATTTAGTACCTGTATTCAGTCTTGCACAACATACTGTGTAAAACATTGATGAATATGGAATTCTGTGTTCCCTTGGTAGAATCATTGTTTATGCACTGAAAGAATAAAATAGTATATCATGTGAATCTTTTTTTGAAATGTGAACTTTATTAGTTATTATACAGAAACTTTCATGAAGAGAGGTCATATCAATGAGTTGAATTGTATAACGTCAGCAAATAAATGTGATTCTAATTCGTAGAAACTTCTAGTCATCAATGAAAATTCCTTGGTTTGGAAGTGTCCTGCATGAATGGTTATTTGACATAATTCAATCAATTGTGAATGATTCTGTCTTTCATTTTTTCTGTGGTTTGATATTAAATGTTCATAGACTTAGCACTGGATGTAACATAAAATTTAGATCAAATGCATGGTAATTCCATGTGTGAATAAGTCAGGAACTGCCGAGGACGAGCAACTCTTCTGCACTGAGTAAGAAGGTAGAAAACTATGCAGCATTTGTGAACATGCATGAATAAATCAGCCCAAAAATAGACTGTTGTTTGTGCTGACAATTCATCCCATCCTTCCTGGATTGGAAGAAACGGGCATTGGTGAGTTTTGCTAATTGTACCCATCTGTCATAGGAGAACAAGTGACAATACTACACTGACAGTAGTCCAAATACTGATTCCATTCTACCTAGCTGAAAGATATTACCCAAGTGAATAGGCAGGAGTTTGGTAGATGGAGTATAATGAGGGAAAATGTTATATTCTCCATATTGGAAGGAAGAACAAAAAAGCAAAAGTTTTATTTTTTCAATATGGAATGGTATTAAATGAAATGGTTTAACACAAAGGGTTGTGTGTTTACTTGGCAATGAAATATAGATAACTAGAATGCAAAGGTATGTACAGTTGGACTTGTGTTCATTGGATTATAGAAAAATGAAAGGTGATTAGTGGAAGAATGGGACGATTGATCATT
This sequence comes from Mobula birostris, assembly GCF_030028105.1. NCBI lineage: Eukaryota > Metazoa > Chordata > Chondrichthyes > Myliobatiformes > Myliobatidae > Mobula > Mobula birostris. Next base: position 31,904,541 of record NC_092391.1, on the reverse strand, counting down.
ATGATTCTGATGCCTTAATTGAAGGAGCATTATTTCATTACAAGAGGTGGTTATGAGAAGAACTTTCTGCTGGAGAATATTGCTGACTTGTAGGTCATCCATGCCTGATGTTGTGGGGACGGAACTGGACTCTCACGGTGGTGTCTGAAAAGAGGATGCTGTCTAAGTTGCATGCCATCTTGGTCAATGTCTCCCATCCACTACATAATGTACTGGATGGGCACGGGAGTACATTCAGCCAGAGACTCATTCCTCCGAGATGCAGCACACAGCGTCATAGGATGTCATTCCTGCCTGTGGCCATCAAACTTTACAACTCCTCCCTTGGAGGGTCAGACACCCTGTGCCGATAGGCTGGTCCTGGACTTATTTCATAATTTACTGGCATAATTTACATATTACTATTTAACTATTTATGGTTCTATGACTGTTTATTATTTATGCTGGAACTATAATGAAAACCAATTTCCCCCTGGGATCAATAAAGTATGACTATGACTATGACTATGACTATTGCTTGAAGTCACTTTGCTAGAGATTGTTGTTTTATTTTATTATGTTCTAAGAATGAGCTGAAGCGCAAGAAAGGCATCCAAGAACAGCCATGAATTGCGGTCAGGATCTCAATATTAGTTTGCGGCCTTGATGGTAGACCAAGAGATATGTTTTACACAGGATGCCTCGTTAAATGCATTAGTTTAAGAACTAATTCATCAGGCCACATGGGAAGAAGAGAAATTCTGTTCAGCACGAGGCTGGAGAATGATATAGATTAGCTGTTGCATAGATGCACTTCATAACATTCCGATCATTAGAGCTCTTGGCTCCATGCAGGAATGGGAAGGTCAGTTAGTTGAGAAAGCCAGTGTTTGGAGACCTTGTGAATGTGGTAGGACATTGCTGAGGAGAGACCAAAATGTCCATTCAGTGTTTTGTTAAGTGTCATTTGTTCGAATCATTATTCAGTTAGCAGTGGTTGAATTTCCTTCATCTTCCACATTTTCCATTTGAACGCAGTTCATACTTGGGGACTAAACTCTCCTTAATTTGTATTTGTATGTGCATTTGTACTTATTTTATTTCTTACATCCAAGGGAGTAAAAATCTTTATGTTGTGTCTCTGTCGCAATGTACAAGCAACAAAGAGGGGAAATGTGGGAGGACATTGCCCAAATTAAGATTGTATATATAATTGTTTATTATACATGAATGTAGAGTCAGATATACAATCAGATAAATCTGATAGCCTGAAGAAAAAAGCTGTCCCAGAGCCTACTGGTCCTGCCTTAATACTGCGTCCCTTTGTGTCCTAATGCATAATTACTTATCTGGTAGAAGAAACTATTGAGAATCTGAAATCAGAATCCTATATATTATTAGTATAAATGTGATGGTGCACTGCGACGATTGGTACGCAAGCTGTTGATTTAATTCCCAGTCCATTATAATGAAGTTCACTTTGTATTTCAACAACATTTCCATTCATGTGAGGCAAAATTCCATGTAATGGCTACATCTGTTGAGTGGATTTGTTTTGTATAATCTGAGTGAGTTTAGGAGATTTCCTTCTCTCGCACAGGATAACTAAAACGTGGTGCTGTAATTCTGAAGGCATGCAATGAAAGTTGTAAGAGCAAATAGTCAAACGCAAGGCACCTCTACAAGAGCTGGTTACAGATCTTGTGTCTTCTACCAACATGAAGGGATTTATTCAGCACAGAGGTGAGGAGCAGTGCACACAGCATTTTCACAAACTTGTTGATAAGTTACAAGCTGCAAATCATTCCTACCCTTAATTCTTGGCTTCCTTTATAATGCCAAGTCTATCCCTCACTGTCAGAAACTATTCTTAACAAAGACTTATCTTGGCTGTAGACAGCACAGTTGGGAAATCAGTTCACTTTTTTGAGGAATTAATGACCTTCTAAGAATGATATATTTGCAAGATCTCTTTGATCAGTTGTTGTAATTGTAAAGACAGCTGCTCTATTAGTACTGCATAGGATGCTTTATTTGGAAGGATGTAATTAAACACAGTCAACTTTGCACAAATGTTTTTTATTTCTCAGGATTTTGTTCGAAATGGCAGGTCAGCATTTATAGCTCATCCCTAATTTCCCTTGAACTAAATATCTTGCTAGGACTTTCTTAATGGCATGTAAGAGTGAAACACATGGGTATAGAGTCCCATATTGAGTAGAAATAACAGATTTCTTCTTTCTGTTGGATATTAGTGAACTGTATGGGGCAATCCAGTAGTCATCAATGCTAACGCCAAGTTCTTCTGAAGTTAGAAATGACTAGTTAAATTAACCGTCATAGTGCATTTTGAACTCGTGGATTGCTGGATCATCTAGGGCTTTTAATTATTTGTGAAGTAATTTAATCACTGTGCCATTACTGTACCATCAATGCCTCATGGACACAGCTTTTACTCTCTTTGCTTGAATGGATGGATTTGTAAATCTTACAGAGAATTTGACAAGCTGTCTTAACTCTGAGAAAATAGAGGGGCGCAAGTCATTCAACTGACTGCCCTCTGTTATCTCATGCCTCTTTCTATGACCCTTTTATCCACTTGCTCGAGTAAGCACTTTACAGATTTATGCACTGCAATAACTATTCTCTTTTTAGGCATTTTGTGAACATTGACAGTATGTGTGCATAGACAAAAGGCATTGGAAAATTGAAGTTCTGCAGATGCTGAAAACCGTAAATCAGTTAAAAAAAAACCCACAAAACACTTGGATGATCAGATAGCATCTATGATGAGGAAGAAAACTGGTGACCTTCAATCAAAGCCAGTGGGTTTTTACAGTTTTCCTGGCACCACATGACAGATGTGTATAAATTAGAGAAAAATGACATTCAATTTAAAGGATTCCTCAGCAAATTATACATGAAATAGCCTATAAATTTATATATAGTTTATATATTTGCCTTTATTTCCAAGGAAGTTTGATTTGAATGAATGTAAGTTATTGTCTTGCTGCTTAAATTGCAAATTGCATGACAGCAAAGGAGGACATTGGCCAGCGATTCCACAACGAGGCAATGGTTTCCAACAGCAGATGTGTCTGATGCTGCTGCAGTGTTATTTCTGCATTTCCTGAAATTTACAATTATATACCAGTTAACATTCAATCCACTCGCTTCTCATAATTGAATCTCAAACCTCCATGTATGTATGCAGTGTCCTCCTATAATTATGCTGCATTTCATCCAATTTCCAATCAATTCCAAACACGAAGACTTATTGCACTGAAGAAATAAATCTATTCAGTCATGCCTTCCTATTTTGCTTTGGATGATATTTAGTTCATCTTGTTAATTTCAAGTACCTCTTTGGCTTCAGTCTTAGATCGTCACTCGTACTGACATTGACATGCGATATGTAGAAGTTTTAAAGGGTATTGGATGTCAAGTTTTCCTGAGCAGAAGAATATTGTCAGCAATTATTGATATTTCACAACTGAACTCCATTTAAGAAGAAATGTATCAATGTGGCAGGAAGATTTAAAATGATTTATTACGACTAATAAATCAATAGGAAAGAATACAAGGACATTACACACAGTCCATTTCAGCATTACCTTCAAGACCCACCAAACGTTCTTAAGCTTCTAAATGTCAATAGAGGGAAATTTGTCTGTCTTACTCCTTGATTTTTCCATGGAGGTGTATGGAAATGTTCTGTGTCTTTAATAAAAACCTTCCCTCGACTTTATTTTAAGATACTCTCTTTCTTCTGAGAAGCCATTAGGCAAAGCCCAATAACCATAAAAGTGCAATTATCAATTTCCAGGATAATTTTCCTTGCTTTGGAGGGCACTTGGTAGTTATTTTATCATTTTAAATCTATTTGCAATGATATTCTTTTTTTCCATGGAGTGATACTGCAGTGTGTTAGATGAAAACAAGTGGAAGGAGGAATGGATCTCTGAATGGAAGCAGAAAAATATTTTCCATGTGTAAATCCAAGTAATTACAGATTAGTTAACCACAGAGGATATTTCAGGTAAGCTGTATCTTGTCCTGTGTGCACATCTGCAAATGTCATCATACAACAAAAGACAGTAGGAAGAAAGAACCACGTTTCTCTTTACATCTAATGATTCCCATGATGTGCAGCTGAAATGTTCCACTCCTTCTCCCACCTGTTCTGAGATCAGATTCTGAATTCAGCACAGAATAAATTCCAATTTTATTTCCTAATCTCAGTGTCTAACCATCAGATTTTGAGGTGTGGGTGATTTTCTGTCTTTTATTAGTGTAATACAACATCAGGTTACTTCAACTGAAGATTGTTAATGATGTTGTTGAAGAGAAAGATATCACAATATGATCTGAGGAGAAATATATTTATTGAGATACAGCATGGAGCCCTTCCGGCCCTTCAAGCCACACTGCCTAACAACCCCTGATTTAACCCTAGCCCAATTACGAGACAATTGTGTTCTGTCTGATCTACAGTGGTAATAGACTAGCGATGCCTCAACATCACCATTCTCATCTTTGTTACATTCTCAGTCTCAAATATCTCTTCACTCCCTAGCTGTTTCGTATTTCCTGTGGTTATACAATCCTAACCCTCTCCAATGCAGGGCTTTTGCCCAATGCCTGAGCACTAATAGCCATTTCTTCAGCATGGACTGAGGGGCAGAGCAAAGTGACAATGACGTTAAACGGCGACTCCTTTGCTTGAATCTTCGGAAACAGGTTTACTTCCATCTTTGATATTTCTTTTTTCCCTTTTCTAGGTTCTTTTGAAGATCCTGACCTGGAGTTACACTCTGACTTCAGTTCTTTGTGGGAATGGGACCTGCTGAAATTAAGTGTGCCTATTGAAACCTATTGGTTTAAGCCCTGGAAGTCCATCTGTAAACTTTTGGTTCTCTACTTCTCTCTTTATAGTACATCTCAGAAGCCAACCTGTCCTAACATTTACGTAAAATTATGCTGCTTAATGCTTCTGTGAAGTTGTTCGTCCATCGTTGACGTTGATGAGGACCTCGACACCATTATGATGGTGTCGAGACTAGCGCGTGATTTGGATTTAAGTGAGGGAGAGTTGTGCAGCATCAGCCTCACTCTGTCTTCCCAATTCCCATCTGGATCCAGTGGCAAGACAGAGTCTAGACGGCTAGAGATGGCCAGGACGTCTTCTGTGAAGTAGCTGGAGAATCTTTAGCTAGGTTAAACAATCACCTTCCTATTAAATCACCCTGGACCCCCACCTCCTTCCTTTTTTTTCCCATGGTTCTTTCCATTCTTCTATCAGATTCCTTCCTTTCTAGCCCTCATACTTTCCCCTCAACCTGACTTCACCTATCACCATCCAGCTAGCTTCCTTTCTCTCCCCCCTCCTTTCTATTCTGGCATCTTCCCCCATCCTTTTCAGTCCTGAAGAAGAGTCTCAGCCTGAAATGTCAACCATCTATCAATTTCCAGAGATGCAGCCTGACCTGCTGAGTTCCTCCACCATTCAGTGTGTTGCTTTGGATTTCCAGTATCTGCAGAATTTTCATGTTTACAAATAGATTGAGTTTTTGTTATACACAATTGCATATGAATATTGTAAGATGACTTTATAGGTGACTCCATAGTCATTATGACAATTACTCTTGAGGTATTTTCCACATAATGAATTTAAAAGCTCTTCAGTTCTCTACATATAAGAGGATGTAGATGTTGGATAAAATAGTCGACGGTTGAAAGAGAATAAATTTCCCCTCACCATCCAATGTCACAAGATTTGCCCAAAAATAAGCTCATCTGATTGGGTGATTTGACTCCAAAATACTGGAGTAGGTTATCTTCCTTGGGTGTGGAAACCACAAACCTCCAGTCAGCATCAGAATCGGTATCAGATGATGCCCGAATATAAAGTCCATACACTATGTCAAGCCAAATTTTTCGTGGATTTTTCCTTTTGCTCTTTATCAATGAGAAAAAAAAAATTGCTTAGAAAATGTCAATTCATTTGACATAAGAAGTCTGCTTCCTGACACCTTTAGATGGAAATGTAAATGGTGATTGACAGTTCATCGCCACTGAATTTGGTAGCACTGTTTGAATCCCTGCAGTCAGCAGATTTCTGGGCTTTCTGCCTTTTTAGTCTTTATACCTAATTGTTGGCAGCCTGTCAGTCATATCTGTATCCAGCACTATCTATTGTAAGATCTGTGATTGAATAAACAATCAGTCACCATAGATGAACATTGTCAGCATGGAAATCATTTCAGGGCATGAAATGCCTTTTGTGATGTTTAAAAATAAGGAAGGAGTTGAAGGTTCACTTGATAAATATAATTGCACAGAGCTAGTTGGCAAATGCCACTTCATGAGAAACATTTCACATATTAAAACAACACCTATAAACACAAGAGATTCTACAGATGCTACACACACTCAATGCCGAAGGAATGCAGCAGGGCCGTGAAATGAATAGTCAACGTTGGGGGCCTTAACCTTTTAGCAAGTCTGGAAAGGACGTGGGAAGAAGCCAGAATAAGAAAGTGGGGTGAGGGGAAGGAGTATAAGCTAGAAGGAGATCGAAGGTGGGTAGGGGAAGCAGCTTGAAATAAGAAGCTGGGAGGTAATAAGTGGAAAAGGTAAAGGCCTGGAGAAGAAGGAATCTAATGGGATGGGAGAGTGAACCACGGGAGAAAGGCAAAGAGGAGAAGCAACACAGAGATTTGATAGGCAGTTGAGAGGAAGAGAACAGTAAGAGTTAGCCCAGAGTGGGGAATTGAAGAGAATTAAAACAACTGTCTAACTTTCAATCGACACTGTAGAATGTGTTCTTAATTTTTGAGTGAGATAACCTAACCAATGTAAATATGACTTTCTTTTTGTATGTTGGAAAAATCCTTAAATTTCTCCTCTATAGCCAGATTGTGAGATCAAAAAAATTAAGATTTCCTTTTTCTCAGCAGCTAGCTCACTCTTTAGTCAACATGAGGAAGCTGGGGAAGTCAGGTCCACGGCTGCCTCAGGGATTTCTACAACTGGACAGATGGCAATTTCTTCTTTCCTCGCAATCTGAACAGCTGGATTCAGCTGCTGGGGAAAACCTGATCAAGGCAGTAACTCCAGCTGATCTGTTGTATTTTTTTGAATTGAGATTTAAGAACTCCAGAGGAACCAGCGTAATTATACAGTGGTTAAATTGACCCAAGGGCATTTCAAGTCTTCCAGCCAAATTGCAGTTATCGAAGCAGTATTTAACTCAGCAATCTCGACTTGACATCTCCCTAATACGTGTCAAGAATTTCTCCCGTAATTGTCTGAGCGTAAAGATCCGTGAACATGGCTAACCTTTATTTTGTTAGCTAATCTTGTAGATGAGGCATTGGGATTCTTTCTCTGTGGTGACTATTGCAACTTGGCCTGATTGCAAATTCTTCTTAGAACTGCCGGTGTACTTATTCAGAAGTGACAATAATAATTAAGAAGGAGAATCCTGGTTGGTGCAGTAGTCCAAGTTCTATGTAAGTAATCCAGAAATCTGGATTATTGATCTGAAGAATGGAGTTTAAGATCCTACAGGAAATTTCATTAAAAATAGTTTATTGACCATGAATTTATCAAATTGTGGTCGAAATCCCTCTAGTTCACTCATGAATCAAGGAGGGAAATTCAACTTCCTTAACTGGTCTCTTTGTGACTCTACACAAAACAATATATTCAAAGGTTCCTTTGTTATCAAAGTATGTATCCATATACAACTCTGAAATTTATCTTCTCCAGATAGCCATGAAACAAAGCAAGAACATGAAAGTCATTCAGAGAGAAACATCAAACGCACTCCCCACCATACAAAAAAGAATGGCATCCCAATCATCAAACCCCAATCCCCTCCCTTTGCACAAAACAGAGCAAGAACATTGACCCCCAGAGAACCCCTCTCCCGCATAAAAAAACTAACAGAGCACAACAGAACATCAGCCCCCAAACACCCTCCTCTCACACCACAAAAGGGGAAAGCAATGGGCAATAAAAAAACACAGAATATAAAAGCCTTAAGTCTGAAAATGTCCACAGTCCATAAATGCAACAGTCCAATCCATACATTTGATGTGCCAATGGCCAGATAAAGGGAAAAGTTGTCAGCAGTCCCATTTCGAATGGGGTTTCTATTTTGCCATAAGGAAGTAGACATCTCTTTGTGTGATTGATGAAATGTGCCCAATCAATTTCACAGCTTGGCCAAGGGAAGACTTAGTGACAAAGATCTTGTTCTTAGCCAGACCTGATCCCCAATAATTGCAAAAATAAGTAGAGAATCTTGCATTCTTAAGACAGATTCGTAGGAGGATATTTTTCCTAGCAGCACATAAGCATCATATATATTGAGATGTATTCGTAACATTGCAGGAAGAACTTAATGTTGAATTGAGAGTCTGATGCAGTTAAACAGTGACACTAGACTATTCAGTGTCAGGCCTGCAGGTCAGGCAGTAGCTATGCAAAGATTAACACAGTTTATTCTTCAGGTTGGAGATCCTTCAATGGAGATGAGGCCTTCAGTTAGGAGTTGTGAAAATTCACAGCTCTGTAGCTCCGAGTGCAGCGGAGGTTGAGTTATGCAATATATTGAAGGCCAAGGTGGACAAGGCTCATAGGACATTGGCTTGGTTTGAAGACTAAAGGAGATAAGTCAAGGATGATGGGGAACTGGTAAGAAATAAGTGGATTTATGGCCAAAATCAATGATGGAGTAATCTTTCAGAGTCTTGTAGTCTATCTCCACCCCACCCCCACCATTTTAATTTTGTTTCTATTGGCTTCTTGTATCATATCTATATAAATCTGAACAGTTTAAAATACTAAGAGTTTTGCCTCCTTCAATGTCCTCTCCCAGTACCAATAAAGCTTTGTTTTACTTCCAAAATGCTGCCTATCAGAGTATTGAAGACTCATTTTAACTTAGTTATTTGTTGTATTTTTTTCTCACGGTAACACGTTGAAGCTGCACCCTCTCTAACATGCTGGTGGAGAGAGTTTCACTTGTTTTTTTAGTGCTGGAATTAGTTACATTCGGACATGTCTCGTTAGCGTGGCAGCAGGATGGCCGCACTGTGTATTCCAGGGACCAATTGATTGCGCTCATGCCCGCCAGTTTAGCGAACAGAGCCGTGGACATACCGGCTGAAATCTGGAGGAAAACACACAGAGGATGCAGAGGGGGATCAAAAAGAGGGGGAAGAGGACCGGGTCGAGACAACAGAGGCTTTTGGAGAAGAGAAGTTTTAAGCTGTGCCTCCCCTCTCTTATCATGGGAAATGTGAGATCGCTGGGGAATAAAATGGACGAACTGACTGCGCTTGTCAGGAGTCAGAAAACATTTCGGGAGAGCAGTGTCATGTGCTTCACTGAGACGTGGCTGCATGAGGACATACCCAATCAAAGCGTTTCCATAGAGGGCTTCCAGACCATTCAAGCTGACCAGAATTGCACGGAGAGCGGTAAGCGTAAAGGAAGGGGGCTGGCGGTTCTGGCGGGGCTGACGTCGGCGTGTAACAGCATTTACACTGTCATAGCCAGACTACAAACCCAGCACCCGAGTGTCCTCATTACCATCTCGGGTTACCATGGCTAGAACACTGCCCAACTTCACGCAGTATGTGAGCTATACAACCAGAGGCAGAGGACGCTGGATTTGATGTACGCTAACGTTAAAGATGCAAACAGCTCCTCTCCCCTCCCCCCACTGGGAAGGTCAGATCATAACCTGGTGCATCTAAAACCCTGCTACGTGCCTCGAGTGAAGAGTAAACCTGCAACTTCGAGGACAGTGAGGAAATGGTCGGAGGAGGCTTATGAGGCGCTCCAGGGTTGTTCTGAGGTGACAGACTGGCAGGCACTCTGTGAGCCACATGGAGAGGATATTGATGGGCTCACAGAGTGCATCACTGATTACATCAACTCCTGTGTGGACTGCAATGTTCCGACAAAAACTGTCCTTTGTTATTCAAATAACAAGCCATGGGTGACAAAGGACATTAAGGGCATCCTGAACGCTAAAAAGAGGGTGTTTAGAGATGGAAATAGGGAGAAGCTGAGGGCAATACAGAGTTACCTGAATGCCAGGATCATGGAGGCTAAAGACAAGTACAGGAGAAAGCTTGAGTGGAAACACCAGCAGAACAACATGAGAGAGGTCTGGAGGGGGATGAGGACCATCACTGGGTTCCGGCAAACTAGCAAAAGAGGAGCGGAACTTAACCTGTTCTTTAACAGACTTGACAGTGTGGCCCCTGCCCATCCCACACATGAGCCATCTGTTGTCAGCCCCCAACCAACACATATTCCACTCTCCCCTCCTACCCCTCCTCACAGTCCCCGACCCTGCTCTCATGACTATACCCCTTCCCCACACGAAACCACCACGGTGGGCTTCACAGCTCTACAGGTGAGAAGACAGCTGAAACGTCTCAACCCAAGCAAGGCTGCAGGACCGGATGGTTTCATTACCAGGGTGCTCAAAGCCTGTGCCCCTCAGCTATGTGGAGTACTTCGTCATGTATTCAACCTGAGCTTGAGGCCCTGGAGGGTTCCTGTATTGTGGAAGACGTCCTGCCTCGTCCCTGTGCCGAAGACGCTGCGCCCCAGTGGCCTCAATGACTACAGACCGGTGGCACTGACCTCCCACATCATGAAGACCCTGGAGAGACTTGTTCTGGAGCTGCTCCGGCCTATGGTCAGGCCACACTTAGATCCCCTCCAGTTCGCCTACCAGCCCCGACTAGGAGTTGAGGATGCCATCGTCTTCCTGCTGAACCGTGTCTACACCCACCTGGACAAGCCAGCGAGCACTGTGAGGGTCATGTTTTTTGACTTATCCAGTGTGTTCAACACCATCTGCCCTGCCCTGCTGGGGGAGAAGCTGACAGCGATGCAGGTGGATGCTTCCCTGGTATCATGGATCCTTGATTACCTGACTGGCAGACCACAGTACGTGTGCTTGCAACACTGTGTGTCTGACAGAGTGATCAGCAGCACTGGGGCTCCACAGGAGATTGTCTTGTCTCCCTTTCTCTTCACCATTTACACCTCGGACTTCAACTACTGCACGGAGTCTTGTCATCTTCAGAAGTTTTTGGATGACTCTGCCATAGTTGGATGCATCAGCAAGGGAGATGAGGCTGAGTACGGGGCTACGGTAGGAAACTTTGTCACATGGTGTGAGCAGAATTACCTGCAGCTTAATGTGAAAAAGACTAAGAAGCTGGTGGTAGACCTGAGGAGAGCTAAGGTACCGGTGACCCCTGTTTCCATGCAGGGGGTCAGTGTGGACATGGTGGAGGATTACTAATACCTGGGGATACAAATTGATAATAAGCTGGACTGGTCAAAGAACACTGAGGCTGTCTACAAGAAGGGTCAGAGCCATCTCTATTTCCTGAGGAGACTGAGGTCCTTTAACATCTGCCGGATGATGCTGAGGATGTTCTACGAGTCTGTGGTGGCCAGTGCTATCATGTTTGCTGTTGTGTGCTGGGGCAGCAGGCTGAGGGTGGCAGACACCAACAGAATCAACAAACTCATTCGTAAGGCCAGTGATGTTGCGGGGATGGAACTGGACTCTCTCACGGTGGTGTCTGAAAAGAAGATGCTGTCTAAGTTGCATGCCATCTTGGTCAATGTCTCCCATCCACTACATAATGTACTAGGTGGGCACAGGAATACATTCAGCCAGAGACTCATTCCACCGAGATGCAGCACTGAGCGTCGTAGGAAGTCATTCCTGCCTGTGGTCATCAAAGTTTACAACTCCTCCGTTGGAGGGTCAGACATCCTGAGCCAATAGGCTGGTCCTGGACTTATTTCATAATTTACTGGCATAATTTACATATTACTATTTAACTATTTATGGTTCTATTACTATTTATTATTTATGGAGCAACTGTAACGAAAACCAATTTCCCCAGGGATTAATAAAGTATGACTATGACTATGACTATGACTATTTCTAAAGCACACAGTGTAAAGTCAACAGTGGTGACTGAATACTGTGGATGCTGACATATGGAGGAAAGGAGAGATGGGGGAGTTCGGCATGTCAGGTAGCATCAGTAGAGGGAAATGGGCAGTCAAGGATGCATGTCTCAAAGTGAGAAGCAACACTCACAACATGCTGGAGGAACTCAGCAGGTCAGACAGCATCCGTGGAAACGATGAGTCGACGTTTCCAAGCATCTGCAGATTATTTTGTGTTCATAAAGTGAGAACACTGGCCAGCATTTCTCAGCACTTCTCCATGTCTTGTGGCAATTCAGAAGATATACAGTATTAGTACAGAGACCAAACAAGCAACAATGGTCAACAATTTTGGGAAAAAACAATACATCAAGATGTGATCAACATGTATTAGTAAAGTAACTCGAGGGAGACTAGATGCCAATGTAGAGAAAAATCTCCCTTTGTTGCTCCATTATTAAAAATATCAATAAATAGTGCCCTTCTCTTTAAAATAAAGGCTTTCAATTTGTATGGTACATTGTGTAACTTTAAGGCTATCCTGAAGTGTGATCCAACTCATCAAGCACTTCCTAAAGTCATGAAGAAAGTGCACAGAACATGAACAGGAGTATAAGGATGACCATCTCGCTGTTCTGTGTGATGCTGATTGAGGGGTAAGGCAATAGTCATGGCATTAAGAATAATGTCACCATTTCATGGAATGCTTTCTATCCAGTTTGAGAAACCTCAGCTTGACAAAGAATTATATAGTCATTAAGGCTGAAAGATGATGGTTCCTACAGTGTGGTATACATTTGTTACTACACTAGAGTTGGCAAAAAACGTGGTGCTGAAGTTTTTGAAAAAAGGTTTGAATCTATAAACCCCTTGAATGCCTGAGTCAAGGCTGATTATTTCAGTAAAAAGTAGTCCACTTGAGATAATTTAAAATGCCAAAATTATGTCTTTTTTCCCCTCAAAATTTTGATTTGAATCTGCATCTCTTTCAAATAACTTCTTAATTACTGTAATTAAACCTGTAATTAAGATCCTGAATGTGATTCACTTCAGATGAAACTATTAAAATCAATCTCTTTGATAATCCATTTAATCCTTTAATTCCATGGTAACCTATTCATCACATTCATCTTTTATAACTTTATATGCAAGTTTTTATTTTTTATGCTCAAGTATTTTAATACCAGGCTAATGTGAGTGAAAACTGAGTATCTCTTTGAAGGATGCGTGCTGAAGTTTGGAATTTTTGAGGATTGGCCTTCTACACCAATTGGTTGACTTGAACTCAAGCTGATATTTAAAATGATGCTGAGACCTCTGGATCTGTAATGAAGCAGCTTTAGGAAATGTGCCGTATTATTTTATAGCTTACATTGTGATATATTGAGCTGACTTGCCTCACTCTTAATAGCCAGAGAGTTATGAATGACCTCAATTCTTTAAATGTTAGCTGTTCAATAATACACTTTGTCAGCTTAACATACTCATTTTCTTTTAAAATAATTTGATATTGATGTACTTGAAATTCACAATTGACACAGGCCCCACTATCCTTACACTGTGGCGATGATTGCACCCACTTTCAGCATCCTTGCACTGAAGTAAATGTTGTTTTAGGACTCAACGACATTAGGATTGGGTCGTAAGGGAGGAAACCTTACGTGTATCCTTACTGATTGCTGTCCAGTGACTATCAACTGAAAATGCTGATCTTAATAGAAAAGCAGACAAAGTCATGGTGCAGATCGTGGAAAATCAAACGGTGAAATCTGTACTGCAAGTCAATATGGACGTTGAAGGTGAATTTCAAAGATCCAAAAGATTCAAAGTACATTTATTACCAGAGAATGTATGCAGTATACAAACCTGTGATTCACTTTGCCACAGACAGCCATGAATCAAAGAAAAGCATGGAACCTGTTCAAAGAAAAGATTCAGAGGTTCAAAAGTTCAATTTAATGTCAGAAATATATACAATATACATCCTGAACTGCTTTTTCTTCGCAAAACATCCACAAAAACAGAGAAGTGTCCTAAAGAATAAACAAAAGTTAAACGTGAGAACCCCAAAGTACCCCCCCAGCTCCCCCTCCCCTGCTCACGCGGCACCAAGGCAACGACATCCCCTCCCCCAGCAAAGAAAAGCACACCCGTTACCGAGCACAAGCGTGAGCTAAGCGATTCCAAAGACTCGGACCTTGCAGTTACCCCAAAGACTATCACTTTTCATCTGGCATTCAGCAGCCCACAGGTTCTGTCCCTCCCTGGCAAGGGAGAAGGAGGTGTCCCCCATTTTCACAGCGAGCAGGAGACATAACAATAACCACCTGCTGGTTTACGATGTTTAAAAAGTCCGTTTCCTCGCTCTTTTCGAACTCTGTGCCCGAAGATTGCAAAGATCTTGGGTCTTTGAGCCCATAGTGGAAGATTTTCCGGTCTCCCCGACGACACACAAGTCTCCTGCCATGACACCGACCCTTGATCCACCCGTCTCCAGAGCCCCGCGATCTTAGGCTTCCAAGCACGAGGCTGCCTCTCATGCTGAACCCTTGGCATGCCGAGCATCGGCCAGTCGTGAAACCCAGAGAACGGGACCCATTCCAGCATAGAACCGAAGTCTGTCTGTAACTCCAGGACAGGGTCTTCAAAAGAACCCTGAAAGGGAAAAACAAAGATACTAAAGATGAAAATAGAGCTGTTTCCGAAGATGCAAGCAAAGGAGTAACCGTTTAGCACCATCTTAACTCCACCTCCAAACTCCGTCGAACACTCAAAGTTACAAAACATGCAAATGGAAAAAAGAGAAACTCAGAATATAAAACATCAAACATCAAACATCAAACCACAGAATCATTGAAACAGTTTAGGAATGTCAAATTTAGTTGAGATCATTTCAATTTAGTACTCTGTTGTTTGTTGACTGCAGGGCCAGTCCACCCAGATCAAAACTGCACAAATTAGCAATAAAAAAAGGGGTAACCAGAAACACATATAACATGAAGTGCAAAGTACAATCCACCAAATTGTATCTATTAAACCTTGCCCAAGACTCAAGACTCTGGCACCATCCTCCGGTAGAATCGAATGAAAGAGAGAGAGAGAGAGCGACCAGGCAAACGCCGGCACCTTCCTACAGGACCAACAAGTAGTATTGTGAAAGAGACTGGTTAAATGCCGGCATTTTCCTCCAGCCTCAGTGAACAAGAGGAGGAGAGAGTCTGGTGAAATGTAGGTAGGCAGACAGTGCTGAACACCAACTCACCTTCTGTTCTCATCCTCATGGTTTCAATTTTGCTCGACTCTTTAATCAGCAAGATCAGTGAGAAATGGAGCCGGTCATTGGCTCGTACTCTGTCTCCAGGTGGCTTGGGCTCCAGGCTGCACACTCTGCTTGAAACCTCACCGAATTCTTTCGGAGACTGCAAAGGGCCAGATCACTCAATCGGCCCAAAAACACACCATTAAAATGTAAATTACAGGCTCTAATCACACGCTTAGCAGTTGAGTCATATTGGAAAGAAAAATAAGTAAAGGAAGTAGTTTTGTGTACTGTCTGAAGGGCGACGCCTTTGGCTGCACTGTTTGCTGGTGTCATCTTCTTCCAGTGCAAAATATCTTGGTAAAGAATGTATAGCATTCTTGGGCTTGACGGAATTTGTGGAAGTCTCATGATAGATAAGGAAAAGCAGTACGTGAAAATGGTCACATAGGAGTTTATGAAAGATGAAGGAAGTTGGAATTAAAGGAATTATTCAAAACTGGATTAATATTTTATTACAAAGGGAGACTACCAGAAGTGGTAGGTTTTGTCTGACTGGTTCAGGAGGGTGATATTCCTCAGGCTTAATTTTGGGCTGGCTGCATTCTTTGTGTGCTTGTGTGCATACATGTATTTAACCTCGGACTGCTATAGATTGTGTCACATAATGCTAATGCTTATCTGATGATAGACTAACAAAAAGCTAATTAAAAATCTTGATGCAATGGCAACATGGAATTCAATAGGAATAAAAGTAACAAGGGATTAAAATTAGGAAGTGTAAACGACAATTGATTGATGAGCCAGCACTTGACTCTAATGTAGAAAACTAGTTACTTTGTGCTGCCTACTTATTTGAATTATTTACGTGACCAGCCATCTCCATCTATGGTGGATGTTGGCTAGGCATGACATTGGGTGTTCAGCTCTGATTAAAGATATACTTGGGCACTTGCAATACCTCTTAAAGGGAAAGGATGGTGTGAGTGGATTAGGTGTCTGAAAAGTGAAAGAGGCAAATTTGATTTGTGATTAACTGGACCTCTGAATGGCTGATGTTTTTGGGTGATGAACCAGTGTGTTGACCATTGGTAGGGTGTGCGGTGCTGTTTGATAAAAAAAAAAGTTGGAAATTAGGAGCAATATCCTATATTCTGAAAACTTAACAATAGGAGACTATTGTTGTGGTTCATGGAAAGAGTCAGTATCTGATGGCTTGAAAGCAATGATGCAAAGTTCAGTGTACTTGTATACAGTATGTGAGATTCAGTGGTAAGAAGTGTGGCTAAGTGGAAAGAACTTTTGCCTTGGGCAAACTTGGGCACATTGCGGCTCAGATACCAACTAAACTCCAGCTATTCAACCTTGACAGTTATATCACCCAAAAACATTGCGCACACTATTCACTGTAACTGCTTCAAGGGTAAGGTGACAAGCAACTCGAGATTATTGGAGATGATATCTTAACCTTTTAGTGGAGATTGTGTTGGTCATTACTAAGATGGCCATCAATACAGTGAGCCAGGAGCTGTTTCAGAAACTTAATAAATATGACTCTATCCGAATGCTCCTTCTGACATCCTATTTCCCTTTCAAAGCACACATTTCTGATTGAAAAGCTTCAGACATGTAAATATCCCCTTGTGTTCTTTCTGCTACCTTATTGGCTATTATAGGTTGTAGCCACATGGATCAAAAAAGATCCTGGCACTAGTGTGCATGCAGTTGTGCTCAGAGCTTGGAGCTTGGTTTTGGTGCAGGGAACAGATGCCCATTGATGTCGGCACAGAGTGATCCCAAGCTTGATGCAGCTTCTGGTGGCCATGTCAGTGTTCCAGTGTAAGCTTAGCCTGCCGTTGTGGGAAGTTGGCATCAACCCATGCAAGTGCCAATTACTGCCAATGCAGCTGTGGATTACAGGGTGCAGAAGGACATGTGGAGACACCCAGCAAACCAGAAAGCCATCCTCCTCAGGTAACTCAAACCAAATGATGACACAGCATGGAACTGCTGTCCTCGAGGTGAGGTAATGCATCACCTGCGAGTCTGTTGGGGTCATCTACTGCATCTGATGCTCCTGGTGTGGCCTCCTGTATCTTAGTGAGACCCTTCATGGATTGGAAGACCGACTTGTTGAGCACCTTCACACCATCCACCACAAAAAGTGGGATTTCCCAGTGGTCACCCATTTCAATTCTGCCTCCCATTTCCATTCCAACATATCAGTTCATGGCTGATGCAATGAGGCCACACTCAGTCTGGAGGACCTTGCATTCCATCTATGTACCCTCCAACCTGATGGCACGACCATCGATTTCTCAAACTTCCAGTAATTGCTCTTCTCTTCTCCTTCACCATTTCCCACTCTTGTTTCCCCCTCACACTTTTCTTCCTACCTGCCCGTCACCTTCCACTGATGCTCTTCCTTCTTCCCTTTCTTCCATGGTTTTCTTTCCTCTTCTATCAGATTTCCCCTTCTCCAGTCCTTTATCTCCTTCACCAATCAACTTCCCAGCTCTTTACTTCACCCGCGCCCCTCTCCTGGTTTCATCTATCACCTGCCACCCTGTACTTCTTTCTCCTCTTGCACCCACCTTCTTAATCTGACTTCTTCCCTTCCTTTCCAGTCCTGAAGAAGGGTTTTGGCCCAAAATGTTGACTGGTTACTCTTTTTCATAGATGTTGTCTGACCTGCTGAATTCTTCTAGGGTTTTGTGTGTGTTGCTTTGGATTTCCAGCATCTGCAATTTTCTTGTGTCTATTAAAAGTGATGTCTGATGCAACTTGCATATGGATCTATAGCTTTCATTTTTAGAGTTCTTGGGGCCAAATAAATTGTGCAAGCCCTCCTAAACTGATTATGTTTTCTGTAGGTAGAATGATCTGCAAGTAAATTTAAAGAGTGTCAAAAACTGCTGGTCAGGTTCATAAAGTTATAAAAGAATCAAATGAAATTCTAGGCTTTATGTCAAGATCTAATCACTATATAAAACTTTAAGACCTCAGTTATAGTTCTCTGTGGGTCATGCTCTAGGAAAGTTTTTGTGCCATGAGGTTACAGCACAGATTTGCTGAGATGATATCTGGAAATAAAGTTAAAATCTGAAGAAAAAGCTTGGGTTCTTCGTATTTGTTTCAATTAGAATATCATATCACAGGAATCAGCTGTATATAAATTTGTGCTTTCATTGTGGATTCTGTCGACACTTTTATGTAACAAAGTCCTTATTAATGTGACTATTTGCAGTGATATATGTTCCCGTTTAGCACTGTTTTAATCTCAGCGAAAATAGGATGACATTAGTGACCTGACTTATGCAGACTAATTAGGCACTTGGTGGTTTTCAACAAGATGATGTTTGCAATTGTAATTATAAAACACACCACAACGAAGCTCATCTAATTACGGAATTGAATGTTAATGCTTGCTGGTTAGAGGCTATTTAGTCATGTTGTCCAGTGATGTGCAAAGATCTTCTTGCTGTGTACATTTTTGCATACATAATGACCTTGCTATTGGAATCAAATGGAAATTGGGTGCATTTGATGAAACAAAAATGAACAGATAATTTAGTTGATTGACTATAAATGAATCTAGCACTGATGGATTTTTCAGTGGGTAAATAGCCATTTTGATGGCTTGATATTCTATTTGAATTAAGGAAGTTCAGGTGAATTAAGGAAGTTCAGGCAAACCTGTGGGAGCATCACATTTTAGATGCTTAAATGGAAAAAGATATGAACTTTTGCCTTGACTTGCTGGTATTGACTTGCATGTTTGACTGTGATGTGCCCAATGGTTTAGTGGTCTGTTTTAAATTTATGCGGAATGATTACTACAGCTGCTATGTTTAACAACCTTCAGAAGAGGATAATTGAAGAATTGGATTTAAAATCTCAAGTGGCAATGAGCAAGTGTACAAGAATGAGATGGGTCAATTGGTTGAGTGGTGTCACAACAAAACCTTGCATTAAATGTCAGTAAGAGCAAGGAATTCATTGTGGACTTCAGGAATGGGAAGTTGGAGAACACACACCAATCTTCATTGAGGATTCAGCAGTGGAAAGGATGAGTAGCTTCAAGTTCCTAGACATCAACAATTCTGAAGATCTAACCTGGGCGCAACATATTGATATGGATATGAAGAGGGCATGCTAGTGGCTATATTTCTTTAGGACTTTGAGGAGGTTTGATAGGTCACCAAAGACTCTTGCAAATTTCTTCAGATGTACCATGGAGAGCATTTTGACAGGTTGCATCACTGTCTGGTATGGAGGCTCCAATGCACAGAATTGGAAAAAAGCCGCAGAGAATTGTAAACACAGCAGTTGCTCCATTGCTGGCACTACCCTCCCTTCACCATTGAGGATACCTTCAAAAGCCGATGCTGTAGGAAGGTGGCATCCATCATTTAGAACTGTCACCACCTGGGATATGCCCTCTTCTCATTACTACCATCATGATGGAGGTACAGGATCCTGAAGACACACATTCATTGTTTTAGGAACAGCATCTTCCTCCCTGCCATCAGATTTCTGAATGGTCCATGACCCCGTGAAGACGACCTCACTATTTCACTCTCTTTTTGTACTAATTTATTTTTTTATATTCATTACTGTAACTTATAGTATTTTTATTTATCGCACTGTACTGTTACTGCAAAACAAATTTCATGACATACTGTATATCAGTGATAATAAATCTTATTTTCACTGTGAGGAAAATGGATGTACGTGGAACAATGGCCATTGATCTTGAGTAGTGAATGTCATGTACGAAGAGAAAAACATCTATAGTCAATGGATTTTTGATAAGTAGTCAACTTTTTCCAAATATATACTTAATTCATAATATACATGCAGTTTATGTCATTATCTTATTTCCTATGTCAAACAATGTAACACTTTCACTTAGACAGTATCAGAGTCACCAGTGTTTCATACCCAGGCAATGTTTGAGTGAAATGTTTATGAAGCTGTTACTCAAGGCCAAGTACAGCTTTTACCCGCTGTTATAAGATTATTGAATAGTTCCCCAGTAAAATAAGCTGGACTCTTGAGCTCACAATTGATCTCGTTATGACCTTGTGCCTTATTGTCTACTTGCACTGCACTTTCTCTATAGCTGTTCCACTTCATTCTGCATTCTATTATTGCTTAACCCTGTTCTACCTCAATACATAGTGATCTGTATGAACTGTACCTTGATATATGTGACGATAATGAACCAATTCCAATTCCATTTCAAATAATGGGAAATTCCTAAACTCTGGTCCTTTCCCCGACTGCCTTTGATGGCCACACCAGGCTTTGGCATATCCCTTGGTACGTATGCGTATACCTTAGAATTAATGTTCTTTCACTGGAAGACCAACCAGTTTCAGGCAGATCATAGGACTTATTTCACTGAATTGATCTCAGATTCAGAATCAGTTTTAATATCACTGCCAGATGGGAGGAGAAGATGGCGGTGCGACGCAGCGCGCATGGCCTCTCCAGGGAAATGATATCGTATTTGTTAAGTAGGGGGCTGTGCACAATTCTGATTTGATGGAGACAGTCGTGAGAAGCACAGAGAAATACTCGGAGAAATTTCTGAAATGCCCAGTTCGCTGCTGCTGCTACTGTGTGATCGAGAATCTCCAGAGGGTAGGCCCCAAATCCTCAGCTTTGCCTGTTGCTGGCGGCCGGGGCTGGGGTCAAAGTGCTCGGCAGAGATGGTGCTCGGTTTTGGAGGGCTGGTTGGAGGCTTGAAGTTTTTGGACGACTCAGGGTGGGACTGTGGTCGGGTGCTTCCAGGATACTGCATCGGCAAGTTTGCGGCACTGGAAAGCATGTCAGGGAGAGTTTTCTTCCTTCTCCCATCTGCGTGAGATCATGGGACTTTCGAGAGACTTTGAACTTTTTTTTTACCGTGCTCATGGCCTGTTCTTCATCAAGTCATGGTATTGCTTGCACTGTTGTAACTATATGTTATAATTATGTGTTTTTTGTCAATTTTTCAGTCTTGGTCTGCCTTGTGTTTCTGTTATATCCCACTGGAGGAACATTGTATCATTTCTTAATGCATGCATTACTAAATGACAATAAAAGAGGACTGCGTGTCCTCATAATCTAATCTAATCTAATATGCTGTGTAATTTGTTATGGTACAATGCAATAAATAATAATAGAGAAAAAACTTAATTACAGTAAATACATACATATATATACACACACAATAGTTAAATTAAGTAAGCTGTGCAAAAATAAAATAAAAATATAATGAGGTAGTGTCATGGGTTAAATGTACATCAAGAAAGCTGATGGCAGAGCAAAGAAGCTGTTCCTGAATTATTGAGTGTGTGTCATTAGGCCTCTGTGCTTCCTCTCTAATGGTACCAATAAGAACAGAGCAAATCCTGGGTGATAGGGGTCCTTAATGATCTATGCTGCCTTTTTGAGGGATCACTCTTTGAAGATAGACAATAGGCAATAGGTGCAGGAGTAGGCCATTCGGCCCTTCGAGCCAGCACCGCCATTCACTGTGATCATGGCTGATCATCCACAATCAGTACCCTATTCCTGCCTTCTCCCCATATTACTTGACTCCGCTATCTTTAAGAGGTCTATCTAACTCTTTCTTGAAAGGATCCAGAGAATTGGCCTCCACTGCCTTCTGAGGCAGAGCATTCCACAGATCCACAGCCCTCTGTGTGAAAAAGTTTTTCCTCAACTCTGTTCTAAATGGTCTACCCCTCATTCTTAAACTGTGGCCTCTGGTTCTACATCAGGAACATGTTTCCTGCCTCTAGCGTGTCCAATCCCTTAATAATCTTACATGTTTCAATCAGATCCCCTCTCATCCTTCTAAATTCCAGTGTATACAAGCCCAGTCGCTCCAATCTTTCAACATATGACATTCCTGCCATCCCTGGAATTAACCCAGTGAACCTACGCTGCACTCCCTCCATAGCAAGAATGTCCTTCCTCAAACATGGAGACCAAAACTGCACACAATACTCCAGGTGGGGTCTCACCAGGACCTTGTACAACTGCAGAAGGACCTCTTTGCTCCTATACTCAACTCCCCTTGTTAGGAAGGCCAACGTACCATTAGCTTTCTTCACTGCCTGCTGTACCTGTATGATTACTTTCAGTGACTGATGAGCAAGGACACCCAGATCTCATTGTACTTCCCCTTTTCCTAACTTGACACCATTCAGATAGTAATCTGTGGATAATCTCACATTTATCCACATTAAACTGCATCTGCCCACTCACCCAACTTGTCCAAGTCACCGTGCATTCTCATAACATCCTCCTCACATTTCACATTGTCACCCAGCTTTGTGTCATCTGCAAATTTGCTAATGTTACTTTTAATCCCTTCATCTAAATCATTAATGTTTATTGTAAATAGTTGCGGTCCCAGCACTGACCCTTGCGGTACCCCACTAGTCAATGCCTGCCTTTCTGAAAGGACCCGTTAATCCCTACTCTTCGTTTCCTGTCTGCCAACCAATTTTCTATCCATGTCAGTACCCTACCCCCAATACCATGTGCTCTAATTTTGCCCACCAACCTCCTATGTGGGACCTTATCAAAGTCTTTCTGAAAGCCCAGGTACACTACATCCACTGGCTTTCCCATGTCCATTTTCATAGTTACATCCTCAAAAAATTCCAGAAGATTAGTCAAGCATGATTCCTCCTTCATAAATCCATGCTGACTCGGACCTATCCTGCTACTGCTATCCAAATATGCCGCTATTTCATCTTTTATAATTGACTCCAGCACCTTCCCCATCACTGACGTCAGACTAACTGGTCTATAATTGCCTGTTTTCTCTCTCCCTCCTTTCTTAAAAAGTGGGATAACATTAGCTAACCTCCAATCAGCAGGAACTGATCCCGAATCTATGGAACATTGGAAAATGATTACCAATGCATCCACGATTTCTAGAGCCACCTCCTTAAGTGCCCTGGGATGCAGACCATCAGACCCTGGGGATTTATCAGCCTTCAGTCCCATCAGTACTGGATACTATGGACACTAGTGCCCATAATGGACTTGGCTGAGTTTACAACTCTCCACAGATTATTTTGATCCGTGTAGTAGCTGTCCCCCTCCCCCGCCCCATACCAGACGTCAGCAGCACTCAATATGAAACCTTGGGGAAAAAAGATGCCATATATCAGAAACTCCTGTTTTATGCAATTTCTTGGTACAAATATTGACGTCAATCTACTTAACCGATTCCATCCAGACTTTGGCAAAGGAAAATTCGCAATAAGCTGATGGTAGTCTCATCTTCACAGCAGCCACTTAAAGCTACGTAAAGGATCCGATGAGGAGTGCTGCTCTCACCAACTGTCAAGCACCATCTTGGTGCTGTACTGAGGATTGCAGTGGTGCTTTTGACAGTCTGCTTTGTGAAACGTTCAACAAGACCTAAAGGCTGCTCTGCTATAGGACCTCGGTCACTCCATGTTGACCTTGCCTGGGCAACCTTTGGTAAAAGGTGAGTTTCCACAGAAAATTTTCCCGGGGGAAAAATAGTGTGGCTCTCACCAGCTTAATGGAGTGTGGTCAATGAGGCCAAGCCCAGCCTCCAGAACTCCAGCCACATGTAGAACCGCAACACTTTGGATGAACAATCCAGGCACACAAACCTGATTATCAGGAGGATATATATGGTACATTCCATTTTGGATTGTCAGCTGAAGTAGAAGATACCTTGAGAGATGACTGCAGTGGAGGAGCAGTAAGTGACCCATAATACCCATCATGTACAGCATCTGACCTTCACTGGGAACTCTGCTCCCTCATTCCCAGCTTTCATTCACCTTGGCTATTTGCTCTGACCAGCTCATGCCCCTCTTTCCAGTTTCCCTGACCTATATTCCTAGAACTTCCAGGTAACCTGCTCTGATATTGAAGGGGAACAAAGGGACTGTTTGGACCAGTTACCACAGAAAATGGTCTTGACTTTGCTCCAATTCACTCTGGCCCATAAGGCCTGTTCAAACTTGTTGCAGATGCTGATCGATCTGTGAATGAGTGCTGGGTTCAAGCAGGTGATCAAAATGTCATTCATGTACATGGAAGCTTTAACTTAAGCACTCCCATACCCTGAGTTTATTTTATGCCAGTGTCCATTTTAACTGATTTGGCAAAAAGTTCAATATGGCATGGAAACAGAGGAAAGAAGGCAGCTTGATCTGACTTTTTATTTGATCAGTAATCTTTCTGTTTCTAATTCATTCATTTGGACTGCGTTACAGATATCAATGTGTGGTTTTCGTTGCTTAGGCAATACTACCCAGCGATCCTTGGTGAGGTACATTGGAGTCCCATATCCATAGTAAGTTCCCATTTTCCCCAAGCAGCACAGTACAAATCCAAACACCATTGACATTTAAGTGGCAGATAGAATGGAGGAGAGGTGAGGAAGATGGTAGTTGTGATCTGGATCCGTCTGCTGTAAAAAAATAAC
Source organism: Mobula birostris (assembly GCF_030028105.1). Lineage (NCBI taxonomy): Eukaryota > Metazoa > Chordata > Chondrichthyes > Myliobatiformes > Myliobatidae > Mobula > Mobula birostris. Next base: position 31,879,819 of record NC_092391.1, on the reverse strand, counting down.
AGAATCTGAAAGCCTCATCACATTTGCAAAGTGCATTGATTTAAGATGTAGTGCCCTGATTTACAAAGATGTGATCAGCGTGCTGAAACTTTATAGACACAATGGACTAAATGACATCATTCAGTGTCCTAATTAATTTTATGATGATATGGCCTAGAAATAGATGTGGTTTTTACTAAGTGGAACATGCTGGCATAAGCACTGACAGCAACTCCCATTTTCTGTAAAAGCTTGACGGGTTGGTCAAAGTCATGCAAGGAATAGAGCTATGGTTTTGAGCATATGGACCATGCAACAAAAGATTTGCTGTTCCTGTTGGGAGTTCTATACAACACTAGCAACTGCAACTTAAAGGGCTCCCCCTTTGGCAAGCACAAAATGGCATTAAAACCACAAAAGACCAGCATGAAAGGAAGTAAATGTTATAAAGCTGCAGGTTGGTGAAAGCAGTGCACTTCTTGTTGTGCCTGGGCATCCTCCATGTGACAAATTGGCTCAATCAATTCCCTTGCTGTATGTGACCTTGTGTGAAGAAACCCAGGCTCATTTTGCAACTAATAGGGCAGCAGCCATGTGTTTCAGAGAGGAAAAGGTCCTAGTGGTGCCATTACTGACATTTATCTGAGGAAGAATTGCAGTCTAAAATTATATTCAATTTAAAATTCAGTCTTAGATTCAAAAGTTGGAAGTACTTATGAAATTAAAAAAAACAGTAGTCAAAAGAAAATTTACTGTTTAAATATAATGGAATTTTGGAAATGTGCTTGTGCAGAGTTATTAATGTATAAGCATTTAAAGCTTGAGCACAAATGGATGAAGAATTGAATAAATCTGACTGGAATACACAGAAAAGAGGGAAGTGATATTTTCAGACTTACCCAGTTTCTGAGTGAATAAAACATGTTTCTATCTATCATTGACTGTCATTTCATAAAGAAAAGTGGATTCTCCTCAGTCACCATGGGATTTAAGATTTTACCTGCTGATACATTAAAATGTGCATTTCTGTTGCATTCTCTAGAAATTCTGTTCTAAACTAAATTAAATCATTGTGCTTTGATAGATTTTAAATGTTAGTACATTTTCAGTGGACCAGTTTATTCCTGAGAGTCTAGTATTGTTTGCTGCATTTTCTTCCTGATTTATTGATCAGTCTTAGGATGGAAAACTCATGTCGATGTGAAATGACCCAACCTTAAGCTTAATTTTGTATCTAGTGTTTCAAGAAGTGGCTTTGTCTGAAAACTAGAAGACCCATCATCAATCACTGAATATCTAATAGAAGTTGTATCTGAAGGAGTAGAATTGGCACTTCAGGGTCCCTCATGCAGATGTTTGATTGGGCCCTGAGCATTTATGGTAGGTTACACTTCCATCAGCTTTTATGCTGATTAATCTCCAAAGCTTAGTTCTCAGCAGCCCAATTAGTGCCATAAAATTGCATGCTTTTTTTTTATTTAACCCAAAATGCTAGAGAAGTTCAGTGGTTCAGGAGGTAGCTGTGGAAGGAAATGGACAGTCAACATTTTACACCATGATTCTTCATCCGAACTGGACTGATGAAATCCAGTTGAAGGGTCTTGACTTGAGACTTTGACTATTTCACTCCATCGATGCTGCCTGAACTGCTCAGTTCCTCCATCACTTTGTGTTATTCCAGGTGCCAACGTCTTCATTCTCTTGTCTCTATTTTGCTTTTTATTAATTTCATTTGATACAGCTTTTATTTCCGTAGGACAAATGATAGAAAAAGCTGTTGACTGAGGAGTTGTTTAAAGCAGAAACTGAAGTTGGCAACTAATCTGGTGCAAATGTATTAATAAGTAGAATAAATCCAGGGTAGGTCTTGGGTCTTAGTCAGTGAATGGTAGGTGAGGTACCAGAGGATTGGAGGATAGCTAATGTTCTGCAATTTAAGAAAGGCTGTAAAAATAAACCAGGAAGTTATAGGCCAGTGAGCCTGACATCACTAGTTATTGGAAGATATTCTAAGGGACCAGTTATATGAGTATTTGGATTCACAGGGACTGATTAGGGATAGTCAGCATGGCCTTTTGCAGTGGTAGGTTGTGTCTGAACAATATTATAGAGTTTTTTGAGGTAATTACTTGGAAGGTTGATGAAGGCAAGGCTGTGGATGTTGTCTACATGGACTTTAGCAAGGCATTTGATGAGGTTCTGCATGGGAGGTTGGTCAAGAAGGTTCAGTCACTTGGCGTTCAAGATAAAGTAGTAAATTGGTTTAGACATTAGCTTTGTTGGAGAAGCCAGAGAGTGGCTGTTCTTCTCAGAAGTAGATGGTTGCTTCTCTGATTGGAGGCCTGTGAGTACTGGAGTACCACATTGATCAGTGCGGGGCCCGTTGTTGTTTGTCATCCATATCAATGATCTGGATGATAATGTGGTTAACTGCATCAGCTCATTTGTAGATGACACCAAGACTGGGAGTGTAGTGGACAGTGAGGGAAACTATCAGAGCTTACAGTGGGATCTGGATCAGCTGGAAAAATGGGCTGTAAAACTGTGGATGAAACTTAATGCAGACAAGCTCAAGGTGTTGCTCTTTGATAGAACCAATCAGGTTACGTCTTACACAGGAAACAGTGAAAGTGGCAGCACAGGAAGAGAGGATCGTAAAGAAATTTTTTGCAGATTGACCTTCATAAATCAAAGTATTAAGTACAGAAGATGGGATGTTACACTGAAAGTTGATGGGGCCTAATTTGGAGTATTGTGTAGTTTTAGTCAGCTACCTACAGGAAATATGTAAATATAGTTGAAAGAGTACAGGGAAAATTTACAAGGATTTTGCCAGGACTGGAGGACCTATGTTATAAGGAAAGATTGAAAAGGTTAGGAGTTTATTCCTTGGAACATAGAAGATTGAGAGGAGATTTGATAGAGGTATACAAAATTTTGAGGAGTATATACATAGGGCAAATACAAGCAGGCTTTTTCCACAGAGGTTGGGTAGGACATCAACTAGAGATCATGAGTTAAGGGTAAAAGGTGAAAAGTTTAAAGGGATCATGAGGGGATACTCATTCAGTCAGAATTTTGTGAAAGTGTGGAATGAGTGACTAGTGCAATTGGCACATATGAGCTCAATTTCAAAGTTTAAGAGAAATTTTGATGGGTACATAGATGGTAGGGGTATGGATGGCTATGATCCAGGTGCAGGTCAATGGGACGAGACAGATAATTGTTCGGCAGGGATTTGATAGGCAAAAGGCCTGTTTCTGTGCTGTAATTTTCTATGACTCTATTACTTGAGTGTCTTGACTAATCAATTACAGAAAAAATAGGCTTATATTCTGCTATGAAAAACAAGAACTGTGGGAGATGCCATTGTGTCTTTTCACAAAATAATCTGCAGATGCTGGGGTCAAAGCAACACTCACAACACGCTGGAGGAACTCAGCAGGTCAGGCAGCATCCATGGAAAAGATCGCTCGACATTTCGGCCCGGAACCCTTCGTCAGGACTTTTAGTTGACTCTTCCATTAATTTCTAAGAATTATAACAAAAGTTACCACATGGGATTTTCAATAAAATATGCTCATCGTAAAAGTCAACCAATGCACTTATCAGGATATTGACTGCAGCTTGTATCCAGAAATGGGGGAATTAATTGAACAGCTTGTCAGTGTTGCAGTTACCTGTAAAGTTTAGTGAGTTGTCTTATGGAAGTTGTGGTTTCAATTGATATTCAATGGAGGATCATAAAGGTGGAACATACTTATTCTTCAGCGTTTCAGCCTGAATGTCATTCAGATTGTAACAATTACCAGAGGATGTTCAAAGTTTAAAGCTCAAAGTAAATTTTATTAACAAAGTACATATACTGTATGCCACCATATGCCACCCTGAAATTCTTTTTTTTTCCTCGGCGTACTCAACAAATCAATAGAATAATAACTATAACAGAATCATTGAAAGACCACCCAACTAGGGTGTTCAACCAGAGTGCAGAAGACAACAAACTGCAAGTATAAAAAGAGGAAACAATAATAAGAAATCAATAGTCAATAAAGATCAAGAACATAAGATGAAGACGCCTTGAAAGTGAGTCCATTGGCAGTGGGAACATTTCAATTATGGGGCAAGTGAAGTTGAGTGAAGTTATCTCCTTTGTTTCAAGAGCCTGAATGTTGAGAGGCAGTAACTGTTCCTGAACCTGGTGCTGCAAGTCCTGAGGCTCTTGTTTCTTCTCCCTGATGGCAGCAGTGAGAAGAGAGCATACCCTGTGTGGTGGGTGTCCCTGCTTTCTACCATGTTGAAAATTCCATGGCAGAGATAATTTATAAGGTGATTGTTGCACTTGAAAATGGTTTGCATTTATAGTCCCCCTCCATCATGCTGAATGTGGAGATTAAATTCATTCTTTCTCAAAGATACAGTGTTATTTCTGTATATGTCAATACTTGGAGCAAAGTTTAGCATTTTTTTATGTTCATTGTATGTTCCTAATCAGTTTATGAAGCATTTTCTATGTTGTCTACATTGGACCTCCATACAACCGTTGATCGCAACAGCAGTTGTACATTTTGCCCAGATCACAGTGCAAAGAAAAACTGCTCTTGATGGTTTTAGTTCTCATGATTTGCCAGAAATCCAATCTGGCAAAGTAACAATTCATATTTTTAAGCAGAAGCACATTCAAGTGGATTTGGAAGTTAATTTCTTGTTACCAGAAAACTTGGGAAGATGTTAAATGTGAATCTATATCAGAAAATTAGTGCACACCAAAAATTTTAAGTAATCTAACAAATAGATTATCAATTAAAGTTATTTTAAACTGGATACTCAATTAATGGATAAGATCCCACCATTAAAATGCTTGTTTATAGCAATATAAAGTTTTTTCAAACCTCATTTATTTTTGATGCTAGCATGAGTTTTGGGCACAAATGTTTCATCTCTGTAGTTCTCCAGCACATAAAAATATTTATCCTTGTCTTAGCTATCTATTGTGCTGCTATTTCACCTCTTATTTATATCTAGCCTAGATTATTTTGATTTTAGTAATTGTCTTCTGTTGTAACAGGAGACAATTACTTGCACTGTCTTCTATTTGCACATCATTTCAGAGCCTTACTTTTTAAAAAAAACTTGTCATTGTTTTCAAATCATCTGTGGCCGTTTCCACCTTATCTTTGTTACTTGGTCCTTGTGGTTCTAATCTAAATTATGGACTATCCAGTCATCTCTAATTGTCATTGTTTTGCCCCAAGTTTAATTGGCAAAGCCAACCCTTGTAGTCCCTTCCAAAAACTTTGTCTCTCTACCTCCTTTAAGGCCCTCTGTGAAACCTGTTTTTTTTTTAAACAAGTCTTCAGTCATTGCTCCCAATATCTCTTCCACATTCTCTACATGTATTTTAGTTGGTAATGTTTCAGTGAAGTGTCCTGGCCATGTAAAAGCTGCTGAAAAAGCAGGAGTAAACTGAAGTTGGTAAACTCATTTTCAACTAAATTAACATTGCCACAGTTGATTACCACTTAAGTACATCAAGGAATACTTTTAAATGGAGATAACCGGAAACAATTTTATTCATTATTCTCAGGGATTGCTCTGTTGCATGGATCATGTTTTGTTTGTGATTATGAAAATGATTTCAGTGGATATATGAACCATAAACTAACCTACACAATTACTAGAATTTTTTGGACATAATTTTGCAATTTCACCCACATAAGAAATTATATTCTATTCCTCAATGCTGTTGAAAAAGGCTGCATTTACCGTCAACAATATAGCTTGGCAGAGTGAAATGCTGATTAATTTGGTTGTCAGTCAAATTTGACCACTCTGCAGCACATGACAGTGAATAAACTTATGTGCCTATACTTATGCAACTAACCACCACACAATGTACTCTCTTAGAGAATTTGTTGGGAGAAGTTGCAGTAAGTTTAGTTTTTGGAAGAGGGATATCTAGAAGTTTTGTCTGCAGTCCACAAAATGTCAACAGTGTCACCAGAGCTATGAAGAAAATACAAGATTCCACAACTTAAATTCTGCCTTCTGGGCAAACTCTTGTGCAAATGACTGATTTTTATGTGCCTAGCCCAACATCCAGCTCCATAGATGTACAGTCCTGTCAATAAATTTTCTGTAAAAGCAAATGGACAGAGGTTGTGGCTTACAGTGGCATTTGAAAACAGTGCACCATTAGTTTTACTGTGTTGTTAAATTGTTTATGCTTCTTGCATCATTAGGTGACACATATTTACCCAGCATTCTGCTTTAAAAGGTCCAGAGGGGATAAGGGAAAACAAAAAGGGGATAGAACTAAGGGGAGTGCTTATTGGAGGGTAGAGAAAATGATGTTGTTGCCATCAGGTCGGAGATGACCAAGATGAAATATGAGGTGTTCCTTCATTCTATGTCTAGCCTCAACTTGGCAGTAGAGGAGGCCGTGGACAGATATGTCAATGTGGAAATGGGAAGCAGAATTAAAATAATGGACATATGTTTGATCATAAGCATCTTTGTATTTAACTGATTCTCTTATTAGTGATGTTGGGTTGCTTCTCTGAATTTAGTCCACCTTTTAATAACTCTGTGCAGTACCAGATAAAATTTTCGGTATCTTAATATATGGGAAGCATTAAAAGCATTCACCATCATACCCAGCACAAAATTGCCGTTCTTCTTCTGAAGTCATTCCCTTGAACATCGATATTAGAGCAGGATTTCCCAATCTTCTTTATGCCATGGACAAATATCATTAAACAAGGGGTTCATGGACCCCAGGTAGGGAACCCCTGCTTTAGAGGAAGTTGATTGTTGATTGTTTGAAACTTCATTCTGTTCAAGTTCAGACTTAATCATAACATTCTCAATATATTAAGAAGTAAGTAATATATATTACTGTTTCATCAGAGTTGGTACAATGGCCCTGCTCCCTCACTGGTCCTGTAAAATGAATTTATTCCTGACCAAAAGTTATCTGTGGGGACTTTGCTTGTTCATAGTTTGACTATAAGACCATAAGATATAGGAGCAGAAGTAGGCCATTCAGCTCATCGAGTCTGCTCTGCTATTAACTCATGGGCTGATCTAATTCCTCCAGTCATTCCTACTCCCTTGCCTTCTCCCCATAGCCTTTGATGCCCCGGCTAATCAAGAATCAATCCCTTTCTGCCTTAAATACACCCAATGACTTGGCCTCCACAGCCACTCGTGGCAACAAATTCCACAGATTTACCACCCGCTGACTAAAGTAATTTCTCCACATCTCAGCTTTAAAAGGAAGGCCTTCAATCCTGAAGTCATGCCCTCTTGTTCTAGAATCCCCTACCATGGGAAATAACTTTGCCATATCTAATCTGTTCAGGCCTTTTAACATTTGAAATGTTTCTATGAGATACCCCCTCATTCTCCTGAATTCCAGGGAATACAGCCCAAGAGCTGCCAGACGTTCCTCATACAGTAACCCTTTCACTCCTGGAATCATTCTCATGAATCTGCTTTGCTCTATCTCCAATGTCAAAATATCCTTTCTAAAATAAGGAGCCCAAAACTGCACATTATACTCCAAGTGTGGTCTCACAAGTGCCTTATAGAGCCTCAACATCACATCCCTGTTCTTAGATTCTGTACCTCTAGAAATGAATGCCAATATTGCATTCACCTTCTTCACAGCCGACTCAACCTGGAGGTTAACCTTTAGGATATCTTGCACAAGGACTCCCAAGTTCCTTTGCATCTCTGCATTTTAAATTCTCTCCCCATCTAATTAATAGTCTGGCTGTTTATTTCTTCCACCAAAGTGCCTGACTATACACTTTCCAACATTGTATTTCATTTGCCACTTCTTTGCCCATTCCCCTAAACTATTTAAGTCTCTCTGCAGGCTCTCCGTTTCCTTAATGCTACCCGTTCCTCCACCTATCTTTGTATCATCGGCAAATTTAGCCACAAATCCATTAATACTGTAGTCCAAATCATTGACCTACATCATCAAAAGAAGTGGTCCCAACACCAACCCCTGTGGAGCTCCACTGGTAACTGGCTTCCAGCCAGAATAGGATCCCTTCATTCCCACTCTGTTTTCTGCCAACCAGCCAATGCTCCACTCATGCTAGTAACTCCCCTCTAATTTCATGGGCTCTTATCTTGCTAAGCAGCCTCATGTGTGGCACCTTGTCAAAGGCCTTCTGACTACTTGGCTTTCTTCTGGATGCTGTGGTTTCCTCCCAGCTCCCAAAGATGATGCATTTGGAAAGTTAATTGACCACACTAAATAGTACTGACTCCTCCATATTTGGGGGTTTAGCCCAGGGCTGACAACCCTGACTGGTAGAACAAAATTGTTATGGATACAGCAATGAAGAATCCTTCTACATCTGAGTGCGATGGTATTCCTGACTCACCACCCGGGACTTGCATGACTGGCAGTAGTGAAAACCGAGATGAAGGGTTACTGACACAATGAAGGAAGCCCTGAACATTGGCAGAGATGAAAACCTTCATTGCTACCCAAAACACCAGTGTCATAACAGGTAATAAGTAAATAAATTATGCTGGGTGCATTGATGTGGAGTGGAATCTAGATAGAGTTGATGGGAACGTGGAGTGAATAAAGTAGGATTAGTGTAAATGCATTCTTTATGATCGGTGTGGACTCAGTTGATCCAAAGAGCTACTTCTATGGAGGGTAACTCTGACTTGGTGCCTCTGAGATGAAAGGAGACCCTGAGGTCCATTTAGACAGCAGGTAACCAAGGTGATGTGAGACTTGGCGTCATCCATGAGCTAACCTGGGTGAGGCTGGCAAGTTTCCTCAAATGACAACAGCCAACCTATTTTTATTTTAAACTACAACCATTTTGCCATTAGTTCCTTTTGCCAATATCAGCTTTTTTATTATTATTGACAAAGCTTAAGAACTGAAAGATGTCAATCTACTATAATGGGATGAGAATGGCATGATACAGTGTTTGTGAACATACCAACAGTGAACCCAGTAACATAACCATTACATCAGAGCACCATTACAAGCAACAGTGAGAGAAGACAGAATTCCTGCTTTTTATTATTGAAGTGTATGCAACAGAAATGTTGTGTGACATTTGTACAGTGGAAATAATACAATCTGAAGAGCCTGGTATAGATCTAAATTATTTTCTTGAAGCCTAACTCTTGGAGGAGCAGTCAAGCATGGATAACAAGCTCATGGTACAAACTATACAATACTGACAACTAGGATGGGGAAGAGCCTGAAACTACTTATAAATAAAAGCAAAGTGAATTGAGTGAAATAGGAGAAGGCCTCAAGTCAAACAGTGCAGATGAGCTGCCACATGGTATTATTGGTGGAACTGTTGTGTTAATGTTGCTTTGTGCCTTACCTTATGCCTTTTTTCTGCCCGACGCTGGCCCCTGGGCCTGAGTCGACGTAGTAGTTGTAGTGTGCTTTACCGTTCTTTCAGTCATCATTTCTGGCTTGTGTGCTTGTAACTGTTGGAAATGGAGTACTGTCATACAATACCAATCGAAAAGAAAGTTAGACTGCCTCATGGCAGAAATATTGAGGCATTACTTTAGTTTGTAATAAACGTCACTCCATCTCATAAGAAATTATATCAGTACAAATAGTCTGCATGTACTTTCTCTTTTAAATTGATGATCTGCTCTTACGAAAAAATATATAATCAATTGCATGTAAAATAATTATATGTCACAACAATTAAATTGACCATCGATCTAAGTATTTTTTTCCCGAGGTTTAAGTAATAATTTTAATTTAGTGATTGCAATCTTGTCAGAAATGATGCTAATATATGGTGGCAGATAATTAGGAGCAGGAAATAAAACACTACACTGCAATGTGCAAATGATGGAGTAGGTATCACATCAATTTGATCAGTGCAGAATGAGAAGCCAAGTTTAATTTATCTGCCATTTTACAATATGGTGCAATATCAAAGTGGACATGTTTTGAGATTTTGCAAAAGCATTTGTAACTGAGATCTTTACGTCGGGTGGAGATGTAGTCATACAGCAGAGGCTACAGTGGGCCCTTTTGGGTCAACTGGTTCATGTTGGTTGATGGGGTGGAGATATCTCTCTCCCAAAGGAGATGTAAGGCATCTATCCCCTCTGCTAACCTGCAGGTCAGCCTTGGGCAAGACGTGGCACCTGCTTAACCACCCCCCCCCCCCGCCCACCCTCAGTCAGGGTTGTGTGAAGCCATGGAAGTAGGTGGTGGATGGTTGTATGAGCAACTGGTGCATATCCCAAGTGCTGGTTATGTGACCACTGACACCAGGCAGACAATCTCCGAAGAGTATTGATGCTGACTGGGGTCACCTGAATTGTAAAGGTACTGCCCAAAATAAGGTAATGGCAAATCACTTCTGTAGAAAAATTTGCCAAGAAGATCATGGTCACCATCATTGCCTATGTCATGTAACACGGCACATGATGATAATGATGATGTTCCACGTTAACCAAGATGCCCCTCTAAGCTAGTTGCACTTCCCTGTGTGTGGCCACTCTCAACCTAAGCCTTTCTCATCCATGTCAAAATGTATTTTAAATGTTATTGTTCCTGCTTTAATGACTTCCTCTGCCAGCTTCTTCCATATATGTGCCACCCTCCACATAAAGAAGTTACTCCTTGGAGCCCCCTTCCAATCATTCCATTCTCACCTTCAACCTCTTAGTTTTTTCTATTCCCTTTCTTGGGAAATCTTGAAGAATGAGTTCGGTGTAGTGGTCAATTCTGAGCAAAACAATTGCCACTGCCGGCGACCCCACAGGTTAGTTATTCTTGCATGATGCACCCTCAGTTCCAATAATGATTATTGTAGTCTAAGATATGCATTTGATCCTTTATTAGTAATTAGCTAACATGCAAACTTGAAGCAGTCAAACTGAAGCGTACCCAAGCATAATTGAGCGATCAGTAAAGGGTACGACATCCATTGGTCCCCATCTTCAAATTGCTATGAACAAAGCACGAATACATAACTTATTCCCTTAGTTTTTACTCTGCCCCCCCCCTTCATGTGACTATTCACCATAATAACCACAATATATGCTCAACACAATGCAATGCAGAGAGAGAGCAGATGCATGGCTCCTACATTGCATTGAGGATAAAAGTTCTAAGCTGCTGATTGTTTGGAAAATAAGCACAATTAAATAAGAATCTAATATCTTTTGTAAGAAATGCAAAGTTTTCAGAGATAATTAAACATCACAGTCTCAGTTGCTGGCAACGTTACAATGAACGCAGTGTGTCCAGCTTTACCCTATTCTTCCATGCTGGCTGAAGACTTAAAGGAGGAGCTGAAGATGGCTTAAAATGGAAGGTGTAATAGCAGACTATCATACAAGCTTTTCTCTGACCTTGCATTATATAAAAATTGTACAATCAGCACTTGCAACAACAAAAATCCATTTAAGTTTTATGAACTTTTTATATAACAACCCGAAAAACCAATAGTCATTTGTTCTGACGGAAATTCAGCCACCTTAAAAAGTTTCTTTTGCCTTAACCGTTGTCTTATCTATTGTGTATCTCCAGTAGTTTCAGGTTTAAAAACAAAAAATAATTTAAAATATGTGCATGAGCTAAAGCTCACTTTGGTTCTGCTCATCTGTTCCTTTCTATGAAGCTGAGAGAAGCATTGTTTCTACAATATGTCTAACAGATTTGTTTGGATGGATTCTTCAATTAGTTGTGGTAGATTTTGTTTCAGGAGCTGGGTGCAGTGTCTGCTTATCATCTTTTTTTTTTGGCGTGTGCCTGTGTGCGTACGAGTCTGTGCGTGTGCATCTGCGTGTCCGTGCATGTGTCCATGATGATGTCATTTTTTCCCATGGCTTTTACAAGGCGCAGAGCGAGAGAGAGACTGTGGCGCCCCACTCCTCACACAGACATTTTTTCGCAGTATTTTCCCTTTATTTTACGAGGTTGAGTTGCGATCTCGACACTCAACCCGGCATGGATGGAAAGCGTACTCGGGAGTGGACCCGACTAGTTTCGAACCCGAGAACCTCCACTCCCGGGTCCGGCGCCGATGTCGTCTACTTATCATCTTGATGACAGATTCTGGTATTTTGAAAGGGTGGGCTCTGATGGCTCTGCTGGCACTGAGACAGTTTATAAAATTGGATAATAGAGTTACTCTGATCTTTTAAGAGTAACATAGTGAATGTGAAATCTTAATGAACATGTATCACACGAGATTCTGCAGATGGTGGAAATCCTGAGCAACACACACATCTGAGCATCACTTTCTCCAACTTCTAGTAATTTCTTTTTGACGTTCCCCCCTTCTCCCTTGCTCTATTCCCCACTTTGGCTTCTTACCTCTTCTCTTCATTTACCTATCACCTCCCGCCTGGTGAGCCTCCTCCTTCCCTTTCTCCCATGGTCCACTCTACTTTTCTATCAAATTCATTCTTCTCCAGCACTTTGGCTTCTCCAGCTTTGACTTTACAGCTTCTTACATCATACCCCTTTCCCCACCCACTAGGCTTCACCTAACACCTAGCTCGGGGGTTCCCAACAGATTTGTCCGGCAAGATTTCCCTTTAAGGAAACCATGCTGACTTTGGTCTATTTTGTCATATGCCTCCAAATACCCCAAAACCTCATCCTTAATAATAAATCCAATACCTTTCAAATCACTGAAGTCAGGCTAACTGGCCTATAATTTCCATTCCCCCTGCATCCCTCCTTTCTTAACGAGTGGAGTGATATTTGCAATTTTTCAGTCCTTCGGAAACATTTCAGAATCTTGTGATTCTTGAAAGATCATAACTAATGCCTTCACATTCTCTTCAGCTACTTCTTTCAGAACCCTGGGGTGTAGTCCATTTGGTCCAGGTGACTGACTTTTCTACCTTCTGACTCTTGAGTTTCCCAAGCACCATCTCCTGATTAATAGTAAAGGCATTTAGTTCTGCACCTTCACGCTCCTGCATTTCTTGTGTTCTGCTGGTGTCTTCCACAACAATGCATATTAAGTTTGTACGCCATTTTATCCTGATTCTTAAGGCTGAACAGCATCACATGCGGCACTTTCTCTGCCTGTCGCTGGGAGACACTTTTATTTTGCTTCTTGGAACTGTTGGGGGCAGTTATCTCTGGAGTATTGGGGAGATATTTGCAGCTGAGGAGTAGTGATCAGCTGAGGACTTGCATGAACTCTGTATAGACGTCATTCCTCACTTGCTGAAGGCCTCAGAATTGTCTGAAACCTTCATTTGTAATTGTTGGAATGTCCCATGTGTCTCTTGCTATTCCAGTTGTTCTACACAGTCCTCCCTGCAGCATCAGCAGAGTCTTTCTCCTTTTCTGTAATAGCCTCTCTGCAAGGCTCTGCACGCATTCGCAAAGGCATCACTCAGAAAAATAGATTGATGTGTCATGGAAGATTGGCACCTCACTCTATCCAATATTGGGCTGGAAATTGGAGATTCCAGGCTTAGGGTTCAAGCATTGGACTCGTGCTTTACATCCACATTGCAAAGGGGATTTATCTACATGTCTGAAAGTACTGAGCAATATACATTTTAAAAAAGTCTCATCAAAATCATGTTATCAGTTTTTGCTAGTTTGAATACCTTGAAATTCGAGTGATCACTGGATGAAATTAGTAATCAAGGAGATGGCATGCAAAAAAATAGAGATTTGAAAAGTCCTTGTCAATTCTTTAACCATCTTTAAAATTATTTTCTTGGTACAAAAATACATGATTCTGTGTGAACTCCAGTTTAATACCAATGGAAATTAGATTCTTACATGTACATGTACAAAAGAATAGAGTCTACTGTATACCAGTAGAGTTAAAATTAGGTTGAATTCTATTTTTTGTGAGTTATGAATTAATGGACAATATTTTTGTAATTGCAATAATTATGAAATACGAAAGTCCTAAAAGCTTAGGCAACAAACTCAGTTTTGGACATGGTCATAAAAAGGGGCAAATTCTATGAATTATAATTTAGGCTTGGTTACATTCGAGGCTTTTGCACTAATGTCTTTGCATAAGCACAGGTATAGAGTGTTCCCTTAACTAGAGGTTGCAAGTATTTCTTCTTCAAATTCAAATTTCAAAGTATATTTATTATCAAAGTGTGTATACTCTCTACAACCTCCTTACAGGCAGCCACAAAACAAAGAAACCCAACAGAGCCCTTTAATAAAAGAAAATCATCAAACACCTATTGTGTAGGAAAAAAACAGTGTGCAAACAATAGAAGTAAGCAAATAACATCCAGAACTGAAATTCATGAAAGTGAGCCCACAGCCATGAAGCCAGATTAATTTATTGGTATACTGCTTTAACCTAAAAGTATGACCGGGCCTACTGGGGTTAAATAATTTTTAAGCAAGTGTTAAAGATCATAGAAGGCCAAGTTATACTTATTTCTCCATAACCTTTAGTGCCAGTTCAATTGAATTTAACAGTACTGATAAAACTCCTGCAAACTAAGCAAGACTTCTCCTGTAGTCAATCCATTCAAACCTGCCTTTTATTTTAAGGTGGTGCTTGAAAATAGTGGTCTATAATTTCTCAGCTGTAATTGCCTCCCTTTGAGCTGCAAACTTTTTTTTGTCTGACTTCCAGTTTTTCTGAAATTAATGGCCAGTGTTAAAACTGGTATTTTGGCACAATTAAAACAACCCCTTCATCAATTTAGCCTCAGATTTCAGGACTTCTGAAGCATGCCCTATCATCCGCAAACCCCATTCTCAATCACAAATTATATATTTTGCTTTGCATTCTGAAAGGCACACAAAGTAAAAAATATATTCAAATCACATTGAATGGCGGGACATGTTTGAATCGTAGGAGTCCTGCTTTCGTCAGTAACACCCAGATACTGTTGAACTTTGCAATTTTTCACTAGAATCAATAACACACAGCACCAGACAATGACCTGGTAGCCTATAATTGTTGTTCCTCTCCTCACCTTGTGATTTCTTTCCTTGGCAACCTTGTCATTTCCTTAGCACCTGTGTGATTTTTCTTTACAAGACTGAGTTAATAGCTCAATGCTCAACCCAGCACATATGGAAAGCATGCAAGAAGCCAGCCGGATCTGAACCCGGGACCATTTGCCTCAAAGTCTGGTGCTGATGCTGCTAGCTGATAGCCTATAATGCCACACTCCAATTTCTAGGCGCCTGTCTTTCCCCTTACCTAGAACAGAGGCAATTTTATTGCATAAACTGCAACGCAGGCTGGGATAGATAAACCGGTGAAGATCAGCAACACACCTGGATTTTCACTGCATTGTTGGATGGAATTCCATTGTTACATGCACTCACCACTGAATGCAGTGGTCTAAGTATGCAGAACTCAAGGCCTGGTGCCAGGCAAATAACCTCCCCCTCAAGGTCAACAAGACAAAGGAGGTGGGTATCAACTTCAGGAGAACTCTCACCCCTCATTACATCTGTGACACAGCAGAGGAAACTGCAGGCAATTTCAAGCTCCTGGGAGTGCACATCTCATACAAGTCTCACGGTCCCAAAACACATCCTACACAGTCAGGAAAGCTCACCAACACCTCTACTTCCTGAGGAGGCATATCAATACGCTTGTCCTTCTACAGATGCACAGGAGAGAGTATCCTAATAAGCTGCATCACTGTATGATATGGAAACCGCATTGCAGAAGACAAGAAGACTCTACACCAGGTAGTTCAAACTGCCCAACGTATCAACGGCAACAACCTATCCATCGTCAAGGTCATAAGTATACATAAAGTTACTGGAAAAGGGCCAGTAAGATCCATGAAGGATCCCAGCCATCCTGCTCATGGACTTCCTGTCCCACTTCCATAATGGAGCAGGCTACATATCATCCACACCAGGACCAACAGACTCAAAAACAGATACTTTCCCCAAGCCGTAAGGCTGTTAACACCTCCACTCACTACCTCACCACTCCACATACACTACCACCACTTTCTTATCAATGTTAGGGTCACCTTATGTACAGATACTCTTTTACCTAGAACCACTTTATGTCTATATGCTATCTTATGCATTTATATTTATTATGTTTTGTTTCATTATTGTGTTCTGTATCTTATGTTTTCTTGTGCTGCATCAGATCCAAAGTAACAATTATTTTGTTCTCCTTCACACTTGCTTACTGTAAATGACATTAAACAATCTTGAATCTTGAATTGAATTGAATTCCCTCAGTGAAATCAGTGGAACTGCATTTGAAAGCAAGGTGTAGCTGGCATTTATGAAAATAGCGTAGCTTGTAGTATATGAAGAGATAATCCAATGATTTTAAAAAATGTATTTTTGCGACTAGAAAAATGTTCTTTTCTGGTGAATTCTGAAATGCAATTTTGTAAAACCTTGTATAGGCAGTTGATACAGATTCAGATTCATATTTATTTATTATGAATCATATAAATAAATGAAAATCATAACATACAGTGATAAGTGTCATTTATATTAACAGCCAGCACACTTGAGGATGTGCTGGGAGCAGCCCGCATGTGTCGCCACATGTTCTGGTGCCAACATAGCATGCCCATATATACTGTACATATATATATATATATGTAGAGCATGACATAGTAATACAACTTGTGCAAATTCATAAATTGACCAGAAAAAGTGAGAAGCATATCCATGTAGCACTCAATGAAAGATGTTGTGTGGATGAAAGCAGCAAGACTGCAGCATAAGTCCATTCTACACAAGTTTATGAGTAAGTTATGCCACTTTTTAGGAAGGTAGAAGGTTTTGGGTATAACAGTTCTGTGTACAGTCATTCCTGCAGCCATGTCAGGAAATGTTTCTGCTCACCGCATTAATCTGCATTGCAATTGTTGTTGCATGGAAGAACCAGGTCTTTTATTAAATTTTATATTATGTTGGGGGCTGGACATTTCTTCTGTGATGAATGGCAAAGTGCATCAAACCCTCTGCCATACAGCCTCAAGTAGGGATCCTAGACACCTCGCCATCTGGTTCACCATGAAAATTCAGTGTGCAGACACATCAAGAAGAAATCCAGCCAAGAAGTATGGTTTTGTGCTCAACTGATCAGGTATGAGTATGAAGAGAAATTGGGGAAAGCATCGAATGGGACAGGCGGCAGGATATCACTGGAGATGTGTCATTGAGTCTATGAGTGTGAGTACTGGCACTATCAGCACCCTATCTGGTAACATTGTGTTAACGCAAAAGATGTTTGTCAAAAATGCTAGAGAGGATTATAGAAAAAATTGACTAAGGAGGGTATCTGGTCCACAGATTTCAAAAAGGATATACCCACTCTAACTTCACCAGAACTTGGTCAAATGTTTCTTTAATTTTGTTTACATGATTCTATCACTTCTTCAGGTTGAGGGTCTGAACCCCTGCTTGGCATAAGATTTTTTTCTTTTTTTCCCCTCTAATCTTACCACCAAATATTTTAAAACTCTATCCTTTTGCTAAGGGACAAAAAGACCTTCTAATAGGTTATGTTAAGGTTCTTCATAATTAAGTACATTTCATTCAAGCACTCTCAGGTCTCCTGTCTTCCAAAGGAAACAACTCTAGCTTAGGTAACTTTCCCTCTGATCCATTTTTTTTCAGGTTCTGGCAATGCCATCTGGGTTCTGTCAAGCAATACCATCTTTCCAGCAGTGTAGTGACCAGATGTCAGGGCACTGAAGCAGGGACCCAATCGCAGACCAAGTACAGTGCGCACTGTGATATTTGCTGAGTAGCAAATCCAGAGGGGCAACAAAGTCGGCATCAAAGTTCAGGCAGAGATCAAAACTTCCAGAGAAATCCAAAAACCAGAATCAGGAAACAGGCAGAGTCGATATTCTGACAGACAGAGTTCAGATACGAATGTTGGGAAGGCTCAGGAAAACTCACTGGCACAATCTGGCAACAGTCAGGTGAAAACACAGGACTAAAATACACTGAGAAATAAACAGAGAGGCAGATGATAGGTGGAGCACAATGAGACAGAAGTGGCAGCAAAACAGGCAATAATGAGAAAGAGGTGAGAGGCGGAGTACTCGGTAATACAGGGGCCGGAGTAGAGCAGGAGTGGGGACAGGAGCACATGGGCATGAAAACAAACAAGAGCACATGGCAATGCAAAACTGCAGACTGATGGCTAGCGGGAAAACACACAAAAAGACAAAGTTCAACTGGAGGTACTGACACCAGAACTGTAGGATGTATTCAAGCTGTGGCATCACCATCCTTGCACATCCTCCTTGTTTTATTTATATTTTATGCCTCAGCCAACAAGCAACCTATATGCCTTCTTTTAAATACCTTTTGACCCATTCTGCTCCCCTTAATGGTCTGTGGAGCTCCAAGGTCGTCTGTTCCTTCATACTCTCATGATTTACCCATATTCCCTTCTCTTGTGGCACCTCTCCAAATGGGCTTTCTGACATGCCTGTGGATTAGATTCCACTTGGCAATTTTCGCCCAATTGACCAGAACATCTATAATTTGCTGCAGTCTAAAGCTTTTCTTCTCACTGCACACGGCCAACTTTGTATCATCGGTGAACTTTATTATGCCGTCTACAGTTAAGTCTGCTACAACAAAAATATAGTAGTCAGCTATAAAGTGATCTGTGTGGCTTACCTCAGCAGATAGCCTGCGAAAAAACCTGAGGCAAAGTTTCTGAAGACAGTGGTGACCTTGACTCTCACTGTGACAGCAGCAAAGACACTGAATTTTGCAAGTAGACCTTTGTCTAATGTAGAGAAGTGCAATGGAAGTTCCCAAACTCTCTGCCTTAACTCAGATTTCACCATGACTACTCAATATCATGACAGACTTCAATCAGGTGCAAAACAAAAATTTGCTTGGAATACAAAGCATGTCTGAAAGAATCTGTGGAGAGAGAAACCAGAAGACTATTCAACAGAACAAGCATGCTATCCACACTATATATGTTGTAATGCATAGGCAACTCTCAGAAACTATCTTTTTAACTTTATGCTATTGTATGTTGTAACCTATTATGCAATGATCATTTGAGCAAATTTGGATTCTCACTGCCTGTCCAGCTTTCTGTTTTCCCTTTTACGACCCTTCTTTATGTAAGGGGGTTTCGATTTTTATGTTACTGCGGAGGCTAATTAAAATGGCGTTTTTGTTATTGTTAATCTGGGGAATGCGGCTTTGTTGTGCTTTAACGCTGAGAAAGCTTGCGCTAGCAGTTTATTGTGGTTTAGAGGGTGATAAGAGGGTGCTATTAACCAATTGGGATAGTTGTTATGGTTTTGGTGTATTTGAAGATACTGTATGCGCGGGGTTTTGGGGCAGAAGGCGGGAGAGCGAGACAGAGGATGGACCAGGTGCTGTGAGTCCGCTAACGGGGTCGGACCCCGAGCGGGACGTTCGGCGAGGAGACGGAGACGGACTCGTGTGGAGCGTCTGGTGGAGCGTCTGGTCGACCACCGTTGTTGGTCCCAGGCGGCCGGTCGAGGTGGTCCGAGGGGTCACAGGGTGAAGAAGAAGGTCCTTGAGCTCCAACGGTTTTGTGCACGAAGAGATTGAACTTTGATAAGTGTGGCGCCTTTTATTTTCCTTTTATATTTTATTCTCTTTTAATTATATAGTTCCAGTAATATCTATAAACTGTAAATCATTTAATCGTATCTGGTGTATTGTCTGTTATTTGGGCGGGGTGGGGTACCTCACACAGCATCCACACAAACGAATTACCCAGTTTGGCGGGGCCGAGGCTGTTTCCCTAGATGACAGCGAGCCGAGCGACCCTGAGGGTGGCCAGGGGGGCTGCATTGTGGGGGCTCGTCCGGGATGCTTGAGTCTGTTGGTATGCTGTGTGGGTGCCCTGATTAAATCTGTAATGTGTGTCTCTGTGGGTTATTTGCTGTTGATTGCTGTATGCGTTGTGGGTGCGGTCTTTGTTCGAGTTCAGATTAGCATTGACGAGTTAGAGGTGGCACTCGGGGCTATCCATGCAGTTGGGAGAGAGAGGAAAGAGTGGTCTGATTTGGAGGTAGAGTCTGCGAATAAATGTTCTAGCTCTGGCAGGCTCCGCCTGGCACTGGGGATAGTGTCCACCCCAGGAGGGGCGGAGGCGTGAGACATGGGCGGAGCGGATCTCTCAGTTGTTAGATGAGTGGCAGTGCTAGGTTGAAGGAGAGCGACAGGGATTGGTTGAAAGTTTGAGTAGGCGGGCTGGTGACGGTGTGAGAGCTGTCAGGTTCACTTACACCGTAGTGACAGCTGTCAGTTATTTGAAAGAGGGGGGAAAGTTTTCAGTGTGTCTTCTCTGGCGAGGAGGGCGGCTAAATTGCTTGTAGTGCCAGGCGGATCATTTCAGGGGATCAGTTGTTCAGCTGATCAGAGAGGTGTCGGGAAACTTAGTGGAGGCCCAGTGAGGGGAACGGCTTGGGGTCTCTGGGGAAGCACGTTCCCAACAATGTACCACTGAACTTCCGCAAGGAAAAGACCCTATTCCTGAAGACTTAGAGGGCCACGCCCCAGGGTGTCGTTATGGATAGAGGGAAGCGATGCTAAAGCTATCCTCGACCCCGGGGCACAGATCAAGTTGTTTTACAGTTCGTTTTACAACCGGTGTCTGAAGCATTTATCCTTGACAACCGCAAGGGCACCGGAGACTTTGGGTACTAGTGGCAGTAGTTATCCAGAAGATGATGATTGGTTAATGACCCTGGAGTTCATGGAGGCATTTTCTGGGCACCCAGCGTGTCGAGTTGCTTCTGAGGACGTGTGTAGCAGCCTTGAGCCGGTACCGAATTTAAACGAGACCCAGCGGTGGTACGGCTTGGGGAAAGTAGCTGAGGGTGAGACCCTCTTAGTAGATGCTCCGAACCACCACGAGGGAGGGGAGTTGACCGCTGAAGACACCTCAGTGAGAGAGAAGTCGCGGCAACTAGACCCTGGCGGCGTGGAAGACGAAGGCAGCGTGTGTGTGGATGATGCGACGTGGTTTAATGTGCTGCATCTGAGGGGTGGATGTTGCCAGATCGTGAGGAGGGCGGCTGTTGAGCCGAAGATGGCCTTTATTAGTTCCCTAGGATTCTTCCGATCCGAAAAGATGCCCAAGGGCATATCCGGAGCCCCTGCATCCTTCCCGCGGGGCATGAGGAAAACCATGGGGGAAGTGAAGGTGTGTGGAGTTTTGACGTATGTGGATGACCGCCTAGAGCTTGGATTCGCCTGGGGGGACTATGAGGCGAGGCGAGTGGCTGAGCCCGGGTGACCGAAGCGAAGTGTCAAATGTGGAGGAGTTTTTGGCCGGAGGAGTTTGGTGCAATGTGAGGAAAATGACCCGACATACCAGTTGAACTTCCTGGTGTTGGGACAGACGGTGGTGGACCGGGGGATGGAAACCCAGGTCGTCAATCTGAATGAGACACAGGGAAGAGAGGGGATTTGCACCGCACTGCGGTCATATACTGACGAATTAATCCAGCGAGAAGAAACAATGACCCACCTTCGAAGGGATCAGCAGAAACTCAAGACGTCCATTCAGAATAGATTGGAAGATTTACAAGTTGGGGAAGATCAAGGAAGTGTTCTGACTAAGGTCAACAGAAAACCGAGAGCCCAGGGAGGGGAGTTTGACTACACTCCCGAGGAGGTAAAGAAATGGAGGACAGATCTCGGAGAAGGGAGGCGGACGCTTGAAAGGAACCTGAAGGTGACAATCGTGAGTTTAAATGAAGTGGAAAAACAGAAAGTCGACCTGGAAGACGTCCTCAGGAAGAAACAACCGGAGGCTGAACATTCTTTAACTGCTGCTTTTCAAGTCAGGGTGGAAGAAGCTGGTGGGGTAACTGCGTCCCAGATTGAGATGGCCAGGAACCCTGAGTCAGAACTGCTGAGGCTGTGGCGAGAGTTGAAGGAGTCCCCGAAGAAGCTGACGTCTCGACTGCAGGAGGCTGAAGGGGTAGCCCCAGCTAAATGTTTCAGTTTGGAGAAACTCAAACAGCAGCTACCGATCGAAGGAATGAGGAAGAATACGGATTCGAAGGATGATGTGCTGCACATGTGGTACATGCTGCCTTTCGCTAACTTCCCCGTGATTGAGGAAGAGACCTTTGGCCCTTCTCCCACTGAGTCAGGTGTAGTGGGGAGGGCTAGCTGTGGGCAGTCTGAGTTACGGCAGGATCAGGAAGGTGGAGAGGCGGGGCCCCGGCCACGGGACAGGGGGCTCCGAGCTGTAGTGGTGGCCTGAGTGAGAGAGGAGTTGGCAAGCAGGCCCGAGGTATCCCTAGTAGTGTCTGAGCCTTGTGGGTTTAGGTGAGGGGGTACGGAAGTCTCAGAGGGTTAAGAAGCTCCCAGATAGGTTGGCCTATTTAGCGCCCGTGGGACGGGAGTAAGGTCCACTGTTTGGGGAGCACTGTCACTGTGTGTATCTGTGTATGTGTGTGTTGTGTGTCTGTAGGACTGGGTGGCGAGTTATTTAGAAGTCATGAGGACATGACTTTATTTGGTGGGGGGAGAGTGTAAGGGGGTTTCGATTTTTATGTTACTGCGGAGGCTAATTAAAATGGCGTTTTTGTTATTGTTAATCTGGGGAATGCGGCTTTGTTGTGCTTTAACGCTGAGAAAGTTTGCGCTAGCAGTTTATTGTGGTTTAGAGGGTGATAAGAGGGTGCTATTAACCAATTGGGATAGTTGTTATGGTTTTGGTGTATTTGAAGATACTGTATGCGCGGGGTTTTGGGGCAGAAGGCGGGAGAGCGAGACAGAGGATGGACCAGGTGCTGTGAGTCCGCTAACGGGGTCGGACCCCGAGCGGGACGTTCGGCGAGGAGACGGAGACGGACTCGTGTGGAGCGTCTGGTTGACCACCGTTGTTGGTCCCAGGCGGCCGGTTGAGGTGGTCCGAGGGGTCACAGGGTGAAGAAGAAGGTCCTTGAGCTCCAACGGTTTTGTGCACGAAGAGATTGAACTTTGATAAGTGTGGCGCCTTTTATTTTCCTTTTATATTTTATTCTCTTTTAATTATATAGTTCCAGTAATATCTATAAACTGTAAATCATTTAATCGTATCTGGTGTATTGTCTGTTATTTGGGCGGGGTGGGGTACCTCACACAGCATCCACACAAACGAATTACCCAGTTTGGCGGGGCCGAGGCTGTTTCCCTAGACGACAGCGAGCCGAGCGACCCTGAGGGTGGCCAGGGGGGCTGCATTTACATAATCCTTACTGCCCATGCTTCCATTCTCCTGTTATAATAACCCCTTCAGACCGTCACATGATTGTGAAGCATTTTGTTTTCTCACAATAAATGTTCTATCTCCATGCAAGTTGCAGTTACTATCTGGATCTTAATGTTATTGATGACGTTTGCTTCCAAAATTAAAACATTAGGTGAGTAATTTTTTGAAAGCATTCAATTATCTAGTCTTTGTTTTCTGTCGATTTATTAATGTACCTAAATGAGTAATTGTTTTCAAGTTGTACAGCGTTACTGTACAAAATCTATTCAAAACATACTTGTGAAGAATGGCACAGTTTTTAATTGCTGCTGCCTAGCATTTCAAAGGATGCAGGTTCAATCTTGTTCTCCGATACTGGCTCTCTGAAGTTTGCATGTTAAGAATGATTCCCAGGGGCTCCAGTTATTTCCAATGTTCCGAAGACATGCTGGCAGCTTAATTCGTCTGTTAACTGTTTCTTTTATGTGTACTAATGGAGTTGCTGATTTAATTTGTTAATTGTTGGTGATTCATTTATTGTTGTCACATGTACTGATTGAAAATCCTTGTTTGCAAGCCACCTAGACAGCTCGTCATCACTATGTGCCATGTTGTATGACGTAGGCGATTATGGTCTATCCATGGCCATGTTTGTTTTTGGCAAGTTTTTCTACCAAATTGGTTTACTATTGCTTTCTTCTGGGCAGTGTCTTTACAATTTGGGTGACCCCAGCCATTATCAGTACTCTTCAGAGATTGTCTACCTGGCATCAGTGGTCACATACAGGTCATCCCATATGTAAGTGCATTGCAGTAGTGCGAAAGGTAAATGTCACCAGAATACAGGGAATAATGTTGCAGTTGCAGAGAAAATGCTGGCAGACAATGAAAGTTAAGGGTGATGACAAAGTAGATTGAGAGATCATTGTACCAGAGATCTATTCAAGAGTCTTAGAACGGTGGGGGCAGAAACAACAAGTAGTGGTTCAGGTGAATAAATAAGAGTGGGGGAATATGACCAATGGGATTGCTCCCCAGGTGGCTACCGTGAATCCGATGTGTCAAAAGTCCTCTTTCTGTATTGATCCAAGATGATGCCGATATCCTTGAAATAAAGTGTGGTGGTAGTTCAGAAGTTTTCTAAGTCAATAAGTATGTCCTGACTGTTACTGAAGATATCCAGAAGACATGTAATACGTTGCTCCGATAAGTTGCAGGGTGTTCCCTTCTATTTGGCTGATGTCTGGCTTTGTTCTAAATACACATTTTTCACATGCTCAATGCTGAGTTCCATCCATGTCAGGAATTGCACGTGCCCTGGCATATAAAGCATTTAGGTTGGCAGGTGCACAGAAATATGAAGGGGATAACCCAGGCTTTGGCCATGTAAACAATAAATCAGTGAGTGCAATTCTCACGGGGAACCAGGGTCAAGCCGAGGCTCTGTGCTTTTAACAAAGCCTGATATGTTTGATCTCCAAGGTTGTTTGGCATTCTTGGGAAGATACTCGGGACATTTCCTTTGCTGCTGTTTTGTTTTTGAAGAAATTCTGCAGTACAGAGCCAGATCAGAGTAACATAAAAACATGGACTGATGAACTGCCTTCAGTGCATGCATATCAAGAGAAGGATGGCAGGTGTCAGAGGAAGATGTTGGGACTCTAAATGTGATTGTGCTATTTAAGGCTGCTTTATGATGCTGTATAAAGATCATGGTGCTACAGAAAGGGGGAAAAAGCACTGTTGGGCTCTCTTGTGAAACACCATGTTATTTCAGAAGCAACACTATTGAAAATTTCTATTCACATTTCTCTCAGTTGCTGATATTTGGACATGCAACTGAGCTTCTCAACCAGGCCTTAAAGGCACACACACAACTACCAGCGTTTTTCCAGCAATAGAAGATTACAATTTAGGTATGGATCTTCTTGGTTTTAATTTTAAATGTGTAAATGTTACTGATAAAGCCAACATTTATTATTGTGCATCTCATTGTCCTTGAGGATGTGGTGGTGAACCATCATTAACTGCTTTCATTCTTTCCAGTTAAGGCACACCAATATTATATTAAGAAAGGAGTTCCAGGGTTTGGTCCCAGTGACTAGAGTCCTTTCCTTCTGTATATATATATATATATTTGGTTTTAAAAAGTGAACTTATTTGGCTGTGGTCAGAGAGCACCTCTTTAAAACAGAGATGTTGATCCTCAATTAACTACTTACTCTTGACTCCTACATTTTTTATAGGCTGGGTGGATCAAACCCAAATGACCCAAATCAATTTGAATGTCCAGGAACTGTAGTAATAAGCATACAAGCACAACAAAGGAACTTAAGCCTAATTTATTATCATAAAACAGAAAGTACAAATAAACCACACTAAATACTAAGTTACAAAGATTTTACATGCTGCAAGCTCACGGAGATCTAAAGTGTCACTTGGAGTTGTTCAGACTTTCATCTAATATTTTACAAAATGTAATTACACCACAACATAATTCTGGCTGCAAGATTCTCCCTTGCTTGAATTTCCTTGACCAAAAACAAGCAACATCCCATCAAACTTCTGTTTTGCACCTTATGTATGATGTAGATGAATCCATCTCCCATTTTGATGGACTCTGATCCAATGGAAGATCACCAGTGTCGCTTTGTTACCTTCAGATTTAAATATTCCATTGCTCTGCAGCCAAGTCAGTCTACCATGTCCATGATTTTTAGCTGAATGAGAAGTTTCCTGTCCTGGTTGTAACTTTAGGAACAACTTTGCTCACTACATTGGCTCCCAATCTGTCAAACTCTTTGAAAAAAATTTTGCAAATGCTGCATATCAGAATAAATAGAAGTTGTTGGAAATGGTCAGACAGCTTCTGGAAGAAGAGAGACTAAATATTACAGAGCTGGGACACTTGTCAGAGTTGTTCTATTGAAGGGTCTTTTATCCAGAAATATTAACTCATGCTATTTTTTTTCTCCAGATATTGAGTGTTTTCAACATTTTGTTTTTATTGTCCTTAATTCTAAGCCTTCATCAAGTCTTGTGCCACTTCCTACCTCTGTTGTTCTCTCCAAACAGACGGTTTCCCAAGCTTTCACCAATTTCCATTCCCGGACTTCTGAATATGTCTAGGTAAATTTCTTCCCCCTTGATTAACTGTGCCTTCAAATTCTTGGCCTTTGATTTCCTCTTAATCTTTCCTAAACTGATTGTATAAAACCATTACCTTTAAAAGTGTTTTTCTCTCAGTTGTCCTACTATCTATCTGGTAGCTTAGTGAGAGATTTTTGCAATGTCTTGTATGTTTCCAAATGTGAAAAATGTTATACAAGTACAGTTCTCACCTTTTGGAAGCAACTTTGCTCATGCAGATCCTTATCCCAATGGTGCACAAACTATCAGAACTGTAGACAATTACAATCTGAGCCTTGGGGTTCATTAATTTCTTAAAACAAATGTCTTCTGGAATTGATCCTAATTTACAAAGTTGCTTGAAGTAGCATTTTAAGAAAATTTCTGCAAAAGTACTTAAAGAGCTAAAAAGCTACGGCTTATTTATCTCAGACATATTTTTAATTGTACCCTGTGGTAATGCTGTGGAAAATGGAGAAAAAGTCACTATTAGTTCTGGGAAAGTGAGGATGGAAAATGCACTGATGAGTTTGTTGATTTGATATATAAGGTAGAGATGCAGTGGTTAGAAGGGGGCATGCTGAGGAAAATCCCATCTGTTACAGCTACTGAAAAACAGGATGCTATGCTGATGGCTTGGTAAGCACACAGCAGAATTGTCTGTATTTATAAAAAGAACAGAAGAGTAAAATGTTTCCAGAAAGTACATACTGTGGTGACCCACCTTCCAGCGCACTCGAACCGGCTCACAAAACGGTGCGCGCCGGCAGAGAGGCCGGACCCAAAAAGGGCACCAGGCCATCTTCACCAGCAGGGAGAAAAACCCGTGCGCAGGAAGGGTCTGCGAATATGCATTTCCCACAGCAGTCCCGCCCAGGGAGGGCGGGAACAGGAAGGCTTTAAAGGAGGCCGCGAAGTTTGAATAAACCTCTTTTTTCGCAACTACAACTCACCGACTACGTGTTGTTATTCTAGTGCTGTGTGTAGCACACCGCTACGATACTTCAGTTTATGTGAGTTAAATTGATGGCTTTCTCCACCACACTTGGTGAAGCAGACTATACCATCAGTCTGGAAGTGAGCTTCAATCCCACATTATCTGACTCTCTTCAACTAAAGGTGAATTCTTGTTCTTCCAATGTACTTCAATTGTTTACCTGTTTGATGCTTTCTCTGTAGCTGCGAGATTATATTCTGCATCCTGTTTTTCTCTTTAATACCTCAAAGAGTTTGTGTATGGCATGATTTGACTGAATGTCACAGAAAGAAAAGCTTTCCACTCTTTTGTGGTGCTTATGACCAATACCAATCTGTATTTCACTCATGCTGTCATTGGCCCTCTTTCCCACCAAGGACACCTTTATGAGGCAGTGCCTGAAAAATGCAATGTCCACTATTAAAGACCCTTACCATCCTGGACATGCCCTTTTTATGTTACTACTTGCTACAAAATGACAAATTTTAAGATATATGTCATTGAAAATAAACCTGATTCTGGTTTCTCATTTCTGCTAAGCCATGACAATCAAAGTTGCCAAAGGGGAGAGAGTCGCCTTTCAGTAGCCTTGCACACTCGCTTGGCACTGGTTGTGAAACATCTACACTGAATTAGTTTCATTCTCCATTAGCTTTCCCCCCACAATATTCTCCAGCTGCTGCCCTATTTCCAGTTCAATTGTTGCTCTGCCTTTTCTTTTTCCAATCTTTTTATTGATTTTAAAAAAGAAGTGTGTATACAGAGGAGAATATCTCTAGTATATATGTCAATAACAGTACATACAGAAGGTAAAACAAGAAGTATCAGAATCACACATAATGTTTATCTACAAAGTATAAATTTAATATAGAATGTATAATACAGAAAAAAAGAATGTAATTCATTCTCTCCTTATCAACTTATGAAGAAAGGAAGGACTATTAGAAATTTTTATATTAAAAAAAAGTAAAAAGGCACTATTCTAAACAGAAGATAAAAGAAAGGACTGGGCAGTCCATCCTGAGAGAAAAACCAAGAAAAGAGAGACTCTCTGATCAAATCCAAGGTTCTGAAAAAATAGCTGGAAGAGAATCAGTGCAAAAATCAGATCATATGAAAATATTGTATAAAAGGTAGCCAGATTTCTTTAAATTTAAAGGATGTATCCAGTGTCCGACTTATTATTTTCTCTAGACTTGAACAGGACATGATAGAGGAAAGCCAATAACAGGTGGTAAGAGGGTTAGGGTCCATCCATTTAAGTAAAATGGCTTTCCTAGCCAATAAGGTTGAAAAGGCTATCGTCCGCTGAGCGGAAGCAGGAGTATATCCTGCTTCCGATGGAATAATACCAAAAATATCTGTAAACGAGTTTGGTTGAAAATCCAGATCCAACACTTTTGATAAGGTTTTAAAAACATCTTTCCAAAAGTTTTCCAACTTTATGCAAGACCAAAACATGTGAGTTAAAGTGACCACCTGAGTATTACAATTGTTCCTCTGTCATCCGATTTCTGAATGGACTTTGAACCCACGAACATGATCTCACTGCTTTTTATTTCTATTTTTGCACTACTTATTTAAATTAACTATTTAATACATATATCTACTGTAATTCATGTTTTATTTTCTATTATTACGTATTGTATTGTACTGGTGATGCAAAGACAAGAAATTTCATGGCATCTGTGGGAACGTTCTGCCACAGACTGTGGTGGAGGCCAAGTCCATGGCTATATTTAAAGAAGAAGTTGATAGTTTCCTGATTGGCCAGTGCATCAAAGGTGTATGGGTTTGAGTGGGATCTGGGATCAGCCATGATGGAACAGTGAAGCAGATTCGATGGGCTGAATGCCCTAATTCTGTTCCTATGTCTTATGGTCTTATGCCAGTGATGTTAAACCTGATTCCGATTCTGATTGCTGGTGGTGAGTATAGGAACTCAAAGCCATGACAGAAGTATCTGCTAAAACTTATTTACTACTCTTGAATATCATGTATTTAATGCTGCTGTGATTAGATTATGAGCAAATCCCCAGTCTAAAAAGAAATCACAGGAAATGGAAGGGAACCAAATCACTGCCTCAACTCACAACATCTTATCAGTTTGCTCACAGACTTTTCTACTGTCTGGTTTGCCAGTCCTGTTAATCAGTGACTGGTACTTGCTGCAGTTTTACACGACATTCCCTTTGAGGAGGCATTGTCATCAAATGTAGTGTTCAGGCAATCAGTAATGGTTGTGTTTACTCAGCCAGCTCTTTGAATTTGATTATTTTTGACCAGGATCCACAATATAAATGGAGAAAGGGCAAAGTAACAAGACAAGGTTGACAGGGTTGAGTTTAAATAATTTGCCTGCTGTTGGTGTAGTGGTAGGAGCCAGAGGTGCAAGTAAGGCCAAGCTGTAGGCCCGTCTCCTGGGTTTTTTGGCTTTCAACCTGTGATTCTGATAACTGATTTTTCAAGAAACAATGAAGAGAGATGGGATTCCTCCACAATGTATTTTAGGCTAATTTCCTTGGCTAAACTTGTCTTAAATCTATTTCTCAGTTGTAAGCTAGATTGCTGAGTAAGTTCAAAGTTCAAAGTAAATGAATAATCAAAGTATATATATATATGTCACGATACAGAATCATGAGATTCATTTTCTTGCAGGCATACTCAGTAAATCCAATAACTGTTGGGTGACTGCACTCAACAGGGTGGACAAACAACCAATTTGCAAAAACAACAAAAGAAAAAATAAATACATAAGCAATGAATATCGAGAACATGAGATGAAAAGTCCTTGAAAGAGAGTTCATAGTTCAGTGATGGGGCAAGTGAAGTTGAATTAAGCTATCCCCACTGCTTCAAGGGCCTAGTGATTGAGGGGTAATGAATGTTCCTGAATCAGATGGTGTGAGTCCTGGGGCTCTTCTACCTTCTTCCTGATGGCAGCAGTGAGAAAAGAGCACGACCTGGCTGGTGGGGATCTCTGATTATGGATGCTGCTTTCCTGTGACAGGGCTCTATATAGATGTGCTCAATGGTAGGGAGCACTTTACCCATGATGGACTGGGCCATATTCACTACTTTTTGTAGGATTTTCAATTCAAGTGCATTGGTGTTTCCATACCAGGGTTGATGCAACCAGTCAATAAACTAACGAGAAAATCTGGAGATGCTGGAAATCTAAGCAATACACACAAAATGCTGGATAAACGCTGTAGGCCAGGCAGCATCTATGGTTTTCAGGCCGAGACACTTCATCAGTCTTCTAGCATTTTGTGTGTGTTGCAGTCAATATACTTTCCACCACATATCTATAGAAATTTGTCAAAGTTTTAGATGTCATGCTGAATCTTTGCAAACTTCTAAGAAAGTAGAGGCACTGTTGTGCTTTCTTCATAACTGCACTTGCGTGCTAGGCCAAGGATAGGCCCATCGAAATTATAACACTAAGGAATGTAAAGTTGCTGACCTTCTCCGTCTCTGATCTCCTGGTGAGGACTGGATCATGGACCTCTGGTTTCCTCCTCCTGAAGTTAATAATCAAGGATCAGGTCAGGACTGTAATGGAATACTTGCCACTCGCCTGGATGAGTGCAGCTCCATCAACACTCAAGAAGCTTGACACCATCCAGTACAAGGCAGCCCATTTGATTGGTACCTCTTCTACAAGCATCCAATCCCTCCACCATCAATGAACAGTTGCAACAGTGTGTACTATCTACAAAATGCACTGCAACAACACACCAAAGTTCCTAAGGCAGCACCTTCCAGGCCCACGATCACAACCATCTAGAAGGACAAGGACATCAGATACCTGGGAACACCACCATTTGGAAATCCCCCTCCAAGTCACTCACCATCCTGACTTGGAAACATATCACCGTTCCTTCATTGTCGCTGGGTCAAAATCATGGAATTCCCTCCCTAGCAGAACCATGGGTGTACCTACAACTCAGGGACTGCAATGGTTCAAGAAGGCTGCTCATCACCACCTTCTAAAGGGAAACACATTGATATGCAATAAATGCTGGCTTGGCTGGCGATGCCCACATCCTGTAAATGAATAAATTAAAAAAAAATCAGCTTCTTGTTCTTACCTACATCAAGTGAAAGGTTGTTGTTGTGGTACAATTCAGCCAGATTTTTAATCTCATTCCTATAATCTGATTCGTCACCACCTTTCATTAGGGAAACAACAATGATGTTTTCAGCACATCCCATTCCCATTCTGACAATTCCACATCCCATTCCCATTCTGACATGTCTATCCACAGCCTCCTCTACTGTAAAGATGAAGCCACACTCAGGTTGGAGGAACAACACCTTATATTCCGTCTGGGTAGCCTCCAACCTGATGGCATGAGCATCGGCTTCTCTAACTTCCGCTAATGCCCCACCTCCCCCTCGTACCCCATCTGTTATTTATTTTTATACACACATTCTTTCTCTCACTCTCCTTCTCCCTTTGTCCCTCTGACTATACCCCTTGCCCATCCTCTGGGTTCCCCCCCCCCTTGTCTTTCTCCCTGGACCTCCTGTCCCATGATCCTCTCATATCCCTTTTGCCAATCACCTGTCCAGCTCTTGGCTCCATCCCTCCTCCTCCTGTCTTCTCCTATCATTTTGGATCTCCCCCTCCCCCTCCCACTTTCAAATCTCTTACTAACTCTTCCTTCAGTTAGTCCTGATGAAGGGTCTCGGCCTGAAACGTCGACTGTACCTCTTCCTAGAGATGCTGCCTGGCCTGCTGCGCTCACCAGCAACTTTGATGTGTGTTGCTTAAATATAGCATTGGAGCTGTGCTTAGCTTTACGATCATAAGTGGACTAAGCGCACAGCCCTGTAGTGCACCTGTGCTGATGGAGATTGTGGAGAAGATGTTGTTATCAATCCTAAATGACTGGGATCTGCAAGAGAGGAAATAGAGCAATAGAGATGAAATTGCACAAGAAAGTAT
The DNA here is from genome assembly GCF_030028105.1 of Mobula birostris. NCBI lineage: Eukaryota > Metazoa > Chordata > Chondrichthyes > Myliobatiformes > Myliobatidae > Mobula > Mobula birostris. The sequence goes on along the minus strand of NC_092391.1, from coordinate 31,847,589 downwards.
TGAGGAAAAGGTCTTGGAGCTTATTGAGAAGCTCTGAGGGGATGATATTATTGAATGCTGAGCTGTAGTTGATAACTGCATTCTGATTTATGTATCTTTGCTGTTCAGATGTTCCAAGGTTGAGTGAAGAGCTAACAAAATGACATCTGCTGTGGACCTGTTGTGCTGGTAAGCAAATCAGAGTGCATCCAAATTGCTTCCCAGGAGTTGATATGTTGTCTCACCAACCTCTCAAACACCTCGTCGTTGTGGATTTAAGTGCTACTGAACAATAGTGATTGAGGCAGGTTACCACATTCTTCTTAGGCACCAGTATAATTGTAACCTGCTTGAAACTGATGGGTACCTCAGACTGCCAAAGCGAGACGTTAAACCTCTTAGTGAACATTCCAGTGAGTTGATCAACACAAGTTTTTAGTACACAAACCAGGTACCCCATTCTGGGCTGGATGCCTTCTGTGGGTTCACCCTTCTAAAGGATGCTCTCACATCAGTCTTGGAGACTGAAATCGCAGGGACATCAGGGGCTCCAGGAGTTTCTGAGGTTTTCTCCATGTTTTGATGGTCAAAGTGAGCACAGAAGGCATCAAGATCATCTGGAAACAAAAGCCCTGTTGTCACCAATGTCACTTGATTTCATTTTGCAAGAAGTAATAACATTAAAGCCCTGCTACAGCTGTTGAGAATCCTTCAGTTATCCAAGTTTAGTCTAGAATTGCCATTTGGCACACGTGATGGATTTCCACAGATCATACTTGGACCTCTTTGATCTTGGTTGCCAGACCCGAAAACCACTGATCTGGTCCTCAGCAGATTGTGGATCTCATGATTCATCCAGAACTTCCAGTTGAGGAAGACTCTGAATGATTTTGTGGGGACACACTCATCTACAATTGTTCTTAAAAAGTCCATGACAACCATAGTGTATTCATTCAGATCCTCTGAGTCCTTGAACATGGCCTAGTCAACAACTTGAAGCAATTGCATAGCCGCTCCTCTGCCTCCAGCGACAAACTCTTTCTTGTCCTTATTTCTGGAGCCTTGCTCTTTAGCCTCTGCCTGCATGCAGGTGGGAAAAGTTCAGCAATGTGATCAGATTTCCAGAAATGAGGTCTGGATGAAGCACTAGGCAATTCTTATCGTTGTGTAGAAGTGGTCTAGTGTGTTGGGAGCTCTTGTGCTACAGGTTATATACTGATGGTAAATGGGCTGAGATTTCTTCAGACAAGCTTGTTTGAAGTCCCTGACAATGATTTGAAACGCTTTGGTGTGTACTGTTCCTTTTTTGGTGATGGCGACATGCAGTATCTCAAATGCCTGACGACATTCGATTGTTGATAGTGCATAAACTGTGCTCAGGATCACAGAACAGAACTCCCTTGGTAGGTAGAATGGTTGGCACATAGTCATTAGATTTTACATCTTGGGGGGAAAGAAAATGACAAAACCGCCATATCAGAGCACTACAGAGCACTTATCATAAACACTCACCCCAATCTTTTACCTTTTCCGAATCAGCAGTTCGATCCATCTGTGTATCGAGAAGCCTTCGGGTCTGCATGTGACAATGCACATAATATTCAGGGATGGTGTTTGCTGAATATCATAAATGAATTTGCAAAATAGTTTCTCTTTGAGAATGCATTGGTATTTGTATATGCATTGGCCTGTGAAATACATTTTAGAAAAGACTGTAATAAAACCAAATGATAACGGAAAGGCTTTTCTGTTCCCAACATAATACGTTACCTTTAGAATTTTCAGTGGTTATGTGATACTTTTATTCACAGCTAACTGTAAAATGTCTTAGCAATACATTTATAACTTTTCTTGGTGTGTTTTGTAACCAAACCTTACGTACAGGTACAGCCCCCTCACTGGGCCCATATGCAAACTTGGCTCATCAGATGGCTCTGCTAACAGCCACGGGACTCAGCGATGAGAAGGCCACCTTGGTTGGTATGATAGGGGTTCAACCAAACAGGAACATCATGATGTTTCGATGAAAGAAACTTTGATTTGAGCTGATGCTGTGTAATACTGCTCGTACACAATTGTTGATCAGCACGAAGTAATAGATCATACACCGCATAAAATTTTAAAGGTAGTAAATTTACAAATTTCAGTTTTATGGAATGGTTAGTCCAAAAAAGAAAAGAGAAATAATAGGGCCCATTACAGTTAACCCAGTCCAAATGTGCACATAAAGTTGGAGCTCATCTTGAAATTGTCCTTTCTAATCACGCGTTGGACCCACGGTCTGCATGAAAGCATACACCACATTCCAAACTTCGCTTGAAAGCTATCTTGAAGCAACAGGCTCTCTCTTGGGAGAGATGGTGCAATTCATCTGCACAAAACACTTCATTCAACAGGGACCCTCTGTCCCCCGGCATTCTCAGCCATTTTCCGTCCTGTCCTCTCCACAGCTCCTGCTGAAAAAAACCCGTGAATGACACTGTCCGTCACAAAACTCTCTCCATGTCACTCTCTTGAACTTTATCCCAATTCCGCCATCCTGATTGGCTGACACAATGTTCCTAAGCCGAACATCATAATCCCTTACCTTTTAGCCAGAACCAAAACATCCTAAAAGCAGAACACATCACTTTTAGAGAACTGCAGAAATGAAATACCTACATCATAGCAGTAAAAAATTTAATCAGGATATTACACAGGTTTACATACTCTTATCATTTTCTAAATGATTTTCTTTCCAAATATTACCTAACGGGTTATTGAACATTTCATTTGAGTGATCAGTTGTAGCTTCAGAATGAGATTCAGCACTTCATTTGGAGTATCACGTGGCACAGCTATTACACAGCTGCCTCACTGTACCAGACACTTGGGTTTAATCATTGACCTCAGGTGCTGTCTGTGTGAAGTTTGCATATTTTCCCTTTATCTGTCTGGATTTTGTTGGATGGTCTGCTTACCTCCCATTACCAGAAGGGCAGATGGCTCATTGATCACTAAATTGTCCTTTGGGTAGGTGAACAGTAGAATCTAGGAGACAGTGTCTGGAGAGAATAAAATGGGATATTGTAATTGAATGCTTGAAAGACTGTGTGGTCTCAGTGGCTAAAGCACTTATTTCTGTTTCGTTTGACTATGACTTTATGCTGTACTCCAGTGTAGCACATGGTATAAACAAGGAATCGAACAGCACAGGAGATGGCCATTCAATGTATTATGCTTCTGACAGGTTTCTTGAGTTATTACCATGCTTCTGCCTTTGCTCTTGTTGCCATTTGTATGATTTCTTTTTGTATATCATGGGGGGGGGGAATTGACGTTCTTGTTGTCATTTGCACATTTTGCTTTTTTTTGGACGTGGGGGAAGTTGATGTTCTTATTTCTGTTTGTGTGATTTGTTGATGTTTTTCTTTGGATCACTTCTATGGTTTTCTTTGTTTCATGGCTATCTGAAGAAGACGAATCTCGGAGTTCTATACTGCATACATACTTTAATAATAAATGTACCTAGACCTCTGAACCTATCCCATAAACCTGAACACTTTCCAGTTAAGGATTTATTGAATTAAGTTTTTGTGGGTAGTGGGAAAACTGTTTCCATCATTTTTTAGAAGTGTTTCTAATCACAGCTCTGTATAATTACCTTCCTCATCAGTTTCTTTGATAATCATAAATCTGTGAACCGTCGGTGCTTAAAATGCCAGAAGCAATTTCTTATTGCTTATCAAATCTGTTGACAAATTCGAACTTTAATTACTGTCTAATCACTTCTGCAATAAAAATAACACCTCTTGTTCTGATATTATCCCAGAAATATACTTTCCATGATATATAGGCAAACACAAATACACTGGGCCCTTGGTGTCCAGTGGTTCCAGGATCCTAGTGTAATACATGTGCAGTGCTTGTCTCATCTCATGTGACTGGACACCATACTCTTTATGAGAAAACCTTTTTACATAGTACTACACCAGGTGCTAGTGGGCCATCAGAAGCTCTAGGTATGGAAGAGAGGCAGTGAATAGAAAACACACACTTTTGGAACTAAGTTTTGTTTACAAAAATAGCAATATATACAAAATACTTACTTGAGTAAGAACAGTTCAAAATTCCAACGTTCTATCTTAGGTTACAAGTCTCAGATGTCAATGAAAACCAATTTACTTTTAGTTAGGCTCAGTGAGATTCAGTAGAATAACCTTTATCACTCCAATTTCTCTAACTAATTAGATCTAGTGTTATTCCCTATTTAAAGGTTTACAGACTAACCGTTCCTTTTTTTTAATCCCTAGTTAGTTAGGAAACTAATTGAATTCCTTTTTTTAAGTATTATGGCTAACCTCAGTTTCAGCTTCAGGTCAGTATATCTACAAATTCAAATTCAATCCCAAAAATATATCTGCACAGCTTAACTCCTTTCTTGACAAATTCTCCAGCAGCACAACTTTTAAACAAAATAAATTTCATTCAGCAACTTAACAAAGTCTTTGCAAAACTGTAAAAGTTCTTGCAGAAAATCAAATTCAGATCATCCAAGTGAGAAGTAAACTTAGATGTCCAGCTATACTAAATAATCTACATCTTTTTGTTTCCGCGCTGGTTCTTCGATCTTGAGTGGCTTGCTGTTTTGTTTCTTGGTTTGTTGGATGAGATAGTGGGTCATCCATGGAAAGTCCAATCACAATACATACGCAAAAAAAAAACTAACGGAACATACTCCCAGTTACAAGGTAGAGATCTTGGACACTACTCTCTGCCAATATTGTCTCACTTTCGCTGTTGCTCATTATGGCCATAGCTTTGATTAATCCTTTATTGAGATCGTCTCTCCTCCAGGGATTTCAACCTGAGGATATCCAGTAAGTAGGATCGAGATACTAACTACTCTTTCCACATTGAACAGTTTCCATCTTTAGTTAGTTTCTAACAGTATGCTGCGTTTCTGTCACTTCCCATGCCTACGTTAGCCATGCCTTGTTCTTGTTTTTTGCAAGGTCTTTTTAAAAAAATATATTTTTTTTTAACTCCTGTTTTTATCCCTCCTCAGGTGAAGCTTTCTAACATTATATCTTTGGGCTTAATTAACCTGGACTGGACTATGGTCATTACCCACACAGCTGCACCAGGATCTAAGTTCCTCTTTTTCTTTATATTTTTTATTTCAAAAATCAAATTTCAATCATAATTAAAATATGCATAGTGAAAAACATTTTGCTTTTAAGGTCAATACGTTCAATACATCACACATTTCTTTGAAACTGTAGCACTCCTGCGGCCCTCTGGCGTGATGCACCATTTCATTTTCTTAGTGGCTTCCCTACCTGATTCAGCCTTCTCTGACTGGTGGCTGGTGGTGGCAGGACCCTAGTCTATTGTCTTTCCCTACAGAGTCTTTGCATTGGCTTCACCAGGTTCAGTGCACCCCTGAGTGTGTACTCCCACACAGGGGAAATTCTGCAGATGCTGGAAATCCAAAGCAATACAGGAAAAATGCTGGAGGGACTCAGCAGGTCAAGCAACATCGATGGAAATATACAAACACAAACAGTCAACTCTGCAGGCTGAGACCTTTCTTTCGAACTGGAAAGGAACTGGGGGTTGGGGGAGGTGCTCCAGGAGCCTAGAATGTGCCTGTTGTCTTCCTTCAGAATTGATATTCACAGAGTTCATCCACAAATCCATAATGTAGATTGGCCTCCATGATTCCTGTCCAGCTATGATCACTATCTCTCTTCTGCCAGGTTGATCATATTCCATGTAACTTTATCCTTATTTGACGTGCAAATCTGCTTGTTCCTTATCTGCCCTCTTCACATCCTATCAAAAATATGCTGACCAAAATTAAATGCGAGGACCTGTTTTTGAAATGTTCGACGTGATTTCCTTACATTTGTATTTTTGTTCAGAGATCTCATGTAAGCTCTACATTCTTCTGTACTGTAGAAGTGTTGGTGCCGGTTTCTAGCTTAAAACGTACTACTTCAGAAATATTGACTGGGCATTTCCTGTTGAAAATTACTTTTCCTTTGGAGCGTTGCTGGTTAAAAAGAAGTCATCATTTTGTACCAGAGTATGCCAGTCATTGGGCCAATTTAATATTGACATGTGCTCTATAGTTGCAATGTAAGGAGGCCCAGGTGAGAGAGCCCTGACTTCTTGCAGGGATCAGGATTCCAGTAAGTCCCATAGTTATTGGCCCTTTTTGGCACCCATAACCCTCCTTCCCTGGTACTGATTCCCCCTTTCTGCATGACCCTTTCCTAAATAATTCACATACTAGTCACTAAGTCTCCACATACTAATATTCTGTAGTAAGGATGGGTTGGTTCACTGCTGCCTTTACAGTCTTGTACTTATTTCATATTTCTGCTTCATTTTAACCTCCGTATCATCAGTTGACTTTATAACTCTGAAGCCAGATGCGTCCATTTATTACCCAGTGGGAATGTGTTTATACACTACCTGAATCATCTCCTTAAAGTCCTCTCATTCTTCAATAACACGAAATTCTGCAGGTGCTGGAAACCTTGGGCAGCACACACAACATGCTGGAGGAACTCAGCAACTTGGGGACCTTCCCCTTCACCTGGTCTTACCTACCTCTGCCAGCTTGCACTCCTCCCTGTCCTCCTACCTTCATATTCTGGCTTCTGCCCCCTTGCTTTCCAGTGCTGAGGAAGGGTCCCAGTCTGAAATGTCGACTGTTTATTCCCCTTCATGGATTCTGCCTGACTTGTTGAATTCCTCCAGCATTTTGTGTGCTTTGCTCCCATATTTCAATTAATGTTTTGCCAACCAATTTATGTCTTTGCATCTGACACAGGTTCAATTTTAACAAATTGCAGTAGGAAAGTGGTGGAATTTGTTCTTGATTTGGAAGCCCAAATATGCGATATGTTAACATCTGCCGTTCAGTAACTTGGTTCCATTAACTTGAAAGAGAATCCCGATTGATTCAGGATGATGGGGGTGGGCTGGAAGAGCCTCAGGGAATAGGGTTATTTCTGAGGATCTTGGAGGAGTGCTTCTTCTCCTTGGCATCCCAGGAGCATTGGCAATCATTTTTCTATTTCTGAACAGCTTTTGTGGTTTAGTTGTTTTGAGATCCTGTTCCACTCCATATGGAAATCTTCACTTTGTAAATAGAAGAATAAAATATGAAGTTAATGAGTCAACAGTAGAACTTTATAACTTGCTGAATTGGCCTCATTTAGAAAAATCCTCAAAGTTCACAATGTTACCCTTTAGGAGGAACATAAGCGACCAAATTTTAATAATGAATGCTTTAAATAAGGTACAGTCCAAAATGAACAAGATATTATCTTCAGTTCAGAGTAGTGTACGAAAATGTTAAGAGCAACACGCACATAAAATGCTGGAGGAATTCAGCAGGTCAGGCAGTATCTATGGAAATGAATAGATAGTCAAAATTTTGGGCTGAGACCCTTCATCCAGACTGAGTAGGAAGAGGGAAGATTCCAGAATAAAAAGGTCGAGGGAGAGGAAGGAGGCTAGTTAGAAGGTGATAGGTGAAGCCAGGTGGGTGGGAGAAGAAGGAGTCTGATAGGAGAGGAGAGTGGACCATAGGAGAAAGGGAATAAGGAGAGGATCCGGGGATAGTAATAAACAGGTGAGAAGAGGTAAACAGTCAGAGTGAGGAACAGCGGAAGTGGGGAGGGGTGAAATTTGTTTTTCAGAAGGAGTGAAATTTGTTTTTCAGAAGGAGATATCAATATTCATGCCATCAGGTTGGACTGTTCTTGTGCAAGTGGTAAAAAAATAGTGAGACTTCATAAAGCTTATTGAGAGGTATGGAATGGATTAAAACTAGTTCCTCTGGAAAGTGTCAGTAACCAATTTTCAAATACTTAAAATCCCTGACAAAAAGTCTGGAGTACTTTTTTTCACTGTCAGGAAGTTTTCAGATTTTGCAACACTTTATTGGAAGCTTATTTCATAAGTAACCTTGGAGTTGGGCATCTGCTTCACTGAAAACTAACAGAAGTTGTGTTGAAGGAGTTGTGTGGGAGTCTAAAGATAACTCCTGTTGCAGAAAGTTGAACAGGATTAAAAGAACAGATGTGCCATTTGATGTGTGTTGCTTTGATATCATTTTCTCTGACTTGAGGTTGTTTGTTTATTGCTAACATATCTGAAGGACAAATAGGTCACAATTACTCGTTAATGATACTGACTGGTTCTGCACTTAAGAATACTGCTGTGTCAATAGTTTTAGCGTATGTAAAATAATTGAATTACATCTTTGTTGTAAAGGAGTGGCATACTGTGCTATATTTCTCTCGGTTCAAAGAGATCATTCTACTTTGTGAGGTCTTATTTTCACTTTGATGGTTAGACAAAATGTTTAAATGAGTGTTGAATCAAACTCAGCTCTGTTAAATGAATCTGCAATTAATCCTACAGCCCTACCCTTTCAGGCCTTCAAGTTTTTATTCTTAAAAATAGATCATTCTCTACCTCAGCCAGTACTCTGAGCAAAATGTTTCATTCTGCAGCATGCTCTCTGTTTAAAGAAGTTTCTTATTCTCATCATAATTCACTGATTTAGATCCAATTTACCTACTGGAACAACCAGACCTTGGCCTCAATACTTCCTTGTGCAAATGGATTCTCTATTTCCTCATCTGAAGACCGCAGTCAGTTTGGATTGGCACGAACATCTCCTCCACAATCTCCATCAGCACAGGTGCACCACAAGGCTATGTGCTTAGCCCCCTGCTCTGCTCGTTTTACACTTATGGCTGTATGGCTAAACCCAGCTCCAATGCCACATTCAAGTATGCTGATGACACCAAAGGCCTAATCAAAGGTGGCGATGAATCAGCATATAGGAGGGAAATTCAAAATGTGGCTGAGTGGTGCCACAACAGCAACCTCTTACTCAATGTCAGCAAGATCAAGGAGCTGATTATTGACTTCAGGAGAAGGAAACTAGAGGTCCTTGAGACAGTCATCGTTAGAGGATCAGAAGAGAAGAGAATCAGCAACTTTAAATTCCTGTGTGTTAGTATTTCATGGGACCTGCCCTGGGCCCAGCACTTAAGTGTAACTATGAAGAAAGCACGACAGCACCTCTACTTCCTTAAGAGTTTGTGGAGATTCAGCATGACATCTAAAACTTTGACAATCATCTATAGGTGTGTAGTGGAGAGGATATTGACTGACTGCACCACAGTCTGGTATGGAGACACCAATGTCCTTGAATGGAAAGTCTTACAAAAAGTAGTGGACTTTACACAGTCCCTTCAGGGTAAAGTCCTCCTCACCATTGTGCACACCTATATCAAAAACACTGTTGCAGGAAAACAGCATCCATCATCAGGGATCTGCATTACCTAGGCCATGCTTTCTTCTCGCTGATGCCATCAGTAAGAAGGTACAGGAGCCTGAGGACTCACACCATCAGGTTCAGGAACAGTTACTACCCCTCAACCATCAGGCTCTTGAACAAAAGGGGATAACTTCACTTGCCTCAACATTGAAATGTTGCCACAACCAATAGACAGACTTTCAAGGACTCTTCATCTAATGTTCTCAATCTTCATCTAATCTTCATCTAATATTGCTTATTGATTTATTCTTACTATTTCTTCCTTTTTTGTATTTTACAATTTGCTGTTTTCTTCACTCTAGTTGAACACCCAAGTTGGCTGGTCTTTTACTGATCCTGTTATGGTTATTATTCTATAGATTTATTGAGTATGCCTTCAAGAAAATGAATCTCAAGAGTTGTATATGGTGAGATATTTGTACTTTGTACATTGAATTTTGAACTTTGTTTAAATAACAATCATCCTTGATTCTTTATATGTGCTTTCCTTTTTACCCTGTTATGACTTTAAAAAGTACAGTGAAACAATCTTCCTAATTCCTTAACTCTGTTGATGTTTCTCATGAGTTACTTTTCCCTGATTGATTATTCGGTGCTTGTTGATAAAGCTGCAGTTCCTCGATGGTTCAGTTTAGACTTGATGAGCATTGTGATCCTATTGGTTTAATGTCAAGTAACTCTCATGAATATAGGATTAAGGATTAGGTTTGTTGTTTATTTTGAATCTCCTATACTGCACAAAAGAAAGGAGCCCACATTGGATCCTAGCCTCAGTAGATCTGTGCTTAGGAGATAATGGGATTATTAGTCCCAGAAAAGAAGCATATCGTTGGATCCATGCAGTATGTATATTAAATACTGAAGGGGTTTCTGAACCCAAGGCAAATTCGTTTTATATTCACTAAGGAGAAAGATATCTGAGATGGAGATTTCATTTGGGATGGACTTTCTAGAGCATGCTAAAATTAAAAAGCAGGAAGTATTAGATGTTTAGCAGGCATAGAGGTTTATAAACCCCAAGAGCCTGATAAGATATATCTCAGACTGCCATGGGAGACAAGGAGGAGACTGCTGGAGCCCCGATGGAGATATTTAAATCTCTGAGATATGAGACCGCAGATGGAACAATAACACGAACTGCTTGAGGAGCTCAATGGGTCAGGCAGCATCTGTAGAGCTTTGGGCTCTGCAGTTGTCCCCTGTCAGTCTTTCATGACTGAAGCATGGGAAGCCAACCTGGCCACAAGCCCTTCCCTTCCAGTGTGGTATCTTATCCACAAACTCTTGGTCATAATTTGAAAAAGGTAAGGAGTGGATACATGGGAGAAATGAGAACATGGCCAGAATCATAGACCTAGAACACAGAGAATGGCCATTTGGCCTACTTCACCCAGATGACCAGTGGACACCCGTCTGTAATTTTCCAGCACTTTGCCTGTAGCCTTCTATGTTGTGGTGATCTGTGTACTCACCTAAACACTCAAATGTTGTAAGTAACTCTGTGTCCACTGCACTCTTGGGTAGGGCATTCTAGCTACTCACCAAACCCTGGAGGGAAATGGTCCCCTTATAAGCCCCTGTAAATGTCTTCCCCTTTACCTGAAATCTATCTCTAGTTTTACTTACTACTGACATGGGGTATATTTTCCTGTCTATACCACTCAGTTATATATATATATGTCAATCATGTCCCCTCTCAACTACCCTCAACCAGGGAAAACAGACCCACCTTCTCCAGTCTTTCCTCAAAACTGAATGGCTCCAACCCAGTAGCATCCTGGTGAATCTCCTTTGCACCTTCTCCAGTGCCGTCACAACTTTCCTAAAAAGTGATGACCAGAACTGTACTCAGTACTCCACCTGAGCTCTGACCAGTGTTTTCGATACTTTCAGTACCCACCCCTTGTATTCAATGCCCCAATTAATGAAAGCCATCATCCCATGCACTTCTTAACCACATTATCGACATGCAATATTCTCTTTCCCTGTTGCTGCTCACTTTATTATACTGGTCATACCATCACTTGCAGCTGAATAGACATGAACCCTTAAGGCCCGGAGCACTTAGACAGCCAAGTGCTGTGTGAATCTCAATAATAGCTGGGATCTGCATTCTCTTGAGGAAGATTTGATCCAGAATGCATCTTGTGGTCTTAAATCAGGATTTTGACATAGACCTGTGATCTGACCTCAGCAGCTGATATTGTTGGGTATGCTTGGCACTATCATAACCTCACATATTATAAGACTATAAGGCACAGGAGCAGAATTAGGCCATTTAGCCCATTGAAGCTGCTCCACCATTCCATTGTGGCTAATTTATTATCCCTCTTGACCCCATTCTTCTGCCTTTCTCCTGTAACCTTTAACACTCTTATCAGTCAAGAACCTATCAACTTCCGCTTTAAATATACCCAGTGATGACTGACGGCAATCAATTCCACAGATACACCACCACTTGGCATAAAAAATTCCTCCTCACCTCTGTTCTAAAGGAACATTCTTATATTCAGAGGTAGTGCCCTCTGGTCCAGGACTCCCCCATTATGGGAAATATCCTCTCCATGACCACTCTATCAAAGCATTTCAGTATTTGATAGGTTTCGTATTAATTTGTGGGTACTTGTATTTTCATGTCTACAAGTACTAGAAGTTTAGTTTTATATAGAAACTCATTGTTGGTGCCTGAAATATGCCCACATCAAATATTGATTACTCTCTGAATAAATATTAATTCAACAGCTTTCAGATTGATATATCTCCTGTTATTCCATTATCTTAATCAAATACCTGCCATTCTGGTATGCCTACTTGAGAGAACAGATTTACACTGATGAGATTGCAGTGGAATAGTGACTGAAGAATCAAACACTAATTCTTGAGACTTCGGCAATAACATGTCCCACTAAGAAAAGTGTTATTTCCGTTGAAATTGAATAACATTTTCTTATTTAAAATAATCAGGCTTGATCATCTGAGGGTCTTTTGCACAAATACATTTTATCGTATGTTTGTTTTTAATGTTATAAATTATATGATTATATGATAGCCCAGTACCCACAAAATCAGTTGTCCTCAGACAAGAGATTATCATTTCAATTTGATAAAAAAAAGTGTGAAAAAATCATTTGAAATGTATAATATATATGCCAGGTGGAAAAAGTAGAGTGAAAAACCTCTTTAAAACTAAAAGCAGTGAATTTTCAACAATATTTACTGTTATTTTGTGGTTGCTCAAAATGTGTCCCAAGTTTTTGTCAGCACCGTGAGATATTTATTAAAAGAAAAGCAATAGAATCAGGCAACCACATGGTGAACTATATTCCTGAGGACCCCCTTTCCACCCTCCACATCTGCTAAATGCAACAAGGTCAAACAAGCTCCTGTAAGTTTGCTATTTTTTTTCAATAAATTTTACATATTTCTTTCTTTCTTTTCAAATCTTTACTATTATTATTATTATCCAAAATTAACAAGAGTACATCGAAGTAAGCAACACTTACAATGTCTCAAGAAAGAAAACATTCTTTTAAAGATTGAAAAAATTTTGGTGATAATAAAAAACAGAAAATAAAAACCCTACTACGCAAGAAAAAGTGAAGAAAAAAACCCATTAGGTGTTCAACCCCGGAGCCATGCGTCATACAAAAAGCTTCTAAAGATGAACATCAAACTGCCAGCAAGAAAAAAAATGTACCAAAAATTTACAATTAGATTGTGGGGGAAATCTATTAATTAACTCAAATGATAATAATGAGCAAATGAACCCCACCTTTTCTCAAAATCAAACATAGGTTCAAAGATTCGACTTCTAATTTTCTCCAAACTAAGACTTGAGAGAACCATTGTGACAAAGTGGGAGCCGATGTATCCTTCCACTTCAGCAAAAAGGTCCTCCTAGCTATCAATGTAACAAATGCAATAACCTGCTGGTCAGACAAAGAGATACCGCGGATATTTTGAGGAATTATTCCAAAAAGCACAGTTAATTTGTTAGGTTGTAAATTAGTTTTAGGTGCTTTAGAAATTGTCAAAAAAACTGACTTCCAGAACTGTTCCAATATAGAACAAGACCAAAACATGTGTGTCAATGTAGCTGTCTCAGTTTTACATCTATCACAATAACTATCAACATTAGGGAATATTTTAGACAATCTCTCCTTAATCAAATGGTAACAATGTACAATTTTAAATTGAATCAGTGAATGACTAGCACAGATTGAAGAAGAGTTAACCAGCTTCAGAATCTGTGTCCAATCCTCAGTCATAAAAGTCTAATTAAGTTCCTTTTCCATAGAAACCATAGAAACTACAGCACAGAAACAGGCCTTTTGGCTCTTCTTGGCTGTGCCGAACCATTTTCTGCCTAGTCCCACTGACCTGCACACGGACCATATCCCTCCATACACCTCCCATCCATGTATCTGTCCAATTTATTCTTAAATGTTAAAAAAGAACCCGCATTTACCACCTCGTCTGGCAGCTCATTCCATACTCCCACCACTCTCTGTGTGAAGAAGCCCTCCCTAATGTTCCCTTTAAACTTTTCCCCCCTCACCCTTAACCCATGTCCTCTGGTTTTTTTCTCCCCTTGCCTCAGTGGAAAAAGCCTGCTTGCATTCACTCTATCTATACCTATCATAATTTTATATACCTCTATCAAATCTCCCCTCATTCTTCTACACTCCATTTAACCTTTCTCTGTAACTGAGTTTCTCAAGTCCCGGCAACATCCTCGTAAACCTTCTCTGCACTCTTTCAACTTTATTTATATCCTTCCTGTAATTTGGTGACCAAAACTGAACACAATACTCCAGATTCGGCCTCACCAATGCCTTATACAACCTCATCATAACATTCCAGCTCTTATACTCAATACTTTGATTAATAAAGGCCAATGTACCAAAAGCTCTCTTTACGACCCTATCTACCTGTGACGCCACTTTTAGGGAATTTTGTATCTGTATTCCCAGATCCCTCTGCTGCACTGCACTCCTCAGTGCCTTACCATTAACCCTGTATATTCTACCTTGGTTTGTCCTTCCAACGTGCAATACCTCACACTTGTCTGTATTAAACTCCATCTGCCATTTTTCAGCCCATTTTTTCCAGCTGGTCCAAGTCCCTCTGCAGGCTCTGAAAACCTTCCTCACTGTCTACTACACCTCCAATCTTTGTATCATCAGCAAATTTGCTGATCCAATTTACCACATTATCATCCAGATCATTGATATAGATGACAAATAACAATGGACCGAGCACTGATCCCTGTGGCACACCACTAGTCACAGGCCTCCACTCGGAGAAGCAATTCTCTACTACCACTCTTCGACTTCTTCCATTGAGCCAATGTCTAATCCAATTTACCACCTCTCCATGTATACCTAGCGACTGAATTTTCCTAACTAACCTCCCATGCGGGACCTTGTCAAAGGCCTTACTGAAGTCCATGTAGACAATATCCACTGCCTTCCCTTCATCCACTTTCCTGGTAACCTCCTCGAAAAACTCCAATAGTTTGGTCAAACATGACCTACCACGCACAACGCCATGTTGATTCTCCCTAATAAGTCCCTGTCTATCCAAATGCTTGAAGATTCTGTCTCTTAGTACTCCCTCCAATAACTTACCTACTACCGACGTTAAACTTACTGGCCTATAATTTCCCGGATTACTTTTCGATCCTTTTTTAAACAATGAAACAACATGAGCCACTCTCCAAACCTCCGGCACCTCACCTGTAGACAGCGATATTTTAAATATTTCTGCCAGGGCCCCTGCAATTTCAACACTAGTCTCCTTCAAGGTCCGAGGGAACACTCTGTCAGGTCCCAGGGATTTATCCACTTTAATTTTCCTCAAGACAGCAAGGACCTCCTCCTTTTCGATCTGTACAGTTTCCATGATCTCACTACTTGTTTCCCTTAATTCCATAGACTTCATGCCAGTTTCCTTAGTAAATACAGATGCAAAAAACCTATTTAAGATCTCCCCCATTTCCTTTGGTTCCGCACATAGCCGACCACTCTGATCTTCAAGAGGATCAATTTTATCCCTTACAATCCTTTTGCTCTTAATATACCTGTAAAAGCTCTTTGGATTATCCTTCACTTTGACTGCCAAGGCAACCTCATGTCTTCTTTTAGCCCTCCTGCTTTCCTTCTTAAGTATTTTCTTGCACTTCTTATACTCCTCAAGCACCTTATTTACTCCCTGCTTCCTATACATGTCATACAACTCCCTCTTCTTCTTATCAGAGTTGCAATATCCCTTGAGAACCAAGGTTCCTTATTCCTATTCACTTTGCCTTTAATCCTGACAGGAACATACAAATTCTGCACTCTCAAAATTTCTCCTTTGAAGGCTTCCCACCTACCGATCACATCCTTGCCAGAGAACAACCTGTCCCAATCCACGCTTTTTAGATCCTTTCTCATTTCTTCAAATTTGACCTTCTTCCAGTTAAGAACCTCAACCCTAGGACCAGATCTATCTTTGTCCATGATCAAGTTGAAACTAATGGTG
This sequence comes from Mobula birostris, assembly GCF_030028105.1. Taxonomy (NCBI): domain Eukaryota; kingdom Metazoa; phylum Chordata; class Chondrichthyes; order Myliobatiformes; family Myliobatidae; genus Mobula; species Mobula birostris. The sequence goes on along the minus strand of NC_092391.1, from coordinate 31,831,733 downwards.
TTATGATCACTGACACCAAAGTGCTCCCCTACACAGAGTTCTGTCACTTGTCCTAACTAATTTCCTAACAGGAGATCCAATATTGCATCCCCTCCAGTTGGTCCTTCTATATATTGATTTAGAAAACTTTCCTGAACACATTTTACAAACTCTAAACCATCTAGATCCCTAACAGTATGGGAGTCCCAATCAATATATGGGAAGTTAAAATCCCCTACCACCACAACTTTATGTTTCCTGCAGTTGCCTGCTATCCCTCTGCAGATTTGCTCTTCCAATTCTCGTTGACTATTGGGTGGTTTATAATACAATCCCACTAATGTGGCTATACTTTTCCTGTTTCTCAGCTCCACCCATAAGGACTCAGTACACAAGCCCTCTAGTCTGTCTTGCCTGAGCACTGCTGTAATGTTTTCCCTAACAAGCAATGCTACTCCCCCACCTTTCATTCCTCTGTCTCGATCACATCTGAAACATCGGAACCCTGGAATATTAAGCTGCCAGTCCTGCCCCTCCTGTAGCCAAGTTTCACTAATTGCTATAACGTCATAATTCCACGTGTCAATCCACGCCCTCAACTCATCCGCCTTCCCCGCAATACTTCTAGCATTGAAATATATACACCTCAGAAGATTTTTACCACCACTCACAACCTTTCTATTAGCGGATTTGCTTGAACTTTTAACATCATTTATTTTCACCCCAGCCACACTGTCAGCTCTGGCACTCTGGTTCCCATCCCCCTGCAAATCTATTTTAAAGCCTCCCCAATAGCACTAGCAAACATCCCTGAAAGGATATTGGTCCCCCTGTAGTTCAAGTGTAACCCGTCTCTCTTGTACAGGTCCCACCCGCCCCAGAAGAGGTCCCAATTATCCTGAAATCTGAAACCCTGCCCCCTACACCAGTTCCTCAGCCACTTGTTCATCCTCCAGAGCATCCTATTCCTACCCTCACTGGCACGTAGCACAGGTAGCAATCCTGAGATTACCACCCTTGAGGTCCTGATTTTCAACTTCCTACCAAGCTCTCTATACTCACTCTCCAGGACCTCCTCACTCTTCCTTGCTATGTCATTGGTACCGATGTGCACCACGACATCTGGCTGATCACCCTCCCACTTCAGAATGTCATGCAATCAATCAGAGACATCCTTGACCCTGGCACCGGGGAGGCAACAAACCATCCTGGATTCTCTGTCACAACCACAGAACCTCCTATCTGCACCTCTAACTATTGAATCCCCTATCACTACCACTTTCCTCTTTTTCCACCCTCCCTTCTGCACTGCAGAGCCAGACTCAGTGCCAGAGATCTGGCTACTGCAGCTTATCCCAGGTAAGTCATCCCCCCCCAACAGTATCCAATGCGGTATACTTGTTGTTGAGGGGAATGACCACAGGGGAACCCTGCTCTGCCTGCCCTTTCCTCTTCCCTCGCCTGACAGTGACCCAATTTCCTGTCTTCTGCTCCTTCGGCGTAACTACCTCCCTGTAGTTACTATCTATAATCTCCTCATTCTCCTGAATGGTCCGCAGGTCATCCAGCTCCTGCTCCAGTTCCCTAATGCGGTTTATTAGGAGCTGCAGCTGGATGCACTTCTTGCAGGTGTCGTTGTCAGGGACACCGGAGGGCTCCCTGATTTCCCACATCCTGCAAGAGAAGCATTCCAACATCCTGCCTGGCATTCTCTCTACGCTAGACAATCTGAACAAAAAAACTTACTGGAACCTACCCTGGCCTCTGCCTGTTGTCACCGAAGCCTGTTGAGCCAAAGCCGTCCCACTCTGACTCAGTCCGCTCCGACGATGGCCGCTGTATATGGTGGTCTGCTTTTAAACCTTGGCGCGCTACGTCACGCGCCTGCGCAGTGCAGACCCTTTTCCCCGAGCAGTGATTTAAAAAAAAACGACTTTTTCTACCAATTTTTTTTCATTCCCTTCTTCAGCTACTTGCTTCGACTGAAACAAGAACTGCTGAAACTTTCTGTTTTTAAACCTTCGCGCTACGTCATGCGCCTGCACAGTGCAGACCCTTCTCCCCGAGCAGTGTTTTAAAAAAACACGACTTTTTCTACCCAATTTTTTTTTCACTCCCTTCTTCAGCTGCTTGCTTCGACTGAAACCAGTCTTGTTTAATCATAAATAAAGGAGGCTTATCCCATTGTAATAGTAAATTGTAAATTCTTCCAATGGAACCCTTCATCGAAGGGTTCATACTCATAATAGTATTTAACAGGTCAGCATCCAATATGTAAGGAAAATTAATTAAATATTTTTGTAAGAAATGTCTAACTTGAAGGTATTGTAAAAAGTGTGAGTATGAAAGAGAATATTTATCAAATTGTTCAAAAGACATCAGTCTATCTTCTTTAAATAAATCCAAAAAAGAATTTATACCTTTATTTTTCTAAAGTAAACAAATTGGATCACTCAAAAAAGGCTTAAAAAAGTAATTTCATTAAATTAAACTACAAAGTTTAAAATTTTTAAGAATAAAAAAATTGCGGAACTGGAGCCAAGTTTGTAAAGAGTGCTTAATCACAGGGTATAGATTTAAATTAGCAACTTTAGCCAATTGTATAGGTAACGCAACTCCCAATAACAAGGTTAAATAAAACTGTTTCAGAGCTTTCAATTCCAAGTCTACCCAAATTGGCCCATCGTTCTTATCAACCCAATGTAACCAAAAGGACATGTATCGCACATTAACAGCCCAGTAATACATTCTTAAATTAGGCAAAGCTAGACCTCCATAGTTTTTCAACTAATTCTTTGTCTTTTATTATTCCAAATAAAAGATAAGATAATAGAATCAATCCGATCAAAAAACTTAGTCAAAAAAACAGGGATATTCTGAAATAAATATAAAAATTTTGGAAAAATCATCATTTTGACTATATGGATGCAACCAACAAGTGAAAATGTAAATGGACTCCATCTACTAAATAAATACTTCATAGAATCTCCCAAGGGAACAAAATTAGCTTTATGAAGATCCTTATATTTTTAATGATTATTACACCTAAGTATCTAAAAGAATCCGTGACTTTGAGAGGAGTATTATCATATATAGAAACAGATTCATTTAAAGGAAACAGTTCACTTTTACTAAAATTTATTTTATATCTTGAAAAATCTCCAAGTTCATTAAATAGTTTTAGCAAGGCAGGAATAGATTCCTCGGGATTGGGTATATAAACCAGTAAATCGTCAGCATAAAGAGAATGAATGGTCTCATTTACAAAAATCCCATAAATATCTTCAGCTTCACGAAGAGAAGTAGCAAGGCTTCTAATATTAAATTAAATAACAAAGGACTTAATGGACAACCTTGTCTTGTCGCCCGTGAAAGCTGAAAAAAGGAGACCTACAGTTATTAGTAATAACAGTAGGAATAGTAGTTTTATATATCATTCTAATCCAATTATTAAAATTAACACCAAAGCCAAATTTCTCTAAAACATTAAATAAATATTTCCATTTGACTCAATCAGGTGCTTTTTCAGCATCTAAAGAGACGACGCATTGTAAAGTTTTAAAAGAGGACGAATATATAATGTTAAATTATCTCCGGACATTTGAAAAAGAATAACGGCCCTTTATAAAGCCTGTTTGATCTTTAAAAATAATTTTACCCAAAATATTCACCAACCGATTGGCCATTACCTTTGACAGAATTTTAACATCAACATTCAATAATGAAATAGGTCTATATGAGGCACAATCAGAAGGATCTTTTTCCTTTTTAAGAATTAAAGAAATAGAAGCCTCATAGAAAGTAAAGGGTAAATTACCTTTCACAAATGAATCCTTAAACATTTCCAACATAGACAGAGAAAGCAATTTTCCAAATTTTTTATAAAATTCTGCAGGATAGCCATCAAATCCAGGGGCCTTACCAGATTGCATTGAAAAAATAGCTTTATGAATTTCAGCTTCAGTAATTTGGGCATCAAGAGTTTTTTGATCCTCAACAGAAACCTTAGGAAAAGCAATCTTTCGTAAGAAAGCATTCATTTTAGAAAAATCTACTGGACATCGAGATTTATAAAGTTCAGTATAAAAATCTTGAAAAATCTTATTAATTTCTTCATATTCCCAAGCCAGGGTACCATCCTTCCTACGGATTTTCAAAATTTGCCTTTTGGCTGTAGCCATTTTTAATTGAGATGTAAGCAGTTTATCATTTTTATCTCCAAACATATAAAATTGGCACTTTAACTTAAGCAAATAGCCTTCAATAGGATGAGTTAATAATAGATTATATTGTGATTGGAGTTCCACACTTCCTTTGAATAAATCAATATAAGGGGAAATTGCATAAATATTACCTAAGTCTTTAATTTGGTTTGAAATCTTATCTAATTCTACTTTAGTCTGTTTTTTATGCATAGCTGAATAAGAAATGATCTGACCACATAAAAATACTTTAAATATATCCCATATGATTAATTTAGACATACCGCCATATTATAAAAAGAAAACATACTTTTATCTGGGTTCCAGTGAAGCTGATAAAGTCAGAGTTTTGCAGTAATGTCTGAGACATGCGCCATAGTGGGTGGGCAAGAATGACATCATCAAATTCAAAAGACAAACTCAGAGGCGCGTGATCAGATATAGTAATAGTGTCATATTCACAATTTTTAACACTAGGCAAGAAGCGAGGATCGATTATAATATAATCAATCCACAAATATTTTTTATAAACATGTGAAAAGAAAGAATATTCTCTGTTATCAGGGTGTAGATATCTCCATAATTCAACCAATGCAAAATCAGTCAAAAAGGAGTTAATAAGTGACACGGAGCGATTTGGAAGTTGCTGATTGGTTGAGCTCTTGTCAATCAAAGGATTTAAACAACAGTTAAAATCCACACCCATGATCAACATATATTCATTTAAATCAGGCAGTAAAGCAAATACCTTATTTTAAAAAAAAGGATCATCTAAGTTAGGACCGTACAAATTGACCAAAACATCTTCTCTGTTACAGGTTACTCCTTTAGCAATTAAAAATCATCTGACTCAATATCCTCTTGAGTAAATATATTGAATTTAGTAAAGATGGACACGCCCTTATGTTTACTCTGAGAAGTGGAGTGAAACTGCAAACCCCTCCACCATCCAATAAATCTATTTTGATCTCCCACTCTGATATGTGTCTCTTGGGCAAAAATTATATCAGGTTGGAATCGGTTAATGATTTTACAAGTCTTTTTTCATTTGATAGGATGATTCCAACCACGTACATTCCAACTTATTACATTAATCCGTTTAAATACCATACTATAATTTTATTCTACTTTACACATGCGTAGAGCACATACCAATAAGGGATGATCAAAAAGGGCAGCGATGGAGAATACAACCACATAGAAAACACGCATGCTCTGGAACCACCCGATGGGAAAAAAAAAGCCCTAAATCTAACCATACCCTCCCCCCATAGCCCAAAAAAAAGCAGACACCCTATGATAGAATACGATGCCGGGGACTGCTCTGTCTGTACAAAAAAATTTAAAAAGATTCTATCTCCCTCCGGCTAGTTAAAAAAAAACAAAACCCACTATCCGTGTAAGAGGAACGACAAAGTCTCAACAAAGAAAAGTGTTCATATTCCAGCATCTACAAACTATCCTATGTTTATATTTAATATTTGTTTAAACAAGGAAGAACCAAAATAATGTTCTCTGAAAAAGAAAAACCAGCACCATTTTTAAATTTAACATTAAATCCCTAAAAAATAACTTTAAATTTGGTTATAAGATGCTATAATGAAGCAGGAAAAAAAGTTAATAGCGTATTTAACCCAACTAAATTTTCAAAAATACCAACTAATAGTATAAATAATTGAACCCTCCCCTAAATATATATAAAGAAGCCCCATTAGTAGGAAAAGCTAACAATTACTTCATTAAGAAAGAAATAAAAAAAATCAAACCAGATATTAGGTTAAAGGAACAAGTCCCTTTACGTTCTTTTTCTCAGTCGAATGTCCGAATAACCATTTAAACAGTCATACTCGAACCATAGATCTTCTTTCCAAAAAAAAACAATAATATGCAACAATGAACAAATCTCCTTATCTTCTTTTAATAGTCTCTCAATGAGATATCCAAGTAACCTTCATAAATCTTCTTTCGAAAATGCGAGTAATATACAGATAACCAAACAACCTTCCAGTCAGTTCATTCGGTAGCGGCAGCAGGTATAGTTTGAACGAACTCCAGTGCAGCTTTTGGATCAAAAAATGTATGAGGAGGAGAATTAGGAGGAAAAACTTTTAATTCTTGTTGGGTAATGCAAGGAAGAGAACAGTTTCTTATCATATGCCTGTTTCATTACCAGAGCAAATCTTGATCTTTGTTCCATTACCTCCTTCAGATAATCCTCATAAAAATGGAGCTCAGATTCCTTGAATCTAAACATTATCCGTTTTCTTGCCTGACGCTTTATTTGATCTTTAATTTTAAAGTAATGAAAACAAACCAAAACAGACCTTGGTTTATTTGGATCTTTAGATTTTGAAGTAAAAGCTCTATGCGCTCTTCTATAGTCGGCGGCTGTGATAATATGGTAGGAAATAAGGTATGAAAAAGCTTACCAAAGTAAGCAGTTAAATCTCCATCTTCAGCTCCTTCTTGCAGCCCAACAATTCATATATTCCTTCGGCGAGACTAGTTTCTAGGTCTATAATCTTATTTTGATATCTTTCCAAACTAGTTGTAGCTTCAAACAATTTTTGTTTAGTTATCTTCAATTCTTCTTTGTGTGTAATAACTTGAGTTTCCAGGTCTTTAAGTTTTCCCGGAAATGACTTCATTTCATTAGGGAGGAAGTGGACCCCATCTGAAGCCATTCAGAGTGCTAAGTCTGCTCTTCGCTTCAGGGATGTGGTTGGCCAAGTCCAACATGGGAGAGCCGGGCTCGGGCTTGTCCCAAAGACTCCTCAATGGCACAAGGCAACATCAGTGCAGAAGAGACGACTCGTGGTGGAAGAGTTGAGAAGACAGTAGGAGGCAGAGTGACACGCCAGGGCTGTCTCAATGACATAGCAGGGCCACTAGACTAATTGGGAGAGCCTGGAAAAGAGGAAACTTAGCTGGCGTGACATCTGGAGGTGGAGGGATCCCGGCTAAGTTTTGTCATCAGAGCCACTTATGAACTCCTACCCACACTCCAGAACCTGAACCAGTGGTGGGGAGAAGACCCCGTTTGCTCTCTTTGTCAAGCACCTGGATCACTAAGGCACATTTTAACAGGATGCACCACGAGCCTCACCCAGAGGCAGTACACTTGGCGGCATAACCAAGTTCTCAGACAGCTGGCATCAATCTTGGAACAGAGGTGGATCATCACAAATGCTCTCCCACAAGCATCGGCAGGAAATGTCCACATTACACGATTTGTACCACCAGGCCAACCTCCAGAGCACCATATAACATCAAAAGGTGTAAGCATTCTGCAGGTTGCTCGGGATTGAAAAATGGATGTGGACTTGGAAAAAAAGCTTGTATTTCCCCCAGACATTGCAGCTACAACACTCCGGCCAGACATGGTCCTGTGGTCCACAACAGCCAAGCTGGTGTATGTTGTGGAATTGACAGTACCATGGGAAGATGGTGTCGAGAAGCTTATGAGAGGAAAAGGACCAAGTACTCTGAACTGGCAACTGAAGCTGCCCAGAATGGCTGGAAGTCCAAGATTTTCCATGTAGAAGTGGGATGCAGGGGATTCGTTGCTACATCTACGTTGCTACAGTCTATTGAAGAAGATGGAGGTGAGGGGTCACTCCTTCCAACAAGCAATCAAGTCCTTGTCAAATGCAGCAGAAGAAAGCAGCAATTGGATTTGGATTAAAAGGAAAGACAACAACTGGGCTGCAAGATGAAGACAGATATACTTGTATTTGTACAAGTATATTTGTACAAATATATTTGTAGTCTCACCAGTTCCATCTGGGGCAGATTTTCTTCACTGAATGATACAATATGCATTGTTAGTCAATAATAATAGTCTTAGGCCTTTATAGACGTTGTGAGTGATTTTTAAGCGAAGAGAATTTAGCTATATGATATGCTACCACAGCTGGAGCACTTGAAGTGGTGGTTCCAAAGAATCTGTTGTTGGATTCCATGAACAATGTTAAGTTACCTGATGCTATGGAAGCATAGACATTAGGACACGCATATCAAAGCTTCATCATTGATGTCCAGATGAAGACAGAGATGGGATTGAAATAATCAGCGTCTCCTCACGGAAGAAGTTAAAAATTCCGCAACCTAAACAGAAAGGAAATTGTCCATATATGCATTTGAGACAAATCCAGTTTGGTTTTATGTGGCAGATTCATTGCCACAGGTCAGGAGAGATTGTCTCTTAAATGAACATTTAAAACATTTTTCATTTGGGTATGCAGCCCTAGTGGAGTCCTATTCATTTTTATTGTCATAAATTTGCAGTTTAATGCCACAGTCATGATGCCAAACATATCTACAAAAGTAAAATGATGAGAATGCTGGAAATGGGAAATAAATGGTAGAAGTATTTGGTTTCAAGAGTCATATTCTTCTATGTAATTGTGACATATGACTTTTCTAGTTCTGATAATGGCAAAAAAAAAATAGAAACAGAAAAAGGACTTTGGGCCATCAGGTCTGCTCCAGCATTTGAACATGGCTGATTTATTTTCCCTTACAACCCCATTCTCCTGCCTTCTCTTCATAACATTTGAAGCTCTTAGTAGTCAAGAGCTTATCAACTTCTGCTTTAAATATACCCAGTGACTTGGTCTCCACAGGTTTCTGTGCCAATGAATGCCACAGATTCATTGTCATTTGGCTAAATAAATTTCTCCTCATCTCTGATATAAAGGGGTGTCCTTTAATTCAGAGACCGTCAACTTGAAATGTTAATTCTGTTTGGCTCCATTGAGAGCTTCTCCAGTCTTTTATATTTTCCCCAAGGCAAAGAATATGTTGCATTGTTGTCAATGGCACTACTGTGTGTTGTAGTGCTCAAGGAAGTGTGTTATTGATATCCTGTTTCCAACAGTACTCATCACAAGCTCCTTTCATAAACAATAAACTCTATCCTTTTCAAGGGCATTCTGTGAGACTGAGTCAGAGAACAAGCAAACTCCTGTCAAATATGGCCTTAAGCTGAGCTCCCTATATCTACTGCCACTAGGACTGCTCACATCTCTTAAAGGTGGAAACAAAGGAAACAGGCACGGGATTAGGCTGTTTGCCTCTTGGAGCCTTCTCTACTGTTCAATAATATCTGGGCTGAGAATTTGTCTCAAGAAAATTTTCCTAGTCTCTCCCAATACCCCTGATGCCTTTTACATCTAGGAATTTATCTGTTGTCTCCTTGGATATATTCATTGTATTCTTAAATATAGTAACATCATATGACTTTCCAGTGCTGATAACAGCCATAAGAAATAGAAACAAAAATAGGCCTTTTGGTCCTTCAAGTCTGCTCTGTCATTTGATCATGGCTGATGTGTTTTCTCTTTCAACCCCATTCTCCTGCCTTCTCCTAGTAAGATTTGACACTCTTACTGTTTAAGAACCTATCAACCTCAGCTTGAAATACATCCAATGACTTGGCTTCCTTAGCTATCTATGGCAATGAATGGCACAATGTAGCAAAATAAATTTCTCCTCATCACTATCCTGAAGCGATGTCCTTCAATTCCAAGTCTCTGGTCCTAGACTCTCCGACTGTTGGTTAACATTCACTCCATTTCCAGTCTATCCTGGCCTTTTAGTATTCAGTAGCTTTCAATGAGATACCCCTCTTTCTTCTAAACTGCAGCAAGTACTGGCTGAGAGCTATCAATCCCTCCTCATAGATTAACCATTTGATTCCTAGAGCACTGGCCTGGAAAATTGAGTCTGTTTGCCTCTGCTAAAATGTGTTGACCTGCTGACTTATTTCCTCCTCTTATTGCTTATCTTTATCATTTACTAAACTCCTCATCCATACCTTTATTAACACTGTTGCGTTGATCATCTGCCAATCATCCACTTGCACACTTTGGAGATATCTTCCCCCCCCCCCCACTCTTTTTTTCGTTTGCCAGCCCCTCTATCCTCTGAATACTCACAGTAGCAAACATTTTCACATCACAGAAGTATCAAAAATTGGAGAAAATAGTTTCAGGGTGAAAGGTTTAGAAGGGATTTGGAGAAGAACTTTATCAAGTGTGATTGGAATCTGTAAGACACTGCCTGAGTAGGCATGGAGGTAAGTGCTCTCAAAATGATTATGATGCATCAAGAGAAGATTTGAATTGGCAGGGCAAAGAAGGCTATGAAACAAATAGTGTGGTGTGAGATTAATAGTTTGGTAAACATGTATGTGAGAGGCTGAGGGGCTTGACTGTATGACTTCTTGTTCCTTTGGTTCGTTGAAACATGGAAAGTTTGCAAAATAGTGGGAGGCCATTCACCTTTTGCTCCTGTTCATTCCAGGTTGTTATCAATCCACCCCAGCCGCTGGGTCTTCAGCTGACACAACCTTGCTTGCTCATGAACAAGATACTTCTCCCGTTGTTAGCAAAAAAAAACTCGTATTTCTCTTCACCTTTGAAATTCATTTTCCTAGAATTCAATAGACCTAAATGTCTGAGGCAGAGTGGAATTCACTGTCATTGGCATATCTCATCCATAGTGTGATCAACAGGAGATGAATTTGAATGCTTATTTCACAAGATAAAAGGTAATTATTGTTGCTGTTCTTTATAATGAGAAATGGAAATAAGTACTGACAGATTATTAGACTGTTTATGTTAGCATGCTTGAGACTAAAACTCCATTCACCCAGTACAGAAGGCCTGCACCACTCAATAACAATCAAAAAATGATTTCTGGCTGATTTTCCCACTCATAATGCAAGGATATTGTCACAGCCTTATAGTGACTTCAGGGACTGAAGACAGAACATGACTGAACATTAAAAAAAATATCAAAGATACGCAACAAGGCATGGAGCAGCTGTGAGGAGAAATACTATGTTGGCATTTCAGGCTCATGACATCTCATTAGAAAGATTAAATGTGACTGCCTATAACAGACACCCAGCAGATCAAAAACTGATTATCCTTTTTAAGAAGTGTTTGAGCTGTACTGGTCCATACCACAGGAGGAAGTGCATTTATCACTGGGACAAGAAACGTTCATTGTGGCAAATCAATTGGGATGTTTTTCCTGATCCAGTGTTATTTGGCTGCTTGTGTCATACATCCTATTTGAGTTGCCTTTAAGTGAAGGAAAGTTATGGAGTTACTGGAGAGTAAGGAAGGGGGAGCATATTTTTCACAGCATGCTTTGCATGTTCAGAGTGTAAATAAGCTTGCCTGCTGACTTCATTACCGTCACGGCAGCAGCTTGTGCTGCAAATTAATTCTGAAATTTACATAATAATATTGAATTTTATTAATATTTAAATTTGCAGATCATTTTACCAATGCATGTCATTGTGCCAAAGTAAGTTGAAGATTCCTCACTGAAATGTGTTTTGAATCTCCTTTACTTAGCCTTTACAATTGTTCATGAAAACATTTAAGCCAGATAAATTTTCTGACTTTGTACTGAATGATAGATGATAAATATTTGTGAATGAATTCCCTCACTGAATTTGAAGTTCAAAGATAAAAAATGCAGGTGTTAAAAATCTGAAGTAAATCAGAAAATATTGGACATGCAATGCAAGTCAGCTGTGGAAAAAGAAAAAGAAGAAACATTTTGCCTTCAAGATCCTCATCAGAACTGGGAAAGTGAAGAAATAAGTTAATGTTTCAGAAGGTATGTCAGATGGATAGGAGAGGACAAAGGGGGTAAGGTCAGTGTTGCTGAAATGTTTGTGGTGTTTATGGAGCTTTCTGGTTGATGTGTTAATGAGGGCAGTTAGAAAGAAAACAAAGAAAACATACATAGCTGTGTTATATAGGTCAGATCAGTTGCAGCGGCTGAAAACAAGAGAATGCTACAAACAGCTAGGTAAGTTATTTAGTGACAATGCCAAGAAGAGAAAATGAGTTTAGGGTTCTGGATGATTAACCTTACAGAACTGGCCAGTTATAAGATGAACAGAAAAAGTTTATCCTTCTCAGCATTGAAATCTCTTGTTTAGACTCAAGCTACAGAAGCATTAAGTTAGCCGTTTTCAATTGCAGATTGTCCCCGCAATCAAATGGGTGTAAACAGAATGAAAAAGGAGTACTGTGATTCTAATCGAGATCCTTCAGCAGGGCTGCGTTTCTGTCCTGCCGAAGGGTCTTGGTCTGAAACATTGACTGCACTTTTTTCCATAGATGCTGCCTGGCCTGCTGAGTTCCTCCAGCATTTTGTGTGTCTTGCTTGGATTTCCAGCATCTGCAGATTCTGTCTTGTTTGTGCTGTGTTTCTAATCTGTTCTTGAAGGGCATTATCATTGAATTTCTTCTTTTTGATTTACCGGTGTCTGAATGCAGAGAAAAGTGCCACAAGAACAAAGCTTGGTCAAAGGACAACTCTGTGAATGTTACCCAAAAATATCTTCATGTGATCAGCATAGTTTCCCTACAGAACTGTGTTTCTGCAGGTACTTGGTTACAATTGCGTTCGAGATAATGAAAGGCATTTCAGCATCTTGCAATTTGTTCCTTCCTACAATATGTGATATAGTTTACTTATACACAGAGAAGAAACAACAACTATAAGCCGTAATAGCAACTGCTGTTTGCTGCATGCATTAATGAAAAATAGGAGCAGGAGTAAGCTATTTGGCTCCTCAAGCTTGCTTCAGCATTGTGCATGATTGTGGCTGATCCTCTGAATACAGTTTACTCCTTTCTTCTGGTTTCCCTTGTTGACTTAAACATAGTGGACCTTTGTGACTAGATATTTCCTTAAATATATTCAGTGACTTCGTCCCCATGGCACTCTATGGTAGAAATTCCACATGGTTAAGCACCGTCTGAAGAAAGTGTCCTTCTCTTAGTAATAAATACCTTCTCACAAATTCCTGGAATGTGCAGTTGCTTCTCTTCCCAGGCAATACCATTGCTGTCTGTGGTGGAAAGGGACGATCAGGAGACAGACTTCCTCTTATGTCAATTTCATCTGCCTTTCCCAATTCTTTCCAGATTTGTCCAAGATAGTCTGCGTTGGATTAAGTGCACTATTTTCACCTGCTGTTATTGGTCTAGCTATAATATACTTATGGCAGGGCTGAAAACATCTGATGTGCATCTTTTTGTGTATGAACGACTTCTTTAATTAATGACAAAAACAAACAAAATAAACAGAAATCCAATTAAGGCTCCCAAACGTAATTATTAACTGTTTGCCTTTCCACAGATACTGCCTAACATGCTGACTGTATACAGTATTTTCTTTTTCAAATGCATTAATTAACCTTATACATAAAATCAACATGAATTCTACCCATGCATTTCTTTTGGGGCTTTTATTTCACCTTGACAATGCAGTTTTATGCCTTTGAAATTGGTTTATTATTGTCAGACCTACTAAGATACACTGAAATCTTGCCTTCCATACTGTATATCAATCAAATCATTGCACAATGCATATCAATCAAATCATTACACAATGCATGAGATAGAACAAGGTAAACCAATAACAGAGTGCAGAATGAAGTGTAACAGCTACAGAGAAAGTGCAGTGCAGGTTAAGATAATACATAGAAACATACATAGAAAATAGGTGCAGGAGTAGGCCATTCGGCCCTTCGAGCCTGCACCGCCATTTATTATGATCATGGCTGATCATCCAACTCAGAACCCCGCCCCAGCCTTCCCTCCATACCCCCTGACCCCCGTAGCCACAAGGGCCATATCTAACTCCCTCTTAAATATAGCCAATGAACTGGCCTCAACTGTTTCCTGTGGCAGAGAATTCCACAGATTCACCACTCTCTGTGTGAAGAAGTTTTTCCTAATCTCGGTCCTAAAAGGCTTCCCCTCTATCCTCAAACTGTGGACCCTCGTTCTGGACTTCCCCAACATCGGGAACAATCTTCCTGCATCTAGCCTGTCCAATCCCTTTAGGATCTTATACGTTTCAATCAGATCCCCCCTCAATCTTCTAAATTCCAACGAGTACAAGCCCAGTTCATCCAGTCTTTCTTCATATGAAAGTCCTGCCATCCCAGGAATCAATCTGGTGAACCTTCTTTGTACTCCCTCTATGACAAGGATGTCTTTCCTCAGATTAGGGGACCAAAACTGCACACAATACTCCAGGTGTGGTCTCACCAAGGCCTTGTACAACTGCAGTAGTACCTCCCTGCTCCTGTACTCGAATCCTCTCGCTATAAATGCCAGCATACCATTCGCCTTTTTCACCGCCTGCTGTACCTGCATGCCCACTTTCAATGACTGGTGTATAATGACACCCAGGTCTCGTTGCACCTCCCCTTTTCCTAATCGGCCACCATTCAGATAATAATCTGTTTTCCTATTTTTGCCACCAAAGTGGATAACTTCACATTTATCCACATTAAATTGCATCTGCCATGAATTTGCCCACTCACCCAACCTATCCAAGTCACCCTGCATCCTCTTAGCATCCTCCTCACAGCTAACACTGCCACCCAGCTTCGTGTCATCCGCAAACTTGGAGATGCTGCATTTAATTCCCTCATCCAAGTCATTAATATATATTGTAAACAACTGAGGTCCCAACACTGAGCCTTGCGGTACCCCACTAGTCACCGCCTGCCATTCTGAAAAGGTCCCGTTTATTCCCACTCTTTGCTTCCTGTCTGCTAACCAACTCTCCACCCACGCCAATACCTTACCCCCAATACCGTGTGCTTTAAGTTTGCACACTAATCTCCTGTGTGGGACCTTGTCAAAAGCCTTCTGAAAATCCAAATATACCACATCCACTGGTTCTCCCCTATCCACTCTGCTAGTTACATCCTCAAAAAATTCTATGAGATTCGTCAGACATGATTTTCCTTTCACAAATCCATGCTGACTTTGTCCGATCATTTCACCGCTTTCCAAATGTGCTGTTATCACATCCTTGATAACTGACTCCAGCAGTTTCCCCACCACCGACGTTAGGCTAACCGGTCTATAATTCCCCGGTTTCTCTCTCCCTCCTTTTTTTAAAAAGTAGAGTTACATTAGCCACCCTCCAATCCTCGGAACTAGTCCAGAATCTAACGAGTTTTGAAAAATTATCACTAATGCATCCACTATTTCTTGGGCGACTTCCTTAAGCACCCTGGGATGCAGACCATCTGGCCCTGGGGATTTATCTGCCTTCAATCCCTTCAATTTACCTAACACCACTTCCCTACTAACATGTATTTCGCTCAGTTCCTCCATCTCACTGGACCCTCTGTCCCCTACTATTTCTGGAAGATTATTTATGTCCTCCTTAGTGAAGACAGAACCAAAGTAATTATTCAATTGGTCTGCCATGTCCTTGCTCCCCATAATCAATTCACCTGTTTCTGTCTGCAGGGGACCTACATTTGTCTTTACCAGTCTTTTCCTTTTTACATATCTATAAAAGCTTTTACAGTCCATTTTTATGTTTCCTGCCAGTTTTCTCTCATAATCTTTTTTCCCCTTCCTAATTAAGCCCTTTGGCCTCCTCTGCTGAACTCTGAATTTCTCCCAGTCCTCAGGTGATCCACTTTCTCTGGCTAATTTGTATGCTTCTTCTTTGGAATTGATACTATCCCCAATTTCTCTTGTCAGCCACGGGTGCACTACCTTCCTTGATTTATTCTTTTGCCAAACTGGGATGAACAATTGTTGTAGTTCATCCATGCAACCTTTAAATGCTTGCCATTGCATATCCACCGTCAATCCTTTAAGTGTCATTTGCCAGTCTATCTTAGCTAATTCACGTCTCATACCTTCAAAGTTACCCCTCTTTAAGTTCAGAACCTTTGTTTCTGAATTAACTATGTCACTCTCCATCTTAATGAAGAATTCCACCATATTATGGTCACTCTTACCCAAGGGGCCTCTCACGACAAGATCGCTAATTAACCCTTCCTCATTGCTCAAAACCCAGTCCAGAATAGCCTGCTCTCTAGTTGGTTCCTCGACATGTTGGTTCAAAAAACCATCCCGCATACATTCCAAGAAATCCTCTTCCTCAGCACCTTTACCAATTTGATTCACCCAATCTACATGTAGATTGAAGTCACCCATTATAACTGCTGTTCCTTTATTGCACACATTTCTAATTTCCTGTTTAATACCATCTCCGACCTCACTACTACTGTTAGGTGGCCTGTACACAACTCCCACCAGCGTCTTCTGCCCCTTAGTGTTACGCAGCTCTACCCATATCGATTCCACATCTTCCCGGCTTATGTCCTTCCTTTCTATTGCGTTAGTCTCTTCTTTAACCATTAACGCCACCCCACCTCCCCTTCCTTCATGTCTATCCCTCCTGAATATTGAATATCCCTGAACGTTGAGCTCCCATCCCTGGTCACCCTGGAGCCATGTCTCTGTGATCCCAACTATATCATAATCATTAATAACAATAAGGTGCAGGATCATAACAAGGTAGATTGTGAGGTCACAAGTCCATCTCATCATTCTAAGGAACTATTCAATAGACTTATACCAGCAGGTTGGAAGCAGTCCTTGAGGCTGGTGGAATTTACTTTCAAGTTTTTGTATCCTCTGCCCGATGGAAGAGTAGAGAAGCCAACATGTCTGGGGTGGGTGTTTTCCTTTTGGATGCAACTTAGTGTGTACTTCAAGAGATACTCAGAAGGTTTTTCCTTGTTTTAATTGTTTCCAACAGACTTTTTTTTACTAAAAGTGACTTATTTATAATATATACTGTCAATACAATTGGTATGCCTTTTCCTCCTTCTATTTCACTACCAATTCAATACACTCACTTACTTCAACAACATTTCCGTTCCTGCTTCAATGAATCAAGGGAGTGTCTGGGAGGCAGTTACATGAACCTCAGTGCAGAATGGCGGCAGTTCCTTTGACTGGGATCCTTTCCCAGATGCACGGAGTATCCATGTTTCTCATTACCCATGGAGGATGTTATCGGAAGGATGTGATGTGGAGGAGATTCACCAGGATGTTGCCAAGATTGAAGCTTTTTAGTAATAAAGAGATATTGGCGAGGTTGAGTTTGTTTCCTCTGTGACCCAAAGTGTGATAGTGAATTATGAGGGGGATATATTGGGTGGATGGTAAGAAACTGTACCAAGATAAGGAGAAAGATAGAATTGATAAAAGGAGAGAGGTAGGAGGTTTAGATGGGGCCTGAAAAGGAACTTTTTTCACAATGGTTGGAATCAGAATCACATTTCCAAAGGAGGTGGTGGAGGCAGGACGTTTTACAATGTTTAAGGAGCATCTAGATAAGCACTAGATCACGAAAGCAGAAGCTCCTAGATCAAATATGTGTAAATGGAACTCATATAGATAAGTCAGAATGGAGACTTCATTCATTTCAAAAAAAAACTTTATTCATAAGAGGTATACATATGCAAAAATAGAAACAGTGTAAAACCTTTGCATTAATGGTGAATATTTTCAGTTGTGTTAATTTAATATTTTTTTTAAATCATAGCATTATTGCCACTCATGTGGCCCCTGGGGTGATGAACCATTTTAACTGTATGAAGGGATTCCCTACCTGACTCAGCCCCTCCATGTGTGGTCGTGAGAGGAACTTTAGCATTGGCTGCACTGAGCTTCACAGCGACCCTTGGCATGTACTCCTGCAGCCTGGACTGTGCAAGCCAGCAGCAATCTAAAAGACCATAAGACACAGGAGCAGAATTAGGCGATTTGACCTATCGAGTCTTCTCCGCCATTTCATCATCTCAACTCCATTCAACCCCATTCTCCTGCCTTCTCCCAGTAAACTCTTACACCCTGACAAACCTATCAACCTCCACCTTAAAAACACCCAATGACCTGGTCTCCATAGCCGCCTGTGTCAATGACTTCCACAGATTCACCACCTTCTGGCTAAGGAAATTCCTCTTCATCTCCGTTCAAAATGGACGGCCTCTACTCTGAGGCTGTTCCCTTACAGATATCTCACAGCGTCAGAAGGTCATTGAGTTTCAGACAGACCAGAGAAAATTTTCACTGAGTTGATGACTTTCCAACAGTACTTGACATCTGTCTCATTGTGTGTTCTTAGGAACAGTCCATGGAGCAGAGTGTCCTCTGTTATGCAGCTGCTGGGGATGAGGCAGAACATAGACCTTTGCATCCAACTCCAGGCCTTCTTGACAAATCCACAAACAGGTGGATGACCATTTCTTGTAAAGAGGTGGTTGACCATTTCTTCCCCGCTGCAACCGTCCTGAGGGCAGTGTACACTGGAGTGATATGTTGTCTTTAGAGGAAAACTGTGACTGGGAGAGCACTTCTCACCACCAGCCAAGTGAGGTCTTGATGCTTGTTTGTCCTATCTGGCACAGAGGTCTTCTGCCAAATTGTTTAGACCATTTTATCAGTGAACAAGCCCACAGTCGCCCTCTCCCTCAGTGTCTGAAGTACACTCTGAGCTGACCTCTGCATGGTGGGCCTGGGGTTAAAGATGTTCACTGGAAAGAACTCCTCTGACAGGTAATGTGACAACATCCACCTGGCAGGGACATGGTGTTGTAACAGGGCCAGGCCTATCCTCCATAACACTGCAACAGGTAAAATCTCAGCATGTAGTGACGTTCATTACCTGTGTACGTTTTGTCTACACACTGCCTCATGCAGCCACATATGAAGACAGTCATCAGGATGTGGGTAACATTGGTTATACTTACACACTCATTCTCTGGGGACGTGCATGTTGACCCATGTGATTTGCTCCATCTTGGACCTCCAGATAAACTGGAAGCTATTTGGGTAATAACTGAGGCAGAGGACTGAGAAACAGGCCAGTCCTGTGTTAAATACTGGCGCCCTGAGTGCTTATTGCACCTGTTGACCAAATTCTTCCCAATTATTGACAGAGAATGCCATTTCCACAGATCCAGCTTTTGTTTGACCCTCCCAATCTACATCAGCCAGTCCTTGTTTTACACACCTCAGACCCTCTGATCCAGATCTCCAGCAACTTCAGGTAGTCAGACCTCACAGAGAAGGGGACTTTGGTGTGGTAAGACCAGCTGCTGAAGAGCATTGCTCTCGCTCTTCCAGTGGTTGACTTTGGCCCCTGATGTCAACGCAAACTGGTCACAGACACTGATCAATCTGCAAACAGACTGTGGATCTGAGGAGAAGATGGTGACATTGTCCACATACAGTACATGAAGATCTTAATTTCTTTGTCTCTTCCGTCTTAACAATGTTACCCCTCTTATGCTATCATCCTTCCTGATGCATTTGCTGAAGGGTTCTATGCACACAAACAAGGCAGGAGAGTGAACAGCCCTACCCAACTCCTGACTTGATGGGGAAACTAGCGTGACAACATCTCATTGTGCTGACGGATTTGACTCTGGGAATCACTTTGCAGTGGCACCTACTGCTTGTTGTCAACTTCTCCAGGAGTAGACTGCTCCTTTAATTAAATGAATCTTTCATTTTTAGCAAAAGGTTCAATGTGTTCTGGATTAAAGTTGCTTCTCTACAGTCATTAACAGATCTAAATGGTGAAATTCCACTTTGAAACATTACAGATGAGAATGTTGATGCTCACATATTCAGTAGTTACATTTAAGTAAATAGGCTAACCAGCACATGCGCTTGTTCTTGTTTGAGAATGAGTGGTGTTGGGTAATCGCTCTGCAGAAACTGTAGGTTTAATGCTGAAGAATAGTATGGATGTATTTATTGTAAATACATACATGCAAATTATCATTTTCCATTGGATCTATGGTCTCTTCAGTAGTCCTTTGAGGGCAGTTGTCCGATGTTAATCATCTTCAAACAGGGAGTTGTATATTAAACTTAGCTGCTGTAGCAATTGCAACTTGACTTGTACTTTACAGGCAAGTGATTGTTGCATTGGATAATGCCTGTATGGAGGAATGTTGGGATATATCCAGTATTACATGCTTCTGGTTACCAGTTGTGCTTGTGATAAATCAGGGTGATAACTGTGAGATCCTTTTGTTCCACCTGCCTCAAGAATGCTTATTATATTTTCCGATCACATATTGCCTCAAACATGGGACATGACCATCATGTGCAAACGTTCATTCAAGTGTTCAAAATATATTACAGGGCAATAAATATTAGAGTCCGACAGCAAAGGGAATTTTGAATTTGTGAAAGCATCATTAAACACGTACTTCTGTTTTTACAGGAATGATTAGACTGGCAGCTGAAGTGGTTAGAGATCAGGCGGAGATTTCACCCTTTCCAAATTTGGAGCACTGATTTCCCCAGTGACTGCCTGACTTGCATCAGCAAATGTTGGTGTTGAACTAAAGACGTAACTAGACTGAGCAGAGGAGCATAATTAATCAATTGGAGCTTATCACGTATTATTTCTCACTTATTTAGTTCACTATATCAAGTCTATACTGAACATTCCCATTTCCCCACTTAGCATCAACTAATATGCAAAAGGACATGTTGCTCTGAAGATATTAAATCTCTATAGCATTCTCGCATTATTATTATTTGCACTTAGATTTATTTAGGATGAAATATTAAATGAAAATCTACATTCCTCTTCCTGGTTTAAGTTGGCTATCCCACATTAGTATTCCAAAAAGATCAAGGAAGTTATCCCATTGCCACAGTCACTGTTTACCCTTCCATTGACATCATTAAAGGAAACTTGCTGTTTACATATTATCATTCAGGTAGTCCTGCATTAAGCAATAATTAATGTCCCAATTAAGCCCTGTTGCAACAGAACAGACTGTGTTTCCTTCAAAACATTGATTTGATCAGGTTTTCTTGATTATGATATGCTACAACTAAAGTGGTCTGTATCATAAAGATAGTGTTCCCTAATCCATCAAAGTTGAAGTATATTTATTATCAAAGTATGCATATGTCACCATATACTATCTTGAGATTCATTTTCTTGCAGGCATTTACAGGAAATTAAAGAAGTACAATAAAATTTATGAAAAGCTATAAATAACAAAAACTGACAAACAACCATTGTGAAAAGAAGACAAATCATGCAAATAATTAAAAAAAGATAAATAAATAATACCGAGAACATGAATTGTAGAGCTCTTGAAAGTGAGTCTGTAGCTTGTGGATTCAGTTCACTGTTGAGTTATCTGAAGTTACCATGTTGGTTCAGGAGCCTGATGGTTATAGGGTAATCAATAGCATTACAACCAATTTGCATTATAGAAGTGTGTGTTATTGACAAAACTATCTGTATTTCAGTTTGTGGGAACTCATATAGTATGTCTTGCAAGAATAACTGCAATTCAAACTTGCTTTATTGCCTGCAATGTGCTTTGGAACAAGATGAGGTCATGAGAGTCTCAAGAAAATTGATGCCTGTTTTCCTATTCAAAGCAGTTATTACTTTTTTTAAAGCCAAAGAATAAACTATAACGTGCCATAACAATGTAGAGCTCTGCAACAAAATACAGCCATGAAAAGAATATTACAGCTTAGGTAGCATTGCAAGTGAAGCAGCCTTAAACAACTTAACTTGTGGTCTTATTCATTTCCATAGATGCTGCCTGACCTACTGAGTTCCTCCAGCATTTTGCCTATGTAACTTATGGTCTTGTGTGTATTTCTGAGCAAATTAATTATGGGCTGCCTTCTTCGCTTGCTCTGACATTGACAAACTGATATCAGACAATCA
Organism: Mobula birostris; assembly: GCF_030028105.1. Classification (NCBI taxonomy): domain Eukaryota; kingdom Metazoa; phylum Chordata; class Chondrichthyes; order Myliobatiformes; family Myliobatidae; genus Mobula; species Mobula birostris. The sequence goes on along the minus strand of NC_092391.1, from coordinate 31,809,963 downwards.
TTTTGATTATGAGGGCTCATGATTCAGAGGAAGTGATGTTCTGTGCAAGAAAACAAATGTAAATTTACTTAGGAAACAGAGTAGAAGAAACAAGTGTTAGCAACTTCTGTGAATAAAGGCTGGGCAACTTCACCAGAAAATTAGGTGAACTGAGAGCAGTCATGAGTTGTGCGTATAGACTCGGTCCCAGTAACTTGCAATACTCTGCCTATGCAGCCTCATTCACAGTCAAGTGACCCAGTCATCTGCACACTGCCTGGCAAAGTGGCATTGTCACCATCTGCTGCCTCCTTCTTGAGATCTAATACATGTTGTAATGCAAAGTTCTGTGCAGTGACACGGAATACCCTGAATGGAAGCAACACTGCAGTGCAAAAGACCAGCTTGCTCATTAATGCAAAAAATAAAATTCGATGGTCTAAGGAGGAGAACAGAAATGAATTAGATAACAGTATTGCTTGCTTAATGAATCTCCTCTGCAGTACAAGTGATTGGAATTCGTCTCTTTTCATCTTCCCACCCAATGATGATGTAGAAACATAACAGTACAAGTCTACTTGTTTGGTCAGTCAACAGCCTGTCACCAACAGTGTGTCACTTTGATTAAAAGCCGCCTGGCAGCCTCTTCGTTTTCCTGGGTCATAATAAATTGGTCTTGTTTTTGTGGCTTCTTGTTTCTTCCAGTTGGTAACATATTTCAGGTAGTTGAATCAATTCAAGTTTGTTTTTCCTGTTAAAACCTACATGGAATTTGATCATCGTTGTTATCACCAAAAAAAAAATAAAATTTTAAAGATTATCTGTCAAAGTGTTTTTCCTCCAAATGGGAAGTGCATAAATAAAATTAATGGACTGAATTGCAATATTTTGTGTGCTTGTGCCTTCTTGTAATTACAGGCATTAAAGTGTGCAGTAACATGATTAGAGTAGCTCCTATTCAACATGAAAGTGCAACCCCTTGTGGGTTGAGATCTTAATTGTTTGAACTTAAAAGAGTGCAGAAGAGAATCTTCCATTGTTAAATGAGGAACTGAGAAGGGACCTCATTACTCTGCTTTCCCTCTGAAGATGTGTCTGTGTTTGCAGAATGGTTAACATTCGAAAACCAATTTCCCCTGGGATCAATAAAGTATGACTATGACTATGACTATTTGTCACCGTGAAAATCCAATATGAAGGAATAAAAGGATCTGTGTTGAATCAATTTAATTTTTTATGATAGTGGTATGAATGATGATGGTATTAGATTGTAAGACCATATGATATTAGAGCAGAATTTGGCCATTAAGCTCATCAAGTCTGCTCTGCCATTCCATCGTAGCTGAATGTATTATCTCCCTCAGCCCCAGTCTCCTACCTTCTCCCTGTAAACTTTGATGCCCTGGCTAATCAAGAACCTATCGACATCTGCTTTAAATATACCCAATGACTTGGCCTCCACAGCTGTTCGTGGCAATGAATTCCATAGATTCACCACCCTTTAGCTAAAGAAATTCCTCTTCATTTCTGTTCTAAATGGATGGCCCTGTATTCTGAGGCTGTGCCCTCTGGCACTAGATTCATCCCCTGTAGAAAACATCCTCTCCAGATCCACTTGATCTAGGCTTTTCAATATTCGATAGGTTTCAGTTAAGATTTCCCCTCATTTTCCTAAACTGGAGCAGATATAGGCACAGAGCTATCAAACACTCCTCACATGTTAACCCTTTCATTCCCAGAGTCATAGTACTGAATCTCTTCTGTGTCCTCTCAAATGCCAGATAAGGGGCCTGAATCTGCTTACAATAGTCCAAGTGCAGTCCGACCAATGCCTTATGAAGCCTTGTCTTTACATTCTTGCTTTTATATTCTATGTGATGGTCAACAAAGTCATCACCATCATAAACTACAGATTTGCCCTCATCCTCCTCTGCTCCAGGGAAAATAACCCAAGTTTCTACTTGGTTTGCATTGCTTCCTTGTTTTTTTTCTTTTCTAATACTTAATAACTTACTGTCTGTTACATCACTGGCATTTAGGGCAGCAGTGAAGGTCCTCCATCTCTGGCAGTGTTCAGGGCTTCCTTTATCATGTCAGTAGCTTCCTCTTGGTTTTCACTCCTGTCAGTCATGCAAATCCCAGGTGGAGACTCAAGAATGCCTCACATCAGATGTAGAAGGATTTTTCATTGCTGTTTCTGTACCCCTGAACCTGGAGGACTGATGGACCACTCTTGGTCTGTCTTCTACTCTTTGACCTGTTTGGCATGGATGATCCTATCAAGAACCAAAGCATAAAGCCCTGACTCCAGCCAGCATAGCTCTCTGGGTCATTGAGGCACACAAGCCTCCAAACTAAGACAAAGTTGTGGTCCTCTTGAAGGTTTCATTTTTAATATTATTGTAAGAACTCAGAAGCTTTAAGCCCCAGTGCTCCAGCTTGGTAAGCTTTGCAGTGATAAGAATAAATAAAAAATAATTATAATCATTAAACTGCATGTAATGGTAATTAGTAATGAAACTCAACACAGCAGATAGTGAGAATTTCAAATAAAAATAGAAGGTACTGGAATCACTAAGGAAATCAGGTAGCATTTGTGAAGACAAAAACAACATCAGTTTGCTGAGTGTATCCAGAATTAAAATCTTAGATTTCCTTCTGAAATACAAGGAGGCCATTTGGCTACTGAGTCTATGCCCCATCAATTTATCCGCCCCCATTATTTACCCAAAGCCAATTAGAACAGAGAACAGTACAGCACAGGAACAAGCCCGTCGGCCCACAAAGTTGTGCCGAACCAAATAAATTAGTAATCAAGTGGCCAACTAAACTCATCACTTATGCCTACACAATGTCCATATGCCTCCATTTTCCTCATATTCACGTACCTCTCTAAACTTCTCTTAGATGTCCTGAACATATCTGCCTCTACCACCACCCTAAGAGGTGCATTCCAGGCACCCACCACTCTCTGTGTAAAAACAACACTTCTCACATCTACTTTAAAATTACTCCCTTACCTTGATACATGTTTTCTGATATTAGACATTTCAACCATGAGAAAAAGATACTGTCTATCTGCACCCTCTATGTCTCTCATAATCTTATGAACCTCTATCAGATCTCCCATCAGCCTCCACTACTCCAGGGGGAATAACCCAAGTTTCTCCAACCTCTCATTATAGCACATTCCCTCCAATCCAGGCACAATCCTGGTAAACTCTTCTGCTCCTATCCAAAGCCTTGACATCCTTCCTAGAATGGGGTGACCAGAACAGTATGCAATACTCCAAATGTGGCCTGACTGGAGTTTTATTAAGCTGCAACACAACTTCTGACTTTAGAACTCATTGCCTTGACTAATAAAAGCAAGCATGCCATATGCCTTCTTAAAAACCCTATCAATCTTTCAAAGATCTATGAACTTGCACCTTAATATCCCTCTGCTCATGAACACTGTTAAGTGTCTTAGCCTTAACAATGTATTGTCTCTTTACGTTTGACTTACCAAGGTGCAACACTTCACATTTGGCTGGGTTAAACTCCATCTACCATTTCTCCACCCATATTCTGCTGTATTCTTTGCTGGTCATTCACAATATCCGCAAAAACACCAATCTTTGTATCAACAGCAAACTTACTAATCCACCTATCTACATTTTCATCCAGGTCATTTATATATATCACAAGTAACAGAGGTCCTAGTACAGATCCCTGTGGAACACTACTTATGATGGACCTTCAACTAGAATAAGTCCCTTCAACCACAACTCTCTGTCTTCTATAAATATCCAGTTCTGAATCCAAATGACAAGTTCACCATTGATCCCATCACCTTATTCTCCTGGATGAGCTTCTCATGAGGGACCTTGTCAACTGCTTTACTAACCCACATAGGCAAGATCCACAGCTCTACCTTCATCAATCACCCTTGTCAAAAAATGCAATCAAGTTAGTAAGACATAACTTGTCTCGCACAAAACCATGCTGGTTCTCCCTAACTAGGCCATGGTCTTCCAAATGTTCATAAATCCAATCCCTAAGAATTCTGTCCTGTAACTTCCCTAACACTGACATGGACTCACTAGTCTATAGTTTGCAGGATTATCCCTGGTTCCTTTCTTGAATAATGGAACAACATTTGCTCCTTGCCAGTTGTCCGGGACCTTGCATGTGGCTAGGGAGGACACAACGATATTGGTCAAGGCCCCAGCCATATGCTCATTTGCCAGGGGTATATCCCATCAGGCCCTGGAGACTTAACCACTTTAATGCTCTTTAAGAGACCCATTACTATCTCCTCCTTTACTTCAAAATGCCTTAGCATATTAATACTCTCAGCACTGATCTTTTGAATCTCTGTATCCTTTTCCTTGCTAAATTCTGATGTAAAGTCATTAAGGACCTCACCCACATCCTACGCATCCAAGCAAATGTTCTCCACTAGTTATCCTCTTGCTCCTGATGTACTTTATGTATAGAATGCCTCAGGATTCTTTTTAATCCTACTTACAAAATACTTCTCATGGCCCCTCCTGGCTTTTTTTAAATTCCCTTTCTGAGTTATTATCTGACTTCTTTGTAATCCTTCATGGCTCTGATTCTAGCTTCCTAAGTTGTTCATACATTTTCTTTTTCTTCTTGACCAAATTCATCACCTCCCTTGACATCTAAGGTTCCCTTACCTTTCCATCTTTGTCCTTCCTTCTTATTGAACATACATTGGCCTGAAACGTCGACTGTTTATTCATTTTCATAGGTACTGCCTGGTCTGCTGAATTCCTCCAGCATTTTGTGTGTGTTGCTCTGTAACACACTGATCCTGTCCTGTACTCTTGCAGTTGGCCTTTAAACACCCTCCACTTGTTTTCAAAAACAGCAGTTCACAATTCGCCCTCCCTAGTTCCAACCTAATGCTCTTGTAATTTGCACTGCTCCAGTTTCATATTCTCCCACTAAGGTCCAGGCTTAGCCTTATCTATAGCTGTCTTAAAAAACTTAAAGAGTTGTAGTCACCTTTCCCTAACTTCTCACCCATTTAAAGGTCAGTCACCTGGCCAGGCTCATTACCCAACACCAGATCCAGTACATTCCCTCCTCTTGTTGGACTATCTATATATTGATTTAATAAACTTTCCTGGATGTACGAAACAAATGCTGTCTCGTCTAAACCACTTGCACCAAGAAGGTCCCAGTTTACAATAGGGAAGTTGAAGTCTCCATAACAACAAACCTGTTGTTTTTACACCTTTCCTTAATTTGCTTGCGTATCTGTTCTCAATGTCCTGGTGACTATTGGGAGTCTGCAATAAAATCCCATCAGTGTGATAACAACCTTCCTACTTTTGAATTATACCCTCAATTATTGGATACACCCTCCATTCTGTCCCCTGTGAGTGCAGCGGTGATATAATCCCTGATTAGTAATGCAACTCCCTACTGCACCACTCCCCACCTTTACCTCCCTCACTATCTTTCCTAAAACATCAAAACCCTGGGATATTAAACATTTATTCCTGTCCCCCTCTCAACCAAGTCTCTGTAATGACCACAACATCATATTTCCAGTAACTGATTCATGCTCTTAGTTCATTACCTTTACCCATTATACTCCTAGCATTAAAATGCATACACTTCAAACATCTACCGTCTTCTCCATCTCTCCACTTTCTGACCTGGTACTCTGGTTCTCATTCCCCATCAAACTGATTTAAGCCCTCTCAAGTAGCGCTAGCAAACCTCCTGTCCAGGATATTGATTTCCCTCCAGTTTAGATGCAACCTACCCCTCCGTCCCAGAAGAGATTCCAATGATCTAAGAAGCTGAAACTCTGCCTCCTGCACCATTTCCTCAGCCACTCATTCATCTGTACTATCATCCTGTTCCTGCCCTGACTAGCAGGTGGCTCTGGGAGTAATCCAGAGATTACTACATTGGAGGTCCTGCTCTGCAGTCTCTTTTCTAACTCCTGATGTTCTCTGTGTAGGACCTCTTTTCCTCTTTTTACCTACATCAATGATGCCAATGTGCACCTTCAACTTTGGCTTCTCACCCTCCCCCTTGACAAAATACTGCAGCAGCTTCAAGATATCCTGGACCTGAGCACCTGGGATGCAACACATCATCCTGGCGTCTCTTTTTCTGCCACAGAATATCCTGTTTTCCTTCTAACCATTGAGACTTCTATAACTACTACTTTGCCTGACTTCCCCTTCCTTGTGGAACCTCAGAGAAGGCTTGGCTGCTGCTGCTGTGACCTGATAGGGCATTACCCCGCCCTCCCCCATCCCAGCAGCATCCAAAGGGATTGGCCAAAGTGAACCCTGCACTCAATGCCTACTCCCTGTACTTTTCCTGGTGATCACCCATCTACTATTTGATGCATGTACTCTGGATGTGCCCAATCTCAGTAGATGTTTTATCTGTGAAATTTTTAGTCTTCTTCAGGGTCCTGAATGCATCCAGCTCCAGTTCCAGTTCCTTGTCTTTGTCAGTCAGGAGTTGAAGTTGGGTGCACTTCCTGCAGATGTAGTCAGAGGAAAGATTGTTAGTCACGCTGAAATCCCACATCTCACAGGAAGAACATTCCACCACCTTAACCATCCTAACTACAATGAACTAAGGATTTACAGACAAAAGGAAAGCTTACCTAATCTTACACATCTTCTTTCTGACACCTTTGAGTTTTGTACTCACCTAGGTCACTTACTTAGCCTCTTCTCACCGAACTTGTTAAACTTTTGGCTCCAACTTCTCAAACCCAAGTTTCACAATCAAAACAAATGATAACAAATGACTCAGCACCCTTAGCCTCCACCTGTTCTTGCTAAAGCCTATTGAGCCAAAGCCTGACCTCTCTATCACTGGCCTATTCTACACAAGGACTGCTGTACTTACAGCTCACTTCCTTTTATTGGCTCAAATAAAACTCACTCCCGATGAGACATGTTATTTTCAAATAGCTCCCACATTCAGTGATGCTGCTGTCTCACTTGCTAATTCAAAGAATGTATTTTAAAATATAATTCATGGTAGAATAGAATATTCAAAAGATAATTTCTCTCTCTCATGCCCATCAATTTACTTCTATGATTCTTCTGTCCCTCACACCAGTTAAACTATCGAGCTGCACACCCTTAGGATTTGGGAGGAATCCTATGCACCAGGGAGGAAGCAACACAGTCATGAAAAGAAGGTTCAATTTTCAGAATCAGAACCAGAACCAGTTTTAATATCATTGTTATATGTCATGAAAATTGTTGATATGCAGTAGCAGTGCATTGCAATACCATAATAAAAGCTGTAAATTACGATAAGTATATTATATTAAAAGAGTTAAATTAAGTAAGTAGTACGATAAGAGAAAAAGAAGTAGTGAAATACTGTTCATGAGTTCAATATTCATTTAGAAATCTGATGGCAGAGGGGAAGAAGCTATTCCTGAATCATTGTGTGTCTTCAGGCTCCTGTACCTCCTTCCTGATGGTAGCAATGCGAACAGGGCATGCCCTGGGTGATGGGAGTCCTTAATGATGGATGCTGCCTTTTTGAGGGGTCACTCCTTGAAGATGTCCTGTATGCTAGCGTGGCTAGTGCCTATGATGAAGCTGACTGAGTTTACAACTTTGTGCGGCTTATTTTGATCCTGTGCAGTGCTCCTCTACCCCGCACACCAAACAGTGATGCAGCCAGTTAGGGTGCAGAAAGCACTGAAAATCAGGATTGAACCAGGATTACTGGCGTAGTGAGGGAATAGCACTACCTGTAGCACGACCATTTCACCGTCTACTTGTACTTTGTACTTAGTGTCCTCTGCTTTCATTGGTCAAGAATGGAAATAATTAATTTGAGAGGAATGAAACTGTTCGAAAGAACAACGTTGGCTTAGGTATAGTCTTGATTCTTATTTTCATTCTAATCCTGCATGATCAATGTCTATTCCTGATTTGGATATCACCTCTCTTCTCCCATCTGAGTGCAGTTTCAGTGAATTGTAGAGGGTTAACTAACATATTTCTTGTGAAACATAAAACATTAATTCTAGATTTTTAAATTGTCACCTGCCTTTTTGCAACACTTGTCCTCGGATCACAAAGTCTCTCCCATTGAAAATGCTCAGTTGAACTCATAAAGAATACAAATATATTCAGCATAATTCCTTCCTTCTCCTTTCTGGGAAGCACCAATGGTGGAAATAGAATTTGTGGTTGGAAGAATTGCAGCTTTGTTTTTTTTGAAAAGCCAGAATCGGAATCAGGATCAGGTTGAATATCACCGGAATATGTTGTGAAATTTGTTCACTTTGCAGCAGCAGTACAATGCAATACATGATAGCAAAGAAAAAAACTGTGAATTACAGTTAAATTAAGAAGTACAAAAATGGAAATACAAAAGTAGTGAGGTAATGTTAATGGGTTCAATGTTCATTTAGAAATCTGATGGCAGAGGGAGAAGAAGCTGTTCCTGAGTTGTTGAGTGTGTGCCTTCCTTCCTGATGGTAGCAATGAGAACAAGGCATAACATGGGTAATGATGGACACCGCCTTCCTGAGGCATTGCTCCTCAAAGATATCCTGGATACTATGGAGCTAGTACCCATGATGGATCCAACTAAGTTTACAACTCTCTACAGCTTACTTCAATCCTGTGCAGTAGCCCCCCACCCCATACCAGCCATAGGTGTAGCCTGTTAGAATGCACTCCACGGTACCTCTATACAAATTTCAATAGGTACTTTTAACGTCAAAGAAATGTATACAATATACATCCTTAAATTATTTTTCTTCACAAACGTCCACGAAAACAAAGGAGAGCCCCAAAGAATGAATGACAGTTAAATGTTAGAACCCCAAACCCCCCCCCGCTCCCCCCTCCCATGCACAAGCAGCAGCAAAGTGATAATTCCCTCTCCCCACCAGCAAAAAGCATCAGTATCCCCCACCGAGCACTCAAGCGTGCATCAAAGCATCAATAAAGACACAGACTCGCAGTGCCGCAAAGACTACGCGTTCACCCAGTAATTTGACATGCCACAGGCTCTGTCTCTCCTTAATAAGGGAAAAAGAGATATTTCTGTTTCACAGCGAGAGGGGAGACATAACAAAATAACTCACTGATTTATGGTGTTAAAAGACTGTTGTGTCACTTTTCCCGAGCTCTGTGCCCAAAGAACTCGGGTCTTTGGGCACACAGCCAGCAGCCAGCTCATTTTTTTTGATCTTCTGTCTTCCACAATGCACCAGGCGGTGACACCAGTCTCGAATCCACTCACCTCCAGAGCCACAGAAATCCGTCATCCTGAAGGAAGGCGCACTAGTCTTCCAGGCCGTGTCCTTGGCACATGGAAAAACGGCCAGCTATGACACCCCGAGAGCGGGTCCCATTTCCACAAAGACCCAAAGTCAGCATGTAACTCCAGTTCAGGATCTTCAAAAAAACCTTGAAAAGGGAAAAAACAGATATTAAAGATGGAAATAGAGTTGTTTCCAAAGATTCAAGCAAAAGAGTTGCCATTAGGCACCGTTGTCCTCCTAAGCTCCTAAGAGTGTTTTTAGGAGAAATATAGCCACTGTTGTGCCTTCTTTGTAGCCGCATTGATATGTGGATATGTATTTGTTTCTCAAATAAGTTCAAAAAAGTTGCAATTTTACAACCAAAGCATTGATATCTTCTGTTTTAGGAATTGGTCTGAAACAAGTGCTTTATTGGACATTGTTTCAATTTAAACTGTAGCTTTGAATTCATCTTCTCTTTTGCCTCTCAGAGATGACGGGGACAGTGGCAGATATCTCTTTGGTCCATTGGAAGCAGCAGTGGTTGGAGAACGGCACCCTCTATTTCCACGTCTCGATGAGTAATGCTGAGCACTTATCGCAGATAACTCCACCGACAATGAGGGAAGCCTCTGAAATAGTGGATGAACAGATGCATGTCCTTCATGTCTCAGTCATGGTAAGAACACCACGAGAAATACTGCAACGCATGAAATTCATTCTTTCTATATCGTGCGTCACATTTTTTTGCCTGTAAAATGTGAGCAAAACAGGCTTCTAGACAGCGTTCTGATGGAATTATGCATCACTTAATGGACATTAAATCTCAACTGATTGATTTACCAGTAAAGCAAGCAAGTTCAGTTTGAAGGGCTTTAAGTAACGTTAGCCACAGTGTTAAGGGCATTGCAAAAACCTACCATGAGGTTGTGATTTCCAAATTTGGATTCGATCCATAAAATGCTCATTAACGTGTTTCTCATTTTAATTAGATTTTAGTTATTTTACATTAGCTGTTTCATATTTTTGTTTACTTGACAGAATTTCTCTCACAATGTGCACAAATGTTTTAATTATTTCTTGTGACCTACAGATGTGGCTAGCACTAATGGAATTTTGGGCATAATGTACATAATTCCCGTTGGTTACCAGAAACACACTCTATACAATTCCAGCTACCTTCAGAGGAGTGAAATAGAGAACTTGAAACAAAAATGTCACATGTATGTCAGAGACACCCTTACTGTTGTTGGAATGAGGGTGGAGCACTTATGGCAAAGTGGTGGTTGTTTCATTCTATTAAAGCACACTTTCTTTTCTAACCAGTGACCTAAAATAAAACTGAAAATACTCAGCAAATTGGGCAGCCGCTGTGGATAGAGAAACAGATAAAGTTTTGGGATAATTGCCTTTCATATTCATTGGCCTGAAATGTTAACTCTGTTTCACTTTCCAGAGATACTGTCTGTTTTGCTTGATGTTTTAGTTTATCTCAGTTTTAAAATATTTGAAGTATTTTACTCCTGGATTGTGACTTGACATTAATGTAAGGTTGGAAGTGCTCTTTGCATCCTTGGCAAAATTCATTCTCGTGAGATCAGACTTTGTGGAGGTGCCAATTGTTTTGAGAGACATTGTGCACTGTAGTTCAGGAATGGAAAATGCTGATCGCTGTATCACCATTGTCTTTATAGCTCATTTCACTTGCCTATCATGATGAAGCCAATAACCAGGAAAAGCTACAGTTTAACAATAAAGTCAAAATGTAATTTTCTTTTTACTAAATGAACTACATCTTCCAAGCTGGAGAGGTTCTTCTTGAAGCTATTTTTAGCACATTAGGAAGTTAGAATTTTCCTGATCACATGGCTATTCTTGAAATGACTGATCAAAAATAGCTGATCTGAGTAATGCATTCAGATGAATATTCTGGGCTAAATGCTGCAAATTTAAAAACAAAAATTTGCAACTCAGAAGTGGCTTTCTTGACCTTGAGGCACACCATCAGGTTTTCTGGTTAGTTTTGCAGTTTTGTCAATGTTGTAACATTAAAAAACTGTACACACCATGATCACACAAGCACTTGTCCAATAATAACTAAGTGTCTATTTTCAGTGATACTTATTTAAAGATACCTATTGGGAAGAACACCAAGATTTCTCCCCTGCTCTTTTGCAACAAAGCCATTGTATCTTTAAAGCACATCTGGAGTGTGAAAATGGCTTAATTCAGATGCCAGCCCCTGTGACAGGTCAGCCTTCCCACACAAGCTGCACTGGTGATATTTTTTATTGTGCTCATTTCATTTGGCATCAAGGTTGGAACAGACATCGAGGACTGAAAGACCTACTCCTGTGCTGTATTGTTCAATAAAAGCCTCCGCTGTGCTTTTTTGGACCTTCAACATTATGATTCACTGGGCAAGGAGAACAAGGGATGCTGGTCATGTTGATTTTACCAGAAATAAATTATTTATTGTATCTGTGCTCTGGGAGGGCTACAGAAAGCTGTATTTGGGTGTCCTCTGTCTAATAGTTATATTATTCACGTGTTGAATATTATGGGAAGCCTTGAAGGCAAAGTGTAAGAATGATTTCCTTTAGCTGAGAGGCCAGGGCCTGAATTTAAATCAATTGATAGAAATATTGAGAGGAGGAAAAAAAAACACTTAACAAAAAAAGCTGCTTAAAATGGAGGCAGAGTCAAAAGCATTCACTATGACTGAAAACAAAAGGCATGGATGTATATTTGAAGACACCAGACAAAGCCTTGGTCTAAGAGCTAGGAAGTGGAATTAGCCTCAAATCCAGTATCGCTGTTGTGGATATAATGGGCTGAGTGGCACTTCTTATTCTGCAAATTTCTGTGCATCAGTTCAGCAATTATTAGTTGTTGTAGCCATTATTAAATTGGCAAAAATTCAACAGTGGGGACTATTCCTGCTTACGTTTTATGCTTAATGAATGGTGTTAAAATTGTAATATAATCAATGGCTGTCAAAATTAAAAACTATCTTGACAGGCATACAATTGAAAGCCAGAGGTTTATACTGTTGGCATGAATGTTGTGATGCCTTGAAGGGTTTTGTAATTACCTGAAGTCTGATCTGTATACTTCAAAATATTCTTGTTTCTGAAGGCATTGGTCTCATTTAAATAACTTGAGATAGATACATAAACAAAGATTTAATTGCTGATATCCAATATTCAGTGAATGTTCTATCCTTTATTTTAATTTTTTTTGTTAATTACTTATTAATGAATTGCTTCTTGCAAAGTTTGTGTTAAAAAAACTGTTGCAATTCTTCAGAATAAGGCAGAGCAGTGGAAGCTCATGAATGCAGATGTGAGAAAAATGCTTCAGTTTTACTTGTTTTCCAAGTCAGCAACACACCTTTTAGGTTGATTAATTGTCTTTGTGCAGAAACTATCCCTTGTAATCGTTTCCAATTTAAGTTGACAATCCTGGACGGCAGATGAAAGTTTGCCATAGGATACTTATCCCTCTACATCTGATGGGCGGATACGGTAGGCAAGTTAAAACAATTGAAAGACCAAACTCAATCTGCCTAACTATTTTGAGATTGGATGAATCTGCTTTTCCAATCTGGTCTTGGGGACCTTACTTAAAACTTACAATGATGCTGGAGGAGTCCACTTGACCCAACGGATCCATGTCTGATCCTCTGGAGGCAATTCCATTATTCCATTCTCCCTCTCCCTATTTGTCTGTACCTTCTGCAATGTACTCTTTGTCATAACCTGTCAAATCCCTCATTTTAGTAAGAGTAGTTATCACCAAAAGCTCACACCAGCTCCTTGTCTTCCTCTAGAGACTAAGGAAATCACCAGGTCCCTAACGGCCCTCACCAGTATTTAGCAGCACCATAAAAAGCATCCTATCCAGATGCATCAAACTTGGTATGACAACTGCTCTGCCTAAGGTCAGAAGAATATGCAGGGAGATGTGAATGTCCATCGCACAAAGCTGCCTCTGCTCCATTGACTCCATCTACTTCCCACTACCTTAGCCAATATAAATAAGGACCCCAACATCCCCGGTTGTTCGCTCTTCTCCACTTCCTGTTGGGCAAAAGGTACAGAAGCTTCAGTACATGTAAAACCAAGCTCAAGGACAGCTTCCATCCTGCTGTTTTCAGGCTCTTTAATGGTCCTTTCATACAAGGAAGATGAACTCTTGAACTCACAATATATCTTATGGCTCTTACAGTTTATTTATCTCCCGTGCTGTGCCTACACTATAACTGTAACATTATATCTTGCATCCTTTTGTTGTTTTACCTTGTCCTACCTTGATGTGTTTATGTATGGAATGGTCTGCCTGAATGATGTGCAAATAAAAACTTCTCACCGTATCTTGGTACATGTGACAATGGTAACCAATTACCAACATAGGACTTGACGAAACTTGGCTGCTCTAGGCTGAACCCTCAATTCCGCAGTCATCCTCCTCCATGATCTGCCATCTTCCTCAAATTGTAAAACCTATTGTCTGTGTGTTGTTGTCTAAATCAACATGCCTGTTGTGTTGCTGCAAGCAAATTCTTCCGGGTATGATTATGAGAATAAACTTAACTTGATGTTCTTTGGTAGGGAGTCTGAAACCTCCTTCGTCAGTCTCCTCCACGAGATCTCTAATTATCCTCTTTAGTTACCTCCTTTCCTCCTTCCTTCACTTGATCTTGTTGCTTTCTCTTCCTGATCTCGTCAAGCTCACTCATAATTATCTGCCTTCACCCCCTTTTATCAGTGTGCTTCTCCTGATATTTTCCAGATCTCACTGCTGAACTTTTAGATTTTAGGCCTCCCAGTCCTGTCACAGTTATCTACCTCCCCAGACTTTCCGTCTTCACGATGAAGTCATTTTGTCTCTCAGCCCTTCTGAAGTACTTGTATAAACTCACTCTCACTCTTTGTGTTTCCTGGCTACAGACTGATGTTGTTGGCCATAATGGTCTTTCATCCTGACAGTTAGTTAGCTTCTCAATCTATCTGCCTGCAGGCACAAACAAAAATTCAAGATTAGTAATTGGGTCTTGTAGACACATCCCTGTCTGTGGTATTTCTGATTTATCAATATTCCTTCTCCCTGCAGTTCCTCCTTAGCACATCTATTTAACAAGAAAAATGTGTACATGAGTGGGAACTGCCTCAAAAAACAGTGACTATCAATCTGTGGCTGTAATGATTGAAAAACAGCTAGCATTCATTGGCACCGCTCCAAGAAATCAACAGAAACTTTTGCATTTCTGCATGTGTGGTTTAATAAAGAAATCTTAATACAATCATCTCTTGCAGGCAGTTTGAGAGAGATTTTCTCATCTTTGCATTTGAAGAATTGGGTTGAATTGATGCAAACTTAATGCAGTATAGTGGTAAAGTTCAATCATAATGTGTTAGTGCTAAATTGATTGAAAACAGTAGGTTTTCCTGAATGAGGTCTTAAACAAACCATTACTTCTCTTGTGGTCCTTAATGAATTTTGTTTGTGTAATCTCTAGTTCCTTAATGTGAACATTTTTGAAATAAAAACTTAGATTTAAAAGTAAGAAATAGTCTTGAAAAAGGATATTTATGATTCCTTAATCCGGTGTGTATTCTGATTTTTTCTTGTAGTTTCAAAATAAGACCATAAGATGTAGAAGAGGAACTACATCATTCAGCCCATCAAGCCTACTCTGTCATTCCATCATGGCTGACTTATTATCCCTCTCAACCCCATTCTTCTGTCTTCTCCCCACAACATGTGACACCCTTATTAATCGAGAACTTACCAAACTCCACTTAAAATATACCCAATGACTTGGATTACACAGCTGTCTATGGCAAAAAAATTCCACAGATTCACCACCCTCTGCCGAAATAAATTCCTCCTTATCTCAAAATATTTTGAAAAAATATAATTATAGGTTATCCTTTTTAATTTCTGATTCCTTCTCTGAGTAAGTTCTTTAAAGTGATTCGCTCTTCAGTATCCTCGTTGACATCTTTGCTACTGTGAACTCTTCCAGTGACACAAGTGGCAACAAATGTCAAACGTGGGGAAATCCCCATATAGGTGAATCAGAATTAGAATCAGGTTTATTATCACCGGCACGTATCATGAAATTTGGCAACTTAACAGCAGCAGTTCAATGCGATACATAATACAGCAGAAAATAAACAAATCAATCAATCAATTACAGTATATGCATATTGTATAGATTAAAAGTCATGTCAAAACAAAATATATTTAAAAAGTGAGGTAGTGTTCACGGATTCAATGCACATTTAGGAAACGGATGGCAGATGGGAAGAAACTGTCCCTGAATCGCTGAGTGTGTGCCTTCAGGCTTCTGTATCTCCTACCTGATGGTAACAATGAGAAAATGGCATGCCCTGGGTGCTGGAGGTCCTTAATAATGGACGCTGCCTTTCTGAGACACCACTCCTTGAAGATGTCCTGGGTACTTTGTAGGCTAGACCCAAGATGGAGCTGACTAAATTTATGACCCTTTGCAGCTTCTTTCAGTCCTGTGAAGTTTCCCACCATCCTATACCAGACAGTGATACAGCCTGTCAGTATGCTCTCCATGGTACATCTGTATAAGTTGTTGCTGACATACCAAATCTCTTCAAACTCCTAATGAAGTATAGTTGCTGTCTTGCCTTCTTTATAGCTTCATCGATATGTTGGGACCTGGTTAGGTCTTCCGAGATCTTGACAACCAGGAACTTGAAGCTGCTCACTCTCTCCACTTCTGATCCCTCGATGAAGATTGTTATGTGTTCCTTTGTCTTACCCCTCCTGATGTCCAAAATCAGCTCTTTCGGCTTTCTGATATTGAAAGGTTGTTGCTGTGACACCACACCACTGGTTGGTATATATTGTCCCTGTATGCCCTTTCATCTCTATCCGAGATTCTACCAACAATGGTTGAATCATCAGCAAATGGTGCTATGGAGAACTCTCTTTGAGATCAATACCTAATGTCACATTGGGTCCATATTCTAGTGAATTGGAAAGAATAAAGAGTGACCTTATTCAAGAATATATGATCCTAAGCAGCCTTGACATTATAGATGTTACAAAGGACATAGAAAATAGAACAGTACATTGCTACCTCACTTTTTGATAAGACTCTATGCTCCACCAATCAAATTCTCTCTCTCTGACTGTCCATCCCATAGGATGATGATGGTTCCTTTCAGTCAGTTACTGGGGTTTATACCCTACTCCTCAGAAAGGAACAGCGTGTGCGTGAATGGATTTTAGGTGAGTAGGGGGTTGCACAGGTCCAGACCCACCCTCTCGACATCCCCTCCCGGATCCAGCGGCATGGTGGGGTCCAAGACGGCTGGGGGAAGTTCTGTTGCAGTGAATGGCCAGACCAAGCTTCGATGCAAGGGATGCCCTTTTCGCGCTTCACGGCACGTGTTTGCTAGATGGCTGTTGACCCTATGAGAGGGTTCATCCGTCCTTTGACAGGTCTTGTTTTTTGTCCTGCAGGATGTCTAGCCACTCTCCTCACCAGGCAAGCCTGGTGGGGGAGCTGGTTTACTCGCCAATCACCGACCATGTGACAGGTAGTACTGGGTTACATGGTACCAGTAGCACTCAGATGAGTGTCCTGACCAATTAAATGACTAGTTAAATGACCAATGAAATTAAGCTCTTCTGCTTACACAATGTCCTTATCCTTCTATTTTCCTCACAGTCACATAGATATCTAAATGTACGTATTGTATCTGGCTCTAGCACCACCTCAGTCAGCGCATTCCAGGCACCTGCCAATCTCCATGTAAAAAAAAAATGTCCCTCATATTGTCTTTGAAATTAACACCCCCTCACCTTAAATGCATAATCTCTGGCATTAGACACGACAAGCCTGAGAATGTCTATGACTGTCATAATCTTATAAACTTCTGTCGGATCTTCTCTCAGCCTCCACTGCTTTAGAGAAAACAACTCAAGTCTATCCAATATCTCATTATATCACATGTCTTGTAATCCAGGTAACATTCTCGTACTATCACAAACACGAGAAAATCTACAGGTGCTGGAAATCCAAAGCAACACACACAAAATGCTGGAGGAATTCTGCAGGGCAGGCAGCATCTATGGAAAAGAGCAAACAGTTGATTTTTCTTGTCCGCTTAGAAATGGTTGTTCTCACACCATTTGATAAGTCTCTTTACCTACCCCCTGTATGCTGACCCATTGTTGTTACTGATGAGGCCAACCACTGTAGTATTATCAACAAACTTGATGATGTGGCATGAGCTGAATCTGGCAGTCCATTTGTGAGTCAGCAGTAGGGGCAGCAGTGGACTGAGCACACGAGCCTAGCAATCACCAGTTGTTAGCGTGATGGAGCTTGAGATGTTGCTGCCAATTCGGATTGACTGGTGTTTTTCTATCAAGAAGTCCAATATCCAGTTACAGTGAGGGGTGTTGAGTCCCAACAAAGGCCAGATTACCGGCCAACCTCTGAGGGATGGTTGCATCCTTTTTTAGCTTACCTTCAAATTTCATCTTTTCTCTCCTTATGCAGAGTTTCTAAAATTCAGATATATAAAGAGTAAAGGAGAGGCAAGAGTGGATGTTGGGCCATTGGAAAAAGACACTAGAGAGATATTCATTCAGGACAAAGAATTGACGGGTGAATTTTAATAAATATTTTGCACCTGTCTTCACAGTGGAAGACACTAGCACTATGCCAGAAATCCTTTTTCTTTTTCAATCTTTTTTTAAAGTTACAAAATTAATAAACATAACAATAATAATAATGATGCAGAGATTGGGATTACATTAATAACAGTTAACATGTACGAGCACAGATTCCAAGTAACAAATATAGTTTAGCCTCCTAATCTTTTAGTAAATAACCATGAAAAAGATATTTTATAGAGAGAAAAAAAACCTAAATTGAAAAAAACATCTAAACTAAAAAAAACAAACAAAGATTGGGCTGTCATATTACATCAGCTAAAATTATTATTTGTCGTTAACTCCACTCCTCTATGTATGAACAAAAAATGACTACAAAGGATTCAGAAAGGGTCAACTTACATCAAATGAAAATATTGAATAAATGGCCTCCAAGTTTCTTCAAATTTAACCGAAGGATCCATAATGTTGCTCTTAATTTTTTCCAAGTTTAGGCATGCTATCGTTTGGGAAAACCATTGAAATGTAGTAGGGGGATTGGAATCTTTCCATTTAAGTAAAATGGATCTTCTGGCTATTAATATAACAAATGCAATTAGATGACAAGCTGACGAGGATCAATGACTAGAGTCTATCACTGGTAGTCCAAAAATTGCAGTAATAGGATGAGGTTGTAAATCAATATGCAGAACTACTGAAATAATATCAAAAATATCTTTCCAATATTTTCCAAGAAGAGGACAAGACCAGAACATATGTGTCAAGGAAGCTACCTGAGAATTACATCTATCACAAACAGGATTTATATGGCAGTAAAAATGAGCTAACTTATCCTTGGACACATGAGCCCTATGAACCACCTTAAATTGTATCAAAGGATGTCTGGCACACATTGAAGAAGTATTAACCAGTTGAAGAATTTTCTCCCATTTCTCTGTAGGTAAAGGTATCTGAAGTTCTCTTTCCCACTCAGTTTTATCAGAAGTACCTAAGCGTATTTTCATAATTAAATCATAAATAAATGATATTAATCTCTTCTGATAGGGATTTAAACTTCAATTTTTTTTCTGTAATTTCAATTTGATGTGATATTGGAAAGGTAGGTAAAATAACATTCAGAAAGTTTCTAATCTGTAAATATCTGAAAAAGTGTGTTCTAGGCACATTATATTTATTAGACAACTGTTCAAGAGGCATAAAATAATCATTCATGAATAAATCACGAAAACATGTTATTCCCTTTGTTTTCCATAAAAGAAAAGCTTGATCAATTCTAGATGGTTGAAAGAAAAAATTAGATATAATAGAACTTGACAGGATAAATTTATTGTCCAAAAAATTTATGAAATTGAAACCATATTCGTATTGTATGTTTAATTATTGGATTTATCATTTGTTTATTCAATTTAGTAAGTACGAAAGGACGCGCAGCCCCTAAAACAGAAGGCAACGAAAACCCCTGTACAGACTCATGCTCAAGGTTCATCCATCGTGGACATTGAGTTTCATCCAACTCTTGTGCCCAAATGTTAAATATCAAATATTAATTGCCTAATAATAAAATCTAAGATTTGGCAAAGCCAAACCACCTTCCTTTTTTGATTTCTGTAAATATTTCTTACTTAATCTAGGATTTCTATTCTGCCATGTACGTTTGTATATGAAGAAATTTTAGAATCAATAATATCAAAAAAAGATTTAGGGATAGAAATTGATACCGCCTGAAATAGATACAGAAATTTACGTAAAATAATCATCTTAATAGCATTAATTTGACCAATCAAGGATAAGGACAATGGGGACCATTTAGTAATCAGTTGTTTAACATGATCAACTAAGGGTAAAAAATTAACTTTAAATAAATCCTTATGCTTCTTAGTAATTTTAACAACCAAATAAATAAAATAATCAGTAGCCAATCTAAATGGTGCTTGTCTATAAATTGAGACGAACATATTTAATGGGGAAAGCACACTCTTATTAAGATTCAATTTATAACCAGAAAAACTACTAAACTGAGCAAGTAGTGCTATTACTGCAGGAATGGATTTCTCTGGGTTAGAAATATATCGTAACAGGTCATCTGCATATAGTGATACTTTATGCACCCCATTCCCACGAATAATGCCAAGTATATTGGGTGAATCACGAATAGCGATTGCCAAGGACTCCAGGGCAATATCAAATAGTGAAGGGCTCAAAGGACAGCCCTGTCTAGTACCTCGAAAAAGCCTAAAAAAAAGGGGATCTCTGATTATTAGTGAATACAGAAGCCAAAGGTGTATGATATATCAGTTGGATCCAAGATACAAATTTTGGGCTAAAATTAAATTTCTCAAGTATATTAAATAAATATTCCCATTCAAGTCTATCAAATGCCGTCTCGTCGTCAAGCGAAATAACACATTCTGGAGTCTTAGATGAAATAGTGTATACAATGTTCATTAACCTCCTAACATTAAAATGTGAATAACGATTTTTAATAAATCCTGTCTGATCCTCAGAGACAATTTGTGACAATACCTTCTCCAATCTAATTGCTAATATGTTGGAAAGGATTTTAGAATCCACATTCAACAAAGATATAGGTCTATATGACGCACATTCAGTGGGATCTTTATCTTTTTTTAGGAATTAAAGAAATAGATGCTTCATAAAAGGATTGTGGTAATCTACCTACAAATAAAGCAACTTTAAAAATTCTACGTAACCAGGGAGAAAGTAAATCTGAAAAAGATTTTAAAAATTCAGCTGTATACCCATCTGGATCAGGTGCTTTTATGCCAGAAATCCAAGACGTCAGTGGGCAGAAGTGAGAATAGTTGCTATTACTAAGGAGAAGGTGCTCGGGAAGTTGAAAGATCTGAAGGTAGATAAGTCACCTGTATCAGAGTTTTGAAAGAGGCAGCTAAAGAGATTGTGGAGGTATTAGAAGCGATCTTTCAAGAAACAGTAGGTTCTGGAATGCTTCTGGAGGACTAGAAAATTGCAAATGTCATTCCACTTTTTAAGGGAGGGAGGCAGAAGAAAAAAGATTATAGGGCAGTTAGTCTGACTTCAGTGATTGTGAAGACGTTGAAATCCATTATTACATAAAACGTAGAATAGTACAGCACAGAACAAACCCTTCGGCCCACAATGTTGTGCTGACCCTTAAACCCTGGCTCCCAAAAACCTCCCACCTTAAATTCCTCCATGTACTTGTCTAGTAGTCTCTTAAATTTCACTAGTGTGTCTGCCTCCACCACTGACTCAGGTAGTGCATTCTATGCACCAACCACTCTGAGTAAAAAACCTTCCTCTAATATCCCCCTTGAACTTCCGACCCCTTACCTTAAAGCCATGTTCTCTTGTATTCAGCAATGGTGCCCTAGGGAAGAGGTGCTGGCTGTCCACTCTATCTATTCCTCTTAATATCTTGTATACCTCAATTCTGTCTCTTCTCATCTTCCTTCTCTCCAAAGTGTAAAGCCCGAGCTCCCTTAATCTCTGATCATAATGCATACTCTCTAAACCAGGTAGCATCCTGATAAATCTCCTCTGTACCCTTTCCAATGCACCCACATCCTTCCTATAGTGAGATGACCTGAACTGGACACAGTACTCCCAAGTGTGGCCTAACTGAGTTTTTTGAGTTGCATCATTACCTTGCAACTCTTAAACTCTATCCCTCGATTTATGAAAGCTAACACCCCATAAGCTTTCTTAACTACCCTATCTACCTGGGAGGCAACTTTCAGGGATCTATGGATATGTACCCCTAGATCCCTCTACTCCTCCACACTTCCAAGTATCCTGCCATTTACTTTGTATTCTGCCTTGGAGTTTGTCCTTCGAAAGTGTACCACCTCACACTTCTCCATGTTGAACTGCATCTGCCACTTCTCATCCCACTTCTGCATCCTATCAATGTCTCTGTGAAACCTTCGACAATCCTCTACACTATCTACAACACCACCAACCTTTGTGATGTCTGCAAACTTGCCAACCCATCCTTCTACCCCAACATCCAGGTCGTTAATAAAAATCACGAAAAGAAGAGGTCCCAGAACCGATCCTTGTGGGACACCACTAGTCACAACCCTCCAATCCAAATGTACTCCCTCCACCACCACCCTCTGCCTTCTGCAGGCAAGCCAATTCTGAATCCACCTGGCCAAACTTCCCTGGATCCCATGCCTTCTGACTTTCTGAATAAGCCTACCGTGTGGAACCTTGTCAAATGCCTTACTAGAATCCATGTAGATCACATCCACTGCACTACCCTCATCTATATGCCTGGTCACCTCCTCAAAGAACTCTAACAGGCTTGTTAGACACGATCTGCTCTTCACAAAGCCATGCTGACTGTCCCTGATCAGACCATGATTCTCTAAATGCCATAGATCCTATCTCTAAGAAAATTTTCCAACAGCTTTCCCACCACAGACGCAAGGCTCACTGGTCTGTAGTTACCCGGACTATCCCTACTACCTTTTTTGAACAGGGGACAACATTCGCCTCCCTTCAATCCGCTGGTACCATTCCCGTGGACAACGAGGACATAAAGATCCTAGCTAGAGGCTCAGCAATCTCTTCTCTCGCCTTGTGGAGCAGCCTGGGGAATATTCTGTCAGGCCCTGGGGACTTATCCATCCCAATGTATTTTAACAACTCCAACACCTCCTCTCCCTTAATATCAACATGCTCCAGAACATCAACCTCACTCATATTGTCCTCACCATCATCAAGTTCCCTCTCATTGGTGAATACCGAAGAGAAGTATTCATTGAGGATCTTGCTCACTTCCACAGCCTCCAGGCACATCTTCCCACCTTTATCTCTAATTGAAGAATGCCTTGGGGTTTCCCTTTACCCTACTCGCCAAGGCCTTCTCATGCCCCCTTCTTGCTCTCCTCAGCCCCTTCTTAAGCTCCTTTCTTGCTACCCTATATTCCTCAATAGACCCATCTGATCCTTGCTTCCTAAACCTCATGTATGCTGCCTTCTTCCACCTGACTAGGTTTTCCACCTCACTTGTCACCCATGGATTCTTCACCCTACCATTCTTTATCTTCCTCATCAGGGCAAATTTATCCCTAACATCCTGCAAGAGATCCCTAAACATTGACCACATGTCCATAGTACATTTCCCTGCAAAAACATCATCCCAATTCACACCCGCAAGTTCTAGCCTTATAGCCTCATAATTTGCCCTTCCCCAATTAAAAATTTTCCTGTCCTCTCTGATTCTGTCCTTTTCCATGATAATGCTAAAGGCCAGGGAGCGGTGGTCACTGTCCCCCAGATGCTTACCCACTGAGAGATCTGTGACCTGACCCGGTTTGTTACCTAGTACTAGATCTAGTATGGCATTCCCCCTAGTCGACCTGTCAACATACTGTGACAGGAATCCGTCCTGCACACTTAACAAACTCTGCCCCGTCCAAACCCTTGGAACTAAATCAGGTGCCAATCAATAATAGGGAAGTTAAAGTCACCCATGATAACAACCCTGTTATTTTTGCACCTTTCCAAAATCTGCCTCCCAATCAGTATCTCTGCTGCTACCAGGGGGCCTATAGAATACTCCCAGTAGAGTAACTGCTCCCTTCCTGTTCCTGACTTCCACCCATACTGACTCAGAAGAGGATCCTGCTACATTACCCACCCTTTCTGTAGCTGTAATAGTATCCCTGAGCAGTAATGCCACCCCTCCTCCCGTTTCACCCCCCCATCCCTTTTAAAGCACTGAAATCCAGGAATATTGAGAATCCATTCCTGCCCTGATGCCAACCCGGTCTCTGTAATGGCCACTAAATCATAATTCCATGTATGTATCCAAGCTCTCAGTTCATCACCTTTGTTCCTGATGCTTCTTGCATTGAAATACACGCACTTTAGCCCCTCGACCTTACTACATTTACACCCTTTATTCTACTTCTCTTTCCTCAAAGCCTCTTTATATGCTAGATCTGGCTTTACTCAATGTACTTCTTCCACCGTTCTATCGCTCCTGGTCCTATCCCCCTTGCAAATTAGTTTAAACCCTCCCAAACCATGCTAGCAAACGTTTGAGGTTTTTGGGTACTTGGAGGCGCATAATAATGTAGGCCATAGTCAGTATGGTTTCCTTAAGAAAAATTTTGCTTAACATATTTGTTAGAATTCTCTAAGGAAATAACAGGCAGCATAGATAAAGGAGAGTCAGTGGATTTTGTTTACTTGGATTTTCAGAAAGCGTTTATCAAGTGGCTGCATATGAGGCTGCTTAATAAGATAAGAGTCCATGGTATTACAGGAAAAATAATAACATGGATAGAAGATCAGTTTACTGGCAGGAAGCAAAGTATCGGAATAAAAGGAACCTATTCTGTTTGGCTGCCAGTGACAAGTAATGTTGCTCAGGGTGTTAGTATTGGGACCACTTCTTTTCACTATATATGTCAACCATTTGGAGGATGGAATTGTTGGATTTGTGATCAAGTTTGCAGATGATACTAAGGTAGGTGGAGGGGTAGGTAGTGATGCAGGAGTAGGGAGTATGCAGAAGGACTTGGACTGATTGCGTGAATGGGCAAATAAGTTGCAGATGGAATATAATGCTGGTAAGTGTACAGTCATGCACTTTGGTAGAAGGATATTGTCTAAATGGGCAGAAAATTCAAAAACTAGAAGTGCAAATGGACTTGGGAGTCCTTGTGCAGGATTCCCTAAAGGTTAGTTTGCAGGTTGAGTCGGTGGTAGGGAAGGCAATTATAATGTTACCATTCCTTTAGAGAGGACTAGAACATAAGGGTGAGATGTGATGCTGAGCCTTTATAAGGCACTGGTCAGAGCACATTTGGAATATTGTGAACAATTTTGTAAGAAAAGTTATGCTGGTGTGGGAGAGAATGCACAGGAGGTTCACAAGAATGATTTTGGAAATGAAAGTGTTAATCTATGAGGAACATTTGATGGCTCTGGGCCTGTCCTCACTGAAGTCTAGAAGAATGAGGGGGTATCTCATTGATATTTATCACATATTGAAAGGCTAGACAGAGTAGATGTGGAGAGGATGTTTCCTTTTGGGAGTGAGTTGAGTAACGAGGAGCAGAGGGCACAGCCTCAGAATAGAGGGTTGTCCATTTAAAATGAGGATGAGGAGGGATTTCTTTAGCCAGATGGTGGTGAATCTGTGGAATTCATTGTCATGAACAGCTGTGGAAGCCTTTGAGTATATTTAAAGCAGAAGTTGATGGGTTCTTGGTAAGTCAAGGCATCAGAGATTATGTAGAGAAGCCAGGTGAATAGGGTTGAGATAGATAATAAATCAGCCATGATGGAATGATGGAGCAGGCTCACAGGGCCTAGTGGCCTAATTCTGCTCCTGTACCTTATGGTCTTATCGACCTCAAGATCCCTCAGCTCATCAGCACTGTTAAAGATCTTGCTCTTTAACAGTGTGGAATGTTGAGATGTTTTCACTAGTGGGAGAAATAAAGGACATGGTCATATAATAAGGGGCTTGCCATATAAAACTGAGATGAATAGAAATTCTTCTTTCAGAATCTCTGAACTCTAAAATACAGAATTGTATTTTGTGTTTTATTTTAAAATTTGAAGTAAAATATTCCTGAGAGTTAATTCTCCTGCTAAGTTATCAGGAACTGTAATATTTCCAATTTTCAAGAATAATTGGATTGTGTGGTTTGACAGTGATTCCAGTGAAACCCGAAATTGGCAGGCACCATACCTAGACCCAAAACATAAGTGCAATTGCGAAGAAAGCATGGCAGTGCCTCTACTTCCTTAGGAGTCTGCAGGGATTCAGCATGACTGGCTCTTGAATGGAAAAGGATATCTACACTCACTTGCCCCATCAGTGAAACGTTCCTATAACCAGTGATCTCACTTTAAGGACACTTTATCTCATTATCTCATGTTCTCATTATTGCTATTTATTTACCTGTATATTTGCTATCGCACAGTTTGTTGTCTTCTCCACTCTGGCTGATCTTTTATTGGTCCTATTGCTATTCTATGGATTTGCTGAGTATGGCCAGAAACAAATGAATCTCAGGGTTGTATCTGGAGACGTATATATACCGTACACTGATAATAAAGTTTACTTTGAACTTTGGTGTGTACCTCTGCAGCAGAAAGTACAAATGTGCAAAGCAATAATGAAACTATTTTTTACAACCAACACAGCCAATAAAATTTGGGTTATTCTACAGTTATTTAGTGCACAACCAATAATTTAATTTACAAGTCAGGTACCATCTGTGGAAGGAAATAGTTTTACTGCTTTTTAGCCAAATTCTTCCAGAGGAACAGAATGACTTCATGGTTGGAATTCTCAAAAGAGATGTGCCAGTTAATTCAACAGAAAACTGCTGATGCTGGAAAAGTGAAATCAAAACTGAATTATCCTCGAAACTCTCAAAAGGTCAAGCAGTACTTGTGATAAATGGAACGTTTCTGTTTATTGTTTGTTCATGTTGGACGTGTCTTATTTTAACCATTTCCCAGTTCTATAGATGCCGCTTGACCTGGTGAGTCTTCACAGGTTTCTAACACTGAACTTTTTAAAAATATTTTAATTAACTTGTTCTTAAAGGAAGCACTATATATAAGACTATAAGTAATAAATGCTGCAGTAGACTTTTGGCCCTTCTGACAAGCTTCACCATTCATCAAGATCATGACTGCTTTTCTGTCTCAGCACAATTTTCCTGCATCATTTTAAAATTATTCCATTAACTTAATGCCCAGAAGTCCACAGTTCTGTGTTAAATTATGCTGATGACTGGACCATGATGTCTGTCCGGCATCATGAATTTTAAAGATTTACCATCTTCTATGTGCTGGTTTTTCTCCTCTTTGAGTGCCAAGTATGCTGAGACCGTAGGTCCTAGTTTTATATTCCACGACATGCGGGAGACGTTCCTTCCTGCATCTACAGTACCTTCTCATTCAAAGCTGAATGCTGCAAACATGTTTTTCCTGGTGGTTAATGTCTCATTCAGACTGCACTTTATAAGGTATAATTGTACACCTGATCATTAGTGCAAATATCTAAAAGGCCAGTCATCAAAAAGACGGGAGGAGAAGATGGTGATGCGACACAGTGTGTGCGGCCTCTCCGGTGATGAATATCTGTTATCTGTCAAGTAGGAGGCCATGCAAACTTCTGATTTGATGGAGGCAGACGTGAGAGCACGGTGGAACATCTGGTGAAACTTCTGAAATGCCTGTTGGCCGCCGCTGCTACTGTGTGATCCGAAATCTCCGGAGAGGAAGGCCCCGAAACCTCGGCTTTGCCTGTTGCTTGGCGGCCGGGGCTGGAGTTGAAGCGCTCGGTGCTCAGTGTCGGAGGGCTGGTCGGAGGCTCGAAGTTTTCAGACGGACTCAGAATCGGACAGTGGTCGGGTGCTTTCAGAATGCTGCATCGGCAAGTTTGCGGCGCTGGAAGCTCATGGCAGGGAGAGTTTCTCCCTTCTACCACCTGCGTGAGTTGTTGGGGCTATGGGACTTTGAACTGTTTTTTACCGTGCCCATGGTCTGCTCTTTATCAAATTACGGTATTGCTTTGCACTGTTGTAACTACATGTTATAATTATGTGGTTTTTGTCAGTTTTAGTCATACTGGAGGAACATTGTATCATTTTTAATGCATGCATTTCTAAATGACAATAAACGAGGACTGAGTGTCCTCATAATCTAATCTAATGTAGTAGCAACTCAATGTATAAAAGCATGCAGACATGGACTAAAGATTCAGTTATTGTTCAGACCCAACATCAGAATTGGGAAGAAGTGTGGGAGACAGAGGCACTGTGCATGAACCTCATGGTGAGAAGACTGCAGGACAATGCTCGAGCTGATGTCGGACTCCATTTCACTGACTAATGCTTCCATTGTTCACCAGTTAAAATGACGAGGGAGATTGAAACATTGAGCTGAATGTGGAAGGCGAATGCTGGCTGCCTGCCTTTTGATCACTAGTGGGGTCGCTCTACTACCGGCGAGGGAAGGACAGGCAACTTTCTACATTTACCCAAGTTTTCTACATTTTGGATATAGATTTGAACTATGGACTTTTATCCACCTTATAGTTTTTTATATTCTGTGTTTTTCACCCAATCTCTCTTTTTTTTTGTATGCATGGTCGATATGCCTGTTCTGTTTCGTTCGTCTTTGTATGGGGAGGAGGGATTTGGGGGTTGATGATTGTGCAGCTGTTCTTTTCTTTCTTGATTTTGGGGCTATCCGGAGAAGTAGAATTTCAGAGTTGTATACTTTAATTATAAATGAATCTGAACCTTTGATCAAAGTGACTTTGACCATGGAATGATCAACGGTGCCAGATGTGGTGTTTCGATTATCTCAGAGATTGCTGATCTAGGATTATCAGTCTCTAGAGTTAACAGGGAATGGTACAAAAAAAAAATCCAGTGAGCATCAGTCCTGTGGGCGAAAATGCCTTGTTAACAAGAGAGGTCAGAGGAGAATGGCCAGACTGGTTCAAGCTGACAGGAACTCGAATAATCACTTATTACAACAGTGGTGAATGGAAGAGCATCTCTGAATGCACAACACATCAAACCTTGAACTTGAGTAGTCTCAAACCTAATAGCATGAATATTGATTTCTCTGTCTGGTAAAAAAAATCTATTCTCTCCTCCTCCCCTCTTCTTTTGTTCCCCACTCTGGCTGTTACTGCTTCTCACCTGCTTATCATCTCCACTTTGGTCTGCTTGTCTTTCCCTTTCATGTATGGTCTACTCTCCGCTCCTATCAGATTCCTTTCTCTCCAGCCATTGATCTTTTGCCACCCACCTATCTTCACCTGTCACCTTCCAGCTAGCCTCCTTCTCCTCTCCCCCACCATTTTATTCTGGTGTCTTCCTCCTTCCTTCTCAGTTCTGATAACATTCTCAGCCTGAAATATCAACTGTTTATTCATTTCTGTGGGTGCTGCCCGATCTGCTGAGTTCCTCCATCATTTGGTGTGCGTTGCTTTGGATTTCTAACATCCGCAGACTTTCTCATAATTATAATGCCAATAGATCCCTGTATTCTTTGAAGCTATATACAAGGTAGCTGTTTACTTCCTCAGTTGTTTCCTTTTTTCCCATTATAACTTAACACAACACCATGTGTAAGGGCAAACAAGAGACAATCTGCAGCTGCTGGAAATTCGAGCAACACACACAAAATGCTGGAGGAACTCAGCAGGCCAGGCAGCATCTTGGAAAAGAGTCCAGTTGACGTTTTGGGCCGAAACGTAGACTGTACACTTTCCCATAGATGCTGCCTGGCCTGCTGATTTCCTCCCGCATTTTGTGCATGTTACCATGTGTAAGGGACCCAGGTTTGGCCAAGCTTGACTTCTTCTTTTCACGTACTCATAGAAAGAATTGGCTTCTTGCCGGTTTTCTTTTGTATTCTACCCGGTCTTCCTATATCAGTTTTTTATTCTGATTTCCTTTCTTTGCCAACCAAACCCTCCTCATCTGACTGATAGATTTTTTCCCTGCCTCTCACCTCTTTATGCTGGCCATCTCCTCTCGAATCTTTCAGCCCAGAAAAAGGGCCACAAACCGCAATTTTGACTGTTCACTTCCCTCAACAGGTGCTACTTGACCCACTGAGTTCCTCCTGCAGCTCCTGATTCCAGCATCTGGAGTCTCTTGCGACTCTGAATCTCCTGTTCATACTTAGCAGAAGTAGACCATAAGATATAGGAGCAGAATTAGGTCATTTGGACCATTGAGTCTGCTCTGCCATTTCATCATGGCTGAACCATTTTCCCCCTCAGCCTCAATCTCCAGCTTTCTCCCCATATCCCTTCATGCCCTGACTAATCAAGAATTGTAAAATACTGCCAGTCCTCAGGCTTTTAGCCATTTTTGGCAACTTAGAAAACATTTCATTGTATTTGAAACTATCATTAGCTTCTCCTATCAGCAGGCAATGCTTTTTAGAGTTTTATGTGTTTGTGAACTTGTCTTACAGAGTGATTACATCAGCAGAGCTGGACTAAGAATTGCCATGTTTAACTTTGCTCCCAAGTACCAGTTAGTGACATTGATTTATCTTTAAGCCTGTAGAGGGATGGTAGGCATATACTGTAACTAATTGAGCCATGAAGGCAGAATTTCTCTGAGGACAGAGGTTTTCCAGCTGTTTCCCTCAGGTTGAGAAAAGGGTTGTCGAAGCTGGCAGGTGTTTTAACGTGATTTGCAGAAATTTAAGGCGTCTGGTAAAAGTTCCACATGCTGCATTAGCACAAGGTGCAATTTCAGTAAGTTGGGCCTTGAAGGTGCTTATGCATTTTCTAATGATGGTGGAGAATGAAGTTATTGGAAAGACATTGAAGAATGAAAACTGAGCTTCAGGTGTTGATTGCTTATTATGAACTTAATGGTTAAAATAAAGGGGAAACATTTTGGAGCTGACTGTTAGGTGATGGCACAACAATGGATGATACCACGTTATTGCATGAGAAACAGCTGCTCTTAGTATAAAGTAGTTCACTATGTACATCAAACAGGCTTTACAGCAAATTTCACCTGAATAATGTGTTGAAATGAATGCTGCACAGATGTGTGTTTTTTCATTTTCCTGAGTGTATGAATATAAAAAGGAATGCTGCATATTACACTCCTGCATGGGTTTTGATTTGATTTTAATTCACTTATAAAGGTCAAGTAGCACTTGTTTGCAATTTTGAAATGCTTCAAGTTTATGAAGTGCCCTGAATGTTTTCTAATTTATAAAGCTTTTTTCAAGGTCACATTTTCAATTAAGTGAGGGATGATAACGTGATTTTTGTTTTGGTTGCAAAACTGCAGGAAATTTATTTTCTGAAATTTGTATTTTTAAGTATCAAAGGTAGAAAAATAAACTTTTGAGCAACATAAAAAGGCTTTTAGAGGATGTAAATTTTGAAATCCTCCATATTGAAGTTGCTTTAAGTTATGCCAGTGATATGTATGTGTATGAGAATCAGGTTTAATATCACTGGCATATGTCAGGAAATTTGTTGTTTTGTGACAGTAGTACATTGCAATACATATTAATTAAAAATATGATAAAATACAGTGGTGCTAGAAAGTTTGTGAACACTTTAGAATTTTCTCTATTTCTACATAAATATGACCTAAAATTTGAGCAGATTTAAGTTCTAAAACTAGATAAAGGGAACCCAATTTAATAAATAACACAAAAACATTATATGTTCATTTATTTATTGAGAAAAATTATCCATGTATTTGTTGGAAAAAGTATGTGAACCACTGGGATAATGCCTTCTGAAAAAGCTATTTGGAGTCAGGTATTCCAATCAATGAGATGAGATTTGATGTGTGGGTTGTAGTGGTGCTCTACCCTATAAAAAAGACACACAAGTCAGGTTACTGACAGACCCTTCTCTTCTCAAGAACTGTTTATGTACACCATGCCTGATCAAAGCAACTTTCAGAGGACCTTAGAAGAAGAACTATAGGGATGCATGGAGCTGGAAAAGGGTACATGAGCATTTCTAAAGACCTGAGTGTTCATTAGTCCACAGTAAGAGAAATTGTCTACAAATGGAGGAAACTCAGTACTGTCGCTACTCGTGCAAGATCAACCTAAGAGCACAACATACAATGCTGAAGGAGATGAAAAAGAACCGAAGGGTAACAGCCAAAGACCTGCAGAAATCTCTAAAACTTGCTAAACTCTCAGTTCATATGTCCACTGTAAGTAAAACACTGAAGAAGAATGGTGTTCATGGAAGGATATCATGGAGGAAACCACTGCTCTCCAAAAACTACATTGCTGCATGTCTCAAGTTTGCAAAAGACCACTTGGAAGTTCTACACTGCTTTTGGGACAATGTTTTGTGGACAGATGAGACAAAAATTGAACTTTTGCAGAAATGCACTTTGCTATGTTTGGAAGGAAACTGGAACTGCACATCAACGCTGAAACTTCATCCTGGCTGTCAAGCATGGTGGAAGGAGTATTATGGTTTGGGGCTGCTTGGCTGCCGCAGGCCTGGACCGCTTGCAATCATTGAGGGAAAAATGAATTCAAAATTGTATTAAGACATTTTACAGGAGAATGTCAGGGTAGCAGCCTGTCTCCTGAAGCTTAATAGAAGTTGGAAAATGCAACAAGACAATGATCCGAAAGACAATAGTAAATCAGCAACAGAATGTTTTAAAAAGAACATTTGTGTTTTGGAATGGCCGAGTCAAAGTCCTGACCTTAGTGCTGTAGGAATATTGTGGAAGAATCAAAAGCAAGCTGTTCATGAAAGGAGCCCACAACGTCCCAGAGTTGAAGCAGTTTCGTAAGGAGGAATGACCTAAAATTCCTCCAAGCTGACATCCAGGACTGATCAACAGTTACCAGAAATGTTTGGTTGAAGTTATTGCTGTGGGGGTGAGGGAGGGGTGGTCACATCAGTTACTGAAAGCCAAGGTTCACATACTTTTTCCAACACGTACAGGTAACAGTGGGCCATTTTTCTCAGTAAATAAATGAATATGAATAATGTTTTTCCGTTAGTTATATAATTGGGTTCTCTTTATCTAGTTTTAGGACTTACACGAAGATCTGATCACACTTTGGGTATTACTTATGCAGAAATAGCGAAATTTCTACAGGTTTCACAAACTTTTAAGCACCACTGTACATGAAGAATACATTTATAAAAAGTAAATCTGCAGTGCAAGAAGAGAGGGGAAATTGGTGAGGTAGTATTCATGGATTCATTGTCCATTCAGAAGTACGATGTCGGAGGGCAAGAAGCTTTTTCTGAAATGTTGAGTGTGTGTCTTCAGGCTCCTAAACCCCCTCCTTGATGGTAGCAATGAAAAGGGGGCATGTTCCCCTTGACTTCCCCTTCTTGAAGTCCACATTCAGTGCCTTGGGCTTGCGGGTGTTGAGTGTAAGGATGTTGTTGTAACACCAGTCAACCAGCTGATCTGTCTCCTTTCTGTATGCCTCCTCATCACCACCTGAAACACTGCTTACACTAGTTGTGGTGTAGGCAAATTTATAGATGATGTTTGAACAGTACCTTGGCCACACAATCGTGGGTGTACAAGGAGTAGAGCAGTGGACTAAGCATGCATCTTTGAGGTGCGCCTGTGTTAATTGTCAGCAAGGAGAAGATATTATTTTCGATTCGCACCGACTGTGGTCTCCCGGTGAGGAAATCAAGGATCCAGTAGATTAGAGATACTGAGACTCAGATCTTGGAGCTTGTTGATTAGAACTGAGGATATGATTGTGTTGAACGTTGAGCTGTAATCAAGAGGCAGCAGTCTGACGTAGATATTGCTAAGGTCCAAGTGATCAATGGAGAGAAAGTGAACTTGCATTTGCTGTGGATCTGTAAACTTATTGCAGCAGGTTCAGGTCCTTGTTTGGTGAGGAATTGATTCTAGTCATGACCAATCACTCCATCACAGTTGGTGTGAATGCCACTGAGTGATAGTCATTGAGGCAACTGACCTTGCTCTTCTTGGAAACAAGCATGATTGTCACTCTTTTGACCCAGATCGGAACTTCCAGTTGCAGCATGAGAGATTAAAAATGTCCGTGAACACTGCTGCTAGTTGGTTGGTAAAGGTTTTCAGAGCCCTACGGGCTCACCATTAGGGCTTGGTGCCTTGTGAGAGTTCACCTTCTTGAACGATGTTCTGATGTCGGCCTCCAAGATAGAAATCAAAAGACTCCCCAGATGCTGCATCTGGTGTTAGGCTCAGTAGTAGTGTGGCATTACACCCATTCATAATGTTAGGCTTCGTTTTATAGGACAAAATGGTCTTCAACTCCTACCAGAGCTGATGTGCATCCGATTTTGTCTCCATACTGAAACAGAATTGCTTTTTTGCTCTTAAAGTAGCCTTCTGTAGTTCATACCTGGATTTCTTGTATAGTTCTGAATCACCAGTCTTGAATGCCACTCACCTAGCCTTTTAGAGACTACATATCTCCTGGTTCATCCATAGCTTTCCGTTTGGGTATGCCCAGTATGTTCTTACAG
The DNA here is from genome assembly GCF_030028105.1 of Mobula birostris. Lineage (NCBI taxonomy): Eukaryota > Metazoa > Chordata > Chondrichthyes > Myliobatiformes > Myliobatidae > Mobula > Mobula birostris. Next base: position 31,776,028 of record NC_092391.1, on the reverse strand, counting down.
GTCACACTCACCCACACAGGTCTTGATGAAATCAGTGACAACTGTGCCAGATAAATTCAGATTTGAAGATGATCTCTGAATATTGCTAAGTCCATCGACTCAAAGCAGTCCTGTAAGCACTCTGCCTCCTTTGACTGTACCTTTTTGGTCTTCACCAATGGTGAGGTGATCTTTAGGTTCTGCCTATATGTTAGAAGTACAGCTAGGTGATTGGACTTTCCTAATTGTGGGTGTGGGATGACATGGTAAGTGTTTGTGATGGTTGTATAATAGTGGTCAAGTGTGTTGGCTCCCCTTGTTCCACTGTTGATATGTTGGTTGGAGTGTTCAGAGACTACTTCAAGTTGCCCTGGTTGAAATTCCCCACAATGATAGGGAAGGCATCAGGGTGTGGTGCCTACTGATTATAGTGCTTATAATGTCTGCCTGATGTTGGCCTGAGGTGGAATGCACACCACACAAGATGATTGCAGAAAAACTCTGTTGGCAGTAAAAAGAGGATGATACTTGACCGCTGGATGTTCCAGGTCAGGTGAGCAGGACTGAAACAGAACCACCACCTCTGCACTGTGGTGAGTTCATCATAAAGTATACTCCACCTCCTGTACCTTTAAAAGACAGACTTTCCTGTCTTCATGGTGAAGCTATCAGGCTGCAGTACTGCATCAGAAAAGGCGGGGTTCAGCCACGTTACCATAGAGCAAAGTACGCAGCAGTCCCTGATGTTCCTCTGATACAGCAATCTTTCTTTGAGGTTTTCCATTTTGCTTTCCAGAGACTGTGCATTCTCTAGCAGGATAGTTGGGAGTGATGGTCTAAAGCATCAGCATTTCAATCATGCCTGTAGTCAGACTCAGCTTCCAAGCTTTCATTATCTTAAAGGGGAACGGTATTCATGACCTGAGTCTGTATCCAGGATCCATTGATTTTGTGTATCAATAGATTTTTTAAACATTTTAAAATGATGCTGCTTACTGCTCTGACCATGGGTTTCAGCTGTAGCAGCCCTAAATGGGAAAATTAGATGCTTCCCATTGGAGCTGCATGCAAAGAGTCACGAGTTATTGGTGCCATCTTAACTAATAAGTATGTTTATGTATAAACCACAGAAGTTAATAAATGAATGGTTTGCTGTTGAATTTTCCTCAGTTTAAATACAGTGAATTCCAATTAACTGGGCCATCAGTTAATCAGAGCAGCCACTTATTTGGAACAACTCTTAAAGAACAAAAGGTAATCAAGAAATTTGCTGGGATTCCGTCAGCCACGTGAACTTGTATGCCAGGCAAGCACACAGGTTGTCAAGAGAACACAGGGGGTAGGTTTGGTCTCATGGATAGTTGGGAGAGAATAATTTACAAGGAAATACACTCAGTAGCCACTTTATTAGGTACATCTGTACACATGCTCGCTAATGCAGATATCTAATTAGCCAATCATGTAGCAGCAACTCAATGCACAAAAACCTGCAGACATGGACAAGAGGTTCAGTTATTGTTCAGACTAAACATCAGAGAAGGGAAGAAATGTGATCTAAGTGACTTCGACCTTGGAATAATTGTTGGTGTCAGACCAGATGGGGTGGTTTAAATATCTCAGAAACTGCTAATCTTGTGAGATTTCCATGCACAGCAGTCTCTGGAGTTTACAGAGAATGGTGGGATAAACAAAAAAAAAGACATCCAGTGAATGGCAGCTTTATGGGCAAAAACTACCTGATAATGTAAGAGGTCAGATGAGAATGGCCAGACTGGTTCAAGCTGACAGGAAGGCAACAGGAACTCAAATAACCATGTAGTGGTGTGAAGAAGAGCATCTCTGGGTGCACAGCACATTGAACTTTGAAGTGGGTGGGCTGCAGCAGCTGAAGCCAACAAACATCCACTTAGTGGCCACCTTATAGGTGCAGTCAGTACCTAATATAGTGGCCACTGAGTGAATATAGAAGAATGGGAATACTTTCCTTGCTGGTATAGACTCAACATGCTGAGTTGCAACCTGCCTTGAAAAAATAATGAAATGTAACTGCTTGAATTTCAATTTCTCGTGTTCGGTATTATCAGCCATATGTTTACCTACTTTATCAGTTTATGTCCTCTTGAAGTTAGTTACACCACTCTTCACTGATACTTCCTGGTTTTAGATCAACTGCAAACTTTATCCCTGCATACACAGGTCTGGGCTATTAATACTGTTACGTACCCCATAACTGGGTTGCCAAACCAGCAGAAATGGATCACTCAGTTGGAGTCTGGATTACTAGAACTAAGAAAGTTTTATTAAAGAAACAAGCAACACAGTAATTGAAAGGATAGTAAATGCAACAGTTCAGCAATGATAAACACACATGTGCACAGAATTAAGATAACAGGATCAATCAAGCTCTATCGTTGTCTAGGGGTAAATGACCAATTTCAAAGTGACACAAAGTCCAGTTCAATTTAGTTCAGTTCGCAGTAATCGTTGCCATGGCGATGGACAACGTGGGGGGAAGGAGAAAGAGAACGAGAACGAATGATCATTCAAAAACGGCTTCCACTCACAGACCTGCGATATTGCTCACAAGCAGCTTTCGGGCGGGTCCTTTGTGATGTCACCTGAGGTCGCCGACTGTGACCCCTCCTCCAGATGCGGTCGATCCTCTGCAGTGAACCCGGCACCCAAGCGAGGGTGGACACACACCGGGTTCCCGCTGATCGTACCTTTCCACCCTGTGCGTTTATGGCCCGGTACTTCCCACCGACTTGTGAGAGGCGCACCGCTTCCAGGGTCTCGTTACCTCGGGTGTCGTGTGTGTCGCCTTAGCGAACCTGTCCCTTTTTATCCCCCTGCTGGGGTATCGCCTGTCCATCACTTCAAACAGTTCAGAGTTCAAAGGGGGAGCCGCTCTAGACAGCTCTCTCTCCCGTCCCTTCATTACACATCTCCAGATCGCCTGTCCATCACTTCAAACAGTTCAGGGTTCAAAGGGGGAGCCGATCTTGACAATACCCAGACTGATGGCTCTTTCATTAACTCCTCCAAATGCTGCTTCATGTTCCTTATCTCTCCTTCCCCCTGAGGACAGGTGGCAGACCAACTGCTGATGCCACTGGTGCTATCCCAGGCCAGCAAACATCTTAATTTATGTGTATTCACGTCACAATACAAATAAAATTGACAGGAAATGTATGTGTTTTTCCAGTTACCTCTCCAATGTGTGCTTGGAAATCTTTTGAAATTGAATCAGCTTGCAGAATTCTCTCTAAAATAAATTCTGCATGTAATGAAGTTTTCATTCCCAATAAATCAGCCAGGATGATTAAATTAAATCTGCATTCCATTGTGCCACCCTTTTGAAGCTATAATCTCAAACTAACATGGACAAGTGGCATAATTTGTTTCACTGTCACTAATGATTCCTTGTTAATCACATGTCTTGGTTATTACTTATCTGTTGTATGTTTTATTTATGAAAAATAATGATGTATTTTATCAAAACCACATTGAATACACTTGAATTTTCACTGAGTGGATGATGCAGTTTGAATGCTTTTGCCAATTGCATTTATAATTATCAGAAAGGAATGGAAAGCAGAAAATTCATTAGACAAGCAAAGAATTTATCTCTTCAGCCATTTCCTATCAGAATTGTGTCATAAACATTAAGGCATTGCATTTTCTTTCCCCAAAATCATTGGGGATAATAAATAGTGTAAAATTCTCACCTCTTTGAAGAGTATTGAGCAAATGCATTATAGATATATTACTCAAGGTTACTTCACTAAGCTGGGAGAATTTGTGTACTTCTGGAAGGCTTTTCAAGAATCTGAATGCAGTTCAGTAATATTTCATGTGTGATTTTTTGCACAGTGCTGATGGTATGATTCTAGGTGGTAAAATGTAGGTTTTCTAAATGCTGTAACTCTTGAATGATGCATTTGTATTTTTGTCAACAATATAACACTACACAACATGATCTCACATTTACGTAAAGTGAATTTCATGTCTGATCCTGGATAACAAAAGTTCAACTTTTATAGGTGTCTATAAATCACTTTGTCCAGAAGCTGGAAAATACACATGGTGACCATATATTCAGTGTTGTAAGAAATGGTATAGAAAGTACATAAGACTGATAAGAAAGAAACTTTATTAAAAGCATTGAAGGAGAAGAAACTAGTTTTGTCCTTCATAGGAACAAACACATATATGTACATTGTGACCTTAGAATTTAAAATTATTATGGGAGCTTGCTAAAATGTACATGTGTCCATAAGTAAGGCACTCATAACTTTGGGAGAGCCTGTAGAAGCAAATCACAGTGTTGTATTTTTCTCAGACCTTGTGCTTTGTTTATCTATACAGGGAAGCTCAGATAATCTGGTATCCTCAGAATTTTGGTGGTGTCATCATTTCCAGGACAACTAGATTCTGTTTCATTTGAAACACTGCAAAAGAAAAGATTGTGTTAATCTCACTCACTTCCTGCCCATTTCTCGTAATCTTGTAAACATCTTGGTGACATCTGTTCTCTCGCTGTAAGAGCATTTTGCTGTTGTATGAAGTGCTTACAGTGAAACCAGGTATATTATGTAGGAAATACCAGACTGCAGATGCTGGCACCTGGAGCAGCAAGAGAACTGCTGAAGAAACTCTGTGGATTGAACGGCATTTGGATGGGGAGAGGGTGGTGCACAGAAAGGAATTGCTGATGTCCTAGGTTGAAACATTGCATCTGGACTAAAAGTGGAAAGAGGAGATGCCATTGTACAGAGAAGAGGGGGAGTGAGATGAACCAGAGGCTGAGGGGACCACTTCCATGCCTAATAGTCTGGTACAATTGCTGAATGGGAGCACCAGTATGTTGAAAGTGAACCTGAAATTCAGGTAGGAGGTCCAATATCCATACATCCCACACTCGGTTCAGGAGCAGTTATTACCCTTCAACCATCAGGCTCCTGAAATGGCATGGTTCATCTCAACTCTGAACTGATTTCACTATCTACAAACTCACGTTCAAGGACTCTACAGCTCATGCCCACAGTATTATTTATTTATTATAATTTTTTTTTTTCATTTGCACAACTTATCTTCTTTTGCACATTGTTTGCTTGCCAGTCTTTAGATTTACATTGACTTAAAGAGAGCATGAGAACAGGGACTGGGCGATTTTAAAGTGAGTGTTAAAAGTAGAGACATGATGCGTTTAAAAGCTTTTTGGAAATGAGGTCCCAGTACATTGAAAAAGAGCCTGAAAACAGGGCTGCAGTAAGATTAAAGAGAACCATGTGAGCCAACTGGCAAATCTGCATTATCTCTGAGCAGTTAGGTTATGGATTGTTAGAGTTTTGCTTTGAATCTCTTTCTATTTTGCTTGTTTGTCAAATTATCAGTTGATATCCAATCAGATGCAGCAGCTAAAGTTGAAAGGACGACATGAGAGCTATAAAAAGGCTGGATCCGTCTTTGGCTACAACCCGGACTCTTTTGAGTTAGTGGTGGAGAGGAGGTCACTAAACACACTGTTATCTATTATGGGCAATCTGACACATCCTCTCCATGACCTACTGAATAAGCAGTGGAGCACCCTTTAGAATCCATTCAGCTCCGCTATCACAAGGATCATTGCAGAAAATTTTTCCTTTCAAATGTAATAATAAATACTTTTATTATTATATTCCACATAAAATATTATTATATTATATAATAATGGAATATTATTATATCCCATATAAAATACTAAAAGCTTTTTCAAGTATATAAAGAGTAAAAGACAGGTGAGAGTAAATATAGTACTGATAGAAAATGATGCTGGAGAAATTGTAATGGGAGATAAGGAGATGGCAGAGGAACTGAATGAGTATTTTGCATCAGTCTTCACTGAGGACGACATCAGCAGTATACCGGACACTCAAGGGTGGCAGGGAAGAGAAGTGTGCGCAGTCACAATTACGACAGAGAAAGTACTCAGGAAGCTGAATAGTCTAAAGGTAGCTAAACCTCCCGGACCAGATGGAATACACCCTTGTGTTCTGAAGGATGTAGCTGTGGAGATTGCGGAGGCATTAGCAATGATCTTTCAAGAGTCGATAGATTCTGGCGTGGTTCCGGAGGACTGGAAGATTGCAGATGTCACTCCGCTATTTAAGAAGGGGGCAAGGAAGCAAAAAGGAAATTATAGACCTGTTAGCATGACATCGGTGGTTGGGAAGTTGTTGGAGTTGATTGTCAAGGATGAGGTTACGGAGTACCTGGAGGCATATGACAAGATAAGTAGAACTCAGCATGGTTTCCTTAAAGGAAAATCCTGCCTGACAAACCTATTGCATTTTTTGGGGGAAATTACAAGAAGGCTAGACAAGGGAGATGCAGTGGATGTTGTATATTTGGATTTTCAGAAGGCTTTTGACAAGGTGCCACACATGAGGCTGCATAACAAGATAAGAGCCCATGGAATTACGGGAAAGCCACATATGTGGATAGGGTGTTGGCTGATTGGCAGGAAACAGAGAGTGGGAATTAAGGGATCCTATTCTGGTTGGCTGCTGGTTACCAGTGGTTTTCCACAGGGGTCCATGTTGGGGCCGCTTCATTTTACATTGTACATCAAAGATTTGGATTATGGAATAGATGGCTTTGTGGCTAAGTTTGCTGATGATACAAAGATAGGTGGAGGGGTCAGTAGTGCTGAGGAAGCAGAGAGTCTGCAGAGAGACTTGGATAGATTGGAAGAATGGGCAAAGAAGTGGCAAATGAAATACAGTGTTGGAAAGTGTATGGTTATGCACTTTGGCAGAAGAAATAAACGGGCAGACTATTATTTAAATGGGGAGAGAATTCAATATTCTGAGATGCAGCAGGGTTTGGGAGTCCTCTTTGAGGATACTGTTAAAGTTAACCTCCAGGTTGAGTCGGTGGTGAAGAAGGCGAATGCAATGTTGGCATTCATTTCTAGAGGAATAGAATATAGGAGGAGGGATGTGATGTTGAGGCTCTATAAGGCGCTGGTAAGACTTCACAGAGTACTGTGAGCAGTTTTGGGCTCCTTATTTAAGAAAGGATGTGCTGGCATTGGAGAGGGTACAGAGAAGATTCACTAAAATGATTCCGGGAATGAGAGGGTTAACATATGAGGAACGTTTGTCCGCTCGTGGACTGTATTCCTTGGAGTTTAGAAGAATGAGGGGGGACCTCATTGAAACATTTCGAATGTTGAAAGGCATGGACAGTGTGGATGTGGCAAAGTTGTTTCCCATGATGGGGGAGTGAAGAAGACTTATGACTTAAGGATTGAAGGGCGCCCATTCAGAACAGAGATGCGAAGAAGTTTTTTTAGCCAGAGGGTGGTGAATCTATGGAATTTGTTGCCACGGGCGGCAGTGGAGGCCAAGTCATTGGGTGTATTTAAGGCAGACGTTGATAGGTATCTGAGTAGCCAGGGCATCAAAGGTTATGGTGAGAAGGCGGGGGAGTGGGACTAAATTGGAGAATGGATCAGCTCATGATAAAATGGCGGAGCAGACTCAATGGGCTGAATGGCTGACTTCTGCTCCTTTGCCTTATGGTCTTATGGTCTTATGGTAATAAGCATATACAGCAGTTCATCTTTGTGCGACAGGAGAACATACATCATAGTACAATAGTCTCTGTTTTATTATTTTGTACATTATTATTGCTGGAAATCTGAAATAAAAGGCAGAAAATGCTGGAACTGCTCAGTTGGTCAGGCAGTATCTGTGGAAAATAAAACAGTTAACATTTCATATTTGAGGCCCTCAGTCAGAATACTGGGTGATGAGGAAGCATAAGATAAAGAACCATGCTTTGTGACCAGAATGATATAAGAAATGGAAAAGACAGGTCTATGATCCTATTTTGAACATGTAGCAGGATGAGGAGAGGTAGATTAAGTAAAATTAAATTGGATTAATTTATTCTTGATATATCATTAACACGAGGAATGATTTTTTAAATTTAGGAGTGCACATAATCTGGTAAAGTTGGATGCCAGTGGATTCTCACACTTGGGTAGAATCTTGTTCAGTATATCTTGTGTGACACACACAAATTGCTGGGGGAACTCAGCCAATCAGGGAATATCTACAGAGGGGTATAAACAGTTGTTGCTTCAGTCTGAGACCCTTCATGAGATCTCAATATGCAGTATCTTGTGACTTTCTGGAAATTGAAGTTCTGAATTAGATTTCATTTTAAGCCAGAACCACAGGCTTTGTTAATAAGCACCTTATTATCCTGTTTGTTCATATTACCTATTTTTGAAGTAATCCTAGATGTGCAGTGTGTAGTAATGGATTTCAAACTTCATTATCTCTCATGAAATTTAAAAAAATAGATCGCCTTGCTAATTGGTTAGTCTGTCAAGAGGAACTAATGGAACTTTATCTTAGAACTCGGATGCTATGGCTGAGGAAATTCTCTTTAGAGCCAAGCTGTTGAAGCGTGGGGTAGATGTGGATACCATGGTCTGCCTATGATTTTCACAAAGGTGAATTTAGTAATATGATATGAAGAGACTGCCATTTGCAATATTATACATGATACTCATGGGTATTTGAAAAGGAATTGAGCAGGAAATGTTATTGCAGCTCAATTCAGTTTGTAGACTGGTAATCAATGAACCTGGGTAAATTATGCAGAGACCCAACTGACATTGGTTCTGGATTTGGAATTCAGTTGTAAGTTAGAAATTAAAAACAAGTTATCATTAGTTAGGATGGCCACAAACTTACTGGATTATCACCAAAATATATCTGTTTTATTCATGGCCTTCAATGGAGAAAATCTGTCATCTTCATCCAGATGGCTAAAATGCAAGTTCCAGTTCAATAAATCTGGTCGACTTGTAATTATCCTTGAAATTGCAAAGATGAAAAATAAATACCATCCTCGTCAGCAATGATAAAATCCTGAAACACAAGCAATATCACAAATATAACTCAATGGCTATGATCTTCAACCCCATCATCTATCCTTCCACCTCATCTAAATAGATGACCAAAGCACCATCCAACATTTCTGATATCAGTCCCAACTATTCCTTCTGTGCATCTTAACTTTGTGTTGTCTTCGCCCAACACAGCTCTTCATAGGGTCAGGTTGTTGCTGGATTCCAAGAGGGGGAATTTCTAGAATGCCTACGAGATGGCTTTTTAGAGCAGCTTGTGGCTGAGGCCACACAAGGATCAGTTATTCTGGATTGGGTGTTTTCAATGATCTGTATTGATTAAGGAGCTTAAGGTGGAAGTTCCAGGTGTCAGCGGTCATGAAGTGTGTGAAGTTATCATAACTAGGAAGAAGGTTCTTGGGAAGCTGAAAGGTCTGAAGGTAGATTAGTCACTTGGACCAGATGGTGTACACCTACAGGTTCAGGAAGAGGTGGCTGAAGAGACTGTGTAGGCATCATTCAAGAATCACTAGGTTTTGGAATGGTTCCAGAATACTAGAAAATTGCAAATGTCACTCCAATCTTCAAGAAGGGAGAGGCAGAAGAATTATAGGCCAGTTAATCGGGCTTTAGTGGTTTGAAAGATGTTGGAGTCAATTGTTAAGGCTGTGGTTTCGGAGTACATTGAGGCACAGGATAAAACAGGCCATAGTCAGCATGGTTTACTGAAGGTAAAATCTTTTTTGACAAATCTGTTGAAACTCTTTGAGTAGATAACAAGCAGGGTAGACAAAAGAGGATTGGTTGATGTTGCGTATTTGGATTTTTAGAAGGCCTTTGTCAAGGTGCCACACATGAAGCTGCTTAACAAACTATGAGCCCATGCTATTACAGGAAAGATTCTAGCATGGATAAAGCTGTGGCTGATTGGCAGGAGGCAAAGAATGGGAATAAAGGGAGCCTTTTCTGGTTGTTTGCCAGTGACCAATGGTATTCCACAGGGGTTGGGACCTATTCTTTTTATGTTATTTGTTAATGATTTGGATAGTGAAATTGATGGCTTTTTTGCAAAGTTTGCAGATGGTACAAAAATAAGTAGAGGGGCAGGTAGTTTTGAGGAGGTAAAGAGACTACAGAAGGACCTAGGCAGATTAGGAGAATGGGCAAAGAAGTGGCAGATGGAATATAATGTCAGGAAGAGCATGGTCATGCATGTTGGTAGAAGAAATGAAAGGATTGACTACTTTCTAAATGGACAGAAAATACAAAAAATAAATGAGGCACAAAGGGATTTGGGAGTCTTTGTGCAGGGTCCCTAGAGGTTAATTTGCTGGTTGGGTCTGTGGTGAGGAAGGCAAATGCAATGTTAGAATTCATTTCAAGAGGACAAGAATATAAAAGCAAGGATATAATGTTGAGACTTTATAAAGCACTGGTGAAGCTTCACTTGGAGTATGGTGAGCAGTTTTGGGCACCTTATCTTAGAAAGGATATGCTGAAACTGGAGAGGCTTCAAAGGAGGTTCATGAAAATGATTCCAGGTTTGAAAGGCTTGTCATTTAAAGATTGTCTGATGGTTTTGGGCCTGTGTTCACTGGAATTCAGAAGAATGAGGGGTGACCTCATTGAAACCTATCAAATGCTGAAAGGCCTTAATGGAATGGATGGGAAGTGGATGTTTCCTATGGTGGGAGAAACTAAGACCAGAGGACACAGCCTCAGAATAGAGGGGCGCCGTCTTTGAACAGAGATGAAGTGGATTTTTATTTTAGCTAGAGAGTGGTGAATCTGTGGAATTTGTTGCCACAGGCCTCTGTGGAAGCCAAGTCTGTATGCATATTTAAGGCAGAAATAGATAGATTCTTGATTGGACAGGACATGAAGGGATACGAGGAGAAGTCAGGAGAATGAGGCTGAGGTGAAAAATGGATCAGCCATGATGAAATGGCAGAGTAGACTGGATGGGCCAAATGGCCAAATTCTGCTCCTATGTTTTATGGTCTTATAGTCTTATAAAGGTTTCAGAAGCTTACTCAAATATTATTGTTTAATTTTTTCTTTTGTTTGTTACCTTGTGGTACTTAATGGATTAGGTACAAAATGATTTTGAAATGTGGTTTACATTTGACTTGTTTCCAATTTGTTGCTGGATTTTTTTCTGGGAATAGTATTGAACTTATTAAGGTTGTGGTATTGAGTCCGGTCTCTTCTTTTTGCCATGTATTCATGATACAATCACACTGGCTCTCCACTCAGCCTTGGAGCATCTGGACAAAAGGCAATACCTAAATCAGGCTGCTGTTTACCAAACACAGCTCTGCATTCAATAATACCATCTTCTCAGTAGTAATCAACAAGCTCTGGAACCTGGGTCTCTGTACCTCCCTCTGCAACTGGTTCCTTGAATTCTTCATCGGGAAACCACAGTCAGTGCTGATGGGAAATAAAATCTCCTCCTCGCTGACAATCAATACAGATGCATGCTTAGTACATTGCTGTCATATCTCTGCACTTATTACTGTATAGATAGGTACAGCTCAAATGCCTTCTATAAAGTCACCTGTGATACAACTGTTGTTGGTGGAGTCTCAAATGGTGACAAGAAGGCATACAGGAGTGAGGTAGATTGGCTGATTGAGTGGTGTCACAACAACCTTATACTTAATGGTGTCACAAGATCTATTGAGTCCTCACAACCAAGAAATTGATTGTGGACTTCAGGAACGGGAAGTTGGGAGAGTAAACATCAGTCCTCATTGAAAGGTCAGCAGTGCAAAATATAAGCAATTTCAAGTCCCTGGCCATCAGTATCTCAGAGGATATATCCTGGGCTCAACATATTAATGCATTTTGAAGGCAAGCCAGGACCTGTACTTCAATAGGAGTTTGAGGAGATTTGGTATGTCAAACGTTTCAAAGGTACATTTAATGTGAGAGAAATGTATACAATATACACCCTGAATTGCTTTTTCCTTGCAACCATCCCCAAAGACTTTAACACATTTCTATGGGTGTACCATAAAGAGCATCCTGACTGGTTGCATCACTGTCTGGAGTCACCAACGCAGGATTGGAAAAAGTCGCAGAGGGTTATAAACTCCAACAGCATAGGCTCTAGCCTCCCACCATCGAGGCCATTTTCAAAAAGTGGCATATATTATGAAGGCCATTCATCATCCCGGATATCTCCTCTTCTCATTACTACCATTGGGGAGGAGGTGCAAGAACCTGATGACACACACTCAACATTTCAGGAATATCTTCTTCCCCTCTGCCAATAGATTTCTGAGAAGCCCATGAACACTATGTCTCCATTTTGCTCTCTTTTTTGCACTATTTATTACTCCTAATGTAACTTATAGTAATTTTATATATCACAAAACAACAAATTTCATGAGATCTGTGAGTGATAATAAACCTGCTGATATAGATTTTAATAGTTTCTACTTATGTTCTTCCCTCCTTTACACTTCTGTTCAAGGACCTTAAAAGGCTCAAGAGTGTTTATGATTTCAACACCAATTTTTTGACAATTTTTTTCTGCATTTTATAATCTGATAGCTATGCCTCTTAGATTGTCCAACAACCAGGTTGCTGAAAGATTAACTCAAAATGCTAGTAATTTGAAAGAAGATTAAAAAGAGAGAACTGGCACGAATTAACTGGTCAGGCACTATCAGTAAACAGAGAAGGAGTTGGAGACCATAAAAGACTACAGATGCTGGAATCGGCAGCAATAAAAAATCTGCTGAAGGAACTTAGTGGGTTGAGCAGTATCTGTGGGGAGAAAGGAATCGTCAATGTTTCGAGATGAAACTCTGCATCACAAATTGAAATAAAATCAACCTTTCAGAACTCAGTAAAAGCATCAACATGAAACATTTTTCTTCTCTATAAATATACTGTTTGACCTACTAAGTGTTTCTGTCGTTTGCTATATTTTTTGCTCTGAAGAACTAAATTGGTTGGGTTGTGCACACAGTCTATCCCTGGTGCTGATGTGAAAAAAAATTTCAAACAACCAATATATAGTATTATCGGTCAAAGTGAATCAAACCTGTTGTGCATTAATATGTGCTGAGAGTCTTGGGAAACCCTAGTATGAAAGATGGACTATGTATTGGATCCATTTGGAATGTGAAGCAGACTGTGGCAGAAAGGAGTGAGCCTTAACAATTTCAGATGAGCGTGTGGGGAACATATTTTGCTAAATATATTTGCATCCACTATAATTAGAGAAATGCGCAGCACAGAAATGAGCGGGCCAATGTTAAAAACAAATGAGAAAACCTGCAGTCGCTAGAAATCCAAGCAACACACACACACACACACACACACACACACAATTCTGGAGGAACTCAGCAGGCCAGGCAGCATCTATGGAAAAAAATAGTCAATGTTTTAGGCCAAGACCCTTCAGCAGGAGGACCTAAATTAAGCTTGTATCTCCCTCCTATCTGAGTACCTATACAAATGTCTATAAAACATTATATCTTGCCTCTACTACTTCACCTAGCAGCTTGTTCCAAAAATTCAGAATGCTCTGTGTGGAAAAACTTGCCCCTCAGATCTACTTTAAATTCTGCCTCAACTCACCTTAAACCTGTGACTTTTATTTCTAGATTCCCCAACCCTAGGGGAAATATTCTGACTATCTTCCACATAGTTTTATATATCTCTTTTAGGTCACTCCTCATCCTCCTACATTGCAGTCAAAGTAAACCTTGCCTATCCAATATTTCATAAAGGCTACAACCCTCCAATCTTGGCAACATCCTGGTGACTCTTTTCTCAACTCTCGCTGTTGCTTCCACATCCTTCCTGTAGTATTGCAACAAGAAATGTATAATACTTAACAGTGCTTTCTCACTTATATTTTGTATAGCTGCAACACAAGAATATAAGATGTAGGAGCAGCATCAAACAATTCAGCCAATCGATTCTGCTCTGCCATTCCGTCATAGTTGACTCATGATTCTCCTGAACCCCATTCCACTGTCTTCTCCCCGTGACCTTTGATACACTTACTAATCAAGAACCTATCAACTTCCACTTTAAATAATCCGATATCTCAGATATCAAATGAAAACCAAATTCCTTTTTAGTTAGAATTAATGAGATTCATTTAGATAACCTTTATTACTCCAATTTCTTTAACTAATTAGATTTAGTGTTGATTCCTATCTAAAGGTTTACATTTCCTTTTTAATTATCCCTAATTAGTTAGGAAACTAATTGAATTCCCATCCTTAAGTATTTTGGTTAACGTCAGTTTCAGTTCAGGTCAGTATGTCTATGAATTCAGAATCAGGTTTATTATCACTGGCATGTGACATGAAATTTGTTAACTTAGCAGCAGCAGTTCAATGCAATACATAATCTAGCAGAGAGAGGGAGAGGAAAAATAACAATAAATAAAATAAAACATAATAAATAAACAAGTAAATCAATTACATATATTGAATAGATTATTTAAAAAAATGTGCAAAAACAGAAATACTGTATATTAAAAAAAAAGTGAGGTAGTGTCCAAAGCTTCAAAGTCCATTTAGGAATCGGATGGCAGAGGGGAAGAAGCTGTTCCTGAATCGCTGAGTGTGTGCCTTCAGGCTTCTGTATCTCCTACCTGGTGTAACAGTGAGAAAAGTGCATGCCCTGGGTGCTGGAGGTCTTTAATAATGGACGCTGCCTTTCTGAGACACCGCTCCCTAAAGATGTCCTGGAAACTTTGTAGGCTAGTACCCAAAATGGAGCTGACTAGATTTACAACCTTCTGCAGCTTCTTTCGGTCCTGTGCAGTAGCCCCTCCAGACCAGACAGTGATGCAGCCTGTCAAAATGCTCTCCACAGAGCAACTATAGAAGTTTTTGAGCATATTTGTTGACATGCCAAATCTCTTCAAACTCCTGAGAAAGTACAGCTGCTGACTTGCCTTCTTTATGACAGAGGGTCTTGGCCCGAAACGTCGATTGTACCTCTTCCTAGAGATGCTGCCTGGCCTGCTGCATTCACTGCAATTTTTGTGTGTGTTGCTTGAAATGCCAGCATCTGCAGATTTCCTCATGTAAGGTTATAGACATGCGTTGTCACATATACAACGAATTGCAGATACAGATTTTAACTGTAACTCTTTACAAAACATGTCTATGAATGTTCTCAGTCATCCAGGTCATTATATATGAAGCAGTAGTAAATCAAGGCAACTGGACTTTCTGTGTTGTCTAGAAGACGTATTGCCACTCATCCGAGAGACTTCTGTTCTTATCCGTGGTGAGTAGCTTTCCAACTTATAAACACTAAGCTGCAATGAGAACTGCACAGATCTATCATAAGACAAAACAACCATTTCAGAAGCAGATGGCCCGACATAGGGGGGCTAGCACTTCAGATCCAAATTTGGATATATATCTACACCTAAAGGACAAGAGACACGCCTTTGATAATAACAATGTGCATATTTTTGAAAGGGAGGACAGGTGGTTTGAAAGAAGGGTTAAAGAAGTGATCTTTGTCAAACTGGAAAACCCACCCCTGAACAGAAGGAGTTGGGTACGACACCACCTATCGGCTACTTACAATGCAGTCCTAACATCTCTACCCAGGTGTCTCCACAACAATTCACATCTCCATCCATGTAAAGATAAGACTAATGACCCTCTCAGTATCTCTACGACTCTTAATGGCCTTCTTCTTGTGTTTTTTATGGCAGCTGGCAAACCAGCTTTAGATAGATAGATAGATAGATAGATAGATATACTTTATTGATCCCGAGGGAAATTGGGTTTCGTTACAGCCGCACCAACCAAGAATAGAGCATAAATATAGCAATACAAAAACCACAAACAATCAAACAACAAAATGCAAACTATGCCAGATGGAAAAAAGTCCAGGACCAGTCTACTGGCTCAGGGTGTCTGACCCTCCACGGGAGGAGCTGCATGTTCGATGGCCACAGGCAGGAGCGACCTCCCGTGCCGCCCAGTGTTGAATCTCGGTGGAACGTGGCCGAAGTCCAACAGTAAAAAGTTCAACTTTAAGGTGCATTACCGCCATCTGCTAGACTTGTGGTGTTTCGATTTCAACCAAATATGTCCTGGAGTACTCTACTTTAGACAATCTAGTTCAGCCTGCATATCACTATTTGCATCACTCTGTAATTGCAATTCCTCTTGCGAATGCTCTATGCGCTCATTAGATAGCAGTGCCGCAAACTGCTTTCCTTCCCTAATTTTTGTCACGTGGTTTTCAAGTAATTGCATTTCCTCAATTACATTGATTTCATCTGCATCATTTGTAAAACTAAAATCTTCTTGTTTAAGAACATTAATTATCGCATGCTTAACTTTTAAAATTGCTGTTTTTCAAGTCTATCTGCTATTTCCAAGTTTTCCTTTTCTTGAATCATAGCCTGTAATTGTTTACTGATATCTCGAAGTTCTTCTTCATTTGTTTCCATGTTCTCATTTTATAATCTGAATGTGGATAATTCACTTTGCAACAATTCCTTTTCCTTTTGTAACTTTGTAATAAGTTCCTCCATTTTTCCAATCTCTTTTCCAACTCACAGTTGTTCTTATTGAGTACTTTTGTTTGTTGTTGGAGTTCTGCACAGTTACCCTGGGTTTCAACCACGTTTCTTATATACATAAAATCTGAGGTTTTTCCTTAAGTTCTGATACATATTTCTTAAATTCTTGACCATTTGCGATAAGACTGCTTGCATTCCATTGTAAAATGGATACTGCCATTAATATCCCACCTCTTCGCCTGTGGACTGTTTGATCCTCCATTCAGCATTTCTTTGACTACTTCCCACCTAAGCCCTGTAATACCAAGATATTGTTCTGCAGACTTGACTATAATTTTAATTTTTTCAGTTCTTTTGTTTGTTTGCGCTGAATAGTTAATTTCATCTACTAGAAACAGTACAAAATCCTTTCTCCTCATTATTAGTGTATCCTTATTTATCATATTGCAACCCTCAGAATTCACCGATTTATTATTCCCTGTATTTGTTTGCTTGATAGCCTTCGCCTATTCAGCAAATCCTTTCACTGCATCTGCGTAACTGATCCCTTGAGTTACTTTAACATATTGTACCTCAGCTGCCTTCTTGCTATTAATGTACCCTTGATAAGCTGTGCTTTGTTCCTCGCCACAATTGCAGCATTTCAGCCTAGCTCCCGCCTCACATTTCCCATATTTATGTTCTCTGACGCATCTCCTACATCTTTGTTTCCCTCTGCAGAACCACCGCAATATGCCCGAATTTCTGACGTTTAAAGCATCTTAAAGGCGGTGTTATATATATTCTGACCTCATAACACGTATACCCTAAATAAACTTTAGTCGGCAATCTTTCTTCATCAAAGTTGATCATAACCAATAAACTATCACACTTTTTCCCGTTTCTTGTAACTTTCAAACGTTTGGCCTCAATAATTTTTGCTCCTTTTATGTTCTGTTTAATCTCATCCATAGTAACTTCTGTTGGTATCCCTGAAATAACTCCTCTAGTCCACTTTCTATTGTTGGGTATTGAGCATTGTACTTTTTTGCCGTCTATTTAATTCAATCTTATCACTTTGCCTTGCTGAGCACTATCCCAACAAATGACTAATAGCAATCCATTTCGTAAAATCTTTGCTCTTTTGACCTCGCCTATAAGTTTGTTGATTATCTAGGAAACTTTGTCACATGGTGTGAGCAGAATTATCTGCAGCTTAATGTGAAAAAGACTAAGGAGCTGGTGGTAGACCTGAGGAGAGCTAAGGGACCGGTGACCCCTGTTTTCATCCAGAGGGTCAGTGTGGACATGGTGGAGGATTACAAATACCTGGGGATACGAATTGACAATAAACTAGACTGGTCAAAGAACACTGAGGCTGTCTACAAGAAGGGGCAGAGCCGTCTCTATTTCCTGAGGAGACTGAGGTCCTTTAACATCTGCTGGAAGATGCTGAGGATGTTCTACGAGTCTGTGGTGGCCAGTGCGATCTTGTTTGCTGTTCTGTGCTGGGGCAGCAGGCTGAGGGTAGCAGACACCAACAGAGTCAACAAACTCATTCCTAAGGCCAGTGATGTTGTAGGGATGGAACTGGACTCTCTGACGGTGGTGTCTGTAAAGAGGATGCTGTCCAAGTTGCATGCCATCTTGGACAATGTCTCCCATCCACTACATAATGTATTGGTCAGGCACAGGAGTACATTCAGCCAGAGACTCATTCCACCGAAATGCAACACAGAGCATCATAGGAAGTCATTCCTGCCTGTGGCCATCAAACTTTACAACTCCTCCCTTGGAGGGTCAGACACCCTGAGCCAATAGGCTGGTCCTGGACTTATTTCCTGGCATAATTTACATATTACTATTTAACTATTTATGGTGTTATTACTATTTATTATTTATGGTGCAAGTGTAATGAAAACCAATTTCCCCCGGGATCAATAAAGTATGACTATGACTATGACAGTCTTCGTCAAATGAATCGGGTTCCAATCACCAGAAGATGCCCCGTCTTTGCTCAGTTTTATAATTGCTTTAATCTTGTCTTCTTTCCATTGTTTTGCTATCCTATTTTGATCCTCACCTGATTCCTCAGAGCTTGACATCTCATACCTCTGTTTTCTTTTCTTACTCTTTCCACTCCATTCCTCTTTCCCGCCAACCTGCATCTCTAATTCACTTCCACTATCCGGTTCACCTCTGACCAAAACTCTCTGCCTCTCTGCCGCCTTACTCCTCCTGCCGGTTCTTGTTGCTTAGCCAGCCACAGTCTCCTTAACGGCCTTCTTGTGATTGCTATACCTTTAAAGAGCTCATAGAGTTCATAAGCCAGAAATCTAGTCACCATGGATTAGAATTGATGAAGCTTCTCGGATGAGTGGCGAAATGTCTTCTAGACAACACAGCAAGTCCAGTTACCTTGATTTACTACTGCTTGATATTTTCCAAGACAATTGTTATTGTAGTCTGTGCTTTAAACTCAGAAAGAGTTGCATATGTGTCTTTAATGAGATAACAACCTTGTTAATTGTCATCATTCATGAATGATTGGGAATGCAGTTTAAGGCATCCTGCTTCAAATTCAAGTCACTGGCTTGTTGGATTTACTGTTTGAAGAATGTTACTAAATAAAGACATACGTTGCTGTATTTCATTTAGTCTGGTTGCAATGTGCTGATTGGGAATGAGTGAATTCGTGTTTTACCTGGGAGCATAATATAACTAAGTACCATTCATTTCTATGGTTAGGCGCTATACAAACAACAGATAAGACATCCAGTGATTCATTATGCTTTGCTGGCATTTTAAGGGAGGTTTGAAAGGGTGTGTTACTTAGATGACCCTGTCTGTCTGTGAGTGAATTGCACAGATATAATTTTGTTTTGAAGAAAGAATTGACTTAAAGAGCGCAGCCAGGCTAATGTAGGTTTTCAGCATTATCTCGAATATATCAAGTAACGACTTTGAAATGTTTGGGGAGGGGTGTCCCAGGGAATGTTAATTCTGTTGTATTAACCTCAACTGTCCAGAAATTAAATATTAATCTCCTGAACCCAGGAAAAAAACAAGGGATTTAGGAATGTATTCTGAATTTTGTTTAACGGTTATGAAAATATTAGTAATTGGGAAAATATATGGCTTAGTTGAGAATATAACCACATTTGGGGGGTTATATGGGAAGCAGGGTTTGAGAGTCGGCACAACATTGTGGGCCGAAGGGCCTGGAATGTGCTGTACTATTCTATGTTCTATGTTCTATAATGTTGAAAGATAGAGGTCACGTACAAAAACATTCAGATGCATAGGCTATACACCAAGTGCTGGGTAATAGAATCAGTATAGATGGGAACTGAATGGACAGCTTGGAATGCCGAGCTGAAAGGGCTATTTCTGTGTTGTATAACTCTTTGAATTTAGGAGCCTGTTAGATACAGGGGTTATGACCAAAGAAAAAATGGCTGGAGTCACTTAGCACTTTAGTGCAAGGGTGTTTATTAGGTGCATTAAAAATCAAACTGAGAACAATTAGTAAACATAGAGAAAAGAAAAATACCAATATTTACAAAAAGATATCTGCAATAATAGTTTTGTACTTATACTTGTCCAGTGTGAACTCCCAGTGCCCCAATCTCTCCCTCACTGAGGGTGATGAGCTCCCTTTTATTCAGCGTTAGGACATCCCATCTTTAATTATCATCAAAGTTACCTTAAGACGACACATGAATTAAAATTTGTTGCACCCCACAATGTAATTACAATCACGTTCCAAATTAAACAGAAGTATCTACCTTAAATACCGTATACAGACAACATGTACATTTGTACACACCCTCAGTACTAAAGAATTGGAATATTCTACCATGCATGGTGGGAAAGGCACCATAAAGCCATCCCGAGCACATCAGCTCAGTTCAGAACCCACTATGAGAATATACAGGGGAAGTAATTGAAATGCGTACATGACCGGGTAATGACAAGACAATGTTTGTGTGTGAGCAAATGGCATGTGCAAGGAATGCATTTACCGAGTGCTGTCTGAAACAGAGCAAATTTGCAGCTCTCCCAGTAGCAGTGACAAGTGGGGTGCCGACAACAACCTGGCCCTGAACACCCAGGAGACCAAGGAGATCATTGTGAACTTCAGACATGCTAGGAGTGACATTCACGTCCCCATCTACATCAACGGAGCTGTAATGGAGTGTGTATCAAGCTTCAAATTCCTTGGTGTCACATTTCTGAGGATCTCACCTGGTCCCTGAACTCCTCCATCCTGATCAAAAAGGTGCAACGGCGCCTTTATTTCCTGCAGACCATCAAAAAGCTCACCTCTGTCCCAGGATACTGATAGACTTTTACCGCTGTACCATTGAGAGCATACTCACCAACTGCATCTCAGTGTGGTATGGCAATTGTCCCATATCAGACCGCAAAGCACTCCAGCATGAGGTGAAAACTGCCCAGCGGATTATCGGCACCCAGTTGCCCAGCATTGAGAACATCTACCATAAAGGCTGTCTGGGCAGGGCGAAAAGCATTATCAAGGATGCATCTCACCCTAACCATGGACTTTTTACTCTCCTCCCATCGGGTAGGCGCTACAGGAGCCTCTGCTCCCGCACCAGTAGGCACAGGAAGAGTTTCCTCCCTGAGGCTGTGACCCTGCTGAACCTCACATCACAGCGCTAAGCACAAAATAATCTGCAGATGCTGGGGTCACCTGGAACCTACCAGCCTTCTCCTTCCCACCCTCCCCCCACCTTCTTTATAGGGCCTCTGCTCCTTCCCCCTACAGTCCTGATGAAGGGTTCCGGCTCGAAACGTGGATGCTTTTCCACGGATGCTGCCCGACCTGCTGAGTTCCTACAGCACTAAGCAGTATCGCATCCGTATTGTACTGTCTCAGTACTTTTATATTTGTGTGCTGTAGCACTTACTTTTTAATCGCAGTTATTTTATAAATAACACTATTCTTTGCATTTCTGGTCAGATGCTAACTGCATTTTATTGGCTTTGTATCTGTACTTGGCAGAATGACAATAAAGTTGAATCTAATCTAATCTAATCTACAAACGTAGTATCTGGAGACTCCATACTTTGGCCCAATTGAACTGATAACAGCTTCTAACAAACTACGTTAAGGAGCTGGAACTGGAACTGGATCAACTCTGGAACATTTGGGATGCCGAGGGGGTGATAGATAGGACATATAGAGTGGTAGTTACACCCAAGGTGTAAGGCATAGTAAACTAGGTGACAGTATGGAAGGGGAAAGGAGTTAAAGAGTCAGTGCAGGGAAACCCTGTAGCCATCCCCCTAAACAACAGGTATATCACTTTGGATTCTGTTGGTGGGGGGGCGCGGGGGTGACCTAACAGAGGAAGGTCACAGCGGTCAGGTTCCTGACACTGAGCCTGCCTCTGTGACTCAGAAGGCAAGGGGTAAGAAGAGGTAAACTGTGGTGATAGGGGATTCATTACTTAGGGGAAGGGACAGGAGGTTCTGTGGGCAAGAACGAGTTTCCTGGATGGCATGTTGCTTCCAAGGTGCAGGATATCTCAGATTGAGTCTTAAGTGGGAGGGCATAAGATTTTTGGATCATTAGTCTGTCTTCCAGGAAAGGTGGGACCTGTACAGAAGGGATGTGGGTGGGATCCATAGATTTTTATCTACATTCTTGTATAACCTAATTGTCCAGTTTCAGGAAAAAATATTACCTCAGTAGCTGAATCAGTTTTATTATCACCGATATATGTTGTAAAATTTGTTTGTGTTGTGGCATAGTACTGTGCAAGACATAAAACATTACTGGGTTGCAATAAAAATAAAAATGAAAAAGTAGTGCAAAAAAGGAATAGTGAGTTCATGGACCATTCAGAGATCTGATAGAAGAGGGGAAGAAGCTATTCCTAAAACATTGAGTTTGGGTCTTCAGGTTCCTGATGGTAGCACTGAGAAGAGGTCATGTCCCGGGTGGTGGGAGTCATTCGTGCTGAATGACTGCTTATTCAGGCACTGCCTTTTGAAGATGTCCTTGACAATGAGGAGGGTCATGTCTGTGATGGAGCTGGCTGAGCCTACAAGCCTCTGCAGCTTCCACAGATTGGAGGGCCTGATGCAATCAGTCAGACTACCTGTACTCTGATTCCAAAAGTCTGGGATTTGTGTAAATGCTGGAAAGCACAATGAAAATGAGGTCTCATTCATGCCTTGCTCCAGCTGCTGCACACTGAAACAGTCACCCTATCTACAAGGTTTCTGTGTCATTTTTTATATTAGTCTCTTGTCTTGTTCTTCCATTCGTGAAGTGTTTTTTTTTGTAGCTGTTATAGCAGATATAGCTGTTGGCTTGACTTTGGCATCCCATAGCTCGTAGTCAGGGTGTTCACATGAATGACCATTTACGGTAAAACTCTGAAGTCCGTTGTTGGACTACTTGGCGGTTCCTGTGGTTCAGCATCTGTTTAACAGTTGATGTTTCCTGCCCTTCTGTGAAGCCCTACATCCCATGCTCTTGTGAAGTTTGCTGAGGCTTTAGTTCCTGAATACCTGTGAATCTCGCTGGGTTCGATACTGTGTAATATCCTTCAGGAAAATCTGTCAATTAAGTAGTGCCAGAGTGCTGAATGCTTCAGGTTAATGAAGTCATATTGTATTTAACTCTTCTCTGCTTTGCTTCATTTTGGATACAGATGTGAAGAAGCTCAGCAGAATCAGTGAATAGGTTATGAATTTTAGAGCTTGGGAGTGACAGGCAACATCAGGATCACTTTCAACACCTACTGAAGCAAAATTTGAAATGAGAACTGAAATGCAGAAATCACTCATCAAGTCAGCCAGCGTCTGCGAAGAGGCAAACAGAGTTAATGTTTCAGGTTAATCACCGATCATCAGAACTGTAAAATAAAGCAAGTTCACATTTGCTGAGAATGCACAAACAGGGAGTCCATCGATAGGGGAAAGACCAGGAAAGATGAAGAGAACAAATAATGTTTCTGTTTTTTGAAAGGGTTATTTCTATTGAGTGAATAGCAAAAGGCCTGTCACCAAGGATAATTACCAGAAGATGGGTGGGGTGTGGAGGTGCGGCGAGGCAAAATATTTAAATGTTGGGCATGAATATAGTTCAGGAGATTCCTGATAGCATCTTATTCTCTGACCAACATTTGCTTTTAAATACTGAGTGAGGAATAGACGACCATGGGTTTTTAGCTAGAGGCAAGACTTTAACCCAATGAATGGCTCAGCTCTACAGAAAGGGAGGGGAAAGTTTCCAAGAGCAAAGATATCAATAATTAAAGAAGCAGACAGGTGTTTTATTGGCTGTATTTGTGATTCCTGCATGATAGCTTTCCTCTTTAGAGTCCTTGTTAAAGAATGACTGAGCGATTAAAATATACTCTGGAGGAGAGGGTGGAGAGGTCATGGTCCAAGTTGGTATTAATGATGCAACACAATCAGTAAAAGAGCACCACAAGGATGTGTGTTTGGCCTACTGTTTACCTTTATTCATTTTGTAATTTAAGAAATTTTACGTCTTTATACTATGTTGCTGCTGCAAAAACAATGAATTTCATGTCAAGATAGTGATAATAATCTAGATTCTAATTCGGACAGTTAGAGAAGAATGAGGTCCTGCAGCTGTGAAAAGCCTAGGGAGCTGGACCTCAGATTTAGCACTTGCTCATTGTTCACTAGTGACTGATGTAGCAACTATAGAAATAAGGGATTAGTACAGATGAATGCATGATGGGGAGATGGTGCAGGAGGCTTTACATTTGTGGGACATTGGGACAAGTTCTACGGAAATAGGACCCGTGTAGGCTGAGCAGTTTGCACCTCCATAGGGCTGGGACCAACCAAGGTCCTCTTAGGAGGTTTTGCTGTGAGAAAAAGTTTAAAAATATTTGGTCAAAGAATAGATTGATTGATTGATTGATTAAGCGAGCAATTCTTGACCTATTGTAGATAGTCTGGCCAGTTAGACAGAAAAATAGAATTTAGTTTAAG
This sequence comes from Mobula birostris, assembly GCF_030028105.1. Classification (NCBI taxonomy): domain Eukaryota; kingdom Metazoa; phylum Chordata; class Chondrichthyes; order Myliobatiformes; family Myliobatidae; genus Mobula; species Mobula birostris. Next base: position 31,751,627 of record NC_092391.1, on the reverse strand, counting down.
CAAATAACACATTCAGGGAGGTGCAACAAGATAAGGGAATATACTGTCAATGGGAGAATAATGAGTAAGGTGGAGGTGCAAAGGGATTTTGAGGTGGAGATCCAGTGATCTTTAAATTTAGCTCGACAAATCAGTAGCTGATTATAAGGACACTCAAAAGGTTTTCATTTTGATTGAGTCATAGAATATAGGAGCAGGAAGATCTTGCTAGATGAACTCAACGCCTTCTATACACGCTTTGAAAGGGAGAACATATCTACGGCTGTGAAGATCCCTGCTGCACCTGATGACCCTGTGATCTCCGTCTCAGAGGCCGATATTAGACTGTCTTTAAAGAGAGTGAACTCCCTCAAGGCAGAAAGTCCCAATGGAGTACCTGGTATGGCTTTGAAAACCTGTGCCAGCCAATTAGCGGGAGTATTCAAGGACACTTTCAACCTCTCACTGCTACGGGCAGAAGTTCCCACTTGCTTTAAAAAGGCAACAATTATACTAGTGCCAAAGAAGAATAATGTGGGCTGCCTTAACGACTATCGCCCGGTAGCACTCACATCGACAGTGATGTGAGGTTGGTTATGACTAGACTGAACTCCTGCTTTAGCAAGGACCTGGACCCATTGCAATTTGCCTATCGTCACAATAGGTCAACAGCAGATGCAATCTCCATGGCTCTTCACACGGCTTTAGACCACCTGGACAACACAAACACCTACCTCAGGATGATGTTCATCGACTATAGCTCAGAATTTAATACCATCATTCCCACAATCCTGATTCAGAAGTTGCAGAACCTGAGTTTCTGTTCTATCTGTCACAATAGGGCAAAAGGCCTTGACCTGTCACATTCTTTTTCTGAAATTCAATGCTTAGTCTTTATCTTTTAAGACTTTTACCTTCACATTTTATGTTCTGTTATTTGAAATCCCCTGTTATTACGGGGATTTCTCAGACTGAAAGGTCAACTTCTGGTGTTCATTTAATAACGCTTTTTTGCCATCTCTCTCTCAAGCTTAAATGGTGCCTGTATCTGGTAATACTCAAAATTAGTGATGATTTCTTTGTTTCATGCCATACAGGTTATCTAATGTTTAACACGCTGTGTATAAAGAACTGGTTTGATCTTTCAGTTTCATTAGGCCAATGCATATTTTCAATTCAGTCAAGATCAAAGTGGTTGCAGGAGGCGATGTGGTGGTTAAGAAGGCTTATGGAATGCTTGTTTTTATTAGTCAAGGAATTGATTTCAAAAGTCAAGTGGTTATGTTGCAACTTTATAGAACTCTGGTTAGATCACATCTGGAGTATTGCATACAGTCCTTGTCACCCCACTGTAGGACGGATGTTGAGGCATTGGAGAGGGTGCTTAAGAGATTAATCAGGATGCTGCCTGGTTAGAGGGATGTGCTATCATGAGAGGATGGACAAACTTCGGTCATTTTTTTCTGGCGTGTCAGAGGCTGAGGTGAGATCTGAGAGAGGTTTACAAGTTTATGAGAGGCTTAAGTATGGTAGATAGGTAGTATCTTTTTCTACCAGGTTAAAGATGTCTAATACCAGAGGGCATATATTGAAGGTGAAGGGGGATAGGTTCAAAGGGGATGTAAGGGCTAAGTTTTTTACTCAGCGAGTGGTGGATGCCTGGAATGCGCTGCCAGGTATGGTGGTAGAGGGAAATAAATTAGAGGCTTTAACAAGACAATTAGGTAGGCACATGACTATGAGAAAAATGGAGGGATATGCGCACTGTGTAAGTAAAAGGGATTAGGTTCTGGGTTTTTAAGAATTTACTTTTTTGCTGCTTCGACACAACATTGTGGGCCAAAGTGTCCGTTTCTGTGCTGTACTGTTCTATGTACTATGTTCTATCAGCACCATTCTTGCCATTCTTGTGGTGAGAGCAGATAATATGCAGCTGTGGTGTCCTGTTCATAGAGCACTCAAACTTGCTCTTACATTATGCAGCGTCAGTGTTAACTGAGGAATAGGAGCTGTGAAAACTGACTGCTAGGAACACGAGGCTGCCATCCGTTTGAATGCAACCATGGCTGTGAATCCCGTGAAAATAGCGCCGGCCACCCACAAGCCGAAATAGGGAAATTAATAACGGAGAATATGGGAAATGCCAAGGACTCTAAACAAGTATGTTGCAGTTATTTGCAGAGCACAAGACAGTAGATCTATACCAAGAGGAACTTAAAACAATTAATATCACAGGAGGGAAAGTACTGGGCAAATAATGGTATTAAAAGCTGACAAATCCTCCAGATCTGATGGGCTGCAATCAACGTTTCAGCTGAGAGAGCAAATGCATTGTTTGTGACCTCCATAAATTCTGGAAATATCACACGGCAGTAGGAAACAGCAACTCTTAACAGCTTGTTCAGGAAGGTCATGAGATAAGAGGAAACTCTGGTTTGCTTAGCCTAACATTACTCGTTGAGAAAATTGGGAAGATTATAAAGGAAGTAGTGATAGGATGCTCAGAAAAGTAGAACATGTTCAGGCAGAATCATCATGATTTAATAAAAGAGAAATTGCAATTTAGTATTTATTTATGGAGATAACTGATAGGGTAGATGTAGGATAGGGGTTCACAACCTTTTTTAAGCAATGGGTCCTTTCCATTATCCTGAGGGGATGGGGGTGCCCGTGGACCCAAGTTGGGAGCCCTTGGTGTCAGGGATTCTGTGGTTTACAAAAGGTATTAGCTTAAGTGTCATCCAAAAGATGCAATACAATTGAGGTTGACCATTAAACATTTTGCATACATGAAACACATGTAACGAATATCAAATAGTGAGAGGAAACAGATGATTTTCATGATAATAAATTGAAATGTGTTGGGTAGCTCAAGACCAGCCTCAGTTATTGACATCCTCTAATTGGTGACTTGAAGAGAATGGGCATACGGCATCAAAGTGAGTTGAGGATAGAGAAAAAAAGATAAGCCATGAAATGCCTAGAGTTTTCAAGGGGTTATATGTCTGTTGTCTGAATAGACTTAAAGTTAGCAATAAATATATAACAAGCTGGGTTGGGTTGAACTGACCTGGACTGAATACAACTGGAATCTTTCAATGTCTTTGGCGATTTGGCGTTTTATATTCTATGTTTTTCACTCATTTTTTGCCACTTACACAATTTGTTCTTTTATTTGCGTGATGGGGCTTTGATATTTTCCTTTGACTGAGTTCCATGGTGTTTTATGTTTCTTAGCTGTCTGTGGGAAGATGAATGTCAGGGTTGTGTACTGCATAAAAACTTTGATAATAAATGCACTTTGATAATGTAGGGAAGTGCAAGAATAGTGATTTGGATAGGCTAGAAAAGGAGGGCATTATTAGAATAATGTGGGACTCAGAGAGTTCCAAATATCCGTGCACAAGTACGGCAACAAAAGCAGCATGCAGTTTCCGTGTAGTAAGTGGCTAAAAACAATGGTACTCATTTTTGCTAAAGAGCTTGGAGCAGAGGAATGGGAAAGTCTTGCTACAATATGCAGGTCCCTGGTGGCATTGTATTTGGAGTACATTCCTGGTCTCACTGTTTAAGGAAGGACGATCTTGCTTAGTGATTGTGTATCAGAGGTCAATCAGATTGATTTTATAAATGAGTCAGGGACCTTCAGGAGGACGCATTGAGCACATGTGTTTATTCTCTCTGGAAATCTGAAGATTGAGAAAATATCTGAATAAAAATAAAAAGATCTCGGGAAGCTTGACACTGAAGACATTGTGAGGATGTGTCCCCTGTTGTAGATGTCTGCAACTGAAGGGACATGTATAAACATTTGAAAAGAATGTTTTGAGCATTGCGAACATTTAAAATTCCCTGCTCCAGAGAGCTGGTGGATAATTGAGGCATAAAGTATGCTCAATGCTGAGAATGGGCAAATCCTCGCACTCCAGGGAGGTTGAGGACCTTTGGAATCAGTCAGGAATGTGGAGTTGAACATAAGGGAGAAAAGAACTGAAGCATGAGCATGAGACTAGATTAGGTAGAGTGGTAGGAGGGATATACAAAGGATAAAATCTGGCACAGATTTGGCCAAATGGATCATGTTGCTTCTAAAAATATATATAAGACCAGGAGTGGACCAGTTCTCAAGCCTGTCCCACCACTGAATAAAAAACCAACTCCAATTTCTCACCAAGCGCCGATATACCTTAAAATCATTAAGTTTGATTTCTTTTGTTTCCTTGATTTGCTGATTTAATTATCAACAAACCATCATTTTTTGACTGAGTGTAAAATGCCACTGAGATGTGACATCTTAACTTGGAATTGAAGAACAGTGGAATGCATACTTTAGGCTTCATTAATCAGGTTAACTCTTTCATATCTTCATGGAGAGCCACAGTGAACTTTTGTTCTCACTGGTATTAATAAAATCTATTAAACTAAAAAGTACATAGCTAAAATAAAATAAAACCAGAACTAGGCAGTGGATTAGGCAGCATCTGTGGAGAGGAACAGACTGATGAAAGGTCATTGACCTGAAGAAGTAATTTTGTGTTTCTCTCTCCACAGCTACTTCCTGACTTGCTGAGAGTCTCGAATGTTTTTTTCTCATTTTTATTCCAGATTCCCTGTGCTGGCAACATTTTGCTTTTCAATTTAAAAATTAGAAGTGTATATCATAACCTTTCTCTTGTTTTTATTCGGAGAAGGAGATAATTGAATTTTTTCTACAAATATCGTGGCAAAGCTATCAGTCTATCATTTGTTCATTTCGTAGCTTAGGCCAAGGATAAGATTGAATGTGATGCTCCATTGGCTTCAGAACGGGCAAGAGCTCTTGTATAAAATAGGAATATTAACAGCAGTTGAAAATAATGAAGCTGTTGCCTGTTGTCCTGAGCACGTTGCTGAATATTTGCCAACATATAAGAGACTAGTGGAGATTGTCTCCTGTATTGAAGACATTGCTCTGCATTGTTCTTAATTTTTGGACACCAATTTACCCAATTTAGCAGTGGGGACAATTATAGTGAATCTATACAGAGGTGGGTGGGGAGGCAGAGATGGATGCAGTAAGTCCCAACACAGGCTTTGACACCTAACCAGGCTAACCAGAGGGATGCCAGTAGACTATGGCAGGGTCTAAATGAGGTCACTGGGCGCAAAGAAAAGGCTGGGAGTATCAATAACTGCGGCGCTTCTCTTCCTGACGAACTTAACGTATTCTACGCAAGATTCAAACAGGAGAGGATCCAGACTTGGTGGCATCGAGATTCATCATCACCGAGGAGGACGTTAGAAGGGCCTTCCTGAAGATAAATCCAAGGAAGGCGAAGGGCCCAGATGGCGTCCCGGGATGGGTTCTCCAGGCCTGTGCAAGCGAGCTAGCTGGAGTGTTTGCTGACATCTTCAACTGCTTCTTGCTTCAGTCTAAGATCCCCTCATGTTTTAAGAAGGCAACAATAATCCCAGTGCCGAAGAAGAGCAAGGTGGCATGCCTGAATGACTATCGGCCTATGGCTCTGACATCAATTGCTATGAAGTGCTTCGAGAGATTGGTTATGGCACACATCAACCACAGCCTACCGGTCAACCTCGAGGCTTTGCAATTCGCCTTCCGGAGCAACAGGTCAACGACAGATGCAATCTCTGTGGCCCTACATTCCTCCTTAGAACACCTGGAGAATAAATACGCATATGTAAGTCTCATTTTCACTGACTACAGCTCTGCCTTTAATACCATCATTCCAAATAAACTGATTCCGAAGCTCCAAAACCTGGGCCTTAGCACTCAGATCTGCAGCTGGATCTTCAACTTCCTCACAGCCAGGACCCAGGCTGTAAAAATAGAGGACAAGCTCTCCTCTACAATCACTCTGAGCACCAGTGCCCCACAAGGCTGTGTACTCAGCCCCCTGCTGTACTCACTGTACACCCATGATTGTGTAGCTATGTTTCCATCAAACTCAATATATAAGTTTGCTGATGACACAACAATTGTAGGCCGTATCTTGGGTAATGATGAGTTTGAGTACAGAGAGGAAATTAAGAACCTGGTGGCATGGTGCGAAGATTATAACCTAACCCTCAACGTCAGCAAGACGAAGGAATTGGTTGTTGACTTCAGAAGGAGTAGCAGACCGCAGAACCCAATTTACATCGGTGGTGCGCAAGTGGAACAGGTCAAAAGCTTTAAGTTCCTCGGGGTCAATATCACAAATGACCTGACTTGGTCCAACCAAGCAGAGTACACTGCCAAGAAGGCTCACCAGCGCCTTTACTCCCTGAGAAAACTAAAGAAATTTGGCCTGTCCCCTAAAACCCTCACTAATTTTTACAGATGCACCGTAGCAAGCATTCTTCTAGAGTGCATCACAACCTGGTATGGAAGTTGTCCTGTCCAAGACCGAAAGAAGCTGCAGAAGGTCGTGAACACGGCACAGCACATCACACAAACTAATCTTCCTTCCTTGGACTCACTTTACACTGCACGCTGTCGGAGCAGTGCTGCCAGGATAATCAAGGACATGACCCATCCAGCCAACACACTTTTCGTCCCTCTTCCCTCTGGGAGAAGGCTCAGGAGCTTGAAGACTCGTACGGCCAGATTTGGGAACAGCTTCTTTCCAACTGTGATAAGACTGCTGAACGGATCCTGACCCGGATCTGGGCCGTACCCTCCAAATATCCAGACCTGCCTTTTGGTTTTTTTGAACTACCTTACTTTCCATTTTTCTATTTTCTATTTATGATTTATAATGTAAATTTTTAATATTTACTAATTTTTACTATTTTTAATATTTTTGATATTTAATATTTGTAGTCCAGGGAGCGGGAATCGCAGAATAAAATATCGCTGTGATGATTGTACGTTCTAGATCAATTGTTTCATGACAATAAAGTATAAAGTATAAGTATAAAGTATATTTAAAACTTGATGGGCATGGCACCTTAGTGTAAACTTTTTTAGAACGTTTCATGTTCAGTAATCACCAGTGATTGCATGTAGCCACCAACAAAAGATAAACGTTGAAAAACATTAAGTTTTAAAAAAAGAAACTTGTCAAATTGGAGGACCAAGAGTGGACCTCAGGAGCTGCGTGCCAAATAACCTCCCAAAGCCTGCTTGAACCTCAACTGAAACTTACTTGAGGAATGTGGTTGATGAATGGCTTGAGGCTGAAATGATCTTCAGTTCTTGATTAATGCCAGAATATCTCATGATCCAAATTGACCACGCACCAGTGATTGGGGTTTGCAGGAACATCTCACTTCAACTAACTATATGACCAAGGTGAAAACAATGGATTCAGCTGGTAGAACCAACACACTACAGAAGAGAAGGCTTAAATAAACACACAAAGTAGTTCATTAAGATTGAAAAGCAGCTGTACGTTTTAATTGGAAAACAGCGGAGCTGGTGTTCTGTATACAATCAAACTGGCTGGAAGATCTTTATCAACCCTGGCTTATCTTTTGACCTTGTGATCACTCATTCCAAAACAACAGCACTGATGTATCTTGGTGGCATAATTTGAGTCAGCTGCACCTGATTGCTGTCAGTAGGAATGCTTTATTCTTAAAGTACTTTTACTCAAATGCTATATTCATTTAGGATGATGTGGATGCGGAACTGGCTTGCTTAAAGAAGGAGCCTGAAAGCAAGGTGAAAGGATGAATGATATATTTCAATGTCTCAAAGATGTGCCAGTGTTACTTGGCTGCTGCAGGGGATCCTCCAAGGGTCAAAGGAATCAAAGAGGAATTGATGGACGTGGGTTTGTTCAAGGTGTACAGGGAAGTCAGATGAGGGAGTATGGGACTGATAGGTTTACTGAGCTTGAGACAGCATGGACCTGATAGGCTAAATAGTTTCCTTCTGTGTCATAATAGATTAGTGAATGATCTATAAACCTATAAATCTGCTGATGACACAAGCATTGTTGGCAGAATATCTGAAAGAAATGAGATACAGGAGCGAGATATACCAGCTAGTTGAGTGGTGTCACAGTAACAACCTTGCATTCAACATCAGTAAGACAACAGGGCTGATTCTGGATTCAGAAAGGGTAAGATGAGGGAACATGAATCAATCCTCACAGAGGGATCATAAATGGAGAAAATGAGCAATTTCAAGATTTCTGGGTGTCATGTCAATATCTCTGAGCATCTAACCTGGACCCAACATATCGCTGCAACTATAAAGGAGGCAAGTTAGAGAAAGCTGTAAAATTAATCAGCTCCATCCTGGGTACTAGTCTCTGTAGTATCCAAGACATCTTCAGGAGTAGTACCTCAGAAAGGCAAAGTCCATTACTACGGACCCCCATCACCCAGGATATGCCCACTTCCCATTGTTACTGTCCAAAAGGAGGTACAGAAGCCTGAAGTCACACACACAGGCAATTCAGGAACAGCTTCTTTCCACAGCCATCTGATTTCTAAATAGACATTGGAACAATGAAATGAACACTATCTCAATTTTTTTTTAATTATTTATGTTTTTGTACTACTTTTAATTTAACTATCTAATACACATTCTCCTGCTGATTCAAAGGTAGGGATCTCGGGTAGTTTCAAATGCAGGTTAAGTGACAGGATAAACCTGACTTTGCTTGGCTATTTAGCGTGCTAACTGAATCACTTGATTATATCATTGTATTTCACGTTTCTGTCATAAGAGGGTAAGTTTATTGAACCAGCAGTGACCATGGACTGTGAAAGAGAGGTGCAGCTGTCCGGTGGTTATCCTTGCTTCTCTTCAGATATTTTCTGAAACTTTCAACAGGGAACATAGTGATCAGAGCACTTTCACTCAACTCATCTGTACAGTTCCTGATGATGAGAGAGCTTAAATATTCTATCGGAGAATCAGTTGCTTCTTCTTTTGCCCTCAGGGTTAAGTACCAGACATTGGGCAAGTAAGATTGATGTGGTGTAGATTTTGTCAGTGGAAAAGACTGACTTGTATGAACTGCAAGCTTGCGCCTAACACGTCATTTCAAATTTAACGTCGTTATTAGCAGCAGAAAGAATCCTCACGTGAGAAACCTATGACAGGGACGCAAGTGGTCATATCTGACTTGGCATGTACTCGGACAGTGAAATGCAGTCATTGTTCTCAGTGGAAGTGTTCCCAGAATGCAAATCAGCAACCAGTGGCTTGACCTGCGACATGTAAATAGCAAGCGTTGTCAGGAGTCTTTGACAGCCCAAGGTCAAAAAATAAGATCTGCTCTTGATAGCAAGTGACTGTGACAGGAGAAGCTGGTAGAAATTGTATGCCTTGCCTGCAAAGAACAATGATCCTGATATGTTGGGCCTATGAAAACAAATTTTGCAAACGTGTTTTGAGAAATCCAAAAGATGCCAATATACTGAATTTTAATTATATTTTGCTATGTCCTTACTAGGACACAAGCAATATGCTTGATATAATTGGTGAACTGCTGGAGCCCCAGCACACATCCCTGCACCACCTTTTGCCTCTCAACCTGAAAGTTCAGTAGTTCCATTTAATATCAGAGAATGTATACAATATACAACTTAAATTTCTTGCACTCCACAGACATCCTCAGAGCAAAAGAAAAAAGAAACCAAAGAATGAATGACAGGAAAAAAACATAAAAACACCAAAGCCCCCTGTCCTCCTCCCACACGCAAGCAGCAGCAAGCAACATAAACCCTTCCCCCCACTAATTCTAGCATAGAGTATCAGCATTCCCACCACCCACCATGCAAGCAAAAGCAAAGCCTCCAAAGAGAGATCATAGTCTGCAGTCCATCAAAAACTAACTATTCACTCCAACATTTTGATATCCCACAGCCTCTCTCTCACTAACAAAGGACACCTACCACAGCAACAGGGGAGATAATAGTCACTATTTCGACGTTACAGTCTGCCTGAAGAATTGCTTTTTTATTTTGAGTTCCCCGACTCAAGAAACAGCAGATTGATTACTAAGTGAAGAGCTCTCCGACAGCCACTCTTGCTTTCTTTGATGTTCTGGCTCCCGCTGTGCTTCAGTACGTGACACTGGTGAGAATTCATGTCCACAGGGCCACGCAGGCCCTGATGGCACCTGACTTTAGGCTATACCTGGACATGGCGAAACACGGCCAATCAGCAAGCTCCAAGGACGGCAACACACCATCGTACAGAACCGCAGTCTTCAAATGCTGCTGTAGATCAAAGATCCCGATAGGACCCAGCAAACTTGAAAGAATAGGAAGAATTTATCTGTTTCATTGATGAGCTGAGAGAAGTCACCGTCTGGTGCCATCTTTAGCTCTGTCTCAGTGACCAACTTGTCCATGAACTAATCCTCGATTCACATCAATGTATAATCCCCAATCCCACCTTCCAGTTTTATTGATATCTTTTCTCTGGCATGTTTTCCAAGGTCTTCCAGGTAGGTCACATCCATGTGGCTCTCTTAAGCACTACCTCCTACTATTAATATAATCTTAGCTCCAGCCACCATCTCTTTTCCCATCTCACATCACACACTGGACCAGATCTGCTCAATTACTTCTCCAATCACCTACCCTCCTCACTATATACATGTCCACCCCATCCAGTTGCATCCTTTTTCTTTGATACCTCACCCACACCTGTGAACTCCTGACTCCTTCTCCAATGTCAGAAGCCATCCTGTGAAGACTCACCTGCATTGCCCCTGTCTCAAAGCTTTACCTTAAGTAATATTGTTGCTTAGGCAATATTACTCAATCTTTAACTATAAGATGTTGAATAATATTATCTTCTGGACTTGTCCTCAGTGTCTTATCTTCTCTGCCTGCCCATAAACTGAGTTTCTTACAATCTCACCCCAACAGTTTCCTGTTGATCTCCACTCTGTCTCCAATGGCAAGAATGTCATTCGTGCTCATTTCTGTATACAAGGCCTGTTACATCATCCATGACTCCTGATGCTTCTTGCACAGAAGAATGTCGCTGTAGGGGATGTGGGCACATGTCAGAAATCAGAAGATCGTATTCAAGTCTGATATCACCGGCATACATTGGGAAATTTGTTGTTTTTGCCGCAGCAGTACAATGCAATGCATAATAATAAAAACTGTGAATTACTGTAAGTATATAATAATAATAATACTTTATTGATCCCCAGTAGGAAATTCTTTTGGTACAGCAGCAACATTTAGTGGTGTGCTTAACTAATAATAAATACAGAATAATAACAGTGTAAAAATAGTAATAATACAAAACAAGTGTACCAATGTGCAATATTAATGTACAAAATAATAAAGCAGAGAATGTGGTTCTCCTATCACACAGAGATGAACTGTTGTATATGCTTATTGCATTTGGTAAGAAAGACTTTCTGTAATGTTCCTTGTGACATGGGAGCTGAATGATTCTGTTCAAAATGGTGCTTATTTACAAATATTCTGTATATATGTGTGTGTGTGTGTGTGTGTGTGTGTGTGTGTGTGTGTGTATGTATATAATCGAATTAAATAAGTAGTGCAATGAAAGTAATGAGGTAGTCTTCAAGGGTTCAATGTTCAATGTCCATTCAGAAATCTGATGACAAAGGGCAAGAAGCTGTTCCTGAATAGTTGAGTGTGTGCTTTCAGGCTCCATTGCCTCCTTCCTGGTGGCAGCAATGAGAACAAGACATGACCTGGTTAATAGAGGTTCTTAATAATGGATGCCGCCTTTTTGAGGCATCGCAACTTGAGGATGTCTTGGGTGCTACGGAGGCTAGTACCAATGATGGAGTTGACTGAGTTCACAACTTTCTTTCAATCCTGTGTAGTAGCAACACCACCTCCCCCCCTCCCCCCCATACCGGGTGGTGATGCAGCCAGCTGGATTGCTTTCCACCGTGCATCTGTAGAAATTTGCAAATCCAAATCCCCACAAACTCCCAATGAAATATGAAATATTGCCACAATTGTGCTTCCCTTGTAACTGCATCAATATATTGGGCTATATTGGGCTCAGGATAGATCCTCAGAGATGTTGACGCCCAGGAAATTGAAATTGCTCTCTCTTTCCACTTCAGAATTCCTCAATGAGAACTGCTGTGTGTTCCCTCTTCTTACCCTTCCTGAAGTGCACAATCGGTTCTTTGGTCTTTGGTAGGCCCCAATCCTATGCACCACCAGATGAACTTGTATTTAAAGGCGAACCTTGTGAATCAAGTGTCGTAAAAATAAGTTTGCGCATGATAAAATATTAGCTCAGTGAGTTGTCAGGAAGATGCAGGGAGACTTTGGAAGATATTGCAAGTGTGTGAATCAGGCAGATGCAGTATTATGTGGAAAAATATGAGATCAATCACTCAAGTCCAAAAATAGAACAGTGGATTTATTTTTAATAGTGAGGGATTGTGCATGTTTGTGTTCATTGGCATCTATGTTTCATTGTCATGCTTTGGCCTCTGTTGGGAAATGCATTATTGTAATAGAGCTGAGGTTATACTTCAAATATTGTGGTTTCCTTATCTAAGGGAGAATATTACTTTTGGTAAGGGAAATAAAATAAAGTTTCATTGGATGCAGGTGAGGGGAGTGTTCTGTGAGCAGAGTTTAAGCAGTCTAGACTCTGGCATTGAGAGAAATGAGGTGATTTCATTGAAATGCAGAATTTGTTTTGAGATTCCCTCTCTGGTACATAGCACCAGGGGTCACAGTGCAAAATAAGTGTTCAGCCATTCAGGGGGTAGGTGTGTTGTTTCTCAGACATGGCTCAGTCAGTTTTACTCTTTCTCCTGGGTATTTTGTCCATGTTCTACAATTGGGAGCAGAGCTCATGAATCCAGGCTGGCAGTTCACTATAATACAGACTGTTGTGCTATATTGTCCAAGGTGCTGATTATTGAAAGAAGTGTTACTCTTCAAATTTGCTCTTCAAGTGGGAGGGAAGGGTGTGACGAGGGTCTTTGGCGAGAATGGTTTGGATTCAAATGCTGGGGTATCCGAGGCTAGGATCGAGACACGGAATAAAACTGGATCAAGAACTGAGCACAAAACAAATCGCTAGATGATATCTGTGGTTGGGCTTATGACTGAGAACTCAGGCTCCGTTCAAGTGCTCTTTAAATACGCAATTCTTGATGACAAAAACATGATTGCCAAGTGGCGGGAGGGTCCCGAACCCTTAAAGGGGCTACACCAGGCAGCTATCCATACTCCAGAGAGTTAGAGTGTCGAAACCCTGGAATCTTCCGTGTTTGGGTGCATCTCATAACACAGAAAATATATATGATTCCACAATATTCCTCTGAGGAAGAGACTGATTATTTGTGCTGAGTTTGCAATGCTTATTCGTCAATCAAATTATCAGTGACCAAATGATTATTTGATCATTATACCTTTCAGATCGTGGAAGCATTTTGTTTGCTGTTTTACTTAAACTAGAGCAATGATTATTTTTCTTAAAAACATTATTAGCTGCAATGAACTTTGGCATGTGTGAAAGAGATATCAATGGTTCTATAAAATGCAAATATTTTATTTTCCCTACTCGGTTGTGAGTCTGCTTGTCCACCAACATTGGCTCCCAGTTAAGCTCCACCTCTCAGGTGCATTCACTGTCCCAGACTCTTGCAGCCACTCTCATCCCTTCTTGTAATACATCTCTCCTCAACTACATGGCTTCTCACATATCCCTGAATGTAATATTTCTAGAACTGGTGGCTGAATCCTGAGTTTGCAAAGTCCTCAAAGGTTTCTCCATACTTATCTTCTGAATTCCTTTTCCAATCTTCTCCTCTTCTCCCCTCCTTCCCTTCTACAACAAACTACTTAGACCTAGCTGTATGACCCATCATATCAGTTCCTGCATTTCACAATGGGATATAAGTACTTTAAAAGCATTATAGAAGTTCCACAAAGATGAGAAAATCAGCAGGTGCTGGAAATCCAAAGCAACACACAAAAAATGCGGAAGGAACCCGGCAGGCCAGGCAGCATCTATGGAAAAGAGTAAACAGTTGACTTTTCTGGCCGAGACTCTTAGATTATGAGAACACTCAGTCCTCTTTTATTGTCATTTAGCAATGCATACATGCATTAAGAAGTGATACAATGTTTCTCTGGAGTGATATCTTCGTCAGGTCTGGAAAAATTGATGATGGGGAGGGGAGGAAGAAGTGCAAGGTGGTAGGTGATAGATGAAACTGGGAGAGGGGAAGGGGAATCTGGGAAGCTGATAGTTGAAAGAGATAAAGGGTTGGAGAAGGGAGAATCTGATAGGAGAGGACAGAAGGCCACAGAGAAAGGGAAAAGGGAGGAGCACCAGAAGGAAGTGAAGGGCAAGTAAGGAGATGAGGTGAGAGAGGGAAATGGAAATGGGAATGGTGAAGTGGTGTGGGGGGGGCAATTATTACAAGTTAGAGAAATCGCTGTTCATGCCATCAGGTTGGAAGCTTCTCAAACAAAATATAAGGTGTTGCTCCTCCAACCTGAGTGTGGCCTCATCACGGCAGTAGAGGAGACCATGGACGGACATGTCGGAATGGGAATGGGAGATACTGCTTTTTCTGGCAGACAAAGTGTAGGTGCTTGACAAAGCGGTCTCCCAATCTACATTGGATCTCACCGATATATAGGAGGCCACACCTGGAGCACCGGATGCAGTAAATGACCCCAACAGACTCACAGGTGAAGGGTATAGAAGTTCCAGTTTGGAAGCCGAAAGTTGCGATACAAAAAGAGATGGAAATGATGACTGTTATAATTGTTTTCAAACGTAAATGCTGAAAACCCATCTAGTTCTACATGGGTACCTGCACAGACTTTCATGATTTGCACAATGTAGAGGGCTGGTTTCAGTTTGTCCTGAAGTTTCACTATTGACAGCTTTACTTTTAGACGTGTTCTGTCTCTCCGACATGACCTGATATTTTTGACTGCTCATGTTGGTCCAGTAGGCGCTACAGGACCCTCCGCTCCCGCACCAGCGGACACAGGAAGAGCTTCTTCCCTGAGGCTGTGACCCTACTGAACCTCACATCACAGCGCTAAGCAGTATTGCACCCTTATTGTACTGTCTCAGTACTTTTATATTTGTGTGCTGCAGCACTTAATTTTTATTCGCAGTTATTTTGTAAATAACTCTATTCTTTGCATTTGTGGTTAGATGCTAACTGCATTTCATTGGCTTTGTATCTGTACTCGGCACAATGTCAATAAAGTTGAATCTAATCTAATCTAAAAAAAAATGCATTTGTACACGATGATGAAATTCCAATAGGCAATTGCTCTAAGCCACAAGACTGCAATGTTACTCATTCCCTAGTGTTTCCAAATCAACCTGTTCTAAATGTACTAAAGCTTGTTGTAATTCCCGATTCTGACCTTGAAAAACATGCATTGAGAGTGTGATCAGTTTATGCCTGCTGCCGTTGAAACTAGGCACCGTTTCCAATTGTGTTCAGAAAGAATTTGCTGATTCGCACAGTTAGAGATTCAGTTGACAAGCAGGAGATTATGGAACTATTCTTTAAAGTATCTGACAGATTACTGTAGATGACAGATGTTGCACTGAAGAGTTTAGGATTGGGGGCACAGTTTTGGATTAGGGGTAGGCAATTTAGGACTGAGTTGCAGAAAATAATATCCTGTATCATAGGTGAATTTTTGAAAATCTGAACTCTAATTATCTGTAGAATCTTTATGATTGCATTCATACAAAACAGAAATTGGTAAATTACTAGATATTAAGAGGATCACGGGAAGTGAAGATAATAGTGGATTGTAGTGCTGATTATAGTGTAGTGTTCATTTGGGTGAAGCAAATCATGACTGAGGGGAGAAGGCTAGTATCAAGAGGAGAGGGGAAGTGAAAGGACAGGAATCCAACGTGATCGGTGGACTGAGCTGTGGTGAAAGACAAGTTGCATTAGCTGGGGGAAGGGAGATGATAGCAAGGAGATGAATGAAGGGCGGAGGGAGGAGGTAAAGAGGAAGGAAGAGGGATGTTATTCAAGTGCTGTATGTAGCCCGCAGAACATCACTGTGGATCACCGGTGACATCTTGCATCAACAAATTGGCGCAATCTTTCATAGATTCTGTTGTGGTTATTATTGTTTTATGGATTTATTAAGTGTGCACAATGCAGAAGGAGTAGCGGATCGCAGGACCCAATTTACATCGGTGGTGCGCAAGTGGAACAGGCCAAAAGCTTTAAGTTCCTCGGGGTCAAAATCACAAATGACCTGACTTGATCCAACCAAGCAGAGTTCACTGACAAGAAGGCCCACCAGCGTCTTTACTTCCTGAGAAAACTAAAGAAATTTGGCCTGTCCCCTAAAACCCTCACTAATTTTTATAGATGCACCATAGAAAGCATTCTTCTAGGGTGCATCACAACCTGGTATGGAAGTTGTCCTGTCCAAGACCGAAAGAAGCTGCAGAAGATTGTGAACACGGCGCAGCACATCACGCAAACCAATCTTCCTTCCTTGAACTCACTTTATACCGCAAGCTGTCGGAGCAGTGCTGCCAGGATAATCAAGGACACGACCCACCCAGCCAACACACTTTTCGTCCCTCTTCCCTCCGGGAGAAGGCTCAGGAGCTTGAAGACTCGTACAGCCAGATTCGGGAGCAGCTTCTTTCGAACTGTGATAAGACTGCTGAGTGGATCCTGACCTGGATCTGGGCTGTACCCTCCAAATATCTGAACCTGCCTCTTGGTTTTTTTGCACTACCTTACTTTCCATTTTTCTATTTTCTATTTATGATTTATAATTTAAATTTTTAAGATTTACTAATTTTTACTATTTTTAATATTTTTAATATTTAATATTTGTAATCCAGGGAGCGGGAAGCACAGAATCAAATATCGCTGGGATGATTGTACGTTCTAGTATCAATTGTTTGGCGACAATAAAGTATAAAGTATGCCTGCAAGAAAATGAATCTCAGGATTATGTGACATTATATATTATGCTTTGATAATAAATTTACTTTGAATTTTGAACTTTGAGGGGAAGGTGTAGGCGGAGTCTGCTACTGAAGTGACATGAGAAAGAATAGAAAAGGTTGGAATCTGATAAGGAGGTGATAAATAGGGACCATCAGGAAGAAGGTGAAAGGCAGATGGATCCAGAACTACATCGGAAATTTGGGCTGTGGTGTGGGGGACCCTTTGAGTGAATTATATGTTGTGGGTGGATAGAACCATCAGAGGGAGGGAAATGATATTTGAAGTCCATTTTATTATCAAGGTACGTATACCTTATACAAGCTGAAATGAATACAAACAAAAGAAAGTCGTCAAACACCTGATGCGCACAGAGATAAAAACAAAATACAAACCCTGCAAACAATAAAACAAGCAAACAGCATTCAGAACTGAAGTTTATAAGGTCAATGATTACTGCAGCTGGTTTTCAAGTCCTCTAATTGCAAGCTACAGCCTCAGTCCAGCACAGTCGAACAAATCTTGTGTCGCAACTGAACCGGCCCATCCTCTCATTTCCGACCCTGACACCCCGACCATCTTAATGTGGCCCTGCTTTTAAATCATCCAGTTGGGTTGTTCCTCGTCCACAGGCTCAGCTTCTGTCACCTCGATATGGCCAGTACCCAACCTTTCTGATTCTGAAAGGTTGACTCTTAAGTTGATCAAACTCAGATCTTTCCTTGCCTCGCCTCAGCTCTGCCATATTGAATTACCCGGTTTCCAATTTGGCTTGGATCTTAAATCAATCAAAACTCGGATCCTTCCATGCCTCGCCTTGGCTCCATCATATCAAATTGCCTCCAAGTTCGCTCCAGCATCTCCAACCCCGAGATGCTTCAACCGTCTTGCCCTAGTGAGACTCCAGTCACACCACAAAAATGCTAGCTTGTACAGGTGACTCAGCTCAACTCCAACAGGGAAACGACAGGCCACTGTTTTTGCAACGATCGTTTACCAGCAAAGATGTGAGCATCAAAGTATGTATTGCTTTTTTCATTTTGTTGGCCACCAGTATTTTGTCACTCAAACCGGTAAGAAGTGCCATCGTAAACCAGAAGATAGATAATGTTGGGCTGTCTCTAATCTTCACCTTTTCCACTCAAACTGATGCTAGGTTTTGATTCATAAACTTAAGAATCTGAATCAGAGTCAGAAACAGGTTTATATCAACTGCATTTTTTTTTGTGTGCCATACTCTGCCAGAGCCTCGGCGACCACTTTTCAAGTGGTTGTCTTGGAGGAAAGATTCTGTGAGTGGCCCCCCCATGTCCTTCTCACAGCGCAGTTTTTTTTTACAAGGCCGAGTTGCGAGCTTGACACTCAACCCAGCAAGGATGGAAAGTGTGCCCGGGTGGGGCCCGGCTGGGTTTGAACTCGGGAATCTTCTCTCTGGAGTCCGGCGCTGATGTCACTGAGCCACCAGCCGGCACTATCAACTACATATGTCATGAAATTTGTTAACTTTGCGGCAGCAGTACAATGCAATACATGATAAATATAGGAAAAAAACTGAGTTACAGTAAAAAAATATATATATAGATACAGTCATAATCATAGTCATAGTCATACTTTATTGATCCTGGGGTAAATTGGTTTTTGTTACAGTTGCACCATAAATAATAAATAGTAATAGAACCATAAATAGTTAAATAGTAATATGTAAATTATGCCAGTAAATTATGAAGTAAATCCAGGACCAGCCTATTGGCGCAGGGTATCTGACCCTCCAAGGGAGGAGTTGTAAAGTTTGATGGCCACAGGCAGGAATGACTTCCTATGACACTCAGTGCTGCATCTTGGTGGAATGAGTCTCTGGCTGAATGTACTCCTGTGCCCACCCAGTACATTACGTAGTGGATGGGAGACATTGACCAAGATGGCATGCAACTTAGACAGCATCCTCTTTTCAGACATCACCGTCAGAGAGTCCAGTTCCCTCCCCACAACACCACTGGCCTTACGAATGAGTTTGTTGATTCTGTTGGTGTCTGCTACCCTCAGCCTGCTGCCCCAGCACACAACAGCAAACATGATAGCACTGGCCACCACAGATATATATGCATATAAAATAGTTAAAATAAGTAGTGCAAAAACAGAAATTTAAAGTAAGTAGTAAGGTAGTGTTCATGAGTTTACTGTCCATTTAGAAATCAGATGGCAGAGGGAAAGGAGCCGTTACTGATTCACTGAGTGTGTGCCTTCAGGCTTCAGTACCTCCTTCCTGATGGTAACAATGAGAAGAGGGCACATCCTGGCTGTTGGGAATCCTTAATGTTGGGCGCTGCCTTCCTGAGGCACTGCACTTTGAAGATGTCTTGGATAGTATGGAGGCTGTTATGATGGAGCTGACTAATTTTCCAAAATTCTGCAACTTCCTTTGATCCTGTGCAGTAGCCCCCCCCCCCCCCACAAACCCCCACCCATACCCGACAGAGATGCAGCAAAGCAGATTTCTCTCCAGGGTACATTTGCAGTAGTTCTCATGTGTTTTAGTTGACAACCTAAATCTCCTCAAACTCCTGATGAAATATAGCTGCTGTCAGGTCTTCTTTATAGCTGCATCAATGTGTTGCGACCAGATTAGATCCTCAGAGATACTGACACCCAGGAACTTGCACTACTCACTCTCTCCACTTCTGATCCCTCTATGAGGATTGGTTTGTGTTCCCTCATTCTACCCTTTCTGAAGTCCAAAATCAGCTTTTTGGTCTTACTAAAGTTGAGTGCAAGGTTGTTGCTACGGCACCACTCAACTAGCTGGTATATCTTGCTCCTGTACGCCCTCTCATCTTCATCTGAGATTCTGCCAAAAATTTGCGGTATCATCAGCAAATTTATAGATGGCATTTGAGCTCTGACGAGCCACGCAGTCATGGATGGAGAGAGAGTACAGCAGTGGGCTAAGCACACATCTCTTTGGTGCCCCAGTGTCACTTCCTTCCCCTACCCCCACCCGCAAAGATGCTGTCGTCTCACTGAGTTGCTCCAGGAGATTCATAGTGCCCTCTTGTTCACTGAGTACCCATTAAATGATTTGGTTGTTGAGCCATTTTGGCCAAAAGTAGAGAGTATTTTCCCTCCGTGGCCAGAAAGTTCTAAAAGGTCAAAAATGGTTATGTTGGAGTATGACTAATTATGCTCTGCTGATTGTGTTCAAAACAGCTGCAGCTAGAATTAAATGTGGGACAGAGGAAGCAGAGAGAGTTTACAGACTAGGTTTCTGCCAATTTGCTATCATCAGTGCTGGCATTGGTATCAACATGACAGACCCCTGAGGTGAGGCTTTGCTGATTCTGAATGTACAACTAGGCTGATTTATCATGGCATGCAGGGACTGAATTACATCCAGTTTTAGAAAACTGCATCCTCCAACATCACAAGTGGCGTGCAGTAATTCTATTAGTTGTGAAAGTTAGCCGTAATGAATTAATGGATGTGTTGAATGGGTTCAGTGTGAGGAAGTCTGGCAATGGGCTTAGTTTCACTGTTGGTGAGAAAATCAGCTATATTTTACATAGGAAATGAAAGGCTTATTCTTTGTCTTGTAAAATTAATCTTGAAAATATACAGTAACTGTGACTGAGTTCCCATGTGATCTCATCATTCCCGAAGTATTGCCAAAGCTCAGCATGGATACACACTGTTTACCCAATTAATTTGCTTCCTAGCAACTGGCAGTGTCCTGATACTGAAAAATCTTACTAAATAATTGAAATGACCCCAAAGATATTATCTCAAACATCATGATACTTTATCATCATAAATAAAGTAGTAGTTTTAAGATCTACATTGGAGGACGTTTATCTGAAGTGTTCTATTTATTCCTGACAGTATTTGACAGATACGAGTTATAGATCACAGGATAAAATTTGAAACTGTTTCAACACTTTGTTACATTTTGATGGAAAGACTGATCATTAGTATTTAATAATACACAACTCTTCAGTGTACTTCTGCTTTTCTAAAGGGAACTGTTATTGTTTGCATTTATCAAGAGTAGATCTTTGATCTGCAGTTATTTTACAAAGCTGGCTCTGAGCTGACAGGCAAGACCTTGAAAAGCAGAGTATTTCAGACTCTGTCTTCGCCACAGAAATGCTTTGACAGCCACACTGCAGGCTAAACCATCTGTCAAGTCTGAATGTCTGTGAGCATGGCTGACATATAAAAAAAATTTGAAAATATCAAATATTGATTACAGAAATCCCAAAAGGCATTTACAGTATATATAATATATTAAAATGCTTTAGGTGCTAGAAATATTTAGAACAGTTCTATTAATAAGTTAATTGAATTAATTATTATCATATGGATTTTATTTAATATATACACAGTGGTCACTTTTTTGGTACCTCTTGTACCTAATAAAGTGGCACTGAGTCTATATGTTCGTGGCCTTCTGCTTCTGTAGCCCATCCACTTCATGGTTCAATGTGCTGTGTGTTCAGAGATGCTCTTAGACACGCCGCTGTTGTAATGCATGGTTATTTGAGTTAATGTCACCTTCCTGTCAGCTTGAACCAGTCTGGTCCTTCTCCTTTGACCTCAAAGGCCACACTGCTCTCCTACTGTCAGTCTTGCCAATGAACCGATGAACTAAACTTGCAGTGTTCTACATTACCAACGTCCAAGTTTAATTGCCATTCAACCATACGTGAATGCCCATGAATACAGCCAAACAAAACAAAGTGCAAAGCACAGTACCAACAATCATACACATCAGAAGGTAGATACAGCACATGTAATTATGAAAGCAGTAAACATACCGTCACAAATATAATATAGCCCAAATCCCTGAGTGTCATCTCATGCAGGTTGAGGTGCATGGAGTGTTCTTGGCATGAACATGACTACAGCTGTCCGATCATCACGTGCTATTGCAGCCACAGATGAGCACAGTCCAGCTTGTCTTCCATGGAGTGAACACTGGAGGGCAGCACCGATGGGAGGGGTCAGTCCCCAACCCAGCAACGCCACACTGCCTCTGTGTCTCCTCCTCTGGGCGGCTGTAATAGGCGACCCCATACCACAAAGGCCTGGTCAGCACAACAATAAAGGCCACACTGCTCTCCTACTGTCAGTCTTGCCAATGAACCGATGAACTAAACTTGCAGTGTTCTACATTACCAACGTCCAAGGCAATCATTTACACAATTTCTTGGACCATGCACCACGTCCGCACACTGCCTCCAAAGCCTTCCTGTAGCAGGTGGCAACACGATGCTTAACAAGTCCTGCTCCACTGTTATTGAGCAACTCACTGATGGAGGTACATCTGCGCTACTTGATGTTCTTAATATCCAGCAGTGCCTTGCAATCATAAAAAATGAAGGATGAAGAATTTCACCTTTGTTTTGGACCCAGAGAGGACATTGGGTGCTGCTATCTTAGCGGCATTATCGGTTTACCTCTCTTTAATAAGGCAATTTCACCCACAGAATTGCTCTTGCTAGATTTGTTTTTGTTTTTCGCACCATTTCTGACGCTGTCTGTAGTTGTTTAGTGAGTTGTGGGCATGCTATGTTGCTGACAGAAGTATGCCAACATTTTCAAGCAGCCCAGCACAATCCATGCTGATTTGTTTTGTCAAAAATGACTCATTTCTCTATATGTATCAATGGATATATGATAAAAAGAATGCTAATCTTTTTATAGTAATAGTTGTGTATTCTAGTCTGTTATTGAAGGAGCACTGTAAACATCCATTTGGGCCATTTTGCCTTTATTAACACTCCTTCTAATTCCTTAGCCAACAGCAGAGATTGCAAGTCACTGGCAAGTTGTTTGAAATGCATTAAGGCAATTCTCAAAAGCATAATAAAATAAATCTTTTTGTTATTTTTAATTTGTTAACTTTGGCCATTGACATCCCGATCCGCCATTATAATTTTATCAAAGTATTTCTTTCGTTTAGTCATGAACTTGGAGCTTAAGATGTTCTTCTGTCCTACAGGGGAGATATTAGTGTCAGAATTATTAGTTGATGGTAAATAAGAGCTCAGAGCTTGAACTGCCTTCAACAAAATAAAGTTTACAGAGATTAAAGATCTACTGTTATCACCAACAGAATCTGACACAAATATGGTTTATTTAGAACAACGTAATTCATCAGACCTGTAAACGAATCTTCTGTTGAATGCTAGTAATGTGTTTGCATCACAAGGACAATGAAAAGAGAATGCAACATAGGCTGGGAAATGCCAGAGAAATAAGTAATTTTAACCAGTTCCCTATGGTGCCAATTAGGAAGTTCACTCATACTATAATTGGGGGATTAGTTCATCTAGTTCGATGCAAAGATCAGCACCAGTGCCGAAGATAATAATTTCATTAAGTTGAATTGTGCAGTAGAGTTGTTCAGATGAATTATTTTTAGCATGTGAGTTTCTGTTAAGTTTTAGACAATGGACTTGTGAAAGTTGTCCTTAAACTGTGTTTTCAGGAGATTTTCTTTGTGTTGAGGTGTACAGTGAAAGCTTATAAAAATAGACATCTGGAAATTGTTCTGTATTGATTCTTGGCACTTATATTTAAAAAACTGTTACAGGTCACACCAGCACTGTGTGCAAAATAACTGGAAAGAGCTTCAATTATGAGGTTTAAGAGGAGTATTGTCATATTTCCCTGTTTAATACCTGGTCATTTTCAGGGTGTTGTTCCTTGTGGATCTTTGCAATCAGTTTCAAAAGGGAGTACGGAATACATACTGCAGTCTCACTGGGGTGCAGTGTGGCATTGAATGAATGGTTGCTGCAATGATTGTAGGAGTTAGAATGCTGCACATGGTCAGAGGGATCTGAATGGGCTGAAGAACAACAGCATTTGCGATAGTCACAGAGATGCTCAGGGGCTACAGACAAGCAGTGGTGAGAGAAGGCTCCCATGGACAGGAGTTCAGTTGATAATTGTTCTTTAGGGAACCCTACTTATGGCTATGCCCGTCTCTATCTGCAGCTACGGACTGATGGAAACACTGAAGTATTATTTGATTGTGGAGTTTTGGTGGCCTGTCTAACACAAAAGCAAGCGACAGACTGAGCTGTTGCAGAGTCAGCAGCAATTGGAAGGCACGGTCCAGAGCCTCATTTATTGATCTGAACCTGCATGAGCAAAGCAAAAGACCGACTTGCAGATTATCCCAGATCTCTGCAGGGTCAAATATTAGTTTGAGTGTTGGCCCTTTAAATAACATATCATGAGAAATAGAATTAGTAAGATATAATTTGTTTTGTAAGAAAATAAGTGTAATACCCTGGTTAAGACTTCTACTGCTATGCTCTGAGGTATGTTTATTTTTAGCAGTCTTCTGCAGATGCAGTGTGTCCTGTTAGTAAGCTTCACAGAATACTGTTTTGGCTTCAGCTAAAGATAAGGAGCATTTGCACGAGCTAGGAGTGTTGTGTCAGCCAATCAGGTTTGTCTTGGTACATGTTGTAGCTTTCTGCCCAGTGGGATGTGATGGAAGATTTGAGAGAGCTGGATGGGATCAGATTTCTGAAGGCCAGTAGTCTGTTTTGGGATCTTCTGCGGAGCGGGGCTCAAGGGAAGATGCTCGCAGAATGCGGCTCGAAGGAGAGACTCCGTTGTAAGAAGTGCTTTGTGCAGATGAATGGTTCTGAGAAGGAAGTGCCAACACTCCCGAGTTAGCCAGCTTGCTCAAGATGGTCTTCGTAGGAAGCTCAAACTGTAGCTGGAGTCTTTCACCCAGAACGTGCATTCAACGCATGAGTAAAGCGATACACCCGAGTACTCCAGAAATCAGCTGCAACGTTGATGTGTACACTTGGACAGTTTTAACTGCAATGGGCCTTTTTATTTTGCTTTTCTTCCTCTGTTCACTGTTTGTTAAAGTTGAAATATTGGTAAATATATTTTCTTGGCAATTTTATGCTAGTGTACGATCTGTTATTTTTCCGACAAACAATAAAGTTGCGTGGGCAATATTTACACAACATTCACTGCAGCCAGTGTTTCTTAATGGGAACATTCCACCTTTCCTGTTTGGTTGAACCCAAATCATACCGACCCTAGATCTGTGTTGCTAATGAAAAGCAACCTTCTCACTGCTGAGTCACATGGCTGTTAGCAGAGTCAGTTAATGAGCCAAGTTTGTACACGAGCCCTGGTGAGAGGGTTACATAAAGGTTGTTGCTTTAAAGGTTGAAAAGCTCACTGAGCAAATTTTTTGGTTTTGCAATATGGCCAGTTTCATTTAGTACAGGTGTACACCAGAAAGGAAGAGTTACAGAGAGCAGAACTCCTACCAAAGGTCTCTTAGTACAAAAATGTACATAAGGTTACTCTGCTTTGGGTTTAGCTGATTGTCAATGATATTAGCATTTTGCCTGTAGTTGTGCAGAAGTAATTTCTGACAAGGAAATATGTAAAGATGCAAAATAAGATTGAAGCTGAACAGAAGGTGAGAAGTTGATTCATGCTGTGGATTTGAACTTCAGGCTTATGTCAGCCAGGCAACAGAAAGGACATACTAATTGGTTTCCACATTACTTCATCAACCATATCATCTGGAGGGTGGAGCTTAGTCATTATCATCATTATCATCAGGTGCCATGCCCAGATTGAGCTTTGACTACCATGGCCCACACACTCCTGTTTCGGGTCAAGTAGATCAATTCATTGGTATTTATTTCCAGTTCTCTGGCTGCTGTCTCCATCATCATTTGTCTTTGCTTTCCTTTTGCTTTCTTCCCTTCAATCTTTCCCATAATTACCGTGCATTCTAACTCCTCTTTCCTAATCACATGTCCAATGAAGTTATGTTGCCTTTTCATGATCCCATACATTATTTCTCTTTTTCTGCTTGCTCTGTTCATGACATTGTCATTAGATATTCATTTCATCCTTGATATTCTTTGCATCCTCCTCAAAATAAAAGATGGCGCTAAACGGTGACTCCTTTGCTTGCATCTCTGGAAACAGCTCAATTTCCATCCTTAGTATCTCTGTTTATCCCTTTCAGGGTTCTTTTGAAGACCCTGACCTGGAGTTACACATTGACTTCAGTTCTTTGCAGGAATGGGACCCGCTCTCAGGGTTTCACGACTGCCATTATCCGACATACCAAGGATGCGGCCTAAGAGCTCAGCTTGCCTTTGGAGGCCTAGGATCTCAGGGTTCTGGAGACGGGCAGATCGAAGCTTGGTGTCCTGACAGACCGGTGTGTTGTGGGAGCTGGAAGATCTTTGGCTATGTGCCCAGAGACCTTAGATCTTTGTGCACAGAGCTCAGGAAAAACGACGCAGTGGACTTTTAACATCGTAAACCAGCGAGTTGTTTGTTATGTCTCCCCTCTCACTGTGAAACGGAGACATCTCTTATTAGGGAGAGAGAGAGCCCGTGGTATTTTGAATACCAGGTGAATGCGCAGTCTTTGGAGTACTGCAAGTCTGTGTCTTTGCCGTTGCTTTTGCTGCACTCTTGAGTACTCAGTGGTGGGTGCCGATGCTTTTTTTTGCTGGTGGGTGGGGAGGGATTGTTGTTTGCTGCTGTTACATGCAGGAGGGAGGGGAGCTGGGGGGGCGACTTTAGGGTTCTAACATTTAACTGTCATTCATTCTTTTGGGTATTTCTCTGTTTTTGTGGATGGTTGCAAAGAAAAAGCATTTCAGGATGTATATTATATACATTTCTCTGACATTAAATGTACCTTCGAAACCTTTGATATCATTTTCTGGTGATGCCAACTGCAAGAGGTTGTGAGTGCACAAGCCAGAGAAAGAGTTGTTCACTTCTTCATTAATTTCTGTAGCTCAGGGATCTGTCAGAAAAGACAGCTTTGATGAGCAAAGGAGTCCTGACAAAATGTAGTCTGATTACCCTCTATCTTCAGACAGGCAAGCTCAAGACCTTATGGATATATCTCCAATTGATATGGCAGCTGTTAGATTATTATCACTGCTGAGTTAGGAACAGCAAGGATATTAGCCTCATGCAACATGAGAGGTACCAGCAACTGTTGGACTGATCACTGGCTAATTTATTAAATTTTCTCCATCTGTTTGACCTCAAGACCACAGAATGATTTTGGAGGTGGATTCATTTTCCTTCTGCAGCACCTACCAGGTAATCTGACAGTCTTCAACCAACAGGAGCCACAGAGTGTCCACACAGCATCTGAACTACCCTGTACTGTATATGAAAAGGTTCTGGGATTTCCTACCAGAAAACACCAGGACCAGATCAATGAAAGATTAGCTTTATTTGTCACATATACTTCAGACCATACAGTGAAGTGTGTTGGATTGACCCGGTTGGAAAGAGTCAGGAGGTCAAGGTGCTAACTAATCACAGATGTCTCATGGCCAGGACTCACCAACAAACATCAAGAACTCTCTTGAGTGGCAGTAAGAGTGGCTCTCACAGTCATAACCTTCCTTAACGGACATTGTACAATACAGTAGCAGAGTGGATAGCGTAGCACTATTACAGCGCATATGGTCCAGGTTTAATTCTGCCATTGTATGGTGTTTGTATGTTCTCACCTTGACCATGTAGATTTCCTTTAGCTGCTGTCCCATTCAACCCCATACACCTGCCTCCTCGCCATATCCTTTGATGGCCTGATCGATCAGGAAATGATCAACTTCCCACTTAAATATACCCACAGACTTGGCCTCCACCGCAGTCTGTGATAGAGTATTTATGGTTTCCTCCCACATTCCAAAGGATGTATGGGGGTTAGCAGGTTCATTGGTCACGTGGGTGTAACTGAGTGGCATGGGCTTGTTTGGCTGGAAGTGCTCATTCCTATGCAGTATCTGGAAAAAAAAAGTTATAAAAATTTTTTAAAAACATCATCCCAAAAACTCTCTTCCCTCATGCTAGCTGCAGTTAGAAAGAAATGGTTATCCGTCTCTTTGTAGGCTGTGAATTTGCTGAAGATGCAGAAAAGAATGCAAAGGTCCAAGGGTTCATGTTTTGTTTCATCACAAGCAGTTTCATAACGGAGGAGTCTCAGATGAATGGGCTTTTCCCAGTTGGGGGGTGCATACTGTGATGCACATCATGTACTGCTGGAAGACCATCAACTCAGTTAAAGATGCTCTTTAGCCTGCTCAGAACCTATTGATATCTGTAAAGAATTAAACCTGAGCCACATGCTCTGTAATAGTGCTACGTTATCCGCTCTGCTACTGTATTGTACAAAGTCCGTACAGGAAGGTTATGACTGTGAGAGCCACTCTTACTGCCAGCCAGGAGAGTTCTTGATGTTTGTTGGCGAGTCCTGGCCATGAGATATCTGTAAGGGAATGCTGCCGACAGATGCAGTCCAAACTATAGGAGTACATAGTTTAGTCAGAGGGTGGTGAATCTATAGAATTTGTTGCCACGGGCAGCAGTGGAGACCAAGTCATTGGGTGTATTTAGGGCAGAGATTGATAGGCATCTAAGTAGCCAGGGCATCAAAGGTTATGGTGAGAAGGTGGGGGAGTGGGAGTAAATGGGAGAATGGATCAGCTCATGATAAAATGGCGGAGCAGACTCGATGGGCCGAATGGCCGACTTCTACTCCTTTGTCTTATGGTCTTATAGTCTAGTACATACTGAGGGACGCACTAAAACTTGGCGCAGGACAACAGTCTAGCCTCCTTCTGCTACTGTACGTTCGAGGGGGGACCCCACTCAAATTTGAAATTTTGAATCATCCTTTTGGTGGGGGGGGGCAATGAGTCATAACGGTGCTATAGCTTAAAATAACAAATTAACACACTGAATATATTGGCTGTGAACGGAAAACATTTTG
The DNA here is from genome assembly GCF_030028105.1 of Mobula birostris. Lineage (NCBI taxonomy): Eukaryota > Metazoa > Chordata > Chondrichthyes > Myliobatiformes > Myliobatidae > Mobula > Mobula birostris. Next base: position 31,722,959 of record NC_092391.1, on the reverse strand, counting down.
CACTGTTTAGTTCTTCATTATATTTTTGAAACTAAAATTTAAATGCAGTGTTTTTGCATTAGAAGCTACTCCACATTTTGCGGGAGCAGGGGAAAAAGAGACATAATCTGATTTAGGATAGTCAGCATGGCTTTGTCAAGGGCAGGTCATGCCTTATGAGCCTGATTGAATTCTTTGAGGATGTAACAAAACATATTGATGAAGGTGGAGCTGTGGATGTAGTGTATATGGATTTCAGTAAGGCATTTGATATTGCCTGGATTGGAAAGTGTACCTTATGAAAATAGGCTGAGTGTACTTGGCCTTTTCTCCTTGGAGCAATGGAAGATGAGAGGTGAAATGATAGAGGTGTATAAGATGATGAGGGGCATTGATCATGTGGATAGTCAGAGGCTTTTCCCCCAGGGCTAAAATGGCTAACATGAGGGGACATAGTTTTAAGGTACTTGGAAATAGATACTGAGGGGATGTCAGGGGTAAGTTTTCACACAGAGAGTGGTGGGTGCATGGAATGCACTGCCGGCATGGTGGTGGAAGTGGATACAATAGGGTCTTTTAAGAGCCTCTTAGATAGGTACATGGAGCTTATGAAAATAGAGGGCTATGCAGTAGGGAAATTCTAGGTAACCTCTAGAGTAGGTTACATGGCCGGTGCAACTTTGTGGGCCGAAGGGCCTGTAATGTGCTGTAAGTTTCTATGTTCTATGTACAAGTCATTCTTCACAGTTTATAACATTTATTCAGTGGTTCAATGCTTCTACTTAATATCAGAGAATGTATATAGTATACGGCCTGAAATTCTTGCTCTTCATAGACATCCATGAAAGGGAAAACCCCAAAGAATGAATGACAGAAAGCATTAGAATCCCAAAGACCCCCCCTCCCCTCTCCTACACACAGACAGCAGCAGAGCATCAAACTTCTCCCCCACTTATTCCAGCAAGAAGCATCAGCCACCGCTACCTCACCCCCCCCCGCCCAACCACCTACAAGCAAGTAATAGCAAATCCATCAAAGAGACAATCATGTAGGACCATCAACAACTATAGTCCGTTGCCCAGACATTCCACTAACAAGGAAGAAGGAAGTGTTACTCTTCCACAGCAAGAGGCGAGGCCAGCAAATAGCTCGCTGTTTTGATGTTACAGTCTATAGTGTCACTTTTATTTTGTTTCTCCGACTCCAGAGTCGGCAGCAAACCCTCACTCACCATTGAGAGACAGAATGATCGCCTGAGTGCAGAGGCCTTCAACAGCTGTACCTGTTGTCTTGATGTTCTGATTTCCTGTGGTACTTATGCTGCATGTACATATATATTTATAAATATATGCTGCTTTAGTTTCTCTTGTTGGTTGTCCGTTGTATCCAACAATGACCAGAGACCTGTGTAGGGGAGCTTTTAAAGTGGAAAATTTGTTGCACTGGGGCAGTTCCACTCCCTTGAGCTTGGAAGTCTGGGTCCAGTGGTATTAGTAGGTGTCACAAGCTGGGGTCTACCTTGGCTGCAGTGGATGACCATGACTTCTTCTGTTTCTTGTCATGCCCTTTAGTCCCCATGAAGCATTTTAAAGCCACCTTCCTGGTCATTGAATCTTGCTGTTGATCTCATCTGCCTAGTCTGCTGGATTTGATTCTACATGCTAGGATAGGCATGTCCCTATTTCACCAGGTATGAGGCCCACCTGTGTACAAACAGCTACCTGGAGCCACAGGTGAGAGCCAAGTGTCTGTGGGACCCATTGGTAAGTGAGCTGACCCAGAAGTCACCAAAGTACTGAGGTGTATAAGGTGTACAGGGAAGGGGGCCCTTCACCATAGGTGCTCCCCCTCTCTGGGTACCTCATTCACCCCAGTTTCTTTAAAGTATTGTTCTATAACAAAGCAGTACTTTGGTGCTAAAGAAACAGCATTATCATTGTATCTTACATCTGAAGACCATTTGCCCTAATGTGTATGTTTGCTGATTTTGAGGAGTGATCACTTTTGTTCTATAGTCCTTCAAATGTCTTATATCTAATACTCTGTTAAATCTTAATATTGAATTTTCTTCCAATAACATTTCAAGCAGTGAATCTCAGAACAACTAATTTTGTGTGTGTGTGTGGCCCCTTTTACTTTTCTTCATTCGGGCCCATTTACATGATTGTTTGAGAGTAGAATGTGTAATAAACAGGGAGGTCACTTGACTCTTTGAATTAATTTCCCATGGATTGTGGTGACCAGAACCTGTGGTCATTGCCCCTTCATAATTTGACTGTGAAGCACGTTCTCCACAAAGACCTAGTGGCCTCTGTGGTTTGAACTTACGCTTTTCTGATTTCTGCTGCTGACAGACAGACTTCTTTTCAATTGCATGCTTTGTGCCTTGCTACTGGAAGGTCACAGCAGCCAGTCACAGAAAGCACACCAGAAAGACACTTTTTTAATTAATTTGTTGCACATAATGCAGAGGGTGGTACAGGGACATATACAGTAATTAAGACAGAAACTAAAATTTCATTCACTACTCTATTATTGGTAATGTTACAGCTATATGGTAATGTTACAGCTGTCTAGAACCCTGGTCAGACGCCACTTGGAGTACTATGCTCAGTTCTGGTCACCTCACTATAGGAAGGATGTGGAAACTATAGAAAGGGTGCAAAGGAGATTTACAAGGCTGTTGCCTGGATTGGGGAGCATACCTTATGAGAATAGTTTGAGTGAACTCAGCCTTTTCTGCTTGGAGTGGTGGAGGATGAGAGGTGACCTGATAGAGGTGTATAAGATGATGAGAGGCATTGATTGTGTGGATAGTCAGAGGCTTTTTCCCAGGGCTGAAATGGCTATCATGAGAGGGCACAGTTCCAAGGTGCTTGGAAGTAGGTACAGAGGAGATGTCAAGGGTAATTATTTTACGCAAAGAGTGGTGAGTGCGTGGAATGGGCTGTCGGCGTTGGTGGTGGAGGTGGATATGATAGGGTCTTTTAAGAGACTCCTGGATAGGTACATGGAGCTTAGAAAAGTAGAGGTCTATGGGTAACTCTAGGTAATTTCTAAAGTAAGTACATGTTTGGCACAGCTTTGTGGGCCGAAGGGCCTGTATTGTGTTGTAGGTTTTCTATGTTTCTATCTCAGAGGACCTGTCCTGGGCCCATAATATAAATATTATTGCAAAGAAAACACGACAGTGCCTCTACTTCCTCAGGAGGCTGCGGAGGTTTGGCATGTCATCAAAAACCTTGGCAATCTTCTGTAGATGTGTGGTGGCAAGTGTACTGACTGGCTGCACTATAGCCTGGTATGGGTGCACCAGTGCCTTTGAGTGGAAAATCCTACCTTTGATTCAGCTCAGTATCACAAATAAAACCCTCCCAACCAATGAACCCATCTACATGAAAGGTTGCTGAAGAAAAGCCACATCCATCGTCAAAGATCCTCATCACCCAGGCCATGCTCTTTTCACGTTGCTACCATCAGGTAGCAGGTACAAGAACCTCAGGACTCACACAACCAGGTTCAAGAATACTCACTACCCCTCAACCATCAGACTCCTGAACGAAAGAGGATAACTACACTCATTTAAGGACTCTGCTATATTGTTATTTCATGGTCATTATTTATTGCTCTTTAGTTATATCTAAGTTTGCGCAGTCTTTTACAGGTAACAGTTCCTGATGTTTACCATTTACAATTTCTGTTCTGTAGATTTGCTAAGTATGCCTGCAGAAAAAGGACCTCAGGGTTGTGTGTGGTGATGTACTCTGATAATAAATTTTACTGCGAACTTTGAATTTCAGAAATAAAATATTTGAACATTTCTTATGCTTTGAATTTTTTTTGAGAAAATATCAATCCAAATACTATCGTAGTTTTTTGAATCAGAGAGCTTACGCTAGTTTTAAATGTTATTACAAACACAAAGAACTTGGGATTTCCAGAATATTTTTCAGTCTGACAAGATTGTCATTTAATTAATCAGTCAATCTAATATCCAAGGATTTTTGTGAAGTCTACAAAAAGCACTCACCTGTGGGGGAGATCTAAAACTCGTCTGGGATCCATATGTTAAACTATACAAGCAGTGAAGTCCCATAGTTGAAGTCAGTTTCATTGCTCATAAGATAATTAAAGAGGGTATATGGTTTATGCTTTTGTGATTTTAATTTGGCATTAACGGTTATTTATCCAGCTCCCCTTGTCTTGCATTGTTACCTTCCTTCACCTATTCACCTGTCCATGTAACTTCTGATGATTTTCAAACCTCAACTGTCCATAATGTTTACTTCTCATACAGAGATTGGTTGCATTGGACAGTTATACTCTTTGGTGACAGCAGCAGAATTTGTCTGAATTTGCATAATCCTGTTGCAAGTCAGTACTTTAAACACAATGAATTAAAACTCAAATAATCTGGCATTCTTGGGATTTCGGTAAAGCTGTACCACCAGGTTTTCCAGACTATTGGATCTTACTCCTCTTAATAGCAAGTGGTTGCCTGTTATGCCACTGGTGTTTGGGGCAGCAATGAAGGCCCTCTATCTCTGACAGTGCTCAGGGCTTCCTTCATCGGGCCTGTAGCTTGCTCTCTGTTTTCACTGCTGTTAGTCATGCAAGTCCCGGATGAAGACTCAGGAATATGGTCCTACTCAAATGTAGAAGGATTCTTCATTGCTGTTTCCATAATAATTTTGTTTGACCAGTCAGGCTTATTAGCCCTGAGCTGAAACCTCAAACCTGGAGGACTGGCGGACCACTCTTAGTCTGTCTTCTACCATTTGACCGGTTTGGCATGGGTGACCCTACAAAGGGCCAGAGCATAAAGCCATGACTCCAGCTGACATAGCTCTCCAGGTCATTGAGGCACACCAACCTTCAAACCAAGACAAGGTTGTGGTCCTCTTGGAGTATATTAATACCCACACACTCTTTTATTACTTGCTACATAGCAGTATAATATATTTTCCATTGAACCCTGTGAGTTTGAACTCCAGCCTCAAGCCATTCTTGGCACCTGGTCTTCCAGCCCTAGGAACATTTGGCCCACTTTCTGGATCCCAGCCACACTCTGGATCTACAGCTGTGAGTGTACATCCAGCCAGAACCCTGGATCACATTCCAGATGATGGAAGTGGTTGGATTCCAGTTTATCAGAGTTTTATTGTATATTGAACAATAATGCTTAAATAGATCTTCTCAGGGACCAAGCAAGCATTCAGCATCTGCTGAAGAATTAGTATAAAGTAGACTTAGTTTTTAAAGTAAGCAGACTACATTGACTTATTTCTCCCCCCTTCATCTATAACTTTATGAAAAACTATTTTCATTTCTTATTATAACATTTTAATTTCCTAGGCATTGTGTTACTATGGCTGATGAAAGTTTTTTAAAACCCTCATACACTGAGTGGTAATTTAAATTCTATTATTTATTCACAAAGAAGCTTTCTGGTAGTCAAAGCCTGCTCTTTTACTAAATTGACTTTATAATTTGAAAAAGTGCCTTTTAACATCCTGAGGTGATCTTACCATTTTGAACTTCCAGAAAGAATTAGGACGTAATTTACTTTGATGTGGTTTTGAAAGCGGTTGTTCATCAAAGTATTTATGAATGTGGGTAGGAGGGAGGGACCATACAGTCATTTTAATTGAAATCCATTCATTCATTCCTTTAAGAATTTTAGGTTATTAAGATATATAATGGAGGCATGTGATACATTTTTGATGTTGTTCCATATGAAAGCACTGTGATATTTCCATACCCAATTAATATTTTATGTTCTTTACACTCTTGCACAATGTGAACAGAAGCTTTATCTATGTTAGTCCAATGGAAGTGCTACTTTTTAAAAGGAATGGTCCTTTTTATCAATTCCTATAGTAATATAGCCTGTTGTGAAATTGCAAAAGATTATTTTAAAGATATGGAATCAAATCTAAGTAGGAACAACCAATTAATGTGATGAATGAAATTAAGCGATGTGAGGTCAATTCAATTGCACACTCTTCAGTGTAATCTGATGTTTGTCATCTCCTTGGAGAGAAGTGAGGTCCTTGCTGAAAAGTGTACATGAAGTTACACAGAAACATAGAAACATAGAAAATAGGTGCAGGAGTAGGCCATTCGGCCCTTTGAGCCTGCACCGCCATTCAGTATGATCATGGCTGATCATCCAACTCAGAACCCTGCCCCAGCCTTCCCTCCATATCTCCTGATCCCCGTAGCCACAAGGGCCATATCTAACTCCCTCTTAAATATAGCCAATGAACTGGCCTCAACTGCTTCCTGTGGCAGAGAATTCCACAGATTCACCACTCTCTGTGTGAAGAAGTTTTTCCTAATCTCGGTCCTAAAAGGCTTCCCCTTTATCCTCAAACTGTGACCCCTTGTTCTGGACTTCCCCAACATCGGGAACAATCTTCCTGCATCTAGCCTGTCCAATCCCTTTAGGATTTTATACGTTTCAATCAGATCCCCCCTCAATCTTCTAAATTCCAACGAGTACAAGCCCAGTTCATCCAGTCTTTCTTCATATGAAAGTCCTGCCATCCCAGGAATCAATCTGGTGAACCTTCTTTGTACTCCCTCTATGGCAAGGATGTCTTTCCTCAGATTAGGGGACCAAAACTGCACACAATACTCCAGGTGTGGTCTCACCAAGGCCTTGTACAACTGCAGTAGTACCTCCCTGCTCCTGTACTCAAATCCTCTCGCTATAAATGCCAGCATACCATTCGCCTTTTTCACCGCCTGCTGTACCTGCATGCCCGTTGGGGGGAATAAACATCACCTCTGAAGATTACTTACGGATATTCATAAACAAAGAACTTCATATCCACCCTGCCCATAATTGAAAAGAAAACAAAAATAACCATGTGCCGGAACCAGATGCGGAGAGGATAATGGGCAGATGGGACCAAGTGGGAGGAGCAGGACAGGGCTGGAAATGTAAAGTAAAAACTGAAAAATCTGGAAATCTGGAACAAGAACAGAAAATGCGGGAAATATTCAGCAGATCATGCCGCACATACCAGCAGAGAATTCTCTTCTGATGAGGTTTATTCCATGTGAAACAACATTTTCTTTGTTTCTCTTCCCACAGATCCAGCCTGATCTGCTAACTGTTTTCAGCATTTTCTGTTTTTATTTCGGTATCCAAAAGAGCGTACTGAGTAGAGCAGCACACCTCCTGTTGAAAATGCACAGTTTGGTACAGATAGTTTGATTGGTGAATGTGCCTTGCACCCTTTACAATATGATGTACAGATCTGCATGGATAGACTGTGAGGAATTGCTTAGATGCACTTGCATAGAAATTCATCTCCCAACTAGTTGCTCTCAATATGATGAAGAATAGCATACACCAGCTTTGCTTCTGAAATAGAATTTAATTAATTTGAGTGGAACTGAACTTCAGAAGCAGAGTGCATAACTACAGTATGTAGTGCATTTAGCGTTAGACACCTGGGGTGAATTTATTGCCAAAGAATTGCCAGAGCAGGGAGAGGCCAGTCAGCCTTTCATGTCCTTGGAGGAATTTCCAAGCTATTTCACTTCTAATTTCAGGGTGACAGTTCAGCAATTCTGACATGGCAAAGTATTTATTTTTAACTAACAGGAGACATTCATGAGATAAAGTTCCCGGGTACGGAGGAGATTTACCAGGATGCTGCCTGGTTTAGAAAGTATGCATTATGATCAGAGATTAAGGGAGCTAGGGCTTTACTCTTTGGAGAGAAGGAGGATGAGAGGAGACATGATAGAGGTATACAAGATAATAAGAGGAATAGATAGAGTGGATAGCCAGCGCCTCTTCCCCAGGGCACCACTGCTCAATACAAGAGGACATGGCTTTAAGGTAAGGGGTGGGAAGTTCAAGGGGGATATTAGAGGAAGGTTTTTTACTCAGAGAGTGGTTGGTGCGTGGAATCCACTGCCTGAGTCAGTTGTGGAGGCAGATACGCTAGTGAAGTTTAAGAGACTACTAGACAGGTATATGGAGGAATCTAAGGTGGGAGCTTATATGGTAGGCAGGGTTTGAGGGTCGGCACAACATTGTGGGCCGAAGGGCCTGTGCTGTGCTGTACTATTCTATGTTCTATGTTCTATGTTCTAACAACAAATTGCAAGCTAAGTACCACGGATATCAAGGACTAGCAATGATCCCTCAGGTCAATGAAGAAAGACAGTCATCCTGAAACGTGAATTCAGTTCCTCTCTCTACAGAGGCAGTAGGACCTGCATGTCACATGTTCTGTACTTCACTTTTGTTATTCTTTGATTTGGCATTGGAATTTAATTGAACCTTTTAGAGTATTATTTTGGCTAACCGTGAAAATATGTTCATTTGTGCACAGAGATTTCATGTGCAATCTATTTCATTGTTTCTTGTTTGTTTATTTATTTAATAATTTATTTACTTATGTATTTGCTTAGTTATTTATGTATTCATTCATTCATGCATCTGTCTATCTACCCATCTACCCATCAACCTATTTACATATTTACCTGTCTACCTACTATCTACTTACCTACCTATCTACCTACCTACCTGACTATCTACCTATCTATCTACCTACCTACCTACCTGATGATCTAGCTATCTGCTGACCTAACTATTTACCTACCTACCTATCTACCTACTTGTCTATTTATTCATTTAGTCACACTGCACAATTACTGGCTTTTCCAGTCCAATGAGTCTCCACTGCTCAATTACATCCATGTGATCAATTAACTAATTATCCTGTATGTATTTGGAACGTGGAAGAAAATTGGAGTACCCGGAGGAAATCCACATGGACACTGGGAGAAAGTACAAGCTGCTTGCGGATAGTGGCGGAATTGAACCAGGGTCGCTGATGATGTAATAGCGTTACGTTAACCACTGCGTTACCAAGCCACCCCTTCTATTTTCAAACGATCTTCATCCAGTATTAAAAACAATGAAAAGTGAACTGGTCAGAGGGGAGAGGAAAGATCTTCTTCACTGCTTCAGTTGACAGGAATTGCATGTCTGTTTAAATACCAGTGGATTCCCAAAAGAAGAATGGCTTGAATTGTAGAGTAAGGATAGTTTCAATCAGTGTTTGCTATCCTGTAAGACCCAGTAAAATACAGACTTCAAAATAGGCTCCAAGTTACAACATCTACAGTTTCTTGTGTCCCCAAAGTATGAACTAAGTCTAATATCCTGTTTGTATGTTATGGTTATTATTATAGTATTGTGGTTATTATTCTATTATGTGGGCATGTGGCCAAGTGGTTAAGGCGTTCGACTAGCTATCTGAAGGTCATGAGTTCGAACCCCGGCCGAGTCAACGTGTTGTGTCCTTGAGCAAGGCACTTAACCACATAGTGTTCTGCGATGACACTGGTGCCAAGCTGTATGGGTCCTAATGCCCTTCCCTTGGATAACATCAGTGTTGTGGAGAGGGGAGACTTGCAGCATGCCAGTCTTCCATACAACCTTGCCCAGGCCCGCGCACTGGAGAGTGAAGACTTTCCAGGCGCAGATCCATGGTCTCGCAAGACTAATGGATGCCTTTATTATTATTCTATTATAGATTTATTGAGTATGCTCACAGGAAAATTAATCTCATTTATGGAGACATAGATATACTTTGATAACAGATTTATTTTGAACCTTGTGTATTACTTGTTGACAATGATTTGCTAACTGTGCCTAACAGATTGCAACCATGTTCTTAGCTACCTTTATGCTTCATCCAGACTGGTCCCACAGGGATTAATTGGGCTTTTTCTTTCCCTGTGATCCCAAGCGCTAATCATTTAATGTGCCTGATAAAAGAGTAAAATAAAAAATAAAAGAAATATTCAAATAGAAAAGCCTCATTGGAATTAATATTGGAACAGATTTCTTTGGACAACAGTTTTTTTCAAAAGTGTTGCTCCCTCAAAATGTTTATTTGTATATAATGGACCGCTTGAAGCTGAACACAAATATAATTTCAGACTAATTGTATCACGTAGGAATTTAGAGAAACAAGAAATTTACTTTTATTGAATATAATGCATTTAATTGCATCATGGTGCTGACACTTTGTTCAACAAAGCTAAAAATGTTTTGTTGATGATTTTCATTGGTACTCTGTGTCTGAGGCTTTTTACTTAAGTGTGCAACAATAATCAGCCAGCATTGATGAATTCTAAGTGCACCCCATGATCGCAATATCCTTGTGAAACCTTTCACCATGCTCATCACTGACAGATGCCAAGATTTGCAGGGAAGAATTCCAAATGGAAATGCAGAAAATTAATCTTTAGTGACATATTGCACTCCATGGCTTTGTATGCTTGAAGCATGTTGTCTGCCAGGTGCACATAGTTTGGCACTTGAAAGTTTTCCATACAATTTTCTCCTGTCCCACTAGAAGTTCTTTGAATTGCCTGCCATTAATGACCTGTTTGGTTTGTAGACTAGCGAAGTGCCTTCCTTAATCTTGGCATCAGTTATTCTGACTTAAATTATTAATTGAAATAACAAATATAGGTGATTTTTAAAAATAGTGTGTGAAAGGGAAATTTCCTCCCACACCTCACTTGGCGCATCACATTGGGCAGCAACTTTGCCATTTCTGTAGTGTTTGCTGTATTCAGCCTAGTTGCTAGCCCCGCACAGGTGGAACTTGTTCAAGGAGCCAGCTGGGTTCAAACCCAGGACCTCTTGCCCCAAAGTCCTGAGCAGATGCCACTACACCAATGGCAGAGACTTTCATTAGATTGGTTTTGAGAAATATTCATCAACTTAAAGCATTAAATCTGTCACTCCTGTGATTTCTGTGCTGTAGGATTTTGTTGTTGGTTACATGGGTTTTTTGTTGTGTTGCCTTTTACCATTAAATATAATTTACTTTTATTACCTTAACCAGTATTCATGACTTTCAAACCTATATGTGTTTATTAGTGAAGGCTGATCTTTTGCGAGCAAATATAAATCACTTCTCGTACTTCTCATAAATGTGACTATACTACCAGAGAAATTAATTGTCACTACCTGTTTCCAGTTCTTTCTAGTTTAGTCATTGAGATGTAGGAACATAAATGGGACCTATGACCTATCACATCCATATCGATCATTTTGCACATCCACACTAATCCCATTTTCCTGCATATGTCCTTCTGTGCCTTGTCTATTTAAGTTGTCAGTCTAAACTCTTCTTAAACTTCGTAATTATATCTAATTTTGCCATCACATCTGGCAGTGTGTTCAGTGAGCCTAAACAATTAATCTTGTTTGGAGCATAACACAAGAATATAGCTTCTAAAAGCTTAATTATTTTTTCCACATTTGTAATCCTGCCTGATAGTATTATTAATAATTGTTCTACATATTTTTTGAAAGAACTTTTAAATAACTGAAAATTGGGTTACAGATGGATGGAGGTGAAAATACTCCGAACCACAGTGTTCATTATTTTGTGATAAAGTCATATTCAGCAGTTCTAATGAGTCCATGCTTGGGTACCATCCACAAACATATTAAGAAATACATTTAATTGCAGTTTTTTAAATAGGTTGTTCAATGCAGTATGACATTACTGTGTGCAAGATTTTACATTTGGCTGTAAATAAAATGAATTTGAGCAGGGGGCTGATTTAATCTGAAATTAAGGACAAATTGTCCCTACCTTAGTGATTGTGATTTCACCTAAAGTAAACACACTTTTCAAGTATCCTTTTATGTATCCCAAATACCTCATGTAAACAAAGGAGATTTGCTTATCTTCAGTTGTGAGTTAGTCAGTGCTTAAAAGATATAGAAATTTGGAGATCAGAGAAGATCCTGTATCTTCCAGAAAATTGAATCAAGCCGGGACCTTCATGGCTAATTGAGCAGTTAAAGAATTGGAAGTCTGGTTAAAAATTGTGAAGTTGATACCTTCCTGCTTCCTTCAGTGGTGGCACTCTAAAAAACCTGGAATGCTGTACCCACAGGTGCTGAGAAATTGTGGTATTTACGAGCACAGTAACTCTGATGATCCACAATATGATTCTTTGGAAAACCCTGATGGCTTTGTATCTGCCTCACTGAGCCCCAGATCTCACGTCTCCTGTCAGGCACCAGGGCACCTGATTCTGTTTCCTGAAACTTTTGAAATTTATCCCAGGACTGTGTAGCATCTTAAAAAAATAAAGTGAATTGCAAGCGTTGATTAAGACTCAATAGCCTGAAAAATCTGCCAGTCTGGTTCTTCCAAAAACTCGAGCATGTTGGACTGATGAAAGTTCACTGAAATTGGAAAATGAACTTAATAGTAAAATCAGAGATGCTAAGATAGTAGAGAAAGCCTTGAATTCTCTGGAAATTATAGGTACTAAAAGAGGATAAAAATACCAGGAATCAAGATAAATGTTTAGAGATAGTAATGGAACTTGTGAAGATCATGACATTATAAACACAATACAAATAAACAGAAGCTGTCCCTATCTTAGTGATTTCTACCAATGTACTGGGGGCTCTGGTTTCTCCCATAGTCCATAGTTAATTGGTCATTGTAAATTGCCCCATGATTAGGCTAGGATTGCAGGGCAGCATGGCTCGAAGGGCTGGAAGGGCCTATTCTGTGCTGTAGCTCAATCATTTAATCAATCAATCAATCAATGAATAAATAAACAAGCAAACATATCTTTGCCAGTATCATTATTTCCATCCAAGTACATCGTATAAACTGAAAATATTTGCTTATTTTCGGTCTTGAGTTCATCAGTGCTTAAAAGAAATAGAAACACAGTCAGTACAAAAGCTGGAGTGTTGGGGGGGTTGGAAATGTCAATCTGCCCTGGTCAGATTGGTGAATATCTGGTTCCACTGGTGCAAAACTATAAGAAGCATTGGAGAAAATGCATAAGACATTCACAAAGATGTTAGTAGAACTGGGGAAAAAAAGCAGCTGTTACAGAAAATGTAGACAGCTTGGTCTTTTCTAATAAGGAGAATGTTGAGGGATTTGAAACGTATCTTTGGGATGAGGGGAATGCTTTATGGATAGATAGATAACTTCCACATTTGCTACATCCAAGAGCTTAAATATATAATGAGACATTGAAACTCAAGTTTAAAACAGGTGAGGGGAGTGCAAAGCACTGTCCTGTGAGGTGAGTGAAGTAAGGCTTTTAAAGGAGGGCAAGGGGGAAAGAGAAAATTGAAATATAGAATTAGGAGAGATGTCAATATTTCTAGTAAAAAGAGAATCAGAATCAGATTCAGGTTTAATATCACCAGCAGATGTCATGAAATTTGTTAACTTAATGGCAGCAGTACAATGAAATACATGATAAATAAATATATAGAGAAAAAACTGAGTTACATTACGTGTGTGTGTATATATATATATATATATATATATATATAGTGAATTATTTGTGTGTGTGTGTGTGTGTGTGTGTGTGTGTGTGTCTATTAGATAATGTTAGATAAGTAGTGCTAAACAAATAGAAATAAAAATAAAAAAGTAGTTAGGTTATGTTCATGTGTTCAATGTCCATTCCAAAATCGGATGCCAGAGGAGAAGAAGCTGTTCCAGAGTCATTGAGTGTGTACCTTCAGGCTTTTGAACTCCATCCTGATGGTGACAATGAAAAGAGGGCATATCCTGGGCGATTGGGGTTCTTAATGATAGACACCGTCTTCCTAAGGCACCGCCCTTTGAAGGTGTCATGGATACAATGGAGGCTAGTATCCATGACGGAGATTACTAATTTTACAATTTCCTGCAACTTACATTGATCTTACGCAGTAACCCCTTCTGCCCCACACCAGACAGTGATGCAGCCAGTCAGAATGCTCTCTGCAGTACATTTGTAGGTTTTGAGTGTTTTAGCTGACAAACCAAATCTCCTCAAACTCCTAATGAAATAAAGCCATTGTCTTGCCTTCTTTATAGCTGCATCAGTATGTTGCATCCAAGTTAGGTCCTCAGAGATACAGACACCCAGGAAATTGAAAGTGCTCACTCTCTTCACTTGTGATCCCAATGTGAGAATTGGTTTGTTTTCCCTTGTCATACCCTTTCTGAAGTCCACAATCAGCTCTTTGGTCTTGCTGACATTAAGTGTAGAGTTGTTGCTGTGACACAACTCAACGATATCTTGGTGCTGTATGCCCTTTCATCACCATCTGAAATTCTGCCAACAATGGCATCAGCAAATTTATAGATGGCATTCTATTCATGCCTAGCTACACAATCATGGGTGTAGAGAGAGTAGAGCAGTGGGCTAAGTACACGTTCCTGAGGTGCACCAGTGTTGACTGCAGGCGAGGTGGAGATGTTATTTCCAATTGTACAGATTTTGATCTTCCGGTTAGAAAGTCACAGATCCAGTTGCAGAGGGAGGTACAGAGACCTAGGTTCTAAAGCTTGTTTTTTGGTGTAAATTCTAACATGGTTATTTGGGCCAAAGGGTCTCTTTTTCTGCATGTTGATTTTACAGAATTCAATTTTAACAGTTGCCCTACAAATAACAAATGAATGCATCTTCCACAAAACTGTCCATGGAACAACAATTACTCCTTAATGAGAGCAAAGAGAAACCAGTACAGTCCCTGGAGTCTGAAGGTTTAATCACAGGTACTGCATCTATTTATGTAGAAAACCATTCTGTTAAATTTATTGCAACACTTATTGTGCCCTGAACAACACATTAATAAGGTTTCTTCCCCCTTAAGCATATGCTAATACATTTTTTGGTTGGTTGTTCCAATTTAACTCCACATTCTGCCCCAGTATCTTCCATGTGACAATACAACTGAGAACATCAATGAAGTGTGGGGAGGAGGCAATTTGATAGCCTTTCAGCTCATATTTGTGCACTAATGGGAGGAGGCCATTAGTCCATCAAATCCCATAAATCCCACTCCCTCACTAACTTCCCTGTGATTTATTCTTTCTTGAATGTCTTATCAATTCCGTCCTGATAGTCCTACTACTCGCCTACTGTACACAAAGAGTAATTTGCTGTTATCTATGAAGCTATCAACCATTACATGTTTGGAGTAACAAACATGATGCTGGAAGAGCTCAGAAGGTCGGGCAGCATCTGTTAGGAGGAATGGACAACATTTCGGGATGGGACACTTCATGTGGACCATCACTCCAAATTCGACATCTCAGTCTCTGGTGCAGCAAAGTGGTTTAGGAATCTCTGCTCTAAATTATGCAAAGTTTCAGTGGTGTGGACATTCCACCTCACCAAAGGACTCCAGTGCTCTGCAGTTTAAAAAAAATTACAGAACTTAGAGGAGAGCAGCATTGTCCATTTCTGGACCTTTGTTCCTGAGGGAAAGTGTGACCTTTGAATACCTGGTAGGGTTTTCGTTAGCAGCAGATGTTTTATTCCCATGGAGGTTTTTATAAATATTATCAATGAAAGCGAATGACTAATATTTACAGTATGATGTTCAACTCAACAATTTGAAAGTGACAGCTATCGTTAATTGGTGTCAGAAGCATTTTGAAATTACAAAGTGTATATTAAGTGTAGGATCAACACTCAAGCAGCAGTATTTTGCCAGCTTGCTCCAAAATCTTCTGCAGTCTTATTACAGTTGTCATTAATTAATCGTACTTTGTACTCCTCCCAAATATTTTCAGTGTCATTTCAACGTAATGCCCAACATTCCAGGATGTGCATTGGCTTGAAGAATGAATGATGTTCAGTTGGACTAGTGATCTGCCCCTGTCTCTATTGCTCTCTTCTGTTTTATGTTAGTCTCATGACACCATTAAACAAAAGAAGTGAAGCAAATTTAGTTTTGACCCCAAAATGCAACAGGGCCAACAACTTTGAAATTAGGTGATTATTAGTGGCGTCAAAGAGTCAGTGAAATGGAATCTTCTTCTGATACTGAATAACTTCATTGTCTAATCAAAAAACACTTCCAAATGGAGAACTACGAGGGTGACGTTTTTATGTTGATGTATGTCACACAGTTTCCTGAACATGTCACAAGGTACAGTGGAATGAGAGACATTATCAGTTTCACAGCACATACTTATGAGATATTCATTTTCTCATGTCACAAAAGTTTGATAATTTAGTGGTGTTCTTCATTCTGTTATGTCTCCACAGCTGCTTGTCCTTTGCACGGTTGAGCTGATGGCAGTTTCAGTATTTGCTGTATATGACATTTTTAACACAGTTTTTAAACTTAGTTTCTTTAAGTTCAGGGAGGAAATTATTCCAGTTTTTGGCTAAGGAATGGGAGGAAAAAAAGCCATGGAAGGTATAGGAATAACCATTCAAATGTCACCAAGGTTCGGGTGAGAGGAATAAATAGGAATTAATATAAAAATATAAAAAATCTGAAATAAAAAGCAGCAAATTTTACACATACTCAGCAGATCAGACAGAACCTTAGGGGAGAGATACACTAATTATGTCACATAAACATAAGAGAGTCTGCAGATGCTGAAAATCCAAAGCAACACACAAAATGCTGGAGGAACTCAGTAGGTCAGGCAGCATCCATGGAGAGAGTGAACAGTCGACATTTCGGGCCAAGACCCTTCATCAGGACTGTTTCACATTGACCTTTCAATTACTGAAGGCAAATGCTGAAATGATGCCCAGATCTTGCTATCCAACCTGCACTCATTTCCATTTAGCTTTTTCTCTACATCACAAAGGAGGGATTATGTCACAGGAGACCTACTGTAATGTAAGTTTCATGAATTTAACACAAGGAAAGTTTTATGGATAGTAATTTAAAATGAAACTGACAAGCTGTCAGTCTCTCTCCTCTTCCTTGCAATTTATATTCTTCCATACCATGATCTTAGTTGGAGTGTTCTTTGTGGGAAAACAGAAAATGCCATAAAGATTCATTCAAAGTGACGATATTCACTGATGAAGTGCTGATGTAATCAGATGCAAGGAGGCAAATTTCATGTAAGCTGCATCTTTCCACTTGGACCTGGTTGGGGTATGGCAGTTTAGACTTTACTCCAAACCTTCATGAAGGCAGCATAGCAGTGCCGTTTGCATGCTAGAGATTAATTGTGCCCTCTAGTACCACCTGGGTGGTGTTTGCACATTTGCTCTGTGACCACGTGAGTTCTTTTGACTGCTCTGGTATCGACCCACATTCAAAAAATGTGGGTGTTGGTAGGTTAATTGGCTCTTAATGACCAGGTGACTGGTGGAATCTGGCACGAGGGTTGGGAATTGATGGAAAAGTGAAGAATATAAAATAGGATTAGTGTAGGATTAGTGTAAATGGATGCTTGGTGGACAATGTAATCTCAGGGGCTGATTGGTCTGCTTCTGTACTTAATTTCATTACTTATTGGTAAATGAAAATCTCAACAAAAAACTTTTTGCCTAGTTACTTGTATTCTTTGCTGCTAATTGGTTAGGCAGAGCTGCACTATCCACCACAGTGGGAAAAGTCTCACTTTGGTCCATCCTTTAACCCTCCTCAAGCAGATGCTGCAGGGTGCTTACATATGCCAGCTATTGAGCACCCCTACATGAAATGCTGTCGTAGGAAAACAGCATCCATCATCAGAGAACCTCACCATCCAGGTCACGCTCTCTTCTCACTGCTGCCATCACGTAGAAGGTGTAAGAGCCTCAGAGCTCGCACCACCAGGTTCAAGAACAATTACTATCTCTCAACCATCAATCTCTTGAATAAAAGAGGATAACTACACTCACTTGCCCCATTGTCAAAATGTTCCTACAACCAGTGATCTCACTTTAAGGACTCTTTATCTCAGGCTATCGTTATTATTTGCTACTTATTAATATTTGCATTTGCACAGTTTGTTGTCTTCTGCACTCTGGTTAATCTTTCATTGATCCTGTTATAGTTACTATTCTTAAACACAAAATAATCTGCAGATGCTGTTGTCAAAGGAACACACAATGCACTGGAGGAGCTCAGCAGGTCAGTCAGCATCAGCTGAAAAGATTAGTCGATGTTTCGGGCTGAAACCCTTCGTCAGGACTGAAGGAAGAACTTTGGGGAGGGTTTGAAGAATGCTGGTAGTTGAAAAAAACAGTAATTTGAAAGACAAAGGGGTGGGGGAGGGGAAGCAGGGAGGTGATTGGCAGGAGAACAATGCGAAGTAGTAGAAGGAGGCGGAAATATGAAGACGGTGATGTGAGATAGGGATAGAGGAAGGGAGGGGGAGGGAATTACCGGAAGTTGGAGAATTCTATGTTCATACCAAGGGGCTGGAGACTACCTAGACGGTATATGAGGTGTTGCTCCTCCAACCTGAGTTTAGCCTCATAATGGCAGTAGAGGACGCCATGTATGGACATAACTGAATGGGAATGGGAAGCAGAGTTGAAGTGGGTGGCTACCGGGAGATCCTGTCTGTTGTGGCGGACGGAGTGGAGGTGCTCGACGAAGCGGTCCCACAATCTGCGTCGGGTTTCACCGATGTAGACGAGGCCGCACCGGGAGCACTGGATGCAATAGATGACCCCAACAGATTCGCAAGTGAAGTGTTGCCTCACCTGGAAGGACTGTTTGGGGCCCTGTATGGTGGCAAGAGAGGAGGTGTCAGGACAGGTGTAGCACTTAAGTGCCGGGTGGGAGATCCGTGGGGATGGATGTGCGGATAAGTGAGTCGCGGAGGGATCAATCCCTGTGGAAAGCGGAGAGGGGTGGGGAGGGAAAGATGTGCTTAGTGGTGGGGTCCTGTTGAAGGTGGTGGATAGTTAGTATTATGTAGACTTGCTGAAAACGCCTATAAGAAAATGAATCTCAGGGTTGTATATGGTGACATATATGTACTTTGGTACTAAAATTTACTTTGACTTTTGATATGTTGATTTTTTGGAGGTGTCTGTTCTCAGACTAATTTGTCTTGTACAAAGCAGCCTATGCTGGTCTGTACTCAGTGAAATCCGTTCCTGGAGTTGTAAGTATCTTACATGAATGGTTTGTTGTTTGGAGCTGGAATGATTGCTTCCCGGGGAGCCATGGATTTATGGAAATTCAATGACAGAAATCAAGACCTCTTTGTCCACACTGTCCATGCAGGAACAGTTTAATCCAGACATATCTCCAAGAAGTGATGTCACAAGAAAGTAGCATCCATCATCAAGAACCCCTATCATCTAGGTCATTCTCATTATTACCATTGGGCAGGAGTTACAGGAGCCTTAGTTCCACACCACAAGGTGTAGAAACAGTTATGACTCTACAGCCATCAGGCTCTTGAATGAGCGAGGATAACCTTACTCACCTCAACACTGAATTAACTCTACATTCTATAGACTCACTTTCAGGAACTCTACAACTCATGTTGTTAATATTGTTTACTTACTTATTATTTGCATGATTTGTCCTCTTGTATTTTGTATATTTGTCAGTCTTTGTCATAAGACCATAAGACATAGGAGCAGAATTAGGCTATTCAACCCAATGAGTCTGCACCACCATTCCATCTTGTCTGATTTATTATTCCTCAACCCCATTCTTCTGCCCTTTTACCGTAATCTTTTACTATTCAAGAACCTATCAACATGCGCTATAATTTTTCACAAATTCTATTGTGTTTCTTTACTTTATGCAAATGCCTGTAAAAAATGAAACCTAAGTTAGTACCTGGTGACATATATATGTACTTTGATAATAAATTTACTTTGAACTTTAATCCTACATTCCAACATTTCTTTCAGGTTGTCAGTTCCAGACCCCTATGACTTACTTACTTGGGCCCTTAGCACCCAGTGGAGCATAGACCATCTATGGCCTCCTGTCTCCATTGTCCTCTGAAGTCGATGGTATGCTTGAAGTTCATCGATGCTTTTCAATCCACTGTACAGGGGATTGGCCTGTACAGCTTCACCAGAGCCCTGTTGGACAGCCTTATCCATTTCCACCTCTCACAACAGGGATGTAGGGTTGGATATTGAGAGCCATGATGCCTATATTCTTCGGATCGAATACATTTTTCCTTTTCTCCTTGGTAATTCTAATATAAATTTCCTTATGTCTCTCACTCATGGTTTTTGCTCCCTCAGCTAAAGAAAATAAGTCTTTTCTAATTTTTACTAATTTTACATTCTTCAGTTAAATCACATTTCTGGCTATCATACTTGAAAGAAACCTAAGCAAACTTTTCTCACCACATTATGTTTACACTGATGGCAATATCTTGTAACTCCCCAGCAGAAGGGCCTGATGCCTGAAACATCATGTCCAGACATGTGCACAGTGGCCAATCTCTGGCCTAACAGTTGGTATTTCACCAGTATACTCTGTGCTTTAGCTAATAGAGTGAGACATCTGCTTCCTTTCTAATCAGCCTATACACCAGAGCTGCCATCAAGATGAATCTGTGAACATATGCCCTCTTCCTTCATTGTCCGCACTATCCTATTTATTGTCTATTCCTTTGAGCTGTTGAAGCTACTCCAATAAATTACCTTACCCTTTGCATTTCATTTGTCATTTTCTGCTCAACTGACCAGACCACATCTCATCTCCTGCAGAATAAAGCTTTCCTCATTGTTATTAACTGGATTGCCACATTTACTATTATCTGCAGACATCTTTGTGTACACCCCTCAATTAAATAAAGTTACAAAGCTGAAAGCAAGGACTGTACAGTCAGCCCTGTGGAAAACCCCTGATAACAACATTCCAGTCATAAAGTCAGCCTCCAGTTATTCTCCTCTGTTTGTCATTTTTAATCCAATTTCTCACTCTTCCTTGCATATCGTGGATCCCTACTTTTTAGAGCACTTTGCAAATACGCCACTCCGCAATACATCACACACACTGCTCTGATCAATCATCTTTGTTACCTCAAAAAAAATTCAGTCAACTTTGTGAGACGTGACCTTCCCTTAATAATTGACTGTCTGTGAATTAAATGAAGGTTGACAGTATCGGTAAGAACCAATCTCAATAAATTGCTTGTCAATGAAATTGAACAAATGGGTCTTTAATCACTTAGCTTTTCTCTTCTTCTGAATCAGAATTAGTATCTGAATCTGGTTTACTATCACTGAAATTTGTTGATTTATGCTAGCAGTACTGTGCATTATGTAAAAATTATTTTTAGATTTTTATTTAGAGATACTGTACTGGCCCTTCCGGCCCATCGAGTTACAATGCCCCCCCCACCCCCACCCCCACCCCGGCAACCAATCTTTTAAATCTTAGCCTAATCACAGGACAATTTACAATCACCAATTAACCTACTAACTGATATATCTTTGGAATGTGGGAAGAGACCGGAGCAGCCCGAGAAACCCACATGCTCACGGGAAGGAGTACAAACTTTCTTAAAGGATGCCAAAGTTGAACTCTGATCTCTGATGCCTCAAGTTGTAACAGCATCATGCTAACTGACACGAAATTGTGGCACCCAATTACTATAAATTACAATTAGAATATATTAAATAAAACAATGAATAGGGCAAAATGGAGCAAAACAGTGGAGTAGTGTTCATGGGTTGAAGCATTGCCTTTTGAAGTTGATCTGTATGGTGGAGAGGTTAGTGCCCATGATGTTGTTGGAGTTTACAACCGTCTGCAGCTTTTTCTGATCCTGTAGATTTGTGCCTACATACCATGAGTAATGCAACCAGTCAGAATGCCCTCCACGCTAAATCTGTAAAAATCTGTTAGAGCCTTTGATGACATACCAAATCTCTTCAAACACCTAATGAAATAGAGCCACTTTTTATGATTTCTTCATAATTGCATCAATATGTTGGGCACAGGATATGTTGAGAGATGTTGATACACAGGAAATTTGAAGATACTTATCTTTTCGACTGCTGACCACTTCATGAAAACTGCTCTGTGTTCTCCCAATTTCTAATAATCCTCCAATAATCATCCCAGACATTGGATCCAACCCTGGGATGTGCCAGTGATACTTTCTTCCCTATCATAAGATTATTCAGTTCAGCAACTTTCCTATATCCCTTCAAACCCATACCTAGGTTAATTTTGCACAGCATAAATTTAATTAGTGACATGATTGCTAACTTTCAAAAATATGTACAATGTCATTGTCATATTTGTCCGGTCCACATAGTTTCAGAGAAATCAGCAGATTGTCTTTTGTTTAGGATTTTCAGAGACTATTTTCTGCATTGAAAAGCACATGAAATACTAAATACCAGATTTGTGTTGCAGAGACAATTGACAGGTTTACTCCTATAGTTACTTACTCATAGATAACACGCACAATCTTTGGTAATTTTATTTTTTTCATGTCATCCTCTACATTAGTGTTTTTAATAAGCTTATTTCCATCCCCATGCCACTTCCCCACTATCCAATGACTTAACTTTACTAGTTTAGAAGGCAAATGGTAGATTAGACTTTATCACAAGTGAATTTAAATACAAGAGTAGAGATGTCCATCTTTTATTACATAAAACTCTGGTAAAATAACCATGTCACCCTAATTAAAGGCATACTTGTGATAGAAGTGGTGAAGTGAGGATGCAGTGATCAATTCCTGAAATTTTAATTTTAGCTAGGCTTGGCTTCTGATCTCTTTTGAGCTTAGAAGAATGAGAGGAGATTTTGCTGAAGCTTACAAACTTTGTACAGGATAGATGCTGGAATGACATTTCCCTTGTCTGAGGTGATTGGAACCATAGATCATAAACTCAGAATAAGGGGCTGGAATCCAGGGAAAAATCTCTTCACCCAGACTGTAGTGAAGCTTTGAAGTTCTGCATCAAGGGGTTTTGTGTCTCTAACACTGAGAGCAATCAGCATATTTTTGTATACTTAGGGTATTGAGAGATCTCAAGTCAGTAAAAGGAGTTGATGTTGAGAATAAGGTCAGCTGTGAACAAGGAGCATGTGTGAGTGGTTGAATGGTTTACTTTTGCTTCTATTTCTCCTATTTTTATGCTTACAATTGCCACTACCTCATAATGAATGTCTGGATTTCACCAGTCCCAAGAATTATGGATAATCCCAAATGGGGTCTTAAAGGAATGTGGGAAATGTAAACACTTAATGTACAAGTTGATAAATGTTCACTTCTTTGCTGGTGCTGTGGTTAACCAATCTTTACCTCTAATACAATTTTAAAGACATCAAAGATACAAACTGCCACTCCAGTGAAGCCACAAAGTAGTTGAGGAACCTGAGAAGTTTCTGAATGTTAATCCAGATGTTTGCAAGAATTTTCCCAGAGATTTCCACTGGTCTCACTGAAGATTTTGCATCAAACTCTCATCCACAGTTAGAAGTCTATAATCACTAGTTCTTGAATATGAGTTATTTGTGGAGATACGGTTGCAGGTGGGGAGGAAAGCTGTGTAACGGCAACAGTTTTCAGAGAGGTTGCTGTGATAATTACATGCAGACAGCCAACACTCACTCTCAACTTGATCCACAGAGACTGAGATTTGGTTGTCTGCTTATTCATATTGATAATTGTATTCATATAGTTAGACTAGATTGGTTTAGTTTATTGTCATACACACCAGAGTGTACTGAAGCATCTTATTTCCATAAATCTCAAAGAATAAACAGTATACATGCAAACATAATAAACACAACAGTAAGTACAATGACAGCAGGATGGTGGAAGGATTATAAGTTCAAAGTAAATTTTATTATCAAAGTACATATATGTCTCCATATGCAACCTAGAGATTCATTTAACTGTGGGTATACTTGGCAAATCTATAGAATAGTAACTATAACAGGATCAATAAAAGATCAACCAGAGTCCAGAAGCCAACGAACTGTGCAAATGCAAAAAATAAATAGCTAACAGTAAATAATGAGAACATGAAATAATGAGATAAAGAGTCCATAAAGTGAGGGCATTGGTGTGGGAACATCTCCATGAATGGGCAAGTGAGAGTTATCCCCTTTTGTTCAAGGCCTGATAGCTCTGGGGTAGTAACTGTTCTTGAACCTGATGGTACAAGTCCCGAGACTCTTGTACTTCTACCTGATGGCAGCAGAGAGAAGAGAGCATGGCCTGGGTGGTGAGGATCTCTGATAATGAACGCTGCTTTCTTCCAACTGTGTTTCATGTAGCTGTGCTCAATAGTGCAATCTGAAATGGCGATAATGGAATCATCAGGAGAGGTAGAGGCAAGACTACAAGAACATGGCAGCACCACTGGGAAGGGGATGTGAAAGAGGTGATAGGTTCAGGAGTCTAATAGCAGCGGTGAAGAAACTGCTGTTATGTTTGGACATCTAGGTTTCAAGCTCTTGTACCTTCTCCCAGACAACAGAAGAAAGGGAAAGGAATGGCGAGGATGATAGACATCCTTGACAGTACTGAAGCAAAAACAGAATTATAATCAGAATCAAGTTTAATGCCATGATATATGTTGTGAAATGTGTTGTTTTGTGGCAGCAGTACAATGCAAGCCTTTCTTTAGCAATGCATGGTGCAGATGGACTAGTTGGAAAAGATGTGATAGACTGGACTGTGTCTGCCATTCTCTGTAGGTTTAGTTGACTCAGAGCAGAACAGTTGCCATATCAGGCTGAGCTGCAGCCTGTCAGAATACTTCCTTCGACATCTGTGGAAGCTCAAGAGAAGACCAAAGCTGGCAGCAGCCATCACTCACTGATAAAGGATCAGTCTGCAACGGCATGCTGTAGTTTCTGTTAGTCCTCTTCACATGGTGTCCAGTCTAATCCTGAGAATTGACTTATTGTTCCGAAGAACTCTCTACTCAAAATTTAACAAACCTTACCAAATAATAACCAAAACAAAAATAATAGAATGTAAACTTATTTATGTGTGCAGTCTGTTACAACTAACTATGTCTGATTTCTGTCCTTTTTATCAATGTTGCGTCAGGTACCTCTAACATCAGTATTTCTTTTGATGTTTGCAGCAAATAATTATCAATGAAATGAAAGACATTAGAGGCACAGTGAGGCTGCGGTAATGTAACTGTCTCACAGCCACAGTGATCCAAGCTTGATTCTGAAGTCTGGTGCTGGTTAGCTGATATTTGCATATTCTTTCTGTGACCATGTGGATTTCTTCCTCCTTTCACCATGACCCTTCCTGCACCCCATCCCAAGGTTTCCTAGTTTCCTCTCTCACCCCAAAGACCTGTTGGCTGGTTGGTTAATTGGCAAAAATAATTTACCCCCCACTGCAGGTGACCTGAGAGAATGAATGAATGTTTGTAACTCAGCAGAATGCTCAGGTGCTTTGCATTTTGTTTCAAACGGTTTGCTGAAGAACTGATGTTCTTTATTCTTAGGGATTCTAGTACCAATAGTCGAAGAAACAAGTCTGCAGTCCAGAACTTGGCACAAGCAATTTACAGAAAAAATCAAAAGTGCCTCAGACAATTATGCAGTACTATATTTGTCAACGTGGAGAAGTGAGTGAGTTTGTAAATCTGGGGTGAGCAAAGGACGTTAGGGATGGTGATGGTGGACAGCCGTGGGAGGGATTTGGGACCGGTGGTGGACATGGAGTGCTAGGTGTGGGGGATAGCACTGGTGCAGCCACACTCAGTACTGAGACACCAGTAAGGTCATTTAATTCCAAACACTTGGTTTATTGATCATTACAGAATGTCTCTCTGGTGCTTCCTGCTCTCTCCCCTCTCCCTGCTCCCTTCCCATTCTCAGTCCACAATAGAGACCCATAAAAGAATCAGGTTTATAATCACTAACATATATCATGATCTTTTAAATTTGTGGCAGCAATACAGTGTAATACATAAAATTACCACTTTATATATTGCACTGTACTGCTGCCACAAATACTCCAAACTGTGCAAAAGTCTTAGGCACACAAGCTGTATATATTTGCCTTAAACTTTTGCACAGTTCTGTATACTATGTACAACTTTGAAATTCGTCTTCTTACAGGCAGACACAAAAACAAAGAAACACAAAAAACAAAGAAGTAAAATAAATGACCATAAACAGTTACAGGGAGAATTAATTGATGGAATTACTCTGAGAAGCTGCATAGAATCACTCGTCTGAATGTTTACCCCCTGTGATTTGAAAGAATTACAAAATCCTATCTATGAAATACAGTACACATCTTGAAACATATTGTTTATGTCAAGTATTGGTCTGCAGACTTGTCGCTTCCACCATTGACACTGGAATCCTTCCCATTGGGTTCATTTCCAAAGGGAAATGAATCAGCCAGAATTTCCACCTACTGTATGATTTTCCTGGGGTGTTTGAATATGATGGTTTAGAATGATTTCAGGTTTCCACACATGTAGAACAAACACTTTTCTGGCAATCATAGCTGGGGTGAAGAGTTAACTAATCCCTGTAAAAAACATTGTCTTGGCACTACGGAATTGACTTGAACAGTGACTAAGAATACAAAGGTGTTCTTGTTGAAATTGGATGAAGAGAGGTAGAAAGATATTTAAAAATATTGCAGGTTGTAGAAAGTTGAAATTAAAAGCAAAAATGTCCCCAGGGACACACACAGAGATGGACATCAAGTGCTACTGGCATATTATCAACTCAGTGAAAGACATCCTTTGATCTGCCTGAAACTTGTTGGTCTGTCAGCAGGTTGGGATGACTGTGGAGGAATTCTGGCGACTAGCACATTCCAGGCAGCAGGACTATATGCTGAGAGACACACTGAAGTTTGGTGCAGTCACCGCAAAGGACTCGGTGGAGAAGGAACACAGTTTAGGATTTATCCACGACTAAAGAGGGGACAGGTTGAGTGAGGAAGCCCTTCAATTATTGTAGTAATGTACCACCCAGGTGGGCCACATGAGTGGAAACAGTACTGTTGGTTTAGGGAAAGTAATAGAACAGCAGTGAAAAAGTTCTTAGTGAATGGCAGAATGAAAGAGATTGCACGGTTTATTCTTGTGTAATGCTCTGATTAAGAACTTGTATTATTGTATTTCTGCTGCTATGCTGTGAGGTATTTTATTTTAGCAGTTTGCTGCAAATGCAGTGTGTTCTGTTAGTTAAGCTTCATAGATGATTGTTTTGGCTTTAGCCGAACAAAGCCATCTCTTGCTGAAACTAGGAGAGTTGTGTCAGCCAGTTGGGTTTGTCTTGGTATTGTGCTGTAACATTTTGTCCAGTGGGATGCCATGGAACATTCGATAGAGCTGGACAGGATCATATTTCTGAAGGGCAGTAGTCTGGTTTTGGGTTTTTTGCTGGTAGGGTTAGAAGATGAGGGTGGTGTGGAGCAGAGCACAAGGGAAGATGCTTGCAGAATCCCACCCGAAGAAGAGAACCCTCTGTAAGAAGTGCTTTGTGCAGTGAATGGTTCCAAGGAGGAACTGTCAGTACTCCTGAGTTGATCAGTTGATTTGAAATGGTCTCCGAGGGATGTTCGACCTGTGTGTCTTTCATGCAGAACATGGATTCAGCACGTGAGTAATCAAAGCAAAGGACCTGACTACCCCAGAAATGAGTTCCAATGTTTATGTGCATATTTAGACCGGTTTAACTGTACTGGGCCCCTTTTCCCCCAATTAATCGTTTATAGCATAAGAACATAACATAAGAAACAAGAGTAGGAGCAGGCTATCCAGCCCATCGTGCCTGCTCTGTCGTTCAATAATATCATGGCTGATCTGGCCATGGACTCATCTCTGCCTGCCTGCCTGCCTTTACCCCGTAACCCTTAATTTCCATAGTATGCAAAAATCTATCCGACCTTGTCTTAAATTTATTTATTGAAGTAGCCTCCACTGCCTCATTGGGCAGAGAATTCCACTGATTCACCACTCTCTGGGAAAAGCATTATCTCCCTTATCTCTGTCCTAAATTTACTCCCCCGAATCTTGTGGCTAGTATTGAAGCTGAAATGTCTGTAAGTGTGCTTCCACTGTAATCTTATGCTGGTGTAAGTTCTGTTATTTCCTGTCGAACAATAACTTTGCATGGGACAGCATTTACACAGCACTCACCACAATTTCTGTTCCTTTTTTGGAACATTCCAACTTTCCTCTTTGGTTGAATCTGAATCATACTGACCCTAGATGTGTGTTGCTTATTGAAGATGGCTTTTTCACCATGGCCACGTGGGAAAGGTGGCAGAGAAGGAGTGCCAATGTGGGTTGGGGGGTGGATGGCATGGGTGCAGACACACCCAGCTCTGATCCCAAGCAATTGGTGTAATGATAATTACAGAATGTCTCACTAGTGCTCTTTGCTCCCTCCCCTCTCCCTTCCCCATTTCTCACCCATGACTTTGCCCCCTTCCCACTCTCAGTCCACAATAGAGACCCATATCAGAACCAGGTTTATTGTCACTCATCTATGTCATGAAATTATTTATTTTGTGGCAGCAGTACATTGGAATACATAAAATTACTACAGTACGGTGCAAAAATCTTAGGCACCCTAGCTTTAAACTGTATATGAATTGGAAACACTCAGCAGGTCAGGCTGCATTGGTAAAAAGCTAAATAGACTTTCTAGTTCTTGTTTCTAGTACCAATGACCTGAAACATGTATTCTATTACTCTATCAATGAGAGGCAGGTTATGGGCTATTTACAACAAAATCATTGGCACCTCTATATATTGTAAATATGGCATCATGGTGATATCAGCAGAACTGAAGGAGATTCCATTTCACACTGCAAACCGGGACTCACCAGCCGTGAATCAGGGGTTTCCTGTACTCACTATATTTGTTTCTTGCTTTTTAAGCTGTATGTTTTGGCTGTTGTCAAAGCTAATTCTGGCAAATGCACAGATCTGTTCCTTTCTCCTTTCTTCTCAAATGCTTGACAATTCTTGTATTGCAAGACTTGACAGTCTGTCTGCGCTTCCCCTAGAAAGATATTCTTCATATGAAATTAAAGACAAGCCCGTGATGCCAGACCATTCAACCATTAAGGACATAACAGCATCCAGCCCTTTTAGAGAAGTTTAGGAGAATATAGAAAGATGTTGATATCCTGAATAACTATTTTCTCATTTTTACTCTCTCTTCCATAATGGATACTGAGGTTAGTTATAAATCCCTTTTTTTTAATAACTTGAAGGTCGGAACTTACATCTGCAATCTTTACGCTGATTAAGTATAAACTGTCACCTGCAAAGCTGGCAAAGCAGCTTTGAGAAAAAATTGATGCTGCCACCAAAATAGTTAGTAATTCAGGAGTCTTGTAAAAACAATGAGGCCACCCTCAGGGTGGAGGAGCTAATTCTTATATTCCATCTGGGCAGCCTCCAACTTGATAGCATGAATATTGATTTCTCCTTCTGGTAAACCAATTTCTTCCTGCCCCCTTCCTCTATTCCCCATTCTGACCTTTTACCTCTTCTCACCTGCCTATTACTCCCCTCCTCCTTCCCTTTCTTCTACAGTCCACCCTCTTCTTCTATCAGATCCCTTCTTCTCCAGCTCTTGACCTTCCCCAGCTACCTGGCTTCTTCTAGCACCTTCCAGCTAACCTCCTTCCTCTCCTCCTACCTTTTTATTCAGGCATCTCACCCCTTCCTTCTCAGTCCTGAAGAAATGTCTCAGCTCAAAACGTCCACTGTCTATTCATTTCCATAGGTGCTGCTTGGCCTGCTGAGTTCCGCCAGCATATTGTGTGGGTTGCTTTGGATTTCCAGCATCAGCAGACTTTCTTGTGTTTATTATTTTTTTCTTCCTTTGCTTCTTTGGGATGGAGGGGGGAGTGGGGGGGGCAAGCAGCTAGTTAAAGGTTGAGTTGGTAACAGTGTAGGTGGTGCAGAATAAGTTTATTTGTTCATTTCAATTGGTGCTATCTTGCCCTAATTTTAAAAGAACAAGACGAGACAATACTGTCAAAATAGCATGGTTGCAAAGGATATTCTGAACCAGAGCTATCGGGGTTTCTGTTAATAAGTGACTGAAAATGTGAGAAGATTGTGAGAATGGTTAGTGAAGCACATGGAATCATTTGGTTCACAGAAAGACATTTTAGATTAGATTATTAGATTAGATTATGAGGACATGCAGTCCTCCTTTATTGTCATTTAGTAATGCATGCATTAAGTAATGATACAATGTTCCTCCAGAATGATATCACAGAAACACAAGACAAACCGAGACTGAAAAAAATAAATTTTATTTCATACAAAAAATACACATACAAAAGAAAGACACAGAGCACAACTCCTTCCATTTGTCATTGTTCAGCCTATATAATCGGTGTTATTTGACCTATACATTAGTACTGTCAGCACAGTCTGTGTACATAACATTGCTAAGTGCCTTTACAAAGAAAGCACAGCAGCACCTCTACTTTCTTGGTTTTGGCATGCCCTCTAAAACTTTGGCAAACTTCTCTATGTGTGTAGTGGAGAGTATACTGATTGGTCGTGTCATGGCCTGGTATGGAAACGCCAATACACTCAAAAAGAAAAAACGTATAAAGGGTGGTTGATACAGCCCAGTCCAGCACAGGTAAAGCCATCCCCACCATTAAACACATCTACAAGGAGCACTGTTGCAGGAAAGCAGGAAACCATCATCAGGGACCCCTATCATCCATACCATGCTCTCTTCTCACTGCTGCCATTAGGAAGAAGTTACAGGAGCCTCAGGACCCACGCCACCAGATTCAGAAATGGTCACTTACCCCTCAACCATCAGGCTCTTGAACCAGAGGTGATAACTTCACACTGAACTGGTCCCACAACCTATAGACTCATTTTGATGACTCTTCATCTCATGGTCTTGATATTTATTGCTCAGCTATTTTTTTTCTTTTTGTTTTTGCACAGTTTGTTATCATTTGTACATTGGTTGTTTGTCCATCTTGTGTGTGGTTTTTCATTGATTAGATTGTGTTTTGTTGTATTTACTGTGAATATCCACAAGAAAATGTATCTCTGGGTTATATATGGTGACATATATGTACTTTGGCTTCAATTTGCCAGATTGATTTTCTAAATCTGTGAAATTTAATTCCTGAGCTAAATCTTAAAACCACACCAAAATAATATAAAGCATTAGTAATTGATTCAAGAAAGACAGATAACTCGGCGCACATTTTGTTTTGGATATTTCTCCTGTGATTCTGACACAGAGACTCGATCACATTGCCTCTCCTCAGGATTTTTTGCCAGCCACACCAAGGAACTCAGTGCTGATACACCTTTTAACCTTGAACGGTTCCATGAAATAAATCATGTTCCAAACACTAACCATGATATTCCGCAATGTAAATATTTGTGTTTATTGAATTAATGAAAATGAAAATTCTAGGCCAAAGGACATGTAATTACTGAGCAGAACTCTTATTTGATTTCTGTTGTAAATATTTGCTGACACAATGCATTTCATTGAAGCTTGCATTCTACATTAGATTTCATTGGATATGCAGCCGTTTAACTAAACAAATTCATGCTGATTTTTGTGTTCTGTATAAGCCTCCTCCTGTTATTCCTCCTTTTAACATTTCAGTGTTACTTTTACCTTCATTGGTTGATCCAGTCTCCCCATCTAAACTCCTCACTTTGACCACTGACTGTGTGGAACAGAGTTCCACAATATCACCCCTCTTTGAGTAAAGGTTTTTTTTGTTGGGAAAATGAGACAATTATAAAGCAGAACCTTACCAACAAAATTTAACAATGTCAACCTGAGTTTCAGAAAGAGGGAGCAAAAATTATGATTGATCAATTGACTAAAGTTTTTGTGCACGTAACAGTCCTTAGGCTAGGAAATGCAAGTGGATTTGGCAGATATGGATTTTTAGAAGACCTTTGATAAAAATCATGCAGCAGAGCTTTGTGTGCAGAATTAAAGCACATGGGATTAGGGTGATATACTAACATAGATTTGAAACTTTGTCATGGCAGAGATTGAAGCTGGGATTAGGTGGATCAGTTTTGAGGTGTTAGCACCTCAGCTATTCCCAGTATATATCAATGATAAGAATAAGGATCTAAATGTAATATTTCTATGTTGTCTGACGTGCTAAATTGGGTGGAATTATTAGCTGTGAAGAGAATGCCAAGAGACTTCAGGCTTGAGGTGATGGATGAGTGGGCAAGTACATGATAATGTGGATAAATGTGAAGTTACTCACTTGAGTCAGGAAAACACAAAAAATGCTGTATTATTTAAAGTAGGATAGATAGGAAAATGTGGTTCTATAAAGTGATTTTAGTGTTCTTGTACACTAGTCACTGAAAACAAACAGCAGGTGCAGCAATTAAGAAAGCAAATGGTATGTTAGTCTTCATTTCAGGAAGCTTTAGGTATCGGAGCAAAGATAATATACAATTGTGTAGGACCTTAGTAAGACCACATTTGCAGCATTGTGTACAGTTACAGTCTCCTCACATAAGAAAACATGGGTTTACAAGATTGAGTCCTTGGATGATGGTGTCGGTGGTGAGAGGGGAAATTGGGCCTGCATTCACTTGATGAGCAGAATCAGAAGAAATCTCATTGAGACATACAAAATTCAAATATGTTTGAGGACTGGATGGAGGAGATATGTTTTTTTGGCAAGAGGTGGTCAGGAGATGGGGGTAAGATGCTGGAGCTGAGATGAGGAGAAAGTTCTTGATTCAGAGGGTGGCAAACTTGTGTACATCTCATCCTCTGAAGGCCGAGTTTTGAAATTTGTTTAAGGAGGGAGATAGATTTCAGACACAAAAGACATTAGGGTTGTGGGTTGAATGCAGAAATATGCTCACAGCTCAGTTCAGTCCACTTCTCACTCATTTTAAAGAAGACCTTGTGTGAGGAATAGTCTTCAAAGGCAATTTTCAAGCAACAGCAAAGAATTTTGTCAACATTTCACTCTTTATTTTTCATTTACCCAGTTGTACATTGTAAGACTTTACAGGTGAGAGGGGACAAAGGGAGGAGAAGAGAAAAATTAAAGGGAAGAGGATAGTGTGAGACGAGGAGACAATAGGAGCGAGGAGGTATGAACTGGGGTAGAGGAAGACTGGAGAAGAGGAAGAAAACTACATATTTGTAGTGGGAAACAGAGAGAAAGTCTTTAGGGTGTGTGAGTGTCCATGTGTGTGTGTATAGGAGGGATAGGATGTATCCACAGTACAAGAATATTATACCACAGCATCATTATCAGAGGTTTCTATAACATCTGTTTTCATACCCTGGTATTTCCTAATCCTGTCTATTTGACCCAGAGAGTCTATAGGTTTAATTCAGGTGGACTTTTTCCAGTATTGTATTGAATGCTGAATGGAATTACTTGCAGTAGTTGAAGTGCTGAACGCAGCTAAAAGTCAAATTATTGATCATATTACTTTGGTAATTATTGGTAATACCTCATTTATTCTTTGAAAGATAACTCATTGACAAAGCACACTGCCTAGAACATGATGGGGTTGCCCTGCCTTAGTTAGACATAAAATTGGTTTTGAGGAGCCTTTGCTTTTGCTTTTGGCTCCTGATCCATAGTTTAAGAACTAGGAAACTGGGTTGTTTGTTTCTCAACTTTTAGACTCTGTATTATGTCACGTCAACATTTCTTTGCTCTGGACATTGCAGGGAAAGTGACAACAGACTTGAAGTTTAACCATATTCTTGGATGCACTTATTTATGTTAGCAAACCTGATACTTTCCTGGCATCAGGTATATACCATAAGACTGTTTTATTATTACTGCCTAACACAGGAAGTGCAACACCAGGGCAATCGTGGAACAGTCTCTTGAGGAACAGGGCATGCTGTGCTACTTTATTACTTGCTAAAGGGACATTCTGCAGCCATTAGGACATCTGATTGACCATTTTGAGAAGTGACAGGAGGCAGCTTAGGCACTACAACAAAAAGGGAGTAGTATGCCCTCCAGCTGCTGAGAAATTCATTCTATGGATTCCATAGTTGAAAAATAGCCCTGGAAATATTGTTGTTGTTGTTCGTCCATCGTTGACATCGATGAGGACCTCGACACCATAATGATGGTGTCGAGACTAGCGTGTGATTTGGATTTAAGTGAGGGAGAGTTGCGCAGCGTCAGCCTCACTCTTTCTTCCCAATTCCCATCTGGGTCCAGTGGCAAGACAGAGTCTAGACGGCTGGAGACGGGACTAGGCACAGTAGATGACCAGGACATCTTCTGTGTCTTGTCCTGCTCTACATGTTCCACGACGCTTGCAGAGACCGCCTTCTTGACCGTTGGACCTTTCATTGGTCTCGTCCGCTCAATCCGCCGGAGTCTGTCTTCACATGCTGGGATAGACAACTACCTATCTCACCGAGGGTTTGAGACCCGTCGGCTACCCTCACCTGGTTTAGCCGGCTTGTCGAAGCCGTTGCCTGAGGTGTGGCCGCTGTCGCATGCAAACAGCTACAGGGAGCCACAGGTGAGAGCCGAGTGCCAGGTGGGGACCAAAGGTGGACTAACCGCCCTGAAAAGGACGCGACATGTTCCCCCACCAGAGGTGCTACCCCTCCCTGACACCCCATATACCCCGAAATATTACTTTGATAATAGTTGGTCAATCAGTTTGGGGCAGCGATCTTAAAAGACCAAAATAAGTTTCTCTGTAAAGGTCTTACTCCAACAGTCTTTTCAAAGACACCATAGCCTGCCTGGACCTCCCAGGTGGGGAATATATGTTCAGTGGCCACTTTATCAGGGACACCTGTACACATGCTTAATATTGCAAATATCTAATCAGCCAATCATGTGGCAGCAACCTAATATATAAAACAGTGCAGACATGGTCAAGAAGTTCAGTTGTTGTTCAAACCAAACATCAGAATGGGGAAGAAATGTGAAGTGACTTTAACCGTGGAATGATTGTTGGTGGCAGATAAGGTGGTTTGAGTATCTCAGAAACTGCTGATCTCCTGGGATTTTCACACACAACAGGGGAGTGGTAAGGAAAACAAACAACATCGGGAGTAGCAATTCTGTGGGTGAAAATGCCTTGTTCGTGTAAGAGGTCAGAGGAGAATGATCAGACTGGTTCAAACTGACAAGAAAGTGACAGAAACTCAAATAACCGCACATTACAACAGTAATGTGCAGAAGAGCACCTCTGAATGCACAACACATTGAACCTTGAAGTGGATGTGGGATGCAGCAGCAGAGGACCACGAAAATGCTCTCAGTGGCCACTTTATTAGGGATAGGACCTAATAAAGTGGTCACTCATTATGTGTGTACGCTGAGGTTTTCCAAGACTGAGATATATGATAAACTGTTTGAAAAACTTTTTTGGTCAGAATCTCACTTTGCTGCCCTCTCTGGGGAGACATGATAAATTTTGCTTCTATCCTACAAAATCTTGTCAGGCAGCAGCTGCCTCTTGCTGCCCTGTCTCCCAAATGGCTGCCCACTGCATCATCAGAGAGATCAATGTGTTTCTGCAGCGATGAACTCCTTCATTTGGTTTCCAGTGAAGGACAAATGGTTTCATGGGTATTTGAATCTGTCTGTGGTGCTACAGGCTTCTCACAGGTGCAAGCAAGACCAATGTCTGAATGTTTGTGTCAGTCAGGGATCCTTTTCATCAGGTCATGCTATCTACTCACTGCTGCGATCCGGAAGAAAGCGCAGGAGCCTCAGGACTCGTACCACCAGGTTCAAGAAAAGTTACTACCCCTCAGCCATAAGGCTCTCAAACAAAAGGGGATAACTTCACTCAACCTCACTTGCTCCGTCATTGGAATGTTCCTACAATCAATGGACTCACTTTCAAGGACTCTTCACCTCATATTCTTGTGATTTACTGCTATGTATTTATATTTGCATTAAGCACAACTTGTTGTCTTCTGCACTCTGGTTGAATGTGCTAGTTGGGCGATCTTTCACTGATCCTGTTATAGTTGCTATTCTGTAGATTTGCTGAGTATGCCCAAGATAAAATGATTCTCAGGGTTGTATACGGTGACATATATGTACTTTGATAATAAAATTTACTTTAAACATTTAAAGTGTCCATTCCCTCAAAATAAACCTCATTATGGATCATACAAATTTCCTCATAGTGAGTTCCAGGTTTTTCCAGAAGGTACACATGCCCCCTTCATACCAGTGGAGCCCCCATGTAATTATCCCGAGGGAGTCCACTCTGCTGGACAATGTGTGTTTTCTCTCACTTTCCAAAAATGTAGGTGTTAGTAAGTTAATTGGATATATGGGTGTAATTGGGCAGAGCGAGCTCTTTGGGTTGGAAAGGCCATTTACTGTGCTGTTCAATGAAAGTCAACACTGGCGCACCGCAAGGATGCGTGCCTCACCCACTGCTCTACTCTCTACACTCACGACTGTATGGTTAGTCACAGCCCAAATGCCATCTATAAATTTTCTAATGCCAGAGCTATCATTGGCAAATTTTCAGGTGACGGTGAGGAGGCGTACAGTGTGAAACGGATCAGCTGGTTAAGTGGTGTCGCAGCAGCAAGCTTGCACTCAGCATCAGTAAGGACAAGAGCTTGATTGTGGACTTCAGGAAGGGGAAGTTGAGGGAACACACACCAGTCCTCATCGAGGGATCAGCAGTGAAAAGAAATTAGAATCAGAATTTATTTTATTTCTAACATCCATCTCACAACCTGAGGGAGTAAAAATCTTTATGCTTTGTCTCCATCACAATGTACAAGCCATAAGGAAGGGAAATGTGGGAGGATATTGCCCAAACACTAAGAGTGTATACATAATTGTTTTGTATATATGTATGTACAGTCAGATATGCATCAGGTCAGTGTGTATTGGTAAATCTGATGGCCTGGTGAAAGAAGCTGCCCTGGAGCATGTCAGTCCTGGCCCTAGTGCTGCGGTACCATTTGCCAGATGGAAACAGCTGAAGCAGATTGTGGTTGGGGTTTGCTGGTGTCCCTGATTAGGTTGAGTAGTTTCAAGTTCCTGGGTATCAACATCTCTGAAGATTTATCCTGGACTCAACATATTGATGCAATTACAAAGAAGACATAATAATGGCTGTATGTTATGATGAATTTGAGGAGACTTGGTATGTTACCAAAAGCTCTCACAAATTTCTACAGATGTACTGTGGAGAGCATTCCAACTGGTTGTATGGAGGGGGCCACTGCACGGGATTGGAAAAAGCTGCACACACTGCCAGCATAATCATGGGCACTAGCCTCCTCAGCATCGAGGAAACCTTCAAAAAGAAACACCTCAAAAGTGCGGCATCAGTCACTAAGGACTCCCATCACCCAGGACATGCCTCCTTCTCATCGCTGCAATTAAGCGGGAGGTACAGGAACCTGAAGACACACATCTTAGAAATAGCTTCTTCCCCTCCAGCATCAGGTTCCTGAATGGAAAATGAACCCACATACACTAAGTCACCATTTTTTCCTTTATTTTTGCACTCCTTATTTAATTTATTTTTATTTGTATTTTGTTGTAATTTATAGTTTTTTTTAATAATTATGTATTGCAATTTACTGCTGCTGTAAAACAACAAATTTCATAACATATGTCAGTGATATTAAAGCTGATTCTGATTCTGTATCTCTAAATAAAATTAATTTAAGCTGGTGCCTCACTGTGCTAGTTGAAGTTCAACACTGACCTTCGCTGTCTGCTTGCAGATTGGATGGTCTCCCTCTGACTTCATGGATTCCTCCAGGTGTTCTGGTTTTCTCCCAAAGGCAAGCTTATTGGTTGGTTCCTTTTCTACTGTACATTGCCTGTAGAATGTAGGGGATGGTAGGATTGGGGGAATTCATGGGAGTCTGGGGAGAATTGATTAAGGAGAAAATTAAAGGGGGAAGCAAATTGCTGTGTTAACTTGCATGGGTTTGCATCTGTCAGTTCCAACATCTGCAAGTTTCTGATTTTCTTTTCAGCAAAACCACTGATTTAGGACGTTCATTCAGGATAAGCATTTTCATACTTAGTGTCTGAGCTTGTGGAGTTGGCATGCAGTTTAAGTCTTAGCAAAGCATAAATAATGAAAACTAATTTTGGCTTCAATCATGCTATCTGGGAGATCAAAAGAATTCAGCTCCGTGCTCTAACTTGACACCCCACTGCCTAGAGACATTTCAACCTCCCTACCTCTGTAAGAAGTGATTGATGTAATATTTGCAAACAAGGGGCAAATTTAACTTGCGTGCTTAGCTTTGCAAGGAGGTGTTCAGCTGGAGGTTATAAAAGTTCCAAGAGAAAGCACACGTAGAATCCTGGAGATCCAGGCATGTTAAATTCCTGCTAATGGCAAAACACAGATATTCAGGTTGAATCTTTTAATATCAAAATGGAAAACTAACTGTTGAGACTGATGCGTTCTTACCTATAGTGGTTTGCATTAATTTCCAGTAGATCAGTGATAAGTTAAAAAATAACTAACTCCATCTTGTGTCTTATTACTACTCACTGCTGCAAAACCAATGATAAATCCAGGCAAAACAAAGGTTCTTTAAAATCCCCAAGGGGGGTTATTTTTGTTAGGTAGACTAGAAAATACAAACGTTTGTAATTATCACATGTAATTTCAAGACAACATCATTCAATATTTTATATTCCCATCTCCATTTAATAGTAACTCTTAATCTAGACTGGTACCTTTCAAATGACACAGTTAACTGTACGTTTCAATGTTTTGATGTACAGTACATGTGGTAAATAAAGCAAATCTTTATCTGTAACACTGTGTTCTTAGCAAGACATAGATTGGGAGAATTTATGAGAGTACTAGTAATGGAAGATAGGATAA
Organism: Mobula birostris; assembly: GCF_030028105.1. Lineage (NCBI taxonomy): Eukaryota > Metazoa > Chordata > Chondrichthyes > Myliobatiformes > Myliobatidae > Mobula > Mobula birostris. The sequence goes on along the minus strand of NC_092391.1, from coordinate 31,684,406 downwards.
TACTGAGGCACATCCCTGCTATATTGTGAACTTGGCTGACTTTAATTTGAAGGATGTGTATTGGATTAGGTTTTCAGAAGCAAAACCTCAGGTACGGGCTGAAGGACAAGGGAAAGATCGATAAGTCTCCATTCAGTGACTAACCTGCTATGCCTTTCCTCAGGAGAGGATGCAGGCGAACATTGTTGGGGCACAGACACGTCAGTCAGTCAGTAGGTAATCTCATTGCAAATGTGCAGATGAGTCAGGTTGTCTCTATCTGCCCACAGGCATTTTATTCTAGCTGATTTTTGAAGGACAGACCAGCAGTGGCAGGTTTGCAGTTATCAGTGATTTCAGAGCGGACATGCCCTGAAACCAGATCCAAATTCAAGAATGGTATACTTCTCTCTGAATTTCAATATTCATCAAGGTTACTGTGGAGATCTGAATATTTAGCCATACAACATGTTGTTTCTGTGTAGTTCTGTAAAAAGATCCCATGTTGTGTGTTTCTGTAATGCAAAGCTGTGCTAATCTCTTGGGAAACACCAGTTGGAACAATGATACCTTTTACTTTGATTTATTTAACTCCTTTTCCACACAAATTTTGTACAAGTGAATTTTATTGCACATCTCAGATTTTTGGGGAGTAGTCTGTGAACTCTGTAAGGGCAAATTTCCTTCAGTCAAATGGCCGTAATGTGGAAGGGTGGAGGCAACAGGACTGGGTAGGACCTGTAGGGGAGGGCGATAGAGCTGGACAGAGGTATGTTGGAGGTGCGATGGGGCAGGCAATGGGTATCTGGGGAGCAGGGCAGGGGTTGGGAATGGTGGCAAAACCCTGAGTTTGGCAGATCCAAGATTAATAGGCTGTGTATTTATCATATCATTCCTGCTTTTACTATATGTTCATGTTATTTATTTTTGGTTTTATGTGTTATTTGGTATGATTTGTTAGGTTATTTTTTAAATTAATAGTAATTGCTTCTTCGCTTTACGCCATTTCGGCACAAAAGGTTTCATAGAAATGCTCTACCTTAGCAGGGGAAATACAGGACAAAGGCAGTCCCGTATGGGACAAACCAATTTAGCCCAATATACAGAATGTCCCGGCATATACAGGACGGTTGGCAACCTTATGTTCAAGTTCAACAGTGCATGACAGGGAATGAGGAAAAGGTGCAGCTGACTCATATCGTTTCTTCACGCCCTGGTAGCACATGCTTTGTGGTCCAGTAGTTGGGGACCGCAGGTGTACAGTATACCAGACAATACACTGAAGCACAGCAGCACAAAATGCAAACGTTTAACCAAGTGATCAATTCTAACAATATGGACTTCAGATGGAACATTGCACCCTAGAATCTTAGACTGAAAGGGAGATGTCAGCCAACTAAGTAGCATCCTGCTGCTTTATATTCCATATCATGAACCCTGGGTAGATGGAAGGCCATAGTGCCACAGTGAGCTTTTATTTCGTCTTTCACTTTAGTATACTTTCCATATGATTTTTGTTTGCTACTTACCTCATGTTTTCTCTCATTCTTTCTTCTGCTCCATAGGTTTCCTGAGTACTGGAAGCTACCCTCACTCCAACCAATGCAGGAACCTGAGCAATATGTATTTATGTGTGTGCTTGTGTGTAGAACGTCTTCTTTAATGGCATAACATTTGTACATTGGTCATTACATAGTTAGGATAGGAAGGTCCTGAGAGCGAAAGGGATTTTGAGGTGAACAAAATCCCTTGACAGAGGTTGGAGTAGGGAAGTGCAAAGGCAGAATATCTCACAGATTTTGTATAGTATCTCACAGACTCTGTGGAATTCATTGCCATATGCAGCTGTGGAGGCCAAATCTTTACGTATATTTAAGGCAGAGGTTAATAGATTCTTGAGTAATCAGGACATGAAGAGAACTGGGGAGAAGGCAGGAGACTAGGGCTGGGATGGAGAATGGATCAGCCAAGATGAAATGGCAAAGCATACTCAATGGGTCAAATGGCCTAATTCTGCTCCTATATCTTATGGACTTTTCGTAATTTGAGAGGTTGAGGTTGATAACGAAGAGGGACAACCATCTGAGGGAGTTTGGATTGGAGATATGAGGGGTAGAGAATCTGAGAGGGGTAATACAAAGGCAGGACATTTGTTAGTAACTAACTAGTCAGGCTGCACTTGGAGTATTGTCACCAGTTTTGGGCTGCTTATCTCAGAAAGGATGTATTGTCATTGGAGAGTCCAGAGGAGGTTCATGAGGATGATTCTGGGATTGAAGGGGTTAACATATGAGGAGCATTTGGCAGCTTTGGGCCTGTACTCACTGGAATTTAGGAGAATGTACTGGGGATCTTATTGGAACCTTTCCAATGTTGAAAGGACTAGATAAGGTGGAATTCGAGAGGATTCTTCCCTCTGGCGAGGGTTTCCAGAACTTGAGCGACAGTCTTGACATTGAAGGGCAACCTTTTAGAACAGAAGTAAGGAGGAATTTCTTTTAGCCAAAGTGTGGTGAATCTGTGAAATGCTCTGCCACAGACTGCGGCGGAGGCCAAGACCATAGATATATTTAAAGCAGAAGTTGATAGATTCCTGATTGGTTGGGGCATCAGGGGATATGGTGAGACGGCAGGTGTATGGGGTTGAATGGGACCTGAGATCAGCAATGATAAAATGGCGGAGTGGGCTCGATGGGCTGAGTGGCCTAATTCTGCTCCTATGTCGTATCGTCTTACAGTCTAACTCTTCTCAGGGACATGATTTTTAGATGTGTTTCTTACGTCAATAATAAGCAATCTTTTGCTTAATTGGCATTAACCTCATTCTTTCTCAGGGATCAATATATTGATTACACCTTGAATTTTCACTTCAGACAATTCTTTGGGCATTTTTCCTCCCAGGTTTATTTAACCCAAGAGGAAGATCTCATTTGCTATCATGATTTGTACATGAAAATTGGCCTTTTGGGCCTCATACTAGAATGCAACCAGAATGTAGAACAATGTCTCGTGAAAGATTATTGAGAGAAGGAAATGAGGCAAACAAAGAAACATAGAGCCTAAAATAATAGAATTGAAAACATATCAAATGTAATATGTAATGCATTTCCCAAGTGCAGTGAATATGGATGCACAACTGAATACCTACCTGATGATAATGGAAAGCTGAGGCCTGTTGAAACTCATTAGCAATTGAGCTGCCAATTCATCTCTCTGAAATGTTGCATGCAATTGTCCATTGTTATTTAATCACTTCTTTCCTTGATTAAATTGAGTTCTCTCAGTGTGATAGATCTTTTTCTTAAAAGTTCAGGTCTATCCATTTATCTGTCTATTTGTCTATCTATATACCTGTGTCCCTCTGAAAGTTACAGGGATGCTTTTCCTTCTTTCACACAGTCTTACAAAGCTTGTTTTTGATCTTTTCTTCTGATACTCTAATATTATTCTTCACCATGCATCACATTCTCAAACAAGATAAATTGAATCAAATAAGATATCTTCATCTTGGACCCATCCAATCTGAACTCAGTGCTCGATTCAGGGATGTTTTGAAACAACACTTTCTGGCCACTCATTTCAATGTCTGCTGTATGGTGCGCAAAGTCTTGGTGAAAGTGCTTAGTTTAAAGGAGCTCCCAAAAGGAGAATTACTGATGCCGAGTCATGTATGAAACTGGAATTGAGTTCTGCAGAAGAGGCTTTACTGTCAACATAAGACCCTTCATAAGGATATCAAAGGGTTTGAATAAAGTTTCAAAAGTAGGGGGATATTCGCCTCAAGTTACTTCAGAACTTGAAGAAAACACATGTATTTTTATGCACGGAAGAACATTCTGAAGGGTGAACAGGAGGTTATCTAAGAACTGATGGTCATTCATAGGTGTGTGACTTGTCTATTGCTCAGTACTTCAAATGCTGCATTACTTCTAGTATAGTTCACAAATTCCGAGTAAGCATATTTGGTGAGATTTGTGTGACTTGGCAAACTAGAAGGCTTGGTAGCATGGGCTCTGCAGAAAATATTACCAGTAGTAAGCTGCTGATGATGTGAATTCTTGTGTAGTGCTGTCCATGTGTGGTAATCATTCATAGGAGAGCTGCCACTGAACTTCATTAAGAAGCCCTTGCATGGAGGTTGCTAAGAACATGCAGGTTTGTTGGAATTCATTCAGTTTGCAAACACTGACTTTATAAGAGGAAGTTGCCTCGAATCAAGTTTGACATGAGTCCTAGTTTTATCGACATCTACAATTATAACTTTAATCATTGGTGTTTCCTGGTGTAAATAGGTGCATTGGTGGGAATTCTGTCATGCAGTGGGGTGGGTCCTCGTCAGAGTGTCAGAAGAGGGAGGAGGTGAAGGCCTCTGGCCAAGAACCGTACAGTTGGAATCTTTGAATATCAAAAGACCTGTGTGCATCCTGTTGGAAGATTGGGGCTACAGGAGAGGCCCCTTCTCCAGGGAGGCATTGTCAGTACTCAATCATTTCAATTGCTTTCATCACATGAATGGAAACTTTAAATATACAGTTTTAATGGGATTGTATGTTTTATTTTCTGGGGATACTATCAGGCACTTAAAATGTTTCCATTACCAAATCTACTGAACTATTACCAATTCACAGACCCCCAACTTGGCAGTTTCTCTGGTAGTCCATCTGATGGAATGTACTTTCTAAAGTTAATGTGTTCATAGTCTTAAACTGTGGTTATGATGCTGAAACCTTTTGTTCTTTATCCTCATTGCAGATGCATGATCAATCAAATTTCTGGCAATCCGGAGACCAGTTAATGCAATTCAGATTACAGGACATACTCTGTATTTGCCACATTTTTGCTATCATGTTACATAAAGCCTCTGTTTCTTTTCTAACTCAATAAGACCCCAGATTATCACTTTATGTTCTACTTCCTTCAGTTCAGAGCAACTTAATATAACACACTCACAAAATTCAAGATTCATGTTTGTTAAATTTCCATGGCAGTGCTTTTCTGTCCGTTCTCCTTGAGAAATATATTTTCCATTTTCTTTGTAATTGGATGATATGTTTAAAGTCCTTGTATAGTTTATTTGAATGTAATGTACTAAAGAAACTCGGTGCCCATAAGCTGAGTGGATCTTTGCTGTTCTAATTTTGAAAGTGCTGTAATAGAAATCAATCTATATTTGGAGGCTGTTGGAAAAAGTAAATTCCATTCTCTAATACTTGGCCTGTTAGTGCAAATTGCTTACTTCTCATCCATGATATTGTTTTAGTTTATAAATCTTCTATTTATACTTCCATCCCCATAACATGTGATTTGATGTTCTCTTTGTCATTGAGGCTGCTTTCTATCACAACCAGCATGCAGCTCCAATAAACGGGTCATAAAATAGCTTTAGGTTGTCTTTCTGATCAGCATAGTCATGATAATTCTCCCTTTAGCTGATTCCTCATGAGCCTATATACTTTCCATATCACATCCATTCAGTGCCAGGTCACTATACCTGAATATGACCCAATAACAATACACTTTTCCATTCCTCATTTCCTCCTTTACTTTCCCTAATGTAACTGAATAATGCAACTAAAATATGCCAACAGATGGAAACCCACAATATCTCATTGTGAATGTGGACATCAATCAATTTTCAGTACTTTTTATATTTTTATTCAACTAGTGGACAAATATCACTTCTCCTTGACTTTCAATATCTAAAAGCTGTATATATCTTTATTCCCAATGGTGATTTGGCTGAAAAAAATCCATATGTTTTGAATTGAATTTGATTATTTCAAAATAATGTTCTCAATAGAGTATTTGTCAGTTCGTTGATGATTTTGTCCCCCTCTCCCTGTTAAGTATTTTATGGTATGTTGTTGTCAAGTAAATGTGTATGTCTGAGACCACTTTTTATTTCAAATTCACTGTGATTCTCCACATACTCTTTAACTCGCATGCATCCAATCACTGTAGCTTTCCTGTGTTGTGCTACCCAGGTCATTTCATACAAACGTGAGAAAATCTGCTAATATTTAGAAATCAAAACAACACACACAAAGTGCTGGAGGAACTCAGCAGGCCCGGCAGCATCTATGGAAATGAGTGACCACTCGATGTTTTTGACCAAGTCCCTTCACCAGGACTGTTGACTCCAGCATTTCACACAAACTATTGGTTTGGCTTGCATTTAGTCTTAAAGGATAGAGAGAATATGGCTTATCGTTCCATGCCTCAGCTGATGGTCATGTTATCAAAGGTGGCTTCCTTAAAATATTAATATTCTCAGCTAGAAAGTACTCTAAGAGAAATGCATTTTCTGATTTAAACTTGAAAGCATACAATTACCAGTTGGTGAATTATAGCCCAGTAAGTTTGGAAAATCTTTCCATCAGGTGGTCTAATCTCTCCATTTGTGATGAGGATGTATGATTAAAATTATAATTTCATCTTATTTATTATTTATTTATTGAGCTACAGCATGGTCCTTCGAATCATGCTGCCTAGCAATCCCCCGATTTAATCCTAGTCTAATCACAGGACAATTTGTAATGACCAATTAACCAACCAACCAATGCTTCTTTGGACTGTGAGAGGAAACCTGGGCACACGGGGTCATAGGGAGAACAAACAAACTCCTTACAGATAAAAGTGGGAATTGAATCTGGATCACCTGTATTGTAAAGTGTTGTACCAACTACTAAACTGCCGTGCTGCCCCAGGAACTCTGGTGGCGGGGGGTTGGGGACGGGATGGAGTGGAAGGGCTTTATCGGCTAATAGTGTTTCTATAGTACCTTTAAGTATATATTTCAGCAGTAACATAGTTTTCCATAGTTTTCTTCAGTAATTTAATCAGAGTAGTGTCTTGGAAGAATGCTGATATATTGTGTCTTTGAACATTTTCCCCAGTAAAACTCCAAAAAAACATTTTTCTTGTTGTCGTGAAGAGGTCATCACTCCCTTTTACTGATGGTGAATTTCTCCTTTTGTATGGTGTTCTGTAAAATAAGAGCGACCTTGGATGTACTATGTTCAAGCAGTTAGCAGGCAATATTTGACATCCAAATTGACCCTCTGCTGCATCCGAGTTTTACAGGCAAGTTCTCAAGTTATTGAGGCTGCTCGATCCCTGCAGTTGAAATTGTAGCTCAATACCACCAGTAAGGCAACTTTCTGAATCTCCATGCACATGCTATTTGCTATTCTCTACATAAGTTGGCAATGATAAAAAAAAAACTTTCTTCTTGCCTTGAAATATGACTCTTAGTTCAACACAGAACAAATTTAATGAGACCGTGTTTTGGAAGGGCAAGTTGATGCTATATTAGAAAAAAAGTTTTAGTGCCACTGAGTGTGGATGAATTTCTGGGCCCTCTGTCATCTGTCTGAAACTGTGAGAGAAGAACCAGGACAAGTTGATGATCCCCAGCAACTGCATCTACTGAGCCTGAGGTGAACAACTGTAACCTTGACAACCAATGGAGGAGAAAAATGGAAACACAAGAGACTGCAGATGTTGGATGCTACCAGACCAGATGAAGTATCTTAAATCAAAAGGTTGATTGTCCATTTCCCTCCATAAATGCCGCTGACCTGCTAATTTCTGCCAGCATTTGATTTGTTACCACACGGAGAAAAGTCTAAGCACTGTGTCAGATGACTGGCACCACTGAATGCCACTAACTGAGCCTTCAGCAACCAAGAGACACAATTCTCGAAGGACCTTTGAGTGTCAACAGGCAACAAATTTGGACTGCGATTATATTTGCTCCACTGGCCCGACTGAGTGTTGCTCCAGTGCCTCCCAATAAGTTTAATGTGATGGACCAAACAACCCTTGACAACCTATACACTTTCCTGAAAGTCTACTCTCTATGTTCACCAAAGTACAATGACTATAATATTTACTGTTTACATTTTCAAAGCTGCACTTTGCCAAGATTACATAAACTACACCATCCAAACCCACACTTCTCTAAGTGGAGAGAAAATTTTAACAATCTGAGGTGCAAAAGGACTTGTGAATCCTTAGGCAAAATTCCCTAAAGGTTAATTTGCAGGCTGATTTGGTGGTGAGGAAGGCAAATGCAATGATAGCATTCATTTAGAGAGGACTAGAATATAAAAGCAGGGATATAATGCTGAGGCTTTGTAAGGCACTAGTAAGACATCACTTGGGGCATTGTGAACAGTTTTGGGTCCCTTATTTAAGAAGGGATATTCTGACATTAGAGAGCGATGTCTATTTAGAACGGAGATGAAAGGGAATTTCTTTAGCCAAAGAATGGTGAATCTATGCAATTTACTGCCACGATTGACTGTGGACCGTGGAGGCCAAATTATTGGGCGTATTTAAGGCAGAAGTTGATAAGTTCTTGATTATTCAGGGCATGTAGGGTTATAGGGAGAAGGCAGGAGATTGGGGCTGAGATGGAAATGGATCAAGCATAGCAGAGCAGACTTGCTGTGCTAAATGGCCTAATTCTACTCCTGTACTTATTGCCTTATTACCTTGGAAGACATAGTAACTAAATGTTGGAAATATCAATATCCACTGGTTAATGTTGTGAGGTCTTGATGTGCCAATTTATGTATATCAGTTATTTTTGCAAGGCAACCTGCATTGGTCTGGATACATTCAAGGTTCTTGATTGTTGTTGGAGTTACCAAAGAGTCATATAGAGCAGAAACAGAACTTTCAGCCATCTGTACTAACTCTATTTACCAACACTTTAAGTGTAGCCTTCTCTGCCTTGACAATTCAAGTGCTCTTATAGCTTCTGGTTAAGTGTTGAGAGAGCAACTACCTCCACCACAGTCTCAGGCAGTGCAATCCAAACTCTCATCTCTCTTGATGAAACCATTCTTCTTTGTATTCCCCCTTTTTCCATGCATCAAATCTATAATCTCTGTTTCTAAGCATTTCTACTATGGAGAAATATTTATGACTATCATGCTTCTTACATTGATATCTGTGATGAATACTGTATAACAAATAGCTGGGATTCCTGTTCCAATCACAATTGGGCACCACCAATCACAGGCTTCTAATCACAAAAGCAACTTGCTACCATTATTCTCTCCTATTACGACATCAATTTTGAAAGCGATTTGCCATTTTCATTGGATCCCATGGGCTCTAACCTTTTGGATGAACCTTCTATGTGTTACTAAAGACTTTAAACTCAAAATTGTTAATCACAATGGGTGGCATAGTGTAGATGCTAGCACAATCACTTTACAGCAACCATGGATTGATGTTTGGTTCCTGCCGCTGTTTGTAAGGAGATTGTATGTTCTCTCCATGACCAGCCAACAGAATGCATCTGAAAAAAAGCATAAAGAGAGAAAAGATGAAGCATGAAAATACGATAGTCAAAAGTATCAAAAAGAATACCTTGTGCATCTTTTTCAGATGTACAAAGAGTAAAAGAGGGGCGAGAGTGGATGTTGGACCGCTGGAAAATACACTGGGGAGGTAGTGATAGGGAATGAAGACATAGTGGACAAACTTAATAAGTATTTTGTGTCAGTCTTCACTGTAGAAGACATTAGCAGTATGCCTGAAATTTAAGGGTGCCGGGGGTAGAGTGAGTGCAGTTGCTATTTTTAGTTGTAATTAGAAGGTCCTTGGGAAGCTGAAATGTCTGAAGGTAGGTAATTCACCTGTACCAGAAGGACTGCACTCCAGGGTTCTGAGAGAGGTAGCTGAAGAGATTGTGGAGTCATTAGTAATGATCTTTTAAGAATCACTAGATTCTGGAATAGTTGTGGAGTACTGGAAAGTTACAAATGTCACTTCACCCTTTAAGAAGAGAGGGAGGCAGAAGAAAGGAAATCATAGGCCAGTTAGCCTGACTTCAGAGGTTGGTAAGATGTTGGAATCTATTATTGAAGTTGAGGTTTTGGAGTATTTGGAAGCGCATGATAATCGTAGGCCAAAGTCAGCAGATTTTCATAAGGGGAACTCCTGTCTGACAAATTTGTTGGAATTCCTTGAGGAAATAATAGCTAGGATAGACAAAAGTTAGCCAGTTGATATTGTTTACTTGGATTTGCAGAAGGCCCTTGATAAGGTGCTACACAGGAGGCTGTTTAACAAGATAAGAGCAGGAAAGATACTAGCATGGATAGAAGATTGGCTGATTGGCAGTAAGCAAAGAGTAGGAATAAAGGAGGCCTATTCTGTTTGGCTGGTGGTGATAAATGGTATTCTGCAGGGGTTAGTAATGGGACTGCTATTTTTCACATTATATGTCAATGATTTGGATGATGGAATTGATGGCTTTGTGGCAACATAGGTACAAAGATAGTTAGAGGAGAAGGTAGTGTTGAGGAAGCAAGGAATCTGCAGAAGGACTTGGACAGATTGGAAGAATGGGCAAAGATGGAATATAGTGTAGGGAAGTGTATAGTCACACACGTTGGTTGGAAGAATAAAGGCGTAGACTATTTTATAAATGAGGAGAAAATTAGAAATCAGAGATGCATAGGGGCTTCAGAGCCCTTGTGCAGAATTCCCTAAAGGTTAACTTGCAGGCTGAGTCAGTGGTAAGAAAGGCAAGATAATGTTAGTATTCATTTCGAGAGGAGTAGAGTATATGAGCAAGGATATGATTCTATGGCTTTATGAGACATTGGTCAGACTGCACTTGGAGTATTGTGATTAGTTTTTGCCGCTTATCCAAGAAAAAATGTTCTGTCATTGGAGAAGGTACACAGAAGGTCCATGAGAATTATTCTGGGAATGCAAAGGGTAAGTATTAGGAGTGTTTGATGGCTCTGGGTCTGTACTCTGGAGTTTAGACGAATGAGAGGGAATCTCATTTGAAACCTATCAAATATTGAAAGGCCTAGATAGAGTGGATGAAGGGAGGATGGTTCCTATAGTGAGTCTAAGACTAGGGGGCATAACTCAGAAAAGAAGGACACCCATTTAGAACAGAGATGAGAAGGAATTTCTTTAGCCAGTGGGAAGTGAACCTGTGGGAATTCATTGTCACACATGGCTGTGGAGACCACGTCACTGAGAATTTTTATAACAGAGGTTGATAGATTCTTGGTTAGTTAGGGCATCAAAGGTTACGAGTAGAAGGCAGGAGAATGGGTTTGAGAGGGATAATAAGTCAGTCATGATGGAATGGTAGAGCAGACACAATGAGCCGAGTGGCCTAATTCAGCTCGTGTGACTTTTTATCTTGTGATCTTATAGGAAACGTCTCTCCATGTTCACTCTATCCCCGTTTTTCAATGTTCAAGAAGTTTCACTGAGGTCCCTCCCTCATTCTTCTAAACTCCAGTGAGGACAGGCTCAGAGTCATTAACCACGCCTCAAACCTTATATACTCTTCATAATTCTTTGATTGTCTGCTTTCATTCATTCATATGAGAGCCATGTTCTGTTCAATTGTTTGCAATGCCACTTGCCATCTGTAATACCTGTCATATAATTGATACAAATCAGTAAGGAATGAAAAACTGAATAAATTCAAGTTGTGGACTTGAATAGAACCATTGTTTAAACAATGCCTTTGTGAAGTTGTATCCCATAAGACCCTGGAGATGAAGAACTAGCTTTTGTTATGCGATTGCTTATTACATTTCAATTCCTCTTTCTTCTTTTTTTAATAGCCTGCCGATACTCTAAGGTAAACAGTTGTACAAAATGAATAAAATTACTCACAAAGCAAAATGTTAAGTAAACCTCAAAGCAAAGCAATTGTTGCAAACAAGTTGATATACATTTTTCTCAGTTGTCTTTAATACATGGAGGTCTACGTATGAAAAGGACTTCTCTTGAATAATAGATTTCCTCATTATACCTTGTATTATACCTTTTATAGTTATTTGTTTGTGTCATTTTGACAGGGATTAAAATGATCAATTGTGTTTCATTATTGCTTAGCTTGTTGTTAGAGCTCTGGAAACACTCAGCGATTGAGGAACAGCTTCTTCCCCTCTGCCATCAGATTTCTGAAAGGACATTGAACCCATGAACATTACCTCACTACTCGTTTTATTTTCATTTTTGCACTACATATTTAATTGAACTATTTCATATAGTATATATATACTTACTGTAATTCACATTTTCTCTCTCTCCCTTATTATGCATTGTATTGTACAGCTGCTGCAAAGATAACAAGTTCCGTGACAGATGCCAGTGATATTAAAACCAATTCTGAAGAAGTTTCCATGTCCTAGGAGATGACTAGTAATACTATTCTGAGTGAGTCAAAGTAGTTACTATAAACAACAAAGTATATTATCCTACTGCAACTTTACAGCAGTTTGTATTATGTCTCATTACCTTGACAGCACATGATTTGACTGCTGTGAATAGAGCAAATCAGAAAGTTTGGTAGTTCGCAAAAAAGTTTAAATAAATATTCTGCACTTCATTTGGGTCTGATGCAGTATGAAATTATTATTTGATATTAGAAGTGACAAGTGATAAGACATGACACTGATCATAATTTATGATGGTCTGAAGATGAATTTTACCATGTCATGCGAGATATTTTACTGCTCAGACAAACTCTTAATTGAGCTAAGTTTGGAGGGTAGAATGGGTGTGCTTTTAGGGCTCTTAACAAGATTAGTGTACCTTTTTCCTTATGTTCTTATGTATTGCAGTATCCGCTTATGTATTAGGTACAATTATTGAAGCTCATTAAAAACTTTGTTGTTGGAATTTGGAAATGGTCATATTTCTGTCCATCAAATCAATTTGTTTTGCTTCTATGAGAAATATATTACATCAGAGGCTGTCACTACAATATTATGCTCGGTATTTGTTGTGTGACTTTCAGCAACAGCCAATTCAATCAAGCACCTCAAATAAATTGACTCCACAACCTACACACTCTGTTTCAAGGACTTTAAAACTCATGTTTACAGTATTTTTTTTAAATTTGCATTTCTGTTGCATATTGACTGTCATTCTTTATTTCTGTATAGTTTTTCATAAATCTATTGTGTTTCTTTGTTTTCCTGTAAATGCCTGCAAGAAATTTAATCTCGAAGTAATATATGGTGACATGTACTGTACGTACTTTGATAATAAATGTATTCTGACTTTGACAATTATAATTTTTTTGCACACATATTTATGTCACATCATCCAGTAATATCCAAATTTCATGGTGCAAGACTCCCGTTCCCAATTTTATTTCCTTTCATTTAGGAAAATTCAGCTTCCTAAAAGTTGCCTCTTCTCAACTCTTTCATATCGCTTTCACCTTCCCCGTCCCCCACCACAACCCGAGATATCCATTCCCATGTAACTGCTTATACTTTCTTCCCTGACCTCAGTATTCTATGCTTTGAGTGCCTCCTCCCCTTTTTCACGTTTTCTTCAGTGAATGATTAAGGTGCTTTTATTTGGCATCTGTTTTCATTTGGGTGGGGAAATCAGACTAGCAGCTGGAATGGGCTTTTTACTTTGAGGGATGTTCAGACAGGCCAGGCTCCTGTGTGCTAGAGTTAAGAAGAGTGAGAGAAGGCCTGATTGAGATATATAAGTGTATCATATCAGATCGATCGCGAGAATGTGGTGAGTAAGCGTGCAGCCAATTGATTGCGCAGTGAATCAATTGGTCCTCCAAATACGGGAAGCACTTTCTTTTGGGTGAGGGCTTTCAAGTGCGCATTCTTTTGTCCTGTCATGTTTGGCTCATAGTTCATACACTCTAAGTTACCCAGCATGTCCCAATATTAACATGGCTCAGTGAAAATATTTAAGCGTACTACTCCGTTATAGTTCTTGCTCAGTGCATACTTAACAATAAGACCCCAATAGGTCATAAGAGAATAGAGGTGGAGTTAAATGCACACATTCTTGAGAAACTTTGTTCAACTGCACTACCATTTTCAGCACAAATTAGATGAAAGTACTTGTCTCCTGGAGTACAACATGATTATGTTTCCAAGATGAATCACATCAAATATTCAGCTGGGCATTTATTATGGTCAAGTATAATGTGTGCACTTAGCTTCACCAGGAATGGATGAGATATACTCCAGGCGACTGTGAGTAGCGAGGGAGGAGATTGTTGAGCCTCTGGCAATGATCTTTGCATCATCAATGGGGACGGGAGAGGTTCCGGAGGATTGGAGGGTTGCAGATAGAACCATAGAACCATAGAACATTACAGCACAGAAACAGGCCTTTTGGCCCTTCTTGGCTGTGTTGTTCCCTTATTTAAGAAAGAGAGCAGAGGTATCCCAGGAGATAATAGACCAGTGAGTAGCACTTCAGTGGTTGGTAAGTTGATGGAGAAGATCCTGAGAGGCAGGATTTATGAACATTTGGAGAGGCATAATATAATTAGGAACAGTCAGCATGCTTTGTCAAAGGCCGGTCATGCCTTACAAGCCTAATTGAATTTCTTGAGGATGCGGCTAAACACATTGATGAAGGTAGAGCAGTAGATGTAGTGTATATGGATTTCAGCAAAGCATTTGATAAGGTATCCCATGCAAGGCTTATTGAGAAAGTAAGGAGGCATGGGATCCAAGGGGACCTTGTCTTGCACACAGAAGACAAAGAGTGGTTGCAGACGCGTCATATTCTGCATGGAGGTTGGTGACCAGTGGTGTGCCTTAGGGGTCTGTTCTGAGACCCCTTCTCTTTGTGATTTTTATAGATTACCTGGATGAGGAAGTGGAGGGATGGGTTAGTAAATTTGCTGATGGCACAAAGGTTGGGGGTGTTGTGGGTAGAGTGGAGGGCTGTCAGAAGTTACAGCGGGACGTCGATAGGATGCAAAACTGCGCTAAGAAGTGGCAGATGGAGTTCAAACCAGATAAGTATGAGGTGGTTCATTTTGGTAGGTCAAATATGATGGCAGAATATAGCATTAACCTTAAGACTCTTGGCAGTGTGGAGGATCACAGGGATCTCGGGGTCCGAGTCTGTAGGATACTCAAAGCTGCTGCGCAGATTGACTGTGTGGTTAAGGAGGCATATGGTGTATTGGCCTTCATCAACCATGGGATTGAGTTCAAGAGCTGAGAGGTAATGGTACAGCTATATAGGACGCTGGTAAGACACCACTTGGAGTACTGTGCTCAGTTCTGGTCGCTCCACTACAGGAAGGATGTGGAACCTGTAGAAAGAGTGCAGAGGAGATTTACAAGGATGGTGACTGGATTGGTGAGCATGCCTTATGAGAATAAGTTGAGTGAGCATGGCCTTTCTCCTTTGAGCAACAGAGGATGAGAGGTGGCCTGATAGAGATGTACAAGATGAAGTGTTGATCGCGTGGATAGTCAGAGGCTTTTTCCCAGGGCTGAAACGGCTAAAATGAGAAGACACAGTTGTAAGTAGGTACAGAGGAGATGTCAGGGGTAAGTTTTTTATGCAGAGAGTGGTGAGTGCATGGAATGAGCTGCTGGTGACAGTGTTGGAGGCAGATATGATAGGGTCTTTTAAGAGACTCCTGGATAGGAGCTTAGATAAACAGAGGGCTATAGGTAACCCTAGGTAATTTCTAAAGTCAGTACACATTCAGCAAAGCATTGTGGGCTGAAGGGCCTGTATTGTGCTGTAGGCTTTCTGTGTGCTATGTTCTAACTATGAACCAAACATGACAGGATGGATGCAGTGAGTCATTCCCAGTCCAATGATGCAGATAAACTCGGAGCACAACTGACTCATGGGTTTCCTCCAGTGTCTGGTTACCTCCCACAGTCCAAAGACATACTGGTTGGTAGGTTAATTGGTCATTGTAAATTGTCCCGTGATTAAATCGGGAGATTGTTGGGTGGTGTGAAAGGGCTGGAATGCTGTGTCCCCCGCTGTATCTCGATAAAAAAAATAAATAGATAGATAAATGACTTAAAAGGATCCTTCCTGAATAGGATCTGGCTCTGTCAATCGTAAGGAGATTCTTAAAGGAGGAAAGAAGCAGGGCAGTTACAGTAAGGGATTCCATAGCTTATGGCCATGATGTTTGGAAGCATGACTGCCAGTGGTGAAGCAATTTAATTCAAGGTCAAGAAGAGGTCAGAATTATCTCGGAGTTTCAAAGACCTGGAGAGGATAACAGAGATGTAAGGCAGTAGGATAATATAGACTGCCAGTTGATGTATTATTTCTTCCTTAGTAATAAATACACCCATGTTTGTTACAAAGAGACAATGGGAGACCGGCTACCGCAAACTGAAGGGCGGTTTGTAAACATGAGAGATTGCGTCCAGGAAAGAAGTGATGAGGAAACATGGAAAATTCTTCGTGCATGAGAAGCAGAAGGATGCTTCCCTTGACTAAGTTGTCTTGTTTCAGAAGGAAGGTATTGTTTGCAGTAAGGGGCAGACTGCGAAGTACTGAAGTGAGGAAATTTTGCCATACTCAAGGGTGATGAATTGTTAGAATCCTTAGCCCAAAAGTTGAGAAGTCTTGTAAAACAATTTGTGGAAATGCAAAGAATCATCTGGTGTAAAATGGCACGTGATTACATCCAGAGAAAGCTTAAAGGGCTGAACAACCTACTCCTACACCTGTTTGTTATTTTGAAATGGAAAAAAAAAGAAAAAAATATGTTTATCAAAGCTTTGTATTTTATATTTTATATAAGTGTGCCTTTATTTATTGTTTGCTTTTGCAAAAGAGTTCAAACATAGCTAGTGGCATGCTGGCAGATTTAGTGGAACAGCTGCCTCTCTGCTCAAGCAACACGCGCAGATGCTCATATACACATGAACCCACAGGAACACTGCAGCATGTCGAATTATAAAATCAGTAACCAAGCCCTCCCCCTTTCCTCTGCAATTTCATCCAATTTCCCTTTTTGTCAGAGCTAACTGGACAATTCCAGCACGATAGTGTGGTTGTGGTTATGGGATGAAGTGGGATCACCAGCTTTGCTTTACTTTAAGTTATCGCCACATCGAGTGACTTTTGTGTGTTTTCTGTTGGATCTGGAGATGTTGTGATCCAGAGGTTCTAGATGAAGGATTAGCTTTGTTTGTCACATGTACATTGAAACAACGAAACATACACAGAAATGCACCGTTTGCATCATTGACCAGCACGGTCCTGCAAGCTTGCCCACAACTCACTAACCCTAACCCTAACCACACATCTGTGAAATGTGGAAGGAAAGTGGAGCACCTGGAGAAAATCTATATGGTCACGGGGGAATGTACAAACTCTCTACAGACAGCGGCAGGAATTGAACCCTAATCGGTGACTGCTCGTGTTCGTTCTAAAGCATTGCGCTAACCGCTAAGCTATTGTGGCCTCCCTTTGGAAGAAAAGAATGAAGCATAAACTTGGTAATTATCACTATTTTATCAGTTGTTATAACGTCGTCTTTGTCTTACACAAGCGAGATAGATAAAGCATATTTTCCAATGCAAAGAAGTAGCCTATGAAATAGTCAGATTTAGTGTTGTAATACTTGCTGAAGGGAAGCTTCCAGAAAAATAGAGAATCAGCTATACTACAATTGCTGATAATTCACTGAATAATTGTACACATATAAGCAAACATTGAGAAAGTTAACATGTGAAAAATAATGATAATTTTACATTTTGATCCAACATTTCGAAATTGGGAAAACATCAACTTCCAGACATCTGTAAAAATGGGACCTTATTGTTACGCAATAGCCTTATGTTCATTTCCCAGCTTTTTATCAGGGGATAAAAAGCAGAATCTCTGCCCAATTCAATGAAGACAAGTTACTGCCTCAGGCTGAAGTCAACAGCATGGAATACTTTCCATCCAGGTGCATTATCTTTGATTTATTTTTTTCTTTTTGTATATATTAGTTTAGCAAGGCCTGTGCTAAGTGCCCTTTTCTGAATGCTCTTGATAAAGTTGCTATTCTTAAACTGTTGCAGCCCTAATCCCAGTGCTGAGGCTACTCACAATGTTGTACAGAGAGTCCCAAAATTTAGACCCGGCAGTGATGAAGGAAAGGTGATATGTTTCTAAATCGTCCTGGTGTGCATCCTGGAGAATTTTCCAATGTTCCTGCCTGAATGCATTACACATTATTGAAATGGAGTAGCTCACACTTTAAACCATTAATTTAACTTTTTCTTGTACCCTTTATCACAAATGTTCCACTCTACTTGAAGTTTGAGTTAATAATGGTGCAGTGATACTAATAAGAATCTTGGAATGTCATTGCAAACAGATTAAAGAAGGGATCTAAGAAAGAATTATCTTAATACAGCAAATGCTTTATGATCTTGTTCATATTACTAAAGGGTGTTGAAAACAGGGGTTTCAAAAGAAAAGCGGTTAAGGGGCTTGAAAGAAAATGATTCAGATGACTGGCAAAAAAATATAAATGATTGAATTTCTCTACAAAGAGTCAACATATAGTCTGAGTTAACTGTCTGGCTGCTCTGCAGTAATGAAACCGTGAATACATAAACATATGAAAACAGGAGCAGACGTAGGCCATCTGGCCCCTCAAACCTACTGCATTCTTCAATATGGTCATAGAATATGTAGCATAGAACATACAATCCTAAAGCACAGTACAGACCCCTTGGCCCATGATGTTGTGCCATCCGTATAATCTACCACAATATGAATTTAACCCTTTCCTTCTACAGAGTCTTCCATTTATCGATCGTCCACATACCTGTCTAAGAGTTTCTAAAAATGGCCCTAACATATCTGCCTCTATCACCGCCCCTGGCACGTACCCAGCATTCTCAGAGTAAAAAGCATACCTCTGACAACCCACCTATACTTGTTTCCAATCATCTTAAAATCATGCCCTGTCATATTAGTCATTTCCTCCCCTGGGAAAACCTCTCTGGCTATCTACTCGATCAATGCCTCTTATCATCTTGTACACCTCTATTAAGTCACCTCTCATCCTGCTTCACTCCAAAGAGAAAATAGCTAGCTCACTCACCCTATCCACTGACATGCTTTCTACTACAGGCAGCATCTAAGAATGGCAGGTGGTGACCAGTGGGGTACCTCAGGGTTCAGTGCTGGGACCGCAGCTGTTTACAATATATATTAATGATTTAGATGAGGGAATTAAAAGTAATTAGCAAATTTGCCGATGACACAAAGCTGGGAGGCGTGTGAAATATGAGGAGGATGTTATGAGAATGCAGGGTGACTTGGACAGGCTGGGTGAGTGGGCAGATGCATGGCAGATGCAGTTTAATGTGGATAAATGTGAGGTTATCCACTTTGGTGGTAAGAACAGGAAGGCAGATTATTATCTAAATGGAGTCAAGTTAGGAAAAGGGGAAGTACAACAAGATCTAGATGTTCTTGCACATCGATCACTGAAAGCAAGCATGCAAGTACAGCAGGCTGTGAAGAAAGCTAATGGCATTCTGGCCTTCATAACAAGGGGAATTGAGTATAAGAGAAAAGAGGTCCTTTTACAGCTGTACAGGGCCCTGGTGAGACCACACCTGGAGTACTGTGTGCAGTTTTCGTCTCCAAATTTGAGGAAGGACATTCTTGCTATTGAGGGAGTGCAGCGTAGGTTCACAAGGTTAATTCCCGGGATGGCGGGACTATCATATGTCAAAAGATTGGAACGACTGGGCTTGTGTACTCTGGAATTTAGAAGGCTGAGAGGGGATCTTATTGAAACATATAAGATTATTAAGGGATTGGACACGCCGGAGGCAGGAAGCACATTCCCTCTGATGGGTAAGTCCAGAACCAGAGGCCACAATTTAAGAATAAGGGGTAGGCCATTTAGAATGGAGTTGAGGAAAAACTTTTTCACCCAGAGAGTGGTGGATATATGGAATGCTCTGCCCCAGAAGGCTGTGGAGGCCAATTCTCTGGATGCTTTCAAGAAAAAGATGGATAGAGCTCTTAAAGATAGCAGAATCAAAGGTTATGGGGATAAGGCAGGAACTGGATACTGATTGTGGATGATCAGCCATGATCACAGTGAATGGTGGTGCTGGCTCAAAGGGCTGAATGGCCTACTCCTGCACCTATTGTCTGTTGTCTATTGTCTAAATCTCCTCTGCACCCTCTCTAAAGCTTCCATATCCTTCCAATAATGAGGGACCAGAAATGAACACAATATTCCAAATGTGGTCTAACCAGGGTTTTTAGAGCTGCAATATTTTTCATTACAACATTAATCATGATCGAATCCCAAAGCTTCCTTTTATCTTCAGTAACAGATCCCCAGTCTCTCAACTAAATTGAATTGAATTGACTTCATTATTTACTTCCTTCATATACATGAGAAGTAAACTCTTTACATTACATCTCCGTCTAAATGTGCAATGTGCAATTTATAGTAATTTATAATAAATAGTATGTGCAACAGGACAGTAAATATAACATAGAAATACAGTTGTGTCAGCATGAATTAAGCAGTCTGATGGCCTGGTGGAAGAAGCTGTCCCAGAGCTTGTTGGTCCTGGCTTTTATGCTGTGCTACCGTTTCCCAGATGGTAGCAGCTGGAACAATTTGTGGTTGGGGTGACTTGGGTCTCCAGTGATCCTTCACGCCCTTCTTACACATCTGTCTTTGTAAATGTGCTGAATAGTGGGAAGCTCATGTCTGCAGATGCGCTGGGCTGTCCGCACAACTCTCTGCAGAATCCTGCCATTAAGGGAGGTACAGTTCCCATACCAGGTAGTGATGCAGACAGTCAGTATGCTCTCAATTGTGCCCCTATAGAAAGTTGTTAGGATTTAGTTCCCCAATCTTTCTCCACATTGATACTGACCTCCTTGAATGCTGAGTTTTAAGCATTGACAATAAAGGCAAAATAATGAACAAGGATGAGGCCATTTAACACATTATCTCTGTTCTGGAATAGCTTTTATTTTAATTCAACTTCACTTTCCCACCCAATCTCCATATCCCTCAGGAATCTTAAAATTTCCTGACTAAGAGGAAAGGAACAGAGGAATTTTCAAGCCTTATTAACAAAACATTTGCAGAAAAGGGAAGAGGGAAGTATTTCATTAAGAAAGCAAAAGATAAGGAAAAGTAGCAAAAAATAATTTAATATTTGACATACTTAATTTCTTTTTGCACAATTTATTGCCAGAAGCAATGATGCCCCATGATTTCAATTAATTCCTATATGGGCCAGCAAGATTGACTGACATTGCATTAATCATTATCGTGCCATTAAAAGGACACTGATATTATTAATTACCAGACATAATTTTCTGCGGCCAGTTTAATGGGCGATTAATTTGCAAATCCAGGCAGTTCTTAAAAATGCTGGGGAGACTGTGGACATGAAGAATTTGTGTGAACCAAATAGCATGGCTGCTGAGCAATTTACTTGACATAGACCTATCCCTTCCAGATCCATTCACAGTGAGCTGTTGTTAATGTCATTCCAATCCAAAATGCTGAGACATTGTGCAACTGAAGAGCCTTACATCATTTACATCAAGGGTTGAGAGGATGGTGTGTAACAGTAGATGTAGTGCAGATTAGAAACAAGTGTCACAATTAAACCAACTCAGTATTTCTCCTGGCTTTGCTGACGAGAAATCTGGATGCTTCCTTTCCGAAAGATTCAAAAAATAACAACTATAATATCAAAGTCAAAGTCAAGTTTATTGTTACATACACAAACATAAAGATATGCACAGGTGAAATGGAAAATCTGCTTGCAGTCTGCAGAGACTGAGATTGCAGGAAGTTACTTGTAGATTTTAGCACCAGCTTTTGAAAAATATATAAGTGAGGCCTATCAGGACTTGGGATTGTTTGGGTGATTTGGTATTTGGCAAAGGTCAATAAAAGGAAGTGAGGTTTAAGGAGAGTGGCTATGGTAGGAGTGACCATGTGGTCCTAGTATAGAGATAGAGTGGGAAACTGAGGCTTTGGCTCAAGAGGCTGTGGTGAGGAGAGGGGAGACTGGAGTGAGGGTTCTGTATTTTTTCTGTTTCTTTCCTATTTAGAACCTAGATAAAGTAGAAAGAATAGATCCCAGCTACTCACACAAGATATGGAAGATCTGGGAGACTTCTTGTCTTCTTGTTTGCTATATCTGAGAAGTGCATCTAGATTCGGCTCCATACAGACTGTGTTAGGGAAATAAACTTTGACTCATTTGGGAGAATGAGGAGGAGATGTAGAGCACACAAAGTGAGGTCATTTCAACTAAGATCCAGGAGGCAGGTAGCTAGAGAGGGAAAGGAAATAGGCAGGCAGTAAAGAGTATCCCTGTGGCCAATGCTCTCAATTACAACCATACTGCTTTGGATATTGTTGGCGAGGTCCTTAATGAATTCTTTGCTCAGTAATGATCAGTGAGAGAGGCCTTG
Organism: Mobula birostris; assembly: GCF_030028105.1. NCBI lineage: Eukaryota > Metazoa > Chordata > Chondrichthyes > Myliobatiformes > Myliobatidae > Mobula > Mobula birostris. The sequence goes on along the minus strand of NC_092391.1, from coordinate 31,662,182 downwards.
AAAATGTGAGGACTGAATATAACAGGCTAATATGCTGGAACATGTTAAGAAACTTTTGAAAAATGTTAGGTTAGATAAGTCCAGGGTTCCGGATGGGATATATCCCAGGTTACTACAGCAAACAAAAGAAGAGATTGCGATACCTTTGGCTACGATTTTCACATCCTCACTGCCCACAGGTGTAGCACCAGAAGATTAGAAGGTGGAAAATGTTTTTCTTTGTTCAAGAAAGGTAAGAGGGATAAAACCCTGGGAAGTATAGACCATAAACCTCACGTCACTTCTGGGAAAACTATTGGAGAGATCTTTATCTTTAGTGATAGGATTTATGAGTATTCAAAAAAGCTTAGTCTAATTAGGGATAGTCAGCATGGCTTTGTGAGAAGCATATGCTGCCTCACAAGCCTGATTCAATTATTTAAGGAAGTGACAAAACACAGTGACAAAGGTAGAACAGTCGATGTAGTGTTAATGGATTTTTGTAAGGTGTTTGGCAAGTTTCTCCATGGTAGGCTCATTCAGGAATTCAGGAGGCCAGGGAACCTGGCTGTGTCGATTCACAATTAGCTTGCTCACAGAATGCAGGAAGTGATAGCTGATGGAGTGTATATTTTTGCAGTTCAGTGATTAGTGGAGTTCCACCATGACCTGTTCTGAGAGTCCTGCTCTTTGTGTTTTTTATGAGTGAATTGGATGAGGAAGTGGAAGGGTGGATTAGTAGGTTTGCTGAAGACATGAAGGTTTGTGGTGTTATGGATAGTCTAGAAGGTTGTTATGGGTTACAATGGGACATTGATAGGATGCTGGGCTAAGAAGTTGCAGATGGTGTTCAATCTAGAGAAGCATGAAATAATACATTTTGGAAGGTCAAAGTTGGCGACAGAGTTTAAGTCAGTGGTAGGATTCATAGTAGTGCGGAGGAACAGAGAAATAAAGAGATTTTGTCTATGTCCACAGATTCCTCAAAGTTGCCTTGCAAGTTGATGAAGTGGTTAGGAAGGTTTCTGGTGTGTTGATCTTATTAAGTTCAAGAGGCATGAGTTAAGGTTGCGGTTGTATAAAGCTCTGGTTAGACTACACTATTGTGTTAATTTCAGGTCACCTCATTATAGAAAGGATGTGAAAGCTTTAGAGCAGAGGTTCTCAACCTGTGATCCATTGACCTCTCAGTTAGTGGTAGGGGTTCATGACACAGAAAAGGTTGGGGACCTCTGCTTTAGGGAGAGTGCGGAAATTTACCAGGACGTTACCTGGATGAGAGGATGTCATATGAAGCTATCTTGAGTGAGGTCGGGCTTTTCTGTTTGGTGACTAATAGAGCAGTACAAGAGGGTAAGAGGCATAGATACAAGTGACAGCCAGAGATTTCTTCTTTCCCAGGATGGAAATTCCTCATAAGAAAGGGCATAATTTTAAGGCAATTAGTGAAAAGTATAGGGGGATGTCAGAGGTACATGTTTTACACAGATGCATGGAATGCTTTGCCAGCATTGATGGTGGAAATACAGTAGATATCTTAGGAGCATTTAAGAAACTCTTCAAGAGACAGAGAGTGCACAAAAACAGAGGGTCATGGGGGAATGAAGAGTTAGATTGATCTTAGAGTTGGTTAAAAATTGAGACAAAGTTGTGAGCCAAAGAAATTGTATTGTGCCGCACTGTTCTGGGTTCTATACTCTATCATAGGTGCATAGCATCAGCTACACTGCATAGATAAGAGAAACATAAATTAAACATTAATTGTATAAAATGATATAGGAGAGAACATAATTACAACAGAAAAACAGTTGCATTTTAAAAACTCTGTAAACATTTAAGGAATTAAACTGCTGAAAGAATTGTTAAGAAGTAAAAAAAGTAAGCAAATTCAGTTGGTTTGGTGCTAAATTAACATAACATGACAAGCAAAAAAACTTAAATTATTGAAGACAATGTATAATATATAGTATATTAATTTAAATTATACTTGACGTCATCTTGTAGTATATTCTGCTGCTGCTGCTGCATTTGCTATTTTTGTGGCATTTATAGCCATTATGACAACAATAAACTTGAACATGATCTAAGTCAAATTACACCTATGTAGATCCCTCCAGCATTATTCTCTAGTTCCTGTGCCTTTTCTGACTGGCACTGGTGTAGTGAGTGTATTCCTCAGTGTAATGGCTGAGGGAGAAGTGCAGCAACATGGTGAGAGCACAGACATTCTAATACAGCTTGTCATTAGGGCTTTGTGTGTTATATATACACTTCTGTTTTAATGTGGATTTTGTTGAGTGGTGTAAATTCATTGTATTCCGTTAGAACTGGAGAAACATGATGGTGCTCTGTGGGTCCATCTCACAGAACATAGAACATAGAACAATACAGCCCAAGAACAGGCCCTTCGGCCTGCAATCCTGTACCGAACCAATTAAATTAGTAATGGTCAACTAAATGAAACTCTTCTGCCTATATAATGTCCTATTGATAAGTAAAGTTGAATGTTTAGGGCTCAATAATCTAGTACGTGAGGTACTTCATTCATATTTACTTTGGATGAGGAGGGCCTCACATGCTTTTTTCCTGCTTGTTGATCTCCAGTCAGGCAGTGATGCAATGTGATGGCTTACCTCTACTGGATGAGGACTGTGTAGCACAGTGACCGCTATTCACAGGTAGGATGGACAGATAGAAAATACAGAACAGGGGCGCTCCACAATGCAGGATCGCAACCCATGTTTGGCATTACTAATGTAGAGTTGGCAAATATACATTAATTCAGGAAACAGTTTGCTGTTTTTCCTCTAAAAAGCATTTATGGTCCAGGTCAATGGGAAGAAATAAAAGGGCAATTTGCATTTCCCTAAATGGTGCTGTAAGATATGGTGACATTTTGCAGGCAGCAAATAAACCTATTCTATTAAATGTACTTTTCTGGACTGCAATCACTGTGATCTGCAGCCTGTAATCTCCATTTGGGAGTTGTGCTTTTGAACTGGCTGAGTGATCTGGCGTTTTTGCAGTATCGTGAAGGATTTGGCAAACTGAACTCCCAAGAATGCAGTTACGGCCACGTCGGCCATGGCGGGTGTGGAACTGGGGCCAGAGGTTGAAAAATGAACCCTTGTTTAGCTGATTTAAGTGCCAAGCCAGACTAAAAAGATTAAGGCTTTGAAGATAAGGGCAAAGGATGAATTGGTGTTCAGCTCAGCACACCATGAGACTTTATTTGTCTCAGTGATACACTGACTCTGTAACTGTGGCCTGCAGCCATTGGCACTCGCCTCAGCACTGAACCCGGCCCTGTGGCTGTAGCCTGCAGCAATTGGTTCCTGGACTGGCTGCAGCACTGAACTGGCTCCATGGCTGTGGCCTGCAGCCATCAGATTCCTGGACCTGTGGCAGTGCTGAACTGGCTCTGTGTTTGTGCACACGTTCCGGGACTTTGCAGTTCATGTTCTCTGTGTTATTTGTTTACATTTTTATTTGCTGGCACGATTTGTTCTTTTTACTGCACATTGGGTGTTTGACAGTCTTGGTTGTGTAACTTTTTCTTGCAGATTCTATTATGTTTCTTTGTTTTGCGGCTGCCTCCAAGAAGACAAAGCTCTAGTTTGTAGATGGTGTACATACTTTGATAATAAATGTATGTTAAACTTTGTTGCAAGGAGGTGCGGGGAGATATTAGAGTGAACCCTGATGTCATGAATGAAAACTTTGCTTTGAAGGTTGCAATGCTTTTGAAGGTGACAAATGATAGAGAATTGGTTGATAAATACACTAGATGTTGGATTACAAGATAAGAACAGTGGTTCTGGAAGTGATGGAGTGTGGCAAGAACAGAAGTACAGGATATATAGCAGATACATTGCTTAATATAACAGTTCGGCCACAAGAAAGCAACACCCATCATCAACGACTCACATCATCTCCCTGCTCCGTTAGGAAGGAGGTACAGGAGCCTTAGGTGCCACACCACCAGGCTTAGGAAAAGTTATTACTCGTCAACCTTCAGGCTCAAGAACCAGCGTGGATAACTTCATTTGCCACAACATTGAACACAACCTACGGACTCACTTTCAATGACTCTCCAACTCATGTTCTTAGTGTTATCTATCTATCTATCTCCAGTTTTGTTTGTATTTTCAGTTTTTCATTTGCACATTGGTTGCTTTTCAGTCTTTGTGTGTAGATTTTCATTGATTCTGTTGTATTGCTTTGTTCTACTGTGAATGCCCACAAGAAAATTAATCTCAGGGTAATATATGGATATGTGCTTTGATAATGAATTGACTTTGGACTTTAAACTTTGAAGTTCTACCAACTTTCGTGCAAAATAAAAACCAGCAGCAGTAGTATCCCGGATGCAAGGGAGATGGAAAGCTGGCAAAAGGGAATGGAGTCCTTACAAGGAAAGGGATGGTGGAAGTTTGGAGAAGTAAGCTATGGGATTTGGGAATGAGTGAGTGTTTAATGTGGATATTCATCATAAGAAATGGAGATATAGAATGGAAGGGATGTCATGGTGCAAGTGGGCTGGTTAGAGCAATGAAACTGGAGACTGGAAATGTTGCCAGTATAGATGGGAAGATATGGGATGGGAGAAACAATGTCAAAAAACAAAGTAAATTGCATTGGTGATGGGTCATAGTCTTACCCTGGAGGTCCTGCTTGTTGATCAATGGAAGAAACTAGAGGTGGAGCATGCATATGTTAAATGTCATTTTGCAGAAGGCCTAGTTGCAGCAGATCCAAGTTTTGCAATGTGCAGCTTGACTCTGGCAGCAATTGTGAATGCATTAGAGACACTTTCAGAGCTGGTAATATTTGGAATCAAACCCTTCTGAAACTAGAAGACTGGCTCACGCAACCATCTAGTCATTCCCCTTTACAGGAGCCGTTTTCTCGTGTTTAGTTTATTCCTCAAGCAAGCGAGAAGCAATCTTCCAAAAAAAATTCCTGGTTAAAAATATCTGCACATCACAGCTAATGTTGCCTTTGAGCAGAGTATCTGATTTTTGCAGTGTGACCTTTTCCTGAGTTGCTTTGACTTTTGCTTGTGTTTATGCTATTGATGAAGCAGAATAATTTTCTGAATGGTGTGTTTGTGCGTGGCAGATTCGAGAAAACTAACCTCGAAAATAAGATAGTTCTTTGACATTTCTTATCTTCCATAAACATTACCTTAGCCTCTTTCAAATACCTTCTTTCAGATTATCTGGTCACTTTTGAGTGAATTCTCAACGTCAAGCCCTGCATGATCACTCCTTCTCAGCTGCGATCACAGAAATAATTCTCACTGGTGTGAGGTGCATTTTAATCAGAACAAAGTTTTGCTTTCCTTGGATGCCAAAAGGAATTAAAAAGAGGCCTACTGTACTGTTATTCAAACTCCAATATCTCTGTCAAAATTTGAGTAACAGATGGCCAAACAGCCTGTCAAAAGCAAGTTTTAGAACAAAACATGATTTCTGCCAAATAAGATTATCAAGTGGCAGTACTTGGCAAGACATACACATATGTGTCCTTTCCAATCTCTCAAAGAATATATGATTCTCTGTGGATGGAGCTGTACAAAATCTGCAATGTTTCATAATCCCAGGCAAAATTATGAACCTTCAGGACAATATTTAGTAGCAGGGTTCTTTTGTAATGACAATGATTTGTAAAATTCAATGTTTAAACACAAAAACTATTTGGGGAAAAAATAATCCCGAACAAAATAAACAACCAATTGTTTTCTGGACTGCTAAACCTTTGTGCCCCTGTCATCCCCCATCCCGTCCTTGCTCTAAAGAACTGCATGATATCAATCCAGTAACCTTCAGTCTGGATGTCTGAGTGATGTAATAAGACCTGTCTAAAGGTCAGTTGTAGTTAATTTTTTTCAAGCAGCCGCTGGGATATATTACTAAGTATTTTCTACCACTGCGAAAACTGGTTTGGTTAATGAAATAATCCCTTGCCCCAAGTTGAAAAGTACACACCCATCAAAAGTGACAGTTTGCATTTTACTTAACAGACAGGAAACAATGCAAGAAAATGGTTTGCTTCATGAAGTACTGGTACAAAATACCCTCAAACTAAATTCAGCAAATTAAACCAGACGCAGGGAAAAAAAAATCTGTATCGTATTACAAATACCTGACCTTGCAGGCGCAAAACAAAAAAAACCTTCAACAGTGGATGCAGACAAAAAATGAAACATCTTTTTCCATTTTAAAAAATTGCATATAATTTTTGTTCAGCTTTACTGGAGCCTTAACTGACATTTTCAAATCACCTTTGTTTCAATTAATCTATAGCTTGGTAACTGTTTTCAGGAAATTTATTTTGTGAGGTGTCAAATGCAACTTACAAACTGCCATTTGTCCTGGAAATAATTCTATGTCTCCGTGGGAATGGCAACATTTCTTTGTGATATGTTTTGCACTTCAATCTATTCCCAATGATTGTGCTGTGAATTTGTGACAAGAGTGATCAATGGGACTGATGGCATTTTAATGGATTGTAATTAGTTTTCTTTGGTAACTATAGTGTTGCCCTGGAGACTCCAGTTTAAATCTACTTCAAGGATAATAGATGAAATTTACTTATTTCATGATGGTTGATGAAGATCTGCAGTTAACTGTGTTTTGCCGGGCTGCTATCTCATTTGACACAGGAAACAAAAGATGGATCGATGGTAGGTTGGCATTGGTGAAAATCCACGTTGATGCTGCAGTTATGATAATGGAATTACTGAAGCCTGATTAGCAGAGTTTCTCTACTGTAGCTCCAGTTTTTTTCCCTACACCATGACCCCAAGGACAAGAAAAATTTGGGAGCAAGTATTTGGAGATGAAATTAACTGGGGCACTGCACAGCACACCTCTACCGTTGTTCTTTGCCAATCAAGATGCAGCCTTTTACTTCCCCTGTGAGCATTTTATCCTGTAGGTGACATTTAAACATAAATTGCCAATTCTTCCATCATGCTTGTTGTGTGCTTTCCTTACTGAACTCTGGATCGTTTCTCCAACTTAGCCTCTAAATTTCTGGATGTTTGTGGAAATCACATGTCTGCTTTGGGTGACAACTAAGTCAAGTTTATTGTTATATGCACAGTTATGGTGAGGTATTCTACAATAAAAATCCTGCAGAAGCATCAAAGGCACAGAAGTACAGAAAACATACGGAGTAGAAACTATACTATGGCATTGACAAATAAAGGCTCTACAACAGTAAGACTTTGGTGTAAAAAAATCAAATACACAATCGACGATAAGTCAATGGTAATGCAAAAGGAGGGCTATAGTGTTCCATTGCTGTGGTAGGGTTAGGTTTGTGAAGTCCGGTTCAGGAATTTGACAGTTGCTGGAAATGAGCTGTTCCTGTGCTCTGGTACTTCAAGCTTCAGAACCTCCGGTTTGATATCAGTAGCAAGAAGAGAACAGAACCTAGATTGTGGGAATCCTTGATGATGGATGCTTGAGGTAGTGTCCCCAGTAAATCCTTTCATTTGTGAGAGGGCCATGCCAGTGATGGACCAGGCCTTATCCAATCCTTTGTGCAGCCCCTTGTGTTCCTGTGCATTGGAATTACAACACCAGAATAGATACATTTAAAAGTATAAAGTATCATTTAATAGAGAAGTTAGAGTATTGCTGTCATATTAAATCTCCTTAATTGTATAAGAAATTAGAAGCATGTTGCATGCCTTCACAGTTTCATCTTAAGACCTGACTTCCATGTCTCTAACCTGCTTATCAACTGTAACCTTTCCCTCTGTTACTACAGCTCCTCTGACTCCCCCACTACTCTTCAGATTCAGCATCAGCTGCTTCCCCTTTGAATGAAGCACGTTGCTCCGTTGGGTGTTGCTGGGAATTGCTGCCATGCTTTTGGTATCCATTTCTGCGAGCCTCCACATTACATCATCCTGCAGAAGCTCTTGTGTCAGTGTTCTTTCTGTGAAGTGGTGTGCTTCAAATGGCTGCTAGGTATCACACCCACAGCACCCCAGATTCTCAAAGTTCAAAATTCAAAGCAAAATGTATTGTCAGAATACATACATGTCACCACATACAACTCTGAGATTCTTCATCTGCGGGCATACTTAGCAAATCTATAGAACAATAACTGTGAACAGGATCTGTAAACTGTCAACAAATTGTGCAAATGCAGATAACAAATAAATAGCAATAAATAACGAGCATGAAATAATAAGATAAGAGTTTCCTTAAAAGAGCGTAGCTATTCTTTTGTGTTCAAGAGCCTGATGGTTGTGGGGTAGTAACTTTTTTGGAACCTGGTGGTGCGAGTCCTGAGGCACCAGTACCTTCTACTGGATGGGCAGCAGTGAGAAAAGAACATGGCCTGGATGGTGAGGATCTTTGATGGTGGACACTGCTTTTCTACGGAAATATTTCATGTAGATGTGCTAAATGGTTGGGAGGGTTTTACTAGGCTGAATCTAGTACTTTTTGTATAATTTTCCGCTCAAGGCATTGGTGTTCCCACTTTCTACCACACATCTATAGAAATTTGCCAAGATTTTTATGACATGCCGAATTTCTGAAGACTCTTCAGGAAGTCAAGGTGCTTTATATTTATATGATGGGTCCAGGACAGGTCCCTTGAGATAGTGACACCCAGGAATTTAAAATTCCTGACCGTCTCCACCTCTGATCCTCCAATGACTGCTGGCTCATGGACCACTGGTTTCTCTCACCTGAAGTCTACTATCAATTCCTTGGTCTTATTAACATTGGGTGAGAGGTTGCTGTTATTATACCACTCAGCAAAATTTTCAATCTCCCTCCTGTATGCTGATGCATCACGACCTTGGATACAGCCCACAACAGCGTTGTCATCAGCAAAATTTGCAGATTCGTAGCTTGGCTCAGTAATTCAGTGTTCCACTCTATTAGAGAGGAACTTTATCCAACCTCAGGGTTCTGACTGTTTTTTTTCAACTCTCCAATCCTTGTTTGGAGCTGGGATAATATGCATCTTAATTGTGTAATTTGAGCTTTCTTTGTGTCTATTTGTACCTGGGTTTTGGTTTGGCTGTTGTGGCTGACTGCAGTTTATCATTTTCAGTATCTTTTCTCCATAATTTTTCCTTTTCTTAAACTGACCACCCACTTCCCAGCTCTTCATTTTCATAAAGCCATTAAGACCTAAGAACAAAATTAGGCTATTTGTCCTTTTTGTGCTCCACAATCAATCATGACATCAATATTTTTTCTCTCAATCCCATTCTCTTGCCTTCACCCTGTACATTTGATGCCTTGACTAATCAAGAACCTATCAAACTCCACCTCAAATATATCCAAAGATTTGGCGTCCACAGCCATCTGTGGCAATGAAATCACAGATCTTTAACAGATTACCCTCTGGTTGAAGAAATTCCTCTTCATTTATATTTCATGGTATTCTGTTTTCCTTTCACAACCCAAGGTCTTAACCTGCTTCCTCTCTTATCATCATCCCAGGCTGTTCTCACAGTCCAACATTCCCCCTCATCTACCCACACACCATCGTTCCATACCTCTGTTGTCAAATTCTTCAACTTGGTCAGCTGTTCCAAGAGTTATCTCTTCTCCTGCTCTTGCCTATTTTTTAACTCAGCAGAGCTTCTGAGGGCTAATCATATGCTTGCCTTCCAATTAGGGCCTCCTCGTCCTGACCACATTTACTTCTACCCATCTACTATTATTATAGGTGATATTATGATGTCTGTGACCAGATCATCCTGAACCCAGCAGAAAGCTCATTGTGGCCTTGGCTTGCCTCTGAGTCTGACATCATTGAATTCAGTATCATGAAACTGAGAATTGCAGCTGCTCTCCGAAACCACTCTTGAGAGCCAAATATGTCCTTAATCACAGCCAGAAGTTACAAACCAGAGGGTAATTGGTGCTACAAAACATCTGAATGTTAATTATCAATGCCAAGAAAGGAAGATTTTCCCAAAAGAATAGTTTTGTCCATTATTGAGCTCGCCTATAGTTAGTGGTTCAGTAGAGAATAACCAGCTATCTGCAGGACACACATAAAAGTTGCTGGTGAACGCAGCAGGCCAGGCAGCATCTCTAGGAAGAGTTACAGTTGATGTTTCGGGCCGAGCAAAGGGTCTCGGCCTGAAAGGTCGACTGTACTTCTTCCTAGAGATGCTGCCTGGCCTGCTGCGTTCACCAGCAACTTTTATGTGTGTTGCTTGAAACTCCAGCATCTGCAGATTTCCTCGTGTATGAGCTATCTGCAGTCTACCATTTAGCTAGTCTCAGACATTTGAGCATGTGAGGACAAATGAGGTAATCTAAGACAAGCTGGTGATCAGATGCTGATGCCTGCAGAGTTCATGCTGCCTCATGGGATGCCTCTCAGATAGGGAGGGTCAGCACATCCAGTTTCCCTAGGTCTCTGGTTTGATGGTCATTGTGACTGGTCAGTTTTGGTTGTGGGTCAGGTCCAGGCTTATCTCATCTATAAAATAAATTTGCATTTTTCTCTGACAAACTCCAACTTCTTTTCCCTTGCCCAGTCACATAACTTCTGCAAGCACATCAGTAACTGGTTCGCCACATACATGATTTTATCACCTAATTTCATGTCATTTGCAATCTTGAATATGTCAAGCTGTAACTCCATCACCTAAATTGAATTGAATGGAGCAATAAGTGCTGACCCACTGATAATGGAAGTTATTTCTCACTTCAATTAATCAATATTCAATCCATAATATCACTCCCACTCTGAACTCTTATTTTATATAATTACCTCCATCTGTTATCCAGATCTAAATATTATTTTCACTGCCCCCTCTTCCCCTCTAACGAGCAATAAAACTCTTATTAGATCTGTCAAGCATAATTTCGTTTTTACAAACCCTGGATATCAGGTTGTAATTTTCCAGCTGCTCTGATATGATATTCTTAACAGACTTCAGAATTTTGCTGAAAACAGTTGTCAGATATCTGGCCTGAGGTTCATTAATTTACCTCTTCCTCCTTTTCTGAATAAAGATGATCCATGTGTTTGCTTTCAATTCGCTGGCGCCGTTCACGGAATTCCAGATGAACATTGCTAATCTGTCATTATCTCTTTGCTCTGCAGACCACTGTATCTATCACGTTTAGGGAAATTACCAGGTGTTGCAGCCATTTAAGGGTATTTTTAAAAAGCATTTTGATAGATTCTTAATTAGCAAAGGTGTCAAAGGTTATGGGGAGAAGACAGGACAACGAGTTTGAGGGGGATAATAAATCAGCCGCGGTGGAACTGACTAGAAGCTCCGAATTCCCTAATTCTGCTCCTATGTCTTACTTGTACAGTCCTTTTGTGTTGGTGTTATTCATTATTCTAATTAATTTCCTATTACATATTATTATCAGACCCTTGGTTTCTCAGTGTCCATGATCATTATGTCATCTCCTACACAGAGGGACACATTAGACCATAAGACACAGGAACAGAATTAGGCTATTCAGCCCATCAAGTCTGCTCTGCCATTCCATCAAGGCTGATCCCGGACACCACTCAACCCCATGCACCTGCCTTCTTACCATATCCTTTGATGCGCTGATCGATCAGGAAATGATCAACTTCCGCCTTAAATGTACGCACGGGTGTGACCTACACCACGGTCTGTGGCAGAGAATTCTACAAATTTGCTACTCTCTCGCTAAAAAAAAATCCTCCTTACCTCTGTTCTAAAGGGTCACCTCTCAATACTGAGGCTGTGCCCTCTAGTTCTAGGTCCTCCACCATAGGAACATTCTCTGCATATCCACCCTATCTAGTCCTTTCAACATTTACAACAGGAATTCTGCAGATGCTGGAAATTCAAGCAACACACATAAAAGTTGCTGGTGAACGCAGCAGGCCAGGCAGCATCTCTAGGAAGAGGTGCAGTCGACGTTTCAGGCCGAGACCCTTCATCAGGACTAACTGAAGGAAGAGTGAGTAAGGGACTTGAAAGTTGGAGGGGGAGGGGGAGATCCAAAATGATAGGAGAAGACAGGAGGGGGAGGGATGGAGCCAAGAGCTGGACAGGTGATAGGCAAAAGGGGATACGAGAGGATCATGGGACAGGAGGTCTGGGAAGAAAGACAAGTGGGGGGGAACCCAGAGGATGGGCAAGGGGTATATTCAGAGGGACAGAGGGAGAAAAAGGAGAGTGAGAGAAAGAATGTGTGTATAAAAATAAGTAACAGATGGGGTACGAGGGGGAGGTGGGGCATTAGCGGAAGTTAGAGAAGTCGATGTTCAGGCCATCAGGTTGGAGGCTACCCAGACGGAATATAAGGTGTTGTTCCTCCAACCTGAGTGTGGCTTCATCTTTACAGTAGAGGAGGCCGTGGATAGACATGTCAGAATGGGAATGGGATGTGGAATTAAAATGTGTGGCCACTGGGAGATCCTGCTTTCTCTGGTGGACAGAGCATAGGTGTTCAGCAAAGCGGTCTCCCAGTCTGCGTCGGGTCTCACCAATATATAAAAGGCCACATCGGGAGCACCGGACGCAGTATATCACCCCAGCCGACTCACAGGTGAAGTGTTGCCTCACCTGGAAGGACTGTTTGGGGCCCTGAATAGTGGTAAGGGAGGAAGTGTAAGGGCATGTGTAGCACTTGTTCCGCTTACATGGATAAGTGCCAGAAGGGAGATGAGTGGGGAGGGATTGGGGGGACGAATGGACAAGGGAGTTGCGTAGGGAGCGATCCCTGCAGAATGCAGAGAGAGGGGGGGAGGGAAAGATGTGCTTAGTGGTGGGATCCCGTTGGAGGTGGCGGAAGTTACAGAGAATAATATGTTGGACCCGGAGGCTGGTGGGGTGGTAGGTGAGGACCAGGGGAACCCTATTCCTAGTGGGGTGGCGGGAGGATGGAGTGAGAGCTGATGTACGTGAAATGGGGGAGATGCGTTTAAGAGCAGAGTTGATAGTGGAGGAAGGGAAGCCCCTTTCTTTAAAAAAGGAAAACAGCTCCCTCGTCCTAGAATGAAAAGCCTCATCCTGAGAGCAGATGCGGCGGAGACGGAGGAATTGAGAGAAGGGGATGGCGTTTTTGCAAGAGACAGGGTGAGAAGAGGAATAGTCCAGATAGCTGTGAGAGTCAGTAGCCTTATAGTAGACATCAGTGAATAAGCTGTCTCCAGAGACAGAGACAGAAAGATCTAGAAAGGGGAGGGAGGTGTCGGAAATGGACCAGGTAAACTTGAGGGCAGGGTGAAAGTTGGAGGCAAAGTTAATAAAGTCAACCTTTCAACATTTGGTAGGATTGAATGAGAACCCCCTGCATTCTTCTAAATTCCAGTAAGTACAGGACGAAAGCTGCCCAACACTCCTATATGTTAACCTCTTTGTTCCTGGGATCATCCTTGTAGATAGATAGATAGATAGACATACTTTATTGATCCCAAGGGAAATTGGGTTTCGTTACAGCTGCACCAACCAAGAATAGAGCATAAATATAGCAATACAAAACCACAAACAATGAAACAACAATATACAAACAATGCCAGATGGAAATAGGTCCAGGACCAGCCTATTGGCTCAGGGTGTCTGACCCTCCACAGGAGGAGCTGCAAAGTTCGATGGCCACAGGCAGGAACAACCTCCCATAAGGCCTAATGTTGCATCTCATTGGAATATGGCCTAAGTCCAACAGCAAAAATTTCAATATCTGGGCTACAAACACGTTCCTTGATCGTAATATGACCAGGATTGCACCAGCCTTTGTTAACCAGAACAGCAAGCTCCCCACCTTTACACTTACCGCTCTCAGTGCACTTCCAGTCAGCCTGAATGGTCTGGAAGCCCTCCATGAAAAGGTTTTGGTCAGGTATGTCCTCGTGCAGCCACGTTTTAGTAAAACACATAACACTGCTCTCCAGAAATGTACTCTAACCCCTGGCTAGCGCCGTCAACTCGTCCATTTTATTACCGAGCGATCTCACATTGCCCATAATGAGAGAGGGAAGACAAGGCTTATAACTCCTCTTCTCCATAAGTCTCCTCCTGGACCTCCTCTGGTCTCTTTCCAATGACAACACATCATTTCTGAGATATGGGGCTCAAAACTGTTGACAATACTCCAAGTGCGGCCTGACAAGTGTCTTATAAAGACTCAGTATTATTTCCTTGCTTTTATATTCTATTCTCCTTGAAATAAATGCCAACGTTGCTTTTGCCTTCTTTACCACAGACTCAACCTGTAAATTAATCTTCTTGGGGTCTTGTTCGAGGACTCCTAAGTCCCTCTGCATCTCTGATGTTTGAACCTTCTCCCCATGGAGATAATAAACCACATTATTGTTCCTTTTACCAAAATGCATTATCATACATTTCCCAATACTGTATTCCATCTGCCACTTTTTTGCCATTCTTCCAATTTATCTCAGTCCTGCTGCAATCGCATTGCTTCCCCAGCGCTACCTATCTTCATATCATCAACAAACTTTGCCACAAAGCCATCAATTCCATTATCTAAATCATTGACAAACATTGTGAAAAGCAGCGGTCCCAATACTGACCCCTGAGGAAAATCACTAGTCACCAACCAAGCAGAACAGTCCCCTTTTATTCCCACTCGCCGCCACCTGCCTGTCAGCCATTCTACTATCCATACCAGTATCTTTCCTGTAATGCCATTGGATTTTACCTTGTTAAGCAACCTCATGTGTGGCACCTTATCAAATGCCTTCTGTAAATCCAAGTAAATGACATCTTCCGCCTCCCCGTTGTCCACCCTGCTTGTTACTTCCTTGAAGAACCCTAACAGATTTGTCAGGCAAGATTTCCCTGAACAGAACCATGCTGATTTTGACTTATTTTATCATTAGTCTCCAAGTACCTCGAAACCTCACCCATTGTTAACAAACTAACTATACTTTGCAGTTGATCTCAGTTGTCCAGCACTAGAAAAGTATCATGTCTGTCCCTGGAAGAAGAGAGCAGCAGACTGTTACAAAGCTCCATTGATTAAAAGTTCCATTGATTTGTCAGGATCATTCCGTATTGACATTGTAACAGAGAAAGTAACAGCTCTGACATTAACAACATTAAGACATACAGTACATTCAATAGCCACTTTATTAGGAATAGGATTGGAACCTGGTGTGGTGGAAACCATCCACTTCAGGGTTTGACCTGTTGTGCAGCAATGCACTTCTGCACACCACTGTTCTAACACGTGGTTATTTGAGTGACTGTTGCCTTCTGGTCAGTTTGATCCAGTCTGGCCTCTGACCTCTGACATTGACAAGGCATTTTCGTCCACAGACTGCTGCTCACTAGATTTTTTAGTCTTTCTCACCATTCTCTATCAACCCTTAGAGACAGTTGTGTATGAAAATCCCAGGAGATCAGCAGTTTCTGAAATCATCAAACCACCCTGTCTGGCACCAGCAGTTACTCCACGGTCAGTCACTTAGATCATGCTTCTTTTCTATTCTGATATTTATTCTGAATAACAGCTGAATGTCTTGACCATGTCTGTATGTTTTTATGCATTGATTTGTTGCTATATGACTGGCTGATTATATATTTGCATTAATGAGCAGGGGTACCTAATAAAGTGCCCAATGAGAGTTGTTATCTTCAAGAAATTAACAACCTAGTCTCAGGTGAGGCATATGCTAGATGATGGTTGTTGAAAGTGGACCCAAAATCAGTGATGCTAAAATTTAAAAATAAAACAAAGGCTTCTAGACATGACAATGTGAATTAGAAACTGCATTACAGCCATTGAGGTTGAGACACAACTTGTCATGTTTGTGCGACAGTGAAAATCTGCCTTCCAAGACTGAACAGGCTTGAGAACATAGATTAAAGTTAAGTATAAAGACTGTATTTTCTATAATTCTGAAATAAAACAATGAAAATACAGGAACAGCTTCACGTATCAGGCAGCATCTGCAGAAAGGGAAGCAGCATTAATGTCACAGAATGAAGGGCCCTTCATTACAGCTAGGAAAGAGGAAAAATGAATTAGTTTTAAATTGAAGAAGGGTGGAGGAGGTGTAGACAGGACAAACGGAATATAAGCCCAAAAAGATACAGATCAGAATGAATAGTGAATTAAAGTGACAATTAGTGTCACCCTGATGGACTGAATGGAGGATCATTTTTGTTTGGATGCTGACACTGTTGCAGTGAACCCTTACACAGATTTTAGGAACATTACCTTACCTTCCACTCTGGACCCTTTGGAACTCATTACCAGCTTCAAAAGTTTCAAGTACTTCCCTTTCTCTGTTTGTATCAGAACTAGCCAGTTACGATAATCCATCGGTACTATTAAGTCATTTTTTGTCTCCATCATTTATGTCTGTTCTGATGGGAATGTTTATTATTTAATTAGGTTTCAACAATAGCTGTTACCTGTACTTTACTATTTTAAGTCTAATTTTGTTTGTTTTAATCACCAAATGAGGCTATAAACAGGGCAGCTTCCAACATATCCCAGTTGGTATGATTCAAAGGATTCAAGGATTCAAAGTACATTTACTATCAAAGTATGTATGTGGAGTATAACTCTGAAATTCATCCTCCCACAGACAGCCACAAAACAATGAAACACCATGAAGCCCGCTCAAACAAAAAACTTCCAACATGTGAAAAAGGAACAAATGGCTCAAACGGCAGAAAACAAGCGAACGACACATAGAGTATCTAACATCAAACCATGAGTCCAGTAGTATTCAGTTTATTTCAGTTTGGTGCTGTGCTGCTGACCCATTGCAGGCTGCGTGCAGAGCTATTCTGTGCTGAAGCACCCCAGTCCGTATAGATTACCCCAATCAAACCACTCAAAAACAGCAAAAAAGCAGTAACCAGAAATACATGCACCATGAACCAGAAAGTCTCCAAAATGAGTCCATAGCTTCGCCAATCAACCCTTGCAGCATAGAACCCAAGGCTCCTGCACTTTATTCTGACAGTAGCTTGACCTTTACATTTTCCTTCACCTCATTCTCTCTGCAGCTTTGTTATTCTGTCAGTTTCCCAGCTCTGATGAGTCTTCAACCTGAAACGTTAACCTTCTTCTCTTCCCCCAGATGCTGCCTGGCATGCTGTGTTTTTCCTGATTTTTTTTTTATTTGAGAACATAGGCTTTAGTCTTCCTGCATTGTACAAAATGGTCTTTGTCGAGAAGTAGCCACGACTGCTGGCTTATTGAAGTGTTTATGGATACTGCAGGCTGTGCTGCACATGGATCACCTGTCATTTGAGTTGCCTTTGGAACTAAATGCATATGAGTCTGCATAAGAAACTGCCTGCCCAGGTTTCTTGAGGAAACATTAATGTCTGACTGCAAAGAAAGTTGATACAGTGGCTGGAGCATAGCTCTATCATAGAGTAGGAATTTTAGTATTGAACCACTGAATTAGGTGTTTAAAATAAACTCACTCTTGACATATTAGCTGATAAATTCACCACTTGGCGTACAGTTTTATAAACAGTAAAGATTAACTCATCAATACTCTGATACTTGCTCTTCAGCTATGTGTAAAACACTACTTTCATCAACAGCAAACTCTCTTATGCACACAAACCCTACAATTTTAAGAGGTAAATAATTTGTTTTTTTTGTCAGAGCATCAAACCATCATCCTATTTGTTTTTTTTTGGATAAACATGGATAATCCCATTGCACAAGATGGTAGAATTATTGCTGATAGGCAAAAAAAAAATCAGTGCAGACATGGTGGGCTAAAGGACCTATTTCTGTATTACTTGATGTTGTGAAGCTACTCTAATATTTTGACTAAATATTATTTTCCAACCTAGAACAATAGAGCTGACTGCCTTCTTTAGCATGTTCCTGGGATGTTGTATTCATTTTTGCTGTTGAAGTGTGATGGATATTCACCTTCTGGTGCCCAAGAGGCTTATTACTAACCTCAGCTTTCTAGCATAGCAACATGACCTTTCCAAAAGGCCAGAATTGATTGCGACAAGTTAAACTTCTAACCAATATTCTTTGAACAGCTTTCTGTTGTAAACAAGAACCAGTCTTCAGTTCTTAATGTAAACTGCAAGCAGTAATAAGTCTTAAGTTAAAAGGACAGTTATGCAAATAAACAGCACTGTATACAGTACATTAGCCAAGCATAAGACAATAGGGTTATGTTAATTGACTTACATCAAACAGGTATGATCAATCAATAGTTGGGATATTTGTGTACTCAGAGAGTCAGTCATCAGAGTATTAATTTTGAGTAACACACACAGAATGTTGGGGGAACTCATCAGGTCAGGAAGCAGCTGTGGAAGTGAATAAACAGTCAATGGTTGGAGCTGAGACCGAATCAAAGGACTGAGAAGGAAGGAGAACTAGCTAGAAAATGATAGGTGAAACCAAGTGGGAAAGGTAAAGGGCTGGAGAAGAAAGAATGTAATGGGAAATAAGAATGGACCATGGAAGAAAGGAAAGCAGGAGGGTTTGCAGGGGGAGATGATAGCAGGTGAGAGAGGTAAGCGGCTAGAGAGGGGATAGACGAAGAGAGAGGGGGAGTGAAAAAAAATTACCAGAAGGTGAAATTGATATTAATGCCATCAGGTTAGAAGCTACCCAGATGGATATTAGGTGTTGTTTCTCCTTCCTGAGAGTGGCCTTATTGTGGTACAAGAGTAGACCATGGATTAACATGTCAGAAAAGGAATGGGGATAGGCATTAAAATGATTGGCCACAGGGAAATCCTGCTGTTGGCAGATGGAGTGGAGGTGCACAACAAAGCAGTCCCCCAATTTATGTAGGGTTTCCCCAGTGCAGAGGAGGTTGCTCCAACCCCAACAGAGTCATAGGTGAAGTGTTGCCTCACTTGGAAGGACAGTTGAGGGCCATGAATGGAGGTAAGGGAGGAGGTAAATGGGCAGGTGTATCTTTTTTGGTAGACTTTGAGTGTCTGGGTCTCTTTCCCCAGAAGCCTTTAGACCATCTATGTGAATTACTTTGTCTGTGCAGTGGTATTTGAAAAACATCACATGCAGATAATGTCAACTAGTAGCAAAGCAGTATAAATATTAGAAAGCATTGAGGATTTCTAGGAATGCCAAGGATACTGACAGAAAGATGGGGTGAAAGAAAGAAGAATTAAAATTCATTCCTTGATCTTCAGTTTCTGTGATGGACAATTCAATTGTGTGCAACTCGTTGGTATGTTCTTTTAGTTCATAAGAAGTGTATGTGTGTTTGGAAATCCTTTGTGGTTTGTAAGACTTTTGTAATTTGGAAATCTTTTATAAATCAGAGTTTAAATTGTGTGTTTAGGACTATTTGTCTAAATTTAAATGTGTATCACTAAAAATAAAAGAACTGTGTTTAAACTACTTTGTTAGCTCGAAGTATCTCCTTCTTGAAAGGGAGGAGGAAGCTACCACTCAAATAGTGGATATTGGCAGCTAGACCTCAAGGCAGAGACCAGACAGGGAAGTCAACTTGACTTTGAAGATTGGTGGTACAGTATTTTTTTTTTGGGTAGGAAACAAGTCAGTTTGATTTCCAAATATTAAAGCTAAGAAATGTTGGTGTAACATATATTTCACTGAGCCCACAAGTGCACGGTCTTGGTTACAAGTTTTGGTTGTGATTTTGTCGTGCTCCTTGCACCTCTTGAAACACTGAAGTGCTCAACAGCTGCTCAGAGAACATAGAGCATCAGTCCTTTCGCTGGGCTTATTTGATATCTCTGTGCCACTTTGGGCTATATGCATGTCGTACCATGGTTATGCGTACTCGTATAGACAAACAAGCTCCCATAATATCATCAAATTCAAAAGTCTGATGTACATATATTTGTTCATTCTCATGGGCAACAGAACTAGTTTCTCTCTCAGTAATTATTCTTTCAGATCTTTTCATGCCCTCTCTTACAATGCCACCAACAGTTACAATATCACCACCATCACCACATTCACGTTTTCACGAACCCTATCCAACTCATACTCTCAGAATTATTTTTATTTGTCTTCTTTTGCACATTGGTTGTTTGTCTGTTTATGCAGTTTTTCAGAAAATTCTATTGTATTTCCTTTTTCCTGTCAATGCCTACAAAAATGAATCTCAAGATAGTTTGTGGTAACATACATGTACTTAGATAATAAATTTATTTTGAACTTTCAACTTTGATATTTACATATTTTCAGAATTATGGACAGATTTGACTGAAGGGTGTCTATAAAAATGGAACCTTTTTGTTACCCTGTACAATGTCCTAACAAGCAGAGTAAGTCAGATGCAGATCAGAGATCAGTTGTGAAAATCAGGAAGAACCCCATCCACAGTGCAGTTATTAAGGGACAATTGATTATTCGTATGGGCTCAGTTCAGAGAGAGTTTCTACTCAAAAAGGCTGAATTTTGGAGCTGCCTGGGAGGTGCTCTCATTATTCAGGTCCAGGTTTCTATGTCTTGTGTAGTAAGTGGAGGAAGAGAAGGAAGATGAACAGGTGACAATGAAGAGGCAATCCTGAACATAGCAATGGACTATTTCTAATCCCTGTGCAGTGTGGTTGATAATCACATGCTACTGAATGAGGAACAGAAAGTGAGAGAAAAAAAAAGTAGTTTCTGCCTGTGTTTAGATAGATCTTGCCCAAGTTGAGAAATGGAATCAAAATCACCATCCTACATCATAGATTCCTGACAGTGATCTGTTTGACAAGAACAATCTATTTCCCTATGACATCCAGCAATAATGTCCTGCAGACTCATTAAATAGAAACGGATTGAAACAGGCATCTAAATGCTGCCATTGGAAGAGGAAGTTAATATTCGGATAATCTGCAACAGGGTATTCAACTCTTTCTTTGCAATCTATTCCCCTACAACGTACACCTGGTTTTCAAAGAAGGTTCTCTACATCAGCAGAGATGCTGTAAACTTTTCAAATCATATCTTAATCCATACAGCTCCAAAGATCCTGAAGAATCCTTTCTACTTGCCTGTCTGGTGCAATTGTTTCAGGATTCCTTTTGGGCTGCAAGTGTCACTGGGTTCAGACATGGCCAAGTGCGGAGTGAGAGACACTGAAGCAGGTCAATAGATCACAGTCTTTAATGCAAACAGTGTTGAAGGGAAAAGAAAACAATAAATGCTAGGCCAAACAGGGCCGTTAACTAAAACTCTCAAATGGAAAACAAAGCCTATACTTTGGCTGAAAAGCACAACTAAGTATAAAGCGAATACCGCTGGTCTTCAGAGTCAGTTGACTTGACAGTCCAGTTTTTCAGGCAAGGCGGAATGCAAGCAGGCAACGAAACGTTGCTGTATCCTGGGTTCAAGTCTTGACCAACACCACGATGGAACGAATGGAGTTAAATACTATCACAATGAAATAATAATTAGCTGACATGTGCATATTCACAAGTGCAATTGCCATATCTGCTGCACTGTCAAATCCGTGGTTGTGACAGGAAGTGCCAGATCAATCTTTTTCTAGTGGAAGAAGTTATTGGGTGTTTGAAAGGAAAGGGAGGCAAGTGTCTGGTCACCATAAAGGTATGGGACATATGAGAAGAGCAAGCTGTGAGTTATAGGATGTGGATAAAGTGAGAAGGAAAAGCAAATAAGACTAGGCAGCATCTCTAGGAAGAGGTACAGTCGACGTTTCGGGCCAAGACCCTTCGTCAGGAATAACTGAAAGAAGAGCTCATAATCTGTTACTAGCTCTTCTTTCAGTTAGTCCTGGATTACGAGCTCTTCTTTCAGTTAGTCCTGATGAAGGGTCTCGGCCCGAAATGTTGACTGTACCTCTTCCTAGAGATGCTGCCTGGCCAGCTGCATTCACCCGCAACTTTTTTTCGTGTTGCTTGAAATTCCAGCATCTGCAGATTTCCTCATGTTTAAGACCATGCAATTGCCTTTCCTATATTTTTGCTACTGCTTCTCCCTGACCCCATGATCACCAGCACCCGAGGCAATGTGGCTAATGGCCAACATACTGACTGCTGCCACTCTTCAGCATTCTGCAAAAGAGAAGGTGAAGAATGTTATTGTATTGCATCCAAGGGAACTATCTGCCATTGTCAAGTGAGTAGGAAGGATGTGAGATGTATATGTGGATTTTGTAGTATGCCATCTGACACCTTGACAAACTTCTATAGACGCAGAGTGGAGAGTATCCTGACTGGTTGCACCACGATCTGGTAGGGAAGCACAAATGCCCATAAATGGAAAAGCCTACAAAAAGTGGTGGGGCAGCCCAGTCCATCTCAGGAAAAGCCCTCCCCACATTAAACACAGCTATAAGGAATGTCTCCACAAGAAATCAGCAATCATTGTCCAGGACCCCCAATATCCTCTTCCTGCTGCTGCCAACGATGTACAAGAGCCTTGCGTCCCATACCACCAGATTTGGAAAGTTATCCTTCAACCATCTGGCTCCTGAACCAGCATAAATAACTTCACTTAGCTCAATTCTGAACTGATTCTACAGCCTATGGCCTCACTTTCAAGGAGCTTACATCTCATGTTCTCAGCATATATATATGTTTGTATTTATTTATTTATTTGCATGGTTTGTTTTTTTCGCACACTGTGTTTTGTTAGCCTTTGTGTGTAGTTTCCATCACAAAATTAAAGCCCCTGTTTTGAAGTTTTCAATTGGCAATATATATAAATTTAATAGATTGAAAGATTATTTGCAGACTGAAACTGCTAGTCTTATAAGTGTAGCAAAGATGCTGAAAACTGTCTCGCAGTTTATTTGAACAAAGGAAAGCAGAAGAAAATATAGATGTGTGCTGAGGCGATGGCTATGAAAGAATTAAGAGTTATGGAATACCATTGGTTTTGATGGCTGCACCTTGGGTGGCATGGTAAATGCAGAGGGAACTGTTCTTTTTCAGCCTCTCAAGTACACTCATGTTATCTATCACATGACAGGTTCATAATCAAGTCAGTATCTATATTAAGTTTGGTGAAAGAGATCAGTTATATCATTATAAGCTAATAAATCAAAAGTCAGTTGAGGCCAGATTCTTGAAACCAGAAATTCATAAGAAAATTAGAAAAGATTCAATTGTGGACTGCCAGTATATATTTGCAGAAAGGCGACATGCTTTGCAAAATGAATTGGATTTCCTTTAAGAGATGACTGATCAGTTGAAAGGATTGCAGTAGATATAACGTAAATGGAAATTGTTTCATAAAGTGCAAAGTAAAAACCTTTCTCAGAAAAATTTTGATAAAAGGAAGTTTTACGGATACAGAAATTGTCCTCTGGACGGCAAGCAAAGAGTCTGAGTGAATTGCAGATTTCTCAGACTGTTAAAAGGTAAACATTGGACTTGGTAAGCACTTTAAAACTGTACTATGAAATTTATAATGTTTCTCACAAAATGATTTGAAATCATCGCCAACTCCCTGTATTTAGCTGTCTAGGTACTTTCAAAGGTTTTCAGCAAAATTTTGTCTCTGTTCATGTTTGTCATTCACTGTGTGTGCACTCCTGTTGCAGCCTTCCACACCAAGGAAAATCTTATTTTACCCATCCTGCAGGATGTAGGCTAAACTGTAAAGGTATTGCCCATCCTTAATTGCTCCAGATTATTTAAGAGTCAACCCCATTGCTGTAGGACTGGAGTTGTTTGGGCCAGTTGGGTTTGAACAGCTGAATTCCTCCCCGGAGGCCATTAGAGAGGGTGATGTGTTTTAAGTTCAATTTTATTGTTGTCATAGGTATACACACATAGTGTAAAAAATGACATGAAAATACAGCACAGTACATTAATATGATTAGGGAAACAAATTAACGTAAACTTAAATTAACATACGTAGTTTACATACATGCAAAATAGCTAAACGTAAGAGCACTAATGAAGATTTATGTGGTCATTATGACTAACAACCAGCTGTTTTTTTAAAAATAAAATTCAATTTTATAAATTGATTTTAAATTTCGCAGCTGCACCAATAGGATTTGAATTCAGGTCTCTTGATTATTAATCCAAGCCACCTGGATTATGACTGATATAACTACTATACCACCACTGTATCTGTTGCATATTACTCTGCTTTGTCTAAATTCAATCTGACACATCTGCCCAGACTATCCTGAACACATTTTTCTATCCTGTTCAGTGCTTACCATGTTTGAATTTTATGTGATCTGAAAACCTTGAAACAATGTCCTGCATACCCAAATCCAGATGAACAATGTGCAATTGCCCTTTTTGATATTGTATTGCAGTCACTGTACAGATCCAATCTGCCAGAATGTCTAATACTAGAGAATGTTTGGTACTTCAAGTTCAAAGGAGATGCACAAGGCATTTTTTTATTTGCCAAAAGATTGGTGGGTGCCTGGAAGGCACGGTCAGGGTGATAGTGGAGGAAACATGATAGAGTGCTTAAGAGACACTTAGATGAGGAGATTAGATTGTTATGTGTAGGCAGAAGGGATTAGTTTTGATAGGCACTTAATTGCTGCCTTAATTAGTTCAGCACAACATTGTGGGCTGAATGGCCTGTTAATATGTTCTACAGTTATATGTTCTAAACCTTTGACTTCTATCCCGGAGTTACATCTTAACCACATCACTGGGCTTTGTCATCCTGCAAGGCTTTAATTTTATTCAATACAAGATATGGCTCAAAAGCTTTTTGAAAGTTTGTTTATATAACATGGGCTACACCTTTCCTGTGACTGGTGGTTGTCCATTAGGTCCGACAATGATAGGAAACCTGTGAGGGGGTGTTTTTAAAGTGGAAAAGCTGTTGCACTGCGGCGTTCCTTCCACTCTCTCAACCTCAGATGTCCAGGTCCAGTAATCAAACAAGCATCACAAAGTGGGGTCTTCTTTTGTCTCGGTGGATGATCATGACTTCTTCTGTGCCTTATCAGGCTCTTCGATTTCATTGGAGCATTGCAGAGCCACCTTCTTGGCTGCTGGATCTCATGATGGATCTCATCAGCCCAGCCCGCCGGAGCTGAATTTCCATGCTAGGACAGGCATGTCCTGATCTCACCAGGGTATGAGGTCCACTGACTATCCTCACCCCTGGTTTAGCCCACCTGTCGACGCAGACTACCAGGATTTGACTGCAGTCACATGCAGACTGCTAGTTGGAGCTACAGGTGAAAGCTGGGTGCCCAATTGGGGACCAAAATTGAGTGAGCTGCCCCAGAATGGACATGACAATCCCCTTCACCAGAGGTGCTAACCCTCCCTGGACAACCCATACACCACAACATTTGACTGTCCTTTTAATGTTTATCTGTTTAATGGTATCTTTATATTTTTTTAATATTTGCTGCTAATCTATTCTTAGGAATTTATTTTTCTTTTAATCTGTCAGTCAGATGTCCTCCATGTTGTCTGTACTCAACATGTTTCTCTTCTGTATTGTTAACCTTACATTTATCACTGGTATCTCAGTGAGCTATTTTAAATAGTCACCTGGGCATCCTGTGCAACCTCTGCTATTTCTCTCAGTATGTTGCTATAAATTAAGTGGACTATTGTTGCTTCCCTCACCTTGAGCCTATTTCCCAAGTGATACACAAGGCATTAGCATCACATTTTTATTTATTAATTTATAGGATGAAGGCATTTGATAACAAGGCCAGCAATAATTTCCCTTCCCTAATTGCCCTTGGTAAGTTAGCGATAAATCATCGTCTTCAACTTCTGCTCTCTGTGTCTTGAAGCTATTTTCACTGTGCAGAGATTTCCAGAGTTTTGACCCATCACCAACACAAGGCAACAATATATTTCCTTGTGGGAATGATGTGTGACTATGAAGAGGGAATGTTCCAAATCACCAGCTGCCCTTTTGCTTCTGTGTGAGAAGTTAGGGGTTTTGGAAATAAAATTTGTTATATCGTCTATAATTGTTATCTATAATTTGGTAATATGTGCATAATTGGTAACCAGGCGGCGGGGTGGAGATATGTCTCTGCAAAGGAGGTGTATGGCATTTCTTTCCTCCACTAGCCTGCAGGTCACACTTGGACAAGGTGTAGCAGGTGCATCATGTGAAGCCATAGGAGCAGGTGGTGGATGGTGGTATGAGCAGCTGGTGCATATCACAAGTCCTGGTACTGCAACCATTGACGCCAAGCAGAAAATCTCTGAAGAGTATTGATAATGGCTGGGGCCACCCATCTTGTAAAGACACTGCCCAGAAGAAGGCAATGGCAAACCAATTCTGCAGAAAAACTTGCCAAGAATAATCATGGCATGGGACGATGATCGGCTATGTCAAATGATCGACACATGATTCTCCTTCAAGCCAGTAGGGACCACTATGCTTTATTGGGGCTTTTATGCATGATAGTTCTTGATGTTTATCTTACTCCATTTAGATTGCTCTCTATTCGGGCTTTTTTGCACATGGACACTCAGCATGCTTGATGAGAAAAGAAATGTCTTGTTTAAAGATGAAATGCATCCTGTACCTTTTTTTTTTAAGATACAATGCTATTGAAGCTGTCCTGATGTATTGGCACAGTGCATCTTGTAAATGGTGCATGTTGTAGTTATGCTGCACTAGTGAAGATGGAATGAATATTAAAGTTGTCTGGAATGCCAGTCAAGCATTCTTCTTTCCCTGAATGCCGTTGAACTTCTTGATTGCTCTCAGTGCTGCATTTAACCAGCCAAAGGGAAGGTCAGATGTTACATTGCGGACTGAATACAGAAGTTGGAATAGCAACACACATCAAAGTTGCTGGTGAATGCAGCAGGCCAGGCAGCATCTCTAGGAAGAGGTACAGTCGACTGTACCTCTTCCTAGAGATGCTGCCTGGCCTGTTGCGTTCACCAGCAACTTTGATGTGTGTTGCTTGAATTTCCAGCATCTGCAGAATTCCTGTTAGTTACAGAAGTTGGAATGTTGTTTTTCAGTTATGTGAGGCATTGGTGAGGTTGCGTCTCGAATACTGCATTCAGTTCTGTTTTTTTTAGGAAAGATACCATAAATCTGGGAAGAGTGCAACAAAGTTTTATGAGGGCATTGCTAGTACTCAAGGGACTGAGTTATTGAGGAATGTTGATCAAGCTCGTACTTTTCTCATTGGAATGTTGGAGAATGTGGAGTGATCTCACAGGGGTAAATTCATGTGTGCATAAATAGGGTGAATGCACTTAGACTTTTTCTGAGAGTTGGGGAATCAAGAAATAGAAAGCATAGTTTTACAAGAGAGTGGAGAGATTTAATAGAAACTGAAGGGGTAGCTTTTTCACCCAGAGGGTAGTTTATGTATGAGCGTAAGAAATAGGCACAGGTATAGGTCATCTGGCTGTCGAATTTGCTCTGTATTCAATAAGATTATAGCTAAGCTGCCAGCAGAAGTGGTTGAGGAAGTACAAGAACAATATTTAAAAAGCATTTGGAGGGATATGTGGATCGGAAATATTATGGGAAAAGGTTAGCTTGGTCCCCATGGCCTTGGAGATTGTGGCAAAGCTTAAGTTCTGAAACATTTAAGATGATGCCAATGCTTCCAGTATCAGGAATTCCATGTACAGTCAACCTTCACTAATCCGAGCACCTGTAATTCGGTTCCTTCGATAATCTGGCACTGATCTCAAATTTCAAATTTCCCGGGCCACTTTACCAATCTGCAGCGCATTGTTTTGGTTGCGCTAGATCTGTTCACGTGTTGGCGCGCTCTTGTAAGCACAGACAGGCAATTCCTGCGTGTTTTCCTGCATTTATTAATATCATTGGCTTTTTTTCAGCCCCAATTATGGCCCCAGTGAGTAAAGGAAATGCACCTCATACTGTGAAGTGAAAACACTGCACATTATCCATTAAAGATAAGGCTGAACTCTTGAAAAAACTGGACAGTGGTGTATCGGTGAAAGGCTTGTGCGAGTGTTACAACATTGGTTCTTCCGCAGTGTACGATATAAAGAAACAGAAAGAAAAACTGCGAAATTTTTCTTGCTGATAGTGGCTGAAAGAAACAGATATGCGTAAGAAAAACAATGAACGACGGAAGAAGTTTGGAACTAGATAAAGTGCTGATAACGTGGTTTAATCTTCGTGTAGGTGAAGGTGTTGAACTATCTGGAGATATGGTGAAGGAACAAGAAAAAATGTTTCATGAAGAACTAGGACTAGATTATGAGTGTGACTATAGTGAAGGCTGGCTTCATCGGTTCAAGCAGCGTCATGGCTTACAGTTTCTTGCAGTGTGTGGTGAAAAACGTTCAGCAGACAAGGAAGCAGCAGCAGCAGAGTTTGTTGACGAGTTCGCCAAGTTAGTCTCCAATGAAAAATTAAGCCCCAAGCAGGTGTACAATGCTGATGAGACTGCTTTGTATTGGAGATGTACACCAAGAAGATCACTAACAACAGCAGATGCAGAATCACCAGCAGGATATAAGGCATCGAGAGATCATGTGACTTTGATAGGCTGCTCTAGCGCTGCAGGAACCCACAGATGTAAGTTACTGATCATTGGCAAAAGTTTACGTCCTAGGGCCTTCAAAGGTATGACACAATTTCCTGTAGCAGAGAGACTTCCTATTGACAGGCTAATTAAGTTGATAGGTGAATTGCTGAAAGGATTAGAGCAACGATGTTTTATAACTGAGCAAGCAATAATGTGTGTTTATATGCTGCAGGATAAGCTAATCAGAGAGAAACCAAAATATATGAAACAGCTTACCTTGGAAGATATGTTCAAAAAAAATGGTAGAAAAAGTGCAACAGGGGAGCTAACACTTTAAAGTCCAGTGCCATCAACTTCTGCTCACCCAGATGTGCTGCCACCAACATCAACAGTTTGTGAAGAAACTGTTGTGCTCGACTTTTCTTTGTAAGTTAATTCCTGTACATTTACCGGTACCCTTTATTTTATCTGTGTCTGTACAGTATATTACTTTATTAAAATTTCACTTGCTACTCATTTAATATTTCTGTTTCATTATTATCTAACTTGTACTGATTTATATGGTATTTTAAAGGTATGATGAGGCGGTTAGCTATTGCTTAATGTGATCCTTCTGTAATTCGGCATTTTCACCAATCTGGCACTCCTCAGGTCCCAATGGTGCCGGATTAGTGAAAGTCGACCTGTAAAACAAATAAGGCAGAAATGCTCAAAATCAGGTAGCATCTGTGGGAAAGAGAAACAGAAATGATATTTGAGGTCGTCAATTCTTCTCCAGGACCACGATAATGAGAAAGTTACTCTGATGTTCACAGAGGGAAGTGCAGGGTACGTCAAAGAGGTTATCTCTGATAGAGTGTTACTAATGAGGGCAATATTCACTGTCATTAGTTTGGCAAATTCTTGAAGGGAATTAAGAGGGTGAAAAAGCAGGAAAGGGGATAATACTGGTCAGAAAGAGGAAAAGAGTTTATTATAACAGGTATGTAACAGACAGCAAAGCTAGCCAATTCTGACACATGTTTCTATTGCCTAGATGAAAAACAATGTCTCTACATGGATGTTGTTAAAGGCAAAACATGTGGGAGATGATTTGAAGGGAATAAGGAGTTAATAGTTAGCTAATGCTGGTGTTTAGAGTCCTGAAGATTGGAGGATGAAGAAGTGACTGAGTGAACTCAGGAAATCTCTGATTATAATTACTCAGGAAGAATATATTGGACAAAAAAGTAAAAATACTGCAGATGCTGTAAGTCTGAATTAAAGCCAATGATACTGGAAACATTCAACAGCATTTAATGTGTGAAAAAAAAGCATATGTCTATGAGCCATAAAGTACATTGGAACACTCAGAGAATATAAAATGTACTTTAAATCCAAGTCTATTTGTTTTTCATGATTTTAGATGGCCCAGCTGAATAGTTATATTTTGCCTTTGTTTTTGTTTCCAGGATGTGTATTGACTTTATGGATTGAAAATCAGTGAATTGAAAGTTGTACTAATGGACAATGACAATAGTGTTTCTTGTAACTAATCAACTGTGACTTCACAGGAATATGGTATACATAACATTAAATTGTTGATCATATTGAGCAACTAGGTTTTGCAAAACTGCAGCCTTGGTGTGGATTGGATGGATGTTAACTGCTTTTAATCCAGAATACTGCACATCTGGGTCTTGTTGTTGTCATGTGAACAAAGTCACTGGCCAAATGTAGCTGGTAGATATGAAGCAGTCTTTTATATGACAAAATGAGACACAGCAGGCATCATATTGAGACCGTTTCAGAGGAAGAAGCCTGTTTGACCCAACATTACATGATCTTTGATTGCTAAAGGTCAAAGGACAATTCTATATTTACAATGTATCTACAGTATTTCTTTTGAATTGCATACAACCGTACACCTTCTTCTTCTCACCTACACTTCAGGCAATGTTAATCAACATTGTCTGTTTTTTCAATTAACTGCTGTTTTCACAGCTCTAGGAACCTATTGTCTAGAGCTGCATTTTAAATTTAATCTACAGTCTATATTCAGATCTGAAGACTGAATGCTGAAGTTATATTTTGCTATATACCCCAAGTCCAGAATATGCTCTAACACTTATTCTCTGCTTTCACTTAGCAGGCTGAACATTTTGTTTCATGGATGAATTGTATATAGACTCAGTTTGTGCTGTATCACTGTATCTTCATTATTTCAACCATGTAACTAATGAAATACAAACCTTGAAACTTGCTCTTTATGCCAATATTAGATAATTGAGTGCAGTTTCTGAAGTATTATGTTTTGTTATGCATTAATATTCAGAATGTGTAAAGTTGTTTGGCAGTACATTATCTTGTTTCATAATTAAACTGCCATATTGTGAGTAATGTACATTTAATTTTCTTACAGGTGAACTGTTTACTAAGTATCCTACAATAATATGCTTTTTTAATATTTACTTTTGCTAAGCATGTATATTTCAGGTCATCACATAATATTCCAGGTGCCAGAGCAATAATGGATGCATGACACATATCTACACCATGGGGCAGAGTAGGAGTCAAAGATGGTTGTTATTTTTCTGCAAGGATAGAGCCCATAACATTTTCTGTATTGATGGCAGTTCATCATAAACCCTCATTACAGGTGCATCTCCAAGGAACAATTTGCAGTGTTATGGTGAAAGTGTAAGTAAAGCATGTAATATCATTCAAAAAGCTAATACAGGCTCAGTCACTAAAATGGCCTCCTCTAAGTGATTCACAACTAGTCGCAAAATAACCATTATTAAAAAAACAAGATCCAAACAATTCATTGGTTTTGGGATTACTGAAACTTATTTGCACTCTTCTACATCAAATTCTTCTCACTTTTGCATGGCAAACTCTGAGTTCTGTTCACTCAAACAGATCTCTTCAATGTAGAATTTGACATCTATACGGTACCATGGTACATAGACTCTGAAGGCTTTAAAATAATAATAACTCCACCAACTTTAAACCCAAACTTACATTTCAATGTGAAA
This sequence comes from Mobula birostris, assembly GCF_030028105.1. Lineage (NCBI taxonomy): Eukaryota > Metazoa > Chordata > Chondrichthyes > Myliobatiformes > Myliobatidae > Mobula > Mobula birostris. Next base: position 31,630,842 of record NC_092391.1, on the reverse strand, counting down.
TACTTGTACAGCTGTTCTGATTGCAACAACTACAATCATTTGTCTTCAGGTAGCTCAATAATATAAATTAAAGGCCCAAAAAGCTGCATAGAAACATAGCCGGACAAAATCTCACAATATGAAAAGTAGCCGTGAAGAGATGTGGACGAAAAATGCAAAAGAGTAGTGGGTTTGAAAGTGCGGAAGTACAGATTATGGAGCAACTTGGGCATAGTTAGCAGGTGGTCAAGTGCATCAATGGTTGCATGATGCATGATGGGGAATGGATGCACAAGAAGCTGGAACCATAAATGATAATTCCGAGCTCCTCATTCCTAATCAGTAACATTCTGAGCACTGCCAGTATATCCGCAACCTTATAGCTCCAGCGATTTCGATTCAATCCTGTGTGGAGTTTTCTGTTGTCCCTGGTACTGCAAGTGTTTCCCCAGCAGATGGTCCCATTTTCTTTCTGAAACCCAAAGATTTGCAGGTTAATTTGTTGATGAAAATTACTCCAAGTATAGGTGGCCAGTAAGAGAATTGGTGGGGGAGGTGGATCTGAGCAGCGTGTGATGGTTTTGATGACATTGCTTTGACAGTAGGTTAAAGCTCGACAGGCTGAATGGTCAGCCATGCCATAAGGAAATGTGCATTGATGATTGGGTATTTTCTGAGTAAAACTACATCTGTGCAAATCACTGTAGCATCTGGTGGCCCTGTGATCTCTGTCTCAGAGGCCAACATCAGAACATTTTTCAAGAGGGTGAATGATTGCAAGGCGTCAGGCCCTGATCAGAATCTGGTACGGCTCTGAAAACCTGTGCTCACCAACTGACAGGAGTGTTTAAGTACATCTTTAATCTCTCACTGCTGTAGTCAGAGGTTCCCACCTGCTTTAAAAGGGTGATAATCATACCAGTGCCCAAAAAATGCAGGGTGAGCTGCATCAATGACTATTGTCCAGTGGTACTCACATCTACTGTGATGAAATGCTTGAGAGCTTGGTCATGGCAAGAATTAACTCCTGCCTAAGCAAGGACTTGGACCCGCTGCATTTTGCCTATCACCACAATAGGTCTACAGTGAACGCAATCTCACTAGCCCAGCACCGGCCTTTGATTGCCTAGACCATAGTAATACCTATGTCTGGTTGCTGTTTATGGACTACAGTTGAGCATTCAACACAATCATACCCTCAGTTCCAATCAACAAGCTCCAAAACCTGAGCCTTTGTACCTCCATCTGCAACTGGATCCTTGACTTCCTCACTGGTGGACCACAGTCTGTGCAGATAAGAAAAATAATCTCGTCTTTTCTGACAATCAACACTGGCGCACCTCAGGGATATGTGCTTAGCCCACTGTTCTACTTTCTCTACCCCCATGAATATGTGGTCAGGCATAGCTCAAATTCCATCAAAAAATTTGCTGCTGATGATGGCAGAATTTCAGATGGTGAAGTGGAAGTGTACAGGAGTAGTTTAGTGACATTGAAGCAACAACCTTGCATTCAGTAAGATTGTGGACTTCAGGAAGGGGAAGTTAAGTGAACATACACCAGTCCTCATTGAGGAATCGGAAGTGGAAAGAGTGAGCAGTTTCAAGTGCCTGTCAACATCGCTGAGGATTTATTTTGGGCCCAGCTTATCGATGCAATTACAAGGTAGGCATGACATCAGCTTTACTTCATTAAGAGTTTAAGGACAATTGGTGTGTCACCAGTCACACACAAATTTCTACAGATCTGTCATGGAGAGCATTCTAACTGGTTACATCACTTACTGTATGGAGGGGCCACAGCAAAGGTTTGCAAAAAGCTGCAGAAAGTTGTAAACTCAGTCAACTGCATCATGGGCACTAGCCTTCCTGGCATCCAGGACACCTTCAAAGGCGATGTGTCAAAAAAGTGGCATCCATCAGTACAGACCTCCAACACCCAGGACATAACCCCTTCTTATCGCTACCATCAAGGAGGAGATACAGGAGCCTAAAGGCACACACTCAATGTTTCAAGAACAGCTTCCTCCTCTCCACCATCTGATTTCTGAGTGGACAATGAACCATGCATACTACCTCTTTTTTATTATTATAGTTTTATTATTATATTATTATAGTTATTATTATGTATTGCAATGTACTGCTGCCATAAAATAAATTTCACGGCAGATGCGAAGGATGTTAAATCCGATTCTGATTCTGAAATGCTATTTTACAGTGGATTAGGATGTGGAACTTCTGCTACATAATGTGTTTAGAGCCACCTATCAGGAATTGTGGTGCATGAAAGGACTTGAATGGGGATGAACAAGATCATTAATATATTTAATTGTGAGAAATAAGCTTTTAATCTGCCGTCACTTTGGATCCTGGAGGCTATTGAGGGGCAGATGGAATAAACAGAAGATAAATTGCTGAGATTGAAATGCACTGACAAGCTGTTTTTTGTGAAATGAAGCCAAAACAGTGTTATCTTTAGCTAGGGAAAAATAAACAATTTTCCCTTGACCAGAAACCAATGACCTTTTCTGGAAGTGTGAAATACTGGAGACCAAATATTGGCTGGACTTAACTCGGCCATGGTGCTGTTATTTGTATTGTTAGCACTTAGACGTCAAGCTTCACAGGAAATAAAAGGCACTCAGATGTGTTGTGACAGGGATCTTAGCCCTTCTAATGGTCAACAGTTTTAAATGTAGATAAGGGAAGGGGAGAGGACAGAAAATAGATCTGATAATAAAAGTCAATAAATATTTAGCAAAGGGAGGAGGGTTGGGGTGGGGGTGTTGGAAACGCAGAGTAGAATCTTTTCACTCAATTATTATGGCATGAGAGGAGACCATTTAGCTATTTGAGACCTGCTGGTTTCCAGCTGAGCAGTCCCACAAATTTTATCTCCGATATAGCTACAACTTTTTTGCTTCCAGGTAAGGAAGGAGGAAGATGCCAGTATTAAAAGGTAGGGGAGAGGAGGGAAAACAGGGAAGAGGCTAGATCAAAGGGGATAGGTCAAAGGCTGGGAAGAAAGAATCTGATTGGAGAGGAGAGCAGACAGTAGGAGAAAGGGAAGGAGGAGAGGACCCGTGGAAAATACAAGGCAGGTAAGAAAGTCAGAGTAAGGAATAAATGAAGGGGGTGGAGGGGGAATATGTACACTGGAAGGAGAAATTGATATTCATGCCATCAGGTTAGAGGGTACCAAGACAGAATATAAGGTATTGCCCCTCCACCCTGAGGGTAGCCACTTCTTGGCACAAGTGGAGGGGATCAGCATGTTGGGATGGGTATCAGAATTAAGCTGTATCACCACCGGGAAGACTTTCTGTGGAGGATGGTGCGGAGGTGCTCAACAAAGCAGTCCCCCAATTTACGACGGGTCTCACCAACAAAAGTGAGGCTGCATTGGGAGCACTGGACACAACAGACGACCCAAGCAGATTCGCAGGTGAAGTGTTGCTATGTATTCAGCATCTGAAGTCAGATCAACTGCAGGTCCCTGGAAGTTTGAGACCAGTCTGTTCCTCCATGCTCTCCACAGCACACAAGCATATAACAGGAGGCACAATCTGCACCTCTGTAATAAAGCATTTACAATGACAATTTCAGAATTCCCTGAAAAACATTAAGTGAGTATTTGAGTATTGTGCATTTATCCAATGAATTGTGTATTAGTTAGACCTTGAGTAACAGTAGTCATGCTTCCAATTAGTGGATGTAAAATAATATAATTAAATATTAATATGTTATTCATTGAACAGAATGTAATACTGAGTCTTTGATAAATCCAAAACAGTACTTCATCTAACCACTATTAAATGAACATTTAGTTTTCTGCTTCTGAAGTTTATAGGTACTAGTTTATAGCTGTGCTCTCCTTCAATAACACAGCTGTGGTTCCAGTTTTATTGATGCAGATTTATTTTTGAAATTGTATTTCCAGTCTGTTGCAGCCAAGAGAACAACTTGTTTCCTGCAGTGTTTAATCACCTGTCCAGTTTGTGCAGTGAAACAGTGACAATTCAGTGAAATGGTCTCTTTTGCTGAATATCTTCATGCTTTTAGGCCTAACCGAGTATCACTAAGTGCAGAATTGCTTCATGCATTTAACATGTAATGTCTGCATTTATTCGGTAAGTGTTTTTGGTAATTCAGCTGGAAACAGATGTTTGGAAAAAAAATTCAGCAGTTTTGTGGAGGGAGCATAGAAAAAAATTATTAATGTGAATTATTGATTAAAATTATTTCAAGAGAAACTCTTCATTTAAGAGGTCCTCACAATAGTTTGCATTTTAAATGATGTTCAATAAGATGTGTGCAGTCGGTTGAAACGAAATCCAACCAATGTCATTGCCTTCTCTCTGATCTGTGGATCAGCAACATGTAAGGGGTGGTTTGCATTTTGACTGAACTTCTTGCTTGCCTTCCCTCTCATGATATGTGTAAGCTTGTAAGATCTTGGTATTGCTCTAATACTGGCTATTTGTAGACTATCAGTAAACTTTATTGGCCTTGGATTCCATCCCCTTGCCTCCCTTTGAAGCTTTCTAATCAGCTATTCAAACATTGCCTCAACGTGGAAATCTAAATATCAGTTAGACCAAAATTATATAAGTATCCCAAGAGCAAAATAACAGGACAACTAGTGCTATTAGACTAATCATCCTAAACCGGGCCAGCTCCACAGCCTCTCCACCCTCAGTGACAACTGGCTTTGCTTGTATTTTGCAGATGCTGAAAGTCAGATGAACTGCCCCTCTTTACCATTCTATGGCCCCTATCACTGATATGCAATGACCTTTGATAGCTCACACTTCTACTGGCTTTTAAATTGTTTGCAATAATCAAAAATATTTTGAAACTATAGAAAAGAAATGTAATTAGAAACATAAGAATCATTTAAAAATACAAATTTATAAGGATAATTCAAAGATGCTCGCACAGGTTTGGGTTAGGACCTTGTTGGTATATAAATCCTCTGTCACTTCTAACCTGATCCCTCATTTAAAAATCAGGTTTATTTTCACAGACATATATCAAGAAATTTGAATTTTTTACTGCAGTACAGTGATGACTTTGCTCTGTTACTAACCTCAGTGACCAATTTCTGAGTAAGGGGTCAAATTCCTCCAACATGAGGGGAATCTGAATAGCTGATATTGTTCAGCTTAATTTAGCTTGTAATGTGTGACTTCTGGGAATTCCAGGAGTCCCTGAGTACCTGAATCTTAAACTTGACCTCAAGGCTCAGGGCACAAACAAGACCAGCAATTCCCTGGAGCATACATTCCAAGAGGTAGCTAGGAGGTAGCAGGCGAGATTCAGAGAGAATACAAAGTGGGTCAAGGAAGTCTTTGGTAGTGTAACTCATGTAATCACTTCCCAAGAAGTCAGCGCAGAAATCCTGACAAGGGATTTTAGTAAATTACAGAAAAGACAATTATTCTCCAGTGGAATACCTTGTTTTGAGGTTATGGGATTACGGCAATGTAACAGCTGACACTGGAATACTCTTGTTTGTCTCTAAGGGCAGAGCTCCACATTTGTTCACTAACATTTCGGGTAATAATCTGGCAGTTATCCAATAAGGCATGTCATGTGGTGGATGACCTGTCATCTTTCCAACTGCAGCTCCTTGGTGACTGAGAAAAAATTTAGAAAACTTCTTTGGTAAAACTCCACTGCCTAATAAGAATTAAGCTCTGCATCTTCTGCTAAGAAGATTCTGCTTATGCCTAAGGATTCTCCGGAAATCCAGCAGATGCCCAAAACATTAACTATACTCTTTTCCGTAGATGCTGCCTGGCCTGCTGAGTTCCTCTAGCATTCTGTGTGTGTTGCTTAGAAAATATTCTGATGGGTTACATCTTGGCCTGGTATGGCAACTGCTCTGTTCTGGACTTCCGGATCCTGCAGAGTGGTAAATGAAGCTGGTCTAGGATAAGGTTGTCAGTTCCTTACAACTTGACAATCTTCACTATATCTTGCTTTAGGAAGGCTACCGGTATCATCAAAGATGCCTGTCCATTCTACAGGAGCTTGAAAACCGGATGACCAGACTCTAGATTAGCCTCCTGCCCAGTGCTATCAGACTTGCAAACCCATCTCATCATTCACATCCACTATCCAATGGTGCTGCCACATTCTCAAACTCGTAGCTCTATCTCTCTTAGGTCTTCTATTATAATCAATTAAATATTTATTTTTGCACCACTTCATAGTTCACTACCTTCTTTGCAGGATCATTATTTTATGCATGTCCCTGCATTTATTGTTCTATTCATGTGCACGGTATGCTCTAGGAGTTTCTCCGAGCAAGGAATATCATTGGTGTATATAGAACATAGAACAGTACAGCACAAGTACACGCCCTTTCGCCCACAATGTTGTACTAGACCAATTAAATTAATAATTCAATGGCCAGCTAAACTAATGTGCATACACAATGTCTGTATATTCCATTTTCTCCACATTCAGGTGCCTATCTAAAAGTCTTTTAAAAGTCCCTAATGCATTAGCCTCTACCACCACCCTAGACAGCACATTCCACTCACCCAACACTCTCTGCATACAAAAAATCTTGCCCCTCACATTTCCTATGAAATTACCTCATCTCACTTCAAATGACTGCCCTCTGGTATAGGACATTTCAGCCCTGGGAAAAAGATAGTCTACTTAATCTATACCTCTCATAATCTTATAAATCTCTTTCAGATTTCCCGTCAGCTCCTGAGAAATCAACCCAAGTCTGTCCAACCTCTTATTATAGCACATCCCCTCTAATCCTCTCTAATCTAATCCCCTCTTCTGCACCCTGACATATAACAATAAACTACAGTAAACTAACTTAATGTGTTGCTAAATTTCCGTGTTTCCCTCCCACTCTAGCCTAAAGAACAAAACCTGCACTTACTTTCCCTTTTCAATCTGGATTGATTTCAGCTGTTTGATTAACATTTTAACATTAGAAACTCTAATCTTGTATTAAATTCCAGGCAATTAAATACAATTTCAAAGGTTACAATAGAGTGCACTTTACTAATAAGATTTCTTCAATGACTACAATTCAGGCTAATCACGATTTCACAATAGGATGAATTTTAACTTGAGAAATAAAGTAACATATCCCAGCATATAAACCCTGATGAAAATGTTGACTCTTCGTAGATGCTGCCTGACCTGCTGAGTTCCTCCAGTGTTTAATGTGTGTTGCTCCAAACATTTGTTCTCTGTTGAACCAAGCCACATCTCATTATGCCAGTGTTCCAAACTACGTAAGTAGTCTCTTTAATGAGAGTAATGTGTGCTCTAAATCTTTGGATAATCAAACTCAATGAGAGGAAACTAAATAAGCAAGTTTACAGATGCTGGAATCTGAAACAAGAACAGGAAAGTTGAACGAAGCCAGCCAGTCAAGCAGCAGCTAAAAAAAGAGAAACCGGCTACCCTTTCAAGTCAAAGTCCGCTGCTAGGGACTAGGGAGAGTGGAGGTTTCAAAGCATAGTTGCTTGCATTTCTGAGGTGCAAGACAAAAGAGAAGATGGAGATTGGTTAAGGCCAATCAAGTGCTGAAGAGCATGAATGCACGCCCCCTTCACTAACCCCTCACTCCAATCCCTTCATGACCCCTCCTCTCCTTCCCCTCGCTTTCCTTTCTCCTTCCTCTTTCCCTTCAGCCCATTCCCTAGATCCCCATTCTCTACTCACCCAATTCCTCCCTCATCACCTTTCCTCCTCACCCCTCAGTCCCTTTACACCCTCATTGTCTCACATCTTTCACTTATTTACACACCACTCCCTCACCTTCCTTTCCCTCCATGCCCGCTCTCCACCCACCCCTCCCCTTCCCATGCACCTTGTCCCCCGACAACTCCATCCCATGCCCCCCCGGACTCCATTCCCATTGCCCCATCACTCCCTTTCCCCCTCATTACCACATCCCCACTTCCTTCCTCATCACCCTTCCCCATCCCCCTTGCCCCCTCATCTCCTTTCTCCCTCATTCCCATTTCCCACCTCACCTCACCCCCCACCCCTTTTCCACCCTCATTAGCTCACACCTCCTCACCCCCTTTATATCCTTATCACCCTTTCCCCTCACCCCTGCTCCTTTCACACCCTCCCCATACAGTGGTGGTGGCATCCGTTAGTCTCGCGAGACCATGGATCTGCGCCTGGAACTGGTCTCCAGGGCTCAGGCCTGGGTAAGGTTGTATGGAAGACCAGCAGTTGCCCATGCAGCAAGTCTCCCCTCTCCATGATACCGACGTTGTCCAAGGGAAAGGCAAGGGCTGATACAGCTTGGCACCAGTGTCGTCACAGGAGTTACCAGAACAAGGGGAAGGCAACGTCGGACTGCCTTAAGGACTCCAGCTCCGGATTTTCCCTCAGGGTTTACTCCCGAAGCCTTTTCCATGAGTGGGTATGGCCGCAAGGCAGCGGAGGTTTGAAATCAGAGCTTTCCCTGTCTTAGATGGACTGCCTTCCCAGGCTGATGAGCTCCATCTACCCGAAGTACTGGTTTTAAGGCGCCAGGACCCGCCTTCATCCCTTCTCCTGTCAGTAAAAATAGTTCCGCCAGGCTTAGAGGCTAAGTCACACGAGAAGGCCAGGAGTTGGACTTAGTTGTCAGAGGCTATATGAGGCGCATGCTGTGAGGAGCTGTTTTAGGTAGTGGGAGCTTGTCCCCACTACCACTCCTTGGCTTGACAACTTTAGAACCACCAGTGCAGTAGATGCCATCTTTTAATGGGGGACACTTTGTCTCCCTTTTTTCCTCTTAATTGCAGAGTGAGACCTGCAGTTCTTCCTCTGGCAATCCACAGTTCAACACCTGTGCCATCAGAAACCAGATTTCTTCATTACCTGTTAAGCTGCTTCTCATTAGCCTTCAACTTCATGTCACATTGATGAGAACCACTGTTTAACCTCCAGGCCACAATCATGAAACTGTTCACTGTAAAGTGGGAAGGATCAGACATGCTCGTGCATAAAAGAATGCTTATTGGAGGTTATGTTAGTTATCTGATCAATTCACATTACATATACTCATAAAAAGCTCAGGAATAGTGATGTTTTATTTTCCTGTCAGCTCTTCATTATATTTTATGGTGCAATGTCAAAGTCTAGTTGTATTCCTACTTTTTTCTGTAAGTGTGAGAAGTTGCACTGGCTTCTGGCTGAGTGAGTGTTTTTCTCTAATCTGAGGTCTTGCTCCTTCAATATTCTATTCTTCAATTGACCATTGCTGCCACATTAAAGACAATGGTGAATTCCAAAGAGATTGGTAGGTTGCTTATGGTTTCAAAGGTCTCAGTGCGGACATGTATTGTTGGAGGACAGTGAGTGAATGTTTGTGGAGGACCTTTGTCCTCTGGATGTTGAGCTTGACTACTGGATTTGGGCAACCTTGGTTCTGGAGTGTTATGAATCAGCGGCTTCCTATTGGTTAACTTCTTGAAGGAAGCTTAATGGAGGTGAGGTGCAATTTTGCGACCTGATACTGATATTCCTGACACACTCTGTTCCAAGTTCTGTCATGGGTAGAGGTGACCAGATGCACAGAAACAAGGATGTGATGTACACAAAGCTTTATTGAAGCAATGCTGTACCCCCATAAAATGATCCACTAAGACTGCTCAAAGAGGATAAGGAGGATTTGTAATGCTGGTCTGAAACTCACCTGTGCAGCAGGAGCACCCAGAGACCCTGTGTGTGATGGGAGGAGTGCGCCACCTCATCCACCATCTACTCCATCAAGAGAAGATGCTGTTGTTTCCTTATTGACCTCATCAACCATCTGAGAACACTCAAAACTAGAATGGAAATCTAGGAGCCAAAAGCCTAGGAAGAAGAAAATAATTTATTGACAGCTGAACATGATCCCCACACAATTTCTAGAAGATTTCCCCAATCTCCAACTTCAATTAAGTTTGGAGGTAAAACATCAATGTTGGAATCTGTCTATCCAGGATCTCTGAGTAAGTTTCAGTGTTTGATCAAGATATTCCTCTTTAGGTTACTGAAAGATGACTTGACAGTCCAAGGTTCTATGAAGTCTGAAAATGTTTAGTGTTACAGTTCTAGAAGAAGACAGGTATTTTAGTTGGAACATCATAAGGAAGTAAAGCAGATGCTTTTTCACTGACCTGACTGTGAACATTGAAAAGGATCAACACACACAAAATGCTGGAGGAACTCAGCATGCCTGGCAGCATCTATGGAAAAGTGTACAATTGACTTTTTGGGCCGAGACAAAGTTCATGCTATTTGCTCCTTTGTTGCCTGCAGTTTGTTATTATTCACCGAAATTCATCATTGTACTCAAGAATGCTTTCAGGAAATTATCTAGGGAAGAGCACTCCCCAAGAAGAACAGTTTGGGAAGAATCGTGACAGTTCTTTCATCCAGACTGAAATAGATTCCTGTTGTAATAATCTGTTGACATTTCTGTACTTGAAACTACAAGACAAATTTACAGCTGTGCATAGCTATCTGACCCAAGCCTGTGGGGTCCTGTCTGCATGTGACAAATCTGGGATGGGTATATATTCTGTTGACACATTTTGGTTGCATTGTGCAGTCACGGCTCTATAACTCATCCAAGTTAGAATGATATGCTTAATATTACCACATGCCCTATGCTGTTGATCAATCGCGATGTGTGTGCACCATATTAATCTTTCATATTTTAAAATTTTACTGCAAACACATTTCTATAGGTTCAGGTTTGGTATGGAAATAATTCTGGGAGTTTGGGCTTGGTATGGGCTCAGATTGATCATGAACACAGCGCAGCACATCACACAAACCAATCTTCCATCAGTGGACTCACTTTACACTGCACACTGTCGGAGCAGTGCTGCCAGGATAATCAAGGACACGACCCACCCAGCCAACACACTTTTCATCCCTCTTCCCTCTGGGAGAAGGCTCAGGAGCTTGAAGACTCGTACGGCCAGATTTGGGAACAGCTTTTTTCCAACTGTGATAAGACTGCTGAACAGATCCTGACCCGGATCTGGGCCGTACCCTCCAAATATCCGGACCTGCCTCTCAGTTTTTTTGCACTACCTTACTTTCCATTTTTCTATTTTCTATTTATGATTTAAAGTTTAAATTTTTAATATTTACTAATTTTTACTATTTTTAGTATTTTTAATATTTTTAATATTTAATATTTGTACTCCAGGGAGTGGGAAGCGCAGAATCAAATATCGCTGTGATGATTGTATGTTCTAGTATCAATTGTTTGGCGACAATAAAGTATAAAGTATAAAGTATAAGATTGTCTGTGACCATATTGGGTCAAGATAAAGTTCAAACTTCAAAATTATTTTTTAACCTTGTCCCAGTATTTCCCATATTTGATGTAGAAGGAGGCTATTGAGTCTATGCTGGATATCAGTATGATCCCCGCAGTGCCGTTCCCCCTACTTTCCCTGCAACCTTCTCACATATGGCCATTAACTCAGGATGATTTCCCTGCCACCCACCAGGAATAAATGACAGAGGTCAGTCAACTTGCAAACCCATCTCTGAGACATGAGAGGAAACTGGAGCAGATGGAGAGTGTGCAGACTATAGTGGCCACAGGGAGAACCTGCAGACTCCACACAGGCAGCCCGGAGGTCAGAATCGAACACAGTTCCCTGGAGCTGTGCAGCTACAGCACCAGCTCGACCTACTGTGCTGTTGTTCAACCCTATGAGCCGAGTGTGAGTAAACCTATGTCAAAGAGTGGCACAGGTCCAGTCTCACCAGAGACTGGTGCCTGTAGCACAATACACAGGCAAGTAACTGTGCCCTCAGGAATGGACTAGAGTTTTTTTTTAATATTTGATGGAATCCAAGGGAAGAGAATAGCCAAGTGAAGTGACTCTTTCCTCTCCCAAAGGAAGAGTGTTATGGAATTTAAATCTGGGATTTCAAGATGGCACCAGTGACATACGGTGACATTTTGTGGGCAGCTTACAAATTTGCGAGATACTTTACTATATATACTTCTCAACTATGATCCCTGAAATCTAGAGCCTGTAACTTCCCTTTCAAAAATATGCAGTTGAACAGCTTAAACAAACTAGGAATTGTGAATATTCAGTGAACTTGACTTTCGAGAATACAGGTATGGCTGGGCAGCAATTGCTAGGGGCGGTTGCTGCGTCAAGGCCCAAGACCTGAAAACTAACCCAAGCTCAGCTGTATTACACTGTGCTGATTAAAACATTGAACCAGATTAAACAGCGGAAATTGAACTCTTGTTCAGCACCGTCTGCTTGTGTTTGACCCATCTCCCTCTCTGCTCGCTATTGCCATCAGACAGGAGGTGCAGGATGCACCGCCACGTTTGGGAGCAGTTGTTGCTCTGTAGCCACTGGGCTCTTGGACCAGCTTCACTCGCCTCAGCACTGAACTGACTCCGCAGCTGTGGTCTCACTTTCAATGACTTTTCAGCTTATGTTCTTTGTATTATTTGTTTACTTTTGTCTTACTATTTACACAATTTGTCCCGTTTTGCACATTGAATGTTTGCTGGACTGTATTGTGTGTCTGTTTTTATTGTGTATTCTGCAGTGTTTCTTTGGTTTTATGTGTGCCTGCAAGATGAACCTCAAGCTTATATATTGAATACATGCAGTACTTTGAAAATAATTTTGAAGTTTGAACTTTATCTTGAGTTTCTCTCCTTCCCTCTTTGTGTTGGTTCAGTGTGGTCTGGGCTGCACCCAACAAGTCCTGGGGTGCAGGAGAATGCAAGGTAACCAGGTAATGATATAAAAATCTGAAATAAATACTGCAGATGTTGAAAATCCAAAATAAAAACAGCAGTGCTGAAAATATACTCAATGGCCACTTTATTAAGTACAGGAGGTATCTGAGAAAGTGGCTACTGATATATGTTCATGGACTTCTGTTAGTGAAGCCCATCCACCTCAAGGTTCAATGTGTTGTGCATTCAGAGATGTTCTTCTGAACATTACTGTTGTAACACATAGTTATTTGAGTACGTCACCATCCTGTCAGCTTGAACCAGTTTGGCCATTCTCAACTGACCTTTCTCATTAACAAGAACTGCTGCTCACTGGATGCATTTTGGTTCTCGCACCGTTCTCTGTAAATTCTAGAGACTGTTATGCGTGAAAATCACAAGAGTTCAGCAGTTTCTGAGATACTCAAATCACCCCATCTGGCGCCAACAATAATTCCATAGTCAAATCCGCCTAGATCACATTTCTTCCCAATCCTGATGTTTGGTTTGAACGAGGACTGAATCTCTTGACCACCTCTGCATGCTTTTATGCATTAAGTTGCTTCCACATGATTGTCTGATTTGATGTTTTCATTAATGAGCTGGTGTACCTAATAAAGTGGATATTGAGTATATTTTGATCAGGCATGATCTGCAGGGAGAGAAATGGAGTTAGTATTTTGGATGAATGACCTTTCATATGATCAAAGATCATTGACTTGGAATTCGAACCTGCTGTGATTTGCCTGTACTTTTGTTTTTATGATTGATCGTTTCAGATCTTCATCTCACAAGTCAGCTGTATTTTCAATTTCAAACTTTTTCTATTTTCTATTATGCTCAGCAGTACTTTTTTTTTAATTGATTATATTTTCTTTCCACTCATTTTCCCCAGCACTATTCACCCACTCAATAGCTAACTTCTGCCAATGCCTCATTTACTTCTCAATTCATCAGATACCTCCGGCTGCCGACAGCCATTTTTTTTATATAAGAATCTAATAACAGAAAGTGTATAACAAAAATATTGCTGATGTCTGCAGAGAATTTGTTGCTAAATGGTTCGGCTTGGATATTTCTCGGAGGAGAGCTTTCATCACATTTAAGTGACATCGTTCTCACATTCACATGCTCATTATTACATCTCTCGGGTCTGCAAACCTATATCGGTGTTGGGAATTCATTCACTGCGGCATTCGAGACAGGCATTTTTTTCTTTTAATAAAAATATTGGTTGGTTGTATCTTGCATTTAATGTGCTGGCTCAGTGCTGGGGAGCAGCCAAGTGGTAGGATTTGGTGCAATTTTTCTGTTCTTACTGAGTTATATATCCACTCCCTAGGTGTACTGTAATTCTGCTTATAGAGTAAGGCCGATGCCTTTTGACAAATTGAAGCGGCTGAGAGTGAAAACACAGTGTGAGCCCTGATGCTCACTTCGTTGCTGATGAAAGCTCATTGGAAGTATTAATAATTGATGCTCACTTATCAGAAGAGATGGAAATAATTGGCAGATAAGATCTTCTTTTGAAAACCCAACACTGGAGCCTAGTTTTAATTTAGAAATTCAGAAAGTACTAAAGTTGTGTAAATCTCTTCCAAAAGCCCAGTGGGTGAAGCGTTTACCAATGTCTGATTGGAGAGTTGTAATAAAAATGGTATGCTTTTAGGTGGCTAATATCAACCTAGGGATAAATATTACTTCAAGTCTCATTGCTCAAATTTACTTATGTGAATTTAAAAACAGACAAACCCAACCGTAGGAAAGTTTGAAATTTGTACTTTGGTTTCTTTGTTCAGACCCAAGAATATTGAAGAGATTGATGAGTAGACATTCAGGTAATAAGGGAATCAAGGGATACAGGGTTAGTGCACGAAGGTATTAGAAGTGGGCATTGCAGAAGTGGACATGCAGAAATGCACATGGGGCAATGTTATAGGAGGGATAAAAGTCACATTATGTTACAAAATGGAGAACTGACTAAGTTTTATGAGACTTGACCATGGTCTGTTTGAGATCTTATAGACAGAACTAACTAAATGGACCTTGCTTATTCGTAAGACCTTTTGAGCTGAATACGTAAGGAGACTGAATACTAGGGCATTGTTCTGGCAAAGAGAGCAGACATAGTGTCTGGGAAGAACCATGTATGTCTTAGAGTTGTCTATCATCCAAACACAAAATACTCTGCAGATACTGGGGTCAAAACAACATGCACAATACGCTGGAAGAACTTAGCAGGTCGGGCAGCATCCGTGGAAACGAACAGTCAATGATTCGGGCTGAGATCCTTCGTCAGGACTGAAGAGAGAGGGGGCAGGGGCCCTATAAAGAAGGTGTGGGGATGGTGGGAAGGAGAAGGCTGGTAGGTGCCAGGTGAAAAACCAGTAAGGGGAAAGATCAAGGAGTGGGGGAGGGGAGGCAGGGAGGGGATAGGCAGGAAAGATGAAGAAAGAAAAGGGGAAAGCACAATGGGTAGTAGAAGGAGGCAGAACCATGAGGGAGGTGATAGGCAACTGAGGGAGGGGGCAGAGTGAAACTGGGATGGGGGAAGGGAGGGGGAGGGAATTACCGGAAGTTGGAGAATTCAATGTTCATACCAAGGGGCTGGAGACTGCCACCCAGTTCAACTCTGCTTCACATTCCCATTCGGTTATGTCCATACAGGGTCTCCTGTACTGCCATGATGAGGCCAAACTCAGGCTGGAGGAACAACACCTCATTTACTGTCTGGGTAGTCTCCAGCCCCATGGCATGAACATTGAATTCTCCAACTTCCAGTAATCCCCTCCCCTATCCCAGTTTCACACTGCCCGCTCCTCCAGCTGCCTATCACCTCCCTCATGGTTCCACCAACTTCTACTATCCATTGTGCTTTCCCTATTCCTTCTTCACCTTTCCTGCCTATCCCCGCCCTGCCTCCCCTCCCCCACCCCTTGATCTTTCCCCTTACTGGTTTTTCACCTGGCACTTACCAGCCTTCTTCTTCCCACCCTCCCCCCACCTTCTTTATAGGGCCCCTGCCCTCTCCCTCTTCAGTCCTGATGAAGGGTCTCGGCCCGAAACGTTGACTGTTCGTTTCCACGGATGCTGCCCGACCTGCTGAATTCCTCAAGTGTGTTGTGCTTGTTTATCATCTAGTTATTTATGACACATTTTGACCTGGATACATAAGTTTACTGAAAACTAGGACATTGTTCTATCTTAGAAAGAATGAACATAGTGTCTAGTAAGCACCACGTACTGTGCCTTATAAAAGTATACAGCCTCCAATGCTTCGTTCACATAAATGACTATTGCATCCTGTGATTTTGATCAATTTAACAGAGAATTTTTGTTTGTGAACCACGTGCTCCTTTTTTTCAGTTGTGCCCAAAAATCAGGGATAATTATCAAGCATAAAAAAATAAAAATTAAAAAATCTGAAATGTCAGCAGTTCCCAAAAGTATTCATCCCCCTTCGCTCAGTTTTTAGTTGAACTACCTCTCACAACTATTTCAGCCAGTAGTCTTTTTGGATAAGTTTCCAATGGCTTTGCACACGATGGGGCAAGATTTGCCCATTTCTCATTGCAGAATTGCTCACGCTGTGCCAGGCGGTGGACAGTAATCATGAGGTGTTGCCAGAGAAGTTCGATCAAGTTAAAATCAGGACTTCGACTGGGCTACACAAGGACATCAATTTTCTTAATTTGAAGCCACTCCATGGTTGCTTTGGCAATGCACTTTGGGTCATTGTCCTGTTGAAAGACAAACTTCATGCCTAGCTTAAGCTTTGTGGTGGAAGCTGGCAGGATTTTATCCGCAATCTGTCTATTTAGCAGCATTCAGCTTCCCATCAATTTCCAGTCCCTGCCACTGAAAAGTATCCCCATAGCATGAAACTACTTCCACCATTACTTACAGCAGGGATTGTGTTACCTAGCTAAAGCACAATATTAAATTAGATGTACTGCTAAGAAAAAAGCCATATATTTACCCATAAAGTCTTCGTAAAGTGTTACTTAGAAGATGCTGTAAGTATGTGGAAGAAGGTCTTGTCAGATGAGATTAAAGTGGATCATTTTGGTATGTATGAAGTAATTCTAAAACTTGCACATCAGCCAGGTAACATGCACTTTGAGTTGTTGCTGCCAAGATATCAAACATGCTGATTTAATGCTGATGTTGTGTCCTTGGATTTCGGCTAATGACTGTTTAAACATTGCACACTTGCAAGGAGAGTTTCACATGCCCTCCTCCTAGCAACACTAAGGGTCCATTGGCCACTTAGAAGCTGATGTTGGTTGTTTCTTGCCCGCAGCTTTTATGGTTTTACAGCGGGTTTAGAGTTTTATGGAGTTCTTTAAAGACATGACCTTTATAGGGGCTGTATACCAGATACAAAGGTACTATGACTGGACCTCAAGGCTGCTGATCACACAGCTGTCAGAGCAGTGTATTGACTGTGACTCGCCAGTGCATAATGGGGATAATGGAGAGGAGGCATAGAGGGCAGGAGGGAGAAGGGTTAGAGAAGAGTCTATCCAAACTCATTCAGTAAAACTTGAAATTTATTAGTGATACAGTATGTTTTTCCCTGTATTCAGCTGCAACCTGACTTTTTTCCATTACAGCATAGAAAGGTCCTTCAGTCCGAGTATGTACTGACCATCGACCACCTGTTTTACTAATCCTATGTTAATCACATTTACCCCATATTTATCAACTCCCTGACAGATTCTACCATTTAAACTACGGACAGTTTACACTGTCCAATTAACTGGCTGGCTTGCATGTCTTTGGAATGAGGGAAGAAATTGGTGCACCAATGGAAACCCACAAGGTCGCAGGAAGAACGTGCAGACTCCAGACAGAAAGGACCCTAGATAAGGGTTGATCGTAGGACTCTGACCCATTGAGACAGTGACTCTATCAGATGCACCACCTTGCTGATAATCCCCGACCTTCGAAGCCAGGGATCTCTTGTTTATGGGAACTTTGGCTCTGACACTGAGTCAGGTTTGTGGCTGAAAAAACTTAAGACTTAGAAGAATCAGTGATGAGTCTCAGTAAGTATGTTCCTTATCTGTAAATGAGTTTGATTAATGTTTGTGTCGATATCTAGCTCTCTTTCTGACAGTACCTGTGTATAAGCATACTATACAGTTTACTCCAGAGCCACACATAACCGTTGGAAGAACACAAATGACCAGGCAACGTCTGTGCAAGGATATTTGACCTTTTGGATCGAGACCCATATTCTGGACTGAATGCTGGGTGAAAACTCCTCATCTGTTGAGAAGAACTGTCTCAGCCTTAAATATCAACTCATTTTCCTCCATGTATACTCAGTGGCCACTTTACTAAGTACCTCCTGTACCTAATAAAGTGGCCACTGAGTGTATGTTCATGGTCTTCTGCTGATGTAGCCCATCTACTTCAAGGTTTGACATGTTGTGCATTCAGAGAGTTGTAACATGTGGTTATTTGAGTTACTGCCGTCTTCCTGTCAACTTGAATCAGTCTGGCCATTCTCCTCTGACCTCTTTCATTAACAAGGCGTTTTCGCCCAAAGAATTGCTGCTCCCTTGATATGTTTAGTTTGTCGCACCATCCCCTTATTCCCTGTAAACTCTCGGACATCTCAGGAGATCAGCAGTTTCTGAAATATGCAAACCACCTGGCTTGTGACCAACAATTATTCCACAAAGTCACTTAGATCACACTTCTTTTAAATTCTGATCTTTAGTCTGAACAAACAACTGAACCTCTTGACCATGTCTGCCTGCTTTTACACATTGAGCTGCTGCTACATGATTGGCTGATTAAATATTTCCATTATAAACAGTTGTACAGGTGTACCTAATTAAGTGGCTACTGACTGCATATTGCCTGATCCGGTGAGGTCCTCCAACACTTTGTTTGTTGCTCTAGATTCCAGCATCAATTGTGTCTTTACTCCAAAGCTATCCTGAGGTTGGCAGGAAATCTTTTGTAGAGATACAGAAGAAACACATTATGTAACTGGAAATTCAGGTTTACCTTGACCCCTGTGTTGCAGGTGTGTACAGGTCTTATGGCAGAGATGGTGGAAGAGTTTCTGATGCTTCATGAACAATTGAATGGATTATCAATGGAATAACAATGTCTGTAATTGGGTAACTGAGTGGTGAAAAGCTCTCTAATGTTAAGCAATTGCAAATAATTTAAAAAGCAAACATCACGTTAGTTATTGCAAAGTGAATTGAATGCAAATGAATGGTGATTATGCTTCAGTTAGGGCAATTCTGAAACTAAATCTGAAATGGCATTTACAATATTACGGTCCTTAATTAATGAAGGAATTTGTTGCAGTTCAGAGAATGTTCACTGGATTAATATCTGGAATGGCCAGATTGTCAATTTTAGGAAAGATCGTTCCGGCCAAGTTTGTATCCACTGAAGTTTAGAAGAACGAGAGGGGACTTGACTAAACGATCTAAGATCCTGAAGACAGAATGGATATGGAGATGATACTTCCTTTTGTGGGAGTATCAAGAAACTGGTGGTTTTGGTTTTAAGATAAAAGGACCCATTTAAAAAAGAAATGTAGTGATTCTCTTTCTTTGAGGGTTGTGCGTCTTTGGAAATCTCTTCCACAAGGGAGGTGAAAGCAGGTTTTTAAAAATGTTTTTAATGCAGAATTAGCTGAGTACATGATAATCAATAAGTCAGAAGATTAAAATAGGTAGATGGGAATGCAGGGTTGAAGTTACAATCATCTTAGCTTTGGGAAGGGAAGGACGTGTACAGTATACTGCTGCTCTGACTCAATATGTTCTTTTGACAATTGTAGCCTTGTTAATTTAAAGGTGATTTCCATTGAAAGATTACACTTATTCCTGGTGACACAAGGAATGTATTCAGCCCACTGATCTTTTCCCTTGAGTACGAACCTTGCCATCGTTCGAAGAGAGCATCCAGTCTTTATTAACTGGGCTCAGTGCTTTGGCTTTAACCAATCTTCCTGGCTCTTGGTTCCAGCTGCTGATCACCCTTTGTCTCAAGAATTGCTTCCTGACTCTCTGAAAAGCCTTTTGAAAAACCTTGTGCTGTTCAATCAGAAAGTGAATTAGTCATTATTACTGCTGTTTAACTTTTAAATCTGCACTTAATATATTCTTGGAGATGTGAGAAGAAGCTGTGCACTTGAACATTATTACATAATGAAAAGACAATTTTCAAGAAATTTGCAAACTAGTTTACCAAATTTGGTTCACATTAACTCATTTATGTGAACAGCAACAGGAAATTGCTGGAGATTATCAGTATCATTGTGCTGAAATAGATGCCTTCACCAATTTCAATGATATTGTGTTTGTTGGAACGGGATTCAGAAAGTCAGAAACACCTGGCCTCTTCTCTGGCCACTGATCAACTGTTGACTTCAGCTGAATGCCACATAAACAAAGCTGTAATGATTCCTTGAAAAGAGCTAACGACTGCAGTGAAAATCTTGTATCCGAGAATTAATTATTGGAATTAACATTATACTCTACAAGTACTTTGATACTGCAGTGTTTATTGGTTATAATGAGATATGTTTGTGGGCTACCTGTGTGTGACATCAGTCTAAAAGTGTACTAAAGGCCCTATCCAAACCACCATGTAAAGCAACTGGTGTTTGTGTACTCATTAAATTAGAAAGATTTACTTTATTTGTCGTATAAACATGTAAACATGCTGTGAAATGAATTCTTTCCATCAATGGCCAACAGAGCACCAGGTGTACTGGGGGTTAATCCACAAGTGTCCCAACGCTTCCAGCACAAATATAACATACCCACAATTTACTAACCTTAACTTGTACTACTTTGAGATGTGGGAGGAAACTGAAACACCCAGAGGAAACCATGCAGTCACGGGGAAAATGTACAAACTCCTTACAGACAGTGGTGGGAATTGAACACCAATCTTATATCTAGTGTTGTAATGCATTGTGCTACCACAATGCTACCATGGGAGACTTCTTTTTACATGTTGGCTTCCCATATGGGAATCTTATCAGTCTAATCCCCTGATTTCCCCTTCATTGTTTCTCACTTGGCCATCAATTCTCCTTTGATACTTTTTTCTACTTCCCCAAATGAAGCAGTGTATAGGAGCCATCTATCTATCTTTTGTCTGTATTGTACTTCGTGTTGCACATTTATTATGGGTACTTTGTCATGTGGGTTGGGGTGTGGGAGAAGCAAATGAGTATACTTACATATCCACACTTTGTCTTAATTAGGTAGTTCAGTCGAAAGGGAGTGAGCTGGGGGTGATACTTTTGTTAACTGCTTAATTCCTCTAATTTGCATACTAATTACTCTTTTTTTATATCTCTAATGGAGTTTGGTTAGTTTTTATCGCTATATAAGATAGTTCATCTTTGTTGGTTTCATACAATGTCAATTCCTATACTTAGTCTCTCAGCAGTTTTGGTTTGTTTTTGAGTAACTGCTACACAATCATTTACAGTGTCCAACCAACATTCTTTAGAAATTGAGTGGAGGAGAAGATGGCGGCGTGACGGCAGCGTGCGCGGCCTCTCCGGTGATGAATATCTGTAATATGTCAAGTAGGGGACCGTGCACAATTCTGATTTGATGGAGATGGACGTGAGAGTACGGAGGAACATCTGGAAAACTTCTGAAATGCCCACTTCGTTGCCGCTGCTACTGTGTGGTAACCGGAATCTCCGGAGCAGAAGGCCCTGAAATCCTCGGCTTTATGTGTTTCAGCGACAGGGGCTAGGTCGAAGACGCTCAGCAGAGGATTGCGCTCCGGAGGCTGTATCGGAGGGGCTGGTCGGAGGCTTGAAGTTTTCGGACGGATGGACTCAGTGTCGGCTGTGGTCGGCTGCTTCCAAGGCATTGGCAAGTTCACGGTGCCTGGAGGTTTATGGCAGGGAGTTTCTCCCTTTTGCTGCCTGCTATCGGGGACTCGTGAGTCGATCGACTTGGGGACTTCTGGGACTATTTTTTACCGTGCCCATGGTTTGTTCTTCATCAAATTATGGTATTGCTTTGCACTGCTGTAACTATATGTTATAATTATGTGGTTCTGTCAGTGTTAGTCTTTGGTTTGTCCTGTTTTCTGTGATATCACTCCAGAGAAATATTGTATCATTTCTTAACGTATGTATGCATTTCTAAATGACAATAAAAGAGGACTGAGTGTTCTCATAATCTAAACAGGAACATCAGAGATGACATCCACAAAGTGACATAAAACACATACTAACTCCACAGCACTCAAAGTCAGGATCGAGCCCAGTACCTGGAGCCAGGAGGCAAGAACATTGACCATTGTGCCACTATGCAGCCAACAAGCCACCACCACAGAATAGCAGAATTTATAGCTCAGAAAAATTCTACTCCACTTAGTGGGTTTAAATTCACAGAAGCTCCTCTTCCTGATCTCATTTTACCCTCTTGACATAAGTCTCTGTTCTTTTGCCCTTTTCTGCTCATCTTTCCTCCCTGTAAATGTGTTTGTCATTTGCTTCCACTATTTTCTTTGGTAATTCCTTCCACATCCAAAACACCCGTTGGATAAATAAGCATCTCTTGAACTTGTTATTGGATGTATTTTCCTTATTGGACTGATAATTTTTCATTCACATTTGCTTAATGAGACTACATGTCATATTATAGGCTCAGTAATGAGCTTCATTTTTATCATCTCTTGCTCCTACGATAATCTCAACCCTAATAAAACCAAACATTATCTTCAAAAGTAGCATATGACTTAAATTCTTCTGGGCCACTTCCTACATAGACTAATTGATTTAAGTTCTTGAACTGCAGCAAAATAGTTGGAAATGGTTGAGGCACAAAACACTTATACTGACGTTAATTCTGCCACCAGATAAACACCTTGTATGAAGCTTCTTGCCACTTTATTGTTATGCACACAGGGGTTGACATGATTCCCAATTGTAAAGAATGCAAATTTCCTAATTTAAAAACAGAAGTCACCTAGCAGGTCAGACAGAATCTGTGGAAGGAGGACCAGGGAGTTCACATTTCAAGGGATATAGAGACTTTGTCAGAATTTCCCGAGTTAAGCCAATTATTTCTTACCCTGAAATTCCTTTGTTAGTAATGTTTCAACCAATTGAGCTTTTGTCAATTTCAGTCTAATCTAAGATTAAGCAGGGAAGATTTATTTAATTCGTTAGCACTAGAGCAATAGATTGTATTTGATATGTAAGGAGGTATTTAATTAACTTGAGGCTTGTTCATGCCTGACACCTTTTTCTGACATATTCTAAACTCCCTTTGTGTTCTGGGTGCAGCACTAACCCTTTCTCCCACAACCTTCCCTCACTGCTGAGGAGGAGTTGGGGATGGTGGATGCCATCAGACACGCAGTGTGCACTTGCTGATTCGGATTATCATCACCTTGGTCTTATCAACAGGTTTCTCCAGTCCTCATTGGCTTTTAAAAGTGCTCATTCCAATCCACTTTGGAAACTGATGAATCAATCCAATGGTTTAATATGGCTAACGAAAGGTTCAGAGAGCTAGGTAATGTTAGCGATCTAGAATATTATAAGGCTAACAGGAAGGAGTTTAAGAAGCAAGTTAGGACAGCCAGAAGGGGCCATGAGGAGGCCTTGGCGGGCAGGATTAAGGAAAACCCCAAGGCATTCTACAAGTATGTGAAGAGCAAGAGGATAAGATGTGAAAGAATAGGACCTATCAAGTATGACAGTGGGAAAGTGTGTATGGAACCAGAGGAAATAGCGGAGGTACTTAATGAATACTTTACCTCAGTATTCACTATGGAAAGGAATCTTGGTGATTGTAGTGATTACTTGCAGCGGACTGAAAAGCTTGAGCATGTAGATATTAAGAAAGAGGATGTGCTGGAGCTTTTAAAAAGCATCAAGTTGGATAAGTCTCCGGGACTGGATGAGATGTACCCCAGGCTACTATGGGAGGCGAGGGAGGAAATTGCTGAGCCTCTGGTGATGATCTTTGCATCATCAATGGGGATGGGAGAGGTTCCAGAGGATTGGAGGGTTGCAGATATTGTTCCCTTATTCAAGAAAGGGAATAGAGATAGCCCAGGAAATTATAGACCAGTGAGTCTTACTTCAGTGGTTGGTAAGTTGATGGAGAAGATCCTGAGAGGCAGGATTTATGAACATTTGGAGAGGTATAATATGATTAGGAATAGTCAGTATAGCTTTGTCAAGAGCAGGTCGTGCCTTACGAGCCTGATTGAATTTTTTGAGGATGTGACTAAACTGTGAGGGGTCCTGAATTACCCCCATGAACTGTGCTTTTGAAAAGAGAGAGAGAGAGTTATTTAACACCAACATCTTGTTTTTGAGAGAGAGAGACACAAAGACAGCTTTGGATGATGTTATGGGTTTTCTGCAGCATGTTTACATTTTTACAAGGACACTGGTTTCAGCTTCTGTATTCTTACAGAGAGAAGGGGTGGGGCTGGTTGATGGACAGCTGGTATTCAGCACAGTGAGATAAATAGAAGGTCAGATGATAGACCTGGAGACACATGGTTTTGGACACTGAATGAGCTTTGTTGTGCCCACAGAAAAAGTGGGTTTTGGAGGATCGATCAGTGGCTCTCGCAGTGTGAAAAGGGGGTGACTGGTGGGGAGTTGTTTGTGTGTCCAACCCTCGCTTAGGTTGATAATTCCACCACAGAAGAATGGTCCCCTTTGTTGTGGTCACTGTTGGTGACTTCTAAAGGATTTTGGAGGACAACAGGAAGATCGACAGTGTCAGCTCACCTGAAGACTCAAATCTCTCCCTCTCTCCATCCATCACTACTCAACTCAATACCGCAAACTGAACTGAACTTTACTCATCATCGTAAGACTATCTATTACCCCTAGACTTGAAGAAGCTTGATTTTCATATATTTCCACACACACACACACACACACACACACACACACACACACACACACTCACATATATATATATTCATTGCGAACCTGTTTGATTTATCAGCATTTATATTACTGTATTGCGTAGTTACTAATAAATACCATTAGTTAATAGCAATACTGGAATCCAAGGTGTTTTCCATTTCTGCTGGTTCTTTAACCCGTCACGGGGTATGTGACAAAACGCATTGATGAAGGAAGAGTAGTAGATGTAGTGTATATGGATTTCAGCAAGGCATTTGATAAGGTACCCCATGCATGGCTGATTGAGAAAGTAAGGAGGATTGGGATCCAAGGGGACGTTGCTTTGTGGATCCAGAACTGGCTTGCCCACAGAAGGCAAAAAGTGTTGTAGACGGGTCATATTCTGCATGGAGGTTGGTGACCAGTGGTGTGCCCCAGGGATCTGTTCTGGGACCCTTAGTCTTTGTGATTTTTATAAATGACCTGGATGAGGAAGTGAAGGGATGGGCTGGTAAGTTTGCTGATGACACAAAGGTTGGGGGTGTTGTGGATAGTGTGGAGGTCTATCAGAGGTTATAGCGGGATATTGATAGGATGCAAAACTGAGCTGAGAAGTGGTAGATGGAGTTCAACCCAGATAAGTGTGAAGTGGTTCATTTTGGTAGGTCAAATATGATGGCAGAACATAGTATTAATGGTAAGACTCTTGGCAGTGTGGAGGATCAGAGGAATCTTGGGGTTCGAGTCCATAGGATGCTGAAAGCAGCTGCACAAGTTGACTCTGTGGTTAAGAAGGCATACGGTGCATTGGCCTTCATCAATCGTGGAACTGAATTTAGAAGTCGAGGGGTAATGTTGCAGCTATTTCAGACCCTGGTCAGACTCCACTTGGAGTACTGTGCTCAGTTCTAGTCGCCTCACTACAAGAAGGATGTGGAAACCATAGAAAAGGTGCAGAGGAGATTTACAAGGATGTTGCCTGGATTGGGGAGCATGCCTTATGAAGACAGGTTGAGTGAACTCGGCCTTTTTTCCCTGGAGCGACGGAGGATGAGAGGTGACCTGATAGAAGTGTATAAGATGAAAAGAGACATTGATTGTGTAATAGTCAGAGGCTTTTTCCCAGGGCTGAAATGGCTGCCACAAGAGGGCACAGGTTTAAGGTGCTTGGGAGTAGGTACAGAGGAGATGTCAGGGGTAAGTTTTTTACGCAGAGAGTGGTGAGTGCGTGAAATGGGCTGACGGCAATGGTGGTGGAGGTGGATATGATAGGGTCTTTTAAGAGACTTTTGGATAGGTACATGGAGCTTAGAAAAATAGAGGGCTGTAGGTAATCCTAGTAATTTCTAAGGTAGGGACATGTTCGGCACAACTTTGTGGGCCGAAGGGCTTGTATTATGCTGTAGGTTTTCTAGGTTTTCTATGCTTTTTCTTTGTATTTTATACCTAAAATTGACCTCTTCCCATCCTTGAACTTTAAATGCATGTTCATTGCTCTCCAACCACTTGTATGTTTCATTTTAACAAATCAGGTTTTTGTTGTGGACATACATACCAGTGGTATAAATATCATCAAAAGACAGCTTTTGTAGCAGTAGCACAATGCGTTGCAACCATGACAACTTACAGTAAGTTACTTGAACTTAAATTAACATAAATTATACACAACATAAACAATATAAACTTAACATTAGCACAAATTAATGGAAAAATAGTCTGAGGTACAATCATGGCTTTTCAGGCTGGTTCAAGAGCCTAATAGCTATAGGGGAAAGCCCTAGTTGACTTTGAGGTGTAGGCCTTCAGGCTCCTTTACCTTCTGTCTGATCAGTACACGTCTCATTTTTACTGCTTGCTGCCAGTGTTAGAGCTATCATTTCTTGCACTTCATTGACTGCTTCATGCCATCTTGACATTCAGTAACATGCTCTGTCCCACCAGGTTCAACGATATGTACCGCCATAAGAACTTGCCACTGGATTTGACTTCCACAGCCTCCCATAGCAGATCCTGAATCTTGATCTGCAATAACACATTTATTGCAATAAACGAGCTGCTGGGGAGGGTTTGTGACAGCCAATCCTGCCTTAGATTGATTTTCTAACCACCAGCTATACATGTTGCTTCACAACCTTCTATGTGGACAAGGGTTCCTGTAAGCACAAGTACGAGGTCTGGCTACTCCTTATTTAAATCACCTGGATGTACCTGGCCATATTATCATTGAACACTTGCTTAACTGTTTCTGAATTCAGCAGTGTTGGAGCAGTGAGATAAACCAATCTCCAGTTTTGACACAGACCAAACAGAAATGCATGGTTAAAATGGCTGCCCCTGACCAACTTCTATGGTGTCCACTGGAGTTGTACCTGGTTACTTATTTTGTGGCAAATAACCTGTGGTAATGTATGATAAGGAAATAAAATGAAGACTCTTTGTTCTGTCCTTGAAGTGCATGATTATGTGTTGCAGTAGTGACACTTAATGAGTTTCACTAGTCATTTAGAGAGACTATAAACAGGTAGCGTTTCCATCTCATGGAAGAAGGAATATTTCTTTCTGTTCACCTTATCCTCGCTAATCTTGGAATCTTGCAAAATCAAGAATGTTGGAGATGGAAGGGTAAAACTGCTGCCACTTCTGATAGACTTATGAGATAGACAGCACAGAACGAGGCCCTTGAGGCCAAAGCTCCAGGCTGATCATCAAGCATCTGATTTTCCCCTAATCCTACCTTAACGCTACATGTAGCTGGAAAGAAGGGCCATTTTTGTCTTGCCTTGACACCAGTCTTCAAGATGGTGCCAAGCCATGACCTCCATTGAGGGGGATTTAGAGGATTAGAGGACAGGAATTAGAGGTCTTAAGTCTTTAGTCTCTACTCCATGTTCGAAGGACAGCAACACATACATGGTATATCTGCAGACTGGGCTAGGATGCCTGGCTAACAGATCAGTGTTGACGAAGGCTGGTGGCTCACTTAGGGTCTGTCTGTGTGTTGTCGGTGGGTTCCAGGGTTTCAGTTCCATGCAGGGAAGAGATCTTTGGCACGTGATAAGTACATTTACAAGTTCAATCTTGATCTTGATGGCCAAGCAACTTGGCCAGTCACATATTTTTTGGAATGTGGGAGAGAACCAGGGTCACAGTGAGGATGCGTAAACAGCATCTAAGGTTGGGATTGAACCCAGGCCACTGGAGCTATGAGGTGACAGGTCTACTCACTCTGCCACTGTGCTGCCCTTCGATTGAGGAAACTTTTGCTTCCTAATGGCAAATAAGGTTTGCACAGTTGCAGACAAAATATAAATTAATTGCTGTTTGGTGAATATGCTTTACAAGTGCATTCATTCCTTTTGATAATTCTTTTGATATTAGTGTGTGTAGTTCTGAGGTATTTTGTTCTCCCTCTTTCCCTTTCCCTATCCCCTTCACTCCCTCCACTCCTTCACCCACCTCCCCTACATACCCTCGCCCCTCTCTCTTTCAATTTGGGTAGCTGAATGGACTACAGCTACACCGAGGAGGGGAGATTAATGGCATTCTCAGTTGAAAGTGTCCTGCGTCTATCATTTTGACTTAGTTAACATCACTGAATATTTATCAAACAAGAAACTACATGTGGCCATTTTTGCTGTGATACGAACCATATCTGTCACAGAAATCAACACAATTCATTTCTAGGAATAGGAAAAAATGAAATGAAAAGGATAGCAATTTTGTAAATTATTATTTCCATACATCTGCTTTTTTTGAAAGGTTCTTCCTGATCAAATCTCAAAAGAACGATGTAGTTCAATAACTGAAAAACCTCTAATTAGATTTTGTAATGTTGATGATAGATATTCTTAAATAAGTGATTTTGGACGAAACAAGCAAATTGGAAGTGGAAGTTAATCAATTGTTTACACCATACTCTGTTCTCTAATTCAAGGCTAAAGGTACGTTATTATCGAAGTATGTATGCAGTATACAACTCTGAGATCCATCTTCTGCAGATAGCCACGAAACACAGAAAACCATGGAGACCGTTCAAAGAAAAACATCAACCCCTCCCCATGCACAAAAATAACAAGTCATGCAACAGGAACATCTGATCCCAAACTGCAACCCCCCAAAAAAATCAAATTGCTAATCTCTAATTTGTGAATAATATAATGTTTCCATTACAAGCAAGGCTTCCATTTGTGACTTTATCCATGTATGTTGTTACCTGACTATGCAAAGAAACATTGAGTCAATATCATAGTAGTAATGCCAAACAACTGATGTTGTTACTCTGGAGGATAAACTTACGTTGTTGAAAGAACCATTTTTCAAAAGAACTGTCAAGTTGAGAAGACAGTCTGTGAGAGGAACACAGCTGGTCCAGCATCATCTGTGAGAGGAAAGGAATTGTCAACATTTTAGATCAAACCCTGCATCAGGACCAGTTGAATCAAGACTTTGTGGATGGGTTGGACTATACTCACTGTGAAGTTACTCTTCTTCACCGAAGGGTTTAAAGCCAAGCTTATAAGGAAATAATATAACTAGAAAAATTGACAAAAAAGAAAGATACAGACAGATTATGAACTTGACATTATATTTTTCAATATTCTCTAAGACTGTATTTGATGAAAAACTTCACAAGAGAAAGGAAACAAAAATAAACTCTATTTACCACCATAATTTTGATTTCAAGTGACATGTGGCTACCAGTATGATTACGTTAGCCTCAGACACTGACCTCCCCAATGTGGTTAAAGGTATACTGTCCTGCATGAAGTGACTCAGAACAATCAAAATGTTGAGTTTAGTGAGCAATTCTCATTCTGACAAATTATAAAATGACATATTTAATCAATCAGTTTTACTGGCAATTCATAAGTGTCTTATATATTTGTGAAGCAAAACATAGATAATATTGAAAACACTCATCAGGTCAATCAGCATCTGCGGAGAGGGTTCACAAATGTATTTTTGGTTATGAATCTTGCATTAGCGAATGATGGGATTTGAGGCACAGCAGTGCCATGTTGGCCGTGATCATTTTTCTCATGGTTTGGGCAGACCACAACAGAAAAGGAGCTTGTTACATTATGTATTGCAATTTGATAGCTAGTTGATGACATCTGGTTGATTAAGTAAATAGCTTTAGGCCCTCAAATATATTTAGGTTCAGGGTAAGTGTTATGTTTTCTAACTTCAAAACATTAAACTAATTGAAAGGAAGACACAGGAGGCTGAAATGTGGGTCTAGCTGTGAGTTTACTTTAAGCGAGGGATGCCATGTATTGAGTGGTAGTGAGATGACATATGGAACTCATGTATTTATAGATAAAAACCATATTTATAGTTGTTTAAACAAACAAGAATGTCTAATCAAACAGAATATATACAATATTTTTCAAATATTATTGAAATATTAAATACACAACAGTAAGGGCTACAAGTTTTGCTTAATGACCACACCTCAGAGCATATACTGTTTACTGATTCAGTAGTGAACAATTGTTCTGCTCTGTGAAAATGTAATTCAATAATGTCCACTATTTACATTACAAGTTGAAATCCAGAAGCACAGTGGTCATTTCATATGCCTTATTTTAATGGATATTGATGCTGTCAGTTGGATTTCACTCTTTGTATCAAGGCTGTACACCGGAAGTAGGATTATGTGTAGCCAAGCAACACGCACAAAGTTCTGGAGGAGCTTAGCAGGCCAGGCAACAGATTCTGATGAAGGATCTCGGCCCGAAATGTCGACTGTATTCTTTTCCATAGATGCTGCCTGGCCTGCTGAGTTGCTCCAGCATTTTGTGTGAGTTGACTGGGTTTCCAGCATCTACAGATTTTCTCTTCTATGGGTAGCCAGGATGATTTTCTAGACTTAAGACAATCAAAGCTTAGTAATATAGCAATATGGAGCAATGTTTGTTGTTGTTATATTCCTTTTTAATAAATGCTCATGCTGTCTTTCCTCAGAACAAAATGCCTGGACAAGCAATGATCAGTTGATAGCAAAAGCAGGTTTTCAAAGCCTAAATACTATAGCAGGAAGGAATGTGCACAGGGGGTTAGAAATTCTAAAGAGATAACTTTTGAAACCAACAAACTTTGATCCGCAATTTCAAAAACGTTACCAGTCTACAAGAACAAATACTGCTGTCTGGTTTTGTGCTCTGCTGTAGGATGTATGGCACCGTGCATTTGTAAGGAAGAGAAAAAAGATAAGCACATCTCTGTTTGAAAAGGAACATTGAATGTTCAAGGCATTCAATGGTACATTCCCACAGAGAATTTTAAGACTGTATTTTTTATAAAGCGTGATGAATTCTATCTATTTTCAGCATTGTTATATTTTCCCGTTTATACATTCTCATTTTTCCTTTTGAAAAGAAGGAAAATATTGACATCGTTTTTTTGACAGAGATTATTCGGTTATTGCATACCCAGAAATTACATTCATGGACAGTCTTCCAAATCCAGCTCTCAATACAAAACAATATTTGCTCTTCCCTTTCGAGTCTTGGATCCTTACACTTCCACAGGCACAATTAGCCAAATCACTCACATAACAGACTGTTTTCCCTCAAATAATTATCCCACTATCAGTCTGGAATGGGATGATAAACAGAGCTTGGTACACCCAATGCATTTACCTATCATTGGTTGTCAATATGTTGGAAATGTGATTACTGTCTTTGATAACGCACAAAAATCATCACAAATGGTCCTTTGCAGTTAAAACATGGTGTACAAATCCAACCAAGTACTTTCCTTTTTGTGGTAGTACATGAGCCAAATCAACACAGGGTTAAGGCTGTTTAGCTTGTTTGGCTCACTGCATCTAGCACAGGTTAGAAGGTAGAGGTGGGCAGCAGGTTAGGATGAATGGTCGAGACCAATCAACTTGGCTCGTCCTTTCCTTTTGCAACACTGCTGGATTATGTAGCTGTTCTGTCCCACTCCAATCAGTTCATCATCCCGAGCAGTTTACTTCCAAATGTGCCCTCAAAGTTATACTTACTCTTCACTCATACCCGCAAAAACACATCATTCTTCCACAAACAACAGGAATTCTGCAGATGCTGGAAATTCAAGCAACACACATCAAAGTTACTGGTGAACGCAGCAGGCCAGGCAGCATCTCTAGGAAGAGGTGCAGTCGACGTTTCAGGCCGAGACCCTTCGTCAGGACTAACTGAAGGAAGAGTGAGTAAGGGATTTGAAAGTTGGAGGGGGAGGGGGAGATCCAAAATGATAGGAGAAGACAGAAGGGGGAGGGATGGAGCCAAGAGCTGGACAGGTGATTGGCAAAAGGGGATACGAGAGGATCATGGGACAGGAGGTCCGGGAAGAAAGACAAGGGGGGGGGACCCAGAGGATGGGCAAGAGGTATATTCAGAGGGACAGAGGGAGAAAAAGGAGAGTGAGAGAAAGAATGTGTGCATAAAAATAAGTAACAGATGGGGGACGGTGGGATCTGAGGAAGACGGGGCTGCGGAGTGGTGGTGGGGGAAGGGGAGACGGGAGTCACAACAACAGCACATAAAGACCCGGCCTGGAGTTCAAGGCTGGAATCTCGAGAGCTGGGATCAGAGGGGGGAGGGGGGAGGCTGGGGGTGTCAATGGAGAGGGGAGGGTTGGGGTGAGAGGAAGATGGAGCCTCTGAGGACCCAGGAACTGACGATGGGATCTGAAGGAGACTCCAACGGGATCCCACCACTAAGAGCCACCTCCAACGGGATCCCACCACTAAGCACATCTTTCCCTCCCCCCTCTCTCTGCATTCCTCAGGGATCGCTCCCTACACAACTCCCTTGTCCATTCGTCCCCCCCATCCCTCCCCACTGATCTCCCTCCTGGCACTTATCCTTGTAAGCGGAACAAGTGCTACACGTCCTTACACTTCCTCCCTTACCACCATTCAGGGCCCCAAACAGTCCTTCCAGGTGAGGCAACACTTCACCTGTGAGTTGACTGGGGTGATATACTGCGTCCGGTGCTCCCGATGTGGCCTTTTATATATTGGCGAGACCCGACGCAGACTGGGAGACCGCTTTGCTGAACATCTACGCTCTGTCCACCAGAGAAAGCAGGATCTGCCAGTGGCCACACATTTTAATTCCACATCCCATTCCCATTCTGACATGTTTATCCACGGCCTCCTCTACTGTATAGATGAAGCCACACTCAGGTTGGAGGAACAACACCTTATATTCCGTCTGGGTAGCCTCCAACCTGATGGCATGAACATCGACTTCTCTAACTTCCGCTAGGCCCCACCTCCCCTTCGTACTCCATTTGTTACTTATTTTTATGCACACATTCTTTCTCTCACTCTCCTTTTTCTCCCTCTGTCCCTCTGAATATACCTCTTGCCCATCCTCTGGGTCCCCCTCCCTTGTCTTTTTTCCCGGACCTCCTGTCCCATGATCCTCTCGTATCCCCTCTTGCCAATCACCTGTCCAGCTCTTGGCTCCATCCCTCCCCCTCCTGTCTTCTCCTATCATTTTGGATCTCCCCCTCCCCCTCCAACTTTCAAATCCCTTACTCACTCTTCCTTCAGTTAGTCCTGACGAAGGGTCTTGGCCTGAAACGTCGACTACACCTCTTCCTAGAGATGCTGCCTGGCCTGCTGCGTTCACCAGCAACTTTGATGTGTGTTGCTCATTCTTCCACTGATTTTTGTTAATCACTGATAATTTTGTTTTATCCCCATTTTCCTATGTCATTCATTCTCTCTCACCTCGTCTCATCCTTGATCAGTTATTGTCATCACCAGATTTACTCCCTCAAAAACATAACAAATGATTAGTACAACAGCTGAACTCGGGTAGGACTAGTGCGAGAAGCAAAGGAAGAAGACAAAACAGAATATATGATCATTTTTGTGAACTATTCGAGACAGTAATCATATCTCCAACACACTCAGAATCAAAAGAAGATGGGTTGGAATAAAAAAAATGCACTTTCTTGATCTTTGCACAGTGAGCAGGAGACCACATAGACCCACCTCCTGCACAGTTGGCTAACTGATGTGTCAGACACCATGTTTTCTGCTGCAAAGAGTCAAGCTTCAATATGAAATTGAAAATCTTCACAGAAAGCACACAAGCCCATGGTGATCTGTTGCTAGGTAACCTGCTGCCTTAAAGTCAGCAACAAGAAAATGATTCTATTTTTGTGATTTATGTAATTAAAGTAGTTTAAGAGGGAGGCTGGTTGATCAGTGTATTCCCTAAAACCTGAAACAGTGTTTTTTTCTTTGAGATTGTCTGGAGTGTGTGCCAAAGTGTATTTCTGTGGTCACACTTACATAATTGAAAATGGCAACTCTTTCTAAAATGCTCAACAGATGCCTTATTTTTAATTGTATCTCAATCAGCTAGACTATTATTTCCTCTCTTCTAACTTTCCTTTGAGATAGATAAGAACTTAAAAGAGTTAAATCAGGAAAAAGGCACAGTTGTGCAATAGATTAGATTAGATTCAACTTTATTGTCATTGTGCCAAGAACAGATACAAAGCCAATGAAATGCAATTAGCATCTGACCAGAAGTGCAAAAGAATAGTATTATTTACAAAATAACTGCAAATAAAAAGTAAGTGCTACAACATACAAATATGGAAGTACTGAGACAGTACAATACGGATGCAATACTGCTTAGCGCTGTGATGTGAGGTTTAGCAGGGTCACAGCCTCAGGGAAGAAGCTCTTCCTGAGCCTGCTGGTGTGGGAGCGGAGGCTCCTGTTGCGCCTACCGGATGGGAGGAGAGTGAAAAGTCCATGGTTAATGTGAGATGCATCCTGGATAATGCTTTTTGCCCTGCCCAGGCAGCGTTTATGGTAGATGTTCTCAATGGTGGACAATTGGGTGCTGATAATCCGCTGGGCAGTTTTCACCACCCACTGGAGTGCTTTGCGGTCCGATACGGGACAACTACCATACCGCACTGAGATGCAGTTGGTGAGTATGCTCTCAATGGTACAGCGGTAAAAGTCCGTCAGTATCCTGGGACAGGGGTGAGCTTTCTTGATGCTCCGCAGGAAATAAAGGCACTGTTGTGCCTTTTTGATCAGGATGGAGGAGTTCAGGGACCAGGTGAGATCATCGAAAATGTGGACACCAAGGAATATGAAGCTTGATACATGCTCCACTACAGCTCCGTTGATGTAGATGGGGACATGAGTGTGGCTCTTAGCATGCCTGAAGTCCACAATAATCTCCTTGGTCTTCTGGGTGTTAAGGGCCAGATTGTTATTGGGACACCACACAGCCAGGCGCTGGATCTCGTCCCTGTAGGCCGTCTCGTCATCCCCTCTGATCAGGCCAACCACCGTGGTGTCGTCTGCAAACTTGATTATGGAGTTAGAACCGTGTACAGGAATGCAGTCATAGCTGAAAAGGGAGTACAGAATAGGGTTCAGCACACAGCCTTGAGGCACGCCGGTGTTCAGGGTGAGAATGGAGGAGGGGAGGTTGTCTAACTTAACAGAACCGGAGTCTATTAGTCAGAAAGTCCAAGGTCCAATTGCAGAGTGATGAGCTGATACAAAGCTGGTGAAGTCTGGCGACCAGCTTGGAGGGGATCACAGTATTGAATGCCAAACTAAAGTCAATGAACAGCATTCTGACGTATGAGTTGGGGCTGTCCAGGTGGGTCAGGGCAGAGTGAAGTGCCGCGGAGATGGCGTCCTCTGTGGACCTGTTTGTGCGATAGGCAAATTGATGGGAGCCCATGGTGGTGGGCAGACAGGATTTCAGTTGTGATAGAACCAGTCTCTCAAAGCATTTTGCAATGATGGGAGTGAGTGCAACTGGGCGGAAGTCATTCAGGCCCGTGGCAGTGGAATACTTCGGCATCGGCACGATGGTGGCAATCTTGAAGCTTGTGGGGACAATTGCCTGGGCCAGAGACAGATTGAAAATGTCCATGAAGACCCTGGCCAACTGCCCTGCACAGACTCTGAGCACACGGCCAGGTATTCCATCTGGACCAGCTGCCTTCCATATATTCAGCCTGCTCAGGGTAGCACAAGTATCGGAGGTGGAAAATGAGAGAGGCAGTTCACCAGGTGGGAGATCCGCTTTGAGGGTGACCTCCTTGTTCTCTCGGTCAAAGCGAGCGTAGAAGTAATTGAGCTCATCAGGGAGGGTAACAGAGCTGGAAGGGGGCACAGTACTAGGTGGTTTGAAGTCTGTAATAATCTGTATGCCATGGCATATGTGCTGGGGGTCTGAGCAGTTTAAATGCTCCTCAATCGTCTGTTTGTATGTGTATTTAGCCTGAGAGAATCCCCTCCTCAGGTTAGCCCTGACTGAGCTGTAAACCCCCCCCCGGTCTCCAGACCTGAAGGCTGAATCTCTAGCTTTGAGCAGGAGGTGAACCTCTCTGTTCATCCGTGGTTTCTGATTGGGGAAAACTTTTATTTGTTTTTGTGATGTCACTCTATCTACTCACAATATTGCTGCCTACTCACTGCTCCAGTGATTCAGCTGCAATCCCTATTTCTGGCACTATTTGAGTGGAGTTTGCACATCCATTCCGTGCTAGGAAGGTTTCTTTCTGGTGTTCTAGTTTCATTCAGTACAGGTTCATTGGCCACAGTAAACTGTATGTTACATGTGAATGGAATAAAGGGAGATTTGGGAGATGGTGGGTGTAAATAGAAACATAGAAAATAGGTGCAGGAGTAGGCCCTTCAGCCCTTCGAGCCCACACCGCCATTCAGTATGAGCATGGCTGATCATCCAACTCAGAACCCTGTACCTGCCTTCTCTCCATACCCCCTGATCCCTTTAGCTACAAGGGCCATATGGGTGCTTGGTGGTGAATGTGGACTAATAGTCCTATTTCTGTGCTGTATTTCTTTATGGCTCCAGAAAGATTGGGATAGAAAAAAGGAAAGGTCAGAATGATAACAACAGGGATTCTGCAGATGCTGGAAATTCAAGCAACACACATCAAAGTTGCTGGTGAACGCAGCAGGCCAGGCAGCATCTCTAGGAAGAGGTGCAGTCGACGTTTCAGGCCGAGACCCTTTGTCAGGACTAACTGAAGGACTAACTGAACTTCCTTCAGTTAGTCCTGACGAAGGGTCTCGGCCTGAAACGTCGACTGCACCTCTTCCTAGAGATGCTGCCTGGCCTGCTGCATTCACCAGCAACTTTGATGAAGGTCAAAATGATGAAAGGATGCAGGACAGAATGGAGATAGCAGAATTGCAAAGATGACTACAAGGCAGTAGAGCAGAATTGCAGAGACAATAAACTAACAATTTAAAAAAATGGCCACAGTCAATCACTATGTGATAAACTAAAATAGGAAAACAAATAAACTGGCAAGATTCAGAATGGATGCAGGTTGATGGGAGTCGGCAGTTTAAGTGGTCCGGCACAGATTCGATGGGCTGAAGAGCCTGTTCTGTGCTGTACTTTTCCAGGACTTTATGTAAAGAACAGTTGTGATAACAGTGAAGCTTATGGAAAGTGGAACGTTTAACTTATGAAACAAAGTGGGGAAAGCCTGGAACAAAATCCACCAGAATGGATGAAAAATCTGCATGCGCAGGAGAGGAAGTAGTTACAAAGAAGAGAAGAGAAAACTTCTTGCACTGTATTGCTGATGGGTGTTGGGAAGAAAGTTGGGAGTTCCAAAGGACAGAAGCCAAGTGATAACAGAAATTAACAAAAAATATGAGCTGAAAAAGAGAAATAAAAATTAAACAAAGAAAATCAAACAGTGGCAGCCATAAATCCAAACAGCTCTTTGTGGTGTAATCTTCAGTGGTCTAACTTTGATCTGCTGTGAGCGATCATGATTTCAATCATTCTCTGAAGTCTGAAGCTCTCTGAAGTTTATAGCTTTCTATTAGAAACATCATAACCTTCAATTTTTAATTTTGGTATTGCTGAAATTGTTACCTCTTGGATTGACACCAGCTCACCTTCAGAGGCTGGCTCAACACATTTCCTTTATTCTGCCCGATTCTTATGCCCAGTCCACTTGTATCTTTACTAACTTTCAAAAACCCATCAACCAGTCAGCACAGCTGCATCAACCATCATTTCAAGTCCTTCCACACGAACCCCGGCTTTTTGCAGGATCTATATTTCTGTGCTACTGATGCAAATAACATCCCAGCATATGTTTCAGATCTGACTCATTTCCCACATATCCTTGATTCTATTTCTCCCTCTTTCTTTACAGTCCTGATGGTCTCCACCTGAAATGTTGGGAGTGTCCATATCCCTCTATAGATATTGTCTGATCCACTGAGATCCTCCAGCATTTTGTGTGTTGGATCCATGCTGTTTGCTCACTTGAGTCTCTTGGGGGGGATTGTTAAGGTGAGGGTGTTGGGGGTGGGAATGATCATGTCAGGTACTTTGATCATCCTCAGATGCTTTAGACCATTTGAGGCTCACCAGGAATTGGAACTGCCCATCACAGTGTTATTGGAAAGCTTGTGTTATGAAGAGAGACTGGGTGTGACTTTGTGTTCCCTGGATCATAGGCACACAGAAGGCTGAGGGATTTCCTTATTGAGGCATATGCAGTGTAACCATCAGGGACATCGGAAAGGTGGACAGTCACAGTCTT
Organism: Mobula birostris; assembly: GCF_030028105.1. Taxonomy (NCBI): domain Eukaryota; kingdom Metazoa; phylum Chordata; class Chondrichthyes; order Myliobatiformes; family Myliobatidae; genus Mobula; species Mobula birostris. Next base: position 31,592,630 of record NC_092391.1, on the reverse strand, counting down.
ATTTTCAAGGTCATGGAGACTAAAGCTAGAGCTCATAAATTTAAAGTGAGAAAGGGAAAAAAAAATAAGAAGGTACCTGCTATGTTTGTCCTTAATAAAGTCAAACAGCTTGGGTAAAACTAGCTCCTCGTAAGCACGTGTGACCAGCTCATGGCTTCAGTTTGACCTGAGCGTGTGCTATCAGCTCACTAACCTCACTTCCAGTTCCGGGTTGAACAGCCCGCATTGCACGCTGGGATGTGCAGTTCTTTATTGTGTACACACATAATAACACAGTAACAGAGAGGGAAAAGATTGCCACACAGAGTGGTGGGTATATCAACAATTTGCTAAAAGAAGTTGCAGAGGCAGATATAAGCACAAAATTTAAATGACATCTTGGCAGGTACATGGATAGAAAGGGTTCAGACTAATATGGGCCAATAATATTTAAAACACCGTGTAAAGGGTGGCCCAGTAGAGCAAAGGTTAGCACAACACTTTACAGTACAGGCGATCCGGGTTCAATTCCTGCCACTGCCTGTAAGGAGTTTATACGTCCTCCCCATGACAGCATGGGTTTCCTCCAGGTGCTCCAGTTTCCTCCCACAGAAAAAAGATGTACCGGTTGGTAGATTGTAAATTGTCTCATGATTAGGCTAGGATTCAGCCAGGGGAAGGGCCTATTCCATGCTTCAGCTGAATAAATAAATAAAAAGTAATAGGCAATTGAGATTAGCTCAATTGAGACATCTCAGTACGGATGAGTTGGGCTGAAGGGCCAGTCTCTCTGCTTTAGAACTCTATGACTCTATAACAGAGCAGGTGATTTCTCATGAAGCAAGTGATTACTTTTATTCTTCTGAGTTTCATCTTGCGGCTGATGCTCGGTGATATCGTGGAAACTAGAGGTAACTCTTCAGCATGGTAATTGACTTGGCTTCCTCTGTGCTGTAGGAAATCAAAAAAAAAAGCTGAAGACGCTGGATACCTGAAATGGAAACTGAAAATATTGGAAACACTCAGCAGTTCTGGAAGCATCTGTGAAATGGTAATTGATTTGAAACATTAACTCTGTTTCTCTTTCCATAGTTGCTGCCTAACTTGCTGAGTGTTTCCAGAATTTTCTGTCTTTTATTTCACTACCCTTTTGCCTTTTCCCAGCTGTGGTAGCTGTCATTGAGAATTCCACTTCCCAATTATAAATCACTTTTTCTCAATATGTATAAGAGCAGTTGTTAATTTATTAACAGTTCCATTTTAATTTGAACCATTATCACAGGACTTGGGATTCACTGCTGGTCTTTCTCCAGGACTGAACCAGACTGGAGGGTTTTAGTTGTAAGGAGGAATTAGATAGGATGATTCTCCCTGAAGGAAAGGAGGTTGAGGGGTGACTTTGTATAGGTTTATCAAATTATGAGGTGCACAGATAGGATAGGTTGTTAAAACCTTCTTCCCAGTGTATGAGAGTCTAAAACTGGAATGGAATAGTACAGGGTGAGAGGACAAAGATTTAACGACTATCTGAGATGCAAGATTTTCATTGAGTGCGATGTGTATATGGAAGGAGCTGACAGAGAAGATGGGAGAGAAGGGTACAATCACAACATTTGGGCTAGTACATAGTTAGGAAGGTGTAAAGAGGGACGGGCCAGATACAGGCACGTTGGAGTAAGTTTTGATAGACGTCTTGTTCAGCATAGATAAGTTGGGCTGAAGGGACTGTTATGATTCAGAGCCTCTGCCTGAGATCCTAATATCCATTTACTTGTTGCATTGGTACCTCTCCAAAGAACACCCATGGTCTGGTGGCTTTAAACTACCTGTCTGTTGAGACTTAATGTACCGCTCTGGTGCTATAGGTATTTTACCAATGAGCAAAGCTTTTGTCCAGGCTACGGCAACACAGCTAAAGTAGGCACCTCCATTGCATTATCTCTGTAGGGTGCTGACTTTAAAATCAATATATTGGCTTACCTTGAGGTTCCTCAAACAATCAAAAATATCTTTTACATATTATTTTTTCATGCGAGACCTAATACCCATACACAGTGCACGCTTATATTACCGCAAACACGAGAAAATCTGCAGATGCTGGAAATTCAGGCAACACACACAAAATGTAGGTGGAGTGCAACAGGCCAGGCAGCATCCATAGGAAGAAGTGTAGTCGACGTTTCGGGCCGAGAGCCTTCGTCAGGACTAACTGAAAAAAGAGATAGTAAGAGATTTGAAAGTGAGAGGGCGAGTGGGGAGATCTGAAATGATAGGAGAAGACAGGAGGGGGAGGGAAGAAGCTAAGAACTGGAAAGTTGATTGGAAAAAGTGATACAGAGTTGGAGAAGGGGGAGGATCATGGGACAGGAGGCCTAAAGAGAAAGAAAGGGGGAGGGGAGCCCAGGAAGAGGGAGAGCAGACAAAGAGTGATTGTGAGAGGGACAGAGAGAGAGAAAAAAAGAGGGGGGGAATAAAAGTAAATAAGGGATGGGGTAAGAAGGGGAGAGGGGCATTAATGGAAGTTAGAGAAATCAATGTTTATGCCATCAGGTTGGAGGCTACCCAGACGGAATATAAGGTGGTGTTACTCCAGCCTGAGTGTGGCTTCATCTTGACAGTAGAGGAGGCCGTGGATTGACATATCAGAATGGGAATGGGATGTGGAATTAAAATGGGTGGCCACCAGGTCTCACCAATACATAGAAGGCCGCATCGGGAGCACTGGACGCAGTATATCACACCATGATCCTCTCCCATGGTCCTCCCCCTGCTCCAACTCTGTATCCCTTTTGCCAATCAACTGTCCAGCTCTTGGCTCCATCCCTCCCCCTCCTGTCTTCTCCTATCATTTCAGATCTCCCCCTCCCCTCCCACTTTCAAATCTCTTGCTAGCTCTTCTTTCAGTTAGTCTTGACGAAGGGTCTCGGTCCGAAACGTCGACTGTACTTCTTCCTATAGGTGCTGCCTGGCCTGCTGCGTTCCACCAGCATTTTGTGGGTACGCTTATATTATGTAGTTCTTCTTCAGTGCAGCACCCCTACTGGGGCATAGGCCACCGACAGCAGCTTACCAGAGTCCTTTGTCCTTGGCCAGTCTTTAAAGCAGTCCCCAGGTGTATCCCATCTTCTTGGTGTATCCTTCCTCTCCCAAGGATGAGGCCTTTGGAGCTTCTGTTGCCGTTTCTGTAGCTCAGGGTTTTTATAGGATGGGGAGGCTAGTCCCATGCCCAATTCTCCTCCTTTTGCAACTGGACTTGGGACTGTCCATGGCAGAGTTATCTATCATTTAGTCACCTCAACTTTATGGTTTAAAGACACTTATGGGACCAGATTATGCTGAAAAGGCATCCTAAGATCGTGTCTTTCACTCTGCATATTGGCATGCTAAATGGGCTGAGGAAGATTGAAGGGTGCGGAAGGTGAGCGAGTGCTCCGGATGTCTACCAACCTATTGCTTGTTGCTGCTGGAGGAAGTTGTGATGGTCTCTCTCCCTCTCACTCACAGCTCTTGAAGGAAGTCCTTGCATTTAGATGGTCGCTCTCTCCCTCAATGCTGTTAAAGGATGGTGCTGGAGTTCTGGGCAAGGTTTAATTGACACAGTTTGTGGATTGGAGATTGGACTGTATCGTTCATGTTATGAGGAGTTTCTGTTTTTTGGTCATTCCTCCTTATTTTGCTGCTATTTTGGGAGACTTTGAATCGGGCTGCCCTGCAGATATCATGCACTGAGCTGAACTGAGTATGCCTGGACTCTTTTGATTTTGTGTTTTATATTTTGCGCTTTCACTTGTTTTTTTTTGTTCCCATTTACGTGATTTGTTTTGCACGTGGGTGGGTTGATGTTTTTCTTTGAACGGGTTCCATGGTTTTCTCTGTTTTGTGGCTGTCTGTGGGGAAGATGAATCTCAGGGTTGGACACCACATACATACTTTGTTAATTAATGTACTTTGAATCGTTAGAGGGCCAATCCATCTGTATGCCCGAGCCTCAGGTTGTGTGGTGGTGAGATGAGGTTCAACAATTCACTTATCCCATGCTGTCCATTCCTGCCGTCCTGTCACCAGAGCACCATTTACTGTTTTCAATCATGTTCTGGGATCTGGGATTTGCTGCTGAGCTAGGCTACCCTTGAACTGAGCGGCTTGTGAGGCCATTTCAGAGGGCTTTTAAGTGGTAACCACATTTCTGGGTTGTGACAGATAGGACAGGCTAGGTGAGAATAGCAGATTCCCTGCCCCAAAGGGTGTATCAGTGAACTAAATGGGGAGGATGATAGAGATAAACAATAAAATATGAAATCTTACTAGGGGGGTGAATACTCTTTCTAGGCACTGTATGTGCTTGCCCTGGCTTTTAAGTTCCAGCTCATTCACTAAACTAAAGTTACACAGCTACTAATCTGAGAATTGGACTTCGGTCTGAGGAAAGTTACACTAGCTCTCTAGTTTATTGGTCAAGTTACTTAACTGGCCTATTCTAACGGGGTTTAACAGATAACATACTGGAGATGGAGTTTTGTTTTCTGTAAAAGCACTCATCTCCTTCGGAATTGCAGAAAAATCACTATTAGCAATGAAATAAAATAACTAAAATTTAATAAAGGGAAACATATCTAAAACAGGTAAAGATTTAAAAATAATTAAAAACATAATTTTAAAAGAAAATAATTAAAACATCTCTTTCATTTTCTTCGTGATCTGTAGCCTTCAAATGCCACTTGAAGTTAAGGAAGTTTCATTTTCCACACTGACAAGTGATGCAAGATTGAAGTGCTATCATAATTTGAGGAATCCTACTCCCAGCTCTGAGGTTGGACATTTTGAGAGTCCAGAGCAAAATGACAGACTTAATTCAGGAATTTGTTAACAAATTCGGGTCTTGAAGTTCTGATGAACAGCCTTCAGCCTGAAACATTGGATCCTGATGAACTGTGATCATCCCTATACCTCCACAGAGGATGATTGACCCATTGAGTTTGTCCAGCAGTTTATTTTCTGCACCTGAAATATTTACTCTTTCTCCTTCCTTGAATACTGCCTGTCCTGTTGAGAGTTTATGGCATGTTCTGTTATTGTTTCAAAATTTAAGCATATGCAGTTTTTAAAAATTTTTCAGGATCTTTTGAGTGTGCAAGTCTTATCAATTTGGTTGGCTCAATGCTGATAGCTCAGTTTGAAATTGGCAATCACGTGATGTATCCCGTGGTCCCACCAAGTATGTCGGTGGGAGATTGATAAATTAAGCTGGCACCTTTTGTGAAAGAACAGTAGGGAAAGCTCATCTTGCTGATGATAACTATGCAGACAGTTGGGTTCTTATTATGTACATTAGGAGCTTTTGTGGAGGTCCAATTACTATTCTTTAATTCATATCATCTGTGACCATCAATGAATTGTAAAGGAAGGCATAAGCAGAAGAATTTGACTTGGAATTATTTGTCTGACAAGTAAATTTAGTCTGATTCTATTTCAACATCAAAGGTATTGTTAATAAATTTCAAAGGAATGTTTGCAAAAGATGAAGTAGTTGTAATTGCAGACTTCGCTCAGTATCTTGATCAATCTGTCGTCGTCAATCAATCCAGTTGAATGTCCCTATTAATCTTGTTACTACTCTTTGGTTTTGATGCTGTGAGGGATGGATGTAAGGGATCTATGCATGAAAATGCATGATTCACCATCTGCAACAGATGACATCTTGAATTTTGGCTGTGTAGCTCATTAAGAATTATAGCATATGAGAATTACTGTCTATCCATTGCTATAACTGTGTGTTTAAAGGCTTCCAGAAGTTGGTTTGCTGTATAAACATAGTCAATGCAACAGGTACTGTTTTGCACAATAGTAATTTCTATATGCATTACCTTTATCAATTTAAATTATTAGCTACTCTCCAGTATCAGAATCAGAATCAGGTTTATTATCACCGGCATGTGACATGAAATTTGTTAACATAGCAGCCGCAGTTCAATGCAATGCATAATCTGGCAGAGAAAAGAATAATAATACTAATAAATAAAATAAAATATAATAATAAACAAGTAAATGAATTACGTATATTGAATAGATTTTAAAATATGTGCAAAAACAGAAATACTGTATATTAAAAAAAGTGAGGTAGTGTCCAAAGCTCCAATGCCCATTAAGGCATTGGATGGCAGAGGGGAAGAAGCTGTTCCTGAATCACTGAGTGTGTGCCTTCAGGCTTCTGTACCTCCACCCTGATAGTAACAGTAAGAAAAAGGCATGCCCTGGGTGCTGGAGATCCATAATAATGGACACTGCCTTTCTGAGACACCACTCCCTAAAAGTGCTCTGGGTACTTTGTAGACTAGTGCCCAAGATGGAGCTGACTAGATTTACAACCTTCTGCAGCTTCTTTCATTCTGTGCAGTAGCCCCTCCATACCAGACAGTGATGCAGCCTGTCAGAATGCTCTCCACGGTACAGCTATAGAAGTTTTTGAGTGTATTTGTTGACATGCTAAATCTCTTCAAACTGCTAATAAAGTATAGCCGCTGTCCACACAGTCATGTGTATACAGAGAGTAGAGCAGTGGGCTAGGCACACACCCCTGAGGTGCGCCAGTGTTGATCGTCAGCGAGGAGGATATGTTATCACCAATCCGCACAGACTGTGGTCTTCCGGTTAGGAAGTCGAGGATCCAATTACAGAGGAAGGTACAGAGGCCCAAATTCTGCAACTTCTCAATCAGGATTGTGGAAATGATGGTATTAAATGCCGACCTATAGTCGATGAACAGCATCCTGACGTAGGTGTTTGAGTTGTCTAGGTGGTCTAAAGCCGTTTGGAGAGCCATTGAGATTGAGTCTGCCGTTGACCTATTTTGGTGATAGGCAAATTGCAATGGGTCCAGGTCCTTGCTGAAGCAGGAGTTCAGTCTAGTTATAGCCAACCTCTCAAACCATTTCATTACTGTCGATGTGAGTGCTACCAGGCGATAGTCATTAAGGCAGCCCACATTATTCTTCTTAGGCACTGGTATGATTGTTGCCTTTTTGAACTAAGTGGGAACTTCTGCCCGTAGCAGTAAGAGGTTGAAAATGTCCTTGAATACTCCCGCTAGTTGGTCAGCACAGGTTTTCAGAGCCTTACGAGGTACTCCATTGGGAACTTCTGCCTTGAGAGGGTTCACTCTATTTAAAGACAGTCTAACATTGGCCTCTGAGACAGAGATCACAGGGTCATCAGGTGCAGCAGGGATGTTCACAGCTGTAGATGTGTTCTCCCTTTCAAAGTGTGCATAGAAGGCATTGAGTTCATCTGGTAGTGAAGCATCGCTGCCATTCATACTACTGGGTTTCGCTTTGTAGGAAGTAATGTCTTGCAGACTTTGCCAGAGTTGCCGTGCATCTGATACCACCTCCAACCTTGTTCAAAATTGTCTCTTCGCCCTTGAAATAGCCCTCCGCAAATCATAGCTGGTTTTCTGGTACAGGCCTGGGTTGCCAGACTTGAATGCCACAGATCTAGACCTCAGCAGACAACATACCTTCTGGTTCATCCACAGCTTTTGGTTTGGGAATATACAGTATGTCTTTGTGGGCACACGCTCATCCATACTGGTTTTAATGAAGTCAGTAACAACTGCAGCATACTCATCCAGATTCAAAGATGAATCCCTAAATATAATGCAGTCCGCCGATTCAAAGCAGTCCTGTAGGCGCTCCTGTGCTTCCCTTGTCCAAACCTTCTTGGTCCTCACTGCTGGTGCTGCAGTCTTCAGTCTCTGCCTATACTCAGGGAGTAGAAGTACAGCCAGGTGATCAGACTTCCCGAAGTGAGGGCATGGAATAGCACGGTAGGCATTCTTGTTGGTGGTGTAGCAATGGTCCAGTGTGTTGTTTCCCCTGGTATTTCAAGTGATCTGTCGATGGTAATTGCTTAGTGATTTTCTCAGACTGGCCTTGTTAATTTCTCCCAAAATGATGGTGAAGGCCTTAGGGTGTGCTGTTTTGTGCATGTTGATCCCATAGCTCAGATTATCTAAAGCCTGCTTGACATTGACCTGAGATGGAATGTAAACTGCCACCAAAATGACCCCAGAGAACTCCTGTGGTAGGTAAAAAGGACAACACCTTACTGCTAAATACTCCAGGTCTGGTGAGCAGAATTGGGACTGTACTGATATATTTGTGCACCAAGAAGAGTTGATCATGAGGCATACTCCTCCACCTCTGCTTTTGAGAGACTCTATAGATCTATCCTGACGGTGTATAGTAAACCTATCGATCTGAATTGCTGCATCCAGTACAAAAGGGGTTAACCAGGATTCAGTGAAACAAAGGACACATGCGGTCCTAATGTCCCTTTGATTCAGCACCTTGGCTCTGAGATCATCGATTTTATTCACTAGAGACTGCACGTTCGTCAGCAAGATAGTTGGTAGAGGGAGTTTAAAACCCTGTTTCCTTAAATGCGCTTGTAGTCCTGATCTACAACTGCGCTTCCTCCAAGGTTTTCTCCGTGGGCAATTCTGACCACAGACTGTATTGTTTTTGTCGGTTTTAAGCAGTGTCAGTGGGTTTAAATGCATGAGACAAAGATATTTCAGAATTAGAATCAGGTTTAATATCACCGGCATATGTCGCAAAATTTGTTAACACTGCAGCAGCAGTACAATGTAGTACATGATAATATAGGAAAAAACTGTGAATTACAGCAAGTATATGCAGGAAATGTATGTCAAATAGTTAAATTAGTAGTGCAAAAACAGAAGTAACTAAGTAGTGAGGTAGTGTTCATGGTTTCATTGTTCATTCAGAAATCAGATGGCAGAGGGAAAGAAGCTGATCATGAGGCACTGTATGTGTGCTGTCTGGCTTCTGTACCTTCTTCCTGATGATAACAGTGAGAAGAGGGCACGTTCTGGGTGGTGGGGGTCCTTAATAATGGATGGCACCTTTTTGAGGTACTGCTTCATGAAGATATCTGGGATACTATGGAAGCTAGAACCCATGATGTAGATGACGAAGTTTACAACTCTCTGCAGCTTACTCTGATCCTGTGCAGTAGCAACCCCGCTACCCTGTCCATACCAGGTGGTGATGCAGCCAGTCAGAATGCTCTCCATGGTACATCTGTAGAAATTTCCAAGTGTTTTAGGTGACTCTGGGCCTGAATCTGGATGATGGACACAAGTAGTGATCTTTTTTCCTGTTGGCACATGGGGTGATGTCAGTTGAACTGGAACCATGAGGCAAATGGAAATCAAAGCGCTTTCATTCTATTTTAAACTGCCTATGTGAATAAAGAGGACCAGACAAAAATAAAGATGTTACTGTATCTCATTGCTTGCGAGGAGAGAGAATTGTACCAACTATAGCTCCTTCAAATGGAACCCCAGAGAATTCGTTGTTCACATTAAAAGCTGAATATGACCTGCTTAACTGAAACAGTTGACCATTACCGCACTTCACTCTACACCAGAAGCCGAGTGAATCAATTGATATTTTCTTAACAGAGCCACAATTGTTAGCAGATAACTGCAGACCTGAAGGATTTCCTCATTGGTGATTGAGTTATTTATAGACACTTGCTATCCAGCCAAAGGCATCAGAGAGGGCTAACTCTAGAAAACTGCACACAATTGTACAAAGTCGTGGTCTCATCTGAAGCTAAACAGGGATATTAGATTGGTAAAATTAAAACAATGTGTGTGGTAAGCCTGAGGCAAAAATAGCACAGGATAGGCATCGCCAAGGCTGTTTCAGTGTTCCAAGGATGGCGATGTGAAGAACTGAGAAAAAAAAATCCCCTCAGCCACTCTCAGGGCTGCTGTACCTACTGTAAGTGTGGACCATTCTCCGCTCCTCCCGCTTGGGAATCACCAGAGCTGTCTTCAGGTTCATAAGGGGATCCAAGATGGAGCGGGTCAGACGGGTCACAATGCACAAGTGCTTGGACAATGGAGGCAAAAACGTACCCAGTGCTGCCCTTTCCATGATGACCACATTTGTGTGTGGCTGCGTCAGGCTGAGTGTGTGATGCACTATCAATTACTCCAAAAGACTGGAGGTAGAGTAAATACTGAAAGGCTTTTATTAGCAGTAAAATGTGACCTCGACCATGCTGAGTATCTGCCCTGGACTGAGAGAGGAGCAGTGGCCCAATCACCTTTATTCAGGGGTCTGGGGGAGGAGCCACAGGAGCAGTCAGCAGAGGGGCGTGTCCAGACAGGTAACCCAGGTACAACATATATAAATGGTTTACCACAGTGTGGATCCTAAATACGTAGGTACCAAATGCCACTGTGTGCCAAGGTTCTATCTGTCCCTGGTGATGCGAAAGATGGGTCTGGCCCCATTGCCATGCCATGTCTCAGTCAGATGCACATTTGCCACACCTCCTGTCCTTCGTTGAAAAGTTCTTCTGGACCACAAGGCCAACAGGCAGTGGTCAGCCCAGAACATTTTGCAGACACTGTAGGAGAAGGACTCGATGGACACTGTAGGGTGGTTTTAAGAGCAGACTGTCCAAATCATCTGTCAAAATTTCGCAACACTAAACCTCATCAACAGGCACCAGGACCTTGTGTGGCTGGCAGTGAGAGGGACCATCCCAGTCTGATTCTTCCTGCGTGCCCGGAGCATCACTCCCACAGCCGGTGCCTGTGGGGTGACTGTGGTGAGAAAGAGACAGTAGCTCACCTCTTTGCAGACAGTGACTTTGCAAAGAATGGGTGGCGCTGGCAGGTCATCAGCTAGGTGAAAAACGCTCTTTGCTCAGCCCAAAACTTGCTGGTCAGCCAGGACACTGAGATGTCCGTGCCAACTGGCACATTCCAGGCTGCCGGAGTACGTGCTGAGGGACGCACTGAAGCTTGGTGCAGCCACCGCAAGGGCTCGGTGGGGAACGACAGTAGTGCAAGGTTCTTCTCCTCTTGGAGAGGAAGGGTCCAGCTGGGGGGAGGAAGGCCCTCAATTATTGTAGTATACCACCCCAGAGTGCCACATTTGTGGCAACAGTATAAATGTAAGAGAGCAGTATGAAAAGCATTGACTATGTATATAAAGAATGAAAGGGCAATGGACAGTTTATTCTTGTACATAATTTTTATTGTCAATAACATTTATTTTGTTTAATAAGAAAATGGGATCCTACCACCAAACACATCAGTACCTACCTCACTCTCCGCTTTCCGCAGAATTGCTCTCCCCATTGGCCATTCATCTCTCTCCACTAATCTCCCTGCTGACCCTTGTCCCTGTAAGCAGAAAAGTTCTACATCTGCCCGTTCACCTCCTTCCTCGCCTCCATTCAGGGTCCCAAACAGTCCTTCCAGGTGAGGCTACACTTCATCTGTGAGAGTATCGGGGTCATCAATTATGTCTGGTGCTCCCAGTATGGTCTCCCTACATCAGTGAGATCCAGTGTAGATTGGGAGACTGCTTAGTCCAGTATCTTCACTCCATCCACAACAAGCAGGTTTTCTGGTAGCCAACCATTTTAATTCCAATCTCCATTCACATTTGAACATGCTGATCCATGGCCTCCTCTACTACACAATGAGGCTGCTCTCCGGTTGGGGGAAAAACACCTCATATTCCATTTCCAACCTGCTGGCATGAACATTGATTTCTCTAACTTCTGGTAATTTTTCCCCATTCCCCTTACCTTTTCTTCCATTCCCACTCTAGTTCCCCTCTTACTTCTCTCTTCTCCTCACCTACCTATCACCTCCCCCAGGGGGCACTCTTCCTCCCTTTCTCCTATGGTCCATTCCCCTCTCCTATCAGATTTCTTCTTCTTCAGCCATTTAACATTTTCACCAATCAGCTCCCAGCTTCTCACTTCATCCCCCTCACCCACCTTCTTTCCCTTTCACTGGGCTTCACCTTTCACCTTCTCACTTGTACTCCTTCCACTTCTCCTTCTCCACTTTCTTATTCTGGCTTCCTCCCTGTTACTTTCCAGTCCTGGTGAAGCGTCTCAGCCTGAAACATCAACTGTTTATTTCTTTCCATATATGCTGCCTGACCTGCTGAGGTCCTCCTGGCATGTGTGATATTGAAACACTAATTTTTCTTGCAAAAGTTGGGATCCCAATAACAAACAGATTGTGTTAAGTTATCATAGCTCTTCTGCAAGTTAATCCTCCCTAAAGTGCTACAAATGTACCTCCACTGAATGAATTTTTTGGGCTTTTTAACAGATTAGGCCTGTCTTCCAATGTAATAACAGCACAGTGTGACCTCATTTGCCCAAAAAGAAATTAAATTTGCAGTATGTTATGATCACTTTTGCTGCTGTCTACTGTCTACCTTTTACTGAAATTCGAAATTCATTGTTGTCACTTGCATGAGCCGCACATTGATGTAGTTGAAGTGAGTCTGCTTAAAAATCAAGCACTGCACTGTATCTGAAATAAATATGCAGTTTGAAATTGTAACCATCACTGCCTGTTCAAGTTTATGAAATTGACAGTATTGTCATTTCAGCAGGAAAATGCAAGCAGTGTGACTTTTTTTTTGAAAGGAATCAAATCCAGTGTTGCTTCATATTTGTCATATTGAAGGTAATGTGCCTTGTAGATCAAAATATGTTAACATATTCAAGTAGACAGCACACTGCAGACAGTTTAGAATTACCCATTTAACACATTGTATTCAAAATTAACTTGTGGATTTATTTGCAACACAAAATTGGGCCAATTTGTTATTGAGCTTTCACTTTTCCTTCTCAGGTATTTCACTACTATGCTAGTGATTGGAGACATGCCAAAGATCCTTGATGATTTGTTAATAAGTATGGCCTTGTTTCCTCATCTTGTTGGTTATGCTCTATAAAGCACAGTCAAAGGAAAAGTCCACCAATTGAAAACTATGTTATGGGATAAAAAATATTTCCTTTCACATTAAGGACCGGCATATTTTTAAGAGAAGTTGCTTTCCAGCATGTTAAATAATCACATTTATTTCATCATTAGCTGTTTATAGTCATGCATATAATCAGCCTTTATTATTATAGAGTTCCAGTATGCACAGTTGCTTTTTTAAAATTGCTGGATGTACAAAAGTCATGGAGAAAGAAGCAATAAGTTTCTCGATCTCTGACCTTCTAAATTGTGAAAGAGAGATGAAACATTTGTGTCAGTCTTGGAGAGGGTGGGGAAGAGATAGGCAGAATAAAGGGAATATCTTTGGTCGGATGAGACCAAGTTAGTTAATGGGGGACAATTATAGACGCATCAAGCTTCTCTATCTGTGTAATCTGTTGCAAATAACAAAGCTAGGGGATATGCCCAGCTGGCTCTTCAGTTCAAACAGAATACAGAAAACTGAGCCAAAGTACGTTCAAATAGAAATAGCAAGCTCTGACACAGGCACAAAGTAAGATTGAGTTATCAAAAACAAATTTTTTTGCTTAGGTATTTCAATAGCTGAGTCAAACTACTACACTAGTGTTTAGAAATACGCTGAAGTTCCATTATAATTTAATAATGAATGTTGAATAGGTCAACACTTCATAGCAGTTATGCTTTATAAAGCACATGGAGAATTCACTATTGAGTTCAAAAGGCTGCAATGTGCCTAGAAAAATCATAAAGTGTTCCTCTTCAAACTTCTGTTTGGCATCGATGTTGCCATGCAAGCAGTAATATCAGAGAAGGCGTGGAATGGTTACTTAAAGCAGCAGGCAAGTCAAAGTGATTATCTGGTTTGCATTTGGTTTCTCCGATGAGGAGGAAACCATGTTTTGATCACCAAATGCAAATCATCAGTTTGGAAGTGCAAGCGAATCGCTTCAACAAACTCAATTGCTGGCAACTGACTTCTGAATATTCTTTTTTTATTTCAGATTTTCAAATTCTGAAGTTTATTAATTTTGTTATAGCATTTTAAATCTGACAGTTTAGTTCATGTTGTGGTGACTCAGAGTGAATGATTTACTATAGGTTTCTATGTATAGACGCTGAGAAATTGGACCTGTGTATGGATGAGTAGCTTGTGTGTGATGTGCGGAAGAAAGCGTTTTGGAATCCATTTGTGACTTTATGAAACTAGCCCAAGGATGTCTCGACACAGTTCACCTGAACTCAGCTAACATTTGTCTGGATTATCTATAAGAAAGATACAGCATCACTGTCTTATGCAAAATGCTGCAATTATTCCAGTGGCTTGGAGCTGTTTATGTCACACATGGGAGAGTACTGTATCCTCCTTCCCCCTCCTCTTTCATCTTCTGCTGCAGTCTTTAAAGCATCTTGACTGGTTGCTGTGGAGAGGGTTCCACAGAGCATTTCTGGTAATAACTGTTGCAATGTCTGCAGGGAGCTTTCATTGGTCACTTAACGATTTAAAATGTTCTGGAGATCTTCGGGTGAAGAACCATAATAACAATTTGTAGGAATTTCACCAATTTTCTGCGGAGACTGGGTGCTGGGAATAATGCAGACATGATTTGGTGGACCAAGAGGGTGCCAACATCAATTTTTTTGGCAATAGACATCCATAACTGATTGTGGATTACAGGAGGAATGGAGACAGGCTCATCCCGATCAACATCAATGGGAATGCAGTTGAGAGGATGAGTAGTTTCAAATTCCTCAGTATACACATCACTGAAGATCTCACCTGGACTGTACACACTGGCTGTGTGGCAGAAAAAGCACAACAGTGTCTCTTCCACCTCAGGCGACTGAAGAAGTTCGGCATGAGCCCCCAAATCCTTCTACAGGGGCACCATTAACAGCATCTTGACTAGCTGTATCACTGCCTAGTACAGGAACTGCATGAACCTTGATTGCTGGGCACTGCTGGGAGTGTTATGGACAGCTCAGCGCATCTGTGGATGTAAACTTCCCTCCAATGAGGATAATTACAGCAGTAGGTGCGTAAAGAAGGCCTGGCTGATCATTGGTGATACCAGTCACCCCAACTATAAACTGCTTCAGCTGCTTCTGTTTGGCAAACAGTACCGCAGCGTTAAAGCCAAGACCAACAGGCTATGGAACAGCTTCCTTCTACAAGCTATTAGACTTTTAAATTTGTATGTCTGTACATTGCGATGGAGTCATAATGCTATGATACTTAATCCCTCATGTTATGGGATGGATGTAAGATTTAAATAAGTTCAATTCAATATTGTTAAATTGCATATCTTGATCCAAAGGTTCATTTCTTATCAAAGCAATTATCCATATACAACTCTGAAATTTGTCTTTTCCAGATAGCCACAAAACAAAGAAAGAACATGAAAGTCATTCGGAGAGAAACATCAAAACCACCCTCTCGCTCTTCCAAAAAAGTACAGCGACATGATCATCAACCCCCAAAATGCCTCCCTTCGCACAAAACAAAACAGGAGCATTAACCCCCAAAAAAGCAAGCCGGCTCCCACACAAAAAAACTAACAAAACACAACAGAATATCAAGCCCCAAATCCCCTCCCCTCACACAACAAAACAGAAAAGGAATGGGCCATAAAAGACACAGAATATAAAAGCCATAAGTCTGAAATTGTCCACAGTTCATAAACGCAATAGTTTCATCCATAAATGCAAAACCACAATACCGTCTTCGATATCACCGACATTCATCGAAAGAGAGGGTCACCACATAAAGCAGAGATGCCTACCCACGCATCAATAGGCCACTCACAAAATCAGTCTCGCCAGCAATCCAAAGGAAAGCAGTCAGTACTGAACTCTCCCTGGCCTTCCGCATTCTCCTCGATGTTTCAGTCTGCTTCAACACTCTAATTAGGGTTTAATGGATGCTGTGACCTGCAAAATGGAGTCGAACATTGGCTTGCGCCCCATCTCGAGGTTTCTTCGCTTTGTGGCAGTCTGAATCTGTGCTCGCTTTCCCAGAGTCTTCTCAGAGACATTGAAGAGCTAAATCGCTCAACCAGTTGTAAAAATAAAGTCCCTACACAACTTCAGAATCTGAATTTGGTTTATGATTACTGACGTATGTCATGGAATTTGTTGTTTTGCAGCAATACATGCAATATACTATAAATTATAAAAACTATATGAATGTGATAAATGAGTAACGTTTATGGGTTCAGAAATCTGATGGCAGAGGGGAAGAAGTTGTTCATAAAACAAGGAGTGTGTGCCTTCAGGCTTCTGTACTTCCTTTCTGAAAGGAGTAATGATAAGAGGGCAAGCAGTTAGATGGTTCTCCACAGTACAATTGTTGAAAATGGCTGGAGTCTTGATTGGATCTACCAAATCTCCTTAAACTCCTAATGAAATATAGCCCCCGGTGTGCCCTCTTCGTAATTGCTTCAATATGTTGGGCTCAGATTAGATCTTCAGAGATGTTGAAATCTAGGAACTTGAAACCGTTCCCTTTTTCCACTGCTGACCCCTCAATGAGGACTGGTGTGTGCTCCCTCGATTTCCTCTTTGTAAAGTCCGCAATCAATTCTTGGTTCCACTGATGTTCAGTGCAACCTCACAGTATCAGATTGAGTTCTGAAAGCCTTCTCACCACCATCTGAGATTCTGCCAACAACAGTTGTGTCATTGGTGAATTCATAGATGGTATTTGTGCTGTGGCTAGTTACATAGTCAAGTGTGTAGAGAGGATAGAGCAGTGGGCTAAGCCTACATCCTTGAGGTGTGCTTTTGCTGATTATCGGTGATGAAGAGTTGTTGCTTCCGATCCGCACTGACTGTGGTCTCCTGACAAGGAAGTCAAGGATCCAGTTGCAGAGAGCTTGAAGCATATTGATTAGTCTTGAAACATGGTGTTGAATGTTGAGCTGTAATCAATAAACAACAGCAATAGGTATTGTGTCGTCTAGGTAGTCCAAGGCTGAGTGAAGAACCCATAGAGTTTACATTGGATTGGCACAGTGTTGCAGCTAGTGAAGCTGCAATCTCACAGTGCCAGCATGCATTCCCCGTCTCTGGTGATGTCTGTGCATCTGTGCAGCATTTGCCCTTTCTCTCTGCTTCTTCAAAGTCACTAAAACGTACATGCTGGTAGGTAAATGGCCAAATATGATGCAAATATGAGGAAAATAAAGTGGGATTAGTGTAAATTGGTGCTTGATGGTTGGTACAGAGCAGGTGGACTGAAGGGCCCATTCCATGCTGTTTGATGTAATCTCCACATTGTGTTGTGCTGAACATGATTACATTTCAGTATGAGTGCATCCAGAGTCCCTCAGAAATGCATCACCAGCCTAATACACATGTGCAATATATTTTCCCAGACAAAGTCCTTCTCCTACTTGGATCCCTGATAGTAAAGATGCACTGCTGAGCTTTGCTTATTGTCCTGCTTGTTATTAACTTCAGAAGTGGGCTGAGAAGTGGCAGATGGAGTTCAACCCGGAGAAGTGTGAGGTGGTACACTTTGCAAGGACAAACTCCAAGGCAGAGTGCAAAGTAAATGGCAGGATACTTGTTAGTGTGGAGGAGCAGAGGGATCGGGGGGGTACATGTCCACAGATCCCTGAAAGTTGCCTCACAGGTAGATAGGGTAGTTAAGAAAGCTTATGGGGTGTTAGCTTTCATAAGTCGAGGGATAGAGTTTAAGAGTCACGATGTAATGATGCAGCTCTATAAAACTCTGGTTAGGCCACACTTGGAGTACTGTGTCCAGTTCTGGTCGCCTCACTATAGGAAGGATGTGGAAGCATTGGAAAGGGTATAGAGCAGATTTACCAGGATGCTGCCTGGTTTAGAGAGTATGGATTATGATCAGAGATTAAGGGAGCTAGGGCTTTACTCTTTGGAGAGAAGGAAGATGAGAGGAGACATGATAGAGGTGTACAAGATAATAAGATGAATAGATAGAGTGGATAGCCAGCGCCTCTTCCCCAGGGCATCACTGCTCAATACAAGAGGACATGGCTTTAAGGTAAGGGGTGGGAAGTTTAAGGGGGATATTAGAAGAAGGTTTTTTACTCAGAGAGTGGTTGGTGCGTGGAATGCACTGCCTGAGTCAGTGGTGAAGGCAGATACACTAGTAAAGTTTAAGAGACTACTAGACAGGTATATGGAGAAATTTAAGATGGGGGCTTATATGGGAGGCAGGGTTTGACGGTCGGCACAACATTGTGGGCCGAAGGGCCTGTACTGTGCTGTACCTTTCTATGTTCTATGTTCTATGTTTCTTTTGTTGCTTAGGAGAAAGTTTATTTCTGAATATTATTGGATCCTTACTGACAATTCCTTACTGTTATCATTGACCATGCTAGTTTCACCAAAGTATTGACATTGTGTATTATTTCCAGAGAGAAAAAAAAGATTGTGCAGAGTAGCAATACCTCAGTTACCTATTTCTCTTCCATAGAGGGTAAAACAAATGCAGAAAATGTTAGACTCATGCCTGCACTTCATCAGATTGCCGAACAATTATTTTATTGGCCAACAAATCTAAAAGCATTAATAGGTTACCAGTAATAATAATAGTGTATTATTGTTGTGTGCACTGAAATACAGTGAAAGGCCTTTTTTGCATCCTATTCAGACAGATAATTCCATGACAGTACAAAAGAAAAGCAATGATGTATGTAGTCTTACAGAAAAAGTGCAATGCAAGTAGACAAATCAAATGCAAGGACCAAAAAGCTGTAGACTGAGAGATCAAGACTTCATCTTTAGCATATAATATGTCCATTCAAGAGATTTTTATCGGTGGAGACAGAACCTGTTCTTAATTTTGGTGGTACGTGTTCTCAAGCCTTTGTATCTTCTGCTCAATGAGGAAGGGAGAAGAAATAATGATCAGGGTGGGAGGGATTTTAGATTAAGTTGGCTTCTTTTCCAAGGCAGTGAAAGCGCAGACAGAGCTTGTTAGAGTGATTTTTGTGTTTAGCACATATAGCAAAAAACTTCAACCACCAATATTCAAATCTGAATATAGACTGTAGATTAAATTTTAAATGCAGCTCTGAACAATAGGTTGCCAAAAGCATTGAATCACAGACCAGACAATGCTGATTAAAATTCATTTAGATGTCTCACAAGATCACAAGACAAAGGAGCAGAAATAGACCATGCAGTCCATCGAGTCTTCTCTGCCACTCCACCATGAGCTAAACTATTCTCCCATCTAGTTCCAATTCCCGGCCTTTTCCCCCATATCCCTTGATACTCTGACTAATTAGATACCTATCAATCTTCTCCTTAAACACCCTCAATGATCGGGCCTTCACAGCTGTATGTGGCAACAAATTCCATAAATCCATGACCCTCTGGCTAAAAAAAATTCTCCTCATCTCTGTTTTAAATGGGTACCCTCTAATTCTAAGACTGTGGCCTCTTGACCTGGACTCACCCACCAAGGCAAACAGCTTTTCCACATCTACTCTGTTCAACCCTTTCAACATTTGAAATGTTTCTATGAGATCCCCTTTCATTTTTCTATACTCTAATGAATACAGTCCAATAGCCGACAAATATTCCTCATATGTTAGCCCCAGCATTCCAGGAATCATCCTCGTAAATTTTCTCTGAACTCTCTCCAACATCAGAACATCCCTTCTAAGATAGGGGGCCCAAAACCGCACATGGTATTCCAGATGAGGTCTCACCAGTGCCCCATACAGCCTCATCAACACCTCCTTACTCTTATACACTATTCGTCTTGAAATGAATGCCAACATAGCATTCGCTTTCCTTACTGCCAATCCAGCCTGGTGATTAACCTTTAGGGTATCCTGCACGAGGACCCCCCCATGTCCCTTTGCACTTCTGATTTTTGAACTTTCTCCCCATCTAAATAATAATCTGCCTGATTATTTCCTCTCCCAAAATATACAACCGTACATTTCTCAACATTGTATCTCATCTGCCATTTCTTTGCCCACTCTCCTAAACTGACTAAGTCTCTCTGCAACCTTTCCGTTTCTTCAACACTTGCTGCTCCTCCACCTGTCTTGGTGTCATCCGCAAACTTAGTCACAAAACCATTTAATCCATAATCTAAATCATCGATATACATTGTAAAAAGAAGCGGCCCCAACACTGACCCCTGTGGAACACCGCTAGTAACCGGCAACCAATCAGAATAGGATCCCTTTATTTCCACCCTTTGTTTTCTGCCTATCAGCCAATGCTCCACCCATTCCAATATCTTTCCTGTAATTCTATGGGCTGTCATCTCATTAAGCAGCCTCTTATGCCTCACCTTATCGAAAGCCTTTTGAAAATCCAAATACACAACATCCACAGCCTCTCCCTTATCAATCTTATTTGAGATTACCTCAAAAAATTCCAATAGGTTGGTGAGACCTTCCTGAAACCATGCTGACTTGGGCCTATCTTGTCATGCACCTCGAGGTATTTCATAACCTCGTCCTTGAGGGTCGACTCCAATAACTTTCCATCTACAGATGTTAGACTAATAGGTCTGTAATTTTCCTTTTGCTGCCTCCCTCCTTTCATAAACAGCAGAACTACATTTGTGACCTTCCAGTCCTCCGGAACCATGCCAGAGTCTATTGATTCCTGAAAATTCATTTACAATGCCTCCACAATCTCCAAAGCCACGTCCTTTAGAACCCATGGGTGCACCTCATCCGGTCTGGGAGACTTATCTATTCTTAGTCCATTTAGCTCCCCAAGCACTTTCTCTCTAGTAATCTTGACTGTACCTAATTGTATTCCCCGAGACCTCTGGCTATCAGGTATATGGCTACTGTCTTCCACTGTGAAGACTGATGCAAAATACTCATTTAGTTCCTTTGCCATCTCTTTGTTACCCATTATAATTTCTCCAGCATCATTTTCAATCCGTTCTATATCTACCCTTGTCACTCTTTTACTCTTCAAATATTTAAAAAAACTCTTGGTATCCTTTTTTATGTTATTTGCCAACTTCCTTTCATAATTCATCTTTTCTTTCCTTATGACCTTCTTAGTTTCCTTCTGTAAGTTTTTAGAAGTCATCCAGTCCTTAGTTTTCCCACTAATTTTTGCTTCCTGGTACGCCGTCTCTTTTGCTTTTATTTTAACCTTAACCTCTCTCATTAGCCACATTTATGCCATTTTTCCATTCATGATTTTCTTTTTTCTTGTCTGTGATGTGAGTGCAAATCGGGAGCTGTGAAGTTTGTGTGTAGTTTGAAAGAAAGCATTGTGGATGCATTGCAAATATAGAATTGTCATATGATGTTTAGCACATAAAATGTCAGGTAACATTGGACCAGCCAGACCTTTACCCCCAAGAGGGTCTCAATATGATGCCTGCAGTATCTTGTTTTGGTGAATAAGGAGGTTGCTTCATATCTATCAGTACTTTTCGCTGGTGACTTCAGTCATGCATCAACAGAGCTCATGGAGGGGAGGCAGTTTTTTTTCCCTTTGTGATGGATTGGGCTGTGTTTGTAATTCTCTGCAATTCCTTGTGATCTTGGGCAGTACAGTTGATATACTAAACTGTGGTGCATCCAGATAAGAGGCTTTCTATGATGCATCTGTATTCAAAATGACCATTCTTGAACGAGATAGATTTTACACAGCAGGTCTGTAAACCACTTCAGAATCTGAGATATAGGGGTTGTCTCAATGAGTGATCATGGCTTCTTCCTGAAGTCCCTGCATCCATGGTTGGATAGAAGCTTCTGTGGGGTCACATTGAAATAGATAAGAATATTTTGGAATTTTAATGACTGTATGAAATTGAACATTATTATTGATTTTTAGAAGAATTGAAGATCAAAGTAGTAGGTTATGCATCAGTTTTATCGAACATTTGTGAAACCATATCTGGAGAAATGTGTTCAGTGTTAGTCTCCTTATTTAAGGAAGAATGCTGATGCATTGGAAGGTATTCAGCATAGAATCACTGGAATAATGCATGATATGAGCTGATTGCCTGTTGAAGAAAGACTGGTTAGACTTGGTTTCTATCTGCTGGAGTTCAGAAGAGCAAGAGAAGACTTGATTGAAACATTTTAGATCATGATAAATCCTGACAGTGTGTTTGTGGAAAAGAAAAACTTGTACTAAGCAACTTTGTATAAGTTTCTCCCGGCTTGTGGGAGAATACAGAATTTGGGATCTGGGTTTCAAAATAAGGGGTTGTCCATTTAAAATAAAAAAGCAGAAAGTTTTTTTTATCTCTGTGGGCTGTGATCTTTGGAACTCAAGTTCCTCAACACACAGTGGAAAGAGAGTCTTTGCATATTTTTAAGACAGCCGTAGATTCTTAATAAGCAAGGGAGGGAAAAAATACCAGATTGATGGAAATAGGAAATAGAGATTTGAGGCTCCATTAGGGCAGGCATAATTTCACGAAATGACTGAAAAAGCTTGAGGGACTAAATGGCCTATATACTGTACATGTTCATATGACCTTGATGGGGTAAGATATTGCAATGTTCCAGCAGTTAAAAAGTATCACCAGTGAATAAAAAATGAAAGAAAAGAAAGTTGATATTTATTTGAGTCATGATCTTAAGGAATTCTATGACATTATCCCATGATCCCTGAATGTCTTCAGAGTCTTAGATCTTTGGGAAGCTATCAAGGATGGAAGCCTTGGAGACACATGTCTTTTATTACCTTAGTGATGCCCTATTAGATCTTTGACCTCATAAATATACATGTTTCCTATAACAACTGCAAGATTTAAAATTTGCCTGTACCAATTATCTTCATCTGCCATAATTTGCCTTCTCTGTCAAAACATCCATAGCTCCAAAAATCCCACTGGGTTACTGAGGAATCTTGGAGTCACTTTGTGATCAATAGCTGGTTGACAGCTTGCAGGAGTATGAAATACTCTCGCCCAGCTAAGTGAAGTTTCAGAGGGAACACAAGGCAATGATTGCAAATGGGTCAAGGGGCGAATTCGAGTGTGAAAGCAACCCCAACCCCTCCCACCCTGCTATCACTCAGAACTCAAGCTGAACATATGTTGAATCTTGACATTTAATTATGGCATCACATTTCTGAATTTTCCAGTGCATATTGCTGGTAGGGTGAAGCAAATCTAAGGTTTGTTACACGTACTGCAGGGTTGTGGTGTTACTAAATTGACAGGGTCTTGCAGCAACTCGGGCATCTTTCCAAATATATTGAACTTCTCGCAGAATTCTCCAAAACTCTTTTTACTCAACTCAGCGCCAGATCAGCTCAGTAGGTTACAAAGCATTGATAGGTCTAGAATCACTTGTCGGTCTGAATAAACTCCTCGAAGTACACTGATAAGCCAGAGGAACTATTACAACAATTTAGCCATTTTATGATCAGTACTATTACCTCATCATTTAAGATTCAGTTTATTATGTAATTTGAAGCTTCCTTATGAGATTTGAACACCTGTCTCCAAATCCATGGCCTAAATCCAAACCTAGTCCATGATGTTGTTGTAAACACTCTTTGTATATTGCCTGACCAATACACCCAAATCATAACATACTCCTTATAACATGTATCAAGCTATCATGAAAACCAGCCTCCCCTACACCGATTCCATCTGCACTTCTCACAACCTCATAAAATCTACCAGCATAATCAAGGACCCATCCCATCCTGGTCATTCTCTCTTCTCCTCCCTCCTATCAGGCAAAGGATACAAAAACTTGCGAATGTGTGCTAATATACTCAGCTGATAACCTGCTGTTATAAGACTCTTGAATGGACCTCTTATATGCTGAAAGATAAACTCTTGATCTCCCACTCTACACTTGATTTGTTGACCTGCAATACACTTTCTCTATATCTGTAACATGATATTCTGTGTTTTTTTCTCTTTTGTTCTATTTTAATGTGCTTGTATATGGAATGATCTAACTGAATGCCTTGTAAACAAAACCTTTACACTGTATTTTGGTACATGTGACAAAAATAAACCAATTAACAATTATTCTTTAAAAATACAATTTGCTCTTCAGTTGGAGATCTCAGTTTGTATTCTAAAACTCCTTGATGAAAATTATAAGCAATGATCATGGTATCCACTGAGCTTGCCTTGTACAAGTTTTCTTTTAGCTCTAACAAAAGGCGAACTTGAACCTTTGAGCAACATACACAAAATGCTGGAGGAATTCAGCAGGTCAGGCAGCATCTATGGAGGGAAACAACCATTGATGTTTTGGCCCAAGACCCTTCATTAGGACTTCAAGATTTCCTGCATCTGCAGCATCTCTTGTGAACTTGAAACTTTAATGTTTGTTTCAAATCCATTCCACCACATAATCCCAACTCCAACATTTTGTCCTTTGGATGTCTGAGGCTTGCTATCAGTGATTAAAATCTTCCATTGGGCAGGTTAATTGTCAAAAGGCCATCAGTGCTAATAGCTCGTCAAGAGTTTGCTGATAAAGCCTGACAATCAGTTTTCATCCTTCTCCAGATTGGCTTTCTGCTTGAAGGGAAATAAAACTGGCTTGCACATGCTCAGAATATTTTCTACCCCCATAAAATGTCAATAACTCTGACAACTGTTTTTGCAAATTTGGTTACTCATAAAATGATAAATACTGCAAAAAAATTTATAGAATATAAATTTAAAAAATTGGTCAAAGTTGATCACACTTTACCTCAATTAAACTATTGCAATTTTTTTTACTTTAAATAAAAATGTTCCTTTATCCATGGCATCAAGTTATAGGAAGTACAAATGTCCTTGGTGAGTGAAAATTCCTTGAATGACTGAAGAGATAGGATTGTTATGTCAACTTTATCCAAATAAAAGATCAAAGATATCACTTGATGGACATGAGATGAGATGGAGACCGTGATCTTGGTTCACCTTCAGTGTCATTGATATATTATGGCTCTGTGTAACAGAGTGCTCAGTGCATTCTGCACTGCAGCATTTAATCCATGATCACCAGTTGTATTGGATTCTGTCACAATTGTACAATAACACCATGTCAAGATTTTTTGATTCCAAATGTTCAAAAATATTTGCATTCAATCAAACTGCAAACTCTGAAGATTTGAAATCTATTCTGTTCATTTTAATTATATAGATAAATTAGGAGTACTTTCAGCATCTCTGATTCTTGACATGACTCTGTTCCCTTTGTGGTGTTGGTTTCAATGCACACGTGTTTGCACAATTGGTTTCAAAGGTTAATTTTTAAATTGAATACCACGTCTTCTTCATTCATTTAAGTCAGACAAACATGAGGAACTGTAATATTTGAATAAAACTCTCTTTCACCTCTTTCCTCTCTCCACACCTACTTAGCACCTAGCATCATACCTCAATTGTAGCTATCAGGTGTCAAACTCCAAGGAATCCCATTCACTTCATCAGCCTTTCCTGATCCCTGGAATGACCCTGTCTGCAGTCTGCTTTTTGCACCATAGTCCCACTAACTAATATTTTAGAATTTATTAAATGTGTATTTATCTAATATTTTAGAATTTAAATTCTTACTATAGTCATACAATACAGGCATTGTAATCTGGAACAAAAAAAAACTCTTGGAGGAAGTCAGCAGACTGAGTAGCATCTGTGGAGGGAAAGGAATTGTTAAAATTTCAGGCTGAGATGCTGCATCAGGAAAATATCAGCTGAAGTCACCTGTTTGAAGAGGAAAATGGGATGAGTGAGACGAGTGCTGATAAGTGATAGGTGGACTGAGGAATGAGGAATCATGGGAAGATGGATCCAGGTGGCAAAGTGGGAGAGGTGGAATTGGGATATAGAGGTTGGTGGATGATAGGTGTAAAGAAAGAAGGAATTTGGGGAAGATGGAGACAGGTGTGGGGAGGGGAGGGTCAAGGTGGAGACAAAGGATCAAAGGTGATAAATGTTGACCTTAAGACTGGTAGGTCACATTAAACCTCTGTCCTGCAGTTTAGATCATGTTTTTGCTTCCTTAAGTAATAAAAGTTATCAAGAAGTTCCATTGAATGAGAACTAAGAAACGGATGATGATTAGATCAGCATTTCTAGCCAAGAAGGCAAACAGTGTATCATTTCTTTTTAATTGAAAAGCTCATTGAAAGCCAAGGCTCATTAAACAAGGTATTATTAAAGGAAAAGGGCAAAATATCTTGTACCTCAGGCAGTCATTGAACAGTTGAACCCTGTGCCAGTCATTTATACATGCCTTTGATCTGGCACGTCTGTCAGAACAGTGAAACAGAGTCTTATTGTTTAATGCCAAATTGGAGAGATGGGGTATCTAATAAGGTAGAATTTCTTCAGAAGAAAGGCATCTACCCTGGGTCAGGTGACAGAATATGATAACAATGGAATCTAAAATAATCAGGGATGATATTTAGAAATGCTGTGAAGCCCTTTTATCTGCACGCCGAGGGAAAGGATCATAATGTACCAGTGATATTGAAGGTGAACCAAGCCTCTATTTCATTTGATTTCCAGGTTTTATTGAATTCCAGTGTAGAGTGTGATTCCCAAACTTTCTCCCCAAATTGATAGAGCCGGCAGACAATCGAGAATGATACATGTAATAAGTTTTGATTTCTCTTCCATTAACAGAGATGCTTTATAGCTTCTTTTCCCAAACTGTCCACTGCAGAGCTGCAACATGGGCAGAGAGACAATTGCATGAGAAGACCTGTCACTGGAAGGAATATAAAACCAACCCAGCAATATACCACCCCATCAGTCTGAAATTGATTGTTAGAAGAGCAATGGTATTTATCATTAACAGCTGTACCAACTAACAATCTGTAATCAGTGATCACCCTAGTTTCCATCGGAGCTGTTTGGCTCCACATATTATAAACCTGGTCTGAAGATGGACAAAAGAACTGATGTGTTGAGGTGAGAGCGACTTTGGTGTCAAGCCATTGTTAGAAAGGTGTGATGTCAATGAGCTTTGCAGTCACTGGGAATCAGGAAGAAAGCTCTCAGCAGGCTGGAGTTTTGCCTACTCAAAAGGCAAATGGCTTTGCTTATTGGAAACCATTCATTGCATACGGGGGTATCACTGTGGGAGTTTCTCAGATCAGAATCCAATGCTTAACATCTACAGCTGCTTCATTTAATGAAACAGTCTTTGTTTACTTATGACAAACCTCATGAACATCCATCTTATGTTTCTTGAATCTTCTATCTCTTAGAGTGCTTTGAAACCTTCATTTATTTGCTGAAACTTCATATAAATAAATACTATTATCATTGTAACTGCTGTGTGGACTGGGCTTTGATACCCTCCACACTTAAAGGACCTTGAAGTCTTAAAGAACTGTGAGTTATCGGATAGGAGTTAGTAACCATGGAACTGCAAAGGCATATGCTTTACAATGGAAAGGTCCTGTTGGCAAGAAACAAGAATGGAGTTGTGAAAATCTGCTGTAGGTCAGGGTGTTGAGATTGGAGGCGAGGGATGGTCTGGTTCTGCTCGTTGCTCTGTGACGTTTAGGCTGTGGCGTGCTGTGGTTGCAGCGATGCCTGGCTTTGTGTCTTTAATAAATCTTTGATTCTGAATGCTATTTGCTTACTTTTATTGTTTGCACAAGTTTTCTTCTCTCTCTGCTCATTGGGTATATGACAGTCCTTTTCTATGGGTTCTTTTGGGTTTTCTCTGTCTTGTGGCTGCCTGTACAGAGATGAATCTCAAGCTTGTATAATGTATACATACTTTGATAATAAATATACTTTGAACTTTAAACCTGCAATAAAATTATTAATCTCCGGAAGTATTCAGTAGGCCAATCTGCTACTGAGGAAAAAGTAACAAAATTAACATTACAGTTTCCTTTGTCAAAACTGGGAAGGAGAAAACAAAGTTAGTTTCCAGTTGTGGATAGGATACAGGATGATGTGTAGAACAAAGGAAATACTTTCAAAACCGAATGGATTAATCTGGCCGTTAGACACAGCAATGTTTGTCTGTTTTACCTTTACCTGTTGCTCATAGCAAGGCAACAGGACATGTCTACCAGCCCAGGTTATACTAATGGGGAGAGAGAGAGAGAGAAAATGAGATCTGAGCCCAAAGTCACAGATAGATGACTGGTAGAAATGGCCTATTTTGATAGAGGCAGAAATGGAGTGAGTTCCCTAAAGTGGGAAAATTTGAAATTGCAAACAACAGGAATTCTGCAGATGCTGGAAATTCAAGCAACACACATCAAAGTTGCTGGTGAACGCAGCAGGCCAGGCAGCATCTCTAGGAAGAGGTACAGTCGACGTTTCAGGCCGAGACCCTTCGTCAGGAAATTTGAAATTGCACCTGGAAGGTGACAATATGCCTCTATGGAAGATGAGGTGGTGTTTCTCTAGTTTCAATGCAAATGCAGGAAGAATAACAGTATAAATGCAAGACTGTGGAGGGAGCAAAATCATTGTTTTATTTTTCATCAGTGGAATACCACTGAATCATAAATGTTTCATTGAGGTTGTATTGGCTGTAAGGAAAGTATTCCCCCATATTCCCACTACTTCATTGGAAATGATTATCTCTTGTGCTGATCTAATTCCCTTCTGAACACCTTGAATGACTGTTCCCATCACCTTTCAAAGTGGAGAGCTTAACTTCTTAATAGTTTAAAAAAAGTTGTTCCTAACATCTTCCTTTTAGAGCATTTGTTCAGAGTATTATCTCTGCACTGGGTGCATTGGGGTGTGGGTGGATTTCATGTTTGTTTGTTTTTTCTTTTCTTATTTGGGTAACGTCAGATCCAAGACCATTTTGAATATTTACAGTAAGACAAAGAAATTGTATCAAACAAGGTAAGTGGGTAACAGTCAGGGGAAGGAAGGGCAGGATTCAGATGCTGGAGACCACACCTGTGGCTGTACCTCTTAATAAGTACTCCTATTTGAGTACTTTTGGGGGGGGCGGGGTGGAAGCCGCCTACCTGTGGGAAGCAACAGTGGCTGTGCCTCTGGCACAGAGTCTGGCCCTGTGGCTCAGAAGGGTAGGAAAAGGAAGAGGATGGCAGCAGTGATAGGGGGTCAGACAGGCGATTCTGTGGATGCAGGAAAGAGGCACAGATGGTAGTTTGCCTCCCAGGTGCCAGGATCTGGGATGTTTCTAATCACATCCAGGATACCCTGAAGTGGGAAGGAGAACAGCCAGAGGTTGTGGTAAATATTGGTACCAACGATATAGGCAGGAAAAGGGAGGAAGTACTGAAAGCAGACTACAGGGAGTTAGGAAGGAAGTTGAGAATCAGGACCACAAAGGTAGTAATCTCGGGATCCCTGCCTGTGCCATGTGACAGTGAGTATAGGAATAGAGTGAGGTGGAGGATAAATGAGTAGCTGAGTGATTGAAGCAGGGGGCAGGGATTCAGATTTCTGGATCATTGGGACCTCTTTTGGGGCAGGACTGACCTGTACAAAAAGGATGGGTTGCACTTGAATCCCAGGGTGACCAATATCCTGGCAGGGAGGTTTGCTAAGGCTATTGGGGAGAGTTTAAACTAGGATTGCTGGGGGGTGGGAACCAAACTGAAGAGATGGAGGAAGAGGCGGTTGGCTTACAAATAAAGAAAACTTGGAAACAATGCAAGAGGAAAGATAGGCAGTTGATAGAGAAGGGATGTGATCAAACCGATGGTTTGAGATGTGTCCATTTTAACGTAAGGTGTATTATGAACAAAGCGGACGAGCTTAGAGCGTGGATCAGTACTTGGAGCTGTGATGTTGTGGCCATTACAGAGACTTGGATGGCTCAGGGGCAGGAAAGGTTACCTCGAGTGCCAGGCTTTAGGTGTTTCAGAAAGGACAGGGAGGGAGGCAAAAGAGGTGGGGGCATGGCGCTGTTAATCAGAGATAGTGCCGTGGCTACAGAAAATGAGGAAGTCATGGAGGGATTGTCTACTGAGTCTCTGTGGGTGGAAGTTAGGAACAGGAAGAGGTCAGTAACGCTACTGGGTGTTTTTTATAGACCACCCAATAGTAACAGGGACATCGAGGAGCAGATAAGGAGACAGATTCTGGAAAGACGCAATAATAACAGGGTTGTTGTGGTGGGAGATTTTAATTTCTCAAATAATGGCATCTCTCTAGATGAGGGGTTTAGATGGGGTGGAGTTTGTTAGGTGTGTTCAGGAAGGTTTGGTGATGCAATATGTAGATAAGCCTACAAGAGGAGAGACTATACTTGATCTGGTATTGGGAAATGAACCTGGTCAGGTGTCAGATCTCTCAGTGGGAGAGCATTTTGGAGATGGTGATCACAATTCTATCTCCTTTACCATAGCACTGGAGAATGATAGGAACAGACAAGTTAGGAAAGTGTTTAATTGGAGTAGGGGAAATATGAGGCTATCAGGCAGGAACTTGGAAGCATAAATTGGAAACAGATGTTCTCAGGGAAATGCATGGAAGAAATGTGGCAAATGTTCAGGGGATTTTTGCGTGGAGTTCTGCATAGGTACATTCCAATAAGACAGGGAAAGGATGGTAGGGTGCAGGAACCATGGCATGCAAAGGCTGTTGTAAATCTAGTCAAGAAGAAAAGAAGAGCTTACGAAAGGTTCAAAAAAACTAGGTAATGATAGAAATCTAGAAGATCTATAAGGCTAGCAGAAAGGAGCTTAAGAATGAAATTAGGAGAGCCAGAAGGGTCCATGAGAAGACCTTGGCGGACAGGATGAAGGAAAACCCCAAGGCATTCTACAAGTATGTGAAGAACAAGAGGATAAGATATGAGAGAATAGGACCAATCAAGTGTGACAGTGGAAAAGTGTGTATGGAACCGGAGGAGATAGCAGAGGTACTTAATAAGTGCTTTGCTTCATTATTCACTACGGAAAAGGATCTTGGTGATTGTAGGAATTTCTTACAGCGGACTGAGAAGCTTGAGCATGTAGATATTAAGAAAGAGGATGTGCTGGAGCTTTAAGAAAGCATTAAGTTGGATAAATCACAGGGACCAGATGGGATTTACCCCAGGATACTGTGGGAGGTGAGGGAGGAGATTGCTGAGTCTCTGGTGATGATAGTTGCATAATCAGTGGGGACAGGAGAGGTTCCAGAGGATTTGTGGGTTGCGGATGTTGTTCCCTTATTCAAGAAAGGAAGTCAAGATAGCCCAGGAAATTATAGACCAGTGATTGGTAAGTTAATGGAGAAGTCCTGAGAGTCGGGATTTATGAACATTTGGAGTGGCATAATATGATTAGGAATAATCAGCATGGCTTTGTCAAAGGCAGGTTGTGCCTTGTGAGCCTGATTGAATTTCCTGAGGTTGTGACTAAACACATTGATGAGGGTAGAGCAGTCGATGTAGTGTATATGGATTTCAGCAAGGCATTTGACAAGGTATCCCATGCAAGGCTGATTTAGAAAGTAAGGAGGCATGGGATACAAGGGGACGTTGCTTTGTGGATCCAGAACTGGCTTGCCCACAGAAGGGAAAGAGTGGTTTTAGACAGGTGATATTCTGCATGGAGGTCAGTGACCAGTGGTATGCCTCAGGGATCTGTTCTGGGACCCCTACTTTCTGTGATTTTTATAAATGACTTGGATGAGGAAGTGAAGGGATGGGTTAGTAAATGGGCTGATGACACAAAGGTTGGGGGTGTTGTGGTAGTGTGGAGAGCTGTCAGAGGTTACAGCGGGACATTGATAGGATGCAAAACTGTGCTGAGAAGTGTGAGCTGGTTCATTTTGGTAGGTCAAATATGATAGATTAATATATTATTAATGATAAGACTCTTGACGATGTGGAGGATCAGAGGGATCCTGGGGTCCGAGTCCATAGGACACTCAAAGTTACTACGCAGGTTGACTCTGTGGTTAAGAAAACATACGGTGCATTGGCCTTCATCAATTGTGGGATTGAGTTTAGGACCCTGGTCAGACCCCACTTGGAGTACTGTGCTCAGTTCTGTTGCCTCACTACAGGAAGGATGTGGAAACCATAGAAAGGGTGCAGAGTAGATTTCCAAGGATGTTCCCTGGATTGGGGAGCATGCCTTATGAGAATAGGTTGAGTGAAGTCGGCCTCTTTTCCTTGGAGTGATGGACGATGAGAGATGACCTGATAGAGGTGTATAAGATGATGAGAGGCATTGATAATGTGGATAGTCAGAGGCTTTTTCCCAGGGCTGAAATGGCTAGCATGAGAGGGCACTGTTTTATGGTGCTTGGAAGTAGGTACAGAGGAGATATCAGGGGTAAGTTTTTTACCTAGAGAGTGGTGAGTGTGTGGAATGGGCTGCCGGTGACAGTGGTGGAGGCATTTACAATAGGATCTTTCAAGATACTTTTAGATAGGTACATGGAGCTTAGAAAAATAGAGGGCTATGGGTAACCCTAGGTAATTTCTAAGGTAAGGGCATGTTCGGCACAGCTTTGTGGGCCAAGGGGCCTGTATTATGCTGTAGGTTTCTATGTTTCTAAATTCTTTTTCTTCTTATATGAGTAACTCTGATCAAGTGAGAGAATATGAAGAACAAACAGGATATTGTAGCTGCCATTCCAAATTTCTCCTTGGTCTTTTTGTGCCATGTTTTCAAGTCGAAGATTATAGCTGTCCAGTCAGACCCAGTCACTTTGTACCCGCAGCAAAGTCAATGGAAATAACTGTTCCTTTCAGCTTGGCCAACACAAGACATTCAACGTTTGTAGCCTTGGATATTTAATACTTTTTTTTACCCTTTTGCTCAACATTTGGGCACAACTGGCTTCTACACTGTTGAAACTTTGTATTGAAGAATAGTTATGGTCTGGAATGGCAAAGTGTACAACTAAAGAACCCTTAGCTGTGATACATTCTGCTGATACAATTCCACTTACCTTTGTATATCTCAATTATATTTATGTTGCAATATAAGTTTTAGGCTATGTGACATCACTTAGTATTGTTTATCAGAACCAAATAACTTCTCAAAAATAACAGGCTTCTGAGCTATCATGCAATTTGATGTAGAAAATTTAATTTTTCTGTTAGTGTAACATATTGGAATTTTTTTCATTGCAGAGTGAAAGTAAATAGTATTTTCCAAGTAGTAATTATTTTCTGCCTGCAGGAACAGAGACTATACTGGCTGCCATTTCAAAATATGAAAACTCCTTACCGTGACACTGAAATAATTTTCTTTTCAATATAGGAGGTGTAATTCCCCTGTGGTTCACCAGATACAATGATTTCAAACTAAACAGAGTGCTTTCATCTCAGAAAGCTTCAGTCAACCAGTGACTGCAATTTCCTGCTGGACATTTTTGCTTTTATGTTGTCTCTTGCAATTGGCAATCTCATATATTAACAATCATAGTTTTGTTCCTTACATAATAATCATGCGGCTATGAGTTAAGGTTCAGAAAATCAATTAGTATGACAAGGAAAATATTGAAAAAGATTTATGTGCCCATTTATTTTATGATCTCCTCTGACCTTGAGGCAAACAGGTCTGGTAATTAGGTGAAGAAGTAGTTGATAAACTTGAGTAGTACAAAATTACAAAGCAACAGGAAGCCCTTAATTAATCTGAAGGTCCAATTAAAACAGAACACTCAACCCTTTGTGCTAAAAATTCCTATTTCTATTTGTACAATGTTGGTATCACATTTGTGTGCCTGAGGTGCGACTTGTGGAGGCTTCTGGGCTTGTGCACTGATTTCATACCGTCAATTGCTGCAAATGAGGCTGTCCTCAGACATTTAAAGGCCGTTCTGGAGTAAAGGGCCCAACCTACGGTTTTTTTATGCTGTATATGAAACATTATTGTGAATTTAAAGTTCTAATTACTTTCAGAAATTGCATTTTAAGGTGGATTTCCTCTACGAAAGGAAATGTAAGGCATTCCTTCCCTCCGCAAGTCTGCAGGTCGCCCTCGGGCAACCAGGTTCTCATGAAGACATGGGAGCAGGTGGTGGATGGTTGTGTGAGCAGCTGGTGCAGCAGATCACAAATCCTGGTTATGTGACCACTGACGCCAGGCAGGCAATCTATGAAGAGTATTGGTAATGGATGAGGTCACCCATCCTGTAAAGCCTATCCCCAGAAGAATGCAATGGCAAACCACTTCTGTAGAAAAATTTGCCAAGAACAATCATGATCATGGAAAGACCATTATCGCATACATCATATCCGTGGCACATAATGACGACACCATGCTTCAGTCAGTTTAGTGTCGTCTATCAACTTTCCTTGATCCTTCTCAGTGAATATATGTGATATTCTGAAGTACAGTAGAATAAACTAAATATAGGCTACCCTCATTACAAACATTTGTTTTAACAGATTTCCATATTTTAATTTTGTTCATGTTAGAAAGTGCCCACATAAAGTATCAGTATTATCATAAATGATGTTGATAAGGGTCAATTAGCATAAACATTTAGTCCTTTCCCCTCCCTAGTTACATTCATACAGATTCATTAAGTTCCATGCCCAATGACTCATTTTGATTGCCTTGAAGTATTAGTGAACATTATATTTCATTGTTTAATGGAGCATCGTTTCCCGAATATCAATAGAAGTGATTGAATGCTAATTTTCAAAGACAGTCTCTTACAGGGAAATCCAGTGACATTGACAGCCAGTGTTCTCTTTTGTCTGATAAGAAATAACAATTACTAAATGTGGAAAGAGAGAGAAAGAGAACAAACTATTTCTGTCAGGCATCTGAATTTAGTGATATTTATGGGAGCTTGTTTGTATGTATCTGTGTCACAAGTTAGGTGTTTGTAACCTTGGCAGGAGCTGTACAGTATGGACCACATGAGCTACTGCTTTAAGTCCAAGAGCCTCTCTTTTTCCCTCTGACCTATGTTTCAACAAATGGATTAGGAGCAGGAGTAAAACACTCAATAAATAGCAAAATAATCATGATTTGATTACAACCTCAACTTTGCATTCTGTCTATTTATGATAACTTTTCAAAGATTCAAAGTACGTTTATTATCAAAATATGCTTGTAGTATACAACTCTGAGATTCAACTTCCCCGCAGACAGACACAAAGCTATGGGACCCGTTCAAAGAAAAACGCAGAATATAAAACACAAAATCAAAAGAGTCCAGGCATATTCACTTCAGCTCAGGTCATTTTCTGCAAGCTGCCCCAATCAAAATTGCCCAAAGTAGCAACAAAAAAAAAAGGAGCAGCCAGAAACCAGAAACATCGTAATGTGAACTGCAGAGTCTATTCCACAAGCCACATTAATTAAAACTTGTCCAGCATGCAGAACTCTGGCACAATTCTCTCACAGCATAGAGGGAGAGAGAGAGACCATTCAAACGCAGGGACCTTTTTTTGGGAGGAGAGAGGGACTATCACACGCAGACACCTTCCTCTGGTAGCAGCGATCGAGAGGCTGGTAGACAGTGCTTTATATCCACTAGCCTTGTGCACTCGCCTTCAGTCTTCAGTGCTTTAATTGGCAAGATCGGTGAGAAATGGAGTCGATCATGGGCAGGGATGTGATGTTGAGGCTCTATAAGCCACTGGTAAGATCTCACTTTGAGTACTGCGGGCAGTTTTAGTCTTATTTAAGAAAGGATGTGCTGACGTTGGAGAGAGTACAGAGAAGATTCACTGGAATGATTCCGGGAATGAGAGGGTTAACATATGAGGAACGTGTGTCTGCTCTTGGACTGTATTCCTTGGAGTTTAGACCTCGTAGAAACATTTCGAATGTTGAAAGGCATGGACAGGGTGGATGTGGCAAAGTTGTTTCCCATGATGGGGGAGTCTAGTATGAGAGTGCATGACTTAAGGATTGAAGGACGCCCATTCAGAACAGAAATGCAAAGAAATTTTTTAAGCCAGAGGGTGGTGAATCTATGGAATTTGTTGCCACGGGTGGCAGTGGAGGCCAAGTCATTGGGTGTATTTAGGGCAGAGATTTATAGGTTTCTGAGTAGCCAGAGCATCAAGGGTTATGGTGAGAAGGCGGGGCAGTGGGACTAAATGGGAGAATGGATCAGCTCACGATGAAATGGCCAAGAAGACTCGATGGGCCGAATGGCCGACTTCTGCTCCTTTGTCTTATGGTCTTATGGTCTTGTACCCCACCTTCAGGCTTCTTGGCAATGAGGCCGCACTCTTCGCTCAAAGCCTTGTGGAACCCTCTCAGAAACAGCAAAGTGCCAGATCACTCAATCAGCCTGAAAACACCTCTATCAAGAAGCTGTCTTCCTCAACCATAAAATGTTATAAAATCTCCTTCCATCACCCTTTGAGGAAGAGAGTATCAAAGACTCAACTCTTTGAGAGGGCAAAAATATCACCTCTTCTCAGCATTTAAAAGCCAGCCATTTCTTTGAGAACATATAACTTTTCTCCCTGTGAATCACCTCTGAACCTCCCTTACCATCTCCACCATACTCTTCAGTTTCCCAAACCTCAACAACCACTGCATGGGTTTCAATGCTCTGGCTGATATTTCCACACTGATACTCTTTCTCAAACACCCATACCATCCTATCTCCTGCTTCCCCAATCCTCCTGGTCTTCCCCTCTCTCTATCTGCCATGCCTGTCACCCTTAATCCTATTCCAGTTCCCTGACAATTTTTCCCCATTAGAACTCTCTGCAGTGGATCACTGCAATCATACTATGTAGAGATGATGGTGGAAAAGTGAATACAGACCAATAGAGGTGCAACAACATAAACAGTAACCTTCAATAGTAAGAAGTTGCAGACAAGTTTGATTTGAAACATAGCAACTCAGGCCAACTATTTCCATGTGACTGTCTTCTTCCCAATTCCCCCGAAAGAAAATTCTTGAAGTCGTGGAAGGTAGGACGTTGACAGGTAACATTATATAGGTGAATAAAATCATGGGTGCAGATAGAGTGAAAGCACATAGTCATTTTCCTAGGAAGGGGAACTAAAATCTAGAGAGCCTAGTTTTAAAAAGGTGAAAGATTTATAAGCAACCCGACGGGCAACTTCTTCACACAGAGGGTAATGCATAACATTCAAAGTGCAAAGTAAATTTTATTATCTGAGTGCATATATGTCATCATATATAACCCTGAGATTTATTTTCCCATGGGTATACTCATCAAATCTAGAAAATAGCAACTATAACAGGTTCAAAGAACTATCAATCAGGGTGCAGATGACAATGAAGTATGCCAATGCAAACATCAATAAATAGCAAGAAAAAATGAGAGCACGAGACAACAAGGTAAAGAGCCCTTAAAGTGAGATCATTGGTTGTGGGAACAGCTCAATGAATGGTAAGTGAGAGCAGTTATCCCTTTTGTTCAAGAGATTGATGCTTGTGGGGTAGAAAGTGTTCTTGAACCTGGTGGTGTGAGTACCTTCTACCTTCATACATGGAATGAGTTGCAAAGAAAGTGGTTGAGGCAGGCACAATAACAAACTTTGAAAGACTTGGAAGTAAGTAGATGAATATGACAAGTTTAGATGGGTAAGGGCCAGATGAAAGCAAACAGGACAAGATTGCTGAGCACCATGGTCAACATGGTCAAGTTGAACTGAAGGGTCTGCTTCTATGCTGTATTATACTATGACTCTTGTGCTCAGTACTGGGTAGAGTTAGCAGGATATGTGAATAATCTCATAGTAATAGCATTACTGAATTGAACAGAAACAAGTAGCACAAGATAATTTCCTACTTCTGTCGGCCTTAATTGGATTCAACAGAGCCAACAATTATAATATATCACAGGAAGAGGTGATCCTTGCATGTTTATGCAAATTAAGGAATTCTGAATAATTTGCTCAGGCTTACTCATTAAATATCTCAATGTCTTTTGAATGCTACGGTCTGAGGACATGTTATGTTATGTACCACAAGGTTTATAGGATAAAGTTGATTTTGAACTATTCTATTGCTTAGCAGCAGGCTTTGGTTTTATTTAGTCAAGATGCTAATTTTCTTCCCTGAATATGCACACTTGATACTCAATTAAGATCTCAATGATGAAATAATTTTTCACCGAATAGGATTGGTAGTTAAAATCAATGAACTTTATAGGCAGTGTGTGCAGGGTTTTATGGAAATCATACTCAGTGTGATCACTTAACTGAGGTTTTGCTCAGCCATCATTTTTTTTGCTTTGATCTTTGTGTAAAATGTGGGGATTTAATTCTATTCAAGTCAACAAAAACAGTTTGTAATTATATGGCACATTAAAGTGGGAAAATATGTCAATAGCAGCATTATCAGTCTAAGCTTCAAAATTCAAAGTAAACTAATTATCAGAGTACATATATGTCACCATAAACAACCTGAACTTCATTTTCTTTGCCCGCATACTCAGTACTTCCAATAACCATAAGAGAACTAATGAAAGACCTTATACAACAGTGTAGATAACCAGTATGCAAAAAGTAACAGACTCTTCAAGTACAAAAGAGGAAAAAATAATAATGATAAATAAATAAACAATAAATATTCAAAATAAGAGATGAAGATTCCTTGAAGGAGTCTGTAGGTTGAGGGAACTGCTCAGTAATTGGACAAGTGACATTGTAAACTTATCCCTATTGGTTTAAGAGCCTGATGAACAAGAGGTAATAACTGTTCCTGAACCTGGTGGATTAAGTTTTGAGGCTCCTGTACCTTTTTCCTGATGGCAATAAGGAGAAGAGAGCATGACCTGGTTGGTGAGGGTCCCTATTGATCGATGGTGCTTTCCTGCAATAATGCTCCATGTAGATGTGGTCAATAGTGCGGAGGGCTTTATCTGTGACGGACTGGACGGTACCCACTACTACTTGCAGGATTTTCCATTCAAGTGTATTGGTGCTTCCATACCAGGCTATGCTACAGTCAATCAATATTCTCTTGTAAGGGAGCTAGGGCTTTACTCTTTGGAGAGAAGGAGGATGAGAGGAAACATGATAGAGGTATACAAGATATTAAGAGGAATAGACAGAGTGGACAGCCAGCGCTCCTTCCCCAGGGCACCACTGCTCAGTACAAGAGGACATGGCTTTAAGGTAGCGGGTGGGAAGTTTAAGGGGGATATTAGAGGAAGGTTTTTTGCTCAGAGAGTGGTTGGGGCATGGAATGCACTGCCTGAGTCAGTGGTGGAAGCAGATACACTGGTGAAATTTAAGAGACTACTAGACAAGTATATGGAGGAATTTAAGGTGGTGGTGGGGGGGGTTATATGGGAGGCAGGGTTTAAGGATCGGCACAACATTGTGGGCCGAAGGGCCTGTACTGTGCTGTACTATTCTATGTTCCATGTTCTTCACTACACATCTATAGAAGTTTGTCAAAGATTTAGCTGTCATGCCAAATTTTAGCAAACTTCTAATGAAGTAGAGGTGCTGTCATGCTTCCTTCGTAATTGCACTTACATACTGGGCCTGGGACAGGTCCACTGAAATGATAACACCAAGGAATTTAAAGGTGCTGACCCTCTCCATCTCTTCTCTGATGAGGACTGGCTTATGGACCTTTGGTTTCCTTCTCCTGAAATCAATAATCATCTCCTTGGCTTTGCTGTCATTGAATAAGAGGTTGGTGTTGTGGCACCACTCAGCCAGATTTTCAATCTCCTTCCTGTAGGGTTGATTGGTGCTGTGCCTAGCCATAAGTGTAACGTGTAAGTCACACATGGCTTCAAGTACATGTGGAGATTTTAAGGCAAATGGTTTTAAGGAGTATTGTATCAATAGACACTGGTCGGTGGAGAGCTGAACAAAAGGAATTTTCTAAGCTCAGGGCCTAACAGACCCAAATGAAGAAATAGTCATTGGCATTGGAAAAAGTAATTTATAATAATCAAGAGCCAAAAATCAACACCTATACAAACTTGAGTTGCCTTGCCATTTTCCGAAGTAGCACTCTCCTGTGAAAATCCATAGTTGTTTGAAACAGTATAATATTTCTGGTAATTGGTTTCCCATTGCCACACTTACTGAGATACTCTGAAAAGCTTCTGTTTGTGTGCCATTCAGAGAGATCATTCCATACAGAAGTATACGTAGATAGTACAAAAGAAATAAAGGTATGCAGAATAGTTTCACAGTTACAGATACCGTGCAGTGCAATATCAAACAATATTTAGTTGGTTACTTGCTTATTCCTCCCTGCACTGGGGCAGATTCGCCAAGTAAGCATTGCTATGAATTGATGAGGCAGTCAAGTTGATTGATTTGGAATGATGGTTCTTAAACTGAAATGAGAAATAAATGCAAAACTTTACTATCCTCATAGATATTTCTAATATGACACGTTCACTTCATGATTTTGGTGGCTTTGAATCTAAGGATATTCAAGATGAAAAATGACATGTACTCTTGTTTTTCTCCTTGGTCTCTGTGTCACCACAGCCTTAGTCATTTCCGATAATACTCTAGAATTGGAATTTATTTAAATCTTCTACCCATCCCACAACATAAGAGAATAAAATATTTGCGTTATGACTCCATTGCAATATACAGACGTGAATTTAAAAATCTAATGGCTTGTAGAAAGAAGCTGTCCCATAGCCTTTTGGTCCTGGCTTTAGTGCTGCGATACCATTTGCCAGATGGAAGCAGTTGAAACAGTTTATGGTTGGGGTGACTGGTGTCTCCAATGTTCTTCCAGGCCTTCTTTCTGCACCTGCTGCTATAAATGTCCTCAACGGAGAGAAGTTCATGTCCACAGATGTGCTGGGCTGTCCGTACTCTCTGCAGTGCCCAGTGATCAAGGTTGGTGCGGTTCCCGTACCAGGTGGTGATACAGCCAGTCAGGATGCTTTCAAAGATGCCCCGATAGAAGGTATTGAGGATTGTGAGGGCTCCTGCTGAATTTCTTCAGTCACCTGTGGTGGAAGAAACACTGTTGTGCTTTTTTTTTTTGCCACAAAGCCGATGTGTACAGTCCAGGTGAGATCATTGGTGATATGTATACCGAGGAACTTGAAACTACTTACTCTCTCAACTGCAGACCCATCGATGTTGATCAGGGTGAGCTTGTCTCCGTTCCTCCTGTAATCCACAATCAGCTCTTTAGTTTTTTGGACATTAAGGGAGAAGTTCTTTTCTTGGCAGCACTGTGTCAGGGGTGTCAACTTCTCTTCTGTAGGCTTTCTCATCACCGCTAGAAATAAGGCCAATCAAAGTTATGTCATCTGCGAATATGATAAGTAGATCAGAGGTGTGTGTGTAAAGGGAGTAAAGAAGGGGACTCAGGACACAACCCTGGGTGGCACCTGTTTTGAGGGGCAGAGGTGAGGAAGCCCATCCTTACCACCTGTCGGTGATCTGATAGGAATTCTAGGATCTAGCTGCACAAGATAGTGTGCAGGCCTACCTGTCTTTATGCAGGTCTGTGTCCACACTCTTGATCTTACTGAGATTATTTTGGCTACCAGACAGGGAAAATGAATACAGTTTTAAAACAGAAATCTAATGCAGTGTTTGCCAAATTCAATGCAGACTGATCATTTTTGCAAAATCAAAAAAAAAAGACTAATACTATCTAGAGTAATAGATGGAACAGATGGATGGAATTTACAGATTGTTATACCTCAGTTTTTCTCATCTGGGTATTGCCAAAGGGACCAATTGAATGTTCCAAGTTCAACCTACAACACTATGGAAGAAATATTTACAATGTAATGTGACCATCATTCCATAAGATTTCAATTTTAGAATTACTTCTTCAACATGAAGTTAATACATGAGCTAACCTTTTCTGTTGGATTCCTGAGTATATTAGAAGATCAGAGCACTCTTAATAAGTCAGTCAAAGAAATGTTATATCTGCAACAGA
Organism: Mobula birostris; assembly: GCF_030028105.1. Classification (NCBI taxonomy): domain Eukaryota; kingdom Metazoa; phylum Chordata; class Chondrichthyes; order Myliobatiformes; family Myliobatidae; genus Mobula; species Mobula birostris. Next base: position 31,551,132 of record NC_092391.1, on the reverse strand, counting down.
ACTTATCTCATAAACTGTTCACTGAAGTGATTGGATGGGAATTTGGGCAGAGTGCATTAAGGGAATATATTTCCTTTCTTCATTAGGCAATGTTCCTGCCGCTTCCTGAGGATGCCTGGCCCAATTTAAGAAACAATATAAATGGAATAAGTTACTGTTCAAGTAGGGATTCAATCAAGGCATGGTGGCTAGCAACCCAATACTTCACACCTGTTGGGATCCACCAACTGGATTGTAAATTGGAGTATAAAGACAGGTTGCAATCACCTTAGGATGCTGAGAACACAAGCAGAAATAAAAAAAATGGGGAATGGTGAAAATATAACTCAAGTTCAAACTAAAATATAGGTTATAAATTCTCCTCAGAGTTTTGTTATGGAAGCATCCACAGGTCTGAAAAAAAAACTCCTCATTATAGTGAGTATTAGATCTGCCCAACCCCATATCTTATGTTTTTTTCCATCAGATTTCAAGCTTTCACAGACTTGCGGAATCTCTCAGTTTGAAAATAAAACTGTTCACCACTGAATAATAAGATAGATGTATTAATAACAGTCCTGTACTTTTGTCTCATATGACAGGTTGGTCAAACAGGTGCACCATTTACTGCATGAAAAGATATGACTTTTTTTTAGAAAAATGGGGTGTTGCCATGGCAAATGTTTTGCAGTATATGATATTGCAATGTTAACAATCACATCTGTTATTGTAAGTATACAGTTTAGTTTAAATGAGAACTAACCTTGAGTTTGTCTAAATTGCATGAATTTGCAAACACCTCCCTGATAACTTTCTACATTGTGTAAAGCAGCAGACACATAAAGCAGCCTTACAATGCTGGATCACAGGTGGCATTCTGAAATTGCTGAAACCTTTGTGTTCCATTTAATAATATTGCCTGAAACATTTCTCCTCTGCCCTTTGCGTGTCAGTGGTCAATTAAATGCCAACATGGAGTGGGTGTTTTTATTTAGAAATTGGATTGTGTAGCACCATGACTTGAGTGCATTACACAGTTTAATTTTCATGAAACATTATTTGTGAAGTAACATTATGTATCTGCTGTGAATTCTGCAGAGTCTGCAATATTCTCTCAGGTTCCTCCTTACTCGTTGTGCACTAGCAAGTGGAGGTGATCAAGCATGTCCAATAATCAGTACCAGGCTGTACTATAGACCTTCTGTGATTGTGGTTGACCCAGATGTGACCTGTAATGATCTTGCCCACTCATCCAGAACTGGCCTTCGTAACGCTTCCTTGCCAAGAGTGGATTTGGCTGAGCTATCCTCAGGCAGGGGGTCTGGAAGGTTTTGTCCTCTTTCGATAAGCTCCACCTTTTCCTCAGCTCTCAATGCTCAGCAAGCCTCAAAACCAGCTGCCCACCCGGTGTCCAAAAAACTAACCATCTCATTCTCTCCATCCTCCATCAACCTTATGGGAAAACTATCATTTGGACACATCTGCTGTGCATCAAAGTGTTCATTTCTTCTGCATAAAATGACAAGTTTCTGAAAAAATGGAATAAAATTCAAAAAATACAGGAAATATTCAGCAGGTCAGGCAGTACTTATAGAAAGGTTATTGACCTGAAACATGAATGTTGCTTTCTCCACAGATGCTGTCTGACCTGCTGAGAGTTTTCTGTTTTCCATTTTTAAAAATTACTGTTGTCTGATCTGTTTTACACTTTGCTCTTTTCAAATACAGAAAAGGAGGAAGTTATTTTGTTAGGAAGAGAGACTGAGAAGAGATGTAATAGCGCTTTTATGATTTCTTCAGGTAGCATAGCCAATGAGAGACACATTAATGCTATATAATTCAAGAGGGGATAAGATGAATATCTTTAAACAATAAGTTGTAAAAATACAATACCATGTTTTCCAGGAAATTTTTACATAAATCACTCGGTCTTTAATGGAAAAGTAAATGAGTATTTGAAGTAATACTTTGAAAGGACAGGCCACACACGAGCAGAGGATTAGTGCAAGCACAGGAGGCCAAATAGCGGACCTTTATTTTAAGAGCTATCATTCCCTCAAGTGGTTTGCTGAGAGCTAATGAAGGATTCTCTTTGAACTTGATGTTAGAAAGCTTCTGGTCTCTATTGTTAACTTTGATGAACCTTCCACCAGAAGTTAAAGCTCTATTTGTAATAAAGCGTGTTACAGATAGTTGCTATGTTTACATAGAGCCCTGCTGACTATTTCCCCTAATATTTTGAACTCATTATTCATCAGTTATGGTTGGGCAAACTATATATTCCTATTCACATTCAGATTTATTTATCCCACGTAAATGGAAACATACTGTGAAATGAGTCACTTGCATTAACAACCAACACACCTGAGGATGTGCTAGGGTCAGCCCACGTTCTAGTGCCAACACAGCATGCCATCAATGTTCAGGTGAACAAAACAGAACACAACAAACAACAAAACAACAGCAAGACAACGCAAACTCGAGCAAACCTGCAGATGCTGGAAATTCAAGCAACACACACAAAAAATGTTGGTGAATGCACCAGGCCAGGCAGCATCTATAGGAAGAGGTACAGTCGACGTTTCGGGCCGAGACCCTTTGTCAAGACTAACTGGAAGAAGAGATAGTAAGAGATTTGAAAGTGGGAAGGGGAGGGTGAGATCCGAAATGACAGGAGAAGACAGGAGGGGGAGGGATGGAGCTAAGAGCTGGAAAGTTGATTGGCAAAAGGGGTACGAGGCTGGAGAAGGGAGAGGATCATGGAACGGGAGGCCTAGGGAGAAAGAAAGGGGGAGGGGAGCCCAGAGGATGGGCAAGGAGTTATAGTGAGAGGGACAGAGGGAGAAAAAAAGAGAAAGAAAGTAAATAAGTAAGTAAATAAATAAATAAGGGGTGGCCCCCGCCATTGATCTCGGCGGCTCCAGCAACCCAGGGCATATTCAAAACCCGGACTCCAGCACCATCAATGTGGGCTCCAACGACTGTGGACACCTTCAAGGCGATTGCGCAACCACCAACTGCAACTCCAGCCTTGAACTGCAGGCCGGGTCTTCATGTGCTGCTATTTTGACTCCCGACTCCCCTTCCCCCACCACCACTCTGCAACCCCATCTCCCTCAGATCCCACCATCAACTCCTGGACCCACAAAGGCTCCATCTTCCTCTCACCCCAACCCTCCCCTCTCCACTGACACCACCAGCCTCCGCCCTCCGATCCTAGCTCTCAAGACTCCAGCCTTGAACTCCAGGCCGGGTCTTCATGTGCTGCTATTGTGACTCCCGACTCCCCTTCCCCCACCACCACTCTGCAACCCTGTCTCCCTCACATCCCATCATCTACTCCTGGGCACTCGGAGGCTCCTTCTTCCTCTCATCCCAACCCTCCCCTCTCCACTGACACCACCAGCCTCCCACCCCCTCCCCCCTCTGATCCCACTTCTCATCCATGCCAGGTCTTTATCAGCCCCTCCGACCTTCAACTCTCTGAGGCAGAGTGCTCTGTCCTCAGTAAGGTCCTTACCTTTGTCTCCCTTTGCCCACACCTCAGCGAATTCTGCGTTCTCCATGACGCTGAACTCTTCTTCCGCTGGTTCCGTCTTCGAGCCTACTTCTTCGGCAAGGACTCTCTCACCCCCATCAATGACCCATCTTCCCGTCTTCAACCCTCCTCCTCTACATTGACACCCGGCTCTGGTCTTCTGCCTGCTCTGGATCTCTTTATTGCTAACTGCCGATGGGACATCAACCGTCTCGACTTCACCACACATTATTCCCATTTCAACCTCACTCATTCTGAATGCTCTGCTCTCCACTCCCTCCGCACTAATCCTAACCTTACTATAAAACCCGCCGATAAGGGAGTTGCTTTTGTAGTCAGGTGTACCGACATCTACCTTGCTGAGGCACAGCGACAACTCACGGATACCTCCTCTTATTTACCCCTCGATCATGACCCCACTAAGGAGCACCAGGCCATTGTCTCCCACACTATCACCAACTTTATCAGCTCAAGGGATCTCCCATCCATTGCTACCTTGTAGTTCTCACACCCCGCACTTCCCGTTTCTACCTCTTACCCAAGATCCACAAACCTGCCTATCCAGATAGACCCACTGTCTCAGCTTGCTCCTGCCCCACCGAACTCATTCTGCATATCTCGACACTGTTTTATCCCCCCTTGTTCAATCCCTTTCCACCTATGTTCCTGACACTTCTCATGTTCTGAATTTTTTCAATGATTTTAAGTTCCCTGGCCCCCACCGCTTTATTTTCACCCTGGATGTCCAGTCCCTATATACCTCCATCCCCCACCAGGAAGGTCTCAAAGCTCTCCGCTTCTTTTTGGATTCCAGACCTAACCAGTTCCCCTCTACCATCACTCTCCTCCGTCTAGCAGAATTAGTCCTTATTCTTAATAAATTCTCCTTTGGCTCCTCCCACTTCCTCCAAGCTAAAGGTGTAGCCATGGGCACCTGTATGCGTCCCAGCTATACCTGCCTGTTTGTTGGCTTTGTGGAACAATCCATGTTCCAAGCCTATACTGGTATCTGTTCCCCACTTTTCCTTCGCTAATCGACGACTGCATTGGCGCTGCTTCCTGCACGCATGCTGAGCTCGTTGACTTCATTAACTTTGCCTCCAACTTTCACCCTGCCCTCAAGTTTACCTGGTCCATTTCTGACACCTCCCTCTCCTTTCTTGATCTTTCTGTCTCTATCTCTGGAGGCAGCTTATCTACTGATGTCTACTTTAAGCCTACGGACTCTCACAGTTACCTGGACTATTCCTCTTCCCACCCTGTCTCTTGCAAAAATGCCATCCCCTTCTCACAATTCCTCTGTCTCCACCGCATCTGCTCTCAGGATGAAGCTTTTCATTCCAGGATGAAGGAGATGCCCTCCTTTTTTAAAGAAAGAGGCTTCCCTTACTCCACCATCAACTCTGCTCTCAAATGCATCTTTCCCATTTCACACACATCTGCTCTCACCCCATCCTCCCACCACCCCACTAGGAATAGGGTTCCCCTTGCCTTCACCTACCACCCCACCAGCCTCCGAGTCCAACATATAATTCTCCGTAACTTCCGCCACCTCCAACGGGAACCCCACCACTAAGCACATCTTTCCCTCCCCCGCCTCTCTCTGCTTTCCGCAGGGATCGCTCCCTACACAACTCCCTGGTCCATTCGTTCCCCCCATCCCTTCCCACCGATCTCCCTCCTGGCACTTATCCTTGTAAGCAGAACAAGTGCTACACATGCCCTTACACTTCCTCCCTCACCACCATTCAGGGCCTCAGACCGTCCTTCTAGGTGAGGCGACACTTCACCTGTGAGTCGGCTGGGGTGATATACTGCGTCCGGCGCTCCCAATGCGGCCTTCTATATATTGGCAAGACCCGACGCAGGCCGGGAGACCGTTTCACTGAACACCTACGCTCTGTCCGCCAGAGAAAGCAGGATCTCCCAGTGGCCACACATTTTAATTCCACGTCCCATTCCCATTCTGATATGTCTATCCACGGCCTCCTCTACTGTAGAGATGAAGCCACACTCAGGTTGGAGGAAGAACACCTTATATTCCATCTGGGTAGTCTCCAACCTGACGGCATAAACATTGACTCCTCTAACTTCCCTTAATGCCCCACCTCCCCTTCGTACCCCAATCCTTATTTATTAATTTATTATTATTGTTATATATTCCCCCCCTTTTTTCCTCTCTTTTTTCTTCCTCTGTCCCTCTCACTATAACTCCTTGCCCATCCTCTGGGTTTTTTTCTCCCCCTCCCCCTTTCTTTCTCCCTGGGCCTGTCGTCCCATGATCCTCCCCCTTCTCCAACTCTGTATGACTTTTGCCAATCAACTTTTCAGCTCTTAGCTTCTTTCCTCCCCCTCCTGTCTTCTCCTATCATTTCGGATCTCCCCCTCCCCTCCCACTTTCAAATCTCTTACTATCTCTTCTTTCAGTTAGTCCTGACGAAGGGTCTCAGCCTGAAACGTCGACTGTACCTCTTGCTATAGACGCTCCCTGGCCTGCTGCGTTCACCAGCATTTTTTTGTGTGTGTAACAGCAAAACAAGCTCCTTTCCTACCTCCCGCACACCCACATACATGGACAGTCCTCCAAACACCAGACTCCATCTCCAGGCTTTGGGCTTTGACCTCTGATTGAAGGCCAGCCCTCATACCTCATGCTCACATTGACATCTGATCCCGGGACCCACTAATTTATGACAGCCCGATGTCCGTGGCTATCCTTCGTCACCTGTCCATGTCACTGGCCTCTGAACATAGAGCAGAGGCCTAGAATTTGGATGTCCTTTTTCACTTTCAGCATGGAGTGGAGGCCTAAACTCTAGATGTCCTTTGTCACCTGTCCACGTCACTGGGCTTAAAACAGAGAGTGGAGGCCAGACATTAACTCCTCCATATCCCTGTCCCTAAACCCTAATCTGTCCTCTAAATCGCCCACACCTCTGTCCATAAACCCTAACCAGACTCTAAGTCCAATTTCTGTTCCCAAACCCATCCCTATGAATTAAAAAAATAACAATCTGAGCTATTATCTCGATGGAGACCACAGCTCAGTGCCATCTTGACCCGAAGTGTACAACACAGTGAACAATGTACAAAAAACAATGATGATAAAAGAAAGAACCACTGGAGATATAAGAAATGCCTAGAAAGCATCACAATTTAAATTATCTCCCAATAGTGAGGAGCTTGTGGTTATTCATCTACTTTCTACTGGCCGTGGCAATAATGGAAATTTCTCAAATTGTCATACTGTGCCCCATAATGCCGTGGAATTTACTTGTTTGGGTATTGTTAGCCCTTCACTGAACAGCTCTCGAAGATTCGTCTGCATTTCTACAAATGCATCATTTTCATTTTCTATATACTGTAAGTATAAGAAGGCACTTTACTGAAACACGATAAGAATTTAATAATTTTTAAGTTTTAACACAACATTAAATTTACGTAAGATTGCAGCAAACAAGCAGCAAAACAATGCAGAAATGATATATGTTCATACTGAATTCCCTGTTTTGCATTTTAATAAAATTATTCTGCTGGGTGCTCATTACTACTTTAACTCTTCCTAAAACGGTTTGATCATAAAGTTGTAATTTTAGAGTGAACATCTGAAACCCTAAAATGGTTATTTGAAAAGTTCCACTATTGGGCTAGATGAGTCACTTCAAATGATTCAATGGCCCCGTGATGTATTTTTGATGGGAAAATGGAACAGATAATGTGAGTAGCTGCAGTGAGATGCACATTCTCCCCATGTCATATCCAGATCTATCATCAATGGCGTATCCGAGATCTGTCTTCACATTTCGGAACATTATTGAGTATATTAAAAGTGACAAAGACCTGAGCAAAATGATTTTGTAAACCGAATAACCCTGATCGCCTGGCAGCGTTAAAGTTATTAGCTGTGGTGAAAATGGTCACACTAAATTAATACTACACTACTAGCGTGGGTCTCAGGATACCTTTTTGATTTTCTGAACGAGATGATGGAGAGTCATTTGAAATAGGCAATGATAATGATAAGCTTTTTAATGGAGACACAGAAAGTCAAACAAAGGGCACTTGCACAGCTTGTCAGACAGGAGAATAAGATACAAGTTATTAGTATGAACAACTGGGTATAAATTCAGCTGAAATATGTAACAGGAGCTATTGTTTGTGGCAACTTGCGCACATGAGAAATGAAGGTTCAGATATTGAACAGATACTGCAGTTAAAAATCTTTTCAGCACTGTATCAATTTTATATAATTATTAAATTGTATCATTTAAAACTGAATTTAAAAAACACTAACTGGCAACTAGTGATGAAAGATATTCCAAAATATTCTCTTTTGGTCAAAATTCGTTCTGAATTGATTCACTCATCCAGTATTGAAACAATTTTTTAATCAATTGTTCTTGGGCCAGTATCATTGGCATTGCGGACACTTAAAGCCCACCCAAAGTACTGAAGAGTGAAGCTTGAATAACCCACTGTCTCTCCATGTAGAAATCCTGACAGTTCTGCCTCTGGCTTGGAGCTGATATTTCACAAGTTCCCCCAAAATGATCAGGAGTCCTTGATCTGATGCTCTTCAAAACTTACTGAAGCTTCATTTTCTACCCTACCCAGAAATTACTAGGGCCTCTGTTTCTGACTGAGCTTTAAAGTTAACAGGTTCTCTGGACGACTTCTAATAATACTGTATAACATATAATAAAGATGAGTTTTATATTTATTGGGTTATTAATGGGAATAACATCTAACAATCTGGAAAGTCTGCCAGTCCAGCAGCCACAAAATCCTGACTGTGCTGGATTATCAGTTTTATGGACTCTAAATGACTAGGTAGGTTGCTATTTATAGGGATATTAGTGATAATTTCCATCTCTTGGGCATTAACAATAGTCTGGTAGGATACCTACGTTCTGGTTAAACTGGTGCAAAATGTTCATCAAGGTCGTGGTTCATACTTAGTTGTTTTTTAGGTTCATAGTGATGGTTTGGGGAGAGCTTGGGATCAGGTTAGGGTTTAGGAACAGGGATGAGGGGAGATTAGTGGTCGGGGTAGATAATTAAGAGTCAGGGGTAGGACCTGGTGGTCGGAGGCCAGTGATCCCTGTGGTCAATGACTAAGATTGTCAGACCCCATGGACAAGAGCTGATAACCCATCCCCAGGTTGATGAGTCCCAGGTTTGGAGGTCCACGTGAATCTGGATTTTGATACCCGGAGTTCAAACTCCTGTGATTGGTGAGTCCTGGGTAGATACTGGAAATATATGCCCAGAGGTAGAAGTCCAAAGGTCAAAGACTGAAGTCAGTGAGCCTGGTGGCCTGGTGGTTGAAGTACTTGAGTCAGTGTGTCTGGAATCTGGAGGTCCAATGTCTACATGTTTGACCCAAGAACTGGAGGTTGGAGGCCCGAGTTCAGGACAGGGAATAGAGATTGAAGATCCACTGTCTGCAAGCTCAGGACAGGGAGTGGAGGTTGGAGGCCCACTGTCTGCGAGTTCAGGACAGGGACTGGAGGTTGGAGGCCCACTGTCTGCGAGTTCAGGACAGGGAGTGGAGGTTGGAGACTCAGTGTCTGCAAGTTCAGGACAGGGAGTGGAGATTGGAGGTCCACTGTCTGCGAGTTCAGGACAGGGAGTGGAGGTTGGAGGCCCACTGTCTGTGAGTTCAGGACAGGGAGTGGAGATTGGAGACTCAATGTCTGCAAGTTCAGAACAGGGAGTGGAGGTTGGAGACTCAGTGCCTGCAAGTTCAGAACAGGGAGTGGAGATTGGAGACTCAATGTCTGCGAGTTCAGGACAGGGAGTGGACGTTGGAGACCCACTGTCTGTGAATTCAGGACAGGGAGTGGAGATTGGAGGCCCACTGTCTGCGATTTCAGGACGGGGAGTGGAGACGGGAGACCCAATGTCTGTGAGTTCAGGACAAGGAGTGGAAATTGCAGATCCAGTGTCTGCGAGTTCAGGACAGGGAGTGGAGATTGCAGATCCAGTGTCTGCAAGTTCTGGACAGGGAGTGGAGATTGGAGACTTGATGTCTGCGAGTTCAGGACAGGGAGTGGAGGTTGGCGACTCAGTGTCTGCGAGTTCAGGACAGGGAGTGGAGGTTGAAGACCCAGTGTCTGCAAGTGTGAGATTCCAGGACCAAAAACTCCAGAAGCAGCTTATCCCGGGGCTGGAGGGATAAGTTGGCACCGCAATGTGTGGTGACACTTGTGGGCCATTCCCTGCGCATCTGGGTGTGTTGGTTGAGAACACAGACAACACATTTCACTGTATATTTCGATGTACATGTGATAAGTTAATGAATCTGAATCTGTAGTAACTGATGCGTACTTGACCTGTGGGTAACATACACCTAGTGTCACAACCACGAACTCTGCGCCCCCACAGGCGGGATGCGCAGCAGATTCAGCAATTGCGCTTGTGAATATACACATTCCAGCTGATCACTGTTTCATTATGGCAGTATTTAACTCCTGCCTTTCTGTTGTAGTTTTGTGAAGACTTGAGCAAATCTCAGCAAAGTTATGCTCCCTGCTTACCTTTGTCCTTGTCTGGGAAAGAGGATTACTGTTTCGATTGATGTTGGAAAGAAACCATATTCGTTTAGCAGTTAGATATTGTTTCAGCTGCAGTGTTGGCATTTTATTTTCATTTTGAGAATTCTAGTTAACAGCCCTATTGGCCTAACATTTACTGTTTACCTTTCCCTTAAAATTCTGCAAATTTCACATAAAAGTCTGCGAACTGTTGACCTGCTTCACTTTCTCTCTCCACACTCGGGCCATATCTGAATGTTTTGATCCATGTGTATTGTATGCAAACAATGGTGTTGTGGCTGTAATGGGGTTCCTTGATTAGAGGTACAACTAGTTCTGGAGAATAAATGTTTAGCATTCAGCCGGTATGTGATTGGTTTCCATAGTTCTTGAAGCATTCTCTGCAGTCAGCTGTTTTTTGATGTAATGTGGAGTGCATCAAGATGGCTGAAGACTGGATTCTGTCATGGTTAGGAGACTAAATGAAATTAAAATCTCTGTGCATGCCTGTCAGAAATTGTTTGCAAACACTTCTTGTGTGTTCTTTCTTGTTTCTATACTGGAATCTACCAATATTGAGCATGAGGATGTTTTTAGAGCTTGAAGTTAGTTGTTTAATTGTCATCACTGTTTGCAGCTTAAGGGGATAAGACTGCAGAGCACCGGTGGCACCGTTTAGTTCTGACATGGTTTGCCTCTGCTATTACCAGCTGCTTTATTTGTAATCTATATGCTGTCACTTTACTTGTTTACGTCCAACTTTTAGGAATTTCTGGAGCTGGTCTTTCCATGTAGGGATACATCTTCTACTAAACCAAGGTTGGTCCTATCTTCAGTAATTGCAGAGTCATGGCTGTGCCAGGTATGATGTGACATGGGAAGGAGTTTTGCCGATGGCATACAAAATTTAAACAATGCCAAGATTTATTCTGAATCCATTAATTTAGACACATGACTCTCAATTCAGTAGAGGTGATCCTCAGTGTGAATACCTACCAAGAGGACCATAACCTTGTTGTTGTGTTTGGAGGCTTGCGTGCCTCAATGACCCACAGAGCTATGTTGGCTGGAGTCAGAGCTTTATGCTTTGGCTCTTGGTAGGGTCACCCATGCCAAATGGGTCAAAGGATAAAGGCCAGACTGATAGTGGTCCACCAGTCCTCCTGGTTCAGGGGTTCATCTTAGCCCTGACTGGTAAAGTAAAATTGTTACAGAAACATCAATGAGGAAGCCTTCTGCATCTGAGTGTGACAGTATTCCTGAGTCTCCACCTGGTACTTGCATGACTGACAGTAGTGAAAACCGACAAGAAGCTACTGAGGTGATGAAGGAAGCCCTGAACACAACCAAAGATGGAGGAGCTTCACTGCTGCCCAAAATGCCAGTGGCGCAATGGACAGTAACTAAGTTGGTGGGAATTCAACATGTTATTTTCACAAGAACTGGAAATCGCTGTGGGCATTTTGTCCTCTATTAAGATAGACAAATCCTGCAATGATGTTGGCAAACTCTCAGTAAACCCATTGCTTGATTAATCTATAGAACTTCCCTCCTGTAGAGACAAAAATCCCCCTGGTGTCCTTTGGAAAGATTTTGTAGTGTCATCTGGATTGGTATGCCATTGTTATGTCCTCACCTGGTGCCTTGTTCAAAGCAGGATGGCATAACTTTATGTATTGCTTTTATGCATTGATGTTGCAGCCAAAACACTTGCTCAGTGGCCTCAGCAGGCAAATAGGAGTCAAGTACATTACTCCTGGTCCAGATTCACAGTGATACCAGACAGGATAAGGGGGACAGATTTCCTCCCCTGAAGAGCATCAGTAAATCCAATGATTTTTTTAAACAACAATCTCGTGGTTTCATGGTTGGCATTACTAGTTTGACCTTTTAATTGCAAATTAAAATTTTAATGAACTGGAATTGACGTTCTACATCTCTGCGATGACATTCCTAATTGTGTGCAGATCATTAGTCCTGGCCGCTGCTTCTGCATTGACAGAGCCACTTCGGTACTGTTCCATAGAATGAATCTGGACAAAGAACGATATCTCTATTGTGAAGTTTCAGTCAATAGTAAAGGAAAAAGGCTTCAGCAAGACATGGTGGAGCAATTACTTAAGTAAAGCAGAGGCTGAAAGATTGAAAAGTTACTGGCGGAAGGCCTTGTAACAATTTACTTGCAAACATTCTTTTTTTTGTCAGTTTCAACAAAAATTGAGAAGTAACTAGATTTTTGTTGGATGGATTTGCCAGTCCTTCCGAAATAACCCTGTATATGATGTATTTTTGTGTCAGTGTGAAATGGTCGTGATTCCTTTGCAATGCCACATGAATATGCTTTGCACAATCGTAAACCTAGCGAGACATTCCAGCCTTCTTGTTCCTGTTCCTTCTTCGAGAACCTACTCTGAATCTCCCTCAGTTTAAGAAAGCTCTAATTGACTCAGAGAGCATTTTAAATGATTAATTGTAGGTGTGTAATATCACCAGAACAATACTTTTAGAATAGCAGAGAAAATAATGGCATTAGGAATAATTTCACTGTTGAAATATTCACAGGTAGAGGCTGATAGGTAAGGTAGGTAGCTTGATAGGGTGGATAAAATCACATTATTGCATTTAATTAAAAATACAGGGCTGTGAAGCAGCATTTAGCTCCCACAATTATTTTCACATTTTACTGTCTCATTTTCTAAATTTAAAATATATTGAAGTTGGAGTTTTGTGCTAATCTACAGAAGGTTGTGCATCATGTCAAATCAAAAGTTCCAAAACCTGTCAACAATTTACTAAAAATTAAAAAGTAAAGTTGTGAGGCTGAAGAAGTGTTTATCCCCTTTGTAATAATGATACTAACTTCCCTCAGGTGCAACATATATATTACCTTCCCAACTCACTCAATTTCTTGATGTAGAAAATTGGAGGATCACTTGTTTTCAATGAATTCATAGGAATGAATATTCTTCTCTCTGTAAGGTCCAACAGTATGGTAGCTATTCAATGGACTATACCAAACTGATAACAGAGAAGCAGAATTCTGGGGAAGAGTACAAGACCATCTCAAAGGCACTGGACACACCTCAGAGCTCATGCAGTCCATTCGAAAAAACAGAAAATGTATGACACTACAGCCACATTGCCTAGATCAGGCTGCTCCTCTAAACTTAGTCACTGGAGAAGAATGACACTTGTAAGAGAGGCTACTGTGACACCAACAGTCACTCTGAGAGAGCTGCAAAAGTCAGTGGCTGCAACTGGAGATGAAGTAATAGCTCCACAATCTCTAAGGCTTTTCACAAAAAAGGCATTTTATGGAATGGTAACAAGGAAGAAACTTTGGCTAAAAAAAAAAAACAACTATCCTTGCCTATAAAGACTTGGCAAAGTGTCACTTAGAAGATACTGTAAAGATGTGGAAGATGATCTTGTGGTCGGATGAGACTAAAGTGGAACTTGTTGGCTTCAACACTAAATTGTGTGGATTAACTAAATGTGCATCAGCCAGGTTACATCATCCCTACGGTATAGTGTGGTGCAGGTAGCATTGTGCTGTGGGGATGCTTTTCAGCAGCAGGAACTGGAAATCTGCTTATTATTGATGGGAAGATAAATGCTGTTAAAGATAGAGAGATCCTGGATAAAAACCTGTTAGCCTGTGCCAGAAGGCTTAAACTGGGGAAGAAATTTATCTTTCAGCAAGAGAGCAACCCAAAGCACACTTCAGAGCAACCATGATGTCCTTGAGTGGCCCATTCAGAGTCCTGCTCTTAACCCATTTGAACATCTCTGGCAAGACCTCAAGATTGCTGTGCACTGCTGCTCCCCAACTAATCTGGCACAGCTTGAGTAAGGAGAAATGGGCAAATCTTGCTCCATCATGTTGTGCAAAGCTAATAGAGTCTTACACAAAAAGAATACTGGTTGTAATAACTGTGACGGGTCGTTCAACTAAGGACTGAGCAAAGCGGGATGAATACTTTTAAACTACTGACAAGTCCGTTTTTGAAATTTTGGTTTTTCATGCTTTACTGGTTTTCCCTGTGCTTTATTTTGGGCTGTACTGTGGAAAAAAAAGAAGCATGTGATTCACAAATAAAAATTTGTAATTCACATAAATGAGAATTGTAATTCTCATATATGTGAAAAAAGGGTCGGGGGCTGAATACTTTTTCAAGGCATTGTAAATCAGATGATTTGAAATGTGAAAATAATTGAGCCCTTGGTATCCTATAAGGATAAGATCAGACAGATTAAAGAATCTTGGCCACCTGAGTCTTCAGTTATGTCCTTCAGGAACAGTACCAGAATGTGATTTTGCCATTTAGTCAAATGAGTGGATTTTACGAAGATATAACACACAGATGAATGTAGATCATTTAAGCATTATTAAGTACAAGAGATATAATTACTGTAATTCAATAATGGAATTTACAATATAATTAGGTAATATAAAATTATCTGTAAATTTATTAGTTAATCAGTGAATTGTAATTTACTTCAAGGTCGCATTATATATTTTTTTCTCATCTACTTTCTATTTCATAGCCGTCAACGTGTAAAATTGAAATAGTTTAGACTACATATTAGAAAAGCTGGAACTGAAAACTTAAAAGCTGAATTGCCATTGTGATGTTAAATAGACCCTTGTAATTAAGGGTAAGTATATATATGATTGTATTTTTACTCCTTATTTTGGTGATTTGGAAGTTAATTTGGGAGTCCTCCTCCAGTTTGATATTCATGTCAGGAATTTCTATAATATATTCTTAGATTGTTGTGTGTTTCATAATGAGAATTTCTTTGTGGCAGTTTAGAGGAAGAATCATTTTTATGGCTGATGCTATATCTCAATATCATGGTATTGTTCTCTGCTGCTGTACCCATGTGTCCAGAATTTCTATCTGCTTCCATCTTGAGTACATTCAGTGACATGGTCAGTGGTAGAGAATCTTAGGGGTCAGCATGCTGCAAAGAAATTTCTTCTCTCAGTCCCAAATCTCTATCCTGGGATATTGACCCTTAGTTTAAGACCACACCATCTAAAGTAGCCTTGGGAAACATCCATACAGCTAGCCAGCCAAGCTTTGCCAGCATATCCATACCTTTACAACACCACCCTCCGACGTTCTGCTCTGTTAAAATATGCCAAGTTCAGTACATATTTTCATAGGAGTGAAGATCGTATCCAAGTGCAATTATTCACCGTCCTGAATTGCTTCCTGGATTGAGTTTCATGTTTTGCAGTTCAGTGGGGTGAAATCATTTCCAGGTTTGGCCAGGGAAATTTCCATAGTTTGAAGAATGAGAGGCTATCTCATTGAAATCTGATTCTGAAGATGTATTTTTTTTAGATTATGAGGACACTCGGTCCTCGTTTATTATCATTTAGAAATGCGTGCATTAAAAATGATGCAAGGTTCCTCCAGAATGTTATCAGATGTTCAGGACTAAAGTGAGGAAATTTTTTTTTTGCTCAAACGTTGGAGAACTTGTGAAATTTCAGCCCATGTTTCTGTGGAGACTGAGTCACTGAACATGTTTAAAAAGGTGACAGATTGAATTCAAGATCGAAGCAGCATCAATGGAATGGAAGTGTGCTGTTGAGTTAGAAGATCAGCCATAACTATACTGAATGGAGAAATAGGCTTGAAAATTCACATTGTGTCCATTTCCATTGTTTTATATTTATATTCCCATGTTTCCATTTCCTTCTGGTGAAGAATATTATTTGGGATTGTACAAGCAGCTCGCACTTCTATGCTTATCATTGTTGATATCAACATTTTAAACGAGGCTGAAATGCTGAGTGCAGTTAATGGTATAACAGAAGAATAGATGGATTTTTAATACCAATAAGAAGATGAAACAATGTCAGTGCAGATTGTATGCATCCCAAGAAGGCGAATGACAAAATACACATAGGTTCCTTATAGAAGATGTGAAGAGAAATTGTGAAGAACAAGGAAATGCCAGGCAGACTAAACAAGAACCCTACATCACAGTATAAAACCCTAAAATAGGTATTGTTTAAAGCAATGAAGTAGGTAGTCAAGTGGGGATAATGAACTGAATTAATATTAATATAGCAGTACTAGAAAACTTAATGGAATTGAAAACAAATTCTCCTGCTCAGAGATGCTGGGAAGACAGTAATCAATTGTGTTTCATCTTCCAGAATTCACTGATGTCTAGAATGGTCATTTGAATGGGAGGTAGCCAAGATAACAATGATGTTCCAAAGAGGTAGAGACTGTGAACAGAGAATTATACCTTAATTATCTCAACATCAGCAGTTGGCAAAATAGTAAATTCTATAATTAGAGAGCTCATAACAGGGCAGTTAGAAAATCATGACCTAGTTATTTTCATAATCAGAACACAAGTTAGTCATTTAGTAATTCAATGAGAACACGGTGGATCTATGTCCTCATTTTTCATGTTTCTTTGGCAGTTTTAACTATGCGATTAATGTGTGTATTAATCTCAGGTTTACAACTAGCAATTGATCTAACATCCATCTCCTTGTACAGAAATTAGTTCCAGGCTTGTACAGCCCCTTCTGTGTAAAAATGCTTCCAAATTCACACTTGATTTTTATCCACACCAGTAATTCAAGGCTGCCCCACTAGAAGAAACAGCTTTTGTCCAATCAGGTTGCTCTTAATATCTTTGTTCTCTTAACCATCTGAGAGCCAGGGAACACAATTCTAGTTGATGTAATTTCTTGTCATGTGATCCTTGTTGTCCAGACATCTTTTAGTTAAATACTTCCTTCACCCGGTCGGTGTAAGACGAAGATGTCCTGCCTAAGGTATGGGGTCCATTAAGGTGGTATGGTAGCCTAGCATTTAGTGTAATGATATGACAATGGCAGTGACCCGGGCTCAGTTCTGCCACTGTCTATAATGAGATTCTACATTCTCCCCATGATCATATGGCTTCCTCATGCATTCCAATGACATATGGGTCAAGGTTAGTAAGTTGTGGGCACACTACATTGGCTCCAAAAGCATGGCAACACTTGTGGGCTGCCTACAGCACATCCTCAGACTACATCGGTAGTTGATATAACCGACCTGTTTTACTGTATGTTTCAATGTACCTTATAGGTGGTAAATAAAGCTAACATTATAATCTTATAATCTCGTTATTGGCCATAATTTCCCTGTGCAGCTGAATCAGGTCTTTACACAGTTATAGAAGTGTGTCTAATCTTTTCCATTCCATTCCTTGAGAAGTAAAGGCCTGTATTCCATTAGCTGTATTGATTGTTATCTGTACCTGCTTATGCAGACATCCCACCTCTCCTGGAACTTCTGGGAGTCTCCCGCATATTAATAGTGGCTCCCTGATGCCCACAAATTATATATAATATCACGGCAATCAATTGTTTTGAGAGCGAGCGAGAAAGCAAGTGAGAGCGCGCAAGCGACCACGAGAGAGAGAGAGAGAGAGAGAGAGAGAGAGAGAGAGAGAGAGCGAGCGCACCATTGCAGAGTGTTCCAAAAAAAAACGTACCTCACCCCAGACTACACTAAAGTGTACCCCTGCCCTAATAGGGGTCAAAATAATGACAGTGTTACTTGCTGCGCTGTTTGCAACAATGACTTTTCTATTGCCCATGGTGGGTTAAGACTGTAAAAGACGTGTTGAGGTGAGTTTAACAGGTGTCTTTCGTTCATTAGCATAGCTAACATTATTTAAACTAGCTGGCCAGCTGCTAAGGAGCTACTCTATTGCAGACATCCCACCTCTCCCGGAAGGCTCCCGCAAATTGATGGTGCTACCTCCCTGAAATGAGTTTTTGCAGGGTGGGTTGTCTGCTTATGACATCTTAATAATCTATATACAAGAATCCCTTAGTCTCTTTATCTTTCTTTTAGCTTTTAACCATTTCAAAATCACACTGTTCTATGCTTTTTGGTCCAAATGGATAATTAAAATATACCTTTGTTGAAATTCATTTCCACAATTTTTCTCAATTGATGTTCTACTATCTCTTGATAATTTATTGTTTCCATCTGCACAGCTTGTACTGCTACCCACTGGATAGTCTGTTTATATACAATTCCAGACACAGATCTGCTCATTGATCTTATACTGCCTTCTGGCATTGAGTCAATACATCATTCAGGTCAACAATGTGTCCTCATTTCCATCTCATCTGCCAACAGCCTCTTATGAGAGGCTTCGTAGAATATAGAACAGTGAACAGTACAGACTCTTTGGCCTGTGATGTTGTGCAGAACTAATTAAGCCACTGACATCTAATCCTTTCTACCTACACATGGCTAATACTGTATACCTCCATTTCCTGCATAGCCATGTGGTTATCTAAGAGCCTCTAAAATGCTTCTATTACAACTGCTTCCACTATTACCCCTGGCAGTGCAGTTCTGTCACTTAACACTATTTTTGTATAAGTAACTTGCTCCACATATCTCAAATGAACTTCCCTTTCCTCTTAGCTTAGAAGCATGGCATCTAGAATTAGACGTTTCGATTCTGGAGGTAAAGATACCAACTATCAACTCTTCCAATGCTTCTCACAATGTTTTAAACCTCTTTCAGGTTAGCCTCTACCACTTCATTAAATTTCTTTTGCAAGTCCAAATAAATCCACAGACATTCCTGTGTCCACTAATTTAGTCACCAATTCAAAATAAATTAATAATCGAGTTCATCATGTATGATTTGCTCCTTAACAATACTGGATTACATACTTATTGATTTATTATTTATTTAGAGATGCAGCAGGCTAACAGAAACAATGAGTCCATGTCACCCATGTGACCCAGTAACCTGTCAGCTCATACATTTTGGGAATGTGGAAAGAAACTGGAGCACCAGGAGGAAATGATTGGAATTACAGGGAGAATGTAAAATCTCCTTACAGACAGCAGGTCACTGGCACTGTAATGGTGCTATGCTCATTGCTATCCTACCATACTGTCTTTACAGTACCATACACTTCTATAAGAGGGAGAAGTCTATTGATTGGTGTAGGCCTGATGATCAGTTGGGGGAATGCAGTGTGGTTGGGTCAGGTGAGGATCTGGTTGGGGATTGGTATTTTGGTGGGGTCCTGGGTGAAAAAGACCCAAAGAGGACTCACAAGTAAATGTTAAACTTCCTTATACATGGATTTTTTTTTTAGCATGGTTTCACATACATTGCAAGAAGACTGTTTGGCTGTGGAGGACTGGACATTTTAATATGTTTGAAAATTGGTAGGAAAAGGGATTTCCGTTCACATCCATATCCTGCCTGCAATGTATTTCAGATATGTGGAGAAACAGAATGAAAATTTTCGACTGTAACATCAGTGTGATTTTTGTTATAGTTTACGTCTTATAGAATTGAATCAGATATTAAAGAACGTGTCTGATTTAATTGCTTGGCAGAAAATGAGTACCTTCTGATATGTGTTGGACAGTTTATCCTAATTTGTAAACAATGAAAATGCCCCCTTTAATAGGACTCTATCTTTGCAATGTGCTTGTCTTATTCCTGACTGAGCAGGGTGTAAGTAGTTCTATGAAAAGGAAACAACATTTGACCAATCTAATATTTTTCTTTGAGGTGTTCCTAATGAGGAACTAAAAGGAAAGGTAGCAGATGTGACAATTAATCTTAAACTTGAACCTTGAAATTTAAATATATTTAATTATTCATTTTCCACATCTTACTTAGAAATTGCAGAGATTCACAGCACTCTCTTGGAGAAGAAATACTTCATCTTTGATGCAAGTAGGCAGCCACTTATTCTGTATCTACTCTTCCTAGTTCACAATTCCCTATAAAGTGAAACATCTTCTCAATATCTATTCTATCAAATCCGATTCGAAATTTACCTGCTTCAGTAATTCTGCTTCTCATTCTGCAAAATTCCTGTTGTATGGACCTGACCTTTCTTGACAAGTCAATCCTTTCATCCTTGGAATGGATCTACTAAAGCCCCTTTAAATGTACATAAATTTGCTCTTAAACAAGAGGCTCAAATTAACCAAGTTTCCCTCTAAGATATATAATGCAGACTTCGTAGTTTATTATTTATTATTGGAGGATTCTTAGTAAATCCAGACTGAGAAGCTCCATCTTCAATAGGACTGTGTGAATATATTCACCATGGAGACTGTAGTGGTTTAAGAAGACTCGTTACTATCTTCTCAAGGGAAACTACTGATACGCTATAAACAATGGCTATGTCAGATTTGCATAAGTTTCTTGAATGACTTAATAAATATAATTAAGAATTATAGTAACATTAAGTTAAGTTTGTTGTAGGAATAAAAATAATTTTTTTTTTTGAAAAGGTCGGACACTGGTGTATACCTGTATTGAGTTGGATTTGATTATCCTTGTCCATGAAGCATAAAAGCGTATCATGCAGGTACTGAATGCACATTGTAGCCAACTCATATGTGTGCCTTCATTGCGAGGGGCTAGAACTCAAGAGCAACTAATCCTTGCTGTAATTCTGCAGGGATCTGGTGAGGCAAGGATTACTGTGTGCTATTTTATATCTCTTACAAAAGGAGAGAGATAAAACGCCTTAGAGGGTACGCAATAAAGATTTACTGGATTAGCTCCTGGGATTAGGAGATTTGAGGAGGGATTAGACAGAATGTGCCAGAAGTGATTGGAATTCATAAGGATGAGAGCTGGACATATTGAGATGTACAAATTCTTGGAGGGTTTGGCAGGTGAGGTACTAAGAAATGCCTTCTTGTGGCTGGGAGATGAAAACTATCTCAAAATCAGAAACCTGGGATACAAGATTGAATTGAAGAGGAATTTTTTCATTCAATAAATTGTGAAACATTGGAATGTTGACCCCAGATTCCTTTGGATATACAGAATAGATTTAAAAGAAAGATCAAGGTAAGAAAGTGATTTAGATAAGATCAGGCACATTTTAAATAAATATCCAGAGATGGCCTGAGGAGGATAAGTTTGACTTCTCAAGAAATATAGCGGAAGTTTGACCCAAAAGCAGACAGTAGAGATGGTTCAGTGATGAAAGAAAACTTTAATAATAAACAGTGAAAGTAACAAGCCATCAAGAGCCACAAAAGAAAAGAGAACAGATACTAAACACCATGTGCAATAAGGTAACTGAAGGCAATGAGCAACTGGTTGAGGCTGGCTGGTTTGATAAGTGAACAAGGACTGTGAATAAGGGTTGGCTTTAAATAGGCCGCAGGTGATGAGTTGGGAACGAGTAGCAGGTAATATCTTTTAGCTTGGTGCAGCCTAGGAAGTTCCTACCTGAGCAGGCCAGACATGATGTGCTTTTTTTTTTTTGCTTCTGCTTTCCAGAATTTCCAAGAATAAAGGAGTTAGATTTATGGATAAGTTCATACTTCCTTTATACCATTCGGTTCTTGAACCAACTTGCACAATTCTAATAACAATGACCACTTTGCACTACAATAGACTTCGTTTTTTTTTCTTGTTTTAATTTTGTTCAACCTTGTGAAAATTGAATATAATTTATATTTAGTTTGCTGTTGTGGATCTGTGCATCTGATGCCATGTGCCTTTTGATGCTGCGAATTTTTTAAATTGCATCTATGCATACGTGTAGACTGGCACTGAGTTGACTGGCTTATTACAACAACCCCGTGCCTGTCAACCTAGACAATGAATTCAGCTTTGACCTTGTAGCGCCATTTGAGCTCAGTTTCAACTCGTGTCAAACAAATTGTGTTATCTTTTATAAAATTAGAGTAGAACTGCAAGAACAATTTATTTCATGATATTGTCCATTAAGATATCATCATGTTTCAGCAGGCTGTTGTCCTCACCTATTAAACATATAAGATGCTCTTGTGCATCTTGCACATCTGATACTTTATGCCTTTGATGCTGCAAGTTTTTTTCGTTCCCACTGCTGCCTGCAAGGAGTTTGTATGTTCTCCCCGCAACCCCGTGTGTTTCCTCTGGCGCACTGGTCTCCTTACACAGTCCAAAGAGAGATCGGTTGGTAGGGTAGTTGATTGTTGTAAGTTATCCTATGATTAGGCTAGGATTACACTGGGGGATTGCTGGGCAATGTGGCTGGAAGGGCCCACTTTGCACTGTATCTCAATAAGTAAATAAATATGTTCACTGGACTTTTGGAGGCAAGAGATCTCAAGCAAATGTGCCTTCCAACATGTATTGCCATGAGGATAATATCCACAGCAATAATATTTGAGTTGCCTCAGGATGCACAAGAGAAGATTCAATTACTTGTTCAATGTATTACCAGTATTACTTTTAACTTATGATGGCTTTCTGTCTTCTCCATCAATTCACATGATCCTTGCTTGGAAATCAAAATCACAAAAAGGAGCCGTGCTTGTTGAGGTAGAGCAAGCCAGTTTCCTACAGTATGCAACACAGCCAAAGACATCTGCCAAGAGAGAGAGTTACTCCTCAGACAAATAAACAGCAGTACATGATTTTAGTTCAGCCATGGATTGTTTGTCCACCCTAACTTGCACCATGGCCACTAGTAATCCTTACAAGGTCTCATGTTTGCAGAAGTCTTTTTCATATTCCTGCTTCCTTGCGGCAGAGGGAAAGCTAATCCAGAGAGTTTTTCTAATAAACATCATATAAGGCTTGCAAAATTATAATTAGAAAAAAATTGTCATTTGTATTGAATTATTCATAGTTCTAAGTCCAAACTTAATTTAATTTCATCAAATTTAATTTAATCTAAAAAAAAATTGGAGCAGAATGATACATGGGACAGCTGCTTTATTTGGTGCAGAATTTGTCATCTGAGCATCACTGTCCTGGAACATAATAGTGATGAGCATTTTCCTCGGCTTTAGAATGTCTGTGGTCTAGGCCTTGTGCTTCAGTTCCACTGAGGTGGCATCTGAGAAGATGAACTATAAAGCCAATATGCTATAGATCAGAATCTCCTTACTTTTAAGGAACTTATCTGTGAGAAACTGCTTTCCCTACAGCTACTTTCTAAAAGATTGGACCCAGCGGCACATAAGTTTAAGTACCTATCATGCTTAAAAGTTGTCTTTTACATGTTTTGAAGTGGTTGGACCTATTTCCCCAATGGAAAATTGGAACAAGCTTGATTCACTCTCATGAGTGGTCTTTCCCCTGTTGTTGCGTGTGAACATGATGATGCTGTGCTGTGCTCATTACTTTCCTTCTGGGTGCATTAGGTCCAAAAGTCACAACCTCTGACCTTTGTTTCTCACTCACAGTGAAACAGGGAGCAAACAGTACAGCAATTTGGTAATGATGTGATAACTGAAGACTCACCACAAGGATGTGATTTTCAGAATCATTGACTCCTCAAGATATATTTTTAATTGTTGATATTCTCACCCCAAGGAGCACCCACTCTAATTGCTGAAACTTCAACCTTGTGCACACCTTGTGGCCCCAGCAATCCTGATGCTTACTGTGGCCTGGGGCACCAAAGCATGTTTCTGTGTTGTAAAACACCCTCTTTCACTCCATCCCCATCTCCATGGCAACCTATGAGAATTCCATGTGATATGTACGTTTTCTTTGAGTTCACATACTCCCCCA
Organism: Mobula birostris; assembly: GCF_030028105.1. Taxonomy (NCBI): domain Eukaryota; kingdom Metazoa; phylum Chordata; class Chondrichthyes; order Myliobatiformes; family Myliobatidae; genus Mobula; species Mobula birostris. The sequence goes on along the minus strand of NC_092391.1, from coordinate 31,527,522 downwards.
CACACAAATGGTTCAGTACTTGTGAAATGATGCTGCATTTTACTGAATATGAGAGAAGCATTCACAGTTTCTAAAACACAGGATGTCCCAGCTTCAGGAATGACATTTGATACCAGGGCTAAACACGGAATTCATTTACTGCACAAGAAATTAGTGTAATCCACTTTCTTGGCAACTCCCTCCAGATAAGTTGTCGTCCATAATGAAGGGCTATACAAGATGACATTGATCAGCCGTTAATATGGGGAGAGCAATGGCAGATGGACTTTGATCCTGATAAAGAATTTATGAACTTCTGAGTAAATTCATTTGTCCTTGCCTCACATTCCTTGTGCTGCCCTGATGCTGCCAACTTGTGCATTCTGCATCCTGAAGAATCCTCCTTTTTGCAGGATGCACAAGTGGACATTCATCAGTCCCTCTCAGGGCGTCGAAATCCAACAGCTGTACTAAGTGACAACTTCACTTCTACATTCAATTTCTTTTTCCTGACAGAACCAACCAAGCACTTATGCATATCTTGCTGAATGAAGGAAAAGTAAATAACTATTAGAAGGATTCATGATTTGAATATTGGGTAGCGAAAGCCAATGAACTCCATTGAGAGTTTTTGATTAAATCTATTTGATTTGAGTACTTGCTCAATTAAAAAAGTGGCCAGCTGGTGGTGTAGCGGCATCCGCACCAGACTTCAGAGCAAGTGGTGCCAGGTTTGAATCCGGCTGGCTCCATCCACACTTTTCATCTGTGTTGAGATCGCAACTTGTCCTCATAAAACAGACAAACACTAATGAAAAGGCAAGGTTGCTGCCCGAACCAAACAAGGTGTGGGGAGGAACAATAAATAACTACCATGTCTAAAGATGACACCCACCCACCTCCCAAGTAAACACTAAGCCTGCAACTTTTGGGAATCAGTCATTCTTCAGTTTTGTCACAGAAATGGATAATCCTTCTCACTTGGAGACAAACACCACATTGACATGTGGGCTTATTAAGAAGTAAATGAAAATGTAGAATATATATCACAATTTTGACTAAAAGGCCATACGTTTTATTCCAACAGCCTATTTTATAAATTCTTTCACTTTTAATACCTCTGAGAAAGTGATTTACATCCGGAAGAAAATTATACATTAAATCTAATATCCACAGACTTGCTGGTGGCTATTACTGATATCTGAATCATGTTATTATCACTGATGTACATTGTGAAATTTGTTGTTTCATGACAAGCAGTACAGTGCAAATCATAACGACTAGAAATTACAAATGTGAATAGTGCAAATAGAGGAATACTGAGGTAGTATTCATGGACCATTTGGAAATCTGATGGCAAAGGGGAAGAAGCTATTTCTGAAACACCGAGCGAGGTCTTTTGGCTCCTGTACCTTCTCCCCAATGGTAGTAATGAGAAGAAGGCATGTTCTATGTGGTGAGGATCTGTAATGAAGAATGCCACTTTCTTGAAGGACTATCTTTTGAAGTTGACCTCAGTGGTGACTGTAGGGGAGGGGGGGGGGGTTGGGCTTGTGATGGAACTGACTGAGTCTATAACCCCTTCCAGCCTCTTTTGATCCTGCATTTTGGAGCCATACTAGGTGGTGATACAATCAGTCAGAATACTTTCTACTGTATATCTGTAAAAAATTGCAGGAGTCTCTGATGACTTTCCCTATCTCCTCAATCTCTCAGTGAAGCATAGCCACTGGTATGCCTTCTTCGTGCTTGCAACAATGTGTTGGAAGTAGGATAGACGCTCTGAGATGTTGATACCCAGCTGCTCACCCTGTCTGAACTCAAGATGAAGGAATTCAATTGTCTCAAAATATACCATTATGAATAATACCAGATATACATTTGCAACAGTACACCGTATTTAAACTGTGAAACTGAATTTCAGAAGAGAGTACGATAACCAGGCACTAACTAGTTCGAGCGGGTGGGGTAACCCGCCTATGAGAAAGAAAACTCGAATTCAAACCTCCGCTGCCCTGTGGCCATACCAACCCATAGGAAAGGCTTTGGGAGTAAACCCTAAGGAAGAAATCCAGAGCCGGGGTTCCTAGGGCAGTTTGACGTTGTTTACAATTTCATTCCAGCAACCTCTGCGACGACACTGGTGCCAAGTTGTATCAGCACTTGCCCTTCCTTTAGATTACATCAGTGACGTGGAGAGAAGGAACCGGCTGCGTGGACAACAGCCGGTTCTTCAAATCTTCCTGCCTGGTCTTGTGCCCTGGAGAGGACACAGTCTACCAGGGGCGCAAACCCATGATCCCCTGGGATCGGCTGCTGCCTACTAAACTTGTAGTGCATCTTCTGATCAGGAATGTATAGTTTGTATTTGCTATAAAATGAGGGGTTTGAGCACGTATATCTTGAGCCAATGTGACATTTGAGGTAAAAGCTATGTGGTTATGGATTGATGGAAGGAAAATCTGTCAACCAAGTAAAATCACCCACTAAATCACAATGACAACAACAACAGGAGCTGGCAATCTAACAAAATCAGAAAGTGTGAGAAACACTTAGCTGGTCAGCGATTGTTACCACCCGTGATACCTGCTGAGTAGCTAGAAGATACAGGATGAGCTATCAAAGAACCTGCTTGTCTCACTCCTTTAACTGTACGCTGGAAGAATGAACACTGGGAAAGAATTAGAGTATTGCTGATCCAGGTGGATTCCATGGGTTTGTGTCTTTGAAGAAAACCGGGACATTTTGAACAAGCGGAATGTCATGCTGGAAAGTTTTCGGTCAAAAATTTAGGATCAATGAATAAATTAGGCAAATTGCGGAGGCATTGAAGGTGGGTCCTATCGTGCATTGAGAAACAAATTAGGAGAAGCGTAGGCCATATATAGGTTTTTCTGCAGGCTGAAAACTGCATGTAACAGATAAGCTGATTACTCTGCATGCACCAGATTGTAGCTGCTGAAAGGATCAAATATCACGACTGAAAAATAAATCTGAAGTGCTATTGATTCTGACAAGATCCAACTGGGACAGTGTACTAGCAATCCTTTCACAGCCAGGGGTGAATGAAGCCACGTCGGGAACACCAGATGGAATTGTTGCAAATTTGTTTCTCTTAGCTCTTCTCAGGAGAATGGATGGAACTAATGTGACAATGGCCAATTTCACGGTGTCTTTGTAACATAATTAGTAGCAGTTGCATTGAATGGTGTGCTGTTATTTTACAACCTACTTACAGGCCATGGCCGGAATTGAACCCGAGGCGCTGTTAAGAAACACGCAATCCGCTACGCTACCATGCTGCACCGAAAGTATACTTCATACGTTCTGGAAGTAGAAATTATCTTTGCAGTACTTTTAGGCATATACACTCAGTGGCTGCTTTATCAGCTACAGGAGCGGAACCCAGTTTGGTATTCTGCTGCTGTAGCCCATCCACTTCAAGGTTCAATATGTTGTGCACTCAGTGATGCTTTTCTGCACACCACTGTTGCAATGCACTGCTATCTGAGTTACTGTCACCCTCCTGTCAGCTTGAAGCAGTCTGGCCTTTCTCCTCTGATCTCTCTCATTAGCAAGATGTTGTTGTCCAGAGAACTAGAACCTCTTGACTACGTCTGCATGCTTTTATGCATCGGGTTTCTGCCACGTGTTTGGCTGATGAGGTATTTGCATTAATGAGCAGGTGTACAGGTGTCCCTAGTTACGTGGCTCCTGACTGTACATTTTTATTTTGTAAATGTTAACACAAAACTTTCTGAATGGACTGTATAGCACAGAAACAGCCCTCTGTGTCCAACTGTTTCACACCATGTTTCTGTTTCACTTGAAGAACATCTCACTCTACTCCAACCAACCCATTCAATAAATGGGGGTGGCATAGTGGTAATTAACTGCACAATACCTCTGAATCGGGTTCAATTACCGCTGCTACCTGTAAGAGGTTTGTATGTTCTCCCCATGACTGCTTGGGATTCCTCCGGGTGCTCCAGTTTCCTCCCACAGTCCAGAGATGTACCAGTTGGTAGTTTAATTGGTCATTGTAAATTGTCCTGTAATTAGGCTACGATTAAATTGGTGGTTGCTGGGCAGTGCGACTAGAAGGGCTGTAAGGGGCTATTCCACGCTGTGTACCAATAAATAAAGTTAAACCGGACTAATATAAATGGATATTTTACATTTGCCATGGTTTTGGTGAGTAAAAACGCCTAATATTGTGTTGCATGAATCAGTGATACTATATTTTTCTACAAGTGAATTTACAGAGCTTTCCTTTAATGAAGCTGAATATTCACTGGAACTACTTATTGATAACATACTCCATGTTCTTTGAATATGAAAAAAATACAACAATCTCCTTAATTCCCTGTCATAATTCTGTGACAGCGACCTATAATTTTGACTGTGCTACAGATGGCAAACTTTTCTCTAAACTAACCGATGCGGCAGAGAGGGCCTCAAGATGGCTGTGGCTCAAAAGAGGGGAGCCATGGAGTCATAGGTAGCTAGCCATCTGGACACAAGCTGGGGTCTGATCAGCCCCGGCTGGGTCACCTGGAGGAGGTTGTATGATGTTGAAAGACCCGAAACACCCGATGATTCCAGAAACATCACTGAAGATGTGTCCAGAAGCATCAATAGATGTACGTACACAGCAGAAAGGAAGAACTGCTTCTCTAGAAAGGTACAGGACAGTGGTGTAACTGTTCGTGCAACCATACCCGCCGTTATTGTCTCTCCAGAGTTCCACGCTCTCTGTGGCTTTCTTCCCATATCCCTCAGAGACTGGTTGGTTACAGGAGAATCAAGAGAAGTAGATGTATATGTGAGGAAAAGTAGGTTATAGAAAAATCAAAAAGGGGATGTAACTGAGGGAAATGCTCTGAGAGCCACCATAGACTTGATGGGCTGAATAGCCTTGAATAACATAAGAAAATGTGAGAAATAGACCATATTCAGCCCTTGCTACTCCAGGAAAAAGTCATAGTCATACCTTATTGATCCCAGGGGGAAATTGGTTTTTGTTACAGTTGCACCATAAATAATAAATAGTAATAGAACCATAAATAGTTAAATAGTAATATGTAAATTATGCCAGTAAATTATGAAATAAGTCCAGGACCAGCCTATCGGCACAGGGTGTCTGACCCTCCAAAGGAGGAGTTGTAAAGTTTGATGGCCACAGGCAGGAATGACTTCCTATGACGCTCTGTGCTGCATCTCGGTGGAATGAGTCTCTGGCTGAATGTACTCCTGTGCCCACCCAGTACATTATGTAGTGGATGGGAGACATTGACCAAGATGGCATGCAACTTAGACAGCATCCTCTTTTCAGACACCACCATGAGAGAGTCCAGTTCCATCCCCACAACATCACTGGCCTTTTGAATAAGTTTGTTGATTCTGTTGGTGTCTGCTACCCTCAGCCTGCTGCCCCAGCACACAACAGCAAACATGATAGCACTGGCCACCACAGACTCGTAGAACATCCTCAGCATCGTCCGGCAGATGTTAAAGGACCTCAGTCTCCTCAGGAAATAGAGACAGCTCTGACCCTTGTTGTAGACAGCCTCAGTGTTCTTTGACCAGTCCAGTTTATTGTCAATTCGTATCCCCAGGTATTTGTAATCCTCCACCATGTCCACACTGACCCCCTGGATGAAAACAGGGGTCACCGGTACCTTAGCTCTCCTCAGGTCTACCACCAGCTCCTTAGTCTTTTTCACATTAAGCTGCAGATAATTCTGCTCACACCATGTGACAAGGTTTCCTACAGTAGCCCTGTACTCGACCTCATCTCCCTTGCTGATACATCCAACTATGGCAGAGTCATCAGAAAACTTCTGAAGATGACAAGACTCTGTGCAGTAGTTGAAGTCTGAGGTGTAAATGGTGAAGAGAAAGGGAGACAAGACAGTCCCCTGTGGAGACCCAGTGCTGAAGTCTCTTCAGCTTTTTCCAATCAGTTATCCTCCCAACTCTGTTGTCACTGCACCTACATAATGCCTCAGTCTACTTTTATCACGTGCTGTTCAAAGTGTGCAGAGTGTTTGGTCAAGCCAAGACTTTTTGGGACTGCAACAGAATTAATCTGCTCCACAGCTGTGTGCATTTGAAATAAAAGCTAGTATTTGGCTTTTCATGAAGATTAAACTGCATCACTAATTTTAATGTTCTGAATAAATGCACAAATTGAGTAAAAAAAAAAGTGACAGATGGCATTTATATGCTCCCCTTAATCTTTCAGTGTATTTAGCAAGTTAACGGTCAGGAAAAGTTTGCCTACAGCCAAAGAATGTCTTACCAATATAAAGAAACCTAAGCTCAGTCCAAGAACCAGATGCTGTGAGGAAAGTATTTTAGAGAAAGAGCAAGGGAGGAGAGGAGAAGGACCTGACCAAAACCCAATGGGACCCCAGTGAGTGAATCCTCTGGCATGAATTGTGTTGGGTTGGATTGGCTTAGCAATTCATGTTTTTGGTGCCAGGTGTTCTTGTCACCACACAGGTGCTGTGAGACGGTCTCTCTTGGGGCGAAGGATGGCTGCTGGATCCTACCATATGCTGGAAAAATGTGCATTTATAATATGAGTAGAGCAATAATAAGGGATATGACCTGGGTACAGGAGATCAGATTGTACTGATGACAGGGAGAGGTGAGGGAAGAGGAAGAAGTGCCTTGACAGTTTTGCATGGGATGAGGTTCTAAAGTTTCAATGTAGACTAAGTTCTTGTTGGATTTGGTTTTAGTTGTAAACTCGAGCAGTTCATTGGGTTCTGAAAGAAACCAAGAGTTGAAGGACAAGATAGCTGAAGCCACAACTGGCCGGTGGTGTAGTGGTATCAGCACTGGACTTCAAGGCGAATGGACCCAAGTTTGAATCTGGTCGGCCTCTTGCACACTTTTCATCCGTGCTAGGTTGAATGTCGAGCTAGCAAAAAAACAGTCAAATGCTACAGGTGTGTAAAGGAACAATAGCAACAACAGCCATGAATCACAGAGAGATTGAAGTTCTCTGGCACAAGATGACGAAGAGCACATGGACTTCAAAGGCTTGGAGGAAGTTACAGATATGGGAGAAGTCAGATGTTGGAGAGATTTGTAAATGTGGAAGAAGGTTTTAGGAGTGAATTGTTTGCAGAATGGAAGTCAGTGCAGATCAGTAAGTACAAGGTGGATAATAAAAAGACCTTTCTGTGAGTTATAGCACAAACAGCAGGGTTTAGATTAAATAAAAAGTTAAAGCAATACAAATGAATTGCAAAAAAATTAAACTGCAGTTCTAATATTCTGCAATTGCATGAGAGAATTATCATTTCGTTTTCTTTTTTCATAGAATTATGAACCATGTTTTCATTACATTCTGTATAATCAATTGTCAACTGGTGCTCTCAAACGTTTCTTGTCACAGAAAAATTTTAGTGATAGAAGTTACAGAAATTCTCAATTTGTTGAAAAGGGTTGTGTTGTGATATCAAAAGCAGGAGATATACTGTATAATATGGCAGAGACCAACAAATCACAGGACAAAATCACAGGAATTTATTGAAGTTCATCAATTTTCTTAACTCTCAATATAAATGATTAGAAAATTAAAGCAGAACTTCCCAGTGGCCAAATATTTTAATTCCAATTCCAATCCCCATTCTTACTTGTCAGTCCATGGTCTCCTCTTGTGCCAAGATGAGACCACCCTCAGGGTGGAGGTGCAACACATTATATTCCAACCTGATAGCATGAATATTGATTTCTCGTTATAGTAAAAAAATACTTCCCCTTTCTCTCTTCCTCTATTCCCCATTCTGGCCTTTTACTGTACCTTTTCTCTCCTGCCAGTCACTTCCTCCAAGGTCCCTCCTGCTTCTTTTTCTCCTACGGTCCACTCTCTTCTCCTACTATTAGATTCCTTCCTCTCCAGCTCTTTACCATTCTCACATATTTGGCTTCACTTATTACCTTCTAGTTATTCTCCTTCTCCTCTCCCCACCTTTTTATTCTGGTATCTTCTCCCATCCTTTTCCATCCTGAAAAAGTATCTTGGCCTGAAACTATGACTGTTTATTAATTTCCATAGATGTTGCCTGACCTGCTGAGTTCCTCCAGAATTTTGTGCATGTTGCTTTGGATTTCCAGTATTTGCAGACTTCTTGTGTTTATGATTTTAAAATATGCCTTCTCGTGAAGAATCATGCAGTTTTTTTTGTGATGTATGAGTCATAGTCAGGAATAAACCCCCAAGGAATCCTTTTATCCTCCTTTTGTCACAGATCAGAAGCAGAGAGATTGTACATGGACACCCTCACCAACATCTCCTCTTTTTGTATTCAATAGCACACCAAAAAGTTTGAAGGTCACAAGAAAATGGATTAACCACATTATTTTTGCTGCAAGATTCATCCCTACTTGATGGCATAAAATATGCCTCATGCCTCTAGTTAGCAACTCTCGAGCTGAACTTCAAATCAATCAAACTTGGGAAAGAGAGTAGAACGCAGGCACTGCTGTATAATGCATTTACTTTGTAGAATATTTATCCAGAGATAAATTTATACAAATTCAGGTTTTATTAAGAGCTGAACTATTTTCGGACATTATTAGCTACAGTTTTGCTATAGGTTAGTATGTTGTCAAGCTTATAATGGGAGAAACAAAATCCTACTTCGAGGTGACACAGACATACCAATCTTTTTGCCAATTCCAGGGATTGTCTTGAAGAATGATGATAGTGAAGTGTTGAGAAATTCTTTGATTAAGCCTGCTCGTGGAGTCAGCCTCAGATCAAACCTAGCACTGGCACAACCGGCCCCCTCCAAAAAATGGGAGAAAATGGCGGACAGGAGAAGGTTTCTTTTTATTATTTATTCAGATACCTTAAATATATAAATCAGAACTTATAATACATTAACATACTGTCTTTAACCAAAACATTGAACTGTCATTGACAGGCTGTGAGTTGTTACAGAGCAGTAAAGTGGACAGGGTATTGTGTTGTGGGAGTTCACTGCTGTCCAACTGAAAAAATCCCTCACCCAGCAGGTGGTATGTAATAATGGGCAGCACTTCACAGGAGCTGGTACGTTGATTTTAGGCCAATGGTGCAAGTCCCCAGAAATCATTCAAGGTAATAATATACATAAGATATAGGAGTAGAATTGGGCTCTTCAGTCCATTGAGCCTGCAATACCATTCGATCATGATTTATTTTCCATCTCAACTCCATTCTTCTGCTTTTTCCCCATAACCTTTAATGCCCTTACTAATCAAGAAGCTGTCAACCTCCCTTTTAAATATACCCAACAACTTGGCTTCCACAGCTATCACTGGCAGTAAGTTCCACAGGTTCACCACTGTCTGGCTGAAGAAGTTCTTCTTCATCTGCATTCCAAAGAAAAGTCCATCTATTTGTAACATCCTATTCATGTACCTAGGCACATCAATACTGCATATGTTTCAATGAGATTCTCCCATTATTCTCCCAGATCCTAGCAGGTACAGGCTCAGAGCATTCAAATGCTTCCCATATGTTAACCCTTTCATTCCCAACATCATTCTTGTAAACCTCTTCTGGACTCTGTCCAATGCCAGCGCATCCTTTTCTTAGATATGGAGCCCTATTTTAGTGATAGAGACAGGCAGCCTGCAGACCATTGCAGAGAAATAAAATAACACCCTACGCCTCTTGCCAGTTCCTATTTGCAGACTGGAGGTGTGAATTAACAGAAGGTAACCAAACAGCTTGAAACTGGCAGGCTGCACATACACAATGAGAGGTAGTAATGAACGGGTTCTCCCAAGTATATAACACATGATGGATTGGTGATTGCAAAATGTCCCATGAGATCAAGGTAATTACAAAAGCTCTGAAGAAAAATATTGATGAAGCATCAGAGACTACAGATCAGAAACCCACATAATTGAGATCCAACTGTTTCAGTCGATGGTCGGATATAGATTTGCATTCATTACACCATGGATTTGCATTTCCCTCTCCTTCCTGCTTGACATGTCAAAGTGAATCTTCAAGGCTGCTCATGTGACCATCCATGCAAACTGGGGCTCAAGACTGGATTGGGGTTTTCTCTCGGTAGGAACATATGGGAGACTGAGGAAAGGGTAGGAATGATGGAGAGGAATGGGGAAGGTGTTCATATATATGGAGAAAAGTAAAAATAACATCAAGTAGCAACAAAAAGGCCATCAAAAATATATACGCACTATCTGATATTTCAACTTGATTTTGTTCAAACCAGCTTGTGATATGAAGTTTAGATTTTGGTCATATAATATGACATTTGCAGAGCAAACAAGTTAAAGGTACACAGTTCAGACAGGTACAAAGCTATTGGACTAGGATATGCAAAAGAGCTGGGTTCTGTGCATCAAAGTATCCATTTATAAATTTTATGTGTTTATGGATGTTGTTTGAACTGCTGGTATTTATTGTTCATTCTTAATTGCCCCTGAGCTGAGGTGGTTAAGAAGTAACAACATTGTTATGGGTCTGGGGTCATATATTGTCAATAGTGTCTCAGCTCTGATTCATTGTGGTAGAGTCAAGTTAGGATAGTAATACAACACCACAAAATGGCGACACAAGAGACTGCAGATACTGGAAAACTGGAGCAGCACACAAAATGCTAGGGTATCTCTGCATCAGGCAGAATGTACGGAGGGAAGTGGACAGTTGACATTTTGGGTCAAGGCCCTTCTTCAGGAATGGAAAGAAAGGAGGGAGATAGGAGCTGAATTGGGTCACTTGGCCCATGCAGACTGCTCCGCCATTTCATCGTGGCTGATCCATTTCCCTCTCAGCCCCAGTCTCCTGCCTTCCTCCCGTATCCCTTCATGCCCTGAGTAGTCAAGAATCTTTCAACCTCTGCCTTAAATATACCTTATGACTTGGCCTCCTCTGCTGCCTGTGGCAATGAATTTCACAGATTCACCACTCACTGGTTAAAGAAATTCCTCCTCATCTCTGTTCTAAAAGAATGCCCCTTCTATTGTGAGGTTGTACCCTTTGGCCTTAGACTCCTCCACCATAGGAAACATCCTCTCTACATCCACTCTATCAAGGCCTTTCAACATTTGATAGGATTCTATGAGATTCCCCCTCATTCTTCTGAATTTCAGAGAGTACAGGCCCTGAGCCATCAATTGTATTCATATGGTAACCCTTTCATTCTCATGAACCTCCTCTGAACCCTCTCCAATGTCAGCAGATACTTTCGTAAATAAGGTGCTCAAAACTGCTCACAATACTCCAAGTGGCTCCTTAACACTGACTTATAAAGCCTCCACATTACATCCTTGCTCCATATTCTAGTCCTCTCGAAATGAATGCTAACATTGTATTTGCCTTTCTCACCACCAACTTAACCTGCAAGTTAACCTTAAGCTAATCCTACATGAGGACTCCCAAGTCCCATTGCACCTTGGATTTTAAATTTTAACAGATAACAAGTGCAAAAAAGTGGGAGGAAGAGGTAAAGCAAGAACTGGTGAATGATAGGAAGATCCAGGTGACAGCACATGCTGGGGGTGAAATGTAAGAAGCTGGTGAGCGATAGGTAGAAGTGACAAAGGACAGAACAGCAACACAGTTAAATCAAAACCTGTGACGTATTCTCAGTAACAAAAGTTAAAGTTGTAAACATTGTCATACTGCATGATGTAAGCATGAGCCCGCTTGCAGTGGTGATTAACCTTGTGAATCAGTCTTCAACGTACTCCTCTTTGTTGCTCCCTTGCAGATGGTAACTCCACTCCAAAACACACCTGCTGAGTACTTACAAAACTCACAGTCAGCTCCTTAATCAAATCACTTACAGTATATGGGCAGTTCATTATTGTTTCTTAAACTTGTTCCGATACACTTGTGGGTTGTAGTCCTCTAAATTCTTAGTTTCTCTGGGTTTAAATCAAACACGTGCTAGCACTCATGATAGTTGAGTTGCCAAATGGTCTGCTGGCCTGCCCTTGTCAATATATTCGAATTCCTTTTGGTGCCTAAAATATGAAAAGTGGCATGTCTGCAGTCCTTGGAAGTTTTATGCCAGTGGGAAGCTGATTAATCCAGAGAGCATCTCTCAGAGTCAGCCACGAGCTCATCATTTGTAGGAAGTCACTTTAGCAGAAAGGTAACTCTCTTCAGTGATTTTTTAAGAATTCAGTTCCAAATACAGTCTGGAGATACACCCAGCTGATAGATATGCAAAATCAGCTGTATATAAGTTGCACCAGTTTCAGACTTTAGAATTCCTGCCATGAGTTATAAAGTCACAGCCCAGCTGATTTCACCCACACGGTTCCATTGCAGATATTTCTTGCTGATAAATAAAGTGCTTCTTGCTGAAGTTTTCATTACAGTTTAGGCCAGTCTTGAATGGCAGGTTTCTGACCCTGAATTCATTAGTGAATGAGTTTTTTATGAGAATTCAGTAGTTCCAAAGATAGTATATCCCAGATTTATGTGATTATTTAAACTTAGGTACAGTAATCAAATCGGTACAGTGGGAATCAAGCTGTCATGTCTCTAGGTCACTGGATAGTAGTTTTGAAATTCAATCACAATGCTACCATGACAGGGAGGTTCCTATTCAGCAGAGACGTGGTCATCAGCTGAGATATTTGCATCTAAACTCAGCGGCCACTTTATGAGGTACTTCCTCTACTTAATAAAGTGGCCACTGAGTGACTGTTAATGGTCTACTGCTACTGTAACCCATCCACTTCAAGGTTCAATGCGCTATGCATTCAGAGATGCTATTTTGCACACACCACTCTTGTAATGCGTGGTTATTTGGGTTACTGTCACCTTCCTGTCAGCTTGAACCAGTCTGGCCATTCTCTTCTGACCTCTCTCATTAACAGATCTGCCACTCAACGGATTTTTTTGTTTTGTTTTCTTGCGTCATTTTGTGTAAACTCGAGCGTGTGTGAAAATTGCAGGATATCAGCAGTTTCTGAGATACTCAAACCACCCCATCTGGCGCCGATGATTATTCCACATCAAAGTCACTTTGAGTGAAAGTCAAAGTGTAGAAAGCATTTATTGCCCATTCCGATCTTTTATCTGAACAACAAATAAACCTCTTGATGACATCTGCATGACTTTATGCATAGTGTTGCTGCTACATGATTGGCTGTTTAGATATTTGCAATAATGTACAGGTGTACCTAATAAAGTGGCTACTGAGTGTGCTAAAGCTACAGCCCTCTGCAGCTTGGCATTATTTTCTGCATTTTATTTACAGAGCCTGAGAGTAGTTGGAACATTGTGATTTGCTTTCATACTACATTGCTTTTATAACAGTGAAGTTTTGTTAAAATAAGAAGTGAAATCATCCTTGGAGAATTGCATGCAATTTTAGTCTCCTTAGTGAAGGAGAAAATGCATGAATTCATTGGAGCCACTTCTGAAAAAGCTCACTTCATTGAATCACTTGGACCTATATGCAATCGAGAAATAATCATCTGTAAACATTTAGTAGTCTGATGGGGATTAATAGGGTTGATGGGTCCCTTCATGGGTTGGTTATTAGAAAAAAAAGTAAAGATAATTTCTTTCCTTGAATGCATGGTGAATCTTTGAAATTCTGCATGCCTAAAAGACATCAAGTCAGAATCATTGCAAATGGAAACAGCTGGGTTGGACTAATTTTTGATATGTGGGGAGTAAAAAGTTGTGTGAGAAGGCAGGTGGGAAAGTAAAGCTAGCAGCAAGATTAGACCAAATTGCTGAGAAGACTGAAAAGAGCACAGGTTTTTTCTTGTGTTTTTCTGTTTATAGAACATAGAATAGCACAGTGCAGTACAGGCCCTTCGGCCCACAATGTTGTGCTGACCCTTAAACCCTGCCTCTCATATAATCCCCCACACCTTAAATTCCTCCATATATCTGTCTAGTAGTCTCCTAAATTTCACTACTGTATCTGCCTCCACCACTGACTCAGGCGGTGCATTCCACGCACCAGCCACTCTCTGAGTAAAAAAACCTTCCTCTAATGTCCCCCTTTGACTTCTCACCCCTTACCTTAAAGCCATGTCTAGCACCTTTTGTCTTTGGAATGCAGCTCTTAGTGTAAAACTTTATGAAATAGTTTTAGTAATGGAGCTTCTGAGAACACCAAAACAAACTTTTTGATATTGGCGCAAACAACAGGAATTCTGCAGATGCTGGAAATTCAGGCAACACACATCAAAGTTGCTGGTGAACGCAGCAGGCCAGGCAGCATCTCTAGGAAGAGGTGCAGTCGACATTTCAGGCCGAGACCCTTCGTTAGGTCTCGGCCTGAAACGTCGACTGCACCTCTTCCTAGAGATGCTGCCTGGCCTGCTGCGTTCACCAGCAACTTTGATGTGTTTTGCTTGTTTTTTGATATTGGACTCTTGTGATTTTGAAAAAAGTCTTCAGGACACCTCAAAATGAGATACTGCATTGGAGAGACTGAAAAAGAGTGAAGAGAAGCAACTGTCAGGACTGGAGAGCTGTATGTATGAGGGCAGACTGGATATGCTGGGTTGTTTTCTTTGGAAATAAGCAGAATGCAGGTTGGCTTAATTAAGGTGATAGCATTTCTGAGGGTCTAGATATAGAGACCCTTCATTGGTTGGTGCCAACCATAGATGTTGTGTTTCAGCTGTCTCTGTGACGTGCAAGGCAGTATGCAAACAAGCCAGGGCAGTACACCATGGGGAGCAAGCTGTTGCCCCTCCAGCATGCTCCACCTCTCCATGCATCTGGTGAACCCAAAGGAATGTGGGACACTGATATGGTTTGGCACCAGCAGCAATGCAGGAGTTGCCAGTCATCGTTAAACTCAACATAAGACTGCCTTAGGGACTCCAGCTCAGGCTTGCTCCTTGGGGTTTATTCTGAAATCCTTCCCCATGAGTGGGTATAGCTCTAAGGCAGCAGAGGTTTGAGATCAGAGTTTTCCTTATCCTAGATGAACCAACCATAGCTGACAAGCCCCCTCTGCCCGAAGCAACTGGTTTTAAAGTGCTAGTAACCCGCCTTTCTGTATGGAATTCTGTATGTCTAAAAGACATCAAGTCAGAATCATTGCATATGCAAACAACTATGTTGTGGGAAGGCAAGTGGGAAGGTAGAGCTGATGGCAACCTGCCTTTCCTCCTTCTCTTGTCAGTGGAAATGTTTCTGATGAGCTTTGTCGCTAAACCACACCTGAGGGAAGGAGTTGAACTTGGTTGTCAGAGGCAATTTGACGTGCAAGCCATTGGGAGCAATTAGTGGATGTTGGGAGTTTATCCTCACTACTTCTTCTGGCTATGACAACCTTAAGGAACCACTAGATAGAACAAACATGAAAAACTTTAACTTGAAGTAATTTGTGGAAGGACTAGAGGCAGGATGAGGGGCCTGAAGTGCTCTGAAGAGCTGCGACTTGCAGGACTAAAAAGTAAGGTCAGTTTGTGGGGTTCTTTGTCTGCCAACACAGACACAATGGACAAGTAGCCTTCTTTGTGTCATATATTTTCCATGAGCAAATGATTATGGATGAGCTGAACACCTTCAAAAGAATGGTCTAATTGTGAATACAATAGTACATAGTATAACAAGTGAGCCATTCAAATCGGGCAGATGGGGCTCGTCAGCCATCATTGGCAGCTCATCTAGGAGAAGGAAAACTCTGACCTCAAACCTGCTCTATCTTGAGGCTATACCCACTCATGGCTTAGGCTTCGGGAGTAAACACCGAGGGAAAATTCCAGAGCTGGAATCCCTAAGGCAGTCCTACATTGAGTCAATGCTGATTGGCAACTCCTGTGATGCTGCTGGTACCAAACTGTATCAGTCTCTGCCACTTCTTTGGTTTCATCAGTTGCATGGAGAGGGGCAGCTTGCTACATGTGCAACAGATTGCTCTCCATATCATATTGCCCAGGCTTGCCTATCTAGACAGCTAGGATGAAATATCCACGGTCAACTCTGACCGAGGGAGGCCTTCACCTCAGATTAGATCTACATTTCAGTTTGTAAATATCTTAAGATCAATGTTGTAGACTTGGCAGTAAAGTGGGTAAAGTCCATTTGAATTATTTTGAAGCTAAGGTCAGCCAATATGCCTCATTTGTATATAATTATTCCTGTCTATTCCATCTTCTATTAAATGCAGATTTTCTTTGGAGAAATATTGTTGAGAGTCATCTTTTTTGAATTATTTTGTTAATAGTGGGATATTAGGTATAGTGGGAGCAATTAAGGATTAATTTCAAGCTGGAGATTCGTAAAATCAATACCTGTAACCATATTGTATGATTGAATACTTAAACATGCCAATACATCATCTATATCAATCTGAATCATTAATATATGTGGCAAAAAAACACTGGTCAATTTGATGTCAACCACCTCTCTTTGTCTTCTTCCACTAAGCTAGTTTTGGATATAATTTGTAACTCTGGAATCCTGTGGGCTGTGATTTGGATAGAACCATTGTCAGAAGCATTACTAACGTTTATGTAGTCTTCATCAAATACTCACTTCCACTCTGCTTGCTATTTCCTCAAACAATTTAACCAAGTTTCCCTGCTGTAATATTTTCTTGACAAATCCATGTCTATCCCTGATTGATACATGCTTTTCCAAGCAAAGTTTTATATTGACCTTTAGAATGAGTTCTAATATATTGCCTATCATGGAAGCCTGTGATTTATGTATTAATAAAACCCCTTTGGATTTCCTTTGATTTTACTTGCCTTTAAATTTTCATACTCTCCTCCTGTTTCTTTAATTTCCCTTTCCATTTCACTTCTTTGTTTTCTGCACTCTTTCAGGCCTTCTGCAGTCATCTGCTCGATGTTTGGCACATATTTATTTTTCTGTTTTGGCTTATCCTGCCTCTGTGCACCCTGTTAAACAAAAGGCAGTCGATGTGGCAGCCCCACACTTTTTTTTGTGGGAACTCTTCACCCCTTGAATATGTTTAAATGACTCCCTCTGCTCCAGGGATGATTCAATTTCAGGCAAATCTTTCCAATCCACTTTGGCAAAATTACCTTAAGTACAGGTGTCCCCCATTTTTCGAACTTTCGCTTTACGAAACCTCACTGTTACGAAAGACCTAAATTAGTTACCTTTTTTCACTAACAGAAGGTGTTTTCACTGTTACGAAAAAAGGCAGCGCGCGATAAAAAGCAGTGCGTGCCCCGTGCAGCCGCTCCTCCCCCGGAACTGCATTCTCACCAGCATTGCTTAAACACGTACCTGTGAGCATCCGTTAGCAAGATGAGGTCTATGGTATCGGAAAAGCCTGAAAGAGTTCATAAGGGTGTTACACTTATCGTAAAACTAGACATAATTAAGCATTTCGATCGTGGTGAACGAAGTAAGGACAAAGTAAGTTTGGCTTGTGGAAGTTGTCGAAGATGATGTTGAAGAGGTTTGGCATCCCATGATCAAGAACTGATAGATGAAGAGCTGATGCAATTGGAAGAGGAATAGATAACAATCGGAACTGAATATAGTAGAAAGTGAAGTCGTCCAGGAACTGAACGTGAAGCAACTGCGTGAGATTTTAGCTGCAAAGATAAAGTACGAGTTTAATTTTGAAAAGATACTTCGGTTTAGGGCATATTTGCAGGATGGTTTGAGTCCTTACAAAGAACTGTATGATCTAAAAATTCGCGAGGCTAAGTCCCACCACCCCAACCCCCGGGCTGCGGACAGATACTGATCCGCGAAGAATGCAGCGGTAGCCGGGATGCACCCAGCACATCTTTAAGAAAAAAAGCGGAAATAAGCAAGCTAATTAATTAGGTGCTGCCGATTGCGTCGCCTCTGATCTGGGCGGCACCTAATTAATTAGCTTGTTTATTTCGTCTTTTTTCTTACAGATGTGTTGGGTACGTCCCGGCTACTGCTGTACCCCTGCATGCTTTGCGAATCAGTATCGGTTCGCTGCCCTGATGTTGGGGACCACTGCACCACCCCAGCCTCCGACGACTCAACCTAAAACGCCATCATCAGTGTGCACTGCGCTGTCTTCCCAATTCTGGTAAGTGATACTACGCTGTACATACATTATTTCTACTTTATATTGGCTGTGTATTTTTACGTGTTATTTGGTATGATTTGGCAGCTTCATAGCTTAAAGCTTACTGGAGAGCGCTTGCATGAGATTTTCACTACGGAGAACAGTGCAGGCAATGATTATAGAGAAGTATTTCTGCTTTATATAGGCTGTGCATTCATCATATCATTCCTGCTTTTACTATATGTTACTGTTATCTTAGGCTTTATGTGTTATTTGGCATGATTTGATAGGTTATTTTTGGGTCTGCGAACACTCACAAATTTTTCCCATGTAAATTAATGGTAGTTTCTTCTTCGCTTTACGACATTCCGGTTTATGAACCGTTTCATAGGAACGCTCTACCTTCGGATGGTGGAGAAACCTGTAGATACTTGATGACTTAGTGGGCTTAAGTGCATTTAGGTCCTCAGAACCAGATGATACTTATCCCAGGTTGCTACAGGAGGTAAGGAAGGAGATTGCTAGGGCTCTGGCTTTTAGAAATCTTTAAAAAATTTTTTAGAATTTTTAAATCTTTACTGCCCACAAATGACAAACAGATGACAGGACAATGGCAAATCTGGATCTCTTTTCAAGAGGGCAACAGGGAACAGGGAATAGACTTGTGACCCAAACATCAATAGTTATTTGGATACTTTGGAAAAGTTCTGAGGGACAAGATTAATGATTACTTGGAAAGACAGAGACTAATCAGAGGTGGCCATTGTGACTTTGTGAAGGACAGTTCTTGTTTGACTAAGTAGAGTAAATATTTTGAGGAAACCGCATTAAAATTGTGCCCTCTTGTATTAGCCATTTCTGCTCTGGGAAAAATTCTCTGGCTATCCACTTTATCAATTCCTCTTATCATCTTGTCCATCTTTATGAAGTCTCTGTCACTGTCCTTTGCTCCAACGAGAAAAGCCCTAGCTCACTGAACATATCTGAATAAGACATACTCTCTAGTCCTGGCAGCATCCTGTTACATTTCCTCTGCACCCTCTCTCAAGTTTCTACATCCTTCCTATAATGAGGAAACCAGAACTGAACACAATATTCCAGGTGTAGTCTAACTAGGGTTTTATAGAGCTACAACGTTAACTTGCTGCTCTTGAACACAGTTCCCTGACTAATGAAGGCAAATGCACCATACATCTTTTAAACAACCTTAAATTTGAACAGTTATGGACATAGACCCAAAGATCCCTCTGTTTTACCACACTGCTAAGAATCCTGTCATTAACCCTGTATTCTGCCTTCAACTTTTTTCTTTCCTTGTAATTTTAATTTCAGATTTTCTCCCTTTAAGATCCACAGTCATATTCTCAAGCAAATTAAAACCCTTCCCAACAGCATAAGACCAAAAGATATAGGAGCAGAATTAGGCCATTTGGCTCATCGAGTCTGCTCTGCCATTTCATCATGGCTGATCCAATTTCCCTCTCAGCCCCAGTCTCCTGCCTTCTCGCGGCATCCTTTCATGTCTTCACTAATCAAGTATCTATCCAGCTCTGCCTTAAATATTCCCAGTGATTTGGCCTCCACATCTGGCTGTGGCAACGAATTCCATAGATTCATCAGTCTCTGGCTAAAGAAATTCCTCCTCCTCCTTCATTCTAAATGGACGTCCCTCTATTCTGAGGCTACATCTTCTGGACCTAGAATCCCCCATCAGAGGAAACATACTCTCCACATTTGCTCTTTTGAGGCCTTTCAACATTCGATAGGTTTCAATGAGGGCCCCCCTCATTCTTCTGAATTCCAGTGAATTTAGGCCCAGAGCCATCAAATGCTTCTTTTACGACAATCCCTTCAATCCTGAAATCATTTTTGTGAACCTTTGAAGCATGAGTACATTCACCCCCACAAATGTATTGGTTCCATCCCATTTTAGGTGCAGTTTGTTCAGCATGACCTTGACCCAACTTCTTTGCACTTCCCCTTGTTAATAGAGAAAAGCATGAATAAGACATTATTTTGCTCCTGAAATTCATTGTGTTAATGTTAATACATCACAGGATGTTTACTACTGTTAATCATATCATATTCAAGAAATAAACAAGATGTGGAATAATAAATTATCTAAATAGAAATGAATAATTGTATTAAGTCTGGAAAGAAGTATTCAATATTGTATCCTGCATTAATGGATTTTGGCCAGTATTCATCTTCTTGTATATCACTGGCCTGAACTTGGTTATCAGGACCAATTTTAAAGTTTGTTGATATCATGAATATTGGAAATGGTTTTAACAAGAAATCATCATTGAACGCCTATTACACTGCTGGCGCCTAGGGTAGTAATAGGAATTTTCATTGCTGTTTCTGTAACAATTGTTTTTGATCAATCGGTATTGTTAGGCCTGAGCTGAACCCCCTGAACCTGGAGGAGGGGTGGAGCTCTCTTAGTCTGGCCACTAGCCTTTGACCTATTTGGCATGGGTGACCCTACCAGGAGTCAAAGCACAAGGCCCTGAATCCAGCCAATGTATCTTTCTGGGTCATGGAGGCAGGCAGTCCTGCAAACCCTGTGACAAGGCTGTGGTTATCTTGGAGGTTAAACAAGATAGCACAGTAGCAAACTGTGGAAAATATGTTTGAAATACAGATGAATGGTTAACAAAGGAGCATAACTGATATTTATAAGAAGAATGTGGTGAAGCAGTGGTGCTATTAGTTAAGTAGTACTGCTTTATAATGAGTGTAGTTATAGAGAGACATGGGTTCACAGATATCAAAGATATACAGCAAGTGGCTGGTGAAAAAGCATCTGGCATCTTGGGAATTTTCTGAGTGGAGCCTAAAGCAAAAAGGACATGGTTATAATTTACAAAACAGTGGTCACATTATCACTGAGGAAATGTGGCCAAATCTAGGCAGAGCACACCAGAAAGGATTATAAAGCCATAAAACAGACATGGAGTAAGTTTACTAAATTGGTAGCAGGAATTAAGGATCTCTTTGTGTGAGGAGACAAGCGGAAATGTGTATGTCAAGAGTTAGTAAGAATTTTCAAACTAATCCAGATGATTTGGTGACCAGAGCATCAAGAGTAAGTGGTGCAGTTAGGAGAAATTTAGCCTTGCAGCTCCCGTATACCAAGTTCAGTCCTGAACTCCAGTGCTTTAGTTATAGTCATAATCATACTTTATTAATCCTGGGGGAAATTGGTTTTTGTTACAGTTGCTCCATAAATAATAAATAGTAATAGAACCATAAATAGTTAAATGGTAATATGTAAATTATTCCAGTAAATTATGAAATAAGTCCAGGAGCAGCCTATTGGCTCAGCATGTCTGACCCTCCAAGGGAGGAATTGTAAAGTTTGATGGCCACAGGCAGGAATGACTTCCTATGACACTCAGTACTGCATCTCGGTGGAATGAGTCTCTGGCTGAATGTACTCCTGTGCCCACCCAGTACATTATGTAGTGGATGGGATACATTGACCAAGATGGCATTCAACTTAGACAGCATTCTCTTTTCAGACACCACCATCAGAGAGTCCAGTTCCATCCTCACAACATCACTGGCCTTATGAATGAGTTTGTTGATTCTGTTGGTGTCTGCTACCCTCAGCCTGCTGCTCCAGCACACAACAGCAAACATGATAGCACCGGCCACCACAGACTCGTAGAACATCCTCAGCATCATCCGGCAGATGTTAAAGGACCTCAGTCTCCTCAGGAAATAGAGACGGCTCTGACCCTTCTTGTAGACAGCGACTGAGTTTTTGGGTTTCTGAGTTTCATTTGGACTCTCCAGTTTTCCTGCGATATCCCAAGGACTGGTGGGTTAGTCATTTAATTGGCCACTGGCAGTTGTAAGAGAGTGTGGTAGAATGTGTGAGAAGTTGATGGGAATGTGGGGAGAACAAAATGGGAATAGTGTAAATGAGTCCACGTGGGTCAGTGTGGATTTGATGGGTCGAAGAGCCTGTTTCCATGCTGTCCTCTATGATTAAGGATATTGAACCAAAGGATATGAATGATAAGAAATGTACGAATATTCTGTGCAGCAGCATGTTGAATCCTCTACGTGATAAGGTGGTCGGAGCATATTCAGCAAAGGCTTTCACAAAGTTTAAATGAATACTCAAAGCAAAATAGTGCTATGGCGGATGACCAGAGAAGTCGAATTAGATAATATTATCCTTAAATTAACATAGGTATATAGGTGTATTTGATCAGTCTAGTGCTCAGCTTCACTTCAGTCGCTTGTTAGTACCTGAAAATTGTTCCTGTGAATAAATCTTGCCCATATTTTTCAGCCTGCATTATAGCAGTGCCTATTCCAAAAGGCCATGACTGCTGTCCACAGACGTCTCTCTCCTCTCGGATGGCAAAGTCAAAGAAGCTGTTCACTCAACGATTCAGGAACAGCTTTTTCCTGTCTGCTATCCAATTTCAGAATGGACCTTGAACCCATGAACACTACCTCACTACTTTTTTATTTTTATTTTTGATTCAAAGATTCAAAGTACGTTTATTGAGAAAGTATGTGCGCAGTATACAACCTTGAGATTCTTCTTCCCACAGACAGCCACAAAATCAAGGATACCATGGAATCTGTTCAAAGAAAAACATTAAACCACCGCCCCCTCCCCACGTGTATAAAAAATAAATAGCACAAATGGCAAATAAAAAATAAGTGAAAAACATAGAATATAAAACACCAACCCACAAACTCATTGAAAGAGTCCAGGCATATTCAGTTCAACTTAGTCCAGCACTGTTCATTATCTGCAGGCCACCCTGATCAAAATCGGCCAAAATAGCAAGAAAAAAAGGAGTGACTAGAAACCATAAACACATCATAACGTGAACTACAGAGTCATATAATGGGGAAAATCTTGAGAGAGAAAGGAATACGGGAAGAGTACAAACAGTCCTTCCAGATGAGGCGACACTTCACCTGTAAGTCTGTTGGCGTCATGTACTGTGTTCGGTGCTCCCAATGTGGCCTCCTGTACATTGGTGAGACCCTACGTAGATTGGGAGACTGCTTTGCCGCGCACTTACGTTCGGTATGCCAGAAGAAGCAGGATCTCCCGGTGGCCACCCACTTGAATTCCACTTCCCATTTCCATTCCAATACAGGTTTCCCCCGCTATCCGAAGGTAGAGCGTTCCTATGAAACGGTTTGTAAGCTGGAATGTCGTAAAGTGAATACGCAATTAGACCACAAGACCACAAGACAAAGGAGCAGAAGTAGGCCATTCCGCCCATCGAGTCTGCTCCGCAGCTCCCCTATTACCTAAACTATTCACCCATCTAGTTCCAATTTCCGGCTTTTTCCCCATATCCCTTGATACCCTGACTAATTAGATACCTGTCAATCTCTTAAACACCCTCAATGATCGGGCCTCCACAGCCATATGTGGCAACGAATTCCACAAATCCACGACCCTCTGGCTAAAAAAATTTCTCCTCATCTCCGTTTTAACTGGGTACCCTCTAATTCTAAGACTATGGCCTCTTGTCCTGGACTCACCCACCAAGGGAAACAATCTTTCCACATCTACTCTGTCCAACCCTTTCAACATTCGAAACGTTTCTATGAGATCCCCTCTCATTCTTCTGTACTCTAATGAATACAATCCAAGGGCCGACAGACGCTCCTCATATGTTAGCCCCTGCATTCCAGGAATCATCCTCGTAAATCTTCTCTGAACTCTCTCCAACATCAGTATATCCTTTCTAAGATAGGGGGCCCAAAACTGCACACAGTATTCCAAATGAGGTCTCACTAATGCCCCATAGAGCCTCATCAACACCTTCTTACTCTTATACACTAT
The DNA here is from genome assembly GCF_030028105.1 of Mobula birostris. NCBI lineage: Eukaryota > Metazoa > Chordata > Chondrichthyes > Myliobatiformes > Myliobatidae > Mobula > Mobula birostris. The sequence goes on along the minus strand of NC_092391.1, from coordinate 31,503,708 downwards.
TCCTCTTGAAATGAATGCCAATATAGCATTCGCTTTCCTTACCGCCAATCCAACTTGGTGGTTAACCTTTAGGGTATCCTGCACGAGGACCCCCAAGTCCCTTTGCACTTCCGATTTTTGAATTTTCTCCTCATCTAAATAATAACCTGCCCGATTATTTCTTCTTCCGAAATGTACAACCGTACATTTGTCAACGTTGTATCTCATCTGCCATTTCTTTGCCCACTCTCCTAAACTGACTAAGTCTCTCTGCAACCTTTCCGTTTCTTCAACATTTCCTGCTCCTCCACCTATCTTAGTGTCATCCGCAAACTTGGCCACAAAACCATTTAATCCATAATCCAAATCATTGATATACATCGTAAAAAGAAGTGGCCCCAACACCGACCCCTGCGGAACACCACTTGTAACCGGCAACCAATCAGAATAGGATCCCTTTATTCCCACCCTTTGCTTCCTGCCTATCAGCCAATGCTCCACCCATTTCAATATCTTTCCTATAATTCCATGGGCTCTCATCTTATTAAGCAGCCTCATATGCGGCACCTTATCGAAGGCCTTTTGAAAATCCAAATACACAACATCCACAGCCTCTCTCTTGTTAATCTTATTCGAGATTACCTCAAAAAATTCCAATAAGATGGTAAGGCAGGATCTTCCCTTCATGAAACCATGCTGGCTTCGGCCTATCTTGTCATGCACCTGGAGGTATTTCATAACCTCGTCCTTGAGGATTGACTCCAATATCTTTCCAACCACTGATGTCAGACTAATAGGTCTGTAATTTTCTTTTTGCTGCCTCCTTCCTTTCTTAAATAGAGGAACTACATTTGCGACCTTCCAGTCCTCCGGAACTATGCCAGAGTCTATTGATTCCTGGAAGATCATTTCCAATGCTTCCACAATCTCCAAAGCCATCTCCTTCAGAACCCTTGGGTGCACCTCATCCGGGCCAGGAGACTTATCTGTTCTTAGTCCACTGAGCTTCCCAAGCACTTTCTCTCTAGTTATCTTGACTGTACCTAATTCTATTCCCTGGTACCTCTGGCTATCAGGTATATTGCTCATGTCTTCCACTGTGAAGACTGATGCGAAATACTCATTCAGTTCCTCTGCCATCTCTTTGTTATCCATTATAATTACTCCAGCATCATTTTCAATTGGTCCCATATCTACCCTTGTCACTCATTTACTCTTCATATATTTAAAAAAAACTCTTAGTACTCTTTTTTATGTTAATCGCCAACTTCCTTTCATAATTCATTTTTTCTTTCCTAATGACTTTCTTAGTTTCTTTCTGTAAGTTTTTAAAGGTCTTCCAGTCCTCATTTTTCCCACTAATTTTTGCTTCCTTGTACGCCGTTTCTTTTGCTTTTATTTTTGCCTTAACCTCTCTCGTTAGCCACATTTGTGCCATTTTTCCATTCATGATTTTCTTTTATCTTGGAATATATTTTTCCTGCATTTTCCTTATTTCTTGTAGGAATTTCATCCAATTCTGCTCTGCCGTCCCTCCATTTAGTTTACTTTTCCAATTGACTTGGGCCAGTTCCTCTCTCATACCACTTAATTTCCCCTGTTCCACTGAAATATCGATACACCTGATACCAGCTTCTCCTTTTCAAATTTGAAACTGAACTCAATCATATTACGATCACTACTTCCAAGAGATTCCTTTACCTCCAGCTCCCCAATCGCCTCAGGTTCGTTACACAGCACCCAATCCAAAACAGCCGGTCCCCTGGTGGGCTTCTGGGCAAGTTACTCCAAAAAGCCATCCTGTAGGCATTCTACAAACTCCCTCTCCTGAGATCCATTACCTTCCCGACTTTCCCAATCCACTTTCATATTAAAATCCCCCATAATTATCTCGACATTGTCCTTCTGACATGCTTTTTCTATTTCCAGTTGCAACTTGTAGTCCACATCCTGACTACTGTTTGGAGGCCTGTATATAACTGCTATTAGTGTCTTTTTACCCTTGCCATTTCTTAATTCTACCCATAAGGATTCTACCTCTTCTGATCCTATGTCCCTTCTTTCTATTGATTTGATATCGTTACTTACCATCAGGGCCACGCCACCCCCTTTACCTACCTTCCTATCCTTCCTGTACACTGTGTATCCTGGGATACTCAGCTCCCAATCACATCCATCATTTAGCCATGACTCGGTGATGGCCACAATGTCATACCTTTTAACCTGCAGCTGTGCAGCAAGATCATCCACTTTATTTCTAATGCTGCGTGCATTTAAGTACAGTACATTTAGATTGGTACCTGTTGCCACTTGTGCTCTATTTCTATTTCGCAGCAAATTATCCTGTATATTCACCGGCCTGTCCTTCTTACCATCTTTGCTGCACAGTATTTTTGACTTATTTCTATTTTCCTCTTCCTCGATCCTAACACCTTGGTTTCCTTCCCCTTGCCAACTTAGTTTAAACCCTCCCTAACAGCTATATTAAACAATCTCGCTAGGATATTAGTACCTTTTGAGTTCAGGTGTAACAGTTTATTAATATGGGAAAAAATTTTGAGCATTCCCAGACCCAAAAAATAACCTACAAAATCATGCCAAATAACAGACAAAACCTAAAATAATAGTAACATATAGTAAAAGCAGGAATGATATGATAAATACACAGCCAATATAAAGTAGAAATACTTTTCTACAGCACTGTCTAGTGCAGCGAAAATTTCGCAGAAACACTCTCTCCAGTAACCTTTAAGCTATGAAGCTGCCAAATCGTACCAAATAACACATAAAAATACACAACCTATATAAAGTAGAAATAATGTATGTACAGTGTAGATTCACTTACTGGAATCGGGAAGACTCCAATAAATTACAGTTTCATCACAGTTAAACACTTGCTTATACGAATAACCACCTGACGCAATCGGCAATCGCCTCTGATCTGGGCCAACATTTCCATGCCGGGCGGCACCTAATTAATTAGCTTGTTTATTTCAGCTTTTTTCTTAAAGATGTGCTGGGTGCGTTCCGAATACCACTGCACCACTGCATTCTTCGCGGCAATGTATCGGTCCGCGGCCTGGATGTTGGAGACCACTGCTTAAACTCTGAAGCTGCCCTCGCCTCAGAAACAGATTAAATCACCCATGACTAACTTTAAATTCCACTTTCACAACACTTTCATCACCATCGTCCAGTGCTTTCTGTTTCAGCTTATTAAAAAGGCTGACTGATTTCTCCTTAAGTATAATAAAACTTGACGGAACAGCATGCTTTGTACACCCATCAATCCACTCAAGCATTAGACTTTCCATTTTATCCATTATTGGATGCCGACTGAGAGAGACCACTTTGCTACGAGCAGAACCAACAGTAACATCGGCAGCTTTCAAAATTCTTTCTCTCTGCGTATAAATAGTGCGAATGGTAGACGCAAAAAAGTTTAATGTGCGGACAATGTCCTTGCTTCGTTCACCACGATCGAAACGCTTAATTATGTCTAGTTTTGCGCTAAGTGTAACACCCTTACGAGCTCTTTTAGGCTTTTCTGATACCTTAGAACTCATCTTGTTAACGGATGCACAAAATAAATCGAGATAAAGAACATGTTTAAGCAATGCCGGCTAGAATGCGGTTCTGGGGGAGGAACTTGGCTGTTCAGGCGCGTGCTGCCTTTTCTTGTAACAGTGAAAACACCTTCTGTCAGCAAAAACAGGTAACTAATGTAGGTCTTTCGTAACAGCGAGGTGTCGTAAAGTGAACGTTCGGAAAACGGGGGTCACCTGTATGTCAATTCGAGGCTTCCTTTACTGTTGTGATGAGGCCACACTCAGGTTGGAGGAAGAACACCTTGTATTCTGTCTGGGTATCCTCCAACCTGATGGAATGAACTTCGATTTCTCGAACTTCCGGTAATGCTCCCCCCTCTCCTTCACCATTCCCCATCCCCTTTTTCTCTCTCACCCTATTTCCTTGCCAGCCCATCACTGCCCCCTGGTGCTCTGCCCCCACTTTTCTTTCACCAGTCAACTTCCTAGCTCTTCATTTCATCCCTTCCCCCTTCCCCCCCCCACACCTTTTAAATCTACTCATCATCTATTTTTTTCCAGTCCTGCTGAAGGGTCTCAGCCCAAAACATTGACTGTACTTTTTTTCCATAGATGCTGCCTGTCCTGCTGAGTTCCTCTTACATTTCGTGTGTGTTATTTGGATTTCCAGCATCAGCAGATTGTCTCTTGGTTGTGACAAGAAGAGTAATGTTAATGTTAGATATCATGTTCATGTTTGATCCTTGCTAATGTTTCACAATCAAACCACGCTGGGGTTTTCAGAAGTGAAATCGGGGCAAACTTCCTGATTCATGGGCCAAGCAATATGTCAGCCAGCTGAAGTTCACTGTGAGCCTTTACTGTGGGTGGAAGGATGATGTGATCACTAAAAGGAGTGCAGTGATGCAAATCGAAGATCACCATTGTCTCATCAGGAAACTGAGAATGAGAAATGACCATGACTATTTCCTGAAAGTAAATACTGAATGAAAAAAGTCATTGATTTTTCATCTTGCTACGAAGTTTTTCATCTTAGGTCCTGAAAAGTTTTTTTTCTCTCTGAATGCTCAACTGTATTGAATCCACTTAATCTGGTTCTATACAGGGAAACAGGAAGGTTACAAGGTAGTGGGATTGATTTTAGATTCTCTTGCAGAGGCACATTATACCCTTCATTGTTTATTTTTCTTGGTAAAGACCTCACATCTAGATGACAGTAGATGCATAAGTTGTACTTCTTAACCTGCCATTAAACCCTAGGAGGCTGTGATCATAATATGATAGTTTGTGCAGTTTGAGAGGGAGAAACTGAAATGAAGTGTATCAGTATCACAATTGAGTTACGGTAACTCTAGAGGTATGAATGAGGAGTTGGCCAAAGTTGATTGGATGGGGACATCAGCAGAGATGATGGTAGAGCAGCAATGGCTGGAGTTTTCTGTGAATAATTGGGAAGACATGGGATCAGTTCATCTAAGTTAAGAAGAAGTCATCTCACAGGAGGATGAGGCAACTGTAGCTGACAAGGGAAGTCAAAGACAGTATAAAAACAAAAGCGAATGCATACAGTATTGCAAAAATTAGTTGGATGTTAGAGGATTGGTGAGCTTTTAAAAACCAATGGAAAGCAACTAAAAATGCCATAAAGAGAGAAAAGATGAAAAAGGAAGGTAAGCTACCCAAATCTAAAAGAAGACACCACAGGATTTTTCAGATATATGAAGAGTACAAGAAAGCTGAAAGTAGATATCAGACTGCTGGAAAATTACACTGGAAAGGTAGTAATAGAGAACATAGAAAAGACAGAAAAACTGAGTAAGTTTTTTGCATCAGTTTTCACGGTGGAAGACAACAGCAACATGCGAGAAATTCAAGAGAATTGGGGGCAGGAATCAGAATTAGAATCTGGTTTAATATCATTGGCATATATTGTGAAATTTGTTGTTTTGCAATCAGTGTAGTTGCTATTACTAAGAGAAGATGATGCTTGGAAGCTGCAAGGTATGAAGGTAGATAAGTCACCTTTACCAATTGGACCACACACCCAGGGATGTGAAAACTGTAGTTGAAGAGATTGTAGAGGTCTAGTAATGACCTTTCATGAATCACTAGATTCCGGAATGGTTCTGGAGCACTAGAAAATCACAAATGTAACTATACACTTTAAGAAGGGATGGAGGCAAAAGATGGGAAATATAGGCCAGGTCACCTGACTTCAGCAGTTGATAACATGTTAGAGGCTATTACTAAGGTTGACATTACGGGGTGCTTGAGGACAAGTGATAAAATAGGCCAAAGTTAGCATGGTTTCCTTAAGGGAAGGTCTTGCCTGACAAATATGTTGGCATTCTTTGATGAAATAACAAGCAGGATAGACAAAGGAGAGTCAGTGGATGTTGTTTACATGGATTTTCAGAAGGCCTTTGACAATATGAGGCTGCTAAACATGATAAAACCCCATGATATTATAGGAAAGCTTCCTGCAATTTACGTGTGCCCACTTCCCTGTAGTTCCTATCAGACACATACTCATTCTCTTAAATGAGCAGACAGTCATCCAACTTCAGCTCCAGTTCCCCAACACTGTCTATAAGGAGCTGCATCTGCATGCACCTCTTGTAAATGCGGCAACCAGTGAGAATAGAATCGAGTGCACAGAGCAAAGATAAGGAAGAACTTCTTTAGCTAGAGAGAGATGCATCTGTGGAATTCATTGCCACTGATTGCTGTGGAGGCATGCCATTGAGTATACTTAAAGCAGAGGTTGATAGGCTCTTGATTAGTAAGGGCATCAAAAGTTATGATGTGGTGGAAGAATAGGGTTGAGAGGGAAAATATATCAGCCATGATCGAATGTGGAGCAGACATAATAGGCTGAATGGCCTAATTCAGCTCCTATGTCTAATGGTGTTAATTTTGTCCCATTTTTTACCATGAGAATAATAAGCAGGAACAGGCTGAGTTCCTTCAATGACATTTTGAAGTTAATGATTCTGGAAGTTACCTGAGGACTCCTTATTCTGGTTTCTTTAATGCCTTATCTTTTATCTGTGGTGATCAAACTTCCTTTTCAGGAAGCAGGAGAATGACCTAAACCTACTGGATTTGCTCATCTGATTCAAGTGCATGATGTCAGCAGGAGTACTCATCCAGGAGCAATCTATTTGCTTGAAGCATTTGTTTTCAAGCAAAAGGAGTAGATTTTATCCAATCTCAAATGAAGGTCATTGGCATGTCTTGTGGATTGGACTCTTCAGGGTTTAACCTCCTGTCCAGCAGATATCCCACAATAATTGAACATGAGGTATTCTGGCAACACACATCAAAGTTGCTGGTGAACGCAGCAGGCCAGGCAGCATCTCTAGGAAGAGGTGCAGTCGACGTTTCAGGCCGAGACCCTTCGTCAGGACTAACTGAAGGAAGAGTGAATAAGGGACTTGAAAGTTGGAGGGGGAGGGAGAGATCCAAAATGATAGGAGAAGACAGGAGGGGGAGGGATGGAGCCAAGAGCTGGACAGGTGATAGGCAAAAAAGATACGAGAGGATCATGGGACAGGAGGTCGGGGAAGAAAGACAAGGAGGTGGGGGGGGGGGACCCAGAGGATGGGCAAGGGGTATAGTCAGAGGGACAGAGGGAGAAAAAGGAGAGTGAGAGAAAGAATGTGTGTATAAAAATAAGTAACAGATGGGGTACGAGGGGGAGGTGGGGCATTAACAGAAGTTAGAGAAGTCGATGTTCAGGCCATCAGGTTGGAGGCTACCCAGACGGAATATAAGGTGTTGTTCCTCCAACCTGAGTGTGGCTTCATCTTTACAGTAGAGGAGGCAGTGGATAGACATGTCAGAATGGGAATGGGATGTGGAATTAAAATGTGTGGCCACTGGGAGATCCTGCTTTCTCTGGCGGACAGAGCGTACATGTTCAGCAAAGCGGTCTCCCAGTCTGCGTCGGGTCTCGCCAATATATAAAAGGCCACATCGGGAGCACCGGACGCAGTATATCACCCCAGCCGACTCACAGGTGAAATGTTGCCTCACCTGGAAGGACTGTTTGGGGCCCTGACTGGTGGTAAGGGAGGAAGTGTAAGGGCATGTGTAGCACTTGTTCCGCTTACACGGATAAGTGCCAGGAGGGAGATCAGTGGGGAGATATTCTGCTCAGTTAAAGTATTATGATATGCTTTGTTCTTAGTCTCCGTTGTCCTGTCTTTATACCATGGCATCTCCATGAATTTTTGATTGTAACAATGGCAACAGGATTCCAGGTACCTGAAGAATTAGTGCCCCTCCCACTGCTGGTGTACGGAGATACGTCTTCTCAACCCAATTTCAATTAAATTATTAAGAATGCAAACATATAGGTGCATGTGCAGGAAAAAAAAGCAGCTGTTCAAAGTGCTGAAAAGGACTCGAATTGAATTACCTGCGCAAGGTTCTGCCCTGACATATCCTATTGCTGGTCTAATCAGATCTTTAATGCTTCAACTTGGTCACAAGATCTGATCCTTGAGCTTCTTTATTGAAAACAGTGCAAATCATGGTCTGCCTGGGCCTTGCTGCTTAACTACAGTACAATTTATAACAAAGTCTAACCTAATGAGTTTTAATCCCTAACCCAAACTAAGCTGGTTTTAATACCTAACATTTCGAATTGAATTGAATTGACTTCATTTCTTACATCCTTCACATACATGAGGAATAAAAATCTTTACATTACATCTCCATTTGAATGTGCAATGCGTAAATTATAGTAATTTGTAATAAATAGTATGTGCAGTAAGACATACGGCAGACCAGTCAATATAGTTTAGAAATGCAATTGTGTCAGCGTGAGTTCATCAGTCTGACAGCCTGATAAAAGAAGCTGTCCCAAAGCCTGTTGGTCCTGGTTTTAATTTTAATTTGCAAGCATATATAAGTGTATTGACTGCGTATTCAAATATACCTATTGGAAATACACTCTGTGTCCATTCAGAAAGTTTTGACTTGACATTTACAATTTAAACATATACACTCAGTGGTTATTTTATTAAGTACACCTGTATACCTGCTCGTTAATGCAAATATCAAATCAGCCAATCATGTGGCAGCAACTCAATGTATAAAAGCATGGAGACAATAGTTAAAAGGTCTAGTTGTTGCTCAGAGCAAATATCAGAAATGTGACTTAAGTGACTTTGACCACGGAATGATTCCTGGTGCCAGATAGGGTGATTTGAGTATCTCAGAAATTGCTGTTCTCCAAGGATTTTCAAATATAACCATCTCTAGAGATGACAGAGAATAGTGTGAAAAACAAAAAAAAAAACAATGAAAGGCAATCCTGTGAGCATAAATGCCTTGTTATGAGAGGGGTCAGCAGAGAATGGCCGGACTGGTTCAAGCTAACAGGAAGGTGACAGTAACTCAAATAACCACTCATTACAACAGAGGTGTGCAGAAGAGCATCTCTGAATGCACAACATGTCGGACTTTGAAGTGGATCAGCTAAAACAGCAGAAGACCATGAACACAGATTCAGTGGCCACTTTATTAGGTACAGGAGGGATTTATTAACGTGACCACAGCATAACATTCAACAGAACATTAACCTATTTCTTACTCTGTAGTACCCAGAAATTCATAGCTGTCGCGAATTGTCTCAAGCATATTTGCCATTGTTCCCTAGATCAGCAAATTTATATTTTCAAACATCATGTGAAGAACGTAACAGGATATTATTCAGTATTAATTACCAAATTTAAAAAAAAATGAAGGATGGTGGCAGATAAAATGATGTATTTTGCTGCCTGTCATTGGATTTACTAATCATAAGACCATAAGATATAGGAGCTGAATTAGGCCATTTGGCCTGTTGGGTCTGCTCTGTCATTTCATCATGGCTGATCCAATCTTCCTCTCAGCCCCAGTCTCCTCCCTTCTCTCCATATCCCTTCATGTCCTGACCAATCAATAATCTCTCAACTTCTTCCTTAAATATACATAAAACTTGGCTTTATGTACATTTAAGGACTATATGTATAATTAAGGAATATGTACAGCTGTCTGTGGTAATCAATTCCACAGATTCCCCACTCATCCCTGCTTTAAAAGAATGCCCCTCTATTCTGAGGCTACACCTTCTGGTCTTCCGACTCTCCCACCGTAGGAAACATCTGAGGTGAATCACTTCTATAATGTACAAAATCCTTCATTTGATTTCAAGTTAGTTTTAAGTCGCTGAAAGGGTGAGGGAGGCATGGGAGAAAAAGAACTGTTAGAATTTTGTAAAGCCTGGTTTGATGCATTGCTTACAAAACTTTCTGGTGTATTTGTATTGGTTTCTGAGGGCAATTAGAGGAAGAAAAAAAAACAAATTTATGACGGGTAAGTCAGAGCAGTTAATGTATTGGAAATGTCTCGTAGATCAGGCTATCTGCAGAAAGATTAAAGCTGAATATAACTAATAGAGCTTCTACCTTGCAACTCAGTTCACCAGCTTTCAGTAATCAGCTTGGATGCTATCTCTTTGGGGTTTGTATGTTGTCCACTTCCCAAAGTTGCATGGATTGGTAGGTTAATTGGCCACTATAACATGCCACTCTATATATCATAGAATTTATGGAAGAAATTGGTGGGAATGTTGGGAGATTAAAATGGGTAAGTATAATTGGGTGATTGGTGGTTGCTAGGTACATGGTTAGGCCAATGGATTGTTTCTATGATATGATTCTGTGAAATAAAATGGTCATTATTTACCTGTCCTTGCAAGGGAAAGTGCATAGGAGCCCACGGACCCCTTGCTTGATGGTACTGGTCCATGGCATAAAAAAGTTAGGAACCACTTGTGTAGGGCAATGTTTGACAGAAGAATGGATCAGGGAGTCATGAAGGGAGTGAAAACTTTTGAGTGTGGAAAGAGGAATGGAAGGGAATGTCTGTCTGGTTGTGGAGTTACACTGAAGGTAGCGAAAGTTGTGAAGGAGAATGCAGAATGTAGGGAGGTGGAATTAGAAGACAATGGAAATTCTATTCTTTCTCTGGTGGGACAGAAGGGTGATTGATTGATGTGATTGAGCAGTCTGCCACCGTGGTTGAGAGGAAGCCTCAATTAAGGAAGAAAGAAGAGAGCTCAGTGATATTTGTGTTGCAGATACAAGTGCAAGCATGGAATGCAGTCCATTTAGAAGGTCGTATTTGAGGAAATGTCTTTGAGATAGAGTTGTGGGAATCTGTAGATGTGTAATTACTATTTTTTCTAACATTTGTTATGGGGAGGAAACTGTGATACAGAAAGGCAACAGAACGGAATAATCGGTGGATCACACAAAAGTGAGATCAAGGTAGAAATTGTCAGCAAAAACAATGAATTTTTGGTGCTTGTAAGTGTAAAATGTCTCATGAGTGGGGCTGGTGGGGGGTGGGGGGGTGGGATGTGGGAAAGGGCAAGAGTGGAGAGCAGGGGCCTCAATTGGACCAAATAACAACTGTCCCATATTTCACAGAGAAGACTGGCATAGGTTTGACCATTGTTAATGACCTCTCTATGCATGACAGAATTTGGATTAATGTTATTAATGGACTTCATTTGGAGAAACCAGTTCAGGGTTGTAATAATCATAAACTTCCACACTCAGCTCTTTAACAGAATGAATAATGTACATTCTTAGCCATGATGGTGATTGATGAATAAATTGATTTTCACCCGCTTTCTTTTTTTTCTGATCCAAGCTCAAACCTGTTTAAAAAAATAGTAATAATCAAAGCATTCATCATCTTTATCACTTTGTCATTGCACTTTCTTCAAATTATAACCACTCCTTGGTATAAAAAATCTATTCTTATGCCTGTTATCTGCAAGTACAAAACAAATGTATTACTTGTTCTATAGCCTGTGACTCAGTAATTATATTGGATATTTTGGCCTTGTCAAATATAATCTTTGCATTGTATCAAACTAAATCTGTGTGACAATAAGTAATATTTTCACACTTATTCTTTTATTTAAGATCATGGCAATGAGTTGAATGTAGATTAGCCGTCAGCAGTTTGGGAGGGGATAGAATGGGGAAGGTCTCCTGCAGTTATCACTCACTGAAAATGATACATTGCTACTATTTGGTGGTTTGATCTCCCATTTTTGAAGAGATCTTTGATAATTGATGAGGTCCTGCTTGATCGTTCTGTGAAGTAAACATTGTAGACTGTGTTTTTGAACAGTCTGCATCCAAATAAAATTATTTCTTACCTATTGGTAAGGGCATGATGGGATACAGGGAGAAAGCAGGAGATTGGGGCTGAGAGGAGAATTAGATCAGCCGTGATGAAATAGTGGAGCAGACTCGATGTGCCAAATAGCCTAATTCTGCTCCTATGTCTTATGGTCTTATGGTCTTAGAATGGCTTTCTTCCAGTGAGAATTGCTGCTGTCCTTCTGCAATGAAACCCTCTTTGAGAAGAAAGGCTTTTCTTGATTCAACACCATTATAGTACCAGTCCTATCCAGAAGATTGGGGCAAGAACCACTGCCAGGAAGCAGAGTGTTCCCTCCTGGCTTAGCCAGCTGTCAAAAATCTAAACGCATTTTTTTCTCTGGAAGTCTGAAACAATAAAATAATTTCAAAAACCTTTAACAAAATCAGTTTAAAAGTAGAAAGAAATTAATCAACACATACATTAGCTGAAACAATTGAACAAAACCAGCTTACCTTTGACCATTGGTTATCTGCGTCCACAGAATCGAATGTGGAAATCAGGTCTTAGCTTATTTGGGATGTTTGTGTGAATGTCCCACAGTAAATAATGGAGAATTATCATTACTTTGTATTCTCAGGTTGGGCATCAGCCCCACGTTGTTTCACTGAAACCTGAAGCCACAAATTTGACAGTATTATATATTGTCATGTTATTGATATTTATTTATTCTTATTATTTTGTTTTATTTTTGTATTTGCAGTTTGCTGTATTTTACACATTGGTCGATGTCCATCATTGTTGTGTATATTTTTTTCATTGATTCTATTGTTTGTCTTTCTATTTACTGTGAATACCTGCCTGAAAATGAATCTCAGAGTAGTGTATGGTGGTACAATGTAATTCAATAATAAATTTACTCAGAAATATGATCTTTAAACATGGAAAGCCCAATGATTCTCATGATCAGCCTGGAAAATGTTGATTGTTACTCTAATCAAAATCTGGGAAGTTGATTTCTTCTCATGCTCTTTGTAGAACAAGATTTGGCAATAAGTGTTTTACACATTACTCTAAGTGGCTGGTTTTTGAAATTAATACTGCTTTGGCACGAAATTCCTTTCGGATATGATCCACTTGATGTCATTGAACAATCAAGTAGTCTGAAAAAAATTGTCAGATCTTTCCATGTCCTGAAGCACAGGTGAATTTTTGATTCACTGTGGAGAGCTTAAAACTTAAATTAGATTTCAGCTGGTTTCAAACTAAACCTTGAGTTGAACCAAATGTGCTTCTTTTGTGCATTGGTTTGATCCTCAGAAACTAAAATCTGACTTTGCTGGCAAATAATCCCTGATACACAATCAATATTCTAAATGCCACATACATTAAAAGTTCTGGGGAAATTATTTTTATTCCAACTTATACTTTTTCAAGAAAAATATGGATGATAGTTCTGAGCTTTTGTATTTTTGTACTTTATTCCCTTGCATATCATGTACATTGATGGAAAATACAGCAGTTCTTTTCTGTGTAAGTTATTTTAGTTTTGCTTTTATTTGGAGAAAAGAAATGGGCCAGAACACTGCGACAAAAAAGCAGGACATGCTTTTGCACAAGTTTTTTTTGGGAATAAAGAGGGTAAAAAAAATAAATCCTACAATTGAATAATACAGTGGAAGTGATGGTTGTGAGTTTAGTTACAACATTTAAGATAAGTTTGGATAAGTGCATGGATTTGAGGAGTGTAGAGAGCTATGGTCTAGTTGCAGGTCAATGGGACCAGGCAGAATAACAGTTTGGCATGGACTAGATGGGCCGAAGGGCATGGTTCAGTGCTAAAGTGCTTTATGACTCTTTCTGCTTCTGGGTTTGATTAGATGGCACTATTTCATGTGATAATCATGTAATAACTTCTGCTGCAGTTGCATTTGTGTAGATGAAAGGTGATAGTAAAGAAATCAAACAAGAGAAAATTTGTAGATGCTGGAAATCTGAGCAACACACAAAATGCTGGAGGAGTTCAGCAGGTTAGGCAGCATCTATGGAAGAAAGTACAGTTGGCTTTTTGGGCTGAAACTCTTCGGCAGGACTGGTGAAAAAATGCTGAGGTGTAGATTGAAAAGGTAGGGGAGGGGAGAGAGAACCACCAGGTTTTAGGTAAAACTTGGACGAGGAGGGATGATGTAAAGAGCTGGGAAGTTGATTGGTGAAAGAGATAGAAGGTCATGGAAGAAAGGAAAAGAGGGAAGGAGCACCAGAGGGAGGTGATGGGAGGGCAAAGAGATGAGATGAGAGAGGCAAGATGGGAAAGAAGGGGGAGGGGGGAACACTGGGGGGCATTACCGGAAGTTTGAGAAATCGACGTTCATACCATCAAGTTGGAGGCTACCCAAACGGAATATAAGGTGTTGTTCCTCCAACCTAAGTATGGCTTATCACAACAGTGGCGGAAGCCATGGACGGACGTATCAGAATGGAAATGGGAAGTGGAATTAAAATGGGTGGCCACTGGGACACCCTGCTTGTTCTGGTGGATGGAGCATAGAATCTCAGTGAAGCAGCACCAATGCAGTTGTTGATGTAGCATAGGAAAAATGTGGGATGGTCACCAATGTAGGCTTGGGACATAGACTGTTCCACGTAGTCGACAAATAGGCAGGCACAGCTGGGACCCATGTGAGTGCCCATGGCTAACCCTATTGTTTGAAGTAAGTGGGAAGAGCTGAAAGAGAAATCATTGAGAGTGAGAACAAGTTCTGCTTGGCAGAGGAAAGCAGTGGTGGAGGGGAACTGGCTAGGTCTTGTGAACAGAAAAAATGGAGAGCTCTGAGGCCTTCCTGGTGGGGGATGGAGGTATATAAGAACTGGACATCCATAGTAAAGGTATGGGCAGAGAAATGGCAGAGGGAGTTTAACATGCCAAAATGTGAAGTGTTGCATCATTATAGAGGCATTACAATATATTTTTGCAGTGTTGACAAGCAGAAGTATCTTGAAGTCCAAGTTCATAGCTCTCTGAAAATGACTGCACAGGTTGATAGGATGGTTAAGAAGGAGTGTGGCATGCTTATTGAGGTATTGATTTCAAAAGTTTGAAGGTTATGTGGCAGTTTTGCATCTGGAATATTGCATTCTGTTCCTGTCACCCCATTATAGATAGGAAGACTTTGGAGAGGGTGCAGAAGAAGTTTTACCAAGATGTTGCTTGGATTATGGGGCATGTGCTATAATGAGAGGCTGGACAAACTTGCATTGTTTTCTCTGAAGCGGCAGAGCCTGAGGGAAATCTGATGGAAATTTATAAGATTTTGAGAGACACAGGTAGAGTAGAGAGACAATATCTTTTTCCCAAAGCTGAAATGTCTAATACCAGAAGGGATGCATTTAAGGTAAGGGGGGGTAGTTTCGAAGGAGATGAGATGGGCAAATTTTTAAACAGAGAGTAGTGGATGTCTGGAATGCACTGCCTGGGTTGGTGGTAGAGGCTGAAACAATAGAGACTTTTAAGAGACATTTAGATAAACACAGAAGTGTGAAGAAAATGGAAGAATATGGATGTTGTGTACACAGAAGAGGTATGTTAGTTGGCCATTTGATTACTAGTTTAATTGGTTTGGCGCAACATTGTGAGCCGAAGGGCCTGTTCCAGTGCTGTAATGTTCTGTGCTCTATTTTCTATGTTTTATCAGTTACTGCTGTCATTCAATTGAAGTTAGGCAACTTCTTCTGATTTCACAGTAGTAACTTGTAAGATGACTCTTGTGTCCACAGAATCACATCGGTAGGTTAAACCAGCAGCAGCAGGAGTCAGGTATGGGTGATAATTGGCCAGAGGCACAAAATGTTTTTAACAAGAGTTATGTTTAGAAAATTTTACGTCATAGAACATTGTTCTAGATACCTAACACCTAGCAGTGCTGGATTTTAAGCGAATATTCTGAGCAAAAAATATTTAACTTTGCAGAAAGTGGCTGTAAATATATTTAAATTATTCAGTTTCTGCCTTTTACAATGAACCAAAGAGGCATTGATAGTGCAGCTGTTAACATTCCATGAACCCCTTTTACATATAGCAATTCAGTAACATAATGAAGGGATGGAAGACATGGAGAAAGGAGGGGTGGGAGTTGCATTTAGTGATGCCATGTTACTTTGATTTGGTCCCCTAAACTATTGGTCTAAGCTTAATGATTCTTCATTTTGCTGGTCTGTTTGATTAAAGTAGAAGAGCCCAAAGATTATGCGTGCTTTCAATTTCCACCCTGAAATTTTGTTTGTTGCTAGACGAATCTCACAGCCGCAAAGTGTGATCTTTTAATTGCATTGGATCCGGAGAAGCAATCACGTATCCCGCAGTCTGCCTGCTTTGAAATGGAGACTGTAAGGTAAAGCGGAAGCTAGTTCGAATGAATAGTGGGATTTATTTGAGAGTGTGTCTCTTTGTTTCCTTTCTTCAAACTAACGTGAACACACAGTGTACTGTCTTTTCAAAAACAGAAGAACAGCTCATTGCTTTCAGTAAAAGGCTTTAAGGTCTTTACAGATCTTTTATTGTGCATCTATGATCTTTTTCAGTTCAATTACAGGGAGATCTGTTCTGTAAACAGAAATATAACCGATATCTATAAATTAGCATATTCAGTTTTTTTTGGGAAATGACATACAGCTTGATCTGTTGCACCTCCCACTAGTGGTCTTTTTATTCAGTTATTCAGTACAGGACCAGGTCCTTCGTCCCATTGGGTCCATGTTAACTATGAAGCACCTTTCTGTATGAATCCCATTTACCAGTGTCATAGTCATAGTCATACTTTATTGATCCTGGGGGAAATTGGTTTTCATTACAGTTGTGCCATAAATAATAAATAGTAATAAAACCATAAATAGTTAAATAGTAATATGTAAATTATGCCAGGAAATAAGTCCAGGACCCGCCTATTGGCTCAGGGTGTCTGACCCTCCAAGGGAGGAGTTGTAAAGTTTGATGGCCACAGGCGGGAATGACTTCCTATGACGCTCTGTGTTGCATCTCGGTGGAATGAGTCTCTGGCTGAATGTACTCCTGTGCCCACCCAGTACATTATGTAGTGGATGGGAGACATTGTCCAAGATGGCATGCAACTTGAACAGCATCCTCTTTTCAGACACCACTGTCAGAGAGTCCAGTTTCATCCCCATAATATCACTGGCCTTACGAATGAGTTTGTTGATTCTGTTGGTGTCTGCTACCCTCAGCCTACTGCCCCAGCACACAACAGCAAACATGATAGCACCGGCCACCACAGACTCGTAGAACATCCTCAGCATCGTCCGGCAGATGTTATAGGACCTAAGTCTCCTCAGGAAATAGAGACGGCTCTGACCCTTCTTGTAGACAGCCTCAGTGTTCTTTGACCAGTCCAGTTTATTGTCAACTCGTATCCCTAGGTATTTGTAATCCTCTACCATGTCCACACTGACCCCCTGGATGGAAACAGGGGTCACCGGTACCTTAGCTCTCCTCAGGTCTACCACCAGCTCCTTAGTCTTTTTCACATTAAGCTGCAGATAATTCTGCTCACACCATGTGACTTGGTATATTGCCGATAGGACTGCTTAGCTAGATGCTAATTATACTCAAGAGATTCTAATTCTGATTCTGGAATAAATAATTGAAAGTTGTGGGCCAAGACTCTTCAACACGACTCGAAATGAAGGGAGCAGAAGCCAGAATAACAAGGTGCGAGGAAGTGGAGGATTAAAAGCTGATAGATGGTAGGTGAGTCCAGGTGAGGGGGAAGCTTGGTGGGTGGGCGAAAGGGGGTATGAAGGGAGAAGCCGGGAGGTGATAAGTGGAAGAGGTAAAGGACTGATGAAGAAGATATCTAATAGATTCCCTTCCATAGATGCTAGTTAAATATTGTGAGAGCAAATACTGGAAATTCAAAGCAACACACACAAAATGCTTGTGATGGTGGTACAGTTTGTACAGTCATCCCCCCCCACCCCCCCACACACGGCTCCGACAATCCAGGTTCAATTCATTCGCCGATGTTTGTGCAGGTTCCTGGCTCTCCCTACGTGCATTTCCCTAGGTGTTCTAGTTTCCTCCCTGACCCCAAAGATGTGCAGGCTGTTTAGTTAATTGGCCACTATGAATTGACCCTATGAGTGATAGAATCTGGGAGGAGTTGATCAGAATGTTGAGGGATCAGTTACAAGAAAACAATTTGTGAATGAGTAGCTGTTGGGCCAGCATCTACCAGATGGGTTGAATGGCCTCCTTTAATGTCATGAAATAGTATGGCAGCCAAAACCATACACCACATTCCAACAAATCTTGTGTTGTAGAGTTATACCATAACTTCTCTGTTGGTATATTCTATGCCCTGGCTCATAAAGGCAAGCATCCTGTATACACTCTTCACCACTTTATATTTACATGTGTTGCTACAGTTATTGATCTTGGACTTGTATGCTAAGGGACATTATCATGCATTGTGTTGTCCTTCCAAAGTGCTTGTACTTATCAGGACATTAGTTCTATCTAGCATTTCTTCAGCTGGACAGCAAATGGGAAAGGAGCCCAAAAAGTAAAAACAAATGTAGATGATCATTCCATTCATTCACACATGGTTTAGATTTTGTAAGTAAGCAGTTACTTAAATCTCAAAGAACCTCCATTAAATGAATTTCTTTAAGCACTGCACTAAATGGTAAGATTAATAAAAACTGAAAGAATCTTAACCTTTTGTTAGCCTGGGTTTTTTTTTTGAAATTAAAGTACATTTATTGGTGAAGTATGAACATGCTGCCATAGACCACCCTGAGATTCATTTCTGGTTTCAGATGTATGCGTTTCAACACAACACATTCCCAAAAAAAGATGGTGCCAATGGTTTTTGCAGAGCCAGGCGACTTCTTCCAGTTTGTTCATGAAACAGCTTCTTCTTCTTCTCTTATGTCTTTTCTTTCTTTTCTTTTTTTTAAAATTTTTTTTTTAATTTTTATTTTTATTTGGATAAGGAATTCACAAATATCATGTACTTTTTTTCACACATATAACCTTTTCCATTTTTTAATTAAGTAAATAAGTACATAGGGATTGGATAATTATGTCTGCGGGCAGGAGCAAGCATGAACAAATTAGGATATAAACACCTACAATGGTTGATACATAGGCTTATATACAACATTTTGGACCAGTGGAAATGGTCCAGAAGGGTTATATGGAAACTATTATTACCATTTTTCTTAACAACTAATACCATTACTTAGCCTAATAGGTTAGATTTACCACAGTACATAACTATCTATTTAAGTGTTTATTTTCTTTTTATATCATCTCAATGTGTACTTAAGAATGTATAAATAATTGTAGTTTTATACATATAAAAAAATGGAAAAGGTTATATGTGTGAAAAAAGGGTTTTATTTTTCTTGAGTGGTAATTGAAGTGAGTCACTCAATCAAATAAATATTTTAGTGTTATAAAACATTCTAACACTCACATAGAAAATCTACAGCTTTTTATCCATTGATGGGGTCTATTTTAACTGATGCAGGTGGTTTGTGTGTGATGGATTCTTCTAAATTTGGTTTCTACACAGGAATGTTGTTGAGGAAAAAAATACCTAAATCTGCTTAAGAAAATTAAAGCAGGAATCTAAAATCAAAGTCAAAATAGAAGGTTTTTAGGAACATATTAAAACAAAACCCAGCTGGTGGTGTAGTGGCATCAGTGCCGGACTTCAGGACGAAAGGTCCCGAGTTCGAATCCAGCTGGCTCCCCTGCACACTTTCCATCCGTGCTGGGTTACGAGCTGGTGATCTCCTTGGAAGCTCACCCGGCAGAAGGCAATGGCAAACCACTGCTGTAACTTGCTTCGTACGCGGTTCCCCACTACGTCAGAGAGGTGTGGAGGGAAATCGTCCGTTAACTGGAGGAACTCCAGATGCGTCGTACCTTCCTTTATTAAAACAAAATAGAAGAGAAATAGTGTGGCTTAGGGAATGAATTCAGGCCTTGAAGCCTGAGTAACAGAAGGTGTGTCTGTCCATTGATGACCAATTAAATGTAGGGAATTTCAAGATGCCAGTTTGAGTGGAGATAACTCAGAGGGTTGTCAGGATGGAGGAGGTTACAGCAAAAGAGATGATTAAGACCAGTAAGAAATTTAAGTGAGACTGATAATTTTCAGAGCAACCAGTCTAGGTCAGGAAGCACAGAGACGACTGATGAACAGGGATTGCTGCAAGTTAGGATGTGGCTTGCAAAGTTTTCAAATATCCTTGAGATTACAGAGATAGAGGGTGACCCAGACTGCTGTGGAATGTTGGTCATAAGAGGTGACAAAGGGATCGTTTGAGCAATAGATGAGCTAAGGCAAGCTTAGTGGGGCATTGTTATGGAAGGGAAGATAGGTAATTGTAGTGAAGGTCAACTCTGAGTCAAATATGACACAGAGGCGGTGATCACTTGGGTTTAATGTTAGACAGTTGCCAGGGCAAGGATGATATTGGTGGCTGAGGATAGAGTTTGCAGCAGAGAACAGAGTCTTTCCAATTTTTAGTTTCCATTATTCTGTCTGTTCAATTCTGGATATGAAATAATCAGCCTGGTAATTTGGGGACATTGAAAGCATCCATATATGAGGCTCTGAGTTTAAAATGGCTAAAAGTTGAAGTGGAAGCTGGTGTCATGGTTTTAGATGTTGCTTGCAATGAATTGAGGAAAAGAAAATCTAAGGATTTATTCTGGAAAATGAGAGAGAAACTGAAGGTTATCATTTGCAAATAACAATAAATTGATATAATCTAGATGTAATTCAGCATCCTTGTAGTTTTAAGCTCCAGGTGCATTAAAGTTACATTCACAGCAAAAACAGAAAATGCTGAAAATGTTCAGCAAGTGATGATGAGGAAAGAAAGCTGAGCTAATGTTTCAGGCTGAAGACTGTTTGTCAGAGCTCCACCAGCATCTGAAGTTGATCTTTCCTATTTTCATTTCCTGAGAAGGAATTCTTTCCCGATCATTAGTGCAAAATTAATTCAAAAAAATTGGCTACCCCTGTTGTAACTACCCCATACCTTCCAATTCTCTTTAAATATTCAAGTGCCAACATCTGTATGTAAATCTTACTCAGTATTTTTAATGGAAGGCTAATGTCACAAATCACTGTTAATTATCTGTCTCCAAGATCACAGTTTTTAAATGAATTTTCTTCATGGAAAATGTGTAAGACATAATAAGGAAGAGGTTTATATTCTGCCATACATTAGAAACTGACACTGAAGATGTGTTTCTCTAAGCACAGGAAAGGCCAGAAGTTCTTTATACATGTAGATAAAAGAGGGAAGTTTCAAATGTGCCCTGATAATGGGGTCCAGTAGCAAAACTCCAACTGCTGAACTTGCCGAACTTTTCTGCTGTTGAAACAACTCGTGAATCATTATGAAAGCTGCTACAAAATGAGGGTTATGTGAACGGCCATTGAACTGAAGATAGGTTTCTAGTTTTATGATCAGAAAGTCATAGTGGTGCAAATTATTGAAACATTCTTTGGCCCACTATATTAATACTGGCAGTCAAATGCTCATCAAACCAGTCCCAATTATCAACATAGCTTTCTATGAATTGAGATTCAGAGGCTTGTCTAAAAAATTCTTAAAGGTTCTGATATTACCTGCCTCCAGCATCCATTCTGGCTGTGCATTTTATATTCCAAGCACCCTCTGAGGAAAGATGTTCTTTCTGATACTTCCTTTAACTTCGTATATTTATGTTGCCTGATTTTTGAAACCATGATTCTGAGGAAAAGTTCATTACCATTTACAACATCTACATGCTTCATAATTTTAGGTTTCTCCTTAGACTCATACGCTCCAAGGAAGTTCAGCTTGCTGTTCTTACTTATTTATGATTTGTTTGATGTTTTAATTATTAAAACTGTTTGAAATGCCTTATTCACTATGTATCAATTTTTTATTTATAATTTAATTTGTAATTGTTTTTAAATGTTTCTGAACATGAAAGCACTCAGTAGATATTATATATATTGAGATGGAGGAAAATGGGAACTGGCCTTTGGCCGTCAGAACTACAAGAGAAAGTTCTTCTTTGTATCATTTGATAACCTCCTGCCATCTGGGGCTTGTCACTGATTGTCAGGGTGCTACAGGTCATCAAACTTCAGATTTGGATTTAATAAGTTTGGGCATTGGGAAAATTATGGGCACAGATTGTGGCTCATGCTAGCAAAATATAGGCTATTTTGTCTTTGGCAGGGGAGAGACTAGAGCAGGAGATCCCAGCCTCTGGTTTAACTCCATTGATCCATGGAATAACAAAGTTTGAGAAACTCTGGGCTACAGAGACACACCTGCTCCGTATCAATCAGTTCATTATGGAGCATTTAAGATGTGTGACCATCCTACCAAGCATCTGCTCCCTATGAATATTGTGCAGTAGTATAAAATATATATTGCTAAATTCATAATTGATCTTGATTCTCTTTCAAAATTTTATTTCCTCGGCACTAAGAGGGCATCTTGTTTGCTGATAGTTCACAATATTGCACACAGTTGCATGTCTTTCACCCCCTTCCATCAGGCAGGAGGTACCATAGCATTGGCATAAGGACTATTAGAATGGTAAAAGTTTATTTCCCCAGGCTGTGAGACTACTGAACTCCCCACCACCACCCAGATCTCATCACTAATGAGGGGCCATTGCATCATATGATTTACTTTTTAACTTGTGTCGTAAATGCACCTTATGCTAAATGTCAATCATTTGGAATATATTTTAATTGCTGATTTATTTGTGGTAATATTACTTTCTGTGTTGTGCACCTTGGTCTGGAGGAATGTTGTTTCATTTGGGAGTATGCATGTATTGCCTGAATGACATTAAATTTGAAGTTGAACTCGAATTTGATAGTGCATATGGGCTGCAAGGGAAAATAAACAGTGTGGAGGAGAGGGAAAAATGTGAAACACAGCAAACGTAATCGTCCTTCTCTTCTTGTCTTCCCCACAGGGGGGTCTGATCGCTCTGTTGCTTCTCATCCTCATCTTCACCATGGTGCTGTACGCCCGGCGGAGGTGGTGCAAGAGGCGGCGGGTGCCTCAGAAGAGTGCCAGCACAGAAGCCACTCATGAAATCCACTACATCCCCTCAGTGCTGCTGGGGCCGCAGGCCCGGGACAGCTTTCGGAACTCGAGGATACAGGCCCACAACTCAGTGGTGGGAATGCCGATCCGGGAGACGCCCATCCTGGATGACTATGACTGTGAGGAAGAGGAGAATCAACTCCGCCCTGAAGCATGCAACAGGGAGGATGACTTTGGAAGCCAGGTTACCCGAACTCTGGAGAGTCTGGGCAGAGGAGAAGAAAAGAAACCAAGTTTTGCAGGTTGGGTTGGTTTATTTTCGTATTATCTTCCTTAATATTTTACTGCTCCTAATGAACATTGATGGGTTTATTTAACTTCAAACATAATATAAAGTGCCCATGTTTTATGCTTCAAGAAGTAGAAAGGCAGAAAATTAGTTATGTAACATTTACTTAACATCCTTCATAATGAAGCTTTATTTGACAAATCTTAAAAGCAAGCACAGAGCTTGCAGCATCCAGTAATCACGCAATGTCACTGATGAATAAGACTCTGCACAAACAGGCTATTCTCAGTTTGTTTGTGGCCAGCAGTTTTAAAGTATAAAAGGTTACATGGGGGAAATAGCGTGATCAAGTCATGGGCATAAATATTTTACAGTTCGACTGCATTTAATGAATTCTTGCAAAATGTGTGAATTTACATCGTTTAATGAAGCAAAAAAAAGAATATTGAGTAGAAACTGCTGAATGAAGTGCTGATAATCAGTATTGTTCAAACTGTGAGATGGACATTGTTTTTTGAACTGCTGGGGTAATTATGATGGCAAATAATTCCTCAGTGTTTGTAATAAGAAGGTCTGAAATTGTGAGAATTTTTTTGCAACTTTAAGTTGTTACTAATGTCTGACCACTGACCTTAAATTGACACAATGGGTGATTCTCTATGTTGCTTTTGCCTCAGTTACTGTTTTATTGTTGAAACCATTCTTTAGATTAATATTGTTGATATAATTGCAGAGGCATAGGGCTCTATCAAAGCCATGTATCTAATTCTGTGATCTATTCTTTGAGTGAGCTAACTGTAAAACACCAAACAAATGAGATTGAATTAGTGACAAATTGTCACTGAAGAGAAAACTATCACCAGGGAATAAATTTTTCTGGTCACTAGCATTTGAAGGTATATATGACTGGTTTTATTTTGCAGATTCGGTAGCATTGTGTGCCATGTGGGATACAGGAATAACCAGTGGCTCATGTCCTTGCACATATTAAGCATTAATAACCAGAGATGAATTGCTTCTATCTTTCTTTCAAGTTAACTAATCTAATTTAGCTCTGGTGAAAAAGGATGAAAATCTTTGAACAGTCTCAAATTACAATAGTTCCTCATTTAAAATAAGAATTGAAATGGATAGAATATTAATGATATTTAAACCTGTTTGTGGTTTCTGTGTCTGTATGTGTGATTGAACTCTGTGTCTCTATCATCTGATAAATGGGGTTCTGCACAATAAGTTATTTTCTGCACAATGTTACTTTCTGCACAATCAGTTATTCTGATCACTCCTTAGGTCCAGTCAGCTTCCATTGGTTGAATGTACATGCTGTCAACTATTGGGTTGACTGTTATTGCCTATTAAATAAGATTTCATGGATTATGAAATGATTATTCTTAAGTGTGACTAAAGCTCCACAGATCCAAAGACTTCAGCCTGATTCATTGTAACTGACTATTTTTGTGGGTGAGACAAATGTTCGGAAAGTTCAGGGATCCTTCTGCTCTTCAATTTTGAAACATGAAGGATGACAGATTTGGAAAAGATAACCTTTGATACTTTAAGCTGGATTTCAGTAGTTTATGCTTGAAATCTTGTTTGTTCTGTTTGGATAGGTGAGGTAAGGTAGACGGTATAGAAACCATTAGCCAGGGACTTTTCATGGGCTTTGTGGCCTTCCATGCGTTTGTTAGTTAACCATGTAGCCACTGGGTTTAAGTCCCTTTCTTCTGCTGCTTCTCAACATATGATTTTTCTACTGAAGATGAATGAAGAAAATAATGTAAAGGGGCAAGTATTCCCCCAATTTCTGGGGATTACACCCCTACCATGCAACTGCATTGAGGCATAGAAAGGGAAAAGGCAAACAGAAGCATGGTAGGTCAGGCAAAGCTCACTGTTGCTTGATTAGGTCAGGAAAATTCTTGCTGCTCTTTCAGAATATGAAGCGCATGGAAATATTAAATATATTGGGCTTTCTTTGAGTACCTTATTTTTGCTGATTATGATCCAGAAATGTGCAGCATAATTGCATCTGAGACAATCTTGGGTATGGTTCTGGGTTACAATATGCACAAGAATCTGATTTCATTGATCTTATTGGGAAAAGCTCTCCACAGAAATATGGACCAATTTAGCAGTGAGCAGAACATGTGCAATTCTCTATAATGGAGAACTGCTTGTTATCAGGCCTATTTCAGACCCACAACACAAACTGTTAAGAATACCACTTTTGGTTATTAATGTATGGTGTTGCTATTACTGATAGGTAAATATTGCATGATACCTTTAATTGTCAAGTTAAGATACTAAAAATGGTCATACACTTTTCGTGGACTAGCACTGAGTTTCAATGGGCTATGTCACTGTGGACAGTAATGCAAACAAGCTCCACTTGGCCGTAACCGATGAACATGTTTAATATTTGGCAGTCACAGGATCACTTGCTGATCTTATGGTGTTAAATTCAATTACAATAACCCTCTTGGAATCTACATCAGTTCACCAAAGTCACCCTGAATTTGTAATTGAGTTTGGTTTGGCTTTGTGCACTCTCAGCACAGAAGGGATTTTTATTTTGATAAATGAACTGTCTTTTGCAAAGTGAGTTTTATTTTGTGAGTTTCTTTCCTGAAATGAAACTGTATCAGACATTTACGACACATGCAGTATATGAATTCACAAATTCAATGATGTTATACTGGACTGAATCTGTTTGACATTGTTTAGGAGAATTTGAAAGTGAGAGAAATGTCTGTTCGAATTGATCTGCTGACTTTGAAGTGAAGACTTTTCTATGTTTTATCTCACTCCAATTTTTTTACGCAGTTGCCAATTTGCAGCGACTCTTTTTTAACACTTATTTTAATGTCTCCAATCCTTCATGAGGTATCTTGGTCTGGTGGTTTACCTAATGTAATTGTTGGGTTTTATGAGTGAAAATAAAGATATTTATTGTCTGAGACCTTAAGACTCAATTGTAGGTAGATAAGAAAACAGAAGTTAATAAGCATGAGATCTGCTACGGGTTGTGATTTTCCATTAGCATAGTGCTTGGTTTATAGGACATCACAGAAAAGAATCCAGGCCTTTAATTGCTCTGATATTGAACATGGACCATTAAGGAGGAACAGTTTTTAGAATCTTGTTCATTATAAAAATAAAAAGGCCAATAGATTCATCAGGTGTGAACGCTATGTATCACCACTCACAGAGCAAAGATATTTATTGATTTGATAGTCAAGTTCTGTGTCTTGTCCCAATGTGACAATATGTTCAATATAAGTTGCCTTCTCCAATTCTCGAGGCGTGAGTTTATAATAGTTCTTTCAAATTCCTTGCACCCCTCCCAATAATGAATATCACTAAGTGCTACCAAAGGTATGAATATAAAGATTTTTAAAGGATGATCTCGAACACAGCGAAAATATGTTTTATCCCTCAAGTCTCTTGTGTTAAGTGCTTCATGGGAAGATTTGTCTTGCTTGATTCGAGTTAGCGACTTCATAAGCAAGTCCTGGTTCCTTACCATATTCATATTTTCAAAATAAAAAAATAGGCTTATCATCCAGATTTGTTTAAACATTTCTCACTTAGATGTTTTATTATCTTGTTTTATCTCAAAACCTTGTTATCCCAGTACCAAACATCTAAAAGGAAAATAGTCTTACTGATTTGATGCTCTGTTAACAGCTCATTGTTTAGAACATTGTAAGCTTTGAAGGCTGATTGACAGTCTTAATGGGATTAAATAAAGAATACTTAATTCTTCATTGTAAACCTATGTGATGCACACTAGTGTTCTATTCTTCTGTTGAGTTATGGAAGTGTAGCTGCAATTGGATAGTTCACAAATCCTATTGTCAACAGGATTAATAAGACATAAACAGAAAAATACTTTCTCTGTTCGATGTTAAATCAGTTAACTTGGAGTCAAATGTGAATATATAAGCAAGAATGAAGAGGAGCCGGAGGTTTTACATCCAGGCAGTATCTCCCACTGTTGTAGATGAATGCCAGATATTTAACAACTGTCAAAGGATAAAATGTAATTCAAACATTCTTTTTGCATTAAACATGAATTGAAAGTTATGCAACTATTTAAGCTTACACAACATAGATCAATTTCACTGGAAAAAATAATGCTCCCCACTTTCTCATCAACTGACCTCCCTTGCAAATTGTACATCATTTATTTGGCCTATCAACTTGCCAAGCCCATTAAACACATAGATTAAGTATGAATGATCATGAAAGGGAGAACACCATGATACCAGTTTATTAAGGCATTTTTAATGTTTGCACTAGATGCTGCATCAATTGAGCAGATCAAAAATGCCTGAAGTTCAGCTTCCAGATGTCGGAGATCCAAGCTAGTGTTCCTAACTCATTAAGCATTCAGCCACTGGAGAGAATATGGAGCAGAATGGTACCAAACAAGTGAATTTTGTTAAAATTTGCAGAAACCAAGATTTTCAAGATTAAAGAAAAATACCTGGGAAGTGATATTGCAGTGATGTGTGCCTGCTGTTGCATCAGTTAAGATAAATATAGTTATTTCCACTCACTTGTGAGAGTAGCGCATGGGGAAAAAAAATAAACCATTAAAAAAGTAACTTCAGAAATAATTCCAAGAAGTTTGTCACAGAATATGATAAAATTCATAAAATGAAGATTTGGATTAATTTGAGACTCTCGATTTGTTGAGGAATAAATTGAATTTTGCATTGTGGGAACCTGAGTGATTTCAGAGCAACCAAGTCAGAACCAGAATCAGGCTTATTATCACCAGCATGTGATGTGAAATGAAGATTTGGATTAATTCGAGACTCTCGATTTGTTGAGAAATAAATTGAATTTTGCATTGTGGGAACCTGAGTGATTTCAGAGCAACCAAGTCAGAACCAGAATCAGGCTTATTATCACCAGCATGTGATGTGAAATTTGTTAACTTAGCAGCAGCAGTTCAATGCAATACGTAATCTAGAAGAGAGAAGAAAAAAATAATAATAAATGAAGTAAAACATACTGATAATAAACAAGTAAAGCAATTGCGAATATTGAATAGATTTTTAAAAAGTGTAAAAACAGAAATACTGTATATTTTAAAAAATGAGGTAGTGTCCAAAGCTTCAATGTTCATTTAGGAATCAGATTGCAGAGGGGAGGAAGCTGTTTCTGAATCACTGAGTGTGTGCCTTTAGGTTTCTGTAGCTCCTATGTGATGATAACAGTGAGAAAAGGGCAAGCCCTGGGTGCTGGATGTCCTTAATAATGGACACTGCCTTTCCGAGACACCGCTCTTAAAGATGCCCTGGGTACTTTGTAGGCTAGTACACAAGATGGAGCTGGCTAGTGCCCATGTTGAGCTTCCTTATCTGAAGATTATACATTGGTCAAAAAGTATTCAGTGTATGTTGTCATCATGTGCCTTTACAGGTCTTTCAGTTGCAATCTCCCACCCTGCCAGAAGGGGGAGATCTTGGTGTGAGTAGTTAGTAAAGAATGAGGCTGACAGGAAGGGATGCTTGGAGGAGAGAAGTCCGTTACAGTTGTAATTAGAGATTGTGGGTGGGAAAGATGTGTACGGAACATGGCCGAATATTGGGGAGGGCAAGAATAATTTCTGTAAATGATTAGGGGTATCTGGATAGGATACTGCAAGGAATGGAGTTCGGGTGAATGAATAGTGGTGGAGGTAGACAGAGGATAGATGGGGAATAGGAAAACTCCAAAGGGCTCGCCCAGAGATGACAGCGGTAGGAGTGCTAC
Organism: Mobula birostris; assembly: GCF_030028105.1. NCBI lineage: Eukaryota > Metazoa > Chordata > Chondrichthyes > Myliobatiformes > Myliobatidae > Mobula > Mobula birostris. Next base: position 31,474,857 of record NC_092391.1, on the reverse strand, counting down.
CACTTGCAAAATGAGGGAGGATTTTTAGAAGATGATATTTCTCATTAGACATCCTTTGCTACCCAACTCCATGGTGTTAGCTCAGCTGGGGGGCCCTTGAAACAATGAACAAGCAAGTCCTAACACTTACTTCTGGAGCTGAATTCAATACAGAGTAGCAGATGTATGGTTTAAAAAAATGCACAAGTGACTTCAATCATGCAAGATAGCACTTCAGTTTTCAGGAGCACACTCTGCAAGGATAACGTTGCACTGGGTTGTGAATAAAGCACTGTACCATGCATTGAGATTTCTTGGCTATTGTACTTTAGTAAATTAATGGTACCCAATTCAGTCAGTCAGTCAGTCAGTGTCTGTCTGTCTGTCTGTCTGTCTGTCTCTCTCTCTCTCTCTCTCTCTCTCTCTCTCTCTCTCTCTCTCTCTCTCTCTCTCTCTCCCTCTCTCTCCCTCTCTCTCCCTCCCTCTCCCTCCCTCTCCCTCCCTCTCCCTCCCTCTCCCTCCCTCTCCCTCCCTCTCCCTCCCTCTCCCTCCCTCTCCCTCCCTCTCCCTCCCTCTCCCTCCCTCTCCCTCCCTCTCCCTCTCTCTCCCCCTCTCTCCCCCTCTCTCCCCCTCTCTCCCCCTCTCTCCCCCTCTCTCCCCCTCTCTCCCCCTCTCTCCCCCTCTCTCCCCCTCTCTCCCCCTCTCTCCCCCTCTCTCCCCCTCTCCCCCTCTCCCCCTCTCTCCCCCTCTCTCCCCCTCTCTCCCCTCTCTCCCCTCTCTCCCCTCTCTCCCCTCTCTCCCCCTCTCTCCCCCTCTCTCCCCCTCTCTCCCCCTCTCTCCCCCCTCTCCCCCTCTCCCCCCTCTCCCCCCTCTCCCCCCTCTCCCCCCTCTCTCCCTCTCTCTCTCCTCCCCCCTTGCTTCCTGCAGTACAGAAAACAATTACTCATTTCCAGATGCATGTTGTTGTTGTGCTTTTAAATTAATGGTTTGTATGTGAAGCACTTTGAAGTGTTCCTGAGCAACATTGTAAAGTTCCAGAAAAAGTTTTTATCTGGTTTAGATAACCACAGATTTAATTCAATTGTAATGTTTTCTGAAGTACTGAAGGAATTGGCATCCTCAGGGCTACAGAAAGACCACAACACAACCACTATATTCCGGTGCCATTTGTTTTATTGCGTTTAAGTGTTTAATACTTCTACTTCATTTGCTGAAGTATTGGGATTATTTTTATAATTTTGGCAAATGATTGTTTAAGGCTTAAGAAAATTCAGGTGCTCCGATCTGGTTGATTTATAGGGTTAGGGTGTTGTGCTGTTTCAATAGCTTCCAACAGTCCTATTTCTGAATTCATTTCTTCTTCTCTGCACAGTGCTTCATGTGTGCATCTTGAAATAGGTTAAAACCTTTTCTTTGACAATCTGAACACCTCTTTAGGAGAAGAGATATATCATGCCTCAAGAAAATAGTTCCAAGTTGTCCTGAAGATTCAGAGGATGAATATACTTCATTAGATCCTTCTGGATAATGCATATAATGAAGGTTTATAGATTGCAATTTTTCTTTTGTTTTCCAATTGCTTTCTTTCTCTCTGAATAGCTCAACAGTCTCTCTTGTGGATGCACAATTCATCTGCTGCATATAAACTGCAAGGCAAATGTCATGGAATAAACAAAGGATTCAAGTCAAGCCGCTTCTCCAGCAAAGTTATGACTTTTATGTATTGGTGGCTTTTATTTCCACATCGTTATCTTCCTAAGGGCTGTTTATGTTCTGAAAACCTCTAACTGTGCAATTGAATTGAAATGTTAAAACTAAAACTTGACTTGAATTCACATTATGCTGTGAAATAGTGAAGAGTATAATGCCAAGAATAGCCAAGAACTGACAAGACAATGAAGGATGAAAACACTGGAATATGAGGTCTTCCATTACGAAGAGGAAAGCGTATCACCATGTATCTTATAGAATGAACATGAGCAATGAGGAGATACTATCAGGAAACCTGTTTGTCTTTTGATGTTGTGCATCCACCTCTGTTGTTTCAAGAATGGCGAGCAAGACAGTGAAGGCCATTAGAGTCTGTGACACATAAAATGCCATCTTTCTGCTCATAGGAATATTTAAAATTGCCAAAGGTTTTTTAGAACATTTATGAAGGAAATATTTCCATTTCTTGGAGAAACGAAAAACAAAATTGGAGGTCTTCAATATCAATTGATCACCTAGAAATTCATTTGGGAAGTCAGAAAAAAAAAACGGTTCACTTTAATGAGTGAATGAACTAGCTCATAGGGAGAGTGGTTGAAGCAGGAGGTACAAGTGGATTTAAGGTGAGAGTAGACTAGCACATATGGGAAAATGCTGATAGTTCCATACCACCAGGTTCAGGAACAGTTAATAGTGCCAGAACAATAACCTCTCAGTTAATGTCAGCAAAACCAAAGAGCTGATTATTGACTGCAAGAGGAAGCAATTGGAGGTCTATAAGCCAACTCATTTGAGGCTCGGATGTGGTGGGAATGACAGTAACTTTAAATTTCTTGGTGTTATCGTATCAGAGGATCTGTCCTGGGACCAGCACGTAAGTGCCATCAGAAAAAAAGCATAACAGCGCCTCTATTTGTTAGAAGTTAGAAGTTTATTTGTCAGTCTGATTTATTTATTGTGTTTGTACAGTTGTCTTCTTTTGCACATTGGTCGTTTGTTGGGCTCTGTTCTTAATAATAGTTTTTCCATTGATTTCTATTGCATTTCTGTCCTACTGTGAATACCTGCAAGAAAATGAATCTCAAGGTAGTATATGGTGACATGTATGTATTTTGATAACACATTTACTTTGAAATTGAATTATCCGACAACCACCAGGGTTTTGAAACAGCATGAACAACTTAATTGACTACTACTCTGAACTGATTCTACAGGGACTATTTGCAACTCATGTTTTTAGTATTAGCCTTCTTTTGCACATTGGCTGCTATAAGCCTTTATCTGTTTTTGAATAATTTTTCATAAAATTCTATTGTATTTTTTTCCTGTATTGCCTGCAAAATAATGAGTCTCGGAGTAGTATATGGTATCAGATACATACTTTGATCATAAATTAATGTCAACCTTTTGAAGAAATGCAACAGAAAGTTCAAGTGGAACATAAGCATTGCATTGATTTGATGGTCTGTTTTGTACTGTTTTTACATAATCCCATGTGATCATGAAAATTCCTTTGTTAGCTGACTTCCTTTGTGGTTACTATTGTGAGAAATGATTGTCAGTGACAATGATGGCTTATGATTCATGTTGAAATTGTTTTCTTAATAATTACCTTTATTATATTGGTTTGCCTCATTCGTTTTATAAAACAAGACAATTTTTTCGTTTAGCTTTCTTTTGAGACACAAAGCTATGTTGCGAACATGGTCTAAACATGAGGTATACAGATCTCACCCCAGCTCTTGTGCAGGACAATACAGTGCAGCATTTGAAATAAGATGTAGAAAAATTAACTGATCATTGACTCAATAGTACAGCCCCCAGGCTTTGATCTGCCATGTAAGGTCCAAAACACATTACATTTCTTTTGAATAGGAGATGGCCTCAGTAGTCATCTGATGCACAAGAAAGAATCCTTTTGGGAGTTCAAGCTCTTGCATGCCACCAAAGATTCTTGTAAATTTCTATAGAGTTACAGTGGAGAGCAATATGAATGGTTGCATCACTGCCGACTGTAGTGGCTCCAACATAAAGGGTCACAAGAGGCTTCAGGGAGTTGTAGACTTATCATGGGCACAACCATCCTAACTATCAAGAAAATCTTCAAGAGGCTGTGTCGCAAGAAGGCATCATCCATTACCAAGGGCATTCACCATCCAGGATATGCCCTCTTCTTTTTACCACAATCAGAGAGGAGATACAGGAGCTTGAAAACCCATATTCAACATTTTAGGAATAGCTGCTTCCCCTCCTCAGTCAGATTTCTGGATGAACACTACCTAATCTTTGTTTTTGTACTATTTATTTATTTTGTAATTTATGATAATTTAATGACTGGGTAGTGTCCTGCCAAAGCAAAACAATAAATCTCATGTAACATAGGACAGTGATAATACAACTGATTACGATTGTAACTTCTAACTCAGATCACACTGGACCACCTAATATCATTTTGTCCTTCATTGCTTATGAAATTATAAAGATAGGAATCCATTCTTCAGAACCTCTAACTAACTTGGAACCATTTGTATAATCATCGGTCCATATTGTTACATATCCCATGAGTATGCTATTGGAATGATGTAATGGTCTTGTGCCATTAGAATGATGTGATTGTCTTGTGATAGTGGGGTGATGTGACGTCACGTGATGGCATGTTGTAACTGGTATATAAGTGGAGACTACAGTTGTTGCGTAGTTCATTTTGGTAACTGCCATTGGTAGTTACGCCATCAGAGAAGAAGAAAGAGTGAGAGTGAAGAATCCCCAGCTCCGAACGAACCCTAAAATGATTTGGGGTTAACCAGCGGCATTCGGTGCATTACGGGTGTGACTGATATTTGGAATCGTTCATAAGTGGCATGCACATTTTGTTAACCCTAAAATAGTAAGGGTTATGCAATGATCACTTTGTCGAAAGGTCAGTTACGTTGAGAAATTATATTCTGCGTCATAACTTTGGACAAGGCATTTTGGCTGGGAGATGCGTCAACAGTAACGTCTTTACTTCGGGGACTGTTCCAAAGCTGGTTCAGGAAGTCTCTCCTCTCAACTATTTGCAGGAATTGTTTGGACTTACTAAATTACCACCTTAAGACTTAAGTGCTTTAATAAGATCTGTTAAGAATTGTCTTTAAGTTTGACTGTTTGACCACAATAGACGCATAATGCTGTTACTATCCGTTTTAAGTTAATCATTCGTTTACTGTTCCATTTTTTTTGAGTAGAGGTTAATAAATGCTTATTTTATAAAAACTCGATTCAAATTCATCTCCATTGTTGCTGGTTATAAAAATATGAAAAAAAGACAGCGTAACCAGCTCCTGTCTAAACTCCTTCTACATGACTGTTCAGCTCCTAGCCTTGAAAAGGTACACATTTGAATGCTAAATTTTAACTCAGCCTTGGGCAACTTTCCATATACTAACTTTGGTGATGTTCTTTTGAAATTTATCCGCCCTTCTTTTGAAGTTTTGCCTTTATGCTTCAAGCCTTGTTCATTATTCAGTAGGTGCGCAGGTTTATCTGAAATTGTTCGAGGTGTGTTGACAATCAGACTCTTAACTTTCCTCTTAACTCAGTATTTACATTGTATTTTCCAAGCAATTCACTTTCATACACAAAAGAAGATCTTGTAAATATGCTGGAACATGGAGCAAGATTTAGAAAAAGAGGAATGTTGTGATAATTTGGCTGCTTAAACAAATTTTAGAACATTTGGGACCCTTGAAAAGAACTGTTATATACTATTCCCAGCTTTTTTTTCCTGGAATTGCAGAGTGATCAAAATACTTAGCTACCTGAACAAAGAGAAATCTTAGATAATAAAAGCAGATAATCAGGCTCACTCTCTCTATCACCAGAAGACCATCACACATAGGAGCAGAATTTGGCCATTCAGCCCATCGAGTCTGCTCCACCATTCCGTCATGGATGATCCCGGATCCCACTCAACCCCATATATCTACCTTCTCACCATATCCTTTGGTACTCTGACTGATCAGGAAATGATCAACTTCCGCCATACGCATGGACTTGGCCTCCACTACAGTCTGTGGCAGAGCACTTCATAGATTTACTGCTCTCTAGCTAAAAAAAATTCTTCCTTACCTCTGTTCTAAAGGATTGCCTCTCAATTTTGAGGCTGTGCCCTCCAGTTTTGGATACACCTACCATAGGAAACATCCCCTCCACATCCATCTTATCTAGTCCTTACAACATTCGGTGGGTTTCAGTGAGATCCCCACGCATTCTTCTAAATTCCAGTGTGTACAGGCCCAAAGTTGCCAAATGCTGCTCATCTATAACTGCTTTATTCACAGAATCTTCCTCATGAACCTTCTCTGGACTCTCTCCAGTGACAACACATCTTTTCTGAGATAAGGGGCCCAAAACTGTTGACAGTACTCTAAGTGCAGCCTGACTAGTGACTTAGAAAAGGTTCAGCATTATCTCCTTGCTTTTATATTCTATTCTCCTTGAAATAAATGTCAACATTGCATTTGCCTTCTTTACCACAGATTCAAACTGTAAATTAACCTTCTGGGAGCCTTGCACAAGGACTTCTAAGTCCCTCTGCACCTCTGATGTTTGAATTTTCTCCCCTGGGTAATATTTCACACTATTGTTCCTTTACCAAAATGTGTTATCATACATTTCCCAACACTGTATTCCATCTGCCACTTTTTTGCTCATTTTTCCACTTTGTCTACATCCTGTCGCAATCATATTGCTTCCTCAGCACTACCTACCCTTCCAACCATCTTTGTATCATCCATAAACTTTGCCACAAAGCCATGAATTCCATTATCTAAATCATTGACAAACAATGTGAGAAGTTACGGTCCCAATACTGATCCCTGAGAAACACCACCAGTCATCGACAGCCAACCAGAAATAGCCCCTTTTGTTCCCATTCACTGCCTCCTGCCTGTCAGCCATGTTACGCTATCCGTGCCAGTATCTTTCCTGTAACGCCATAGGATTTTATCTTATTAAGCAGCCTCATGTGTGGCACCTTATCAAATGCTTCTGAAAATCCAAGTAAATGACCTCCACTGCCTCCCCTTTGTTCACTCCACTTGTTACTTCCTTGAAGAATTCTAACAGATTTGTCAGGAAAGATTTCCCTTTACAGAATCCATGTTGACTTTGACTTATTTTTGTCATTAGTCTCCAAGTACCTCAAAACAGACTCCAACACTTTCCCAACCACTGAGGTTAGGCTAATTGGCCTATAATTTCCATTCTTTTGCCTTCCTTCCTTCCTTAAAGAGATGAGGGACATTTGCAATCTTCCGGTCCTCCGGGACCATACCAGAATCAAATGATTCTTGAAAGATCACAACCAATGCATTGTTATCTATACGGCAACCTCTCTCAGAACTCTGGGATGTACTCCATCTGGCCCAAGTGACTTATCCACCTTAAGACCTTTGAGATTGCCTAGCACGTTTTCCTTTTTAAAAGCAACGGGGCTCACTCCTATTCCCTGACACTCATGGACCACTGACACACTGCTGGTGTTTTCCACATTGAAGACAGATGCAAAGTACTCATTAAGTTCATCTGCCATTTCTTTGTCCCCCATTACTACCTTATCAGCATCATTTTTCAGAGATCCAATATCAACTCTCACCTCCCTTTTACTCTTTATATAACTGAATAGGACTTTTAGTATACTGCTTTATATTATTGGCTATTCTGCCCTCACATTTCACCTTTCCCCTTCTTGTAGATTTTTTACTTGCCTTTTGTTGAATTTTAAAAGTTTCCCAATCATCCAATTTCCCACTCACTTTTGCTACCTTATATGCCCTCTCCTTGGCTTTTATGCAGTCCTTAACTTCCTTTGTCAGCCACGATTGCCTACCCTTGCCGTTTGAAAACTTCTTCCTCTGTGGGACATATCTATCCTGCACCTTGTGAACTATTTCCACAAACTTTAGCCATTTCTGCTCTGCTGTCATCCCTGCTAGTATCTTCCTTCAATCCACCTGGACAAGCTCCTCTCCTCGTGTCTGTAATTCCCTTTATTCCATTGCGATACTGATACATGTGAGTTATGCTTCTCCCTCTCAAATTGCAGTATGAATTCAATCATTTTATGAGCACTGTCTCCTAAATGTTCCTTTACGTTAAACTCTCTTATAAGACGTGGGTTATTACACAATACCCAATCTAAGATAACCTTTCCCCAAATAGGCTCAAGCACAAGCTGCTCTAAAAAGCCATCTCATGGGCATTTAACAAATTCTCTATTTTGCAATCCAACACCAACCTGATTTTCCCAATCCCTTTGCATATTGAAGTGCCCTGTTCCAATTGTATCATTACCCTTCTTATATGCCTTTTCCAGTTCCCTTTGCAATCTTAACCCCATATCTTGGCTACTACTTGGAGGCCAGTATATAATTCCCATAAAATTTTTTTTTACCCTTGCAATATCTTAACTCCAACCACAAAGGTTCAACATTCTCTGACCCAGTGTCACCTCTTTCTAAATATGTAATTCTATCTCTTACCAACAGAGCCACACCATGGCCTATGCCTTCCTGCCTGTCCTTTTGATACAAAGTATATCCTTTGATGTTAAGCTCCCAACTATGGCCTTCTTTCAGCCACGACTCAGTGATACCCACAATGTCATACCAACCATTCTCTAATTGCGCTACAAGTTTGTTCACCTTATTCTGCATGCTACGCACATTGAAGTACAGCACCTTCAGTCCTACATTCTTTGCCTTTTAGAATTTTGCCTCTGTGGTACAATTTACCTCTTTGCTCTGTCTGCATTTATATCCAATCATTGGCTTGTCCTTCCTTACATTTATGTTACACCCATCATCCACCTGTAAACCTGCTGGCGCATCCTCAGCTCTATCGTACTGGTTCCCATCCCCCTGCCATTATTAGGTTAAACCACTCCCAACTGCTCTAGTAAATCTGCCTGCAAAAATACTGGCCCCCCTCAGATTCAAGTGCAACCCGTCCCTTTTGTACAGGTCTCACTTGCCCCAGAAGAGGTTCCAATTATCCAGAAATCTGAATCCCTGCCCCCTGCTCCAATTCTTCAGCCACGCATTTATCTGCCACCTCATTCTATTCCTATCCTCACTGTCACATGGCACAGGCAGCAATCCTGAGATTACTACCCTTGAGGTCCTGTTTCTCAGCTTCCTACCTAACTCCCGATATTCTTTTTTCAAAACCTCCTCCCTTTTCCTCCGATGTCATTGGTACCAGCACGTACTATGACGTCAGGCTGCTGACCCTCCCTTTTCAGAATATTGTGGACATGTCCAGAAACATTTGGGACCTTAGCATCTGGGTGGCAAACAACCATCTGTGTTTCCTTTTTGTGTCCACAGAATCACTTATCTGTCCCCCCGACTATAGAGTCCCCTATTAATGCTGCCATCCTCTTCAGTTCCCTACCTTTCTGAGCCACAGGGCCAGACTCAGTGCCAGAGGTACGGCCTCTATTGCTTCCTCCAGGTAGATTATACCGCCCCCCCCCCCCCCGCAACAGCACTCGAAATGGAGTACTTATTGTTGAGTATTTATTGGACAATATCTAGTAACATGAGGAAATGAATTGTAGCAGCAGAGATGTGGTTTTTGAGGAGGATACAAAGAATATCATGGACGAAACGAATATGTAACGAGGATGTCATGAACAGAGCAAACACAAAAAGAGAAATAATGTATGAGGTCATGAAAAGGCAACGTAACTTCATTGGACATGTGATTAGGAAAGAGGAGTTGGAATGCATGGTAATTATGGGAAAGATTGAAGGGAAGAAAGCAAGAGGAAGACAAAGACAAATGATGATGGAGACAGCAGCCAGAGAATTGGAAATGAATATCAATGAATTGATCCACTTGACCCGAAACAGGAGTGTGTGGGCCATGGCAGTCAAAGCTCAAACTGGGCATGGCACCTGATGATGATGATTGTTGGGTGGGGTGGCCACAGGGGTACTCTCCACTCTCTTACGATCCCACTTCCTCCTCCTGACTGTCATCCATTCATCTGTTTCCTGTAGCCTTGGGGTGACTACATCCCTGTGTCCCCCCACCCCCAGTCTATCGCTGCTTCACTTTCTCTAACAAGCCAAGGATCATCGAGCTGCAGCTCCAGTTCCCTAACACAAAGATCATCTCGATGCCCCTGGCACAGATGTGGACATCAGGGAGGCTGGAAGTCTCTTGTAAATCCTACATCTGACACCCAGAACAGAACACTGGCCCTGTTGACATACCTCCCATTCACCCTAGAGTTGAATAAGAAATAAGGAATGAACTTACCTAGCCTCCGCTTGTTCTTGCTGAAACCATGTTTGAGCCAAAGCCTTAGTACTCTGCTTGAGGCCACTCCGACAATGACCACTCCCACAGTGACCGTTTTGTTAGGCAGTATCTCTCTTTTATAGAGACTGGGTTTCCCATCGAAAGTCTTTGTTGGACCTATGCGGGAGCACCCCCCTTGCGTTTGTGCAGTACTCCAGTCAACCTCCACTTTAATCTCTATTGCTCTACATATTTCATGATTTATGTCTATTCTTATGAAAAATGCAAACTGCTCTGCTTCAAACATATAACATAATATCCCTTGTTGTCATAAATTCTAATCTAAACCCTTCACTCTCTGTGGCACTATTAAGTTCCTAACTTCTAATTGCTAACATGAAATCCCCCCACCAAGAACAAGTGGACAAAAATCCAGTTGCATGATGTATTTTCCTTTGATTTCTGTTTACAATGAGAAATTGATTTGTCTGCATTGATACACTTTGGCCCGTGTACACTGAACTTGCAGTATTGAGTTTAATTGGCATGCAATGCACACTTAGCATCATTACTGTGAAACCAGAGTGGACAGACAGGTTAAAGAAAACATGGTGTCTGGGAATGAAAGAGCAGACCCCAACTGGAGAGTAAAAGCCTGTTCAATTCCAAGCTGAAGGACTGGGCCTTAGCTAAGCTAGCCTCTATGATTGAAGCTAGCCATCCTTCACCCAAGGGCAGGTGCTTCCATGTTCCAGTTAAAGTATTCTTTCTTTGGTGAGAAGTCCTGGTGTCATGGTCTGGATCGGGGTCCCATCAAATTTAGCTTGTTTATGTTACGATCTGGACCGTTGATTCCCTGTTTTCCCGTGTCCCTCGACTTTGGTGATTAAAGGCAATTAACACTCGGCTGAACCACTAGTTTATAGTCTCCGGCTTTCAGCCGTTCGGTGCGAGAGCGTCTGTAAAGTCACAGCGTGCCAATGTCATCTGGCCGGAGCAAGTCTTATCTCCGCCCAAAGCGAGTGCCGGTAATTCGCCTTTCCTTACCGGAGCAACCCTGTCCAGTTACCTCACCGAAGCGAGCCTGCAAAGTTTCCTCATCAAGGTGGGTCCATCAGTTAACCCGCCGGAGAGAATCAAGAGCCGCTGTCTACTGTTCCCGGGTCGAGTCGAGAGCTCGGCACTACCCGGAGGTTCCAAGCAACACATCCACGTCCTGGCTCCGGTGGTGTTCAAGTACATGTAAAGTCCTGGCCCTGGTGGCATCCAAGTACCATGTCAAGTCCTGGCCCTGGCGGCTTTCCAGTTCTGAGTTTAGTCCTGGCCCTGGCAGTCTGTGATCCCTGTCCTACCCCCTTGGCTGAATCCCTTCTCTGCCCCTCTCGCCTCTAGCCCTCGTCTGCAGCTCCTGCCTGCACTTCGGTCTAGTTCCATCACCGGAGCTAGATAGGTACTGTCTGGTGTTCATTCGTGTTGGTCTTGTCTTATCTTGTCCTCGACTCTGTGGGGTAAGTCAGGCCGTCTTGCCGTTGCCCCGCGGGGAGTCGTGTCTTGTCTTGTCTTGTCCTTGCCTCTGTAGGGTAAGTCAGGCCGTCTTGCCGTTGCCCCGCGGAGGGTCATGAGTCCCGGCCCTATATCCTGTACCCAAGGAGGGGTTCCGGCTCTCTGTTCTGTGTGCGAGTCCCGGCCCTGTGTCCTGTACCCAAGGAGGGGTCCTGGCTCTCTGTTCTGTGTGCGAGTTCCGGCCCTATGTCTTGTACCCAAGGAGGGGTCCCGACTCTGTGTTCTGTGTATGTGTCCATGGTTCCATGTACCTGCTCTCCCGAGACCGAGGCTCTGTGTTCCCATGTTCTTCCTCTCCCTAGCCCATGTCATGTCCATGCCTGGTTCTGGGGTCCGAGCCCGAGGCAAGACCCAGGTACTGGGTCCTTGGCCAGTCTCTGGCTCGGAGTCCATACCCTAGCCTCTTCATGTCTCCTCTAGTTCTGGGAGCCAATTCCGAGTCCTAGCCCAGACCCTTGGCCCCAGCCTAGTCGTAGTCCTCAGTCCTTGTCCAGTTCGCAACTCCTGCTCCTACCTAGCTCTCCTGATATCAAACAATAAACTAAATTTAATTAACCTCACAAGATGTGTCTTGCATTTGGGTCCACCCTTGCTCCCTATGCCCCCGCCATTGTGACACCTGGAATTCAAAAACAAGTTATTACCCCCAAGATGAAAAACATCTCCACCCATTAACTCACCCCCTTCACCATTACATACACATAACTTAGCGTCACATTGCATACATGCAATTAGTCTATGTATATAACAGTTCCTTGTACATTGGGTTTTATAGGTGTAGCCCCCTGGCAAGCCTCAGGATCGCTCAGCTCGCTAGGGAAACAGCCCTCGGCCCCGCCAAACTGGGTAATTAAGTTTGTGTGGATGCTGTGTGATGTACCCCACCCCGCCAAATAACAGACAATACACCAGATATGATTAAATGAATTACAGTTTATAGCTATTGCTAGAATAGAGATAAAATATAAAAGGCACCACACTTATCAAAGTTCAATTTCTTCATGCTCAAACAGTTGGAGCTCTAGTAACGATCCTCTCTTCACCATTCGATCCCCTCTGACCACCTCGACCTGCCGCCTGGGACTAACCACGGTGGTCGACCAGACACTCCACACGAGTCTGTCTCTGTCTCCTCTCCTCACTGAAGACTTTGGACTCCTGCTCAGGGTCCAACCCTGTTAGCTGGCTCACAGCACCTTGTCCATTCTCATTTTCTTTTTCTTTTCTTTTTCTCTCCCTCTCTCCCTCTCTCCCTCTCTCCCTCTCTCCCTCTCTCCCTCTCTCCCTCTCTCCCTCTCTCCCTCTCTCCCTCTCTCCCTCTCTCCCTCTCTCCCTCTCTCCCTCTCTCCCTCTCTCCCTCTCTCCCTCTCTCCCTCTCTCCCTCTCTCCCTCTCTCCCTCTCTCCCTCTCTCCCTCTCTCCCCACCCCCCCCCCCGTCTGCCCAAAAACCCGCACATCACAATAACTTTCAGACACACTAGAAAGAATAACATCTATCCCAATAGGGTTCGTTAGCTCTATTATCAATAATATAACCCAAACAAGCTGCTAGCATCTCAGCATTTAACATAACAAAGAAGCCATTTTAATTAACCTATGCAGTAACATAAAAGAAGAAACCCCTTACATAGGACTGTTTTTATATTTATTGTTTCTTTTGTTTTTATTGTGCTCTTTATACTCAGTGTTTTTACTCATCAGATCTGAACTAACAATCTTTTCATTCTCCTTCACAGTTGTGTATTGAAGTATTCAATAAATTATTCAAAATCTTGAACCTTTAATCTTGCATCTTGAAATGCACCCTTCTCCACATTATCTCTGGAGATGTTAAATGCTTGGTCTTGTCTCCCCTCTTTCCAAACTCAAAGTAACTGTATTATAGAGTTCATGCTACAGCCACAGCCATACTTTTCATGCCTTGAAATTATACCTAGCTTTGTGGGAGATCCAAACTGCAGGTCTGAAAACCACACTGCTTATGTACGCAAATACACATATATCTATTTCAGGAGGAATTCGCTCTGTGGCAGCCCTTGCTGTAAAACTCTGTCATAACTCCACTCTGTGGGCTTTCTGGAGATGAGTGACTGCAGGGTACTGGAAACCTGTTGCAACACACAAAACAATGCAGGAACTCTGCAGTTCAGGCAACATCTGTGGAGGGAAATGAACAGTTGACATTTCAGGCTGAGAGCTTTCACCAAAACTGGAAAGGAAGAGGGCAGAATCCAGAACAGGGTGAGGGTAAAGTGTGGAGGTGGGATTATGCTGGTGGGTAATTGCTGAATCCAGATGAGGGGGATGGTGGGTGGGGTACGGGGGGGGGGGCGGGGGGGCGGTGTTGTAAATGATGTGAGAAGCTGAGAGCTAACAGGTGGAAGGTGCAAAAAGCTGAAGAAGAAGGAATCTGATTAGAGAGGACTGTAGTTCGTGGAATAAAGGGAGGGAGATGGAGAGGGAGGTGTGGGCAAGTTGTGAGGGCAGGGAAAGAGATAGAGAAGTGGCAAAGGGGCCAAGGGCATAACAGCAAACAGGGAGGGTGCCTACAGAGGGGAGTGGTTACCAAAAGTTAGAGAAATGGATGTTGATACCACCAGGTTAGAGACTATTAGGACAGAATATGAGGTGTTGCTCCTCAAATCTGTATCTTTCCTAAACTTGTTTGTAAAGGAGGCCGTGGACAGACACGTCTGTATGGGAATGGGAAATGGAATTAAAATGGCTGGCCACCAGGAGATTCTGACCTTAATAGCGGATGGAGAAAAAATGTTTAATGAAGAGATCCCCCAATCTGCATCAGGTCAAAACTAAGATTAAAATGAGATTAGCCTTGTTTGTCCTATGTACATTGAAACATCGAAGCTTAGAGAAAAATGTGTCATTTGCATCAATGAGAAACACAGTCCAGAGATTGTGCAGATGGAAGCCCTAAGTGTCACCACACTTCTGACACCAACATAGCATGCTCACATCTCACTAACCCTCACCTTACCTGTGGATCTTTGGAATGTGGGATGGAACTGGAACATGCGAAGGAAACCCACATATTCATGGGAAGAACTTACACTCCTTACAGAACCCTGATGTTGATCGCTGGCACTGGAAAGCTTTGCACTAACCGCTATGCTACTATGCCACCTGCACCTTCCTTCCTCTGGTTTCCCATCTTCCCTTTATTCCGTGGGGTACTGTCCTCGCCTTTCAGATTCCTTTATCTTTAGCCCTTTGCCTCTTTCACTTATCACCTCCCAGTTTCTCACATTTTTTCCCTTTCTTCCACTGCCCTTGCCCCTCCCACTATCTTCCAGCCTCCCCCCCCCCACCTGGATTTATCTATCAAACCCCAGCTCGTGCTCCTTCATAGATGCTGCCTGACCCTGCTGAATTCCTCCAGCATTTTGTGTGAATTACTGCAGCCTTTCTTTTGCCTTTATATGGGCCTTGCAATTTGAAACCCATAATCTCCCTCTGTTCATTCTATGAAGATCCGGCATAATGTTAAAAAGCTAATTAAGAATCTCTGTGGAGCCTCCTCTGAGCTTTTCTATTTCATTTCAAATAGCTCTTGTATAATTTAGCCATGCTTAGCATCATGTTGGTAACACTAATTTTAATGTCTCCGCAGCCCAGTCTAATCATTTGTAAAAATGTTCTCCTTACATTAATCTTGTACTCATGGCTTCAATTTATGAAGCGCAAAATATTGATTTTCTTTGTTCCCACCTTTTACCAATGTGCACATTCTGAGAACCACTTGGACATCACCAACTTATTTTTCTGGATCTGGAGTTCACTTGCTATTGCTTTATGTCCTCAAGAAGGTGAAGTAAATTTATCTTCTTTGAATCACTGCAGTCCTTCTGATGAAGGGAGTCACATTGTGCTGTTTGCTATGAATTTTCAGGATTAAGACTCAATGTTGATGTAAGATGGTGCATGAATTAGGGGCGAATCTGCAGATGGTGGTACTCTCAGGTATTCCTTGTTCTTTTTGATGGTTGAAGTCACATAGAGTAGAAAAGTACAGCCAAGAAACAGGACCTTTGAAATATCTAGTCTGTAATGCACCATTTCAAACTGCCTACTCCCATCGACCTGCACTGGACCATAGACCTCCATACCCCTAAGATCCATGTACCTATCCTAACTTCTCTTAAATGTTGAAATCAACCTCACATGCACCACTGGTGCTGGCAGCTCATTACACCCTCTCACCATCTCCTGAGTGAAGGAGTTTTCCCTCATGTTCCCCTTAAACTTTTCACCTTTCAAAGTTCAGAGCAAAGTTCATTATCAGAGTATATACATGTCAACATTTACAACCCTGAGATTCTTTTTCTGCGGTAATATGTAGCAAATCTATAGAACAGTAACTGTAAACAGGATCAATGGACAACGAGCTGTACAAATGCAGATATAAATAAATAGCAATATATAACAAGTACAAACTAACAAGATAAAAGAGAACTTAATGTAGTTATCCCCTGTTTTTCAAGAGCCTGATGGTTTACTACTACTACTACTACTACATCATCTCTGGCCAGGGGGCCGGCGTCGGGCACGATGACGGACTCTCCACTTCTCCCTCTCCCTCATCAGTGTGTTCATTTCATCTACATTAGCCGTGCCGCTGTCTTCTGGGAGCGTGTTGACCATAGTCTTGGGAGGGCGCCCAGGGTTCATCCTCCCGTACTTGGGCTCCCATATGATGACTAGGCTGGCAGGTAGCTCGGGGTGGCGTAGACAGTGCCCCGCTAGTTGCAGTCTTCTTGCCTCGATTTTAGTGGTGAGCATCGGTAGGGTCGTCATAGAGCTCGATGTTCGTCATGTGCTGTTGCCAACTCACGTCAAGAGCCACCTGGAGCATTCGTGTATAGCAACCATCTAGAGACTCTTTTTAAGCCCTCTGGTCACGTTCAACTTCCAGATTTACTTTATGTCGTTCATAGCCCTCCACGCCAGCGCCTTCCGTATCTTTATGTCCTTCTCCAAACTCATCATTCTTGACCCGAGGTACTTGTAGTCAAAGACCTGCTTAATGGTATCATTCTCTACAGTCTTGAGAGTAGTTGGTCGCGGTTAAATGCCATGTACTCTGTCTTTTTAGAGTTTAGGTGAAGTCCAACTTTATTGCATTCTATTTCCCCATCAGGGCCTGATAGTCGAGGAGTAGTAACTGTTGTTGAACCTGGTGCTGTGAGTCCTTGTACCTTTTACCTGCTAGCAGCAGCAAGAGCTTGTTTTGGGTTTTCAACCTTAACATATGATCTTTGGTTGTCATCCCACCCAACCTCAGTGGAAAAAGCCTGCTTACATTTACCTTATCTATACCCCTCATAACTGTGTATAATGCATAATTTTGTATTATTTCTTTTTGCACAGTTTGTTGTCTTCTGCACTCTGGCTGAATGCCTAAGTTCTTTCATTGATCCTGCTATGGTTATTATTCTATACATTTGTGGAATATGTACACAGGACAATTAACCTCAGGGGTTAATGCTTGGACAGGTGTTTAGACACTCCATTGTTGGAGATATTACTGCCTGGCAATTCTGTGGCACGCACCAAAAGAAGCTGCAGAGGGTCATAAATTTAGTCAGCTCCATCTTGGGTACTGGCCTACAAAGTACCCAGGACATCTTCAAGGAGCAGTGACTCAGAAAGGCAGCGTTCATTATTAAGGATCCCCAGCACCCAAGGCATGCCCTATTCTCATTGTTGCCATCAGGTAGGATGTACAGAAACCTGAAGGCACACACTCAGCGATTCAGGAACTGCTTCTACCCCTCAGCCATCCAATTTCTAAATGGACATTGAACCCATGAACACTACCTCACTTTTAAAATATATAATATTTCTGTTTTGCATGATTTTAATCTATTCAATATATTTGCATACTTTGATTGATTGATTGATCTAGTTTTCTTCTTCTTCTTCTTCTTCTATATTATGTGTTGCATTGAACTGTTGCTGCTAAGTTAACAAATTTCACATCACATGCCGGTGATGATAAACTTGATTCTGATTCTGAATGTTATTTCCATCTATTACCCTGGCTTAGCTGTGAGTGTTACATAAACCCACTTTGCAGGCACCATTTCAGTACATCTTTACATGTGTCGTACAATTTCAAATCAATAATCTTTATTCATCTTTATGGAAATCTGTCAAAATGTTAAAAATCTAATTCAAACTCTCCATGAAAACTCCTTTCTTCAGGATGCCTTACCTCACATTTTTTCAGCATTTATTAGTGTTGCTCAATCAGCTTATTCTGCTAACTTCTGTGCGTTCTTCCCAAAACCTTATTAAAAAATGGCTGAATTCAAATGCAGCCTGTTGTAATCCATTTGCCACCTGCTTACATCATCATTTTAAAACAGAATGAGTTCATTATCAACTGCAGACTGTTTAGGTACCCAAGTCACAGAAATAATTATGCATCCAACCTGTCCAGACTGAGTTTTACATATCAAAAAGATCTGATTAAATAGCAGTCTGGAGTGGGATGGGTCTGATTGGTTGACTTCCTTATTAAAAAAAATACATCTGCAGCAGCTTTTCTTTTTCAAGCAGCACATTAAATTGGAATTCAAGTACTCTTCCTTTCTGTCTGACCAAGCAGGAATAGTGGAGATGGATTGGCTTTTAAATAAATAATATCTAACTGGAATGCATTTATTTAACTGAGATACTAGTATATCTGATTTTTTAAATCACATTTCGATGGACAGAATTAATTAACATGACTGTGAAGGTCTTATTTCAGGCCAGCATGTTTGCATTTTACAATAAAATATTTTTGTGTAATCGAATATTTAGTTGATGTTTTAGCAGATGTTGACAGCGAAAGACATATTTATAAAAATTCATGCTCTTTACCTTCAAATCAAGTCATTTATGATTCTTTCCTATCATATTGCTCTTCATCGTTAGTCCACAACCTTGTCATTGGGCTTGGAGGCTTAGAGGGCTATGTTGGCTGGAGTCAAGGCTTTATGCTTTAACTGTTGATGAGGTTACACATGCCAAACAGGTCAAAGGTAGAGGTCAGACTAAGAGTGTGACTCCAGTTTCAGGGGTTCCGCTCAGATCTAACAGCACTGACTGATAAAGTAAAATTGTTTTCTACATCTGAGTGCGATAATATTCCTCAGTCTCCACCAGGGACTTGTAAGACACAGTAGTGAAAACTGAAAAGAAGCTTTTTATACGATGGTGGAAGCACTGATGGAGAGCTTTCATTGGTGACCTAAACACCAGTGGCTCAACAGTTAAAATTACGACTGTTGTACTGATGTAGCTGTGTATAATGGCGTAGCACTGAATAACAGTGTGCATTCCACTATTATGATAAAGCAGTCAGCATTGCAAAAGAGGCAGAAAGAGACAGCAGTGAGAAAAGATAATCAAATTAGAAGAGACAGTTAGACAGATGCTCAGAATGTGTTATCAAGGGAGATGCAAAGAAATCCTCTGAAGTGCAACTTTATTTGACACATTGTTAAATTACAATCACATCCAACAATAGTTAGATAATAGTCAAACCAAAAAAGAATATATATCTGCCAGCAGGGCTTCTATATTAACAGCCGGATAAGATAATGTTTTGTCTTTTAGGAGCACAATATTCAGGACAAATACTTTTTAACTCAGGCAGAATTTAAAGTTATAAAGACTTCCTCTCTGTCTTGTGTCCTATTGAGATGATGAACAGAAAGCTGAAGGATAGGTTTCATAAGTCTTAAATATTTGTAGTACTCAGAGTTTCTAATTCCCATTTTGAGTGGCTGACATTTACAATGTTTTTTTTCTGTAACACACAGTACAAAATTTTTGATGAGTTCATTGTGGAATGGATTCATTCTCAATAAGAAATTCTGCCCTCCAGAAATGACTAGGAGATAGATTTTATAAATTGAAATTTAAGCCAAATTCTAAATAAAGCCCATAAACTTCTGTTGGCAGCAAACAAGGATCAATGGAGTTTGTAAAACTTTTAGATTTTTGGCATGTGTCCTGCCTACTTTCTATTGGAGTTGCAATTAACTCCACAGACAAAGTGCCTTGTGCCTTTTTAGCTGAACGCCAATTAAATTACCCCAGGGAAGGCATGTTAGATTTGAAGAAGGATGTCATGTTCTGTTGTGCATTTGAAAGCTAATTATCCAAGGAGATCAATGAAGAGGTTAATTGGCTAATACCCCTATCCTACTTAGAAAGCAAAGGAGGGAGTGAGGGCATTTACTGTGCTGTGATGATAACTGAAGCTATTTTCTTTAGTATTCTGATGGATTACTTTACAACACAATTGAAAATGGCACAAATATATCACTACCCCAATCATCTTTTCTCTGCGAGTCTTTTTGAACAATGGTACAAAATTAGAATGAACACACAATAAGTTGATGCACAGAGGCACTTTATCCATTAAGTTGAATAGATTCAAAGATTTGAAGTTCATTTATTATCAAGTTATAAATGCAGCATACAACCCTGAACTTTGTCTTCCCCACAGACAGCCACAAAACAAAGAAAACCGTGGAACCCATTCAAATAAAAATCTCAAAACTCCCCCTCCCCTCACGTAGATAAATAAAAACAGATTGCGCAAATGGCAACAGAAAAAAAGAGGAAAAAACACAGTATGAAACAGAAAATTGAAAGAGTCCAGGCATATTCAGCTCAGCTCAGTGTTTCTTACCTGCAGGTTATGCTGATTCAAAATCAGCCAAAATAGCAACAAAAAAAGGAGCAACCAAAAAGCAGAGACACATTGTAACATGAACAACAGAGTCCAATTCACAAACCACTTTGATTAAACATTGCCCAAGACCCAGAACTCTCTCACCATCCTCCAACAGTATCAAGGGAGAGACTGACCATCCGAATGTAGTGACTTCCCTCCGGGAGCAGCGAGCAAGGGGGAGACGGTGAGAGACCGTCACATGCAGACACCCTCCTCCATCAGCAGCGAGGGAAAAGCTTGTGGACAGCGCTGAACACCTACTCACTGTGGTGCTCTGATCAGTGAGATCGGGGAAAAATGCAGTCAATTGTGGGCTCATATCCTGTCTCCAGGCTTCTTGGCCTCGAGACTGACACTTCACTAAAGCTGCCAGTTCTGTTTCCCTTTTCTCATAAACAACTTTTTTTATATTGGAAGATTTACATGTAAGTATGGGTTGTTTCTTTTTCTTCATTAAGAATTCTCATCCATTTCTGAATTAGTTTCGGATTAAGAGGTATGTTATTTTGTTTTTACAGATAAACGCATGCAAATATAGTTACATAAAAATAATTACTTATTATAAACACAAGAGATTCTGCAGATCTGGAGAGCTTTGAGCAACACAGACAAAATGCTGGAGCAACTCAGCAAGTCACGCAGGATCTATGGATGGGAATAAGCAATGGAGAGAAGGGCTCGGCCTGAAACATAGACCGTATATTCCTCCTCATAGATGCTGCATGACTTGCTGAGTTTTTTAAGTATTTTGTGTGAATTAGAATTCAGAAAATTGTGAGATAAAAATCCAGGAATGGATTACTGTAATTGTTTTCAATTTAAGAGAGTAGGGACAATCTCCACTGATAGCAAAGATGAAAATGAGATTATCGGATATTGTGGTCCATTGTAGTGTGAAACGTCTTGTGAGCTGAAGGGCCTCTTTCTGTGCTGTACTATTCTCTCTTTCTTACTGAAAGTGCTCTGAGTGACGGAAACGAAAGCTTCTTATAGGTAACCTAGTAAAAAGTCATAATTTTTCAGTTTCATCCTTATACTAATATATTTGCATGAGTTATCATTGAATCTGCTCCATGTTCCTTTCAGGAAATGGATTCCGTTTCATAACTCATAAATTTCTTCCTCTGACTGAAACAGAGATTAGTGCATTTGCTTTATTTGAATGGTACGTTAAAGGTTAAAGATTAGCTTTATACATTGAAATGTGTCATTTGTGTCAACAACCAACTCTATCCAAGGATATGCTGGGTCACCAAACTTCTGGCACCAACATAGTATGCCCAATAAAAACTAAAGAAGATTAAATACCCTGACTTCTGCAGCATTTTTATGAAGAGGTTGAATTAGTAAACAAAATGAAGAAATAAACGTTAATTTTGAAGGATCTTTCTATCACTATAATATGTTGTTTAAATTCCTTGATTGAATGGTTTTTGACCCTGCCACAAACTATAGTAGCTGGCAAAGTTTCAGTCCGCATAAAAGTAAGCTGCCCCTTGTCTTTCTCTGATGATCTGCAGCCTTGGCCAGGTGACCATTATCCTTTTCCGAAGCTTCTCTGTTGAAATCCGACTGGGTAGTTCAACACAAACTTTGTTCTATTTTCAGCAGAGCAGTTTTAGAAAATCATTAGCTTCTCTTCCCTCTCTCAATTTATTTCTTACCTTATCCCCTCTTATTTTCCATTTACTCTTTGCTCCTTGGCAACATCATTCAAAAAAGAAACCCTCCATCAGGACTTTGTTTTCAACTCAACAATTCCTTTCCTTCGGGCAAAGTGTGAAATGGAACATCCTAATGAATGAAATTTATTCTTATTTTAGTGATTACACTGTAATTTGTTTGCATGGGATATATTTGCAGGAATATTCAGGTCCTCAATATAATGACTGGTAAAATTTAAGTTTGCTGCAGAATGTAAAGATGATAGTCCTGAGAAATATTGACATGGAAAAAAAGGGGAGGCAAGGAAATTGTCTCTAACTGGGTAGAAATTATTTCTGATGTAAGTTTGAATGTTATGTTACAGTAGGTCAGGAAAGTGATTTGTTTTGTCAGTTACTTAGTGGTAATTTAGTCATAGAGAGGGAGAGAAAGAAATGAATCCTTTCGACCACCAAGATCACATCAACTATTAACACTAATCCAGTTTTGGTTCTTGCAAATCCTCACAGGATCTACCACTCAGCTACACACTGAGGTCAATTCACAGCAGCCAATTAACCTACTAACCTTCATATCTGTGTGGTGACGAAAGGAAATTGGAGCTCCCAGGGGAAATCCATACAGTGACAGGGAAAATGTGCAAAACTCCACACAACAACTGAGTTCAGGATCGAATTTGGATCTCTGGTGCCGTGCCTCCATTCTGACCTATAGGATAGCATTTCTAACAGTGGGACACTCCCTCACTGCTATACTAGGGTCTTCAGCCCATGTTTCAAGCTCGAAGTTTTGCAGTGGGATCAGGAAGAGGCATTGCTGCCTTTTACAGCATTAATTATTTGAATTCAAAATCTCAGGGTCACGTTATGTCCAGCAGCTTGTTTGAAATTAGCTGTAAAAGCAATGAAAGGAGTTGGATGTGTGGCCATGAATTAATAGTGGGGAGAATCACTAGAAGAAAGATCACACGTGCCAGAACAGTCATTGAAATGCATCCAGAGCGAATTAAGGGAAGAAACTAAATGTGTGCAATCTGAAAGTACATGGCTGAAAAAAGGATTAAGAAAAAAAAAATGAAAATTCACTTTAAAAGCTTAAGGGAACAAAAGGAGAGAAGTGAAAAAAAGATCATTGATAAGCTATTCTACAGATGAAAACTAGATTTCAGTTGGTAGTATAAAATTTAGACATGTTCCAATTTTGAACCAGAAGCCCCTCACTAGATATGAAGGACATAATCCTTTATTTTTGCAATGAACTTCTACAATGCACTGTTTTCAAATGAACTGCTACCACAAGCTCTTGCCCGCAACTCAATGGTAGATTCTACAATTCCACTTTAACAATGACTAAGAGAGTTCAATCATTTAAATGGGGAATTTTTTTTGCTGTATTTCCCCTCTATAAGCTATTTCCAGATTCTTTCTGCTGGGTTGGAGGTATACAGATGAAAGCTGATGAGTAAACTGAACCGAACGGTCAATTTAGTAACCAATGAGAAAGGGTTGGTTGTAATGGGGACACCCAGTGCCGTAGAGTCAGACAGCACAGAAGCAGGCCCTTGGGCTATATTGTTCATGCTGACAAGATGAGCAACTAAGCTATCCCCATTTGCCTCTGTTTGGTCTTTCTCCCTATAGAAACTTTTTCTGTCCATGTGTCTATCTAAATACCTTTCAAACATTGTAATTATACTCAACTTTACAGCTTCCCCTGGCAGCTCACTCTATTGCCAGCCTGAGTGTGAAGCGCTTTCCCCTCCATTCCCTTTAAATCGTTCCCCTCTCACGTTAAATCTATGTTCTCCAATTTCAGATTTGCCAACTTTCGGAAAAGTTACACAGCCAGCTGTGCAGGTCAAGTCACTGGGTATAGTTAAGGCAGAGATTGATAGATTCTTGATTAGAGTCCACCAACCTCTGGGAAGAGACTGGTAATCCATCCTTACCAATGCCTTTTATGGTATTTTATGATTTTACATCTCAACTTCCCATGCTCCTGTGAATTTATAGGCATGATTTGAAGGAGCTGGTACTACAACACCTATAAGATAACAATGGCACAACAGAAGACAGTAGAGCTGCTGTGCCAAGAAATTGGACCAGTTTGTCCTGATTTTTTCATAAGACTGTAAAATAGAGGAGCAAAATTAGGTCATTTAGCCCATTGAGTCTGCTCTGCCATTTCATCATGGCTGATCCATTTTCCCTCTCAGCCCCAATCTCTTGCTATCTCCCCATATCCCTTCATGCCCTGACAAATCAAGAATCATGGGAACATAGAAGACCTACAACATAATATGGGCCCTTCAGCCCACAATGCTGTGCCGAACATGTACTCACTTTAACAATTACCTAGGGTTACCCATAGCCCTCTATTTTTCTAAGCTCCATGTACCTATCCAGGAGTCTCTTAAAAGAGCCTATCGTATCTGCTTCCAACGCCGTTGCCGGCAGCCCATTCTACACAATCGCCACTCTTTGTGTAAAAGAATTACCCCTGACATCTCCTCTGTACCTACTTCGAAGTACCTTAAAACTGTGCCCTCTTGTGTTAGCCATTTCAGCCCTGGGAAAAAGCTTCTGACCATCCACACAATCAATGCCTCTCATCATCTTATACACCTCTATCAGGTCACATTTCATCCTCCGTCGCTCCAAGGAGAAAAGGCCAAGTTCATTCAACCTGTTCTCAAAAGGCATGCTCCTCAATCCAGGCAACATCCTTGGAAATCTCCTTTGCACCCTTTCTATAATTTTCACATCCTTCCTGTTGTGAGGTGACCAGAACTGAGCGCAGTACTCCAAGTGGGGTCTGACCAGGGTCCTATATAGCTGTAACATTACCTCTCGGCTCTTAAACTTAATCCCATGGTTGATGAAGGTTAATGCACCATATGCCTTCTTAACCACAGAGTAAACCTGCACAGCAGCTTTGAGTGCCCTATGGACTCGGACCCCAAGATCCCTCTGATCCTCCACACTGCCAAGAGTCATACTATTAATACTATATTAATCCATCAACCTCTGCCTTAAATATACCCAAAGACTTGACCTCCACAGTTCCCTGTATAATTTATATGTAATTTGCACATAGAAATCATTTTGTATATGCTCTGGTGTGTTTGTGCCTATTTCCAGTGGAAGTTCCACTCACTGGGAAACTACCCTGGCCACTTCCCAGTGCAGATTACCCAAGAACATTTCCAGCATCAGTATATTTGATTATGTCATTAATCTGCATGATGCTTATTTCTGCCTTACTGATAGACATTAGAGCAGTAAAGTACACTTATGGTTTTTACTCAAGCTCCTCACCACATCCCAACTCTTTGTGAACTATACTGTCTATAATATTTTGTTTTCTGATCTTACCTGCCTGGATAGTCACGCCTTTGTGCTTGTAGGAATGTCTCTCCACAGAGTTCAGTGCAGTGATTTCTGTCTGAAAAATAAGCTTATAACTTATAATGGCTTGAACCTACTTTGGGTCTGTGAATGGATCAGAAGGTTTGCAATTAAAAGTTTTAACCCAGCAAATTAGAAGTAAATAAGTTTGTGATTTAGTTTGAAGATAAATTTCACTAATATAGCTTTTTATTTGGTGAGGTCCCTTGTTTGAGTATAGGAGAACATCACACCATTCTTTTGCTGTAGCAACAATAGATAAAATCAAGATTTTAGGTATCAATGTTCTGATTATTTTTTAAAAATCATGATGATTTTATAGACAATAATTTGTTAATGTGATATCTGTTAGGAGAACTACTAGGATCCATTAACAGGAAAAACATTGAGTTCATTTAATGCTTATGAAAGCAATAATTCCTAAAGTAATGCAGTCCTAGGAAAGGCTTTTGATCCCTGAAAGTGATTATATTAGAAATCGTTGAGTGTGCGACACGCATTCTTGGCTGGTGATGATGTGATAGATACCAAGTAATTTCAAGTGATATTTAACAAAGTGACATACAACAGATTTGACATTCACGTGAAATCTCTTGAGATAGATAAAGTCATGTTTGTGCATTGTCCTAATAATAGAAATTGATGTGCTGCAGCTTACGTGGAAGAACTATCAGTTCCACATACATCCTGGTGTAAATGCCAGCAGGTTTGGAATTTCTTTGCATGTAAGTCTAACATCCAGTGCTGGATGAACCATGATATCCCGGAACTGAACATTGGGAAGATTGAAGCTATGGTAAGCTTTGGTTTTCAGCGTCAATTCTTCCTTTTGGCCACTGTTTTGGACTCATTACTGCTTTTACGTCTAAGCCAACTCTCACTGAGCATCCATCTCTTCATCCTGAGATATATTCATATTTCAAAATGATAGCACATTGGCAAAGCTGGTAGATCTGCTGCCTCACAGCTGCTGTAACCTGGGTTTGATCCTAACCTTGGGCCCTGTCTGCAGAAGTTTTCACATTGGATTTCCTCTGAGTGCTCTGGTTTCCTACCATATCCCAAAGACGTGCAGTTTTGGTAGGTTATTTGGCAACTGTAATGTCCCCCAGTGAGTAAGTCAGTAATGGAATTGGATAAATGGGGTGGTGGGTGGAGTTTATGGGACACTAACATGAGTTAGTGAAAATAGGTGCATGGTGGTGGGCATGGATTCAGTTGGCAGAATGACCTATATCCTTGGTGTGTGATTCTACGACTTCCTAACATAGAGGACAGGATGCTGGTTTAATACTTGGAGGACAGGCAAAGATGAAGTTCAATATTAATATTCAGATATACAGTGAAACTAGTGTTGCGCACTTTTAAATTCCTTGACCTTTCGGTGAGCTTTTCACTGTATTTTCATCCTGCCCCAAAGTAGAGTATCTTATGAGTTGATGTAATTCTTATTTCATTTGGCTTTTATTAAGCCACTAAAAACCTGAGCCACGTAAGCTGCTCATATGACCATCCACCTCCTGCTCCCACGGCTTCACGTGACCCTGATCCTGTTGGGGGTTGGAGGGTGGGTTGGAGTTGAACTGGTAATACTGATCTCCAGGCTAGCGGAGGGAAGAGCACCTTACACCTCCTTTGGTAGAGACATATCTCCATGCAGCCACCCACATTATTGTAGAATTATAATTTTTCTAGAATTTTCTTTCTATCTTAACTTTTCCATATTTTTAAAACTGTTATATAATCATCTACATGTAATTGTTCAGTAAAGTTTTGAGCAATTGCAGTACACCTGACTCTCTATTTTCTAGAAGTTTCTTAACTTTTCTGCAGCAGGTGTCACACCACTTTAATCTGGCTATTTTGTATGTTATTTGTTATCTCTGGAATCTTGTTATCTCTAGTTTGAGTATGAAGTGACCACACCACTTGATAAAATAGCCATTTTATTCCTCATGCTTGACTTCTGAAGAATCTCAGGATCATTGTCACCAGAAGCAACAGTAATGATTTTTCAGTTGCTTTCTCAGTTCAAAAGATTACTAAAATATGATTCATTGTGCCAATTAGAGGTTAAGGAAGAACATTACAGTCTTGGTGTTTGGCATGTTTTGAGGGAGATGCTTGTTTAGAGTACACCGAACAAACGAGAGTTGATCCCTGTTTTGGAATTTTCAGTGAAATCTTGTTGCTGACCATTTAATGTTGCCAATTTTATGGGTTCTAACCCATTTGACAGCTTTATGCCCAAAATTTTTCTGACAGGTGGTTAAACATTGAACTAATTCCTTTCTTTGAATTTTAGTATAATTGGAACTTTATCAATGTACAATGAACAGATGATGAAAAATAAACAGAGTTAATTATAAGATATTTAAGCTTTATTAGATATATAATGCAAACATGAGGAAATCTGCAGGTGCTGGAAATTCAAGCAACACACACAAAATGCTGGTGAAACGCAGCAGGTCAGGCAGCATCTATAGGAAGAGGTACAGTCGACGTTTTGGGCTGAGACCCGTCATCAGGATTAACTGAAAGAAGAGATAGTAAGAGATTTAAAAATGGGAGGGGGAGAGATGGAGCTAAGAGCTGGAAAGTTGATTGGCAAAAGGGATACCAGGCTGGAGAAGGGAGAGGATCATGGGATGGGAGGCCTAGGGAGAAAGAAAGGGGGAGGGGAGAATCAGAGAAGAGCATATAGTGAGAGGGACAGAGGGAGAAAAAAGAGAGAGAAAGAAAGGGGAAAATAAATAAATAAATAAATAAGGGATGGGGTATGAAAGGGAGGAGGGGCATTAACGGAAATTAGAGAAGTCAATGTTCATGCCATCAGGTTGGAGGCTACCCAGATCGAATATAAGGTGTTGTTCCTCCAACCTGAGTGTGGCTTCATCTTGACAGTAGAGGAGGCCATGGATGGACATATCAGAATGGGAATGGGACATGGAATTAAAATGTGTGGCCACTGGGAGATCCTGCTTACTCTGGTGGACAGAGTGTAAGTGTTCAGCGAAACAGTCTCCCAGCCTGCGTCGGGTCTCACCAATATATAGAAGGCCGCATCGGAAGCACCGGATGCAGTATATCACCCCAGCCGACCCACAGGTGAAGTGTTGCCTCACCTGGAAGGACTGACTGCGACCCTGAATGGTGGTGAGGGAGGAAGTGTAAGGACATGTGTAGCACTTGTTCCGCTTACAAGGATAAGTGCCGGGAGGGAGATCAGTGGGAAGGGATGGGGGGGGAGCGAATGGACAAGGGAGTCACGTAGGGAGCGATCCCTGTGGAAAGCAGAGAGGTGGGGGTGAGGGAAAGATGTGCTTTGTGGTGGGATCCTGTTGAAAGTGGCCGAAGTTACGGAGAATACCATGTTGGACCCAGAGCTACACATGCCCTTACACTTCCTCCCTCACCACCATTCAGGGCCCCAGACAGTCCTTCCAGGTGAGGCGTCACTTCACCTGTGAGTCGGCTGGTGTGATATATTGTGCCCGGTGCTCTCGGTGCGGCCTTCTATATATTGGCGAGACCCGACACAGACTGGGATACCATTTCGTTGAACACCTGCGCTCTGTCCGCCAGAGAAAGCAGGATCTCCCAGTGGCCACATACTTTAATTCCACGTCCCATTCCCATTCTGATATGTCTATCCACGGCCTCCTCTACTGTCAAGATGAAGCCACACTCAGGTTGGAGGAATAACACCTTATATTCTGTCTGGGTAGCCTCCAACCTGATGGCATGAACATTGACTTATCTAATTTCCATTAATGCCCCTCCTCCCCTTCTTACCCCATCCTTTATTTATTTATTTATTTATTTATTATTTTTTAGTTTTGTATTTCCTGCTTTCTTTCTCTCACTTTTTTTCTCTCTCTGTCCCTCTCACTATATCTTCCTCTGATGCTCCCCTCCCCCTTTCTTTCTCCCTGGGCCTCCTGTCCCATGATCCTCTCCCTTCTCCAGCCTGGTATCCTTTTTGCCAATCAACTTTCCAGCTCTCCCCCTCCATCCCTCCCCCTCCTGTCTTCTCCTATTATTTTGGATCTCCCCCTCCCCCTCCCACTTTCAAATCTCTTACTATCTCTTCTTTAAGTTAGTCCTGACGAAGGGTCTTGGCCCGAAACATCGACTGTACCTCTTCCTATAGATGCTGCCTGACCTGCTGTGTTCCACCAGCATTTTGTGTGCGTTGCTAAGATATATAACACTTGTTTCACATTATTTCTTTCCTGTTGCCATGGTGGTCTTGTTCCAAAGCATTATAGTGAAAGTCTAAATTATATTATAGATATTCTGTTCTCCAATAAAGCATTTAAGTGATGTTTTATAATTAAAACTCTTCGCGCTTGGTTAGTTTCATTGCCAACGGCCATGAAATTTCAATTTGTTTGATTCAATTCCTTTGCCAATCAAGACATTGTCTGCCTCTGCCTAAAAGGAATTCAACAACTATATCCTCCTCAAAGTTCAGCAGAAGCAATTTCAAGTGTTACAGACTTTCACTTTTACCTTATCTTTGTTTTGAATGGGCAACTCTATATTTTTAAAGTAGCACCTTGATTCAGATTCTTGCACAAGAACAAACATCTTCTCAACATCCAACTGTCAAGACCCTAAGAATGTTACATGTTTCTGTCAAGTTTTCTCTTGCCCTTCTCAACTCCAGTGGATAAAATACTAGAGTGTTGGACCTTTCCTCAAAGACTGTTCAGTCATCCAGGTATTAGTCTAGTAAGCTCTCTCTGAAGTGATACCAATGAATTTATATCCTTCCTTAAATAAAGAGATCAGTACTGTTTATGGCATCGCTGACATGGTTTGAGATAGAACTTCCCTCTCCTGAGACCAAAACAAAAAATGCTAGAAACTCTCAGCAGACTAGGCATTATGCCTGGATAAAGAAACAATCAATCTTACAGCTTCTCACCATGCACAGGCTGACTTTCATTCCTTACTTTTGGATTTCATTCCCCTTGAAGGAAATGTTAAGCTTCCATTAGCTTGGAATTACTTGTTCATTGAGAAAAGGGAGGGAGGTGATAGAGGTAGAACAAATGAATTTAAGGGCAGGGTGGAAGTTAGAGGCAAAGGTGCTCCCAATGTGGCCTCCTGCACATTGGTGAGACTGTTGTAAATTGAGGAAACTGCTTCGTTGAGCACATCTGCACCATCCATCACAAGTGGGATCTACTGGTGGCCAAACATTTTCATTCTGATTCCAATCCCATTTCAGTGTCTTGATCTATGGTCTCCTCTTGTGCCAAGATAAGGCTGCCCTCAGGGTGTAGCAGCAATGTCTTATATTCTGTTTGGGTACCCTCCAAGCTGATGGCATAAATATCAATTTCACATTCTGGCAAATCCCCTCCTCCTTCCCTTTCTCCTGTGGTCTACTCTCCTTTCCTATCAGATTCTTTCTTCTCCAGCCCCTGACTTTTCCCAACCACATGGCTTCACCCCTCACTTTCCTGTATTCCCCATTCTGATCTTTCACCTCTTTGCACCTGCCAGTATTTCCCCGGGTCCCCTCCTCCTTCCCTTTCTCCCATGGTCTACTCTCCTCTCCTATCAGATTCTTTCTTCTCCAGCCCTTGACCTTTCCCACCCACCTGGCTTCACCTATCACTTTCCAGCTAGCCTCTTTCCCCTCCTCCCACATCTTTGTTCTGACATCCTCCTCCCTCCTTCTCAGCCCTGAAGAAAAGTCTTGGCCCAAAATGTCGATAGTTTATTCTTTTCCACAAATGCTAAGCAACCTGATCAGTTCCTCTAGCATTTTGTGTGTTTAGCTTTGGATATCCAGCATCTGCAGACTTGCTCATCCTTTTCATTCCTTACTTTTGGACTCTTGCTCCCCTTGAAATAAGTTATAAGTTTCTGTTAGATTCTAATTACTTGTTCTACTTCGTCATAGCAAATTTTGGAATCATTGACCGGGACACCCAAGTTTTTGTGCATCTCAGGACTCTGTAAACTCTTATCATACAGAGATAATATGTCTTTTTCTTATAGTTTGTTCTTACCAAAATGAACAAATCAAAATCAAGTTCATTATCAAATGCACTGGTTCATGTATACACTAATGCAATGAAAAACCATACTTGCAGCAACAACATCACAGGCATACAGCATTAGATATAAAATACTCACAAGAAAAAAAAACAAATATAATTTATACAAAATCATGCAACAAAGAGTACAATTACAACAAAAATAAGACCATAATAATGGAAGAGCATCATATTATTGCCATATACTGAGGTAGCGATTTGCATTGTGCAGGTTGTTTCAAGATCTGAATGGCTGAAAAGATCTAGATGTTTTTGAAACTGGTGGTGTGGGACTTGAGGCATTTGTGCCTGCTGTCTGATGGTAGTTGCAAGGAGAGGAGCTTTGATGTTTTCTTTTTAAGGCAGCGGTTTTATATTGACTCTTCTACATTATATTTCAAGTGCCAGATCTTTGCCCATTCACTTTGAACCTCTAGAGCAGGTCAGATCAGCTCAGTTGTTTCCAAAATCTACCTCTGCTCAAGGAGGCCTTCCAGATTTAGAAGCAGTGTTCAAGCAGAAGAGATCTGGATGGATGTGTGTTTGATTGCTCTTTTGAACTTTGACTATGCAGCAGACAACACCACAAAAATAATACAGAAAATTTCCTGCACCATGTGTCAGTCTATAATATCTAGTTGTTTTTTTTTATCCTGTTAAGATATTTTCTCCAGATCTCTTTGCATTGCATCCACAGCTAAAGTGCTTTATTTAAACTTGGTGAACTTGATTAACTGTTGCGAGTCCTTTTAATCTTTGCATCATCCAACTGATGAATCCAGTGGATTTTATGTAGTAGATTATTATGTGCAGGTTTTTGTTTGCTGTGAAAAATATCTCCAAGATGACTTTTTTACCTTCATTATATTTGCTATGTTTTTAGTTTAAATTTACAACAATTCTTTAAGTACATAATAATTACAGTAGCATGGATGCAGATTATACAGTGTATTAATGTTACCGATTTAGGGACAATGTCATGTGGACCTGTAGCATTTGAGAAACACCATATGTAGTTCAAAAACCTAAAGGACAGATTCCATTTGAACCAGGAATTGGACTGATGTTGGAAAGCCTTCCATTTTTACCTGTATCTGAAGCAGTGCTAACTTACTTTCAAACTGCAGGCCAACTTCAGCCATTCCTGTTGCTCTTTGTTCGTCATTGTTAAGTGCTCATGACACTAGCATATTTGTACCACACTTTCTTTCTAGATGTCACAGAAAATATGCCATTCCTCTTGCCCACTGTTCACTCTTCCTGAATCTTCTACTGTAGATCAATTTAACATTGAGGAGTTCTAGAGAAACAACTCCTTATATTCTGCCTGGACATTTTTCAACTGGTGGCATGAACACTGATCTGTCAAATTTTCAGTCACCGCTCCCCCTCTGTTCCTTTGCCCTTTTCTGTTTTCTCTCTCCCCTCTGATCCATCCTTCTCATTACACTTCACATACAAAATGCTGGAGGAACTTAGC
This sequence comes from Mobula birostris, assembly GCF_030028105.1. NCBI lineage: Eukaryota > Metazoa > Chordata > Chondrichthyes > Myliobatiformes > Myliobatidae > Mobula > Mobula birostris. The sequence continues at coordinate 31,441,953 of NC_092391.1, read as the reverse complement.
AGGCCAGGCACATCTAGGAAAAGCTTACAGTCGACGTTTTCAATCGAAACCCTTCGGCAGGACTGGAGAAAAAAAGCTGAGGTGAAGACTTAAAAGGTGGTGGGGGGGGAAGGGTGCGAGAAACACCAGGTGATAGGCGAAGCCTGAAGGCAGAGGGGATGAAGTAAAGAACTGAGAAGTAAATTGGTAAAAGAGACAGAAGGCCTTGGGAGGAGAACCAGAGGGAGGTGATGGGCAGGCAAGAGGATAAGGTTAGAGAGGGAAAAGAGGATGGGAGATGGTGAAAGAGAGGAGGTGGTGGGCATTACTGGAAGTTGGAGAAATTGATGTTCATGCCACCAGGTTGGAGGCTACTCAAACGGAATATAAGGTGTTGTTCTTCCAGCCTAAGTGGGGCCTCATCACAACAGTGGAGGAGGCTGTGGATAGACATATCGGAATGGGAATGGGAAGTGGAATTAAAATGGGTGAGTGGGAATGGGAAGTAGAATTAAAATGGATGAATGGGAATGGGAAGTGGAATTAAAATGTCTCTTCCCCAACCCCCACCCCCTCTCCATTTGCCATTCACCCACTCACTGCTTCCACTAGCACCTCTCCTCACCTCCCCCCACTTAGTCCAACTTCCTTTACTTTTCTCCCTTTATATTCCATCTCCTTCAGCCCTTTGATGCTTCCACCAATCAAATCCCAGTTTCTAACATCTTTCCCCGCACTCTCATCTGCCTATCAGCTCCCTCTGCTGGATCTACCTATCACCTGCTAGCTCTTGCTATGCCCCTTCCTTCCATCTTTTTATACAGCATTTCTCCTCTTGCTTTCAGTCCAGATGAAAGGTCGCTACCTGAAATACCAACTGTCCATTTCCCTCCGTAGCCCTATTTGATACATTGAGTTGCTCCAGCATTTTGTTTATTGTTCAATTAAACATTTTCCTTATTCATGTGTTAATGTATTTCCAAAATACACAGTGCATGTTTAAATAATTTACCTTCATTTTTTAACCTTCTGCCTGGTGTTTTTTTTTGCTCTTTACACTATTGCCCAACCCTGCCCCTTTGCACCCTCTTACCTTGCCTGCCCTCATTCTTTGATCCCTCCCTCTCTTCACATTTTAGCTTGATTTCCATTAGAAATTTGTTTTTTTCAACGTATAAATACGACACCTCAACACCTTTGACATCATTCTCAGTAGCTGCAGTCAGATCTTCAGAAATAGCAGCTCTGTGGAGTTTTTGAACACTTCAGCCTACAAGACACTAGCAGAAATACTGTACACTGCACACTACAAAAGCTTCAATGTGCACGTCTCTGACTGTAAAACATGTTTCTTTGCTTCTGTATTCTTTAGCAGTTAATGTGGTGAAGTCATTATTAATGTAAATTACATTTTGAAAGATCATACTTCGAGTTCTGATGTGCTTTGATGAGATTAATGCAACATTAAAATACCCTCGCAAGAAATGACACCTTTCGAATTTAAGGCTCATTAAATTATTTCATATCACTCTTGAAATAAGAATATTTTGCAAATATGGCTGTGAGGCTTATCTCTGGAGTAATGATTTCCAAATTCAGTCATGTTCTGTGTTCATGATGAATTTCAGACCACGTCCATCCAATCATCTAATTCCATTCATAGTGAGTACATATTGAAATAATATTTGACTTGGTGCTTCTCAAACAATGGTACATCTGTGATAAATTTGGGAACATTCCTCATAAGTTTTTATTACTCAGTTCGATTATGTCCCCTTGGTGTGCCAGACTCCTGCCTGGTGGTAAAAAACATAAAAAGTTGATTTATGCAAGTTAGTCTCATGACGCCTTTCTCCCCTCTATTGGCTCCAGCTTTCTGCACTTCTCCCTCCCCTCTCAGTGAAGATCGCTTCCTTTGTCAAAATATTTTAAATGGTCATGTTCAGCCCACACTTATACAGTCCATAGGAATCTCTGGAGTAGTTCAACTTCAAAGTTCAAAGTAAATTTTATTATCAAAGTCCATATACAATCCTGAGCAACACACATAAAAGTTGCTGGTGAATGCAGCAGGCCAGGCAACACCTCTAGGAAAAGGTACAGTCGACGTTTCGGGCCGAGACCCTTTGTCAGGACTAACGAAGGCTTTGTTAGTCCTAACGAAGGGTCTCAGCCCACAACGTCGACTGTACCTCTTCCTAGAGATGCTGCCTGGCCTGCTGTGTTCACCAGCAACTTTTATGTGTGTTGCTTGAAATTCCAGCATCTGCAGATTTCCTCGTGTTTGCGTTTTTAAATACAACCCTGAGATTCATTTTCCTATGGGCCTACTCAGCGAATCTATAAATTGGAAACTATAACAGGATCAATGAAAGATCAACCAGAGTGCAGAAGACAACAAGCTGTGCAACTGCAAATATAAATCAATAGCAATAAATAACAATAACATGAGATTATGAGATTAAGAGTTCTTAAAGGGAAATTGTTGCTTGTGGGAACATCTCAATGGATGGGAAAATGAGAGTAGTTATCCCCTTTTGTTCAAGAGCTTGACGGTTGAGGGATTGTGATTGTTCCTGGTGGTGCAGGTCCTGAGGCTTTTGTACCCTCTACCTGATGGGAGCAACGAGAGAAAAAACATGACCTTCTCTGATGATGGTTGCTGCTTACATACAACAACGTTTCATGTAGATGTGCTCAATGTTTGGGAGGGCTTTACCAGATTTTGTAATTGAGTCATGGAGTAATAGAGTATGGAAAAGGCCCTTCAGATATCTTGTTCATGACAACCAAGACATTCTTCTAAGTTAGCACTATTTACCTATCTTTAACTCTCATCCCTTTAAATCATTGCTATCCATGTCCCTGTTCACATGCTTTATTCAATGTTATTATTAAACCAGCTTCAATCACTTCCTTTGGCAACTTTTTCCATATACACATCACCTTCTAGCAGCTGTATTTTCTGTATCAGAAGTACAGCTAGAGTAGAAAAGTATTGCATTGACGATGGGTCATCAGTACTGAAAAAGTTCTGAAAGGTAGTTAATCATAAACACAACAAAGTCTGCAGCTGCTGGAAATCCAAACCAGTGCACACAAAATGCTGTAGGAACTCAGGTCAGGCAGCATCTATGGAAATGAATAAACAGTCAATGTTTCGAGCCAAGACCCTTCTTCAGGACAAGCTGTTAATACACTTGGAAATGGACATGGTGTTGTGTCTGACTAAAACTGAGCCATGCAGAAGGTGTAAGTGGGAAATATAAAAGCCTTTATTTATATTGACCACCTTCAATCAGACCAGAGAGTCCAAGATTAACTCATTCACCTACAATGTTTTATATTCTTCAACACAAAGCTAACAATAAACAATTAACTAATTTCAGTTGTTTTAATCACCTGTTTAACTTTAACATTTGCAATATAATCAAGTAAATTTATAGATTCACAAATCTACAATGGCACCACATCCTAATCGGCAGATTCTCTTCGAATATTCAATGCAAAAGCCTCTAGACACCCAAAATATACAGTGTTGAAGGATGGCTCCATGAGTACAGATAATCAGAAAGTTTGGTGACAAAACAGAACTGTCCTGAGCTGCTCATTAAATCGCAGGGATGCATCTTTAACAATATGCTAATGGCAGGAACATTTATCTATTCAATCCCGAAGAAGGGTCTCGGCCCAAAACATTGACTGTTTATTCATTTCCGTAGATTTTGCCTGATCTGCTGAGTTCCTACAGCATTTTGTGTGTGTTCTATCTATTCAATAAATTCTTTTTTCTCTCTATATAGCTTCGATGGGACAGAACACCACAAAGTATTAGTTGGAAGTTAAACTGTGTTACTGGTTTTATTTCCTGAAGACTGGTTCTCGTTTTTGTTAATCTATTCTGTTCCCCCTTTAAACTAAATGGGGCCCCATTTACTATACTCCCATGAAACCCTTGTGCTCTCTTTAAACTTACTAGGGCTCCATTTTCTGCACTCCCCTTTAATTTACCAAATTTACGAGAAAAATTAATATACCACCATGTGACTTCTTGAAGTAAAGTGACGTAAAAGTATGCTGGGATATTATAACCAAATAGTCCAGAAAATCTACAAGTCCTGCTCCTCCAAAGTTGCGAGGACATTTGATTAAGAGAGTTTTGTTGTACTTTTATTTCTCAGCCGTATTTATTTCTGAGGCTGTTTTATGATGCTTCAGCAGCTATTGCAATAGCTGGCACATTGACTTCAGTGATAAAAATGAACTGTAAGTGTTAGCAATCTGATTTTTTTGTGTCTGGTGCTTAGTTGGACACCATAGGGAGTATGATTGAAATTGTACCTCCAAGAAGTAAAATGAGAAAATCGTAGTTGTGTAGAATTAGAGAGAGGAACCTTGTGGGATTGGGGTCATAATGGGAAGAAACTCCAGAGGCCCCAACCTTGCTGGATTTAATATAAACCAGCTGATCCTGATGTTTTAAGGGATGATTTAATATTCTGCTCATCATTCTCTTTGTGGGAGGTAATAAGTTTTGAAATAGCAAAGGAAATTCTATCCGTGCACACAGGTTAAATACATTTCTTTTAACAACTTGCCGGGGTGACATAAAAGCTAAGGTTAGTCACTGCAGTGTCAAAATGAGATTAGTTCTTTAAGATTTTTGGTACTTATTTATGAGCATTGGTTTAAGAAAAGGGCATTAAATTTGTTCATATTTAATTAATTATGTGAATTAGGTGCATGAATAGCTCTCCAAGTCTAGACACCAGTACTAAAGGTACTACTTAGTCACAGTAATGCAGTTTAGTTGCCTACGATGCTCATAATCAATAAAATTAATTGGAGGAAGAGTGAGTGCCCAAGGAGTAATTTGGAAACTTCTGTCTATTGGAATGTAGTATGCATTTTAGGTTTCTTCACACCTCTAGAAAATGATGGCATCTTATGAGGTCTTGTGTAAGGCACAACAAACCTTATTTACAGAGCAATACAAACAAATTGCTGGAGGAACTCAGCTGGCCAGACAGCATCTATGGAGAGGAAGAGACAGTAAGCTAAGACCCTTCATCAGGCTGAAAAGGAAGGGATAAGAAGCCAGAATAAGGTGGCAGGAGTAGAGGAAGGAGTAGAAGTTGGCAAGTGATAGGTGAAACCAGCTGAGGTGGAAGTTGGATCGGTGGGGGAAGGAGCTGAAGTGAGAAGCTTGGAAATGCTAGGTGGAAAAGCTAAAGAAGAAGGAATCTGATCGGAGAGGACAGTGGGCCATGGGAGAAAGGGAAGGAGAAAGGGCACCAGAGGGAGTTGATAGGTAGGTAAGAATGTCAGGTCACTCATCTGTGTGCTACTGGTAACCCAATACTACCTGTTGCATGGTCGAGTGGTCGGCGACTAAACCGGCTCCCATACCAGGCTTGCCTGGTGAGGAAGGTGGCTAGACACCCTGCAGGACGAAAAACAAGACCTGTCAAAGGATGGATGAACCCTCTCGTCAGGTCAATGGCCATCTAGCAAACACCTGCCGTGAAGTGTGGAAAGGGCATCCCTTGCATCGAAGCTTAATCTGGCCATTCACTGCAACAGAACTTCCCCCAGCCGTCTTGGACCCCACCATGCCACTGGATCCGGGAGAGGATGTCGAGAGGATGGGTCTGGACCTGTGCAACCCCCTACTCAACTAAAATCCATTCACGCACACGCTGTTCCTTTCTGAGGAGTGGAGTAGTTACCCCACTAACTGACTGAAAGAAACCATCATCATCCTATGGGATAGATAGCCAGAGAGAGAGAGAGAGAGAGAGAGAAGAAGAAGAAGAAGATAGGGGGTAAAAGAGCAGCCAGAATGGGGAATGAAAAAGAGAGAAGAGGAAGGGTAGAGAAATTATCAAAAGTCAGATAAATTAATGTTCATGCCATCAAGTTGGAAGCTTCCCAACGGAATTTGAAGTGTTGCTCCTCCAGACTGAGAGTGGCCCAATTCTGGCAGTAGAAGAGGCCATGGACCGACCTGTCCGAATGGGAGTGGGAAGTTGAATTAAAATGGGTGGCCACTGGAATATATCACTTATCAATATTACATTGCGACAGCAGTATGGAAATCTCCAGAATTGACTGTCCTTTGAAGAGCTCTATGAATGTTTTTATTTGGTTTGTGTTTCTATTCACACTTTTGCATTGATAATCATAAGGAAAGCAAAAGTGGAAAACCACATGGAGACAGCAATAAACCAACAGAGAAGTAATGAATATATGTATTCCGTATCCTATCTGCCCAGTTAATGAAACGTATCTGTGGAATAAGGGATGATGTGAACTGGAATCAAATCAGAAGGAGAAGAACCAAAGCAAGAAATTGAAAATCTAAAAAAAACTGCAGACGTTGTAAATCTGAGATAAAAACTAAGCAGAGTGTTTCTTTCAAGTGGTATGAAAATCTAACAGCTTGATTGCCTCTCCTCAGAAGACTTGGAGTTCTGATGAAAGTCCTGGGCCTGAAATGTTAACCATTTCTCTCTTTGCAGATGCTGCCTGATTTTGTAAGTATTTCTAGCATTTTCTGTTGTTATTATTCAGAAAAAAAGACTGATTGGTTTGAGAAGAAAAAGATAATTAATATGAAAAGTGAAAGCCAGAATAAACCTTTAAGAATAATTTGCTACCTCCAGGTGTAAGGTAATGCTATTTCATTCTATCTCTGCTGCAGCTACAAGGTTTTATTTCACATTACCAATATAAATTGGATTGTTAACCTGATCCTGCTGACATGAATTAACAGCTTTAAATATCTGTGAGGCGATACCTTCTTTCTTGCTGTGCAAACCCAACAAAATTCTTTCTCAATATTCTTGAAGGCTGAGGGTGAGACTGCATTTTGGTTTGTTAGTGGTGAGGTGACACGTACTCCCAGCAACTTGTGACTCAAGTTGGGACTCTCTCCGATCTCAGATTTCTATTTTTAGCATGCTGGAGCACGTAGTATTTTTCTTATAGAGTAGAGAGATGTGCTGAAATTCGGTTCTCGTACCACTCGAAAGAAACATTCTGTAAGCTTATCTATTCAGGCACAAAATAAATAATTTAAACAAAATCATTTGCGGTTGCCTTCATTGTGCAAGTACAATCCCCACCATGTGTGTTCTAAAACAAACATGTGACCCTGTAACTAATTGCTGATAACTTCAAGTTAGTCTGATAATTAGGAACACATTCTAATTGGATAATCCTGCTGTTTATGTACTGGTGTGCATTTATGGATGATGCATTCCCTCTAACAGACAAGCATTTGTCATTGTGTTAGCGAGAGTGTAGGGAAGAGTTACAAAGATGCTGTTGATTCTGGAAGATTTTTGCCAGAAAGAAAGACTTAATTGGCTGCAGTTGTTTTCTTTCGAATAGAGTGAAGACTTAGCTAAACTGTATGGATTTAAATACGTGTAGCTTTATTTTATATAATTCTTCATAATTGTTGAATGTTTTTTTATTACATGTCACAGCAACTTTTTGAAAGCCTCCATTAGTCGAGGTTGATCATAGATGCTGTGTTCTGGCTGTGCTAGCCAGGATAGTACGATATGGAGAGCAAACAGCTAGTCCCCACTCTCCCAGCTGAAGAATCCAAAGGAACGGCAGAGACCAATACTGTTTGGCACCAGACACATTGCCAGTCGGTATTGAACTCAACATAGGACTGCTGTAGGGTCTCCAGCTCCGGATTTTTCCTTGGCGTTTTCCCCTGAAGCCTTCCCTGTGAGTAAGTATAAATGCAAGGCAGCAGAGGTTTGAGATCAGAGTTTTCCTTCTCCAAGATGAACTGCCAAACATGGCTGACAACCTCCATTTGCCCGGCACATCTAGTTTTAAAGCACCAAGGACACGCCTACGCCCCATCTCCAGAAGGATAGGAGCTGGACTTAATTGTCAGAAGCTACTTGGGATGCACACTATTAGAAGCATTGAATAGGTAGTGGGAACTTATCCCCATTACCTTCCCCAGCAATGACAGCGCTAAACCGCATTCAATAATCTCATCATTGGATAGTCAGTTCTGGAGATTTCAAAGTTCAAAGTCAAATTTATTATCAGAGTACATACATGTCACAGCATACAATCCTGAGATTTTTTTCCTGAGGGAATATTCAGTAAATCTATAGAAGAGTAACTGTAAACAGGATCAATAAACAACAAACTATGCAGATGCAAATATAAATAAATAACAATAAATAACAAGAGCATGAAATAACAAGTTAAAGAGTCCTTAAAATGAGAGCATAGGTTGTGGGAACACCAGAAATAGACTGAGTGTAGTTATCACCTTTTGTTCAGAAGTCTGATAATTGAAGGGTAATAACTGTTCTTGAACCTGGTGGTGCAAGTCCTGAGGCACCTATACCTTCTACCTGATGGTAGCAGCGAGAAAAGAGCTTGGCCTGGTTAGTGAGGATCTTTGATAATGGTTGCTGCTTTTCTACAGTGATACTGTTATTGCAGTGGGAAAGCCAAAAGTGTTTCAAGCTTTTTATATTGTAGATGAATATTGCTTAGTCTAGTATTTTCTTCCTTGCAGATTTCTGGTTGGTGCCCATAATATGACATATTACCTAAATTGACACATCTTTAGAAACCAGCTATTAAGGCTACATCCCTAGTTCTCGGCTACATCACAAGTGTACCATAAGGCTGTGTGCTTAGCCCACTGCTCTGTTTGCTTTATACTGCGAGGCTAAGCACAGCTCCAATGTCATATCTCAGTTTCCTGATGAATCAAATGTGATGACAAATCAGCATATGGGAGGGAGATTGAAAATCTGACTGAGTGGTGCCAAAACAACCTTTCACTCAGTGTCAGCAAGACCAAGGAAGGTGACAAGAAGAGGAAACTAGAGGTCTATGAGCCAGTCCTCATCAGGGGATCAAAAGTGGAGAGAGTCCGCAACTTTAAATTCCTCGGCATGTCATCTAAAATATTAATAAACTTATTTAGAAGTGTGGTTGTGAGTATTCTGACTGGTTACATCATGACCTGATATGGAAACATTGATGCCTTTGAATGGGAAAAGCCTACAAACAATACTGGATGCAGCTCAGTCCATCATGGGTGAAGCCCTCTCCACCATTAAGCACATTTACAAGGAACAATATCGAAGGAAAGCTGCATCCATCTCACGGACACCCACCATCCAGACCATGCTCTCTTCTCGCTGCTGCCATCAGAAGGAATATGCAGGAGCCTCAGGACCCACGCCACCAGGTTCAAAACCTGTTATTACCCCTCAACCATCAGGCTCTTGAACCAGAAAGGATAACTTCACTCAACTTCACTCACCCCAACACTGAACTGTTCCCACAACCTGTGGACTCACTTTCAAGGGCTCTTCATCACATATTCTTGATATTTATTAATTATTATTATTTTGTTTGTATTTTTTCATTTTGTATTTACTTGTTTATGTCTTTTGCAAATTGGTATCTTGTTGTGTATGGTTTTTCATTGATTTTATTGTGTTTCTTTGTACTTATTGTGAATACCCATAAGATAATGAATCTCAGGTTTACATATGGTGACATATTTGTACTTTGATAATGAAATTACTTTGAACTTTTAAACTGTGTACTTTGATCTCAATATTACATTCTCAAATCAATATGTAACATCAGCACTTGCTGAACTAAGAGCAGATTCATAAAGGCCAGATGAATTCTTGCCTTCTGCATCCAGATCAGGTAAATGCTGTAAGGGGGAACCTACAAAGAGTGATTTAGAATGGGGAAATTCACTACAGTACTAGTGTGGCAGGGGCAGAAGAGGACAGGATGGGGGAGCTTGATTATTAGCAATTAGACAGTTGAATTTTATTTTTACTTGAGAATTGGTTTGGGAAATGTCTCTACAGTGTATAAAATCACCATTATCACTGCCAACTCTATGACAATTGAGGATGAGCAAGAAGTGCTGGTGCTATTTACAGCAATGAAATTTCTTAAATTGATATTGTAAACAAAATAAAGAGAAAGGTTAAAATGAAAAAGAAGATTGGTAGCTCACAAAGACTGCTTATTTGTAGGGTCTCTAAGTTTTCATCAGCTCCAACTGACATATGATTGGAAAGGAAGATGGAGATGGAGAAGCTGGATGACCAGTGGCATGAGGCTGGGAGAGAGCCTTTTTGAGGAGACAGTTGTGATGAAACTATAAGGAATCCAGCCAACCAGAGTTGGAAGCCCATAAACATGAATTGATCATGGTTTTAAAATTACTAATCTTTATTCAAATTACTCTTGATCATGGTTCAGTGAAGTTAATTTGGCCGTGGATCTCTATTCATGTCTTGTGGAACAACTTGGAGAGAAGCAAGCATGCGAGAGCCCTGGTGAAGTGGGATCAGCAGGAATCACAACCGTACTTAACCCCTACAAAATCTGTAATCCAGAGGGGATGCAATAACCTTTAATAGTCTGAAAAGTAAGAACACTAAAAAAAAATGTGTCCTATAACTTCTCACAGAAACACTGGTAGAAATGGTGCATTATTGAAATCAGATATAACCTCAAGTGATGGGCAGAAGCTGTGGGCTAAACACAACATCCATCATTGCTGTTCAAATGAAATAAATGCAAATTATGAAATAGGCTTGCATATTTTTGAACCAATCTCTCTTCTCCCAGTGTTTCATAGCTGCAGTCTATGAAATCACAAGCTGAAGCACCTCACTAACAACCAATATTTATCACTTTGAAGGATAAAGGAACACCAGTACCTGCATAAAATTATTAGCTTATCGCTGCCAACTCAAGGACAATTGGGAATATCCAGTAAGTTCTGGTGTTCTTTACAACACTGATATTTCATAAATGAAATGAAAGCTTGAAATGAAAGAAAAGATTGGTAGCTTGGGTTGGTTCCTCCAGTGTCCTTGGCCCCGATCCAGCAGACTCAGTGGTTCATAGATTGCGTCCACTTCAATATGCTTGTTGATGGTCTTCTGGTGAGAACCAAGCTTCTAAGAATTCTCTTGATTCCTTGTTTGGTACTTCTGCTTGGATTGTTGTACTTTTCCAGATGAACTTGTGTCCTTCTTGGTCTCCATGTACTGAGATGAGTGACAGAGGATTGTGACTTCTTATGGCTAGCTGATATTCTATGTGGGAGCACAAAACAGTGGTTGTAAAGGAGTGATCACGGGGATACCAATGAGTATAAATATGGAGGAGATAAAGAGGAATATCAAAGGAGGGAAAGTAATGAATGTTCAAAGACTGAAAACAACAAAGGAGGGAGTGAAAAAGGAAAGTGAATCAGTATTGATTGAATTTGAAGAAGAAAGAGTGCCAAGGAAGGTGTTCCTGGGTTTCATGAGTTACCCAGTAAGGGTGTATGTGCCAAAGCCACTGAGGTGCTATAATTGTCAAAGGTTTGGACACGTGGCTAAAAACTGTAAAAGGCAGAGGAGATGTGCTAGATGTGGGGGTGATCATGAATATGGAAAGTGCTGAACAGGAGTTCAACCAAAATGCTGCAATTGTGGAGGAGCTCATAATGTTGCATATAGTGGGTGTGAGGTTGTCAGACAGGAGACTAAAATTCAAGAAATAAGAGTGAAAAGAAAGATCACTTATGCAGAAGCTGTAAGAATGTCAAGAGAACAGAATAATACTCCTAATGAACAGGAAGCAATAGGGATACGAGAGATGCAACAAAGAACAAATGACAGGATTTATGTGGACAAAAAGGCTCTAGTAACATTCATTGCAGGAGTGATTAATAGTACGGCTGAGGTAAAGTCAAAAAGTGACAAAATTCAGCTGGTGGTAAAAGCAGCAGTAAACCATTTAGGGTTAGTAGGACTGACATGGGAGGAAGTGAGGGAGAACCTCAGTAATCAGTCAAGCCAGGAAGTGTCATGTGTTGGTTAATACTAATTATGGTGATTCTTTTACAATGGAATGCAAGGAGCTTACTGGCCAATAGCCAGGAATTCAAGCACTTTATTAAAGAAATGGTTGTAAAACCGGATGTAGTGTGTATTCAGGAAACTTGGTTAAAACCAACTTTAGACTTTGTGGTATATGGGTATACAATGATAAGGAAAGATAGAAATCTAGGGGGAGGAGGGGGTTGTGCTATGTTAATCAAGCAAGGTATACCATATAGGGTACTGGAAAAAGGAGATGATCAGGAATACATAGTGGTGGAAGTGTGGGAGAGAGGGGAGGGAGTGGTTATAATTAACTACTACAATCCATGTAAAAGGTTGGATTTGGACAGCCTATTAAAGATACAAGGACAAAACAGACTTGAAGTAGTGTGGTGTGCAGATTTCAATGCTCATAGCACAATATGGGGGGATCAGATTACAGATCCAAATGGAAAGGTAATTGAAGATTTGATGGAAGAAAGGGATTTGGTGTGTATGAATAATGGTAGCGGCACAAGGATAGATATAACAACGGGAACTGAGTCAGTGTTAGATATTACATTAGTGTCTAATACCTTGGCTGGCATTAGTAACTGGGGAGTTTGGACTGCTTCAACAGTAGGCAGTGATCACTACCCAGTTTTGTGTTCAGTGGGTGAAAGAGTTGAAGTAAGACCAGGTGGCGGAACCCCAAAGTGGGTGTTTGAAAAAGCTGATTGGGGTAAGTTCCAGAAGTTGAGTGAAGAAGGGTTGACAAAGATTGATATTTCTGAAAATGTAGATGAATTAAACAGTCAGGTGACTTCAGCAATTATCATGGCAGCAGAAGGATCTATACCTAGGAGTAAAAATAGGATGAATAGAAAACTGGTACCATGGTGGACAGAGGAATGTTGTCAGGCTGTAAAAAACAGAAATAGAGCATTCAGGCTAGTTAAAAGAACCCATAATATGCAGCATTTGGTTCAATATAAGAAAGCACAGGCAGTGGTGAGAAGAACTATACGTCAAGCTAAAAGGGCAAGTTGGAGGAGTTTTTGCGACAAGGTAGGAAGAACAACACCTGTGGGAGAGATATGGGGAATGATTAAGAGGATGGGAGGAGATAGAAGGGAATGGGAATATCCAGTAATGATATCTGAGGAGGAAACTGCAGTCTCCAGTAGGGATAAGGCTGAGGTCATGGCCAAGTCATTTGTACTGATACACAGTTCAGAAAATTTGTCTGAAGAAGGGAGAAGAAGAAGGGAAAGAATAATGAGCCAACACCCAGGTGTGTTAAGCAGGAGGGAAGGAACAGATGATATAATTGATGATCCATTTACATTAGCAGAAATGGTGAGAGCAATAAAGAGATCAAGACCAACCTCCCCAGGGAAAGATCTGATATGCTCTGTGATGCTAAAAAATCTAGGAGAAGGAGCGCTCTTGAAGTTGCTGCATTTTTATAACAGAGTATGGGAGGAGGGAAGGATCTTGGATCTTTGTGCTGTGTTTATGTGCTCCTGGTACCTATCTAAGAGTCTCTTAAAAGACCCTATTTTATCTACCTCTACCACTGTCACTGACAGTGCATTCCACGCACCCACCACTCTCTGTGTGAAAAACTTACCCCTGACGTCCCTCTTGTACCTACTTCCAAGCACCTTTAAACTATACCCCCTCATGTTTGCCATTTCATCCCTGGGAAAAGGCCTCTGGCTAGCCACACGACCAATGCCCCTCATCAACTTATACACCTCTATCAGGTCACCTCTCATTCTCCATCGCTCCAAGGAGAAAAGGCCAAGTTCACTCAACCTATTCTCATATGGCATGCTCTCCAATCCAGGCAACATCTTTGTAAATCTCCTCTGCCCTCTCTCTATAGTCAACCTGTGCAGCATCTTTGAGTGTCCTATGGACATGGACCATATTTTGGAATATTTCAGAAATATTTCTTATGTATCATAGGGTTAGCTTTATTTCTTCTCTATTCACTAGGAATTAAAAGGTTATTTCTCCAGACAAGATATCTTCTAATGAAACTTTTGGAATAGCCATTGCATGTCAACACTTTGTAAAGTTGTTATTTTTCTTTCTTCTTGAGGTCCATGCTACTGCAGTGTGTTGCCACTCAGTGGCAATAATGCTCACAATGATCGATAACCAGCGATACAAGCCAGCGGAGATCACTTAGCTATCCGGTTGGCTGGAACAGCGGAGACTAGCGGCCAGCGCAACAGCCAACCAATCAGAACAATGAGTTGGACCAACATAAACGCGAGCACTCGGCAGACGGAACACTTAATTGCACACTGATGATGTCACCTTGACTGGTGAAGAAACGTTTGCCACGTAACTCAGCGAACAGTCCTACAACCAAAGGAAAAGCTGATGACACTCTGGAATCACACACCACTTTTGGTCCTAAGGGAGTAACATTTGAGTGTTGAATAGCAAAGCTATTCCAATTATAGCACAGATTAGTACACTGAAACTAGAGTTTGACTTCATTGACTGATTGTGAATTACAGTTAGTCAAGGAGGAAGAGCTGAGTCCCACTAATGCAGGGAAGGCACCTAAAGAGAGATGACTGAATAAGTTGTACCTTTCTGGGCTGTAATTGGAAATAGTGCTAATTTTAGCAGACTTGATGAAGAAGGTATCGGCAACATGTGCTGTCACTTCAGAGACTTATCAGATTAATAAATATAGAGTCTACACTGCATTACCTATTCGGGGTTGTTATTGAACACTGTTGGTAATGTCAGTTCTTAAGGCTAGTATATTCAGGAGAACACCACCAGTAAAATTTTCATTCACAGTCAATTAGAGAATGTGAAGTGTCACGTTTTTCTCTGTCCTGAAAGCATTTCTGTAGAGTGTCTGTGACAAAGACTAAGAAGGAATGGTTTTCCCTGTTTAAAACAAAATCACGAATTTCTTTTCTACCTATGATGTATCCCAGGGGTCCCCAATCTTTTTCGCACTGCAGACCGGTTTCATGTTGACAATATTCTTGCGGACCGGCCGACCGGGGTAGGGGGTAGGGTTGCCAACAAACAAGAATAGCAGTCAAATATGTTGGGTTTACCCCGAGAAAGACTACAATGACCATGAAGCCTTGCGCAGGCACCAGTGCGCATGCGTGTACGTGTCGATTTTTTTCTACAAATCATTTTTGGCGATTCTGTTCGGGGGTGTGGGTGTTAATCACGAACGCAATATATGTGATAAGTGGCTAATACACTCAATTTCGTTTCTAAAAGGGTTTATCTAACAAATTTAATATTAAACACACAGTGCATATTTTCCTCGCACGAATATAGCGATACGTCAATTATCAGAAGAGCTTGAAGTAAGTGTTGAACGAACTTCCAGTAGAAGTGGTAGATACAGGTTCGATATTATCATTTAAAGAAAAATTGGCTAGACACGAAAGGAATGGAGGGTTATGGGCTGAGTGCAGGTCGGTGGGACTAGGTGAGAGTAGCATTCGGCATGGACTAGAAGGGCAGAAATGGCCTGTTTCCGTGCTGTAATTGTTATATGGTTATATAAGTCAATAGCATCGTAACATTTTAAGTAACGTTTGAATATTAAACACACAGCACATATTTTCCCTGTATGAACATATAAAATCATTGCAACACACCAATATCGCCGAATCAGTGGGAGCCCTGGGCTTGTTTCCCTGCAACAAGATGGTCCTATCGAGGGGTGATGGGAGACAGTGAAACTCGAAGGGGGTTCCTTGTGTCCAGTCTGTTCTGAAATTTAGTTTTCGTTGCATTCATTGCAGAGATATGTTGGAAATGGAAGCAACATTTTCAGTGCTTTTGTGGCTATCTCAGGATACTTAGCCTTGACTTTGATCCAGAATGCCGGCAGAGATGTTATGTCAAACATACTTTTCAGCCCGCCGTCATTTGCAAGCTCGAAGAGTTGATCTCCTTCCCGTGCGGACATGGGTGATGCGCGGGTAATGACCTCGCGTGCATTCAAGCTCAACAGTGGGCGTGACAGTGAATGTCATAGTCATAGTCATACTTTATTGATCCCGGGGGAAATTGGTTTCCGTTACAGTTGCACCATAAATAATTCAATAGTAATAAAACCGTAAATAATTAAATAGTAATCTGTAAATTATGCCAGGAAATAAGTCCAGGAATGAGGAAAGGTGCAGCTAACTCCTATTGCCAAATAATATCGTTTCCTCGCGGCCCGGTAGCACGCTTTGCGGCCCGGTACCGGTCCGCGGCCCGGTGGTTGGGGACCGCTGATGTATCCTATTTGAATAGAGGAGGGTTTTGTACAAATTACATTTTACAAATTATTTAATTTATATAAGGAAGTTGATTAGCATTTTTTCCGATTATAAATGAATGTTTTATGTTCGGTTTGATTTTTGCATTCTGTCGAGAGCATTCTCACTGGCTGCATCACCGTCTGGTACAGTGGTGGGGTGGGGGCTACTGCACAGGATTGAAAGAAGCTACAGAAATTTGTAAATTCAGTCAGCTCCACCATGATCACTAGCCTCCACAAGTTCCAGGACATCTTCAAGGAGCGATGACTCAACAAGGTAGCATCCGTCATTATGGACACTCACCACCGAGGACATGTCCTTCTCTCATTGCTAACATCAGGAAGGAGGTACAGGAGGCTGAAGGCACACACTCAGTGGCTGAGAAACAGCCTCTTCCCCTCTGCAATCAGATCACTGAACGGACATTCTTCTCTTCGGTTGTCCGTCAAAATCCGATGACGATGTTCATGCTTTTAAATCCATGAACACTACCTTACTACTTTGTTTGCACTATTTAACTATTACAAATGTTTGTGTGTGTGTGTGTGTGTGTGTGTGTGTGTGTGTGTGTGTGTATATATATATATATATATATATATTTACTGTAATTCACAGTTTTATTATTATGTTTTGCATTGTACTGCTGCCACAAAACAGCAAATTTCACAACATATGCTGATGATAGTAAACCTGATGCTGATTCCTTTGATTCTCTGGCATTAGAAATGTATAACACGTTTGTTGCAACAAGCACTTCGCTTCCAGCTGTGTTGCCCTAACCATGGTATGGTTTAATGTGATGCTGTCTTTATCTGTTAGTTTGTTGGAAATGTAATAAATGGCTTAAGGGCACAAGTTACTGACCTTAACCATACTGACCAGGAACTGGTGATTTCCTGGGGGGGGGGGGGGTGGGTGTAAAGGTTAGCCACCATTTCCTCTTAACTGGACTATACGTTTCCTGCCTAGTACATGGGATGAAAATGGTCTCTGGTGATGAATAGAATGGAGGAGGAAAAGGATGTATTTCATTCAGTATTTGTCAGGCTGTAAAATTTAAATCTCTTAGCCTCCATTACTATAAAGGTTTGGATAGCTTTTTTTTTCTTAATTAACTCCAGAGAAATCTAAACTGAGAAGACTTGATTGTGGTTTAGTGAATAAGAAAATAATTCAATTTAATCAAGATGATCAGTTAATTGGAGCAGTGCACATTGAGCAGGAACTCGACAGAATCAGCTACATAAGTGTTCTAGCTGCAAAGGCATGTCATGCAATGAGTTTCCTATTGATGGGGGGGGCACGGTGTGTGACTCTCCTGGTGCACAAAACCCTTTAGGGTCATGGTAGAATACTCTCTCTTTCTCTGGATAATTCCAAATCTGTTAACATTTACGGAGCTTGATTCATCCAGGACAAAGCAGCTAACATGATTGGCATTCTGCCCAGTACTATGAATGCTCAACTCACTATCATCCACAACAAGCCCTTGAGGACGTGTGTCATCTCTGTCCTTTCATTTATTTCATCACTTCCTGTCATGGTGACGCATTGAATTCCCTACTCCAACAGCACTATAGGAAAACCTTCACCTCAGCAAACATAGTGGTTCAAGAGGTGCCTCCACACCTCCTTCTCAAGGGGAACTAGGGATGGAAAATAAATAGTGATTTTGTCAGTGATGTTCTCATCCTAAGTCACGGGTTCCCAACCTGGGGTCCACAGACCCCTTGCTTAATGGTATTGGTCCATGGCATAAAAAAGGTTGGGAATCCCTGTCCTAAATAAATGTAAATTAAACCCACTCCAAATAAACTTGAGTTGAAAAATCTTGGCTGAAATTCCAGTGCAAGAAAGTGAGAAAGGTACCCAGTGCTTGTGGTGGTTCTTTGCTGTACAATTTGTCCCATTCTCTGCTCTTTATCCATATGTTATTGAGTCTACTTTTGCTATCTTTAAGATTGCTGCATTTCAGTGGAAAGCCAGTTACATACAGTTGTTTTCCAGCAATTTACAGTTGAAAATAGGGAGAGTCTGCTTTATACCTGAGTAAAGCACATTAACAAACAATACTCAGTACAAATAATGTTTGACTTGGTTCTTCTTGGGCATGACTCCAACTTGTGCTCTGATGGAATTAGGACTGGATGCAACAATATTGTCCTCGTGCATTGTTATTGTCGTGGAACTTTGAAGGAGATTTCGCACCATGTTGGACCATGTCACGTCTGCAGTGACTTTGTTTTCTGTATTGCGGTGCAGTGCTGGCATCCTTGATCTTATCGGGTGAAGCAAAAGCGAAGGCAATTGCTGAAACCTTTTCATACTCAGGCCAAGCTTTCCAACTGGAACATTCTACTGAATTCTGTACAGCACAAATTGGGCAAGACATATATAAAAAAAAGATTTCAAGATGATGTATGTTGGAATCAAAAAGAGGTTTACTATCACTGACATATGTTATATGTGGTGCTGTGGCAGCAGTACAGGGCAAGACATGAAAATCATTATGAGACACAGAAATAACTAAATATATAAACACAGTGTGCAATGTTTAGCTGACATCAGCACTGAGCCAGATTACAAAGATCAATATGTCGAGGGCAAAAGCAAAGGACAAATCGGTATTCAGCTCACTAATCCATGAGGTTTTACTTGCCTTAGCACTGAACTGGCTCCGTGGCTGTGGTCTGCAGCCATCGAGCTCCTGAACTGGCTCTGTGGCTGTTGACTCAATTTCAGGGACTCTGCAGTTCATGTTCCATGTATTATTTGTTTACTTTGTTTTTTAGTTTGCATGATTTGTTCTTTTTTTTAACACATTGGATATCTGACAGTCTTTACGGTGTGGGGTTTACCATAGATTCGATTATGTTTCTTCCTTTGTTTTGTGGTTGCCTGCAAGAAGCTCACTCTCAAGGTTGTACATGGTGTATATACTTTGATAATAAATGTATTTTGAACTCTGAAAGAGGAACAGAGGAGTGGTGTTTATGGGTTCATGGACCATTCAGAAATCTGATGGCAGAGATGTAGAAGCTGTTCCAAAATTGTTGAATGTGCTTCTTCAGGTTCCTGTATCTCCTTTCCGCTGGTAGTAATGAAAACAGGGCAAGCCCTGGATGGTGAGGATTCTTAATGATGGATGCAACCTCTTCAGCAGATCTTTCTGGTGGGTAGGGTTATGTCTGTGATGGAGCTGGTTGAGTCTACAACCATCTGCGGCCTCTTTTGATACTGTATATGTCAGAAAGCTTTCTACATCAAAGAACAAGGAAAAGAAAATACAGATGGATGCCCTCCACATATGCACGTTCACATAATTTCACATCAAGTGACAGAATCTTCCTCTTGGATTAATTCACACCCTATCCAATACAGATTTAACAAACACATGACTTTTCATTCCTCACTCATACACACACACACACTCTCTCTCTCTCTCTCTCTCTCTCTCTCTCTCTCTCTCACTCAAGTGAACTCACGTGGGGTGACATCTCACGCAACATTTTCCAAATTTAAACCATTCACACTTCATTATGGGGGGAGCAGGTGCAGAGCAAATAATCGCCACCCTAGGGAGGTGGGGCAGGAAGGCGCCACCCATCACTCAACCCCTGTTGCTGCTGGAGTTCCGCCAGCGCCTTTTGTAGAGCCTCCAGCGAGGGGTATAGGGATCCCTGAGTGGAATGCGAGGAATCCTGCAGAAGACAGAAGGAGCCCTTCTCAGGAAGATTTGGTGATTGACACTTCACCCTTAATGGACTCTAGCCTCTCTTCCTGTGGCAATGCTTCCTCTACATAACATAGAGGGTGTGAGTGGGAATCCCATTTACCTGCTCCCTCAGGACGCTGGCACCAAACAATACCTAAAACATTTCTTTATGGGTCACACAGGGCCTTCCACTCCAGGGCTGCTTGTCTAATTTGTCCACTTGATTGCAGAGACCTTTGCCCACATACACTAATCCTCCAATAACCTGTCAGTGAAGTATACAGTACCGCCCCCCCCCCCCCCCATCGCTGGACCAATAAGAGCAGCAACACTCCCTTTAAGAAGGAAGCTGCTGCTTGAACTAAGTATTCCACCATGGTCAAGGTTGACTTATGACCCTCCGGTGGGTTGTCACCGTTGTGATAGATCCACAAGATCAGATCCCACTGTTAAAGGGCTCTGATCCCTTCCACAACAGTGCTCCACACCTCCCAGGCATTAAATCCCACTTGAAGAGGGAGGTCCACCTAACCTTAACTGCCGCAAACACGCGATCCTGTAGCGATTCATCACCCCCGCCCCCCCCCCCCCCCGAGAAGCAGGTGGCACTCTCGGGTGTTGCTAATCATTTGGTGGGACAACAGCACCCCCCCCAGGACACCCATCTCCCCGTTGGATGAACTTATTCCAGCACGCCCTGCACCTGAAATCCTCAGCAACCGTGTGGGCAGAGTCTCCCCTGGCTCTTGCCTATACCAGTCTCCCAACTCTGCCAGTTCCTTAGCGAAGAACTCTCTCAGGGTAGTCATCTAGGATAGGCCCACCATGTTATCCTCCCTCTCACTCACATAGCTCCTTTCCCTCAGTTTGTTGCTCTTCCTCACCCCGTCCCATACAGGTTGGTGAGGTTATGGGCTGCCGGGTTGGAGACTAGGAGGCCTCCGTTCTTCCCTGTACTGGTGTGGCTCTATAGGGGGAAGGGCACTCACTGAGAGGAAGATCCCTGAGTCTCTCTTCTAACCTGTCTTCCCCCATTCTCACTGTGTAACCAAATGTCCCCATCTCCATGTACATGTCAGAGCTGCTTCCCCACAACATCAGGGCTCAGACCTTAATGGAGTCTGATTGCTATTTACCCCTGCAGCCAGACTCTAAATGTGGTGCCTTTACTAGTTGACAAGCCATCTCTGTATTCTTATCCTCTAACTCTAGCCCAAGTCTGTGCTGACTATGAGCCTCCAACATGGTAACACAGGCCCTTCCTCAGGAAGGAGTTAATTCTAGCTATGACCAATTTCTTGAAGTCAATGACTTCAGCAACTTGCAATGCTTGCCCAAATCCACATGGCACTGGATCAACATCCCCAGTCACCCAGCCCGGGCTTGTGAATCAAACCCACACTACACCCTCTTCCCTCAATCACAAACCCTGATGTTAGGATCAAAATCCCATTCCCTTCCCAGCTTTACATTTGTAACAGTGACAAGGAAGATTTCACATTATTAGAAATCAACAATCTTTTTCGGATTTCCAATAACCCCATCAGCTCCCCTATTGCTATTCTTGAAGGACCGTAATCTCAGCTTTCATAGTCTCTCTTTAACTAATGTTCTTCAATTCCAGGATAATTTTAGTAATCTCTTCTCAAATGCTTAAGCTTTCAGCATCTTCTGAATTTGTGGTGCTCAGAATTGAATGCAGTCGTCTGGTTATGAGGCTTTGCAGTATTTTATGAGATTTCAGGAGACTTCCTTTAGTATTCTCTCTCTATAGTAATAAAACCATGGATCCCATTTAGTTCTTGTAACAACCTCTCAACTGGACTTCAAGTTCCAGTTCAATTTTATTGTCATTCAACCATAGAGTGGTATACAGCTCAATGAAACATCGTTCCACTGGGACAGTACATATAGTCACACACAACACATATAATTGCAATCTAATAAAATTAGCACAAGCCCTGATTATCATGGTCTGAAGTTTGAGGGGTTGGCATAAAGTGTGAGATGCATATTTACATAAGATTTACATAAGACAATTTAATGTTACTGGCATTATTATAGAAACATAGAAAGTAGGTGCAGGAGTAGGCCATTTGGCCCTTCAAGCCTACACCGCCATTCAGTATGATCATGGCTGATCATCCAACTCAGAACCCTGTACCTGCCTTCTCTCCATACCCCCTGATCCCTTTAGTCACAAGGGCCATATCTAACTCCCTCTTAAATATAGCCAATGAACTGGCCTCAACTGTTTCCTGTGGCAGAGAATTCCACAGATTCACCACTCTCTGTGTGAAGAAGTTTTTCCTAATCTCGGTCCTAAAAGGCTTCCCCTTTATCCTCAAACTGTGACCCCTCGTTCTGGACTTCCCCAACACCGGAAACAATCTTCCTGCATCTAGCCTGTCTAATCCCTTTAGGATTTTAGATGTTTCAATAAGATCCCCCCTCAATCTTCTAAATTCCAACGAGTATAAGCCTAGTCGATCCAGTCTTTCATCATATGAAAGTCATGCCATCCCAGGAATCAATCTAGTGAACCTTCTTTGTACTCCCTCTATGGCAAGGATGTCTTTCCTCAGATTAGGGGACCAAAACTGCACACAATACTCCAGGTGTGGTCTCACCAAGGCCTTGTACAACTGCAGTAGTACCTCCCTGCTCCTGTACTCGAATCCTCTTGCTATGAATACCAGCATACCATTTGCCTTTTTCACCGCCTGCTGTACCTGCATGCCCACTTTCAATGACTGGTGTATAATGACACCCAGGTCTCATTGCACATCCCCTTTTCCTAATCGGCCACCATTCAGATAATAATCTGTTTTCCTGCTTTTGCCACTAAAGTGAATAACCTCACATTTATTCACATTAAATTGCATCTGCCATGAATTTGCCCACTCACCTAACCTATCCAAGTCACCCTGCATCCTCCTCACAGCTAACACTACCGCCCAACTTCGTGTCATCCGCAAACTTGGAGATGCTGCATTTAATTCCCTCATCTAAGTCATTAATATATATTGTAAACAACTGGGGTCCCAGCACCGAGCCTTGCGGTACCCCACTAGTCACTGCCTGCCATTCTGAAAAGGTCCCATTTATTCCCACTCTTTGCTTCCTGTCTGCCAAACAATTCTCTATCCACATCAATATCGTACCCCCAATACCGTGTGCGTTAAGTTTGCACACTAATCTCCTGTGTGGGACCTTGTCAAAAGCCTTTTGAAAATCCAAATATACCACATCCACTGGTTCTCCCATATCCACTCTACTAGTTACATCTTCAAAAATTTCTTTGAGATTCGTCAGACATGATTTTCCTTTCACAAATCCATGCTGACTTTGTCCGATGATTTCACCGCTTTCCAAATGTGCTGTTATCACATCTCTGATAACTGACTCTAGCATTTTCCCCACCACCGATGTTAGGCTAACCGGTCTGTAATTCCCCGGTTTCTCTCTTCCTCCTTTTTTAAAAAGCGGGGTTACATTAGCCACCCTCCAATCCTCAGGAACTAGTCCAGAATCTAAAGGGTTTTGAAAAATTATCACTAATGCATCCACTATTTCTTGGGCTACTTCCTTAAGCACTCTGGGATGCAGACCATCTGGCCCTGGGGATTTATCTGCCTTTAATCCCTTCAATGGTTACCTAACACCACTTCCCTACTAACATGTACTTCCCTCAGTTCCTCCATCTTACTAGACCCTCCGTCCCCTACTACTTCTGGAAGATTATTTATGTCCTTCTTAGTGAAGACAGAACCAAAGTAGTTATTCAATTGGTCTGCCATGTCTTTGTTCCCCATAATCAATTCACCTGTTTGTGTCTGTAAGGGACCTACACTTGTCTTAACCAATCTTCTTCTTTTCACATATCTATAAAAGCTTTTACAGTCAGTTTTTATGTACCCTGGCAGTTTTCTCTAATAATCTTTTTTCCCTTTCCTAATTAAGCCCTTCGTCCTCCTCTGCTGGACTATGATTTTCTCCCAGTCCTCAGGTGAACCGCTTTTTCTGGCTAATTTGTATGTTTCTTCTTTGGAATTGATACTGTCCCTAATTTCTCTTGTCAGCCACAGGTGCACTACCTTCCCTGATTTATTCTTTTGCCAAACCGGGATGAACAATTGTTGTAGTTCATCCATGCGAGCTTTAAATGCTTGCCAATGCATATCCACCGTCAACCCTTTAAGTATCATTTGCTAGTCTATCTTAGCTAATTCACGACTCATACCTTCAAAGGTACCCTTCTTTAAGTTCAGAACCTTTGTTTCTGAATTAATTATGTCACTGTCCATCTTAATGAAGAATTCCACCATATTATGGTCACTCTTACCCAAGGGGCCTTTCACGACAAGATTGCTAACTAACCCTTCCTCATTGCTCAATACCCAGTCTAGAATGCCCTGCTCTCCAGTTGGTTCCTCAACATGTTGGTTCATAAAACCATCCCGCATACATTCCAAGAAATCCTCTTCCTCAGCACCCTTACCAATTTGGTTCACCCAATCTATAAGTAGATTGAAGTCACCCATTATAACTGCTGTTCCTTTATTGCACGCATTTCTAATTTCCTGTTTAATGCCATCCCCAACCTCACTTCTACTGTTAGGGAGCCTGTACATAACTCCCACCAGCGTGTTCTGCCCCTTAGTGTTATGCAGCTCTACCCATATCAATTCCACATCCTCCCGGCTAATGTCCTTCCTTTCTATTGCGTTAATCTCCTCTCTAACCAGCAATGCTACCTCACCTCCTTTCCTTTTATGTCTATCCCTCCTGAATATTGAATATCCCTGAAGTAAAATTATCCCTATAGTAAAATAGCAGTCATATAAATATGCAAATCAGCCACAAAGATTACTTTTGGTGCATTCCCGGATCCTCCTATTCTGAATCCTCTATGAAGTTCTGCCATTTCAAATTTAACCTTATAAGTACACCTGAGTGATAACCTCATGGTTAAATTATTGAACTAGTGATCTAGAGACTTGGATTCTCCAGAATCAAGAGTTCAAAATTGCACCATGACATCTGCACAACTGAAAATAATAATGGATCGTTAAAAAAAATATTTCATCCTTATGTCCTAACAATTACTGCAAAACTACTGGATTATCCTAAAATTCATCTGGCTCACTAGTATACTTCGGGAGGGGAAATCTACTATCCTTACACAAGCCCCCTCATCATTCTTTCAAACGAGATGATGATGAATATTTTGAAATTGTCTTACTAGTTTTTATAGTGGTGAAATTCATATCAGTAAACTTAACTGGCCTACTGTGTTCACCAGCAACTTTGATGTGTGTTGTCAGTAAACTTAATATGGCAATTGAAAGTAAAATGTCTGCAGTTGCTGGAAATCTAAAACAAAAATATGTGGCAGATCCTTTAATAAGATCTCATTGCTCCGAACCATTAATTTTATTTCTCCCTCCATAGATGCTGTCTAAGCTGCTGAATGTTTGCGGTATTTTCTGTTTTTACTGCCAAATGTCTGGTTTGAAAATGATCAATAAACTTGCATTGCCTTTTGACTAATACTTGGCACTTGGGGTGTGAACCCCTTTAAAGGTCACTTAAATAACTTATAGCTAAAATGCCTTTTGACAATGGACAAATCTAATATTGCCTTGCCAGCTGGTCAAATGCTTTTTTTTTGTGGAATTGCTATTTTCTATTGATATAGCTGGAATGTGTCACAGCAGTAAATTGTCCATGCAATGAACTATTGTGTGACATGACCTTGTTCTTTTGTGTATTTGTCTGCCATCTGAGTAAATAAAGAATGTGACTACAATTTTGCTGCAATAACACTTGGCTAAGCAGAAATATAAAGGGTCATCCTTCAATAGGACAGGAATTTTGATGAGTTTTTTTTCTCTTGTCTTGGGCAGTAGATAACATCTACTTAGTCAGCATTGTGCTCACCAAGAGTAATGGATTTTAGTTTCTTGCCAAGTGTTTGGCCAGTTGTCCGCTGGAGGATAATAGGATTAGAGCAGAGCCTGGCAACCACCTGACTGCTTAATCATTGATCATTATTAGATAACTTTGTTAGACATTATATTGTTTATGCTGTTCTTTGATGGTTGCCTCCTGCCCATAGCTGGGATCACAGAAAATTTGCTGAAAGTAAAGCCATTATTCAAGGTTCAAGTTTAAGTTATACTTTTTATCGAAGTATGTATGCGATGTATAACTCTGAGATTCGTCTTCTTTAGACAGCCACAAGACAAAGAAAACAATGGATGCTGTTCAAAGAAAATCATTAAACTCCCCCCACATACAAATGAAACAAATCGTGCAAACAACAGCAAGAACATCAAGCACCCCATGCGCAAAAAAAATCATTCAAACCGTCTCAAGATTGTAATACCACTCCCACCATGTGCAAAAAGCAAATTGTATAAATGGTCACAAGAACATCAAACCCTTCCACCACACACAAAAAAAACTTGCAAGCAGTAACAAGAATATCAACCCCCCCATGTGCAAAAATGAATCGTGCAAACGGTAACAAGAATGCAAGCCCCATGAGCAAAAAAGACAAATCTTGCGAACAGTAGCCAGAATGTCAACCCCCATGCACAAAACTCAAGTTGTGTAAATAGTAACAAGAACATCACGCCCCCCCACGCAAAACACAAATTGCACAAGTGGCAGCAAGAAAGAATTCACAGCAGTAATTAAACACGAGCAGCTACAGATCATGTTATTTTCATATGTTGTAATTTGCTTTATTTCTAGGGCAATTATCAGTCTGAACTGTGACTTACCTTACTTCAGTGGATGAGACATATGCCTGCTTGCCTGTCCCCTGGGAAATGGGGATCTGGCCCTGCAGTAGAAGGAACTCTTTAGAGAGGAAGAAAAATGCTGAGCAAATTTGAGGTGTGGAGCCAAAATAAGGGAATTGGATGAGTTAAACAGTGAGTGTGTTCAGGGACTTTGGAGCAAATGATACCGAATCTTTCAATCTTATACTTCTCTGTTCCAATTATCAATACATTAAAGCAGCATGCCAACCTCATGTAATATTTCCAATAACCAAATATAGCCCTGTGTGTGTCTCTCCTTCTTTTGTTCTTAATTAGCACAAGAGAAATAGGAACGTTATGAGCTAGCACATCTTTAGTCCTGGTAGTCCAATTTTAATGAGAACTCCAGAGAATAAGTTAGCAGACTCGGCTGCTGACTTACAGGCCAGGATGAGTTATCTGAACCAACTGAGGTGCAATGTGATGAAAAATTCACGTGAGGTACAAACATGCATACCTTAAATAAATTGTTCAGTGAGTTGGTAGTACCGTGCAGCTTATATTACTAGCAAGTATACAAGTGGCAAGGTTGGGTGGAGGGGGAGGCGATGAATGAAAACCTGCTTGGGGCGAAGTCCCTGAAAATTGGTCAATGGGCTTTCAAATTTGTTTAGATGGGGAAAATAATTTTCTGCAGGATTTATGTAAAGTCTGCATTTTAATATTTAATATTTAACAGTACAGATTGTGAAACCATATGAAAACAAATATCAGGGTGAGCTCTTTCCATGGTATTGTAAGGAAAAGTTTAGGGGAATGATGCTGATGTTTAAGACTCATGATGGTATAATACTGTGATGCTTTACAACTTGTGCATAATTTCCCAAAGTGTAGTGGTAACAATATGTTGGAGCAGCCGGATGGACAAAATTGATTTCAAATTTTGCTGAAGACAGGTTCTGCAGCATGTTGCAATTTTTAAAATTTTGGTGCAGGGACTTCCGAGGTCCCAAGTGACGTGACTTACAGAAATCTGACTTCGTGCAAATTCTCCCACACATTTTTCAAGCAACTGAAAATAAACTGTTTCATTAATGACTGCTTACAGTTATATTCCATTAATTTAGTTATGGGTAGCGTTTCGGTGACTATTCATTGAATGTAAAGAATTACAGCAAGTCTATGTTGTGTGATGTGTTTCGAGTGGCTATTGAAAATGGACGTTTCTGACTTCAGGAGAAATTGACATCTGGATAATTCTCAGCAATGGAATCCTCAGACAACCTGGGGATGTCCTGTACATATTCAATTCAATCAAGTTTAATTGTCATTTGACCACACATGAATACCCACCAATATCAGTTCTAATCTTTCTTTACAGCTATGATACTATTAATTCAGTATCTTTTATAACCATCCTTCCTTCTTCAACAATGCACCTGTAAACACAGGACCCATTCCCTCACAGTCCTGTGGCAGTGGGACCCCTAACTGGTTACAGAGTTTGTGCAGAGGCTGCATTGTGTCCCTCAGCATGCGCCTGAATGCACATGTTAACAGTTTTCACTTATGGACCTCTTCTTTCATTGAAATGCCAACAAATGTCACACAGGCCGAAGTGCATCTGTTACCAGGTTGATCCCAGAATGCATCCTGGTAGCCTTCTCGTGTAAAAAGATGTTCATAAGTGAACGCTGTTAACTGGTACGTTCTTCCAGCAGCAGCTGACGTTTGTCTTCAGAAGCGGCCCATGGATCACAGAGTTCTCTGTGTTGCAGCTTGTCGGCGGCCTATTTCCAAGATGAAAATGATTTGTGTTATGTACCTCATCCAACTGAATTGCTTCCATTTTATGTCAGAAGGATGTTAAATTCAAGGTGATCATTATGCAGATTCACTGGGCTGATACCAAAGAAAAATTATGGCAAAGCAGGAAGCGGCTGCTAGAGAAACAGATATTAGGTAACATCTGTACAGAGAGAAGCAAAGTTAACATTTCAGTTCAATGATCTTAAATGTGAAATGTAACATGTTAGACTTAGGGCAAGATTTGAAGATGCCAAATAAGCAGGGAAGAGAATGAAGGAAGAGAAGAAGAGATCTATTTGTATTTGTGTGGAAGACAGATGAGAGTAAATGGCAAAAGGACACATCAATTATGCAACAAATTCGGGAAAGAATGATGTAGGAGCCATGCATCTGTTCTCCATCTGTGTTGTATTCTGTATTTATTGTGTTTATTATGGTAACTAGTCACATGAGTGGGGGTGTGGTAAAAGCAAAGGGACTAAGTCAAGTATTTGTGCTTTGCTCCATTCACTAAATGTTCAATAATGCTCAGTTATGCTTAGCTTACTTTTGGGTATACTTAAGGTTCATCGCTTCAAGATTGTGTGTTCCCTAATTGCTAATAAAGGATCGATATATATCCTTGACTTTTGGAGTAATCATTATTGAAGTGAGGGCTTATCATGCAAGTATAACAAATCTTTAGATTTGCCGGCAGCCTCAATTGTTTTAGTTTTGGGTTGGTTTGGTTTGACCACTACAAATTAGATTAGATTAGATTAGATTAGATTCAACTTTATTGTCATTGTGCCGAGTATAGATATAAAGCCAATGAAGTGCATTTAGCATCTGACCAGAAATGCAAAGAATAGTGTTATTTACAAAATAACTGCGAATAAAAAAGTGCGACAGCACACAAATATAAAAATACTGAGACAGTACAATACGGATGCAATACTGCTTAGCGCTGTGATGAGAGGTTCAGCAGTGTCACAGCCTCAGGGAAGAAGTTCTTCCTGTGCCTGCTGCTGCAGGAGCGGAGTCTCCTGTAGCGCCTACCGGATAGGAGGAGAGTAAAAAGTCCATAGTTAGCGTGAGATGCGTCCCTGATAATGCTTTTCACCCTGTCCAAGCAGTGTTTATGGTAGGTGTTCTCAATGGTGGGCAATTAGGTGCCGATAATCCGCCGGGCAGTTTTCACCACATGCTGGAGTGCTTTGCGGTCCGATACGGGACAATTGCTATACCACACTGAGATGCAGTTGGTGAGTATGCTCTCAATGGTACAGCGGTAAAAGTCCGTCAGTATCCTGGGACAGAGGTGAGCTTTCTTGATGCTCCGCAGGAAATAAAGGTGCTGTTGCGCCTTTTTGATCAGGATGGTGGAGTTCAGGGACCAGGTGAGATCCTTGGAAATGTGGACACCAAGGAATCTGAAGCTTGATACATGCTCTACTACAGTCCTTCTATGATGTCCTTCTATGTTGTAAATCTCTGTTCCGATATAACTTTTCCATGTAGTTGCCATTTCTAATGTATTTGAACTTGCAGTGTCCTTGAAAAAAATTTGATTTTAATTCTAAAGAAAAAGAAAAATCCTTGATTTTAAATGTATTACTTGTGAATTTATGCTTTACACTGATGTTTCCCAAAAATGTTTCCTAATCCGATGGTGAAGGTAATTTAATTTTGAATGAAAACAACTTAAGCACGTACAATCATGTTGTGTGTAAGAATGTGACAGCTTGAATTACTAGGACCACCTAGTTAGCTGATGTACAGATATAAGTGCTGTCATAGATGCAGGTGTAGCTACCTAGTCCCTGGTGCCTGTGCCACCATTCATTAAGATCATGGGTAATCTTTCAGCTCAGCATCACTCTCCTGTACTAATCTCAGATCCCATTTGTTCCTCTATATCTAAAAACATGGAAATGACATGTCATCAGAATGCAGATGATTCACAATATGATATGAATTTCCAGTGGCTCCTTTGGACTAAAGTAATGAGCAAGGTACAAACCTCGTGCACAGATTCTTTAATGATTTCATCACAATACCATTCCTTAGCATGTATATTTTATTCTGATGTTTTAACCATTGTTGAGTTGACAAATAACACCGGGCAAAGTGAACCTTTCCAGTTGTGTTTTTGTCCTTAAAATGACTGTGTTGATTCCTAAGCTTTCTGTACTGCATATTTTTCAACACTTTACTTGGCTTTAATGACAAATTAAAGAGGAAGATGGATATTCCTTTGGGTTATTAAAGAATGGAATGCCTCAGTACCTCAGGGACCATATAGATGCAGTACTCCCTGTGGCATTGAGGCATTCACCCCTGAATCTAAGTTTGAAGATTGCACAAAATGCACCTGACACCTCAGAGAAGGCTTGCATTTTCAATCTATGCTTCAGCGAACAGGCAACACTGAACCTCAATGCTTTCTGTACCTCAAAGATATGATTTCGCTGTCAGAATCAAAGAATTCTTTGCTTTAAAGAGATGAAAAATATTGTATCCATTTACATCAAAACACACAAACAACTCTGGAATATCCACGAAGCTCTGAATAATACCACTAGAATCAGAATCCGGTCCAGCATCAGTGATGCATGCCATGAAATTTGGTGTTTTGCAGCAGCAGTACAGTGCAATATATAAAACATTCTCCGAATTACAAAAAATAAGTAGACGGTAAATTACAAAATAAATAAGGGATACAAAAGGGAGCAAAAAAATTGTGAGGTAGTATTCATAGGTTGGTTCATTGTCTGTTCAGAAATCTGATGGTGGAGGGAAACAAACTGCTCCTAAAATATTGACTGAGTCTTCAGGGCCCTCCCTGATGGTAGTAATAAGGAGAGAACATATCCTTGTTGAAGGGGGTCCTTAAAGCTGGATGCCACCTTTGGAGGCACTGCCTTCTGAAGATGTCCTCGAGGCCAAAGTCAATGCTGGAATTGGCTGATTTTGCAACCCTCTTGAGATTTGCTGAGACGGTAATGCAACCAGTTAGAATGCTCTCCACGGTACATCTGTAAAAAAGAAACAGAGTCTTTGGTTACATACCAAATCTCCTCAAACTCCTAATGAAATATAGACAATAGACAATAGGTGCAGGAGTAGGCCATTTAGCCCCTCGAGCCAGCACTGCCATTCACTGTGATCATGGCTGATCATCCACAATCAGTATCCAGTTCCTGCCTTATCCCCATAACCTTTGATTCCGCTATCTTTAAGAGCTCTATCCATCTCTTTCTTGAAAGCATCCAGAGACTTGGCCTCCACAGCCTTCTGGGGCAGAGCATTCCATAAATCCACCACTCTCTGGGTGAAAAAGTTTTTCCTCAACTCCGTTCTAAATGCCCTACCCCTAATTCTTAAACTGTGGCCTTTGGTTCTGGACTCACCCATCAGCGGGAATATGCTTCCTGCCTCAGCATGTCCAATCCCTTAATAATCTTATATGTTTCAATAAGATCGCCTCTCAGCCTTCTAAATTCCAGAGTACACAAGCCCAGTCGCTCCAATCTTTCCACATATGACGGTCCCGCCATCCCGGGAATTAACCTTGTGAACCTACGCTGCACTCCCTCAATAGCAAGAATGTCCTTCCTCAAATTTGGAGACCAAAACTGCACACAGTACTCCAGGTGTGGTCTCACCAGCGCCCTGTACTGCTGCAGAAGGACCTCTTTGCTCTTATACTCAATTCCCCTTGTTATGAAGGCCAGCATGCCATTAGCTTTCTTCACTGCCTGCTGTACTTGCATGCTTGCTTTCAGTGACTGATGTACAAGAACACCTAAACCTCTTTGTGCTTCCCCTTTTCCTAACTTGACTCCATTTAGATAATAATCTGCCTTCCTGTTCTTACCACCAAAGTGGATAACCTCACATTTATCAACTTTAAACTGCATCTGCCCACTCACCCAGCCTGTCCAAGTCACCCTGCATTCTCATAACATCCTCCTCACATTTCACACTATCTCCCAGCTTTGTGTCATCGGCAAATTTGCTAATGTTACCTTTAATTCCCTCATCTAAATCATTAATATATATTGTAAACAGCTGCGGTCCCAGCACTGAACCCTGCGGTACCCCACTGGTCACCGCCTGCCATTCCGAAAGGGACCCGTTAATCGCTACTCTTTGTTTTCTGTCAGCCAGCCAATTTTCAATCCTTGTCAGTGCTCTGCCCCCAATACCATGTGCCCTAATTTTGCCCATTAGTCTCCTATGTGGGACTTTATCGAAGGCTTTCTGAAAGTCCAGGTACACTACATCCACTGGCTCTCCCTTGTCCATTTTCATAGTTACATCCTCAAAAAATTCCAGAAGATTAGTCAAGCACGATTTCCCCTTTATAAATCCATGCTGACTCAGACCAATCCTGTTACTGCTATCCAGATGTGTCGTAATTTCATCTTTTAAAATTGACTCCAGCATCTTTCCCACCACTGACATCAGGCTAACCGGTCTATAATTCCCTGTTTTCTCTCTTCCTCCCTTCTTGAAGAGAGGGTCAACATTAGCCACCCTCCAATCCACAGGAACTAATCCTGAATCTATAGAACATTGGAAAATGATTACCAATGCATCCATGATTTCTAAAGCTACCTCCTTAAGTATCCTGGGATGCAGACCATCAGGTCCCGGGGACTTATCAGCCTTCAGACCCAACAGCCTATCCAACACCAATTCCTGCCTAATATAAATTTCCTTCAATTCATCCATTACCCTAGGTCTTTTGGCCACTATTACATCTGGGAGATTGTTTGTGTCTTCCCTAGTGAAGACAGATCCAAAGTACCTGTTCAACTCGTCTGCCATTTCCTTGTTCCCCGTAATAAATTCACCTGCTTTTGTCTTCAAGGGCCCAATTTTGGTCTTAACTATTTTTCTCCTTTTCACATACCTAAAGAAGCTTTTACTATCCTCCTTTATATTCTTGGCTAGTTTACCTTCGTACCTCATTTTTTTCTCCGCGTATTGCCTTTTTAGTTACCTTCTGTTGCTCTTTAAAAGTTTCCCAATCCTCCGGCTTCCCACTCATCTTTGCTATGTTATACTTCTTCTCTTTTATTTTTATGCTGTCCATTACTTCCCTTGTCAGCCATGGCCTCCCCTTATTCCCCTTAGGATCTTTCTTCCTCTTTGGAACGAACTGATCCTGCACCTTCCGTATTATTCCCAGGCTGCTGATGTGCTGCCTTCATAATTGCATCACTATGTTGGGCCCTGGAGAGGTCTGCAGAGATGTTGACACTCAGGAACTTGAAACTGCTCACCCTTTCCACTGCTGATCCCTCGATGTGGTCCTTCCTGGCTTAAAACAGGATAAATCCTTTTGAAGGGTAACATTGGGTCTATAATAACTGGTTCACTGGTTTACTCAGAACAGGTTCGCATGCTCAATGTGCTACCTTGTCTTGCAGGATAGATGTGCAGATGGCAAATGAGTTTCTGCATAACTAACTGTAAGGTGATAGGAATTAACGTCTGGAATAATGATGTCATAAATTCTTATAAAATCATCAAACTAGGATTCAGGAACTAAGTGATATGTGTGTATTAATGCACATTAATAAAATAGCAACGGTGGTTAATAAGATCATATAAAATCAAACGAGGCACAAATTCATGACTGAATAATAGATAAGGAAATCAGAAAATTTCTGAAACGTAAAAAATATTCCATTAAACAAAACCTGAATTACATTTTGCAATATGGCAACTACAACTGTACTGAGGATACTTAAGCACTGAAAAAAGTATGAAAATGCACTACTGTCTGAGAGTCTTAGGCACATTTATATATGGCTAGGGTGCCTAAGACTTTTGCACAATACAGTACTATATTTGTCAACACGGAGCGAGAGCAAGTTGGTAAACCTGGGGGTCAAAGGATGTTGGGAATGGCAAGCCTGGAGCACGGCAGGAGGGATATGGGGTTGGTGGCAGAGAATGAGTGCCCGGGAGTGCGGGTCGGGGGGAGGGCAGACACACCCAGCCCTGAAACACCAGCCAATGTCATTTGATTCCAAACAATTGGTTTATTGATCATCATAGAATGTCTCTCTGGTATTTCCCACTCCCTCCCTTCTCACTTCCCTTTTTCCCAACCATGATTCCCTTCTCCCCTGCCCCCTTCCCACTTTCAGTCCACAGTAGAGACCCATATCAGAATCAGGTTTACCATCACTCACATATGTCATGAAATTTGTTAGTGCAATACGTAAAATTACTGTACAAAAGTTTTAGACATCTTAGCGATATAGATGTGTCTTAAGACTTTAGCACAGTACTGTAGTTTTACAAAATGCTGGAATTTTTTATTTCTAATTGATAAGGCTTGGTCTCTTTTTGTGAGAAATGAGAATGTTGGTGGTAACCTTTCTGAAGTTCTTTAAAGTTGTAAAGGGGTGAGGGTAGACTTGAAGATATCCCTTTTACCTGCACATATTTTGGAGACTGAAATAAAGACCATAAATAATAAATGTAAAGCAAAAGCCATAAATCCCAAATGAAACTCAGAACTTCACTCATAAAATGGTTCCAGAGTGGAACTCTCTATCACAAGAAATAATTGAACTCTCATTGATGCATTGAAGAGGAAGCTCACATGTGGAGGGAGTGAAGAAATGAGTTTGCTTGAAGGGGAGTAGGAGGAGGCTTGTGTAACATCAGCCTGATAGGCAATATGACTGTTTATCCACAATGCCTTCTGTGTAAAATCAAGTAAAGAAGACTTATGGAATTTGGGAAATTTTGTTAGTGCCTTCATTGTATGCTACTTCGTAGTGCTCCGACTACGTGGTGGGGTATCAATAATTCTTTCTGTGTATTGTATATGTCATGTTGATTACATAAACGAATCTCTGTCGTGTCAAAGGTGTACCTCGGAGGGGACCTCAGTGTCTTTTCAATCTTTTGCAACAGACGGTGAGTTGAAGGAACTGGCTCACCACTCTGGAGTAATGATTGTGCAAATTAGTTGTAATGGCATCAGTGAAGTGACGTGACATTTCCTTATGTAGATTTGACCTGTGCATCCAGTAGGACTGCTCGCATTCCCCTATGAGTTACAACTTGGCCCATCCCAATAGGGGAATGTGAGAAGCCCCCATGGAATCCAACACATTTCCTCCTCATTTCCAACTTTTTGCAAGGATACAGATTGATTATTATAACTTGGCTGTTGGTTGCCTTTATACAACAGCACCACAGGCTTCACTTATTCAAGCCCAGCTGTCTTCACCATCTAGCACCAATCAGTGAGTGGTCCTCTCATGGGCCATAACTTGCTCTTTTTACTGCTAACTGCAGTCCTTTAGCAGCTTCTGACTTGGCAGACCACTCTCCCCAGCCAGTTCTATTCCAGTTATGATTCTGGGCAAAGATTATGTTTTTCTGTTCGTAATGCTGTTGCTTTATTTTCCTGTTGGCTGTGCAGTAGTCTGTTCAAAGCAACAGGAGCGATTTGTGAGTTGGCATGCCATGAAATGATCAGTTATGGTGAACCTGAGCTGTACCAAGTACAGCGATGTTTTTGCCCGTTTGAGCTTCTAAGAAAAGTAAGAAACAACATTCTTGGAAGGAGCAAACTGCTCGTGAGAGGCTGAGAATTTTTTCTTTATGGATAACATTTTCAGAGTTCTCCAAACTTTTCACTATGTTATGCATTCCATTAGCATCAGTCTTGGGAAACGGGCTTAAGTATTATCATCAGGTTCCACTGTTGTATTCGGGTACTCAGTGTGAAAAACAGGGGAGTGTGCAGAATAAGAAATGTGTGTGTCCAGTCAGCCACTTGCCACCTGAATAGTTTGCTGTTCCTGCAATTCAAGAAAGCGTATTTCTATTTTAAACCTGCTCCCCATCCTTTTGTTTCCTGGCTCTCTTCACACTGTCATCTTCTTTCCAGTTGAGCAGGTAGCTGATGGAATATATTTTCCTTTGGCTCTGCACTTTCTGCATTTTCTTGAGCAAATGACATGCTTATTATTTATTACAATGTGGTACTTTGACTTTCAGAGATGCTGTGAGGCAGCAGAGGGGAAAAAAAAGGATGTCTTGGGAATTGGCTACAAAAACAAAATCACGTTCTTAGAGCAGAAAGAAATTACATTGGGTCTAGCCAAAGTGTGCAGAGTTTGTGGAACATGGAACTCATTTAATTGCTTTGAGAATCTATACCACATGCTTCAAGGCCTGCCCTCCATCTTAATTCCTTGTGCCTTTGCTCCTCTTTCTTTCAGACTCCCCTTTTTGAGTCAGGCACTTAACAAGATGTATACTGTATACAGTATGTAGGTATACTTTAAGTATTTTTGGTGTGCTAAAGAGGGAAGGGAGGCAAATGCATCACTGAATTTATCTGATAAAATTAAACTTTGTAAAATTCAACTTCCATTTTCTTCAAAATACTGTTTGCTGACATATTTTCATTTTTCACAAAATGTGTCTTGAAACTATTAAAATGTATGTGGTGTGTACGGGCTGGTTTGGCCATTCCTGCAGCGTACTTGGAGGCAATTCTATTCAGTGGAACTGAGGCGAGGTGAGTGGAGGCAATGCAGACTTCAGCCAAAGGAGCCCAGATCCAGGCCTGAGAGCGAAGAAAGACCCGAGGTTTGATCGATTTAAGCACACAGCCGTATTGAAAAAGTGGGGTACAGGCCGAATTGAGGTGGCAGGACACTACCCCAAGTGCGTATTGAAGAGGCAGGTTCTGGGTCCTAGAGCAAGGTCAGGATAATTTAAGTGCTAGGTCAGGTTGAAAAGGACAGAGTGCCGGGGCCAGAAGCAAGGCACGGGCTGGTTCAATTCACTGCTCTGTGAAGTTTACCCGGCTGCACTCTGAGCTTCAATCTGTTACTCCGCAAGGTTTACTCACCTCTGCATCGAACTGTGGCTGTGGCCTGCAACGATCACAGTGTGAACTCACTTTTGTGAACTTCAGTTCTGAGTGATATTTGCTTACTTTTATCGTTTGCACATTTTTTTCTATTTTTCTGTCTGCATATTGGGTGTTTGACGGTCTTCTTTTGTTTTAATGCATTCTATTTGGATTCTTTGTTTTGTAGCTGCCTGTAAGAAGACAAATTTCAAGATTGTATAAAGTATAAATACTTTGATAATAAATGAACTTTGACTTTTGAACCATATCTTTCAGTCTCTTAAATTGTCCTTTTTGTCAGGAAGGCTGGTAGTATCGTCAAGAATGCCTGCCATTCTGGCCATTCCCTGTACTGTCTCTGTGAGACGACACAGGTGTTTGAAAGCCCAGATTTCCAGACTTAAGAATGGCTT
This sequence comes from Mobula birostris, assembly GCF_030028105.1. NCBI lineage: Eukaryota > Metazoa > Chordata > Chondrichthyes > Myliobatiformes > Myliobatidae > Mobula > Mobula birostris. The sequence goes on along the minus strand of NC_092391.1, from coordinate 31,404,176 downwards.
TTTCGCCACTGCTATCAGGCTTTTGAACTTGTTGCTTCTTTCACATCCCCTTCCCAGTAGCACTGCTGCGTTCTAAATTCTACCTCACTTGATAAACCATTATTATCATTTTAGTATTTCTTTTTGCTCTGCTTCAGATTTCGATAAAATCTACACCATTCTGTATTTATTGTTGTGTTTTTTTTACTACGTATAATGTTTACTCTGAGATTCATACGAGCAAAGAGTTTCATTGCACCCTTGTGTAAATAACAACAAACTTATCAGCATCTGGTAAGAGGGGTAATGAGAGGTTTAAAACTTAAACTGACATTTACATTTTGACCCACAACTTATGATAGAGATGAAAAATATATTTTATGCAAAAGGAAAGTGCTTTCCTAAGATTGAGCTCCCTGAAACTGTGAATGACTTGTACACTGCTGTGACCTTGGACAATAATTTATTCACTGTGAACTCCACAACTTAGTTCCTAATTCTTGAAAAGTTATGTGATTGCTGCCTTTGAAGTGACAAATGAGAAGCAAAGCATTTGGAGTAGGGTGAATTTGTCTTTGTGGCTGAAAAAAAAGTATCTATTTTGTCATCATCACCTACAATCTAGAAAATACAAATGGAATATCTCAGATTCTTTTCTATTCTAACTGTAACAGACACAAGAGAATACTTACCTTTGCTTCCAAATTTGATCTGATGATCCAGTTTCTTTTGTCAGCATAAGCAATTAAAAATCAATTTGTGGTTTTTTTTGCTTTTGAGTAAATGTGACAATTTCTGTGTAGTTTTGTATTGCTTTGAACATGCAACTGAGTACTTCTGGGCTTTACTCCACCTCACAGAGCTAAGCAATTTCTGTCTTGAGAGTCATTCCATGTGCAATACTTCAGAAGCAACCTGAACACAGCTGGATCTCCCCAGAATTGCTCTGGATCAGGACTCCTGAGAAGTAGCCCCCATGTTTAAGCATTAATTATTCTTCTCTCTCCTGTACCATAACCCTCAATCTCCTGAAACTTTGATTGCTTGAATTCCCAGTGGAGACTTCGGGAACCAACCCTGCAGCAATGGCAGGTTTAACTCAAACTAAATGAATGTTAAAGGGTCAAGCAGTTCAACTGCAAAACCTTCACTCATAAAATTGATAAGCTTCAGATCCTAGCATGCTGTGAGAAACCAATTGAATTTATAAATGAACTTTAAAACAAACTGTGAGTAGAATTGAGTGTAGGATTATCCACATGAGACACTATTGACTGACTTTGTGGATACACCAGCTAGGGGAGTAGTTAGAGCCAAAAAGTCATGTGGGAGAGTTTGTTTAAATTTAACCTTCTGTCCTGTCTATCAAACTCCATAGTTTCATTGTCTGAGGTTCCTCTCATAGCCTTTGCTTTTGCACATATTAATACCAAAACTGTTGCTGGGATTAAACCCATTTACTGATTTTTCAGAGGACTGGTAAATCTGGAACTTGGAAAGAAAACATCCAGAACAAAGGCTGTGGGTAATTCTATGCTACCAGAAGTGTAAAAGATTCAAGTGAACCATTGTCTGGATTTACAAATACAGATAGTTATGTGGAAGGTTATGTGAAAGTTTGTGTCAATGACATGTTATGTGTTTGGTTTGGGTACAGAAAAATGTATGTGTTTGGCAGAAAAACTAGGGAGCTTTTTAATGATTCGACTATAAATGTAAGGAAAATGTATGTCTCTGGTATTAATAAACCATTAGCATTCATTAGATTTACTGCTGTGTGAGCTATGATCTGTTTTACCTCATACTGATGGTTTTTGGTTGGATTCAAGAATGATAGTGTCAGAGGAGAGGTTCAACTACCTACTGTTTCATGAGCCCTGCGGGCCTTTGAACCTGTATTTGTTACTTGTTGTCTTATCTAGAGTCATTAAGTCCTTGTGATTTCTGTTTAATCTTATAAAATTTGTTTTGACTTGCACAGGTTTTCCACATAGTGTGACTATTTAAAGCGGCTTCCAATTAAGGCTGATCGCGGGGTCACTATGTCTCTATATGGGAGTCTGCAATTCCTCCACACCTGGATTCAGCCATCTGTCAGCGCATTCTGTGACATACTGGTTCAATTTCCAACCTATTTTTCTCCTATTCTGCCAGTATTGAACTCATAACCACCCCTAGTCCCCAAACATAATTCATTAAGTACCAATATACACTAACCATATGAACCAGCACTTGGTCCATAGCGTACAATATTTTGGCTGTTCGTAGACTCGCTGGACACTTCAAAAGTTCAAAGGTTGAAACGTCCAATTTAATGTCAGATAAATGTATACAATATACATCCTGAAATGTTTTGTCTTCGCAACCATCCATGAAAATAGAGGAGTGCCTCAAAGAATGAACAACAGTTAAATGTTAGAACCCCAAAGTCCCCCCCAGCTCCCCTCCCTCCCATGTGTAAGCGGCAGCAAGCAACACCAGCAAAAAAAGCACCGGCACCCACCACCGAGCTCCCAAGCGTAAGCAAAGCAATGGTAAAGACACAGACTTGCAATTACCCCAAAGACTTCATTTTTCATCCGGTATACGACATACCACAGGCTCTCTCTCTCCCTAATAAGGGAGAAGAAAGTGTCTCTGTTTTCCCTGCGAATGGGGAGACATAACAAACAATTTGCTGGTTTATGATGTTAAAAGTTTGTTATGTCCCTTTTCGCGAGCTCTGTGCCAGAAGATCTCAAAGATCTCGGGTCTCTGGGCACGCAACTGCAGATATCTCGACTCCCCCAGAGACACATGGATCTCCTGCCATGACACCGACCCTCAATCCTCCCACCTCCAGAGCCCTGAGATCCTAGGCTTCCAAATCCGAGCCGGACTCTTAGGCCAAGCCCTTGGCATGCTGAACAATGGCCAGTTGTGAAATCCCGAGAACGGGTCCCATTCCCACAAATCCGAAGTCAGCGTGTAATTCCAGGTCAAGGTCCTCAAAAGAACCCAGAAAGGGAAAAATGAAGAAATTAAAGATGGAAATAGAGCTGTTTCCAAAGACGCAAGCAAAAGAGTTGTCATTTAGCGCCATCATTACTCCGTTCCGCCTCTTCTGGTATACGTAAATATTATGAGAGTACCTGCTTCCACCTCCATCTTGAACACTCATTTCAAGTTACAACCACCCTCTGGGTGGAAAAATATTACTTCCTCAGATACTTGCTAAACCTTTCACTTTTTTCCTCAAACCTCTCCTTAAACTTCTGTCCTCTCGGCCTCAATGTTTGCGAACAACCCACTGAGTGCCCACTTCTCTGAGTGCTCTAGAATTTCAGCCCCAATATATTTTAAGAGATTATGTTTTTATTAAGATATTTCGATGTCAACGTTGTGACCACTCACAATCTACCTTCTCTTCTGCTATGAAGTGTGTTTTCAGTGAAATTCTGTGCAGTTTTCTTGCTCTGTGAGACAGCGAATTAACATCATCCACTAGTATGCGGACACTCAAGTCTATCTAATTTGCTGAGTGTTTCCCACATTTTTTATTTCTATCACACAACACGCTTCAATATCTGTCCTTCTAATCAATGAGATCATGAATGCCCTGTGACCTAACTTCACACACCTGTCAACATCCCATATACCTTAATTTATTTGGTATATAAAGATCTGGGATTTACTCCGATTAGGGAATCAATTACGAATTAATAAAAAACAAAAGCTGCCTCCGTTAATCCTGCATTCAAGGTCCAGGGGACTGCTACCTCCAATATCACTAATTAGAATTAGTCCTTGTGCATAAATTAGAAATCACTAAGAAATGATACTACAGTTGATTAATGCACACAGCATGCTAGAGGAACTCAGCAGGTCAGGCAACATCTAATGGAGCTGAATAAACAATGGATGTTTCAGGCCAAGACCTTTCATCAGTATAGTTGAAGTGTGCAGTGGAAAAATGCACATTAGCTGGTCCAAAGGTCTGATTAAAGACTGGAACTTGCATATTTTTGCCTTTGAAAATGTGCGGAGCATTGCTGTTTTGGTGATGGGTATGGAGGGTTGTGATGAGGAGACAAATCAACAGTCTGTTGCCAGGGTGAATGCTGGACCATCATTGTTTGCTGTAGAGACCTCATAGTCCACTTTGTTCTATATAACTGACTCGGTCACCAAAACAAAATTTAGTTATCTTTAATATTTTAAAGTCCATGAAAAATATCATCTTACTTAGCCTTTTACTGTGAAAATTCTTAATTCAGTGAGAATATTGTGATGTCACAGCCTAAGAAGGAGGGTTTGCAGTTGGTAGTGAAAAATCATCAGGCGTGTTCTGGAAACAAAGTCAGTTTATATTATAGAGCATAGCAGATTGGGGGTGATTTGATAAAGATACACTTGTTCATGAGGGCTATAGACTGAATAAAGCACAGAGCTTTTTTTTCCCCCAGGGAGGAGCTGCAAAAAAGAAGAGGCCATAGTTTTGAGATCAGTGGCAAGATATTTGAAAGGGTATTCAGGGGTATCTTCTTCAAGTGAAAGGTGAAGCATATTTGGAATGAGCAGCCAGAAATTATGGTTGAGGTGGACACAGATTTGTAACATTTAAAAGACATCTGAATAAGTACATAGATTGGAAAAGTTTACAGGCCTATAGCCAAGCACAGGCATATAAGGCTGTTTATGTAGACAATACAGTTCAGCATGGACAAGCTGAGCCAAAGCACCTGGTTTAATGCTGTTTGACTCGATGGCAGTCTGTTGTAAACTGAGACAGATTTATTAGTTTGCCAAGTGACACTTCATTGCACTATTGATGAGTGGTTGCTGGGCCGATCCAGAGTCAACCATCCTGCTGTTTAGTTGCAGTTGCACGTAGAGCAAATCATATTAGGCAAGCAGGTTTCCTTTCCTAAAGGACATGAGAAAACCGTAGATTTTTGCAGTCTTGTCAAGTTGATTGTCATGTACACTAGCACAGTGAAACACACTACAATGAAAAACTTCCTTGTAGCAGCATCGCAGGCACGTAGGTACAGAAATCTCATTACTTGATGCTCACTTTGGTTGTTGTTAAGTTTGTATGATCCAAATTTTTATTTAATTAACTGAATTTACATTCTGCACTGGCTCTGAACTATCAGGTGGTTCCCTAGACTTGGTATTATTCGTCCAGTAAGAAAAGCATGATGAAATTGTTTCATGGAAGATAAATGTGGTAAACCATGTATATATGTTGTAACTCGGTTACCTGTCTGGACACCCCTCTTCTGACTGCCCCTGTGGCTCCTCCCACAGAATCCTGTATAAAGGTGTTCGTCTTGCCCCTCCCCCCCTCAGTCTGGGGGCAGACACTCACTGTGGAGGTCGTATTGTACAGCGAATAAAAGCCTTTCAGTATTTTACCAAACCTCAGTCTTTTGGAGTAATTGAAGGTGCTTCAATAAACACATCATTGTGGAGAACCATAGCCTTATTTTTTTTTCTATCTGCAACTGTCTCAGTAAAAAAAACTTTCCTTAGTTAACTTTCCCAAATTCTCTCTCATTTCAGTAGTGTGGTTGAGAATCCTGTGGCTAAGGTTACAATAAGTTTACATGGTGCCTGAACAACCCTCAGGCCAACCCACGAATACTCATGCCTTGGTTTTCCAGTGAGCTGCCGAGATTTCAGGAGGCACATCTACTAACATTTACAAACTATAATGGAGATAATGAAACAGAAACCTCAAGGAAGGGTCAAATCAGAGTTAGAAACACTATTGCCAGAGCAGACCTGCTTGCCTTGGGGGAACACAAACAAAATGAATGGAAAAATATATGCTGGAACATGTGGCATTTGTTACCTGATGCTGTGCTAATGATCCAGTGAAAAGAAATGTCAGCTTTCAATCAGCTTTGTGAGGAATGCGTCCTGATTGTGAATTCTGATGCATTACTCATTCCCAGTACTGACGTTTTGTCACTTTCCAACGCATTTCTTTTTGAATTTCTTTTTAAATAATGAATAACTCTGAAGAGTAAGGAGCACTTGGGATGATCTTTCCATTCACAGGAATTACAAAATACGAGGTTGACAAATTATGATTCCACTCTCAGAACCGACTCAGGAGCCTTGTGTTGCTGGACCTTTCAAAAATGGACATAATTTTCTTACGTTGCATCTGAAAGAAAACTTACAAACTGTGTGCATTTATGATGCCTTGAATAGTTATTTTCAGTTGATCAGTTTTTAAAAATTTTTAAGTGTGGATTGAACAATGATCCATGGGGCGGCACGGTAACATAGTGTTCATCACGATACTTTACGGTATAGGCAAACTGGGTTCAATTCCCGCTGCTGCTTGTAAGGAGTTTGTATGTTCTCTCTGTAACCACATGGATTTCCTCTGGGTGCTCATGTTTCCCCCCACAGTCCAAAGGTGTACCGGTTGGTAGATTAAGTGGTCGTCATAAATTGCCCTGTGATTAGCTGAGGATAAAATCAGGGGTTGCTGGGCAGCATGACTCAAAGGGCTGGAAGGGCCTACTCCATGCTGTATGTCAATAAATAAATATTTTAAAAATGGCACCGAAGTACTTTTAACAGATGAGAAAGAATAATGGCCGCATGTAAAGCCTTTTAGGAAACACCAATGTGCGCTCAAACATGTCACTAAAATGAAATAACCTTTGCTCTTTTGTGCAGTATTTTTCTCACCTTTATCACTTTCAATTTACCTCTGGTAGGAATTGTTATTGTTACAGAAAGTGAGCATCCTCAGTCAATGGTATTATATTTGGTCCTTCTTTTAGAATTCAACAGAGCCTAGGCTTGACTATCTATTACGGTACACTTGCCTTTCATGCCATGTGGACAATGTGACAGATTTCTCTTGCTCTCTTTTGAGTTGAGCACATTTATCTTCTATTCAGGTCAGAGATAGCAGTCGTTTTTCACCATCCTTTTACATCTGAAGCCTTATTTTGACTTTGGTATAGTTGATATATGGTATCAGGGAAGAAGATTGCAGGACACAATTAAACTGCAAGTTTTATGTTAGTTATTATGCTCAACTCCTTATTTCCTCGCTTACTCATTGCTATGAAGGAGTGAAGAATTAATTAAATGAGTGATACTCAAAAGATGTAGGTGAACTGAACAATATACAGTAGTACTTATTTAATGAAACATCAGACACTTTAACATACTGAGTCTTATTCAGAACCCCATCACCAGAAAATAAGTAGCATACGGCATTGCCAAATTGATTTCAAATTGATTTTACAATGACTGCCTGCTTGATATTTGAAAGAAGTCTGATGCTTATTGTACAGAGACAATAGGTGCAATAATTAAAATAAAGATGGAAATGTGAGGTTTCACCTGCTGTTTATTTACTTTGTTGTAAGTTTTGCAGAGCTTGTGAAGATGCATCAGGAAATTAATATCAGGAGCAAAAATATTCAAGTGTGAATAAACTGTAGGTGGTTTGTAAAGCACATGTGCTTTTTTTTATTGGTCTTGAAGCACTGAAGTAATTTTTCAGGAATGAAACAACCACGCTGAACTATTGCCGATTAATGTGTATCTATTTATACATTCAATTTACACATAGCTTTTAATTCTTTGCTTTTTAAGGACACTTCTCATGTGAATGCTGGAGTTTCCTCATTATCCAGTGCTTATGCTACATTGAATCAGAATCAGGTTTAGTATCACCAGGTTTAATATATATATTAAATAAGAAGTGCAAAATAAAGTAGTGAGGTAGTGTTCATCGGTTCAATGTCCATTCATAAATTGGATAACAGAGGTCATTGAGTGGAGGTCAGCCTCCTGTACCTCCACTCTGATGGTAGCAATGAGAAGAGGGCATGTCCTGGGTGATGGAGGTCCTCAATGATGGATTCCGCCTTTTTAAAGGTGCCCTGGATGCTACAGAGGCTAGTGCCCATGATGGAGCTGACTGAGTTCACAACTTTCTGCAGGTTCTTTCGATCCTGTGCAATAACTCCCCAATACCAGATGGTGATGCAGCCATTCAGAATGCTTTCCATGGTACATCTACAGAATTTTGCAAGTGTCTTTGGTGACATACCAAATCTCCTAAACCTCCAAATGAAATTTGCCGCTGAAATATGCTGCTGATGTGCCTTCTGTTTAACTTCATCAATATGTTGGGCCCAGGAGAGATCTTCATAGATGTAACAGGTATGTGATGACTACATATAAAGCAGTAAAATGAGCAGTAATTATTTTTTATGTATTTAGAGTGTATGCAGTGTTAACAATGCCAGCATTTACTGTTTGTCCCTTCTTGGCCTTGAGGAAAATGGTGTTCGGTAGCCTCCTTGAATTGCATCAGCCTTTCTGGTGATGGTCAATCCAGGATACAGTTAGATTTACCAGTGAGGTAATGAAATATTATTGAATGTGCAACACCATGGGAAAATGGCAGGGAGTACTGTCTTCATGCGTTTGATACCTTTAACCACTTTGGTGGGTGTTGGACTTGGTCAGTGTCAACGGGATAGCCTCTCTTTAACTTGCTCTAGTCTGTCCTGTATTCTACCCTGAGATTCATTTTCTTTGGAGGTGTTCACAGTAGAACAAAGAAATACAATAGAATCAATGAAAAATTACACAAAAAGACTGACAAACAACCAATGCACAAAAGAAGACACACTGTGAATACAACAATAAATAAATAACTAAATAAATAATACTGAGAACAGGAGTTGAGAGTCCTTAAAAGTGAGTCGATAAGTTGTGAAATCAGTTCAGGTTTGAAGTGAGTGAAGTTGTCCAGTTAAACTGCAGGTCCCATCAACTTCAATTATGTAAAGTTAATTTTTATTAATTTTGTTGTGAATTTTCAATCAATACTATAATACAAAACATGGGACCCCTCTGGGTGTTAAATTGAATGTATGAATTCCAGCTGTGTTAAGAGAGCTTATTATTTTGTTTTATTTTATTTTGAGATACAGTGTGGAACAGGCTCATCTGGCCCGACGTGCTTCACCTCCCAGAAGACCATCTACTTAACTGTAGCCTAAACACAGGACAATTTACAATAACTAACTAACCTACTAACCAGTATGTCTTTGGACTGTGGAGGAAACCAGAGCACCCGGAGGACCCTGAGCAGAGGACGTACAGATGGCACTGGAATTGACCTCTGAACTCTGATGCTCTGATTAATTTGCTGTCTGTTTTACTGCTTAGTGATTTGCTGCAAATATATCAGGATGATATGTCTGTATGATAATATTCCGAATATGTATTACAATTTAATGCAATTTTTGTTCACATGTAAATCTGTGGTCTTTGACGTCTCACAGAATGCGGAAGGAGCATATCAATGAAGTACATTTCCAGTCGCCCATCACTTTCACAGTGACTGTGGTGTACTGAGCATTGTAACTTCCATTACCAAGTGTGCAATACTCTTTCAATTCAACGTTCAATTGTACCATCTGTCAATATGGTTGGATAGATAAGGAATACTTGAACAAAAAGTTGTCTAAGTAGGAAGATTTATCTCTGGCAATTGACAGGGATGTAATATGACAGTATTGGGAAGGATGTTGAATTTTGTGCTGGAAATTAGATTAGCGCTTGCAGGCTAATTGTACATTTTTTTATTTTGGGGCTTAGGCGCTGCACTCTTGCAATAATCTTTTGTAAGTCTTGATACCTAAGCACTGGTTTGAGACACGATGAGTTTATGTGGAAATTCATCTCAGAGGATAATCAGCTTGTCGTGGTGGAGAGGCTTGTGAGTTTCTGAGATCCCAGGAGTGGTGCTGGTTGGAGTGTCACCATCGGGAACTTAGCTCCTGGTAGAGTCATCCATGGTGGTAAGGTCAAGGGGGAGGTCCCAGACAACAAATGATCCAATCAAGAACTCAAAGGTGAAGGGAAAGATTCCAGACAACAAACGATCCAAACAAGAGCTCATCGGTTGTGTTTGTGAAAGATGATGACACACCATAATGGCAGTGAAGGCTGAGGAGGGATGCAGCTTTGAAGAGTCCCCAGTCATCCTGCATTGCATCCCAATGGACCCTGATCCTGATCTGCTTGTGCATCATCCTCCTCACATTGAACAAAGACATTCGCAGGCATTCTCCATTAATGGAATTCACCCTAACATCTTGGATATGTTAGGAGGGAGGAGAAGATGGCGGCGCGATGCAGTGCGCACGGCCACTCTGGAATGATATCTGTATTTGTTAAGTAGGATGCCTGCACAATCCTGATTTGATGGAGACAGACGGGAGAAGCACGGAGGAACACCTGGAGAAACTTCTGAAATGCCTGCTTTGCTGCCACTGTTACTGTGTGATCGAGAATCTCCGGAGGGGAAGGCCCCAAATCCTCGGCTTTGCCTTTTGCTTGGCAGCTGGGGCCGGGGTCGAAGGCTCGGCAGAGATGGTGCTCGGTGTCAGAGGGCTGGTCGGAGGCTCGAAGTTTTCGGATGGACTCAAGTCAGCTGTGGTTGGGTGCTTCCAGGGTGCTGCATCGGCAAGTTTGCGGCGCTGGAGGTTCATGGCAGGGAGAGTTTTTCTTCCTTCTACCGTCTGTGTGAGATGTTAGGACTTTCGAGAGACTTTGAAACTTTTTTTTTACTGTGCCATGGTCTGTTCTTTATCAAATTATGGTATTGCTTTGCACTGTTGTTACTAAATATTATAATTATGTGGTTTTTGTCAGTTTTTCAGTCTTGGTCTGTCTTGTGTTTCTGTGATATCATACTGGAGGAACATTGTATCATTTCTTAATGCATGCATTACTGAATGACAATAAAAGAGGACTGCATGTCCTCATAATCTAATCTAATGATCTAATCTAATATGTGCATCCTGGTCACACTACTATGTGTAAATTGTAACAATACCCCACTGTAGACATTGATTGGAGACATCCAGCCATCAGACTGCCACTCTGAGAAATGGGAGCAGATATTTTAGTTTAGAGTTAGGACAAGGGTGTACAAATTGTAAATTAGTGCCTGGTCGCAGTGCTGGAAGAGAAGTGGCAAGGCTGTAACTGATATATGGGACCAGGCGGAAATGATATAACAACTTGGAGAAACTGCAGGCCATAATGATGTATACAATTGCCATGGAGATTAGAGGCTAAAAAACAAGTCCTGGACACTCTGTCAGGCATGTGTTAAGAGAATGAAGCAAAGGTGAAAGCTACATGGCCACTGTTGTGATGGTATTGGTTTTTCTGTCTGCCAAGTTCTGAATTCAAACAAGGGTCATATGTCCTCTCCAATAGAGATAGCAACAGATGCCCTCACTAAAGGGAGGTTATACTGTAGCGACCTTCTCTTCAAAGGCTAGATCACTTCCTGTTTATCCTTCATGGTGAGTTTAGCTGCCAATACCGACCATTTGAGCGGTGGACCCCTACTCCCTAACACGGAGGAGATACTTCCAGCTACCAAATAGTTTTAAACACAGTACTTTTATTTATAGTCATACCCATTCAAATTTAGATATAATTCTTAAACCACATTTAAAACTCACAGAGGATTTCAATCTTATAAGCGATTTCCAAATTAAGAAATGATCTCTAAAACACAAAGGATTTCCAAGACACAAATGCAATTCCTATCAGCTTGTACAATCCCAATTATCTAAAAAAACATAACTACAGGTTGCAGACAAACTAGTTGCCTATAACAGAAATCAAAGTCAGAGGAATGGATTCTATTCACCCCATCTTTCTGTCATTCTTCTTGTTCCTTGACAATTCCTAACAAGCCTGACTGCTTTCTTATGTTTATGCTGTTTTTTCTGCTACTTGGTAACTTTACACGCTTGCAATTTTTCTCAGGTACCTTTGCTGGGAAATTTACACAGTCTAAAAGTTTTTCGGAACAGAGATCCCAGGCATGAAAAATTAATGCTATGATTAATGCTATGAGGGCTGACTCTCTGAGAACACAGATCTCGCAACTATTGATAGATCAGCTATTTGATGTGCTAAGTGATAGTATCAGTCTATTCTGCAAGCTTCCCTGAACTAAATAACTTAAGACAGTGTTGTCTGGTTTGATGCAAGCTTAATTAACATAACCCAATTTTCTCACACTGCATTTCTTGAGCAGTCCACCCCATGCTGTTTGCCAGAAGCCTGTGTTCTCTAGTACTGCTAGTTTGAAAAGCTGTTCTTTTAACTTCAGATTGAGTATTGTTTGCAATTTATATGAAGAACTGAAGACTGGTCTTGTTTATGAGAGGAAGCTGAGTAAGGACTATTGGCTGGGAGTTTAATTTTCTCCAGAATAACTCATTGACCTCAGGAAGAGTCATCTGCTGAGTTGGAAAACTGAGATTGGTAAAAAGACCACTAGCCCTGGATAGTGAATATCAATCACACCATACCTTGTCCCCGTAGTTGTGTGACAAATCTAGCGGGAGCTGAATTAAATAGAATTAGCCTTGAATTGTTGTCAGTGGACAATTGATGACTAGTGTGGACTCAATAGGGTGAAGGGTGTGTTTCCCTGCTGTATGATTCTGTTTTTAAGACATTGAAGGGCGTGTGTACAATAAAGAAGACAGGAATATCATTGTTCTGAAGAAAATTACATTGGGAGAAAACAAACTAGTCTGTGATCAAGCTTCAAACTCAGGGTACACTTTAGAAGTCATCCTTTGGGCATCAGTCACTCATATGCAGGCCACTTGATGCTATGTATAATGAATGCAGAACTAAATTAAGGGCCAAAAATCCCTTTTGGTAAAAGCAGTGATTGTATGTGTCATGGTAGATATCAGCAGCTCTGAAATTTTTGACATTTTGAGTCAAAACACTCCATTAGGATAATTTTTTAGTTAACCTCAGTTAAAAGAATATATACAAGGAAAACTGGCTGAGAATGTGTTCAAAAAGGAGAGGTGGGGCTAGCAAATGAATGGAGACAGGATTGGAGTCAAATAACATTTTGGAACATGAAATCTTTGGCCTTGCTGCTAATATAAATATTTATTAGAATGCCCATCCTGAGCCTAGATATGAGAGTTTGGTCAGGTTTCAGACAGAACTTAGTCACATGCTGAGTTTGTGATAGGAACCGAACAAACTCAGAGTTTTTAAGTTATATTCTCAGGGGAAAGGGAGACAGGAATGGCACTGAAAATGATTTATGAAGTACATAGATATAATTATAGAATCATAGAGTGTAAGAGGCCTTTCTGTCTGTCATCTCCATGCTAATCATCAAATAACTGTCTATGCTATTCCAGTTTATTGACACTTGGGTTTGTAACTTTACACGTGATGACAACTCATATACTCATCTTGATATTTTGATATTATGAAAGTAACTGTCTGACCTGTCCACACAGGTAGTGCATTACAGAATTCAGCCATTCCTTCAGTGAAGCATTCTTCATCATTCCCTTTCTAAATGAATGGATACCTCTTCTCTGGAGAAAGGCATCTGAGTTTGTATCCATCCATAAAGTTGATTCCCACCTCGATTATCATGTATTGTAGTGGTCACCAACCTTTTTAAGACCAAGATCCCCTACCTCGACCTTAGTGAAAGGCAAGATCTACCTACTACATCGTTCAGAGAAAAAGCAACTCAGATTTTACTTCCAATTTGAGGCCTTTTATTTGGACTAATTGTATTTGAATTACACAAAATACTTTTGTCAAACTTTCAAATTAATTCAAACAAGAAAACACTGTAACTAGCATATCAAACAGGCCATAACTGTCTTTCTTTAAGAATATTACAATACTTCACACCTTTAGTTCTAAGTTTCATTATTTAATTTTACTTGAACACGAAAAATAAATGAATAAAAATTGACTGTTGCACTCAGTGTGATGACTGGGGCTGAATACTTTCTGCTAGTTCCCTGAAATTTGGCTCATAACTACAGACTGAGAGGTGTCTGTCAGTAAAACAGCTCCTGTACTTAAAATTAATAATTTAATAATTTTCATCTATGAAAATGCAACTTCACATAGATAAGTTGACCCAAAGTAGACAGTGACTTTTAGTGCTATAAAACCAACATGCACACCCTGCATTGCTGGGGCCCCATCAGTAGTAATTGCCACCAGTTTATGAATGGGGGTGTCATTTTCACGGACATATATTTAAAACTCATTGTAAATATCCTCACCTCATCTTCATTGCAAAAGAGTGAGGACATCCTCCTTTGTTGTAAAATCCTGGAAAGCCATTCTGACAAATACAAGCTGAGCTTCTTGCATTACATCCAGGGATTCATCGAACTGTAGTGAAAAATATTCACAGAGTGACAAGTCGATCCACGTCCTCTGACAGTGACTCTACCCTCCTTGTCACTGTTGCAGGGCCAAGCGGTATATTATGTATTGCGGTTGTGATGCCGTTTTTGTTTTTAAAGTCATTAAAAACAGTCTCTGCGGTAATGGACATTCCTTCCTTGAATAACTCGCCATCTGTAAAAGGCTTCTTGTGTTCAGCCAAAAGATGACTTACACGAAATGATGCTTCAATAGCAACCTTCTTTTGAGCAGCATGTTTGTGAAAAACGATTGCTGGGCCTTCAACACCGATTTCAGCTCCTCGACTTTCTAGGCATGAATTGCGCTCCTTGGGGGGTTAAAGTTAAAGTCAGTCCCGAGCCTTGTGATCCATCAGGCCGGTGCTTATGCCAGTTTCTGTGGTGATTGCCAATTGCGTCTCCTCTGATCTGGGCCGACATTTACGTGCCGGGCGGCACCTAATTAATTAGATTATTTATTTCGGCTTTTTTTCTTAAAGACGTGCTGGGTGGGTTCCAGATACTGCTGCACCCCTGCATGCCTCGCAGACCGGTATCGGTCCACGGCCCGAAGGTTGGGGACACTGCCGTATATTGATGTTTGCGACAGTCTGTACTCTTATTTAATCTAATTGGACACTTTGATGCAGCACAAGCTACGCTGAAAACGCAGTGCATGGCGGGGGAACTACACACATGCACACTGGGCAGAAAGAACGGAACTAAATCCCCGCAACCCGGAAACAATCGCTCTTTATAAACAACGTTCAATAGCAAAAGTATTGCTAAATTACCATTATCCTAATTAGTATTACTTATTTTTATAATGCTCACATTACAACAGTATTTGTGTATTTATTTTTGATTTTTTTCGGGATCTACTGGGAAAGTCTCAAAGATCGACTGGTCGATCGACGGGTTGGCAACCCCTACTGTATTGCGTTGTACTGCTGCCGCCATGTTAATAAATTTCACAGCATTTGCTGGTGATACTAAACCTGATTCTGATTCAATGTTTTGGAAACAGTTTCTCCTCCTCTGCCACCAGTTTTCTGACCAGACCATGAACTTGTGAGCACTATCTCACTGTTCCTCTTCTGCCCAACATATTCATTCATTTATTTTTAATTGTAACTTATTGTAGTCCGTTATGCTTGCATGGTACTGTTGCCACAACACAGCAAATTTCACAATTAATGTCAGTGTCAATAAATCTGATTTGGATTCTGTTTCTGAGGAATTTAAGGGACATGGAAACAAACTGAGGATTAAAATGAACATGGATCATACAGCTTTTATATTTGGAAACACAAGAGAATTGTGTTGCTGGAACCTGAAGCCACAAACAAACAACAGGAGGAACTCAACAAATAAGGCAAAATACGTAGATGGAAATGGACAGCCATTGTTTCAGATCAAGTCCCTTCATCAGAAGTGGAAGGTAGAGGGGAGAAAGCCAGTATAAAGTGATGAGGGCAAGGGCTGAAATGGATGCATTCTTCAACCTTTCTCCTCATGTCTTCATACACATCAGAAAGGGTCTTGACCATTTCCTCTGCATATGCTGCCTCACCCACTGTGTTCTTCCGTTTGTTTATTTGTTGCAGCCTTTATACTTGGTGTAATTCCTAGTTAGTACCAATATTTAATATTGTCTGAATTCAGCAAAAGAGCCAACATCTAAATGAGTATTAGCTCAAAGCAACATTAATATTCAGAGCCACCTGGCCTACTCTGTAAACTTTATGCAAGCAAGTACTTTCCTTGTACCCTGGTGTAGATGACAACGGACTAATCTGAATGGAAATCCACTCCTTTTGAATCATGTCCCTGAATCACCCAGAATCTTTATGATCTCCAAGCCCCTCAGTCAGAATGAAAACAAAGAGAACGTTGTCCTATTCGCAACAACTAGGGATGGGCAATAAATGCTGGCTTAGCTGGTGACAGCCACATCCCACAAGTGAATAAATAAATATGCTGATGATATTAAATCTGATTCCAATTCTGCTTCTGAGCTCTGTTTTCCTATTTATTTTCTCATTCACAACCCTGTTCTTCTCAAATTAGCAAATACTTTGTGGTGTAAGAAAGACAAACTCTAAAAACTGCTCCACAACTAAAACTGGTATGTTAATGTTACAATAACAAAGGCACAGTCATTCCAACAGAATATTTAATGGATTGGCATAAGCAAACGAAGTTAGGTATTATTAATCATTCTTATCTGCATAATACAAAACAAGTAAATGTGATGGAGGATAGCTCAGAACAGTGAGACATACTTAAGAACACTCAATGAATAAAGATTTCTCTTAAATTTCTATTTACTTAATGCTCTTTGATTGGCTTACAGCAAGCCCTGCAATTATAATGAAAGCACATTTTCAAATGAGGAAGAATTAACAATTATGATAGTTCTGTGTGAGAAAGTGGGTTAAAAACTATTTACAGTCCAACCAACTTGGATTCAAATTCACCCTAAACTAACTGGGCAGATGCTAAGAAATAAAAAAAAAAAATGCTGGATCTGTAATAAATAGAAACAGTTTTAAGTTAGTCCTTGATCAACACAAGCCAATCATCTAACCTAACCCATCATTTGAATGGAACATGAACTAACTTATTGCCAAGTAAATTCACAGGCATAACTATGGTTTAACATTACCGACATATGTCGTGAAACTGATTAACTTTGCCGCAGCAGTACAATGCAATACATGTTAATAGAGAGAAGAATAAAATAAATTACAGTAACTGTATAAATATTATTAAATAGTTAAATAGGTAGTAAAAAAAAAGGAAATAAAAAAGTGGTGAGGCAGTGTCATGGATTCAATTTCCATTGAGAAATCACATGGCCGAGGGGAAGAAGCTGTTCCTGAATCATTGAGTGTGTGCCTTCAGGCCTCTGTATCTCCTTCCTGATGGTAGCAATGAGAAGATGGCATATCCATTTGTGGTGGGGGTTCTTAACGATGGACACCACTGTTCTGAGGCATCACTCCTTGAAGATGTCCTGTTTATTATGGAGGCCAGTGCCCATGATGGAGCTGACTAATTTTACAACTTTCTGCAGCTTACTTTGATCCTGTACAGTAGCTCCCCCATGCAGCCTGTGAAT
The DNA here is from genome assembly GCF_030028105.1 of Mobula birostris. NCBI lineage: Eukaryota > Metazoa > Chordata > Chondrichthyes > Myliobatiformes > Myliobatidae > Mobula > Mobula birostris. The sequence goes on along the minus strand of NC_092391.1, from coordinate 31,386,809 downwards.
GAGAGTCTTCAGGCTCCTGTATACCCTCCTTGATGGTAGTAAGAAGAAAAGGGCATATCCTCGATGGTAAGGATCCTTTATGTGGATGCCGCCTTCTTGAGGCACTATCTTCTGAACTCTGTCTACTTTTTCTGCAGGTTTTATGTTTTAAAACCTTTAAACAAATGCATGTGTATGGGCCAAAACAAAGATGATAGTGGATTGATTCATCACATCTTAGAGCTTTGGAATTTATTTGCCTCACTTTTGCATGGGTTTGCCTCTCACTCCATTTAGATCTCCTGCAGTTAATTATCCTTATGAGTTTTTATCAGAATTCCCTCCTCCAAGTTAATCCTAGAAATGCTTCAGAAACGATGTGCATGTTATCCATTAACTCCATCTCTTTGGGTATTCCAAATATTGATGAATAGCATCAGATATCTGCATTCTCTACAAGAGTCTTAACAATTTAAAAGCATGAAGCCAGTCTAGTTTACAAAGTTTGTTGGATGCATAATGGGCATCTAGTGACCAGTTTGCTATATTCTATTAACAGGTCAGTTCAACTTCATTCAAAACATGATACTTCAAAGTTAAATCTTTCCCTACAGCTGGCGAAACTGCTGCGGGGTGAATTGTTAAAAAGCTTGCCTGCCGGCTATGTTGATAATTACTCTGGATTGGAAATACAAATGCAATCAATCTCCTTAAAAGTAAAAATTGAGACATTTAATCTTGTAATATTTCCCTTTTGTTTCCGAAGGGATAATTTTCATTTATTGCGTTTTATATTTATAGAATCATCTTTCTCTTCTGATGCCAAGTGCATTAACAGTCAGTTGAGGGTACATTTGTACCTTTGTCAGTGACATATCTATAATTTGTGGATGATATTCAGGCTTTAATTCAGACCAAATGCTTCACAATTAATTGGATTTATCATTGTGGTGTTTCAGAATTGACTAGTCTAACATCCAAGTATAACGATCGATTATGTTTGGGTCGCTGGAGGGAGCTTTTAGGTGAAATATTCTAACTTTGATTCAGGGATGATTTTCGGAGTGAATGTGAGTGGAAATGTGAAATTGATTTTGGTTTTAATGGGAAGAGACTTGTAGACCAACTCAAGGTATCCAATAAATTGAGTTAACATTTTGATGTAGAAAGATGGAAGTCCAATGTATTATGCTTTGTCTAGATCTACATTAGGAACAAACTGAGTAACAGAATCAAATTTGTGCTATTTGCCTGAACTGGATGTAAAACCAACAGAAATTATAGAGCATTAATGTTCAGAAAAGATAGCTTTTGATTTTAATTTCAAAGGCATTTCACCAATAATCTTTTTGAAGCATACAAGATCTGCTGTGACACCAGATTTTTCCACTACTGGACCTTTTTTTTCAGAAATTGGTGAATATCTGGAATTCTCTAACATGGGGGCTGGACCATTGCGGGTATTTAGATAGTAAGATAAACTTTTGAAGGATCCAGAAATTGAGGGCTACAATGAACTGTCATAGAACAGGAGATGAGTTGTGGGGCAAATAAGGAAGAATGACCTTAAACATGGAGGTAGGTTTCATTAGCCAAATGGCTTATTCTTGCTCTTATTTTCTTAAGTTCAATGGCACAGCAATTTAGTGATGCTACATCTTCCTCGTAACTACAGCACATACACAAATGCTGAAGAGCCTCAACAGGTCAGGTGGCATCTATGGAAGTGAATAAACAATTGATACTTCGGGCCAAGATCCTTCCCTATAACTATTAAATTATTTAAAGATATCACATGATTACAGGCCCTTCTGGCCCAATGAGTCCGTTCTGCACAATTACACCCACATAACCAGTTAACCTACTAACCTTTATGTCTTTGGAATGTGTGAGGAAACCAGAGCACCTGGAGGAATCCTACATGGTCATGGGGAGAACATACAAACTCCTTCCAGGCAGTAAACCTGGGTCACTGGTGCTGTAATAGCATTATGGTAATTGCTGTGTGACTGTACCGCACATAACTTTTCTAGTATTCTCTTCAAGACTTTTACATCCTGTTCTTCGACTACAGTTCAGCATTCAACACCATAATTCCATCGAGGCTCGACAGGAAGTTTAGGGACCTCGGCCTTGACCCTGCCTTGTGCAGCTGGATCCTGGACTTCCTGTCAGATCGCCGGCAAGTGGTAAGTGTCGGCTCCCTCACCTCCACCCCTCTGACTGTCCACACAGGAGCCCCTCCGGGCTGTGTACTAAGTACCCTCCTTTACACCCTGTATACCCATCACTGTGTCACCACCCACAGCACTAATCTGTTAATTAAATTTGGCAACAACACTACATTGATTGGCCTAATCTCAAACAATAACAAGGTGGCCTACAGGGAAGAAGTCATCTAACACGGTGTCAAGAACCTCAATCTCGCAAAAACAAAGGAGCTGGTTGTGGATTACAGGAGGAATGGAGATGGGTTAATCCCTATTGGCATCAAAGGATCTGGGGTTGAGAGGGTAAACAGCTTTGGGTTCCTCGGCATCCACGTCACCGAGGGTGCTCTGTACACACCAGCAGTGCGGCAAAAAAGGCACAACAGCACCTCTTTTACCTCAGACAGTTGAGGAAGTTTGGTATGGGCCCTCAGATCCTAAGAACCTTCTACAGGGGCACAATTGAGAACATCCTGACTAGCTGCATCACTGCCTGGTATGGGAACTGTACTTCCCTTAATCGCAGGACTCTGCAGAGTGGTGTGGACAGCCCAGCGCATCTGTAGTTGTGAACTTTCCGTGATTCAGAACATTTACAAAGACAGGTGTGAGAAAAGGGCCCGAAGGATCATTGGGGACCCGTGTCTCCCCAACCACAATCTATTCCAGCTGCTATCGTCGGGGAAATGGTACCGCAGCATAAAAGCCAGGACCAACAGGCTCCGGAACAGCTTCTTCCACCAGGCCATCAGAGTGATTAATTCACACTGATTTGAGTGTATTTCTATGTGTTACATTGAATGTTCTATTTATTATAAATTATTATAAATTACTATGATTGCACACTGCACATTTAGACAGAGACGTAACGTAAAGGTTTTTACTCATGTATGTGAAGGAAATAAGACATAAAGTCAATTCTATTCAATTCCTTATTAAATTCTTAGCAGAATGGAAATCTGTAAAATTAAAGGAATTGTGAAAAGGTGGGAGAAACAGATTTGGAAAAAACTTTCAGAAATAAGCCAAAAGCAGCAGCTGACAGGGCACAAGGAAGCAGGTCAATTCGTTTAGTTCTTTCAGCAAGCCAGTGCAGATTCGTATCAGAACCAAGTTTCTGATTATGAATGTCATGAAATTTGTTTTGTGGCAGCAGTATAGTGCAATGCATAAAACAAATTATTATAAGATAAACTAAAAACAGTAAATAGTGTAAAGGAGGGATAGTGAGGTACTGTAGTATTCATGAACTGTTCAGATGCCAGAGGGAAAGAGATTGTTCTTGAGTGTATGTTTTCAGACTCCTGTTCCCTCTCCCTAGTAATAATAACGAGAAGAAGGTACGTCCTGGGTGGTGAGAGTCCACTTCTATGACTATCTCATACTCTATTGGTTTAGCATGGCCTCCAATTGACTTCAAATGTTCAGCTGGTTTTGTGTTTCCAAGGAGAGTATTAACTCTCAGACACAATAGGTTCTGCAGATGCTGGTAATCCAGAGCAATACAAACAATGTGTTGGACGTGCTCAGCAGGTCAGGCAGCGTCTATGGATGGAAATAAGCAGTCGTCGTTTCAGGCCGAGACTCTTCATCAGGCTCGGCCCCAATCCACTGCTGTAGCTTTCCTCCACCTTCACTGCTGATGTGATGTGCCATCGTTCTCCACCAGCTCCCCCAGTCAGGTCTTGGTTGGATCTCTTTTTGCCTAGAACATCTCCCTTTACCTTTCCACTATGGGTGACCCTACTGCGTCGACAGCTGCACATGGAGTCCATTTAAACTGTCTACTACAAGAGCACCTTATTCTCAGAGCAGTAATTAATGGGGAACTTAGCCAGTCAGTTCTACTCTGGCCTGGGAACCAGAGGGATGACTACATTGCAGTTTTTTCTTTGACTGTGCAGCTGCATCAGCATTCAGTGGCTATTGTTGGATAATGCGCTGAAATGCTTAATACTGCTGGGGGTGACCTTGTGCAGTCTTTAGGAGCAGGTGCAGTTTGAAAGTGAATGCTGCAGTAAATTTGAATACAGCTTGTGATAAATATGACATTGTTCAGTGCAGAGCATTAAGTCAGTGACATTAAAATAAATCTAATCCTTTTGGCTATGGGAAGCAGCTTTAGCTGATGGCTGCAGATTTCTCCCCCTGGAAGCATTAAACATTTGCAAACAATTTCAGTCACTAGGAACCATGAATTTAATAAATAGGAACAAATATTTTTTTAAAAAATGTGCAGAACAGTTTGAACCATTGAGGCCAGTTCTTGGGTAAATCCATTCTGCTTAACCAGCTGAGGGGAAGTTCTCCACGAACATGCCCCGATGTCTAAATGTGATCATAGGTTTCTTGAATCCATCTCTCATCCTTACAGACTTGTCTGGCTGACAAGTCAGCACTTTTTATTAAATGCCATGTTTTAGTTGACACTTGACATTTTCTCAGCCTCGTGAAGTGCTGACACGTCACTGCTGCCACTCTTCCGCTCACCTCACCGCCCTCGCTGATTGGAATGCCATTTTCACAATTTGCTGTCCCTGTTTTGATTATTCATGGTAGATACTAGTTTCGGAACGGATCTCTGCCCTTGATCAAATAATGGCAAAGAGAAAGCAGTCAAATCAGTTTAAAATAACAAAAAAAAACAAGGTCCTTCAAAGCACTGACGTGAACGGTTGTATTTGTTGTTTGCAGTGAAGGCAGCCTGCTAACTTTCTGCTGCCTATTCCTTGGCCTCCAGCAAGTGCTATTGATTGGTTGGAAGCACAAGAAGGAGCCAACAGAGTGAAGCAGTAGTATAAATTAAAGCTGGTGTGTACTGCTAGAGGCTTGCATTCACCTGTCAGAGGAATATTTATAATGGCTCGAGCAGATGTTTTGGTTGTCAACATTTTGGATTCACCACTAATCAGAATATAAGCCAATCGCAGGTACTTCGGCTACAAGACCAGACGAGAGGGTAGGTGTATTGCAGTGAATAATTCACTGCTTACAACCCTAGAGTCATAGAAACACCTCATAGAAACAAGCCCTTCAGCCCATCTAGTCCGTGACAAACCACTTAAACTGCCTACTCCCGTTGACCTGCACCAGGATCAAAGGCTTCCGTACCCCTACCATCCGTATACCTATCCAAACTTCTCTTAAATGTTGAAATCGAACTAACATGTGCCACTTGCACTGGCAGCTCATACTACAATCCCATGACCATCTGAGTGAAGATTTTTTTCCCTTCATCTTCCCCTTAAACTTTTTTCCCCATCACCCTTAACCTATGACCTCTGGTTGTAGTCCTACCCAACCTCAGTGGAAAAAGCCTGCTTGCCTTTTCCCTATCTAAAGTGTTTAAGCCACAGGTCAGGAAAGTAATGGACACAGTATACTTGCTTAAACTAGTGCAGCCCCAACAACATTCAGAGCTATTTTGACAGGGTAGTCCATTTTCTGGCACTTCCTGCACCCTAACAAACATTCACTTGCCCTAATATTGGTGTAATATGGCTGCTGTGATTACCATCTGTGAAGCACACTTCAGTAACGTTCATATTATTTTGAAAGCACTTCATAAATCAGTGACGTTTACCACCAATCAGGGCAAGGGCAACAGGTACCCACCACCGACTGGTTAGCCTCGAGTTGCTCACCATCATCATTTGGGGAAAAAAATAGTTCATGAACACTAGGCCTAAAACCTGGAACAGACAACTTTTTAACACTGTGGAGTATACCACTTGGATTGATTCAAGAAGGCAACTCACCATCTCCTTGTCAAGGGCAATATTGGAAGAGGAATAAATGATGGTCTTGCCACATATATCGTCACGCTGGGAAAAGAGAGAACAGTGAAGAATTCTAGAGCATGGCAAGCTATTGGGCTGCATATTGTTCATATTCTGTGGGTGGGGGTGGTATCTATTTTTTCAGCCTGCTTACCCTATACAAGCTCAGAAGGCAGTGTGCACAGGTAATCACAGCCACCAGTACAGGGACGCAAGCCCTTGGATGCCATGCTGCACGAAGATCCAATATGTCCTCACTAAAGTGGGCAAGGTCAGTGAATGCACTTTTACCTATAACGTCATACCAATTACATCATCAAGCACAACTTGGATTGCACAATGTTGTAGCCAGCTCGCAGTTGGTTATGACTGGAACTAGTTTCAGGGCGCGGGTGAAGCCCACATTTCTTAACAACAAAGGAGGGAGCTAGGGCTTTACTCTTTGGAGAGAAGGAGGATGAGAGGAGACATGATAGAGGTGTACAAGATAATAAGATGAATAAATAGAGTGGATAGCCAGCGCCTCTTCCCCAGGGCACCACTGCTCAGTACAAGAGGACATGGCTTTAAGGTAAGGGGTGGGAAGTTCAAGGGGGATATTAGAGGAAGGTTTTTTACTCAGAGAGTGGTTGATGCGTAGAATGCACTGCCTGAGTCAATGGTGGAGGCAGGTACGCTAGTGAAGTTTAAGAGACTGCTAGACAGGTATATGGAGGAATTTAAGGTGGGGGCTTATATGGGAGGTGGGGTTTGAGGGTCGGCACAACATTGTGGACCGAAGGGCCTGTACTGTGCTGTACTATTCTATGTTCTATGTTCTTTATCACCGAGGCTAGCAGAGGACACATTCCTCTTTGCATTTAACATGCAGGCTCATCTGACTGAGAAGACAAGAATGTTGTAAAGCATGTGCACCTTAGTTCTGCAGCCTCACGCCACGCAATAAACTTGCAGTAGTTGTGCCTTTCACCTTGAAGATGCACTACTGCTACCCCAAGGAAGGGAGTAACACCTGCTAGTGAGGGACCAAATGTTGGTCGAATCATTCCAACAGGCAGGAGAAATAAACCGGTACTGTCCTGTGTTGATTACCTCCTGGTGTGGGGGCTCCAAAGCGCAGGGCTGTTAGAGACCACAGAGGGTTGTAGAATCTGCCAGCTCCATCGTGGACATCTTCAAAAGGTGGTGCCTCGTTAAGGATCCTCACCTCCTGGGACACACCCTCTTCTCATTACAACCATCAGGGGGAGCTACTGGAGCTCGAAGACCCACAGTCAGTGTTTTAAGAAGTGCTTCTTCCCCTCTGCCATCATATTTCTGTATAGTCCTTGTGCGCCCTATATTTTTTATTGTAGTTTTATGTCTTGCTATGTACTGTTGCCCCAAAGCAATAAATTTCATGACATACTATATATCAGTGATAATAAACCAGATTCTGATTGGTGGTTGATCCCTTACGTAGCTTTGGTGGACTCGGTGATTGTGGAAATCTTCCCCCATTGCCATTCCAGGTGAAGAAGGGCTATTAGCTGAAGCACGGTGTTACTTAATGACAGTACTGACATGAGATAAAGCTTGTGCAGGCTAGATGTAGTTTTCTCGGCATATTCTGTTGTGCAGCAAGCTCGTCCACTGCCATTGCATGGCCAATATTCACCCCATACATATGCTGGGAAAATCATTTTGAAGGCTTGCGGGCACTTGTGTCTCAACAGGTGATGATGAGCCCAGTTCCTTGCTGTTCAACCACCCTACTGTGATGACTTAAACCTGTTGCAGCATGAAGTGAAATAGATACAATTTAATGCTTGTTAAGTCACGGCCAATTAAATTACTTGTTTCAAGGGTAATTCACCAATTATTATCAGGGCATTTGAGGAATACAGTGGAGTATGAAAATGAATGTAAAATCTGCTTGTGTGGCATCAGAGGGAATAAATCTACTTGAAGGTTTTTGTGATACTATAGCCCTAATGGATTATTTAAATATCAGAACATGCTGCTGTTATGGACCTTGTCTGGTCCCTTTCCTTAGAACTTAATGTGTGGCATAAAGATCTGAGCTTTGTTTCTACATGACTGTAGTCTTCCCATTGGAGTCCCAGTAACAAATGATTAGTTAGTCTCCTGCCTCTGGTAGCATATGAAACAGCTTTGTCTTTTTTCCCCCTGTACTTCCTTGTTCAATGCAAGATTTCTTTTTTAATTTCAGCAATGTATACCATGCAATAAATCTTAGTGGATAATGGTTTTTCCAAATTAATGTCCCTATTTAAAGGAAAAGAATGGTGGTGCAGTCAACAGAATTGTTGTCTCGCAACGTTAGTAATCTGGATCAGTCCTGTTCTTCGGTACTGCTTGAGTCGAGTTAGCATGTTCTCCTAATGACAGTGTGGTCCTGGGTGCCCCAGATTTCTTCCACATGTGTTGTCCTAGCTGCTCTAAATTGCCCCCTTGTTGTAGAGGTGAATCCAGGGTGAGTGGATGGGAATAAGAGGAGAAACAAATGGAATGATTGAAGGGTTGGTGTGAAATAGGTTCTTGATGGTTGGGGTATAAGGTGAGCCAGAGAGCTTTTTTTTGACCTGGATTCCATGAAGAACAACAGGAGGCCATTTTAACACTTCACTCAGTTCCAATCTTCAATTAGAGGTTTTCATCAGATATAGTAATGGAATCAGGCCACTCACCCCATCAAGTATGCTCCATTGTTCAATCATGGCTTATTTTATTTTTAAACCTACTTTCTATATTTCTCCCCCCAAACTCTTAATTCCCTTGCTAATCAAGAACCTATCAACTTCCACTGTAAATATACCCAGTGACCTGGCCTCTACAGTCATCTGTGGCAGCGAAACGGCACAGATTCATCAGCCTCTGGCTGAAGAAGTTCCTCCTCGTCTCACTTTTAAAGGGACATCCTTTAATTCTAAGGCTAAGCCCTTGATTCTAGACTCTCCTACTAATCAAAACATCCCCTCCATGTCCAGTCTATCCAGATATTTCACTTTTTTTGGTGAATTTCAATAAGATCTTCTCATTTTTCTGAACTCCATTGAATATAAAACCATAAATATCAAACACTCTTCATTCATTAAGCATTTCATTTCTGGGGGTCCTTCTTGGGTCGTTCAGTTTCTGACGTATTATTCCTATAACAGGACATCCCTTCTACCTCAGGCATTCAATAGTTATAGAGCTTGACAGTGCAGAAACAGGTCCTTCAGGCTATCTAGTCTGTGGCGAACTATTTTTCTGGCTCCTCCTATTCACCTCACCCGGGCTGTAGCCCTCTCATCCATGTGCCTATCCTAACTTATCTCAAATGTCGCAATTGAACCCATGTCCACCACTTCCACTGCCAGCTTGTTCCACATTCACACTGCACTCTGAGTGAAGAAGTTCCCTCTCGGTTTTCCCTTAAATATTTCACCTTTCACTTTAAAACTATGACCTCTATTTCTTGCTTTCCCAATATCAGGGGAAAAAAGCTTGCGTGTACTTACTCTATTTCTACCCCTCGCAATGCCAACATTCTCTGCTCAGCTGAGAGATCAGGCTGTGTGTAGTGAGCAAAGACATCCTTTTAGGAACCTTTGCCTTCCTTCTGTTTCTGAGGGTTAGGATCCACCTCATTTCTCAGGTGTTATTTGTTCCTCTTCCTCTGCAACGTAAGTGTCTTCACAACTTTATGCTGATATCAACAACTTCAGAGCAGGAGAATGGGACTGCTGTATTCATCCATTAATACCTGGCACAGACCCAATAGACCAAATGGATTTCTTTGCCAAAGCAGTGTCATGATTCCATTTGTTTTGTTGTCACTTTATATTTTAATTCCATTTGTCAGTCTGTATTCCGTATTCTTTGTCAGTCATTTTGAAAAACATTGTGTGAAGGATATGCTTTTTGATCTCACTCTGAAGCAACTTCGCTCTAAGTCTAAGATTATGCTCCCTTTGTCAGGATTCCCCACAACACATGAAGTAATTTATCTCTTCCACCAAAATGAATGGTTGTTTTCAAGGGTTTGTTCAGTGATAGACTGAATACAAAGGAATACAAGTCAAGAGTAGCCTTTGTCATCAAAATTTAATCTGTAAGTAGCTTTTGAAATTGCACTGTACCGCCCCCTAAAATTGATTTGTTTTGTCGTAGTTTCTTCATTTCCTGCAGCTTATTTCAATGCATGGTTATTTGCCTTGCTTGTAAGTGCTTGAACTCTGGCTCTGGCTTTTTGACTTGTTTAGCTTGGATGTGGAACCAAAGGTACAATATTTGTTGGGTTTGTATCTAACCAGGTATGATTTGAGTAAAATCACACTGGTTGGAAGGAGGGAGGAGAAGTTGGTGGCACGACACAGCGCGCGCAGCCGTTCCGAATGAATATCGATATGTGTAACTAGGGGTGCCGTGCACAATCCGGATTTGATGGGGATGGCCGTGAAGCGCAGAGGAACATCTGGAGAAACTTCTGAAATGCCTGCTTCGCTGCCGCTGCTACTGTGCGATCGAGAATCTCCGGAGACGAAGGCCCCAAATCCTTGGCTTTGCGTATCACCTGTTGCCGGGGCCAGGGTTGAAACGCATGGCAGAGATGGTGCTCAGTGCTCGGTGTCGAATAGGCGGTCGGAGGCTCGGAGTTTTTCGGATGGACTCGGAGTCGGACTGAAAATAGACAATAGGTGCAGGAGTAGGCCATTCTGCCCTTCGAGCCAGCACCGCCATTCACTGTGATCATGGCTGATCATCCACAATCAGTATCCAGTTCCTGCCTTATCCCCATAACCTTTGATTCTGCTATCTTTAAGAGCTCTATCCATCTCTTTCTTGAAAGTATCCAGAGACTTAGCCTCCACAGCCTTCTGGGGCAGAGCATTCCCTATATCCACCACTCTCTAGGTGAAAAAATTTTTCCTCAACTCCGTTCTAAATGGGCTACCTCTCATTCATAAACTGTGGCCTCTGGTTCTGGACTCACCCATCAGCGGGAACATGCTTCCTGCCTCCAGTGTGTCCAATCCCTTAATAATCTTATATGTTTCAATAAGATCCCCTCTCAGTCTTCTAAATTCCAGAGTATACAAGCCCAGTCACTCCAATCTTTCGACATATGACAGTCCCGCCATCCCAGGAGTTAACCTTGTGAACCTACGCTGCATTCCCTCAATAGCAAGAATGTCCTTCCTCAAATTTGGAGACCAAAACTGCACACAGTACTCCAGGTGTGGTCTCACCAGGGCCCTGTACTGCTGCAGAAGGACCTCTTTGCTCTTATACTCAATTCCTCTTGTATGAAAGCCAGCATGCTATTAGCCTTCTTCACTGCCTGCTGTACTTACATGCTTGCTTTCAGTGACTGATGTACAAGAACACCTAGATCTCATTGTGCTTCCCCTTTTCCTAACTTGACTCCATTTAGATAATAATCTGCCTTCCTGTTCTTACCACCAAAGTGGATAACCTCACATTTACCCATATTAAACTGCATCTGCCATGCATCTGCCCACTCACCCAGCTATCCAAGTCACCCTACATTCTCATAACATCCTCCTCACATTTCACACTGCCACCCAGCTTTGTGTCATCAGCAAATTTGCTAATGTTACTTTTAATTCCCTCATCTAAATCATTAATATATATTGTAAACAGCTGCGGTCCCAGCACTGAACCCTGCGGTACCCCACTGGTCACCGCCTGCCATTCCGAAAGGGACCCGTTAATCGCTCCTCTTTGTTCTCTGTCAGCCAGCCAATTTTCAATCCATGTCAGTACTCTGCCACCAATACCATGTGCCCTAATTTTGCCCACTAAATTCCTATGTGGGACTTTGGTCGGATGCTTCCAGGATGCTGCATCAGCAAGTTGGGGGCGCTGGAGGTTTACCGTCTGCGTGAGATGATGGGACTTTCAAGAGACTATGAGACTTTCACTGTGCCATGGTCTGTTCTTATCAAATTACGGTATTGCTTTGCAATGTTGTAACTATATGTTATAATTATGTGGTTTTTGTTAGTTTTTAAGTCGGTTTGTCATGTGTTTTTCATGATATCATTCTAGAAAAACATTTTTATCATTTCTTAATGCATGCATTACTAAATGACATAAAAGGGGACTGCGTGTCCTCGTAATCATAATCATAATCATACAAAACCCTCAGGTTCAGGTTGGACCAGCCTAGCTTAGTACTTTAAAGCATAACAGATAGATTTGATTAGCGTCCTATGTCCTTGATCAATATTTAGTGTTTTGTCAAAAAGTCAATAGCATGTTGGAATTAAGTACAGGTAATGCTCAGCAAGGCAGGCAGCATCTGTGAGGAGAGGAAGAATTAGTATTTCAGGTCATTGACTTTGAAATAGCATTAGGAAATGTTGGAAATCAAACATGCTTTAAGTTGCAGAGAGGAAGGATGGTGAAGGTGATGTGGTATGTCTAATATTTTATCCCCTCTACCCAGCTTTAATTAATCTACTTTATCGATACCACCTCCAGATGGATCACCTCTGAATGAGAAGCTTTCAACACTTTATCATCCAGAACTCCCGTTATTCAAAATCCCATGGTCACCATCCATCACAAACATTTCCTTTGTTCTCTGACTGACAAACTTCAGTCAAAGAGGTTTGGCAGCATGGAGTGAAGTGGTTAGCACAATGTTTTACAGTACAGGCGATCCAGGTTCAATTCCCACTGCTGCTTGTACGGAGTTTGTCCTTTTTCACTGTGACCATGTGGGTTTCCTCTGGGGGCCCCATTTACCTCCCACAGCTGAAAGATGTACTGGTTGATAGGTTAATTGGCATTGTAAACTGCCCTGTGATTAAGCTAGGATTAATTTGGGGGATTGCTGGGCAACACGGTTTGAAAGACTGGAACAGCCTGTCCCACGCTGTATCTCAGTAAATAAATAAACCTGAACCCTGTTGAGAGATGCACAAGTCAAAACAAGATGGCGGTTTTATTTTCAGCTGACTTGCTTTTTTCACAACATTTGTGAATATATAATGTGATGCTCATCGGCCAACGTTTATTGTATGTCGCATATCATTCCTTTTGTATAATTCTCAAAGCATCAGCAAGACATTAATTTTCATTCCTAAACAGTCTATCAATGATCATTTTCAGAGGTAATTACCCTAGCCACTGTCACCCCAGTGAATAGAGGGCTCGAGATTGTGGCCTTACACCCCCGTAGGTCTTTGTACATCTATGTCTGAGTTAGTACACCCCAAGCAAGGAGTCTTGCAAATTACAGCTCGTGTGCAGTATTTGGTTGCATACTGCAGAGAACAGTAAGTTTCAAGAAACCAAAGTGCTTTTTTTTTCACCAGGTTACTGACTTTCTAGCAGCATCTAGTATTTATCTCCATTTGCACAGTCTGGAGAGTCCAGATTCTGGTGCCATAAAGCTACTCAAAAAGAACCTGAACTAATAGTATTGCATCTGTTTCCAGTCCTTGGTCAGCACATGTCAGAAAGGGGTGCCTAACAGTGCAGGGGTACACCAAAACTTGGTGCAGCTAACACAGAGGAAGGATTGCAAAGGTCTTGCCGCCTCTGAAACTGAGGGATTGAGTTCTGTGTAACTGCCCCACAAACACAATGTGTATATTGACCAATGAGGAGGGCTTCCTTGCTTTGCCAACCCAGTTGAGGTCTTGGTGCTTGTTGGTGAACTCTGGCAATAAGATGTTCTAACAGCAACGCACACACAATGCTGGAGGAACTCAGCAGGTCAGGCAGAGGAGACACCTTCCCTCTCAGTCCTGAAGAAGGGTCTCAGCCCAAAGCGTTGACTGCTTTTTCTGTTCCTTCGATGCTGCCTGACTTGCTGAGTTCCTCCAGCATTTTGTGCGTGTTGATTTGGATATCCAGCATTTGCAAATGTTCTTGTGTTTAAGATGTTCCATCAAATGGTTCTGGTAGTCTGTTCAGAAAACCATTCCACAGCATCTGTTGTGACCTGCAGTGCGTTCCATGCTGACCTGCCTGAGGAACTTGTAGCAAAGGTAGTTTACTGAAAGATTTTTGTCAACAAAGGGCAGATAGTTTGGCAATGCCAAACTGAATGGAACATTGTGTGGCCGTGAACCTATTCCTGGCCTTCAGGATACTAGGGCAGCTGGAACCTTAGTACAGAACAACACATCTGCATCCATTTGTTCTATGCACAGCTTGAGGCAGCCACAAAACTCAGAGGATAGGAGTATCATATACAAGAGAGGCATTTGTTCTGCTGTCTGCAAAAATGCATTCTAAGATGAGGATAGTTGCTGTTGGCACAATTTTGCATCTATTATGGTGATGGATCAGTAAAACAGATGAGTGAAAATAGCCAAGTTGAACAGATGGTCCACAAACATTTAGAAAAAAAGATATCTATTTTTAATCTCTGCATAAATATAATCAGAGGACATACTAAGACCTTGCTTCACATGGCCCAACCCAGAAAATGATTTGAAAGCATCTAATCAGCTACTGCTGAAGTCTTGAAGGTGGGAAAGCCACAACTTGTGCAGCAGTGCTCTGTTCTTTTTATGGAATTGCTGTTTCTCAGCAAAATTAATGTCATTATTGATAAAGTATTACAGATAATAACACTGAGCTATTTCAACTGAGGTGATCTCGACAAAGCAAGGAAATATAGCTCCCTTAAAGCTCAGAATTGATGATTTTTTGCCCTTCACTTTGACATTCTTCCTTTGTAAAGAATCAGCTCACAGCGAACTGATAAGATTGATGGTATTGTATTGGAAAATAATGTTCCTATTACAATTTAAGTGAAAAAATTGGCAGTGCACTGCAGCTTGTGCTTAGCCTGTGAAAGCAGATAGGTCTGCTTTGTTTGTATGACAGTATTTACAGAGGATAAATGAGAAGCATTGTGAAGTATGGACTGAGACTGCTTTTTTCAGGTGGTCTATACATGTTATCAGCTTAAATTCATTCACGTGTATTGCATTTTTTTGTTATTTTACCAACAAATAACAAAATGGATTAAACCTTAAGAGCTTCCAAATTCTCACTGTGTTACTGATGTAGCAAGCACTGTTATGTAAAGATGTGCTACTTTTCCATCTTCATTTAAAATTTTCAATGTTTTTGACGATCCCAGGGCTTAGTTTTTCCTTTGTGGCCCTGCCTTCAGTGCTTCTGTGTTGGACTAACCTATGGCATGGCAGCAAGGGACCTGGTCTGATCTCAGTGCTCCTCTCTTCTGCAGTCACTTGATTCCGCTTTGGTTGTACTCAGACCTGGCAGCTGGGTGTAAGGATTCCGGCTGGAGGACCATCAACTACCCTGAGAAGGTAGGATGCCAAGGATTTGTTGGCGCATTGACAACAAGGTTACTCTGTGCTATAAGACCATAAGGCAAAGGAGCAGGTCAGCCATTTGGCCCATCGAGTCTGCTCCGCCATTTTATCATGAGCTGATCCATTCTCCCATTTAGTCCCACTCCCCCGCATTCTCACCATAACCTTTGGTGCCCTGGCTACTCAGATAACTATCAATCTCTGCCTTAAATATACCTAATGACTTGGCCTCCACTGCCGCCTGTGGCAACAAATTCCATAGAGTCACCACCCTCTGGCTAAAAAAAGTTTCTTCGCATCTCTGTTCTGAATGGGCGCCCTTCAATCTTTAAGTCATGCCCTCTCGTACTAGACTCCCCCATCATGGGAAACAACTTTGCCACATCCACTCTGTCCATGCCTTTCAACATTCAAAATGTTTCTATGAGATCCCCCCTCATTCTTCTAAACTCCAAGGAATACAGTCCAAGAGTGGACAAACGTTCCTCATATGTTAACCCTCTCGTTCCCAGAATCATTTTAGTGAGTCTTCTCTGTACCCTCTCCAACATTCTTTCTTAAATAAGGAGCCCAAAACTGCCCACAGTACTCCAAGTGAGGTCTTACCAGCGGCTTATAGAGCCTCAACATCACATCCCTGCTCCTATACTCTATTCCTCTAGAAAGGAATGCCAACATTGCATTTGCCAATATGGCAGTGACTGGAGCAGGGCTCAGGAGAGCCACCAGAGAAATGGCTGAAGAGGCAGAAAAGGGCAGCTTTTGGCTGAGGCTGAGGAGGAAGAACAGAAGTTGGGGGACTTACTAACCCCAATGAAAGTTGCAGGGGGTGACAGGGAGATGTCCCTGCCTCTGATCCACCACTAGGGCTAAGGAGGCGAAACATCGATGAATAGCGGACCCCTAGATGATGACCTGCAGCTGACCCAAGGGCACTGTTGGAGGCACAGCAGGCAGCGGTTCCAAGCAGGAAACATCTTCTTCTAAATCTCTTTGTGCGATCTGAGGTAATTGATTAGGAACTGCAGGCTCTTCCACAGATGGGGCAAGACGTGCCGATAGGGTGAGCAAGTGGATAGACTGTGAGGTGGTGACCTCCTTTTGCATCTCATGCAGCATCTCTGTGTCCCTTCCACAGTGCAGACTTAAAGGCATCTTGATTGCTGCTCCTTCACTCTGATAGGTCATATGCCCGAGATTCCCAGGGGTCAGTAGGGATGCTGCATTCCTCCAAAAAGGGTGCAACCTTTTCCTCTGCTTGCCTGCCATCCACTATCCTACGACAGAGCTTGGAACGGTGGCTAATACTGGCTGTGCACATGATGTGGTCGGTCAGCCCATCATAGGCAACTGAATGCAGCTGGATACACTGATGTTAGTTCAGTTATACCGCAGTGTTCTTAGGGACAACTTCGGTGGCATCTTTATGCCTTCTGTATGCGGTCCAGAGCCTGTCCCTTAATGAATTCTGACTAACAGGAACTACAGCCAGCCACCTACCACCTTAGTTCTGCTGAACAGTCATGGAACCTCCGCGGATGTTACCTGACCAGCTGAACATTTGCTGTAGTATCTGCTTTGATTTCAGATTTCTAACATCCACCTTTTATGCTTTTCCAATCATGATAGTGTAGGTACACTAATGAGGCTGGGTGGTTGACAGGATGATTTGTCCTGGCTTTTGCAGACATTATTTATGTGCATGGGCCACCCAAGCCAACATCTTGAGCAAATTTAATCATATATATTTTGGAGAACATCTGCAAGAAAATATACATCAGTCTCATAATCTTCTTCTGCCCTTTCCCTAACATTATCAACAACTTAATTAAGTTAGTGAAGCACAAGTTTCCTTTTGAAAATGAATGCAGCCTGTCGTTTATTTGCTGCTAAGTGACAGTTTATTTTATTCTGGAATATTCTCTGAAAGCAAGTTGCTGTGTACAAGAAGGGCCAGAGTCATCTCTACTTGCTGAGGAGACTGAGGTTCTTTGGAGTATGAAGGCCTCTCCTTCACATGTTCTACCAGTCTTCTATGCAGTGGTGTGCTGGCGCAATGGCATCAACATGGGTGATGCCAACAGGTTCAATAAACTGATTACAAAAGCTAGCTCTGTTATAGGAGTCAAAATGGGCATTCTGGAGGCTGTGGTAGAACAAAAGACACTACAGAAGATCCTAGCAATTCTGGACTATGTTTCTCGCCCTCTGAAAGCCCTATTGACTGAACAGAGGAGCACATTTAGTAATAGACTAAGAAAACCGTGCTGCTCCAAAGAGCACCATATGAGGTCATTCTTATCCTCAGCCATTAGGGTGTATAATGAGTCAACCTATAACCGGGGAAGTGATGACCCCCTCCTGTTTGACTGTTTGAGGTAGCTTATTTTTTATGCCTTCTTAATTCTCTTCTAACATTTGTATATTTGTATATTTCTGCACTTGTAATGCAACTGCGCCACTACAATTTCCTTTGGGAGCAATAAAGTATCTATCTATCTTTGTCTTAGAGTCAATTAAATTAAGTCCAAGAGTTGACTAACTTCATAAAAGAACTGAGGTGTGAGATATGGGTGGAATTTTCAAGCCATTTGTGAGTGTGGCATGCTCAGTTCAGTCACGGAAGACATATTTCAGCTTCCAGTTTACAAACTTCCAAGCAGTGAAGACCACTCAGAATGTGATACCAAGTCACTAGTTCTCTGTCATGGTACTTGAGTGAATTAGGTCTTGTAAACTCTGCAAATGATTTCAAATCTCAACAAGCAAGTTACTTTACAGTTGATATTTCTAGTTATGAATTATTAGTAGAATGTGTAATTAGCTTGTAATTTTCATTTTTGCTCAATTCTTTGAAAATTATTCACTCCTATGCATCACTCCTTATTAGAATTCATCCTTCTTTTCAAATTATGAGGGATATTCACTTTCTAGGACCCAAGAGGCGAATTGCTGACCTGCGTTTTCTAACACAGCAACATAACTTTCCCAAATGGTCAGAGTTAAACTTCTAATATTCCTTGCAAGAACCAGAACATGGTCCGAGGTATGGTCAATCAATAGTTGGGGTAGTTGTGTACTCAGAGTCAACCCTCACAGCATTAAACTTGGGTGTCTCAGATCTCTGTCCTCAGAAGCTTTTAGACCATCTGTGTGAATTACTTCATCCCAGCAAATGTATCTGAGAAACATCTCATGCCAATAATGTAAACTAGTAGCAAAACAATATAAATATTTGAATGCATTGGGGATGGAGAGATGACAAGAATGACAGAAAGGAGAAGTAGAATTCATTCCTCAACCTTCTGTTTCTGTATTGGATATCTCGTTCATCTTCATCTCATTGATATGTTATTTTAGTTTGTCAAAATAGTTCCTGTGTTTGGAAATCCTTTCTAGTTTGTAAGTCGTTTGGAATTCTGAAATTTTTAATAAATCAGAAATACTTTATAAGTTTTAAATGCATGTTAAGAGCTATTTGTCTAAATGTAAATGTGTTTCATCAAAAGTAAACTGTGTTTCAACTACTTCATTAGGTGAAAGTACCACCTCCTTGGTAGAGAGTGGGAGACCACCACTCAAGCCTTGGGTATTGGCAGCTAGACCTCGCTGCAGCGTCTAGATAGGGAAGTAAGGTAGCCTGTGAAGATGAGGTTGATACAGTATAAGCTCCCTATAGTGAGGGTACCTGTAGATACCTAAATAGGATAGGGCTTTTCAGTTTAGGTCTTTGCAGACAGTGAACCCAATACCAAAAAAAAGGCACCAAACATATTGCAAATGTGAAAGTCAGGTAACGCCAAAGTCCAAAACCAGAAAGTGAGTATGGCATAAAGATTCATAGTTGACTACAAATCACTTGTATTGCTTGAAAGTTACTTCCCAAGTTACAGGAAACAAGTTATCTCCAGCATTCATATGTGTGAAAAATTCAGAAATATAGCAAGGTCTTCTGAATAAATTTTTGCATTCTTATTCAACAATCTGCAAGATTTTGCACTGTTTTGTCTTTTTTAAACAATATTTCTAACTATTTTGCCACTTTAGTAAAACTTCCACAGAATATTTGAATCTTCTTGATCATTAGAATGTCTGCAACATGCTGGGTCTATTTTTAAGTTTTACTTTTTCCTTTCTGGATTTATTCCCTCAACAGTTTTTGCCAGTGCAGTCAATAGAAGAAAGTAGGAAGCTGACAAGAATAATATTTCTGGCTGCCCATAAAAGGGCATGTGAAAGTATCTTCAAAAATCAGAGCCAGAGACCAGAAGTACAAGAAAGCTGGTGGAAATTTTATTGGCTGGAGAATAATTAAGAAGTGGAGTTTGGTTTCAAGGGATGTAGTTGAAGCTTGCACTTAGTGAAAAGATGGATGAGTGCATGAACCAGAAAGAAACAGGACAGTGTTCTGATGGGCTTAGTGGAGGAGGGATGAAGATAGATGATGGGGAAGGAGAGGTAATATGTGAAGTCAGAGCATCAGAGTACACTAGATGGGGTAAATTTTTTTGCAATGTACATTTTGTCCTTTCAAAGATACGGGCAGAGTGGTGCACCTGAACTTAGTGAAAGCTGTATAAGGTGCTATAACAAGCTTATTGGCAAAGTTGAAGAGTTAGAGGGGCATTGGCAGTATGCATGTGAAGATAGCTAAGTAACAGTCACAGACATCCCACCCTGCAAAAACTCATTTCAGGGAGGTAGCACCATCAATTTGCTGGAGACTCCCAGAACTTCCAGGAGAGGTGGGATGTCTGCAACAGAGTAGCTCCTTAGCAGCTAGCCAGCTAGTTCAAATAACATTAGCTATGCTAATGAACAAATGACACCTGTTAAATTCACCTCAACATCTTTTACAGTCTTAACCCACCATGGGCAATAGAAAAGTCACTGTTGCAAACAGTGCAGCGAGCAACACTGTCATTATTTTGACTCCTATTAGGCAGGGGTACATTTTAGGGTAGTCTGGGGTGATGTACATTTTATATTTTCTTTTTTGGAACACTCTGCCATGGGGCGCTTTCGCTTGCGCTCTCTCCCTCTTGTGGTCGCTCTCATGCGCTCTCGCTTGCTTTCTCTCTCGCTCTCTCTTGCGCGCTCACTCTCTCTCGTGGTCACTCTCGCTTGCTTTCTCTCGCTCGCTGATTCTGAAAAAAATTGATTTCCGTGATATTGTATATAATTTGCTGGCATCAGGGAGCCACTTTCAAACAGGGGGAATGTGCTTTACTCCATGATTGATCCTAAAGCTATGGTGTGTGTTTGTGTGTGTGTGTGTGTGTGTGTGTTTGTTTGTTTTGACCTGGAGGAAGGTCTGACGAATCAGATTTTTTCTTGTACTTGTAATGAACTACAAAGAGAACCATATATTTCTCAAGAAATTCCACAGGATTAGGAATGACTTTATTCAGATCACATTTCAAGGATTGTGAAGTGACCAAAGAAGCCAATGTGGAAGACAGATACTTTGTCATAGGTGGTACGGGAGGTGCCTGAATGAGGGCAGCTGAGTGACCAGTTTGTGAGGTGATGCATTCCTTACACAGGGCTTCTGTGTGCTTGTATTGATAACATGAGGAGTTACCAGGAATCACTGGGGATCCCAAAGTAGATGAGTACATCTTTGAATCATAGAATGGTTACATCAAAAGAGGAGGCCATTTGGCCCCTCATATCTGTATTGACTCTGTACCAGAGCAACCCGTTAGATCCACAAGCTGCTTCATGTTCCATAATCTTAAACTTACCATTGCCATATATTTGCCCAATTGCCTTTCAAAGGCCATAAACACTAGCACTACTGAGAGTGAAATATGTCCTGTTTAACTATGGCCACACCATTTGGTGAGAGTGGACAAGTTTCTACAGTTGCACTGATGGCAAAACTGTTCCAATTCACTGACATTACAATGTGAAAATGACGGTAAATTTGGGATTTGGGTATGTGGTTTGAATGCAGAAAACCTGAAAGAGTAATCAGTGGTTCAGTACAGTTCTACAGCTGTCCGCTGTTACTTTTTCTCCACTGTAGGATAGGAAGGTCAGCTGAGTTGGTGAAAATTTCAAGTACATATTCACCAAGTATCATGAAAATGTGGTGCTGAGTACGTGACATGGAAATATGTTTCGAACATAATGTTACTACTCAGAAAATAAAATCTGGTCTTCAAAAGAAACTTAAATTGACATAATTATTCATTACATAGTTCAAAGACTTATATTTCAGTTTTTAGTATCTCAATTGCACCCAGATGTCTAAACCTTTTAGTTAGCACTGTGTAACATGTTTAAAATATTAGCTGAAAACCCTGCTTTCCCTCTTCCTGGCTGCGATCTGTGAGAAATCTTACATGTTTCTCCTGGGACTACTGTTGCTGTAGGTGCTGGAATTGATGTCACCACGCCCACTGGATCTTTATAATCACCTGTGAGTGCAAATATTTCTTCACTTTCAGTAAACACAGTCATCATTTAGTCAGTCAAGTTAACAAGTTTCATGACACATACTGGTGATAATAAACCTGATTCTGATTCATTTCCTGGAGCTTAAGTGATGCTCAAAGAATTGTCATGAAACATTAAAAGCTTCAAAACAACCATGTATTTGAGAGGATTTCCCTGTTCGGTGGCAGTGGTATTGATGGAAGGAAATGTGAAGGTTAATCCAAGTCCAATTCCCTCTCTCCCACTCCACAATTGCAAGGAAATTTGGATCTTTCCTGAGAGGAATCCTTGTCTTTGCAGTTGTCCAATGATATTTATCTTTATCATTCGTGTTACATTGTTCTTGTCATTTCAAAAAGTATGTTGGGTAATCAGTAGCCATCTGTCTTTGCAAGTTTGTTAATCTTCACTTTGAGTTGGGTGGGAGATAGGTCCTGGTGAATAGGAGATCAGGTGCTTGAAGTGATAGGGTCTCCACCTACCCCTGCTAGCTGGAAAACCATGAAGAAATTTGTTCCACCATCCAGTGTCTGTTAATAAGAATACTGGTTCAAGGTGAGAGGGGAGAGATTTAATGGGAACCTGAGAGGCAACTTTCTCACTGAGAGATTGGTCAGAGTATGGAATGAACTTCCAGAGGAAATGGTGGAGTCAGGTATATTAACAACATTTGAAGGATACATAGACAGGTACAGTACATCCAGTGAATGTGAATAGCTTAGATCGGAACCTAGGTCAGCATGGATCAGTTGGATGAAGGGCCTATTTCCGTGCTGTATGACTCTATGAATAACTTTTACTACAAAAGCAGGCAACTGCAAGACTAAGTCGGTAAAAAGCCAGGGGCTCTTTTTAATTTGTTTTAAGCCCTAATAAAACCACTTAATAATTTATTGTCCAAGATTGGATTTTATTGAGTTTATTCATTCGTTATATGCTGTTTCGTATGACTTTGGTGATCATGGCCTTTCCCTGACCATGATTGTTTTGGCAATTTTTTCCGAAGTGGCAGTTTGCCATTGCCTTCTTCTGGGCAGTGTCTTTACAAAATGGGTGACTCCAGCCATTATCATTACTCTTCCAGAGATCATCTGCATGCCATTGGTGGTCGCACAGCCAAGACTTGTGATGCCTAACAACTGCTTGTATGTCATTCACCACCTGCTTCCATGGCTTCATATGACCCTGATTGCTATACCCTGCTCAGGGTAACCTGCAGGTTAACAGAGAGAAGGAGCGCCTTAAGCTACCTTTGGAAGGGGTGTATTTCCACTCTGGCACAACAAAATAAACACACCACCAGAGATTTTCTTTTATTGATGGTAAATGACATAAGGAAAATTGCAAGTATCATAACAAATGGTCTGGCTTTCAGAGTGATGCGTCAGGAAGAGAGTAGTCTTGTGCTAATTATCCATAAATGGGTCTGCTTTTAAAATTCAGCAATTAGTCATGATTCGAATTCTTTTTTTGGAGACTTAAATTGTTCCATCAAAATACATCAAGTTGTGTAAAATAAATGTTGTCATGAATGAACATTGTTATACCCAGTTTAATAACGTGGTAAACACAAGAAATTCTGTAAGTGCTGGAAATTTTAAGCAACACACACAGATGCTGGAGCAACTCAGCTAGTCCGGCAGCGTCAATGTATGGGAATAAACAGTCGATGTTTCTGGCCCTTCATCAAGACTAGCAAAGAAAGGGAAGATGCAGGATTTCTGCTGGAAACATTGACTAAGAAGCGGGGGCTGGGGGGGGGGGTGTGAATGGGAGGGAATACAAGCTGGCAAGTACCAGGTAAGACCAGGCGAGGAGGAAGGTGGTGAGCAAGGAGTGGAGATGAAGAAAAGGGTAGGATGGAGATAGGAGGAAGAGGTAAAGTGCTGAAGAAGGAATCTGATAGGAGAGGACAGTGGACCATAGAAGAAAGGGAAGGAGGAAGGACATCAGAGGGAGGTGATGGGCAGATGAGAAGAGAAGGATTCAAGAGGAACCAGAATGGGGAATTTAAAAAGAGAGAAGGGCCAGGGGTGAGAAATTACCAGGTTAGGGAAATTAATATTCATACCATCAGATTGGAGGCTGCCCAGATAGAATATGAGGTGATACTGCACCATCCTGAGAGTGTAACCTTACTGTGGCAGTAGAGGAGGCCATGGGCAGACATGTTGGAATGTGATTGGGAAGTCCAATTGAAATAGCTGTCTCACCCAGTGAAGAGAAGGCTGCAGTGGGGGCATTGGGTACAGCCCATAACACCAACAGACTCGCAGGTGCAGTGTCACCTCACCTGGTAGGAATGTTTGGGATCCTGAAGGGTGGTGTGGCAGAAGGTGAAGGGGCAGGTGTAGCACTTGTCATGCTTGTCGGGATAAGTTCCAGGAGGGAAATCAGTGGGTAAGGATAAGTGGACAAGGGAGTCCCATAAAGAGCAATCCCTTCGGAATGCAAACAGTGGGTGGGAGGGAATAATGTGCTTAGTGCTAGGACTGAGTGTAGATGGTGGAAGCTGTGGAGAATGATGTGCTGGATATGGCGGATTGTGGGGTGGTAAGCAAGGACAAGGGGAACCTTATCCCTGGTATGGCAACAGGGGTATGAGGTGACGGCAGCTCTGTGGGATATGGAAGAGATGCAGGTGAGGTCAGCCACATAAAAAGCAATTTTTAAAATGGTGATGAGGTCATTTGAGACCGGATAAGTGAAATGAGGCCACCATAGAGAGAAAAGAGTAATCTGAATTGTGAAAGTGCAAAATTAAAAGAAAGTTTAATTTCAAAATGATGGCTTTTGAGTGAGAAACGGTTTATTTGAAATACTTATTTGTCTGTGTGTTCAATGTGTTTGCATGTCCACTGAAAATTTTTCCAGTTCCCGGTTTGAAAAGTAATCTATTTCAAAACAGCTACAGAGTCATACAAACGTGCCCTTTGGTTCAATTAGTGTATGCTGAACACAACTCTCATCCGAGTCAGTCCCGCAAACACGAGGAGATCTGCAGATGGTGGAATTTCAAGCAACACACATAAAAGTTGCTGGTGAACGCAGCAGGCCAGGCAGCATCTCTAGGAAGAGGTACAGTCGACGTTTCGGGATGAGACCCTTCGTCAGGACCGAACTTCATCAGGTCCCTGTGTTTTTTGTCCATATCCCTCAAATGCCCTTGCAAACAAAAGAGATAACACATGGCAGTAAAAATTAAAGAAGCTGAACACCATGGATTAACTTTGGGCAGAAAAGAGGATCATTCAGGGTTCCATTTAACAAATCATCCTTCCTGGTGAATTGATTTTGGAAAAACTCCATTTGTCTAAAGTACAATAGAAAGAGCAAATTAACGCAGGGGAAATCCTAATCCACATTTGACACAAAATGCCCCTAAAAGTTAAGAAAGGGAAATCTACAGATGATTAGTTCACTTGCGACTAGATCTTTAGAACATTGGGTGATTCGGGAAATTAGTAAGTTGCTCAATGCTCAGTTTTCTTGTTTGTGGTTTGAGTTTTCTTACTGACTGCAGGCAAATCGGAATCTGCCAAGTCTGTCACGTGTTTGCTTTCTTTATGTACAAGACCCAATTCTTCAACCCAGTGGCACATGTCAGCTCCAAGATTGGATCTCCCATAAGAAATTCTGAATACACAGTCACAAAGAATGGGCATGTGGTTGCAGACTGTAGGAATCCTCGGCAAAATGAAAGTAAATAAAATCAGCTCAGAAATATTGGCCTTTGAATTTTTTACCTGAATTTCAAACCCAGAGTCTCCTTCAGATTAGTCACAATCTAACAATACATGAAGACTTGAAATATCGAATTTACAAAGTGAGTTTGAACTGTATAAAGGAGGCAAGGGGAAAATATTTTTAAAAGATTGTGTTCCTTCAGAAGAGTGCAGCACATAAATATGCCCAACATTGCGCCCTCTGCTGTTCATGGTGCCGACACATGACTGCATTGCAAGGTCCATCACAATAGTGGTTGGCTTCATCAATGACAATGAGATAGCTTTCAAAGAGGAGGTGACATGAATGGTGTGAGCACAACAACTTGAGACTCAAAACCAAGCAGATGATTGTAGACTTTAGGAAGGTGCAGGCTGACCATTCCTCATTGCACATAGGCACAGCTCCTCTGTGGAGAGAGTTAGGAGCAACAAGTTTCTGGGAGTGCACATAATGGATGATCTCACTTGGTCGCTCAACGCCACATCTTTGGTCAAGAAAGCACAGCAGTGTCTCCACTTTCTGAGGAGAATGAGGTGAGCAAAGATTCCACCCCACATTCAAACCAAGTTTTACAGGAGCACCATCAAGAGTGTCCTGACCAGCTGCATCACTGTCTGGTATGGAGATCGCAAAGCGTCTGACCGCAAGACCCTACAAAGGATTGTGAGGACTGCTGAGAGGATTATTGGGGTCTCTCCTCCACCCATATGAGATACTCAGGAGTGCTGTGTACACAGAGTCCTCAGCATTATCAATAATCCTTCCCATCTGTTCAACAATCTCTCTGACCCCAACCATTAGGCAAAAGTTACCTTAGCATTAGGACAAGAACCGTTTGGATGAGAAACAGCTTCTTCCTCCAGGTTATAAGACTATGGAACTCCCTGCAACCACCCAGGTTTCATCACATATGAAGCACCAGTAGCGTTATATTGTTTACTTTTTAACTTGTATTGTAAATACACCTTATTATTTGTTAATTTGTTTGTGGTAATATTTTGCTTTTGAGACTTGTAATCTGCCCTGTATGAGGAAAATAAGTTGATTCATGGGCAAACTCTGATCCATTGCTTCTGTGAAGAACACCACAAAACCTATTAGTACAGCAGAATGCAATTGTAGGTATACGCTGAACTCCTAGAGAGAAGAAATACGTGCATGTGATTGCCTGTGGAGAAATTATTAAAAAGGCATTCTTGCCGTGTATTATTTCGTGCCACTTCTCAACTGGATGACCAATTGGAGATGCCACTGACAAAGGGATAATTACAGTTTGATAAGTGGATGTGAATCTGAACTGGACACTTCCCCTGGTTATTATTTTTGGGAATTTGAAGGACGGAGAATTTGTGTGACCTGTGATTGGAATCTTGATTTCTCTTGTTGCAGATTTTTAAATAATATTTGAAATGTTGTTTAAGAATCTGTGTGTCTGTTTAATCTAAGGAATGGCGGAGTTCCTTAAAAAATAACAATTTCCTTCTTTTTTCATTGAGGAAAATAGAAGTAGTTTTTTTTAAAAAAACAAGCAAAATGCTTGAAAATATCTTAAAACACTATTCAAACCCTAGTATCTCAAGTTAATGAACTCAGAAAGAAGTATAGTCATTTCTGTAACATAAAATGCAATATCCAACTTGAGTATTGGAAGGCACCCATGAGTAGCACTGAGATCATGCCCTAATAATCTCTTTCAATAATACCTGTTTAGGAATAACATTGGCAGTGAGGCTGTGGAAGTGACGCCTCCTTGTTCTTTGAATGAATGCCAATCAATCAATAATAATCAGGTGGAATTTTTATCCACCTGAGTGGAGTTGATTTAATTTCACATCTAAAAGGCAACAGACATCCAACAATGGAGCGCTGCACCGATTCTTACTGCTTTGGAATGCTAGTTTGGATTTATCCTCAAATCGCTGAAGTGAACCTGCAGGCATTTGACTCAAGCAATGAACACACTGGCAGACAGACTGTAATTAGTCTGATAATTATCATGCCCTGGAAAATGAAAAGACTAGAAATAACTTAGAGGTGAATCTTCAGAAAAGGACCTCGCCGAAAGATAGAAGTTAATTGCTAAGCCCCTGTTCAAGAGAGAGGACAGGGTGATCTAGAAAACGTCAGTTACTTTCTGGGAAGTGTCCAAGTACCTGGTATATGTTGGGAAAATTGTTTGTATTAATGAGATCACGAGGGACTATCAGGATTATACAGAGATACAAAACAGAGGCAGTAATGTAGTTACAATGCTGCTTTGCTGTTCATTAACATTATGCTGCTGCCTCCACTTTCCACCCTGTTTTGTGTATCCCTTGATTTTATTTGTGTCTACTAACCCTGTTGGCCTCCAGCTATGAATGCACTGAAGGACTGAACATGAACAGCCCATGAAATCACAGAAATGCCGAAATTCATGTTCCACCTCATCTGTGAAGAAGTTTTTCTTTCTCTCAGACAGAAATGATGTAACCGTCTAGCCACAGAGAAAATAACATTCTATATTATCAGAAAATACACTGATATGTTATACACTACCCTCACCAATCTAGTAGATAACAAGGGAAGGAAGTGGTATGGTTGCACTCAACTTACCTATCAAGGCAACACACACAAAATGCTGGAGGAACTTAGTAGGCCAGGCAGCATCTATGGAAAAGAGTAAACCTTTGAGGCTTTGGGCCGAGATCCTTCATCTGGAATGGAACGAAAGAGAAGTCAGACTAAGAAAATGGGGGGGAGGGGTGGAAGAAGTACAAGGGAGTAGCTGATAGGTGAAACCGGGAGGAAGCGGAGTGAAGTAAAGAGCTGGGAAGTTGTTTTTTGAAAGAGATAAAGGACTAGAGAAGGGTGCATCTGATAGGAGATGGCAGAAGAACAAGGAAGAAAGGAAAGAGAGAGGAGCGCCAGAGGGATGTGATAGGCAGGTGAGCCAATAAGGTGAGAGAGGGAATCAGGAATGGGGAATAGTGAAGAGGGGGGCAATTGCTGGAACTTCCCATCTCTTCAATTCACGCCCTCACCCTCTCCAGGTTTCACCTGTCACCTACCACCTTGCTTTTTTTTTCCCCTCCCCTCTCTCCACCATCTTATTCTGACATCTCTTTCTTTCCGGTCCTGATGAAGGGTTTCGGCCTGAAACCTTGACTCTTTACTCTTTTCCCTAGATGCTGTCTGGCCTGCTGAGTTCCTCCAGCATTTTGTGTGTGTTGCTTTGGATTTCCAGCATCTGCAAATTTTTTTTTGTGTTAGCTATCAAAGTGATTGCTTTCAAGGTTATCTGGAAATAAGTAGATTTTCACTAAATTAGTAGATGCCAATTTTTGTCTTTGAACTTTACAACAAGCTTATTTTTGGTAACAGGTTAACTTGTTTCTGAATTTCCAACATCAGTCATGTTGTACTTAAGAGTAAATTTCTTTACTATTTTTCCCCACTACATCTACTCATCCCTCTTTGAAGGGTAAAAATCATTAGATAACTGATGATATCAGTTATGACCTCTCAAAGTCCAAGAATTGTTATGTTATCCTGCCATACTCCATGTGATTCCAGTCTCCTATTACTCTCTAAAATGGTGGTAACTTGTGGCTGACAGTAAATGATGCTATAATACCTTGGCAACAAAGCTAGATTGGTTTCAAGCCCGATGAAGAAGGAAGTAGTTAGATCCTTTGCAGCAAGTTTTTGGAGTAGGCCCTTCTGGTCCTTCAAGCTGTGCTGTCCCAGCAACCTCTGATGCATCTCTAGCCTAATCATAAGACAATTTACAATGTCCAACCGGTAGGTCTTTGGACTTTGAGAGAAATCTGGAGCACCTGGAGGAAACCCTTGCATTCCATCGGGAGGACATACCAACTCCTTACAGATGACATCGGAATTTAACTCTGACATCCCCAACTGTAATAGGGTCATGCTACTGTGATGCTCCACGGAATAGTTGTGTTACCATTATAGTTGGTTTGTGAAGGAATGGTGATGTCTTAATCAGTCTGTAGTTGAATAGATTATGCCTGTTGCATTAAACTGAGAGGTTCTGATTGGCAAAATCTTTTCTCCTAATGCTTACTTTATAATTTGCTAAGTTTACTGTTCCCTCATCTGCTCAGCTGGATACCATGGTTGTGAAAGAGCTGGGAGAGGACTTCTTTTTCAGTAGGTTCCAGGTCAATCTGTAGAGAAGGGAAAGAAATGAAAACAAACATAATATTTCTCTGCTTCAAACAATCGGAAATGTGACGTAAAGGTTCATTGGCAGATACAATATCCCTTTGGGGATACAGTTGGAATTATTGCAGGAAAGCACAAGAAGATAAGAATGAGTTAAGTTGCTTTTTTCAGTCTGTATTCCTTTATTGTTCAGTTTATATATGTTATTTGACCGAGTTTTAATTTTTTTTTGGTGCCTTGATTGTGTTGATTTTAACACCGCTGCTTTTGGGCAAATTGAGATGTAAAACTAACAGTACTTAGCACAGTGTATATAAATAGTTCATTTAAATATTAAGATCGTTGAAATAATTGCTTGAAAAATAATACTTTTTTTGTTGAATTGTGTGGCCATGTATCAATTGCAAGTACTTTATATTTGAATATTTTTTAGTGAGGTTTGTAAAATGCACATCAGAAAGATAAATGTTGCTCATCTGTAATTGTTAGGTATGTAATAGTTCTTTGTGCAAATGGCTCTTGATGAGAGGCATTTACTTCTGTCTCAAGCAGAAGTTGTTAATCAAATAAGGGCTGGAGACTACTGATAAATAAAAAAAAACAAAGATAAGGACTAGTTAAGTGACTGAAAAGGATGGGTTTCCACCCAGATAAAATCATTGTTCATTAAGGCCACGTACCACCAGTAATAGAATGGAATGTATTGGAATAAATTAGGGAACTTGTGATCCGGTAAGCCTACAGGAAATCAGCTGCTCATGCGGTTTGTGTATTTTAAAATATATGTGTCAACAGTGTTTTCTTCATTTCCTTCAGCTGACTTACTGTATTCAAAAAGGTATTGCCAAGTCACTGATATAAGGAAGATGAAGACATGATGGTGGAAAATGACTTGAGAGAAACCTGGCTCTGACACCTGTTGTTCCCTTAGAGAGGGGTACAAACTCATTCTGCAGCCTCCATGTCTGTGTTTCAGTATGCTTTCAACAAAAGCATCTTCTAAGTTCTGTCATTCATTTTGTAGCTAGCTGAAAGTTGTAGCAAAAGGAACAGAGCAAAGATGCAGTCAAAATTGAGTCTGAAATGAACAATGTTATTTCATCTTATTGAAATAGGTTATCTGTAGACATCAACTCTCCATCACTGAGGGACTGTATGAGAATGGAAAATTGAGACCATGTCCTGATGTTTCCAAACATTGTCCTCATTGATGGTATGGAATGAAAGCCTATTAATCCTGGGATTCTTGAAGATTTGTCCTCAGAACGTTCGTAATATCTTTGAGCCTCAAAGTCACTTCTAGAGTTTAGCCTATGAGACAACACACTCATTTTTTTTAACCTGGAACTAATTCTATGTGTAACAGTGGATGAAAAGCAATATTTAGGATACCTCTTTGATTGTTTGAGATCCTGCCATTCTGTGTACCACAAAGCTCTTGAGGAGTCTTCCCTCCTCAACTCACTCAATTCTAATCTACTTTTCATGCCTTGCCATCTATATCATCACTAAAATGCCTATTTGTCTTTGATTTAAAGTAGAAAGGAATTAGTTTGTTAACATCTCCTTCAGTTGAAGATTTAATACAGTCATGAACTGTGAAGTTAATCCCTTTTAATAGAATTGCAAAGATTAATTTATCTTCCAATATGTGGTTGCTTATTTTATAAATAGTCCTATCCTCTCTTAGAATTATGCCATATTACATCCCTTTCATAACAAGGTAGGTCTGGTCATCCGTGGCTTGTGCCACTATGCTTCTGCTGTCAGCAGCACAATATTAGGAGTTGGTCTTGTTTGACTTTTCCCCTGTTTTCTTCCTTTTCAGCCACACCAGTTGTTTATATGCTAACCTGATAAATCAGGCAGTTCTGGGCTCAATTCAAATCCCATTGAACAGAGCACAGAAATATCAAGACTGACACAACACTGAAGGAGTGGTAAATCTTTGGAAGTGTGATTTTACATCTAGGGAGTTAAGCAAGCTGCATCTATTCCCTTGTGGTAAATAAAATTTCTAGAGCCAACAGGTGACTGGCTGAGATGAACTCGGTTCTAGGACTGAATGGCATGGACGTGCTGCAAGTATGCAGACTATGCTTCTAGTTGGCTGTAGAGTCCATGAGAAGGGCATTATCACCCTCACAAGCAGAAGGGAAAGAATGGGAACATCATGAATTGTTGAATGTTAATTACAAGACCTGGTCCAGAGTCATCACCAATTGGATTATTTCTGTTCCTGGGATCATTCTCTAAAACTTTCCCTGGACCTTCTTCAACAATTGCAAATCCTTTCATAGATAACGGGCTCAGAAATGCTCACAATCTTCCAAGTGTGGCCCAATCAATGTCTTATAAAGCCTCAGTATTACATCCTTGCGTTTATATTCTCATCCTCTTGAAAGGAATGCTAAAATTACTACCTTACTACCGACTCAACATGCATGTTAACCTTTGGGGAACCCTGCACCATAGAGCTCCAAATCCCTTTGCAATTCCAGTTTCTGAATTTTCTCTCCATTTAGAAAATAGTCAATCACTAACAAGAGAAAATCTGCAAATGCTGGAAATCCAAGAAATACACACAAGGTGCTGGAGGAACTCAGCAGGCCAGGCAGCATCTATGGAAAAGAAAACAGTCAATGTTTTGGCCGAGACCCTTCACCAGGACTGCAGACAAAATGAGGAGTCTGAGTAAAAAGGTGGAGGAAGGGGAGGAAAAGCATAAGGTGATAAGAGGGGAGGGAAGGTTGAAGTAAAGAGCTGGGTAGTTGATTGGTGAATGAAAGAGATACAGGTCTGGTACGAGAGGACAGAAGGCCATGGAAGAAAGAAAAGTGGAAGAGAGGTGATGGACAAGTAAGGAGATAAGGTGAGAGAGGGAAATGGGAATGGGGAGTGGTGAAGTGGGGGGCGTTACCGGAAGTTCAAGCAGTCGATGTTCATGCCAACAGGTTGATGGCTACCCAGATGAAATATAAGGCGTTGCTCCTTCAACCTGAGTGTGGCCTCATCACAATAGTAGAGGAGGCCATGGACTGACATGTCACAATGGGAGTGGAAAGTGGAATTAAAATGGGTGTCACTGGGAGATCTCGCATTTTCTGGCAGACAGAGCATAGGTGCTCTCCAAACCAGTCTCCCAATCTATGTTGGGAATCACCAATATACAGGAGGCCACACTGGGAGCACCAGATACAGTAGATGACCCCAACAACTCACAGGTGAAGTGTCACCCCACCTGGAAGGACTGTTTGGGGCCCTGAGTGGTATTGAAGGAGAAGGTGTAGCACTTGTTCCGCTTGCAAGGATAAGCGCCAGGAGGGAGATCAGTGAGGAGGGACAAATGGACAAAGGAGTCGCGTAGGGAGTGATCCCTGTGGTAAGCAGAAAGTGGGGTGGGGTGGGGATGGAAAGATGTGCTTAGTGGTAGTTTATTGCTTTATTCCTTCTATCAAGGTACACACTTCCCTACACTCTATTCTATCTGCCACTTCTTTGCTCATTCTCCTAAACCAATTACTTCTGCAAACTCCCTGTTTCTCAATAGTACCTGCCCTCCACCTATTTTTGTGTCATCTGCAAACGTGGCCATAAAGCCATCAATTCTTTCATCCAAGTCATTAATATATAATATGAAAAATAGCAGACTGATCACAGACTCCTATGGAACTCACCTAGTCACCAGGAGTCAGCTAGAAAAGGTCCCCTTTATTTCCACTCTATGCCTTCTGTTAGTCAGTGAACCTTCTGCCCATGCTAATACCTTTCATATAACACCATAGATCCTTATTTTGCTCAGCAGCCTCCAGTCAGAGTCCTTCTGAAAATCCAAAAAAAAACATTCACTGTCTCTCATTTTTCTATCCTGTCTTTTATTTCCTCAAGGAATTCCAATAGATCTGCTAGGTAAAATTTCCCCTTAAGGAAACCACACTGACTTTCGCCTATTTTATCATGTGCCTCCAAGTATCCCGAAACCTCTCCCTTAATAATGGACTCGAACATCTTGCACCTTTGATGTCAGGATAACAGGCCAATAATTTTCTGTCTTTTGTCTTCCTCCTTTTTTAAAAATTGTAGTGACATTTGTGATTTTCCATTCCTCCAGGTCCATTCCAGGATCTATTGATTCTTATAAGTTCACAACTAATGCCTCTACAATCTCTTTAGCTATCTCTTTCCGAGCCATGGGTATAGTGCATCTGGTCTTGATAACCTTTCTAACTTCAGAGTTTTCAGCTACCCAAGCTTGGTTTAAAAAAAAGGCCTACACTCACTTCAATTCCCTGACTCTCTTGAATTTCTGGCATGCTGCTGGTGTCTTCCACAGTGAAGTCTGATGCAAAGTGCATTTCTTTGTCCTTCCTTACACCATCATTATTTTCCAGTGCCTACTGCTGCCTCTCCTTCACTATTAATATAGCTGAAAACATTTGCAGTCCTCTTTTATATTATTGGCTTGCCTATCTTCATATTTCACCTTTTCTCCGCGTATTCCTTTATTAGTTGTTTCTGTTGGTTACCAAGCTTCTCACTTCCCAATTTTATATTTTTTGCTATATCGTATGCCCTCTCTTTTGCTTTTATGCTGTCTTTGCCTTCTCTTGTTAGCTACAGTTGCCTCATCCTCCCTTTTGAATGTTGCCTCTTCTCTGAGATGAACCGATCCTGTATCTTTCAAATTACTCCCTGAATTTTCAGCCATTGCCAGTCTACCGTCATCCCTGCTAGTGTCCTTTCCAATCAACTTTATCCAGCTCTCCTCTCATACCTCTGTAGTTTCCTTTATTCCTCTGTAATTCTGATATATTTGATTTTAGCTTCTTCCTCACTTCTGCAGGGTGAATTCCATCATATTATGATCACTGCCTCTTAAGTGTTCTTTTATCTTAAGCTCAACACCCAATCCAGAATTACAATGTTCAACCTAAATTTATTATCAAAGTACTTGCAGTTGCTGGTTGGCATCCGTCTGTCTTGAAGGGCATTGGGTTATGATGATCATCATCACAAGCCTGGGTAGAAAGTATGGAGATCCTGAGATGCCCATTCATCAAGATCTCCCTCTCGGCCTCACTGGTGTAGTCCAAAGGAAAACTTATGAAGCAATGCATTTAATACCAGCTTGGCTACTGGAGCTACCGGATGTTCAACGATGTCCAGCCCCCTTAGGGGTTCCACTCTGGATTTGTTGTCTGGGATTACTCTCACAGCCTTCATCTCTCCAGAAGCTGCATGCATGACAGTGGGGCTATTTCCCCATAGCTGGGGATTGGGTTCATGAGCATCGGGGTGAGTCCACACACCGATGGGCCTGCATGCTACATGGGCAGGGTCTAGACCCCCTCCCCGTCCTCTGTAGTTCAGCTTGAGTCTGAAAGGAGCTCATTTTCCATGTGTCACAGTGAAGAGGTGCAACATGAGGCATGCTGTTGTAGAAGCTATTAATAGCAGGGAGAGACTTAAAAGTTCAGCTTCCTTTTTTGCAAGATTGCTAGCCAGCAGTGGAAGCTGGAAACGAGAGCAACAGGCACTACCTGCTACACTACCACACTAGACACATCACAACAACCATTTTGATAAAGTACATATGTGTCACCAAATATGTCACTGAGATTCTTTTTCTTGCAGGCATTCACAGTAGACCCTTGATGGAATGGAATTTGTCCTTAACTTGATGACACTACGAATGTATTGACAATGCACAAAGTGGGCCTCAGTCTACTTCAATGTCTTGTGGTCTTATGGCATGTCATAATAATGAACAATGGTATACTAGCATTCCCTAATCGTAAGCATGACTCCAGGAAGGTGGACTTCCTTCAAAACAGCAAACACCATCTGTTTATATTCTCATTGTTATCATGATTTCTTTATATACTGAAACCACCTCATGTTGTATAAGAGACCGAAACAAACAAATACTACTGCTTAGGTACAGTTGGTGAATTGCACTAGTCAAGGATTTACACTATAGAATGCCATATAGGGTCATACTAATGTATGAAATCACTCAGGAAGAAGAGTGCTATCCAAGGGCATGTGGAAGAGGCGGCTTGTGGCAGTTCCGCCATGATCGTATTGAGTGGTTCAGGCCTGAGGTGCCAGAAGCTACTCCTGTTCCTGATTTTATAACGTTCTTCATGAATGTTACTGAAGAAGTGTTGTGACAATTCTATAATTCCTCAGTAGTTACTAAATGTCAGGAAAATCAAAGTGAATGATAATCACCATCAATGGATTTCTATTTAATATCCACCATGAATGGATTTCACTTATTTTTAGTTGAGTGGTGAAGTGTGACTACTTAAAATATGACATCAATGTTTGAAGTTGGATTAAAAGGGTTTGTATGTCACATTTAATTTTAATATTTGTAATCCAGGGAGTGGGAAGCGCTGTGATGATTGTACGTTCTAGTACCAATTGTTTGGCGACAATAAAGTATAAAGTAATGCATGCTTAGTTGCATCTGTAACCAAAGTTTAGCACCTTCAGGTCAGCTATGATGGTTAGTTGGTTAAGAAATTTAATAAGTTGTTGAAACAACATGGCTTTAATTTTAAAAAAATACAGGGCTAGTAAATGAAGATCAAAAAGTAACTAAAAAGGCTGGAAATCTGAAACAATGAGAAGTCTAGAGACACACAGTAGATCAGGCAGCAACTGTGGAAAGAAAATAGTTAACATTTCAGGTCCACACCATTTTGAGTGCCTGATACACAAACTCCCAAAGCAGAATCTATAGTTGTTCCTCTTTCCACAGATGCTGTCTGATCTGCTGAGTGTTTCTACTAGATTCTGTTTTTTTTTCATGTTCAGGCAATTCCCTGATAGACTAAACATCCACCAAAGGGGGAACGGGTCCAAAAATAGGTCTGGCTGCAATAACATGGAAACTATCCTTTAAAATGAGCTTTACATTCAAAACAATAGTAGTCTTGTATACTTCTCATTGCAGATAGCCTGTCTGAGAAAACAAATTGCCCTGCTTGCATTTAACTTGAAAAAATAAATTATTTTCTTTTGGTTTTCTACTTTCTGTTGATAAATGGAACTGGGTTGTTCTGATGGCAATATCTGGTTTTAAAGTTCATTTAGAGCTGGGGTGATCAATTCCTTTTGCAGCAGAACAAACCTCACTAATGAGAAAGAAAGACATACTTGCCAACCTGTCAAGATAGCCAACTATGTTTTATTCACAACCACCACCCACTGCATTAGCCTGATTAACATACCAACATCAATTTTCAGACATGCTGTAATATGATTATATTTTGCTTCGGAACTCTCGATTATGCCTTCCGTTTTCTCTCAGAAAAGTGATGACAGATCAATTACGCACTTACAACAAAAAAAAATGCATTCTGCGAGATTAGTTGTTACTCTGACTCTCTCACTTTCATGGCTGAAGAAGCAAGTGCCACAATGAAAAAAGAGGGAGTTTTTTTAAAGCTTGTCAAAATGAATTTTGTATACAGTATGTACATCACAAAAATATTATTTCTATTAGCCTTTATTGCTTACATTTAAGTTCCTTAGACATTGGTCACAAAATAAAGAGACATTATGTGCATTTATAAGTTACATGAGAGGAAATAATATTTAATCTTTCTGCTATAATGCCGTAAGAACTCATTTAAGGTATTTAAGGTCGATCCCTTGGCCCTGGTCACACAATGTGTTGGACAAAGGACCATTCAACTCAAATTTCTTTATTACTGCTGCTACTGAGCATTAGCATGTCCTCAACTTCATATAGTTTTGCTATATTTATGCATGCTTTATCCATAGATTTTATTCTTACTGTCAAAGAACCATTTACTATTGGAGAATTTACCCTATTATCAAACAGAAATAAAGACATAGACCTTGGTATAAGGTTAAACTTTAATACATGACTACGGAAGAGCCATTGTCTTATGACTCCGCCAATGTCAGGTTACATCTTAAATTTATACAGTAAATTTTGGGCAGTAGTCAACAGCCAAACATACTTAATGATTTCAAAAAGTGCTTTTTGTAGCCTGGGGGAAAAAAAAACACAAGCAGGACATCAAATACTTTTTTGGGACTTAAATTCCTTTATCTGTTTTAAATGTTTTATTGCAAAAAGAGGGTATCAAAATAAAAATAACAAAATAAATTTTATAAAACAGTTCCCGCTACTACAATCTCAGTTTAACTTTGGATCACACCCTTTTTACGTATGCAGTATGAAAATAACTAAAAAATATACAAAACCAATATGGTAGTGGCAATTATTTGGCACACGTGTGCTTAACTTCCAAACACACAGAGGCTAGACCTTGAAATGAGTTCTCCTCGCTCATGCTAGTGGGCCAATTAAGGAACTTCGCAACCAGGCAATCCAGCGCTGATCAATTAACTCATGAAAATCTAAACCACCCATATGTAAAACATGTCAAATGACCAATATTCTAGATTTACAAACAAGTATAAACAGATTTACATGGGTACTATCAAATATTATTTTCTTTTCCTCACCAAACCTAGAAAAGCATTCCAACATCATCCTTTCTAGAACATGGCAACTCTGTGTTCTACTCCACCCATCCAAAATGACATCACTGATGACATCACTGTTTGCTCTTAAAGACACAGGCAGCTATTTTAGCATTACCAAACTGAATACATAAGCGTACTTTAACAATAAAAAAAAGATATTAAACGGTCACCTGGTTACACACTTGTTAGGTATTAGCCAGTCTATGAATGCTTCCACGCAGTACACAAAATTAGAACTGCTTGTCCACATTCAGTTCCCCTCTTAGCCAGTCAGGCAGGCATTATTGGCATGACCTGTCATTAGCTAGCACAAGTAAGGCAAAGTCTGCACCTTATCCTGTCACCCTCATGACCCAAATCTTGGACAATACTTAGCTAATCAAGCTTGATAACAAAATTTAATTCAAAGTTTAATTTTCTTTCACATTACCTTCTTAAGTTATAGTGTGTAATGTGTGTTTTGTGTACTACTGGTTCGGAGGAACTTTGTCTTGTTTCTATATGCATTATAGGGTTATATATGATATATTTCATACATGTATATAATTAAAAGACAATACATTTGACTTGACTTGACATCTCTCTCACTGATCAGGCCCAGATATTACCCCACCTTGGAGAACTGACATGGTTCATCCCATGAGAAGCTGTTCTTCTCTAGGGTGAGGATCCCTATCTTCATGATGTTAATCACTGATTATGTCTCCAAAGTCCGTTCTTTCATATAATTCTTCTATCTTCCAGAATATTTGCTGAGTGCACCACACCAAGACCAACATCATTCAAAGAACATCCATCTACATGGTCATGTAGATAAGGCACATATACATCATTGCTGCCTTTTTGGTGTCTGGACGCAAGCACTGAGGTTTAAGGGACCCTCAACACCTCACATAATTTGAATCAACAGTCTGTGTTTCTTTCTTCAAAAGGACTGGTGCTCACAATAGAATTGGCTTTTTTTCCCATCATGTGCCAGTTGTCGCCGTGATTTAAAAAGAAACACTTGCAAAAGGTGAAAAAATTCAGAAACTGAAGAGATCCTGTAGATGTTGGAAATCCAGTGTAACACACTTAAAGATCTCAGCAGGTCAGACATCTATGAAGAGGAATAAATGTCAACTGTTTCGTTCCTCTCCATAGGTGAAAGTATTCAGGACCATTTTAAAAATTGATGATTTAGAAACTGGAAATAAATTTGGAAAACATAGGGACATTAATCACAAAAGGTTTTTTGCAGGTGCAGCAGGCTATCAAGAAGGCAAATCAAGAAGGCATATTGGCCTTCGTTGCTAGAGGGGTTGAATTTAAGGGAAGGGAGATTAAGCTGCAATTGTACAGGGTCTTGGTGAGGCTGCACCTGGAGTACTGCGTGCACTTCTGGTCTCCTTACTTGAGGAAGGATACTGGGTTTGGAGACAATGCAGAGGAGGTTCACCAGGTTGATTGCAGAGATGAGGGGTTAGACTATGAGGAGAGATTGAGTCTCCTGGGACTGTGCTTGTTGGAATTCAGAAGAATGAGAGGAGATCTTATAGAAATACATAAAATTATGAAAGGGATAGATAAAATAGAGGCAGGAAAGTTGTTTCCTTTGATAGGTGAGACTAGAACTAAGGGACATATCCTCAAGATTTGGGGGAGTAGGACAGAGATGGGGAGGAGCTGCTTTCTCCAGAGGATGGTGAATCTGTGGAATTATCTGCCTAATGAAGCAGTGTTTGCTTCCTCAGTAAATATATTTAAGACAAGGTTGGATAGATTTTTGCATAGTAGGGAAATTAAGGGTTACGGGGAAAAGGCAATTAGGTGGAGATGAGACAATGGCCAGGTCAGCTATGATCTTACTGAATAGCGGAGCAGGTTTGACGGGCCTTATATTTCTAATATTTATTATGTAATGGTATTGCCAAGAGTTAGTCACATAGCGTATTTAGTAAGTTATTAACTGATCCAATATCATCCTGTGCTCTGTGAAATGAACTGCCGACCATACAACACATTGCATTTTTTAATGAGAGGCACAAATTTTATTTGATTAGTTTGCAATACTAGCAATGCCCTATTATCCAATTAATTCCAGATGATTGTAGTTTCTTAGCCTTGTTTTTGCAAAATGTGTTTCTCTGAAGAACCTTAGCTGTACCCAGGTCCTTATTTTTCTTGTAATTCCCTCTTTGTAATTCACTTGAAGACATTAAAAAGTATGTTCACGCTTTTCAAATACTTGATGTACTTCATTGACTTGTAACTTGAAGAGAAAGTTCTTTTTTTCATTAGTTCATGCTATTTTTTTCAACCCAAGCTGCTGTTGGTGGTGGAACAAAATGCAAGGTGACAGCAAACTTTGTTTCGAACAAATGTACTTAAAAACACCATTGTGCAAAGTCCAAAACTTTTAATTTCACAAAACTCAATTATGCTGACAGGTAACCTGATGATACGTGTTTCCAAATAGCAAATACAAGGCTGTTCATACCTAGATTCTTTGGTCGTTGTATTACAGTTGACACAAGGAATTGTGAGGGACAAGTTTATTTTTATACAGAGCAGTGGGTGCCTTGAATGCGCTGCCTATGGTTGTGGTAGAGTCAGATAGACTAGGGCCTGTCAAGGGACATTTAGATAGACACATTAATATGAGGAAAATGGACATTGTGTAGGCAGAGCAGATGAATTGGCCATTTGATTGCTAATTTAATTGGTTCAGCTCAATATTGTGGGACAAAGAGCCTGTTCCTGTGCTACAATTTTCTTTCTCTATAATATATTGATGTTAAATGGGATGCTAGTTCTAGTTCCATGCTTATTCTCAGATTTCACGTTTAACAAAATAATAATTATTTTATACAGTTCCCATATGATGTTTTTCGCCATTAGGTGAATCTTTTCTAATGTCTAACTCTATCCCCAATTATTTTGTACCCATGTCTGCTCTATTTTAGTCCAAAGAAGATAGGTAAATGAGCAGGCAATCTGGTCCCAAATGTTTGCCATAAGTAATCCAGACTAACCAAGATGAAGCATGTGCAGTGGTTTCTTAGAGTTTATAGAATGATTAAAAAGATAGAGTATATTGGGTGATTAAAAATGAAGAAAAGCTTATAAGAAAAAAAATGAGTGTTCATTTCCTAGTTGTGAAGACCTTTTCAATGATACACTTAACTTTTACGTAGCATCCATAACTTAATAAGTTTGCAGGCTGAGGATTTGGAGGAGAAGAGGGGAGGGTCAAACAGCTTGTAGTGTGTCTTGTACTTCCCTGCTTGTGTGCAGAATGGGATGGTTGTTTGGCGCCTACCCTTCTATCCAGAACGGAAGAAGTTTACCTGGCTGAAAAAAATTAGTGAAGTGAAAAGATAAGTCAGTTCATGAATATTAAACACCCAGCTACTGCTATCAATGGTACTACTGCTGTCATTTGGTTCAGTTGATTCCCTGCTCCTCTGTATTTGTTCTAAGGTACTAAACTGTACTAATGTAGCATCTGAAGAACTGACAGTTCAGAAACTGAATTTTGTTTTAGCATAATTTATTTATTTTCTTTACACAAAAAGGATTTTGTTGATCAAAATATTTTATTAAGTATAATCATGGCATTGCTCAGTTTGACTATAAGTACTAAGTTGCAGTTATAACATATTCACATTTTAATAATAAAATTGACACGTTGTAGCCGCTGACGTGACTCAAGAGACAGTACAGTCATTGATGCAGAAGTTCAAGGAGAGCTTTCGAACAAACACGCCAATTGAGATCTCCCACCTGCAGCAGGCACCACGCAGCACATCCACAGGACGAAGGAAGGGAAGGAGGAATAAAATTAGAGGTAGGATACACAACTAGTTAAGAATATTTCTAAGATACCCATTTAAGCTAAGAGGTGATGGTAAGTTGGTGATGGAGGTGGTGATACTGGTGGTGGTCAAATGCATGCACTAATTATGAACTTACACAATTTCTAGAGGTTCTCCTGATTAAAGTCTTTCTCATGCTCCTACTATTGCTTTCACCAATGCATCTATAACATATACATTCAGACTAGGCTATAAATTGAAATATCAGGAAGTGATAGCATTCAAAATAGAAGTCTTTACAGATGTTGTTTGGTGGATCTACTCATCCTTTTTTGCTGTTAAGCAGCATTGGTCAGTCAGAATCAATATATCTTTCTTAAACTTTGCAAAATAGTAGTTGCAGAGAGTTAGGCTGTAGAGAGTTGCAAACTTAGTCAGCTCCATCATGGGCACTAGCCTCCATAGCATCCAAGTCATCTTCAAGGAGCAATGTCTCAAAAAGGTGGCACCTATCATTAAGGATCACAATCACCCAGGACATGCCCTCGTCTCATTGTTACCTTCAGGAAAGAGGTTTGGAAGCCTTAAGATATATACATAATGATTGAGGAACAGTCTCTTCCCCTCTGCCATCCGATTTCTAAATGGACATAGAAACAACGAACACTATCTCACTATTTTTTTATTTTTGTTCTTGCACTACTTATTTAAGTTAACTATTTAATATATATTATATTAATATTTACTGAAAATATATATTTTCTTGTAATTCAGTTTCTTTTCTATATTATTATTTATTGCATTGTACTGCTGCTGCAAAGTTAACAATTTTCACAATATATGTCAGTGATATGAAACCTGATTCTAATTCAAAAGTTGACTGTTTTCAAAGATAATGCTGATGC
Organism: Mobula birostris; assembly: GCF_030028105.1. Classification (NCBI taxonomy): domain Eukaryota; kingdom Metazoa; phylum Chordata; class Chondrichthyes; order Myliobatiformes; family Myliobatidae; genus Mobula; species Mobula birostris. The sequence goes on along the minus strand of NC_092391.1, from coordinate 31,343,947 downwards.
TCAGAGCTGGATGGCAAATTGACATGCTATGTATAAAGATTGTAAGTCATTTATACTTGGTCAATTTGCTCTGGATGAGGGAAAGGATAGACTAAGAGAACTCCAAATGTTCTGGTATAACAAAGCTTAAATAAGTGGTTTATGATACAGGAATAAAAAACAGAAAATGCTGGACCTGTCTCTCTCTGCATAGATGCTACTTGACCACTGAATGTTTCCAGCCTTTTCTGTTTCTATGTCAAATTTCCAATACCTAAATTTACTTTGATTTTCTGAGAATGTTGCAGGTTGACCTTCATAAGAATGATGCTGCCAGATTTGACATAGGTTTTGTGTGAATTCAATAATAAGACAAAGTTTTGGATTGGTTCCATGTGGGACAAAACAAGGATTAAGTCACATGGATTCTGAATTTTAGGACTGTGTGCCAGCTCAGTATTTTTATTATGACTGAAGGTACAAGATCAAGACCTTAAATCTGCCAACATATTCAGGCTTTTGCTTAATTCAAGGCAAGTAGTAATAAAAAGCAGCTGGAGGTGAATTATATCTAAACCTGTGCAAAACATTTATTTTTGTCAAGCAGTGGAATTGAAAGTGTTATGCTTATAATATTTAAATGATAAGAAAGCAAGTAACTGCTGTGTAATTAAGCAGGAGAAGATGAAGATAATGCCGTTTGATTAATAGGACTGGATGTTACAATCCCTAAAGTTTCTGCACTGCACTTAACTTGAGTGGAAATAGTTCTTAAAGATGACCACTAGATGATGTTACTACCATTACGATACATCTTCAGTTGTGTACCTCGACATCACTGGGTGTTTCGGCCTTTTATCACAAGACACCCTCAGCCGAGGCAGGCTCACCACAGGCTGATCAGACCTGGGTGTGTGTCACATGGTTAGTCTCCAGATAGTCACTTGGCAGCCCAGACAGCACCCCTTCTTTCAGCCACAGCCAGTGACTGCTCATTTCAGTGGCAAATGTAAATACTTACATTGGAAAAGAAATGGTTTAGTGGACTTTATAATTAGTAATAAATAAAGATAAATTAAATGAACCCAAACAAATTATTTGCTACAGTTAAAAGCTGTCTTGCTATTATCTTTCTTATGGACACAGGATAATGAAAAACATGAAATATGACAACTGAAGATAGATAGTAATAGAATTTTTCGATCAACCTGGGTAGCTTTTAGATGGAAGGTGAACGGTCTTTTTGTTTTGTGCTTGGAAACCATGCATGTGTACAGTTCAAAGCAACCCACACAAAATACTGGAGGAACTCTGCAGGTCAGGCAGCAACTATGGAAACAAATAGCCAGTTAACGTTTTGGGCCAAGACCCTTGTTCAGGACTGAGAAGGAAAGGGGAAGACGCCAGAATAAAAAAAGGTTGGGGGAAGGTAAAGGAAGTGAGCTGGAAGGGGATAGATGAAGCCAAGTGGGTGGAAAAGATCAATGGCTAGAGAAAAAGGAATCTGATAGGAAAGGTGAGCACATTATAGGAGAAAGGGAAGGAGGAGAAGACTCAGGAGGAAGTAATAGGCAGGTGAGAAGAAGTAAAAGGACAGAGTGGAGGGGGGGAATTTGTTCACCAGAAAGAGAAATTGATATCCATACCATCAGGCTGGAAGTTACCCAGACAGAATATAAGGTGTTGCTCCCCCACCCTGAGCATGGCCTTATCTTGGTATAAGAGGAGGCCATGGACCAACACATCGGAATAGGAATGGGAATTAAAATGTTTGGCCACTGGGAAGTCAGGTATACAGTTGTCCCTGGTATTAAGATATCTGATGACTGGCGTCGACATAGTGGGTTGAAAGATCTGTTATTGTTCTGTATGACTGTATGGTCCCATGTAAACACAGTAAAATCCATTCAGTCAGTTTCATTTCATATTTATGGTTGGCCTGATTATTACAAAGTAGTTCAGTGTTTCAAATGGCTTAGAGGAAATGTCATACATTCCTCTTTCAACTCTGTTTGCTGAGATAAATAATCCATTTTGCACTTTCGTATTTTCAGTGTGAATTTTTGAATTCCAGAAATAAGTTGAAGATGCCCCTGTTCCCTGTCACCAAAAATAGAAAATATGTCCCTTTAATTCTGGAAGTGAAATGTGAGAAAATGTTCGATGCTTCACACAGTTCTGATGACAGTTCCAGTCATTAATCACTATGCAGTTCAGATGAAATTAATGGTTGTGTATTTTACTGTTGGTTCAATGTCAGCTAATTCTGATGAAAGCATTGTAAAATAAATCTGAATAAGAAATTGAAACCATTAGAAACCATACAGTAGTAAATATGTCAATCTTAGACAAAACTTCATCAAGCATAACTGGAAATTAATAGGCAGGTGAGAAGAGGTAAAAGGACGGGCGGGGGGCAATGTAAATTGGAAAGGCATGTATTCATGGTAAGGAGAAAGAATCATAATCATAGGTGACACTTCCAATTTTCAAAGGTAGCCAATGTGGCTACCTTTGATTTACAATTCCATGAAGTGTCTTAGAGTGCTATATTTTCAGGATTTCTCCAAAGCTTCGATGATAAGTTGTAATATCCTCACCAACTCCAGTTATTCAGCTAGTGTCCTCTTAATGCACCTCTCTGAAATTGAGACTTCGTTTCCCAAGAAGGAAAAAGGCTTCAGGAACATGACACTGTAACTTGTAGGGTTCTCACCAAGTCACATACCATCTTGGCTTGTAAATATATTCTCTACTCTCATGGGTTGAGGGGGCTAGATCGCTGGTAGCATTTTAAAAGGAAGAGATATATACTTTTGAAATATTAGAGAGCTGTGGGGAACAAGCATGAAAGGAAAGATAAGACCTGGATCAGATCATTCATGATCAAAGTTCAAAGTTAAAAATTCGTTTATCATCAAAATATGTATGAGGTATACAACTCTGAGATACATCTTCCTGCTGACAGCCACGAAATAAAGAAACACCATGGAACCCATTCAGAGAAAATATCAAATACACAACATGAAAATAAAAAATCATGCAAATATCAAAAAAAAACAAGCAGATAACGCACAATATATTAAACATCAAACCACAGAGTCCTTGAAGCGGTAGAGGAATTGTTAAGTTTAATTCAGTACAGTTCAATTTAGTACTGTGCCATTCATTGCCTGCAGGCCGCCAAGCCTGTCTGCTCTGATCAAAATCACGCAAAATAGCAACTAAAAAAAGGAGTAACCAGAAATCAGGAACACATATGACACAAACTGCAGATTCCTCTCAAGATGAGTCCAGTCCAAAAGCCATGCTGATCGTACCTTCCCCAAGACCCAAGACTCCGGTACTTTCCTACAGCAGCATCAAGCAAGAGGAAGAAGGAAACCGGTCCAAAGCGGGCAGATGTTGCTGACTGACTGCTGGCTGATTTCAATCCTGCTTGATGCTTTAACTGGCAAGTTGTTTGAGAATTTGAGCCAATCATGGGTTTGCGTCCTGCCATTAGACCCCACACTCCGTTCCCAACCTCACTCTCAACCACGCCAAATTCCATCAGAGACACCGAAAGCGCCAGATCACTCCAGTCACACACAAGTTAGTAGTAGAAGCATAATTAAAAGAAAATGTAGTTTCATGAACTGTCTGCAAGATATCTCTGTTAGTTGCGTTGGTTGCTGGTGCCATCTTGCCACAGATCATATTGAATAGCCGGCAGACTTACGGACCTATGCTGTTAGATTGTATGTTCCTTCATTGTTGCCGGATCTAACGCTGACATTCCCACCCAGCAGCATTGAAGGAGTACCTTAACCAGGTAAACTTCAATGAATCAATGGGTAGCTGATTACCACTTTCTCACAGCCTGTAACGGATGGCTAATGTATGACGGCCTTCCCAACAATGCCTGGATCCTTAAAAATGAACAATTTAAAAAAAAACTGCTTGGTAGAACGTGACCATGTTGGATGAAAATGGAAAGAAACATTCACTTGGCACTGAAAAGCTCAAGGGATCAAGTGGAAAGTATGAAAAAATAATGGAAAAGTACACAGCCTCTCACACCTGCTCCACCTAGGGCACTGCCTTTGGTTTTCAATGCTGTATAATTTGACTTATTTTTATGCATTGAATGGGAGATAAAAAATGCAAATCTGGAAGAGTGTCATTAAATCTTCCCAAGTATAAAGTTAAGTTAGAGAAATTATAATTATACTGTTATTAAAGATAACCCCAAATAGGTTTAATATATCACAACTTTCTGAATGTCACCTGAATGTAACTTAAAACACACAAGTCAAACAATGGTAATACAGGTGATATACTTCCTAATGAAAGCAGCAAGACATTGCCCCAGGTGGAGCAGGTGTGAGAGGTTGTGCATTCTTTCCATTTTTGTTGGACCAGATAGTTAGTGTATTTTCATTGCTTTACACTCACATTTAAGTAATCAGCAGTTAAAAATGTCTTTCATTCACACGAAAACATATAAAGAAATAAGAAACATTAAAATTTATTTGAAAATCTCAGGAGATTTGTTGGCCAAAGCTAAATCTTAAAAATCTTTTGCTAAAACATCTGTAAACACAGCCCCAGGGCACCCTGACAGCCTTAAAAAAGGCAATATTTTGTTCTTTATGTTCTCTCAAAGTATGTGATTGAATTTTAACATACTTAAAAATTGACTTTCAGAGACATTTTAAACCATGTTTAAAAATAAAGTATTTAAATTATTCAATTTCATTTTTGAAATTAAAAATAAAATTACCTCATTCTCCTTCCTAATAAACAAGAATAGCCACCAGTCATTTAGATAACTGTTAGACAATCAAGCAAATTGAAAATGTTTTAATAAAAGAGAAATTGTGTTTGACAGGTTTGTTGGAGTCTTAGTCAATTTGACACATAAGGTAGACAAAGGCAAACCAGAAGATGTAATATATTTAGATTTCTGGAAGGCATTCAAAAGAGGGTCACATTAAAGATTACTGGAGAAGATAAGAGTGCATAGATCTGAGAGAATATGAATAATGAATTGGCTAAATTAAAATAATGTGTCAGAATGAATGATTTATTTTTGAATTACTGATTAATTTTAAGGTAGTTAGTTCCTCAACTATTTCCAAAATATCCTTGGATGAAAGGAGCAAGCAAATATGTTGATATAAAGACAGATGGGCCAGTAATTTATGAGAAGGAATAATGATTCTTCAAGTATATATCTTAGGTGAATAGGTAAAGAAATGGCAGATGAACTAGGACGTAGGAAAGAGGGAAGATTTATTGCAAAAATTACAAAGTATAAAATTAGGCTGGTTTTCATGCAACCTAATGGGATATTGGTGAGACCATATTTCTAATACTGTAAACAGATTTGGCGTTCACATTTCACGAGGGATATAGTGGTGTTGGATACAATGCAGGGAAGATCCACCTTGCTAATTGCTGGGATGAAGGAATTGATCCAGAAAACATAGAAAACATAGAAAATAGGTGCAGGAGTAGGCCATTCAGCCCTTCGAACCTGTACCGCCATTCAGTATGATCAAGATTGATCATCCAACTCAGAACCCTGTACCTGCCTTCTCTCCATACCCGCTAATCCCTTTATCCACAAGGGCCATATCTTACTCCCTTTTAAATATAGCCAATGAACTGGCCTCAACTGTTTCCTGTGGCAGAGAATTCCATAGATTCACCACTCACTGTGTGAAGAAGTTTTTCCTCATTTCGGTCCTAAAAGGCTTCCCCTTTATCCTCAGACAGTCACCCCTCATTCTGGACTTCCCCAACATCGGGAACAATCTTCCTGCATCTAGCCTGTCCAATCCCCTTAGAATTTTAAACGTTTCAATAAGATCCCCCCTCAATCTTCTAAATTCCATCGAGTATAAGCTGAGTCGATCCAGTCTTTCATCATATGAAAGTCCTGCCATCCCAGGAATCAATCTGGTGAACCTTCTTTGTACTTTCTCTATGGCAAGAATGTCTTTCCTCGGATTAGGGGACCAAAACTGCACACAATACTCCAGGTGTGATCTCACCAAGGCCTTGTACAACTGCAGTCGTACCTCCCTGCTCCTGTACTCGAATCCTCTTGCTATGAATGCCAGCATACCATTCGCCTTTTTCACTGCCTGCTGTACCTGCATGCCCACTTTCAATGACTGGTGTACAATGACACCCAGGTCTCGTTGCAACTCCCCTTTTCCTAGTCGGCCACCATTCAGATAATAATCTGTTTTCCTGTTCTTGCCACCAAAGTGGATATCCTCACATTTATCCACATTAAATTGCATCTGCCATGAACTCGCCTACTCACCCAACCTATCCAAGTCACCCTGCTTCCTCTTAGCATCCTCCTCACAGCTAACACTGCCACCCAGCTTCGTGTCATCCGCAAACTTGGAGATACTGCATTTAATTCCCTCGTCTAAGTCATTAATATATATTGTAAACAACTGGGGTCCTAGCACTGAGCCTTGCAGTACCCCATTAGTCACTGCCTGCCATTCTGAAAAGGTCCTGTTTATTCCCACTCTTTGCTTCCTGTCTGCCAAGCAATTCTCTATCCACATCAATACCATACCCCCAATACCGTGTGTTTTAAGCTTGCACACTAATCTCCTGTGTGGGACTTTGTCAAAAGCCTTTTGAAAATCCAAATATACCACATCCACTGGTTCTCCCATATCCACTGTACTAGTTACATCCTCAAAAAATTCTGAGATTTGTCAGACATGATTTTCCTTACACAAATCCATGCTGACTTTGTCCAATGATTTCACTGCTTTCCAAATGTGCTGTTATCACATCTTTGATTACTGACTCTTAGCATTTTCCCCACCACTGATGTCAGGCTAACCGGTGTATAATTCTCTGGTTTCTCTCTCCCTCCTTTTTTAAAAAGTGGGGTTACATTAGCCACCCTCCAATCCTCAGGAACTAATCCAGAATCTAAAGAGTTTTGAAAAGTTATCACTAATGCATCCACTATTTCTTGGACTACTTCCTTAAGCACTCTGGGATGCAGACGATCTGGCCCTGGGGATTTATCTGCTTTTAATCCGTTCAATTTACCTAACACCACTTCCCTACTAGCATGTATTTCCCTCAGTTCCTCCATCTCACTAGACCCTCAGTCCCCTACTATGTCCGGAAGATTATTTATGTCCTCCTTAGTGAAGACAGAACCAAAGTAGTTATTCAATTGGTCTGCCATGTCCTTGTTCCTCATGATCAATTCACCTGTTTCTGACTGTAAGGGACCTACATTTGTCTTAACCAATCTTTTTCTTTTCACACATCTATAAAAGCTTTGACAGTCATTTTCTATGTTCCCTGCCAGCTTTCTCCCATAATCTTTTTTCAGTTTCCTAATTAAGCCCTTTGTCCTCCTCTGCTGGACTCTGAATTTCTCCCAATCCTCAGGTATACCGCTTTTTCTGGCTAATTTGTATGTTTCTTCTTTGGAATTGATACTATCCCTAATTTCCCTTGTCAGCCATTTTTAAGAAAGGTTTGGTCTATAATCATTGCAGTACAGAAAAATGAGAGGTGATTTTGGATTCTCTGTGGGATTGACAGAATATCTGCTCAGAAGATTTTTTTTTTGCTTCGGTTGGGTTAGGTTAGAGTTTAGAACCAGGAAAGATAGTTTTACAGTAGATACATCCATCGATGTTGAAGGCGAGAAGGAATTTCTTTTCTCAGGGATAAGTGACTCTTTTGAATTCTCGATCCAGTGAGCTGCAAAGGTTGAGTCCACGAAGGTATTTAAGATGGTGATTGATAGAACCACTACTAAGTAAAGCAGAATGGGAAGAGAGCAGTAAAGTGGAACTGCGACCAATTTTAAATCAGCTATGATCCCAAGTAGAGCAAGTTGAAGGTCCAAATTAATGGTGCTTCTGCTCTTCTTTCTCATATTACTATGCTGAAGATGATGGGGTCTCATTGGCTGGGGAATCCCACCAAGACCGAGCTCCCTATGATTCCAATGACAATGCTCAACATCAGATTTAGTGCTGTCTGCTACTCCAACTCTCGTCAGGTCTGCGTCAGTCCAGGTCTTTCTCCCAAAGTAATGGCACAATGCACAAAGATTCAAAATAAATGTATTATCAAAGTCAGTATGCAGTATACAATCATGAGATTCCTCTTCCAATAGACAACCACAGAACAATGAAAAACGCCATGAAACCTGTTCAAAGAAATCATCAAACACCCAATGTGTAAAAAAAACAAATCTTACAAACGGCAAAAAAAGGGAGAGACAGATAATAAAACAAGAAACCATAGCAACCTTGAAACAGTTTAGGAATATTCAGTATAGTTCAGTTCAGTTCAATTTTAGCACTGTGTCGTTTGTTGACTGCAGGCCCCAGAGCCAGACGTCCCCATGCAAGTTGAACAAAATTGTAATAAAGAAAGAAGTAACCAGAAACCAGAAACATCTGATTGTTCCTTTAGGGCTGACAATCACAGGGAAGGTCATCATCTATTAAACTGGTTCCCAATTGGTTTGTGCAAAACAAAAATAATAAAACTTACTTCAATTTAGCTCAGCGTCACTTGCTCCATTACTGAATTGGTCCCACATCCTATGGACTTCAAGGAATCTTCATCTTGTGTTCTCAATGTTTTTTTTTGCTTATTTATTTATTATTATTATTATTTTTTTCCATTTCTTCTTGCACATTGGTTGTTGCCTGTCCTGTTGGGTATAATCTTTCACTGATTCTGTTCTGTTACTGTGATTGCCCGCAAGAAAATACATCTCAGGGTTGTATATGGTGGCATATGGTTGTTTATGTCAGCTAATAAATTTACTTTGAACATTGAACTTTGAATTCTTGATGCAATTTACAGTTGACTGGTCAATTATAACCAAAGTGAAAACTCTGCCGCCCTCTTCTGTTTATCTTCAGATACATGCTAATTTGAGATTTTATAAATGTATTTTTCCAGTAGTTTAAGTCATCTATGAATCATTTGGAAGTCTAATTTTTAAGGAAACAGAAGCAAACGTTTCTGAAGTTTTGGATTAGCTGCAGGCATATGATAAACCGATTCTTCAAAAATGTTTGCAATTCTATTGTTTCATTTTATATTACAGTGAAAATCTTACACCTTAGCAAAATAAACGTTTTGATAGGCTGGATTTAATATTGAGGCAAGCATCAGGAAGTGTGATGGTTAAGGTGTGTTTTATATAGGAAAATCATTAACTTGGAAACATAGAAAATAATTAAGTGGATTAGGACATTCAGTCCATCAAGACTGCTTTGCTTTTTAATAAAATCATGACTGATCCTTAACACGAGATTCTGCAGATTCTGGAAATCTTGAACAAGACACACAAAATACTTGAAGAACTCAGCAAGTCAGACAGCGTCTTTGGAGGGGAATAAACAGTTGACGTTTCGGGCTGAGACCCATCTAAAAATAGAGGGCTATAGGTAGGCCTAGTAGTTTCTAAGGCAGGGATATGTTTGGCACAACTTTGTGGGCTGAAGGGCCTGTATTGTGCTGCAGGTTTTCTATGTTTCTAGGGACACTAGCAGGAAGGACGACAGAGCAGCGGTGGCTGAAGTTTATGCGAGAAGTGAGGAAGGTGCAAGACAGATATATTCCAAAAAAGAAGAAATTTTCGAATGGAAAAAGGATGCAACCATGGCTGACAAGAGAAATCAAAGCCAAAGTTAAAGCAAAGAAGAGGGCATACAAGGAAGCAAAAATTAGTGGGAAGACAGAGGATTGGGAAGATTTTAAAAGCTTGCAAAAGGAAACTAAGAAGGTCATTAAGAGGGAAAAGATGAACTATGAAAGGAAGCTAGCAAATGCTATCAAAGAGGATACTAAAAGCTTTTTCAAGTATATAAAGAGTAAAAGACAGGTGACAGTAGATATAGGACTGATAGAAAATGATGCTGGAGAAATTGTAATAGGAGATAAGGAGATGGTGGAGGAACTGAACAAGTATTTTGCATCAGTCTTCACTGAGGAAGACATCAGCTGTATACCGGACACTCAAGGGTGTCAGGGAAGAGAAGTATACGTAGTCACAATTACGACAGAAAAAGTACTCAGGAAGCTGAATAGTCTAAGGTAGATAAATCTCCCGGACCAGATGGAATGGACCCTCATGTTCTGAAGGAAATAGCTGTGGAGATTGCGGAGGCATTAGCAATGATCTTTCTAAAGTCAATAGATTCTGCCATGGTTCCGGAGGACTGGAAGATTGCAAATGTAACTCCGTTGTTTAAGAAGGAGGCAAAGAAGCAAAAAGGAAATTATAGACCTGTTAGTTTGACATCAGTGGTTGGGAAGTTGCTGGAGTCGGTTGACAAGGATGAGGTTACGGAGTACCTGGAAACATATGACAAGATAGGCAGAACTCAGCGTGGTTTCCTTAAAGGAAAATCCTGCCTGACAAACCTATTGCAATTTTTTGAGGAAATTACAGGAAGGCTAGACAAGGGAGATGCAGTAGATGTTGTGTACAGGTTTCTCCCGCCATCCGAAGGTAGAGCGTTCCTATGAAATGATTCGTAAGCCGGAATGTCATAAAGCGAAGAAGCAATTACCATTTACTTATATGGGAAAAATTTGTGAGCGTTCACAGACCCAAAAAAAAACCTACCAAGTCATGTCAAGTAACACATAAAACCTAAAATAACAGTAACATATAGTAAAAGCAGGAATGATATGATAAATACGCAGCCTATATAAAGTAGAAATACTTTTCCACAATCATTGCTGCACTGTTCTCCGTAGCAAAAATCTCAGGCAAGCACTCTCGGCAGAAACACGGCACAAGCGCTCTCGGCAGAAACACTCTCTCCAGTAACCTTTAAGCTATGAAGCTGCCAAATCATACCAAATAATGCATAAAAATGCACAGCCTATATAAAGTAGAAATAATGTATGTACAGTGTAGTATCACTTACCGGAATTGGGAAGGCAGTGCTGAGCACACTGATGATGGTGTGTTCGGCTGAGTCGTCGGAGGTTGGGATGGTGCAGTAGCCCCCACCCTCCAGGCAGCGAACCAATACCCATCCACGAAGCATGCAGCGGTACAGCGGTAGCCGGGATGCCTTTGCAAACATTCAATAGGTGCAATTGTCACTTTTGCCCAGTAACTCGTTTTATTGCACATGTTAAATACAGCAAAATAATACACAAAGACATGGCAAAAGTAAAGGCAAACAAATGAAGTAACAGCAAATTTCACTTTTGCCCAGTAACAAGCCTTATTGCATTTAGTTGCAGCTGTCACTCCTTTCATCAGTGAAGAGACTATGGCTGTAGGAAATGGTTATATGGTTAAACGCACACCAAGTCTTTGGTTTGGCGATTTCCTTTTAAGTTTTTCTAGTCTGTAACTGGACAAACGTGCACCAAGTATAGTGTTTCCTCTTCGCTTGTTTTCTGTGTGTCCTGTGCATGCCCAGTAGGAGGAGATTTGCCCAAATATCCGTTTTAATGTGGACAGAGGTATTTTTAAAAATGCCTAGTGTGGACACCCATTGTTTTTATGCGAAACCGGCATTTTCAAAATTATCCAGTCCAGTGTGGACGTAGCCTCACCCTCCATAATTCCTTTTGTTCTCTTCTAAACTGTGCTGAATGCAGGCTAAATTGACCCACTCTTTCATCACAAGTTAGTTTGATCTAGTGAGTTGGTTTCCTTGTCTTTACTTCTTATACAATTTACCGTCATTTTCATTTTGCTAGAAAAAGTAACTGCCTAATAGAAACACAGCTATAATTTCAAATGACCTGAGATTCATGAATCATGGGTAATTAGTGCTGAACTACTTTGCCCATAATTTCAGACAGAGCTTGTTTGAAATAATAAGCTTTATTCATATACACAAGGCCAAAGTATTGGGTATATCTGAGGCAGAAGTTGATAGATTCTTGATTGCTCAGGACACAAAGGGATATGGGGAGAAGGCAGGTGACTGGGACTGAGATGGAAAATGGATCTGTCATGATGAAATGGCAGAGCAGACTTGATGGACCAAATGGCCTAATTCTGCTCCTATATGGTCGTATGTTACACACAGTGAGTAAATTAGGGGGTGAGAGAAGATGTCATCCTGAGAATGAAGCTGTCAGTGAGCATATAAGGAAATGGAACAAAGTCCAAAAATATTGATACTTTCTAATGATTAAGATAGTGGCAACAATATCTGTTGTAAAGCATGATTGTGTGGACATTGTAACTTTGTGAACTGGGAAGCATGCAGTCTCAACAATGATAGACAGTGCCAAATAAAACACTTCAATGTGTGTGGCTTGGCCATTCAGCCAGTGAGTCTGTTCTGCAATTGACTAAGCTTATGGGTTGATGGGTGAGAACACTTCATAAGCCTTTTTATTCTCACACACTCTCAATGACACAGATTAACAATAATTTTAAAAGTTATTTGATTTTACATCAGTGGTCATTCTCAAAAGAATACTCCAACTTGGAATCAGACTTCTGTATTTCTACTCCCCATGACAACTTAAACATTATCATCAGATCTCACTTAAACTTTCTAAATACCAGGTTTATGACATTGATTATGTAATCACCATATTTTAACTTTTGGAATGAAATTCTCATCGCACACCCCATAAGACTAGTATATACACAATGATGTATCTCTTAGAACTGTTTTGGGTACCTCAGGTGTAAACTAAACATGGTTTTGAGGAGATGAAAGGTAACTTCAATCCTTTTGTTATCCAGTGTAAACCTGAGCATTCTGTTAGTTACTTTGAGTATCCTTTGCACTTGTCCTTGACAATGATGTACGCACTTTGCCCCCAAGTGACATGTTTTGATTCTTGCTGCTCACTCTACATGAAGTACTTAAATTTATCTTTGCACATGTGATCTTGTGGACTTCATTTGTCCTCATTGTATTCTATTTGCCCCACATTTGCCCAGTTTTTTAATCAATTAAATTCTCCATTGTAATTTAATCTCACCCCATCTACACTGTGTTTTTGTGCAACTCCAGTCTGTGACTTTCTCTCCCATCCTCATACATATATTTTTAAAATGTGATATCAAACAGATGAATGGGGTCAGTATAGGAAAAGAGATGGATTGGAATTTGAGCCAGAGACTTGCCTTCCAAATCTGCTACATCTTTAGCCAAGATGCTCAGCACATCTACAATACTAGCATCTACATACTTAACAATGTAAAAACTTTTCTGATGTGCCCTGTCAATAAAAAAGCAGGATGAATACAATCCAGCTAATTACTGTCCTATCAGTTTATATTCAATCACCAGCAATCAGATTTCAACAGAGCAATCAAAGGACACTTCCTCACCAGTGATCTGCTCAATAGTGTTGTTTGAATCCCTTGAGAATGAATCTTCTTTAAATTTAATTAAAGCTGCAGATCAATATGGGCAAAGGTGTCATATTCTTGAGATGAGCTGCACTTGACCTCAACACCAAGGCTTCAGTCTTTGACCTCACTTTTTCACTTCATGGATGAATGCAGCTCTAACAATATTCAAGAAATGTGACATTATCTGCATCAAAATAGCCCATTTGATTGGCTCTCCATCAATCTATCATCTTGAATGTTATCTTTCTCTGTCATTTGTGTATTGTTGCTTTGCTGTGTATGCCTACAAAATACACAACAGGATTTCACCAGGGCAGTTTCTACCCCCTCAGGAACAAGGACAGCCAATGCAAGGGAACACCAGCACCTGCAATTTCCCCTCCAGCACAAACTTATTATCTCTATAATTGCACTGTCCAAATATCTTCTCCAGGAACATTTGGAGGGGCTCAGACAGGCTGTTCACTGTGAGGGCAAATGAAGGATGGACATTAAGTGACACCTACCTCAGAATCTGAATCCGGTTTAATATCACCATCATATGTCATGAAATTTGTTGTCTTTGCAACAGCTGTACAATGCAACACATCATAATAGACATAAAACATGAATTGTAGTAAGTGTGTGTGTGTGTGTGTATATATATATAAACAGTTAAAATAAATAAGTAAAAATAGAAATAAAGAAAGTAGTGAGATAGTGTTCATGGGTTCAGTGTTTATTCAGAGCTATAATGCCAGAAGGGAAGAAATTATTCCTGAATCATTGAGTGTGTGCCTTCAGGCTTTTGCCTCCTTCCTGATGTAGCAATGAGAAAAAGGCCTATCCTGGGTAATGTGGGTCCCTAATGATGTATGCTGCCCTTTCGAGGTATTACTCCTTGAAGATGTCTTGAATACTACAGAGTCTGGTGCCCATGATGGAGCTGACTAAGTTTACAACTCTCTGCTGCTTATTTCGATCCTGTGGAGTAGATCCCATGCCCGCCCCCCACCCTCCTCCATACCAGACAGCTATTAAAAAGATAATTATCAATTTTAAATTGATATTTTCAGATTCCAGCATTAATTCTCACTGCACAGACACACCAGTGTGTGCTGGTCATACAATGTCAGGTAATATAAAGGCATGAGAATTAATTATAGTTGACAAATTCGTCTTCTTAAGCAGACAGCCAAATGAATCATTAAAGAGTGGAAGAGGAGCTTGGTGGTAATGTTGATGATAAAGTTTTGCCCATTAATTTACTGAGGTACTAGGACAATAGCCTTGTCTTCATATAATCAACTTTATTTAAATTAGTATCAGGATAGTATCCGTATTTTGCAGTATGTTATCTACTTGTCTGAAAGCATCACTATTCATTACATAATGAGTCACTGGCTTGCCAAATATTAAGGTTTATTAGGCTAATTAACCCTCAGATAAATGATGTGCATAATACCAGCATCTTTGCTGTTGTACTGTGCTTATTATTTTCATCAGCCTGTATCCATGCAATAAGGACAGGCAAGATAAAAAAAAAGGCTTCATTTATGCATTGGAGGTAATCTAACTATCTGTTATCAATCATTTAAAAAGACAAAATAAAAGTTAAAGCACAGCTAATTAATAAATCCTTTAATCCAAGTGTTAAGGGTGTTCTGGGACACATAATTAATTAACATAAAGTATGACCCTTGTGTCCTGGAGTTAACTCTTTGCAAAAACTATCAGGAGTTGGAAGAAGAGGTTGTATGGAACATTATTAATTTATCAGACATGAAGAGGTGATTGGAGAAACAAAAGGATTGGAAAGTAAGAGGATGGATGTGATGAAAATGAAGGACCATTTTCAAAGGATGCTTATTTAGTGCAAAAAGCCCCCAGTCATGATGTAGTTAATACCCAATATCTGTGCTCCTTGCAGCTCTCAGGTGTGGTAAAGATTTGTATAGGTGATGTCGAATGAACTTTGTTGATCATTTGCACATTTGCCCAGCAGTCCTTCCATTACTGCATAACACAACTTGGTAATGGCTAAACACTAAACGTACGTTTTGGCTGCTGTGGTATGTCATACGTACAACTAATGGATTTGATTGTACAAACCCCATTTCCAGAAAAGTTGGGATATTTTCCAAAATGCAATAAAAACAAAAATCTGTGATATGTTAATTCGCGTGAACCTTTATTTAACTGACAAAAGTACAAAGATTTTTAATAGTTTTACTGACCAACTTAATTGTATTTTGTAAATATACACAAATTTAGAATTTGATGGCTGCAACACACTCAACAATAGTTGGGACAGACCCCTTTGTGCCAAAATTTGTGAGAGAATTGTTGGTCAGTTCAAAAGGAACATTTCTCAATGCAAAATTGCAGAGAATTTAGGTCTTTCAACATCTACAGTACATAATATTGTGAAAATATTCAGAGAATTCAGAGACGTCTCAGTGCATAAAGGACAAGGTTGGAAACCACTGTTGAATGCGCGTGATCTTCGAGCCCTCAGGCGGCACTGCCTAAGAAACCGTCATGCTACTGTGACAATTATAGCCACCTGGGCTCGGGAGTACTTCCGAAAACCATTGTCACTCAACACAGTCTGTCGCTGCATCCAGAAATGCAACTTGAACCTGTATTACGCAAGGAGGAAGCCATACATGAACTCTATGCAGAAACGCCGGCGAGTTCTCTGGGCCCGAGCTCATCTCAGATGGACCAAAACACTGTGGAACCATGTACTGTGGTCAGATGAGTCCATATTTCAGCTAGTTTTCAAAAAAAATGGGCGTCGAGTTCCCGGTGCCAAAGATGAAAATGACTATCCAGATTGTTATCAGCGAAAGGTGCAAAATCCAGCATCTGTGATGGTATGGGGGTGATCAGTGCCCACGGCATGGGTGAGTTGCATGTATGTGAAGGTACCATTGACTCTGAGGCGTATATTTGGATTTTAGAGAGACATATGTTGCCATCAGGGCGACGTCTCTCCCCAGGACGTCCATGCTTATTTCAGCAGGACAATGCCAGACCACATTCTGCACGGGCTGCTACAGCGTGGCTTTGTAGATACAGAATGCGTGTGCTTGACTGGCCTGCTGCCAGTCCAGATCTATCTCCTATTGAAAATGTATGGCGCATCATGAAGAGGAGAATCAGACAACGGAGACCACGGGCTGTTGAGCAGCTGAAGTCTTATATCAAGCAAGAATGGACAAAATTTCCAGTTGCAAATCTACTACAATTAATATCCTCAGTTCCAAAATGATTAAAAAGTGTTATTAAAAGGAAAGGTGATGTAACACAATGGTAAACATGCCTCTGGCCCAACTTTTGTTGAGTGTGTTGCAGCCATCAAATTCTAAATTTGTGTATGTTTACAAAATACAATTAAGTTGGTCAGTAAAACTATTGAAAATCTTTTCTTTGTACTTTTGTCAGTTAAATAAAGGTTCACGTGAATTAACATATCACAGGTTTTTGTTTTTATTGCATTTTGGAAAATATCCCAATTTTTCTGGAAATGGGGTTTGTATAACATCAGGAAAAATGCCACACAACAACACTTTTGAAGTGTTTGATATGATTTTAAAGGGAAAGTAATTTTCCTTATGAATAGAAGGGCAAGCATTTTTAGATTAGGAACAAGTTCTATTAATAATATTGCTACATCCATGGAAAGTAAATTGAAAGTTTACAGTAACTTGCAAAGCACCCATATTCAGAAATGTAACAATGAATAAAATTAAACATTTTGAATGCCACTAGTTGATTTGAAGTTATTTTTCAAGATATTAAATGAAATGATGGAAAGGAAATTGAGAAACTATTTTTGCTGGTTGGCATGTTTAGGATAAGACTGTTCAGCCCATAATACAACCAGACACTTCAGGAGTTCACTTACGGAAGATTTCTCCATGAAAAGGTGATGAATTTGAAGCTTTTGTGTCCACAAGCTGCAATTAAGAATTGCTAAGTAAATTATGGCTAGACTTTTATTAGAAAAATAGAGGCTAGACTCTTGGCAGCGTGGAGGATCAGACGGATCTTGGGGTCTGTGTCTATAGGACACTCAAAGCTGCACAGGTTGACCGTGTGGTTCAGAAGGCATATGGTGCATTGGCCTTCATCAACCATGCGATTGAGTTCAAGAGCTGTGAGGTAATGTTACAGCGGTATAGGACCCTGGTCAGACCCCACTTGCAGTACTGTGCTCTGTTCTGGTCACCTCACTGCAGGAAGGATATGGAAACTATAGAAAGGGTGCAGAGGAGATTTACAAGAATGCTTACAAGGGGAGCATACCTTACAAGAATTATTTGAGTGAACTTGGCCTTCTCTCCTTGGAGCGACGGAGGATGAGATGTGACCTGATAGAGGTGTATAATATGATGAGAGGCATTAAGCATGTGGATAGTCAGAGGCTTTTTCCACGGCTGAAATAGCTAACATGAGAGGGCACAGTTTTAAGGTGCTTGGAATTAGGAACAGAGGGGATGTCGGGGTGAGTTTTTTACGCAGAGAGTGGTAAGTGCGGGGAATGGGCTGCCACCAACAGTGGTGGGGGCGGATGCGATAGGGTCTTTTAAGAGACTCCTGGATCGGTACATGGAGCTTAGAGAATTAGAGGGCTATGGGTAACCCTAGGTAATTTCTAAAGTAAGTACATGATTGGCACAGCATTGTGGGCCAGAGGGCCTGTATTGTGCTGTAGGTTTTCTACGTTTCTATGAAAGGCGATTTATGTGATTAGGTCACAGATCAGCCACAGTCACATGGGATAGTGCAACAAGTTCATCTCCCTCCCTTAATGGAAGTAAAAATATGTTCAGAGAATCAATCAGTTCATGATGGATTGCTGAAATGAACTTAACTGTGAACGACAAAGGTTGTGGGTGTGTAATGCTAGCCAAAAGATTTGACACTTAATTTGATTTAGACATGGGAATCTGAGAGGCCCTGAGCAACATTTTGGGTGTTTACAATTGTTTAAGATTTGAGATGAAACAGAAGCAGTGTTTGAGCCTTGAATTCTGGTAATAGAGGTTGACTGACACATTGTCTCTTCCTCCTGATATTCATCCTTCGTGTTCATAACCTTCAGCTCAAAACCTTACTCCCCCTCACTGTTTCACATCCACTAATTTGTGGAGGAAAATAATTCAATTTGGAATGAGGAATTTGAGTTAATCTCCCATTCTCTCAAGCAGGAGGTGGATCATATCCCTCAACAGTTCATTTATCCTGAGTTAAATCACACTTCAGCTGAAGTCACAGTACACTACTCATTCAGTGAACTAAGACATAGTCGATGTGTGCAGTCATTCACACAGAAAAATTAATATAGGCAGACTAAAATTTTGAGCAACATATTCAGATTAGAATACTAATGTTAACCTAATTTCAGCACCACAATCTAGAATTTGTTATAATGCTCAGAATCTCATAAGAGTTTCATTGCCAAAGAAATATCTCCATAAAAAGTATGCTCTGATCTTATACATTGGCTTTGATTCAGTGGGAGAATCCTTCCCTGAGAAATAGACTTAACCTTGATGGAGCTTCCCTTTATGCATTGTAATAAAAGTTTCACACAACAATAAGCTTCAACCAAAACATTCACTGGTGCACACTTCAAAGTTCAAAGTAAATTTATTATCAAGAAAGCATATGTCACTATATACTACCTGAGATTCATTTACTTGCAGGCATTCACAGTAGAACAAAGAACTACAATAGAATCAATGAAAAAATACAGTGAAATACTGACAACTAATGTGCAAAAGAAAACAAACTAGAACTAAATAAGCAAATTATATATATATAAAACATGAGTTGTAGAGTCCTTGAAAGTGAGTCCATAGGTTGTGTAATCAGTACAGTGTTGAGATGAGTGAAATTATCCACCCTGGTTCAGGAGCCCAACGGTTGAAGGCTAATAACTGTTCCCGAACCCGGTGACGTGGGACCTAAGGCTCCTGTGCCTCCTTCCCAAAGGCAGTCGTGAAAAGACAGCATGGCTTTACAATCTCTCATTATCTTCTTTATTAAAGACCTATGTGAATTCTGATGAACAGCAGCTGCAACAGTTTCCTGATGGATAATAATCATTAGCAGTTGTCAAAGAGTGGTGTAGAATTTTTATAAACTTGCTGCTGCCAAATCATCTTAAACTACTGAGTGAGGCAGAAGCAGTTGAGAAACACCAGGAAATACACAATTATCTTATATTTATCGGATGTAATCTACTCCCATTTAAGTTGACCCATCATAAATTGGGGACCATTTTGTTGAGTACCTCTGCACCATCCAACACACCATCTTCCCTGTGGCCAGTTCCCATTCCCATTCCGATGTGTGTCCATGTCCTCCTATTGTGCCAAGACGAGGCCACCCTCAGGGTGCAGGAGCAACACCTTGTATTCTATCTGTGTGCCCTCTAACCTGATGACATGAATATTAATTTCTCCTTCTGGTAGATGATTCCCACCCATCCCACCCTTCCATTCCCCACTCTGACTGTTTACTTCTTCTCAGCTGCCTTTAACTTCCCTTTGGATCCCTTCCTTTTTCTTCTTCCCCCATGGTCCACTCTGCTCTTCAACAGGTTTTTACTTCTCCAGCCCTTGACCTCCCCACCCTCTCAGCTTCAACTATCACCTTCCAGTTAGCCTTATTCTCCTTCTTTCTGTGTCCTGTAGAATAGTCTCAGCCCAGAACATCAACTGTTTATTCATTGCCATAGATGCTGCCTTACCTGCTGAGTTCCTTCAGCATTTTGTGTGTGTTAAGTTTACTTTGTTAATTTAAGAATGTACATCTACGTGTACATGTATATGCATGTACTGTATGTATGCACAGTGTGAATGAATTGCAACAAATTTAATTATTATTGATTTGTACATGGTCATTGAGTCAGCACAGGTCTTGCCTCCCTCTTGAAATGAGACTCAATTTCTCATGCAAAACTTAAGTCTTTTTATCTGTACTGATGTCCTTGGACAGAGAGAATTCACTGAAGACTCACCTGCCTGTTCCAAAGCAGCAACGAGTTTGTTAAAATTCCCACCCACCCACATTCCCCCTCACCTGGTCTCACCTATCACCTGCTGGCTTTCACTCCTTCCCCTCTCCCCATGTTACTTTAGCAGCTTAATGTTCCAGGGTTCTGATGTTTCAGACATGATAGAGGCAGAGGAATGAAGGGTGGGTGGGGGGGGGGGGGGGTGGCATTGCTCGTCAGGGAAAATGTTACAGCAGTGCTCAGGCAGGACAGATTAGAGGGCTTGTTTACCGAGGCTATATGGGTGGATCTGAGAAACAGGAAAGGTATGACCACATTAATGGGGTTGTATTATAGACCACCAAATAGTCAGCGAGAATTGGAGGAGCAAATCTGCAGAGAGATAGCAGACAGCTGCAGGAAACATAAAATTGTGATAGTAGGGGATTTTAATTTTCCACATATTGATTGGGATTCCCATACTGTTAAAGGTCTACATGGGTTGGAGTTTGTAAAATATGTTCAGGAAAGTTTTCTAAATCAATATATAGAGGTACCAACTAGAGAGGATGAAACATTAGTTCTCCTATTAGGAAACAAGTTGGGACAGGTGACGGAAGTGTGTGTAGGGAACACCTTGATTCCAGTGATCATAATAGCATTAGTTTCAACTTGATCATGAATAAAGATAGATCTGGTCCTCGGGTTGAGGTTCTAAACTGGAAAAAGGCCAAATTTGAAGAAATGAGAAAGGATCTAAAAAGCGTGGATTGGGACAGGTTGTTCTCCGGCAAGGATGTGATTGATAAGTGGGAGGCCTTCAAAGGAGAAATTTTGAGAGTGCAGAGTTTGTATGTTCCTCTCAAGATTAAAGGCAAAGTGAATAAGAATAAGGAACCTTGGTTCTCAAGGGATATTGGAACTCTGATAAAGAAGAAGAGAGAAATGTATGACATGTATAGGAAACAGGGAGCAAATAAGGTGCTTAAGGAGTATCAAAAGTGCAAAAAAATACTTAAGAAAGAAATCAGGAGGGTTAAAAGAAGACATGAGGTTGCTTTGGCAGTCAAGGTGAAGGATAATCGAAAGAGCTTCTACAGGTATATTAAAAGCAAAAGGATAATAAGGGATAAAATTGGTCCTCTTGAAGATCAGAGTGGACAGCTATGTAAGGAACCAAAAGAAATGGGGGAGATCTTAAATGGGTTTTTTGCATCTGTATTTACTAAGGAACCTGGCATGGAGTCAATGGAAATAAGGCAAACAAGTAGTGAGGTCATAGAACCTATACAGATTGAGGAGGAGGAGGAGGTGCTTGCTATCTTGAGGCAAATCAGAGTAGATAAATCGCCAGGACCTGACAGGGTATTCCCTCGGACCTTGAAGGAAACTGGTGTTGAAATTGCAGGGGCCCTGGCAGATATATTTAAAATGTCAGTATCTACAGGTCAAGTGCTGGAGGACTGGAGGATAGCTCATGTTGTTACGTTATTTAAAAAAGGCTCTAAAAGTAATCCGGGAAATTATAGGCTGGTAAATTTGACATCGGTAGCAGGTAAATTATTGGACGGAGTACTGAGAGATAGGACCTACAAGTATTTGGATAGACAGGGACTTATTAGGAAAAGTCAACATGGCTTTGTGCGTGGTAGGTCATGTTTAACCAAACTATTAGAGTTTTTTAGGAGGTTACTAGGAAAGTGGATGAAGGGAAGGCAGTGGATGTTATCTACATGGACTTCAGTAAGGCCTTCGACAAGGTCCCGCATGGGAGGTTAGTTAGGAAGATTCAGTCAGTAGGTAATGATCTGGATGATAATGTGGTAAATTGGATCAGCAAATTTGCTGATGAAACAAAGATTGGAGGTGTAGTGGACAGTGAGGAAGGTTTTCAAAGCTTGCAAAGGGATTTGGACCAGCTGGAAGAATGGGCTGAAAAATGGCAGATGGAGTTTAATATGGACAAGTGTGAGGTATTGCACTTTAGAAGGACAAACCAAGGTAGAACATACAAGGTAAATGGTAGGGCACTGAGGAGTGCAGTAGAACAGAGGGATCTGGGAATGCAGATACAAAATTCCCTAACCCATGGCACAGGTAGATAGGGTCGTAAAGAGAGCTTTTGGTACATTGGCCTTTATAAATCAAGGTATTGAGTATAAGAGTTGGAATGTTATGGTGAGGTTTTATAAGGCATTGTTGAAGCTGAATTTGGAGTACTGTGTGCAGTTTTGGTCACCAAATTACAGGAAGGATATTAATAAGGTTGAAAGAGTGCAGAGAAGGTTTACAAGGATGTTGCCAGGACTTGAGAAACTGAGTTACAGAGAAAGGTTGAATAGGTTAAGAGTTCATTCCCTGGAGTGTAGAAGAATGAGGGGAGATTTGATAGAGATATATAAAATTATGATGGGTATAGATAGAGTGAATGCAAGCAGGCTTTTACAACTGAGGCTAGGGGAGAAAAAAAAACAGAGGACATGGGTTAAGGGTGAAGGGGGAAAAGTTTAAAGGGAACATTGGGGGGGGGGACTTCACACAGAGAGTGGTGGGAGTATGGAATGAGCTGCCAGATGAAATGGTAAATGCGGGCTCACTTTTAACCTTTAAGAAAAACTTGGACAGGTACATGGATGAGAGGTGTATGGAGGGATATGGTACGTGTGCGGGTCAGTGGGACGAGGCAGAAAAATGGTTCGGCACAGCCAAGAAGGGCCAAGAGGCCTGTTTCTGTGCTGTAATGTTCTATGGTTCTATGGTTCTGTCTGCTTCCTTTCCAGTCCTGGTGAATGGTCTCAGCCTGGAACATTGACTGCTTAGCCCCTCTATAGATGTTGCCAGACTTTCTGAGTTCCTCCAGAATTTCATGTAGTGTCGCTCTAGATTTCAGCATCTGCAGAATCTCTTTTGTTTATGAACAGTAAGGTCTACCTGTCTCCTGAGTGATCATTTTCATTTGAGAATCATTACCAAAAGTGGATGAACAGCATTTACTGCTTTGCCACCACTGGGATGATTAGACTACCTCATTCACAATGAAGCTCCTGAAAAATTTCTTGAAGGCTATCCCAGCAGAGATGTGGATTATTTTAGAAAGGAATGATTAAATATTATAACGTATTGCTATTGTCAATATATTTATTGGAAAACCATTGCTTCAGAGCTGCAATAATCAAAGTTCAATTCGGACCTCCGGTACTGTCCTTGCAGAATTTGCGTACATGGTCCTGTGATTGCAGGATTCTTCCTGGTGCTTTAGTTTTCTTCCACCTGAAGTGTATAATATGGTATCTTATTTGGCCATTTTAAATTGTCCTCAGTTTATAGGTAAGTGGTGGAATTGCGGGGGGAGGTGTAGTGTGAGTTAATAGGGAATGTGATAAAATGGGGATCAGTGTCGGTTCCGTGCATGGATTTGCTTGGCCATAGGGCCTGCTTTTATGCAATATGCAGGTTGATTGGTGATAACACCTTTATGATGCTAAAATGTCAAGGAGATCCTGGGACAACTGCCCAACGCTTAGGCCAACAGCCAAGCAATTCATAGGTGTCTTTAAGGACATAAAGAGTTTCAGGGAGGAAATTCTAATGATTGGTACTTTAACAATCTAAGACTTGGAGCCAACTATTGGGAGTTAACATCTAGGAATAAACAAGAAGAAGTCAGGTATAATCAAGTATTTTAAAGCCCAGTGGGCTGCAAAGGAATGAGATCATGCAAGCATTTTTAAAAAATGAATGTTTTGAAAGCTAATCTTGGCTTAAATGTAGCTCATTGGCAAGAAGTGAATAGTAGGTATAATGGTGAAGTTAAGACACACTAATAGAGTTCTATGTAAATGTAAGTTTACAGACTGAATAATGATGAAGACCAGATCGGAATGCATTTGGGTAATTGTGTCTAGAAACAGCAAAAACATGGGTAAAGGCTTCAGCAAAGGTTAATTTGAAGTATGTAGCAAATAAGCTTTGGTAGGTGGAATATAATGTGGTCTGAAGCTCAGGTCTCAGATAAATATAACTTCAAGGTTATGAGATTCTCTTCTGGATAATTACCAGGGAGAAAGGTAAAGCAGTGGCAGAATTTGTGATGGAAGCCAAAATCTTGGCTTTGCTTACACAATGCTCAATATCAGCGAAGAAGCCCGGCAAGTTGGAGACAGTGGCACAACTTGCAGCTGATTACTGCTCCAGCAATCCGGTCTCAATTCTGACCTGGGGTCATTCTATGTGGAGTTTGTCTCTGTGCAACTAAATGGTATCCTCTCTGTGTTCTGGTTTCCTCCTATATTCTATAGATGTTCAAGTTGGTTAGTTAATTAACAAGTATCAATGGTTCACGGTGTATGTGTGAGTGGTACACTCTGGGAGGAGTTGAAGATGTGGAGAATATTTAAAAATATGATCAGTGTTTGAAGATCAGTGCAGGTTTGATGGGAGGAAAGGCCTATGCTATATGAATCTATGACATTATATAACCATATCACGTAACTGAGAACCAAACAGCAAAGGTCAGAGAATTAATACCTAGCAAAAACAATTTCTGCATTTTATTTAAGACTGAATTTGGTGACTAAAAGTTATTTGAGATTTTAAATGCTTCAGTTTGCACTGAATATCCCAAGAAAGTTTACCAAAAAACATTTCTCCAAAGATATCCACCAGTCATTTACTTAGCCGACTGATTCAGATGTGTTTCATTATTTTCCAAATGAAGGACAGAAAATATGAACATATTAACATTTGTTATCTATAATTGAAGACCTACTTTCTTAAATGTTGCCTTCATGCCACATTTTCCACAACATATTTTATCTAGTAAATACTAAAATAGAAATAAAACTACCTAGCACTCTATTTTGTACCATTATTGCCTTTAAAATCAAAGCTATTTGTTACATGGTTTTGAAGGAGGTGGTTACCTCAGGTTTTCAATATCCAGGCACATGTATGCAGGTATGTATTTAAAACTACTCTCTCTCTGGAGACAGCTTATCTGCTGATGTCTACTGTAAGCCTACTGACTCTCACAGCTATCTGGACTATTCCTCTTCCCACCCTGTCTCTTGCAAAAATGCCATCCCCTTCTCGCAATTCCTCCGTCTCCACCGCATCTGCTCAGGATGAGGCTTTTCATTCCAGAACGAAGGAGATGTCCTCCATTTTTAAAGAAAGGGGCTTCCCTTCCTCCACCATCAACTCTGCTGTCAAACGCATCTCCCCCATTTCATGCACATCTGCTCTCACTCCATCCTCCCGCCACCCCACTAGGAATAGGGTTCTCCTTGTCCTCACCTACCACCCCACCAGCCTCCGGGTCCAACATATAATTCTCCGTAACTTCCGCCATCTCCAATGGGATCCCACCACTAAGCACATCTTTCCCTCCCCCCCCCCCCCCACTTTCCGCAGGGATCGCTCCCTACGCGACTCCTTTGTCCATTCGTCACCCCCATCCCTCCCCACTGATCTCCCTCCTGGCACTTATCCTTGTAAGCGGAACAAGTGCTATACATGCCCTTACACTTCCTCCCTCACCACCATTCAGGGCCCCAGACAATCCTTCCAGGTGAGGCGACACTTCACCTGTGAGTTGGCTGGGGTGATATAATGCGTCCGGTACTCCCAATGTGGCGTTCATGGAGACATAAGAGACTGCAGATGCTGGAAATCTGAGGCAACACTCAAAGCACTGGAAGAACCCAGTGGGCCAGGTGGCATCCATGTAGGGAAATGGACAATCAACCTTTTGGGTGTAGGACCTTCGTCTGGACAAGGACACTCAGCTCTTGCCTGACCTAGTTTGCACTGACTTGCAAAGTATCAGGCGAATAATCAATCCAGATGAAGGGTCTCAAACTGAAATATCAACTGTTCGTTTCCCACCATAGATGCTGCCTTTTCCACTTGGTGCTTTGTGCGTGGCTGTGCATTGATATCGTGATGATGTCTGCCCACCGGCCACACCAAAACAATTTTTCCAAGAGCATGGACATAAATTTCTCTGCTTCATTAGTCTTGAATAATTGTGACACTTATCGTGACAAGTCTCAGGGTATGATTTTCCCTGATGCACTTTAAAGTGGAAGTTAATAAAATAATCCTAAATAAACAAGTCTGTGCATTGAAGGCTGGTCTAGCCCAAGGGCTCTAATTCTTAACCTTCTTGTTGTCACCATTTGATCTGTGGAGTTGCTCAGTATGCTGTGAATAAACTCATTCATTGAATCAACATCTCAGGAAAAGAACACTGATATGGGAATATTAAATTTTCATTTCAAATACCATGATTAGCATTGGGTGGCAGGGTGGAGATATGTCCCTTCCAAAGCAGGTTAATGTGTTCCTTTCCTCCTCACCTGCTTAGCCCCCACCCCACCCCCCTCTAATCAGGGTCATGTGAAGCCATGGGATTAGGCGCTGGATGATCGTATGAGCAGCTGGTGCATACCACGTCCTGGTTATGAGACCACTGACACCAGGCAGACAGTCTCTGAAGAGTATTGATAATGGCTTGGTCACATGTCTTGCAACGACACTGCCCAGAAGAAGGCAATGTCAACTCACGTCTGTAGAGGAGTTTGCTAAGAACAATCATGGTCGAAAGGCCGTGATCACTATGTCATATGACGTGGCACATAATGATAATGATGATGATCAACATTTGTTTGAAACTCCTGTAAAAGAAGCCAATATATTTTAGCTTATAATCTCCAATAATCATGGTATTGTTAAAATACCAAAATGTCTTTTGAATGATCTGACCAGTGACGATGAGGTGCTTTATTTATAAAGAATCATGTAGCGTGGAAAGAGCCCTTCAACCTAAAAGTATACGCCAACAATTAACCACCATTTTGCACAAATCTTACGTTAACCCCATTTATTTTTCTTGCTTTCTCATCAACCTTCCCCAGATTTTACCACACCCACACACAAGGGTGATTTAATAGTTGCCCATACCTACCAACCTGCAGATCTTTGGGATGTGGGAGGAAATATGGGCAGGTGGAGGAAACCCACATGGACATAGAGAAAATTTAGTAACTCCATACAGCATCCAAGGTCAGAATTGTACCTGGGTCTCTGCTACTATGAGCCAGCTGTTCAACAACATTTTCTACAAAATAAGATTGTTAGATACCGTAATCTTGAAATTTATTGTTAAACATCCTTGTCCTCTACATTGCTGAGACACATCTCAAATTGAGGGATCGCTTCATCAAGAACCTCGGCTTCATCCGCCAAAAGTGGAACTCCCCGGTGGACAAATATTTTAATTCTGATTCCCATTCCCGTTATGACATGTTGCTCCATGGTCTCCACTTATGCCAAAGAGGAAGAACAGCACCTTATATTCCGTCTGGGTAGTCTTCGTTCTGACGGTATGAATATTGATAAAAAAGAATCTTTCCCATTCCCCTCTTCTGCTAATCCCCACTCTGTCCTCTTACCTCCCCTCACTTGCCTATCACATTCTCCAGGGCCTCTCGTCCTTCCCGTTCTCCTGTGGTCCACTTTCCTCTCCTATCAGATTCCTTTTCCCCCAGCCCTTTATGCTCCCAACCCACCTGGCTTCATCTATCACCTTCCAGAGAGCTCCTTTCCGCTCCCCTCACCTTTTTATCCTGGTGACTTCCCCCTTCCCTGTACAGAACTGAAGAAGGCTCTTGGGCTGAAATGTTGACTATTTACTCTTTCCTATGGAAGCTGCCTGACCTGCTGATTTCCTCCAGCATTTTGTGTGTGTTGGTTTAGATTTCCAGCATCTGCAGAATTTCTCATGTTTATCCTTGTCCTTCATTGCAAGTTGTATCACTTTTCCAGAGTCAGAACTTTGTTATCTGTCTGAGCACAATGAGAAGATAGACAGCCGACTGAATATAAAAATGAGTTGTCTTGATGCAACTGTTGTTCTTTGTTTTTATCATTTTTACAAAACCGACGATGACCATATTTGATTGGCATGTCTGGATGAAGAGCCAAAGTCCATTATGCAAAATCTCACTTTGATTGAGAAGATGCTGATTGGGAGATGGATAATGATTAGACAAGGAATGTCTTGAAATATTGAGCCTTCAGATTGTAGGAGAAAAGGATAAGAAGAGTTGCAAACAACAGGAATTCTGCAGATGCTGGAAATTCAAGCAACACACATCAAAGTTGCTGGTGAACACAGCTGGCCAGGCAGCATCGGTAGGAAGAGGTGCAGTCGACGTTTCAGGCCGAGACCCTTCGTCAGGACTAACTGAAGGAAGAGTGAGTAAGGGATTTGAAAGTTGGAGGGGGAGGGGGAGATCCAAAATGATAGGAGAAGACAGGAGGGGGAGGGATAGAGCCAAGAGCTGGACAGGTGATAGGCAAAAGGGGATACGAGAGGATCATGGGACAGGAGGTCCGGGATGAAAGACAAGGGGAGGGGGGGACCCAGAGGATGGGCAAGAGGTATATTCAGAGGGACAGAGGGAGAAAAAGGAGAGTGAGAGAAAGAATGTGTGCACAAAAATAAGCAACAGATGGGGTACGAGGGGGAGGTGGGCCTTAGCGGAAGTTAGAGAAGTCGATGTTCATGCCATCAGGTTGGAGGCTACCCAGACGGAATATAAGGTGTCCAGAGCCTGCCGGCCCCGACGCTAGCAGGCATGAATTTCAGATTGCGGCCCCTGCCACTGATCTCGGCGGCTCCAACACCTCAGGGCATATTCAAAACCCGGAATCCAGCAACGACCATGGACACCTTCACAGCGATTGCGCAACCACCAACTGCAACTCCAGCCTTGAACTCCAGGCCGGGTCTTTATGTGCTGCTGTTGTGACTCCCGTCTCCCCCTCCCCCACCAATACTCTGCAACCCCGTCTCCTTCAGATCCCATCGTCAGCTCCTGGGCCCTCAGAGGCTCCATCTTCCTCTCACCCCAACCCTCCCCTCCCACTGACACCCCCAGCCTCCCCCCTCCCCCCTCTGATCCCAGCTCTCATCCGTGCCGGGTCTTTACCATCCCCTCCGACCTTCAACTGTCGGAGGCAGAACGCTCTGTTCTCAGTAAGGGCCTCACCTCTGTCCCCCTTCACCCACACCTCAGCGAGTTCCGTGTTCGCCACGATGCGGAACTTTTCTTCCGCCGTCTCCGTCTCCGAGCCTACTTCTTCGGCAAGGACTCTTCCACCCCCACCGATGACCCCTTCTCCCGTCTTCAACCCTCCTCTTCTTCATGGACACCCCGCTCTGGTCTTCTGCCTGCTCTGGATCTCTTTATCGCTAATTGCCGACGGGACATCAACCGTCTCGACTTCACCGCACCTTGTCCCCATTCCAACCTCACTCCTTCGGAACGCTCTGCTCTCCACTCCCTCCGCACTAATCCTAACCTTATTATTAAACCCGCCGATAAGGGGGGTGCTGTTGTAGTCTGGCGTACTGACCTTTACCTTGCAGAGGCACAGCGACAACTCGCGGATACCTCCTCTTATTTACCCCTCGATCGTGACCCCACTAAGGAGCTCCAGGCCATTGTCTCCCACACCATCACCGACTTTATCCGCTCAGGGGATCTCCCATCCACTGCTACCAACCTTATAGTTCCCACACCCCGCACTTCCCGTTTCTACCTCCTACCCAAGATCCACAAACCTGCCTGTCCATTGTCTCAGCTTGCTCCTGCCCCACCGAACTCATTTCTGCATACCTCGACACGGTTTTATCACCCCTTGTTCAATCCCTTCCAACCTATGTTCGTGACACTTCTCACGCTCTTAAACTTTTCGATGATTTTAAGTTCCCTGGCCCCCACCACTTTATTTTTACCATGGATGTCCAGTCCTTATATATTTCCATCCCCCATCAGGATGGTCTCAAAGCTCTACGCTTCTTTTTGGATTCCAGACCTAATCAGTTCCCCTCTACCACCACTCTGCTCCATCTAGCGGAATTAGTACTTACTCTTAATAATTTCTCCATTGGCTCCTCCCACTTCCTCCAAACTAAAGGTGTAGCTATGGGCACCCGTATGGGTCCTAGCTATGCCTGCCTTTTTGTTGGGTTTGTGGAACAATCTATGTTCCGTGCCTATTCTGGTATCTGTCCCCCACTTTTCCTTTGCTACATCGACGACTGCAATGGCGCTGCTTCCTGCACGCATGCAGAACTCGTTGACTTTATTAACTTTGCCTCCAACTTTCACCCTGCCCTCAAGTTTACCTGGTCCATTTCCGACACCTCCCTCCCCTTTCTAGATCTTTCTGTCTCTGTCTCTGAGACAGCTTATCCACTGATGTCTACTATAAGCCTACTGACTCTCACACCTATCTGGACTATTCCTCTTCTCACCCTGTCTCTTGCAAAAACACCATCCCCTTCTCGCAATTCCTCCATCTCCGCCGCATCTGCTCTCAGGATGAGGCTTTTCATTCTAGGACGAGGGAGATGTCTTCCTTTTTTAAAGAAAGGGGCTTCCCTTCCTCCACTATCAGCTCTGCTCTTAAACGCATCTCCCCCATTTCACGTACATCTGCTCTCACTCCATCCTCCCGCCACCCCACTAGGAATAGGGTTCCCCTGGTCCTCACCTACCACCCCACCAGCCTCCAGGTCCAACATATTATTCTCCGTAACTTCCACCACCTCCAACGGGATCCCACCACTAAGCACATCTTTCCCTCCCCCCCCCCCCTGCATTCCGCAGGGATCGCTCCCTACGCAACTCCCTTGTCCATTCGTCCCCCCCATCCCTCCCCACTGATCTCCCTCCTGGCACTTATCCGTGTAAGCGGAACAAGTGCTACACATGCCCTTACACTTCCTCCCTTACCACCATTCAGGGCCCCAAACAGTCCTTCCAGGTGAGGCAACACTTCACCTGTGAGTCGACTGGGGTGATATACTGCGTCCTGTGCTCCCGATGTGGCCTTTTATATATTGGCGAGACCCGACGCAGACTGGGAGACCGCTTTGCTGAACATCTACGCTCTGTCCGCCAGAGAAAGCAGGATCTCCCAGTGGCCACACATTTTAATTCCACATCCCATTCTCATTCTGACATGTCTATCCACGGCCTCCTCTACTGTAAAGATGAAGCCACACTCAGGTTGGAGGAACAACACCTTATATTCCGTCTGGGTAGCCTCCAACCTGATGGCATGAACATCGACTTCTCTAACTTCCGCTAAGGCCCACCTCCCCCTCGTACCCCATCTGTTGCTTATTTTTGTGCACACATTCTTTCTCTCACTCTCCTTTTTCTCCCTCTGTCCCTCTGAATATACCTCTTGCCCATCCTTTGGGTCCCCCCCCCCCTGTCTTTCTTCCCGGACCTCCTGTCCCATGATCCTCTCGTATCCCCTTTTGCCTATCACCTGTCCAGCTCCTGGCTCTATCCCTCCCCCTCCTGTCTTCTCCTATCATTTTGGATCTCCCCCTCCCCCTCCAACTTTCAAATCCCTTACTCACTCTTCCTTCAGTTAGTCCTGACGAAGGGTCTTGGCCTGAAACGTCGACTGCACCTCTTCCTACCGATGCTGCCTGGCCTGCTGCGTTCACCAGCAACTTTGATGTGTGTTGTAAGAAGAGTTGCAATATTTTTAATGACGAGATACTTTTGAACACTCAGTGGCCACTTAATTAGGTACACCTGCTCATTAATGCATATATCTAATCAGCCAGCC
Organism: Mobula birostris; assembly: GCF_030028105.1. Taxonomy (NCBI): domain Eukaryota; kingdom Metazoa; phylum Chordata; class Chondrichthyes; order Myliobatiformes; family Myliobatidae; genus Mobula; species Mobula birostris. The sequence continues at coordinate 31,311,953 of NC_092391.1, read as the reverse complement.
ATGTGGCAGCAACTCAATGCATAAAAAAATGCAGACATTGTCTCAAGCAGAGATTCCTTATGGGGCTGTACTGTCCCCCAAGGGGGCAGTTACGTGTCTTAAGGGATGTTAGGAGAAATAGAAGTCATTTGGAGAGGGGGGGCGGGGAATTATTTCAAGATTCTTGAGGGAGGCAGTAAGTGGTACCCTACCCTGAGGCATGAGATCTGACCAGCCGTGTCAACTCGCTGCTGTCAGCAACGTCTGATAGGTATTCCAAGTTTGTGTTAATTTTTTTTATTTTAATTTAGACTAATTAATGATGGATAAATACATACAGCATGATGTCCATGAGTCTGAAGTCAGTGAAGTCTTGAATTCTAATTCTGCTAAGAAACGGAAACTACAGAAAGTGCATTAATACAGTATTTCATACCTGGGATATGGTTTTATTCCATTCTCATCAGATAAGTGACACCCTATGTGCCTTATTCGTAATACTGGACTATCTAATGAAGCCAGGAAGCCATCAAGGTTGCAAGAACATTTCCATAAAAGATACCCTGAAAAGGCTACTTATGGTATTACTCAGTTGCAGAAGATGAAAGAAGCATTTGAAAAGCATTGCACACTTGAGTCCTTTGCCAAGGAAGTTAAAATGACCTTGCCGGTGGTCTCATTGCTTCTTGTAACATCTCCAAAGTGTGGAAAATCTCATACAATTGGTGAAAGATTAATAATGCCTGCAGTATCAGAAGTGCTCAGACTGTTCTCAGAATGGATATCAGTATTTTAAAATCAATTCCTCTGAGTAATAACCCTAGCTTGTTGTATTGACAAAATGAGTGAAGACATTGAATATCAATTTTGCGCAGAGCTACAAAAAAAAAACAGAATTTGGGATACAGCTGGATGAGTCAACTGTGCAAGACAACAAAGCATTGCTAATGACATGTATGGTTTATCAAAAATAGAAAATTTATGAAGAGAGTCTATTTTGTAAAATGTTAAAAACAAGTATCAACAGAGAATCAATCTACAACGAGCTCAAGATGTATATTGAGGATAAAAGTATTCTGATTAGGCAAATGATTTCTTGTGCAACAGATGGAGCACCTTATTAACAGGTCACCATGCTAGTTTAGTGGTAGTTTTGAAAAAAGAAATTCCTCCTCTGTTTTCAATCCATTCATCATCAACATCTCACAGTCAAAAACCTCAGTTTTGACTTTTTTCAAGCATGGCTCTTGAAATATCTGCTATCAAAAAAATTGAAGTTCATCTACTAAATAGCAGAATATTTCACCAGTTATGCCAAGATAACGATGAAGAGTTTGAACACTTGTTTCTTCACACTGAAATGCGTTGGATGTCAAATGGCTGTGGCTCAAAATGTTTATTTGATCTTTTTGCATTGTGGTTGAATTTTTTCTCGTAGTCAACAGGAACTTGGGAAACAAAATTTAACTTCTATGTGGAGATTTGGCTTACATAGCCATCTGTATGACAAAATGAACATTCTAAATATGAAACTGCAGGGTGAGAATTTCAATTTAATCCAGGCAAAAAGTGGTGTCCACTTTTATTGTAAAATTGGAAATGTATAAGCAAAACACTGGGAGAAGAAACACTCTGCTCTCCGCTCCCTCTGCACCAATCCTAACCTTACTATAAAACCCGTTGATAAGCGGGGTGCTGTTGTAGTCTGGCTTGCCGAAGCACAGCGACAACTCACTGATGCCTCCTCTTACTTACTCTCGATCATGACTCCACTAAGGAGCATCAGGCCATTGTCTCCCACACCATCACCAACCTTATCAGCTCTGGGGATCTCCCATCCACTGACACCAATCTTATAGTTCCCACACCCCGCACTTCCCATTTCTACCTCCTACTCAAGATCCACAAACCTGCCTGACCAGGTAGACCCATTGTTTCAGCTTGCTCCTGCCCCACCGAACTCATTTCTGCATACCTCGACACTGTTTTATCCCTGCTTGTTCAATCCCTTCCCACCTATGTTCGTGACACTTTTGACGCTCTGAATTTTTTCAAAGATTTAAAGTTCCCTGGCCCCCACCACTTTATTTTCACCATGGATGTCCAGTCCCTATATACCTCCATCCCCCACCAGGAAGGTCAAAAAGCTCTCCTCTTCTTCTTGGATTCCAGACCAAACCAGTTCCCCTCCACCACCACTCTCCTCCGCCTAGTGGAATTGGTCTTCACCCTTAATAATTTCTCCTTTGGCTCCTCCCACTTCCTCCAAACTAAAGGTGTAGCCATGGGCACCCGTATGGGTCCCAGCTATGCCTGCCTTTTTGTTGGCTTTATGGAACAATCCATGTTCCAAGCCTATACTGGTATCCGTCTCCCACTTTTCCTTCGCTACATGAACAACTGCGTTGGCGCTGCTTCCTGCACGCATGCTGAGCTCGTTGACTTCATTAACTTTGCCTCCAGCTTTCACCCTGCCCTCAAGTTTACCTGGTCCATTTCTGACACCTCCCTCCCCTTTCTTGATCTTTCTGTGTCTATCTCTGGAGACAGCTTATCTACTGATGTCTACTATAAGCCTATGGACTCTCACAGCTACCTGGACTATTCCTCTTCCCATCCTATCTCTTGCAAAAATGCCATCCCCTTCTCGCAATTCCTCCGTCTCCGCCACATCTGCTCTCAGGATGAGGCTTTTCATTCCAGGATGAAGGAGATGTCTTCCTTTTTTAAAGAAAGGGGCTTCCCTTCCTCCACCATCAACTCTGCTCTCAAATGCATCTCTCCCATTTCACGCACATCTGCTCTCACCCCATCCTCCCACCACCCCACTCGGGATAGGGTTCCCCTTGTCCTCACCTACCACCCCACCAGCCTCCGGGTCTAACATATAATTCTCCGTAAATTCCGCCACCTCCAACGGGATCCCACCACTAAGCACAAGGTGTTTCAGGCACCCACCATTCTCTGTACTTTTAAAGCAAGCTTAACCCTGACTTCTCTATACTCTCCTTATTTTTATACTTTGATACTTTTACACTTGAACCATCTTAAAAGTATACCCCCTTGTATTAGCCATTTTTGGTTTCTCTATTTTATTCACAATGATCCATGACCAACATGGATCATTGATCAGATAATCTACTTCTAGACTGCCTGTCTAAGAATATAAAGTGGCAGTATATCCTTCCAAGTCATTTCATGGGAATGATTATGTCTCTCCGAGTGACCAAGTACATCTCTGCTTCTGCTTGTCATTGCAAAGCTGCACAAAAATGGCCACCTGTATTTGGTGTACACACATCTGGTTTGAGACTAAAATCATAATCCTTTCACATAGAGGTAAGAGTGTTGTGCTTTACTAACGTTAAAATTGAGAACCTGTGAAGGAGTGAATTAAACTTTAAAATTAATATTATTTCAACACCAGTGAGAACTGAGAAGTAGTAAAACAATACAGCAATAAGATAGGCAATGAGTTCAAGAGAACTGTTACAGGAATCTCCCCAATGGATAATGCAATGTAGCTGCTTTAGACAAACTTGTGCATTTGGGGAGCCAAAAACAATTTTTCTTTATAAAGAGTAATTAAATTTGAGCTCAGTAATCGCAGTTTGTCTGTTGTTAACTTTTCTTTCAATTTGCTTTGTTCTAGATTTGTCATAGGTTCACAGTGCTTTTCCTGACAATAGAATATCAGAGCTCATTTTTCACCCAGAAATATACAAAAATTAAAATTGAGGCAATTAACTCCTTTTTAAAATCCTAACATTAATATCAGTCTCATTACTTACCTGAGAATATGGCAAAGTATAACTAACTCATAATCTTATCACAAGCAGAGTACCATGGCAACTCAGGTAGTCAGAATGAGACAGACTATCATCAGATTAAGTAAAATATTGTGTAGTGCTTGGGTTAGTGAGATAGCTAAAAGAGTGAATGCAATGACGGAACCCTCAGAATTAAGATCAGATAAAAGAATTGCAAACTGAGAAACTTCAGAAAACTTTAAGTACTGATTTATGAGCAAGTTAATTACTTTTCAGTATGCATTAAAACTGGTTGCCTTCAAGGAAGTCAATAATGTCAGCTTGTGCTCACTTCCCAGCAGTCTAATAGTGTTAAATGAGGGATCACTGGCCAATGCTGAGACTCCCTTCTCTCAATGCTGCATCTTAAACTGATTATTCTACCTCCTTCTGTCTTTATTTCTGTGAGCCATCTGTAATATTCCCCTTTTCATTTTCAACACATTGCTGTTTGCAACCAATTGAAACCAAATATTAGAGAAAACATGTGATTTTAATCATTCTACCTGGAGTGTCAGAATATATGGGAATGTTTCCTGAAGAGAATGAAATCATTGAAACTTTGTACAAAATGAGGGCATCATCTTTCTTCCTGTGCTGCTTTGTGCTGAGGATAGATCAGGACAATCCCCCAGACTTTTGTGAGTGGCACTGCAAATTCACCCTGTTGGTGAAGATGTCAAATTGCTTCTGAACATTCCTGCAGAGTCTAATTCTACCACCAAGGATTCCGCATTTCCATTCATTTTCCAGTCCATGATCTCTTGTTACCATGGATTCCTGTGACCCAGATGCTGCTAAAGTTCTCTCACACTGCTTTGTTTATTATGGGCCCAAGAAGCTGAACACTTTTAAAGGTTATCCCAGGGATAAGAATACTCAACTTACTGACACCTGTACATACCATTGTACACACACAAAATTATTAAATTCAAAAGTTCTACATGCATACATAAGTTCCTATGAAAGGCAGAACAAGTTTCCTTATTCCCTCTGCATTCGGTAACTATTCTTTCAAATCAGTCCTAGGTATGTTTGCTGCCACTCCTTGCACTACTGAGAAGGTTTAACTCCCATCCCTCCACCACCACTAAATTGCGTGATATTTGTGTATATTCTGATTCTGGGCATAGTTGGATTTTTACAGTACCTATAAAAATATTCACCAGCCCTAAGATGTTTTCATGTTTTATTGTTTTACAACATTCAATCATAGTGAATTTTATTTTGACACTGATCAACAGAAAGACTTATTTTATGTCAGAGTGAAAACATATTTCTACAAATTGGCCTAAATTTGTTACAATTATTAAACACAAAATAACAGATTGCATTATTACTCACGCCCTTCAAGTCAGTATTTAGTCGATGCACCTTTGGCAGCAGTTACGGCCTTCAGTCTGAGTGGATAGGTCTCTGTCATCTTTGCACATCTGGACACTGCAATTTTTCCCCATTCTTCTTTACCAAACTTTCCCTGTATTTTGCTGCAATCATTTTACCCTCTACCTTCGCAAGCCTTCCGGGGTCTGCTGCAGTGAAGCATCCCCACAGCATGAGGCAGCCACCACCATGCTCTATGGTAAGGATAATGTTGTTTTGATGATGTGCGGTGTTTGGCTTACACCAAACACAGCACTTAGTCTGATGGCCAAAAAGCTCAATTTTGGTTTCATCGGACCATAGGACATTCTTCCAGTTGACTTCAGAGTCTCTCACATTTCTTCTGGCAAATTCGAGCTGAGATTTCATAGAAACATAGAAAACCTACAGATTAATACAGGCCCTTCAGCCCACAATGCTGTGCTGAATCTGTACTTACTTTAGAAATTACATAGGATGACCCATAGCCCTCGAATTCTCTGAGGTCTATGTACCTATCCAGGAACCTCTTAAAAGACCCTATTGTATCTACCTCCACCTCCATTGCCGGCAGCCCATTCTACACACTCATCACTCTCTGTGTAAAAACTTACCCCTGACATCCCCTCTGTACCTACTTCCAAGCACCTTAAAACTGTGCCCTCTCGTGTTAGCCATTTCAGTTCTGGGAAAAATTCCTCTGACTATCCACACAATGAATGCCTCTCATAATCTCATACACCTCTATCAGTTCAATTCTCATCCTCTGGTCGCTCCAAGGAGAAAAGGCCAAGTTCACTCAACCTATTCTTGTAAGGCAAGCTCCCCTTGTGAACATCCTTGTAAATCTCCTCTGCACCCTTTCTATAGTTTCCACATCCTTCCTGTAGTGAGGTGACCGGAACTGAGCACAATACTCCAAGTGGGGTCTGACCAGGGTCCTATACAGCTGTAGCATTACCTCTCAGCTCTTAAAGCTCCCACAGTTGATGAAGGCCAATGGGCCATATGCCTTCTTAACCACAGAGTCCACCTGCGCAGCAGTTTTCAGTGTCCTATGGACTCAGACCCTAATATCCCTCTGATCCTCCACACTGCCAAGAGTCTTACCATTAATACTATGTAGCCCCCCGGCCCGCCTCAGGGTGGCTCGGCTCACTGTCGTCTAGGGAAACAGCCCTCGGCCCCGCCAAACTGGGTAATTAGTTTGTGTGGATGCTGTGTGATGTACCCCACCCCGCCCAAATAACAGACAATACACTAGAGACGATTAAATGATTTACAGTTTATAGATATTACTGGAAATTTATAATTAGTAGAGAATAAAATATAAAAGGAAAATAAAAGGCGCCACACTTATTAAAGTTCAATCTCTTCGTGCACAAACAGTTGGAGCTCGGAACCCTTCTTCTTCACCCTGCGACCCCTCGGACCACCTCGACCAGCCGCCTGGGACCAACAACGGTGGTCGACCAGACGCTCCACATGAGTCCATCTCCGTCTCCTCGCCGAACACCCTCCCCGGGGTCCGACTCCGTTAGCGGACATCACAGCACCTGGTCCATTCTCTGTCTCTCTCTCCCGCCTTCTCCCTCAAAACCCCGGGCATACAAATCTTCCAGATACACCAAAATCATAACAACTATCCCAATTGGTTCGTAACATCACTTATCACCCCTAACCCAAAACAAGCTGCCAGCGCAAAACTTTCTCAGCGTTTAACATAACAAAGAAGCATTCCCAAGTATAACATAACAAAGAAGCCATTTTAATTAGCCTAGGCAGTAACATAAGAGACAAAACCCCCTTACAACTATATTCTGCCATCCTATTTGATCTACCACAATGAACCACCTCACATTTATCTGGGTTGAACTCCATCTGCCACTTCTCAGCCCAGTTTTGCATTCTATCGATGTCCCACTGTAACCTCTGACAGCCCTCCACACTATCCACAACAGCCCCAACCTTTGTGTCATCAGCAATTTTACTAACTCATCCCTCCAATTCCTTATCCAGGTCATTTATAAAAATCATGAAGAGAAGGGGTCCTTGAACAGATCTCTGAGGCACACCACTGGTCACCCAACTCCATGTAGAATATGACCTGTCTACAACCACTCTTTGCCCCTTGTGAGCAAGCCAATTCTGGATCCACAAAGCAATGACTCCTTGGATCTCATGTCTCCTTACTTTCTCAATAAGCCTTGTATGGGGTACCTTGTCAAATGCCTTGCTAAAATCCATATATACTACATCAACTGCTCTGCCTACGTTTAGTCACATCCTCAAAAAATTCAATCTGGCTCATAAGGCGCGACCTGCCCCTGACAAAGCCATGCTGACTATTCCTAATCATATTATGCCTCTCCAAATGTTCATAAAACCTGCCTCTCAGAATCTTCTCCATCAACTTACCAACCACTGAAGTAAGACTCACTGGTCTATAATTTCCTGGGCTATTTCTACTCCCTTTCTTGAATAAGGGAACAATATCTGCAAACTCCAATCATCCGGAACCTCTCCTATCCCCATTGATGATGCAAAGATCATTGTCAGAGGCTCAGCAATCTCCTTCCTTGCCTCCCACAGTAGCCTGGGGTACATCTCATTCGGTCCCGGAGACTTATCCAACTTGATGCTTTCCAAAATCTCCAGCACATCCTCTTTCTTAATGTATATATGCTCAGCTTTTCAATCCACTGTAAGTCATCCCTACAATCGCCAAGATCCTTTTCCGTGGTGAATACTGAGGCAAAGTATTCATTAAGTATCTTTGCTACTCCTCCGCTTCCATGCACACTTTTCCACTGTCACACTTGATTGGTCCTATTCTCTCACGTCTTACCCCCCTTGCTCTTCACATACTTGTAGTATGCCTTGGGGTTTTCCTTAACCCTGTCCACTAAGGCCTTCTCATGGCCCCTTCTGGCTCTCCTAACTTCATTCTTAAGTTCTTTCCTGCTAGCCTTATAATCTTCTAGTTTTCTATTATTACCTAGTTTTTTGAACCTTTCTTAAGCTTTTCTTTTCTTCTTGACTAGATTTTCAACAGCTTTTGTACACCATGGTTTCTGTAACCTACCATCTTTTCCCTGTCTCATTGGAATGTCCCTATGCAGAATGCCATGCAAATATCCCTTGAACATTTGCCACATTTCCTTGAGAACATCTGTTCGCACTTTATACTTTCAAGTTCCTGCCTGCTAGCTTCAGATTTCCCCTTAGTCCAATTAAATGCTTCCCTAACTTGTCTGTTCCTATCCCTCTCCAATGCTATGGTAAAGGAGATGGAATTGTGATCACTATCTCCAAAATGCCCTCTCACTGAGTGACCTGACACTTGACCAGGTTCATTTCCTAATACCAGATCAAGTATAACCTCTTCCCTTGTAGGCTTATCTGCAGATTGTGTTAGGAAACCTTCCTGAACACACCTAACAAACTCTACCCCATCTAAACCTCTTGCTGTAGAGAGATGCCAATCAATTTTTGGGAAATTAAAATCTCCCACCATGGCAACCTTGTTATTATTACACCTTTCCAGATTCTGTCTCCCTATCTGCTTCTCGATGTCCCTTTTACTATTGGGTGGTCTATAAAAAAAAACAGCAGAGTTATTGACCCCTTCCTGTTTCTAACTTCCACCAACAGAGACTCAGTAGACAATCCCTCTATGGGTTCCTCCTTTTCTGCAGCCATGACGCTATCTCTGATCAGCAGTGCCACACCCCCACCTCTTTTGCCTCCCTCCTTGTCCTTTCTGAAACATCTAAAGCCTGGCATTCTAAGTAACCATTCCTGCCCCTGAGCCATTGAAGTCTCTGCAATGGGCACAACATCATAGCTCCAAGTACTGATCCACGCTCTAAGCTCATCCGCTTTGCTCATGATGCTTCTTGGATTAAAATAGACACATCTCAAACCATTGGTCTGAGCACATCCCTTCTCTATCACCTGCCTATCCTCCCTCTCACACTGTCTCCAAGCATTCTCTATTTGTGAGCCAACAACCCCTTCTTCTGTCTCTTCAGTTTGATTCCCACCCACCCCAGTAATTCTAGTTTAAACTCTCCCCAGTAGCCTTAGCAAACCTCCCTGCCAGGATATTGGTCCCCCTCAAATTAAAGTGCAACCCATCCTTTTTATACAAGTCACATTTGACCCAAAAGAGGTCCCAATGATCCAGAAATCTGAATCCATGCCCCCTGCTCCAATTCCCCAGCCACGCATTTATCCGCCAACTCACTCTATTCCTATACTCACTGTCACGTGGCACAGGCAGTAATCCTGAGATTACTACCTTTGAGGTCCTACTTCTCAACTTCCTTCCTAGGTCCCTGTAGTTCGTTTCCAGGACTTCCTCCCTTTTCCTACCTATGTCGTTGGTACCAATATGTTCTCCGACCTCTGGCTTTTCACCTTCCCACTTCAGGATATCATGGATGCGATCAGAAACATCTTGGACCCTGGGACCTGGGAAGCAAATGTTACCATGTTTCTTTCCTGTGTCCACAGAATCACCTGTCTGACCCCTTAACTATAGAGTCCCCTATTACTGCTGCCCTCTTCCTTTCCCTACCCTTCTGAGCCACAGAGCCAGACTTTGTGCCAGAGGCACAGTCACTGTTTCTTCCCCCAGGGAGGCCGTCTCCCCCAACAGTATTCAAACAGGAGTACTTATTATTAAGGGGGACAGCCACAGGGGTATTCTGTAGTATCTGACTCTTCCCCTTGCCTCTCCTGACTGTTACCCACGTATCTGTCTCTCAAGGCCCCGTTGTGACTACTTGCCTATAGCCTCTCTCTATCACCTCCTTATGTGAGTTTTTTCAATAGTGGCTTTCTTTTTGCCACTCTCCCATAAAGCTACAATTGGTGAAACACCCGATCAGCAGTTGTATGCAGTCTCTCCCATTTCAGCCATTGACGCTTGTAACTGCTCTAGAGTTGTCATAGGTCTTTTGGTGGCCTCTTTCACTGGTCCCCTTCTTGCATTGTCACTCAGTTTTTGAGGACTGCCTGCGCAAACACAGATTTACAGCTGTGCCCTATTCTTTCCATTTCTGGATGACTGACTTAACTGTACTCCAATGGATATTCAGTGACTTGGAAGTTTTCTTGTATGCATCTCCTGACTTGTGCTTTTCAATAACCTTTTCACAGAGTTGCTTTGAGTGTTCTTTTGTCTTCATGGTGCAGTTTTTGCCAGGATACTAACTCACCAGCAGTTGGACCTTTTGGATACATGTATATTTTTACTATAATCAATTGAAACACCTTGACTGCACAAGGGTTTATATATATCTAGGAGACCTTAGCTAATTATGTGACTTCTAAAACCAATTGGCTGCACCAGTGATGATTTGGTGTGTCACATTAAAGGGGAAGGGGGTGAATATTTATGCAATCAATTATTTTGTGTTTCATACTTGTAATTAATTTACATCACTTTGTAGAGATCTGTTTTCACTTTGACACAAAAGAGTCTTTTTTTGCTGATCAGTGTCAAAAAAGCCAAATTAAATCCAATGTGATTCAATGTTGTAAAACAGTAAAACATGAAAGCTTGGAGAGTATAATTTATTTAAATAAATAGCATGAAAAACTGGATTTTTGAAATAAACACTGTGAGAAGTTCTCATGAGAAGAAGAAAGGAGGTTAATAAGTAGTCTGTTGACCGTGTAATTATTTGCAACTTTGCTGTATTATTTCATTAAAAAAATCAGCTTCAGATGTTTATTGTCAGGTGCAATTTCAATATTGACATTCTGATCTCTTCAAGTAACTCAATTCTCTTCATATATGAATTTTGGGATGTGATTGATACAATAAGTGCATTAATGATATGTTTGGAGTTCATTATAATATAAGATTATTCTCAAAACATTCGGATATAGTCAAAGTGTGGAGAGAAAGTCAGTTCACTGACTTTCATGAGAACTGCTGCAGAATTTAAAGGAAAAGAAGAAGAATGAATGCTAGGCCAACAGGACCACTAAGTAAAGCTCTCAAACTGAAAATTAAATGCCAGCACTGTGTCTGGAAAGAATAATTAATACTAAATGAATACCGTTCTTTGACAGCGTCAGTCGAAACAGTAGTCGTCTTTCCCAGACAAGGAAGAGGATAAGCAGGGAGTGCAATGTTGCTGCGCTTTTATCAAGTCTTGTCAAGACTAAAGCAAAAAGAAGGGAGTTAAATACCACTGTAATGAGACAGTAATTAGCTGGAACATGCATACTCAGGAATGCTGAGCCGAACCTGACGCACTCCACAGAGGCCCCACAGCAAAGTCGAAGTTTTGACAATTATGTTTAGATTTTTAAGGCATATTAAGTTTATAATGAAATTTTGTGTTATCAATAACAGAACCAATCAGTCCAGGTGAAGGATCTCAAGACAAAACGTTGACTTCCCATTTTTCCTTCATAGATGCTGCCTGACATACTGAGTTTCTCTAGTGCTGTTTGTACTGCTTCTGACACCAGTATCTATAGTCTCTTGTGTCTCCATAGAGAAAATTATATTGTTTTAACAGAATTAGCTTCTACACAAGAATTTGTAATCACTTTTTTCAGCAGGTGAACCTCCATATTTCTTAATAATGTCATTCTTGCCTCAAATACCAACATAAATTGAAAAGTTGAACTCCTCAATCTGAGCATTCATTTAATTTATGAGAAATCAATAGACTGCAAGGAGGAAGATGAACTCACAAATCATTGAAGAGGAAACCAGGTGAGATCTGTCATTTGGAGAATATGTCACTGAATGTGTCAGTCAATTTTACTGACACTGAAGAAGCATCCTCTGCTAATGTCACCTTGGATGACGAAAGAATTGAAAGATTTAGAAATTGGTTAGGGGAGTAGATTTAAGCTTTTGAATAACGTATGGCCATTGAATGAGAAATTGGCCTGAATCAATTCCTGTTTATTTTGAATGTTCTCGTCAGAAACATCGTTTATGTCATGAAATTCCTAGAAATGTTCATGATTTTGGTTGTTGTCTTTCATTGCAGATATATGGCTGTTATGTCTTTAGGGTTGTGTTTTCTTTCTGCTCTACAACGATGTTTATAGGTAGTTCCTGTGAAGTAATGTGAAGAGCCTTTGAATATAGAGGGGACAATTTCTTTTGAGCCTGTAAACCTCAAAACTTTCCCTATCTAGGTATCTGTCTAAATGTTTTTTTTAAAATTCCTGTAATTCGACTTACCTCTACAGTTCCCTTCGGCAGCTCGTTCCATATGTCCACTGCCCAGTGTGTGTAAAAAGTTGCCCCTTGGAACTCTTGTAAATCTTCCGCCATTTACCTTAAATCTGTGCCCTCTAGTTTAAACTACCCGAACTGATTAAAAAATCTTGTAACCATTCATCTTATCTCTGCTCCTCGTGACTTTATATACATCTGTGAGGTCACCATCTAAGCTTCCTATAGTCCAGGGGAGAAAAATGTTCCCTGTGTATCTAGCTTCTTCTGGCAATTTAAACCATCCAGTTCCGGTAACGTCCCCATGAAAAGGACAGAGATATTTTTCTAGGTAAATAATAGTATTGAAGTAAAGCTGTAATGTTTGCAATGAGACTCCACAAGAGTGCAGAATACAATCAAAATAGAGCCAGACACTCATGGGATATGCTCAGACCTCTAACAATAGGGCAATTGATAACCAACTAAAATGAAGAGAAGCTGTAAAACCATTTCAATGAAAGCAATCAGATATTATGGGGATGTGCAAGTTTAGAAAATAGATTCAGAGGTCAAGGGAGGCCATTAGTGATGATATAGTTGTTAACGCTGCATTTTAGCTTAGTTCTGGAGTGGGCAGATAGTTCCAGTCCAATTTACTTGATTTGAAAGGTCTAATATTTCATGAGGAATAGAAAGATCTGTGGAATTACCTGTAATATGCAAAACTCAGCATGTTAATGAAATTACACTAACAATGTTCTCCAACATAAAAGTCTGCATATCTTGATCACAAGTGACATAATAAGCAGCCTTGGCATGAAACTCTGCCAGTGTTGCCATGGGAACCATTGAGTTCATGCCTAACTAAAACTGCAAACTATTTAAAGGGTACAAAGCCTCCCTATGCAAGGTTTGTCAGAACATACCGTACCAGACGAGTGGCCAGTAGGCAAATATCCACTGAACCGAAACATATATGGTTGAAAAGGATGTTGCCTGGATTGGGGAGCATGCCTTATGAGAATAGGTTGAGTGAACTTGGCCTTTTCTCCTTGGAGCGAAGGAGGATGAGAGGTGACCTGATAGAGGTGTATAAGATGATGAGAGGCATTGATCGTGTGGATAGTCAGAGGCTTTTTTCCAGGGCTGAAATGGTTGTCACAAGAGGACACAGGTTTAATGTGCTGGGAAGTCGATACAGAGGAGATGTCAGGGGTAAGTTTTTCACTCAGAGTGGTGAGTGTGTGGAATGGGCTGCCAGCAACGGTGGTGGAGGCAGATGTGATAGGGTCTTTTAAGAGGCTTTTAGATAGGTACATAGAGCTTAGTAAGATAGAGGGCTACAGGTAAGCCTAGTAATTTCTAAGGTAGGGACATGTTGGACACAACTTTGTGGGTTGAAGGGCTTGTATTGTGCTGTAGGTTTTCTATGTTTCTATGAAAACCATGAAATGAAAGTTTGAATTAGGTTGAAAAGGATTGTGTAAAATACCATTTGGATATGATATGCATCACCACCAATAATAAAAAGATGATTGAAACTTAAAGGAAGTAACTAGATTGAAGATGGTTTTGTCACAGAAATGTATGTTTTGATCAAAATTTTAGTTGGAGGGAAAAGGTGAGAAGCCTTTAAAATGAAGTGAGATCTTAAGAACATCAAGGCAAATGGAATGTATGGTCCTTCAAAATTAGCAGAAAGCAAGGCAACCGATTGTAGCAGCTGATTATATTAACAAAAAGCTCTTCTTGAAAGTTGCTACTATGAATCAGTGTAAACATATTACAATCAGGTCTGAGCAGGTTTCTGAAATAATATGCAGACCTGACTAAAGATTGATGCAGAAGCATTGTAGGCATAAAGCCTGGTGCAATATAAAGCTATTATATGCATTATATTATATGTATTTAGTGAATGCTTTATAAATCCCATGTGATATGACTGCAGATAGGTAAAAAAAAAATAAAGCCTCAGCTGCTTGGAGTGTTGGTTAAAGTAGCATAAAGTGAGTGGGTGATGCTCAGCACTATGGTCCTGAAAGCTGTCCAAAACATCCAGTTCTAGTTAATTGCAAAAATGTTCTTAATGAAACTGATGTGAGGTGCAATGCATCTACCTAGATGTTAAGATGAGTATGTGACATTAATAGAAGAAAAAAATCATGAATCTGGATACCTTTCCAGTTTAATACAAATGAAGGAAATGTGCATTTCTTCACAGCTAATACCCAAAAGGGTTGTACTTAAATATCAAGCTGCTGTATTGGGTAAAATTAGTATTAAAATATTCCACATAAGATGCTGGAGGATCGAAGCAACACTTCATTAGCACTTCCCCATCCAACCCACCTTTTCCCTCACCTGGTCACACTGAGTCCCTCCAGCATTTTGTATGTGTTGCTCACGATTTCCAGCATCAGCAGAACCCCTTGTGTTTAAAACATACCAGACAGCCAAGGATGAAAAGCTGCAGGGGATCCAACATTCCTTGTGTAGTCACGATGATGTATTCTAATTGCAACCCCAATGGAGATAGAGAACTTTCATATGCCGAGTGTTTTGACGATTGCTTTAACATAATGTTAAACTTCAGAAAAACATATACCTTCATCCATGGGAATTGTTGGGCAGTTAGTTTACGGTAGTTAATGGTCACAGATATCTGCTAACCAGACCATATCCAAGATTTTTAACAGAAAGTCAAGGCCATATTCAAAACTGAGATAAACAAAGCTGAAAGATATCACTCCCCTCAGTAGGATCCAATACTGTGTCCATTTCTGGTTTAATCCTCCTATACCATAAAGATGCACAACATCACAGCGATAGGAATCAACAACAAGCTAGAACAGTGAGCATTTTGTGTTCCATTGGCATGGCAATTGTGAATTAAAACTGTCTGGAGATACTTCCAGTTATAGAGCTGTAGTGTTTTATCAGTTACCTCATGGTATAATATTCTATACTTTTCCAACAACCTATCCTGTCATGAAAAAAATCCTGTATAGATCAAGGCAGAGAAGTTGGGGTTAATAGTTAGGCTGGCAAAGTTTCAATAGTTCTTGCAGGGCAGATAGCTCACACTCATTAATGTTCACAGACACAGTACCTGCTGGCTATCCTGTATCCATGACTTGCTGCTTCTCATGATAGCTGCATCACAGATGTTGAGACATGAGTTGTGCAACTCTCTCATTGCAGCTACAAAGTAGACTATAGAATGTCAGGACAAGATGTGACATTTCAATCTATTTTCTTTGTTGAGATTTTCTTATTAAGAGGCCACAAGAAATAAAGAGAACAACGAGAATGACAGTTTTCTTGCTCTGGCAGCACAATGCAAAATGAGCCTAAATTGAGGCAGGTACGTGAAGAGATATTCATTGCATGGGTAGATGAAGATACATATTGGTTTCATTACTTACCCTGTAACTTACCTATCAAACAGATTGTATTAAATTGATAGTCATTCCAAAAAAATAGTTATAGAAGATGGTGGAGAAATTTATGAGCACAATGCTTAAATGGTATTAGTTTGAAGGCAGTGGTCAATATTTTTTTTACTGGTCTGGCTCTGCCAAAGGCTTCAAAGATACATTTAATGTCAGAGAAATGTATACAACATACATCCTGAAATTCTTTTTCTTTGCAACCATCCACAAAAGCAGAGGAGTACCCCAAAGAATGAAAGACAGTTAAGTGTTAGAACCCCAAAGCCCCCCACCACCACGCATAAGCAGCAGCAAAGCAACGGTGTACATGATTTAGCCAGAATATTCCTTGAGGCCAACTTCAGATCTTTCCTATATGTTGTGTTAAAGGAGTGGTTTTAATTGACATTCATTCTGTGTTGTGAAAAGTCAAAAGTGTAGATTTGTGCACAGCTACAGACCTTGTTTTAGGCAATTACAATCTCTATCATTGTCACACCTGGTCTTCTTGAAGATGTTTTCTTTCAACATGGAAGTCCACAATTTAGATCATTTCAGTTTGAACAACCAAATAATTAAATAAAGAATTGTTTTATCTTTCCTTAGTCACAAGGCAAATTGAAAGATCTATTGAAGAAACAGGCAATGCATGTTGGCTTGTAATATTGCTTCAAAAAGTGTGGAATGGCATCTCAATCTACAATCAACTACTGAAATGTTGATGAATCAGAAGCCAAGAGTGCAGTTAATTATTGCCCAATTCAACTCTGAATGGGAAAATGAAGGAGAGGAAGTGTAAGCAATCTAGGTATCATCATTAAAGCTGCAAAATGCAGAGGTTCAGTGTGCAAAATAGAACCTATGGATGAGGACCTTTGGGAAGGTCAGAAAGTAGAGATGGGATGTCAGAGTGGAGATGTGACAAGATTATGAATTATCTAGTGAAGGTCGGCAGTAGATGTCACAATGAGAAAATGGACTGCTAGACTTTGAACACACAATATCTGCTAAAATATGAAATTTCTGATGTATTTCTTATAATTGCTTAACAGAACTTAAATTGCGATATTGCTAGTGAAAGCAATGATGAGGCAATACATTTACTCCATAAATAGATAATGCTCCAAAAGATCTGTTGATTCCACAAACTCAGTTATAGTAGCACCATTGAACAGATCACAGCACAAACTTGTGATTTGCTAAACATGTAAAGATGCAAATCAGAAATTTTAAGAAAAAATTAGTGTGTAAATGTAAACACGAGAAATTCTACAGATGCTGGAAATTCAAGCAACACACATCAAAGTTGCTGGTGAATGCAGCAGGCCAGGCAGCATCTCTAGGAAGAGGTACAGTTGACGTTTCGGGCCGAGACCCTTCGTCAGGACTAACTGAAGGAAGAGCTAGTAAGAGATTTGAAAGTGGGAGGGGGAGAGGGAGATCCAAAATGATAGGAGAAGACAGGAGGGGGAGAGATGGAGCCAAGAGCTGGACAGTGCTACAGTGCTACACATGACCTTACACTTCCTCCCTTACCACCAATCAGAGCCCCAGACAGTCCTTCCAGGTGAGGCGACACTTCACCTGTGAGTCGGCTGGGGTGATATACTGCGTCCGGTGCTCCCGATGTGGTCTTCTATATATTGGCGAGACCCGACGCAGACTGGGAGATCGTTTTGCTGAACACCTACACTCTGTCTGCCAGAGAAAGCAGGATCTCCCAGTGGCCACACGTTTTAATTCCACATCCCATTCCCATTCTGTTATGTCTATCCACGGCCTCCTGTACTGTAAAGATGAAGCCATACTCAGGTTAGAGGAACCACACCTTATATTCCGTCTGGGTAGCCTCCAACCTGATGGCATGAACATTGACTTCTCTAACATCCGCTAATGCCCCACCTCCCCCTCGTACCCCATCCGTTATTTATTTTTATACACACATTCTTTCTCTCACTCTCCTTTTACTCCTTCTGTCCCTCTGACTATACCCCTTGCCCATCCTCTGGGTTTTTTCTCCCCCCCTCCCCCTTTTCCTTCTCCCTGGGCCTCCTGTCCCAAGATCCTCTCATATCCCTTTTGCCAAACACCTGTCCAGCTCTTGGCTCCATCCCTCCCCTCCTGTCTTCTCCTATCATTTTAGATCTCCCCCTCCCCCTCCCACTTTCAAATCTCTTACTAGCTCTTCCTTCAGTTAGTCCTGACGAAGGGTCTCGGCCCAAAACGTCGACTGTACCTCTTCCTAGAGATGCTACCTGGCCTGCTGCGTTCACCAGCAACTTCAATGTGTGTTGTGCATAAATCTAAAACTGTTTGAAATTGTCACTTTAAGGCTATTATTACTTTTAGAATCAAAATCATGTTTAATATCACTGGCATATGTTGTGAAATATAATGTTTTGTGGCAGCAGTGCATTGCAATACATTGTAAAAAACTATGTTACAATAACCAATATAAATATATTATATATATATATATAGCTGTAGTTTGTTTATCATCATAAGAATTCTATAGTGGATGCAATCTCACTGGCTCTCCACTTGGTCTTGGATCAAATGGGCAATAGTAGTACCTGTGTCAGGCTGCTGTTTATTGATTACAGCTCAGCTTGCAACACACTCATACCTCAGTTCAACACACATTTCAGGTTAATCAACAAGCTCCAATACCTGGATGTCTGTACCTTCCTCTGCAACTGGATCCTTAACTTCCTCACCAGGAGACCACTGTCTCTGTAGATTAGAGATAACATCTCCTCTTTGCTGATAATCGACATTGGTGTACTTCAACGATGTGTGCTTAGCCCACTAATCTTACTGTCTCTATATCCACAATTCTGTGGCTACCCACTCAATCTGTAAATTTATAAATTTATCTATAAATTTGTCAAAGACACAATTATTGTTGGCACAATTTCAGATGGTGACGAGGCGTTTAGGAGCGGGTTAGGTTGGCTGGTTGAGTGATGTCATAAAAACAACCTTGCACTCAACATACCTAAGACCAAGGAACTGATTATGGACTTCAGAGAGGGGAAGCAGTGGAGAGGGTGAGCAATTTCAAGTTCCTGGGTGATGATTTCTCTGAAGATCTATTCTTGGTCCAACATATTGATTCAATTATAGAGAGGGCATGCCAGTGGTTATACTTCATGAAAGATTGAGAAGACTTGGTATGTTGCCAAAGACTCTCACAAACTTATTTAAATGTGCTGTGGAGACATTCTAACTGGCTGCATCATCAATTGGTATGGAGGGACCACTGCACTGGATTGGAAAAAGCTGCAGAAAGTTGCAACTGCTCACTTAATTTAATTTTTACATATGTATTTTATATTTTCTTTTATTATTACGTATTGCAATGTACTGCTGCCACAAAAATCAAATATCAATTCAAATGCCAGTGATACTAAACCTGATTCTGATTTAAGGTTCATTTTCCCTTCAGAGATCTGGTGATGGTGGGGAAGCAGCTGTTCCTAAAATGTTGAGTGCGTGTCTTCAGGCTCCTGTGCCTTCCCCCAGATAGTAGTTTTGAGAAGAGGGCATGTCCTGGGTGATGGTGGGTTCTTAATGACAGATTATATATTAAATGCCGCTTTTTTGAGGCATCACCTTTTGAAGATGTCGTCAATATTGTGAGGGTAGTGCCTATGATGGAGCTGACTGAGTTTACAACTTCCTGCAGCTTATGTAGATCCTATAGGGTGGCCTCTCCATGCAGCAATGCAACCAGTTAAGGTACTCTTCACGATACATCTGTAGATATTTGTGAGAGTCTTACGTGACATACCAAGTCTCTTCAAACTCCCAATCAAATATAGTCATTGTTGTGCCTTGTTTAAAATTACATCAATATGTTAGCCTGGGATGGATCTTCAGAAATGTTGACATCTTGGAATATGATGCAATTGTTCACCCTTTCCACTGTAGGTCCCTGCTGATCCCTTGACTTCCCCTTCCTGAAGTCCACAATCAATTCCTTGGTCTTAATGATGTTGGGTACAAAGTATTCTTACTTTCAGGAATATGATGATGTCTCAACTTCAACAGAATTGAAAGAAAGTTCAAATGAGACGATATATAAGAAGTCCTTAAATGTTAATTTCGATCTCATGTATTTGCCTGCATATTCTGCAAAGGGGTGTCATATGCACAAGTATATTTGTCACAGGTGCAACGAGAAAGGCAAAGATCAAGTAGCTTGGTCAAATTAGGAGAGTTATTTTACAACCCAATACAAGACTAGGTCAACAATCATAATTATGCAATATTCCAGTTTTTTCTTTTTCAATCTTTTTATTAATCTTCAAATTCATAAACATAACATCAATATTACTACAAAGAGATTAGGATTACATTATTGGTAATTAGCATATGCAAATATAAACTACAGATAACACAAGTATACCAAGCGTCCCAAACTCTTAATGTAATTAAACATGATAAAAAGAAAAATGAAAAACTGTCAAGAGAAAAAAACCCAAATTATGAAAAATATCTAAACAGAACTAAACAAAACTAAACTAAACAAAGCTGGGCTATTATATTACATCGGATACAATAATTAATGTCATTAACTCCGCTCCTCTGTCCATATATTTAAGGTTAATAAAAAGGATTTGGAAAAGGTCAAGTTAAATCGTATGAAAGTGTTGAATAAATGGCCTCCAAGTCTCTTCAAATTTAACCGAAGGATCAAAAGTGATACTTCCAGTTTTTTAATAATCATTTTTCAGAGATAAGTAAAACTTTTCAATTTCTCAATCTCCTTTTTTTTTGTTGTCAATTTCCAGTACCAATTTTATCAGCATTTAATTTTACTTATAGATAAAAGAAGAAGAAAAGACATTGCTTCAGAATGAACCTCTCTGTTTAAAACTGCTTTCTGTTTCTTCAGCGGGTTAAGTCCTTGAATTTCCTTTTGTTTATATTCATAAAGCTCTCTGCGGATGAAATAATATTTTGTGGTGATTACATCTCTGGTGCCTGCTCACAGGCGGAAAATTGCTTCTGAGCAGGTCAGTGAACTCTTTGGAAAGAGAGGCAAACAGCTTCTTCAGTGTACTAAACGGGAGATAGATTAACTTCTTGTCTCAGGATTATCTCCCATTGCAAAAAATATTCACTACAGCAATAAGCATCTGTAAAGAAGGAGCCAGAGAACTGAGTATCCTCAAGTTCAAGTCTTGCTATAAGTTTTAAGTATGAATAATTATTTATTGCCCAGTGTCTGGACCTTACCCTCAGTATTTCTTGTTGTTTTAATTAAGAACCTAAGAAAGAGTGATTGTACTTTTGAACTGATTCGTAGCACTTTTTATGTTGGTAATTTAGCCTTCATATTTTTTTATCCACAAAGTTGATTGCATTTCAGATAGTAAGCAGGTTAAAACTGCCCATTTCCTTTTGGTTTAAGGTTTATAGAATCAGGGAATGATACATCACACAGCTTGTCCATCCAGAAAGACCATGCCAGTAAATGCATAGAAGCACCCACCATCAGCTTCCTATGGATGATAGTTGTCCAGAAGCTCAGTTGGTCCCACCTATGATGCCTATAGCAGATTAGGGACTGGCAGTTCTGCAGCAAATGACTTTCCCTCTGACATGACTGAATTTCTCCATTATCTACAAGGCACTATTCAGGAATGTGATGGAATACTTCAATTTGCCTGGATGAATTCACCTTCAATAACCCTGAGGTGGTTCATCACCACCAAGGACAAGACAGCCAGTTGATTGGGTACCCTCTATACTACCTGAAGCATTCACTCTCTCCACCATCAGTACAGAATGGTAGCAGTGTGTAAGATCTACAAAATGCACTGCAATTACTGTCATGGACAACTCCAAAATTAAAGAAATAACAAAATAAATAAATAAGCAGCACATCCCAAACCTAACCCCATGATCTCCAAAACCAGCAAGGACAAGGGTTGCATGGGAACACTTGCAAGTCCCTTTCCATGCCACAAATGATTTTAATTTTCTGGTCCTTCACTATCTCTGTATCTACATCTTGGAACTCCCACACCAACAGTATTGTGGGGGTATTTTCACCAGAAGGCCTGCAGCAGTTCAAAACCTTGAGATGTCACCAACTTCTTGGGAAGAGTTTGTGATAAGTAATGAACGTTGGCCTGGCAGCATGTAAGTTCTGAGAAGTGCGTAGTTTTGAAAGTCACCATCTATTATCGGATCCTTGCTTCACATCTGCTTTAATATGATTCTCTGTTCAGACAAATAATTGCTTCTTAAGATTATTTATAGACTCGGCACAAGCCCCTGTTTGCAGGATGGAATTACACATTCCTACCATCTGCTGCTTTCATTTTTGTAAATAACATCTTTTTTCTCATTTTAATTCTTCTTGCAATTATTTTTTTCAATTTATGCACTTGTTATCAGCTTGCTCATCACTGGAGCAGGCATTCTCTATGTTCCTTTGGTCAACCACCTCATGCTGTGCTGCAGAATCCTTTCATGCTATCATTCATCTGAAGTTTGAAGAAAATTAAGAAGAGCATTGCTTCACTCTTTCAGTGTAACTTCCCATATCCCAGTCTCTTGCAACATCTTGATCCTGTTCCTTATGGTGAATATTTGCTTGTAATAATGATACATTCTTCCCACAATACATATCATTATGCACTACACCCAAACTTAATTTCACTCCTTCTGACAAAGAGTCAAAGATTCAAAATACATTTATTATCAAAGTATGTATGTAGTGTACAACTTTGAGATACGTCTTGCCACAGACAGCAATGGAGCCCATTCAAATGATGATGGCTGATTCTTCACTTGCGAAGATCAGGAGGGAAGAAGGGTCCTCAGGAGTGATGGTATAATTGTTGGTGTCTGTAGAAGCAAATTCTGCGTCTATGGACACTGGATCAGTAGGGGTACGGGAACAGCTGAAATATGGGAGCTTGGGTATTAGGATCCTTCCTGTGTCTCCTCTTCAGCTGTCACTCTTCTGAATTCCTCAAAATTCTTAGCTGCTCCGCTGCAAACAGTCAAAGCACAACAAAAAAGAACAAATCACACAAGTGGCAAAAAAAATGAGTGAAAAACACAAAATATAAAACATCAAACCACAGAGCAATTGAAACGGTCTCGGAATGTTGAATTTAGTACAGTTCATTTTAGTGCTGTGTCATTCGTCAACAACAGATTCCAGAGCCGGTCCGACCTCATCAAAATTACACAGAATAGCAATAAAAAAGGAGTAACCAGAAACCAGAAACATATATAACATGAACTGCAAAGTCCAATCCACAAAATGCATCTTCCCCCTTGCATAACCTGACGATATTGATTTGGAGGTTCTTCATAAGTCAAAAACGAGGCATCAACTTGGTGCTTAAGGCCATTTATCAAGTGTTACAAGTGCACAAAATGAGCAAAAATATGTTGTTGTCTCATACTCAGACTTGAGACAAAAACTGCATTCCATTGTAAACAATCAACTTACAAAATAGCCAGATTCAAGTGGTGTGACACCAACTGAGGAGCACTGAGAAGCTTCTAGAAACTACAGAATTAGCTATACTAGAAAATTTACAAAATAATTGCATGTATATAGGCGAATATATGAAAATTATAAGCAAGCATAGGAAAGTTAAACCTCTAAGAGAATGCTATAAAAAGAACAATTCTGCATCCTAACACAACAACCTGAAATTTAAACATTGTTTCTCCTTCCATAGATGCTACTTGACCTTCTGAGTGTTTCCTATATCTTTTGTTTTTCTTCAAAAATTCCATAAATTACTAGCACTTCTCAAACTCTTCCCAAGTGATATTCTCATGTTAAAGGCTGTGTGTGTGTATGTTTAAGAGAGACAGACAGACAGACAGACATCATCACACGTAATATAAGTAAATGTTTTGGATGCTGGTCTGTATTAAAGTGTAAACAAGTTCTCAATCTGTTGGTGCCATTGAGAAATCATTCTAAGTATTCCTGTCCGACTCTGGAAGAGGTCCTATGGTCAAGGACACAAACCATCAAATCTCAAAACAGCAATTCACTTATCAACTTCCAATTCACCTCAATATCTTATCCTCCTGACATTCCTAACCTCTCCCATTCATTCCTATTCCCCCATCTATCTCATTCATCCCTACCCCACCTTATTTGCAGCTTGAATCGAATTTTATCTTATCTTTCCCGTTCCTAACAAAGGATCTTCTATATGAATAGTTAACTCTGTTTTCCTCTTCATGGATACTGCCTGACCTGAGTGTTTGCTGTGTGTTCTGTTTTTAATCCCAAAATTCCTTAAGAAGCTAAAACTGCTTTTGACCTGCCAATGTAGCTTATGGTTGTGTGTGCATGTCAGGCATAATGGCTCATCAAATATGTGATGTTATTCAACATGTTTTGTTCATAGTGTACATTAAAATGTTTCTGAGCTGCTGGTGTGGACATGCTGGAAGATTACAAATACCTGGGGATATGAATTGACAATAAACTGGACTAGTCAAAGAACACTGAGGCTGTCTACAAGAAGGGACAGAGCGTCTCTATTTCCTGAGGAGACTGAGGTCCTTTAACATTTGCCGGACGATGCTGAGGATGTTTTACGAGTCTGTGGTGGCCAGTGCTATCATGTTTGCTGTTGTGTGCTGGGGCAGCAGGCTGAGGGTGGCAGACACCAACAGAATCAACAAACTCATTCGTAAGGCCAGTGATGTTGTGGGGATGGAACTGGACTCTCTCACAGTGTGTCTGAAAATCGGATGCTGTCCAAGTTGCATGCTATCTTGGTCAATGTCTCCCATCCACTACATAATGTACTGGGTGGGCACAGGAGTATATTCAGCCAGAGACTCATTCCACCAAGATGCAACACAGAGCGTCATGGGAAGTCCTTCTTGCCTGTGGCCATCAAACTTTACAACTCCTCCCTTGGAGGGTCAGACACCCTGAGCCAATAGGCTGGTCCTGGACTTATTTCATAATTTACTGGCATAATTTACCTATTACTATTTAACTATTTATTATTTATGGTGCAACTGTAACAAAAACCAATTTCCCCCAGGATCAGTAAAGTATGGCTATGACTATGGTGCCTCTGAACATTGCTATAACTGATATTAACCAACAGTGCAGACCACCCAGTATAGTGCAACTTGTTACAAGGCTCACGAAGAGGTTCTGTGTCACGGACACTCACCACAGGACCTCAAAATTCCACAGACAGGGAAGAGAAGATGCTCAGGTGGGAAGATCTGCAGTGTGAACTGTGAATCAGTAAACATACATCAAAAGGAGGAACTAAAAGGGGAATAGAATAATGAGCAGCATCACGTTGTGTTTCTTCCTCTCCTCCTCCTGCTATCTGACTCTGACTCCCCATCTTTTTTTTCACCAATCCTGAGGAAGGGTCTCGGCCCAAAACGTTGACTGTACTCTTTTCCATAGATGTTGCCTGGCCTGCTGAGTTCCTCCTGCATTTTGTGTGTGTTGCTTGGATTTGCGGTGTCTGTAGATTTTCTCTTGTTACTGACTGCAGTTATCTGTAAGACTATAAGAAACATCTATAAGGCACATTAAACATAGAACTTTTCCAGGTGAAAAGAAGCCTTGAGTACAGTAATGCACTCAAAAGTTGTGACAAATCAGCAAATAGG
This sequence comes from Mobula birostris, assembly GCF_030028105.1. NCBI lineage: Eukaryota > Metazoa > Chordata > Chondrichthyes > Myliobatiformes > Myliobatidae > Mobula > Mobula birostris. Next base: position 31,286,529 of record NC_092391.1, on the reverse strand, counting down.
AAGAAGATTGAAAATCTGGCTGAGTGATATCACAACAGCAACCTCTCACTCAATGTCAGCAAGACCAAGGGGCTGATTACTGTCTTCAGGAAGAGGAAACTGGAGGTCCATAAGCCAATTCTCATCAGGAGATCAGAAGTGGAGAGGGTCAGCAACTTTAAATTCCTCAGTGTTTACTTTACTGAGGACCTGTCCTGTCCTTAGCAGATAAGTGCAACTTTGAAAAAAAGCACAACAGCACCCCTACTTGCTCAGGAGTTTGCAAGGGTATTGCATGACATCTATAATTTTGACTAACTTCTATAGATATGTGGCGGTCAGTATATTGACTGGCTACAGCACAGCCTGGTATGGAATCACCAATGCCCTTGTACTGAAAATCCTACAAAAAGTAATGGATATGGCCATCACGGGTAAAGCCTTCCCCACCATTGAGCACATCTACTCAGGGTTCTTTCATAGGAAAGCTGTATCTATCATAAGGGACCCCTACCACCCAGATCATGATCTCTTATCACTTCTGTCATCAGGAAGAAGGTACAGGAAGGATCCTCATAACTCACATCACCAGCTTCATAAACAGGAATTACCCCTCATCCATCAGGCACCTGAACCAGATGGGGTAACAATTCAATATCAGTTGCCCTATTATTGAACTGTTCCCACAACATATGGACTCAATTTCATGGACCCTTCATCTCATGTTCTTGATATTAATTGCTTATTTATTTATAATTATATATTTTTTAAATTTATTTTTGTATTAGCGCAGTTTGTTGTATTTTGCATACTGGTTGTCCACCCTGTTGGTGCAGTCTTTCATTGATTCTATTATGATTATGGATTTATTGAGTATGCCTGCAAGGAAATGAATCACAGGGCTGCATATGGTGACATATATGTACTTCAATAATTATTTTCAACTTTGACGATTGTGGAATTCGTTGCCAGAGGCGGCTGTGGAGGCCAAGTCTTTATATATATTTATGGTAGAGGTTGGTAGATTCTTGGTTGGTCAGGGGATGAAGGGATACGGGGAGAAGGTAGGAGATTAGGCTGAAGAGAAAATGGATCAGCCATTATGAAATGGCAGAGCAGACTCGGGTGGTCAAATGTCTTAATTTTGCTCCTATATCTTAGGTTCTTATATCTTTCTGTTTGAATGCGGCAGGAATAAGTGATTAAACAGTGCAGGGAGTGTACAATGGAGGAATTGAATTATTCACTTTGTGCGTGGAGAGAATGGAAAAATTATTGTTAATATGTTAATAATTTTCAGTAAGTGTATAATTATATTAAAAATGTGCAGTGCTTCCACTGCCATAAATGAGCATAAGAAGGTTATTTTATTGATAGAATCACGTTTTGTATTTACTAATCTGATGTCCTCACAAAAATACCAAAAAATTCACAGTAGTAAAGAAATTGATTGTTAGTTTCAGTCCCCAGCATTGTGGATCAGCAGAGTTGCAGGTTTAACATCGTGCATCAGAATCGGAGAGAACCAGCAGCTATGTTGTTCGATTAAAAGGTTTATCCAATCATTACAACTTTGGTGAACTTTTAAACTTGTGAGTTAGATGTGTGTGTCGGATAAGTGCTGAATGGGTTTAGCCCTGTCTGAGAAATATGCAGTCTTATCTTTAAACAAGTTTGTAAAAGTGAAAGTTTGATGGAAATGTCAGCAAAAAATCCTAATAAATTCATCACTAAACAAGACCACAGCTTCTTAAATGAAAGCAGCAGTGAATGCTCCATTCCTGAAACAAGATCAACAGCACGTGATCCAATTGATGTGAATTCTGAAATAAATGTACTGTTTGCTATTCATAAACAAGACAAAATCTGTAGGTGCTGGAAATCCAAGCAACAAACACATTCATCACAGGTCTGGTCCTTCAAGAAGAGCGAATGTTGTAGGCGTCAGAAGAAGGATTATAATAACTGCAGGTAAATATAAGCCCTCATCAATGACTGGAGCTCTTGCCAATGCGATGCTGCACATTGGATGATGTTGGGCAAAGATTGAATATTAAGGAAAATAATAGCCTTATATTATTATTTGGGCCAATATCTTATTAATTGATTTTCAAATAACAGCTAGCACGATCCAATAAGGACAAAACTGCTCTTAAGTGCAAAATAACAATGGAAGATTTATGTAGGTGGGTTCCATTATGTAGGAGGATATTGCAGGGCAACAAGTCACCTCATTTCTGCTGCGTCTGAAGGAGCCACCCCTTTGTGACTTTTGCCACTGAGCATCTCCGTTCTCAATTCCTTGCAGCTCATATAAGTGTCTGCATGTTCTTCCCTCACTGCTTTGGATTGGAGTGCTTGCTTAGGCTTAGCATTGCCACTTTGCTTGAGGCAAGTCAAATCACTATTGTCAATTTAATGTGAAACATGCTTCCCTAATTTAGTTTCCAACCAAGCGGAAGTATGAGATTAAGTCAAAATTCTGCTTTCCCCTTGTATGTGATAATTGTAGGTTAATGTAGAAATTCACTCAATAGCTCTGACATCTTAATTATGCCCTTATAATTTGCCCGAGGCATGTTAAATGTTTCATTTGAAAGCAAAATATTGCAGCCACTGACGATCTGAAATTAAAAATGAAATGCCAGCAGGTCAGACTGGGTATGCAGACAGAGAAACAATAGTTAGTGTTACAGATCATTGACCATTCACCTCAAAGATTAATTGCTTCTCTTCCATGGGTACTACCTCACCTGCATATGTCAGATTTGGAATCCAAATAAAAATTAAGTTTGTTGCTTCCAGTCCTCTTAGGACATTAGAAATATGCAAGAGTTATAGTCTAGGTATTTTGAATAATTTACCACAGGCAAGGAGATTTTGATGTTCATTCAGTTGTTTAAAAGTTGGAGAGGAGTTTCTCATTGCTTGACAAGAAATTAGCTATTTTTTCTTGCTTTCCATAGTAATTGGAATTTCCTGGGTTCAGTACACATTGCATGAAGTTGCATTCTTTAATGAATGGATAAGGCATGTTGGTCCTTTGTCACCTCTTTGTGCATATGTAGGTTAGGATTTAATTAGGATGATGATGTTTGACCTTATTTTTCATAGTCTGCAAGATAATTTTTATGTGTCTCCAGTAAACATTACACAACTTACCTGACAGTGTAGAGTAATTGCTAATTTAATTTGAAATCTTAGCCACAAAAATGATTACTATTTCTCATTAGCAAATTTCATGGGAGAGTGCCTCTAATAATGAAACCTCTAGGGCGTGAGGTGAGGATATTTATCTCTGCTGTCAGTAGTGGTGAACAATAATAAACAATGCATTAAGAGTAGTAATCCTAATGTTGCTCCAAAACATGATACTTTTTTTGTTTCAAGAGCTGCAGTGGAAGTGCAGGTTGTTACAGCACAGTCCAATCCAACAATAGTAGCTCAATGATTCAAAATACATTTATTATCAAAGAACGTACAAACTATACAACCTTGAGGTTAGTTTGCTCACAGGTAGCCACAAAGGAAGAAACCAGAAGAACCCAATTAAAGAAAAAAAAATTAAAGGACCAACAGGCAGTGCACAAGAAAAAGAAAAAAAAACACAATTCATGCAAACAGTTGAAGCGAACAATAATGTTCCGAACCAAATTGAGTCTTCGGATCTGAACTCTGGGATAGATTGGAGGAGGCCCAAAACCTCGCATCAGTTCATCATATTAACGGGCGTGGAGCACAGCAGCTGGACAGTCTTCATTGCCCTAGCGCCTTGAAAAGAGCGACCTTCATGGAGAATGAACAAAATCAGCTCTCACCTCAGATCATAACAGCTCATTCTAATATTGAGTAATATGCCCCGAAGCACATCATGAGAATACTCAAAGTGAATGTTTGGTTAAAGTAGAAAATTTTAAGGAAAGATTTAAAAAGGAAGAGAGGTGGAAAGTTGGAGCATTTTAGGGTATGAATTAGAGAGTTTCAGGAACTGACCGTCAGGTCACTGAGGTAGTGCAATGATTTTCATGGATGACAATCTGTGAGAATTTAAAAGCGAGGCTGTGAGAAATGAGAGATTGGAAGTTGCTATGACCTTGAAGCAAAAAGCTGTGAATTTTAACATTGAGATGTATAGAAGAAGAAGAAGCTGTCAACAGCAACTGTTGAGGTGATTTGGGTCCAAGGTAGGAGACAGCGATTTGGAGCATGCAAATTTTACAGATGGATGATTGAGTGTATTAGAACACTGATGGCCAGATGGAATGAAAGGGGAAGCTGGAGATTTCTGCAGTGGATGAGTTTAGGCAGGAATGAACTCACACAATGTTATGGAGTTGGAATTGAGTAGTCCTGGGGATTCAGAACACTTCCTCAAAGGACAATGAAAGCAGAGTCTTTGAATATTTTTAAGGGAGAAGTGCACAGATTCTTAACAAGCAAGAGAGTAAAAGGTTAGTAATGATAGATGAGAATTCAGAGTTACGACTTTGATCATAATCTTATTAAATGGTGGTGCAGACTTGAGGAGTGGCCTTCTTCTGTTCTGTTTTGATGTGTTTATCTGTAAGTTAGTGAAGGCTCTGATCCAGTCTTCGAGGTTGCATTGGAAAGGGATGGAGTTAGGGGTTAAGAAATGCAGTCCCTTATAGATGCTGAGCACAATAGCTTTAGTCTTCCAATTATTTATTTCCATATTCAAGACCTCAAGGAAATGAACCCAAATCACAGTGAAGTTTCGCAAAACTATCTCAGATTTTGCATGGAAAATTACACTAAGTGAATTCCGTTGCTCAGAAATGCAAAGGGGGCGAGGGATGGGTAACTTGCAATTCACTTGCAGAGTGTTTCTCTGAAGTTACAGAAAACACATTACTGTTAAGAAGAAACAAAGGGAGTAGTCTGAATCCAACAGCTAATCCTTGGTGTTGAGAGTGGCACAAAGAAGGAGGCTTCCTTTCTGTTTTGAAAAAAAACCTCTTCTGACTGCATTTCATTGACATTGATTTCCATACCTGACTTCTTGAACAAAATGTGTTAGATTCATTCTTTTCCCAATGAGAGTTTACTTGAGGGAATATTTCCTTTCATTGTATTCTTGTGGCAAGTTGTCTCAAGGGGAAGTCACTGTTTTTACCAACCTTGGAGGAAGTGTTCCAAATCATTGAGACTGCTTAAGTCCACTTCCATGAAATAGTGTGACTAACAAGAAGAGACTGGTGGTGTGTGCTGTTCCAGTTTGCCTTCCTGGCTGTAATGCCCACCACTGGCATGCTATCTGTGCAACATAGGTTCTTCAGAATCAGGTTTTATATCACTGGCAAATGCCATGAAATTTGTTGTTTTGCAGCAGAAGTACATTGCAATATATAATAAAAAACAAATTACAGTAAATATATACAGTATATTAAAATAAATTAAATACATAGTGCAAAAACAGAGGGAGGTAATGTTTATGAGTTCATTTTCCATTGAGAAATCTGATGGCAGAGAGGAAGAAGCTGTTCCTAAAATTTTGAGTATGTGTCTTTGGGCTCCTGTACCTCCTCCTTAATGATAGCAATGAGAAGAGGTCATGTCTTGAATCATACGGGACCTCAAAGGTGGGTGCCACCTTTTTGAGGCATCAGCTTCTGGAAGTTTCCTCAGTGCTGGGGAGGCAAGTGCCCATGATGGAGCTTTCTGAGTTTATAACATTCTAACTTACTGAAACTGATGTAAAGCTCTACATGATACATCAGTAAATAATTGTTAGTATTTGGTGACATACCAAGGTTCTCAAACTCCTAATGAAATATAGTCACTGTTGTGAGTTGGTTGTACTTATTTAAATATGTTGGGCCTAGGATAGATCATTAGAGATGTTGAAACCCTGAAATCTGAAACTACTCAGACTTTCCACTGCTGATCCCTTGACGACGACAGATGTGGTTTCCATTGACTTCCTCTTCCTGAAGTCCGCAATCGATTCCTTGGTCTTACTGACATTGAGAGCATTGTGATGTTGAGACTCCACTCAACCAGCTGATCTAGTTCATTCCAGTATGCCTCCTCATCATATGAAGATCTGCAAACAAATAGCACGTATAATATGGTTACAATTTCAGAAAATGTACAATCACATAGAAAATAATAATGATCTTGCCCAAGCCCCTAAGTGGCATGACTGTAGAATTGATTGTAAGTTGCCCTGGTTCAGCTTGTTCTTGTAAGCTGTGCTGGTCTGAGCGAACACTAGAGAGCAGCACTGAGTGAACACTGGAGATCAGCATCAATGGGAGGGGCCAGTGCACTTCCCAAATATGGATTCCAGTGCAACCCACAAAGGCTCTGCCACACTGCCTCAGTGCCTCCTTTCCTGGTTGACTGCAACAGGCAACTTTGCGGTTTGGGCCTAGACCTCACCACAACCGAGGAAAAGCAGCTTCCCCGCCATCGGACTCGCCAATAAACCAGTGAAATGGACTTGCAGTATTCTACATTACCAGTATCCAACAGTGCCTTATGATCACGACAAAAATGTCAAAGATGGCACTGTGCACTGTCCAACAATACATGGCAAGTCCAGGTGATGTCACAGCAACGGTGCACAATAGGTCCAGCTCAATCGCTTCCAAGCAACTCACTGATGGGATAGTCCTGCAGTACTTCATGTCTTAGTATCCAGCAGTGACTTGCAATCATAAAAAATACATATAAGACTATCAAATACACCTTAGATTGGACCCGGAGTGGCTGCTGCATCTGAGTGTGCCACTATCTTACCGCCATCAAGCAGGCTTACCATGCCATCCAAAGCCCGCACCTTGGAAAGTCAGATCACCAGGCTGTACTACTTCTGGCAAACAGGCAGAGACTGAGGACCACAGAAACAGTGGTGAAGATCACAAAAGTATAGTCAAGGGACCCTGAGAAGCACTTGCAGTACTGCTTTGAATCGGTGGGCTGGACAATATTCAGGGATTCATCTTCAAATCTAAGTGAATATTCCGCAGATGTCACTGACTTCATCTAAACCTGTGTGGATGAGTGTGTACCTTTGAGAACTGGACTTACCCAAACGAACAGCTGTGGATGAACCAGGAGATATTCATAGTCTGCTGAGGGCTAGATCTGTGGCATTGAAGACCAGTGATCCAGACTGTACAAGCAATCCAGATACAAACTAAGCAAGGATATTTTAAGAATAAAAAAACAACTTTGATTGAAGTTAGAGACTGATTCTGATGCACGCCGGCTCTGGTAGGGTTTGCAGGCCATTACTTCCTACAAGGCAAAGTAAAATAAAATACAGATAAGGATGAAAGAACTCAAGGAGAAATTTCATTAGCTTGTCTCAAAACCTGTTCATCAGATGCCACTGACTTGATTTCACTGTCCCTGAGAATTGCCTGAATTTGAAACAAATTGTTTGCAACTGTGTGCTCCAGTATGACCCAGAGTTGAGTTATTAATTTCTACGCACTCTCCCTCATCTGGACCACTGCTTGCCATTGTCTCTGTACTGCCTCCATGTTTGTTGTAGCTCATTAATGCTGAAGAAATCATTTGTGCCTTTGCTCTTAGCAAAGTCAGGTATGTCAGTGTTGCCTTACTCAACCTTCCAGTCGCTATATAAACCTCACCTTGAAGTAAAGTGTGATCCTTTTGCTATTAAATTGAATATTGATCTCATCCTTAAATGGACAATCCATTATTTTAAAACAGGTCACTCGTCTGAGTGCTACTGGTACCATGTAACCCAGTACTACCTGTCGCATGGTCGGGTGGTCGGCGACTAAATCGGTTCCCCCACCCTGCAGGATGAGAAACAAGACCTGTCAAAAGGCGGATGAACCCTCTTGTAGGGTCAACGGCCATCTAGCAAACACGTGCCGTGAAGCACGGAAAGGGCATCGCTTGCATCGAAGCTTGGTCTGGCCATTCACTGCAACAGAACTTCCCTCAGCTGTCTTGGACCCCACCATGCTGCTGGATCCGAGATGGGATGTCAAGATGGTGGGTCTGGACCTGTGCAACCCCCTTCTCACCTAAAATCCATTCACTCACATGCTGTTCCTTTCTGAGGAGTGGGGTATAAACCCCAGTAACTGACTGAAAGGAACCATCATCATCCTATGGGATGGATAGCCAGAAAGAGAGAGAGAGAGAGAGAGAGAGAGAGATAGATTTTAAGACAATGTCCCCAGTTATAGATTCCCACAGCAGGGAAACACTTCCACAGCACACAAACTGTTAAGGCTGTTAACATATGTCTGATGAAGTCATTACTCATTGCTCTGAATTCCAGAGTTTCACCTCAACAATTCAATTATTCCTTGAAGGTAAACCATTTCATGTCAGTAATCGATTTCACAAATGTTCTCTAGCAAAGCTAATGTATTCTCCCTTTAAGTATGAATCTCCAAGAGGAGCACAACCTTGCCATAGGGTTTGGAAGCTTGCGGGACTCAACGACCAAGTATTGTTAGCTGGAGTCAGGGATTTATGCTTCAGCTCTTGGTAGGGTCACCCATGCCAAACAGGTCAAAGGGCAGAGGCCGGACTAAGTGGTCCACTGGTCCTTCAGGTTCGGGGGTTCAGCTCAGGCCTGACAACCCCAACTGGTAAAACAAAATTTGTTTGTGGAAACAGCCATGAAGAACCCTTCTACATCTGAGTTTGGTGGTATTCCCGATTCTCCACTTGGGATTTGCATGACTGACAGTAGTGAAAACTGAGAGGAAGCTCCTGACATGATGATAAAATTCCTGAACACCGACAGAGATGGAGGACCTTCATTGCTGCCTAAATGCCAGTAGCATAACAGACCACTTAAGTAAAGTATGGAGTACTTCTAAGGAAAAAGTATGGAGCTCTCTTTGTGTTGTTATAGTCAAACTTCTCTTAACTTTATATCCAGGTATGTTCAACAAAGACCACTGCACTTTCAGTACCTGAAATGTCCTTCCTTAGTAATCCAGAAGCATATAGGATCTAGGGGATCAAAGTTCATAGCTCCCTGACAGTTGCTGCACAAGTTGATGAAGTGGTAAAGAAGTGTGTGGCATGCCTGTCTTTATTGTTTGAGGTAGTGAATTCAAGAGTCAGAAAATTACACTGCAGCTTTATAAAACACTGGCATTTGGACTATTGCATTAAATTCTGGTCCCTCCCTTATAGAAAATCTATGGCAGCTTTGGAGAAGTTGTAGAAGAGGTTTGCCAGGATGAGAGGGCATGTGCTGTAAGGAGAGGCTGGACAAACTACTGCTGTTTCCTCTGGATTGGCCAAGACTGAGGAGAGACCTGACAAGGGTTTATTTAAAAAAAATCTCTAAGAGGCATAGATAGACACCCCCCCCCCCGGATGAAGTATCTTAATACTTGAGAGCATGTATTTAAAACGAGAGTATTGAGAGTAAAAGTTCCAAGAAACGTGGAGCAAGTCCTTTACAGAAAGAATGGTCTGTGCTTGGAAGTGTCTGCCTGGGGTGGTGTTGGAGATAGGTATAATAGAGGTCTTTAAGAGACTCTCAGATAGGCACATGAATCTTCAGAGAAAGGAAGGATACAGACCATGTGCAGGCAAAGTAAATTTATTATCATAGTACATTTATGTCACCATATACAACCCTGAGTTTCATTTTCATTTCACAATAATACAAAAAAAACAAAAGAATGAATGAAAACTATGCACAAGACAAACAACCAATGTGCAAAAGACAGAAGTGTGCAAATACAAAATTAAAAATAAACATAATAAATAAATAAACAATAAATATTAAGAATATGAGATGTAGAATTCTGAAAAGTAAGTCCATAGATTTTGGGAACAGTTCAGTATTGGGGTGAGAGAAGTTGAGTGATGTTATCCCCCCTGGTTCTGGAATCTGATGTTTGAGGGGTAATAATTGTCCTTGAACCTGAGGTTCCTGTACCTTCTTCCCAATGGCAGCAGCAAGAAGAGCACATAGCCGAGATGGTTGGGGTCCTTGATGATAGGTGCTGTTTTCCTGTGAGAGCACACCTTGTAGATGTGCTTAATGGTGGGGAGGTCTTGTCCCGTGATGGAATGGGTTGTATCCACTACTTTGAAGTATAATTGGAGCATGCTTGGGAAGGTGAATACCTCAGACTACCAAAGCGAGAGGTTAAAGATATCAGTAAACACTCCAGCCAGTTGATCAGCACATGTCTTCAATATGTGGCCAGGTACCCACTCTGTGCCAGACGCTTTCCATCGATTCACCCTCCTGAAGTCAGCCTCAGAGACTGAAATCACATGGTCATCAGGGACTGTGGGACTTTGCAAAGTTGCCTCCATTTTTTTTCAGTCAGAACGAACAGAAAAGGCATTGAGCTCATCTGGGAGCAAAACCATGTTGTCACATATGTCACTTGGTTTTACTTTGGTGATAACATTCAAGCCCTGCCACAGTTGTTGAGCATCCTACTGTGATTCCAGTTTGATCTGGATTTGCACTTCGCCATGAGATGGCTTTCCGGAGGTCACACCTGAACCTCTTGTATTTTATTTGGCTGCCAGACCTGAATGCCACTAATATGGACTTCAGCAGATTGTGTATCTCTTGTTTCATCCAGGGTTGTTGTTGGGGAAGACTCTATCAAGAAACACAAGCCCCCATTTTTTGCCCTCTTTGACTCAGCAATCTGGTCCACCCAGTGGATTGAAAAGGCCTTGGGTCTGACCCACATACCTGGTGTATCTGAGGTGAGCCATGTCTCCGTGAAACAGAGAACACGGCAATCCTTTGTTTCCCTCTGATACAGCAATCTTGCCCTTTGTTCTTCTGTCTTCTTCTCCGGAGACTGTACATTTGCTAACAAGATAGTGGGTAAAGGAAGGTTTACACCTTGCCACTTTCGTCTGGCTTAGAGTCCTTCCTTCCTTCCTCATCTACCAGCCATAGTAACATACCTTCATCCTCTTTCAGGTGCTGTACCTGCGTTCCTGAGCATTGAGTCCACCAAGTCCTTCAGGATAACGTAAAGTGGCTAGTTCATTAAGGCATTTTGAAAAGTACATTACTTAAAGGGAAAATACAGGCTGCAGATGCAACGCTGGTAGATCAGAAGAGGTACATCTAGAGATTTGTGAGCAACCCGCAAAATGTCACTGTGTGTTGCCACCGCTATCATGAGTTTGGCACAGTGTCATGTGTCAAATGACCTGTTCCTGTGCTGCACTATTATATATTTTTGGAGATCAGGGATCATCTGATAGACCAGTGATCCCCAACCACCGGGCTGCAAAGCATGTGCTACCAGGCCGCGAGGAAACAATATGGTTTGGCGATATGAGTCAGCTGCACCTTTCCTCATTCCTTGTCACGCACCGTTGAGCTTGAAGGCATGCGATGTCATTACCCACGTGTCATCCATGTCAGCACAGGAAGGAGATCAACTCCTCGAGCTTGCAAATGACGGCGAGCTGAAAAGTATGTTTGACATAACATCTCTGCCGGCATTCTGGATCAAAGTCAAGGCTAAGTATCCTGAGATAGCCACAAAAGCACTGAAAATGTTGCTTACATTTCCAGTATATCTCTGCAATGAATGCAACGAAAACTAAATTGAAGAATAAATTAGACATAAGGAACCCCCTTCGAGTATCGCTGTCTCCCATCACCCCTCGATGGCACCGTCTCGTTGCAGGGAAACGAGCCCAGGGCTCCCACTGATTCAGCAATATTGGTGTGTTGCAATGATTTTATATGTTCATATAGGGAAAATATGTGCTTTGTGTTTAATATCCAAACGTTACTTAAAATGTTATAATGCCATTGACTTATAAGTGACTTATATAACCTTATAACAATTACAGCACGGAAACAGGCGATCTCGGCCCTTCTAGTCCATGCTGAATGCTTACGCTCACCTAGTCCCACTGACCTGCACTCAGCCCATAACCCTCCATTCCTTTCCTGTCCATATACCTATCCAATTTTTCTTTAAATGATAATATTGAACCTGCCTCTACCACTTCTACTGGAAGTTCTTTCAACACTTACTTCAAGCTCCCCTGTCCTCTCCTGATAATTGACTTATCACTATATTCATGCGAGGAAAATATGCGCTGTGTGTTTAATATTAAATTCATTAGATAAACCCTTTTAGAAACAAAATTGAGTGTATTAGCCACTTACCACCTATATTCCGGTCGTAATTAACACCCCCCCCCCGAAAAGAATCGCCAAAAACGATTTGTAGAAAAAAATTGGCATATACACGCATGCGCACACAGATGCCCGCGCAAGGCTGCATGGTCATGGTAGTCTTTCTCGGGGTAAACACAATGTATTTGGCAGTGCAAAAAAGGTTGGGGACCCCTGTGATAGACTGTGACAATCTTCAGATTTCCCTTCTGTATCTTTCTCAACTGCCCAGTCTTCGTACCTTTCATGAGGCACCAACACCTTCTCAGCAACTTGGACCATACTGTGCCCTGTTTCTGAACTGCCGCAGTGCCCTTATCAACCAAAATGTTGGCACCACAGGTCATATGTTGCAGCCATTGACTGATTTTGCATATTTCCTCCATAATTTTTTTTTCAGAATCTTACTTGTTCCTTCTGTTCCACCGGCTGCATTTCTGAAATTTTCACTATTTAAGGTCTCTGGCAGAACCTATATTTTCACATTTCTTTTATTCTGGCTTCTTTCTCTCTTCTTTTCCTCCTTTCCAGTCCTGATGAAGGGTCTCAGCCCGAAATGTCAACTACTTATTCCCCTCCATAGATGATGCCTATCTTGTTGAGTATTTCAAGCATTTTGTGGTGTGGTGCCCTATATTATTACAGTATGGATGAGAGCAACTAACAGGGAGTGGAAAAGATACTGATGCCAACCTGGTACATCATGGAGTGATAAGGAACAATAAAAGGTTCATAACAGTGTTGTATTGTGAGGCAGAACATAGCAAAGTTGTAACTATTGCACCCGCAGTTAAATCTGTCTGAATCCTGCTTTATTCATATTCAGCCATCTTAAGGAGCCAGATCAGGCTTGTTGATAGCCCTAAGGCAATCTCATTCATATTTGCTCCCCGTGTTATACAGCCACAAATTTTGTGACCCTGACTGATCTTCTGAAACTGCTTTACAAGCACTTCAGGGGGAACTTTGCACTAAATCTCTGTTGATGTGGCATGCAGGACTATAGCTGACGATGTATTTCTACATTGTAATAGCATCTGTTTGAACAAACCATAAAAACTGTCCCAATTCTGGACGAGATTTTGTTTCTAGTGTTTCACCCAGCAGGGAAGGCAATATAATCTTAATACTTAACAATTAATCATTTTTGCATTGAAGTGTCCAGAGGGCTTGTTTGGTCTGCTAAAAATGCTTGTTTTAAGACATTTAAAACAGACTGCATCCAAATATCTCTGTGATGCCTGAGGCAGAGATAAGTTAAACTTGACACTTTAAAAACAGCTGACTCTGAGCAGCCATCACTTATTAGCTCTTGCTAAGTTCCCTGCATAGCAAATGTGACGACTATTAAATCCTTTTTATTTCTGCAAATAATTACCATTAATTGGTAATATTAACTGCACGCACTGAAACCTGATTTTCTGGCACGTCAAACGCTCCATGAAAATTGCAAATGTCCAATTAATAATACGTTTTGACTTTCAAATCAGTTTTGCATTGCAAATCGTTTCATGATTTTTCAATCATCCTTGAGGCTACAAAACAAAAGTGAAGTGATCAGATTGCAAAGAAAACTTGCCAATCTAAATTTAATTCAGAAATAATTAATCATGTATAATTTGTATGATCTTAGCTGTGCATTGAAATTACATTTTTGGAGAAGCAGTTTTGCTTTGCTAGTTCTTCAGTTCTTTCAGTTTGCTCTGTGATTAATTGTTAAGTGTGTCATTATGGTTCAGTTCACCGTTCTTTTTCTCTATTTCGCAGGAGAGTATTTTTTTTATATCTGTGTGATATTGGGATGATGTCACAAGTCATAAACTTGCAATTTTCTGACTGCACTGCACCCATCCCTGACCTCCAATCCTCAGGATAGAGAATGAGGAAGGAGTTGAGCATTTAAGAGTAGTTAGATTACAGGAGAATAAGACCATTCCGAGTGCTAGCAGATTAAGATTCATTTATTTATCACAGATACATTGAAACATACAGTAAAGTGTATCCTTTGCATTATCAGTCAACTCAAACCAAGGATGTGCTAGGGACAGCCCCACACATTCTAGTGCCAACATAGCATGACCAAGGGTTCATCAGAACAACAGCAATAAAACCAGCCCCTTTCCTTCCACCCAGCATAGACTTGATGGTCCAAAAAACCTTTTGTGTCTGAAAAAGGGACAAGAAATTGCTAGAAGCATCTTTCATTTCCCATTTCACTTTTTAATACAACACCCGGTTGACAATTCTTTGATTAAATTTAATTTTTGGTTTCAATCCTGAGACAATGCTATTCGTGGGGGATGGTTTGCCATTCTTTTCATCACAAGGGTACAAGAACAAGCAAGAAATGTGTGTTCCTCAGATTCTCACTTCAAGGCAGTGAGCCAAGAAAAAGACTCGGAGAGATCCAATTTTGAAAATAAATCCACATAGATTCTGATGTAGCATCTTGTACCTTAAGTAATCAGCTTTTCTTTTTCCAGAGATGTTACTTAGTATGCTAGGTTTTCCAGCATTTTTGGTTTTTACTTAAAATATTGGCCAATTACTAGCATTCTGTTTCATTGACAGATCACTTTCATTTCACAAGAATAAACTTTCCATCTGGCAGCTTTTCCCAAACTGTTACATGGCAGAATTAATTGTTGGTCAGCTTCTGTGGTATGTGTTTGCTAACCTTTAGTTGATTTCATCATGAGCCTGATTCAGATATCAGTGGCAATTTAAGAAACACTGAAGAGGAACTGTTATTTAAATGTGTGCCTTGAAAGACCTGCTCCCTCGCTTCCTTTTGTCTGGAAATGTAAAAGATGTCATTATTCAGCTTGCAAACAGTTAAAAGAAAATTGCTGCCACCTTTGTTGTTTCAGCTGAAAGAATATTCCTTTCTTCCTGCAGTGTGTTCAACAAGACACTTAGGGACTAGGCTTTGACTGTTTGTAGATCTGACAAGATAATGAGACAGCAAGAACATCTTGGATCTCACTGAGAAAACATCTTACTCACTCCATTACACTGTACAGTTGGAACCTTCTAGGTTTGTAGTGTAGTAGATCAGGGTGAGAAATGGACCCAGTATTTCTGCACACTGCTTGCAAGTACCAGTTACCTCTTGGGATCTTGTCCACCCTCACAGTAGACTGTAGAAAAATAAGTAGAAGCTCCAAGGCTCACTGTTTCAGTTTATAAATTAGTATACTGTACAGCTTCTTTGGAGTCAGTGAAAATGTATTCAGATTAAACCTTGCTCTGTTATTTAAATTTCATTTCAAATGAAGGGTATTCCATTCACCCAGCTGGCTCATATAACTCACATAACTCAGAGTGATGGGGTTGAGGATGGGACAGTTGGCAAACAGAGAGATGCAAAGTGTAATCAGACTGTGAGGAAGGACAGGCAGGTGACAGTGAAAAATTGCAGTTTGTGGGATGAGTTAAAGTGTAACTGGGGGCCAACATTGAAAAGGGTGATGAATACAGGACTGAAGTGTTATATTTGAATGTGTGCAGTTTATGGAATAAAGTAGATGATCTTGTAGCGCAGTTAGGTATTGGCAGGTATGTTGCTGGTGGTATGGCTGAGTCGTGGCTGAAAGAAGATCATAGTTGGAAGCTTCTTATCCAAGGATACATATTGTATCGAAAGGATAGTCAGGTAGGCATAGGGGGTGGGGTAGCTCTTTTGGTAAAAAAATGAAATCAAATCCTTATGAAGAGGGTGACATGGGATCAGAAGATGTAGAATCATTGTGGGTCAAGTAAGAAATTGCAAGTTTTGAAAAACCCTGATGGGAGTTATATACAGGCCTCCAAACAGTAGCTAGAATGTGAGCTACAAATTACAACGGGAGATAGAAAAGATAGAAAAGTTGAGGGCAGACTGGGAAAATTAGGTTGGTGCTTGATCCCAAGAGAGGGAACTTGTAGAATATTTATGAGATGGCTTTTTAAAGCAGCTTGTGGTTGAGGCTATTGGGCAACAGCAATTCAAGGCTGGGTATTATGTGATGACACAGTTTGATTAGGGAGCATAAACTAAAGGAACCCACAGGAGGCAGTGGTCATAATATGATAGATTTCACCCTGCTGTCTGAGACAGAGAAGCTAAAATTGGATGTATCAGTATTACAGTGAATTGCAGAGGCATTAGAGGAGCTGGCCAAAATTGATTGGAATGGGACACTGGCAAGGATGATAGCAGAACAGTACTGGTTGGAATAAAGAGAGTTACAGAGGCATGAGAGAGGAGCTTGCAAACATTGAATGGAATAGTAGGCAAGGATGATGACAGAATAACAACGGCTGGAGTTCTTGAGAACAATTTGGAAGATGCAGGAAGGGTATATCCCAAAGATGATATAATTCTAAAGGTTGACAAGATAAGTCAAAGACAGAATAAAAGCAAAAGAGAGGGAATACAATATAGCAAGAGTTAGTGGGAAGGTAGAGATTAGGAAAGTTTTAAAAATTAACAGAAGACAACTAAAAAAGCCATAAATAGAGAAAAGATGAAATATGAAGGTAAGCTCATCACTAATGTAAAAGAGGATACAAAAACATTTTCAGATATGTAAACATAAGAACATAAGAAATAAAAGCAGGAGTAGGCCATCCGGCCCATCGAGCCTGCCCCCCTATTCAGTAAGATCATGGCTGATCTGTCCATTAAACTCAGCTCCATTTACCTGCCTTTTCCCCATAACCCTTAATTCCCTTACTAGTTAAAAACCTAACTAACTGTTTGTTCAATATATTTAGTGAAGAAGTCTCAACTGCTTCCCTGGGCAGAGAATTCCACAGATTCACCACTCCCTGGAAAAAACAGTTTCTCCTCATCTCCGTCCTAAATCCTCTCCCCTGAATCTTGAGGCAATGTCCCCTAGTTTTAGTCTCACCTGCCAATGGAAACAACTTTCCTACTTCTACCTTATCTATCCCTTTCAAAATTGTGTATGTTTCTATAAGATTACCTCTCATTCTTCTGAACTGCAGAGAGTATAGTCCCAGGCGACTCAATCTCTCCTCATAGGTAAACCCCTTCGTCCCTGGAATCAACCTGGTGAGCCTCCTCTGCACTGCCTCCAAAGCCAGTATATCCTTCCTCAAGTATAGAGAACAAAACTGCACACAGTACTCCAGGTGCGGCCTCACCAGTACCCTGTATAGTTGCAGCATGACCTCCCTGCTCTTGATTTCCATCCCTCTAACAATGAAGGCCAATATTCTGTTTGCCTTCTTAATAACCTGTCGTACCTGCAAGCCAACTTTTGCGATTCATGAACAAGCACTTCCAAGTCCCTCTGCACAACAACATGCTGCACTCCTTCACCATTTAAACAGTAAGATTAAGAGAGAGATGAGAGTTGCTATTGGGCCACTGAAAAATGTTGCTAGAGATGTAGTAATGGGGGACAAAATAATGGTGGATAAACTGAATATGTATTTTGCATCAAAGGGAGTACAGTTTTACTGGGTGTTGTCAGCACCAGGCTTCATCCTCATACAATCCCCATCACACTGTTTATAGGAAGGTATCTCCAGTCAAATCATTTGGAGGAGTTTCTGTTTATTGTCCTCGGTGACCATTGACTCCTAGCTTAGAAGATTGTTCTAAGATTCTAAGAACAAAAAAGTGAAAAATCAGCTGACAGGTGAAGCTGCTTTGAGACATTACCTGAGGCATGTGTTCGGCTGCATTTGAGGCAGTTTCCTTTGGTACCTACCTGTGCCATATCTGAGACCTGAAGTTGACATTAGATTATATATTCTGCAAACAGACATCATTTACCTTCAGAATCATAAGGGAATATTGAAAAAGTTCATTGAATAATGTACTGATTTTTGGTAGGCCACTTCCTTCTGTTTGATTCTCTGTGTGGAAATGAAACTACTTTCCAAACCAGTTAATACTTGTTCTATCAGTCAACTCTTCTTGATGTAATCAACACTCTGAAAATCTGCTTCATGATCTCCCTCTGATTTATTTTCTACTTTGGACTTGTGCTGGCGTGATGGAGCTCAAACTCTTTGCTGGGTTTCTAGACTTATGAGCAATGACACGCCGTCCACTACAATTAAAACAGCTTTGGTTTTACTTTCTAGGCGGGAGTGGAATTCTCCGAGCAGAAGAGGATTCTGGTACAGAAGCAGATGATGAAACCCACCTCACCTTCTACTCTGAGCACAGGGGGAGGCGAAGGAGCAAAGGTAAAGAGATTTTTAATATGTCTCAGCAACCTCACCATCGGAATTGAGAGTGACAGTCAGATTTAAAGTTTTGGTTTGTCTTAGCTGGAATAAGAAACCATCAGTTTTTCATATCGAGTTTATGCCTTTGGCAACTTCCTGCTATGAAATGAATTGATAGTATGAATCTCTGATCTAACCCAGTGTGGGATATGAACCTGCTGACTGTAACTCATCTTTAAATTATAACTATTTGACATTAGTGGATTCCAGAACTGTCCCGTCATTTCCATGAAATGCACAGTAGCTGATTTGCTCGAAGTGATAAATGTACACAGGTTCAGGCATCTTTGACAGCTTATACTATAATTTACGCAATATTGATAGAGTTGATATTTATACAGATGATGGACTGCTAATATTTTCAAAGTTGGATTAAGCATGTTTTAAAATGCATTCCCACTCCGTGCGGGTAATTTTGCAAACAATTTTGCAAAATTACTGGAATCTAAAGATCTGCAGCAGGGCTCAAAGAAAAATCTTGTGAGAGGTAGAAAAAGAGAAAGAAAATTGTGCAGGTTAGTGAAGAACAATTGCAGAGAGATTAACTGTGACATCTGAAATTCCCTGATGTATATTTTTTCAATGCTCCCATTAACCAGCCTCTTACTAATTGGTGGAATGAAAATTTCCACATCAGGTCTGTATTAACAAAGTCTTAATCATTTGATGAAAAGAGCCATTTTGCCCAAGCTTGTTTTTTTCTGTTGTTCCTTGTAGATGAGGGGTGAAATGTAGCTACTGTCTCACAGCTCTTGTGGCCAGTGGCAAAATCGTGATCCTCTGTGTTATCTTCATGGAGTTTGCATGTACTCTCTGAGATGGCAAGGGTTTCTTTCCACACCAAAGGTCTGTGAGTCAGTAAGTTAATTTGGATTGGTAGAATCTATTGTTGGCAAAGGAAAATTAATGGAAATACAGTAAGAGTATTTGGAATGAGAATTGGCAAGGAAGGGGTTCACTCTGTGAGTAGATGTAGCCAAGTTAAGCTGCAATTACCTTAGGGTCTTTGCCATACAGCACAGAAACTGGCCCCTGAGCCCCACCTAGGTCAACCATCAAGCACCCACTTTCGCTTATCCCATTTATTTTCCCCATATTTCTCCCAGATTCTGTCCCCACCAACAGAGCAGGAACAATTTCCTGTTAGCTTTCCTAACTACAAGTCCTTGGAATGTTGGAGGAAACCCACACAGTCAAAAGTAGAACATGAAATCTCCACGCCAACAGCATCAGAGGTCAGGATTGAAGTCAGGTTGCAGGGACTGTTAGACATCAGTTTTTTCTGGCTGTGTCATTGTGCCACCTTCTTTGAATGCATAAGGAATTGTGGAGCTTCCTTCCATACAGCATGAATGAGAATCAGAAATTGTGCCTTTAAGTTCCAAGATTTGTTGAGACTTGCTGTCTTCCTGAGAATATGACTGATCTTCTACAAAGCTCCAGTACTTTAGCGTTTATTAAGTGTCAGTCACAAAGCCAAGGGCTATATTTATCATTGATTGAGAATAAAACCCATAACCTTTTTGGCAAACCTTGATTGGCTATTCATAATGAATTCACTGAGTCACTGGAATTATTTTATAAAGATAAATCTAGTCTTGTGTTCGGTTTGCTCTTTGCACAACAATGTGATACTGTAGTAATTGTCTTTGGCAAAATGTCTTAGTGCCATGACACACTGTGCTCCACTTGTGGAATTTCAGGTCTTACTTGATGGCAATTTGCTTTACACTGACATATACCTTGACATGACATACGATAATATAAGGTCAAATTTAATCCCAAATCTGCTGCAAGCACTGGGCAACTTGGATATAGAAATGTGATTTGCTTTTCAGTTAATTCTTGTGCAAAGTGATATTGATGTGCCTTTCCTTTGTCCAAGTATAGCCAACTGCCTTTTCACACTCAGCATCCGCAAAACCAAAGCAGTGATAGTTGTTTTCAGGAAAGGGAAGGAGGATAAACATGTGCTAGTATACAATGGGTGAATCGGTGCTGGAGAGAGTCAGCTGCTTTAAATTCCAGGACATTAACAAGCCCTGGACCCTACACATAGATGAAATTATGAGGAAAGCATGGCTGCACTTACACTTTCTTAGGAGGTTAAGGAGGATCAGCTTATTACTGAAAACTCAAACAAACTTTGACTTCGGATGTAATCGTTTGAGATTGAGGATGACTTACTTCCTCTGTGGTTTTGTGTGTCCTGATGTGGCAAATGAGGCCAATGTGGAAACAACAGACTCTTTCATTAGAGAGCAGGAGGAAACTGGCTTGGACAGTAGTTCATAACATGGTACACTTCTTCCTCTATTTATGCACAAATTTTGTGTGCTCCTGACGCCTAGAGTCAAGGTCCTCAGTACAATCCTGCTGATTCCATTGTTCCATTGTTCCATTATTCAAAAAGGGAACAAGGACCAGTTAGATTCACATCAGTGGTAAGGATGTTACTGTAGAGGATTTTGAGGGATAGGATTTATTGGCGTCTGGAAAACCATAGCCTAATTAGGGAGAGCTAGCATGGCTGTGTGTAGAGCAAGTTGTGTCTTACAAACTTGAATGAGTTTTTTGACAAGGTGACGAGAGTAATTGATGAAGATAGAACTGCGGATGTTGTCTACGTGGAAGTTAGTAAGACTTTGGACATGCGAGGCTCATCCAGTAGATTAAGATGCATGGGATCCATGGTGAATTGGCCGTTTGGATTAAGAGCTAGCTTGCTTGTAAAAGACAGAGGGTATTAGTCAAAGGGACTTATTCTAGCTGGAGGTCGGACATCAGGATCTGTACTAGGACCTCTGCTGTTTGAATTCTAAGTAAGTGACCTGGATGAAAATGTAGATGGGTGGGTTGGTAAGTTTGTAGATGATTTGAAGATTGGTGGTGTTGTCAATAGCATAAAAGACTGGCAAAGAATTCAATGGGCTATAGATCACTTGCAGATATGGGAGAACAGATGGCAGATGGAGTTTAACCTGGCCAAATGTGAAGTTTTACACCTTAGTAGGTCAAATACAAAGAGAGAGTATACTGTTAAAAGCAAAATCCTTAACAATGTCAATGAACTGAGGGATCTTAGGGTTCAAGTTCATAGCTCTCTTAAAGTATTTACACAGGCTGTTGTGCGGTTAAGAAGGCATATAGTATGCTTGCCTTTGTTAGTTGAGGCACTGAGTGCAAAAGTCAGGAAGCTATGTTATAGCTTTATAACACTCTAGTTAGGCAACATCTGAAGTATTGCATACAGTCTAGTGGTCCCACTACAGGAAAGACGTCAAGGCTTTGAAAAAGGTTACAGAAAAGGTTTACGAGGATGTTGCCTGGATTAAGGGTATATTGAACAAATTTGGGTTGTTTTTGCTGGAGTGGCAGAGGCTGAGGGGAGATAAGATTATAAGATTATGAGAGACATAGAGCGAGTAGAGAGTGGACAAAACAGTACCTTTCTCCAAGGTTTGAAATGTATAATAGCAGAGGGCATGTATTTAAGGTAAGGGGGTAATTTCAAAGACGATATGAAGGACAAGATTTTTACACGAAGAGTGGCGACTGCCATAGGTGATGGTTGAGACAGAAACGTTAGGTCCTTTTAAGGGATGTTTAGATAGGCACATAAATGTGAGGAAAATAGCAGGATATGAACGTTTTGTAGGCAGAAGAGATTAGTTTAGTTGACCATTTGATTACTAGTTTAATTGGTTTGGCACAACATTGTGGGCCGAAGAGCCTGTTCCTGTGCTGTGTTGCTCTACTTTCTGTGATTGCTCCTCCTCTCGTTGGAGTGAACATGGGCCAGAGTTTCCCAGGAGTCATGGTCAACGAAGGAAACTTCAAGCACTTCTTAGAACCTTTTCCTCAGTCTCCCAGCTGTCTGTCCCAACAGCCAAGCTCAAAGTAGAGTCTTTTGAGAATCTCGAGTCATTGTAGTTAACTGAGTGTGACCATGGCCTCAGTACTGCAGAAAAATGGATTTGCCTCTGGACACTGATATTGATTTTCTAATATTTCCAGTGAACTTGGAGAGATATTGTTTGTGTAACCTGTATTCAGCAGGGATTCCTTATCAAAATACTAACTAGTCCTTTGATTGTTTCACTCTGAGATCTCATTAAATCAACCATTTCCAGAGAAGTACATTGTGAACTGATTGGCAGTAACACCAACACACTTAATGTTATTGTGAATTGTTTGTAGAAATTATGGTGGTTGAAGCAATGTTCAAATTATGTGAATTAAGTTTTAAGTTTTGTATTCATCAAATCTTGGAAGTGTATTTTAATGTGCAAAATTAAATATGATTGCTACATAAAGCCATGGATTAGTGCTCAACATCCCGAAGCAATCCAGAAAAATGAGCAATCCACATATTTATAAATGAGTCAGATGCCAGATAGATTTTTGTGCATGAAAATATGGAGAGAAAAATTCATTCATTGTCACAAAGGTTTTTTTTCCTTCCCCATTCATTTCGTGAGTTTTTCTGAGATGATGACCATGTTCATTACTGCCATACCGTTTGTTCATGTTCTTTGAAACAGCTTGGTCTGGTGCAGATGTTCCTTGCATCCACATGGAAATATTCATGACTGCATTTGTCCTGCTGCTCACTTGATGAATTTCATTCAAAGTCAATGCGCATCCCATTTACTTAACTCTAGTTATTACCATATTAACATTGTTCGAATTGTTTCAGCTGCTTTTCCATTGTTTCTTCCACATAGAAGAGAAATGTGTTTTGAAATGTGTTCATACAAGGGGTGATTGATAAATTTTTGTCCTAATGTAGAAGGCGTCAATTTTAGAAAACCTAGCGCATTTATTTTTCAACATAGTCCCCTCCTACATTTACAAATTTAGTCCAACGGTCGTGAAGCATACAGATCTTGGACCTCCAGAAAGTGTCCACAGATGGGTGATTGATAAGTTCGTGGCCTAAGGTAGAAGGAGATGAGTTATACAGCTCTCATTACATGCACATGCAGTTCAACTCTTTGAGTGATTATGCAGGAAGTTTGAATTTAATAATGCGGCAGGGGTGATTGATAAGTTTGTGGCCTAAGGTAGAAGGAGATGAGTTATTAACTTCAAACTTTCTGCATAATCACTCAAAGAGTTGACCTGCATGTGCATGTAACAAGAGCTGCATAACTCATCTCCTTCTACCTTAGGCCACGAACTTATCAATCACCCATCTGTGGACACTTTCTGGAGGTCCAAGATCCGTATGCTCCACAACCACTGGACTAAGTATGTAAATGTAGGAGGGAACTATGTTGAAAGATAAATGTGCTAGGTTTTCTAAAATTGACTCCTTCTACCTTAGGCCACAAACTTATCGATCACCCTTTGTATATATCCAAGGGCATACATTATGACCCTCCTCAAGTCACCTGAGAAGATAGTGGTTTGCTTTCTTCTTGAACCACTAACCCCACATAATATTTGCTTCTCCACAACCTTGGTCCATGCAGAATGTTCAATTAACTTAACTAATGTATGTATTAATGAGTGCTGTGTGAGTTTGAGGGGAACATGGGGGACGTTGATGATTTCCGTGTGTTCTGAAGAAGCCTTAGCCATAGAGAAGAGTTCTTCATCATTTACGTGTCATATGGCATAGAAACAGGCCACTCAGCCCACTAAGTCCACACTGACTTTCAAATGCTATTTATACTAACCCAACACTTATATCTTGCTGTAGAACTACAAACACCACAGTACACATGAAAGAAGGAGTGAGCATTTAATATAGGACATGTACTCACAATCAAATGCTCTGGTTGATATGAGTTTTTTTTCAATTTTACTTCAACTATGCCCATCCTAAAGAATGATGAGTTATTCCTGACCTACACTTCATAATTGAGAAGGATATTAAACATTGAAGACTTGCCACTTCGTCCCCAAGTTCTGAACTGCTTGTGCAACTGCTACTATTGTCATGTTGGCTTAGCAGGGAATTGAAAGTACAACAAAAAATTCCAGAAACCCAATGAGTTTTGATGGAGAGAGAGATAATTCATGTTTCAGTTCCAGAACCCATCATCAGTCTCTCTTGTGTGTAAAGGTTGGCATCTGCCAGTTACTTGTAATATTTTAAACCTGCCTTCGTTATGATGAAACACTCACTGTATATTCAGTTATTATCAACAATGAGGCTTCAACGTAAGGAGAAAGCATGGAAAAATTAAGTTTATTTCTGGTTCAGCCCTAATCTTATTAAATAATGGAGCAGGCTGATGACTAAAGCAGTTCATTGAGCTTTTATTCTCTGGGGGCTTTGGAATGTGGCTCATTAGCTGTCTCCTGACAGTTACTAGCCCTAACATTATCTGCACACTCAGCCAATCTCCCAAAAGGTATTGCAGCAGCACCTGTTAAAAATATGATCTCTCTGCTCACAGCATAGACAACCAATTTGGTTAGGGCAACAAGGAACTCATTTGTTGTTCTTCAAGATAATATCACAGGATCCAAATGTCTACATGATAGAGAAAGAATTTTTAATCTGAAGGACAGTGAATTTGACAGTGCAGCAGTCTCTTTGAAGTGCACTAGGTTGTCGACCTGAGATATCTGTTGCGTCAGTCTAAGAACAATACCAGTGAACTGCAGCTGACCCTGAAGTGTATGTCGAAGGAGATGGTGATATTATCAGTTGCACAGAGCTCCGTGTGTACTGTTGCTTGATATTCATGTATGTGGCATTTACAAGTCTGTATGTTAATTGAAGAAGTTTATCAAATCAGACTTGATGAATATTGATGCTAGGTCCAGGTGGGATGAGAGGTAGAGGTATATTGTTCTGTTCCTCTCCTGAAACTGCTGGATTGTTTCAAACTACTGTTGCCTGAAATGGAGGTTGTTGTTTCCTGGTTCTCAGTATTCCATCTGAGAAAGTATTTCAAAATCACTTTGGAAGCCCAGCTGGATAGATCACATAAATTTTGTGTTTATAAGAGCCATTTGGAGGCTGGGTATCTGGGATGTGCAACACCAAAAGTCATTTCACCATTTACAAGGCATCAGTTAGGAACTAGGTGGAATAGCCTCTGCGTACCTGGGTAAGGACAACTTGAATGAAATTTGGGAAGTTCAACTCCATCCATGACTAAGCAACTATTCATTGGCACATACCAAACAGCACCCTACATGTAAAACGCATGCAAATTCTGGAAGAATTCAGCAGCTCGTACAGCATCTATGGAGGGAAATGAACAGCTGATTTTTGAATGAACAAGTCTGGGCCCAAAATGTCACTGTTCATTTCTCTTTTGGTGCTACCTGACCTATTGAGTTTCTCCAATATTTTATGTGGGTTACTCGGGATTTACAGTATTTGCAGAATCTCTTGTGTGACCCTATATGTGCATTTTTGCTTGCAGCTGGTGCACTGTGGGTGTAAAGTGTACACCACGCGCAACACATAACATAACTTGGTGGGGCTACTCCAGCAGTTCCTGTCAAAACTACAGCCAACAAGAAGGACAAGGTTAATGGGTGCTTGAGAACATCTTTCCTGCTAGTTCCATTCCTGCTTGCACACCATCTTAACTTGGAAACAAATCTCTGTCCCTTCAGCATGTCTGATTCAACCCACCCGAACATTTTATGGAAGGACCCTCAAGAAAAGTTCCTTTGAAGTACATAATAAAGGAGAGTCACCAAAAATTGCTCAAGGGCAACTAAGGATGGGGAATAAATGCTGGCCTTTTCAATGATATTTGCATGCTGAAAACATTTAGTACAATGTACTTAGAGATACAAAAGTTTTCTCTTTTTCTATCTATCTTCCGACAATCTGCCCCTTTGTTGGTTAGATTCTTGTTAGGAAGACTTCTAAGGAGTGTAGGTTTGCAAATACACCTTTTAACAAATGTTTGCCCAGTGCTTTGTGTGGATCCATTAAAACTGTCCCGTTAGTCACTTCAGCAGTCATTGAGCAAACTGCCGTTCAAGAAAGAGGATTACTTTCATGAATGTACATCTGGAATGTCCAGATGGAAAATCGTGAATAATGCGGTCATAAATTCACAGCAGAAATTAACGCAAACAATAAGAACTTCAACCATGCATTTTATGGGGATGAAACTGTTCATTTACATAATCCAGTAGGCAAGTTAGTTCTGTGGATACCGTTGTTGCACATCTGGTACAAACACATGAATTGAATAACTGCTCGGCATAATTCCCTTTTATTAAGTTAAATTAATTTATTTTTATTAAATAAATTAAATAACATTTAACTTAGCAATTTCTCTTAACAGTGTGTAACATTACTTGTTTACCAACATTATTATGCTTTAGTTTATCAAGACTAATTGCAGGTTTATTCTGGATACCAACAGACACACTTCGATGACTACATAGCTAGCATTTAATGAGCTGACAAAGTTTGCAGAGGGATATTGTGGGTGGACTTGTCCTGGTCCAGGTCCAAGCATGTGTCATTCCAGTATAATGTCTGAAGACCTGCTGTCCAGCTCCAGCACAGTCTGATGAATTTAAGTTTATGGGTGCCACACAGAAAACTCTATCACATTGCTTTATGGGTTCATCTCTCCAAACTGCACCCATAAAACAGAAATGATATTTTTTAGAAGACTCAGAGAACAAGAATTCTGGATAAGTTGCGATATAGTGTGCAAGGATTGAGATAGGTCAATAATTATCAATCTAGTGCACCGTGTTTGGTGAATTAATGCTGACCATTCACCTTGTGTGCAGGTAGTTATAATCATCTCTTTCAATGACTAGGGGGTCCATTATCTTGACAGCACTTAAAATTAACTTGCACTATTTCAGTCAGACTGTAACTCTAAAGGCATTGTGATTTTAGGGATAAATTCAGGTTCTTAATAAAGTAGTAGCAGTGCGATCACTTGAGTTGAATATATGACGTTCTCCTAAGGGTTGCCTGTTGGTGGGTGTGAGGCTTCCAGTCCTTACAATACTGCCACATTGACCACTTGCTGATTGTTATAGGGCTTAATCTAGGATGTTCGGGTGGACTCCCTTAATAGAGACTGCTTGTGCATGACTTTGTTTAACAAGGGGAGGAAGATGCCTGGTTTTAATAAAGACATTGATCTGGGAAAATGTTGATGCTGCAGTGGTCCCTTACGCTTGTCGGACACCATATAGATGACAGAACGGGGGCAGATATGTGGGTCTATTTTCCTAATGGGCAATGCTTTTACAAGAAGTGGGCACTATCAACTTAAAACAGGCAAGATGTATTTTGTGAGTGATTTGCACAGAAATATGAGTATCACTGAATTTCTGAAATTCAGGGCTTTGTGGTTGTGGTCTGATTTCTGATTAAGTACTTTATCATGGGATTCTTTCTTGGCCCTTTCCCCATCGACATTTGCTACTTGCCCCATAGCAGAGGCATTGTGATATAGCTGATGAGCAGTTCCTCCAGTGTCAATGCAAAGGATACTGGAAATTCTTTGGATGACAAGGCCTAGATGAGCTACTGATTGTCAAACTGAAGCCATCTTTTTTTTTTGATGCTGACCAGCTCCTTAATACTTTGATGTGCTTGACTCATCAGTCTTCCGAGTTTCCATCCGCTCTTTGGATAGTCCATGCCACATTAGTGCAGGCTATGTCCATGTTCCTGTCACCACAGTATTTTTATATAGGGCAGACCAGTCCTTGTCCAATGTTCAAGTTGAGCACATACAAAAGTGATGCACCTTTATCATTCATTCATTGAGTATGAAACTATTTTCTTAACACCATAAGACAGAAACAGAATTAGGTCATTTTTTTTAGGCTGATTTAATATTCCCTCTCAATCCCATTCTCCTCTCTTTTCCCCATAACTGTTGACACCCTTACTACTCAAGAACCTATCAATCTCCACTTCAAATTTATCTAATGACTTGGTTTTCACAGCCATCTATTGGCAATGAATTCCACAGATTCACCACTCTCTGTCTAGAGGAATTCCATAAAGTTAACACCCGTTGACTGAAGACATTTCTCCGCATTTCTGTTCTAAAGGAGCGTCCTTTTATTTTGAGGCTGTGCCTCTGGTGCTAGACTGTCCCACTGCTGGATACATTCTCTCCATGTCCACTCTATTCAGGTCTTTCAAAGCATCATTTGCCACTACAGATTTGCTCTTATCAGCATTGTACAGATGAGGATTTTACTTTTACACATAGGGAAAATAACTTTATCTTAAGGGGAAAAAAATTGAGACCACTGCATCTTCTTCCATGTGGAACATAAGCTGGTTTTCATCAGCTATCTCACATTGCCACAATATGTGAACTAATCCTCAATGAGCTACGCCCACATAAGATCATTTCTGCTTGCAAAATTAACAAGCAGCCTCTTGTTGAATCTGTTGAGTTTTGCAGGTTTTAGATTTTGTTGTCATCTGCAACTTTAAAAACAGCAAGAACCTCTATGTTCCAAAGTCTTTAGATGTCAGATCCAAAGCTTTATAGATGAGGCTCCCACTGTTCTCCACTGTGCATGAAAAATGTGTCAAATGTAAAGCTGAAACCATTCCAAATCCAGAAAACTAGAATTTCTTCTCCATTCCAACTATTGGACTTATGATTTGCACTAGGAAGAATTCATCAAGACGAGTGTCCTCATATGTAATTTTTTTTAGATATTTCCTTTTCCAAGAGTAAATGGGACAATTCATCAGTATTTTCATGATTAGTTGGTCTCTTGAATTTGATCTTGCAATTGGGTCCTCCCAGAAATAAAGCCTATCTCTGCATACTTGCTGCTGCTGCTGTTAATGGAACATCCTTCTGTGGATTGAAAATGTCCTCTAATGGTTGATGATTGGAACATTCTAAAACCCAATCCAGATTCAATCTGTGAGTAATTTTTCTCTCCTGTGGTAAGGGAATGTGATGCAAAGGCTATGGGCATTCGTTTCCATTACTCGTCGCATGTGATATGACCATACGACAAGGTATTACAGGCAAACTTTATTGGACGATGTGGATCATAATGTGTGAGAACAGTCCCTGAGGTCACCATTTCCTTTACCTTTTTGAAAACACCTCACACGACTGTGTCCATTACCGTTTCTTCACAATCTGTAGTAATGAGTTCAAGGGGTGGAACATAGGAGCCAAGTTTGTCAGGAACCTGTTATAGCAACTGACAAATCCTAAAAAGGAGTGCAACTATGACACATCCTTTGGCGCTGGTGCATTCACCACTGCTTGAATTTTCCCAGCACACTCGTGTAAATATTATGCTTGGTTGAAAGAATTCACAATTGTTGTGTCATGCAATAATCTTCTCATCTTCTTAACACTGTCTTTTGAGATTTTGGAGAGGTTCCTGCATCATGCTTTTAGATAACACTGAGTGCCTGGGCAGCCATGCAGCACCTGGTCCATAGCTTTCTGCCAGAGTGCTGGTGCAGACGATCCTCCAAAAATAAGCCCATTGTAATGATAAAGCCCTTTGTGAGTGTAGATGGTGAGTAACACTTTGGACTCTTGGAATCTTCTTCCATCTCATTCTCCATCCTGTAGCTAGGCCCCAGTGAAGTCTAATTTACTGAAGTGCTTTCCTCCAGAGAGTATTGATCTACTTACAGTATTGGGTTGATTGTGACCTTAAAATCATCACAGATCCATTCTTCTTGGCGACTAGGACCATTGGCATTGCCAATGGGCTCCACTCAACTTTGGACAGTATTCCTTCAGCTTTCTTGTGATCTAGCTCACCGACTACTATATCATCGATGGTATAAGGATGGCCTTTGTAAAAGTTGGGTGCGGGGTTTTCATTTAACATTACTTTGTCCTTCATATTTTCGGGTTTTCCAGTGCCATCCTTGAACACCACTGTGGCATCATCCAGTATCTTTCCTAATTCACCTTCAGTTGACTCCACTGCAGGGGATGTGCATGTAAGTAGTAGATGGATCTCCAATCAAGTTGTAGTTATCTCACCAATCACGATCCCACGATGCTGACCCTCCTGTTTTTACCACATGGGGCTTGTTCATTCTTGTATTTCACTGTTATGAATGTCATTCCCATTGGTGTCAAGTGTCCCAGTGTCCAATTCCATTTAAATTAATTTGTTATTCACTTTTGGTATAAGCCATATTACTTACCTACTTAAAAATGCAAACACGAGGAAATTTGCAGGTGCTGGAAATTCAAGCAACACACACAAAAAATGCTGGTGGAATGTAGAGGCCAGGCAGCACCTATAGGAAGAGGTACAGTCGACATTTCAGGCAGAGACCCTTCGTCAGGACTAACTGAAAGAAGAGACAGTAAGAGATTTGAAAATGGGAGGGGGAGATGACAGGAGGGGGAGAGATGGAGCTAAGAGCTGGAAAGTTGATTGGCAAAAGGGATACAAAGCTGGAGAAGGGAGAGGATCATGGGACGGGAGGCCTACAGAGAAAGAAAGGCACAGGGGTTGGGGGGAAAGCCCAGAGGATGGGCAATGAGTTATAGTGAGAGGGACAGAGGGAGAAAGGATAGTGAGGACAAGGGGAACCACCCCACTAGCCTTCAGGTCCAACATATAATTCTCTGTAACTTCTGCAACCTCCAACGGGATCCCACCACTAAGCACATCTTTCCCTCCCCCGCCTTCTGCTTTCTGTAGGGATCGCTCCCTACGTGACTCCCTTGTCCATTCGTCCCCCCCATCCCTTCCCACCGATCTCCTTCCCGGCATTTATTCTTGTAAGCGGAACAAGTGCTGCACATACCCTTACACTTCCTCCTTCACCACCATTCAGGGCCCCAGACAGTCCTTCCAGGTGAGGCAACACTTCACCTGTGAGTCGGCTGGGGTGATATACTGTGGCCGGTGCTCCCGATGCGGCCTTCTATATATTGGCGAGATCCGACGTAGGCTGGGAGACCGTTTTGTTGAACACCTACGCTCTGTCTGCCGGAGAAAGCCAGATCTCCCAGTGGCCACATATTTTAATTCCACATCCCATTCCCATTCTGATATGTCTATCCACGGCCTCCTCTACTGTCAAGATGAAGCCACACTCAGGTTGGAAGAACAACACCTTATAATCCGTCTGGGTAGCTTCCAACCTGATGGCATGAACATTGACTGCCACCTCCCCTTTGTACCCCATCCCTTATTTATTTTTATATATATATATATATATATATATTTTTTTTTTTCCCCTTTTTTTCTCTCTTTTTTCTCCCTCTGTCCCTCTCACTATAACTCCTTCCCCATCCTCTGGGCTTCCCCTGCCCTTTTTTTTCTCCCTAGGCCTCTCGTCCCATGATCCTCTCCCTTCTCCAGCTTCGTATCCTTTTTGCCAATCAACTTTCGAGCTCTTAGCTCCATCCCTCCCCCTCCTGTCTTCTCCTTTCATTTTGGATCTCCCCCTCTCCCTCTCACTATCTCTTCTTTCAGTTAGTCCTGAGTAAGGGTCTCGGCCCGAAACTTCGACTGTACCTCTTCCTATAGATGCTGCCTGGCCTGCTGCGTTCTACCAGCATTTTTTGTGTGTGTCACTTATCTATTGTTAGTTTTTACATTGTAAATTTCAAGTATATCCTGTACTCTGTCACTGTCATCATTATCAGATTTTTCATCAACCACACGCAGATTAGTGCTCTTTTTGAAACTGCAACTTGACTTTTTATCTTCTTTGCTTTTCTGTGCATTCCAATTATTTTTGTATGCCCGACTTGCTCTTTGTCTGCGTCCTGCTTTGATGCATTTTCTGTGAGTTTCACCTTTAAACCTCCATTAGTTTGGTGTATGTGAGCTCCTGCCACAATGGTAACACTATTTGTTTGGCCATGCTGGTTTTGTTCAGACATTGTAATTCTGTTCATGCTCATTTGCATTCCTGATTGCAACTTAATTGCGTCTCTGTCTGTTGTTTCTATTGATACAGCAATTTCAACTGCTTTATTAAATATGAGTTGTGTTTTAGATAGGAGTCATTTTTGAATGGTTTCTTGTAAGATTCCACAAACTAACAATCTTTCTATGCATCAATAAGCCCACAATGAAATTACAATGTTCAGGTAACTTCTTCAATTCAGCCATGTATTCTGAAGTAGACTCCCTTCCTTTTGATTCCACTTATGAAACCTAACGTGTTCTGCAATCAACACTGGTTTTGGTTGTAACTGTTCTTGGAGTCCTTTCACAATGTTGGCAAAGCTCAATTCGGCAGGTTTGGTTGGAGTATTTAAACTTCTATGCAAACTGTATGCTTTCCTGCCTATTACACTCAGTAAAACTGACAGCCGCCTCTCATTGGTTATTTTATTTACTTCAAGATGCTGCTCAATTTGCCCAGTATACGTCAGCCAGTTATAAGTTGTACAATTGAATACTTCGATCTTTCTGATGCAGCCAACCATTTGTTCTTTTTTTAAATTTATGCTTATTATCACCCAGTACTCACCATTTATGAACCCATGAATTTCATCTGTTTTCTACTTTTTGTTAACTTGACTGGTCCTTCCAAAAAAGACATGCTCCACTTAATTTTTTTTTAATTCAAACATCTCATTGCTCTTCAACAGTTAGGTGTCATCTTCGGTTCTTTTTAAAACGTACTCATCATTACTTATGCACTGTAACTCTAAAACATAAAACCATGGAGTGGGAGATGTACATCTTACATTCACTTTAGTGAGGCACCCACTTATGATGTGGTTGCGTAATAACGTATGTTATTCACATACTTTTACATATAATCCACAATGAAATATGTAAACAACAAAGAATGCTTAATCAAGCAATACCTACAATATTACTCAAATATTATTACTGAAATAGTAAATACACAACATCAAACACAGAGATGTTCCCAGTGGCATCAGATTTATATTTATATCTTTCCTAAGAGCTTGTTTTCTCCCTGTCCCTACAATTCAGCAAGAATAGGGATCTTACTGGCCGATCTTTTCAATGTTTGGGCCTCAGCATGAGTGGAATGTAAGGCGATTCAGGCAAAATTGAGATCACATATTCATCAGTTTAATATAGTTGAAAAATATTGCCTCCATGGTCTGTACTCCTGATTCTACTTTTTCTGCTGCAGCATGCATTCTGAATAATGAGGGAAATCCGTGAATGGACTGGCTTATCACCATCAGAAACTGAGGAATCCTTTCAGTTCAGTGAGGAATGGAAAATGTTTTATTTACATCACATGTTTATTTAATGAATGTATAATTCACTTCTGGTGGCCATGTGATAATTGAGTGCAATGCTGGAGTGGAGACAACAGCATTCTAATGAGAAATGATTTTGCTTCCTGTATTATGTGATCAATTTAGCGGGTATAGGAGCAACTTCAGTGCTACCTGCTTAAGACAGGATTTTTAATCAGATGAATTTCATTTGAAAATAAAGAAATCAATGCAATACATCTGGGATACAAATCAGCAAAAATGTGTAAGAAAGGCTTCTGAATCAAGTACTGTACATTTTTTGTGCATTCAATTTCAAATCTATTTGACAAGGAAGGAGAGGATACGATATTTAGCTCCTCAACCCATAACGCCATTGCATTAAATCAAAGCTTACACAAAACACCTTTCCCTATAGCCTTTGCTAAGGGTATTTTTAAACTAAATATCAACTCCTATTGTGGAAGAGATGTCCAAATCCTTCCAACTGTATGATACAGAGTTTGATTTCTTAACCTCAGTCCTAAAACTGTCATGTTCTGGTCCGTGAGGTCCGCGTTCTGGTTCGCGTTCTGGTTCACGGTCCGGTCCACTGATCCGTATTCCAGGTTTTCCAGTTTTCCATTGTTCTGTTGGGTGCTCTAATTAAGGCACATGATTCTCACTTGGGCAGACACATAAATACCTCCGGAGAACTGGCCTTGGCTGCTGGATTGTTCCTGTTCAAACTCCCTGTCTGAATCCCTTCTCTGCCCTGTTTGCCTGAAGCCTTGCCTGCACTGCTGTCAAGTTCAACTGCCAGAGCAAGATAAGGAACTGTCTATTGTTGTTTTGAACTGTCTCTGTGTCCATGCCTTTGCTAGGTAGGTCTGGCTATTTGCTGCTACCTAGTGTTGAGCACTGTCTCTGTGTCCATGCCTTTGCTAGGTAGGTCTGGCTGTTTGCTGCTACCTAGTGTTAGGAACTGCCTTGTTGTGTTCAGCATTCTGTGTATGGATCCTGGCCCTATGTCCTGTTCCCAAGGAGGGGTCCCGGCTCTGTGTTCTGTGTATGAGTCCCAGCCCTACATTCTGTTCCCAAGGATGGGTCCTGCCTCCCTGGACCAAGGCTCTGCGTTCCTGCCTCCCTCAACCAAGTCAAGGCTTCGTGTTCTTGTCTTGCCCAGGAGTCTCTCGTTCTGTCCTGTAGCCTTGCCTAGTCCTGTCTCCCAAGACCACATCATGTCTTTGCCTAGTTCTGGAGTCCGGGCCTGAGCCAAGACCCAGGTTCTGGGTCCTTGTCCAGTCTCTGGCTCGGAGTCCGAACCCAAGCCTCGTCATGTCCTTGCCTCAAAGAACCCAAGCCTTGTAGTACCCAAGCCATGTCCAGTCCTGTAGCCACTTCATGTCCTCGCCTAGTTCTGGGGTCTGAACCCGAGTCTAGACCCAGGTTCTGGGCCCTTGTCCAGTCTCTGGCTCGGAGTCCAAGCCCAGGTTCCTAGTTCCCAGTTCCTTGTCCTGGTCTGCTTGCCTAGCCAATGTCCTAGCCCAAGTCTGTGTTCTTGTCCCAGCTCTCTAGTCAAGTCCTGTTCCTAGTACTTCAGTGTCTGTGTCTTGCACTTGGGTCTGCCACCCAGTGCCCCACTTTATGATAAAAATGCTTGTTTAGTTTTCGACAGTGACTTTATCATTGTAAATTCTCACTAGCTGGAAATGGTTACCTAGAAATTCATTTCCATTAGGCAATGGTAATCACCTTAGCCTTTGAAGCTGAATTTTGGATGCACTATTAATGCAGTTGATGAATTGCACAATGCTTGGTCCATGGCCCAAATCTTGATCTTGAGGGCTTTAGTTCCAACCTGTACTGGACTGTCCAATGCAAACAATACTTAACACCAGGGAGACAGGTGTGTCTAGTGATTGGCTAAGCTTCCTTGCAAGTGAATGTCAAACTTTAAACTCTCCAAGGCAACTATCTAGAACAAGTTGGTTTTCAAGCTGTGAGTTAGGTTAGTACAGTGCACATAACAGTGACATCATCAAAGGCATCATAAATGTTTTTAAATGCATAACACTTAGACATGCATTCTTACTGATAAAGGATTGAGTTGGGTAGATACTGCTTCTGTAATGTACATGCATCCAGTGCTTTTTTTCCCTCAAACCTAGTGTGGCTGGATAAACTAAGTTTCTGACTGAAGTTTATTGTGTAGCCATTAGGGAGTTTTTTTTGATTGTGGCATATTTTGATGTATTTTAGCATAAATATCAAATGTTTGAAGGTTAACTATTTTATAATTGATAGTTTCAATTGTTAAGATTGAGCTTTCCAGGTTACAGTTCTTCTAGTCAATCAGTACTTATTAGTTAGTATCTTGCGTACCACTATTAGTTCCAGTAAATATATTGGCATGTTTCCAACAGGACCAAATCCATGATCATATCATAACTGCAAATGCAATATCTCTACCCTATGCAATGGAGAAATTACTGAGCTATAGTATAACTCTGATAATCTGGTAATTATCTAACGAGGATGTCATGAGCAGAGCAAGCACAGAAAGAGAAATAATGTATGAGATCATGAAAAGGCAAACGTAACTTCATTGGACATATGATTAGGAAAGAGGAGTTAGAACGCATGGTAATTATGGGAAAGATTGAAGGGATGAAAGCAAGAGGAAGACAAAGACAAATGATGATGGAGACAGCAGCCAGAGAACTGGAAATGAATACCAATGAATTGATCCACTTGACCCGAAACAGGAGTGTGTGGGCCATGGCAGTCAAAGCTCAATCTGGGCAGGGCACGTGATGATGATGATGATGATGATGAGTCTGGTAACCTTGGGAATTTGATGGTGTTGGATTGTCAGAAGTTAAATACTAATGGATATTACTCCCATTAATATATCAGTGTACTTTTAACACATTATAGCTTTTACACAAAAAAAGACTTTCAAATGATCCTAGTGAGTTTAAAGGAGCTTGAGATCTAGAGCCTCTCTGACATCTAAAGGAGCGTGGGAATGGGGCCCTGTGAAGTTAAGAGCAATTTGGGAATATGCTTTAGTGAGTTTGAAGTGTTTGAACAAGGCTCCAGTGGGTTTGAAGTGAGCACAGGAATGCTATCATAGTCACTTAAAAACAAAGTGTGAACAGGGCACTTGCGAATTCAAACGAGCATGGAAATGGGGCCCTGATGAGTTTAACGAGAGTACCAGCAAAGCAGATTATCAAACCTTGGGATTTCCAAGCAATAGGAAAGCAGAATCTTGGAGTTTTACTCTATATTGATTAGTAATACATATATAACATCAACCATCAAAGATCAAGTTGCCAACCTTGTAATAAAACTTTCACCTGAATAATAAAAAGATCAATTGAATTAAAAATGAGTATTTTTTGTACCACAAAGTTGATCTTACCCATATTAAAATTGATTTTCTTTGCCTTCAGCCTTCCTTCATCCATTAAACATTACCAAGATTTTCTTCAAGCATATCTTCCTGTTTTTATTTACTTAGTGACTCAGCGTGGAGTAGGCCACTCCGGCCCTTCGAGCTGCGCCAACCAGCAACCCATTACAACACCGATTTAAACCTAACCTAATCATAAGGCAATTTACAATGACCATCTAGCCTTCCTGGTACATCTTTGGACTGTGGGAGGAAACCAGAGCACTGAGGGAAAGCCCACATTTTCTACTGGAAGGATGTACCAAGACTCCTGACAGAAAATGCTGGAATTAGACTGTGAACTCCGACTTTCTGAACTGTAATAACATCGGACTAACCGCTACACCACAAGGAATGCAAAACACTCCTTCACTTGAATTTAACTTAGAATATATTCATAATACCTTTCATTACTTCTGTAAATTGACCCTTTGGAAGCATAGCCTTGCCACTAGAATTGGAATCATATCTCTCAAGGTGAACAAGAACTTACAGAAAATCTGAATATAGTTGATGTCTGCAAATTGCCCTGAGCTACTTCATTGTAAATCTTTCATTAAGTGGGGTTCAAGGACAGGAAAGTGAACAGTAATGTTGAGCCAGGCTCTTCCATGTTGTTGGAGACTGACTGGCATTGGCAGCTTTGTATATCAGCCTGAATTTTGCCAGTAAGTGCCAATAGGTCTGGAATGAAGC
This sequence comes from Mobula birostris, assembly GCF_030028105.1. Classification (NCBI taxonomy): domain Eukaryota; kingdom Metazoa; phylum Chordata; class Chondrichthyes; order Myliobatiformes; family Myliobatidae; genus Mobula; species Mobula birostris. The sequence continues at coordinate 31,248,863 of NC_092391.1, read as the reverse complement.
AGATGCTCGAGTCAAACATGGGAAGTCACCAAGTTATTAATAATTGGTGCTGTTCATTTCAATAACTCTGCTGCTGGTCTCCCTAGATATGGAGCTCCACCTTACTGAGATTCCCCAGCATTTCTCTTGAGGTATTGATCCTATAATGTGGAAGCCACAACCACAGTGAATGTAATGGTGATTATAAAGCTGTGGAGAAAAAAAGTAAGGTGAAGCTTTGTTCTTTTCCATAATTATTTTCTTTCGTTTTAAAAGGATTTATACTGATTAATTCAGAAAAAAATACTTTAAAATATTGTTTTGTTATTTGTAACATGACTTTTCATATTTCTTAGAGGTTTCTGACAGCTTTGACAGCTGCCTGTCAAATATTTTTGGACCAGAGCTTCTCCAGTGTATTGCTTGAGACGCAGCTGCTTTCTAGACCAATTACTTGAGTGTAGGAAACTACATCACCTTAAAATATAGATCGTCAATACAGAATGCTGAAATGTAGGACATCAGAAATGAAAATAGAAGATCTGGAAGCATTTAGCAGGTCAGGCAGTATTAGTAGAAAGAAACATAGAGTTAACATTTTAGATCAAAAACCAGCTCTGATAGAGCACCCATTTAAGCAGTCCAAGGGCCTATTTCTGCTTTGGCTCTATGTTGGGCATCTTTGATAATACTTCCAGCTTTCCTAAAGTGCCCATGATAATTAGTTGCATTATAAACAACATGAAGAAAAGCACAGAGGGAAAATATACAAAACATCTTTTTTATCTGTACCATGCACCATAAATATTACTTCTAAAATAATATTGATTAATGTTAATTGAGCACCTCACCATATTCGAGACTGGAGCAGATTGCAACATTGGCTTGTTTATTAGGACAGCCAATGGGCCATGATTAACTTTCCAGTTCAGCCTTATTGTTTTCTCTGCAAATGTAACAAAATTTATTTTCTGTTTTGGATCACATGAGTTCTAATGTGTAAAGCAAACTTGTCAACTGTTAAGATCAAATGAACAAACAACCCTTCAGGACCCTGCAAGAGATCAGATATATTGATATACCTGGGTGGGAGGGGGAGAGAGAAATTGAATTGCAGTAGGAGCTTGATCACTCGAGTCAGCTATCATGTTCTCACAAGGGATTACTCCCTTAATGGACAATGCCTGTTTGTGACCTGCTTTAATGTGGAGAGGCTAATGCATGTACAGCCACCACACAGCCCTTGGTAGATTGGGGTCAGGGTCTAGTGGTGTGGAATGCAAGACGACTGGGGACCCCTCACTGCTGCAGCCTTTCTCTGCCTTCACTGACATTGCGATGTGTCATCACCTGCTACCAGCTCCGCCCTTTGAGGTCTTGGTTGGATTGTCCTTTGTCTGGAACCTCCCCCTTGACCTTCCTGCCATGGATGACACCCCCAGGAGCTAGGTGCCAGATGGCTAACCTCCAGGAGACATTGCTGTCGGGATCTCAGGAACTCACAAGCCTCTCCACCACGACAGGGTGACAATCCTCAGAGAAGTAGGGAGCAGGAAAAATGAAGTGGAACAATAGGAGAGCATACATTGTCACTAATGAACTTACTGAGTTGCATCATTTACACTTTCATTAAGTTTTCCATACTTTTTGGAAACTTGAGGTTTGGGCATTTGGTTCTGTGCACAGTGTCTCACACAAATGCCAAATTGCAAGGCATAATAGAAAAATATAAAAATGGGATGTTATTTCTTTAAAAAATTCTTTACTCCTTTAATAGAATTAAAACATAACCTGTGTGTGCCACAGCTGACAGCTGTGTGCCAGACAGGCAGAATCCACATCTTCTGCAAACTAGCCCTTGGGAAGTGAGTCAGTACTTTTAAAGATATATCTCAATAGCAACCTGTCCACATAAGTCTCAATTTTCACAGAGGCATGCTAGTACTGATTTATTTCCCAATAAAACACTCTTGGGAGACTGTTTCAACCTAACAACAGTATTCCACTTGGGGAATTTTGGGAGGGACACTTTAAATCACACACCATTCATTATTTTCAGCATGATGACATGCCCTTCGCAGTTTATTGCAAGTTAGTTATGATAGTTGAACGGTGCAATATTTTCATTCATTTACTGTTGCTAACTAATTAAAACAAGCTGTGTGTATTGATAGCATCATCAAATATGAGAAATTCAGTTGGGAAATGAACCGTAAGTTAGAGTGAATTGTAATAGGAGTTGCCCAATCTAATTTCCTGAGAGGATATGGATGAAAAATTTCAAAATAGGTATGCCATGCTTTTTCAGTCCATGAATTATGCTTAAACAAGCAAGCATAAATCTTTCAAACCTCAAAGCATTTAAGTTTCGATTTCTATTGGTATAAAATATTAGTTGAAGGATTACAAGCATTTCTTGAAGTGGTTGTTTAAAGTGAAGATGGAAAGGAAATGTGTCCAAATGGCACAGTGATGTCACTCACATATAGTGCTGCTCCGTCTTGAACAGATTTCTTCCAGGTGCTTCTATTGAGTGCTATTTCTTCCCAGTTTTTAGATGAAATATGGAATTTTTTCAGGCTGATTTTGATGTTATCTTTGCAACATTTCCTTTGCCCACCAAGAGCTCGCTGACCTTCATTCAAATGGGAATAAAGGATCTGTTTGGAGAGACATGAGTTTAGCATCCAAATGACATGACCTATCCATCAGAGTTTGTGCTGCTTTATCATGGTGGAAATGCTGTTCATATTGACCTCTTCCAGTATGCTGGTGTTACATTGTCTGTCCATCCCGTTGATCCTCAAAATCTTTCATAAGGCATTGTGGTGGTGTTGTTCCAAAGCTTTCAGGTGTCCACTGTGGGTGGCCCATGATTCAGTCCCATACAGTAATGTAGGAAGGATGACTGCTCTATAGACCAAAAGTTTTGTTTAGGCCTGTAGGTCATGGCCTTCAGAGACTCTTTTCCTTAATCTTGCATGGCTTCACAAGCACTACTCAGGCAGTGGTCGATCTCTGAGTTGATGTCTGCTTTTGAGGAGAGAATGCTGCCAAGGTAGAGAAAGTGGTCTACATCCTCAAGGGTGATATTGTCAACTTTTATGAGGAACTGGATAAATGGCTGGTTGGGCAGTGGCTGATAAAGGATCTATGACTTCTTTTTATATTCAGAACAAAACCTAGGGCAGAGTTCCCCAATTAGTTTTCCACAAGGGCCAAATTATGTCAAGCATGCCAATCCAAGGGCCAAAATGTCCAAGGTTTTTTTCATTGCGCTAGTAAGTTGTTTTATGGGAAGATGTTGTTGTTGCTGCTATTACCATTATTATTAGTAGTAGTAGTATTAGTAGTAATAATTTAGGCCTGAGATTCTCAAAGCCTGTGTTGGTCACACAAGAAAAAAAAATGCACTCTTGAAACAAAATAAGTCCAAAACCAACTATTTAATTATGACTCTAGCTATCACAACTGTGAGCTGTCTCATTGAGAACTCATCTGGGACTTAAAATACACACACACAGACAAACAAACACAAGTCTTCACCACTTCTCTTCCACACAGAGTTTTAGTGGTACTGCCTTTTCCACTGTTTCTGTTCTCACATTTAATCTATTTGTTCTTTTTAATTAAGCTATGTAACATTTGAAGTATGAAGTGCAGCTATAAATGAAATAATCAGTATTATTGTTGTTGTAATATTATTATACCACAATAAGATTGACAAATGGACAAAAATAAATTGATTCACTCACCAATCAGCGAGAGATGTGACAGCGACGGGATAAGGAAATCCTTCTGATGTCGGGCCTGTATTCTGTTATGGCAAGCCTGAGGCACTGGCCAAGATGTGCATTGAAGAGTCTGTTTCTGTCCTGGTTCTTGATAGAGTTCATTGAAGAAAACAATGACTCACATATGTACATGGAGGGGAACAGTGTGAGTAGGAGCATTGCAATAGCTCTCGTGTTTTTGAATTGAACTTGGGGAACCACGTTGATCCAAAAGTCACTCACCCCACGACCTTGTGTTGTGCTTTGAGTAAATCAGATGTTCCCATTTCCAAGACCTCCATCTGAAGAGTTGCCTCATCGATAGAAGGCACCAGCCTTTTGGCCTCTGCAGTCCACTGGCAGTCAGCCGAAACGGAGAACGGCTGTCTCAGGAAGAGAAGGATGTCACCTGAGAGCTTAGAGGAGCTTTCAAATCGTTCCCTGAAGTTTACTGCCAGGCTGGTCACAAAATTCTTCATCACTGGATCCTCCTGCATTTCGTTCTTCTCGCAATGCTCCTGCAGACGTGGAAAGTGCAACTTTCTCCCGTGAATGTCTCTCTCTAAAAGGTTCAGCTTTGACTGGAAAGCTTCAATCGCCTCGTACGTGTCTGCAACGGTGTGGTTATTTCTTTGTAGTTGCTGATTAAGTTGATTTAGATGAGACATGATGTCACACAAAAAAAGAACATGTGCCATCACCTATTTGTCAATTCAAAACCTCTTAAATCCTTGGGTTTTTTGGTTCTGCAGGCTGGATAAAAATGATTCAAGCTCATCGTGCAGGTCGCACACCTTCTCCAACACACGGCCTTTGGTCAGCCAACAAACATCATTATGCAGCAAAAGATCTTTGTTTCCCGCTGACATTTCCTCCAGCAATGCTCTGAAAAGGCGATGTTGCAGACTAGAACTCTCGCAAACAAACTTTACCAGTCTTATCACAGTATCCATCGCCATTTTTTCATTTCCCCACACAGTTTAGTGCACGACACTGATTTGTGAATAATGCAATGAAATGCCAAGAGTGCTGGGTTAACAGCGGTAAACCTGTTTACCAAATCCTTGTGTTGTCCCACCGTCGACGGAGCTCCATCGGTGACAACGGACACAATTTTGCTCACATCCAAGCCATTCTTCTCAAAGAACTGTGTCAATTCGTTAAAAATTATTTCCCCAGTTGTGCACCCAGGCAGAGAAAGCAAACAAAGTAGCTCTTTCCGAAAGGTCTTCCCATCAAAAAATCTTGCAAACACAGATAGCTCTTCCGTATCGGTTCGGTCACAGGACGACTCTATGGCTAGTGATATGGCTTCTGCTTTCTCCAAATCTGTGAGTAGATTGGAAAAACACACCTCCACTAAAACTTCTACTCTTCTTGTTGCCGTGTTAGCCGACAATGGCACCATCTTTAATAGCTCCACAACAGTTTTCTTGGTTTTCTCATCATGACTTAAAACTTTGCCAACCATATCAATTGCATACACTTTATTCAACTCGGCATCAGCAAATGGCTTCTTAGCTTTGGCAAGATTCCATGACACATGCAATGATGTAGTCGTTGCACTCTCTTGTGTAGATATTGACTTACAGATAGTAGAAATGGAGTGTTTGTATGATGTTATCATATTTGCAATATTTTGTTTGCGTTGATCTAATTTTGCAGGGTAGTTGGCATTAAAACTGGCAGCATGCATACTGTTGAAGTGCCGCTTTAGATCTTCTGATTTGCAGACAGCTACGGACTGCATGCATGTTAAGCAGGTCGGTTTAGCATTGGCATAGTCTGGTAAAATAAAATAAAACTGATCTGTCCAGTCAGATTTGAACTGATGGTTTTCCTGGTCGACGGTAGGTCACGCGCTCTACAGGGGTGTAGGTCAAGTGTACGGTGTGGGATGAGGTAAAAATAAATTAGAGCAGTGTGCGCTTTATTTACATGTTATGACAGGTGCATTCATGTAAGTGCCAATGGGTCGGCACGATCCAGACATTTGATTCTCATGGTCCAGACCTGGCCCGCGGTCCGCCTATTGGGATTGTCTGACCTAGGGCTTTTTTTATGCCTTGGCAAAGGCATTCAGGATACAATGGATTTCTTCTTCAGAGTGTTCTGTGATGGCATTGTTACTTGCTTACTGAAGCTCCGTGGTAGTGGTGGCGCTGACCTTGTTCTTGGATTTGAACCAGTTGAGACTGGAAAGTCTGTTGTTCATTCTGTTTACCATTGGGACTCCCTTTGACAGGTCTTGGCCTATGAGGTGAAGGATGGCAGCAATAAAGGTGGCAATTCTAGTGGGTGCAATGATGCAGACCTGTTTGGCTCCTGTCTTGACAGGGAAGGGTCCTGATTCAGCCCCACTATAGCTGAGCATTGTGGCTGACATGCCATCATGCAGTATCCTCAGTATTTGTAAGTACTTATCAGGGAAGCCATGTCTTGATAATATAGGCTGGAGAGTTTTGTGGTCGACTGTATCAAATGTGTTTGTCAAATCTATGAAAGCCAAGTATACGGGTTGCCTTTGTTCACATTTTTCCTGTAAGTGGTGTGTGGAGATCATGTCTGTGGTACCTCCAGATTGGCAGAAACCTCACCCTGATTCAGGGTGTACTCTTTCAGTTAATGAAAGGAGTTGGTTGACAAGGATATGGGCAAACACTTTGCCTGTTGTTGAAAGGAGGGAGATGCCCCTATATTTGCTACAATTGCCTTGTCTCCCTTGAATGTGGTGACTATTATAGCATCCCATAGTTCTAAGGACAGTTGTTCCTTTTCCCAGACCTTCCAGAGCAAGGCATGTATGTGGAGCAGGAGTGCTGTTCCACCTTCCTTAAGGATCTCCGCAGGGATTCCATCAGGAATGTGGATTTGTTGCTTTTCAGGCTCCAGATGAAATCATGGATCTTTGTCATGCTGGAAGGTTCCACATGTTTCCTCGCCTAGAATTTTGGTGAATTCGGTTAATGGCCGCTGGTTCAGAAGTGTTGTCATGATTAAGAAGTTCTTGAAAGTGCTCTGTACATTGATCATTGATGTCCTTCCAATCCTTTAGCAAGTTCATCCCATCACTTGAGTGCAGGGGTTTCATCCAAAGTAACTTGGGACTACTTTGGTGGCACTGAAGAAGCTTCTCACTTTGCCAGAATCTGCCACTCTCTGGATTTCCAGGGCTTCCTCAGTCCACCAAAAATTCTTTAGTTTCCTCACCTGCTGATGGATGTTTGCCATGGCTCTGGAGTAAGCTTCCCCTTTGGCCTTGCTACCGATGTCATTCTGCCAGGCACAATAAGCTCTCCTTTTCTTGGAGATAAGTTATTCTGTCTCCATATCATTATCATTAAACCAATCCTGATATTTTCTGGACTTGTATCCAAGAATGTTTTTGCAAGTATCAAGGATAGTGAATATAAGGAGACCCTAGTATTCTTCGATACCTTTCAGATATTCCTGTTGTTGGTTTTCTGCAATCATTGGCAGAGACCTGAGCAGGTACCAGACCTAACTGCTCTAGTTGAAATCTGTCTGGTAGACAAAGGGCAACTGAAAGAGGAGAAGGATGGCTGCATCTTCTTCTGGAAAGGGAAGGCAGCTGATGAGCCCAGGATCCATGGTGCTGGATTTGCAATAAAGAACAAGCTTGTTAGCCAGCTCTCAGAACATCCTGTGGAGATCAGTTAAAGTCTCAGAATGATCCATTTGGTGTTTGCCAACAACCAGATGGCAACTGTCATGAGTGCTTATATTCTCATCCTGGACTCTCATGAGTACAAAAAAAGATGCCTTCTATGCTTGCCTAGGCACAACACTGTTGAGCACCTCTGAGGAGGGTAAGATAATTCTCTTAGGGGACATCATTGCCAGTATCAGTTAGGACCTCAACCTTTGGGAGGGTAGCATAGGAAAGGAAGGCATGGGCAACATCAACTTAAATTGAGTACCACTTCTCATCACAGACTTGTCATAATGAACCCTCTCTTCTACCAGAAAAGCAAATTTAAGGCATCTTGATGGCACCCCCAATATAACCAGTGGCATCTCATTGAATATGTTATTGTACCAGCTATGAACCACCGTAATGTGAATATCAGAAAGGCCATGATTAGCACAGATGACCTCTGGTAAGATCCTCACCTGATCTGACCCACTATGTCCATAAAATTCATGAAAAAGAGGTGGATTTATAAGAAGCAGACCAGGCCAAGTTTAAATCTCGAGAGCCTCCTTGTCACTGTCACCCAAAGTGAGGTTGTGTTCATGGGTTCACTGTCCATTCAGAAATCTGATGACAGAGAGGACAAAGCTGTTTCTGCAATATTGAGTATGTGTCTTCAGGCTCCTGTTCCTCTTATCTGATGATAGCAATGAGAGAAGGGCATGCCCTGGGCAATAATAGCCCTTGATGATAGATGCAGCCTTTTTGAGGCATCATTTTTTGAATATGTCCTCTGCTGGGGTGGAATCAAATTCCACAGGATGAAGCACAATCCCAGTTCTATCTATTTTGATGATCAGAATTCAAGCAATTTTTGGCTACACCGAGGGTTTTTTTTGTCTTTTCCGGAACACAGCCAGTAACGAAGTTGCCCTGCATGTAAGTGAGCAATTGTGCTTTTGTTTCCATTCTGGAGTATTGTTTCAGGAATATCATTGATCCCAGCTTGCAAAAATGTCAATAATATTATTGATGACAATGGGAGAAAACCACAGACTTTTACTGAGGCTTGATATACCAATAGATTCTTCATATTTTTCAGAGGGAATAAGATGTCCTTGTATGTGAATCATGGGAACAATCACATGTAATCAGTCTATTTATATAACAGTTACTTGTAGTTGTGTTTTATAGGATTGCTTTTATCGTGTATTTTTTAAATTCTGTTCTTTATGCTTGTTGTGTTTTTTTTATGCTGCATCGGATCCAGAGTAACAATCAGTTCAATCTCTGATACCCTCCTATACTGACAACAACCAATCTTGAATCATAAACTTTTAGCTATTAATTCTTGTATTTTTTTTAACAAATATCTTCATAAATTCACAGAATCCAAAATTCCTCACAGAAAAATCTCACAGAATCCTCATGAAGTCTTACCGTGTAGTACTGCGAACAAAAATAAAATCATACCATTAAGATCACAGAAATATGACCTTTTATGAATGTTGGATATCACTGGAACATTTCTTCTCTGGAATATACTGGCATGGCCATAGTTTTATCTTCAGCTTTTTGCAAGGACCATTGGATACCATTAAGAATGTGCTTTTGATTGAAGCTCTTCATTTTAGGGGAAATTTTATTTGAGAGCAGGTTAAGAAGTTCTGTGGATTCACCTAAGTGATCATCTTTCAAGTGCTGATGTCCCAGAAATGGGAATAGTCATCAAATCTTCCATTTATTTATATTTCTGTTCTAATATTCCTGAAGTTGGCTATTGCAATAAAAGGATTTTGAAAAGTTATTTTCTGTTACATAGGTTCTGTGACTTTAAAATAAATTAGAACAAATCCTGTTCACGTTGCAATTCTGTATGCTCAGCCACATGTGAGAGCTTGCAGGGGGGAGAAACTGGGGCTGAAGTTTTAAGATGATAATTGTGGCTTATAAACTGACATTACCTCAATTGAACTGCCATGCATATCTGACAAGTTGTTCAGCTGAAACACTGGCTATGCTGAAAAGCCGAGAGAGTGCAGTACAAGGCAATATACAATGGCATCAGATATCTTTGTGGAAAGATGAAGGTAAAAATGAGGACGTGCCCTGTAAGGTTTGATAGTTCTGTCAGTCAACGAAGGTGATAAGCTTCCATTTTAAAAGTGACTTGAATTGTCATTACTGTTGGATTGTCATTGAAAAATTATCTTCAGCAGCTGTTCCATTGACATTGAATTACTGTATATCCATAAAAAAGAAGTTTAATTTGTAAAAAATTTATTCTGAATCCACTCTTTTGGTCAGTGCCATGAACAAGATGAACTTAACTATATTTCCTGCTGTTTCATTGTAGCCTTCAGCATTAGAGCTTTGGTTTTGAATTCTGCCCAAAGTTAGTGGATTAAGGTTTGCTTTTATTGATGGATTGGCATTGTTTAGATAGTATCTGGTTGATACCAAAATGGGAAAATATTTGTTTCCAAATTCATTGCTGAGTTTGTATAGTTAGTAATTTTTACTGTGTTTCTCAACACTCTTATCGAACAAATTTAGGAGATTGAACTTGTCACTAACATGAATTAAACTCAGATTATAAACTGTATACAACAAAGCACAGGAGAACCAAAGGACAATGATATTTTTGCACTGTGTCAAAAAGGCAAAAAACAACTTGACGATAAGTTTGACTTTGATAGTGCCAGCAATTTTTAAAAGGCTGCATTATTGTCCTTTCTGAAAGGACAGTAATGAAAATTATACCAATGAAAATTTTTAGAGTGTATTTCTACTAGAGGGTCTGGAACTTGGTGCACAAGTACTTTTTTCTGAAATTGAATTGCATTGTGTGTTTTTTAGTTATTGTGATTCCAAACTGAACTTATTTTCATGAGTGAAACATGGCAAAGACCATTCACAAATTAGTTAATGTTTCATGGAAAATTAAACCTGGCTCATTCAAGGATGAGTTACCCTTGTGTCCCCAGAATGATTCCCATGGCAGTGTTGTCTGTGCAGCGCTCCTTTTTAAATATTGGTGGAATTCATTTGGCTCTTCATTAACAGCAGATGGGCTTTGCTGGGACAACTTAATCCTCCCATAGACATGTCAGAAAAGAAGCAACCCAAGGTCAGGAGGTGCCAAAATTACCTCTCACTATTCTGCTCCCTCACAATCTACCTGAACTGATCATTTCCACAAAACTCTTTGCGCTGCAGCTGACCCTTCCAGTTGACAACACTTCATTTGCTCTCGACTCCCTCTGTTGTGTCCCTTACTGTCCTGATCTTCTGACCATGCAGTCACTTCAGAGCTGATTCTTCACACATCAATTTGCATTGTTGATTCTGGGGCCTTATTGTTGTGAAGCCCAGTGCCATTCTCTAGAGTTTTGACCAATGACAAGTGATCACATTGAAACTTTAAAAAAATTCTTAATGAGTATGATTAGGTAACAGTTTCATGGATGTGTCTGGAAGTAAGTGTCACTATCTCAGCATTGGTATTCATTTATTATTGTAACATTTACTGAGATTATTACTGAGAATTGATAAAGGTTTATTATTGTAGCATGTTCTGAAATACAGGATTCTGTGAAAGGCTTGTCTTGCATTTTAGCTGGGCCATTTCGAACTGTGGTGAGGAGCCTTCACTTGTTTGGCTGTAAATATGTGCAATTCTTTCTTGAGGGGCTATGGCACCTTAATCATAGATTATATCCAAGAAGGATTTGTAGAATTGTAATGCGAAAGTGCAGTTCAGGTGAAAGAGCAGCCCTGATTTCAGTGGATGCTGAATCAAGGTCAAAGGCTGAATGATTCTGCCCAGAATTGTGCACTGATATTCACTACTTTTTGAATTATAATTCTGCATTTCATGTAGGATGACAATAGCAGGAAAATTCTACAGTACAACTCTGTAACGGCACGGGACTGATGACCTTGCAAGTTGCAACAGTGCTATTCAGCTCAACAGACTGAACTTAAATAAAGCTCAACACACACTGAGAATTTTCCTTCCAGGTATGGTATGTTTGTGCAAGTTTGGACTCTCCCTTTGTATTAATTGACATTCTCGGAGTAGAATAAGACGATATTTGTGACATTTCAATGATAATAGCACAGCTGAAATAATTCTTTAACTATAAAGTGCTTTCTGATGGCCTGAGATTTTCAAAGGTGTCAGAGAAACAGTGTTTACACAACAGAGAACAAGGCTATTTAGTCAATCAAGGTCATTGTAGAGGAATAGTCTGTCCAATTGCTTTGCTCTAACACTGTTGCTCTTTTTCCCCTTTCTTCATGTGCCTATACAAAGTTCTTTTGAAATTTTTGATTGTCCCATTGTTTACCTGGTAGTACCTTCCAATTATAGTAACTCTTGATGCTTTTACAAAGATCTTGCTTGTTAGCCCTGTATCTCTAACCTCGAACCCAAAAATCTGTTAGGTAAACCTTGATCTATTAGATGATGAGATTCTGTTTTGGTTACCTTGTCTAATCTTGTTCATCAAACACTGAACAGTCCAGTAAGAAACAGGCCCGTCTGCTCAGGGAATTAAAGGCTGATTTATACTTGTGTATCCTAGCTTACGCCGCAGCCTACGCAAGTGGGCTATGCCATTGTGAGCATTTATACTTGTGCGTTGGTGGGTCTGCATCGCTCTGCAATTCACCGCCAAACGCTAGTTGGCGGTGGGGTTTCTATGCCACTGTGTTGAGTTTCTTCGTGTTGAAACTGAAACTTCAAACAATGGCAACTGAAACTGAAGGAGGGTGAATTTTCTATGCTTGTCTGGCCGCTGAGAGACATGGACGAGGAAATGCATTTCAAATATTTTCGGATGTTGGCAGGTAGATTTGATGATTTGGTTCATCGTCTCTAACCATTTATTTCACATCAGTGTACGCACAGTATACTCAGAGACTGGCAATCACGATTCGAGTTTTAGCTTCAGGTGGAAGTCAACAGGATGTAGCAGCTAGCTACAAACTGGCATCAAGCACAGGGTCCTCCATAATTTCGGAGGTCTGTAAAGCTTTATGGAAAGCATTGCAGCCAGAGTTCCTTCCCTGCCCTTCAGTCACCCAATAGCAAGCTATTGCAGCATAGGAGGAAGTGCAATGTCACCAAGCGGACTAATCACAGTTTTTGCGGTCTGCAACGCCGTGACATGTAGTTACATTTTGGGAGAGGTGTGCGTTAGGCTACGGCATAGGGTTCAGCGTAGATACAGCGTAGGGTTCGTGGCTACGCCGTACCTATGGCGTGCATTTGACACACAAGTATAAATCAGCCTTAAGCTAAATGCATCTGCCTGCACCATGTCCATATGTGCATATTCATGTCCTTATCTGACAGCTTCTTAAGTGCTTAAATTGTACCTGCCTCCACCACTGCCCCTACCAGTGCATTCAAGACACCCACGACTTTCTGTGAAACACATCTCCTTTGAATTATCCCTCTCTCATCCTAAATGTATGCATTAATCTCAAGCAAATATTTACCAAGGAGAAAAACTCCAGCTTGTCCAACCTAACCTTGAAGCAAAGCACCCTAGGTCCATGGTATTCAATCATATCATTTCGTTCCTACCCCCACCCCAACCTTCATTTCTTTCAAAATAGGAGGTCAGTTGGTCCATCAATTCTATGCTGGCCCCCAATACCTCCTTCTGAAATGTGGTGAACTGAAGTGGATTCAGTGCACCAGCTCTGACACAATCTGAGATATCTAGAGATTTTACAGCACCTCCCTCCATTTGTACTCTATATCTCAATTAATAAAAGTTAGTATCCTGTGTTGGCTGGCAGGGTGGAGATACATATCTACCAAAGGAGGTGTAAGGCGCTCCTTCATTCCGCTAGCCTGCATGTCACCCTTGAGCAAGATGTAGTACCTGCTTAGCCCCCTCCTAATCAGGGTCATGTGAAGCCATAGGAACAGGTAGTAGATGGTTGTTTGAGCAGCTGGTGCATATCACAAGTCCCAATTATGTGATGCCAGGCAGATAATCTTTGAAGAGTATTGATAATGGCTGGGGTCACCTGTCTTCTGAAGACACAGCCCAGAAGAAGGCAATGGCAAACCACTTCTGAGGGAAAATTGGGCAAGAACAATCACAGTCATGGATAGACCCTGATGACCCAAGCCATACGACACAGCATGTAATGATGATGATGAATATCCTGTATGCTCTGCCAGCTAACCCCTTAAAGATCCACCCACAGTTTTTCCTCCTCCTCTGAAAAACTCAGTTAAAAGATCATTTCATTATCACTCTTAACTACATTTGAATCAGTCTCAGCAGGTTAGTTTTGTGATTAATTGAGCATTTTCCCCTCATCTTCTTCTATTGGTTCTTTGTTACAGCTCAGTCATTGCAGCCCCAGAGCTCATCAGGACATTGCCCTAAGCCTAGCTACCTTCAATCAAAAATTACCCTTCCTCTAAGATAAACTCACTATTGAAGATATTCATTAATAATTACACAGCATTCAGTTCTGATTGAAGTTCTGACCAGAGGAAACAAGCTTCAAATAACATTCTGCCTTAGCTCATAAAGCTAATAGCATTTTTGCAACACAATGGCCAGGAAATGCCTTCCCCATTAACAGCTTTTAACTTTATCCATTGATGTTCAATGCAAGATTCCCTTATCATTAGTAACCAAAGTAGTTGTTGGTTTCTCTATCAGCCAGGATCAAAATTGTGACTGACAGGTGAGGTAAGAAGCTAGATATCTAGGGGTATGTGCTACACAAACCTTCCTGCTATCATCAAGGTATTGATCAGAATTATTTTTGAGTTTTTATTTTTGTTTTCCAGATGATTGCAACTTCAAATTCATGTAGTTTATCCCAGGCAAAGTAACCCTGATTGACAGACCAACAGATCTTTATATATTCACTTCTTCCTCTGGCGTTAAGTTCACAAAATGGATTCTGGGATCTTGAATCCTGGATCCAGGATGACTTTGATGGCACCTCCCAAAGCCAAGTACAGCTCTGCAAATCCAGCAAGCTCGGGACTTTGGATATCGAACTAGCAGATTTTCAGGATCATTGGATATTATTCTCAATTAGTACCCCAACAAATCTATTATTCACATTTTTATTTTCATGTTCCAAAGTAATACAACAGATTTTACAGTGACCCTGTAAGTGTAAAGAGAGGATTGGGGCCTTGGTCAACTTAGAGCACCGGAGACCTAATCAGTTTAAAGGTACTAGGGCACCAAAACCTTAATGTGTCGAAAGAAAGCACAACAAGCTTCCTTGTGGTATAAAAGTTAAAATTACTGTTAAATTGGGAAGAAATTCTAATGGTTTGGCATTTGGCTCATTGAGTGATTGAACATAATACCACAGGGTCCATTATGCCGGCAGGAAGACTAGGAAGTATGATGAGCAGAATTGCCCTTATCGCTACCTCTGTATAGCAGAACTATGATCACTTTACACTGTAATTGGCTCTGTTTCCTGTTCTAATTGTGTCTTTTCCTGTATAATTGTTCCTCTTGTGAAAGTTGTGCATCTAATGTAATGTACCTGTGATGCTGCTGCAAGCTTTTTAATTGCACCTATACACGTGCATGTATGTGCCCTTAAACCTTTATGTATGCATATGACACTAAATTTGACTTTGAGAGTATGGAGATTCTGGAGAGGGTGGAGAAGCAGTTCACCAGCATATCGCCTGGAATGGAGTGAATTGACTGCAAGGAGAGATTAGGCACATGCTGATTGTTTCTGCTGAAGTGTTGGAGGTTATGGGGCAAGTTGACAGAAGTATCTAAAATTATAAGAGGCATAGATAGGGTGTAGATAATTAGGGTCTTGTTCGCAGGGTGGATATGTTAAATACTGCAAGCTTAAGATGAAAGGGGGAAAGTTTAAAGGCAACGTGTGTGACAAGCATTTTTTTACAGAGTAGAAGGTGGCTAGGACACGCTGCCAGGAGGAGTGGTAGAAGCAGCTACAGTATGATTGCAAAATTTACGACCCATTCAGCCAGACACATCAATAGTCAGGGTATAGAGGGAAATGGGCCATATGCAGGCACTTGGGATTCGTTTTGATTGACATCATGATCAGTGTATGCATTATGAACTGAAAGTTCTGAGCCTGCGTTGTACTGTTCTATGTTCTGTGCACATTACACTAGTTTATTCATTATCAGTAGGTCTTAATCCTAAAACTCTTCATCTAACAGTAATTTCATCACAATATCTTCGGTTCTGAATGCTTACTTTTATTGTTTGCACATTGGATGTTTGATGGAATTCCATTTTAATAGGTTCTATTGGGTTTCTTTATTTTGTGGCTACGTCTAAGGAGATTAATCTCAAAGTTGTATAAATGTGCTTTGAACTTTGAACAACAGTTCGTAAAGGTAAATCACCTTCACACCTTGAGAGCAATTAGAAATGAGGATTAAATATTGTCCCTGTTAGTGATACCAACACTTGGAGATGAATAAGAAAATACATGTAGCATCATTGGTATACCGTAAAATGTCTACTCATAGGGTTATATAAACTATAAGTGCTCATTTTTTTAAACACTGAAAGTAATGTCAATTTTAAAAACTAATTTTTATCCAATTATCTGTTTCTATCAGGGTGACATATAACATGGTTCAGAATATTTATGCCATTCATGTCTACACCTTGATTTTTGATAGGCTTTCCGATAGGTGATATATTGTGCCTCTTTTCATGGCCTAAATTAAAGTTAAGCAACACACATAAAAGTTGTGTTGCTTGAATTTCCAGCATCTGCAGAATTCCTGTTTTTTAAATTAAAGTTAAATCAGGTTTGAAAGTGCAGCATGATTCTACATTTTGAAGTGCAACCTGCAAACAATAGACAAACACATCAATCATGAAAAGTGACATACTGTTATTTCCATGAATCTGAGATGCCCTTATGAAGCATAAGCACTGCCATTGATCATTTGGGTTGAATGGCCTGTGTTGGTTCCATTGGTGCAATGTAACTGCTTGAAAATCCTTTTGGGATTAAAACTGTAGACTAACTATTAACAGGAAGCTGTGACTGAAAGTGTATTAAATTCATGACTTCACTTAGGTAGAAAATTCTATACATCACCTTCTCCTCCCTGTTTCTTTCCAAGCTTAACTAATTCCCAGAAGCCAGGACCCAAACTAGATTTTATTTGACTTTTTGACCTTAGTTACTGCCAATGCAAGTACGGTCATAGACTGAACAAGGCTGGACATATTACATGCAGCTTATGTAAGCACTAAACTATTGATTAATGGTGGCTTGTATAAAGTATATTTATGAAATGTAGACCATGGAAAGCTTAGATAAAAATGTATGCATTTCTGTGGTAAACGTGTGAAAACAACTCCACCTTGTGACTAACACCTTGGAGGTTCTTTAATCAATCTTACCAGGCATGAAACTGACAGCAGCAGATCAGGCACCTATTTAAAGCTCCTTCTGCTTCTATTTACTATTCAGTTCAATGGACAATAAAATCAAGCAGAGGACAAAATGTTATTCAATCCAGTCCCATCACTTTCCTGCTGGTAAGATTCAGATGAAATAACCCCTTCTGGGGCCCGTGCAATATGATTTTTGCAACTTTATTGATTGTCCATTGGACCCTCTTGTAAAGATGGATATAGACAAACACTCTTCAAATTGTATCAGAAATTGTACATCCACAATCCCAATCTGCACTTAGTATTCAAAGAATATCAAGCACATCTTTTTTTTTCTAACTGGTACACCTTGGAGAACTGGATTGCAATTTGAAATTCATTTTTGTGTTTTATACATTGCCTAAGTCAGCTTAGTTTTAAATGTCTTACATAATCTAATCAGAGTGGTTGTATTAGTTGTACAGCCCAAATAAATCATGACAGCATCATGGTATAACACTCAGCTGAAATATTATTAACTGTTCCTTGCCTACTTTAGCAAAGATGAAGTCAAATTCAGAACACATAAGCCCTAATTCTTCAGGAAAGAGGAGAAAGTTTTAAGTGTTCTTCAAAATGAGGACTGAAGAGATGAGACTGGTGTTCCGAAAGCACTGTTTATCATGTAGGAACTGCTAAATGTATTTAGATATATGCAACAATGCTTCAAGTTTCAAGTTCAAATTTATTGTCCCAGACATGCAGTCAGTGACCACTTTAGCAGATACCTCCTGTACCTAATCTAGGAGCTACTGAGTGTATGTATGTTCATGGTCTTCTGCTACTGTAGCCCAGCCACTTCAAGGATTGACATGTTGTGCATTCAACGATGCTCTTTGGCACACCATTGTTGCATCATGTGGTTATTTAAGTTACTGCTGCTCATTAGATTTTTTTTGCACCATCCCATGTAATCTCTGGAGACTTGTGCATGAAAATCCCTAGAGAACAGCAGTTGCTGCGATACTCAAATCACCATGACTGACACCAACAATCATTCTGCGATCAAAGTCACTTAAATCACATTTTCACACCCTTCTGATATTTGGTCTGAATAACTACTGAACCTCTAGACCATGCCTGCATGTTTTTATGCATTGAGTTGTTGGCACATGGTGAGCAAGTTAGATGTTTGCATAACTGAGCATGTGTACAGATGTACCTAATTACATGGCCACTGAGTGTATGTACACAGGGTAAGAGTGTCATTAAAATTAGCTTTTTGCAGCAGCACCACAGTACAGTACAAACATGACACTTTAAATTTATCTAACTTGTGCTTAACATAAATTACACATGACAAAATAAACATGACTCTACTGCAAGGTGAGAGAGAGAAGTAAATATTATCTGAGGAAGTGTGAGGATTTTTCAGGTAGGTTCAAGAACCTTATGGCAGTGAGGAAGAAGCTGAGGTGTGGGTATTCAGTGCCCTGTACCTCTGTTTGATGGTAGCCTTGAGAAGAGGGCATGGCTTGGATTGTGGAGTCTACTATAATGATAGATATTGCCTTCCTGAGACATTGCCTCTTATAGATGGTGGGGTGGAGTTGTACCTGATCTGGCCAACTCCATTGCACCCTCTAAGTATGAGAGCAGGGCAGTGTCTAGTACATATTCTGTCACAATTTTCAGCTGATAACCATATAACAATTACAGCACGGAAACAGGCCATCTCAGCCCTTCTAGTCCATGCCGAACTCTTACTCTCACCTAGTCCCACCGACCTGCACTCAGCCCATAACTCCATTCCTTTCCTGTCCATATATCTATCCAATTTAACTTTAAACAACAACATCGAACCTGCCTCAACCACTTCTGCTGGAAGCTTATTCCACACAGCTACCACTCTGAATAAAGAAGTTCCCCCTCATGTTACCCCTAAACTTTTGTCCTTTAACTCTCAACTCATGTCCTCTTGTTTGAATCTTCCCCACTCTCAATGGAAAAAGCCTATCCACGTCAACTCTATCAATCCCCCTCATAATTTTAAACACCTCTATCAAGACCCCCTCAACCCTCTACACTCCAAAGAATAAAGACCTAACTTGTTCAACCTTTCTCTGTAACTTAGGAGATGAAACCCAGGCAACATTTTAGTAAACCTCTTCTGTAGTCTCTCAATCTTGTTGACATCTTTCCTATAATTCGGTGACCAGAACTGTACAATTTATACAATTATACAATTTCAACATTACATCCCAACTCCTATACTCAATGCTCTGATTTAAAGGCCAGCATACCAAAAGCTTTCTTCACCACCCTATTCACATGAGATTCCACCTTCAGGGAACTATGCACCATTATTCCTAGATCCCTCTGTTCTACAGCATTCTTTAATGCCCTACCATTTACCATGTATATCCTATTTTGATTAACCCTACCAAAATGTAGCACCTCACATTTTTCAGCATTAAACTCCATCTGCCATCTTTCAGCCCACTCTTCTAGCTGTCCTAAATCTCTCTGTAAACTTTGAAAACCTACCTCATCATCCACAACACCACCTATCTTAGTATCATCTGCATACTTACTAATCCAATTTACCACTTTATTCTGCGTTCTGTTATTGCTTTCCCTTTTTTTCTTCCTCAATAAACTAGACCATGCTGAACTGTTATTCTTCCTAATTCTATTGATCAACACCTGGGCCATGGACCTCCATACCCCTCTCATCCATGTACTTATCGAAACCTCTTAAATGTTGCAATCAGACCCACATCCATCACCTCTGCTGGCAGCTCATTCCACACCCGCACACCCCCTCTGGGTGAAGAAGCACCCCCCCCTCAGACTCCCCTTATATATTTCACCTTATACCCTAGCTTATGACCTCTAGTTCCAGTCTCACTCAACCTCAGTGGAAAAAGCCTGCTTGCATTCACCCTATCTACTGTATACCACTCATAATAATAATAATAATAATAATAATAATAGTAAACCAAAGAGTTCAGACTCCTTGTCCAAACCAATGCTGCTCAAAGCCTGAGTGTGTTGAATGAGTTGTTTGGTTCAGAATCACAGTATCGCCGGCATATGATGCGAAATTTGTTGCTTGCAGCAGCAATACATTGCAATGCTTAATAATAAAAGCTATAAATTACAATAAGAAAGTATATATTTAAAAATGAAATTAAATGGGTAGCACAAAAAGAGAAGAAAAAATACTGAGGTAGTGTACATGGGTTGATTGTCTGTTCAGAAATCCGATGGCAGAGAGGAAGAAGCTGCCCTCGAACCACCGACCGTGGGACCCCAGGCCCCTGCACCACATCTGATCTCTTGCATCACATTTTTTTTACTGCTTTGAGTTCTCTTGCTTTCAGTTCAGTGGATGGATGGTACCCTCTTTGATCATAGTAGAAAGGATTTGTTATTTTTTTATTTTGTCAAATTTTTAAGTTCTATCTCGTTACGAATAGATTGAAGCAATGAAATGATTTCTCAAGTTCATGCTTAATTGTCATTCAACCATACACTTATAGACAACAAAACAACACAGTGTTCCTCTGGGGACAAAGTTCATTAAAAAAAGTATATACACTCACCCACACATGACAACACGTACAATTGTTTTTGTTTACTGGTACATTTTGCCCTTCAAAATTAGACATGATGGCTCTGGGCCAAGTAAAACTGTTCCCATTTTGCATTAATTGTCATCACGTTCTTGCAAGTTGCTTAGTGATGGTTTTATACTGTGTGACTTTCTGTCTGGTGGGAATTCAGTTGAATGTTGTCCAAAAAGAAAACTTCCTCTCTTCTGTGTGAACTGGATTCAAAAACTCAATCCTCTGTGTGAGGCAGCGTTATTCTTATATTTCATTTCTACATTAATGGAGTGGCTCGTGACTGTTGAAGTAATAATCAGCAGGACCAGACAGTGAGAGCAATCCATCCATCTCTTTTCAGCAATCAATGCCATTTTGGTATCATTGGTAGGTAGAAGAAATACGTGAGTCAGATACAGTGGGCCAAGGGACCTTCATTTTTCATTGCATTAATTTATAACTGTATCACCACAAAAATAATTCTCCTAGTCATTATTTTACTATGGCTATTTTATGCTCATTTTCTGTGCATTAACCAGTTGTTATATTTTCAGCGACACAAACGTATTTCAGGACATAGAACATTACAGCACAGTACTGGGCCTTCAGACATATGGTCCTGACCAGTCCGCTTAAAGTACAAGATTGGAAGATTTGTAATGAAATCTAATTTTTCTTAGTATGATCTACTAGTCAACAAATATTGTCTGTGAAAATCATGTGAAGTTAATGCAAAAAGAATTAATGGCATAAAAATATAGTGTCAGCAGTTTTCAGTGATTGTGATCCCATTGTGACAGATGGTCAGCAGCTGTGCTATGCAGAGGATTGAAATTTGACCACATTTGAGGTGAACAGTAAACACATGTATCATACAACTATATGCATGTGGATTTGTTTTCATGTACTGTGACCATGAACTGACAAAGAGACACAATTTCACCACATGTTCGTTCACAACTGAACACGCCTGTCATTGGATAATTTGATTTTCTTTGACCCTTTGTCACACATATTGTAGGAAGTTTTTTATCCTTTTCAAGTGATGACACATTTGTGCATTCATGTTTGTCCTCTCAGGAGTTAATTTGACTTCAGTTCACCCCTTTTCCTTCATTGTCATTCTTTCCTTTCTTTATCCTTAGATCTCATTTATTAAGGAGGAAGGTTACTGTTCTTTGGAGATTCAAATCTCCATTACTTCTTGCATCAATGGCAATCTTTGGCAATTTGCAACCCAAGTTCTCATGCTGAAGGGTGACTTAAGATAATGTCTCTTATAGAGGAATGGCCCAAACTGGGCATCACATCCATTGTTTGGTCAACAGATGACCAGGCTCTGAACTCCAGGGTGTGAATATACAGAGGCAAAAGTTTTGCCCTATTGCACATTTCCATTCTCTTTTGAGTACACTCGGATATTCCATGGTACAGAATTTAAAAGACCGACACTTTACATGTAGAAGCTCCATTTTCCTATAGGTTGTAGCTTAGTATGAATCCAAGCTTTCGAGTCTCAGGACTTGATTTAGAAAATATGCAGATGAAATATATGTTAACACTTTGGTTGATAGGATTCAACTTTTCTTTGCTGGAATTCAGTAAATTGAAGGAGAAGGCAGGCTCAGCTCTGGAGAGCAAACTTATGCATCAGAGCTGTGCAGCTAAAAGCTTGACCCTTGACTACTTAAAAAAGCCTGATTTAATGAAAGCTTGTAGACCAAATCCTTATAAAGGCATATTGTGAAGATTACTTACAGCAGACTTTTTGTGGAATATCACAGGGAAAATTTGGTTATAGCATATCATTTAAAATAAAATACATATTTGTACATCTTTGTATTAAATAATATGACAACTAATAAATTCAACATTACAGCAAATTTAGATACTCTGACAAAGGCATAGGAAGTGAGATACTCCATCAAGTTTTATCTATCCTTCTCAATGTTGTCTTTATCATGAATTAGTTGATCTTCCCAGATTATTGTTCTCCAGCTTGGTATATATGGTTATGGCACATGACTGAAGAAAAAATGAAAAGATTTTGGATCAAAATTTTGGTTATAGGTAGTAAAACTAGCAGACAGGTGAATATTTATACTGATTTTGGTTCAGTCCATCAATAAAGAGTTTCTGATTTACAGAAGACATGCATGTATCTCTCAAGAATTAAACATTAGTTTTATAATGGTTCGAATGGCAACTAGATATGGCTAAAGAGGGAATTGGTAGGCCTTGGTGTTTAGATGTATAAGGTAGAAGAAAATATACCAATTTTGGGAAATTCATGGAGAGATTTTAGAGTTGATGGTATTGAACTAGCTGAATGTTTGGTGTTCAGTAAAAAGGAGAGGAGAAAGCAGAAGATTAAGCTTTTAAGACTGTATAAAGGAGTATACATTGTCTGTGCTTTGGAATGGTAGAATTTGAGCTGGTAGCTGAGTTTGTATTCAGAAATAACCAAATGGTTGCATGATCTAATATTTTCCTTGAATAATATTCCTTTGAAATTCTTAATTACAGTTAAGTCATTATTTAAATGAATCATCCATTTATACCCTCTCTCAACAGCAAACCTATTTTTGTTTAAAGACTTTTTGATTTGTTTCCCTGAGATAAGGAAAAATAATCTTAGGTTCATGTTCCACAATCCTTGAAAATAATTTATCAAGCAAACTGAAATGTGATTATAGCCAAAGGATGACGACTTCTTCATTTGTCTGGAATTGGAAACCATTAATTGCAATGACATCTCAGTCACAAGTAGTACAATCATTTCCCTTCTTTGTTTAGTAAAAGCTTTGAATAAAACATATTATCTGTGAAACTGAAGCTGGAAAATGATTTATAAGTTCCTCCTGAAGGTTTTTCATCAATAAATTTAAAGAAAAGCTCCTCAAATAATGCAACAATGTAACAAATTGGTCTAAAAAGCAGGTTGGAGTCCATGCCAGTGTTGAAAATTGGGGCTTCCATTGAGAGGGTGTGTTGGTGGATATGGTCAGGTGTCTCAGACTCGAATTTAATGCTACCCTGAGGGCAAGTCTTCTAAACAAATGTTTCAAAACTTTGCTATCTTCCAGCACACCCTGTGTAGATTTTACATGATTTCGCTGTTATACAAGCTATATTTAGTTTAAATGAAATTAAGCTTCCTTGCATAGTTAACTAATAAAGGAAGACTTGAGGTGGGATGGTTGATTTAAACTTGTAAAAGAAGATGTGGTGTCTTCACCTTCTTCTCCCACCCACTGTATGTTATCAGTGAGCATGTCCACAAAATGGACAGATGGTAAAATCTCCCGGTTGTTAAGATTAGCAGAATGAAATCAGCTCTGATGTTTCAAGCATTCTTGGGTCAAAGAGGACCTGAGATGCATTGTAATCATCTCTGTCAACTCCACAAGGAAATGTAATTGGGGGAAAAAAAACAACAATATGCAGACATCTGGATTTCTAAAATAGAAACAAAAACTGCTGGTGATTTTCAGCAGGTTCAGCAACATCTTAAGAGAGATCAGGAATCCATCTCCAAGTCACCGAAAGCCTGCCAAGGCTCAAGTCAAGACTGTGATAGAATACTCTACACTTGCTTGGATTAGTACAACTTCAATAACACTCAAGAAGCTCAAAGGCAAACAGGGCATTAGCATCACATCCACAGCTATTCACTCAGTCCTGTACTGTGTACTTCACTCCACCACCGTGTACGGTAACAGGCAGTTTGTACCATCCACAGGATGCAATAGAGTAACACTAGGACACTTTAGGCAGCTCCACCCAAGCTCACAGCCTCTACCATCTAGAAGGACTAGAGAAGCAGGAGTTTGAGAACACAACAACCTGCAAGTTGCCCTTTAAGCTACATACTATCTTGACTTGAAAATATATTTAAAAACGCAAACACGAGGAAATCTGCAGATGCTGGAAATTCAAGCAACACTCACAAAATGCTGGTGGAACGCAGCAGGACTTCAGTTAGTCCTGACAAAGGGTCTTGGCCCGAAACATCGACTGCACCTCTTCCTATAGATGCTGCCTGACCTGCTGCGTTCCACCAGCTTTTTGTGTGTGTTGCTTGAAAATATATTGTCATTTCTTCAGAATCAGGTCAGAATCAAGTTTATTATCATCGGCATGTGTATTGAAATTTATTAACTTAGCAACAGCAGTTCAATGCAATACATAATATAGAAGAAGAAAAAGAATAAAAATAATAAATAAATTACTATATATATATATATAATGAATAAATTAAAAATCTTGCAAAAACAGAAATAATATAAAAACTGAGGTAGTGTTCGCGGGATCAATATCCATTTAGGAATGGCATGGCAGAGGGGAAGAAGCTGTTCCTGAATTGTTGAGTGTGTACCTTCAGGCTTCTGTACCTCCTACTTGATGGTAACAGTGAGAAAGGGGCATGCCCTGGCTGCTGTGGTTCCTTAATAAGGGACGCTGCCTTTCTGAGACATCACTCCTTGAAGGTGTCCTGAGTACTTTGTAGGCTAGTACTCAAGATGGAGCCGACCAAATTTACGACCCTCTGTAGCTTCTTTTGGTCCTGTGTAGTAGCCCTCCCACCACCCCCTCCCCCATGCCAGACAGTGATGCAGCCTGTCAGAATGTTCTCCACAATATATCTATAGAAGTTTATGAGTGTTTTTGTTGACATACCAAATCTCTTCAAACTCCTAATGAAGTATAGACACTGTCTTGCCTTCTTTGCAGCTGCATCAATATGTTGGGACTAGATCACCAGGTCAAAATCCTGGAATGGCATCATGGGTATACCCATACCACAACAACTGCAGTGGTTCAAGAAGGCATTTCACCGCACCTAGGGCAATTAAATGTTGGCTTACCCTATGATGCCCACATCTTTTGAATGAATAATAAAAAAAAAACAAAGAACTATGCCCAAACCAGGAATGTAATTTCATCTGTTTGCCTTCATGTGCAAGTTTTAAGCAATCGCTCTAAAAAGAGAAGAGCTATGTGGAAAGACAAAGCCAACATGATGTTTCAGTCCTGAAAGAAATGATCAGACAAAAGGGCCCAATATCAGAAATTGAATGCAGTGGTGTTGGGAAGATAAAGCCCCCTTCAATACACAGCACAAAAGTAGATTGTTTAACTATGTGACACACAAAATGCTAGAGGAACTCAGCAGGCCAGGCAGCAGCTATAGAAAAAAGTACCTTTGTCTACTGTCTGCAGTAAGAAAAGTTAAAAGTCAAACTTTTTAAATACTACTGTACATAAATAGCAAGTCCTATGAATTGACAATCAAACTGACAAAGTTCACCATAGTTTCACACTAAGCATGCTATTTGCAGATATTGTGGATGTTTTCAACTGGAAAACAAGTCGCTGTGCATTGCTGACAACAGCAGGATTTATGATTCATGGCAATTTAAAGAGTGCATGAGAGATAGACAGAATCTGAACAAAATCTCTACCGTGAAACAAGATACGCAAGTAAATTCAAAATAGTAACTACAAATCGTAAATGCATTTAGCAGGTCAGGCAGCATCTGTGGAATGGAAAACAGTAAGCATTTCATATCCAGAACTTCAATGCAGAACTGTTCTGAATGATTGATGTAGTGATCTCTCAGAAGGCTTTGTTTTCAATGTGGCACGTAATAAGTTTGTTAGCAAATTAAACCCAGTGGAATGGTAGAGCCTGTGGGAGCAAATACAAAATTTGCCAAGGGGCTGATATTAATTAAATTTTTGTTAATCAGACAAAAGGGAAATGTACAGCAGGGCTCTCCAGGGTTAGTTTTGGCACAAGTACTCTCCATGACCTACACTAATAATCTGAATTCATGTCTGCAGAGGACAATTTCATTCGATAATTTGATTACAAGTAACAGGATTTTCAGTTACATACTATACTGTAAGAATGAAAGAAAATAACTTCAGTCTGATAGAGAAATTGATTATTTCAGTATAAAATGGATGAAGTTTATCAAGTGACAGCTGTGAGAATTATGGTAGTTAATTAAAACAAGATAGCATGGTTTTACAGGAGCAAATTGTTTGCGGTTTCACATAGACATATCTTCAATAGTAACAGAATAAGAAGATGCTATTACTCAATAAGAAGATGCTTCATTAGTAGAGGCATAGTATAAAGAGGCAAAACAGTAATGATGTGTATTTATATACTAGTTAGCTTCCTGTTGGAGTAGTTCAGGGCAGCCCATTTAAGAAAGGATGTATGTAGAGGAGATTCATCAGAGTGGTATCATATGATATGCATGAACAGGCTGGAGGAGATGCATGAACACACATCTTTATAAATAGCAGATCAGGTTCAGGCATTTGGGATGTGGCATTATTAGTAGATGCTAAGTTTTTACAAATACATTGTGGTCTCAGCTCAAGTGTGACATTCATTTCTGGTCAGTATCACTTTTGAAAGGACAATAGCGCACTAGCTGCAAAAGAGACAATAGATGAGGGACTTCCATTACTCAGAAATCAAACAAACTGTGTTTCTCCTTGGCTTGGGAACAATTATTTCATTACAGATTTTCTAGTTGTGAATAGTTTAGATCATGTAAATTTTCTAGCAGTTTCATAATTATAGGTATTAGCATCAAAGGTGGCCTGTGGCTGTATATATTAATGTATTTTAATCTGGAATACACTGCTGAAAACTGGAAAAATAAAAATTGTTGAAAAGTATGATTTCATAATCAATGTCTTACTTATTTTTCAGGATGTGAGAGTACTGATAAGGCCTGTAATCTTTTTTCTTCCTCATTTGTCCTTGGGAAGGTGGCCCACCATCACACTTCACAATCTGCCGCAGTGGTTTGGTGAAAGTCCTATAGGATTGGGCTTAGAACAAGTGAATATGAGGGAACAAAATCATTTTTTTCCAAGTCAGCATAGAGTATAGCCTTGATAGTCCAATGATAGGGAGCATTTGTATCTAAGATGGTAGATGATGTACCAACCACTTGGGTTTCTTTATCTTTGATGGGATTGAGTTTCTTGAGATTTTATGGAAAATGAGAACTAAAGGAAGAAATACCTTTGGTGGCTGCATGTATGGTGTGATTTTGTTGATTTTGTTATGAGCACTTCATAATTTTGTTTCAGGATTTACTTGATGCCATTCAAAGGTAGCTTCTTTGATAATACCTTTTGGGTTCAACGATCTTTCAAGCCATAACTTTTCCTCCCATTTACTGGAGAGATGCCACTGATCTTCATTTATATGCCCCCAAGAGATATTCATCTCAGTTCAGTGGAATATTCTGAGATTAAAGACACATGCTTAACCTGCCTTAGAATTTGAGTTTATAACCTCAACTGACACTACACAGTGGCACCGAGGAAATGCTACATTAACTTTATTAAGCACATTTAGAGCTGTTCCCATGGCACTATTTAAAGAGCAGTTTTTATTATTCCTTGCATTTTTATCAACATCACAGAAATGGACTATCTGTCCTGAAATCATGATTTTTTTTTTTTTGAGATCTTGGACACAAATCAGATGCCACATTTTTTTTTTTATCTACAACAGTGACAAACGCTTCAAAAAAATGCCTAATTGCTGAAAAAATGCTTTGGAATTCTTAGAAGTTATCAAGGTGTCTGTTCTTTAATTCACTGAACAATATCATCAGTAATATTGGGAAGTAATGAATTTTGTGCTCTAGTACCACATATCATCCTCTCTGGTTTTATAATTGTCTAGCTTCGTATATTGCTGTTGATAGAGTTTACCTGGCCAGGCATCATCCCAATTTAAGTCTTGTTTTGATAACATTCTCCATTGCCTTTCATTGGGAAGAACATAGATACTCATAATCTTCTAGTATTAGGTGCATGTCTTTAATTCAGTAGCTGACACTAGTTTATTCTTGGTAGGGAATCTGATGGGACAGTCATTAATTGAGATGAAATGGAAACCAAGGCAAACTAAAGCAAGAAAATAAGTTTAATGTTGATTCATAATTATGCTGTTTCAGAAACCCATTGATACTCCAGATATTCCAGTAAGCAAATTTATAATTTTCTTGGGAAATGTGCCTTGTTCTGGCCTACTCATCTCCTTTTCTGCTGCTTGTCAATAGTATATCATTACTGTATAATGTAAGGTTCCAGATGGTGAGACTCTCCTGGGCTTTCCTCTGCGTTAGTGTCATTATACATCCTTTCGTGAGCAGGTTCATGGTGGCCAGTGCCGATGACACCACTTACTTTTATCGTTCCATATGTTGCAAGGTTAATTAATAAATTCCTCTGCTCGGACCTCTGTTCTGCATTACCTGTGCCATGTGTTAATGTCTTTGATAATTAAAAGTACTTCATTGGTATGACAAGGAAAAGTAAAATAAAGCGTCATTTAAGTTTTAGCAATCTTACCAGGAATTTTGGGGATATCTAAATTAATTTCATTGACTAAAGAATTATTAGGGCTGTTTCAAACTCTGAAGGAAGGTGACTGAATGTTAAAAATTTTGATGCGAATTTGAGTAAGTTATATAAAATGATTAAATTTTATATAATAGAACGTTGCTGAACCAATATCAAGACAAAGTAGGTTCAAACCAATTAAAGTTGATGGAACTGACAGGAAGTTCTGCTCTGAATGAAAAATAATCATTAGAAACAGTAGATTTAGGGAAGAGTATGGTGTCAAACAGCCTGTAATGGAGTTTCCGGGAGTACTGTGAATATAGCAGATATTAATTCAAACGAGAACCAGTCTTCAGTTCTTTATGCGGATTGTAAACTGAAAGCAGTAAAGTGAAGTTAAAAGCACACATTTGCACTGTCTATGGAGCAGAGGCTGGCCCATACACTAAAGAGTTATGGTTTGCAAAATGGTGACCATGAGATGTTTGCATATGCGTCAGCTAAATGCTAAAACAATAGAATTACATTAATTAGTCTGCATCAAGCCAAGGAGCATGGCTAAGTTATTTTCATCATGGTGACTTGAGTTCAATCTGGCGGATCAAATGGAGGTTGTCACTTGGCATACCAAACTTGATTACAGGTATAGACAATCGTGTTTTTTTTTGTGTACTCTGGATAATTGTGTACCCAGAGACAGTCCTGAGAACGTTAATTTTGGGTGTCTGGGAATTCTTGTCCCAGAAGCTTTTAGACTATGTATTTGTGTTAATTACTTTTTGACAAAGGTGTTTGAACATTCAGTGGTGTCTCCCACTCTAGATTTGTAATTCGAAGGAAGCATTGTCAACACAAAATGCTGAAGAAAATGATCTAATTATAACAATTGAAATTGTATTGAATCACCTGCTGTTAACTTTGATCCTCAAGGGTATAAAAATGTGATGAACTTTTGGTTTGTGAGACTACCATCAGTGTATCCACAAGAATGCCTACTTGTTGTAATGAATAAAGACTTCCATATCACCATCTTCAGTGTCTCTCCAGTGAGTTCAATCTCACTGACGATGCAACTTATACAACTTAGTAATCCAATAGATGTCCTAAATGGGACATCTATACATCTTTCCAGTCAACGTCTTGGTCATTACTAACCTCATTCCAGTGGAGTGCGCAGGGATATTTATAACCTCTCACCACGAATGTGTCTTAGAGTACAATCTGTGGTTCTTGCAACAGAACCTTTCCATGCTTGGCCGGAGAAGGCTTCTTAATTCTGACCTTTTGGAGTGAAGGATTTATCAAATCCATCACTAGAAATCTGGACTCATGGAATTTGAGACCTGGTGAATTGAGTGCTGGTGAAATTGGTAGAAGGTGGGCTTGGAAACTATTTGAACTCTTTGAAAAATCATTGCATGGAGACAGCTTATTGGCATCAAAGTG
Source organism: Mobula birostris (assembly GCF_030028105.1). Classification (NCBI taxonomy): domain Eukaryota; kingdom Metazoa; phylum Chordata; class Chondrichthyes; order Myliobatiformes; family Myliobatidae; genus Mobula; species Mobula birostris. The sequence goes on along the minus strand of NC_092391.1, from coordinate 31,218,613 downwards.
AGTAATGGTTATTGGCAGTACTTGGAAACGTTTGATAAGTGAATTAAGAACACTGTCTTCAAGCAGCTGGCACAAGCAAGTTGTACAGCAGTGATCAAGTATCTTCTGGGTTATTATTTTGTATTCAGAATCAGTTGTTGCCTTTGATACAAAACTTTGATTACAGCTGGCAGTTGTTTTGTATGTGTGATTATTATTTTAATATAATTGTTAACAGGAATTTAGATTTGCTTTCTATTTATACAAAAAAAATTCTAAAAAATGATGCAATTGCAATTTATAACAAGCTTTATGCAAAGACATTGCTGTAAGCCTGCTCTGGTTTTGCTTCCTTATACATAATTTTTTTCTCTGCAGCAAATTTGATTTAATGTAATTAAGCTTGACAGGGTTGATATGGCTTTCAATATAAGCTTTCCTGTTCTATTTTCAACGCATTTTCCTTTTCCGTTCATTCATTTTTTCCTTACTCTAACCTTGTTCTAAGCAATTCCAGTACAAGAATCACCGCAATTATTTGTACAGGAGTTCTGCTTTGGGAAAACACGCAAATCTTTTTGCACTGATTGGAGCTCTGTCATCGAGTTAACGAGCACAGGAACATGCCCTTTCGTGTTCATTTTCCAGCAATCAGGGCCTGTAGCCTTCTATTCTTTGACAAGTCAAATGCTCAGTGCATTACTTGTTAAATGCTGTGAGAGTATCTCTCTCACAACTCTCTCAGGCAGTATATTTCAGATTTCAACCAAAAAGAATATTTTTCCCCTCCAATCTCCTATAGCTAACCTTGAGTCCAAGCCTGCTGATCCTGTAACCTCCTATACTCCACAGAAAACAAAGCCACCTCTGATTTCAAGCTTCCAAATGCCGTCAACCATCATTCCCTGCTTCACATAGTCAAGCCTATCATCAAGTTCTAAATTCCATAATCTTTTACCAGTTGGACCTGCCTCCGAATAGAAGCACATCTTAGTGAAATCTGGCTTATTCCTCATACCCTCTTGAATAAAGGTACCACATTAATTGTCTTACTACCATCTGGCATCTCTTCTATGGCCAGAGGTGCTTTGAAAATTTTTGTCAGTGCCCCTGTATTCTCTTCCCTTGACAATCTCTTCCGTAGCAGACTGTGGGGGGAAAAAAACAAAATCACCAGGCCCAGAGGAATTATCCACCTTTAAGCCTGCTTTGACTTATAAAATATCCTCCGTTTTAATGAAAACCTATTCTAAAATTACACCTGCATCTCTAATTCTGGCAACATAATGCTCTTCTCCATAATGAAATCGGACAAGAAGTACTCATTGAAATCCTCACTCCAAAGTTTGTTGTTATGCTCATAATGGGTGCTAGACTTTCGTTGATTATCTTCTTGCCCTTAATATACTTTTTAAGAAAGATTAGATCTTCCTACATCTTGTCTGCCAGTCATATCTCATGACCCTCTTCAACTTTCCGATTACTTTTTTCAAGTGCCCACTCCTCCTCCTCCTCACCGCACCTCCTCACCGTCACGCCCAGCCCAGCCCAGCACATCCACTTTCTATATTCCTGCAGGAATCTGTATTTTGTTCATTAAATCTCTGGCAATTCAATAATTGAAAATCAAAAAGTGGCAGTCACTGAAGGTCTGAAATAAAAACAAAGCATTGGAAACATGCAGTTGGTCAGTCAGCAACTGTGGGCAATACAGCAAGCGTTTCATGATGTGTAGTCCTTTATCAGAATAGGGGAACATGAAAAACAGATCTCTTAATAGCAGAGAAGATTGGGAAAGATGGAGAGCACAAAGGGAATCTCTGTGATGGGGTGAGCTCAGAGTTGGTAACATTTAAGTTGTAGATGTCTCAAGGTCGGTGGATTACAAAGGTGGTGCCGCGTACTGGGACTGTGTTGCGATCTCTGTTCCAAATCTACAGTATAGTACTAATTTATGCATGTTTCTTAGCATTTTTTGTCCAAGTAGCTGATGGTCACATCAGATATGATAAACTGACCCTTTTGAATATTGGAAAGATGGCATTTACCCACTATATGCCACCTTTCCTACACTGGGATCCCCTGCTTGCACAATCTATGGGAGACTCATCTCTTACACTGCCACTACCTCGGAAGAAGCGCCGGAGGCAAGGGAGAAGGGCCGGCGTCCTGGTGAAGTTAAGACAGCGTGCAAATTGACCCTCCACTCCCTAGCATACTTCTGGCTAACGTTCAGTCCCTGGATAACAAGCTTTGTGAACTGAGGGTCAAAATCTCCTATCAGCAGGAAACAAAGTAATGCAACATTTTGTGCTTCATGGAGACCTGGCTGATGGAGGAGATACCGGATCATGCCATTGAGCCCTCTGGGTTCTCCCTGATCCAGGCAGACAGGTTGTAGAACCTCACAGGAAGGGTAAAGGAGGAGGAGTATGCTTCATGGTCAACAATGCTTGGTGCGACCCCCAGAATGTGCATTCAACCAAACCCTTTTGTTCCCGAGACCTGGAATACCAGGTGCTGCTGTGCAGACCCTACTGGGTGCTCAGGGAATTCTCAGCTGTTATCATCATAGCGGTGTGCATTCTGCCGCAGGCTGATACTGACCTGGCTCTCAAGGAACTGTAGGAGACCATCAACACGCTGGAGACTGCACGCCCAGAGGCTGCCGTCATCGTCGCTGGTGACTTCAATCGAGTGTCGCTAATGAAATTCTCTCTGAAGTTTTGTCAGCACGTCCAGGTGAGCACTCGTAGAGATAACACACTTGACCACTGCTACACTCCCTTCCGCAGCACTTACAAAGCTCTCCTTCTCCCAACTTTTGGAAAATCAGATCACCCTTCAATCCTGCTTTTGGCGATATACAGGCAGAAAGCTGAAACAACAGGCGACTATAGTTAAAACTGTCCACTGTTCGTTCGACCATTTGGCCTCCATGCTGCAAGACTGCTTCAATGACGTCGACTGGAATGTCTTCCATGATGAGGATGTCTCCAAGTTCATTGATGGGGTCATGTGCTTCATCTGAAGTGCATCGACGATGTTGTTCCCCAGAAGTCGGTCAGGGTCTTCCCGAACCAGAAACCCTGGATCAATAGTTCTGTGCGAGCAGCACTTACCACACAACATAGAGCTTACATTGCTGGTGATCAGCAAGAGCTCAAGAAAAGCAGCTATGATCTGCGCAAAGCTATCAAGGCTGTGAAACAATAATACAGGGACAATATTGAGTCAAGATTCACAACAAATAGCACACGTAACTTGTGGTGAGGGCTGCATGCCATCGCAGACTTCAAAGTCAAATGTTGTGATTCCGCCAGCATCACGGCCACTCTCCCAGGTGACCTCAATCGCTTTTATGCTTGGTTCGATGTTGCTAACTCTGAGTCTCTGAGGAAAGCCACTGCTACAACCTGCAACCTGGTCATCTCCGAGGCTGAGGTATGTAGGTGTTTCCAACGAGTGGACGGTCGCCAGGATCCAGGACCAGACGGCATCCCAGGGCGAATACTCAGGATGTGCGCAGCACAACTGGCAGGTGTGTTTACTGACATTTTTAATCTCTCCCTCTCCCAGTGTAGAGTGCCGTGCTGCTTCAAATTATCTACCATTGTCCTTGTACCAAAAAAGACCAAGGTTCATCATCACAGCTTGTCACAGCAGACAGCCAGCCACTCTAGTGTTGTTTGGTTGGTGTTGAGCAAGTCAGTGGCAGCTAAATCAGGTGAGAGTGGGCAGTTGCGCAGAACGTGTTCAATGTTCTGCACCCTTTCGCCACACTCACAGGATTCGCTGTTCTTTAAACCTCACTTCACCGTATTGTCTCCCGTCCTACAAACTCCCACTCTCGCTCTGTCGAGAGTGCACCACTTCCGTCTGTCAAGCAGTGTCCCGTCTGGTAACATTTCTGTGGGGTCTTGCACTGTATTGTTTGGTGGGGTTCTGGCTTCTGTTTGTTGCCAGAGGTCAATCCTGTATGTTTGGGGGGATGTTCCGTGCCGTAGTTCCTCCACTGTAGAAAAGCTTTTCCTCGATTTTAGGCGGTTGGAAACTGGCACATGATGATGTAGTGGGTGCCGTGGATCTGAGTTCTGTTTACCATTTTCAATTTTTGTTGTTGTATATCTTTGGATCTCTGGGGGAGCAATGCCTGCAAGTCTGTAAGTGATATTAGTGAGTGTAGGGCGCAGTGTGCCGTGATTATTCGGTAGGCTTCGTTAAACAACGGGTCTATTTTCTTCGCATGGGCTGATCTGCCCCACACAGGTGCACAGCAGAGTGCTAGGGCAGTTAATCTAAGTGTGTGAACATTAGCTCCCCATTTCTTGCCTGCTAATTTTTTCAAGAGAGAATTGCAAGAGCCAACTTTCCCTCACTTTTTGGATGTGGGTGGCAAATGAGAGTGTTCTATCCAGTGTCACGCCCAGGTAAATTGGAGTCGGATGGTGTTCGAGCTCCTCCTCACACCAGAAGATCTTGAGTTTCCGAGCTGCTTCTCGATTCCTCTGGTGGAATGCATACACACGAGTTTTTGATGGATTTGGGTTCAGAGACCACGTTTCGTAAGACTGCTTCATTGCTTTGAGGACTGCTGTAAATTGTACTTCAACTTCTTGGAAGGAGTTAGCTTGTGTTGTTATGCATAGGTTGTCTGCATAGATAAACCTGCATGTGTTAGGAAAGGTTGGTTGGTCGTTTGTGTAGACATTAAATAGTAGAGGTGCCAGGACTGATCCCTGTGGTAGTCCGTTCTTTTGTGAACGCCACCTACTCTTAATTCCATTCATTTCTACATAAAATCTATGATTTCCTAGGAGGCCTCTTATTACTTTGACTGTTGTTTCGTTCTTTAGCATTTTAGATAATTTCAGTAGAAGGCCTCTGTGATTCACAGTGTCGTATGCTGCTGTTAAGTCAAGGAGTATTGCCCCCGTAACTTGTCGCATTTCAAAGCCATCCTCAATATATTGGATTAAGTTCAGGCCTTGACCACAGCAAGAGCGGTCTGGCCCGAACCCGGCTTGGTCTGGTGTTAGAAGATCTTCGACTAAGGGGAGATATCCTTTTCAGTATGAGTCTCTCATAGAGCTTATAGAGGGTGCAGAGCAAGGAAATCGGTCTGTAGTTTTTAGGAATGTTGGGGTCTTTATTGGGTTTTAGGAGAGCAACAACTTTGGCTCTTCTCCACTTTTTCGGTATCTTTAATGATCTTAGGCAACAGTTAAAAAGGGACAGAAGCCAGTGGAGTGCTTTAGGTAACATGCCTGACGAACTGGCGTCCTGTCGCACTCACCTCAATAATAAGCAAATGCTTTGAGAGGCTGGTCAAGGATTACATCTGCAGCTTGCTACCACCCAAACTGAACCCCCTACAATTTGCGTACTGACACAACCGATCAATAGATGACGCAATATCCACTGCTCTACATACTGTCCTTACACATCCGGAGAAGAAGGATGCTTACATGAGAATGCTGTTCTTGGATTACAGTTCAGCATTCAACACCATAGTTCCATCCAGGCTCGACAAGAAGCTCAGAGACCTTGGCCTTGACCCTGCCTTGTGCAGCTGGATCTTGGACTTCCTGTCAAATCATCAGCAGGTTGTAAGAGTGGGCTCCCTCACCTCCAATCCTCTGACTCTCAAAACAGTAGGCCCTCAGGGCTGCTTACTGAGTCCCTTCCTTTACTCCCTGTGCAACCATAACTATATTGCCATCTATAGCTCCAATCTGATAATTAAATTTGCCGACGACACTATATTGATTGGCCTTACCTCAAACAATAACGAGGTGGTCTACAGGGAAAAAGTCATCTCTCTGACACAGTGGTGTCAAGAAAACAACCTTTCCCTCAATGTCGCAAAAACAAAGGAGCTGGTTATGGACTACAGGAGGAATGGAGGTGGGCTAACCCCTATAGACATCAATGGATCTGGGGTTGAGAGGGGAAACAGCTTTAAGTTCCTCGGCATCCACATCACCAAGAATGTCATGTGATCTGTACACACCAGCTGTGTGGAGAAAAAGGCAAACATCTTTATATGAAATTTGGGCATGAAATCCACTTCCAAAATAATCCAATTAAGGTAAACACAGTATCAACATTTAATATTAGTTTAGATCAGTGGTTCCTAAGCTTTAATGGGTTACTGCCCCTTGTCTCCCAGACCACATTCCCAGTGCCCCCCCTCTCCCTTTCTGGGCATTACATTAAAAAGACGATGAAGAATTTGATTTACGATGCTCGGTGATAGAAAATAGGAACTGAAAATTCGAAACAGTGACAAATAATTGCAGAAATTATTCACATCTATTTCAAGCTACAAATAAAATTCTTCAATTGCAGTAAAAACAATTTTCATCAGCAATTTTAGAGTATACATTAGGAGTCCAACTATTCATTACTTCATTGCTTTTTCACTTTTCAATGGGATGGATGGGCTTAGCAACAGCTCCTCAACATTAGGCAGAATGTCACTAATTCAGTAACTTGCAGTCTGTTTCACTGCTTTGAAAGAATTTGGGCAACTGTACTGAAACTGTGCCTCACCAGACATGATGTTGGAAAGGCAATATAGAATGTCTTAACTTTTCTCCACAGTCCAGGATAGTGTTCAGAGGTTTCTTTCTACAACTGAAAGTCTTGATATGATTCTTTGAACCTCAACTTCAGCTCAAAGTCATTTTGTAGTGAGATCAGTTCTTCCTCCATTTTTCCTGTTAATTCTTCATTACAAGTATGCAGGAATGGATTTATTTCCCAATCTGGAAGTTGGATCAAGAGAAGATCCTGAAATCTCTCTGACATGTCTTTATGCATCCCACCCAGCTGGGCAGAGTATACTTGAAGATCATCATCTGGTATTTTTTCTTGCATTTCCGACTCAGAGAGACTCAGAAATTGGAAAAGGTCACGCCAGCCCATGTTGCACTTAATTGAAATTAACTTGGACAGAAATGTGAAAACGACTGATTTAAATGTAATAAAATTCACACCATTTCCTTGCAATTGATGACTGATTTCATTAAACTTTGTGAATAATTCTGACAAATAAGCAATGTCGTACCACATTTTCAATAAGATGGCAGCACACTAGTCACAACGGCTGATAGAGGCCAAGTAAAGGTGTTACAGTCTTTTTTAAACATTTTTATGATCACAAAACCATGCTGGATATTAAGAACATAAAGTACTGCAGGCCTATCCCATCAGAAAGTTGCTTGTAGGTGGAGAAGCTGAAGGAGCTATATTTGGCGTGGATCATGCTGCTGCCTGTGTTGGTGAGGTGTCAGATGAATCTGTGCGTGAAGCGGTGTACAGTCTAGCAGCAAATGATCATCTTAGTCATATTTCTTGTGATCACAAGAGCAAGTTGGATATTGTTAATGTCGAATATTGCAAGTCCAATTCACTGATTTATTGGCGAAGAGCAGCAGTGGACGACAGGGGAGTTACGCGGCCTCAGTCATAATGAGAACAAGGCCTCAGGCTGCGGTGTCACCTGTTTACAGCTGACCAGGAAAGAACATTGGAGTCAGTGCACCAGGGGCCGTGTGGTGCAGTGTTCAATCTGGAGTTGGTGCTGCCCCCCAGTGTTCACTTGGCAGTAGACAAATTATACTAAGTTCGGCTGCAGACTACTGCAACATTCATGAATACAGGGTCTTGGAATGCATGTTTTATGTATACTTTTTGTGTATCTGTATTTTACTGATACCTTTACTTGCTATCTTATATGTGCTGTATGTGCCTTGTGCTGTGTGTGACTGTTGGTACTGTGTTTTGCATCTTGGCTGTTATGTCTGAGTACATTCATGGGTATTCATGTATGGTTGAATGACAATTAAACTTGAACTTTAACAATATTCTTGACTTGCTTAATGAATGAAACATTCGAGTCTTCAAAGAATGTTATCACAGTTTCAAAAGTGCATAAAAGCATCTCAGGCCATTTCCTTTGAGAGCTATCTAACTTCAGTTTATCATTCTCAATACAAAGCTCTCGAAATAGTTGAGAATTGAGAGCATGGGACTTCATTCTATTTACCACTGTGATAAGAGTATTTAATGATTTGTGCAGCGACTTAAGTTTTTTTTGTGACAATCTATCTGTAAATTACACAGTGAATGGTAGGTTTGTTAAGTACAGTTTTTTTTTCAGGAAAGTAATAACCCCCATGGTGACATCCAATCATTGGTGCCCCATCTCTTGTCCAATTGGTTAGCAGAATCTCCTTCTCTTTGAAAACTTGCTCAACAACCCAAAATATTGACTCCCCCTTCATATCTATCTGTAGTTCCCTTGCAAGACACAACAATTGAACCATGCTTTCATTTTTTTTTGACGCAAACATAACCAAGAAAAAAATGTGTTGCCTAATAAAGTTGATTCATCTCACTACAGAGCAAATTATGTGGTCCTATATGTTGTACAATATGTCTTCCACATTCTCAGACATTTCATCTATTCATCTTTGAACAGAGTTATCGCTGAGCAGAAGTGCTTTAATTATTTGGTCTGATGACTGATACAAAACTGTTCTCAGAAACTCCCTTGCTGCTGGCAGAATCAGTTCTTTTCCAATTGTATGGAGCTTTCCAAATATAGCAATGAACAATTAAATGTTGTATGATGCACACAAACAATCACTGTTTTGTCGTGAAGTGCTGGCAAACATGTTTTAAAGTGTTTTCCATTTCTGAAAGTTTTCACAAAGTGTCTGAAAATAAACTAAGTTCTTGTTTATTATTAGAGTGTATCGTTCTTCTTCTTCTTATTATTGTTCTTATTAGAGTGTATTCTCTTCAACTGTTCAAGGAACCTAGACAATTTCATTGCCTCATCTGAAACTTTTCACATAACAGAGACATTGGCTGCTGTTGGTTGCTTGGTGCTGATATAAATCCATATTTCAGGCACTCCACACTATACTATCTACACTCCTTTTTCATGTTGTCTGCTTCTTTCACTTTCATTATTGCCAGCCATGACAATTATTGCCTATTGCTCAAGTCCAACCACAAGTGCTGCAATCAATAAAGGGGAAAGTTATGCTGCCATCATAGCTTAGACAACACCTGACTCTCTGCCTGAAGATATTGAGACAGCAATATCTCGGTTGAGCCTTGGGCTTCAGAAATTTAGTCAAGACCATTCAAAAGGGCAAATTCTGAACTTTGCCTCCATTGAGCGCTATACCCTAATTCACAGAACTTGCTTCACTGCGTGATTAGAGAATGGGGATCAATCTAGCTAACACTGTACTACAGTAGTGAATAGGAATGATTTGTGGGCCAGGACCAGAAAAACATAATTTCTTCAGTTCAGATTTCTCATGAAATGACAAATATAGAAGTGACACATTGTTTTTCAACAACTATAACGCGCTTCGAGCAAATGAGGTGATTGTGGTGGGTTAACAAATGAGGTGATTATGTGATCATTATAATTAATTATGAGGCACTGAGGATCAAATACCTATAATAAGTAATTAATTTCTTAAATTAAGTGTGTAATCCCTCAGATGTTCCCTTCCTTAGTACCAAGAACCTTGACCACCCCATTTATCTTTATTACCCCTTGGAAACTTCTACTGCCCCCAGGGAGGAGGCAATAGTATCCCCTCTGGGAACCACTGGTTTAGATAAGGAACCAAATCAGGAGTATTGGCACTTTGATTAATATGATTAGGGCTTGCATGAATAATAAAGATTGTATTTAATTATGTACTTTATTGAAATTCCAAAGTATAAAAGAGATGTAATATTTACTAAAGTCTGGTAATACAATATTGAATTGTAAGTAATGTCATCAGATAAGCTGCTCGTTGTAACATTGCTGGAAAATTCTGTTTGAGTGTGTATTGAACAATGTGGATTCACTTGAATTGTCTTCACATATTAGCTCCATTAAGTGCTGATTTTTAACATTGCATGAAGATGTTTTGTATATTTTACTGATGTTTCTTAGTTGCATTTTACCAATACTCTGACTTGTGAGATCTTATCTTAATTTTTCCCACCAATATCCAGAAAGAGGTGAAACTAAGAGAGGTGAAACTCTTGAGAGCAACCAGTAGAGAGGTCTGTGATCCTTGCTGAAGTATCTGTGCCACATGCTGCCTATTTGTTGTTTTTCTTTTTGTCATGGTGAAGCCAAGCAGTCATACACAAAGGAAATACTCCTTTTGGCCCACTGCTCGATGTCATTTTCTTATTTAGGCCTTCTCCTGGTCACAGCATGTCTTTTTTTCACACTACTTACTGTCACACATGCCTCTCTCTGATCATCTCTGATACTTCAGTTGTCTTCATTATTTCCTCATAACTGAACTCCAAAGACTCAGAATCAACCTTGACACTCTTTGCATTGCTTCAAAAGCTTCAAAGTCACCCTGTACATTACTGAACAGAATAGAACATGGAGCATGTTCTGCCCATATTACTGTAGAGCTTGATCATGTCTTCCTTTGACATAGGGTCATAATAAATTCAGTAATAGTTTTGCAATGTTTGGCGGATTTGAGGTTAAAATTGTACTGAAGATACAGTATTCAATACTTAAGTGCAGCCAGACATATAACAAGAATTTATATGACTTACCTATCCTTTTTAATTATATTTGCTAAGCACTGGATAAATTTATCACAGCACTCAAGATTTTAGTCAATTTATAAACATTCCACTGTTGCATGAGAAGTACAGAAGTACAAAGTACAAAACACAGTACAGTAAATAATTGTAGCACATTCAGAAGAATTTCTCAGATCCTTTGTAAACAAGTTCTGAGAAATCAGCTTACGGATTTATGCACTGATTGAAGGAGACTCCTTGTCCATTTATTTACATCTGGATCTGGGACCACAACAGCAAAAAAAAAATGCACGATGGAAAACATGCAAAACAATTTTAAAATGATTTTTTAATATCTAGTTAATATTTCTGTTACTTTGTCATCAATGGAAAGTATCAATTTTATCTTAATAAAATATGAGTGCTTTATTTTGTAAAAGCTGGTATGAAACTTATAATCAGCAAACTCATCATTGATGACTTATTCAGATCAATCACATTACATAGTACCTGGTGTATAGGTACTAATTATGCAAAATTGACTCCTTTTGGAATATTTCTGAGTGATTGCAAAAATGGACTAGTCAATTTCAAGCATGTTGTTCTTCGGTTTACCTCACTTATTCCTAGTGTCAAATGCAAAACCTGATGTTGACATTTTTTTGCGTAATAACTGTGTCTGTGATAGCTCAAACTCCCAATATAAACTGGAACAAAGAAGTTCCACACTACAACCATTGTCAAACTGTATCAGTAGAATTAGGAGTGTGCCCTACTAGCTTATTGATTTTCTCACCATTAAATGGGACAGACTGCTGATGTTGGATGACCTAAATGAACAACTTCAGAACTGACTGAAGGCTGTTCAAACACCACCATGATCCACAGAATACACTACAGCTAATGGGCCAATATCAGCCCGATTGCTTCAGCAATGACCTTTGCTGCAACAGTCTGCTACTAGAGACTGAATCCTTGCAAATAGGTCCTTGACTTCTTCACTAGGAGGCACAGTTTATGCAGATCGCAAATAACATTTCCTCCTTGCTGACTATCAACACTGCTGCACCTAAAGGATGTGTGCTTAGCCCACTGCTATATTCTCTCTACACCAATGATTGTGTGGCTAGGCACAGCTCAAATGCCATCTGTGAATTTGCCCATTTCATAAATATTGTTGGCAGAATTTCAGATCTTGATGAGGAGCCATGCAGGAGTGAAATAGATCTGTTGGTTGAGTGGTGTTGCTGCAATAACCTTGTACTCAACATCAGTAAGACCAAGTAATGTCTGTGGACTTCAGGAAGGTTAAATTACAGAAACACACACCAGTGCTCGTGGAGGGATCAGCAATGGAAAGGGTGAGCAGTTTCAAGTTCCATGGTGTCAACATCTCTGAGGAACTACCCTAGGTTGAACAGTGAAGCAATTGCAAAGAAGGCATTACAACAGCTATATTTCATTAGGAGCTTGTGGAGAATTGGTATGTCACCAAAGACGCTTGTAAATTACTACTGATGTACCATGGAGAACATTCTAACTGGATGCATCACTGGTATGGAGGGACCAGTGCACAGGATCAGAAAAAGATGCAGAAAGTTGTAACCTCAGCCAGCTGCGTCATGAGAACTAGCCTCCCCAGCATCCAGGACACCTTCAAAAGGGGATGCTCAAAAGATGACATCCCATTTAGAACCCCCATCACCCAGGACTTGCCCTCTTCTCAGTGATACCATCAAAGAGGAGATATAGGAACCTGAAGACACCCACTCAACATTTCAAGAACAGCTTTTTCCCCTCCACCATCATATTTCTGAATGAACAATGAACCAATGAACACTACCTCAGATTTTTCCTCTCTTTTTGCAGTACTTATTTGTTTTTAATATATATTTCTTATTGCTATTTATAGCTTTTATTGCAATGTATTGCTGCCACAAAATAGCACATTTTATGACGTTTACCATTCATATTAAACCTGATTCTGATTCCAAGGCATTATTTTTGCCGTGACTGGCCAAGTCATGGTGAATCAGTGACCTTGGAGGAGGGGACAAGTTAAGGAAGTCAATTCATAATAAGGCTTCAGAGCTATCACACCAAGAACTTTGATAAATGAGATTCAAATTTTTCAAGGCTGTCATAACTGAAGTATGTGACATTTGGTGGGAAGACCTTTGGTCACCCTCACATACATAGACTGCTCTTCCTGTGACGCTCACAGTTGCTTTCCGAGTGTTATAGTCATAAAGCGAGGAAATAGATCCTTCAGCCCACTGAGTCATGTTGATGATCAAGAACCCAATCACAATAATTCAACATTAATCTCTTTCTATTTACCTCACATTCCCCTCAAAGCCTATCTTCCTGCACCCCCCCCCCCACGCACACACCAACAGTTTATCTGCACATGAAGGCCAGTTTATAGTGGCTAATTAATCTACTAGCCCACACATCTTGGGAATATAGGAGGAAATCATTGCAACTCAGAGAAACCCAAACATTCACAGACAGAGCGTCCAAACTCCACAGTCTGCTTTGGGCTGTGGATTGCAGACACTCAGACTAACCTTAGTTTGCCTTACTATGAAACCCTGAAACCGACCGATAAATATACTTCTTGAGTTACCTGGCTGAAGGAACCCAGACCTCCACATCCTTCGGACCAACTTTCTTTAGGTTTGTCAGTTCTGTAGGTGTAAACATTAGAATTCAGATCACCTGCTGTCTCTTGTGAGATCATGAGATTTCTTTCTGCTGTGTTCTATTGTGTAGGGGTTCATACCACTGGGGAACAAACATGAAGAGATGTCCTAACAGGCTCAAATGGAGGAACTTGCAGCTCCCTGTCTTCCACCCGACTCCCTTTTTCCACTGTACAGAGCCTTATTTCTAGAATGCACATCTCATTCGCTGGGGCTTACAGGAGTTGCCTTTCACTCCTCTGCAGCCTCTGTCTGCTCCAAGGCAATTATAACATCTGTCAGTGCTGTGTAGCTTTTATTGGGAGTGTGCCTTGAAATGCTGATGCTCCCTGTTGGTTGTTGTGCAATGTGTATCAGTTAATTGTGCTGAATAGAGTGAAGTTCTCCTGCCAGTAGTCACTCCATTTCTTTTTTTAATACTTCGTTCTTGGGTTAAATCTCCCTTCTGTTGCATTCTGTTGGATTTTGGCCAATTTAATTACTTGTTGCGGCAAACTCGATTTGGCATTGGGTTTAAATCAATTCTGTGTTTGTGCACAAAAAAGTAGTTCAGAAACAATCTCTTTACAGCCATTATCTTTACCTTTTCAGCCTCTTCATAGAATTCGCTGTTAGTCATATAGGAAATTCATTTTGAAGATTTCCCTCTTCATTTCTGATATTTTCCTATTATGCCATGATAATATATTCCATTATTCAGCCTATTTCTCTTTCTGAACACTGTAACCATCTCATTTACTCTCCACCATTCCTCTGCCACTATTCCTGTTATAACAGGTAATACTTCAGCTGAACCTTACCCAAATAATTTAAAATTTTATCCTTGCTGTGACTGCATTAATTTGTTACTCAATTTCCTCCTGACCTTACTTCTGTCTCACATATCTGGATAAGATATTCAAATTCTTCTTGTCATACATTGCAAATCTTAGATAGTAAATCATAAGGCAAGTTAGTTATCTAATATATTGTTATTTATTATTTCTTCATGAATCTGTCATCGATGTCCCTTGCTTGCCCTGTCCTTTCTTTAATTTCTTTTATTGTTGTCATGTTTACAAAATACTTCACTGTTTATATTCTTTGATAACATGCTTTAAAGTTACTTTTTGATTGTCCAATTTTATATTCCTTTTTGTTATTCTCTTTCTTCATTATCTATGTGGATTAATATCTAGTCTTTATTCATCTACTACATTTTCTAGTGGGATATAATTCTTTCAACATGGATCCCATTTTAAATGTTTTGCATTATTGTTCAACATCTTTCTTAATCATTCTCGCCTGGATAAAAATTGTTTATTGACACTTCACTACTTTGGCTATTAGGTTACTGACCTCCTTTTGATCTTAATCATTATTGCTTGCTTACTATTGTCAAGATATTCTCTCTCTACTTCTCATTTATACTTCTTTATTTCCCAATATATGATCTAGGCATCTTCTCGTTGTTGGGCTTTCTTAACTAACACCTATACAAACAGGATCTATCCTGGGCCCAACATATCAATGCAGCTACAAAGAAGGCATGACAGCGGCTCTATTTCATCAGGAGTTTGAGGAGATTTTGCCATGCCATCAGAGATGTTCGCAGATTTTTACAGAGGTACTATGGAGAGAGCGTTCTAACTGGTTGCATCGCCATCTGATATGTGGCAGGGAGCGCTACTGCACAGGATCGAAATAAGCTGCAGTGAGTTGTAAACTTAGCTCCATCATGGCATCCAGGACATCAAGGAGCAATGCCTCAAAATGGCAGCATCCATCATTAAGTGCCCCCATCACCCAGGACATACCCTCTTCTCATTACTACCATCAGGGAGGAGATACAGGAGCCTGAAGATTCTGGAACAGTTTCTTCCCCTCTGCCATCAGATATCTGAATGAACCCATGAACATTACCTCTACTTTTTTTTTAAATTTTTGTACTACACATTAAATTTAACTTTTACTTGTTTATTTATTTACTTACTGGAATTCTGTGGTTCAATGGTTCCACTTAATATCGACGAGTGTATACAATATACAACCTGAATTTCGTACTCTTCACAGACATGCATGAAACAGAAGGAAAGCACCAAAGAATGAATAACAGAAAACAGAACCCCAATGCCCCTTCCCCCTCCCACACTCAAGTAGCATCAACAGCATCAACTTTCCCCCTCCCCCAGCTGCCTCAGTAAAAAAAAAAAAAATCAGCCCCTCCCCACCACCACCCACCATGCAAGGAATAGCAAAGCCCAAAAAAGAGACCGTGATCTGGAGTCCATTAAAGAGCACAGTTCGCTCCAACAGTTTGACATACCACAGGCTATCTCCTTCCCTAACGTGGGAGAGAGAGAGATTGCACCTGCCCCAGTGAGCGGAAGACCAACAGCTCATTATTTTGATGTTTCAGGGGTTTTTTTTTCTATTATTATGCATTTCATTGTACTGCTGCCGCAAAGACATAAAATTTCACAACATATGCTGGTGATATTAAACATGATTATGATTCTGACAGGCATTTCCCAGTATCCTGGGTGATGCCTTTATCTTGCAGTCCGTGCGGAGGTAGTTAAATCTCGTGATCATCATTCCACATTCTGACTCATTTCACATGATTTAGCTTCAGATTTCCTCCACTTCTAAAATGAGATGCAAGCTCAATTGAAACTTTTAAACATCGTCCTGACAGATTTGTGATACATTGCAACGGGGTATAATGCACCAATGAGCCAAATTTTATCAACAAAATTAGGAATAGGAACTTCTTGAATAGCAGCTTCAAAGACTGAATAGTCTATTTCTATTTCACTGTTTTCACAAAAAGGATGGTATAATCAAGATCTGTGTAGGAGCATTTCAAGATCAACTCCAAAATGACAATCTTATGATTGTTAAATAAGCAAAATGCTGTTTTCATTGGATAGAATTCTGAGGTTATTTTAACTGATATTTTATAGCTGACATTCCATAATACTGCCCATTATTCATGAAAATCTACAAATAATATGCTTTGGGGCATTGCTTTATTTTTATACTCCTCCCCACCTCCCACCCACACACAACCCTCACTTAAGGGGTCAACTAATATTCTTCCTCAGCCAATACAATATTGTCCAAGTATTGCGAGGAACATTATTTTGAACACAGGCACATCTTTCTTTCATTCAGCAGACTGAGGGAATTTTTTTGCAATCTTATTATTAATTTTCAGTATTAAGTGAAAGTTGGCAACACTTCCACAGAAACTGTCAGTTCATAATTATTCAACTGGCACAACAGCGCATCATCAAGTATCATTCAGATTTTGACCCAATTGCATGTTTGTGCTGTTTGAAGGAAGAAGCAGCTCACAGCTGTTGAAAATACTATACTGATGCATTGATGCCATACATCACTGGCAGCACAATGCAAATGCCAGTTGTGTCATAAAGTGCATGAAGGAGTTCAGAACTAGAATAATAATTCAGCCAAGGTACCCAAATTGTCAGCGATTCATTCTGAAAAGGTTATCTCAAGGAAATATCTAGGAGAAAGTAGCCGAGTAACAGATCATTTAATCAAACCTAAATTGGAAGTAAGATGAAAGACCATGGAATCTGTTCAGGCAGACAGAAATATTTTAATCCCAATGAGTGTAACTCTGCCTGAAGTGGCCATTTTGTGAGTAATTGGTCTGTGATGTTGAATAAGAATTATTCTGTTTTAATACATCCTGGCGTAATGTCATTTAAGTCTTTTTGCCAGTCTGTCTGTCTGCCTCTGTTTAACTCTCTCTCTATCTATCTATCTCCCTCTGTCTCTCTCACTCTCCTCTCTCTCTCTTCCTCTCTCTCTCTCTTCCTCCCTCTCTCTCTCCCCCCTCTCCTCTCTCTCTCTCCCTGCTTTCCCTTCCTCCCTCTCCCTTCCCCTCTCTCTCTCCACTCTTCAAAAAGGAACGCAGAAAAATACTTTCAAGTAACTGTAAATGTAGAAATCGCTAAGCAACCTGTGTCAATGAAAAATTACTGCAAGATTAAAACAGCTGTTTGATCCATTGAACTCCACGCTGGGTTCAGCAAGACCCATCGACCCATCCTCTCCCAGAGCCCTACTTTCTTTTTCTTTGCATCAATCCGGCCAGTGGCTTTGTGACATCTGATTCTCCCCATAGGATTGGGGAGATCGCCACACTTGCCCAGTACATGTCCATTAA
This sequence comes from Mobula birostris, assembly GCF_030028105.1. Lineage (NCBI taxonomy): Eukaryota > Metazoa > Chordata > Chondrichthyes > Myliobatiformes > Myliobatidae > Mobula > Mobula birostris. The sequence goes on along the minus strand of NC_092391.1, from coordinate 31,201,171 downwards.
AAATGCCACATGTCCTAATCTTTGTACTCAGTGACGGAGCTTTTTAATGCCGTATTAATGACCAAGTGGTTTTGGTTCGGTCAATGAACAAGTTAATGTATTAAATCATCTTTCCATGTAGTGTAATACTGAGGGAGATTATGATTAAAGTCAAATATGAACTTTTAGCTTTTGCTTTCTAGTTCTTTTTTCACTGCTGGAGATGATCTTTCTTCAAATCCATTGTCATTGAATATGTCTATTCCAATTTATCATCCTACTTAGTCTTTGTTCCTTTGTTTGTCTTAAATCTCATTAGTTCAAGGAATACTCAATTGGTGCCTGCTTCCCTTGTTATCATCCCACACTTGGAATCATGTACCATACATTTGGCTATATCCATTCATTCACACTCTATCCTGTCTGTGCAACCTTTTTTTTGTAATCTCTCAAACACCATGAAGTGGTTGCTACAATTTATTTTTTGGGGCACTTACACTGGTCATCTGAACAGATGGACACTTCTTGTGATCAAGTATAGTAAATCAAATACAACTTAACCAACATCAGTGAGAGAAGCAGTTACAGGTAACATCGATCTTCACTATAATTTCACATAATAAAAAGTTTTCTTTCATGTTATCATGAACACCTTGCTTATCACCTTATTTTTGCATGTGGTCTTTTTCAGCAGATCAGTGCTTCCCACCAACAGTTCTGAATTGTCTCACTGCTTATTTCTCGGCACCTATCAATGACAAAAATCGCTGCTTTTTGAATGCAAATACATGCAACTGATGCTATTTTAATACCATTCGCTCAGAATATGGTGCTGCATCTTACAGCTATGCAAGTGCGCGCAACTGGTGCTAGTTAGAAACTAATTAAGCAGTATAGTGTCCAAAATAAATGATGAGGATCTGTCCATTTTCTGGATTTGTTTTTCTTCCTTAAACTTCGTCCCAAATAAGCAGCTGTCCTGATTAACTGATGGCCCATTTAACTGGAATGCACTGTATATTGCTGGTAAGGGATTGTTATTGGTTAGAAAAAAAAGTTTTAGTTCAGGAAATTAGAGTTTAGTTTTACTTATTTTTATCAGAACTTAAAAATTAAAGGCCTGTTTATGAAGTATTTTGTCATATTTCTGCCCTCAAACGAAGACATGAGTTTGGTCATTGGTAACTATTTTATTATCACATGTACCAAGATACAGTGAAAAGCTTGTCATGCTATTCTTACCTATCAGATGACGATACAGTGCATTGAGGTAGTGCAAGTTAAAACGGTAATAATGAAGAATAGAGCATAACAGCTACAGAAAAAACTGCAGTGCAGGGAAATAATGAGGTGCAAAAACATAACAAGGTGGGTTATGAGATCAAAAGTCCAACTATTGTCTAGGTTTCATTCCCACAGGTGGAATATTCAATTCAATTCAATTCACTTCAATTCAAGTTTAATTGTCATTCAACCCTACGTGAATACCCATGAATATAGCCAATGAGACAGCTTTACTCCGGATCCAATGTGAAAAATGCAGTACCAACAGTTACACACAGCACAAAGCACGCTTAGCACATGCAAGATAACAAGCACAATAAAATACAGCAACAAATAAAATACAGCCTTGCAAAAAAACAGTCCTGACCCTGAGTGTATGAATGCTACAGGAATCTGCAGTCGACCACAATTGAATGCATTTGGAATAGAGAGCTCGTATGAATAATGGTAATCTATTTGATTGCTGTAAACACTCCCCTGATTCTCTTAAATCCTTGAAATGTTCCATCCTTACTTGGTCAGGTTTGTATATGATTCCGGGCCCACCAATGTCATTGACTTTTAACCACTATCTAAAATGGTCCATAAAATGGTTCTCAGGGCAATCAGGAAAAGACAGTAAACACTTGCCTTGATATCAAAACACCCGGCAAACTTAAAATATATCCACCTGTTTAGACCACGAACTAGCCTTTGGTGTGCTTTCAACTTGACAAATAAAGAATGGAAGAATTCATTCTTCTTTGTTCTATGGTCTGATGAAACTAAAATTGAGCTTTTTGGCCATCAGACTAAACACTGCACATCATCAAAGACACGTCATCCCTACCGTGAAGCATGGTGATGGCCGCATCATGCTGTGAGGATTCTTCACTGCAGCAGGCCTTGGAAGGCTTGTGAAGATAAAGAGTAAAATGAATGCAGCAAAATACAGGAAAAACCTGACGCAGTCTGCAGGAGAACTGAGACATGGGAAAAGATTTGTTTTCCAGCAAGACAATGATCCCAAACATAAAGCCAAAGTTACACAGGAATGGCTTAAAAACAACAAAGTTAATGTCCTGGAGCAGCCAAGTCAGAGTCCTGACATCAATCCAATAGAGTATTTGTGTCTGGACTTGAAAAGGCTTGATCCCTGACGATCCCTATGCAGTCTGACAGAGCTTGAGCAGTTTTGTAAAAAATGGGGAAACATTGCAGTATCCAGATGTGCAAAGTTGATAGAGACCTATCCACACAGACTCAAGGCTGTAATTGCTGCCAAAAGTGCATCTACTAAATCCTGACATGAGTGGGGGGGAGTAATTATGCAATCAATTATTTTGTGTTTAATAGTTCTAATAAATTGAGACCAATTTGTAGAAACTGTGACACAAAAGGGTCTTCTGTTGATTAGTGGCAACAAAGCCAAATTAAATCTATTGTGATTCAATTTTGTAAACAATGAAACACAAAAACTTCCAGGGGACCGGGGAATGGATACTTTTTATAGGCACTGTATTACTTATTGTAATTAATAGATTTTTATTATTGTGTATTGCAATGTACTGTTGCCGCAAAACAATAAATTTCACAACACACGCTGGTGATAGTGAACCGGATCCTTATTCTGATTTCCAAAATCCAGCAATTGCATCCTATTTGCAGAGGAGTAGGCAACGTTATGGGAATTTCCACATATTTTGGCTACCAAGTTCCAAAATAAAAATAAAGTTGACCAAAATACTGCAAAAAATGGCACCGTTGTTATCGCTGCGTCTTTGAGGTGCAGCTGTGTTGAATATCAGGCAAGGAGGAGATGTTATTACTGACCCTTGCTGACTGTAGTCTCCCAATATGGAAGTCAAGCATCCAGTTGCTATATGACCATACATTTTCATTCCCTACACTCTTAGTAGAGGTTCACAGCTTCAAACGTACATCACATTTTTATACCTTTAAGATTCCTTACAGTAGTTTCAATAGTTACAAAAACATAATTTACTTCAGTACTTTGGGTTGTCAATGCTTCCTTTAAATTGCATATCTACAGTGGGAGACACTTCTGAATATTCAAGTACATTTGCTGGTTGAAAACTTCCCTGAAATTATTTAGAATGGTGTGAATCACTTAAACTCATTCTTGCCTGGCTTGATGCAAGCCTGTTAACGCAACCCCATTGTCTTAACGTTTGGCTTATACATATGCAAACATCTCATGGTCACCATTTTCCAACCATATATCTTAGTCTGTGGGCTTTTTACCTCAGTTTACTGCTTACAATTTACAATGAAATCTGAAGACTGCTCTTTGCTTGAATTAATATCTCCAGAATACTCCCTCCTCTTGGCACCTGGACCAAAACCTGTCCCAGGAAGGCCAAACATTAAAGAGAATCTAATTAAATGGAGCAGCAAAAATGTCCTTCACTTTGAATCCCTTCCCCAATTACTAACCTATCATATCCCGGTGTGCATCTATATCTACACTATCATTCCTAACGGGCTATCTACAAGACTAAGTAGAGATGGCAATAAAACACTCCAAAAATTTGATCTTATCCTCTTCTTGCATACTTTTGTACTCTCAGTGCCAGCCAGTCTTGAAAGTGCAGCTTTGTCATTTGTGTGTTGCTGCCTCTTTCCCTGCTGACCCTTTGTAGTTTATCTCTGCTTATCTTCCCTCCTTCATTATCTGACAACTCAAACTAAGCAGTGGCTATGTCCTCATTATGTCGTCATTGTCCACGGGAATGGTACCGGAGGATTGGAGGGAGGTGAATGTTGTCCCCTTGTTCAAAAAAGGTAGTAGGGATAGTCCGGGTAATTATAGACCAATGAGCCTTACGTCTGTGGTGGGAAAGCTGTCGGAAAAGATTCTTAGAGATAGGATCTATAGGCATTTAGAGAATCATGGTCTGATCAGGGACAGGCAGCATGGGAGTTTGTGAAGGGCAGATCGTGTCTAACAAGCCTGATAGAGTTCTTTGAGGAGGTGACCAGGCATATAGATGAGGGTAGTGCAGTGGATGTGATCTATATGGGTTTTAGTAAGGCATTTGACAAGGTTCCACATGGTAGGCTTCTTCAGAAAGTTAGAAAGCATGGGATCCAGGGAAGTTTGGCCAGGTGGATTCAGAATGGGCTTGCCTGCAGAAGGCAGAGGGTGGTGGTGGAGGGAGTACATTCAGGGAGGATTGTGACTAGTGGTGTCCCACAAGGATCTGTTCTGGGACCTCTACTTTTCGTGATTTTTATTAACGACCTGGATGTAGGGGTAGAAAGGTGGGTTGGCAAGTTTACAGATGACACAAAGGTTGGTGGTGTTGTAGGTAGTGTAGAGGATTGTCAGAGATTGCAGAGAGACATTGATAGGATGCAGAAGTGGTCTGAGAAGTGGCAGATGGAGTTCAACCCGGAAAAATGTGAGGTGGTACACTTTGGAAGGACAAACTCCAAGGCAGAGTACAAAGTAAATGGCAGGATACTTGGTAGTGTGGAGGAACAGAGGGTTCTGGGGGTACATGTCCGCAGATCCCTGAAAGTTGCCTCACAGGTGGATAGGGTAGTTAAGAAAGTTTATGGGGTGTTAGCTTTCATAAGTTGAGGGATAGGGTTTAAGAGTCACGATGTAATGATGCAGCTCTGTAAAACTCTGGTTAGGCCACACTTGGAGTACTGTGTCCAGTTCTGGTCACCTCACTATAGGAAGGATGTGGAAGCATTGGAAAGGGTACAGAGGAGATTTACCAGGATGCTGCCTAGTTTAGAAAGTATGCATTATGATCAGAGATTAAGGGAGCTAGGGCTTTACTCTTTGGAGAGAAGGAGGATGAGAGGAGACATGATAGAGGTGTACAAGATAATAAGAGGAATAGATAGAGTAGATAGCCAGTGCCTCTTCCCCAGGGCACCACTGCTCAATACAAGAGGACACGGCTTTAAGGTAAGGGGTGGGAAGTTCAAGGGGGATATTAGAGGAAGGTTTTTTACTCAGAGAGTGGTTGGTGCGTGGAATGCACTGCCTGAGTCAGTGGTGGAGGCAGATACATTAGTGAAGTTTAAGAGACTACTAGACAGGTATATGGAGGAATTTAAGATGGGGGCTTATATGGGAGGCAGGGTTTGAGGATCAGCACAACATTGTGGGCCGAAGGGCCAGTACTGTGCTGTACTATTCTATGTTCTATCAGTAATTACTCTATGGGCATGATGACAGGAAGGTAACTGTTTCAGGTTCACAGGCAACAGTTCCCACTCAAAGGGCCCAGCTCATTTGTGCTCACTCCCATTCAAGCTAGGGAGGTTGCCTTCACATAACTCTGGAATACTCCCTAACAGTCAGAACAGTTCTTAAGGTCTAGGTTGCCCTATATATATTTTTTTTTAAATTACCTTCTTTATATTTAGTTTACATGTGACTCCTCAATGTGTACTAAATGTGTATGTATGACAGACTACAGTAAAACAAAATAGATAGAGACACTCACAGACTGTTTTCTTTGAAGAAGAGATGACTAAGAAGAGATTTGATAGAAGTTTATGTACACTTGGAGATCTGTACAGAGTAAATAGTGAAAAATGTTCCCTATAGTGGAGGTGTTAAAGATAAAATACCACAGTTATAAAACAAGGGAGAAGAATTAAGTGTAGCATGAGGAAAATGAGGAAATTTTATTTTTTTATATATATAAATGGTAGAAAGGGGAAAAAATGCAAGACTAAGAACATGGGCCAGTAGACAGAGCTAGGGAATTACCCTGATAGAGAACCAACATAATTATGATGGGTGAGGGTCTGAATGACCTGTGGTGAAACCATTCCATGATTCCAATGCAACTTAGATCACTTAAATTTAAGGCTATCTGCCCATAATAAATTAATCTCATTATTTTTGGTATATTTTCTGTATATCTTTTATTTAAAATGCAGCATTAAGTTCACTCCCTCGCCATTGTTACTGTACTCCGTTCGGTTCATTCAACATATCAGTGGATGTGGTTAAAAGCTGCATTCTAAAACTAACGAATGATGAAAGAACTGTGCAGGCACAATGGAGAGAGCTGGAGAGGGAGACTATAAATTGCAATCAGGAATTTACAAATACAGGAATTTTGAATATATGTACAGCTGACCATTTAGTAAGGATGTTTTCTAATCAATTAATAAAAATGTGGATTATCACACATTTATCAGTGACTTTTGAACAGAAAGGGAGTTTAAAACCATTTGTCCTACAGGCAAAGTCAAATACCTAAGACATGAACAATAATAGTTCAAGTTAAAGTTACAGGTTCAAGTTTAATTATCATTCAACCGTGCATGAATATAGCGAAACAAAAGTGTTCTTCTGGGACCAAAGTGCAAATCATTTTTCCAACAGCTTACAATACACACATAACACATAGCATAAATAGCATGTATGGCTACAATTTCAGAAAAAAAACATGCAGTCACAAAGAGAAAAAAACTAAAAATATAATATATGTTCCTGTGTGGCATGACTAGATCTATGGTAAGTTGTCCTGATCCAGCTTGTTCTTCCACTGAGTAAACACTGGAGCCAGCACCAAGTGAACACCAGAGGGCAGCACTACCTAGACCTAGTCTCTCCAAACCAAGGTAACTCAGCTGCCCTACCATCGGTCTCACCAATGAACCAGGCTTGCAGTTTTCTACATAACCAATGTCCAACAGGGTCTTGCGATCACAAGGAAGACATCCCAGACAAACAGTCACTCTGCTTGTTGGGTCGCACACCTTCTTGGCACAATGATGCGCAGCAGGTCCAGCAGACAACACGACAATGGTACGCAATAAGTCCAGCTCTATCGCTATCGCGCAATTCACCGATGGAGTAGTCCTGCGGTACTTGATGTTCTTCGTATCCAACAGTGACTTTCAATCATAAAAAAGACTTACAAGCTGAACCTTTGATTGGACCCGGAGTGGCTGCTGCTTCTGAGTGTGCCGCCATCTTATCAGGGAAAACTTCATACAAGATAGTCTTCTTGAAAGAAATGAAGATAATGCCTAAATGTACTTCACGATTTATTTCCGAGTCACACAGATCATAGCAAACGATTGGTCACATCTATCATCGGGGTGGACATCGTGCGCAAGTAAGTTGCATTAAAAGTAGTTTTTAAAGATTAAAGTAAAAATAATTTTCCCCAGTACTTCAGCAACACGCTCTGAGAAAGTTAAATACTGCACCAGTGAATTGGCTCCAGCACAGGGAGAATCAACATGGTGGGGACAGTTACCTGAAGGGCAGGGGTCTCAATTTCAACGTTGTCTTTCTGAGACCCATTTTCTTGGTAAAGCAACAAAAAGTTTCTTTCTGTGATGCGTCCAACACAATTCACTTACTGAAAGAAATTAGATTGCTTCAGCTTGCTGTCTGCGAGCTGATTGTCAAAATGAGTAGACAATCAATGCTGCCAGGAGAAGGAAATTACAGGGAGATTTCAGTGAATGCTTTGACTCAGAAGCTGAAGATTACAAGTATGCTTACTTTCACGCTGTGGAATAAAATGGCTTGTGCTGCGCTTAGATTAGAGGCTGTTACATCTTCAGCACTGAGATGCGAGGCATGGGCTCAATCAGCTGCTAAACTTATTCTCAAGCATTTTGTGAAAATCAACAAAAGCCCCAAACTGCACTTAAACAATATTTATTTGCCCTTGCTGGTGGTTTTGTTTTTAAATTGCCTATGAATTCTGCAGGGGTGCCAGTAACTTTGATATTACTGTCGGACGGTGGGCCAAAAAATAATCGCTGTTCGCCCCTGGTTTAATGCTATTGCCTTTGAATCATTTTAAAGCCAATTATTAACAGCTTGATTTTGAAGTTATGCATTTTTGAAAGAAAAAAATCCACAGGTTCTCTTTCACAAAGGACTAATTTGTGCAGTGGACGTGAACGCTGTCCTTCTATTTTGTAGATTTGATTTCTAAACCCATTGAAAGTAATTGGATGAACAACTTCCCTCTGGCAGTGAAAGTGTGGTTTTTGCAGCCACAATGCAGTTCCAATTGAGTAGAGGCTCATAATAAGAACACTCTAGATAGACTTCTCTTCATTAACTTCGAGGTTCTACTAGCTTAATGTTTATGCTATTATCAGCCCTCAACCATGAGCCAGAATTCAGCAGATAATGTCATGGTTGGGTATTTCTGAACAGCTATCAAACTGACTAGATTGGCATGCCTTAATCTTTTTTCCCCAATGGGGATTTTTGCAATGATGACAAAGTCCTGGCAGACAAATTATTTTCCATCTCATAGATGCATTGTCTCTGATTAAAACATCCTATGGTCTCTATGCTTATGCACTAATAGGTGGAATTGTTCACTGTGTCTGCTATGACCAGTACGACCACTTTGATCCTTCAGATCAAAATGAACTTTGTGTGATTTTTTTTTCTCTGATTGTACTCTTTCTTGTAAAATGTGTGTATAATTTATTACATTTATATTTCTCTTGCTAATTCTGCTACATGATGCTCCGTGCCTGTGATGCTGCTGTAAGTAGGTTTTCCATTGTACTTGTGCATATGACAATAAACTCGACTTTAATTTTAATTCATCAAGTTAACCCTGACAGACTTTGAGGATTTATTCTTTGATTTGGGGATTTTTTTTAAATTGTTTGAGAACTGAGTTGGTCAACTGAAAACTATCTTTTTTACTTTGATGACTACGTGAAGATATACGAAACCAAGACTGCTAAATGTAATTAGGTTACAAATCAGACAAGACTGGAGTGAATGAAACACCGAACTGCCTGTCTTCCTAACAGCTGTCGTTGATTTTGAATAAGTGACGACAACTCCGGTCTTTTTTACTGCTTTTTGCCAACTCTGGTGCCTTGTCAATTTCTAGGTGGAATTATTCAAAAAACAGATACAATTTTATCAGATTGCATTCTGCAAGGAATGAAAATGTTTAAAGAAAGAAATAAAGCTGAAGTGTAGAAGAGATTGAATTGTTATAATCACAGAAATGTATGCCAGAGAAAGAGGCTATTCAGTCCAATCTGTCCATCCAAACAAAAATAACATTTCTCTCACTACTTTCACACCACAGTCTTTGAACCATATGTGTGTGTGTTCATCCATCGTCGATGTCGATGGGGACCTCGACACCATTATGTTGGTGTCGAGACTAGCACATGATTTGGATTTAAGCAAGGGAGAGTTGCGCAGCATCAACCTCACTCTCTCTTCCCAATTCCCACCTGGATCCAGTAGCAAGACAGAGTCAAGACGGCTGGAGATGGGACTAGGCACAGTGGATGACCAGGATGTCTTCTGTGTCTTGTCGTGCTCTACACGTTCCACGACGCTTGCAGAGACTGCCTTCTTGGCCGTTGGACCTTCCATTGGTCTCGTCCACTCAATCTGACGGAGTCTGTCTTCACATGCTGGGATAGACAGCTCCCTATCTCACCGAGGGTTTGAGACCCATCGGCTACCCTCATCTGGTTTAGCTGGCTTGTCGAAGCCATTGCCCGGGGTGTGGCCGCTGTCGCATGCAAGCAGCTACAGGGAGCCACAGGTGAGAGCTGAATGCCAGGTGGGGACCAAAGGTGGGCTAACCGCCTTGAAGAGGACGCAACATGTTCCCCCACCAGAGGTGCTACCACTCCCTGACACCCCATACACCCCCTTTGAACCATAACACAGCAATTTGACAGCTCTTGAAGTAACCATTCAGGGACTTGTTAAATATGGTGAGGGATTCTGCTGCCATTAGCCTTTCATGTTAATACAGCCATGGAGGAGATACAGGAGCCTGAAGACTCACACTCAATAATTCAGAAACAACTTCTTCTTCTCCGCCAACAGTTTTAAATGGTCTATGAACACATTGATATTCCTTTTTCTTTTGCTCTATTTATTTATTTTGTAATTGACCGTAATGTTATTTCTTTGCACTGAACTGCTGCCAGCAAGCAACGAAATTCATGTCATGGAAGACAGTGATAATAAAGCTGATTCTGTTTCAGTGATAATAAAGCTGATTTGGCCTGCACTGTCTGTGCGGAACTGAATTCAACTCCTCTGCCTGTACATGATCCATATCTCTCCATTCTTTGCACGTTCATGTGCTATGTAAAAACCTTTATCATATCTTCTTCTGCTACACTTATTGCTACAGAACTTTACAGCAAAGGAGGTGGCCATTTCTCAAGAAGAAAAAGAATGAGGTGGGGAGTGGGAGATAAGGGCAAGAACGTCATCTTGCGAGCAATTGGATACTAGATGCTCATATAGGCACATACATATCAGAACAGAACAGGAAACAATGCAGCACAGGATCAAGCCATTTGGCTTGATGTTGTGCTGAACTAATTAAACTAGTAATTAAAAATCTCACTAAATTAATCCTTTTGCATACAAAATATCCATATCCCTTCATTTTCTGCACATTTAAACAGCTCTATCATATTTCCCTCTATTACCACCACTGGCAATGTATTCCAGGCACCCACCAGTCTCTCTGTAAAACAACTTGCTCTGCACTTCTCCTCTGAATTTACCCACATTCATGTTCTCTCATATAAGACATTCAACTTGGCAAAAAATTAAAATACCAACTGTCTCATCTGTCATTTCCTCTCAGAATTTCATAGTGTCCCCTCAGTCTCCCCTCAGCCTCTGCTGGTCCAGAGAAAATAACCAAAATCTGTCCAATCTCTCCTAGTCATCTGTTTACAGGGAAGATATGGAAACTTTGGAGAGGGCGCAGAGGATATTTAACAGGACTGCAGCCTGGATTAGAGAGCATGCACTAGAGAGCTGCACACGTCAGAGAGTTGTCCCCAGAACATTCGCAAGTGAAGTGTTGACTCACATAAAAGAAATGCTTGGGGCCCTGAATGGAAGTGAGGGAGTAGGTAAATGGGGGGAGGTGTGTAGCACTTTGGCCACCTGCAAGAATAAGTGTGGGGAGGAATGAGTGGACAGAAGAATCACAGAGGGAGTGATCCCTGCGGATCACTAGAACTGAATGTAATACTTCAGATGCAGCCTAACCACAGTTCATTAAACTTCCTGATTCAATGGCTTGACTAATAAAAGCAAACATACCACATGCCTCCTTTACCACCACATCAGTTCAGGAAGCTGTGGACTTGGACCTCAGGATCCCTCTGTGCATCACCACTGTTAACAGTTCTGCCATTATTTGTATACTTCTGAATAATGATAGTAAACCCACAGACTTCAATTTCACAAACATAATGCAGACCCACAGAATAAACACTAAAGTATTTACTTGGATTTAATGTCTTCACATTTTTACATTAACCTAAAGGAACTGCGATCCTTGTGATCTGGAAGCTGGTTGTGTACTGTATGGCCTCCAATCTATTTATGCCAACAACTGTATCTGAGAAACAGTGAGGCACCAGAGTAACAAGGGTTTTCAGCTGGAAGCACTGGTCTTTTGGATTGTTCTGAGCATGAGGTCACCAATCTGGTTCATCGTCAGATGTGGAAAAAACATCGGCATCATCAGTCGACGTTTCAGGCCGAGACCCTTCATCCTGACGAAGGGTCTCGGCCCGAAACGTCAACTGTACCTCTTCCTAGAGATGTTGCTTGGCCTGCTGTGTTCACCAGCAACTTTGATGTGTGTTGCTTGAATTTCCAGCATCTGCAGAATTCCTCATGTTGGTATCATCAGTGTGGCACTCCATCATCAACACCACTCTAGACCAGAGGTTCCCAACCTGTTATATGTCTTGGACCAGTACCAGTTAAGCAAGGGGACCATGGACCCCAGGGTGGGAACCCTTGACCTAGACTCTAGGTTCAGATTATGTTCTCACGTTGTGGAGTGCAGTCAAGCTCAATCTTCAGATGTATTAAGTTGAGTATGTCAGTAACTTAGCTCAGCATTAACGGTGCACCTGGGATAAACTAAGCAGAATCTCCTTCTTCATGTTTTCTAGATTAATTGTCTTCAAAGAAGCAGATTCGCTGGAGTTTTTTTTTCCCTCTCCAATTAGAAACATTATCAAAAAAAACTTGGCTTTTGTTCAAGTTACCTTGTACTCATCAAAAGCTCTTTCTAGCTCTTTGAGGAGTTCCTGGAACTGCCTGCTGTAAAAACTATATAATTTTATATTTCATATATCTCCTTAAGGCTGTGAAGCATCTGTTCAGCCTGCCAAGCCCTTGCTGCCTGACTATTCTATCCTATTCTCCACTCTTTTTGTCCATAACCCATTCTTCCTTCCTGTATCATTGATGGTGCACTCATCTGCATCTCCTCCATTTCCTGAACATCTGCGCTCATCCCACCTTCCTACTGCCTTAACAGTATTAGAGTTCCTTTTGTGCTTACCTACCACCCCATGAGGCTCTGCATCCAACACTTCATTCTCTACAACTTCTGCCATCTCCAAAGGGATCCTACCACCAAACATATCTTAACCTCCCTTCCTTTCCGCTTTCCGCTTTCCGCATGGATCACTCCCTCTGTGATTCCTTTGTCCACTCATCCCTCCCCACTAATCTCCCTTCCCACTCTTATTCTTGCAGGTGGCCAAAGTGCTACACCCCTCCCCCCATTTACCTTCTCCCTCATGTCCATTCAGGGTCCCAACCATTTCTTCTATGTGAGTCAACACTTCACTTGTGAATCTCCTGGGGACAACTATTGTGTGCTGTGCTCTCAACTTGGCCTTGTAAACACTAGGGAGACTCATCGTGAATTACGAGAACACTTCATCGAGCAGCTCCGCTTCATCTGCCGAAAGCAAAACTTCCCAGTGGCCAAACATTTTAATTCCAATTCACATTCCTGTTCCAACATGTTGTTCCATGGCCTCCTCTTGTGCCACAATGAGACCACCCACATGATGGATGAGCAACTTCTTATATTCTATCTGTGTAGCCTCCAACCTGATGGTATGAATATTGATTTCTCTTGCAGGTAAAAAAAAATCCATCTCCCTCCCTTCTTCTTGCATTCCATACTTTGACCTCTTATCTTTTCTCACCTGCTTATCACCTCCCCTGGGTCCCCTCTTCTTTCCCTTTCTCCTATGGTCCACTCTCATCTCCCATCAGATGCCTTCCTCCCCAGTCTTTTACCTTTCGCACTCACCTGGCTTCACCTAGCACCTTCTAGCTATCCTCCTTCATCTCCATCTTATTCTGGCATCTTCTTTCCTTTCCTGTCCTGAAGAAGGGTCTCAGTCCAAAACATTGATGGTTTATTAATTTCCATAGATGCTACCTGACATGCCGAGTTCCTCCAACATTTCGTATGTGTTGCTTTGTATTTCCAGCATCTGCAGAATTTCTTGTGTTTACAATTTGCTCCCACATTCTTATTAGTTCTACCACTCACTCACATGCTAAGGGTCATATATATTAGACAATTAACTCTCCAGCCCCCTTGATAGGGCAACATTTAATCTGTAATTCTCGTAAAATGGAAGTGGTGTGTTCACAGCATAATCCCAAATCCAGTTATTGAGCTTAGTAAATTGAGTCTGAGGGATAGCTGTCCATGCACACCTCTGGCAAAATTTCCCGGGAATCTTCCCACAATGGAAACTTGTAGTCCAGAGCTGTCTTGAGAAAACTGTGATCCCATAACTAGTGATGGAGTTCAACAAGCCATGAAGGTTCATATTAGATAAAGGAGCTCCTGGTTTAGTTGGCTGTCAAGGTTATCAAAGGCACTAAATATCTCTGGAATTCAAAAATATTCAGAAACTTTCAGATCTGCTAAAAATATTAATATTTTTAATTACAAAAGTACATCAAGTACTTTGTATTTTGGGTATTTAAAAATATAAATGTGCTTTTTCTTAAATAGCATTTGACACTTAGGTGACTGCTGGACACCTCCTACCCCATCCATAGAAGAACCTGCAATTCCCATATTGGCCCAGTCTGGCATCTGAGAATCCACACAACTGGGGGGGAAGCAAGTCATCCTCATTCTGGAAGATTTCTTCAGATAGTAAATCATGCTTGAATGATTGAGTTAATCTCGTTATACTTTTATCTTGATCAAGCCTATCCAGACTTGGAGACTCAAGGAAAAAGATTACAGTGTTTGTTTTATTGGGTGAAGTTATCTAAAAATGCTAATTAAATAACTTCATGGTATTTTAATTTTCTGCAATATTGAATTTAAGATTCTAGCCCATCATTTCTCATTGAGCAATATGGAATAAAACCAAATAAAATTTGACTTTGGAGAGATGCTAATGGTGTAGATTTTTTGATAGGATTGTTTCAGAAGCCAGGGGATCGTTTTGGTTATGTATGGACCATATATTTTAATGAGATCAGAGTGCAGCTGCAGTGGTGCATAAATCCTAAAGTTATGATGTAGAGAAATTTGATAACGCTTGTTGCTGATTTGTTGACCACTGATCATTGGCTGTTGTTGTTACTATCCAGTATTATCAACAGGGACGACTGGGACCCATTGTGAGATCAAATGCTTTGAATTTAAAAATATATTCTCGTTTGAAAACATTTGATGCTATTGAAAAGCTGTTTTGCTTTGCATTCAACTGTAAAATATTGCCATTCTGCAATATTGAGAATGTGGGGTGACAGAAATTCTGTCTGTTAGCAAAGCAGTTCTGCCATGCTTGACCATAGGGCCATAAGACATAGGAGAAGAGTTGGGCCATTTGCCCATCAAGCCTACTCTGCCATTCAATCATGGCTGATCATTTTTTCCCCTCCTTAGCCCCATTCTCTGCCTTCTCCCCATAACCTTTAATGCCGTGGCCTATCAGGAACCTCTGCCTTAAAAACTTCCAATGACCTGGCCTCCACAGCTGCCTATGGTAACAGATTCCACAAATTCACCACCCTCTGGCTAAAGAAATTACTCTGCATCTCTGTTTTAAATGGATGCCCCTCTATCCTGAGGCTGTACCCTCTTGACCTATACTCCCCCACCATGGGAAACATCCTTTCCACCTCTACCCTGTCTAGGCCTTTCAATATTTGAAAGGTTGAATGAGATTACCCCCATCCTTCTAAATTCCAGCAAGTACAGACTCAGAGCCATTAAATGTTCCTCATATGATAACCCTTTCATTCCTGGAAACATCCTTTTGAATTCTCTCTGAACCCTCTCAAATGCCAGCACATCTTTCTTTTAGATGAGGAGCCCAAAACTGTTCACAATACTCAAGGTGAGGCCTTACTAGTGCCTTATAAATCTTTAGCATCACATCCCTGCTCTTGTATTCAAGAGCTCTTGATGTAAATGTTAACATTACATTTGCCTTCCTCACCACCAATTCAACCTGCAAGTTAACCTTTAGGGTGTTCTGCACAAGGACTCCTAAGTCCCTTTGCATCTCAGATTTTTGGATTTTCTCCCCATTTAGAAAATAGTTCGAACATTTATTTCTACTACCAAAGTGCACGACCATGCATTTTGCAGCATTGTATTTCATTTGCCACATTCACCTAATCTGTCTAAGTCCTCCTGCAGTCTACCTGTTTTCTCAACACTTCCTGCTCCTCCACCAGTCTTCATGTCATCTGCAAAATTGGCAACAAAGCCATCTATTCCATCATCTAAATCATTGATATATAGCATAAAAAGAAGTAGTCCCAACACTGACCCCTGCGGAACACTGCCGATCACTGGCAGCCAACCAGAAAAGGGTCCTTTTATCCCCACTCGCTGCCTTTTACCAATCAACCAATGCTCTCACCATGCCAGTAATTTTACTGTAATGCCATGGGCTCATAACCTTGTCAAAGGCCTTCTGAAAGTCCAAATATACAACATCCACTATATCCCTTTTATCCATCCTACTTGTAATCTCCTCAAAGAATTCCAACAGGTTCGTCAGGCAAGATTTTCCATTAAGGAAACCATACAGACATTGTTCCATCTTATCCTTTGTCACCAAGTACTCCATAGCCTCATCCTTAACAATTGACTCTAACATCTCCCAACCACTGAAGTCAGGCTTGCTCAAAATGCAGTTTGAATAGTTCAAACAAAAGTTGGCTCAGCCAGCTAAGGATGATGCTTTTTATTGTTCTCAGCAAATGCATTTCCTATCTGTGGCGGGACTGAGGAATCCAGGTCTGACAGATCATGCCCGACCCAATTTTGGCCAATAAGATATCAATTTGTATATTTTTTAACTGTCAATAGATTTTTACTCCTTTTCTTTCCTATTTTTGTAACTAGAAAAGGAAAACATTTAAATGCTTAAAAAAAGCATGTTTATTTCATTATTCCCCTCTCCCCAATTATATTTCTCCAGTTAATTTTCAGCAGTGTTCTGGCAGTTTGACTAATTCCAGACATTTCAGACAAAACTGAAGGTTTGCAACATTTTCCATAGCCAGGGCGGATACCGCTGATAAGGCCGTAGAATCAAGTTAGATTTGATAAATCCTGGATTGAGGGAAAATAAGACTTTGAGATCTGAAAATTAGGCTGTGCAATGTGCAATGTTGCAGACATTTCTGAATGAGTTAAAGGCCATACCTTATAAGGAATGGACTTTGTAGTGTGAGAATTTTGTGTACCCAGCACTCTTTTCCAATGGCACAATTTCAGAATTAGTTTTTGGTGGTACTTTTAGTCAAGCAGAGTGAGAATTAAGTTATACAGATAAAGGCCCATATTGGCCATTCATAATTGTTACACGGTGATGGTATTGGATTTGTTAACTGCAAATTTCTAAGTTCAAATGAAGACCGTAAGCCCTATCGGGTATAAATAGCTATGAGTACTATCACTAAATGGAGGTTATACTGTAACTACCTAATCTTCAAAGACTAATTCTCTTCCCTATTTTCCACAGTGAGCTTAGCTGTCAAAACTCACTATTTCAGCTCTGAGCTCCATCTCCCTACCAAAGAGTAGAAAGATAACAAAGTAGTTTAAAATACAGTCCATTTGTAATCAGTGATACACTTTTAAAACTCAAGAGGATTTCTATCTTGTAGAAGATTTACAAATTACAAACTACTTCTGAAACACAAAGGATTTCCAAAATACTGTACAATTCCTACAAGCTAAAAAGACATGCCAATAATACAGATGAACCAGTCATTCATCGCAGAAATTGAAGGCAGTGGAATGGACAATATTTTATTCCACATTTCTTTCATGCTTCTTAATGTTCCTAACCTTATTGCTAATAAATCTGAACTGCTCTCTACATTTATAGAGTTTCTTTGCCACTTCTGTGACTTCACATACATGTGATATTGCTTCAGATACATTTAATGCAAACAGACTAAAAGCTTCTTAGAGACAGAGATCTCAGGTACCTACAATTAATGCTGTGAAGATAACTTCCCTGAATTCATAAACCCTCCCACTTATTAGTCGATCAGTTATTGATGTGTAAAGTGATTGTCTCCATATGGTCTGCAAGCTTCCTTGAACTAGAATTGTCCGATTGAAACAAGCTAAATTAAATAACCCATTGTCTTATACTCCATCTTGTCAGCAGTTAGAAAGGTGCCATGGCCAGCATTCTGTGCTATAAGCAATGTGTCTGTTTGTAAAGCTGTATTTTTTAACTTCAAGCTGATTACTATTTTCCATTTGGATTTAGAACTGAAAACTGGCTCCCACTTATGTCAGATGATAAGCAATTAATATTAGTTATTATGAACAATGAGTATTGCTAAACAATTAATATTAGAATATTTATTGTAAGTTTAATTTACAACTATTTTTATCTTTACAAGTGGCAGCTGCTGTGCTTAGAAGGCTAAACTTGGAAAAAAATAAGAGGCCCCTGGCCAAGGAAGCAAATATCCATCACAATGTTAATTCCACGTAACAGCAGTTGGTTTGTAGCCCTCTATATACCTACATTTCAAATGCTTGCGTAGATACTACTTAAAGATTGTTCTGATCTCCATACTTTATGCAGTGCATTCCAGGTTTCAATCGTGCTCTGGGTGGAAAAACTCTTCCTTAGATCCCCTTTAAAACCATACCCTAAACCCATGCTCCCTAATTTTAGACTTCTCTAAAAAGACTTCCTCTCATATACCCTCTCATATGCCCCTAATAATCTTGTATGCATGTCATGTCTCCCCGCAGCCTTCTCCATTTCAAGAAAACTAACCTGGCTTATCCAGTTAATTATTTTAAAGCCACAGGATCAGCACAAACTATTTTTAGGCCATAGTATTGGTCAAAATGTGTTTTAAGATGAGATCTATATATGTTGCCTATTTTCCCCTGTTGTGTCCTGAGTGAGGTACCTAGTTTTTATCACAGGCTGCTTCGATTTGTATTTAAGTTAATCTTGACATCACAATTGAAGTCATGACACAGATCAATGAGATTTTCCTGCACTCAGGAGCTGGAAATCAAGAATATAAAAGCTATTCTCCCAAACTATAATCAAAAGGTTCAAGATAATTGTGGTTCCATCTGTGGTAAAAATTATTTCAAAGTTGCTTGTTTGTTTTGACACTGACAAAAGGTATATCGCCTCTGCCAGTTTCCAATACTGCATTCCCATTATTGCCTTTTCCCACTGAAGAGAGATGTCGTTCAATCCCGCCATTCCATATGCATTATTCGATCCCATTATTTCCTTTTCTCATTCCTTAATTTTCCCCTATTATAGCAACCTATTCTCTCGCTCATATGCTCATCGACTCCCCTTTGAGTCTTTTGCACAAAAAGGTAATCTGCATAAGCTAACTAACACACAAGTACATCCTTGGGACATGGGCAGAGAAAATTGGTGCACATGGGGAAACCCACATGACCATCGGGAGAATGTGCAAGATCCACATAGATACCATCTACTGTCAGGATTGAACCAGCATCTCTGGAGTTGTGAGCTATCAGTATTAACAGTGTGCCAAGGTTCCACCTTAAAATCCAAACTGGGATATGGACTCAGGTTTCTAAATTTCAGATTTACTAACTTAATCATCATGCCACTGATGTAGCCCATTAATTTCAATGACCTTTGGAGATGGTCCATTTTATTCACAAGTCTTGAATGTCATTTCACATTTCATCACTTAACTATATCATTTAAAATTTATACTTTTTTTATTTGAACTCCCTGGGCTGGTTATTGAAAAGAATTGAGAAATAGTGTAAAGCATTTTCCCATGTAGTAGAACCAATGGAGAGGTTACGATAGGAAGGCTTCAGCTATCAACCAGTTGATACACGATAGCACTTACACAAACAGTCGGATTTATGATAATGAAATGTCAGACTCTTGAGTGTAGAATTTAAACTATGACACAAATTTAACCTTCAAAATACAAGAGAAAGATTTGATGTTTTGGAAAGTTGAGCAGATTTGCAAGGAAGTTTCTGGTTCTCCTGAAGTTTGAAGAAGTTTGAACTCTGGTGAAAAGAAATGACAGTAGGGACCTTGATGCCTTGGAATCAATAAAAATTGCTTTTTGATTTATTAGAGGACTGCAGGACCTTTGGTTACTAAGGGGGCAAAAGCAGGAAAATCTGGACAAACCCAAATGAACAACTTTGTATTTATTTTAGGTCAGTGGTTTCCTTGCATCTTCCTAAACCTGCCACCCTGTAAGGCTCAGGCACTTGGATGACTTTAGCACAAGACTACTGTAGTTATGGATTGTGTGCTTATTCCTTAATTATCACAGCAATAATTAATTCAAATATTTATACTTGCTTGCACGGTTGATATAATTAGTTTCATGGAATAAAGAGAAAATATAAACAAACAGGGATTTAATTAGCTTCTTCCAGTCAGCTGAAAAATATTTCAGAACCAAACCTGATTTCTAATGAATTATAACGTTCACTACTAAGCTTTTTAGTAAAATTAAAACAAAAACTTAAATCATAATAATGTGATTAGATCTGTGTGGTGTTCTTCAGTAACATCTGTGTGTCCATCTGAAGCCTATAAGCTTGCCACTGCAACCTTTCCAGTTCTAATTCCAATACCCATTCCCATTCCGACATATCAGCCCATGGCCTCCTCTACTCTCATGATGAGGCTGCTCTAAGGTTGAAGGAGCAACACCTCATATTCCAGCTGGATAGCCTCCAACCTGATGGCACGAGCATTGATTTATCTAACTTCTAGTAACTTTTTCCTTTCCCCTGCCCTCTTCTTCCATTCCCCATTCTGGCTCCCCTCTTACCTCTTAACTTCTTCTCAATTGCCTATCACCACCCCTTGGTGCATCTCCTCCTTCCCTTTCTTTCCTGGTCCACTTTCCTCTCCTATAGATTATTGTTTCTTCATCCTTTTACCTTTTCCATCTATCACTTCCCTGCTTGTCATTTCATTCAACCTCCCCACTTGCCTGCCTTCCCCCTCACTGGCTTAACCACATCACTTTCTATCTTGTACTCCTTTCCCTCTCCTGCGTGCTTAATCTGGTTTCTTCCCCCTTCATTGGCAGTTCTGATTAAGGAGCTTACCCCAAAATATCGGCTATTTATCCCGTTTTATAGATGCTGCCTGACCTGCAGAGTTCCTCCAGCATTTTGCATGTGTTAGTCTGGATTTCCAGCAGCTGCTGAACCTCTTGTGCTTATAGATTCTTGTGCTCCTTTTTTTGGTGAGAGTGTCTAAGACCAGAGGACACAGCCTCAGAGTTGAGGGGCATCCTTTTAAAATGGAAATGTGGTGGAATTCTTTTATCCAGAAAATCTGTAAAATTTGTTGCCACAGGCAGCTGTGGAGGCCAAGTCTTTATAAATATTTAAGGCAGTTGTTGATAGATTCTTGATTGGTCAGGGCATGAATGGATATGGGGGGAAGGTGGGAGATTGGGGCTGAGAGGGAAAATGTATCAGTCATGATGAAATGGCAGAGTAGAATCGATGGGCCAAATGGCCTAATTCTGCTCCTGTATTTTATGGTCTTGTGTTCTAAATGGAATTCAGGTAATATTCAAAGCAGAGGTTGATAATTTCTTGATTAGTAAGGGCGCTAAATGTCACAGAGTGAAGGCTGGAGAATGGTGTAAATAAATCAGCCATGATGGAATGGTGGAGCAGACTTGATGGCTTAATGGTCTAATTCTGCTCCTATGTCTTAGGACCAAAAGAAGCTACAGAAAGATGTCAAATTCGTCAGTTCCATCTTGGGTACTGGCCTCCATAATATCCAAGACATCTTCAAGAGTGATGTCTCAGAAAGGTGGCGTCCATCATTCAGGACCACTTCCCCCCCCCCGTCACCCCACCACTCAGGATGTCCTCTCTTCTCACTGCGACTATCAGGAAGAAGGTACAGGAGCCAGATTCAGGAACATTTATTACCCCTCAACCATTAGGATCTTGAAACAAAGGGGATAACTTCACTCAACTTCACTTGCCCCCTCTTTGGAATGTTCCCACAACCTATAGGCTCACGTTCAAGGACTCTTTACCTCAATGTTTTGATATTTATTGTTTATTTATTTATTATTATTATTTGGTTGTCTTTTATACACTGGTTGACTAGCCAAGTTGGTGCAGTCATTCATTGATTCTATTATGGTTATTATTCTGCTATGAATATTTTAAGTACACCCACAAGAAAATGAATCTCGGGATTGTATATGGTGACATACATGTACTTTGATAATAAATTTACTTTGAACTTTTTCCCAGAGTCGGGGAATAGAGAACTAGAGGACATAGTTTTAAGTTCAGAGGGGAAAGATTTAATAGGCATGGAGGGGCAAATATTTTTAACAAATGGTGGTATGTATGTCAAAAGACATACCAGAGGAAGTGTTGAGGCAAGTATAAACCAACTTTTAACAGCAGGATCGGTACATGCATTGGAAAGCTTTGGAAGGTTATGGATCAAAACTCTGGCAAAAGAGTTTTGCTTCTGTGGTGCTATATCCCTTTAAACATAGGCTGAAAAAATTGCATACGCTGAGAATATGGACGGGCATTTTGGTTGCCATGGACGATTTGGGCTGATGGTCCTATTTTTGTGCTTTATGACTCTGCAATTCTATGACTTTTAACTGCTGCTGCAAAATCTTACAATAGCCCTTCAATAGGACTGCAGGAACCTGATTTATAAAGATTACTGAAACGTTGCATATCTACATGGATTACTTATTTTGTATTTTATAATATTTTTGCCTTTCTAATGTTCTGCTGCTGCAAACAAATTTTGTGTTATGTAAGAAAGTGATAATAATTCTGATTCTGATTCACTGCCTTCTTTTTTGACATAATCTTTTCTACCCATCACAAAATTTTGACTCAACATTATTCCACAATTTTCCTTTGACGTCAGAGCAAGGTTGTGAAACTGTTTGGCAGCAGGCATGGAGATCAAGAACTTCAGTTGCAAGGTTCAGAGAGCATCTTGGACTAGTTTCTCAGAAACGGACATTGTAGGTTTCAGTGAGGCATTCCTGATTGATTTGTTACTGGCTCTTTCTATTCTCGGTGTATGCAATCTTCTCAGCCTATGCTTAAAGGGATATTGCACCACAGAAGGAAAACTCTTCCAGCTGTAATTCAATGCTGTTACTCAAGGAGAGAATGCAGGATCAGTTAGAAGGATTTTGGAGAGTGCTCACAGGTGTTGGAGAGATCAGGGTAGTCTGATGAAGAACAGTACCTTTATGCAAGAGAGATATGTGATCCCTCCATTGTTACAGTCAGATGCCCATTGAAGGAGGTGTTGGGAACCTCTCAAGTTTATGAACGCTTGTACTTTGGAAGACCTTACAATGCAGACAAACGCCTTTGCCTGTTCTTCCTGCTTTTCCTCTCTGTTGCAGTAAATGAGATCTCTTCTTGAGTATGGAACTTTTTTGCCTTTCCTGTGTCACTGCAGGCTGTGACTGGAATCAGTACCAGCAGGCTAAAATCATCCTGAGACTGAGCAATTGAGAGTGACCATTAACCTGACAATCTTAGGCAAACCATTTCAGGCACTATGTTGCACCATGTGAGATTGTATAACATCACAGATCTCAGAGCAAAGAATTTTGAGTGTTCTTTCTAGATTAGATTATGAAGACACTCAATTCTCTTTTATTGTCATTTAGTAATGCATGCTTTAAGAAATGATACAATGTTCCTCCAGTATGATATCACAGAAACACAAGACAAACCAAGACTAAAAAAACTGACAAAAACCACATAATTATAACATATAGTTACAGCAGTGCAAAGCAATACCGTAATTTGATAAAGAACAGACCATGGGCACAGTAAAAAAAAAGTCTCAAAGTCTCTCGAAAGTCCCATCATCTCATGCAGACGGTAGAAGGAAGAAAACTCTCCCTACCATGAACCTTCTGCGCCACAAACTCGCCGATGCAGCACCCTGGAAGCACCTGACCACAGCCGACTCTTGAGTCCATCCGAAAACTTCGAGCCTCCAACCAGCCCTCCGACACCAAGCACTGAGCACCATCTCTGCTGAGCGCTTCGACCCCAGCCCCGGCCGCCAGCAACAAGCAAAGCTGAGGATTTGGGGCCTTCCCCTCCAGAGATTCTCGATCACACAGTAGCAGCGGCAGCGAAGTGGGCATTTCAGATGTTCCTCCGTGCTTCTCACGTCTGTCTCCATCAAATCAGAATTGTGCACGGTACCCTACTTAACAAATACATATCATTCCGGAGTGGCCGCACGCGCTGCATCGTAGGTTTAGGGGAAATTGGGGAGGAAGGCCTGGGTGTTCTGCAAATAGATAAGAGTTGTTATTTACACACCAGTGACTTTGAAGATCTCACTTCAGACTGTTCATTTTTATAGCTGCTTTACTGAACTTTTCGTTGTTTGGGGAATTTTACAATGAAAAATATGTGTTGTGGCGACTAGAAATCCCACTGAAAAAAAACATAAAGCATTACAGCACAGTACAGGCCTTTCAGCCCACAATATTGTGCTGATCTTTTAACCTAACTAAGATCAATCTAACCCTTCCTTCGTAAATAGCTCTCTGTTTTACTATCATCTAAGAGTTTTTTTAATTCCCTGAATGTATCAGCCTCTGCCATCACTCCTGGAAGGGCATTCCACGCACTCACCACTCCCTGCATAAAAATTCCATCTCTGACAGCCCCATGCATCTTCTTCCAATCACCTTAAAATTATACCCTTTCGTATTAGCTGTTGCTGCCCTGGGAAGAAGATGCTGGCTGTCCACTCTATCTGTCTCATATCTTACCGAACTTTATCAAGTCACCTCTCATTCTCTGTCACTCCGAAAAGCATGGGCCACTACGGTAGCATTAATAAGACGCTATTGGAGCTCGGGGCATTCTTGAGTAAGAGTTCAATTTCGGCGCTGTTCTATGCAGATCCCTCCCCGTGGAGTGCGTGGGTTTTCTCCGGGTCCTCCAGAGAACCGGGTACAGTACTGGGTAGTTTAATTGGTCATTGTAAATTGTCCTTTGATTAGGTTAGGGTTAACCGGGGTTGTGGGGTTGCTGGAATGGCAAAGCTAGAAGGGCTGGAACAGCTTACTCCATGCTGTATCATTGTATAAATTTAAAAAATGCTCAAGCTCCCTCCAATCTTTCCTCATAATAATGCTCTCTAATCTGATCAGCATCCTGATAAATCTCCTCTGCACCCTCTATAAAGCTTCTACATCCTTCCTCTAATGAGGTGACCAGAACTGAACACAATATTCCAAGAGTAGTCTGACCAGATTTTTGAGAGCTACGACATTACCTTGCGACTCTTGAAGTTAAACATCTGACCAATGAAGTCTAACACACCATACACCTTCTTAACAACTTAATCAACTTTCACAGTAACTTTGAGGGATCGATCTATGGATGTAGCTTTCAGTATCCCTCTAGTCCTCCACACTGCTAAGAATTCTGCCATTAGTCCTGTATTCAGCCTGCAAATTTGACTTTCCAATATGAATCACTTCACACTTTTCTGTGTCGATCTATAGATGTAGCTTCCAATATCCATCTGGTCCTCCACACTGCTAAGAATTTTGCCATTAGTCCTGTATTCGGCCTGCAAATTTGATCTTCTAATATGAATCACTTCACACTTTTCTGAGTTGAACTCCAACAAAATGAAAAGCTGAGCACAAATGTTCCCTGATGGGCAGTAAGGCAGCCAGATATGTGCCCAAAGAGATCTTTGCTGTTTTCAACTAACTCCCAACAGTATAGACCTGGAGTCATGATATGAAAACAGGTCCTTCAGCCCATCAATTTCACCCTGACTACCAAGCATCAATTCATACTAATCCTACACGAATACTCTTTTGTAGAATTCTTCATGCATTCCCATTGACTGTCCCCAAATTCTATCACACATCAACAGTTTTGTTCAGTTCGTGTGAATGAACTTATTTTCTTTAGTCTTCTCCAATATCTTCCCTCTGTCTGAATCGCAGTGCTTGTCGAGCCTTGGAGCATTTTACATTTCTGATGAAATAGCTCCAACTTAAAGATGTAAAGTCAATTCTACTACTAGCACAATGGAATGGAACTTTGGAAAGAGTTCACAAATATCACAATTATTATACGTGCTTTTATTGCAAGTGAGCAGGAGAAAAGGTCTACCACTACCTCTCTTCACACATGATGCCTGACCATGTTGGCTTTGAAATAGGATCATCAGTTTACCACGTCCACGCCGACTATCAGTCACCTATTTATACTAACCCTATTTTTGTTCCCCTCACATTCCTCTCTACCTAGGTTTTAGCCCTTTATATAGGCATCCGTTAGTCTCGTGAGACCATGGATTTGCGCCTTGGAAGGTTTCCAGGGCGCAGGACTGGGCAAGGTTGTATGGAAGACTGACAGTTGCCTATGCTGCAAGTCTCCCTTCTCCACGCCACCAATGTTGTCCAAGGGAAGGGCATTAGGACCCATACAGCTTGGCACCGGTGTCGTTGCAAAGCAATGTGTGGTTAAGTGCCTTGCTCAAGGACACAACACGCTGCCTCAGCTGAGGCTCAAACTAGCAACCTTCAGATCACTAGACTGATGCCTCAACCACTTGGCCATGCGCCATTTTAGCCCTACTCTGCACAATATGGGCAATTTACCATGGACAGCGAACCCACCAACCAGCACATCTTTGAGATGTGAGAGGAAAACAGGAACTCTTGGAAGAATTCTCACATTTTTTTTATAATCACAAGACACTACTGGACATTAAGAACTTTGAGTACTGAGGTCTACCCCTACCCCTGGAGGAGCTCAAGGACCTGGATGGTGCAGACCATTTTGCTGCTTGCTGCAGAAAGGTGTTGAACTCACTGTGCGAAGGCATGTGCAGAATCTAACAGCGAATGATTGTCTAGAATGTTAATCTGGTGATCACAAAGACCTATTGGACACTGGTAGCATAGAATAAGTGAGGAGCGAGGCTTCCATCAGTCAGGGTCGACCAGGGATGTTGTGTCCTAGCTGCCTAGATATGGAACCCTGGGCAGTACAATATGGAGAGCAAGCTGTTGCCTATGTAGCAAGCTCCCCCCCTCTCCACACATCTGATGAACCCAAAGGACCAATACTGTTTGGTATCAGCAGCATCACAGGAGTTGCCAATCAGTGTTTAATTCAACATAGGACTGCCTTAGGGACTCCAGCTCTGGATTTTTCTCTCTGGGTTTTCTCCCGAAGCTTTCCCCATAAGTGGGTATAGCCGCAAGGCAGCCGAAGTTTGAGATCAGAGTTTTCCTTCTCCTAGATGAGCTGCCAACCACAACTGATGAGACCCATCTGCCTGAAGCGACTGGTTTTAAGACATCATTAACCTGCCTTTTACCCTTCCCCTGTCAGTAGAAATGGTTCCAGCAGGCTTAGTAGCTAAGCCACATGTGAAGGTCAAGATCTAGAGGCCATTTGAGGTGCACGCCTTTGGGAGTAATAGGTGGTGGAAGCTTGTCCCTGGCTATAACAACCTGAAGGACCCAAGTGTAGAATACTTCGAGTCCAATACATTGATTTACTTGTGAGACCAACAGCAGGGAATCGGTGTGGTTTTGTTTGTAGTGTGGACTTGGCCTCATGCCTTGGTGTCGCCTGTCACAGACACCCAGGGTAGGTGGTGTGGCATCCATGTTGGATTGAGGGGCTAGCCCCCCCGCCCCCCCCCCCCCATCAGTGCTGCTCTCCAGTGTTCGCTCGGTGGAAGACAAGCAGGTTTGCATTCATCTGCGGATTGATGCAGTCTTGTTCTTGCCAAAAACATTAATAGACTCAGAGACTTGGACTATATATATTTTTGTGTGACAAGATCTTTACTGCTATCTTATGTGTGATGTGTATCACTGTTGATATTGTGTTCTGCAACTTGGTCCCAGAGGTACACTCTACCATTTGGCGGTACTCATGGGTATTCATGTATTGGTTGAATGACAATTAAACAAACTTGAAATGTTGGAGGAAGACAACAGGTCAGGTAGCATCTATGGAAAGGAATAAGCAGTTGACATTTTGGACTGAGACCCTTCAAAGGACTGGAAAGGAAGGGGGAAGAAGCCAGAATAAGAAGGTGGGGGTAGGGGAAGGAGTACGAGCTAGAAGGTGATAGGTGAAACAAGGCAGAATGGGGGGGGTATAAAGTAAGAAACTGGGAGGTGATAGGTGGAAAAGGTAAAGGACTGGAGAAGAAGGAATCTGATTGGAGAGGACAGTGAACCATGGGAGAAGGGGAAGGAGGAAAGGCACCAGGGTGAGGTGATAGGCAGGTAAGGAGAATGAGGTTAGAGAGGGGCCAGAGTGAGAAAATGAAGAAGTTTGAAGAGGAAGGGGATGGGGGAAAAATTACCTGAAGTTGGAGAAATTATTATTCATGCCATCAGGTTCGAAGCTACCCAGACGATAAGGAGTTGCTCCTCCAATATAAGAATTGCCTCATTATAGCAGTTGAGGAGGCCACGGACTGACACGTCAGAATGTGAGTAGTGATTGGTATTTAAATGGTTGGCCACCGGGAAATCCTTTTTGCTGGTGGAGCAAACGTGCTTGATAAAGCGGCCCCCCCAATCTGCATCAGATCTCACCAATGTAGTTGAGGTAGTTGAGGTCACATTGGGAGTACCTGGAGGAAACCAATATCCTCGCAGAGAGAAAGTGCAAACTCCACACAGACCTCACCCGAGGACAAGCCTGAACCCAAATTGCCGGTGCTATGACACTGTAATTCTACTAACTATGCCACCCCTGTGGTGTATTTTCAGATTTTATAATCCGGTGGGGAGAAACAAAACTGGAATACTAACAGCCTGCAAAATCTTCCATTATTGTTTCAGAAAGAAGTTTGTATTTGATTTATGTTACAGCACTGCCTTAGCAAATCCCAGAACAATCCCTCACCTTAAGTGAGACAAGCAGCATTGTCACAAGTGCCCGTATATTTAAAATGCATTGTAATGTCAGTCACTGGATTGCATGAGTGCCTCTCTAGTGCTGCTGTGTACAACCACAGGTAAACCTGCCTGGGTTACAAAGGCTACTTGCTACAAAAGCTTACTTTCAGCTACGTTTCATGGTCACCAGTCATTTTACATCCGCTGAACAAGAGCAAGCCACCAATCTCTGGAGAAAATCAGTGGATCAGGCAGCATCTGAGGAAGGAAATGGACAGTTGGCGTTTTGGACCAAAACCCTCCAGCTCTGATTGACTAACATCTCTATCTCACTTTCTCTCTCTCTCTCTCACACACACACACACACACACACACACACACACACATACACACTTGTCTCTTTTTACATAGAATCAGCAGGTGTGTAAGGAAGAAAAGCTTTCTTCATCAGTATCTAATCTTAGCGATGTGCATTGAATAAAGAGACAAAACATTGGTCTGTAAAGGGGAAGGAAACCAGGCCACTGGCTCATTCCAGGCTGACACCATTTTGTCTTACATGTATCATTTTGCTTTAGCATGTATGAAAAAGGAATCAAATTTAACTCTTTGTTTACAATCAGCAGGGATGTCACCTGATTTGTCTGCTTCGACAACTTTAATATGAAGCATAGTCATAGATATTAGCTTTCCAGACTCCACATTTGATCGACCTTTGCTGAATCCTATAAGCAGGATGAATTTAGCACAAAGTAAGTGGATCTAAAAGGGATAAAACTATGAGAAAAATATACTGTTCTTGCTCAAAATCTGAAATAATGTAAAATTTAAATAAGCCTTGCCCAGGTGTTTAAGTTTTGCATTATAAAGGCAGCGTTTAATAAATGAAGGAGAAGTTTAAGGAGGAAATAATGAATAAAGACAGAAGCAGCTGAAGTCTGTGGTGCAGTTACTGTTTAATCCAGCTGGAAATAGTAAGTCTTGATACAGTTCGAGAAGCCATGCACAGTTGAATGAGCACTGATTGTAACATAGAGAATTGGTATCCTGGGGTTTCCAGAGAAAGTGCTGATGTGCCAATGAAGGTAGCTGCCAGAAACACAGCAGGAGCTGTTCTTCTTTGTGAGACTGGTTGTTCAAATTGAGAAGGGAATGAGGGACGATGGTATGTATCTCAGGTGGCCTTTTTAACATCTTCACAAGTGCAAATGAAATTGCCCTTTTCGTTACCTTTTCTGGATTTAATTGGAAACAAATTGGCTCAGACTATGTTGGCTTCTGCATATTATTTGCTTGTTAGCCGTCGTATTCCCATCTTCATTTGCGTTACATGGAACCTGTGCAAATGCACTTTAGAAGAACTGGCACCAGGTTGCAGAATGACAAGCACTAAGGAGGCAGCAACAGGGCACCAAAGTGAGATGGAGTCTAGCCAGAGCTTCACAACCTGCAGATTTAGGGAATGGTTGAAGGTAATGCATCAATACTTAGTGTCAACCTTATTGCAGCCTTTATGTTCGTGTCTCTCCATTTGGGCTCTCCCTGCTTTTGGCATCTGGCTAAAAGAAGGCTGCAAATGAAAAGCAGCCCATGTTTGCCCAGTGGTTTGATTCTCTGCCACTCTCATTCTCTGAGTTAAAGGAAAAATGTCATGCTTATCTATTGGGACATGATATTTGGTCTCTGTGCCAGTTGAGGGATTCAGCCAGTACTCCCACATCTGAGGTTTGAGCACGTAATCCAGGCAACACCTTATTAAACCTCCATTCTCAGAGGTGCCATTTTACAGGTGAGACACTAAATCAAAGCTCCAGTCACCTCCTTGAGCAAAAGTAAAAGTTCCAAAGGCATTGTTGGAAAGAGACAGGAATAGGTCTGGTGTTTTGTCTCATATTTATCTCTTCACCAGAATCCCAAAGGAGGAAGTTACATTTCTGTAACTTGTTGTGGTTTGAAGGATCTTACTGCATCTGTATCAGCAGGTGCATATTTGAAGTGTCATTTGGACAGATCACCAGGTTATGAAAGCTAGTGCACAAATGCACATTGTTCATTAATTCCCCAATGTATTTTTTGAAGGCCAATAGCAAATCTCCAAGTTGTTCTTCAATGGATCTGAGTCATAGACTCATTAAGCAATAGAGACTTCGGCCCAATGAATCCACGCTGACCACATCGTACACCCAGAGAGACCCAAATTTCTGCGTTCAGCCCATATCTCTCTAGTCCTGTCCATGTGCTTCTTAAATTATACTATAGCAACTGCCTCAACCACATCCTCTTGCAGCTTATTACAGATAGTCACCACCCTCCATATAAAACAGTTGCCCCTCAATTTCCTTTTAAATCTTTCCACTTGTATGACAACTGGTTTTGAACTCAGCTACCCGAGAGAAAAGACTGTTATGACCATCCACCCTTGATAAAGTTACCCTTCATTCTCCTACATTTCAAGAAATAAAGAAATCATCTGGCCAACCTGTCCCCCATGACTCAGGCCTGGCAATATCCTTGTAAATCTTTTCTGAATTTTTTCCAGTTTAACCACATCTTTTGTTGAATAGTGTGACCAGTGCTGTACAGAACTCCAAATGCAATTACAATATAATATTCCAGCACCTACATTCAAAGCCCTAACTGATGAAAAAAAAACACAGTATGCTAAACACATACTCTTTTAATGAATTCTTCACTTGTACTTCTAGGCTCTTCTGTTCCATTACGTACCCTAGTAAAAGTCCTGCACCGGTTTGTCTTTACAAAATACATTACCTCGCACTTATTGCTATTGAAATCAATTTGCAACACTTCAGCCCATTCTCTAACTGATCACAATCCCCCTATATCTACGATAACCTTTTTCACTATCAACAACACCTCCTAATGTTGCATCATCTGTAAACCTGCTGATCAAGCATTGTATATTCACATCTAATTCACAAGGGTTTTAACACTAAATGCTGTGGCACATCTCTAGTCACAAGCCTGCAAGCTTCTCAAATACTATTTTTGTGAATAAAAACAATGGTTATTCAGAAGTGAACAAAGTTCAAAGTAAATTTATTGTCAAAGTACATATTTGTCACCATATACAATCCTGAGATTCATTTTCTTACAGGCATACTCAATAAATCCATAATAGAATAATAACCATAATAGAATCAGAGAAAGATTGCACCAGCTTTGCCACTCAACCAGTGTGCAAAAGACAACAAGCAGTGCAAATACAAAAAGAAGTTAAAAATAAATACAGAAATAATAATAACCATCCAATTATAATAATACAGGATTAACAAACAAGAACAGCCTTCTTAATAGATATAGCCATTCCAGTACACATAACATACAGAAATCAGTAAGTGAAAAATGCCAGAAGTATGCTGAATTAAAGAGGAAATTGAAAGACTATGGAACATGAATAGGGTATACATTGCCCCAACAGTAACATCTACAACTGGTATCCTTTGAAAGGCACTATGCAAAAGCATTAAACAAGTAGGGCCACACAGCAAATTCTTTGTAAATCTTCAGAAAGCCACAGTACTAAGCACCACTAGAACAGCCCAAAAGCTCCTAACAATTGAGAAATGATCATGCTTGGCTATTGCTGTACCTCAGATTTTACCAACCTGGCTGAGAAAAAAAAATAATAATGATATAAACAAGCAAAGAAAATAGATCATCGTGTAATAAAGGGAAAATATCTGACAAAATTTACTTCAAGGCTGAAGAAAATCTGCCACACAGAGGTCAACAGTGAAAATAGAACAAAGGCAATGCACACTTTTGCTATACACATATTAACATATTCTTTTGGCATAGTATCTTAGTGTGAAACTTATCCGGAAAACTTACAAAGAAAAGTAAGAACTGAAATGACAAATTTCAGAAAACATCATGTACACTTGAGTGCACTTAGATTGATACTACCTAGGACAGAAGGAGAAAGAAGTATAACAGGCATTAAAAGTTTACCCAACAGCCAGATAAAACTTCTAAGCATATACTTTCATTAATGAAAACAGGATTCAGCACTTCAAGCAAGCATATGCAATTCTGATAAGAAGTACATGCCACTAAACTTAAATGAGAGCACAACCCAGAAAAATGAAAAAACTATCACTATTGAAGAAGCAGTTAACCAAAGGAAGAGCATGACCTTCCATTGAAGACATTCCCATGATCTGAGCAGACTATCTGTTGACAAGGAAGCATCAAATGCCTGGCTCAGAGTTGGAGACCTTTTCCTAGAAACACGAGGGTTCCTTTCGGCAATACAGGACCAAGTAGTGAACACAAAAAAATATTATCAAAGATACATAGTAAAAAAACAAGAAATTCAAGATGGCAAATGCAGAAAAAGACAAGAGATACCAGAAACAATCCAGCACATTGCAGGATCCTGAAGCAGTTTTATTCAATCTGATTACCTATATAGGCATAATCAAGCAGCAAACATCATTAATGAAAATCTAGCTTTAAAATACAAACTCATAAAAGAAAGCATACCTTACAAGCCTGGTCCAGTTTTAGAATTAGATTCCCACAAATTATGTTACGACTGATCCGTTATTACAGATAGGACAATCCATAATAATCATCAGGATATGATAACACATGATAAACAGGCAAGAATAACTGACTTAATACTATAGATATAGCCATTCCAAACATATATAACATACAGAAATCAGTAAGTAGAAAACACCAGAAAGATACTGAATTAAAAGAGGAAATTGAAAGACTAGGGATCACGAGCAGGGTATGCATTGTCCCAATAGTAATATCTACAGCTAATATCGTTCCAAAGGTACTGCACAATAGCATAAAACAATGAGGGCTACACATCAATATCTATGTAAATCTTCAGAAGGACACAATACTAAACATCACTAGATAGCCTAAAAGTTCCTAGCAATTGAGAAATTAGTGTGCTTTGCCAGGCCTGTGCCTCACGTTTTACCAGCTTGAGCTGAGAAACAATAAAGAAAAGAAAAAAAAATAAGCAATGAATATCAAGAATATCAGATGAATGATCCTTGAATGTGAGTCCATAGGTTGTGGGAACAGTTGAGTGATAGGGTGAGTGAAGTTATCTCCTCTTGTTCAGGAAGGGCTGAGGGGTAATAACTCTTCTTGTACCCTGTGGTGTGAGTCCTGAGGCACCTGTACCTTCTTCCTGAAGCATGACCTGGGTGGTGGTTGTAGCTGGTAGCTGATCCTTCTCTCCGACGACAATGCTCCTTGTAGATGTGCTCAATGGTGGCGAGGGTTATACCAGTAATAGACTGGGTCATATCCAATACTTTCTGTGAGATTTTCCATTCAAGGGCATTGATGTTTCCATACCAGGCTGTGATACAGCCTGTCAATATACTTTCAACCACACATCTATAGTAGTTAGTCAAAGTTATTGTTGTTATGCTGAATCTTTGCAAACTCCTAAGGAAGTTAAGGTGCTACCGTGCTTTTTTCAATATCTTTCGTACAATATAAATGACTCCCCATCTCTTTCCTCTGTAAATACATTGCTGTTGTACATATCTGAGTTTGAAAAATGACATACTCCAGTTCAAATCCGCAATAAATTCTGGAATACAAATGGACAAGTTTAGAAATTCTCAGCATATGTTGAGTGAGAACAAAAAAATATATATTGACCTTTCAAGCAAATAATTTAATTGGAATGTTTTTTTTCCAATAATTAGAATGCAATGATTTTTTTCTTGTGTCTGTGGAGAATATTTTAGTTTGATATAAAATACTGTGAGGTAGTATCATTATTCATGTCATGGAAAAAGTTGGAGTTGAGGAGGCCTTTGAGGTGTTCTCTCCAAGATACTTTGACCACTTTTCTGCCTCTGGGTTCTACAACCCCCAATTAACAAGTCAAAAAAGACATATCCCATCTCTCAAATCCACAATTTCATCATGAGGAGTGGAAGATATATCAGCCAGCCTCTGAGATACTGTAATCATAATCAGATTTATGTGCACATGCGCCAGTCATGCATGTAGCCTGTTACAGTTGTTCCGTAGTTTCTTACTTTTAAACTTTTTAACTTAGTTATTTGTTGTATTTTTTTTCTTAATCAATTTCCCCCGGGATCAATAAAGTATGACTATGACTACCTTCAATATATATCAACCAACCTCCAGAATATTGTGATCATTACCATCTTCAAGAAAAGAGGCAAATCCAGGTGTGGTGTTCATAGAAATAGCCATTACTAGGGTCTTTCTCAAGATTCTCCTTCATGTAAGATTAGGCTCCAGATATTGTTCTTTTTAAATTGTGTTTTTCCCTGTTGTTTTAGCTTTCAGGTATGACTGCTTCTCTGTAAACTTTTAGTAACTTGCCTTATATTTGGTTCTATACTTTTGTAGTTTTTCTGTCTAGTTCCTGTTCCATGGGTTTCTTCGCTAAACTGGTTCAGGCCAGTTTGCAGTATAAAAGGGAAACAAATTCTCAAGTTCTTTAGTTACTTCTTGCTCCCCTTGTTTGCTGATACAGGCTGACTCTGTCTATCCTGTAGGATGAATATCTCATTAAATATCTGTAAAGATGAAATTTACACCTTATTCTTGACTTCTGAAGAATCATGACCAGATCTAACATCCCAGTAGCTGAAGGGCTGCTCCTCAATTCACAGTGTGGATACCACCCATCAAGAGGCTCATCTTCACTAGATGACAACTCTAATAAAAATGCAACTGGCAGCACAGCACATGACTTCTAGCAAACGCACTAAAACCTTTTAATTCATCATTCAGGAGGGATTGTGGAATACTCTTATAAAATTTGACAGTACTCATAAATTCTTCTTGATCTTACATTTGCTCAGTGATGCCATGCAGCTACGATAGTAACCAGTGGGTCTACAACAGAATCAATCTCAGTGAAGATTGATGTCAAAGGAGCCTGCATCAGTGCCCCAAACACTTATCTCAATCTTTCTTGTCAAAAGGTTGTATTCCATATCCAACAAGCTTCCTGTGGGTGTGGGGCAGACCTTCCAAACAAAGGGAAACTGCTCAACCTCACGAACCAAGCTCAAAAGAACTTCAGATGTCAAGGCTGCACTATGCAGATAATGCTTGAATCTGCATATCATTGGGTCTAAGTTCTAAGATACCATTGAGTTATTCACTGATCCAACATGAGGGTCCTCTATCAACCCACCTCCACTCCACCAATCTGTCTTCTGGCAATAAAGGCTTTCAGAAAGAAAATGTGAGCCAGTTGCAATATTCTGGGAGCCTCGTTTCAAACAACATTGATGAAATATGTTACTGTCTTCAATACATTAGCACAGTCTTTAGCTAATTAAAGAAAAAAGGAATCCGAAGATCAAGATCATAGGGCTCACACAAAACACATTTATCTACCTGACAGCAGTAATCCCTGCCACATATTGGACAGAAACTGATATGTAGATTTTTCTGCCCATATTGATTTTCGGAAGATCTTAAAAGCTGCAGAGTGGAATTGTGGGTACAAGAGCATGAAATGTACTTTTTAATGTTTTGAGTGATTTGTTTTCAATCTACTGAGAAACTCACAACTGTATTTCATTCCAACTAAAACTCGGCTACTGAGAATTTCAAAGTTATTTTCAAACATTTAAATTCAGGATCCTTACAGATGGTGAGGAGGTGTTAAAATTTCTTATGCTTTTTGAAATACACTTCTATTCAGCAGGAATAATCACACTCAAGAAAGTCATCAGCCTTAACAATTTAGAGAAATAACTTTTAAGCAATGAACAATATTTGGGAAAAAATGCTGCCTAGTTCTGCAGGTTTATGCAAAGCTTGGATTTGGTGATAGGAAAATAATTTTAAGTAAAAAATGAGGAAATGGAGAATGAAACTATTTTTACATGTGTTTCAAAGACATTACAGCTTCAGTGTTTGAGCTGTTGTAGGCAGATGATACACCCAGATGCCTACTTGCAGAGCTCCAAGTCTTCAATAGCTTGTTCACTGAAGAGCAAGAGAGAATGAGCTTATGCTAATTACCAACACAGCAAAATTCCTTTAGCTACCCATTCTCATTACAGAATATTGGCCCCAAATCCATAAAACCCTGTAAAATATGAACTGCCTTTCAAGAACCATTTCCCAACAAAGGTCAACATCAGAGATGAAATTTATTTGTACTCTCATTGACCCAGCAGTGCTTTAGACCATCTGAAGTGTGTCCAAAGATTCAGACCTTGAAGCAGGAATGAAGCTTGTACCAGGATGCAATGAAACCTGACTTTCTCTGTGTTTTGGAAATGTATCAAAACGCAAGGGAGATACCACTGATGTCAACATCACAAAATCCTCCAATCCTCCAGCTGTGGTTCGTGAACCAGCAGTTGCATCTTCTCCTGGGCTATTATCTCCACCTCAGCCAGCTCTGATGGGTATGCACAACCACAGCCACCAAAAGAGAGCTTCTGCATTCTCAGCTATGTTACAGCAAGATTGTTTCCATTTCCTGTTTAAATCAGGGCGGCATGGTAGTGTAATAGTTAGCATAACCATATTACATTGCCAGTGAACCAGGTTCAATTCTGCTACTGTCTATAAGGAGTTTGTATGTGCTCCCTGTGACCATATAGTTTTCTTCTGGGAGCTCCAATTTCATTTCACTTTCCAAAGTACAGACTAGTAGGTTAGTTGGTCACAATCGGGCAGTGCGGCTCGTTGGGCGAGAAGGACCTTTTACTGCCTGTTCTCTAAAATAAAAATTTTTTAAAAAGCAAAAAAAAGCCAGCAGAAAGTCAGAGAAAATACCTCAAGTATATTTTTATAGTCCTACTGGAAAATATGGCATCCTCACTGATTCTTGGGAATCGTGACCTCATGTTAGAAATGGCTTCAGATGGAACTGAGAACCACGAGTCTTGTCAGTTGAAACATGCATGAAGCCGAGTGAAAATAGCAGAAGGAACCCATCACCTCCTGTACAATACAGGCACATGACCTGGTAGCCGTAGCAAAGTTTGTGGATTCCACAATGAATTCATCAGCTACAGTACTGGTGTGGAAGCAGGTTGTCCTTGGCCCAGGGACATTGCCTAAGAAGAAGAGAGATAGCTAAAATCAGAATTGATACTGAGGGGAAAAATGTTGTCTAACACTTGAGAGACCTTACAACACAAGCAGAGGCCATTTAGCAGAGCCGGTCTGTACAGTTATTTATCCCACTCATGTCCTCCGTTATGGAAGTCTATTATTGCAATATTTATTACTTTCTCCTGCATGCATCATCTACCTTTTGCAATGATCAGGTGATGCACTTAGACCAGCACAGTATAATTGCCTCCATTTCACTGGTTACTTTGTAAAATAAATGGAGATGTTATTGCTAAGGGTAGAAGTTATTGTCTATCTCTCATAGCTCATACATAATATATAACTTCCTCACTATACAGTTAAAGGTTAAGAAACCAATGAGGAGTCCAACTATTATTGAGTTTTATAAGGACTCTTTAGCACCACTTGTAGGAATGCTGCTTTGATGTTAAGAGCAATCACTCTCCACTCAGCCCTGGATTTCTGCATGCCCATGCTTGGATGAAGAGTACAATGAGATTGTGAGCTACAAGCAGATTGTCAGTGGTGAACTTTTGTCATTGCTGCTTGACAGTCAAATGGAGGTTTGCTGAAGATTGCAGTCCTTATTTACATACAGCAAGAGTGAGACAACATTCGGACATGGGCTGATAAGCGGCTAAACTGAACTGAGGTTGATTTAACAGCAATGGAATGAGGAATGATCTTACACATGTTTGTGGTGATGTTTAAGACTAATGCTCATGGCATCTCCTTGATAATTTAATTCAGCTGATAGATTAATTTGCCCGGAAAATGAATCAAACAGCATCAGTTTTTTTCCAGTGCTGTGTAATAAAGTATTTCATTTGACCTTGAGGGTTTACAATCATCCTTGGACTGAAGCATGCTATGAATATTGACCAGACTCTTCCTGTTGCAGTAACTCTTTCCACATTAGAGCTAAAAGAAATGAAGCCACTTCTTACATGGTGTGTTGTCTTTCCAGGTGAACTTAGACAAAGTTGTTCTGGGAACTCCCATTCTGGAGGACACCCAGGACAGCATGGTCTTCCCCAACAACAGCCTGGGAGGTTGCAAGTGTAATAAAATGTTTACCCACAATCCTAGACTTACCAGTTCCAGCAGTAAAACCCAGTCTTCAAATCAACCCTGTCACTCTGATCATCACATCTGACTTTTTAACCTGGATCACCTTCCACCCAGTCTCTACGGAAACACGACAAGTTCCTTCTCAAAGCTTCTCTTAGATATGGAGTGTTTTTCCCCTCATTACATATCTAAATAAAGGTGTCAGCTTCTTCCTCCATGATCTGCAGAAAAGAGTCCTGGGTCCTCCTTCTTCATCCCAATACCCTTCGAACTCCACTGAAGCTTATGGCCAAAATTCTGAGCCTGTCCTGGGTTTGAGCATCACACATGAAAATGTGCAATGCTTGGTCTAAGCTCTAGCTACTGAATATTAAGAGATCAGATGAAAACTAAAATTGTTAGTGGTCCACCAAATCTACACAATTCCTGAATATCTCAATAATTATAATTTAGTAGTCTTATATTGTGCTCACAAATGTCTGACAACTATTTTAAACCTTTTTCTTCAGCATTGGCACACGATTATCAACTGTGTTTGATAGTCCAAGTAGAAATGTAATGAATAGCATTAACTTATTTAAATTAATTCATCTACAGACATAAAATCTTTAACAAATTTTGGAGTTAATCTGGACTGACATACAGTTTCTTTTACAATATATGAAACATTTTAATAGGCTTAAAGCTGTCATATTTAACAGGACTGTATATATAAATTACTACAAGGGTAATTGGCACAGCTGGCCAACCTGGAAACTGTTTAACTTTTTCAGGTTTTTTTCTGTTCATGTCAAGTATTTGGTTAAGTTTTTAGATAGTTTTAAATGGATTATCATGGAACATTCACTTACCCTAAGTATGTTTGAAGTGGGTACAATCTATAAATATCAGAAATGTTGTATTTAAAATTAAGAACAAGCCATTGCATTTCCAACACCTAATCAATTTGTTGGCAATGAAATTAAACTCTTCTGATCTTGACAAGCTCTAGGTTATCTCTAAATCTTCAGACCATGTCTTGGAAATTACAGGATCTTTGAATTTTCCATAAGGAATATTTTTGAAGTATCGTCAATCATACGGTCGCTTTTCCCATAGCACTGAGAAATATTACATCCATTGTAACATCCTTCTTCAGAATCAGTATAGAAGAAGAGACAGTAACATTTCTATTGTGTAACTATGAAGATTTATGAAGACACTGGTAGTAGATATTTATTTGGATCTTGGTTTTGGCATTTGACAAGGGCCAACATGGTAGTTGGTCTGTAAGGATAAGGGCCATGGAATCAATAACAATCTGACTAATTGGGTGCAAAGCTGGCTTGCTGATAGAAAGCAGAGGAGTGTGGTAGAAGGATGTTTTATTTCACTGGAAGATTCTGATCACAGGGCTCAGTGTCTGTGACCTTTGTTACATATGATATAAAATGTTGGGACATGTATATAGGAGGCATGGCAAGTAAGTTTGCAGGTGACAGAGAACTTGGTTTGTGGTGTGAGAACTTGGTAGGTGGTGTGGATAGCAAGAAAAAGTTATTTAAGGTTACAATCAGATGGACAGTTAAGTGGAGTTTTTCGGATACAATTTATCCCTGACAAATGTGAGGTATTGCAGTTGGGAATGATTAGGATGCATACAATAAATGGTATGATGTTAAGCAAAACTGATAGAAACATAGAAATATTGAAAACCTACAGCACAATACGGGCCCTTCGGCCCACAATGCTGTGCCGAACAGGTACTTAGTTTAGAAATTACCAAGGGTTACCCATAGCCCTCTCTTCTATTTTTTTCTAATTTTTCTATTTTTCTAAGCTCTATGTACCATATTGTGCATTCAGAGATGTTCTTCTGCAGACCACTGTTGTCCTGCATGGTTATTTGAGTTTCTTTTGCCTTTCTGTTAGCTGGAATCAGTTTGGCCATTCTCTTCTGACCCCTGGACCATGCTTGCATGCTTTTATGTATTGTGTTGTTGCCGTATGATTGACTGATTAGATATTTGCCTTAGCGAGCGGGTGCACTGGTGCACCTAATAAAGTCACGTGACCAATGAGTTTATATTCCACATTCTGTATTGGTTTTTCCTTCTATAACTTCAATGTACTTATGACTGTCAAAGTCATGTTTATGGCCATATGTGCAAGTGCATGTTTGCGTAGGGCAATGAAAAACTTATTTGCAGCAGGATGAATAGAGACTTTGGGGTTTAAGTTCACAGTTCCTGAAAGGGGCAACGCTGATATATAGGAGAGTGAAAAGACATGTGGAATACTTGTCTTCATGGGTCAGGGCACAGAATATGAAAATTGGGATGTAATGTCAAAATTTTACAAAACACTGATTAGATTTCATTGTGTGCTATTCTGATCACCACACTTTTGGAAGGAAGTAGCTATATTGAAGAGAGTGCAGAGGTGATTTGTAGATAGAAAATTTTCCCGCGTGGGAGTCAGAAATGTGTTTAAGGTGAGAGGAAGGTATCTTAAAAGGAGTTTGAAGGGAAAATTCTTTTATACAAAATGGTTGATATCTGGAACACACTACTGGAGGAGGTGGTAGAATTAGATGCAGTCACTATGTTTAAGATGTAATCACTATGTCCTGAAAAAGGTTCTCAGCCTAAAATGTTGATTGTTCATTTCTATGGATGCTATCTGACCTGCTGAGGCCACTATATTTAAGAGCCAGATAATTGGATAGGCACTGCAGATAAATGAAATGAGTGCAGGTGCACAAAATGTCGGCATGAACATGACGGGCCGAAGAGCCCATTTCTCTGCTCTGACATCAAAGTTAGTTGAGTTTTGATCCCATACTTGGGAGCAATTATTCCTTGAATAATTATGATTTATATTTTGGGTTATAACAGTATGATTATGATTTACGCTTAATTGAGAGAACAATGACTAAATAGATTTCAATTTTTCCACCAGACCTGTGCAATCTGAAATACTGTCAAGGTATGATAAGAACTGTGCAATCACCTTTAGCAAGAAACTGTTTTGTTTCCTAGGATCTCCAAGGAGCCCCTTGAACAGAACAGCCCTCACACTAATCACCGTGAGCAGCTGTGTCCTAACTGTGGTGTATGGAGGCCACTTGACATGCCCTTTGATGGTGAAGGTGACTCTTCATGTTCCTGAGCACTTCATTGCTGATGGTGAGTTTTTCCATTATAGATATTTGCAGAAAGCAGAAGAGTTATGTGACTTATGGTAGTATCTTGTGTGTGTGTGTTTTTTTAAGGATTTTTTTCCATATTGCTGAACTGCTAAATTGTTAAGTAACAACTCTGATCTATATCTTTTGATTGTGAACATTGGATAAATCGATTCCCATCAAACATTTTATCTTTATATTTGATATGATTCAATTATCAAAGCTAACAGCATTATAAAGCTACAAAAATGTTTATGTCAGACTTTTAAAATTAGTTAATTTCTTGCTTATTCTGCTCTTACAGGAGCTCCCCCTGAGTTTTGATGAAGCTCTTGAAGCACAGTTTGCCCAAGATTGGCACAACTCATGCATAAAATTATGGAATTTTAATTGCAAATCACTATCAGCATAACTAAAGTTTCTGCAGTTTTGTGTGTTATCTTCCTGGAAACCAGTCAGCCTCCAAAACTGGTCATGGCCCCAGGGTGGAACATCTGTCTCCCTTGGGGATTTATGCTAGCTGGTATTTGGGGAACTGCTAAAAATTAAGGGAATCATTTTTGAGTGCCTGGGCATTAGCATTCACTGACAATTTTACAGAGGAGGTACAGAAGCCTGAAGGCACACACTCAAAGATTCAGGAACAGCTTCTTCCCCTCTGCCATCCGATTTCTGAACCAACGTTGAGCCCATGAATATTACCTCACTGCTATTTTTATTTCTATATTTGCACTACCTATTTAATTTAACTATTTAATATACATATACTTACTGTTTTTTCTATTATTGGGCCGTAAGACATAGGAGCAGAATTAGGCCATTCAGCCCATTGAGTCTGCTCTGCTATTTCATCATTGTTGATTCGCAATCGCACTCAACCCCATACACCTGCACTCTCACCATATCCTTTGATGCCCCGATCGATCATGAATCTAGCAACTTCTGCCTTAAATATACCCATGGACTTGGCTCCACTGCAGTCTGTGGCAGAGCATTCCACAGATTCACTGCTCTCTGCCTAAAAAGGTTCTTCCTTACCGCTGTTCTAAAAGGTCGCCCCTCAGTTTTGAGGCTCTGCCCTCTAGTTTTGGGTATCTCCACTATAGGAAACATCCTCTCTACATCCACCCTACCAAGCCCTTTCAACATTCAATAGGCTTCAATGAGATCCCCACCCCCCGCATTCTTCTAAATTCCAGTGAGTACAGGCCCAAAGCTGCCAAATGCTCCTCATATATTAACCCCTTCTTTCCCAGAATCAGCCTTGTGAACCTCCTTTGGACCCTCTCCAAATGACAACACATCCTTTCTGAGATATAAGGCCCAAAACTGTTGACAATATTCCAAGTGTGGCCTGACAAGTGTCTTATAAAGCCACAACATTATCTCCTTGCTTTTATTTTCTATTGCACTTGAAATAAATGCCAACATTGCATTTTCCTTCTTTACAACAGACTCAATGTGTAAATTAACCTTCTGGGACTCTGGCACAAAGACTCCTAAGTCCCTTGCATCTCTGATGTTGAACCTCCTCCCCATTTAGATAATAGTCCACTCTATTGGTCCTTTTCTTAAAATGCATTATCATGTATTTCCCAACACTGTATTCCATTGCCAATTTGTTGCCCATTGTTTCAATTTGTCTTCCTCAGCATTACCTACCACTACACCTATCTTTGTATCATCAACAAACTTTGCCACAAAGCCATCAACGCTATTATCTAAATCATTGACAAACAATGTGAAAAGTAGCTGTTCCAATACTGACCCCTGAGGAACACCACTAGTTACTGGCGGCCAACTAGAAAAGGCCCCTTTTATTCCCACTCACTGCCTCCTGCCTGTCAGATATTCCTCTATGCATACCAGTCTCTATCCTGAGTCCCCAGAGGATGTTATCCTGTTAAGCAGTCTCATGTGTGGCATCTTAACAAATCCCTTCAGAAAATCCAAGGAAGTGACCTCCACTGCCTGTCCTTTGTCCATCCTGCTTGTTACTTCCTCGAAGAGCTATACCAGATTTGCCAGACAGGATTTCCCTTTACAGAAACCATGCTGACTTTTGCTTATTTTATCATTAGTCTCCAAGAACCCTGAAACCTATTCCTTAATAATAGACTCGAACACTTTCCCAACCACTAACGTTAGGCTAACTGGCCTATAATTTCCTTTCTTTTGCCTTCCTTCCTTCTTAAAGAGTGGAGTGACATTTGCAATCTTCCAGTCCTCCGGGACCATGCCAGATCAAGTGATTCTTGAAAGATCATGACCAATGCATCCATTATCTCTTCAGCCACCTCTCTCAGGACTCTGGGATGTAGTCCATCTGGTGCAAGTGACTTATCTACCTTACAACCATTGAGTTTGCCTAGCACTTGTT
This sequence comes from Mobula birostris, assembly GCF_030028105.1. Lineage (NCBI taxonomy): Eukaryota > Metazoa > Chordata > Chondrichthyes > Myliobatiformes > Myliobatidae > Mobula > Mobula birostris. The sequence continues at coordinate 31,156,948 of NC_092391.1, read as the reverse complement.
CCTTTGTAATAGCAATTGTACTCACTCCAGCTCCCTGACATGCACAGACCTCTGGCACACTGCTAGTGTCTTCCACAGTGAAGACTGATGCAAAGTACTTATTAAGTTCACCCGCTATTTCTTTGCCCCCATTTCTACCTTATCAGCATCATTTTCCAGCGACCCCATATCAACTTTCAACTCCCTTTTACTCTTTATATATCTGAAAAAACTTTTAGTATCCTGCTTTATATTATTTGCTAATTTGCCCTCATATTTTATCTTTTCCCTTGTTATAGCTTTTCTAGTTGCTTTTTGTTGCATTTTAAAAACTTCCCAATCATCCAACTTCCCACTCACTTTTGCTACCTTATACATCCTTTCCTTGGCTTCTGTGCAGTCCCTAACATCCCTTGTCAGCCACGATTGCCTACCCCTGTCATTTGAGAATTTCATCTTCTGTGGGACATATCTATCCCGTGCCTTGTGAACTATTCCCAGAAACATCAGCCATCTCTGCTTTGCCAGTATCCCTGCCAGTATCCTCTTCAAATCTACCTGGCAAGCTCCTCTCTCGTGCCTCTGTAATTCTTTTTATTCTACTGCGATATTGATACATGTGACTTATGCTTCTCCCTCTCAAATTGCCATTATGATCACTGCTTCCTAAGGGTTCCTTTATGTTAAGCTCTCTAATAAGATCCAGGTTGTTACACAACACCCAATCTAAGATAGCCTTGCCCCGAGTAGGCTCAAACACAAGCTGCTCTAAAAAGCCATCTTGTAGGCATTCAATAAATTCCCTCTCTTGCGATCCGACACCAACCTGATTTTCTTGAATATTGAAGTCCCCATTACAATTGTGACATTACTCTTATTACATGCCTTTTCCAGCTCCCTTTGCAATCTCAACTCCACATATTGGCTACTATTTGGAGGTCTATATATGATTGCCATAGTGTTTTTTTTTTACCCTCGCAGTTTCTTAAATCCACCATCAAAGATTCAACATTCTCTGACCCTATGTCACCTCTTTCTAAACATGTAATTCCATCTCTTACCAACAGAACCACACCACCATCTATGTCTTCCTGCCTGTCCATTCAATACAAGTTATATCCTTTGATGTTAAGCTCCCAACGATGGCCTTCTTTCAGCCACGACTCAGTGATGTCCATAACATCATATTGACGAATCTCTGATTGCGCCACAAGTTTATCCCCCTTATTCTGAATGGCAAGCATATTTAAATACTCACCTTTACTCCTCCATTCTTTGCCCTTTTGAATTTTGCCTCTGTGGTACAATTTAACTCTTTGCTCTGTCTGAATTATGTATCGCACTGTACTGCTGCCACAAAGAGAACATGTGCTGGTGATACTAAACCTGGTTCTGATACTGATTGTGAACAGATTGGCCTACTGCATGCTGTAGCTCAATAAATAAAGAAAGAAATAGTCCTTCCACTTTAGTGAAATGGGTAGTACATGTGTCCCTTTGGGTAGGTGAAAATGACTTCTGTTAATGAAAGGATATGGGGGAAAGGCAGGCATAAGGAGTTAAAGTGTCAAATTTTCCTGATTTTGAATGCGAGAACAGGCTCAAGAGGCTGGAACGCCATCTGTTCTATGGGTTCTAGCAAGTAAACAATCAAGATATTTCCATCTACTGTAGAAGCATGCAATAAGTCTTTCTCAAAGTTACATGGTACAAGTTACCTTTAGGACATTGCACTGAAACAATGCGTAAAATCGAAATGCTACGAACACATTATTATCATAACTTACTTTGTATAATTTATAATTTTTCCTTGAATTCACACAGTCAGGCTACAGAATAAAATGTAATTATTTTTCCCTTGAAGTGGTAGACTGATTTTATTGCTACACCTTAAAATGCATTCATCACCAATAATAAACATTGTTAATAGGATCATCGAGTCCTTTACCAGTGTGTAATCAGAATCAGGTTTATTATCACTGTCATATGTTATGAAATTTGTTGTCTTTGTAACAGTACATTGCAAGACATTAAAAAATTATGTTACAATAAAAATAAATAAATAGCATGCAAAAGAGAAATAGTGAGGAAGTGTTCATGAACAGTTGAGAAATCTGATGACAGAGGGGAAGAAGCTGTTCCTAAAAACTTTGAGTGAGGGTTCTCAAGCTCCTGTGTGTCCTTCCTGATGATAGTAATGAGAAGAGGGCATGTCTCAGATGGAGATTGTCCCTAGTGCTGGATGCTGCCTTCTTGAGGCACTGACTCTTGAAGGTACCCTCAAGGGGGGGGATGGGTATGCCTGTGATAGAGCTGGCTGAGTCTACGAGTGCCTGTGGCCTTTTTTGTTCCTGTGCATTAGATCTTCCATACCAAGTGGTGATGCAACCAGTCAAAAGTTCAAAAGGGCCAATGGTTCATTTTACTATTGAAGTAAGCTTGTACAATACAACTCTAATATTTGTCTACACATTAGCCATTGAATAGAGAAAGACCATGGGGGTTGATGAAAGAAAAGACATCAACTCCACCCCCCTCCCGGCATGAAAACGGAAAGAAACAAGAGACAAAACTAGCAGACCCCAAAATCACCCTCTCCCCCGCAGCAAAAAATCCGCGACAATAGCAGTTCCCCCACCGCCTCACTTGCAGAAAGAACAGCCACAGTAGCATCAAACCACCAACCCCACCCTACACACTAAAAAATTAACAGATCGGCCACAAGAAAGAAAACACTGAAAAACTGAAGGAAGCCGATATAACGTACAGTCCAATAATCACATAAATCTCAGAATATCAGGAATATATTTTTGTCTGCATATGAGTAGAGCAGCCACGTGAACTCAGTGCTTCTGTAAAGAGTGACTGCCGACCTGGGTCCTAACATGCCAATCTGTCAGTCAGAATACTCTCCACCGTGCATCTGTAGGGATTTGCTAGTCTTGAATGTCATACTAAATCTCTTCAGACTCTTAACGAGGTATAGCCACCAGCATTCCGTCTTTGTAATTGCATCAAGAGATTAGCTTTATTAAAAATATATATGATTAGCGTTTGCTTTATTAGCCACATTTGTCACATGCAAATCAAAACATTCAGTGAAGTGTGTTATAAACAGGAGAAATTCTGCAGATTCTGGGTGTTGGTCTGAGTCAATGACCAACACAGTTCAAGGATTGTGCTGGAAGCAGCCCTTAGGTGTCAATGTGTTGGGCCAGATTAAAATCTGAATTGTAAAGTAGTCTCAATACTGTACTCCAGAGATAAATAAATGTTACTTCAATCTCTTACCTTTATCAACAATTGATGTGCTTCAATATACTGCTGAGCAGAATATTAGGGCAACAATTAGCTTGTTGGAAAGTTGATATAATTGCAATTCTGTACCTTTGGGGGAAAAAGCTGTTGTTATCAATATTATTGAAGGTATGCTCCCTTATATTCCTTATTTAAACAAATTGCTTCACCAGATTAAAGATGACAAATAGGTAAAAGTGTATTCTCTTGAACGTTCGCTTAAAAAATCTTAAAAATATGTTGTTCATCAGTAAAAGAAATTCTCTTGTAGGGCACTTAACTTTAAACCAGCCAGCCACTGTAAATGTGCTGTTAGCTTTCCTGTCTTAGACTTAACTTAGAGTGATTAATTTCATGATGACACAGGCTTGAATGGATAAAAAAAAAGGTAAATACTCTCATTAGTTACCATAGAATGCACACAATTTTACTTTTCTGTATTGCTCACACCACAACCTGGGAAAAAGGGTTTCACATTTTTTTCATGGAGTATAAACAATGAGCAAGGTGAATAATGAGGGAAGGCAGGAGAATAAACATTGCAGTGAGAGGAAAACCTAGGTGCAAACTAAGTTTGGTAGTACCCAGTGGTTCTGTCCCAGCTACTCATGTTCAATTCTGACTTCTGATGTTGCCTGCATGGAGTTTGCATGTTTTCCATGTGGTCTTCCCCTGGGTGGTTCAGTTTTGTCCCATGTCGCAAATATGGCAGTTGCAATTAACTCTGATGTGGGTGACTGGTGGGAAAATCAGGGAATGGTTTTGGACTTATGTGGGAGAGACTAGGTTCCAGGGAAGTAAGTCAGGGAATGGGATCAATGGTATTACTCTGAGAGCTGGTATAGACTTGTTAATCTGAATAGCATCCAGTAATGTCATAAGTGTATATGATTGATGAATTTCATGCTTTGTAAAGGCAGCAAAGCAGTGATGCTGAGGGAGATGTCATTTTAATGATTAAAGGACCAAGCATAGATCATTGCGTGAAGAACAGCGCAAGAAATGTTTGACTATGTTCAGAGAACTGGAAGATGGCTGTGTAATTTCAATACATAAGTGATGCAGGAAAGAATGGAGCTTAGGCTTAGGTTTTGTGGAAGGGGTGATACTTGAAAAAAAGGATTTTGAATCTGCTGTTAACATGGAGTGATTTAAAGTCAAAGGCAAATTGAGAAAGTTTCCAAGGGTGGAGGGTAATGATTATCTTTTCATTAAATGTTGTATCTTTGAACGATGTAGAAAGCATATAGTTATGTGAGCTTGACCAGTTTTCCAGCTGAAAACAGACTGTGTAAAGGAAGTAGAAATTAATTTGGTTTTTAATTACCTCAAAGGGAATATTGTGTTTGTTTCTATTCCATAAATTTATTTTAGAATAGCTGGAAGTGGTACATTTGTATGGGCACTGTAGCTGTTCACCAGCGCAATCCAGCAGATTTCAAGTTCAAGTTTATTGTCATTTAATTGCATACACGTGTGTCACCAAATGAAACAACGTTCCTCTGGAGCAAGGTACACAACACACATGTATCGCTCACACACAACGTATGAAGTAATATAAATAAATTAACAAACAATAACATATACTCCAGAAGACTGGCATTTATCATAAGGTGCATTTATGACACAAGTTAAAAGTAAACAGTAAACACTACTGCTGTTTCATAACTGATGAGACCTGTGTGGTGAGAGAGAGTTCAATAGTCTCACAGCCAGGGGAAAGAAGCTGTTCCCCATCCTAATAATCCTTTATGTAATGCTATGGTTCCTTCTGCCTGATAGTAGGGAGTCAAATAAATTGTGGGATGGATGGGAGGGACCCTTGACAATCCTAGGGCCCTGTGTATGCAGCACTCCTGATAAATATCTCAATATGTGGAAGAGAGACCCCAATGATCCTCTTAGTGGTCCTCATAATATTTTGTATGGCCTTGTGGACAGATGCCTTGCAATTCCCATGCAAGATAGTGGTGCAGCTCATCAGGACATTCTCGATGGTACCCCTGTATATATTGGTTAGAATTGGGTGTGCACGGGAGCTTCGCTCATCTCAATCTCCTCAAGAAGTGGAGACAGTGCTGTGCTTTCTTGACTAAAGAGGTGGTATTGTTATTATATACGCTCCCAGAAACTTGGTACTCCTAACTCTGTACATGGAGGAGCTGTTTATGTGCAGTGAGAAGTGGTCGGTCTGCACCCTCCTGAAGTCCACAATCATCTCTTTGGTCTTGTCAACATTGAGACTCAAGTTGTTTTGCTTGTAGCATTCTACAAACCGCTCTGCCTCTTCTCTTTATGCCGTCTCATCATTATTGTTATGAGGCCAACTACTGCCATGTTATTAGCAACTTGATGACTTGGTTTGAGCTAGATTAAGTCAAACAATCATGCATCACCAGCATGAGCAGCAGTGGGCTGAGCAAGCAGCCTGGTGCTCAGTGTGACGGAGCTAGATATGTTGCTGCCAGCATGAACTCAGCATGGTCTTTCTGGCAAGAAGTCCAAGATCCAGTCACAATGAGAGCTATACGTCATAGAACAGTACAGCACAGTACAGGCCCTTTGGCCCACAATTTTGTGCCGACCCTTAAACCCTGCCTCCCATATAACCCCCCACCTTAAAACCATAAATTCCTCCATATACCTGTCTAGTATTCTCTTAAATTTCACTAGTGATTCTGCCTCTGCCACCGACTCAAGCAGTGCATTCCACGCACCAACCAATCTCTGAGTTAGAAACCTTCCTCTAATATCCCCCTTGAACTTCCCATCCCTTACCTTAAAGCCATGTCCTCTTGTATTGAGCAGTGGTGCCTGGGGAAGAGGTGCTGGCTGTCCACTCTATCTATTCCTCTTAATATCTTGTATACCTCTATCATGTCTCTTCTCATCCTCCTTCTCTCCAGAGACTAAAGCCTTAATCCTTGATCATAATGCATACTCTCTAAACCAGGCAGCATCCTGGTAAATCTCCTCTGTACCCTTTCCAATGCTTCCACATCCTTCCTATAGTGAGGCAACCGGAACTGGACACAGTACTCCAAGTGTGGCCTAAACAGAGTTTTATAGAGCTGCATCATTATCCCGCAACTCTTAAACTCTATCCCTTGACTTATGTAAGCCACACTCCATAAGTTTTCTTAACTACCTTATCTACCTGTGAGGCTGTTGAGACCCAATGAGTACAGTTTCTGAGGAATGATCCTATAAAATCATGAGCTAAACACCTCGGTGTATGATGCACCATTTTTCAGGTGGGACAAGACGGAGTGGAGGGCAGAGGCTATGGCATCATCAGTGGACTGATTTGAGCAATAAGTAAACTGGAAAGGGTAAAGTACAGCAGAAAAATGGAATTTAATGGGATCTATAACCAGCCACTGAAAGATGCTTCATTAGTATTGAGGTCAATGTCACTAGATGGAAGTCATTTAAACACGTTACTCTTGACCTCTTGGGCACCGGGATGATAGTAGCTACCTTGAAGCCTGCGGGGACAGTGAATTCCAGAGAATTGTTGAAGACATCTGTTAGAACCGCTGTTAACTGAACTGCTCTGTCTCCCAGCACCCAACCAAGTATGTTATCATGCCCCACAGCTTTATGTGCGTCCTCAAATCAGCTACAGCCCCAGACAGAGTGCCTACGCCTTAAAGGTGGTGGTGGTTGTGGGGGAGTGGTTTCCTTGCCAGCACATCATTCTGTGCATCAACCATGCATAAATGACATTCGACCCAGCAGGAAGGGATGCGTCACTGTCGATGACTCACAGGGTGGACTTGCATTTGTATGCCCAGCGGCATGCAACTCGTGTCTCTGGTGTCACAGAAATTACTGTGAATTCACTGTGAAAACTAGAGCTATGCAGGGGAAGATGTGAGAGGGCGGATTGTCTGGGACTTTTCACTGACAGTGACAGTCATTTAAAATTGGTCTAAATTTGAATTGGGCAAACAAAAGCAGGACCATCATAAGGATCTGACTTGTAAATAGGGACAACAAAATCAACGTGATGGTCATCTTGATGAATGGAATAAATTTTTAAAATGTTGAAAAATCTTGCTAATATCCTAAGAGAAGCAGCTGAGGTGGGGCATGTATGGTGTTAGTGTATCACTCAGGGTTGAAGTAGATATGTTTCTTGTGAATCAAAAAGATTTAAGTTAATTGACTGATTGCCAAGAGTGGCAGAAGTAGAGGATATCTCACTCATGAAAGATGTGTGCATAAACATTAAGTGCCTTACGAAAGTGTGGTGATTTGTAATCATATTCTAGAAGGAAATGAATATCAGACCATTTCTGACCCACAGAAGCACAATGTTTAAGCAATTTTATTCCAATTATATTTTCCATTTTTATGCCAAGGTTGTTAAGATGCAGCAATGAAAGCAATATATTTCAGTGTGTTCTTAGCAAACATTGTCTTGAAATGTCAACTATCTTCCATCAGAAATTTTGCTCAATGTGTGTCTTAATCCCTGTGGTTAGTAAAATGTTCTTCATTCTGAGGAGATGGAGAAAGAAACAACAAGATTCAGTCATTTTTGAAAGAAAAATGTGATTGTTTAAATTTGTCTTAATAATAATGTCTTACATTGAGTAAAGTACAAATGACTATCATAAATAATTTGTGAAAAAACCTTACATACTGGATTTGTTATTCTCCAATATTAAAAATAAAATCTGCCAATTGTTTGTTGTAATTATTCACCAGCCCAAGCACTTTCAAAATCTTTTTCTTTTTCATATCTGCATCATCAAAAAATTATTGACAGCTTTTTGAATTAAAGTATTCCCTGGAGTAAGTTGGCTGTTTACTGGATTTTGTGCAGACTTTGTTTTAAGAAAGAAATGGTGATGGTGAAGAAAAGATTAACATATTATTTAAACAGGGATGCTATCTATTTGAAGTAAATTAATTCTCATCCTTATGAAAATGGTACATAAAGATATTTCATAGAAATGCAGTGAATACTTTTCGTTCTTCAATTATTTGTTTTATTAGCTTTTGGAAAAAGCAAATGTTTTATTTGTTTTACTTCATAATTTTTCTTCTTTCCCAGTCACTCAGTAGCAGCTGTCAGTAAAACAGTGATTTCTCCCATTGGATTGCTTGCATTATTCCAAAAAAAATCTGAAAAAGAATTAATATAACTTGCTCAAAAGTGAGTGTATGTTTGAGAGCTGTGTGGACCATATGGTATGGCTTTTGATATATTGTAGTATCAGCTAACTTAATTGATTGCCTTTTTTAAGGTACATTTGTTCATGACACTCACCTCTTCCTCATTGTTTCACCATGAGCTCAAATGATGACCTCATCATCATTAGTGAGTAGCAATACAAAAGAGCCATGAAAACAAAAAAGAAGCTGGAATCTTACTGCTTGAGGGGAAAAGTATTTCTGTGCATCTTTGTCTGTCATGGAGTGAAGGGTGACCTCATTGAAACCTATTGAATTTTGAAAAACCTCGGTAGAATGGACATGGAGAGGATGTTTCCTTAGCTGGGGGAGTCTGAGACCAGAGGACACAGCCTCAGAATAGAGGGGTGTCCTTTTAGAACACAGTTGAGGAGGAATTTCTTTAGCCAGAGTGTAGTGAATCTGGAATTTGTTGTCACAGGCAGCTGTAGAGATCAAGTCATTTGGATATATTTAAGGCAGAGGATGGTAGATTCTGGATTAGAAAGGGCATGAAGGGATACTTTATACTTTATTGTCGCCAAACAATTGATACTAGAATGTACAATCATCACAGCGATATTTGATTCGATACAGGAAGAATGAGGGAGATTGGGGCTGAGAAGGAACATGGATTAGCCGTAATGAAATGATGGCATAGTCTCAATGGGCCAAATGGCATAATTCTACTCTTATTTCTTATGATCTTATCAGTTGTGGCTATTTGAGATGATTTGAGCATGTGTTTCAATTAAAAAGAAAATAAAAACTGGTTGAATGGATGTCACTCCAATGGATTTAACTTTCAATTTTTGCATTGTTCAGGGAGCAGCTTTGTTGTCAGTGAGGGAAGCTTTCTGGATGTTTCAGACTGGTTGAATCCTGCCAAATTATCACTGTTTTACCAAATCAACTCCACATCTGCATGGACAAGAGACCTTTGTGGGCAAAAGACACTGGAGCCTTGTGAACATCTCTGTGATGAAGAAACTGGTAAGTTGTGAATTCTTGAGTTTTTGGCTTCTGAGATTGTCACCCAAGGAATTTATGCAAATCTTTATTTGTTTATTCACTTTAATTCTATTTTTGGAGTTTATTTTAGCAATTATTTCAGTTAGACCCAATGTAGGTTCTAAATATAGAAAGGAAAACGTCCTCAGTTTATTCATCCTCAGACAATTTCCATTGCAGTTTAGATGATAAAATTAATGCCTTCAGGTTGAGAGTGTCCATTAAAACAAACAAGATTTTGCAAAACAGTGCTTTCAAGAGTATTCCATGAAGAGTGAAGCTTTATCAAGCAAATGTAGATCTGGTTTTAATTCTGTGTTTTTCTTGCTCAAAAATGTTTTTAGTTATTAATTTCAATCCTCATCTCATAGAAGAGAACTTTGGAAACTTATGCTATAAACAACTTTTTTAAAGGGTCATGGTTTTGCTGAACACTTACATGAAGATCATATTGTATCTCGAGAATTGCACAGCTCTCAGACCCAAGAACCGAAAAAGCCTCTCTCTAGTTCAGTTCAGAGGAATGTGTAATTCATGTCTGATTTTTTTTAAATGTACAGATGTTTGACCAAATTAGAGGCATTTACCTTAATTCAATTTTTGCTGCCAAATCAAGTACCAGTTGAAATCTAACTCCAGAAATTTGAACACACAAATCCCAACTGTATTCCAGTACAGTACCAAGAGATTGTGGCCTTGCTAAATATTCCATCCCTAAGATAATACAAGAGATTCCAGGAAGATTTTCAAACAGGAGGCAGGGAATACTTGCAGGTTTCTCAGATGATGCTTATGCATCAGTTGACAATTTGCTAATTACTTCATGGCTATTTTTTATGTAATTTGGATTATTGTCCATGTCTGTTCTAGCCACACCTTTTGATATTTAGTAGATTTCAATGAGATCTCCCTCCATTCTCTTCCTTGACCCCATTCTTCTAAATTCCAGTGAATACAGGCCTAGAGCCATCAAAATCTCCTCATACGTTAACCCTTTCCTTCTGTGATCATTCTCATAAACCTCCTCTGCACTCTCTCCAATGCCAGCCACATTGTTTGTTAGATATGGGGCACAAAACTGCTCACAATACTCCAAATGTGGTCTGACCAATGCCTTATGAAGGCTCAGCATTACATACTGGATTTATATTCTCAAAATCAATTGCTAACATTGTATTTGCCTTCTTTACTTCAAGTTAAATTTTAGTGAATCCTGCATTAGGACTCCCATTTCATTTGCACTTTTGATTTCTGAATTTACTCTCCATTTAAAAAATATTCTATACCTTGATTCATTCTATCAATGTGTATGACCATGCACTTGCTTGCACTGAATAGCATCCGTCACTTGTTTGCTCATTCTCCCAATCTGTTCAAGTTCTTTTTCAGACTCCCTGCTTCCTCAATACTACCTGACCCTCCACCTACCTTTGCATTATCCACAAATGTGGCTTCAAAGCCATCAAATCCGTCATCCAGATCGCTAACATGTACTATGAAAAGCAGTCAATCCAACAGAGCCCTGCAGAACACCACTAGTCACCAGATGCCCAACAGAAAAGGCCCCTTTATTCCCATTCTTTGCCTTCTGCTTGTCAGCCAATTTTTGGTCCATGCTAGCATCTTTCCTGTAATACCATGTGGTTTCCTATCTTGTTTAGAATCTCATATGTAGCACCTTGTCAAAGACTTTCTGAAAATCTAAGTACACAACATCCACTGATTCTCCTTTGTCTATTCTACCTGTTATTTCCTCAAAGAATTGCAAGAAATATATCAGGCAAAGGCTGAGGAAATCAAGGATCCAGTTGAAGGTGAAGGTTGAAAGACCTAGGGTTTAGAACTTGTTGATTAGAACTAAGGGTATGATTGTATTGAACACAGAGATGTATTGAGTAAACAGCAGCCTGACATAGGTATTGCTATAGTCCAGGTGATCCTCTTTTCTATTATTCCCTAGGTTACCTTCGTAATTTATTATTGGTTTCCTTATTGCTTTTGTAGCTGCCTTCTGTTGTTTTTTAAAAGCTTCCTACTCCTCAAGCTTCCCACTGTTTTTAGCTATTTTGTCTGCCTTTCCTTTTGCTTTAAAGCAGTCTCTGTCTCATCCTCTCTTTAGAATGCTTCTTCTGCCCGGGGATGAATCAATCATGTAACTTCGGAATTGCTCCCAGTAACTCCAGTTACTGCTACATTACTGTCATCCCTGCTACTCCGCTCTTCCAATCAACTTTGGCCAGTTCCTCTCATGCTTCTGTAGTTACTTTTACTCCACTATAATACTGATACATCTGATTTTAGCTTATTCCCCTCAAACTGCAGGGTTGAGTTCTATCTCATTATGATCACTGTCTCTTAAGGGTTCCTTTACCTTAAGCTCTCTACGACATATTATCTAGAGCACAGAGTTATGCTGGGGACAGGGAATGGATTAGCATATAATAGAGGGCTGAATCAATTTCTCTGGAATGATGGAAAGAGCTCCATTCCAACCTTATAGTGTACTGTTAATTTCTGTGATTTCCTTCACATTTCTTGTTCAAGTAGCTGATAGTCACAACAGATAGAATAGTCTGACTCTACTGAACATCAGGAAGATGGCACCTACCCACTACGTACTGCCTTTTCTACACTGGGAACCCCTGCTTGCGTGATCAATGGGCAGCTCATCTACTACACCACTACTACCTCGGAAGCGGCGTTGAAGGCAAGGGAGAAGGGCAGACATCCTGGTGAGGTTGAGACAGTCTGCTAATCGGCTACCGCTCCCAAGCATGCTCCTGACTAACGTTCAGTCCCTGGCCAATAAGCTGTGTGAACTGAGAGCCAGAATCTCCTATCAGTGGGAAACAAAGTAATGTAATGCTTTGTGCTTCATGGAGATCTGGATGATGGAGGAGATACCGGATCACGCCATTGAGCCCTCTGGGTTCTCCCTGTTCTGGGCAGTCAGGTCAAAAAACCTCTGTGGGAAGAATGAGGAAGTGGGGTATGCTTCAGGGTCAATAGTGCCTGGAGTGACCCCTGGAACATGCATGCCCTCAAATCCTTTTGTTCCCGGGATCTGGAGTACCTGGTGCTGCTGTGTAGACCTTTCTAGCTGTTAATATCACAGCTGTGTATATTCCACTGCAGGCTGATACTGACCTGGTTCTCAAGGAACTGTACAAGACCATCAGCACCCTGGAGACTGCACACCCAGAGCCTGCCTTCATTGTTGTCGGGGACTTTAATAGAGTGTCACTGAATAAAGTCTCTCCGAAGTTTTGTCAACACATCCAGGTGAGCTCATGGGGAGATATCATACTCGACCATTGCTACTCTCCCTTCGGCAGTGCTTGCAAAGCGCTCCTTCGCCCGCTGTTTGGAAAATCAGATCACTACTTCATCTTTCTGCTGCTAAGGTACAGATATAAGCTGAAACAAAAGGCGGCCATAGTTAAAACCATCCACTGTTGGTCGATCAGTCGGTCTCCATGCTACAGGACTGCTTTGATGATGTCAACTGGAATGTCTTCCATGACGAGGATATCTCCGAGTTCAAGGAACGGGTCACAAATTTCATCCGGAGGTGCACCGAAGATGTTGTCCCCTAGAAATTGGTCAGGGTCTATCCAAACCAGAAGCCCTGGATCAACATTCCCGTGTGAGCAGCACTTACTGCACGACTCAGAGCTTGCATTGTTGGTAACCAACAGGAACTCAAGAGATGCAGCTACAATCTGCACAAGGTCATCAAGGCAGTGAAACAACAATACAGGGACAAGATCCAGATGCAACTCTCCACCAACAGCACACGCAGCTTATGGCAAGGTCTGCACACCATCGCAGACTTCAAAATTGAACACAGTGGAATTTCTAACATCACTGCCTCTCTCTCTTTTACGCTGGATTTGATGTTGCCAGCACTGAAACCCTGAGGATAGCCATATAAGAGACCTGCAGCTTTGGTTATCTCTGAGGCCAAAGTATGCAGGTGTTTCCAGTAGGTGGACAGTCGCAAGGCTGCGGGACCAGATGGCATCCCAGGGCAGGTACTCAGAGTGTGCACAGCACAACTGGCAGGTGTGTTTATTGTGATGGGATCCTGACTTATCCCTATGAACTGTGCTTTTAAAAAGAGAGGGAGAGAGTTGTACAACTCAAACACCTTGTTATTAAGACAGAGAGAGGCAAAGACTGCTTTGAGATGGTGTTATGGTTTCTCTGCAGCGTGTTTACACTTTTGCAAGGACACTGCCAGCTTCTGTGTTCCTACACAGAGAGAATGCTACTTGATGGACTGCTGGTGTTCAGCATGGTGAGATAAATAGAAGGTCGGCTGGTAAACACACAGACACATGATTTTGGACACTGGGCGAGCTTTGTTGTACCCACAGAAAGGTGGGTTTTTGGAGAATCGATTAGGAGAATCGATCAGTGGCTCTCGCAGTGTGAAAAAGGTGTGACCACTGGGAAGTTATCCGTGTGTCCAACCCTCGCCTGGGTTGATAATTTCATCACAGAAAATGATCCCCTTGTTGTGGTCACATTCGGTGACTGCTGAAGGATTTCGGAGGACAACGGGAAGATCGACTGAAGAACTAAACACCTCTCTCTATCTCCATCACTACTCAACTCAATACCACGAACTGAACTGAACTTTACTCAACACCGTAAGACTGTATCCATTTACCCCTAGGCTTGAAGAAGCTTGGTTTCTATATTTCCACACTTATATACATATAATCTTTACAAACCTGTTTGATATATCTGAATTTATATTACTGTATTGCGTAGTTACTAATAAGTGGTATTAGTTAATAGCAATACCAGACTCCAAAGTGTTTTCTATTTTTACTGGTTCTTTAACTCGTCACAGGGTACGTGACATTGTAGGCATTTTTAATCTCTCCCTCTCCCAGTGTAGAGTAACCTCCTGCCTCAAATTATCCACCATTGTTCCTGTACCTAAAAAGACCAAGGTAACATGTCTGAACGACTGGTGTCTTGTCACATTCACCCCAATAATAAGTAAATGCTTTGAGAGGCTGGTCAAGGACTACATCTGCAGCTTGCTGCCACCCACACTGGACCCCCTACAGTTTGCCAACCGACACAACCGATCGACAGATGATGCAATAGCCACAGCTCTACACACCATCCTTACATATCTGGAGAAGAAGGATGCTTATGTGAGAATGCTGTTCTTGGATTGCAGTTCAATGTTAAACACCATAGTTCCCTCCAGGCTCGACAAGAAGCTCAGAGACCTCAACCTTCTCCCTGCTTTGTGTAGCTGGATCCTGTTCTTCCTGTCAGATCACCGGCAGGTGGTAAGAGTGGGCTCCCTCACCTCTGTCCCTTGGACCTTCAACACAGGAGTCCCCCAGGACTGTGTTTTAAGCCCCCTCCTATACTCTCTGTATACTCGTGACTGTGTCGCCATCCACAGCTCCAATCCGCTAATTAAATTTGCTGAAGATACTACACTGATTGGCCTAATCTCAAATAATAATGAGGCAGCCTACAGAGAAGTCATCACCCTGACACAATGGTGTCAAGAAAACAACCTCTCCCTCAATGTCATAAAAAACAAGGCAGCTGGTTGTGGATTACGGGAGGAATGGAGACGGGGTAACCCCTGTTGACATCAATGGATCTGGGGTTGAGAGGGTGAACAGCTTTAAGTTCCTTGACATAAACATCACCGAGGATCTGACATAGTCTGTACATACCGGCTGTGTGGTGTAAAAGACACAGCAGCACCTCTTTTACCTCAGACAGTTGAAGAAGTTTCAAATCCTAAGAACTTTCTACAGGGGCACAATTGAGAGCATCCTGACAGGCTGCATCACTGCCTGCTATGGCAACTGTATTTCCCTCAATTGCATGACTCTGCAGAGAGTGGTGTGGACAGCCCAGCACATCTGTAGATGTGAACTTCCCACTAATCAGGACATTTACAAAGACAGGTTTGTAAAAAGGACCCAAATGTTCTCTGGGAACTCAAGTCACCCCAACCACAAACTGTTACAGCTGCTACCATCCTCCTCCTCGTTGTTGAACCTTGCATAAAGCTCTCATATCCTGGCAGAAGAATTGATGGCATTTATTTTCCTGGCCTTTGAGCATACCTGTCTCCGAAAATGAGTAAGAAGGTCCACTTGTGTCACTCACTTAATCCGTATCTGCTTTGCTGATACACTTACAGAGTTACTTACAAAGTTAGCTGTCATGTACAGTTGCCAAATCTCAATAAATACTTCTAGAGAGAGAAAGATACAAACACACTCATAACTCAAGGGTGTATCAGCAGCACAATTAGCAGAGCTGCTGTGTCATAGCATCAGAGACCTGGGTTCAACCATAACCATCTGCACTGTCTGTGTGGACTCTGCACTTTACCCTGTGAACTATCTGAGTTTGCTCAGGGTACTGTTTTTATACATTCACATCACAGAACATCACAGAAAGGGGATAGTCATTCCACTGGAGATAAAACATAGAAACAAGAAAGGGTGGGTCATGCCTGTCGAGTATATTGTAGGCTGCTGGTTAGTAGGATAATTGGCTACAACCTTTCCCCAGTGTGTAAGTGAGTGTTTGAATCTGGAGGAGCTGGTGAGAATAATAAAGGAATTGATGTCGATAGGTGGTTGTCTGTCGGTATGGACTCAGTGGCCTAAGGCCTATTTCCATGCTGCTTGACTATGACTCATAGATGGAGCTCACCAATGAAATTCAAATGTGACCTGACCATATGGTAGTTTAGGTCCCGTTGATGATGATGAGTGCACGAGGTTGGCACCTGGACTACCCACAGGCTGAAAGGCATCTAAAAATGAAATTCAAGCCCCCTTTTATTTTGAGTAGTCTGAAAGCCTTGTTTATCATAGGGTTAACACAATCTGCTGAAATGTCAAATTGAAATGAGTTAATGAAATTTAGTCGGCTCCAAATGCTTCTTTAATTAAAGGTAAATTGGATTCTGAGGGACAAGGAAATTTTAATTTCCATTATCATGCAATATCTTACCTGATTTTATCAAATTTTTCACCAGCATAATATAATGGCCTTTCTAAAGAAAATGCCAACCCTGTGTTGATTGGAAGCATTATAATCGTTTGCTCGTACTCCATCTGGTTCATGAGCTTGACATTTCCACAGCTGTTTGCATTGAAAAGTCTGAAAATAGCACATTTTCTGGACACTTGGGGGTTAGAGACAGAGAGTGTGTTTAATGGGAACATACATTTTACAAGGATTATTATGAAGTAATGCACTTAAATCAATAGAAATGAGTTTCACTTAATGAGCAAATCATCATAATCATCATAATAAAGGAACATAGTCTCATTGCTGCCAACACACAATTCAAGAAGCGAGCTGGTAAACTGTGGACATACGAAAACAGAGCCTCCATCTACAGGAAACAGCTTGATTACATCCTCGTAAGAACAAAATGGCGTAATTGTGTGAGCAACACAGAAGCCTACAGCACCTTCAACTCGGTCAGTTCTGAACACAGAGTAGTGTCAATGCAAGTGAGACTGAGCCTGCGACAACCCAAAGCCACAGGTCCCAAGGAGAAGATGGACTGGAAGGCATTCTCCTCACAACCTATTCTTCAAGCCCAGTACACAGTGGAGGTGAGAAATTGCTTCGGCCCTCTGGAAAGGGAGGAGGAAGAGACTGCCACCGACCGCTATCAATGGCTCTTAGATGTATACACATCAGTATGTGTGAAGGGTCAGTGTTGTTTATGACTTCAGACCCACAGCAGCGAGGTTGACTCTCAACTTAGTAAAACACTCAGTGCAGAGACAACTTGTGATTTAATAACTGGAAAATAAAGTTAGTAGTTATTCATCTGGTCCCTGAACATCAGCTCAGCAACCTCAGTATATCTCGTCCCAGCATCATTTTTTTCTCCAAGTCCTTGCATGAAACTTCATTTCAGTAGTGAGCGCACTGAATTAAATGATCTCATGTGGGTAGCTGGATGTAATTCCACATCCTGTTTCCTGTGCATAGCTATTTGTTTGTCCACATCTCCCAGTCGTTTCTTGTCTGCACCTGTGGATTTGAAGGCAGGATGGAGCTAGATTGCAATATCTTCTACTGGCGAATAAGGTCAAGACTGTCTCATGGCGTATCATTGTCCCTGAGAGTAATGCCAGAAGAGAGCGCTGGAATAAGAATCCACCACAGAATATTGTCAATATATCCTTGAAATGAATAATCTGTACCAGTTACAAATGGGTTTTCTACCTCACACCTCCTCTTTCTTTTAAACGTATCCTTTCTAAGTTTCAGCTGATGAGTGACAACTGGCTGTTATCTCTGCTTCCCATCCCTGCATCCATCCAGTGAACGAGGCCCCCCAATTCCTGCTTGCAGTGGAGGCATAAAACAGGGAAGATTAGAATCTGATAGAACAGAATTCAAAGCTATCCCTGCAAAATGAGAACATACTTCACACAAGACACAAACTTTATTAGTCGAAGGAATGGAATTCCTTGACAGTGCATGCATGAAGGATGGCACCTGGTTTTAATTGATGATACTGGGAAAGTAATAACTGATGATGCCTGCGAGCATGAATGACTTGCCCTCCCCCCACTCCTTTTCTGTGGCTGAATAAAGACTGCAATTCATACATCATCTCTGCAAACTTATATTTATTTTATTCTGAGTCATACTTAACATTCCGATACATTTTAATGATGCTATTTGTTTTCCACTTGTCATGATGTGTGATAGAGCTCTGCATGTAATACGATTTGATTGAGGAATTTTAAATACGTTAGCATGTGCATGTTTGTTTAAAATAATGGTACTGTTGACAGAGACATCAGATACTCACTGCATTTCCTATTTTTACCTTTTCTTTTCATTTTAACTTATATGATTAATGGTATTTATTCAGTCTGAAGGACGCAGGTAACCCATTCAGAACTACTTAGCAGAACGTGGTTGAGATTTTTAACAAAAGACTTCAAACAAAATACAAGGAACAACAATTATCTCATCAGCATGTGAACAGCAAAGTGTTAGCCAATTAGAATCTATTATAAATCAGAGCACCGGTGTGAAATAATTCTTCAAAATTTAGCAGTTAAACGTGCTCCTGTGGTGTTCTCATCGAAGCTGACATCTTCCTCTAAGTCTGTGGGATTGTTAAGTATCCCATAACGGGTTAAAGAACCAGCAGAAATGGAAAAACACCTAGAGTCTGGTATTGCTGTTAACCAAAGCTATTTTATTAGTAACTACGCAATACGTTAATATAAAAATCAGATAAATCAAACAGGTTAGCAAAGTTCATGCATATATAAGTGTGGAAATATAAAACCCAACTTCTTCAAGCTTAGGTGGTAAGGGTTACAGTCTTACGATAGTAGGTAAGCAAAGTCAGTTCAGTTCGTGATATTTAGTTGAGTAGAATTGAGGAAAGAAAGAGAGGGGTTTAGTTCTCCAGGTAAGCCAATGCCGTCGATCCTCCATTGTCCTCCGAAAACCTTTGAAGTCACTGAATGTGACCACAAGAAGGAGACCGTCTTCTGTGGTAAAGTTATCGACCCAAGCAAAGGTTGGACACACTGATAACTTCCCACCGGTCACCCCTTTACACACTGCGAGAGCCATTGATTGATTCTCCCAATTGATCTGCAAAAACCCACCCTTCTGTGGGCACACAAAGGCTCAACCAGTGTCCGAAACCATGTGTGTCTCACTCCACACATAAAGTATCACCAACAGTGATCTTCAACGAATATCCTTTCAACACAAGTGGTGCCACACCTGAATTCAGCTACGGGTCATCCCAAAGTGGTGGCTACAGGGTACTCCAACAGAATCCACGTATGGATTATCACCAACAGTAGCTGATCACAATGGGGACCCTCTTCAAGGGAACCACCACCCAGGCAAGGGTCGACACACCGGTAGATTCCACAAGGTTACCCCCAAACACACAGCGTGATAGCTACTTATCCAATTCCACGACATATGAAATAGCTCCAACAGTGATTTGCCACAGGGATGCCTTTCTTCAGTGAACTACCACACCCAGACAAAGGTTTTCCCCTCACCAGAGAACCCACTTCTGTGGATTAACTACGTGACAGTCACACCTTCGTATTCTAATGGAACTCAAACTCACCCTCATGGGCTACTAAGGAGAGAGTCCAAACACTGACCTCTTTGTCTCTAGGTTTCTTCTGTTTCAAACCTTCCTCTCCCCTCTTCCTGCAAATTCGTTCTAGTTGCAGAAAACTTGTGAGAGTCATTTATCAATACTCAGGATCGATCTCAACTCACCCCCTTTGTGCTACTGAAATTTTAAACCAGCGACCGACTCACTGGTGTCTTCCATTGACCGAATCCATCTTGACTCTGAGCATGTGTTTCTCTGTGTCTGTAACTGTCCTTGTAAAAAGTAAACATGCCGCAGAGAAACCATAACACGATGGTCCATCACATAACTCCACCTCTCTCTCTTTCTCTCTGGAGCAGTTCAAACAGTGTCCAAAAGTCAGTCTCATTCTCCCGACATTTTAAAGTGACAGTCCACAGAAGATATGAACCCTACGGATACTTAACAGGGTTGCTTAAAGAGGATTGCTACAATGCTGATGTGCATTCTTTGCATATATAGTTTTTGACTGCTCAGGTCACTTACCCGACACAAAATGTATAGCTGTTTCTGCAGGGGCAGAAGCTTCTATGTGGTTGAAAATCCATTATCACTATTGCAGTTGAAACTGACCAACAATCTGAAAGCAAAATATCACAGCTGTTGAACGTCCAAAATAAAAATAGAGAAGCAGCAAATACTCAGTAATTCAGATGCCATCGATGGTAAAAGGAAAAAGCAAAGAACATTTTTATTTCTTCATCAGAATCCTGTTTCTTTTTTACACAGTTCCTTGGAGATTTCCCGATTATTTCTAGCACTTTGTCTTTCAGTATTTTGAACTCTGTCTCTTTAGCTGACAATATAACTTGTTCACTGTCAGTGGGGTGGGGAAGATAAGATTCCACATTCCCCATTCTGTAACAAAATTTGAAAATATTTATAAATCTATCCTGAAAGTACAATCATCATGACTAATAAGTTGTAAGATTGCAGGACTTTCAAGAGTATCTGTTTGGGCTACACTAATGGGGTGGCACAGTAGTGTAGTGGTTAGCACAGTGCTTTATAGTCCGTGACCTGGGGTTCAATTTCTGTGGTTGTCTGTAAGGAGTTTGTATGTTCTCCCTATGACCATGTGGGTTTTCTCCGGGTGCTTTGGTATCCTCCAAAACACCAAAGATGTACTGGTTTGTTGGTTAATTGTAAATTGTCCCCTGGTTCGGCTAGGGTTAAATCAGGGGATTGCTGGGTGGCGTGGCTCGAAGGGCTGGAAGAGCCTATTCTGTGCTGCATCTTAATAAAATAATTTTTTAAATGATATGGAGACACTTCCTTACTTTCTGAATGGGCTATGCAAACCACTCAGTACAAATCAAACAGTAATGAACAAATAATGGCAACACTGCTGGTGGGGCAAGTTTTGTAAGGACATCACAAAATACTCTCTTTCTTTCTTTTTTGCTGTGAAGGGAAATTCCATAGGAAAATAGATGAAAAAATCTATTCTTATTGATATCTTACATGTGCTTGGGCCCTTAAGTGTGCTTTATGTGCCTTGAGCTGTGTGTGACAGCTGGTACTGTGTTTTGAACCTTAGCCCCAGAGTAGCACTGTTTCATTCAGGTGTAGTCATGGGCATTCCTGTATGGTTGACTGACTACCAAACTTGAACTTGATTTTTTTTAACAAGACAATTATGTTGCCATATGATTATAATTAATTGCCTTCATGTAACTGTTTTCAGCTAAGTGTGTGTGTGGTCCACATGAGCATGTGGGCGGTGTCTGCCACTGACAGTGGAACTGCAGGGGGTTAGGGGATGGGAGAATTTAATGTCGCATTGCTTCAGTGATGGCATCATTACAAAATATTTCAGGTGCTAAATTGGTAAGGCTGGAAAATGGACATCAGAATAACAAAGCACGCTAAGATGATGCCTGTTTAATTTCATAATGAGTGCACATAAAATTTGTTCCATCAACGGATTTTGTGCTAATCTTGTGCTTTTTGACTGAGCTTGCAATAATAACCCCAGCTACTGGAAGGGCTTATAATTCTTGCAGGGAAGTGTGTGGCTATAACAGTTCACAGATGTAATTATAGAAGCCTCAACAGTTTAGAGTCATAGTCATATTGAATGGAGACAGGTCCTTCAGAACAGCATGTCTATGCTTAAGATCAACAGTTTACTGTACCATTACCTTTACTAGAACTCAGACTCTCTTCTATACATTACCCTTGTGCTCACTTCAAAACTTTTTAAAAATGTTAATGTACCCATCTACACCCTCTTAAGTGTTGAGTTACAGATTCAAAGTGTTCGTTTTAATTTCATAGAATGTATGCAGTATACAACCTGAAATTCTTACTGTTCAGAGACACTCACAAAACAAGAAACCCTGAAGAATGGATGTCAGAAACATCAGATCCCCAAAGCTCCCCTCCCCCTCCCATGTACAAGCAGCAGCAGTCTCATCGACCGTTCCCCTCCCCCCACTTGCCCCAGCAGAAGCACAAATCCCCTCCCCCAGCCATGCAAGCAATAGCAAAAACTCCCCACCTCCCAAAGAGACCTTGATCTAGAGTCCATAACTCAGCACTTTGGTATCTCAGACAGAAATCACTTCTGCAACAATGAGAGTGGAGAACAACAACTTACCACCACTCCCCGACCCAAGGATCAACGGAGGGGGGGGCAAGGGGAGAGAGGGAGAGGAGAGAAAAAAAGAAAAAGAATACAAACTGGGATCAGGGTCTTCTTGAGGAAGATTTCTCAATGTCCCTTCATAATATTGCTTATTTTAGTCAAATATCCCCACGCGTCAGGCTTCTGCACTCTTAAAAAACACAAACCCAACCCATTCAGTCTCTCCTAATAGATGAAATGCTCTACTGCAGGCAACATCTGAGTGGATCCCCTCTGCAACCCCTCCAGTGCAATCTTCTCTTTCATACAGTGTGGTGATTACACACAGTCATCCTAATATGGCCGAGTCAATGTTGTACAGATTTGTAACATAATTTCCTTGCCCTTATATTCAGTGCCACAGCTAATGAAGGCAAGTATCCTGCATGCTTTCTCATCCGCTTTGTTTAACCAATCTGGTGGCTTCAGAGATCTTTGGACTTATACACCAAGTTGCTTAATACAGGTCGACCTTCACTAATCCGGCACCATTGAGACCTGAGGAGTGCCGGATTAGTGAAAATGCCAAATTACAGAAGGATCACATTAAGCATAATCAGTGCCGGATTCTCGAAGGTACCGGATTACAGGTAGTCAGATTAGTGAAGGTCGACCTGTATTCCCTAGAGCCGTACCATGTTTACGGAAAATGAAAATTATATCCCCTTGTCTGCTTGAAATATGAAAAAGAAACAAAATACAGAACCACAGAAGGTCAGGCAGCATCTGTGGAAAGAACAGTTTCGGATTTAGGACCCTATACTGGGAAAGAGAAAAAACAAGTTAATTTAAGTAGCAATGAAGTTGGGAGTGGATGGATAGAACAAAGAGAATTTCTGAAAGGTTGAGGCCCAAAGAGTTATTGTGGCAGTTAAGTAGCAGCTAAGATTAAATGATGTGCTCTGCAGACTGGGCAGTAGGAGAAAAGACAAAGGAGCCAAAAAAGAAAACAGGAAATGGCCACTTCAGATTACAAAGAGTATCACTACATTGGAAAATTCATTATTGAGTCCTCCATGCGTCAACATGCCCAAAAGGTCAAGCAGTGTCCATGAGAGGCAAGAAATTGTTGATATTTTGGGTCAAAACTCTACATTAGCACTCATCCCTCCCACAGATGCTGCTGAGCCCATTGAATTATTTTGGTAGATTTTCCTTTGCTCCATATTCCAGCATTTAGTACTGTCTCATGTCTCCTGTGTGCCCAAAAGGAAGATGAGATATTTTTCCTTAAGCTTGCACAGGGCCTTATTTATAACAACAGTACAGGAGGTCACAGACAGAAAGATCACAGTTGGAGTTGGGTATTGTAGTGAATTGACAGACATTGACTTCCTGTCTGTCGCCTCCTGCACTGTTTGTAGCCAACCGTTCCCGTTTGCTTTCCAGTTGTAGGTAACAGTGTTAGACTTGGTCAAAGTCACTGATAATGAGAATAATTACCATAAAAGATAGTATTATGAATTTGCCCTTGAGTGCTACTTAAATTGTTCTTTCATTATGTGCTGTGTTGTATGACCCAGACAATCGTGGTCTTTCCATGACCATATTTTTTCTTGGCAAATTCCTCTGCAGAAGTGGTTTGCCATTGCGTTCTTCTGGACGGGTGGTCCCAGACATTATCAGTACTCTTCAGAGATTGTCTGCCTGGCATTAGTGGTCGCATAACCAGGACTTGTGATTTGCCCCAGCTGCTTATACAGCCATCCTCAACCTGCTCCCCTTGGCTTCACATGTCCCTGATCGGTGGGGGCTAAGCAGGTGCTACATCTTGCTCAAGGGTGACCTGCAAGCTAGTGGAGGGAAGGGACATCTTGCTCCTCTTTTGATAGGGACATATCTTCACCCCGCCCTGCTGCCAGTCAATGGATAGGTGATCTAAAAATGTTTGTAGACCATTATTCCTTGCTCAATCATTCCATATCACTGTTGTTTAAGCTTGCTGTGAGGAAATGCTAATTATTCCACATATATTTTGCCACCTGCAGTTTTATGATTCTTTTTAAACTTCAAAGCTTATGTTTGTTTACAGCACATCATTAATACTGAGCTATCTATTGGTATGCATTATAACTGATTTTGTTTCATGGATCAATTTTCATTTTGGACATGGTTTCAGCTGAATATCTGAAGATCCCAATGGAATCCTGATTGAATTTGGTCTTGGGTATGAAGCTATAAGAAACAGCACATCTCCTGCAGCTTACATCTTATATCTGGGTGACAGACTTCTGTAGCTTTGCAGCTGAGTGGAGCAATAGGGGAATATTTTAAGGTGATGCAAGTCAACAAGAAAAGTTGTCTTTATACAAAGGTTTATTGATAGACAGTGTGCTTTATATGATCAACACACGCAAAATGCTGGAGGAACTCAGCAGGCCAGGCAGCATTGACGGAAAAGAGTACAGTTGACATTTCAGGCCGAGACCCTTCATCTGGTCTGGAGAGAAAAAAAAAAGATGAGGAGTCAAAGAAAGAAGGTGGGGAAAGAGGAAGAAAAAGCACAAGGCGATAGGTGAAACTGAGAAAGGGGGAGGGGTGAAGTAAAGAGCTGGGAAGTTGATTGGTGAAAGATATACAGCGGCTGGAGAAGGGGGAATGTGATAGGAGAGGACAGAAGGCCATGGGAGAAAGAAAATTGGGAGGAGCACCAGAGGGAGGTGATGGGCAGGTAAGCAAATAAGATGAGAGAGGGAAACGAATGAGGAATGGTGAAGGATGGGGCATTACCAGAAGTTCAAGAAATCGATGCTTTATATGATGCTTCCTATGCATAAAATCTATTTTTGGTCAGATGAGGGCTTTATATTCTTCATTGGGTATTACAATGACATGATTTTAGGGCTGTGGCATTATGCACCAGAACGTTAGGATTATACTGGGTTAAGCCTGTCGAAAGAGAACCAACAGATATCCGATTGATTTCCTGTGCACTAAATCAAGGTCAAGTTGATTATCATGTGCACAAGTACATGTATGTATAGGTGCAATGAGAAACTTGCTTGCAACGGCAGTCCCAGAACATACCTTTAGATAACTAGAATTCAGAATAAAAATATAAAATAAGTATAAATTACACATAATTTTTCAAAAAAGCACAATTAGATCAAAAACGTGGTCATGGTGTTTATATACTGAGGTACTGATGAGGATTGTGCAGGCTTCTGTACCTTCTGCCCGATGGCAGCTGCCAGAAGATGGGACATTGAATAGGATTCTAATTTCCCTATTGCCTGATTCACACAGAAAACAAAATCATCTTCCTCTTTGTTATGTCCTTCCAGGTCTGCTCCCAGTTCTCTGCACAGCTCACTGCTTCTGCTTTGTACTGGGGCGGTGTTGCCAAATCTAGTGTCCTGTACTGTGATGCGGCAGGGCATCTCAGGAGACGATCCATGGTTAGCTCAGCAAACAACGTATTCGACTGAGGAGAACTTTCATGCTTTTGTAAAAAAGTTACACTTGCCTTGATTCCACCTTTTGCACATTCATTCTCTACCTTGTCTTCCAGTTCTACAGGTTCCAACATGGGATTGTTCACCGGGACTAGTTTCTGTCTAGCTCTGTCCAATAACTTCAGCATCTAGTTTCTGCCTTTCATGTTGCAGGTTCACCCAGTTGACTTGAATGATGGACTCACGAGTAAAGCGAAGCCGTATCCATCAAGTTACCAGTGATCACCTGGCCCTTTTACATCCTGGTCATTGTCACCAGTGATTTTCTCCCTGATGTAAGGAAGTTATAGAAACATAGAAACATAGAAAATAGGTGCAGGAGTAGGCCATTCGGCCCTTCGAGCCTGCACCGCCATTTATTATGATCATGGCTGATCATTCAACTCAGAACCCCGCCCCAGCCTTCCCTCCATACCCCCTGATCCCCGTAGCCACAAGGGCCATATCTAACTCCCTCTTAAATATAGCCAATGAACTGGCCTCTACTGTTTCCTGTGGCAGAGAATTCCACAGATTCACCACTCTCTGTGTGAAGAAGTTTTTCCTAATCTCGGTCCTAAAAGGCTTCCCTTTTATCCTCAAACTGTGGCTCCTTGTTCTGGACTTCCCCAGCATCGGGAACAATCTTCCTGCATCTAGCCTGTCCAATCCCTTTAGGATTTTATACATTTCAATCAGATCCCCCCTCAATCTTCTAAATTCCAACGAGTACAAGCCCAGTTCATCCAGTCTTTCTTCATATGAAAGTCCTGCCATCCCAGGAATCAATCTGGTGAACCTTCTTTGTACTCCCTCTATGGCAAGGATGTCTTTCCTCAGATTAGGGGACCAAAACTGCACACAATACTCCAGGTGTGGTCTCACCAAGGCCTTGTACAACTGCAGTAGTACCTCCCTGCTCCTGTACTCGAATCCTCTCGCTATAAATGCCAGCATACCATTCGCCTTTTTCACCGCCTGCTGTACCTGCATGCCCACTTTCAATGACTGGTGTATAATGACACCCAGGTCTCGTTGCACCTCCCCTTTTCCTAATCGGCCATCATTCAGATAATAATCTGTTTTCCTATTTTTGCCACCAAAGTGGATAACTTCACATTTATCCACATTAAATTGTATCTGCCATGAATTTGCCCACTCACCCAACCTATCCAAGTCACCCTGCATCCTCTTAGCATCCTCCTCACAGCTAACACTGCCACCCAGCTTCGTGTCATCCGCAAACTTGGAGATGCTGCATTTAATTCCCTCATCCAAGTCATTAATATATATTGTAAACAACTGGGGTCCCAGCACTGAGCCTTGCAGTACCCCACTAGTCACCGCCTGCCATTCTGAAAAGGTCCCATTTATTCCCACTCTTTGCTTCCTGTCTGCTAACCAATTCTCCATCCACATCAATACCTTACCCCCAATACCATGTGCTTTAAGTTTGCACACTAATCTCCTGTGTGGGACCTTGTCAAAAGCCTTTTGAAAATCCAAATGTACCACATCCACTGGTTCTCCCCTATCCACTCTACTAGTTACATCCTCAAAAAATTCTGTGAGATTCGTCAGACATGATTTTCCTTTCACAAATCCATGCTGACTTTGTCCGATGATTTCACCGCTTTCCAAATGTGCTGTTATCACATCTTTGATAACTGACTCCAGCAGTTGCCCCACCACCGACGTTAGGCTAACCGGTCTATAATTCCCCGGTTTCTCTCTCCCTCCTTTTTTAAAAAGTGGGGTTACATTAGCCACCCTCCAATCCTCAGGAACTAGTCCAGAATCTAAAGGGTTTTGAAAAATTATCACTAATGCATCCACTATTTCTTGGGCTACTTCCTTAAGCACTCTAGGATGCAGACCATCTGGCCCTGGGGATTTATCTGCCTTCAATCCCTTCAATTTACCTAACACCACATACTAACATGTATTTCACTCAGTTCCTCCATCTCACTGGACCCTCTGTCCCCTGCTATTTCTGGAAGATTATTTATGTCCTCCTTAGTGAAGACAGAACCAAAGTAATTATTCAATTGGTCTGCCATGTCCTTGCTCCCCATAATCAATTCACCTGTTTCTGTCTGTAGGGGACCTACATTTGTCTTTACCAGTCTTTTCCTTTTTACATATCTATAAAAGCTTTTACAGTCAGTTTTTATGTTCCCTGCCAGTTTTCTCTCATAATCTTTTTTCCCCTTCCTAATTAAGCCCTTTGTCCTCCTCTGCTGAACTCTGAATTTCTCCCAGTCCTCAGGTGAGCCACTTTCTCTGGCTAATTTGTATGCTTCTTCTTTGGAATTGATACTATCCCTAATTTCTCTTGTCAGCCACGGGTGCACTACCTTCCTTGATTTATTCTTTTGCCACACTGGGATGAACAATTGTTGTAGTTCATCCATGCAACCTTTAAATGCTTGCCATTGCATATCCACCGTCAATCCTTTAAGTGTCATTTGCCAGTCTATCTTAGCTAATTCACGTCTCATACCTTCAAAGTTACCCCTCTTTAAGTTCAGAACCTTTGTTTCTGAATTAACTATGTCACTCTCCATCTTAATGAAGAATTCCACCATATTATGGTCACTGTTACCCAAGGGGCCTCTCACGACAAGATTGCTAATTAACCCTTCCTCATTGCTCAAAACCCAGTCCAGAATAGCCTGCTCTCTAGTTGGTTCCTCGACATGTTGGTTCAAAAAACCATCCCGCATACATTCCAAGAAATCCTCTTCCTCAGCACCTTTACCAATTTGGTTCACCCAATCTACATGTAGATTGAAGTCACCCATTATAACTGCTGTTCCTTTATTGCACACATTTCTAATTTCCTGTTTAATACCATCTCCGACCTCACTACTACTGTTAGGTGGCCTGTACACAACTCCCACCAGCGTCTTCTGCCCTTTAGTGTTACGCAGCTCTACCCATATCGATTCCACATCTTCCCGGCTTATGTCCTTCTTTTCTATTGCGTTAATCTCTTCTTTAACCAGCAACGCCACCCCACCTCCCCTTCCTTCATGTCTATCCCTCCTGAATATTGAATATCCCTGAACGTTGAGCTCCCATCCTTGGTCACCCTGGAGCCATGTCTCTGAGATCCCAACTATATCATAATCATTAATAACAATCTGCACTTTCAATTCATCCAGCTTATTACGAATGCTCCTTGCATTGACACACAAAGCCTTCAGGTGCTCTTATACAACTCTCTTAGCCCTTATACAATTATGTTGAAAAGTGGCCCTTTTTGATGCTTGCCCTGGATTTGTCGGCCTGCCACTTTTACTTTTCTCCTTAGTACTTTTTGCTTCTACCCTCACTTTACACCCCTCTGTATCTCTGCACTGGTTCCCATCCCCCTGTTGTGAACTAACCTCCCCACGCCTAGCCTCTTTAATTTGATTCCCACCCCCCAACCATTCTAGTTTAAAGTCACCTCAGTAGCCCTCGCTAATCTCTCTGCCAGGATATTGGTCCCCCTAGGATTCAAGTGTAACCCGTCCTTTTTGTACAGGTCACGCCTGCGCCAAAAGAGGCCAGATGTGCCAGATGATGCAATAGGCAGTGCACAGGAGTGACTTCAGGGATTCTGTTATCCATAAGTGCAGGATCTTCTCAATTCATGGACACCCCATACATACTGGACCAGTGGGATGGATGTGGTCAAGCCAAGTTCCAGCAGACTCACTCATTCACTGAGTCAGTGAGGTCAGCTGGCAGCTGTCTCCCCACACCTGCTTGCTCATCTGTGTCTGCTTTTACTGTGATCCTCTACCACACACTGCTTTTGTTCATTTCCGACTCAAGAACAACTCAGGTTACAAAGAATCCACAGGAATCAAGCCCTCTCATAACCTGGGGACTCCCAGTGATGCTTCCTGGGCATGTTTTTTGGGTCCTCAAAAAGGCCAATTTCATTAGCTTCTCTGAACTACAAACCCAATATTTAAATATTACATAGTTGAAATGAAAGTCACCCAGTTTAGCATTCATACAACCTGAAAGTTGGTGCATCTATGTAAATAAAACAATCTGAATTAGATTTCACAGGTTCCCTTAGTTATTTTGAACAATCTTTGGTAGTTTTAGCTTCATGTCATTTTACTGATTGTTGAGTAGATTAAGGCCCAAACCTTGCAAGAGAGCTATGTTACTGTGGTGCCATGGTAGCATTGTGTTTGGGATCAGAATTCAGAGTTCATTTCCATTACCATCTGTAAGGAGTTTATACATTCTCCCTGTGACTGTGTGGGTTTCATCCAGGTACTCCAGTTTCCTCCCACAGACCAACGATATACCAGTGAGTAGCTTGATTAGTCATTGTAAATAGCCCTGTGATCAGTTTAGAGTTAAATAGGTTGGTCGCTGGGCTGCTCAGCTCATTGGGCCAGAAGGGCTGTTCCACAATGTATGTCGGAATCATGTTAAATTTAAATTAAATTTTCTTGCCCCTTCAACAATGTACACCCATGGTGAAGCCTGGCAGAATTGGCAATCAGAGTTTTAGCCCATATTTGAAAGAGTGTACTTAAGTTTCTAGTCTTTGACTTGGAAGTCTTAAATACAGAATACACGAAAAACACATCGTACGTTACATAGGAAGCATTTATTGAGAGAAGCAAAATTAGTATTCTGGCTGGTGACCTCTTATTAGGTTTGCCTTTGATGTTATGTTCTTCCTCTGGCTTATTCAGTGTTCAAAAGGATCAATCCTTTGATTCCAATTGGTCTAGGCATAACCCTCCCCAGCTGAAACCAGACAATTTATGTCAATGGACTACCAATTTCAAAGAATAACAGATAGCAGTAGTTACACAGTAAAAACAATGCAATTTCTATTTAAATCCATGTTTGTTTTTTCCCTTCCGGGCAAATCTGTAAATTGCACTCCATATTTTGAAAAGTGATACGATGATTATATCTTGCTGAAGCTAGATAAAAATCTGCTTTGGTTAAACAACTGTGAACAATGAATAAAGCAATACTTACTGTTGTCCAAAGCAAATTGATATACATAATTGGTATAAAAGCAGATGAGAACCATGCAGAAAGTCCAACTGAATAGCCAAACACATGGACAAATAAGCAACGTGCTTCGTTCTCTTTCCCACTGCAGAGCATAGGCCTCTGCAAGGTGATCCTGTGGAATTATCCTGTAACTTTTTTTTTGCCCTTTGAAGAAAGCAGTTAGTGCAACATTGAACGTCTTGTCTTCATAAGACAGAATAGCATAGTGGTTCGCGCAATGCTTTACATCACCAGCTTGGGGCGGCACGATAGTATAGTGGTTAGTTCAACACATTGTAACGCAAGCTGGAAGACTGGGGTTCAAATCCTGCTGCTGTCTATAAGGAGTTTGTACATTCTCCTCATGAATGCATGGGTTTCCTCCAGGTGCTCCAGTTTTCTCCCACATTCCAATGATGTTTTGTTAGAATTAGTGAGTTGTGGGCATGCTACATTGCCACTGGAAGCATGGCGACACTTGCAGGCTGCCCAGCACAAACCTCACTCACTTGATTTGATGCAGATGACGCCTTTCACTTTATGTGACTATGTACATGTGACAAATAAAGTTAATATCTCATTATTTTCTTCTTTAAAATTAAAGCTAGGGGATTATGGGGTGATAACAAGAAGCAATATTTTATTCAATGCATAGAAAGTATAACAAAAGGATTGACGCAGACTGGGAGACCATTTTGCTGAACACCTACGCTCTGTCCGCCAGAGAAAGCAGGATCTCCCAGTGGCCACACATTTTAATTCCACATCCCATTCCCATTCTGACATGTCTATCCACGGCCTCCTCTACTGTAAAGATGAAGCCACACTCAGGTTGGAGGAACAACATCTTATATTCCGTCTGGGTAGCCTCCAACCTGGTGGAATGAACATTGACTTCTCTAACTATCACTAATGCCCCACCTCCCCCTCGTACCCCATCCATTGTTTATTTTTATACACACTTTCTTTCTCTCACTCTCCTTTTTCTCCCTCTGTCCCTCTGAATATACCTCTTGCCCATCCTCTGGGTTCCCCCCACTCCTTCTCCCTGGGCCTCCTGTCCCATGATCCTCTCATATCCCCTTTGCCAATCACCTGTCCAGCTCTTGGCTCCATCCCTCCCCCTCCTGTCTTCTCCTATCATTTTGGATCTCCCCTCCCCCTCCCACTTTCAAATCTCTTACTAACTCTTCCTTCAGTTAGTCCTGACGAAGGGTCTCGGCCTGAAACGTCGACTGTACCTCTTCCTAGAGATGCTGCCTGGCCTGCTGCATTCACCAGCAACTTTGGTGTGTGTTACTTGAATTTCCAGCACCTACAGAATTCCTCTTGTTTAGATCATATTTCTACCCGTTCTGATGTTTGGTCTGAACAACAACTGAACCTCTTAACCATGTCTGTATGCTTTTGTGGCGATATTGATTTGTTGCCACATGATTGGCTGATCAGTGTGACGAGAATACACATAGATGTTAGCTGTCCTGTGAGATCAGCAGTTGGTCTGCCACCTGTCCTCAGGGGAAGGAGAGATAAGGAACAATGAAGCAGCATCTGGAGATGTGTAATGAAGGGACGGGAGAGAGAGCTGTCTAGAGTGGCTCCCCCTTTGAACCCTGAACTGTTGGAAGTGATGGACAGGCGATACCCCAGCAGGGGGATAAAAAGGGACAGGTTCGCTAAGGCAGGACACACACGACACCCGAGGTAACGAGACCCTGGAAGCGGTGCGCCTCTCACGAGTCGGTGGGAAGTACTGGACCTTAAACGCACAGGGTGGAAAGGTACGATCAGCGGGAACCCGGTGTGTGTCCACCCTCGCTTGGGTGCCGGGTTCACTGCAGAGGATCGACTGCATCTGGAGGAGGGGTCACAGTCGGTGACCTCAGGTGACATCACAAAGGACCCGCCCGAAATCTGCTTGTGAGCAATATCGCCGGTCTGTGAGTGGAAGCCGTTTCTGAATGATCAGTCATTCCCGTTCTCTCTCCCCCCCCCCACGTTTGTCCATCGCCATGGCAACGATTACTGCAAACTAAATCGAACTGGACTTTTGTGTCACTTTGAAATTGGTCATTTACCCCTAGACAACGATAGAGCTTGATTGATGCTGTTATCTTAATTCTGTGCACATGTGTGTTTATCATTGCTGAACTGTTGCATTTATTATCCTTTCGATTACTGTGTTGCTTGTTTCTTTAATAAAACTTTCTTAGTTCTAGTAATCCAGACTCCAACTGAGTGATCCATTTCTGCTGGTTTGGCAACCCAGTTACGGGGTACGTAACATCAGATATTTGCATTAATAAGCAGGTCTACAGATGAACATAATAAAGTGGTCACTGAGTGTCAGCTAGTTTTAAAAAGTACACGTGGAATAATTCTGCAGTTCACCCCAGCTGATTGCAGCAGTGTAATCAATTGTACAGTGGAGAATGGAAAGCTGTCATCAGTGGACTGGCCCATGTCCATAAAGTAGTTTGTGATTACCAGACTCTTGTATATGCTGGCCATTGTCACTAGTCATTTTCTTCCTGATGAACTCATCCTCTGACCTGTTAACACAAAAAAGCTGCCAGATGCCGTTGTTCTTTCAAAGATAATTGTACGGACAGATGGATGAAAGAAAATTGGGACGTTGGCAGAGGGGTGGGAAAGCTTCTCAATCAGTGAGCTGAACCAACCAAATGGAATCCTTCTTTATTATAGAAGTTTAAAGATAAATTAGATTTTAATAATTCCCTTAGAAAAAATCTGTTGTAGCATAATCAAGAAAAACTGTTAAAACTGAGAATGATAGCTTTTTATGTATGAGACAAGATCACTAAAAGTTTTGAGGGTTACTTTCCCATAACCTTGAGCCTTTCAGGATTTATATTGTAAACATTTCTCTGACATCAAATATACCTTTGAAACTTTTGAAACATTGTGCATATATTTGAGTTTTGTTAACACAGTCTCTCTTCTGCCACAATTTTTTTCTGCTCTTTTGGGTCTAACTTTGGTGAATTCTAATGGACTTTTCCAAAGTGTTTAGTCTTGTCGATTCGCCCTAAATGACCTTTCTTTCACTGCAGCAATAATCAGTTAACAAATTATTGCTATCAGCTTTGTACCAGGAATTGAGGAGCAGTATTGTGTGGAATACACATTACCTTATAAATAATTAGATTACCTTGTACATAATTTAATATTATGTACTCTACTTATAGATTTCTGTTCAGTATATTTTGGTGTAACTTTAGTATTATTGATAACATCACTTTTTCTTGAGCACACTCAACAAAACACAGTACTGTTCCACTTGCCCTTCCACCCTACTCACTGAGCAATTTTATTTAACAATGCTTCTTAACCCTTGATAGCCCCAGCCACCTCCCTATGGACTCCCACTATCTTAACCCACCAGTAAATAAGCTATATCCTGCCTTTGTCCTTTCCCCATACTTGTGCATTTTCATACTAAAAAGATAGAAACTAATTGATGTACTCTTAATTGCCACAAGCAACTAAAGAGAGAAAACAAAAGACAACGTCAAACAATACTCTATCTCATTTTAGTGTGAGTTCTTAAAATGTGGAGGCTTAGCAAAGTTCAAAGTACATTCATTATCAAAGTATAAACACTATATACAACCTTGAGATTAGTCTCCTTATAGGCAGCCACAAAACAAAGAAAGCCAATAGAACCCATTACAAAAAATGACTATCAAACGCCCAATAGGCAGAAAAAAAAACAAATTGTGCAAGCAATAAAAATAAGCAAATAACATTCAGAACTGAATTTCTTGGAAATGAGTTCACAGCCGCAAAGCAAGTCATAGCGGATCCAGGAGCCCATTAGTAGCAGGCCACAGTCTCAGTTCAGTGCAGAGCTGAGTAAACTTCACGAAGCAGTGAGATGAACATCAGCCCGTCCCTCACTGCTGGTCTCACACCCTGACCTTTTCAATCTGGTCTGGCGTTTGAATTGGCCAAAACTCAGGATGTACTGTGCTTTTGGACCCTGGCCTTGCCACTTCAGTGCAGGCTCAATTTGGCCTGTACCTGACTTTTCCAATTTGGCCCTGCGCTTAAATAGACCAAACAGCAGGAAGTTTCTCACTGTGACCATTAAACATGTTAAGACACATGCCAATGCTCTTGTTTGTACTTAATATGGCCACAAGTATGTAGCCACATTTAAATTACTACTCATAATGCCACTAATCACTTCTTATTTTGCCACAAACCAATTTCCACCTCATAAAGTTTTCTGCATTCGAGCGCTTCATGAGTGCAAATTTACAAGCATGATCACATCCACGTTCACTAATTACTTTTAAGTTTTTGTGCAGTATTATTTCATAGAACAATATCTGGAAATAATATTGTAAAAATGTTTCTGATGCTGGATTCAGATACTCAAGTCAAGATTTTCACAGGCATAATTTCAAACTGTTCCAGGGAAGAAAGGATCATATGCAGTTTGCTTGTATCATGTTGTTCTCCATTGTAATTCACATGAGATAATTCTAGTCACTTGGCAGTGAAGCTCATGCATAATTTATAATTTGTGGTGCCTCTGGCTGCCTCAGCAACCCTACAGTAGTAAGCACTGCTTTGAATTAATCTTTGTTTTGATTCAATTATGTCCTGCGTCTGAGCTGCTATGAATCGATGTCCCTCCTGACTGACAAAGTGAAGTTGAAGAAGCCTGTGTATAATGGCTCGTATTGCTGCCTGATTTTTTAAGAGAGGAGGTGTATAGTGAAGGTAACGTTGCAGTTTAGATCATAGCTCTTTGGCTATTAAGAGGAGGCAATTAAGCATGACCTTGCTTTTGACAGACAGCATGGAAGCTCCTCTGTAGTTATTATCATTAGATTTGTCTCCTTTGTGGCCACAATTATGAACTCAAGAGATTCTGCAGATGCTAAAAATCTTGAGGTACATGCACAAAATGCTACATCTACCGGAGGGGAATGAACAGTCAACATTTTAGGTCGAGACCCTTCATCAGGACTAAAAGTGATTCTGGCTTCTGCTCCTTTCCTTTCCAGTCCTGATGAGGGGTCTCAGACTGAAACATTGACTGTTTATTCCTCTCCATAGATGCTGCCTGACTTGCTGAGTTCTTCCACCTTTTAGTATGAGTTACAATCATGATGGTTCACTGAGGTTGTCGAGCATATTTTCCTCTTCTCGGAAGTGGGAGATAAGTACATGGATTTGTGAATGAAGTCCTTCAATGCCAAGTGTTAGACTTTAATGAGGGGTACCATCTGCTCCTGAGGCATTGTTGTTATCTTTCCAGTTTGCTAATAGCCTTATTTTTTTCATTTCTTGTCAGTCAGAAGTGACTGAGGAGGCAAGTACAAATAGGTAGCTTTGGGATGGAGCCAAGGTGCCCATGTCAAGGAGAGAGCCATCCAGTAAATGCTGGTTCCTCCACTGATGCTTGACAGAGTATGGTCCTCTACCAACAGCCCTCTATTTTCTAGCACCATCCTCTGACACTGATAGACATATCGTTAGACCCTGAAAAATGTGGACTACTTCCCAAATTGTGGAAGATACCTCTCCAACAAAGGGAGCTGTTGATGAGAAAATATACCATTAAGCTCAGTGTGTCAATGCAGTCTTTGGCCATTTGAGGAAAAGGGTGATTGAACATGAAGATACCAAACCTGGCATGAGTTCTTGCTCTATTGCGTAGCAGTGATTAATGCTTTCATATGTCCTTCTGAGATCAACATGACACAGGAGCTGCATACAAGCACAGGTGTCACCAGCAATGTTCCAGCCACAAACAACTCTTCAAATCTACTGGAACGATTATGAAATCAACATTAGTGTCCTCCACCATGCCATCATTCCCAGTAATGAGCTTCTAACTACATTCAGTCAATGTTGGGCAGGACATACCATTCACATGTTCAAAGCCAAGTTCCTGAACAAATGCTCTATTCTGTGATGGTATTGAGTCCGCTGTCTAAAAGGTCTAAACTCAAGAGAAGACTTTAAGCTCTATACCATGTAAGTATCTATGAGTACCCTTACCCTCACCTTAGGGAGATAATATTGTATCAGTCTTCACTTCAAGGACTAGTTTATTTCACTGTTTAATCTCCATGGTGAGGTCTAGCTTTCAATAATCACTATTTGCTTGGTGGGTCACCACTCTGTACCAAGGAGGAGATACTTCCAAAGAAATAGTTTTAAACACGATTTAACTTTTGTGATACACATTTAATTTAGATGAATAATTCTTGACATAGACTTAGACTCAAAGAGGATTTATAACGTAAAAGATTTCAAAATATTTCTAAACTACAAAGGATTTCCAAACACAGCTACGATTCTTACAAACTATAAAGGTACATCAGCGTGGTTGAGATGAATGAGTCATCTGTCGCGAAAAACGGAGGCTGTGGAATGAATCCCAGATCTTCTTTCTGTTACCCCATTTCTCTGTCATTCCTGACAATCCTGACTGCTTTCTAACATTTATGCTGTTTTGCTACTCGTTGACATCATTGGCATGTGATGAATTAAGTTATATTTGTCACATCAGGAGATTGTAATGTTTAACTAGGTGAATGTAGACATTAGTGTTTCTCTTGATTAAGTCATTGGACAATGAGAACCTCAGTGTTCTTTTGCTTATGACAAAAGGCTTAATAAGTAATATTGGTTAGAAATGAAACTTAATTAAAAACAAATTCTTTGAGTCTTGGAAGTGTCAAACTACTGTGCAAGAAAGCTGGATTTACCAAGTGTCATGTGTGAAGCCAAGCAGAGCTGCAGAACGGATGCTGTTAATGAGAGAGATAACGAGAGACAACAGAGAGCCATTCAAAATGCTAATGAGAGAGAAGAGAGAGATAATGAGAGAGAAACACATAAATCAGTATGTTGGTGTCTGCCACAGACAGTTTGCTTTGAACCTGAACTGTTCATTAACAATCCTGCTGAGACAATAGGAAGTGTGAAGTTTGATGGACAGGTGATACCCCATCAGGGAGATAAAAATAGCGGGTTTGCTAAGGCAGACACACATGCCACGAGACCCTGGAAAGAGCATTGTGCCCCACAAGTTGGTGGGAATTTGGAGGACCGATTCGCGGGAATCTGCCAGAGGCTCACAGGGTGTAAAGGTACGATCGGTGGGAACCTGGTGTGTGTCCGCCCTTGCCTGGGTGCCAGGTTCACCACGGAAGAATGGTCGCATCCGGAATGGAGGGGCCACCGTCGGTGTCCGCAGCGGGATCAGAAGGCATTGAAAGGTTTGCCTGAAATCTGAACTGTATCTCTCACTCTCTCTCTCTCTCTCACCAATGGTACAACAGTGGTTACTTCGAACTACGCTAAACTGAACTGAACTCTGCTTCACCTTAAGACTGATCATTTTACCCCTAGACTGCGATAAAGCTTGGTTGATTCCTATTACCCTATTTCTGTGTATATGTGTATACTATCATTGCTAACCTGTTATATTTATATCCTAGCGGTTAGTGTAATGTATTACTTATTTTTGTTAATAAAACTTTCTTAGTTTCTAGTAATCACAGACTCCAACGAGTGTTCAATTTCTGCTGGTTTGACAACCCAGTTACGGGGTACGTAACACAAGCAAGAAATATTGTTTAGAAACAAGAGCAAATCTGCCGATGCTGGAAATCCAAGCAACACACACAAACTGCTGGAGGGACTCAGCAGGCCAGGCAGCAGCTTTGAAAAAGAGTACAGTTGACGTTTCAGGCGGAGACCCTTCATCAGGTCCTGATGAAGGGTCTCAGCCCAAAACATTGACTGAACTCTTTTCCAGAGATGCTGCCTGGCATTTTGTGTATAATGTTGGTTAGGAGTTGAAATTAGTCAAAAACAGTTCTTTGACCCTTGGAAGCACCAGGCTGCTGTGCTATAAAGCTATAGTTGGCAATAAACCCCTTGGGCCCTGAGAAGTGAATATCCATCATGGGAAGTCATGGGAGGAGGTTACCAGATAGACAGAAGAAAATATTCAAGGGTGTTCACTGCGCCCTCTTGGAAAAGCTGCTTCATCTCTACTGGCTCCTAGGAATACCTGCCCTAGGATCACTCAAAATGGAGAAGGAGCACTTAGGGTAGCACTGAGAACCGAAAATGTGTGGATGATGATTGGTGCAGACTCAAGAGGTTTGTTTCTGTGTTGTGGTTCTCTATTACACTACAAAATATTGTAAAAAGAAAATTAAGGAAGCTGCGAAGAAAAGGAGAAAGTACCAATAAAATGATGTGCCCCTTTAGAAAGGATGTGATTTGAAATTCTGCCTGATTTGTCACATACAGAAAAGCTCCAAGGTCTGCATTATCAGCAGAAATGTCATGAATGATTACTTAGTTTAGTTTATTGTCATATAACCAGTGTGCAATGAAGTAACCTGCTGGGAAGGGAAAATGAAAGTGGTGATTGATTTAGAAATGCGATAGCTGTGGGGAAAATGTTGTTCTGGAGTCAGTTCCTGTAGTTTCTTATTCTTTCAAACTCCTGTAGATTCTGAGTCTTGTGACGAGGAAGAAACTCTATGTACAGCTCTTAGCCCAGTGCCCAAACAGCAAGCTGGAAGACATTTAAGTAAACACAGAAAATGCTGAAAACAGACAGCAGATCATGCAGCATCTATAGAGAGAGAAAAACAGAGTTTGAAGACCCTTCACTGGAGAATCATGTGGAGCTTTTTTTCCCATTTCAATTACTGTGGAAGAAACTGGGTTTCTTTTAGAAACATAATTGGATAGGGGATTAAGGAAGATTTACATTAATATATTTCATAATGGGAGCATATCAAGAGTTTTGGGGACTATTCTGATGTATATTTAAGTTATAAATGTTGGGAATAGGACAGCCTGTTTACATTTATGAGCATGGCCTAATTGATCATCTCTTGGTGAATTTGGTTGAGGAATAAAAGGTGTCATGTTATCACGGATATCAAGAGCACTAGTGAACTCACGTTCAGGAATCAGTGAGACTTTGGCAATTTAAACAAAACAAAAGATTTATTACCGAAATTAACCAGTGAATCTAACAAGAACACACAAACTGTACAGAATCTTGAAGAGCTGAAGTCACTCATGATACACAGAAGAACTCGGTGAGAGTCTCACCAGACAAGGACCGAGCAAAGAGGGGTTGGCATGGCTCCCTGAAATGCACCGTGAAGCACATAGGAATTCAGGACCAATCAGACAACTGAGGTGTCCAGACAAAGCAAACCCCCCCCCCCCCAGAGACAAACACAAGACAAGACATTGAAAATCCCATGTAAGTTTAGTTACCCCAAATGAATAATTAAAGAGAGCTTAAAAATCCCCATGATACCAAATGGGACAATTGCAAAACAAAGTGAAAAACCAGAACTTGTCCAAATACAAACGATTAGACATAAAAGGTAAGCAATTATCAGAACTCTGCATACCCACAAGGTTATACCAAGAAAATACAATCCACGTACAAACTGCAAAAAATATATCTTGTTTTCAAACCAACCCCTGGTTGTGATTACAGATAACTCCATTGTTGTTCAAGATACTTCTGAGGGATCTTTTAGGTCATCCTGAGAGAGCAGGTAATAATTGTCAGCAGGCCCATGTAACATCTGGAGACACAAGAGAATGCAGGTGCTGCAATGTGGAGCAAAAACAACAAACTTCTGGAGGAACTCAACAGTCCAGAC
This sequence comes from Mobula birostris, assembly GCF_030028105.1. Classification (NCBI taxonomy): domain Eukaryota; kingdom Metazoa; phylum Chordata; class Chondrichthyes; order Myliobatiformes; family Myliobatidae; genus Mobula; species Mobula birostris. The sequence continues at coordinate 31,116,511 of NC_092391.1, read as the reverse complement.
TCTGATGAAGGGTTTCAATCCAAAACGTTGACGATCCCTCTGCCTCCTCAGCTGCCGACTGACCTGCTGAGTTTCTTCAACAGTTTGTTTATTTGGTGTATGTAACAACTGGACTATAATAAAAAACTTAATTAAAGCTCTAGTTTATTTTTCGGGAAATAAAACTGATATCCTTGCCTGACTGCATACAAGTCACTGTATGGTTTACTCGTAATTTCCTTTTAAAATGGCACGAAAACACATACTGTTCTTAGAAATATTATGGATGGACATTAAATGTTGGACCTGCTAATGCAAATCAATAAAAAGGTTTTACTTCCTTACATGCGGAATTACAAAACAATTGTTGAGACCCATGGCTTTTAAAGAAACACAATTTTAAAGAAGCCATGATCATCGAGATTCGTTGCATCATTGCAGGTATCCAACTATCCAGTTTGATGTGTTTTTTTCTGTCCTACAATATCGGTATCATCCGAATTCTGAGAAAAGTGTTTCAAGGATAGTATTAATTCTAGAGTTTTGAGTTCCATTTTACTGACCGAGAATGGGTTGGTCTTTTGATGTCATTTTTGCTTTTAATTAAATATATTTAATATCGGTTTATCCTCAGTATATAACAGCAGCGTGCAATGTCAGACAACTGTGATGGTTGCCATCTTACCTTTATAACGCCCTCATCTATTAAAACTGAAGAAAATCATGGCTAAACTAACAACATTTGGACAGTGACGTAATACGGTGGGGCGGCACAGTGGCATGGCGGTTAGCACAACGCTTTACAGTACCAGTGACCCAGGTTCAATTCCTGCCACTGCCGAAATGGAGTTTATACAATCTTCCTGTGACCATGTGAATTTCATCCAGGTGGGACAGTTTCCTCCCACAGCCTGAAGATGTTCAGTTTGGCAGGATAATTTGGTCATTCTAAATTGTCCTGAGACTAGACTAGGGATGCTGGCAGCATGGCTAGAAGGGCTGGAAGGGCATACTCCATGCTGTATCTCAATAAGTGAATAAATAAATAAATGGGCATGCTTGTTGCTATTTTGTAATGACACTACAGCCCTTGGTATAGTGAATGCCAAGAAAAAGAAAAGCCCCCTTTCCATCGAAGGTTCTCTGGACCACCAAGCTCAGAGATAGATTCTGTCCTGCTCTTGTAAGGTTAATGAATGGATATCTTCGTGATAAGATGGGCTTGTGACCTCACAATCTATCTTAACATGACTTTGCACCTTGTTGTCTACCTGCACTGCACTTTTCTCAAGCACTGGAATACTATATTCTGCATTCTGTACTTGCTTATGAATCATTCTATAATTGGGGGTACATTTTATGTCCATTGATGATAATGATATTTTTTCTATTTTCTTCAGAAATATCATATTTTGCCAATTAAGTGAAAGCATATTGTAAAATCAGACAAACATTTTGTGCACGCTATGTTTCATTTAGCTTGAAATTGTCATAATGTTCCTAAATTGACAGCTTTTGCAATGTCTGTTTTTCAATTGAGTGGGTCTTAGCCTCAAAATAATGATTTAAAACCATTAAAGTTAGCATTATCTATTTGTTACTTATTTTGAAATTCTAAATACTTTAGAAAAATATAATTTTATAATTGAATTTCACATTTAAATGAAATAATATCTCAGTTTATTAATGTCCATAAAAGTTCTGTCAACTATGTTACTAACTAACAGAACAGCCCCCCCGCCCCCATAACTAAAAATGGTTTGTCCCAAAAATGACCTGGCTGGTAGCATACTGGCATCAATGCCGGACTTTGGGAGGAAAGGTCCCGAGTTCAAATTCAGCCGGCTCCCCTGCACGCTTTCCATCCGTGCTGGGTTATGAGCTGGTGATCCCTTTGGAAACTCACCTGGCAGAAGGCAATGGCAAACCACTGCTGTAACTTACCTCAAATGCGGTTCCCCACTACGTCAGAGAGGTGTAGAGGGAAATTGTCCGCTAATCAGAGAAACTCCAGATGCGACGTACCTTTCCTTTCTCAAAACCATGTGACCAGCATCACAGGATGTTATTTTTCTCAGTGGTGGCCATTTTGAATACATTCTGGTGAGCGTCTTCTCATTTTTAAAAAAATATTTTACCTGTAACAGCGCATCGTCAAGGAGTATATTAATTGACCATCAACTATATTGGGTATATTGTTATGGTTTACAATTGTTTTATGATTTTAATTCAAATATATGTTGAAATTTAAGGTTAACCTGATAAAGAAAATGACATGAGGTCAGCCACACAAGGCCTACCATTGAAATTATGGGCTAAAATTGGGAATTTGTCAACTATGTTACCTGTCACCTAAGCTACCCAGTAGGGCCAACTCGTGAGTAACATAGTTGATGTGACCCTACTGGGTAACGTTGTTCACTAATGATAATGTATCAGTTGCCATAGATCTGTATATTTTGTCATAGTTTAGGCCTGTATGTGCTAGAGGAGACTGAGGATTAAAGGGATATTTGCCAATGATTTTAAGCAGATATCAGCAACTGAGAAACAGCAGAAATACAGGGCTCGGCAGATGCTGATCCTGCAAGAAGGTCAGCATACTTGGAGAAGCAGAGAGAGGCATGGCACAGGCTTCGAGCACAAGGCAAGGTCAAAACGGTGACAGAGATGAGTGAGAGACAAAAAAGAAGCAAGAGGGCCTATTGGAGGAAAGCACAGCAAAGAAGCAGAGAAAGAAAGCTCCAGCTTGAGAACTGAGCTACACCACCAGACAGTAGTCTGCCAGTAGTGCCCTCGGCTATGTGGATCCACCAGGTAATCACAGTGGCACCAGGAGAAATCACGTACGGAGATGCAAGCTGCCCTTGCACCGCCGAACAATGTTTTGAGTGTCAGTGTGACAACACTAATAACTTTAGTTTTGGAGTTCAGCAAAAAACCCTTGTGCTGCCTCAAGTACACAAAAGCAAGGGTGACGATTTCCAGTGGGGTCCTCATTTGATTGACCAGTGGTGTGCTCGGAAATACGATGGTAAAATTTACCCAGGAGACATTCAGGAAGTCACTGAGATACATGTGCAGGTAAAGTGCATGCACCACATAGGAGTCAACTGTTTCTTCTGGCCACTATGAGATGATGTGCTGTGGTATCTGTTTGAGGACATTGTGAGAATGATTCCTCCTCCAAAGCCAGTGACATCGCGTCACGTCGAAATCGATAAAGATACCTGGTCTAGTTTCTGAAAGGTCCAACTGAATGTTGCAGTTAATACTGTTCTGTTATATATTGATTTTACTGTACTATTTTTAGGTTAGGCTTCGCTTGGACCCCTGCTGCCACAGTTGTTTGAACCCATTACTTTAAAAAAACATTACTTAAAAAAACTGTTGTCTTCTATCATTCACCAGTTAGTCAAACCAAAGCTTGTTCCTCTACTACGTGTTTGTTCTTTCCTCACGTCTGTCAAATTTCTAAATGCCAATGTAAAATACGGTATATTGACTATTTTATATGAATTTTGTTAACATTTAATCCTGTTAAATGTGTGAATTGAAAGCACTTGTTTGAACCCTTCACTAGTTACTGGTCAATAGGGATGTTTTATTCACACTGTACGAAAGCTTGTTCCTCTACTATGTGTTTGTTTTAGGTAAGTGAAAATGTATTTAGTTCTGTATTCCTTTAATCATCATTGAATTCTGTATCTATGAATTGGAAATTTCAATTGAATGGCACTTCTGCCTTGAAATAAACACTGCTGATGGTTAATAATTATGTCCAGTCAACTATGTTACTTGTGTCAACTATGTGACTTTCATTGTCAACTATGTTACACCTGATTTTTTAACATTTAAACTAACTAAAATGCTGCTTCTGATATCCTTTAAGGTTGGAGTTTTAAAACTATCTTAAAAATGACCTGTAAGGCAGATTTATGATAAAAAAAATACTCCTGACCTTAATAACAGTGCTAAGCATATCACATTTATATCAGCAAAATATTAAATTCTTAAAAAACTTTTAAAAAGTCATTGTACATATGGCAGAATAGATACAAGAACTAAAAATGTATGTTACCTAAAGTAAAGCGTTTAGTCAAAGTCCGTAATGGCATATAGTTTGTTCATAACATAGTTGACAAAGTAACTAGCAAAAATATCCTTTCTCTTAAAATATAAAGTTGTTAATGCTTAAGATTTGCAACTAGTGGATATATTACACTGGAGGAATATTTTAACTTAAACCACTGTTTGTTTTACTGAGAAAGCACATTACTTTTGTACTTTTTTGTTTATGTGAACTGTACCCCCATTTATAGAATGACTCTTGTACTACTCCATTACTGATATGGTCCTAATGGATGGCTGCAAAAGAAACCTTTTCACAGAACCTCAGTACATGTGACAATAATAAACCCATTATCAATTACACAGCTGGAAGTAGAAAGGTGTGCTGTGGGTCTGGAGAGCACCCTTACTGAACTGCAGATGCATTCCACTGTTGCTTGTTAAGGTTCAGCTTGGATAATTTCTCCACAGTAACACTGGATGAAGAAGGACTGCATTCCCTCTTGTGTTCTGCTTTGGGAGCATTCTGCACTCTCTCCCAACCTTAATGTTATACAGGAAAGGCCTGTGCCTCTCACCACTTGCCTCCTCCCCGACCCAATGTCCAAAGCCAACTGATTTGTTTAAGAGCTTAAAGCTGAGATGTCCTCAAGCTTCTAGCAAACATACCATGCTGAATTCAATAACTATAAGGAACAACAAAATCAGAAATTACTTGTGGAACAAGCTGTGTAAACCTAACCTGTAGGCAGTTGACCATTCTTTCCATTCATGTTAACCTAATTTGTGAACAGTTGATGATTCTTTTGAGTGCCCTTCCTACTGCTGTGGAACATTAAGGCAAGCAAGTGTTTAGCAATATAGAGTAGAATAGAATAGAACTTTATTGCCATTGCTCAAGACAATAAGTCCGTGCAAAGCAGATATTTACAACAGACATGGGTATGGCTAAAAATCCCGTATTTACATGCAACAAGTGACTTTGATAGTCCATAATACTCAAAGGACATTGGAAAGCCAGGTTGTAGCATTATTCAGTTGCACAAAAGCCCTCGGGAAGTAGCTGTTTCTCAGTTTTACTGTCTTGGCGAAGTATGTGCATGAAATCACCACCACTTGCTAGTTGATGCTGTAATCTGCAAATTCTCCATATTTCAGACATTATCATCACCCATATACTAATGTAGGTGAAAATAATCTCTGAAATATGCAGAGTTGGTATATGCACTAATATCCTTACTAATAAGGAGATTGCTACTTGCAATGAAAATTTGCTTGTTTCTATATTGGCTGACTACTTAAACCAATGTAATGTCTCTAGCAGCAAAACTCTGGGTGCTATGGAACTGAAATTCACAGCAAAATTTAAAGTTCGAAGTAAATTTTATTGTCAAAGTACATATACAATCCTGAGATTCATTTTCTTGTGGATATACCCAAGAAATCTATTGAATAGTAACTAAACCAGGATCAGTGAAAGATCACCCAACTTAACGATGGGATTGATTGAAAGATAGTCCTGGAGAAGTTGCTGGCAGAATGACCTTTGCCCTTCATTGTCCTCCTCAGAATAGTTCATTTTTTTTCTGTAGCTTGTTTACTTAAACAGCTCCAAGTATTTATTAACAAATTTCAAGCTTCACACTTTGATTGTTTTTTTAAAAGTGATTTAAAATAACCTTGTGTTGAACAAGCTGGCTCAGGAGTCAGTGATTGTTCAGTAAAACAGACCGATCTGCAGGAGAAGCGGGTTTATTACTTGGATTTCCTTCTGTCCTATTCTGCTTGGGCCTGCATTCAGGAGAATGATTAAATTTGGGTTGTAAATTGCTCTTGTCAAGTCTTGAAATGAATCAATTAGCTTTGATCGTCTCAGTAACTTTTTCCCCCTATTTTGTTTGGACATTATTAACGATTTAAATGAGGGGAGAGCTGCTGCCTCACAGCTCCAGTGCCCGATCGTAAAAACTGACTTCTGGTTCTGTCTGTGTGGAGTTGGCGTGTTTTCCCTGTAGGTCTCTCCAACACACCAACAACATTTATTTAGAGCAGTATTAGGCCCTTGCTGCCCCATTAGCCCACTTGCATACTTACATCCACGTGACCAATTAACCTGCAAACCCATGTCTTTGGAATGTGGGAGGAAACCACACAGTCACTTGGAGAACATACAAGCACCTTACAGACAATAGCAGAAATGAAACCGGGTTGCTGGAGCTGTAGTAGACTTATGATAACCACCATGCTACAGTGTGGCTGATGAATTTAACTTTCAAAGTTACACTGGCAGAGTATTAACTTGGGGATCTGGACTGATGATCGATACCTCCTGAGTTATGAGTGATGTAAATAACTCTGTCACCACTTTATCCATACGGATTGGAAAATTCATTGGGTACTGCAAGTTGTCCCTAATGTGTAAGTGAGTGAAGAGAGCTGGTGGAAATGAGGGAGAATGACATTGTACTAGTGCAAGATTAGTGTAAATAGGTGCTTGATTGTCCAATCACACACGAGAGAAATTCTGTAGAGGCTGGAAATCCAAGCAACACACACAAAATGCTGGAGACTCTTTGTGTGTGTTGCTTGATTGACCACACTATTTTTGGTACCATTTTTGTGTTATATAATTTTGTAGCCTAGGGAAAATTACACACGCAGGACAACAAATACTTTTTTGGGTCTTTAATTCCTTTATCTGTTTTAGATAGTTTAATGCAGAAAAAGGGTATCGAAATAAAAACGATGAAATTAATTTTTAAAAAAAACAGTTCCTGCTGTTACAATCTCAGTTTAATTTTGGACCATGCCATTGTTACGTATGCAGTATGAAAATAACTAAAACAAAATATACAAAACCAATATGGTAGTGGCAATTCTGAAAAAAACTACAGACAACATTAGAATCTCATCAACCCTGTACCTTATACACAACATAAAAATATGAATAAATATATCTCATCTTAACTAAGAGATATACTCACATTTGGTACACACGTGCTTAACTTCCAAACACATATAGGCTAGACTTTGAAATGAGTTCTCCTCACTCATGCTACGTGAACAGAGATTAACACATTCACATTACTCTGTTACATTCACATTCGGTCATGAAACAATAAAGAAAGACAAAAATTATCTTTTACATTATATTGCCTTGTATTTGAATTACTAAAAAGACTAACCTATTAGGCCGATAAGGAAATTTGCACAACTCTGTTCCAGTGCTGATCAATTTACTCACAAAAATCTAAAGCATCCATAAGAAAAACGTCAAATTACCGATATGCTAGATTTACAAACAAGTATAAACATATTTACATGGATATTATCAAATATTATTCACTGTTCCTCACCCAACCTGAGAAAAGCACTCGAACGTTGTTCTTCTCTAGAACATGGCAACTCTTCATTCCACTCCACCCATGCAAAATGACATCACCGTTTTCTCTTAAAGGCACAAGTAGCTATTGTATCATTACCAAGGTAAATACATAGGTGCACTTTAACAATAAAAAAATGTTATTCAACAGTCACCTGGTTACATGATATTAAAGATTAAGAATTAGTCTCAATGAAACCTAAACAATTTTGAAAGATACAGTCTCGACAAGTAAATGCTGAAAGCTTCCTCGGGTTTATTGTTTATCCTTCTGCCTTTGGAGATGTGGTTGTTGCTGACAAAATTGTTTACCAGTATAGATTGCCCATTCTTAATCAACATTGAGAAAGTGAGTCTGAGTCCATGTCCGAGTCCATCACCCATCTCTCTCTTGTTATACTGCTGAGTATATGGAATCCAAGGATATAGACCTAGATACAACTTATATTTCCAAATGAGGTTGCAGTGCCAGTTGTAGCAGAGCTTGCAAATGCCAATTCCCTTTTTCTTATTAGTGTTAGAGATTGTGGGTTTGGGTAGCTGGAAAGCCCAGAACTGAGAACCTTGTTATAAAATGAGATGTTGGCCATTTAGAACTTTGGTGTAGAAAATAAGTCTTTACATTGAACATTGTACATTTTTGGACTTCTGCTTCTCAGAGGGCTGTGAGCATTCCATGTAGTCAAGGCTGATTTTTAGAAGCAGAGGACATCAAGGATCTGAAAGGCTTGTGTATGATCAGAGATTGATTGGTAGGATGAATTTTTGGAGGAACTTCAGCAAAGTACTGTAATGCACTTCGAAGAACTGGAAAATAACAACTTTTTTTTAACCAGTTTTGGTCTCCATGTAGAAAGAAAATTACATTAATCTTAGTGTTATGAATCTGATGGATTGATTTGTGGAATGAGTAGATCATCCTCAGAGAAGAGATTAAGTTGAGCTTGTATTCTGTGGATCAAAGAAGAGTGGTAACTTTGTAAAATTAAGTTTTTGAGAAATTGTCTGTGGCATGTCTTTTCTATTGGAAATCTCAAGCACTGCATATATTGGAGTGTTGTATGATGATTGGCAAAAAAAAGGACAAAATTCTGACCCAACCAGCCTCGTGCTTAATATATTGTGACAAAAATCTGAAAAGTTTTTCATTACTGAAAAGTTCTGTTTTATTTCTTCATGCTGCTCAAGAACAAGTTTATTCACACAAAATGTAAAAAGGATCAATATTTTATCTTTTGCATGGGTGGAATGAGGGAAGGCAGATAGGTTTGTGGATTTGGGAGCCAACATTAGGTTGGGATTTATACTTATATTCTGACATTGATTGTATTTTTGAGTATAACTCCATTGGACCACAGGAGATGCTTACTGTACATTTCCTTTGTGCCTGTCAAATTTTAATCAGCAGTTATGCTTCTCTTGTTCTGATTGAGATGCTTGCCTGAAGCCATGAGACAGTTATAGTTAGACCACAGAGACTCTGATCTTCAAGAAACTGCCATGTATGAGTGGGAAATAGTGTCCAGACTAGTTTACATTTCAATTTAATGTGGCACCTCTGAATGTTTGTTCATTTTTTATCTTCCTAGAAATGACGATTAAAAGTCTTCAGTATGTAATTGCTCTATTTTCTTATCCATTTAATGTTTAATAAGACTTTTTTCTAGTTTATTTCCTAAACCATGAGCAAATGAAGTGTTTAATCCACTGCCTATTGAAGTTGATGAAGCTTTAGGTAGGGACATTTTCAAACCCAGTCACCTAGTGATGACAGTAATTTAGAAATGGACAGGTAAATTCATATGCTGGGAAAAATGAATTTGGGAGCTACATGAGAAACTGAGCCTTAATAAACATCTACATTAAAAGCCTGCAAATGTGACAGTCATGTAAAGATTTTCAGCTGTAATATCCATTAATAAAGCAGCCTGAAACTTAAGGCTTTGAAAACCTCACATCAACTCAGGCAGCAGTATCAATATTTTGTGCATGGTTTAATGGTAGGGGGTCATGTATTTGAAGATCCTTCACTGAAAATGAAGAATCAATACAGTGTGTCAGTGATGTGCTGGTGAAGCGCCAAATCTTGTCTTTCCAGCCCTTTTAGTATGGGTAGACATTAAATTGTTGATTAGGTAAGGATTGAGCTTTGTTTAATAAGTGCCCTTAAAATTATTTAATCTTTTTTAAAAATCTTGTAGCTTAAATTCTATTTCAAATATCCTTTAATTTTCAGTAATCACTCTGGTGCATCCAACATTGGGCTGACCAGTTGTTTTGAACTCAAATATCAAGGAGTTTTGGGATTAGTCATTTGCTATCTAAATCTATCTTTCAGTGTTTGATCTGTAAAGAAGGCACAATAGATTAAATAACAAATATTTCAATATTTTCAACAAAATAATGTTGAGTCCACTTAAAGCTGATTATTTTTTTTCACGTGTCAGTTTTAGCAATATCGCCTTGGGTTACAGGCCAAATTTTCCTCTGAGGAGTGTGTGCAGACAAATGAGTGATGTATCAACGCAACACTGAGCAAGTATTAAAATATCTCTCAGATGAGGTATTTAATACATTACAGGAGAAGGTCAATAAGCCATGCTGGTTCCCAATAGAGCAATCCCATTCCTTCCCTTCATATGTCCCTGTAATTTTGTCCTCCTGCAACATTCCCTTTGACATGGCCATAAACTGCTCTTTGCTGCTTTTGCCAATTGCCTACGGTAGTGGGTTGACTTCATTTTAGTAGGCAGGTCACATATTTGAAGCTCCTTCACTGAAGATGAAAAATCAATGTCAGAAACAGGCAATGTGCTGGTTAAGCATCACAACTTACCAACCGAATACCGAAGTGAACCAACCTCAATTGCAGACCCCAGTCAGTACGGATTAGCAACAACATCTCCTCCACAATCACCGTCAGCACAGGAGCACCACAGGCTGTGTGGTTAGCCGCCTGGCTTTATACAAATGACTGTGAGGCCAAGTACCGCTCCGATATTTAAGTTTGCTCATGACACCACTGTTGACAGCCAAATCAGAATCAGAATCAGGTTTATTATCACTGGCATGTGTCATGAAATTTGTTAACTTAGCAGCAGCAGTTCAATGCAATACATAATATAGAAGAAAAAGGTAAATGAATAAGTAAATCAATTACACTATATGTATGTTGAATAGATTAAAATTCATGCAAAAACAAAAATAATATATATTAAAAAAGTAAGGGAGCGTTCATAGATTCAATGTCCATTGAGGAATCGGATGGCTGAAGGGAAGAAGCTGTTCCTGAATCGCTGAGTATGTACCTTTAGGTACCTGTACCTTCTCCCTAATGGTAACAATGAGAAAAGAGCATGCCCTGGGTGTTGAGGGTCCTTAATAATGGATGCTGCCTTTCTGAGACACCATTCCTTGAAGATGTCCTGGGTACTTTGTAGGCTAGTACACAAGATGGAGCCGACTAAATTTACGACCCTCTGCAGCTTCTTTTGGTTCTGTGCAGTGGCCACTGAACCCCACCCCCGCCCCCACAATACCAGACAGTGATGCAGCCTGTCAGAATGCTCTCCACGGTACTTCTATACAAGGTTTTTGTTGACATACCAAATCTCTTAAAAACTTATAATGAAGAATAGTTGCTGTCTTGCCTTCTTTATAGCTGCATTCATATGTTGGGTCCAGGTTAGGTCCTCAGAGATCTTGATGCCCAGGAACTTGAAATTGCTCCTTCTCTCCACTTCTGATCCCCCTTTGAGGATTGGTATGTGTTCCTTCGTCTTACCTTCCCTGAAGTCCACAATCAATTCTTTCATCTTACTGATGCTTAGTGCAAGGTTATTGCTGTGACAACTCCATTAGTTGGTATATCTCGCTGCTATATGCGCTCTCATTTCCATCTGAGATTTTACCACCAATGGTTGAATTGTCAGCAAATTTACAGATAGCGTTTGAGCTATGCCTAGCCACACAGTCACGGGTATACAGAGAGTAGAGCAGTGGACTAAGCACACACCCCTGAGGTGCACCAGTGTTGATCATCGGCGAGGAGGAGATATTATCACCTATCTGCACAGATTGTGAATCTTCCAGTTAGGAAGTCAAGGATCAAATTGCAAAGGGAGGTACAAAGCCCCAGGTTCTGTAACTTATCAATCAGGATTGTCGGAATGATGGTGTTAAATGCTGAGCTATAGTCGATGAACAGCATCCTGACATAGATATGTGTATTGTCCAGGTAGTCTAACACCATGTGAAGAGCTATTGAGATTGCATCTGCTGTTGACCCTTTGTGGCGATAGGCAAATTGCAATGGGTCCAGGTCCTTGCTGAGGCAGGAGTTCAGTCTAGTCATGACCAACCTCTCAAAGCATTTCATCACTGTTGATGGGAGTACTACTGGGTGACAGTCATTAAGGCAGCTCACATTATCCTTCTTAAGCACTGGTATAATTTTTGCCTTTTTGAAGCAAGTGGGAACTTCCGCCCATAGCAGTGAGAGGTTGAAAATATCCTTGAATACCCCCACCAGTGGGTTGGCACAAGTTTTCAGTGCCTTACCACGTACTCCGTCAGGGACTTCCGCCTTGAGAGGGTTCACCCTCTTTAAAGACAGCCTAACATTGGCCTCTGAGACAGAGATCACAGGGTCACCAGGTGCAGCAGGGATCTTCACAGCTGTAGTTGTATTCTCCCTTTCAAAATGGGCATAGAATGTGTTGAGTTCATCTGGTAGTGAGGCATCACTGCCATTCATGCTATTGGGTTTCGCTTTGTAGGAAGTAATGTCTAGAGTTGTCATGCATCCGATGTCACCTCCAACCTTGTTCAAAATTGTTTCTTCACCCTTGAAATACCCTTCCACAAATCATACCTGGCTTTCTGCTACAGGCCTGGGTCACCATCTTGAATGCCACAGATCTAGCCTTCAGCAGACCACGTACCTCCTAGTTCATCCACTGCTTTTGGTTTGAGAATGTACAGAAAGTGTTTGTAGGCACACACTCATCCACAGAGTTTTTAATGAAGTCAGTAACAGCTGCAGCATACTCACTCAGATTCAATGATGAATGCCGGAATACAGTCCGGAACACAGATTCAAAGCAGGCCTGTAGGCGCTCCTGTGCTTCCCTTGTCCAAACCTTCTTGGTCCTCACTACTGGTGCTGCAGTCTTCAGCCTCTGCCTATGTTCAGGGAGTAGAAGTACAGCCAGGTGGTCAGACTTCCTGAAGTGAGGGCATGGAATAGCACGGAAGGCATTCTTGATGGTGGTGTAGCAATGGTCCCGTGTGTTGTTTCCTCTGGTATTGCAAGAGATCTGTTGATGGTAATTGTTTAGTCATTTTCTATCAGACTGGCCTGGTTAAAATCCCGCAAAACGATGGTGAAGGCATTAGGGTGTGCTGTTTCGTGCATGTTGATCCCATTACTCAGATACTCCAAAGCCTGATTGACATTGGCCTGAGGTGGAATATATACCAAAGGTGGTGATGAATCAGCATCTGGAAGGGAGATTGAAAATCTGGTTAAATGATGACACTACAACAATTTCTCACTTAACATCAAGAAAACCAAGGAACTGAGTATTGTAACTACAGGAGGAGGAAACCAGAGGTCCATGAGCTGTCCTCAGTGGGGGATTTTGGACAGTAACTTTAAATTCCTTGGCATTATCATATCAGAGGATCTGTCCTGGAACCAGCGTGTAAGTGCCATTTCACTAATCTGACCCTAACCCATTTTATTCTCTCCACATTCCCATCACCACCCTTCCAGATTATTCCACTCACCTCTGCACTTGTGACAGTTTACAGTGGCCAGTCTACATGCGTGAGAGAGGTGGGTAGAAACCAGAGTACCTGTTAGACATCCACATGGGGAAACTGTGCAAACCCCTCACAGACAATGCCAGAGCTCAGAATTGAACCTGGGTCAATAGGACTGAGGGGCAGTAACAATACTTGCCATGCCAGTGCGCCACCAATATTCGTCATAAATATGGAATTGTGCCTGAAGTGAAAGGAAGGAATTCAGATCTCAGATTTACAAAATCTGTAAATTGATCATTTGTTATGTGACACATGGGCATTGAGAATCTTTAACACTAGTAATTTATTCAGTTTTGCATCTTAAGAGGTGAGTTTATTCTCTTGTGTGGCCTGAAATGAAACCACTGGAGTTTTTATTCCGATAAATTGTATATGCTTTTCTCACAATTATGCCACTGACAACATTAATTGATCATGATCGCTGTGTGTCTAACATAATAGCCAAACCATTCTTGCGTACAATGTTTCTATCTGTGCAGTCAATTCACTCAAATGGAAGTGTCAAGTGTATTCTTGCCTGCTCTCACAACTCAGTGGCCATTCTAACAGTGATATTTCTGTGAAATACTGTCCAATGTAGCAAAATAATCAAATGAGTAATTCCCTCAGTGGACTAACACACTGAAACTGCTACATGTGTCTCCCAGTAACAGCTTTCCCTTTCAGTTCCTACGTACTGCACAAGTAATTTTAAAATCACTGCAACCTGTTGAAGGCTGGTAAGGTAGATGGGAACCCATAATAGCCTGGAAATTCACCTCCATTTGCTACAGTTAAGTGTGCAATTGTAGTAGAGATGTTGTCTTAAAAGCTGTTTACCAAATTCATTCAACACACACAAAATGCTGGAGGAACTCAGCAGGTCAGGCAGCTTTTATGTAAGAAAGTAAACTGTCGATGTTTTGGGTTAAGACCCTTCATCAGGATTGGAGAAAAAAAGATGTGAAGTCAGAGTAAGAAGGAGGGAGGGGAGGAAGAAGTACAAGGTGACGGGTGATAAGTGAAATCGGGAGAGGGGGAGGGGTGAAGTGGAGAGATGGGAAATTGGTGAAAAAGATAAAGGGCTGAAGAAGGGAGAACCTGATGGGAGAGGACAGAAAGCCAAGGAAGAAAGGACATTATGTGAGAGTGGGACATGGGAATGGTGAAGCGGGGGTGGGGGGTGTAGATGGCAGGGATTACCGGAAGTTATGCCATCAGGTTGAAGGTTATCCAGAAGGGACATAAGGTGTTGCTCTTCCAGCCTGAGTGTGGATTCATCACGGCAATAGAGGAGGCCAGAGACTGACATGTCAGAATGGGAAGTAGCGTCAAAATAGTTGGCTACCAGAGGGCCTCGGCCCGAAATATTGACTGTACACTTTTCCATAGATGCTGCCTGGCCTGCTGACTTCCTCCAGCATTTTGTGTGTGTTGTTTGGATTTGCAGCATCTGCAGATTTTCTCATTTTTGTGACCAGGAGAATCCGCTTTCTCTAGCAGATGGAGCATAGGTGCTCAGTAGAGTGGTTTCCCAATCTATGTTGGGTCTGATCGATATACAGGAGGCCACACTGGTAGCACTGGATACAGAAGCTGTTCCTGAATCATTAAGTATGTGCCTTCAGGCTTCTGTACCTACTTCCTGATGAGAAGAGGGTATGTCCTTGGTGGTGGAGGTCCTTAGTTATAGTTTAGTTATAAAGACAGTAGCTGTACATCCATGGATCTTTAACTTGTTGGCCAAATGTTTATTTCTTCATTGCAATAATTGCTTATAATCAATGGCGCTAACTTTATTTTACAAAATTTGTGAGAATTTGTTATGTTTCGTAACAAAATTCATGTTGGTTTCCTCTTTCAGCACTTGCTACTGAGCTGCAAAGCAACAAATAGATGGAGTTACCGGCTGTCAAACTAGTATTCAAAGCATGCCTGTGTAAACATGGTGTTCATTTACCTAAAATGCAATTGTCAGTGATGAATGGGTAGCTTGCAAACATGTACCAGTGATCAGATTCATCTCCATAGAGAAGGAGAAAAGCTATTGGTCGGCTTATATTCTCTGTTCTTCAGCTCAGTGAGAACTTGCATATTGCTTTAGCATGATGTCAAAAGTGCAGATGTCAAAAATGTTCCATTCTGTCTCACTTCAAGCTATTATGAGGAGTTGTTATATAGCTTTTAGCTTTGTCCCACGTGCATTTTATTCTTCTTGTTATCAATTGCAATGTTTGCACCAAATGAGAAGTCATAAATCACTGCTTCCAGATTTATTCTTTAACATAAGATCACATTTAAGGTGTGAATATTACAAGGCTCAGACTTTGCTGTGAATCTATCAGTTCATGTTCTTTGTGAAACAGGAAGACAGGAATTCAGTTTTCTTGTGTTCATAAGAAAACAGTAACTCGTAATAACTCTTGACTGGGAAGAAAGTCGACAAAGTCTTTACAAAGTCTAATCTTCCTGAGACTAGGTTGTGTCGTATTACATTAGGGAACTGGATGTCTAAGTGCTTTATGGTATCTTTAAAGTCCGCAGTCTTTCCATGTTGTGCCTCTGTTTGAATCCAGCTCAGACAGAAAAGATGATGGGCTCCATCTGTTACTTGTTAAGGGTCACAAGGGAAATAAACTCTGCCAGCTTCAATTTCATTCTCAGCCAAAGAGATCCCAGTTGTAAAATGTCCATAAAGCCAACACTAATTGGCAGTAGCAGTGCAAGAGGTCATTGAGAGAGTTCAGGTGTACAACCATCATGATGGTGCAGTGGGATGGTGAAGATTTAAGACTCATAGTTTAGCTTCAAGACAGTTATGTGCAATCTGGCATTACTCCTTTCAAGGTCAGCATACATGGCAAGGGTTGAAATAGGTTACAAATGAAACAATATTCAATCAAAAGCTAGGGATATAATCTGGGACCTTTGTGAAGTATATGTTTCAGTTAATAATGGAATGAGTCATTTTCTGGAAACAAAGATCCATCACTTTAATGAAAGCTTGTTGAAAACATTGATACAGTCTACAAAGCACTCTGCAGCAAGCAATTGAAAATAGTTATACCTGGCGATTAAATCTATCTCAATTCTTCAATCAAACAATTTGTAATTGCCAAAACATTACAAATTTGGTTATTTAGTCCTGTCATAAATGGGTTAATAGTTGAAGAATAAATTGAAATGGAGAATGTGTTACTCATATAATTGCACGTAGCCCCAAAAGCCTCTTGAATTACCTTAGTACAGGGAATGAGGTGTATGTAATGTATTTCTTTAAAGAGATGAAACAGAAAATGGATGTGTGATGTTCTAATTAAATGTAAATGAAAGCCAAAGCCAGGGTTGGAATGATATTGACTTGAAAAAAAATCTTGTGTTTGTGATGTTTTGGAATGAGGCTATGTAGAGTTATCACATTTGTAGGTTATTTCCTCTAGGGAAACAGAGCAGTATGTGAACTTTTCTTGAATCTCAATTAAATTTCTGTCTTTTATTTTCAGGTGAATGTGGCTGTCATGATGGTTACAGTCCAGATCCAATCCACAAACATCTCTGTGTGAGAAGTGACTGGGGACAAAATGAAGGGTTAGTTCGGTAAATGAAAAGCTGTGCTTATGTATAATGACAGTAACAACAACATCTCATTATCATGTAGCATCTATAACATTGCAACCCCCTAGGTGCTTCACAGGAGACTTATCCAACAAAATTGGATCCTACGCCACGTCCTAAGCTAATAAGCTGAAGCCTGGTCTACCGTACAGGGTTTAAGGTACATTGGGTGGAAGAAGGAGGGAATAACAACATGTAGGAATTTGACACCAAAATGGTGATGAAGTTGCAGGTCACCAGAATTGATAGAGAAGCATAGCACTTCAGAGGAACCAGAATATAACTGAAACTGAAAAGAGAAAAATGAACTATTAGCCATTCACAGTACTACATGGTTGGAGAAGTGAGAACTGATCAGTTATTTAAACATATAGACCAGCTGAGCTTTGCACTAACACAAAAGATTGTGTAGGTGCTGGAAATCCAGAGTAACACACACCAAATGCTGGAGGAATTCAGCAGATCAGGCAGCATCTATGGAAAGGAGTAAAGAATCGACATTTCAGACTGAGACCATAGGACCATAAGACGAAAGAGCAGAATCAGGCCATTTGGCCCATCGAATCTGTTCCACAATTTCATCATGGCTTAACCAATTTTCCAATCAGCCCCAGTCTCCTGCCTTCTCTGTGTTTCCCTTCATGCCCTGACCAATCAAGAATCTGTCAACCTCTGCCTTAAATATACATAAAGATTTGGCCTCCACAGCTGCCTGTGGCCAAGAATTCCATAGATTCACCGCTCTTTGGCTAAAGAAATTCCTTTGCATCGACAAACAATCTGCAGATTCTGGAAATCCAAGCAACACAATCTGCAGATGCTGGAAATCCTGGAGATGGGTCTTCACCAGAAACGTCGACTGTATTTTTTTCCATAGGTGCTTTCTGGCCTGCTAAGCTCCTCCAGCATTTTATGTGTCCTTCGCATCTATGTTTTAAAAGGACACCCCTCTGTGCCCTCTGGTCTTAGATTCCACCACCTTAGGAAACATCCTCTCCACATCCACTCTATCAAGGCCTTTCACCATTCAATAGGTTTGAATGAGGTCACCCCTCGTTCTTCCGAATTCCAGTGGATACAAGCCCAGAGCCATCAAACACCCTTCATATGACAAACCATTCAATCCTGAAATTATTTTCGTGAACTTCCTTAAGACCCTCTCCAGTGTCAGCACATTCTTTCTAAGATAAGAGACCCTTAATCAGGAGCTTTGTACTATTAGTCTGGGCAGGTGGGGGAAAAGAAATAAGTCATAGTATTAAGAGAAATTTTGGAAGCCGTATTTATGAGGTGAATGCACACAAAGGAAGAAAGGAAGCAGACAAGAGAGCACTGGTGAAGGTTCCCATTTCAAAACATGGTTTAATATGGCTAGCTGCATGCTAGTTATTCAGTAATGAGTTAAGTACAGTTTTTATTGATATCTTCACATTTTTAAATCAGATTTTGAGTCTGTACGATGGAAAACTAGAATCCAGGTAGCAGGATGGAAAGGAGGACTTTTACATGAGTGCTCTAATTTGTATTATGAAAGTGTAATTCAAAAACAGTTATTTTGTATCTTTCTCCCACTTAAAGTTTAAAGTGTACTATCTGCCTGTGTTGTGCTTCTTACAAGAAGAAAATTACACAGCAATTCGAAACAATCCGCCACACCCAAGCTGAAACAGTCCGAGAGTCATAGATGAGTACAGCACAGAAACTGGCCCTTTGGCCCATCTAGCCCATGGCAAACCATTTGCACTGCCTACTCCCATATACCTGCACTGGGGCCAGAGCGCTCCACACCCCTATTATCAATGTATCAATCCAAACTTCTCTTAAACAGTGAAATAGAGCTGACATGCACCACTTGTGCTGGCAGTTCATTCCATACTGATGTCCATATTCTACTCCATCTTCGTCCCACCTTACCGTATCTCATTCGTCCAGTAGAGCTTTCTACTTCTACCCCTCAGCTCCTTTTCTAGTTTCCCTTTAAAGGCATACACATAGTTTGCTTTGACTGCCACACAGTGTGATATAACATTCTAACAAACATTTAAACCTTCTCCAGCAGGTAACCACCTTCAAATCTGGGGACTGGTCTCTCCATTGCAGAAACAACACCAGCAGCTTCAGCACAATCAGGAGAAAGCTCCCCGCGTAATTTATCACCAAGTCAATCAGGCTGACTTCTGTCAGGAAAAAAGACTGTAGAATTAGAACTCCACAGAATGCGGGTTCAACTCAAACTTCTCCACCCAGGTTGTGGAAGGGAAGTCAGTCGCAGTGAACTGCCTTCTATCCAATTTGCATTCTTCCATGTGCAAAGTAGTAATAATCTCTCCTTTAATTTTATGCCCTTTCTTCTACTTCTGTGAATACTTTTTGTCAATTTTCTAATTGTGCAATGTAAATATCTAACAATGTTAGTATGTAACAACCATGCCATTCATTATGTTTGGGAAATAATCAAACTTTTCCTGTTGTTAACTTTCCTAACTGTATTTAATTCTTCCTATATGTAGACCATGGCCATACACAACACTGGAAAGAGGTTATGACCTTGTGACAGGGGAACAGGCTCCAGAGAAGATATTCAGGTAACAAAAAAGTTTCTTTCACTATCTTCCTTCTTTGTTTTGATGATATTATGTTTTACTTGATTTCGGTCAGTTCTCTTATATCTTACACTTTGACAGCAGAGTTTCTGCAGGACTGTAGTCCAAACATCAAAGGCACAATCCTACTGAGAGCCAAGAAGAGAGGTGAATTTATCAAGGGTACAGAAGTTGTTAACATTGACTGGAAAGTTTAGAGATTTGCTTTAATTGTCACATCTTCAAAAAAACATTGAAACATTCAGGGAAGTATGTCATTTGTGTCAAAACAAACCAGCAAGGATTGTGCTGGGCTGCCCGCAAGAGTCTTTGCACTTCCAGCACCAACATAGCATGCCCAGAACTCACCAACTCTAACCTTGCTTCATTGGAATGTGGGAGGAAACTGAAACACTCAAAGGAAATCCATGTGATTGTGGGAAAAACATACAAACTCCTCACAGAATGTCTATCCATGGCCTCCTCCACTGTCAAGATGAAGCCACACTCAGGTTGGAGGAACAACACCTTATATTCTGTCTGGGTAGCTGCCAACCTGATGGCATGAACACTGACTTCTCTAACTTCTGTTAATGCCCCACCTCCCCTTCGTACCCCATCCATTATTTATTTATTATTATTATTTTTTTCTCACTCTTTTTCTCCCTCTGTCCCTCTCACTATACTCCTTGCCCATTCTCTGGGCTTCCCCCCTCCCCCTTTCTTTCTCCCTAGGCCCCCTGTCCCATGATCCTCTCATATCCCTTTTGCCAATCAACTGACCAGCTCTTGGCTCCATCCCTCCCCCTCCTGTCTTCTCCTAAAATTTCAGATCTCCCCCTTCCCCTCCCACTTTCAAATCTCTTACTATCTCTTCTTTCAGTTAGTCCTGACAAAGGGTCTCGGCCCGAAACGTCGACGGTACCTCTTCCTATAGATGCTGCCTGGCCTGCTGCGTTCACCAGCAATTTTTATGTGTGTTCCTTACAGAATGTGGCAGGAATCAAAAGCCAGTCTTATAGCTGGCAATGTAAAGTGATTGTGTTAACTGCTATGCAATCATGCCAACCTTCAGAAGTTCGGAGGTCTCCTCAACCATGGGTTTATCACTTCCTGTGAGTGCCCTTGACTCCATCCCACAGTAACTTACCTGGTTCATCCTTGCCAACTCTCCGAACCAACAAAAAGTTGAAAAGGCAGAATATCAACTAAAGTTATAACAAGGCTTTTAGAGCGAGCAGGTGGTATCTTATTGGTGAAGAAATTAAGTGGTGAACCTGCATTGTCATTGTCCACATCGCAACATGTACAAAATGCTGCAGGAACTCAGCAGGACTGTCAACATTTGTGCAAAGAAGTAAACAGTCAATGGTTTGAGCCGAGACCCTTCACCAGGATTAAAAAGGAAGGAGAGAAGACAGAATAGGAAGATGGGAGGATGGGAGGAAGAAGTACAAGATGGCAGGTGATAGGTGAAACCAGGAAGGGGGAAGGGGTGAAGCTGGGAAGTGGATTGATGAAAGAGATATAGGGCTGGAGAGGGGGGATATATGATAGGGAGGACAGTAGTCCATGGAAGAAAGGGAAGGGGGAGGAGCACCAGAGGGAGATAATGGGCAAATAAGAAGAGAAGGTGTGAGATGAAAACAAGAATGGGGAATGGTAAAGGAAAGGACGGTGGGCGGTTACAAAAAGTTCAAAAAATTGATGTACATGCCGTCAGAATGGAGGGTACCCAGACAGAATATAAGGTGTTGCTCCTCCAACATGAGTGTGGCCTCATCATGGCAGTAGAGGAGACCATGGACTGATAAGTCAGAATGGGACTGGGAAGTAGAATTGAAATAGGAGGCCACCAGAAAATGCCACATTTTATGAAGGTGCTTGACAAAGCAGTCTCCCAATCTACATCAGGTCTCACCGATAAACAAGAGGCCACACCAAGAGCACCCGATACTGCAGATGACCCCAACAGACTCGCAGGTGAAGTGTCACCTCACCTGGAAGGATTATTTTGGGCCCTGAATGGTAGTGAGGGAGGAGATGCAGGGGCAAGTGTGGCACCTGTTCCGCTTGCAAGGATAAGTACCAGGAGGGAGATCAGTGGGAGGGGTGAGTGGACAAGGGAATCATGTACAGAGAGATCCCTGTGGAGAGCAGAAATTGGGAGAGAGTGAAGATGTGCTTGGTGGTAGAATCCTGTTGGAGATGGCAGAAGGTACAGAGAATTATGTGCTAGATGCAGAGGCTTATGGGGTGGTAAGTGAGCACAAGAGGAAGCCTATCTCTGATGTGGTGACAGGAGGATGGGGTGAGGACAGATGTGCGAGAAATGGAAGAGATGCAGGAGAGGGCAGCATTGATGGTAGAGGAAGGGAAGCCACCTTCTTTGAAAGAAAAGTTCTGGAAAGAAAAACCTTATCCTGAGAGCAGATGTGGTGAAGATGAGGAACTGAGACAAGAGATTAGCCATTTTACAAGTGGCAGGGTGAGAAGAAGTATTATCCAGATAGCTGTGAGAGTCAGTGGGTTTATAAAAGATATCAGTAGATAGACTGTCTCCAGAGATGGAGACAGAGAGATGGAGAAAGGGAAGAGAGGTATCAGAAATGGACCAAGTAATTTTTGAGGGCAGGGTGGAAGTTAAAAGTTGATGAAATTATCGAGCTCAGTGTGTGTGGATGCATGAAGCAGCACCAATACTGTCATCATTGTAGCATAAGAAGAGTTGGGAAGCAATGCTGGTGTAGCCTTGGAACATAGACTTTTCCACTTAGCTGACAAAAAGACAGGCAAAGCTGGGACTACACCTTAGGTTTGAAGTAATTGGGAGAAGAAATTATTGAGGGTGAGGACTAGTTCTGCCAGATGGAGGAGAGTGGAGGTAGAGGGGAACTACTTGGGTCTGTTGTCTAGAAATAAGTAGAGAGCTTTAAGGCCCACCTGATTGGGGATAGAAGTGTATAGAGACTGGACATGCATAGTGAAAATGAGACAATCTGGGCCAGGGAACATAAAGTCATTGAAAATATCATGAGTGTGTTAAGATTCACAGAAGTAGGTAGGAAAGGACTGAACCACGGGGGAAAATACAGAGTCGAGGTATGCAGACACGAGTTCAGTGGGGCAGGAGCAGGCGGAAACAGTAGGTCTACCTGGACAGTCAGCTTTGTGGAAGTAGGAGGTAGAAATGGGAAGTGTGGGGTAAAGGAACCGTGAGGTTGGTGGCAGTGGATAGGAGATCCCCAGAGTGGATGAGGTCTATGATGGTGCAGGAGAGAAGGGTCTGATGCTCCTTAGTGGGGCCCTGTTCAAGGGGTAAGAAGGAGGAAGTATCTGAGAGTTGTTGTCTGGCCACAGACCACCAGCCTGCCAGACCACTACCACACCCGCTTTATCTGTAGGTTTGATGGTGAGGTTGAGATTAGTGTAAGGAGAGTGGAGAGCAGCATGATCTGAGGGAGTGAGGTTTGAATTGGAGAGAGGAGTGTTATGTCTTGTCGGCAGTTAGCGATAAAAAGATCTAGAGCAGGCGGAAGACCAGGGCAGAGTGTCAAAGATGAGAAGGAGGGTCGAAGACAGGAGAAGGAGTCATTAATGTTGATAGAGAGTGCTTGCCAAAGAAGTAGGCATAGATAAGAGGCGACAGAAGAAGAGCTTGGATTCGTGGTAGGCATGGAACTCACTGAGGATAAAGTTAAGACCCTTACTGAGGACAAAGCATTCTGCCTCAGAGTCAGAGGGAATTGTGAAAACCTGACATGGATGAGAGGTGGGATAGGAGGTCGATGGTGAGGGGGGGAGAGGGTAGGTACCGTCTGAGGAGAGAGGAGGGTCGGGTGTTCAGGGAAGGTGGTGTGGGAGGAAGATGGAGCTTCCGAGGACCCAAGAGCTGAAGGTGGGGTCTGAGAGACATTGGATTGGAGAGTGGTAGTTGGGGAAGTGGAGGCTGGGGTCTGGTGGCAGCACTTTAGGTTTCGGCCTGGAGGTGCTGTCGGTCAAGCTCCAGCCTGGAGCTGGAGTTAGAGGTTGTGCAATTAGCAGTTGAAAGGTGTAATTGTAATCACGACCAAGCCATTGACTTTATCAATGGGGAAGCGCGCTGGAAGATTTATCTTAAATTAGGCTGTAGATAGAAATTCATCTCCATCCTGTATTTGCTTCATGATGGCAAAAAAGCCATGATCGTAACCAACAGGTCTGTAACAGAGCAAATCTTAGTGAAGACTAAGCCCTGGCACTTATCTTAATCTTTCATGATGCAGTGCTGCCTCTCACCTTCACCTCCCTGTGGGAGTGGAACTCATCCACAGAATTAGTGAGAAACTACTCAAGCTGTGACAACCATACACAGTCCTCTGTGCCTGTGCCCTAGCCGATGTTGACTTGCTTACTGAAGCACAACACAATAACGACCTCTTCCAGGTTGTTTAGTGTTATTTCTCAGCTGTTTAGTGTTATTTCTCAAGCCGCCTGCCGTTACCAGACACTCTTTCGACCTCAGTGGAATTTACAGGACAGTGTCATTGCATTTGTGATTCCTGTTACAGCATCACACCACACTCACCATTTCAAAACTAGTTGCCAAATCCCTCTCCTCTCACCCCCACTGAACCCAAAGCTGAGCTCCTTTGCAAACTCCTTTATCTTGAATGCGCTCAAAATTATGTCACACCTAAGCCTTCAGCAATGTAATCATGGCAGAATTTCAAGGCTCCTGTCTGTCCCTGTTCTGTTCTTTGTCTGCACCCGTTCATCAGCTTTTCATTAGCTTTTCATTGACTTGTACATCACTTAATGAAACAAATTAGTGCACAATAAAAAACAGATGGTGTTCACCTGTTGTAGTCTGGAGGGCAATAGGTACAGCCATGAAATCCTCCTCGGTGGAAGTGATGATAATACTTCAATCATGTCACATCTGTGCAGGAATCAAAATGATTTTAGGTGACTTTGGTGGGTTCAGACAAACTAAGATTTCCAGCTGTTGCATCAGAGCAGATTTGACAACTGGCATGACATATCATTATGTTTAGGTGCCTGTGAAAAGTAAAGTTATGCAGTAGTAGAAATAAGTGAAATGTTTACTGCAAAAAGTTTCAGATGCAAGAGATTCTACAGATGCTAGAAGTCTTGAGCAGCACACACAAAATGCTGAAGGTACTCAGCATGTCAGACAGCATCAAAGGAGGGAAATAGACAGTTAATATTTTAGGCCAAGACTGTTCAATGTTCAGAATTCAAAGTAAATTTTTAATCAAAGTGCACATATCAACCCTGAGATTAATTTTCTTGTGGACATGCACTGTAACTGCAAGAAACACAATAGGATCAATGAAAGGCCTCACCCAACAGGACAGACAACAAGCAATGTGCAACAACAAAACAAACTGTGCAAATACAAAAAGAAAGGGAAAATATTAATAAAAAAATAAATAAGCAATAGATATTGAGAACATGAGATGAAAAGACCTTGAAAGTGAGTCTATAGTTTGTGGGAACATCTCGGTGACGGGATAAGTGAAGTTGTCCCCGCAGGTTCAAGAGCCTGATGGTTGATGGGCAATAACTGTTTCTGAATCTGGTGGCTTGGGTCCTGAGGCTCCTGTACCTTCTTTCCGATGACAGGAATGAGAAGAGAGCATGATCTGGATTTTGTGGTCCTTGATGATGGATGCTGCTTTCCTGTGACAGCACTCTGTGTAACTCCTTTACCTTGGCCCAGAACATTTTTTCCTACTTAGATGCTGTCTGACTTGCTGAGTTCCTCCAACATCTTGTGTGTGTTACCGCAAAAAAAAAATCGCCGGTCATAGCTTCCTTGCCTTTAATGGATGCAGCTCACTGCTGATAACTTAAGAGATTTTCACTGTTACTGTGTACAAAAGGAAAGAGATTAGAAAGGGTGAAACATTATTCTGTCCTCAAATGCACTACTTACTTATTTATGTAACTGATGGTAATTTTCTTTATGACTTGAACTGTATTGCTGCTGGGAAACAACAAATTTCACAACATATGCAGTGATAATAAATGGGACCCTGATTCTGACTCTTAAGGCGGTGCTGTCTGAGGGAACTCCACACTTTCCGTGTTTTCCTCCCTCTTCCCCACTGCAGTGATTTTCTGTCTGGCACAAGACCCAAAGCATCATTCACATTGACCAAGGGAGCACACAATCACAAAAGCTTCAGGGACCAAGTACAGGCTGTGGGGGGGGGGGGGTGGCGGAATGGGGAGTGAAACTCTGTCAGAGACGCAGTGGTCTATGATCTTGTGGGAGGGTGAGGGGGTAAACAGTCTCCCTTTAAAACAGAAAACAAGTCTTAAATGCCTTGTGAAGATCCTCTGCATAAGTGATTTACAACATTCAAAGGTCACACATTTGCAAATCAGCGTGTCAGCAATGGCATCAAAGCATGCATTGGCAATTTGACGCAGGTATGCAAATTTAACATTTCCTGGTGTCTACTAGCATAAGCTAAGATCGGAAACCCTTGCAGTGATTGAATTTTTGCTTGGAACCAGTTGTGGAGCACAGAAAACCATTATGCCACATAGAATAATTTCTATATCCATTCCTTTATAAAAAATTTACTAATTACATTGTTTGGTGAAATATAATTGGAGGCTGTGCAGTCCAATGATGTAAATAGTCATGTGATTAAATCCACAAGAGGCTAATAATACTCTTTGGACTGGTGGTGGCAAGAAGTGGTGGCACTTTTTTCAGTCCAGGAATTTTCTTGAAATATTCATGTTTTAAATATGACAAACGCTTTTTGACAGACTTGGCTAAAGCAAAGAACTGTGAGCAAGATGGAATAAATGTTTCAGGGCAAGGTCTTTCACAAGAGTTGTTAATTTTGAGCTGAAGAGAATTCTTGCTCACCTAATCTGCTCAATGTCTCTAATGTCAAAAGTCATACTTGATGAACCTTATAGAGTTTTTATTTAAGAGATAACCATAAAAGTAGAAAAGTAGACAGTGGTTATTTTCTATTTAGATTTACAGAAGGCCTTACATGGCAGACTGGTCTGCAAGGTTAGGTGCTATGGAATCCAGGGAGATCTAGTTAGGTGGATTCAAAACTGGATCACAAGTAGGAAGCAGAGAGTGGTGGTTGACAGTTGTTTGTTGGAGTGGAGGCTGTGTCTATGGTGTCCTTTAGGGGTTGGTGTTGTGACCTCTGATTATTACTTATCAAGCTTAAGTTTATTGTCATTCATGTACCATGTACGTTTGCATGTATACTGCCAAACAAAACAATATTCCTCTGGACTAAGGTGCACAACACAGTACAGATACCTTACACTAAATACATACCTCAATATTACTGCAAGTAAATTAACAAATAGTAAGGTGCATTTACAATGCAAGTCAAAAAGCAAACAGTATAATGCTGCTGATGCTTCATATGTGATGAGAGCTGGGAGGTGGCAGTCAGTTCTGTAGTCTGGGCGAAGAAGCTTTTTCCCATCTGAATGCTATTATCAATTATTTGGATACAAGTGTGAAAGTCTTGATTAGTAAGTTTGCAGATGACACAAAATTAGGTTTTGTTGATAGCAAAGAAGGTTATCATAGTTTGCAAGGAGATTTGATCGATTAGGGAAGTGGACTGAGGAATAGTAAATGGATTTCAACACAGTTAAGTGTGAGGTGATGCATTTTGGTGTCAAGCCAGCATGGAACTTATACGATGAACGGTAGGGCACTAGTACACGTAATAGAACAGAGGGATCTAGGAATATAAGTGCATGGTCACTGATAGTGGCATCACAGGTGGACTGGGTGGTGGAAAAGGAATGTAGCACTCAAGGCAACGAGAATAGAAGTTGGACATTATGTTACAGTTTTATAAATTATTGGTGAGACCACACTTGGTGTACTGTGTACAGTTTGTGCCTCCCTACCATAGGACAGATGTGGTTAAACTGTGGAAAGGGTGGAGAAAAGATTTCTGAAGATTTTGTCATGCTAGAGGGTCTGAATGTTCTGGAGAAGCTGGCCAAGCTTGATCTTTATTCCTATGAGCATACGAGAATGAGGCCTGACTGTATAGAGATTTATAAAGTCAGGAGGGGCAGAGATAAGGTGGATGACAGCAGTCCACTCCACATGGCCGGGGAATCATAAACCAGTTGGTATAGACTTGGGGTGAGAGAGAAACTAGGGCCTTGAGGAATGGCGAGCATATGAAACAAACTGCTAGGGGAAATGATTGGAGCAAGTACAATAGTATAATTTAAGAAACACTTAAATAAATACATGCAGGGATGGGGCTTTCTTTGAGGGATATAGGCCAAGACAACAATATATGAAGAAATATATACTAATTTCTCAAATTATGAAAGGGATTTTTTACCCTGGAAAGCAGTTTATTTTACCTAACTTTACAACCTGAAAAACGCTGGGTAAATGCATGATGGCTATTTTGAGAGCGTGCATTCCTATTGGTATAGACTGGAATGTTGCTCATTATAGTGAAAGTAGATTTGTAAATCAAAGGCACTTAACTGAAAGAGTCAACTTGCATTATAGTGCAGACTTGTAAATCAAATATTTGTAAATTGATGAATCCCTGTACTGGCTTTATTCGACTCGACAGAAAATGGGATAATTTCTTGGTAACGATTTAGAAGCTAAACTTAGTGTAATGGAGATAAATAGATGATAAATTGGAAGACAAGTGTCTGATTTAAACACTTCAAAGAGAGATTATTGGTTCTACTGGTAACTGGAGGGGCTGAGGATGATGATTTGAATGAGGAGCATTTATTCTAGTGTAAGTAGTTGACAAAATAAATTTCCTCAAACTCTTAATGAAATGTAGCTGCTTTCTTGCCTTCTTTATAGCTGCATCAATATGTTGCGTCCAAGTTAGTTTCTCAGAGATATTGATACCCAGGAACTGTAACTTGCTCCCTCTCTCCACTACTGATCCCTCTATGAGGATCGGTTTGTGTTCCCTCATCTTACCCTCTCTGAAGTCCTCAATCAGCACCTTGGTTTTGCTGACATTGAGTGCAAGGTCATTGCTGCGACACCACTCAACTAATTGGTATACCTCACTCCTGTATGCCCTCTCATCACCATCTGAAATTCTGTCAACAATGGTTGTATCATCAGGAAATTTATAGATGGCATCTGAGCTATACCTAGTCACACAGTCTTAATGGTTTGTACTTGAGATTTCAAGGTTCCTAAATAGGTTAGAATTGATTTCCCATCTCAAGTTGTTCTTGAAGCTGAACCATCTTTCTGAAGCACCGTAATGTACATGATTAAGCCATTTCCATTGTGATATTGGTTTAGAGCTCCAGGCTGCAGGAAAATTGTGCAGTTGATATGTGGTAAAAAAGCTTTGGAGTTAATATGGGAAATGGTCATCTCCTCCCATCACTTTTGATGAGTTTGCATGTTCTGTCAATAAAAGAGACTGAAAACTGCCTTATGGGAATGCCTGGCCACAGTCAGTCAAAACAGAGAAAGAGCAGCTTGAAACATTTCAAAAGAACACACTGAATCACTAGAACAAAGGAGACATCAAGATATTTCTTATGAAACTCTGAGAATGAAGTCTACTTAATTCCAGTGCAGGAATGACTAAGCTTGTTCCAGAGTGGAGATGATGGAGACTGAACGCTTTCAATTCATCCTCTAGACTGATTCCAGTTCAACAGGTAGTTTATCAGAGGTGAGGTACAGGATTGTGGCAAGCAAGAAGCCAAGAGAGTTGCAATGAATACACTTCCCTGCTTGACTTCACTCAATATCCTTTTACCCCAACCAAAATAATCTATATTCACAAGAAAAAAATACAAAAACCACAATGCATGGCTCTCTTTACATCCATAATGCCATTGAATCAATGCATTTTTATTGGATACATTGAATGAGTGGTAAGTAAATACAGATATCATAGGGATTATAAGAAGCTTGGATTCTTTGACCAGCAGCTGAAATCTTAGTAAATGTAAATTATATTGGCTTGAAAAATATAGTGCTTTTTATTTTGTGCACCCAGTAACTTCTTAGTTTTGATGAACTATAGACAGATTTAGCATCCCTTTTTTGAATTCTAGAAACGTAAGAGTGATCAGCTAACCCAGCATATTGTGCTCATCCATGGTTCAGCTGAAACATGACCACATCCAGGCTGCACTGAGTGCTGTGATCCAACCTGATGCCCTCTTGCTTCAGCTGCACTCTCTATATGATGCAGTTACTCACCAAGCCGCCTTGAAGTCCTCATACTAGGAACCATAAGTACCATAAAAATATGTCACCGGATTGAGCTCTTTCTGAAATGACTTCAATTTATGTGAAAATATTTTGTGTACAAGAAGCTGACTGCAACATTATTGAAGGATATTTAACTGTTTAACTGCTGTCTTTCTATTCATAGGTCTACCTACAGCCTAAGTCAAGGTTTGTGGCTACCAGTCAGTAAGAGTTTTGTCGTGCCTCCAGTGGAGCTATCCATCAGCCCATTGGCCAGCTGCAAGACTGATGTTCTGGTCACTGAGGACACAGGGGAGGTTAGGTAAGAGACCAATTGTAGAGGCAATGAGGAGTGTTAAGATTGTTTTTACTGTGATAATGATGCAGAGAGCTGGTTTATCTGCACAGGGACTGAAAGACAGAGACCATTTAAATCAAGGGTAATCTCTTCACACAGTATCATAAATCTTTTTCTTATGTGGAAGTTGAGACACTGAATATTCCTTTGACCGAGAAAAATAGATGTAAGGGGCATTCAGACCCAGAAAGGAAATTTGAACTGAGGCCACAATCAGAGTATCTGTGATCCAATTCAATGCTGAAGCAGGGGCTGAGGACCTGGCGGCCTACTGCTGCTCCTGTTTACAATGTTCTTATGCTTATATTATGCAGAAATCAAATTAGGGAAGCACTTGTCAGCTGTTACTTCTAAATCATCAAATTCATTGAGTAGTTTGAAATAGGATGTATCTTGTTTTATCTGTTTATTCAGTGTTTTGATTTCGCACACCATCATTTTCTGTGACATGCATATAAAATTAGAGCCTTATTTATATTTCCTGGGTGGATTATTGTATCTGCATGCAGTTGAGTCCCAGAAAACCATCTGGAAACTTTCTCTTCTTTTTTTTTCCTTCTGTTAGCTGAGTCTATCTTTATTGTTGAGTTTGTATAAGTTACTGATTTTTTAATCTTTTGTTGTATTTAATTAAAACTTGCAGTGAACAAGTGTCAGCAACGTCCCAATCTTGTAATATCTCAGACTTCTATGGTAAGTGAGTGCCAGTAACTTCAAAACATCTTAGGAAGTGTTAACCTTTGCCCAGATTCTGGGTTGATTTATGGCATCCTTAGCACAACAGAAATTCCACTTTATTCCTTGAATCATAGGTCTATGTAACAGAAGAGCTACGTTTATCCCATGGACTCCTGCCTGGTTGTCAAAAAGATACTCAGCCTTATTACTACTTTACAGCACAAACTCCATTGCCTTGTAGGTCACATCTCCAAGTATTGCTGAAATGCCTTGAGTTTGTCAATTTCAAATACACCTTCAAGCAGTGAATTCCAACCCACTAGTACTCTCTGAGTGAAAATCTCTTTACTTACCATCCCTTAAATCCTGCTACGAAGACCTTTACATCAACACACCCTGCTTTGGTTTAGTTACTGATCTAATATCTCTACATATTTCTAAGAAGATACAAAATAGCAGAGCATGAAAAATGGTTTAAGTTTTTAATTGCCATTTGTTGCTACACAATTAACTAAGAAGGGAATGAACATTGCCCTTTTGGTGTGTCTTAACTCTTCGACATAGAATGGACTGCAGAATTTTGCAAAAACAGTATTCCAGACCCAAAATGTAGCACCTGTTTCGAGTAAAGATTTAATAGTTTCTGTTTCTGTTTAAACTTTCTGAATAATTGCAAACATATCACTGGCAAATTGGAAGGATTGGCAAACTGGCTAGTTGGAAGGATTTTAGATGCTGAAGAAAAATAAATTGCATTAAAATTTATTCCTTGATGCAATGAAGAGTGGTAATCTGGTACAGTGTTGCAATGGATGAGGTGAACCCAAGTGCAGGACACAGACACGGAGATTTAGTTGGGATGCAGACGTGAATGGCAAACAGGAGGGAAAGCTCGGTGCTGAAGTAAAACTTCAGAAGACTTATCTTGATGTGGACAGGCTGTATTTCACAGGTAAACCTGGGAACTGGAGTAGAACTTAGAAAACTGATCTTGACATGAAGAGATTGAGTTTCACAGGTAATTCTCGGTACTGGAGCAAAACTTAGAACACACGGTCCTAAGCGGCTGGGAAACGTTAATTACCACACAGGCAAAACCAACGATCTGACAGCTAGTGGGTGCAAAGCCGGGCTGTATCTTGTTTTACGGCGGTTGGCATCCAGCTTAATGGTGCATTACCACAAAGCCGGGCTTCTTATGCTGCAGGTCTTTATGAAAACCAGGTGTACCGTCATTAACGGAAATTAGGAGAAAAATGGGTAATTAACGTTCGGAGCCGTGGCACAATCAAAGGGAATTAGGAGCAGATGGAGAATTAACGGTCGAGACCATGACATGCAGTTTTGCAAATACATCTGAAAATGGAGTTTGTATATAAAATATTTCTATCAGTATGTCCGGTTTATCATCTTTGAGTAAAATCATGCAATGAAACTGAAAAATGTCTTTAAAAAGTTCAAGAAAACAATTTCTTGATGTTAAATGGCCTAGTGCATTAAATATATTTAATTTTAAATTATTTTTGGAAGGCGCATTATAATATCCTTGTAACTGAAAATATTTTAAAAGCTTCTTTGAAGTTCCACAGATGAGCTCAGTTAAACAGAAACCTATGATAATGATGCTTAGATACTTCTAGGGCAATAGCCAGTATATGAAGAAATGCTGATTTTAGACCAGCAGTTGAGATTATGGAAGCTCAATTTTTTTCTGCTACATATGTAATGTGCATTTGGTGCTTTGCTGTCTTTTACATTGATTTAACTCAACTGCAATGGCATGCACAAGAGCAATTCACATTGACAATGTGTTCAAATTACCTTTGTTCATAGTCAACAGGGCTGTAGAAATTTGTCCCCTGTTACATACGCTTCACGCACAATATCTTACATGCAACTCTGCTTCTGAAATTCAATTCACAATTCATTTCAGTCGAACCAGATTTCACAAGAAAAATTTGATATGCATATGTAACCACATTGTGCATGTTGTATATATTACAGAGAACAGATTGCCTGAATTAACTGTCTGAAAAGCTCCAGAAATTTAAATCCACTCCTCTAAAGAGTTACTAGTGTCAATTTAGTGACAGTCTCCCATCTGGCAAAAGCAGAAATATTGGACCGAGCAAGAAATTTTTGGGAACCAACATTCCACAAGAGATCAGGTTGCAAGGAAATCTCCTCTGACTCGCGAGATAGTTGTCTATCCTACCAGTTGGTGGCTTTTGCCATAATTCAGACAGGACTGCCCATAACATCATGAATATGTTTCCGTCAGAGGAAAGTGAAAACACTTGGCCTTGGTTTTGCACTTTTATGACAGGCCTTCCATGTGTCTCAGCTTGAAGCTTGACAGAACTGAAAAGGCCACGGGCAGAAGCAGAACGAACTCGAACATCATGCCCACTGTTCTGCTGCAGGGTAGGAGAAGCAACTTGAGCTCCTGTCGAATGTTGGTTTCCAAAAATTCCTTGCTGGGTCCAATATTTCTGCTCCTATCAGATGGGAGACTGTCACAAAATTGACGCTAGTAACTCTTTAGAGGAGTGGATTTAAGACTGGCCACAAATCACCATACCTATATTGCCTGTTGTCATGTGGCCAATGTCAAAAGTAACCAGATTCTGCTGGGTTTCAAGAGGAAGCAGCTTAGTTTTCTAAAAATAGTCTTCCTTATATAAAAAAAGGTGATATTGTTCAGTACCATGGAGGTGTGAGAGGTAATGAAGCAAGCAGCAAGACGTGGGTCAAGTTAGAGTTGGTTAAGATAGTGAGATTTTTTTTCTGAAAGTTTAAAATGTCAAACCTTGATTTCCAGGCTATTCGCTGAGCAAAACACTGCATATTGTTATGGTTTATTGCTCTTGCCCTGTGCAGTTAATTATCTCCGAGTTTTCTCAAACTTTTGTAAATGATTATGTCATTATCTTGACTAGTGGTGACCTGCTGCTGCCTCGGTTGCAGTCTGCTCTTTTTTTCTTAATGAGATTGTGCTTTTTGAGTGAAAATAACTACCAAATTGTAATTATGCACAGACATTCAAAACTAATTTGTCCTGTCTAATGTGTTTTTACAAACCTAATTTTCCCAGAGTTTTGGCCCTTTAAGTATATACTGAAGCGTTCATTATCTATGTGTTAGCGGCTTGTAACATTTAACTGCACTTGTCTTTGAAATACAATCACATTTGTAACCTAAGCAATGCAATAACTTGGATGTGTGCTGCAAGATACCACATATAGTAATCAGCTATTTATCACAGAATCAGAATCAGGTTTAATATCACTGGCAAATCTTGAAATTTGTTAACTTTGCAGCAGGACTACAATGCAATACATGATGATATAATATATATCAAAAATCTGTAAATTACAGTAACTATATGTATATTAAATTAAATAATTAGTGCAAAATCAGAAATAAAAAGTAGAGATTTAGTGTTCATGGGATCAATGTTCATTCAGAAATCAGATGGCAAAGGGAACAAAGCGATTCCTGAGTTGCTGATTGTGTGCCTTCAGGCCTCTATACCTCCTTCCTGACGGTAACAATGAGAAGAAGGCATGTCCTGGCTGGTGTGGGTCCTCAATGATGGACAGCGCCTTTCTGAGGCACCGCTCTTTGAACACATCCTGGATACTACGGAAGCTAGTACCCATGTTGGAGCCGATTCGTTTTACAACTCTCTGCAGCTTGCTTTGATCCTGTGCAGTTGCACCCTCTGCCCCACCCATACCAGACAATGATGCAGCTGGTCAGAATGCTTTTCATGGTACATCTGTAGAAATTCTTGAGTGTTTTAGCTGCAATACCAAATCTCCTCAAACTCCGAATGAAATACATCCACTGTCTTGCTATAGAATATCATAGAATGGTATTGCACAAAAATGGGCCTTTTTAGCCCATCTCATCAAATGCCAACTGTAATACCTATCAAGACTAATCCCATTTGCCTGCATTAGGGCCATATCTCTCTCTCTACCTTTCCTATCTGAATAGCTGTCCAAATACCCTTTAAATGTTGTAATTCTATCTGCCTCTCCACCCGTTCTGTCAGATTGTTCCATATAACCACCATTTCATGTGGAAAAACTTAGACCCTTACTGTATGCTTAGAAAGAAGAATGTCTTCTTAATCTGTAACCAATGAGGAGTCCAAGCAATTAGATCCATG
Source organism: Mobula birostris (assembly GCF_030028105.1). NCBI lineage: Eukaryota > Metazoa > Chordata > Chondrichthyes > Myliobatiformes > Myliobatidae > Mobula > Mobula birostris. The sequence goes on along the minus strand of NC_092391.1, from coordinate 31,081,633 downwards.
AACAATTCCTGCCACTGCCTGTAAAAGTTTGTACTGCGTGGGTTTGCTCCGGGAGCTCCAGTTTCCTCCCACAGTCCAAAGATGTACCAGTTGGTATGTTAATTGTCCTCTGATCAGGCTAGGGTTAAGTTGGGAGTTGCTGAACAGCATGGCGCGAAGTGCTAGAAGAGCCTCCCCCATGCTGTATCTCAATAAAATAAAATACTGTGGAAGCTAAATGTCGAAGAGATGTGCCGTGGGGCAAGCTGTGGTTTGCACAATGGTGTAGTTGTCAGTTTCTACTGAGTGACTTTGATATATTGTGTTTTGTACAATGCTTACCAACTTCAGCTATCTGGTTCACAATCTGAAGTGTATCATCAAATTCTCCACTTGATCAAAAGTTGTAAGGCAAACAAAACATCACTTTAAATTTAGAGAGATTTACATACCTATTGTTGAATCCGCATGAGTGAGCTGGTATGCAGACAATCAAATACTAAAAGATGGAATCCACTCTGCTATAATGCTTGATATTCCTTCAAAGGTAAATTATTCCTTGAAAAAACACTGCACTTGCACTAGAGTACAGGATAAAGGTGGCAATAATTTACCACAATCACACTTCAGATCTTAGGTCACCTAGATTAATTTCTTTTCTGTTTAGCTCTTCAAGACATTAGTGTCTCCTTTTATGACAAATAAAACAGGATGAGAAGCTTGTATCTGTACCAACATTTCTGCTAAACTATTGATGGGAGGAATATTAAAAAATTAATTTGGTATTGTAATGTTTGTAGTTAGAACCCTTAGAATAAATAAGTTGCCAAATATCATTTTCACCTATTTTTGTACTGCTATCTGCTTAAGCCAGTGAGTGGGAGCTCAAGAGTAAGAGGCCTTTTATATTATAAACGAAGGAACAACAGGCTCGTTGGACCATGCCACTATGGAGTATTTGCCTCAAACAGGAGGAAGAAGTCCAGCTACCATGTTGTGTCTATTTGCATTCTGTGAAAATTCAGGTCATTAAAGAACATGAAGGAAATAATGGTTACAAAGTCATGATGTACAAAGCTGAAAGTGGGTAAGTTGTTATTAATAATGAGTAGCAGGCTGTGATCAGAGGTGTGTCAGAATCTGAATGCTTGTTACATTATTATGAAGTGCACTGAGATGTGGTTTTGCCCTTTGTCAGTCCTATTTCTTAAAATTGCATCTTGTGTACAGGGAATCTACAATGTCTCAATTTGCCTTTATAAGTGGATTAAAACAATCGAACAGACGTTTAATTCAACACTTCCAATACTTCATTGAACTGTTGTCATGCACCATAACATTTAAGCTAAAAACTGACGATGGGAATTGTTTGTATCGTGAAAAGGAGAACGACGGCTACGTCGAGAGGCCCAAACCAGAGGGAAAATAAAATCAACAAACATATGCAAATGTTCAGCTTTATCATTCACTTATTTGAAAGATACATTTTGAAAAAAAAGTTGTTGAAATAAAATAAATTAAAAGAATATTTTCTTTTGTTCAATAAGCATAATTACCCTTAGGATTACTAACCGTTATTAAGAAGGGTAATTGAATAATTGAGTAGTGTTGCATTGATTGCTTATAACTTTAGAATATGAATGTTGAATCAGTCAAATAACTTGTACTTGAAATAATCACATTATTACAAAGAAGCCAACCTATTATGCACCATCACCATGTATCAAGACAGTAGCAACAAAATATGTCTGACAGGCCCATAGTTTGAATGCTCTGGGTGCCAAATTGTTTACAGTGTGGTATCCAAAGCACATAAAGAAACACGTTGCTCTGGCTATCATTTTGTAAAGGGGATTAACATCGGTGACATTAACATGTCAGATTCTGCTGTCAGTCGCAAACCATGCTTATTTGTGTCAGAAGTAGCAGATTGGGACCCACCAGTATTACTAGTTCATGTGTTAACCTCATGCACTTAAAAATACATTCATCACCAAGAAGGATTCTCTTAGCTCTTCTCAAGTGAAATGGCAATATTTAAAGAAATCAGCAGCTATTTAGGAGTCAGTTGTAGTCTGTTTTCTACTGAAGGTAACATCTAATCAACCAGTGTTTGCTTCATCGAGACTGTAAGGATGTGGTGTGCTGGAAATGGAGTAGTGTATCTAAGTTTTGCAGATTCTGAAATAGCCATTTTCTCCAGGCCCAGTCTAGAAGGCAGCTGTTTTCCAATGTAAATGAAATAGGGCACACAGAAGGCATGTTAAGCTGATGTGGCATGAGAGAGAAGCGTTCAGCAATAGGCCATGTCAGCTCAGAATCTTCTGCAAATACTGCTGTCTGCATCTGAACAAGCAACAGTCTGCAAGGATCAGTGCCTTCATTGGAATGTGCATTCAGTCAAAATGCACTTTTTGAGCATGAGAACAGTAGAAAGCCACTGGCAATGTTCTCCTGGCTGTTCCAGGATAGCATTGCCAGTGGCTTTGGTCATAATGGTCATTGCTTATGGCCTGGAGATATCTGCACCATAGTTGAGTGAGCCACACATTGTTATGTAAGGAACATCACACCTAGTCCTCTTTCAAGTAACAGAGAACAGGCTTCATCAACTTGTAGAATGATTGGTCGAAAATGCGTAGCAGAGTGAAAATGTGGCCCGGGTTATATTGCCAAAAATTATGAGACTGTATCTGGATGTTGTTGACAATAGATCAGATCTCCCATGTACAGAATATAGTAGGCACATTGAGAATCCATGGAATGAGAATAAAACTCACATTTTATTTTTCATGAGAACAAACTTAAGCATCACAGCCAAAAACATGGTTCAATATTATTCAATTTCTAGGCAAGTGATTTTTCATTGTAATTCCTGCTCTGTCCAGTGTGTGTGTAATGTTACTTTAGAATGGTGCTGACAAAACTGATATTTATACCCTTATGTGAAGTAGTGCTGTTCAGAAATATTTCTGGAAATTTCCACTCATGACCTTGGGAAACAGTGAAACATTAAATATTTTGTTAGCTTTGAAAATCTGAAACATCTGTATTCCTCAGCACAAGGAGAGGCCAAATTCAGATTGGATGATCACTCTGCAGGAGGCCAACCCTGAGCTTCCAGTGGCTCGTTACCACTATCCTTTATCTCACCCTCATTGTGAACAAGATTCTAATATTCAAACGAAGCTTATTGTTAGAATCAGAAACTAGTTTAACATCAGCGGCACATGTCGTGAAATTTGTTAACTTTGTGGCAGCAGTATTGCAATACATGATAATCAAGAGAAAAACAAGTGAATTACAGTTAAAAAAAAATATATATATAGCTGTGCTTAGCCCACGGCTCTACTCTCTCTACCCACAACTGTGTGGCTAGGCGTAGCTCAAATACCATCTGTACATTTGCAGATGAATATAACCATTGTTGGTAGAATCTCAGATGGAGGCGAGAGGGCATAGAGGAGTGAGATGTACCATCTAGTGGAGTGGTGTTGCAGCAACAACCTGGCACTCAACATTAGTAAGATGAAGGAGCTGGTTGCGGACTTCAGGAAAGGTAAGAGGAAGGAACACATTCCAATCCTCATAGAGGGATCAGAAGTGGAGAGAGTGAGCAGTTTCAAGTTCCTGGGTGTCAAAATCTCTGAGGAACTAACCTGGTCCTAACATATAGATGCAGCTATAAAGAAGGCAAGACAGCGACTATACTTCATTAGGAGTTTGATGAGATTTGGTATGTCAACAAAACACTCAAAAACTTCTATAGAAGTACCGTGGAAAGCATTCTGACAGGCTGTGTCATTGTCTGGAATGTGGGGGGTGGGGGGTGGGGTGGTCTATTGCACAGGACTGAAAGAAGCTGCAGAAGGTTGTACATTTAGTCAGCTCCACCTTGGGTACTAGCCTACAAAGTACAAAGAACATCTTCAAGGAGCAGTATCACAGAAAGGCACCGTCCATTATTAAGGCCCTTCAGCACCCAGGGTCTGCCCTTTACTCATTGTTAACATCAGGTAGGAGGTACAGAAGCCTGAAGGCGCACGCTCAGCGATTCAGGAACAGCTTCTTCCCCTCTGCCATCCAATTCCTAAATAGACATTGAACCTGTGACCACGACCACACTTTTTAAATATATATTATATGTTTTTGCATGATTTTTAATCTATTCAATATACACATACTGTAATTGATTGATTTATTTATTTCTTCCTTCTATATTATGTATTGCATTGAACTGCTGCTGCTAAGTTAACAAATTTCACGACACATGCTAGTGATAATAAACCTGATTCTGATACACATATAATAGTTAAATTAAATTAATTAAACAAGTAGTGCAAAAAATACAAATAAAAAAAATAGTGAGGTAGTGTTCATTCAGAAATCGGATAGCAGAGGAAAAGAAGCTGTTCCTGAATCGTTGACTGTGTGCCTTCAGGCTTCAGTACCCCCTTCCCGATGGTAACAATGAGATGAGGGCATGTCTGGGTGCTGGAGTCCTTAGTGATGGGCACCACCTTTCTGAGGCACCGCTCCTTAAAGATGTCCTGGATACTGCGGAGGCTAGTGTCCATGATGGAGCTGACTAATTTTACAACTCTCTGCAGCTTACTACAATCCTTTGCAGTAGTACCTCCCCCCGACAGTGATGCAGCCAGTTAGAATACTATGCATGATACATCTGTAGACATTTGCGAATGTTTTTGGTGACATACCAAATCTCCTCAAACTCCTAATGAAACATAGCCACTGTCTTGCCTTCTTTATAGCTGCATTGATATGTTGAGTCCAGTTTTTGTCCTCAGAGATATTGACACCCAAGAACTTGAAATCGCTCACTGCCTCCACTTCTGATCCCTCTTTGAGGACTGGTATGTGTTCTCTTGCCTTACCCTTTCTGAAGTTCACTGCAGTCTTCGAGACCCAACAGTGAATTCAACATCTTCAGGTAATCAGCTTCTACTACTGTTTTTATGTCATATTTATTCCACATTCCTCAGGTAATTCCAGTTTCTGCATTATCCCATCCTTTCTATTGTTCTCGTACTTCAATTTACACAATCACTCCCTTTCTCATTGAGCTTCTCCTATCCCGACCATTTTCATCTTCTTCCCCAACTCCCCATCTCTGCATCTTAAAACCTGTGGATCTCTGGCGGTTAATGATTCTGATGAAAGGTCATCAATTTGAATAGTTAAGTCTGTTACTCCAGCCACAGAAGGAGCCTTACCTGCAGAGTACTTCCAGTATTTTTCAGTTATTATTTAGTATTAGCAATACCATCTCAGTTTGAAATTACTTCCTCAATGTGGTCATAATCCAGCAGCCAACATTTGATTAGTCGCTAAGATCAGCCACTTCAAAGCGCCTTTGCACACAATGGTAGTTATTGGATGAAAGAACTGCATTTGGGCCAATACTTCAGAGGCCTCCTGCTTCTATGTTTGACCCATTAGCCTCAGCATGGATCAGGGATCAAGCATGGAACTTGCATTATCTTCACAGCATTGATTCCGATTACACTGCCTGCGTCAATTAATTAAATCATTAGGAGGACAAAGTCCATCTCTTTTTGCCGTGACAAGTGCTGTGTGGATTTATTTGACAGCAACTTCAGCAAAGAATGAATAAATCTGTTAAAAGTTACATGCTGAAAATGTGCATATGTATAGAATTAGTTTTTTGAGAGAGTATAGATTAAAAGGTGACCCCTGCTGTAACTCCATTATAAGGAAAAGTTCCTTTCAATGACCTACCTGTGGCATGCGTTCTCAGTAACCTCCCACTCTGAAGGACTGCAGTGGGAAAACTCAGGCTAACCCAGACAATTGTTGCCTTATTATATTTCCAGCTTCTGAAATCAGTGCCATTCAAGAGGTTCAGTCAGTGTTGCAAACAAATTTACTTGTGCATCACAAACTTAGAGGCCTTTTAGTAGACCTCTTTATGAATAAAGAACAGCAGGGTGAGCTGCCTCAACAACTATCACCCTGTAGCACTCATATTTATTGTGATGAAGTGCTTTGAGAGGTAGGCCATGGCTATAATCGACTTCTGCCGGAGTAGTGACCTGGATCCGCTTCAATTTGCCTATCACCACAATAGGTCTACAGTGGATACTAACTTGCTAGATCTCCACTTGACCTGGGATCACCTGGACAATAGCAATACCTACATCACGCTGCTGTTTCTTGACTACAGCTCAGCATTCAACACAATCATATCCTCAGTTCTAATCAGTAAGCTCCAAAACCTTGTCCTCTGTACCTTCCTCTGCAACTGGATCCTTGATTTCCTCACTGGGAAATCACAGTCTCGCTCGCAATCAACACTGATGCGCCTCAAGTGGAGGCCACTGCTCTACTCTCCATTTCCAAAATTAAGGGGCTAGGTGCAGCTAAAAACACCATCTATAAATTTGCCAGTGATACAACTATTGTTGACAAAATTTCAGACGGTGATGAGAAGATGAGATAGATCAGCTGGTTGAGTGGTGTCACGGCAATAATTTTGCACTCAATGTAAGACCACGGAATTGATTGTGGACTTTAGGAAATCAAGGGAACACACACCAGTCATTGTCAAGGGATTAGAGGCGGTAAGGGTGAATAATTTCAAGTTCCTGGGTGTCAGCATCTCTGAACATGTACCCTGGGTTTAACATATTAGATTAGATTAGATTAGATTATGAGGACACGCAGTCCTCTTTCATTGTCATGTAGTAATGCAGGCATTAAGAAATGATACAATTAGTTCCTCCAGAATGATATCACAGAAACACAAGAACACAAGACAAACCAGGACCAAAAGAACTGACAAAAACCACATAATTATAACATATAGTTACAACAGTGCAAGCAATACCGTATTTTGATAGAAGAACAGACCATGGGCACGGTAAAAAGTCTCAAAGTCTCTCGAAAGTCCCATCATCTCAGGCAGATGGTTGAAGGAAGAAAACTCTTCCTGCCACGTGCTTCAAGATCCGCAAACTTGCCGATGCAGCATTCTGGAAGCACCTGAACCCAGTCCGACTCCGACTCCATCCGAAAACTTTGAGCCTCCGACCAGCTCTCTGACACTGAGCACCAAGCAGCATCTCTGCCGAGTGTTTCAACCCCAGCCCTGGCAACAGGCAATAGGCAAAGCCGAGGGTTGGAGGCCTTCCCCTCCGGAGATTCTTGATCGCACAGTAGCAGCAGCAGCGAAGCAGGCATTTCAGAAGTTTCTGTAGATGTTCCTCCGTACTTCTCACGGCTGTCTCCATCAAATCAGGATTGTGCACGGCATCCTACTTCACAAATACGATATAATTTCGCAGTAGCCACGCGCGCTGCGTCGCGCCGCCACTTCTCCTCCCCTCCTGAGTTACAAAGAAAGCACAACAGCAGCTATATTTCATTAGGGGTTCAAAGAGTATTGGTACATTACCAAAGACACACAAGTTTCTACAGATATACCATGGAGAGCATTCCTAACTGGTTACATCACTATCTAGTATGGAAGAGCCTGTGCACAGGATTGGAAAAAGCTGCAGAGGATTGTAAACTCAGCCAGCTCTAACATGGGCACTAGACTCCTCAGCATCCAGGACACCTTCAAAAGGCATCCATCATTAAGGACGCCAATAACACAGGATATGCCCTCTTCTTATTGCTTCCATGAAGGAGGAGGTACAGAAGACACACTCGAAGTTCCAGGAGCAAATTTTTTGCCCCTCAGCCAATAGATTTCTGAATGGACAATGAAACCGTGAGCACTACCTCAGTATTTTTTCTCCTCTCTTTTTTCACTATATATATATTAATTTAAAATTTTAATATACAGCACTGTGCAATAGTACACACACACACACACACACACACACACACACACACACACACACACACACACACACACACACACACACATATATATAGCTAGGGTGCCTGAGACTTCTGCACAGTACTATAGTAATTTTAAGTATTGCAATGTACTACTGCCACAGACGAAAACAGACATGATATATGTGAATGATGATGAACCTGATTCTGATATGGGTCTCTATTGTGGACTGAAAGTGAGAAGGGAGAAGGGAGTGGGAAGCACCAGAGAGACATTCTATAATGATCAATAAACCAATTGTTTGGAATCAAGCGATCTGGCTTGGTGTCTCAGGGTTGGCCGTGCACTGACACTCCTCCTCTGACACCTATCCCTCAGCACTCCACCCTCTCCATTCCCAACATTCTTTGCTCCCGCCAGATTTACATACTCACTCTCCACTCTGCATTGACAAATACAATACTATGTAACAGTCTTAGGCAATCTAGCTATAAATATATGCACCTAGGACTTTTACATGGTATTGTAAATAATTATTGTAACATTTTTTATTACTAATGTACTGCAATGTGCTGATGCTGCAAAACAACAAATTTCTTGACCTATGGCAGTGATATTAAATCTGATTCTCATAAATTGAACCCAAATAAATGATAAGATCAAGGAATGCTTCGCTGATCTTTGTCATTGTTAGTTACCATAGATATTTTTTAAACAATGTTAATAAAACCTGTGGCAGCATGATGGATTGTGTAATACACAGTGTTCGATTTTAATATTTCAAAGTTGGCTTTGTGTAGGCTGCTCAAAATGGATGCCATCCAGTTGTATCTGGTTCTCCCTCTGGAGCTGCCGTGTAGATTGCAATCCCGTCTGAAAACTGACTTAAAAACCCAATCAGTGATAAGCTTTCCAGGAGAGATTTTGCTCAAAGGCAAGTGTTTAATCAATAAAAAAGTGCCAATATTTTCGACCAGACTCTGACAGCAGATGCTGGTGATAAATGGTTGATTTGACGTAAAAAGGCAAATTTATTATTTTATTCTACAGCTCCATTTATTCATGACTTCTAAAGCTGTTCATTTCTTGCTGTCAAAGGAATCCATCATAATCTACACCATGGGGCACTCTGTGGTTCCTAGCCGATGATTTAAGTGCACAGTCTTTTTAGCAGCTGGTCTCTGTTAAGTATAAAAGCCTTACCTTTAATTCTCAGATTTTGGTGAGATTGGGTAAGCAAGAGGTGACATCAGGACCAGACACATCAGGATCATATGAGGGTCAAATGATGTCATAGCTAGCAGAGCTGCTGCCTCCCAGCACCAGAGACTTGGGTTCAGTCCTGACCTTGGGTGGATTTTGCACTAGGTGCTCCATTTTCCTTCCACGTTCCAAATGTGTGCATGTTGGTAGGCTAATTGGCCATTCTGTATTTCCTTTAGTGCAGTGGTTCCCAAACTGGGGTCTCAGTTAATCATAGGGGTCCATGGCATAAAAAAGTTTGGGAAACCTTGCATTAGTGTGTAAGTGAGTGATAGAATATGGGAGAGCTGATGAAAATGTGGAGAGATTTTTTAAAAATTAAAGTAATGTAGTACATTGGTGGTTGTTTGGCATTGACTTGGCTGTCGAAAGGACCTTTTCTTTGCTGTATATTTCTATGACTCCATGGCAACAACCCCATGACCCCAGTTGGTAATTGGTTGAGCAGTGTCAGAGCATTGAATAGTTACTGTGTATATCATCTGATGCAGCTGTAATGCTTCAAATGGTCGAATAGCCAATTCAACCTAAACTTTGGTGAAGAAGACCTGGAACAAAAACCAATAGACCGTTAGACTATCAGATTATAGGAGCAGAATTAGGCCATTTGGCTCGTTGAGTCTGTTCTGCCATTTCATCATGGTTAATTCAATTTTCCTCTCAACCCCGATCTCCTGCATTCTCCTCGTATCCCTTTACCTCCTAACCAGTCATGAATCTGTTAACCTCTGCTTTAAATATACATAAAGACTAGGCCCCGACAACTGCCTGTGGCAAGAGTTCCACAGATTCACCACCCTTTGGCTAAAGAAATTCTTCCCATACTCCCCTCCACAAAGACCCTTTTGAAAGGAATGCTAACATCGCATTTGCCTTTCTTTCACAGACTCAACCTGCAAGTTAACCATTAGTGAATCCTCCCAAGTCCCTTTGCTCCTCAGTTTTTTGTATTTTATCTCCATTTAGAATATAGCGGACCCTTTCATTTCTTTTACCAAAGGGCAATACTCCACACTTCCTGACAATATACTCCATCTGTCATTTCTTTACCATTCTCCTAATCTGTCTAGGTCCTTCTGTAGCCTCTGTACTTCCTCACAACTACCTGTGCTTCCACCTATCTTCGTATTTTCTTCAAAATTTGCAACCAAGCCATCAATTACATCATCCAAATCATTGACATATAAGTTAAAAAAGAATCGATAGAATCACAAACCACTGTGGAACACCACTAGTCACTGGCAGGAAACCAGAAAAGGCTTCCTTTATTCCCACTGTTTGCCTCCTGCTAATTAGTCACTAGAATCCATGCTAGAATCTTTCCTGTAATTCCATGGACTCGTAGCTTGTTAAACAGCCTCATGTAGGGTACCTTGTCAAAAGCCTTATGAAAATCTAAGTACACAACATCAACCAGTTCTCCTTTGTCTATCCTACTTGATATTTCTTCAAAAAATTCCAACAGATTTGTCAGGAAAGATTTTCCATGCTGACTATGGCGTATTTAACCATGTGCCTCCAAGTACCCTGAGAACTCATCCTGAATAATTGACTCCAACATCTTCCCATCCTCTGAGATCAGACTAACTGGCCTATAGTTTCCTTCCTTATTCCTCTTACACTTTTTGAAGAGTGGAGTGGTATTTGTAAGTTTCCATTCTTCCAGAAACATTCCAGAATCTAGTGCTTCATGAAAGATCATTACTAATGCCTCCACAATCTCTTCAGCCACCTCTTTCTGAACCTTGATACCTGGAACTTCCACCATACTGCTAGTGTCTTCCATAGTGAAGACTGATGCAAAATACTTATTCAGTTTGTCTGCCATTTCCTTGTCCTCCATTAGTATCTCAACAGCTTTGTTTTCCAGCAGTCCGAGATCCTCTCTTGCCTCTCTTTTGCACTTCAGGGATCTGAAGAAACTTTTGGTAGTTACCTTTAATGTTACTGACTGGCTCACTTTCGTATTTCATCTTTACCTTCTTAACGCCTTTTATTTGCCTTCTGTTGGTTTTTAAATGCTTTCCAACCCTCTAACTTTCCACTGATTTTTGGTCTATTATATGCCCTCTCTTTGGCTTTTATGTTGGCTTTGAATAGAATAGAATAGAATAGAAGTTAGCACTTTTACGCAGCAAAAATAGACGTTCACTATTGGATATACTTTCCAAATATTTGTGTTTTCTGGTAGTTGATGTTGCTTTATTCAGCTCCGTATAATGCTTGTTGGATTATATATTCTCACATAATATACTACATGCACAGCTTTTTGATTGGAAAGTAAACAACAGCAGTAAAATAATGGAAATTATGTGAGTTTTAAATGAAAATAAATGCAAATGTGTGACATCATGCTTTAATGTGACGGGTATGATTTTATTGAAATTATATTTTGTTATTTCAGCATAATTTTTTTTTTGTGAAGTCTGAGTAGTATGTACTGTTTTAACCCCAAATTAGGAAACAAGCCTTGTAAAGTCACGTTCTGAATAATCAATATTATCCAGATGGACCGAGATTAGATGTCTGAAAGAACATGACCAAATTTATAACTTTCAATCATGTGTCACAATCATTACTTGTAGAAATGTATGCTGCTGTCTAGAAATCAGACCCATTTGTACTTCCTCTCTGTAATTTTAAATAGTGCACAAAAAAGTAAAATCTTTGGCCTTGGGGAAGCGGGAACTGGCACTTCCAGAAACCATTCACCTTAACTCTATCATGTTCTCATCTGCAAGAAGCACTTTAGTTGTTCAATGATGGAAGCAGCATAAAAAGGTTGAGATCTGTGATTCTCTAAATTAACTTACATTTAAATGAGTACATCGCACTGAGGGTATTGTTTTAAAACTTTCCCCATTCTTCACCAGATATCATGAAGCCAGAGTCAAACTTATATCATGGAAATAGGTCATTCAACCCATCGTCCATTAATGTCAACCATCAAGAAGTCAATTTACACCAATCCTATGCCAAATATACTTTACTTTCTCCACATTCCTGTCAATTCCACACACACACACACACACACTGCAACCCCTTCAGTTCCACTGGGTAAAAGTTCTGGAACTTTATCCCTTGCAACATTTTCTGGGAGTGCAATAACAGACAATCTCACCTGGTCTCTCAACACCAGCAGTTTGTCAAAGCCAGCAGCAACTCCACTTCCTGAGGAGATTGAGGCGAGTGAGTCCTGCCCCCCCCCCCCCACCCCATCACTTTTTAACCAAGTGTTACAGGAGCACCACCAAGATTGTCTTGACCAGCTACATCTCCACATGGTACAGGAATTGCAAGGCATCTGACCACAAGTCCCTACAAAGGATTGCGAAGACTGCTGAGAGGATCACTGGGGCCTCTCTTCAGAGATACTTATCATGAGCCCTGCATAAGCAGGACTCTTAGCATTGTCAGTCCATCTAGCAATCTGTTTGACCCCCTGCTGATGTGGAGAGATCTCTTCAGGTGCCCAAAATCTTGTGGGAGCATCAGAGGCAGCTCCTATCATCAGTGAAACACATCACGTTGAATTTTTACTTTTCTGCGAAACTGCAAACCAGAATAACAATTTCTTAAAGTGAAAACTTATCAGTTGATATTATCTAGTTTTGATTTGGCATCAACTCAGCATCCTGGGATTGATCCTGATCACTGATTCTCCTGGTGAGAGGTTTGTATGTTCTCCCTGTGACCTCATGAGCTTGCCCAGGGTGCTCCAGTTACCTCCCACATCTCAAAGAATATGAGCTGGTAGATTATTTGGCTTCTGTAAGGTACTCTTAGTGTCAGAGAATGGTCAAGGAGGCATTGAGTTGGGTAGGTGGGTCACAACTTTATAAAACTGTAGTTTGGACACGTTTAGAGTGTTACATTCAATTTTGGCCACCCCATTATAGGAAGAATGCAGAGGATATGGAGGGGTTGCAGAATAAGTTTCCTTGATGCTGTCTGGTTTAGAGGGTGTGTACTATAAAGAGAGGTTGGACAGTCTTTGGTTGCTCTCCTGAAGCAGCCGAAGCTGAAGAAAGATCTGATGGAGATTTATTGTATTATTACTTTATTATTTTATACTTTGTTGCTGCCAAACTATTGATACTAGAGTGTACAATCATCACAGCGATATTTGATTCTGCTCTTTGTGCTCCCTGGAGTATAAATCAATAGTAAATATTAAAAATTTAAATTATAAATCATAAATAGAAAATAGAAAAGGGAAAGTAAGTTAGTGCAAAAAAAACCGAGAGGCAGGTCCGGATATTTGGAGGGTATGGCCCAGATCTGGGTCATTATGAGAAGCACAAAAAAAGAGTAAGCAGCTGGTATCTTTTTCATAGGATCAAAATGCCTAATCTAGAAAACATTCATTTATGGTAAGATGTGTGGAACATTTTTTTTCATTTTACACGGAAAGTGGAGAGCTCCTGCAATGTGTTGCCACAGATGGTGCTGCAGGCAAATACAGTAGAAGCAATTAAGAGACTGTAGCTGGGCATGTGAAAATGCAGAGAATGGAGGGATATGGACATTTTGAAGACATAAGGGATTACTTTAATTAAGCTTGTAATTGCTAGTTTAATTATTTCAGGCAGAACACAGTGGGGTGAAGAACATACCTGTGCTGTACTGTCCCTTGTTCTAGTTCAAAAAGACTTCTGATTAGTGTTGGGTAATTGACCATTCAAGAGTGCCTCAGAAATATTTTTTGATACATCATTGTGCACATTTGGATATCCCTTCCACTCAAGTTGTTAATTTTAGATGGTACCCTAGGAATCACCAATTGATAGAAGTAGTTTTTCTTTGTTTAATCAGCCTATAGCCTCCTGAGTCGCAGGGAAGAGTATCAAGGTTTATTTAATTGCTAGGTCTAATCCCAAGTCAGCACTGCACTTCTTCCATGGCCAATATGTCTTTCCTAAGGAATGGTGCCTAGTATTTTCCTTTTTACTCCAGTTAGAAGCTAGTCAGGGATCAGAATAGTTGTTATAGTGTGTGTATCTGTGGAAATTGTTGCCACAGATAGCTGTGGAGGCCAAATCATGGGGTATATTTAAGGCAGAGGTTAATAGATTCTTGATTGCTCTGAGCATGAAGGGATATGGACAGGGAAAAGGCAGGAGATTGGAGCTGAGAGGGAAAATGGATCAACCATGATGAAATTGTGGCCTAATTCTGCTCCTTTCTCTTATGGTCTTATGGTCTTGTATCTCCATTACAATGTCACTCAGGGAATCCTTCTCACTTGTCTTACTTATTTCAAACTAGATTGTTTTGCCTCTTTATTTTCGTACTGATATTCAAAGGTTATTTTCTTCCTTTCACATCTACTTCTGGAGAGAACCATTTCCTACAAACACTGAACACGAATCAGAAGCATTGTGATGGAATTTTCCTCTGACCTTATTGTATGCTTCAGCTTCTTATGTTTAAAACTTAATTTCAGCTCTCCTGATTCCTCATCCACATTTAGCCATAGAGGCACCTCCACAGATATTTGATTTGCCATTCTGATCTGAGGATGTTTGTGTCCTGAGCTCTTCTTGCTTTACCATAACAATTATATTTCAATTACTCTTGGGATGTCCAGAAAATATGCATCTTCAGCAGCTAATTCCCTTCTTTAGCTACTTTGGCCTGCACTTAATATGAAAAGATGCCTGTTAGGCCAAGGCATTGAGCACCCCCCTGACATTACCATCAAATACGAGCTGGAGGTAGTTCACAAGTTTACATACCTTGGCTCCACCATCACAGACAGCCTCTCCCTAGACCCTGAGACCAACAGACGGATCGGACAAGCAGCATCTCTGTCTGCAGGGGAGTGCTCAATGCCTTGGCCCAACACGTTGGTCTTCTTCAGGCTGATGGTCAAGCTGAAGTCCTGGCAGGCTCTTGAGAAGCTGTCCATGAGGTGTTGCAGTTGCTCTTCAGAGTGTGTTGCCAGTGCCGCGTCATCTGCAAACAACATATCACTGATGAGTTCTTCACGAACCTTTGTTTTTGCCCTCAGCCAGGACGCTCTGAACAGCCTCCCATCCGATCTTGTGTGGAGGTAGACACCATCAGTTGATGTTCCAAAGGCATGCTCCAGCATGACTGTGAAGAAGATGCCAAACAAGGTGGGGGAAATCACACAGCCCTACTTCACACTGCTGTGGATTTTGGCGGCCTCCGAAAAAGAGCCGTTGAACTGAACGACGCCCTTCATGTCTGTGTGGAATGACTGAACTATCCTGAGGAGCCTCGGGGACAACCAATCCTGGCGAGGATTTTGAACAGGCCATCTCTACTCACGAGGTCAAAGGCCTTCGTAAGGTCAATGAAAGCGATGTAGAGTGGTTGTCTTTGCTCTCTGCATTTCTCTTGTAGCTGTCGAAGGGAGAAGATCATGTCGATTGTGGAGCATTCTGACATGAAACTGCACTGAGAATCGGGATTATACACTTTCGGCTATTTTCTACAGTCTGTTCAGGACCACGCAGGCGAAAACCTTCCCAACGATGCTCAACAAGGAGTTTCCCCTGTAGTTGTTACAGTCACTTCTGTCCCCTTTGTCCTTACATAAGGTGACAATGTTGCAGTCTCTCATGTCTTGCGGCACTGCTCCCTCTGTCCAGCACTGGCACAGTAATTCGTGCAGGTGGTTTAGCAGGATGCCCTTTGCACATTTGATGGCCTCTGGTGGAATGCCATCCAGTCCTGGTGCCTTCCCAGTGGACAGGCTGTCGATGGCTTTACTCAGCTCTTCGGCAGTCAGGAATGCATCTAGTTCCTCCATGACAGGCAGGCATTCCACGGCATCTGGCACACTGTCTGAGATGCTGTTTTCTCTGAAGAGTTCAGAGTAATGCTCCACCCATCTCTCCATCTGCTTCCTTTGTCATTGATCGTCTCGCCTGTTATGGTTTTCAATGGTGCTGTCTTGCTCTGGGTTGGCCCAGTGGCTTTCTTGATCCCCTCGTACTCTCCACGGATGTTGCCTGTGACAAATGATGACTGAATGCTTTCACATAGTTGTAGCCAGTAGTCATTTGCACAGCGTCTGGCTGTTTCCTGGGCCTTGCTTCTTGCTGTCCTTAGTGCTTGCAGTATTACCTGGGTGGGGTGGCGTTTGTGCTCTAGTAGTGCAACACGCTTTACCTCGATGACAACGATGAACTTACTTGAGCTCGCTTCAAATCAGTCCTGTGTCTTGCTCTGTTTCTTCTCGAAGGCCTTGAATGCAGTGCTGTGGATAGTGTCCCTGAGGGAGTCCCATCTCTGCTGAGCATTTACTTCTGGTGGGTCTGCAAGGAGAGCAACCTCCAGTGACCTGATAAACTCTGCAGCTTTGTCTGGTGTCGTATCTTACTGGCATCGATGCGCTGCTTGCCTGGAGGCTTGGCGCAGTGCATCTTCTTCAGCCGAAGTCTGATCTTGCATCAAACCAGAGAGTGATCCATGTCGCAGTCGGCACTCTGAAAGGAGCGAGTTATGAGCACGTTTCTCAGGTGACGGCGTCTTGTGATTATCAGGTCTAGCTGATGCCAGTGTTTGGAGCGGCAATGCCGCCAAGACACTTGGTGCTGAGCTTTGGCCTGGAAATAGGTGTTGGTGACACACAATTCACGGAGCATGCAAAGCTCGAGCAGTTGCTGCCCTTTGTCATTCATGCTGCCAATCCCATACTGCCCCAGGCAGCTTGGTCAGGAGCCAGGTCGGCGCCCACTCTGGCATTGAAGTCGCCAAGTAGCAACAACTGTTCCTGACTTGGGATCTCCTGTATCATCAATGAGAGCTCATCGTAGAACTTGTCCTTTGTGTCTTGTGTAGAGTAGAGGGTTGGGGCATAGACGCCGACAAGGTTGACAGGCCCGTCGGATATGCAGAGTCAACGTGAGAAAATCTGCTCCGTCCCTTTCTCGCTAGGCTCTACCATCTTCAGCAGCGAGTTCTTCATGGCAAAGCTGACACCATGCTCTCTGGTCTCGTCTGAGCCCTTCCCCTGCCAGAAGAGGGTATAGTCCCTTTCACGTAGAGTTCCCAATTCTGTGAGACATGTCTCTTGGAGTGCTGTGTTGTCCACTTGGAGTCTCAACAGTTCATTGTTAATCACTGCTGTCTTGTGTGTGTCTCTGATCTCCCAAAGGTCATCTGATATACCAGTGGTCATGGTCCATATATTCCAGCATCCTAGTCTGAGTGCTGGCTTCTTTCTTTATCTTCTAGTTGTGCTTGGTGCAGCATTTACAGTCCGCAGTTCGGGCTACTTGTATCCCTAAGACCTGTGCACCCAGTGGAGCGGGTGGACTGTGGTGGGACAGCACCTAATTGTCTGGGGGCTGCCCTGCTTGAGGTGGGCAGTAGCTGTCCAGTGCGATGCGATGGTCTCTTCCCTCCATCAAAAGCAACCCCTGGCGCCTTACTCTACGTCAATCGAGCGCAGGCTTATAACCGGTAGACTGCTGCTTTCTGTGTTGTGCCGTCGCGGTGAGGCAATGCTGGAGTGTCCTCTCCAGGGCTCAGGCCTGGGCAAGGTTGTATGGAAGACCGGCAGTTGGCCATGCAGCAAGTCTCCCCTCTCCACGACACCAATGTTCTCCAAGGGAAGGGCAAGGGCCGATACAACTTGGCACCAGTGTCGTCGTAGGAGTTGCCAGAACGAGGTTGAAGGCAACGTCGGACTGCCTTAGGGACTCCAGCTCCAGATTTGTCCTCAGGGTTTACTCCTGAAGCCTTTCCCATGAGTGGGTATGGCCGCAAGTCAGCAGAGGTTTGAAATCAGATTTTCCCTCTCTTAGATGGACTGCCTTCCCAGGCTGACGAGCTCCATCTACCCAAAGCACTGGTTTTAAGGTGCCAGACCCGCCTTCTCCCCTTCTCCTGTCAATAGAAATGGTTCCACCGGGCTTAGAGGCTAAGCCACACGAGAAGGCCAGGAGCTAGACTTAGTTGTCAGAGGCTATTTGAGGCGCATGCTGTGAGGAGCACTTTTAGATAGTGGGAGCTTGTCCCCACTACTACCCCTCGGCTTGACAACTGTGGTCAACCATATATATATGTTGTAACTGGGTTACATGCCTGGACACACCCATCTGCTGACTGCTCCTGTGGCTCCTCCCACAGAGCCCTGAATAAAGGCGATTGTGCCACTGCTCCTCCCTCAGTCCAGGACAGACACAGCATGGACGCTGGACCATTTACTGTTCATAAAAGCCTTTCAGTATTTACTCTACTTCCAGTCTTTTGGAGTAATTGATAGTGCATCAACAACCTTGGAACCTTCATTAATTTTATTATGGTTATTATTCTATTATTAATTTATTGAGTAGGTCCACAAGAAAATGAATCTCAGGGTTGGGGATGGTGATATATATGTAATTTGATAATGAATTTAAACTTTGAAGTGAGTGGTTTTACATATTTATTGAGAGATGCAGAATAGGACCTTCTGACCCAACGAGCCCACCGCCCAGCAACCCATCGATTTAATCTTAGCTTAATCACAGGACAATTGATAATGACCAGTTAACCTACTAACCAGTATGTCTCTGGAATGTGGAGGGAAACCAGAGGAACAACATGCCCTCCCCATGCATTCATAGGAAAACATGTGCTTACAGACAGTGCCGGCATTCAACTCCAAACTTCAACGCTCCAAGTTGCAATAGTATTGTGCTAACCACTTTGCTACCACGGTGGAGGAAGTTAGTCTCACAACACGGAATATCTGCACAAGCATTCAAATTGCCAAGGCAAAGAAAGGTACAGAGCAAGCACTGTAAGTGAGATTAGTACAGATATGCACTTCATATTGTCATGAAGGGTCTGTTTCTGTGCTGTATATGATTCTATAACTTTAAAGACCCAAGTTTTGCTTTCTTTCTTTGGGTGAGTTCCAGAAGAAAGGCAAAAAATGCTGTTTTTCATCGCGCTTGTTGAAATGTAATTGCTACTCCTACAGGTCGTAACTCAGTTGTGTAGAAACACATCAAATGTACCCAAGTTAAAAAAAAATATTCTAAGTATTATCACTTGCAGGATAATCAAGTGAATAATAATTATTTGAGAATTCTGAAATCCTTCGAAGTCCCATTATTGATACCATGAGAAAATAATCTGAAAAAGTCTGCTGAACAAGTCATTACTAAAATGTTGCAAACCTTTGCAATTTTATTAACACTTCATTGATATTGCACTGTACCTTTGATACATGGGACTCTGGGGAGAAAGGCTAACTATAACTGATTGTAACACTCTGATAACTGGGTAAATGATTGCTGTCTCCCAACAACCATTTCAGTGTAATTTTTCTTGGCAAAGTACACCTCTGTGCACTGCAGCTGATGAGTTGCACCACACAAAGTAATCTAGCAACTGATAGGCAATCAAACATATTGCAATTTGCTACAGGCATGAGAGAGATGAAGTTACCATGACTGCAAATTTATCTTTTCATTTTGAAAATAGACACCTAGAGTATTTTTCAATGTAATTACTAGTTCCAAATACAAAAACAATTTGAATATGAATCTTGATTTATTTTTGCATAATTGTTTATGTATATAAACTTCTCTCTGAACCTGCTTCAAGTATATTGATTGAGATAAACTGCAGGTAGTTAACTCCCTTTGGATAGAGTTAGATTTTGTGTTCCTCAGAACCATGGTATTAGTAACAGTGAGGTATATTTTAATGGCGATAACCATCAGTGCAGGTTTTGATGAGGAGACTTGTAGATGCAGGCAGCCAAGAAGAACGTTTTTTGTTAATTATTTCCTGCTTTTAGCCTTGGTTCTGCATGAAAGGTACTCACTAACTATCACAGCTTTACTAGATTGATGCATAAGTATTGGTGACACTAACAGTGGCATAAGTTTTGCATAAAGTCGCTGAACTTGGTTGTACAGAAATACAAACACACTATGCATCTTTAGGAGATCAAAGTCAAAGTAAATTTATTATCAAAGTGTGTGTATATATATATATGTAGCCCCCTGACAAGCCTCAGGGTCGCTCAGCTTGATGTCGTCTAGGGAAATAGCCCTCGGTCCCGGCAAACTGGGTAATTCGTTTGTGTGGATGCTGTGTGATGTACCCCACCCTGCCAAATAACAGACAATACACCAGATACGATTAAATGAATTACAGTTTATAGATATTACTGGAACTATATAATTAATAGAGATAAAATATAAAAGGAAAATAAAAGGCGCCACACTTATCAAAGTTCAATCTCTTCATGCACAAACAGTTGGAGCTCTAGCAACGATCCTCTCTTCACCATTCGATCCCCTCTGACCACCTCGACCTGCCGCCTGGGACCAACCATGGTGGCAGACCAGACGTTCCACACAAGTCTGTCTCCGTCTCCTCTTCTCACCGAAAACCCTGGACCTCGGACTCCTGCTCGGGGTCTGACCCCGATAGTTGGCTCACAGCACCTTGTCCATCCTCTCTCTCTCTCTCTCTCTCTCTCTCGCGCCTTCTGCCCCAAAAACCCACGCATCACAATAACTTACACACTAGAAAGAATAACATCTATCTCAGTTAGTTTGTTTGTTCTATTATCAATAATATAACCCAAACAAGCTGCCAGCGTCTCAGCATTTAACATAACAAAGAATCCATTTCAATTATAACAAAACAAAGAAGCCATTTTAATTAGCCTATGCAGTAACATAAAAGAAGAAACCCCTTACACTCTCCCCCCACCAAATAAAGTCATGTTCTCATGACTTCTAAATAACTCGCCAACCAATGCTGCAGACACAAAAACCCAATCCAGGTACACACAGTGACATTGCTCCCCAAAGAGTGGACCTTGCACCCGGTCCCATGGGTGCTACATAGGCCAACCTACCTGGGAGTTTCCTAATCCTCTGAGACCTCCGTACCCCCTCACCTAAACCCCTAAGGCTCAGACACTACTGGGAATACCTCGGGTCTGCTTGCCAACTCTTCTCTCAATCTCTCACTCATGCCTCTACTACAACTCGGAGCCACCTGTCCCATGTCCAGGGCCCCATTTCCTTTCCTTCCTGGTCCTGCTGTAACCCAGAATGCCCACAGCTAGCCCTCCCCACTACACCTGACTCAGTGGGAGAAGGGTCAATCACGGAGAAGTTAGCGAAAGGCAGCATGTACCACATGTCCAGCACGTCATCCTTTGAATCCATATTCTTCCTCATTCCCTTGATCGGTAGCTGCTGTTTGAGTTTCTCCACTCTGTAGCATTTAGCCGGGGCTGCCTCTGCAGTCTCTTCAGCCTCCTCCAGTCGAGACATCAGCTTCTTCTTGGACACCCCCACTTCATTTAAACTGTTGATTGTCATCTTCAGGTTCCTTTCAGGCGTCTGCTTCCCTTTTCTGAGATCTGTCCTCAATTGCTTCACCTCCTCGGAAGTGTACACAAACTCCCCTCTCTGGGCTCTCAGTTCTCTGTTGGCCTTAGTCAGACAGCTTCCTTGGTCTTCCCCAGCTTGTAAATCTTCCAATCTTTTCTGGATTGATGTCTTGAGTTTCTGCTTATCCTTTTGAAGATGGATCATTGTTTCATTTCTCTGGATTAATTCCTCAGTACATGTCTGCAGTGTCGGCTCGGAATTCCATTTGACGACTTGGGTTTCCATCCCCAGGTCCACCACCGTCTGTTCCAACACCAGGAAGTTCAACTCTATGTCAGGTCATTTTTCTCAGATTGCCTCTTTTTCCAGACCTGGCACTCGTCCAAAAAAAGTTTTAATTCTTTAACTCTTTGTCGCCCAGGCTTAGCCACTCGCCTCGCCTCATAGTCCCCCCAGGTGAATCCAAGCTCTAGGCGGTCATCCACATACGCCAAAACTCCACACACCTGGACTTCCCCCATGGTCTTCCTTATGCCCCGCGGGAAGTTTGCAGGAGCTCTGGGTATGCCCTTTGGCATCGTTTCGGATTGGTAGAATCCTAGGGAACCAATAACGGCCATCTTCTCCTCATTGGCCGCACTCATCGGGATCTGGCAACATCCCCTCCTCAGATCCTGCACATTAATCCACATCGTATAATCCACACACACGCTGCCTACGTCTTCCACGGCTCCAGGGTCCAGTCGCCGTGACCTCTCTCTTGCCGAGGTGTCTTCAGCGGTCAACTCCCCTCCCTTGTAGTAGTTCGGAGCATCTACTAAGAGGGTTTCACCCTCAGCTACTTTCCCCAGGCCGTACCACAGTTGGGTCTCGTTTAAATTCAGTACCGGCTCAAGGCTACTACACACGTCCTCAGAAGCAACTCGACATGCTGGGTGCCCAGACAATGGCCCCATGAACTCCAGGGTCACTAACCAATCATCGTCTTCTGGATAATTACTTGCACTGGTACCCCAAGTCTCCGGTGCCCTTACGGTTGTCAAGACACCGGTTGTAAAACGAACTGTACAACAACTTGACCTGCGCCCTGGCGTCAAGAATGGCTTTAGCATCGCTTCCATCTATCCATTACAACACCCTGGGGGCGTGGCCCCTCTAAGCCTTCAGGATTAGGGTCTTTCCCTTTCGGAAGTTCCTTGGTACATTGCTGGGCATGAAGGGAAAAGGCAGGAGATTGGAGTCCCGATGCAGCATTTCCATCTGTAACATCAACGTTTCCTTTCTTCCCACAAATGTTGCTTGACCCTCTGAGTTCTTCCAGTAGGTTTTTTGTTGCTACAGTAAGCAGGCAGGTTTCAGAGTAAGTCACAAGACATATACTCTTAACTGCACAAATTGGTGGTTGAGCTCCAAATTCATAGAATCGATTCACCTCAAATTACAAGTTTTCAATGTTGTTGGTCAATTTGATTCAAGTTTCCATTTGCTCTGCCCACAAATCGTTCCCTTGGTTTGATTGTATATATAATTTAAATTACTGAATTTTCACAATAATTTGCTGTAAAGTAGGCAATAAAGACTTAGGTGCAGGAGTTAGCATTGTAAGGGCAATACCCGAGCCCAGGCTGGTAGGTTGCAAATGACCTTCACACCACACAAGTGCCAGGCAATGATGATATCCAACAAGAGAAAATCCAACTATCACCCGCTGATATTCCAAGGCATGACCATCACTGAATTCCTTCACTATCACAAACTGTACTGGAGTAGTTATATACAGACCATGGCTACCAGAGCAGTTTGGAGGTTAGGAATCCTCCAGTGTGTAATTCATCTCCCAACTACCCAAAGTCTGTCCACCATCAGAAGTTAAAAGAGGAAAACATTAGAAACAGTAGATAGATAGATATACTTTACTGATCCCGAGGGAAATTGGATTTCGTTGCAGGTGCACCAACCAAGAATAGAGCATAAACATAGCAATACAAAAACTACAAACAATCAAACAACAAAATGCAAACTATGCCAGATGGAAATAAGTCCAGGACCAGCCTATTGGCTCAGGGTGTCTGACCCTCCACAGGAGGAGCTGCAAGGTTCGATGGCCACAGGCAGGAACAACCTCCCGTGACACCCAGTGTTGTATCTCGGTGGAATATGGCCAGGGTCCAACAGCAAAAAGTTCAATATATGGTCTACAAACACATTCCTCGATCGTAATAGGACCCGGATTGCACCATCCGTTGTTAACCAGAGCAGTAAGCACCCAACTCCTTTGCGCTTACCGCTCTCAGTGCACTTCCGGTCAGCCCGAACGGTCTGGAAGCCGTCCATGGAAAAGATTTGATCGGGTATGTCCTCGTGCAGCCCAGTTCCAGTAAAACACATAACACTACACTCCCGAAATGTTCCCTGACGCCTGGCTAGCGCCGTGAACTTGTCCATTTTATTACCCACCAAACTCCTCTTCTCCATAAGTCTCTGTGGTCTTGACCTGGTCCTCGTTCCTCGCCTTTGTGATCCCCCTCTGCATCCTCTGTGTGTTTTCCTCCAGATTTCAGCGCACTATCTATCTATCTACCTATTTTTTTAAAAAGTAAAGTTCCTCCCCATGCCCTGTTTAGCACATTGTGTGGCAACTTTGCCATTTCTTTAGCATTTATTTGTAATGCAAGGCCAAGTTGCTGTCTTGATGCTCAACCCAGCATGGATGAAAAACATGCAAGGAGCCAGAAGGATTCGAACCTGGGACCTCTTGTTCCAGAGTCAAGGTGCAAATGCCGTTACACCACCAGCACAGATATACGGTGCCTATAAAATGTATTCACCCTCCTCCCTTGGAGATTTTCAAGTTTTATCGTCTTACAACATTGTATTACAGTGGATTTAATTTGCCTTTTTTTAATGCTGATCAACAGAAAAAAAAATTCATGTCAAAGTGAAAACAGATCTCTACCAAGTGACCTAAATTAATTACAAATATAAAATGCAAAATAATTGATCACATAAGCATTCACCTCCTTTATTATGACACACCAAATCATCTGTGGTGCAGTCAATTGGTTTTAGAAGTCACATAGTTAGTTAAATGGAGATCACCTGTGTGCAGTCAAGGTGTTTCAATTCATTGTAGTAAAAATACACCTGTATCTTGAATGTCCAACTGCTGGTGAGTCAGTATCTTGGTAAAAACTACACCATGAAGACAGGGGAACACGACAAGCAACTCTATAAAAAGGTTATTGGAAAGCACAAGTCAGGAGATGGATACAAGAAAATCTCCAAGTCACTAAATATCCCTTAGTTAAGCCAATCATCAAGAAATGGAAAGAATATTGTACAGCTCTAAATCTGCCTAGAGCAGGCTGTCCTCAAAAACTGAGTGATTGTGCAAGAAGGGGACCCATGACAACTCTGAAGGATTTACAAGCTTCAGCAGCTGAGATGGAAGAGACTGTGCATACAACAACTATTTCCTGGGTGCTTCACCAGTTGCAGCATTATGAGAGAGTGGCAAAGGGAAAGCCACTGTTGGAAAAAATATTCACATGAAATCGCAACTAAAGTTTGTCAGAAGGCATGTGGGAGACTCGGAAGTCTGCAGGAAGAATGTTCTATGGTCTGATGAAACTAAAATTGAGCTTTTCAGCCATCAGACTAAAGCCATCGGTCTGAGCTAAACACTGCTCATCTTCAAAAACACATTATCCCTATAGCGAAGCATGGTGATGGCTACATCATGCTGTAGGGAAGCTTCACTGCAGCAGGCCCTGGAAGGCTTGAGAAGGCAGGGGATAAAATTAATGCAACAAAATACAGGGAAATCCTGGAGGAAAACCTGATGCAGTCTGTAAGAGAACCGTGACATGGGAGCAAGACAATGACCCAAAGCATAAAGCCAAAGCTACACAGAAATGGCTTTAAAAACAACAAAGTTAATGTCCAGACCTCAATCCAATTGAGAATTTGTGGCTGAACTTGAAGAGGGCTCATGATCCCCATGCAATCTGGCAGGGCTTGAGCAGCTTTGTACAGAAAAATAGGGAAACATTACAGTGTCCAGATGTGCAAAGCTGATAGAGGCCTATCCACACAGACTCAAGGCTGTAACTGCTATCTGTCTGTATCTTGTTTTACAGCGGTTGGAATCCAGCTTAATGGTGCATTACCGCCACCCTCTGCTCCAGAATGTGCACTAGACATACATTCTAAATCCCTTCACCCAATCTCTCTCTCTCGCGCGCGCGCACACACACACACACACACACACCCCTACACTTCACCCTCCCATCTTTGACCATCCTAGTATCCTATTCCTGTTTATTCGTCATATTCTATAAAAAAAAACCCGTACCCCTTAAGCTGTAGCTGCTGCCAAAGGTGCATCTACTAAATACTGACTTGAAAGGGTTGAGTAATTATGCAATCAATTATATTGTGTTTAATAATTGTAATAAATTTAGACCAATTTGTAGAAATTTGTTTTCACTTTGACATCAAAAAGTCTTTTCTGTTGATCAGTGTCAAAAAGGTCAACTTTTTATAGGTGCTGTATGTGTGTATATATGATATATATGATAGACACACATTAAAATAGTGAGGTAGTGATCATGGTTTCATTATCCATTCAGAAATCTAATGGCGGAGGGGAATATTTGCATCCAGTATCAAATAGAAATATAGCCCAGTGTTAAGCAACAGTCCTTTGGGAAATCTTAGATTCTTGGAAGCTTAGTACTTTTAGAAGCACCACTTATCAAAAATGAAAAACTGTAAACTGAGCAGGATATTGCTTTTGCATTGATAAATGTCTCCT
The DNA here is from genome assembly GCF_030028105.1 of Mobula birostris. NCBI lineage: Eukaryota > Metazoa > Chordata > Chondrichthyes > Myliobatiformes > Myliobatidae > Mobula > Mobula birostris. The sequence continues at coordinate 31,055,418 of NC_092391.1, read as the reverse complement.
TCCAGTCGACGGAGATGATGCATGCAACTCAACTTCAGTCAGCTGCCTGGGATTCATCCTCTCTCAGCCCTTCACTGGATGTCTGCAACAGTGAATTAGTTTTGATGCTGACAGGACTCATGTTGTAATAAGCTGACAAGTGTTTATTGTGTGAACAAGTTTATTTTTGGTGCTTCCTACAGAGCTGAATTGCAAGCCAGCAAGCCTTCAGTCAAAAACATATTGCCAAGCAAGTCTCAGCCTGATGGTTAACGTATCAGTAAAGAGCCCACTAATGACCTTAGCACGCTATAGCATTATGAAAGTAGTGAAGATGATATTAACTTAAGTCTGATATTGAATAAGCAGCAAGCACAGATTAATTAGTGATTGACATTTGGTTCTTTGACAAGTATTAACGATCTCACACCCTAATTGTGAACCTGTTTTTTAATGCTTGTCAAAACTGACACCCTTGTTTTGAACTGTTGCTTATCACTGTCAGCCTATTCAATGAAAAGAAGATGCTGTTTAGCCAGCTAATCTTACGTCTGACCCCTTAACTATTTGATTAATAGACACACAAGTCTATTCTACACACGAAATTCATACTAGCAAGGTTACATACTAAATCATAGTGTTCAAGGGTTCAATCAAATGACCTCACTTTTTTAATACATATTATTTCTGTTTTTTGCCTGATTTTTAATCTATTCAATATATGTATACTGTAATTTATTATTATTATTTTACATTTTTTCTTCTCTATTATGTATTGCATTGACCTGCTGCTGCTAAGTTGACAAATTTCACGATACATGCCGGTGATAATAAACCTGATTCTGATTCTGAAGATTATCAAGTCACAAGTGCGATGTAAAGTGACAGAATAATTTTATTTTTCATATCTGCACTTATATTTTACGGATATTCTTTAAAATAAGTTTGCAGTTAGTTGGTGAGGTAAAATCAGTCCGTAGTTCATTTATCATGATCTACTGTCCATTCAGCTGCCACATAGGGTGTCACTAAATTCATTAAACCCTTTATGTATTTTGTGTTCGTTTCCTTGGATATCCTGCTTCTTTCTGTTTGAAATCACAATGAGATGACAGACAGCTTAGATCCTTCCCAGGCTACAAACACCCAAACTATGGACAGCCTGTACAAACAACCGAGTATTTAGGAGACTAGTAGGATGGCTGAGGGTGGATTTGCTAGCTGCAGCAGGTCTGTAGGCATCTTCTGCCTAGTGGAAATGGGGTAACTCTGTGTGCCTTTTTTCCCACCTCCCCTTGTGGGATGGGCGTAGAAGAGCTTGGGATCGCTGAGCTGACGCACTGACCTCGTGCCTGCTTGCTTCCCATTGCATCCCCTTTCACACTCTGCATTTGTTTGTTTCCTGCATGAAAAATTCAGGTTGCAAAATAACCTCAGGAACCAAGCCCTGTTATAACCTTGGGTCTGCCTGCATGTTGATACAGTATGGAAATAGGCCCTTTGGCTCATCTCATTGATATTGGCCAAGGTGCCTATCATGCTAATCCTACTTCAAAGTTCAAAGTACATCTGTGTCGCCTTATACAACCCTGAGATTCATTTTCTTGTGGATATACTCAAGAAATCTATAGAATAATAATTATAACAGGATCAATGGAAGAGTGCCCAACTAGTGTGTTCAACCAGTCTGCAGCAGACAACAAACTGAGCAAATGCAAAAAGAAGGAACAATAATTATAAATAAATAAATAAATAAACAAACAAATAAATAAACAAACAAATAAATAAACAATAAATATTGAGACCATCAGATGCAGAGTCTTTGAAAGTGAGTCCATTGGTTGGGGGAAAATTTCAGTGATGGCGCAAGTGAAGTTGAGTGTATTTATCCCCTTTGGTTCAAGAGCCTGATGGTTGAGACATAATAGCTGTTCCTGAGCCTGGTGGTGTGTGCCTTGAGGCTGCTGTACCTTCTTCCTGATAGCAGCAGCGAGAAGAGAGCATGACCAGGATGCTGGGGGTCTGTGATGACGGATGCTGCTTTCCTGCAACAACGCTGTGGGTGCAAGTGGATAGAAGGAAAAAAACGGAGTGTGGTTATGCACATGTGAGTGAGAACGGGTTACAGGGAAATAAGTAGGGAATTGGGATTGATGGGAAAGCTTGAAGAACTGGCATAGACCCCAATCAGCCAAATGACAACCTGCCATCATGAGACTACTAGACAGGTATATGGAGGAATTTAAGGCGGGGGGTTATATGGGAGGCAGGGTTTGAGGGTTGGCACAGCATTGTGGACCGAGGGGCCTGTAATGTGCTGTACTATTCTATGTTCTATGTTCTAAGTCATAAAGAAATAAAAACTGAGAACATGCTGCATAAATAAACTGCTGCTTAAAATTGAGTGTTTATCACAATATTTTTGCAATTGTCAGTTTTGAGGCTAATGGTGCCTTTACATTTATTGACTTTTTAGAGAGCAGCACGGTAGCAAAGCGGTTAGTGCATCGCTTTACAGCGATGGATGATCACCAGAGAAGGTTAAATCGGTGCAGCTGCCTGGGAGGAGTCTGTGCATTCTTCCCGCTACAGCGTCAGCTTCCTCCTCGTGCTCCAGCTTCCTCCCACAATCCACAGACATACAGTTAGGGTTAATGATTTGTTGGGAGAGTATGCTGGTGCTAGAAGTGTGGCAACCCTTGTGAGTTGCCCAGCACAATCCTCGTATTGCTACAGAATGATACATTTCACTGTATGTTTTGATATGCGTGAAATACACATAACATATATATACACCTGCACATGTGACAAATAAAGCTAATCTTAAATCTATTATTTTATTCTCTTAAAGAGCACAATAATGTCATCTTCATTAACCAAGTTTTTAAATCACTTTTGTAGTATCACCTTTGGCGAGCTAATATAAGATTTTAATTGACAGTGTTTAAATATAGCTTTACAGTGTTTGGCCGAGGAACTAAGGGTGATGAGAAACCTCTAGGAATTAATTTGTTACAAATCTTAGATTTTATTTTTATTTAGGACTTACTAAATGAATTTGGTCCAATGTTCATGCAAGAAACAATGCTTAATACTCAGCTATCATGACAGACGAGAGACTAACAATTCATCCTTTGACAGTAATGCTAAACATAAAATATAGAAGTGCCATTGCATTGATTCTGAAATTCACTATGTTAATGTCAGTGAAATTTCCAATGTGCTGATGTGACCTTTGAGCACGTTTAATACTTCTGACCAAAGATGAATTCCTTGGCAACATTTCTTTTTAATATTTGAAATAAGTTGCTTGCAACTTGTAAGTTGTGTCTTTAAGCTACAGGAATCAAAAGTCTAAAGACTGCAAGATCTGCACTGCAAATTTATTTTCAAATTGCAGTCTTATCATTGGGCAATAGTGTATATCTGATTAAATGGCCAGCAAGGCATTTGATAAGGTACCCCATGCAAGGCTTATTGAGAAAGTAAGGAGGCATGGGATCCAAGAGGACATTGCTTTGTGGATCCAGAACTGGCTTGCCCACAGAAGGCAAACAGTGGTTGTAGACGGGTCATATTCTGCATGGAGGTCAGTGACCAGTGGTGTACGTCAGGGATCTGTTCTGGGACCCTTAGTTGGAGGCAAAGTTAATGAAGTTAACGAACTCTCTGCAGACAACTTATCTACTGATGTCTACTATAAGCCTAAGGACTCTCACAGCTACCTGGACTATTCCTCTTCTCACGCTGTCTCTTGAAAAAAATGCCATCCCCTTCTCGTAATTCGTCCAACTCCGCCGCATCTGCACTCAGGATGAAGCCTTTCATTCCAGGACGAAGGAGATGTCTTCCTTTTTTAAAGAAAGAGGCTTCCCTTCCTCCACCATCAACTCTGCTCTCAAACGCAGTTCTCCCATTTCACGCATACCTGCTCTCACCCCATCCTCCCGCCACCCCACTAGGGATAGGGTTCCCCTTGTCCTCACCTACCACACCACCAGCTTCTGGGTCCAACATATAATTCTCCGTAACTTCCACCACCTCCAACGGGATCCCACCACAAAAAGCACATCTTTCCCTCCCCCCCCCCCAGCTTTCTGCAGGGATCGCTCCCTACATGACTCCCTTGTCCATTTGTTGCCTCCATCCCTTCCCAATCGATCTCCCTCCTGGCACTTATCCTTGTAAGTGGAACAAGTGCTACACATGCCCTTACACTTCCTCCCTCACCACCATTCAGGGCCCCAGACAGTCCTTCCAGGTGAGGCGACACTTCACCTGTGAGTCTGCTGGTGTGATATACTGTGTCCAGTGCTCCCGGTGTGGCCTTCTATATATTGGTGAGACTCGTCGCAGGCTGGGAGACCATTTCGCTGAACACCTACGCTCTGTCAGTCAGAGAAAGCAGGATCTCCCAGTGGCCACAGATTTTAATTCCACGTTCCATTCCGATTCTGATATGTCTATCCATGGCCTCCTCTACTGTCAAGATGAAGCCACATTCAGGTTGAAGGAACAGCACCTTATATTCCGTCTGGGTAGCCTCCAACCTGATGGCATGAACATTAGCTTCTCTAACTTCCGTTAATGCCCCTCCTCCCCTTCTTACCTCATACCGTATTTATTTATTTATTTATTTGTTTGTTCTTTTTTCCTTTTTTCCCTCTCTCTCTGTCCCTCTCACAATACTTCTTGCCTGCTCTCCATCTTCCTCTGGCGCTCCCCTCCCCTTTTCTTTCTCCCTAGGCCTCCCATCCCATGATCCTCTCCCTTCTCCAGCCTTGTATCCTTTTGCCAATCAACTTTCCAGCTCTTAGCTCTATCCCTCCTCTCCTGTATTCTCCTATCATTTTGGATCTTCCCCTCTCCCTCCCACTTTCAAATCTCTTACTATCTCTTCTTTCAGTTAGTCCTGACGAAGGGTCTCAGCTCGAAACGTCGACTGTGTTTCTTCCTCTGGCTGCTGTCTGGCCTGCTGCGTTCCACCAGCATTTTGTGTGTATAATGAGAATAAACCTTGGAAACGAAGTCCAACATATATAATGGCACTTTACGGTTTTATTCTTTCCCCTTCTGGGCTTTTGGTGTGTTTAGCAAGTCAAAACTGTTAATTGTGTTCATGAGATTTGGAAATTCTTAACTTATGATGAATATATGCTGCCAATTCCAGATGGCTTAAGCAAAATCAGCCCTTGGTAGTGGTAAGTCCAACAGTTTCATGATTGCTTTGGGGACTTAGATGTCCACCTACTTTGCTTCTCCCAGGGTTTATAGCAAAACACCACACTTGTCTAGCAATTTGTGGTGACTCTGACTTCCTGCATATTCATCCCTTGTCACAAATTTCTGGGTCATTTTCAACTTTATTCACAGTGTTGGCCATGAAGTTGCCATAACTGTGCAAGTTGCTGGGCTATTACTACAAATGGATTTTTCTTTTACAACGAGCACTTAGAATAAACTGGAATTGCAACATTAGGGTATGGCACATGATTCTTGCAAAAATTAGAAAAGAATATTTTGGACAGAAACTGTAAGAAAATTAAGAACTACAGACATGGAGTTGATAGCATAAACCTTATATTCTCAGTGCAAAACACAGTGTCTTGTATACAATGACCTGAGCAGTACCAATGTTCCAGAATATTCAGACAAAATAGCCTGCTGACAGAGGAGGCTTTGGTGTGATCAAAGGCGTGATGCTGAGATTATCGTCACAGAAAGGATGCTAACATTTCCTTGTGTATTCTCACAGGATTTGGAGCATTGCTGATATTATTGACCAATTGTACCATGTGCTTCTCTATCGGGATAGATTTTGACAGTGTTTGGGATGGAACCGTCCAGACATACGCAGTTTATTTTGGGGTAGAAGCTTTCTGTCAGTATGCTGTAGGAAGGGGATGTTACTGTGACTGAGTGGAGGAGATAGCTAGAGCAGTTTGGGACCTCTTCACTAGAGTATAGGAAAATGAAGTGTGACCCAGTAGTGGTTTACAAAATTGAGGGTCGCAGACTGGGTGAATGTGTGCAGTCTTTTTCCTACAGTTGTGGAATAAAGGTATAATGGGGATAGGTACGTTAACAACATTTAATAGGTACTTGATCAGACACAAAGATATGAAAGATTTAGAGGGATATGGGCCTGAGGTGGGCAAATAGGACTAACTTAGATGGGAACTTTGTTTATCAAAGACCAGTCGGACCACAGGCTTGTTTCCCTGTGGTTTGACTCTATGATATGGCAGAGAACATGTGTTTTTAAAAGAAATATACTTCTGTCTTTTAGTCCAAATAAACAGCGATCTTCCAGTATCCCTGCGAAGAAATGAGAAAAAGACACTTCTGGTATTTGTTAGTCTATTAAAAATAAACCAGTTGGGTAGAAAGCGAGGAGTAACAATACAACAGTTTGTTAGAAATACACCAGAATATTCAAGAGGCCCCACCTGGCGATTTGGGATTTTTTTTAATGGTATTACAGCATAGTAGAATGAGGCAAAGTCTGAAACAAGTGAACTATTGCATTACATGGGCTGTTCACTTTAAACCTCTAGATGGAAATTCAAGACTGAACTTTAGATAGATTAATCTACAGGGGAAGGGAACCTGCCATTGACCTCTGTTTCTCTCTCCCTGGATGCTGCCTTTCATGCACAATGCTTGCAGTGTCTTCTCTTTTTGTGCTAGGTTCTGAGCTTTACAATATTCTGCTTTTGTGGAACCTTCTTTGACCAAGATTTTTCCTAAGTTCTCTTTTCTGCCATTACCTGGGATGTTCGGAGCTTTGTCTGCTTACTTTGGTTTAGAGGCAGGCACAAGGTACACATGGGGAAGAGATGGATCACTAGAGGGATCAGATTTTCAGTATTGCAATCTTTCATTGAGCTACTTTTTCTTATATTGGTAGAGTTCTGCACTTCTTCTGAGAAGAGACCTCAAGGACCAGACCAACTTTATTATCATTTATTGTGAAGTTTGAATTCCTTTTTAGAGAATTTTGGAGGTGACTTTTAACCTGGAAAAGACTTTAGACCAACATGAATACGAAGAAGTAACACATGTGTACACTGGGTTATGTAATGCTTTACTTTGTTTAGACAACCTGTCAATACAATATATAGCCTTCAAACATTTGCTTTGAAAAGTGTAGTGTTTTTGTTTTTTTACTGCAGTTTGTTTTGTATTTTCTCACAATAAATTCCATTTTTGTGATGTGGCTGCTAAATTTGGTTATTCATTTTCGGGTGCTCTACAGTAAATCTGCCTCTTGTGCTTGAGAGTGGTGAACACAGAGACTGTTATGTCTTCTGTTAAATTCTTAATTTTGAGAAAGTATATAATACAGAACACAGACCCTTGATTTCTACATGTGAAATGAATGTGCAATCTAGTAAATGTCTTCTGGGAAGATACTGAGGCACAAAATAAAAGCTACTGACAAATATAATGGAGGGACAGAGAAAGCAGTTCCATTAATCCATCATTTTTCCTCCACTTTAAAGGAATGCTTAACTCATTTTTAAATTATTTTAACTCTTCTTAAATCTTGCATTATCATTTCCTGCTGTGGAGCATCCTATTTATGTTCCTAGAAGGGGAAAATCCAAATAATTTCAGTACCGGTCTACATTTGTTATGCAGATATCAGACATTAATGGACATTTCACATCTCGGCAGTGGCTACTCATGGCTGTTTGTGCAATGAAATGAACAGGACTATGGTAAATGGTTTAAGATGGCATTGATGAATCTCAGCAACTTCTGGCAAGTGGCCAATGAAACAAGGAAAATAACTAAATACTTTACTCATCAGTCTTTGTCTGGCAAACGATCATTGCAAGCAATAGTCTGTAACCTCCCTTTGGACTTGGAGGCAATTTGCAGTGTCAGAACTGAGAGGACGTGGGGTAGCGGGCCCATCGCCGAGAACAAGGAAGACCCGAGGTTCGACTGATTTATGTGCCAGGCAGATTGGAAAAATCAGGTACAGGCTGCATTGAGGCGGTGGGGTCCAAGCTCCAGAGCATATCGAAGCGACTGAGCCCAATGTTTGGAAGATGATTTAGGTGCTGGGCCAGATTGAAAAGGTCAGAATGTCGGGATTGGAGGCAACGGGTGGGCCAATTCAGCTCGCTGCTCTGCACTGAACTAAGGGTCTGAGGACAGAACTGTCTTTATGGACTTCAGTTCAGAACTTTATTTGCTTGCATTCATTGTTTGTATAATTTGATTTTTTTTCCTGTACATTGGGTGTTTAATGGTCTAGTTTCTTAAATGGGTTCTTCCGGGTTTCTTTGTTTCATGGCTGCCTATCAGTAGACAAATCACAGGCTTATATAATGCTTTCATACTTTGTTAATAAGTGTACTTTGAACATTAAATCTGCGCATTCTTTCGACTTAAAAATGACTGCTACATCCTGTTGTCTTGCTGTATATCTGTATCAATGCTAGTATATTTGAGAATTCTATTTACTGATCTCAAGCCAGAAGGTTTGAAACAGAAAGTATTGAGCATGTTTCTTTTATATTAGAAGCAAAGTGCTTTATATTAATACAAAGTATATGATTTCATTTATATGTGAATAATATTGTGAAAGCACTTTGGTGAGACAACCTTGGAATATGTTTTGTATTCTCTGGATATGTTATGCATCTGCATCTTGCACAATACAAGGCTTTACATGGTCACAAGAGGATCCATTCAGTTTCTGGAAATGTTAGATCTAAATTCTTTTCCATAGTTATTTATGAAAGTTTTTTTTTTCATTTTTCATTTAGTACTTTGGAGTAACTGCACAGAGGAACTGAGTTTTCTGTGCTGAAGGAAGCTCTGCCACCTTATGTCTCTGTTAGCTTTTATGGAAAAGAACAGTTCAAAATGAATTAGATTATTGAGCTTTTCTCTAAAAGTGAAAAATCCCATCATAGCCCTTCCACCCTCCCACCATCAAGCCTTGAGAACTGTTCACTCTCCTCTCTTCTCTCATGAGATGCATTAATCCTTGCCACACCAAATCCCTCTGAATCACTTCGTACACCAACAACTCTGGGGAAAAATAATACTCATTATTTCTCAGCCTCTTTCAGCAATAACTTCAAATTGAAGTGCCTCATGATAGACTTCCCCAAATTGTCATTTTGCATACATTGTCGTGCAGACAGTGTGATTTTGTAATAAATGGAGGTAGATATCCAAAGTTCACTGCAGATCCTCAAGGAGGGGAAAACTGTCTCGTTGACTTTTTTTTTTGTTCATGGATCTTCTGTTGCTCCAGGGGTGCACAAGAAACCTGAGAACTTTTCAATCTCTAAAGCTTTCAACAGGTTGTAGAACAAAATGGCAAACTTAATTTGATCCTTTTCCTTTATTCTGTCTTTGTCTACCATGGATAGGGGTGATAAAAAATGTACAATTTGTCTCTCAGGAATAATTTCTGCCATTTAACAGACCATTGCTTTATGTTTAGTGAAGTTAACAGATGTTGCCAAGACATTAGCTATGCAGACAGTTGCAAAGCTTGAACCAATTATCAAGTAGATCATAAAGAAATGGATTATATGCTGGAATACTGCATTTTGGAATGTCATGCCATTATTCTGCCCAAAAGATGGAGTGAATAGCAAAATTACACCCACTCCTCATTGTGGACAACATTAAGAGATTTCTCTGTGTGAGATTATACTAAAATTTATGTCTCTGTCAATCAAAAGTATGATCCCATATTTACTATTGAATTAACACACAACAAAGTTAGTCCTGACGAAGGGTCTCGGCCTGAAACGTCAACTGTACCTCTTCCTAGAGATGCTGCCTGGCCTGCTGCGTTCACCAGCAACTTTGATGTGTGTTGCTTGAATTTCCAGCATCTGCAGAATTCCTGTTGTTTACTATTGAATTGATTTTTTTGGACAAATCAGTCAAATATTCACTTAGTGTTCTTAATTATTGTTTGTCACATTTCAGGGGGAATTGATCCTTTGGAGACTCTTTCTTAATATTTATATGTACCCAGTCTCAACAACATCAGCAGCTCAATTTGCCATTGAGTCATTGTGAACTGTTAAAACTTCTGCACTGTACAGCATGTAGGAATATGTTCTCTACTTTAAAGTGAACAGTATTGGGAGATTAGTATGTGCTCCACAGGAAGCAACCTTGAATAAATGCAAGGATTGTTCACCGGTGACCTCTTGTGCTAGTGCATTTATTTTATATTTTCTGGCACTTTCTTTGTTTTCAGTTTCTCTTTTGTTATCTTCGATCAGTCAATTCCCAAAATTTGCATCCATGGCCACATCTAATAACCCCTTTCACCTCATGATATCGACTCTCTCTTGTCATTTAAACACCATTGCCCTGTCACAGACCTTCTTTTTTACTCTCCCTGCCCCACCATTCCTTTATCTTAAGACCTGTTTTCTTTCTAACTTTTTCCCAGTTACAATGAAAAGTTTGTAGCCTGAAGCATTAACGCTTTTCTCACCATCCTACTCAGATTTTACATCACTTTCCACTTTGTGGTCTCCCTAATTTATCATTTGTTTTGCTTTCTTCCATTAGGTTCCTTGCCCACAGCTGTATAGATAGCCCTGCCAAAGCTCTGCATGATGGATGCATGACTAGCCCCTCATCCAGATCCTTTGAGAAAGGCCTATGTTCTGCTCGCCATGTTAACTGCTTACAATCCTTGTGCTTTAATCTTTCATGATCTGTTCACAGAAACATTGAGTCCCTTTACATTTCTGCATCTCCTTGCCCCTTAACCTGAAGAAGATAATTGGATTTATGTTTCTCCAAAGGACTTTCCATATTTCCAGATAAAGTTCCTACTCTAGCTTGGATTACTGAAATTGGCTTTCTATACTTCCAGCTTCCTCATAGTCTCCACATATTTGTTATGGGATCTGACTGACTATTATCTGCAAATATGGATTTGCATATATTCATCTGAGTTACATATAATTGTGTCTGTTGACACCACTGTATGCATCCCCATAATTATTACTCAGCTATTTTTCTTCTTAAATTTATTTAAAATTGTTTATACCAAATAACAGGATCATAAGATTACAGCATTCACTGAACTGTAATAGATACTAATTCTCCTTGTGCCTCAGTCTAAATCAGTAGCTATTTTTCAATGAATATTAATTAGTGTGCTCTTTGCTAACTATGGTCACTACATTTTATGTAAAAATTGTTAGAGCCAGTTGACATTTCTGCTCCCAGGTAATTGAGTAAATGGTTTCTAATTTGGATTGAAAACTACTTCCAAACTATAAATTAAAAAAATGTATTGTAAGACAGCCAATCAAATTGGTGAATCATCCGACTGAATAACATATCTGACACAACAACCAAGATGGTATGATGACTAAAAGCGTGTCTGAATCCTGATGTTATTGGATTTTTATTTCTTTCAGGTTTTCCACTAAGTAGTTTCTTCTTCACTTTGACAATGTGGAATAACTTTGGTTTTGAGAGTATTGTCAGTCAAGATTTATGACTAATTGGCTTGTTATTGTGTATTTGTAAAGACCGTCTTTGACTGAAGGTGTACAATCTGTCTTATTTTCTCTGACTTTAATCTGGAATTGGTCTCATCTGTTACTATTGGTCTATATTTGTATTGTGAAGATTTGGTGTAATTTGATATAAACTCAGTGGCCACTTTATTTGGTACATCTGTACACCTGCTCATTAATGCAAATATCTAATCAACCAATCATGTGGAAACAACTCAATGCATAAAAGCATGCAAGCATGGTTAAGAGGTTCAGTTATTGTTCAGACTAAATTTAAAAGTGAGGAAAAATGTGACCTAAGTGACTTTGGCCATGGAATGATTGTTGGTACCAGACAAGGTGGTTTGATTATTTTGGAAACTGCTGATCTGGGATTTTCACACACAACAGTCTCTAGGGTTCATAGAGAATGGTACAAGAAACAAAAAAAACCGCATCCAGTGTGCGGCAGTTCTGTGGGTGAAACCACCCTGTTGATGAGAGAGGTCAGAGGAGACTGACCAGACTGATTCAAGCTGACGGGAAGGTGACAGTAACTCAAATAACCTGGCATTACAACTGTGGTCTGCAGAAGAGCATTTCTAAACACACAACATGTCAAATCATAAACTGGATGGACTACAGCGGCAGAAAATCATGAACATACACTCAATGGCGACTTTATTAGGTACAGGAGGTATCTAATGGCACAAACCACAAGTGTTAGTGCTTCATAGCTGCTACGTATGCAATATCCAAACCTGGAGTATCACAAGTTGCTCTGGTAGCTGATAGGACAAACAAATGTGCACTTTCTGAATGTTATGTTTTATTCAGCTCCTTTACTAAATTAAATTGTCTCGGTTCTCCAACATTACAGTATTGGAAGTTCAGTGGACGAAATCCAAAAAAATTGTAATGACTGGGGATTATGAAAACATGACATGTTAGTTGACAGGGTGAATGGAGATTTGAGTGACCTATGCAATGTTTCATATGGTAAAGAAAAGTTTTAATTGGGGCTTGGAATTTAAAGTGACCTGATCATGATGCGGTAAATTATATCTTTAAGGAGGTGCAATTAAAATGCACTGCAGTCCCATTAGGCATTATCTTACATAGAATATAGGACACTGCAGCAAAAAGTAGGCCCTTTGGCCTACAATGTTGTCCCAACCAATATGAAACTACTCCATGATCAATCTAACCCTTTCTTTCTACACAGCCCATAACTCTATATTTTTCTTGAATCCATGCACTTATCTAGATTCTTTTATATACCCCTATTATATCAGCCTCTACCAGCATCCCCAGCAGTGCATTTCAGACACCTTGATGTGTAAAAGTAAAACTAACTTTGATATCTCCCTAAACTCTCCTCCTTTCACCATAAATAGATGTCCTCTGTAATTAGCCATTGCCACCCTGGGAAAAAGGTACTGGCTGTCCATTCTGTCTATTTCTCTCATACTTTATACACTCTTATCAAGTCACCATTTATCCTTTCTCATTCCAAAGAGAAAAGCCCTGGCTCAGTCAACCTTTCCCCATAAACCTGTTCTCCAATCCAGGCAGCATCTTGGTAGATCTCCTTTGCACCTTTTCTAAAACTTTTCTGCCATGTTCTGCTTCCAATGAGGTAACCAGAACTGAACACAATATTCCAATGTTACCCTGCAGCTCTTGACTTCAATCCCTCAACTAATGAAGGCCAACACACCGTGTACTTATGTAAGCATTTTGTCAATTTGCATGGCAACTTTGAGGGATTGGTGGATTTTGACCGCACACCCCTCTGTTCCTCCACAATGCTAAGAATCTTGCCATTAATCTTTTACTCAACCTTCAAGTTTGATCTTACAAGGTGTATCGCTTCACACTTTTTCTGGATTGAACTCCATTTGCCATTTCTCCACCTAAATCTGCACCTTTCTATATCCCATTGTTGCCTATGACATGGAGAGGCAAGGTGGAGATATGTCTCCACCAAACAAAGTGTAAAGCGCTCCTTTCCTCCGCTAGCCTGCAGTCACCTTTGAGCAAAGTGTAGCGCCTGCTTAGCTTCCACCCCCCCCCCATCTGAGTTAGGTGAAGCCATGGGAACAGGTGGTGGATAGTTGTATGAGCAGGCGGTGCATGTCACAAATCTTAAGGCTGACTTATACTTCTGCGTCAAATCGACACCATAGGTACAGCATCGCCGCAAACCCTACGCAAAGCCTACACGGATCCCTATGCCGTAGCCTGACGTGCACCTCTCCTAAAATGTAACTACACGTCGCGGCAACGTAGATTGCAACAACTGTGATTGGTCCGCTTGGTAGCATCACATTTCCTCCTACGCTGCAATAGCTTCCCATTGGGCGACTGAAGAGCAGGGAAGGAACTCTGGCTGCAATGCTTTTCATAAAGCTTTACAGACCTCCGAAATTATAGAGGACACATTTCGCCTTTACGAAAAAGACGCTCACTTTAAACTTGTTTACCCGGAGAAAGACTACCATGACCATGAAGCCTTGCGCGGGCAGGTGTGTGTGCATGTGCGACATGCCCGAATTGCAGAGCGATGCAGATACACCAATGCACAAGTATAAATGCTCACAACACACGTAGGCCACTTACGTAGGTTATGGCGTCCATTTGACGAAGAAGTATAAATCAGCCTTTAGTTAAGCGACCACTGACACCCGGCAAACAATCTGTAAAGAATATTGATAATCACCCATCTTGTAAAGACCCTGCCCAGAAGAAGGCAATGGCAAACCATTTTTGTAGAACAATTTTCCAAGAATAATCATGGTCATGGAAAGACCATGATAGCCCATGTCATATAACATGACACATAACAAACAAATGAATCTATGACAACGTTCTACGCTTTTAAAACTTTCTACACAGCACCACTAACTTTTGTATTATCAGTAAACTTACTGAACAACCCTTCACTTTCTCATCTGTCATTTATAAACATCACCAAGAGCAGGGGTCCCTGAACAGATCCCAGTGGAACACCACTAGTCATTGATCTTTAGGCAGAAAACACTATCTATTACCATACTCTACATTCTGTGGGCAAGTTAATTCTGAATCCATGCAGCTACATTTCCATGGATCCTGTGCCTCATGACTTTCAAAATGACCCTACCATGGGGAACCTTGTTGAAGGCCTCACTAAAATGCATATACACTACATCCACCACTTCACCTTCTTTGATTTGTTTTGCCACTTCATCAAAAAGTCAATCAAGTTCATGAGGAATAATCTGCCTCTCTCAGACCCATGCTGACTAACCCTAATCAGACTATACTTTATCAAATGCTCATAAACCCTGTCTCTAAGAATCCTCTCCGATAGTTTTCCCGCCACTGACATAAGAATCGGGCTTCCCTTCCTCCATCATTGACGCTGCCCTCACCCACATCTCCTCCATTTCCCTAACATCCATGCTCACCTCATCTTTCCACTGCCATGACAGGATTCCTCTTTTCGTTACCTACCAGACCATGAGGCTCCGCATCCAAAACATCATTCTTGCAACTTCTGCCATTTGCAAAGGGATCCTACCACTAAACATATCTTTACTCTCTGCGCACCCCCCCACCCCCACCATGTACAGTTGGAGTGGATAATTTTAGAAGTCACGGAACTGATTAGCATTGATGTTTAGTGTTGCTGTGGAGCAGGGTTTCCCAACCTGAGGGCCATAGACTCCTCGGTTAATGTAGGGGTCCATGGCATTAAATAGGTTGGGAACCCCTGCCATGGAGAGACCATAATTGTTACAACATAAAATAATGAGAATAGAGGTCAGGCAGCATCCAGAGAATGAAAAAACAGTTGATGTTTCGGGCTGAGACCCTCCAGCTTTGTATATTTTACCTTGGATTTCCAGCGTCTGCAGATTTTCATGTGTTTAATGAGAATATGTAGTGGATCAATACACACCTGCAAAGAAAAACATCAGAATGATGAGCTTTCAACAAATATTCACATGGAACAGTACAGCACAGGAACAGCCCTATCGACCCACAACGTTATGCCGAAGCCGCTAAAATGTAAATCAAAAAGACCCAAACACTAATCCCTTCTACCAACACCATGTCCATATTCCTCCATCGTCCTCACATCGATATGCCTATCCAAACGTCTCTTAAAAGCCTCTAATGTATTTCCCTCTTCCACCATACCAGGCTGCGCATTCCAGGCATCCGCTGCTCTGAGTAAAAAAAACTTTACCCTCACATCCCCATTGAACCTATTCCCTCCCCCCCTCCCACCTCACCTTCAATGCATCTTCTCTGGTATTAGACATTTCTATCCTGGGAAAAAGGGTACCCACTGTCTACTCTATCTATGCCTCCCATAATCTTATAAACCCCTATCAGATCTCAATGTCAGTAAGACTAAGGAACTGATAGTAGACTTCAGGATAGGGAAACCAGAGGTCCATGAGCCAGTAGTCAAAGGATGGAGAGATTCAATAACTTTAAATTCATGGGTGTCACTATCTCAGAGGATCTGTCCTGGACCCATCATATAAATATAATTGCCAAGAAAGCACAATAGTTCCTCTACTTCCTCAGAAGTCTGCAGAGATTCGGCATGTCATCAAAAGCCTTGGTAAATTTCTATAGATGTGTGATGGAAAGTGTGCTGACTGGCTGTATTATGGCCTGGTGTGGGAACACAACTGCCTTTGAGCGGAAAATCCTACAAAAGGTAGTGGATTCAGCCCAGTACATCATTGGTAAAACTCTTCCAACATTGAGCATATCTACATGAAATGCTGTTGCAGAAAAGCAGTATCCAACCATCAAAGATCCTCACCACACAGGCCATGCTCTTTCTCGCTGCTGCCATCAGGTGGAAAGTACAGGTGCCTGAGAACTTGCATCACCAGGTTCAAGAACTACCACTCAACCTTCAAGCTCTTGAACATAAGAGGATAACTACACTCACTTAAGGAATCTTGTTATTTCATGCTCATTATTTATTGCTATTTATTTATTATCTGCACTTGCACAACTTGTTTATGATTTTCAGATCCCATTTGCAGTTACAGTTCGATTAGATTTTCTAAGTATACATGCAGCAAAAGAATCTCAGGGTTGTATGTACTCTGATACTAAATTTTACTTTATACTCCAGGTGTGGCCTAACTATAGTTTTATGAAGTTGCAAAGTAACCTCTTGACTTTTGAATTCAATATTTGTTTCAGACTTTGAGCATATGTAGGAATTTAATTACATATGTAATTACAGGCCTACGTTTCACTGTTTGAAGTAGAGCACAGAGCTTGATCTGATATACTTTGAAGGTACACTTCTCTCTGCAGTAGAGTCCTGGAGATCATTGATGACCCTGTAAAACTATTGATTGGCTTACCCTTACACATTCTCCAGGAACCTTAGGTTCCATTACCAGACACGTATGCTCTTGTTGTTTATGTTTTGTGACTTTCTCAGTGCCATTTCCTTTTTATACTGTTGAATTGCTCTTCAGTGACACAGCTCGAAGACCAGTGACCAAACTTTAATACTGACCTCCAGTGATATCTGTGGAGTTAGCATATTCTCCCTATGATTGCATGGGTTTCTTCACACATTCCAAAAATATGCAAGCTGATAGGTTAATTGGCTGCTGTAAATTGCCTCAAGTTCTTAGTTGAGTGGTAGAAACACTGAAAAGTTGATAGGAACGTGGGAGAATCAAATGATTTTTCTGTAGGATTGGTATAAGTAGGTGTTTCATGGTTGATGCAGACTCAGTGGACCAAGGGCCTGTTTCTACGTTGTGTGATATGATGACCCATGACCCAATGACTGAGGGACCCCAGAGTGTAAGTGCATGGTTCTATGAAAGTGGCATTGCAGATAGATAGGATGGTGAAGACACCACCCAATCTCTGGCACACTGGCCTTCATCAGTAAGGGCATTGAGTAAAGAAGCAGAGACACCATTCATTGGAGCACAGGAGAATGAGGGGTGATCTTAATAGACGTGTATAAAAGCAAAAGGACATAGATAGGGTGAATACATACACCCTTTCCCAGGTTGGAGGACATAGGAATAGAGTGAGAGGGGAAAGATTTGATGGGAACCCTGCAGAGCGACTTTTTCACCCAGAGGATTACCATATACGGAGTGAACTGCCAGTGGAAGTGGTTCATCAACATTTATGAGGTACTTGGAGTGGTACATGGATAGAAATGTTTCGAAGGATATGCACCAAATGTAAGCAAATGGAAGTGGCTTAGATGGGAACCTTGGTTGGCATGGACCTACTGGACCAAAGGGCCTTTTTTCATGCTCTGTGACTCTGGGCTCATTCAGGGTAGGTTGAGGGTTGGAAATTGAGATGCTTATGCAGCAATACTGCAGACTGAATCATTAGTTCACTCATCAATTCACTTTGAGTCCACTTATGGAGTATGAAGAATCAGATTAAAGTTATTCCATCATGTCAGAACAAGAATTGTGTTCAGTTCTGTAAAGCACAATTTAAGGAGATTAAGGCCTTGGAGACTGTACCAGGGAACAAAGTATCAGTGATGTAGAGAAATAGGAGAAGCCAGTAACATGAGGTCACAAAAAAAAATCATGGCATAGAGGGGGCCATCCTGAAAATCTCAGGCAGAAATAGTCTTTGGGTTAATATCACTCTGCAGCACTTGGCCCAGTGCCTTGAAGCTTATGGGACTGTTGCCTTCAGAATGAGATGGGACTTACAGAGGTTTTTAAAATTGACATCTTCTCGGGGTCTGAAGAAGATAAAAACTGTTTCTACTAGCAGAAGGCAAACAATGAAAAGATAATTGACAAAGAAAGAAGGAGATAGGAATTTCTTTCGCTTAGTGAGTTATCCTAACATGAGATACACTTTCTATAAGAGCACTGGCAGCATTTTGAGTCTAATTTTTCATAAGTATATTGAATACGTACTTGAAAAAGAAGCATATGTGGGGCTCTGTGGAATGAGAAAAGGAATGAGACTGAGTAATTTAGCACAGCTATGATGGGCCAAGTGAAATCATCGTATGCTGTGTTACTTTGTGATTCATTCATCCTTCAATTTCTCTTCAACTTGGCGTGTGCAGTATAGGAGAGAGGTGAAATACATAATTGAAGCTGTTTTTAATTGCAACAAATTCTTTGGTTCATGCTTGAAGTATCTATTACAGTTTTTAAATCTCTAGCTAAGAGGCAAATGATTTTGGTGATATCATGGTAAGAATGCTTAACATGCTTGTATCAAATTCCCTGCTCTGCTGTTCTATGAAAACTATCAAGCATTAACATAGAACATAGAATAGTACAGCACAGTACAGGCCCTTCGGCCCACAATGTTGTGCCAACGCTTAAACCCTGCCTCCCGTATAACCCCCACCTGAAATTCCTCCATATACCTGCCTAGTAGTCTCTTAAATTTCATTAGTGTATCTGCCTCCACCACTGACTCAGGCAGTGCACTCCACGCACTAACCACTCTCTGAGTAAAAAAGCTTCCTCTAATATCCCCCTTGAACTTCCCACCCCTTACCTTAAAGCCATGCCCTCTTGTATTGAGCAGTGGTGCCCTGGGGAAGAGGCGCTGGCTGTCCACTCTATCTATTCCTCTTAATATCTTGTATACCTCTATCATGTATCCTCTCATCCTCCTTCTCTCCAAAGAGTAAAGCCCTAGCTCCCTTAATCTCTGATCATAATGCATACTCTCTAAACCAGGCAGCATCCTGGTAATTCTCCTCTGTACCCTTTCCACTGCTTCCACATCCTTCCTATAGTGAAGCAACCAGAACTGGACACAGTACTCCAAGTGTGGCCTCACCAGAGTTTTATAGAGCTGCATCATTACATCGCGACTCTTAAACTCTATCCCTCAACTTATGAAAGCTAACACTCCATAAGCTTTCTTAGCTACCCTATCCACCTGTGAGGCAACTTTTAGGGATCTGTGGACATGTACATGTCCCCCGCCCCCCCCCCCCCAGACCCCTTCCTCCTCCACACTGCCAAGTATCCTGCCAAATATCTGTTTGAATAGCATGGAGAGAAATCTGATACAAAGACATTAGATTTAGTAAGACAATTTTGTAATAACAATAACATTGTACTGTATTCTCAAAAAACAGGTTGTATCTGTATTTTACTGTATTTTGGTAAAGGAAATCAGACGAAAATGTTCAGTGGTTACAAAAATAGCGTCCATCTTTTTTTGTGAGTTTTTCTAAAAGCAAAGAGGGAAAACAACTTAATTTCTAAAATTTACCTCAAAAAATCAACAGCTCAAAAATAGTTGTCTAACTTGGTGGGTGAGGTGTCTATCCTACTCCTGAGATGTTCCGCTACTAAATAGTGATGTCCTGATGTTTGTTTTCTTTTTTGTACTGAAGTTTTCAAGCTCTTGTTGATAAGCTGTTTGTCTCTTGGTCATTGTCCCAAAAGAGGAAGAAGTATTTCACTCTCAATCATGTTTGCCCCATCAATCTTCTTGTGACTCTGTATGCTAATGCTGAATTCTTACCTAAACCAATCCAATATGGTGCTGCTCACTGTCTACGCATAAACTTTGATATATGAACTACCAAACTCATGATGAGATAAACTCATGGTATTAGAAATTAAACCTAATGATTCTCTGGGAGATTGTGGGTTGGAAGAAATATTTCCTTTATTATTGTACATGCAGAATTTATTTTGGATTCAGGAAAAGGCAAAGCTTGGAGATTATCCCTCTGTGTGTTGCCTCTTTAATCCTGGGTGATACTGGATGCTGATGAAAACATACAAAACCATGCTGGATAGTCAGAATGATCAAATGCTATCACTAGTTGGGTTGATGACTTGAAAATGGACTTAACTGTGGACTCCACTGAGTAAATTTGGAGTTGACATCAAACAGGTAACAGCAAATCTTAACAGAGAATAGGTGCTGTATTATAAAGTTACTGGTCCACTATTCAAAGACCAGAATGATTTTGAATCCAACTATATCGTCTGGTGAATTTAATTCAAATAATTAAGTCTGAATTGGGAAGCTCTGTTGATTTGTGAAATTATCAGATTGCCATAAAACCCTGTTTGTTTAAGGACTGACCTTCAGGAAATGAAATTTCTCTCCATTAACAATGGAGGTGCACAGCCATGCAGTTGCCACTTACTGGTTAGTAACCTATTTGGCTCAGGGATACAAAAAGCTTGACAATAATTGCTGATTAGCATGCTCCTTAAACAATATTCAAGACTGGGTTGGGGGAGAGGACTCCATTAGGCGAATGAACTATAGAGACAGAAATGTAATTATGACTCATAGGATGAATTTGCTGACATAGTTTAGTTCAAATGTAACACAAATTGTATCATGTTGAAAGAAGTGAAACAGAACAATGATTTGAAGTGTTGCTCAGAAATCTTCGCAAAGACTAAGAACCTAATGGAGAACCAGATTAGTTTATTCCCACAGGATATAGAACAGCTAAGTGAGGATTTCTATATGGAAAGCAGTGTTTGGAATTGGTTCAGGCACAGCCAGAAAATGGCAGATACTTTCAAAACTGTGAAGGGGAGTCACACAGAAAAAAAAAGCTGGTGCCTATGAAATGTTTTGGAACAGAAAATGGAAGCTGTCAAATTAAGCAGCATAAAAACCAGGACCAACAAGCTCCGGGACAGCTTCTTCCACCAGGCCATCAGACTGCTTAATTCATGCTGATGCAACTGTATTTCTTTGTTATATTGACTTTCCTGTTGTACATACTATTTATTATAAATTACTAAAAGTTGCACATTGCACATTTAGCAACATAAAGATTTTTACTCATATATATGGAGGATGTAAGTAATAAAGTCAATTCAATTCAACTCAAAATGTGAAATAAAGGGATATGTTACAGTTAATTACATTCAGTCAGCTCCAATGGGCAAACTAACATTAGTGTCCTCTCCCAGCCACATGCTCAATATCAGAGTTTTAACTACACTCAGTCACCACCAAAGGATGGGCCACATTATCTGTATGTCTGATGCCCAGTTCTTTCAGTTATACTAATAATAAGAAAGATAAATCCAGTAATCCTTCAAAAGATATCCTCAAAGCACCCTTGAAAAAAGTATAGCCATTCATGGGATTTGATTAAAATGGAGGAGAATTGTTCTGGAAAGCAGTGAGAACCTTGTGTATCAACATCAGAAGGATACAGAAGTCTAATATAAACAGACAAAGTTATGTACCTTCTCTGCTGCCTACCTGCATTGAGCTCCAACTGCCCCACAGTGGCAGAGTGTGCAAATCCCATGTAGCCCTCACTGGACAGCTGAAAACCCATGATCAGACTGGACATAAATCACCTTCACTGAGGGACTGTCTAAGAAGAAAATAGGTGTATTCAAAAATTAACGTTGCACTTTGATCATTTGGCAACAGGTGGTTATATCATATTTATCTGTCAAATTGGACAGTGAAGTATAAATTGAACAAAAATTACACAGTGGCAGTCAGTCATTAAACATAACAGTTTAATTATAAACTGTTCCACGATATATGTTAGATCTTGAAACTATTCTCTCAAGATTGATGTCACGGAAGCCTTTCTCCTCATCAAAACAAGAAATCAATGCATGAAGCAAGAACTGCCAAGAAAGATATTTCAGAAGCTGACAGGTTGCAGTTATGTATCAATGAATGTGAAGATATTTTTGTAATAAGAGTGCAACTGTTTATTAGTTCCAAAAGAGATTGAATTGATGCATTGAGAGGCCTGTTATTTTTATGGAAAACTATGGTTGAATGAACAAGACCTCTTGAAATTTGAAGAAAAGAGCATATATTTATGATGAAAATTTAATGCATTAGTGCTTCACTCCTAGATATTTTTTTTCTAGTCTGTTTCATTTCTTATTTGTTCAGCATGAAATCAACCATCATTCCTGGCAGTATCTCCTAATTTGTCAAGCAAAGCAAAACCAGCCTTTAAAAGTCTATGTTGTATCAGAGTCTATGTTGTTTCTAATAGCAACTTACTGAATGTCAATCTGAAGCCAACAATCATCATGTTCAGTCAATCAACAATCTCTCAAATATAAGTGTGTTTGAATTTCAAAAAGCTGTTAAATTTGCCAGATAAATATATAATTTATCAGTATTTATTTAACATGAGATAAATCTCTACAAAGGTCAACATCAGATAACTGTAAATGTGAGGCTTTCCTCCACTGTAAAACAGTCTGTTTCCTGATAAGCAGATTGACATACAATTGAAAACATCTTCATAAAAATGGGAAAGAATATACATTTTTTTTCAAACTGCAGAGCAATGCTACATTGCTATTTCAATTACCAAAAATCCCAATTGTTTTTAATGAATTGATGAAGATATTGCTCAGACTTTGGTACATTTTGTTTTAAATTGAAACAGTTAAGTCAAGTTTATGTCATTTAACTATATACATGCATATCGCCAAACGAGACAATGTTTCTCCGAACAAGGGTATAAAACACAGTAATATACATAACACACAATCACTTATGAAAATAAGGATAAAATCTACAGAAGAATTACGCATAAATAAACAAACTGGTGTGTAAATTAAATATTGTAAAATACAGAACAGATTAACCAGTTAACCATTGACAGTGACACTTAAAACACACATAGAAAATGTGCATGTTTATTTTACAATGTGCATGCATGGGATACCACTGGGTTATGTTGAACTGCATCATATATTTTAAAGCTTGGCTAAGGCAATCAATCAGTGTTCTTTCATTATCTCTTTGTCTTTCCATGAAACCGCACAGTCCCAAATGACATTATAGTCATTTACAGTCCCAAGTGATTACAGATACTTCGCCATCTTAAAGTATAATCCTTTACATGGGTACTTTCATTATAGTTTCACTGCAGGCTTCACTCTCTAAAGATTTCAAGGTTACCTTTGATATCTTTCAAGGCATGGAAAATTGTAACACTGGGTGAGACCTGATCATTCGTAATTCCCAAAATCCAAAACATGCTACCCGCATGTCATAAATCTGTTGACTAAAGCATCACTTCACTGCTAATGTACACATACAAATATCAAATCGTTCACCACATAATGCTTGTCCATTCTGTGAGTTATGCATACAGTTTTCTTTATCATTCTATTATCATGTATTGCATTGTACTGCTCTGCAAAGTTAACAAATTTCAAGACATATGCTGGTGATATTAAACCTGATTCTGATTCTACTGCTGTTCAATGTTTTCCACCCTGTAATCGAGAGTAATGTCTGTCACTACAACCTGCTTGAAAGATCATTTGTGATGACACATTTGAGATTCCAACAAATGGGGAACAGAAAAGTCTTGCCCCTTTCATTTCTGCCAAATGAAGAAATACCATTTATTTTATACAGATCTGACTTTTGAATTCAGTTTCCAGTGATAATAAGTTCTGAAGCAATGCTACTAAGGCTACCCTGCTTCTTTCTGGAATCACCCTTTTATGGCCAAGCTGCGAGCTGCTTCTGCCAGTTTACTAGATTGCAGGTGACGTGTGCCTCAACACTAATGACTTGCTCATTCCCATTTCTATGCCTTGTCTTCATTTCAAAACTCTCCATAAAACCATATCAATTCAACTGAAAGGGGACAATTTCTATTTCCTCTTAGCTCTCCAGGATATCTTAAAGTGCTCTGTATAAAATATATTGCTGTTTGAGTGTGGTCATTGTTTCCATGCAGACAATCGCAGCAAGACAGTCAAAACATTAGATTTTTTTGTAGCACTAACTGAGGGATAAAAACTGACCAGTGAACCGAGAGAATTTTTCCCACTGCTGTTTGTAAAGTACAATATAATGATTATGTCCACCCAACTAGGAAATGGTTTTATTCCTCATCCAGGGTTCATCTTGTCTCATCTTGGTGCCCCACTGCTTTGTTGGCTCTGAAAATCTATTTTCTTTGGAGCTTAAATTCACAAGCTTCTGAAGTAATAAAACAGCAACCCCAAAATGTTAAGATTAGTAGTTGTGTACCATTGCTTTACCATTTCTTACATATGATCCTTATCATTTTATCCTCTTTTCTGCATTTCAATGCATTTTTCTGATTCTTCGGACTTTATAAATGCAAAGGATTTAAAGATCTAATGCAATTAAAGAATGAATTTGACAATAGAAAGAAATTGTTTAAATTTAAGATTGAGGCTAATGGTCATTATTTCAAACAGACCTTTGCTCCTATTAATTACAGTCAATAATACCATGGATTATTGATGTATAAGCCAATGAAAATTTGGGATAGCTGTGCACATACAGGCAAATAACCTCTTCCTCAATGTCAACAAAACAAAGGAGATGGTTTTTGACTTCAGGAGAACTCACATCCCTCTTTACATTCACAGCACAACACTGGAAAGTGTGAGGAGTTTCAAACTCCTGAGAATCCCCATCTCACACAACCTCTCAGTTCCAGAACACATTCTACACATAGGAAACCTCACCAATGCCTCTGCTGTCGAGAAGGCTGAAGAAAGCTGGACTATGTACATCTATACTCACATCATTCTACAGATGTGCAGCAGAGAGCAGCCTAACAAGCTGCATCAAACTGCATGGAATGGAAGTTGCACTGGGGTGGACAGGAAGGCTCTACAATGGGAAGTCAAATCTGCCCAATGCATCACTGGCACCAACCTACCTCCATCAAAGACATATATAGAGATAGGTGCCAGAAAAGGGCCAGTAACTCCCATTAAGGATTGCACTCACCCTATTCATGGACTGTTTGTCCCATGGCCATCAGGGAGGAGACTACAGAGTTTCTGTGCCAGGAAAACCAGACTCAAAAACAGTTACTTTCCCCCATCAGTAAGACTATTCAACACCTCCACCCACTAATCCACTCCTCCACACCCCCAACTACCACTACTTTACCATTTCCAGTCAGTCACCTTATGTACAGGCACTCCAGTGCCAAGCATCACTTTGTGGGCAATATAATCAATCTATGTACGCAAGTTACCTTATGCAATTATATTTATTGTGTTTATTTTGTTATGTTGTTTATCTTGTTGTGCTTTTTTTGTGCTGCACTGGATGTGGAGTAACAATTATTTTGTTCTCCTTACACTTGTATACCGGAAATGATATTAAACAGTTTTGAATCTCTTGGCCCACCAAGTATGCACCAACTATTAATCACTCATTTACACATGCTATTTCATTCTACTCACATTCATATCAGTTATCCACAAATTGTCCCCATCCTTTTCATTCTCAGGAGAGCTCATAGTGGCCAACTCACCCACAAATATTGAGGTGTGGGACTAAGCTAGGGCATGTGGAGGAAACCCATGCAAGGATAGAGAGAACATGCAAACTCCACTTCGATAGCATTGGAGATCACAGCTAAACCAAATTGCAAAGTCTGTGAGGCATAGTTCTATAATCTAGACCACTATACATAAAGTTTATAAATTTTTATTTTAAGCTAGATAATCTCAAATGAATCTATGTCAAACCTTTAAGATGCAACTTTATGTACTGTATCACTGAACTAATTGGCAAGATCGAAACTGGTTTCTTATTACTTTCCCAGTAGCACCAAGTGGAAAGCTGTGTGTGAGTGGATGTTGGAGATCAACTGTTGACACCATCTGTTCCATTGCGAGTTGATGCTCATAGTGTTAGCTTAGTTATGTAGAACTGACAGCTTGGCAGGATACCAGATGGCCTTTGGTGACTGTCCACCTCTCTGCATAAACCTGTGGGACCAAAAATGATAATGTCTCTTGCATGTAACAGTGACTTAAGCATTTTGTTTGGAAAGGTGTCAAAATTGACTTTGGCAGGTTTGAATAGGAAGTAAAGAAAAAAAATCTATCATCAAGCTTTCTGACCACATAAGGAGGAATTGAAAGAAAATCATTTTTTTAAGCCCTGTTTCCTACAGCCATGTAGAAAGGAATTAGTCGCAGGAGATTTGTGTTGGAGATCACTGTGACTCACTGACACAGAGGGAAGAGGCCATTTCCAATTTATGAAATAATGCCGTTAATTCCATGACTCAGAAATGATGAGCAATTCAAGTTGGTATTTAAAATTGATAATTAGTTTGCATGTAGACATAAAGGCCTGGAAGGTGTGACAATAATCTCTATTTATTGATTCAGTGCCCTTTGATGCTCTGTACTTATCCAGGTTCACATTAACAATATCGTAAAGCAGAGAATGCAACAATATAGAGCAGCAGAAACATGGTCTGCTTTGATAGTACGGACTTCCTCCATATAATGTTACCTACTCATTGTTACCAAATAACTAACAAATCAATTCTCCCAATTGATCACTGTCCTAAAAACACTTTCAGGAATGATTTTTCATTGTTACAAAATTCATACTATATATTTGATACGCAAAAGAACAATCTGCTAGAAAAACTTGAGCTTTGGTTAAAATAATTTTGAACTTGAGTTGCATATGTGTTTAAATGGTGTGATTCAAAACTGCCAATTTTGACAAAGGATTTAAATTACAAGATTTAAAAACTGCAGATCAAGTCTAAATGAATGTTCTTACGTTGATTTGATTGAATGGCGTCAAATTGAAGGGGGTTAAAGATTATTGGGAGAAGGAAGGAGAATGGAGTTGAGAGGGAAAATAAATCAGTCATGATAGAATGGCAGAGCAGACTTAATGGGCCAAATGGTCTAATTCTGCTCCTCTATATTATAGTCTTATGGAACGGATTGTCACTCAGTTCTTGCAGCTTTCAGTTCTTTATTTGCTACCTTTGCAGGAATAAGAATTAGAAGAGACATATAATGAATAATTGATCCATTAACATAAGTGCTACACTATCAAACATGAAAAACTACTCTTCAAAATATTGATAATTTCATCAGTAGAACAAAAGTGAATTAATATATTGATTTCAAAGGCAAGGGCAAATTGCTAACAAAAAATAGCAAATATGGGGTCATCAACAAAAGGTAAGAATTAAAATCCATAACATTTCAAGAATAAGCACTTTTAGATGGGGTTGATTGTTTACGCTGAAACATCCCATTTCCTGGGATTTTGCTTATTTACTTATTGAAAGAATTTCTTATTGCTGTTTCTGTTCTATTAAATTGAATTATTTCTAAGACAAATACAGGGAATGAAAATGTGCTTCAGAAGTGAGTCATTCTTGAGGATAAGGAGAGTTCTTCTATATCTTAATCTGCTAATTTCTAAAACACATTTACAGTTGGGCAGAATCTTGAATTTCTGTCTTAAAGTTATATTGTTTAATTTACCAATATGTTTGACAGATCTTTTTCCATCCATTCACAGTCAGAAATGAAAAAAAAAGATGCAGCATAACAAATTATATAATGCTTGCATGCTGTGAAGTTATGATCGAGATCATAACTCTGTTGGTCCCTTCTCCAGGTTAAGAAAGAATGGTATCTGTGCTGTTGTTGGTCTTTTATTGAGAGTGTGAATCTTCAGTTTCAGAATGGATAATTATATTTTTGGAATGGTAAAAGCTACATATGAAGATACATTTCATAAAATGTAGCAAAAGAATCATTGTATCTCCGAGGACCTCATGTGGTCTGTACACACCAGCTGTGTGGTGAAAAAGGCACAACAGCATCTCTTTCACCTCAGATAGCTGAGGAAGTTTGGTATGGGCCCCCAAATCCTTAGAACTTTCTACAGGGCCACAATTGAGATCATCGTGGCTGGCTGCATCACTGCCTGATATAGGAACTGTACCTCCCTTAATCATAGGGTTCTGCAGAGAGTGGTGTGGACAGCCCAGCGCATCTGTAGTTGTGAACTTCCCATGATTCAGGATATTTACAAAGACAGGTGTGTAAAAAGGGCCCAAAGGATCATTGGGGACCCGAGTCACCCCAACCACAATCTATTGCAGCTGCTACCATCTGGGAAACGGTACCGCAGCAAAAAAGCCAGGACCAACAGGCTCCGGGACAGCGTCTTCCACCAGGCCATCAGACTGATTAACTCACGTTGATTAGAGTGTATTTCTATGTTACATTGACTGTTCTATTTGTTATAAATTACTATGATTGCACATTGCACATTTAGATGGAGATGTAACGTAAGGATTTTTACTCATGTATGTGAAGGATGCAAGAAATATAGTCAATTCAATTCAATTCAAGGAAAGAGATAGGAAATGTTTTTAGCACCAGAAATCACAAACTGCTATCAAGCAGAAATTTATAATCCCTCTCTCTTTGCTCTTTGGGTCATGCCCGTGCAAGCTTGATCACTGACTGAGAGCTGAGCATCTCCTTGACTGGTCAAAAACCAAAATAAGCTATATCTCAGGTGTAGGATGAAAAACTGATACTCAAGTTATGGTACTATGTGATCAACTGATGATAAAAAAGAAAGAATGGTAGGTTAAACAATATATTATAGCACTTAGAGGTGTACAAGATAATGAGAGGCATTGGTCATGTGGATAGTCAGAGGCTTTTTCCCAGGGCTGAAATGACTAGCACAAGAGTGCATAGTTTTAAGGTGCTTGGAAGTAGATACAGAGGAGATGTCAGAGGTAAGTTTTTTTTTACACGGAGAGTGGTGAGTGCGTGAAATGGGCTGCAGGCAGTGGTAGTGGAGGCAGAAATGATAGGGTCTTTTAAGAGACTCCTGGATAGGTATATGGAGCTCAGAAAAATTGGGGGCTATGGGTAAGCCTAGATAGTTCTAGGGTAAGGACATGTTTGGCACAGCTTTGTGGGCTGAAGGGCCTGTATTGTGCTGTAGGTTTTCTGTGTTTCTATGTTTCTAAATCCTAGTCCTGTTTCGACCACCAATAGTTATGTAAATGACTCCCTGATGCTGGGTTTAGAAACATATCAGGTGATTTAATAATGGTAATCATGAGAAAGTTGCAGATGCTGGAAATCCAAAGCAACACACACAAAATGCTGGAGGAATTCAGCAGGTCAGGCAGAACGTACAGAAATTAATAAACAGTCGAAGTCTTGGGATGTGACTTCTTCAGGGCTGAGAAGGAAGGGGGAAGATGCCAGAATAAAAAGGTGGGGGGAGAGAAGGGAGGCTAGCTGGAAGGTGACAGGTGGTTGGGGAAGGTCAAGGGCTGGAGAAGAATGAATCTGATAGGAGGGGACAATAGGAGACCTTTTACCTTTGCTCAGCTGCCGATCACGTACTTCCCCCAGGTCCCCTCCTCCTTCCCTTTCCCCTGTGGTCCACTCTCCTCTCCTATTAGATTCCTTCTGCTCCAGCCCTTGACCTTTTCCACCCAGCTTCACCTATCCCCTTCCAGCAAGCCTCCTTCCCCTCCTCCTATCTTTTATTCTGGCATCTTCCCCCTTCCTTCTCAGGCCTGAAAAAGGGTCTCGGCCTGAAACGGCAACTGTTTATTAATTTCCGTGCCTGCTGCCTGACCTACTGAGTTCCTTCAGCATGTCTTGTGTGTTGGTTTGATAACTGTATCTGGCAAAATGCAAGAAATGTTATGTAGCTCTTAGAGCTGGGAATATTTTGAACTAACTGGGCAATGCTTTATATAAAAATAAACACTTGTGATTTCTAAGGCCTTGTGTACTCTTCTGGATTATCATTTATTTTTCGTAAAGCTCGTTTGCAACCTTCAGCATTGTTTTTTATCAACATTTCCAGGTGAGCTCTGCCATCAGTTAATGGTATAATGGAAAGCTGAAGTAAAACAATCTGACATGTTGGTAGGAGAAATGAACAATAAAACATCAATCTTAGTATCTAAGGATATGTATTTAAAAGTGAATAATGAAAAGTAAACAAAACTATTAATATTTAAAGCCTTGTGAATCTTTATCACACATTATTTCTAATCATAGTCACTTTTATCAATAAGCAACTCGAACTTGGGATTTTCATCAAACTGAGACAACTTATTGACTTTACAATGCTTTACAGGATCAGTGTTGGTAAATAATTGATTCTCGGCCTTATGTTACAATTTCTAAAGACTTCCATGAGACAAAATGGAGTTTAACAAAAAAGAGTTTTAAAAAACTCAATACAGAATATGTTCACTTTTGAAACAATGGTGTTTGGACTTCAATTTGCACTTGTCAGCTGCTTTTTGTCATATTATAAGAGGGTCTTAAAACAAGATTGAGGCTCCTTCCTCCAAGGGTTTATCATCTTCACACAACCTACAACTGTTCACTAAGCTGTCAATCAAACCAAGTATTCCAATGATTTTCCTTCATGAGCCAAGGCACAGGGTGTAATAGCAGGGAGGCTATGGTAGAGCTGTATGCAAGCTACCTTTACTTTTGGCCACAATATTATAGGAATAATGTGTCTGATATAGAGAGGGTTTTGAGGAAAATTGAGGATATTGCATGGACAAGAGAATCTCATTTCATGTCCTGATTGGATGGGTTGAGTTTGCTTTCTTTGTAACAAGGGATGCTGGGGGAGATGTACATGCCATCTACAAATTGCAGCCCAGGCAGGATAGTCTAAATAGCCTTCACTTTGATTCTCCCTCTAAAGAAGCACACTTTCGTATTGCTGATTACACACAGCACAGTATTTTCCATGATGGGCCAGATTGTTCTGTGAAAATAATAGTGAGTATCCATCATTATTGAGGAATACATTGGATGACTTTTGATAAACGAAAATTAAATCATGAATATAGGAAATTGTTGGCCAAGTTGCCATGCTGTAATGTTTGTGCTGTTCTGGTATCTCAGTAAGAGGCTCGTCATTGATTGATAAACCTTTAGCTCCACCATTTACAAAAACAAGGAAAGCAATTATGCTGGAAAGACAGCGTCTACAAATTCCCCTTTTCATAAAGAAAAATAACTAATCAATATCAGAAAACATTTGGGGGTCCTTATTCCATAGTAACAAAGTTTGTCTTGATTTGTCTGCAAATAGGAACTCTATTTTGAAAAGTTACTTCATAACGAAAGACTTTCAAAACCACGCATTTTAATATTTTTTTCAAATTAAAACAAAGTACAGTACAGTGAAAATGTCTGAGGCTCATATATATATAGCAAGGGTTCCTAAGACTTTTGCACAGTACTAGATTTGTTAACATGGAGCAGTGCGTAAATTTGTAAATCTGGTGGGAGCAAAGGATGTTGGGAATGATAAGGGTGGAGCACTGCAGAAGGGATGTGGGACAGATGGCAGAGAAAGAGTGCCCAGGTTGGGCGGGGGGGGGGGGCAGTGAGATGGCGCAGGTGCAGATGCACCCAGTCCTGAGACACCAAACAAGGTCACTTGATTCCAAACAGTTTAAGTTATTGATGATTACAAATGTTGCACTGGTGCTTTCCACTCCTTGCCCTCTCCCTTCCCCGTTCCTCCCCAACCATGATTCCACTCTCCTTTTCCCCTTTTCACTCTCAGTCCACAATAGAGACCTATATCAAAGTCAGCAGGTCAGGCAGCGCATATGTCATGATTTTTTTTTCACCAGCTGTACAGTGCAATACATGAAGTCACTACAGTCCTGTGCAAATATCTTAGGCGCATATATATAGCTAGGGTGCCTAAGACTTTTGCACGATACTGCACATAAAAATATTTCTTTGTTTTTATTTAATCCCATCATGCTTGATCTCTTTTTTTTATTTTTATCATTCATTTAACATTCAATTAAATGTTCTAGCTGGCACAGCTTGGTTTACAAAAACAGAAAATGCTGGAAATGCTCAACGTGTCAGGCCATATTTGTGGGAAGAGTTAATGTTTCAGGCCGAAGATGCTTCATTAGGACTGAGTAAAAGACAGAATAAAATCTTGTTAATTTGCAAGAAGGTTGGAGGAGAGGATATGCCTTTGACAGGGTAAAACTGGGGTGACCATAAAGATAAGCAGTAAAGAAGATTATTTGATTAATGAGTGATTGGGAGCAGTTAGAGAATGAGAATATTGGCAAAAGAATGTAGGAGCTGAGAAAAGCAGAGCAGAATGAAATGGCTCACAGGTCAGGCTGAGAAAGACTCCACTCACAGATGAAAAATAAAGAAAGAAAAGAAGTAGAAACCAAGCAATCTGAACCAATATCATAAACTGATGATGGATACAGACATGAAATTTAAGTTACCTGATGTTGCAGAGTTCAAAATTTACCTTAGAAGGTTGTAACGTACCCAGACAGAAGATAAATGCCGCTCCTCAAAGATTTCCTCATTGGTCTACGCTGTCACAGTTCATCGATCATTCTCCAAGATAGCTGGTGAAGAAAATGCACACATAATTATGCTGTTATTACACATCTTACAACTCCTATCGTAGCTGGTTGTACTGTTTTATTTCCCTGATCTAAGTCCCATTGGGAAAATTGTATAGAAATCTTCTGGCCAAATGCAAAAGTAGTGAACATTTGGATTGATTGAAATGGTTGTCCTTTAATCAGTGCACATTTCATCTTTCAGTCAATGCATGTTGGGTTGAAGGGTGGAAAATCTGGATATCTGACTGAAACTTAAGCATAATTGAAATCTAATTTTTAATTTAATCATGTTCATAATGAAGCTTTGAATTCAATTATATATTAATGCCAGGAATTCAATACAAAATCATTTTTACTTATTTGATCCCATTTCACAAATGATCTTCATCATTAAGTAACTTCAATTTTGATGCTAACCATCAGTGTTATTAATGAATACTTCCCGGTCTTTGACCATTTTAAGAAAAAAATGTATTTTATATCATTCTTTTCCTTCTCTCAGAAAATCCTGTTGAGTTACGTGTTCTATTGCCAAGCCATTCCTGTAAATATGCCATTACTGTTCACTCAATCTTCCTCTTTTTATGTATTGCTGCCCAGACCAACATACGTGTTTTACCTTGGCCTCTCTTCAGAGAGGATTTATTTTCACACCATTGTTAAAATTCTCCAATCTAGTTGTAAGCACTGCGAAAGACATTTTTGTAATTGTCCCCCAATTCTAACTTAACCCTGCCTAACCACCTCCATCAGCCCATTTTGAAAATCTAGCTCTCCTCTCTCCACATTCTTTATCACCTCAGTCATGGAAACTACTTATTTCTGCAAACCATTATCTTCCTCCAATTTGTTCAGTTCATTTCACCTAATTTTCTGTTACTCTTAATTTCAATTCATTGAGCTTGTTAATTTTAATCAATTTATCATGTGACAAGTTCCCTGTCTTTAATGATTTAATTTGCTTTACTCCATTCTCAATAGCATAGCTCATCCTTAAAGGGAATCAATTTTTATTTAATTGATTTGTACACTGCTTGCACGAAAATGTGGTCTAAAATTCAGTCCACAAATTGACGTTGCAATTCCACAACTTCACACAATATTGCAGATTGGGCAATGGGATGCCATGAATTAGTAACTCAACGTTCATGACAAGGTAAAGCATTCTTTTCCAGTGCAGAACACCTCCTCCCTACTCTAATCTAGTAAATCCCTACCTTATTTTAATGCAGTTACACCTCCATGCTATATCAATACAGTGAACCTCCACACTGTTCCAATGCAATTTCTTATTTTTACTAAGCCAGTCTTGGATCAATTTCGCCTGCCTGCCCTACGATTCCCTTGGACTCTTACATTTTGCATCTGTCTTCCATGTGGTACCTTATCAAAGGCTTTACAGAAATCCATGCAGACTACATCAGCCACACTACTCTGATCAATACATTTTGTTACTTTTTGATAAACTCAATCAAATTGGTCAGAGAAGATCTCTAAGTATTAAGTTTATTGACTTCAGCTCTGTGTTGAATATGATAATCTCTCAGAAGCTGGTGGGTAAATTGTTCTCGTTAGTTCTCAATACTTTAATCTGTAACTGGATCTTGGACTTCATGACAGAGACTACAGTCAGTCCATATTGGCAGCAACATCTCTAGCTCCATCGTGCTTAGCACTGGCGTCACTCCCTACTCCACCCCCCTGGGCTGTATGTTCAGCCTACTGCTGTTCATGCTACAGATGCATGATTGCATTGCTCGATCCAGTTCAAACCAAATCATCAAGTTCGCTGATGACACAACAGTGGCGATGAGATGCCATACCGAGAGGAGATAGGGTGGTTGGTAGAATGGCGCGAGAACAGCATCTTGATTCTCAACATGGACTAGACTAAGAGATTATTGAGGCTTTAGGAAGGTGCAGGCTGACCACTCCTCACTGCACATAAACAGCTCCTCTGAGGAAAGAGTTAGTAACACCAAGATACTAGGAGTGCTGACCAATCTCACCTGGCCTATCAACACCCCTTCTTTAGTCAAGGAAGCACAGCGGTGGAATGTCCACTTCCTGAGGAGACTGAGGTGAGTGAGGGTCCCCCTCACCCCGCCCCCCCCCCACACACTATTATAACCAATTTTGACAGGAGCACCTTTGAGAGTGTCCTGACCGGCTACATCACTGTCTAGTAGGGAAATTGTAAAGTATCTGACCACAGGATCCTACAAAAGATTGCGAGGACTGCTGAAAGGATTATCAGATCTCTCCTTCGCCCATCCAAGATATTTATCGGGAATGCTGTATATGAAGGGCCATTAGCACTCTCAATAATCCCTCCCATTGGTCCAACAATATCTTCGACCCCCTACCATTAAGCAGGAGGTACCATAGCATTAAACTAAGGAGTGTTAGGATGGATAATAGTTTCTTCCCCTAGTCAGTGAGACAGCTGAACTCCCTGCCACCACCCAAGTCTCATCACGTATGAAGTGCCAGTAGCGTTATACTGTTTACTTTTTAACTTGTGTCATAAGTGCACTTTATAATTCAGTCATTTATTTGAGGTAATATTATTTTCTGTGTTGTATGTGAGTTATATGTACTGCATTGTGCACCTTGCTCCAGACGAAGTTGCCTTTGGTAGTATAAATATAAATGGTTGAATGACAATAAACTTGAAATTGAAGTTTCTGCTGGAAACCCTCAGATAAGAAAGTAGTTTATGTGTGCATATAGGAAGACTTACATAATATTGGAATTTCAATTGTTGCCTAACAGTAATATTCACGGTGTCAAACAATATATGTCCCAAGCATCACACACACACCTTCTATGCATTGCTTTTACATGTACAGGGTATGTCAGACAACCATGCTGAAAGATCTCATATTATGTTCAAAAGGATTGGCCACTCCATAATCAGTTGGTTCCAGGAGAGAAAACTGTGGCACAGAAGCCACTTGTAGACCCAACAAAGTTATTTTTGCATCCTCTTCATATAAAACTGAGGCTTATGAAAAATTTTGTGATGCAATAAACAAAGAAGCTGAAGGATTTCTATATTTGACACAGATCATTCCCAGAATAACTAATGCCAAGATTAAGGAGGGCATTTATGTTGGTCCACGAATCAAATAGATCATCAATGGCAGGAAATTCAAAGAACCTCTAATAAGACCAGAGAAAATCACATGGAAGACATTAAAGGATACTGTTGAAAATTTTCTTGGCAACTACAGAGCACCCAACTACCTGCAGCTGGTTGACAACATACTTCTACGACATGTCACTAAAGATTTATTTTCTGCGTTCCTATTTAGACTTCTTCCCTGCAAATCTTGGTGCTGTCAGTGCCGAGCATGGTGAAAGATTTCACCAAAACATTGTGGTCATGGAGAAACGATATCAGGGCAACTGGAATCCATTAATGCTGACTGATTGATAATTGTTGTACACTTAAGCATGAAGCCTCAGACTCTGAGTACAAACAAAAATCATGAACAAAATATTT
Source organism: Mobula birostris (assembly GCF_030028105.1). Taxonomy (NCBI): domain Eukaryota; kingdom Metazoa; phylum Chordata; class Chondrichthyes; order Myliobatiformes; family Myliobatidae; genus Mobula; species Mobula birostris. The sequence goes on along the minus strand of NC_092391.1, from coordinate 31,019,195 downwards.
TTTAGCTTAGTTGAACTGTTGCAAAGCGTCAGTACTGTTCTGTAATTAAACACCTTATATTCAATAAAGGTTAGTTTCTTCTTTCTCCAAGTGCCTACCTGGTCCAAGTAGTCTGAGGTTATATTTGTATTCAGCTTCAAGCGGTCTATCATAACTATTAAAAAAAATTGAGGAAGCAACTGTTTCAACAAAGTTTGTCCAGTGTAATTTACATACAGATCCATATTACAGAATGTAAAACTTCCACCATTCTCAGTGCGAGTCATATGATTCCATTGCCATTCTTTACCAATTTCCCCCGGGATCAATAAAGTATGACTATGACTCTGACATGACTCCAATATTCCTGTAGATACATTGCTGAGCAAACAGTCCAATGTTTATATCTTTGCATGTTCTTAAGATGATGCCATATAGGTGGAGTTTAGAAACAAAAAGGAGCAATCACTTTGATAAGGGTATATTACATTTTGGCAATAGTGACCACAGCTCTTGTAAGTTTTAATTCTTATAGAGAAGAATAAAAATAGACTGGAGATGAAGGTGTTGCATTGTAGTTAGGTTGATTAGACGTGTCCTGGCAAACAAGAACTGGGAGCAGCTACTTGCAGGTGAGTCTACATGCAAACTGTGGGAATCATTCAAGAGGGAAATGGTAAAAATTCAGGGCCAATATGTTCCCATACTGATGAAAGGTAAATCTAAGCAACCATGATGGCAATGGATATTGAGGGGTGGATAAAGAAAATTAAGCTATTTTATGGCAGGTATAGAGGATGTTAAATAAGGGCATCACAGGAATATGGAACATGGGGGCATGTTGAGAAAAAGTAATTTGGAAGATGAAGAGGAAGCACAAAATAGCACTGTAAGCAACATTAAGGAAAATCTCAAAGCATCTTGTGTGCTTCAAGGGAAACAGAGGAACCAGAGAAAGTGCATTTATTTAGAACCACAAATGTCAATCTGTGTATTGACTCAGAAAGTAGGTGTGTTTTTAAATTACTATTCCCTAAGGCTACATCCACCCTAGACCGGATAAATCCATAACCAAAGCTTTTTCTCTTCATTTTGACCCTCTGTCCACACTGAAGTGGCGTATTTCTTCCCCGAAAACGGAGCTTTTCTAAAACGCTCTCCAGAGTGTTTAAATCTGAAAACGCCAGTTGGGTGTTGTAGTGTGTACGGGGTAACCGGAGGCTTTAAAAAAACCTGTTGTACCTTTAATTGGTGAAGAGACTATGGCTGTAAGAAATGTTTCCAGGGTGACCCCTCTGTGGGAGTGGGGAAGATGTTGGTGGGGCCACCTGGGGGTCTATGTATCTGTATGTGTAGCTATTGTAGTGGCTGTGAGGCTGGTATTGTGGTGGTGAAAAGTACTGGGGGGGGAGCCATCATATTCCTCATCATTGCAAATCCCTCTGCAACAGAGTTAATCAGTTTTTCAATGTTTGTCAGCAGCTGGGTTATAGTGTCCGTGAACTCCCTGTCAGTTGCCTCCATACACTCCAGTATTTAAGTCCTCCTGCGCGAGAGCCAACAGCTGTCCGTCGTTCGGCAATTTCCTTTTAAGTTTTTCTAGTCTGTAACTGGACAAACGTGCACCAAGTATACCGTTTCCCCTTCAATTGTTTTCTGTAGATGTGTCCTGCGCATACCCAGTAGGAGGAGATTCTCCCAAATACCCATTTTAATGTAGACGGAGGTATTTTCAAAAACACCTATCGTTTTTACACAAAACCAGCTTTTTCAAAATTATCCGGTCTAGTGTGGACGTAGCCTAAGAAAGAGTAGTGGCAAAGAGCAGTAAAAAACAATGGCTTTACCCAAACCTCAAAACTGGCTTTGTGGCAACAAATAATCAGCCATATGTATTCAGCAGGAAAAGAAAATAGTTATAGGGACTTTGTAGAATGGATGCTGTGTGGATGTGGTGGTAATCTCAAACTACAGGGAATATTTTTTGGATAATATATCGCCCATTTCGAATCATCCGGCACAGAAACAGCCCCTTTGGTCCACCATGGCCATATCAAACATCAACACTGCAGTGAGGAGGAAGTTCTCTGAGACAGTTGTGAATCTCTGGAATTTTCATCTCAATAGATACACATTGAGTCCTTTTCGAGGCTGAGGTAGATTTCTACACTTTGGAAAGTAATACGCTTTGAACAAGAGACAGTAATAAGGTTTTGAGGACAAAAAAAGAAATAGATGAATCATGATCCTGACTCTAAGACCAGAGGACACAGCCTCAGAATAGAGGGACATCCTTTTAGAATGGAGGTGAGGAATTTCTTTAGCCAGAGAGTGGTGAATATGTGGAAGTTGTTGCCACAGGCAGCTGTGGAAGCCAATTTATTATGTATATTTAAGGTAGAAGTTGATAGATTCTTGATTGGTCAGGGCATGAAGGGATAAAGGGTGAAGGTAGGAGTTTAGGGCTGAGAGGAAATTTGGGTCAGCCATGATGAAATGGCGGAGCAGAATCGGTGGGCTAAATGGCCTAATTCTGTTCCTATGTCCTATGATCATTTTGAATGGTGAAACAAGTCTGATTGGCTGAATTTAACTACTCCTACTTATAATCCAGACAATAGACTCATAGGGTGACACAACAGAGGAAATTGCCCTTTGGCTACCATGTCCATATCAACGCTGATACCATTTACCAGAACTTGTCTATATTCTTCTGTGCTTTGGCAGTTTATGTGTTCGTTAGAATTTAGATTTTTTTAATAATTTTGTAATGTCATGCAAGCTTAAAATATAGTACACTTGTGCTGGGAGAGATTATGAACCTGGCAAAGATGTGAAGCAATATTTATAAAGCTAATCTCACAAGGACTACTGCAGCATCAATTAATCAAGTTGTTCAGAGTGCTACTTGAACCTGGTTGTGGTTGTTGCCAGAAATTTGTTTTATTATTTGAATTAAGCCAGGCCAGTGGTTTAGGCCCATGTAAAGACTGAGAAAGTAACAGCGAAACGGGTAAAATAATCAGTCTGCTGCCCCAGTGAGTTCCTACATCATGCAGTGTTACTCACACAAAATGCTGGAGGAACTCTGGATTTGATGAAAAGGCTGGGCCTGAAATTTCAACTCTTTATTCCTCTCCATTGATGCTGCCTGACCTATTGAGTTCCTCCAGTATTTTGTGTGTGTGTGCTCTGGATTTCCAAAATCTGCAGAATTGCTTGTATTTATGAGGTGTTACTGCATTCATTATTTAGATTATTTCATTAATTTCCAGCAAATGATTGGGTATTTTTAATCAGACTATGATATTTAAGGGTATTGACGAAGAGGATGTCTTCTTTCACATTGTTTTATGCAAAACAATGTATTAATCCATTGTTTGGTACATACTTCTGTGATCATAGTAAAAGTCCATATTGTTACAGAGAACCCATAAAATGCTATCGCTGTCACTTTCATTAATGCTACTTGTTGCCAGTTGTCTTATAAATCAACATTTGCTGTTTGCATTTCTGTATAGAATTAAAAGTTCTTATAATGATTGCTTTTTCACAATGTGGTGTCCATGCTTTGTTGTTATATTTTTTCTTTTGCCTATTCTTTTCCAATTGGTGAAATGTGCCGCGAACACATAATCATCCGACAGTGTTTCTCTGTAAGTGTTTGTCAAGAACTGTGGGACCAGGAATGGCAATTTCACTCTCCGATGCCATTGAGCAAAGAGTCTGTGGACCCTAGGCTGGGAACCCCTGACCTAAAGGGTTGTCTATTATAGGTCTTCCGGAGACTGTAGAGACCAGTCTGGGATCCACATATTTTGATGCACTGTAGGCTTCCAGACCTCACAGTCCTGCCTCCTTTGCCACTTGCTGATCACCACGTGATTCAGTTCAGAATGTTTGGGGTGGATTTCCTCAACAGAGAGCTCCTTAATGGAATGCATGACTTTATTTAATGTTAGGAGGCCAATGCATGGGCAGCTGCCACACCATCCTTAACGGATCGGGGTCAAGGTCCAATGCAAGGTGACTGGAGACCATTCACTGCTGCAGCCTTCCTCCACCTTCACTGCCATTGTACTGTGTCATCATCCTCCACCATCTTCTAACATTGAGCTAATGGTTGGATCGCTCTTTGTCGGAACCTCCTCCCTGACCTTACTGCCATGTGTGACCATACCAGCAACTAAGCTCCACATAAGTGCCTGATGGCACCATTCTTGGGATCTCAGGAGCTCACAGGCCTCTCCACCAGGACAAAGTGATGACCTTCAGAGAAGAATAAGTTAAATAAGAATATAAGAGGAAGAAGAAATTGGAGATGGAAACAGTACCCTTCACTAGCCTGTTTCGCTGTTCAGTATTATGGCTAATCTTTGAGCTTGTACATTTTTCCACCCTCTCTCCATGTTCTCTGATATCTGTAGTATCCAAATTCTATTGACCTTGTTCTTGAATGTACTTACTGACAGTACATTAACAAATCTCCCTGCATCTGGAGAAGAAAACAAGGACAAAACACATTGAAATGTATTCTAGTGACTTGTGTGATCTTCCCCATGATATCTGATGGCACGTAATTGGTAACTGAACCTCCATACATATTATTCAAATGACTAAAGAGCTCATTTAGCTCTTTTAGGCTAGCAAGGTAGCAAGATATTTGAATATGTATCCACAAGTCTGAATTACTGATCTGGAAGTGATGAGTTTAAATTCCACTTTTGCAGCTGGCAAATTGAAGTACAGGTGATAAAATATATGTGGAATGAGAAAAGGCTGATGTTATTAACGGTAGCCACGACACTACAGATGACTGTTCTTAAAATCCACCGGATTCAATGATGTCCTTCAGGAGAAAAAGTCAGCTGGTTTGCTCCATGGGTAATTCCATTCCCAGTCCCTGCTGGCCTCTGTAATGGATGAGCAAACCAGCTCGTTTAGAGTCATTCAGGCTGTGCAATAAATATTGGACTTGCTTGATTTTACCCTTTGACATCTAAACTCAGAAACTAAGTCGACTCATGTGGTTAGTACTTGGAAGAGAGACCACCCAGAAATAGCCGATTTGATGCAGGGTTCCATAATATTGAAGTGGGCACTTTTGTCTGGTACGAGAGAGGTCTTCGGGTTCACTCCTGGATGGAAGCAAAGGACCAATATTCATTTCACCTTTCCCAGAAGAAGAAATAAAAAGTAATCAAGTCCTCATTTTGGCCCCAGTTTTGTTTGGTCTTGTGTGGAACTATGGAACACTATTCCGAATGATAACTTGGTTGAATTTATCCAATTCCCAAAGAAACTTCTTTTTAAAGGATTTTGATTTGGTTATGTCATCTATTAGATTCCTTCCTTTGACCATAACTATGAATTGTAATCTGTAATATTTGAGTTGGTTATACGTTTAGGTTTCTAAAACTAGGGCCACTTGGAATTGTGCCTGTTTCTCTCCCTTTCAGTCCCAAATCTTATACCTTCACATCTTGCACATTTCAGCTTTTTTGCATTTGTCCTGAAATTCCCTGACAGATCCTTGGGTATTTTGAGTAAATCATTTCTGCTTTTCTAAGCCCAGATAAATACTGATAATTTTGCTTGGTCTCTCCTCATAAGGGCAATCCTGCCATTTTAGGAATATGCCTTGAGGTTTTTGAAGTATACCATTCCTTACCTACTGAGACAAAAACTAGTAGCAGTGTTTCAGCTCTTGGTATATCAAATCAAGTTGGATTTCCTTAATCTTGTGCTTTAACACCTTTGGAATAGGTGAGATACAGTACACCTTATTTCCTATTTTTTTTTGTTGTTGATATGTAGGTATCATTTTGTGCAGAGATATCTAAACCACTCTGAATATCAATCTATTTTTTATGAAAAAAATTGCATTTCTCACCCTGACCTTCTTACTTACTAAATTTCTCTATATTTCTTTGTGTCTTCTTCAGTCCACCTTTCAACTTACTTTCTCCGTGAGCTTTAGTTTTTTGGAAACACATGCTTGCCTCAAAATTTAACCCCAGTCAGTTGAGTTAAATTTTGTAAGTTGCATCATTTCCAAAGGTTAGCTGTTCAGTGTTATAAAATGCAGTGTGAATATTCAAGCACTGATCTTTTCACTTTGGTCATTAATATTGACACTAAATAGCTGAGGCCCCAGCACTTATCCTTGAGTCACCAAATTAGTAACAGTCTGCCAGTCTGCAGCTGACCCAATTATTCTTTCAATCTGTTTCCTATACGTTAACCAGCCTTGTATTCATGATAACATATTACCCAATATTATGAGCACTTAATGTCCTTTTGTCCATGTTAATTGCAAATTTATTGGACCATATAGTATTGCTTGTGTTTTATTAGTTTTTTATTTTCCTTTCACTTCAGAATTCAAAGGTTCAAAGGTTCATTTTATTATCAAAGTAGATATGCGGAATATAACTGTGAAATTTGTCTCCTTTCCAGATAGCCAGAGAATACAGAAATCCATATAAATATTTGAAAGGAAGGCATCAATCCCCCTCCCACACGAAAAGAAAAAGAAACAAAAACTCGCAAACCCCGAACACCCACAACCCCTCCCTCGCACAAAAAATAACGGATCACCCAAACCCCCAGCCAGTCAACGTACAACAAGAAAGAATAGGCAAGAACACGAGAAAAAACATAGAACTGAAAAGAGCCCAATATGAACTACAGTTAGTTGGAATGACAGCCCAATCCATTTATCTCAGAATTTCAATGACATCTCTGAGGGCAGCGACTTGAACTTAGGAATCACAAAATACACAAGGCACTCGATTTTTCAAATCCCATACCCTAAGGAGATAGCAGAATATAAAATTTGAACATAAGTAGCTATGATTCCTAAAGGCCTAATTTGGACTGACAATTTCTGAAGGATTAAACTGTTCGTAACATTAAACAAAATGTCTCAGCTGATGAAATAACTGAATGAGGCTTTGGAGTGTATGTTGTCAAAAATCTTTTCTCTTGTGTTAGTTGCTTTTGAGGTCAATTTAAAGTGCAACTTTCCCTAACATTTTGACTTGCCTTTTAAGGGAGGAATCTATGAGATCCACATACTTTGAAACCCCAGATGACCTCTTGTCCTCGTTTGGCCCTGTGCGTGACTGTTCCCGGGATAATGGAGGTTGCACTAGAAATTACCGCTGCGTGACCGATCGAAAGGTTGACTCCACAGGATGTGTGGTATGTACAAAAACCTTATCGTCAGCACTATGCAGATGTATATTACACAGAGAGTGACACTGCAGAAAAGAAAGCTCATTTACAGATTGCATAAAAAGATTACTAAATAATTGAGGATAGCCTTAATTTTTGACAATGGTGCAAAGTTGATGAACTTAAACTACAAACTAATTACTAAGTGATTCAGCAGTATGTGCTTCTTTTTATCAATCATGGATACAGCCAATCTCCAAGTCTGCTGCCTCACTGATGTTTGATTGATGTTCCTACGGGACCACAAGTGACTTGTCAGATTAATGGTGAGTGCTCTTTCCCAACAGATCAACCCGGTTGACAACGTATAAAGTCACTTCATTTGTTCCATCTCCTAAATTTATCTGGACTTTATTGGCTTTACATTGCCTCAGTGGGGAGCTCTGAAAAATAACAGTGACTAGGTTGATTCATCCACTGATTGCACACAAGATGAGTTGTCTTTCATAGTTTGTCGGGTTGCCTGCCTGGTTAAATGAAAGGAAACAGTAATTTTCTTAGCTCCTGACACACATCTACTGGATAAGCTTCCCCAGAGATGCTTGTATCAGCAGGGACCAATCTGTCAGGGGTTCACTGACAAAGTACATATAACTGAGTTTGGAGATCAGAATTTTAAATCCTACTTGGTGAAAATTTAAAATTTAATTTATGGGCCAACACCATAATATTATCTTACAGACCATTGGATTCTTGATATTTGCTAAATGGTTGACTTAAATGAAACTAGACTAACCTGGATTTGTTCACACTGTTGTTGACTCAATTCATCAGAACTGACAATAGTCTTGTCTCTGTCTATTTTCCATGAACAAACTAATGATATTGAAAATGTAAACATAATTGCTCATGAGTGCTTTAACTTCGAGGGTGGGGGGAGGCCTTTCAGATTACGCTTTCCATTCTTAACAGGTTTGGAAATAGCAATTAACAACACTAGCAATGGCTATCACCATTCAAATTGGGAAGATTTGTATTTATACAACACCTATTTTAACATCAGGATGTTCCAATGCACTTTATGAATGAGACGCATTGGAAATTTGCTTACCCGTGAAGGTTATGGTCTAATTCTACAAACCAGTGTCCTACAAACAGAGCAGATAAAGCTTATTTTAGTATTAATTAACAAAATGAAAGAATATCAAGAGTTCTCCTTCCCCTAACCAGAAGAAAATCCTTTCAAATGATCAGAAATGGCCATGGTTTAAAAGACAGTGGAGCACCCACTGGGGACTGCTGTGGAGTTTCAGCCAGTGGACTCTGCAGTGAGACTTAAATACACAGAAATCCTACTTCATAGTCATAGTCATACTTTATTGATCCCAGGGGAAATTGGTTTTCATTACAGTTGCACCATAAATAATAAATAGTAATAGAACCATAAATAGTTAAATAGTAATATGTAAATTATGCCAGTAAATTATAAAATAAATCCAGGACCAGCCTATTGGCTCAGGATGTCTGACCCTCCAAGGGAGGAGTTGTAAAGTTTGATGGCCACGGGCAGGAATGACTTCCTATGACGCTTCCTATCTCGGTGGAATGAGTTTCTGGCTGAATGTACTCCTGTGCCCACCCAGTACATTATGTAGTGGATGGGAGACATTGACCAAGATGGCATGCAACTTAGACAGCATCCTCTTTTCAGACACCACCGTGAAAGAGTCCAATTCCATCCCCACAACATCACTGGCCTTACGAAAGAGTTTGTTGGATCTGTGGGTGTCTGCTACCCTTCTGTTTAAGAGGGAGATTTTCACCTGAACTGCTGTTGTTGCTTAACATGGTGGCATCTCATATTTCCAGGTATAAGATAAAACAGGGAAAATGAATAATAAGATGCAAAATGGAGAATGCAGAGTCTGGAATCTGGAGCAGCAAGTAATCTGCTGAAGCAGTTCAGCAAGTTGAAGAGCATATGTGAGGGGAAAGGAACCATCAACATTTCAGGTTGAGATCTTACATCGGCAGTAAGAGTGGAGAGGGGAGATAGCCAGCATAAAAGGATAGGGGAACGGTGAGACAGGGGCCGGAAGTGGCCTGAAGAGGATTAGATTAGATTAGATTATGAGGATACGCAGTCCTCTTTTATTGTCATTTTGGAATGCATGCATTAAGAAATGATACAATGTTCCTCCAGTGTGATATCACAGAAACACAAGACAGACCAAGACTTAAAAACTGACAAAAACCACATAATTATAACATTTAGTTACAACAGTGCAAGCAATAGCGTAATTTGATGAAGAACAAACCATGGGCTCAGTAAAAAAAAGTCTCAAAGTCTTTCGAAAGTCCCATCAACTCACACAGACGATAGAAGGAAGAAAACTCTCCCTGCCATGAGCTTCCAGCGCCGTAAACTTGCCGATGCAGCATCCTGGAAGCACCCGACCACAGTCCAACTCTGAGTCCGTCCGAAAGCTTCGAGCCTCTGACCAGTCCTCCGACACCGAGCACCGAACACCACCTCTGCCAAGTGCTTCGGCCCCAGCCATGGCCGCCAGCAACAGGCAAAGCCGAGGATTTGGGACCTTCCCCTCTGGAGATTCTTGATCATACAGTAGTAGTGACAGTGAACTGGGCATTTCAGAAGTTTCTCCAGTTGTTCCTCCATGCTTCTCACGTTTGTCTCCATCAAATCAGAATTGCGCACGGCATCCTACTTACAAATACGATATCATTCACCGGAGAGGCCACGCGCACTGCATTGCAACACCATCTTCTCCTCCATCCAAAGGATTTACAGGAATGTGGGGCTAGGTCGGGGAGGATACAGAAGGCTGAAGATGGATGGATGAGAGATGGGGGCAGTCAAAAAGAGAAGAAGGGAACCTTTGGGCAATAGGAGAAGAAGATGGCCACAGTGGAGATATGTGCTAGATAGAGGTAGCCAGGAACACAAAAGCTCCCCATGCTGTAAGTAAGCAATGTGATGATGGGAACCATTAGACCATAAGACAAAGGAGCAGAAGTCGGCCAGAGTAGAAAAGGAGCCAGAAAATCGGTGTTCATCCTATATATATATTCGTCATTGTTCTTTCAATGTCAACAAAGTGCTCAAGTTGATTCAGCATCAGGAGTATTGTTCCTCAGGGAACAAGATTCATGCACAGAAACACAAGGAACTGAACAGATGTCACCAACAATTAAGTCAGTTATATTTTATGAATCTGATTTTCATATATTACCTCTTTTCTGTCTTGGAGACAGAAAAACCCAATGTTTTGCAAATTGCTATTGTGTTTTATAAGAAGTTTGTTTAGATTTCAGTCAAACTTGTTGCATTTGTATACACATCACATCCTCTGTTGGATGCAAGTCCATGTACGTATATCAAATTTTAATTAATTAAATACATTACAAATGAAATTAATGGTTTGACTGAGAAACAGCTGCCCTGTGACATAATAGAACACTTCCTGTTCTGTTTTCCCATTCCATTCAGGAGTCAATACAATTGCAATCTAGAAATCCAATTGATCACCAGATCACCATACATTCTGTATGCATCCTGTCATTTTAAAATTTACATTCATGTAACACCTCTGACATAGTAAAATGTATCATGGAGCAAAGTTGTAATATCTCACTTGTCCCCAATTTGTTTGAGTTTTCTAGGGAGTTCTGGTCATTATTTTAAATTTACTGATTTTATTTTTTTTATCAGAAGACTAAGCTTCCTATTTTCCTTAACTTTCCTTCCTTTCTCATCCCCTTTCCATCTTATTTTTTTCTGGAAGTTTGTTTCAGTTTTTATTTTTGTTTTATTCAGTTGATCGAATTCTTGAAGAATTTTGTGCTCCACAGCATAGTGAAGAAACGTTCCAATATTTAGCCAGGTGGCATTATTATCTCTGCATAGTGACAATATCAACCCTACACTTCCAACTCACCATTTCTTAGCTGATGTAATAACACATTCTCAACATCCATACTTGCGCTTTTAATTTTGGGTCAAAACTTTTAATGGAATGCTAAATGGATCTCACATAATGAGACCCCCGGAGAGACTGGATCGGGAAGAGTTGCTGATGGTTTCATTTTAGAGAATTAAATATCCTGAGTTCTTGTATCTACTGTGAGAAGAGCGGCAGAATGAGGGTGATGTATATTGCTAAAAGATTCAGTGGTTGAGAGTGAGTGGCGGGGAAGATAGATGCAAATTGTGAAGTCAGTTCTAGTGGCTGATGGCTATGTCATGTTCTTAAACTAAATTTTCACTTGGAAGTATTAGAAGGTCTGGAACATCCTTGTGCATGATGTAAATTTGATTTAAAAAGTCATTATCTTTTTTGATAGGAGGTTATGATTTTCAACTTAACAAGGCTATATTGGATGTACTGTGGAATTCATTGCCACAGACATCTATGGAGGCCAAGTCATTAGGCATATTGAAAGTGGAGGTTGATAAGTTCTTGATTAATAAAGGTGTCAAAGGCTGTAGAATGAAGGTAGGAGAATGGGGTTGAGAGGGGAAACAAATCAGACATGATCGAATGGTGAAATAGACTTGATGGGCCAAATGGCCTAACTCTGCGAAATTTTTATGTTTTATTTCATAATTTTTACTTATGATAGCTCAAATCCTTTTTTTTGCAGTTCAAAGGTTCAATTAAAGGTTAATTTATTATCCAAGCATGTATGTCATATATAACTCCGAGAAATACTCATCTCCAGATAAACACGAAACAAGGATAAACCATGGAAGTCCGTTCAGAGAAATACAGCAAACCCACCCCTCCTGCACAAAAAAAAGAATGGCAACACAATCTCACCCACAATCCCTCTCCCCTGCACAAAAACTAACCAAAATGTAACAAGAACCTCATCCACCAAATCCCCTTCTTCCTGCACAAAAAACTAACAAAAATCAACAGGAGCATCAACTCTCAGAACCCCCTCCCCTACACAAAATGCCACAAGAACTTTGACTCCCAAATCCCCCTCTCCCACATAAAAACAGAGAGAAAGAACAATGAAAATGCAGAATATAAAGACCATAAGACTGAAAGAGTCAATAGTCCAAATCCGTAATGCAGAAACCTCAGCAATATTCACCAGCATCATTGAAAGAGAGAGTCTTCAGGCACAGCAATATGCCACACAGTTGACTCAGGCCCCTGCCTGTTGGACACAGTACTCTGGCCTAACCAGAGTTTTATAGAGCTGCATCATTACATCGCGACTCTTAAACTCTATCCCTCGACTTATGAAAGCTAACACCCCATAAGCTTTCTTAACTACCCTATCCACCTGTGAGGCCACTTTCAGGGATCTGTGGACATATACCCTGAGATCCCTCTGCTCCTCCACACTACCAAGTATCCTACCATTTACTTTGTACTCTCCCTTGGAGTTTGTCCTTCCAAAGTGTACCACCTCACACTTCTCTGGGTTGAACTCCATCTGCCACTTCTCAGCCCACTCCTTCATCCTATCAATGTCTCTCTGCAATCTTTGACAATTCTCTACACTATCTACAACACCACCAACCTTTGCGTCATCTGCAAACTTGCCAACCCACCCTTCTACCCCCATATCCAGGTCGTTAATAAAAATCACGAAAAGGAGAGGTGCCAGAACAGATCCTTGTGGGACACCACTAGTCACAATCCTCCAATCTGAATGTACTCCCTCCTCTATGACTCTCTGCCGTCTGCAGGCAAGCCAATTCTGAATCCACCTGGCCAAACTTCCTTGGATCCCATGCCTTCTGACCTTCTGAATAAGCCTACCATGTGGAACCTTGTCAAATGCCTTACTAAAATCCATATAGATCACTTCCACTGCACTACCCTCATCTATATGCCTGGTTACCTCCTCAGAGAACTCTATCAGGCTTGTTAGACATGATCTGCCCTTCATAAAGCCATGCTGACTGTCCCTGATCAGACCATGATTCTCTAAATGCTCAGAGACCCTATCTCTAAGAACCTTTTCCAAAAGCTTTCCCACCACAGACGTAAGGCTCACTCGTCTACAATTACCCAGACTGTCCCTACTACCTTTTTTGAACAAGGGGACAACATTCGCCTCCCTCCAGTCCTCCGGTACCATTCCCGTCGACAACGAGGACATAAAGATCCTAGCCAGAGGCCCAGCAATCTCTTCCCTCATCTCGTGAAGCAGCCTGGGGAATATTCCGTCAGGCCCCGGGGACTTATCCATCCTAATGTATGTTAACAACTCCAACACCTCCTCTCCCTTAATATCAACATGCTCCAGAACATCAACCTCACTCATATTGTCCTCACCATCATCAAGTTCCCTCTCATTGGTGAATACCGAAGAGAAGTATTCATTGAGGACCTCGCTCACTTCCACAGCCTCCAGGCACATCTTCCCACCTTTATCTCTAATTGGTCCTACCTTCACTCCTGTCATCCTTTTTTTCTTCACATAATTAAAGAATTCCTTGGGGTTTTCCTTTACTCTATTCGCCAAGGCCTTCTCTTGCCCCCTTCTTGCTCTTCTCAGCCCCTTCTTAAGCTCCTTTCTTGCTTCTCTATATTCCTCAATAGACCCATCTGATCCCTGCTTCCTAAATCTCATGTATGCTGCCTTCTTCCACCTGACTAGATTTTCTACCTCACTTGTCACCCATGGTTCCTTCACTCTACCATTCTTTATCTTCCTCACCGGGACAAATTTATCCCTAACATCCTGCAAGAGATCTCTAAACATTGACCACATGTCCATAGTACATTTCCCTACAAAAACATCATCCCAATTCACACCTGCAAGTTCTAGCCTTATAGCCTCATAATTTGCCCTTCCCCAATTAAAAATGTTCCTGGCCTCTCTGATTCTATCCTTTGCCATGATAATGCTAAAAGCCAGGGAGCGGTGGTCACTGTTCCCCAGATGCTCACCCACTGAGAGATCTATGACCTGACCCGGTTCATTACCTAGTACTGGATCTAGTATGGCATTCCTCCTAATTGGCCTGTCCACATACTGTGACAGGAATCCGTCCTGGACACACTTAACAAACTCTGCGCCATCTAAACCCTTGGAAATAATCAGGTGCCAATCAATATCAGGGAAGTTAAAGTCATCCATGATAACAACCCCATTATTTTTGCACCTTTCCAAAATCTGCCTCCCAATCTGCTCCTCTGTATCTCTACCGCTACCAGGTGGCCTATAGAGTCCCCCCAATAGAGTAACTGCTCCCTTCCTGTTACTGACTTCCACCCATACGGAGTCAAAAGAGGATCTTGCTACCTTACCCACCCTTTCTGGAGCTGTAATATTATCCCTGACCAGTAATGCCACCCCTCCTCCCCTCCCCCCCCATCCCTTTTAAAGCACTGAAATCCAGGAATATTGAGAATCCATTCCTGCCCTGGTGCCAGCCAAGTCTCTGTAATGGCCACTACATCATAATTCCATGTATGTATCCAAGCTCTCAGTTCATCACCTTTGTTCCTGATGCTTCTTGCATTGAGGTACACACATTTCAGCCCTTCTACCTTACTGTCTTTACATGGTTTATTCTGCTTCTCTTTCCTCAAAGCCTCTCTGTATGTTAGATCTGGCTTTACTCCATGCACTTTCACTGCTCTATCGCTCTGGGTCCCATCCCCCTTGCAAATTAGTTTAAACCCTTCCGAACCATGCCAGCGAACCTACCTGCAAGGATATGCTCCCCCTCGAGTTCAGGTGCAACCCATCCAATCTGTACAGCTACCACCTTCCCCAGAAGAGTTCCCAATGATCTAAAAATCTAAAACCCTGCTCCCTGCACCAACTCCTCAGCCACACATTCAACTACCATCTCCTCCAATTCTTACCATCACTGTCACATAGCACTGGCAGCAATCCTGAGAACGCCACCTTTGAGGTCCTGTTCTTCAGCCTTCTGCCTAGTTCCCGAAACTCACACTTCAGGACCTCATCCCTCTTTCTGCCTATGTCGTTGGTCCCAACATGTATCATGACTTCTGGTTGCTTTCCCTCTCGTACCAGGATGTCGTGCACCCGGTCAGAGACATCCCGGACCCTGGCACCTGGGAGGCAACAAACCATGCGGGTGTCCTTCTCACGTCCACAAAATCTCCTGTGTGCTCCCCTGACTATAGAGTCTCCAATGACGACAGCTCTCCTCTTCTCCGTCCCACGCTTCTGCACCACCGGGTCAGACTCAGTGCCGGAGGCCCTGCCACCGTGGCTCACACCTGGTCAGTCGTCCCTGCCAACAGCATCCAGTACGGTAAACTTATTATTCAGGGGAATGGCTACAGGGGTGCTCTGCACTACCTGTCTGCTCACCTTCACTTTCCCCCTCTGACTGCCACCCAACAACCTGCTTCCGACAGCCTAGGTGTGATTACCTCTCTGTAGCTCTCATCTATGACTGCCTCATTCTCCCTTATGAGTCGAAGGTCATCCAGGTGCTGCTCCAGATTCCTTACGTGGTCTTCCAGATCGCCCAGCCGTATGCACTTCTGGCAGATGTGACTCTGCGGGAGAGGGGCGTTCCCCCAAGACTGCCACATCTCACGTGAGAGGCACATCACCGTCTCAGGAGACACTGTAAAGACTAACTGCGAGCAAGTTTGTCCTCCGCCTCTTCTCGTCGAAGCCTCTCGAGTCAAAGCCTCAAAACTCCACTCCTTCACTGGCCCACTCACTCACTGGCCGCTTTCCACAGGCCGCTTCCCTTGAGCTACCCCTCTATTTATCTGTTGTGCTTTTCAAAATGCTTGGTCACCTTGGTCGTCCACTTCTGGTTGCCTCAATATAGGAAGGATGTGGAAGCATTGGAAAGGGTACAGAGGAGATTTACCAGGATGCTGCCTGGTTTAGAAAGTATGCATTATGATCAGAGATTAAGGGAGCTAGGGCTTTACTCTTTGGAGAGAAGGAGGATGAGAGGAGACATGATAGAGGTGTACAAGATAATAAGAGGAATAGATAGAGTGGATAGCCAGTGCCTCTTCCCCAGGGCACCACTGCTCAATACAAGAGGACATGTCTTTAAGGTAGGGGGTGGGAAGTTCAAGGGGGATATTAGAGGAAGGTTTTTTACTCAGAGAGTGGTTGGTGCGTGGAATGCACTGCCTGAGTCAGTGGTGGAGGCAGGTACACTAGTGAAGTTTAAGAGACTACTAAACAGGTATATGGAGGAATTTAAGGTGGGGGCTTATATGGGAGGCAGGGTTTGAGGGTCAACACAACATTGTGGGCCGAAGGGCCTGTACTGTGCTGTACTGTTCTATGTTCTATGTTCTATTTTATTTACAGGATGTGAAATTCACTGGCAACGCTAGCATTTATTGTCCATCCTTACTCATCGGTGAAATGTGGAGGTGGTACAACTCAATCACATAGGTGGGGCTGGCATCACATTTGGATAAGGGCAGCAGATTTCCTCCTTTGAAAGACATTTGTGAACCGGTTAAGTTTTTATGGCAGTTCACTGGCTTTATTAAATGCTGGTATTCATTTAATTCCAGCTGCATTTAATTACCATGTGAAATTCAAACACATGTCTCTAGATCAGTGATCCAGAACTTTGGCTTGTTAGACCAGTAATATAACACCATACCACCAAAATAATCACCATACCATTGAAGGAAAACCAAAGACAAAATGTGTAAACACAGAAACACACTGCATTTCAGCCAAGGCATTTTAGTCCATTTCTAGAACATGTTTCCATCAAATCCAATAAACTTAGTTTGGGGAAGTGGGTGTCAAATCATTACAGCCTGTTTATTACTACCAACAGTGATGAATTCCTAGATTGCTTCATCTTCAAGTTCATTGTTCAGAAACCTAATACAAATTGCCTGCACCATCCTGTTCATCTGGGCATGAAGCCACTGCTTAAAGTGTTACAATAGATCATAATCATCATTGCCCTTATGTCAAATGGCTTCTCCTGCAGTGTAACGTTTGTAAATTATATTCATCTTTCCACATATCTCTGTATGAAACATGTTCCCTAATTTTTCTCCACAGCTGCTCAGTTGCCTGAGTCAATACCTGGTAAAACCCCACAGACTTCAGAAGTTCAAAGGTTCATTTACTATCAAAGTATATAACTCTGAAATTCTTCTTCTCTGGGTAGCCATGAAACCAAGAAAGAAAAGAGAGGCAGCACGGTCATCAACCCCCAAATCTCCCCTCTTGGCACAAAAAAATGAACAAAAATTGAATAGGCACATCGACCCTCCCAAATCTCTCCTCCGCACAAAAAAATGATAAAAACGGAACAGGCATATCAACCCTCAAATCCCTCTCCCTGCTCAAAAATTTGAGAAAGATTGGGTGAAATGCACAAAATATATAAAAGTTTAAGACTGAAAGAAAGTCTATAGTCCAAGTCTACATCCAAATTGCAGAAAACCTGGGGAGCACTCTCCGTGCCCAGCAACAGACCTTTGCCTCTCTGGTAGCCGGCGCTCTCCCTCCGCACTCGCCCCGATGCTTCAATCTCCCACATCGCTTTAATTGGCGAAATGGAGTCAAACATCAAACATCCTGCAGCCTGCCCGCCACAAGGTTCTGTCTCCCAGAATCCTCTCAGAGATTGCAGAGCACTGAAGCACTCAACTGATCTCCAAGCTTCCACATGTGCCTCAACGTTTCAGTCTCCTTTGCTGCTTTAATCGTCGAACAATGAAAGCTTTATTTGGTGAAATGGAGTCAGACATCGGCTCACGCCCCATCCACAGTCTGCCCACCATGAGGTTTGCACATGTTGCTTCTACCTCTCGGAGTCTGAAGAGCACTGAAACACCCAAACGATCTCTAAACATCAAATCACAGGCTCCAACACAAAAAGCAAATGTAAAAGACATTAAAAAAGTGAAATATATGGTTCCATGATCTATCCAGAAGATGTCGACCAAAGGAGTGTTATACGCAGATGCCATCTTGACAGGAAAACTTCATAAAAGATACCCTTCAACAGAAGATGCAATGACTACTTCTAATAGATACCCATGCTTTTCCTGAATAGAATCATTTCACATTTTCTGGATCATAGCAAAGGGAAAGGTATTTGAGCGACAAATACTCCATTTTGTGATATCCAGATCTTATTAGGGCTCAAGAGTGAACCCTTGACTTATTTGCAATGGAGTAAATGCATTCACCTGGAGTTAATCAGAAGTAAAAACAGAATGCTAGAAATACCTGGTAGGTTAGGCAACAGTTGTGGAAAGCAAACCAGAGTTCACACTTTCGGTTTGTGACCTTGTGTCAGAATTGATCCCATTTTAGATTTTTCCCACCCGAGACTGTGGGCTTTTCATAGAAACCATAGAAACTACAGCATAGAAACAGGCCTTTTGGCTCTTCTTGGCTGTGCCGAACCATTTTCTGCCTAGTTCCACTGACCTGCACACGGACCATATCCCTCCATACACCTCCATACACCTCACATCCATGTATCTGTCCAATTTATTCTTAAATGTTAAAAAAGAACCCGCATTTACCACCTCGTCTGGCAGCTCATTCCATACTCCCACCACTCTCTGTGTGAAGAAGCCCCCGCTAATGTTCCCTTTAAACTTTTCCCCCCTCACCCTAAACCCATGTCCTCTGTTTTTTTTCTCCCCTTGCCTCAGTGGAAAAAGCCTGCTTGCATTCACTCTATCCATACCCATCATAATTTTATATACCTCCATCAAATCTCCCCTCATTCTTCTCCGCTCCAGGGAATAAAGTCCCAACCTATTCAACCTTTCTCTGTAACTGAGTTTCTCAAGTCCCGGCAACATCCTTGTAAACCTTCTCTGCACTCTTTCAACCTTATTTATATCCTTCCTGTAATTTGGTGACCAAAACTGAACACAATACTCCAGATCCGGCCTCACCAATGCCTTATACAACCTCATCATAACATTCCAGCTCTTATACTCAATACTTTGATTAATAAAGGCCAATGTACCAAAAGCTCTCTTTACGACCCTATCTACCTCTGACGCCACTTTTAGGGAATTTTGTATCTGTATTCCCAGATCCCTCTGTTCCACTGCACTCCTCAGTGCCTTACCATTAACCCTGTATGTTCTACGTTGGTTTGTCCTTCCAACGTGCAATACCTCACACTTGTCAGTATTAAACTCCATCTGCCATTTTTCAGCCCATTTTTCCAGCTGGTCCAAGTCCCTCTGCAGGCTCTGAAAACCTTCCTCACTGTCTACTAACCTCTAATCTTTGTATCATCAGCAAACTTGCTGATCCAATTTACCACATTATCATCCAGATCATTGATATAGATAACAAATAACAATGGACCCAGCACTGCTCCCTGTGGCACACCACTAGTCACAGGCCTCCACTCAGAGAAGCAATTCTCTACCACCACTCTCTGGCTTCTTCCATCAAGCCAAAGTCTAATCCAGTTTACCACCTCTCCATGTATACCTAGCGACTGAATTTTCCTAACTAACCTCCCATGCGGGACCTTGTCAAAGGCCTTACTGAAGTCCATGTAGACAATATCCACTGCCTTCCCTTCATCCACTTTCCAGGTAACCTCCTCGAAAAACTCCAATAGATTGGTCAAACATGACCTACCACGCACAAAGCCATGTTGACTCTCCCTAGTAAGTCCCTGTCTATCCAAATGCTTGTAGATTCTGTCTCTTAGTACTCCCTCCAATAACTTACCTACTACCGACGTTAAACTTACTGGCCTATAATTTCCCGGATTACTTTTCGATCCTTTTTTAAACAATGGAACAACATGAGCTACTCTCCAATCCTCCGGCACCTCACCTGTAGACAGCGACATTTTAAATATTTCTGCCAGGACCCCTGTAATTTCAACATTAGTCTCCTTCAAGGTCCGATTTATCCACTTTAATTTTCCTCAAGACAGCAAGGACCTCCTCCTTTTCGATCTGTACAATTTCCATGATCTCACTATACTTGTTTCCCTTAATTCCATAGACTTCATGCCAATTTCCTTAGTAAACACAGACGCAAAAAACCTATTTAAGATCTCCCCCATTTCCTTTGGTTCCGCACATAGCTGACCCCTCTGATCTTCAAGAGGACCAATTTTATCCCTTACAATCCTTTTGCTCTTAATATACTTGTAAAAGCTCTTTGGATTATCCTTCACTTTGACTGCCAAGGCAACCTCATGTCTTCTTTTAGCCCTCCTGATTTCTTTCTTAAGTATTTTCTTGCACTTCTTATACTCCTCAAGCACCTTAATTACTCCCTGCCTCCTATACACGTCATACAACTCCCTCTTCTTCTTTATCAGAGTTGCAATGTCCCTTGAGAACCAAGGTTCCTTATTCCTATTCACCTTGCCTTTAATCCTGACAGGAACATACAAATGCTGCACTCTCAAAATTTCTGCTTTGAAGGCTTCCCACCTACTGATCACATCCATGCCAGAGAAAACCTGTCCCAATCCACGCTTTTTAGATCCTTTCTCATTTCTTCAAATTTGGCCTTCTTCCAGTTAAGAACCTCAACCCTAGGACCAGATCTATCCTTGTCCATGATCAAGTTGAAACTAATGGTGTTATGATCACTGGAACCAAAGTGCTCCCCTACACAGACTTCTGTCACTTGTCCTAACTCGTTTCCTAACAGGAGATCCAATATTGCATCCCCTCTAGTTGGTCCCTCTATATATTGATTTAGAAAACTTTCCTGAACACATTTTACAAACTCTAAACCATCTAGACCCCTAACAGTATGGGAGACCCAATCAATATATGGAAGATTAAAATCCCCTACCACCACAGCTTTATGTTTCCTGCAGTTGCCTGCTATCTCTCTGCAGATTTGCACTTCCAATTCTCTTTGACTATTGGGTGGTCTGTAATGCAATCCCACTAATGTGGCCATACCTTTCCTGTTTCTCAGCTCCACCCACAAGGACTCAGTAGACAAGCCCTCTAATCTGTCCTGCCTGAGCACTGCTGTAATATTTTCCCTAACAAGCAATGCCACTCCCCCACCTTTCATTCCTCTGCCTCGATCACCTCTGAAACATCAGAACCCTGGAATATTAAGCTGCCAGTCCTGCCCCTCCTGTAGCCAAGTTTCACTAATTGCTACAAAGTCATAATTCCACGTGTCAATCCACGCCCTCAACCCATCCGCCTTCCCTGCAATACTCCTAGCATTGAAATATATACACCTCAGAAGATTTTTACCACCACTCACAACCTTTCTATTAGTGGATTTGCTTGAACTTTTAACATCATTTATTTTCACCCCAGCCACATTGTCAGCTCTGGTACTGTGGTTCCCATCCCCCTGCAAATCTAGTTTAAAGCCCCCCCAATAGCATTAACAAACCTCCCTGAAAGGATATTGGTCCCCCTGTAGTTCAAGTGTAACCCGTCTCTCTTGTACAGGTCCCACCTGCCCCAGGAGAGGTCCCAATTATCCTGAAATCTGAAACCCTACCCCCTACACCAGTTCACTCTACTCCCTTGGTGAAGTGAACACCCAGTCACAATCTAAAATAATGCAAGTGATGGAGAGAAGAAAAAAGTGAATGTCTCAGGTCATCATCCTTTCACAATGACTTCCGGTGTTGTGATTCACGTGGGATTTCAGGTATGAATTAATTTATTTATTTATTGAGATGCAGCGTGGAATAAACCCTTCCAGCCCTTCGAGCCGTGCCGCTCAGCAGTCCTCCAATTTAATCTTAACCTCATCACGGTACAATTTACAATGACCAATGAACCTAATAACTGGTAGGTCTTTGGACTGTGGGAGAAACTGGAGCCCCTGGAGAAAACCTGTGCAGTCACGGGGAAAACATACAAACTGCTTACAGGCAGTGCTGGAAATTGAACCCTGGTCTCCTGTACTGTAAAACATTGTGCTGACCACTACACTACTGCGCCACACTTCAGAGTACTTGAAACGAATGATCAGAGTCTAAATCAGGTTTATTATCTCTGAATTGAATTGAATTGAATTGACATTATTTCTTACATCCTTCACGTACACGAGGAGCAAAAATCTTTACGTTATGTCTCCATCTAAATGTGCAATGTGCAATCATAGTAATTTATAATAAATAGAACAGTCAACGTAATACAGAGTACACTCAAGTCAGCGTGAGTTCATGAGTCTGATGGTCTGGTGGAAGAAGCTGTCCCGGAATCTGTTGGTCCTGGCTTTTATGCTGCGGTACTGCTTCCCGGATGGTAGCAGCTGGAATAGATTGGGGTTGGGATGGCTCAGGTCTCCAATGATCCTATGGGCCCTTTTTACACACCTGTCCTTGAAAATGTCCAGAATCATGGGAAATCCTGCATCGTGTCGATAGTCAGAGGCTTTTCCCCAGAGCTGAAATGGCTAGCAAGAGAGGGCGTAGTTTTAAAGTGCTTGGAAGTAAGTACAGAAGAGATGTCAGGGGTAAGGTTTTTACGCAGAGAGTGGTGAGAGTGTGGAATGGGCTGCCGGCGGAAACGATAGGGTCTTTTAAGAGACTGCTTGGTAAGTACATGGAGCTTAGAAAAATGGAGGGCTATTGGTAAGCCTAGGTAGTTTTAGGGTAAGGACATGTTTGGCACAGCTTTGTGGGCCGAAGGGCCTGTATTGAGCTGTAGGTTTTCTCTATATTCTATATATACAGATGCGGTGGGCTGTCTGCACCACTCTCGGCAGAGTACTGCGATTAAAGGAGGTACAGTTCCCATACCAAGCAGCGATGCAGTCAGTCAGGTTGCTCTCAATTGTGGCCCTGTAGAAAGTCCTTAGAATTTGGGGGCCCATACCAAACTTCCTCAACCGTCGGAGGTGAAAGAGACGCTGTTGTGCCTTTTTCACCACACAGCTGGTATGTACAGACCACGTGAGGTCCTCGGTGATGTGGATGCTGAGGAACTTGAAGCTGTTTACCCTCTCAACCCCAGATGCATTGATATCAATAGGGGTTAGCCCACCTCCATTCCTCCTATAATCCACAACCAGGGACATTGAAGGGGAGGTTGTTTTCTTGACACCACTGTGTCGGAGAGATGATTTCTTCCTTGTAGGCCACCTCGTTATTGTTTGAGATAAGGCCAATCAATGTAGTGTCATCAGCAAATTTAATTAGCAGATTGGAGCTGTGGGTGGCGATACAGTCATGGGTATACAAGGAGTAAAGGAGGGGACTCAGTATGCAGCCCTGAGGGGCTCCTGTATTGAGAATCAGAGGGTTGGAGGTGAGGGAGCCCACTCCTACAACCTGCTGATGATCTGTCTTACATGAAGTAAAATATGTTGTTTTGCCAATCTACCTCACCCTCTGTACGCCTCCGCATTGCCATTTGAGATCTTACCATGTTATCTGCAAATTTATAAATACTTCAGACTTAAGCTCAAAATAACAGTACACCATGTGAAATATCAAGTTTAATTATTTATGGATACCTCTCTGAATTATATTAATTTTCTCTTCATTAATTGCTTTGGGTGCTTATTTGATCTCCTTCTTCATTAACAACGTAGCAGGAATTAATTTTGCTTTTCAGATGGGATTCTGACGTTTGAAAAGTGAGGCTGTGCAGCCAAGTGGTAGCCACATATTAAATTGGAAAGGAACTGAATATACTTTAACTTCTTACGTGTAATGTTTGATTCCTTGCACGCACCCACAAATAATGGAGCACTGAGTGAATTACTGGGTAACAAAACCCAGAAAAGTAGAGTTAGTCTGAAGAAAGGAACGTCCAAGAAGATATAGCTCCCTTCCTTTCAGAAAAATAAAATTGTCAGGAAATTGAGGACAAAGTACAGGTCGTGGAATTGTTCAATTGCATGTTCAGGGAGCGAGCTTTTGCAGAGTTCTTTACTCCAGCTGAACGACTTGATATGAGCACCGTTGGCTTCAGTGGCCTTTTCTTTTAGGGAACCCTGACAAATGAATGGCATCCAGAGATTCCTTGTGACAAAAAAGATGCATTGTGTGCCTATAGATTGCTTGAAACCTATTAACAGGAGCTGATGGTACAAGATTAGCTGTCTGAAAACAAAACTTGCTGAGCTGTGATTGATTGTATTAATGGTGGAAACCCTGTGAAAGATTAGAGTCCACACGTGGCTTTGTGTGCAGTGCATACAGATCCATTTTCTGAAAATGAATGTAGCACAGCTTTACATTTGAAGCTGGTGACCTTTTTCGTGTTTTGTTCCCAGACAAAAAAATTGTTTCCCTTTCTAAATGGCATTTGTCATTCCATGAAAAATGAAATTATTGTGTATTAGATATGAAGGCATTGTTTGGAAAACTAGCTCAGTTATCTATTTCTTGATGCTTTCAGTATAAGAAACTATGCCATAATCACTGGATGTATTCATGTACAAGAGCAATTTTGTTTGAATTATTCATTCTCATTATGGGTAGAGAAATTGAAGATGAATTTTATTTGCAGTGTTTTTGCAGATTTCCTTGGTTCTAAGCTTGTTTCCTTTGATGATGAGAGCGTGTTTCCCAGGGAAGTGTTACAGTCAAACAGGGGATCAACTCTGCATTAATGGACAGTGCAGAAGGACATCCTGAGAGTGTAGTTCTAAGCTGGATGGAACTCTAAAATGGGAATCTTGCACTGAACAGCATATTACAGATGGATCTAAGTGATCTCTGAGATCAAAATTCTGCAGCCCTGCCACATCTGGTTGTGAATGGAAAGTACAATTTACTTTAAGTTATGGGAGGATGTTTTACTATAACATGAGCAACACACACAAAATGCTGGAGGAACTCAGCAAGTCAGGTAGCATCATAAACAGTCAATGTTTCAGGCTGAGACCCTTCATCGATTCTTGGAATGCTCTTATGAGGTTTTAAATCTGCTGGCTTGTAGACCCAGTGACAGGACATTGGAACATGTGAAGCTTACATGTTCTACCTTGTGACCATGTGGCTTTGCTCTGGATATTCTGATTTTCTCCCACATTCCAATGGTATGTGGGTCGGTGGATTAATTGGCCACTGTAAATTAACCCTAGTGTGTAGGCATGAGGTAGAATCTGGAGGGAGCTGATGAGATGAGAATGTGGAGAGAGTTTAAAAAATAGATTAAATATTCAGTGAAGAATCGGTGGTAGATGGCTGGTACAAACTCGATGAACTTAAGAGCTTGTTTGCGTTTTCTGAGTAATTCTTGTTCTGATGCTTAAATCAGTGGATGTTTGAATTATTTTAAAGTGGACTTTAGATACTCGAAATGCAGATAGTCAGCTGGGTGGTTAGAAAAGCAACAGAAAAAAAAATATAAGAAAAGAGGAAAGCACACAAAATGCTGAAGGAACTCAGCAACATCTACAAAATCTCTTGTGTCTCCACTAAAAGAAGAGAGTAAGAGCAGCAGTAGGTCACTCAACCTTCAAGTCTGCTCCGCCCTTCAATATGATTGTGACTGATCTGTCCCAGGCTTCAAGTCCTCTTCTGAATCTGTTCTTTGTTGTCCTCAATTCCCATCTTCAAAAACTACTATTAAACTTCCTCCTTATGTGGCTCCAATGATGCAGCCTCTTAGAGCCTTCTGGTGAAGAGAATTTCAGAGATTCACTAATCTCTACACTGTAGGAGGCCTAAACAGAGCAACATAACTTTTGAAACCCCCTTTTACAGGGCAACTCTACAGACTTGGCTTGTCAGCCCCTCGCTAACAGGTACCGGACCCAATGATGAGAAAACCA
The DNA here is from genome assembly GCF_030028105.1 of Mobula birostris. Taxonomy (NCBI): domain Eukaryota; kingdom Metazoa; phylum Chordata; class Chondrichthyes; order Myliobatiformes; family Myliobatidae; genus Mobula; species Mobula birostris. The sequence goes on along the minus strand of NC_092391.1, from coordinate 30,993,335 downwards.
CTTTTCCCAGGCTCCGTAAGTCTAGGGTAGATATGACTTGAGTCCCACCGAACGCGGGAGGTTGGGACGTCTCGCCCACCCAAATCCCGGCCTGTGTGAACACTGTGTAAGTACTGCCCCCGTGCAGTTAGCTGTCGGCAAGGAATAACAGCTTGTACACACCCTGTTAGCTTTATTGAACAGTTAGTAGAAAAAAGAAAAAGGAAAAAAATTAAAAGGCTCCATTTGTTAACCCAGTCCAAATGCGCACATAATTTGTTGCCTTTAACTTGTGCTGGACTGTTGGTCTATGTGAAAGCACACAACACCTTCCAAATATTGCTTGAAATCCATCTCAAGCAAATGGGGTCTCCCACGGGAGTATTGGTCCTTCTTCCTTGAAGCCATTCATCTGCACAAAGCACCTTGTGCAGCAGGGACGGCATCCTCAGCCATCTTCCCTCCTGCTCCCGCCAAAAAGACCTCCACCCACACCAGTGTCCGTCACAAAAACCTCTCCGCCCACCATTCTTTAGAACCTTCTCCCAATTCCACCATCCTGATTGACTGAGACAACATTCCTAAGTTGAACATCAAAGCCCCTTGTCTTAGCTCAAACCCAAGCAAACTGAAAGCAGAACAGACTGTCCTTAGAGAACTGCTAAAATGAAATACCTACAACATAGCACTAAAAACCATAACCAAGTCATTGCACTTTCTTATGTGATCTGTACTTATGACACCAAAACTAAAACAATTGAAAAGGAAAGAAAACAGGACCTGGAATTCACTGACTGGAGGAGTGTTGAAAACATAATCAATCAGTATGCTCAAAAGTGAATCAAAGAAATAAACAAGGGAGAATAGTTTATGGGCTATGGAAAGAAAGCTTGGTAATGGTTCAGAACAGATGACCCTACCAAGGTCCAGAACCAAAATCAGAATTAGTTTTAATATCACTAGTATACATCATGAAATTTGTTGTTTTCTGACAGCAGTACATTCCAATACATGATAAAAAAAATATACATTACAATAAGTATATATAAAAATAAATTAAATAAGTAGCATAAAAGAGAGGAAAGAGAAAAAGTGAGGTATATTCAATGATTCAATGTCCATTCAGAAATCTGATGGCACAGGGGGAGAAGCTGCATCTTCAGGCTCTTGTTCCTCCTCCTCAATGATAGCAATGAGAAGAGAGCATGATCTGGGAGAGGGGAGTCCTTAATCATGGCTTCCACCATTTTGAGGTATCACCATTTGAATGTGACCTAGATGATGGGAAGGCTAGTGCCTATGATGGGGCTGGCTGAATTTACATTTTTTCCACTTTTTCCAAACCTGTGCAGTGACCTCTTCATACCAGAGAGTGATGCAGCTCATTATAATGCACTCCATGGTACATTTGTAGAAATTTGCAGGAGTCTTTGGTGTCATACCAACTCTCCTCAACCAACTGATGAAATAGAGCTGCTGTCATGCCTTCTTTGTAATTGCATCTATATATTGGGCCCAGGATAGAACTTCACAGATGTCGACACCCAGGAACTTGAAACTACTCACTTTTTCTACTGATTTTCCCTCAATTAGGAATGCTTTCTGATCCCTCAACTTCCCCTTCCTGAAGTCGACAATCAATTCCTTGGTTTTACTGATGTTGAGTGCAAGGTTGGTTTTGTGACACCACTCAACCAGCTGATTTATCTCATTTCTGTATGCCTCTGTGTCACGATCTGAAATTCTGCGAACAATAGTTGTGTTGGCAGCATATTAGTAATGGTGTCTGAACTGTGCATAGCCAACCCATTCATGGGTGTAGAGAGATTGGAGCAGTGGACTTAGCATGCATCTTCGAGGTGTGCCAGTGTTCATTGTCAGCAAGGAGGAGATGTTATTTCTGATCTGTGCAGACTGTGGTCTCCTGGTGAGAAAGTCCAAGTATCCAGTTGCAAAGGGGAGCACAGAGATTGTTGATTAGAATTGAGGTAAGATTGTGCTGAATGCTGAGCTGTAACCAATAAACAGCAGCCTGACATAGGTATTACTATTTTCCAGGTGAATGAAGGCCAAGTGGAGAGCTAATGAGATTGTAGCTACTGTAGACCCAGTGAGGTTGCATCCACTGTACACCTATTGTGGCCATAGGTAAATTGCAGTGAATCCAGGTCTTTACTCAGGCAGGAGTTGATTCTAGTCATGACTGAACTCTCAAAATACTTCATCACAGTAGATATGTGTGCCACTGGGTGATGGTCATTAAGATAGCTCACCCTACTCTTCTTTGACATTGGTATGATTGCCACCCTTTTGAAGCCCTTCCATCTGCAGCAGTAAGAGATTGAAGATGTCCTTGAACACTCCCACCAGTTGCTTGGCTCAGATTTTCAGAGCCCTGTCAGATAGACCATCTGGGCCTGGTTCGCCTTCTTGAAAGCTGTTCTGATGTTGGCCTCCATGACAGAGAACACTGGGTCATCAGATGCTGCAGGGATTCGCACATGTGTAGTGGTATTCTCTGTTCCAAAGTGTGCATAAAAGTTATTGAGTTCATTTGGGAGTGAAGCATCACAGCCATTCATGGTGTTATGTTTCAACATGTCACGGCTTGCAAAGCCCACCAGAGACGATGTGCATCAGATTCTGTCCCTAGTTTCAATTGGAAGTGTTTTTTCATTCTTAACGTAGCCTTCCATAGGTCATCCTGGACCTTGTATAGTTCTGGATTACTAGTATAGAATACTACAAACCTAGTCCTCAGCAGTCTATGAAACTCCTGGTTCATCCTGGTTTCAGTATGCAGGTACGATCTTGAAGACACACACGCATCCATACAGGTGCTGATGAAGTTCGTGACAACAATAGCGTATTCATTCAAAGATGGATCCCTGACTATTGTCCAGACTACTGACTCAAAGCAGTCCTGTAACCACTCCTCTGCGTCCCTTGACCGTTCCTTCTTGGTCCTCGCCACTGGTGTTGTGGTCTTCATTCTATGCCTATACATTGATAGTAGAAGTACAGCCAGGTGATCGGACTTTCCAAAGTGTGAGTATAGGATGGCATGGAAAGTGATTTTGATGGTTGTATAGCATTGGTCAAGTGTGTTGGTTCCTCTGGTTCTACAGGTGATATTTTGGTGGTAGTTTTCAGGGACTTCTTCAAGCTGGTTTTGTTGAAATGATAGAGAATGCATCAGGGTGTGCTGTTTCATGTCTGCTGATCATGGTGCTCAGCTCCTCCAATGCCTGCCTGACACTGGCATGAAGTGGAGTATAAAATGGTCAACACCTGACTGCTAGATGTTCCAGGTCAGATGAGCAGGAATGAGACAGAACTGTAAAATTTGTGCACTATGATGAGTTAATTATGAAGCATACGCTCCCTCCTCTACCTTTAGAAGACTCAAATGACTCACCTTGGCAAAGAATGGTTAAGCCATTGGGCTGCAGTGCTGCATCCAAAATGGCAAGGCAATAGCCATGTTTCCTTGAAGCAAGGCACACAGTAGTCCCTGATATTCCTCTGGTACAGCAATCTTGCTCTGATGTCCTCAATTTTATTTTCCTGAGGCTGTACATTCACTAGTAGGAGAGTTGGGAATAAGGTCTAAGGCCTCGGCATTTCAATCGTACCTGTAGACTGGTGTACCGTCCCCACTTATGTTTTCTTAAAGGGGGAACAGCACTCATAACCTGAGTCTGCCATCCAGGGTTCATCAAATTGGAGTATCAATAGATTTTTTTAAACATCTTAAAAGAATGCTGCTTACTGAAGGGCTCATGGCTGTGACTGTGGATCTCAGCTGTAGTAATCCTAAACGGGAATATTTTACGATTCCCATCGGAGTTGCGTGTATTGGTGCCATCAGTAGGATTTCCTTCTGTATTGGAAAAATTATAATCTGTTGATGGAACATTACAGAGCAAAAAGGGGGTATGTTCCAAAGAGACAGAAGGGGAAAATAAAATAAATCATAAAAGCATGTTAAATTAATCCAATTAACAGCGATAATTAACAGCGATAATGGAGCAACTAACAAGTGTTTTATAATATGGGCAAGGTGAAATAAGATGAGATAGAACAAGCGACAGTTCTTGTGATTAGAGCATGTTTTTCACACTGGTAAATACTGCCTGGCTTCAGCTATGATAAATCACCATTGCGAAATAGCCTATGATGACTTTTACCAGAGAGGCTTAAACAGGATAAATCGACCCTTCAGTAAAATATTGTTGGGCTACCGGGATTTATTGGTCTGTGTCCCAGCGAAAGCCAGCAATTTCATTGGCTAAGGGAGAGAAGATGGCAGAAGGTTTTATAAGACCCAACAAAAATCAGATCACAGGGAAATATTGTACAATGACAGTTGTATTTATAGAGTGGCTATAATGTGCCAAAGTACAGAAGACCCATCAAAACAAAGTCTGTACTTCTTGGAGAATTACTATAACAAATGGCCAGGGAGATAGATTTTAAGTGGCATGTGAAAAGGAGAATGATGGAAAAGATAGTTGCAAAGAAAATCAAATTCTGCAGATTTGGCATGATCCCATTGACCCTCACTTACTTTTATAAATGCATCATAAAAAGCATCATGTCTAGATATGTCACAGCTTGGTATGACATCTCCTCTGCAGAGAGTTGTGAACAAGCTCAGCACAACATGGAAACCAGCTTCCTCTCCATTCACTCTGTGTATACTTCTCACTGCCTCAGTAAGGCAGCCAATATAATCAAATAACCTGAGCACCTCAGGCATTCACTGATCTCCCCTCTCCCATCGGGCAGAAGATAGAAAAGCCTGAAAACATGTACCAGGCTCAAGGACAACTTCTGTCCTGCTGTTATAAAACGGCCTTGTACAATAAGATAGACTCTTGACCTCACAATCTAATGCGGCGCGACCTTGCACCTTATTGGCTGCCCGCATTGTACTTTCTCTGTAACATCAACACTTTATTTTGCATTCTCTTGTTGCATTTCCTCTGCACTACAACGTGATCTGTACAGATGGCATGAAAACACTTTTTTTACTGCACCTCAATAATAAACCAGTTTATCAATTTACCAGATGATGTAAAAAGCAGAAATAAAATCCCTAATCTAGTGAGGATTCAGAGCCCAGGCAGCATCTACGGAAAGGGAAACAGTTGATGTTTCACATCCAGGACCCTTCATCCCAGTTGGGAAAGAGAGAAAACAGGTTAGATATAGGTAACAGAGATTGTGAGAGAGGGATGGATAGAACAAAAGGGATGTTGCTGATAAGATGAGACCAGATGATTTAATGTAGCAGTTAAGTCACAGTTGAGATCGGGATAAGCTCTTTTGCTTATGTTACCTCCCCCCACCTCCTCAGCTACCTAAAGCTAACTTGTTTTTCCTCTTCACAATTTCTGATGAGCCCACTGCAGACCTGAAATGGTAACAGTTTCTCTTTCCAGAGGTTTGCCACAGAATCATTTTCTACCTAACAGTACTCGTTCAGTGCATCCACAAATCAAAATACTGAGGGTGATTAAATGCCAAAGCTAAGTACTGAGACAGTACTTGGCGGAGGAGGGAGAATTGTGGCAAGGGAAAACGAGATAATGTTTCTAGAGAATGATCTATTTTAGATGTATTGCAGATGGAACAGGTTTTAAGTAAACACAGATGTAGGGGGAAAGGCCATTTAATGCTGCTAGTAGCTATCATTTTGCTTTGCATTTCTGTTGAACCATCTGTTAATTTCAAAGAGGCACTATTGCTACTGTTTACATTATTACAAATAGTTCACTGGAAGCACTTGGAAACAGAAATGCAAAGGAATCAAACACTAGTCACCAGCTGCATCTTCAACTTCAATCCATTAAGGTGCACAGAATATAACCAGTAATTAATGATAATGATTCCACCGTAAAACCCATTCGGAAATCAAATGATTTCGTGAATTGTCTGTAGTCAAGAGATTGCTTGATCCCTTTTACTTGGCTCCAAAGAAGCCTTTTGTTTAAGATATGTGAAGAATATCAGGAGTACTGGGCCCAAAGATTATCTCAGTCCTTAGTAACACCAAGGTAATGCACAAAGGCTTTGGTTTTAAATTAATAAAGATCAAATTCAACTTTGCAGAAAAAGCAAATAGAAGGTGATGATGGAAATCAGAAATAAATACAGATGCTTAGGATTTAAAGTGAGAACGTAATAGGAGGAACATTTGATGTGTCAGGTCCGAAACCCTGAGATGCAGCATCTGTGAAAGGGGAGCAGTTAAAACATTAATTCCATAGGTATTGCCTGACCTGCTGAATTTTACCAGCATTTTCAGATTTATTACTCTCATAAGTATAATTATTTCCATTGATGCCAATAACTTGTTTCAAAACTGCTTTGCTTCATCCTTTCTCTTCCAAATTCTTTTCCTGAATAATTCCCTGGGTCTACTTTACAACTGAAAAAAAACATTCTTGATGAAAATTCTCTTTGTGGTGATTACTTGAAAACAAACTGTAAGTCCCTGAAAGTCTAAGTGAGGGAGTATCGCATTATATGACAAGCTTCCAACTAACTGAATTCCAAGTCGAAAAAGTATGTTTAATCCTTTATGACAAACCAATACTAAAAACAATCGATTCTTCCATAATTGATGCAAAGCAAAGACGAGCGATCAAAGGCGAGCATAATTGGATCAAATTCAAACAAGGACGAGTGGGCAACAAAAAATACACACTCCCTACATGACCCCTCTCTATGCTGTCATGCAAGTCAACAGGTCACTATATTCATTTATTTCTACTGCCACCCAAACCCACTTGACAAATTACCTTAACCAAGAGTGAGGATATGCAACAGAAATACAATACAGACAGATAATAAATAGATACAAGGCTCCCACATCTTTAATGAATCATTAAATGACCAGTTAACATACAACAAGAATTGGTGTCCGTTTTTCAATTTTGCGAAACACTAAAGCATGTTTTTTTATGTTAACGCAGTTGATTAAATGAAAATAAACTTAGTCATCATCATATTTCAGACTAAGTATATTTGTGGATTCTTCATTTGGAATATTCTGTTTTCCTACCTTTCCTTTGCATACATGCATGAACAATCTCTCATAAGTCAAACCCTCTGGGATGATTGTTATTTCTCTGTTTTCATTCCTGTTTCCCTCTTAGACGTTTTGAACTACATGTTTCCCCCTGCACAGCTCTTAATCCTCCTTTCTGAGTCTAGAATCAGTTTGTGGTGATTTTTGTCTCGGCCTTGTAAATAATTGAATCCTTTGGAAATTAAAAAAAAAATGAAAGATGTATATAACAGCTCTTTATTGTCCCATTTACTCTATCAGCAAAGGGTAAAATTCTCTCCAGTAGCCTTTTGAAGATGCCCATTCCTAACATTGTCATTTGCTCTTTCTTGAAATTGTTCCATTGCTCATCTCTATCAGAAGGCATTCATCTCCTTAATCAGATCCCTGTTGGTCCCTGAGGACCTTGCTATCAAAATCTGTGGAGGATTGTAAACAGCTATTTGAACAGGCACATAAAATTTATCTCATCAAGACTTTTGTTGTGTGAAATTGATTTTGTTGACACCTGTGATGAAGACATAATGGATTGTTGGAACAAGACCTGGTGTCAATTAACATTGATTAGTCTATTTCTGGGGAGCAGTCAAGGCAGGCTAAAATATGAGAGCAGTAGCAACTCCAACCTTGTTGGTCATTGGTAATCCCTGGTTACCTTAAATTAGTTCTCTTTTCTAATAATTTTGGTGAGGGTGTCAGTTGAGGTCTCACTGAATGGACCCATAAACTGCCTCCTAGTGCCCTTGAGATAATTGTAACACTCTATTTTGGCAGTTCATTGATCAGGTCATACTTGTAACTTAGTTCAGTGGATACATCACAGAACCTTAAAAAAATCAATTGTATGTCCCCAGTAGATCTTTCACATGCTGTATTATGTGCCAGATATGGAGGAAAGCATTAGCACAGAACTTCAGTGGTGTTCAATTCCCAGTTGGACTGTTAGCTGATGTGTGAATGACAATCTAAACTAGTGAGACAGTGCCCCAAGCTAACTATATTTAAGCAGTAATAAATGTGTTATACATTAGTGTTCAGCAATCCATGAAGTGATTAGAACTGGCAGGAGGTTAAGTCATGCAGGCAGAATGTATTCCTGAAATACATTATAAATACTTTTTAAACACATTTCAGTTTCCTTGCTCAACAAAATATATGGATTGTGGAAGCTAGTGAATCTCCATTCATGGGTAAAACTTGAAGCATCACCAACTAATGTCTGCTGGGATCTTTGTTAGCTCAACAGCTTTCTGACAGGTATGGATGGTGCACATTTAGTGATAATTTGAGAGGAAGTTCCTGCTAGTTTGTTGGCATTATGAGATGTTTTGAGCTGGAGGTTTCAAATGGTTGATAGCAATCTTTAAAAGGCAGAAGTGTAAGATTCCACTGATTTTTCCTGTTAGGAGGAATCCTACAGACAAGCTCTAGTTTCATATTGACCTGTTTAGGCCATCTGCACAAATTGGTCCTCTATTTTAATTTTGAAATTTAATTAGCTCACAGGTCTTGATCCAGCAGTGTCAAAGACAACCAGCTGTAGGTGTTCATTTGGTGACAGAATTAGTAGAGCTGCTGCCTCAACACTTCCAGAGACCAGGTTTGATTCTGGCCTGTGGTGCTACCTCTCTGGAGTTTGCAAGTTTTCCTTGTGATCCACAGGTTTCCTCAAGTACTTTGGTTATCTCCCACATCGCAAAGATGTGCAGGCCGGTAAGTTAATTGGCCACTGTAGATTGCACCTGTTTATCAGGATGGGAAGGTGGAGGGGGAGAAGGAGGAGAGGGTGATGAAAATGTGGAGAAGAATAAAAAGTGGAGTTGATGTTCTATTAGTGTAAATGGTGAATGAGTGATGGTCATCATGTGTTTGGGCTGAAGGACTTGTTTCTTCCCGTATTTCTTTATGACTCTATTTAAGGCAGAGGTTCTCTGTTAAACCTATGGATAGTCCAGATACCTTAGAAACATTCTACAGTACCATATATTTGTCTTAGTAGGTACTACATCTACAATATGTGAAAATGAGTTCTGTGATCCATGAAAGTGATTTTGATTCACAGATAACCCTCGAGAATCAAATATAAAAATGTTTTTCATGATATGACTTGGATGCCATCAAGTTTATGAATTTTAAAATACAGCATATACTGTATATAGTTCAGGATATTTGATATTACCACATTCATATTTCAGCCTGCCATTAAGTTGGGCATTGTCAAAGTAATTGCAAAATGTAGACAACCTCATTTTAAGAAATGCTCACTCCTGACTTTAAAAATGGAATCTGTTCACATATAGATGGCAGTTGCCTGCTGCAGTGGAAATGAGAGGAGCGGCTTGGTAGCGTAGTAGTTAGCACAATGGTTTACAGTACCTGTGACCTGGGTTCAATACCCACTGCTGCTTGTAAGGTGTTTGTACTTTCTCCCCTGAGACCACATGGGTTTTCTCCATCCAAAGACATACAGGTCAGTAGGTTGGTTAATTGGTCATTGTAAATCATCCTGTGATAAGGCTAGGATAAAACCAGGACATCGCTGAGCGGTGTGGCTCGAAGGGACTGAAGCGCTAATTCTGCATTGTATCTCAGTAAATATAAAAAGAGAGAATGAAGGGGAAAGGGAAGAGAATTGAAAAGGTAGTGGGGGAAACAATATTCTCTTGTTCTCTCCAGGTGATTCCCACCACACTTTTGAACCATGTGATTTGCTCTGCGCCATGGATGACGACAAGCCACGCGATCGTTGTGTCCTGCGCTGAGGCACACGATGCAGAGATGCTGTGATCTGTGTCAGTGCTGTCTGTTGTGAGAAGATTTGTATATAAACATAAATGTAGAGATTTTAGTACCAATAACAATAATATTCCAATGGCTATTATTCAGAGGCAATTCTCAACTTGCTGCAGTGTTTACTTATAGATTTCCTGTAAGTAAGATGCAAAGGTTGTCTTTTGATCCAGGTTCTGTCAGTAAGGACATAATGAGCGCTACACATGCTGTTGACATCATCACAGCCATGAATGGTCACAAGGAAATTACATCATTCTCGCGTGACTTATGCAAGAAATGCCCAATACAACTCCTGGATGGAGAGACATTAAGAAAGAATGGCCGCGGCTCTTCATATGCACCTTAAAACTTGGAGCAAACACAAGTTCAAGTTTATTGTCATTCAACCATATGCATCTATGCTGCCAAACGAAACAATGTTCCTGCGAAGCAAGGTACAAAACCCTGCACATATAACTTACACGCATAATACATTAAGTAATATTATGACAAATAAATAAACAAATACTAAAGTGCATATATTATACAAGTTGAAAAGTAAACAGTATAATGCTACTGGCACTTCATATGTGATGAGACCTTGTTGGTGGCTGGGAGAGCCTTATGGCCTGAGGGAAGAGGATGTTTCTTATCCTAACAGCTCTTTTCCTAATGCTACAGTACCTCCTGCCTGATGCTAGGGAGTGAGAGAGATTTTTTGACAGATGGGAGGAATCACTGACAATGATAAGAGCCCTGCATATGCAGTGCTGCTGATAAGTATCTCTGATGGGTGAGGCAGAGACCACAATGATCCTCTCGGCATCCCTCACAATCCTTCGTAGGGATTTGTGATCAGATGCCTTGCAATTCCCGTACCAGGTGTAGCTGCAGCTGGTCAGGACAGTCTTGATGGTGCTCCTGTAAAAATTGGTTAAAGTCATGTGGGAGGATCCTCACTCACTTCAATCTCCTCAGGAAGTGCTGTGCTTTCTTGACCAAAAAGGCAGTATTGAGGGACCAGGTGAGATCATCCTTTCTGTGCACTCCCGTGTTTATGAATGCACATATTAAAATATATGTAGCCAAATCATGAGAACTGGAGCTGGTTCTTCTTTTTTAGACACCCGTTAGTCCCGTGAGACCATGGATTTGCTCCTTGGAAGGTTTCCAGGACGCAGGCCTGGGCAAGGTTGTATGGAAGACCAGCAGTTGCCCATGCTGCAAGTGTCCCCTCTCCATGCCACCGACATTGTCCGGGGGAAGGGCATGGTTAACCAAGCATTAATGGAATTAATTAATTATTGGGCAGTACCATTGAACACGCAAAGGGTCGCCATTTATTGGTAGACCTATGGTGTGCAATGACCTGTAATATCCTAATCTACCACTTTGGTGAGATGATGGAGCATATTTTCATATTAAGCCAGTTTATTACAATAAGTACAGAAGTGTTGAATGAAGGCCAAGGAAAATTATCAAGATTGGTACTAAATTTAAGACTAATGAGCTGCTAGCTGAAAGCTTAGAATCTCCATCTGCTCTCTTTTGGGAAAAGAAATGGAGATTTCCTTACTGAAGACAAATATGGGTCCTGATGAAAACATACACAAACTGAAGGCAGAACATGGCTACAGTACTATGCAAAACTCTAAGGCACATGTACTGTATGTAACTAGGGTGCATAAGACTTTTGCACAGTACTGGATTAATTTTATGCATTGCACTGCACTGCTGCCTTAAAAAAATACAAATTTCATGACCTATGTGAGTAATGATAAACCTAATTCTGATATGGGTCTCTGTTGTGGACTGAGAGTGAGAAGGGTGCAGTGAGAAGGGAATCGTGGTTGGGAAAACGGGAAGGGAAAGGGGAGAGAGTAGGAAGCAGCAGAGAGACATTCTGTAATGACCGATAATCCAGTTGTTTGGAATCAAATTACCTTACCTGATGTCTCAGGGCTGGGTGTGTCTGCACCCCCACCACCCTCCACCCCGGCACTCCTCTGCCACCTGTCCGAAACTTCCACATCATTGGGAATGGCAGCACTCAACATTTGCCATTCCATATATCCTTTATTTCTGCCAGATTTACAAACTTGCACTCCTCCATGTTGACAAATATCTTAGGCAGTGCAAGTGTCTTAGGCAGCCTAGCAATATATATACCTAAGACTTTTGTACAGAACTGTACTTAAAACTCCGCAACATGGAAAAAGTCAACAGATTCGTGGTTTAGTTAGGAAGGATTTAGAAAGGACATTGATCTGCTGTAGATCACAGCAAAAGGGAAGTGCAGGTGCTGGGAATCTGAAATAAAACTCACTCTGACAAAGTGTCCTCGATCTGAAACTTTAACTGTTCTGTTTCCACATGTGCTGCCTAACCTTATGAGTGTTACCAGCATTTTATCTTTTTATTTCAAAACAGCAAATTTTCATGACATATTGTGCAGGTTGTATTTTTGTACTATTGTCAGGCTATTTTTTTTAAAAACCTGAATGGTAAATCGGCCATTATTATGATGATTCACCGAATCAGATTTTATGTAGGATGATCTAGTAGCAGCAGAAAGCTTCATGAGGCCTTAGGCATGACAGCTAAATGGCGCAAGGGAAGAACTTAATTGTTCACAGGGAAGAACTTCAGTTAACTAAATCGATTCATTTCTTTAAGTTTAATTGGAATTTGCTTGATTTCAATTTCTGTAACACTGATATAATGCTAGCAGCCTCATTTTGTTTCAGCAGCTGTTCCACCCATAGCTGTAATAGTTTCACATTCAGAAGGAAGTGACTGAAGCCAAGGCATCTATTGGATTTGTGATTTTTATTTAAACCCAAGCATTAGCACTAACTAAACTGACATTGTTTTCTTTCTTTTTTGAACACTGTCATTAGATTGACACTATTATTTTCATACTGTTGACATTGAAATTCGTGGTTGTCTTTCCACTCTGTTGCCTAAGGAAAGGGAAGTAAGAAATAGCAAGAATTTAATTTGATTTATACTGAAACTGTTTTGAGTCCAAAGTTAGAAATGCTAACTGCTCAGAGCCATGATCTAAGATGTGGTGATTTTGAAGAATGTGGATGGGCAGTGGAGAAAATCTGCTAATTTTGTTTCCATGGTTCTGACTCAGCTTTTAGTCTGCTTATAAACATTTGTTTGTTGTTCACTGTCAAACTTTGGATCCATTCACATTTCCAAGTGTGTTGGATTACATTCCTGCTATTAAAAACAGGGGAAACACCAGCTATAAGTCCTATATGTCCATTGATTAGTTAGTTACTTAAATTATGTTTGTGTTGTACCCATCAGAATCATTAAAATTAACACTAAGAGAGTCATGGAATCACAGAGCTTTACAGCACAAAAACAGGCCCTTCAGCCATTCACATCCTCACCAACCTTTCTGCCCACATGCACTAATCCTACTTGCCTGCATTAGAACAGCATCCTACTGTGCATTACGTACTTAAGTGTCTGTCCAAATACCTCTTAGACATAGTAATTGTATCAGATTCTAACATCTCCTCACATTCTAGATATTAATTACTCACTATGTAACAACAACCTACCTCTCACTTTAAAACTTTCTTAATGTCCCTATAGTATGAAAAGGATTTGACTGTCCACCCCGTCCCTGCTTCTCGTGATCCTGACGACTCATATCACTCCTCAAATTCCTTGTTGCAGAGAAAACAAGTGCAGGCAATCTAACCTCTCCCTAACATTTCTGCTACATGTTCACATCTATTGAAGTTGAGAATATGGGGCTTCATGTGTTCCTTGTTTACTACAATCCTCTGTTATCTCAATTTTTTTTTGCCATCAACAAATGACTGCTTTATTTTTTCTTCTTCAGTCTTGTTGGTGCCATTACTCTTCGTGTTCAGACCAGTTTTATCATTGTATAAATGAAAATGGTTTTAATATAATTGAAATGATTTCATGTTGTGTTATCGAAGGTTATTTTGTCGGTGAATGTACTTCATATGTCCATTTTTCCAGCGTTATTCATCGGGGCAGACATTTCTCCTCTCTTCCGCTCTGAGCTTCAGAAATGTGGTTCCATTGAAGCCTAAAGAATTGAATTTCGGTGGCAGGGTTTCCTGTGTATCCATTGTTACTTTGTGCATTTACCAAATGCAGTAGAGAAAAACTCTCCACCCTTTTGTCATGATATAGACTCTGAATTTTTTGCAGCAATCCTTAGATTGATCATTGAGCACATCACTTGTCAGACACTGCACCACTTTCCATTAAAAACCTTGGAAGGTGTTTCACACACGCAAAATTCTGGAGGAACTTGGCAGGTCAGGCTCTCTCCATGTAGAGGAATAAACAGTCAAAGTTTGAGGCTGAGACCCTTCAGGACTGGAAAGGAAGGGAGGAAGAAGCCAGAATAAGAAGGTAGGGGAGGGGAAGGTGTACAAGCTGACATGTGATAGGTGACACCACGTGCGGGTGAAGGTCGGTGGGTGGGGAAAGTGAGAAGCTGGGAGGAGATAGGCAGAGGAGCTGAAGGACTGAGGAAGAAGGAATCTGATAGGAGAGGACAGTAGACTACAGGAGAAAGAGAAGGAGGAGGGCACCACAGGAAGGTGATGGGCAGGTGAAGAAAAGGGGTACGAGGGAAGCCAGAATGGTGTTGCCACTTCTCATGATATTCCCCGTTGCAACTACTCATTATTTGAGGGAACTGTTTTCTTTGACTCACCTTCAGCAGTTATTCCAAGCAGACCACAACCACGGGTTTTTTTCCACACGATGCTGCCAGCGCTTCCACTCTGCTGTGGTACAGATTTTTCATGGTTACCCACTGCTTTATAAAAGCAGTTGCAGATGAGACTGTCCCCACAAAGTCATAGAGTCTTCCCTAACCAGAAGCCTTGGATGAACCATGAGATCCACAATCTCCTGAGTACCAGATCAAAGGCATTCAAGACTGGGGACCAAGAAAATTACAGGAGGTCCAGGTATGATTTCTGGAAAGCTATCTCACAGGTGAAGTGGCAATTCTGGACTATGCAAATCAATGAAGGATGCTCAACAGTAGTGATGCGGCTTGAATGCTATCACCTTCTTAGGAGTTTATGAAAGTTTGGCATGACATCTAAAACTTTGACAAACTTCTATAGATGTGCAGTGAACTCTATATTGATTGGCTACATCACAGTCTGGTATGGAAACACCAATGCCTTGAATGGAAAATCGTACAAAAGTAGTGGATAAGGCCCAGTCCATCACAGGTAAAGTACCCCCCCTGCCCCCCACCACTGAGCCCATCTACATGGAGCATTGTTGTAGGAAAGCAACATCGACCATCAGGGACGCCCACGACCCTGGCGATAATTTCTTCTCACTCCTGCCATCAGGACGAAGATACAGGACCCTCAGTACTCATGCTATCAGGTTCAGGAACAGTTATTATCTCTCAGCCATCAGGTTCATGAATCTGATAACTTCACTCGCCCCATCACTGAATTATTCCCACAACCTATGGACTCACTTTCAAGAACTCTTCATCTCATATTCTCATTATATATTGCTTATTTATTTATCATTATTATTTCTTTCTTTTTTGTACTTGCAGAGTTTGTTTGCTTTTGCACACCAGTTGAACAGCCAACTTGGTGCAGACTTTCACTCCTTTATGACGTTTGTTATTCTAATTACAGATTTATTGTGTATGCCCTCAAGGAAATGAATAGTAGGATTGTATACGGTGACACATATGTACTTTGATAATAAATTTACTTTGAACTTTGCATTAACAGATGACATTTTTCCTGTAACAAGGATGTAATGCCAACACCTTCCAAGCCAAGTTCCCTACTTTGCACCTTATTGTTTTCTGATGTGCCAGTTATGATTTGGAATTTCTGATAATAATGAATATAAAATTACACCAGACTAGATTTACTGGTAAATATCATATGTTGATGAGGTGCACATCGCTTATGTGAATTAGCAGAGATCGTAATTTAACTATAATATCTTTTTTTGTATCTTCATTTGCTAGTCAGAAATGCATTATCGACACATTTGGATTTATAAATATCCACATGAGTCTGATAGTCAATTCTGTGTTCTTCTATTTGTGCTTAAATATATTAACATCATTGCATTGGTAATGCACTAGATGGGGATTACAATGATTAAAAAGAATTTAATGGGACCAGCATGAGTTAAATGTACATATGATTTCAGTATCTATTACTGTATAAGTAACTTCACTGACATCTGTGTTTCTGGATATTATAGTTAATTACCCTCCTTGAAATTGTAATGTAGTGCTAATACAATATTTGAAAATCTTAGTTCCTGTTAAATATGCCAAGCTTTATTTTTATTCTCCTCATTGGTTATGCAAATAAGCAACCTATCCAAGTATTTGCTCTCTAATCAGATTATAATTGATGACTTCCTGCGTCAGAGCTGAACAAACTCATCTAAATCTTGATCCAGTGCTTAGTACTCTTCATTTGACATGAGTGCCCACACTCTGGAAAGGGAATAATGTCAACCAGGTTTCCTTTTCAGAATTGCTCACCACTAAGTTGCTCTTTTGAACAGTACTAGTGTGCAGCCATTAACTTAAGGAGACTAACACAAGAGCTGTGCTAAATACTGGCACCGAGAAGGTTCTGACACTGTGTAACAAGGTAACGAGGGTGTTGGCAGCTCAGATCCCTGATACCTCTTTAGTTACTGGCTGCCCTCTAGCACTCTCAAGAAAAGCAATTAAGTTTTGCATATGATCAACCCTTGTTTATTGAATTAAGTTCCTAACTGGAGAAAACTTTGGTTAGGCCACATGTGGAATAATGCATGTCCCACTACAGGAAGGATGATTAGATGGGTTTTGCTTGGTTTAGAGGATATTAATTATAAGGAAAGTTTGGACAAACTTGTGTTGTTTTCTCTGAAGTATCAGAGGCTAAGGGGAACCCGGATAGAAGCTTATAAAATTATGAGAGGCATAGATAGTGTAGACAGCTGGAAGCTTTTTCCCAGTATAGAAATGTTGAGAACAGAAAAGCATAATTTTAAGTTGCGAAGGGGGAAATTTATAAGGCATGTGTGGAAAAAGTTCTAAACACAGAGTTTTGGTTGCTAGGGGTTGTAGTGGGAACAGATCTGTTAGTGGCATTCAGTTCAATTTGACATCATGGTCAGCATGGACATTGTGGGCCCAAGGGTCTGTCTAGTTTTGCACTGTTCTGTTTTCCATTTAAAAACTTCAATGTGGAATGTTCAACTGGGTCAGGGTTCGGAGGGTTAATAGTGGAATGACAATCATTCTCCAAAGCAAGATAACTGTGCTCAGGTTTCCTGTTACACAATACTTATTATTAACTTCAGAAAACGCAGGACTTTCTATCAAAATATGAAGTCCTGTTTGAAAATTGAGGCCATTTGTTTGGAGTAAACATATTTTAAAAATGCCACATTTAACCTTGCTGACAATACCGTTGTTATCAGGAGCGAGACTGAAAATCCGGCTGAATGTGCCACTCACGTTCTCAATATTTATTTATTCTTTTTGTATTTGCATAACTTGTTGTCTTTTGCACATTGTTTTTGTCCATCTTTGTGTGCAGGTTTTCATTGATTCTGTTGTGTTTCTTTATATTTACTGTGAATGCCTGCAAGGAAAGAAATCTCAGGCTAGGATATGGTGTCATATATGTACTTGGTTAATAAATTTACTTTGAACTTTGATAGAGGTAGACGTGGTAAATGTAGTTTGATGAGGAAAGCAAGCCTGGCAGATACAATGGTGTAAGGAGAAACATTTTCACACTGTAAATGGTTCAGGTCTGGAATGTTAGGGAGAGTAATAAAAGTACATTCAATTGCTATTTTCAAAAGGTTCTGAGAAGTAATTTGTATCTGTGGGGAGAGTGTAAGAAAGCTGGAATGGGATGCACTCTCAATGGGCTGGTACCGATATAGTTGACTGCATACTCTCCAATCCCGGAATCCATGTCCTTTATCATCCCTCTAGTGAATGATCATCTACTTTCACTGCAGGCTCCAACCAAGGTTCAGTGGAAACGCTCTCACCTGCGAGTCAGAAGAATGGAAATTCTGAGCCCCGTCTCTAAGCTGACAGAAGTGCTTTTGTTTTGACAGATTAAACTGAGATCTCTTCTACTATCTCTGATGAATATTGAAGGCACTGTTTTTAGGAGCAGTGTTGCAGTTAAGTATTTGTCCTTCAACTAACAGCAGAGGAACAAGTGATATCTTTATTTTACTACCATTTGTGAGTCTGAGCTGTGAGTGATTTTGTTGCTCTATGTCTCACATTATAATCATGATCAATAGACAGATGGCAGGAAAATTAACTGTGACAACACCCAAGAAAAATCATCTGCAAAGCTCTTTTTTCACATTGTCATAATTGTTTATCCCCCCCCCGCCTCACTTCCAGTTCAAATGAATTGTGCTCATAGAGAAGTACAGCACAGAAACAACTTTGTCCATGCCAAACCATTTCAACAGCCTATGCCCGTTGTCCTGCACCAGGTCCATCCCCCTACCATCCGTATCCAAACATCTCTTAAATGTTGAAGTCAAGCTCCCATGCACCACTTGTGCTGGTGCCTCATTCCACATTCCTATGACCCTTTGAAAGAGGAAGTTTCCCCTCATGTTCCCCTTAAACTTTTCACATTTCACTCTTAACCCGTGACCTCTGGTTGTAGTCCCACCCAACCTCAGTAGAAAAAGCTTGTTTGCATTTACCTATCAATATCCCTCATAAAAAAAACTAGGTAATAATAGAGATTTAGAAAATTATAAGGCTAGCAGGAAGGAGCTTAAGAAAGAAATTAGGAGAGCCAGAAGGGGCCATGAGAAGGCCCTGGTGGACAGGATTAAAGAAAACCCCAAGATATTCTACAAGTATGTGAAGAGCAAGAGGATAAGATATGAGAGAACATGACCAATCAAGTGTGACAGTGGAAAAGTGTGTATGGAACTGGAGGAGATAGCAGAGGTACTTAATGGATACTTTGCTTCAGTATTCACCATGGAAGAGGACCTTGGCGATGGTAGGGATGACTTACAGTGGACTGAAAATCTTGAGCATATAGACATTAAGAAAGAGGATGCTTTTGGAAAACATCAAGTTGGATAAGTCACTGGGACTGGATGAGATGTACCCCAGGCTACTGTGGGAGGCGAGGGAGGAGATTGCTGAGCCTCTGGCAATGATCTTTGCATCATCAATGGGGACGGGACAGGACCCAGAGGATTGGAGGATTGCAGATGTTGTTCCCTTATTCAAGAAAGGGAGTAAAGATAGCTCAGGAAATTATAGACCAGTGAGTTTTACTTCAGTGGTTGGTAAGTTGATGAAGAAGATCTTGAGAGGCAGGATTTATGAACATTTGGAAAGACATAATATGATTAGGAATAGTCAGCATGACATTGTCAAAGGCAAGTTGTGCCTTACGAGCCTGATTGAATTTTTTGAGGATGTGACGAAACACATTGATGAAGGTAGAGCAGTAGATGTAGCGTATATGGATTTCAGCAAGGCACTTGATAAGGTGCACAATTCAAGGCTTATTGAGAAAGTAAGGAGGCATGGAATCCAAGAGGACCTTGCTTTGTGGATCCAGAATTGGCTTGCCCACAGAAGGCAAAGAGTGGTTGTAGATGGGTCACATTCTGCATGGAGGTCAGTGACCAGTGGTGTGCATCAGGGATCTGTTCTGAGACCCCTTCTCTTTGTGATTTTTATAAATGACCTGGATGAGGAAGTGCAGGGATGGGTTAGTAAATTTTCTGATGACACAAAGGTTGGGGGTGTTCTGGATAGTGTGGAGGGCTGTCAGAGGTTACAGCGGGACATCAATAGGATGCAAAACTAGGCTGAGAAGTGGCAGATGGAGTTCAACCCAGATAAGTGTGAGGAAGTTCATTTTGGTAGGTCAAATATGATGGCAGAATATAGTATTAATGGTAAGACTCCTGGCAGTGTGGAGGATCAGAGGGATCTTGGGGTCCTTGTCCATAGGACACTCAAAGCTGCTGCGCAGGTTGACTCTGTGATTAAGAAGTCAATGCATACAGTGCATTGGCCTTCATCAGCCAAGAGCCAAGAGGTAATGTTACAGCTGTCTAGAACCCTGGTCAGACCTCACTTGGAGTACTGTGTTCAGTTCTGGTCACCTCACTACAGGAAGGATGTGGAAACTATAGGATGGGTGCAGAGGAGATTTACAAGGATGTTGCCTGGATTGGGGAGCATGCCTTATGAGAACAGGTTGAGTGAACTCGGCCTTTTCTCCTTGGAGTGACAGAGGATGAGAGGTGCCCTGATAGAGGTGTAGAAGATGATGAGAGACATTGATCGTGTGGATAGTCAGAGGCTTTTTTCCAGAGCTGAAATGGCTAACATGAGAGGGCACAGTTTTAAGGTGCTTGGAAGTAGGTACAGAGGGGATGTCAGAGGTAAGTTTTTTTTTTACGCAGAGAGTGGTGAGTGCATGGAATGGGCTGCTGGCAACTGTGGTGGAGGCAGATACAACAGGGTCTTTTAAGAGGCTCCTAGATAGGTACATGGAGCTTAGAATAATAGAGGGCTACGGATAACCCCAGGTAATTTCTAAAGTAAGTTCACATTTGGGACAGTATTGTGGGCCGTAGGGCCTGTATTGTGCTGTATGTTTCTATGTATTTCTATTATCTTTATACCTCTATCAAAACTCCTCTCAATCTTCTCTGTTCCAAAGAATAAAGTCCTAACCTATTCAATCTTTCCTTATAACTCAGGTTTTCCAGCCCTGGCAACATCCTTGTAAATGTTCTCTGTACTCTTTCAGCCTTATTTACATCTTTCCTCTAGGTAGATGACCAAAACTGCACACATTATTCCAAATTATACCTCCCCTATGACACATCATGAAAACAGGCCCTTCAGCCTACTACTACTACGTTGACTCAGGCCTAGGGGGCCGGCATCAGGCACAAGACCACACTAACCATTAACTACCCATTTTATCAATCCTACCTTTGATAATATCCCACATTTTATCAATCTAATTTATTTGTTCTCCCCAGATTCTCATTAGTACAGCCCTGATTCTACTGCTTACCTACACACTAGCCAACTTAGAGTAACCAATTAACCTACCAACCCACACATCACCGGGATTTGGGAAAAACAGTGTAGCCCAGTGGAAACCACTTTGAAATGGGGAGACTTGTAAACTGTGTAGACAGTATCTGAGGTCAGAATAGAACTTAGGTCTCTGTTTCTGAGGCATGGGATCAATCCTGACTTCTATGAGCTGCTGTGTTAAAGTGCTTCTCAGGAAGTGGAGTTGACATGCATGTAAGTCTTGCACCGCCAGAAGGAATCACTGAATACAAATGGTCCAACCTCTGTATAGCAGAGGCAGTAATCGCACTTGCTCTATTATTACGGATATGTTATCTGATATTAGATCGACTACCTTGTCTGCTCAGTAAAAGCCTTCAAGGCAGAACTTTCCATGCAAAACAGAATCACGGCACTTGCCGGTCCTAGCCAACAGGATAACTCATCCTAAAGGAATCTTTGTAAAATATTCCTAAAGCATATACTGAATAATTAGGAATTTCCATTCAATTCAATGTATCTATAGATGGTTTGGGCTTAGAACCAGAATACTGGAATATTTGGGGAAGTAAAGTGAAACAAACTGAGGAAAATAGAGGGAAAAGTGACAGATAAAATGTAAAGTGGCAACCGAGCCCCAACTAAATTAGCAAAAGTGTTGGCTGAGCAGGAATGAGCTGCATCCGAGTAGGAAAAGAAGGGGAAGTAATGGACAAGAATCCAAGAAAGGATGACATCTGGATAAAAGGCAGGAAGAGTCAAAGAGAATTGAGAGTAGAATTTTGAAAGGAACTGAAAAGAACTATGAGTTGTGACATTTAAAGGTAGAGCAAGGACAAGAAGGAGGGAATATGTGAGATGTAGATAGGGAAAAATTACAAAAGAAATGGATGATAAAATGTATGTCGAGTCAAAGTCATGTAAGGTTGGTGGGATTGTAGATAGTGCAGAAAATTGCCAAAGGATACAGTGGGATATAAATCAATTATAGATATGTTTAGAGAAATAGCAAATGGAGTTTAATCCAGAAATGCTTTAGGAGTTACGCTCCGGGAGATCAGATGTAAAGGGAAGGTACAGTTAATGGCAAGACCCTTATCAGTATGTAGAGGGGGGCTTTGGAGACCATGCCTATAGTTCCCTGAAAGTGGTCTCACAATTTGATAAGATGGTACATATTATATACTTAACTTCATTAGTTGACAGTTTAGTTTAAGACTCAGGTAGTTATGTTGCAGCTTTATAAAAATCTGGATAGGCTGCATTTGGGGTATTACAGTCAATTCTGGTCATCTCTTTATAGGAAGGATGTGGAGACTATGAGAAGTACTCAGAAGAGCTTTACCAGGATGTTGCCTAGATTAGAGGGCAAACACTACAAGGAGAGGATGGACAAACAGAGAGCAGCAGAGTTTGAGGGGAGATCTGGCAAAAGTTTATAACGTTATGAGAGGCACAGATAAGATAGTTAGTCAGAATCTTTTTCATGGTGGAAATATCAAATACTAAAGGACGTGCATTTAAGGTGAAAAGGTGCAAGTTTAAAGGAGATACATGGACAAAATGTGTATATGTGGAAAAGATAAAGTCAGATATGTCAAGTATTACAGTGGAGTAAAGGGAATTGTGGAGGCATGAGGAAGAAGCTGACAAAGGAAGGGGACACTAGAGGCAACCATGAGAGACAAGGGAAGTGAAAGCTAGCCAAAGAGAGGTTATATAATATAGCAAAAATTAGTGGAAAGTTGGAGGGTTGGGAAGATTTTAGAAACCAACAGAAAGCAACTAAAAATACCAGAAGGAAAGAAAAGATTAAATATGAAGTTAGGCTAGCAAAAATATCAAAGAGGATGCCAAAAGTTTTTTTCAGAAATATAAAGAGTAAAGGAGAAGTGAGAGTGGATATTGGACTGCTGGAAAATGGTGCTGGAGAAGTAGTAATGGGGGACAAGCAAATGACAGATGTATTTATTAAGTATTTTGCATCAGTCTTCACTGTGGAAGACACTGGTAGTATGCCAGAAATTCTAGAGTGCCAGGGGGAAGATGTGAGTGTAGTTGCCATTACTAAAGAGAAGGTGGTTGTGAAGCTGAAAGGTCTGAACGTAGAAAAATCAACTGGACCAGATGAATGACACCCGGGATTCTGAAGGTGATAGCTGAAGAGATCTAGTGGAAGCATTATTAATGATCTTTCAAGAATCACTAGTTGCTGGACTGGTTCCACAAGAGTGGATGATTGCAAATGATACTTCACTCTTTAAGAAGAGAGGGAGGCAGGAGAAAGAAAATTACAGACCAATTAGCCTGACTTCAGTGGTTGGGAAGATTTTGGAGTCCATTATCAAGGATGAGGTTTTGGGATACTTGGAGGTGCGTGGTAAAGTAGGCCAAAGTCAGTTTTCTTAAGGGGAAATGTTGTCTCACAAATCTTTTGGAATTCTTTGAGGAAATAACAGGCAGAATAGACAAAGGAGAGTCAGTGGATGTTGTTTACTTGGATTTTCAGAAGACCTTCATTAAAGTACTGCACCTGAGTGTGCTTAACAAGATAGGAGCCTATAACATAGATTATAGAAAGATGCTAGCATGAGTGGCTAATGGCAGGATACAAAGTGGGGATGGAATAAATAGGGCATATTCTGATTTGCTGCCAGTGACAAATGATGTATCGTAGGGTCAGATTTGGGACTACTTCTTTTCACTTTATATGTCAATGATATAGATGACGGAATTGATGGCTTTGTGGCCAACTTTGCAGACAATACAAAGATAGGTGGAGGGGCAGGCAGTGCTGAGGAAGTTGGGAGTCTGCAGAAGGATTTGGACAAATTAGGACAATGGGCAAAGAAGTGATAGATGGAATATAATGTAAGGAAGTGTGGTCATGCACTTGGGTCAAAGAAATAAAGGCATAGACTATTTTCTAAATGGGGATAAAGTTCAATAATTAGAGTTGCAAAGAGACTTGTGACCCCCTTGTGCAAGATTTCCTACAATTTAACTTGGAGATTGAACCTGTGATAAGAAAGGCAAATGCAAGTTTAACATACATTTCAAGAGGGTTAGAATACAAGAGCAAGGAGGTGATGCTGAGAATTTATAAGGAATTAGTCAAACTGCACTTGGGGTATTGTGAGCACTTCTGGGCCCCTTATCTAAGAAAAGATGTGTTGGCATTGGAGAGAGGCCAGAGGAACTTCATGGGAATGATTCTTGGAATGAAAGAGTTTACATAGAAGGAGTGTTAGATGGTCTTGGGCCTTTGTTCACTGAAGTTTATAAGAATGAGGTATGATCTCTTTGAAACCTATTGAATATTGGAAGTCCTAGACAAAGTAGATATGGAGAAGATGTTTCCTATAGTGGGTGAGTCTAGAACCAGTGAGCACAGCCTCAGAATAGAGGGATGGCCACTTAGAACAGAGATGAGAAGGAATTTCTGTAGCCAGAGGGTGGTGAATGTGTGGAATTCATTGCCATGGATGGCTGTGGAGGCCAAGTCATTGAGTATTTTTAAAACAGAGGTAGATAGGTTCCTGGTTAGTCAGTGTGTCAAAAGCTATGAGGAGAAGGAAGAAGAATGGGGTTGAGAGGGATAATAAATCATGGTGCAGAAGGCTCAATGGGCTGAGTGGCGTAATTCTGCTCCTATGTCTTATGGTCTGCTGGTCTAAATAATTTTACAGGGAGAGTGGTAGATGTATGGCTGTCAGAGTAGTGATAGAAGCAGATATGTTACTGAATTTCACGAGGTTATTAAATAGACATCTGAAGATATCCCTGGAGGGATATGGGTCATGTGCAAGCAGAAGAGTCATAGTTTAATCTGCCTTTGTATACTGTGCAGTCATCGTGGCCTGAAGGTCATAAAGTACATAAGAAGTAGAGGCAGAATTAGGCCGGCTGGCCCTTCGAGTCTGCTCTGCTATTCAGTAAGATCATGGCAGATCTGGCCGTGGGCTCTGCTCCACCACCCTGCCTTTTCCCCATAACCTTCAATACCCCTGCAATGCAAAAGCTTCTCTGATTGTGTCTTAAATCTGTTTAATAAGGAAGGCTCTACAGCTTCCCTGGCCAGAGAATTCCCCAGATTTACTATTCTCTGGGCAGAGCAGGTTTTTTTTCCCCTCATTTCTGTTCCTAAATCTGTTCACCCAGATCTTGAGGCTACATCCTCTAGTCTGCTCCCGGGTTGTCCTTTTCTATTTAAATGTGCCCCCACTGGAGAATAGCAACTGCTACTGCTAGTGTTTCAGCTAATCTATTCCTCACCATTCCTGCTTAAAGGAGAGCATCTGCAGCTCCTTAATATGTGTAAATAAAAGAACTGTGTCACTTCTACCTCTGTGTAACAAAAAAGTCAGAAGTGATTTTCTTTGTAGAAGACAGACTAGATAGCAGCGGAAATACAAAAGTGCTGGATCACATTTACCTTGAAGCCTTTGCCAAATACTTCAGTGGTTACCTGCTGGTGAAAAGGTTTAATGTGATGTGAGAAGTATAATTTAGGCTTGCATGTAAAAAAACAAATGATTAAATTTGTTTGGAAGAGGTTTACCGTATTATTGTTCCTTGCAACACATTGCTGGAACGCAGCAGTTTGAAGAACAGTGATTTACTGAGTGATACACAGATGTTGCCTCCTTCCTCTCTGTGCCAATGAACATTTTTAGTATTTTTAGACTAACAATGCATATGCTTGATGTAGAGTCTTTGATTCTCCTGTCCCTGCCTCTTGATTTGTTAGATGGTCTGCACGCTGCTTATGGAGATAAGTTGTTTTGAGAATGATCTGGAGTTTGTAAAGAGCTGACAAGGGTTCATGCATTCCATGAATTGACAATAAACTGGACTGATCTAAGAACACTGAGGCTGTCTACAAGAAGGTTCAGAGCTATCTCTATTTCCTGAAGAGACTGAGGTCCTTTAACATCTGCCAGACGATGCTGAGGATGTTCTACGAGTCTGTGGTGGCCAGTGCTATCATGTTTGCTGTTGTGTGCTGGGGCAGCAGGCTGAGGGTAGCAGACACCAACAGAATCAACAAACTTATTCGTAAGGCCAATGATGTTGTGGGGATGGAACTGGACTGTCTCACGGTGGTGTCTGAAAAGAGGATGTTGTCTAAGTTGCATGCCATCTCGGTCAATGTCTCCCATCCACTACATAATGTACTGGGTGGGCACAGGAGTACATTCAGTCAGAGACTCATTCCTCCAAGATGCAGCACAGAGCATCATAGGATGTCATTTCTGCCTGTGGCCATCAAACTTTACAGTTCCTCCCTTGGAGGATTAGACACCCTGTGCCGATAGGCTGGTCCTGGACTTATTTCATAATTTACTGGCGTAATTTACATATTACTATTTAACTATTTATGGTTCTATGACTATTTATTATGTATGGTGCAACTGTAATGAAAACCAATTTCCCCCTGGGATCAACGAGGTATGACTATGACTATGACTATTCCACAAGGAAAGCAGAGCCGCCTTCTTTGGAATTGTGAAGTCTTCTTCCGATTTTCCTCCATGTTCTATCCAGAAGGTTCAGTATCTCTAGAATGGCTGCTGTAGAATTTGTCTTGTCGAATTGTATGAAGAGGATCAAATTAAAATCTGAATATTGAAGTTCCTACTTCTTTTAAGGTACAAGTCAATGTTCAAGTCGCTAGTCTGTCTGAGTCTTACTGCTACCACTTCAGAAAGCTATGGACCATAGAATTATAGAATCATAGAAAGACGTCCCTGAGGCCGTTGAGCCTAAGCTACATGCTGCAAGACAGCAATGCTGCATGCAGCTAAGCATATATAATACTCACAATGCTCAAAACAAAACATAGTCAAATGTTAAATGGTTTCAGAATATATGTCTCTTGTTGCTTCCACACTCTCAGAAGAATCGTTGAGTTGCAAAGCACGTAAACGAGCCTTTCATCCCAGCACTTCCTCACTGACCCTTTTGCCCAACTGCAGTAATCACAAAAGATTCTGCAGATGCTGGAAGTATTGAGCAAAACACACAAGTTGCTGGAGGAACTCAACAGGTCATGCAGCATATCGAGAAGGGAATAAATAGTCGATACTTCAGGCTGAGATGGTGACTGTTTACTTCCCTCCACAAACTGGCATCAACTGATCAAAGAACATAGAGTATTGCAGCACAATATACTCAGCGAGCCACCACCTCGGACAAATCTTCCCAAGAAAGCAATGTTGTGCGAGGAATGATGTCACCCTCTACATCCCTAATGTTGAAATCTCATTAAGATAACAAGGGTGACTCATGACAGCAAACCATTTTCAGATTGGCATGTTTCCTCCGGAAATGGTTGCAGGAGCAATTAACTCTGATTTAAATTTATTTCTGTTTGCAAAGTGCTAAAAAAAATGCGTGATGAGCAGTTCAGGTTCTCATCATGCAGTTTTATGCATAAATTGTGCTGCCTCTCAGTCTTGTCTGAGGTATGGCAAGAGAACTGAACATTTTGTCAGAAAATTGATTTGATTTAGAGACCAGTAATCTAAATTTGGACTTCTCAAGTAGTGCTTTAGTGGATAATCATTTATAAGTGCTGCTTGTCATCACATTCATTGATGTAGTACTGTCAATTATGGCTTTTAGTGAAGGTCACTGCCGGACTATTATGATAACAGCAAGAGTGGACCCATTTGCTGCTCATGATGTACATCAGATACAGTCAGGATCCATGTATAGTTATCAGCTGAGTCACCAGATTAGATTTAGCTCATTTGGTTCATCCATCCAACCACTTACAGATCTGTAAATATTTTCAAAACTGGTGACTCACCTTCTCCAGGTAACCGTATACCGCAATCTCCCATTCAGTAAAAACACACGGTAGAGTTGTCCTGAACTCAACACATGCTGAACCTCCGCTTTGTCCACCTCAAGCGGGACGTCTAGGTGGCCAAACATTTTAATTCCCATTCCCATTCCCGTTCTGACATGTCGGTCAATGACCTCCTCTTGTGCCAAGATGAGGCCTCCCAAAGGGTGGAAGAGTAACTCGTTATATTCCATCTGGGTAGCCTCCAACTTGATGGCATGAATCGATTTCTCCTCCTGGTAAAAAAAAACTTTACCCCCTCTCCTCTTCCTCTATTCCCCACTCTGATCTTTTACCTCTTCTCACCTGCCTATCACCACCTCCTTCTCCTTCTCCTTCTCCTTCTCCTAGGGTCACTTTCCCTATCACCATCCAACTAGCATCCTTCCCCTTCCCCCCACCATCTTATTCTGGCATTTTCCCCCCTTCCTTCTCGGTCCTGAAGAAGGGTCTCAGCCTGAAACATGAACTGTTTATTCATTTCCATAGAAGCTGCCTGAGTTCCTCCAGCATTTTGTATGTGTTGCTTTGGATTTCCAGCATCTGCAGACTTTCTCATGTTTATTATACATTTCCAAAGATGGCATTCTGTCATGAATCGTGCTAGTTACCCTGATAAAGTTTCCATCTTGTTTGATGCACTTTCTTAGTTTGACCGTAATATCATAACTTGGTTCAGCTCAAGTATTTCTCATGGACTTTAAGGGGAATAAAAAGTGTTTTTTTCCAGATGTAACACACAAATAATGCTAGAGGAACTGAACAGGTCAAGCAGCATCTATAGAGAGGAATAAACAGTCGACATTTCAGATTAAGAGCCTTCATCAGGACTGGAACAGAAGGGGGCAGAAGCCAGAATAAGAAGTCGGAGGAGGGGAAGGAGTACAAGCTGGCAGATAATAGGTGAAACCAGGTGAGGGAGAATGTGGGTGGGGCGGGGGGGGGGGAGATGGGCTGAAGAAGAAGGAATCTAATAGAAGAGAGCAGTAGACCATGGGAGAAGGGGAAGGAGGAGGGGTACCAGAGGGGGGTGATGGGCAGGTGAGGAGAAGAGAAGGGGTAAGAGTGAAACCAGAATGGGGAATGGAAACTGAGAGAAGCAGCAGTGGGGGTAGAAATTATTGGAAGTAAACCTGTAAGTTTTCCAGATGTGTTCCCTACTCTTCAATGTATTGAGCAATGCTCTTCGTAGTGGGACATTAAATTAACTAAATATCTTTTTTTAAACTATGATTCAAAAGGTGAATGAAAAAAAATCAAAGCAAAATCGAATGCTATGGAATCCGAAATAAAGACAGAAAATACTTGATATACCCTGCAGCTTGTGGGGAGAAATATTGAGTTAATGTTCCAAGTTGAAAGATCAAGTTCCAAGTTGTCAGATCAAGTTCAAGTTCAAGTTTAGTTATCATTTCACCCATACGTGAATATCCATGAATACAGTCAGACAAAACACAATCCTTACAGGGTCAAGGTGCAAAGCACTGTACCAACTGTCATACACAACATAAGGTACATGCAGCACATATAAGATAGCAAGTAAACATATAGTCATACAAAATTAAGTATATATATACATACATATTTCTCAAGTCCCTGAGTGACATGTCCTGTAAGTTGATGGTGCATAGGTGTTATCAACAAGACTAAACAATTCTCAGCAGTCTGCAGATGAACAAATCTGCACAAATACAATCCGACTTTTTATTCCATTGATTTAACACTGGACAGCAATACCAACAGCAGGCATCAGCCCCCAGTCCAGCATGGGCATAATGCTACATTGCTTCCAGCGTCTCCTCTCCTGGACTGCTGCAACAGTTAGCTTGAGGCCCATTCCTCACTACAGCCAAAGCCATGTAGCTCCCCCGTCATCTGTCTCACCAATAAGCAAGGGAAACGGACTTGCAGCGTTTTAAATTATCAATGTCCAACAGTGACTGTGATCGCAAGAGAAACATCCAAGAAAATCACTCACAGTTAGACTGCACACTGCACTGACTCTGATGCCTCCCTGTAGTAGGTAATAACGTGGTTTGCAACTAGTCCAGCTCTTATGCCATCAAGCAACTCGTGATGCAGTACGTGGTTCTTATTGCCCAGAATTGTCTTGATGTTTAAAAAAGACAAAAATGCCTTTGGTTGGCCCCCAAGAGGCCACTGCATTCAAACATACCACCATTTTACTTGTAGTATTAACTGATATTTTGTCCATAGGTGTACCCTGACCTGTTGAGTATTGCCAACATTTTCTGTTTTTGTCACTTTTTGTAAATATTTACCAACTGAGGGAGATTTTTATGGAAATGAAGCTGGATGATTCATCAGGCATACTGTCAGCAGGCAGCAACTGTGTATTGAGATTACATTGTTTGACACTGATGTTGTTTCTGAACTTATATTGAAGCTGATCGAGTAATTTCTTGTGACGCACTGAACAAGTACTTATGTGACATTGACATGAAA
The DNA here is from genome assembly GCF_030028105.1 of Mobula birostris. Lineage (NCBI taxonomy): Eukaryota > Metazoa > Chordata > Chondrichthyes > Myliobatiformes > Myliobatidae > Mobula > Mobula birostris. The sequence goes on along the minus strand of NC_092391.1, from coordinate 30,963,062 downwards.
TTTTTTAATTGATTTGTCAGCCTCTTAAATGATCTTTATTATTGAAGTTACGTTAGTAACTCTGTGAATCTTGCACACTGAGATTGAGGTGCTGCGTGTTCCATTCCATGGACATTGTGGTATAGCTTTCTTGCTTCTACACAAAGATATGAGTAAAGACAGTTGTACATTTTAGGAGCAAGAACTGGTAGGAGCTTTTGTAATTGAAATTAAATACTGCAGGGAAGTGAATCACCAGTTTATATATTTCAGGGACAGAAGCTGGTAAAATTCTGTGAAATTCCAGTGCTCTGTTTACTACAGTGATCCATTCTTCCAGGTTTTCAGATGGAATGGCATGACTTTTGCATATTGAACATCACAAGGCTGATAGGGCTTGTATATTTTAATTAGATTTAGGTGATTTTCTACCAAGGGTAATTGAGCTTTCATTCCTTCGCCCATCTCCCCCTCAGAACAAAATGGAAGTGCCATTTTTTTTCCATCTGTGTGATAGATTGAATTAATTTGTCTCTCAATGTTCTTCAGTAGAGTAAATAATGCTGATCTGTTTTCAAAAAGAGTCATGAAACTCAATATGATTCAGTTCCCTCTGGTATTTTTCAATTATAAATGTTCCTCGTAAACTATATTTATTATTTAGATGTTAGTTTTTTCCTTTCAAGTGGCTCATTCTGATGAGGGCTGTTGAAGTTTGACATAAATGTTCTGCTTTAGAATCAGAAAGTGCACAAAGCAGTCAGGACAAGGCCACTCGTAATCATGGTTGATTATTAACTCACCCTTATTTTGCTGCACTGTACCTCACATCCATTGATTCCCTTAATGTTCAGAAATATTTTGATCTCTTTCTTTCTTGAATACACTAAGTGACTGAAACTCCACAGATCTCGTAGATGTTGACTTCCAAAGATTCACAGTCCTCTTGATAAATAGCCTTCCCATCTCCATACTAAATGAACAATCTCTTATTTTAAGGCTGCGCTTCCTGCTTCTAGAGACACCAGTCAGAAAAAGGTCAAAAATGGAGACACAAGGAACTGAAAAATGGTGGAATTTGGAGCAGCAAACAATCAGCTGGTGGGTCGAGCAGCTTTGGTAGGAGGGAGGAAATTCTCAGTGTTTTGGGTTTCATAGAGAGGCCAGCTTGCCTCTCCACTCTCAGTCCTGCTGCAGGGTTTTGACTCAAAGTCGACAATTTCTTTCTTCTTACCAATGCTGCTCAACCTGCTGAGTTCTTCCAGCAGATTGTTGCAAAAGGTGAAGTGGTTTTCCTTCCCCAGATGCTGCTAACCTATTGAGTGTTTCCTGCATTTTATGTTTTTACTGGCACAGAAATCATCCTTGTACTTCAAATACCTATTTAATGTCACCTGACAGTACATCAAACACAAGAAAGTTCTTCTGGAAAATGATGCACCCACACAACAGATATCATACACAGCACATAAACCAAGATATTATACTACAAATAAGTTAATAAAATATAATTCAAAATGCATGTAGTAAAGTGCAGCACAGGTAAACAGTAAACAGGAGAATTAACAGTTTACTGTCCAAGGGATCTCAGTGGTGGCTGGGTATTCGTTACTCTCACAGCCTGAGGGAAGAAGCTGTTAGCCACTCTGGCAGTCCGAGTACTGATTCTCCTGCACCTTCTTCCTGCCAGTAGTGGGTCAAACAGATTATGGAACAGGTGGCAGGGATCCTCAACAATGCTCTTGGCTTTGCATGAGTTTAACCTGGCTAGGGTCCTCCTCACCTCACCTGCGGCCAGGTAGGGTGCCTGTTCCTCAGGAAGAAAGGGGCCTTTCCTCGAGGTCACATCATTCAGTTGGTTAAATCGAGTATAGAAAGTATTCAGCATATCAGGAAGGGAGACGTCACTGTTGATGCCTAGGGTGGACTTGCAATTGGTTATGGTTTGTATACCTTGCCACATATGCCACGTGTCCCTGGCGTCACAAAGGTGTCTGTGCATTTCCTGTGCGTATGTATGCCATGCCTTCCTGATGGCATGGAAGAGCCCAGCTCTTGCTGACCTTAGTGGAATCTTGTCCTCCAATATGAAAGCAATGTCCCAATCCCTAAGCAGTGCATGAAGCTCTGCAGACAGCCATGGTTTCTGATTATCCCTGGCAATGTAGTGTTTAGTATGATAACATCCTCAATACTCTTTCTTATATAGCCAGTCATTGATCCTGCATATTCGTTAAGGTGGATATGATGATCATAGGTAGCTGCCTCTCTAAATATGCCACAGAATGGTATCTACCCCTTCAACCCATATTAGAATGCTTCATGTGTTAATGAGATCACTTCCCATTTTTCTGAGCTCAAGAGAGCACATTGCATTTACATCCATTGTACATGTACAATATCTGTAATTAACTTGGGAGAGCAGGTTTATACAAAATCTTCTAGATATGGTCTCACAGGGCCCAATGTAAGATGTTGTACTTAAATTCACTAGAAATAAAGATTAACATAATATTTATTTATTTATTGACATACAGTGCAGAATAGGCTCTTCCAGCCCTTTGAGCCTTGCTGCCCAGCAATCCCTCAATTTAATCCTAGCTGAATCAAGGGACTATTTACAATGACCAATTGACTTACTAACTGGTATGTCGTTGGACTGTGTGAGGAAACCAGAGCACCCAGAGGAGACCCATGTGGTCACGGGGAGAACTTACAAACTCCTTACAGGCAGCTGTGGGAATTGAACCCAGATCACTATTGCTGTAAATCATTGCGCTAACCACTTTGCTACCATGACACTCAATAATATTTGGCTTGCTATTTTCTTACTCTAATTGCATGTGATTTTAGTGATTCCCATTCAAGATCAGCCAGGTCTTTGTCAACCATTGGAAAAATTAACCATTAATCACTGCATATCCTCATCTTTGCCTTTTGCATGCATTTACTACACAATTAAACTTACCTGCATGCTCATATTTCATTCAAGGTGATTCATACCAAAATCACCTTATCCCTTATTGGTTGTTTTGGGATGCTGATGGATAATTTTGTCTTTGATCTGTAAGAGTTGTTGTTGGTCTTGAATTGAATTTAATCTCTGATGGCAAAAGAACCTTGAGATTTTATTCTTTACACTGTTACGTCCCCCGTAACTGGGTTGCCAAACCAGCAGAAATGGACCACTTAGTTGGAGTCTGGATTACTGGAACTAAGGAAGTTTTATTAAAGAAATAAGTAACACAGTACTCTAATCGTAAGGATATAAATGCAACAGGTTAGCAATGATAAAACACACATGTACACAGAACTAGGATAATAGGAATCAATCAAGCTCTATCGCAGTCTAGGGGTAAAATGATCAGTCTCAAGTGACGCAAAGTTCAGTTCAGCTGAGTACAGTTCGTAGTAATCGCTGTTGTGCCGTTGGAGAGAGAGAGAGAGAGCGAATACAATTTTCGATTCAACAGACCTTTGTTCCCCGCAGTTAGCTTTCAGGCGAGCCCTTTTACTGTCTTCGGAGGTCACCGACTGTGACCCCTCCATTCCGGATACGATCGTTCATCCGCAGTGAAGCCGGCACCCAGGCAAGGGCGGACATACACACCAGGTTCCCACCAATCGTACCTTTTTACCCTGTGCGTCTATGGTTGGTCCCGCGATCAGACCTCCAAACTCCCACCAACTTGTGGGGGCATACCGCACTTCCAGGGTCTCGTTATCTCGTGATTCTCGTGGTGTCTCTCTTGCCTTAGTGAACCTGTTCCTTTTATCCCCCTGCTGGGGTATCGCCTGTCCATCTAACTTCAAACAGTTCAGGTTCAAAGCAACTGGTCTGTCACTACTCAGAGCTATGTCTCTTTTCGTTAATCTCTCTCTTCTCTCATTAACATTTTGAATGCTTCTCCCTTTGTCTCTCTTATCTCTCTCATCAGCATCAATCTTCTGGTAACTTGGTTTTTCGTCACAACACATATTCACTTCCAAATATGTTGGTATGAATGCTCTGAGAATATCCAATAACAAATGTTGCAAAGTAAAGGGAATGCCAGGAGATGTCCTCATAATTCAGCAATGCTGCTTTTTTTATATAGATAACCTGCATTTCAATGTATCAAAAGTTGATTTGAAATTGAAGAATGTTTCCCGTACTTGAGGACTTGCATTACAGGGAAAAGTTGAATAGGTTAAGACTTTATTTCCTGGAGGATACGAGAATGAGGGGAGATTTGATAGAGGTACACAAAATCGTGAAGGGTACTGATCAGTAAACATAAGCAGGCTTTTCCCACTGAGATTTGGTGAGTCTAGAACTAAAGACTAAGGGTGAAAGGTGAAATACATAAGGGGAGCCTGAGGGGGAATTTCTTCATTCATAGGGTGGTGCAAGTGTGGGAAGAGCTGCCAGAGGACGTGATTTGATTTCAACATTTAAGAGGAATTTGGATAAGTACATGGATGGGAGGGGTATGGAGGGTTATGATGCAGCTAGGCAAAATAACAGTTCAGCATGGACTAGATGAGCCAAAGGGCATATTTCTATGCCGTAGTGCTCTTACTAAGATTCTATGAACCTGTTAAGTTCAAACTGAGAGAGGGACAAATTTAGCTGCAATTAAATTGATGTGCTTTCTGTAAATGAACGTGCTTCTTAGGGTCTGCATCATTTCAGACATGTTCTGTCATTCATATTGTCCTTTTAGTTAGTTATTGAGATACAACGTGGAATAAGCCCTACTAGCTCTTGGAGCCTTGCCACCCAGCAACCCCCGATTTAACCCTAGCCTAATCACGGACAAATTTACAATGACCAATTAATCAAGTAATTGGTACATACTAATTGTTAGGTTAATTGGTCATTGTAAATCCATACAGTCACAGGGAGAACGTACAAACTTCTTACAGACAGCGGTGGTAATCACACATGCTGATGAGACTAAGTCTTCCTTCAGTGGCATTGAGATGTCTCATTTGGTGAACACATGCGGGATGTCTAAGTGTAGTTGGTGTATTCCTCGTTCCATAAAGTGCCCCATAACCTTTTAACATGGCCATTTAAACAGTCTGCTTGATCTTCTTGTTCCCAGAGCTGCTTCTCAATTATATTCTAAGATTCAAATCTGTGGTTTATGTTATGGTGTATTTGCAGACTACAGCCAAAGCGTTCCTTAGACATACAATATTTGTTTTCTGCATGGAATATTAGAGATGATTCAGAGATGCAGCATATTAAATACAGAAGGTAAATGCAAATTAATGAATTACAGATGCTGGAAATGAGTTAAAATAAAAAATGCTGGAAACACTCAGGATAGATAAATGTTTCTAATGTTTCAGGCTGAAGATTTTTGAAGGGTCTTGCATCTATAGCAGTATTCCCCATTCATTCCTGTAATATCAATTTGTTTTTCCTTATATTTCATTCTGATTTCTTAAATTTTGGCCTGAACTATCTGGTACGAAAGTTAGTTTTAATAATTACTGGCATTGCTGTGACTGACTATAACAGAGCCACACAGAATCTGTAACGGGGACATATAAAAGTCTTGATTCTTCATTTACATATTTCAAAATAGATTCTATTCATGATTTTAAAAAATGCATACAAAAGGAAAAAAAGTGCAAAAACTTTTACATTCTTGTTCAGTACATTCATCACCATCATTATGTATTGCGTCGTCCGTCACATGACGTGGGTGATCAAGATCTATGACCATGATTGTGCTTGACAAGCTTTTCTACAGAAGTAGTTTGCCTACCTTCTTCTGGGCAGTGACTTCACAAGACAGGTGACCCCAGGCATTATCAATACACTTCAGAGATTGTAACCCTGGTGTCAGTGCTCCCATAACCAGGACTTGTGATATGCACCAGCTGCTCATATGGCCATCCACCACCTGCTCCCATGGCTTCATTTTATCCTGATAGGGGAGATTAAGCAGGTGCTACACCTTGCCAAAGGGTGATCTGCTGGCTAGCAGAGAGGAGGAGCACCTTACAGCTCCTTTGATAGAGACACATCTCCACCCCGCCACCCATTTCAGTACATTACATGGCATAAATGTTAAAGAGAGAGTAAAAGACACTAACAAACATAGCACCATGGCCATGTTGCCACACTATGGCTCTCTGAGTTAATACCCCTTTTATGTTCAAAGGTCTTCCCCACACAATCCCTGATCCTCTGTGTGCGGTAGCAGAAGGATCCTAGACAGTGGTCCTTCATTACAGAGACTTGGACATGACTGCACTGAGCTGCAATGTGTCCCTCAGTATGCACATCTGCAGCCCAACCTGAACCAGTCTGCAGCATTCCCTTACAGACATCTCCCAGTACTGGAAGACCAAACAAGTTTTGGGCAGACCAAAGGGAGTCTTCGTCAATCTCCTGATACAATGCATTATACTTCTAAATATGAATATAATAATTTATTATATTCATATTTAGAAGTATAATGCATTGTATCAGGAGATTGAAAAACTACAATTTCAATGCCCATAGTCTTCTACTTAACCTTAATATGTTGAATATGGTCAGGTAGGTTTGCTGAATTTCATACTTACAGTGGCTGCACATTGATGTCCGTTCCAAAAACCAGTGAGCACAAATTCTTGACACTCAAAATTATGCCTTCTGTTACACTGCTGAGGGCTCCATGAATCTGCATCTAGCCAAAATACAAAGTGACAAAACACCTGTCCTGAACTGCACATGAAGTGGCATGGATACACCTTTAAAAATGTGTAAGTAAATGAAATGGCCACTTAAATCTTTCCAGAATCTCATTCACCAATAAACATGAACTTAATTTTCCCCCTCCTTCTTCCCTCTTCTTCCATCCCCCACTCTGGCTCCCCTTTTACCTCTTCTCTTCTCCTCACCTGCCTATCACTTCCCCCACCCCCCAGTTCAAAGGTGGTCAAAACTGCCCAATGTGTCACCGGCGCCTGCCTACCTGCTATCAAGGACACATATGCAGAAGGGTACCAGAGAAGGGCCCGTAACATCCTGAAAGCTCCCACCCACCCTGCCCATGGATGGTTTGTCCCAGTCCCATCAGAGAGGAGGCTATGTACAGTAAATAGCACCCACGCCAGGGTCACCACTCAAAAACAGTTATATTTCCCACTAGTAAGGCTGATCCACACCACCACCAACTCACCCACTCCTCCACACCCCTCCCCACCACCACTACTTTATCATTTCCTGTCAGGATCACCTTATGCCCCAAAACCTCTATGCCTAGCGTTACCTTATCAAAATCAGAATCAGATTTAGTATCACCAGCATAGGTCATGAAATTTGTTAATTTTATGGCAATAGTGCAATGAACCACATGATAAATAAATATAAGAGAAAAAACAGAGTTACTGTAAGTATGTTTATGTCTATTAAATAGTTAATTAAAATGACTAGTGCAAAATAACAGAAATAAAAAAATAGTGAGGTCGTGTTCACGGGTTCAGTGTCTATTTAGAAATCGGATGGCAGAGGGGAAGAAGCTGTTCCTGAATCGCAGAGTGTGCCTCCAGCCTTCTGTACCTCCTTCCCAATGGCAACAGTGTGAAAAGAACATGTTCTGGGTGTCCTTTATGGATGTACAATCAATTTATGTATCTAAGTTATCTTATGTATTTATATTTATTGTGTATTTTTATTACTGTGTTCATTATGTTATTGCATATTTTTGTGCTGCATCAAATCCAGAGTAACAATTATTTTGTTGTCCTTTACACGTGTATTGAAATGATATTAACTAATATTGGACATCTTGAAATACACAGCAGGTCAGACTGTAGAGTGAGATGAAAAGTTAATGTTTCAAATGGAAGTCTTCTAGTTCATATTTTGTTTCTCTTTCCACCTATGCTGTCTGATCTGCTGCTTGTTTCCAGTTTTCTAGTTTCCACCTTTGGATGTTTGCACTGTTTATCAAAAACAACATGGCAGATCAGACTCGATAGGCCAAATGGCCTAATTTTGCTCCAATATCTTATGGTCTCGTATTTGGCACACTGTTGAATACTTGGAATTTAGAAAATTTACTGAGGCATCAGCTACTTTGAAATGATTTCAGGGCCACACAGGACCAGTGATCCAAATCTGAATCTGGGATCAGCTCACCAGAAATAGTCCCAGTTGTGCCCAGAGAGGCAATGGGTGATGTGAATTAGACCTGCATTAAACCTGGCAACGTGGCTAAATTATTCGCACCATTGTAAACAAGTTCAAGGACGCTTGCAGAACAGACTAATATTGTCACTTAACACATCAAATGGCTGACCTATCAATAGTTGGGAGATTTGTGTACTCAGAGTCAGCCCTAACAACATTAATTCCAAGGACTTCAATGTTATCTCCATTGTGCCAAGTAGTGGGGATGAACACTTTTGAGATTTAATTGCCTCTTATATTCCATATCTTGGTGAGGGGGAGAATGACCAATGCATTGCCTGTTTGAGCACATCCCCCACCCAAAAGAAGAGACATAAAGAAAATAGAACACAAGCCATTTGATGTGTTAAGTGATAAAATTAGTCTGTTCTGCAAGCGTCCTTGAACTTGTTTACAATGGTGCAAATAACTTAGCCATGTTGCAGTGTTTGATGCATGTCCAATTCACATAACCCCATTGCTTTACATTGCATCTCTTGAGCAGCCAGTTCCAGGTAGTGAGCCAGCCTGTGCTTCACAGGTGGTATTGTTTATTTGCAAAGGTGTGCCCTTACTTTCAATTTACTGCTTGCAATTTACAATTTATATTAAGAACTGAATACTGGCTCTTGTTTGAATTAATATCTGCTGTATTCATATAGCAAAAGTTCTGTACTTGTTTTATGTCTTCCCCGTTTATTCTCAGCCTGCAGATAGGATTTTCCTTCTTTTTGGATATCACCAAACATTCTGTCTTTTTGCAATTGATAGACAGACCCATTTTTGCCCTTTCTTCAACAATTATATCAATTAAGTTTTGTACTTCTTCCTCCGTACTTGCAATTAACACAGTGCAATTAGCTCCTATCTGCAGGCTGAGAATAAATGGGGAAGACGTAAAACAAGTACAGAACTTTTGCTACTTTGGAAGCTGAGTGACATCAGATGGCAGGTGTGACCTAGACATCAAAAGAAGAATAGGGATGGCAAAAGACACCTTTATGAGAATGAAGAGTATACTGAGCGATACTAAACTAGGCATGACAACCCGTCCCAGAGTACCGAAATGTTACGTTTATCCAGTTATGTTATATGGCTTAGAATGTTGGACAATAACTAGTAACATGAGGAAACGAATTGTAGCAGCAGAGATGTGGTTTTTGAGGAGGATGCAAAGAATATCATGGACGAAACGAATATCTAACGAGGATGTCATGAACAGAGCAAACACAAAAAGAGAAATTATGTATGAGATCATGAAAAGGCAATGTAACTTCATTGGACATGTGATTAGGAAAGAGGAGTTAGAATGCACAGTAATTATGGGAAAGATTGAAGGGAAGAAGGTAAGAGGAAGACAAAAACAAATGGTGATGGAGACAGCAGCCAGAGAACTGGAAATGAATACCAATGAATTGATCCACTTGACCCAAAACAGGAGTGTGTGGGCCATGGCCGTCAAAGCTCAAACTGGGCATAGCACCTGATGATGATGATGATTCATATAGCTCCAGAAGACCTCTTAACAGCCCTCACTGCTATCATTCTCTAAAGAGGAATTAGGATGGGGAAATAAATGCTAGCTTGACAGTGACATTCAGATTTTGAAGACGATCAATTAAAAAAAATCTCTTGAGTGATATAAACTCAAGTTTAGTATTTTTTTCCAGATCCCAATGACTATCAGTAATTTAAGAGGGGTTTTTAACATTTTGCAATAAAGTAGCTGTGGCGTTGATCCACTGAGCAGACAATTTACTTCTATTGAGGCAACGCTTAAAGGTTTACTAGGTTTAACCTGGAATTTACAAACAACTGTGGAATAGACGATGCAGTTTTCTCATGTTTTGGGGAAGTACAGAAAGCCAGGAAGTAGAGCTGCTGCCTCCCATCTTTACAGACAGGGATTCAAATCTGTCCTCAGGTGCTGTGTGTGTGGAGTTTGTACAGTACTGTGCAAAAATCTTAAGTACCCTAGATTTTTTTTATGTAGTTTCAGATGGTATGGCCCCCACAGAGCAATATATCCATACCATGTCAGGGATTACCTGAAGAAACAGAAGCAAGGGAGAGAGTCAAAGTCTGCAGAAGAACTGTGTCAAGTTCCCCAAGATGCTTGGAACAACCTACCAGCTGATTTCATTAGAAAACTGCATGGCATTTTACCTAAGATAATTGATGCGGTTTTAAAAGCAAAGGATGATCATGCCAAATATTGATTTGATTTAGTTTTTTTTACTGTAAACTGCTCTTTATAGTACTTTTTTGATATTTAGAAACTTTTCATAATTTTCAAAAGTACTCTTGCTTTACAGAAATTTTTACATGTACCTAAGACCTTTGCACAGTACTGTATGTTCCCACAATAGCTGCGTGGGTTTTCTTGTGGTGCTCTGGTTTCCTCTCATATGTGACTGGTTGCATGTTGGTAGGTTATTGGCTGCTGTAATTTGCCCCTAGTGTGAATGCAATGGTAGTGGCAGAAGCTGAGTGGGAGTTGACGGGAATATGAGGAGGATTAAACATGATTGGTGTAGATGGGTGTTTGGTAGCTGGTGAGAACTTGGAAGACCTCTGCAGGTTGTACTCAACCAGTTCTAAGAGTCTTATCCTGGATAAGGTATGAAAGTCATAGTGTGGGGGTTTGAACCTGTGATCTTCAAACTCAGAAGCAAGAGAATGACTGATAAATCATCACTGATACTAAATGACATTTGAGACTCAACACTCAACTTAGCAGGGTCATGTCGGCCTTGATGTGGCCATGATATCTTGCTATCAAGCCACAGCAATGTCCATGCATAGCAACGACAATCTTTGATTCAGAGTATTGTGCCATGATAAAAGCAAAGATCGAGAAGAATTGTTCGAACTGAATCCACTCACTTTCTTTATATTTGGCTCCAAGCAATGGAAATCATTGGCCAAAGATCAATAAGAAAACTAGTTTTAAACAACCATGCTTGTGCAAGTTTATTGATGTGTAGCTTTACAATTTTTCCAAACCATTGTGGAAATCAACTTACAATATGAACACTGAGTTCCAAAAGAATTCTGAGGCTTTATTACAAAAACTGTTCTGCGTTACAAAAAGGGCATTCAACATCTCCATCACCTCCAAGATCATAGATTGATCGAAGATAGAATATATTGAAGAAGAATATATTCTTCTTGAGTTGCCTGCAGCCCAGTGATAGAAATGTAGAATTTTCCAATTTCAGGTAAACCAGACCGCCACAGTTCTCCCACCCATACTCAAATATCCATCAAGTTTGTTTCTTCCTTTATTCATCCATCCCATTCCCTCCTTCCTTCTGGTTCCATCCCCTCCCCATCTAGTTCCTCGTATCATCTACCAGCCTCTCCACCATCTTCCTACCCCCACTAGTTTTCATCTGCCGATCACCGGGCAGCCTGTGTCCCATCACAATGGACTGGCATTCTTTCCTGTTCCCTCTGAAGGGTTAAGTTTTCTTTGTATTTAGTTTTCTCCCAAAGTGTAGACTCACTGAACATTGTAAGGCATACAATGAAGTAATCTGTAAGAGCATTTAAACCTTGTATGGGACTGAATAGTCTACGTCATTAGATATTTGCATCTTAACAGCATTTCATGCAGTTTTGTATCTCAGTCATACTTCTTATGCTTTGTTCATAGGAGTGGGGGTGTAGTCTTCACTGGCTTGCCATTCAACACGGAGATGAGAAGATGTTTCTAAATGCAGAAAGTCACAAATATTTGGAAGTCTGTGCCCAATAAGTCATGGAAACTGGGCCACTCTGTATCCTCAAGATAGGGAAATGTTTTGTATATTAAAAGAAGCAATGGATTTGGAGTTGTTGCAGGAAGGTAGAACTAGGTTAAAAGCTGAGGTATGATCCTATTGAATAGCGGAGTAGGCAAAAGAAACCAAACAACAAATTTCTGCTTCTATTTCTGTTCTTATGTCATATTAATGATAGAAACTCCAAACTTCTGTGTTTAACTGCAAGTGTAAGTTAAGTGTTACTATTGGTAACACCTCAGTGCTGGCACTCTTCCCAAATTTGGAGCTGATGAAACACAAGTATTGATTTCTTTCAATATAAAATTCGAAAGACATTTCAAATACCTATAGACATAAGAGTATTAGTTGTATCTCAACAAGTCTCAGAACTTAGACATCATCAATTCTTTTCGTAAATCTTTTAATCTTGAGCACCACATGTTAAACCGTATTATTCAAATCTTCCTGGTGATTTTTAGTTGATTTTTAATGAATTTAAGTGCTTCAAAATAATTTAGTGGATGTTGTAAATTCCATGCAGTGAGCAGGGTTCCTGTTGTGCCAAGATGCTTCCATGCATAGCACAGAATTAGAACTTTGTGATGACCTGGAGGATGGGGCTGGTGAAAAGATTTAAGAAAATGAATCAAGCAAATCTTTCTTATTCTTATTAAGAGGTCAGAAGAGTGTGAAATGTAATGTAGAAAATAAGGCTTCCCCAATGGCTAGAATCGTTGAGCGAATGTCTTGGTTGATTTTGGCAATAAAGGGTTTTGGTGTAATCAGTGGTCATTCAGCAGAAAGCAAGCTGTATAGTGTTTGATTGCAGATTCTTGGACTCAAGGTCTTGGACTATATACTTTTTCGTGTGACTGTATCTTACTGCTTGCTATTTTATATGTGCTGTATGTGCGTTTTGCACTTTGTCCAGTCATTTGACTATATTCATGGGTGTTCATTTATGGTTGATTGACAATTAAACTTGAACTTTAACTCAAATCATCATCCTTGGCCCATTTGGCATCACGCTTGCCTTTGAGACAGTCAATTCCTAGTTAAAGTCTCCCTCCTGCAACTTGAGTATAGAAGTTGAAGCAGTGATTCTGTGAGTGTGTTCTGAACCTTTGGAACTGATAACATGAAGTCCTGTCTGGTCTCTGAGGTGGAATGGAGAGGCACCAGCATTATGCATATCTTGATCTTTTTCCATGATAGTGGATCAATGGAATTGAATTGTTGAAGGTATCATCCAAAAGGACTTTGATACTCCTCTGTTTCCTTATCTAATTTACAATGTATTGGTATTATTTTTTTGTTTGTATTACCTTACTTGCCTCACCCATCCTCCTCTCTGTGGCTTTTTTCTCTTCTCCCCTCCCCCCATCACAATAAAGTTGTTTTGAAGCAATTTGGATTTTAATTTTGATCAAAATAAAGTTACAAGATAATCCTCATTTTAGTTCATACAAGTATTTAATGGAAATGTTAACTTGTAATGCAAACATGGGAAATTGTCAATGTCTACGTTTGGTTTTCTTTATATCATTGAATAGTTAACTTAAGAGCAATTTTCAAATTCTTCTGATAATTTTATTACTATGCTGGATGGCAGCACAATGTTTGAGAACTCAGTCAATACTCATTTCTGGTAAAATATATTTTTAGTGTTGATTCTCACCTCTGAGCTACACTTGCATTTCTTCCAACTCATAGAATTAGGATTGTAATATTCGTTTCCCATTTGCTTTCACTGAGACCAGAACTAACCAAAGTGAACAAGTGGACAACTCTGCCTTCAGAAATATTAAATCTATAATATGTTCAATAGATCAACGAAAATTTGATTGGCTGCCTATCTTAGTTCATTTTAAAATAGATTCATCAGTGACTTATTAAATCGCCAAGATTAGAATTTCTGATTCATGGTATTATAATATCTGATTCCATTTATCATAAATAGCATTAAGATCACATGAGGATGAAAATATCTGGCATTATTTTCTTTGAATTGAACGTAGATGACAGGAATAATTCAGTAAATTTGACAAACTTCGACATCAACATAAATCCCAAGCTTGTCATAATGGGAGGCTCACAAGTGAAACTAATTAACTGTCTGATCACTCTGACACTGTGTATTACAAGGTTTGACAGAATAAGAATGGGTAACACAAGCACAGTCGTTTAATATTATAATCTGATGTTACTTCAATGAGCACAATGACCACATGGAAACTGTTCGTTACCAGTCCTATATAAAAGCTTTTGAGTGTTTTATTTATGCCAAATTAGTACATAATGATGATTGTAGTTCTAATGTTATCCAGGGTGATGATTAAATCCTTTTGTTGGTTTTGTGATAATGATTTGATGACAGCTCTTGCTTCATTAAATCTTTGTAATTACAAATTCTGTCATTTGGTGCCAACCGGTGTAATTTAGTTTGTACAGAAATATGTGGGGCATCATTGCTGTTAGTAAATATTAATCTTGTGAAAAAGAAAGTTTCACTGGATGGTGTGGATGGAGTGAAAAGTAAGATATGGGCTTTGAAAAGTATAATGGTAATCAGAGGGGATTATAATCTGTACTGCACTGGAAAAATCAGATTGTCAAATTTGGCCTAACTGAGAGGTTTAAGGAGTATTTTCAGAATACTTTCTTTAGAACAGCGTGTTCTACAGCCAAACAGAAAGCAGATTTGAGTCATACAGCACAGAATCAGCCTCTTCTGACCACCAAGTCTGTACCAGCCACCCAGCACCTTCACCGATCCTGTTTTGTTTGATTCCCCTCAGCTTCCACCATGTTCTACCACTCAGCTGCACCACAGGGGCAATTCACAGTGGCCAGTTTGGCTCATCACCCTCCACACCTCTGATAAGCGGGAGGAAGTTGCAGCAGCTGGAAGAAGCACAAGGAGAACATTGTCAAGTCAAGTCAAGTTTATTGTCATTTACATGTCTACTGTCAAAATGAGATGTTTCTCCAGACCAGAGTGTAAAGTGCAGTAGTACATATAACATGCATACAACAGACAATAACTGAATTAAAGAATTAAATCTACAAATGAATTACTCATCATAAACAAAGTAATGTGCATAAATTAAATATAATAGGGTACAGTATAAATTACCCACCAATACTTCAAATGCAATGCAGCAGGGAGTTCAGAAGCCTAATGGTCTTAGGGAAGGAGCTGTTTCCTATCCTGACCATTCTTGTCTTTGTGCATCGGAGTCTCCTGCCTGATGGTAGGAAGTCTAAAGAGGATGCTGAATGGTTGCTTTCAGTTCATAGAAGGTTTACTAAGCTGATTCCTGGGTGAATTCTCTTTTGAAGGACGACATATCCAAAGGTGTTTAGAAAACTGAGAGTGGAATTGATTGAAGCATAAAAGATCTTGATGGGTCTTGACAGGGTGGATATTTCCTCTGGTGGGATAATCTTGAACTGGGAGGACTATTTAAAAATGAGGGATCACCCATTTATAAAAGAGATGAACTGATATTTTCCTCTTTTCAGAGGGTTGTGAGACTAGAATATCTTCTTCAAAAGATGATGGAAGTAGAGGTAGTTAGATCCCAGATATGCCAGGAGATTGCTGAGTTCAGCCCTGATCTTATTGAATGGCAGAGCAGGCTGCTCATTTGTACATTATGTTTTCATACATCTCTGCTTCCTTAGCTATACATGAATGTTCTTTTTGTCTGGTATCAGAAAGGTGTAAACATACCATCAACATTGTGACACACTTCAACAAAGGTGTTATTTCAGGAGAGTTGGCATGATGATAATTGGTGCCAAACTACCTCTAAAAAAGAAGGCACTTGAAAAGTTCCATCAACGCTGCCTTTAAAACATTTTAAATATCAGCTGGGAAGATAGAAGAACCAACGTCAGTGTGCTAAATGAAGCAAAGACAACAAGCATTGAAGCCTATGTCATCGAGAACCAACTGAGATGGAGCGGTCATGTTGTTTGGATGAAAGATGTATGTCTGCGGAAACAAATCTTCTACTCCCAGCTTAAAGAAAGCAAGCGTAAAAGAGGCGGACAACAGAAGAGATTCAAAGACATCTTAAAAGCCAACATGAAGAAATATGACATCGACATCAACAATTGGGAAAACAATGCCAAGGATAGGAAACTCTGGCAAGCCATCATTCAAGAAGGAACAGCAACTTTCGAAGCCAACAGATGTGAAGAATTAGAAGAAAAGAGAAGAAAAATGAAAGAGAGGCAGCTACAACCAAAGCCTGATCTGCCATCTGGAACTACCTGTCCTGAATGCGGAAGAACCTTCAAAGCCAAGATTGGACTCATAAGCCACTTGAGAGCCCATAAGTAGATCAACAGAACGAAGACCATCATCCTCGACCTCGAGGGATAGCCACGATGACGACGACCTCTAATAGTTCCTGTACTGATTTATCAGCATCAACACTGAAGAGTTCTTTAAATTGATCACAATGTTGCTTGCCTGAAAAATCATTACTGGGGAAATACCTAAACAATATAAAGAGGATTGTGTTCAGCAATGTTGTTTGTGTAAGGAATTATTTCAGAGGCATTCTCCAAACCACAATGTGTTTAGAAATATTGGTTAGTCAGAAAACTTCCTAAAAGCCATGAAAGTAGGAAAGTCCACTTTGAAGTCTGCTGATTCCTATATTAAAATATGACCTACAAGGTTCCCAAAGGCAGCTGCTTGTAGGGGATCTTAGCTGCTATGTCTTGCCTGGAGAACTCATGAGAATTGGGGCTCAGCCTTAAAGATCATTTTCCATAATAGCAACAGCAGCTGTGAAACAGGCCACCATGGAAATGAAGGAGAACATGAGGAAGCAGGTACACTTATCTTTATTTGAGTGTTTACTCGGCCCACACCACTCTAAGAATTTTGACTCATCAAATTGTAAGCCACTAGGAGACAAGGGTTTGCCACTCTGCAGAGAGATCACAGTACTCTGGACTGTGTGTGGCTGCAATAAACAATGGGAGGCCCAGCAATGTTGATGAATTAGCATCAATGCATTAGTGAATTAGCACAGTGTATTAACAGCTCAAGCAGATAACTGCATATTGATGCAACGCACATAAAAGTTGCTGGTGAACGCAGCAGGCCAGGCAGCATCTATAGGAAGAGGTACAGTCAACGTCTCGGGCTGAGACCCTTCGTCAGGACTAACTGAAAGAAGAGCTAGTAAGGGATTTGAAAGTGGGAGGGGGAGGGGGAGATCCGAAACGATAGGAGAAGACAGGAGGGGGAGGGATGGAGCCAAGAGCTGGACAGTTGATTGGCAAAAGGGATATGAGAGGATCATGGGACAGGAGGCCTAGAGAGAAAGAAAAGGGGGAAGGTGGAAGCCCAGAGGATGGGCAAGGGGTATAGTGAGAGGGACAGAGGGAGAAAAAGGAGGGAGAGAAAAAGAAAGTGTGTATATAAATAAATAAGCAATGGATGGGGCATTAACGGAAGTTAGAGGAGTCAATGTTCATGCCGTCAGGTTGGAGGCTATCCAGACGGAATATAAGGTGTTGTTCCTCCAACCTGAGTTTGGCTTCATCTTTACAGTAGAGGAGGCTGTGGATAGACATATCAGAATGGGAATGGGAGTGGAATTAAAATGTGTGGCCACTGGGAGATCCTGCTTTCTCTGGCGGACAGAGCGTAAGTGTTCAGTGAAGCAATCTCCCAGTCTGTGTCGGGTCTTGCCAATGTATAGAAGGCCACATCGGGAGCACCGGCCACAGTATATCAACCCCGCCAACTCACAGGTGAAGTGTCGCCTCACCTGGAAGGACAGTCTGGGGCCCTGAATGGTGGTGAGGGAGGAAGTGTAAGGACACGCGTAGCACTTGTTCAGCTTAAGAGGATAAGTGCCAGGAGGGAGATCGGTGGGGAGGGATGGGGGGACAAATGGACAAGGAAGTCGCGTAGGGAGCAATCCCTGCGGAAAGCAGAGAGTTGGGGGGAGGGAAAGATATGCTTAGCGGTGGGATCCCGTTGGAGGTGGCGGAAGTTATGGAGAATTATATGTTGGACCCGGAGGCTGGTGGGGTGGTAGGTGAGGACAAGGGGAACCCTATTCCTAGTGGCGTGGCGGGAGGATGGAGTGAGAGCGGATGTGCATGAAATGGAGGAGATGCGTTTGAGAGCAGAGTTGATGGTGGAGGAAGGGAAGCCCCATTCTTTAAAAAAAGGACATCTCCCTCGTCCTGGAATGAAAAGCCTCATCCTGAGAGCAGATGCGGCGGAGACGGAGGAATCATGAGAAGGGGATGGCATTTTTGTAAGAGACAGGGTGAGAAGAGGAATAGTCCAGATAGCTGTGAGAGTCAGTAGGCTTATCGTAGACATCAGTGGATAAGCTGTCTCCAGAGATAGAGACAGAAAGATCTAGAAAGGGGAGGGAGGTGTCGGAAATGGATCAGGTAAACTTGAGGGCAGGGTGAAAGTTGGAGGCAAAGTGAATGAAGTCAACGAGCTCAGCATGCGTGCAGGAACATTGACTTCTCAAACTTCCGCTAATGCCCCACCTCCCCCTCATACCCCAACCGTTATTTATTTATATACACACATTCTTTTTCTCTCTCTCCGTTACTCCCTCTGTCCCTCTCACTATACCCCTTGCCCATCCTCTGGGCTATTTTTTCCCCCTTCTCCTTTTCTTTCTCCCTTGGCCTCCTGTCCCATGATCCTCTCATATCACTTTTGCCAATCAACTGCCCAGCTCTTGGCTCCATCCCTCCCCCTCCTGTCTTCTCCTGTCATTTCAGATCTCTCCCTCCCCCTCCCACTTTCAAATCTCTTACTAGCTCTTCTTTCAGTTAGTCCTGATGAAGGGTCTTGGCCCGAAACATCGTCTGTACCTCTTCCTATAGATGCTGCCTGGCCTGCTGCGTTCACCAGCAACTTTTATGTGTGTTACTTGAAATTGCAGCATCTGCAGATTTCCTCGTGTTTGCATGTTGATGCCTAGTTTCCGTGCACCCCTAAATATGGTTCATATTCAAGACAGCAATTGGCAAAGTGCCGCCCAGTTGGAAAGAGCAAGTAGCAGGCCACTGTGAAGGGAGAGAGCAGGGGTGGGGGGTCAGAAGAGGAAGGAAGAGGAAAGGGATTAAGATGGAAAAGTCGGTAAACCAAGGGAGGAAGTTGAGGGTAGGGGATAAAATTGCGAAAACTTAAGGAAAACTGATGGAAGAACAGGGCTGAAACAAAGAGTCCCTGTAAAGCCCCTCTAATTTGCATCTCCCAGGTAGCTTGGTGCAGGAATCATTCATTTTTAACAAGGAATTACAAGCCAAGGTCTTGATATATATTATTGCTCTGCATTCTATTCAGTCAGATGGAAAAGATGATAATGCCATTATGTTCAGCAGAAGTGATATTAATGGAAACATTAGCTGCATCAGGATGAATCAGAGTTGCTTGGCAATTCAACAGGAAATGGTGGCTATCATACATAAACAAGGAAAGCCTCTTCTATATATATGATTTGCAGATCAGAATGAGTTCTACTTCCAGGCTCAACAACCTTATTGCTTTCACAAGGGAAATGTAGATCTTTGAATGCTAATTCCATCAAATACCCTAAATTATAGAACCTAAATTCTGAGATTATTTCTCTTGTTTTCAGTGTCCTGTGGGCTTGAGACCGATGAGGGACGGTTCCGGTTGCTTTGACCACAGCAAAGGAATTGACTGCTCAGATGGGTTTAATGGAGGCTGTGAACAACTTTGCTTACAACAGACGGTGCCGTTGACTGAAGACCCCTCCTCCACCAATATTCTTATGTTCTGTGGGTGAGTGAAGCTTTTAAAGTTTCTCTGCAACTATGCTGTTACTTTCCAGAGACATTGGGAGATTTATGAACCCTTAACAAAGTATGCAAAATCCAAAAGCCTCTTTAAAGTACATACTGCTTTCACATATTATATTCCCCATTTTCTCCTATGTTCTTGTTATTACATTGAACAAATCGATGGCATGATCAGTTTGAACAGTATACATAATAAAAAAACTTTTCGTTATATCTAAGTACATGTGACAATAATAAGCCAATACCAGTTTATCATTTCCTGAAGTGAAGAAGTCTGAAAGAAGAAAGATGCCACATGCGCATTAAATAACACAGTGAAATGTTTCCTTTTGTGTCAAATCAAATCAGCAAGGATTGTGCTGGGCATCTTGCAAATGTCGCCACACTTCTGGTGCCATCATAGCATGCCCACAACTCACTGTCTTTGGAACGTGGGAGGAAAGTAGTGCAGCCAGAAGAAACCATCCCGGCTCCGGGAAGAAGGTACACCAGCAGCAAGAAATGAACCCTGATCTTATAGCTAGTGCTGTAGTATTGTTACACTAGCCGCTATCCCTCTGTGTCAAACCAACAAAGCAAAGCTGTCTATTCTTTTCAAAATGCCCTGCAGATCTTCAGACCAAATGGTTATCAAAGGAACCAGAAATCAAATTTCAAAGATCAAAGTAAATTTACTTTCAAAGTACATATATTTGTCAGCATATACAATCCTGAGCTTCATTTTCTTGCAGGTATTCTCAACAAATCCATAATAGTATTATTGGAAAGACCATATCCAACAGGGCAACCAGTGTGCATTAGATAACAAAGTGTGCAAATACAAAAGAAAAAGAAAGAAAGAATAATAAATAAATAAGCAATAACTATCAAGAACATGAGATGAAGGGTCCTTGAAAGTATGTCCATAGTTTGTGGGAATAGTTCAGTGATGGGCAAGTGAAGTTGAATAAGTTATCCCTTTGGTTCAAGAGCCTTATGGTTGAGGGGTAATAACTGTTCCTGAACCTGCTGGTGTGAGACCTGAGGCTCCTGTACCTTCTTCCTGTTGGCAGCAGTGAGAAGAGGGCATGTCCAGGGTGGTGGGGATCCCTGATAATGGATGCAAGCTTTCTTGCAACAACATTTCATGTAGATGTGCTCAATGGTTGGGAGGGCTCTACCCATGATGTACTAGGCCGTATCCACTACTTTTTGTCCAATTTTCCATTCAAAGGCATTGGTGTTTCCATACTGGGCTATGATGCAGCCAGTGAATATACTTTCCACTATACATCTCAGGTGTTTGTCAAAGTTCTAGATGTCATGCTGAATCTTCACAAACTCCTAAGGAAGTAGAGGCGCTCCTCCAAAATATTAAGGAATTAGAAGTTGTTGACCCTCTCCATCTCTGATCCTCCAATGAGGACTGGCTCATGGACCTCAGGTTTCCCCCTCCTGTAGTCAATAATCTACTCCTGGTCTTGCTGACACTGAGTAGAAGGTTGCTCTGGCACCACTCAGCCAGGTTTTCAATCTCCCTCCTATATGCAGATTCGTCACCACCTTTGACTTAGTGCGCGGCAGTAGTGTCGTCAGCAAACTTGAATATGGCATTGGAGCTGTGCTTAGCCACACAGTCATAAGTGTAAAGTGAGTAGAGCAGGGGACGAAGAACACAGCCTTGTGGTGTACCTGTGCTGAAGGGGATGTGGAGGCAATGCTACTGTCAGTCCAAACCGACTGGGATCTGCAAATGAGAGAACGAGGATCTAATTGCGCGGGGGTGGGGGAATGTTGAGGACAAGGTCTTGAAGCTTATTGATTAGTCTTGAGGGAATGATGGCATTGACTGCTAAGCTTCGGATGATAAAGAGCATCCTGATGTATGCATCTTTGCTGCCCAGATGTTCCAGGATTGAATGATTCACTGGCCCACCAGAATTGTTGTACGAAGTGCACCCATTACTTATTATCACGTCGTGTAAGCAAACCAAGACTGTCCAGATGAGGGGTCTCGACCTGAAATATTGACTGCGCATTTCTCTCTATAGATGCTGCCTGACTTGCTGAGCTCCCCCAATATTTGTGTGCTGCCCTAAATTCCAGCATCTGCAACCCGTTATGTCTCCAAGACAAATTCCTTCCAATTTATCTTCAGCTGGTTGCTCTGCAGAAGCTCTTGATTTATTTACCCTTGCTGTGCCAGTACTGATATGGATCAGAACACTGCCAAAGTAACTTCACCCCAGCCAGAAGAGGAAATACAGACACTCTCAAGATTTTATCCACTCAACACCCTGTTTGTGAGCTGATTATGTGGTTTCCATAGCACAGAATTCTCATAGCATGTGATATAATTAAATCAGATGTCTTACCATCTTGCAGAAAGAAGGAGATTTTTTCTTCCTGTAGTTTTTTACTGCTACTCCAGCTACAGTGGGGATGTGATTGTCACTCACAAGGCCAGCATTTACAATCCACTGCTAATTGCCCTTCACAGGGCTGTGGTGGGGTCCCATCTTGAGCCACTAATTTCCTTTTGGGGGAGGGTATTCCAAAGAGTTATTACATGAGGACTTGAAAATTCATGACCCAGTCACAATGAAGGAACGTCAATATATTTCCCATTCAGGAAGGTGTAAATTTAGAAGAAGCAGTTACATCAGTGCATCTTGTAGATGATACTTACAACCACCATGCTCTGTGGTGCTGCGTATATAGAATGGGATGCTAATCAAGCAGAATTCTGACTGGCATTTTGTGCTGTGGGAGCTATACTCTCCAAACTAAATGGAGAGTATGTTATCATACTCCTGATCCTGAGCTGCAGTTATGAAGTATTTAGGAATTGAGCATTGTGTCACACATTGAAAAAAAAACAAATCTCATTTCTAGTTTCTTCCCATTCCATGGATGCCTTTGGATGCCTGTCGTTTATTTTATGTGTATGTCTCAGGAAAAGGTTAGGTTTTCTTTAGACTGTACGGCAATCCAGGCATGGTCACTTAAACCATCCAATTCTCTTGTCTCCTTAAAACCTAAAGATCAGTAGTTTATTTCAATTCCTGAATGTTCTCTGGTCACTTAAGGCAAAACTGTTGCTAACTGGTTTAACTGGTTGCTTTGTGAATCTGATATGGGTCCTCTCTCCTGAAGTTACTTTGCAGCACCACAGTGTATCAGTGCTGCCATCTTGCAGCTTCTAGGGCCAGGTTCAATCCTAATATGAGGATCTGTCTCAGTGGAGTTTGCACATTCTCTGTCCACTGCATGGACTTCCTGTAGATGCTCCAGCTCTTCCCTGCTTCCCAAAGAAGTGATTGAGGGAAATGGCAACTCAAAATGCTCAAAGCGTGTGATAAAGTATGAGGAGAATTGTTGGGAATGGAGGGATAAAAAATGGGTCCTTGATAATAATCATGCGTTTGGTGACAGAAGAGTCCGTTTTCAAGTTGTATGCCTTCCTGTAAAACCAGTTGGTGGTGTGGGGTGGTGGAGGAGTTGTCGGTTATTCCATGAGACCATAAGACATAAGAGCAGAATTAGGCCATCTGCTCCACCATTCCATCATGATTGACTTATTATCCCTCTCAACCCCATTTCTTGTTTTTGCCGTTGACACGCTTACTAATCAAGAATTTATCAACCTCTACTTTGAATATACCCAATGACTTGGCCTCTACAGCCATTTGTGGCAATGAATTCTACAGATTCACCACCCTGGAGTTAAAGAAATTCCTCCTCATCCCTATTCTAAAGGACTATCCCTCTTACCCTCTATTCTGAGGCTGTGCCCTCTAGATCTAGACTCACCCACTTTTGGAAACATCCTCTCCATGTACACTTTATCTAGGCCTTTCAATATTTGATAGATTTCTATGAGATCCTGCCCATATCCAACCTTTCTGATTTGGCACAGCACTTAAATTGGTCAAACATCAGCTTGTTCCTCTCTCTACTGCCTCGGCTCGCTTTTCCTCACTTCTACCACTTCTAATTGCCTTCAAGTCCACTCCAGCAATGGTGGAGCACTGGCTTATTCCCCGCTTTCGGGCCTGGCCTCACCAACTTGATTCGGCCCGTGCGTGCCACACCACAACTGTCCTGCACCTTCGAGACTTCAGTTCGTACAGGCGGTTCAAAAGCTCAGCTCTGAAAGAGAAGTTACAGACTATTGATTGAAGTGACCATTTTCAAGAAAAAGCATGATTAATAAAGTTGTTCGTAGTTTTGCTTGCTGCCAGCAAGTTGTCGCTGTGTTTTACTGGTGCCATCTTAAAGATGGAAGTTTCTAGGTCTTTCTGACCTCTTAGTAATAAAGGCTCTTTGATAACTTTCATGAATTAAGGACATATTTACTCACAGATGCAGATGTTCAGCTCGATTCTTTTCTCACTATTAGTGCAGGCTTTTGGGTTACAGGTTCAAGTTCATAACCAATATGCTACTGTACCTATATGAGATGCTTTCCTCGAGAGAGAGCACTGTATATTTATTAATATTTTGAAGTAACAACAACTACTTCTGTTGCCAAGTGATTGACACTGAAACTTGAGCTAACGTAATAGTGCTTTTTATGAGGTAAATTGATTAATGACAAAATACATGAAAACAATGTCCAACTTCCCTTCATTACACCATGGAGATACCAGACATATTTGCATATAGAAATTGTAAGTGGACATATATCAGAACTTTTCAGCAGTTTCAATATAGATTGCTCTTTACGGATTTCAAAAGATCTGATAACTGAAATTTATACTGTCAACAAAAGCAATTAATCTGCATTTGAAATACCGCCAACTAAACATGGTTGAGAGATTTTTTTACTGTCAGTTTGATAGTTTTTGTATTTTATCACGATGTGCATACCATGTTAATGAAGATTTACAGTGTCAGGGCACGTTAAAGTAATCTTAATCAAGAGTTCTGTGTGAGAGAAAGCTTAAATTCTAGGGGATTCATTGGAATAAAAAGAAGATACAAGAAAAACAATGTTTGCTTAACAGTGCATAATCAAAGCTTTCAATAAGTTGGACTGTTTATAACATTGTGATATTAACAAAATATTGAGATTATTATTCTCAAATATCTTCAAAGGAAAATACACTTCTACTTGTCTTATTAGTAACAGTACCTTGTTAACTTATGTTTACATTTATATGAAAACACACTCAAAGGAAACTGGTGTGAGATAGAATTCATTCAATGTAACAGGTAATTTTATGATTTTCTTGCTGACTTTTTATCAAATGATTAAGATTCTAGATATTTTCTGTTGTTGCTTAGATCCCTGTAAATACATTTCAATATTCAGTAAAAATTTGGGGCGATAGATAATGGTTAATCTCCTCCCCTGCTCAGAATCAGAATGTCTTGCCATCAGCCTTTGATCTTGCACAATTGGACTAACATTCTAAATCAGTTAGGACCCTAGATCTGTGACCTCCTCAGTGTTAGGTATGATAACATTAACTGCACATCCCAGTCACTGTGCGCTGTTACCTCCTCAGGAGTATGGAGGTGGATATCAGCTGAATAGGGATTTACTGCACCTCCACCCGACATTGAATAATTTGCTGCATCATAGTGAAGGTTTACATGTGAATAATGGCCACATCTGAGAAGTGCTGAAGATGACAGCTTTAAACCAACTGGTAACAATTTTTTTTAGAGTGAGTCAGGATGTGCAAGCATTCCAAACCAGAGTTAAAAGAAGCTTGGATGTGGAAACCAAACCCTGCCTCGGATCGTACTCTCCCTCTCTTTCACTCATTGGTGGGGCAGAGTATGTTGCCCGTCCTCGAGTCGGAGAATTTGAGGGGAAAAATCGATGCAGCAGACTTTAACTCCGTAAATCAGCGAGTTGTTCATTTTTGTTGGTTTTACCTCTCACTCCGAAAGGGTGACACCTCTCTGTCCCTTTATTAGGAAGAGAGAGAGAGCCTATGGTATGTTGAATTGTTGGACAAACAATTAGTCTTTGTTGTACTGCAGATCATGGTCTTTCTTGGGGACTTTGCTGTTGCTTGCTTGGTGGGTAAAGGGTGTTGATGCTTTTTTTTTAGCTGAAGTAAGTGGGGGGGAGGGTCATTGCCTTGCTGCTGCTTGTGCATGGGAGGGGGGAGTAGAGGAGGCTATCGGGTTCTAATGTTTTTACTGTCACTCATTCTTTGGGGCACTCTTCTGTTTTTGTGGATGTCTGCAAAGAACAAAACTTTTAGGCTGTATATTGTATACATTCTCTGAAATTAAATAGAACTATTGAACTATTGAACATTAGGAAAATGTTTTTTCTCTTTTCCAGATAGCCAACTATCTGGCAGAGGAGACTGTCAGTCAACAATTATTCCTTCCCATTAAAATCGGAAATATTGCATTTCTTAATAGTTGCTGCACACCTTTTAACTTTAAAACACACATGTTACCGATGGTAATCTCCCAAAATAACCTACATAACTTTGAGAGGTTCATAGAACATAGAACATACAAGTCTACAGCAAATTACAGGCCCTTCGGCCCACAATGTTGTGCCAACCATGTAACCTACTCTAGAAACTGCTTAGAATTTCCCTAGTGCATAGCCCTCTATTTTTCTAAGCTCCTTCTAAGAGTCTCTTAAAGGACCCAATTGTATCCGCCTGTACCACTGTTGCTGGCAGCGAATTCCATGCACCCAATACTCTCTCTGTTCCTTCTGTCCTGAGGGTAGTAAATGATTGATGAACTTCTTTCTCTGCTGGCAGATGCGTGGAGGAGTACAGATTAGCAGCTGATGGCAAATCTTGTTTGTTGCTGTCGGAATCGTGTGACGGTCCAAAGTGCCAGAAAACTGATGCCAAACTCAATGACACACTCTTTGTGGAGATGCTGCATGGCTACAACAACAAGTCACAGCAGGTTAATCAGGGTCAGGTGTTCCAGATGACCTTTCGGTGAGTAAAGACTTTGAAATTTAGGCTTGTGTGTGTTTAGTAATTGCCACGTTGTTTTTTTCATTACAATATATTTGCATAATAGCATCAACTTTAAGTGGGGGTCGGAAATTCAATCCTGATGTCTTGGAAATGGCCGACTTGAGACCCAGTAATAGACCTATTGACAGAGTCATTTTTGGAGATATTTCAACTGCCTCATTATTTGACAAGACTGAACAGTTTTTCTGATGATAGAAAGTCTCCCAGGCTTAGGTGTTAATTCTGATAAAAATAACAAGAGGATATCAGTTTTAGATTTGTTGAATCTAGACTAGAGTGGGAGATGAACAGCAACATCCAGGACCAATACATCAGTTTGTTACTTCTTTCTGGCGATCCCTGAAAAAATTGGCTAATTTTGTCTGATATATCCAAGAGTTCAAGTTCCATGGCTCTCTGGGCAAATAATGTGATTAGGAAAAAGAAATACTTACAGGAGAGCAGTGACCTTTTCCTTTCAGCTGCTACAATATAATAATGGCAAATGCTTTGTGCAGCAGCATAGAAAGTGAGAGCAGGGCAATTTATTGGCCTGGGTGCCTTTGGAACTAACTTTAATCTCACTTTCACTCAACCTTACCATCAGTTGAATTTGTTACAAGTAATCTTTCCATCAGATGATCCATTGGCGATGTGGTTAATTCTTCCATTTCTTGGGATGTTGAAGCAAGTTATCACAACTTCCTGTTTCTTTGGTTAACGTTAGCTCCCTTGATAGACGGAGGGCAAAGCCCAACACCACACTGCTCTTGTGTACTCTAGTGACATACCAATAAAATGTATTTGCACTTAGGCACTTGGAAACTATGCATCTCATTTTCTGCATATCTCTCCCTTGCAAAGTGCTACCTCATCCCTCTCTCCAGGAATGGATGGGAGGGTGCATGAACAAAAGCATAACTCTACAAATATCAGCATGTTTTACTCTTGTAATGCTAATCCTGAATGACTGCCATCAATATTAAAAAGAGGCTCATTTTTTCACCTCATTTTCCTGTGTTTCTGATTTTATAGACAATTATATATCTTGCTGTCAAGTTAAGCTTTATTTTCTAAGCTTGAGTCCTTTCCTGTTTGGATCCTCCTGCCTCTACCAAGCAGAAAATGCAGTATATCTCTGATTAATAAATAGTAAATGGCTTGCAATAAGACCATAAGACCATGAAAAATAGGAGCAGAATTAGACAATTTGGTCAATCAGGTCTGCTCCATCATTTCATCATGGCTGATCCAATTTTCCTCTCAGCTCCAATCCCATGTATCCTTTTGTGCTCTGACCAGTCAAGAATCTATTAACCTCTAGCCTATAGGCTTGGCCTCCACAGCTGCCTGTGGCAACAACTTCCACAGATTTCACCGATTCACACTCTCTGGCATAAAAACTTGGTGAAAACATAACCATGTCAATCTTTTACACTTTATCTTCACATCAGGGAGAAAGCTTCTTGTTGAACACTTGGAGAAGTAAACAATCTCAGCCAATAAATTATACCCAAGAAAATTGTGGGGAAGTTAACGGAAGCAGTCATGCAACTTTGGAAATAAGAACATGTGCAAAAAAATTGCATGTAACAAATTATTGATTATTTATTTATAATCAATCATCATACTGGAAACACTGGATAAAAAATTTGATCCTATGGCACCACACCTTGCAATCAATTCCCCAAGTCAATCACCATTCCACTCCCCCAAACCCTCCCCACAAAACAAAATGAAACTGAAGTTGTTAGAGGTTTAATCGATCCACTGACAATACAATAGACTCTACCCTCCACTCTGTCCTGTCCCACCTGGAAAATGGGGTCTCATATGTTTGACTGCTGTTTATACAGTTCAGCTTTTACTCCATCATATTTCAGAAACTGGTGGGGAAACTGGCCTCGCTGGGCCTCAAAATCTCCCTCTGGAACTTGATCCTGCATTTCTTAACGGAAAGGCCACAGTGAGTCTTTGTGGGCAGCAAAGTCTCGAATCCCATTACACTGAGCACTGGTGCCTCCCAGGGCTGTTTGCTCAACCTGTTACTGTTCACACTGCTGACGCATGACTGTGTTGCAGGATTCAGTTCAAATCGTGTCATCAAGTTTGCAGATGACACAACAGTAGTTGGCCTCATTAACAATGATGAGTCAGAGTACAGAGAGGAAGTGGAACGGCTGGTTGATTGGTGTGAGAAGAACAACCTCAATCCAAACATGGAGAAGACCAAGGATATTATTGTAGACTTCAGGAAGGTGTAGATGAAAGATCCTCCTCTGCAAATACAAAAACTCTTTCCACCAGTTTGAGCCTTTTGCATGCAGTCAGACCTAATATTCACTGTTCCCTCTTATCTACAACCTATAAGCGTGTCTCTAGGTGCTGCCTCTTGTGCGTGAAGGTCACTTTTACTAGAACTTTCTCTCCAGTATAGCTTGTCATTTTTAACTTCATTGGGTAAACCTTGCTCTTTCCTTGGAGATTCCTGTAATCATCTGTAGACAACAGATCCACATGGGCTCAAGCCTGAATAGAATTAGTGTCTCATTCACAGTCACTGGAATGATCCATTCTGGTTTACCAGCACCAGCAGTCGGTAGATAATCTATAAAGACTTCCTCCATTTCCTCAGCAACCGTGTGCACCTTTCTCTAGGTAGCCCCAGCTTTACAGCAACTTGCAAAATGATTCTGCTTTCCCACAAACTTGATATGTCTTTGGCATGTGCATAGCTCCACATTTGCTGCTTTTGCTGTTTGAGCCTACCTCTTTGGTTTGCAGTTGTTTTATAAAACGCTTCGTGCTCTACCAATCTGTTTTCACAGCATGCCCTGTTATTCCGCCCTGTGCAGCTCTTTAGCTTGTGCTCTTGTAGTCTCCACTGCCCTACATATATCCACAGCCTTTTTTAGTGTCAAATATTTTCCCAGAGCAGGCTTTCTCTAAGTCCATTATCTGTGATTCTACACACTATTCTGTTTCTCAAATCTCCAAACTCACAGGATTTATTCAGTGTGAGAAGATCAACTAAGTATTGGTGAAAGCTAACACCTTGTTTCTGCTCACGGGGAAAGAACTTGTATCTCAAAAATGTGACGTTTTCGCTTGGGACAAAATACTCCTCAAATTTTGTCATCAGATGTCCTATTTAAAGTCTATCTCATCAATTTGAAAGCTGTTGTAGATGTCCAAAGCATCTTTGCCAATTACGTGTAGAAGGATAGACGCTTTCAATCTTTACTCCACCCCGCCAGTTCTACTCACTGCTAGTTATATATTGAATCACTGTTTGAAGTGCTTCCAATTATTAGCTAGATTTCCGGTAAATTGCATAGCTGCTGGAGGTCTTAAGTTATCCAATTGAGGGGATTTTTCAGCTCTCACCTCTATTTCTCAGCGCACTTCAAGACAATGTGCTCTCTTGCCAGCAGCTTCTCTCCTTCAGAACCAACTTAGTCGCTTGCGGTATTCAGTTACGCTTCGTATTTAAACCTCGTACCGCCTTCTGACACCATGTTACGTTTGTTCTTTAACAAAGACAAACTTTGCATGGGTTTTCAAAGCGCTAGAATTATTTTACTTACAGATTTACAGAATGGTTCAGCTCAACCAAATTTTACTTGGGACTTTCAAACTGCCAAGAGCACGCGCACGTGCCTGCGCGTATGTATGTGTGTGTGTCTGTGTGTGCGTGAATTGACTTCAACGGAATGGATTTCAGAGACAGGGCATAGATACCAAGGCCAACATATGGCCCATATATGTTTCTCTGAGGGTCATCACTTTGTCATGGTGGAGAGGCTCGTGAGTTCCTGAGATCCCAAGAGCGATCTTTGGAGTTTAGCCAACTGGCGCCCAGCTCCTGATAGGGTCACCTATGG
This sequence comes from Mobula birostris, assembly GCF_030028105.1. NCBI lineage: Eukaryota > Metazoa > Chordata > Chondrichthyes > Myliobatiformes > Myliobatidae > Mobula > Mobula birostris. The sequence continues at coordinate 30,932,509 of NC_092391.1, read as the reverse complement.
CAGTGAAGTCAAGTGGGATGTTCCAGACAAAGAGCGATCCAACCAAGACCTCAGTGGTGGAGCTGGTGGAAGATAGTGATGCATCACAAAGGCAGTGAAGACGGAGGAAGGCTTTAGCAGTTAAGGGTCTCATCTTTCATTCCATATACTGGACCCTGAACCTGATCTGTCCATGTGATGGCTACCCGTACATTAGTCTTCCCATGTTGAGCAAAGTCATGCATAAGTGTTCTCCATTAATGGAAGATCCACACTAACATCCAGATTGAGTCCTGTAGCTATCAGTAGGTGGCAAAGGGCACAGAATTGCAAGGTTTGGACATCAGAATATGTGGATCCTGGATCAGCCTTTTCAGCCACCTGAAGACCAACTAGTAGGTAATTCCTTGGGAGAACTTCATACCCAACTTGAGTGATAGCATTACTACTACTACTATTACTACCACTAATTATATTTTTGTCCAGTGAACTTCTCAAGGCAATTGCTTCAATCCAGCAGAGTTGTTGATTGAGCAGCTGAAAATTCAGCTTTAGTTTGGCATCATGAGAGTGCACTGTGGCTGATCTCTTGTGTTTACACCAAAGAATAATGAACTGTCAGCTATTAAGCTATCCCCAGGGAGAATTTGTGGGGAAATTAATGGAGGTGCTGATGTAACTACAAAGTAGCAGTACGTGCAAAGAATGTATCTGGCAAATTATTAGTCACATATATGAAATCATTTGCAGTCACAATTGAGGTGCTTTGTTTATTGTTGTTTTAAGCAGGGAGTCAGATAATGTTAAGATATCACTTCATGAATATAAATCTACTTCAGCAAGATAAATGGGCCTGTGCTTCTGAAGTTATTGGATTAGACAGTGCAATTCTAAGTAAGTGATTATCGAGTGTGCTTGTTGCTCTGTGCAGTTTTGTTTGAAATACCCATCTTTGATTGTAGCATTTGCTTGTGGAGAGAAGAAAATGATTTGCATCCTTCTAAAACACCAGCATTCAAAGGCACTATCAGCACACAGATAGTAGGAAGTGAATTTAGTAATTTTGGTTTAATTTATTTTGCATGTTCTTTCCATTCAGATGTTTTGTATTACCTTTTGTTCTTTGGGACAGTGTATCTCATTGAAAAGTGTATGCCATTGTGTGAGATGCAGATGTCTCACGAGATTCCTGACAATCTGGATGAGCACTTGAATTACTAAAGTGTGAAAGGCTGTGATGGCAAATGGAATTATTACAGATGAGTAATAATTCACAGTTGGAGTGGACATGGCGCACCAAGGGTCTGATTCTCTGCCATGGGATTCCATTATCCCCGTAGACAAGGAATTTCATTGTATCCTGAAATGTGTGACAAAAGCTCGGCCATGGACAGTCCCAAGCCCAGCAGCAAAGGAGGAGGGTTGAACATGGGGCAAGTAACCCCATCCCTTTAAAACCCAGAGTTATAGAATGGGCTTAAAAAGAAGAAGAAAGGTGACAATAATCTAGTCTAACCACAATTATACAGGGCTTTGGTGAGACCACACCTGGAATATTATGTTGTGAATTTTTTTGTTTTGCAGCAGCAGTACATCACAATATATAATTTTAAAAACTTGCAAATTTCAATAAGATACATATATAAAAGGAAACAATTAAGTAGTGCAAAAAGAGAGTGAAAAAATAATGAAGTATCATACATGGGTTTGCTGTCCATTTAAAAATCTGATGGCGGACAAGGAAGTGAATGCGGAGAAAAAAAAGAGTAAAATGTGATTTAAAGCTGAATAACTTTATATTAAAGCTGCTTATTAAACAATTTAAGTGCTTAATGGATTAGAAGTGTACCCATTGATCACATAATTTCAGTAAATTTAATACAGATGATTGTGCAGAAGTAGGCCCAGATTTTGAAGATGGTATATTGATATTTAGCAATTTAGGGCATCACAGCAGTTCTGTGGGGATAGCCATGTGGTATCTGGTATCTAAAAGAATAATTAAAAATCTACAAGGTTTAGTATGATACATTGCAGCTAGTCTCTGATCTATTTGAGGGGTATAAAGGTTAAGCTGTGCGCTTTCATGACACAGTTTTAGAGATAACAGTAAGTATGATGAGCAGGAGATCACAGAGTGGATTGGAGACAGTTCCTTGTGGACTCTCTGTGCCATGTTGAAAAAGTGACTAGGCCCTGTCGGGACTTTTCTGCTGTGCGAGAGATTGCTTGGCTTATTGGTAAATTAGCAAGGGCCAGAACAAAGAAGTGAGACGTAAGCGGAGTGGTCATTATGGGAGCAGCTGTCGTTGGAGTGGGCTAGGGTTAGTGTGGTCAAGCTTTGGTTTACAGGCTTAATGGCAGTTAAGGCAGTGGAAAACTCCTCATGTAAGATGTGGAATAGCAAGTAACCTAACAGTGCTCCTGATGAACTGGAGCTGGAGGTGGAGGTGCTCTGGATCAACTGGAAGGCTGAAAACCTTATAGGTGAGTCTTGTGCTGAGGTGGTCACACCCAGAGTGCAAGCTTCTGATAGTAGATAGATGACCACAGCAGAAGCAAGGAAGTAAGCAATTAGTGTAGGGTTCCCCTGTGACCATTCCCCATAGCAACAAGTGTATCCCTTCGGATACTGCTGGGGAAATGGCCTATTAGGCCACAGTAGCAGCAGCCAGGCCAGTGGTGCCATGGTTGGCTCTGAGCCTCATCAGGGAAGGGTTAAGTCAGGCAGAATGATAGTGATAAAAGACTAGATAGTTAGGGGACAGACAGGAGATTTTGTAGCCACAAAAGAGACACCAGGCTGGTAAGTTGCCTCCCAGGATCTAGGGTCAAGTTTGTCTCAGAGCCTTGTCTCTCTGCAAAATTTTCTCAAGAGGGAGGGTGAGCAGCCAAAGTTCATGGTGCACATTGGCACCAATGACATAGACAAAAAGGGAGAAAAGGTCCTGCACAGTGAGTATATACAGTTAGGGAAGAAGCTGAAGACAGGACCTTTAGGGTAGTAATCTCTGAATTATTCCCATGCCATATACTAGACAGGCCAGATAGTACAGATGAATGAATGGCTAAGGAACTAGTGCAGAGGGCAGGGCTTCAGATTTCTGAGTCATTGGGAACACTTTTGTGGAAGATATGGCCTACAAAAATACTGGGTTACACCTAAACTCGAGGGGAGCAGTGTCCTTGTGGACAGGTTTCTCGAGCTGTCGGGAAAGGTTTAAACTAATTTGGCAGGGGGTGGGAACAGGAGTTGAAGATGGGGCATTTGGTATACAAATTGATGCACTGTGTCGTGAGACTGTCAGGAAGGACAGACAGATGATAAAGTAAAATTACAGTTAGTGAGATGAGTTGAAGTACAACATGGGAGTAAAATTAAAAAGGATGATGAATACAGAACTGCAGGTGTTATATTTGAGGGCACACAGTATATGGAATAAGGTACTGTAAATTATCTTAGCACAGTCAGGGATTGGCGGGTATGATGTTATGAACATCACAGAGTCATGGTTTAAAAAAAGCACATCCAAGGACACACATTATATTGAAAGAAAAAGCAGGTGGGCAGAGGGGGTGGCTCTGTTGGTAAAAAATGAAATCAATTCCTGAGAAAGAGATGACATAGGAGCAAAAGATGTAGAATCCTTGTGGATAGAGTTTAGAAACTGAAGGGGGTTAGATACAGGCCTCCAAACAGTAGCCAGGATGTGGGATATAAATTGCAACAGGAAACAGAAAAGCATGTAACAAGGATAATGTTACAATAGTCATGGGGATTTCAATTTGCAGGTAGATTAGGAAATTCACTTTGGTGCTGAATCGCAAGAGTAGAAATTGGAAGAAAGCCTGCAAAATGCCTTTTTAAAACAGATTGTGGTTGAGCTCACCAGGGGTAAGGCAATTCTGAATTGGCTGTTCTGTAATGAACCAGATTTGTTTAGGGAGCTGAAGGTGAAGAAACCTTTAGGAGACAGTGATCATAATATGATAGAATTCACGCTGCAGTTTGAGAGAGAGAAAAGAACACTAGATGTATCGGTATTAATAATGGGAATTACAGAGGCATGAGAGAGGAGCTAGCCAACATTGACTGGAAGGGGCCACTAGCAGATGACTGTAGGACAGCAATGACTGGAGTTTCTGGAGGGATATTCGGAAGGTGCGCAATAGATACAGATCAACTATGAAGAAGGGGTATGTAATATACTAGGGCATGCATTAGTGAGAAATTAGAGGATTGGGAAGCTTCTAAAAACCAACAGAAGGCAACTAAAAAAGACATTAGGAAAGAAACGGTGAAATATGAATGTAAGCTAAACAATAGTATGAAAGAGGATATCAGAATTTTTTTTCAAATATATAAAAGAGTAAAAGAGAGATGAAAGTAGATATCAGATCAGTTATAATTACAATAATGAGAGACAAGGTAATGGCAGATGAGCTTAATAAGTATTTTTCGTCAGTCTTCACTGTGGAAGACACTGGCAGTATACCAGAAATTCGAGAGTGTTAGGAGCGATAGTGAGTATCATTGCTATTACAAAGGAGGAGGTGCTTGGAAAGCTAAAAGTTCTAAAGGTAGATAAGACACCTGGACCAAATAGTCTACACCCCAGTGATCTGAAACAGGTAGCTGAAGAGATTGTGGAGGCATTAGTAATGATCTTTCAAGAAACACTAGATTCTGGAATGGTCCCGGAGGACGGGAAAATGTCAATCCACTCTTTAAGAAGGAAGGGAGACAGATGAAAGGAAGTTATACTCACAACACGCTGGAGGAACTCAGCAGGTCGGGCAGCATCCGTGGAAAAGATCGGTCGACGTTTCGGGCCGGAACCCTTTGTCAGGACTGTAGGGGGAAGGGGCAGAGGCCCTATAAAGAAGGTGGGGGGAGGGTGGGAAGGAGAAGGCTGGTAGGTTCCAGCTGAAAAACTAGTAAAGGGAAAGATAAAGGGGTGGGGGAAGGGAGGCAGGGAGGTGATAGGCAGGAAAGGTGAAGAAAGAATAGGGGAAAACACAATGGGTAATAGAAGGAGGCGGAACCAAGATGGAGGTGGTAGGCAGCTGGGGGAGGGGGGGGGACAGAGTGACATAGGGATAGGGGAAGGGAGGGGGAGGGAATTACCGGAAGTTGGAGAATTACCGGAAGTGGGTTAAAGTTTTCCTCTACTGCCATGATGAGGCTACCCACTTCAACTCTGCATCCCACTCCCATTCAGATATGTCCATACATGGCCTCCTCTACTGCCATGATGAGGCTAAACTCAGGTTGGAGGAGCAACACCTCATATACCGTCTAGGTAATCTCCAGCCCCTTGGTATGAACATAGAATTCTCCAACTTCCGGTAATTCCCTCCCCCTCCCATCCCCTATCCCTATGTCACTCTGTCACTCCCTCCCCCAGCTGCCTACCACCTCCATCTTGGTTCCGCCTCCTTCTACTACCCATTGTGTTTTCCCCTGTTCTTTCTTCACCTTTCCTGCCTATCACCTCCCTGCCTCCCTTCCCCCACTCCTTTATCTTTCTCCTTATTGGTTTTTCACCTGGAACCTATCAGCTTTCTCCTTCCCACCCTCCCCCACCTTCTTTATAGGGCCTCTGCCCCTTTCCCCTACCGTCCTGATGAAGGGTTCCGACCCAAAACATCGACCGATCTTTTCCATGGATGCTGCCCGACCTGCTGAGTTCCTCCAGCGTGTTGTGAGTGTTGCTTTGACCCCAGCATCTGCAGATTATTTTGTGTTTATGAAAGGAAGTTATAGTGGAAATTATAGACTTCAGTGGTTGGAAAGATGTTGGAGTCTATTATAAGGATGAGGTTTTGATGTACTTGGAGATGCATGACAAAATAGGCCAAAGTTGGCATGGTTTCCTAAAGGGGAAATCTTTCCTAATAAATTGGTTTGAATTATTTGAGGAAATAGCAAGCAGGATAGACAAAGGAGTGGACGTTGTTTACTTGGATTTTCAGAAGGCCTTTGACAAGGTGCCATACATGAGATGCTTAAGAGCCCTTGGCAGGAAAGATGCTAGAATGGATAGAAGTTTGGCTGACTGGCAAGAGGCAATGTGTGGGAATAAAACAGGCCTTTTCTGGTTGGTTGGCAGTGATTAGAGATGTCTACAGGGGTTGGTATTGAGACCACTTCTTTTCACATTATGTGTCAATGATTTGATGGCGTAATTGTTGGCTTTGTGGCCAAGTTTGCAGATGATACGAATATAGTTTGAGGAGTAGGTCATGTTGAGGAAGCACAGAGTCTGCAGAAGGACTTACAAAAAGTGGTAGATGGAATATAATGTAAGCAATGTACGATCATGCACTTTGGTAGAAGAAATAAAGGTAGAGACTATCTTCAAAATTAGGATGAAAGTTAAAATGCAAGCAGACTTGTGAGTCATTTTGCAGGTTAACTTGCATGTTGAGTTGGATGTAAGGAAGGCAATTTCATTGTTAGCATTCATTTAAAGATGACCAGAATGTAAGAGCAAGGATGTAATGCTGATGCTTTATAAGTTATTTGTTAGACTGCACTTGAAATGTTGTGAACAGTTTTAGATCCCTTGTCGAAGAAAACATGTACTAGCATTGGAGAGAATCCAGATGAGATTCGTGAGAATGATTCCAAGAATGAAAGGGTTAACATACGAGGAGGGTTTGTTGGCACTGGGCTTGTATTCGAGTTCAGAAGAATGAGGGGACATCTCATTGAAACCGATTGAATATTGAAAGGCCTAGATAAAGTGGATGTGGAGAGTATGTTTCTTGTATTGGATGAGTCTGGGAACAGAGGACACAGCCTCAGAATAGAGTGATGTGCCTTTAGATTAGAGATGAAGAGGTACTTCTTTATCCAGAGGCTGGTGAATCTATGGAATACATTACCAGTGGTGGCTGTGGAAGCCAAATCATTGAGTTTATTTAAAGCAGAGGTTTATACGTTCTTGATTACAAATGATGTCAAATGTTACAGGGAGAAGGCAGGAGAATGGGGTTGCGAGGGATGACAGAGTAGATGTGGATGGTAAGGGTACCGAATGGCCTAAGTCTGCTCCTACACTAGTATGCCTTATGGTCCAAATCTGAGAATCATGATTCAATAATTAGATGAGGTGGCTGAATGAAATTTGCCACTGAGCATCATTTCAAGAGAATCAGAATCAAATTATTATCACTGATTATTTGATGTGAAATTTGTCATTTTGCCAAAACAGTACACTGCAAAGGCATAAAAATGTATAAAAGTGCAAATATAAATACTGCAAAAAAAGGTAGTGTCCATGGGTTCATGGACCATTTAGAAATCCAGTGCAGTAGGGGAGAATCTACTCCTAAATCGTTGAGCATGAGCAGTGATTAATGGATGTCTTTACCATCCACACCTGTAATGGATTATGAAAGAGCTTTCATTAAGCCATTGTAAGTGTGTATTTGCTATTCATTCAACTAATTAAGAACCGAATATACTACAATTTAAGAAAAACACTGTATTGTCTTGAAAAGCTATGCCTGGGAGATTTTCAAAATTGAACATTTGAAATGAATGAAGGAAAAGTAGAGAAACTCAGTGAAGCAAAAACCTATCCATAAAAATTGTCTTGAACTGAGAGCATTAAACATAGCAACACACATCAAAGTTGCTGGTGAATGCAGCAGGCCAGGCAGCATCTCTAGGAAGAGGTGCAGTCGGCGTTTCAGGCCGAGACCCTTCGTCAGGACTAACTGAAGGAAGAGTTAGTAAGCTCTTCCTTCAGTTAGTCCTGACGAAGGGTCTCGGCCTGAAACGTCGACTGCACCTCTTCCTAGAGATGCTCACTGGCCTGCTGCGTTCACCAGCAACTTTGATGTGTGTTGCTTGAATTTCCAGCATCTGCAGAATTCCTGTTGTGAGCATTAAGCATACTTTTTTTTTTACCATATCAGCAAGTTGTACCATGTCCCTGAATTTCATTCAGAAAAGGGCAATGGAATGAATTTCCAAGGAATACTAATATACTTGTATGGTCATATACATGGTTACTTCTACTGACTGGTGATCAGTTTCTTGGCCAATGTGCTTACAATGTAATTGTAGTGATAAGAGGAATGCAATACTACCAGCAATGTTTCAATCATAATCATTAATAAACCAGCGAATACAGAAGTATTGATTAGCATTTAAAGATTAGCTTTATTTGTCAGATGTCCATCAAAACATATGGTGAAATGTATTGATCGTGCCAACAACCAACACAGTCCGAGGATGAGCTGGGGGGCAGATCGTAGGTGTTGCCATGCTTCCGGTGCCAGCATAGCATGCCCCTAACCTGTATGTCTTTGGGATATGAAGGGAAATGGGAGCACACAGAGGCGCCTATGTGGTCATGGGAAGAGCCTACAAAGCGAGAAGAATGTACGTACACCTTATAACAGTGGTGGTTTTGAACCCCAAATGCTGATTGCTGGTGCTGTAAAGCATTGTACTAACCACTGCAGCAGCATGTCAGCCCTAATTAAAACTCTGATAGTCCACTATCAGATTATTCAGAAGTCTCAATGATCCCACATCTGGCTCACCAGGTAATGCTTGCTGTTCTCCCTTCTTACCCGTCGCTGTGAACTGCCCACTATATAGGACATTTACAAAGGCAGGCATGTGAAAAGGGCTTGAAGGATCTTTGGGGACCCAAGTCACCCCAACCACTAACTGTTCCAGCTGCTACCATCCGGAAATGGTAGCGCAGCATAAAAACTAGGACCAACAGGCTTCTTTTGGACATTGGTGATTTGTCAGTCTTGGTTTATATATATTTTTTCATAAACGCTATTGTATTTATTTACGTTCCTGTAAATGCCTGCAAGAAATGAAGCTTAAGATAATGTATGGTAACACATATGTACTTAGATAATAATTTTGAACTTTGACTTTGAAGATGCTGGCTAACTCCAATATGGCTGAACAACTCAGAACTGGTCTCAAATATTTTTGGATGCTTTGCTGTTGCCTGAGATCCTTCTTTACGATGTGAAAGGTGTAACTCAGAATGAAAGTAACACTGCATATGCCCAATTTTCATTCCAATGTTTTATTGGATCATATAACATCAAGATTTTGTGTGCTATGTAATCTCATTTCCAAGTAAAATGGTTTAAATATGTAGAGAAGTAATTCAACACTAATAGGTACCTTCTGATGAAAACAGTAATCTCCAATTCAAACACCTGTTAGTGAAATCGCCCGATGAGCAGAAGAGTGACACCACATTTTGAAATAAAGAAAATGAAAACCTACAATGAAGCTGATTGTTTTTGTGCATTTTGACCTGATAATTTGCCCACTGGGGAAATGCAACCCATCTACATGTTAGAGAAAGCAGCACTTCCAGAGCAATAAATTTAATGTAATCAACACAGCGAAGGCAGTAATAATTGTTCATCTTCCCATTAGCTACGGTTCATTGCTGAAGCCGCTAAAATTACTACCGGCATCTAATAATGTCGCCTCTCAGTCCAATTATCTCGCCTGCTCTTATAGTGATGTGCCACCTTCAAGAGCTTGTGATAATGTAATTCAATAAAAAGATAAAATAAGATGGAAGTATTACATTTCACATTTTAAGCCTGAGCCCAATTATTTTACTTAATGTGATGTGGATGTCACAACCCAGACCATCCCACCAGCCCATCCCAATCTCCTCCCCTCAATTTCCAATTCCAACCATACTCCCATTTCTAGAAAAATCAGGCTGAAGAAATTTATTTCAAGCCTGTTAGATGTGAAGAGTGGTGTGGTGGTGCTGTCAAACTCTTGTTGATCGTCTACACTTTCAGAAAGAATTGGGGAAACTGTAAACAAAGAACGATAAAGCCCAACCTTTCAGGAGAGGAGGCAAAATCTAAAATGCAGCTGATTTTTTATCCTGGCAATTTAGTAATTTTACCATTTTTAGTCCAGGAAAATGAAATTGTAATGTTTCACTGCCTTAAAGAATCTTTTGGAAAAGCTTGCCACTTCATCAGCTGTATAGCTGGCCCTATGTAATTGCCATTGGTCACTCTGACAGTCCATTAATGTGACAATGGGACCCAAAGGTCTGTAGCTAATGAAGCCTCCACTGCAGTGCATTACGTAGGACTGCATGAATCAGTTTGATACTCAGTAGCAGTATCACCCGTAGATTCAGACTTTCATAAAAAAAAACTCAGAATTACTTTTATATATAGCACTTCATTAAAGTTAGCTAAATTTGTTCAGATAGAAACCGAATAGTGCCCCCATTACAAATGCATCGATTTTCACAGTGGTTCTACTAGGAAAAGAGATCGGTTGAATCCCTGGGGAATGAATATTAGTAGCTAAATGCAGCTGTTTACCCTATTCCTCTGGTAATTTTGCCAAACCAATTTTACAAGAAAAAAATTGTGGGAGCTCCATCGAGATTGGACACTATGATTATTTTTAATAGATAGTGTTTTTCTTTACCTAATTTTAATCTTCTTCCCACTTCCCAAGGTATTAAATATTTGCTGAGCATCAATACTTAAAGAATTGCCAGCACACTAAATCATGCTGAATGATGAAAGTTCATTAACTCTCTCCATGCATGCTGGCTGTCCTGCTGAGTATTTCCATCATTTTCAGATTGTAATTTTTTTTTTTTTGCTTTTGAATCTTTGCTATGTTCTCAGTATCAGATTCAGTTTAAGTATCACTGGCATATGTCATGAAATTTGATTTTTTTGTGGCAGCAGTACACTACAATATATAATAACAGAACTATAAATTACAGTAAAAGTATTTATATACAATGCTGTGCAAAAATTTTAGGCACATATATATAGTTTGGGTGCCTAAGACTTTTGCTCAGCACTTTATGTATTGCACTGTACTGCTGCCGCAAAAAAAAAATTGATATATGTGAGTGATGATAAACCTGATTCTGATAGAGGTCTCTATTGTGGACTACGACTGGGAAGGGGGCAGGAAGAGGGGAATCATGGTTGGGAAAAGGGGAAGGGAAAGAGGAGGGAGAGGGAAGCACCAGAGGGACATTCTGTAATGATCAATAAACTACTTGGAATCAAATCACGATGGCAGTGTCTCAGGGCTGCGTGGGTCTGCACCCATGCCAACCCCCTCACCACTTCTGCAACCTCTGGCACTCCTCTGTCACCTGTCTCACACTGCTCCAGCAGTGTTCCACCCTCGCCATTCCCAACATGCTTTGCTCCTGCCAGATTTACGAACTCACTCTCCGCTCCACATTGACAAATACAGTACTGTGCAAAAGTCTTAGGTACCCTAGTATACAGTATATATGTATAGTATATATGTGCCTAAGATTTTTGCACAGTGCCGTACTCTGTGCAATTCACATCTGATTAAGTGGCAAAGGGTAAGAAACTGTCCCTCAAAAGTTGAGTGTGTGTCTTCAGGCTCCTGTGCCTCCTCGTTGATGGTAGCAATGAGAAGAGGGCATGCCCTGGGTGAGAATTACTCTTCAGAAACAGGCTAACCTGCCAAGTGAATGTTATTAATTTGAGGACCTTGACTGTTGGTAACACCCAGAGGTATCAGGTATCAGAAGTTCTCCAGGAACCTGGGCTGGGTTTTGTCACAATCACTCAACCACAGACCTCATATCATGGTTTGGCCATACATGGACAAAGGAACTAAACTCCAGGGGAGAATTGAGTGTGACTGTCATTGAAAGGCGACACAAAAGATTGCAGGTGCTAGAATCTAATGCAAAAAACAAAAACTACAACAGGTCAGGTAGTACCTGTCGAGGGAAATGGATAGTCAATATTTCTGGTGAAGATCCTTATCTGGACTGAAAGGGCAGAGGGAGGTAATCAGTTTAAGGAGCTGAGGGGACAGGGATGCGCAGGAGTTAGCAAGTAATGGATGAATCCAGGTGAGGAGGAGCTATAAGCAGATCAAAGAGTGGAAATAGTGACAGAGGCTGGGAGAAGATAGGTGGGAATCTGATAGGAAAGGAAAATAGAACATGGAACCAAATAAATGAGGTGGTGTGGGAAGATGGGAATAGTGGGGGGGGGGGGAGATGACACATTTGGAGGAGTGTACAGCCGATGGAGAAGATGCAAGGGAGTGCTATGGGAAAATGAGAAGGGCTGAGGGAAGATAGCATATTTGGAGGAGGAGAAAGAAACAGGGTGTTGGAGGGCTGGGGGTGCTGGGTTTGGGTGTGTGGGGGATAAAGCGTCAGCAGGAGAAAACTGGAGAATTCAACTATAATGCTATCACGTTGTAGAATGCCAGACAGGATTTGAAATGCTGCTGTTCCTCTCGTTTCCATCTGTCCTCACCCCGTGCTTGTCTTGAATAAAGTGAAGCCAATGGGAAGAACTACTATATGTACAGGCTGGAGTCATGGTTTGCACGTATGTGAAGAAGGTTGTTCTTGCTGGAGGTTATTCATCCCAGCAGGAGTTCCTCCAGGCAATGTCCAAAACTCAACTATCAATAGGCATCCTTTCATTGTAAGGTCAAAAGTGGGGAATCATTACAACTGCCTCTCCTCCAACCTTGAAGCAGTCCATACCACCTCACAGTAGAATCAACCAGAGAAAAAAAAACTGAGCCATGAAGAAAAAACAAAATAATTTTTTTTTACTTCTAAAGATTATTAACAATCTCCAACATTGAAAGGAAGGATGAGGTTCCACGCCTGGGCTGTATGAAGTTTTGTATTTTCTAAAGCATGGTAGCATAATGGTTAACAGTGCTGGTGACCTGGGTTCAATTCCCAACACTGCCTGTAAGGATCTTATGCATTCTCCCTGTGACCAAGTGGGGTTCTTCCGGGTGCTCAGGTTTCCTCCCACAGTCCAAGGATGTACCGGTTGCTAGATTAATTGGTCATTGTAAATTGTTCCATGATTAGGCGAGATTTAAGTTGACGGGTTGCTGTGTGGTGTGGCTTGGCAAGGTCTACCCCACCCCCTGTCTTAATAAATATATAAAATAAAAATCACACTTTAAGGAGGGTGGGTGTATTCTCACTCTGACAAGGGTCTTTGATCTGAAGTTTTGTCTCTGCTTCTTTTTCTGCAGTTACTGGCTGACCTGCTGAATATTTCTAAAAAAAAGTTCTGTTTTTATTCCTGAGCAGCAGTTTATGGAATCTACTGCTGGCCTGGTCATTGGAATCATTGCTGAGAAAGCCACTGAACTGGCGAGGTGCAGCAATTCCGAATTCATAACAATGAGTCTTAATGAGTATTGTTTACTGTGCAAAGGATTATGATTCACTATTTGTGCTTCATTGACGAAGAATAATGTTGCCAGCCTACCTCTGTTGGATAATGCTGGGCCTCTTCTCAATCATTCTCTGTAATGTATTTAGCGCTTTAACCATCATGGGGTGACAAGATACTCTTTTTCTTTTAGCTCCTTTTGGTCTGATTCCAGGTCAACAGAATTTCCGCCAAATCCACCTGCAACAAACTCTATTTTGTGCAGGCTCTCCTTGGCTTATTTTTTTAAATAATAAAAATGTTGCCCAGACGTGCAGTGTAATAAGTAGCTCCTCTGACAGTTGTGCAATATAATGACAGATGGGGTATAATTTTGTTTACAGAAAAGCAAATTTATAGATAAACAAATAAAAAAAGAACCTCTTGGTGTTGAGTTCAAATGATGATGTTTAAAATTAAGGTGAATTTAGATTGTGTGTTTCATTTGTGTCTGAGACTGCTTCCCAAAAGCCCTTTTTAACTTGTAAAGCCACTTTGTGAATGAGGCCTCTGTCGGTCAAGGTCGACCATGGATATTGAGTCCTAGCTGTCTGGGTATGCAAGCCTAAGCAGTACAATATGGCAAGCAAGCTGTTCTCCATGTAGCAAACTCCCTCTCTGCACACATCTGATGAGCCCAAAGGAACAGCAGACACCAGTACAGTTTGGTACCAGCAGTATCGTGGGATTTGCCAGTCAACATTGAACTCAATGTACTCCTGCTCCGGATCTTTCCTGCGGGGTTTACCCCCGAAGCCTTCCCCATGAGTGCGTACAGATGCAAGGCAGTGGAGGTTTGAGATCAGAGTCTTCCTTCTCCTAGCTGCCAGCTATGGCTGATGAGTCCCCTCTGCCCAAAGCAACTGGTTTTAAGTCAGCAGTAACCTGCCTTTGCTCCTTCTCCTGTCAGAAGAAATAGTTCCACCAAGCTTAGTAGCTAAGCCACATATGAAGGCCAGAAGCTCGATTTGGTTGTCAGAGTCTATATGAGATGCACACCATTTAATAGGTCATGGGAACTTATCCCCACTACCACCCCTGGCTAGAACAACCTCAAGGAACAAAAGCCATTTTAGAAACCAGAATTTTGATCAGCTCCCTGTCATCATGTTAAAGTAATTTACAATTTCTGCTTGATGCCGTTTTCCCATTCCTTGGTAAAATATCTTGTGATGCTTTGCCTTTGAAAATGCCATGATTGTTGCATATCTTTAATACGTGTAGAAAGTTGGGTAGGGTAGGATTAACAGATTGTTCTGCAAGAACATGAATGTTGGAAAGCCTGTGCAATATACAAAATCACGTACATATGTGTTTATAGCATTTTGTGCTGTAGGACAAATGTTTCCAGCTCAGTGATCAATTCCATGTTGATCATATGGGGTACGTTTTAAGAGACCCATCTGGTTTGGCTGCCTCTGCTGTACTTACTGTAGGACAAGCCAAAGGGCCGAGAGTGTGTGAGATTTCCTGCTCTCTATTTTTCCATGGGGCCTCTCCTCGTCAAAAAAATTGCTTCCCATTTCTCCTCACCTCTGATGATATGACCCTGAAAGGTTTGCCTCCAAAGATCCCAGATATTGGTTGCTGTTTTCCATTTGTCCATCCCAATGTTCACTATCTTCATATATTGCTTAAAGTTATCCTTATCACAGAGGTCTGGTCCTGTGAATAGTTCACATGACACTATACCCTAGCAATACACTGTTGTTGTTGTTCCTTTACACAAGTTGTCACCCACAAACATGAGAAAATCTGCAGATACTGGAAATCCAAAGTAACACACACAAAATGCTGGAGCAACTCAGCAGGCCAGGCAGCATCTTCGAAAAAGAGTAAACAGTCGATGTTTCAGGCCAAGACTCTTCATCACAATTCCTTCAACGACAGGGAGTGTTACACAAAGCTGGGTCCTGCAGGTTAGTTCTTGCACTCAAAATCCGGAGCCAGCAAACACAGGAGTTAATAAACTGGTGTGTACACAAGTTACACCAGCATGGATCACCGAAATCAATTCACACACAAAGTGCAGGTCGGCGCTGCTGTGTTATCAGCTAATTAATCAGTTCTCGAGCACTTAACAGCATCAGCTATCAATTAGGACGATGAAGTTAGGTGGTGGTTTTGCCTGATCAGAATGATTCAAAGGTCAGGTTGATGGAGGATAAGTTGATGAACAAGGCATTCGCTTCTAGGTAGCTGAAGTTGAAAAATTAAACTTTGCCTGTTTTGTCTTCTGCTTCCCAGTGTCAGTGCTCCCCCTCCTGGCCACTTTATGTCACTCCACCTGAAGGAGAAATATAACTAGAAAATGGGCAGCATAGTGAAATATTTCCAGTTCGGAAGAAGCTACCTTTTCACTTAAAGTAGGTGGTTGGATTGTTCAGAAGTTTCAAAGGTTTAATGTAAGGTTTTATTATTCCAGAGCCCTCTGAGCTATCGAATAATAATAGGCTTTTTCTAAGAATTCTTTGCCCCTCTTATTATTGTGGAGGCTTTTCAATTCAATATTCCAATGCGGGCCTTTTGAAAGAGCCGCCAATTAGCCACACACTGCTAGTATCTAGCTGGAGTCTGCAAAGTTCTCTTTTTAAGTTTTCATTCCAATTTGTTTGGCTTTCTTTTTGCATATTTCAGTACATTTAACATGCAATCTGTAAAGTTTGTCATTTCAGGTACACAATCTAATTGCTTCACATTTTTGCACCACATTTCTGAACAATTAATACATGCAGTTTCCAACTTTAAAACATTGTAGCATTTTTTGTTTGGGTGCCTCACCATCTATTTGGAATTTATTCCAGCTGATTGCATTCAGGGAATAATTAGTGAAGATCCTATTTTCGCTAAGCAAGAAATACTGGCTAGAAATAATAAAGCAGCTGAATGCTAAAGAGTAAACATCAAGAGGTCCATGTCAGGTATGTGTGTGATTCTCTGGCAATCATACAGTATTATGCAAAAGTAGTAGGTGTGTGTGTGTATATATATATATGTATATATATATAGCCAGGGAGCCTAGGACTTTTGCATACTACTATATTTGTCAATGGGGAGCAGAGAGCAAGTTTGTAAATCTGGTGGGAGCAAAGGATGTTGGGAACGGTAAGAGTGGAGTGCCATGGGAGGGGTATGGGGCAAGTGGCATAAAGGAGTTCTGGGGGGGCGGTGGTGGTGCGGGTGGAGAGACGTTCAGCCCTGGGACACCAGGCAAGGTCACTTGATTCCAAACAATTGGTGTACTGATCATTACAGAATGTCTCTCTGGTGCTTTCCACTCCCTCCCCTCTCCCATCCCCTTTTCCCAACCATGATTCCCCTCTCCTTGTTCCCTTTCCACTCTCAGTCCACAATAGAGACTCAGATCAGAATCAGGTTTAACATCACTCACATACGTCATGATTTTTTTTTGTGTGGCAGCAGTACAGTGCAATACATAAAATTACTATAGTACTGTGCAAATGTCTTAGGCACCCTAGCTATATATATTGCTGAAGACTTTTGCATGTGCTGTATGAAGGGGAAAAAATCCATGAAAATAGAAAATAGAAGCTCACTGTTGAGCTCTGTTCATTTGGAGTATGTAAGTATTTAGTTGCAATCCGCACTTTCCCTGTTATGAACACACACACGAGGGGGTGAAAAGGATTTGGGGGTAAGAAGATGGCAGCACTTATGTACTGAGTGTAGTTGCATAAAATAAAGTTGATTAAACATAAGAAAGTTTTGTCACTGTCATTTCATTCACATCTCTAGCTCCTCGGTCTTGTCACATCATTCCATAAAACCTTGGGAACAGAATTAGGCCATTTGGCCCATCAAGTCAACCCCACCAGTCTATCATGGCTGACTTTATTATCCCTCTCAGTCCCATTCTCCTGCCTTCTCTCTGTAACCTTTGACACCCTTAGAAATCCATAACCTCTGCTTTAAATAAACCCGATGACTTGGCCTCCACAGCCATCCATGGCAATTAATTCCACAGATTCACCACCCTCTGGCTCAAGAAATTCCTTCTCATCTCTGTTCTAAAGGGATGTCCTTCTATTCTGAGACAGTGCCCTCTGGCCCTGGACCTCTCCACTACAGCAAACATCCTCTGCATGTCCACTCTGTAAAGGCCTTTCAATATTAGATAGGATTCAATAAGATCTTCCTCAGTCTTAATTCCAGCAAATACAGGCCTAGAGCCATTAAGCGTTCTTCACACATTAACTCTTTCTTTTCCTGAATCAGTCTCGTAAACCTTCACTGGGCTGTCACCAATGTCAGCATTCTATACGAGTGATCTCGCAGCTTAAATACACAAGGTCCAAACAGTCATGAGTCGTATATTAGACCATGCACAACAAGGCTCACACTGAGGCCTTTCCAGCTTCTCTCCATAGATGCTGCCTGACCTGCTGAGTTCCTCCATTATGTTATGTGTGTTACTTCAGCATGAACTTCTACTTCCATCACAGAAGCGAAGCATATGGAGGGAGAAATTAGGGCAAAGGAAGAGTGAGTCACAGGGGAGGAGAATGGATCACAGTATGGTGAAGACAGAATCATAATGAGGTAGACTATCACAGTGAAGGACTAAGGAGTAGGAAAAAGGACCTTAAATTCCTCTCTGATGTGCTGGAGGAGATGCATGGCAATGTAGAAGATCAGGTGACTCACTGAGAGCCATTGTCTAGGTCTTTACTTATGGTGATTGGATAGATGAAGAAAATGATGTCTGCAAGTGCAAAAAGAACCCAACCATGGCTTAATGGTTGGACTTTTGATAGAAGCCTGTTGTGTTGCATGTAAAGGCGCAGTGATGTGAGGCAGAATTTTGAAGCCTATATCTGTACCAGTAAGTTTCATCGTTATTTTCCACTCCAGAACGTAATGCTCCAAATGCTTAAAGACATCCATCAAAAGCACAAAGCCCCATTGGCCCTCTGCTGGTTCCCATTCATCAGTAGTGACACAAGAGAGTGCAGATACTGGAATCCAGAGCAACAATGCAGGGTTTAAACCAAAATGTTGCCAGTTCCTTTCCTCTCACAGTTGCTGCTTAACCTGTTGAGTTCTTCCAGCAGATTGCTTTTTTGGTCTCGTACAGAGGCCCAGTTATATGACTAACTTCTGCCTGTTAAACTGCTGGCGTTCAGGACAACAATGAAAGTCCACCATCTCTGTCTGTCCTTGGCTGTCTTCTCTTTTGTAGTTCAAGGTCCTCATTTCTCCCTTTTTGGTAGGGTGCCAAGTTGTCTTTGGTCTCACATGTTTTCACCATCCTTCAGGGGTCGAATGAAGTGCTGTCTTGATGTGTTGTAAGACTGAGACATTCTAAAATAAAGCAAAATGTGCCAAAACACATAGTACTTGTGTGATGCATGAGGAATTTATTGAGGACAAAAGAGGGTGGGATGATGATTGAACAGGTAACACTGCTCCCCAACAGCTCCAGGGGCTCACATTCCTGACCTTGGATTCGGTGTTGTGTGGAAGATGCATGTTCCCTCCATGACTGTGGAGGCTAAATGGGTGCGTGTAAATTGCCCGTGTGTGCTTAAGTAGAAAAATAAATTGCAGGAAATTGATGAACTTGTGAGAGAGAACATCTAGGAAAAGTACAAGAAAATAAGAAGAGGGGGAATGGGTTTGAAGAGACTGCTCCACTGGGAGATGGAACAGACTAATAGGCCTAAAGTGCTTCTTCTGTGTTGTCGTATATTTCAGGAATTCTCATTTTAACAACAAGTGAAAACAGACCAGTCGCTTACAGTTTTCGTCTCTGAAGACCCTCAGATGCAGATGAATTTAGTTATCTCTTTTCAAGTGCTTTTCTAGCCTGTGTAAATTTTTCTCGCAGGCTCTTGGCTTTATTCTTAAGTCCTTAGACAAAAGCCACCCGATGGATGTCCATATCCAATCTGTAACAGAGTCCATTTAATTTCCCTGGCTCTACTGGTTAAAATTGCCTCTGCCATTTCAAATTCAGATTCAGGTTCATACACAGTATATACCGATGAATGCAGTGAAACGCACTGTTTTGAGTTAACAACCATCACAACTTAAGGATGTGCTGGGGGCAGCCCACAAGTGTTGCCACACATTCTGGTGCCAACATAGCATGCCCACATGCTCAGCAGAACAACACAAGCAACAACAACAGCAAAACAAACCCCTTTTCTCTCTCAACCACACACACATGCATCAATGTTACAAGCAGGACTTCCCAGTGGCCAAACATTTTAATTCTAATTCCCATTTCCATTCCCATTCCTACATGTCCATCCAAGGCCTGCTGTTGAGCCAAGATGACGCCACCCTCAGGGTGGAGGAGCAACACCTTATATTCCATCTGGGTACCCTCCTACCTGATGATGGCATGAACATCGATTTCTCCCTCCAGTAAACAAATTTCCCCCCACAACCTTCCTCTATTCCCCACCCTGACCTTTCACTTCTTTTCACCCACCTATTAATTCCCCCTGTCCCCTTTTCCTTCCCTACCCCTAAAAAAGTGTCCACTCTCCGCTCCCATCAGATTCTTTCTTCTCCAGCCCTTGACTATTCTCCTACCTGGCTTCATCTATCACCTTCCAGCCAGCCTCTTTACCACTCCCCCCACCTTTTTATTCCGCTATCTCCCCCATCCTTCTTAGTCCTGAAGAAGCTCACAGCCTGAAGCATCGACTGTTTACTCTTTTCCGTAGATGTTGCCTGACCTGCTGAGTTCCTCCAGTGTTCTGGGTTTTGTTTTGGATTCCAAGCATCTGTTTTTAGTGCAGGAAGACAGTGAGGTACAAGGCCATAACAAGTTAGATTGTGCTGTTAGGAGTACATCTTACCCTGCTAGTGAACCATTCGAGAGTCTTATAACAACAGGACAGAAGCTGTCCTTGAGCATAGTAGTACATGGTTTCGGGAATTTGTATCCTCTGCCCTATGGGAGGGGAGAGAACAGAGAATGTCTAGGGTGGGCGGGTCTTTGCTTATACTGGCTGCTTTATTGAGACAGCGAGAAGTGTAGACAGTGTCTGTGGAGGGGAGTCTGGTTTCTGTGATGTGCTGAGCTGTGGCCACATGTCCTTGCAGTTTCCTGCAGCCTTGGGCTGAGTTGTCACCATTCCAAGCTGTGATGCATTTGGGTAGGAGGTTTTCTATGATGCACTGATAAAAATTGGTGAGGATCAAAGGGGATGAGCCTGCTAAAGCCTCCTGTGAACTTGTGAGCTTTCTTGGCCATGGTATCAACATTCTTGGACCAGGTCAGGCTATTGGTGAGGAGATGATTCAGTGGTGCTAATACCATTTTATGTCAGGGGTTGATAGCTAGAGAGAGAGAGTAGAGGGCACAGCTACAAATAGCAATGGCAATGGCTATTATAGCAGAGGCCATAATTTTAAGGTGATAGGAGAAAAGTATAGGGGGAAATGTCAGAGGTAGATTTTCTACACAGTGAATGCACCTTGAGAGGTGTGGTAGAGGCAGATAGATGAGGGCCACTTAAGAGACTCATAGATGAGTACATAGATGAAACAAAAATAGGGGGCTATGTGGGAGAGAAGGGTTAGAAATATCAAACACTAGAGGACATAGGCTCAGGTGAGGGAGATGTGTGGAATAACCTTCTTACACAGTTGGTATGTGCTTGGAATGCAGTGCCAGGTTTGGGGGTGGAAGCAGACAAGATAGCAGCATTTAAGGGACGTTTTGAAAGGCATTGAATGTCCAGGAAATGAAGAGATATGGATCCTGCAGGCCTGCTCCTTTGCTGGTCTCTCCTGTGCTTTACATCACTCTTGTTTTCCTCTCTAGAACATTTTGCTTCACTAAAGAAATAGGGTATTGCAGATCATCTGTGCGATACTTGTGGTTGTAATTAGAAGTAACACATTGTCATCAGCTAAGCTTTTTGGCTATAAATACATCATTACACCACTGTTATATCAATAGATTGTAAGTCTGCTTCGATCTGTCAGTTGTTAGGCCCTTGTACCAAGCTGATGAAACAAATTTTGACAATTCTTTGAAAATAAACAGCTAGTTCTGTTCGTATCCCCCATTATTTCTGAAAACCAACTGCCTATTTATCACATTGTTATTCGCAGATTATTGTACTGCAAACCATTACATTTGACAACTTAAACACTAGTAGTAGACATTTAGGATAACATTGCCTGTGGAACATTTTGGAAGTTATTGATGGGCTTAAAAAGCATCACATTATTGGAGTTACTTTCTGTATTTCTTGCTCTCTCTGATTAAAAGTGATGTTGTGTGAGGAAGAGTGCATCTTATTGCATCACCCATTCACCTGCATCTGTATCCCATGTTATGAAGGACAAACTTCCTGAACCTAGGTACTTCCTACCTATGTCCTATCTGTTGCATGGAAGCAGATTCATGGATTCAGTAAAGGAGGTAGAAGGCGCCAGTTACGGGTAAGTTTTTCACCATTTGTTAGCAAAGACAAACATTAAAACATTCACCTGAACATTCAAGTTACACAGATACTTATCTAAATGTACGCACAGGCTCTCTATCTGCAGAATCTTTCCATCACTGGTTGCATGACCCCCAGTCCGTCAGTGAGCCCTGAGAGAGCCCCGCGCCTGCTACATTTATATGCTAGCGGTACTTTGATGCCAGAAGCCGGTACCCTTCCATCAAAAGCAGCCAATGGAAAGGCTGAAGCATTTTTCAAATGGGCCAAATGATAACTAGCATGGTAGCAACAGCTTTTCACTGTCAGATAGTGTTAACCCTTCACACTATACCACTTATGCTCTATGAGCATGGACAGAGCCTGCCTCTGCTTACATTGAGTCATTTAACGTGTGATCTTCAACAAGAAAAATATCTACGTGACATAGTCCTGAGCCTGAGGATGTCGTCTGTGTTCCCACGTTTGCTCCAACTTGATCAGAGAACAAAGAACATAGAATAGTACAGCACAGTACAGGCCCTTCGGCCTGCAATGTTGTGCCGACCCTCGAACCCTGCCTCCCATATAACCCCCCACCTTAAATTCCTCCATATACCTGTCTTGTAGTCTCAAGTCGTCTTGAGGAAAGTCATTGCTCACCAAAGTATGTATGTGTGGAGGTAACTAAGGCAAACGTGGGAAACAATTTGACAACAGATCAACTCACATCTTGATGTAGCCAAAGGCTTCCGGAGTTTCACCACAAGCAACCGAACCACATCAGTGCCCAAAAGTACCAAAGGAAGTAACTGGAATCTCATCCCAGTTATGGAAGGGTATTGAGTAGAAAAGTTAGGATGTTATGTTACAGTTGTGCCAGGGGCTGATGAGGCAATGTTTGGAATATTGTGTTATGTTTTGGTCACTGTGCTATAGGAAAGGTGAAAAGTGTATAGAGGAAATTTACAAAGATGTTGCCAGGGCTTGAGGGATTGAGTTATGGAGGGAGGTTGAGCAGACAAAGACTTTATTCACTGAAGCATAGGAGAATGAGAGATGAATTTATAGAGGTCTATAAGATCACGAGAGGCACAAATAGGGTGAACGTACAGTCTTTTTTCCAGGGTTGGGAAACCAAGAACTTGAGGTAATGTGAGCGGGAGAAATTTACTAGGAGCCTGAGGAGCAACATCTTCACCCAGAGGATGGTCCATACGTGGAATGAACTGCCAGAGAAAGTTGTTCAGGCAGGTACATTAGCAACATTTAAAAGGCACTTGGACAGACACATGGATAAGAAAGGGTTTGGAGGAATATGGGAGGGCCAAGCATGGGCAGGCCTGGGTCAGCATGGGCTAGTTGGGCTGAATGGCCTGTTTCTGTGCTGTAATACTCTATGATAAGAACGAATCTTTTTGAAAGCTCTTATATAATGACAAAGTTTATATTGTCTTGAAACAACACAAGAAGATGCTGGAGGAACTGAGCAGGTCAGGCAGCACCTATGGAGGAAAATGGACAGCTGCCATTTTAGGTCAAGACCTTTCACCAGTCCTGATACTGCCTGACCACTGAGTACCTCCAGCTCCTTTGTGTACTGCTCCAAAAATTTCAGTGTCTGCAGTCTCTTGTCAAGTTCAGTTTCAGTTCAGTTTCCGTTTATTGTCATTTAGAAATGCATGCATTAAAAAATGATACAATGTTCCTCCAGAATGATATCACAAATAAACACAGGACAAACCAAGACTAAAAGTGACAAAACCACATAATTATAACATATAGTTACAACAGTGCAAAGCAATACCATAATTTGATAAAGAGCAGACCATGGACACGGTAAAACAAAGTCTCAAAGTCCCGATAGACTCATCATCCCACGCAGGCGGCAGAAAGGAGGAACTCTCCCCGCCACGAACCTCCAAGCACCGCCAACTCGCCGATGCAGCACCATTGGAAGCACCTGACCGCAGCAGACTCTGAGTCCGTCAGGAAACTTCAAGCCTCGGACCAGCCCCTCCGACACAACCTCTACGAGCACCATCCTCTGCCGAGCGCTTCGACCCCTCCCCAGCTTCCGACCAACAAGCAAAGCCAAGGACTCGGGGCCTTCTCCTCCGGAGGTTCTGGACCACACAGTAGCAGTAGTAGTGAAGCAGGCATTTCAGAAGTTTCACCAGATGTTCCTCCGTGCTCTCTCGTTCGTCTCCATCAAGTCAGGATTGTGCACAGCACCCTACTTGACAAGTAACAGACATCACCACTGGAGTGGTCGCCGCGAGCTGCGTCGCGCCGCCATCTCCCCACCAATCTTCACAATACAGAATACAGAATTGTGTATTCTGTTGTTGAAACTAATCATGTTATTTTGATGTAATCAGAATACAATGAAGAGCTAAATGAGTGGAAGTCCCCCAGGGCCACATCCATTCAAGTCAATGTCAACCTATTCACACATTCACTCTAGGACATCAGCCCAAAGCTGCTGAACTACATTGTACCAAATAATAGAATGGTGAGAATCTGCAAATGTTTGGGACAGTGATATAATAAAGACATAACAAAGAGCTGAATGATGCCCTCTGATGCTGTGACCACAGGTTCAGTCTATTGGCATTAGGTGCAATAAATTGTGAAATCCATGCAAAGAAAATGTATATACCGGAATGGCATGGAATAGTGAGCCTAAGGTTACAATCAACGCTCAGTGGCTGCTTCCAATCTGAATAAAGGCATCTATTAACCAAATAGAAATTCAGCACAAGCCCCCAAATCCTCAAGACCTTATACAGGGGCACCATTGAGAGCATCTTGACTGGCTGTATCACTGCCTGATATGGGAACTGCACCAACCTTGTTCACTGGGCACTTCAGAGAGTGGTATGGACAGCCCAGCACATCTGTGGATGTGAACTTCCCTCCATTGAGGACCTTTACAGCAGCAGTTGCATAAAAAAGGCCTGGAAGAACATCGGGGACACCAGTCACCCCAAGCATAAACTGTTAGAGTTGCTTCCACCTGGCAAACGATACCACAGCATTAAAGCCAGGACCAACAGGCTACAGGACATCTTCTTTCTACAAGCCATTAGACTTATAAATTCACATGTCTGTACATTGCGACAAAGTCATAGCTCAAAGATTTTTACTCCTTTACGTTCTGGAAGGGATGTAAGGTTTCAATAAATTCAAATTCAAATATATATTTTTCACTGTCATTGCCGTCTTTTTGCTTTTTGCACTGGCTTTTTATGAACATAAACTTACTTCAAGGGAATTGTAATTTCCAGCAGCAAGAGGAAGGGCAAAGGTAAGAGAGACTGTGTATTTGTTTGGTCCTGTAGGCTGCCACTGACTACACCAAAACCACTGTTCAGCTGTCAATGTCATTTACATTCAAACTCCATATCAAGGAAGAGGAAGCAGAGCCACAGACAGTAAGTTAGTTGTGATTGATTGAATCGTTTCCAGCATCTCCAATTTCTGTGCAAGATGCCTTATAGCATCCAAATAATAAGCCTTGGGAGATTCCTAGGAACAAATCTGATATAAAACATAGGTGAGGACCAAGATCTGCAGAGACAGAACTGCAAGAGCAAAGGGAGATAACTGCATGGTATCTGTTAATATCCTGGAACTCTTCGCTCTTGGACAACATTCCTCATTTTCATGATTTACTTGCCAGCCTGTAGTGGGTGAATACCCTGATGGTTCAGAGGTCCGTTGCTCAGGCTGATCTGCAAAGCGTTGTGGGGAGAGCCTCACCAATTCTCCATTGCAGCAAAACCTCTGGACCCACAGGAAGATCAGAAAGAATTGTGTTCAGTGACATAATGTCTTCATGCAGTAAAATGCATATATTTGTGTGTGTGAAGACAATTCCAGAGAACTCAAGGGTATAAGAAAATTAACAGTGTCTCCATTTTACCCAATAAAACTGATGGATTGTTCCGCCGTGCATAAGTTTTCCAAAACTATATGCATAATGGTTTCATGGAAAGAGGAATGTTACCCAAGATCGCCATTAAAGTCCACACCAGTATTTATTATGTCTGGCATGCTTTTATTCAAGGCTAATTAAAAAGCATTGGTTCCTATTATCTCTTTTGATTTAAATAAAGAAGGAAAACTGAATTGCTCCCTTACCTTGATCTCTATTAGCAAAAAAAACATATGTTATTGTAATAGGTCCAATCAAATGTCAAAAAAATGTGTAACAGATTACTTTATGGTGATAGAACGTTCATCTCTTTCTTCATTGGGAACTCTTAACCAGTCCTGGCTGTGGACTGAGTATCTGTTCTTTACTTAATGTGAGGGAGGGCCTTTTATCATCTGATCATCCAGACACTGTGAGATTAACTGTTCTGTTGCAATTATGCTTGGGTGAGTAGAACACTTCTATAAATTACTTGAAGATGAAGAACGTTATTCAGATTTTATTAAAGATGGTGACTGTGACAAAGGAAAATATGTGTTCTGGTGGCTGAGGAGGTTTTTTTTCTAACATCCTCTTACAAATTTGGAACTGGGTAGTATAGAATTCTGAGTTAAGAAGTTACAGCTTCTAACTGGTGACTTGGACTGATGACCTGGAATAACGCACTAGTATTGTAATGAAGAGACCCTAACAGTAAATAAGTACCAGGGTATCAGCTGCCAGATATCTTTCCATCTGGTTCAATCACACCAAATGACAGAGGAGAGTACAAAAGATGGCTGAGCTCCTAGAATATCCTTCAGGATCAATGAGGATTTGCTTCTACGCCAGCGCTGTGGGTTCTGAAGTGACAAGATGGACCCAATATGAGACATACTGTACATCTATCATCACATGTAGGCCAGGAGTTGTTTGGTATGCAGATAAATAGTGTGGGAGCTAGTATGACCTTCCACCGCTTAAACTCTCTTCTCTCTAGGAAAATATTCAAAGTTTGCAATGTCATTCTAAAAGCTCCTCTTCACCTCATTTCTTACCGTGGGAAACCATTATAACTTCAGATTCTGGAATCTGAAACAAGACAGAAATATTGGAAGAACTCAGCCCATCAACCTGCATCCTTAGAAGGAGAAAGTAACGCAAGTCTTGGGTCAGGGACCCTTCCACAGAAGTGGGAAAAGGATGGAGAGATGTCATTTTTCAAAGCAGGGAGAATTGGGAGCTATGAAGTGAAAGACAAAAGACTATATGGAGATAGGTTAAGTCAGATGAGGTGATATGTGCACTGGACTGACTTTAACCAGGTGTCTCTTTGAGGGTGTGGGGCCATTGCATTTTTTCAAAGATATATTAAAAACATCCCTGAATCTTTTCCCCTATCACCAACTCATCTTCTCCTATGATGGAGATTAGCATGTGAGTCTATTTCAGGAATTGGATGTTGGGCAAGCATCTGACATGACCTGCTCAACAAAGTAACTGAATGCCATTCAAGTATTTGTGCAGAAAGGTGGGAATAGCAGTGGGTACTGATGCTGCTATCTACCCGAATAGTAGATTTGGAGCATTTAGCAGAATCAGAATTTGTTTGCTGGTCCAGTGTGTCGAAGTGCCTGCCGCAGGAAGTCCAAGTCACAGAAAGATATAGGTGGGTCGAGAACACTGCAGCCCAGTAGACTGTGTGTTATGTGCCACCCATGAGAGCTTACTTTACAAACAACCTCTTTCTCAGATGGTTAAAATCTGTGCTGGTAGACTGAAGGCATTTGTGAATTTCATCAATGATGGCTGCATTTGTTGAGAAATGGTTCCAAGATATGGGAAGTAATCAGTGTTATCCAGATCTTGTTGTGGATCTTTAACTTTGGAGGACAGTGATGTACAATGATATGTTTGTGGCTATTTAGTTTAAGACTCAATCTCTCTTCTGCTTCATTAACTTGAAGTTAACCAGAAAATCTGCACGCACAAGCACTGTCTGCACACAGCAGCTTGAAGTGTCAATGAAAGTTAAAAGTTCTGCCTTACGACTTGAGCAGATGACAAGAAAAGTTATTCAGTGCTGTGAAGACTTATTGCAGCAAGATGGTTGTTGCTAAACAAGTACTAGAGTTTAAGATGCCCATTGTCTTCCCAATTGACAGTTGGGGAATATAGCTTACTATTTTTAGCCCTGATGAACTAAGGCAGATTTCTAATCAGTTGCCATTCAGAGGAAACGTTGAACTAAGGTCTTTTCTGCTTATCTAGATGCATGTAAAATATTCCATGACACTATTCAAAGAAGAGTGGGATGCTATCTCTTATTTTTCCGCTCAACACCACCAAGTTCAAATTGATTTTTTGCTGTTTATGGGATTCATGCAAGTTTCTTGCATTGGTTGGACTTCAGTTGATTATGAGGCAGTTTGGTGCACAGTCAGGGCTACAATGATGTGTGACAGAAAAGCAAGTGTCTTTATTCTTTACAAATTACACAAAAAATAATTATTTCACTGTGCAGTATTACTATCCGACTTCAAAACAGAGAAGTTTGAGACAGAGAGATTGTTGTAGCGTGGATGAAATCAACGGAGAGACAGAGTCACTGGTAGATGCAAAGCAGCTTCTTTATTCAACACAACAAGGTACAGCAGGCATCATATGGATGGAGACGCCTTTGGTGGAAGGGTCTGCTAGCCCAGTGTGGGCTCGATATTTATATGCTAAACACATAAGGCAGTCGCTACTTACAAAGTTATAGACAATGCTTCCTTTTGAAGCAGCATACAAAACATCACACCTTCTGACTTCATCCTTTCCTCCTAACACCAACACGTCTGGATTGATACAACCACAATACATTTATTTGGTATTTTACATGCTAACATAGAGGACAATTAATATTATAAGGTATAGATTATACTGTCTTTGAAACTACCTGTAAACTTCACACTTCCATCCGCAGCATCTGGCTAGTATCCCGATATTCAGAGCTTTTAGGAAATGCATTGTTGTGAACTCAATCCACAGTACTTTGTCAAACAGAAGGCTGGTGGCCAGAGTCATTTAAGTGTAAATGAATCATCTACCCAAAAACTCACTCTAGCAAGATGATAGAGTATGTTCTGTTCATGTGGAAAACATGATCATCAGCATAAATGTATTGCTTTCAATATCTAAGCACATAAATATTACATAGGTGTTTCTTTTAGATTATATTGAAGCTGAAGGATGTAGGAGAGGTGTTCAAGATTAAGTTTCCATGCAATTTACTCAGATTGGTGAAACTAGTACAACAAATGGAGACACAGACTAAAGATGCTGGAATCTGAAGGGGAAGAAAAACGAACAAATTGCTGGAGAAGTTCAGCGGATCAGAAAGTATTTGTGGAAGAAATGGATGGCCAACATTTTGGATCAAGACCCTTCATTTGGGCCCAAAATGTCAACTGTGCATTTCCCTCCTCAGATGTGTCATGTCCCACCATTGATGGTAATGTTGAGCATGATACGAAACGGGAAATTAGAAACACCTTCAGCAAAGATTTTAACAACTGTGATGGTGACTTCAATCTATATGTAGATTGGAATTACCATATTAGCAATCAAGCTATGTTAAATGATGTACAATGAATGAGAAAGAGTTTATTAATTATCTGGTAGATAATGACCATTTCAGGAAAGTGTGATTATAATGCTCAAACATACGATGAATGATGAAGGTATCTTCCCAATAATAATAGGATTGTATAGCATCAGCATGGATTTATGAAAGTGTTGACAAACCTATTACAGTATACAAAGTTCAAAGTATATTTATTATCATAGCATGTAAATGTTATACAACCTTGAGATGTGTCTCCTTACAGGCAGCCACAAGCCCTGAAACCCAAAAGAACCCATTAAAAAACAAACACCCAATGTGCAGAGAGAGAAAATAAAACACAAATCGTGCAAATAATAAAAGCAAGCAACAGCATGCAGAATGAAAGTGAGGCCATAGACACGAAGCCTGGAGCAGACAGAGCAGGCCCACAGCCTCAGTCTCAGTTTATCACACAGCAGAGCAAAACGTCACGGAGCTCACAAACACGAAGCCCCGGGCAGCTGGAGCAGGCCCACAGCGTCAGCCTTAATGCAACAAAGAGCGGAGCAAACATCGCAGAGCTGCAAGCAGAACAAGCCCAACCCTCATCTCCGGTCCCAATACCCTGCCTTTTCAATCCGACCGGCCTGGTATTTAAATCGTCCAAACAACGGGTCATTCCTCACTCTAAGATCCGGCTCCCTGTCGCATCGATACACTTTGGGACTAGATCCGGACGTCATGTTCTGGCCCGTACATGACCTTTCCAAATCAGCCCTGCATTTAGATTGATTGGACCTCACTCTCAGTTTAGGTGGATGGGCTCCAAAACTCCTCCGCTTCAACTTTTCTCCACTTTGCACACCCCGACCAAATCTCAACCATGTCTCGTCCTCTTCTCCTCGAACATGCCTTGACCTCACTCCGACTTTGCATTGCACCCACACATCTCCATCTTCGAATCAGCCTCGCCTTCACTCACCTCTTCATTGTTTATGGTGAACGTCTATTAATTTTTTACAGAAAAAGTGTTATTAATAAAATATTTTGTTTTATTTCTTGCTTTGGGAACTGCCAGTAAGTTATCGCTCATCTTCAGAAGCGCCATCTTAAAGCATCTTGGAGCTGTAACCAGTGTGAAAAAACTTAAGGATAATGCAATAGATGTGGTACATTTGGGTTTTGATAAAGTGTCTCATGGGTGGTTATGAAACTGAATCAGAACACCTCAAAATCGGAGTAATACAGTGGCATAGATTGTGATTTGGATAATAAACCGAAAGCAGGAAATGAGATTCAATGAGTCATTTTCAGTTTGTAAGTTTGACAGTAATAGATGTGCCAGTGATCACCACAGGCAAACCAACTGTCTACAGCTCAATCGATGATAAGGATATGTCATTTTTGATATATCCAGATTTTCTGATGATAGGAGGCTGGGTGGTGATGGGGCTTGTGAGAAGGATACAGAGAAGCTTCAGGGAGAGTGAATGTGTATGCACATTGCAGATGGAATATAATGTGGAAAAATGTGAAGTGATCCCCTTTGGTTGAAAAATTGGAAAAGGAGCAGATTTCTTTCAATAGTGGGACATTTGCAAGTCTTTGTTGGGACCCAGGGAACATGAATTATTAAAATTTTACAAGCAGGTTCAGCAAGTAATTAGGAAAGCAAATAGTATGTTGGCCTTTATTGCAAAAGGATTTGCATGCAAGAGTCTAATTGCAATTATATATGCCCCAGGCAATTATTATGCCCAAACCTCATCTCCTAATCTAAGGAAGGATATACAGTACTTTACTTTAATTGAAGGAAATACAACAAAGAATTACAAGCTTGTTTCTTGTAGTAGGGATTTGTTTCTCTTTTGAGCAGAGGTTAGCAGACAGAGTTTATACCCTATGGAGATTAGAAGAATGAGGTGATCTCATTGAAGCATACCAATTTTTCATTGGGTTGGCAGGCTGTATTCCCGGAGTCACAGTCCCAAAATAAAGAATCAGTCATTCAGGACTGTGGTAAGAAGGGATTTCTTCACCCAGAAGCTTGTGAATCTGTAGAATTGTGTACCAACAGGGTTGTGAAGCTCATTTGTCTAATATATTCAGTACGCATTAATAACCTCATCGATGATAAGATCATCAAGTGAGTGCGATTTTATAGCAAGTGAAATTAAAATAACAAGTCAGCCACAATCCCATTGAATGGTGGACTGAGAGGGGCGAAATGCTCTACTCCTGATTGTAAGATGCATCTTTATTATTGACTCATGTTTTGGTTTTAATCATTCAACACTTAATATAGTTTTGCATTGCTGTGTGGAGACTATCTTGTACATTTAAAAGTCATGCAGTATGTATTTGACAAAAGTATTCTGCTCCACTGCCCTCTTTTGCATTGCTAGATCAGACATTGCCATACAAGGTGTAACTAAGGGAACCACTTATACTGGGGATAATATTATAAAAGATTATATTTTTCCCTCAGCCACATTGAACCAATGGATGAGAGTAGGGGAAGACAATTATGGCTGCATACCTTTAAATATTTAAAGGTCCATGGAGAAAAAGTATAGGAGTGGATCTGATTGAATACCTGATCACAGGTACAATGGACCAAATGATCCCATTTTTTTTAACAGTTAGTTTATCTCTACTGCAGGTTTCACACACTCTTCAAATTATTTTTCAGGCAGGAGGATACCATTGTACTTCTGCTGAAATCACCTCATCGTTTTATCTTTGGTAATTTTATGCTTTGCACCAATGCATCCTCTGACATTTTTTTTATCAGAAGTTACGAGGCCATCCCATGACCACATAGAAGTCCAAACCGTGAATTCGAATGCTTTGGTGCTTACATCAATGTGTTCCTGGATCCAAAAGCCGAAGTTCTCCACGTTACCAAAGATGTTCTTCCTCAATTCATACTCCTGCACCTTCAGACCCTTCTCTAAAATTTCTTCAGCTTTGGCCCCACGAATCATGCAGTAAGCAGCAATCATCTTGTTTTCCCAAATGCCGAAGAACTGCACCGTGTAGCAAGCTTTTGAAAACACTGGGGTCTGGCCAGTGTGTCTTTCCAGTTCTTTAGCAGCTCTGGTGAGTCTATCACCAGATTCACCAACGCAAATGTTCAGGCATAGTTTCCTAATATGGAGTTCACGCAAACGGTTTTCCTTCTTTTCCATCACCATTGCTGAAGGACCTCAGCTGCTGTCATTTCCTGATGTTACACCTTCAAACAAGCTTTGCTATACGCAGCTGGCATTGCACTGAAAAAGCTTTAATAAATATCCTAATTTGCATTTCAAAGTGAAGTCATCCACAAAGCTGCTCAATTAACACAAATTAACTTATCAAGGTTTTGTCTTTTTTATATAAGAACATCCTTTTTAGTACTTCCTTTTTGTAAGTAAACTGTCAGCTTTAGGATCCCAGGTTATTATGGTCTCTGTTCCTCAGTTCCCCTGAGGGTGCATAGTTGTTGAACTCTAGTAACCTAGTAAAGAACTGTGAGTAATTTTATGAGCAGGTGTAATCCTTATTTTAATCCCCTCCTCAGGTACAGGCTGACTTATATTTCCCTAATTAGTATGGTCCCAAATGTAAATAGACATTAACAGCTGCATAGAATTGCACCACTATGAAAGATATTGCTGTACACATGAGCCTCTTATATTAGCTTGTTAACTGTTGCTACACGCTGGGTATTACTGATTCTCAGAGCACTAGTCAGCTTCCATGGATAAGCCCTCAATTTCTATATATGCAGTACCTGTGCTTATTAAAATAGCATTTGAGACAAGAATAACATCCAAGTAGCATTTGTGGAGTGGCCAATCAGCGATTGGAAGTTTAAGAAGATGTAGCCTATACAAGATTGCCAGTTCAGTACATAAGGCATCGATTTGCAGCAGTTTGGTGTTTGAACAGTAGCCAATCAGCAATTGGGATTGATTAGGAAGAACAAATAAAAATAAGGCAGGGGCAAACAGAGCAGCCATTGTTGGAGTGGACAGTGTTAGAGTGGTTATTTGAGCCTTTAGGTCTTTGAGGCTTCAGGGTGGAGAGGCTTGAGTGAGAGAACATGAAAAATCTGTAGGTAGGTCTTTTTCCTGAGTTTATTTATTGTTTCTATCTTTATATTTGCACAGCTAGAATGGTAGGGATGGCAGGCAGGAAAGCTGAATGCTCCTCCTCTGGGATGTGTGAAGGCAAGGAAATCTCCAGTGACCATGACAACTCCACCTACAAGGAGATCATCCAGCTGCAGCTTCTAACACTCTGCGTTAGGAAGTTAGAGCTGGAACTGGATGAACTCCAGATCATTTGGGAGGCTGAGGGGGTGTTAGATAAGACATATAGAAAGGTAGTTACACCCAAAGTGCAGAACACAGGAGACTGGAAGGGGAAAGTGGTTAAACAGCCAATGAAGAGTACCCCTGCGGCCAACCCCCTCAGCAACAGGTAGACCTCTTTCGATACTGTTGGGGGAGATGACCAAGCAGAGGAAAGTCACAGCAATCAGGTCTCTGGCACTGAGTCTGACTCAGAAGGGAAGGAGGGAGAAGAGGCAAGCTGTGGTGATTGGGTAAGGGGAACAGAAAGGAGGTTCTGTGGACGAGAACGAGATTCCTGAATGGTATGTTGCCTCCCAGGTGCCAGGGCTCAGGATATCTCAGATCAAGTCCTCCGCATGCTTTAGTGGGAGGGTGAGCAGCCAGAGGTCATGGTCCGTATAGATACCATTGATATTTATGTAGGAAGAGTGATGAGTTTCTGCAAAGTGAGTTCAGGGTGCTAGGTGCCAAGTTAAAGGACAGCGCCTCCAGGGTTGTGATCTCAGAATTGCTACACATGCCACGTACTAGTGAGGCCAGAAATTGGAAGATTATACAGTTCACTACATGGCTAAAGAGATGGTGTAGGAAAGAGGGTGTAATATTTTTGGATTATTGGCTCTCTTTCAGGGAAGTTATGATATGTGCAGAAGGGACAGTTTTCACCTGAACTGGAGGGGTACTAATATCCTATGGGAAGGGTTTGCTAGTGCTGCACAGGGGTAGGATCCAGACTTCCAGAACAGGTAGTTGAGAGATTGTGGAGCCAGATGTTGTTAAGACCTCAGACAAAGTCAGGAATCAAAAGGTTGAGCATGGTGCGACCAGTGTCCTGAGCTGTGTACATTTCAATGCAAGAAGTATTGTAAGAAAGGCAAATGAGCTCAGGGCATGGACCAACACATAGAATTGTGATATTGTAGCCATTAGTGAGATTTGGTTGCAGGAGGGGCAGGATTGTTAGCTCAATATTGCCAGGTTCTGTTGTTTTAGATGCAACAGAACAGGAGGGATTAAAGGAGGAGTAGTGACATTACTAGTCAGGGAAATGTCATGGCAGTACTCAGTCAGGACAGACTGGAGAACTCATTTGGTGAGGTGTTATGGCTGGAACTGAGGAATAAGAAAGGTATAACCATGTTAATGGGGTTATATTACAGACCACGCAAAAGTCTGCAGGATTTAGAGGAGTTATTTTGTAGGGAGATCACAGACTGCTGCAAGAAACATAAGGTTGTTATAGTACCTTATTTTAACTTTCCACGTATTGATTGGGACTCCCATACTGTAAAAGTCTAGATGGGATAGAGTTTGTCAAATGTGTTCAGGAAAAATTTCTTAATCGGTATGTAGAAGACCCAAAGAGATAGTGTGTACTATTAGAGAATGTGACAGGGCAGGTGACAAAAGTCTGTGTAGGGGAACACATTGCATCTAGTGATCAAAACGCCATAACTTCAAAGTAAATATGGAGAAAGGTAGGTCCAGTTAGCCGGATGAGATTCTTTATTGGATAAATGTCCATTTTGATGGTATCAGAAAGGCTCTGGCAAGTGTGGATTGGGACAGGCTGTTTTCTGGCAAAGGTATACTTGGTAAGTGGGAGGCCTTCAAAAGTGAAATTTTGAAAGTAAAATGCTTAGATGTGCCTGTCAGAATAAAAGATGAAGATAATAGGTTTAGGGAATCTTGGTTTTCAAGCGATATCGAGGCTCTGGTTTAAGGGAAAAAAAGGGAGGGTATCGTAGGTATAAGCAGATAGGAATAAATGAGGTACTTACGGAGTATAAGAAATGTAAGAGAACACTTAAGAAAGAAATCAGGAGGGCTAAAAGAAGGCAAGAGGTTGTCCTAGCAGAAAAGGTGAAGGAAAATCCTAAGGAATCTACAGATATGTTCATAGCACAAGGATTGCTAGGGTCAAAATTGTGTGAGTTTCTGCATCTTGGTCAGACCAACCAGGGTGGGGCACAGAGGAGTGCTGTAGAAGAAATACAGGTCCATAATTCATTAAAAGTGGACGTACAGGTAGATAGGACTATAAAGAAAGCTTTGGCGCATTGGCTTTCATAAATTGAAGTATTGAGTACAGGATGTTATTTTCTGGTTGTATAAGACGTTGGTGAGGACTAATTTGGAGTATTGTGTGCAGTTTTGGTCACCTTCCTCCAGAAAAGATGTAAATAAGGTTGAAAAAGTACAGAGAAAGTTTATAACAACATTGCCGGTACTGGAGGACCTGAGTTATAAGGAAAGACTGAATAGGTTAGTACTTTATTCCTTGGAATGCAGAAGATTGAGGAGGAGATTTGATAGGGGTATACAAAATTATGAGGGATAAATGCAGGCAGGTTTTTTCCACTGAGGTTGGGTGGGACTACAACTAGAGGTCATGGGTTAAGGGTGAAAGGTGAGAAGTTTAAGATAAACATAAGGAGAAACTTCTTCACGTAGAGGGTCACGGGAGTGTGGAGCAACCTGCCAGCACAAGTGGTTCATGCAAGCTTGATTTCAACGTTTAAGAGAACGCTTAAGGGTTAGGTACATGGGTGCTAGGGGTATGGAGGGCTGTGATCTCAGTGCAGGTCGACGGGAGTAGGCAGTTAAATGGTTCAGCATGGACTGTATGGCCAATGGGCCATTTCTGGGTGGTACCTTCCAATAACTTTATGACACAGTAAAATTCTCTATTGAATTTTTCCCAACTTCTTACCTTGGCTCTCAGTAAAAGAACAATTTTGTCAAATTCATATGCATTTTAAATATCTGAGACAGCAGAAATACACCAGTGCCAAATGCATGAATGAGATTGAAGAGAGTTTAACTCTTGGAATTGGTTTAACATTTTTACAAGTACCAAGAAACAGTGAAACACTTGTCTTGCATATTATTCATACAGATCAATTCATCACACAGTGCATTGAAGTAGTACAATGTAAAACAATAACAAAATGCATAATAAAATGTACCAGCTACAAAGTAAGTGCAGTGCCAGTAGACATTTAGGTGTAAGATCAGAACAAGATAGATTGTGAAATTAAAAGTCCATATTATCGTCCGAGGGATCCATTCACATGACTTATAACAACTGAACATAACCTGGCTTGATGCTGGTGGTATGTGCTTTCAGGGTTTGGTATCTTCTACCTGATGGGAGAGGGGAGAAGAGAGTATGTCTAGATGGGTGAGGTCTTTGACTATGCTGGCTGCTTTCCTGAGGCAGTGAGAAGTATATGCAGAGTCCATGGAGGGTAGGCTGGTTCCGTGATGTGCTGAGCTGTTCCACAACTCTCTGCAGTTTTTTGAGGTCACGGACAGAGCAGTTGCCATACCAACTGGTGATGCATCCATATAAGATGGTTTATATGGTTCGTTGATAGAAGTTGATGAGGGTCAATGGGGACTTGCCAAATTTCTTTTAGCCTGAGGTAGTAAAGGTGCTGGTGAACTTTCTTGGCCATAGCATCGTCGTGGTTGACCCAGGACAGGGCATTGGTGATGTTCTGTCCTGGGAACTTGAAGTTCTCAACTCTCTAAACCTCAGCACCATGATGAAGACAGGAGCATGTACTCTACGCCCCTCCCTACCTCTACTTCCTGAAGTCAATGACCAGCTTATTTTTTGTTTTGTGGACTTTGAGAGAAAGGTTATTGTCATGGCACCATATTCTTCAGCTCTCTATCTCCTTCCTGTGCTGACTCATTCTAATTTGAGATAATTGCCTTCTACAATGGTATCATCTGTAAACATATAGATGGAATTAGGGATGAATCAGGCCACACAGTCATGAGTGTACAATACGTAGAATCAAGGGCCAAGATGAAAAGATCCTCAGAGAAATTTTTGGTGTGATTCACCTGTGATTCACCTCAAATATTTTCTGTTGCATGACATGGTAGTAAAATCACGACCATTCACCACAGACACAAGATACTCCAGATGTGGTAATCTAGAGCAAAAAAAAACAACTGCTAGAAGAACTCAGCAGGTCACATGGCACCTGTGGAGTCAACGGG
This sequence comes from Mobula birostris, assembly GCF_030028105.1. Taxonomy (NCBI): domain Eukaryota; kingdom Metazoa; phylum Chordata; class Chondrichthyes; order Myliobatiformes; family Myliobatidae; genus Mobula; species Mobula birostris. The sequence goes on along the minus strand of NC_092391.1, from coordinate 30,895,006 downwards.
ATAGTCAACACTTTGGGTGAAGAATCTATATCTGGACTCTACATCAAGTATTTTCAGTAATTATGGGGCATGCATACACAATTAAAAATTATGCCTGCTGGCAAAGGCACACAATTCATATGGTCATACAGCAAGAAGAAAACAGATCAGTAATCTTTCCTCTCCCAGAATGCAGTATCTTTCCTTCCTCTTTGGCCCAAGAAAGTACAAAGCAGTATAAGTTATTACCAGTCAAATCCAGTGATCAAATTACCTCTGGCATAGCAAGATATAAGCTCATCTCCTCTTTTTTGAATTAATCAGACCATATGCCGAAATTTTTTTATTTTAAAAATCCCAAGAAACTAAAACGAAGACTGAAAATGTTGGAAGAAACATAAATGTAGCCAGTTAGAGGGGTTGAAATGTGTCTATTTCAACAATAGGAGTATTAGGAATAAAGGGGATGAACTTAGAGCATAGCTCACTATGTGGAACTACGATGTTGTGGCCATTACGGAAACTTGGCTGGAGGAAGGGCAGGATGGGCTGATGCATGTACCGGGGTTTGGGTGTTTTAAAAGGAATAGGATGGGAGGTAGAAAAGTGGGGGGGGGAGTAGCATTACTGGTCAGGGATAGTATCACAGCTATAGAAAGGGAGGACGCTGCAGAGGGAGTGTCCACTGAGTCGGTGTGGGTGGAAGTCAGAAATAGGAAGGGATCAATCACTGTGCTGGGAGTAGTCTATAGGCCCCCAAATAGATCTCGGGACACTCGGGGAGCAGGTAAGCAGGCAGATTTTAGAATGGTGCAGGAAATACAGGGTTGTAGTTATGGGTGATTTCAACTTCCCTCATATTGACTGGTACCTCCTGACTGCAAGGGGAACAGATGGGGCTGAAATTCTCAGGTGTACTCAAGAAGGAGTCTTGACACAGCATGTGGACCCACCGATGAAAGCAGAGGCCATACCGGATCTAGTTCTGGGTAATGAACCTGGTCAGGTGGCAGACCTCTTGGTGGGGGAGCATTTTGATGAGAGTGACCACAACTCCCTTAGCTTCAGCATAGCTATGGAAAAGGATAAAAACAGACAAAATAGGAAAGTGCTTAACTGGGCAAAGGCTAACTAGGAAGGGGTGAGGCAGGAACTAGCGAGAGTAAATTGGAAACGGATATTCAAGGGTGAAAGCACAGAAGTAATGTGGAGGAAGTTTAGGGACCACTTGTGCTGGGATCAGGATAGGTTTGTCCCACTGAGACAAAGAAAAAATGGTAGGAAAAGGGAACCGTGGCTGATGAAACACGTGAGGCAACTCGTCAAGAGGAAGAAGGAAGCATATGTTAGATATAAGAAGCAGGAAGCAGGAGAGTCTCATGAGAAATATAGGGTAGCCAGGAAGGAACTTAAGAAAGGACTTAGGAGAGCTCGAAGGGGGCATGAGAAGGCCTTGGCATGTAGGATTAAGGAGAACCCCAAGGTGTTCTATGTGTGTGTGAAGAACAGAAGGATGACAAGAATGAAGATGGGGCCACTAAAGGATAAAGAGGCAACATGTGCCTGGAGGCGGAGGAGGTTGGGGAGGTCCTAAATGAATACTTTGCTTCAGTATTCACAAGTGAACAGGACCTTGATCAGGGTGAGGTTGAAATAGAACAGGCCTCTATGCTGGACAGTGTGGAGATTAAGAAGTGTTGGATCTTCTTAAAAGCATCAAGATTGATAAGTCCCCAGGGCCGGATGTGATATACCCCAGGTTGCTGTGGGAAGTGAGAGGAGAGATCACTGGAGCAGTAGCTGTGATCTTTGAATCCAATTTGGCTGCAGGGGAGGTACCGGAGGATTGGAGAATGGCAAATGTAGTTCCCTTGTTTAAAAAAGGTAATAGGGAGAATCCTGGGAACAATAGACCGGTGAGTCTTACATCGGTGGTCTGCAAACTATTGGAAAGGATTCTTAAGGATAGGATCTACGAGCATTTGGAGAAGTACAGTCTACTCAAGGGTAGTCAACATGGCTTTGTGAAGGGAAGCTCATGCCTCACGAGCCTAATAGAGTTTTTTGAAGAGGTAATAAAAGAAATAGATGAGGGTAGGGTGGTAGATGTGGTCTACATGGATTTTAGCAAGGCATTTGACAAGGTCCCCCACGAGAGACTCATCCAGTAAATCATGAGGCATGGGATCAGTGGAACTTTGGCTGTTTGGATAAAAAATTGGCTTACAGGAAGAAAGCAGAGGGCAGTAGTGCAAGGAAAGTATTCTGCCTGGAGGTCAGTGACTAGTGGAGTGCTGCAAGGATCTGTCCTGGGACCTCTTCTCTTTGTGACTTTTAAAATGACCTGGATGAAGAGGCGGAAGGATGGGTGAGTAAGTTTGTGGATGACACGAAGATTGGAGGAGTTGTGGATGGAGCTGTAGGTTGTCGAAGGTTACAAGAGGATATAGCCAGGATGCAGAGTGGGGCAGAAATTGGCAGATGGAGTTCAATCTGGTTAAGTGTGAGGTGATGCATTTTGGAAGGACAAACCAAAAGGCTGAGTACAGGGTTAAAGGTCGGTTACTTAAGAGTGTGGATGAACAGAGGGACCTTGGGGCTCAAATCCATGCATCCCTCAAGGTCGCTGCACAGGTTGATAGGGTAGTTAAGAAGGCCTGTGGGACGCTAGGCTTCATTAATAGGGGAATTGAGTTCAAGAGTAGAGAGGTCATGTTGCAACTCTACAAATCTCTGGTGCGACCACACTTAGAGTATTGTGTTCAGTTCTGGTCACCTCATTAGAGGAAGGATGTGGAAGCTATGGAGAGGGTGCAGAGGAGATTTACCAGGATGTTGCCCGGATTGGAAAACAAGTCTTATGAGGCAAGGTTAGCAGAGCGGGGATTTTTCTCTTTGGAGCGTAGAAGGATGAGAGGGGACTTGATAGAGGTCTACAAGATTATGAGAGGCATAGATAGGGTGGATAGGCAGCACCTGTTTCCCAGGGCACAAATAGCAAACATCAGAGGGCATATGTACAAAATTAAGGGAGGGAAGTTTAGGGGAGATATCAGGGGTAAGTTTTTTACACAGAGGGTTGTGGGTGCCTGGAATGACTTGCCAGGGATGGTGGTGGAGGCTAAAACATTAGGGGTATTTAAGAGCCTCTTGGACAGACACATGGATGAAAGAAAAATAGAGGGTTACGGGGTAGTGTGGGTTTAGTACTCTCTTTTTAGGAATATATGGGTTGGCACAACATCGAGGACCAAAGGGCCTGTACTGTGCTGTAGTATTCTAGTATCTAGTGTCTAGTGTGCAGAAATCAGCAGGCCAAGCAATATCTTCAGGCAGAAAGACAAAATAGAGAAAATATATATATCATAACTGCTTTATGCAGAAAAAAATATGGACAAAAAATCAAAAACAGTTTGTGGCTTCTTTACATTCATAGTGCCATCTACTCTACAGATTCACAGCGTTGTCATGTCTACTCCTTTGTTGTGTTAGCAAGTTCAGGTCGATTAAGTTCGAAGGTCATTCTTTGTACAAAGCACCAATGTCAATCATGTGGTCTGTTTGAACAAAACACCCTTGAGATGTTTGCAGGACTGTTACACTGGACCCATCCCACTGAGTGCCCAGTGACGGCAGCACATAAAAGAGTCATTGTTTCAGGTCACAGACCCATCATTGGAGCCAACAGAGTGAGAAAGTGAGCATGTTTTAGGTTGCAGACAGGGGGAGAAAACCAGAGGCAGTGACTATGAAAGGCTTTAGACCAAAACAGTCAAAGTAACTTTAAAAATTGTCAGTAGAGACAGAAGAGAACAATAAACAGAGAGATACAGCCTCATATGGAGAGCAAGTAAAAACAGTGGTTAACTGAAACCAGGGTCTTGTGTCCTACTGAAGGGTCTCAGCCCAAAATGTTGACTGTACTCTTTTCCATAGATGCTGCCTGGCCTGCAGAGTTCCTCCAGCATTTTGTGTGTGTTGCCAAGGGCTTGTTAATTGATGGTTGCAATATACTCAGACAGAAGATAGAGATGCTGTTTTTCGTGATTATGTTGGCTGCCATTTGGGTATTTTGGAAGCCAAAGAAAAAGAGTAGGACAGACAATTCCAGTGAATGGAGATGTTCTGCAACGTGGTCACTAAATGACTGGTTTCTCTGTTTGTAATGCCCTGGTTAAGATTTCTACTACTATGCTGTTAGGGATTCTAGTTTAGCAGTTTTCTGTAAAAGCAGTGGGTCCTGCTGGTAAGAGTGTTTTGACTTCGACTAAAGATAAGGAGCCATGTTGTCCAACTTAGGAATGTGGTGTCAGCCAATCAGGAGTGTGATGGCATGGAACATTCTCGAGAGCTGGGCGGGAAGAGTCTTCTAAAGGATAATAGTCTGGTTTGGGGTCTTTTCGTGGGAGGTGAAGAGACAAGAGCACCAGGGGAGACACCTGGAGGATTCCATCTGAAGGGGAGTGCTTCCAAGAAGGGAAGTTCTACCTGTGGTTAGTGAGGAGAGGGGTAGGTTAGGCGACCTCACCGCTGAGTCATGTGGCTGTCAGCTGAGTCAGCTAATGAGCTATGTTGGTGTACGAGCCCCTGTGAGAAGGTGTCATGTTAGAGGGAACTGCCAATGCAATTGACGTTGGAAGAACGGTTTAGGTCCCTGGATAATGGGAGGTGTAAAGTCTACCTCTGGTTGTATGCAAAATACTATAAGCATTCAAATCAGATTAAGTCATTGTCCTACACATCAAGGTGCAGATGACACCAAGATTTGGGATGTAGTGAACAATTAAAAAGGCACTCAAAGATTGCAGAATGAGAATCAGAATCAAATTTAATATCATTGGCATATGGCATGAAATTTACCAGAAAAGTAGGCTGAAAATGGCAGATGGAATTTAATATGAAGTGTTACTATGAGAGGACAAACCAAGGGAGACTTACACAGTGAATGTTTGGAGAACTGAAGTGTACAGTAAAACAATGAGATCTTGGAGTACAAATCAAAATTCCTTGAAAGTAATCGCACATAAGTAGGGTCGTAATGAGAGCTTTTTGGCAATTGAACTTTATAAATCAGATCATTGAGTACTAGAGTTGGGATGTTATAATGAAGTTGTATAAGATGTTAGTAAGGCTGAATTTGAAGCATTGTGTGCAGTTCTGGTCACTTACCTACATGAAATATATCAATGAACTTCAAAGAATGCACAGAAAATTTACTAGGATGTTACCAGGACTTGATGATCCGAGTTATTGGGAAAGGCTGAATAAATTGGGACTTTATTCCCTAGAGTGTAGGAAATGATGGGAGATCATACAGAAGCATACAAAATGATGAGGGGTATAAATAGGATAATTATACCCTGTGCCCATTTTATAAGTACAGGAGTGGAACCTGGTGTGATCTTCTGCTGCTGTAGCCCATCCACTTCAAGGTTTGATGTGCTGTGCATTCAGAGGTGCTCTTCTGCATACTACTGTTGTAATGTTACTCACTGTTTTTTTTGTTTGTTTTGTGTACCATTCTCTGTAATCTCTAGAGTCTGTTGTGCATGAGAACCTCAGGAGATCAGCAGTTTCTGGGATACTCAGACTACTCTGTCTGGCACCAGCAATCATTCCACAATCAAAATTACTGAGCTGACATTTCTTCCCCAATCTGGTGTTGTCTCTGAACAACAACTGAACCTCTCAGTCATGTGTGCATGCTTTTATGCATTGAGTTACTGTCATATGATTTGCTGATTAAATACTTGCATAAACAAGCATATGTGCAAGTGTACCTAATAAAGTGGCCACTGAGTGAAGACACAGATTGTTTCCCCTGAGGTTGGATGAGACTAAACTAGAGGCCATAAGTTCAGGGTGAAAAGTGAAATATTTAAGGGGAGCCTGAGGTGGATCTTCTTCACATGGAGGGTGGTGCAAGTGTGGAACAAGCTGCCAGTGAATTGTGGATATTGGTTCAATTAGAACAATTAAGAGAAATTCGGATAGATGCATGGTGAAGAGGGCTATGGAGTGCTATGGTCCAGGTGCAGGTAGATGGGATGAAGCAGAAAAACAGAAGTTATAAAACAGGAATAAATTTGGTCAGGTGAGTGGTGATGGAGGGGTACTGGTTTAGCTGGTGGTTGTTGAGAGTTTGGACTTAAAATAAAAAAGTTGCTTGAGACCGAGAAACTGGCCGCTGCTATAAACAAGAAACAGGAGCGGGTGTAATCTATTTGTCCTCTTCAGTCTGCTCTTACATTCAATAAGATCATGGCTGATCCTGTACTTCAACTTCAGTTCACAGCAACATCTGCTAAATTCTTTTCAGAGATCCATTGTCTCAACCCTGAATGCAGTCAGTGACTGAGTATTCACAGTCTTCTCTCTACAACGATCCCCCAGATTTACAATCTCCTGCACAAAGCAATTTCTCTTTTTTTTAAATGACTGAACCCTTATCCTGAGACTGAGTTGCTTGTCCAAGATTCCCATTTTGAATGGCAAGACATCTGATTGCTCAATATCTTGCCATTCACATCCTGTCAAAACATTATGGGCAGTGACTCGCTGTATACCGGAAAATGTAAACTACTTGTCCTCATGTGAAATGGACTGCTGTGGTCTCTATATGTAAATTGTCAACTTTTTCCAGCTCTCCTCTGTACTAACAAGGCAGTTGCAATGTTGGCAAACGTGCACCACATAAAGTTTATTTTGATGTGAAATGGATCATCCAAGTCCCCCACCATATAGCGTATCCTTATGCAATTTCTGTTTTTTTTTAATAATCTGAACTGTTTGACAGTAAAGCAGCTTGCAGTTTGATGGGTTGAAAACCATTAACTTGGCAGAAGCCAGAAAGTGTGGCTTGGCCACCCCAATATCCATGTAGTTCTTATTTTCCTCAGCGGAAAGGAATATGAACAAGATTGTGCAACAGTCATTGTTCCATTCCTTCTTAATTATTCAATTGTAAATTGATATTTTGAAATTTATTAATATAATACCACTGGAAGAAAACAACAGAGCTAGAATGCCCAGATAATTTAAAAGAGAAGTGAGGATGTAGTGGATACCCCAATTGCCTCAAAGACATTAATACTTTCATGGGGGAAAATGAGGCAAAGCTTCCGCTCTTTATTAGTGCCCTGTTCGGCTCCCGTAGCTATAGTGTGGTAATCTACTGTGTAATTTCCTGCAGCTATACTGAAAGGCTAGTTTATAATTGATGTGGAGAGGATGTTTCCATTTGCAGTAGAGTCTAGGATCTGAAGGCACAGCCTCAGTAAAAATAAACATCCCTTTAAAACAGAGACAAGGAGGACTTTCTTCATCCAGAGAGTGGTGACCTTTGGTATTCATTACATAGAGGGCTATGGAGGCTAACTCATTGAGCATATTACAAACAGATTAATATGTTCTTCATAGGTAGGAGGGTAAGGGTTACAAGAGAAGGTAGAAGAATTGGGTTCAAAAGAAAAAAAAAATCAGGCACGATTGAATGGTGGAACAAAATTGATGGGCCAAATGGCCGGATTCTGCTCCCATATCTTGATCTTATGGTGATGATAATTTTAACCATTTTATTGTTGTGTGCAATTCCCTTTTAAGAATACTATTACTCATAAATTGAAGTAGGTGCGATAGCTAAATGAGGGAGTCATATCTTTTGTCTTAATATTTGTAGTCTGCAAGTTTTCTGGTCTTGCCACTTGTCAAGACAAATTACAGACTTAATGTCATCAATAGAACATTTTTTTTTAAATGAAGAGTGTACACTGTCATCTAACTCCTGTGCCTTGTACGACAATGCTTTAAAGGCTATTTCAGGTGCAGTCCTACACCTGCATACACCACATTGCTTCACTTTTATTGAAGGGTAATAAACCCACATAATTGACTGTTCATACGCATAAAAATATACAATCAGTTAATTATTTTAATATACAGTATATGTAAATTCAATTAATGATAATTCCATTCAGTCCCATGACCTCTTAGTTGGCAGAGCCTGATGGTGCAATCTGCAGTTGACAACTCCAAAAGATTCATCTTGGCCACTGAAAATCCCAGTGGATCACTTCTGCAGTTGGCCTTGCACATCCCGTTGAATATTCAGGATTGTTTAATGTAATTTCCAGTACACAAGTGTAAAGAAGAACAAAATAGTTGTTACTCTGGATCTGATACAGCAAAAGAAAAACAATAAGATAAAGAACACAATAATAAAAAAAAGAATAAATATAAATACATTTTAAACATGAGAAAGATGCTGGAAATCCAAAGCAATGCACAAAGTTCTAGAGGAACTCAGCCGGTCAGGCAGCACCTACGAAAATGAATAAATAGTCACAGCAACATACACAAAATGCTGGAGGAATGCAGGAAGCTGGGCAGCATCTATGGAAAAGAGTATAGTTGACGTTTCAAGCCAAGACCCTTCATAGTCCTGATGAAGGGTCTCAGCCCAAAATGCCAGCTGTACTCTTTTCCATAGGTACTGCCTGGCCTGCTGAGTTCCTCCAGCATTTTGTGTGTGTTGCTTGAATTTCCAGCATCTGCAGATTTTCTCTTGTCTTATGAATTAATAGTCAATGCTTCGGGCAGAAAACCTTTAGCGACATTTTGGGCTGAGACCGTTCTTCAGAACTGAAGAAAGGTTTCAGCCCAAAACGTCAACTGTTTATTCATTTCCATAGATGCTGCCTGAGTTCCTCCAGCATTTTGTGTGTGTTGCTATAAACACATTAGATAGTTTATATACATAGATTGATTGTATGTCCACAAAATGTCACTAGGCACAGGAGTGTCTGTACATAAGGTGACTGACAGGAAATGAAGTAGTGGTGGTGGGGAGTATGGTGGGGTAGCTTAATGGGTGTAGCAAGTCCTGATGAAGGTTCTCGGCCCGAAACCTCGACTGTCTTCTCTTTTCCGTAAATGCTGCCTAGCCTGCTGAGATCCTCCAGCATTTTGTGTGTATTGCTGTTGATCAGCTTTGACTGCTTGGGGAAGTAACTGTTTCTGAGTTTTGGAAAGTAACTGCAGTTGTTAGTATAATGTTATCACCTTATTAAGTGTAAATACGGTACCTTAAATATGCATGACCATTGTCTTACTGATATTGCACGTATACAACAGGCTGTTAGCTTAAAACTTGATTTTTACCCTGGGCTAATAAGTGATCAACTACAGCAGTATCAACTAAATACATTGTATTTAGTACATTATTAAACAATATGAATGAGAAAAATTCTGCAGATGCTGAAAATCCAAGTAACACTCCAAAATGCTGGAGGAACTCAGCAGGCCAGATAGCATCTATGGGAAAAATGTACAGTCGATGTTTTGGGATGAAACCTTTCGGCAGAAATGAATAATATAAAGTCAGTTGTAACAATCTCTACTTCATCCACTTGTTAAGTCTTTCCAATTTTGTGTCTCTGTTTTCACGTCACATTGCATTCTGACCCCCTAAAATGTTCTTCTCTTTCCTGCCGTATCGAACCTGCCTCTACCACTTCTACTGGAAGCTCGTTCCACACAGCTACGACTCTCTGAGTAAAGAAGTTCCCCCTCGTGTTACCATAGCTAAGCAAGTAAAAGATGAACTGATTTCCAAAAGGCATAAGGTTAAAGATGACACATTTCTTTAATATTTTAAGCAAGAAAACTTTTCTATTTCCGTCTTTTACAGTTTCAAAATAACAAAAAAGGAAAAGGGCCCGAAGCAAAAGTTTGGGCACCCTGCATGTTCAGTACTTAGTAACACCCCCCTTGGCAAGTATCACAGCTTGTGAACGCTTTCTGTGGCTAGCTAAGAGTCTTTCAATTCTCGTTTGGGGGATTTTCACCCATTCTTCCTTGCAAAAGGCTTCTAGTTCTGTGAGATTCCTGGGCCGTCTTGCATGCGCTGCTCTTTTGAGGTCTATCCACAGATTCTTGATGATGTTTAGGTCAGGGGACTGTGAGGGTCATGGCAAAACCTTCAGCTTGCGCCTCTTGAGGTAGTCCATTGTGGATTTTGAGGTGTGTTTAGGTTCATTATCCTGTTGTAGAAGCCATCTTCTTTTCATCTTCGGCTTTTTTACAGACAGTGTGATGTTTGCTTCCAGAATTTGCTGGTATTTAATTGAATTCATTCTTCACTCTACCAGTAAATGTTCCCCGTGCCAGTGGCTGCAACACAAGCCCAAAGCATAATCGATCCACCCCCGTGCTTAAAAGTTGGAGAGGTGTTCTTTTCATCAAATTCTGCACCCTTTTTTCTCCAAACATACCTTTGCTCATTGTGGCCAAAAAGTACTATTCAAAAGGTTTAAAGGAACATCTAAACAAGCCTGATGCATTTTGGAAACAAATCCTGTGGAGTGATGAAGTTAAAATAGAACTTGCAAAGAAGAATGGGCAAAAATCCCCCAAACAAGAATTGAAAGACTCTTAGCTGGCTATAAAAAGCGTTTACAAGCTGTGATATTTGCCAAAGGGGGTGTTACTAAGTACTGACCATGCAGGGTGCCAAACTTTTGCTTCAGGTCCTTTTCCTTTTTTGTTATTTTGAAACTATAAAAGATGGAAATAAAAAAGTTTTCTTAAAATATTAAAGAAATGTGTCATCTTTAACTTTATGCCTTTTGGAAATCAGTTCATCTTTTACTCGCTTAGCTATTCACAGTAACAGAAATTTTGACCAGGGGTGCCCAAACTTTTGCATACCACTGTATATAAACTAGACCAGTGGTCCCCAACCACTGGGCCGCGGACCGGTACCGGGCTGCAGAGCATGTGCTACCGGGCTGTGAGGAAATAATATGAGTCAACTGCACCTTTCCTCATTCTCTGTCACGCACTGTTGAACTTGAACATAGGATTGCCAACTGTCCCGTGTTTGCTGGGACATCCCGTATATCGGGCTAAATTGGTTTGTCCCTTATTTCCCCCACTAAGGTAGAGCGCTCCTATGAAACCTTTTGTGCCGAAATGGTGTAAAGTGCAGAAGCAATTACCATTAATTTATATGGGAAAAATTTTTCAGTGTTCCCAGACCCAAAAAATAACCTAACAAATCATACCAAATAACACATAAAACCGAAAGTAAATAACAGTAGCATATAGTAAAAGCAGGAATGATATGATAAATACACAGCCTATATAAAGTAGAAATAATGTATGTACAGTACAGTCAGGAAGATGAAAGCAAAACCGATTTGTGGGGGGAAAAATCGGCACGTACGTACGTGCACACATCACAGGTGCCCATGCAACACTTCATGGTCATGGTAGTCTTTCTTGGGGTAAAGTGTCCCAGGATTTGACTGCTACTTTTGTCCCTTATTTGGGAGTGAGAGTGTTGGCAACCCTAACTGTAAAAGACATGTGGAGGTGAGTTTAACCCTACTTGAACAACCCCGCCCCCCCCCCCACCCCAGTCGGCCGGTCCGCAAGAATATTGTCAATATTAAACCGGTCCGCGATGCAAAAGGGGTTGGGGACCTGGACTAGACTGTCTCTCATCTTCTCATCTCTATGTGGACCTAGCTATGGCTTAGTTGTTTCTCTGGGCTGAAGCCCAGGTCATCTATTTCTCAAAGACTGCTCCCCAGTCTAATTCACGGACCAGTTTGATACCATTGCTTAGCAGGCCTTTTTTTAAAATCTGCAGTGGTCTCCATATTATGTGGAATTCTTGTTAGGGTTAGGTATTCACTGGACAGGCAGTTCTGAAAATGTATGGCTCTTGAAGAATGCCCTCAGGTCTCTCTCTATGTCTTGCAAGTGTGTTTTGTTGTAGTTGGCCGGCTGTTCTCGTTACATACACACTTCTAAGTTTATCATGTTGCCAGTCACAGAACTTGTACTAAACGGCATGGCCAACAAAGGCAGGGATATCATACATCTTCCCTCCTATATGCAGTGCTGCGTTCAGGCAAGCTTAGAGCTCTTAAATGTATTTGACAGCACTGATAGCAAAATACTCCTTCAATGTTGTCCTTATGGGACAACTCATCTGTAGTTGTGGTGTTACTGGTTTTACAAACATCTCATATGTCTCGAGCCCAAAGAGCAACAATATTGCTTTCTTCTTCTCACATACAATTGTATTTTTTATTTTTGTCCTCTTGCTAATCTCTGATATTCTTTACTCTCCAGAACTGTTTCCATTTCCAGAGCAAATAGTTGAGTGTGCCCCTTTCACTCCAGCTCATCAGTGTATCTGCCAAACCCACGGCCCTGCCTTCATCGCTTAGGAAACCCATTCTCTATTTCTTTGGAACTGAGTTACTGCCCTGATGAGCTGTCAAGCAATAATGTGAAGTCATACAGCATGGAAGCTGACCCAACTCATCCATGCTGACTATGTTGCCAGTACACTGGTCCCATCTGTCTGCATTTGTCCAAGGCACTCTAAACCACTCCTATCCATGTACTTTTCTAGATGGCCTTTACGTGTTACTGTTGTGCCTGCCTCAACCACTGTTACTGGCAAAAATGCACCACCCTTTAGGTTAAGAAGCTGCTCCTTACGTCCTTTTGAAATCTCTCCCCTCTGATCACAAACCTATGCCATCCTGTTTATAGCACCCTCTGCAAATACTATGTTTTCATCTCTCTGTCACACTCATGACGTGATATACCCCTATACTCAATTTCCTAAATTCCAGAGAATAAAATTCTAGTCTATGCAAACTCCCTTGTAACTCAGGCTCCCAAGTGTAAAATCTTTTCTGCATTCTTTCTAGTCTAATAATATCTTTCCTTTGACAGACAAACAAATCTATATATAGTACTCCAAGTGCAAACTCATCAACATCGTTTATATGCGACACTTGCAGTTGGCTTCCAGTGCCAACACAACATGCCCACAACTCACTATGCCTAACTATACATCTTTGGAACATGGGACCTTGATGAAACCTACGCAGTCATGGGAAGAACGTAGAAACTCTTTACAGCCAGTGGCGGAAAGGAAACTCTGTTCAGTGATCACTGGCCTTGTAAACTAACTGCTAGCCTGTATACCCCCTCAATACTCATTGCCCTATCTGTTAAAGGCCAGCATGCCAAACACCACCACCATATCTGTCTGTGATGCTATTTTCAGTGAATTAGGCATTTGCATTCCTTAGTCCCTCTCTTCAATAACACTCTGCAGGACCCTAATATTTGTTGTATGAGTTCTAATTTTGCATGATCTCAGAAATTGCAATACCTCAGAATCAAAATCTGGTTCATTATGACTGTCTTATATGACATGAAATTTGTGATTTTGCATCACCAGTGCAATATAAAGGCATACAATTATTATAAATTATAAAATAAATAAATACAGTAGTGCAAATACTTATTGAGATATAGTGTTGAATACACCCTTGTAAAGGAATAATGAGGCATTGTTCATTTACCATTAAGAAATCTGATGGTGAAGGGGAAGAAGCTGCTCCTGAATCACTGTGTGTTGGTAATCAGGCTTCTGTATCTCCTCTCAGATGGTAGTGATGAGAAGAATGCCTGGACTGATTGGTGAGGGTTCTCAGTGATGGATGCCACCTTCTTGAGGCACCAACTTTTGAAGATGTCCTCGATGGTAGGGAGGATTGTGATGGGGCTGGCTGAGTCCACAGTTCTTTGCAGGCTCTTTCAATGCTGTGCATTGGAGTATCCATACCAGGAAGTGATCCTGAAAGTCAGAATGCCCTTCACTGTATACTTGTAGAAATTTGCAAGAGTTTTTGGTGACATACAAAATCTTCTCCAGCTCCTAATAAAGTACAGCTCCTGTCATTCCTTCTTTGTGAGTGCATCAAAGAAGAATCATACCAGCAATGTGTTGGCCCAGGACAGACCATCCAAGATGTTGATACCAAGGAACTTAAAGCTGCACACCCTTCCCACTACTGACCGTCCAATGAGGACTGATGTATTTTTTCTGAACCTCCCTTTCCTGAAGTCCACAGATAATCCCTTGGCTTTCACATTCCCCATACTAATCTGAATTTAAAGCCATTGTGGGGTATGATAATGGAGTGGTTAAATGAGGAGATGAGCAGCCTGAGTTCCAGACTGATTATCCAGTAGTTGGAATTGCCCTGTGATAATTTGTGGAATTTAAATTCAAATACTTGTCTATTCTTGATTTTTTTCAAAAAGTATTCTTGCTTATAATAGGTGTGAAACTACCGATTTTTTTTTTGTAAAAGCCCATTGGGTTTGCTAATCTCCTTCTTATCTCACAGCTCTAGTTATCTGTGTTTCAGCCTGACCTTTGGTGCTGGAGTTTGCATATTTTGCCTGTAACTACTTAGGTTCCCCCTGAGTGCCCGGGTGTCAAAACCTGTGTGCATTCTCATGTAACACACATAAAAGTTGCTGGTGAACGCAGCAGGCCAGGCAGCACCTCTAGGAAGAGGTACAGTCGACGTTTCGGGCCGAGACCCTTCGTCAGGACTAACTGAAAGAAGAGCTAGTAAGAGATTTGAAAGTGGGAGGGGGAGATCCGAAATGATAGGAGAAGACAGGAGGGAGAGGGATGGAGTCAAGAGCCGCGAGTCTGAGTCAAAGACTGTGCTGGCTTGAAGGGCCGAATGGCCTACTCCTGCACCTATTGTCTATAGTCTAAAATGTGGTCGAAAAGTTGAAGAGCTGAAGAAATTACAGATGGGGAGCAGTGAGAGATGGTTTCATTGAACTCCCGTCGAAGAGAAGATTTAAACTTCTTCAGTGCTGGCATCACCGGAAGAGGCTTCGCAGTAGTGAATTTAAAAACGCAAACACGAGGAAATCTGCAGATGCTGGAATTTCAAGCACAGGAGTTCAGTGAAACCATCTCTCACTGCTCCCCATCTGTAATTTCTACGGCACTTCAATCTTTTGACCACATTTTGACTCAGACTCGCAGCTCTTGAATCCATCCCTCCCTCTCCTGTCTTTTCCTATCATTTCGGATCTCCCTCTCCCCCTCCCACTTTCAAATCTCTTAGTAGCTCTTCTTTCAGTTAGTCCTGACGAAGGGTCTTGGCCTGAAACGTCGACTGTACCTCTTCCTAGAGATGCTGCCTGGCCTGCTGCGTTCACCAGCAACTTTTATGTGTGTTGCTTGAAATTCCAGCATCTGCAGATTTCCTCGTGTTTGCATTCTTATGTGAATTGTCTACTGTAAATTACACCAATGTGTGCATGAGTGGTAGAATCCGGTGGAAATTGGTAGGAATAAAATAGGATCTGTGTAGTATTATTTAAAATTAAAGTCTGATTGTTGCACAGACTTAGTGGACAAAAGTAACTTCCTCTATGCTGTGTGATCTTTTGACTCTATAAAACGAAATTTGCAATTTATACCTGGTCTGGTCTTCACGTGATTCAACCCACTAACGTGTTCGATTCTTAACTGGTCCTCACTTCATTGTAAAAATAAACAATATTAATCATGTTCCATTTGAAAGCATTCACAAATACAAAGGTGTTGTCGTGTCTTCAGGTTCTTTACTGCACCTGTATGCTATGGCAAATATCAGAGGTAGAGCCTGCTTTTATTGAAGACCATGAACTAAACTCAACAGAAATGTTTGATACAACACTGTATCGAAAGTCACAGTACATGGTTCTTAAAGGTGCGCTTGAATATGCAGGACAGAGCAGCAATGCGGATGATTATTTCCTAAGATCAGACCAAATCAAAGTGCCCATGTTACCAAGAGAGGCAAACTTAGATCCAATAATCACCATAATCCAGTATAAAGAATTATTTCAGCATCAGTAGCAAAATGAACAGCATTCAACACTCTTTAAACTACAGAATGGGAGGAGACAAAATGGATGGAACTTAAAAGGCCATGAGAATCAGATAGCTGTAATAAAAGCATTGTGCTCATAAGGTCAAAGTTGAAAGTACATATATGTCACCATATTGAACCCTGAGATTCACTTTCTGGTGGGCATCCTCATCAAATCTATAGAATAGTAACTATAATAGGATCAGTGAAAGTCAAACAGAATGCAGAAGACAACAAATTGTGCAAATGCAAATATAAATAAATAGCAGTAAGTACAAGAACATGTGATAATGAGATAAAGAGACCTTAAAAGTGAGGAATATTTGTGGGAATATTTCAATGATGGGGCAAATGAGTGTAGTTATCCCCTTTTGTTCAAGAGCCTGATGGTTGAGGGGCAGTAACTGTTCTTGAACCTGGTGGTGCAAGTCCCAAGGCTCTTGTATCTTCTTCCTAATGGTAGCAGCAAGAGAAGAGCATGACCTGTGTGGCAAGGATCTCTGATAATGGATGCTGCTTTCATACGACAGAGTTTCGTGTAGATGTATTCAACGGTTGTTAGGGTTTTACCTGTGCTGTACTGGGCCGAATCCACTACCTTTTGCAGGATTTTCCATTCAAAGGACATTGGTGTTTCCGTACCAGGCTGTGATGCAGCCAGTCAATATACTCTCCACTACACATCTACAGACGTTTCTCAAGGCCTTAGATGTCATGCCGAAACTCTGTAGACTCCTAAGGAAGTAGAGGCGTCCCATGCTTTCTTCTCAATTGAACGTAAGCGCTGGGTCCAGGGCAGGGCCTCTGAAATAGTAACACCCAGGAACTTAAAGCTACTAACTCTCTCCACCTCTGATCTTCCAATCAGGACTGCCTTATAGACCTTTGGTTTCCCTCTGCTTAAGTCTATAATCAGTTCCTTGAATTGAGCACTATGTGTATGAAATGTTATGCATATTATCTGGATGTGCAACAAATATCAAGGAACATGCTGTCCACTTCCATGTGCAGCCTGGGTGAGTCTGCCAAAGCAGAGGAGGCCCCTCACTCTGTATGGATGTTCTAAATTAAGTCCATGGCACCACCATTGTGTTTCAATACAACATGGCAGTCCAGCAGCCAAGAGTGACCACGAGCCTCTTTGTCTATTTTATAGGAAAACATTTTTGAAATCCCAATTAATGTAATTGGGAATTAACTGGCATCTTTGGCCCAGCTGGGCAAAGGAAATGTTAGTTTTCAATATACAATGTGTGAAAGCCATTTGCAGTCCCCAGTGCAACCATTTATTTTATTACCTAGAGGGCCTGAGTACACTGTGTTCCCAATGTTTTGTGGAAACACCATGGATAGGATGAAATGTTACGGTAGGAACTCGTGGTGATGAGAACACAAAGAGCTGCTGTGGTGTTTAATGGGGAATTACATTGGAATAATTAGGTGTTAAATACTGTTACTGTTGGCCCCTTTCAATCTGCAAGAGGAAACATCCATTTTGCAACCAGGCAGCAGGATTCTCTATTGCAAAGAAGCGAGGCTCCAGACTTGACTAGAGGGTGAGTGCACCTGATGGGACTGTTTCTTTTCAAATGCAGGAGAGGCAGAAAAATGTGAAATGAGATTATAGTTACACACTCAGAATGCTGCCTTGAATGCCTGTGAAAGATTTGGACACCATCTCCTCAATGAGAAAAGATTACTTGCTATTGTAATGATTGATTGATGGTTCCACTCAAGTTCAAGTTTATTTTTGCCTTGGGCATACATACACAGTGTGTGAATGCTGTGAAAATTAGCTTTTTGTAGCAGCAGTACAATACAGGACATTGTACATGTACAGTTGTCTAAGTTATGTATCATTTATGTTATTTTATATAATATATAATATCATATGTTATATATACAGTATATATTATATATTGGGGCAGCACGGTAGCATAGTGATTAGCAAAGTGCTTTACAGTATCAGTGACCTGGATTCAATTTTTGCCGCTGTCTGCAAGGAGTTTCTTTATTGTCAATTGTCCCATGATTAGGCTCGGGTTAAATAGAAGTTGTTGAGTGTTGTAGCTCAAAGGACTGGAGGGGCCTATTCTGCACTGTATCTTAATAAATAAAAAATTATATATATATATATATAGAAGGGTTCCGTTTATTCAGGTTGTTTCAAGAACCTGGTGATAGTGGGGAAGACAATGTTATTGAACTCTGAGGTGTGGGTCTTCAGGCTCCTGTACTTTTTGCGTGATGGCAGCAATGAGAAGAGGGCATGGGGGAGCTTAAAGATGGATGTCACCTTCATCATCGCTTGTAGATGGCCACAATGTTAGGGAGAGCTGCACGCATGATGGGACTGGGACAGTCCACCACTGTATGTATAATCTCTTGTCTTCCTGTGTATTGGTGATCCTGTATCAGGCCATGATGCAACCAGTCAACAAATAAAGATGTCTCTGACATTGTACATAGATGCTGAAAAGTAAACAGCATCTGCTCTTGCTATTCTCCAGAAGATCCAGTTGTTTTAAATGAAATGAATTGTGTTTTTCACTCTAGTTCTAGTCAGTAGAACAGGCATCCCCAACCTTTTTTTGCACTGCGGACCGGTTTAATATTAACAATATTCTTGCAGACCAGCCGACCCGTGGGGGGAAGGGGTGCCGACGGATAAGAGTAGCAGTCAACTATGTTGTGTTTACCCCGAGAAAGACTACAATGACCATAAGGCCATGCGCGGTCACCAGTGCGCATGCGCGTACATGTAACACGCCGACTGTTCTCTACAAATCGTTTTTGGCGATTCTGTCGGGGGTGTCGGTGGGACTAGGTGAGAGTAGCATTCGGCACGGACTAGAAGGGCAGAGATGGCCTGTTTCCGTGCTGTAATTGTTCTATGGTTATATAAGTAAGTCAATAGCATCGTAACATTTTAAGTAACGTTTGGATATTAAACACACAGCACATATTTTCCCCTATGAACATATAAAATCATTGCAACACACCAATATCGCTGAATCAGTGGGAGACCTGGGCTTGTTTCCCTGCAACAAGACGGTCCTACTGAGGGGTGATGGGAGACAGCGATACTCGAACGGGGTTCCTTATGTCCAATCTATTCCGCAATTTAGTTTTCGTTGCATTCATTGCAGAGATACGTTGGAAACGGAAGCAACGTTTTCAGTGCTTTCGTGGCTATCTCAGGATATTCAGCCTTGACTTTGATCCAGAATGCCGGCAGAGATATTATGTCAAACATACTTTTCAACCCGCCGTTATTTGCAAGCTCGAGGAGTTGATCTTCCCGCGCTGACATGGATGACGCGTGCGTTCAAGCTCAACAGTGCATGACAGGGAATGAGGAAAGGTGCAGCTGACTTACATCGCCAAATCATATCGTTTCCTCAGCGCATGCTTTGCGGTCCGCTACCGGTCCACGGCCCGGTGGTTGGGGACTGCTGCAGTAGAACAATGATAAAATGATTAATTTGAAGGAGGCAAATCAAATAACTTTAACTGTCTTGATTTGTGTGTTTTCTCAATTAAGATATTAATAAAAAGTAATTACGTTTCTGTTCTCAACCGGTTACCTCCTTCTTAAGAAGAGGAACCAAATGCGTGAAGATGTATTCTCTTACAGTGGTAAACCTTCTTTGGTTAACTGTAGTTTTCTCACTATGTGGAGTTACCAAAGTCGTTTGAGGAAAAGGTACAAAAAATGGGAGCAGGAGGAAATAAATCAATAAATAGCAAGTGCGCAACTCAAACACACTCCATTACTGGGGCAGATCTTTCAATCAGTACTCACGTACAATCCTTCTGATTTGTCCAACCCATTGGTTTGGTCATGTGTAGTGAACAGTTTTCCATGTGTAAAAATTTATAGATCACGAGGTTTCATCCCCCACTTAAAGCCTGACAGAACTGCAGCTTAAATTGAATGAACTTTCCAGAATTTAAAAAGATTTCAGCTGTATTAAACAAATAAAATTAAAGTTAATGAAACAAATTTTGATTTTCAGTGGTAACATGAACATTATTATAAATGGAAACTCCTGCGCCTAAAATCAAGTAAGTACATATTAACTAACATTAATACATCATGAAGACCCTAGAGAGGCTGATCCTGGCTCACCTTCAACCCCTGGTCAGATCGGCCCTCGATTCCCTGCAGTTTGAGTACCAGGAGCACATTGGAGTTGACGATGTTGTCATTTACCTGCTAAACAGAGCCTACTCCCATTTGGATAAGCAGGGCAGCACTGTGAGGATCATGTTTTTTGATTTTACCTAGTGCCTTCAATACCATACAGCCCTCATTGCTGAGGGAAAAGCTTCACTCAGTGTAGGTTGGCACTTCCATTGTATTCTGGATAGTGGATTATCTGACTAGCAGACCATAGTTTGCGTGGCTTCAGAGCTGTGTGTCAGACATGGCTATAAGCAGCACTGTGGCCCCACAGTTGGGTGTATAAAGGGAGGACAAGAAGATGAAAACAGGGCCCTGCTGGAGGACTTTGTCAAATGGTGCAAGCTGAATTGTCTGCAACTCAACATCAGTAAGACAAAAGAGATGGTGATGGAATTTAGGAAGACCAAGCCTGCACTGCTCCCTTTTACTATTGATGGTGAGGGCGTGGATGTGGTGAGGACTTTCAAGTACCTGGGGATGCACATGGATGACAGACTTGAGTGGAGCACCAACACAGAGGCTGTGTACAAAAAGGGCCAGAGCCGGCGCTACTTCCTGAGGTGACTGAGGTCCTCTGGAGTACGCAGGCTTCTCTTTCACATGGTCTGCCAGTCTGTGTCACCAGTACAATCTTCTATGTGATGCTGTACTGGGGCAATGGCATCTATATGGGTGAAGCCAACAGGGTCAATAAACTGACTAGAAAGACTAGTTCTATTATAGGAGTCAAACTGGACACACTGGAGGCTGTGGTAGATCAAAAGACCCTACAGAAAATCCTGGCAATTCTGGACAATGTTTCCCATCCTCTGCATGCCACCATGGCTGAACAGAGGAGCACTTTCAGTAATATACTAAGACAACTGCACTGCTCCAAAGAGCACTATATGAGGTCATTCTTACCCTCGGCCATTAGGTTCTATAATGAATCAAACCTATAGCCTGGGAAGTGATGACTCCTTTCCTGTTAGACTGTTATTAACCTCTGTTCACCTGAGCTCTGTTTATGTTCTGTTTAGCATACCCTGCTATTGAGGATGCCCTACCATCACTTCTTAACTGTATGGTGTAAATATGCACCCATTACTGTATAATATTACAGCAATTCTTGCACTGCTATCTTAGCAATGTGAACTTGTAAATCTTGTAAATCTTGTAAATTTTGTACATCTTATTTTTAAGGTAATATATTTTTTAAATTCTTTTTTACTTCTGTTCTAATATTTGTCTATCTGTGCACGTGTAATGCTACTGTGACACTGTAATTTCCTTTGGGATCAGTAAAGTATCTATCTGTCTACTAATTAACAATAACAGAGAGGGTAGCATCATAGCATACTGGTTAGTGTAACACCATTACAGTGCCAGTGACCCAGGTTCAATTCTGATATTGTCTTTAAGGAGTTTGTGTGTTCTTCCTGTGACTGCGTAGGTTTCCTCTGGGAGATCTAGCTTCCACCCACATTCCAAATATATACGGGTTAGTAGGTTAATTGGTCACATGGGTGTAATTGGGTGGCACATGCTTGTTGGACAGGAAGGGCCTGGTATTTTTATGTATTTATTGAGAAACATCATGGAAAAGGCTCTTCCGGCCCTTCGAGCTACACTGCCCAGCAATCCCCAGATTTAACCCTAGTCTAATCTCATGTCAATTTCCAATAACCAATCAAATAAAATAAATGAAATAAAATTTAAATCTGAAGAAAGATCTACTTCCTGCTGTCCGAGACATTGACTTACATGGGATCTCTATATTCGTGCAGGCTTTAACCTATTGCAGTTTCTGACAGCTGGTAAAATTGCAGAGGTCTGTGCTGCCTAGTGGAGCCCACTGGAAGATGCTATTGCCTGGCTTAAGACCATAAGATATAGGAGCAGCAGTAGGCCATTCAGCCCATCGAGTCTGCTCCACCATTCAATCATGGGCTGATCCAGCTCTTCCAGTCATCCCCACTCCCCTGCCTTCACCACATACCCTTTGATGCCCTGGCTAAAGAACCTATCTATCTCTGCCTTAAATACACCCATTGACTTGGCCTCCACAGTCACTCATGGTGACAAATTCCACAGATTTACCACCCTCTGAATGAAGTAATTTCTCCATGTCTCAGTTCTAAATGGACGTTCTTCAATCCTGAAGTTGTGTCCTCTTGTCCTGGAATCCCCTACCATGGGAAACAATTTTGCCATAGCTAATCTGTTCAGACTTCTTAACATTCAGAATGTTTCTATAAGATCCCCCCTCATTCTTCTGAACTCCAGGGAATACAACCCAAGAGCTGCCAGATGCTCCTCATACAGTAACCCTATCAATCTTGTGCATCTTCTCTGAAGCCTCTCCAATGTTAGTATATCCTTTCTAAAATAAGGAGCCCAAAACTGCACATAATACTCCAAGTGTCATTTCACGAGTGCCTTATAGAGCTTCAACATCACATTCCTGCTGTTATATTCTATACCTCTAGAAATGAATGCCAACATTGCATTCACCTTCTTCACAACCGACTCAGCCTGGAGGTTAACCTGTAGGGTATCTTGCATAAGGACTCCCAAGTCCCTTTGCATCTCTGCATTTTGAATTCTCTCCCCATCTAAATAATAGTCTGCCCGTTTATTTCTTCCACCAAAGTGCATGACCATACGCTAAGCCAATGGTCGTGTTGGATTTCAGGACCTCTGCATGGAAACGCAAGTCCAACTGGTGTATCAAGCCAGCTCTTAGCATCGCTGGGAGATGCAGCACAGAAGCTGGTCCTTTGGTCCGCTGGGTCAGTGCTGCCAATTGAGCTCCCAATGTTACACTGATCCTGCATTAACCCATTTTCATCTCTTCACACTCCTATGCAATTTCTTCCACTCACATACATGCTGGGGAAATTTTCATGGGCCGGTTAGTGTGCATACTTATATATTTTTGAGTCGTGGGACTCAAAAATACTGGAGTACCAGAGACAATTTACAAGATCACACAGACAGCATGCAAACTGCATGCAGACAGCATCGAAAGCCAGTTTCAAACCAGGGTAACTGGAGTTGTGAGGAGCAGCCCCACCATGTGATTCCACTGCCGTACAGTGAGTCAATGCATGATGAAGTAAAATTGTAGATAAGAGGGTTAAACTTCAAAACAGTTACTTTTGTGAAGCTTTAATCTTATTCCAACACCCAATGGCCCGAGTGTGCCATTATTGAAATTAACCATAAGGCCACCATTAATTTTATTTCCGTCCTGGTGACAAACCTACACGGCACCATTTATCACTCTGCAATGAATATACTGATGCACTACACACCACAGATGTAGTTTGTATTCAGTGGATGAATACGGTTTGTATGGAAAGGCATTATCTTCAAATTTAACTGGAGAGTAGTGTCGTTAAATTGTTTAATATCTTCTCATTTAGGTTGATTTTCCGACCATAGCCCTGAGGGATTACTGATGATCCTGAAGTTTGTAGCTCATAGGAGAATAATCATTCAGGACTGGAATTTCATCAGCATGGATGAGAAAAAATGTCCATCATTCCACCAGGCAATTTTGGTTTTTTCTCTTTCCCTGGAGATAGGGACAGAAATTTGACTTACTTAAGCACATTCGTCCTGTCAAGATAACAACTGTCAGAAGCAACTGCTGAAACATTCAATGCTGCAATTTGCCCGTTGGCTGGCATTCCTTGTGGGCATGTATTGACTTCCTGATCATTGATAATTTGTTCCTCTTTGGGTCATCACAAAACAAAGTTATCATGACTTTAAAAATATTTTGAAGAATAGAGTTCAGTTTCTTCAGACAGAAATGTTAGTTTCAGTGGTTGAGCTTTTAAGTGTTTGCTGAAGTAGATCTGGTTCCATGGATAATGATACAAAAGCTGTTTAAATTCAGGCATGGAAAATGTAACAATTTGTTTTTCAATCATCTCGAACTCGTAACTTACAATACTTGTTAGTTATATTTGTTTCACCTTCAAGTTTGAAATACTTCACTCCATCAGCTGAAAAACACAATAAATATTAAAAAGTTTGATAGAAGTAGCACAGTGATACAACTTTAAAGTTGGAAATAATGTGTGTTTTGCCATTTGTTACCACAATTTATATATATTTTCTATTAACATATTTAGGAGACTTTTTCATTTGGTATTTCTATCAGTACTTAGAGTCACAGAAATAGACCATTTGGCTAGAAGGGAATCGGGAATAATCCAGGAAACTATAAATCAGTGAATCTCACGTTAGTGGTAGGGAAATTACTGGAGAGAATTCTTAGGGATAGGACTTATGAGCATTTGGAAAACCATGGCCTAATTAGTGAGAGCCAGCAAGGCTTTGTGTGTCTTACTAACTTGGTTGAGTTTTTTGATAGGATGATGAGGGTGATTGATAAAGGTAAAGCCATGGATGATGTCTGCATAGATTTTAGTAAGGCATTTGACAAGGTTCCTCATTGGAGGCTCAGAAGATTAAGGTGCATGGGATCAGTGGTGAATTGGCCATTTGGGTTTAGAACCGGCTTGCCTATAGAAGACAGAGGACACTGGTCAAAGGGTCTTATTGTAGTTGGAGGTCTGTCACTAGTAATGTTCCGCACGGATAGGTACTGGGACCTCTGCTGTTTGTGATGTACATATATGATCTGGAAGAAAATGTAGAAGGATGGGTTAGTAATTTTGCAGATAATACAAAGATTGGTAGTGTTGTGGATAGCATAGATGACTGGCAAAAAATACAGCAGGTATGGATCAGTCACAGATATGGGCAGAGAAATGGCAGATGAAGTTTAACCTAGCCAAGTGTTAAGAGTTGCACCTTGGTAAATCAAATGTAAAGAGACAGTACATAGCTAAGGGCAAATCCTACCTGACAAACCTACTGCAATTCTTTGAGAAAATTATAAGCAGGATAGACAAAGGAGATGCGGTAGGCATGGTGTACTTGGATTTTCAGATGGCTTTTGACAAGGTGCCGCACATGAGGCTTCTTAGCAAGATAAGAGCCCATGGAATTACAGGGAAGTTACTAGTGTGGGTCAAGCATTGCTGGTCGGCAGCAAACAAAGAGTGGGAATAAGGGGATCCTATTCTGGCTGACTGCCAGTTACCAGTCGAGTTCCACAGGAGTCGGTGTTGGGACCACTGCTTTTTATGATGTATGTCAATGATTTGGACTACAGTATTAATGGATTTGTGGTTAAATTTGCCAATGATACAAAGATAGGTGGAGGAGCGGGTAGTGCTGAGCAAACAGAGAGCCTGCAGAGAGACTTAGAAAGTTTAGGGGAATGGGCAAAGAAGTAGCAAATGAAATACAATGTTGGAAAGTGTATGGTCATGCACTTTGGTGGAAGAAGTAAATGGGTAGACTATTATTTAGATGGGGAGAAAATTCAAAATGCAGAGATACAAAGGGGCTTGGGAGTCCTTGTGCAAGATACCCTAAAGGTTAACCTCCAGGTTGAGTTGGCTGTGAAGGAGGTGAGTGCAATGTTGGCATTCATTTCTGGAGGTATAGATATAAGAGCAGGAATGTGATGTTGAGGCTCTATAAGGAACTCGTGAGACCACACTTGAAGTATTGTGTGCAGTTTTGGGCTCCTTATTTTAGAAAGGGTATACTGACATTGGAGAGGCTTCAGAGAATATTCACAAAAATGATTCCAGGAATGAAAGGGTTACTGTATGAGGAGTGTCTGGCAGCTCTTGGGCTGTATTCCCTGGAATTCAGGAGAATGAGAGGGGATCTCATAGAAACATTCTGAATGTTGAAAGGCCTGAACAGATTAGATATGGCAAAGTTATTTCCCATGGTAGGGGATTCTAGGACAAGACGGCATGACTTCTTCAGGATTGAAGGACGTCCTTGTAGAACTGAGATGCGGAGAAATTACTTTAGTCAGAGGGTGGTAAATCTGGGGAATTTGTTGCCATTAGCGGCTGTGGAGGCCAAGTCATTGGGTGTATTTAAGGTGGAAATAGATAGGTTCTTGATTAGCCAGGGCATCAAAGGGTATGTGGTGAAGGCAGGGGAGTGGGGATGACTGGAAGAGCTGGATCAGCCCATGATTGAATGGTGGAGCAGACTCGATGGGCTGAATGGCCTACTGCTGCTCCTATATCTTATGGTCTTATGGCAAAACCCTTAACAAAGTCAAAGGCAGAGGGATCGTGGGGTACAAGTTTATAACTCCCTGAAAGTGACTACACAAGTTGCTAGGATAGTTAAGAAGGCATATGGCATGGTTGCCTTTATTATTCGAGACATTGAGTTCAAAAGTCAGGAAGTTATGTTGCAGCTTTATAAAACTCTAGTTAGACCACATCTGAAGTATTCTATACAGTTCTGGTCACTCCATTATAGGAAGAATGTTGAGGATTTGGAGAGGGTGCAGAAGAGGTTTACCAGGATTAGAAGAGATTTGCCTAGATTAGAGGGCATGTGCTGTGATGAGAGTTTGTATAAACTTGTGGTGTTTTCTCCAGAGTGGCAGAGGCTGGTGGGAGGTCTGATAGAGATTTATAAGATTACGAGAGGCATAGAGAGAGAGTAGACAGACAGTATCTTTTTTCCCTGGGTTAACATGCCTAATACCAGAAGGTATGTAATTAAGGAGAGGGGGGTTAATTTTAAAGGAGATGTGAGAGGCAAATGTTTTACACAGTGGTGGGTGCCTGGGATGTGCTGCTTGGGGTGGTGATAGAGGGAGATACACTGGGGACTTTTAAGAGACATTTAAATAGGCACATGACTGTGAGGAAAATGGAGCGATATGGTTATCGTGTAGTCATAAAGGATTAGATTAGTTCAGCATTTGATTACCAGTTTACCTTGTGGGCTAATGGGCCTGATTCTGTGTTGCACTAGTCTATGTTCTAAGTTCTGTTAAACATCTAAGCACCTATTTACACTGCCTGAATCTGATATTCCATCAATTCCCCCTAGATTCTACCACTTGCCTACACACTGGAGGGATTTACACAAGAGACTGCAGATGTTGGAAATCTAGAGAAACACAAGGGAGCTGGAGGAACACTTATTGGGCCAATCAGCATTAGGAGGGAAATGGACAGTTGACATTTCAGGTCGAGACCTCTTCATTAGAACCTATGATGGTTCTTGATCCAAAAATGTTCTCTGTTCATTTCCCTCCATAGATGCTGCCTGACGCACTGACTTTTTCACTAACAATCCAGAAGCCTGGACTCATGAAATAGGATCATATGTTAAAATCACACCCCAGTATCTTGGAATTTTAATTCAATTAGTTAAAGAAATGCTGTTTCGTAACTCCATGAGATTGAGAGAAGGAATTCTATTATCTTTAATTGCCATACCAGATTGATCCCAGAAGCACAATAATATTGTTGTCTGTTAGCAGTTCTTAGAAATATTGAAGCAGGTCACTGTTCGAGGCCCAGTGAGGATGGGCATAAATGTGGCCTTGCCCAAAATACTGTTAATTAATTCAAGAAATGCCAATATAACAGTCTCTTTAAAAACAAGAGAATAGCAAATACTGGAAATCTAAAACAGATACTGTACATGATGAAAGACCACCCATTGAAGACTACCAACAGCCGATTAACCAAGACATCTTTAGAAGAGAAGTGGAAGGAAGCAGAAAACATGTATATGTATTATATTTGTGAAAAATTGTGCTTATCAGTTAGAATTTTATCCTCAATTCACTGCATCCATGTGCTGTACGCTCTGTGAAATTAGTCTCTGGGGTTCCCTCTTTGAAATTATTCCTCTCTGCATGAAGTTGGGGCCAAATTCACTGTTCGCAAATTGTTTTTCACAAAGAATTATCCTCAAGCCAGATTTTTGAATTTCATGGTTGGTTGAGGCACACCAGGATGCAAAATTTGCTCGTTTTTCATATTCTCAAGAAGAATGAGTGAAGAATTGGGGCTGTGGACTGTAATGTTGCAGAAATCTGGCCAGCTCAAATCTTCGGAATCACCATAAATGATATAACTGATTAAACATACTATATTTGTCATGGGCTCCTATTTGTGAACTCTTTAAATTGTGGCAGGATATTTTTACAGCTATATCTTGCAAGAGCATTCTGAGTATGTATGTGTCCACTATAATCAACTGTTAAGGTTATTACTTCTTAAACTCAATTTCTCTTTTACCACCAAAGCCTCTTGTATTTTTGGTTTTGTCACGTCACAGAAATCAGTGTTCACCTGTATAATTCCAGACCAGTTAATGCAAGCCATGTTCTTTGTACACTCAAGCAAGGATTCATGAAACATATATACTGTTAAAAAGGAGATTAAAATGACAGAAAAAAAGATTCAAGGATATGCACAAAGATTCTTCAAAGAAGTGTAACAATTGCATGAACTCTTGGAAACCTTTTACCCATGATGACTTCGAGTGGAGGTATAACAATCGATGTAATACTGAGAAGCTCAATTCCACATATTGGGAACATGCAGGCGCCTTGCATAAACATCAGATGGAGGAAACCACCTCACAAAACTATTCACTCACCTACCCTATTTGCAGAAGTCTCTGCATTTTCCATGTTGGCTCCATCAGCCAATTCACAACCCACAAAACTGGAAAAGAAGAGAGTTTTCCTCACCTCTAAGGGACTGCTTAAGAAGAGGAAGAAGAAGAAGAGGAAGATCTCCTGTAATCTGATTGCCAGAATGAGAATATCTTATTTTAACCTTTTCTTTTGTTTAAGGTTTGCAAAGGAAATACAAAATATCTGGAGCAAACATTTACCCTACAGACACAATGGAGACTTACCACATGATATGGTTTTAAGCAATTGCATCTTTTAAAGATTCTCTACAGCATTATAGGATCCAACTCTGTTTGACAAAGTCTGAGAAAATGACGTCAACAGTTAAGGAGAAGTTGTACCTCACCATTGTCAGGCCACATTTGGAATATGCAGTTGCTGCATGGGACCCATACACAAACAAAAACACTACTTCCATCGAGCAAGTCCAAAGACAGGCAGCCCGATTTGACACAAATACCTTTGAGAGAGATGTGAGTGTTACTCAACTTTTAAATTCATTGAAGTGGAACTCTCTCCAAGATAGACGTGAAGCACACCGCCTGACCTGTTTTCACAAAATGTTAAATGGTCAGCTCGACATAGACTACCAATCCCATATGAAACCCAAACCTATTAGGAGCAGATGGGGGCACTCAATTCAATTTGAGAAACAAACTACCAAGTCAGATGTGTACAGCAATTCATTTTTCCCCCGCACAATTAAAGCATGGAATAATCTTCATCCTACCACAGTCACACAACCAAACCCAATTAAATTTAAAGCAGCTTTTCTTCTTCAAAAACCTCCTTCTTAAGCCCACCCTCCGCCAGTTTAAATTCCATGCAGAATATTTTGGAGGATCGAGAACCAAGAACATGCACAAGGATGTGTCAGGTGACCTTAAGTGTGAGCTGATGTTGTATGTGCTGACAATCCATGGGCACTTGGCAAGAGCCTTAGGCAATGAGTAATGGCTGGACAGTATCTTCAGAGGGACAATAAAAGATTTGCCCCAGAATTGCCCTTGCCAAATAGTGCATGTACAGTGTCTCACATTAGGGATATACCCTCAGTGTCAGCCTTTGCTTGCTGGGTAGGACTCTTAGCTCTGTGTTGGATAGGTATGGACTTGAGCCCACTTCCCTGAAAAATTTACACTGTGACTCCAGTGCAGTTGTGGGGAATGGGGCATTAAATTAAGATTTGGGATTATCTCAGAAGAAAATAAAATTCCTATCTGGCTTCTGACATTTTCTTTTCCATTCCTGATGAAGGGTTTCTGCCTGAAGTGTCGACTGTTTATTTCCCTCCACAGATGCTGCCTGACCTGCTGGGTTCCTCCAGCATGGTGTGTGTGCATTACTTAAGATTTCCAACATCCATAGAATCTCTTGTGTCTCTTACAGGTGTTGGAATGTTCTTTCTCAAGTCCTGAACCATACAAATTCATCGGCAAACAGCAATTGGATCGTTATCAGATTAATTTGTTATGTACGAATTTACAGCCAGTTTCCCTGTTGTTATAACAATAGACAAGTCAAAATAAATGCTTCATGGTTTTAAAGTACTATGGAATAATTTGAGATCCTGAAATGTGCAAGTCTCATCAGCTGATCAGTGGATTTCTGAATAATACATTTGGGTCATATATCCTGTATAACGTGCTTTCTGCTGCGTTTACAAACCAAATTTATTTTGTGCTTCTTGCTGTTACTGTTTCTCATAGAGGAGACAAGAGAAAAATTAACATTAAAAGCCATGAATGTGGCACACTGTTGCAGTGTGATTACCCACTGTGCTATTGAATGCCGAGATATAGGTCAGTTTTCATGAATTTGGCATTGGGAGAAAAAGAGAAACAAAGGGCAAGCCAGAAGTCTGGCTTGTGAAAGCCAATTGAATAATAAATTCCAGAATCATCATGGGACTTGTTGTTAGGTTCTCACTCTTTACTTTTAAGCTGGGAACATGGTGTGCTAATAAAGAGTTGGAATAAAAAATGACATTAAAAAATCAGAACAAATAAGATTGCGATGCTTTACAAATGTTTCTTAATTATCTCCTCAACAAAATCACAGCTGAAGACTTACTAAAGCCTCAACTGGCAGTACTAACTTTTGACTATATATTACAGTGCATTTAGTGGAACAAGATGTGTTCACACACTGTACATTATTGTGCTGGCAAGCTTAATTTAGTATGTGATCAACATGTTTATTGAACAATATATTCCACTGTAGAAGGTATCTTTGACAGATAGTTATATTGAAATATGTCTATTTCAAACCCTGAACCATACATCAGAGTTAAGCACATTGCTTCATTTTTTTCATTTAGCTGAATTCATTGGGAATGAATATTTATTTTTATTTCAATAATTCCATACTGTAGCACTTACATCCATGGTGGTGAAGCTCTGAGAGGTTGGTGATGAAATATATCAACTCCTGTCTGAGAAATAACTTGGATCCATTCCAGTTTGCCTACCGGCATAACAGGTCCACAGCAGATGCGATTTCATTGGCTCATCACTCAACCCTAGAACATCTGGACAGCAAAGGCACATACATCAGGATGCTCTTTATTGATTACAACTCGGCATTCAATAATATCATCACCTCAAAACTAATCAATAAGCTTCAAGACCTTGGCCCCAATAACTCCCTATGTAATTGGATCCTCAATTTTCTCAGTTGCAGATCCCAGTCAGTTCGGATTGGCAACAACATCTCCTTCAGCATAGGTGCACCACAAGGCTATGTGATTAGCCCTCTGCCTGACTCACTTTATACTTATGACTGTGAGGCTAAGGACAGCTCTAATGCCATAGTCAAGTTTGCTGATAACACCACTGTCATAAGCCAAACAAAATGGTGATGAATCAGCATATACAGTAAATACTGTAGGAAGGAGATTGAAAATCTGGCTGAGTGATGCCACAACAACAACCTCATACTCTATATCAGCAAGACCAAAGAGCTGATTATCGACTTCAGGAAGAGGAAACTGGAAGTCCATGAGCCAGTGCTCATCGGGGATCAGACATGGAGAGGTCAGAAACTTTAAATTCTTCGGTGTTATCATTTCAGAGGATCTGTCTTGAGCCCAGCATATAAGTGCAATTATGAAGCATGCAAGGCAGCACCTCTACTTCCTTAGAAGATTGCACAGATACAGCATGACATCTAAAACTTTGACAAACTTTTATAGGTGCATAGTGGAGAATATGTTGACTGGTTACATCACGGCTGGAATGGAAACACCAATGCTCTTGAATGGAAGATCCTACAAAAAGTAGCGGATATGGCCCAGTCCAACATGGGTAAAGCCCTTTCCACCACTGAGCACATCCACACGGAGCGCTGTCACAGGAAAGCAGCATCCATCATCAAGTACTGCCACCATGCAGGCCATGCTCTCTCTCGCTATTGCCATCAGGAAGAAGGTGCAGGAGTCTCAGGACTCACACCACCAGATACAGGAACAGTTATTACCCTTCAACCATCATTAACCATCAATGAGAGGAGATGCAACACAGAGCGTCATAGGAAGTCATTCCTGCCCGTGGCCATCAAACTTTACAACTCCTCCCTTGGAGGGTCAGACACCCTGAGCCAATAGGCTGGTCCTGGACTTATTTCCTGGCATAATTTACATATTACTATTTAATTATTTATGGTTTTATTACTATTTAATCATTTATGGTGCAACTGTAACGAAAACCAATTTCCCCCGGGATCAATAAAGTATGACTATGACTAAGTTTTCTCAGCTTCACTTGCCCCATCAACTGAAATGAGAGACATTCTGTAATGATCAATAAGCCAATTGATTGGAAACAAATGGCCTTGCTTGGTGTCTAAGGGCTGGGTGTGTCTGCATCCGCACCACCCCCTCACCCCTGCCACCTGTCTCATACACCCCTCCCACAGCACCTTCTCTTGCTATTCCCAATATCCTTTGCTCCTGCCGCCAGATTTACAAATTCTCCCTCTGCTCCACATTGACAATACAGTGCTGCACAAATGTCTTAAGCACCCTAGGTGTGTGTGTATATATATATGTGTGTGTGTGTGTGTCTGAGACTTTTGTATAGTAGTGTATGTACTTTTATATTTAATTTACTTTCAACTTTGAACTTAATTTGCAGAAGGAAGGAACAGCTTTGTATTTTCTAGAAATGATTTTGGTGAGGCAGAAATATACATAATTAGATGTTTCAAAGAACTCAAATGCATGATTAAATTAACATTTTTGATCTTTGAATCAATTGAGTTTCTGTTATTTGGTGTCTTTAGGAATGTTTAATGACTGCCTTATAGATGTGGAATACATTTGTCTTATCAAAACTCAAATTACTGCAGTTGTGCAGAACTTTCAATTGAAAGTAACTGATTTTGAGACCTTAATTGAGGGATGAATATGCTTGTGGAAGGAATTTATAAGCAGAATCTCTGACCTGCACATGTTATAATATTTTTACTTTGAGCATCTGAAGGCACAGCCTCAAAATTTAAAACAGAGGTAAGTAAGATTTTTCACAGCCAGAGGGTGGTGAATCTGTCGGATGCATTGCCACAGAGGGCTGTGGTGGCCAAGTCATTGGGTGTACTCAAGGTAGACCTCAATAGGATCTTGATTGGTAAGGGAGTTAAGGGTTATGAGAAGAAAGAGGAATAATGAGATTGAATTCAAAATCAACCATGATTGAATGGCAGAGCAAACTCAACAGGCCATATGGCCTATATTTTGCTCCTATAACTTATGGCATCTCCAAATTCAAGATCCATTACTATCATAAGAAAACTTGCTCTTCTAAAGTTGGATTTCGCTGTTTGAAGGAATCCAATAAGTGAATTGAGAGATGTAACCATGTGGGCCTAAGGAAAGCTTAATCCTGTTGGAGCCAGAACGTTAGGTTGCCATCACTAATGCATTCCTTTCTTCAAAGTTAAATATTTCTTCCTCAACAAGGGGGAGGGAGTGAAGTGACTTTAACCTTTACTGATACTAAATTGATCAGCTGGTTCTTTTTTGGTGTGCAGTAGTACTGACATGAGTTGACAGTTTTGATTTTTGTGCCTTTTGTTGCAACCATGTGTACTTTAACAGTTCTTTAACTGTTGAGCCATAGTTCCCCCCCAGGAACTTAACTAGTTATTATATAAGCAACACACACAAAATGCTGGTGGAATGCAGCAGGCCAGCCAGCATCAGGGTCTCGGCCTATGGATGCTGTCTGGTCTGCTGCGTTTCGCCAGCATTTTGTGTGTGTTGCTTGAATTTCCAGCATCTGCCGATTTCCTCGTGTTTGGTTATTATATAAACTCAAACTGTCTGTTGTTCTGCCAATGATCATGTACAGTAACGACAGGAGAGAACTGTGGTCAAAAATCTGTTGTGAAATTAATGTCATAATACATTACAATTGGAGCAATTCTGGTTGGTATGGTAACATAGCAATTAGCATAATGCTATTACAGCACCAGTGACCCAGGTTCATTTCCACCATTGTCTGTAAAGAGTTTGTACCTCCTTCCCGTGACTATGGCTACGTCCACACTACGCCAGATAATTTCGAAAACGAAGCTTTTTGTCTTCGTTTTGACCCTCCGCCCACATTGAAACAGCGTTTTCATCCCCCAAAAACGGAGCTTTTCTAAAACACTCTCCAGTGTGTAAATTTGGAAACGATTGTTGCGCATTGTAGTGTAGACGGGGTAAACAGAGAGATTTAAAAACGCTGTCATGACAACACCACAACAACAATGCTTTTTCTGCTTCTGCTTGGTACTGCGCTAGCACTGCCGTACGGCTGTTATAACGCGCAGTCGGTGTGAACGGCGTGAGAGTTAAATTGTAAAGTGAGCTTTTTTGACTATTTAAAAACGCTGTCATGACACGCCGGAACAGATGGCCGCAGCGCAGCATTTCGTTGTTTTCTTGAACACAACCCCCCACACAAACTAACAATTTCAGAACAGACAGCAACGGGACTGACACCAGAAGAGTTAGAAATGTACTCACCAAATAATTTGACCCATAGCTTACTGAATAAATAAGTATACTCACTTTGCCCTGTTTTCTGTCCTTGCTTGTATGAAGGTGGTTTATCTATTTATGCAAATACTTCTCTGACAATAGATGTGTAACAGCCTAATGTAACATTGTATGGAAATACAAGATAACACTGATGCAGACATGTTTTATACACTTAACAAGATGCTTTATTAATGCAACAGAGTTAGTCAATTTTTCAATGTTCGTCATCAGCCGGGTCATATTGTCCATGAACCCCCTGTCTGTTGCCTCCATATGCTCCAGTATTTGTTGTTTTTTAGTTTTAAGTCCTCATGCGCAAGGGCCAACAGCAATTCCTTTAAAGTTTTTCTAGTCTGTAACTGGACAAACGCGCACCGTATACCGTTTCCTCTTCACTTGTTTTCTGTGTCCTGCGCATGCCCAGTAGGAGGAGATTCGCCCAAATATCCATTCTAATGTGGACAGAGATATTTTGAAAAATGCTTGGTGTGGATGCCTGTCGTTTTTACTTGGAACCAGTGTTTTCAAAATTATCTGGTCTAGTGTGGACGTAGCCTATGTGTATTCCCTCCAGATGTTCTGGTTTCTCCCAAAGATGTACGGGTTAGTAGATTAATTCATCACATGGGGGTAATTGGGCGGTGCAGGCTTGTTGGGCCTGAAGAGGCTGTTATCACACTGTATTTCTAAACTGAAGCTAAGCACAGAAAATGCTAGAAATGTTCATCAGGTCAGGCAGCATTTATGGACAAAGAAACAAAATTATCATTTCAGGTTGATAACCATTAATTAAAGCTGGTAAAACCTGACCTTTAAATTGCAGAGAAAGGGTTGATGGGATGGGATGGGGCATGAGAAAATGAGAAAAAGATGCCGGAATCTGGAGCAACACATGAAATGCTGGAGGAACTCAATGTGTCAGGCAGCATCTATGAAGGGAAATAGACCATGGCTGTTTCAGATTGTGACCCTTTATCTACACTGAAAGAAAGAAAACAGAGCCAGTACAAAAGGGTGGAGAGAAAGGGTAGAGCAAGGGCTGGTGGGTGATAGGTGGATCCAAGTTTGGGGAGGGGCTGTTGGTGATAGGCATATGGGCAGGAAGAAGAGCGGGAATGGCATCAGAAGCTGGGAGTTGAAGTGTGGAAGTGACAAAGAGCTGAAGATGATGGAGTCTGATCGTAGAGAAAGGAGGAACATGGATTAATATTAATTTTTCAGATTGCCGCTATCTGTTCTTTGATCTTTCAGTTCCTTTCTTGTTGTCATATCTTTATTACATAGATTTTAGTCTGTATGTAACAGCCCTTATACAAATTAGGATGATGTGAAGGGTTCACAAGAGGGGTTTTGATCCAGTACATGCAGTCTCCTTCCACAGATACTGGCTGACCCACTGACATCCTCCAGCAGTTCGCTTTTTGCTCCAGATTCCAGCATTTGCAGTCTCTTTTGTCTCAGTCACATGTATCAGTATCACAATGGAATAAAGGGAATTACAGAGGCTTCAGAGAGGAACTTGCCCAGGTGTATTGGAGGAGGATACTGGTTGTATTAACAGCACAGCAGAGATGGCTGCAGTTTCTAGGAATAGTTCACAAGGTACAGGATAGATATGTCCCACAGAAGTTGTTCTCAAATGGCAGGAATAGGCAACTGTGTCTGACAAGGGAAGTTAAGGACTGCATAAAAGCCAAAGAAAGGACATCTAAGGTAGCAAAAGTGAGTGGGAAGTTGAATGATTGGGAAGCTTTTAAAATCCAACAACAAGTAACTAAAAAAAGCTACAAGAAGGAAAAAGATTAAATATGAGGGCAAACTAGCCAATATAGGAAAGGATACAAAAAGTGTTTTCAGTTATATAAAGCGTAAAAGGGAGTTGACAGTTAATATTGGATCACTGGAAAATGATGCTGGTGAGGTAGTAATTGGGGACAAAGAAATGGCAGATGAACTTAAAAAGTACTTTGCATCAGGCATCTGTGGAAGACACTAGCAGTGCGCCAGCAGTCCATGAGTATCAGGGAGCAGGAGTGAGTGCCATTGCCATTACAAAAGAAAGAAGTGCTAGGCAAACTCAAAGTTCTTAAGATGGATAAGTCACCTGGACTAGATAACTACATCCCAGAGCCCTGAGAGAAGTTGCTGAAGAGATAACGGATGCTTTGATAATGATCTTTTAAGAATCGCTTGATTCTGGCATAGTCCCTGAGGACAGGAAGATTGCAAAACCACTCCACACTTTAAGAAGGGAGGAACACAAAAGTAAGGAAGTTATAGGCCAGTTAGCCTAAACTCAGCAGTTGGGAAAGTATTAGAGTCTATAATTAAGGGAGAGGTTTTGAGGTACTTGGAGACTAATGATAAAATAAGTCAAAGTCAGCATGGTTTCTGTAAAGGGGAAATCTTGCCTGAAAAATCTGTCAGTTCCTTGAGGAAGTAACAAGCAGGGTGGACAAAGGAGAGGCAGTGGATGTCACTTCCTTGGATTTTCAGAAGGCATTTGATAAAGTGCCACACATGAGACTGCTTAACAAGATGAAATCCTATGGAGTTACAGGAAAGATACAGGCATGGATAAAGGAATGGTTGACAGACAGAGGGCACTGAGTAGGAATAAAGAGGGTCTTTTCTGGTTGGTTGCCATGACTAGTGGTGTTCCTCAGGTGGTCAGTATTAGGACCGCTATTGGGATTGTTTGTCAATTATTTGAATCATGAAATTGATGGCTTTATGGCGAAGTTTGCGGATGAAACAAAGATAGGTTGATGGGGTAGGTAGTGCTGAGGAAGTAATGGAATTGAAGCAGGATTTAGACAAATTGGAAGAATGATCAAAAAAGTGGCAGATGGAATACAGTGTTGGGAGATGGACAATAATGCATTTTAGTAAATAGTGAAGAGCAATATCTAAATTGGAAGAAGGCTCAAGCATCAGAGGTACAGAGGGACTTGGGAGACCTCGTGCAAGTCTCCCAGAAGGTTAATTTTACAGGTTGAGTCTGTGGTGTGGAAGACAAATGCAATATTGGCTTTATTTCAAGGGGAATAGAATATAAAAGCAAGGAGATAATGCTAAGCCTTTATAAGACACCAGTCAGGCCACATTTAGAGTATTGTCAACAGTTTTGGGCCCCATATTTCAGGAGGGATGTGTTGTCATTGGAGAGAGTCCAGAGAAGGTTCACACAGATGATTCTGGGAATGAAGGGGTTAACATATGAGGGGCGTTTGGCAGCTTCAGGGCTGTACTCACCAGAATTTAGAAGAATGCGTGGGGATCTCATTGAAACCTACCGAATGTTGAAAGGACTGGATAAGGTGGATGTGGAGAGGATGTTTCCTATGATGGGGGTATCCAGAACTAGAGAGTACAGCCTCAAAACTGAGGGGCAACCTTTTGGAACAGAGGTAAGGAGGATTTGTTTTTTAGCCAGAGTAGTGAATCTATTGAATGCTCTGCCACAGGCTGCGGTAGAGGCCAAGTCCGTAGGTATATTTAAGGTGGAAGTTGATAGTTTCCTGATCAGTCAGGGCATCAAAGACATGGCGAGAAGGCAGGTGTATGGGCTTGAGTGGGATCCAGGATCAGTCATGATGAAAAAGCAGGGCAAACTTGATGGGCTGAATGGCCTAAATCTGCTCCTAAGTCTTATGGTCTTATAATTTGAGAATTTCAGCCAATTCACTTCTGACAATGTTTGATACTTTCATGCAGGGAGAATAACTTCATGAAGGATTTCCCTCAGCTGGCTGATGGATTGGTTGTGATTCCCCTTCCTGTGGAGGAGCAGTGTCGAGGAGTCCTATCTGAGCCATTGCCCAATCTCCAGCTCCTCACGGGTAAGCATGTGTAACATTAATGTCCTAATAATTGCCTGGTGCAGGTGGCACATCTCTGAAGTCTGTATGCCAAAGGGCCTGAAAGAAAACACTGAAAGTACAGATCAAAGTATAGAGTGAATTGTCATGTGTATTGAGTGCTCAGGTCAGGACATATGTTCCTCTCCCTCCTGACCCAGATGCTTTCTGGCATGTAAATAAGTAATTTTATAATTAAAGTGCAGACACTTCATGCAGTCCTGCACTTCAATTACTGTCTATTACTGGTGTCAAGTTAAATGAGGTTCTTTTATAGCTGAACATTAAAGCTCAATAGTTTCACTTAATTCCGTGGAGAAATCTACAAGATTTAGCACCAAGTCTTTTGAATGTAAAACATTCTGACACCTTTGTGAATTGCTTATAAGATCTACCATTTGATTCTACATCTGCTGCTCTTTCACTCAGAAGTTTTTACATATCACACATTTATCTAGTCTTCAATTGTCATAACTTAATAATTTATGGGACTTATTGGCAATTAATGTGACCAAATACTGACAAGACCCTTGGATCTTGAAGGTCTGTGACCTTGGTATTAAAAGAAGTGGCTACAGAGATAGTGAGAGAGCTCTCACAGCTACCTGG
Organism: Mobula birostris; assembly: GCF_030028105.1. Taxonomy (NCBI): domain Eukaryota; kingdom Metazoa; phylum Chordata; class Chondrichthyes; order Myliobatiformes; family Myliobatidae; genus Mobula; species Mobula birostris. The sequence goes on along the minus strand of NC_092391.1, from coordinate 30,856,038 downwards.
TCTGTACTTCTTCCCACCTGGTTACTTGCAAAAACGCTACCCCTTTCTCAATATCTCGGTCTCTGCCACATCTGCTCTCAGGATGAGGCTTTTCATTCCAAATCAAAGGAGATAGCCTCCTTTTTCAAAGGAAAGGGCTTCCTTTCCTCCACCATCAACGCTGCCCTCAACTGCATCTCATCCATTTCATGCACGTCTGCTCTTACCCCACTCTCCTGTCAACCTACCAGGGATAGGGTTCCTCTTGTCCTCACCTACCACCACAATAGCCTCCGCATTCAGCACTTGATTGTGTGAAACCTCTGCCATCTCCCACAGGATCCCACCACCAAGAACATCTTCCCCTCCCCCCCCCACCACTTTCTGCTTTCCACAGGGACCACTCCCTACTGACTCCGTTGTCCATTCGTCCCTCCCCACTGATCTGCCTCCCGGCACTTAACCTTGCAAGTAGAACAAGTGCTACACCAACCCCTGCACCTCCTCCCTCACCACCATTCAGGGCCGTAACTGTCCTTCAAGGTGAGGTGACACTTCACCTGTGTACCTGTTGGCTTCATCTACTATGCCTGATGCTCCCATGTGGCCTCCTGTATATCAGTGAGATCTGACGTAAATAGGGAGATCACTTCACTGAGCATCTACGCCCTGTCCACCAGAAAATGAAGGTCTCCTAGTATCCACCCATTTTAATTCTACTTCCCATTCCCATTCCAATATGTCCATCCATGGCCTCCTCCACTGATGTGATGAGGCCACACTTAGGTTGGCAGAACAACACCTTATATTCTGTTTGGATAGCTTCCAGCCTGATGACATGAACGTGGATTTCTCAAACTTCCGGTAATGAACCCCACCCATCCCCCCCCTCTTTCACCATTTCCCACTCCCTTTTCCCTCTCTCACCTCATCTCCTTGCCCACCCATCGGCTCCCTCTGGTGCTCCCCCCCCCCACCTTTACGTTTCACGTATCACCTGGTGTTTCTCTCTCCCCTTCCTCCACCTTTTAAATCTACTCCTCAGCTTCCTTTCTCTGGTTCTGCCGAAGGGTTTCGGCCCGAAGCTTTGACTGTACACTTTTCCATTGAAGCTACCTGGCCTGCTGAGTTCCTCCAGTATATTGCATGTGTTAGTGGATGCATTGGTTGTGATCTTCCAAATTGCAGAATTTTGGAAAATTCCCAGTTGACAGGAAAACTTCAAGAATTTGGAAGTTTGGTTGATCGCTGAGCTTGGCAAAATGTTTGCAGAGGTTTTGGCTCCAGTCAAGAAGCCATCATCAGTGCACAATTGAGGGATATTGTTTAAACGTTGTGATCTGGTTGGCTGTTTCAAAACACAGTGAACAGTTTAGCAGAAGAAGATTCTGACTGGCTAGCTTCAAGGGAGGTCGTTGGACATGCTTGCTTCACCGTGAAGATCCCAAGATGACTGGAGATTCATTGATTGCTGACATCGCTGTTTCACTTTTCTCCATAAAGGTTCATATACCAGATCTATGCCGATGTGTTTGTTGATGGATCCTTCTGCAGAGAGCCACACTTTGAGAAATTCTCATTTTTGCTTGACTCAAGACTCTGGCTGTCATCCAGTTGAAATGGTATCGTTCTTCGTCTTCATGAGCCAGTGAGAGTGGGTTATGCCTTCTGCTTGCTAGCTGGTGCTCGTGTAGCTTAGTCAATAGTTTTCTTCCTGTTTGACCAACGTGGTACTTGTCACAGTCACTACACTAGATTTTGTAGATAACATTTGTTCTCAGTCACATTTTGTTGTGCTTTGAATTTTGATAAGTCCCTCCCCAAAGCTGCAGTCGGTTTGTGAGCAACTGTGATATTGTGTTGCTGAATCATTTTTACTGTCATTTCCAAGACGTTCTTTATGCATGGCAATAAAATTTGTTTACTTGCCGTTTATCTAGTTTGTATTGTCGGGTTTCTGACCTTGAGGTACCTTCAGATGAAGCTTCTTGGATATTCATTCTGTTGAAAGATCTTGTAGGGATGCTTTTCTTCTTCCAGTTTTGTGTCTGTGTTGTTGCAATGGGACTCTATCCTTTTGAATAAGGTCTTCATGCAGCTTTGAACCCTTTGAGCCCTTACAGAGAAAAGAGAAACAACCATATCAGCATTCAACAATTTGCCAGTCATCTTGGGATATGGACAGTGAAGAAAACACTTCCAACGGACCTCTCTCGAAGCTAGCCAATCAGAATCTTCTACTGCTAAACTGTTCAATATTTTGACCCAGCCAACTAGATCACGACATCTAATCAATATCCTTGCAGACCTTGAAGGAGTATGTAAACTGGCATTCTGAGGAGACAACACCCTGAACTGCGTGTTGCTGATGGCTTCTCTGTTGGAGCTGAAACGTCCGCAAACACTTTGCCAAGGTCGGCAATCAACCAAACTCCCAAATAGCCAAGCCAAGCTACCAATATTCTGCAATATTTCAAGTATAATACCCATTTTATTGAAAGGATGGTATCAAAAAGCAGAAGACAGGGAGGGTAACAGGAAGGAGGAGACTGGGGGCCAGTTAGGCAAAGTCACTGGGAGTTGGAATTAGTTTATTAGTAGCAAGATACAGTGAAAGGCTTGTTTTGCAAATGGTTCATTTAGATCAAATAATTACACAGTGCATTGAAAAGAGAACGATTAATGTGATGGGGACCATTGTTAAGCAAGAAGCAGGATGTTAAGAAAATTATGTAAGAATCAAGGTGCATCAATATGGGTTGATGAAAGGGAAATCGTGTTTGACAGATTGCCATAGAGATCTGAAACATAGAAAGAGGACCTTCAGCCCATTGAGTCCATGCAGTCGTTTTAACATTAATTTTGCCCATTTATTCTCAACAAGTCCCCATCAGCTTCCCCAGATGTGACCACACAAGGTGCAATTTACAGAGTCTGTTTTAGTTTATGAATCTGTACAGTTTTGGAGGATGTGGGAGGAAACGGGAGCACTTGGAGAAGACCTACACATTCACAGTGAGAACACGCAAACTCCGTATAGATTGGGAAGAAATCTGGGTCGCTGGATCTGTGTAGCACCAGATTTACTAGTAAATCTATTGCCTTTGGAGATTCAAAAGGCATACAGTATAGTGACAGTAAAAGTTTTCTGCACATGATAAACTAGGACTAGACATGTAACAACTAAACACATCACAAGAAAGTCTGCAGATGCTGGAAATCCAAAGAGTACACACAAAATGCTGGAGGAACTTAGCAGGTCAGGCAGCATCTATGGAAAAGAATAAACAGCTGAAATTTTGGCCGACACCCTTCTTCGGGACTGAGAAGGAATGGGGAAGATGGCAGAGTTAAAAGGTGGGAGAAGGGGAAAGAGGCTAGATAAAAGGTCAAGGGCTGGAGAAGAAAGAATCTGAAACAAGAGGAGAGTGGACCGTAGGAGAAAATGAAAGAGGAGGGAACTCAGCAAGAAAGTAATGGGCAACAGAGATCAGAAGGTCCTCCTTCCTTTTCTTCTACAGTGAACTCTTCTCTCCTAACAGATTCTTTCTTCCCCAGTCTTTGACCTTTTCCACCCACTTGGCTTGACCTATCATCTTCCAGCTTGTCTCTTTCCCCTCACCCCCACCATTTTGTTATTACATCTTCCCCCTTACTTCTCAATACTGATGAAGGGACTCGGCCCAAAACATCAAATGGTTATTCTCTTCCATAGATGCTGCTTGACCTGCTGAGTTCCACTAGCCTTTTGTGCATGCTACTCTAAACACATCATTTGCTGGCAGCCAGTATGCCAGGATGCAATATTTGACAGGTATTTAAACTACCATGAAGTCAAGTGGTGTGAGAAGAAACTGAAAACTTAACGCTGAGGCCAAGATCCAATCAGCTAATGCCAGATCAGGCTCCAGAGACCCCTTTCACATGATTTATTTATATGTTGTTACTGTTTCTTATGTTATGTTCTTAATCCAAAATAAAGTTCTAACACAACTGAATGTGACTTGTTAATTCCAGGTAATGCCAAATACAATGAGGCCACTGGCTACCCCATGGTGCAGGAGTGGAGAGTGAGAAGCAATCTTTACAAGGTTAAGCTCAATTCAATAACCCAATCTGCAGGTAAGTATAATGCAAGTCACTGAAGACCTTTGCTGAATATTTCTTGCAATAATTCAGAGGGGTTATGTAAAGCTAGCACAGAACGTTGGTCTTTTAACTGAACACATTCAAAGGATGACTGACTGAAGATTTAGCGGAAAATCAAGCTTTAAAGGAGAATTTTGAAAACAGGAAAGGTTTATCAATCTGGAAAGAGTAATAAACAGAAGCCATCAAAACAGTAAGTGCTTAGATGCATCAATAGATGAAGAATGCAAATCATTGTAACTTACACTATTTCATTGCTGACACTATTCAGTCCTAATATTCTCATGTGGGATTCATCCAACAGGGCTGTAAGCTGTCACCTTTAATCTAATGTGCCCACAAAATTTATACAGAATGCACCAGAAATTACAGACCAGTAGGACTAGCTCTATGGACTTCAGTGATTCAAAGACCACCTGCTCTACAGTTACAGATCTTTGCACTGATGGGACTTTTTTGGAGGCATGTTGACATACAAGTACAAAAAGCATAAACACAATAAAAGTCACAAAATGTTGGTACACTTTCTAGTTTGTCAAGAGTTGAAGCACAATGCCTCAATATTTGGTTCTGTCTTCACTAAGGAGGACATAAATAATCCAGAAATAGTAGGGGACAGAGGGTCCAGTGAGGTGGAGGAACTGAGCGAAATACATGTTAGTAGGGAAGTGGTGTTAGGTAAATTGAAGGGATTGAAGGCAGATAAATCCCCAGGGCCAGATGGTCTGCATCCTAGAGTGCTTAAGGAAGTAGCCCAAGAAATAGTGGATGCATTAGTGATAATTTTTCAAAACTCGTTAGATTCTGGACTAGTTCCTGAGGATTGGAGGGTGGCTAATGTAACTCTACTTTTTAAAAAAGGAGGGAGAGAGAAACCGGGGAATTATAGACCGGTTAGCCTAACGTCGGTGGTGGGGAAACTGCTGGAGTCAGTTATCAAGGATGTGATAACAGCACATTTGGAAAGCGGTGAAATGATCGGACAAAGTCAGCATGGATTTGTGAAAGGAAAATCATGTCTGACGAACCTCATAGAATTTTTTGAGGATGTAACTAGTAGAGTGGATAGGGGAGAACCAGTGGATGTGGTATATTTGGATTTTCAAAAGGCTTTTGACAAGGTCCCACACAGGAGATTAGTGTGCAAACTTAAAGCACACGGTATTGGGGGTAAGGTATTGGTGTGGGTGGAGAATTGGTTAGCAGACAGGAAGCAAAGAGTGGGAATAAACGGGACCTTTTCAGAATGGCAGGCGGTGACTAGTGGGGTACTGCAAGGCTCACTTGTTTACAATATATATTAATGACTTGGATGAGGGAATTAAATGCAGCATCTCCAAGTTTGCGGATGACACGAAGCTGGGTGGTGGTGTTGGCTGTGAGGAGGATGCTAAGAGGATGCAGAGTGACTTGGATAGGTTGGGTGAGTGGGCAAATTCATGGCAGATGCAATTTAATGTGGATAAATGTGAAGTTATCCACTTTGGTGGCAAAAATAGGAAAACAGATTATTATCTGAATGGTGGCCGATTAGGAAAAGGGGAGGTGCAACGAGACCTGGGTGTCATTATACACCAGTCATTGAAAGTGGGCATGCAGGTACAGCAGGCGGTGAAAAAGGCGAATGGTATGCTGGCATTTATAGCGAGAGGATTCGAGTACAGGAGCAGGGAGGTACTACTGCAGTTGTACAAGGCCTTGGTGAGACCACACCTGGAGTATTGTGTGCAGTTTTGGTCCCCTAATCTGAGGAAAGACATCCTTGCCATAGAGGGAGTACAAAGAAGGTTCACCAGATTGATTTCTGGGATGGCAGGACTTTCATATGAAGAAAGACTGGATGAACTGGGCTTGTACTCGTTGGAATTTAGAAGATTGAGGGGGGATCTGATTGAAACGTATAAGATCCTAAAGGGATTGGACAGGCTAGATGCAGGAAGATTGTTCCCGATGTTGGGGAAGTCCAGAACGAGGGGCCACAGTTTGAGGATAGAGAGGAAGCCTTTTAGGACCGAGATTAGGAAAAACTTCTTCACACAGAGAGTGGTGAATCTGTGGAATTCTCTGCCACAGGAAACAGTTGAGGCCAGTTCATTGGCTATATTCAAGGGGGAGTTAGATATGGCCCTTGTGGCTACGGGGGTCGGGGGTATGGAGGGAAGGCTGGGGCGGGGTTCTGAGTTGGATGATCAGCCATGTTCATAATAAATGGCGGTGCAGGCTCGAAGGGCCGAATGGCCTACTCCTGCACCTATTTTCTATGTAACATTCAGATTCCTTGGGAACTTCCTTTGTTTACAATAAATTAATAATACGTTTTAGTTTGAACAAAATTAGAGTCATCGTATTTATTTTGGGGACGTATACTGAAGTCCATTTGGCTGAGAATACTGAGGAAAGTGGCAAGCCAGCTGTGGAAAGTACACAGTAATATATCACATGTTTTTTGACATGTTTCGCCACTTAAACTTGCTATAGATGATCAGATTTTCCGTTGCACTACCAACAGGCTCAGGGACTTGACCAGGTAACTTCTTGAGATATTCAACCTCCCACAGAGAGGACTAAGAAGATTTTGGTGAAAGTTAGTTCAAGCAAAACACATAAAAATTGCTGGTGAACGCAGCAGGCCAGGCAGCATCTGTAGGAAGAGGTACAGTCGACGTTTCGGGCCGAGACCTTTCGTCAGGACTAACTGAAAGAAGAGCTAGTAAGAGATTTGAAAGTGGGAGGGGGAGGGGGAGATCCAAAATGATAGGAGAAGACAGGAGGGGGAGGGATGGAGCCAAGAGCTGGAAAGTTGATTGGCAAAAGGGATATGAGGCTGGAGAAGGGAGAGGGTCATGCGACGGGAGGCCCAGGGAGAAAGAAAGGGGGAGGGGAGCTCAGAGGATGGGCAAGGAATTTTAGTGAGAGGGACAGAGGAAGAAAATGAGAGAGAGAAATAAATAAATAAGGGATATGGTACGAAGGGGAGGTGGGGCATTAGCGGAAGTTAGAGAAGTCAATGTTCATGCCATCCATCAGCTTGGAGGCTACCCAGACGGAATATAAGGTGTTATTCCTCCAACCTGAGTGTGGCTTCATCTTGACAGTAGAGGAGGCCGTGGATAGACATATCAGAATGGGAATGGGACGTGGAATTAAAACGTGTGGCCGCTGGGAGATCCTGCTTTCTCTGGTGGACAGAGCGTAGGTGTTCAGCGAAACGGGCTCCCAGCCTGCGTCGGGTCTTGCCAATATATAGAAGGCCGCATTGGGAGCACCAGACGCAGTATATCACCCCAGCCAACTCACAGGTGAGGTGTCGTCTCACCTGGAAGGAATGAGACCTTCTATATATTAGCACTGCGTCCGGTGCTCCCGATGCAACCTTCTATATATTGGCAAGACCCGATGTAGGCTGGGAGACCGTTTCGCTGAACACCTACGCTCTGTCCGCCAGAGAAAGCAGGATCTCCCAGTGGCCACACATTGTAATTCCATATCCCATTCCCATTCTGATATGTCTATCCACGGCCTCCTCTACTGTCAAGATGAAGCCACGCTCAGGTTGGAGGAACACCACCATATATTCCCTCTGGGTAGCCTTCAACCTGATGGCATGAACATTGACTTCTCTAACTTCCGTTAATGCCCCTCCTCCCCCTCGTACCCAATCCCTTGTTTATTTATTTATTTTTCTCCCTCTGTCCCTCTCACTATAACTCCTTGCCGATTCTCTGGGCTCCCTTCCCCCTTTCTCGTTAGGCCTCCCGTCCCAGGATCCTCTCCTTTCTCCAGCCTCGTATCCCTTTTGCCAATCAACTTTCCAGCTCTTGGCTCCAACCCTCCCCCTCCTGTCTTTTCCTATCATTTGCGATCTCCCCCTCCCCCTCCCACTTTGAAATCACTTACTATCTCTTCTTTCAGTTAGTCCTGACAAAGGGTCTTGGTCCGAAACGTCACCTGAACCTCTTCCTATAGATGCTGCCTGACCTGCTGCATTCACCAGCATTCTTTATGTGTGTTGCTTGAATTTCCAGCATCTGCAGATTTCCTCGTGTTGGCGAAAATTAGTTTTTTTTTGTTGAAAGCTAACAAAATACACTCCTTTAAAATGAGTAATTTCAGAAAAAGTGGTTAAATTAGCTAGTCATTAAGAACATGAGGATGATCAGTTTTCTTTTTAATTACAGCAGGAAATTTAATTGCTTAATTTTAAAACAAGTATAATGTAATATCACTAATTACTTTATTCACGTAACAAATGAATAACCAGAAATGACAATTTAGCAAGAATTGTGCATTTATAGTCAGTACTGATCAGAGAACACGTGCACACAAGTGTTTCCTCAGAGATTCACATCAGACCGCACAGTCTGATCAAACATGTCCATTCTCAGTACTCCCTCCTTCTTTAGTGCAATTTCTGTTTTTATAACTTCATGATTATTTTAGTCAAGAGCTTCCTTCGAAATCAGCAGAATCCATTTTTTCTGTTGTAATGGCTAAAGAAAAAGAGGTATAAATAACATGTAAAATAAAGATCAATAAATTTTAAATTAGAGAATTAACCTTCTAAACTATTCTGTTTGGAAGCATAGTTAATAATTATCTCACCAATCAAAATTAAAGGGATGCAGTGCAGTTTATCTTGCTATTTTAAATGTGATCAGTTTTTATTAATGACTACAATTTGCAAGATATTTTTAGATTTATCACATAAATCTAATCATAGATTTTCAAATGGGAGGCTGATGTGCTGAGGTTCTTATTGAGTTTAACTTGAAAATAATCCATGTACTGTATATATTTGGCAGTAAGAGCGAATATAAGCATTTTAATGCATACAAAATAAATCAACAAATTTATGCTAATTGATCTAATGGATTATATGTCTATGCAAATTGGTTTGAAATGGGTGGTGAATTTCTTAATTTAAGCATATGGAAAGTCTTGGAAATTTTCCATGCTAATGAAGACCATGCTTTTCCTGCTGAGCATATCCAGTAATGCAGCTGATACAATAGGTTCCCTACCATCCTGCCATTGCACCATTCATTTTAGTGGAGTGGGCATGATACTTTGAACAGTTATGAAAATTGAACGAGAACTGCTTCATAACGTGCAATTTTGCTTGTTTGCCTGGTCCAATTTAAAACCATAACAGTGGGGAGTTTTGTCATTTGAATAACACTAATTATTCAATAATTGTTGATCTCCATATACCTGCCTGTATCCCAGATCATTTTATTTCATTTATATTATTAAAATTCTCTAATGTAATTTATATTTGCAGAAGCTTTTTCCAAACTTTCACCAACCTCTGCAAGTGGCTTTCCTAATTTCACTTTGAAGAAGTCTTGCATTACCTTTAACATTAGAATACTACATCTTAAAATGATGCATAATTTTTTTTCATTACATTTTCAGATCCCTTAATATTTTGAAAATTTCAATCAAATGATACTTTAACCTGGTAACTTCCAGAGAAAACACTTCCGTATATCCAACTTTTCCTCATATTTAATCCTTGGAGTCCAGTATTATTCTGGTAAATCTACACTACACTCCACAAGATAATAAATCCTTTAAATATATACTTACTAATTTTTGGTACAGTTGCTAGAATTAGATTTATTTTCTCTATCAGTTCATATCTCCATAATGCAGAACATCCACCTCTATTTTTTAATCATTGAAACAAACCCAAGATATACCGTAATTTAAAGACATCTGTAATGGAATGATTTACAAGTATGTATATGGTGCAGGACTGTGAATGTAAGTTTCTCTCATTTTACTTTGTTCAAATAATAGCATGAATGCCTGGTTGTGCTTTTGATTTCTCCAATTGTGAAATTATATATTATTTTTGTGCCTAAAGCATTAATATATAAAACCCATTATTTAAAAATGCATAAAATATAATTGCTGTAAACAAAGAAGCAGGCTATGTTATTGGTGCAGTCCTGAAAGCTTTTTTTAAGAGAGACTTCATCACCACTGCTTAGCATTCAATGCAAACCAATATTGGAAACTGGATCAAGACATAAATATGCAAAGAATGCTCAGTGAGAAGAGGTAGAGTGAACCAAGGCAAGATTGTTTCTCCACAATAAATAAGTCACTTTTAGCATGTACAGAAGTGAACAATATTATGTCATACATGGTTCAGTCTGGTGCTACAACTATTAATTAGCTTATTAGTAATCACAGGAAAGCATTTTATTATATAACATTTCCTGTTTAATGGACAATGGTTCTGTCTTTCTCACAACACTACTTCCCAGAATCTTTACGTCAAGAGAAGCACTGTGAAATCTTGCCATCCATGAAGATACTAAAGGTCTTTCTGATTTGGAGTCAAAAGCTCCTTCTTAAATCTTGTATTTGATTTATGAGAAATATTCAAGCATATATATTCAATTTAATAGACACTACTGCAAGCAAAATTTTAAAACTTAAACAAGCTTCAGCACTCTGTGCAAAAAATTCCCTTAGAGCTTAATCCTTGTAATCCAGCAATATTCAGATAAATCTACACGGTGCTCCACAAGATAATATATTCTTGAAAAACGCTATCTATAACTATGTTTACATCTACTTTGTGGTACATTTGCTAAAACCTGATTCATTTTCTCAGCCAGATAATTTTGTACAAGTTTGATTAATGATCATGAAACCAGATTTGGATCAGTTCTATCATTAAGTAACTTTATAATTGGAAGTGCTTCACAACTGATGAACACTCAAAAATTTATTCACAATATACAACATATAGTTCAAGAATTTTCAGCATCAACTCACCTTCTGTCCCCTTCCAAAATAATACTCTTGGTTGATCCAGATGTAATAAAAAATAAACAGTTAATGTTAAACTCTTCATAGTTTAACTCCAGTGCTAACATATGTCTTCCATTCATTTAACAGCATCGCATATGGTCTACACTTGGCATCTCTTCTACATTTTTAAATAATTATTCTCTTATAATTTTCCTCGAATTTAAGTACAGATTAGCAAATGACACTGCATTTTTATTCACTCTAATGGTTTTGGTTCAACACAATTCTTGGATTTCTTTAAGCTGTACTAAACAGGAGAGATTTTGCACATTTTACCCTCACCGCCCCCGCCCCCATAATGGGAATGTGCGGATGAGTAGCATCATTCATTGCATTATTGAATATATCATACCTTAATAAAGACTTGGTGCAGAGTCTTGGCCCAAAACTTTGCGACATACCTTTTGCCTCCATAGATACAGCTTGATCCATTGAGTTCATTCACCATTATGGCTTTTGTACCATAAATGTTACTCTCCCCAAATCCCTCTTGAAAGCACTGATTATTTATTAGATGATACCTAAGTGCTCACCCAAGTGTTTGTGAACCATCTATGTACCTTGATAGTGAATGTCAGAAAGTTAGTTTTTTTTTTTACACGTTGCAAAACTTCTTGTACATAATAAATTGACCACCTAGTGTACCTTTGTGGTTTTCTGCTGCTGTAGCCCATCCATTTCAAAATTCGACAAGTGTGTTCAGGATGCTCTTCTGCACACATCTGTTGTAACGCATGGTTCTTTGAGTTACTGTCACCTTCCCGTCAACCTGAACCAGTTTGACCATTCTCCTCTGACCTCTCTCATTAACAAGGCATTTTTGCCTACAGAACTGCTGCTCACTGGATTTTTTTGTTCTGTTTTTTTGCAACATTCCCTGTAAACTCTAGAGACTATTATACATGAAAATATCAGGAGATCAGCAGTTTCTGAGATACTCAGACCACCCTGGCTGGCACCATATTTCACGGTCAAAGTCACTTAGATCACATTTCTTTCCCATTCTGATGCTTATTCTAAATGACAACTGAACCTCTTGACCATGTCTGCATGCTTTTTATGCATTGCGTTGCTGACAGATGATTGGCTGATTAGGTATTTGAATTAACAAGCAGGTGTACCTAAGAAAGTGGCCACCAAGTGTATTTTCCTCAATAAGTAATATTAATTAATGATAAGATTTGAGAATCCCAGCCTATTTTCCTTTCCACCATTCATGGGGCTTGCCATGAGGGTCCAACAATAACATTAGCTGGATTATACCATCTTGCCTTGGTACATATTCCTAAACAACAGCTCCTGAACAAGCTACCATAGAGCTTTGAACTGAAAAATTATAGAGAATAAATTGCAATTATTTGCCAAACTCAATTCTCTCATCACTTGAAAAAATTGATAATTAAAAAAAAGTTACAAATACTGTATGATTGTGTTCGTAACCAGGAATTCAGAACTGGGCTAAGAGACTGATAGGACAAGAGGCTGCCAAATTAAGATGAAGATGAGGAAGGATGCAAATTTTAGTAATTCCACACCCATTTGAGTTATGGTAGATGAATCAATAAGTATTTTCAAGATTGTCAGTTTTTAAATTGTATGTGAATAAAGAGCATTGGGGGGGGCAGACAGTACAGGTCAGCTGCAATCATATTGACCATTACATCAAATTCTGGCTGAATTATCAAACATACATGAATACAGCCAAATGAAACAGCATTCCTCTGGAGCCAAGGTGAAAAATATTCACAACATATGAATCAAAATAGCTAAGAAAAAAAAGCAGAAGTCACTCAAAAACACATTATATATATAAAATGTTTTTATGTTTGGTTTGCAAGAGGCTGAAGTCCCAGCTTTTTATCTTGTATTTGTGTTCAGGTTTCTCCAACGTGTTGAAAGTGTTGAAGGCGGAGAGCAGCAGAGAGGACCTGATATCCATCATCCAGCAATACGGTAGTCACTACATTGCTGAGGCTCTTTATGGCTCGGAGCTCACATGCAAAATACATTTTCCAAGTAAGAAGGTCCAGCAGCAGCTTTGGCTCCAATATCAGAAAGGTAAGATGAAAAACACCCCTTCACATACATTGTTAATGCTATCAAGAGATCAATTTTATGGTTGTAGGGAACAGCACTTCCATGATCAATCTCTGCAACTCCACAACAACCCAAAGAACTACAGTGCTGGACACAAGTTTTATACAGATCTGTCCTCTACACCTATCTCTGCCGGCAAGCCACTTGGAGCTTTGAACTTCTCCAGGGCTCTCATCCTGCTTCCTTACTTTTAAGTCAAGTTTATTGTTGTGTGTGTGAGTATGGTGGGGTACAGGTACAATGAACAACAGGTAGGTATGGACAACACACAGACATTAATTTATACATAAATTATACACGACTGTAAAAACTGACACAGAGACAAGTCCACAATAGTGCAAGTGGTGCGCCATCGTATTCCATTGCCAAAGTAGGATTATTATTTAAATACCTACATTTTGAAGCCAGTCCCTTGGTACTGCTCATGCAGTTTCCCCTTCCTCATTTTAAAACGTGTTACTCAGCTGACCTAGTATGAAATTTTCAACTGACAGACCTTTGTGTCCAAATACAATGACAGAAAATCTACATTGGTATCACACTGAGGACATGCCTGTTTACAAGTAGATAAACCCAACAAAAAAAGTTAAGTATTGGCGTGCATTCCAGCCATGATCCATACATGAGAAAATCTGCAGATGCTGGAAATCCAAAGCAACGCACACAAAATGCTGGAGGAGCTCAACAGGCCAGGCAGCATCTATGGAAAAGAGTAAACAGTCAACGTTTTGGGCCGAGACCCTTCAAGTGAGCTTTTCAGATTAATTTCAATATAAGGATATGGATGATCTGGCAGGTGATTGATTCTTAATTGCCAGGCCTCCAAAAAACCATAATAATTACCGAGAAAAGTGAGTATGGTTTATTTCTGAACTGTGATTTACTCATGGACGAGAAAGTACTTTACATCTTCGGAAAAGATGCTCTTTAAGTATTTGGGCCCAGTTTGTAATAGTAATATTGGGTTTAACCATCACACCATCACAAAACTGCCAGCAATATAGGATCCCTGTTTGTGCATTACCAAGGAAATCACAAAGTTGGTGTTAGTAACATAACCCTTTTCCAGACTGTTTGCTGCATTTGCCAGTGGAATCAAGTATTATCAATTGAACTGTGGTTAACTATTTTCAGAGTACTTTGAAAATATTGTTCTTCATTGAAAAAGGTCCATGTGAGTTTTTAATGGTACTCTGAAACATTATTGCTTGGCACCATGTCAGTCCTTAAAAATGTACAATTTTGTGTATCGTTTTTCTTTCAAAAGTTGAAGAAATTGAATACAAAATAAAAGGAAAAGCTTCATCATCATCCTCTACTTAACTGTCACGTGTATGTTCCTGGTTTTCTGTAAAGTATGCAAAACTTTTATGAGTCATTATCTGTAAGATTGCTTATTGCCACTTTGCTTGGTTGATGTCACCAGTCACTTGATCCCTGGGATCCCTCTGGATCCATGCCTGGCAGCAAATGATGTTAGAAGTCCAAAGCATAAAGATAAACCTGAAGGCAGAAAGAAATGTTCACTGAAAAACCCAGGCATTCTGATAGATGTTGTCTAGGAGAAGGATTTTAAATAAAACAGCTTTCCTATCCCAAAATGCCCTTTAAGGAAAAAATTTGTGACCAAAATTTAAAAGTTTTGGGAGCACCAATACTTGATGCATAAATCAGCATACATTATCTAGGCTTGTCTGGTGTTAACTTACAATACTAATTTTACCTATAGTGTCTATTAATTGATTAGAACTACAATTTATCTTTGTGTTGGATGACTAATGTCTAAATAGAAAGTTTTTCCATTGGGTTCTAAGGCAACAGCAAACTTCGTCTTGATTTCAGAGGGGCAGATTATCAGCTGCCTTTGTAACTGTGAGAATTCCAGGGTTTCTGCGGAAATGGACAATCCAGAATTGAAGTTAATGGGTCTTCTCTTTTTTTATGAATATTCTGCTCCTGAACAGCTCAGGGGAGTGCCACAAGCAAGCTCCGAAGTAATAATGAGAATCCATATTGATTCCCACATTGAAGAATGAATACAAATGACTGCATTTAGTTATTTGTTTTCTTAATTTCTCTTTCATTTGTATAAAACTATTAGAAACATAACTGTTCTGATAGCTTAAACCAGCATAGCTGGTTTATCATAAACACAAGAGATTCTGTAGTTGCTGGAAATCTAGAGCAATACACACAAAATACTGGAGGAATTCAACAAGTCAGGCAGTGTCAATGGACGGTAATAAACAGTCTTGCTCTTCAAATTGTATCCAAGAAACTAGTATTGATCACTTTAAGAGGGCAGCCACGAACTTAATTCAACATCTGAGCTTAATAATAAATACTTTGTAGGAAGCCAGTCCCTCAACCTTCTACTGAAAAATCACCTTGGCTTACTCATGAACTATTAACTCCATCTATTTGCATTTCTATTCCTTATTATTCTAATCTTGTAAGCAAAACAAAAACAAAAGAGCGTTATAAACTTATATCAGCAGAAAAGAGTTATAACATCTGATCCAACACAGTTTGTGTACACAAGAAGACTGGTAACCACTGGCTGTTGAGGCAAGGGTAGACTTCAGACAAATTTTGGGTAATTTCTTCTAATGCATGAATAAAAACGGCTAATTTATTTTAACTTTACAACCAATGAAGTATGGTTATAAAACACAGAATATACTATAGAACAGTACAGCACAGGCCCTTCAGCCCATGATGTTGTGCCAACCTTTTAGCCCAAGATCAACCTTACACTTCCCTCCAAATTTTCAATCACCTGCCTATCTCAGAGACTCATAAATATCCCTAATGTATCTGCCTCTACCACTACCCATGCAAGGCGTTCCACACACCCACCACTTTCAATGCAAGAAAAACCTATCTCTGACATCCCCCCTATACTTTCCTCAAATCACTTTAAAATTATGCCCCCACATATTAGCCATTTCTGCTCTGGATAAAAAGTTTCTAGCTGTCCACTCTACCTATCCTCTTATGAACCATCATTAACTCACCTCTCATCATCCTTGATTCCAAAGAGAAAACCCCTAGCTTGCTCAAACTATCCTCATAAGACATGCTCTATAATCCAGGCAGTATCCTGGTAAATCTCCTCTGCACCCTCTCTAAAGCTTCCATATCCTTTCTTGAATGAGGCAACCAGAACTCAACATCATACTCCAAGTGCAGTCTAACCAGAGATTTATAGAGCTGTAACATTACTTTGTTGCTTTTGAACTCAATCCTCCAACTAATGAAGGCCAATACACCATATGCCTTCTTAAACAACCCTATCAACTTGAGTGGCAACTTTGTTGGATCTATGGACATGGACCCCCAAGATCCCTCCGATCCTCCACACTGTCATTAATCCTGTTCCCTGCCTTCAAGTTCAACCTGAAAAATGTGTATCACCTCAGTTTTCCAGATTGAATTCTATCTGCTACTTCTCAGCTCAGCTCTATATCCATTATTGTCTCTTTGTAATCTGTGACAATCTTCTACACTATCCACACCACCACCAACCTTCATGTCATCTGCAAACTTGCTAACCTACCCTTCTACTTCCTCGTTCAAGTCTTTTATAACAATCACAAAAGCAGGGATCCCATTAGTCACTAACCTACAGGCAGAATATGCTCCATCTTCTATCACTCTTTGCCTTCTGTGAGCAAGCCAATTCTGAATCCACACAGCCAAATTTCCCTGGATCCCATGCCTCCTGACTTTCTGAATGACCCTACCATGAAAATTCTTGGCAAATACTTTAAAATCCATACACCACTTCCACTGCTCTACCTTTATCAATGTGTTTTTGTCACTTTCTCAAAGAATTGAATAAGGCTCATGAGGCACAACTTTCCCTTCACAAAGTTGACCATCCCTAATCAGACTATGCACCTTCAAATACTCTCAAGTCCTGTCTCTAAGAATTCTCTCCAACAGTTGGCCCAACCACTGATGTAAGACTCACTCTATAATTCCTAGGATTATCCCTATTACCTTTCCTGAACAAAGGAATAACATTTACCGCACTCCAATGTTCTGGTACTACTTCCGTGCCCAGTGAGGACCCAAAGACCAAAGACGCAACAATCTCTTCCCTTGCCCATGGTAACCTGGGGTATATTCTGTCCAGCCCCAGGGACTTTTATCGATTCTAATGTGTTTTTTTTAAAGTTCCAGCACATTCTCTTTCTTAACACTGACATGTTTCAGCGTATTAGCTTGTTTGTCAAGGTCCCTCTCACTCTGAATACTGAAGGAAAGTATTTATTAAGGTCCTCCAACTCCAAGCACATTTCCTCTTTTATCCCTAATGGGTCCAACCCTCACTTGGAACACCTTGAGGTTTTCCCTTAATCCTACTTGTCAAGGACTTTTCATGTTCTTTTATAGCTCTCCTAAGTCCATTAAACTCCTTCTTCCTGGCTACCTTGTAACTCTCTAGAACCCTGCCTGATTATTGTTTCCTAAACCTTAAGTATGCTTCTTTCTTCCTCTGGACAAGATGTTCCACACCTCCTCACCATGATTCCTTCACCCTACCATCCTTTCCCTGCCACAGTTGGACAAACCTATCCAGAACCCCATGCAAGTGCTCCCTAAACAATATCTGCATTTCTGTAGTGCATTCCCCTGAGTACATCTGTTCCCAATTCACACTCCTAATTTCCTCCCCCAAATAAAAGCAGCCAGTGAAGGAGTGGAGCTTTGAGGCTTTGACTTGAGAGGCTTCCATGAGAAGAGGCAGAAGACAAGCTAGCTCGCAGTTAGATTTTACAATGTCTCCTGAGACAGTGATGTGCCTCTCATGTGAGATGTGGCAGTCTTGGGGCAACTCCCCTCTCCCGCAGAGTCACATCTGCCCGAAGTACATACGGCTGGGCGATCTGGAAGACCGTGTAAGGAATCTGGAGCAGCAGTTGGATGACCTTCGACTCATAAGGGAGAATGAGACAGTCATAGATGAGAGCTACAGGGAGGTAGTCACACCTAGGCTGTCGGAAGCAGGTCGTTGGGTGACAGTCAGAGAGGGGAAAGCGAAGGTGAGCAGACAGGTAGTGCAGAGCACCCCTGTAGCCATTCCCCTGAATAATGTTTACCGTCCTGGATACTGTTGGTGGGGACGACCGACCAGGTTTGAGCCACGGTGGCAGGGCCTCCGGTACTGAGTCTGACCCTGTGGTGCAGAAGGGTGGGACGGAGAAGAGGAGAGCTGTCGTCATTGGAGACTCTATAGTCAGGGGAGCAGACAGCAGATTTTGTGGACGTGAGAAGGACACCCACATGGTTTGTTGCCTCCCGGGTGCCAGGGTCCTGGATGTCTCTGACCGGGTGCACAACATCCTGGCACAAGAGGGAAAGCAACCAGAAGTCGTGATGCATGTTGGGACCAACGACATAGGCAGGAAGAGGGATGAGGTCCTGAAGTGTGAGTTTCCGGAACTAGGCAGAAGGCTGAAGAACAGGACCTCAAGGGTGGCGTTCTCAAGATTGCTGCCAGTGCTACATGACAGTGACGGTAAGAATTGAAGGAGATGGCAGCTGAATGTGTGGCTGAGGATTTGGTGCAGGGAGCAGGGTTTCAGATTTCTAGATCATTGGGATCTCTTCTGGGGAAGGTGGGACCTGTACAGATTGGATGGGTTGCATCTGAACTCAAGGGGGAGCAATATCCTTGCAGGTAGGTTTACTAGCATGGTTTGGGAGGGTTTAAACTAATTTGCGAGGGGGATGGGACCCAGAGCAATAGAGCAGTGAAAGAAGTGCATGGAGTAAAGCCAGATCTAACATACACTGAGACTTTGAGGAAAGAGAAGCAGAATAAACAGTGTAAAGACAGTAAGATAGGAGGGCTGAAATGTGTGTACCTCAATGCAAGAAGCATCAGGAACAAAGGTGATGAACTGAGAGACTGGATAGCCAGCACCTCTTCCCTAGGGCACCACTGCTCCTTAAGGTAAGGAGTGAGAAGTTCAAGGAGGATATAAGAGGAAGGTTTTTTACTCAGAGGGTGGTTGGTGTGTGGAATGCACTGCCTGAGTCAGTGGTGGAGGCAGATACACTAGTGAAGTTTAGGAGACTACTAGACAGGTATATGGAGGAATTTAAGGTGGGGGCTTATATGGGAGGCAGGGTTTGAGGGTTGGCACGACATTGTGGGCTGAAGGGCCTGTACTGCACTGTACTCTTCTACGTTCTATAAATACTTTTCCACATTCTCTGCTCCTATGCTTGTCCAAGTCTATGGTAAAGGTTAGGGAGTTGTGGTCACCGTCTCCAAAATGCTCACCCACTGATAGATCTGTCACCTGACCAGGTTCATTGTCAGTACCAGATCCAGGATGGCCTCTTCTCTAGTCGGTCCGTCTGCATATTGTCTTAGGAATCCTTCCTGGACACACCTAAAAAATCCTGCCCCACGTAAACCTTTTGCACTGAGTTATGTTGTAAATTCGGAAACATGGCAACCATAGAGCTCTCAGTAAACTCCCACACCACCAATGTGGTGAAGTTTTTAATCTCATAAATGCAAATTCAGCTTTGATCTTTCCTATCTAGTGACGTGAACAGTTGTAGTTCCACTTGCAAAAGCAGAACATTGGTTAAAGATCTGATCCAGTGCTCCCTCACTACTGAACCAATTTGGGAACATATTTTCATAATCAAATTTTTGAAATGAGATTTAGATCTAGAACCTTCTGATTTAGGGCTGTAATACCCAAGTGTGCATTTCTCTCGCTTTAACTTTGTGTTCCTAAATTAACTGATGTCTGGAGTAAAGGAAAAGGTGAACAAGGTTGGAAACAAAGCTGCTACCTTTCAGGTCAATACAAATTAATGGAAGCTCAGAGTCTTGACAGATCTCAGATCTGTGCAGTACTGATCTTATATGACAGAATTTAACACTTCCCCACCCCGTAACTGGCTCAACCCCACATAGAGTTTGTTCTGTAGAGTGGAAGATACAATTTAAGATATTTAAAACACATGTAAACAGGAAAGATTTAGAGGAATATGGGCCAAATGCAGTCAAATGGGACTTGGTTGGCACGGACAAGTTTGTTCGAATGGCCTGTTTCTGTTTTGTATAGCTCTATAACTTAACAATATGATTAAACAGAGATAATAAAAACAAAAACATAAAATCTGACAAGACTATGACTGACAGCCACCTTATGACAATGGCAATGACTGTCAAGTGTCCAGCCAATGACCAGAAGGAAATCTGTAGCAATTATTTCAGAGGTGTTTGCTTGAGTTCCAAGGGAAGCAATAATTACCCAAGGTATTAACAAGAGTGGAGGTTTTCCATTTATGGATAATGTATTTTCACTTCAGTGGCATGCAATATAGCATTTTAAATGAAAATTTTAAAAACACTTCGCTGACCTATCTGCAAAGCACTTCTGTGCCGCATCAGTTTACACCAGATACACAAAAATAGGCTTGAGAGAGTAACTGCTTTATTTAAAAGAAACTCCACTTTCCTTATCAGTCTGTCAACAAAACATCTTATTAACTTAGCTGAAGTGACAGCCTCAAAACTGGCTGTTGTCTAAACACAACCATTCTGAAACGAAAACAAAATGCTGGAGGAACTCAGCAGAACCTATGGAGGGGATTAAACAATCAATGTTTTGGGCCAAGAACGCCAACCATACTTTCAATGCATTAGGGTGCTCAAGAAATGAAACAAGAAAACATTTTGCAGATTTTTCTTTTGAGATTATCATTACTGTTCCAGAATGCAACATTAAAAAAAACTACAGTTTAATTTTCTAAAACGCTTTATTAAAGTGGCATTCACTGTGAAGCAAGGTAACTTCAAGTACTGTTTTACAAACTGCAGATCAAATGATCTGACCGTTTGCCATGACCATGTGCCAGAGTGGTCTATTTAATATGCTTTCCAGCATGCAGAAGAGTTAGTTTCATGGTCAGATCTTAATTAGATATTGTTATCCTCAGTGAGGTCTCCATTTCACAAGGACAAGGAGACCAAGTCTAAAACAGTTGATTGCTCCACTGACAGGAACGAGCTCACTTGCCTTTCGGAGATCAGTTTACAATCTGCCGCCTTGTATGATAGCTGTAGATCTTAATGCAGTGATCCCAGCAGTCCAACACCAGAAGCTGGCCCTTTGCTGACACAGCCACACCAACTGGACACACCAGGCCTTCTCGCAACAGGCTGACAAACCCACCCTCCTTGGGAAAGAGGAGGATCTCCTTGCGTCCGCTGTCAGCAACGATGAGGTTCCCGCCCGTGTCGACGCACATCCCCGCGATGCAGCGGAAGTCTTCGTTCTCGGCGAAGAAGTGGCTGTACTGTCGGCTGAGCTGCCCCTCCGAGTTGACGGAGCCAATGGAGAAGCCGCCCTCCAAGTGATGCTCGTTCTGACTGTTCTCTAAGTTCAGGCCCAGGCCCTGGGTGAAGTAGATGCTGCCGTTGGCATCACAGGTCACGAACTTGGGCCTGACCGCGCTGCACAGCCGGGAGTAGTTTACCACACCAACGTTACGGTCGACTGTTAGGCACCACAGCTTCCCGCCTTCCACATCTGTCACCACAAACTGCCCCGACGGCATTGCTGCAATGCCCCAGGGCTTTGTCAGCTGGTTCCTGTGACAGGCCACACACTGGCCCCCAGTCGTGTAGATCTTGACAGAGTTGTCATAGTTATCTGTGATGCCAATTAAGCCGCTGCTATTCACAGCCACAGAAAGTGGTATCAGGTTGGGGAGCTCAGCGCCAAGAAAACTCAGAACAAAGTTGTCGATACTGTTTGGGCTTCTTCGAATCTCCTTCATGAAGCCTTTCCTGTTGAAGAGCTGCACCCGGAAGTTGCCCCGATCTGCCACCAGCACTTCCCCTTGCACAGTCACGCATAGGCTCACCGGGAGGTGGAACATCCCAGGCAGGTTGCCATGTGACCCGATCTTCTTCAGGAGCTGGCAGCTCGGAGGCCCCGAAGCCACGCTTTCAGGCACCCTGCTTTTGGGTGGAGAAGCTGGAGATGGAAAGCTGGCCATCTCTTTGGAAGAGTCTACCTCTTGGGCCAGCTCAGAGGGGGCGAACATCTCCATGAGCGTTTCTTGGATGGTGACTGTGTGAGGCCTCGATTCAAGCTGACCAACTTCAATGGGATCCAGGTGATCCTTTTTAACCAGTTCCGGCTGCTGCAGTGTCAACTGAGCGGGCATGTTGTTAGTCAGATCAGGATCTTCTTCGTCGACATCCTCCTCCAGAAGCGCAGTGTCTGCCTGCTTGATTTTGGTGCTGAGGTAATCGCACCGAGAGACAATCTGCACCTCCGCTATGTTGATCAGGTAGGCATGTTCCTCCAGTACTTGGTTGTTCATCCTCTCCACTTCCGACACAGCCGAGGTGAAAGCCCTGCGGGATTTGGCCAGCTCTTCCTGCACCCTCCTCTCGGCCCGGGAATATTCCTGGTGGACGGCCTTGTACTTGGCCTGCATGCTTTTTGCGACAGCATCCACCGCTGCCTTCTTGCGCTGCATATCGGCCAGCATTTCTCGCAGCCCACCGAGCTTGGCCCCGATCTCCTTCCGCCGCTGCTCGGCTGCGGCCCGGATGGTGACCACCGGGTGCCCCTGCGCCTGGTGTTGGTCAGTCCTGCAGGTCTCGCAGAGGACCAGGCCGCACTTCTGGCAGAAGTTGCGAGGCAGCCTCTTGCGACAGACTTTGCACATGACCATGCACATCGCCTCGCTCAGGCTGGCTGAGTCAATAATCTTTAAAACCGTCAGATTGTCTGACAGCTGGGACAGGTTGTTCATCCTGGTTATTTTACTGCAGAAGGGGCAACGTACTCCATTAATGCTATCGGCTATCAGCTTTTCCAGACACTGCTTACATATGGTGTGTCCACACTGCAGGAGCTTCGGTCTTATTGCAGTCTGGTTGAAGGTCTCCATGCAGATGGGGCATTCTAACACCTCCCGAACAATATCGGCATCCAGGCTGGTAGCCATAGCCACGGCTAGGCATCTAATTCACCTAAGGGGAATGAAGAGCACAAATATTGGTAAGTAAGACGCAGCTGAGTAAGACAGAGTTTGCAGATGCTGGGATCTGGAGCAACACAAGATGCTGGAGGAGCTCAGTGGGTCTGGCAGTATCAATGGAAAGAAACATGTTGAATCAAGACCCTTCAAGGGTCCAGATAGAGTCTCCAACGTCAACTATTCCCCTCCACAAGTGCTGCCCGTCCACTGAATTCTTACAGAATCTTATGTGCTGATCAGTGTGGCATTACCTTCTGTACAGAATTTCCATCAGACCCACATAATATTGACATCAGCCAAGCAACAACATTTACTTTCCAAAGGGAAAGTGACGAACTGGAGGAGTACATTTTTTTTCTTATCAGTAGTAAACACACAATCCAAAATACTGGCTAATTGCAGCACTATCCATGGTCGAGGCAAATACTTTCACACTTAATCGCCAAGGCATTGTAAACTGCAGTTCAAGTACACGAATAGATTGGTAGTTGACCGTTAGCATACACTTGGTATGCCGAAAGGCCCGTATCCGAGCGGGAATATTGCATGAAAGTACTTTATATTGTTTGTGTGCCTTTAACACGTGTAACGTTACATGGTGAACACGGTATCAAGAGGTCAACGCGGAGCGTTTTATTTGAAGCCAATGATTCTGCAATTAAATCCCACAGAAGGTCACATCAGGCCTCAACGCCAAGCACCTTCCTCACCGCAAATAGCAACTTTCCGATTGCTGCTGTTTTGCTTACTAATGCAGCACAGCCCGTTGCATAATAATTTAAGTGTTGCTGGTTTAATTTCGACATGCAAATGAGAATTACTGCAATATCAGCAGTGGGATTGCAACCTTCAGGCTGCATTATTGCAGAGGTCGTGGCAGCCCGCCACCGCCCCCCCCCCCCCCCCCGCCCGCCCCACTCTATTCGACAGGCATCCTCTTATTTGCGGAGATAAATACCAGAGCAATTCAGGGTTTGCCGGAGAGCAGACAGCATTCCGGTGCAGTGATATCCGAGTTTCCACTGTGTAACTTACCAGCAAGGTACACAGCCTGAGCTTCTTTCTCCTTACCGCCGTACACCCGGGCCTTCCTCGTTTGTCACCCAGGAGCCCGCCCTCACAATACGCGGTGATTGGTCTCCTCCTCTGTAGAGGACGCAGGTTGATTGGTTGGCCCTGTTGACAATCGAGTGACCTGTAAATGCGCGTCGAGGTGAAATTTGTCGTTTGCGAATCTGACTAGTTTTTTCTCTGTCGTTTTTAATGTACCTCTGTTGAATGCACTGTCGAAAGTTTGTATGGGTGCATTATATTCTGAGCGCATGCTTTAACAGCAGCAGTTTATTTCGTGTCATCTTTAGTGACACATAATAGCGTTGAATCTTTTGAAGGTGCATTCTCTTAATAAAAAAAAGTTCTAGGTTTTAGTTCTACCAGTCAATTGTAATAATGCATTGTGATTATTACCGATGTAAATTGAGCATAGGACTGTTAGATTGGAATCAATATCTGGGAGAGAAACCGACAATGGTCCTCACTGAGGTTCAGTTGTCAATGAAGCAAAGGCTCTTGAAAGTAAGGAGTATTACAGGTGACAAAAGATATAGAGGTTAAAAGTTAAAAATGAAACATGAAGAGGAGACATAATACGGTATAAGTCAAGTTCAGGTGAAGTACAGTTGCAATGAAAGACTTGCTTCCAGTAGCAAAGCAACCAACTGGTGGCAGTGATTAAGCACATCTTCAATCTCTCACTACACTAGTCGGAGGTTCCCGCCTGCTTATAAAGGGCAACAATCATACCAGGGCCCACAAAGAGCAGGGTGAACTATCACAAAGTCTATTGCTTAGTGACACTCACATCTACTGTGATGAGGTGCTTTGAGAGGTTGGTCATGGCTAGAATCAATTCTTGGCTAAGCAAGGACTTGGACCCACTGTAATTTGCCTCTCATCACAATAGGTCTGCAGTGGATGCAATCTCACTGGCTCTCCACTGAACCTTGGATCAGCTGGACGATATCAATACCTACATTACGCTGCTGTTTATTGATTACAGCTCGGTGTTCAACTCAATATTCTAATCAACAAGCTCCAAAGGCTGGGCCTCTGTACCTCCGTCCGAAACTGGATCCTTCACTTCCGCACTGGGAGATGACAGCTTGTGCAGATCGGAAATAACATCTCCTCCTCGTTGACAGTCAACCTCAAGGATGAACGCTTAGCCCATTACTCTACTCCCTCTACACCCATGACTTTGTGGCTCGGCACAGCTCAAACACCATCTATACATTGTCAATAACACAATTATTGTTCACAAAACTTCAGATGGTGACGAGGAGGCATACAGGAGTGAGATAGATCAGCTGGATGAGTGCTGTCACAGCAAGAACCTCACACTCAATATCAATAGGACGAAGGAACTGATTGTGGTCTTCAGGAAGGGGAAGTCAAGAAACACACAGCAGACGTCATCAAGGGATCAGAAGTGGATAGAGTGAGCAGTTTCATGTTTCTGGGTGTCAGCATCTCCGAGGATCTATCCAAGGCCCAATATATTGATGCAATTACAGAGAAGGCATGGCAGTAGCTATACTTCATTAGGAGTTTTCGGAGAATTGGTAAGTGTCCAAAAGCACTTACAGATTTCTACGGATGTAGCCCAGAGAGCATTCTAACTGGTTGCATCACTGTGTGGTATAGAGAGGCTACCACACAGGATCGGAAAAAAATGCAAAGAGTTGTAAACTCGGGTAGCTCCATCATGGGCACTAGCCTCCCAGCATCCAGGACACCTTCAAAAGGTAATGCCTCAAAGAGGCATAATCTATCATTGAGGATGGCTGTCACCGAGGATATGCCTTCTTTTCATTTCTACCATCAAGAAGGAGATACAGGAACCTGAAGACACACATTCAACATTTCAGGACAGCTTCTTCCCCTGCACCATTAGATTTCTGAATGGACAATGAATCCACAAACACCAGCTCAGAATATTTCCCCTCCCTTTTTGCACTATTTATTTAATTTAAATTTCTTGTTTAATATATAAAAGTGTTAAGCTCCCAACAATGATCTTTCAGCCATGACTCAGTGATGGCCACAATGTCTTGCCTGCCAATCTCTAATTGCGCTACAAAATCATCTACCTCATTTACTACACACTTTCAAATATAAAACCTTCTGTCCTGTATTCATCACCCTGTTAGATTTTGCTCCCATTTTAACTTCAAATCATTCCATTGACTGCAATTTTCTACCATTCTACCACTGTTGGTAGAATCTCAGGTGGTGGCAAGAGGGCGCACAGCGATGAGATATGCCCACTATTGGAATGGTGCCACAGCAACAACCTGGCACTCAATGTCAGTAAGATGAAAGAACTGATTGTGGACTTCTGAAAGGGTAAGACAAAGGGACATATACCAATCCTCATAGAGGGATCAGAAGTGGAGAGAGTGAGCAGTTTCAAGTTCCTGGGTGTCAAGATCTCCGAGGATCTAACTTGATCTCAACATATTGATGTAGTCATAAAGAAGGCAAGACAGTGGCTATACCTTATTAGGAGTTTGAAGAGATTCAGCATGCCAACAAATACACTCAAAAACTTCTATAGTGGTACTGTGGAGAGCATTCTGACAGGCTGCATCACTGTCTGGTATGGAGGGGCTGCTGCACAGGACCGAAAGAAGCTGCAGAAGGTTGTAAATCTAGTCAGCTCCATCTTGGGCACTAGCCTACAAAGTACCCAGGACATCTTTAGGGAGCGGTGTCTCAGAAAGGCAGTGTCCATTATTAAAGACCTCCAGCACCCAGAGCATGTCCTTTACTCACTGTTACCATCAGGTAGGAAATACAGAAGCCTGAAGGCACACACTCAGTGATTCAGGAACAGCTTCTTCCCCTCTGCCATCTGATTCCTAAATGGACATTGAAGCTTTGAACACTACCTCACTTTTTTCAGTATACGGTATTTCTGTTTTTGCACATTTTTTAATAATCTGTTCAATATATGTAATTGAGTTACTTGTTTATTTATTATTATGTTTTATTTTATTTATTTTTTCTCTCTCTGCTAGACTATGCATTGCATTGAACCGCTGCTGCTAAGTTAACAAATTTTACATCACATGCCGGTGATAATAATAAACCTGATTCTGATTCTATCATCTGCCTATCCTTCTTCACAGTCTCACTACATACTGCATGTACCGACTGCCCCATCCTCAGCCCTAACGTTTCAGTCCCCAATTCCCTGCCAAATCAGTTTACAACCTCATAAGGATAAAATGATACAATAAGGATAAACTACTGTCTAAAATAAAAAAGAAACATCACCCTCATCGTTATTTGCCATGTTGTATGATGTGGGCGATCATGGGATTGACCATGATTGTTCTTGGCAAATTTTTCAACAGAAGTCGTTTGCCATTGCCTTCTTTTAGGGTAGTGTCTTTACAAGATGGGTGACCCCCCCCCCAGCCATTATCAATACTCTTCAGAAATTGTCTCCCTGGTGTTCAATGGTCGCATTACCAGTTGCTCATATGACCATCCACCACCCGTTCTCATGGCTTCGTGTGACCCTGATCAGGGGGCTAAGCAGGTTCTACACCTTGCCCAAGGGTGATCTGCAGGCTAATGGAGGGAAGGAGTAGCGTACACCTCCTTTGGTAGAGATGTATCTCACACCGCCAATATTTTTCAATAAATAGCGAATGGGTCGTTAAGAGAGGTGAAACCATTTCTGGTTAGAAAGGAGAATTTATAGAGAAAGTATGCAATAAGACCTTTATTGCAAGAACTGTCACAACCAGCAGAAGTTGCTTCAGAACTACACGTGTCTGTAATTTTCCGGGATACTACAAAGTGCATCCAACACGTGTCACTGTAATTCTGTGCCACAAAAAGAATGTAGGAAATAGATCAATAATATATGACTTTGTAGAGTTCTTTTTTATTTACATTATGAATTTATTGATTATTTTGAAGTAAAATTCAACAGGGAAACCACTTAAAAGTGTATTCAGTTGAAGAACGAATAATAGGCTGAGACAGAGGTAATGAAGTTTAGGAAACTGATTACTTTTATTGTTTATATAAATCATTTGAAATTATTAACCTCAGGATTTATTTTTACTTGAGAGAAGCCAATTTATTTATCCAACTGGAACAGTTAAAAACCAGTTTTGAAGTTATAATCAAAAATTCTTGGCTTAGTTTTTTCTGAGCTGTTAGCAGGGAACAACTGTCTTCTGATACGCTAATTCCTGAATTTGATTTGAATTTGTCCAACTGGGGTGGAACTGATCAAGGCTCACACAACAGTACAGCTCAGTTGTTTATTTAACAGTGCTTCAATGCATTGTGGCCTTTCAATTTTAAACTTTATTCATAGGAACATTTGATTTTGGACAGACCTCCAGTCTACAGTGATCATTTGCAACAGTATTTTCTTTTCAAAAATGGATAGGAAAGGCTTGTTGTGTGGGTTGGAGTTGGGACCCTTGTTATTCGCTAGTTATATAAATGATTTGGATGTGACTGTCCAAGGCTTGGTTAATAAATTTGCAGATTACACAAAATTAAGAGATGTTGATAGTGAAGAAATTTATCGTAGATTACTGGGAGCATTTTGTTCAATTAGGGAAATGGGCCAAGGAGTGGCAAATGGATTTTAATACATTTAAGTGTAATGTGATGGAAGGTCAAACCGGTGCAGCATTTGTACTATAAATATTCAGGCACTAAGGAGTGTAATGGAACAGAGGAACTAGGAATACAAATGCATTGGTATGTTGAAAGTGGTATCGCAGATAGACAGGGTGATGAAAAAAGGCATTTAACATACTGGCGTTCATCATCCAAGGCATTGAATGTAGGATTGGGACATTATGTTGCAGTTGTATAATCGTTGGTGAGAGCACTGGGAGTACTGTACATGCAAAACAAAAGATTTGCAGGAATGTTGTCATGGCTAGAGGGCTTGAAAAATAGGGAGTGGTTGGCTGGGTTAGGTATTCCTGGGAATTTGGGAGAATGACTTTATAGAAATAATTAAAATTATGAGAGGCATGGACAAAGTGTATCCTTGCAATATTTTTCCCCAGGGTAGGGGAGTCTAT
Source organism: Mobula birostris (assembly GCF_030028105.1). Classification (NCBI taxonomy): domain Eukaryota; kingdom Metazoa; phylum Chordata; class Chondrichthyes; order Myliobatiformes; family Myliobatidae; genus Mobula; species Mobula birostris. The sequence continues at coordinate 30,826,822 of NC_092391.1, read as the reverse complement.
AATTTTAGGGTGAGAGCGGAAAGATTTAAAAGAGACGTGAGGGAGAGCTTCATCGCGCATAGTGTAGTGATTGTACAGAACAAGTTACCAGAGAAAATAGTTAAGGCAGGGACAAGTTGTATTATATAAGAAGCACTTGGATGGGTGCAAGGAAGAGCAGGGTTTTGAGAGAAATGATTTGAGTGCAGGAAATTGGGATTAGATGGTTGACACGGACTCACTGGCCAAAGGGCCTGTATCATGCTGTACAGTATTCCTCTGTGACTCTGTGGCATGGATGAATTATCTGAAGGGACTAGTTCCTTGTTGCATTACTCCACGACCATGGCTATGCAACAGCCGTTGATGTTGAAGAAGGTCCTGAAGAAGGGTCTCAGTCCGAAACGTCGGCTATTCATTCATTTGCATAGATCTGCTGAGTTTCTCCAGCATTTTGTCTGTGAACCTTTAAAGTTGCTTTATTTTTGAATGAAGGTGCCTTTTTGCTGCAGGTTTGGCTACAGAGTGAAACTCTGGAAAAAAAAACACTCTTTCCAAATTCTCAAAACAGAAGTAGACATGATTTGCCCAATGGCCCATACCATTAGCCATTGTGGGGAGAAGTTGGGGTGGGTAGAGAAACTGAGATTAAAATTTTAAATGATCTGTTGGAGTGAAACAGGCCCAACACATGCAGTTTCCTTAAGAAACCACATGTAATCCTGACAAATATAAAACTCTTGATTGGAAATAAGCCACATGATCCCTTGAGTCTTCTCTGCCAAACATTATGGCCATAGCTTGGCATGAGGTTCACTTTCTTGTTTCTTTCCCTTAAGCCTTAATTGTCCAATAATCCAAACATCTGTATTAGCATTAAATATATTCAATGACCCATTTCCCACCCCCACAACTCTCTTAAATGGAGAATTTTAAAGATTCACAGCCCTTTGATTGAAGAAAGTCCTCCATCTCCCTTAAATAGGCGAATCTTAATTCTGAAAATATGCCCCGAGTTCTTGATTTCCTCAGGGTGTGCTCTACTAAGCTGCTTTAGAAGCTTACATTTTATTTATTTATTTACAGTATTGTACAAAAGTCTTAGGCACATATATATATATAACCGGGGACCTTCAGACTTCTGCACTGTACTGTAGTAATTTTATGTATTGCACTGTAATGCTGCTGCTACTGCAAAAAGCAAATTTCATGACATATGTGAGCGACAGTGAACCAGATTCTGATCTGGGTCTCTATTGTGCACTGAGAGTCGGAAGGGGGCAGGAAGAGGGAAAAGGGAAGGGAGTGGGGAGGGAGCTGGATGCACCTGAAAGACTTTCTGTAATGATCAATGGAATGAAATTACCTCGCCAGGTGTCTCAAGGGTGGTTGTGTCTACACCCGCATCACCCCCTGCCCCTGGCTTTCCTTCTCTTCCACCTGTGTCCCACACCCCTCCATGGTGCTCCACCCTCATCATCCCCAACATCCTTTGCTCCCACCAGATTTACAAACTCACTGTCTGCTCCACATTGACAAATACAGTACTGTGCACAAGTCTTAGGCACCCTTGCTATATATACAGTATGTGCCTCAGACTTTTGCACAGTACTGTATTTTATTTAGTGATGCAGTGTGAAGTAGGCCCACCCGTCCCTTCGAGGCATGCCAGCAGCCCCTGACATCTCTAATTTAACCCTAACTTATTCACGGGACAATTTACCATAACCAATTAACCTGCCTGGTACGACTTCGGACTGTGCGAGGAAACCAGAGGACCCGGAGGAAAGTCCACGCATTTCATGGGGAGGACTCCTTACAGAACTGCACCAGTATTGAACTCTGAACTCCGAACTCTTAAACATCCCAAGCTGTAAATAGTGTTGCACTAACCATTACACTACGGTGATCCCAAGAATGAACCAAATGCCCGGTTTCTGAATTGTTTTAAATAAAGAAACCAATATTGCATGCAGTCTTCCAAGCGTGGTCCCACCAACACTCCCTTCGGTTGTAGCAAGACTTAACCCTCAATGCTCCTTCTTGTTTTCAATAAAGGACAACACTTCATTTGCTGTTTAATTACTTGTGAAAACTGCCTTTTATGTCATTAAAATTCAAAGGTTGCAGAACAGATTCACAAGTATGTTGCCAGGATGGCCTGAGGAGAAACTAGATAGGCTGGGACTGTAAGAGGCTGAGCGGTGGCCTTATAGCAGTATATTAAATCTTGAGGGTTATATTGTAGATAAGGAGGATGGTCACAGTGTTTCCCCCAAGGTAGACAAGTCTAGAAGCAGAAGCATAGTTCACAGTAAGAGGAGAAAATTTAAAGGGGACCTGAGGGGCAAATTTTTCATGAAGAATATGGTGGATCTATTGAATGTGCTGCAAGAAGAATTGGTCAAGTCATGCAATTAGAATATTTTAAACACAAAAGATGAATGGTCTCTGCCCCAAAACATTGACTGTTTATTCTACTCCAGTCAATGAGTCACAAACACGAGGAATTCTGCAGATGCTGGAAATTCAAGCAACACACGTCAAAGTTGCTGGTGAATGCAGCAGGCCAGGCAGCATCTCTAGGAGGAGGTACAGTTGACATTTCAGGCCGAGATCCTTCGTCAGGATGGACGAAGTGTTGCCTGAAACGTCGACTGTACCTCCTCCTAGAGATGCTGCCTGGCCTGCTGCGTTCACCAGCAACTTTGATGTGTGTTGCTCCAGTCAATGAGTGCCTGATTCGGTAAGTTCCTTCAGCATTTTCTGTGTGTGTATGGCTCAACATTTAAAATACATTTCCTCAGGTGCATGTTTAGGAAAGTTTTAGAGCAAGGATTCCCAACCTTAAGGCTATTGGTCCATGGTATAAAAAAGGTTGGTAACTCCAGGTTTAGAGGAATATGGGCCAAGCACAGACAACTAGGTCGAGTTTAGGTAGTCACCTTGGTTCACATAGGAGAGTAGAATCAAAGGGTCTGTTTATCTGTTACTGTGGCTCTATAAAGACATCCTGTTAGGGATTGTTCTGGGGTTATGAAATTATCACTGAACTAAAATGAGATCGAGACTTCAGGAAATAAAACTTGTGCATAATTTAACTTCCTGCTGAACTATGTGGCCAGTGAAACCCATCAGTCTGTTTTTGTCCCATTGAAACTACAAATGGGAAGACAATAGATGATGTACTGTAGCTGTTATTGACACATTGTTAAAGGTTTATCTCTGCCACTTAACACACAGTTCAGGAGAGATTTGTCATTTAATCTTCTGGTTAGTTTTATATTCATGGTTCCGCTGTAACAAAAGTGGTATACTTTGTGTAAACACGAGGAAATCTGCCAGAGGAAGATGGAGAGCAGGCAAGGAGTTATTGTGAGAGGGATAGATTAGATTATGAGGATACTCAGTCCTCGTTTATTGTCATTTAGAAATGCATGCATTAAAAAATGATACAATGTTCCTCCAGAATGATATCACAGAAACACAAGACAAACCAAGACTAAAACTGACAAAAAACACATAATTATAACATATAGTTACAACAGTGCAAAGCAATACTGTAATTTGATAAGAGCAGACCATGAGCACGGTAAGGAGAGATAAGAGAGAGAGAGAGCGAAAGGGAAAATAAATAAATACATACATACATGCATACATACATAAGGGATGGGGTAAGAAGGGGAGGAGGGGCATTAATGGAAGTTAGAGAAGTCAGTGTTCATGCCATCAGGTTGGAGGCTACCCGGACGGAATATAAGTTTATCCATGGCCTCCTCTACTGTCAAGATGTCTATCCATGGCCTCCTCTACTGTCAAGACAATCTCCCAGTGGCCTAACATTTTAATTCCACTTCCCATTCCCATTATGATATGTCTATCTATGGCCTCCTCTACTGTCAAGATGAAGCTACACTCAGGTTGGAGGAACAACACCTTGTATTCCGTCTGGGTAGCCTCCAACCTGATGACATGAACTAACTTCTCTAACTTCTGTTAATGCCCCTCCTCCCATTCTTACCCATCCCTTATTCATTTATTTATTTGTTTATTTATTTATTACTTTTTCCTTTTTTTTCTCTCTCTTTGTCCCTCTCACAATAACTCCTTACCTGCTCTCCATCTTCCTCTGGTGCTCCCCTTCCCCTTTCTTTCTCCCTAGGCCTCCCATCCCATGATCCTCTCCCTTCTCCAGCCTTGTATCCCTTTTGCCAATCAACTTTCCAGCTCTTAGCTTCATCTCTCCCCGTCCTCCTATCATTTTGGATATCCTCCTCCCCCTCCCACTTCCAAATCTCTTACTACCTCTTCTTTCAGTTAGTCCTGACGAAGGGTCTCGGCCCAAAACATCGACTGTACTTCTTCCTATAGATGCTGCCTGGCCTGCTGGTTTCCACCAGTATTTTGAGTGTGTTGCTGGTATACTTTGTGCCTGGCTTTTGGGATATTCAAAGAGGTTCTGCCAGTTGTGAGGTGCTTCCATTATAAATATGTAGCTCTGTAAATTGAAATAGTAGTTAATTGTTAATGTCAGTACATGGCCTCCTCACTGCCGTAATGAGGTCACACTCAGGTTGGTGGAGCAACACCTTGTATTTCATCTGCGTAGCCATCAACCTGATGGTGTGAACATCGATTTCTGACAATTGCCACCCCGCTTCTCCTTCACCATTTCCCATTCCCACTTCCCTCTCTCTCCTTATCTCCTTACCTACCCATCATCTCCCCCAGTGCTCCTCCCCTCCCCTTTTCTCCATGGTCTTCTGTCCTGTTCTATTAGATTCCCTCTTCTCCAGTCCTTTATCCCTTTCACCAATTGACTTCCCCAGCTCTTTACTTCACCTCTCCCCCTCTCCCGGTTTCACCTATCACCTGCCACCTTGTACTTCTTCTTCTCTTCCCTGTACCTTCTTACTTCTGACTTCTCCCCTTCCTTTCCAGTCCTGATGAAAAGTCTAGGCCTGAAATGTCGACTGTTTACTCTGTTCCATAGATGCTGCCTGGTCTGCTGAATTTCTCCAGCACTTTGTGCGTATACATAAAATTGTTCATTGTTATCTTTGTGTTGAACATCCAGTCAGGAGAGCATCAGGAAACGTGAATCCCCATCAGAGCATTGGAAATGTGGTAGGTATACCTAGGGAGATCAGCAGTTTCCTGAACATGTGCATTTCTGTTTTTTTTTTCCTGTACCGTGTACCAGCAAACACAAGGGGAAGTGTCAGGAGCACCCCACAGAATAAATTTCTTGAGGGAAAGCTTGACAGGCAGTTGAAACCCATTGATGAAGCTTCAAGCAGGTAACCTTGGGAACAGAGAAATCATTTAAAGACAACATTTGAAGGGAATTGGGAATCTAGAGGTAGAGTGAGGGAGTGATGTAGGAATATGTTGAAGAATCTAGGGGGAAGCTATGTAGACAAATTTAATAGGTTAAAGCAAAGTGGCACAGTTAGTGGAGTTGTTGCCTCAGAGACCTCAGTTTGATCCTCACTCTGGTGCTGATTGTGTGGACTTGATACGCTGTGCTCTGCTTTTCTCCCACATCCCAAAAAACTGTGGCTTGGAAGGTTAACTGGCCACTGTAACCTCCCCCGTCCCCCACCCCAGTGTGCAGTTGAGTGGTAGAATCTGGTGATGGAGAGGGTGGAGAGTGAAGATGAGGAAATGTGGGGATGAAGACATAGAATAGGTGTGGGATAGGTATAAAAGGGTTCTTGGTGATTGGTGTGGGCCGAAGGGTGTGTTTTATGCTGTTTGACTCCCTGACTCTTGATTGCTGCTGTGATGGATCTCTTTGCTGCTGGAGAAGTAGTCTCTGTGGTGGCCTATCGCTCGCTGTTGCGGGAGGGGAGGCCTCTGCATTCGAGCAATATCTCTCTCGATGCTGTCAGAGGAAGTTACCAAAATTCTGCAACTTACGAATTCGACTCTGGATGTAGACTCTTTCAGTTCTATGTTTTTTTTAAAATGTTCTGTGGTTTTTGCCTGTTGCTGTTTGGCGAGTCTGTTAGTTTTTTTGTGTGCCAGTAGGGGTTGGGTTTTGGTTTTCTTATTACTGTTTGGTGAGTTTGTTAGTATTTTTTTATGTGAGGGGGTGTTTGGGGGTTGATGATCTTTTTTTTAGTGTGGGGGGAGTTGGTTTGATGTTTTTCTTGAATGACCTGCATGGTTTTCTTTGTTTTGTGGCTATCAGGAGAAGACAAATCTCACAGTTGCATACTGCATACATACTTTGATAATAAATGAGCATTTGGACTCCAACAGAAGAAGGAAATCACTATCTTTGTGTCAACTATTTATCAGGTATTGTTAGAGCACAAGTTATTAGTCACTCAGAAGCTAAACTACATTCTATCCATTTTACCTCTACCACAATAAATATGTCTTCCTCACACTGTATAACAGAACTTTAACGGAAGTTTCTATGTGCCATTCTTTTCCTGGGAGCATTCTGTTGCTATTTTGGACATCTACCTATAGAGTTTAAGATAATTCTAAATTGCGCTGTTTGTCACTTACATTGATTTGGTGGATTTCCAGCAATGCATTAAATGTCTTAGTTAGTTTATATCCAACACAATTTTCTCTGAATAAAACAATGAAGACCTCCTTAATATTTTCCGTCAGCTTACATCTCTAATACTCGGAATTTTTGAAACAGGAATTATGAGGTGCTTTGTCATTGTTGTGGGAAGAACCAGGCTGGAGTTCATTGGTCCCAGACACTGAATGCCGAGAATTCACCTCCATAGGAACCCCAATGCTGTACTTATCATTTGTGGCTGCACAACTTCCAAAGTCCTGCAGGTGCCACTATCTGGAGCAGTCTGCAGGCAGTGAATAGGTGTTAGGTTATTGAACCCAAAATCCTGTTCCTAGGAAACCACAAGAACCTTGAGGTAACTGGTCTTGTCCAGTACTTCTAAATTGTTTTGCTCATCATAATCATTTAGAAATAATCTGAATGCAGTTGAATAATCAAAATGATTTCATCTAATTTAAATTGATTTAAAACATTCCTGGGTGTCGAGATCGCTGAGGATCTAACCTGGTCCCAACATGTTAATGTAGTTATAAAGAAGACAAGACAGTGGTTATACTTTATTAGGAGTTTGAAGAGATTTGGCATGTCAACAAATACACTCAAAATGTTCTATAGTTGTACTGTGGAGAGCATTCTGAAAGGCTGCATCACTGTCTGGTATGGAGAGGCTACTGCACAGGTCTGAAAGAAGCTGCAGAAGGTTGTAAATCTAGTCAGCTCCATCTTGAGTACTAGCCTACAAAGTACCCAGGACATCTTCAGAGAGTGGTGTCTCAGAAAGGCAGCGCCCATTATTAAGGACTCCTAGCACCCAAGACATGCCCTTTTCTCACTGTCCCCATCAGGCAGCAGGTACAGAAGCCTGAAGGTACACACTCAGCGATTCAGGAACGGCTTCTTCTCCTCTGGACATTGAATCTTTGGACACTACCTCACTTTTTTTTAATATACAGTATTTCTGTTTTTGCACATTTAAAAAATCTATTCAATATGAGTAATTCATTTATTTGTTTATTTACTATTATTATTTCTCTGCTAGATTATGTATTGCATTGAAGTGCTGCTGCTAAGTTAACAAATTTCATGTCACATGCCGGTGATAATAAACCGGATTCTGATTCTGATTCTGATAATATGAATTTACAAATGGAAAGCAAATACTTGGCTTCTTTGTTATTGGTATTGGTTTATTATTGTCAGATGAGATCAGCAAAAAGCATGCCTTGTGTACTGTTCATGCCGATCAAATCATTGCACAGTGTATTGCGGTGGAACAAGGTGAAACAATAACAATGCAGAATAACATATACATTAACTGTTACAGAGAAAGTTCAGTGAGGTAAACTATAAAGTACCAGATCATAACAAGGAAAATTGTGAGATCAAGAGTCCATCTTAACGTACTGAAGAACCATTTAATAGTTGTATTACAACAGGATAGAAGTTGTCCTTGAACTTGGTAGCACGTGCTTTTAGCTTTTTGTATCCTCTGCCAAATGGGAGAGGCAAGAAGAGAGAATGTCTCTGATGGGTGGGGCTTTGATTATGCTGGCTGCTTTACTGAAGCAGTAAGAAGTTTTGACAGAACCATATAGGGAAGGTTGATTTTTGTCAAGTGTTGTGCTATATCCACATTTCTCTGCAGTTTCCTTAGTCTGCTCTTCCGTGAAGGTTGGCAGCCCCTGCTCATGTAATGGGGATGTGTGGATAGCCATGGCTAACTTAAAGCTGAGGTGCTAGGTATAAAGTGGTAATGTCTGTGGGTTATCAACGTAGTACATCTAAAATGTGTATCCTTGATCAAAGTTCAAAATAAATGTGTTATCAAAGTACATATATATAAAACACTGAAATTCTTTTTCAGCATCACAATCAGAATCAGGTTTTATATCACTAGCATATTTATGTCATGAAATTTGTTAACTTTTATTGTGGGTGTACTCAGTAAATCCAAGAACCATAACAGAATCAGTGAAAGACTATACCCAACAGGGCAGACAAGCAGCCAATGTGCAAAAGGCAACGAACTGTGTAAATACAAAAGAAAAAAATATCAATAATAAAAAAATAAGCAATAAGTATAAAGAACATGAGATAAGAGTCCTTGGAAACGAATCCATCAGTTGTGGGAACAGTTCAGCAATGGGGCGCATGAAGTTGAGTAATGTTATTCCCACTGGTTCAAGAGCATGATGGTTGAGGGGTAATAACAGTCCCCGAACATGGTGCGGTGAGTCCTGGGGCTCCTGAGCCACCTTCTTGATGGCAGCAGCAAGAAGACAGCGTGACCCTGAGTGGCAGGGGCCCCTGATGATGGAAGCTGACTTCCTCCGACAGTGCTCTGCGTAGATATGCTCAGTGGTGGGGAGGGCTTTACAGTGATGGAAAATAATGTGTGTGAGAAGGGTGGCAGTAGAGACAGTACATTAGGAGGATTTAAGAAACTCCTTGATAGATAGGCACATGCATGGTAGGAAAATGGAGGGCTGTGTAGGAGGGGAGGGTTAAATCGATCTTCAAGTAAATCAAAAGATTGACAAAACATTGAGGGTAAAAGGGCCTGTGCTGTGCTGTACTGTTCAATATTTTCTCTCGCTTTTTTCATTTACTGAGAGTGTCCGCTTTTCTCTTACTCGTGGTGACATGAATGGATCTCTCCTCACCGCTGAGATAGTGCTTCAAAAAGCAAGGGACCACCTGAGTGTTTACACCAATGTGAATAATGGTTGTGTATCTAAGTGAGAAATGATTGGATATTTACTTAAGGCCTGTGCGAAACGTGTCCCCTATATGCAAGCTGAATTTGAAACCAATTGGAACAAAGTGAAAAGGTGCTTTTGGCTCATGATCCGCAGCTCCTCTTATGACGGGAGTTAAGCCATCACCCCCTCAAGATTTATTCTGGGTAGGATTATTTTAACACATTATAGAAACAATGAGGAACAGCACTTTCATTGAGATATAAGCTCAGTTATCATTCCACCCCATCGAGAACTGTGCTAGTTGCTGAACCTGGTTCTAATGTTACCTGTCATTCATTCTTTGGCGTTTTTTCTTCTGTTTCGTGGATGTCTGTGAAGAGTAAGGATTTCAGGTTGTGGTCTGTATACAGTCTCTGATATTTAATTGAACCATTGCATCATTGGTTGCATTGCAGCCCCGCAGTTTTAAATGCTTCGCGTCATAAAGGCGGATTTGAACAGCTGTTGGGTTTCTGGGAATGAAGCCTGTCAGGGATTTTAATGCTCAATGCAAACTGAAAATAGCACTTTCACTTATGTTCCAGTGGTTTATAAAAAGCATAGACTTTATGTCATACTGGAAAAATTTTCCTTCAGCATTTTAGACAGAATATTGAAATATTGTTTGTTGTATATCAAGTGTGCACTTGCCCACTCTGCACCAGGATATGTGGGTTTGGATTTGCCTCTACAGCCTTCCAAGGACTCACCAATAGACAACATTAGGAGAACATCATACTCACACTACCATGCATTTAACAATAAATGCAGTTGGCAATATTAATGAACATGGCTTTTGTTTTATGCTCATTTTCAGTTCCAAAAATGATCACTTTTATATCAAAGCAAACATGAGGAATTCTGCAGATGCTGGAAATTCAAGCAACACACATCAAAGTTGCTGGTGAATGCAGAAGGCCAGGCAGCATCTCTAGGAAGAGGTACAGTCAATGTTTCAGGCCGAGACCCTTCGTCAGGCCTAACTGAAGGAAGAGCTAGTAAGAGATTTGAAAGTGGGAGGCGGAGGGGGAGATCCACAATGATAGGAGAATTCAGGAGAGGGAGGGATGGAGCCAAGAGCTGGACAGGTGATTGGCAAAAGGGATATGAGAGGATCATGGGACAGGAGGCCCAGACAGAAGGAAAAGGGGGAGGGGGGGAAAGCCAGAGGATGGGCAAGGGGTATAGTCAGAGCGACAGAGGGAGAAAAAGAAGAGAGAGAGAAAGAATGTGTGTAGATAAATAAATAACGGATGGGGTACGAGGGGGAGTTGGGGCATTAGCGGAAGTTAGAGAAGTCAACGTTCATTCCATCAGGTTGGAGGCTACCCAGACGGAATATAAGATGTTGTTCCTCCAACCTGAGTGTGGCTTCATCTTTACAGTTGAGGAGGCCGTGGATAGACATATCAGAATGGGAATGGGACATGGAATTAAAATGTGTGGCCGCTGGGAGATCCTGCCTTCTCTGGCGAAGAAAGTTGATAAAGTCATTATGACATGCTTGTCCTCATTAGTTGAGGTGTTGAGTTCAAGAGTTAAGAAGCAATGTTGCAGTTAGAGAAAGCTCCAACTAGGCCACATCTGGAATATTGCATTTAATTCTGACTGTTCCATTCTCGGAAGAATGTGGAGGCTTTAGAAGGTGCAGAAGAAGTTTATCAGGATGTTGTCTGGATTAGAGTACATGTGCTATGTGCTTCAGAGGCTGCGGATGAGGTTAATCAGGATGCTGTCTGAATTAGAGTGCATGTGCTATGTGCTTTAGATTATAAGAACACTCAGTCCTCTTTTATTGTCATTTAGAAATGCATACATGCATTAAGAAATGATACAATGTTTCTCCGGAGTGATATCACAGAAAACAGGACAAACCAAAGACTAACACTGACAGAACCACATAATTATAACATATAGTTACAGCAGTGCAAAGCAATACTCTAATTTGATAAAGAACAGACCATGGGCATGGTAAAAAAAAGTCTCAAAGGTTCCCGAGTCGATCGACTCCCGACTCCCCGATAGCAGGCGGCAAAACGGAGAAGCTCCCTGCCATAAACCTCCAGGCACCGTCAACTTGCCGATGCCTTGGAAGCAGCCGACCACAGCCGACACTGAGTCCATCTGTCCGAAAACTTCGAGCCTCCAACCAGCCCTCCGATACAGCCTCCCGAGCACCATCCTCTGCCGAGCACCTTCGACCTCGCCCCGGCCGCTGAAACAAGCAAAGCCGAGGATTTCAGGGCCTTCTGCTCCGGAGATTCCAGTTACCACACAGTAGCAGCAGCAGCAGCGAAGCAGGCATTTCAGAAGTTTTCCAGATGTTCCTCCGTACTCTCCCATCTGTCTCCATCAAATCAGAATTGTGCACAGTCCCCTACTTGACAGATAACAGACATCATCACCGGAGAGGCCGCGCGTGCTGCCGTCGCGCCACCATCTTCTCCTCCTTTGAAGGGTGCAGATGAGGTTTATCAGGATGCTGTCTGAACTATCCCTCGATAGTAGGAGAAGACCCTACACTGTGGTCCTTATCCACCGAGCCCTTGTGGTGACTGCGCCAAGTTTCAGTGTGTCCCTCAGCACGTACCCCCGCAGCCTGGAATGTGCCAGTCGGCAGATTTTCTCTACAGACATCTCTGTGCTGGCAGACCAACGGGTTTCGGGCCAACCAAAGAGCGCCTTTCACCAAGTTGATGATCTGCCAGCAGCTCTAGAGGTCTGTCTCTGTGCGTGTCCTTGGGTACAGCTCATAGATCAGAGTTCTCTATTAGCAGCACAGGCCCTTTCATTTTATAAACAGAAGTTTATAATATTTTGTACAAAATAAGCCTCATTCATAAAAAATACTTTGCAAGAATAAACTGTTCATTCTTTGCATTCATAATCAATGCTCTCAGTGCTCTTCTATAGCACTCATACACATCAATAGTTCTGTTATCACTCATGTTGCACTCTGGGGTGGTATATGAACTTCTAAAATAATTAAGAGGCCTCCTCCCCCCACCCGGCCTCTCCCTCTCTAGTAGGAGAATAATCCTACACCATGGTCCTTCCCATGAGCCTTTGTGGTGACTGCACTGAGCTTCAGTGTGTCCCCAGCACGTACTGCTGCAGTCTGGAATGTGCCAGTTGGCAACGTTCTTCCACGGACCTCTCTTTGTGCTACTAGACCACCAAATTTCGGGCAGACAAAAGGGTCTCCTTCTCCAGCTGATGATCTGCCAGCAGCACTTGATGTTTGTCTCCGTGTGTCTCCCTGGGAACGGCCTGTAGATCAGAGAGTCCTCTCATGCATCTGCTCGGGGTGAACCGCATCTCAGGCCCTTTCACCTTTCTCCATACCCTCTTTGCAAACTCACAGTCCGCAAAGAGGTGAGTTGCTGTCTCTTCCCCACCACAATCATCCTGCGGGCAGAAGTTTATAATTTTTTTAAATTTTATAGAATTCTGAGAGGTGAGAATGGATTAAACAGGGGTATCTATTTTTTTTCCTCAGGGTTGGGATGTCTAATACTAGAGGGCATGCTTTTAAGATTAGATGTAATAAGTTAGAAGGAGATGAACAGGGCTAGTTTTTTTTTAAACTGTAAAGGGCATACATAAACTAACTGTGTTCCCAGTCCTGATACAGGGTTGTGATCTGAACCATTAGCAATTCCTTTCCTCCCAGAATGCTGCTCGACCCGCTGAGTTCCTCCTGCAGATTGTTTGTTGCAGGCTACGTGACTGGGTAACTTTGGTGTGCAGACTTTTCTCAATGTGAGCTGTTGTTCACATGGTGGTTGGTCTGTGCTGAAAATAGCACCTTACTTGATTAGATGTGAAATGTACAGATCAGTTTCCCAATGATCCTGATCATAGCCAGTTCCAGTTCTATCATCTTCTCTGTCTGCTGTATTGACTCCCTTCACTCAGCCACTAGGAAGACAAAACCTTCATCATCATATCCACAGTGATAATAATTAATCAGTGAGATAAAAGCACGAAGTTCTGGAACCCCTCTAAACACCAGGTCTCTTTCACTACATTATTGTCCTCAATGGCCTCTTGTCCACTGCCTTCCATCAGCTCCAGCACACCATATCCGAACTCATGGTAAATTGCTCTGCCATTGGGTCCCAGACTTGTGGAACAAGATTGCTCTAAATCCCACTTCTGGCTCAGCTTCTCAGTTTTGTCTTACAACTCAAATCAAATTATGATATCAAGGTCCTCAATTACTTAACAGATCTTGCTAATCTGATGGCATTCTTCTGTGCATTCAGGTCCCTGCTGCCTGATGGTCAGTTATGCCTTTCATGTTTAGTAAGTGCTATTGTTTGGAATTCCTTCTACTTCTCCATCTTTCTTTCTTCATTCCATGGTCAACTTTAAAACGCAATTCTACTCCCATAGTTTTGTACAACCTTCCTAAGCTCTGTACTGCCATTTAAGTTCATTAACTTTGTAAAAAAGACCATAAGATCATAAGACATAGGAGCAGAATTTGGCCATTTGGCCCATCAAGTCTGCTTCGCCTTCAAACACGGCTGATCCTTTTTTTCCCCTCCTCAGCCCCACTCCCCGGCCTTCTCCCTGTGACCTTGGTACCCTGTTTGCCATTTATTCATGAAGATACAATGCTGTGAGAGCCTTATTTACTGGTATAGAAGGCACAAACTCTAACGAGAACTACAAAGATGTGACTCTAAAGCTGTAAACTACAATTACAACAAAATATACATGTTATTATGTTAAAATGGATAAAAAGATACTACCCCTAAAATTTCCACCCTTAATGCCCTCTAGTAACTTTGGCACTTAACACCAATTTTCCACAAGTTACATTAGGAGAAAGGGAAATTCTACTGGAGAGTTCACAGTGTGTTTAATGTTTGGTAACACAATTCTGTGATGAGTAATTCTCATACAAAACATGATTTGTTTCTTTTACAAAAATCATATCTAGACAACATATTTCCTTTGAAAAATCATTCATTTGAAATGCTCAGCAATATTCACCCCACAGTTTGCAAATGACAAGTGAAAGAGCTTGTATACATAGAAGATTGAAAACAACAAAGCCACTAATAATGATGCAGAGTAGCAGAAAGTTTTAGAGCACTCAAGTTGAGATGGGGAGGGGACTTGAGCTCAAAGGTGGAGCTCCAGCTGCAATATAGTCAGGTAGACAGCATCACCTTCAGCTCTCGTGCCCTCCCTCACCCATCCCACATTCTTCAACAGCCTTGTAAATGAATAGCTTGCCAATAAGAATTCTGTGGACATATATTTGCATTAGCCATCTGTTGAGATAACCGAATGCAAATCCTTTAGTGTTTAATGTTGTCCTTACTGCATTGTTGGGAATCAGTCTCCACATTTTAAACCAAGCTATTGCTTGATGAATTTTCCAAAGCCACCTTGTATGGATTATGTTTTTGGGTGTCCTCAGAAAACAAGGTCACAATTTCTTCATCTGAATTCATTTGTGGTTTCTTGAAATTGTATTATAAATACAACAGTGCAGCGATTGTGCAAGAACTTTTTTTAATACATCCCCATCCATCTTTGTAACATAGACCTGACCACCTTCAATTTCTGTTAAGTTATTTCTAGCAGGGATAATGTACTTACTATCTCAGCAGATGCATATTTGCCAAGCATGTCCTTAGGCAAGTGGTAAAGATTTGTTGAAAAAGTCCAGTTAGATTACAAATCCGTTAAAATGAATAGAACAGGCCCTACTTTCTATGAGAGCAAAAGGCCATATGTCAACATAATACTTCTGAAGTGAAGCCACTGTTATAATATGTATAGAGAAATGTGGCAGCTTGTGACAGAAAGTCTCACAAATTGCATCATGACCCATTTTAGTAACTTTGGTCAAAATGTCTAAGAGAATTCCAGCACCTTTCAAATAGCATCAAAGGCTCTCTACACTGTCAACTTGAGAAGACAGATGGAGCCACAGTTTAATGTTTCATTCGATTGATGGCAGCAGTCACTGAATATTACTGCATTGGTGTGTCAAGATGGATTGACTGCTCAAGTCTCTGAGAAGGAGACTGAACCACAAATTCCCAGTTCAGAGACATGAAGACTCACTGAGCAGTAGTTGGCAAAACACACTTAAAGTGGATACAGTTTTATGATTTTTCATTTTAACGATAAATAGAAAACGGCTTTCCCTTGAAATTGCGAGAAGATCAAAGTGGATAGGAGAGAAACACACAAGGACAAGTAAAATATTATTAACGGCAGAATCAATTACCATTTGCAGTATGTGCAAGACACAACATTTCTCTTTCTATTCAACAAAGCTATTAAGTGATGTTAAATGAAGCCTTTTAACATCACTTAGAGTCACATAGATGTAGCATGGACTATAGCCTTTGGCCCTATGAGTCTGTGCCAGCTATTTTTATATTGATCCTACACTGGCCATCTCAATCTCCCCACATTACTATCAACTCCCCACAAATTCCCACCACACATCTTCCCCACCCCCCACCCACCACCCCACCAGAGGCAATTTATGGTGGACAAAACTGGAGCAGCCTGGTGGCCTTAGGGAGAACATACAACCTCTGTACAGACAGAATCAGAGTTCAGGAATGAATTGAGTTCGCTGAACCTATGTGGTTCAGCTCGCTGTGCCACAAGGCCATCCTAAATTGTTTTCTAACAATTTTATTTGTTTCAGTATAATTGGTTGCCCATAGTTTCCTCTTTGCTCATCTGAAAAGAAACGATTCTTTGTGACAAAGATTTCCACAGCCTCCCAACCAGTTTTATCAGCTTCCTCGAGAGCTTTACATACTCAGTCATGTTCATAGTGCAGAGGCACGTTCATATAGTGAGGGATGGCAAATGGTGGGATACCCAAAGCAATGCTGGTTCTCTCCCTACATTGTTCCTTGGAGTCACTATTAGCAATCAGGAATAAGAACTTTGGTTTGTTTTAAGTCTTAAACCATCTTCTCTTCAATCATCAATCTGAGGTCAGCAAACTCTGCAAAGCAGGAATCTGACCTGGAAATCTCATCAGCTTTGTAGCACATTTCCAAGGTAAACATCAATTAAACAACCCGGGCACCACACGAGGACTTTTTCCTTTTTCTCGTCAATTGCTCATAACCATCACTCCTTACCACAGATGCCCCTCCACCCTTCCCAACATAGTACCACATAGATATGGTTAGATCCTTGATGGGTGAAATGCTGCTTAATTTCATTACACCTGATTCTGTTCTTTTTTCTCCTCTACTCTGGTGCAATTATCACTTTCAAGATATGGGTCACGGAACAGCTAAAGGTATTGGCTTTACATCGTACATCGAAACATACAGTGCAATGTGCTGTTTTGCGTCAATGACCCACTCTGTCTGAGGATTGTCTCAACACTTTCAGCGCCAACATAGCATGCTTACGTGCTCACTAACCCTAACCATACATCTTTGGAATGTGGGAAGAAATAGAAGTATACAGAGGAAATCCACGCAGTCATGGGGAGAACATACAAACTCTTTAAAGACAGCAGCGGATGTCAAGATCCCGATCAGTGATCACTGGAGCTGTAAAGCGATTGTGCTATCCACTATACTACCAAGCCACCATAAAAAGGATTCATGAGTTAATATTACTTAGGTTGAGGCATTAATTTAAAATAATTGGGCATGCTATTTGATTTATTCTTCCAAACAAATTAATTTGATCTATTTGACCTATGTTCAACTCTGATTTTACGGGCAATTTTGTTTTCTCTGGACATTAACTATTCCAGATGCTGCCTGCTCTGCTGAGGGTTTCCAGTAGTTTGTTTTCATTTCAGATTTTCAGCACCTGCAGTATTATCATTTTCATTCTTTTTGCCATTATTGTTGATATTCATTCTGTGCTGAATCATTCCCAAAAAAAAAATTCCTTAAATGCACTGGGACAAAGCAGTATTTCAGAGAAAACCTGGGCAATTGATCCAAAAACTACTGGCCCAGTGTAATAAAGTTGTTTCTATAAATCAGGTGCAAAAATATGAATGCAGATATGAGAAGTGTGAGTTGTAGCTGTAGTTTTAGATTTTAACACAGGGTGGCAGTAACCCATCATAATGAAGACCAACCTTGTTCCCCTGGGCACCAATCTTCAAACTTTCATGCGAAACAAGAAAACTCTCCAAAGATCTGTTTTTTAATGCCTTCAGAAGATACTGTGAATGATGAAATCTTGTGTACACCTCTATAGTCTGTTATCCTGTACATGAATACTCTGTATGGAGAACAGACAATGAGATTGAGGAACTCTTAAATAGCCAAATGTTGTCTTGAGTGGAATCTAAAGTTCTTGCCCTGGGGTAGGTGAATGGGAAGCAATCTAGCTGGATTCTGAGTAAATTGTAAAATGTGCTCGTTGAGTTATTGTATAAAACAATCTTACAAAATAGTTTGCGTAAAATTTGAGCAACTCTGTTTTGAAAGACGAGGTATTGCTTATCAGGTATCTTATGGGTGCCTTCAGAGTCCTTTTCAATCTTGTGTTTGAACCAGTTTTCATTATTTTCATGGTTTGCAGTGAGCATGGATGTTAGTTTGTCTGTTTAAACTGGAAGCAGCATCAGTGCAACACAATTCAAAGTGTTAGTTTGGAGCTGAGTTTGAAGTTTAAGGAACTTGATATTGTTGAAGACTAACATTATGTCAGGGGTAACGCAGCACATAACGTGAGGTATAAATAAACAAAATCTAAATTATTTTACCAAAGCACCTTGCTACCAGTTATGTTGTGATAAGGTGGTATCCTCAGTATTATCTATTTATTTATTGTACTTACAATGATTGTTTTCTTTTGCACATTGGTTGTGTGCCAGCCATTGTGTGTAGTTTTTCATTGATTCTATTATATTTCTTTGCTCTACTGTGAATGCCTGAAAGAAAATGAATCCGGGGTTGCATATGGTGACATACAAATACTTGCATAATAAATCTACTTTAAACTTTGTACTTTGTGCTGAGGGGCAGAAGCCTTCTGGATTGTAGTGGTAGGAGAAGGAAGCAAAATGGAGAGCCTCCCTCTGGATATTCTGTTCATGAGAAGCTCAATGACCCCTAAACCACAAGCCAAGATGTTTGTTAGTATCCAGTCCACTTTCTTGCATCTAACTATCAAGTATCTATGATCTGGAAATCTCTCCCTATCAGTTTAATTCAGTCAGTGCCTTTGCAACAGAATTGTGTGGACCTCTGAAGAAGAATAATTTATAGGGCAACGGGGTGACAGCAGATCAGAAAGAATTGTTCTGCAAGGAACTAGTGTGAACTCGATGGGCTGAGTAGCCTCTTGCGTCATAACAATCCAATGGTTCTGTGATTCTGTCATAACATTCACTGGGGCACAATGTCAAAACAAAGATCAAAGCTAAATTATTTTCTAAAGCAATTCCACAATGAATCATGCTTTATTCCACTCAAAGTTGAATAACTTTTTCCTTTTACTGCCGTGGTTGCTGTGTCTTTGCCGCCTTTGTGCCCTTATGTACAGCTGGTGTACAACTACAACACGGTGAGTGTAAAGCTGTTGACTGTGAGTGTTTTTCTTTGTGGCTGAGGTTGAGCAGTTTTGGGCATCCTGCAATGTGCTATCTCACCAAATGTGTCGGTGCAGTGGTCTGGTTGCTAACAGACAACAGCAGAGGGCTCTGGTGGCATAGCTGTAGTGGGAGAAGCCACATTGCTAACTGAGAGGCAGGGGATTCATGCAGCATGGATTTGCAACAACACCCTTGTAGCGGACCCTGTGCTAACTCAATTAATCCATTGGAGCATAGATTTTGAGATGCGGCACGCTCCTTTCCAGTTGTAATTAGATTAGATTAGATTAGATTATGAGGACACGCAATCCTCTTTTATTGTCATTTAGTAGTGCATGCATTAAGAAATGATACAGTGTTTTTCCAGAATGATATCACAGAAACACATGACAAACCGACTTAAAAACTAACAAAGACCACATAATTATAACATATAGTTACAACAGTGCGAAGCAATACCGTAATTTGATATGAGCAGACCATGGCACGGTAAAAGTCTCAAAGTCTCTCGAAAGTCCCATCATCTCACGCAGACGGTGAACCTCCAGCGCCGCCAACTTGCCAATGAAGCATACTGGAAGCATCCTACCACAGTCCGACTCCAAGTCTTTATGAAAACTCGAGCCTCCGACCAGCTCTCCGACACCGAGCACCGAGCACCATCTCTGCCAAGCGCTTCGACCCTGGCCCCAGCAACAGGCAATAGGCAAAGCCGAGGATATGGGGCCTTCCCCTCCAGAGATTCTCGATCGCACAGTAGCAGCAGCAGAGAAGTGGGTATTTCAGAAGTTACTCCAGGTGTTCCTCCGTGTTTCTCACGGCTGTCTCCATCAAATCCGGATTGTGCACGGCCTCTAGTTAACACATACAATATTCATTCGGAACGGCCGCACGCACTGCATCGCGCCGCCATCTTCTCCTCCCTCCTGTGCTGGCTGCAGACCAAGTAACATGGCACAGTAAATTGACTGATGTTTTTGACTGGTTATGCAGGTATGACATCTGCTGTTACGCTAACCCTCACCACCTGAGTGTGATCTTTAAACTTGCAACATAGTACCCATGTCATTGGGGATTCACTTTTGGCTTTGACTTTCAGAGCTAGCTTCTGCTGCTGCTACCATCTGAGAATGAGTCTGGGAATGGGGAATCCCTTGTGGATCAGGACCATTTTTAACCAGGAATGCAGCATCGAAAAACTGGGAAAATCCACTTTTCTTTCCTTGTTGCTCCATCCTTCATAGCTTCCGTGTCAGCTCTGATTGTTGAAAGCCTTCCTTTAAGGGATGATGTCACCGCCAAGAAAGCTCACTTAAAACCCCTGAGGACATGGGATAACTCTGTTGACATTTACAGTTTTTACCGATGCATCATAGAAAACATCCAATCCCCGTGCATAATACCATGGTATGACAAATGCTCTGCCCGTGACTGCAAGAAACTGTAGAGAGCTGTGTACACAGCTCAGCACATCACAGGAACCAGTCTTCCCTCTATGGACCCTGACCATACTTCTCACTGCCTCAATAAAGCAGCCAGTATAATGAAAGTCCCACCCCAGACATTCTCTCTTCTTTCCGCTCCCATTGAGCAGAAGACACAAAAACCTGAAAGCATGCTGAAGGACGGCTTCTGCCCTATTGTTATAAGACTATTAAATGGTTCCTTACTATAATAAGATGGACTCCTGGTCTCACAATCTCCCTCATTGTGATCTTGCATTTTATTGCATACCAGCGCTGTACTTTCTCTATAGCTGTTATACTTTATACTGCATTGTTAGTGTTTTACCTGGATCTGCCTCAGTGAGAGGACCACAAACTTGTCATGGTTTGGAGGCTTGCATGCCTCAATGACCTGGAGAGCTACGTTGAATGGAATCAAGGCTTTATCTTTTGGCACTTGGTAGGGTCACTCACGTCAAACAGGCTAAAAGGTCCTCCAGGTTTGCGGCGGGGGGCGGGTGGGTGGGTTCAGCTGAGTGCTAACAACCTTGACTGGTAAAACAAAACTGTTATGGAAACAGCAATGAATAATCCTTCTTCATCTGAATGTGACAGTTTCCTGAGTCTAACAGCAAAGCAGGTTTGATAGTAGTGAAAACTGAGATGAAGCTACTGACTTAATGAAGAAAGCCCTGAACATTGCCAGAGATAGAGGACCTTCATTGCTGCCCTAAACGCCAACGGTGTAGCAGGCAGTAAGTAAGACAAACAGGTAGGAACCGGAAGCCAAGCCGAACAGTGAGCCCTGCATTAAGAATTCAAGTGATTCACACCTTTCATTCCTTTTGCCTCTGGGATCTCGGTGTGAACCCTGCCAGAACAGATGGGGTGAAAGTTTTCTCTCCTTGCTAACTGGAAGTGAAATGAGGTTGAGTCATCGCTCCTCTGTTCTTTGTAGGTATGCTGCTGATCGACATTATTCATGGCACTTTTATTGGTAGTGAGATGTATTTTATATGTACCATTTAGTCTGTTCCCAGAATCTGTAAATCCTCAAGTAAGAACTTGGATCTCATTTGCAAACTTTGCATTGATTGTGCTTCATTATCAGATCTCCTGGGTGTATTTTATTTTCAAACCTCTTACAGATCTGCAGATTCTGGTTCCAACACCTGTGCTGATTATGATGGACCTTGAAGGGAGCAGGAAGAGTTTGTGTTCTGACTGAAAAAAAATCTTGCAAAATCTGACCTTGTTCCAATGAGGTGTGACAATGCACCATTTATATATGTTATACTTAATGAGGCAAAATATCTTATTTTGGGACTGGGTATGTATGTGTTGAAATTAGAATTTAATTTAGGAAAGTATTACTAGCCAGTTTGTAAATCTTGCAAATTAATTAAGTGCCACTTGATTTAAGGTGTAAACATTTGTGTTTCATACTGTGAGTGCATCACTTTCTTTGGTGTGGTCTCTATGTGGAAATAGCTGAATATAATTTTAAGAAGGAAATCTTACAGCTGCAAGGAGCTAGCTATGTAGCATTGTGCTCTGTAAAACCAGGTAGGGAAGGTAAAGGTAAACCTGCCTCATATAACTTAACACCTCTGCACCATCCGCCACAAGTAGGACTTCCTGATGGCCAAATGTTTTAATTCCGATTCCTATTCATGTTCTAATGTGACCTTCCATGGCCTCCTATTGTGCCAAGATGAGGCTACTATCAAGGTGGAGGAGCAACACCTTATATTCCTGGGTAGCCTCCAACCTGATGGCATGAACGGCAATTTCTCCTTCCAGCAAACAAATTCCCATTCTGACATCTTACCTCTTCTCACCTGCCTATTGCTCTCACTGGGTCCCCTCCTCCTTTCCTTTCTCCTATAGTCCAGTCTCCTCACCTATCAGATATCTTCCTTTCCAGCCCTTGACCTTTCCTTCCCACCTGGCTTCACCTATCACCTTCTACTACTCTCCTTCCTATCCCCCAACCTTTTTATTCTGACATCTTCCCCCTTCCTTCTCAGTCCTGAAGAAGGGTCTTGGCCAGAGACATCGACTAGGTATTCATTTCCATGGATGCTACCTGACCTGCTGAGTTCCTCCAGCATTTTGAGTGTGTTACTCATAGAACCATGGGTAGCAAGAGTACTTCTGCAAGCCCCACAAAGAAAGCAAATAATATTTTCTGCCTCTCCTCTCCATGCTCAACATGACTCAGATTTCATGTGTAATGACAGTTTCACGCAGAGAGTGGTGTGCATATGGAACGAGGTACCAGAGAAAGTGGTCAAGGCAGATAGAAGAGCAAAACTTAAAAGGTATTTGGACAGGTACATTGGTAGGAATGGTTAACAGGGATATGGACCAAGTAAAGGTGAATGGGAGTGGCTTTGAATGGTATCTTGGCCAGCATGAATCTGTTGGACTGAAGGGTCTGTTTTCGTGTTGTAGTATACCATGACTCTTCTACGTCAGTGACATCCACCCTCCTCCACCAACTCCATCCTACCCGACTGCACTGTGTTGGTTCAAAATCTGCTCCGGATGGCTTGTCCCCCATTTTGTTAATAATCAAATAAAGTCAACTTCATTTGTTGATCAGTCATTTTTCTTCGTTACCAGAAATCAAAGGGGAAATTTTAGTTGTTAAATATGGACGAGTTGAGGTTGGATGAAATGTTGACATTTTTAAAATCTCAAATAGAATGCAAACTAAACATTGCAAGCTTAAGTTATAAGTAAAAGCAAGCAGTATTACAGAGCAATAGCAATTAATATTTATTCATTTATTTATTTATTTGTTTTCCATCTATCTCTTTCTTTCTTTCTTTCTTTCTATACATCATGGATAGGCCCTTCTGGCCTTTCGAGCCACACCACCCAGCAAACCCCACTATAACCCTAGCCCAGTCATGGGACGATTTTCAAACAGCAATTAACCTACCAACCAAAAGGTCTCTGAACTGTGAGAGGAGCACCCGGAGGAAACCTTACAGGCCGCGGTGGGAATTGAATCCACGTCACCTGTACTGTAAAGTGTTGTGCTAACCACTACGCCACTATACCACCCCACCTGTCTTCACTGTGCTTCAGCCCTGGTGCTGCTAAGCCGTATTATCCCAGTGACCAGTGGAATAGTACTGGGGGAGAGAGCAGGTGTCCTTGAAGGATGGCTTCAAGCTGCACAAGCCCAGCTTCTAACCACACAATCTGTCCGGTCTGACTGACTGAGAGCAGCAAGACATCCTGTAGGATGGCAGGGGAGCAGGACAAATCCCAAGAGATGACAGCGGGTCCGTGATGTATGCCTATCAGGAAGTTATCAAGAGCATTATGGGATTCCTGCTCAGGAGACCTCCAAACTACTACAATGCTTACTGCTGAGAACTGTATGTTAATGCAATCTCTCAGCAGTCAGTAGCTATTGCTCCCACTGCCAGGCAGCACCTCAGTAAGCCTACTAATCTGTTAGATAGATTTATTCGACCACTGTGAAAATCTGTAAAACCCTGTGAACATGGGTATCTCCAGACATAACAGCGATGAAAGCTGACCTTGTCTGGTTGAACTGTGTTCTTCCACAATTGGAGCTGATGCTGGATTTCTGCTTATGCAGGCAGTGGGTGTTGAGGTTCAGTCATTAGCCATGATTGTGTCCATTAATTGCTGCTCTCCACATCCGTGATTTCCTTTTTCAAAGCCCTATGTAAAGTGAATGCTGACCTGCCCTATATACCTTGCATCGCACAAGGGCTTTCTAGCG
The DNA here is from genome assembly GCF_030028105.1 of Mobula birostris. NCBI lineage: Eukaryota > Metazoa > Chordata > Chondrichthyes > Myliobatiformes > Myliobatidae > Mobula > Mobula birostris. The sequence continues at coordinate 30,802,773 of NC_092391.1, read as the reverse complement.
AGCTTGACAATGCATCAGATGGTAACAAATGCCCTCTTCTGATTTTGCTGAGCTGTCAGTGCTGTGGTATTCATTAAATGGTGAAGCACACAGACAGCCTCACATGACAAACAGCTAGATTTGTGTACTTCCATTATTTTTACTTTCAGCTATTTTCCCCCAGACCTAAAAATACATAGACAATTCCAACTCATGCCAGATGCAGTTAGTTGTACTGTTACAGCAAATTCCAGCCCAATTTTTGTACAATCCACTGAAAGAATTCAACCAAGAATATCTTCCACAGTTACTATTTACTAGCAATATGTAGCAGGAAAGTGGCAATGGCAAAATATCTATGTGTCAGTGGACCCTATAATCTCTGCTGTGCTAAACCAGTACCTAAACCACTATACTACACAATCCTTCAGTGAAGAAAGCTCTTCACTAAAACACAACCACACTGTCCATTTCCAAATTATGCTTTCACTATCAGATCACAATCCTGAGGAATCCATTTCACCCTGTTAACTTTATAGATAACTCATTTTAAACAAGCAATTAACATTGCCACCTCTGCCTTACGTCCACTGTAAGCTTCAGAAAAATTAGGTTAAAATGCAATTTTACTTTGAGTTTCCAAATGGCCAACTCTTTTTTTTTTTTACGGATTATCCCATCTGTCCCCTTAGTCATATCAAAATGACCTACACTCTATGTTTAAATTAACAAAGCAGGAGAAAGATGGGATCAAGAGAAAGGAGAAAAGTATGAAATAGAAATGAGAGATAACAGTGAGAAAAATAAACCAAGATGTGAAGATGTAACATTTATACGGTTTTTAACCTTTTAATCAGAATTCACCATCAATCAGAACAGTTTTGATCCTGGCCAGTAAAGAGGAAAGGCATTGTATTAGTACTAATCACACTGTTGAAAGGATACTTGAGCTATTATGTCTGAAACCCAATATTTTGCAGCAGGTTTATTAGATCTGATTTTATTATACAACTCAGAAGGTTTCCAATAAGAGAGGGATTCGTGGACAAATTGGCAAGTGACAGGTCATTGTAAACTGCCCGACTGTTTATAGTGATTTGCCCCTAATATTATGAACTGTTTCTGACTCAATATTTGGCTAATTTGCTCTTGCTCGTAGTCCCTTGATGTTTTTTCCAACAAGCTATGAGCCTATAATTCAACAGCAGACAAGGGTTTCACAAAAAAAAAACGATGCTGGTGACACTCAGTGATCAATTCCAACTTTTCTACCACTTTTACTAGCTAACTTTACTGCATATTTGGCTCAAGCATGGACAAAATATGATTATTAAGCCCAGCAGTTCAAACGCCGATATTATTGAATCTTTCCAAGGTTGAAATTCCTTTTTGTTCTTCCAAAGCTCAGGGAAAGCACACCCATATGTTCTTGCGCTGTCCAATTCCAAGAGTGCCAATGAGAAAGTCTGACAAACTGAAAATTGTGAACTGATGCGTTTTCTTTTTCAAGTCTGAATTCCTGATGAGACAAATTTGGCTGGAGTGGCCCGTGGTTGTACTCCACTCTGCTGTTAGAAGAGATTTCAAAGGAAAGCAATTCAATTTCATGTATAGTAAAGATTTAGAAGGACAAACTAATTGACCCCTTAACAAAACACAATCCTTATGCTCTGGTACTTTGACAAGTTACCATCATTAATATGGAAGACTTTATGCAAAGGTAATTTATTATTTGTCATCAATGCATTTTTGGTAAGTGTGACTAATAACAGAAGTATGTTTATTGGGGAACTATTTCCCATAATGAAGAGTGCATTCCACCTTTGCAGAGACTGTTAGGATGTTTATGATATAGAAATAATGGAATAAGGATGGGTTAATTTGGACTCAGGTGCATTATCACCTGAGATTTCATATAACTTTACAATGTAAAGGTCACTGGTTGACTTGCACAGAGATAGATGGAGGAGGATGGAGATGCAGATGGAAGATCATCTACTATCATCTCAACAGCTGTAAAGTTGACATTAGTTCAAGTGTTGGTGGAAAGTCTTCTTTCCACCAACACTTGAACTAACCTCTTGTAAAATAAAATGAACTCTTGATATCTTAATAGCTCTTACACTACCTGCACTCCACTTTCTTTGTAACTGCAGCGCTATATTCTGTGTTCTGTATTGTTTACCTTTCATACTACTTTGATGTACTTATGTAGGGAAGGATCTGTCTGGATGGCATGCAAACAAAGATTTTCACTAAGCACTCAGTGGCCGCTTTACTAGGTGCCTCCTGTACCTAATAAAGTGGCAACTAAGTGTATGCTTGTAGTCTTCTGCTGATGTAGCCCATCCAGTTCAAGGTTCGACATGTTGTACGTTCAGAGATGCCCTTCTGCACACCACTGTTGTGACAAATGGTTATTTGAGCTTCTGTCGTTTTCCTGTCAGCTTGAACCAGTCTGGCAAATCTCCTCTGACCTCTCTCATTAACAAGGTGTTTTCACCCACAGAACTACCACTCACTGGATGTATTTTACAGTATTTTCTGTACACTCTAGAGACTGTTGTGTCTGAAAACCCCAGGAGATAAGCAGTTTCTAAGGTACTCAAACCCCCCCCCCCCCCCCGTCTGGGACCAACAATCATTCCATGGTCAAAGTCTCTTCGATCACATTTCTTCCCCATTCTTATGTTTGGTCTGAACAATAACTGAACCTTTTGACTATGCCTGCAGTTTTTATACATTGAGTTGCTGCCAAATGATTGATTGATTAGATATTTGCATTAATGAGCAGGTTAACAGATGTACCTAATAAAGAAGACACTTAGTGCATATCTTTGCCGTAGGGAAAGGTTTCCTACTATCTGTCCTATTTTTTCCTCTCATGATTTTATGTACTTCTATCAGGTGCCCATTTAACCCCTATGGCTCCAAAGAAAACAAATGCAGCCTATCCAATCTCCCCTTGTAACTAAAAGGTTATGTCTCAAGTGATCAGTGACCTGCTTAGCTCTTCCGATGAGGGTCACCTCAAGGCATGGGAGCAAGTGGTGGATGGTCAGGTGAGCAGCTGGTGTCTATCAGAAGCCTGTTTCTGCGACCACTTAGATCGCATTTCTTCCCCATTCTGATATTTGTTCTGAACAACACCCGAACTTTTTTACCATGTCTGCATGCTTTATGCATTGAGTTGCTGCCACATTTTTGGCTGTTTAGATATTTGCATTAATGAGCAGGTGTACCCAATAAAATAGTCACTGAGTGTACTTCAGTACATGTGACAGTAATAAACCAATTACCAAAGTCTGTGGAAATTTTGTGTTCTTCCTTACTCCTCATACCTGAACTTATTTTTGTATCTGAGTGCCCTGGGCATTCTGTGAATCGTTCAGCTTTGATAATTTTCTCCCTTTTAAATAAAATGTCCCACACAGACTGTTTTTATTTTCCTTTTCATGTAGCTTGGCATCATAAATCTTGGCAATGTGGTAAATGTCATTTAAGAACTGCCCAATTTTGGCAGAGCATCCTGCCAGGTGATTGTGATACTTAAGAATGCTCATCAGTGTGCCTGAAAACGTCTTGCAGACCTTTAGCTAATGAACTCATGTTCTAGCACAGGGGTTCCCAGCATCCCTACAAACAGGGGATTCGGGAGGGACCTCGCACCTCAATCTCATACGTTTGGCAGGGCCAGACATTGTCTTCCCAAGACTTATGCAGCCAACGTAACTAGACAGTTTCATTGTGGGAGTATTGTCCAGGATCGATTTCGTTGGATGCTATGTGATTGCCCTGAGAATTGACACAGTGGATTGGGTGTTTAAGTCTGTGTTAAGCTGTTGTTCGGTAAAGTGATTACGACACGTGTTTATGGATGTTGCAGGGATGGAGTGGAGGTTTGATAAAAATGGCAGGCAAAGACTTTGTTCTAGTTCAGACTGGTACTGACGTAATGGCAGTAGAGCTGCCTGGTACTATTGGGGCCCTGGGAGAGGGAGGGCCGTGGCTGCCCGTACTTTCTGGGAGGAGGGGAGTGAAGGTGAGCATGTCAAATCGGAAGCCAAGTTTCCCGTAGCCGGGGGTGGAAGCTTTAAAGACAAGTTGCTCTTGTTTCTGCAGAGTGAGGGGAAGGAGTGGTCTGATGAGTCCTCCAGCGAGGGCTGAGTGTTCTGAGCTGGTAGTGGCCCTTAATTCGTTGGGAAGGTGGTATGTGCTTTCACGTTGACCGAGGGCCCAGTGCGTGAGTGGCGGATGAGTCCAAGATGAGCTCCAACTTGTACACATTTGACTGTTTAATTCGAATGGGCCTCTTTCTTTTTGTTATTCTTTACTAAACTTTTAGTTAAGATTCACAAGTATAATTCCTTTAATCGTATGCAGTGTACTGTCTGTTATTTCGAGGTATTCATTTGTAACAGGGTAGCGAATTACACAGCATCCACACAAACAGGGTTGGCGAGAGCTCGTGCCTCAGTCTCACACATTTGGTGGGGCTGGAGAGCTGAGGAAACTAGAATGTTAAATGTTATCTCAAAGAGTTAATAATATCATAAAATAGGATGTGAACGGAGTGGATGGTTGTAATTAGATCTGGCAAGTTGACAATCAGATTTTAAAATTTAAGCATTTAAAGATTAATGAAATTTAAAAATGAGCTTAATTTGTCACATGTACATCGAAATATCGAAACACTCAGTAAAGTGTATTATTTGTGTTAACAGCCAACTCAGTCTGAAGATGTGCTGGGGACAGCCCACAAGTGTTTCCATGTTTCCGACACCAACAAAGCACGCCGACAACTTACTAACCCTAAACCATACATCTTTAGAATGCGAGAGGAAACTTGTGCGCGTGAAGAAATCCAATGTGGTCTTGGGGAGAAGACTCATATTCCTTACAGCAAGTGGCAGGAATTGAAATCTGATCTTCTGACTGCTACAGCAGTAAAGTATTATATTAATTGCTACACTACCGTGTCACCCTGTCAATCACTTGCACTTGTCAATCCCCTACACTTGCTTGGTTAAAGGAACACTGACAAATAATAGGAAAATGCATTAAAACAGAAATGATAACTTCACATGTAAAGGCAGAAAAGTGAGAGAATTTCTTAGCTAATTCTCCTTCCTGGAAAATTGTACACTATTATGTTCATACTATTAAACATTCTAACTTGTATGGACTGCACTTTACTGTTCAATAGCAGTGTCCTTCACCATATTCCATCCAGGAATACTAAAAGGAATTAGTAACTTCATGAAATTCAAATTGAAAGGCAAATAAAAGTCTTGGGTATGATAATGCAATAGTTCTGGGGAAAATATTTGGAACTAGTTCAAAAGACAAGTTGAAACTTGTTCGGTTATCGAGGCCAGATTTCTTTTCCAATTTTGCCAAAGAAGAAGAATGTTTAAAAATTGATTGAAAAAATATACAGCAGAGAATTAGATCATTTGACTAAATCACTCCATCCTGGTGGCATACTTCTCAGTTTTCTCACATTCTTCCTCATCTAACTCAATAACCATAACATATTTTTCCTTTCTGACAAATGCCAATCTAGTTTCCCTTTAAGTACATCCATATCCACCACAATAGCTGTCCCAAATAGCTCCGAATTTGTTGTTTAAATATTTGCTGGCTTGAGCTATCTTTGAATTCTCTATTTAACTTCCTGACTACTCCTTTTAACCTTGACATTGGTTGGGAGTAAAGATCTTGACCTAGTTCTGTAAAGGGTTATGAGATTTTTGAGAGGAAACGTGGGACAGCAATTCCTCAAGTCGTTGTGCAATGGAATTTGTGCGAAAGCATTGACCTGGTTGAGGATAGCAAGAAGTGCAACAGGATTGGGAACCCGTCAACAGGAGTTTATTTAATTGACTCTAAATCTATACATATACACTGCTGAGTTGGAGGGCCTTGTACGAGAAAGGAGATATGGGATCCAAGTGAATAGTGTTCTGTGATCATGTTGAATGACCGGGAGATCTGCAGCATAAAGAACAACTTTGAAATTCAATTTGGAAAGAATGAATTCAGTACAAATCAGGTACCAAAAGAAAAGTGAAGAGAAGGAAAGGATGATTGGGTTATGAAGGAAAGGACCATGCTTTGTGGGGACGATATTGCATCTGGAGTGTCCAGTAACTGGAATTCTAATTCTCAGTCCTCTACAAAGCATCAAAGGGGATGTTATATAGGCAGTAACATCATCCCATGTGCCCCTGACATGGAGTCACCTCAGGGTCCAAGAATGACCAACCACAGTAAGTCCTCAATTGAATTAGCTAAGTTATGCATAACTGGGCAAGGTTGTTAACGTGGCTCTTCAAAAAATGTTATTATTCTTTCAAAGTGGGGTATCTGAATTCAGGAATGCAGGTCACCCATTCTTTTCTTTGTCTACTAAAATGCTTGGAATTATTTCGAAGTAAGCTTACTATTGTGAGAATGGTGGGACAGGTTTGAGGAGCCAATGGACTACTCCTGCCTTGATTTACTTCTATGCGAGGGAACTTGAATTCATAGCACAGTTGCTGAGTCACAATGTGCTAAATATTCCACGTACTGTTGTAGATGGACATTAGACTCCCTGTTTTATATTGGGGGTATGGTATGTTACTGGGCAATTAGCTCCCATTTTGACCACTTAGAACTATAAGTTTATGACCCTAGAGCATGAGTTCAAATCCTGGAGATTTTAAGTTTAGTTAGTTAAATGACTTGAGAACAAAAAAAAATGTTGGTGTTAGTGAGATTATCATGAACATAGAATTTAGAACAGTATAAGCACTGTGCAGGCTCTTTGGCCCACAATGGTGTACTGACCTTTTAACCTACACCACTAATTACAGATCTCCAGGCAGAATATTCTCCATTTACTATCACCCTCTGCTATCTGTAGACTTGTCAATTCTGAATCCATACAGCCAAGTTTCTTGCGATCCCACACCTTCTGACTTTCTGAGTGAGCCTACAATGGGGAATCTTGTCAAGCACCTTACTGAAATCCATATAGACTAGATCCACCGCCATTCATCAATTTGTTTTGTCACTGCCTCAAGAAGGTCAATCTGGGTCAATAACGCATGACCTGCCCCTCACAAAGTCATGCTGACTATCCCTAATCAGAAACAAAGCCAATGGAATCCCATAAAAATCCATTTGATTTATTCACGTACTGCTGCAGGTCACCATTGTGCCAAATTGGGCTTATATTGTGGCAGCAATGTGGTTGATTCTAAATGGCCGATCAAGTACCATAATTGTACCAAATCATTATATTTGGTTTCAGGAGGCTAACCAACACCTGCTCAGAGCAAATATTAGTGGCTATTGAATGTCTCTATTTCTGATAACAGTGTCTTGAGAATAATCTACATAAAGTAAACATTGCAACCATTTTTTCCCCAATAAGACAGAAAATCTGCCTTCCATTTTATAATTAACATAGTAAAGGATCGAATGTAATGTGGTTCACACACATTACCTCAGAGTTCCAGCACAAGTGTTTGAAGGTACGACATTTGTTACTGATAAAAAAAAACCTTTATTTAGAAAATCTTTTCCAGGTGGTTGGTGCTCGCAAAGCATGATCACAGTGGTACAATTGTGGAATTGGTACCTCAGCGCTCCAGCGGCCCAGGTTCAATCCTTACCTCCCGTGCCATCTGTGTGGAATTTGTAGGTTCTCCCTGTGACTGTATTTCCTCCAGGTGCCCTGGTTTCCGCTCACATCCCAAAGACATGTGTATCAGAGGGTTAAGTTACTCCTGGTGTCTACATGAGCAGTACAGAATCTGATCTGAGGGAAGTTGTTGTAGGATTGATGCAAGTTGGTGCTAGATGGTTGATGCAAATTTGGTACACCAAAGAGCTTAGTTCTGTGCTGTATATCAATGACACATTCCTCCAGAACTTTTCTCAATGTATTCTCATTTTCTTTGATATCTTTCCCTATGTTCAACTAACTCCCCCACCCTCTTTCTCTATTTCCCACTCTGACCTTTTACCTCTCCTCACATGCCTATTACTTCCCCTGGTGCCTCTCCTCCTTCCCTTTCTTCTATATTCCACTCTCCTCTCAGATCCCTTCATCTTCAATGTTTGACCTTTCCCACCCACCTGGCTTCACCTATCACCATTCAGCTACCCTCTTTCCCTTCCCCCCACCTTTTCATTCTGACATCTTCCTTCTTCCTTCTCAGTGCTGTCTAATCATTTCCATAGGTATTGCCTGACCTGCTAAGTTCCTTCAGCATTTTGTGTGTGCTGCTCTAGATTTCCAGCATCTGCAGAGTTTCTCCTGTTTATACTAAACTGTCAACCCCTTTTGTTATTTAATCTCTCATGCTTTCCAATTTATCACGGGTCATCTTTTTTTTTTGTCCTTCCTCTGTATCCTATTTTACCTTGAACATTTCCTGGTTTTGATATAACATCATTATCTTGAAAGTTTCACTCATTTTCTATCAGTGCTGTCTGTCTTAATGTTTTATTTCAGGTTTCCAGCATCTGCAGCACTTGCATTTTGAAAGAAAGCAGTAAATTGTCTTGATAGTTTGCCAGGGGTTACAAATTGCAGCTTGTAACACGACCTTGATAATGTGCACTTTATTGCATGAAACCTCTGCTTGCTGCTTTTCAATAAAGCCATTAATTGAATTAACATGAACAGATCACTGAAAAGGTGAGCAGAAGAATTTTGTAGCTATAATGATATAACCATTCCCCAAATTTCTAAACATATCACTTTGTGATATCTCTCATCTTTTTGTTCCATTTTGCAACTGAGAGAGAAAAAAACAAAATGGCAGCATCTTGAAGTCTGACCGTTCATTATCTTATTTATTATTCAGTCAACAGGCATATTTGACTATTATTGATATCTTTGACTACTTTGATTATTATAATTATTTGATTGAGATAGTCTTTTTTTATGCAACAGATAAATTCCTAATAACAAAGACAGAAACAGTAACAAAGCACATGCAAATCTGCCCATTTATTTCAACCTGTTGTGTTGATGGTAATTTTATCAATGGATAGTAAGTGAACCTCCAAATATCCGGACCTGCCTCTCGGTTTTTTTGCACTACCTTACTTTCCATTTTTCTATTTTCTACTTATGATTTATATTTAAATTTTTAATATTTACTCATTTTTAATATTTTTAATACTTAATATTTATAATCCAGGGAGCGGAAAGCGCAGAATCAAATATCGCTGTGATGATTGTATGTTCTGGTATTAATTGTTTGGCGACAATAAAGTATAAAGTATAAACCTTTAGGTAGCACCTTTCATTAGCTTCAGACAAGTTAATTGGAACATTATTGTAAAATGGAACATAAATGGATATTACTGCCAACAAGTTCATCCATTGTAATTGGTGCTAACTATGGTTGTTAGTGAGTTGCATTCAATAGTAGAATTAGTGTACTGCAATATATTTTTAATATCATTACATGGAAATTCATAGCAACACCCGTGCACCCCAGTGTTTAAAATTACCAAAGCATTGTCACATACAGTAACATCAGTGCATTATAAACTGTGTAGCATTAATTCATTGTAATATACAGTACAGGATTATAACATACAGTAGTGACAATGCATTGTAATACAGAGTAGAATCATGCATTGACACATATTCAATACGTGTGTACTTGAATATATATGTGTACAGTATTTTAAAACAGTGATATCAGTCCATTATATCAGTACATTGTAATATATGTTCCTACCAAGGTTTGTAAATTATAGTCGAAGTAGTGAGTTATAATGTAAAGAAGCATCAGTGTGTTGCTTTATTTTGTGGCATTAGTGCATTAAAAATAGAGTAGGATTAGTGTACTGTAATGAATGGTAAATGCCGGCGACCAGGAACACAGAGGTATGCCTCCACCCTCAGGGAGCTAGAGCATTTTTTGGTATGCAGCTGGAGAAAGAGACTGAGAAGAAGACTGGGTGTGCAGCTAGGCTCAGGAGCTGCAGACTGAAGTGTAAGCATCAAGGTAAGTAAAGCAGGCAGTAGGAAATGGTTTCTGTGCGCGATCCCACTCTTGTGTGTGTACACATAGCATTCAGGTGCACACGTAGCTGATGGCACCTGTGCATGTTCTCTCCTACATGTGGGCATTAATAACCATAGAACAGTGTACAGTCTCCAGCAGCCTAAGTGGCTTTGCCGGTGGATCTACACTTTGTGCAAAAGTTCATGTTGCTGAAGTGCTGTGGATATCTCATGTAAGGAAAGTATACCCATCTTCCACTCCATTACATAATGGAAGGCCGAGATAGAGTGGATGTGGAGAGAATGTTTCCTGTCATGGGGGTCTACTGTCCTCGCTGTGTATATACAAAGCTATGCAACAATTTAAACCCTTCTTAAAAATCACCTGAATCAGAACTTACTTCAGGATTTTTAATGAGGCTGTACTGTGAAACTGCAGAAAGTTAAGTAAAATATGTATTAAATCCAATACAGTATTTTATTGTGGGGTACCGCAAGGTTCAGTGCTGGAACTCCAGTTGTTTACAATATATATTAATGACTTAGACGAGGGAATTAAATGCAGCATCTCCAAGTTTGCGGATGACACGAAGCTGGGCAGCGGTGTTAGCTGTGAGGAGGATGCTAGGAGGATGCAGGGTGACTTGGATAGGTTAGGTGAGTGGGAAAATTCATGGCAGATGCAATTTAATGTGGATAAATGTGACGTTTTCCACTTTGGTGGCAAGAACAGGAAAACAGATTATTATCTGAAAGCTGGCCGATTAGGAAAAGGGGAGGTGCAACGAGACCTGGGTGTCAATGTACACCAGTCATTGAAAGTGGGCATGCAGGTACAGCAGGCGGTGAAAAAGGTGAACGGTATGCTGGCATTCATAGCAAGAGAATTCGAGTACAGGAGCATGGAGGTTCTACTGCAGTTGTACAAGGCCTTGGTGAGACCACACCAGGAGTATTGTGTGCAGTTTTGGTCCCCTAATCTGAGGAAAGACATTCTTGCCATTGAGGGACTACAAAGAAGGTTCACCAGATTGATTCCTGGGATGGCGGGACTTTCATATGAAGAAAGACTGGATCGATTAGGCTTACACTCGCTGGAGTTTAGAAGATTGAGGGGGGATCTTATTGAAACGTATAAAATTCTAAGGGGATTGGACAGGCTAGATGCAAGAAGATTGTTCCCGATGTTGGGGAAGTCCAGAATGAGGGGTTACGGTTTAAGGATAAAGGGGAAGCCTTTTAGGACCGAGATGAAGAAAAACTTCTTCATACAGAGAGTGGTGAATCTGTGGAATTCTCTGCCACAGGAAACAGTTGAGGCCAGTTCATTGACTATATTTATGAGGGAGTTAGATATGGCCCTTGTGGCTAAAGGGATCAGGGGGTATGGAGGGAAGGCAGGTACAGGGTTCTGAATGGCAGTGCAGGCTTGAAGGGCCGAATGGCCTACTCCTGCACCTATTTCCTATGTTTCTATGTTTCTATGTATTGTCATGCACCTGAATATACTGATACTACAAGGGCAAATAAAAAGAGGATGGAGATGGCTGTCTTTCCACCTTGTGCTTCAAATCAAATTAAAATTAACCCATGCAAGAAATGATATAAAAAACAGCTTACATACAGGAAGTGACGTTCATACAAAATAAACTGTGCATCTCGAGGTCAGAACATTCCCCCGCCTGGGATCCATAGGATGTCAGACTTAACTACTGAAACTAAAATTCAAATGATCATTTCACAAAATCTTTGGCAAAGGAAGGAATGTCTCGGAGGCTGGCCTTAAAAGTAGTCTTACAACACCATCTTTAACTATTTTCGCTTCGAGTTTTCTGATTTTCCCGTCTTCACTAGGGAAAGTTTGTGTGACTGACTTTAAAAGCCAATCATACCTCTTGGTTTGGTTGACTTTCAGTAAGATCACATCACCTGCTTTTCAATTTGACCTCTCAGTTCTCCACTTTCTCTGACTCTCTTCAGCACCTTAACCAAAATGTTTTGGCCAAACTCGGGACCTGCCTCCATCGCTGGTTGTATAGGTCAGCATTGCTAAAGTGACCTGGCGGAACAGGAGGAGAGGCAAACTTTTGTATTAGAAGCATAGTGGGGGTCAAAATAGGAGGCTCATCTGGATCTTTAGAGACTGCGTAAGTGGACTGGAGTTTACAACAGTTGTGACCTCAGCCATGAAGTTTATCGAGATGTCACATGTGAGCTTTAAAGATCCAATTTTAAGGAACATTGCATTAAGGATTTGACACGTGATGCCAATCATCCTTTCCCTAGAACAGCCCATAAATTAAGTGTATGGGGGTTGAAATCCATGTACAACCTTGATCAGGGAGGTAGTTATTCACACGGTTGTTGTTACAGCCTTGGACATCAACTTGAAGCTCTCTGCAGGCACCGGTGAAATTGGTACGATAGTCGGACCTTAACACTTCACCAGTCCCCCGACGTGAAGAAGCTTGAAGGGTATTGATAAAACTAGATGAGTCCATTGATTCAATCACTTTGATGTGAATAGCACATGTAAAAATGATGGCCTAACATGTACAATCTGCATTATCTCTGCATACTTTCCTTGCAGTGGTAGACTACGGGCCAAACATGTCCGAGCCCACATGTGTGCCACAAAGGTAGATCTTCTCAGTTTTTTGCCTCATGCACAATCTATCAACTTCAGTCTATCAGAGCAGCAAGGTGAAATTCAACATTGCAGGTACCTACAAAGAGACAATTAACTCTCCACCAAGAAGCAAAGAACTGGATAAATAAAGAATAACCAGTAGTTTGAGAAGCCAATTGACTGCAAACATCAAGTGTTTCTGGATTGGAAACTACATCTCCCCCTCCAGAGAATGATGAAAAGACAGCTCTACAGGTACCCGAACACAGTGTTCTAGCAGTAAGCCCCAGACTTAAAGAACAGATGATGGATGGATGGAGTGCAGGAGACTTAACAGCTTGCTCTGAGCTAGGACACTATGAAAGCCAGATAGGGCTTAGACAAGCAAAGCCGCACTTACTGAATGCCAATACTGCAGGTGATTTTATCAGGAACAGTGAGCATTCAATGTTTTCTGGTAAGAGCATCTTGAAGAAGAATTTATTAGGAGGACACAAAGATATACCGTGTGTTTGAAATTTACAGTTGTGAATAAATAGTGAAGAGATTCAATATCCCAATTAACTCTGAGGAATTCTTGGCCAAAAATGCTTAAAGCTGAGATGGAACATTAGGTCAATACAACCATGAGCATTCAGATGCTATTGTCCAGTAGTAGTTACATCCACAATGATCAAGTGTCTTGAGAGTTGATGATGAAACATAGCAACACCTGCCTGAGAAGCAACTTGGATCCGCTCCAGTTTGGTTAGCGGCAACACGACCACAGCAAACACCATCTCACTGGCTCTTCACTCAATGCTGGAACATCTGGACCGCAAAGATACATACATCAGGATGTTCCTTATTGACTGCAACTTGGCATTCAATACCATCATCCCCTGAAAACTAATCAATGAGCTTTAAGACCTTCGCCTCAAAACCTCCTTGCACAATTGGATCCTTGATTTCGTTACTTGCAGACCCCAGACAGTTTGGATTGGCAACAACATCTCCTCCACAATCTCCACTAGAACAGGTGCACCACAGACTGTGTTCTTAGCCCCTGTTCTCACTCACTTTACATGACTGTGTGGCTAAGTGCAGCTCCAAAGCCATATTTAAGTTTGCTGATGAAACCACTGCTGCAGGTAGAATCAAAGGTGGTGAAGAATCAGCATGTAGGAGGAAGATTGAAAACCTAGGTGAGTAGTGCCACAGCAATCTCTTACTCAATGTCTGCAAGACCAAGGAGCTGGTTATTGACTTCAGGGGGAGGAAAGCAGAGGTCCATGAGCCAGTCCTTACTGGAGGATCAGAGGTGGAGAGGGTCAGCAACTTTAAATTCCTCGGTGTTATTGTTTCAGAGGACCTGTCCTGGGCCCAGCACATGAGTGCAATTACGGAAAAGTACAGCAGCATCTCTTCCTTCATTTGAGTTTCTGAATATTTGGCATGACATCTAAAACTTTGACAAACTTCTATAGATATGTTGAGGAGGGTATTATGCTTGGCTGCATCACAGCCTAGTATGGAAACACCAATGCCCTTGAATAGAAAATCCTACAAAATGTAGTGAATATGGCCCAGTCCATCATGGGTAAACCCCTCCCCACCATTGAGCATATTTACATGGAGCATTGTTGCAGGAAAGCAGCATCTATTATCAGGGACCCCCCCCCCCCCCACCCAGACCATGCTTTTGTCTATCAGGGAGAAGGTACAGGAGGTTCAGCACCTTCTCCAGTTTCAGGAACAATTACTACTCCTCAACTATCAGGCTTTTAAGCCAAAAGGAATAACTTTATTCAACTTCACTTGCCCCATCACTGATATGCTCCCACAACCTACGAACTCACTTGCAAGGACTCTTTATCTCATGTTCTCAAGAATTATTGCTTATTTATTTATTATTATTCTTTTTGTATTTGCACAGTTTGTTGTCTTTTGCACACTTGTTGAATGCCAAAGTTGGGTGGTCTTTCATTGATTCTATTTTGTTTGCTATTCTATTTTGGATTTATTGAGTATGCCCACAAGAAAATGAATCTCAGGGTTGTATATGGCGATGCACTGTATTTGTACTTTGGTAATAAATTGAACTTTGAACTTTGAAGCCCGGTGTAAGTAGTGGAAGGAGAATGCCACCTTAAAAACTATCCCCCTGTCGGGCACTTCCTGTGGCCACATCTGTCGAAAAGTCTGCACTCCCACACAGGCAGTTCAGCACCCACAGATCTGCAGCAGAACAAATCATTCACAAGTGAGTACCTAAGGAGAAGAAAGTAGAACAGCGCATTACATCATACAGTACATCAGTGCATTAAAAGACAGAGTCGGATCAGTGGGTTGCAGTCAGCTTCTCGATTACAAGTCCATTGAAGTCAATATGACTGATATGACTCATTAAGAGGAGATTTGAAGCAGTTGACAATATACAGTCTGTCCAGTGCCAGGGTCTGGTAATGAGGTTCTTAGCAATGGGCGCTTGGGTCATTTCTTCTCAGACAATTTCAGTACATGACTGGCACTTAATTTTTGTTGGAACAGTTCAAGTTCAAGTTCAGTTTATTTCCATTCAACCATACACATGTATACCACTAAACAAAGCAATGTTCCTCCAGACCAAGATGCACAGCACAGTACATATAATGGACACACATAACACATAAAATAATTAGATTAGATTAGATTAGGTTAGATTCAATTTTATTGTCATTGTGCCGAGTACAGATACAAAGCCAATGAAATGTATTTAGCATCTGACCAGAAATGCAAAGAATAGTGTTATTTACAAAATAACTGTGAATAAAAAAAGTTCTACAGCACACAAATATAAAAGTACTGAGACAGTACAATACAGATGCAATACTGCTTAGCGCTGTGATGAAAGGTTCAGCAGTGTCACAGCCTCAGGGAAGAAGCTGTTCCTGAGCCTACTGGTGCAGGAGCGGAGGCTCTTGTAGCGCCTACTGGATGGGAGGAGAGTAAAAAGTCCATGGTTAGGGTGAGATGCATCCCTGATGATGCTTTTCGCCCTGCCTAGGCAGCGTTTATGGTAGATGTTCTTAATGGTGGGCAATTGGGTGCCAATAATTCGCTGGGCAGTTTTCACCACACGCTGGAGTGCTTTGCGGTCCAATACGGACAATTGCCATACCACACTGAGATGCAGTTGGTGAGTATGCTCTCAATGGTACAGCAGTAAAATATTACTACAAATAAATTAGTGTTATAAATCAGAATACTTATTTGATTGTTTTTGAGCAAATTATAAACCTTCACACCTGATTGTCCTGTGGTGCATATAAATGACTAGGCTGTTAAATGGATGCTATATAGTACATAGAGTCTGCCAAGGATAAATCTTTCAGTAATTGAGGCAAGACAAGTTATCAGTTGAACTCTCACCATTATGCGATGATGAAGACCTGCTAGTGGAATTAACTGGAAAAGGAATAATTTGTATTGTGAAAGACATAAACATTATTTTTATGCTTATAGTGAAATGCAAGTTAATTGCTTGGAATTAACGTTTAGAGGAATGATTGGGACTCCACTTGCTTATCTATTGAAATACTGATAGGAACGTTTTAACTTAAGTGGACAAGAATAGATTTTTCTTCTCCCTTTGGGAACATTTTCTGTTGTTAGATCAATTCCGAGGATAGTCAATTTTATTATGAAATGCATCATTAGGTTCAACATTCTGTGCTATTATTTAAGTTCAATACATTTCTAGAAAAATTGTATTTACAAAGTAAAAGTATTGAAGATAAAACTAATGAATATAAGAAAAAAATGTTTTCAAAATGCTTCTTCGAGTAATCTGTTTCAAGTAAGATAATGGAAGCTTCTAAGTACAATTTGCACAAGTGTATTTTAAACAAGTTGATAAACGTACTTAATTATGAACTGCCTTGATAAAGTAGAGGGAGGTGATTGCTGTTGATACAGAGGTGAAGAAATTGGTGATATGGGGTAAAGATGATTAGCAAGAGATTCAGAACAACCATCTGGAACAAGAAATGTGTTTTACACAGTGAGTTTTCCGTGCTCTGCGACTCTTTGACTGATTAGGGTCTGAAGTGCATTGCCAGGTGGAGGCAAGCTGATTTGTAAAAATTTTAGAAAGACCTGTACATGTACACTCAGTGGCCATTTTATTAGGTACATCTAATCTTTATTGCAAATATCTAATCAGCCAATCACATGGCAGCAACTTAAATATCAAAACGGGGAAAGAATGTGATCTAAGTGACTTTGACCATGGAATGATTGCTGACAGGCTGGTTTGAGCATCTCAGACGGGCAGATGGGGTGGATTAAGTATCTTGGAGGCTGCTGATCTCCTGGGATTTTTATGCACAACAGTCTCGAGAGTTTACAGAGAATAGTGAGAAAAACAAAACAAGCAACTCCAGTAAGTGGAAAGTAAGGTGAAAATGCCTTGTAATGAGAGAGGTCAGAGGAGAATGGCCAGACTGGTTCAAGCTGACAGGAAGGCAACAATAACTCAAATAACTAAGTGTTGCAAGAAGGGTTTGCAGAAGAGCATCTCTGAAGGCTTAGCATATTGAACCTTGAAGTATAAGGCTAGGGCAGCAGAGGACCAAAAACATACACTAAGTGGCCACTTCATTAGGTATAGGAGGTATCTAATAAAGTCTCCACTTAGTGTATATCTGAAAAAGAATTTTCAGGACTTTGGGGAGGGAACAAGTGAGTAGGACTATTTGGAATGCTTATTTGTCAAATCAATGCAGACTTGAGAGGCCAGGAGTCTTTCTAAGCTCTAACTGTTCTGTGATTGAACAATACAACTTCCACATGTGCAATCACTGGTGTTCTAAAGTTCAGAGTCCTCCCTGCTAACTTAACTGGTTTGAATAAAGGATAACTTCTTTCACTGATTATTCACAATTTGCAAACTTCAAAAATGCATCTTACTTTTATACTGGTTATAATTTTATTAAAATGGTTTTAATTGCTGCAGGTGGGTGGATGTTCTCCCAGGTGTTAGGATGGTGTCCGCAGAAAATTAACCGGTAATGTAGCAAAAACCTGAAATCCGCTTCTTAAATAATTAAGCACTCATATTTGCATCTTTTGGAGGAAGTTGTCACTTTGAATTCTGCTAGTGTTCCAGAATTAAGGACTATTCAGACAGGAGCATGTTAATATTTTTTAAATCTATAAAATAATAGTTTCTGCTTTACTTTAACTTCTTTGCAAATCTGACTTAATTTCATTAAAAGCATTGCAAAACAGAGATTTTGCTTCCTGAATACTTTTGGGTGTATCTTATGGATTTTGGGCAGCTGATCATGAAACACCATTAAATTTCCCTATCATGCATCATTTGTTTGAAATCACCTATATTTGTTATTTCAATTAATAATTTAAGGCAATTAAAATTATGCCCACAATGTAAGCTGAAAGTGTTTCTACCTTTCCAGGTTTTCCATGCTTAGGCAGGGTAGATGCTGCATGGCAGGACAGGTTTTAGAAAGGCAAAAAAATTCTGTGAAGGATCTCGATATTTGAGACAGATGCTTCCCAGAATAACTGATGCCAAGATTAAAGAAGGCAATTTTGTCAGTCCACAAATTAAACAGGTCATCAATGACAGGCAATTTGACGACCTTCTAGCGAGACCGTAGAAAATCACATGGAAGGTATTCAAGGATGTTGTTGACCAAACTACATGCAGCTGGTTCACAATATGCTTCAAGTACACAAAACCATGAAGTGCAACATGTCACTTCATAAGATTTATTTTCTGCATTCCCATTCAGACAGTTTCCCTGCAAATCTTGGTCTTGTCAGTGATGAGCATGGAGAAATGGTATCAGGGCAACTGGAATCCATCAGTACTGGCTGATTACTGTTGGACACTTAAGCAAGAAGCCTCAGACACTGAGTACAATTAGATTCAGGTTTAGCATCACTGGCATATGTTGTGAAATTTTGTTAACTTTGAGGCTGCAGTACAATGCAATGTGTAATAATAGAGGAAAAAACCTGTGAATTACGGTATGAATATATATATATATATATATATATAAAATAGTTAAATTAAATTAGTAGTGAAAAATGAAAATCATCAGCAAAACCTTTTAGCTTATTTGAACGATGCAAAGCGTCAGTACTGTTACACAAATAAACACATTATATTCAATAAAAGTTAATTTCTTGTTTCTCCAAATCCCTACGTGATGCAATTAGTCTGAAATAACATTTGTATTCAGCTTCAAGTGGTCTACCATAACCACAAAAGGAAGCAACACGTTCAGAAAATAAATTGTTGTCCACTGTAGTTAGCATTTTATATTAGCTGATTTAGCAGATTTTTTGTTTACGAATTGACTTCAACTTGATATGATTCAATCTGATAGTAAACAATGGTATGCTGAAAAAGTAAAATAGGAACACACTTGGCAGTTTGCACTTGCTTTCCCTCTAACCTGTCCACCCATGACCATCTCCAGCATTGAGAATCTCTTGTTAAAGCAAATATTAGTCCACATTTGCCATAATTGTATGATGTGTACATCAGTGCTGTTTGGAGAAGCTGTGCGAACAATGAGTTGATATCGGTGATAATGGAGCCTTTTGATGTTATTCCTTTATGGGCATGAAATTTGTTGAAATTATTTAAGTAGGTCAAAAATGAAAAGAAAGATAAAGAGGTCGCTCAGGAGTTGAAGCAGTCAATCACTCGACTTCCTTTCAGAAGGTCATGGGTTCATGTACTATGGCTGCCTGTTATTTGAGCTTACTTGTCTAAGCTGACTGGATAGGTTCCAGCAATGCTGAGCCAGAGACCTGTTTCTGTAGAATTTCTCAAGATTGTAGAAAGTGCTTGAGTAAACGATACATCACATTTTTTTTTGTACATAATTCACATATCTATGAAACAGATTTGGATTTTGACTTCAGCAATTGCTTTTTAGCGTGTAATAACTGAAATACTTTGAACTATTTCCATGAACATTTTACTAGTCGAATGGTTTCCATTGACCTTATTGGTTGTTTGTTCATGACTCCTTTGCTCAGATATTTATCGATGTTGTCTAATAAATTGTAAAATTACAATTTGTTTAGTATTTGCTCAAGATGAAGATATGTATGTAAGTCCAGAAATGGTAAAAACTTGTGAATGAAAATCTGAACAATTTGCTGGTGGATTTTTTTCTCTATCAAAATGATATGACTGAACTCTTGTCATTTATAATTTCATTGTAATCATAGCAGCAGAATGAAGGGGCTGGAAAACCAATAACTTTTACTGATTTTTTTTATATAGTTGGACACAATGCAAATATTGGCACTTTTCAACTGTTTTTAACTCTCTAAAAGTCTTTTCAAAGAAGCTAATACCTGCCAAATATGAACTTTATCTAGCTGAAATTCTGACAAGTTGTATGGTGTAAATATGTGACATGTAACCTGAAAGGAACAAAATGGGAATTTTTCTGTGCTTGTCTACAAGGCATGGATGAAATAGATTTTGGCCACAGAATGATGTATTCTGAATTTAAGAACAATGCAATGTCCGTTATTATTATTTCTCTGACACCCATATCTTCTCTCAAGCATGCCAAGAGACACTGACTGTCAAAGAATCTACCCTATTTTACCATATTTTACTGTAAAATAATTCATCCCGTTATCAAACAAAAATAAAGACACAGACCTTGGTATACAGTTAACCCTTTAATATGTAACCACGGAGAGTGGTTGCCTTATGACTTCGCCAATGTCAGGTTACATCTTAAATTTATACAGTGTATTTTGGGTAATAACCAACAGTAGAACAGACTTAGTCCATGATTTCAGGCAGCTCTTGTTAGGTATCAGCCAGTTCACAAATGTTACCGTGCAATACACAAAATTAGAACTGCATGTCTACAGTCCGTTCCTCTATTAGCTAGCCGTCTCGGACAAAGGTTAACAGTACCTCATTACCGGCCTCATCTACTGCTCACTATTGTTAGCTAGCACAAGCAAGGTAGCGTCAGCGTCTTACCCTGTCATCCTGCTATATCAAACCTTGAGCTATACTTAGCTAGTCAAGCCTGACAACAAAATTTAATTTTATTCCACATTGACCCAACCCTTTTTGCTCTTTGGATGCAGCATTATTTTTTACTTCCTTAGTTCATGAATCATGAATACTGTATTTTCTTTTCAAAATAGATATTATTGGTATTTGCTTGTACCAAAATCCATGAAAATTAGTTTATAAAATGTCAACCAATGTCATTTGGTAGTTTTTATATATATATTTATTGCAAGTGTTACAGACACATCTACTATTACTCTACTGAATCAACCGCTTTGGCCTATATTGACTAACAGTCCCATTTAACCTTGCTGGTATTTGGCCTATCTCTCATTAAACATTTCCTATCCATGTACTTATCCCAAATAGTGTTATTAAAACTGGCAAATTATTTCTAGCCAACAATATCAACCAGATACTTATAAGTCTTATTCTTCCATATCTTCACCTCACATTGGGGTAGCAGTTAACACAACACTTTACAGTACCAGCGACCAGGGTTCAATTCCCACCACTGCCTGTAAGGCGTGACCGAGTGTGGGTTTCCTCTGGGTGCTCCACAGACCAAAGACAAACCAGTTGGTAGGTTAGTTAGTCATTGTAAATCGTGCTGTGATTAGGCTAGAATTAAATTGGGGGTTTGCAGAGTGGCGCGGCTGAAAAGTCCAGAAGGGTCTACTCCACACTGTTTGTCAATACATAAATAAATAAATAGGCAGAATTAAAATGATGGATGGCTGAGGACTTTTTAAGGAACTGCTAGTGACAGCAGATCAGGGCTCAGCATATTTTGAGCTCAAGCAAGGAAGGGTGTTAAATGAATGGTAACTCTTATCCATTCAAATGAGGTATCAGTTACTTTATTTGAAAATATTCAGTTATTTATGAATATCAAATATGTTTTAATTATACTTTCTTTTACTCCTTTGTGTTTGATTTTTAATACTTATTTAAATCTGAGCTGTCTTTGGATGTCTCTGTCTGTACTGAGGAATAATTAAAAAGCCTTTGCTGTTTGCAAACTGTCAAAGGCAGCCCCACTGTTCCTGTGCAGAGTATTGGTGGTGCATTGCCTGAGGCCTACTCACTGTTGGAGCCTGCTCTGCCTCAGAGGACATCTCTGGAATATACAGGCTGAGTCAGGTCTTCTGCTGACTGGTCAGCTACCCAGATCTGCTGGTCACTCAGCCTTAAGGCCTCTCTTCCAGAGTAGGCTCTTGCGAGTGTTCTTCCAGTGCAAATCCTCCTACCAGCTTACTGGCGTAGCCAAGTGTAGTATATATGGCAACCCTCACAAAATGCTGGAGGAATTCTGCAGCTCAGAGAGTATCTATGGAAATGAATAAACAGTTGATGTTTCGGGCCGAGACCCTTCTTCAGGACTGGAAAGGGAGGAGGAAGATGCCAAAATAAAAAGGTGGGGGGAGGGGAAGGAAGATAGCTAGAAGGTGATAGGTGAAGCTAGGTGTGTAGGAAAGGTTAAAGGGCTGGAGAGGAAAGTGAACCAAAGAAGAAAGGATAGGAAGTGGGGACCCAGGGGTAGGTGTTAGGCAGGTGAGAAGAGGTCAGAGGTCAGAGTGGGGAATATAAGAAGAAGGGAGGAGGAGGGAAAAACACTGGAAGGAGAATTTGATGTTCATGCCATCAGGTTGGAGGTTACGTAGACAGAATATCAGGTGTTGCTCCTCCACTCTGATAATAGGTTCATTGTGCCACAGGAAAAGATCACAGACCGACATGCCGGAATGGGAATATGAATTGGAATTAAAACGTTTGGCCACCAGGAAGTTCCACGTTTGGCAGATAGAGCAGAGGTGCTCAGCAAAGTGGTCCCCCAATTTACAACGGATCTCAACAATGTAGAGGAAGCCACATTGGGAGCACTGGACACAACAGACAACCTTAGCAGATTCGCAGTTGAAGTGTTGCCTCACCCGGAAGGGCTATCTTTGGGGCTCTGAATGGAGGTGAGGCAGGAGGTATATGGGCAGTTGTAGTACTTTGGCTGCTTGCAGGGGTAAGTGCTGGGAGGGAGATTAGTGAGGAGGGACAAATGGACAAGAGAATCCCAAAGGAGCAATCCCTGTGGAAAGCAGATGGGGGTGGGGGGGGGGAGATAAAGATATGTTTGGTAGTAGGATCTGAGGCCTCTCTGAGGCTGGTGTCACCTTCCACAATGGTTTTGATGGGCAGTGATGCCAGCCTGCTTCCTTTAAAACTCCCAGCATTGCCAGTGTGATTAAATGTTTGTGAATACCTTTGATATCCAGAGAAAACCAAAGAACTTTTAAAGCTACTAGCATTTAAAAGTTAAAAAGGTTAAAAATACCCAAATGCAATTTTTTTTTAAAATGAAAAGGACCTGTTCTTATTCTCATGCTTTGGTGCACAGATGCTTCCACTGAATTTAAACCAGGATAATCTGTCACAAGACTCAGTGAGCACATTCCTAAGTGTTGGGAAATCTGTGGAAGCTGCATTCCCTAAATGCACTCTGAGAAGAGTCCAATGTCCCAGGATCACTACTTAGCCTCGTTGAAGGAGGGCGGGGTATCTACCTTTGCTCAGGTATTACAAATTTCAACCCAACAGAAGTTTGCATTCGAGAAGGTTTGGTCCATTCATTGAATATCTGGCCCAATAAATCACTAGGCAATCAGTTTGGATTGTTCTTTCAGACAACTAGTTTGTCTGGGAAACACAGTTAAACTCATGAAGCTTGGTTAGCTTTCATATTAACCTTCATTATTGTCAAGGCTGTCAGAAATAGTTATATTGTCTCAATAAATTTCATTGAAAATGACAATTCCTTAAAATAAAGAGCCGTGGAGTTGTTTTCATTAAAAGACTTGTATTCCTTAAGCACATTTTGTTGTAATGACATCATTGATTTGCTGGTTAAAGAAAATGGTTCTTCAAAAACAATTTGGACATTAAAGCATTTACATTTTCCTATGTTGTTACTTCATGGTGTACTGGAAACATTACAACCATGAGGGAGCTGTAAAATTTCATTTATGTGAGCCCTTCAGAGATGGAAACTAAATTAACAAAACAGATTGTAAGCATGTTTCTACAAACGGAAAAAAATGTCTGAGAACATTCCAATCCTCTTCTTCAAAGGCAGTCATGGAATCCTTTACACTCTCCACCTCCGTATTTAAGTATACAAGGGCTTCATTCAACCGCTTTTCTGTAAAGAGTATTGCAGACAAATCGGCATTCTCTCAGTGCTCATAAGTTGTAATGGGCCTTGTCTTTGTGTCTAGGTTGTGTCTACTGTAGATTTGTTGTGGCCACAGCTGAATTGCAGCAGGTCCTTGGACAAGTTATTATCACCAAGAAGTGAATATGTTGTTTCTCACACAGTTTTGTGGTTTTTGCTGTAAATATAGTTACAGACTTCATTACATTGACAACGATCTATGCCCTCTTTATTACAAAGCAAGCCTCCCATTGGAAGATGCCATGTTATCACTTCGCTTTTCCTCATTGGAGCTATGCAAATCATCATTACACCTAACTAAAAACATCTAATTGATTTCCTCCTTCCTACCTTTTCTTGCCAGCGAAGGCCACTGAAAATGCTTCAACTCTTACACTGTTTTAAAAAGCTTTCAAGACTGTTTTAGATCATGGAACATAAGAGTAGTGAAGGGCCCTTCAACCCATGAATGTTTTCCTACATTCAAGTGCCTATTTAGAAGTCTTTCAAATGTCCCTCTTGTGTCAACCTCTACCACTATCGTCAGTAGTGCATTCCAGGAACCCATCACTGTCTGTGTAAAAACAGACAGAATCTTTGAAATCTTCCGTGTACTTTCCTCTACTCATCTTGAACATGAGTGCTCTGGTTTTGGCCATTGCCACCCTGGGAAACAAAGGTGCTGGCTCTGCCTATGCAACTCATAATCTTATACAACTACATCAAGTTGCTTCTCATCCTCCATCAATCCAAAGAGAAAAGGCCTTGCTCAAGCTTCTCAGTTTTTAATTGATTTTTTATTTATTGAGATGCAGCATAGAATTGGCCCTTCCGGCTCTTCAAGCTCTGCCGCTCAGCAACCCCCAATATTTAATCCTAGTCTAGTCATTGGACAATTTACAAAGACCAGTTAACCTACCAACCAGTACATCTTTGGACTGTGGGAGGAAACCAAAGCACCCGGAGGAAACCCACGTGGTCACGGGAAAAACATACAAACTCCTTAAGGCAGCAGCGGGAATTGAGCCCTGGTCACCTGTACTGTACAGTTTTGTGCTAACCGCTATGCTACCGTGTTCTTATTTCACTGAATAAATTTTCAGAAATCAGTCTGTTTTCACTGTAAGTCAGTTTCTGAATGTTTTTTAATCAGGTTTGGCATGTGCTGTGCATTTCAAATGTACCTGGAATGTTTTGGGGAAGACCTGCTTGTACATTTTGAAAATAGTATTTTACTCTCTTTTAAGAATTCCCCATCAACATCAGTGATTATTTTTACAGCCCAATGTGGTCAAAATCTGGAAATCCTCTTGACCATCCCTTGAGACAATGTTGAAAAAGACATTGTTGTCACAATCATTTTAGTCATTAATCTTGATGATGGATCTTGTCTCAAAAAGACTTCCCGATTAAACTCTACGATGAAACAGATTAGCTGGAAACCCAAAACGCTGAGGTTTTGCTGGAAAAGCATTTTTCAGAGTGACTTTAGAGATCAGACTCGGAAGAGTAAATGAAAATGATTAGTTGCTGGATGTGGTGTAACTGATAGGACCGTGATGTGACTGCATACCTGCACTTGGTTGCAATTTAGCTCTGCTTTTAGCTTGCTGCTTGTAATTTAAATCGCAGAAGTTTTTAACTTCTAGCATCAGGCTTAAAACAAGTTTTGGATAATTTTTTACCATTGGACCTAAATTGGTAGCAATTTTTCAAAAGCCACTGGCAAAGCAAGAGGGGAGACTGCTTGGAAGTTAATCCTTTCTTGACTGACCACAGCAAAACATTGGACTGAGTTACATCCGTCTTTGACACCGAAAAGGAGATGAGTGGTGAACTTACAAAGAAACACAATGGGACACAAGGGACAAAAGATGAGAACAGAAAGACCGAAGGAGGAAAACAATAACGTTTGTTGCAAGTTGGTAAATTGCTTTGTTTTCCATTCCAGTCAAAGCAGGAAACCAACTGCACCACAGCAAGCCGGCAGTTGATTCCTCCTGTTCCACTTATGTCCGTTTTTATGTATCTGATGGTGTAGAAGTAAATCTGTTGTTTTATGTGCTAAACCCGCAATGCAATAATGTATAAATGCGGTGCTCATGCGTGGGCATATTTAGCGGAAAGAGTGAATCAAAATGACCTCAGTGAAATACCTGAGGAGAGGAATAAGGTGAAAAGTATAGAATATCCCCAGAATGCCAATAAATATCCAGGTTTGAGCTTTGAGTCCTTTACATTTGAGATTTACATTTGAAGATTAAGTCTTTTCACACAATACTGCTTGTTTTGTTGTGGATTTCTTTAATTTCCTTCAGAATTCTGACAGCTCTGGTGTCTAGGATGTCCAGCTCTTGGATACCAGGGAAAACAGGCACAGTATAGTTTATAAATCCAGAAGAATCACTGGAAGGTCACCAGTGAATTTGTTCATGTTCCCTTTCCCTCTCCCTCTCTCTCACACTCGCTCCCTCTCTCCCTCGCTCTCCCTGCTCTCTCCCTCCTCTCTCCCTCACCCTCTCCTTCTCCCTCTCCCTCTCCCCCTCCCCTCTCTCCCTCACTTTCTCTTTCCCTCTCTCCCCGCTCCCCCTCTCCCTCTTCCTCTTCCTTTCTCTGTCCAAGCTCTAGAGCATCCAGACATCTGCCACTCAGTGTACAAGTATCATCAGAAACTTTGTGTGATTTTACATGAAATTTTTTAATTACTTTGGTTTTGCTGATTTCTGTGGATATTCTGTATATTCATTATGTCCTAATTAATATAGATATGGATCTTAATGTGTAACCTATGCGATAACTTATAATGAGCTTTCTAAAGTGATAGGTATTTAGGAGAATATGATCGTCTGTCTCATGTGTACATGAGAACATGTGATGTGCACATTAACACTGATGGCAGAACCTATTTGGAGACATTACTACAAAGCTGTACCACGTGAGGGAGTCACACTTTGGTTGAAACTACACAACAGAAGGGTCATTCTTAATCTGCCTCTCTCTTCCCACCAGAACAATCATTGCAGCTCTGCAGGATAAATCAAGCTCCTGGCTTTGCTGCTGCTGCTGCTGTCCAGTGAATCAAAGAAGACTATGAACAGTTAATGTGATGATCACATGTTGTCAGGGCAGCTCGTGCTGCTGCCACACTGCCTGGACCATCCAGAATCGATCCTGGCGACCCTCTGCCGGGAGAAATTTGTCTGTTCTCCTTGTGGCTATGTAGGCTTCCTGCAGATGATCCACTTTCCTCCCACATAGCAAAGATGTGCCAATAGGAACTGGCCACAGTAAATGGCCCTTAGTCGCTAAAGAATCCAAGTGGCTCTGTGAGAGTGAATAGATTACAAGGGAATAGGAAGGGAAATGGGACAGAGGAGGATGTCTGTACTGAGAGCCGCATGGACTCAATGGGCTGAACAGCCTCCCCCTGTATTATAATAGGGAAGCAAATAACTAAGTTCATAAACCTCAGGGGGTAGATGTTGTGGGTGCACCACTGTACCGACCTGATGGCTAATAAAATGCTCTATCAGTTCCTTAAATATGTCTTGCATGATAAGTATTAAAAAAAATCTGAAGTAGATTTAGATTATGAGAACACTCAGTCCTCTTTTATTGTCATTTAGAAATGCACACTTGCATTAAGAAATGATACAATGTTTCTCCGGAGCGATATCACAGAAAACAGGACAGACCAAAGTCTAACACTGACAGAACCACATAATTATAACATATAGTTACAGCAGTGCAAAGCAATACCATAATTTGATAAAGAACATACCATGGGCACAGTGAAAAAAAGTCTCAAAGTCCCGTGTCGATTGACTCCCGAGTCCCCGATAGCAGGCGGCAAAAGGCAGAAACTCCCTGCCATAAACCTCCAGACACCGTCAACTTGCCGATCCCTTGGAAGCAGCCGACCCCAGCCGACACTGAGTCCATCCGTCCGAAAACTTTGAGCTTCCGACCAGCCTCTCCGATACAGCCTCCCGGGTGTCATCCTGTGCCGATTATTATTAAAAATAATAACAATAAATTTACTTGAAACACATGCAACTGGCAAGAAGTAGATAAATACATTAAAATTAATTAAAATAAACCAAAATACACAGCTTACCAGCATTTGCCTTTTTAATCCAGATCGGTGACTCCATTGGCATGGTTCAAAATTTCAAAGTAAATTTATTATCAAAGTACATATACTACCCTGAAATTCATTTTCTTCCAGGCTCTCACAGTAGAACAAAGAAATACAATAGACTCAATTAAAAACTACATATAAATAAAGACTGACATACAACCAATTTGCAAAAGAAGACAGACAATCTGTGCAAATGCTTGCATACATAAATAAATAATACTGAGAACATCAGTTGTAAAGTTCTTGAAAGTGAGTCCATAGGTTGTGGAATCAGTTCAGTGTTGAGTGCACCTGATGGTTGAAGGGTAATAACTGTTCCTGAACCTGGTGGTGTAAAGCTCTTGTACCTCCTTCTTGATGCCAGCAAGGGTTCTGGACATGCTAGTTCTGAGAGACTTAGCTAGCATAAAGTTGGGGGTAGGACAGCATCAAAATGCATCGGAAGTTGCAGATGTTGGAAATCTGAAAAAAAAATAATGGTGCAATACTCAGCAGGTCAGGCAGCATCTGTGGAGGAACAATGTTAACTCATGTTTCAGGTCAATGACTGAGAAAAGTAATTTAACCTCCAGGCAAAATATATCGGCCACTCAACATAACACAACTGAGTTCTTCCTCGGACTCAGTGGAGCTGGAGCTCGGGTTACAATTTGACTTCCATTTGACAAACATACTGCAATGTTTAGATGAGGAACTACTGAATCCACTGACTTACTTGTGATCATTTCTTCATGCAACCATCTGTTGCAGTTCACTATGAGCAATACACCACAGTATTAAAATGCCAGACTATTTTTAGATGAGGTTAGACAGAAAATATGAGTGTTAGATGAGAGGCAGGGAATCACCACATATCCGGGCGATGCTTAGAATTAGCAGACTGTCAGTACCTTATATTCAGATTTCTAACCGAAGCCCTCTATGATGACTTGTGGCTTTTAAGCATCCTTCATCCGTTATTTCTAAAATAACATTCAATTGAATCCTGATAAGGGATTAAGAGTTGGAGTTCTCTATGCACCCATAATCTATTCAAGTTGCATTTGGCTAGATTTTATGGGGAA
Source organism: Mobula birostris (assembly GCF_030028105.1). Classification (NCBI taxonomy): domain Eukaryota; kingdom Metazoa; phylum Chordata; class Chondrichthyes; order Myliobatiformes; family Myliobatidae; genus Mobula; species Mobula birostris. Next base: position 30,773,687 of record NC_092391.1, on the reverse strand, counting down.
CTGCTGACATCATTGAGTACATTTAAATGGAGTGCTGCCATAAGAAAGCAGCATCCATCATTGAAGGCTCCACCAGCCGGGCTGCACCCTCTCATCACTACTACTACTAGGCAGGATTTACCGAAGGCTTAGGTTCCACAACACCAGGTTCAGGAACAATTATTACACTGCAGCCATCAGACTCCTGAATGGGTGTGGATAACTTCATTCAGCAGTACTCTGAACTGATTCTACGACTTACAGACTCACTTTCAAGGTCTCTTTACAACTCATGCTCTCTGTATTATTTTTCTCTGTGCATAGTTTGTCTTCCTCTGCACATTAGTTGTTTGTCACTCCTTTGCCTGTTTATGTAGTTTTTTTGTAGAATTCTGTTGTATTTCCTTTTTCCTGTAAATGCCACCAAGAAAATAAATCTCAAGGTAAAATATACATACTTTGATGATAAATTTACTTAAAACTTTGAACTATGTCTCTGCATTATCAGCATGCTCAGGATTTCTGTGCAAGCTCAAAGGAAAACAGACATCGTGGACACCACAGCAGGTTCTCTCTGATGATGCTACCACAAAGCATCTGGAGAATCATTCAAGTAACCTGCCTCTTGTTGGACTGGCATAATTAATTTTCTGTCAAACCAATAAATTTGTATACTAGTACTGTCACATGAAGCAAGGTACAGTGAAAAAAAATTGTTTTGCATATTATCGTACAGATGATTTTATCACATCAGTACATTAAGGGCAAAAATGCTGAATATAGTATTACAATTACATAGAGAGTGGAGTATAAGCAGACAATAAGGTGCAAAGACATAACAAGGTCAATATGAGGTCAAGAATCCATCTTATTTTTCTAGGGGACCATTCAATAGTCATATAGCAGCAGGATAGAAGCTGTCCTTGAGCCTGGTGGTACATGCTTTCACACTTTTACATTTTCTGCCCAATGGGAGAGGTGAGAAGAGAGAATGTCTGGTGTGATTGGTGTCTTTGACTATCGTGTCTACTTTACCAAAAGGTAGCAAGATGCAAAGACATTGTCCATTGGGAGGAGGATGGGCTTCCATGATGCGCTGAGCTGTGTCCACAATTCTTTACCGTTTCTTGCGGTCTTGGGTGGAGCAGTTGCTATACCAAGTCACGATGCTTCTGTGGTGCATCTGTACGATGTGGTGGATGCCAAAGGGGACACGCCAAATTTCTTTACCCTTGAGTTGGATGAAGGAAAACGGTTCTGATCTTTTAAGGTAGCTAATAGTATTTCAAATTTTTTTTGTACTAGTTCTGGTTATTCTATTTATTTTCACATCTTTTAGTTTATTTTTTGAAGATTTTGCAAGTGATTTTTCAATAATTTATTCTTAATAATTTCTACCAGCCACATTCATAGCACTTTGACAGCCTTCAGAGCTGACTAAGCTGAGAAGTATTAGCCAAGTATTGAAGATTTTGATGGCACCATCTGGGAAAAGAGAGAGGAGAGAGGGAAAATACGAATAAACTTTTTGAGATGGATCCAGATGTGACTTGTCTTGACTCAGCTTCACACCTTGAGCAGCTGAATAACATGACAAAAGAAGACACACATCATTGGGAGCCCCAATATATTCTAAGCATATCTATTAATCATGATATTCTGCCTATATATGAATGACCTATTATAATGGGTCATGTGTATATTTTTTGTAATTGTATTATGAAAGATATGCCAGTCAATTTTTATGTGCAAATAACCTGTTCTACTCCTTAAACCTTTGTGTAATCTATAATCTTTACAAATCTTATACCTTTTGTTAAATTTAAAGGAGATGGAGTTTGCGATACCTTTTCCATGCAAAGTTATTTGACTGGCAAGGTTAAGTGGTTTCGTCTTTGCCATTGCCATACAATAATTAGCCACCAGGAGGCATGAGAGAGCTGTAGAGAGAGATTCAAACTCTGCCTTCGTGCCTGTATCTGCTAACTCACCTGCAATTCTAGCTGAAGTCCTCAAGTCATTATGTAAATGTACCCAAAATCCAGCCCAATATTGAGGTAGAGAATGCAGAGATTTAAATACCTAATGTTATTTCTGATAAACCATTTTAATTTTAACTTATGTTATCTTGAAATGCAGGGAGAAATCATTTTGCTTCTTTTCACTTAATATGAAAATGATTTCAACATTCTTTGGCCTTGAGTCCACTCCTATGAGAACAGACATGTATCATGGCAATATCTTGCCATGTCAGGTTTACCTGAAGGAGAAATTCCATTCCTTACACATGCTGAAGAGAATATAAAAAAAATCAACAAATTATTTCCTCTGTAATATAAGCACCAATTCCAATTAAGTATTCAGCTGGCTTTGCATTAACCAGAATCTTCCATCTTTGGGATGGATGACAGAATAGTGTTAGCTCACTAAGTTACATTTGTTCCCTCTTTTCTCTCCTTCCAGTTGACATTTACTCATGAGGCATTCTGACTGTATGAATACTGATTATACCCATTTTTCATTTACAAGTCTGCTCCACTCTACACATGCTATTCAGCTGTTGCGGCACTGAGTCCAGTCTCAAATCTGTCCACACATTTGCACACATGGTCATTCTGTGGAGGGCTAACAGAGGATAACCCTGAGCAAGTTTTTCTCCTTCATCTCTGGATTGCAGGGAGAGAAATGGGCCTCCAGATTCCATCGGGTAATGCAATGCTTATGTGCACTGAGTGATAGATTTTCTGTGGAAAACTGATTGCCTAATGCGATCTTAGATTCAGTGCTTTGATCTTATAGTCTGGCAATTTTGCATCGGGATCTTCTAATGGTATGTTTTAACATTCAGAGGCACCCAGCTATACACAGAGACCAACAGGAGCCGTGACCCACACCATTCCTGACCAACCTCATTATGCTCCAAGCCAAACATCAGTATTTGGATTCTACTCAGACTGATGCCATGACCCTTTATTTCTTCCACACTTTTTCCTTCCCGCACTGTCCCTACTCCCTCACTTTTCACAATCTGCAGACCGGATCAGCATTCTACCTGATACCACAATTCACAACAGCAGAACAAATGGGGAGGAAAACCTGCTTTTGTATGTGTTTAATCATGCAAGATCCATTCTGTTGTTAACAGATTGGGACTTGTGTGGAGCCAAAATCTGTATCGACGTGTCCTTGCAAAGATATCCACCGACTCATCACAGGTCCCCTGCCTTACTTCCCTTTCCCAACACTAAAGAATTTCTGGATCAGTTTACACTGGTATCACACCTGCTTTATAATTTCTTATCCATTAACGACAGGCAACTCCCCTGTATTACAGGGTGCACAGGGCTTGTGTTCTCCCATTCTTCAAAAACAGTCCTATGTCACAATTTTCCATAGCAGAAAGATGCATCGTCCATGCATGAATCACGAAAAGCAGGCTGAAAGAAACAACTGTTACCATTAAATTATTTTTATTCCCACATTAGTCCAAGAGGACCACAACCTTGTCATAGAGTTTGGAGGCTTGCGTGCCTCAATGACTCGGAGATCTATGTTGGCTGGAGTCAGGGCTTCATGCTTTGGCTTTTGGTAGGGCCACCCATGCCAAACAGGTCAGAGGGTAGAGGCCAAACTAAGAGTGGTCCATCGGTCTTCCAGCTTTGGCGGGTTGGCTCAGAGCTAGCAACTCTGACTGGTAAAACAAAATTGCTACGGAAACAGCAATGAAGAATCCTTGTACATCTAAGTGTGATGGTATTCCTGAGAGATGGAGGACCGTCACTGCTGTCCAAAATGCCAGCAGCATAACGGGTAGTAAGTAAATATTCTCACATTAACTTCGGTGAGAGAGAATATTATTCTATTTCTTTGTTTTTTGGTCAGTGATTTATGGATTCTGTATAGATGAATTAGTGTTACCTGAACAGCTATAACACAAGGGTTTTGCCTGTACTTTGAAATATGGTCGTTACAACATGAGGGGGAGATCATATGACAGTGAGGTGCTTAGGAATTTCTTCTCACGCTGGGTGATGAATCTGTGGGGTTCTCTACCCAGGAGGGTTGTGTAGGGGTTCAGGGGAGGTAGCTGCACTTCTGAAAGATCGAAGAATTGAGAAGAAGTGTTGAGTCAACCATTAGTAACATTGAATGGTGAGCAGGTTTGAGGTGGCCAATGCTCCTATTTTCTTGTGTTTCTGTGATTGAACGGTTTGTCTTAATGACACTGGATAAAGGATAAGTGTTGTGTTGAGTGCTAGGTAGATCTGTGACAAGAGGCCTAGGCGAGGATTGGAAGGACCCAAGTGCTGGAGTATCTAAAACTAGAATCGAGGCACGATTTCGAGACTGAAGTGAGAACAGGGTTCCTGACTAAATGCTAGAGAAGCTGACGAGACTGGACAAGAATCCAAATGAGACAGAAATCCTAAATGCAATCGCAGACTGAACTGACGTTGAGCTGACGACTGAGCACCAAAACTGAGTTCCAAAACTGAGTTCAAAACTGAGCTAACAACTCTGACTGGTAAAACAAAATATGCAAATATGCAAATTTAAATATGCAAATCTTGGTGCTGAAACATGGCTGCCTATTTGCAGCAGGTGCCAGAACCTTGACAGGAATTGCGCCAGATCTCCATACTCTGGAGAATCAGAGTGTCCAAATCCCAGAGGATGGTGTGGTCCAGTCTGCTCCGTAACACGATCTCTCTCTAGTTCTTTGAAACAGTACCGTGTCCTTTTATCAACGCCATGTAAAGCAGATGATGTCTTGGTTCCTCATCAAGTTTGAAAGGTGAAAAGAATCAGTAATATGAACATCATTGCCAGCCAGGTCCAAAAATTTACCATCATTCACGGGCTATATCGGGAATCTATTGGGTGCAATGATATTACACCAGGGTGTGATGATATTACACCAAGCTGTGCATTTCAGGCACTGAACAGGGAATTTGATTCAGAGGAGAGGAGGCTTGAACATCATTACATATTAAATTGCAGGTACCCACCAATGCACAAGAGCATGATAAAGCTGGAGGTAATTAACAATTTGGCTCATGATCAGAACACTTCATTGTTTTACATTAGAACTCATGCTGTGATCTTGGCAAAACCATAGAAAGGTACAGAAAAAAAACAACAACAACACCGGTAATCTTATAACAACCAAATTCTGCAAATATTTTGTTTTATTTTCTGCCTTCACCTCATTCTTGCATACTGTTTTAAAAAATATACGATGTAGTTTGGAATTTAAAAGACAAGGGATTCAAAGATTCAAATTACATTTATTATCAAAGTATGTATACAGTATACAACCCTGAAATTCGTCTTCCCACAGACAGCCACAAAACAAAGAAACCATGGAACCAGTTCGAAGAAAAAAGCATTGAACCCCCAACGTGCAAAAAATCATGCAAACTGCAGAAAATCAAGTGAAAAACACAGAATATAAAATATCAAACTACAAAAGTAATCAAAACAGAGCAGGAATGTTCTGTTCACCACAGGTCAGAGCAACAAACACAAAATGCTGGAGGAACACAACAGGTCAGGCAGTATCTATGGAGAGGAATAAACAATCGATGTTTCAGACCAAGATCCTTCATCAGGACTTTGGAATTAAAATTTTTATGCTTTGTTGGTCAGTAATCATGGCAGTGGGCCATCCCAGGTGTGCGTTAATATTAAATGACTGCACTTTATGTCTCCTCATGTATGCTTTCCCTCCATTTAGAGAAACTGTGCTTCAATTTGTGGTTTACCAACGTTGCTTGAGTAAATACAGCAAGGATTCCATCAATGGGCCTGATCCATACTGACTTTAAAACCAACTGCTGGAGGAAGTTGTGTGTGAAGCTGAAGAAATTGACCAGTCTTGATGTAGAGCCGTCACCCAGAATGCCAAACTGCTGCCAACCTGCTGAGTTCCTCCAGCAGTTTGTTTTTTTTTTGCTTCAGTTTACATCATCTGCAGTTTCCTGCATTCCGTATTGGTCAAAGTGGAACGAGACTTCTGGGTGAAGGGAATCTCATTCTACCTTCCATTGGTATTATTATGGACTGATTCACATGCCGTGTTGGGTGTGTGTTTTTTTTTTTTGTTGCTATTAGTTTGCTAAGGCTTTAGTTCAATATTAACTGATTGAATGTGAATGTGTCTTTGCACTGAGCTCAAAATGACATTTACAGTCTGGTATTCCCTAATGTCCCTTATTTACTACATGAGAAGCTCACAGCATTTATTAGTCTGACAGAAAGGAGTTCTGAGTCAGTATTACCTGTTCTAAACATTTCCACTTCATGTATATGTTGAAATCCTGAAAGTCCAGTTGTTCAGAAATCTTGCTTGCGTGGTTCTATTTCAAGTGCTCACTTTAACCTCACCAGGAAACTAGTACTCAGACTACTGTTAAATATACCACTGCACTCTCTTTAAACAAACTGGACTGCCTTCCACACTCTCCCATTAAACCCACTGGGTCCATTGTTCCCTTAAAATTCATTGGGTTCACTGCTGCGTAACATCTAACAATGTAAATTGAAATCGTATTGGAGGAGGGGGTTGCTAACACTTAATAGTCCAGAAAAATCCACTCACCTGGCACTACAAAAGTCCTGTGGGGACAGATTATATGAGTTTTGCTGTATGTGAAATTCCCTTTGCAAGTTTACTCTTCTACTTGCTTCTGGCATCTCTTTGAGCAAAGGGATGTGCCAGATCAGAAGGACTTTTTAAGTCTGATCCTTACATCCAGTAAACCATTAACCTTGGTAAGATGATGGTGTCTAATTTACTTCCCCATGCTGTCCTCCTAGTTGATACTTCTGGTATTTTGGGAGAGGAAAAGTCAGAGTGAAAAGGAACATAAATCAGAACAGCAGGCCCATCAACTCATGGAGTTATACTGAGATAGGCTGATGGTACTAATCCCTTCAGCCTGCACAGGGTCCATATTTGTCTGTTCACTGCATATTCACATAGAGCCCCTATTGCACCTGTATCACATCTGCCTTCACCAACCCCTAGCAGTGCATTCTCTTGATAATCAGATTATTTTAATTAGTTTTTTTTAGATTTAGATTTAGATTATGAGGACACGTAGTCCTCTTTTATTGTCATTTAGTAATGCATGCATTAAGAAATGATACAATATTCCTCCAGTGTGATATCACAAAATACAGGACAGACCAAGACTGAAGAACTGACAAAAACCACATAATTATAACATATAGTTGCAACAGTGCAAGCAATACCATAACTTGATGAAGAACAGGCCACGGGCACGGTAAAAAAAGTTCAAAGTCTCTCGAAAGTCCCACATCTCACGCAGACATCTCCCTGCCATGTCCAACCACAATCTGACTCAGAGTCGTCTGAAAACTTCGAGCCTCCGACCAGCCCTCTGACACCATGCACCGAGCACCATCTCTGCCCAGCACTTCGACCCCAGCCCGGTTGCCAGCAGCAGGCAAAGCCGAGGATTTTGGGGCCTTCCCTCCGGAGATTCTCGATCACACAATAGCAGCGGCAGCGAATTGGGCATTTCAGAAGTTTCTCTGGATGTTCCTCTGTGCTTCTCACGGCTGTCTCCATCAAATCAAAATTGTGCATGGTACCTATTTAACAAATACGATATCATTTCACCGGAGAGCTGCGTCACACCGCCAACTTCTCCTCCCGCCCTAGTTTTATGCCACCATGCCTGTTACAGAACAGGTTGGCAATGCTAATTCTCCCACTAACCTTGTCCCTTTGCCTGGTTAGTCACTCCTCCTCGTTCTGTCTCTGGTCTAGTTTCCCCAGTAGTTCACACACTTTGCCCACACACTCACACACCATTTACACACCCCAACAGTAAAACAATCACTAGCTTGGCCAATCAAAACAACCCCTTCAGTTAACGTGCTTCGCTGGTTTATAACTCATAAAAATAAGGATTGCAGACACAGATGCACCAAACAGTTTCATTTATTTTTGCTCACACCATTACATCAGTTTATAGACTGCAGAATGGCCCCAAAAGGCTCGAGGGACATTTTATGGCATCTTAAGATAATGCTGGTGTTAGTGGCAGCAGGTCCACTGCACCCTACGCTGGGAGCACCACTGGTTGGGGGGGGGGCACATTATTCTTTTTTATTCATCTGAGCATGTGGACACTGATCTATGGGTTTAACTAAAGCATTTGTTGTGGAAGAAAACTCCTGTTTAAATGTTCCAATTCTACATCTGAAATAATTATTATGCTCTGGTCACGTGATTATCCCCCTCCACCCCTCCTCCGCTCAGACCAACAGTAGAATTTCCTGGTCTTTCTAGGCCAGGCGGAGGCAGGCTTAAACTCTGAGTCTGGCTTTGCTGGAGAGGTATGGATGTTGGAATGGGCAGTTGGTGAATAGTTATATTGGAAAGATAAAGACAAAGTGAGGCGTGTAGAAAGCCTCTGTAGACTTGTAAATTTTTGTACGTGCACGTTTGTTTCTCATTTGTCTACTTGTAAATTTCTCTTTCTTCCCAACTTTTCGGCAGTTTTTGCACTTTTTCCTCCTGGCACTAAATAAAGCCCCTTTGCACTAACATGCTGTTGTGGCTTACCATCTTTTTTTTTCAACTGGTGACCCTTGGAGGGCACACTTCCTCACAGCTGATAGCAAGGTGTGACAGTGCCTATATATGAACGCCAATTACAGCTGTAGATCTGAAGCTGCACACCACAGTGTAAATACAAACTCCAAGTTCAAAGAAAATGCATTATCAAAGTACATATATGCCACCATATGCAACCCTGAGATCCTTCTTCTTGATCAAGAAACCCGGAATAAAATGATGGTCGTAACAGAGTCAGTGGAAGACTGCACCAACTTGGGCATTCAACCAATGTGCAAAAGGCAGTAAACAGTGAAAATGCAAAAAGAAAGAAATAATAAGTAAATGAGCAAAAAATATCGAGAACATGAGATGAAGAGTTCTTGAAAGTGAGTCTATAGGTTGTGGAAACATTTCAATGATGGGGCAAGTGAAGATGAGTGAAGTTATAGCCTTTGGTTCAAGAGTCTGATGGTTGAGAGGTAGTAACTGTTCTTGAACCTGGTGGTGTGCCAATGTACTTATGGCATTCATTGAACACATCAAATGATTGCTTGTGAGTTCCGAGCGCGCAGGCTCTAGGTATACTTGTTCTGATATACTGGGCACGCCAAATTGACAAGAAGATCAAAAGACCGTAAGATATAGGACCAGAATTAGGACACTTGGCCCATTGAATTTGTTCTACCTTTCCATCTTGGCTGATTTATTATCCCTCTCAATCACATTCTCCTGCCTTTTCCCCATAACTTTTGACACCCTTACAATTCAAGTACTGCTTTAAAGACACTAAATGATTTGACCTCCACAGCCAGAATTCCACAGATTCACCACCCCCTGGTTAAAGAAATTCTTCTTTATTTCTCCTAAGGGGTTTCCCTGTATTCCAAGGCTCTGTCCTTTGGTCCTAGATTTCACCACTATCAATCTACGCCTTTCAATATTTGATAGATTTCAATGAGATTCCATCCCCGCCGCCCCCCCCCCCCGCCACTTCATTCTTCTAAACTCCATTGAGTACAGGCCCAGAGCCATCAACACACACAATACGTTAGCTCTTCCATTCCCTGGATCATTTTCATGAACCTCCTCTGGACCCTCTCCAGTGCTAGCAGTCCTTTCTTAGACAAGAGTCCCAAAACTGCTCACAATATTCCAAGTGCAGTCTGACCAATGCTTTGTAAAGTCTCATCATTACATCCTTGCTTTTATATTCTAGTCTGCTTGAGATGAGAACATTGCATTTGCTTTTCTTGTACACATACCAACTATCTCAAACTGGTACACAAGCTCTGGTATGGGAAGGATTGGAGAGAAGGTTCAAGGAGTACTGAAAGCTGAATTAAAAAATGCTACCTCCACAGTGATTTTTGGGAATCCTTGATCTATGAACACTCAAATGGAGAAGGGGTATTTAGGATGACATTGAGACCCTCAACTTCGTACAAGAGGAACAATACAGAAGCCCTGCATACACAACAGAGGGAGCATGACACCTCACAAATTATCTGCTTGGTCCATCAGCCATTTTATGCCCCATCTGTGGAGGAGTCCATGGCTTCCACACTTGCATCATCATAACTCATAAAGAAGCAGATCATCCTCCATCTCAAAGTGCTATATAAGAAGATGAAGATAGTTTTTTGATGTATCTCTAAGCAGCACGTTTCAAATATGCCAGTACTAAACATGTGCAAATGATATATGTTAGTTTGGACAATGAGTGATAGGATTTTTTTCGAGACACATATGGAATAAGTCCTTCCAGCCCTTCCAGCCCTTAGAGCCGCACCATCAAGCAAATGCAATTTAACCCTAGCCTCATCACAGGATAATTTACAATGAGTAGAACCAGAGAAGCATAGAACACTACAGCACAGAAAACAGGCTATTCAGCCCTTCTAGTCTGTGCCGAAATATTATTCCGCTAGTCCCATTGACCTGCATCCAGTCCATAACCCTCCAGACCTCTCCCATCCATGTACCTATCCAATTTATTCTTAAAATTAACTTACTAACTGGAATATCTTTGGACTGTGGGAGGAAACCAGAGCACCTGGAGGAAATACACACATTCCATGGGAGGATGTTCAAACTTCTTAGAGAGGACACAAATATTGAACTCCAAACTCTGATGTGCCAGGTAGTAATAGCGTTGCACTAACCTCCATGCCACTGGGGCATCTCTGTTGTCACCTATGATAATGTCCCTGTCCTGTAAATATTGTTGTATATGGGAGCAGATGGTGTCCATATGTTGCTTCCTTCCCCTACCTTGTCTACTTATCTCTTTGGAAAAGATATCGTTGAAATGTCCCAACAACCTTAAATAAATTTTTCTTCATCTCTGTGTCTGGGAGCTGCTTGCCTTGCAAATATGGCATTAGATTTGTTGTGTGTGTGATGCTATGTATTTGTGATGATGTTGCAAGTGTTTCCTATTACACCTGAGCATACATCCACATGTGCACATGATATTAAACTCAACTTTGACCCCATTGTACACTAAGGTAGGCCTGCTGCCTGAATTGCAAAAATCAAAGTGCTTCTTTCTTTCTTTTTCAATCTTTTTATTAGTTTCATAAAATATAAACATAACATAGCAATAATACAAATTGTTGGAAATACATTGTTATACTTAAAATGAGTAATTATAAAACCAAATAGTATAAATTGACAAAACTCCCAATCGTGTAGGATGACAAAAAATAATACAGGGCAAAAAAAACTAGAAAAAAAAACATGAAAAAGAAAACAAATAGAAAAAAAAACAACCCCACCCCCAAAAAAACCTAAACTAAACAGAATTAATCAGCTAAACTAAAAGACTTGGGCAATTCTAACAACGTAAAAATGGGAGAGAAGAAAACCTCAGTGTTGACGACTCCATTCCTCTCAACCAACAGTACAGAGAAGTAAAATAAGTTTGAAAATGGTCAAATTACATCACATGAAAATGCTGAATAAGTGGCCTCCAAGTTTTTTCAAATTTAATGGAAGGGTCATAAACCACTCTTCTAATTTTTTCCAAATTCAAACACAACATAGTTTGTGAAAACCAGTGGAATACAGTAGGAGGGTAAATCTCTTTCCAATTCAGCAAAATGGATCTTCTAGCCATTAAAGTAAGAAATGCAATCATCCAGTGTGCTGAAGAGGTTAAATGATTTGAGTCTATCATTGGTAACCCAAAAATAGCAGTGATTCGATGAGGTTGTAAGTCTGTATTCAAAACCGTTGAAATAATGTCAAAAATATCTTTCCAATATTTTTCCAACAAAGGACATGACCAAAACATGTGAGTTAAAGAGGCTATCTCAGAATGACATCTATCACATATAGGATTAATATAAGAATAATAGCGAGATAGTTTATTTTGGACATATGAGCCCTATGCACTACTTTAAACTGTATCAACATATGTTTAGCACATATAGAGGACAAATTAACCAATTGAAGAATTTTTTCCCATTTTTCACTTCTGTGCTGAAGTGCTTCTAAAGAAAAACATAGAACTTATTCCTCTGCCTATGTTCTGTGGACATAAACAAAGTGAACAAGCAGTGTTGGGCTTCACACTCGGACATGGGATTGGGAGGATGGTGTGACAGTGAACTGCAAAAGATAACACAAGAGATGGGAAGGGCAGTGAGGAGACAGCAAAATGGGTGTGATTGAGCTTTTAAAGAAAAATGGGTGGGGGATGACTAGTGGTGTTTGGGTAGGTAGGAGAGAGACAATGATGCCAGAATTTACAGGTTCAATTTATTAATCCTGCCGCAACCCCTTCCTTAATCTCACCCCATCCTGCACAATTTCATACCTTTATCTCACTCCCTTCTTTATATAATCCCCTTATTTTCCCCATACCCACTTTTGCTCTCTCTCCTTCAATATCCCTTACTTTGTCTCTCTCTCTTCCTTCCACCCCACCCCCCTCTACCACTCTGCAACTCTCTATCTCTCACAATGAGGGACATGATCACAACTGATGTCACAACCCTCAGTTTCAGAAGTCTGCAGAGTATTTGAATATTTTAGGACCCTTCAAAATGGCCAGAAAATCATCCTCTCTGTTAGATTTTACAGTAATTGAGAAGGAATAGCGCGGAGAAACAATTGTGCTTCTGAAAACAATAATGTCATTAAACATCAGCACAAAGTGGCTTTGCATTGCCAATCAACAGATGGCATCCATGCACATTGGGCTTCCCTGCTTTCACTTAACTCAAAACAACACTAGTTTACAATATGGAGCTTTCTTCACGTGGATTCACTTTCTGTCACTCAGGAAGTGGAATCTCAGGCGTGATCTTTAGAGATACATAGGTTGGAAAGGAGAATCAAAACAAACAACTAAATTTTAAAAGAGACTCAAGATTCCAGCATTTGCAGTCTCTTGTGTCTCAATGCTCCAAATGTTACAAAAGATTTTTTTTAATGTAGGGTAAGAATTTGGAAGTTTGGTAGATAACTCTTCGAGGAAAATTGAGAGTCATGAGGAACCAATAAAAAAGAGGAACTGAGGCTGGAATGGATCGGCCAGGAACATGTTGGATGGTGAGGCTGAGTAGCACACACTTAGCCCAATTCCTTGTGACAGAAGTTTTAGAAGTTGGTGCACAAAGTCACAATGGGGGGATCTCATTGAAACCTATTGAATATTGAAAGGCCTCAAAAGAGTTGGTGTGGAGAGGATGTTTTCTGTGATGGAGGACACATAGCCTCCAAATAGAGGGACATCCATTTAGAACAGAGATGAGGAGGAATTTCTTTAGCCAGAGAGTGGTGAATCTGTGGAATTCTTTGCCACAGGCAGCTGTGGAGGCCAAGTCATTGGGTATACTTAAGGGAGAGGTTGATGAATTTTTGATTACTAAGTGTATGAAGAGATGCCAGGAGAAGGCAGGAGGAAAATGGATCAGTCATGATGAGATGGTGGAGCAGACTCCATGGGCCAAATAGCCTAATTCTGCACCTATATCTTATGGTCTTATGGTCAGGGAGAGGGGAAACAATTAGTTTTTCAATCATGGAGAATCTCTTTATCAAAGATTCTAGATAATATTTAAAATTTTGTCAAAATATAGAAAGGACCATCTTACATACCTCAAGTATATGCAGGTCGTTCTCCAGTTTACCACAAGAGACACAATGAACCTCAGTGATTATCTTTATTTCCAAGCTATAGCATCAGGTCTCAAAAAAACTTCAATAAGCAATAACTGTTTTAAGATTATTCAATTATCTATTTGCACAGTGAATACTGATCAGTCATGACCAATCCTCATGTAACTCTGTAAACAGTCTCATTGCACACACAAGTTGAAGGATAAAACGTTTCACAGCTATTTGGTCCATTTGGAATATCAAATTGTCAGGTTTACGAAGCTGATACCAACTATTGCGGTTGTTTGTCAGTGCTGCCCACAGGGTCTGAACCACAGCTTGTGTTCTTTTTATTGCCTATGTGTGAATGTAATCCTTGGAAAAGCTGCTGAAGCATCAACTTCTCTGGCAGATCTTGTGGCTCATAATTTTTCTCAGCTGTGTGATCCGTGACAATTTTCGAACTATGACTGAAAATCAGCATTTCTATTTGACTGGTTGGTGGCTTTCTGTTAGCTCAGTACCACGTGACTGTCTTGTCAATTGCTCTTTTGTTGGGTTTGGGAGTTGGGAGGTAGGGTGGAACAGAGTGTGGGATACACTGCTCATAGAGCTCAAAAAACAAAAACATCTCTGCCATAAATGGTGCAAGAAAACAATACACTGAATTGTTGTGCCTGGGTTACTACCTAATACCATATTTAAATTTCCTGAGCCTTTACTTTAAAGCAGTAGTTCCCAATTGTTTTTTTCTGCTCAAGGCCCTCTTGTGACTTTCATTTACCTCTGCGGCCTCCAGTCTCCAAAGTCTCTCTTAGTTGCTGAAGTTTTTTGGGGTCAACTGTACTACTTATTCCAACATATGGACAATATTTGTGCTCTAACAGGTTATAGGTATTATATGTTAAACATAATGTTTCAGGGGTGTATGAAAAATAAAACTATTCAAAGCTCTGAATAGGGTACTTTATGTATAATAAATATAATATTCTTCCAATCAGCAATGAAAATTGTGTGAATAGGCTCTATAGAAACTTAGTAATTTTTATGGAATTATAATAATTATAATCTCATGTGAAAAAGTATCAGTTTTGAATATACGTGTAAAAATAAAACTAGCTTTTTAGGCAGTTCTTAGACACATGTTTTAAGTATTTTTAAAAATGCTAATTTCTATGCAAGTTTTATATGGCAATAAGCAGCGTGTAGTCAGAATGAAAAGTGGGTTCAAAGTTCAAAGTAAAATTTATTATCAGGGTACGTACATGTCACCACATACAACCCTGAGATTCTTCTTCCTGTGGGAAATCTATGGAACATTAACTGTAAACAGGATCAATGGACAACAATGTGTGCAAATGCAAATATAAATAAATAGCAATAAATAAAGAGTATGAAATAACATGAAATGGAAGAGCATGAAATAACAAGGTGAAGAGTCCTTAAAGTGAGACCATTGGTTGTGGGAAAACCTGAAATAAAATGAATTTAGTTACCCATTTTTTCAAGAGCCTGATAGTTAAGGGATAATAACTCTTCTTGAACCTGGTGGTGTGAGTCCTGAGGCTCCTGTACCTTCTACCTGATGCAGCAGCCAGATAAAGCATAGCCTATATGGTAAGGATCTTTGATGATGGATGCTGCTTTTCTACAGCAACATTTCATGTTGATGTGCTCAATGGCTTTACCCATGATGTACTGGGCTGAATCAACTTACCTTTTTAGAACTTTCCACTCAAAGGCATTGATGTTCCCATAACAGGCCATAATGCAGCCAGTCAGCACAATTTCCACCACACATCTATATAAGTTTGGCAATGTTTACGACAACATGCTAAATCTCTGCAGTGTCCTGAGGAAGTAGAGGCACTGTCATGCCTTCTTTGCAATTATATTTATATTATGGGTCCAGGAACAGGTCCACTGAGATGGTGACACCCAGGAATTTAAAGTTACTAACCCTCTCCAACTCTGATCCTCCGATGAGACCTATGGTTTCCCTCTCCTGGTCTACACTCAATTCCTTAGTCTTTTTGACATTGAGTGACAGATTGTTGTGATTATACCACTCACCCAAATTTTCAACCTCCCTCTTGCAGGGTGATTCATCACCACCTTTGATACGGCCTACAACAGTGGTGTCATCAGCAAACTTGTACAGAGTGTTGAAAATTCCTTTCAAAATATGATAAGTATCAGGGATTTAATGAAAGTTGTAGTGGTAGATAGTGATGTAGTGGTAAACCACATGTTCTTGCCTCTTTGCAGTTTAGCTGTTTCTGGCAGATGACCCAACTGCAGTAACTGCAGCCTTCATGTCACATTTTATAAGTGTAAGGGGTTTCTTCTTTTACGTTACTGCGTAGGCTAATCAAAATGGCTTCTTTGTTATGTTAACTGCTGAGAAAGTTCTCTCGCTAGCAGCTTGTTCGGATTATAGAGGGAGTTGTATTCGCTTGCTAACCAACTGGAATAGATGTTATTCTTTCTTGTGTGTCTGTAAGCTATTGTGATGTGCGGGTTTTTGGGCAGAAGGCACGATGGGGAGAGAGAGAGTGGACGCGATGCTGTGAGCTGGCTGACGGGGCGGACCCCGAGCCGGAGCCCAAGGTCTAGGGTCTTCAACGAGGAGAGGAGACGAAGAATGACTTGTGTGGAGCCTCTGGTCGACTACCATGGTTGGTCCCAGACGGCGGGTCGAAGTGGTCAGAGGGGATCGAATGGTGAAGATAGGATCGTTACTAGAGCTCCAACTGTTTGTGCACGATGAGGTTGAACTTTGATAAGTCTGGCGCCTTTTACTTTCCTTTTATATTTTATCTCTATTAATTACATAGTTCCAGTAATATCTATAAATTGTAATCATTTAATCGTATATGGTGTATTGCCTGTTATTTGGCGGGGTGGGGAACATCACACAGCATCCACACAAACTTAATTACCCAGTTTGCCGGGGCCAAAGGCTGCTTCCCCTAGATGACAGTGAGTTGAGCGAGCCTGAGGCATAACAGAGGGCTACATGGGTATTACAACATGCACAGGTCAGTGGAATGCAAACAAAACCAGCCTCCTGCTGTATACTTACTGATAATCCTTGCTGCAGACAGACCCACCCAACCTTCAGTTTGTGATACCCATAACTGTTTTAATTAGATTACTACAACATGGCCATTGCTGGCTTTTCCATGTTAATTCCCTTCTGATAAGGGTTGTGGTATGGAAAACCTGGCAACTGCTGGCAGTCTTTCCGTTGGAATTAGATGCGATGGTTCCATATTAACATCTAATTATCTGTAACAAGGTAATCATAATCACTAGCTGGTAGAGCATGTTGTAGGAGTCACAGCTGCCTGCTCACTGTGTAATCACTGACTGGGGGTGGATATGGATATGGATCGGACCTCAGCAGCCACCTCTCTGTGTGTGAATGGTGAGTTGTGTGTGTGGTCAAGCAGGACCAGAGGTAATGACTGACGTGCCGCCACCTCCCCCCGACCCCACTCCACACACGAACAGGCTAAGCTGTTTTGCCACCTAATTTGCATCATCTAGGATATTTTCTCATTTATTAAATTAAATTACATATTTCTCTTTATTTTCGTGTATTTATAATTTTTCATTAAAACAGTAAATTTATCAAAGCCCATTCAGAAACCCCAGTTTCTTGTTTTTTTTTAAAACTTTTGGCCCCTACACAATCTGGCATGACCCCCAGGGGGCCATATGGCTCACGTTCAGAACCGCTGCTTTAAAGTAGTATTATCCCTGAGGATCATTTGATAATTGAAATTCTGGTAATAGAGCTTTGACCAGCGGCCAATCCGGACATCGGAAGTTTGAAGAGGAGGGGACTTCAATCAGGTCCACTGTCTGAGTATAAAAGGCAGGAGCAGGTCACAGCAGTGTAATAGAGCTTTGACCAGTGACCAATCGATGTTTGGGATTGATTAGTAACAGCAAGTTAAAGGAAGGCAAAGACAAGTGCAGTGGCCATCGTCTGAGTGGACATAGCCAGGATGCTGATCTCAAGGCTTTTAGTCTGCAAGGCTTCAGCAAAGAGAGGCTTCACTCAGAGAAAGCAAAGGAAGGGAAAGCTCTTTTTTTCCTGTTTCTTTCTTTATCTTTGTTCAGCCAGGACAGCAGGGATGACAGGCAGGATAGTGAAATGCTCCTCTTGCAGGACAAGAGAAGGCAGGGAGACTTCCAACGTACTTAACGACTGCAAGAAGTGCATCTAGCTGCAGCTTCTAACAAATCACATCAAATAGTTGGAGCTGGAACTGGATGAACTCTGAATTATTCTGGAGGTTGAAGGGGTGATAGATACGACTTCTAGAAAAAGTTAGTTACACCCAAGGTGTGTGACACAGGAAACTGAGTGACAGTCAGGAAGGGAAAGGGGTTAAGGAGCTAGTGCAGAGTACTCCTATGGCCATCCCTGTTAACAACAGGTATATCACTTTGGATACTGTCGGGCAGAATGACCTAGCAGAGGAAAGTTGCAGTGGGCAAGTCTCTGGCATGGAGATTGCGTCTATGACTCAGAAGGGAAGTGACAAGAAGAGACACACTGGTGATAGGGAATTTGTTAGTTAGGGGAATGGACAGGAGGTTCTGTAGGCAAGAATGAGATTCCCAGATAGTATATTGCCTCCCAGGTGCCAAGATCTGGGATATCTCAGATCAAGTCCTCAGCATTCTTAAGTGGGAGGGTGAACATCTAGAAGTCCTGGTCCATGTAGGTACCAATGACATGGATAGGACAGGTGATGAGGTTCTGCATTAGGAGTTCAGGGAGTTAGGTGCTAAGTAAAAGGGCAGGACCTCCAGGGTTGTGAACTCAGGACTGCTTCCCAACCACATGCTAGTGAGAGCAGAACTAGGAAGATTATATAGTTTAATACATGGCTAAGGAGTTCATGTAGGATGGAAGGCATAAGATTATTGGATCATTGGGCTCTTTTCCAGGGAAGGTAGGACGGTTTGCATCTGAACTGGAGGGGGACTAATATCCAAGCGGGAAGGTTTGCTAATGCTGCAAGGTGGGGTTGAAACTAAAGTTGCAGGGGGAGGAGAACCAGAGTGCCGGAGCAGTTAGTGGAGAGATTGTGGAGGCAGATGTTAGACCTCAGACAAAGTTAGGAATCAAACGGTTGAGCATGGTGCCACTACTGTCCTGAGCTGCCGATATTTCAAAGCAAGAAGTATTATAGGAAAGGTGGATAATAGTGCTGAAGATAAAGTAGCTGGCTTACAAACAGAGGCAATGTGTAGTAAGGAGAGACTGTTGATAGGGCATAATTGTAGTCAACAGGATGAGCTAAGTTAACAAACTAGCTAAGCCAGCAATCCCCAACCACCGGGCCGTGAGGAAACGATATGATTTGGCAATATAAGTCAGCTGCACCTTTCCTCATTCCCTGTAACGCACTGTTGAGCTTGAACGCACGCGGGAAGGAGATCAACTCCTCGAGCTTGCGAGTGACGGTGGGCTGAAAAGTATGTTTGACATAATATCTCTGCCGGCATTCTGGATCAAAGTCAAGGCTGAATATCCTGAGATAGCCACGAAAGCACTGAAAACGTTGCTTCCGTTTCCAACGTATCTCTGCAATGAACGCAACGAAATGCCATCCTCTAATGGCAACCGTTTTTCCCTGTGATTGCAAGAAACTGCGGAGAGTTACGGACACAGCTCTGCACATCACGGAAATCAGCCTCATCTCCATGGATTCTGCCTTCTCTTCTCATTTGCTCAGTGAAGCATCCAGCATCATCAAAGACTCTACCCACCACAGACATTCTCTCTTATCCCACTTCCCACTGGACTGAAATTAATAAGTATTGTTTCCAATAAATTATGTAAGAAAAATATACCTCTTCAGAAGTCTTATGTTAGGTTATGTCAATGGAAATGATATTTATTGATTTCCATATAAAATAAATTGAGTTATTTTGAAATACACTCTGATGGAAACATATAGCCAGTTGTCATAGTTATTTGGTGTTCTCCTGGGATCTTGTGCACATTGTATTGGAGTAAAGTTTTATGAGTGCCCAGTATAATAAAAAATCAAATCTTCCATGAATAGCAAAAGTCTACAAATAATGGAAATCTGAAATGAAAGGTAAAAATACTGTCAATGCTCACCATATCAGGCAGCATCTTTGGAAAGAGAAAAAGTTAATGTTTTAGGTCAATGACATATCAAGAGTTCTGTTAAAAGGCCAAACACCTAAAAGTTAAATGTGTTTCTCTCTCCAACAGTGTTGTATGACTCGCTGAGTATCTCCAGAATGTTCTGTCTGCAATGAAACATTTTCAACGGATGTATTTCTTAGTATGCCATGAAACTTGGTAACTTTTTGCTGGTAAAGCAAAGTATGACTTTGGCCATAGAATACTTGGTATATCAAGAGCTATGGATATTCTGATTTAACTCAAATTCAAGTTCACTTTGCATATTAACTCTCTACTTTCTGTACTACAGCTGCTCTATGTTAAGCAATGTCTCTTTTTTAAAACATTCTCAGCCTTGTTACCAATTCTCCATTGCCTTAGTCTTTGCTTCGTGAGCCTTGCAAACCTCCAACGTAAGTGCACTCCTCTATTTCCGACCTTTTGTTCATCCCCAGTTTTAATCACTCCATTAAAACTGATTAAGACATTATCAGTAATGTCTTCAGCTATCTTGCTCTTAAAATCCCTCCCTTAAACCTTTCTATATCTCTTCCTTAATTGCATTCATTAAATTCAATCCTTTTGAACTGACTATTATCCACTTGCCGTACCTGGGTGAGGGTTAAATTTTGTTTTGGTAAAGTATTCTTGAAGCAGTGTTCGACCGCCTTACTACACAGTTGATGAAGTCAGCGTAGACGTTCTATTTGCTATTCGCATATAACCCTGTGGTTTTCAACTGACTGCCTTTAATGTAGACCAAATTTGTATGCATGGATAGAAAGCTGAATATATATCTCAGTATTTCTAGCACATTGATCTGTTCTAAATTTGAAACCACAGAATCATTATTACTGGCTGATTTCTGCTTTAACTAGGCAAAGTGCTAAATCTTGGAAGATCATTACATTTTCAAATAATTCTTAATGGAGTCATTATAAACACAGACTTGAGGTTTAAAGTCTGAATCAATGTCATAACTTTGCAATTTACTTGTTAATTCTAGACTAACTGACGTCAAAGTTTTAATATAGAATAGCAACTTTGGTTTTACCGTATCCTTTTTCAGTCAGTCTTTCATATTAAGCCTACAATTATTTAATTTTATGTTTTTTGTTCTGCTTATAATAATTCTTCTTCCAACTCTTGTACAATGTTTTTAGCATTGCTGTTAAAATATCTGCAGAACAGTTGTCCACCTGAGCCCTCTAACCACTTACCTGCTAATTCCACTCTGGAGTTTTCTTCTTACGCAAAATTGACTAACATCTGACAGTGAGGTCCTGCCTTCTGAGCATAAGTCTCCACTGATCAGACAACCAGTTTGAACCATCTGTCAAAGCAATTCCGTGATTCTGGCATACACTAAAATATATTCAAGAGCTAATGAAAATTAAATCCATAGTTCCATAGTAGAATGATTTAACCTCTTGAAAAACAAAAAAAATTGAAAACAATCACGTACATTTGACACATACTTTTTACTCTGATGCGATTCTTCTCCATTCAAATTACTGTTCTTGTTCCTGGGACTGTTGTCAGCTGGCGCAGGTCTGTGGTAGATCCCTCAATGTAAGTGTTCTCTGCTTATGGCCATGGAGACTCTGGAGCACAATCAGGAAATCTGCAACCAATTGTCATGTGGAAGTGTAAGGCCTAATTTTCAACATTGTTAGGTATACTACCAATTTTTTGATTCATGGGCAGGGAGGCAAGCTGCTGCCTAAACCAGAGGAAGGGTGCTCTGCTTTCTGAAAGATCTTCATATTTAAGGGAATAGTAGGCCCCAGACAAGTGGTAGAGTGAAGAATCTAAGCAGCTAGGTGCTGACTTGTCTACAACCATCTCCAGTCATTGCACAGTGAAAAGTCAGGAACACTAACACACTCTTCTTGCACTAGTCACCATAAATTTATGTTCTTCAGTTTATTTTCTTCTGTATCCACTGGAAGCCATTGATATTGAGTTACATTCATTTATTTTTCATATCACAGAATCACTTTTTGATACTACATATTTTAATTTTACATTTATGCTAACATAAAACACAATCCACAATAGTACCATATCTGCACAGTGCATTCCACTGCTTTTATAAATCCGGCTAAATTTGCAAATTGTTATGTCAACATTACTTTGTCCATGTTACCATGTTTATTGTCCCACTATAGTTTCATCATCACCTCCCAATTGCCATAATTTGAAATGTAATTATAAACTATATTTATCGTCAAACCTCAGGTGAAAAGCAGTTTCAAATAAAGCCTGAAGGCACACACTCAACAATTCAGAAACAGCTTCTTCCCCTCTGCCAATTTCTGAATGGATATTAAACCCATGAACACTACCTCACTACTTTGTTATTTTTATTTTTGCACTACTTATATATACACACACATTGACTGCACTTCACCTTTTTCTTCTTTATTATTATGTATTGCACTGCACTGCTGCCACAAAGACAATAATTTTCAAGACATATACCGGTGATATTAAACCTGATTCTGAAAGGTGTAAGAAAATGCTTGGCAGTTGCTTTAGCATACAAATCATAGGAAATATTTTTTACACTGCTTCCTATACATCATCTCTCAGTTGAGTAAGTTTTAATACTTGTACTTTACTTAATTTGAAAATAACCTTACAACTTGTCTTTCTTCATATAACTACTGACAAATGAATACCTATTGATTTTTCATACAGCAGTCTCCAAGTTCAGTTGTGTAAAATCATGAACTGCCATATCACATTGAATTCCTCACCGCACCCTATAAATCATTCGCTATAGCCCATTTGCTTTAATATTTGTTTTTGTTTCTTTTCTTTCAGAAACAACTGAATTGGGAAACAAGAAGATAATCAAATCAATACCATTCATTTCCTATCTGTCAAGTTTACTGGGTGCCCAGATGCTGTCAGATGAACAACCTATAACTGGTGTGGAGATTGAGTGTGAGGAGAAAGGGCAATGCCCCTCTTCATGCCATCTTTGCCACCGACAAGGCAAGGATCAGACCAGTCCAACCCCTGTGTTGCTGGAGATTACCCGTATTATTCCACTCTACCACTTGATAGAAGGCAACATGACCAGGGAGGTAAGTGTAACAATCAGTAACAATCTCTTCCCACACAGAATTTATCTCCACATGAATAAGTAGCTGCAGTAAAACACACTAAACAATGCAAAAACTTTGAGAAAAACTATGTAGGATAGCTGATAAAAGATTATTATATTTTAAGGACTGGAGGTGAATTCTTAATAATGTTCAATTTACAAAAACAAGAAGTACATTAAAATGTGACCTGTTGCAGCAAAAGTAGCATCAGTATGGAATTCAACCACCAATAAGATCAAGTGAATGTGGAAATTTATATTTCTAAAAAATGTCAATTTTTTAGTTAATTGATGTCTGTGAAAGAATTAAGAGATAGTTGCCCTTTTTAAAACCATTGTAAGTCTGAATAGTTCCTTTTCTTTCAATCAATGTACTGTGTCTAAACTATTTAAGGATTGCATTCACTTAGTATTTTTACTGCAAACTGATAAGGTTCTGGAGGTTTGTCTTTTTTTACTATAATGTGCCATTACGTTACCTCAGCATTAAATTGAGACCAGTCTCAATTCTTTTAACTTAACTATCATGATTACCAAAGAGAGAAGTATTTTATCAAATTGGCCTAATTTGAGCTTGTAACCAATATTCTGATTTCATATGGTATTATTGATGGCAGTTCCCTGATTCATATTGGTTATTGCTAATGATTCCCCAAAAAAAGAAACAAGATTTTGTTTTGTGATTAAAACTTAGTTGACATTGCTTGATGTTCAGCAACTGGTAAAATGATGCTAGAATAGTTTTTTTTCAAAATGGTGGATGGGTGTTAAAAGCAGATACACCTTTGTTGACTTTACATAGCTGTCATTTTTATATCATGAATTGAAAAACTAAGACATTTGTTCTTTGTCATTTGTGTTACACATGGAATATATTGCAAGCTATGAGATGAACCCTGCTTTTAAAATTTTGTGGGATGGAATTCAATCTCCAGTTTCAAATGGGATCAAGGTTTGGAATAGGAATTCATTGATCAGTGTTGCCTCATTCTCCTTGAATGCAAATGGCTGAGGATGAATTTCTATCCACAGGTACTCATGAAATAAGACCTCACACATTTCATAGTGAATTATATCATAAAGCTGTTGTAAACAAAAATAAGATGTTCAGTTTGGTAACAAATATTGGCACATGGAACGTAGAAGATTGAGAGGAGATTGGATAGAGGAAGATAAAATTATGAGGCACGTAGACAGGGTAAATGCAAGCAGGCTTTTTCCACGGAGTTCGGGTGTGAATTCAACTGGAGGTCATGGGTGAAGGGTGAAAGGTAAAAAGTTTAAGGGAAATATGAGGGGAAATTTCTTCACTCAGAGAGTGGTAGAGTGTGGAACGAGTTGCCAGCACAAGTGGTGCAAGCAAGCTCGATTTCAACGTTTCAAAGTTTGGATGGGTACATGGATACTAGAGGTATGGATGGTTAAGGTTTGGATGCAGGTGAATATAGGCGATTTCAATGCTGATAGACTAGATGGGTTGAAGGGTCTGTTTCTCTGATGTAACTTTCTAGATTCCATATCTTTTATAAAATGGACATGTACTGTGTCAAATCTCTATGAATGACAAAAAAAAGCAAATGATAGACATTTTAACTGGATGATATTAGCAAAGTGATTTAAGTAAAACGCACCCCAAGTATTGGATCTTGTTGGATATTCCAGCATACTTCATCCATTTGATACACTGTTTCTCGATAGTACCCCACTGCTTAGAGTCACAAATGGCCATTTCTAGAATTATCCACTGTTGTATCAGACACTGTTGCTAGTTGGGTGTTGGTTAGAACTTCTATCACTGCTACTTTGCATTCAGTTAGCTAATGGTTCAGTTACCATAATTACAAGGAAACTTCCCACAGTACAGGCATTTCGAATGAGGTTGGAACTGAATAAAGTACAGATCCAGCTTTCCGAGATCATCTTTCTATTTTGTCATTAGTTAAATAAATATAATCTATAACATCAGGTTCCTTCTTCAACTTTTTTGCACCTATTAAATATAACTCTTCCTTACAGTATTGCTTTATTTTTTTAAACTATTAAAAGAAAACAACCAAAATTTGTGTTAACCAAAATTAGGGTTAGATTTTGCAAAAGACTTTTCACCTAAACTTTTGGATTATACATTGCTATTCACACAAGAAGCTTTGACAGTGATTCTGATGACAGATTATTGTTACTCTCTTTCCTTTCTTCCTTACTGTGAAACACGATTGTCAAGATTACATGACAACAGGCAGCTACTTTGAAAAGAAAGAGAACAATTAAGTGTGAGAATAAATTAAAGGTCACAGACTGAAATAAAGTGACTCCAAACATGTACTGATAAATCTGCAGGTTTTAAAAGAAGGTGAAGGTTAAAAAGTGCAAGAAGTTTGATTGTCTTGAGATGTTAGATAGCATCAGGAACCAAAAGAATGAAATTTGATTCAGCATTATTGAGTTACTGTTGTGGAAGTTTTTAAGCACACTGACAGTGAATCGATTATTTACTACTTTGGCCTGTGTTTATCACATTAAAAAGGAAACTGATGAACATAAATATAAATTTACATGCCTTTGACTAATAACTCCATCTGCCATAATTTTGGCTGGAGTAATCTGACAGTTTTCCAAAACCCATCAATAATTCTGATGTCACTTTTTCCTTGAGATTACTTAACATGTTGAACTAAGATAATTTAATTATCTAGAAAAATAATGAAACATAACATAAATGGGAGCCCATTTGAATGATGATCTCTGCTTTTGGGTTCTCACTGTTTAAAATCCTTTAATTCTCCTCAATGTTCTGACATTTCTGTCATGTCCCAAGCTTGATTCCCTCATCGATATGTCTACAACTTCCCTTGGAGCCTCTCTTGACCTCCTATAAATGTAAACAACCATCTTAGAAGCTGTCACTCCAGCTGTCCCATTTTCTTTACTGACCTTCTTGCATCATGGGTGAGATGGAAGTGATTTATGCCGGTGTTTTTCTTCCTGTCTCACCATGATTCTATTAGTGAAACATTTACTTCGGCACCTCTCTGAATCTTTCCTTTGAATCTAGTACATTTTTGGAGAAAATCTTTGCAATCCATGAGCTGATAGCAGCAACATCACACACTTGAATGACTGCCATGTGAACATTAAGTTCAGTTTCCAATATATTAACATTATAGGCAGGGTTATTTCTTTCATTCATTGTCATGTCGATTATCCCTTATCACCAACTAATACCATGCACTCTTATTGGATCATTTCTTCCTGCTCCACCCCCATCACCTCGCATTGAATATTTTCATTTTAAATGGTCCATCCAAGACAGTTTCACTATTTATCCCTCAATATTTATAACAATTAATTTATCATTCTTGTTGACTTCAAGCCTTCATCCCAGCCTATCTTGCACTTGTTATTTCCATCCCTTTTATTAATCAGAGCATTGAGTATAGGAGTTGGGATGTAATGTTGAAATTGTACAAGGCATTGGTAAGGCCAAATTTGTATTGTGTACAGTTCTGGTCACCAAATTATAGGAAAGATGTCAATAAAATTGAGAGAGTACAGAGAAGATTTACTAGAATGTTACCTGAGTTTCATCTCCTAAGTTACAGGGAAAGGTTGAACAAGTTGGGTCTTTATTTTTTGGAGCATAGAAGGCTGAGGGGGGACTTGATAGAGGTATTTAAAATTATGAAGGGGGATAGATAGAGTTGACGTGGATAGGCTTTTTCCACTGAGAGTGGGGGAGATTCAAATAAGAAGACATGAGTTGAGAGTTAAAGGGCAAAAGTTTAGGGGTAACATGAGGGGGAACTTCTTTACTCAGAGATTGGTTGCTGTGTGGAACGAGCTTCCAGCAAAGTGTTTAAGGCAGGTTCGATGTTGTCATTTAAAGTTAAATTGGATAGATATATGGACAGGAAAGGAATGGAGGATTATGGGCTGAGTGCAGGTCGGTGGGACTAGGTGAGAGTAAGTGTTCGGCAGGGACTAGAAGGGCCGAGATAGCCTGTTTCCGTGCTGTAATTGTTATATGGTTATACTTCCCTCTTTGACTCCTCATCATTACCTTAGCCTTGTCATCACTTTGGACTTTGCTGTGCTCATTGTGTCACTTTCCATGCTATGTCAACATCCCTCCCAAATGTACATCCCTCCAGCTCTTGTTCCTAGTCACATATCAGCTTGACTTGGAAATTTGAATAGGTTAGGACTTTATCAAAGGTCAAAGGTTCATTTATTATCAAAGTATACAACTTTGAAATTCTTCTCCTCTGGGTAGCTATGAAGCCAAGAAAGAAAAGAAGGCAGCACGACCATCAACCCCCAAATCCCTTCTCCCTGCCAAAAAAAATGACAAAAATGGAATAGGGACGGGCCGGCTGGTGGCGCAACGACATCGGCGCCAGACCCAGGAGCGGAGGTTCCCGGGTGCAAATCTAGTCGGGTCTGTCCCGAGTATGCTTTCCATCCGTGTCGGGTTGAGTGTCGAGATCGCAACTCGACCTCGTAAAATAAAAGGGAAAATACTGTGAAAATGTCTGTGTGAGGAGTGGCGCGCCACACAGTCTCTCTCTTGCTCAGCGCCTTGTAAAAGCCATGAAAAAGACATCATCACAGATGCACGCACGGATTCACGCACAGACACGCGGACACACACGGGCACACATACACGCACAGGCAGACACACATGCACAGACTCGCACACATGCAGGCATACGCCTAAAAAAATGGAATAGGCACATCAACCCCCGAATCCTTCCTTCTGCACAAAAAAATGAACAAAAATGGAAAAGGCAGATCAACCACCAAATCACTCCTCCCACACACACAAAAGAAAGATCGGGCAAAAAAACACAGAATATAAGAGACCGAGAAAGGTCTACAGCCCAAGTCCACATCCAAAACACAGAAAACCTGGGCAACACTCTTTGCCTCAAATGCATAGGTTAGGAGCAGAATGTCAGGAAAGTTGATAAGAATGTGGGGAGAAAAAATGCGACTAATATACGATAATATACAATTAGTATAAATGGATTGTTGATGGTCAGTGTGGAGGGCCTGTTTCCATGCTGTACCTCTCTATAAATTCATGACCTCATACCTGACTGTTTTCCAGTGTCCTGAGTAGAGAAAAGTCAGTCATGAACATTAAACATTGCAACAGCATATAAGAAGGAGTAGCTAAGAACTTTGAAGTAAAGTTAGTCACTTGCAGCCATTATAACTAATCTGTTCAGGTTAAACAAAGGTACCAGGGAATGTGGACAGATGACAAAATCTTGTGAGTTTTGCTAGGGGTCTTGGCCAAAAAGAAGTAAAATCAGTGAACAGGAATGAGACAAGGGCAGTAGAAGCAGACAAAGCAAATGTCTTTGTTCTTGCCATGTGGTCAAAGCAGTGGGGGCTGCCATTTTCTGAGACTGTTTGGTTCTTGCTCAGGGATAGCTTAATCAGAGCATTTTAAAGTGAACACAATGTGCTTCAGAGGCATAGAGTCATAGAAAACTAAAGCACAGATACAGACCCTTTGGCATCTAGTCCATGCCAAACTATTTAAACTTGCCTAGCCCCTTCAACCTGCACTGGAACCATAGCCCTCCATATCTCTCCCAACCATGTAACTATCCAAACTTCTCTTAAATGTGTAAATCAAAATGATATTCACCACTTGCACTGGTAGCTCGTTCCACACTCTGACCACCACCTGAGTGAAGAAATTTCCCCTCAGGTTCCCCTCATGATCCCTTTAAACATTTCACCTTTTTTTCAGTCCATTTTTTCTAGCTGGTCTAGACCCCACTGAATGCTCTGATAGTCTTCCTCGCTGTCCACTACACCCCCAATTTTGGTATCATCGCAAATTTGCTAGCCCAGTTTATCACACTATCATCAAGTTCATTGATAAAGATGACAAACAACAAAGAAACCAACACTGATCCCTACGGCACTCCACACGTCAGAGGCCTCCAGTCAGAGAGGCAACCATCTACAACCACTCTGTGGCTTCTCCCACAAAGCCAAAGTCTAATCCAATTTACCCCCTCATCTTGAATGCCAAGCGACTGAACCTTCTTCACCAACCTTCCATGCGGGACCTTGCCAAGTGCCTTGATGAAGTCCATGTAGACAACATCCACTGCTGCCTTTACTTCATCAACTTTCCTGGTAACTTCCTTGTAAAACCCTATAAGATTGGTCAGTTACAACCTATCAGGCATAAAGCCATGATGACTATCCTTATTCAGTCCCTGTCTATCCAAATACTCATATATCTGGTCCCTTAGAATACCTTCCAATATCTTTCCCACTACTGATGTCAGGCTTACCAGCATACATTTTCCTAGTTTATTCTTAGAGTCTTTCTTAAACAGCGGCACAATTTTAGCTATCCTCCAATCCTCCAGTACCTCACCTATCACTAAGATTGACTTAAATATCTTTGCTAGGCCCCCTGCAATTTCTGAACTTGCCTCCAGCAGGTCTGAGGGAACATCTTCTTAGGCTCTGCGGATTTTTCCACTCTAATTTGTCTCAAGAAAGCAAACATCTCCTCCTCTGCAATCTGTATAGGGTCCATAATCTTGCTCCTGCTTTGCCTCACTTCAACAGGCTCTGTGCCAATCTCCCGCGTAATTACAGATGCAAAAATATTCAAATTCTCCCCCATCTCTTTTGGATACATGCATAGGTTACCATTCTGATCTTCTGATGATCTGCTAAATCTGGGACCATTTCCAAATAAGAAACTGGTTATTTGGTTATGTAAAAATGGCAAGCTTGCAGAAAGAACATCCTGTGACTTGAAGTAGGCTGAGCCTAGTGTTTGGCTGGCCAAGCTAAGCTGGTTTGAATTTGTCTGTGTTAGAAAGAACAAACAAAATTATATGAGGTACAAGTATACTGTTTGGCTCCTTGGGCCAAATCCAATAAGAAGCTGATACAGGTCAGTCAGATGAGCCCGAACCAACAAAATTGATACATAACACATTCATCTCATAAGGGAAAAGATAAGAATGGAGGATTTCAGAATATAGGCAATGACAAATCTGGAGACCAACCACTGAAGAAGTGGATGACCCATGATGAAGCTATGGAAATTTCATCAGGATATAGAGGTACAATTGGTCAGTGTAGACTCTTTTTCCCAAGTAGTACCTTTTCTAATCTTTGACTTCAGAGAATGTCAGGGAAACTGATTGGATTGGAGTATAGGCATTTAACTTTGTATAATCACGTTTGTTGTTAACTAAACCAATAAAGGTATTCGTCAGTAAAAATAGATTCTCTCTGTGACTAACTTACCATTATGGTTGAGAGTTAATACCTGTAACAGGAGGCAAGAAAATTGGTACATATTTCCATAAGTCAGTAATCAGTTTCACCTCATTCATTAGACCAGTTTAGTGCATGTGTCGCCCTTTAAACAACAGTAGATTTATTCACATCTACATCTATCCCAGGATGTTTCCTATGTAGGGTGAAAAGTGTTTGAGGTTTGACATTGCAAAAGATATCAGTTACAGAGTCATGATCATATTAAACACAACAAATGTTTTGGGAAGTTCAAACTTTATCTTAGCAAGATAGTCCTAGCTTGGAGTATTTGCCAATTAATTTTACATACTGGAGAAAATCTTTCTTCTGAAGTTACCTAGAGGAAATGACTTCAAAATAGCCTCTAGAACTCCTGCCACAAGTGCACTAACTTGCAAAGATTACACCATTCACCTCCTTTGTAAAATTAAATATTAAATACTCTGAAAACCAGAACAAAAACTGACCTGAATGCGGTGACGTGCTTGAATGACATTCTTGTCCTCTTGATACTTCTGTTGAGGACTTCAAAAATTAATTTTGGCAGCTGTTGAATTTAAAGGGGATCTTGTTCAGAACTTCTGCGCAGCTTGGTATCAATGGATGACAATTGTGCAATGGAGTTATGACCTTCAGGGGGAATGTGGGTAATCAACGTATTCACCGTATTTCGTAGTGCTCCCTCTGCCATTTACACAGATCTTTCATTAGCTCTTGACACATAAACTGGAGGTTTTCACTTGCATTCTTGACTTTTGGCAGTACAGAGAGGACGCTGCAAATTTCAAGGAGGTTTTGAAGACATGTTGAATATTTCCTTCCTATTAAATTCTTCTCATGTGTGAGTGTGAAACAGAGTGCCTACTTTGGGAAACATGACATGGTCAAGGAGATCTGTAGAGGGAAATGGACAGGTGATGCCTTGGATGTGAAGAGGATGTTTCCTATGGTGAAAGAATCTAAGACCATAGGACACAGACTCAGTATAGAGGGGCGTACTTTTAGACCAGAGATGAGGAGGAATTTCTTTAACGAGAGGGTGGTCAATCTGGAATTCTCTACTACAGGTAGCTGTGGAGGCCAAACCTTTATGTATATTTAAGGCAGAGGTTGATACATTCTTGATTGGTCAGGGCATGATAGGATATGGGGAGAAGGCAGGAGATTGGGGCTGAGAGGAAAATTAGATCAGTCATGATGAAATGGTGGAGCAGGCAAGATGGGGCAAATGGCTTAATTCTGCTCCTATATTTTATGGTCTCATGGACGTCTCAGGCAGAGGCTCTTCATCAGGACTGAGATCTGGCCTGTTTTGGGAGGTTTGTGTTATGGCTTCAACTATAAATGATAAAAAAGAGCTGGAGTCTCTGTGTTAGGGATTTTCATCTTGGAAGGGACACTGATTTTGTTTCATTTATTCTGCCTGTAGATTTGGAGGGTTTTGTGAAGGTAGCAACTTTAGGTGTCTCCTCCAGGTAATCCAAGTCTCAAGCCCTCAGGAGGGCAGTAATCACCACTGCTGAGCTTGAAGTCTTGGTTTTCAACTATCAGTTTATTTAGATTGTCTGTACTTCTGCTGGTGCACTGAAGGAAATGGTAACCTTCTTCATTTATCTCTTCTTTCATCATCACTGAAAGGAGGAAAATAGGCCACATTTATCGGGGGCTCACAGTGGATATCTGGAATGTAGAACATAGAATGGAACAGCACAAGAACAGGCCCTTCAGCTGATGGTGTCTCTGCCAAACAGGATACAAAATTAAACTAAACTTATTTGTATAAGATCCAAATCCTCCATTCCTTACAGGTTTGTGTATCTGTCTAAATGCCTTTTAAGCACCATTTTTATATTTGCTTTCAATACCACCTATGGCAACCAATTCCTGGCACCTACCACTCTGTGTAAAATAGTTACTTCTCATATCCTCATATATAAAGTACCCAGGACATCTTCAAGGAGCAGTGTCTCAGAAGCCAACGTCCATTATTAAGGACCCCGAGCACCCAGGGCATGCCATTTTTTCACTGTTATCGTCAGGTAGGAGGTACAGAAGCCTGAAGGCACACACTCAGCAATTCAGGAACAACTTCTTCCCCTCTGCCATCCGATTCCTAAATGGACATTGAACCCTGAACACTCCCTCACTTTTTTAATATGTATTACTTCTGTTTTTGTACGATTTTTAATCTATTCAATATAAGTTTTTAATCTATTCAATATAAGTATACTGTAATTTATTTATTTATTATTATTATTCTTTTTCTTCTATATTATGTATTGCATTGTACAGCTGCTGCTAAGTGAACAAATTTCACGACACATGCCATGATAATAAACCAGATTCTGATATCTCCTTTAAACTTTTCTCTGCTCAACCTAAAGATGTATTATCAGATATCTGACATTTCTACACCGGGGGAAAATTTCTGATTCCTCTCTCTATGTATGACTTTCATAAGTTAACTATAATAGTTCAAGTTTCATGATAGTTCAAGTTTAATTGTCATTCTACTATACATGAATATCTGTGAATACAGACCCATGGTGCAAAATGCAATATCAACAATCATACACGGCTCAAGGTACGAGGTACAAGGGGCAGCTCATATAAGATGACAGTATAAATGCAGTAACTGAGAAACACATAATATAGCCCAAACGTAAGATGTTTTAAAAAGACAATAACACATTTGGTTGTCCCCATAGAAGCTGCTGTGTCCGAGTGTACTGCCAAATTACCTGAAGTTTATAAAGTATAAAGCTACATAAGTTATAGTTCCTACCTTAGGCTAGGACAGATGACTTAAAATGATGCATTAGTAACACAGTGAAGGAACTCAAACAGTAAACAAGTGCTAGGGATTAGCTCCAGGTCCAGCTGTGGCTCAGTAGAGTTGAGGCATGTGGAATGGAGAGCCAAGGTCAAGCAAAACCTGCAAAGTGGGTGTGGAGGGGAAAAATATGTTCCTCAAACATTGAGTCTGCATTTTCAGGCTCTTGTACCTCCACCCTAATGGCAGCAATGAGAAGTGGGCATGTCCTGGATGGTGACGCCCTTCAAGATGGATGCCAACTTCTAGAAACACCACCTTTTGAAGATGTCCTCAGTTATGGGAAGGCTAGTGCTCAGGATGGAGCTGGTTAAGTCTACAACTTTCTGCAGCTTTTTAGATCCTGTACATTGGTGCCTTCAAAGCAGCTGGTGATGCTGTTAGTCAGAATACTCACCACGGTACATTTGAAGAAATTTGATAGAGACATATCAAATCTTCTCAAGCTCCAAATGAAGTATAGCCACCTGCATGCTATCTTTGTGAGTGCATCAATATGTTGGGCTCAGGATAGATCCTCTAAGATTGAGAAGTGTATGGCAATGCAATTTGATAGAACAAATGAAAGGGTTGACTATTTTCTAAATGGAGATAAAATAGAGAAAATTGAAATGCAAAAGGACTTGGCAGTCCTTGTGCAGGATTCCCTAAGGGTTACTTTGTAGATTGAGTCTGTAGTGAGGAAGACAAATGCAACATTAGCATTAATTTCAGGAGGATTAGAATATAAAAGCAAGGATGTAATGTTGAAACTTTCTAGAACACCAGTGAGGCCTCACTTGGAGTATTGTGAGCAGGTTTGGGTCCCTTATCTCAGAAAGTATGTGCTAAAATTGGAGGGGGTTTAAAGGAGAAAATGATTCCGGGATTGAATGGCTTTTGATATGAAGAGCGTTTGATGACTCTGGGCCTGTATTCACTAGAATTCAGAAGAGCGATGGATGGCCCTTTGAAACCTATTGAATGGTGAAAGGCCTTGATGGAGTGGATGTGGAAAGGGTGTTTCCTATGGTGAGAGAGTCTAAGACCAGAGGACACAGAATAGAGGAGCATCCTATTAGAAAGGAGATGAGGAGGAATTTGTTTAGCCAGAGAGTGGTGAATCTGTGGAGTTCTTTGCCACAGGCAGCTGTGGAGGCCAAGACCTTATGTATATTTAAAGCAAAGGTTGATAGATTCTTGACTGGTCAGGGCATGATGGGATACGGGGAGAAGGCAGGAGATTGTTGCTGAGAGGAAAAATGGATCTGCTGTGATGAAATGGTGGAACAGACAAGATGGGCCAAATGACCTAATTCTGCTCCTATATCTTATGGTCTTATGGTCTTAAACTGATATGAATAAACTATATTTTTTGAAGTAAGAAATATATGGAAGATGATGCTTGTCTTGGGAACGTTAAGTCTAAGATTTGTACTCTTGTTTACTTCATTCAACAAGTTGCTGATACTTGGAAACCAGCCTCTGAATGTGTGCAAATACAAGTTCTGCTTATGTGCTAGCTTGTAAGTGAGGTTGAGATGACCATGGTTCTGTTGTGAAGTCAACATAGACTGAACAGTCTCATGTTAGTCTACCAGTAAGGTTCCACCCTGCTCAAGCCTTTGCTGGAAGTGAGATGCAGCATTGTAGAAGGAGACAAAAATATAACAGGATAATAATAATGATCTGAACTAAAATCAGCTTCCTTGATCCATTAGGTATGATTATTATTTGCACGATAATCTATATTCAACAACCATTTTCAGAAGCTTTATGCAATGTTTCATAAGAAAAAAAGTTCTAAAGTGATCGACAAATTCATTTGTCCAGGGTTGACTGCAGCATTTTGTAACAGTGCTGCTCGAAGAATCAAACAAAATGATTCTGAATTTTAATTTTTAACTGAGCTGATATATTACAGTGGCAATAACGTATCTTTAAATAACTGATCATGCATAACTATTTACTATTACTGATGGACACACCTCAACTAAAAATATTTCAAAATATATTTTCTTCTGTTGCACATGTTGCCCATTTAAAAAATATATAAAGATTTACTCATAACATGCATTTAATATATCAGTGATATGTGAGTAATACTGT
The DNA here is from genome assembly GCF_030028105.1 of Mobula birostris. NCBI lineage: Eukaryota > Metazoa > Chordata > Chondrichthyes > Myliobatiformes > Myliobatidae > Mobula > Mobula birostris. The sequence goes on along the minus strand of NC_092391.1, from coordinate 30,738,487 downwards.
AAATATATTGTTTTATTAGACATTCTTTGTTGTTTAAATAATTCATTATGGTTATATGTACAAAGTACATGAATGGCATAAGTCATTACACCACCACGTCACTTAAACTAAAAACAAAGTTAGACCTGCTCTTCAGGCTCTGTGTTTCCTTTCAGTTATGTAACCCTCTCACTGGGCTCATATGCAAACTTGGCTCGATAGCTAACTTGGCTAAGAGCCACATGACTCAACGATGAGAAGACCACCTTTCATAAACAATATACCTCTATTGTTGGTATCATCTGGGGTTCAACCAAACGGGAAATTTGTGATGTTCCGATGAAATAAACCTCGATTTGAGCGAATACTCATATGCAATTATCGGTTGGCAAGAAATAAAAGGTCGTACACCGCATAAAATTATCAAGAAAGTGTGTTTACCATTTTCAGCTTTATCAAACAGTTAATAGGAAAAAATAGAAAAGAAAAGAGCCCATTACAGTTAAACCAGTTCAATGTGCACATAACCATTGGAGCTCATACTGGAGTAAGGAGGTATGGAGGCCCAGGTCTTGAAGCTTATTGATTAGTTTTGAGGGATAATGGTGTTGAATGCTAAGATGTAGTTGATAAATAGAATCCCAATGTATGCACCTTTGCAGTCCAGATGTTCCATGGTTGAATAAAGATCTAATGAGATGGAGTCAGTTGTGGACCTGTTGTGTCAGTAGGCAAATTGGAATGAATCCAAGTCACTTCTCAGGCAGGAGTTGGTATGTTTCACCACCAACCTCTTAAAGCACATTTTTACTGTGGATGTTAAGTGCTGCCAGACAATAGTCATTGAGTCAGGTTGCCACGCTCCTCTAAGGCATCGGTTCAATTGAAGCCTGCTTGAAGCAGGTGGGTACTTCAGATTGCCAGAGGGGTTAAAGATATCGGTGAACTCTCCAGCCAGTTGATCAGCACGTGTCTTTAGTACTCAGCCAGGGATACCGTCTGGGCCAGATGCTTTGTATGCGTTAACGTTCCTGAAGGACTGAAATTACAGGATCATCAGGGGCTATGGGAGTTTATGAAAGTTCTTCCATATCTTGTCTGTCAAAGTGAGAATATAAGGCAGTGTGCTCTTCTGGAGAAAAAGCCTTGTTGTCACCTATATTGTTTGGTTTCACTTTGTAAGAGGTAATAGTATTCAATTTTTCAAATAACTTTCCTTGAAGTTCGTAAATGGGACTGATGTAACTGATGTAACTAAAAAAAGTAACTGATGGGATGTTGATATTAAGTAATGAAGTAACATCATGATAATGTTGACTGGAAAGTTCAGTATTTATATATTTAAGGCTTGTTCATGAATAAAATTTATTTTGAAATAAGAAATAAACAGCACAGTTCATGTGGGGTCCAAGAGTGGGAGAAAATGAAACCTGGAAGCAGGGAGTGATAGAAAGGATGGGATCCACTTTTGAATGCGCAGATTTAAATGTGTTAAATATATGAGAAAGATCTGGTAGTGGCACAGAGGCCCCTTTATCCATGCCGATAGTAATTTTGTAATGCTGGAAGTAATCAGGCTTGGCATTCTACTGGGTCATTGAGGTACCCGAGTGAGAGTGAAAATAGTGCCAGAGTTTTAGTGGGCAGATTGCCTCATTGATTGGAATGATCGGTTTTTGTGTAAATGACTAAAAAATAATTTGAAAGGACAAAGCTAAACAAAAGTGACATAAGGAAAAGTCGAGAATGTGAGCCTGACAAAAGATCCAGAGTGGTTGCGTGGAGAAGGCTGGGGCTCAAGGGGGGAGTTTGAAGAGCCTGCCAGAATCACATTTTCTGGAATTTTGCTTGATTGCCTCTGGAGGTTGGAGACTGTTTATGCAAAGCACTGATTAACAAAATTTCAACACTGTGGGGTCAGGTCCATCACAGAGAAGATCTTTCCTGCATAGATTATTGCTGAACTGAACTTGTTGAATTAATTGCTTATTTACATTCCATCTTCACTGTGATTATTGGTATGATTCCATGCTTTTTGTAACATTATCACTCATCTATAATCTGCATCCTACTTTTGAATCACACACGAGTGAGAGGTACTATATTTAAAAGCATGTGAACTTAAAAAAATTTAAGAGCAAGAGTAGGCCATCTAGCCCGTTGAGCATGATCTATCCTTCAGTGAGTTCTTATCTTGGCATCAGCTACACTTTCCTGTCTGTCCCCCAGAATCTATGATTCCTGTGTAGACCAAAAATATGCTTGTCACTGCTTTTCTTCTTTGTCTTTTGGCATTTGAGTGATGCTATATCTTTTTTTTCATCCACTTTAACTTTTTCTTTCTTGCTCTTATTGATTTTATTTCTCTGATTGTTTTATTTTGCTTTCCACAATTAAAAACTTTGTTTTTTCCTTCTGTTACTATGCCAAGATTTTATTTCTAAGACCCAACACTAAGGAGAGAATGTGGATGAACAGTTGCTAAAATGTTCACTAAGTATTGTTCAATCGGGCGTCTTTGCTGTATATATCAAGAGAAGACTACAAGGAGTGGGGTGAGTTGAGAGTTAAAACCGAGTTGCAGATAGTGCTTCTATTCTGCAAAATGTTCAACTTCCCTTTTCTCCATTTATTTCAACGTTAGTGAAAATTGCGTGTTTTCTTGTAAGGACTTCCATGTCTCAGTATTTACCCTGTGAGCATTTCAGGTGTTTCCCTACAAGCTAAAGTGTTCCCAGATAAATCCCATTCAGGGTGGGACAATGCCATTTCATTTTTATATGATGTCAGCTTCTCATCATGTCTCTAAATTGTATTTGTCTTCAAAGTTCAAAGTAAATTTATTGTCAAAGTACATATATGTTGTCATGTACAACCCTGAGATTCGTTTTCTTGCAGATATATAGTAAATCCAAGAAACACAATAGAATCAATGGAAGACCCCAGCCAAAAGGACAGACAAGCAAATAATAATGATAAATAAATAAATAATAAATATCATGAACTTGAGATGAAGAATCCTTTAATGTGTCCATAGGTTGTGGGAACTGTTCAGTAATGGGGTGAATGAAGTTGAGTGAAGTTATTCCCACCATTCCAAGAGCCTAATGGTTGAGGGGTAATGACTCCTCCTGAGCCTGGATGTGTGGACCCTATGGTAAGGTTGTATTCTTGTACAATTTCACTTTGGCTAGTAATCAGGAAGTAAGTACAGGAGCTTCAAGTCTCACACCACCAGCTTCAGGCACAGTTATTATCCCTCAACCAATAGGCTCTCGAACCAGAGGAGTTTACTTCACTCAATCTCACTTACCCCAACACTGATCCCACAATTATGGACTCACTTTCAAGGACTTTTCAACTCATATACATGTTTGCATTGTCATGAATCCTTCAGACCAGCGAGAGGCGCCGGTTAGCAGCAGGTCTTGATGCATTGGAACATCATTTATTTGAGTTTATTCAAGTTGTTTAATGACTACTTTTATCATTAATCTGTCACCATGTTTTTCATGATGCTCGTTATGTGCACACAGTTTCCTTATGCTTCTTGTTTTTAAGTGATTAGTTTTTGATTTTAGTCTGAATGGGTTTCCTGTGTTTATGTTCTATTTACGAACCAGCTCTCATTGCTGAGCTCTAGATTCGAGTTCTCTGTGAACTGCCTTTCTGTGTGCTCAAATCCCAAGTATGTGAGCTCTTAGTTTTATCTTTCACTGTATTATTCTCTGAATAAATCTTCATCGTTAATTTCTAATATCGAGTCCTGAGTTTACTCTACACCTGTGTCTGCTCATTTGAAGATCGTTATATTTATTGCTTATTTATTTACTTATTGTTATTATTATTATGTTTCTTTTCTTTTTGTATTTGCAGAGGTTGCTGTCTTGTCCACATTGATTATTTATCCATCTTTGTGCTGTGCAGATTTTCATTGATTCTATGGTGTTTCTTTCTATGTACCATGAATGCCCACAAGAAAATGAATCTCAGGGTAGTATACGTGCTTTGATAATAGATTTGTTTTGTAATTTGAACTTTGAAGAAATAAAAAGGAAATATTGTATCTTATCTATCAGTACTAAACTAACACACAAGACTCCTTCTCACATGTTACATGATTGCTTTTATATATTACTAATTTATTCATTGAGAGGTACTGCAAGGAAATAGGACATTTGACCCACAGAATACTTGCTGATTGTTAAGCATCCATTTACACTAATCTTATTCTAATCTATTTTAATCCCCCCACATTCTCCTCAACTTGCCCCGAGATTCTATCAGCCACGTAAACAGCCGGCACTCACTTATAGAACAGTGACCAGTTAATCTAACAGTATGCAAGCCTTTAGGTGCATAGGGAGTACGTAGAGCACGCAGAAGAAACCCACATTGTCACAAGGAGAGTGTGCTAACTCTACAGAGACAGCACCCAAGAATAGGATTGAGCCTAGCTTACTGGAACAAGGAAGCAACTACTTTACCAGTCATGACATCTAGAAGTACACTCCTCCCATGTTATTATGAGCATCAAGGCTGTTTCCAGTCAGGGAGTTGCTTCTGTACATCCTGACCTAGCATGGACTTAGAGCAATCTGAGGGAGATTTATTAAAGCATTGTACAGCGTCCCGAAGGGTGATTAGTTCGGTTTAATAATTTGCAGAGAACCTGAGGACAGATGTTTAAATTTAGTAAAATAACAGCCTTACAGGATTATTGACAGCTCTTCTTTATGCAAAGAGCATTGAAGAAACAAAATATATCGTCAGCTAATGAAGTGAATGCACTTCATTCCTTCAAGAAGATTTGGTCTGGGTCTTGACAAAGGTAGAGATAAATAATGCGATTAAGATTGTTTTGTCACTGTGATTCCCTGGGATAGTTTTGATTATCTGAGGAGCTTTGAGAAGAAGTTTCCTAAGAATATTTTCACTCTCAGCTTTTCTCCTTACATCTTTCTCTGCCTCTCCCAAGAAACTGCTTAGGAAGGGTTTAGGAAAAGATGCGGAGATGCAGAAAAGGGAGGGGAAATTCTTTAGTCATGACACCTTGGCTGTTTATGTGGAGAATGGGTCAGGCCTATAGATCACCTAGTCTTTGCATGCTGGCCAGTTGTGTAAATGTGTAAACAATGCAATTTGATGTGGGTCAATAGATTGCTAGAAAATTGACAGAGAGTTAATCGTCATTGTTAATTCATTACCCACTCTCTTCTTCTTCTGAAATAGTCACTCAGGATTGAGAAATGCTTGTTTCCATGCCAATTCTATGGGTTCTGATGTGGCTTATGTGGCCAATGGAATTGTGGACTCTTCGGTAAATGGGCAGTTCCACTTCTTTGGCTACGAGGGGTGATTGATAAGTTTGTAGCCTAAGGTAGAAGGAGTCAATTTTAGAAAATCGAGCACATTTATTTTTCAACATAGTCCCCTCCTACATTTACACACTTAGTCCAGTGGTCATGGAGCATACGGATCCCTTCTTTGTAGAAGTCGGCATCTTGGACCTCCAGAAAGTGGTCCACAGCAGGGGTGATTGATAAGTTCATGGCCTAATGTAGTAGGAGATGAGTTATTAACTTCAAACATTCTGCATAATCACTCAAAGAGTTGAACTGCACGTGCATGTAATGAGAACTGTATAAAGGATAGTCATGTAAATTGGTACTTTATACCCTTCATGATTGTGTTGAAATCAATGTGAAACAACACATATTTAGCAAGGTTCAGCCTGGACCACAGAACTGGAATAACAGGTTACTGTTTACAGAATGATCATTAGTTAAAGGGTAAGTAGTTGACTTAAGTGAAAAGACATAAGTCAATTTTTTTAAACAATCATTGAATTGAAAAGGTCACAAAACATCCTTAAACATTCACAGCATTAAATACCATGGAAATTATATGGACACTTATCATTTGTTTTCAAAAGTGCTCTATTTATACTCTGTGCTAAAATCCTTCAGCAGGGCCCCCATTTCATCTCTTTCAATTCATTCCTCAATCCTTTGAAGTTGAATTCCTTAAGTAATATAAACGTATTTTAGTCCTGTTACTTCACTGATCTGATTTCCAGATAATCTTGGACATAATTTTGAGTATGTTTACACAGTGGTTAGAATTACTAGCTAGCCAAAGTAGAGGAATGGAAGCAACCACAAATTATGTCCCTTTTGAGATACCACTGATTGTCAGGTAAGGTGAGTTAAAAGTATTAATAATTGCAAGATTACCAAACTTCCGCAGGTCACATGGAATCTTTATTATTTTGCACTTGAAGTTCAAGTTCAACCTTATTTTCATTCAAATGTGCACATGTACAAATCAAAAAATGTTTCTCCTGACCAAGTTGCAAAACACAGCACATAAAACTAACGCACGATACATAAAGTAATATTACTACAAATAAATTAACAAATAGTAAAAGATTTTGTATTGAATATTCCACATTGTCTCCATTTATCTCACATGTTCAAAGCCTTCTCTGCCTCGTGAGTTAGTGAATTGTGCTGGTAACATATTCTAAAGAGTTAATTTATTAAACGACAGGCAATAATGGCATCATCGCAATTTGAAGAAGTGTTAATTAGAACTGTCAAGCATTTCCTTTTTTCTGTGAACTGGTCCCAGGATAATCAGTAATATAAACCACTGCCTCAAAGTCATTTGTTTTAAATAGAATTTCTGTGGAGATATTATCTCATTATTTTTTTAAAGACTGTTGATGAACTTTCTGAGCAGTGAAGAAAGTATGCTGTCTGAAACCACTTGTCTGCTTACCTGGTGGTTGGGACAATATTTAGAATAAAGACTATTTTCATCTGATAGAATAAATTGCAAGCAGCTCAAAACACTTGAAGAAAAACACCAATCCTATCTCCAAGTTTGCCAGAAGAGTAAGTGAACCAGGATCAATATACTTTCCCAGACCAATGTCCCCAGCATTGAAGCCCTACAACAGACAGCCACAACAGACCCACTTTAACGTGGAAAGAGGTTACCAAATGGAAAGCGGGAAGGTTCAAGGACATGTTCAAAGCTCATTTGAAAAAAGCACGACATCGCCGCTTGTTCCTGGGAATCAATTCTATCCCACCGATGCCAATGTGCCCTTTCATTCCTAACCTATTCAATTATGCTGTCAAAAACAGTGACAACTCATGAATTAACAAGGCAGCATATAAAAATAATTATCTTTTATTCAATTGAAAAATTCTATGCCAACTGATTTCATATAGGCTTCTGAAAGTACATATGACAAATTAAACCAATTACCAATTACAATGTTGGTAATTGGTAAATGGTTTTATGTTGTCATATGTACTGAGAGTCAATGAATTACATTGTGTATATGCCACCTAGAAAGATCTGTCCATACATAAGTACATCTGGGAAGTACAGAAGAGAACAAATAGCAGTGAAAACGGTGTTATACTTACAGCAAAAGTGTAAAGCCATGTTGAAATTGATTGCAAGATCAAGAGTTCATATTTATTGTGCAAGAAGTCTATTCAAGAGTCTTACAGCGGTGGGATAGAAGTTATCCTTGAGCCTGGTGTTATGTGTTTTCAAGGTCTTGTATCTTCTGCTTGATAGAAGAGGAGGTGGAAGAAGTTGTTTTCAGATTTTTGAGAACATATCAATCTCCCATTGGGATTGTTCTTTATCCTCTTGCTCTGTACCTGCTATAATCTGACATGAGTTATTTCTCTCCTATTCCTTCAACAGAGTCTGCAGGAAGTTCAAGTAATCTACTGGTGTTCAGTAATCTTGGAATGACTGATATTTTGCATCACCCTGTTCAATAGTCCTCAATTGAATGTGATTGTTTGTTGCTTCTAGTGCTCTACACTGACTGTATTGAACTATGCTCTAAACTTCTGTTGAATATTATCTGGCTACCAATCTCAGAAATGGAGCAGAACAAAATAACTCGCAAACTCCCAGTTCTTTGATTGTGCTTCTGTGTTTCCCATCCATGCCACCCACCTTTTCCGTCCTTCCAGAACCAACATTAATTAATATTTTTTTTCCTTGGGAAGGATTCTTTGGAGTGTTTGCTATGTAAAAGCAATTAGTTCAAACAATAAGTCTAAACCTTCTTCACATTTTATAGTAATATTTTAACATGTGTCTGAAAATGTGAACTTTTGTCAAATAGGTATATGAATAAAAGCAAATCAGTATAATTTTCCTTTGAGCAATCAAGGGGAAGGGAGATTTTTGAACATGCTTAATCGCATTTTGTTTTATTCTTGATTAAAAAAAAAGTTACATCTGTAGTAAACTTGTTTAAAGTTCCCATATGAAAAGTACAAATCACAGCAGAGCTAATCTGAAGGCATGTGCTTTGAATTAGAGACTTCTTTTCAGATAAATTAGTGGAAAGAGTATTTTAGCATTAAAAGTTCAACTAATACTTCTATAAAAATCTGAAACTTTCAGGTTTGATTGACTAAATAATGCTTTTGGAAATCACATAACCATGAAATAATATGTTAATAGTTAACTGAAGGTTTAAATACATTTAATCAAATCAAAGTGTGTCAGTAACGGCTTATGCCTGAAATAAAATCACATGACCTCCAAATGTTTGGGTTGAAGTCCTGACAGACAGACAGGAATGTGATTGTGGAATCATTTTAGGGAAGCTAAGCACAGCAGAGCTCAATTCACACCATCCTGCACTCTCTCAGTCTGCTTGATATTTACCGATAACATTTATTGACAGAAGTTTTGTAGTATATTGTACACACCTTTTTTGAATTAACAATTCTGCCTGTTGCTGTGCACATGGAAGACTAGAGCCTGGAGTTTCCTCAACAATGGGTGAGGTGTGGTAATTATACGCTGTGACAATGGCTATTCTGATCATGATCCTGCTGCTGAAAAATTTAGTGATATCATTGACCCAAGGCTCTTGTTCACATTCTTTCTCACCCTTCACCATGACAAAATTCCCACTCCAAGCCAGTATTAGAGTGGAGCTGTGGACTGGATGGTAACAAGGGAGGAGACTGCCAGGAACTGGGTGTTTGAGGAGTTGGGATCAGGTGGATATCGGATATTTTTCTGTACATAAGAGCATATGAATTAGAAGTACAAGTTGTCAAATCTGCTCCATCATTAAATATGGTAATGATTAATCTGATCAATGACAGCAACTTTGCTATTTTTTCCTGCAGCCCAGAAATTTAGATTTTCTTGCAACTATGCGACTAAGTCCCTTTTTCATTTTAAGATTTTCCACTAGTTCACACTTAGCCCCCTAAGCTCAAGGGACTGCAGTCCTGATTGTCTTTAGAGTTTAATGCTTTATTCTTATACCAGGTAAAGTTCTGGTGTATCTGAAATGAGCATATACGGAAGCACTGGATCAAAGTTCCTTCCTGAGGTATGGTACTCAAAACTGAATGTATCATTCTAGATGAGGGTTTGTCCAAGATTGCACAAAGAAATAATCTTTTCCTCACCTTTGCATTCCAAAGACATTTGAATTCTAATAGTCTTGTTGACTATCTTTTTTCTGTGTTGTAGGTTTTGTGATTTGTGCACATGGACATTCGAAATCTCTTTCCACATCCACTGTAGAAAACAAGACAAACGCATTTGTAATTTTTGATCCACAGTGGATGACCTCACAGTTAAACTTCACTTGTCACTGTTTATCCAAGTTCTCAATCTCCTTTCATCACTCACAGGATTCCAGAAGCTAGCTTTCAGAAAATAATCTTAAATAATCAATCACCTTTCTGATATGATCAATCATCTGAAAGAAAAAAAACATTAAAGCATACCTGAAGTCATGCTGTTGGTGTGCAGTGCAGTTTTGCTCTTAAGATGGTGAGCTTTTTTGTATTAAAATTGCAGAAATATCTACTTCTCATTCATCTTAAGATTGATTCATTTCTCACTCTGTACCTGAAAGCAAAGTTTCTAGGTTGCTGAGACTGTATTTTGCTGAATTGTGATCTCTAATCCTGAAGGTGATCACACAGTCTCACCAAACAATGGCTTTTGTATTTCCATGTCTAAATGTGAAGGATCCATGTCACAGTTTTGCTTGTTGTACAACTCTTTTAGGGACACCACCAATACCTCATTAAGAAGTGCTGAAGTAATTATTGGTCCGTCGTGAAGCAGTGTCACAGGTGTACTGATAAAACATTATTAAATAGTTCATTTCTGGATCCTGGATTGTACATAGCACCCATTTTAATTTGGATGGCATGTATACAACAGCTGACCAAGATTGATCCATCTGTTTTATGTGAGTCATCAAGTTCCTTTTCCTGACTCCAAGATCTACACTTCTTTCATTTTTGCTGATTGGAAAATGCCTCTGTGTTCCATATTTGTAACTGAGAAATTAGCGGAGAAAATTTACCTCCATTGAACCTTGCCATGAGCGTAAAGCTGATGACTGTTCCGGGACAAAAGTAAGACAAATTAAGCAATGAGTGTACGCAGTCTTATAAAATAAATCTTCCTCAAAAGTTTTGCCCAGGCTTGGTGTGTTACGACTTAGTGTCCCCAAGTGGGTTGTTTTCATTTATGCTTTGCACATGCAAAAATGCTACCTCAGATTTTAAATGAGTTTCCTTTGCAGCAGCATCTAATTAGACATGGTCTTCTACAACCAAAAGTGCAACACATTGTCTGAGTGTCTTGTTGATACATCCATAAAATACTAAAATGACACCTCAGCAACTTCTTAACTTGATGAGTGATTTCCTTTCATTGACTTCTGGTCCACATTTATTAAAATTGGCGTGCTGTGAACCCTCAACTCAACTAATCCTTTGTCTGTAAGAATTCTGTCCTCAGACAGCAATTTGTCACTTCACTAATTTCGAAACATTTTGGCAGATTTACGCGCAAGGTGGCAAGTGAACCGTTTTCACCAGGCCCCCAACACTTCAAAAAACACATTTGCAGGAAGCCGCACTCATGTCTCGATGAACCTCCACAAATACAGGATTTTCACAATTCAGTAACTTAAAAATGATTTATGGGTTTTTTCACTGAACCTGACAACTAATTTCCTTTCTTTTGACTCTTGGTTTCAGTTGAATAATGGTTGGACTGGAAACCATATGCGAGTCTAAAAGCATACAGAAAAATAGTCACCAGGGACCTCGAGAGGTTTCACTGGATACCGAGCTTGAGCTTCACCACATAGCAGTCGCTTAAATGAAATAAAAATGCAATAAAGTGACGAGACTTTCTGACCCAAGTGTTATATCAGTAGCTCAATCAGCAAGTAACATAGGCCAGAGCTCGCCAGCACTCAGACAGTGACCTGACTTGTTTTGGAGAACAGGTCTAAAACAAAATCCTGCTCCCATTTTGTTGTAAATCATTATTTTCAACTGCTAAGTTCTGGATTATATATTGGTGCTAAAATATTTCCATTCAGGACCCACTGAGAAGCAAACATTGTTGAGTTGTAATAAACATACACTCATGGGAGAACTGCCCAATGTATTGTCCACTGAGACCCAAAGAGCAACATGCACTGGTCGGGGAGTTCTGAACTGGTTCCAAACCCCATTCTAAGTGCTGATCATGACCAAAATTATTGCAGTTAGTCAAATTGCCTAAAGCCAAAGGGTTTTCTTAATAAAAGCATAATAATGGAAGGAAAGAATATTTAAGAGGATACCATAATAGAGTTTCAGCAAGTGTTTCCTTTTTTTATTTCAATATCATGAAGTTACCAGCCATCCTCCTGTTATAGTTTGTCATAAAAGTATGAGGGGTGATTGATAAGTTCGTGGCCTAAGTTAGAAGGAGTCAAATTTAGAAAACCTAGCACATTTATTTTTCAACATAGTCCCCTCTTACATTTACACACTTAGTCCAGTGGTCGTGGAGCATACGGATCCCTTCTTTGTAGAAGTTGGCGTCTTGGACCTCCAGAAATTGGTCCACAGCGGGGGTGATTGATAAGTTCATGACCTAAAGTAGAAGGAGATGAGTTATTAACTTCAAACTTTCTGCATAATCATGCAGAGTTGAACTGCACATGCATGTAACGAGAGCTGTATAATTTTTAAGTGTGTTGCTTGAAATTCCAGCATCTGCAGATTTCCTCGTGCTGCCTGGCCTGCTGTGTTCACCAGCAACTTTTATGTGTGTTGCTGTATAACTCATCTCCTTCTACCTTAGGCCACGGACTTATGAATCACCCTTGCTGTGGACCACTTTCTGGAGGTCCAAGACGCCGACTTCTACAAAGAAGGGATCCATATGCTCCACGACTGCTGGACTAAGTGTGTAAATGTAAGAGGGGACTATGTTGAAAAATAAATGTGCTAGGTTTTCTAAAATTGACTCCTTCTACCTTAGGCCATGAACTTATCAATCACCCCTCATATAGTATGTCTTTTTTGTTCTGATCCACTTTTTCCCCAGGGTAGAAATGTCAAATACTAAAGGGCATAGCTATAAACTCAGAAGGGAAAGTTTAAAGGAGATGTGTCAGGCAAGTTTTTTTTTCACAGAGTGTGTAAGTACCTAGACTTACCGCAAGAGGTGATAGAGGCAGATATGATAGTGGTGCTTAAAAAACTTTCAGTTGGCAACAAGACCATGCTGGGAATGGAGGGATATGCACATGCGCAGGCAGAAGGGACTAGTTTAAATTAGCGTTATGTTTGGCATGGACATCTCACCCTAACCATGGAGTTTTTACTCTCCTCCCATCCAGTAGGCGCTACAGGAGCCTCCGCTCCCACACCAGCAGGCACTGGAAGAGCTTCTTCCCTGAGTCTGTGACACTGCTGAACCTCACATCACAGCGCTAAGCAGTATTGCATCTGTATTGTACTGTCTCAGTACTTTTATATTTGTGTGCTGTAGCACTTTTGTATTCACAGTTATTTTGTAAATAACACTATTCTTTGCATTTCTGGTCAGGTGCTAAATGCACTTCATTGGCTTTGTATCTGTACTTGGCACAATGACAATAAAGTTGAATCTAAGAATCTAATCTAATGATTTCATCCACTTAAATGATCTGTACTGATACCTACCATGTTGTGACTGAATGTCTCACTTTCTCTATTTTATTTTGTCACTGTGGATTCCATTCCTTGCCAGTTGTAGTGAATCACTTCCCATTTAGTCAAGTTACAGAAAGGCTGTTTTCCCAACATAATGGTACTAAAGGCTTATGTAGAAGAGAGGTTATTGGAGATAGTGCACCTCTCAGTAAACAGGACTGCTACTAGTTTGCATTCCCACTAAATCTCAGTTATTCATAAGTTACTTGGAAAAAAACACTTTTCATTTATTAGAAGGTATATTATATGGCAGTTGGTAATTGGTTTATTCATGTCACATAGAACAGTACAACATAAGATTTTCCTTTGATCCATGACTGCTACAACTCTTTTCGATAATGATATGGATTTTTTTGGGTTACAGTAACAGATCCTTCTGGCCCAATAAGCCTGCGCTGCCCAATTACATCCATGTGACCAATTAGCCTGACTGTCTTTGGAATGTGGGAGAAACTGGAGCACATAGAGGAAACCCACCCCATCACAGGGAGGATGTGCAAACACCTCACAGGCAGCAGCAGGAATTGAACCTGGGTTGCTGGCACTGTAATAGCATTGTACTAACTGCTATGCAGGCAAGATGCCCCAAAATATCCACCCGTGGGTGAATAAATGAGCTTGTCCAGAATTTGAACCCAGGACCTCTCACATATTGCATGCTTTATCACCCGAAGTGAGAATCATACTACTAGACCAAAGAACTCACAAGTAAACAAATCACTTCTGCCTGCACATAGTTCATAACCCTCCATTCTGCATACTCATGTGTCTATCTAAAATCCTCTTAAAAGTTTCTACTGTAACTGCCTCCAACAACACTGCTGGCAGCATGTTCCAGGCACCCACCACTGTCAGTGTAAAAAAAATTGTCCCACTTCATCTCCTTTGCTTTCTCCCCCACCCCTTACCTTCAATGTATGCATGAGGTAGTTTGACCCTGAGAAAAGATGCTGTCTGTCTGCACTACACATGGCTCTCATAACTGCTGTCGGATGTCCCTTCACCCTTCGTCACTCCAAAGAAAATAGCCCAAGTTTATCCAACTTCTTCTTATAGCACATGACCTCTATTCCAAATGGCATCCTCTTCTGCACAAACTCTATAGCCTCCACATCCTTCCTGTAATGAGTCACCAAAATTTAATGGAATATCCCAAATGCAGTCTAACCAGAGTTTCATAAATCTGTAACATAACTTCCTGATCTTTGAACCCAGTGTCTTAATTAATAAAGACAAGTATGCAATATGTCAATATGCACCCTATCTCAAATTGTGCAGCTGTGTACTGAGACACTGTGAGGTTTTCGTATGTATGCCATCCTGCCATTCATACATAAGTACATCAAAGTAATGAAAAAAACAAATACAGAATATAGTGTTAATGTTACAGAGAAGGCGTAGTGCGGAGAGACAAATAAATGCCAGGGATGATTAGGTAGATCGAGAGATCAAGAGTTCATATTTATCATTGAAGAGATCAGCTAAAGAGTTTTATAATAGTAGGATAGAAGCTTTACTTGAACCTGGTGGTATGTGTTCTTAAGTTTTTGTGTATTCAGCCTGATGACAGTGGGAAGAAGAGAGGTGACCAGAATAGGAGTCATCCTTGACGTTTTCCCAAAGTATCCGGAAGTGCAAACAAATTCAATAGATGTTTATTCCCTTGCATACATTGAATAAACTAATGTTAGCAGGGCAGTGGTATGAGAACCATAACTGGCTTTGTATGGCTGTGTAAATGGAAGAAGAGTCATCCAAAGTTCATGTTCCATGTGGGTATATAATGACCCCTGTTGGAGAGTCTGTTTTCTGTGGTAAACATTATATGAAGCCATGGGATGCAATTGATGTGCATAGCTTTGAAATAGGTTTGCAACCCTATCTTTTACAGAGACATACATTAAGAATTGGAATTGGAACAAGATCTCAGTGCAAGTGAAACAATAATTTTGCAATTGTTAGCATTTGAGGATAGTAAGTTGGTTTATTATTGTCCCGTGTGCCAAGGTACAGTGAATAACTTTGTTTTCCATGTTGTCCATGCAGGCACTTTCATCATATCAATACATCAAGGTATTACAAGCGAAAAGCATTAACAGAATGTAATATATAGTGTTTCAGCTGCAGATGGAGTGCAGTGCAGACAGACAATAAGGCACAAGGACTATGACTAGGTAGATATTGAGGTCAAGAGTCCTTTGTATCCTACAAGCGGTACAGTAACAGTGGCATAGAAGTTGCCCCTGAACCTGATGGTACATGCTTTCAGAATATTGCATCTTCTGCCTGGTGGGAGGGGGAAGAGTAAGAGAATGCCAATGGTGGAAAGGGTCTTTGATTATGTTAGCTTATTTATTGAGGCAGTGAGAAACGTAGGCAGGATCAATCAATGGGAGGCTGGCTTTTGTGATGTGCATGTATGAGAAAAGATATTGATTTGACAGTTAATTCCAATATCAGTGCTCCCAGCAGGGAGCCACACTCATAAGGAATCTGCATCAAAGGTTGGGTTAAAACACAAGAACCCCTAACCTCATACTTCCTGAGCATATGGCTTTCTACTGGGAATAGAGGAACCATTGACTATCTTTTACAACAAAATATACAAGCAATCAAAGTTGTCAAGGAGACCACCACATCAGGTTATATGCCACTGTAGCTAATACTTTGAAAATCTTTGAAAGATATTAACCTAATCTATTTTAAGGATGTTGTACAGATTTATAACCAGCAATTTCAGAATGATCAAGTTTAACCCAAACATTCTTCAAACCACCCTCTACATTTTATAATTGTCATTGCAACTCTGGGTGAGTTTCAAATCCTCACTGAATCGATATCTCTCAAAAGATTTTGCTCTGAAAGGATTTATTCTGCCCTCTCATATATAATTTGATATCTAACAAGGGAAAGTTTTGCTTTTTTTTCAGTTACTTGACTTTGCAAAACTTGGCTGTTGACGGCGATCTGGTGATTCTCTTTTAATCGTGTTAATGTTTATTCTCTATCTTGACTTCAGTTTAAGTAGTTAAACAAATGATGGTTATTTTTACCAGATTTTTCTTGACATTCAGATGTATGATGTAATGGAAGGTAATTAGAATAGGCAGAACAATCTTCACCACGTCTGCAGAATTGATCAGACAAAGGGCATTCATGAGTGGTCTCCAGTGAGAAATGTTGACCAAGATCTGCTGTTTATAAAGGAATAGCAGAGAGGCCACTTGGCTTTAAAAGAGAATACGTATGAAATACCAGTTAGAAATAACATATTGTTCTTTTTTTTCCCCTTGTTTTCCATTGACAGGCTATCTCTGTGGCTATAAGATTATGTTTACTTGGTATCAGGACTTAATTATAATTTGATAGCTTTGTAGAACTGTGGTGGGCTTATCCAAATATTATTTGCATCAGAGAGGTGATTCATGCTGTGTTGACTCAATTTTTTGGACGCTTCAACTATATTTAATACTTTCAGTGTAGACATTGATAATATGGTCAAAGTGCAATAACCTTTGCTGGAAATGATGTTGTTTAAATATTCGGTTTGGACATTCTGGGCTTAGCTGGCTTATGTTCCGTATATCAAACACTGGCATAAATAACATTTTCTTGGGTAAGGTAACACAAGCTCATCCATTAAATCACAGAAGGAATCAACTTGTTCAGGAAGGGCAAGGAGTTGAAAGTTCAAAGTAAATTTATTATCAAAATATGTATATGTCACCAAATACCACCCTGAGTTTCATTTTCTTGCAGCCATTCACAGTAAAACAAAGAAATACCGTAGAAATTACACACAAAGACTGACCCAATCAATGAGCAATGAGGAGATAAGGGGTAATAAAACCGTCAGAAGTAACTTTGATTTTGATATCTCAGAAACGTCACTTTGTAACTCCATGTCCGGTATTGTCGAGTGATTTGATAAGGGAATAAAATTCAGCACAGAGAATGTTAAATTTCAGTTAATTAGTAGGTGATGCCACATTATGCAAAGTAGATATCAGTTATGTAATTACCAAAATGGCGTGGTGCAAAAGGATCTGAGAAATTTTATGAAGCAAAGTGACGATGTTGAAATATGAATGGGTTAAATTGAGGTGAAGAATTTAAAAAGTTTAGCTTTGCGCTGGGATCACTCCACAGTTTTGAACCACTTAATCGTATTTGACTTACTAATGTTTTCCAACCCTACGAACAAACTCATGCAGGAAAATTGCAGTCTCTTGCTCTTTACCTCCAATCTGATTTGACTGAGGGAAAACAGGTACTATAGCTACTTTAGGATGAAAATAAAACAAACTAAAAATCATTTATCCTTGCCTGATGAATAAAGTAGGATTTATGCTGCTTTAGGAGGTGAGCAACTTGAAATGATTTCCATTTTTGTGACTTCCAGTTTTCCAAGTACAATGTAGATTACCTTCATTATGACCTGGAATTCTCTGGAGTAAAATGTGTCACAAATGAAGAAAGTTGAAATAAATTCATTGAAACTTATATTCATACAGTGACTGATTTTGTGAAGTTTGGATTGTGAACTCCTTAATCAATAACGTCTCCCAGAAGAGTACAGAAAGCAAACTGTTTGCATAAGTAAAAAGATAAATCTTATCTTGCTACATTGCAAAATACAGGTGAAAGTATCACCTAGGATATTGTAATTGAATGATAGCAGTTCAACTCAAAATCACTTGTAAAATGCCACCAAATAGGATTTCCTTGTAGGTTTAGCCAAGCCAGACAGTTGTTCCTGCACAACGAGAGCAGCTCATTGAGTCATAGAGTGGTACAGCATGGAAGCAGGCCCCTTGGCCCGACTCGTTCATGCCAACCATGGTGCCTCCATAGAGTGGATGTGGAGAGGATGTTTCCAATGGTGGGAGAGTCTAAGACCAGAGGACACATCCTCAGAATATTAGGACACCCATTTAAAATGGAGGTGAGGATGACTTCCTTTAGCAAGAGAGTGGTGAATCTGTGGAATTCATTGCCACAGGTGGCTGTGGAGGCCAAGTCACTGGGCAAAGGTTGAAACATTCATGATTGGTCAGGGCATGAAGGGATAAGGGGAGAAGGCAGGAGATTGGGGTTGAGAGGGAACTGGATTAGCCATGATGAAATGGCAGAACAGACTTGATAGACCAAATGGCTTAATTCTGCTCCAATATCTTATGGTCTTATGGTCTAACAACTGGTGCTATTTGCCTACATTTGACTTATTTCCCTCTAAACCTCTCCTACCCATGCCTTTCCTCCCTTGTTCTTCTCACCATCCAGGGTTGTTACTGACAGGTTTCTCTTTCATCCTTATATCTTTCTTTATCTTGTTTAAGCCAGAGCTCAAACTTGTAGAACACTCAATCATTTATGTCTCCTATTGACCCTAGTCTGGTAGTTTTGTTGTATGTGGTTAAGACTGAAATCAATTCTTGTGCTAATGTCTATACTGGGCACAACAGAGTCACTGGTGCAGGCAAGAAGCTGAGTGGGAACAATGGGCTAGATACAGCAGGACCAAATCCCCTACCTGAGGGCTTTGAAGTAAAGAGCATAACCTTAGCATTGAGGGTGGGCTATTTATGTCCAAGATGAAGAAAAGCTTCTTTGAACACAACATAGTATGTTAAGTCTCTAGAGTGATTATCTCAGCAGCCTGTGGATGTGCAGTCACTGTGTATGTGTAAGTATGAACTCGATAAATCTTATAATGTTGTAGGAATCTGATGCTGTGGCTGCACGAGGCTTAGCTTCAGGAATGACCTTATTGAATCATGGAGCAGGCCCGAGTGCTGTATTTTACTTCAACTTATAATTACTGTTTATAAAGGGCAGGGACAATGAGTGGATATTGGTGGAAGAGAATAATTGAAAACTAGTGTGAATCAAGGAAATGATATCATCCTCCTCTCTTCAATGGATCTGAAGAGATAGATAGATAGGGTATGGATAGTTCATACACCTTCCTGTTCCATGATCTTATGAACTGCATCAGCTCAGGCATTTCACTGTTGATCATCACTTCCACCTTTTGAGCAACTGATGAGAAAGACAGTGAATGGCCTCTTTTAGCAAAGCTAACTGTATTGTGTTTTAACACAACAAAAACGGCAAAATGTAAAGTGAAACCATTGATAATCATGCAGTAAATGCAAGGTGTCTCATAACAGTTAAAAGAAGTTTGAAAGCCAACTTACAGGGTACATTGAATGCATTGCTGGTTTAAATCAATTACACATCTTAAGTCACAGTCCTTCTTGTAAATAGAGAGTATTATGTTGTATTTTCATTCAGAGCACTGTTAGAGAGGCATCTTTTAATAATCTTCCCATATTAAAGTCCTTAGGAATAGAAAAACTACTAGCAAAGGTAAATACAGATAATAATTCACTGAGAGCTGCAAGAGTACAAAATCGATGTTTTATTTAACACGTCTGCTCTACTCCTACAGACGGTGACCTTGGATTAATGTCAGGGGACTCTGTGCCTGCTGTCATGGATCTGATATTAATAGTCAGTCTGCAGACAGAAGACTGCAGTCTATTCAATGACACAAAGTTGCCTCAACTGTTAATAATGAACATTTGCTGTGTTGTGCAGTTCTTTATTAGCACAATTCCAGGTGAAGATTGAGCATATCATGATGTTAGAAACAGTGTGATAAGAATTAGAAAGTACTGATATGTAGGAGATTCTAGCATGGCAGTGTTTATGAGGTATACTGGTATGAGGACATTCCTGAACACATCTGTGATCTTTTGAAGGGTCAGCATTACTAATAGATTCTATTACAATGAGAACATGTGAAAGTAAATGTCAAGGAAAATAATCAGATGGCTTATCGAAGCTCTCCCCACTGGTTCCTCAACTTTCCCAGGACAACATCAATTTGCATCCTGGATATACTTAATGACCTGCCTGGCAGAGAGTGCAGAAATTCTTCACTCTGAATTAACTCATTTTTCTTAATATGTGTTTCAAATTTACTTTTCTCTAATTGAAATTTATTCCCTCTGCACTTTTTTCTTCCAGCTTTATTTCAACTAATATTATGAGTTCATCAAATCCACATATTCCTGTCAGTGTGTTTCGGATAATTTGATATCATTGCCTTGAACAACCATTCCCTGGATGCCTGGCTTAAATCTTCCTTCCCAGCACAATCCGTTCACACTTTTGTTATATAGGGTATTGTTGAGATTCAACCTAGAATATTACTGAGAATTTTAATCTCTTAACCTAATGAAGAACATACCTGAGGGACTGCATAGAATAGGGGTTCTTAACCTGGGGTCCACAGACCCCTGGCATAATATAAGGTTGGAAACCCCTGGCATAAAAGATCCACTCGAATTTTTCAGGCATGAGTTTTAGTAAAGGGTCTTTAACCTAAAATATTAACTCCAATATTTTCACGGATGCTATTAGCCCTGCTGAGTATTTCTGGATCCCTTTGTGACTATCTTCCTGTGTGTTTCAGTCAAAGTTTCACCTCTTTGTGTACTCCAGCTCATTTATTGAGGAGCCATAGGAGGTGCATCATTACTGTAAATAGATCATGGTCAATTGTTATAGAGAGATACAGACTGAAACAGGGTCTTCAACCCATTGTGTTCATGCAGGACCTCAAGAACCTAATTCACCCACTAAAAAATTAACTCCAGGCATATGGAGATGGAAGAATAATCCACAAGACTCTGATGTGACCTTGGTCTCAAGACCATCCATTTTTTTGGGAGAACTTGCTCTGGAATCTACCTTTCCAAAACCAGCCAATGATAAGGATATCTCATTTCTGGAAGTGAAAAGGCTTTAATCTTTTGAGAAGACAGACCCTGAAATGACTCTTATTCTGGAACATGTTTACACTATGTTTTGGGAGAATTATGGTGTTATTTTCCTGTACGTGATAAAGGAGGCACAACTAGCACAAATACTAACACAACACACACAACATGCTGGAGAAACTCAGCAAGTCAGGCAGCATCTATGGAGGGGAATAAATCGATGTTTTGGGCTGAGAACCGTCACCAGGACTGGCGAGAAAGGGAGCAGAAGCCAGAATAAGAAGTTGAGCAGGGAGGAGAAGGAGTACAGGCAGGCAAGTGGTAGGTAAGACTAGATGAAGGAGAAGGTGGGTGGGTGTGGGAGGGGTAATGAAGAAGCTGGGAGGTGGTAGGTCAGAGGAGAATGACCACACTGGTCAAGCTGACAGGAAAGCAACAGTAACTCAAATAACCATGTGTTACAAAATTAGTATGCAGAAGAGCATCTCTGAAAGCACAACACATCAAACATTGAAGTGGATGGGCTACAGCAGCAGAAGAACAGAAATATACACTTTATTAGGTACAGGAGGTTTGGAATAAACTGGCCATTGAATTTATGTAGCCAATACCTTCAATGTATACAGAAGAATGGGGATCAGTAGACTGTATTTGGTACTACATTTGAACCTTTGATCTTCAAATATTATCTTTGTCAACCAGCTATACATATATTGGTGCACTAGAGATTGGATGGATTTTGACATTGATACCTCCTTCCAATGAAAGGTGGCTTCTGATAGCTGGGAAATTATCTGTGTTGATTGAAGTCTTGTCATAAATCTTGATTGTCAGAAAATCAAATTAAAAGAGGATCTTGCAAAATCCCATTCAGTTAAAGGAGTCAAAGTTTTTTGTGAGGTGAGAAGGGGTCATGTGTTTTGCTGCATGCCATGACCTTTAACTCTCCTGAAAGATAGACCCATAAAGTGACTCTGGGAGGTAGAATCCTTGATATAACTTTTCCTAACGGTACGGGTTTTATAAACTAACTTCAGAATATTTTTATATGGAAGAGGGCAGGATCCAGGTACTGATTTCATCACAGCATTCTGGCATGTGAGTGTCATAGGATTGCCTTTATCTTACTGACAGCTGATTTGCAAACATATAAAGCCAAAATAGACTGGCTGCAGCTGATTAAGTCAAAGGAAGCTTCCGATTTTAGCAGTTCATTGTTCAATATGCCCTGGTCTTGTGCAGCCATGTGGAGACCAGTGACAGACCATGTTGTTTCAGGATTCTGCAGTATTTCAATGGATTGTCTGTCTGTGTGATCCCATGCCAAGGAAACCTATTATTGGATCAGAATCACCATTAATTTGAATAGGCATTTCAGAACCTGCACGTGAAGAAGAAAAACTGAGTTTTTCTTTTTATTTCTTTCTTTTTAATCATCAATTGTTTATTTTTGTATAAGTGAAATTTTAAAGTTTCATATTTCTTAATCTTAATTTGATGAAATGTTAATAGTTTTTAAATGGTTTTATCAAAAGCATTAAAAAAATCTTACAAAAGCCCACAGCCTTTGGCAACAGGTGATGCTCCAGCTGGAAGTGTGGTTCTGTAGTTTGCTTTCTCTGTAACTCAAGATTGGAAGATGCAGGAGGACTGTACTCCTGCATCTGTAGCAGATATAGAGGAAGATGTGATGGAGGTACAAGTCAGTTCAAGAATGAAAGCTTCTCAAACATTTCTGTTCAAGGTGCCACATTTTCTGAAACTTCTTCTTGCCCAAAATATTCTGATTCCTTTCCCACATTATTCCCTTCCTGTGCTGCAAGAAAAGTTACACAGAACAGTGAACTCTCAGTATAGATTGCTGGTCCCTGTTGATTTAACATGAATTCATAGAGCTTTACAGTACATAAACAGGTCCTTCAGCCTGATTCCTCCATGCTGATCAAAAAGTTCAAAATACATTTATTTTCAAAGTATTTATATGTTATACAACTTTGAGATTCGTCTCCTTACAGGCAGACATGAAACAAAGAAACCAAAAAGAATCCATTAAAAAAAGACCATCAAACACCCAATGTGCAGAGAGGAAAAAAGCACAAATCACACAAACAATAAACACAAGTAAATAATGTTCTGAACTGAAGTCCACAAAGAGAGTCCATCCATAGTCCGTCAATAGTTCAGAGCAGCATTGCCAAACTGAGCTTGTTCAATATGCCTCTATATTTTTCCTACACATGTAAATGTCCAAATGCATTTCAGGATTGTACCTACTTCTACCACCTCTTTGGGCATCATGTTCCATTTACTACCCTCTGTGTGAAAATGTTGACTCTCAGATCCCTTTTAGATCCTTCCTTCTTATTTTAAATCTATGGTTTTGGACTCCATACCAAAGGCTTTCAGTTATTCACCTTGTCCATGCCCTTTTGATTTTATAAACTTTTTTAAGGTTGGCTATAATTTGCAGCATTGGATTGGTATGCTACCATTGGCCAGAGCCTCCCAGATGGGAGAGAAGAAATAACCTTCTGATCACTATCACATATTGATCTCCCAATATGATGATGACCAGATATTCCGTTTAGTGAAATCGAGTGTGGGATTGAGTAACGTAGAATACCAGAACTTAAATCTTCATGATTTACATAAATCTGTATCACTTTGCATTTAGCCAATAAAATCTATTCTACATCCTCTTCATGAATGAATGCAACTGCTGCCTTGTTTTTTTGCTTCCATATCTTGTGATTTAAAAAAAATCTTCAGGAAAAGATTGCTATATTATCTCAAAGTCCTAAATTGACCATTCTTAAAATGAAGGGTAAATGATTTGCCCTTAAGTCAAGTTATCTGAAGGCCTTTTTGCCTCAGGTGGTTCGGGAAAAAGAAAGCTGCAATTGTGGTGAACAAGACTCCAATATTCTATTGGAAATCTTGTTAAATCAAATGCAGTAAATTATTACAGATTCCCATTAAATGCTATCAGACTTAGAATCTCTGTTGCTTTATTTCATTCCAATTTTCTATCTCCATTTCTGCTGCCCACCGCTACTTTCTGTGAAGTGCTTAAAGCAATCTGGATTATCAGATCGATTCTAAATAATTAAGAGGTTTCTTTTTATAATTTCTATTTCTAGACTCTCTCATTCAGTTAAGAGTTTGAAAAATTGTCTTTTTATTTAATTGTTGCCATATATGTAATTAGATGATTATGGAACTGAAGCTGAATTATACAAAGTTTCCTTTTACTGCAATTTCTGAACAACAAGGTCTAAAAGAGCTCAATCAGATTGTGTGGTTTCATACAGTAATACCTTTCCTGTCCAAATAAACACGTTTGAATTTTAAATAGGTTAACAATATGAAATAGAATGCTTTATGATGTCTTGACTAATCGTAAGGTAAAATATCTAAGAACTAGGATCACATTTAAATATAGTGATGATTTGACACAGAAGGAAACAGAGTCCTGATCATTGTTCATTCCTTGTGCATTAGAATAAGGATAGAACATAAGAAATGGATGTAGATGACTGGTCTTTACAACCTTCTCCTTCTTGTCAGTTTCAGGTAACTTTTTAATTGTTTGAAAAATGTAATAAAAATGTCGTATAAAGGCAGCTGGCAAGAGTTAATTTGGAACTTATTCCAAAATGTTTTACATTTAAATGGGAGGACTGACAAATTAGTAATTGGATAGAAAAATAATAGAGAATGGGATTCTGATAAGCATGAACTCATGACTAGGAACTATACATTGGCAATGTGTGCCAGCGTAAACCTTTCGCGTTGTATGTTGCTGCCTACTTTCATTCTGAAAAGCTCTGCGTTGTTGTGGGATACTATGTCGATTTCATCCGAGACATCCAGAAGAAGTAGATAAAACTGGTTTACATCCCTTCCATAAGCACAAGAGATCTTGCAGGTTCTGGAAGTCCAGAGTGTTTTTTTTTCTCTCTCTCTCTCTCTCTCTCTCTCTCTCTCTCACACTCTCACACAATACTGAAGGAACTCAGCAGGTCAGGCAGCATCAATGGAGAGGAATAAACAGGGAAGAAGCTAGAATGAGAAGCTAGTGGAGGGGAAGGAGTTCAAGCTGGAAGATGATCGGTAGGGGAAGGTAGGCGGATAGTAGAGGAGGGGGTGGGAGGATGAAGTGAGAAACTGGGAGGCAATAGGTGGAAAAAGGTAAAGTGTTGAAGAAGAAGGAATATGAGGAGAGGAGGGCAGACCATGGGAGAAAGGGAAGGAGGAGGGATATCAGGGGAGATGATAGGAACTGAGAAGAGACGGGCCAGAATGGGGAATGGAAAAAGAGAGAAGGGGAAAAATTACCAGAAGTTAAAGAAACCAATGTTCATGCTGTCAATTCGGAGGCTACCCAGACGACGTATGAGGCGTTGGTCCTCCAACCTGAGAGTGATCTCATCATGACAGTAGAGGAGGCCATGAACTGATATGTTGGAATGGGAATGAAGACTGGAATTGAAATGGTTGGCCACTGGGAAATCCTGCCCTTTGTGGATGGAGTGAAGGTGTTTGACAAAGTTGTTCCCCAATCCATGTCAGGTCTCACCTCTGTTTATTCCTCTTCATAGAGGCTGTCTGATCTGCTGAGTACTTACAGCATTTTATGCGTGTTACATCCTTTCCAGCTCTGCATTTCAATGATGTTCATGGTTAGTAAAATTAGGTAGAATGTAAATAAGAAATTAATTCTCCTGGGGAAGTTCATATGAAGCTGAAGGTATTGTGAAATAGCATAAGAGTTCATGAGGGGAACACACCTGCTTTGTCTGTTCTTCATGCAAAAGCAGGTGTGAAAACAATTTCTTGGATGATACTGTATCTTCAAGGGCATCTGTAATATATGTCACTGAATTTTGAATTTGGGGCATTTCCGACTTGCTTCATGGCCATCATTTATTGTAAATGAATCTAATGGAGGTTCCTAAGCTTATCTGTAGTTAAAGACCCAATAAAGAAGTGAGTAGGTTCTGTTTAAAAAGTTGGATGGAGAGTTGAAATGAGAATGATCATATTTCCTGGTGCCAAGCTGCTCCAAGTGCCACCGACAGCCTTCAACTGTCCCCTCACCTGTGACGGGCCATACTATTACTGATCCCTCTCTTTCTTCACAAGCCTTTCACTTGGTTCTTCATCACAATGAGGTTCATTATAATACCAGGCCAATAAGTTCAAGCTATTGAGGGATGAACAACAAATACAATCACAAACAATCTGCTGGAGGAACTCGGTGAACGTAGCATCTGTGGGGTAAGGGCAGGAACCATCGAGGTTTTGGGTTTAAACCCTGCATTCTACAAAATATGCAAACATTGCCAGTGATATCTATATCCATTGAATGACTGTCTACAAAAAAATGTTCATTTCAAATATAGTTATCTCTATCGCATACCAGTTACAATATTATCCCTTTATTTTGCGGATTAACTATAAAACACACTTACTCACTCATGTACTTAATTTGTAGTTTTTAATTGGTTCCATTTTGCTCCCAAAACTAACAGAGTTTATCATCATTGTCTAAATTCACTACAGTTCGGGAATCAGAAGACAAAATATATATATAACTGGATGGCTGGATTTTTTCTGGTGCACTTGAGGAGGATTTTACCTTTGTGCAATGTGCAGTGAAACCATGAGTAAGGGAATTTATGATATGGGTTCATATGGTTTGCAGAGGAAATCTCCCAGTCTGAAAATTTGACAGATCCATAATTTTGCTTCATTTAAAAGCAAGGAATAAGACTGGAATTTATCAGGAATACAAAAGGCTACATTATAAGTCATAAAACACACAATGGAATGCAATTAGAATACAGTATTATTTCAGAACTATTCATTGTTTTATATGTGGCTATTGAATTCCAAGCTATAAAATTATGTCAGAAAACTCCAACCATTTCCACTCTAATTGTTCACAGGTTTATTAAAGACTGTTTCCAATCAACTTGTATGTTTTTAGTACTGCCAGTTTAGAAACAAACAAGACACAAGAGACTGCAGATGCTGGAATCTAGGGCACAAATCATACCTCTGGAGGAACTCATTGGTTCAAGTGTCGCCTGTGGGGAAATTAGGAACTGTTGATGATTCAGATATGATTGAAATGCAGAGGCTTTAGACCTGCACTCCTGGCTACCCTGCTGGTGAATGTACAGTCTCTGGAAAATAAAATTGAAGACCTCAGAGCAAAATTGCAGTACCAGTGGGACATCAGGGACTGCAGTGTACTTTGCTTCATGGAAACGTGGCTCACCCCCAACATTTCAATGCAGCTCTGCAGTCCAAGTGTTCCACCATCCATTGCAAACAGAGAACATCTGGGTATTTTAAAGGTAGAGGAGGTGGAGTATGCTTCATGAGTAACTCATTGTGGTGCACAGATGTGGCAGTTTTGTCTCAATCCTTCTCACCTGGCCTGGAGCACCCAGTGGTCAAGTGTCATCCATTTTATCTGCCAAGGGAGTTTTCCACTGTCATCCTGGTAGAGGAGTACGTTCCATCTCTGGAAAAAGTCAGGCAGTGACTGGAGGAGCTGAGGACCATGATCAGCAGTCAGGAAACAATGCACACTGATGCCTTCCTGAGCATTGCGCGAGATTTCAACCAATGTTATACCACCATCAAGAACACTTACCATGCCATCGCATGCTCACTCTTTCAAATATCCAATCACCTGGCAGTACTTTGACTCCCAATGTATAGGCAGAGACTAAAGATTGCAGTACCAGTGCTGGAGACCAAGAAGGTATGGTCAAGGGAGGCAGAGGCAGAGGGCTGCTTTAAGTTGGTAGACTAGGCAATATTCAGTGATTCATCTTTGAACCTGAATGAATATGCCATAGTTTTTGCTAACTTCATCAAGCCTGTGAAGGTGAGTGTATGCCTTCGAGAACATATCAGACATACCGAAATCAAAAGCTATGGATGAACCAGAAGGTTCATAATCTCCTGAGGGCTAGACTTGTGATCCAGCACGACATAAAATGTCCGGGTACCACCTACAGAAGGCTATTTTAAGAGTGAAAAAGCAATTCCAATTGTAGATAGAGATGGAATTGGATGCATGCCATTTCTGACAAGGTTTACAGGTCATTCATTTCTACAGTGCAAAAACTAACATCTTGAATGGCCATAATAGTTCACTCCCAGGTGAGGTCAATACCTTTTATGCATGCTTTCAAAGGGAGAATAACATCTGTGTGAATCCTCGCAGCATCTGATGACCCGCTGATCTCAATCTCAGAGGCTGACATCAGAGCATCTTTCAAGAGAGTGATCCCTTGCAAGGGGTCAGGCCCTGATGGTGTAAATGGTAGCACATTGAGAGCCTGTGCCAACCAACTGGTGGGAGTGTTCAAGCACATCTTCAATCTCTCATTGCTGCTGTCGGAGTTTCCTACCTATTCCAGAAGGGTGACAGTCATAACAGTGCCCATGAAGAGCAGGGTGGGCTGTCTCAATGACTTTCACCCTGTGGCACTCTCATCTACTGTGATGAAGTGCTTTGAGAGGTTGTTCATAGCTGGAATCAACTCCTGCCGAAGCAAGGACCTGGATAAATTAGAATTTTCCCATCACCAAAATAGGTCTGCAGCGAATGCAACCTCACTGGCTCTCCAGCTGGACTTGGATCACCTGGATAACAGCAATACCTATGTCAGGCTGCTGTTTATTGATTACAGCTCTGTGATCAACACAATCACCCCCTAAGTTCTAATCAACAAGCTCCAAAACCTGGGCCTCTGTACCTACCTGTACGACTGGATCCCTGACTTCCTCTCTGGGAGACTACAGTCTGTGTGAATTGGAAATAACATCTCCTCCTTGCTGACAATTAAACTGCTGCACCTCAAGGATACGTAGCTAGCCCACTGCTCTACTTTCTTTACATCCACGATTGTGTGGCTAGTCACAGTTCAACTTCCATCTATAAATTTGCCGACAACACAACTAGTGTTGGTGAAATTTCTGATGGTGACCAGGTGGTGTAGAGGAGTGAGATAGATCAGCTGGTTGAGTGGTGTTACAACAACAACCGTGCACTGAACGTCACTAAGACCGCAGAATTAATTGTGGACTTCAGGAAGGGGAAGTCAAGGGAACATGAGCCAGTTCTCATCGAGGGATCAGAAATGGAAAGTGTGAGTAGTTTATTAAGTTCCTGGGTGTCAACATCTCTGCAGATCTATACTGGGCCAAATATATTGATGCAATTACAAAGAATGTACGGCAATGGCTATGTTTCATTAAGAGTCTGAGAGTCACCAAAGCCTCTCACAAATTTCTACAGCTGTAATGTGAAGAGCATTCTAACTGGTAGCATCACCTTTTGGTATGGAAGGGCCTCTGCACAGAATTGGAAAAAAGCTGCAGGAAGTTGTAAACATCATGGGCACTAGGCTCCCCAGCAACGGCAATGCCTCAAAAAGATGGCATCCATTACTAAAGACCTGCATCACCCAGGGCATACCCTCTTCTCATTGCTATCATTAAGGAGGTACAGGAACTTGAAGATACACTGTCAATGTTCCTGCAATAACTTTTTCTCCTCCTCAGATTCAGTGGAACACATTGCCACAGGTGGCTATGGAGGCCAGTTCATTGGGTACATTTAAGAGGTTGATAGATTCTTGACTACTCAGGCCATGAAGGGATACAGGAGAAGGCTGGAGATTGGGCTGAGAGGGAAATGGATCAGCCATGATGAAATGGCGGAGCAGACTCAATGGACCAAAAGCCCTAATTCTGCTCGTGTATCTATGGTCTTATGCCATCAGATTTCTAAATGGACCATGAACCCATGTACACTACCTCACTGTTTTGTTTGTCTTTTTGAATTACTTATTTAATTTAATTTTATGTATATATATTTCTGTTTGTAATTTGTAGTTTTTTTCTATTATTATATATTAAGAATTTCAGAATATATATTGTATACATTTCTCTGACATTAAATGTACCTATTGACCTATTGAATCGTATTGCAATGTATTGCTGCCAGAAAACAGCAAATTTCATGATATATGCCAGTGATATTAAACTGGTTTCTGTTCCTGATTGTCAGGTAGATAGCCTGGATGCAGGGTCCTGATGCAAAAGCTCAACAATTTGTATTCTCCCATGGATACTGTTAGAAATTACTGTCTAAATTAAGTTTGATGAGCAAAAGGCCACTTAATGTCGCACTTAATGTCATTGTCTAAATCCAAGTACCATTGGGGTTAGAAGACATTTCATGCATCTCCCTTAGGATCATGCATGTTTGTAGATAGCAGCTTCCAGTGATGAACTTCCTGCACTGGGAGACAACTAATATTTAAGCTGTCTGAATCATTTTGGATGTCTTTGCAAACAATTGTAAGACGTCTGGAGGAGCAATTACAAAATCAGATATTCTACTCAGTACTTTATGCTTGCCTCATCAAGTACCTCCAGCGTGTCTTTTCTCCACTTCATTACCTTTGACCAAATCCATTTTATGACCAGAATTCCATTACTGGAATGCAAGAAAGCAGCCATTGCAGAAAAATTCCTCAGTTTTAAGCTTTCTTCTATCTTCCATTTGTTCCTTCTCTGCCGGTAAGGCATATTTGTAATAATCACAGTTTGAGGAGAAACTTGACTTTGATAACTTATACTGAAGATGTATGGGGGTATGAGTCACCGATTATATTCATTTGCATATGTTTTGCTTCATTGAAATCAATGGAGCAATGAAATTAATTAATTTGAGAAGAGAGCAGTTCACACAAAATTTACAAGTGACTATCTATTCAATAGACAAACAAAAGAAAATCTGCAAATACTGGAAATCCGAGCACCACACACAATACATTTTGTGTGTGTTGCACCTATTTAATAGTATACTTTATGATGCTCCATGGATTGAATTGCGGCAATTGAAAATAAATACTAACCTGGTTGTACATTAACTTCTGCCTTGAATGTTCTCAAATTGTCACATTAACTCTTATAGCCCAACTCTTATATATCTGTTCCTACATCTGCCTTCAGCTGGTTACAGCAAGAATAAGGTCAAGTGTGCAACTGGTCACCGATCTCACACTTTCACCAAACGTGAGACAACACCAGTCTCTCTGACTTGTTCCTAGCTATCATTTCAACTGATGCAGTTTGCTGATATCCTGGCCAATTGACCTCTCTGGGATAAATCTACCTTTACTCAGAAAACTGTCAAGTTAATAAAATTAATTTTGGTAGATTATTTTAGTAATAATTTTCATGAAACAGATGCATAAAGATTAATGTCAAATGAAGAATTGTTCAAGGCTGTGACTGAAGTTGCACATTTCCTGTTCTTGATATTTATTGCTTATTTATTTATTATTATTTTGTTTCATTTTGTATTTGCAGTTTGTTGTCTTTTGCACATCAGTTGGTTGCTTGTCTATTTTGTTGTGTGTGGTTTTTCATTGATTCTATTGTGTTTCTTTGTACTGTGAATGCCTGCAAGAAAATGAATCTCAGGGTAGTGTACAATGACATAAATGTACTTTGAACTTTGATATGAATATTTTCTCATTTTATAGTTTTTTTCTGAATTGTGCTTAATTCATTTACAGCTAGAGGAATAAAGGAAAACTTAAGTGAAATTTTACATGCTAAAATTTAGCTACAGTTTAATGTCATAAACACAACAGATTCTGCAGATGCTGGAAATCCAAAGCAACTCGCACAAAATACTGGAGGACCCCAGTAGGTCAGGTATCATTTATGGAGTGGAATAAACAGTCAACATTTTGGGCTGAGACCCTTCATCAGGCCCAAATGAAAGGTCTCAGCATGAATCGTTGACTGTTTATTCTTCTCCACAAATGATGCGTGACCTGCCGAGTTCCTCCAGCATCTTATGTGTGTTGCAACAGCTCAACATCTTTAGGATTGAATCTCCACAGTTTAAATTGTTCAATTTCTACTTACCGAGGGTAAAACATAACATAAAATACTACAGCACAGTACAGGCGCTTCGGCCCACAATGTTGTGCGGACCCTCAAACCCTGCCTCCCATATAACTCCCCACCTTAAATTCCTCTATATACCTGTCCAGTAGTCTCTTAAATTTCATGAGTGTATCTGCCTCCACCACTGACTCAGGCAGTGCATTCCACACACCAACCACCCTCTGAGTAAAAAACCTTCCTCTTATATCCCCCTTGAACTTCCCACCCCTTACCTTAAAGCAATGTCCCCTTGTATTGAGCAGTGGTGCCCTAGGGAAGAGGCGCTGGCTATCCACTCTATCAAAGACATGACATGAGTGGCATTGTAGCTGTTATATTTTGCAACTCCAAAACATAAAACTAATTGAAAAAAGTACACGGAGCTGGGGATAACTCACGTACACTTAGTTTTTATTTTAGTGAGACATGCATTTATGACGGGTGCCGTAATGACGTATGACATTCATGTACTTTACACGTAACCCATAATGAATTATGTAGACAACAAAGAATGCTTAATGAAACTATATATACAATATTACTCAAATAGTGCTGACAGGTAGGTGGCATCCGTTAGTCTCGCGAGACCATGGATCTGCACTTGGGAAGTCTTGCTTCAGTCTGTGTTAGAGCAGCGTCTGTTGTGGCAACACTGGAGGACAGTATGGTGCCTTCAAGTGCAGTCGCTGCAGCCGAGACTGTCACTCCCGTGTGAGCCAAGTAATGCTGAAATATTAAATAAAACCAGGAGGAAGATGTATTTTTTGATTGAAGATGTATTTTGAAGATGTAGCAGTTGTAACTGCTTTTTAAAGTTATTATTCCATAGATAGAGCAATTCTATGTAATTCATGAGAAGTTTAAGATGGAGATGACAATCTTTCAAGGTGAACAGAGAATAAGTGCAAATCAGCTGCGGTTCTCAAAAGTCTGTTTAAATTGGCAGACAATGCACACAATAGGACTGGTAATCAGACAGATCCTGTACATGCCTTGGCAGACAGAGCCACTATTACAGAGGTATTACAAGCATCCCCAGCATGTTGGCTCACCTCAGCCAGAGGTGGCTCAGACGACTTGGTCACGTCAGGCAAATGGGCTTTGGTTGAATTCTGAAAGACCTACTTTATGGACAGCTGACAGAGGATGCACGCCCTGTTGATTGCCCACAGCTTCACTTCAAAGACATCTGCAAAAAGGATCTGAAGCTGTCTAACATCGATGTGAACAACTGGGAAGACAGAGCAGATGACCAGGCCACCTGAAGTCTGGCAGTTCGAAAAGGTATGCAAAGAGGAGGAAGTACACACACTGATGAGCTGGCTGCCAAGAGAGCTCGACAGAAGGAGAGGGCTGCTCAAATGTGACGTCTGTCTTCCTTCACCTCAGCCAGTACGGAAGCGACTGTCACTCCAGAGTTGGACTCCTCAGCCTCTCTAGGAAGTGCACTATCACGAACTGACTTTTCTGGTGTGCTACCCACCGTCTTTCATGACAGAAAGATGCCAAAAGCAACAGCACACAATAGGAATAGAACAGGATGTGGTGAAATTAATAAAAAATAACAATAGATACTGTTGCAAATGTTTGACTTTTGAGGTCAAAGAAGAACTTCTTCACTGAACATCAATCTTTTTCTCAGTCAGCTCTCAGCAGCATTATCTTGAGTAATGCTGGAAATTAAGAACTTTGTTTGCTTTAACTAGGTAAATAATTAGAATTAAAGCTGAATGGCAAATTTAGTTTTCAGACATATGTAACTTGTTTTAGAAATTCGATTGTGAACTGGAAATCTTTTCACCTTTTGTTTCTTTGTGACATTCTTAATCTGATTCAATCTCAAGCATTTGGAACCACAGTAAAATGAATTGCCTGTAGTAAAACCTGAACTTGGTTAGTTATGGTTTTTACCACAATATTACAGAGCTTAAGGATATTTGAATCTGTTATCTTTTGTAATGGCCTTACAGAAATGTCAAACATTGCACGGTATTTTTGTCTTCCTTCCATTTCAGTGAAAATAGAGAAGACTAAAAGTTTGAAATTTGTAAAGTGCCATAAAATTATAAAATAGAATTTGTTCCTCTGTGGAGACTTCTTTAAAATTCTGGTTTTACAGATTGGAAGCAGCTCTTCACTTCTTTCGATATCTTATTACTAGATCTTCTGACTTGCACAAAAGCCTAGGGCTCACAGTTTGAACAAAACTATTGCCATGCATCAAGAATCTTTTGAACCATTTCCACATATCACCCATGATGTTGCTGTTCTCAATAATACCTACCAGTGGTGTTTTCCAGGATCCATTTTGGGCAAGGGATATCTTGTAGATAAACTCATTCAATAAATTGCTAAAGCAAAGTTGTGCATTTTTTGTTTTGGAACCCAGAATGATAACTATCTGTAAAATAAAGATTTTAAAAAATGACAATATTTTTTCTTCATTCTCCTATGCAGCTGAGAAACAAATTTGACCAGTGGCATACATACTTAAAGATCAAACTGCTATTAATATCAGATTCTTGCATAAAATTTTATGAATAAAATGGCAAGGCAGGGTGGCAAATCAAAGCTGAACTTATTGTCATCAGCACAAGTGTACAGTACGAATGCACAGATGAAATGAAAAACTTGCAGAAGCATTACAGGGACGTAGCATCAGATAAGCAGCATTCACAAGAAAAACATAAAACACACAAATGATACATAATTTTTAGAGGAAATAATGTAATTAGAACAAAAATCCATCTTCGTGCAGTGTCATCAAAGCGGTCATAATGCTGCTACTCTGAGGTAGTGAGTCACTTGTATCTGATTGTCCTTCATCAGAATATTGATCTGTGGAAAAAGACAGGTGGTTGGATTACGTCAAGCTAAGGCTGTGTCACAGAACCCTGAAGAATATGACATACTTGGAGTTCTGTATACGGTCTAGAAAGGGAGGAAGATAGCTGCACGAATATTGAGATTCTCATGATGATTATTTCATTTCCATTAGATTATTGTTGGATCCCTGGGAAAGAAATACAGGATGAGGTTTAGGTTGAGAATGTTTTGTGTTTTGTGATAGCTGATTTTACGATGACTGGCATCAGAGAAGGATAGAATTTATGAGGATGTAACTCATCTCTTGTCGTCAACAGTCTTGAAGAAATTATGAGTGCGTACAGTGTGCTGTTCTTTACAGCAGGCATGTACACAATGGGGATCAGCCAGGATTGAGAGCATCCTCAATAATTTTGTGTGACTATGTATACATGAAAATACATTTAACCAATTTATATTCAGAATGTGCAGGTGTGTACCTCTAAAAGCAAACACTTAAAGACTATTGCTTACACCAGCTCTGTAAAGAGAGCAATACTGGTACTGAGGTCCAGTCCTATTGTGTTGGTAACTTGTCTGCAGATGGCCCATGTCAACATCATAGTAACTTCTGGCAGAATCGTCAGTATTTAAAAAGCTCCTGATGTAACATATAGGGACAGAAAAAGGGTAGAATCAATGATGATAATGGACGCCGAAGATACATTTTGATAATAATTTCACCTGGAAAACTTTGAAGCCATGGTAATTTTAGGTAAAGCATTGCAGATCTCAACAGTGTGCAGATGGGAAAAGGCAGTGGCCATTCTCATCTCATTACATCTTTGAAAATCTTGATGTAAGTGTGATTTGGGTTTCAAAATGCAAATTGAGGAATTGGCTACCAAGTCCATTCTTTCATGAATTAGTACAAGTTGGCTGTCCGACCGACTTTACATCATATCCTAGACTGTCGTCAATACTGTTTACGGCCCATCTTTACGTGAGATGATTACTGATATTGGCTCATATCTGCTAATATTCTCAAAGTCAAAGTTGAGTTTATTGTCATATGCACAATCGCATGTATGGACAGCTGCAATGAAAAATGTAGTTATGGCAGCATCACAGACATACAGCTTCATATATATTCAAATAATAATTAATTTGATTATATAAATATAAAAATTCAAAGATACATCTGGGAAAATATTAGAGTGAGTGTAAGCAAGTTAGTATCTGATACAGACTGGAAAATGAGAATTTACAACTTGATGACTCAAACAGTTAAGATTCTTTTGGTCAGGGCACAGAAGCTTATGTGAGCTAACAAAACAGATATGACTTAAGAGCATTCTTCAATTATTTGAAAAGTCTTCCTTTGTCATCTTTGCACTAATGGAAATAGGCTTTCTCAAGGAAAATGTATTTTCTTCTTTGGATCTTCAACTGTTTAGTGTATTAGTGAAAAATCTGATCTCTAGTTTGTCTAATGTGGAGACAAAGCCATAATATATTAACTTTCATAAGCCTGTGGCCTCTGGCTGGGATGGGGTATAATCCACTGGGAAAGTGTAAGAGGTTAATTTTATCACCCAAGTGGTTAGGGTATTAGATACACTGAGACTTGATTTGAGTAACTGAGTAGGTTTTGCAATCAATCATGAATAAATAGTCTCCACCAATCAATATAGTTGCATCTGCCCACAACTGTTATGGTGCAGGTGTAGCAATGGTAACTGTTTAATTGCTGCCTGCTCTAATGAGTTCCTCCTGCATTTTGTGTGTGTTGCTCTGGATTTCCAGCATCTGCAGAATCTCTTGTGTTTATTACAGCAGGACTTAAAGCTTTCAGATGGATGTGTACTAGACAAACATAATTATTACACAGCGCTCTCAACACACAATATCTCACGCCTTTGTAACAATGCCAGTTTTATAGGCTTTTGCTTCACAAGTTTCTATTCAAAAAAAACTACTGCATGTTTTGGTTAGTACTGTATTACACCAACTGCACAACATCCTCTGCAGAGCAAATGATGTGAACAGATGTGTAACTCCTTAATAAATTGGAGTGAGCGAGCTGTACACCGTCTGAACCACTGAGTGATAATATAAATATTTTATCCAATGTCCAGTCAGGTAGAGAGTGTGACAGAAGAGCAAAATGAGTAACGCAGGAAGGCAAACATTCTTAGAAAGTGAAAATACAACAAATTTACATGCTTAAAATTGGAAGCTATGAGGTGCCATTCATATTAAACCTTCATTGCTGGAGAGGATGTTTGGCAGATAGAATATAGATTGAATTGGAATTGACTTAATATTGTCACATGTACTGAGATACAGTGAAAAGCTTGCCTTGCATACTGTTCATACAGATCAGATCACTGAAGTACATCAAGTGAAACAGTAACTGCAGAATAAAGTGTAACAGCAACAGAGACAGTGCAGTTTTTATGTTTTTTAGCCACAGATGAGGAGAGTCAACAATAAAATGCAGGATCATAACAAGGTAGATTGTAACATCAGGAGTCCATCGTATTGTACTAGAGAACCTGTGATGTGGTATATCTATAACTCTCTATAGTTTCTTGCAGTCACTTGAAGAGCAGTTGTCATACCAAGCCATTATGCATCTGGATAGGATGCTTTCTACAGTGCATTGAAAAAACTGGTAAGGTTCTACAGGGACGTATCAATTGCTTTAGCCTCCTGAGAAAATAGAGGTGATGGTGAGCATTCCCGCCTGCTGTGTTTGTGTGATTGTACCAGGATAGGCTGTTGGTGATGTTCACTACTAGGAATTTGAGGCTCTCAACCCTATCAACCTCAGCACTGTTGTCATAGACAGAAGCATGTGCATCACACCACCCGCTCCCCTGCCCCCCACCCTTTCTGAAGACAATGACCATCTCTTCTGCTTTGATGACATTGAGGGAAAGGCTGTTGTCATGACACCATGTCAATAAGCTCTCCATCTACTTCCTGTACTCCAGCTGACTGTTATTTGAGATATGGCAAACCATTATCTGCAAACTTGTAGATGGAGTTGATGTAGCATCCGGCTAAGCAGTCCCGAGTGTTCAGGGACTAGAGTAGGGGCCTGAAGCCACTACTTGGTGGAACAACCATGCTGAGGATGAACATTAAGACCAACATCCCTAATACCAATAGGTATTAAGACCAGCCACTATTACGAAAGACTCTTAAACCGCAAGAGCCTCCAAAAGTTTTCCAGTGAGTTTGGCTGATTTTTCGAAGGCTTGCTGCAAAGACATTTAGAGACTATAATAGATTAAGCCTTGTGATTAATATTCTGGTTTGTAATGTTGTTTTTCAGGAATATTTGCCATATTTCACTTTATTACTAAATAGAGAACTATGCTAGGTTTCACTGTGGACAAATTTAGAAAGCGCAACGTCCCAGCAAAATTATTGAATACGTGTTCTAGTTGTGAATCATAATTGCATTATTCCACTGCAGATTTGATAAACATTAGAGTTCCTAGTCAAATGGATAAGTCTGTCCACAACTACATGGCCCTCTTATTTGATTATAAAAATTCAAATTGTTCATGCTTTCATTTTGATACAATCTCCAAATCAAGAAACTATCCTCAATTAGATTCACAGCTAATAGTTTTGCTGAGTTATTTCTTTCATGGAATCAGATTCTAAATATTTTTAGCTTTTACCTTCATTCCTCTTAACGTAAGAGCAAAAATAAAATTCAAAATCTGAACATCCATCGAAATGCATTAAAAGTAAAGAGCGAAGGGAACAGAACTTTGCAGAAAAACATAATGCTGAAATTTAAAATATTGATGCTCTTTTCTGGTATGTCTGGCAATATTTTACCTACTATCTTGCTGGCAGTAGATTAACATTAAACTGTTCAGGAAGAAAGACTTTTATTTTGTTCTCTGAGATTTGGATAAATCCAGAGATTAGAATAAAACGGAGATAATTTTGTTGTGTGATTGTAAAGTGATTTTTCAGGGCCAATTTTGACCTGAGAAAAATAGTCATATTACTCCTAAACACTTAGAAAGCAGATGAACAAGAAAGGCTCCATGCCAAAAAATCCAAAAGATATATATCATTTCCCATTACATTATTCAGTAACAGCAGTAAACCTTAGCTTAATGGATTGCATATCTACCCATGCTAAGATGACAGGCTGGTGAGAATCCACTTTCAGGAAGGGGCCAGGAGTGCTCTCTGCAGACAGTCTCCACTTTCAGACATTTGGGTTTCCTGATAAACTTGGATGGGTTCCAGAATATCGCTTTCATAGAAATTGGATTCCAGACTATCCCAGGACTGGCCTCTCTGCCAGCGGATCACTTTCTGGACATCAAGAAACAACTTGTAGCTTTTTCACCAGTCTGTAGAATCTCGCCAAACCCTACCTCTGACAGAAGAAGTTGCTGCTCTGGTCACATCAGTTGCCAAGTATTTTATAAAATCTCTTGAACCGAATTCGTTCATCATGCAATTATTTGTAATTTTCAGCTGGAGTCCAAGATTGTCAGAAGTTTCTCAGTGGCCAGAAGTCTGACCAATGTTTGGTCAGGGGCCACATTAAAATAAGCATGCTGCATGTGATGTTAATGTCAATAAATCTTAATGTCCAGGCTGTATAAATGTGGACTAGGTTAGCACTATGTGTAGACACACGGGACATACAGTATAAGTAGTCCAAAGTTAGTATCGAATTTAAGAGTTTTGAAGGTGAATGTTAGTTCAAGCTAATCAGTGTTGTGGAAATAGAAAATGCTCAAAAAAGCAGGTGTATTAGCACCTAATGGGTGAGAAACATTTTGGGTCTAAGACCCTCTATAAGAACAGGGAAAGAATGATGACAAGTTAATTTACAGTTGCAGAGAAGGCAGAGGAGAGATGAAAAGGAAGAAGGTAATATCCCTGTCTGTCAGATATTCCCCCAGTCTGATCATTAAACCTTTTTCTCTTTCCACAGATGCTGCCTGTACTTTTGAGTGTTTCCTGCTCTTACTGTTTTTATTCCAAAACCTGTAGCTTTTGATTTTCATTTGATCAGTGCCACTTTATCTTTGGAAATGTGGTAAGTTGCCATTTACTAAGACATCACTGCTGGAAGCAATTTCAAAGTTCAAAGTAAAATTTATTATCAGAGTACACTACATGTCACCACATACAACCCTGAGATTCTTTTTCTGTGGGCATACTATAGAACAGTAATTGAAAACTGTAAACATCAGGAACTGTAAACTGTAAACAAACTGTAAATGCAGATATAAATAAATAGCCATAAATAACAAATGTGAAGTAACAATATAACAGAATCCTTAAAAGAGTGTAGCTATCCCCTTTTGTTCAAGCACCTGATGCTTGTGGGGTAGTAACTGTTCTTGAACCCAGTGGTGTGAGTCCTGAGGCACCTGTACCTTCTACCTGATGGCAGCAGTGAGAAAAGAGCATTGCCTGGGTGGTGAGGATCTTTGATAATAGACGCTGCTTTTCTACAGCAACATTTCAAGTAGATGTACTCAGTGGTTGGGATGGTTTTACTTGTGATGTACTGGGTAAATTTATAGCTGTAACAAAGGAGGAAAATAAAGAGATTCTCTTTAAAAAAGAAATGATAGAATTGTCTAAGAGAGCAGAACAGCTGAGAAGTGTCGGCCCAATGAAAAGGAAATAGATTCCTAACATTCAGTTTCTTAGAAAGATAACTCCTCATTCCTTCTGTACCTGTTTTGCTATAAGATTTACTTCCTCTGTTTATCCTCACTCTGGAGAATCAGTTTTTGTTCATAGAAGGTAAGAGTCTTATTACAGAGGGATTAGTAATAATCTCAGTCATGACCTTTTGTTTAAAAAAGATCATCAATAAACGCCCTGTAATCTGACAAGCATTTAAAATAAAATATTAATATGGCTTTTATTGAAATTTGATGTTACAATGCCTTTACAATGTCAATCTTTCAGTCAGTATAACAAAAAAAGATGACATGCCTGTTTTTATATTGTCATTTATGAGGTCTCAGGTGTGCAAATTGATAATGTAATTTCTATATGATAACATCTACTGCACTTCTGAAGTACCTAGTCAAATATAGAGTCTTCTGGAATATTCTAAGGTTGTTCTGTACGACCCAAATATGCAAATTTCCAAAAGCTTACTAATGGTATCACAATGAGTTTGTCAAATTGCTTCCTCAAGTCCAGACAACATGGGACTAGCTGAAACAGCCAAGGTTTAATGATTCCCAAGAAGGAATGGAAGTACAAGTTTCACCAAATAAAGCAAAGCAGTTTATCAACACAAAATATGGGGAATACGCTAGCTGTGTTTAGGGGATATACTCAGTATATCCTAGGACTTTGTGGGATATACTATAACCATTGCTAGAACCCTGACAGAAAATGTTGTATGTTCCTTAGCCACAGGGGAGGTACCAGAAGATTGGAGTGTGGCTCATAATATGTCTTAATTTCAGAAAGGTTGCAAAAACAAGCCAGGCAACCACAGGTAGGTGACCTGACATTAGTGGTGATGTTACTGGAAGGGCTTCTGAGAGACAGGATTTATCTGCATTTAGAAAGGCAAGGACTCATTTGGGATAGTAAGGATGGTTTTATGTTTTCTGAGGATATGATCAAGGGGGTTGATGAGGACAGAGCAGTAGGCATTCTCTATAAAGTCTTCAGCAAGACTTTTGACAGGGTTCCACATGTCAGACAGGTCCGGAAATAAGATCACATGGGATAAGAGCAAGAAGTTGGGAGCGGAGGGCTCGCTTTCATATTTGAAGTTTGTGAGCAATGTGTGCCACAGAGACTGGTGCTGGGTCCGTTGTTGTTAATCAATCAATAAATATCAATGACTTGGATGGGAATATAGGTGGCATGATTAGTAAATTCGTGGATCGCACAAAAATTAGTTGAGTGATAGACAGTGCAGAAGGTTTTCTAAGGTTACAACAGAACTGGGAAAATGGGCAAAAGAACAGGCAAATAGAATTTAACTCAGAGAAGTGTGAACCAGCTTGGGAAGTTAAACTGAGGTAGTACTTGCACAGTAAATAACAGGGTT
Source organism: Mobula birostris (assembly GCF_030028105.1). Lineage (NCBI taxonomy): Eukaryota > Metazoa > Chordata > Chondrichthyes > Myliobatiformes > Myliobatidae > Mobula > Mobula birostris. Next base: position 30,696,764 of record NC_092391.1, on the reverse strand, counting down.
CTGTTGAGTGTTGTAGGGTAGAAGTACATAGTTCTCTGAAAGTGAAAATTCAGGATGTCAGGGTGGTAAAGGTGGTGTATGGCACATTTGCATTTATCATGCATAGTACTGGTTACAAGAGTTGTGACATCATATTTCAGCTGAGGTGAGACCACACCTGGAATATTATATGCAGTTCTGGTCATCATTCTATATAAAACATGTAATTAAGCTGGATATAGAAAAGTTTCACAATGATATTATGGGCCTGGAGGGCTTGCGTTAACAGACTGGATAGGCTGGGCAGTTTTTCTTGGAGTGGTGACCTCATAGGGGTTTGTAAAATTATGAGGAGCATGGATGGGTAGATAGTCACAGTTCTTTTCCCAGGGTAAGGAAGTCAAAATCGTCAGTTTAACATGGAAGAGGAAATATTTAAAGGGAAATATCAGGGGCTAACTTTTCAGACAGAAGATTGTGGAACAAGCTGCCTGTGGAAGTAATAGAGGTAGTTATGATTACAACATTTATAAGACTTTTAGGCAGATTCATGGATAAGAAAGGTTTATTGGGATATGAACCGAATATAAGCAAATGGGACGAGGTTGGTTAGGCAGCAGAGACTAGTGAGCAAAGTGCCTTTTCCTTTGCGGTATAATTCTGTGATTTGAATTCCTCTGCTCTTTAGGCAATTGTGCATTTTTTTTACTTTTCATCAATACTTCCAGCTATAAATTGGATGCCATCTGGAAGAGAAAGATGGACTTTTAGCATTGCTTTGTTTCTCACTGAAACTCTGGGTATGGCAGATGCCACACCTGATATCTGGCAATCGTAGCCTCAGATATAACCCTGAATAATAGCCTCCCAAGCCAATCAGCTAGACAATTTAGAATTCTCATTTGCCTTGAAGCAGTGTGTCCAACTGTTTACAAGAGCAAGTGCAAAAGATGGGCGTTCAATGGTGGAAAAAATCTGAGAGCAATTTGATATTGTGCCATTGCTAAAGTGGGATTGTATTGTAAACTATTTCTTACATCTTTCTTCATTCCCATGCAAAAGACTTTATTTTCTTCTGACCTTATATATGCAGAAATTACATTAAATTGTATAGCACTGTAATGAAGAAATTGTGCATTGAAGTGAAATAAATTGGGGCTTTTGCACAGCAATTGTAACATCATATAAACCAAACAATGGAATTGTCTGCAGTGAATTGTTTATGCTAGTTTAAATGAACAAAATGGAATAACGAAGGTAATGAAGGTTAAGGTCAAGAGTTTTCATCAAATATTCTGCATTGGAAGATTACTCAACAGAGTTTGAGTCACACTGTGCCTTTTGCAATAGGTATATCACCAGGTTACATCCCATGAAAAGAAAAGTGCGTTGGGGAATGCCTCCTAGTTTTCATTGGTGAATCCAAAATAGAACAGACAAGGTGAAGAGCATGAAACAAAATTCACTTCATAGTTCCGTTCCTTATGTGGCACAGTAGAATAATAGTTAGTCTGTAACTTTTCAGTGGCAGCTGCAAGATATGGGGTTCGATTCCCACCACTGTCTGTAAGCAGTTTGTATGTTCTCTCCGTAACTGTGTGGTTTTCTTCCAGATGCTGTGGTTTCCTCCCACATTCCAAAGACATACTGCTAGGGATATTGAATTGTGGGCATGCTGTGATGGCGCTGAAATTCTGGTGGCACTTGCCATGCAAAATCCTCACTGACTTGATTTGGCACAAGCGACAGATTTCACTGTATGTTTTGATGTACATGTGATGAATAAAGCTAATTTTTTTAAAATCTTTAGAAGAAAGACGTGTAAATAGGAAAGAGATTATACTAGACGATTAGCTTTAGGTCTATACAACTGACAAGGGTACCACACAGAATTTATGTTGCTGATAATCTTTGTGATTGCAGTATGTAGACTGGGCTGATGTTCCACTAACTTTCCTTCCCTCCATCTTCAACAAATCACCATTTGTTAAGATTTTTGAGTAGCAACTACAAGTTCCACCTTTAAGCCTGTGTGCGTATCTTAGAGAAAAGAGCATTTCAGTCGCAGGGAGTGGTCAAAATTATTTTGAAGGTACCACACACAAAATTCTGGAAGAACTCAACAGGTCAGGCAGCATCTGTACAAAAGAGTTAATCGGTCGACATTTTGAGCCGAGACACTTCTTTAGGACTGAGGGGAAAGGCGTGAGATGCCTGAATTAAATGGTGGGCGGGGGGGGGGGTGCGGGGAAGAAAGGCTAGCTGGAAGATGATTGGTGAAGCCAGGTGGGTGGGAAAGGTCAGGGGCTGGAGAAGAAAGAATCTGGTAGGAGAGGAGAGTGGACCATAGGAGAAAGGGAAGGAGGAGGGGAGGGCGCAGTAATAGGCAGGTGAGAAGTAAAAGGTCAAAGTGGGGAATAGAGCGGGGGAATATTGTTCACCAGAAGGAGAAATTGATATTCATACCATCACTTTGCAGGGTACCCAGATGGAGTATAAGGTGTTGCTCCTCCACCTTGAGATGGAGGAAGGATTGGCAAAGCATGCGAAACAACAAACGCAATGATTTTTGGACACTACACTGAGCTCTTATTAGAAGAGGAGATAAAAGGGAGAGAGCCATGAGGCTTAAGATGCATGCAATGACATTACACGTGCAGTCGTCATAAGTGAATGCATTTTCAGTCAATGTAGGCTTTATGTTTCTAACATGGTACTCCAACAATAAACTACAGGTAATGTACAGATGGGATTTCCTGATGAGTGCCAGAACATCCCCCACTGTGTTACTGAGAAGCCTGGAAGCAGTAAAGGGTTAACAAGCCCAAATGTCTCCTGTGACCATGGATGTTCTCTAAAATCATATTATCTCCGTAATGGAGGAAGAAGGAAAATTGTTCTTCCTTGTCTATGAAGGATTACACCACAGAACAGACACTTCATACACCTAGGCCTTCTTTGCACATCCTCTTTTTCCATTACTTCACTCGGGTTAATGAAATAAAAGATGTAATTAGCATAAGGATATCCATCTTCCAAATCCTCTCAATACAGCCCCTTGTCATGTGCCCTACCTCTTTAGACAGTCACTCTGGTCAGATGATGATGGAGTGGAGGTGAAATAGTGTGATCACTTGAAGTGACACACTAACCATCTCACTAACCCTGTGCATGTACCAAAGTAGCCTGTTGCTGGGAGAAAGCATAGCTCCATGTGTGGCAAGGTTGCACAAGGTCTCAGGAACACAATTGCTAAGTTAAGGAGTTACTATCCAAAGGCATAGTTTAATGATCTTTGGCCTGAATTCATATGCCACTACAAAAGTTAAGGTATTTATTTAATTAAATAAGTCATGGAATTAAAACCCAATGTCAGAAATGGTGAAAACGGAATGACTGTATTTTTCTCCATTTATCTAGACAAGAAAATCTGTCAACCATATCAGACTCACAGTAATGTGACTGACATTTAATTACTCTCTGCAAAGGTCAAGCCAGCTATTAAGCCTGAGAACCATTTGAAACATGGATTAATATTAATAAATTGGAAGCTTTCTAACAACTCCAACACACCTGTGAGTGAATTAATTAATTATTGATTCAAATTCTCCATTTCTGAATGCCTGATTAGACATACAAACGAGCATTTGGGAGAACAGTGGGATAGATTTGTCAGCTGATGTAAAGCTGCAGGCCATGCGAGAACTAGGTTCACAGATGCATTTCCATTGACTACCAATATACAGGTAACCATATACAACAACCGTCCCAAGGTTAAGATAGTGTTCTCTACCTGTGAACTGTTTGTAAGTTGTTCGGGTTGCCAACAGTTCACAGGGACAAAATCCACCTTAACATTGGGATAGTTATTGTATATGGTTACCTGTGTATTTGCAGTTAATGGTCAACAAATAGGTTTTGCTTAAGCTTATGAATTTTGTTATTTGGAATTTGAAAAACAAAATGGAAGATTAATCATCTTGCTCTGTGGTATCCCTCATTCTCTTCCTTACCTTTCAACTGACCAACCTATGTTCCCTTGTGGTCTTGGTCAAACCATGTTAAAATAATGGCTTCATTTTGTCTGTGGAATTTCTAAATATACATGTGTGTGTATCCATTCCTGTATGTTTGTGCACATTCCTACAGAACAACAGTGGCTACCACTTCAGAAGACTTTAAATGTCCTCAAAGTATTTTCCAAAACTCTGAGGACAATAAAACCACTGTAAAAATGAATTTCCCTTCTTTCTTTTCATGTACCCATAAATTACAAATCAAGTATTTTATTTCTGCAATGTCTTCAATGTCTTGTAAACTTAATTGCTCAAAACAATGACATCATGCAGTTCCAGAACATTGCTTAGGAAATACATATCTGAACTGTTTCCACATTGTTTTCCACAGATAGGTCTTAAAGTTGTAGTTCTTCATGGTTGGTTGGTACTGACATTTACACAGAATTTCCATTGTCTCACAATCTGGAATCATTCAATCTGAATGTCTGTCTATCTAGTGCTTATGAAAAGAATGTCCTACAACAGTTAAGAATGATTGCCAAGCCTTCATGACTTCAGAAAGTATGAAATTGAATGAAATCAATTGCAGATTTACTTTTTGAGAATTTTGTGAATGAGAAAAAGTTATCCGTGATAGTCCAATAACAAACAAGAGAAAATCTGCAGATGCTAGAAATCCAAGCAACACACACAAAATGCTGGAGGAACTCAGCAGGCCAGGCAGCATTTACGGAAAAGAGTACAGTCAACATTTCAGGCCAATACCCTTCAAATGGACTGGAAAAAAAGATGATCATTCAGAGTAAGGACGTGGGGGGGAGGGGAAGAAGAACCACATATTGGGTTTGCTGACTACAAAGTTCTAAACTCAAGTGAAGATAGTAAGACCTATCCAATATAAATAATTATGGGTACCCTCACTTAAAGGGAGGTCATTCTGTAGCTATCTATTCTTCAAAAATTAGTTCACTTCCCTGTTTATCTTCCAGGATGAGTTTATCTGTGAATACCCACTATTTGAGTGGTGGATCTCCCCTCCCTGCCAATGAGGAGTTATTTCCAGCTAGCAAAGTAATTTAAACTATTCATTTATTTTCAGTGATACATGTTTAAATCCGAACAACATTCTTAAAATGTATTTAAAATTCAGAGGATATTTGTCTTATAACAGCCTTACAAATTACAAACCATTTCTACAACACAACAGATTTCCAAAACATAAGTAAAATTTATATAAGCTAAAAGGACATACCAATAATGCAGACAATTGAATCAACCATTGCAGAAATTGAAGCCAAGAGCAGATTCTAGTTCACCCTGTATTACTGTCATTCTTCTTGATGTTCCTAAAAAGCCTGAACTGCCCCCTACAAATCTATGTCTTTTTTCCATTTGGGTGACTTCACATGTACAGTACCATGGAAAAGTCTCAGGCGCATGTAAAACAAAATGCTGTAAAGCGAAGAAGGTTTGAAAAAAAAATGAAACATGTAACATGTTTGTTGGAGGAAGTCTTTCTTCGTTCGAACAATTGTCAACTAAATACAGTTTACCAAAAACCCATTTTTTTTGGTACTTAGAAATTAGAGATTTTCTGTGATCTCAATTATATACATTTCCTAATAGTCCTGATGAGAACGTATTAGGTGAAATTATTAATATGAAGTCATTTTATAATAGTTCAATATCTAATATTTACGATATGTTGTTGGAAATGAGAAATAATTCTTTAGACAAAATCAAAAATCTTTAGGAACAACATTTACAGACTTCAATTTCTGAAGAAACTTGGAATGAAAATTTTAAATTGGTTAATACTTCATTGTTATGTGCTCGTCATTTCCTCCTACGATTTAAAGTGGTTCATAGGGCTTATATGACTAAGGATAAGTTATCTTGTTTTTATATGCATACATCTCCCTACTGTGATAGGTGTAACAACGGAGAAACTTCATTTATTCATATGTTTTGGACATGGCCAAGTCTTGGAAAATATCGGAAGGAAGTATTCCAAACTTTTTCTGCACTGTTTAAAGTAAATTTTAATGCTAACCCTTTGACTGCCCTATTTGGTATTGTTGGAAGGAAAGATATCATCTTGGAGACATCTGATTTGTACACTCTGGCTTTCATCTCTCTTATGGCTAGGAGGTGCTTTTGTTTAAATGGAAGGATGCTGTTCTGCCTAACCCTGCTCAGTGGTTACAGGATGTAATGGCATGCCTAAATTTAGAAAGCGGTCCGATGTTTAATTTCTGAATCTAACAACGATTTTCAAAATTTGTGGGGACCGTTTTTAAATTATTTTCATAATCTTTGATTTCTCGTTAAAGTACAGAAGCTGGTTAATAACATATGTTATTATCTGATAAGGTTTTTTGTTTCTTTTTTTCCCCATACAGCTTCAACTTTGGTAGTGGGTTTAGATCTTTTTTTTAATAAAACTGTTTATATTCTAATATACAATTTAATCTAATCTATATGAATATAGGGTAAGGAGTTCATTAATATGATTCAATATACTGTATCTGGTATTATTATGTTCTTCTTCTGTTTTATAATATGTATTCTTTTGGACTCCGTATTCTTCTATATAGAAATCAATAAAAATATTGAAAAAGAAAGAAAAAAATGAAAAGTTTCTAAATATCAAAAAATTACTATAAAGAGCAGTGAGCAGTAAAAAACTAAATCAAATCAATAGTTTCCCGTAGCCAACATCCTGTGGCTCTATAGATAGTATTTGTTTGCAAAGGTGTGTTTTCACTTCAAACTGATTATTGCCTGTCATTTACATTAAAACCTGAAGGATGGCCCTTGTTTACAACTAGAAGCTAAACAAAGAATATTAGTTGGATGTTTATCTTATTCAGAAACAACTCTGTGAACTCTATAAGTGTCAGCCACTGTGTTTAGGTGAAAAGAAGAGGCCCCCAACCCAGGAAGTGAATATCCATCACGCCTCTGGCGCTCATGTATTGGAAATAAAATAAATGCTGTCTGCAGCGTCATCAGTGATAACATTCTGCATGACATTTTTCAAATTTAAAAGGTAGATCTTTAAAGAAAAGCTCACAATTAACTGCAGATCAAATAACCAGGCTTGGATTCTTGTGTTAATTTTGCATCAGACTTTAAAGGCATAGCGAATAAGAAGACACCGATTCATTTTGTTCTTGTATTTTAAGAATACAACAGCAAGTATTAAGCCAGCCAGTTGTATAGTGGCATCTGCACCAGACTTCGAGGCAAGTGGTCCCGGGTTCAAATCTGACCGGCTCCTTTCAATTTGTGTTGGGTTGAGCATTGAGGTAGCAACTTGGCCTCGTAAGAACAGATAAATGTGAAAGAAATGGCAAGGTTGCTGCCTGATGTGCCACAAGGCGCAGGGAGGAACAACAAATATTGAAAAAGTCAATTGTTTAGAAATTGGAATCACGAATGCCTGTTTTTAGATATAATATAGTGCAAAAGCAAAGATTTTGTACATGTTTGGAAGTGTCCCTCCCATTCAGAAATCAGTCCAGGAACTTTCTGATGTTATTTCCACCAGGAATTATGTCATTTCCTGCTGTATATCACACTCATGATAATACTTTCAATGTGCATAGTGCTTACCCACCACTGATTCACTACCTGACACTGGATCTTCAACCTGTTTTATTAATGTCAGCAATGTATATACTCAGTTGAGTGATTACAACAAATGTGTGGTTTAAAGTATTCCCATAGGCACTTAATATTTTATATATCCTCACTGGTTCTTTTAATCTATCATAAATCTCTGCGGGCAGTGATGAACTCCTATCAAAGATCTATATACCAATCCTTTGTGGCACCTTTGCTGCTGCTGTACATAGCTCATTAGTGCTACCCACAACGAGATGTACATTCAACCTTCGCCGTGTGCTGGCATTAATGTTCTTCTGGGTATCTGTACATTGTTGCCCCCAGTCACCCTACCCTCACTGCACTTAACCTTTTTGACATCTGCTTACTTAGCCCTTCGCCTAACCTTGGTCTGAAATCTATTCTCCCTGTAATTCCCACTTTCTGACCTTGTCTGCTAGAATAAAAGGCAAAAGAGGAAGAATAATGGAAAGAACAAAGTGATTGCTGGTTAGATTTTATTTACCCAAATATACAATTAGGAATTCTTTAACAGTTGTGCAGCACTCCTTCCTATTTCAGGGCAGAGGTGTATCTACAACTGGTCACATGCAATGAAGTAAAAGCATTGCTCGGTAACTTGGTGATCCATACTTTCAGATACAAATTGAAAGGAATCAGTTCACTGAAAAATTAAAGATTTAAAATCTTCAACTTAAAGGCATCCATAGCATATACGTGACAACTTGACTCATAGGTTAAATTCAGAGAGGCAAAATTCAAAAGGGCAAAGAATGCAGGACTGAAGTTGTTGTACTTAAGTGTGTGTAGCATTCAGAACAAGATGCACAAACTCATGGTGCAATTAGAAAGTGGTCACTATGACATTGTGGGCATCACCGAGTCGTGGCTGAAAGAAGGCCATACTTGGGAGCTTAACATCAAAGGATATACTTTGTATCAAAATGATAAGCAGGAAGGCATAGGCAGTGGTGTGGCTCTGTTGGTAAGAGATGGAATTACATCTTTAGACAGATGTGATATAGGGTCAGAGAAGTTTCTGGGAATAGATCACAAGGCGTAGGATAGATTTGTTCCACAGAGGAAGAAGTTCTCAAATGGCAGAAGTAGGAAACGTGGCTGACAAAGGAAGTTAAGGACTGTATAAAAGCCAAGGAAAGGGAATATAAGGTAGCAAAAGTGAATGGGAAGATGGATGATGGGAAGCTTTTAAAATCCTACACAAGGCAACTAAAAAAGCTATAAGAAGGGTAAAGATGAAATATGAAGGCTGATGAGCCAATAATATAAAGCAGTATACCAAAAGTTTTTCATTTATATAAAGAGTAAGAGGGAGGTGAGAGTTGATATTGGATCACTGGAAAATGATGCTGGTGAGGTAGTAATGGGGGACAAATAAATGGCTGACGAACTTAATGAGTACTTTGCATCTGTCTTCACTGTGAGTCGGAGTGGGTACCATTGCTATTACAAAGGAAACAGTGCAAGGCAAACTCAAAAGTCTTTAGGTGGTTAAGTCACCTGGCTAGATGAAGTACATACCAGAGTCCCGAGAGAGGTTGCTGAAGAGATAATGGATGTATTGGTCATGATCCTTCAAGAATCACTTGATTCTGACATAGTCCCAGAGGACTGGAAATTTGCAAATGTCACTCCACTCTCTAAGAAGGGAGGAAAGCAAAAGAATGGAAATTATAGGCCAGTTAGCCTAATCTCAGAGGTTGGGAAAGTGCTATTAAGGATGAGGTTTTGAGGTACTTGGAGACTAATGATAAAATAAGTCAAAGTCAGCACAGTTTCCGTGAAGGGAAATCTTGCCTGACCAATCTGTTCGAGTTTTTCAAGGAAGTAAAAAACAGGGTGGACACGGGAGAGGGAGTGGATGGCACTTACTTGAATTTTCAGAAAGTGTTTCATAAGTTGCCACACATGAGGCTGCTTAACAAGATAAAGTCCTATGGCATTACAGGAAAGGTACTGGCATGGATAGAGGAATGGTTGACAAGCAGGAGGCAGCGCATGAGAATAAACGGGGCCTTTTCTGGTTGGCTGCCAGTGACTAGTGGTGTTCCTCAGGGGTCAGTATTGGGACTACTGATTTTCAGATTTTTGCACAATGATTTAGGTAATGGAATTTATTTCTTACATCCTTCACTTACATGAGGAGTAAAAATCTTTATGTTACATCTCCGTCTGAATGTGCAATGTGCAATTTATAGTAATTTGTAATAAATAGTAGTTGTAAGTAGTAAGTACAACAGGACAGTCAATATAGCATAGAAATACAATTCTATTAGCGTGAATTAATCAGTCTGATTGCCTGGTGGAAGAAGCTGTCCTGGAGCCTGTTGGTCCTGGCTTTTATGCTGTGGTACCATTTCCCAGATGGTAGCAGCTGGAACAGTTTGTGGTTTGGGTGACTCGGGTCCCCAATGATCCTTCCAGCCCTTTTTACGCACCCGTCTCTGTAACTGTCCTGAATAGTGGGAAATTCACATCTACAGATGCGCTGGACTGTCCGCACCACTCCCTGCAAAGTCCTGTGATTGAGGGAAGTACAGTTCCCATACTAGACGGTAATGCAGCCAGTTAGGATGTTCTCAATTGTGCCCCTTTAGAAAGTCCTTAGGATTTAGGGACTCATGCTATACTTCTTCAACTGTCTGAGGTGAAAGAGGTGCTGTTGTGCTTTTTTCACCACACAGCCGGTATTGATGAATTGATGGCTCCGAAGCAAGGTTTGCAGATGATACGAAGAAAGGTTTTCTCTGTAACTGCATGGGCTTCATCCAGGTGCTCTAGTTTCCTTCCACAGTCCAAAGACGTACCAGTTAGTAGGTTAATTGGAATTGTAAATTATCCCCTGATTTGACTAGGATTCAGTCGGGGCTTGCTGGGCGGCATGGCTCAAAGGACTGGAAGGGCCTATTCTGTGCTGTATTGCAATAATAAATAAATAAATATAACATTGCGTTTTAATTTCTCCTTATGAAAAACAAGGAATACGGTTTAAGTTATCTCAAATCAATTAAATATACTTGTTACCTGAATTAATTCACATCATATAAATTACCAACTACTTATGGCTTCTTTTCAGTCATTGAACTGAGTGACCCTGCCTGGTCTGTGCCAGGTTTCAGCTGAAGCACTTCCAATAGAAAGGTTTCCCATGGCAACTGCCAGGAAATTGCGGGAACTTGTCTCTCCAACTTCAGATACATATATATATAATAGTCAAAATAAATAATTAGCTTAAAAATAAAAAGAAAAAAAAAGTAGTGAGGTAGTGTTCCTGAGTTCGTTGTCCATTCAGAAATCGGATGGCAGAGAGGAAGAAGGTGTTGCTGAAACATTGAAAGAGTGCCTTCATGATCCATACCTCCTTCCTGATGGTAGTAATGAAAACAAGACATGTCCTGGGTGAAGGAGGTCCGCAATGATGAATGCCGCCTTTTTGAGGCATTGCTTCTTGAAGATATCCTAGATACTATGAAGGCCAGTGCCCATGATGGACCTGACCAAGTTTTACAACTCTCTGCAGCTTGTTTCAATCCTATGCTGTAGCCCATCCATACCAGCTGGTGATGCAGGCAGTTAAGATGTCCTGCACGGTGCATCTGTAGAAATTAGGTTAATGACTTCTTATTAAAGTTTTATTCAAGGTACATCATCTACATCTGTAACAAGCCAAGATTTTCCAAACCTTTCATGAACAGGGTTCCACAGCTCTAAACTTTATCTTGTACTTGATGAGGCTACAATCCTATCATTAATCATATTTTTGTTATATATATTTTTGAGAAGTGAAAGCTAATCCAAAACATAACTCAAATGTAATCGTAGAGGATTACATCTGAAATAAAGTGGGCATCTCTTCATCTTTCATTTCTTCACAGGAGTAATAGTTCTGAGATTAACATTGAAAATTTTGTGTCTAGTTATTTCAGTAACAATGGAAGAAGTAAGTGCAGTTACTCCCTGCTTTATGAAATTTCTTAATTAATTCTGCAATTCTTTATTAATTCTTTATTAATTTCTGCAAAACATTCCATGTTATGAAATGTAATGAAATGAAAAAGGGTGAAATACGCTGGGAATTTTGATATAGTGCGTTCCCAAGAGCAGAGAGTCGTGCACTGTTCATTGTAACAAAGAATATAGTACATTCATAAAATGAAGAAAGAACCCCAAAGAAACATCAGCATTGCAGACATTCCTAAGTTGAACATTTGTAAATTGAAGAATATCTACTTAGTGCATTTTTATGTGTTTTGTCACCTCTATACAATTTTTTGAAGTGTGTTGCCAAAATTCCAAAACATTCTACTTGAATATAAAATAAAGTAGAATACAGCTTTTATTGATTTTTTAAACTGCTTTATTTTGAAAGTAGGTAATTGTTCCATTCGTTGACTTTTCATTTCAACAGTTAACATTACAGAACAGATATTATAGCCAGTACTCTGATGTAGGAAAGGAAAATGTTGAATATATTAGGGCAAGTTCCCCAAGTTTGTGTAATTGCATGTGTCATTTCCTGACATATTGCAGCTCTGAGGAGCTTTTCCCATCAGCACTGGATGCTAAAAATTCTGGCACACCATTTTCTGACCAATAGTCATAAATTTACATGCTTTGCAATTCCCTATTTCAACTATCCACAGCCAATGGATGAAACTTCTCCAGTGGGACAAAGCTTGAAAATTACTTTGTAAAAACTTTCTTAAAATTGTTAAGTAGTTGATAATTAGTCATTTCCTTCTAATCAACACAAACTGCTTGATGTGTTCTCACTGGGAAGTAGCTGTTGCAATAGTCAGGTTGATGATTATTTTAAATCCTTGGCAAGTTCTTTATTGGCCTTATTCTACAGAGAAGGTTTCCAGTTTTTTTTAATTTGCATACAGTTAAAAAGTCTGACAACAGTGACATAGACCCGGTCTTCCTCTCTTGCCTGGAAATGGTGACCTTTACCTTCATAACTGGGCTGAAGTTCAGAACTCTGAGTGATGGCAGGAATTCTGAACTTGCACATAGCTGATTGCTGGTGTAGTGACTGCCTGTTGGACTCTTCATGGAATCTAGCAGGGGAGCCCAAACTTCTGCAGATTTCCCAGCCTGGGAATTTCGTCTCCAGAACATGTGTCAGGGTTAAACTGGAATAATTCCAGGAAGTCCATTGATTTCAATTAGAGGCAACAATTGGGGAAAGAAATATAAATATCAGATCATTTTCATTAGTTGAGATGATTTGAATGTACTTAATGTTTCACAGTGTATTTAATAGTATTATTTTCCATATTAATTTTTTTAGATTAGCAATTTTAGCCTTTGAGTATTTTTGAATGTTCGGCAAAGGCAGAGACTTTATGTTCAAGGTTTTTGGTAGCTCTGGCAGCCGGGAAGAACCTTATCAGGCACTGTAAGGAATTCTAGAGGTAGAACCAGTCAGCTGAGTGGAAAGAGCACTCTGTTCCTTGTCCTTGCTGACCTATTTTGACAAAGAGTAAAAGGGTGGTGAGAGTTGATATTGGACTACTGGAAAATAATGCTGGTGATGTAGTAGTGGAGGACAAAGAAATGGCAGATGAACATAATGAGTACTTTGCACCTGTCTTCACTGTGGAAGACACAGGCAGTGAGCCAGAGGTTTGTGAATGTCAGCGAAGAGGAGTGAGTGCCATTGCTATTACAAAGGAAAAAATATGAGGCAAACTCAAAGCTGTTAAGGTGGATAAGTCACATAGACCAGGTGGACTACATCCTAGAGTCCTGAAAGAGGTTGCTGAAGTGATAAGGGACCGTTGGTCATGATCTTTCAAGAATCACGTGATTCTGGCATGGTCCCAGAGGACTGGAATTGTCACTCCACTCTTTAAAGAAGGGAGGAAGGCAAAAGAAAGGCAATTATAGGCCAGTTAGCCTAACCTTAGTGGTTGGGAAAGTGTTGGAGTCTATTATTAAGGATTAAGTTTCGAGGTACTTGGAGACTAATGATAAACTAAGTCAAAGTCAGCATTTTTTTCTGTGAAGTGAAATCTTGCCTGACAAATCTGTTAGAGTTCAAGGAAGTTCCAAGAAGGGTGGATTAAAGAGAGGCAGTGGATGTCACTTACTTGGATTTTCAGAAGGCGTTTGATAAAGTGCCACACATGAGGCTGCTTAACAAGATAAAATCCTATGGTGTTACTGGCATGGATAGCAGAATGGCTGACAGACAGGAGGCAGCAGATGGAAATAAAAGGGGCCTTCAATGGTTGGCTGCCGGTGACTAGTGGTAGTCTTCAGGGGTTAGCATTAGGACAGCAACTTTTCCCGTTGTTGGCCAATAATTTAGATAGTGGAATTGATGGCTTTGTGGCAAAGTCTGCGGATGATACAAAATAGGTGGAGGGGTAGATTGTGCTGAGGAAGCAATGCGATTGCAGCAGGACTTAGATCTTAGATGAGATCTGCTGGGGAGGGGGTGGTGGAATCTCATTGAAACCTACTGAATGTTGAAAGGACTAAGTAGGGTGGAGGTGGAGAGGTATCCAGAACTAGAGGCACAGCTTCAAAATTGAGGGGTGACCTTTTAGAACAGAGGTAAGGAGGAATTTTCTTAGCCAGAGGGTCATAAATCTGTGGAAGGCAGAAGGTGAGATTTTCCTGATCGGTCAGGGCATCAAAGGATATGGCGAGAAGGCAGGTGTATGGGGTTGAGTGGGACCTGGGATCAGCCATGATGGAATGGCGGAGCAGACTCAATGGGCTGATTGGCCTAATTCTGAACCTATGTCTTATGGTCTGAATTACTTCCCAGTCAAAGGTAATGCCCATGAATCTACCTCAGTTTGAAATGGACATCTGAGACAGATAACCTGTCATCTTGGGTCTCTAGTCTAGAACAGCTATGGCACACCTCCCTCCCTCACTTTAAGAGATGACTAATATCAAGTAAAGCATGCACAGTGAATAAAAAGAGAGATGATGGAAATCTAAACTCAATGTAGAAAATGATGGGAATACTCATTAGGCAGGCTGCATCTGAGGAGAAAGAAAATGAGTTATTATTTCAGGTTGATTACTTTTTCATTTACTCTGATGCTGCTTGATGTAGAGGCATAGAGTCAATCAGCAAAAGAACAGGCCCTTCGGCCCTCCGTGCCCAAACTGGCCTTCAGTTACATATCTACTCCAATTCTGCTTCCTCATCTATTGTGGGAACAAATAGTTTTCAATCTTCTCTACCTCATTGTGAAGAGTGCCTGCTTTCACCAGCCATTCAGGCAGTGCATTCCAGAGTATCCTCAGTTTTTTTCAGTTTTTTTAAATTATCTTTGAATTAATGTCACTTTATTAATATCATCTTGGGAAATGCAGCCTTTTGTACCTGTATTCTGGGAATTGTACAGCGGTGCAGAATCACTTTGAATTGTTTTAGGCTGTGGTTTTATTGTGTTCTCAACATACTGGATTCCTGTGAATTGGGACACATCAGAACCAGTATATTTTGGCCAAATGGTTAAAGTAAGCAGCTGTCTCAATTCGCTGAAGTTTCATGGAAACAGTTAAAAAAGGTTTAAAAAAGACAAACTACCATTTAACTGAGTAACAAGTTATGTATTTCAATAAATTAGAATACTACCAAAACTACTACAGTACTTTAAAACTGTGTATTAGCTCCTAATAATTATCGACGGAGGAATTCATTCAGCGTACACTGACATGTTGTTTTGATTGACTGGAAATGAATAAAATCAGCTAGTGGACTACCTTCAAGCAGTACTTTTGATGAAATGCATCCTCCAAATCCTCATTTTATTTGTAACATTCAAGATGATTGTCAACACCTTCAAATTCTTCATAGTTCCTAACTTGTTAAAGTAGTGAAATCATTTCATTTTTACTCCTGGCCATTTCTGGTAGCACCATGCCTGAATGCTTGAAACTACAGTGAGTAAAACCATTCTGAATTGCCTTTCTGTTTATTACTCACCAAGTATTAGTGACAAAAATCACTGATTTTGAAACGGAAACATGCAAACGATGCTATTTAAAAACTGTTCACTCTAAGCACGGTGTAGAGTCTCACATCCAAACAATGTGCACGGGACAGATGCTAGTTGGAAAATGTTCAGCAACAGTCTCCTGCCCAATTAAGTGGCATATTTCCCCAAGTAAATGAAAGAAATCCTGGCTATTTTCTCAATTCATTTTTGTTCTTTAGGACTTGTCCCAAATATTTGTTGACCCAATTAACTAATGGCCCAATTAACCAGAATCCACCATATTTGAAAGGTGAAATCCACTTCTAAAATATAATATGTGAGTGTCAATGTATATTTAACAATGGAGTTTAAGATATACAGTGACATTTGGTTCTACCACAGTGGTTAATTGGAGATTAGACCTAGAAAATAATCAAAAGTTACAGTGCCAATGGAAGACATTTGGCCAACAGTGTCTGAGCTGGTCGAGAAAGAGGTGTCCTATGTAACCCATTAACTCTTTAAGTAAAGGATGTTATCTGACAGTTCCACCTTTAATTTTTGGCTCATCAGTCATGGATTGCTTTCTCAACGTCCATTGAAGCAATTATATCAGTTCTACAGGATTACTACTGCAAATATTTGCTCTCCTTTGGAATTGATATTCTGCTACTTACATTTTTACATGCATTTTTACTTTGCTTTCTGTTCAGTGGCAAGTTTTGTGAAATTTCATCTAAGAGTTTCCAACCTTGAAATCAGCTTCCTGCCTTTTCTTTCCATTTCATCCTGTCTTAGATTTTTTAAAAATTTCACAGCATTAATATGAGCATTTGCAGTTATATAGTGACTTTTACATGTTACAATACCTTGAAGTACTGTAAAGACATAGACATAGAATGGTACAGTACAGTACAGGCCCCTCGGCCCACAATGTTGTGCCAACCCTTAAACCCTGCCTCCCATATAACCCCCCACCTTAAATTCCTCCATATACCTGTCTAGTAGTCTCTTAAATTTCACTAGTGTATCTGCCTCCACCACTGACTCAGGCAGTGCATTCCACACACCAACTACTCTCTGAGTTAAAAAAAACTTTCCTCTAATATCCCCCTTGAACTTCCCACCCCTTACCTTAAAGCCATGTCCTCTTGTATTGAGCAGTGGTGCCCTGGGGGAGAGGCACTGGCTGTCCACTCTATCTATTCCTCTTAATAAAGTAAAATTTAAATCACCTGGATACATTTTAAACACTATTTTCATATCCAGGCAATTAATTTATCCATAGAAAGGCACGGTTGACCTTTTTCTACAATACCACCAACCCCTTACACACCAGCTCTGATCCTTATGTCACTCTTATTTGTAAGATTAATAAAAAGACAAATCATATTTTTATCACATTTTACTCAAAATGAATTGTCACCAGGAGTACTTAATCTCATTGATGAGAAAGTGAGATTCTTTCTTCCTTATTAAATTGTTTTTCAGTACTTGTGGTATATATTAACAAACCCTTTGCCTATCAGTCTGACAGTCCAATTATCTAACATCTTGGACCTTAACACCGAGTAGTCATATCAACACAAACTGTAGCAGAAATCAGTTGAGGTCTAATGAATTTAAAGATGGCTTGAATCCACCAAAGACTCATTGTTATGGTCTGTGCACAGACAACAGATAGACATATTGCTTTTCAGTTGGCAGAGCTAATATGTGAACCAACTCCTCTTTTGACCATTGCATTTGGGCACCAGTCATCTCTCTGGTGCATCTGTACTATAATATGTCCCACTGTGCAACCTTTGCATACTAGTGAATCAATCCATTTGCTTTCTATTTACTGGCTTTCTGCTTTTAGCATCCCTGCTCTTTTGGACTGCTTTGAAACTAGCTGTACAACTATGGAGGAATTCAGCAGTAAAGAAAACACAAAATTATAGATGCAAATTTCGGTCTAATACTGGTCAAGGCATTTCTTTTTCTAATTACAGTCTGTGTTTTTATTTGTTACCTGCAACACTTCATTTCTTGATTTCATTCTGATTAAGTTTCAATTAAATACAAATATTGTAGTTTTCCATTAATCTTTTTGTGTCCTATTGTTTTGCCCCTCAATATTGCCATCACTGAATCAGGCATGTTATGATTAAGCAAGAGTAGTGAATTTCTTTTGACCACGTAGTCTGAACGAAAGCTTTCATTAAAAACAGATTCATTTAGGAGGTGCCACTTACCCTGGTCAAAGCAGAAGTGTTGCAAAACATGTATTTCCAAATATCAACTAAACTCCCAAGCCAATAACGAAATAAATGTATACATTCACACGGAAACCTCAGTCTGAATCGAAATGTGTCCAGGATTGTTTGCTGAAATTATTTTTCACTTTTATTTTTTCCCTCTCTCTGCTTAGACGTTTACAAATAATTAAGTCAGTATGCCCTCCTTTAATTCTGAGGTAACGTGACACCAGTCTGGTTGCGGGAAGTATGCTTTGATGATGCTAGATTGGTGGTTGTCATACAATGTTTTTCCGACTAAAAAAATGGATACACCAAGAAATCAAGCAGGCTGAAAATTAATCTGTCTGTTACCAGCTTTGAAGATTATGGGGAATGTTAATTACAATTTGAAAATTGATATGATTCAAGATTTATTACTAATATTTGTTGGGGTGCAGAGACACATTTTCTAGTCAATTTTGCCCTTCTGCGGTGATGTACTATTTCAGGAAATGAGACTGCCAATGACTCAACAGCATGACTGGTTTTACCTCCCACTTCCTGTGGTTGTTTTATAGGCCTTCAAGACGGCACTAATGAGCTCCTATTGGTGCTTGGGAAAGGGTGATGTCATTGATGACTGGTGCAGATGTGACCTGAATGCATTTGATGAGGATGGACTCCCAAACTGCAGCCCATTACCTCAACCTGTGTACGTATACTAATCACAACACTAATTACCTTTGAGCAAGGTTTAACTAATACTGCAAATTCTAGTGGCTATAAAGTTTCAGAAAATATCACCACCATTTGAACTCTCTGGCATAATTGCTACAAACTTCAGAATACAAATAAGCCCACAGGATCAAGTGGAACATTACTTTAAGGATGTATTTGCCAATGTAATGTCAATATTTTAAGCTATGTCCTTTGATTTATAATACCTTGTTTAGTATCTGCTGTGTTCTTTACCATGACTTCAAGCTGTGAAATCAGTAGGAAAGGGGCTTTATCCTTCATTCCTACGTTGAAGGTGCAGCAGTAATGTGTTAGTTGCAAGTAATTTCTTCTTAATTGCCTTTGAAGTTATGTCCAAATGTACTTTCCTGTCTGGAAACATGATTATACTTTCTGAGCCACTCAGGAAAGGATTGTAAAATTTCAAGCAAGTGCTACAGCCAGGGACAAATATGAAAAGCACCAAACTTAAATGAATTTTTATTATCTACATGCACATTACTGTCGATGTGTCCCTAAGACAAATATTTCATGTGATCCAGATCAATGTTGAAAGAGCATTGGAATCAATTACCTGGTTTTTGAAAAGGGTGAATGATGATCTGGGATTGTTCAGTTTCAATGTACTGTTTTGTACCTGCATTTAATGGTTCCAATATATCATTCTCAAATGTTTTCATTTCTTGGAGTGTTAAACTTTTTAATGTTTTTAATTAACTTACTTTCTATGTGCTATAGATTAAATAGGATCAATTTGATCAGAATACTAATGGTAAAACATAAATATTAAGACGGGTAGGAAGCAGTTCAACTAAGTGCACTGGCAAGAAGTCTTATCTAAGTCTGGCAAAACAGAAAGATTGACAGGAATGCAATAGAAAATAGTCTAGAATTGTAGTAAGTGAGAGGATAGAAACATGGATGAAGCAAAGGCAGTAAAGGAAGGTAAACAACTCATAGAAGTAATACTGAAGTGTTGGTGTGCTGAGGTGTCTGAAAGGATGTCTTTTAAAGGCAATGATTCTCCATTAACTTTATTCACTGTTGTTGAGTATGCCAAGCTGAAGACCATTCCATGTCAGTGATGCCTTACAAACACTTTAGTTCAGAGTGAAATGTTGATGAGAACATTGAGAGAACTCCTTGTTCTTTTTTACAACATGATTTTGGGGGGAAGAGGCAAAATAAATCAATGATCTTTTTGTGAGCAAACTCCTGCAATATCACTGAGATTTCTTGGTCTGTTTACAATTACTGCCTGTCTGTAGCTGTTGAAACTTGACAGCAGGCAAAAGTGCTAATTTTCATTTAGATGCAGCAAAGACCTGTGACTTGTGGAAGCATTTAACTTAACATATCTCACAGCTGAGGGGTCAAATGAGCATTAACAAACATCCTTAACCACCTGTTTGAGGTGTGATGGTGAGGGTGGCACAGAAATGTAGTGGTTTGCACAACGCTTTACAGTACAGGTGACCTGGGTTCAATTCCCATGGCTGCCTGTAAGGATTTGGTATGTTCTCCCCGTGACTGCTTGGGTTTTCTCCAGGTGCTCCAGTTTCCTCCCACAGTCCAAAGGCATACTGGTAAGTAGGTTAAATAGTCATTGTAAATTATCCTGTGATTAGGGTAGGATTAAATTGTTGCTGTATCTCAAGAAAAAAGAAATAAATGGGCAGAGTTTTTGACTTACCAGTGAATACTTCGTGTATTCTCATTGAGGCCTGTGTCTTCAATATAATGGGTTGTTTAGCCTGCTATTCAGTGAAATTTGTCCAATTCCACTATCATTTGCCATTTTAATTTACTGATATGTTGTGGTATATCATGCAGTAGGCTGAAGTTCATTTTTAAGTAGCTTTAAATAATTACACAAATTTGGAGACGGCCTTTTATTAAAAAAGGCTGTCGGATTTAGTGGAGTTCCTGTAATCTAATTTCAATTTCTGCTTCTCATTAAAGGCAAGGCAGTTGGTCAAGCAGCCACTTCTCTATATACAAGCTGATTGCTGGAAATTGATGCAAAAATAATGACTAGGCTGGATTCTGAAATCCCACTGGAGCATGAGGTGTTGCAAATGAATGGCTCAGCAGAGGAGGCATAATAAGTTTTGGTTTTATTACAATGAGGATACAAGAAGACGAGCTTGTAGGTTAAAGTAAATTAGAAATCCCCTCCCTCTCTAAAAAGCAGTGGACAGATGGAATAGAGTAAATAGTGTTGATTTGCAACACATGGAAAATTATGTATCGTGCTTGAGGTGGTGTCTCAAGAAATGGAACCTGGTGCTCTCTAGTATGGGTCTCCTGATTTCCTTTGTGCATTGAGAAGTGGTGTCTCAAGAAACTAAACTTTGCACTCCTTAATATTGCTCTCTGATTCTTCTTCATATCAAGGTTGAGACTCTCATCAAGTGTAGAACCATCAAGTACTATGATAGGCTTGGAATGGCAAGATGCTCAGCCAGTGATAGGAACGAAGATAGCTGACTACATCATCCACTATAAGAAACTGGACGACTATATCGATCCAAATCTTTATGCAGGTAAGTGGAGAATTTCTCAAGCAAATTTTTGCAGTTCAAAATTTTATGTCAAGAACTTTCTGGCTGAATATTTACTAAATGAAGTTAATTGCAAATATTTTCTTTGGAAGTACAAAATTAAGCAATACTGGATGCTAGATATTGATTGGAATTGAATTGTGGTACTTTAAATGTATTTCTGACTGTATTTATAACATTAAGATTTGTAAAATATGCTGTTTTTGAAAATCAGTGCATGAAAACATTTTCCATTATACCTGTCATCATTTTATTCTATTGCACTTAATCTTCATTTCTCAAGAGGGCTTTGGTGATGAAAGTCATTGCCAGAGATGCCACTTAAAACAAAAAATAATATCCAAAGGCATGTTTGTGAGGAATGATCCCTCAACCATGCTATCGCACCTACAATAAATCAAAGCATACAGTCTAAGTATGCAACATTTCGTAATGAAATAGTTAACTTCCTTTGTGGCCGGCTTACATTGTTGAGAACACTTGTATATCATGTTCTCTCTCTTTTTCTTTCATTATGGAGAGGAGTGAGTGCCAAGTGGTTTTGTACTAAACAGTGGCCACGAGTCAGTTGGGATAATGTTAACTTGCCAGCTATGGTGTATTGATAAGAAGATTCTTCTCAAATTTGTGAACATATTTGATTTTATATGTATAGTAGATATGTTGTCTTTATGTTTTTATAGGCATGTGATCACCATGCACTAAATGTGCCTGTGGGCTTTTCTATAGTACGACATACTGTAAAGACTAATCCTGCTTTTGTTTTTGCTCGAATGAAGATAAACACCAGATTGAGGTTCCAGTTGTAAAAAAAAATGACTCATGGAACTCTTTTTTTTGTGAAATTTTGTTGCATTCTCGTGAAATTTTCAGCCTTTTGTTTAGGTTGACAAGGCTCCAAGTGCTGCTGGCATACAATTGGCATAAAGGAGCAACCATCTGCAAGCCAAAGCACTCCTCCCTATTCAATACCT
This sequence comes from Mobula birostris, assembly GCF_030028105.1. NCBI lineage: Eukaryota > Metazoa > Chordata > Chondrichthyes > Myliobatiformes > Myliobatidae > Mobula > Mobula birostris. The sequence continues at coordinate 30,674,668 of NC_092391.1, read as the reverse complement.
GTTAGATTGTGATCATATTGTGCCTTCAGCTCATGCTTGCATTTCTAAGCAATATCCTTGCTTTATTTTTGTAAAAAAAAGAGGCCTAGGGGAACTACAGACTCTCAGCCCTCACAGTGTGCACTGTGTTAATGAAAATGCTCTGTTAAAACTGCTAGCCCATCAGGTTTAACAGCAGGTTTTTAATTTCCCTGTTCCTGCTTGGAAGGTATAGTTTATCCAACAGCCAGCCAGCAAAGAGGAAGATGTAAATCAAATAGAAAATGAAAAAAATAAGGTGTGATGGTTTAAAAGAGAGAGATCAGAGTATGTTCATTGCCATTGTTACTTTTGGACCAGTGAAGGGTGTAGTTCAAGAAAATTTTCTGTTTATGGTGCAAAAAATGTGGATGGTCATAGTAAGACCTTTGATTGTGAAATGATAACTTGTTGAAAAATTGCTGCAGAGGTCCATTATCACGCCATTACTACACACTTGCAAAGCTCCTGCAGGCAATTGTTAATCTGGCAAACGAAAGAAAGTCTACAGTTGCTGCAAATCTGACACAACGCACACAAAATGTTGGAGGAACTCAACAGGCCAGGCAGCATCTATTCCATAAACCTGCTGAGCTCCTCCAGCAATTGCTAATCTGGTTTTGCTGGGTATCAGCAAGTGTGTCTTAATTCCTCATTACTGGTTCCCGACAGAGATGAGTTAACATTGCGTTTCTCTGCAAATGCATGGGTGCAATATGCCATCTTTACCGCAGGGCTGCATTGATGCACAAAGCCATTATTGGGGCCTACAGCTGACATACATTTGTTGTTGATGGGCATGTCTGGGTGGAACTATTGTTACGTTTACCTGCAGGAAAGGTGATAATCTCTCACTATTGTGCAACATTCTAGGTGATTTAAAAATTTTTTATTGGGCTGCCTGCCATACACTGCTATTCCATCGTTACTGGTGTGTGCAGGGAAGTGTTATTCCATAATCAGAAGCAGGCTGAATGAGGTTATTTCCCTGCTTTCTGAGTGTTTTGTAGAGGTGCATTATCCTTCATTATGTGCAAATTAATGCTGTCAATATAGCACCAAAATACCCCTACCCCCAAAAAATTGCAAAAAATAGTTTTATGATCAGTTCTTGTACTTTAAGACATACTGAACAACATATCAAAAGTTGGACAGAAACGGAGCACGGGAAAGTAAAAAAAAATCTGATGTTAAAAAAATGGCTGCCAATGAAAAGAATTGGACCCATACCTGTCTTATTTTGTTATATTTCACTGTTTCTAACAATGGTAGTGCCATAATTGTGATATAAAATGCTGACATCCCACCTCTCCCGGAAGTTCCGGGAGTCTCCCGCATATTAATAGTGGCTCCCTGATGCCCGCAATTTATATACAATATCCCAGAAATCAATTTCTTTGAGAGCGAGAGAGAGAGCGCGCTAGAGAGAGCGGGCGCAAGAGTGACCACACGAGAGAGAGCGTGAGAAAGAGTGAGAGAGCATGCTAGAGAGAGAGAGAGAGAGCGTGAGAGAGAGAGCGAGCGTGCGAGCGACCACGAGAGAGAGAGAGAGAGAGAGCGCGCCATGGGAGAGTGTTCCAAAAAAAAGAAAATGTAAAACGTACGTCACCCCAGACTACCCTAAAGTGTACCCCTGCCTAATAGGGGTCAAAAATAATGACAGTGTTGCCTGCTGCACTGTTTGCAACACTGACTTCTATTCCCCATGGTGGGTTAAGACTGTATAAAAGACATGTTGAGGTGAGTTTAACAGGTGTCATTTGTTCATTAGCATAGCTAACATTATTTAAACTAGCTGGCTAGCTGCTAAGGAGCTACTCTATTGCAGACCTCCCACCTCTCCCGGAAGTTCTGGGAGTCTCTCGCAAATTGATGGTGCTACCTCCCTGAAATGAGTTTTTCCAGGGTGGGAAGTCTGAAGATGTGAATGGGAATACCCGCAGGGTGTGCTTTATCAGCAGACAACCCTGAGGTTCATCAGAAGTTCCAGTCTGGGTTCCATGTAGACGCAGCAGCCAATACTGGGCTGGCCTTGGCTCTGATCTTGTGATAGAACAGACACTAATGCGCTCACTAAAAAGCCAAGGGGGCTTAACGCGAGGAACTGGGATGTCAGAGCACCAGAGAGCAGTTTAGACTATGTCTTCCACTGTGTCATCCTCTTACAACCTTGCCATGCAAGAACTGACCGCGAATAGTTACACAACAGGTGAACAACATAAGGAGTTGTCCACCTCCAGAGTGAGTAGAGATGAGGCTGACCTTGAAAAAGTCGCAGCAAAACTGGACTGCTTCACACCATTTTCAGATGATAAATCATCGCGCAACATCATCACAGGGGTTTATGCAAATGAGGATGTCAATGTACATGACCTCTTCGCAATAGGAAATGACATATTAGGAAGATGGACGGACACTCTGTTTTCTCGTATTTGCTCAAAAAGAGTTTGAAGGTCAAGACACAGGCATCCAGCAGGGCAGTCAAAGTTGCTGAAGACCATACCATAGATCCAGCGTTATTATTCCAGTTGCGTCACAGACAGGTGGTCTCTGGCTAGTAGAAGTGCTGAACTATGAACTCTGTCCATATCCAATGTCTTTGTTTGAAGCAAAGAACACCTTGCACCAGCCGGATAGGCCACAACTGGCAGAAGCAATAAAGAATTATGTCACCTCCAAATCGGACAATGCTGTCACACAGATGGTCCCAGTGACAGATCACTATGTTCTAGATAGGGGATCACTTCTGCACCACTTAAAATGGACGGAGGGGTGCACCTACAGTTCAATTGCAGATGACTATGCCTCATTCACTGTCAAACACTATGCCAGAGCCACTGTAGTGTTTGATGGTTATGGGGTTGGGCCAAGCATAAAGGACTGTACCCATCAGCGTCGAAGTAGAAATTTGAATGGGAACAAGGTGAACATTACAGGGGCGACAAAATTTGATGGAAAAAGGAGGACTTCTTGTCGAATGAGGCAAACAAGCGGGTAATTAGCCAGCTCATCATGGAACGTTTGCATCAGAGAGGCTGCGAAGTGACTCAAGCTGAAGGAGATGCCGATGTTGAGATCACAAAAGCAGCCATCACAATGTCTGCTTTCAAATCTACTACCCTTGTTGGAGAAGACATAGATCTCCTCGTATTCTTGCTCTACCATGTAGTGGTAACAAACTACACTGAACTCTATTTCCGCTCAGACAAGGCAAAATCAAATGCCTGTAGTATCAAGGTCCTTAAGCAGGTACTTGGAGAAGAAGCTTCTAATGGTCTATTGTTTCTCCATGCCTTTACCGGATGCGACTCAACGTCCAGAGTATTTGGGATTGGAAAGAAGTCGGGGTTCCAAAGAATCATCAAGAAAGAAAAGGGAATCAGAGATTGTTTGAAAGCGTTCTGTTCACCAAAGCAGAGTCAGGATGTTGTGGAAACCAGTGGCTGTAGGGCAATGGTGGCGTTGTTCAACAGAAATCAGAACGACTCCCCAGCATCTATCAGATACAATATGCTCTGCAAGAAAGCTGCGAGAGCTAAGACTTTCGTCACGCCTGAAAGACTGCCACCAACCACCTCGGCCTGTAAATTTCACTTCCTGCTGACTTACTACCAGGTTATGGAGTGGATGGACTGTAGTGATGAAACGGAGCCGTCTGAGTGGGGATGGAGGGTAGAAGGGGAAAAACTCGTTCCAGTGATGACAGACAAAAGGCCTGCTCCAGAGGTACTTATTCAGATTAATTCACTGCAACTGCTCGGGAGGGTGCAATACGCTAAAGTGTACCTGCAGAAAGCATAGGCTGAAATGCACCAGTGCATGTGGGCATTGCCAAGATGGCAACTGTGACAATATGACAAATGAGCCAGTGATAGAAGAGGATGCTGAACAAGACTGCATCTGAGAAGCCATAAGGTAGCATATTATGTGTCATGACGTCAGTACTTAATACCAGAGTTGTCCCTTGATTACATCATTGATGACATCATGACATCAGTACAAATGCAACTTTCATTCCAGGAACTACTGTTATTTGAAAAACATTGGTGAAAAGAGCATTCATTAAAACATCAGGTTTAAAAAAACTTGCGATTTGATGGTTATCAGTCAGATTTTTGACCTTTTTCTGCTGGTGGCCATCTTTTTTTGTCATTTTTGGAGACTTTCCCATGTGTCAAAATTGTCTAACTTTTGATATGTTGCTCTCCACATCGAATAGTACAGTAAACAATCATAAAGTGTTTTTTTGCCATTTTTGGAGGGTTAGGTGGTACATTGACCCGCCTAAATGCAATAGTGTGTTAATCTGTTACTGAGCTCTGGCAGGGCTGCACGCACAAAATGCTGGAGAAACTCAGCAGGCCAGGCAGCATCTATGGCGACACTTCACCTGTGAGTCTGTTGGGTGTTCGGTCTCCCATTGTGGCCTCCTGTATATTGGTGGGATCTGATGTAGATTGGGAGACTGCTTCACTAAGCATCTATACTCCATCCACCAGAACAAGTGGGATCTCCCAGTGGCCACCCATTTTAATTCCATTTCCCATTCCCATTCCAATATATCCATTCATGGCCTCCTCCAATGTTGGGATAAAGCCACACTTAGGCTGAAGGAACAATACCTTATATTCCGTTTGGGTAGCCTCCAACCTGATGGAATGAGCATCAATTTCTCAAACTTCCGGTAATGCTTCCCCCCTTTCACCATTTCTCATCCCCTTGTCCCTCTCTCATGTTATCTTCTTGTCTGCCCATCGCCTCCCTCTGGTGCTCCTACCCCTCTCCCACCATTTGTTCTTCCTTCCATAGCCTTCTGTCTCTTTCACCAATCAACTTCCTAGCTTTTTGCTTCATCTCTCCCCCTCCAAGTTTCACCTATCGCCTGGCGTTTCTCTCTCCCCTCCCCCACCTTTCAAATCTACTCCTCAGCTTTTTTTCTCCAGCCCTGCCGAAGAGTCTCGGCCCGAAACAGCGACTGTGCTTTTTTTCTGTAGATGCTGCCTGGCCTGCTGAGTTCCTCCAGCATTTTGTGTGTGTGGATTGAATTTCCAGCACCTACAGATTTTCTCTTGCTTGTGATCTATGGGAAAAAAAGTACAGTCAACATTTCGAGCCAAAACCCTTCGACTCCACTGGTCTATCACCAGAGTGAGCATGTTAATCCATTGTTTCTGCATCCCTGTTGGAGCAACCACTAATCCATCATGCAACATCAAAATAATCATTTTTCAAAGTCGGGCTATTCTCTCAATATCAATCACATGCATGGGTGTGTTGATCAGGTTATCCGGTTACCTGCAGCATGGATACTAATCTGTCGTAGCTGTCTCACTGCGTTATCATATTCATCCACCAGTAGAGACATGTTAATCTGTCAGTAATGTACTGCTTAATGGGTGTACTATTCTGCCATCACTTGCTGCCTGTGAGGTTGAGTTGCTCGGCAGCTTGCAGGGAGAGAGGGAATAGAGTTAACACACCATTACTTGGTGCCACTAGGGCAAGTTAACCTGCTGATAAAAGCATCATGCATGGGTAAGTTAATCTCCTGTTATTGGGTAGGTGTAGGGGCAAGTTAAACCTTCATGTCTTGCTTCTTTACATGGTGCTTGCTGGGGTTTGGGATTCCCTCAGTACTGGGCTTCTGCAGGGTCATTTTGACTTGTCATTGTTTCTGTTTGCAATACCGAATGAGCACATTAAAAAGGTCTTTATTGGCAGCCTGCAGCAGTGTAACAATTTCCCCCATCATTATCAGCACCCAAAGGCCTATGCTGCTCTGTAGTTACTACCGTCATGCAGGTGTCATTCCCATCACTGGACACCATTAGGCATGTTAAACCCCTGTTACTGCATATCTGTGTTCATTAAAACAAGATTATTAACAGACCGTAGGGGTGCATTAGTTCGTCATATCCGGCTTCTGCAGGGATGTGTTATTCATTATCTATTGACAGCTGGCAAGAACACACCATTGCATTGTTACAGACAGACTGCAGAGGTGCATGCAGGAATGCATTATCTTTACTTTTAGCTGGTTGAGGGAGGGAGCCTGATCTGTAGTTGCTGATACCTCCTGCAAGGTGTATTAACTGGTGCATCCTGGGACTGTTAGCCCATCATCTCTGATCTCCTGCCTGATAGGATTAATCTGTCATATAGTGGGGCCCTGAAGTGGCTCCTTGATCCATTGTTTCTGGGGCTGTGGCAGAAGCATTAATTCATCATTAATGCAGCACATGCAGGAGCAGGCAAATGCAATCTGCTTGGATGCAATAATGCACCATTGCTGACAGTGCCTGTGTGGAACATTGATCCATTTCAGGTACATAGCGTGCTGTCATTGCTAGACACTTGCAGTGAACTGTTAAGCCATCACTGGGTTTCCATAATAGATTTATTATTACTGGTTGCATGCAAGGGTGCACTAAATCTTCATTTTTTGCTGTAAAATTGGTTCACTAATCTGTCCATGGGTCAATCCACAGTAGTGAGGGACCGCACTGCAAGTTAATGCATTATTTTTGAACACTTCGAGAACACTTTATTAACGAGCAATTCAGGGGCACGTAAATTTGGTGATATGGTGATGTGTTATGTGTAACTACTGGATGCCTCAAAAGGTGAGTTAATCCATCAATACTGACTGTATAAATCTGCCACAACTGGGTGAATGCAGAGGTATATCTTTCCAGCATTACCTGATGCTTATAAAGATGCATTCATCCAACTTTGCTGGAACGCTAGTGGAAGCTGTGTGAGGGCAGTGGTTTTTGTGGAGTCATTACTTATTGTATATAAAATGGTGCTTTTATCTGTCATCCCTGAGCACACGATTGTTGCATTGTTCCATCATCTCAGCTCATTCATGGAAGCATCAATCTGTCATTACCAGTTGCACCATTACAGGGCAATGGCAAAATCATGTTGCTCTTTTATTCATCAGTGCATGCACAGGAGCATTAGTCCACAAATGATGAGAGACTTCAGGGCCCATTAATACATTATTATTTTACGGCTGCAAATACATACTAACCCACCAGTACTGTGCACCTACTGGGTCATATTAATCCAATGTTAATGTGCATCCATAGAAATTACTATCTTGAATGCCTGCAGGAACATGTTAATCCTGTGATAGTTATTCTGGAGCATGTTACTGCATTTACTGCTGAGTATCCATGCTATCTCATTAATCAGTCATTACTGGCAGCCTGCATGAAAAAGGTAGGGTTCCCTTATCTAGGTGCATGAATCCATCGCTACTGATTGCCTGCATTGATTCCTTTATCTATTATACTGGAGGTCTGCAGGGTGTCATCAATCCGTCACAATATGACATTCCTAGTACCGTTCTGGCGGTATGTTTGCTCCTTATAAAGTCAGTATTCCCAAGACCGAGTCTTGGTTATCTTCCTTCACTTGCTTTGCAAAGAAGCATAACTGTAGCAGATGAATCAGATCGGGTCACATGCAGTGGAGAAGGAGCGAGAAGTCTGCTGGCTGGAGACTATGTCATCTGCTTGTGGCTTCATGAGTGAGGGGGCATTATTCTGAGCCGTGGACTAGGGTTCCATAGGTTTCAGATGGTGGATTTGGCTGGGGAGAGGGATTATGCCAGACAATTGGGACACATGATTGAAAGATTGATGCTTGGGGACGGAGAATCAGGACCTGCAGCTTGGTGGGGCTCATGAATAACTGCTGGCATTCATAATGGAATAAGCCTGGGTGAATTATTCATAGATTTTATGGTTGTTCTTTTAAAGTACTGATTTTAATCAATCTGCATTGCATTCAGTAGAACACTGCATTCACAATGGCTATAGGATTGATTTCGACGGCACAAATCTATTGTGTCGCGCCAATGGATTTGGGACCACCTGGTAAAGGAGGCCATTAAAATAAAACTAAGGAAAAAGAATTTTAACAAAGATGAAGGTCTTGCTCTAAGTAAGAACTGGAATTCGAGTGTAAACAAGGTGGGACAGTGGAAACCTGATTGGTTGAGGACTAACCAGTCAGGAGGGACGGACAATGGGGGTATATATACCACTGGACTAGACATACCTAGGCATCATCCATGATGAAGATGGCAGAGTTTGTCATCAAGTCTTCAAGCAAAGTTGACACCTGTACCTGGCTGGAAGCCCAAGAAGAGTCTATTCATCATATACACCAGAAAAGCACTAGATCCTTTTTTCATTCAGCATACATTGCACTCAAAGACACATACAACTAGTCACTCTATGAAACTCAAAGTGTCTAGCCTAAAAAGGTCATTATTATATTTCTTACTGTGACATAAGGAAACGTCAATTGAGCTTTACTTTAAACTGCTTATTATTCTGAAAAACTTCAGTCTTTGGTAGCATTTACTCCATAAATTTTGCAAAATATCGTGACGTTCTGGGCAAGGGCATGGTCGACAGCCTGCCCCTGCATTTATAATAACTCTGTTTACTGTTCTTGTGTTAAAATGCTTTTGTGCGATTATGGTGGGAAATTTCAGTTCATTTATTGTTACATTCTAGATTGGGTTATACAGTTATCTGCTTGTGTATTTGTTGGTCACCCTAACTGTAACCGGGGTGTGTGATAGTCACCTCCCCCTGGTGTGAGACTGGTTGGGTTCACTCTCTGGGTCATGGTGCCCGGTCTGTTTTATGTGTATCACAATAAAACAGTTGTTGAGTGGAAAAGCTTCTTCGTCTGTCATTATGGACCAAATGCTCGCCACAATATATTTAGTCTGTGATCTTCATGTGGGCAAGGATTTCATTCCACACTCATGCCTCAGAAAATTCAAGACTCTGCATCTGAATCTAAAGGTTCAGGCTGTATCATTCCTCAATATGTTGATAAAATGTTACAGAAAGACTAATTTATCCCATCCCTTGAGACCACTTGATGGAACTTAAATGAGGAATCTTCACTCTGGAAAGGTTTGCAATAGGCAGCAAGATTCCTTGTGTTTGACAGGCAAGTAGAGAGATGTTTTTTGTCTGAATTTGTGCCCTGGTTGTAGAAATCTGATTAAACAAGAAACTGAAAAATAGCTTTTGATTATTGGTTACAACACTAGCTCCAAAATAATCAGGTAATAAATGTGCTGATAAAAGACAGTCATTGCCCACATGGGCAAAACCTGTTAGAATATAGAAACCAATCCTCATTCATTCAAATTTTCCAATGTGACAGAATTGATATTTACTTGAATCTGAATTACAATTAATGCATGGCTTGTTGAAGATCAGCACGGATTACCAACTATGATGCATGCACACAAAATACTGGTGGAGCTCAGCAGGTCAGGCAGAATCCATGGAGGAAAATAAGCAGTAAAGGTTTCAGGCTGAGATCCTGTGGTAAACCATGTATATATGTTGTAACTCGGTTACTTGTCTGGACACACCCCTCTGCTGACTGCCCCTGTGGCTCCTCCCACAGAGTCCTGTATAAAGGTGTTCGCCTTGCCCCTCCCCCTCAGTCCGGGGGCAGACACTCACTGTGGAGGTCGTATTGTACAGCAAATAAAAGCCTTTCAGTATTTTACCAAACCTCAGTCTTTTGGAGTAATTGAAGGTGCTTCAGACCCTCCATCAGAACTAGTGGGAGCACATACCAGGATACTTCCTGAAGATAATTAGGGTAATAGTTGTGATATCCTACCAACACAAGGAATCTAAAATGACATATGAAGAGTAATCATCTGACCATGATACTAATTAATTATCAGTCATAATCTGATGAATAGAGAAAAACATGAGAAAATTCAATGAATTATTAGCAGTTGGAAATTAGTTTATTATGTAAGTGATTGATTTATGCTATGTTAAAGGTCTACTATTTTCAAGTTCTTGTTAAGTGATCATTTTGATTTCAGGAGCCCAATGATAATATAATTAGTAATGTTACTTATTTACAACAAGAAAGTTGTAGCTCTTCAACCTCTGTTCTGGTGATTCTAGCAATCCTCCTGGATATTATTTCACAGTATATGCAATTTAATTTTTGTGTTGACAAGAACAAGTTTATTGCTAGTATTCAAAATCAATCCATTTGATTCCATATTGGAACTGAATTGATCCCTGCTAAGTGCACAGTTTTCTCTGAGAACCAGCAATCCCAGTAAATGAAAGAAGGAGAAAAGGTAAGTGGCTGCAATGCTTTTGCTCATTGAGAAAGTGTTCATTATGCCTTTGATCATTAATCTTAGATACAATTATCATCATTAGATATATTTTAGCAGGGCTCTGGCTGACAGGTGAAAGGAAAGGTCTTACATAGTTGTGAAATTGAAGTTAAAACATGACATTGTTTTTTTTTCTGGGGAAACATTATGTCATTGTTACAACAATTAAATCTTTATTTCTAAAATTGCAAGTCTGATTTTTTGCTTATTGTCAAAAATCGTTCAAGCATCAAACTCCTGAACCAGCATGGATAACTTCACTCACCTCAATTCTGAACTGACTCTACAACCTTTAAACTCAGTTTCAAGGACTCTACAACTTATGTTATCAGTATTATTCACTTACTTATTTATTATTATTATTATTATTATCTGTATTCCTTGTATTTGCAGAGCTTATCTTCCTTTGCACACTGGTTGCATGTTTGTCTTTGTACGTAGCTTTTCATTGATTCTAATGTATTTCTCTTTTGAATGTCTGCAAGAAAATGAATCTCAGTGTATGGAGGCATGCACGAACTTTGACAATGCATTGTCTTTGAACATTGAAACGCCTACTCCAAAAATTAGATTGACCATAGGTCATGCTATATAATGTATCTATCACAAAGGTAACTGCAATACAATTCAATATTGTAAGCTTTTCATATTTCAAATCCAATGTCCCTGTAAATTGGAAACATCTGCTTGATGAGGTAATGAAATTCTACCACCTGTTATATGTTTATTAAAATTTAATCGCTTATCAAGGATAAACTATGAAAGTAGTCAACAAATTGTTTTACAACTAAATATTATGATGCTGTTTTCTTAAACAAAATACTTTGCATGTCTGACTTGTTGGAGAAGGACCTCAGAGAAGTTAAAACAGGTGCTGTTGTTTTGGTGGAGATGATTACTGTCAGGAGCTTTAAGAATGAGCTTATGAATACTTCTAAGTTTAGATTCACTTCTTCACAAAGGTTTGGAAGAAGTACTGTGGTCTGGTCATCATGACATCTTCTGGACATTTACATGTTCTTCAGCAAAGATGCTCTCTGATATGAGCTATGGGTCTATCTAAAGATTAGCTTTATTTGTCACACGTACAGTGAAATTCATTGTTTGTGTCAATGACCAATACAATCTGAGACGTGCTGTAGGCAGCCACAAGAGTCGCCATGCTTCTGGAGCCATTCCATCATGGCCACAGCACTTTAGCCCTAACTTGTTCATCTTTTGGGTAGCACAGTAGCATCATGGTACTGTTTTAGCGTACCAGCGACCCAGGTTCAATTCCTGCCGCTGCCTGTAAGCAGTTTGCACGTTCTCCCCATGACCATGTGGGTTTCCTCCCACAGTCCAAAGATGTATCACTTGGTAGGTTAATAGGTCTTTGTAAATTGTCCTATGATTAACCTATGGTTAAATTGGAGGTTGCTGAGCGACGCGGCTCGAAGGGCCAGAACGGCCTACTCTGCGCTGTATCTCAATAAATTTTCTAGATTGTGGGAGGGAACTAGAGCACCTGGAAGAAGCCGATGAAGCCGATGATATTGGAGGGAGGAGAAGATGGCAGCATGACGCAGCGCGCGTGACCTCTCCGGTGAAATGATATCGTATTTGTTAAATAGGATGCCGTGCACAATCCTGATTTGATGGAGACGGATGTGAGAAACACGGAGGAACATCTGGAGAAACTTCTGAAATGCCCGGTTCGCTGCCACTGCTACTGTGCAATCGAGAATCTCCGGAGAGGAAGGCCCCAAATCCTCGGCTTTGACTGTTGCTGGTGCCAGGGTTGGGGTCGAAGTGCTCGGCAGAGATGGTGCTTGCTGCTCGGTGTCGGAGGCTCGAAGTTTTTGGACAGACTGAGAGTCGGACCGTGGTCGGGTGTTTCCAGGATGCTGCATCGGCAAGTTTGCGGCGCTGGAAGCTCGTGGCAGGGAGAGTTTTCTTCCTTCTACCGTCTGCGTGAGATGTTGGGACTTTCGAGAGACTTTGAGACTTTTTTTTACCGTGCCCACGGTCTGTTCTTCTATCAAATTACGGTATTGCTTGCACTGTTGTAACTATATGTTATAATTATGTGGTTTTTGTCAGTTTTTCAGTCTTGGTCTGTCTTGTGTTTCTGTGATATCACACTGGAGGAACATTGTATCGTTTCTTAATGCATGCATTACTAAATGACGATAAAAGAGGACTGCGTGTCCTCATAATCTAATCTAATCTAAGTCACTGGGAGAAATACAGTGGTGCTGTGAAGCATTGTGCTAAATTCTACACTATCGTGCTGTACTGATAGAGAAATCATAATTACAGTAGAAATCTTCGATGCCCATGAAGCTAAAGTTTGAGATTAACAGGATGTAATATGGCGGATATAGACTATGACAGAAACAGTGTGATCATTTGCTATAAACTGTGCCACCCAACAGAGAGGTGAAATAAGTTGTGTTTGGGATATTCGGAGAAATCTTTTCCTTTTTATATTTCTCCAGAGACACTGGAGTACAAGGTAGTACTCATTGAAGCAATTACCTTCTTCCCCGCAAGTTTCATGCTGTGATTTATTTGAAGAAAAAAATGATCTATCTTGTTGGCTCAGTTGGTAATTTTGTACACTCTGACTTTGAGGGCATGGACAAGAGTGGCCAAATGGGTTCCTTCTATGCCATAACAATTATGTGATTTTGTAAAGCAGTCAGTCAAATTTCGGTGGATTCTTGGATCCACAGTGACACCAAATTTCATTGCTGAGAGCACCACTTCATCTTTTCACAGAACTATCACCCCAAAACAGTTGAGTGTTAACTAAATGGGAAGCAATTAACATGGAGCCATTAAGAACCAACTCAGCTCCAGCCTAGATTTGTCTACATACAGCTTCAGTTTTCAAGTGGCATGAACGCCTGCCCAAGAACTCTATATGCCTGAGGGTCAATGTCCTATGACAGCTACTGGATTCCATGAATGATTTTAATGAAGGCCCGATCAAGAAGTTAAGGCTAGTGGTGTCAAAGAAGTCCAGGCCAATTACTGCATTCCCTATTGGCTGATTCTGGAATCTGACATCCTCTCTGCTGCATTTAGTGACCTAGCAAAGCTGTACTTCAGGAGACTGCAATATGCTGTGAGCCAGCCAGGACAAAAGATGCACCACAGTAACACTTCTACAATCTGCATCCTTGAGTTGGAGCTGGAGTAATAGATTTTCAGGATGATTAGATGTCCTCCTATTAAAGAGGAGGAGGAGAAGAAGATGGCGGCGCAACACAGCGCGCGCGTCCTCTCCGGTGAATGATATCTGTAATCTGTCAAGTAGGGGACCTTGCACAATTCTGATTTGATGGAGACAGACGTGAGAGTATGGAGGAACATCTGGAGAAACTTCTGAAATGCCTGCTTCGCTGCAGCTGCTACTGTGTGGTAACCAGAATCTCCGGAGCAGAAGGCCCGAATCCTCAGCTTTGCTTGTTTCGGCGGCAGGGGCTAGGTCGAAGGTGCTTGGCAGAGGATGGTGCTCAAGAGGCTGTATCGGAGGGGCGGGTCGGAGGGTCGAAGTTTTCGGATGGACGGACCCGGTGTCGGCTGTAGTCTGCTGCTTCCAAGGCATCGGCAGTTGTTGGTGCCTCAGAGGCTTATGCCAGGGAGTTTCTCCCTTTTGCCGCCTGCTACTGGGGACTCGGGAGTCGATCGGGACTTGAGACTTTTTTTTACCGTGCCCATGGTCTGTTCTTTATCAAATTATGGTATTGTTTTGCACTGCTGTAACTGTATGTTGTAATTATGTGGTTCTGTCAGTGTTAGTCTGTGGTTTGTCCTGTTTTCTGTGATATCACTCTGGAGGAACATTGTATCATTTCTTAATGCATGTATGCATTTCTAAATGACAATAAAAGAGGACTGATTGTTCTCATAATCTAAATCTAATACCAAACACATCTTCATTTCAATTTTTTTTAACTGGTCGTACAACAGGACCATATAGACTTTGATAGACCAGCGAGTTTTAAAGGGACTGCAGAGGTGGAAAATTTTAGATAAACTTCAGTTTGTAAAATAAGCTGGAACTTTCAAACACTCCCATACTTGAGCCTCTCTTTACCACTGTACCTGATCATATTCTGATCCCCAGTTTTTCTGACCACATCGCTACTCCACAATCATGAGTCCGTAGAACTGTGGATAGAATGTCAGTGCATAACTCAGACTTGGAAGGTCTGGGCATTCTAAACAATAGGATACTGGACTGTTGATGTTTTGCACTACTGTAATTAAATACTTCTTGATTAATTCAAGCTTTGTGTTACATCAAACCTATTTTCGAAGCTATTTAAGCAGATCTTCAGGTTGTCTTTTCCAATTAAGGTAATCAACCAAAAATGTAATAAACTAATTTTTCACGCTATGTAAAACAGATGAAGATGTACAGTACATAGGGAAAATAGAAGTCCTTTTTAGAAGTATTGCCTAGAAATTTAAAGTTATAAAGGCATACAGCATAGAAACGGGCACTTTGTTCCACTGAGTCCTTGTTGATCATTGAGCATTCATGCTAGTCATCTCACATTCCATGACCACATTGACATTGTGTTCTTGCTTGCAAAAATTTTCTAATTTATGTTTTGTTTCTTTTTCTTGTTAATGGTGCTTATCTGATACAGTGTGCTGTGATGCTTCTGCAAATAGTTTTTCATTGCACTTGTGCACGTACTGTATATGCTTATGCAAAGAACAATAAACTTCGAGTTTGAACTCACTCCATATTCTGCAATTCAACGACACAGCAGTTCCCAACCATTTCATGCAATGGACTCTTACCATTAATTGAGGGGTCTGTGGACTCCATTTGGGAAGTCCTGCACTAGATGTAATTTACAGTGGTCAATTACCCTTCGGTTAACATGCCCTCCTTGGAATTTGGAAGAAACCAGGGCCACCTGAGGAAACTCACATGATTAGAGAGAGAGATATAATTGCAGATAGCACCTAAACCGGGATTGAACCTGGTCTTTGGATTGTCACTAATATCTGCACCACGCTGCTGGCCCAATTAGCAGTGTTAATCTGCAGTTGGTACTGTTAAAACATTACTCAGCAGCAGCATCAATATTTAGAGTTGAACCTCCGAGATGTATACCATGAAATCAGTACATGTCCTGTGACAAACCTCTAGTGCCATTGAGTGGGAATGAATTTCTCCGCATGAGACTTGTTACTGCCCTGCTTTTAATGTGTAAACTAGATCTGCATAAGCCTAAAGGTGTAATAGTTTAAACATGCAGAATATAAGGTCTACATTGCCACTCTACAGCAATAAAGATCTGTACGTATGGTAGGTAAAAACCCTAAAGTATTGCTTTTGGTAAACAGAAATGCAAGCACCATGGCAACACCAAGGAATTGGATCAGGGAGATTATGGATTTGTCCCGTGCTATTCCACACTGCCTGTATCACATTTCACTTCTTTGTTCAAATAAAAGAAAAAAAAAATCTAAAACATGCGATGAATGCCAATTCTTCAGAATCAAGTGAGAATAGAAAACATTTTTGAATGCTCAGAAGCCTTGAGTTAGTACATTCTGCCTTTTAAATAATGGGTTCTCCTGCAGGGGAAACAGTCTGATCATCCACGACCTTTAGGAATTTGACAAGAAATACTGTGATGCCTCTTAACTGCAAATTTTTAACAGTATGTTTATCAGCGGTCATAGAAACTGATTTCTTTAGCCTTTAATAATTCTGTAAACTGTTGATTTGGACTGAATTATGCTAGCCTTTGTATTTATCTCTTTTAAAATCCATAGCATATCTTCACTTTATCATGGACTTGTGCCAACATCAACATTTCGGTAGGATCCCAAATCACACTCAAATTTTTCAGATGAAGTCAGAACCACATGAACTTATCTAGGGCTTTGAAAACTGGCCTCATGCCTGATATTCTGTGAATAAATTCTGGAGTTTTATTTGTTCACAGATGGTTGGTGTTCTTATCTCACTGCTCACTGAACCACAGGGAGGTTTTTCCAGCCCTGTGTGCATCCGAAAATGTATTTTACTCTATATTATTCACTTCTGTTTTACCATGATGTCCTTTTTTCATCCATTAACAGCCTGAGATGGTTTTTGCTTGAAGCCCCTGTAGTAACATAAAGAAAACAAAGGGAAAGGAAGAGAAGCAAATATTGGGAATGCCTGCAATGCATTTGCTGTTTTGAGGAATAGCAGAATCAGAATGATAATCAGGTTTAATATCACTGGCATATGTCGTGAAATTGTTGTTTTTTCCTGAATGTCCTGTATCTCCTTCATGATGGTGGCAATGAGAAGAGGGCAAGTCTTGGGTGATGGGTGTCCATAATGATAGTGCCACCTTTTTGAGTCATCACTCCTCGAAGGTGTCCTGGATACTACGGAGGCTAGTGCTCATGATGGAGCTGACTAAGTTTACAACTCTCTGCAGCTCCTTTTGCTCCTGTGCAGTCGTCGTTGTGGCTATCCCTCGAGGTCGAGGATGATGGTCTTCATTCTGTTGATCTATTTATGGGCTCTCAAGTGGCTTATGAGTCCAATCTTGGCTTTGAAAGTTCTTAATAAGATAACCTCAGTACCACAAACAGTTAGAAAACTGCTATACAGGTTTCCCCCACCATCCGAAGGTGGAGCGTTCCTATGAAACGGTTCGTAAGCTAGAATGTCGTAAAGTGAAGAAGCAATTACCGTTTATTTATATGGGAAAAGTTTGTGAGCGTTTCCAGACCCAAAAAATAACCTACCAAATCATGCTAAATATCACATAAAACCTAAAATAACAGTAACATATAGTTAAAGCAGGAATGATATGATAAATACACAGCCTATACAAAGTAGAAATACTTTTCTACAATCATTGCCGCACTGTTCTCCGTAGTGAAAATCTCACGCAAGCGCTCTCGGCAGAAACACGCCCTCCAGTAACCTTTAAGCAATGAAGCTGCCAAATCATACCAAATAACGCATAAAAATACACAGCCTATATAAAGTAGAAATAATGTGTGTACAGTGTAGTATCACTTAGCAGAATTGGGAAGACAGTGCCGCGCACACTGATGATGGTGTGTTAGGCCGAGTCATTAGAGATTGGGTTGGTGCAGTGGACCCCATCCTCCGGGCAGCGAACCGATACCGATCCGCGAAGCATGCAGTGGTACAGCAGTGGCCGGGACGCACCCAGCACATCTTTAAGAAAAACGCCGAAATTACAAGCAAATTAATTAGGTGCTGCCCGGCATGTAAATGTCGGCGCAGATCAAAGGCGACGCAATCGGCAATCGCCTCTGATTTGGGCCGACATTTACGTGCCGGGTGGCACCTAATTAATTAGCTTGTTTTTTTCGGCTTTTTTCTTAAAGATGTGTTGGGTGCGTCCTGCATACCGTTGCATTCTCCACGGCAATGTATCGGTCCACGGCCCAGGGGTTGGGGTGGTGGGACACTGGGGTGTCATCTCATCGTCGTCTGTTTTCATCAGGGCAGGCAGGTCATCTTCTATGTCTGCCTGCCTCGATGTTGAAGGTCGAGGTTCGTCATCTGCTGTGGCTGATGTGGAAGGCTTGAAAAACGACCGTATGCTTGACTGCTTAGCCTCGTGCATTTTTCTATCATATAGTTCTTTGTAAGCACTCAAACCATCCTGCAAATATACCCTAAACCGACGTACCCTTTCAAAATTAAAGTTGTACTTTTCTGCGATCATTGTTGTCAACTGCAGCGAAAATCTCACTCAGTTGCTTCACGTTCAGTTCCTGGATGATTTCACTTTTGGTCCGTTTGCTACTGCATTCGGTTTCGATTGTTATCCTTTCCTCTTCGAATTGCATCAGCTCTTCATCTATCAGTTCTTGGTCATGGGATGCCAAAACCTCTTCAACATCATTTTCGTCAACTTCCACAATCCAAACTCATTTTGTCCTTACTTCGTTCACCACGATCGAAACGCTTAATTATGTCTAGTTTTACGCTAAGTGTAACACCCTTACGAGCTCTTTTAGGCTTTTTCGATACCTTAGAAATCATCTTGCTAACAGATGCTCAAAATAAATCAACATAATGCACAGATGCTCACAGGCATGTGTTTAAGCAATACCGGCTAGAATGCGGTTCCAGGGGAGGAGCTTGGCTGCTCGGGGCACGCGCTGCCTTTTATCGTGCACTGCTTTTTAATCACGCGCTGCCTTTTTTCGTAACAGTGAAAACACCCTCTGTTAGTGAAAACAGGTAACTAATGTAGGTCTTTCGTAACAGCGAGGTTTCGTGAAGCGAACGTTCGAAAAGCGGAGGACACCTGTATAACACACGAACAGGAGAAAATCTGCAGATGCTGGAAATCCAAGCAATACACACAAAATGCTGGAGAAACTCAATGAAGGGTCTTGGCCTGAAAGATCGACTGTTTATTCTTTTTCACAGATGCTGCCTGATCTGCCAAGTTCCTCCAGTGTTTTGTGTGTGTTGCTATACGACACAATTCATTCTATAGATTTGGCACTAAATATATGGGAGCCACTCATTTCCTGGTACGGCAAAGGTACTAACTTTTCACTGGCTCAATACTACAAGGGATTAATGTATGGAAACATTTCTGTATATTTTTGAAGTCTTTGTTGCTATATTACCCTTTTAGAGATGAGTCTTATTGCTTAAACTGCCTAAAATCTCAAGGTGGTTGTGTTTTGTGTTCTTCTGAAGAAGGAGTTTGAACACAATGTTTTGTCACCAGTTGTAGTAAGGCACATAAGCTATTTGATTGTGCCAAACTTTGTAGCTAAACCTGATCTTGCCCCTTATCTATTAGTTAGGTCCCTGCTGCCTTGGCTTGATATGGCTGATACCCTTTTTCCTCAAATTCTATGCATTTGGGTCAGACATAGCTTATTCATCATCAAACATAGGGTCTTTCTGTGCTAAGAGAAAGCACAGTGACCTGGATTTCCTGATGATATTGTTTTTATATTAATATTCACACATTTGTTTCAACAGAATTAAAATGCAAGCCCAGATTATTTAGTTTAATGCTTATTTTCAGGGAAGCATTTTGTCACAGATTGGGCATAGCAATTTCCTTGATACGACCGCTTCTCACTTAAGTGTTGGTATTATGTATTGCATTGTTATTCAAAGGAAAGGATGCTGCATATTGTAATGCATATCCTGACAAACAGTATTCCTTTAATGAAGGTGGTGGATTCTGGTTGATCCATTCACATCAGGGCCAGTACATTTTGGCCCAATTAAGTGCTGCCCCAATTAGCTGATGTTTCATGGAAATAGTTAAAAAGGTATTTAAAAAAACACAAACTACAGTTTAACTGAGGAACAAATTACATTTTTAAATGAAATGCAGAACAAATTATAACATCAATGCTACTGCAGTGCTATAAAACTGTGTATTGGTTCCTAATTGTTATTGATGGAGGAATTCATCCAGTGTACACTGCCGTGCTCTTTTGGTTGACTGTACGTGAACAAAATCAGCGCAGGCATCTAGAGAAGATAATGGACTGCAAAGCTTTCAAAGATTGCATCTTCCAAATCTTCATTTGGAAGATAATGCAAAGCTTTCAAAGATTCCATCTTCCAAATCTTCATTTTCATTGTAACATTCAAGATGATGACCGATACCTTCAAATTCTTTGTAGTTCCTGACTTGTTGAAGTAGTGAAATCATTTCATTTTCACTTCTGGGCATTTCTGGCATTTCCAAACCTGAATGCTTAAAACTGCAGTCAGCAAAACAGTTCTGAGTTGTCTTACTGCTTCTTTCTTACCAACTATCAGTGACAAAATTCACTGCTTTTTGAACACAAATATATGCAACTGACACTATTTAAAAACTCTTTCCTCTGTGCATTGTGTAGTGCCTAACGACCATGCAAGTGCATGCGACTTATGCTAGTTAGAAACTGATCGGCAATAGTCTTCTATCCCAATTCAGCAGCATAGTGTCCCAAATAAATTAAGGGAATCCCAGCTATTTTCTTGGTTTTTTTTCTTCTTTTAAGAATTTCCCCAAATACGTGGCTGTCCTGATTAAATAATGGCCCAATTAACCAAAATTCACTGTACTTTTTGTTGGTACTTGCTGATGGAGCTTGCAGTTCCATTTTCTAAACTTGCACATCTTCAGGAGTTATCCATTGGTTTTAATGTATTATGAAATCTGAACCTTGATAGATGAATTTCACATTAGTCTCAACCATAAGGTTAGCAAGTCCCAGGAGTTAAGTTCCTTTTAAACTCATACCACTTGTATGGACAAGAAGCACTCGCACTGCAGACTGCCTTGAGCAACAACTTCCTTGCATGTTTTCTTAATCATAAAAGGATGTGGCATATTAAAATCAAAAGGAAATCAAAATGAGAAGTTAAAGGACTACATAATCCTTGTAAGGTCTTTTTCAAGCAAATGTGCCTACTAAAAGATTATGTCAAAGTCATCTGCCAGGTAACACGCTGCGTGAAAAGGAAAGACAGGAGACTGCAGATTCTGGAATACAGAGCAGAAAGCAAAATGCTGATGGGGTGTAAGGATGGTGATGTTTTTCTTTGAACGGGTTCCATGGTTTTCTTTGTTTTTGGCTGTCTGTGGAGAAGATGAATCTCAGGATTGTATACTGTATATATATTTTGATAAAAAAGTGTACTTTTAATCCTTTGAACTTAGCAGGTCAAGCAGCATTTGTGGAAGGAAATGAACAGTTGATGTTTTGTGTTTGAGTCCCGTCATCTAGACTGCTTCAGAAGGAGTAAGGATAGGGAGGGCAAGGTGAGTTGAGAAGTCAAGATGGTTGATGTTGCTTCCGAAGTTGGAAATGAAAAGATCGAGAGAGCATAAAAGGCCAGAAGGAAGAGTCCAAGTGGAATGGATTGTTAGAGAGCAAGTCACCAGCTCAGCTGAAGGGTCTCTGCCCAAAAGGTCAACTGTCTACTTCCCTCCATAGATGTTGCCAGATCTGCTGAGTTCCTCCAGCAGTTTGTTTCTTTTTAATGCTGAGTGAATTTGGGCGGCAGCTGAGATTGGCCCTTCTTATAAAATAGGTTTTAAGTATTTGCATAATTTGAATATTAACATTGAAATGGAATATCTGTCCGATAATCAACATGAAGGGTAATTTGTAACTGTTTATTTCTCCTTGTTTATACACATTGGCTCTTGATATGTGGATATGCAACTGAATATGCCAGGCAAGAAACAGGCATTTATGAATTGTCACCTGGATTTCAAGAAAGCAGATTTGTTATTCTTTCTCATACATCCAACACAAAACTGACTTGTATATTGTGCAGAAGATGTTGATGTAGAGTTGGTAACAGTTGAATCACATGGATGAAAATAACTGAGGTATGTGTCAGGTGATTCAGACTGAAGTGACATGACACCATGTGCTTCAACTGAAGTGACACAATGTCTTATTAATGGCGAAATAAAATGATTCTTAGATATTATACCAGTAGTACAGGGAAGCAGGGGTCTGTGAGGGAATGAAGGAGGAGGTGGGTAGATGATAGGGGTGGGAAGAGGCAGTGATTGAATACTTCCTGCAAACATCTATAATTTTCTTATCAAACACTCCTTGCCTCAGATTAGTTGATAGAATACAGAAGTAATCATTGCTTTTCAAGAAGTTAATAATTGAAACACAACCACTTGTGCTTGTACTGCTAAATACTTGGTGAGATATTGCACTGAAAATTGCTGAAATACTAGAGGCAGGATCGTCCTTAAGAACGTTGGGACAATGAGATTCTTTTTGAAGGTGCTGTTTGAAAATCAGAACTAAAGAGTTCATTCCCAAACAGTTTCAACAGTTTCCCTTGCTTCTTTGTTGTCTAATAAAAGAGAATGTAATGTAAAATGTTTACTTTGCTGTAAAACATGGACAAGAGGTGGATGAGAACAAGATGATGTCTTCTTTTCTGCAGATAGAAATGATAAAAACTGAAAGGTTGTTTATAGCTTGAGGATCTGCAGAAAAGTTGTACTGACAATAAACCTGAAAATGATGGAGTATTAGCATATGATGCAAGAAGTGCG
This sequence comes from Mobula birostris, assembly GCF_030028105.1. NCBI lineage: Eukaryota > Metazoa > Chordata > Chondrichthyes > Myliobatiformes > Myliobatidae > Mobula > Mobula birostris. Next base: position 30,652,396 of record NC_092391.1, on the reverse strand, counting down.
AACAGACTATTCCATTGTGTAATTTCAACGCCAATTTGTATTTTTTATTCAGCCGCTTCTGATTAAATAGTTATTTTGAATTGGGACAGAAATGATAGTATGCTTCCAACTTCCTGTCAACTATTCCTTTTAGTTTGAAATTCTAACCATTAGACATAACATCTCCAAGACTGCCAGATGCTCAAGTAGTGATGTTAATTCTTAGCGTGCAGGCTAGTGAGTCAATCCCGAGTCTTTCCTTTCTGTGCTGACCTCATTTGGAGCTGCATCCGGAGTGTTATGACTGGCCTCCAAGAGAAGAAAAGGCAACAGTAGTTTACAGTTCCTGATCAGATGTGTTTGTGTGTTGACTTTAGTTCTGGCTGTGATGCTGTTGTGGTCACTTACCACGCACTCACTTTCCGAGCTAACAGATGAAGCCTAGCCATTCTTCCTAGATGGTGAAGAGCTGTCAGCAGGAAAGGAGTCACATAGGGAAAGGAATCCAGGATGCTTTACAATGTAGGCCCTTGCGATCTGGACATGCGTTCACGAAAATAACCTTTTTAGGCAAGGAAACCAGGTAAAATATCCACTGTGCCAGCACAATTTCCACAAACTTGCTGAAACGTAATTTAAAATGTGTGATGATTTATTTAACAATTGTTTCCTAGATGCAAAGTGAAAAGGCTGAGTGGCGCATAATATTAACAGTTTGGTTAGTTTGCCAAGAAAATCAATGGCACTGAATTAATTAACATCAGTAATATTTGGATCATTTCCTCATTCAGTTAAGTAAACATAACATGGAATCATGGTTCAAAGATTTCATGTCCATGTTCAGTCCCTCTAAATAATAACTATTAATAAAAGTTATTTTCTGTTCTGCTTAGTGAATGCAGCGAGGATAATCCCAGTGGGTCAAACACATTTACACAATCCATTTATAATATATTAAAATGCTTGATATTTTAAGTTGCACTTGTTTAAATAAGGTTTTATTTGAATTTATTCAATCTTTCCAGATCTGGACAGTTGATTTCTTGCTTTCCTTAATTCCCTTCAAAACTAGGCGACTGGTGGGTAATTTTAGAGAATATTGAAGAGTCCGCTAGATTAGTGACTCTGGAGTCATTTGGAGACCAGACAGGGTAAGGATGGCAGATATCCTACAAAGAGCATTGGTTTCTACAATCCTGTAGATTTTTATGCTCATCATCACTGGAGACTTATTTTTCACTTAAATGTCAGATTATTAACTGAATTTAAACAGAACAGTTCTCGCAATGAACTCAGCTGTCCAGATTGCTAGCTTGGTCTATCACATTATTGGACCTATATTTTAGACACTGATGCCTCTTGCATCACAGCCAAATGTAAGATTTATTTGTTTTCCAGGCCTTACAGCACATTTTCCACTAAACCCGAAGATAGCAAAATCAAAACTCACAGTGTTACTTCCTCTTCCCAACTTGTTTATCTATGCTGCTGCTTTTCCTCTGCAACACCTGGCTGAACAAATCTCTGTCACGCTATTGGAAATTAACCACTTGAGTAGGCCTTATCAGAAATGGTACCTTGCAAATATTGTTATGGAAACCACTGTAAAGCAAGAGCTATCCCCACTGCACTTGAAGGGTCTTTACCTCTGCCAATCCTTCTTGATAAAACATATGATTAAAATATATGATAAAATCAATTTTATGGTTTTATCACTACACTCAGTGGCCACTTTATTAGGTACATCTGTATACAATAGTATAAAGACATGGTGAAGAGGTTCAATAGTTGTTCAGACCAAACACCAAGATGGGGTAGAAATGTGATCTAAGTGACTTTGATCATGGAATGACTGATGGTATGTCGGGGTGGTGTATCTCAGAAACTGCTGATCTCCTGGGATTTTCACATGCAGCAGTCTCTAGAGTTTACTGAGCATGGTGCAAAAAACAGAAAAAAAACCATACAGACAGCCCATTTCTGAGAGCAAAAACACCTTGTTAATGAGAGAGATCAGAGGTGAATGGCCACACTGGTTCAAGCTAACAGGAAGGCAACAGTAACTCAAATAACCATGCATTACAACAGTGGTGTGCACAAGAGTATCTCTGAATGCACAACACATCAAACCTTGTAGTGGACGGACTATAGCAGCAAGAGCCACATTGGGTTCCATTCCTGTGTCTAATAAAGTGGCTATTGAGTGCATATCATATGAAAGTGGCCACTGAGTGCATTTCTTATGTTAATAAACATCCTTGCACATGCCTTTTACAAATGTGCAGCAATTTTCAGGATAAATTATGCAGGTTTTAACAAGGAGCCTGAAATGTAGAAATAGTTGCAGTTGCTCCATGATTGATCTCAGTAACTTAAAAAATATTTATCTAAAGGTAGCTTGATGCCCTCTTCTCACCATTACTACTGAGCAGTTGGTACAGAAGCCTTGGGTCTCATACCACCATGTTCAGAAACAGTTATCTTATGACCACCAGGCTCCTGTACCAGTGTGGATAAGTTCAATCACCACAACTCTGAACTGATTCTATGACCTATAAACTAACTTTCAAGGACTCTTTACAGTTTATGTTCTCAGTATTACTTTTTTTATTTGTACAGTTTGTCTTTTGCGCACTAGTTGTTTGTAAGTCTTTGTTTTCGTAGCTTTTGTCAATTTTATTGGGTATTTTTCCTGGAAATACCTGCAAGAAAATGCATCTCAAGGCAGTGTATGGTAACATATACATACTTAGATAATAAATTTACTTTGAACTTTGAACTTAATTGGAAAAGTGGTCTTAAAGGATCAGTCCAGCCGAGTAAATAAATATCTTAACATGACTCCAGATCCTATAATAGCACAGGAGTGGTATTAAATGGTACTTATAAACAATGCTTGCAAAAAATCAAAAGTAGGGGAAAGAAGCAAGGCAGATATTTATTTCAACAGAGTTAACTGCAGCCATGGTAAAAACAAACTCTCAGACCATTCCAGAAGGTATGATACCAGGCACTGCAAATAAAGGACGATATAAAATTCGTCCCATCAGATCACACTAATTGTAATGTGCTAACGAGATAACAAACAAAGTGCGTTTGAGTGGATCACAGGTGAGAATAACAGTGATCTTGATGTAGGAGCTGTGTACCTATTTTCAGTCCATTGGAGCCATGTATCTATTTTCTGTCTGTGTTGTATCTTGTGGTGCATTTGTTATGATAATCTGTCATGTGGGTTGGGGCGCAGGAGAAGTAAATGAGTATAGTTACATATTCATGCTTTGCCTTAGTTGTTTAGATTAGTCTAGTGGAGAGGAGTTGAGCCACAGTGAATGATATTTTTTGACCGTTTAGATATATATAGAATGTTAATTCTGATATCGCTTAAATACACTAATTAGTTACACTAACCACTATTTCGCTAGCTAGATCTCTAATTGGAACGCTATTCAAATGTTATGCCATTCGAATATTAATATCACTATCAGACCACAAGTTTAGACCATTACATCACTAATTTTGTTTTGTTATTTTTTATTATCACTGCAGAATTGTTCGTTTTTGCTGGTTTCGTAATAAAAGATCAAAGTACTGTACTTTTTTTTGATTTGGAAATTCATTATTTGGAAGTGCATCACACAGTGTCGAGTACCCTGGCTTAGTCTCTCAGCAGTTTTGGTTTGTTTTCAAGTGTCCGCTACACTTATCCTTAAAGTACCCGCAGCTGACGGCTTGCCATTGCTGACTATCCAAGACCAGATTTGAAAATTTGCTTGGTGAATGAAGGAAACAAGTTGCCAGCACCTTTCGAATAATAACTTCGCCTCAATCAACATAAATTCAGGAGGGAAGAAAGAAGGAAAAAGCTGTGTGTATTTTTAAATCAGTTGTGCTTCAGAACTTAAAACTGAAATCGGAAACATTCAATGCAGTGAGCCTAGTGATCACATTGCATGCAACTACAAGGAAATAGGCTAAATGATAATTAATTTCTCTTTCTAAATTTAACATTGAAAGATTGTTGTTCAAAGAATTTAATGACAAACTTTTCCTTAATTGTTTCCAAACTCTAAAATGGATTGCATAACTTTAAACCATGCTCTCAGGCATACTTTGACCAGAGGCATAAACTGAAAATCTCACAAGGTATTTTGGGTTCGTGTTCTGTACTAAAAGCAGTAGTCCAGGCACTTTTTCATGAGTTTTCTTAAGACTTTCCAAGAAAACCTATTCAAATAAGTTTTGTATGTGAGCATCATTTCCTTAAATTGTACTTCCATGAGATGTAACAATGTTTTAGGAATATTTATCTTTCTGTCACCTAAACTCAATGTTAACAGTGAGCATTAATTACACAGTTGCCATCAATCTTTCATTACCCCATGGGCTCAAGCCTTGTTTAGCTGGTGGACCTCACACCTTTGAGTCAGAAAGATGGCATCCATCATTAAGGACCCACATCACCCAGGTCATGCCTTGTTCTCCTTGCTACAATCATGAAGGAGGTACAGAAGCCTGAAGGCACACACTCAGTGATTCAGGAACAGCTCCTTTCCCTCTGCCATCAGATTTCTAAATGGATATTGAATGCTTGAACACTTCCTCACTACTTTTTTATTTCTATTTTTGCATTACTTATTTATTTTAACTGTTTAATATACATACTACATTTTTTTTCTCTATTATTTTATATTGCTGCCACAAAGACAACAGATTTCATGACATATGCTGGTGATATTAAACCTGATTCTGATTCTGATTCCAATGTTCAAATGAACTAAGCTCAAAAAAATCCTTCCAAGTGCTAACTTCAGTGCAATGCCATGGGAGTCTTGCTTTGATGGTAGTTGAGCTGGGATTATATTCAGGATGGCACTATTGTGCAGTGGGTAGAAGTAGTGACCACAGGGCTCCACTGAGCTATGTTCAGTCACTCTCTCAGAGATGTAATCCAAATGGGGTTTGCAGAGTCAGTCTCTGACCCAGGTGTTCCATTTTCATCCCATGTTCCAAAGACATATTGATTAGTCGATTAAGCAGCTAAATTATCTCCAGTGTATACAGATAAGTTTTTCAATTCCATAATCTTCAAGGGCAATAATTTGTTCTATTACTAATTCATCAGGACCTGCGGCCCTTCCTTTCTTCATCTTATTTATTGCATTACGAACTTCAGGTTTTAAAATACTTGGACCTTCAAGGTTTTTCCTAATTTCTGGTTTTTCGCCTCGATCGTCTTCAAACAATTCCTGAATATACTCAGTCCATCTGTTCATAGTCTCATCTTTTTCCACGATAATGGTACCATCCTTTGCTTTCAAACATCCACCTGGAGAACAGAGGAGCTTTTTACCAGTAATATTCTTGATTTATAGATGTAACCTTTTTGGATCAGTGATAGGGATTCTTCCTATTTGCTCACATGCCTGGTTTAACCATTCTTCTTTGGCTTTTTGACATAAGCTTTTAACTTTTTTATCTAAGGACTTATATTCTTCCGTCTCTTTTCTTCCATTAGATGGAAGTGAAAAACTTACTGATTTAATTAATGACATTTATGAGACTGGAATAATACCAGAAGAGATGAGAAAAACAGTACTTATCACTCTTCCTAAGAAACCTGGAGCAATAGAATGTGAATTACATAGGACCATAAGTTTAATGAGTCATATCACCAAGATGCTTCTAAGAATTTTGATGACAAGAGATAAAAGTAAGATACGAGCTAAAATAGGTAAAGAACAATGTGGTTTTGTGAAAGACAAAGGTACAAGGAACGCAATATTGATGTTAAGGATACTATCAGAACGAGCTATTCAATTGCAAAAAGATTTGTTTGTTTTATCAACTACACAAAAGCATTTGATAAAGTGGAGCACAATAAGTTATTTGAAATATTACAGAAAACTCTAGATCTAGATTCGAAAGACCTCTGCCTAATCAGAAATCTGTACTGGGAACAAACTGCCGCTGTAAGAATAGATGGAGAAGTGAGTCAGTTTACGAAAATCAAGAGAGGTGTTAGACAAGGGTGTGTTTTCTCCCCTGATTAATTTAATGTCTACAGTGAAATAATATTACAAAAAATAAGAGTCATCTTGGGAATCAAAGTTGGCAGTGAAAACATCAATAATTTCAGATATGCAGATGACACTTTGTTAATTGCAAGTACGGAGGAAGAACTACGAAACTTAATTGATATAATTGTTGAAGAAAGTGTAAAAATGGGTCTATCTATCAATTGCAAAAAGACGGAATGTATGGTGATATCCAAAAAGAAGGAGAATCCTATCTGCAGGCTGAGAATAAATGGGGAAGACATAAAGCAAGTACAGAACTTTCACTACTTAAAAAGCTGGGCGACATCAGATGGCAGGTGCGACATGGACATTAAAAGAAGAATAGGGATGGCAAAAGACACCTTTACGAGAATGAAGAGTATACTGACCAATACTAAACTAGGCATGACAACCTGCCTCAGAGTACTGAAATGTTACATTTATCCAGTTATGTTATATGGCTCAGAATGTTGGACAATATCTAGTAACATGAGGAAACGAATTGAAGCAGCAGGGATGTGGTGTTTGAGGAGGATGCAAAGAATATCATGGATGAAACGAATATCTAACGAGGATGTCATGAACAGAGCAAACACAAAAAGAGAAATAATGTATGAGATCATGAAAAAGAAACGTAACTTCATTGGGCATGTGATTAGGAAAGAGGAGTTAGAATGCACTGTAATTATGGGAAAGATTGAAGGAAAGAAAGCAAGAGGAAGACAAAGACAAATGATAATAGTCATAGTCATACTTTATTGATCCCGGGGGAAATTGGTTTTCGTTACAGTTGCACCATAAATAATAAATAGTAATAGAACCATAAATAGTTAAATAGTAATATGTAAATTACACCAGTAAATTATGAAATAAGTCCAGGACCAGCCTATTGGCTCAGGGTGTCTGACCCTCCAAGGGAGGAGTTGTAAAGTTTGATGGCCACAGGCAGAAATGACTTCCTATGATGTTCTGTGCTGCATCTTGGTGGAATGAGTCTCTGGCTGAATGCACTCCTGTGCCCACCCAGTACATTATGTAGTGGATGGGAGACATTGACCAAGATGGCATGCAACTTAGACAGCATCCTCTTTTCAGACACCACCGCGAGAGAGTCCAGTTCCATCCCCACAACATCACTGGCCTTACAAATGAGTTTGGTGATTCTGTTGGTGTCTGCTACCCTCAGCCTGCTGCCCAAGCACACAACAGCAAACATGATAGCACTGGCCACCACAGACTCGTAGAACATCCTCGGCATCGTCCGGCAGATGTTAAAGGACCTCAGTCTCCTCAGGAAATAGAGACGGCTCTGACCCTTCTTGTAGACAGCCTCAGTGTTCTTTGACCAGTCCAGTTTATTGTCAATTCGTATCCCCAGGTATTTGTAATCCTCCACCATGTCCACACTGACGCCCTGCATGGAAACAGGGGTCACCGGTACCTCAGCTCTCCTCAAGTCTACCACCAGCTCCTTAGTCTTTTTCACATTAAGCTGCAGATAATTCTGCTCACACCATGTGACAAAGTTTCCCACCGTAGCCCTGTACTGAGCCTCATCTCCCTTGCTGATGCATCCAACTATCCAACTATGGCAGAGTCATCCAAAAACTTCTGAAGATGACAAGACTCTGCAGTAGTTGAAGTCAGAAGTGTAAATGGTGAAGAGAAAGGGAGACAAGACAGTCCCTTGTGGAGCCCCAGTGCTGCTGATCACTCTGTCGGACACACAGTGTTGCAAGCACACGTACTGTGGTCTGCCAGTCAGGTAATCAAGAATCCATGATACCAGGGAAGCATCCACCTGCATCGCTGTCAGCGTCTCCCCCAGCAGAGCAGGGAGGATGGTGTTGAACGCACTGGAGAAGTCAAAAAAACATGACCCTCACAGTGGTCACTGGCTTGTCCAGGTGGGCATAGTCACGGTTCAGCAGGTAGACGATGGCATCCTCAACTCCTAGTCGGGGCTGGTAGGCGAACTGGAGGGGATCTAAGTGTGGCCTGACCATAGGTCGGAGCAACTCCAGAACAAGTCTCTCCAGGGTCTTCATGATGTGGGAGGTCAATGCCACTGGTCTGTAGTCGTTGAGGCTGCTGGGGCGCGGCGTCTTCGGCACAGGGACGAGGCAGGATGTCTTCCACAGTACAGGAACCCTCCGGAGCCTCAGGCTCAGGTTGAATACATGGCGAAGTACTCCACATAGCTGAGGGGCACAGGCTTTGAGCACCCTGGTACTGACACCATCCGGTCCTGCAGCCTTGCTTGGGTTAAGACGTTTCAGCTGTCTTCTCACCTGTTCAGCTGTGAAGCCCACCGTGGTGGTTTCGTGTGGGGAAGGGGTATAGTCATGAGAGCAGGGTGGGGGACTGTGAGGAGGGGTAGGAGGGGAGAGTGGAATATGTGTTGGCTGAGGGCTGACAACAGATGGCTCATGTGAGGGATGGGCGGGGGCCACAATGTCAAATCTGTTAAAGAACAGGTTAAGTTCAATGGCCCTGTCCACACTGCCTTCAGCTCCTCTGTTGCTAGTTTGCCGGAACCCAGTGATGGTCCTCATCCCCCTCCAGACCTCTCTCATGTTGTTCTGCTGGAGTTTCCACTCAAGCTTCCTCCTGTACCTGTCTTTAGCCTCCCTGATCCTGGCTTTCAGGTATCTCTGTATTGCCCTCAGCTCCTCCCTATTTCCATCACTAAACGCCCTCTTTTTAGCGTTCAGGATGTCCTTAATGTCCTTTATCACCCATGGCTTGTTATCTGAATAACAAAGGACAGTTCTTGTCAGAACATTGCAGTCCACACAGAAGTTGATGTAATCAGTGATGCACTCTGTGAGCCCATCAATATCCTCTCCATGTGGCTCACAGAGTGCCTGCCGGTCTGTCACCTCAAAACAACCCTGGAGCGCCTCATAAGCCTCCTCCGACCATTTTCTCACTGTCCTCGAGGTTGCAGGAGACATGATGGAGACAGCAGCCAGAGAACTGGAAATGAATACCAATGATCCACTTGACTGGAAAGAGGAGTGTGTGGGCCATGGCAGTCAAAGCTCAAACTGGGCACGACACCTGATGATGATGATGATATATATGGGTGGCAGGAGAATCAAGTGAAATTAATGGATATCTGTAAAAGATTAGTGTACAGGGAAAAAGGGAATAGGATTAATGAGAGTACTCTAAGAGCCAGTGTGGACTCGGTTTGCTAAGTGGCCTCCTGTATTATAAGAAAATAAGAGAAGTTGATACTGCCTCCCTTTCAGATAATAGGTTATCCTCCCTCGACAGAAAGCATTGGTGGGAATATTTCTGATCTCCCAAGTGCCTTGTTCATTGATGGGTCATAATTTGGTATGTATTGGATAATTTATGGCTAGTGTGGATGCAAAGGGTTGTCAGGCCTATTTCTATGTTGTACTCTCTGACTCTCTGCTTCTATGAATATTCGGCATCTTTCAACATCACAAAAAAAGATAATCAGATTACTATCACAATATACTCTATGTTAACACCAAATTTCTTGCAGGCTTTTTTGCAAGCCAACAATGACTATACTTCAAAACTACTTAACTGGCTGTGAAGCATTTTGGGATAACCCCGCGGCTGTGGAAGTTACTTTTTTCTTTACAGGGCAGTCCAAAGAAGAAAATGTTACAGCATCTTTCATCCCTTCATACACTGACCCTTTGATTTCAGGACACAGCCATTAATTCATTCCAAAAGGGAGTATCTCCAAATGAAGTTAGCTGCCAAGGTATACAAGAAGATCCTGGAGCCAGGAGCCATGAATGAAGGAGATTTATAGATAAACAGGAAAGTGGAGAAGAAGATGAGCAAAGATTTGGGAGGAGCATAAACAAATCCTGGTGGATCTCAGCAGGTCAGGCAGGTGTACAGTTAGTCTGTTAGCTCAAACAAAAGTCAGCACAGATACCTGTATTTGATTTAACTTGGAATAGTTATGGATTATAATAAGTAAGGTAGAAGTGTTTCTTCTGATGAAATTTGATCAGAGATGATCTGGGTGTTTAATTTGTTAGCATGAATGCTGCTGTCAAGTTGAATGAAAATGAAGCTGATTCCTGGGCAGACAACAGCCCAGGGAGAATCACACTGTGCTGCACTGTTCTTCTGTGCCCTTCTTCATGCATTCCCGTTGCTGCCCCTGCTCCAGTTCTGCTTCCTGTGAGTTCATGTTGGCTACATCAAGAGAACTGCTAGTTTTAGCTGTCTCTTCCTGAGTCAACTTGTTGGTTTCCTAGAGTGTGCTGAATCTCTTGAGCTTGGCTTCTCAATCCTTGACTGTCTCTGGACCCTTACTATGGGCTGCACTACTGCTGTGTCTTTCAGTTACTACTCAGTGATTACATTTTAAGATAGCATTAGTTTCCAGGGTTTCCTCGCAGCTGTGGTCCCCATATATTGGGCTGCTTTGTTTGCGTTCCTGATACCAGCCTCCTAAAACCTTCTGATTTAAAATCCTCCTTGGAGAAACTAAAGTATCTTCACATGAAAATCATAAGCTACAGTCAATCAAAGAGGTGAAAAATCATCAGAGACGGCATTGAGCAGCTCTGATCTTCTTCACTGAGAGCAAGTAGAGCACTGGATAAAGTCAGAAGGAACAAGTCTCTGTAACTTGAGCTCCCCTTGTGTCTGATTAAAAGTTGCATTGACAACTTCTTCGTTCACAGATGCTGTCTGACTTCCAGATATTTCTCTTTTCTGTCGCTCTCTTACATTTCTGGATTATTTTTCAGCATTCCAGTGTCTGTGGTTGTTTTGATTTTCAGCCTGTGTCTATTTGAATGTGTTTTAACTGTCATTACAGACCAGACCTCATAACTTCAAAATAGTTTTGCCATTGTTTTAATCAACTTCCCTCTACATTTTTCCGGAATTAGTCTCAACAACCTCTCTGCTGCCTTTGGACTCTACTACTACAAATTTCTCCCTTGTTCTGCTATCAATAAACTGGAGGTCATCCGGAGGTTTACTGCCTGGTTGTGACCTTTTTAGCCTTATCCCTGTGTTTGCTAACTTACGTTGACTCCCTGGTCAACCATGTAGATGCCATGGCTGCGAAAGCGCACAGACACATCTACTTCTGCCAAAGACTAAGGACGTTCACATGTCCCTGATGACTTTCAAATTTTTATAGCGGCCTCATAGAAAACATCATATCCAGATGCATCACAACTTGATATGGCAACTGTTTTGCTGGAGACCACAAAAAATAGCTGAGAGTTTTGGACACAGCTCAGTACATCACGGAAACCAGCCTGCCTTTCATGGACACAGTCTACACTTCCTGATACCTTGTTAAAGTAGTCAGCATAATCAAAGATCTCACTCATCCCAAGCATAGTCTTTTCTCCCCACATGTCCCAATGAGCAGAAGATAAGAGCCTGAAACCAGGCTCAAGGACAGCTTCTATCCTGCTGTTAAAACACTATTCAATGGACCTCACGTATAAGATGCAGCCTTGGTCTTACACTCTACCTCATTATAACCTTGCACATTATCGTCTGGCTGCACTGCACTTTCTCTGTAAATATAACATTTCTTTCTGCATTTTGTTATTGCCTTTCCCTTGTGCTACCTCAATACAAGAATGCAATGAAATACTGAAACAAAGTTTTTCATTGTGTCTCAGTATCTGTGACAAGAATAAACCATTTACAAATTGCCTTAATTTTAATATTTAACAGTTTTTAAAAAATCTTTCCAATTTTTTTGTTGATTAAGTCCTGATCAAGGGTCTTGGCATGAAGCATGGACTGTTTATTTCCCTCCATTTATGCTGCCTGATTTTTTGAAGTCCCCCAGCATTTTGTGTATTTGTTGCTCTAGATCTTTGCTCATTCCTTTTTCCAATTTCCTCTTTGTCTACAATTCTTCATTCTTGGCTTCTGTCTCCATGCACTTTGATTTAAATCATTCCATGGGTATTGAACTTCTGCACTAGGAGATCCCTTCACGTGTCCAACTTCCTTTCAGGTTCATTTTGGTATTCCTCAAAGCCCACCTAGTTGGCTATATTTGAGGTCATCTTGGTAAATATATCCCGACATTGACAGTGTCAAATTTTGTATTGTGATACATGTTTCTTATATGAAAGCAAGTTGTATCTGTGGAACCATTAGAGCTTTCAAAATTTCTAGAAGCCTGCTTATGAAACTTTCCATACACTTTCTCCCCTTACTCTCAACATTCCTAATTTATCTCTTCAAATGCTGTCACTGCCTTGTAATAAAAATAAGATACATTTACATGTAGTTCTAAATATGTAAAATGACACAGAAAATTGCTGAAGATTCCAGTGAGTTGATTTTTTTTTGTAATGGGTTCACTGCACATGCCCGTGAATGCGTATTTATTTTGAATAATGATTTGCAGTCCCTGCTGCTATAGGTCTAACTGCTTGACTTTAAGTTAAACCCAATGATTCTACAGCTTGAGAATGATAAGGACCAAACATGGGCAGATGGGACAAGCTGAGGTAGGCAACTTTGTCAGCATGGATGACTTGGGTTGAAGGGCCTGTTTCTGCATTGTATGACTCTCTCTCTCTCTCTCTCTCTCTCTCTCTCTCTCTCTCTCTCTCTCTCTCTCTCTCTGTGAAATGATAAATAATATTCTCAAATGATTAAAATAATCATATTTAGATTTAAAATATTCACACATTTGCATGAATGGGCTGGGCTGAGGGTCTTATTTTTGTGTTGTATGACTCTTGACATGTGATAATATTTATGAATCAGTTAATCTGCATGCCTAATATATCTCTGCCTTATCTGATTGTCCTTGTGTAGTCTTTATGGGGCCAGAAGAGCAGAAACATTAAGCAATTGCGAAAGAACGAGACATTAGTCAGACATCTCAATAAGATCAATGCAATCTGACCATTTTCATGATGGATCTAATTAAAAAAGCATCTACGGTATTTTCAAACAAATAGTTAGGAGTAGGTCTGCCAGCAACTGGTGCCAGCTTGAAGTGTTTGCATGTGCTGTAGGGGTAAAGAGAGGATAATTTTGTTTTATATATGCCTCATTTCATGGGAATAAAGGTCACTCATAAAGAAGAATGGTGAAAATGAGACTCAGGTGCCAAAAGTAAACATCCTTCAGTTTTGCTAGAGAGCAAAGTGTTAGTCTCAAAATGGCATTTCTACTTTCCCTGTAGTTGTAACTCAGACCACCAAAGTCGTGCCTTGATCTAACACTTATTTCACTCTCAATCCTTAGAATAAGTAACCGGTACAGAGAAAGTATGTGGTCTGGTATCCTGAACTTCTTAAATTGACTTTAATACTATTTTAATTTCAGCTCCATTTGTTTCAAATAACTTTGGGTCATATTTTATGAATACTGCTTGGATTGATGCTGAACTTGCAGAACATCATTCTTTCCACACAAAATACTGGAACGACTCAGCAGGTCTGGCTACATCTACGGAGAGGAATAAACAATCAATGTTTTGCGCCGAGACTCTTCATCAGGACTGGAAAGGAAGGGGGAAGAAACCAGAATAAGAAGGTGTTGGGAGGTGGGGAGGAGTACAACTAGAAGATGGTGGGTGGGGGAAGAGGTTGAAGTAAGAAGCTGGAGGTGATAGGTGAGAAGGGTAGAGAGCTGGAGAAGAAGGAATCTGATAGGAGAAAACAGTCAACCATAGGAGAACGGGAAGGAGGAGGGGCATCAGGAGGAGGTGATACCCAGGTAAAGAGAAAAGATGAGAGGCCAGAGTGGGAAATTGGAGAAGAGGGCAGTGGGAGGGGGTAAAATTACTGCAAGTTAGAGAATTCAATGTTCATGCCATCAGGTTGGAGGCTTTCCACATGAAATATGAGATGTTGCTCCTATAACCTGAGAGAAGCCTCATCATGGCTGTAGTGGAGGCCATGGACTGACATGTTGGAATGGGATTGGGAATTGGAATTAAAATGGTTGGCCACTGGGGAATCCTGTTTGTTACAGACAGAGCGAAGGTGTTCGACAAGCAGTCCCCCCCCCCCCACAAAATGGTTCCCCAATCTGTGATGGGTCTCCCCAATGTAGAGGAGGCTGCATCAGAAGTACCAGATACAGTAGACAACCCCAACAGATTTGCTGGTGAAGTGTTGCCTCACCTGGAAGGACTGTTTGTGTCACTGAATGGAGGTGAGAGAGGAGGTGAATAGTGGAGGAGGCATAGGAGTTTCCTACAATATTTTGTTCTTAACATATCAGCATTCTCCATTGCAATTCAGTTAACAGATAAAATTTGATACTGAGTCCCTAGAGAACAGGTAATAAGTGAATGATTTAAAGAAATTAATGTGAAGAATGATGAAAATTTGATGAGTGAAGCTGGAAGTCTGGAGTTGAGTATCTTGACAAATGGAAGTGCAGTCTGCAGACATAGTGTGAATAAAATCAGGGATGTGACTTGGATTGGAGTTAGAGAATAAAAATATCACAAGGGGTTGTAAAATTGGAAGGAATTACTGAAATAAGGAGAGGTAGATTTGAAAAGTCAACAGTTTTGAAATCAAGGTGTAACTTAACCCAGAGCTAGAAAGGCAGCAGAATTTTGGATGACCTCTGTTTAATGAGGAACGGATTGCCAGCCAAAGATGCATTGGCATTGTTAGGGCAAGAGGACATGGAGAGAAATACGAACATTTTAAACTCAATACTTTGCCTAACTAAGAGCTGATATAGATTGACAAGAATGTGCTAATTGATGAAAAGGATACAGAGTATATTGAGATAAAAGGAGCATAGTTTTGGAATGAAAAGTTTATGTAGGTGATTAATACCTAATTTTAGATGGACTAATGTTCAATTCTTTTGATTTGCTGTCATAAGTAAAAATATAGCAAATAGTTATCACTCTCCACTGATTAGAGAAAAGAACTGAGTTTTCATAAATGAATGGGAGTTGAATCTATAATTCATTACTTAAAACTGTGTTTTCTCAATGGCTTGTTTCTTGAGTGAGCAGATTCAGCCTTTTAATCTCTGGTCTGTTCAAGTTAGTGCTACAACCTTTTTGAATCAGGGAAAAAGTAAAGTAAACCCTGACTCACAAACAGGACTAAATCAAAGAATGCTGGAAGTACTCAGATCAGGCGGCATCTGTGGAAAAAGGAACGAGTGTTAAGATTTAAGGTGGATTAAGTGTGTCTGACCTCAACCATTAACCCTTTCTCTTTCTGCACGAGCTGCCCAGGTTACTGAGTGTTTATATTTCTGGCTTTAAATCTGACGCTGCTGGAAATACTTAGCAAGTCAGGCAGCATGTGGAGAGAGAAACAATGTAAATGACTCATGTCAGTGACCTTTCATCACCCATATCTAATGTGACTTCTGCAGGTGGGGAGGCAGGGAAGGAAGAACCATGTGTGGGCTTGGAGCTCAACTTTTGCCTTCAACAGAAAAAGCTAATAGCCTTTTTCTAGTGGACTGCAATGATTATGAAACAAAGGTAATGACAGAATAGTGATATATCGGAACAGATGCTCATTTTACACTTCTCAAGCAGCTGACTAGCCAAGAAAGCAAGAGAAGTGACAAAACGGTCATTCAGTTATCTATGGAATATCATCATTCTACTAAAATAGCGATGATCTTCATTTACCCAGTAGGATTCAGAGAGGTGCCAACTTTCCACCAATCCAAATATCTGTAACTATGCAGTTGTATTCATTTACTTGTAGAACAACTTTCTAATCTAACATCTTTCTAGTAAAACATCGTCTTAGGAATGTAAAATTTAAATTAAATTAATGTGTTTGAATTTGGAGCTGATTGTTATTTATATCCATTGTTCATGCCCAAATTGTTCTTGACAGCCTTTCCCAATCATTTTATAAGTTAGATTGATGGCATTGCTAATACTTGGGATTTATTTGCACTCTACAGATTTGTAGAACTCATGTGGGAAATTTAAACTCAGCTTCCTGAATATTTCAATTTCCCACTTGAATGTAAAAATTAAAAAAAGTTCCAAAATCTATGGACCCCAGGGTGAGTCGTGACTGACAGGAATGTTGAATTAATTTGCCAGAAACTGATTTCATTTAGTTAATTACAAATATGCTCAGTTTCACAATTCCCTGCAAAACCTTGGAGGAGTTTGATTATTTTTGGATGCCTTTATTTCACCGAGAGCCAAACATGGCACAAGTTGTAGGTTCCTGGTTTCATGAGGTAATTTTCACCTTCACCACTTAGGCGGTGAACTGCCAGAACAAATCACCTGTCTGCCGAAGAAGCTGGCTTTTCTTCAGTTCTCCGGGTGTGACTGGGTAGCGGAACTGGAACAGGTCCAAGGAAACTTTTGGCTGGTGATCCTGAAACACAGAGATGCTCTGTCCTTTTTGAAGCAAGGACGAGCAGCCAAAGACAAATTTAGCCCATTAGCTGTACCCTCTGAGAAATGCATCATTTCTGTTATGTTAAAGCTAATGCGAGCTCAGACATAGCTTCCTATTCCTAATCCTTCCCTTTGCACACAAATCTACATTTTGTTTCAGAGTATAAACCTTTATTTGCTCTTTGAACTGCAAGTTCTTTCGTGATGGAAATGAGATACAATGGGCATTGTGATAATTTATGCTTACCCATTATACTATGGATCAGAACAAGCAAGAATTGAATATGCTGGTGATGATCGTCTTGTTGACTATATCTGCTTATTTATAGTCATTGCCAGGTCTCTCATCAGGATTGCCCTGAAAAATTTATACAGTTTAAAGTGACCACAATTATATTCAAAGGAAAAAAAGCAAAGGAAGGAACATCAGTGACTAAATTCATTGTGTGAGAATGAGACATGGAGAAGACATCTCTATCCTAAGAATACAGCAGAAGGCATTTACATCACCCCATGAATAGTGCAATAACAAAGTATGCTACTTAACAAGATGTTTTGTAAGATAGCTGCTGTCAAATCTCTGATGTAATGCATTTGTTAGAATATTCCATGCTTGTTGGTCGGAAGAGAAATGTGAGACAGGCCAGAGACCATTGATTAGCTGACAATATGAATTTGTCATATTTTGCAGAGATTGAATTTAACTTCTCAGAGGTATTGACTGTGGGAAGATTGTTGAGAATGAAGGAGGATGTTTGACATTCAAGCACAAATAGCAGCAAGTGCCTGTTTAATCTGTTGGAACATTCCAGTAGATACCTGTTTCTCATTTATGAGGCATCCCTATGCA
Source organism: Mobula birostris (assembly GCF_030028105.1). NCBI lineage: Eukaryota > Metazoa > Chordata > Chondrichthyes > Myliobatiformes > Myliobatidae > Mobula > Mobula birostris. The sequence goes on along the minus strand of NC_092391.1, from coordinate 30,635,148 downwards.
ACCTTGTAGTTATAAATATGGGAGTAATGATGAGAAGAGAAGTAGGAGGTGAACAAAAGGAAAATAAATTAATTTGGATTGGGAATAGCTATAAGATCTGGTCCAACCCACTCTGATGGTAAAAATCACCATGGGGTCATCAAGAAAATGATAAAGATGAGAATCCCAACTTTTTTTTATGCTGTGAACTCCTACTATTAATAGCGAGATCCATGATCCCTAGGTTGCAAACCCCCGTGATAAAGGAAAGAAAGCAGGCTTTGTCAGCAACCTAGCTTGAAATATAAAAACATGTCAAAAAACCTTTCGAGGCATTCAAGCATGAATAGATTAGCAAAATTAAACATAAACTATGGAGTCATACAGCACAGAAATACGTCCTCCAGTCCAGTTCGACCAAGCTGATCAAGATTACCATTTCAACTAGTTCTATTTCCTGTATTCAGCACATAACTAAACCTTTCCTAACTACATGCCTCTCTAAGTACCTTTTAAATGTTGTTAAAGTATCCACCTCAGCCATTTCCTCTGGCGGCTTGTTCCATATACTGACCACTCTCTGGATGAAAGATTTTCCCCTCAGGTTCTGATTACTTGGAGCAGCGGAGGATGAGAGGTGACCTGATAGAGGTGTGTAAAAGGATGAGAGGCATTGATCGTGTGGATAGTCAGAGGCTTTTTCCCAGGGCTGAAATGGCTAACTCAAGAGGGCACAGTTTTAAGGTGCTTGGAAGCAGGTACAGAGGAGATGCCAGGGGTAAGTTTTTTATGCAGAGAGTGGTGAGTGCATGGAATGGGGGGCCGAGGGGCCTGTATTGTGCTGTAGGTTTTCTATGTTTCTAAACCTCTCCCCTCTCACCTTAAACTTATGCCCTAACACTTATTCCCCAATCCTGGGTTGGGGCGGGAGACAGCTGTGCACATTCACACTATCTATGCTACTCATTTTTATACACCTCTAGAAGATCACCCTTCATTTTACTACATTCCAACGACGAACGTCTCAACCTGCTGAAACTCTGTCCATACTCCTTCCCATGAGTTCCATCAATATTCTTGTAATCTCCTCTGCACTTTTTCCATTTTAATGACACTTTTCCAATAGCATGGTGATCAAAACTGAAGACAGCATTTAAAATGTAGCCCCACCAACTGTACAATTACAACACAACATACCAACTCTGTACTCAATGCTCTGAATTAGCCACTGTGCCAAAAGCAGCCTTCACTGCCCTACATACCAGCACGACAACTTTCAGGGCAAAAGATCTTAGAGAGGCTGAAATAAAACTAATGTGGAATAGATCTGAAAAAAAGATCTTATTCTCAAGTATAATATGTTGTTAATATTATTATGATGATTCTTCTCTGGATAACTAATTAATCTTGACTCATAATGCAATACTAGATTTAAAACTGATCTCAGCATAGCAGATCATAAACAAGAGAAAATCTGCAGATGCTGGAAATCCAAGCAACACACACAAAAGGCTGGAGGAACTCAGCAGGCCAGGCAGCATCTATAGAAAACAATACAGTTTGACGTTTCGGGCCGAGACCCTTCGGCGGGAAGGATAGCGGCTCGCACCTTTAGATCCGGTACAAGAGTACAGGAGTATTAACCAATGGGAATAAAGCCAAAGACCAGACCTAGGCAAAGGTAGGAACATGCTCATGGGATCAGTGAATGTGGAAGATCTAGACTGAAGAACAAGCTGCACTGTGATGGAGAGGAGCTCAAGGGCTTCGTAGAAACTGCCTCAGACCATTCTAATGAAGGGTGATGAAGAGACTGAAGAACTTCTGAACTTCAGATCACAGGAAGGAAATAGAAAATTGCAAACTAGAGATCATTCATGAGGAAAGTAAAATATAGGGCAGGATGGGAGCAATTGAGAAGCATTGCTGTGAAGGAAAAACAAAAGATGGAAGTCTTCAGTATGCTCTTACAAAGCATGTGAGAATACTAAAGGAGAGGGAGTTTATCAGGAAATACAGTAAAATGCAACAGGATGGTACAATCAAAACCCACATAAAGGGCTAAATAATGTTCAGAAGGATTTATTATCACTGATGTGGGATGTGAAATTTGTTATGCAGGAGCAGTACAGTGCAAAAACAAAAATCTAAATATTTCCAAAATTGTGCAAAATAAGGAAAAACAATGTAGTGTTCACAAACCATTCAGAAATCAGAAGGTGGAGCAGAAGAAGCTGTTCCTAAATCATTGAGTGCTAGTCTTCAAGCTCCTGTACCTCCTCCCTGATGGCAGTTAAGCAAAGTGGGCAAAGTGGGCATGTCCCATATGCACCACCTCCTTGAAGCTAACCTCAGTGGTGGGAGCACCGTGACTCTGATTGGGCTGATGGAGTCTATAATCCTCTGCAGCCTCTTGCAATCCTGTGCATGGAGGCTCCATCTCACACTGTGATGCAACCAGTCAGAATGCTCCCCACCGTACATCTGCAGAAATTTGTAAGACTGCCATGCCTTCTCAGTTGCAAATGTAGAACTTCAAAAATCATTGGGGGAATGGCATTCTGAAGCACATTTTGTGTTTTCTTTGCACATTAACATTTTTAGACAAAAATTATTTTCAGCTTGAATGAGTAAACATCAGTGGATCTTAAAAGTACACTTTTTTTTCCTTAAAGTTGAAAACCATTATTTTAAGAGTATGCCACATGTTAATACAACAGGACAGTTTAGCATAAGTGATTTATATAGCCAACCTTAACATAGCCATAAGACCAATCATATTTTAGCTAGATATCATGGAAGAATGGTAAAATATGGTTACTTATTGATGCAAACTAAGAATAAAAGTAGCTTGTTTGAGATTTTCTTATTAATCAATATAGGTTTATATCATTTCTTATTTGAGTACATGTCCAGCAAAGGATTGACTATATTGAGAGAGAGCACTTCACCTGTTGGCTTTCCAGTTACTTTGATTGATGGACATCTATTTTAAAATATTAGGCAGAATTGAAGCAAGACTTGGGATCTGAGGTTAAATTCAACGTCGTTTCGAAACCAGATCGGTTGTAACTTTGAATCTATGGGCTCTTTTGCTTTCAACTTTGAGTTAGTTCTTTCTGGATTCAAGGCATCTTCTAGTGATTGGAACAAATGATGTTTCCCAGCTGTTTATTTATTTATTTAGGGTGGGTATGTATTATTGGCCCCAATGAACCCCAGCAAGGGACAACTTTAATAATGTCTCCGAAGAGTTCCTAGGCATTTAAATGGAATGACCAAATGCTACACATTGTCATTGTGCATGGGGGTGAGTTGCACAGACAAGCTATGCAACAGCATGACATGGTTGTACTCACAGAATTGAACTTTACGCACAATTGGCCTCTACTGCTCCAACAAAATCTCTGGATATGTTTTGTGTCTCTCTAGCGGGACAGACTCACCAGAAATAGTGACACAATGATATACAGGCAGGAAGTTGTAGCCCCTGGAACTCTTAACATCAAATGGCATGGCATCAAGTCAGACACCAGTAAGGAAACCTCCTGCTGCTTATCACATACTGTCCTTCCTCCAATGATGAATCACTGCTCTTCTGTGTTGAGCGCTATTTGGAAGAGGAATGAAAGTCACAAGGGCACAGAATGTTCCCCACCCAGGGTGGGGAATGTCCATTAACAAAAATGGCACTTAGTATTGGTTGTGCTTGCACCACCAAATACCAAGCTGGTTGAGAACAAATGGGCATGGTTGCTGGCCTGGGTGTATGGCATGTAGTGAATGAATCACAATGAAACCTGGTGATTAAGAGTAGAAGATGCCGCTGGTGAACCACAGCAATGTGTTGTGGGCTGCTTACAAAACTTCAAAATATGCACCCTTGGAATTACTCTCAGTGCAATCTACAGCCTGTATTTTCTTGTTAAGCAATGAACCATCTGAATGAACTAGCTATTTCACAGTCCTCTGAGGGAATTGGCAGACTTAACTCATAATGGCCAAAAGAGAAGGAGGAAGGAATGACTCCAAGCCAGACTGAATTGATGGGAATGACATTCCCTTTACCTAGCACTTTGTGAGCAAATGTACAGTTGCTAGAGAACAAGTTTGAGGACCTCAGGGCAAGATTGCTGTATTGGAGAAAAATGAGGAACTGCTGTGTTCTATGTTTCTTGGGGACATGGCTCACTCTGGACACGTCGGATATGTTGGTAAGACCCGAGGGCTTCTTAAAACACTAAAATTTTGGTTACAAGATTTGGATGCATCTTTAAGCCCTCATTGGGTAAATCTTGAATCTAATTCATTACAAGGATTTTCCTTGGGTTTGGTTTTAGGAACTTTACTTCCTTGTACTTCTTCTAAATCATATAAACAAATGAACAACCCAATAGTTAAGCATACTTTACGTATATGGTTTCAATTCCGAAGATCTTTTGGGTTTAATCAATTTATTCTAGCAAGTCCCATTATATCAAATTTTCTTTTTCAACCTTCCACGATGGATCAAGCTTACTTTGATTGGAAAACCAAAGGTATAATATCTTTTCGCGATTTATTTTTGGATAATTGTTTTATGTCTTTTGATCAACTCTCTAATAAATATAACTTACCCAGATCTCACTTTTTTAGATATCTACAGATTAGAAACTTTTTAATTACTGTCTCCCCTAATTTTCCACACCCATATCCAATGGACACTTTGGAAAAAATCTTAGATTTAAATCTCTCTCAGAAAAGTGTAGTAGCAATTATATATAATATAATTATGAATTTATGTTCTGATGCTTCTAATAAAATTAAAGCTGACTGGGAAAGAGAACTTGAGATTAATATACCAACTGAAAAATGGGAAAAAATTCTTCAGTTGGTGAATTCATCCTCTGTATGTGCTAAGCATAGGTTGATACAGTTTAAAGTAGTGCACAGGGCTTATATGTCCAAAGATAAACTATCTCGTTATCACTCTTATATTAATCCAATATGTGACAGATGTCATTCCGAGATAGCTTCTTTAACCTACATGTTTTGGTCGTGTCCCTTGTTGGAGAAATATTGGAAAGATATTTTTGATATTATTTCAATGGTCCTAAATATAAACTTACAACCTCATCCAATTACTGCTATCTTTGGACTACCAATGATAGACTTAAATAATTTAACCTCTTCATCATGAAGGATGATTGCATTTTTTAGTTTAATAGCTAGAAGGTCCATTTTGTTGAATTGGAAAGAGATTAACCCTTCTACTGTATTTCATTGGTTTTCACAAACTATGATGTGTTTGAATTTGGAGAAAATTAGAAGTGCGGTTTATGACCCTTCCATTAAGTTTGAAAAAACTTGGAGGCCATTCATTCAGCATTTTCATTTGATGTAATTTGATCATTTCCAAACTTGTTTTATCTCTCTGTACTGCTGTTGGAGGGGAATGGAGTCATCGACACTAAGGTTTTGTTCTTTTCCATTTTTAAGTTGTTAGTTTTGTCCAAGTCTTTTAGTTTAGTTGATTAATTTTGTTTTTCTTTGGGGATGGGGGTTTGCTTTTTTTTGTTTTGTTTTTTTTTCTTTTTCATGATTTTTTTCCCCAGTTTTTTTTTGCTTTGTATTATCCGTGGTTAGTTCTACATGTTTGGCAGCTTTGTTAATTTACACTACTTGGTTTTGCAATTACTTTTTTTTAAGTGTAACAATATATCTCCTACTATTTGTACTATTGCTATGTTTTGTTTCTATATTTTGAAATTAATAAAAAGATTGAAAAAGAAAGAAAACACTAGATGGACCAAACTGCTAATTTGGAGAAGGCAAAAGGTGGGGGTTTATGTTTCATGATAAATACTTTGTGGTGCTCAAATGCAGCTGTCTTGTATCACTCTTGCTTCCCAACATGGAACCTCTTTTGATTAAGCACCATTCATTTTACTTACCAAAAGAGTTCTCCTCCATGATCCTGACCACAGTTTACATACAGCCAAAGGCCAATGTTAAGCAGCCATGGAAGATAGTGAGTGTCACCATCAGCAAACAAGAAATAGCCTACCCTGGTGCCTTTCAAATCATTTGGGGACTTCAGTCAAGCTTGTTTGAAGAAATCACTGCCCAAGTATCATCAACATAACATATGAGGCGCCAGGGTTGCCAACCCCCTCAACCACTGTTATACTATCATTAAGAATGCTTACCGTTCCAAGCCTACACTGAATTTTGGGAAAACTGATCATTTTGTTGTCTTCCTCTTACCTGTATACAGGCAGAGGCTAAAGAGCAAGACTCCAGAAGTAAGGACAATGAAGAGATGGTCACGAGAGACTGAGAAGTGGCTATCGGATTGCTTTGAGTCAGTAGACTGGGCTGTGTTCAAGGACTCATCAGAGGATGTGAATAAATATACTACGGTTGTCACAGACTTTACAAATTCAGTTGTATATAAGTGTGCCCTCATAATATCATTCAGACTCTTCCCTAACTGGAAGTCCTGGATGAACCATGAGATCCACAGTTTGCTGAGGGTCAGACAAGTCGCATTCAGGTTTGGTGATGGTTAGATACAAGAGGTCCAACCTCTGGAAAGTCATCTCACGTGCAAAGTGGCAATTACAAACCAAACTTGAGTCACTGAGGAATGTTCAACAGCTGTAGCAGAGCTGGAATGCTATCACCTCCTTCAAAGTGAAAACAAGTGACAGCAAGGCGTAGCTCCCAGATGAGTTCAATGCCTTTTATGCTTATTTTGACTATCAAAACGTGGATGCAACTTCACAAACTAGTACAGCCCACAAAGACCTTATAATTTCAGTCTGCAAAGCGAACATTAAAGTGTCCTTCAGAAGGGTGAACTCATGGGAAGCATCTGGCCCACACAGGGTACCTGGCTAAGTACTAAGTACCTGTGCTGATCAACTGGCTGGAGTGTTCACCTGTATCTTTAACATCTGACTTCAGCAGTCTGAGGTACCCACCTGATTCAAGCAGACTTCAATAATACCAGTGCCTAAGAAGAATGTGGTAACCTACCTCAATGACTATCGTTCAGTAGTACTTACATCCACTGTGATGAAGTGCCCTGAGAGGCTGATGATAAAGTTTATCAATCTTGCCTGAGGAGAGACTTGGATCCACACTAATTTACCTACTGGAGCCACAGGTATTGTTTTGTTGGCTCTTCACTCAACCCTGGAACATCTGGATGGTAAAGGTCCATACATCAGGATGCTCTTCATTGACTGCAGCTCAGCAATCAGTACTATCATCCCCTCAAAACTAATCAATAAGCTTCAAGTTCTTTCCCTCAATATCTCCTCGTGCAATTAGATTCTCAATTTCCTCACTTCCAGATCCCATTCATTTCAGATTGGCAACAACAACATCTCCACAATTTTTATCAGCATAGGTGCACAATGAGACTGCATGCTTTGCCCCCTGCTCCAATGACATATTTAAGTTTGCCAACAACACCATTATCATTGGCCGAATCAAAGGTAGTGACGGGTCAGCATAGAGGAGAGAGATTGAAAATTTGGCTGAATGGTACCACAACAATAACCTCTCACTCAATGGCTGCAAAACGAAGGAGATGATTATTGACTCTTGGAGGAGCAAACCAGAGGTCTGTAAGCCAGTCCTCATCAGGGAATCAGATGGCGAGGATTAGCAACTTTAAATTCCTCGGTATTATAATTTCAGAAGATCTCTCTTGGGTCCAGCACGTAAGTGGCCATTATGAAGAAAGCGTCACCTCTGCTTTCTTAGAAGTTTTAGAAGATTTGGCATGTCATCTAAAACTTTGACAAATGTCCATAGATATGTGGTGGAGAATATATTCACTGATTACATCATGGCCTGGTATGGAAACATCAATGTCCTTTTATGGAAAACCTAAGAAAATTAGTGGATGCAGACTAGTCTACATGGAGTGCTATCACAGGAAAACAGCATCCATCATTAAGGATACTCACCATCCAGGTCACGCTCTGTTCTTGCAGCTGCCATCAGGAAGAAGCCTTAGGACCCACACCACCAGGTTCAGGAACAGTTACCACCCCCCAACTATCAGACTCTTGAACCAGAGGGGATAACTTTACTCACTCCATCACTGAACTGTTCCCACAACCTATGGGCTCTCTTTCAATGACTCTTTGTCACAGGTTCTTGATAGTTATTGCTCATTTACTTATTATTTTTTTCGTATTTGCACAGTTTGTTCTTTTTTGCATATTGGTTGTTGAACATCCTGTTGAGTGTGTTCTTTCCTGGGTTGTATACGGTGACATATATGTACTTTGATAATAAAATTACTTTGAATTTTGAACTCGTACTTTGATTAGTGACTAGTGGTGTTCTGCAGGGGTTAATGTTGGGTCTGCTTCCTTTCATGTTCTACGATAATGATATGGATGTCAGATTGCTCAATTCTGTTTGCAAGCCCCTCAGCAAATGACACTAGATATGGAAAAATTAACGTTCAAGGTAAATTTATTGTCGAAGTACATATACTGTTTGTCACTATATACAGCCCCGAGATTCATTTTCCTGAAGGAATACTTAATAAGTCCGTAGAATAATAACCAAAAAAGAATCAGTGAAAAACTGCACCCATTTGGGGCATTCAACCAGTGTGCAAAAGACAACAACTCTGCAAATACAAAATGAAAAAAAAAATTAATAATAAATAAATAAGCAATAAATGTTGAGGACAGCAGGTGAGACAGCATCTATAGAGGGAGAAAAAGATTTGAATTTTGAAATCATTTTTTTCTGATTTTGTCTGTCTGAACCTTTGTCTGATAAAGCATCATTGACCTGATACATTATTTTTGTTTTTCATTTGCTGAGATTCCAACACAAAGTATATTTTGCGCCCTTACTACTCTTTCAAATGTTGCCCAATGTAAAGCAACACTCATTTATCAGTGGAAGAAGAATTGTAGGTTTCCTTTTTAGATGACTTTATTGCTTATGTTTGACCTGATGCCATGAGACTTCATGGAATCTAGAGCTAATGTTAAGAGCTCTGAGGAGAACTCGCTCCCATCTGTTTTCTATTGTGTTGCCCTTTCTGGTGAATCTGCTCTGCCAAGGAATTATGACGGAGGAATCAGGCATATTGTCTCTGAGGTGCTGTTCTAAGTATGCCTTTGTCAGTCTGGACTGTGCAACTGAACTATAGGAAATAGCACGATGACACATGCTTATTTGCCCCAGGAAACCCCAGAGATATTCTTCAACTTAGTCCTTTGAGATAAAGTGAATCTTCTGTGCAGCAACCATCCCACCCCAAACTATGACACACCTGAGAAATGTCATTAAGAGATTATTTGATCAAAACTGTAAGATGTCTCTTGAACCCAGAATGATCTGACTCACCAACAAGAGTGTGAACAAAAGTATCCGTAGATTTTAAATTCCCAACCAAGCTAGTTCTGGAACTGAGTTAAATTTGACCGCTGATCACTGAAGTTGCCTCAGTTTAACACATCAGCCTTTTAAAATAGATCTCTATCAGCTACATGGCTCCAATTTCTGAAATTGTTTTTCTTTCGCCACTTTTTGAAGTTGAGCTTTTCAATTTTGGTAGACGGCAGAAACATTCGTTGGCTCTTGCGAGAAGAGATGACCATTTTATCCAAGTTTATTTAACACACAAGGAACATGGACTGTAATTGCTATATTGCCTTTTATTGAATGTAAGTAGGACAGTACATGTTGTGACAAGCAACACCAGAAGCCACATATAAGATTGATCGTTTCAAGGGAAGGCTAAGTCCATTGCCGCTTCTAAGGTCCAGAGATTCACTGCTGTTCCAATAATTTCATTGATACTACAGGGGAGAATAAGTTACACTGAGTACCATCCTAATTGAATCAACTTCTTGTGAAGTCTGTTAGATGAGGAAGGATTTGTTGAGACAAGATGACCTATATAAAATTTGATTATCTCAAAAGTTATGTCATTATTTGAGAAATATGAACTTTCAATATTTTGATGTATGGCACGAGATTTACATAGTGTTCTATGCTTGGAAAGCTAGAAAACTGGTAAATACAGTTTGTTGTAGTTTCATTTGTGGAAGTTGTACGTAACCCACACGGTTTCCATCTTTGCTTCATAATACAGCAAGTGTGATGTCTCTAACAAGACCTGTATTCTGTTTGTGCATGTTGTAAGCCTTTGAAAACAATCCACACATATGGAGGTGTTTGTTTTACTAGGTGGCATATAAACAAATCTCAATAGCATCTGGAAATCATTATCAAAGTTAATAAGCAGAAGTTAATTCAACAAGGCCATCGACAACTCCAAACAGTAATTTAAAGATGTGAAAGTGACAAGGCTAAATTTGACGTAGAAAGGCTTGTAATGCAGGGAGGAAATAATTAACCATCCTCCTCCTTCCCATTTAGTGTTCATCTGTCCCTTTCCAGTTCATGATTCTGTGGGTATTTAATTTCAGCAACTCCATTCGATGTATTCTAAATTTAGAAGATTTACAGGAAAATGATAATTACACCTTCCTGCATAGTGATCTTGGTTCAGAAATGTGTTTTTGATACGTTTGGCTGCTTTCAACAAATTTCCATGGTTGCATCAACTCTTTGGGTGTAACATTGAGCAGTATTTCTAGAATGGAGACCAAGTGGAATTACTTAAAGGTTTTGACAGTTATCATGTTACGGCTGTTGATGTTGATTTGTGTGAGGATTTTATGAGAATATTTTTTAAAGTGCCGTATAATTTTTCACCATGAAGATACTTTCTGACTATGTTGGTAGATTCCACAGCAATTTTTGCTCAAAAATAGAATCTGATACATAGAGGGATCAGTCTCTATATGGGTAAATGGGATTAATGTTGATGGGCAAGTAGGTCAGTACAGATGTATTGGCTGTAGGACCTGTTGTATGACCTTTGTAAGCCAGTGACTGGTACATTCCATTTTCAATGGTGATTTTAATTTCAGTATACAAATTTCATAAAATGGTTTCGTTTTGTGAAGTTCACTCATTTATTCGGCTCTGCGTTGAACTAGGGGTCTGTGGATGGACTCTCTTTGTGGACCAGTTCTGAACGCTATTTGCTTGTTTTTATTGTTTGCATGATTTGTTTTGTTCTCTCTGCCCATTGGGACTTCCTTTTCTTAATGGGTTCTTTAAGGCTTCTTTGTTTTGTGACTGCCTGTATGGAGACAAATCTCAAGGTTGTAAAATGTACACATGCTTTAATAATAAATGTACTTTGAAGTCTTTGTACCTCAATCAACAGTGTTGCAATGGTATTATTTGTGGGGATCTGCTATGTACATAGTTCTGTTGTCCTAATGAGTGAGGTAATTACTTCCAAATTACTTAAATGACTCATAGATTTCTTGAGGTTGCCAAAGATTCAATATGAATGTCAGTTCTTAACGTTGTCTGAAAAATCAGTAGAGATGCAGTTTTGGAGTGCTCACACTCTGTCTACACCTCATTCATCAGAAACAGTGGTAGACTTGGTGAATCTGCAGGATCGCTTTACATCTTGCTTCTACTCCTCCAGCTTTCACCCTGGCTTCAAATTCACCTGGTCCATTTCCAACACCTCCCTCCCCTTTCTCGATCTCACTGTCTCTTTATCCAGAGACAGCTTATCCACCGATGTCGATTATAAACCCATGGACTCTCACAGCTACCTGGACTATACCTCATCCTACCCTGTTTCCGCCACATCTGCTCAGGATGAGACTTTTCAATCTAGAATGAAGGAGATGTCCTCCTTTTTCAAAGAAAGGGGTTTCCCTTCTTCCACCAGCATCGCTGCCCTCAACCGCAGCTCTTCCATTTCACGCACGTCTGCTCTTACCCTATCCTCATGCCACCCTACTAGGGATAGGGTCCCTGTTGTCTTCACTTACCGCCCCACCAGTCTTCGCATCCAGCACATGATTCTCTGAAACTTCCGCCACCTCCAGCATGATACCACCACCACACACATCTTTCGCTCCTTCCCCCCACTTTCTGCTTTCTGCGGGGATCATTCCCTATGTGACTCCCTTGTCCATCTATTTCTCCCCACTGATCTCCCTCCTGGCACTTATCCTTGCAAGTGGAAAAAGTGGTACATCTGCCCCAGCACCTCCTCCCTCACTACCATTCAGGGCCCTAAACAGTCCTTCCAGGTGAGGAGACACTTCACCTGTGAGTCTGTTGGTTATATACTGTGTTCTGTGCTCCTGATGTGGCCTCCTGTACATCGGTGAAACCCGACGTAGTTTGGGAGACTGCTTCGCCGAGCACCTACGCTCCATCCACCAAAAAAAGTAGGATCTCCCAGTGGCCACCCATTTTAATTCCACTTCCCATTCCCATTCTGATATGTCCATCTATACCCTCCTCTATTGTGATGAGGTCACACTCAGGTTGGAGGAACAACACCTTACATTCTATTTGAGTAGCCTCCAACCTGATGGCATGAACATCAACTTCTCAAACTTCCGGTATTGCCCTCCAACCCCACCACCCCCCTTCACTATTTCCCATCCCCTTTTTCCTCTGACACTTCCACCACCTCCCTCTGCTGCTGCTCCCACCTTTTCTTTCTTCCATGGCCTAATGTTTCTTTCACCAATCAACTTCTCAGCTCTTTACTTCATCCCTCCTCCTCCCTGGTGTTTCTCTCTCCCCTCCGCTACCTTTTAAGTCTACTCCTCAGCTTTTTTCTCCAGTCCTGCCAAAGGGTTTCCCCCGGAATGTTGACTGTACTCTTTTCCTAGGTGATTTGTGTGTGTTGCTCTGATTTCCAGCATCTGCAGATTTTCTCCTGTTTGCTTCTACTCCTGTCTAACTTTATGATGATTTCCTCATCCAAAACCTTCTCAGCCCTTTTCAGCTTTTTGGCACTCTGTTGAGCAGTTGACAGAGGACCGGACTAGTATTTAATTAAGATATACCAGGAGTAAATAATGACATGGGTGATGATGGGCATTCATTGATAGATGATGTCACTTTATTCTTTGCAATAAACACAATCTGAAAAATGAATACCAGAATCAAGTTATTCAGAAGGGACATCGCGAACTAAGGACCCAACCTTTGGACAATTATGTGACTAAAGCCTTTTATATCAAAATAGTTATTCAGACCAACACCTGACCCATTTGCTTATCCTAGACCATTCTAAGTAGAATTCATCGATCGCTGTAAGGTTTTCTTAAAAACAGAATTGGAAGGTGTTTTCTCACAAGCAGCAATCTGTTAAATGTGACATTCAAAAAAAGCAAGATAGTTGTCTACAATTTTTTTCTGAATTGTGAACATAGGAGATTATCTTTCTTCAGTGGCATTGCAAGTACATTGGCTCACCCAGGGACATGAGTTCACATGAAACAGTTTAAATAATGAAAACTGTTTCCCCTTAGTATTACGTCCATTTCCCATTAATATTGTGTCTGTGACCAACGGGCACAGATTTAAGGTAGGGGGAAAATATTTTGAGAGGATTTGAAGAAATAAAGAAATTCACCCAGATGATTGATGAAAATTGGAATACAGAACTCTGGATGTAGTGGAGACAGACTATTTAAGAAGTATTTGGATGAGCACTGAAATCTGTGGTTTATAGAGATATTATTGCCTGTGTGTAGCGAAATGGTATCAGTATAGATAGATAGTAGACATACTATAGAGACAATGAGCCTGTTTCTGTACTCTGTGAATCTTAGACTGTACTTATAACATTTATACATTTATATTGCTTAAACAACAGCTTGATGCAATGTTAGGCTTTATTCAACAACTTCGATTAAAGGTGGTTGTTAAAACCTGGTGATATATTAGTGATGACAAATTGGAGTACTTTGTCCTTGCCATCCACCTAACCAAGAAACACATAGATAGGTAGATAGATAGAAACTTTATTGATCCCAAAGGAAATTACAGTGTCACAGTAGCATTACAAGTGCACAGATATACAAATATTAGAAGAGAAGTAAGAAAGAATAAAAAATAAATTACCCTGAACAGTCTAACAGGAGGGGAGGGGGGGTTGCGGTCATCATTTCCCGGCAAAGGTTGACTCATTTTAGAGCCTAATGGCCAAGGGTAAGAATGACCTCATATAGCACTCTTTGGAGCAGCACAGTTGTCTTAGTCTATCACTAAACATGCTCCTCTGTTCAGCCAAGGTGGCATGCAGAGAGTGAAAAACATTGTCCAGAATTGCCAGGATTTTCCTTAGGGTCCTTTGTCCTTTGGATGAGTTTATCTATATTGTTCCAAGTATTCTACTACTGTGAACTGAGTCACCTGCAAGCTGCATGTCTTGGAATGGAAACTCATCATAAAAACAGAAGTTCTGGTATAAGATGGCACTACTGTACACATACAGTAGCTCACTGGTAGTTCAAAAAGCAAGGAATTCGACTAAAAACATTATTAATAACAACCTTTCTGAAGTAACTTGTGAAAAACTATCAGCACAAACAATGATGGAGCAAGTGGAAGCGAAGCTGAATCAAAGGATTGGCCGTGTGGGTGCATCGCAAAGCCGAAACACAACATGCTCAAGAAGGAGTCATAGATGGAGTTATTACCACTGTTGGAGCTGGAGTGAGCGATTTGGAGAGGAGTTGATACGGACGAGTTTTGATGCCTGTCCACCCAGTCCGGGTGTAGGGCTGGATCACTCCAAGTGCTGAGCTGATTTGGTAAGATTGAGAACGGCCTGATCTTATTGTGATGCCGGTGTCTGGGTCCATAAGTGAGGCACTACCCGATGCTTGGACAATTTAAACACCAGTAAGATAGACTGGAAAGCTTGAGTGTCGGGTCCGGAGGCAAGGGTCAGGCTGATTTCGCTCGCTTTCCTCTGATGTTCATTCATCTCTCGGCAGTGAACTGCTCTGGATGCTGTGCTACTGAGACTGAGGCTTGGACCTACTCTGGCTGCTACAGGGAGCAGATCAAAGAACTCACAATCTGGTTCAGAGTGCTGTTGCTTACTACTATTGGTTGCATGGTTGTGTTTATTTTGCTCTCTTTCTCTGCACAGTGGTTTTGGTCTTTTTTTTAAATTGGGTTCTTTGGATTTCTTGCTTTGTAGCTACCTGTAAGCAAAACAGATCTCAAGGAGTGTAATTTATACATTCTTTGAGAATAAATTGTACTTTGAACATTGAAATCTAGATGCTGCCTGGCCTGCTGAGTTCCTCCAGCATTTTATGTGTTGCTCGGGTATTGGAAGAGAGTTTGGTGAACAGACTGATCTGAGTGAAGGCCAGCAGTGATTGAATGGTACGAGGTGTAGAGGAGCCAGCTGAAGGAGAAGTGGGAAAGGCATGTCTGGATGAGTTATGTTCAGGACAAGACTGATGATGTCTGAAAGGCCAGAAATGGAAAGGAAAAAAAGCCTGAATTCTGGAGACATCGAATACAAAACTGGAATAGCTGATACTCTGAAACCATTGAATTAATTTAGACCGCTGACAGCTGCAAGATTGCTGAAAGAAAGTTGATACAAAAATTATCATCTTTATTGTTGTCTGAGGAACCATGATACGCAAAGTTATTGTTGCATGTTCTTACTTTACAGCAGTAACAGAACCTCAAAAAGTTAGTTCGACTATCAAGTAGTTTTACGCATTCCTGCCTAAAGAGCTTTGTAAATCCACATTTATTTTTCTGACTTGAATTGTGAAAGTTTTGTACTTCAAACATAAAATTAACTAAGGTAGTTTCATGATGGTTCAACCAGAGTAAGCAGTGTGAAACAACATGACCTCACTTTGTCAGATGCTTTCCACAGCCTGCTGATTGTAATGTGTGAAAATCACATAGGATGCAGACACCAAGCCCCTGAAATTTTGGTAATTTCTTATCCAAGCCTGGCAGTCCGATTGAATTTCATTAAAAGAAGTTCCAGTTGTCCTTGCAAAAAATTAGATTTTATCAATTTCCTTTCTACTTCATATCAGGATGTTACACTACCTTATATTTGACACAAGTCTGGAGCAGTCTGTAGTTTTGTTAAAAATGAAGAGAGATACAGAAAGAATCAAAAGAAAAATTGGATCTTGCTGCAAGAAATAACCATTCTTTCATATCCTTCAGTTGTAAAGGACTTGGGCCATTTTTAAGGCTTGAGGCCCACATGGAAATATGGTATTGATTTCTATCTGCAGTTTGCCTATCGCCACAATAGGTCTATAGCATACACAATCTCAACGGCTCTGCACACAACTTTGCATCACCTGGAAAATGCAGATACAGTACCTATATCAGGATACTGTTTATTTACAATAGCTCAGCACCTAACAGCATCATTCCTGTAGTCCTGACTGAAGAGCTATAGAACCTAGGCCTCTGTACTTCCAACTGCAACTGGATCTTGGAGTTCCTAAACAGAAGACCACAATCTATGTGGATTGGAGGTAACATCTTCACCTCGCTGACAATCAGCACTGGTGAACCATAGGAATGTGTGCTGAGCCCATTGTTCTGCTCTCTACACCCATGACTGTGTGGCTAGACACAGCTCAAATGCCATCTGTAAACTTGCTGATGACACAACTATCGTTGTCAGAATTTCAGATGGTGATAAAAGGGCGTACAGGAGTGAGATATACCAGTTAGTTGAGTGGTGTCGTAGCAAAAACCTTCCACTCAATGTCACCCTTTCTGAAGTCCACAATCAGCTCTTTGGACTTGCACTTAACATCAGCAAGTCCAAAGAGCTGATTGTGTACTTCAGAAAGGGTAAGTCGAGGGAACAAAAATCAATCCTCATAGAGGGATCAGAAGTGGAGAGAGTGAGCAACTTCAAGATTCTGGGGGTTGATATCTCTGAGGACCTAAGCTGGACGCAACATATTAATGCAGCTAAAAAAAGGCAAGGCAGCAGCTATATCTCATTAAGAGTTTGAGCAGATGTGGTATATCAACTAAAATACTCAAAAACTCCTAAGAATGTACCATGGACAGCATTCTGACTGGCTACATCACCATCTCATATGAGGGACTACTGCACAAGATCAAAGTAAGTTGCAGAAATTCGTAAAGTTAGTCAGCTCCATCATGGGCACTATCCACTGTAGTATCCAAGACATCTTCCAGGAATGGTGCCTTAGGAAGGTGGTGTCCACATAAGGACCCTCCACCACCCCAGGAAATACCCCCTTCTCATTGTTACCGTCGGGAAGGAGGTAAAGAAGCCTGAAGGCACACAGTCATTCAGGAACAGCTTCTTTCCTTCTGCCATCTGATTGCTGAATGGACATTGAACTTCACTACTTTTTTATTGTCTGTTATTTAATAGACATTATTACTACTGTAATTCAGTTTTTTTCTCTCTGTATTTATCATGTATTTCATTGCAACACTACTGTAAAGTTATCAAGTTTCACAATATATGCTGGTAATATTAAACCTGATTCTGATTCCTGATTGAGAGTGTGAATGGGTTTACTTTTACCTCATGCTAATTGTGCAGGTTACAGGATGTTAACTAAATCACTTGAGGTATACGTTAGTAGGTTTGCAACTCAAACTGATGGAAATTCAGCTTCAACATTCAAATCTGACGGAACAGTGTGGTTTCCCTATAGCCAAGAGAATTCACTGTGCAGGCCATTTAGGAGTTGTAGCCAAACAAAACTGTGGTGAGTATTTGGCAATTAGGCCTGAGTGCCAATACAAGTTACATTTTATCCATTTATTTGTTCAAGATATTTATATGGGATATCCCAGTTAGGCTGTGGAAGGAGCCCATTGTTTTCAATGGGCTTCTGCCCTGGGGCCGTTTCCAGACATGACAAGTTAAATATCAATACATCAAAGCAATACAATTGTGAATGTGATGAGTGTGTGAATTCAGCACCTTCAAACCTTTAGGAGCATAGAAACATAGAAAACCTACAGCACAATACAGGCCCTTCGGCCCACAAAGCTGTGCCAAACATATCCTTACCTTAGAAATCACTGAGGATTATCCATAGCCCTCCATTTTTCTGTCCCATGTACCTATCCAGGAGTCTCTTAAAAGACCCTATCGTATCTGCCTCCACCACCGTCGCCGGCAGCCCATTCCATGCACTCACCACTTTCTGATTGAAAAAACTTACCCCTGACATCTCTTCTGTACCTACTTCCAAGCACCTCAAAACTGTGCCCTCTTGTGCTAGCCATTTCAGCCCTGGGAAAAAGCCTCTGACTATCCACAGAATCTCGCCGGCTGGTGGTGTAGTGGCAACAGCGCTGGACTTTGGGGCGGAAGGTCCCAAGGTCAAATCCAGCCGGCTCCCGTGCACGCTTTCCATCTGTGCTGGATTGAGTGTCAAGCTGGCAACTTGACCTCGTAAAAATGAAATTGCCTGCTACAGAAACATAAGCAGCAAAAAGTTGATGGCCCATGCTCCCTCGTGAGTTTAAAGGCAACAAAAAAAAATCCACACGATCAATGCCTCTCATCATCTTGTACACCTCTATCAGGTCTCATCCTCCGTCGCTCCAAGGAGAAAAGGCCGAGTTCACTCAACCTATTCTCATGAGGCATGCTCCCCAATCAAGGCAACATCCTTGTAAATCACCTCAGCACCTTTTCTATGGTTTCCACATCCTTCCTGTAGGGAGGTGACCAGAACTGAGCACAATACTCCAAGTGGGGTCTGACCAGAGTCCTATGTAGCTGCAACGTTACCTCTCGGCTCTTAAACTCAGTCCCATGATTGATGAAGGCCAATGCACCGTATGCCTTCTTGACCACAGAGTCACCTGCGCAGCAGCTTTGAGTGTCCAATGGACTCGGACCCCAAGATCCCTCTGATCCTCCACACTGCCAAGAGTCCTACCATTAATACTATGTTCTGCTATCATATTTGGCGTGTGGCCAAGTGGTTAGGGCATTTGTCTACTGATCTGAAGGTTGCTAGTTCGAGCCTTGGCTGAGGCAGCATGTTGTGTCCTTGAGCAAGGCACTTAACCACACATTGCTCTGCAACAACACCGGTGCCAAGCTGTATGGGTCCTAATGCCCTTCCCTTGGACAACATCAGTGGCGTGGAGAGGGAAGACTTGCAGCATGGGCAATTGCCGGTCTTCCATACAACTTTGCCCAGCCTTGCGCCCTGGAAACCTTCCAAGGGGCAAATCCATGGTCTCACGAGACTAACGGATGCCTAAAAAAATTTGACCTACCAAAATGAACCATGTAACACTTATCTGGGTTGAACTTCATCAGCTACTTTTCGGCCCAGTTTTGCATCCTGTCAATGTCCCGCTGTAACCTCTGACAGCCCTCCACACTATCCACAGCACCCCCAACCTTTGTGGCATAAGCAAATTTACTAACCCATCCCTCCACTTCCTCATCCAGGTCATTTATAGAAATCACAAAGAGTAGGGGTCCCAGAACAGATCCCTGAGGCACACCACTGTCACTGACCTCCATGCAGAATATGACTCATCTACAACCACTCTTTGCCTTATGTGGGCAAACCAGTTCTGGATCCACAAAGCAATGTCCCCTTGGATCCCATGCTTCCTTACTTTTTGTTAGAGGTTCAGAAAATGCTTATAAAAATAGGTTGCTGATTACAGGAAGTAAGCTTGTAAATTGGAACCTATATTCTGGTGTACAAAACTGAACCGAGGCGAGTCAGAGTCAAGTCAGCGGGTCCTGGTTCTACGAGTGGGGAACGAGCTGAGGTCTGGCCGATACACATGTTGGTTCAGATTGAAAAGGTCAAGGTGTCAGGGCTGGAGGCAAGGGACAGGCCAGTGCTCAGCTTGCTGCTTGGTGAAGTGAACTCGTCTCTGCGTTGAACTGGCTGTATTGCAGCCTAGTATGGAAACACTAAAGCCCTTGAATGGAAAATCCTACAAAAAGTATGGATACGGCCTTGTCCATCATGGATAAAGCCCTCCCCACCATTGAGCACATCTACACAAAACGCTGTTGCAGGAAAGCAGCATTCATCATCAAGAACCTTCACCACCCAGAACACGCTCTCTTCTCACTGCTGCCATCAAGAAGAATGTACAGGAGCCTCAAGACTTACACCACCAGATTCAGGAACAGTTATTACTTCTCAACCATCAGTTTCTTGAATCAAGGGATAACTTCACTCAACTTCACTTGCCCCATCATTGAAATATTCCCACAACCAGTGGACTCACTTTCAAGGACTCTTCATCTCATATCCTTGATATTTATTGCTTATTTATCTGAAGCTCAACATCAGTAAGACAAAGGAGATGGTGATGGGCTTTAGGAAAACTAAGCCCGCACTGCTCTCCATTACTATTGACTCTGAGGACGTGGATGTAGTGAGGACCAACAAGTACCTGGGGGTGCACATGGATGACAGAGTTGAGTGGAGCGCCAACACAGAGGCTGTGTACAAGAAAGGCCAGAGTTGCTTCTACTTCCTGAGGAGCCTGAGGTATTTTGGAGTATGCAGGCCTTCTCATCACATGTTCTACCAGTCTGTTGTCGCCAGTAACAGCTTCTGTGCAGTGCTGTGCTGGGGCAATGGTATTAATGTGGGTGATGCCAAAAGGCTCAATTAACGGATTAGAAAGGCTGGCTCTGTTACAGAAGTCAAACTGGATGCACTGGAGGCAGTTGTAGAACAAAAGATCCAAAGAAAAATCCTGGCAATTCTGGATAATGTTTCTCACCTTCTGCACATCACATTGGCTGAACAGAGAGGCATGTTTAGTGATAGACGAAGACAACTGCCCTGCTCTAAAATGTGCTATATGAGTCAACCTATAGCCGGGAAAGTGATGACTCCCTCCTGTAGACTGCTTGAGGTAACTTTTTTAAAATATTTTTTCTACTTTTCTTCTAATATTTGTATATTTGGATATCTGTGCATTTGTCGTGCCACTGTAACACTGTAAATTCCTTTGGGATCAATAAAGTATCTATCTATCTATCTACTTACCTGTTAGTTCTTTATTTTCGTATTTGCACAGTTTGTTGTCTTTTGCACACTGGTTGAGCACCCAAGTTGGTGATGTCTTTCATTGATTCAATTATAGTTATTATTCAATGGATTTATTGAGTATGCCCACTATAAAATGAATCTCAGGGTTCTATATGGTGACATATATGTACTTTGAACTTTGAACTCTGAACCTTTGAACTTTGAGGTCAACTGCAGGTTTCTGCAACATTCATGCACTCAGGGTCTTGGACCATATCTTTTTTGTGTGACTGTATTTTACTAATATGTGCTTGCTTTCCTATATGTGTGATATGTGTCTTTTGCTGTGCTGTGTGTGACTGTGGTACTGTGTATTGCCATTTGGCCCTGGAGTTACACTGTTTCATTTGGTTGTATTCATGGATATTCATGGATGTTTGAATGACAATTAAACTTGAACTTGAAAAGCTCGAGGCCTGGTGTCAGGCAAATAACCTCTTCTTTGTTGTCAACAAGTCAAAGGGGATAGTTATTGCTTTCAAGAGAACTGGCAACCTCCCTTTACATCGGTGGCACAGTGGTGGAAACAGCAAGCAGTTTCAAACTCTTGGGAGTGCACATCACACACAACCTCCCAAGGTCCCAGAACACATCCTTACACAGTCTCTACTTTCTGAGGAGGCTGAGGAGAGCTGAACTTTGCACATCTATGCTGACGTCATCCTGTAGATGCACAGCAGAGAGCATTCTGACAAGCTGCTTATCTGCTTGGTACGAAACAGGTAGTCTAAACTGCCCAACGTATCACTGGCAACACTGGCCTGTCCACCATCAGGGACATATGTACAGAAAAGTACCAGAAAAGGGCCAGTAATATCACCAAGGATCCCACTCATCCTGCTCATAGACTGTTTGTCCCACTCTCATCAGGGAGGAGGCAACACAGCATCCACAACAGGACCACCAGACTGAAAAACAGTAACTTTCCCCAAACAGGAAAGCTGATCAATATCTCCACTCAGAACTTTACTATTTCCTGTCAGTTACCTTATGTACAGACTAGCATCACTTTATGGACATACAATCAATCTATGTGTATAAACTATATTATGTATATATATTTATTGTGTTTTTTAAATTATTGTATTCTTTATTTTATTGTGTATCTTGTGCTGGATCAGATCTGGAGTAACAATTATTTAATTCTCATTTTCACTGGAGCTGACATTAAACAATCTTGAATCAATAGAACCATGAGATTTTGTGGGCGGTTTGTTTCTATTTGGCTATAATTTAGATTAGATTCAATTAGATTAGATTAGATTCAACTTTATTGTCATTGTGTGAGTACAGATACTAAGCCAATGAAATGCAGTTAGCATCGAATCAGAAATGCAAAGAATACTGTTATTTACAAAATAACTGCGAATAAACAGCACACAAATATAAAAGTACTAAGACAGTACAATATGGGTGCAATATTGCATAGCGCTGTGATGTGAGGTTCAGCATGGTCACAGACTCAGGGAAGAAGCTCTTCCTGTGCCTGCTGGTGCAGGAGCGGAGGCTCCTGTAGCACCTACCGGATATGAGGAAAGTATAAAGTCCATGGTTAGGGTGAGATGCATCTTTGATAATGCTTTTCACCCTGCCCAGGCAGCACTTATGGTAGATGTTCTCAATGGTGGGCAATTGTGTTCCAATAATCCGCTTGGCAGTTTTCACCACCCGCTGAGTGCTTTGCGGTCCGATACGGGACAATTGCCATACCACACTGAGATGCAGTTGGTGAGTATGCTCTCAATGGTATAGCGGTAAAAGTTTGTCAGTATCCTGGGACAGAAGTGAGCTTTCTTGATGCTCCACAGGAAATAAAGGTCAGGATGGAGGAGTTCAGGGACCAGGTGAGATCCTCGGAAATGTGGACACCTAGGAATTTGAAACTTGATACACGCTCCACTACAGCTCCGTTGAGGTAGATGGGGATGTGAGTGTGGCTCCTAGCATGCCTGAAGTCCACAATGATCTCCTTGGTCTTCTGGGTGTTAAGGGCCAGGTTGTTGTTGGCACACCATGCGGCCAGGTGCTGGACCTCGTCCCTGTAGGCCATATTGTCATCCCCTCTGATCAGGCCAACCACCGTGGTGTCATCTGCAAACTTGATTATGGAGTTAGAACCATGTACAGGAACGCAGTCATAGGTAAAAAATGAAAAGGGAGTACAGAAGAGGGCTCAGCACACAGCCTTGAGGCACGCCGGTGTTCAGGGTGAGAGTGGAGGAGGAGAGGTTGTCTAACTTAACTGACTGGGTCTGTTAGTCAGAAAGTCCAAGGTCCAATTACAGAGGGATGAGCTGATACCAAGCTGGTGAAATTTGGCAATCAGCTTGGAGGGGATCACAGTATTGAATGCTGAACTAATGTCAATGAACAGCATTCTGACGTAAGAGTTGGGGCTGTCCAGGTGGGTCAGAGCAGAGTGAAGTGCCGTGGAGATGGCGTCCTCTGTTGACCTATTGGTGCAATAGGCAAATTGATGGGGGTCCAGGGTAGTGGGCAGACAGGATTTCAGATGTGATAGAACCAGTCTCTCAAAACACTTTGCAATGATGGGAGTGAGTGCAACTGGGCGGAAGTCATTCAGGCCCGTGGCAGTGGGATTCTTCAGCACTGGCACGATGGTGGCGATCTTGAAGCTTGTGGGGACAACCGCCTGGGCCAGGGACAGATTGAAAATGTCCGTGAAGACCCCGGCCAACTGCCCTGCACGGTCTCTGAGCACACGGCCAGGTATTCCATCTGGACCAGCTGCCTTCCGTACATTCACCCTGCTCAGGGTAGCACAGACATTGGAGGTGGAAAGTGAGAGAGGCTGTTCACCAGGTGGGAGATCCGCTTTGAGGGTGACCTCCTTGTTCTCTCGGTCAAAGCAAGCATAGAAGTAATTGAGCTCATCAGGGAGGGAAGCAGAGCCGGAAGGAGGCACAGTATTAGGTGATTTGAAGTCTGTAATGACCTGTATGCCATGTACATGACAAGTACTTGTACTTGTAATGACAAGTACAGCTATTGAAGTAAATTCAATGGCTGGTAATATTCCTTTGTGAAGTTAGGAGACTGCATTGCTTATTTTGTAAGATAATCTTGGTAACCTTTTCTTTTAGATTTTATTATATATTGAAGGAAATGGACAAAAGAAAAGAGCAAAAATATTTAAGAAAGGAACTTACAGCGATGAAACTACCTTCTAACAAATACATGTATTATTCCTCCTTAGCTGGATGACATCAATACTTCCTGATTGAAATCTGATAATTATAAAATGTAGTTATAATTAACAAATAAAATGAGATCAGTGTGATCAAGGAAGATTAATCCACCCTCTCTTTTCTCATCCATTCAGAACAACAGCCAAGTGTTTCTTAAATATCTTTTCCCCATTGACATTAAAAAGTCAGGGTCATTGTGCACCTGTGAATGCTGTATTGCCTGGTTTATCTTTGTGCCTGTTTAGTAAAATATAAGAAACCAGATAAACATGCATGCAGAAATAGTCTCCACACAACCTTGGGGATATAATTTAAAGCAGACTGAACTGCTAATTTGATCTCAATTAGTCTTTCACTTACCTGATTGAATCCACTTGCAAGAAAATCTGCAGATGAAACTATGCCAAATAAGAGGGAGATAATATCTTGGTACAAATACTGTGACTAAATCTTTTCTATTGCAATGTAAATGGAAGCAAGATTTATATTCAGTTTTTTTTTCCATGTAAAACAGAACAAGATCAAAGGAGCATTTCATAATAAAACAATATTAGTCAGACTGTAGTGCATAGAACTTTCCTTCGACTAAAATCACACTTGTATCTGCAATTGCCTTGTAAGCAAACACAATCAAATAAGCTCCTATTTGCAGAAAATGATTCATGCACAGTGGGACTTACTCATCGGTGAGATCATGCATAGATATCATTACGCTCCATCTGATGAGCTGCAGAAATGCTGCACAGTGATATTCTACAACACATCATTATGTTTTTGCCAACTCTGGATTCCCTTGGGCAATACTACATATGTTCTCCCTGCAGTCTGCACACATTGGAATATTCATCCATCTAATTTATCTCCCGTAGATTTGCTACTTAATGATGTTCCACATTTTCTCAGTCCATTTGTAAATCTGCAGCCACATGGCAGCTGAAGTAGTATGAGGGTGGGTTGATGAAACATGCACTGAATAAGAGAATAGTTGGCACTGAAGGAACATTGAGGAACGAAGGGACTCAGTGTATGCATTTGAAGCTCCCTGAAGGAGGCAGCACAGGTCGAGAGAGTAGTGAAGAAGGCATGTGGAATTACATGCATCAAGCACCTCTGCGCCATCCGCCACTAGCAGGACTTCCCAATGGCCAAACATTTTAATTCCGATTTCCATTCCCATTCCGCGTATCTGTCCATGGCCTTCTCTGGCTGCAAGATAAGACCACCCTCAGCGTGGAGAAGGAACACCGCCTAGGTAGCTTTCAAACTGATGGCATGAATATCAATTTCTCCTTCTGGTAAACAAAATCCACACCCCCCCCCCCACCCCACTCAATTCCCTACTCTTTTACCTCTTCTCACCTATGTATTGCTTCTGCCTGGGTGCCCCCCCTCCTTCCATTTCTCCTTTGGTCTATCCTCCTCTCCTGTCAGATTCTTTCTTTTCTAGCCCTTGTCCTTCCCAGCCATCTGGCTTCACCTATCACCTTCCAGCTAGCCTCCTTCCCCTCCCCCTACCATTTTATTTTGGCATATTGGCCCTTCCTTTTCAGTCCTGAAGAAGGTTCTCAACCCGAAACAACGACTATCTATTCATTTCTATAGATGTTGCCTGACCTGCTGAGTTCTTCCAGCATTTTGTGTGGGTTGCTTTGGATTTCCAGCATCTACAGACTTTCTCGTGTTTATGTGGGATCATTGATTTTATCAGACTGCAAAGAGTATTTATATTCCATTATAATATAATATCATTTACAATGTGTAAGTTCAACTTTATAAAGCATTGGTTAACTCACAGCTGGAATATTGTGTGTAATTCTGGTCACCATTCCACTGAAAGGATGTGATTGCAAGGAAGAAGGAGTAGAGGGAGTCATCAGGATGTTGTCGAGGTTGCAATGTTTCAGTTTTGAGAATAGACTGGATAGGCAGGGCTTGGTTCACATAAGGGACAATCTCACTTGGTCCCTCAGCATCACTTCTTTACTCAAGAATGCATAGCAGCACTTCCACTTCCAGAGGAGATTGAGAGGAGAGAGTGGGTGACCCCCCCCCATTCTAACGAGTTTTAAAAGAGCACTATTGAGATTGTCCTGACCAATGTCTGTTTGGAAATTGCAAGGCGTTTGACCGCACAAGACCTTCAAAGGATTAAGAGGACTGCTGAGAGGATTATCAGGGTCTCTCTTCCACCCATCTGGGATATTTATCAAGAGTATTATTGAGGATACCTTCCATCCTTCCCACAGTCTCTTGGATCCCTTTCCATCAGGGGGGGAGATACCATAGCATTAGGAAAAGAACTGTTAGTTAGGATGGGAAACAGTTTCTGCCCCCAGGCCATGAGACTACTGGACTCCCTGCCATCAAGATGAACCACCAGTAGCGTCATACTGTTTACTTTTTAACTTGTGATGTAAATGCACCTTACGCTAAATGTCAATCTTTTGTTAATTTAATTTATTTGTGATAAAATTACTTTATGTGGTGTGTGTGAGTTGTAGCTACTGTGTTGTGCACCTTACACCAGAGAAATATTGTTTGGTTTGGCAGAATAAATGTATAAGTTTGAATGACAATAAACTTGAACTTAATTAATCCCTTTATTAAAGCAGTGTTCAGCTAACAACAATTTGAGATTGTAAACTTTAAAGGAATAGACAGCTGAACGTCACCTGATGTAATGTTTTTCGTTGTATAAAGCACATTAGCCTCTGACTTTGGCTGTTCCACAGCAATCCAGTGGTACTAATGACTACTGAGGAATGACATAATGGCACAGCTAGTGGAGCCGCTGCGCACGGCTCCATCGATCCGGGTTCACTCCTGACCTGGGTGCAGCCTGTGTGGCTTGCATGCTTTCCCTGTGATGACACGGCTTTCCTCTGGGTGCTCTGGTTATGTTCCAAGTCCTAAATATTAGCGGACATGCTGGTTGGTAGATTGAACTCGGTAAATACCCTCGTTTGTCAATGGAAGGACCTTTGGAAAGAGGAGAGTGTGGTGGGAATGTGGTGAAGTATAAAATGGATTGAAGATGGTGTTTATGTTCTGGTGGTGTTTGATATTTGGCATCGATTCGGTGGGCCGAGGGGCCTGTTTAATTCAGTAAGTTTCTTTGACTCTAACTTTATCAATGCACATCAATATTGCTACAACTACTTAAGTACTGAGTTATACTTAAAAAAAAAAGAAATATGTTACCATTGGCTGCATCTTTACTTCGTCGACAACTGGACGCAGAGTGTGACCTGACCTTGTGCTGCTGAATGTCAGATGGACATTATTACTTTACAGAGACATAGTTCAACTCTGCCAAGTTAATACATTGTGCAATTACGTGGTTTTAATTTTCCAAACTGATAAAAAAGTAAATCTTTTATACAATGAATGACATCTCATAAAATTGCACAATAAAATGTTTTAAGTAATTGCCCTTAAAATAACACTGACAAACATTCTTTAATAATTAAACAATTATCTCTAATTGGTCTCATAATTCCTGTTTTATTTAATCTTTTATACTGCCTTTTTTAGCAATTATTGGAGTTTCTTTGCTGACGAATATTATTTGGGCTTTCTTTGTTTTGAGGCTGCCTATAATGAGACAAATCTCAAGGTTGTATTATGTATACACACATACTTTGAAGGTTTGCAAGGACAGCAATTTTTTTTCTATTTGTCCTGGGTGGCTAAAGAATTTTTAGGTTCCACTGAAAATGGTTTAAAAGCAAGTTGGATCTTTCTACTCTTACTTGATTGACAGGATACGAGTGCCGCTGAAGATGCCGGTATTTATTGTACATCCTGGTTGCCCTTAAATTAGATCAGCCAGTGTATTTGATAGATCTGGAGCCAGACCGGATAAGAAAATGAGTGGGAAATTTTACAGTTGCCATTGCCGAGACAGTGTCTCTTTTTTTGTTTAAAAATCCAGATTTATTTAATTACTTGAATTTGAATTCCTTAGTTGTCGTGGTGGGATTCATGCTTCCAATGACTTAACCACAGCTCTGCCATACTTGGATGAAACATAATCACTCCAGTGACATCCAAGTGGTAAAATATGTAGAACATTAATAGTAACATTCCCAAGTATTTGTGCTCACTTGGTTTTTAAAAAGCACCAGTACACTATAAGACACTTAAAGTGGGTGTAGTTTATTCAAGTGTTCTTCATAGATTTTCAAACTTTAGAATAAAACATTGAGCAATCAATAGAACAGCATAAAATCCTTTCAAGGTTAAAACCGCAATGTAACTACCATTGTTCCCAATTACTGTTAAATATACCGCAAGCAGGACCCAAACACTGTAGTTTGTAACATAACCACTAGAAAATTACCCAAGCGCTGGAAGTAATCACTGCAAACTTACTTATGCATCTTTTCCCCCCTCTCACCTTGAAATATTCTGCCTGCTTCTCATTTAAATTATTCTGCTTTGTGTCCCCTTGTGGGAATGTGCTCTACTGTTATGTTTTGTCTCTATGAAAGATTAAACTAATTCAAAGGAAACCATGGGAGTACAAAATAAGACCATAAGTCCATCAGACATAGGAGCAGAATAAGGCCACTCAGCCGATAGAGTCTGCTCCGCCGTTCCACCATGGTTGATCCCAGATCCCAGTCAACCCCATACACCTGCCTTCTCACCATATCCTTTGATCCCCTGACTGAAACTATCAACTTCCACCTTAAATATACACATGGACTTGGCCTCCACTGCAGACTGTGGCAGAGAATTCCATCAATTTAGATAGATAGATAGATAGATAGATAGATAGATAGAAATACTTTATTAATCCTGAGGGAAATTTGGTTTCGTTACAGCCGCACCAACCAAGAATAGAGCGTAAATATAGCAATACAAAAACCACAAACAATCAAACAACAAAATGCAAACTATGTCAGATGGAAAATAAGTCCAGGACCAGTCTATTGGCTCAGAGTGTCTGACCCTCCACGGGAGGAGCTGCACATTCGATGGCCACAGGCAGGAATGAACTCCCGTGCCGCCAAGTGTTGTATCACGGTGGAATGTGGCCGAAGTCCAACAGTAAAAAGTTCAATATCTGGTCTACAAACACGTTCCTCGACCGTCATATGACCCAATTGCACCATCTGTTGTTAACCAGATCAGTAAGCACCCAACTCCTTTACACTTACCACTCTCAGTACACTTCCAGTCAGGTGGAACGGTATTACCCACCGAAATCCTCTTCTCCATAAGTCTCTGTTGTCTCGACCCAGTCCTCTTTCCTCGACTTTGTGATCCCCCTCTGCATCCTCTGTGTGTTTTCCTCCGGATTTCAGCAGGGGTGTCCGCCGCTCTGCTCACTAAACCGGCCGGCATTAGCTGGTCCCTGGAATACACAATGCGACCTTGCTTCTGTCCCGCGTGTCGGGATGTAACCATTTCCAGCACTAAAAAAAAACCCAAATAAAACTCTTTCTACCAGCATGTAACAGAGGGTGCAGCTTCGATGTGTTACCGTGAGAAAAAAAATACAAAAAATAACTTAAGTTAAAAAGTAAGAAGAAGAAAGTAAGAATAGATTGGAACGGCTGTACCAGGCTGCATGCACGACCGGCGCATGCACGCTAAGACTAGTGCCTCTGGCTAAAAAATCTCCTCCTTGCCTCTGTTCTAAAGGGTTGCCCCTCAGTTTTGAGGCTGTGCCCTCTGGTTCGGGATACCCCTACCATAGGAAACATCCTCTCCATATCTACCTTTCAACATTCGATAGGTTTTAATGACATCCCTCTACATTCTCCTAAACTCCAGTGAGTACAGGACCAAAGCTGCCAGACACTCCTCCTATGTTTGTCCCTTCAGTCCCAAAATCACCCTTATTAACTTCCTCTGTACTCTCTCCAGTGACAACACATCCTTTCTGAGATATGGGGCCCAAAACTGTTTGACAGTACTCCAAGTGCGGCCTGACTAGTGTCTTTTAAAGGCTCAGCATTACCTCCTTGCTTTTATATTCTATTACCCTTGAAATAATTGCCAACATTGCATTTGCCTTCTTTACCACAAACTTATCCTGTAAATTAACCTACTGGGAGTCTTGCTTGAGGTCTCCTAAGTTCCCCTGCACTTCTGAAGTTTGAACCTTCTCCCCTTTAGATAATAGTCTGCACTATTTTTCCTTTTACCACAATGAATTATCATACATTTCCCAACACTGCATTCCATCTGCCACCTTTTTGCCTGTTCTTCCAATCTGCCGAAGTCCTGCTGCAATCACATTGCTTCCTCAGCACTACCTACCCCTCCACCCATCTTCGCATCATCCGCAAACTTGAGCACAAGCCATCAAATTCATCATCTAAGTCATTGACAAACAATGTGAAAAGCATTACTAACCCCTGAGGAACACCACTGGTCACCAGCATCCAACCAGAAAAGGCCCCTTTTGTTCCCACTCGCTACCTCCTCTACCATTCCTCTATCCATTCCAGTATCTTTCCTGTAACGCCATGGGATTTTATCTCATTAAGCAGCCTCATGTGTGGCAACTTATCAAACGCCGTCTGAAAATCCAAGTAAATGACATTCACTGCCTCTGCATTGGCCACCCTACTTGTTCCTTCCTTGGAGAATTCTATCAGATTTGTCAGGGAAGATCTCCCTTTACAGAAACCATGCTGACTTTGGCTTATTATATCATTAGTCTCCAAGTACATTGAAACCTCATCCTTATAAATGGTCTCCAACACTTTCCCAACTACTGAAGTTCAGCTAACTGGTCTATAATTTCCTTTCTTTTGCTTTTCTCCTTTCTTGAAGAGTGGAGTGGAGTTGCAATCTTCCAGTCCTCCAGGACTATGCCAGAATCATGTGGTTTTTGAAAAGTCATGACCTATGCATCTGTTCTCTCTTCAGTATCCTTGCTCAGGATTCTGGGATGTAGGCCATCTGGCCTAGGTGACTTATCCACCTGAAGACCTTTGAGTTTGCTTCGCACTTTTTCCTTTGTAATAGCAAAGGCACTCAGACCTGCTCCCTGACACTCATGGACCTCTGGCACACTTGCTAGTGTCTTCCACAGTGAAGACAGACATGTATCACTTGCTGCGCCTAGCGGCTTAATATAGGGGGTGATAACCCCCTGCCTGGCCAATCTTAAGAAATCTCATTTGGGTGGATGCTGCGCGAATCAGTGCCCTGAAATAACAAACAGTACACAAACTGTGATTAACCGATTAAGCTTTATAACTCTTACTTTGACTATATGGTTAGTAGAGAAACAACATATAAAAGAAAAAGGGCCCAAATCATAAGATTTAATAATAAGCAGTCTGTGCACAAAGTTGGAGCTCCCTCAGTAGTCCTTCTTCCACCATCAGTCTCCTCGAGCGTCGCCATCCTTCGGACCCCCGTTCTGAGTTCACCCCGTCTGGCGATCTACCAAATCTCTCCATTCGCATCTTCTCTCTTCATCTCTCTCTCTCCCTCTGGCAAAAGCCCGCAAAACTAACCGCTTCCAGAATCACAAGACAGGGCAACAAAATCCTGATTGGCTAACATGCATCCACAATCCTGTTATCTCCAGCCTTAACACAAATATTGCTGCTACAGAGAAACCGTTACTGCAGCAGTGAACATTACAAAAAAATCATTACATTTGCAGTGAAACCTTACAGCGCTTTACAGATGCAAAGTATTCATAAAGTTCATCTGCTATTTCATTATTAACTCACCAGCATTGTATTCCAGTGGTCCAATATCAACTCTCAACTCCCCTTTACACTTTATATAACTGAAAAGACTTTTTGGTATCCTGCTTTATGTTATTGGCTAGTCTGCCCCTTATATTTTATGTTTTCCCTTCATATAGCTTTTTAGTTGCTTTTTGTTAGATTTTAAATGCTCCCAATCATTCAACTTCCCACTCAGTTTTGCTACCTTCTCTGCCCTTTCCTTTGGCTTTAATGAACTCCCTGACTTCCTTTGTCAGCCATTGTTGCCTACCCCTGCTATTTGAGAACTTCTTCCTCTGTGGGACATATCTATCCTGTGCTTTGTGAACTGTTCACAGAAACTTCAGCGATCTCTGCTCTGTCATCATCCCTGTCAGTATTCTCCTCCAATCAACCTGGGAAAGCTCCTCTCTCATGCCTCTGTAATTCCCTTTATTCCATTGTGATACTGATACATGTGAGTTGTGCTTCTCTCTCTCAAATTGCAGTATGACTTCAATCATATTACCATCACAGCCTTCTGAGGGTTGCTTTTTGTTAAGCTCCCTGATAAGATCTGGGTTATTACACAACACCTAATCTAGGATAGCTTTTCCTCGAGTAGGCTCAAGCACAAGCTGCTCTAAAAAGCCACCTTATAGGCATTCAACAAATTCCCTCTCTTGCAATTCAATACCAACCTGATTTTCCCAGGCCCCTTGCATATTGAAGTCCCCCATTACAATTGTGTCATTACCCTTATTACATGCCTTTTCCAGCTCCCTTTTCAATCTGAACCCCACACCTTGCCTACTATTTGGAGGTCTATGTATGATTCCCATAATGTTTTTTTTTTGCCCCTGCAATTTCTTAACTCCACGCACAAGGATTCAACATTCTCTGACCCTATGTCACCTCTTTCTAAAGATGTAATTCCATTTCTTACGAACAGAGCCACACCACCACCTATGCTTTCCTACCTGTCCTTTTGATACAAAGTGTGTCCTTTGATGTTAAGCTCTCAACTATGGCCTTCTTTCAGCCATGGCTCAGTGATACCCACAATGACATATTGACCAATCTGTAATCACGCCATGAGTTTGTCCACCTTATTCCAAATGCTATGTGCATTTAAGTGCAGCAACCTCAGTCCTACGTTCTTTGCCCTTTTTAATTTTGCCTCTGTGGTACTATTTACTGCTTTGCTCTCTCTGCATCTGCACCCAGTCATTGGCTTGTCCTTCCTTGCATTCATGTTGCACTCATCATTTACTTGTAAACCTGTTCATGGGTTCAATGTCCATTTAGATATCTGATGGCAGAGGGGAAGAAGGTGTTCGTAGATCACTGACTATTTGCCTTCAGGCTTCTATACCTCCTTCCTGATAGTAACAATGAGAAGAGGGCAAGTCTTGGGTGATGGGTACCCTTAATGATCCCCTTAATGGTGGGTGCCCTATGGAGGCTAGTGCCCATGATGAAACTGACTACTTTTCCAACTTCCTGCGACTTACTTTGATCCTGTTCAGTAGCCCCCATCCCCCATGCCAGACGGTGATGCAGCCTGTCAGAATGCTCTCCACGTTGCATCTTTAGAAGTTTTAGAGTGGTTTAGGTAACAAAATAAATCTCCTCAAACTCTTAATGAAATATAGCCATGGTTTTGCCTTTGTTACAGCTGCAATCTTGGTCAATGATTATTGCCCTTGAAATCAAAGCAGAAAATGCAGAAAATATTCAACAGGTCAGGCAGCATATGTGGAGAGAGAGTCAGAATTAAAGTTTCTGTCCACTAGTCTCCTATCTTCTATCAGAGTAATGAAAGCAAGTTTAAATTGCAGTGAAACAGAAAGAACAATTATATCAATTATAACAATTATATCATGAGGGAATAGAGATCAAGGAAGACCAAACAATGGTAACAATATTGGTGGCATCAGTGGAGAGATGGTCATGATGGCTTGTCAGTCTATGCCAGGAGGTTCCCAAGCTGGGGTCCACGGCATAAAAAAAAAGGTTGGGAACCCCTGATCTAAGCTGATCTGCATGTGGAAGAGTGAATAGTGGAACATCGAAATGGAAAGGAGGCAGAAAATTAAGCTATGCTGGAACCAAGAGAGGGGACCACTGTAATGGCCAAAAAAAATCTGAAATAAAACAAAATGTTGTAAATTTAGAGCAATTCAGTTGCCACTGGAGGAGAGGAAAGATGAGTCTTCAGATGAAGAGTCTTCATTTGCCTTTGTCTTTCTCTCAATATTTTAAACTAGATAAACTCTTTTTTTAATTCGTTTATGTTGTGGTCATCTGACAACTGAAAAGGCTGTTTCTTTTGTATAATGAATGTATTTCTGTGGACCATAACTACATACCTCCAGTATTAATCCAGCAACATAACTAGACTAAGTTGTTGGAAGGCACTCACTGATCATCAGCACACATGTGAGCATTATGTTAAGGTGTTCCAAGGTGTTTCACTCCTGATTGAAGCATTACCTGCCTGTTGGCTCATGATCAGCCTAGTTAGTTCCTATGACCCCTTGGACATCATGACTCTCTCTTCACCTGTTCATTGGAGTATCCCCACTTTGCCATGGATCATAAACAGTGGACAATAGTGTTTAAAATGTGCAGGCATGAATTTAGCAAGCAATTTCTGCTGGTGCAACCACTTAGAAAATTCAAGCCACTAAAGAGGATGATTGATGTCGATCAGCTGACATAATCATGTCTTCACCTCACTTGCCCAAAGTTTAAAGTTCTAAGTAAATTTATTATCAGGGTACATACATGTCACCATGTACAACCCTGAGATTCTTCTTCTGCGATCATACTTAGCAAATCTATAAGACAATAACTGTGAACTGTAAACAAACTGTGCAAATGCAGATATAAATAAATAGCAATAAATAACGACCATGAAATAACTATATATCTGAATCATTAAATGAGTATAGCTTATCCCCTTTTGTACAAGAGCCTGATGATTGAGGGGTAATAACTGTTCTTGAACCTGTTGGTGAGCCCATCACCTACCTTTGGTGCCCCTCCTCCTTCCCTTTCTCCCACAGTTCATTCTCCTCCCCTATCAGATTCAATCTTTGTCAGCAATTACCTCTTACACATATCACCTCCTAGATTCTCACTTGATACCCCCCCCACCCTTCCCTCACCTGGCTTCACCTATCACTTGCCTCTTGAACTCCTTATCCTCTCTTCCCATCCAATTTCTCATTCTGACTTCCTCCTTCCTTTCCGGTCCTGATGAAGGGTCTCGGTCTGAAATGTCAACAGTTCATTCCTCTCCATAGATGCTACCTGGTCTGCTGAGTTCCTCCAGCATTTTGTGTGTTGATCTGGATTTCCAGTGTGTGGCACGTGGTTAGGGCATTGGACTAGCAATGTGAAGGTCGTGGGTTCAAGCCTCGGCTGGGTTTAGCATGAGCAAGGCACTTAACCACACAATGCTCCAGTCTACCCAGCTGAGAGTGGGTACTGGCAAAACTGCTGGGGGCTAACCTCGTGATAGACTGGTGTCCTATGTGGGGGGGATGTCTCGTACTCTCAGTCGCTTCACGCCACGGAAACTGGCATAAGCACCGGCCTGATGGGCCACAAGGCTTGTGACAGACTTTAATTAATTTAATAATCTGGATTTCCAGCATCTGCAGAATCTCTTGTGTTTATGATGTAATGATCAGCACGAATTTCAGATGAAACCTCTAATTGATTGACCAGCTCAGCTTATTTCCAGCAAAATTCAGTCTCTCTGTTAACAGAAGAGAAAGAGATTACAGGACAAGTAGAGTTAGCATTCATTTTAAGAATATAAAAGCAAGGGTATAATGTTGAGACTTTATAAAGTACTGGTGAGACCTCACTTAGAGTATTGTGAGTGGTTTTGGGCCCCTTATCTTAGAAAGGATGTGCTGAAACTGGAGAGGGTTCAAGGGAGGTTCACGAAAATGACTCCAGGATTGAATGGCTTGTCAATGAGGAGTGTTTGATGGCTCTGGCCCTGTATTCCCTAGAATTCGGAAGAATGAGGGGTGATCTAATTGAAATCTATCGAATGTTGATAGGCCTTGATAGAGTGGATGTGGAGATGATGTGTCCTATGCTGGGAGAGTCTAAGAATTGAGTAGCATCCATTTAGAACGGAGATGAGGAGGAATTTATTTATCCAGAGAGTGGAAAATCTGTAGAATTCATTGCCACAGGCAGCTGTGGAGGCCAATTGTTTATGTATACTTAAGTCAGAGATTGATAGCTTCTTGATTGGTGAAGGCATGAAGAGATACAGTGAGAAGGCAGTAGATTGGGGCTGACAGGAAAAGTGGATCAACCATTATGAAATGGCGGAGCAGACTTTTTGGGCCAAATAGTCTAATTCTGCTCCTATAACTTATGGAATTATGTTGACTAGTTATGATCATTGCCTGTCAACTTCGAATATTAATGCATTAACAACAACAATTGATACAGTCCAGTACATAACTCAGTGCTTCTCAAACTTTCGAAGAGCCAATGATATTTAGACACTGCTGTAATTTAGGGAAATGCTCTGACTATTTCGCACAGAGCAATGTCCCACAGATAGACCTCTGAGTTCACCGAGGTGTTTGTGATGTTAACACCAGGATTGTTCTGTTCTTTGAATCCTGCTCCTGAATTCTACTTGAGTCAGTAGATGGAGCCTCTGTTTAGTATCACATCTAAAGGCTTGCACTCACTAAACAACACTGAAGTGTTAGTCTCTGTTTAATAGGACTTGAATCTTTACCTCTTTTCAAGAAGTGTAAACACTTGCACTGAATCAAAAAGCTCTTGGCAGTCCAAAAGATTCAATAAATGCTAAATATAGATGTTTCAATGGCAATCATAGTGTACCATAACAATCTCTGAAGCACTGTCTCTTTAATAAAAAATCTTCTGAAATTATAATAATGACGAGATAACATTGCTGAAGTAATGATACCTGAAATAAAGCAGTATCGGTGTGAGTGGCTTTTTATAGACTTGGAAAGATAGTTGTGGGGAAAGATGATGTCATTTGGGCCTTAGAAGACCTTTTGGGAAATCTGCAAGTGTTGATCTGAGTGAAGCTCGCAATGCTGAGCTATCTGCAGGGTAGCCACGGATAGTAGCATTACACCTGCTACCTTTAACTCCCAGGTGGAATTATTGGATGGTGGTAATCACTGCTTCTAGCAGAGATTTACATCTTTTATTTATATAATTCTATTACTAGAGTATGGAAAAAATATGAGAAAAAATTATCTTATTTGTATCAAATTTTTTTCTGGAGTAACTTTGAGCCAAGCTGAATGTTTTTGCTTAATGTTTTAAATCATATTTTTTACTTTGGAAATTACTTCGCTATTAACATCTTTGAGAAAATAATTTTCCTCAGGGGCTCCTTGCTTAGATGGTTGAACAGGCAGAAGATGACTTATTGCAAAGGATTGATAGACCAAATGTGCTCTTTCTATGCCAAAATCATTTCTCGATTTGTATCATATTCTGTTATGGTGAGCGCTGGCAATGGCTGAACCCAAGTGTGGAGCCATGCAGACTCTGTCACGATGAGCGCTGGCAACAACATCAACCCAGGTGCGAAGGAATGGCAGATGCCCATCTAAGGAAGGAAACAAGAGGCTATACATAAAAGTACCAAAGGAGCATTCATGGCATGACCGAGAGATACCACAAGACAAATCATTCTCCACACAAACACTCTGCAATCAGTGCTTAAAGGGGGTCTCCATTAAATACTCACAGAAGGCAGAAAACCCATGCCAGTCACAAATAACTTGACAAGATTAAACATAAAGCACAAAGGCTCACAACTCTCTTTAAGACAACAATTGGTAAATACAGGTGCTCGAGAAGCCTAGAAGCCCAATGCTCTGTGGCATGCCGCAGGGCTTATGACTGTATTCAATTGTAATATTTTGCTGTGGTTGTGGAAATAAGGGTACGAATGAATGGTGAAATCAAAGGCTGCATCATTTCTGTATGTGCATGAAACCAGCATCTGGCTGGGAGCTAATTTCAAATGCAGCACAGGACTGTCATCACTTTGCTTCAATGTTTTTTAGTCTATTCATTTTACCTTGGCTCATTGGGCAAGTATGGCAATATCACACTGTACAGATAGAAAGAATAATGTATCTTGGCACAGAGATCCCATTGGTTTTACCTGTCTCTCCCTCCCCCCACCCCACCCCTTACCTTCTACTCCACAGGAAACTAACTTGTCTTTTCTTGTTCTGACATGGAGTCTCAGATCTGAACCTTTAACTATTTTTCATCCCACAAACGCTGTCTTGACCTGTCTCGAGCATCTTCTCAGAATCAGAATCTGGTTTAATATCTACAGCATATGTTGTGAAATTTGTTAATTTTGCAGCAACAGTACAATGTATTATCTGATAAATATGGAAAAAAACTGAATTACAGTAAGTATATATATGTATATTTTAAATAGTTAAAAATAACTCGTGCAAAACCTGAAATAAAAGTGGTGAGGTAGTGTTCATGGGGGTTCAATGTCTATTTAGAAATTGGAAGACAGAGGGGAAGAAGTTGTTCCTGAATCACTGAGAGTATGCCTTCAGACTTCTGTACCTCTTTCCTGATGGTAACAATGAGAAGAGGGCATGTCCTAGGGGATGGGGGTCCTTAGTAATGGACGCCGCCTTTCTGAGGCACTGCCCTTGAAGATGTGGTGGATACTGTGGAGGATTGTCCCATGATGGAGCTGACTAATTTTACAACTTTTTGCAACTTATTTCGCTCCCATGCAGTAGCCCCCCACCACATACCAGATGGTGATGTAACTAGTCATGATGCTCTTCATGGTACATCTGTAGAAGTTTTCGAGTGTTTTAGGTATCAAACCACATCTCCTCAAATTGCTAATGAAATTTAGCCGCCATCTTGCCTTCTTTATAGCTGCATCGATATGTTACGACCAAGCTCGAACAGTTTTCGTTTCAGACTATCTTTGATTGTATGTGAGGTTTTTAAAAAAATTTTCACCCTAAATAGAGGCATCTCTGCACATCATTTCTCACAGTGCAGCGATCTCTTCCACCGTCTTTCCCCCTTCTTTGTAATCTTCACAGAGCTCATTTGATTCTTAACACTGATCTTAATTCAATCCTGACCTTTAAATTAAGTCAAAAGAGAGGAACTTCACTCCAAGAGTGGAGTGAATGCAATCCTTGCTTATTAGATCACATAAGTAATGCACAGAGTTTGCTTCAAGTAGCACAATCAATGAAACATTATGGCTGCCACTCATAAATTTTAATTGCATTTTGTTACAGCCAGTTGTTCTCACTGGGATTATTAAACCAGGTGGGTGGGAAAGGTAAAGGTAAGATATGACAAGCTGTTAAACAAGTGCTGAAAGTTACAACAACGTCTGTGACTTCAGTAAGGAACTTCAGTGAGGAGCCTGAAGGCACACACTCAGTGATTCAGGAACAGCTTCCTCCCTGCCATCTGATTTCTAAACGGACATTGAACCCATGAACACGACCTTCATGGGTTTTTAAAATTTCTTTTTTGCACTACTCATTTTAACTTAACTATTCAATAGACACACATATATATTTAATGTAATTCAGTTCTTTTCTCTATATTTGTTTATCATGCACAGTTGCCATAAAGTTAACAGACATCACAGCATATGCCAGTGATGTTAAACCTGATTCTGATTGTTCAGTGTAGTGTAGAATGGAATAGTATGTTTGCACAGTTTCGAGAGAAGTAGGGCATTTTTGTATAACAATGAGTGGATTTTAAAATGTAACGGTACTGAAAAAACCATGTTATCATTTCCACACAAATAACTTCTTGCACCTACTATTAAATCTGACCAGATCCTGCGGGTTCATTAATGCTGATTTTCTAGTTTCAATCAAAATTTCACTTTAACTCTAATCTTGGCAATTGTCAATGGAAAAAATAAGTTCAGAAACTCAGCAGGGATATCCTAAATACATTACGGATTGTTTGATTAATGTGTGCTCTTTCTTCTCAAGGTATTATCTCCTTGTTTGAATCTCCCATAATCATGAATGATAGAAAATCTTCTTAAAGATAAGAATAGTAGTTTCTTATTCTACCAGCAGAATGATGCCACTGATTGATAGTCTTGTCATGAAAGTGTCTGGAATGTTTGCCTTAAGTATCTAAAGCCTTTGTGCCAATTTCTGAGTGTTTAAATTTAGGGCTGTGAAATATTATGCTGAAGAGATTGAATTTCTTCTAAAATCAGCCAAAATCTAACTTTTGTTTGCCAATGTAAATCAGCTGCATTATCTGTTGTACTTCAGATGCATAGCAGACTCATTACAAATTTTTCTTCACCCCATGGGGGAGTGCATTCCTTTATCTATTGGCTCTTACATTCCACCCATACCGCCTGCCATCTGTGTTGTAGGAGCTATTCCATTGTTCCATTAAAAATAACATCGCATGTGAGCAATGCTCCCAAGTTAAATAAATGGAGCAGAACCCATTGTTGTATTTCTGTAAACTTGAATGGTTATTCCGGGCTGCACTGTTGGACCTCGGAATTGCCTGCCTGCAGTCTTCAAGAATAACTGGTGTTTGACTCGATGTAATCTATCCAATTCCCCCCATGCTGGAACTGGTTTTGAAATTTAAACATATAAATTACATTTTGACACTTTTCCAAGCATGGTTGTTTTGATAAATTTGCGAATTCTGCCATCATAATCCCTTAGGTTCGTTCAAGTTTTGAATTCTGTGGAATAATTAGGTCTCAACTGTGGAGAGTGCTCAGTCATTGAATAAATTCAAGGCTAAGTTTGGTGGATTTTTGGATTTCATGTTAGGGGAGGAAATGAATCTGAGGGCCAGGTTCAGTCATAAATGGCAAAGCTAAAGGCTTAGTCGTGCTTCTATTGTATATGCTCATAAATGTTGTAGTAAACATCTAATTAACTTAAAATATGTCAGTTCAAACTCTGTCATTAATAAATGCTATTTTAAATTATTAAATAAAAACTTTGTATTATAACTTAATTGTGCTGTGTACATACATCTATTGATGCTTCTGGACAAATCTTCAGTGATGTTCCTGGAATCATTGGGTGTTTTGGGTCTTTCAACATCATACAACAACCTCCAGGTGACCCAGCCGGGGCTGATGAGACCCCAGCTTGTGTCCAGATGGCTAGCTACTTATGACTCCATGGCTCCCTTCTTTCGAGCCACAGCCGTCTTGAGGAACACTCTGCCGCAACGGTTGTACTGCGGATGGCTTCTCTTTCTTTCTCTCTCTCTCTCTCTCTCTCTTTCTCTCTCCTCCCCCCCCCCCCAAAAATGCTGAAGGCTCTAACTAAGGAACAGGCTGCGAATCCCCTACAACCAACCTCCACTGGGAGACACCTCATTCTCCATCCAGCCTGCTGACAGTTGCTGACCAGTCCTGCGTACTTGGAGAGCTTCCTTTCAACGGCCTCTTCCAAGCTATCTTCCCATGGGACTGTCAGCTCCAGCAGCACCACTTGCTTAGTAGACTCAGATACTAGGACAATGTCTGGTCACAGGGTGGTGGCTGCGATATGGTTGGGGAACGTCAGCAGCCGTTCGAGGTCCATCAACAGCTGCCAGTCCTTTGCAGAGGTCAGAATGCCTGCAGATGTTCTTTTGGCAGGTATTGGCTGCTCCCCAGCTCTGACAAAGGCAACGGTCTGCTTGGAGGGTCGGGTCTGCTTCGCCCACTCAACTCCTGCGCTGACGGCTTCAGCGATGGTCTTCAGGACCTGATCATGCCTCCAACTGTACCGTCCCTCACCAAGTGCCCTTGCACAGCCACTGAGGATGTGCTCCAGAGTTCCTCACTTGGAGCACAGTGGGCACGCAGATGACTCTGCCTTGCCCCATGTGTGCAGGTTTGATGGGCCTGGAAGCACATTGTAGACTGCCTGGATGAGAAATTGGATGTGGTGTGGTTCAGCTTTCCAAAGATCAGCCCAGGTCACTTTCCTCTCAACCGCATTCTCCCATCTTGTCCAAGCTCCCTGTTGCTTCATTCCCACCGCCTTGCAGGCTCTCATCTCCTCCACTACTGCTCTCACCTCCTCCTGAACTAGACGACGCCTTTCCTTCCCTCTGGTGTCCATTTGGGGAGTTGGAAAGAATCCTAGCCCAGCTCGGCCAGAAATGTCCCAAAGCTACTTCACGTAAGTGTTCTGGACAAAACCCAGCAGATAAACATATAAGCAGGTGCCCCAAACTGCTCAATCCAGTCTACTAAGGCAGAAAGATCTTTAGTTGGATTGTTTATGAAGCACAGAAGTGTGAATTGGATTCATAGACTCACAGAGAAGCAGATCTGCATATTGTCTAATCCAGTAAAAATCACTGCACGTCCAACTTAAGGATAGTGACTTTGTATTCATGGGCATAAAAGAATCCATGGCATGATAAAATGATAAATTGGTTGCTTGCATTGAAGGTACTGCATGTATCAGTTCTCAATTATTTTCCCTTTTACACTGTGACTTCAACAGGACTGAATGCACAAGAGACCTGGAGCCAATATTCATGCATACATGTAGTGAACAAAGAAATGAAAACAAAGAAAAGAAATGAAATTCCTATGTGTATCAGCCAGCTACGAATGGAATGGCACATTGAGGGCACACAGGAAATGACAGCAGTCCAATTCTCATTACTTCTCTCTGAAGGTACAAGTTATCCAATTATTCTGAAGATAACCAGTTATTCTGTCCTCAGCAAGGGCCTTACCTTGGTCCCATTTGCACACACCTCAGTGGGTTCCGTGTCCACCATGATGCCAAGATCTCCTGCCATGGCCTAAGTCTCAGACCCTACTTCTTTGGCAAGAATTTTCCACCCTAAACCGATGACCCTTTCACCTGTCTTCTGCGCTCCTCCTCTTCTTAGACCCCCCAGTCTGGTTCTCAGACTACTCTGGATCTTTTCATCTCAAGCTGCCGTTGAGACATAAACTGACTCGACTTCAGTACTCCTCTTTCCTCCTTGAACCTTACCTCCTCTGAATGCATTGCCCTCCACTCTCTCCACACCATCAAACCCACAGACAAACGGGGTGCTGTTGTACTGTGGCACAATGACCTCTACCTCATTGAGGCCAGGCAGCATCTCTCAGACATATCCCTTGAAAATAACCCCAGTCTAGACATTCTGCCACAGACTCCCAGACTATCATTAAACTCATCAAATCTGAAGGTCTCCCATCCACTGCCATCAACCTCATAAGACCATAAGACATAGGAGCAGAATTAGGCCATTCAGACCATTGAGTCTGCTCCACCATTCCATCATGGCTGATCCCGAATCCCACCTAATTCCATACACTTGCCTACTTGTCATATCCTTTAATGCCCTGACCAATCAGGAAACTATCAACTTCTACTTTAAATATACCCACGAACTTGGCCTCCACCGCAGTCTGTGGCAGAGCATTCCACAGATTTAATACTCTCTGGCTAAAAACAAAATACCCTCCTTAACTCTGTTCTAAAATGTTGACTCAATTTTGAGACTGTGCCCTTTAGTTCTGGGTACCCCCACCATAGGAAATGTCCTCTCCATATCCACCTTATCTAGTCCTTTCAACATTCGGTAAGTTTCAATGAGATCCACCTGCATTCCTCTGAATTCCCATGTGTACAGCCCCAAAGTTCCAAATGCACTGCATATGTTAACCCCTTCACTCCCGCAATCATCCTCATGAATCTCCTCTGGACTTTCTCCAATGATCACACATCCTTTCTGAGATATGGGGCCCAAAACTGTTGACAATACTCCAATTGTGGCCTAACTAGTGTCTTATAAAGCCTCAGCATTAGCTCCTTGCTTTCGTATTTTATTCCCCTTGAAATAAATGCTAACATTGCATTTGCCTTCTTTACCACAAACTCATCCTGTAAACCAACCTTCTGGGAGTCTTGCACGAGGTCTGCACTTCTAAAGTTTGAACCTTCTCCCCATTTAGATAATAGTCTGCATTATTGTTCCTTTCACCAAAATACTTTATTATACGTTTCCCAACACTGTATTCAATCTGCCACTTCTTTTGCCCACTCTTTCAATTTGTCTAAGTTCTACAGCAATTGCATTGCTTCCTCAGCACTACCTACCACTCCACTTATCTTCATATCGTCTGCAAACTTTGCCATCAATTCCATTATCTCAATCATTGACAAACAATGTGAAAAGTAGCAATGTGAAAAGTAACCCTGATGAACACCACTAGACACTAGCAGCCAATCAGAAAAAAGCCCCTTTTATTCTCACTCACTGCCTCCTGTCTGTCAGGCATTCCTCCATCCATGTCAGTATCTT
Organism: Mobula birostris; assembly: GCF_030028105.1. Classification (NCBI taxonomy): domain Eukaryota; kingdom Metazoa; phylum Chordata; class Chondrichthyes; order Myliobatiformes; family Myliobatidae; genus Mobula; species Mobula birostris. Next base: position 30,590,934 of record NC_092391.1, on the reverse strand, counting down.
TCCTGTAACACCATAGGATTTTATCTTGTTAAGCAGCCTCATGTGTTGCACCTTATCCAATGCCTTCTGAAAATCCAAGCAAATGATATCCACTACCTCTCCTTTGTCTACCCTGCTTGTTACTTCCTTGAAGAACTGTAACAGATTTATTAGGTAAGATTTCCCTTCACAGAAACCATGCTGACTTCGATTTATTTTATCATTAGTCTCCAAGTACCCCAAAACATTATCCTTAATAATAGAGTCCAACACTTTCCTAAGCACTGAGGTTAGGCTTCATAAAGAGTGGAGTGACATTTACAAGTTTCCAATCCTCTGAATCTATGCCAGAATCAAGCGACTCTTGAAAGATCATGACCGATGTATCTGTTACTTCCTCAGCAACCTCTCTCAGGATGCTGGGATGTAGTCTATCTGGTCCAGGTGACTTACCCACCTTAAGACCTCTGAGTCTGCCTGGCACTTTTTCCTTTGTAATAGCAATGGCACATAGTTCTCTTACACCAAATTGCTTGTTTCTACCTCCTTCCCTAGATCCTAAACCTGACCGTTCAGGAAGGCGCATTGTCTCTGCCCATTCTAGCCTTGACTCCATTCTATCCCCCTTGGTTCCGTCCCCTCCCATCTACATCTGTGACTCTTCACATGCTCTCAATCTCCTTAACAACTTTCAATTCCTTGGCCCTGACCACGTCATTTTCACCATGGATGCCCAGCCACTATACACTTCTATTCCTCAGCAAGAAGGCCTTAATGCTCTCCATTTCTTTCTCAACAAAAGACCTAACCTGTTCTAGTCTACCACCACCCTCCTCCATCTGGCAGAACTGATCCTCGACCTCAACAATTTCTCCTTCAGCTCCTCCCACTTTGTTCAAACTCAAGTCTTCGCCATGGGCACCCACATGGGCCCCAGATATGCCTGCCTTTTCATTGGCTGTGTGGAACAGTCCATGTTCCAAACCTTTCCTGGTAATGCTCCCCAGCTCTTTATGTGTGACATGGACAACTGCTTTGGTGCTGCTTCATTCATCCAGGCTGAGCTTGTCAATTTCATCAACTTTGCCTCTATCTTCCAACCTGTCATTAAAGTCAAGTGAAGTTTATTGTCATTTAGCTACATTCCGAATGTTAAGAGGCCTGAACAGATTAGATACGGCAAAGTTATTTCCCATGGTAGGGAAGTCTAGGAGAAGAGGGCACAACTTCAGGATTGAAGGACGTCCATTTAAAACAGAGATGCGGAAAAATTACTTCAGTCAGAGGGTGGTAAATCTGTGGCATTTGTTGCCACGAGTAGCTGTGGAGGCCAAGTCATTGGGTGCATTTAAGACGGAGATAGGTTGGTTCTTGATTAGCCAGGGCATCAAAGGGTTTGGGGAGAAGGCAGGGGAGTGTTAATGACTGGAAGAATTGGATCAGCCATGATTAATGGTGGAGCAGACTGGATGGGCCAAATGGCCTACTTCTGCTTTATCTTCTGGTCTTATAACGTATATAACCATATAATGTATATAGAAGTAAAATGATGTTTCTTCGAACCAGGGTGTAAAGCACATAACACACATAACACGTGATACCTTATGAAGGTAAGGATAAAATCTACAGATGAATCACACATAAATAACAAATTGAAATGCATTAATATCAAATATTGTAAGGTATGGAACAGATTAATCAGTGACACTTTGGATGTAATGTGACCAGTTCAGAAACCTAATAGCCTGGGGAAAGAAACTATTTCTGATCCTGACCGTTTTTGTTTTTATGCATCGTAGTCTCCTTCCTGATGGTAGAAAGTCAAAGAGGATGCTGGATGGACGGATGGGATCCTTAATAATTTTAAGGTCACTGCATATGTAGCGCTCCTGATAAATGTCCCCAGTGGATGGTAGGAAGACCCCTATGATCCTCTCAGCTGTTCTCACAGTCATTTGTAGGGACTTCCATACCAGATGGAGATGCAACTTGTCAGGATGCTCTCAACGGTGCTCCTGTAATATGCTGTTAAGATGTGGGTCGGGAGCTTTGCTTGCTTCAGTCTTATTAGGAAGTGGAGGCACTACTGTGCCTTCTTGTTCAGGGAAGTGATATTAAGGGACCAGGTGAAGTCATCTGTGATGTGAACTCCCAGGAACTTGATGCATTTAGCTCTCTCTATAGAGAAGGCAAGTCTTTGCAGAGGGAAGTGGTTTACCTACACTTTCCTGAAGCCAACAATGATTTCCTTTGTCTTCTCCATGTTCAGGCTTAGGTTGTTCTCCTCACATCAATCCACCAGCCTCTTCACTTCCCTTCTATACTCCATGTCATCATTGTTATTGATAAGGCTAATCACAGTTGTGTCAAACTCACTTGGTCCATTTCTAATACTCCTCTCCCTTTTCTTAATCTCTTTGTCTCCATCTCTGGAGACAACTCATCTGCTGACACAAACAAGAGAAAATTTGCAGATGCTGGAAATCTAAGTAATATACCCAAAATGCTGGAGGAACTCAGCAGACCAGACAGCATGTATGGAAACAAGTAAACAGTCAATGTTACGGGCCAAAACATTGACTGTTTACTCCTTTCCATAGATGCTGCCGGGCCTGCTGAGTTCCTCCAGCATTTTGTGTGTATTACTTGTCCACTGACATCTTTATAAACCTACCGATTCCCATAGCTATCTTGACTATACATTTTCCATCTTGTCTCCTATAAAGATGCTGGTCCCTATACTTAGTTCCTTCATCTCCGCTGCATCTGTTCCCAAGATGATGTTTTCATTTTCAGGACATCAGGAATGGCCTCCTTCTTCAAAGAACTGCTCACCCACATCTCCTCCATTCCCAGACATCCGTGCTCACCACCTCTTCCACCAACTTAACAGGGATGGAGTTCTTCTTGTTCTCACCTAGCACTCCATGAGCCTTCATGTCCAAGACATCATTCTCTGCAACTTCCAGCATCTTCACTGGGATCATACCACCAAGCACATCTTTAGTTCTTCCCACAGGGATCACATCCTCCTTGATTCCCTTGTCCATTCACCCCTCCCTACTAATTTCCCTCCTGGTAGATAACTCTGCAGGCAGCAGATATGCTATGCCTTCCCTTTTATCTCTTCCTTCACCTCCTTTCAGGGCCCTAAACAATCCTTTCAGATGAGGCAACACTTCACCCGTGAACCTGTTGGGGTCATCTGTTCTATTGGGTGCTACATTGGTGAGGCCCAATGTAACTTGGGGGACTGCTTAATCGTGCACTACCTCTACATCTGCCAAAGCAGAATTTCCCAGTGGCCCACCATTCTATTTCCTATCGCCACTCCCATTCCAACATGTCGGTCCATGGCCTCATCATCTGCCGTGATGAGGGAACCCTCAGTTTGGAGGAGCAACACCTCATATTCCATCTAGGTAGCCTCTATCTTGATGGCATGAACATCAATTTCTCCTTCTGGTATTTTTATTTTTTACTTTTCCACTTGCCCATCACTTTTCTGTTTCCCATTCTGGCCTCATATCTCTTCTCCTCACCTGCCTATCGCATCCTGCTGGTGCTCCTCCTTCTTCCCTTCTTCTTTGGTCCACTCTTCTCTCCTATTGGATTCCTTCTTCTCCAGCCCTTTACCTATCCCAGCCGCCTGACTTCACTGTCACCTTCCAGTTTCTCCTCTTTCACCTTCCCCCTCCTTTTTATTCTGGCATCTTTCGCCTTTTTTCCAATCCCGATGAAGGGTCTCAGCCCAAAGTGTCGACATCTATTTTCATAGATGCTGTCTGACCTGCCGAGTTCCTCCAGCTTCTGAAGAATCTCTTGTGTTTATAATTTGTCCAGCATCTGGTTGAATGCAATTGTTTTTTTTTGGGTTGATCTTCCCTGCTTCCCTGCTTCCCATCTTCTATTTTTGTTCACTTATTTTTTTTTTCAACCAGGAATTTATTAAATATTATCTATAAGCATTGCAAATGAAGGCAAGGTTTCAGTTTGAATTTGCCACCTCCTTGAGAAGAACTAGGAAGTTAATATTTGGTGAAAGGTATAAATCCTAGCTGTATCAGATCTAACATAAAATCTCATTTTCAAAAACTGATATTTTACTTTTGAGTTACAATCATGGTAAATGTATGAATCCCTGAGACTCTAAGTATTTACTCATAATTACTCAAAGTTTTGTATGTCTATGTAATTAGTTATAAATTACATGTACACAATTCTGTGAGGAATAAAAACTGTACAAACCAATATGTCAGGTTAATATTGGCCGATCAGAACTATTGCAGTTGCTACGAAGTCTGATGTCCCAGCAAATATTTAAATTATCACTGTGAATATGAATAAAAACAAGATAAATGTTTCTCTTAATTGCAAACAGGTCTGTGCTGTTTCATTGAAGAATATAAGTGGGCAAAGTAATTTAAAAGGAACAACATTAAGTTTAAATTGAATTGAAATTTGAACTTGATTTCAAATGCTCACGTGTTTTTGTTTAGCTAAGTCTCTGTGGAGGTAAACATTAAAAAAATATTTAAACATGGTTTCTGGCTGAGGCTTTGGGTTTTGCTAATCAACTCAGCTTCTCCTGAGCTGCGCAAATGTCATTCACTGCATGTTGTGTTTGTAATCTTAGAGTCAGTGTCCGGAAAACCTGTATAGGTCCTTGCAGGGTTCACACATAATTAGTGAGCACAGCAAAAGAAGTAATACCGCAGAATTCCAAAAGCTTTAATGGACGTTTTGAGCCATGCACTTTCATTTTAATAACAATTTTTTGTATTGAAAAATGATATTAATGTTATTGAGGAAAAAATAATCTGAAAGATTTCCTCTTATTTTCATTGAGGTAAGGGTTCATTTGTGCCCCCTGAGCACATAACCTTTCAGCTGTTTTTTACCTACCACAGTGTACCTTTGGGTCCGTAAGATGGTTGCCAGCAAAGGAAGGGGAATATTATCTTTTATTTTCATCGGCAGTCAAAATACAAGTATCTGTTGTTTAAGAGTACTGCCGAAGACAATATTCCTATTGTTGCAGGTGACAATTATATGGTATTGTTGGAGTCGGGAAGTCAACAGGCCATTGAAAGCAGAGCTCATCACATCATTCTTTGTTGCCATTGCTCTCAGGGAACTCAGTAAAATGAAAGGCTGAATACAACTTCAGTTTAGCCAACTTGTTCTCGGATAAACATAATTCTGTGAAAACACCGATGATTCCTCCCAAAAGCCAATAGGCAATAAAGGAGTATTTGTAGAAACGGGCCTTCCTTTTTGATATTTGAGTGCAAAAGCTGCAATGTTGAAATGTTTGTTTCATGTGGTTACTGGATCTAGTTCAGTGTTAACTGGCTGTGAATAAATTGTGTGTATATTAATGACAATGACCTTATTGAGAGGGAACCCAGTTCCCTGTGCAGAATTTGCAAACATTTTCATTTAAAACAGTGTTGTGTTAATAATATTATACCCTTGATGTCACTAAGATGAAACCTTGTGCCTCCTCCATGCATGCAGTGCACTTTCAGAAGCTGAAAATGAGTAAGTAAACATCAAGGTATAGCATGGCTAAGGGTATCATGAAGGTGAGAAGAAACGTTCTATTAATAACCTTTCAAAAATGGCATGCAAAGGACAAAATATGCACTGAAGTGGCAAATCTTAATATGGAGTCTGCTATAAAGCTAAATCATTTTGGTTGGTAAGGTTGTGGGCTACATGATCCAATGACCTCTCAGTATTTTGTCAGTACTTGCTAGCATTCCTTATTGGAAGTCAGGCAAATGACTGAAGGCATGACTCCCACAGGCAGATCTGCTGTGATGCTGAGATCACAGTGAATTCAATGGTTTAATGTGATCTCCCAGATCCTCCATCAGAAGGTGCCTCAGTGCTAGAACCTAAGGGAAGCCCACACAGTCGCAGTCAATCTCTACAACTCAGCACTTGAGGCCAGAGTTGAACCTGGGTCACTGGAGCTGCTCAACTAGCTGTATCTTGGTGCTACATGCTTGAAGAAACAGCACACAATGTGGCTAGTGAATCTGGGTAACCTATTGGTGTTTAAAGCAATTGTTGGATATTTACATCACTTGTTGCTAATTTATTAGACTTTTGCAAAGTAACAATGTGAATATCAATATTTTGGTTCTTCCAGGTGTAAGTCAATTAATTTACAAGAGAGTGTGAGAGAAAGAGAGTGAGAGAGAGAAAGAGAAAAATGAAATCTTTCTGCTTGGAGAAAATATCTTGTTTTCCTCATTTCCAAAGCTACAATTTCAGATCGGCAAGTGATTGACTAGATTAGGTTCTAAGTCAGCATTTCAACAACTTAGAAACCACAATTAGTATTTTGTTTTCACTTCAAAATGATTTTTCTGTCTCTGTTAAATCAATGATAATTCTCAGTCAATGCACAGGTAAGTTAGTGAATGGTGCTGATGGTATAGTGGCAAGGTTACCTGACAGAGGTTTAGATCATTGGTCTACATTTCATCATGGTAGTCTCTGGGTAACATTTACGTCACTCACTTTGCCAACATTATTGTGTTTTCTTATTTGCCTCACAGTGAGTGGGTGTAATGGCTCTCTCAGGCCTTAAGAGTCAAATGCATCGTTAGAGGTCTGGGGTCACTTATGGGCTTGAACAATGAAGGATGGAGCCTTTCGTTCTCTGAGGCTAACGGGATAGCTTTTACAATAATTTAGTTATCTCATTGATGCTCTTAGTATACTAGGTTTAAAAAAAATCCATGTTTATCTAATTAAAGGAAGTCGCATCAAAACATACAGTAAATGTGTCATATGCAATGATCAACATAATCCGAATATGTGCTTTGGCAGACTGCACGTGTTGCCATTTTTATGGCACTGACATCATGTGACCCCAGTCATTATCAATCCTCTTCAGAGATTGTCTGTCTGGCATCAGTGGTTGCATAACCAGGACTTGTGATCTGCACCAGCTGCTCATACGACCATCCACCACCTGCTCCCAAGGTTTCATGTCACCCTGATCAGGGGCTAAGTAGGTGCTACACCTTGCCCAAGGCTAGCAGAGAGAAGGAGTGCCTTATACCCCCTTTGCAGAGATGCATCTCCACCCCACCACCCAACTCTATATGATATCCACCTTTACTTTGAGCTGAGGTGATATTTGGAGTATATGAAGTGTACTAAAGCTGAGAATCAGTTGAGTAGAATTAAAATTGCATTGATATTTATTGACCTCAGTGAAAATAATAGTTTGAATCTGAGCCTGAAACCTGACTGTATTCAAGCCAAGCCTCCATGGTTGTTTATACTTTCATGCAAAGGGAACTCTGAGCCTGGCCAACTTTCTCTCCTCTCAAAATATCTGGGGAAGAACAGCAGTTGGAATTAAAATGGAGCTTTGAGAAAATATTACTTGCATCTAGCAAATCCCTCTGCCCATCAACACTGGTAAGGGTCTTTCCCTTAACACAGTATCAGCTCTTTACATTTGGCCTAGTAAGGTGCAGCACTTCACATTTGGCCGGGTTAAACCCTTCTGTTATTTCTCCACCCATATCTGCAACTGATCTATATCCTACTGTACTCTTTGCCAGTCTTCCACCACACCACCAATCTTTGTATAAACTGCCAAGTTATTAACCCACCCATCTATATTTTCATTCAGGTCATTTATATACATCACAAACAGCTGAGAACTCAGTACAGTTCCCTGCAGAATCTCTTTAAGAAAGGAGGGAGGCAGAAGAAAGGAAACTTTAGGCCAGTTAACCTGACTTCAGTGGTTGGGAAGATGTTGGTATCCATTATTAAGGATGTGTTTTTAAAGTACTTGGAGACTCATGACGTAATAGACCAAAGTCAGCATGGTTTCCTTAAGGGGAATTCTTGCCTGACAAATCTGTTGGAATTATTTGAGGAAATAACAGGTAGGTCAAACAAGTGTCAGTGAACGTTGCTTACTTGGATTTTCAGAAGGGCTTTGACAAGGTAGTACTCATGAGGCTGCTTAACAAGAGCTCAAGGTATAACAGGAAAAATGCTAGCATGGATGGAAGATTGACTGACTGACAGGAAGCTAAGAGTGGGAATAAAGATGACCTTTTCTGGTTAGCTGCCAATGACTGGTGGTGTTCCTCAGGGTTCAGTATTGGGACTGCTTCTTTTCATGTTATATGTCAATGATTTGGATAATGGCATTAATGGCTTTGAGGCCACGTTTGTAGATGATACAAAGATAGGTGGAGGGGTAGGTACTGTTGAGAAAGCAGGGAGTGTGCAGAGGAACTTGGGCGGACTGGGAGAATGGGCAAAGAAGTGGCAGATGCAATATAATGTAGGGAAGTGTATGGTCATTCACTTTGATGGAAGGAATGAAGGAATAGAATATTTTCTATTTTCTAAATGGGGAGAAAATTCTAAAACCAAAGGTCCGAAGGGACTTGGGTGTCCTTGTGCAGGATTCCCTAAAGGTTAATTTGCAGGTTGAGCCAGTGGTAGGAAGGTAAATGCAATTTTAGAATTCATTTTGAGGGGACTCAAGGATGTAATGTTGAGGATTTATAAGGCACTGGGGACACCTCACTTGGAGTATTATGTACACTTTTGAGCCCCTTGTCTTAGAAAGGATTTACATTGCGGAGAGTTCAAAGGAGGTTCAAGCAAATGATTCCGAGATGGCAAGGTTTACCATATGAGGAGCATTTGATGGCTCTGGGCCTCTACTCGCTGAAATTCAGAGGAATGAGAGGAGGATCTCATTGAAACCTATCGCATGTTGAACGCCCTAGATAGAGTGGATGTGGAGAGGATGTTTCCAGTAATGGGAGAGTCTAAGACCAGAGACACAGCCTTAGAATAGAGGATTGTCCATTTAGATTGGAGATTAGGAGGAATTTCTTTAACCAGAGAGTGGCGAATCTATGGAATTTGTTGCCACAGGCCGCTTGGAGGCCAAGTTGTTAGGTATATTTAACACAGAAGTTGATAGATTCTTGATTAGTCAGGGCATGAAGGGATAGGGGGTGAAGGCGGGAGATTGGGGCTGAGAAGGAAAATGAATCAGCCATGGTGAAATGGCAGAGCAGACTCGATAGGCCAAATGGCCTAATTCTGCTCCATTATCTTGTGGTCTTATGGCCTGCCAACACTGATTTTATTTCTAAAGATTTACAGGCAGCAAGAGAAAGCATACCTGCTCTTACCTGTGCTTTCGCTCTGAAATCTTTGAGTCTTGAGCTCACCTTGGTCACTTATTCAGCCTCTTCTGCCAAGCTTGTTATACCTTTGGCTCTAATTTCTCAAGCCGAAGTTCTACAATCAAAATAAATTATTCCAAATGACTGAGAAGCACCCTTAGCCTCTGCTTGTTCACACTGAAGCCTGTTGAGCTAAAGCAGCCCACTCCCACGTTGGCTGCTCTGCGTGCACCTCACTTCTTCTTATTGGCTCAGATAAAACCCACTCCCAATGGACTTGCTGCATTTAAATGGTTCCTTCTCTGCTATGATCTCATCTTTCACTCATTACTTCAAAGTATGACCAAGAGGTTTAAGTTCGTAGCTCCTTGGAAGTGACTACACAGCTTGATAGGGTGGTTAAGAAGGCAAAAGGCATGACTGCCTTTATTCAAAAGTCAGGAAATTATGTTGCAGTTTTATAATACTATTATTAGTCCACATACAGAGTATTGCATACAGTTCCGGTCACCCCATTACAGGAAGGACATCGAGGTTTTGGAGAGGGTGCACCAGGATGCTGTCTGGATTAGAAGGCATGTGCTATACTGAGAAGTTGGTCAAAGTTGGGTTGTTTTCTCTGGAGTGACAGAGTCTGAGGGGAGATCTGATAGATGTTCATAAGAACATGAGAGGCACTGGTGGAGTAGACAGACGATATCTTTTTCCAAGGTCTGAAATGTCTAATACCAGAGGGTATACACTTAAGGTGATGGGAGTAATTTCAAAGGAGATGTAATAGGCAAGTTTTTTACACAGAGAGTGGCGGGTGCCATGAATGCACTGTCTGGGGTGTTGCAGAGGCAGATATATTAGAGACATTTAAAAGGTGTTTCGATAGGCACAAGAATGTGAGGAAAATGGATGGATATAGACATTAGTTTAATTGGACATCTGATTGCTAATTTAAATGATTCAGCACAACATTGTGGGCCAAAGGATCTGTGTCTGTGCTGCACTAAGTTCTAAAAAATGACATAAGAAATTATTAAACCTTGTTAAAGCAAGCTTAGAATTTAGTTAACAAGATTACTTGAAGCGAAGGATGTCAGAAAGCTAAAAAAAATGTTATCACTCTTATCTATACATAAGAATATTTCAGAGTTGCTCAATGGGTAGAAGTACATCCCAACTATCCAATCCTACTTTCAATTCTCCACCAAATTATTGGTGCAATAGTAATGAATGCTAAGCTTCAAATTTTTGGGTAATATTACATGCACAAGGATTTTTTGTGTCATTTGCCAAAGGGACATGGATCATGGACTGGTGGGAATATGGCAAAGTTTGAGTATATTTCTGGCCTGTTGTAGTAGAAGTGAAGACTACAGGAATTTCAAAGCAGTAAAATCTATCAGTTTTCAACCTTAATCGCATGGGCCAATGATGCAACAAGTTGTGGTTCTTGTGATCAGTTAGAATAACACTGGCAAATTTTTATCAGATTATTTTACCGTGATTGTTTTGCTCACCTGCTAAATTTCACACAGACATTTCATTGCTTTATTGGGGGTGAATAGATCAAATACGTTAGGCAGGGTTTCTGAGCCTTTTTTATGACGTGGACCAATACACTAAGCAAGGGCTCAATGGACCCCAGGTTGGAACCCCTGTGAGAGTAAAGTCAGTGAATTTCTGCAAAGCTGCTTCATCTTAATTGTGATTTATCAAAATAGCCCCCGTCATACTATGGGTGTTCTGAAACTACTCTCCCACACACTGTAAACTCTGAATTGCAGGTGCTTCTGACCTGACCAATAATTCCATGCATGACACTGATTCAGCCCAATTATTCATCCCATGAACACACTTGAGAGGCCAGTCTAGCTTCAAGCCCAGCTGAAAGCAGCTTTCATAGAAACTGAATATATCTCTATTCACAGACATTCAAATAAAAATTTCAAAGGGTATTTTTTTTTAAATTTTTAATGAGAAATAATAAATTTGCAAAGAAAACACAGCAACAATTAAAAAAATAAATAAAATACAAATTCTTTGAGATTTAATTTTCAACTTTGCGATTAAAATGAATCAAACTACCGAACCTGCATCAAATCTAATCTGCAGACACAAGAGATGTCAGCTGGTGAAAACTGAAGTAGATGAAGCATCTTGACCCGAAGTATCCAATCTCCAGAGACCTTGCCTGCCCTGTGGAATTCCTCTAGGTTCAGGGGTTCCCACCTTTTTTATGCTATGGACCAATACTTTTAAGTAAGGGATCCATGGATCCCAGGTTGTGAGCACCTGCTCTAGTCCTTCGTTTTGCTTCATATCCAAGCTTTTCTGCATTCATTGGCAGAATTCAGTACAACTGCTGGGAAATGATGGAAACGTTCATTCCCTCAATGGTTTTCATGTGTCAGAGCATAGTCAGATTGACAGAAGCAGATCCCAGTTTTCACATTCATGCCTACTGATATAATAATAGAATAGTCTCAAAATTATACACAGTTATGAAGGTACAAGTTGGCAGTTCCAGACCTTTTAGCAGAAAATTTGGTGCAATATGCTCTTTTTCTACAGTTCAGTATTGTTGTTTCTTTTTAAGCATAGAAATTCAAAGTTCAAAATGAATTTATTATCGAATTGTATATGTCACCATATACTACCCTGTGATTCATTTTCTTGCAGGTGTTCACGGTAGAAAAAATAAATACATTAGAATCAATAAAAATATACATACAAATAAAGACTGACAAACATCCAATGTGCAAAAGAAACTATCTGTGGAAATACAACATTAATAATAAGAAGAAAAGGAAATAAATAAGTAGACAAATAATACTGAGAACATGAGTTGTAGAATCCTTGAAAGTGAGTCCAGTTCAGTATGGGGGTGGAATCAGTTCAGTATGGGGGTGAGTGAAGTTATCCCTCTCTGTTTCAGGAGCTTGATGGTTGAGGGGTAATAACTGCTCCCGGACCTGGTGGTGTGGGAATTAAGGCTCCTATACCTCCCTCCTGATGACAGCAGTGAGAAGAGAGCATAGCCTGGCTTGGATGGAGTCCTTGATGATAAATGCTGCTTTCTTGAAGCAGTACACTTTGTAGATGTGCTCAGTGGTAGTGTGGGGATATCCTACCAGCATCTACAGTCTCTTATATCTGCATTTTATTGTGAATGTTGCTACTGTGTATTTTGGACATGATATTTCCAAATCTTACATTATAAAGAATAATCCATTAATTATGTGGAATGGCTGAAAACACATAGTGAGATATTATCAGGATATATTGCTGGAATGTATGAAATGAAATGATTACACTTTCAGGGTTGTGGCAGTTAATATCTAATGAAGAAGTGGCAACAGATTCAGGCCCATGGGATGGAAAGGCATCAGTTTTCCTTGTCTGTATCAGCATTCAGTCGTCACATTCACCATTGTACTTGTAAAATGCCTAGGGTAGTTGTGATGTTTCCAGTGTTCCATAGCACACAAGGGTTATTACTTGACCTGACTTTCCTGTGAGATATGAACCTTGCTGACAGTTTATTGCTTCAGGACACCCACTCTTCAGTTCAAAGAGGGTAGAAAGTAGAAATGCTAATATCAATGCAGTGTGTTGTGGGTTCTGTGTAACATGATAACAAACAAGTGAGGATCATCTTATTTTATTTACTTACATAAACACTATCAAGTAATCACAATGATTTATCATAATGTAGAGCATTAAGGTAGCTGTCAGTTTACCAGCTAAAAGACAAATATCATATAGAGTAAGGGGTATTCATGATGATTAGAATCCAAACACTCTTCATAATTCAGTTTCAGATATTTCCTGATGGAATCTTCTTGGTGTTTAATTTGCAAATAAATGCTCACGTTCTTTTGATTTACGAGACCATCATCATTTTATTTTGGATTTTACACTGTTATGGGTGTATAAATTATATTTTTCTACATCTCACTTAATTAAATGATTTGTTAATTTGCTAAATTAAACTGGTTTATTATTGTCACATGTACCAAGGTACAATTAAATACTTGCCTTTCTATAGCCATTCATAAAGATCAATTTATTACAATGTACATTGAGGTAGTACAAGATAAGACAGTATAAGAATGCAGAATGAAGTATCACAATCACAGAGAAAGTGCAGTGCAGATAAATAACAGGGTGCAAGGCCATAATGAAGTAGATTGGGAGGTCAAAAGTTCATTTTATCAAACTAGATATCGGTTCAATAGTCTTAAAACAGCGCAATAGAAGCTGTCTTTCAGCCTGTTGGTACCTGCATTCAGGCTTATGTATCTTCTGCCCAATGTAGTTGTGGAGAAGAGAGAATATCTGGGGTGGTGGGATGTTTGATTATGTTTTCTGTTTTACAGAGGCAATGAGAAGTATTGACAGAGTACATGTGATAAATGCAGTCAAGAACAAATTGGATTGGCTATGTTTAACAGTGCAGTCAAAATAGAGAAATTTGGTTGTATCTTCTGTGATAGACAGTGTTAAGAATATGAAATTGTGGAAACTGAACATTATTGACATTTGTCTGTCAAAGAAAACAATTTGCTCAATCTACTCAGCCCAAGCTCATTGAAACCAGTGCTAAATAACTTTTCAAAAAGATGAAGTTTAGTGGAAGCTAAATTGTAGTGCATAGGGTTTTGCAGTTGATTCAAGAGCCAAATGATTCAAGGGAACTACTAGCTGTTCTTGAACCTGTTGGTGTTGGACTTCAGTCTCCTACCCTCCTGCCTAATGTGTGTTGTGAGCAGATGGCATGGCCCAAATGGTGGGGATATTTATTGATGGATGTGACCTTCTTGAAGCAGAGTTTCCAGTAGATACACTGGTGGAGCGGAATGTGTCCTTGATGTACTGGGCACAGTCCATCACCCTCTGCAACTCCTCCATGCATTCAAATTGACATACCAGGCCATTTTTTAATTAGTCGGGATACTTTCAATGGTACATCTGAAGAAGTGCTTGATGATAAGCTGAACCTCCTTAACCTCCTAAGAAAATAAAGATGCTGGCATGCTTTCCTTACGGTTGAATCTACAGTATGTGCTGGGTCGAGGACAGGTTATTCAATATGTGATTGCTCTGGAATTTAAAGCTGTTGACTCTCCTCAGTGCTCATTCCACTAATATTGACTGGTACAAGTTTGCCTGCTTCCTCTTTCCTGAAATCAACAATTGCTCTTTAGTTTTGTTGACATTGAGCGGGAGGTTGTTCTTGCAGCACCTCTCAACTGCATGTCCAGCAGACCACACTACATAAAACAAAAACCGAGTCAGAAATATGGCAAGCAGAAAAGGATAGCTCCGATACAAACAGAAAGAAAGAATGGTTTGCCTAAAGTTGGAGAATTTGGCTGAGTCCTGAATGTCGCAACATGTCCAGATGACAGATGAAATTATATACTTCAAGCTTCCAGTAAGCCTCATTGTTATAGTGCAGGAAGCCACAGATAAGAGAGGTCTTACAGTACTGTGCAAAAGTCTTAGGCGTATATATATATCTAGGGTGCCTAAGACTTTTGCATATTGCTGTAGTAATTTTATGTATTGCACTGTACTGCTGCAGCAAAAAAAAAGTTACATGACGTGTGAGTGATGATAAACCTGATTCTGATATGGGTTTCTATTGTGGACTGAGAGTGGGAAATGGGCAGGGAGAGGGGAATCATGATTGGGTAAAAAAGAAGAGAGAGGGGAATCATGATTGGGTAAAAAAGAAGAGAGAGGGGAAGGAGCAGGAAGCATCAGAGGTGCATTCTATAATGACCAACAAACCAATTGTTTGCAATCAAATGGCATTGGGTGGTGTCTGCACTGGCACCACCCCACCCAGCCCCAGCACTTCTTCTCTGCCACCTGTCCTACACTCCTCCCACAGTGCTCCGCCCTTGCCATTCCCAATATCCTTTGCTCCCTCCAGATTTACAAGGTCTCTCTCCAATCCATGTTGGCATAATAGTACGGTGCAAAAGTCTTAGAGACCTGAGATATATATATATATATCATATATCTAAGACTTTTGCACAGGGCTGTATCCCTGAACTCTCAGGGGAGGGGAGGACGGTGATTACAGTGACAAGTAATGGAAGCACAGGGGGCACTCTAAGTAACTGGGTGCAGATGCTCTGTAAAAAAACTTTGCCCAATCTACCTTTGGTTTCTTCAACAGAGGGCTACATTAGAACATAGAACCATACAGCACTGGAACAGGCCCTTCAGCCATGGTACCAAACTCATTAAACAACTAATTGACCTACTACTGTGTGATCCAAAATCTCCGGAGGGGAAGGCCCCGAGTCCTCAGCTTTGCTTGTTGCTCGGCAGCCGGGACGGGGTCGAAGCGCTCGGCAGTGGATGGTGCTGGGTGTCAGAGGGGCTGGTTGGAGGCTCGAAGTTTTCGGACGGACTAAGAGTCGGCTGCAGTTGGGTGCTTCCAATGCATTCTCAAGTTTGCGGTGCTTGGAGCTTCATGGCAGGGAGAGTTTCTCCCTTCTATCGTCTGCGTGAGATGATGGGACTATTGGGACTTGAGACTTTCTTTTACCGTGCCCATGGTCTGCTCTTTATCAAATTACGGTATTGCTTTGCACTGTTGTAACTATATGTTATAATTATGTGGTTTTTGTTAGTTTTTCCGTCTTGGTTTGTCCTGTGTTTCTGTGATATCATTCTGGAGGAACATTGTATCATTTCTTAATGCATGCATTTCTAAATGACAATAAACGAGGACTGAGTGTCCTTATAATCTAATAATCTAATCTAATTAATATCTTCTGTCCATATGCCTCTTCTTTGCACATTGATGTGCCTGTTTAAAAGCCTCTTAAATGGCTGTTGTATTTACCTCCACTACCTCCCCTGGCAGTGCATTCCATGTGCACATCACTCACTGTGTAAACAAAATGAAACTGGCCCCACATATCTCCTTTGAACTTGCCCATTCTCACCTGCTTGCACTCTGGTAAGAGACTTTTCAAACTCCGGGAAAAGTATACCAGCTGTGTGCTCTATCCATGCCTCTCATAATTTTTGTAAATCTGGGAACATTGAGTGCCACAGACAAGGTTGAAAGAGCTGCAAGTGAATGGCTGCTTCACTGGAATCGATGAATGGTGGGGAGAGAAGAGGTCAATGGGCAGATGTTGCAGCTTCTGTGGTTACATAAGAAAGGGACATTAGATGGAAAGCATTAGTTGAGGTCAGAACAGCAGACGAAGGGGTTGAGAGGAAGTAATCCTTCTGAGATGCTGGAAATGGAAGAGAGGAGGTTCTGGTATGGAACATTTTAGCACTGAATGTGAGACTTTCCAAATAGCTCTATACCCAGAATTGACAAAGTGGACTGAATGGGCTCTTAGCATTTTAAATTTTGATGTTCTATGGTTACCCTGCTTGGTACATTCCGTACAAATAAGTGGTTTGTATGATGTAGTTAGGTTTCAATGCACAGCATACTCTTTCAATATTGCAACTAGAGATACAGTGAACATCTTTCAGGTGTGAGACATTTTTCAAAAGTAAAATGTTTATCTAGCTTTATATCTTTATGATTGTAAACCAACCGGCTCCTAATTTTTCCCTCCAGTCCTGCTGAAGGGTCTCAGCCCAAAACTTCGACTGTACTCTTTCTCATAGATGCAGTCTAGCCGGCTGAGTTCCTCCGGCGTTTTGTGTGCATTGCTTGCTCTTATTTCAACATGGGCATCAGTTTTAAATGAAAGTAAAAATGCTGGAAGAACCCAGCCAGTCAAGTAGCATCTTTGGATTAGGGATAGGAAACATTACTTGTTTTCTTTTCCCCGCACATGCTAGCTGAGCGGCTGAGTTCTATCTGCATTTCTGTTTTTGTTTCAGCTTCGAGCATCTGTGACCTTGTTTGTTTCCCATACCTATTTTAAATAGATCTATAAACTTGCAACAGATCAAAAGCACGGTAATATCTCAGGTTGTTGAAATAACTTTCAAATGACTTTCTGGACTGTCTTTTCTACTGTAGGAACTGACAGCACAGATGATGTAAAGAGAAAAGTCCTTTTGAGTGACAACTCCTATAAGTCAGCTATTGATCTCTTAGTTGAAATATATCTCTGCCATATCACTGAACCATTTGTATTTGGGTGACTTGCCCAGTCGGATATTAGCTATTAATTTTCATAAATAAATTACACAAACTGGAAAGGATTCTGTCCATCTGAAAAAAAGCCAAGATTTTCAAAGAATTGCCATGAGTTTACAGTGAAACTATGATCTGTGTACTTTAGTTTAGTCCAATTAAATAATTGATGAACTTCAGATATCTGAGTGAATATGCCAACAGCTTAAGCAACAAATGCTCCTTGAACTGTTGATACATTTCTGTTCATTACTATTAATATAAAAAGCAAAGTTCTTGACTTCTGTTATGGATACAGAAGCTGTCTGGTTAAATGCTTAAAGCATTCTGACTTGGTAGTTGCACTTTCTTGCTCAGCTTCTCCACCATGTTAGATGGTGAGATGTAAGTATCCCCATCGATATCACTAATGACAACCATGTTGAGTGGATGCTAAACAGTCTCCTTCAGGAAAGACTCATCTGTGTTGTTGAGAGTAATAAAAATCACTGTAGTAATAAAAAGTAATAGAAACAGAACATGCTGAACGCACTCGGCAGCTCAGGCAGTGCCCATCTCTTGCAAGATAAGGACTTACAAGCTAAGGTGGATGGGTAGTGTGAACAGGTGCAGCTCACCACTTACCATTTGGATAACCATTACTGACTCAATTGTCAAGTACATTCTTCCTGAAGTGCCCGAAGAAAGGCATGAAAATGTAAGCCTCCCTCTGTGTAAAACCCTCAGCCACAAGGTCTAAAATCGATATTTCAGTGAATTTATCGGTTAGTTGAGAGGTGGGGTTGACACTTAGTGAGTTATTGGGCAAACATAGTTTTTTGACAGGTCAGGCAAGGTGGATGGTACATGCATTTGCTCACTGGAGGGTGCAGTGTGATTTTTTTTCTGTAGATGAGGATTTAACTGGTGCAGGTACAGGCATGGTGAGTGTGCACATGAAAATACATGCTGTCAGAATGCTAACATAAAGCCAAGGACCAAAATAGATTCGAGCAATAACCTGGGGTTTTAGCTAGAGGTGTGAATGACTTCATATCGGAAGGGACATCCCATGCTTACATGGAAGGTATGTCCCTGCACTAAGTCAGTATTCGGCAAAGGTTTCTTCCACTCCGTAAAAGAAAACGAAGAGTTGCTGAATTTTGCATAAACCATCAAGTGACACTTTCAGCAATCAGTTATAATTCCTGTTAATTATTCTTTTTGAAATGCAGTATTAGTAACCCTGCATGGCAGTGATTGTTTTCAGCGTAGAACTGGTTCTCAATTTCATGTGCATATTTCTGGATGAATCATAATTGTCTGATGTCAAAGCTTCCATTACAATCTTCCTGACACCAAGCAAAACATTGGAAGCTAAGAATTCCTTCAAACAACCTGAGCTAGCAGTCAAGCACCCCGAGGCACTGGTCACTGTGGTGTGCAAGGGGGATTTCAGGGTAGCATATAAGCTTGGTTGTCTTCAAACAGGAGGAACAGTTAAGATTCCTTTCTGGGGCTGTGGCATTGGATTTGGGGAGCATAGATATGATGTTCTCTCCAAAGATGACTGCATTTATGCTGCTAAGATTCCCAGTCACTCAGTCTTTTACTGCTGCCCTGCTGCCAAATCAAGGCTATCCTGAGTCAAAAGCCAAAGCTTGTAGGCCAGATCAGCTTGAGGTCGTCCTCCAAGGTAATATCCAGATTCCTCCACTGAAAGTCACCACCTTTTCACTGTCCGAGCTGCAACTAATGGACCAGCAATGCACAGGAATTCAGAACAGGCAAATGCACAAGGGAACAGACACCAAGCCGATGAACAAGAATGGTTACTTGACTATACGAGAGTCCTTGTTTGATCTGCATTTCATTTGGCGTATTTTGAAATAGTCTGTAAATTTGTCTTGGAATGTTTGTTATGTGTGAGCCTGATGTTGGTACAGGTGTCCCCCGCTTTTCGAACGTTCACTTTACGAAACCTCGCTGTTACAAAAGACCTATTTTCGCTAACAGAAGGTGTTTTCACTGTTACAAAAAAAGGCAGCACGCAAAAAAAGCAGCGCACACCCCGAGCAGCCAAGCTCCTCCCCCGGAACTGCATTCTAGCCACCATTGCTTAAACAAATGCCTGTGAGCAGCCGTTAGCAAGATGAGTTCTAAGGTATTGGAAAAGCCTAAAAGAGCTCGTAAGGGTGTTACACTTAGCATAAAACTAGACATAATGAAGCGTTTTGACCGTGGTGAATGAAGTAAAGACAAAGTGAGTTTGGCTTGTGGAAGTTGACGCAGATGATGTTGAAGAGGTTTTGGCATCCCATGACCAAGAACTGATAGATGACGAACTGATGCAATTGGAAGAGGAAAGGATAACAATCGAAACCGAATGCAGTAACGAACGGACCGAAAGTGAAGTCGTCCAGGAACTGAATGTGAAGCAACTGCATGAGATGACAGAAAAATGCACGAGGCTAGCAGACGAGCATACTGTCGTCTTTCAAGCCTTCCACATCAGCCACAGCAGACGACGGACCTCGACCTTCGACATTGAGGCAGGCAGACATGAAGATGACCTGCCTGCCCTGATGGAAACAGACGACGATGAGATGACACCCCAGTGTCCCACCACCCCAACCCCCGGGCCACGGACCGATACATTGCCGCGGAGAATGCAGACGTAGCCAGGACGCACCCAGCACACCTTTAAGAAAAAAGCCGAAATAAACAAGCTGATTAATTAGGTGCCACCCAGCACGTAAATGTCGGCCCAGATCAGAGGCGATTGCTGATTGCGTTGCTAACACACCATCATCAGTGTGCTTGGCGCTGTCTTCCCAATTCTGGTAAGTGATACTACACTGTACATACATTATTTCTACTTTATATAGGCTGTGTATTTTTATGTGTTATTTGGTATGATTTGGCAGCTTCATAAAGGTTACTGGAGAGAGTGTTTCTGCCGAGAGCGCTTGCGTGAGATTTTCGCTACCGAAAACAGTGCGGAAATGATTGTAGAGAAGTATTTCTACTTTATATAGACTGTGTATTTATCATATCGTTCCTACTTTTACTACATGTTACTGTTATTTTAGGTTTTATGTGTTATTTGGTATGATTTGGTAGGTTATTTTTTGGGTCTGCGAATGCTCACAGATTTTTCCCATATAAATAAATGGTAATTGCTTCTGCACTTCACGACATTCCGGCTTACGAACCGTTTCATAGGAATGCTGTCCCTTCAGATGGTGGGGGAAACCTGTATTGTTGCTTAGTGATGGGCAGCATTGGCTAGTGAATGGTGAACTGGAGTTGTGATTATTAGTA
Source organism: Mobula birostris (assembly GCF_030028105.1). NCBI lineage: Eukaryota > Metazoa > Chordata > Chondrichthyes > Myliobatiformes > Myliobatidae > Mobula > Mobula birostris. Next base: position 30,570,330 of record NC_092391.1, on the reverse strand, counting down.
ATATAGTTGGGTGAGTTGGTCATTCGTGAGCACATCATATAGACCCTTTTCTGGTCAGGCCAGGATGTCTTCTCCCTTCCTTTACCTCTTCTTCCAGCCTGACTCCTTATGGGAAAGGTGGAAACAAGTGCTGAGCCTCATGATGGTGGAGGTAAGTAGCACTCTTGATACCTTAAAGCTTGGGACTTCCTGCATGTAGCTATGATGATATTCTGATCTACCATTGCAGTTCCCCAACTTAGGGAGGCTTCTTCTCAGATGTAGCAATGGAAGCTAGGGTCAAACACAATGATATGATAGAGTGTATAACATGCTAATGAAGTTGTCCACCAATTCCATACTGAAAGTGAAGTTGTTCATAGTACATTTCAAAGTTAAGACCTCACTGTACCCCTGTTCCAGGGTAATGCAGGTAATTGTTTCAGGTTGCTAAGAGTTGGTTTTCTGATATTAAAACAGGCAAATGGCATTACTTGTATACCCAATGCCCATGTGTACATGGGTTGTGTCTGGAATAAAGGTCATTGTCATCTCTGATTAGTTGGACACTGAATAGCCCTTCTTTGTTTCGGCATGTGTGCCTTCAGTGGGTTCCTGTACTTGGACAAAAGTTGCAACTCTGGTGCTCTCTGCACCCTTTGAGAGAGCAAAGTGTATTTGGCTGGGTTGAAATGGAATGTGTCAGTGTCCTCCTTTTTTCAATAATAGACACCAAATTGTGAAATGCTGCTAATATCTCCAAGTACCTACATATTGTTGAGGTGCGGGGAGGAAGGAGGGAACATGATGAATACATGATTATAGCCACAGTGGTCTTAACAGCTACTGGCAAGGTGGTCCTGCACTGAGGTGGTTTTGTGTTTAGAACAGAGAGTGGATACTTTTGAGGAGATCCCTTACAATGTGATGAAGCCTATATCACTTTCTCTTTGAGGTCCAGGGGAGAGGATTGACTTCTAACTGCCCTGATTAGATATGGCCTGGCCTTACTGCTGCTTTGTCTTGTTCTGAATGTCCTCTCATCATAACCTTTTTGAGTTTCACCTTTTGATATGAGCATTAAAGTTTTCCTACTTTTATGCCCCCCATCAGTACTTTATGTAAGAATTCATGTTCCATGGATGCTAATTGATGTTCAGTTATGTGATAATCTGCCACAGTTTATTCCATTTGGCTTATACCTTGTATTTCAATACCATTATAAAATACTGCAATCCACACATTCAAATCTAGTGTACAATCGAAAATTGAACAAGTGACATTTCAAAGCATTGTTCTCAGGTTCCAGATTTTGTTCTCTACGTATTACTTAACAGTTGAGATCTGGAATATATACACACATATTTACTGTAATTTAGAGTTGTTTTTCCTCTGTTATTATGTATTGCATTGTACTGCTATCGCAAAGACAACAAATTTCCTGATATATACCGGTGATATTAAACCTGATTCTGATTCTGATTTTGAATTTATTAGACGGCACACCAAAGAGGAATGCTCAGTAGTGCGCCCAGATCTGTGAGCAACATTTTTGTGTGGAAGCCATCAGCTGAACACATTCTGACATATCAATTCCTGTTGAACTTAATGAGTTCAACAACATCTAGAAAACCAAGACTTTTAGAATCATAGTAACAAGTAGAATTAATCAGCATGTAACCAGCAAATAATTGATCTCTTTGGTAGGTGTGCTCTATTCTGATAACATATGTGTAAGTTTATACGGTAGTTTTGCTGGTTTTCGATATGTCACAAACTATTTACTCTGCATACTATGATTTTCACCTGACATCGAGGAGTGGTGCCCCACACAGACTTCCAATCTGTGCCTTGTAAGGCATGAAAATGCCCGACGCAGGCCTCTCATGGTCTGAGTCGATGTTCCCTCCCTCCCACCTAACGTTAACAGTGTGAAGCCATGGTCGTGTTGGGTGACAGAACTACCATGGTTCCCCCTCAGAAAGAACAATGCACACAGTTTATGTATCATGCTAACTCAATGCAATGGAACTGGAATTTTGTTCCTGACCTTCAAACTATGGAGTATTTTTCACTTCATGTTGATATGCAGTAATATTCAAACATATAAATTATTCACTTGATTAAGTACAATAATTATAATCATTTCTAAAAATTCTTTCCATGTTCAGCTGGAGGTCAAATTGTCAGGTTAACCTGCGTTAGGTGATGTAGTGCTAGAGCTTTGAATGCATTGCTTGCCGCTTCTGCTGAAGTTTGCTTTGAAATTCACGATGAGAATCTGTAATTTGCAATTAAAAAAATATGCAGAAAACAAAATGTTTACTAAGGGGTAGCCTGCTCTGCTTTCCCCATCTGCCATGTCGCCGGCTGCATTGCTGCTGCTTCATGCACCCTTGACGAATTTATCTATTTCATCAACTTTGCTATTAGCTTCCAACCTGCTCTCAAATTAATAAAGACAGTCCAGAGGAAGGGTCTCATCCCACAACATCAATTTTTTTATTTACTTGAATGGATGGTGCCTGACCTACCGAGTTCCGCCAACAGTTGTTTTGCGTTAACAATCCCATCACTGTGGAGCCGAATGTTACTCAGTGAGTGCTGAGGTTGCAGTGTAAGTTCCTTGTACCTCCCAAAATATGTGTTCTTCCTTTAGCCATTTTTGGCTGAGAATTGACAAACGTTTTTGAATCTAAACAATATTTTCTTTTAATGATGCAACTAAGCACAGCAACAGTTTTCTATGGACTGGGCATTCATTTGCCATTTTTCCCCATTTTTGGTCTTAATATGTAGATTCTCCAAGGTAAAATACTTATCCAACTCTTACAATCTTGATGTGCTGTAGCCAGAAGTAATAATTATTATTGTTTAAAGCAACACACACAAAATGCTGGAGGAACTCAGCAGCTCGGGCAGCATATATGGAAATAAATAAACAGTCAACACTTCTTCAGGACTGAAAAGGGGGAAAAAGCCAAGTTTAAATTTGTTCATTTCAGTTTGCATTTAAAATTCATGCAGATTAAAACTTAGTTCATTAAGCCATTCAGTTTTTTTTAGACAGAAGGTGTAAGATTTATCCCTGCTACGTATTTTTTTGACCAAATTGAAATATGAAATTGGACAAGAAGACAGATTCCAGTCTTCTGAATCTCATTTTTGTTCAAATGTTCAAATAAAAAAAATCTTTATTTACCACATGTAGATCAAAACATACAGTGGATGGTGTTATTTGCGTTAACCAACACAGCCTAAGGATGTGTTAGAGGCAGCCCGCAAGTGTCGGCACACGTCCCAGCGCCGACACAACATGCACACAACGTTCAGCAGAGAAGCACAAGTAACAACAACAGAAACAGGAGAAGAATAGCAAAACAATCCCCCCCTTCCTCCCTCCCATCCAGACAGCCCCTCAACCTAAATAGAAGTGTTCATGCAAGGCTACCTGTGTTTTCTCTAATAATTTAAAAGATCTCAGATAAACCAATTAGTCAGCATGGATGAGTTGGGACAAAGAACCTGATTAAGTACAGGTCAACCTTCACTAATCTGCCACCATTGGGACCTGAGGAGTGCCGGATTAGTGAAAATGCCGAATTACAGAAGGATCACATTAAGCATAATCAGTGCCGGATTATCGAAGGAACCAGATTACAGGTAGTCAGATTAGTGAAGGTCAACCTGTACTATGTAACTACCCGTTCTTCAGGGAAAAAGGGGATATATAGGGGAGCTATTCTCATTAATTGATGATTGAATGGACTTATTAAACCTTTGGGGTTTAGGGGTAAGCTATTGTAAACAAAATGGCTAGGTTCTAGAATTAGCTGCCTGTAGAGATGGTGGGAACAAAATCAAATAAGAACTTCAAGATTGAAACATGCACTTGAGTGGAATTCTTCGTCCAGGAGCTGTAAGAGAGAAATTGATAGAATAGATGCTGTAACTGGAATTTTTTTGATAAACTTCTTTTCAGCTGGTTATAAGCCCTAAATACTACCAATGCAGCACCATTCATGGCGGTTACATTTCACCTGCAAGGTTGTCAGGGTCATCTATTGTTTCTCGTGCTCCTGATGCAACCGTCCCTACTTTGGAGAGAGCCAATGCAGACTGGGGTCTGCTTCGTCAAGCACTGTCACTCTATCTGCCATTAAAGACAGGATCTCCTGGTGCCTACCCATTTCAATTCACCTTGCCATTCTGATGTGTCTATCCATAACCCCCTCCACTGCCAGAATGAGGCCAAACCCAGGTTGGAGGAGCAACACCTGATATTCCACTTGGATGGTCTTCAACCTGATGGTATGAACATCGATTTCACTAACTTCTGTTAATTTCTACACCCACCCTGCTCTCATTTTCCATTCCTTATTCTTGTTACCCTCTTACCCCTACTCTTCTCCTCACAATCCCATCGCCTCCCTCTACTTCTCTTCCTCCATGGAAAAGAGAAAGGCTCCCTTTCTTCCATAGTCCACAGTCCTCTTCTATTGGATTAGCTACTTAATTCTTCCATCTGTTCCCTGACAGTTTCTTACTTCAACCACTCGCCCCCATACCTACTGACTTTATCCTTCACCTTGCCTTTCCTATCACCTATTTGCTTGTACACCTTCCACTCCCCCACCTTTTTCTGGCCTCTGCCCTCTTCCTTTCCAGTCCTATTGAAGGGTCTTGACTTGAAACATGGGCTGTGTAGTCCCCTTCAAGGACGATGAGTTCCCCTAGTGTTTTGTGCTAATTTAAATGCACTCTTTAAAGTAAAAATTTTGAAAGAAGTATCAAATCCAACTGGTACTGGTTCATAGAAGACCTTATGTTCACCAATCATATGAATAATATTCATTCACAAATAAATACAATTTAAGATGCATTTTGTGCTTAAGTGATGTTTGAACAAAGGCACATTCTTTTGGCCATCATTTGTGCTTCAAGTGTACGTGGTCACTATGTTCCTCAGCTCTAATGAAGCCGATTTCTGAATACATCATCTTAGGTACATGATGAATGAAGATATTAGACCATACCTGAACCTGTGATATGTTTTTGCTCTCACGGAACAGTAAGCCACCTATACTTACTGTTCCCAGATATGCATTTACCAACAGCAGCTCCTTTATGCATGAGGTTCCAATGTCATTGCTGCATTTAACAGTGACCCTCATTATCAACATAGACTGACTCTAACACACCAGCCAGTTTATAATAAGTGAAACCCTGCAGTGCATAGGCAGTCAGTTAAGCCAGCACCCCAAACAGAAACAGGTGTCAGAGGTATTTGAATGTCTGTGACTGCCTCCAACAGACTTGAGCTTTAAAAAATAATCAAGTATTAAAAATTCATTAATCTGTTAAAAATTATTAAAACATTTAAAACTAAAGTTTAGAAGAAACACATAATATGACTATAACACTTTATAGTTAAATTCATTCAATCAACTCAAAAACTGCAACAGACTCAGATCCTGATCAGCTATTGGATGTTGAGTAACAAGACCAAAATTCCTCCTTTTGAAGTGACTTACTTTCAATGGATATTGAAAAACTTTTTGAAGTGACATACTTTCAATGGATGTTGAAAAACGTTTTAATATAATAGCTATTTCCACAATACTCTTTCGCTGTCCTACTCCATTCCATAAGCCTAGCTTTATATACTTGCCACCACGCTGGGATTCCATTTGACAAATAGACCAGTGATCTAAAGATCTGTCACATGTACATCGAAATATACAGTGAAATGTGTCACTTGCATCAAAGGCCATCACAGTGCTAGGATCAGCCTGCGAGTGTCACCATGCTTCTTCCGCCGCCATAGCATGGCCACAATTTACTAATCCTTACTAATCTGTATGTCTTTGGAATATGGGAGGAAGCTGGAATGACCTAGAGCGGCGGTCCCCAACCACCAGGCTGCGGACCGGTACCGGGCCGCAGAGCATGTGCTACCGATATGAGTCAGCTGCGTCTTTCCTCATTCCCTGTCACGCACTGTTGAACTTGAACATAGGGTTGCCAACTGTCCCGTATATTGGGCTAAATTGGTTTGTCCCGTATATCCCCCGCTAAGGTAGAGCGTTCCTATGAAACCTTTTGTGCCGAAATGGCGTGAAGCGAGGAAGCAATTACCATTAATTTATATGGGAAAATTTTTTGAGCGTTCCCAGATCCTAAAAATAACCTACCAAATCATACCAAATAACACATAACATCTAAAATAACACTAACATATAGTGAAAGCAGGAATGATATGATAAATACACAGCCTATACAAAGTAGATTATGTACAGTATAGTCGGGAAGATGAAGGTAAAACCGATTTGTGGAAAAAAATTGGCACGTACGCGCGTGCGCACACAGGTGCCCACACAAGGCTTCATGGTCATGGTAGTCTTTCCTGGGGTAAAGTGTCCTGGGATTTGACTGCTAGTTTTGTCCCTTATTTGGGAGTGAGAAAGTTGGCAACCCTAACTGTAAAAGACATGTTGAGGTGCCTTTAACCCTACTTGAACACCCACCCCACCCCCAGTTGGCCGGTCCGCAAGAATATTGTCAATATTAAACTGGTCCGCGGTGCAAAATAGGTTGGGCACCCCTGACCTAGAGGAAGCCTCGGTGCTCTGGTTTCCTCCCACATTCCGAAAGTAGAGAACTTATGAACTCTTTATGAACAGTGACAGGAATTAAACCCTGATTGCTGGCAGCCAGTGAGGCACAATCTCTGGTGACTGACCAGTAATTTTTTATTTGGAAGCTTGCAGTCCAAGAGGACAAATTTCGCAGAGGACAGTTCCCAATTTCAAGTATGCTATATCTCTGTATACTACCAAGCAAACTCACATGTCCAACTAGATTTTTTCTCTTTGTTCACCTTCCCATTCACTCCTACCTTGTTCCAACTTCAACTCTTCACACCCCCAAAAACCTAGTTCATGAGGATGGACCAGTGAAAGTATTTAAAGTGCAGGGAGACTTTTTAAATAAGATTTTGAAATTGAGAACTGTGGGGATTTGGAGAGGAAGAGGAGTTGAGTCCTGGAGTAGATCACTATGTGTTTTTAATGCTTTCAATACTTTTTTACTGCTTTCTTATTAAATGGCCCCTGTAAATCAAAGATTAATACCACTGCTTTCCTTTTATCCACCCTGTCGGATATATTCTCAATTAACTCAGTTTCCAATTCATAAAAGAACATTGGCACTGATTGAATTGTCTTGTGAATTACCAAATGCTCTGTCATTTTATATTACATTTTGGTTCTCGTATATATTTTCAGTAGTTCCATTTGAAATAGTGTTTCACATCAGCAGGGTTTTAGATGTTTTCATATAATTACATAGTCATAGCTGTTGCATTTCATATGGGGAAAAAAACAAGTTTCAGAACTTCCCTACTTGCATCTCTTTCTTGAAACTATCTAACTGCCTATTAATGTGAAATACGATATGTAAACAAGTCCTTTGGACAAAAAGCAAGTTCCAAATAACATTTCCCTGTTTGTTCAAAGTGATGTGCTTTATTTTAATAATAGGCGCGTTCTGACTGATAGCCTTTCTAAATATCCTCAGATATAGGACAATGTCAAGTAAAGATCTAATGCATTGATCACATCTAGAAATGACTTGAGCTTAGTAATATTTCCCTTTATTTGACTCTTGTGATGGTCGCAATTACTTTAACTAGCTGCTGCCTGTTTCAATTTCCTGTCAGATATGAATAACTTGCTTCTGGTCCCTTAAAACAATAGGTATTTTTCTAACTTCACATTATGACAGTGCTGCCTTTCTTAATACATTTTATTGACAGTTCAGAGCATCTCAGGTGAACATGTTACCCAATATGATTGCTTGGTAAACGAGTGCAAACACTTATGAGTGTTAATTATCAAGTTGCTTTGGTGCTCTTTGTCAACATTAAGGTGAGCATAAACAAGAAACAGTTCTGTTTCTGAAGACCTTTGCATCTGGAAGCTTACATATAAGTTTTGAAATATTGACATGAAATACCGATTATCATCCAAATTCTGTATTAAAATCACTTTATAGTCTCTGCAAGTTGGATGTTTTAAATAGCTTTTGATGTTGTGTATGAGAGTTGTCTACACACTTACAATATTCCCATCATTAAAATATTCCAATAGCCAATGACAAAGACTCTTTACCTCATTGTCTCATGTTCTCTCTACTTATTGCTTTTTATTTATATTTGTATTTGCACAGTTTGTTGTCTTCTGCACTCTGGTTGATCTTTCATTAATCCTGGTATAGCTACTATTCTATAGATTTGTTGAATATGCCCACAAGAAAATAAATCTCAGGGTTGTGGTGCATTGGCCTTCATCAATCGTGGGATTGAGTTTAGGAGCCAAGAGGTAATGTTGCAGCTATATAGGGGCCTGGTCAGACCCCTATATAGCTGCAACTAGTGCTCAGTACTGTGCACTGTGCTCAGTTCTGGTCGCCTCACTACAGGAAGGATGTGGAAACCATAGAAAGGCTGCAGAGGAGATTTACAAGGATATTGCCTGGATTGGGGAGCATGCCTTATGAGAATAAGTTGAGTGAACTCGGCCTTTTCTCTTTGGAGCAACAGAGGATGAGAGGTGCCCTGATAGAGGTGTATAAGATGACGAGAGGCATTGATCGTGTGGATAGTCAGAGGCTTTTTCCCAGGGCTGAAATGGCTAGCATAAGTGGGCACAGTTTTAAGGTGATTGGGAGTAGGTACCGCGGAGAGGTCGGGGTAAATTTTTTACACCGAGAATGGTGAGTGCATGGAATGGGCTGCCAGCAACGGTGGTGGAGGCAGATATGATGGGGTCTTTTAAGAGATTCCTGAATAGGTACACAGAGCTTAGAAAAATAGAGGACTCTAGGTAACCGTAGGTAATTTCTAATGTAAGGATAATGTAAGGGCCTATATTGTGCTGTAGGTTGTGACATATATGTACTTTCATAACAAATTTACTTTGAATTTTGAACATTAGTGCTTAAATTGCACTTTTCCTCTGCATGAGACGTAGAACTGACTCAGCCTTACCACTTGATTTTCTGTGATCTTTGCTCCTTCATGCCCTTGTATAAATTATTGAACTTTTTATATTTTTTCCAGAAGATTCCTTAAACATGATTGTGAGGTGTTCATGTAAAAAAATTTTTCCAATAAATGTTCATCTCTTTCAACCAATCTCCTCCAAACGGAGTCGGTCTGTTGACAACTTAGTCACCAAGGATTGAGAATGACTTGATATGATTAATCCAGAGAAAGTTCACAAGGACATTATGGGACTGGAGGGCTTCAAATTCAGAATCAGAATCAGGTTTATTATCACTGACATATAGCATAAAACTTGTTGTTTTGTGGCAATAGCACAGCATGTGATATTAAAATAACATTATAAATTGCAATGAAAATAAATAGTGCAAAAGAGGCAATAGTGATATAGTTTTCATAGACTATTTAGAAATCTGATGATAGAGAGGAAGAAGTTGTTCCTAAAATATTGAGTGTGGATCCTCAGGCTTATGCCTGTGATGGAATTGGCTGAGATTACAACCCTTTGCAGCCATTTTTTTGACTTGCACATTTGAACCTCCATGTCGGGACCAACCAGCATAGGTCTTACACAGTGAATGGTAGGGCACTGAGGAGTGTGGTAGATCAAAGCAATCTGGGAATATAGTCCATAATTTATTAAAAATGGTGTCACAGGTAGATCAGGTCGTAAAAAAAGCTTTTGGCATATTGGCCTTCGTAAATTAATGTACTGAGTACAGGAGATGGGATGTTATGTTGAAGTTGTGTTGGAGAGGCCTAATTTGGATATTATGTGCTGTTTTGGTCACCCACCTACAGGAAATATGTAGGCATGGTTGAAAGAGTACAGAGAAAATTTACAAGGATGTTGCTGTGTCTGGAGGACCTGTGTTATAAGGAAAGATTGAACAGGTTAGGACCATTTTCATTAGAGTGTAGAAAACTGAGAGGAGATTCGATAAAGGTATACATAATTATGAGTGATATAGACAGTGAAATGCAAGTGAGATTTTTTAACGGAGGTTGGGTGGGACTCAAGATAAAATCTCCCACGGTCTTCCACAGGAGTGATTTTGTATTGACATAAAGAGCAATCAGGATTGCTGTTGTAAAGCTTGGTCAATAATGTTTTTTCAGATTTATTTGTTTACTTATTACGTGCATTAAAACAGTGAAATGTGACAGCTATTTTAGCAATCAACACAACCTAACATTGTGATGGGGGGGGCAGCTTGCAAGTGCATTTTACAGCAACAACAGATCATGCCCACAATTCTCAGCAGAACGCAACAAGCAACAAAACAACAACAGCAAAACCCGCCCCTTAGTTCCCTCCTACCCACCCACCCACATGGATGAGCTGTTTTCTTAAACTTGCAAATTGGAAGTTATCCTTTTGAAACTTAAGAGGGTTGACAGGGCAAATTTGGAGCTGATGTTATGCATGGCTGCTAAGTCTAGAACCAGGTATCAAAGAGGTCAGACATTCAGGAGGGAGCTGATAATTTTCACTGAGGTTAGTTAATCTCAAAGAGGCGGATAACTTTAGGGATGGAATTTTGGAGAAACGGGTCAAGGCAGTTGATTTCATATCTGCCAATGGAAGAATAGAGCGAACCTGAAATAAATCTACAGGAAAGATCTCAATAAGATTGAAAGAGTGCTGAGAACGTTTACAAGGATGTTGCTGGGACTTGAGGACCTGAGTTATAGGGAAAGATTGAACAGGTTAGGATTTAATTCCCTAGAGCAAAGGAGAATGAGGGGAGATCTGATAGAGGTACTCGATACAAAATATTAAAGGGTGTAGACAGAGTAAATGCAAGCAGGCTTTTTCCACTGAAGTTGAGTGGGACTAGAACTGGATGTCATCAGTTAAGTTTGAAGGGTGAAAAGTTTAAGGAGAACTTCACTCAGAGGGTGCTAAGATGGTGAAATGATCACTGGAAGTGGTGAATGTGGATGGGAAGGGTATGGAGGGCTGTGATACAAGTTCAGATCAGTGAAGCAAGGCAGCACAATAGTTTGGCATGGAATAGGTGGGCCAAAAGGCCTGTCTCTGTGCGGTGGTGTTCTATGACTCTATGAGAAGAGTCCAAAAACTGCAGGAGGACAGGTGGTAATCTAAACCCCTGTAGAGTGGGACAAGATTAAGGTGAAAGGAAGAGGGTGAAGGGAATGTGCTTCTGAAAAGAAAAAGGAGGCTTAAAATCAACTGCTGGGCATAAGAGATGATGTTGCTCAATGGGTATTGGTTCCAGCAGTAGAGACAGATTGGCCACTGATTAAAAATGATGAGGCAAGCATAATATAATGTGCTTCTTTTTTGATCAATTGTTCATAGATAACATACGTGAATTAGGGTTTTATTGTATTGAAATGGAGTTAAACAATTCCAGCTGTTATCTCAATTCATGGTCATTACAATTCAGGAGAACTGAAAGAAACATCCCATCTCTTAAGAGAAAAATATTCCCTAAGTTCGTAATACAGATGGTACTCCCTTTTACCAAGAGCAGTATTGTCTTTTGATGGTATTTAAATTATATGTTGGAGTGGGGAGGAGAGCATCACTTGTGATGCATCTTTCTACTACAAACTTAAGTAGCAAGGAATTTTGCTCAACAGATTAGTTAAGCTTTTATTCTCCATGTAAAAGCAGAACTCCCAAAGGGTTTTTCGAGGCATGCTGCTCAATCAGTTGAGAAAATAAAATGCCTGTCATACTGATTCTTTTTTCCCTTGTATACTTTGCTGGCATGTTTAAAGTGCTTTCTGGGTGTTAATACAAGAAATTGGAACATATGCCAAATAAATTATTTTTAAAATGGTAATAACATTCAAAGAATGATATGAAGTTGGTGTTTTGTGAAGGTGATTAAGAGACCATTCCACAACTCCTCTGTGAAACAAAAGGTTTTTGACATCTGTTGAAGTCTTTTTTTCTTCTTTAAACTTTCAAGAAGATAACCGCATGAGTAAGCCCTTTTATTATTAAAGTACTTCTCCCTTGAGATAGTAAATGTCTATTGTGTTTTGTCAAAAATTGGCCCTCCATGGAACCCAGGAGATATCCACTTTAATCTCAAAGCAGTCTAATAGTTAATTATGTTAAGGTCATTCAGAGAAGATCTTCCACTCTTTGTTATGATTTATTGCTGTACAGATGTTATTTTCAAATTTTCTTCATTACCTTGCTGAAGTTTCAGTATTTAACTTCGCCATCTGTGAATGATTGACTCCCTGACTGTTCCCTGTTGAGGGCAAAGCAGAGGAGCCCACCGTACCATTGCCCATGCTGAACAACTGAAACTTCTGGACAATTGTCAGAAAAAGGGCTCAGGACCAGTCTTAATTTCCTCACTCACAGATGCCGTAGGCAGCTGTGATATTCTCCTGACTGTATTTAGCTGACACAGCCAAAAACTTTCACCATCCTTAGTTGTTTGGCACAGCAAAGGTTACTCTCTCTTTGAGACACAGCGCAGCAGAGCAGATGTTATGAGAGCAGTTCTACTGAATTTGTGCTGTAGTGAGCAAGTTTTAGTGAAATAGACTAGCATGGCTTTGGAGACGTACCTTTCATCCACTGTATTCAACCCCAGATTTATTATTCTGGTTTTCTCCTGCTTGTCATTGATTTAAAGTCCAGTGTCACCTATGTAAGTACAGTTTAAGGCAGGTGACCATACCATTAAGAAGAAGAAATCAAGTTTAATTTATCCATGATAATCATAGAGTTTTCTAGTTTCTATAGTCTGGGATTCTTCCTAAAACATTCCTCATCTCCATCTCTTTGTCCTTGTTTCAGTTATGTTCAAAGCCCAGATGTATGGTCTAGCTTGTGCATTAACCTCCATGGATATGACCTGACCCACTGAGTTCCTTCGGCGCTTTGTGTGCTTCTCCATATTCTAGCACGTGCAGTACCATGTGTCTGTTCTTGTTTAAAGCCTCATTTGATGTGCTTCAGTGGTAAACAGTTCATCAGATATTTATTTATTATTTATTGTCGTACAGCACAGAATAGGTCCTTCCGTCAGTTCAAGCCACACCGTCCCATAATCCACAATTTAATCCTAGCCTAATCATCAGACAATTTACAATGACCAATTAAGCTACTAATTGGTACGTCTTTGGACTGTAGGAGGAAACGGGAGCACCCGGAGGAAACCCACATGGTCACGGGGAGAACGTACAAACTCCTTACAGGCAGCTGCAAGAATTGTTGAGGAACGTACAGTATGTTGAATAGTTCACTGCTTTTCTTTAGATATCATCAAGGACTTTTTTTTTCCTGCAATGGCAAATGAATCTGTGCTTTAGAGTATCAATCAAAAGATGCCACCTCTCAACACTTCAGTACTTCAGGAGGTAAAATATGATCAGCACTTTACATATGGGAATATAAATGACTCCCAAGTAATATCTTAAGTGAAGACATTTACTTGATTACATTTTATCCAGAACCACGCAGGTTTAGTGGATTGTAGAAACTCACTCACTCATATTAGTTGTTGATATCTGAGGCAATTCATGTTTCTACTTCTCAGGAAAAATATTTTTTTTCTCTTTAGACGAGAAAATTTCTTTCCCTCCACCAGTAAAATGTTGCTTCAGTCATGAAGTCTGAAAATATCTTAAGGCTATATTACATTTTCCTCACTGCTTTACAAGTCATATCTGGTGTACACATCAGAAAAATGGGAACATATTAATTGGAACGAGTTTGTTTCAACAACACTATGCTCTATCGTCACTTTTTTTAAGCAAATGTTTACAAGTAAAGGAACTAAGCATAAGGCTAAAAGTTAGTCAAAGTCTGATTTTAATCCACAGGGGAGTACTTAGTGTACTTTGCAAATCCCCATGACCTTAATGAGAACAAACAACTCAAAATGTTCTCCAGCCTGGGCCTCTACTTCCCCTCTCCATTCACTTCTTTCTCTTGTTGGCAGCTATACCTTTGATTATTTAAGTCCGAGGTTTTCCATATCCCTCCCAAAACTTCTACTTCTGAACCTTACTTCTTATTAAAAATCTCATTTAAAAGTCTATATTTTTAACAAATGTTTGCTGCTTTGGCTCAATACCAATGTTGTCCTGATAATGTGGATGTCTATACATTGAGGGTTCTTTATAAGTGTGTCTTTAATATTTAAGTAATGTTTGAGCATTCTTGTGTGTGTGTGTGTGTGTGTGTGTGTGTGTGTGTATATATATATACAGGTTGATTTGGAATTCTTATTCATTTGATTAATACATTATGGGTTATATGTATAAATACATGAATTGCATACATCATCACCTACCATGTGATGCATGCATGCCTCATTTTAAGTACACACAAAATGAGACCTGGATTTCAGACTCTTATGTCTTCCTTTAGATTAATTTCATGATTTGAAGTTACAAAACATTACAATAACTATATGTAGCATGGATCACTGAGGAATTCTTTCTAGAATTAAGTGGGCAAAATTTCACACCAAATAATGTAACAGATAATATTTCTACGGCCAAGGTAACAATATCTTTGAAAGTAGAGCAGAGTTTTGAACTGAAATAATTTGGACTGTTATTTATAATTGTATTTCAATTTTTTTTTATTAAAAAAAAATGCTGCCGCAGCAACAACCTGGCACTCAATGTCAGTGAGACGAAAGAGCTGATTGTGCACTTCAAGAAGGGTAAGGAGAAAGAACACATACCAATCCTCATAAAGGGATCAGAAATGGAGAGAGTGAGCACCTTCAAGTTTACGGGTGTCAAGATCTCTGAGAATCTAACCTGGTCCCAATATATCGATGTAGTCATAAAGAAGGCAAGACAGCAGCTATAATTTATTAGGAGTTTGAAGAGATTTGGCATGTCAACAAATACATTCAAAAACTTCTATAGTTGTACCGTGGAGAGCATTCTGACAGGCTGCATCACCGTCTGGTATGGAGAGGCTACTGCACAGGACCAAAAGAAGCTGCAGAAGGTTGTAAATCTAGTCAGCTCCATCTTGGGTACTAGCCTACAAAGTAGCCAGGACACCTTCAGGGAGTGGTGTCTCAGAAAGATAGCGTCCATTATTAAGGACCTCCAGCACCCAGGGCATACCTTTTTCTCACTATTACCATCAGGTAGGAAGTACACAAACCTGAAGGCGCACACACTCAGTGATTCAGAAACAGCTTCTTCCCCTCTGCCATCCAATTCCAAAAGGGACATTGACTCTTTGGACACTAACTCACTTTTTAAAAAATATACAGTATTTCTGTTTTTACACGTTTTTAAAAATCTATTCAATATACATAACTGATTTACCTGTTTATTATTATTTTTTAAATCGTATTTATTATAATTTTTTCTCTGCTAGATATTGTATTGCATTGAACTGCTGCTGCTAAGTTAACAAATTTCATGTCACATGCCGGTGATAATAAACCTAATTCTGATCAATAGATTGGGTGCCTATTTTCTAATACCTGATTTTCTTTTCTGGGCAAAATCAACGTTGTCCCGATGAGGAAATCTGGACAGCATAATAGAATAACGAGTAAGGCTGCTGCCTGGTATCTCCAGTGACCTGTGTACTATCCAAATTATAGGGGCTGTCTGTGTGGAGTTGCATGTTCTTCCTGTAATTGCATTGGGTTCCTGGTTCTTTAATTTCCTGCCACATTCCAATGAAGTTAGTTATGGTAGGCAAACAGTGCCAATAAATTCTAGAATCTGGGGCAGTCTGCTCTCTTTACTCTTGTGACTGCATGGCTAAGTTTGCTGATGAATCCATTGTCACACAGCCAATCAAAGATGGTGACAAATCACCCTGTAGGAGGGAGATTGAAAATGTGACTGAGTGGCACCGCAACAGCAACCTCTCGCTCAATGTCGGCAAGACCAAGAAGCTGATTATTGACTTCTGGAGAAGGAAACTGGAAGTCCATGAGGCAGTCCTCATCAATGGATCAGAGGTGGAGAGGGTCAGCAACTTTAAATTCCTGGGTATTATCATTTTGGAGGAATGTCCTAAGCCCTATAAGTGCAAGAAAAAATAAAGCACGTCAGCACCTCTATGTCCTTAGGAGTTTGTAAAGATTCAGCATCACATCTTAAAGTTTGACAATCTTCTATAGATGTGTGGAGGAGAGTATGGCCACATCACAGCCTGGTACGGAAGGATCCCATGAACAGCTGTGTACATACATCTATTGATGCTTCTGGACACATCTTCAGTGATGTTCCTGGAATCATCGGGTGTTTCGGGTCTTTCAACATCATACAACCTCCTCCAGGTGACCCAGCTGGGGCTGATCAGACCCCAGCTTGTGTCCAGATGGCTAGCTACTTATGACTCCATGGCTCCCCTCTTTTGAGCCACAGCCATCTTGAGGCCCTCTCTGCCACATCAGTGGTACTGCGGATGGCTCTCCACTTTCTCTCTCCCTCGATGCCCAAAATGCTGAAGGCCCTACCTAAAGAACGGGCTATGAATCCCCTACAACCAACCTCCACTGGGAGACACCTCGCTCTCCATCCAGCCTGCTGACAGTTGCTGACTAGTCCTGCGTACTTGGAGAGCTTCCTTTCAAGGAAACTCCTACATAAAGTGGTGGGTACAGCACAGTTCATCACAGGTAAAGCCCTCTTCACCATTGAGCACATTTACACAAATCTTATTTGGGATTTATTGAGTATGTCTGCCAGTGAATGAATCTCAGGGTTGCATATGGTGACATATATATACTTTAATAATATATTTACTTTGAACTTTAAAATAAAATGGAATTAATATAGGATTGGAGTAAAATGGGTGTTCGATAATTGTGTGGACTTGGCAGGCCAAAAGGTCTATTTCCCTGAGAGGTCTCTCTTTGGGAATTCAAAATAATCATGATTGAATCTGTGCCATTGTTCTCTTCACCAGATTTATTGCCTTCTTTTGCAAAAATCTCGTGATCCAGTATATATTGGCTGTGTATAAATCTAATCCCTGTAATAAGTCACAATGAATTGATCTTATTTAGTAATGACATAGTTAAAATGAAGAAGACCCTCTTGAAATTGTTTCCTGGAGCTACACTCAGCTCATAGTTATAGCCTACCTCCTTACCAAAGCACAGCCTGACACCAGTGTGCATGTTCCTTCTCTCCAAGTCCGCACATGAAGTATAAAAGGTTGGAATGGAATGTGCTAAAAGTCTGATATGGGCCTCTCTCACCGTGAATTCATTGTGTCTCAGCGTGAGTTCAGGCACGTTGCAAATACAAAGTTAATGGAAGGGTCCTAATGCACTTCACACCTGACCCCTCATCCAGCACAACTCCATTCATTTGGATAAGCTCAGTGAGCTTTAAGGAAAAGGCAAGTGAAGCAGAAGGCATTGGATTGGTTTTCAATTTTTCAATTAATATTAACATTTTTAATGAATTAACTTCAGTTTGTATTTGAGTTAACTTATTATTTTCTCATCTTGTAAACTTTTTATGTGATGTTTTAAATGTATCTGATCATCAAAGGCAATTGGGAAGAGTGGAAAAGGCCGTTAGACAGCTTAACTCTCTTAATCCATGTACAGGCCTTGGATTGCTCTGCATTTGGCCCGTACTTATCAGCTGTGAGGCCCCAGAGAGTTGGGTAGTCTGTAATCGTGTATAACTGTGACCATAACATCTAGCAAGGGACAAGCACAAGGTGCAGACTTATTCAAGTTCTTTCGACCATGCAGAAGGTGGCAAAGTGTTCAATCTTCCATACTGCCTTCCATACTGATTCTGATCAGGCAAAGTATTGAAAGTGCATGCCTGGACTTGTCATAAGGTGTTGAAATCAGCAGTCCCTGAAAGGATAAAATCTGAGATTACTTTACTTTAAAATTTTAACATGATTGAACATCATTGTCTTTTTGAAATGAAGTAAGTGAAATAATGCATAACGTGCTTCAGTATTTTATTAATCTTCCATGTTACTTGCCGAATAATTAAATGAATATTTAAAAACAAGAGCGACAAAGCTTCTCTCCATCTGGAAGTTTCTTCTTAATTAAAACATCAGGGACCGCTCTCGTTCCTAGAGAGCTACTAATAAAAAAAAATTTCAATTAATCAGATGGTCGCCCATGGAGTAGTGTTTTTAAAAATATATTTCATTGTCAGTTTTCAAAGATTGTTAGTTCTTTTATACAGAATAAAAGTCAAAGACTGCTTCTTCTGAGTGAGTAACACAAAAACATTTTTGATCCTATTTTGTTTTGAACTATCTGCCAGCGAGGAACTAAATGCCTCGTTGTACAGACAAAGTAATAGATTACACTTATTGTGGGGAGGCCTGATTGAGATATACAAAATTATGCTAGTTATAGACATAATAGATTGTTAGAAAATGCTTCCATGAGCAGAGGTATCTACAACTACGGAGGATATGGACCTAATATTGGGGGTAGGAGATATTGAGGGAATTTTAGAAACAACGTTTCAAAGGAGAGGGAGGTTGGAACTTTATTTATTTATTGAGATACAGCATGGAACGAGCTCTTCCGGCCCTTCGAGCCATGCTGGCCAGCAAACCCCAATTTAACCCTAGCCTAATCATGAGATAATTCACAATAACCAATTAAACAATTAACTGATCAGCCAGGGCATCAAAGAATATGGCGAGAAGGCAGGTGTACAAGGTGGAGTGGGATCTGGGATGGAATGGTGGAGTGGCCTAATTCTGCTCCTATATCTTATGGTCTTATGGTCTAACCTACCAACTATTACATCTTTGGACTGTGGGAGGAAACTGGAGCACCTGGAGGAAACCCACATAGTCCAGGGAGAACATACAAACTCCTTACAGACAGCAGCAGTAATCAGGAATGCACTACTTGAGCAGATGAAGGTGGAAAAGTCTCTCACATAACATTTAAGAATTACTCTATGAGCAAAAGAACTACCTAAGCATAGAAGGTGATGGAGCAAGGTCTTGGAAATAGGATTAGATGATTAGCATGGACAGTAGACACAGTGGGCCAAAGGGCCTGTTTCTGTTATCTGGTTCCACAGACATTGATAATCAGTTTAGAGAACTGTGAAAAAAATGTGAATGTTGGATTAAAAACAACCTTTGTCCATTACATAATTATTGCAGAATAAATTCCATACATCTCCTCCCATAAATAGTTACTTCTGTTCAGAAGTTCTCTGCCCCCACTTAAGCACTTCATCACAGTTCTTTTCTAAGTATCTGTGTTTCATTAATTGCCTTTTGTCAAACGATCTCATTTTTAAATTCATATTCATTATCAGTGATGTGTTGTGTGCCCTGAATTTATTACACCCGAGGTGCTATGAGCAATGTCCTTGAAGTGCTGCTGTCCTCCTAGTGAATGTACTTCACTTACTGCTTTTGGTAGATGTGAGTTAATAGTGCACCGAGTTTTAGCTGAAACAAAACAATATAAGCTACAACACATCCAACACTGCCAACCTTTGCCGAAAACAAATGGTAAGTTAACATTTTAAATATGAAACCTTTACTAAAACCCCCCAAAATCCTTTATAAGTAAGTTTAATTATTATTTCTTCTTGTCCTTGCACTTTTATTACACGTTTAAATGTTCCTAGTTAAAGAGAAAAGTGACCAAAGTAATCAAAACTAGAGCTTGCTTTCCATCACCAAGTTTCTTCAGCCACCTTGATGATATCATGTGTTCCTGAATTTCAACATCTGTTATTAGACTAACACAAAACAATAATTGACCTATATAATGATAAAGTCAGGATGTGCGGATATTTTTGTATTCCTACTGAAAATATTCCGATATGCTGCTTTTGCCAAGTAGTGTTGGTTTGGAACGGGTAGACATGTGAAGGCATGAGTCGGCATGGGAATGCACATGACACTCTGGAATTAGAAAAAAAATGTGCTCTGTGTTTGGCTAGTGAAATTATTTTAGGAGTAAGGGAAACATTCATCTGTCAAAGTGTTCATGGAAGTTTTCTTTTGGGATACTGAACAGCAATTTTGACATTTGGTCCATTATTAAAATATATTAAAATACACAAGGGTTAGGCTGTGCAATGGTGCTAGTTTGAAATATGACCAGAATCACATGGGTGAGGTAATCTGCATGACCCTGTTACAAAGCACTTACTGGTTGGGTATATCAGGGATTATTTGTTACACAGGGAGATCCCTAAGCTGCAGCCTGCAAGTCCACTTGACTCCACATAGATTATATACCTGATCCAAGCATAATTCTGATCCAAGCATCAAATTTCAGTTCCAGAAACCACATTTCATTTGCTCCCATTGGATAGAATTCCTGATCCAAGAACAAAATCCATCCCAATTATTTTTGTGTTTAGTAGTCAGCACTTAGAACACTAAATGCAACCAATCTCCTGCCAAGTTCCACTCAGAATTCAACAGTTTCTTTTCAAAGTCAAATAACTTCTGTGGAAAAAATATGCTTATGGTAATGTTTTATGTTGGTTTTGTTTCTATTGAGTGGGGCTGTGGTACCAAGGATTGCATGACATTTGTTTGAATCAGAGTTCCTCAAATTTCTGACCCAAGATGAAATTGCTCAATAGTAGGAACATGCTTGTCAACATTTCCGTATACCTGCTAACTTCCCCTCCTTCCCCTCCCCTGACATTTAATTATGGCGTCTTCCCCCTTCCTTTCTAATCCTAAAGAAGGGTCTTGGTTCGAAATGTCGAATGTTTATTCAGTTCTGTAGATGCTGTGTGAACTTATGAATTTCTCCAACATTTTGTGTGTATTGCTCTGGATTTCTAGCATCTGCAGAATCTCTTGTGTTAACTCTGCACCAGTTAATGTATCTAAGTTATGATGATGATATATATATTTCTGAGAATTTATTGGATATAAAGAAGCATTCTTCTTTTTCATGTTTTTATTTCATTCCTTACATGTCTAAAAAATTCTTCCCTGATCGTAGCCAACTTGGAAGGATCTCAAATGGACCAGCCATATGACTGACATGGCCATGACAGCAGGTCAATGGCTGGGTATCCTGTGGCAAATGACTCCCCTCCTAACACTTGAAAGCCTTTCCCTCACCTATAATATTCAATTCATAACTGTGATTGAATACTTTCCACTTGCCTGTGTGAGTGAAGCTCCAACACGATTCAAGAAGGTCACCTTTGTCCTACAAGGACAAAGCAGCCTGCTTGATTGACACACATAAAATTTGCTGGTGAATGCATCAGGCCAAGCAGCATCTCTAGGAAGAGGTACAGTCGACGTTTCCAGCTGAGACCCTTCGTCAGGACTAACTGAAAGAAAAACTAGTAATAGATTTGAAAGTGGGAGGGGGAGAGGGAGATCCGAAATGATAGAAGACAGGAGGGGGAGGGATGAAGCCAAGAGCTGGACAGTTGATTGGCAAAAGGGATATGAGAGGATCATGGGACAGGAAGCCTAGGGATCCTCTGGGCTCATCCCTCCCCCTTTCTTTCTCAAATGGACCAGCCTCCTGTCCCATGAGCCTCTCATATCCCTTTTGCCAATCAACCATCCAGCTCTTGGCTCCATCCCTCCCCCTCCTCTCTTCTATCATTTCAGATCTCCCCCTTCCCCTCCCACTTTCAAATCTCTTACTAGCTTTTCTTTCAGTTAGTCCTGACGAAGGGTCTTGGCCCGAAGCGTCGACTGTACCTCTTCTCAGAGATGCTGCCTGGCCTGCTGCGTTCACCAGCAATTTTTATGTGTGTTGCTTGAAATTCCAGCATCTGCAGATTTCCTCGTGGCTGCTTGATTGACACCCTATCCACCAGTTAAAACATTCATTCTCAATACCATGGAGGTTCAATGGTTGTAGTACATACTAATTTACACTTAAAATGCATTGAAACAACTTTCAAACCTGCTGCCAGCAAAGACAATGAAAAAGAGTTCTAGGCATATGGGAGACTCCCCTCCAAGTTGATCACCCTGACTGAACAAAGTGTCATTGTTCAGCTGTCGTCTTTGGGTCTAAATCATGGAACTCCCTGCCCAAGTATTCTGGGAGTATGATCACCAGGTGGAAAGCAACAGTTCAAGAATACAGCTCACAGCTACTTTCTTGAGAATGATTGAGGCTGGACAATAAAAGACAAAGTGTGGCACATGGCCAAGTGATTAGGGCGCTGGACTAGCGATTTGAAGGTTGTGGGTTAGAGCCTCGGCCGAGGCAGCGTGTGTGTCCTTGAGCAAGGCACTTAACCACACAATGCTCCAGTCCACCCAGCTGAGAATGGGTACCGGCAAAAATGCTGGGGGTTAACCTCGTGATAGACTGGCGTCCTATCGGCAGGGGGGGGCGGTGAATCTCGTACTCTCAGTCGCTTCGCGCCACAAAATCTGGCATAAACACAGTCCTCATGGGCCACAAGGCTCGTGACAGACTTTAATCTTAATAAAAGACAAAGGGAATATCATGAAGAAGCTCTTTCCTGCTGCTGAACATGCCAATGCTGTTTCACTGATAACTGTATAGAAGTGTATTGGCAGTAAATTAGATGTCCCACTGTTATTCTTTCTTTGTCCCACATCTCAACTAATACCATTCAAGAAACTATTTCCCCATCAGTTCCCTTGAGATCCTACCACTCTGGACAGTTTACCTACGTGAGGGGTGGAAATTAGTAGTCATTAATACCCTGCCCCCTTTCATGGGCAAGCACTAGCGATCCTGTCCACATTGGTATGAGACATTCATACCTTTCCGACTTGCCCCGTGCTAATTCATCATCATCCCACTGAATCCACATCCACAAAGGGCAATCTGGGATCCAGAATTTTACACCAACTTTCAATCTTAATCTTCCCAAATTCTGTCCTTCTTGGAATGAAAGTAGGCAGCTAAATGAAACAATATGAACTTATATTCGGTCACCTTAGCCTTGGAACACTTAAGATCCTCATTGTTATCTTGAAGCAACTGCACATTTAAAGGTCAATGATTAGAATATAAAAGAAACCAAGTTACACATTATTTTTAAGTGGAAAATTCCCAGTGGGCAAGCTACATTGCTTTCTGCTAGTGGTGGTACTCAGCTAACAAATCTGTATTCCACAGGTCAATTGGAATTGTCTTGTTCTTTCACTACCTTCCATCTTCCATGGACGGGGCTTCTCTTGAATCACTTGACATTTGTTCCAACAATACAAACTTAAATTGGATGGTGCACATCTTGCATCGTTCTGCTGAACAGCCTTGTGCACAAGAACATCAGCTGCACAACAACATTCATTGGAGGGTTTAATTTTGTCCATTTTCTCCCCTCATTTTTAGTACCTGTGTTTGAAAAACTGAAAGGAAATTGGTTTGCTTCTCTGAAGTGCGAGGAGACTTTGACAAGTGATGGGTCCAATTTAATTCATTTTTAAAAGTTTCCCCATTTTCTCTTAAAGACCAATAAGTCATAATAGGAAATGATGCCATAGGCTTTCAATAACCCCCCCCCCCCCCGATTGCTCACACAAGTGGCCATATGTGAGCCTAGACAGTGACTGCTGATGAGCTGTGAAAGATATCAGATCTTGTCCTTAACAGCCACAGATGTAGAATATTCCTGCAGCTTTGCTGCTTTGAACACAGGTGGGTTTCTCCTCAATCTCTGAAAACAGTTAATTCAGGATAGACCAGAAATCAAACCTGGTGCTGCAATATATGTGCTTATTAGATTGTTGCTGAGTTCCTAAAAATATACTTTCAAAAGCAAATAAAAATGTCAATTGCGAATTGAGATGTCACAATTTACTTGCATGTTAATTTTTTGAATATACAGGTTTGACAGGGAATATCATTCAGTAGAATACATCCTGCCATCACTTTAACAAGCAAGTTGATTACATGCTGGGTTGGTTAGAAGATTATTGTTTTATTGGCTCATTCCTGGACTGTTGGTCAACTCTCTCTGTAGAATTGTCTTACCCTTTAAAAAAGATGAAAATTCAGCCTATTCAGGTGATTCTATCCGAACTAGTAGATCTTATTTGACTATTGAGGGAAGAATAGAGATTTCATTTAGTACAAAGGCTAACAGTTTTCCTTCAGACACATTCAGGAAAAGAAATGTTGATCACCCAACTTTCAGGAAACACCCAAATTTATCCCCATGCAGAATATGGTAAAGAGAATCTTCTTATTTTGAGAAAAATGTTCAGCAGAGCAGGTATATAACGTTGTGCTTCAACTAAATAAAAGCTGTTTTTATGTAGCGATTTGCCGCCATCTGGAATGCATTTAACTGAAGGGGTAGTGGAAACAGATTTAATATTATCTGTCAAAAGAGAATTTGATATACACTGGAAAAGGAAACATTTTGCGGGGTTGTGAGGGAAGAGCAGGTGAGTAGGAATAAATTGTAAACTCCTTCTGAAGAGCTGTCTCGGGCATGATGGGCAGCACATTCTCCTGTGTGACAGGATTCTGGAAAATGTAAACAATTTAGTGCTGTTATGTTCTGTTTTGGTTTTCATTTCATTCATAAACATGCACAAGTTTTTTAAATATGTCTTTGAAGAAGAAGCCAATTTAAAAGAATTGCTAGTTTTGCGAGAAGAGTATCTGTTGGGGAACTCACAGAAATTTATGGCGGAGTAGGCAATTATTTGGCCCATTATATTCTTTCTAGCCAAAAGTGGAGTTTAGGCCAATCCCATTTCCCCAGTCTTGGTCCATAGCCCTGTGGGTTACAGCTCTTGAAGTGCCAATCCATGATTAAATGTGGTGAGGGTTTTCTGTCTCCATCACTCTTTCAAGCTGTAAGTTCCATATCCCCACCAAACTATTGAATTATATTTAATTTCTCTCAGCTCCTCTCTGATTTTTCTCGCAATTGGCATAACTTCATGTTCCTCGCTGCTGAGGTTTCCGCTCAAGAATATTCCTTTATAGTCATAGTCATAGTCGTACTTTATTAATGCTGGGGGAAATTGGTTTTCGTTACAGTTGCTCCATAAATAATAAGTAGTAATAGAACCATAAATAGTTAAATAGTAATATGTAACTTATGCCAGTAAGTTATGAAATAAGTCCAGGACCAGCCTATTGGCTCAGGATGTCTGACCCTCCAAGGGAGGAGTTGTAAAGTTTGATGGCCACAGGCAGGAATGACTTCCTATGACGCTCTGTGTTGCATCTCAGTGGAATGAGTCTCTGGCTGAATGTACTCCTGTGCCCAACCAGTACATTATGTAGTGGATGGGAGACATTGACCAAGATGGCATGCAACTTGGACAGCATCCTCTTTTCAGACACCAGCATCAGAGAGTCCAGTTCCATCCCCACAACATCACTGGCCTTACGAATGAGTTTGTTGATTCTGTTGGTGCCTGCCACCCTCAGCCTGCTGCCCCAGTACACAACAGCATACATGATAGCACTGGCCACCACAGACTCGTAGAACATCCTCAGCATCATCCAGCAGATGTTAAAGGACCTCAGTCTCCTCACGAAATAGAGATGGCTCTGACCCTTCTGGTAGACAGCCTCAGTGTTCTTTGACCCGTCCAGCTTATTGTCAATTCGTATCCCCAGGTATTTGTAATCCTCCACCATGTCCACACTGACCCCCTGCATGGAAACAGGGGTCACCGGTACCTTCGCTCTTCTCAGGTCTACCACCAGCTCCTTAGTCTTTTTCACATTAAGCTGCAGATAATTCTGCTCACACCACGTGACAAAGTTTCCTACCGTAGCCCTGTACTCAGCCTCATCTCCCCTGCTGATGCATCCAACTATGGCAGAGTCATCAAAAACTTCTGAAGATGACAAGACTCTGTGCAGTAGTTGAAGTCCAAGGTGTAAATGGTGAAGAGAAAGGGAGACAAGACAGTCCCCTGTGGAGCCCCAGTGCTGCTGATCACTCTGTCGGACACACAGTGTTACAAGCACACGTACTGTGGTCTGCCAGTCAGGTAATCAAGAACCCATGATACCAGGGAAGCATCCACCTGCATTGCTGTCAGCTTCTCCCCCAGCTGAGCAGGGCGGATGGTGTTGAACGCTCTGGAGAAGTCAAAAAACATGACCCTCACAGTGCTCGCTGGCTTGTTCAGGTGGGCGTAGACACAGTTCAGCAGGAAGACGATGGCATCCTCAACTCCCTAGTCGGGGCTGGTAGGCGAACTGGAGGGGATCTAAGTGTGGCCTGACCATAGGCCGGAGCTGCTCCAGAACAAGTCTCTCCAGGGTCTTCATGATGTGGGAGGTCAATGCCACCGGTCTGTAGTCATTGAGGCCGCTGGGGCACGGCATCTTTGACACAGGGACGAGGGAGGAGGTCTTCCACAATACAGGAACCCTCCGGACTCTCAGGGTCAGGTTGAACACCTTTTTAGCGTTCAGGATGTCCTTAATATCCTTTGTCACCCATGGCTTGTTATTTGAATAACAAAGGATAGTTCTTGTCGGAAAATTGCAGTCCACACAGAAGTTGATGTAATCAGTGATGCACTCTGTGAGCCCATCAATATCCTCTCCATGTGGCTCACAGAGTGCCTGCCAGTCTGTCACCTCAAAACAACCCTGGAGTGCCTCATAAGCCTCCTCCAACCATTTTATCACTGTCCTCGAGGTTGCAGGTTTAACCTCCCAGGTCCTCACAATTTTACCAACCTCATTTGAATCTCCCATCAGTCTCCTCCGAGTTGTTGTCGAGGAATTACGTCTTGTCACAAATATATACTGCATAATTTAACAGTAGAAAAGTATAACTGTGAATTTACCATTGGTTCAACAACTCACCAAGCCTGTCTGATTTCCACTAAATTTCATCATTATCACCAGTTCTAAAAAGTAAAATAATCACAAATCTTGCTTTGGACAACGAGCTACCATACAGAATAGTGTATCAATGATTCCCACACACAGACTCTTCATCTGCCCATGAAAAGAAGTTATGCATCATTTATGAAGGCATATAAACAAAGTTAATATCGAAGGTCAATGAATTTTCATGAGAAAATTTCCGTCTTAGGTCTGATAAAGGTTCACTGACTTAAATTCTTGCTCTCTCCACGGATGCTACCTGATCTACTGAGTATCTCCAGTATTTAAATTTCCATTTCAGATTTCCAACATCTGCGGTTCTCTTGTTTTTCCATGAAAGCGTATGTGGTCATGGTTTTGTTGTCTGGCAAAGTTCCAGAGCACCATGTCTGGCCTAGCAAGCCAATCACCAGTGACAGGTAATAAACATTCATTGCTCAGACGGTTCGTTTTCCACTTGAGTTTCCATGGGCCTTGATGCATTTGAGGATGCTTTAATTAAATCTGGGACAGCTTGACAGTAATTGCACCTGCTCCCAATTTTCCTCATTAAGTTACAGAGCCACATTAAAATAGGTTTTCTGGGAATGAGCAATAGTTTTTTGGAAGAGAAATAAACAAAAACTGGAATATGCTCAATAGACAGTGATATGTAGTCAATGCAATCACGAAAAAAGTATGTTTTATTTTTCTTTGCTTTATTGCAGAAAGCTCTGATTATTTCATCAAGTACCCAAAGGAATCAAAACAAAATTCCTGAAGCACTGTAGGGTCACGCACCTTTAATGCTTTGGTGCAGATTAAAATCACCTCTATGAGATGCTCTCTAGTCTCACCATGAGATGCTATTTTTATCAGCATAGGACAGTCAGAATCCCTGCTTGGAGGTAGTCGACTCTGGTAGGCACACCCCTGCTTCATGCCAAGAAATCAGGTTGTCTTCCTATCTAGAAGAACAAAATGCAGGTTGTTGATGTTCTGGTTACACAAAAGCAAATAGATCATATTAGTATTAATGTAAAATGTATGGCTGGAATAATAATAATATTCTCTGAACCAAGTGTTGGATCTCTGTTTGATGTCTGATCCTTAGGGTTCTTCGAGGAGTCAAGAATGATGAGTAGTCTTAACTCCAAGAACTCAGTTTAATTTAGTGTACAAGCAAACATACGAATATTAAGGAAACAAAATAAAGAGCTGAGAAACAAGGCTAAGAGGTGTATAGACAAAAGAATAAAGATGGCGTTTCTGAAAAATCTATCACTTTTATAGGTAAGATATAACACATTCCACTGATAGGAATAAATTAGTTAATAGGTCACAAAATTAAAACAATTACATCACGTGGGTAATGTGCTAATACTTAGCCAGAGAAAAATAAGGAGGGTGATAAACCGTTAGCTTAGTTGCTATATTGCTTTCTTCCAGTGAGTGTGAAAAATATACGCTTGTTTAAAAAGTACAAATCTTATTAAAAAGTATTATTTTTAAAAAGTGGTTTCCAACAGGGAGTGCTTGCTTCCAGGAAGAATTGTGTGTAGGTAGGACTGCATCTTCATTTTAAAAGGTACAGGTTTATGCTGTGCATCAAAACTCCACAAGAACCCCTGTTTCAGGCCTCACTTTAATAGGAGCCGAGTGAACTATGAACATAGTGAACTGGTAGAAGTGCACTTGTATTCATTGCATCCAAGGTATCTGTCACACAAAGTGTTTGCATGTGTGGTAGATGTCGCTGTGAGTATATTTTTTTTCATACACCTGTCAAGTAAGATCAAGTGGTATTTCAAAAGAAATGACTGATGTAAACCATCCACATCTACTTTAAATGCAGTTAAGGAGCCAGCATTGTAAGAAGCATACTGATGGATCCACTTATATTCTGTCTGAAGCTTAGTATTTACTACATAAAGTCTCGCCATCTAGTTTAAACTCTTTCACAGAAATTTTAGTCAGGAATAGGGAACAACTTGCATTTATAAACTTACCATATCTAACCTCCAAATTTGTGTAATGAATTACTTTTAAATGCAATCAATGTTCCAGTGAAGGTGAGTACTGCAGTAAAAGCCCATGTGAGACATTTTCTATAACATGCCAGAAGCATTTTCCCTTTCATTATTCCCCTTTACACAAATATGTTTTGTATTAAAAATAAAGCCTGGTACTACAGCCAAAATTCTGAAATTTTGACAGTTAATGGATATCCTATTAAAAATCCAGTGTTCCAAATCCAAAATCCTGAGACTGTCCTCAACTGTTATTGCCAAAAGCCTATTGCTTAGTCTTTTATGAAGTGTTCCAGTAGATGTCAGGAATGGAGCAGATAATGTAAGCAACATGGAACTCGTTACATCACCAGTTGAACAGTTCAAATGTTGGTGAAAGTGATATTGGCGTCAGTAGGAAACTACATCTGAAAAGAGGTACAAAGGTTATACAAGAACATAAGATGACGGAAATACACAGCATGGGGACAGGGAAGAGAAGAGAAAGGTCGGAGGAACTTTGACAAACTTCTATAGATGGGCAGTGAAGAGTATCCTAACTGATTGTATCACAGCCTCTTTTGAAAACACCAGTGCCAAGGATCAGAAAAGGCTCCAGAAAGTAGTGGATACAGCCCAGTCCATCACAGGCAAAGCCCTCCCCACCACTGAGTATATTTACATGGAGCACTACCAAAAGAAAGCAATATCCATCATCAAAGACCCCACTATTCAAGTGATGCCCTCTTATCATTATTACTATCAGGCGTGAGAGACAGAAACCTTACATCTCACTTTACCAGGTTCAGGAACAGTAAATCATTAGGTTCCTGAGCTGGCATAGATAACTTAATTTACCAATACTCTGAACTGATTCTGTAGCCTACAGACTCACTTTCAAGGACGCTACCTCTCATGTTCTCAATAGTATTTTTATTAGCACAGTTTGACTTCTTTTGCACATTGATTGTCAGATTTTGTCTGTTTATGTATAGTTTTTCATTTGATTCTATTGTATTTCTTTGTTTTTCTTGTAAATGCCTGCAAGGAAATGAATCTCAAGGTGTTAAATGGTAATATATAGCACTTTGATAATAATACATTTGAACTTTGGTATTATCTGTCTGTCATCTGGACCTTTTCCCATTGTGTAGTTGCCTGAACTGAGTGGTTCAGTCAAATTCTGTTTTTATTCAAGATCCAAACCCAATGTATTTCTCTTCACCTTTTTGAAGCTTTGAAATTTGGAGTTGAACACTTTGAATTTTATCTGAGCATGGAAAGGATTACAGTGAGCTGGAACACTGGGAAGGGGCAAGCAGAATAGGAACTGTAGTTTTGCAGCCTTAAAGAAAAGTAGTGCAAGTATGAAGCCAAGCTATTAACTCAACTCATATCCACATATTGATTTCATTTCAATCAATTGGAGAGATTCTCTTGATCTCAACCAGCATGTGTGCTCCATAGTGTGTAATATACCAAGTCAACAAGTGTGGAATTCTTCTATGGGCAAATTAATTGTAGAAATTCTTAATCCAACATCAGAGTAGTGGATGGGTATTTAGAAAATGCATGAGGCTCAATAGGAAGCAAGAATTTGATTTACATATAGATCCAGAGAACAAGAGTATTTTGCACCTGTGTCTTTACAATGAAGGGGACTAATTTCAATCTTGATAGAAGAGGAGTCAGGAGTACAATGAACAGGATGAAAATTGGAGAGAAGGGATACTAAAAAGGCTTGCTATGCCTAAAGGGAACAAGTTGCTAGGTTGATATATTGCATTATAGACTGAGTGGACTTGCAGAAGACCTTGCTATAATCCCGCATAAATGCAGGGAAGGTGACAAAGGACTCAAGTGCCAACAACTTCTAAGTAGCTGGTTGGTTTAACTGCAGTGGTGGAAGGGGATGAGGTGTGGCAACTTTAAGGAATAATAATTGGAGGAAAAATATTACTAAGAACTTGGAGAAGTCTGAGTTAATGAAAGAGTGCCATCCCAGTGTTGTTGAAGGCATATTTTGTCAGCTATATTCTGGAATCATAGTCATATATCACAGAAACAGACCCTTCAGATCACCATGTCTATGCTGACCATCAAATACGTGTCCATAAAAATCCCATTTAGCAGCACTTGGCCCATAGTACACTATGGCTTGGCAATTCAGTTGCTGATCCAGATACTTTTCAAAGAAGCCATACCAATTGAGTTCAAGGATGTGAAGCACAAATTTAAAGTGATGAGCAAAAGATCCGTGGGAGTTGTGAAGAAAATCTTTGCAGTGGTGCATATGGTTTGGAATACACCGCCTGAAAGTCAAGTGGAAATTAGATTTGTCCAGATTATCTCAATAAGTTTTCCCTTCAATGGGAAAACAACATTTGTAAAATATACTAGAGTGGTGATTGAGTAAGCACTGGAAGGAAAATTAAGTTACAGGGCAACAAGGACAGGGATGCAGAATGCACTTGACTTTCTCACTGTAAGGAATGAGCGAAAATCTATGACTTAGGCAGGGCTGCCCTTGGAGGAAATTACAATTCCTCACTGCTGTTTACACCCTAATTCACAACATCTGCTTCATCCATAACACACTGTGCTTAGTCCTACCTGAGCTCCTCTTACTGTTTTTTTTAATCCTCCTACAATCTTCACACTCCCAATATCCACTAGCACCTTCAGGGAATCAATCTTTTGAAGTCTCCCCATTCCTACAATTTTGGTCTCATGCCTATGCTCAGATTTCTTTTTCCAAGCTTTGTAATGATGGCCGTGGCTTCAGCTGTCAAATGCAAGCTCAGAGACTTCCTCCTTAAACACCTCCACTTCTCAACGTCTTTTCACTCCTGTGGCACTCTCCTTGAAAAATCTCCTTTTGCTTCTAAACCTCCACTCACTTCCTCCCAGATGATCTCACTTTAAGGACTCTTTATCTTGTCAACTCATGTTCTCTTTATTTATTGCTACTTATTTAGATTTGCATTTGCACAGTTTGCTGTCTTCTGCACTCTGGTTAATCTTTCATTAATCCTGTTATCATTACTATTCTGTAGATTTGCTGAGGATGCCCGCAGGAAAATGAAACTCAGGGTTGGAGATGGTGACATATATGTACTTTGATTTTAAAATTTACTTTGAACTTTGATATTGTGTTTGAACATGTTGCCTTGAAGAAGCTTGGAACACTTTAACTCCTCCAATGTTGTGAAACAAATACAATTTATTTGAAATTGTTAATGTGTACGGAATACCAAATGTGTATGTATTCTGCTTATATGTTATCCTGACATAGAACTGAGGATAAGAACGTCAGTGGCTCTTGCATCAATGTCTGACTGCTGTGTACTGCACTTGGTGTAGATTTAGTATAAGAATAGGAAGAAATGTCACCAGTCTATAAGAAGAGCAAAAACAGGATGTAAATTCATAACTGGAATTCCCTCCTGCTGCTGCCAAACCTATGTTGGTTTGAAGTGGGTAATGAGCGAGGCTTCCTGTTTCTCTGAAAGTTTCTATGATGTTCTGGTAGAGCAACCATCTCTTTTCCATTTGTACCAGAAAGAGATTCTTCAGGAGTTAAGGGACATGGCCATCAATTCAAGTAAATTCTTTCCACTGGCAAATATAACAAGAGGTTTTGAATTGTTTATTAATAAAAACAAGGAAGAGATATGACTAAAATTGAATTATTGCAGTAAATAAAAAAATTTCAAAGTATTAACACCAAAGTAATGTGGTATAATTTTTTTAAATGTCCAGAAGTTTAATCACAAAGAGCGAGGCATTAATAAATCAGCAGTGTTTTCCCTTAAATGATATCTGCATGAATGTTTATTAAATTCAAAGTAGCTGATCAATGAATATATCTAGTTCCAGCAATATGCATTCACTTCCTAGTTTTTCAAGTCACACATTTGTTATTTAAATTCATCTTCCCAATCCTTACATCACCTTCACTGTAAGAGAAACTGTGTCTGCAGGGAACCATGGCTAATTAATTACATCGTCGGTGTTGCAGGGTATTACAGAATACAGTGTCATTTCACAGAATATTATATCCCACATAATTAAGTATCCAAACTGTTGTTATTAAACATGTGATATGGCTTGAAAGAACATATCAAGCAATTTCACACTATTGGCCCTTTGGCCTATCAATCCCATACTGACCTTTAATCATCCATTTGTGCTCATCCCATTTTTTTCTCCCCATATTTTCTTTAACTCCCACAAGACATTATCACTTGCCCACAAACTAGGAATGAGTTACAGTGGCCAAATCCATGACTTTCTGCTCCAGAGGCAGAAATAATGTGAAGTGATCGCAGAATAGTCGAGACTAGTGGCAGAGGATGGGGAGAGAGGTTGCAGTAGTTAGTATGGCAATGTGTGCCAGTCTGGGGATTGGGCCTGATTTAAAATCCATTGCTATGTAATACCATTTAAGGGATCATCAGCTACTCTCAAGTCACTTGGTGTATGATTGGACAAGTGTTTGCTACTTTGGTTGATTGTTTTGAGTTTTAGGTATCTACAGGGACTGGCGTGCTACATGTTGAAGGAATGTTTGGCAACTTCAAGACTGTTGCTCAAATAATTGCTTCCAGAAATGGGGGTATTAGTCAACACTTCCTGACAACGTGAGTGGGCATAGAGAGAAGGAAACATTTCTGGAAGAGGATTGTAGAAGATAGGGGAGGAAGTGAATGGATCTCAGTAGGACGTTCAATTTTTTTCTCAGGAACTTCAGTGAGTAGTTTTCCTACCTTGGAAACAACAATGAACATATTTTCAGATATCAGTACTTCAGGAAGAATTGAAATCTTCTCCTTAATGCAAACATAACTTCCCCTCATTGATGGAAAGGCCATATTGCAAGTGGATGGGACGTTAAAATTGTTTACAATTGACTCTCTCCAGGGTAGAACTGATGGGTATGTGCAGCAGCTGTTCTATAGAGGAAATTCCTGAGGCTTCTTTGCCAAGAGAGAAATCCACATTTAATTTGTGCCTGAGATGAAATAACACACCTTTTTGGGTGCAGCATTCCATTGCTTGCATGTTGATTCTGCTGTGTGCTGAAACTAAAAGAGATTTTGCACCTTCAATGCCCAATTAGTGCGGGCTGTTTGGTCGTGATGCATGCAGCTCAATCCAGCTAGGAGGCAGTTTGGCTACTGTTTTCCTGTGTGCTGACTGCTTCAAGCACCACACCAAACTGAAAATATGGTACTGAATTCCAGGTGCTGTCATCAGTGGTGCTGTATGATAACTTACCCTGCACAAATGGAACCCCCTGCAGTACTGAAAAGAATTGGTGTCAAGATTGCTGGTAGACTGAAGAGACAGGGTATTGGTCGGACTGAGGGCCAATTTCACTCATTCTCCACGCTGGTCATCTCCATGGCAGTGAGGCCATGAAGACTACCCCAGCTGCTGTGCCCCGTGCCTGCTAGTATTATGAACTGATGAGTGAGGCTTTGGGCCTGCTGTAGGCTGCTCTGGGGCTTGGATCTGAGGACTCAATTTTGGTTTGGAATGCTGTTGTTTGCTTCAATTGTTTGCATGATTTGTGTTTTATTTTCTTTCTCTTGAACACCGGATGGCGGTCTTTTATTTTTATTATTTTTTTTTCTTTAATTGGGTTCTTTTGGGTTTCTTGCTTTGTGGCTACCCATGAGTAAGCAAATCTCAAGGATGTATAATTCATACATTCTCTGATAATAAATGTATCTTGAATCTGTGCAGGATCACCATAATGAGCAAGTCCCTTTGAGATGTATGATCAGGAACTTCAGTAGGAAGTGGATACAGTGAGGCTGGTCCATTCAAGTTGTGATACAATTAATCACAAACCCCTGTTAAACCATGCAATAACTTTTCTATCACTTAAATTTCACCTTTCACTGAGCAGGATAGTTTCTGATTGGCTGTAACGCCAACATGAAGGTATATCTTTAAAACAAAAAGAGATTTGATGATGCAAGTTTGTAAATGCAAACATTTGTGACTTGAATTCCCAACCACCACTCCTCACCATTGAACGTATTTATACAGAGTCCTGTCACACAGAAGCACTATTCATTACCAAGAACTCCCACCATCCAGGCCATACTTTCTTCTCACTACCACCATCAGGCAGGAGGTACAGGAGCCTTAGGCCCCACACCTCCAAGTTCAGGAACAGTTATTACCCGATAACCATCAGGCTCTTGAGCCAGAGTAGATAACTTCACTCACCTCAACTCTGAAACGATTCCACGACCTATAACTCATGTTCTCAAATTATGATTTTTATTTGCACAGTTTATCTTCTTTCACACATTGATTGTTTTTCAGTCTGTATGTATATTTGTTTTCATAGATTTTGTTGTGTTCCTTTATATTCCTGTATATGCCTGCAAGAAAATGAATCTTAATTTGGTATACAGTATGGTAACATATACAAATTTCGATCATCTGTTTACTTTGACTTGATGCCTGCTACCTACTTGAGGTTTTTACTGCTCTTATTATTTCCTGAGCACTTTGTAGAACACTTTTTCTACTTCCCATCAACTCCACCAAAGCTTTCAAGGTTGCATTCAAAAGACTTGGAAATTCTGCGTGCCACAGTTTTCAAGAAGATGTTGGATTGCATAGCAGGAGAGAGATTCCAAAAGAAGTGAGTGGGGGCAGTCGGGGCATTCTGCATGCCACAGTTCACAAGAAGATGCTGTAGTGTGCGTAATAAGGCACTTGGCAAGACCCAGTAGAAAAGAAGCTAGGTTTAAGCAGAGTGACCATTGTGTGTGTGGGCCAGTGTTTTGGAATATTGGATCTCTGCCAGGGAAGGTGGAACCTCTACAGAAAGGATTGCGTCCACCTGAACTGGAGGGGGACTAATATTCTTGTGAGAAGTTTTGCTCTTGCTACATGGGGCAGGGGTGGGGGGTGGAGTTAAACTAGAGTTGCAAAGGGATAGGAAGCAGTGTGCAAGAGCAGATAAAGGAGTGTTTGAGAGGGATCAAAAGATTGAGGATGGTGCGTCTAAGGTTCTGCATTGTTCTGCATTTCAGTGCAAGGAGTATTATAGGAAAGGCAGATGAGTTTAAGGCATGAATCAGCATGTGGAGTTGTGACATTGTAGCCATTAGTCAGAATTGGTTACAGAAGTAGTAGGACCAGTAGCTCAATGTTCCAGGGTTCCATTGCTTTAGGCATGATGGAGTGGGAGAGATTAAAGGGGGCAGAACGGCATTTCTAGTCAGAGAAAATGTCACGGCAGTACTCAGAATGGACGGACTGAAGAGCTCGTCTAGTGAGGTTATATGGGTGGAACTGAGGAATAAGCAAGGGATGACCACATTAATAGGATTATATTATAGACCACTGAATAGCCTGTGGGATATAAAGGAACAAATTTGTAGAAAGATCACAGATTGCTGCAAGAAACACACGGTTGTTATAGTAGGTATTTTTAACTTTCCATATATTGAGTGGGACTCCTATACTGTAAAAGGACTAGATGAAATAGAGTTTGTCAAATATGTTCAGGAAAGTTTCCTTAATCAGTACATAGAGGTTCCGACTAGAGAGAGTGCGATACTAGATCTCATATTAGTGAATGAGACAGGGCAGGTGATGAAAGTTTGAGTTGGGGAGCACTTTACATCTCGTGATCACAATGCCATTAGTTTCAAGACAATTATGGGGAAGGATAGGTCTGGCCCTCTGGTTGAAATTCTAAATTGGAGAAAGGCCAATTTTGATAATATCAGAAAGGATCTGGCAAGTGTGGATTGGGACAGATTATTTTCTGGCAAAGGTGTACTTGTTAAGTGGGAGGCCTTCAAAAGTGACATTTTGAGAGTCCAGAGCTTGTATGTTCCTGTCAGAATAAAGTGCAAGGATTCCAAGTTTCGGAAATCTAGGTTTTTGAGAAATATTGAGGCCCTGGTTAAGAAAAAGAAGGAGGTGTTTAGCAGGTATAGGCAGGAATGAGCAAATGAGCTACTTGAGGAGTATAAAAATAAAAGAGAACACTTAAGAAGGAAATCAGGACAACTAAAAGAAGGCATGAGGTTGCTCAAGCAGACAAGGTGAAAGAGAATCACAAAGGCTTCTTTAGTTATATTAACAGCAAAAGGATAGCAAGGGACAAAATTGGTCCTCTGCAAAATCACAGTGGTCACCTATGTATGGAAACGAAAGATATGGGAGAGATCTTAAATTGAGCTGTAGTTACTTGGGAGACAGACAGAAAAGCTATAGCAGTGAGACAAAGTAGCAGTGACCATACGGACTGTATACAGATTGAGGAGGAGGTATTTGCTGTCTTGAAGAAAATTAGGGTGGATGAATCCCCAGAGCCTGACAATGCGTTCACTCAGACCTCGTAAGAGGCTTCTGCAGAAATTGCAGAGGCTCTAGCAGAGATATTTAAACCAATCTTAGCCACGGGCAAGGTGCTAGAGGATTGGAAGATTGTTGTTCTGTTGTTTAAGGAAGGCTCTAAGAATAAGCTAAGAAATTATCGGCTGGTGAATCTGACATAAGTAGTGGGTAAGTTATTTGATGTTACTTAAGGGACTGGATATATAAATATTTCGATAGACAAGGACTGGTTAGAGATATTCAATATGGCTTTGTGCACAGTAGGTTGTGTCTAACCAATCTTAGAGGTTTTCGAGGAAGCTGATGGGAAAGTTGAGGAAGGCAAGGCAGTGGATGTTGTCAACATGGAATTTAGCAAGGCTTTTGATAAGGTCCTGCATTGGAGACTTATCAAGGAGGTTCAGTTGCTTGATATTCAAGAAAAGGTTGTAAACTGGAGTAGACATTGGCTTCACGGGAGAAGCCAGATTGATAGTAGAGTGGAGGCCTGTTACTAATGGTGTAGTGGACAGAGAGGAACACTATAAAAAGCTTGCAGCAGGATCTGAACCAGCTGAAAAAATGGCAGATAGAATTTAATGCAGGGTAGTGTGAGATGTTACAATTTGGGAGGACAAACCAAAGTAGAACTTACACAGTGAGTGATAGGACACTGAGGAGTGAAGTAGAAAGAGGGATCTGGAAACAGAGATCTATAATTCATTGGAAGTGGTGTCACAAGTAGATAGGTTTGTAAGGAAAACTTGGCCATCAAAATCAAAGTGTTGAGTATAGGAGTTGGGATGTTACGTTGAAGTAGTATAAGATGTTGGTGAGGCTTAGTTGGAGTATTATGTGCAATTTTGGTCACCTAGCAACAGGAAAAATCTCAATAAGATTGAAAAAGTGCAAAATATACAAGGATATTGCTAGGATGTGAGGTCTTGAGTTATAGGAAAAGGTTGAATACATTAGGACTTTATTCTTCAGAATGCAGAAGAATGAGGGGAGTTTGATAGAGGCATACAAAATTATGAGGGGGTATAGATAGGGTAAATGCAAGCAGGCTTTTTCAAATGAAGTTGGGTGAGATTAGAACTACAGGTTGTGGGTTAAGTGTGAAAGGTGAAATATTGAAGGGAAATGGTGAAAGAGCTTCTTCACTCAAAGCATGGTGAGAGTGTGGAATGAACTGCTAGCGGAAGTGGTGGATGTGGGTTCGATTTCAACATTTAAGAGAGATTTAGATAGGTACATGGATGTGAGGGAAATGGAGGGCTATTGTCTGGGTGCAGTTCAATGGGAATATTCATTGCATTGTTGCTCAGGTCAGAATCAGAATCAGGTTTAATATGACCAGCATGTGTCATGAAATTTGTTAACTTTGCAGCAGTAGTACAATGCAATACATGATAATAGAGAGAAAAAACAGCAAAGTTCTGTAAGTGTATATAAATATGTGTGTGTGTGCGCGTGTATAAATTCCTGAATAAGTAGTGAAAAAATGGAAAATAAAAAAGGAATGAGATAGTGTTCATGAGTTTAATGCCCATTCAGAAATCTGATGACAGAGGGGAAAAAGCTGTTAAAGCTGTTTCTGAATCGTTGAGTGCATGCCTTCAGATTTTTGTGTTCCTTCCTGATGATAACAATGAGAAGAGAGCATGTCCTGGGTGATGGGAGTCTTTAATGATGGATGCTACCTTTTTGAGGCATCGCTCCATGAATATGTCTTGGACAATGATCAACCGTTTCTGTTTCCAACATCATGCTGTAGGAAACACACACTCTGTTATCACTAATGATATTGACAACAAGGATGTTTGGCTTCTTACATTCTGTTGGTTTGAAGAAGCAGAGTTTATGAATTTAAATGGCTATTAAAAATTTTGACCCATCACCACGCATGAATCAGCTTACACATATCAGGAAACTTAAGAAGGCATACCTCAATATTTCCTGCTCAATGAGAATAAATGTAAGTATAATCCTTTGTTGCTTTCAAATCCTGAACCACAAAGAGAGAATTAGCAGCTTCTCCATTTAGAAATGCTTGTATGGTCAGCAACATGAGAAACATAATAACTAATTTACACTCTGCTTGATACACTATAATATAAACAAGGATTTCATTGGCTTCAGTAATTTCAGTGAGTAATTAATACCGGTCAGGACATTGGGGAGCTTTTTGAATGGGGCTTTTGCTCTTCTGGAACCTGCTACCAGAGGAGACACTGC
Organism: Mobula birostris; assembly: GCF_030028105.1. Taxonomy (NCBI): domain Eukaryota; kingdom Metazoa; phylum Chordata; class Chondrichthyes; order Myliobatiformes; family Myliobatidae; genus Mobula; species Mobula birostris. Next base: position 30,530,953 of record NC_092391.1, on the reverse strand, counting down.
AACAGATACAATAACTACACTTAAAGAGGCTTTTAAACAGACAATTAAATTGGCAACACAGATCGCAATATGGTCCTAGTTTAGACAAAATGGGATTAGTGTAGTTGTGACTGTATGACTCTAATACTACGACAGGATCTTTAATGTCCACTTGAGCTGCTGGAGTTTGGAAATATTTGGAACTGTTCACTTAAAAGATCATATCATTGCGAGATAAGAATTGACCAACAGTATTTCTGATGAGAAAATAAAGTCACAGAATGATGGTTCAATTCCAAAATAAGAAGTGTAAGACATTGGGCTAGAAAATAAACTCTACTTTTAATTGGTGTTCAAATAGAGTTGTCGCCTAATATTGTTCATGAAAGTTGCCTAAAAATCAAAAATCTCAAATGTGTGATTCACGGAACCATGTAATGTAGTGGTGAAACTGATACTGTTAATTTCAATATTGCATTCCCTATGATTTAAAATTATACTTGCTGTTGCCAGCACTTAGCCCAGTGGGTGCAATGTTTTGCAGCTAATTCCAAAATGGGTGCACAATATTATAAACAATTCTGTACCACCTATAGCAGAGTATTGCTATTGAATGAATAGAAACAGTAAAGATTGGAGAGGAATGGGTCAGTGCACCAGATAGAACTTAGAGGTTGTCAAGAACAGTCCTGATGGGAGATATAATCTGTGAATGGAAAGTAAGGAGACTTACTCAGGATGCAGCAAATCTCTCCTACCAGGAGCCTCAGAGAGGTCTCATTGATGGCAAGAGTGCAGCATATGAATGCAGTGCAGTAAAATCCTCTGCCCATTTGTCTAGAAGTTGTGCACTGTAGACCAGAAACTTCTATCCTTGAGCAGAGGTTGCCTTTCCAATGTGACAGTTAGCAGCAAACATCAAGATACAGTAGCAATTAGCTTGGAATGATTCAGACTTGGATCTCCATTGGAAAAGCATGCAATGCACATTTGCAAAGCTCTCTTTGCAACGTGTGATATGCAGCATTAGTGAGGAAAAGAATTCAATTGTGTCTCCTGAAGGACATTCCCCCTCCACTCCTTCCCTCTGCAACTGAAAGCACAATGGTTCTCCCATTTTTCCAGTTCTGATTAAGGTTTACCCTGAAACATTAACTTTCCTTCTCTTTCCATAGATGCAACTAGGTCTATTGTGTATACCTAGCAACTTTCTGCTTCTACTTCAGATTTCCAGCATCTGCACTGTTTTGCTTCAATGCAGTTTAGTTGTTAACCCATCAAATAGCATTTTTTTCAGAGAAATTGAGTTGAAATGTTTTTTCTTCAGTGAGCAAATAAAAACTGTTATTTAGTTTGTTTATCACACCAGTAAAGTTCAAAATCTCACTGCAATTAAATGTTTTCAGCCACTGGCATCAGTTGGGGGGAAAGTTGCAATAGAATAAAAGAACCCAAGGCAAATGATAATTCTCCAAAAGGATTAGAAGTTGAATTTTACAATGAGTGAGTGGACAGTACCTTGGGTAAGCCAGTTTTTAACTGAATAGCAGCAATTGTCTTGGAGTTATATAAAAGAATTTTGAGGAGAGTGTGTGTACTGAATAAATAAAAGCCTAAAATGACTGAATGCATTTTCAAACTGTAGACTTCCAGCCCTATTCCATTATTATCAACAGCAAAGACTGTTTGACACTTTCCTTTTTTCTATTCAATTAATTAAGGTGTACTTTTAATTAGATTTGTCTTGCAGGAAGTTTCAAAAATGAACAAGAGACACCAAGACATGGTCCTTACAGGGAACTTGAATACATTATTTGTCACTTTTCCAGTGGAATTAGAAAACAAACCATTTATACCAATGACAAGGTCAATGGAGATCTGAAAAGTCAAAACCTGAAACTAAAATGTCATCCAATTATCTTCCACTCTTGCATCTAACCTCAATAAATTTTCCACCTCAAGCAGCACACATTCAGTAGAACTTGAAAACTTACCCGGCCCTGCTTACATGGCCACCACTCAGTTTGGTCATTCGGTACCATTGTAATGCTAATTAGAATCATGTCTATAGCTACAACATGACGATGATTTGGTATGATAGTTTGTGTTCCTGGTTCAAACGGGACTCAGCCATGGTAGGTGATGTTGGCATGGTGAAGGATGGGAAGGTATTAGTAAATCAAGGCAAAGAAATCTTTGTAATAAAAATAGAAGATTGAAAATCTGTAACTGGAAGCATTGTTTGTTGGCAAGAGGCTTTGGAACCTACAACAGCAGACTATCCTGTAAAGGATCCAATGCACAGTATTTATCAAGGGACATTCCCATATGGTGTGCAGAGTATCAGATACATAGCATTATTATAACACAAACAGCTTGCAGATGGAAGCAGCCCCATTTGAATTGTACTTGTGTAAATATGTCTAAAGCACAACTTTTAAATTAAATAAATTGATTCAATCTGTTAAATGTGCTTCCACACACATTTCTATTTTGCTATGGCTACTGCAACACACGTACTTTGTTTTAAATTTTATTTTTGAAAATATTATGAGTTTTTAATGACAAAACGTGTAAAATACAACTAAAGATAAACATGCAAACTATTTCACAGTAGATATGCATAATCTAAGGTCATGGTGAAATCCTGTTTACTACGATGTAGACACTAGCTAACGTTATGCTTGAACCTTAGGGATTTGAAAGTACAACTGAGCCTTATAAGCTCAACATTTCCTGTGCAGTTTTCAGATCAATGACTTTCTTGCACAGTCATACATTGGGCATCTGCTTTATTGTTTTGAATGTCATGGCATACTGTGCTAATCAATCTCAACAGGTCCTCATCAACTGAAAATCGTGAGTTATTGTGGAAAATCAAAGTGTACTTCAAAGAACAGTCGTTAAAACATTCAATTCATTGAGTTGGTTGCCTTCACAACAATATTGGATGCAATATCTTGAAAAGGCATGGTCTATCTTTTTTCACTGTAAGAAGTCTTTGCTGTCCATAGGTCATATTATATGAGATTAAAATAGCAATGAACCATTTGTTTGGTTTCAGTGTTTGCCTGCTTTATTCCAACTCAGTTTTTCACTGGTATTCTGCAGAACAGTTTCTGACTTGCCTGGTTGCTGAATGAAGGGCTTCCCATCCGACTTTGCAGGTCAGCTTGTTGAGTTGGTGAACATGTCCAACTTATCTTTGAGGAACATGGGACAGAGCAGAGCACAGGAAGCAGACAGAAGAGAGAGTTCTCATGCAAAGTCAAAATTCTAAGTACTGTGAATTTATTTTAGCATGTGCCTGAAATATTATATATTTTTTAAAATGTCACGCTAGAAAGGAATATATCTGATATAGGAGATGTTTTAAGGCCATACAAAAAATCTTGGCAAAATAATAGTTGAAACTTGTAAAAAGTTTTGATTATTTGATTTATGTGGGACAATATCTATAATGCCAAAATATTTCATTGCGATGCAATCCAATGCTATTTAATTGAAGATTTCTCAATAAATAACAGAGGTGAATCTTTTTTTCCAGTGAAGTGTAAGACATATACATTTCTATGGAATCTCCTTTTATATTATTCTTGTATTTAATCAAAAACAGTTCAATTGTCTTTTCGTCTCATGGTAAAAATATTTTTCTTACATTTCCTTTTTTTGAATCTTTAATAAAATTACACTAATGGATCATTCATCAGTTTGTAAAATCACTTAGCTTTCCAGCTGTTCACAAAACTAATTAGTTGCTCATTTGGAGAAATATGAAATATATTTTTAGCTCATTACTCACTGGATCTTCTCTGCGTTGAAGTAGTTTCAGGACAAAAGAAGCCCAATTGTTATAAGATGTTGCACCAAATGTTCCTTAGGGCATTTTACTTGGCCAACCATGTCCAGTTGCACAAATGACTTCATTTTTACTATAAGTCTGAATTGTGGATTTGAAGAATGATTACATGGTAAACAGTCTAATTCACTGCTCTTCAAGTAATGAAGCATTCACTACACAAATGCACCAAGGCAAAAACAAAACTCATGTTTTGGCCAATTTCAGTGACAGAAAATCACTATTTCTAAGAGAAGAGGGCCTAAACACTTCCTCCTAATATTCACTGGCCTTACTTCGTGCCGCTGTCTGTCAGGAGTTTGTACGTTCTCCCTTTGACTGCATGGGTTTCCTCCGGGTGTTTCGGTTTCCTCACACAGTCCAAAGTCATACCAGTTGACAGGTTAATTAATTATTGTATATTTTCCCATGATTAGGCTAGGATTAAGTTGGGATATTTCTGGACAGTGCAGCTCAAAGAGCCAAAAGAGCCTATTCCGCATTGTATCTCAATGAATAAATAAATAAATCCCTCATTGTGAGGATACAATTAACAAGAAACTTAACTGAACCAGGCACTTTAAAGTAATGTGTACAAGAGAAAGTCAAAGGTTCTGTTCCTATGGTGAACAACTTATCTCTTGCCTTATAGAAAGGGAAGAGCTCTGCAAGATTCAAAGCAATAGTGTGGTATTGTAATAAAATATTTATCATACAGGGTAAAGCAACCCCTTAATAGCCACTGCTATTTCTCCACCACTTACACACTGTAACTGCAATGTGCCATCTACTGAAAGAATTGCAGTAGTTTATCAAAGTTTCATGGCAGTAGATACACAATAATGCCACCACTGACAACTCCTCCTCCATTTTACATACCATTCTGAATTGGGCATATATCACCATCTGATAATTGGAGAAACAAGGTGCTGGAGTCTGGAGCAACAAACAGGTACAGATGGAGGGTCTTGACCCAAAACGACTACTTATCCAGTTCACTCTATAGTTGCTGGCCGGCATGCTGTGATCTTCCAGCTTTTTGTTTGTTGCTCATCATTTGACCATTGTTGCTCGGCCTTAACCCTGGAATTCCTTTCTCAACAGACAGTGGCTTAAATAAACATGAGAAAAATCTGTAGAAGCTGGAAATCCAAAGCAACCCCCACAAAATTCTGGAGGAACTCAGCAGGTCAGGCAGCATGTATGACAGATTGGTCCTGAAGATGAGAGCTAGTATTAGCTATGTGGAATTAATTTCCTTCTATGTTGTAACAAAATATGAAACAAGTATGAATAAATGATTCACTTTTTAAAAATATTTCATGTGGCACTGGCTGCTTCAGCAACGTTAAATGAGTTAGAATGCAAATTGAGAAATGTACGTAATTCATTAAGTTTTATAGATTTGATTTGTCTTGTTGTCAGCAAGGAGAATGGTCAGATGTAATATTTATGAGAATTGTAGATCTTTCCCCCAAACTGTTTATTCATTTCTACAGATGCTGCCTGACCTACTGAGTTCCTCCAGCATTTTGTGGGTGGTACCTTAAACAGACAGACAGCACTGATTCAACAAGCTCATTCACCACATCGACATAGTGCAACTGCTATCTCAAAGCTCAAGTCAACTGACCTCTGCTCTCTCCATGGAGTTTGCATGTTCTCCCTCTGACCACCTGGACTTTTTCTGGGTTCTATTTTTTTTAATCTTATGCCAAGTTTGTGCTAGTTAATAGGTTAATTGGCCATTGTAAATTACCCATAATATGTAAATGAGTGGTAGAATCTATGGGAAGAGGTGGAGATTGATAGAAATGTGGGAGGAATACTGGAGGGTAGGACTGGTGTAAAATCAACAGGTACATGCTAGTTGGCCTGTTTCCATATTGTTTACTTCTGTTATTCTATGACCAGGCAATTAGGCATGGTAATATAATGTTGGCTTTCCTGTGGTGCCCATATACTTTTGACTCAGAAATGTAATTACAAATAGGAAGTCATCAACTCAACTAGTTTCACACATGATCTTTGAATTTCTTTTATAGAACAGAGCAATCAGATAAGAATTGTTTGTTCATTATGTGCCATGTCATATCATGTAGGAGATCATAAGACTATGATTATTCTTGGCAAATTTTTCTATAGAAGCAGTTTGCTATTGCCTTCTTCTGGGCAGTGCCTTTACAAAACGGGTGACACCAGCCATTAACAATACTCTTTTGAGATTGTCTGCCTGGTGTCAGTGGTTGCATAACCAGGACTTGTGATAATAGCCATTTTTAATAAATAGAGTTTCCTTAGCATAACAATGTCCCAATGTCTGTGACAGGATAACAGATCAGACAATTGAATTTTGAGAATTGTGTTGGTATGTAATGACTACCTTGGCAGTTGAAGGTGGGGCCGTTGATTATGGAGCAACACAATTCGGGCACAATTTTTAAAAACACCAGCACTGGGGTGAGTACAAATTCTAAAACAAAGACAAATATTGATCAAGAGTCAGTGTGTATGTGGTTGATGAACTAATAAAATTTAAAGAGTGGCCCCAGAATTCAGGCTACAGAGAGCAGAATGAAGGAGTCACTCAGGAGTATCTCAAAACCTTTCGGTCCAGAGCATGTTTTAGGGTTGCAGCACAGATAAGCTGAGAGAAAGGCAGAAACAAGAGGTGTCACTGATGTGATAGTAGACATTTTTTACTGATGCCGTCGATAGATGGACTGAAACTTATCTTAAAGCCAAAGAAGACATTCAGGTATAGACAGATCAATTTTTGAAAAGTACAAAGGAGGCATATAAAATCAGCGATGGGGATGAAGTTTATGAAAAATAAATGTTTTTGGTCTTCTGAATAGTTATTGGAGAAATTTCTGCACATTCAAACCTGGAGGAGTTTGCTAACCAGGTGGGGAACAATTTCTTTAGTAAGAAATGGAAGTTTGGAAATGGGGTCAAGTGATATTGGGGTAAGGTAAAATTGGGTGTCTTCAGTATATATCTGCAAAGCAAGGTTTCTTTTCCCAGGTAGTTTTGCCAAGGGGCAATATATACATGAGAAACAAGAACGACCAAGGACAGACATTTGTTATCAGCAGAGATAATGTGACTTGGAAAGAAAAGGCATTGTGAGTAATTCTGTCTGTCTGGATGGATAGGAATGGAATATCACCAATCAATACTGTCAAAGGATAAGAAGCTAAATTAATTGGAAGGATAATTGAACCAACACGTGTTCATTCTATGACCAACATCCCCAGCCCTAGTTACAATGAGTCAGCTACATTGGGTAGACTGTACTACTTGCCCGAAACAGGCACTCTGTTGTGAGCTCTGACGTGTGAAGAGATTGTCAAAAGGAATTGTTGAAATTTTGGGTCAGAACCCTTCATCAGAACCAAAGGAGGAAAAAAGTTTCAAGGATGTGCTGAAAGTCTCTTTGACAAATTGCAACATTCCCACTCATGTCTGGAAATTCCTGGCCTATATGTCAAGGGAGCATTTGGGATGGCCTTGAGAATCTTAAGGACGTGTGTAAGTGGTGGAAGAAATATCCATCAGCTCCTGATGTTATCTGTAGAAGAGACTGCAGTTCACACACTGGCTTCATCAGCCACCTCAGAACCCACAAAAATAGAGTAGAAGCAACATGGGATTGCCTAAGGAGGAAGCAGAATAGAACAAGATGAACACTGTCTTGTTTACTAGGATGACAGCATTACTAGGGTAGTATGCTTTAATCAAGATGTCAAAATATACAGACACGTCAAAGCATGTAGATTACCATTGTCTCAATTACCGAGGATGTCATTAACAATGTTTGTAGGGAAAGAAAATCAAACAGAGGGAAAGGAACAAGAAACTCTGTAATAAATGAGCACAAGTTTGGAGAGTCAGACCACTATTAAGAATTTTTAGTAAGAAATGCAAGTTTGACCTCAGGATGGTGGAAATTTTCAAGGATGGAGGGTCAACATTTGGACCTTGAGAAAAGGGTGATGGTAAAGAAGACATAACCTGAAGGGAAAGGTTATAAACAATGTCAGTTAACACAATGGATGCAGCTTATGGTTTGATGCTGACTATGCCGTCTGTGTGGACATTGCACCTTCTCCTTTCGACCACTTGTGTTTTGGAGCAACAATCAATCTGCATCAAGACCCAATCTCCAATTTCCTCTCTTTTCCCAAAATGGTTCTGAATTGGTAAGTTAATTGGCTGCCATAAGCAGTGTGCAGGTGAGTGGTAAGCTTTGGTGGAGTTCAAGGAAATGTGGGAAGAATAAAAACAAGATTATTGTAGCTGTGTACATGATAGTTGGCATACACTGAGTTGTCAAGGGAACCAAAATTAGGCTTCATACTCAATGTAAGCTTAAACAGGGCATGGAAAGAGAAGCTAGAGTAAGATGAAACAAACTGCAGGAGGGAAATCTTGCCAGGAAAGGAAGGAAGCAGCAAAGATATCCAACCAGATGGTCTCAGTCTTAGTGTTAAAGAGATTCATGAGTTGTTTGCTGCTTGTTATTGTAGAAGACAGAGAAAGATTTTAACGGCTTGAAGACTTAGAGAATTTCAAAATTATTCTGGAAACAACAGGCAGCAATTGGATCCAGTAGTGCATTATGTCATCAGCCAAACTGCCATACCAGTTAAAGTTTGCTTCCCTTGGACTTGAGGGAAAAGATGCAGCCCCAGTGGAACAGCGCGTGGTTAGGGTGGGATGGAATAATGGTTGTAAAGGAGACCAGAGTAAAAAAAAAAGTGGAAATTAAGATGTGGACACCACAGTAGTAATATCCATGAATGGAAGTCAGGGTTGTCAAGAATTACAGTTGTGTATCAAGAGGGAGAAAAGAAGAAAACTGGTGTTCTGTTTTTGGGTTCTTTGCATATTTTTAATGCCAGGAAATAAGTGAGACTTATTGTTTAGAAGGACATTATCTTAATTTTCAATATTTAGGCAGTGAATTATTAAATATTGTTTTTTTTTAATGGAAACCTTGTATATTTAGTACAGGTAGCTACCAAACGAAGAAGAATGGGACATTTTTTTGACTAGCAAAAACAGTATTTTTCATCTTGGACAGAACAATAACAGTATAAAAAATCATGAAAAATCTCTTGCGATTTTGTTCAATGGTTGCTTAAGTTGATATTGATCAATATTCCAAACCACCTGCTAGCGCCAGATATGCCCCTATTGACCAAAGGCTTCAAGTGTTCTTTTGTTATCTTCAAATTAGGCATTTCTCAAGACTGTCGTCACCAACACTATAATTGTGTGTGTTCCTCAGTAAACTTGCATTGCTACCTGGACTGGGAAAGCATCTCTCTCTGTTCCTGGCTGCAGATTGGTAGGAATAGAAAAAACATAGGAATAATTACATCCCTTTGGTTTGCAATGTTATCAAATTTACCCACCCAGATGGTGATCTATGCATATTCCCTTCAGTATAAAGATCTGTGGAATTTGTTCAAATATGGATTTGATCAGCAGCTTTCATGAAGAATAACTGACAATTATTTACATATTAGATAGATTAGAGATGACCGAACTTTAATGCTGAAAAGCTGCCAAACATACATATTTGAGGGAAAAAATCTACAATTCTCATAATTATTACATGACTATTCTCCTTGCTTACAATAAAATAAATCAAATCTGTAAAAATAAATCAATTGCATGTATTTCTCAAATTGGCGTCTAACCCATTTAACATTTTTGAAACAATGAGGGCCATGTGAAACATTAAAGAAAAGTGAATCATTTGTTCATACTTATTTCATATTTAGTTACAACATAGAAGGAAATTCATTCCACTGAGCCACTGCTAGATCTCATCTCAATCACATTTATCTAATTGTCTTACTTTTTCACATATTCGATGATGGAAGGCTATGCTTAATCTGTAATGGAGAATAAATTCATCATAAAATAAAATTGAAAATAACCCACCACATTTTGTAAAGAAGGTTCGTTTGTTTTGATTAGGGTAATATTGTTATTGGCATTCTTCCACGAGGCTGCACTGAGGCATCAAGATTGCTTGGTAAGTTTGAGAAAAGGTTAACTTTTATCCTTGAATCATTATCAGAATCAGAATAATGTTTAATATCACTTAAATATGTTGTGAAACTTGCTGCCTTTGCAGCAGAGTACAATGTAATGCATAATAATAGAGGAAAAAACTGTGAATTACAGTAAGTATATACATATAATAGTTAAATTAAGTATGTTGTTTAAAAATAAAATTTTAAAAAGTAGTGAGCTAGTTTTCATGGGTTCAGTGCCCATTCAGAAACTGGATGGAAGAGGGAAAGAAGCTGTTCCTGAATCATTGAGTGTGTGCTTTTAAACTCCTGTACCTCCTTTCTGATGTTGGCAATGAGAAGAGGGTATGTCCTGGCTGATGGTGGTCCTTAATGATGGATGCCACCATTTTGAGGCATCACTCTTTGATGTCATGGCTACTATGGAGGCTAGTGCCCATGATGGAGCTGACTAAGTTTAGATCTCTCTGCAGCTTACTTTGATCCAGTGCTGCAGCCTCCCCCACCCCATACCATATAGTGATGCAGTCAGTTAGAATGCTCTCCATGGTACATCAGTGCAAGTGTCTTTGGTGACATATCAAATTTCTTCAGGCTCCTAAGGAAATATCGCCACAGTCATGCCTTCGTTTTAGCTGCATCAATATGTTGGGCCCATGATAGATCCTCAGAGATATTGACACCTAGGCACTTGAAATTGCTCACTCTTTCCACTTCTGATCCCCCTATGAGGACTGGTGTGTGTTCCCTTGTCTTACCCTTTCTGAAGTCCGCAATCAATTCTTTGGTCTTACTGCTATTGATTGCAAGATTGTTGCTGCAACTCCACTCAACCAGCTGATAGACCTCACTCCTGTATGCCCTCTGACCTGGATCTGAAATTGTGCCAGCAATAGCTGTGTCATCAGCAAATTTATAGATGGCATTTGAGCTCTGCCTCTTGGGTGTAGAGAGAGTAGCCCAATGAGTTAAGCACACATCCCTGAGGTACAGCAGTGTTAATTTATTTTGAAGCACTTTACATGTTTGTTTTGAATGGAAACAAAATGGAAGTTGAAGTTTCACCCAGGTAGCTAGCAACTGAGTATTTGGCTTCACTGCATATTGCTATGATAAAGAAAGAATGTATTTTTGTAACAATGTGAGAAGTCAAGGAGACGTACAGTGTCCCTGATAATTACACCCCAAAAAGTGCATCCAGCTGCAACTCCTTGCAGATTATCTTAAGGATCTGCAGCTGGATGGCCTACACATCATTCCGGAGGATGAGGGCTTGATAGTCAGAAGCTACAGGGAGACAGTCACACCTAAATTGCAGGAGGCAGATAACTGGGCAGCTGTCAGGAGATAGAAAGAGAGTAGGCAGACAGTGCAGCGTATCCCTATGGCCATACCCCTCAGTAACAAGTACACCACTTTGGATACTTTTGAGGGGGTGACTTACCGGGGAAAAGCCGCAGCGACCAGATTTCTGGCACTGAGACTGGCTCTTTGGCTCAAAAGGAAAGGAGGAAGCAGAGAAGAGCAGTGATGACAATGAATAACCTCAACTCTGAACTGATTTCACAACCTATGGACTCATTTTCAAGGAAAACTCACGTTCTCAGTATTATTTATATAATAATATTTATTATTACATATATTGCATTTGCACAGATAGCCTTCTTCGCACGAGATGTTTGTCAGTCTGTGTGCATTGTTTTTCATTGATTCGATTCTATTTCTTTATTCTGATGTGAATGTCACAAGAAAATTAATCTCAGGATGACATACATCATACATACTTCAATAATAAATTTACTTTGAACTTTGATATTGTGTTCAATAGTTAGAGGCACAGATAGGAGATCCCGTGGACCTGAAAAAGACCATGGATGATTGCTGCCACCGAGGTGCCAGTGTGAGGGACATCTCAGATTGAGTGCCTAACATTATTAAGGAGGAGGATTAGAGCCAGAAGTTGTGGTGCATATTGCTTCCAAAGATGTAGCTGGGAAAATGCTTGAAGTCCTGAACAGCAAATACAGGGAGTTAGGGAGGAAGATAAAAAGCAGGACCTCAAGGGTAATAATCCATGGATTGCGTCTTACGCCACATGCCTATGAGACTAATAATAAGATGATGTGGCTGAAGAGTTAGTGCAGAGGTCTGGGTTTCAGACTTGTGGGTCTCCGGGATCTCTTGTGGAGAAGGCGTGACCTGTATAAAAGGGATGGATCACATCTCAACCCAAAAGGGATCAATGTCCCTGTGGGCAGATTTTCCAGAGCTGCTGGGGAAGGTTTAAAGTAGATTGGCATGGAGATGGGAACCAAAGTGAAAAGTATAAAGTATAAAGTCAGATGATGGTGCTGATGGTGTAAGGGTAGATACAATGTATAGAGATACTCTGAGAATGGATAGGCAATGGATAGGGCATCAGTGTAGTCTGTAGGATGGATTGAAATGTGTTATTATCAGGAACACGAGTGATGAACTTGGATCACTACATGGAACTACAACATTGCAGCCATTACAGACTCTTGGCAACCACAAGGGCAGGAATGACTGCTTGATGTTCAGGGGTTTATATGTTTCAAAGGGGACCAGGGAGGGAAGTAAGAGAGGTGGAGGAGTGGCATTTCTAATCAGCAATGGTATCACAGCTGAAGAAAGGGAGGACATCGTGGAAGGATCATTTACTGGTAACAGTGTGGGTGGAAATCAGAAACAGGAAAGGAGCCACCATACTTTTGAAGGTATTCCATAGGCCCTCCAAAGGCATAGTTGACTTCAAAATCTCCAATATTGATTGTCACCTCCTTATTGAAAGAGGTTTTCTTTATTTAGAGATACAACATAGGAACACGCTCTTCTCGTACAATGAACCATTGCCACCCAATTACACCTATGTGACCAATTAACCTACTAACCCATATGCATTAGAGGCAGATACATTTAAGAGACACATAGGCACATGAATGAAAGGAAGGTGCATGGCTTTGTGTGAGGGGAAGGGCTAAATTGTTCTCCGAGTAGGTTAAAAGGTTAGCGTAACATTATTTGCTGTGTCTTATTGTTCTATGTTCACTTGAACTGACATCATGTGGTCCCAAAGAATTGGCAGGCAATGGAGTACCTTTGGACTGTGGTCACCCTTGCCTTTCAGAAAATGCGGCAGCCAGTTTAAGAACACCAAAACCCAAGAGATTGTACTGAGTTAATGGTCAGCTAGCCTGAAGTAGTGAATGCTAAGTATTAGAACTTCTGTAATTCAAAGTAGTGCTTGGCAACTTTTGTCCACCCCTCAGTTAAACTGTCATAGAACTCATAATGTGCATGAGTGACTTGTGCGATGTGCTCCTAGCGAAACAAAAAGATATTTCAGTAAAAAATAACATGTTCCATTACAAAGCAGACAATAATGGTAGTTTTGTTAAAATTTGCTTGTTCTTTGTAATGAATACAAAAATAATCTCTGTAAATGATGAATTGGAGTTGCCTCTCTGATGCAAATTACATTTCAATTTATTAATAGGAATGGCATTGATGAATGAAGCAATCTACTTTTCTGGATGGCAATATATTCAGAATGAACCAGGTATCTCCTGAGCTGCTAGGTTTTCCCCTCCAACGAAATCTTCAGTTGACCAATGTGTCAGAAGCTTCAATCCAAACGTATGGGAACATCCGTTAATAACTTACTGACAATGCTTTCCTTCTCCTTACTACCACTTACATTTTGTCTTGGCAAAATCCTGTCAGCTTTAAATCAAAAGTAGTGTTTTACAGGAAAGCAAACGAACAATCATTTGGAAATAAAATAAAAAAAATCATACCTATAAGTATAGCCAGATGTCATCAAATGTTGATAGCCACTTCCAGTTATTGACAATGACAATACAGAGTAATGTACATATTTCCAAGATTATTTGAAATAATAATTAGTAACGCAATATACTTTGCATTCTGTTGGAATTTGGTGTAATCTGGTATTCTTTCAATGATCTTCTGTGATTTGTAAGCGTAACCCAAAGAAGGAAAACCAAGTATCATGTTTCATGTTTGATATTGTCTTGGGAAGAGACAAATTAAAGAAAAACATTTGGGCTCACAGGAGATTCTGAATTACATTACACCCAATGGAATCAGAGCTTTAATCTAGGGAAATGGGGTAACCATTTAAAACCCAGCAGGAGCCCACAAGTAGCAGTGAGATAACTGACTCTTTTAGCTTCAGTTTTGTTAGTTCAGAGTTCTACTTGGAGTGTTTGAGAATGAGGGAAGATCTTACAGAGGTATATAAAATTATGAGAGACATAAATTGGTCACTAGAGGAATCAAGAACTAGAAAGTGTAGTTTTAAAGTCAGTAAATCGTCACTTTGATATGTAGATTGCGGGGTGGAGCTTAGAGAGATATGGGCAGAATGTAGGAAATTGGGACTAGATGAGTAGGCACTGTGATCGACTAGTCTGATTGGACTGAAGGGCTGTATTGATGCAGTGCTGCCCTCTAAGTCCTCTAGCCACTGTCATTGGACTTAATATGCTTGCAATTAACCAATTTTTCTGAGAATGGAGACGTGAGTTGATGAGGTGATGGGGAAGATATTTGATCCAATGGCCTTCATCAGAAGGGGCACTGAGTGTAAGAATTAGAATATCTTGTTGCAGCTGGGAAAAATATGTTACATCCTTCAATCTGGTTGGTTCCCGGAGAGATGGGGGGAGGGGTAGGGAGTGTGTTCCTGCCTCCTTCACCCCAGAAGAAAGTTGTTGCAATTTTTGCCTGAATTGGAGGGCATGTACGGTTGAGAGAAGTTGAACAGGCTTGTCTTGTTTCCACTGAAGTGGTGGAGACTGAGGGAAACTTAATGGAGGTTTGTAGAACTATGAGAGGCATAGAGTGGATGTCTGCTATCTATGTTTCCCAGGATTGAAATGTCCAACACTGGCGGGCATAGATTTAATGTGTGAAGGGGTGTTTAACGGAGATATTCAGGGCAGGTTTTTACACAGAGGGTGGTAAGTTTCTGCAGTGTGTTGCCAGGTTAACTGCAACAGAAGTGTTGAAATGCCCTGGGATGGGCACCTGGATGTGCAGAGAGTAGAAGGATGTGGACACTGTGTGGACAGAGAGATCAGTTTAGTTGGTATTTAATCACTAGTTCAATTGGTTAGACAATTAGTTAGGCCAAAAGGCTCGTTCCTGTGTAGTACTGTTATATGAGACACAACCTTTCCACCCAGAGGATGATCAGTGCATGGAATGAGCTCCCAGAGGAAGTAATTGAGGCAAATACGTTAACAACATTTGAAAGGTACTTGGACAGGTACATGGATAGGAAAGGTTATTAGGGATATGAGCTAAACACAAGCAAATGGGGCTAGCTAAGACAGGAACCCTGGCTGGCGTGGAACAGTTGGTTCAAAAGGCTGTTTTCGTCTTGTGTAACTCTATGACTAAGAGAGCCAAACAATATCTCATTCAAAGCACCACACATTGTTTAACACTTCTTCAGTGGTCTACCAGACTATCATCCAAGTTTTGGAAGGATTGTTGCAATGGAGTGCAAGCTAACCTTCAATAACAACTCTGAATGAAACTGATGAAACAAGATACCAATAACAAGAATCATGCACATCCATGCTTCAGGAGTGACTCATAAGCTCACTGCCTCTGACTGAAAGGGGCAGATAGTTGCTGCCAAGTGAAGGAGAGCACGATTAAAAGCAATATTCCTTGCTTTGTTTTTAATGGCTTTTTCGACTGCCATCTGCTACTGATGAAACTGATGAAATCTTTGGCATTTTCAATACTGCAGGGAACATTAATGCAAGGAATTAGGAAGGCTTATTATATATTTAACTTCAGTGCAAGAAAATTTGAGTGCAAAAATAAAGTTGACTTAATGAAATTACATAGGGGCTTTGGTAAGAGCACACCAGTATAGATAATTTCTGCCTACCTCAGCAAGGATATATTTGCAAGAAGAAGTGCAGTAAATGTTCACTGGATCAACGTTTGGGATAGGAGATTATTCAATGAGAACATTTTCAGCAGACTGGGCTTATATTCTCCGAAGTTTAGAAGAATGATAGATCAGATTAGGTAAAATCACAAGAAGTTAGATCAGATTTAGGCCATTCAACCTATCAAGTCTGCTCCATCATTTGATTGTGGCTGATTCCTTCCCTTTCTCCCGCCTTCTCTGCAGAACCTTAGTAATCAAGAATCTATCAACCTTAACTTTAAACTTACCCAATGATTTAACCTCCACAGCCATCTGTGGCAATAGATTCCACAAATGCATCACCCCCTAGCTCCTGATCTATTTTCTAAAGCTTTGTCCTCTGGTTATAGACTCTCCCACTATTAGAAACATCCTCTCCATGTCAGCTCTAGGTTTCACACCAGCGGCTCTTCATTTGGAGACTGAAGAGATTTTATACGTCAATAAAAACTCTTGCAAATTTCTATAGATGTATGGTGGAGAGCATTCAGATAGTTTGCATCACAGCCTGGTATAGAAGCTCCAATCTACAGGATCGCAAGGACTCAGCCAGCTCCAACAGAAACATGATCCTCCCCTGCATCAAGGACATCTTCAAAAATGATGCCTCAAGAAATTAGCATCTATCATGAAGGACCCTCATCATCCAGAATGTTCCCTCTTCTCATTACTACCATCAGGAAAGAGGCACAAGAGCCTGAAGGCACCCACCCAACGAGGGGTCATCTTACTAAAATATACAAACTTGTCATATAACTTTAGTGATAGCATCAGTGAAAGTATTTCCTCTGGCTGAGTGGTCAAGAATCAGTGTGCAGTCTCAAAATAAAGGGTCAGGCCTTCGAGCTAGAGGTGAGAAGAAATGGCTCCATGAAATTCTATCTCTGAATCAGAGTCAGGCTTATTATCACTAATACATGTTGTAAAATTTGTTTTGCAGCAGCAATACAGAACAATACATAAAATATGCTATAAATTATAAGAAATATATGTATAAAATTTAAATAAGTAGTGCAAAAAGAGCATAAACAGTGACATAGTGTTCATGTGTTCATTGTCCGCACAGAAATGTGATGGCAGAGAGGAAGAAGCTGTTCCAAAAATGTGTTGTCTGGCTCCTATACCTCCTCCCTGATGGTAGTAATGAGAAGAGCGCATGTCCTGGGTGGTGGGAGTCCTTAATGATTGACGCTGCCTGTTTGAGGCCTTGCCTTTTGAAGATTTCCTCAAAGGTGAGGAAGCTCGTGTCCAGGTCGAAGCTGGCTGAGATTACAACCTTCTGTAGCTTTTTTCTGATCCTGTGCATTTGTGCCTCCATACCAAACAGTGATGCAAACAATTAGAATGCTCTCCACGACTGCATCACCATATGGCATGAAGGTGCAAATGCACAGGATCGAGTGGCTTAGCTGCTGAATATATTCAAGACCGATCAATAGATTTTAGACATTAGGGATGGAAGATTAATGCTTAAAAGTGGTGTTGAAGTAACAGATCAGCCACAATCATGTTGAATGTTGGATTTGGAGGTAGAGCAAGCAGCAGGTTGACTTATTCCTATTGCTTATACTTTGTAAAGAGATGATCAGAAAAACATACTTTACTTTTTGTCTGTTGCATGTTTTAGGTTTAATCTAAATAACTCTGGCATTCTAGTGTACAGCAAGCACTCACTGTGTCTCCATGGAATTCTTGTGATTGATATTTGATGGTGGTTCCATCAGTAACACTTGGCTATTTACTGCTCAGTTCTTCCTCAGCGTCCTCTGCTAGACCATTGTATTTGCAACACCCCCCCCCCGCCACACCCCCATTTTGGCCTTCTGCATCAGGTCTGGCACCATCTAGCTTAAGTTATATTTACAGTATTAATGGGCTTTTCCAGCTCTTCAAACGTAGAGCTGGAAACAAACAAGCCCTCAGTATGATGTCCATACTGAACATCAAGCACTAATCCTACTTTTCCATCAACCAACTCCTCGCTCCCCTCTCCCATCCAATTACCCACTGTGTCTGCACTGACCATTGAACAGCTAGTTTTACATTAATCTCACCCTAATACATTTTATTTTCCCCATGTTCCCATCAACTCCCCTCTTATTCTATCACTCAACACCACACAAGGAGAAATTTCCAGTGGTTCATTAACCCACCAATGTGGATATTTTCAACATGGGGGAGAATATCGAGGCTACTGGGGAAACCCATGTAGTCACAGGGAGAACTCCACATGGCAAACATCGGTGGTTAGGATTGAACCTAGTATTTCAAATAAAGAGGCATCAGCTGCAGCTGGAGTATGATGTGCTCCCCTATTGTAAAAGGCATCTAGGGGAAATCCACAAGATTGCTCAAAGAATGCGCACTCTATACATACAGTGCTGCACAAAGTTCTTAGGCACAGATATGTGGGTAACTGATACTTTTGCACAGTAATTTATTTGTCGACATGGAGCAGAGAGCGGTTTTGTAAATTTGATAGGAGCAAAGAACGTTGGGGATGGCAAGGGTGGAGCACCGCAGGGGGGATGTGGGACAGGTGGCAGAGAAGGAATACTGGGGTTACGTGAGTTCAGACACACCCAACCCCGAGAGACCAGGCAAGGTCATTTGATTCCAAGCAGTTGGTTTACTGATCATCACAGAACATCCCTCCGATGCTTCTGCCCCCTCCCTACTCCCTTCCCTTTTCGCAACCACGATTCCCCTCTCCTTGCTCCCTTCCCACTCTCAGTCCGGACTATAGACATATATCAGAATCGGGTTTATCATCACTCACGTACGTCATGACATATACCCACTCTCCTCTGCAGCAGAGTAAAGTGCAATATGCTACAGTACTGTGCAAAAGCCTCAGGCATCCTAGCTCTATATATATATATATATATATACACATACATACATACACACACACACACACACACACACACACACACACACACACACACACACACACACATATATATTTAAGACTCTTGCACAGTACCTTTAACACCCCAGGTTGGTACCAGTTCCAGATCTCAGGAGTTCTGAGGCTGTAATGCAAACTGCTACACTGATCTGTCACCTAATGAAAGTACCTCTGTATTGCTATAATTACAGGAAGAACAGTAGTTTTATACCATTGCAACCAAGAAGTTACAAATGGACATTGCAAAAATGCATTGAAGCTGAAGCTATTTGTTTACACTCTGATATTGCAGCATGAATGCATTTCCCTGAAAGTGTCAAGTTAGCGAAGTGCTCAACTGGTCTAACACCAACTATTGTAAAATTCTGTGAAACAAAACTAACAACTTTGAGAACTTGAGGAATTTGTGAAAATGCATCTGGTAGATGCAGATCAATCAGTCAAGGCAATAAAACAAAGTGAAGCAGCCACCTGATGTTGGCTATCCTGACCTGGAGAAGTTCCTCTGCCTCACAATGACAGTAGTGAGAAATAAACGAGTAGTTACTAAAGAGCTGTCACAGAAACAAGCCCTTTAGCCTAACTGATCCATTTATGCCAAGGTGCCTTCCTGAGCTCATCCCATTTGCCTGCATTTGGCCAATATTCTTCTACATTTTTCCTTTCCATGAACTTGCTCAAAGTCTTCCAAGTGTTATAATAGAATTAATTCAGTGAAGATCTCTGGGTACATTTATTCAGATCACTAATTGACTTAAAAGGACAAATCAAGGCAAACATAATTTTTATGGTTTAGATTTACACAGATAAGCACTGAGATTTATGTGTTTTGTTTAATGTAGTCCTCCATTTAAACTCAGTCTGGTGTCTTTATGAGGTTTTTGAGGAATTGAGATAGCAAAATAATGGAACTATCTGATAAGTCAACTTAATTAGTAACTAATGGCATAATCTTACTCCTGTATAAAATGACTACCATCACAACGACCATGGATATACCATATTAGGAAAGGTAAAACAATGTTATTGTTTTCACAAAAAGACTTAAACACAGAGGAAGGAGGTTATATCTTTGTCATGTAGGGTATTGGCAAGACCTTTCATGGAGCATTGTGAATAGTATTGGCCACCTCATTTAAGCAGAAATGTAAGTATGTTAAAAGTATTTCCAAGACCAACAGCTGGAATGCGTGGGTTATGTTATAAGGAAAGCTTATGTTGGCTTGTCTTCTGTCCACTGAGGTCAAGAGTGAGATGCGACTTAATGGAAGTATGCAAGATACTGAGACTGCCTGACACGCCAATGCTGATAAGACTTTTCCTCATAAGAACATTTAAAATTTGGGCCCGCTAATTTAAATAACACCAGGGCACAGTTGTTTCTTTCAGGGAGGCATGAGTCTTTGGAATTTTTATCTTCAAAGGTTGGTAGCATTTTTACAGGGCAGATGTAAACATTTTTACAAACTAGGGGTTGAAAAATTACCACTGGTGGAAGAAATGCAGAGTTAAGTTATAATTAAGTCCACCGTGATGCTTTTTAAAAGATACATGATGATCAAGTGGCCTTTTCCTGCTCTTACTTTGTATGCTTATGTGTTGGTATGTAGACACTCGTAATCAAAATCCTGGCGGTCATTGCCTAGAATCCTAATTTTTCTAAAGCCGTTCCAGCCTTTATTACCATGAGCTGTATACAAAGTCCTTTAAAAGTTTATGTATCCTTTTTGATCACAGCTGGCTTCTGGCTTTTCAGTATGGCGCTAGCCCAGCAGAACTCCGCCATACAGAGGTCCTTCCTGGATTTGTTCTTACAAATGACGTGACACAAGCTGTTCAATGTGGCACGGCCATTCTTATTGACAGTGATCCTTTCATAGAACGCCAAGATTTCTTCTGACCCGCTCACTTTTTTGCGAACTATAACCACTCCTTTGCTATCAACTGCTAGCTCCTCACCCACAGTTTTATGGCGAATAAGTCCATTGTAATGGCCTTCAGGCTGCTGGCTCTATGCCGTATACCTGGTTGTTCTGTTTGATGAGGAAGCTCGAGCAGTTACAGATGATCATCAGCTGAATGTGCTACAACACCTTAAGCCCAGGGTAGACACACGGAGACCAGGAGTAGCTCAGAGAGCTGGCTCCTTTTCCATTGTATTGGTGAACTACATCCTGTCCATAGCCTTTCTTCTTTCTACAAGTTAGAAATTGGGCATCTGATGAAAAAGTACATTTGCTTTGCTTTGATAAGTAAAATTATAGTAATACCCGAGGTATTTGATTCAAGCCAAGTTTAGTAGCCTGATTATTAAGCAGGTCACCCCATCTTAACGAGTCAATTTTCTACTTGTTTACCATGTGTCTTACCTTTCACCATCCATGATTTTCAATCAAATATCTAGACAAGACTTCTTCAAATCCAATTTTCTGCTATCTAGAAGATAAGAACAAGAGATGCATGGAATGCCAACTTATTTCCAACCTATTCATGTAGAGGTGCTCCTTAGGTTATAGTGGGGTACTGGTCCTGTGAACAGGTCATTACCCAAACAGTTTTCAAGTCAGTTTGTAGCCATGAACTGGATTCCCACTTGGTAGAAGATGCTTGTAGCCCTACAGCAGTAAGTACATCTATCCCCCCGGTCTCCCAAATGATCGGGCATTCATCAACTGGGAAGCACTTGTATCATTTTGACTTGAAAATATCATTTATCATCACTGGCCCAAAATCTAATTAGCTCCAAATGAACTTCTATCTCTCAAGAAGGTGGTTTATTGCCAGTATCTCAGGGTGGACAAAAAAAATTACAATCCCATCAACAATTATTAAATAAAAAATATAGGTGAATCTTCTGTGACCAAAGGCAACCACTAAGAAAGCAGATTCTCCGCTGACACTAAGTTTCATTCTTTTATAAATAGACTTTCATTCAATTCTTATAAGAAAACTTTAATGAGGAGTATGAATTTATCAGAGGATGTCTCTGAAGGAATATTTTGTATCGTGGATTTCATAGCAACTGGGTACAGCTGCAGGCACATGTGACAGGGACAGATGTTGACCCTGCTTTCTATTGGTGAGAAGTACTAGAAGTATTGGTACTGGGATCCAACTGGCAGATAAGACCTTACTGCAACAAAGATTTTTATTTTCTCCCTGTCAGTCCCTGAACCATAAACACACATTAAATCTAATGTAGTCTGGAAGACAGCTTTACATACTGAAGAAGTTATCTTCGTTGCTGGAATTTGTGGATCGACTTAAAGAAAAGGTCAAAATACAGCTGCCGTAACTTTTATGTTCTTGGCATAAGCCTGTATGTCTGGCTTATGCACGAGCATCAATTATATTGCTATTTCTCAATAATGGTGCAGAAGATTGATCGCTTGTCTGTTATAAAAGGTGGATTCCAGTACAAAGTGAGCCATCTTCATTCCGCCAATTGGTATTAACGATTTTGGCATGTACTACATTCAGAAGCATTGGATATGTCCTCTTTGATCTTCCATTTTCCATTACAGGTTGGACTTAGTCTTTGAACTGCAGGGAATATGTCAAATGTGAACAAGTAGGAATTAATTTTCTCCAGATTCCTTTTGTTTTATGGCTCTGCGCTGTCATTTTTTACAGCCCAATTACCCTGCGGGAAAATCAAATGGTGAACGAAACTGTATAGTGACCTTAAAGGGAAAAGGTGGCTCATCTTTTTTCTGCAGTAAATCTTCCTGATTGCCCCTCTGGTGCTGAAGGTATAATGTGGTTTGACTCAGATAGTAGTCCTTCTTGTGGTGATTTCTGGTTGCGACTTGGTGTAAAGTACCATAAATCAGTAAAAGCAGTACTTTCCAAACCATAATCAATTAATGTGAAGTGCAATATCGATTTGAAAACTGAGGATCCCAATGTAAGTATTACAGTAAGAAACTAATCTATTAATTGTGGCTGCATGCTAAATTAGAGTCATAAAAAATTAACAGGAACAGCCCCCCCCCCGACCATCTAATCCATGCTGAACTAATTGAGCTGCCGAGTTCCATCAACCCGCAGCCAGAGCATAGACCTCCAAACTCCTCCATCCACATACTTTTACAAACGTCTCTACAATGTTGAAATTGAGCTCACTGGCAGCTCGTTCCACACTCTCATGACCTTCTGAGTAAAGAGGTTCCCCCCTCATGTTCCCCTTAAACTTTTCACCTTTCACTCTTAATACATGACCTCTAGTTGTAATCCCACCCAACCTCAGTGGTAAAAGCCTGCTTGCATTTACCCAATCTATATCCCTCACAATATTGTATACCTACTACAATACCTTCCACATTCTGAGGAATAAAGTTCTAACCTATTCACTCTTTCCCTGTAACTCAGGTGCATCAGTTCCGGCAACAGCCTTGTAAATTTTCTTTGTACTCTTTCAACCTTACTTACATCTTTCCTGCAGGTGGGTGACCAAAACTGTGCACAATACTCCCAATTAGGCCTCACTGATGTCTTATACAACTTCAACAGAACATACCATCTCCTGAACACATAAACCATAGAAACTACAGCACAGAAACAGGCCTTTTGGCCCCCTTGGCTGTGCTGAACCATTTTCTGCCTAGTCCCACTGACCTGCACACGGACCATATCCCTCCATACACCGCCCATCCATGTATCTGTCCAATTTATTCTTAAATGATAACTTTGATTTATGAAGGCCAAAGAGCCAGAAGCTTTCTTTGTGACCCTATCTACCTGAGATGCCACTTTCAATGAATTATGGACCTGTATTCCCAGACCCCTTTGTTCTACCACACTCCTCAGTGCCCTACCAATTCCATCTATTGCACAGCCAGGTTGGAGTATTAGAGCAAGTGGCACATTGGCACAGATGGTAAAGTCACTGCCTCACAGTTCCAGCAGCCTGGTTCAGTCCTGATCTCCAGTGATGTCTGTGTGAAGTTTGCACATTCTCCCTGTGACTGCTTGGGTTTCCTCCAGTTTGGTCTCACGTTCACTAAAATGTGTGGATTGGTGGGTTGATTGTCTGCAGTGTGTACATGAATGGCAGAACCTGGTACAGTGTTAACTGAAGTGCAGGGAGAACTAAATGGGTTATAGTTATGTTAGAGTTGGTGTAAAAATGGCTGCTTACTTGTGAATGCAGACTCCTTGGACCATAGGACCTTCCTCCATGCAGTGTCTCTATAATCACCAGGCTGACTACAGGATACAATTTTGTGGTGCCTAGTTGTCGGAATGCCTTGAGATCTAAGCAAATGCACCTAAAAGAGCTGATTCAGGATGGATGATCTGGAACCTGTCAGCATGAATATCAGAGAAGTGTGTCAGCGAAGCTGATGAGAAAGCTCTACAGTCCGTGTGTGTCTGGCACAGATTCACACAGGTAAGAAGCAACTTCTGAAGAAACTGAACATAAAGAAGATGGAAATGCTCTGAAAGGACTGATTATGAGGACATAATGAGGAAAACGTAGATCAGACAATTAGTGAAGGTACAAGAGAGAAAATCAATGTTGCATAGAGATAGGTAAAGGAAAGTGGAAAAATAATATACACAGGAAGTGAAATAATTGTGTGGCTGGGCAAGAGAAGGAGTAGAAGATCAAAGTTGATATTCGACTGGCCAAGTGGAAAGTGAGTAAGAATGACAGAATGTGGTTGTAGGACTGAATCTACATCAGGACAGGTGAGCAGAGAAGTAGCAAAACTGACAAGTTACTCATTTGGTGTTATTTTTATTTGCTGAATTTAGACTAAAACATAAAGTGCAAAGAAAATTACATTTGTTCATTATAATTGCTGCAACTTTGACGTGAATCCCAGTTGAAACATTTTTTGAAATTGTGAGGAACCAATTTTTCCCTGTAACAAAATATCTGCACTGTTTACTTTGTTGGAACTTGAGAGATTCATTAGGGGTTAATGAGATGATGAATCATGGAGACAAAAAATCTTGTAAGGACTGATAGTTTTTCAGGAGTAGTCTATGATTTACCACAGCTTGATGGACATTTTGTTGCCAGAACTTTAAAACTTAAGAAAATGTATGTTCACTTTATCCACATTGAGGGTGCATGTATTTCCTCTTTGGAATACAAATGGTGAGGAGACCTGGATATAAGAAAGAGATTAATTTTGCCTCTGTTGATCTCTGAATGCAGACAAAGAATTACTGAATTTGCATCTAATCATATGCTTAGGACTGGAAAAACAATAACGAAATAGGTTAAATATGTGTTTGCAATCCTTTTGAGTTCTTTCAATCTTTTCTACATCAACAGTTTATCTTAACATTTTTTATATTATCTGTTTTTCATTCACCTTTTCCTCTGACCTTTGAAGTTCCAAATCAAATGAGAAATAGGAGATGTTGAGTTACAGACTCCCAACATCTGCTATCCTACAAAATGAAGATTTTGTGAACAAGAATGAACTTGTAATCCAAAATATCACTTTGCTTACAAAGACTCACTGGTGTTGTGTACGCAAGGTTCAGTTCATGCAGCAGCTCATGAATAAGGTGATCACATTAGTTGATGTCATAACACCTGACCTCTGTTAAAGATGTGGAAAATAACAGGCTGTAACATAATGTGGTTTGTAAAATACTTCAAACAGCAAATCATATTACTTCAGGGCAAATGAAAACCACAAAGTGTATCATTGTCAGCAGTTCCTTGAGCAACAAATGCAAATTTCATAGATTGTAGAGGGAATTTGCTTAAGTGTGACTCACAGTGTGATGGTACTTTAGAGTGGAGAAATGGATTCATGTCCAGACCCATGCACAATGTTTATCTCCTGCTTAACCGCACACTAGTCTGGGACAGAGCCTAATCAAGCAAATGTGTGTAAGTGTATGGCGTTACTAATTTAGGGTCGAGGTTGTGTTTCAATTATTTCATCTTTAAGTGATTGTTGAACATAGGGAGACCTTGAAATAACCTACGAAGCTGAGAGATTAGGGTGATTCTCGCCTTCCCCTTGCACTGAGCAATGAAGAAGCCTGTTGCCAGAAAACATAAAGACACTTTTTAATATAACTGCAATAGTAGTAAGCCACCAGATCTTAAAAAAATAAAGCATGTATTATTGATAGAGTGACGACAATGTAATATGTTACACCTCCCCAGAGAGTGGGTAAATTTTCCTTTATGGTCTTTGCACGTGTTGTATGCATAGTCACTAAGAACATGTGTTCCCTTTCTATACACCAGAGGGCTTAGTCTACCTAGATTATGGCTATTAGATTGGTAGACTGGTCTTTTTCTCAGTTCTGATGAAGGGTCTTTGACCTGAAATATAAACTGTGCTCTTTTTCTTACCACAGATGCAGAATGACCTGTTGAATTGATCTGACATTCTCTGTTACTTATTAAAGTTGACTACATCTGGGGACCAGGTAGCACTCAATAGTTCAGATCTGACTCCAGCCCAATCAATAACTTGACACAAAGAATGTAACTAGTTGGAGCATTTTTACATGAACGTTTAGCTTCATGTTTCACTAATAAGGTGTTTATTCATTAAATCAGATGAACACCAGTAAATAATGTCTCTACACTTATCAGAACTAGATTTAACTGAACTGCACTGAACTGGATATGTCTTTGAGGGATGGTTTTTTTATTCTGCCTTTTTTGGCTTTTTTTTGCCATTTGCACAATTTGTTTTGTTTTATTTTCACGTGTTGAGGGTTTTCTGTTTTTCTTTAACTGAGTTCCATGGTTTTCTTTGTTTCTTGGCTGCCTGTGGGAAGAGGAATCTCAGGGTTATATACTGCATACATACTTTGGTAATAAATATACTCTGAATCTTTGAATCTGTATTTCGTGCTTTGAGAATTGCAGAAGTATGTGGGTAATATGATTTCTAGTAAGTTTACATAAAATACTAACCATTCATCATCAATTCATTAGCATCTCTTTCTTAAAACATTTACAATGATAAAAATATTCTGCATTGGAATCGCTGTCTCGATGTATTTTAAGTAATTGTGGTATCATTCAGTTAGTAACGGGAATAGTTTGGTAAATAGAAGGGAGAATTTGCTATTCAATTCCATATGGGTAATCGCAAATAAAGTAGAACTCAGTGCCTTACCTAATTGTTATTAGGTATTACAAACACGAGAAAATCTGCAGATTCTGGGAATCCAAAGCAACTCCTACAAGATGCTTGAGGAACTCGGCAGGCCAGGCAGCATCTGCGGAAAAGAGAAAAGAGTCGTTTTGGGCCGAGACCCTTCATCAGGTCTGGTAAAGAAGAGTGAGAAGGTATGGGGTGAGGGGAGGAAGTACAAGGTGGTAGGTGATAGGTGAAATCGGGATGAGGGAAGAGGTGAAGTAAAGAGCGGGGAAGTCGATTGGTAAAAGAGAAAAAGGGGAAATCTGATAGGAGAGGACAGAAGACCATGGAAAAAAGGAAATGGGGTGGAGCAACAACGGGAGGTGATGTGCAGGTAAGGAGATAAAGTGAGAGAGGGAAGCAGGAATGGAGAATGGTGAACGAGTGGCAGTTACTGGATGTTTGAGAAATAGATGTTCATGCAATCAGGTTGGAGGCTACACAGACAGAATGTTAGTTGTAGCTCCTTCAACCTGAGTGTGGCCTCATTGTGGTATTAGAAGAGGCAATGGACTGATATGTTGGAATGGGAATGTGAAGCAGAGTTGAAATGGGTGGCCAACAGAAGACCCTGCTTTTTTGGTGGAAGGAGCGTAGGTGCTCGGTGAAGCGATCTCCCAATCTACATCGGGTCTCACCAATATATAGGAGGCCACACTGAGAGCTCTGAGCCCAATAGACTCACAGGTGAAGTGTTACCTCACCTGGGGGGACTGTTTGGGGCCCTAAATGGTAGTGAAAGAGGAGGTGTAGGGGCAGGTGTGGCACTTGTTCTGCTTGCAAGGATAAGTACCAGGAGAGAGATCAGTTACTAAGTATCTTGCATTTCAGAATCAGAATAAGATTTATTATCACTGACTTACGTGATGTGAAGTTTGTTCATTCGTAACAGCAGTAAAGTGCAAAGGTATAAAAATATACATTGCAAAAATAATTAATAGTGCAAAAACTGAATAACAAGGTAGTGTATTAGACTATTCAGAGACATGATGACAGCGGGGAAGAAGCTGTTTCTGAATAACTGAGTGTGGATCTTCAAGCTCCTGTGCCTCTTTCTCTGCTATAGTAAGAGGAAGACATGCTCCAGATGGTGAGGATCCTCAGTTGATCCTTGAAGATGCTACCATTTTGAGGTGCCACGTTTTGAAGATGGTAGAGATAGTTGTGCCTGTGATGGTTGTACAAACTTCTGTGATCCTGTGCATTGGATGTTCTAAACCCAGCTGTGATGCAACCAGTCAGGATGATCTCCTCTGTACATCATTAGAAATTTGTAAGATACTTTGGTGACATACTGAAGTTGTTCAACCCAGAAACATTTTTAGGTACATATATTAGTTATCACTTCCACCCCACTGCTTATAACCATAGTTATCATCAGCTGACGTAGACAGAGCCAAGTTATAAAACATTAATCCATTATACTGTCTACTCCTGTTAATTCAAAGTTGCCAAATTTGAATGGCTGTTTCAACATCCATTCTATTTTTTTTTGGCGTGTGTCTGCGTGCATGCAAGTCTGTGCGTGTGTGTCTGCATGTGCGTGCGTGTCTGTGCGTGTGCGTCTGCATGTCCATGCGTGCGTCTGTGATGATGTCTTTTTCATGGCTTTTACAAGGCGCAGAGCGAGAGAGAGAGACTGTGTGGAGTGCCACTCCTCACACAGACATTTTTGCAGTATTTTTCCTTTATTTTACGAGGTCAAGTTGCGATCTCAACACTCAACCCGGCACAATTGGAAAGCGTACTCGGGAGCGGACCCAACTAGTTTTGAACCCGGGAACCTCTGCTCCCGGGTCCGGCGCCAATTTTGTTGCGCCACCAGCTGGCCCTCAACATTTATTCTAAACCAGGTTTTTAGTAATGCTTTTCAATGGAAATACCCAAGCAAGGTCTTTTACCTCAATATTTAAAAAATAAAGCTAATCTGTAGAATAATAAACTTGCAAATACCAAAATGTACAGTTTCTTTTAAAAAACATTACCTGCATACTAATAAACACCTCAACCCTTTGCCTTGGTGTTTATTCAGTGTGCAGACACTGTTTATTGCCTCATGCACACTGGGATTCATGAACATATTACTTAATTCCAATGTAGAGTAAACATATTACTCATTTATTGATTCTTTGTGAGTTCAATTATTTTTAACTCTCTTTTGTAGAAGTAAAGCAGTGTGCTTAACTAAGCTGCTAAGCTTGTTTAAAAAAGATTACTTTTATAACTGCATGGAACTCACCATCAATTAAATTCTATTCTACACCAGCTGTTTCAGCTTCTTTATGACGCTGCTAACTTGGCTGCAGTCCATGAAGTCAGTTCAGGACAGCAGTTTTGACAGTATGATCGATCTGCTGTTATTTAGTGTGTAAAATGGTGTCGTTGTCCTTGAAAAGTGTTCTGCCAACCTTGCTTTGCTTGTCTGGCAGCAAGCATCATGAATTACATCATCCATAACAGGTCTGACCTGTCCACGGACTATTCAACCCAACCCTCTGAAATGCGTGCATGCTTTAGCGCCAGTAACCATTTGTTCTGACAGCCTCCTTGAGCCCATTTAACTCTTCACACTGGCCAAGGTGACTCGGCTAATGTAGGAAGCAGAATTTAAAACAGACAAAGCTGAAAATCCTACACATTAGGCACTGGGCAAGAAGAGCTTGTGTATGCATGTGTGTACTGCAGCTCGTAAAACTGCTTTGTTCTACCAGTGAAGAAAGGTCATAATTAGATTTTTTACATATAAATTGGGACACAGCATGGAACAGGTCCGTCTCAGCAGGCCATGCCGCCCAGCAACCCACAGATTTAAAACTAGCCTAATCACACAACAATTTACGGTGACCAATTAGCCATTTACAGTGACCTGGCCTTGAAACTGATCTTTGTGCTGTTTGCCCACATAGTTCTTTAATTTAACTTTTCTTTTCCAGCCAAATTTATTGTGCAAACATTTTATATCTTGGTGCGTTTCAGACAATGGAGGACTTTGAGTTTGACAACACTGATTCTTCTTGTGTGTATGGAACACACTTCAGGTCCTGGCGGAGATTCATACTCATTAACCTTTAGTCAGTAGTGATCTCTTCACTGCGGAGCTAACATTGGTGACCTCTCCTGAGTTTACATTCAATTTGTACCTTACAATTCTATTGAGATTCTAGCTAAAACTGATTATTACTGTTGAGTTGGCATATGCATAGACAGCTGCAAATTGAAACTAAAACTAGCCTGTCATTTAAATTCTGAATCACTGGTCTTTTCAGTCAACCATTAGATATTATTTTCACACATGCAAATATGAAATAGGTGCCATTCACCAGAAATGATTTATTCTTGACCTGAATGGTTGAAGCTCAGGTGTAATTCAGAATTGTAATAGGCAAGAATAATCTGGTTTATACTAATTAGGTGCACAGCAAATAAATGGATTGTTTGTCATACACCTTCCCTTTCCCATAGACCCCAGGGGTCCTTTGTGTTTGTTCCATCTGACAGGAAGAAGAGAGGGAGCACAATCAGTGTTGAGTTAATAGTCAGGGACTTGATGTTCACTATATATAGAATTTTACTGACGTAATTTTACATTTCCTAAGGCAAGGTAAACAGCACTGCAGGCACATTAACCTTAGAGTCTTTGGTTGGGTTACTGGACCCATTCTACTTACATTCATTCTAACCTTTACAAGTGTTAGCATGAGAATAATATTTCAATTGCTTTGTCAGCTAATTATTCCTTTCATTTTGAATATGGTCTAAATTTGTAATTGCCTTGTTGATAGAAGTTGGGATTTTTTTCTTAAATACCTTAAGATGAGGCAAACCATGAAACATAGCACTGACAGGAAATGCCAAAAGACTGCATTCTGCGCCAGAAATTTCATTCCATTTGGAAGTAATTGGCAAAGGCTGTTTTATTATATTTACCCACTATTTGAGGTGCCAGAGGTTTTTGTGTTTTAGTTTTAGAACAGTTTGAATTTCCTGTGCAGTCATCATCAAATATTCACTGAGGTTACCCGATTCCATGTAAGGATAATTCCCTTGGTTATCCCTGTATCTTCATGATATCCAATATAAACGAAAGCAGCTGCCTCACAGAGAGTTATAAAGAAAACATTCTAAATTTCAATACTCTAAGTATTTTCTGTTCATAACAAAAGAATTCCTGCACATTTTCAGATATTCATGCAGCGAAGCAAGCCTGGGATGTTGGAACAAGAACTATTTTAGCTTTGATTGATGAGGCAATGTATAGTTACAATAATAGACATGTTTTGTTTTAAAGAGTTATTGGAAACATTAGTGCCAAGTTTTGGGAGTCTGCTGAACAGCCAAGTGTAGAAAAATGGCAACAATAATACACATTTAGGAAAGTTGGTTGTCCTGTTGGTGTGGTGGTGAACATCCAGCTGAACTGTCCAGATGAGGCAGTCTTGACAAATCACACGGGTTTGACGTATTGATGCAAAATTGAGCTCAGCACACCAGCCAGCACGCTTTCGTAATCTTGCAAGGCAGACCACGACTTCAGCAGCAGGAAGGCTTCCCTTTCAAAAATCCTGATGGTTTCCTGCACGCTGCATCACCTTGCTTCACCTTGACTTGCCACTGAAAAGGAGGACCTTGAGGAAGGGGGTGGGGAGGAGGCAAGCTTCGCTGACAATTTTCATCAAAGCTATCTGCAGACAATTCTGCCTCCAATCCATCTCATTAATGCACCGTCTCAGCTCTGACAAGTGTCTGGTTGATCTGGCTGACGGACAACAGTGTGGTCGTTGGCAGAGAGACAGAGGTGAAGAAACAAATGCAGTCAACACTGCAGTTTCATACTCTTTGGAGCCAGAGCAACCTTCTCCTCTCAGATTCCCCCTTCAGCCCTTTACCTTTTCCACCTATCTGCTCCCTGCTTCTCACTTTGTCTCCACTGCCCCACCCACCTTCCCCCTCACTTGATTTCACCTATCACCCACACAAGATAATCTGCAGATGCTGGAAATTCAAAGCAACACACAGACAATGCTGCAGGAACTCAGCAGGCCAAGCAGCATCTATGGAAAAGAGTAAACAGTCAACTCCCTCAATGAGGGAGTTAGATATGGCCCTTGTGGCTGAAGGGATCAGAGGGTATTGAGAGAAGGCAGGTACAGGGTTCTGAGTTGGATGATCAGCCATGATCATACTGAATGGCGATGCAGGCTTGAAGGGCAGAATGGCCTACTCCTGCACCTATTTTCTATGCTTCTATGTTTCTGGCTGAGACCCTTCATTAGGACAATGTATCAATGGATGTTTTGCTTTATAACGAAAAGGCCAGTGCATTCTGCAGTGCTAAAATGGAGCCCTTCTTTTCTTAATCTGTTTATTCACAATGTTCTATGCTCAAGTAAATTTTTCCTTTCAAATTCTCCTTTCAATCTGTTAAATTGAAATTTGATTAAGTTTTGTGAATATGACAATTGAACTAAAGGATACGTTATTAGAAATTTTCACACTGGTCATTACTTTTTTCTATCTCATATCAGTTCACCAGTGGTATCTGTCAGAACAAATCAACTCATTTGCTTTTTTATGTTGGGCCAGAATATTTTTGCTAAATTACTGTAAATTCAGTATAGATGATCCAATAAAATGGTGCAGTATACCTGTCGGGCACAACCTAATTGTTAACCTAACACAAAGTTCATTCATCCAGTTTTGCAGATGTTGGGTAATCGAAATTCACAGACAGCAAAGCGTGCATCAATTTGCCTTCAGGTCAGAAGTACTTAACATTAATGAGCTGATTTTGTTTTTTTTTAGCAACTCAACCAAGATTTATAGCTCATGACATACCCCTCAATTTCCAGAATTTGCCGGCCAATTTGCACATTAATAATGGCATGCGTCATTAACACATCGTAATATTTTATATAAAGATATTTGCACACATTTTTATTAATGTTTTGACATTTACTAAGTTGAAAAAGAAACTAAATGCTGTTAAAGATCAACTAAATTGTAATGGAAATTAATTTAATACAAATTAATTATCCCATTTTCAAATGATTTACTAGGTGGTAACATCATTCTGTGAAGGGGGATGAGAACCGTAGAGAATGTTATTATGGTTATCCTGATACATTGAAGAGATTTCTTTCCTGTTATTTATTTTCAGAATCAGATTTATTATAACTGGCTTATGTGATATGAAATTTGTTGTTTTGTGATTGTAGTATTGCACAAAAACAAACATTACTGTGATTACAAAAGCCATTTAAAATGAATGAAGGTTTCCAATAAAAAACGCAATGGCATTTAACACACTTAAGAAGGAATAAAAATGCTATAACAAGTTACATTTATCAGACGAAACAGTCCAATGTTAATGCGTAAGTACCAGAATGAAGATGAGCATTAACAGTGGGATAACTAAAAGAGAGCAAGGCATAAAATGTCCCTTTTTTAAATATTGATCTAATTTGTCTATTTTAAATTTTTAAAAAATTAAGATCCTGCAGGTGTGCTAAAATTTCGACATCATTATTGTTTTGTTTCATGATTACAATGAGTAAAGTTCAAAATACATTTATGATCAAAGTAAGCATAGGAAACACCCTGGTTTCCTTGGTTACGTAAGTCTAGGGAAGATACTCTCAAGTCCCGCCAAATTCGTGAGATTGAGATGGGTCGTCCCATCCCAAACCCCGGTTTGTGTGGATGCTGTGTAACTTGCTACCCTGTTACAAATTAGTGCCATGAAATACAGACCATACACTGCAAACGATTAAAGGAATTAATCGTATGATTAATTAGAGTCCTTCAACTCTAATTGTTGGAGGAGAAGATGGCGCGACGGCAGCACGCGCAGGCTCTCCAGTGATGAACATCTGTTATCTGTCAAGTAGGGGACCATGCACAATTCTGATTTGATAGAGACAGACGTGAGAGTACGGAGGAACATCTGGAAAACTTCTGAAATGCCTGCTTCGCTGTCGCTGCTACTGCGGAATCTCTGGAGCAGAAGGCCCCGAAATCCTCGGTTTTGCTTGTTTCAGCGGCTGGGGAGAGGTTGAAGGCGCTCGGCAGAGGATGGCGCTCGGGAGGCTGTATCAGAGAGGCTGATTGGAAGCTCGAAGTTTTTGGACGGATGGACTCGGTGTCGGCTGCTTCCAAGGCATCGGCAAGTTGACGGTGCCTGGAGGTTTATGGCGTGGAGTTTCTCCCTTTTGCCGTCTGCTATCAGGGACTCAGGAGTCGATCGACTCAGGGACTTTTGAGACATTTTTTTACCGTGCCCATGGTTTGTTCTTCATCAAATTATGGTATTGCTTTGCACTGCTGTAACTATATGCTACAATTATGTGGTGTTTGTCTTTGGTTTGTTCTGTTTTCTGTGATATCACTCCGGAGAAACATCGTATCATTTCTTAATGCATGTATGCATTTCTAAATGACAGTAAAAGAGGACTGAATGTTCTCATAATCTAAAAAAAAATTATATTTATGAATCTTAACTTAATTAAAGGGTTAGTAAAGAATAACAAAAAGAAAAAGGGGCCATTGTAACTAAACAGTCAAATGTGCACAAGTTGGAGCTCATCTTGAACTTCTGTGTCACTCACGCACTGGGCCCTAGATCAGCATGAAAACACACACCACCTTCTGATCGTCCCTCGTAACTCACCTCTAACAAATGGGTCTCCCACTGGATCGTATGCTAGGAATGGTTCTCCCCAGCATCTTCTCTCTCCATCTCCTGCCAAACACAAGCCCATGACCAACCTTATTGTCTTTCACCAAGAAAACCTCCCACTAATTGGATGGCACACATTCCACATCATCCCTTATCTTCAACAATAACCCAAACAGACTGAAAGCAGAACAAACTGTTCTTATAGAGCTGCTAAATGGAATACCTACAACATAACAGTAAAGATGTGAACCAGGGCAATTACACATACATTTTACAACCTTGAGATTTGTCTCCTTACAGGCAGCCATAGAGCAAAGAAACCCAAAAGAACCCATAAAAAAGACAGTCAAACACCCAATGTGCAGAGAGAAATACAAATTGTGCAAACAATAGAAGTCAGCAAATACCAAAGCGTCTGGTTTTAAGGTGCCAGTAACCTGCCTTTGCCCCTTCTCCTGTCATAAGCGAGTCCATCGGCACAAAGCCCAGTGTAGGCCAAGGCCTCAGCCTCAGTTCAGCACAGAGCCAAGTAAGGAATAATCAAGTGGAACTTCAGTTTCTATGGTCACAGTGAGCAAGTAAGATTAATAATTTGTGGTTAGTAATGATAGGTGGAAGCACGCATCAGGTCAGGCAGCATCTGTAGCGCATGAAACAGGATCGATTTGTGACGTGGTTGCTGGTGAATGCTATAAGTTGAATTTGATGAGTTGTAGGAAAACGACATTCACAACAATTGGATTGTTTTGGGTCTGGACTCCACGCTGGGGTCCTTCAACCCTAATTCTTCTCACTTTTCTCCATCTCACTCTGAAATGCTTCTCTCTAAATACATCCAGTGGCCACTTTATTAGGTTGAGTTGAGGCCTCCATCGGTCAGAGCTGACCATGGATATTTTGTCCTAGCTGTCTAGATACGCAAGCCTGGGCAGTACAATATGGAGAGCAAGCTGTTGTTCATGTGGCAAGCTCCCCCTCTCCTCGCACCTGATGAACCCAAAGGAATGGTAGAGACCGATACAGTTTGATACCAGAAGTGTCACAGGAGTTGCCAGTCTGCATTGAACTCAATGTAGGACTGCCTCTAGGACTGCAGCTCCAGATTTTTCCCTTGGGGTTTACTCCAAAAGCCTTCCCCGTGAGTGGGTATAGTCACAAGGCAGAGGATATTTGAGATCAGAGGTTTCCAGTAACCTGCCTTTGCCCCTCCTCCTGTCAGTAGAAAAGGTTCTGCCAGGATTTGTAGCTGAGCCAAACTTGAAGGCCAGGAGCAAGACTTGGTTGTCAGAGGATTTATTAAGTACAATTCATCATTAATGCAAATACCTAATCAGCCAATCAAATAGCAGCAACTCAGTTATGGTCAAGAAGTTCAGTTGTTATTCAGAACAAACACCAGAATGGGGAAGAAATGTGATCTAAGTGACTTTGACTGTGGAGGGATTGGTGGTGCCAGATGGGGTGGTTTGAGTGTCTCAGAAATGGCTACTGCCTGAGATTTTCACGCACAGCAATCTCTAGAGTTTGCAGAGAATGGTGCAAAGAACAAAAAAACATTCAGTGAGCAACTGTCTGGGTGAAAACACCTTGTTAATGAGAGAGGTCAGAGGAAAATGGCCAGACAGGATCAAACAGACAGGAAGGTGACAATAACTCAAATAACCACATGTTACAACAGTGGTGTGCAGAAGAACATGAACCTACGCTCAAAACATACAGGAGCTACTAAATAAAGTAGCCACTCTGTGTACATCAATGTTTCCGCTTCCACTATGTTCTACCTTCTACTTCAATTTGGAATGGCACGGTAGAGTAGTGGTTAGCATAAAACTATTACGGCACCAGAAACCCGAGTTCAATTACCACTACTGTCTTGAAAAAGTTTGTTTGTTTTCCTCCTGATGGCTTGGGTTTCCTCTGGGTGTTCTGGTTTCCTCTGGGCGCTCCGGTTTCCTCCCACGTTCCAAAGATGTACAGGTTGGAAGGTTGATTGGTTACATGGGTACAATTGGGCAGCACAGACTCATTCTGCCAGAAGAGCTTGTTATTGTGCTGTATCTTTAAATTAAATTTTACAATTTTAAATTAACTATGCGTTAGATAATAAGTTGCATATCCTCTCACACTCCGTGTTAGGAATCTACGAGGCATACCAGATGATTTCAAGTCGTCAAGTCGTCACTTTTTATTGTCATTTCGACATATTGTCATAACTGCTGGTACAGTGCACAGTAAAAATGAGACAACATTTTTCAGGACCATGGTGCTACATGAACGATGCAAAAACTACACTGAACTACATAAAACAACACAAAAACTACACTAGACTGCAGACCTACCCAAGACCGCACAAAGTGCACAAAACAGTGCAGGCATTACAATAAATAATAAACACGAGGCAGTAGGTTGGTGTCAGTCCAGGCTCTGGGTATTGAGGAGTCTGATGGCTTGGGGGAAGAAATTGTTACATAGTCTGGTCGTGAGAGCCCGAATATTTTGGTGCCTTTTGCCAGATGGCAGGAGGGGGAAGAGTTTGTATGAGGGATGCGTGAGATCCTTCATAATGCTGTTTGCTTTACAGATGCAGCGTGTGGTGTAAGTGTCTGTAAAGGCGGGAAGAGAGACCCCGATTATCTTCTCAGCTGACCTCACTATCCGCTGCAGGGTCTTGCGATCTGAGATGGTGCTATTTCCGAACCAGGCAGTGATGCAGCTGCTCAGGATGCTCTCAATACAACCTCTGTAAAATGTAGTGAGGATGGGGGTGGGAGATGGATCTTTCTCAGCCTTCGCAGAAAGGAGAGACGCTGCTGGGCTTTCTTTGCTAAGGAGTTGGTGGTGAGGGACCAGGTGAGATTCTCCGCCAGGTGAACGCCAAGAAATTTGGTGCTTTTAACGACCTCTACGAAGGAGTCATCAATGTTCAGTGGAGGGTGGTCGTTCTGTGTCCTCCTGAAGTCAACAACCATCTCTTTTGTTCATATTCAGAGACAGGTTGTTGGCTCTGCATCAGTCTGTTAGCCGGTGCACCTCCTCCCTGTAAGCCGACTCATCGTTCTTGCTGATGAGACCCACCACGGTCGTGTCATCGGCGAACTTGATGATGTGGTTCGGGTTGTGTGTTGCAGCACAGTCGTGGGTCAGCAGAGTGAGCAACAGTGGACTGAGCACACAGCCCTGGGGGGCACTCAGCAGTGACAATCATCAATTGACAAACATTATCTAAGTTCAAAGTAAATTTATTATCAAAGTACATACAGTATATGTCACCACATATAACCCTGAGATTGATTTTCTTGTCGGCATACTCAATAAATCCATAATAGAATCAATGAAAGACCACAGTGTTCAACAGGGTGCAAAAGACAACAAATTGTTCAAATACAAAAAGAAATAAAGAATAATAATAAATAAATAAGCAAACAAACAAGAAAGCAAGCAATAAATATCAAGAACATGAGATGAAGAGTCCTTGAAAGTGAGTCCATTAGTTATGGGAACATTTCAGTGATGGAGCAAGTGAAGTTAAATGAAATTATCTCCTGTGGTTTAAATTTAAGAGCCTGATGGTTCTTGGTATTATGCTGATAGTTTTCTCTTTACAATACATGGTTCATTCTTCATGAATTGTAATTACAACATCTCACTGAATATGGTTTAAGTGAGAAGTTTACCACTAAATGTTGGTGTCAACTAAAGAAGATTCCAACAACCAGTTTTCCTGGTTCCATAGGAAATGACCCAATTATATAAACTTAAAGGAAAAGAAAACACTTACTGCTCTGCTTTGTATTGTGTCTTCTGCTTGCAAATTTAAAATTCCTCAACATTTCTTTGATAAAAATTCTATGGGACATTTGAAGTCTTTTACTTTTAGTTGTATTGTTTTAACTTTAGTTCTGCAATTGTGTCTAGTGCATTCTAGTTTTGCTTTACTTTATCCCCTCCTAGCACTTATCCCTGCAAGTAGCCAAACTTCCTCCCT
The DNA here is from genome assembly GCF_030028105.1 of Mobula birostris. Taxonomy (NCBI): domain Eukaryota; kingdom Metazoa; phylum Chordata; class Chondrichthyes; order Myliobatiformes; family Myliobatidae; genus Mobula; species Mobula birostris. The sequence goes on along the minus strand of NC_092391.1, from coordinate 30,492,382 downwards.
CACCTCCATTCAGGGCCCCAAACAGTCCTTCCAGGTGATGCAACACTTTTACCTGTGAATCTGCTGGGGTCATCTGTTGCGTCTGGTGCTCCTGATGCAGCCTCCTCTACACAGGTGAGCAACACACACACACAATGCTGGAGGAACTCAGCAGGCCAGGGAACACCTATGGAAAAGAGTAAGCAGTCAACGCTTTGGCCGAGAAAGTTGGGGGACCGCTTCATGAGCTTCTCCGTTCGATCTCGCAAAAACGGAACTTTCCAGTGGCCAAGTATTTTAATTATAGTTCTCATTCCCGTTCCTAAATATCAGTCCATGGCCTCTTCTAGTGCCATGATGAGGCCACCCTCAGGGTAGAGGAGCAACACCTTATATTCCGTCTGGGTAGCTTCTACCCAGAATATCAATTTCTCCTTCCAGTTAAAAAAAAAAAATCCTCCCCCTGGCGTCTTCTTCTATTCCCTAGTCTGGCCTCTTAGCTTTTCTTATCTGCCTGTCTTCTGCCCCTGGTTCCTTTCCTCCTTCCCTCTCTAATATGGTTCACTCTCCTCTCCTATCAGATACTGCCCTTTTCAGCCCTTTACCTTTTCCATACACCTGGCTTCACCTATCATCTTCCAGCTATCCTCCTTCCCTCCCTTCACATTTTTATTCTGGCACCTTTCCCTGTCCTCTCCTGTCCTGAAGAAAGGTCTCCGCCTGAAATATTGACTGTTCATTTCTTTTCCATCAATGTTGACATGACTTGCTGACTTCCTCCAGCATTTCGTGTGTTTTGCTTTGTCTCAGAGGTGAAACAAATTCATATTTTACAGAAGCAGTCCAAGTTCCCTTGATGATGTTATTTTGCAGTTGCAGAAGTCAGAGAAGATAGAGGGGTGTTTTGTGATCAAAGTGAGATAAGGAAGTTAGTTTATTAAAATAAATCTCAGGGAGCTTCCTTGCTATCCATAATAATAAATAGCAGGATTTTAGTGAACAATAGACAGTTGATTAATATAAAAAAATTGCAATCATGAAAAGCAAATATTAATTTTTATTTTACCTTTCGATTACCATTGCTCAGGTGTTATATTGTTAATTTTCCACATAAGATGGAGTAGGCATGCTTGGCACAATAGCAAGCAATAATTGTTGATGTTCCATGGTGAAATGTTTAATCAAGATTTTGCTCAAACATGGGTGCAGGTATTCAGAAGTAAATCCTTCCAACAGCACAATGAGAACGGTTTTGTATATTTAAATACATTTCATGATGGGTTTCCTTCAAGAGGACCACAACCCTGTGGTCGGGTTTGGAGGCTTGCCTGCCTCAGTGACCTGGAGAGCTATGTTGGCTGGAGTCAGGGCCTTGTGCTTTGACTTTTGATAAGGTCACCCATGTCAAACTGGTCAAAGGGTAGAGGCCAGGCTAAGACTGGTCCACCTGTCCTCTTGGTTCAGCTCAGGGCTAATGACCCTGACTGGTCAAAAAGAAGTTACGGAAACAGCAATGACGAATCCTTCTATGTAAGACCATAATATATAGGAGCAGAATTCGGCCATTTGGCCCATCATATTTCTCTGCCATTTCTTCAAGGCTGATCTAACTTTCCTCTGCCTCAATAAGGCCAGAAGACCACCTCTTGCCTTCTCCCCGAGGAGAGGCCAACTCTATCATCAAGACAGCATTGAAGGGTGGAGGAAACATGGGAAACCAAATACAACTTGGCACTGCATCATAGAGTCAGAAAGGAGGACCCTGAGCCACACCTGGGGCACAACAGAAAAGATGATCAAGGACAGAATAAGCAGAGATGGGGGAACCCTCATTGCTTCCCCAAACACCAGCGGCATAACAGACAGTAACTAACTGACTAACATGAGGGGTTTGCAGCTGGTAACTTTGTGTGTTACCTGGTATTAACATGTTTGAATATGGATTTGCCATTGAAAAAGATTCTCTTAATGTGTATCATTCATCATTATTCTGTATCTGTTAATAAGTCATTGACAATGACTGTACAGAATCATGTAATTAATTTATTGACAAACAACAGTCACTTTACAGCAAATCATATATTCTTGATCATTTTGAGAGGCTACATAATAGGCTGCAAATGGTTACAATTAGCAGACACTCGTGATAATTAATACATTCTGTGAGTGTGGGCAGTGTTTTGGATCCATTGCATTGTTGTTTAAACCAGCGCAAAAGATTGCGGATCATAATTTACTCTAGAAATGCCTTGATCACAGATGTGGGTTTGGCTGATTTCAGGCAAATTGCAACAACAAAAAAAAACAAATTAATTTCACTGAAACTCTACACCCAATTTACCATCATCAAAGACCCCCCACCATCCAGACCATGCGCTCTTTCGCTGCTACTATCGGGCAGGGAGTACAGGATCATAAATACGAGGAAGTCTGGAGATGCTGGAAATGTAATTCAACACACACAAAATGCTGGAGGAACTCAGAAGGCCAGGCAGCATCTGCGGACATGAATAAACAGACGATATTTTGGGCTGAGACCCTTCTTCAGGACTCTTGGATGATGAGAATTGGGGGTGCAGGAATTCACATTAAAAGCATTGCTGGGCATGGGTGAGAGAGCACAGGTTAAGGTACATTTCGCTTTCTTAAGGGGTACTGGGGTTTTCTATAGGATATGACGGATAAGCAGGAATAGGGTACTAGGATGGCCAAAGAGGGGAGGATAAAGTGTAGGTTAGGGTATGTGTGTGTGTGTGTGTGATTGGGTGAAGGGATTTAGAATGTAAGTCTATTGCACACTCCGGAGCAGAAGGTGGCAGTAATGCACCATTAAGCTGGGTGCCAACGGCCGTAAAACAAGACGGAGAGAGAGAGAGAGATTCTTAGCTCCCACATCACCAGATTCAGGAAGAGTTATTATCCTACAACCATCAGGCTCCTGAAACAGCAATAATTTCACTCACCTTAACTCTGAACTGACTCTAAAACCTATAAACTCACTTTCAAGGACACTACAACTCATGTTCTCAGTATTAATTAGTTTCCTATTTGCACAATTTCTCCTCTTTTGCGTATTGATTGTTTGTCAGACTTTGTTTATATATAGTTTTCATAAATTCTATTGTATTTCTTTACTTTCCTGTAAATGCCTGCAAGAAAATGAATCTCAGGGTTGTACATGATGACACATCTGCACTTTGAAAATAAATTTACTTTGACTTTGGCCTTTGATTACAGTTAATAGTGATGACAATGATGACGGACTCCACAAATATAGATAATCTTTGATAACAGGTATATTAGTCAAACTCCAGTATACAAGAGCAGATTATTAGAAATATTACTCTGGTACATTTAATACACAGATAATACATTTTAAATTTATAAAACTGCAAAATGCTGCAATATTTTTCATTTGTGCATTACTCTTGTGGTAAGCCAGACAATGTGCATCCTAACCACTTTGTACAACAGAATTGACGTCAGAATTTCTTAATTTCCTGCCACACGATGCAAATGGAACAAAATGGTTGGATTTAATTAGTGAGGCTCCCTACTAAAATAAAAAGGAATACCACAAATCCCTGAAATCTGAAGTCCAGAAGGGAGATGTGGAAATTATTGCTGAGCATAATTTAGTCCATGAGGCTGCACTAACCATCAAAAACCCAAATCCTACATTATTGTTGTTCCTTTTTGCACCTTGTGGCGAATCAAGCGGCATTTTTGCTGTGTCTGTAGTAATTGACTTTTTTTTTACGAGGACGAGTTGCTAGTTCAATGCTCAACCCAGCACGGATGGAAAGCGTTTAAGAAGCCGGCCAGATTCAAACTCGGGACCTTTCGCCTCGAAGGCCAGTGATGATCCCGCTACACCACCGACTGGCTAAATCAACATTAATCCTATATTTTTATTACCTGTGCATTCTCCTTCATTCTCTCCCATGTTTTCCTCTCACCTCCAATTAAACTACCAACTGCATATCTTTTGGGCTGATGGACAGTACCAGAGGAAGCTCAGGAGGCCACAGGGAGAACATGAATTCCACAAAGACAGCACCAGAGGTCAGAATTGTTCCAGAAACACTGGAGCTGTGAGGCAGCAAGTTCACCCATCACTGAACTTCTCATCTTTTATTCCAGTCCTGATGAAAGGTCTTGGCCCAAAGTGTTGACTGGTTCCTCTTTCTCATAGATGCTGCCTGGCCTGCTGAGTTCCTCCAGCATCCTGAGCATGGTGCTTGGATTTCCAGCATCTGCTGATTTTCTCATCTTTGTGCTAGTGAGAGATTGTTTGTCGTTTGCAAGAAGAAAATGTTTTAGGTGGTTCCTTTCCAAGCACATTTTAATTGAAGAGAAAAGCCCGATGATGTGGCACAGGCCTCATGACCGCTGTCCAGCTGCGTTTGGATTGTGCTCTCACTTGCAGCATAATCTGGGGTAATCCTGTACACAATGTTCTTCATCCTTGTGCTCCTCAGCATTTGTGGTCGGTGGCACTCCAAAGAAAGTTTTGGCCTTCTCTCCAGCTGCAGTAGCTGCCAAACATACTTAAACACACAGAAAATATTAAAAGTTGAAAAAGAATATGTAACAAATTCTAAAACGTAAAGCATCAAAACCAATTAAATTAACTGAATTTAAATTGAGCAACACAACACAAAATGCTGGAGGATCTCAGCAGGTCAGGCAGCACCTGTGGAGAGAAATGACCAGTTGATGCTTCGGACTGACACACTTCATCATCAGGACAGGTAGTTTCATCAGCTAAGAGGTTAATTGGCCACTATAATTTGCCCCAAGTATGAAGGTGAGTGACAGAATCTAAAGGGAGATGATGAGAGAGTTGGGAAAATATGGGATTAGTGCAAATAGGTGCTTGATGGTTGATGCAGACTAGGACCCAAGGACCTTTTTAAGATTAATTTGCCTCTGACTTTCTCACTGAAACACTTAAAATCTTATAGGTTACAACAAGCTGGATGCAAAGAGGATGTTTTCCGGTTAAGTAATTTATTCCTTGGAGCGTAGAAGAATGAGGGGAGATTTGATAGAAGTTTACAAAATTATGAGGGGTATAGACAGAATAAATGTGAAAAGGCTCTTTCCACTTAGATTAGGAGAGATAAATATGAGAAGACATGGTGTTAGGGTGAAAGGAGAAAGGTTTAGGTGGAACATTAGGGGGAACTTCTTCACTCAGAGAGTGGTGGGAGTGTGCAGTGATCCCCAACCTCCGGGCCGCGAAGCATGAAGGGCTGCAGTGGTAGCCGGAGCGCACCCAGCACATCTTTAAGTAAAAAGCCGAAATAAACAAACTAATTAATTAGGTGCCGCCCAGAAGCCAGTCTTCATTAGAAGAACTGAAGTGGAGAGGGTCAATAACTTTAAATTCTTCGGCATTAAGGATAGACATTTCTCTCTCTGAAAAGTCTCAGAGGATCTGTCCTGGGACCAGCATGTAACTGTCATTAAAAAGAAAGCACGGTAGTGCCTACACTTTATTAGAAGTTTGTGTAGATTCAACATGTCACCTCAATCCTGACAGCCCTGTCTTTTCAGCCCATCTGAGCTGGCATTTAAATTGACCAAACAATGGAACAGCTAAAGGCTCCAGCGCCCTGGAAAGAGGAGTGAACATCGCATAGAGCAAGTGAAATCGGCAATCGCCTCTGACCTGGACCGACATTTAAGTGCCAGGCGGCACCTAATTAATTAGCTTGTTTATTTCGACTTTTTTCTTAAAGATGTGCTGGGTGCGCTCCAGCTACCGGTATCGGTCCGTGGCCTGGAGGTTGGGGACCACTGGGAGTGTGAAATGAGCTGCAGGCTCACTCTTAAGTTTTAAGAATAAATTGGATAGGTACATGGATGGGAGAGGTCTGGAGGGTTATGGACTGGATGCAGGTCAATGGGACTAGCGGAATAATATTTCAGCACAGACTAGAAGGGCTGAGTGGCCTGTTTTCTGTGCTGTAGTTTTCTATGGTTCTATGGTTGTAAGAATCCAGAGTCAGTGATGAACAGTGTCAGAATAAGAAGTTGGCCATTTGGAACTAAGATAAGAAGAAATTGTTTCCCTCAGGATGTTTAATCCTTAGAGCCTCAATAACTGGAGTTGATTCAAAACAGACACTGATAGACTTCCATTGAGAATTTAAGGGATAAAGAGACAGTGCCAGAAAATGGCACTTAGTTATCGCATCAACATGATCTTAAATAGCCAAATGGTTTACTCCTCCTCTCGTGCTTCTTGTCTTCCAAGACTAACATAGCTTTAAAATTGCAATAATGCACAGAAGTCATTGCTTCTGGTTTTTGACTTCTCTGCCACATCTACTTGAAGTTATTGGCATCATACAGGGAAGCAACTGATTTTTACTGATGCCATTTCTAATTATTGTTATAAACATCAAAAGTAAGGAGTAGTTAATAGAAGTTATCTATAATCACACCCATCCTCCAACCTAATGGCAAGAACATTGATTTATCCTTCCAGTATTTTTTCCTCCCCTTCCCTCTTCTTCCATTCCCATTTCTGATCTCTTACCTCTTTTCATCAGCCCATCGCTTCCCCTGGTGCGCCTCCTCCTTCCTTTTCTACCATGGTGAACTCTCTTCTCCTATCATATTCCTTCTCTAGCCCTTTGCTTTTCCACCTGTCACCTCCCAGCTTCTTACTTCATCACCCCTCCCCCCCCACCTGGTTTCACCTGTCACCTTCTAGCTTGTCCTCCTTCCCCTAGCTCTACCCTTTTATTCTAGCATCTTCCCCCTTTCTTTCCTGTCCTGATGAAGGGTCTCAACTCAAAACGTCGACTGTTTATTCATTTCAATGGATGCTGCCAGCCTGTGTATGTTACCAGACCCATTATGTTGAGTGGAAATCAGTTTGTGTCTGTGCATTCTTATCACAGAGCCCATTGTTAGAATTCTTGTTTCAAAGCCAAATACCTCTGTGCTTTAAAACATATCTCATGCCTTTGTTTCTTCAGCAAGATGCCAAGAAAAAGAATAGTATGCTGTCAGATTGTTTTCATTATGCCTCAGGACAGAAACTTAATTTTGTTTGATTCTGATGGCTCTTGCATATGTACTGTAGATCTTTGCATTAATTAATTTTCACCAGACAGCTTCTAATTTACTGCACATACTTTACTTATTGTTCTCAGATTTCTCCATTATAATGGTAAGAAGCATCATTATTCTCAATTTAATTTCTGGATTTATGATTCTTTCCGGAGTTGGGAAATTTCACGGACTCTATTTACTGATACCTGCCAATACCATCTAAGCTTATAAATTAAATGTGGCTACTTGTGAACATTCATGAATTAACAGGATGTATGTTAACAGTGCTCCACTTCACTTATGAAACTTTTGGGGTTGTCTGCTGTATCCTGTGCAAGTGATGCGGCCTCCTCTGCATTGGTGGGACCGGGTGTAGATTGGGGGACTGCTTTGTCGGGCACCTCTGCTCCTTCCACAAAAAGCAGAATTTTCAAGCAGACAACTGTTTTAATTCCTATCCCGATTCACATTCCGACGTGTCAGTCCATGGACTCTTTCTGGCATGACAAGGCCACTCTCAGTTTGGAGGAGCAAGACCTCATATTCCGTCCAGATAGCCTCCAACCCGAACATTGATGGAAGTTGATTTCTCCTTGTGGTATTTTTCTTTTCTTCTTTTCTTTTCCACTCTATTCCCCACACTTCCCTCTTCCCCTCACCTGCCTATCACCACCCCCTGGGGCCCCTCCTCTTCCCCTTTTTCCCATTGTCCATCCTCCATTCCTATCAGATTCCTTCTTCTCCAGCCATTTGCCTTTTCCACTTATCACCTCTAGCTTCTTTTTTCATCGCCACTCCCCTACCCACCTAGCTTCACCTATCACCTTTTAGCTTGTCCTCCTCCCCCTCCCCTCACCTTGTTATTCTGGCTTCTTCCCCCTTCCTTTTCAGTCCTGATGGTCTTGTCTCAATAAATATAGTTGTTGTTTACATTGTACCTTTCAGATTTTTATGTAAAACTACTAAATAATGTGCAAGTCGTTTTCATTAGAAATTTGCAATAGATTCCACTCAGAGAATCATCTACATTCTCTTTAGCTGCGTTCTATATACTTCAAGTTTCAACCTGAAACATTGCATTCTTTCCAGCTATCTCAATTTATTTTGATTTATGTCTGTGATTACACACTTTTATACTTATGAACAAGCAAAAGTAAAGTGTTCAGTACCAGCCACAACACTGTACATCCTTCTTAAATGCAGTAATGATAAATGACTCAATCAGAGGCTAAATACAGCAACTGTGGATTCAGATAGGTAGGACGTGGCACAGTAGCTCAGCTTGTAAAACTGCAGCCTCGTAGCTCCAACAAACTGGGTTCAATCCTGATTGCCTCCCACGTTCCAAAGACTGATAGGTGCAAATTGCCCCGAGTGTGCAGGTGGATGGCAGAATCAGGGAAGCTACTTGAAAGAAAGAAAATATCAGAAGCATAGAATCAGATTAGAATTAATGAGGTGATTGGCAGCACAAACTCCATGACAGGAGGGGGAGGGATGAAGCTAAGAGCTAGAAAGTTGATTGGCAAAAGGGATACAAGGCTGGAGAAGGGACAGGATCATGGGACAGGAGCCCTAGGGAGAAAGAAAGGGGGAGGGGAGCACCAGAGGAAGATGGAGAGTAGGCAAGGAGTTATTGTGAGAGGGTCAGAGAGAGAGAGAAAGGGAAAAAATAATAAATACATAAATAAATAAGGGATGGGTTAAGAAGGGGAGGAGGGGCATTAATGGAAGTTAGAGAAGCCAATGTTCATGCCATCAGGTTGGATGCTACCCAGATAGAATATAAGGTGTTGTTCCTCCAACCTGAGTGTGGCTTCATCTTGACAGTAGAGGAGGCCATGGATAGACATATCAGAACAGGAATGGGACGTGGAATAAAATGTGTTGCCACTGGGAGATCCAGGATCAGCACAGTTCCAGTGTAAAGGTTGAGCAGGACTTGAAATGAACTGGGACCCATGCAACAGAGGTTTAGATTACCTCAAAAGCAGATAGTTAAAATGATAAAGACAGTTTCAACAACACCATTCCTCTACTATTACCGTTTACGCAGCACTTCTAATGCAATAAAATATCTCAAGATACCTCACTGAGCCACCAAAAGCATTATGAAAGCCAACTAAATGTTTGCTTAAAGAAGCAGGTGTAAAGAGACATCTTAAAGGAGATGGAATTCCAGATATTTGAACTAGTTGGCTAAAGGTTTGAGTATTCTAGGTGGAGCAATTAAAATCCGGGGTGTACCTGAATTGAGGAAATCTTTGGAACTTGAGGAGATGACAAGGATAGATGGGCAATGCCATGGCAGGATATGAAAGGTAGATGAAAATTTTAAAATCAAGATAGTACAACTCAGTGGGAAGTATAGGGATAACTCTTGGAGACTTGCAAACTTGACAAACATAAATTACTTAAACTTAAATTAACAAATGATACATAATTTATACGACAAAATAAACAAAATAATCCTAAAGACATAATAGTGCAATTTAAGGGAATGCTATTAATAGAGACCTGAAAAGTACAATTGTTTGCATATCATTAGCTTAGGCAGATTGTGTTTGTCTATTATTGTGACTTGGATGAAGATTAGACTACATTATATGAGTAATTAATGCAGAAAACCAGGTGATTACAAAGGGTTCATAATCTTTTTTGTGGAACTGTGTAGTTTAAGGTGGAAATTAGGGCTTTTCAGCTCACTCCAAGAACACAATGGTGGGGTGCCGGGAAAAGCATCTGACCACAACTCCCAAAAGTTAAGGCTCTGTCACCAAGAAGGTCAGTGGCATTATGCATGTCAGAGCATCACTGCCTGCAAGTTCCTTCTAGTCACACATTATCCGGACATAGAAGTATATTGCTGCTTGTTTGTCAAAGGTGAACCACTACACATTATTGTGGGTGCACTTTCAATAGAGGAACTATTAAAGTTCAAGAAAGGAGACCACGACCTCAAGGGCAACTAGCAATGGGTTTTAAGTAGGAGTTTGCAGATTTGCCTCCATCCCATCAAATTAACAAGTGGTCTCTTGAATGAGTGCATATTGACTTGCACCTCAATCCCACTTACCCATATGAACTCAATTATCCTTAACCCTCTTGGAATCTTCCAAAAAATCTATTGTCATCTTGGGGAGAAAGATCCTGAAGAGACAAAATTATCTCTTTCTTAATCCTGAAAATTCTGTGATTCAAGAAAAGAAATGATTAGGCTGTGTTACTCATCAAATATATAAAACGGGAACAAAATTACTGGTATGAAAAGCTGGAAATTGTCTGCAAATACTAAGTTCTAGAAATTTTCCAGGATTTTCAGCCATATGTTTGGCTTTGATGAAGCAAACATATTTTCTTCAAAAAAGTAAGAAATCAAAAAAGAATTTTAAAGCATTCTATGTTTTTGGGGCCAAGTTCTCAAATAATGTAAGCTGTAAAATTTCTCCATCTTTTATGGTAATTACATAAAAAAGAGGAATTAGTTTCTTTGCCAGCATAGAAGAACAGCCTTTGATCATCACTAGTGTTGTTTCTCATGGAGTTTGCTGCTCATTTCTTGGAAGACTAAATGAACTGGAACACATATCAATTTTTGCACCCCTTTTATCTCCATTATATGAGTTCTAATGTGATTAATGCCACAGTAATTTTAGAAAAAAAATGTGCACCCATTTGCAGACACGTGCAAGGTTTTGCACTTTGGCAGGACCAACCAGGACAGGTCTTACACAGTGAATGGTAGGGCACTGAAGAGTGGGGTAAAACAAAGGAATCTGGGAATACCGGTCCATAATTTGTTGAAGCTGGCGTCACAGGTAGATAGGGTCATAAAGAAAGTTTTTTGGATATTGGCTGTCAAAGATCAAAATATTTAATATAGAACATTTGATGTTGATGCTGTATAAAATATTGCTGAGGCTAATTTGGGGTATTGTGTGTGGTTTCTAGAGGAAAGATGTAAATAAGATTGAAAGCATACAGAGAAAACTTACAAAGGTGTTGCTGGGTCTGGAGAACCTGAGTTATAAGGAAAGATTGAATCGGTTTGGACTTTGTTCCTTAGAATGTGGAAGATTGAAAGGAGACTTAATAGAGGTATGCAAACTTTTGTGGAGTATAGATAGGGTTAATACAAGCAGGTTTTTTTCACTGAGGTGGCATGGGACTACAACCGGAGATCATGAGTTAAGGGTGAAAGGTGAAAAGTTTAAGGGGAAAACGAGGAGAAACCTTGTCACTCAGAGGCCCAAAGTGGTGTGAAATGAGCAGCCAGCACAAATGGTGCATGCTAGCTCAATTTCAATGCTTAAGAGAAGTCTAGATTAGTAGATGCATGGTCGGGGTTTGGAGGGCTATGGTTCCAGTACAGGTCAATAGGAGTAGACAGTTCAAATATTTTTGGCATAGACTAGATAGGCCAAAGGGCCTATTTCTGTGTTGTACTTTTCTATGACTCTATTTCTTCACAGCTCTGCAGTAAACTTGCTCCTCTGTTTGGTCAAATGCACACTTGTTTGTTTGTTTTTTTAAATAGATCTTTTCTTTCTATAAGTACATTTAAATTTCCTGCATCCAAAGATGGTGTTAGCTTGCTGCTCAATGCCTGGAAGATTAATTAAAATGAAGTACAAAATAAGATTGCTGTGCTCTATTTGAGTGGCAGGTTGGAAATGCATCCCTACAAAGGAGGTGTAAGGCACCCCTTCCCTCCGCTAGCCTGCTGGTCTTCCTTGGCAAAGGTGTAGCGCCTGCTTAGCCCCCATGGTTAGGGTAATTTGAACCCATGGGAGCAAGTGGTCGATGCTCGTATGAGCAGTTGGTGCATATCACAAGTCCTGGCTATTTGACCACTGACACCAGGCAGACGATCTCTGAAAGGTATTGATAATGGTTTGGGTCACCCGTCTTGTAAAGGCATCGCCCAGAAGGTGGCAATGGCAAACCATTTCAGTGGATAAATTTGCCAGGAACAATTATGGTCATGGAAAGAGCTTGATCGTCCATGTCATACAATATGGCACATAACGAACGATGCACTACTATTTCAATAATCTGTAAGTATTCATGACACTTTTTGAAAATAAATATATTTATTCTTAGTACCACTATAATAATACTTGTTGCTGTAATGCAGGCCTGTTTTGACATTTTGAAAATATATTTTTTCCTTTACAAGAAAACTTACGTATTTGTCTTCCAAATTATCTACTTTCCGTGAGCATTAAAAAACTGTTTTATGAATAAAATAGTTCATTTTAAACAAATTAAAAATCAACAGTGATGGTCTAATGTTACATTACATTAAATTCTATTATCTGAAAACTTCCCAATTGATGAATATTTATCTGGTTAGAGAATTCTATACATTGTTGTTTACAACATCTGGATTACCATGATATAATCAGCACTGATCAGAATTCTGGGTAGGAAAAAGGTTATTGACTAATAGAAGTGGAATTTTTTGCTTATTGGTATTAAGTTAATCAGAAGCTCTTGAATGAAGCACACAATTTCATGACTGTTAGCAATTTAATCTTTCATTGGCTTCATCAAGGCTGGTTTTGCAAGGAAAGAGTTTACCCTCAATTCTTTGATTCCGGTTAGTTGGTCTACATTTTCTATTCATTGTGATCGAAACAGAAAAGCACTAGCGCTGCCTATTTCAAAATTAAGTTACAGGCAATTTTGTTGCATATCAACATCACTTCCATTACAAGTCTGGAAGCAGTTTTGATCAGATTTACATGACATTGTACGCCTACTTAACACGATGCAGGAAATTGAGAAGTTGCTAGGGGATTTATAGAAAATCTGTACTTGTTCAATCAACCAGTAACTACAACAAAAATCGGCAAGATGTTAATCACCACCAGCTGATAAAGAAGCGTTTTTATATTCAATCATTTTTTATTGGCTCCTTAGAAGTAATGCTACAATTAACTTCTTTCCTACCCGTAACTAGGTGAATGCTAAGGGGTACTACACAACTAATCAATGTTTTGCTGAGACCAATCAGATACAAGACTGTCATTTAATATCTATGTATTATGGATTACAGTGCTCATATATGATCAAATTATTACCCGCCTTCTCAATCCCAGAGATGGAGAACAAAATCCAAAACAAAAGTTCAAAGTAAACTTACTGTGGAAGTATGTGTTTGTTATCATACAACCTTGACATTCATTTTCTTCCAGGCATGTACAGTGAAAAAATATGAAAGAATTTTGTGAAAAACAATGCATAAGCAGACAAAGACTGACAAACAACCAACAAAAAATAATGTTCAGAACATGAGTTGTAAAGAGACTTTGAAAGTGAGTTTACAGGTTGTAAAATTGGTTCAGAGTAGTTGTCATTAAAGTTATCCATGCAGCCTGATTATTGTAAGATAATAACTCTTCCTGAACCTGGTGGTGTGAGACCTGAGGCTTAAGTACCCCCTTCCCAATGGTAGGAGCTAGAAGGGGTTACAGTCTGGATTGTGTGGATCTTTGATGATAGATGCTGCTTTCTTTTGGCAGTGCTCCCTGTAAATCTACTCAGTGGTGAAGAGAACATTTTCTGTGATGGGCTGGGCTGTATGCACTGCTTTCTTTAGTCTTTTCTGTCCCTGAGCATTGGTGTTTCCATACCAGGCTGTAATGCAATCAGTTTGGATACTTTGCACTGTGCATCTATAGAAGTTTGTCATAGATCTTGGTGACGTGCCAAATCTATGAAAACTTCATAAAAAAGAGGCAATGTTGTGCCTTCTTTGTGATTACAATTATGTGTAGCCCTTGGATAGATCCTCCAGATCACAAGAAATGCTGCCTGTGGTAGACGGCAGTACTTTGTGGGTATCTACACAAAACAGAAGTAAAACAGCCAGCTCATTGGACAACATCTGTAGAGAGGGAAATTTTTATTAATCTGTCAGGTTAGTGAGCTTTAATCAAAACCTACTGACAAGAAACAGTCTCCCATCACAGATGGTGCCTAAGCTGCTAAAGATTTACAGCCTTTTCTGTTTTCTTTATTTTAATCTTTTCTGTACCTGGAGCATTTTTCTTCTGTTAAAATACAACTAACCCTTTTGTATATGAGCAATAGAAGTAGGAATAGGCCACTTGTCCTCTTTTGCCTGCTCAATCATTGTTCATATTTACTTTAGCATCATTTCACTAATTCCATGTCCCCTGATTTCTCTAAAATCTAAAAATCTCATCAATTGTTTTCTATGCATTGTCTTCCAGTATTGCAATATATCTGATTGGAGTTCCCTGCAAAAACTTAAGAAATTACAGTGTGTGTAGCTGAACAATAAATACCAGAAAAACATCCCATATTGTATCCATTTTTATCATAAAGTTGGCAATTAATGTGCAAAAGTTGGTCATCATGTCCCGAAGTCAGGGGAACAGGGACCGTGGTTTGTACTGTTTGGCTAAAGGTTCACAGTGAGTTACTGCTACACATGGAAGATAAAGGTTTTTGACTAATGTCTTCAAAAATAGAATAGGCAGCCAACAGTAATGACAAAACCCAGCCATGACTAATGATCACCAGAGGCCAACAGGCACTCATGGAGTCTCCAGGAAAGCTTCTGGAGAGTGAAAGATAGAAAAAGGAAAATGGTATTAAACGGATATCAGAAGTATATGGTTAAAATTAAACATAGTTATTGTAAGTACCACTGGATTTCTGTAGGATGAATTTCAATCCTTCTGCATTAGTAAGAAATATCTCAAGGGAGATAAATCTATCTTTGGTCACCAGAAGTAACTTTGTGCGACAGTCTTGGCTGCTGTTTGTATGCCCTTCCTCACATTCAGTATTATTAATGCTCATGTATTGCTCTTTCTTCTCTGTTTTATGTGATCTCCCATTTTTTTCAACACTTGAGAACAATGATCATTCTTTTCATTGTTTATAATTTAGATCCACAAACAAAAATCACATATAAAAATATGGACTGTCTGGTGGTGTAGTGGCATCAGCACTGGACTTCGAGTCGGTTGGTCCTGAGCTCAAACTCAGCTGGGTTCCAACCTGGACAGCAGCAGTATCTGTGAGGAAGAAAGACCTGGCAATCTATTTCTATATCTTGCCACAACACACACACACACACACATATATATATATGTGTGTGTGTATGTGTGTGTGTGTGTGTGTGTATGTATGTATGTGTAAATGAGCATTAGTAATACTGAATGCGAGAAAGGGCATACAAATAGCAGCCAAGACCATCGCACCAAGTTACTTCTGGTGACCAAAGATGAATTCATCTCCCTTGTGATATTTCCTACTAATGAAGAAGGACTGAAATTCATCCTACAGAAATCCAGTGGTACTTACAATATCGATGTTAAATTTTAACCATGTAGTTTTGATATCCGTTTAATACCATTTTTCTTTTCCTATCTTTCACTCTCCGGAAGCTTTCCTGGAGATTTCATGAGTGTTCATTAGTCATGGCTGGGTTTTGTCATTACTATTGGCTGGCTATTCCACTCCTGAAGACATTAGTTAAAAACCTTTATCTTCCATGTGTAACAGTCACTGTGAACCTTTACCCAATAGCACAAACCTCAATCCATGTTCCCCTGATTTAGGGACATGATGATCAACTTTTGCACTTTAATTGTCATCTTTATGACAAAAAAAATAGATACATAGGTACTGTAGATATATATATATTTTATATCTATATACACACACACACACACACACACACACACACACACACACACATATATATATGTGTGTGTGTGTGTGTGTTTATGTGTATGTATGCAGACTTAATATTACTGTTGAAAAGGCTTAAGGTTTAGTCAAGCTTTACCGTTATAATAATGGTTTTACTTACTGGTAATCTGCTCTTAAACTGCACTGACATATAGGAGGAAATAAGTTTTGTCAGAGGTGACATGGGGAACATTCTCTCCTGCCAAGGCAAAGGCTGTTGGTGATTTTTAACCTGGAGCAATGGGTGGGGTTAGGGTCTGAGGTTAAAGTCAGCAAAATTGTAAGCACTTCAGGCAGTTGGCTCCAATCCGCAATTCCTGCGTTTAATTTGAATGAGTTAAACTGCTTGTGTGTAAATTCAAGAGGGGCAGGTTGCTGATTAACATCTACTGAGAGCAATCTTAAAGTTTCAACATTGCATTTGCGAGTTTTGGGGCTTCCTTAAACTACCGAGAGAAGTCAAGGTAGCAATGTTCTTTGGGTGGTTGAGGGGTGATGATTGCTGAACTGAAATCATGGAATACTGAAAAAAATTTGCAGAGCTCTCTTCAAATCCCTTGCTCATGACAAAGAGATTGCTCCCTGTACTCTTTCTGAGAGTTTGCTTTCTTTGTTTTGGGGGTTTAATGAATCACAGTAGGATAGATGTTCAGCAACAATACGACCATCAATGACACCTCCATTCCACCTTTGAGAGGAATCATCAAAGATGAAGTACAGTACAGAGAAGCCTTTAGAGGAGGTGGCAGTAGAAAACATGATAATATGGAAGACAGCAGCAGAGGCATTTTCTTGTGGAAAAAAAACTCAGAGACTGAGTTCACTTGGTGTGTCCAATGTTTTAAGAGGCTCAGATTTTCAGTCAATTTCAAGTTTATTGTTGTCATAGGTATACATACACTGGGTATAATGCCATGAAAATTAGATTTTGCAGCAGCTGCACAGATTATTACAAACATTCAGCAGATTTGTTCTTCCATTATTCGAGAAGGGAAATAGCGTCAATTGTTGGAACTACTATAGGTTGGCAAATCTCAAGTCAGTAGGATGAAATTACTGGAGACAATTCTTGAGGATAAGATTTATGAATATTTTAGAGTCATAGAGTCATAGAGAAGTACAGCAGAGAATCAGGCCCTTTGGCCCATCTAGTCCAAGCTGAAACCATTTAAACTGCTTACTGCCATCAACATGCACCAGGCCCATAGCCCTCCATATCCCTACTATCCATGTACCTATCCAGACTTTTCTTAAACGCTGAAATCAAGTACGCGTGGACCAATTGTGCTGGCAGCTCATTCTACATTGTCACGACCCTCTGAGTGAAGAAGTTGTCCCTCATGTTCCCCTTAAATTTTTCACCTTTCATCCTTAAGCCATGACCTCTGGTCGTAGTCCCACCCAATCTCAGTGGAAAAGCCTGCTAGCATTTACCCTATCTATACCCCTCATAATTTTGTATATCTCTGTCAAATCTCCTCTCAGTCTTCTACGTTCTAAAGAACACAGTCCTAACTTATTCAAACTCCCCTTATAACTCAGGTTCTCCAGACATGGCAATATCATTGTAAATTTTCTCTGCACTCTTTCAACCTTGTTTATATCTTTCCTGTAAGTCGGTGACAAAAACTTCACCAATGTAGTTTTCATAGGTTTGAAAACTATGGCTTTATGTGGAGCAAGTCATCTCTTACTAAAATGTGAGTTTTTGGAGGAGGTGATTGATAAAGGTCGAGTTGTGGATGTTGTCTACATGGATGACAGTCACATGCTTGACAAAGTCCGTCATGGGAGGATCATCCAGAAGATTAAGATGTTTGGGATCCATGGGGAATTAGCAGTTTGGATTTAGAGTTAGCTTACTCAGAGAAGATGGAGGGCAGTGATTCAGGGGACTTATTCTGGCTGTGACTTGTGTTGTTCCACAGGGATCTATACTGGCACCTCTCTTATTTGTGAAGTTTATAAATGACCTGGATGAAAATGTAGATGGGTGGGTTAGTAAGTTTGAAGACAGTATGAACAAACTGAAGGGGCTTTTCCTGTGCTGTACTGTTCTACGACAAACATAAGTTAAAATAAATTTAAATTAAATATGTTGTCCGTAACTTAAATGACAAAAAAAAAAACAGGATGACACAAATACACGATTGAGAGAGAGAGAAAAAATAGTCTGAGGTGGTAATAAGATTTTTCAGGCCGGTTCAAGAAACTGATGGCAATGCAGAAGAAGCTGGTGTTGAATTTTGAGGTGTGAGTCTTTGGGCTCCTGTATCATCTGCTTCATGGCGGTATCAAGAGGAGGGCATAGCCTGGATGGTTGGAGTGATGGGTGTGGCCTTCCTGAGATTTGCCTCATATTGGTGTCCTTGCTGGTAAGGAAAACTGTAATCACGATGGAACTGGCTGTGTCTGCCACTTGCTGTAGCCTCCTGTGTTCCTGTGCATAAGATTCTTCGGCGACACAAGAGACCCTGCAGATCTTGAGTAATGGACACAAAATGCTGGAGGAACTCAGCATGTCAGGCAGTAGCTATGAACAGAAATAAACAACAATAAACAGTTGACCTTTCGAGCCAAGAACCTTTATCAGAAATTTCCTCTGATGCAACAGCTCAGCTGGTAACTGACATCAGCAGACTGGAAGAAGGGCACCTGCTGCCTGCATTGCTGTCAAGGGCATCTCTGTCCTCAGGGTTCACAATTTACATAATTACATGATGTCCGACTGCATTCAAGACCAAATTGAACAATGAGAGCAGGCCCAATTTTCATTCATGGCTGTCGTCAACTGTACACTTATGCATAACTGCAGGGGCACTCAATCCCAAGGAACTTCCTTACTGCCAGGCACACCTGGCACACAAGCGTGCAAATTTCCAGGAAGTTTTTTTGTCCTGCGGAAAATGTGATAACCTTACAATGAGAAAGAAATCCATGACTGTCTGCTTGTCTATTTATCTATCTAATTATGTGTTTGTTTATGTATTTATATATATATATATATATATATAATTTTTTTTTTTTTTTTTAAAACTGGAAACCGGAGCACCTGGAAGAAGCCCACACAGTTCATGTACAAACTTTTTTCAGGTCAGCAGTGGGAAATGAACCTGGGTCACTTATACTGAAAAGCATTGTGCTAACCACTACTCTACCATGCCACCCCCTTCATGTAAAAATACCATGAGATACCAGGCAGCGGAAGTGTGACATACTTAAAGATCAGGGTTACAGGACATGATAGATGGGGAAAATAGAGACAGGCTGCACTGGGTGCACCTGCCAAGTAAGTTATTAAGTAATTGTAAGAAGATAACTTTTCATTGATTTGGAACCTAGTAAAATGAACATAAATCCACCATAATGTTATTTTTGTGAATATTACCATAAAGTAAAACAAAAAAAATATTTTGCTTTTTTAAAGCAAAGCAGCCATATGATATGTTATTGAAAAAGTCTATCAATTGCAGATTGGTTGGCACCCGCATTTGAATGCAATCTTCTAAAATACTTCAGTTCCATGAAAAAAAGATGTTCTACATGCAAAACATCTGAGGAGCTTATTTGGCTAGTTGAAGTATAAAAAGTATAAATATCCTGAGGATATGCTTTACGGTTGCCATTGCTCATGGCTGTCTGTCATTACCATACCACAACACAGTGCAATCTGCTGCAAAACTGTAATAGCACTTGGATGGAATTTTTTTTAAAACATATCCTGTGCTAGGAGTACTTTCTACTTATTGTTTTAAAGAATATTGCTTGAAATATAAAGAATCACTTAAATAGTAACATATTCTTTCATAATTTGACACCATAGAATTGTAAAGCCTAGAAACAGGCCTTTTCAGTCCACCTTTCAGTAAGATGGCGGTGCTCCCAGTCGCAGCAGCCAGACTGAGTCCAAACAAAGGTGTAAATGTGCCTTTTGCATCTTTTTTTGTGATCACAAGGCACTGCTGCATATTGAGAACATAAAGTTCTGCAGATCAGTCCCACTGGTGAGCTGCTCGATGGTGGTAGAGCTGGACTTATTGCGCACCGTGTTGCTGGCAGCTACAGCCACCTGAGGAGGAAAGTGTCAGAGGCATTGCACGAAGATGGTGCACAGTCCAACAAACAGCACAAACGGTTGTCTTGGATGTTTTCCTTGTGATTGCAAGACCCTGTTGGACGTTGGCAATATAGAATACTGCAAGTCCAGTTCACTGGTTCATTGCTGAGACCGACAGAAGGAGGTGCTGCGTGGCCTCAGTTGTAGTGCAGACTAGGGTCTCTCGTTGCAGCCACCCATGGGTGGTGACGCCAGGGGCAACGTGGGGAAGAGTTGTAGTCTGCGCTGGTTTGGGGACTGGCCCATCCTGTCAGTGCTGCCCTCCAGTGTTCGCTTGGTGGAAAACAAGCTGGATTATGTTTGTCTGCGATTGCAGTAGTGCATGATGAGGACAACTATGTGCTTGTTCTTGCAAAAGCTTGGCTCCAGAGCAACATCCCATGCACTATAAACGTTTAGGCCATGACACTCATGGACTTGGGCTATTATTTTTGAGACTGTATGTTTTTTTCTGCTGTGTTAATGACTTGTGTTATATGAACGCATAAAAGATTCTGTAGATGCTGGAAGTCTAGAACAACGCACGCAAAATGCTGGAGGACCTCAGCAGGTTAGGCAGCATCTATAGAAATGACATTTTGGGCCAAAACCCTTCTTCAAGACTGGAAAGGAAGGGGGGAAAATGCCAAAATTAAAATGTGGGGGTGGGGGAGGAGGACTAACTGGAAGATGATAGGTGAAGCTAGGTGGGTGGGAAAGGTCAAAGGCTGGAGAAGAAGGACAGGAGAGTAGACCATGGGAGAAACGGAAGAAGGAAGGGCTCCAGGGAGAGGTGACAGACAGGTGAAAAGAAGAAGTAAGGAACCAGAGTGGGGAATAGAAGAAGAATGAAGGGGAGGAGAAAAGAAACAAAATTACCAGAAGGGGAAATTGATGTTCATCACATCAGTTTGAAGGCCACCTAGACAGTATATGAGAGTGGCTTCATCATGGCAAAAGAGAAGGCAATAGACCGACATGTCAGAATGGGAATAGGAATTAAAACGGTTGGCCTCTGGCTAATTCTGTTGCTGGTGGATGGAGTGGAGGTGCTTGACAAAGCGGTGCCCCAGTTTACGACTGGTTTCAACAAGGTAGAGTGGCTGCATCAGGAGCACCAGATAAAATAGATGACCCCAACAGATTAACAGGTGAATTGTTGCCTCACCTATAAGGACTGTTTGGGGCCCTGAATGCAGGTGAGGGAGCAGCTAAACGGCAGGTGTAGCATCTCTGTCACTTGCAGGGATGTGTGCCAGATGGGAGATTAGTGGGGAGGACAAATGGACAAGGGAATCACAGAGGGAGCAATCTCTGAAGAAAGCAGAGAGTGGGGGGAAGTAAAGACGTGTTTGGTGGTATGGTCCTGTTGAAGATGGCAAAAGGTACAGAGAATGATGTGTTGGATACGGAGGCTCATGGGATGGTAGGTGAGCTCAAGAGGAATTTTATCCCAGATAAGGTAGCAGGAATATGGACGATATGTGGGTGGAGGAAGATAAACCCCATTCTTTGAAGAAGAAGGACATCTCTGATATAGTGGAATGAAAGCCTCATCCTTGGAACAGATGCAGCAGCGATGGGGGAACTGAGAATAGAGAATTGCATTTTTACAGGAGGCCGTGTGGGGAGAGGTGCGGTCAAGATTGCCACGGGAATAAATAGGTTTATAAAAGGTGTCAATAGACAGTTTGTCTCTGGAGATGGAGACAGAGAGATTGGGAAAGGAGAGCAAGGTGTCTGAAATGGACCAAGTTGAATTTAAGGTTAGGGTGGAAGATGGAGGCAAAGTTGATGAAATTGATGAGCTCAGCATAGGTGCATGGAGCAGCACTAATGTAGCACAGGAAGAATTGGAGAGCGTTACCAGGTAAGGCTCTGTGCTATATGTGCTGCGTGTAACTATTGGTACAGTATTTTGGAGGAATGTTGTTTCATTTGGCTATATTCATGTGTATGATTGAATGAAAATTACGCTTGACTTGGACTCATATATGCTGACTGTGATGCCTCTGTACACTAATTCCATTTCCCCAAATTAGATCCATATCATTTATGCCTTTCCAATCTAATTACCTTTCCAAATTTCTATGTTGTGCCAACCATGTAACACATTGATGAAGGTAGAGCAGTGGATGTAGTGTATATGGATTTCAGTAAGGCATTTGATAAGGTTCCCCATGCTAGTCTCCTTCAGAAAGTAAGGAGACACAGGATCCAAGAAGACCTTGCTTTGTGGATCCAACATTGGCTTGCCCACAGAAGGTAAAGGGTGGTTGTAGATGGTTCGTATTCTGCATACCAGTGGTGTTTCACAGGGATTTGTTCTGGGACCCCTCCTCTTTGTGATTTTTATAAATGAGAGGTAGAAGGGTGGGTTAGTAAGTTTGCTGATGACACAAAGGTTGGGGGTGTTGTTGGTACTCTGGAGGGTTGTCAGAGGTTCCAGCGGGACATCGATAGGATGAAGAACTGGGCTGAGAAGTGGCAGATGGACTTCAACCCAAATAAGTGTGAAGTGGTTCATTTTGGTAGGTCCAATTTGAAGACAGAGTATAATATAAGTGGTAAGACTCTTGGCAGTGTGAGGTAATTTACAACTATATAAGACCTTGGTCAGACCCCACTTGTTAGTTTTTCACACTGAGAGTCATAGGTTTGTGGAATGCACTGCCGGCAGCAGTAGTGGAGGCGGATACAATAGGGTCTTTTAAGAGCCACTTAGATAGGTACATGCAGCTTAGAAAAATCGAGGACTATGCACTAGGGAAATTCTAGGCAGTCTCTAGAGTAGGTTACATGGTCAGCACAACATTGTGGGCCAGAAGGCCTATAATGTGCTGTAAATTTCTATGTTCTATGTTCAAATTATTTTTTAAAATGTTGTAGCTGCCTCTGCCACTTCCTCTGGCAGCTTACTCCAGATTACCACCATTTTCTGTGTAAAAAACATACCTCACAGAATATCTCCCTCAATTTTAAAGCCATGCTCTCCACATTCTGAACTTTCTGCCCAGGAAAAAGACATTTCCTCTCCTATGTATGTTCCTCTTATTTTAATAAACCTCTATAAAAGCA
Organism: Mobula birostris; assembly: GCF_030028105.1. Taxonomy (NCBI): domain Eukaryota; kingdom Metazoa; phylum Chordata; class Chondrichthyes; order Myliobatiformes; family Myliobatidae; genus Mobula; species Mobula birostris. Next base: position 30,469,425 of record NC_092391.1, on the reverse strand, counting down.
CCCCTCAGCTAATCAGGAAAAACCTAGCTTTTCTCATCCTTCCAGATAAGGCATAGTTTTACAATTTTGAATAAATTGGGTCTTACTTTACGCTACCTGGTTATGTGTGTGTTTTCATCACTATGCATCCCTTTAACTGTCAAAATAAAGTTAAAAAAAACAACTTTGGAAGGAGTGAAGGGAAGTCTACCCTTGTTGTGATTCGCACAATTGACTTCATGCTGCCCAATTTCAAATCAGGTTCACAGGAAGAGCAGGAGAAATATCCAAAGAGATACTTTTTCTGCATGCTTTTGGACTTTGATTTCTTGCAGCTGTTTTTTAAATGTCAGGATTAGATTCCTAAAGGCTTCATTTAATTTGTTGATGACAGCAGACAAGATGCCTTAAAATGCATTTGTGATTAGCCGCTGAAATACTGAAGCAAAGCAAGGCTCAGGATTCAGGAAGTAAGACAGATGAAAAGATCACTGATGAGAATTATTTGTCACATGTACATCAAAGCATCAAAATCTACAGTGAAATGTGTTGTTTTCATCAACAGCCAACAGTCCAAGGGTGCCTAGTCCGTCCTGCCGAAGGGTTTCAGCCCGAAACGTCAACTGTTTACTCTTTTCCATAGATGCTGCCTGGCCTGCTCAGTTCCTCTAGCACTTTGTGTATGTTACTCTGAATTTCAGCACCTGCAGATTTTCTCTTGTTTATGACAGTCCAAGGATGTGCTGGATCAGCCTGCAAGAGTCACCATGCTTTCGGCATCAATGCAGTATGCCCACAACTTACTAAGCCGTTCAACTTTCGAATGTTGGAAGAGACTTGAGCAACCGGAGGAAGGCCACGTGGTCATGGGGTGAATGTACATACTCCTTAACGACAATGGCGGGAGTTGAACCCCGATCATTAGCTCTGTAAACTATTTAAGCTAGCCACTACATTGCTGTACTGCTCCAAGGGAGGCTCGCCTGCTTGCTGGCCAAAGAAAATGAAAAATAATGCAGATTCATTAATCTGAAGTAAAATCAGAAAATGGTGCAAGCACTCCACATTTTAGGTGGCCCCTCTGGGAAGAGGAACAGGTCTTAGTTCTTTCATCAAATGTTATTTCTCTTTTCCACAGATGCTGCCTGACCACTTGAGCATTTCTAACATATACTGTATTAGTTGCTTGCCTGGTGTCATTATCTTAAACAAAAGCACCAAGAACTCTCAATCTTAATTGCAATCCTTAAGTATTTCCTTTTTGGTAAAAACAAACTGATATAATGAAAGGCGTTCAACACAAGTTTTTCTTTATTGTGTAGATTAAATTTATAATATTACAACACAAAATTGGATGAATATGCCCAGCAAGTTTGTGTCAGTGTACTTCATCGTTCCATCCAACTCTTCCAATTTTTATTAATTTGCTCTTCATTTCATGATTTCCCATTTTGAAAGAGCTCCCATTAGAGTGTATTTAGTGATTGTGAGTCATTAGCAGTTGGAGCCAGAAATTTTCAACTTCTAACATTTGTTGCAATCTTCCTTCAAATTTCATTTGTGATTAGTCAAAAATTCTGGCACTATTGTTGTCACATTTCTAAACCATGCTTGCTGCTAGTGCAAATACAGGTTATCTTGAGGTAAAGTTACTGGTATGCTCCAGGACACTTGGATAACTCTACATACTTTGAAGTAAATTGATTTGTTTTAACTCAGAGTTTAATTTAAAGGGGTGAGCATAGACTATTATTTTAGATGCTGTTGGGAACTGATTTCAAAACAAGACAGATGTTGAGATGTTACACCTTTCCCACCTGCCGTTTCCCCTTTTGCCCTGCAGGCGAGCATGCATACTTGTGCACAAATGTTAAACCATCTCTCATGTGCAGTGACTCACAGACTCGTAAACATGCATACAAACACATAAAAATGTGTGCAAAAACATGCATACATTTAGAAACACATGAACACATACAGACACACACTTGCTTTCAAATGTGTAAGGTGCTTCCAGTATATATTTCTATATATTAAACAAATAAAGCATAGCAAACTTTTAACCACATTACATTGGAACACAAGGATTCTATTCGGCTCTTTCACTCTACTGCACTGTTCAATGTAATCGTGTCTGATGATCGTATTCCACTTTCTCCTTATATCCTTTAATCCCTTGATCCCCTAACAGCAATGTCTAACTCTTTCTTTAATATATTTGATGATATAGTTTCAACCAGATTCTGTGCCAGAGAATTCCACAGTTTCATGCTTTCTTGGCCTCTCTGTTTTAATTACCTTACTGCTTATCCTCAGGCTGTTCTCTGCTCCTGAACTCTCCATCACTGAAAACATCCTTCTCCCATTTAGTCTTCAAGTCCTGTTAAAATTTTGTAGGTTTCTTTGGGACCTCTGATATAAAAGCTGATGAAATCAATCCACCTTATAATAGTCTTCAGATGTAGTGAAATGTGATGGTCGGGTATAACTCAAAGCATGCAAATTTTATTTAGTTCTCATTTTAATGCCATCCATTAGATCCTCATTTTATCATAATGTTTTAACATTATGGAATTAATTAAAATTGAATAAGAAAGGACATGGGGATGGAGTGGAGTGCAGAATACCTGCTTCTTTGGACTACAGTTTTAAAGTTGTGACATGGAATTACAACACCACTCCACAGACTAGAGGCTTTACTTACAACATGACACGTTTAACAGGCAGCAACCCGTGATAAATTTGGACATAGTTATCCATAATGTAAGCAGATAACATATTTTCCTATGAATTCCAGAATTTTCCAATACATTTTTAAATGGATTGCAATAATCATTGGTAGTATCGGATTACTTTCCAGAATAATTTTTGCTGCTGCGTCTGAACTAAACTGATTCCAGATTTCACACATTTTAAGTTGATTCCCAAGACAGAAAACAAAACGAAGGAGACAAAACAGAACTGGAAAAAAAATGCAATAAATGCATGGGAGTTAAAAACAGAAAATTTTACAAACACATAGCATTTACTATTTGAAAAGGATAGAAAAAGGCTTAACACTTTGTTAGTCCTGTTATTCTGTTGTTTCATTTGATTCCATTTAAAATCCCTAAGGAAGCTTGCAACAGCAAGAAACTGAGAACAGAAATAGGGAGAAATTATATCATGAGCAGAACATGGGATTGTTCCTGAAAAGCAAATAATTGGAATTAAATAAAAGCAGAAACTTTAAAAGATTATGAGAATAATTATAACTTCCAATCCCCCTTGCCACAAGCACTGGGTGACGTTTCCTTAAACAATGGTTTGATCAGAAATATTGGGATATATAAAATAAAAATTTCACATGCCTCTTTTGGTGGAAGTGTACATGAGGAACATAGAAACCTTCAATCGTGGAGTTAATTAATGACAAATCATTGGCACCAAAAATTTCACAAGGGATTTCGCAAACAACTCCTTTATCTATAGAGCAGGTTTAAATATTGAATCCTCTGCCAGAAGCTCATAATAAGTTCTACTTGAGGGGAAACTAGACCAAGCTTTTGAGGAGAAGTGAATTGGGGTAATACACAGAGACAAGAAAAGATGGGAGAAGGTTGAAATGGGCCACAAGTTGATTGTACCAGGTGGATTGGTCTGAGTATGCTGATTCTTATGTCGTATATCCAAAGCAATGTAATGCCGTGCAAAGTGAATTAACTTCAGACAATGCTCCTTTTATCAGAAGTTTTGGGTGAACTAGCAAAGTACAATATGTGGATTGAACAAAACGCTCCAACAAAATTGACCTTTGGGTGTTCCATTTTGTTTTTATGCATTTCATTTACTCAAGATATCTCAAAGTATTTTTACAAGCAATTAAGTACTTTTCATAAATACGAGAGACTCTGCTGATGCTGCAAATCCAGAGCAACACACACAAAATAATGGAGGAACTCAACAGGTCAAGCAGCAACTATGGAAGTGAATATACAGTTGATGTTTCGGGCTGAGACTATTCATCCGCACTGGAAAGGTAGGAGAAAGATGCCAGAATAAGAAAGTCGGGGAGGGGAAGGAGTACAAGCTAGAAGGTGATACGTAAACGCAAACACAAGAAATTCTGCAGATGCTGGAAATTCAAGCAACACACATCAAAGTTGCTGGTGAACGCAGCAGGCCAGGCAGCATCTCTAGGAAGAGGTACAGTCGACGTTTCAGGTCGAGACCCTCAGGACAAAGGGTCTTGGCCTGAAACGTCCACTGTACCTCTTCCTAGAGATGCTGCCTGGCCTGCTGCGTTCACCAGCAACCTTGAGGTGATACGTAAAGGCAGATGGGTAGGAGAGGGGAATGAAGTAAAAACTCTAGCTATTTCTGTGCTACATCAATGAGTGTATTGGTGCTGCCTCATGCACCCATGCTGAGCTCATCTTTCTCTATCTCTCTATCTCCATCTCTGGAGACAAACTGTCTACGAATATCTTTTATAAACCTATGACTCCCACAGCTATCTGGACTATACCTCTTCCCACCTTGTGTCCTGTAAAAATGCCATTCCCTTTTCTCAGTTCCTTTGTCTCTGCTGCATCTGTTCTCAGGATGAGCTTTTTCTTTCCGGGGCATCAGAGATGTCTTCTTTTTCAAAAGCATGCTGCCCTCACCTGCACCTTCTCCATTTCCCCGACATCCGTGCTCACCCCATCTTCCCGTGACCTTAACAGAGATAGAGGCCCTCTTGTCCACACAAACCTCCCCGTGATCTTTCTCATCATCCTCTGCAACTTTTGCCATCTTCAACAGGATCCTGCCGTGAAACATATTTTTACTTCCCAGTCTCTGCTTTCTACAGGGATTGCTCCAGTAGTGATTCCCTTGACTATTCATCCCTCCACACTTAATCTCTATCCTGACACTTCGCCGTTCAAGTGGAAGACGTGCTACACCTGCCTATTCACCTCTTCACTCACCTTCATACAGGTTTCCAAACAGTCCTTCCATATGAGGCAACACTTCTCCTATGAATCTGTTGGGGTCATCTACTGTAGCTGGTGCAACCGATGTGACCTCCTCTACATTGGTGAGATGTGATTTAGACTGGGGGACCACGTTGCAGAGCACTTTCACTCCATTTGCAAAAAGCAGGATTTTCCAGTGACCGACCCCCATCCTCATTCCAATTATTCCAATCTAACATGTCAGTCCATTTGCCACGATGAGGCCACTCTGTCTAGGTAGCCTCCAACCTGATGGGATGAACATTGATTTTTCATACTTTCTGTAAATTCCACCCCCCCCCCCAACCCCGAGGCCAATTTTAGGTCCCCCTCTTACTGCTTCTCCTCAAGTGCTTATCAACTGCCCCAATGCCCCACCCCTTTCCTTTCTTCCTTGCTCCACTCTCCTCTCCTATCAGATTGCTCCTTCTCTGGCCCTTTACCATTTTCACCTATCACCTCCCAGCTTTTTACATCATGCCCCCTCCCTCACCCACCTGGCTTCACCTATCAGGTTCTAGCTCATACTCCTTCCCCTTCCCCAACTCTGACATCTTTCCCCTTCCTTTCCAGTCATGATGAAGGGTCTCAGCCTAAAACGTTGACTGTTTACTCACTTCTGTAGATGCTGCCTGACCTGCTGAGTTCCTCCAACATTTTGTGTGTATTGCTAAGTACTCTTCAAATGCACTCACCCTTGTAATGTTAGCAACTGATTTTAGGTTTCCATCTGTGAATGCCAAAATCAGAATCAGAATCAGGTTTGCTATCAACAGCATACGTTGTGAAATCTGTTACCTTGGCAGCAGTAGTACAATGCAATACATGATAAAAATATAAATATAAATAAATAAACAAACAGATTAATTACAGTAAGTTTTTAATGTATATTAAATAGTTAAATTAAAATACCTGTATTGCAAAAACAGAAATAATATATAAAAGTGAGGTAGTATTCATGGGCTCGACATCCATTTAGGAATTGGATGGCAGAAGGGGAGAAGCTTTTCCTGAATCACCGAGTGTGTGCTTTCAGGCTTCTGTACCTCTGTCCTGATAGTAACAGTGAGAAGAGGGCATGTCCTGGGTGATAGGAGTCATTAATAATGGACACCACCTTTTTGAGGCACTGCTCGTTGAAGATGTCTTGGATGCTACAGAGGCTAGTACCCAAGGTGGAGCTGACTAATTTTACAACTTTCTGCAGCTTCTCTCAATACTGCGCAGTAGCCCCCTCCTCCCACTCCTACCAGACAGTGATGCAGCTTGTCTGAAAGATCTCCACTATATATCTGTAAAAGTTTTTAAGCGCTTTAGGTGACAAACCAAATCTCCTCAAACTCCTAATGAAATATAGCCGACGTCTTGCCTTCTTTATAGCTGCATCAATATGTTGGGAGCAGGTTAGATCCTCAGAGATCTTGACACCCAGGAACTTGAAATTGGTCACTCTCACTCTCTACTTCTGATCCCTCGGTAAGGATTGGCTCATGCTTCCTTGTTTTACCCTTCCTGAAGTCCACAATCATCTCTTTGTGGACTTCACAATCACAAAAGTACATTTTCAGCCCCTTCAGTTCACTCTAAGTGATACCAATGGCTGAGTATATTTGATAGAATAAAGACCACTCAACCAGACAGCATCTGCAGTGAAGACTTGCACGCCAGAACTGTCATTCAACAATTGCCCTACAGTGAGGAAAGTTTCCCAGTTTTGCCTTGGCCAAAAGAGACAGAACAAATCTAGTACGGCTAATTTCGACACCTTGTTTCACACTCTAAATTGTTACAAGAGTGATAAAAAAAAAAATGATGTAGTGAATTCAATTGTGCAGCACGTATAAATCATCTGAACATGTTTTGGTTTCACCAGAACCACTTGGTTCCAATTTTTTAGAACTGAATTTAAGAGTGACTGTTCCTGGCATCAGAGTTCAATGTGGCATCAGTGAATCATGGGTAAAACCAAAATGAATGAATGTCAAATGAATGAATAGCCGTCTCCCCACAGGCTTGACTTGTTCCCACAAAATGAAATTATAGTGCTTGTTGGAGGACAAGTGTCATGGCTCAGGTAAGGAGCATCCTCAGGTGAGCACAAATAGCATCCTATCCCCAATGTGTTGAATGGTTGGGTGTGTGTTTATCAAGCAGGTATACAAGGATCAGTTAGTACTGGATAGCACAGGATCCTTAGTTTACATGACAGCCTTGTACTTGGTGCTAAAATGACTCAATATTGAGCTCACCTTCCCGATCAAGACATGGGCATTTTCCTTTGTTATTTCTGTGATTTTGCTAAGACGAAGTTAAAGTGATAATTCTTGGGACAGTTATAATGCCACCCTCAGTGGTAAACTCTAGTGAAGGTCAGAAACATCTGCTTTAGTACATTCACAGTCAGTTAATGTACTCCGTGCTAATCAGCTCAGAGATCAGCCATGAATGATGATCTAAAGGAAGCGAGTGCCTGGAAGTTAGGACAGAGATTGGAAAAGGAATGGAAAGGCCCACGTAAAAATAGACAGTAGCCATCAGATTCATCATGATTTTGCTGATTTATATAATGTTCAAGGCCCAAGGCATCAGTGCAATAGATCTTGCAAATTTTCGCTAGACATTTTCTTTGCTCTAATACCACAGAGCAAGTAGGGAAAATGGATAATTTATGGGTAGGATTATCAGATCCATGGTGAGAGAAATCTGGGAGAAGTCAGTGGTCAGGGCTGCAAGCCTGGTGGGTTAGAGCCCCAGTGGTGGGAGCAAGGGGGTGGTCAGAAACTGAAGTCGAGTGGAGAGGTATGTGTTCTGATGAAGAAATTGGGTGGTAGGATTGAGATTGTTGAATTGCGAGCCGGGAGTCTGAGGAAGAGGCACATTGGTTAAGTTTCTAACCCACATTGTTCCCAGTGTCAGGCTCAAGAGGCAGATCTAGGAGAAGAAGAGCCCACACACATGGTGAAGGGTCTATGTGAAGGCCTGCTTGAACCTGAGTTCTATGGAGTTTAGCTCTTTCTATTCATTTTCAGAATCTATGTGTCATTACCAAGCCTGATATCATTTTCCCATCTTTGATTGGATTTGAAAAACAGGTGGTATTGTGCCGGCTTCAACCATTGAACTTAGGGAAGTGGCACCCAGACAAATGTTGAACCTTCACACAAAATACTGGAAGAACTCAGCAGGTCAGACAGCATCTGTGGGGGGATGTGGAAAGTCAATGTCTTGGGTTGAGCCCCTTCAGATGCAGTGCATGTGAAAGGTCTCCCTGAAACATTGATTGACCATTTCCCTCTATAGACGCTGCCTTACCTGTTAAGTTCTTCCAGTATTTTGTGTGTGTTGCCTCTGATTCCAGCATTTGTAGACTGAAGAGTTCCTCTTGTCCTTACCTACCACCCAAGAGCCTCCATATCCAGCACATCATTCTCTATAATTTCCGCCATCTCCAATAGGATCCTACCTCTAAGCATATCTTTCCCTCTCCCAACTCCACCTTCACCCTTTTGTAGGGATCACTCTCTGTGTGACTCTCTTGTCCACTCATCCCTCTCCTGGCACTTATTACTGCAAGCATGGCAAATGCTAGACATGCCCCTGCACCTCCTCACTCACCACCTTTGAAGGCCCCAAACAGTCCTTCCAGGTGAGGCGATGCTTCACCTGCAAGTCTCTCAGGGTCATATATTGTATCAGGAGCTCCTGGTTAGACCTGGCGTAGACTGGGGGACTATTTTGTCGAGCACCTTTGAAGTGCACCTTCATATGATCTCCCGGTGGCTACCCGTTTCAATTCAACTTCCCATTCCCATTCAGATGTGCGTGTCCATGGCTTCCTCTATCACCATGAGGCCAAACTCAGTTTGGAGGAGCAGCACCTCATCCTCATATTCCGTCTGGGTAGCCCTCAACCTGATGGCATAATTCATTTCATCACCTTTTGGCAATTTCTTTCCGCACCCTTCCTTCTCTCTTTTTCCATTTCCCATTCTGGTTTCTATCTCACCCCTTCTCTTTGGCTCACCTGCCCATTACCTCCCTCGGGTTACCTTCCTCTTTCCCTTTCTTCCATAGTCCACTATCCCATCCTATTAGATTCTTTATTCTTCAGTCTGTACCTGCTCCACATATTCCTTCCCTGCTACTCCCTTCCTCACCCACCCAGATTCCCCTTTACCTGGTCTTACCTATCACCTGCCAGCTTATGCTCATCGCTTTCACCCTGTTTTCTTATTCTGTTTTATGCTTTCTTCCTTTCCAGTCGTGGTGAAGAATCTTGGCACTTTATTCCCCTCCAAAGGGAGGCGCATGATAAAATAGGTCAACGTCGGCATAGTTTCCTTAAGGGGAAATCACAATGCTTTTCAGTATACCCAGCTCTGTTCAATTTACTATGCTGCCTTTAAGGAGTTTGTACATTCTTCCTGTGACCATGTGAGTTTCCTCCAGGTGCTCCAGTTTCCTCCCACAGACCAAAGACCTACCAGTTAGTAAGGTCATCATAAAATGTCCCGTGATCAATCTGGAATTAAATGGGGGGATTGCTTGGTCGCATGGTGGGAGGGGCGGAGAGGGCCTATTTTGCACTGTATGGCAATAAAATAAAAACGATTAAAATTTTTTAAATAAATCTGTTGGAATTTTTTGAGGAAATAACCAGTCAGTCGATGTTGCTCACTTGGATTTTCAAAAGGGCTTTGACCGAGGGCTGCACATGAGACTACTTTAAAAGATAAGAGCCCATGGTATTACAGGAAAGATACTGGCATGGATAGAATACTAGCTGACTGACAGAAAACAGAGTGTGAGAATAAAGGGGGCCTTTTCTGGTTGGCTGTCAGTGACTAGTAGTGTTCTGTAACGGTTGATATTGGGACTGCTTCTCTTCATGTTCTGTGTCATTGACAGGATTGATAGCTACTGTGATCAAATTTCCAAATGATACAAAGATAGGTGGAGGGGCAGGTAGTGTTGAGGAAGCAGGGAGTCTGCAGAAGGACTTAGATAGATTTGGAGACTGGGCAAGGAAGTGGCAGATGGAATATAGTGCAGGGAAGTGTATGGTCATGCACTTTGGTAGAAGGAATAAAGGCATAGACTAGTTTATGAAAAAATTAAAGGTGCAATGGTACTTGGGAGTCCTTATGCAGGATTCCCTGAAGGTTAACTTGCAGGTTTGGTTAGTGATAAGGAAAGCAACTGTTAACATTCATTTCAAGAGCACCAGAATATAAAAGCAAGAATATAATGCTGAGGCTTCATAAAGCAATGGTTAGATCACTCTCTGAGTATTGTGAACAGTTCTGAGCCCCTTATTTAAGAAAAAATGTGTTTGCATTGGAGAGGGTCCAAAGGAGGTTCATGGGAATGATTCCAGGAATTAAAGGGTTAAAGTATGAGGAGTATTTGATGTTTCTGAACCTGCACTCTCTGGAGTTTAGAAGAATGGGGTGGGGTGGGGGGAGTCTCATTGAAACCTATCGTATATTACAAGGCCTAGGCAGAGTGGATGTGGCAAGGATATTTCCTATAATGGGTCAGTCTAGGCCCAGAGAGCACAGATTCAGAATAGAGCGATGCTCATTTAGACCAGACATCAAGATAAATTTCTTTAGCCAGAGGGAATTTATTGCCACAGATGGCTGTGGAGGCCAAGCCTTTCGGTATATTTAAAGTTGAGGTTGATAGGTTCATGGTTAGTTAAGGTGTCAAAGGTTATGGGGAGAAGACAGAAGGATAGGTTAATCCTGATTCAGGTTTAATTTGGAGAAGGAAGTCTGAGAATCGGAGCGGGAGTGCGGCGGGTGCCATTTTGATTTTTTCTTCTTCTCATCGGAGTTCAGAGAGGCGGGACTGCGCAGGCGTGTGACGTCGGGCAGTGAAGCGCGGAAGATTTAAAAGAAACACAGCCTCATACAGCGAGCAGCGTCGTTTTGCGGGCAGCGGAGTGAGCCAGGAGCAGAGTGAAGGCTTTAAGGGCTTTGGCTCAACGGGCTTAGGCAGAAACGGGTGAGACAAAGTAGGTTTGGTTTTCAATTTTTCCTGCTATTTAAGGAAAGGGGGAAGTATGAGTGTGAGGGCAGCTTGCTGTTCTCGGTGTCGGATGTAGAAGGACCTGGAGTTTCATAGCCTTCCGGATGTCCACATCTGCGCCAGGTGGACCAAGCTGCAGCTCCTAAGGGACTGTGTTAGGGAACTGAAGCTGCAGCTCGACGACCTTCGTCTGGTCAGGGAGAGTGAGGAGTTGATAGAGAGGAGTTACAGGCAGGTGGTCACACCGGGGCCACGGGAGGCAGACAAGTGGGTCACGGTTAGGAGGGGGAAGGGGAAGAGTCAGGTACTAGAGAGTACCCCAGTGGCTGTACCCCTTCACAATAAGTACTCCTGTTTGAGTACTTTTGGGTGGGGGGGGGGGAACAGCCTACCTGGGGGAAGCAACAGTGGCCGTGCCTCTGTAGCTCAGAAGGGTAGGGAGAGGAACAGGAGGGCAGTAGTAATAGGGGACTCGATAGTTAGGGGGTCAGATAGACGATTCTGTGGACGCAGTCAAGGGACCCGAATGGTAGTTTGCCTCCCTGGTGCCAGGGTCCGGGATGTTTCTGATCGCGTTCAAGATATCCTGAAGTGGGAAGGTGAAGAGCCAGAGGTCGTGGTACATATAGGTACCAATGACATAGGTAGGAAAAGGGAAGAGGTCCTGAAAGGAGAATATAGGGAGTTAGGAAGGGAGTTGAGAAGAAGGACCGCAAAGGTAGTAATCTCAGGATTACTGCCTGTGCCACGCGACAGTGAGATTAGGAATGGAATGAGGTGGAGGACAAATGTGTGGCTGAGGGATTGGAGCAGGGGGCAGGGTTTCAAGTTCCTGGATTATTGGGACATCTTTTGGGGCAGGTGTGACCTGTACAAAAAAGACAGGTTGCACTTGAATCCCAAGGGGCCAATATCTGGCGGGGAGATTTGCAAAGGCTACTGGGGAGACTTTAAACTAGAATGGTTGGGGGGTAAAAATCAAATTGAAGAGACTAGGAGAAAGGAGGTTAGTTCACAAATATAGAAAGCTAGTAGACAGTGTGTGAGGGAGGATAGGCAGGTGACAGAGAAGGGGAGCGCTCAGACCGAAGATGTAGGGGAGAAGGAAGAAAAAGGTAATAAAGTTGTTTACACCATTAGGGATAAACAGAGAGTAAGAGGTGGAGAGTTTCTTAAATGCATCTATTTTAATGCAAGGAGCATTGTAAGAAAGGTGGATGAGCATAGAGCATGGATTGATACCTGGAAATATGATGTTGTAGCTATTAGTGAAACATGGTTGCAGGAGGGGTGTGATTGGCAACTAAATATTCCTGGATTAAGTTGCTTCAGGTGTGATAGAATCGGAGGGGCAAGAGGGGGAGGTGTTGCATTGCTTGTCACAGAAAATATTACAGCGGTGCTCTGGCAGGATAGGTTAGAGGGCTTGTCTCGGGAGGTTATTTGGGTGGAATTGAGGAATGGGAAAGGTGTAGTAATGCTTATAGGGGTGTATTATAGACCACCTAATGGGGAGCGAGAATCGGAGGAGCAAATTTGTAAGGAGATAGCAAATTTTGTAGTAAGCACAAGGTTGTGATTGTGGGAGATTTTAATTTTCCACACGTAGACTGGGAAGCCCATTCTGTAAAAGGGCTGGATGGTTTGGAGTTCGTAAAATGTGTGCAGGATAGGTTTTTGCAGTAATACATAGAGCTACCAACTAGAGAAGGGGTAGTGTTGGATCTTCTGTTAGGGAATGAGATAGGTCAGGTGACTGAGGTATGTGTTGGGCAACACTTCAGGTCCAGTGATCACAATGCCATTAGTTTCAATATAATTATGGAGAAAGATAGGACTGGACCCAGGGTTGAGATTTTTGATTGGAGAAAGGCTAACTTTGAGGAGATGTGAAAGGATTTAGAAGGAGTGGATTGGGACAATTTGTTTTATGGGAAGGATGTAATAGAGAAATGGAGGTCATTTCAAGGTGAAATTTTGAGGGTACAGAATCATTGTGTTCCTGTTAGGTTGAAAGGAAAGGTTAAAAGTTTGAGAGAGCCATGGTGTTCAAGGGATATTGGAAACTTGGTTTGGAAAAAGAGAGAGATCTACAATAAATATAGGAAGCATGGAGTAAATGAGGTGCTCGAGGAATATAAAGAATATAAAAAGGATCTTAAGAAAGAGATTAGAACAGCTAAAAGAAGATACGAGGTTGCTTTGGCAAGTAAGGTGAAAATAAATCCAAAGGGTTTCTACAGTTATATTAAGAGCAAAAAGATAGTGAGGGATAAAATTGGTCCCTTAGAGAACCAGAGTGGACAGCTATGTGCAGAGCCAAAAGAGATGAGGGAGATTTTGAACAATTTCTTTTCTTCAGTACTGTATTCACTAAAGAGAAGGATATTGAATTGTGTAAGGTAAGGGAAACAAGTAGGGTAGTTATGGAAACTATGATGATTAAAGAAGAGGAAGTACTGGCACTTTTAAGGAATATAAAATGTCTCCGGGTCCTAACAGGATATTCCCTAGGACCTTGAGGGAAGTTAGTGTAGAAATAGCAGGGGCTCTGACAGAAATATTTCAAATGTCATTAGAAACGGGGATGGTGCCGGAGGACTGGCGTATTGCTCATGTGGTTCAATTGTTTAAAAAGGGTTCTAAGAATAAACCTAGCAATTATTGTCCTGTAAGTTTGACGTCAGTGGTGGGTAAATTAATGGAAAGTATTCTTAGAGATGGTATATATAATTATCTGGATAGACAGGACCTGATGAGGAACAGTCAACATGGATTTGTACGTGGAAGGTCATGTTTGACAAATCTTATTGAATTTTTTGAAGAGATTACTAGGAACATTGACGAGGGTAAGGCGGTGGATGTTGTCTATATGGCCTTTGACAAGGTTCTACATGGAAGGTTAGTTAGGAAGGTTCAATTGTTAGGTATTAATATTGAAGTAGTAAAATGGATTCAACAGTGGCTGGATGGGAGATGCCAGAGATTGGTGTGTCAGGTTGGAGGCCGGTGACTAGTGGTGTGCCTCAGGGATCTGTACTAGTTCCAATGTTGTTTGTCATATCCATTAATGATCTGGATGATGGGGTGGTAAATTGGATTAGTAAGTATGCAGATGATACTAAGATAGGTGGCGTTGTGGATAATGAAGTAAGTTTTCAAAGCTTGCAGAGAGATTTGGGCCAGTTAGAAGAGTGGGCTGGAAGATGGCAGATGGAGTTTCATGCTGTTAAGTGTGAGGTGCTACATTTTGGTAGGACTAATCAAAGTAGGACATACATGGTAAATGGTAGGGCATTGAGGAATGCTGTAGAACAGAGGGATCTAGGAATAATGGTGCATAGTTCCCTGGAGGTGGAATCTCATGTGGATAGGGTGGTGAAGAAAGCTTTTGTATGCTGGCGTTTATAAATCAGAGCATTGAGTAGAGGAGTTGGGATGTAATGTTAAAATTGCACAAGGCATTGGTGAGGCCAAATTTGGAGTATTGTGTACAGTTTTGGTCACTGAATTATAGGAAAGATGTCAACAAAATAGGGAGAGTACAGAGAAGATTTACTAGAATGTTACCTGGGTTTCAGCACCTAAGTTACAGAGAAAGGTTGCACAAGTTGAGCCTTTATTCTTCGGAGCGTAGAAGGCTGAGGGGGGACTTGATAGAGATATTTAAGATTATGAGGGGAATAGATAGAGTTGATGTGGATAGGCTTTTTCCATTGAGAGTAGGGGAGTTTCAAACAAGAGGACATGAGTTGAGAGTTAAGGGGCAAAAGTTTAGGGGTAACACGAGGGGGAACTTCTTTACTCAGAGAGTGGTAGCTGTGTGGAACGAGCTTCCATTAGAAGTGGTAGAGGCAGGTTCGATTTTGTCATTAAATTAAAAATTGGATTGGTATATGCACAGGAAAAGAATGGAGGGTTATGGGCTGAGTGCAGGTTGGTGGGACTAGGTGAGAGTAAGAGTTCGGCACGGACTAGAAGGGCCGAGATGGCCTGTTTCTGTACTGTAATTGTTATATGGTTATATGACAGGGATAATAAATCACCATGATGCAGTGGCAGATCAAACTCAATAGGCTGAATGGCCCAGTTGTGCTCCTATGTTTTATGGTCTTATATATCAAATGTTGTTGTATAATGGTACAATGGAATAAACAAAGCTATATAAAAGTAAATGCAAGCTTCAAAATACTTTAATTTCTGTTTCTGAATCATCATGTAAAAAGGCACAACCTTTCACAAAGTGAATGTCTCCACTCTTATCTTGCTGCCAGGACACCAAAATTGATATGGCAAGCCCAAAAGACAACAGGAATACGAATTGTGCAAGAGTGTTGGCAATTAAGACAAAAGGCTCAGTTGTTCAGTCGCACGTACAGTTGATTTTCCAGCCTTGGCTTGTAACTCATTGTATGCACAGTTATAATGTGATAATTAATGCCTTTTTGTTTACGCTGCATTCCCATTTAAAATGAGTACAAATAGCTCCAAGGAAATTCCTAGGCGACATATTCAGTGAATGGAAGGAGACAATGTCATATTATCATTCTGGACATGCCTGAGGTTGTGGATCGGTGGACAGACAGATCTGCTCACTGTGAAGCAAAAGGAAATTTGTATGTATGTAGCAGTGTGATAAATTCATTGACATTTCACAAGCGATTTATTTATACCATGGGAAATTGTAACTGCTTAAAATAATGAATCTATTGGCTTATTTACAAAATATGATCATTAAATCAACAAAATTTAACTAGCTCAAAAGAAGATGACATTGGTGAGACTGCACTTGGAGTTCTGTTTACAGTTTTGATTACTCTGTTGTAGGAAAGGCATCATTAAATTGAAAAGAGTTCAGAGATGATTTACAAGGGTGATGTCAGGACTTGAGGGACTGAGTTACAGGGAGCGCTTGAGCAGACTCGGACTTTATTCCTAGAATGTAGCAGATTGAGATTTGACCTTAGAGAAATGTATTAAACCCTGAAGGGTATCGATAGGGTGGATGTTTGAAACCTTTTTCCCACAGAAGGGTAATTAAAACCTAGAGGACATAGTTTAAGGTGAGAGGAGAAAGATTTCTTAAAGACCTGAGGGGCAGTTGTTTCATACAGAGGGTGTTCTGTATGTGAAATGAGCTGTCAGAAGTAGTGATTGAGGCAGATGTAATAAAAACACTTAGAAGACATTTGGCTAAGTACATGGATAGGAGGTATTTTGATTTAGTATATGGGCCATACATGGACAACTGGGGGCGGGGCACCATGGTCTACATAGGCAAGTTGGGCCAAAGGGTCTGTTTGCATGCTCTTTCATTCTATGACTCTTCTAATACCTTGGGAAAATGTACCCTCTCCCTTCGTTCAACAAGCTTGCATCGATTGTTTGAGAATGATGTACATTACAGAGGACTCAGCTTTGAGGTTCATTAATTCTGGATTGTAGGGTGCCGGGGTCATCAGTGGGCCTTGGCTGAACTGTGTGAGGACAGTTTCATCTGTGGTGCCCCACGTGGACTAGTGGTCTGCCAACGTTCATTGTCAAGTTCACTGTGGAACTGTCTCCCCGCAAGGAGTCAAAAGCCTTGAGGGAATGGGAGAGATATTTGAGAAGAATAAAAAATGATGTGGCGAATGTGATTAAAGCAAACTTCCTTCTCAGCTGCATTTAATATTACATAATGAAAGCAATGGCAAGGAATCAAACCTACTTTTGAACACAAACATATGAGTACCTTAGTTCTCTTCTCCAGTGAGGCTTCCGTACCATACATAAAGTTTGAAGTGTTGTAGCAAAGTACACAGCTCTTCATTATAACTGAATCAGGTTAAGTCTTGTAGAGGAATTGGCACATGTGAGCATAATTTGTCATCTCACCTTGAAGTTCTGGGCCAGCAATACCCAATTTCTTTCATCTGAAGTAGCCTGCATTACAAAGAAAATGTTACATGTGGTTCAACAACCTCCCTGCTTTACCTAAGTGGGGCTGTGCTTGCCCTAATTGAAGGCAGATGTTCTGCTTTCTGACCAGGACCTTCCAGTTGCATGGCTCTTTCTAATAATTGACAAGTGCATTGGGTTGCCCCATACCTCAAATGAAGACCAATTTGAAAAGGGCACTGTTACTTTGTTTCCTTGAGCCACCTTCTCATTGCCTTTAAACAGCAAACAATCTCTGAGAAAGAGGGGAGTTATAGACTGAATCCTGATGTGCCCCATAGTGATTGTAGCCTCTGAATATTGAAGAGTTTGGGTGTTGTTGCTGGGCATCGTCAGCCCTCTGTCTTTGAGTGGCAACACTGAATACATTTGATTTGCTCGCAAGGATAGCACTTCAGATGAAGCATCTCATTTGGAGTATGTTTCCTCCAGATAAAAAGCAACTAATTCTTCTTTCTCCCTCCCCCTTTCCCCCTCCCCTTTCCCCTCTGTACCCCCCTTCCTTCCCTGTCCTCTTCCCTTCTCCTGTCTCTTTCCCTCTTGTCTCCCCCTTACTTGACCCCATTCCCCTTACCCTCTCTCCCTTTCCCCTTGCCCTCTCTCCCCTTTCCCCCTTACCCTCTCTCCCCACCTTTCTCCCCCTTCCCACCTCTTTCCCCTTACCACCTCCTCTTTCTACTTCCCCCCCCACCTCTTTCACTTCCCCCTTTCCACTTCCCCTTTCCACTTCACCCCTTTCCCCTATCTCTTCTTTCCTCCTCCTTGCTCTTCCCCTCCCCTCCCCCTTCTTCCCTCCCCCCTCTTCCCCCTCCCTCCCCCTTCTTCCCTCTCCCCTTCTTCCCCCCCCTCCCCTCCCCTCCCCCTTCTTCCCCCTCCTTTCACCAACCTGTGTCCCCTTCCCCACTTCCCTCCTACACTCCTCTGTACCCCTTCCCCTACCCCTCTGTCCTTCCCCATTCCCCTTCCTCCTTTCCGCTCCTCTTCACCATCCTCTTCCCTGCTCCACTACCCCTCTTGCCCTTCTCCCACTTCCCCCTCTCTCCCCTCCCATTTCCACTTTTCCCCCTTTCTCCCCTCCCCAATTTCCCCTTTCTTCCTTTTCCTCTCACCCTTTTCCTGTCTCTCCCCTTACCTTTCCACACTCTTCTCTCTCCCCCCTTCTCCCCACTCCCCTCCCTCTCTTCTCATCCCCTTTCTTTCCACCTTCATCCTTCCCCCTTCCACCACTAACCACCTCCATCCCTCTTTCACCTTCCACACTCTTTCCACCTCTGCCCTCTTCGCAGCTTTCCCCTATTCTCCCTCTATCCCTTTCCACCCTGTATGCCCCCCTCCCCCTCCCTCCTCCTTCCCCCTCCCTCCCTCCTCCTCCCCCCTCCCTCCCTCCTCCTCCCTCCCTCCTCCTCCCCCTCCCTCCCTCCTCCTCCCTCCCCTCCTCCTCCCCCTCCCTCCCACCTCCTCCCCCTCCCTCCCTCCTCCTCCCCCTCCCTCCCTCCTCCTCCCCCTCCCTCCCTCCTCCTCCCACCTCCCTCCTCCCTCCCTCCCCCTCCTCCTCCCTCCCTCCTCCTCTCCCTCTCTCCCTTCCTCCCTCCCTCCTCCTCCCCCTCCCTCCTCCTCCCTCTCCCTCCTCCTCCCCCTCCCTCCTCCTCTCCTCCCCCTCCCTCCTCCTCCCCCTCCCTCCCTCCTCCTCCCCCTCCCTCCCTCCTCCTCCTCCCTCCCTCCTCCCTCTCTCCCTCTCCTCCTCCCTCCCTCCTCCCTCCTCCCTCCCTCCTCCTCCCTCCCTCCTCCTCCCTCCCTCCTCCTCCTCCCTCTCTCCCTTCCTCCCTCCCTCCTCCTCCCCCTCCCTCCTCCTCCCCCTCCCTCCTCCTCCCCTCCCCCTCCTCCTCCTCCTCCCCCTCCCTCCCTCCTCCTCCTCCCCTCCCTCTCTCCTCCTCCTCCCCCCTCCCTCCTCCTCCCCCTCCCCCTCCCTCTCCCTCCTCCCCCTCCCTCCCTCCTCCTCCTCCCCCGCCCTCCCTCCTCCTCCCCCTCCCTCCCTCCTCCTCCCCCTCCCTCCCTCCTCCTCCCCCCCCTCCCTCCCTCCTCCTCCCCCCCTCCCTCCCTCCTCCTCCCCCCCCTCCCTCCCTCCTCCTCCCCCCCCCCTCCCTCCCTCCTCCTCCCCCCCCTCCCTCCCTCCTCCTCCCCCCCCTCCCTCCCTCCTCCTCCCCCCCCTCCCTCCCTCCTCCTCCCCCCCCCTCCCTCCCTCCTCCTCCCCCCCCTCCCTCCTCCTCCCCCCCCTCCCTCCCTCCTCCTCCCCCCCCTCCCTCCCTCCTCCTCCCCCCCCTCCCTCCCTCCTCCTCCCCCCCCTCCCTCCCTCCTCCTCCCCCCCCTCCCTCCCTCCTCCTCCCCCCCCTCCCTCCCTCCTCCTCCCCCCCCTCCCTCCCTCCTCCTCCCCCCCCTCCCTCCCTCCTCCTCCCCCCCTCCCTCCCTCCTCCTCCCCCCCTCCCTCCCTCCTCCTCCCCCCCCTCCCTCCCTCCTCCTCCCCCCCTCCCTCCCCCTCCCCCCCCTCCCTCCCTCCTCCTCCCCCCCCTCCCTCCCTCCTCCTCCCCCCCCTCCCTCCCTCCTCCTCCCCCCCCTCCCTCCCTCCTCCTCCCCCCCCTCCCTCCCTCCTCCTCCCCCCCCTCCCTCCCTCCTCCTCCCTCCCTCCTCCTCCCCCCCCTCCCTCCCTCCTCCTCCCCCCCCTCCCTCCCTCCTCCTCCCCCCCCTCCCTCCCTCCTCCTCCCCCCCTCCCTCCCTCCTCCTCCCCCCCTCCCTCCCTCCTCCTCCCCCCCCTCCCTCCCTCCTCCTCCCCCCCCTCCCTCCCTCCTCCTCCCCCCCCTCCCTCCCTCCTCCTCCCCCCCCTCCCTCCCTCCTCCTCCCCCCCCTCCCTCCCTCCTCCCCCCCCTCCCTCCCTCCTCCTCCCCCCCCTCCCTCCCTCCTCCTCCCCCCCCTCCCTCCCTCCTCCTCCCCCTCCTCCCTCCCTCCTCCTCCCCCTCCCTCCCTCCCTCCTCCTCTCCCTCCCTCCCTCCCTCCTCTCCCTCCCTCCCTCCCTCCTCTCCCTCCCTCCCTCCCTCCTCTCCCTCCCTCCCTCCCTCCTCCCCCTCCCTCCCTCCTCCCCCTCCCTCCTCCCCCTCCCTCCTCCCCCTCCCTCCTCCCCCTCCCTCCCTCCTCCCCCTCCCTCCCTCCTCCCCCTCCCTCCTCCTCTCCCCCTCTCCCCCTCCACCTCCTCCTCCTTTCCCTTCCCCCCTCCTCCCACACACACACACACACACACACACACACACACACACACACACACAGAGTCATTCTACATATAACTCTCTCTCTGTCACTCTTTAATCACAGTAAATGTTTCTCAGCTGTTCATTGTTCCTCTGGCTAGAATGTTCTGTGCTCACTTATCTAGGCCACATGGGTTGTCACAACATCTGCTTCCTGCTAAGAATTACGGGTGTGATGTAATTGAAAACTAACAGTTTCCAAGTAAAGACCACCCTGTATGACCTCAGTTGTGCTCAGTAAATGAAAACGATGTCCCAGCGAATGGGATTTGCAGAACCCCTCCAATGAGAAGTGGGGAAAAGGTGTTTGGCAACTTAATGACCTGAATAATTTAGCATCGAGTTCTGTGGACCAGAGGAATAAGAAACAGCTGAGAAATATTAATAGCAATTAAATAGTGAAAAGAGGACTTTGTGCAATAAACCAGGCTAATGACGTTCGGCTGCCTTTTAGTTGAAGTTAAAACACTAACTGGGAGGTGGAAGTGAACATCAGGTCTCACCCTCACCTTTCAAATGAGAGTGTCGACATATTAAATTAAGATCCACTTAGTATGAAAATTGTTACTGGTCTGTTGCTCCAATCCTAAATACAGCTGTAGGAAACAAGGATCCCACCTGATCTCTCTGTGCGAATCATTGAGCACGCTTATAAGGAGCGTGGTAATATTTTTCACCCCTGCTGGAAGTATCAAGAAGGAATCTTCCTACCACTTCTCTGGACGTTTTCGAATCTGAAATTGCATTGCAAGCATTCATGATTACTCATACCGCTGAATACTGTGGCACTGGATGAAGAAGGGAAAAAATTGCCCTGGAAATGCATCTGCTGGCCACAAGTGGGTGTATCGGATGGACGACAGTGTAGCAGAGTTGCATTTTCTTCCAAGCAAAACGGTGCAGGGCAGGAGCGGGATTGAAAGACCTGTTTAGTAGCTTAGAGTTCAGGGAAGGAGATGGTGGTGCTGAGTGGGGCTTCTGCCATAGATATATTTGATTCAAGATTGCTTATTGCCATTCTTCAGTACAGAAGTGTAAAGGAAAACAAATGATTGCTACTCTGGATGCAATGCAACGCAATAAGCCTAGTGAACACCGTACCTATAAATATTAAAGCAATGCTACAAAACATAATGTACAAGTAATTGTTGAGTGTGGCCATATATATATCAGATTAGCTTATATATACAGAATGATTATGTGTACATAAAGTGATGATAGGTGCAGGAGTATCTGAATATAAGGTGACTCTGACAGGAATTGATGAAGTGTGTATGTGGTGTTGGTGGGGGATAATCGGGTGGGTTAATGAGTGAATATGTTGATCAGCCTGACGGCATGGGGGATGTAACTCATTTTCAGTCTAATGGTCTGGGCAGGATACTGCACAGCCTCTTCTCTGCTAGGGTGAGACAAACAGTCCTTAACCTGGTTTTGCTCTTAAATCTGATTTAACATAATGTAGAGTCAACAACTTTATTGAGTGCACCTGTACACCTCATTAATACAAATATCTTCCAATCTTAAATATAAACCGATCTTCAAAGTTTCAAAGCACCTTGAGATTTGTTTACATACAGGCAACCACAAATCAAGAAAGCTGAAACAACCCACTTAAAGAAAATAAAATAAGGACCAACACCCGATCCACAGGAAAAAAAACAAAAACACAAATCTTGCAAACAATAGAAGTGAGCAGCAACATTCTGAACCAAAATGAGTTCTTAGATCTGAACTTCTGGAGTAGGCCCAAGGCGTCGATATCAGTTCATCATATTAGAGGGTATGAAGCACAGCAGCCAAGGCAGTCTTCATAGCCTCAGCACCTTGTGGCAGTAACTCAATGCATAAAAGCTTGCAGACATGGTCAAGAGGTTCACTTATTGTTCAGACCAAATCTTGGAATGGGGAAAGAAATGAGATTGAAGTGACTTTGACTATGGAATAATCGTTGGTGCTAGAAAGTGTGCTTTGAGTATCCCAGGAACTGTTGATCTCCTGGGATTTACATGCGCAGCAGTCTCTAGAGTTTACAGAGAATGGTGTTAAAAACAAAAACAATCCAGCGAGCAGCAGTCCTGTGGGCAAAAATGCCTTGTTAATAAGAAGGGTCAGAGAAGAATGGCCATACTGGTTAAAGCTAACAGGAAGATGACAGTAACTCAAATAGCCACTCCTAACAACAGTGGCGTGCAGAATGCATAACACATCAAATCTTGAACTAAGTGGACTACAGCAACAGAAGTCCATGAACATACACTCAGATGCCACTTTTGTAGGTGCAGGAGATATCTAATAAAGTGGTCATTGAATGTAAATTTATTTGTTTTGAGGTTTATGTTTTATAACTTGGTTCATCAAGAGTCAGTGAATGGTTATTTGTGAGCTTAGGGCATTGCCTTCATGCAGGGAAGAGCTGTGGCAGATAAAACCACATATACTGTCAATTCAAGCTTGTGAAATATTTGAATAAATCTGAATGTGGTGTATTGAGGAACAAAGAGCCAGTGAAGGCAGACATGATGGATGACACTGTAAATAGAATTTAGCATTGATTCCAATGACAGGAAATGGTATCAATTAAAATCAGATAACACTGAGAAGAGCAATTGTATGTAATTGAATTTATGGCAATTGCAACTTCCAAAACTTTGAAATGTCCCAAATGCTTTGCAAACAATTGAACACCTGTTGATTTGCGACTGTTGCTGTTATACTGAAAACATGGGTATAACGAGGCTTCTTGAAATAATTATTGGCCTGCACACCTGTTAGGTCCTGCAGCTCTTCCAAGTAGCATAATGGGGTCTTTTAGTTGCAGCACTTAAAGGAACCAAATGCTTAGGTTATGATCTAATCTGTAAGATGACACCACTAACAGTTCAGGGTAACACACAAAATGATCGAGGAACTCAACAGGTTAGGCAACATCTATGGAACGGAATAATGAGTCAATGTTGTGGGCCAAGGTCCTTCTTCAGGACCTGATGAAGATCAAGATGAAGAGTCTCAGCCCAAAACATTGACTCCTTATTCCTTTCTATAGATACTGCCAGACTGCTAAGCTCCTGCAGCATTTTATGTGTGGTACTCTGGGTTTCCAGCATCTGCAGAAATCTCTTGTGCTACAAAGAGTTCAGGACTCCCTGACCACAGCACTGAAGTGTCATTCAAGGTTTCCACTTGCTGTTGAATCCACAGTGGAAGCATAAAGCTGCCAGAAGATTAAGAATAGAATAAACCTTAGCAAGACTACTGAGCAAGTCTAATGAGTTGGATATAAAATATTCTAGTCATAACTCAAGCTCATAATTTGCATTATACCACATTAATTGGAGGAAACAAATTTCAGTTTGCAACCAATGTTGGCATTATTTTAAATTGGGTTCTCAGAAGTGAAAACCACAGTTTTGGAACACCACCATGTAATCCTCGTAGAAAACTAAATTGTTATAATTACAACGCAGAGTCAACTGTAAAAAGAACAGAAATCCATTTTTCAATTAATAGTAACAATTATTTTCATTAGGTCTGGAATTGGAAACAACCGTTATATCACGATCAGTACACTTCTAATAAGTCCTTTTTAATGGCGTAACATTTACTGGAAGTTTGCATTTGTAAGACAGTCCTTGTGTAATTTGTTTTGGTATGCTACAACATAACCATATGTTTTCAATATTATGCTAGGAGACGAAAAACTAATTAACTCCAAGCATTTTGCTATGCCCAGTTTATAATATTTGGATCTGAAGAAAGCAAGGATTGAAAACCATGCTGAAGAATGTCTCTGATTATTGTGAGGTGCAGTTGGTACTGATATGACCAACAACAATTCTCTTGGTCAAAGGTGGAGAGTTTGATAGAACAGAGTACAGATTGGTTACGAATCCCTTAGATTACACATCAAAACAATGGAACTCGGGGTTCATTGTACTCAGAATACATTTAAGTCTGTTTAATTTTCTCTTAATTGCTTTTAATTCTTCATGGCAATGATACAAAAGCTCAAGGAAATAAGAGCAGGAGGAGACTACCTGTCCCCTTAAGCCTGCCCTACCATCAGTATGACCATTGCAGACACTTCAACAGATACTGAAAATACTGTGTAACACTGAGAAAACACTGGACACTGGACAAACTCAATAGGTTAGGTAGCATCTTGGTAGTGAAATGAGTTGCCATTTGACTGATCTTGGCCCAAAACATTGACTGTTCATTTCCCTCTATAGATGCTGCCTGACCTGCGGCGTTCCTCCAGCATGTTGTGTGCATTAATCATGGTTGTTCTTTGCTGTTCCCTGCTTGTTGCCCATGATAATCATTTCCTTAAATATCCATCTACCTTGATCTTAAGTGCTTCTCATGATCTACCATGGGGCAGTGTATTCCATAGATTTGCTACTCATTGAGAAAAAGCATTGGCCCAAGTTGAGAGATGAAAGATCTAAAGAGGACCTGAAGGGCAAGTTGTTTTTTATGCAGAGGGTGGTGGGAAGAACTGCCAAAGAAAATGGTAGAATGGGTACACTTACAATTGTTACGTACCCCGTAACTGGGTTGCCAAACCAGCAGAAATGGAACGCTCGTTGGAGTCTGGATTACTAGGAACTAATAAAGTTTTATTAAAGAATAAGTAATACAGTACACTAATGGTAAGGATATAAATGTAACAGGTTAGCAATGATAATACACACATATACACAGAACTAGGGTAATAGGAATCAGCCAAGCTCTATCGCAGTCTAGGGGTAAAATGATCAGTCTTAAGTGAAGCAGAGTTCAGTTCAGTTTCGTGAAGTTCGCAGTAATCGCTGTTGTCGTACTGTTGGAGAGAGAGATGCAATTTGGTTTCGGCAGACCTTTTTGATGTCTTCGCAGTTTGTTTCGGGCAGACCCTTTGATGTCTTCTATCCCGCTGTGGTCACGGACTGTGACCTCTCCGTTCTGGATACGATCGTTCTTCCGCGGTGAACCCAGCACCCAGGCAAGGGCAGACACACACCCCAGGTTCTCACCAATCGTACCTTTACACCCTGTGAGCCTCTGGTCGGTTCCCGCGAACTGGACCTCCAAACTCTCACCAACTTGTGGGGGCACAGTACTCTTTCCAGGGTCTCGTGGTGGTCGTGCCTTAGCAAACCTGCTCCTTTTATCCTCCTGCTGGGGTATCACTTGTCCATCAAACTTCAAACAGTTCAGGTTCAAAGCAACCGGTCTGTCAATAGCTGAATTGTGTTTCTTTTCAGTTAATCCCTCTCTTCTCCCTTATTAGCATTTTGAATGTTTCTCCATTGTCTTTCTTATCTCTCTCATTAACATCATCAGTCCGGTACCTCTGTTCGGCATCACACATGACACCCCGACCCTTAAAAGGATTTTTACCGGGGTAAAAATTATGGGCATGAATGCACATTATTAGATGCACAATAATATACAGGTAGTCATCAGCTATTTGGCTAATACAGAGAACTTTAAGTTTTAACACCTTGACAGACAGTCAGCAATCACATTGTCCATTCCTTTTATATGTTTTATTCTAATATCAAATTCCTGTAAGACCAGGCTCCAACTTAGCAAGCGTTTGTTTTTATCCTTCATAGTGGCCAAAAACACTAATGGATTGTGATCAGTGTAAATTATCAGTGGGTTCCGTGCCGGACAAATATAAACCTCAAAATGTTGTAATGCTAGTATGATTGCCAGTAATTCCTTTTCCACAGTGGAATAATTTCTCTGATGGACATTAAACTTCTTAGAAAAATAAGCCACTGGGTAGTCAACCCCCTCTTTGTCTGTCTGCAACAGCACCGCCCCGGCCGCTTTGTCGCTAGCATCTGTTGCTAGGGAGAAGGGTTTTGAAAAGTCAGGCGCATTCAGTACAGGGTGGAGACACAGAATCACCTTCAGACTCTCGAAGGCTTGTTGACAAAGGTCGTTCCACACAAACTTCGCATTCTTCGGCAAGAGCTTAGTAAGAGGGAGGGTAATATCCGCAAAGTTTTTGCAAAACTTCCGATAGTACCCCACCATGCCCAAGAACCTTCTCAGGGCTTTCTTGTCCATCGGGATTGGAACTTCGGAGATAGCCTGCACCTTAGCCTGCATCGGAGCCAGCTGCCCCTGTCCTACCACAAATCCCAGATAAGTGACCTTCGCGTGGTCGAATTCACTTTTTGCGAGGTTCACTGTCAGGTTGGCTTCAGACAGCCGTTTAAACTGTTCCTCTACTGCCACAATGTGCTCCTCCCACGTGTCACTCCAGACCACTAAATCGTCAATATACGCTTCTGCGTTCTTTAACCCTTTTATCACTGAATTAATCATCCTTTGGAAGGTCCCTGGGGCGTTTTTCATGCCAAAAGGTAAAACATTATACTTGTATAACCCGGATGGAGTGACAAATGCTGAGATTTCTCTAGCCCGGTTGGTTAAAGGAACGCACCAGTACCCTTTTAGCAAATCGATCTTGGTGATGTACTTAGCTCTCCCCACTTTATCGATGCAATCGTCTACCCTTGGGATGGGGTAAACATCAGTTTTTGTGACGGCGTTCACTTTTCTGTAATCTGTACAGAATCGTATGCTCCCATCAATTTTCAGGACAACCACACGAGGGAGATGTCCATTCCGATTTGGGTGGCCTAATAATATCTGTGGCTAGCATGTGTTCAATTTCTTTCTCCACTAGCTTGCCCTTCTCCAAGTTCATCTTATAGGGGTGTTGCTTAATAGGCTGGTCTGAGGTGACAACAACATCATGTACCGTCCCTTTGCATCGCCTCGGGACATCCGGACACACATCGACATGCTGGTTAATTAGCTTTATCAGCGGCTCGCTCTGTTCGGGGGTTAAGTGAGAGACCTTATCAGCAAAGTCGGCCAAAACAATAAAGTTCTCCTATCTGGTCGGCACCATATTTATCTTTTCAAGATGGGTTTTCCCCTTATCATTTGGCACCCCAGCCTCATTAATTTTCGTGATAACACCAACTAGATCTGCTTTCTGATCGTGGTAAGCTTTTAACATATTAATGTGTACTAATTGTGTTGGCTTACGCCTGTCCGGCGTTTCGATAACATAATTCAAAGAGTCTATCTTTTTAATCACTTTGTACGGACCATGGAATCTCGCCTGGAGGGGGTTGGTTACCACTGGAAACAGAACTAAGACCCTATCGCCCACTTGAAACACTTGTTCGCGGGCATGTCTATCATACCACTGTTTCATTTTAATTTGGGAGTGTCGTAGATTTTCTTTGGCAAGGTCACAGATCCTTTTAAGCCTCTCACAAAATTTAAAAACATAGTCAATCACATTGACTTGTACTGCCGGACTGGACCATTGCTCTTTCAGTAAGGTCAGGGGTCCTCTGGGCCGATGACTGAAGACGAGCTCGAATGGGCTGAGCCCCAATGACTCCTGAACCGTGTCCCTTACGACAAATAACAGAAGAGGCAAGGCATCATCCCAGCCCCTAGCGTTCTCTTGACAATAAATTTTAATCATGGTCTTTAATGTTGCGTGGAATCTTTCCAACGCCCCTTGGGACTCTTAGTGGTACGCGGAGGCCAAAATCTGCTTTGCTCCCATCTCATCTAACATCCGTCAGAATGTGTGAGATGTGAAGACACTCCCCTGATGTGACTGGATTTCCCTGAGCAGCCCCACTGTAGTGAAGAATTTCACAAGCGCCTTTACCACTGCGGGAGCCTTGACGCTTGCCGGGGCACCGCCTCCGGAAACCTGGTGGCGGCGCACATCATAGTCATCACATACTCCCGCCCACTTGCAGTTCTGGGCAGGGGACCGACAAAATCCACAATTATTTGGGAAAAAGGTTCCCCGAAGGCAGGTATCGGTCGAAGGGTCGCTTTAGGCAGGACCTGGTTCGGCTTTCCTACCACCTGACATAAATGATATCGCCTACAATATTCAATAATATCCTTCCTCATGTTCGGCCAGTAAAATTCTTTCATAATTCTATCGACTGTTTTCCTAACCCCAAAATGTCCACCGAGGGGTATCTTGTGGGCCAGGTTAAAAATCTCGTCCCTATAAATTTTCGGCAATACCACCTGGTGTACCACCCCCCACTCCTCATCTGCGGGCACTGTACTTGGTCTCCACTTCCTCATCAGTACTCCCTCCTTCACATAATAGCCCACTGGCTCCCTTTTTATTTCTGCTTTGGAGAGAGCTGTCTCCGTCAAAACCATCAGCTCCTCGTCTCGTTCCTGTGCCTGTATAAATTCCTTCCTCGCTAATGATAAATCCACCTCACTCCCTCACTTCCTTCCGCTCCACTATGCTCCTTCTTCTCACTTTCTAACCCCTCCTGGTACAAGGCTGGTAACAATATCTCAGCTAAATCTACATTCGCTTCGGCAGCCTATCTGGACATGCGCCGGGTTACTGCGCAAACGGAATAAACATGTGAGTCCATGGGCGGGTCCTCAGTCCTGGCAGGCTTGCTTGTCAGTTTTACTGCTGGGTACACATCTCTGCCTGCAAGGTCATTACTGAGTAAGACCTCCACGTCTTCCATTAGTAGTTCGGGCCTCACCCCTATCGTGACCGGTCCGGAGACCAAGTCACTTTTTAGGTGTATCTGGTGCAAAGGTACTGCTTCAGTCCCTTTCCCAATGCCTTTTATCACACTGACCTCCCCAGTCTTGGTCTCTGAACTAAAGTCTAACACCCTCCTTAAGATCAATGACTGACAAGCCCCAGTGTCTCTCCAGATCCATACTGGAACTGGGTTTGACCCCTCCTTCACTGACACCAATCCGGCCAAAATAAATTTCTCGCGCCCTTCCTGAACTCTATCAGACCTCTCCTCCCCTAGCAGTTTGTATGCCGGCTCAATACAGCCAGTCGGAGTCATCGTTTTTCCTTTCCCCGTCTCCTTCTTTGGGGCAAAACACCTGGATGCAATGTGACCGGCTTTCCCACAATTATAGCATACGACCCCAGGAGACTTCCTACCAAACTGCTTCCTGTCTTCCTTATCCTTCTCACTAGTCCCCAGCTTACTTTCTGGCTTTTCCAGCGGACTTTCTCCGCCCTCTCGACTACCCTTTTGGTAGCTTTTACTCGGGGTAAATTTTGCTTTGTGTGCTAACACGTACTCATCCGCTAGGTTAGCAGTTGCAGCTAAGGTTTCTGCCTCTTTCTCATCTAGATAGGACCTCATACCTTCAGGGACACAACCTTTAAATTGCTCAATCAGTATTAGCTGTAGCAGTCTGTCATAATCCCCAGTGACCCCTTTTGAGGCGCACCAACGCTCACAATACATCTGCATCTCACGGGCAAACTCTAAATACGTGCAGCCCCACTGCTTCCGGAACCTTTGCCGGTATGCCTCCGGGACCAACTCATAAATCCTAAGTATAGACTCTTTCACCACATCATACCTCTGGACATCTTCGGCGGACAATGCTGAGTAAACTTGCTGAGCCTTCCCCTTAAGTACGCTCTGAAGCAAAACAGCCCACTTATCCCTCAGCCAGTCCTGACTTGCAGCGACTTTTTCAAAATGTAAAAAGTACCGATCAACATCAGCCTCCTCAAATGGGGGAACCAGCCTAACCTCCTGGGTTGCCCTGAACCCTCCACCTTGGTTCGGCATGGGCCCCTGCGCTAGCGTCATCCTTAACTTCTCCAGCTCAAATTCCCTTTCCTTCTGCTTCTCTTCTCCTTCTAACTGCTTTATTCTCTCTTCCTGTTCTAACTGCTTCTCTTCTTGTTCTAACTGCTTTACCTGGAACTCGTGCTCGAGTCTCAATTTTTCCATCTGCAGCTGCACTGCCTCTCTACCAGGTTTGCTCATAGACACCACCTCCAGCTCCCCTTGGGGAAACACACCTTTAGATACATAATGCTCAATGACAGCTCTGTGCATCTCCGCTCTCCTCATTGTCGACCTCCTCTTAAAAAGATTCAACCATTTGGCAACAGTCGCCAATTCTGATTTCCTGGCATCCTCTAATGCCTCCAAGGTTGGCGCCTTTAGAAATTCCTCAATCTCCATTTCTGCTGTTTGCCCTTTCTTTCTTTCGGGAATTTTAACCCAATCAATTTACCCAGTCCCAACTTTAGCGTTCAAAATCCTAGACGAGATCCCCACTTATGTTATGTACCCCATAACTGGGTTGCCAAAGCCAGCAGAAATAGAACGCTCGTTGGAGTCTGGATTACTAGGAACTACTAAAGTTTTATTAAAGAAATAAGTAATACAGTACACTAATCATAAGGATATAAATGTAACAGGTTAGCAATGATAATACACACATATACACAGAACTAGGGTAATAGGAATCAACCAAGCTCTATCGCAGTCTAGGGGTAAAATAATCAGTCTTAAGTGAAGCAGAGTTCAGTTCAGTTTAGTGCAATTTGCAGTAATCTCTGTTGTCGTATCGTTGGAGAGAGAGATGCAATTTGGTTTCGGCAGACCTTTTTGATGTCTTCGCAGTTGGTTTTGGGCAGACCCTTTGATGTCTTCTATCCCGCTGTGGTCACTGACTGTGACCCCTCCATTCCGGATACGATCGTTCTTTTGCAGTGAACCCGGCACCCAGGCAAGGGCGGACACACACCCCAGGTTCCCACCAATTGTACCTTTACACCCTCTGAGCCTCTGGTCAGTTCCCGCGAACCGGACCTCCAAACTACCACCAACTTGTGGGGGCACACTACTCTTTCCAGGGTGTCATGGTGGTCGTGCCTTAGCAAACCTGCTCCTTTTATCCCCCTGCTGCGGTATCACCTGTCCATCAAACTTCAAACAGTTCAGGTTCAAAGCAACCAGTCTGTTAATAGCTGAATTGTGTTTCTTTTCAGTTAATCCCTCTCTTCTCCCTTATTAGCATTTTGAATGTTTCTCCATTGTCTTTCTTATCTCTCTCATTAGCATCATCAGTCCGGTACCTCTGCTGGGCGTCACGCATGACACAATATTTAAAAGTAATTTGGACAGATACACGGATACGAATAGTTCAGAACAGTGGTTCCCAAACTTTTTATACCATGGATCACTATCATTAACTGAGAGGTACCTGGCTCACACGTTGGGAACCCCTGGTTTAGAAGGATATGGGCTATACACAGGCAAATAGGTCTTGCTCAGATGGGCACCCTGATCAACATTGATAAACTGGGCTGAAGGTTCTGTTTTCATGTTGTATAACTCCGACTCTGAAAGATATTTCTATGTCCCTAGTCCCATTGTTCATTCCTCTTCCACAAGTGGGAAAATAACAATTTTTGGAAAATTGGAACTTTTGAATAAGGTCAGCTCTTATTCTTTGAATAAGGTCAGCTCTTATTCTTTTAGACCTCAAGGAATACAAATCTCAACTGCCTATCCTCTCTTGATAAGACAATCCTCTCATCCCAGTAATTAGCCCATGAGTCTGATGTGGGCATTGGTAACATTTGCAGAATGTGCCTGATTATCCTTGTTGCGCCATTGCACAGAATTGTTGGGAGTCATATAAATTTACTAATTATCCCCTTCCGCAATCAATAGACATTCAGTGGCCACTTTATTCGGTACATCTGCTCAATAATGCAAATACCTAATCAGCCATTCATATGGCAGCATTCAATGCATAAAAACATGGCCAAAAAGTTCAGTTGTTGTTCAGACGAGACATCAGAATGGGGAAGAAATGTGATCTAAGTGACTTTGACTGTGGAATGATGGTTGGTGCCATACGGGGTGGTTTGAGTATCTCCAAGACTGCTAATCTCTTGGGGTTTTCATGCACTACAGTCTCTAGATCTTACATTTTTCATAAACTCCAGCTCATCCTCCTTCATAATGTTGACATGTTCCAGCATATCAGCCTGCTCTA
This sequence comes from Mobula birostris, assembly GCF_030028105.1. Taxonomy (NCBI): domain Eukaryota; kingdom Metazoa; phylum Chordata; class Chondrichthyes; order Myliobatiformes; family Myliobatidae; genus Mobula; species Mobula birostris. The sequence continues at coordinate 30,437,333 of NC_092391.1, read as the reverse complement.
AAATGATATTGCATTCATCAAGGTTCCTGAAGCAAATTATTTATTAAGGACATCCCCCGACTTCCTCTGACTCCAGATGTGTTTTCCTCTTTTATCCCTGGTTAGTCTTACCCTCACTCTGGTCATCCTTCTGTTCTTCACGTATGTGTACAATGCTTTGGAGTTTTCCTTAAGTATATCCTTTCCCAGTGTATGCTCCCAAGTTCCTAACTAGTAGCATCATAATTCGCCCTCCCACAATTGAATTACTCTACCCAGATAAGTTCCCCTTTGCTGAGAATGTAGGCTCTTACGATGTCTAGAGTGTAGTTCGTTGAGGTTCCATGACTAGCTGCATGGAATGGGTTTGCATCAGTGACAAGAGGTCATCTTTGCTGTGCCCATTGCAGGTGCATTTGTTGCAAAGATTGGGTAGCTAAACACCTCCATGAACCAAATGCCATGTAACACTCAATTTGTTGACTGATACAGGATAGAAGATATGTGATTCCTGAACGTTTGAGTGCCTTGAATGGACAAATAGAGATAGATATAAATGGGCATTTCACACTCTGACGCAAGGTTAAAATCTAATTGATGCAGCCTTGATCAGGCGATCGTTCAAGCAGTGTTGAATGTCCCTCTCAACTATCTGCTCTCCACAGAGTATAGCTTCTCCCTTACAACATTTGGAATTGAGTTCTTTCTGCTGATTTCAAGGAAAAATATTACTGGGAAATATTATTTTCCCAAAATTTTATTAAAACAAAAACAAATCTACACTGCTAGTTAGGATTTGAGTGGCAAATGTGGAATGCTGGAAAATGCTTGTATATTTTAGATTTAGAGAGATCAACATTTTGGATGCTCTCTTGATAAATAAGGGGACAGTGCTTAATTAGTGTTTCACATTTGTTTTAGAAATACTGTTAATGGCAGGACCTAGATGAGCTCTGATAACTCCCAAGCAGTAGCAACAAAAAAAAAGGGGACAGGTGTAAAGGAAGTCTCAGTATAAAAGCCTTTATAGTTGGGTTACAAAGTATAAAAGTTGGGAAGTTCTGTTGCAGATGTGCACAATTTTCATTAGGCCTCGTTTGGAATATCATATGCAGTTTTGGTTGCCACATTACAGAAAGGATTTAGAGGCTTTGGAGAGGGTGGAGTTGTAACTATAAGGAGAAATTAGATAAACTTTATTAGATTATGCCTTCTGGAGCACCGAAAGCTGGTGCGGGGGGGCAACCTAATACATGTACGGTATAAAATAATAAACGACATATAAAGAGTAATAGTCAGTCGTTCCTCTCAGAGTAGAAATGTCAAATACAAAAGGGCATAGATTTAAGATGAGAGGGAAGAAGTTTAAAGGAGATGTGAGGGGTAAGTTTTTATACAGAGAGTGGTGGTGCTTGGAATGGTTGCCAGGAGAATGGTGGAATCAGATAGATAACAGTGCTCAAGAAGCATTTAGACTGATATGAAAATATGCTCTGTTGGACAATATAAGTTGCCACAGACCTATTACCCTTGTCTGGTGGGGGGGGGGGGGCGCGGGGACAGTTAACATGGGAGCTGTGTAGCCTCAGTTGTAATGAGAATTAGGCCTTAAGCCTTGGGCTTGCCTGCTGCTGCAGACCAAGTGGGAGACATGGAAGTGGTACAGCATGGTGGAGCTCAGCTAGGGCTTGCTCTTGCCTGTCAGTGCTGCCCTCCCTTGTTCAAGCAGTGGAATAACAGCCTGGATTACATGCGTCTGTACACTGCCCAGAGACCGTACCATTGATTGCTGGGTATTGCCACTCAGGGTCTTGGACTGTATATGTTTTTTTTCAAATGAGTATGCTTTTTTGCTGAATATTTTGAATTAAGTTACTCGCTATTTTTGGATGTTTGTTTGCTGTTTTGAATGTTTTGCACCTTGGCCCCAGAGAAACATCATCTTGTTCAGCTGTATCTATGTATGGTCTGAATGATAACTAAACTTGATTTGATATGATGTAGAGAATGGAAGGACATAGACCATGTGTAGGCAGATGTGATTATTTTATATTGACATCATACACAGCTCAGAAGTTGCAGGCTGAAGGCTCTGTATCAGGGCTCTGCTGTTCTATGCCACTACCTCATTTTTTTTATAATTTCTGTTTTTGCACTACTATTTTTAATTTAACTATTTACTATACCAATATATATTTACTGTAGTTATTTTTTTCTCTATATTTATCACGTATTGTTTTGTACTGCTGCTGCTAAGTTAACAAATTTCACAACATATGCCAGTGATATTAAATCTGATTCTGATTCTATATAATGAATGAAATTCCTGGATTTTCAACAAAAACAACCAAACTACTGTATTGCTCTTCTGAAAGATAAATTAAGAGTGATCTAAATTTTCCCTGTGAGGCCTGAGAGAAGACAGTAAGGTTCTTCCTCCTCCTTATAAAGGAAGTTTTAAAACTAATCTTAAAACACTTCATCTGCTTTTGAACCTCTCCAGATCTGACGTGCCCTGACAGGAAAGGGGCTTCCCACTCAGCTTGGAGCTACAGCACAGCTCGTTGGTCCCACATTGTATTCTTAAGGAAGGAGTTCACAGGGTACAAGGAAGTTGTGACTGTCAACCAGTCACATTGGTAACATACACGCACCCACACCAGAGCAATACCTCCACTGTTATTATCTCTTAACCCTAGAGAGAGCACTGTACTGCATTCTAATTTCTAAGTGCCAGATTCCACAGATACTGAAAATCTGGAGAAACACACACAAAGTGCTGGAGGAACTCAGCAGGTCAGGCAACATCTATGGAGGAGAATAAACAGTTGACATTTGGCCAAGACCCTTCATCAGGACTGGAAAGGAAGGAGAATGAAGCCAGAATAAGAAGGTGGGAGCAGGAGAAGGAGTGCAAGCTAAAAGATGATAGCTGAAGCCAGGAGAGGGGAATTGCGGGTGGAAGGGCAAAGCGGTAGGTGGTAGAGATAAAGGGCTGAAGAAGAAGAAATCTTATTGGTGAGGAGAGTGGACCATGGGAGAATAGGAAGAGGGAGGGACAACAATGGGAAGTGATGAGCAAGTCAGGAGAAGAGAAGAGGTAAGAGGAGAGCCAGAATGAGGAATGGAAAAAGAGAGGTGAGGGGGGAGCAGTTAGCAGAAGTTAGTGAAATTGATGTTCATGCCATCAATTCAACTCTCCTTTATCCTCTAACTCTGCTGCACTCCAAGACCAAGACTCCACATGCGCATACAACAAGTGATAGGCTTGCATCATCGTCAGATGTTGTCCGAGTTATGAAGACAATCTGTATTTTGTGATACTACTATCTGCAAAAATGCTAATGCATGCCTTGGAGGTGTCGAGATAAACTGGTGAGTGCTAAAAAACAATATTTAGCTGATGTCATGTTGTAGTTGGTTGTACTACTGGTTGAAATGGTTATGTTACCAAGCCATGGAAGGGGATCTGGTAAAATAATTGTGGTCACAGCTTGGAAAGGTCAAAGTTTTTTACTAATAGTTGAATCTGTTCTATTGCACAGCCAAAATCTTTTCAAGAACTGTTCATACACAATCTATATAAACAGCACTTTGTTTGAGTTCTTTTGGGAGAAGATGATTGAAAATATCAAGGGAGATTGCAGTGTTGGATGCAGATGAGTGGTGTTCTTTCTTCAAGTGTGGGGATACTGAGATTCCAAGCCAAAATCCATGATAAAGCAACCTCCTTTAAATCAACAAAATAATGTTGTTTGGCTCATATTTCAAGTAGTTGGAATTGGATGATTCATAAGTGGAACAGTGTTACAAGGAAATATCTCTCTGTTTAATGGTTGTTCACAAACACATGGTAAATACACGTTTGCTTATATTCTATGTATAATGGAGATGAGAAAAAATGTGCTTCTTTCAGAAATAAACAGTATTATTAACACATGTTTGGTTCCAAATACGGCTTGACTGTCTTAGTCTGGTTTATGTAGTAAAATGACATAAGTACTTTTCCCCAGGAATTTCAAGGGGTGTTTGCAACTTTTGCAGTGACCTTCTACAAGTTAGTGTTGTTCAGGCACTCTTTTGAGTTTATGCACAGAAGCTGTCTCTATGTGTGGAGTGAAGGGAAAAACATAATGCAGGATTTGGCTCGGAGAGTTAGATGATTTATAATGATTGAATAAGTGGTCTTACTTGCTCGAGTAAACTAGCACGATAAGATCACAGTGGTTGTAAGCATACTCACAGAGCATCATTGTAATACTTCACCCATTATTTGAATTGCTATCCAAATATTCTTTACCCATTCTTTAAGCAATGAAGTTGCAAGATGGAAGTATCAAACTTTAGCAGGCAATTATGTTTTCATTTATGTCATGATCAATATTATGCAATTAATATTTAAGTAATATTTGAGTAATTTTCTATACTGTATATATTTGTTGAATAAATATTCTTGGTCTTTTACTAATTTATTATGGATTAAATATATAAGTAGGTGAATTGCATACAAGTCACTAGGCTACCACGATACGTGCATGCCTTGCGTAAACTGAACCCAAAGTTAGACCCACATTTCTGATTCCCATGTCTTCCTTTGAATTAGTTTAATGCTCTGAAGTCACAAAATGTAGCAATCAATATTTATTGACCATTCTTAATTGCCTTTAAAAGATAGGGCCTTCTTCAACCAACTGTTTGATGTTTTCCAAAAGTGCTATTGGGTTGGAAGTTCCAATTTTTTTTTACGATAAAGATGAAGAGAAACAGCAAAACATTTTCAAGTCAGGGTAACATGTAACTTGGAGGGGGATTTTCAAGCCAACCTTTCTTCATTGCTCACTGCCCTTGCAATTCCAGCTTGTGCGTATCATGGCTTTGGACGATGTTGATGATAAATTTATAAACCTTTGTTTTATGACGATCATATGTAATGTTTTACTTGGTCAAAGATAGTTTGCTCAGTGGCATTTATTGCCATTTGATGATGAACAAGGACACAGTGAGAAAGAATCTTTTGACATGATATAGTTCCACTCCATAAACAGGTATGGTGCATTTGCATGAAATTAAAGACTTTTACCCTGAATAATTTTCAATCTTTCATTTGTGAGACAGCCCAGGGGCAGGGACATTATGTTCTAGATGTACTATTAGGATTACAGTACAGTGTGTAGCACACTTGGGGGATTTGGATTGTAAGATAACAGAAACAAAAAAAAAGCATATTAAGAGCAAAACAATGACACTGAGCACTGCTTTGTGGGAAACAGGGTAGGGTGACTCTGTCCCACGCAAGGAAGAGAACAAATTAAATGTAGATTATCTGCATTAACTAAGTATTAAAAATGTATTAACTTGTAATGAGATAAGATAAAGGGCATGGTAGACATTTATTCAAAATAGCTATTTATCTTGATTCTTTTAAATAGGTCATTTTGATCCATTACGTCATCTAACATATTATCTTTCAGTTAACTTCAAGAATACTGTTCAGGTAACCTGAAAAGCAAGCAATGTGACATTTGAATTTTACTTGTTCTGCTTTTGGAACATGACGTAAGAATGAAGCTGATTCCATCTGGAACAAATTTCATCATTGTAGCATTCTCACACATGATTATTTTCCATTTTTCAAGGCTGCAAGTCCATTAAGCTGCATTGTGGAAGTCACTTTTTATTAAAATGTACCTTAATTGCCTTTTTCATTTTCTGAATTTAGGGTGTAATAGCATGTCTAAACTATATTATTAAAACACACTATGTTTCTGTCCCTCCCCTATGGTGAATAAAGTTTTAAGTGTTGTATTTCAAATCTTCCATTCTCATGGTGATTCAGTAGCTGGAACCGCTGCCTCAAAGCTGTCAGGTTCGATCCTGACTTCAGGTGCTGCCTGTGTGAAGTTTTTATATTTTCTTTTGTGGAATTCTGCTCTGTGCTTTGTGTTTTTTCCCCACACAGTAAATAGACATGCTTTAGGTTTACCTGCTGCTGCAAAATTACCTGTTCATGAAGGAAAGAGGCAAAGGAGTTTGAAGGGGAATTGATAAGTATGTGAAAGAGAGTAAATAGCAGGATGAATGAAGGAAAAAGGGGAATGGGTCAGAACAGATTGTCCTGCCAGAACTTTGCTTCTATATCTGCTCCTATGGTGTTGTGCGAGGAGTGGTGCCCCACACAGCCTTCCGATCCGCACCTTATACGGCATGAAAACGCCCGACGCTGGTCTCTCAGGCCTGAGTCGACGTCATCAGCATCATTATAGTCTTATGATCTATATCCAGGGTATTTGAAAGAGATGGCTAAGGATATAATGTCCGCATTTCCAAAATTATATAGAATCTAGACAGCCCTCACAGTTTGAAAGACAAGACATATAAGAAAGTGGGGAGAGAGGAAAATAAACCAGGGAACTAGGGACTAGTTAGTCCAATATTAGTAATAGGGAAAATGAGTTTAGAAGAGTGAAATATGCAGTCTTGTAACTTCAGCAAGACATGCATAACTCACAGTGAATCAATATTAACCAAATTTGGACGAAAATTTTTATGTGTAGTTACTGTTGAACTATAATCTGAAAGGAAATTCTTTATATCACAAGAACCAAGGTTTGTCGGGTTAGTGAAGAAAAGTAATGGTGTGGTGAAAGATCAGCCAAGATCTTTTTGAATGGAAGAGTAGGGACAAAGGATGGAATATTCATTCATGATTCTACTTCTTCTGTTCTTATCAGTAATCTCCCAGAACCTTAAAGCTCTTTGAGATGTTTGTAATCACTCAACACTCTGCTCTTGAGGAACCCTGACTTTTAATACTCTTTCATTTGTGCTTGTGTTTTCAGCTGTTGAGGTATCACCATCTGTAATTTTATCTCCAACCTTCCCCCCTTCACTGCTTCTTTGCTTCACTACCTCATTCATTTTCTTAAAGACAGACATTAAAACCTAGCTCTTTGTTCAACTCTTTGGCTATTTTCCAAAAGATAATCTTATGTGGCTTGGCATCATGTGAAATGCCTTGGGACATTTTTACTATGTCAAAGGCATTATAAAAGTGTAAGTATTTGTTCTTGTTATCCCTGTATTTAACTTGTAATGGAAAGCCACGTAAAACAACAACATTACACCAGAGACATTGTATGCTGGTGGAAAGGTGTTGATGAAGGAATAGCAATATAGATTGCATCTTCATTATTGTTCTTATTTTTATTTTATTTAGCAAAGCAGTGCAGTGTAGGCTCTTCCAGCCCTTTGAACCATGCTGCCCCAGCAACCCCTGACAAACATGATTAACCCTAACCTAATCACGGGACAATTTACAATGACCAGTTAACCCTCTCATTACACCTTTGGACCATGGGAGGAAACCGGAGCACTCGGGGAAAACCCTCACGTTCCACGTCCTTACAGACGGTGCTGGAATTGAACTCCAAACTCTGGAATTCCCCCAGCTGTAATAGCATCGCGCTAACTGCTACGTGAATGTGGCAGCCAATCTTCTTGACCTATCTTCTCATTGACCCCCTTCCCATGTGCACTCCGTTGTCCACAGCTGTCATGTCACCCTGACCCAAGCCCAATCTCAGCTGATGTCCATGAAAAGAAATTAGATAAATGAAAGTGTGTTTTAAAAAAGATACACTTAAGAAGAGCAGTTAATCAAAAGTGAAAAGGATTTAAAGGTTGTACTGTACGTATATTTTACATTAAATCAAGGGTTTATAAGAATAATTAATGTGAAACTATGGTAATCTGTCATCCACTTGTTCCAAGGCCCTGATTGTTTGATATCAGTCTGGAATGTGTTGCTGGGGATCCAGGGTGTTAGACAGGGTGTGAAGTGAGATCCTGGGCTCTGGACTGAAGATCAGGTGTGCATCAGGAACTCGGATTATGATTCAGAAAAGGGGGGGGGGGGTGTCAGGAATGAAATAGAGCCAGAGGTGGGGTGCTCACCTATTTTCTTCTCCTTCTGAGCTAACAGGTTTCATGACTAAATTGATTATATTGCCATATAACATGATTTTTTAAAGGTAAGCATTCTTGGGTACAGTATTAATAAGTCTAACATATACTTGTTCAATGCTGTCAAGGTCCCAAAGTTGACAAGTTATCACAGTTTTATTGTGCCTTATGAATTGAATGTGATTATTAACAGTGTAGACATTGTCCACTTGGTTGATTCCTCCACTGAAATGAGAACATTTTCAGTAGATTGGGCCTGTACTTTTCAAGAGAATAGGAAGCAATCTTTTGTAAATATGTCAGATTCCAAAGGCACTTGGCAAGGAAGGTGCAAGGAATTTTCCCTTTGTGGGATAATCGGTGACTGGAAGTGCAGGATAAGGGATCAGCCGCTGAATCTTGAAATATAGAGTTGTTTCTTCTCAGATGGTTAAGAATCCTTGGATTACTCTAACTAGAGAGCTCATTCATTAAGAAGACTAAAGGCTAATTTGGATACATCTTTGGACCATGGGGTAATCCAGGATTATGGGGATGAGGCAGAAAGATTACTTTAAGGTCAACAATTGGACTAGCTATGACCGAACTGATTGGCAGAGTGGAACATACGGAAGAAATGTGGCAAATGTTCAGGGAGTATTTGTGTGGGGTTCTGCATAGGTACGTTCCAATGAGACAGGGAAAGGAGGGTAGAGGACAGGAATTGTGTACAAAGGCTGTTGTAAATCTAGTCAAGAAGAAAAGAAGAGCTTACAAAAGGTTCAATAAACTGGCTAATGATAGAGATCTAGAAGATTATAAGGCTAGCAGGAAGGATCTTAAGAATGAAATTAGGAGAGCCAGGAGGGGCCATGAGAAGGCCTTGGCAGATAGGATTAAGGAAAACCCTAATGCATTTTACAAGTATGTGCAGAGCAAGAGGATAAAATGTGAGAGAATAGGACCAATCAAGTGTGACAGTAAAAAAGTGTGCATGGAACCGGAGGGGATAGTTGAGGTACTTAATGAATACTTTGCTTCAGTATTCAATACAGAAAAGGATCTTGGCGATTGTAGGGATGTCACTTGTGGACTGAAGAACTTGAGCATGTAGATATTAAGGAAGAGGATGTGCTGGAGCTTTAGGAAAGCATCAAGTTGAATAAGTCACCGGAACTGGACGAGATGTACCCCAGGCTGCAGTGGGAAGTGAGGGAGGAGATTGCTGAGCCTCTGGCGATGATCTTTGCATCATCAATGGGGATGGGAGAGGTTCTGAAGGATTGGAGGGTTGCGGATGTTGTTCCCTTATTCAAGAAAGGGAGTACGGATAGCCCAGGAAATGATAGACAGTGAGTTTTACTTCAATGTTTAATAAGTTGATGGAGAAAATCCTGAAAGGCAGGATTTATGAACATTTGGAGAGGCATATTATGATTGGGAGTAGTCAGCATGGCTTTGTCAAAGACAAGTTGTGCCTTATGAGTCTGATTGAATTTTTTGAGCATGTGACTAAACACATTGATGAAGGTAGAGCAGTAGATGTAGTGTACATGGATTTCAGCAAGACATTGGACAAGGTATCCCGTACAGGGCTTATTGAGAAAGTAAGGAGGCATGGGATCCAAGGGGAGATTGCTTTGTGGATCCAGAACTGGCTTGCCCACAGAAGGCAAAGAGTGGTTGAAGACGGGTGATATCCTGAATGGAGATCAGTGACCAGTGGTATGCCTTAGGGATCTGTTCTGGGACCCCCACTCTTTGTGATTTTTATAAATGTCCTGGATGAGGAATTGGAGGGATGGGTTAGTAAATTTGCTGATGACACAAAGGTTGTGGGTGTTGTGGATAGTGTGGAGGGTTGTCAGACGTTACAGAGGGACATCGATATGTTGCAAAACTGGGCTGAGAAGTGGCAGATGGAGTTCAACCCAGATAAGCATGAGGTGGTTCATTTTGCTAGGTCAAATATAATGGCAGAATATAGCACTAATGGTAAAACTCTTGGCAGTGTGGAGGAGCAGAGGGATCTTGGGGTCCAAGTACATAGGACACTCAAAGCTGCTGTGCAGGTTGACTCTGTGGTTAAGAAGGCATACGGTGCATTGGCCTTCATCAATTGTGGGTTTGAGTTTAAGAGCTGAGAGCTAATGATGCAGCTAAATAGGACCCTGGTCAGACCCCACTTGGAGTATTGTGCTCAGTTCTGGTCACCCCACTACAAGAACGATGTGGAAACCATAGAAAGGGTGCAGAAGAGATTTACTAGGATGTTGCCTGGATTGGGGAGCATGCCTTATGAGAATAGGTTGAGTGAACTCGGGCTTTTCTCCTTAGAGCGACAGTGGATGAGAGGTGACCTGATAGAGCTGTACAAGATGATGAGAGGCATTGATCGTGTGGATTTTCAGAGGCTTTTTCCCAGGGCTGAAATGGCGAGCACGAGATGGCATAGTTTTAAAGTGCTTGGTAAATAGGTACCAAGGTGATGACAGGGGTAAATTTTTCAGACAGAGAAGTGGTGGGTGCATGGAATGCACTGCCCACAGCGGCAGTGGTGGAAGCAGATACAATAGGGTATTTTAAGAGCCTCTTAGATAGGTACATGGAGCTGAGAAAAATAGAGGGCTATGTGGTAGGTTAATTCTAGGCAGTCTCGAAAGTAGGGTTACATGGTCGGCACAACATTGTGGGCCGAACGGCCTGTAATGTGCAGTTAATTTCTATGTTCTCTATCTGAAAGGACAGACACATTAATACCAGCATACTGGAGAAGGCTAACATGAACAGCATCTCCACCACGACAAAGCAACACCAACTCCGATGGATAGGTCAAGTCATCAGGGTACATAAATCACGTCTCCCCAAACAGAACCTTTACTCCCAGTTGAAGGAAGATCAGCGAGCCCTTGGTGGACAAAGGAAACACTTCAAAGATAACATCAAAATCAGCTTGAAGAAATTCAACTAGAGATTGCACTCAATAGATGCTCATGGAGATCTACACTACATGTGAGCGACCTTCGCTGTGCCACAGAGAACAAGCGGCAGCTGCGAAAGGAGAGACTAAGTGACCAAAAGACACAACCGTTAACCACAGCCGTCATTTCATCTTGCCCACACTGCATCAAAATATGTGAATCGTGGATCAGCTTCTGCAGCCACCTGACGATCCACCAATACACAATCACCTAAAAGAACATCATATTCTACTCGAGTGATCACATCGCTACTACAATGAATAAGGAATTTTTTTTCAACCTTCCAAAATTAAAGACAGGATGAACTAGGATCAAAATTAGTGATAAATATCCCCCTCTAGGTCTGGCCATAGAAAAGTAAGGGGAGTGTTGAAGTAGGAATTATAATGTGCATTCTTCAAGTTGAAAGTAATTGAAATCTGCTGAATAAAAGGACATGAATTAACCCAACAGTATCTGATCTTTTACCTGTGAAATCTGGTTCAATCTGTACCTGAAGTCTCCTGTACATTTTTTTAATTGAGCTTGTCTGATGCTAGCACAATGCATTAATTACAATATAAGCACTTGCTGAAGTAATAGCATGTTAACTGCATGAAGAATAATTTGAATTAATTTAGACTCTTTCCACAAAACATTATATCCATAAATGAATCTGTTGAAAAAGTCACTGCTTCTTCCTAATTTGAGGTATTCTGATTGAACTTTACATTTAAATTAATAATAAATCAAAATTTTCTTGATCCACTTCAGAAAATACCAGGATGGGGAGGAGAGAACAGTTGGTAATGTAGTGGATAAGTGAAGAGTGTGGTTTCCCTCAAGAGGAGGAGGTAGATAAGGGAACCTACCTGAAAGAGGTTCTGGGTACGGGGCTGGCACATGTTCAGATGAACGATATTTAAACAAGGTAGTCTGAGTGTGTCTAAAAGCACAGTAACCTGATTTCCCAGGTAACCCTCTAAAGATTGTGGGTGAGGGAATTATGTCATTCCATGTGTATTTCATGCAGAAATTGTGTAATGATGCAAGTACAAACGTACAATTGATAATTAAGATGATTGGTCAAATTTCCAAATTGTAGACAGCAGTTATGAAAAATTGCATTTGAAATTGCTTTTCATCCTTGCAATGCTAGATGAAGTGATCCTCCATGTCAACATCTCTAAATCAGCATTCCTAAAAAAAAGCAAATCTAAAGATCTAAAATACAGTGGAAATAATGAAACAGGAATAGATAAGGGAAATGAATAATAATTATTTAAGCTTCCACGTGTATTCTTAACAATTATGACTTCGAAATTCTAAAATTTAGGTGCAAAATGGTTTGAGGAGACTCAAGCTAATTTCTGCAAGGTGGTTTCACAAGAGCAGCTGATGTGATCTGGGGTCAAGTTTTCAGAGGATGAGAATATCTTGCTGATATTCAGAGTGGTTTGGAATAAGTTAAGAAAATTAGTTCACTCTTCTTTATTAAATTAGTTTATTAATATCACATTTACCAAGGTATGGTGAAAAACTTGCCTTGCATACCGTTGATCCAGATCAATTTATTACAACAGTGTATTAAGGTATTACAAGGTAAAACAACAAAAGAAAGCAGAATAATGTTACAGTTACAGAGATAGTGCAGTGCAGGTAGACAATGAGATGCAAAGTCACAGCATAGTGGATTGTGAGGTCAGGAGTCCATCTTATTGTATTAGGGAACCTTTCAATAGTCTTATAACAGCAGAATAGAAGTTTCCTTGAGTCAGATTTTTGTATCTTCTGCCTTAGGAGAAAAGAATGTCCAGGGTAGATGTGGTTGTTGACTACTACTTTGGTGGCAGGTGACCTTACCAAAACAGCGAGAAGTGCAGAGAGACTCCATGGAGAGGAAACTGGTTTCTATTTTCTGAGCTGTATCCACAATGTTCTGCAGTCTCTTGTGGTCTTGGGCAGAGTAGTGGCTCTGCCACATTGTAGTGCATCTGGATAAGATACATTATATAGTGCATTGATAAAAATTAGTGAGGATTGAAGGGAAATGCAAAATTTCATTAGTCTCCTGAGTAAGTAGAGAATCTGGTGAGTTTTCTTGATGAATGCTTTGGAAAGAATTCCATTATTAAAGAGAACTCAAAGACATAAATATTAGCATGCAACTGAACATAAGGTTCAAACCAGGTAGGCCAGCTGGTCTGTCAAGCTTTCAGTAAGATCGTGGCTTTCATTGATCCCAAATACAAATTTCCAGTGCTTGATAGTTTTGTCTATTCAGTTTTCTTTTGCATGCAATTAATGTCCCCTCAGATCTTCTCACAAAAAGAAACACAACAATTACTTTCCCAGTGGTTCATTGAATTTGTATGTTAACTTTTAGTAACTTGTGTATCTTTGAACAATTCTCAGTCTATCACCATTTAAAAAGTACTGAGCATTTTTTGTGTTTTTCATAGAAATGGATGACTTCACTTTTTTTCACAATGCGCTCCATATATACATGTAAGACAAAGCTTTATTTAGTTAAAAATCCGCTGAAGGATCTACAATGAGACGTGTGTGTAAAATATTTCCCAGTTGTGTTTATATTGAATGGGACATGAAAAGAGTTGGGTCACAATTAGAATTAGGTAGTTTTTGAAACAGGTCTGCACGGAAACATGGCTTATTCTTGGTCATAATCCTGATAAGGGAAAGGCAACACCAACACTACTCTGTTGCTATCCCTATAATAGTAATTTTATGATGGACCCATTATAGTAGTTCACCATTGAACCCATGATAGCATTTTGATTGTGGACTTCATAGTAACAATTAATGCATGTTTTAAGTACTGTAAGTCTCTAATGGCTTCTAAGTTCATAAATCCTCTGCACACTCCTGTTGTAATGCATGGTTATTTGAGCCTTTCTGTTGTCTTTCTGTCAGTTTAAACCAGTCTGGTCGTTCTCCACTGACCTCGCTCATTAACGCATTTTCGCCCACAGAACTGCTACTCAGTAGATGTGTTTTGATTTTCGCACCATCCTCTTTGAATTCTGGAAACTGTTGTGTATGAAAATTATAGGAGATCAGCAGTTTCTGAAATACACAAACCATCCTGTCTGGCACCAGCAATCAATACACAGTCTGAGTCACTTAGATCACATTTCTTCTCCATTCTGATGTTTGGTCTGAACAACAACTGAATCTCATGACCATGCCTGCATGCTTTTATGCAGTGAGTTGCTGCTGCATGATTGGCTGATTAGATACTTGCAAGAGCAATGAGGTTTACAGCTTTACCACTCAGTAGCCACTGAAAGTAATTCTATCTATCTGAGATAGCTTGGGATCGCCATTATTTCCGACTCTGAATTTACGAGTATGTGCAACTGGTAAGCAGTCCAGCATAATGAAAATATAATGTGTGTCGGGTAACTGTCATGGTCTGGATCGGGGTCCCTTTAAATTTAGCTTGTTTATGTTACGATCCGGACCGTTGATTCCCTGTTTTCCCGTGTCCCTCGACTTTGGTGATTAGAGGCAATTAACACTCGGCTGAACCGGTAGTTTATAGTCTCCGGCTTTCAGCTGTTCAGTGCGGGAGCATCTGCAAAGGCACGGCGTGCCAATGTCATCTGGCGTGCCTTGTCTCCGCCCAAAGCGAGTGCCGGTAATTCGCCTTTCCTCACTGGAGCAACCCTGTCCAGTTACCTCTCTGAAGCGAGCCTGCAAAGTTTCCTCATCAAGGTGGGTCTGTCAGTTAACCCGCCGGAGAGAATCAACAGCTGCTGTCTACTGTTCCTGGGCCGAGTCGAGAGCTCGGCACTACCCGGAGGTTCCAAGCACCATGGCCTGGCTCTGGCGGCATCCAAGTACCACGTCCACGTCCACGTCCTGGCCCTGGCAGCATTCAAGTACCATGTCCACGTCCTGGCTCCGGCGGTATTCAATTACCACATCCAAGTCCTGGCCCTAGTGGCATTCAAGTACCATGTCAAGTCCTGGTCCTGGCGGCTTCCCAGTTCCGAGTCTAGTCCTAGCCCTGGCGGTCTGTGGTTCCTGTCCTACCCCCTTGTCTGAATCCCTTCTCTGACCCTCTCGCCTCTAGCCCTCGTTTGCAGCCCTCGCCTGCACTTCGGTCTAGTTCCATCACCGGAGCTAGATAGGTACTGTCTGGTGTTCATTCGTGTTGGTCTTGTCTTGTCTTGTCCTCGCCTCTGTGGGGTAAGTCAGGCCATCTTGCCATTGCCCCGCTGGGGCTAATGTCTTGCCTTGTCCTGTCCTCGCCTCCGTGGAGTAAGTCAGGCCGTCTAGCCGTTGCCCCGCAGGGAGTTGTGTCTTGTCTTTTCCTTGCCTCCTTGGGGTAAGTCAGGCCGTCTTGCCGTTACCCCGCGGGGGGTCATGTCTTGTTGTGTCTTGTCCTCGCCTCTGTGGGGTAAGTCAGGCCGTCTTGCCATTGCCCCGCGGGGAGTCATGTCTTGTCTTGTCCTGTCCTCGCCTCCGTGGGGTAAGTCAGGCCGTCTTGCCGTTGCCCCGCGGAGGGTCATAAGTCCCAGCCCTATGTCCTGCACCCAAGGAGGGGTCCCGGCTCTCTGTTCTGTGTGTGGGTGTGAATTGGGATGATGTTTTTGCAGGGAAATGTACTATGGACATGTGGTCGATGTTTAGAGATCTCTTGTGGGATGTAAGGGATAAATTTGTCCCGGTGAGGAAGATAAAGAATGGTAGGGTGAAGGAACCATGGGTGACAAGTGAGGTGGAAAATCTAGTCAGGTGGAAGAAGGCAGCATACATGAGGTTTAGGAAGCAAGGATCAGATGGGTCTATTGAGGAATATAGGGAAGCAAGAAAGGAGCTTAAGAAGGGACTGAGAAGAGCAAGAAGAGGGCATGAGAAGGCCTTGGCGAGTAGGGTAAAGGAAAACCCCAAGGCATTCTTCAATTATGTGAAGAAAAACAGGATGACAGGAGTGAAGGTAGGACCGATTAGAGATAAAGGTGGGAAGATGTGCCTGGAGGCTATGGAAGTGAGGGAGGTCCTCAATGAATACTTCTCTTCGGTATTCACAATGAGAGGGAACTTGATGATGGTGAGGACAATATGAGTGAGGTTGATATTCTGGAGCATGTTGATATTAAGGGAGAGGAGGTGTTGGAGTTGTTAAAATACATTAGGACAATAAGTCCCCGGGGCCTGACGGAATATTCCCCAGGCTGCTCCACGAGGCGAGAGAAGAGATTGCTGAGCCTCTGGCTAGGATCTTTATGTCCTCGTTGTCCACGGGAATCGTACCAGAGGATTGGAGGGAGGCGAATGTTGTCCCCTTGTTCAAAAAAGGTAGTAGGGATAGTCTGGGTAATTATAGACCAGTGAGCCTTACGTCTGTGATGGGAAAGCTGTTGGAAAAGATTCTTAGAGATAGGATCTATGGGCATTTAGAGAATCATGGTCTGATCAGGGACAGTCAGCATGGCTTTGTGAAGGGCAGATCGTGTCTAACAAGCCTGATAGAGTTCTTTGAGGAGGTGACCAGGCATATAGATGAGGGTAGTGCAGTGGATGTGATATATATGGAATTTTGTAAGGCATTTGACAAGGTTCCACACGGTAGGCTTATTCAGAAAGTTAGAAGGCATGGGATCCAGGGAAGTTTGGCCAGGTGGATTCAGAATTGGCTTGCCTGCAGAAAGCAGAGGGTGGTGGTGGAGGGAGTACAGTCAGATTGGAGGATTGTGACTAGTGGTGTCCTACAAGGATCTGTTCTGGGACCTCTACTTTTCGTGATTTTTATTAACAACCTGGATGCGGGGGTAGAAGGGTGGGTTGGCAAGTTTGCAGACGACACAAAGGTTGGTGGTGTTGTAGATAGTGTAGAGGATTGTCAAAGATTGCAGAGAGACATTGATAGGATGCAGAAGTGGGCTGAGAAGTGGCAGATGGAGTTCAACCCGGAGAAGTGTGAGGTGGTACACTTTGGAAGGACAAACTCCAAGGCAGAGTACAAAGTAAATGGCAGGAGACTTGGTAGTGTGAAGGAGCAGAAGGATCTCGGGGTACATGTCCACAGATCCCTGAAAGTTGCCTCACAGGTGGATAGGATAGTTAAGAAAGCTTATGGGGTGTTAGCTTTCATAAGTCGAGGGATAGAGTTTAAGAGTCGCGATGTAATGATGCAGCTCGATAAAACTCTGGTTAGGCCACACTTGGAGTATTGTGTCCAGTTCTGGTCACCTCACTATAGGAAGGATGTGGAAGCATTGGAAAGGGTACAGAGAAGATTTACCAGGATGCTGCCTGGTTTAGAAAGTATGCATTATGAGCAGAGATTAAAGGAGCTAGGGCTTTACTCTTTGGAGAGAAGGAGGATGAGAGGAGACATAATAGAGGTGTACAACATAATAAGAGGAATAATAGAGTGGATAGCCAGCACCTCTTCCCCAGGGCACCACTGCTGAATACAAGAGGACATGGCTTCAAGGTAAGGGGTGGGAAGTTCAAGGGGGATATTAGAGGAAGGTTTTTTACTCAGAGAGTGGTTGGTGCGTGGAATGCACTGCCTGAGTCAGTGGTGGAGGCAGATACACTAGTGAAGTTTAAGAGACTACTAGACAGGTATATGGAGGAATCTAAGGTGGGAGCTTATATGGGAGGCAGGGTTTGAGGGTCGGCACAACATTGTGGGCCGAAGGGCCTGTACTGTGCTGTACTATTCTATGTTCTATGAGTCCCGGCCCTATGTCCTGTACCCAAGGAGGGGTCCCAACTCTGTGTTCTGTGTATATGTCCATGGTTCCATGTACCTGCTGTCCCGAGACCGATGCTCTGTTTTCCATGTTCCTCCTCTCCCTAGCCATGTCATATCCATGTCTGGTTCTGGGGTCCAAGCCCCAGGCAAGACTTAGGTACTGGGTCCTTGCCCAGTCTCTGGCTCGGAGTCCATACCCTAGCCTCTTCATGTCTCCTCTAGTTCTGGGAGCCGATTCCGAGTTCTAGCCCAGACCCTTGGTCCCAGCCCAGTCGTAGTCCTCAGCCCTTGTCCAGTTCGCTACCCCTGCTCCTGCCTAGCTCTCATGGTATCGAACAATAAACTAAATCTAAGTAACCTCACAAGATGTGTCTTGCTTTTGGGTCCACCCTCGCTCCCAATGCCCCGGCAATGTGACAGTAACATAAGCAGCACCGCAGCATTGGGAGAATACCTGAATCAGCCGTTGAACAACAACAAACAATGACAGGCTTTCAGTCTCCACCTACAAAGCCGTGTGTACAGTGCACTGTATTTGTATTTTACTTCTTTTTAAGTTTTATGTAAGGTATAAAAACAATAAACATTATAGACTAGTTCTGTGTTAGATTTTTATCAGTGATAATCTTCGCAAATGCAGCAATGAATATCTCTGTGGTTTTGTAATCAGCAGATGCTTTATCATTAAAAATTTAATGCCCTGCCTTTTCTTAAACCAGCAACCAGCCTGCTGAATATCATAAATACCTTCAATATTCAGTTCTTCGAAATAGATCTCTGCTTGTTTCTTCATCAACATATCTTTAAGTGGCATATGTTCACTCTGAAACTGACGAATCCATCCTTTCAATACATGATCAGGATTTTCATTTTTCACTTTATGCAGTGTTTTTATATTTTTCATTAACTTCTGTTCATGAGGCCACTTCTCAGAACTGTCTATGATATGCATCTCCTGGGAACCTACCCAGCACCTTGTGAAATTTTACGTTTGTGATGTCATGTCAGCGCTCATAAAAAGTTTGGATTTCAGAGGTTTCTGTATTTTGGAATTTTGGATTAGGGGTACTCAAATTCTCAGTTTTTTTTCTCTCTCTCTCTCTGTATTAATTTTCATTCCTATATGTAACCGTACTACACCTAACAAGAATTGCTGACATACAAATGTCTTGTTGAAACTTTGGTGATGTTACATCTTACACTCTACACACATACCCTCATACCGATTAATCTTGCCATTTGACTAGCCTAATTAAGTAAAGCTTAATAGTTTCCACCAGGTTATTTAGCAGAATGACACAAGAGATAGCAAGTTCTTTAGACATCTGAAAAGCCTGCAGTGCATGTTCTGTGTACCATTAGTGCAGACTCGATAGGAGTGCTCTCTATCTTGTCCTCCCAAAGGAAGTCAGGAAAAACTTAAGACATTCAGATCAAAAGTACATTGCAATTTCTTTATCTAAAGCGCATTAAGATATAAAAGAATTGTTAGACAAGTCAACACTGTATCTCAGTCTACATTCGTGAATTCTAAATCTAACTCTACAGTAATTCTATTTCATTGACTGCACATCGCCATTCTCTCACTCAGATTAAAGATATGGTGGTTAACCTAAATTTGGCTCTATTCCTTTTGTCTTCAGTTTACACCCGACCAACCTTCTTATTTAACAGACGGACCTTCATAAAGCTATCCTTCATAATTTTTCTGCCATCAAATGACAATCCCTACCCTCTCATTTCAGCATTATATTCCCTCCACAACTCACTACTTCATTCTTCCATCACTATAGACATCGACTTTCCATCACCTAGCAACTTACAATGCTACAATAGAAATCACAACATATGCTCTGTTCCCTCTTCCCTTCCTGTCATCCAGCAAACCAAGCACATTTCCCAGATAAAACAGCAAGTTACTTCTACTTTCAAATTTCTTCACTTAATTAATCCTTTCATAATATAGTATCCTTCAGACTGGGGAAACAAGTGTAGGTTGATCACCTTTTAGGACACTTCTATTCAATTCACAAAATAATTCTATATTTCAAGTTGTCTACCATTCTCTGACTCATTCTCATTCTCTGGGTAATTACTCTATTTCACTGTCTCTGTCTCTTTGTTTCTCCCATCTCTCCGCCTGCCCTCTATGTGCCCCACTGTCTTTCTGATCCCCTCTCTCTGCCCCCCTCTCATTGCCCCATCTCTGCTCACCATCTCTCTGAGCCCAGCTCTCTACCCCATCTTTCTTCCGTCTCCCTTTCCCATCTCTCTGCCCCACGTCTCTCTGTCCCAATGACTTTCTGCCCCACGACTCTCTGTCCCAGTGACTTTCTGCCCCACGTCGCTCTGCCCCCCATCTCTCTGCCTCTCCATCTTCCTGTCCCTCCATCTTTCTGTCTTCCCATCTCTCTCTGCCTCCCCTGTCTCTCTGCCCCTCCCTTCTGATCCCCATCTCTTTGCCCTATGTCTCCCTGCCCCCATCTTTCTGCTTCCAGTTGCTCTTCACCTGTCTCTCTGCTTAACCTTCTCTCTACTCACCCATCTCTCTGCCCCTGATTTCTTTGCCCCACCTCTCTACCCTGTCTCCCTTCCCCATCTCTCTCTCCCATCTCACTTCCCCATCCCCCTTCCCCACCGTCTCTCCGACCCCTGTTTCTTTGCTCCCCACGTTTCTCTGCCCCTCATCTCATTGCCCCCATCTCTCTGCCCTGTCTCCCTTCCCCATCTCTCTCTCCCGTCTCCCTTCCCCATCCCTCTTCCCCTCCATCTCTCCAACCCGTTTCTATGCTCCCCACGTCTCTCTGCCTCTGTCTGTCTTCCCCAGTCTCTCTGCCTCCCCACCACTCCGTGTCCCTGCCTCTCTATCTCCCCACCTCTGTGCCCCAGTCATTCTGCCCCAGTCTCTCTATCTCTGTCTTCATTCATCTTCTACGTACACCATCACCAGTAATCACCAAGTGTTACCACCCACTCACTGATGGGACTGCCATCTCTTGTCAGCTCTAATTAGCCTATCCCTAACATTTCCTTTAAATGTCACCCTATCACCTACATTCCCTTTGTTCTATCCACATCTTTTCTTATAAAATGTGATTTTCCTGTTTTTGTTACAGGTGATTTGATTATATTATGAAGACAAGCAGTCCTCTTTTATTGTCATTTAGTAATGTATACATTAAGAAATGATACAGTATTTCCTCCGGTGTGATATCACAAAACACAGGACATACCAAGACTGAAAAAAACTGACAAAACCACATGATTATAACATATAGTTATAACAGTGCAACAATACCATAACTTGATGAAGAAGTCCATGAGCACAGTAAAAGTTCGAAGTCTCTCCAATGTCCCACATCTCACGCAGACGGGAGAAGGAAGAAAAACTCTCCCTGCCATGCCTGACCACAATCCGTCTCTGAGTCATCCGAAAACTTCAAGCCTCTGAATCAGCTCTCCGACACCGAGTACTGAGCGCCATCTCTGTCCGAAGGATTCGACCTCAATCTCGGTCGCCAACAGCAGGCAAAGCTGGAGATTTTGAGACCTACCCTCCAGAAGATTCCGGACCGCGCAGTAACGACAGCAGCGAACAAGCGTTTCAGAAATTTCTCCAGATGTTCTTCTCTGCTTTCACGTCCCTCTCCATCAAATCAGAATTGTCCACGGCCCCTATTTAATGGATACAATATCATTTTTCACCGGAGGGCTGCGCACGCGCGGCGCACTGCTCTCTCTCTCTCTCCTCCCGCCGTATTCGGGAAAGGTTGACATTCTCTGTTTCTGTATCTGTCTTTGTTTCTCCATATGCTGCCCAACCCACTGAGTATTTTCAGGTTTTTGGTTTTTATGTCAGTAAACTTACGCTGCTCTAACATATCAAGATTAACAAAATGGTTTGTCTTTCATGTTTTAATAGTGTACAACATGATAGTTGTTGAATTGTATGTTCCTTTGGATTGCTAACATCTGCAGAAATTTCTTGAGTTTATGTCGAGGCACCTGCAGTTTGAGCATCCAACTGATTGAATTCTTGTTCAGCTACATTGCACTCTATTCTGAAGACCACAGAATTATAATGTATTTTCAATTTCTATTTCTATTTCTATTGTGTTCTGTCTGAAGGCAATGTCTCATGCTGGGAAGTTAATCTGGTAATTCATCTATCTCCAGTATCTTACATGTGTAACCATTCTTCATCTGTCAGTCTAGACAGCTTGTTAATAGTTGGAGATGTTGCAGATAAATCTGATCATGTCCTCAAATGACTTTCTCTCCTAGACACATTCTAGCAACTAGAGAGAAAGATCTTTGGCTGATTTGTTTTTTACTGTTCCAAGGTTATAGAGGCTAGTTGTATCATTCAATCCTGACTGAAGGAAGCTAATTCAACACAGATCAGGGCTTGAATGTGAAACTTTCCCAGTTGGCATGGCAAACATACCAAGTGATGCCTTTATTCACTAAGCCTCTTTTGCAGCTTCTTTTGGAATAGAATCCAGTCATAAATTCATGAAATTTGTTGATCCTTAGTCACAAGATTTATCTCATTGCATTTACACCGTGACATTCTCATACACAAATCTTTGCTCATGGCTGCAAAAGGGGAAGCTCTGTTACATTAAACAGTTTCACTGTTTTTTTGCCCAGCTGAGACATATCACTCATACTAATCCACATGCAAATCATTTGATTTGTTTTCTTTGTTAATTTAGGTCATTAGTTATTGGGAGAGGTGATTATATAGCTGAAGACAAGAAAATCCTGTTGCAAGCACTTTGAATGGGAGGCAGGAAGTGCTGTAATGATTTCCTTTGCCTCTTCATTACTGAACTTCAGGCACTTGAGGATGAAAATATAATTCATCAGCTCAAATGACTCCTTCCAGTGGAAGACCTGTCTACAACAAGGAATTCCTCTCAATTATAACAAACACAGCCTCCAAAGAAGAGGTCAAATAGGTGACATCCTGATGGTCCCCAACAAATTATAGACAGCCTGCATGCAATTTCCATGTGCAAAAGAAAATATTTTACAAAGTTTTATGTAATTAGAAATGAAGCATTTTGAGGTCTTAGTGCCTGCTAGTTAGTACAAAGATATTAACTGGTTTAATTATCATATATGGCTGTGCTGGCAGGTTTCCGTAATCGCAGTCTCCTGCACACATTTACTTTTGCCAGCATTTTCATCTCTGATATTATGTTTTAAAAAATCTAAACAAAAATGTATAGCTGCCTTTTATTTATTAGGCATGATTATAGCACCATTTCCACTGGGAAGCCGCAGTGGACTTTAATGCCTAATAAATTTACAGAATATGATGTCAACTTCTAGGGCACCATTAAGAAGGCAACTTGTGCAAGCAACCTTGTGCTCAACATCAGTAAGACCAAAGAACTGAATGCAGACTTCAGAAAATGTAAGACAAGGGAACACACAACAGTTCTCTAGAAAGATCTGAAGTGAAAAGAGTGAGCAATTTGAAGTTCTTGGGCGTCAGTGTCTCTGAGGATCTATCCTCGGCCCAACATATCGGTGTAGATACAAAGAAGGCACGACAATGGCTGTATTTCATGAGAAGTTTGAGGAGAGGTGGTATGTCACCAAAGATGCTCACAATTTTCTACAGATGTACTGTGGAGAGCTTTCTAACTGCATGCATCACCATATGGTATTGCGGGGTGGGGGGGGGGCGCAGTGCACTACTGCACAAGATTGTTGCAGAAGACCGTGAATTCAATCAACTCCATCATAAGCATTAGTCTCTGTAGCATCCAGAACATCTTGAAGGAGCAATATCTCAAAAAGGCGTCATACATCATTTAGGACCACCATCACCCAGGACACGCCATCTTCTCATCGCTATCATCATGGAGGAGGTACAGAAGCCTGGAGGCACACATCGAACAATTCAAGAGCAACTTATTCCCCTCTGAAACTTATTCCCCCTATCCAATTTCTCAATTTCTGAATGGACATTGAACTCATGAACACTAACTCACAACTTTTTTTGCACTACTTACTTAATATAACTAATATATATATTTACTGTAATTCACAGTTGTATTATTATTGATTTGCAATGTATTGCTACCACATTACAAATTTCATGACATATTAGTCTGATGATATTAAACCTAGTTCTGATTCCAATTATTCTTTCTACTGCAAGTCCTTTGCTAAAACAGCAGATTTGCGGTAATGTGCAAAATGCTTCGTTTGAAATATTGTGCTACAGTGAAGGAGGGACATTTATTAGGAAACAATTGAAACTCCATATTTGTCAGTGCCCACTAGATTACTTAGTTACTTATGCGTCTTGCATGGGTATTGACTGTCAGTTCCCAGCCGCACACAGTTGAAGTTACTGCTGCTTGCTCTGTTATGCCTCTTCATTTTTTACATGAGTGCCACCTTTATTAGCAAAATGTAACTTTGCACACACTGCAAAACACTCCATAACTACAAGCACTTCAATTTTACAAAACTTAACACAGAACGCAGAACTCTGCAGCACAACAGAGTAATGAAACAGATGTTTTCTATAACTTTCCCTTTGGGGCTGGTTCATTTTCATAAAGGGAGCCCTCTAGGTTTTAGTATAACAAACACGGGGAGGTTCAGTTTTCAAATCACTGCAATCTGAATGAACTTGAAGAAGAAATGCAACCATTAATTGAGTTTGGTTAAAGCTTTATTAAAAACAGCAAAAGAACATTCCACATTGGCCAGCAGATTAACGTGCTGTAATGTAGATAAATCATGATAATTAGGATGGTAAATACATCCTTACGGAAGTTGATTTGACTCTCTCAGTTACAATGTTTTCCTGTTGGCAAGCTGCTGCACAGAAAGGTCTTCTCCATCAGTTAGATGAAAATAACTGTGGGAGTTGTGGCTTCTTGTTCTCAATTCCATTGAACCCATTCCAAGAATGCTAAAGTTATCTAGCACCTTTGTAGTGTGATTAGAACTTATTAATTCACTTTGATTTAATGAGGCCATCATTCAGGAGACACTTTGGAGATATGTCTGATTGCAGTACCTGAGTAGCAAAGTCTAACCATTAACCCAGTACCCGTCATCACTTAGGAAAGAGAGCCATGACTATGATTTAGTCAGCTTTGAATGGGATAGTTTAGGAATGCAAACTTTACATCAGATTAGGAGTTTTAGACTGGAATTTTTGTCAAAATGGTGGTTGAAGATTTTCTCTCCTGTGCTTCCATTTTATCTTGTGAATACCATTTCTCCAAAACAACTCCTTTTGCTCCTGTTACTGTGCACTGAAGTATATCTCCTTTCTCATTTCTTGCCATCCTAGTGGCAAAATGCTTCAGGCTAGATAAAAGGGTTTTAAATGCAATATAGTGATTGGGAAGAGCCAAATAAATTTCTGAAGCCTTTTAGTAGATGACTCACCCTTTAAATCATGCTGGATCTGAATCTTGTTCAGATACGATGAGTGCTTAATCTACAGTGGAGTATTTGTGAAACTTGTTTACTTTCATACTTTGCTTGATAAATGTGCAACGTCCAAAGGTGTAGACACATATCCGGAGAGACATGTAAATCATGAAGGTGTTATATTTGATCTAGTGTATCATTGACAGCATAGAACCAATCACATTGCCTTATTCTCTCATCCAAACCCTTTGTCTTTCTGTTCTGTAACCATTCATCTATTTTTCCCCCGTAAATGATGCAATGGTCTTTGCTTTAGTGATTTTCGATATCAAAGCCTTCCATCTTCTAAAAACTTTCAACATGACAATTTTTTTCCTTCGCTTAAATCAATAATCCCTTGTCACTGATTCTGAACGGAGAGCAAGCAGTCCTTTCTTCAAAGTATTTGCCATATTCCAAAATATTTACTAAATTCTCTCCTCTCTATGCTTCATAATTCAAGTCTGCCCAGCTTTCCTCCTCACTAAAGGCATCACTGGTGATCCTGGTGAATCCCCTCCTGGCTGAATTGATGTTCTGTGGGCCAGCAATTGTTTTGTTTAACTACATCATAAACCTTTGTGTTCTTATCTAGCTGCTCAATTCATAACCATTCTTTGGAAGTTATATTTGTTGTGAATAAAATGAAGTCTTCCTTTATGATTTATAGCTGTTTTCCATCCAGTCTTTATGTTTATTAAGGTTATTGCGTGATATTACAGAAACAGCTGTTATCAGTCAAAGAATATGATTTATTTATACATAGTAAGTACTGTGAAATAAGTCCACTTGCTCCATTTTTGAGCTCAGTAATAAAGCTGTTCACAACACTTGCTTATCAGCATTTTTCACTTTCACGTGTCATACTTGCTGCCTGTTATGCAGCCAGCATTTCGTGCAGCAATGAAGATCCTCCATCTCTGGCGGTGTTCAGGGCTTCCTTCATCATGTCAGTAGCTTCCTCTCAGTTTTCACTACTGCCAGTCATGCAAGTCCTGGGTGGAGACTCAGGAATACTGTTGCCCTCAGATGTAGAAGAGTCTTCATTGCTGTTTCCCTAACAATTATGTTTTACCAGTCAGAATTTTAAGTCCTAAGAACCTGGAGAACCAGTGGACCACTCTTAGTCTGTCCTTTACCCTTTGACCTGTTTGGCATGGGTGACCCTACCAAAAGCCAAAGCATAAAGCCCTGACTCCAGCCAACATTGTTCTCCGGGTCATTGAGACACCAAGACTCCAAACACTAAGGCAAGATTGTGGTCCTCTTATAGGGCATAGGTGGCATAAGTAGAGAGGCAGTTAGTGTGACGCTTTCTAGAGGATAATTGGGAGCTGCATGTACATGGAGACTAGTGGTGTTGAACATTGAACCCATGAACACGACCGCACTTTTTTATATTATTTCTGCTTTGGCACTATTTTTAATTTAATTATTTAATATACACATATATATATATATATATATATACTTACTGTAATTGATTTACTTTTTTTTCTATATTATCATGTATTGTGTTGTACTGTTGCCACTAGGTTAACAAATTTCACGACATATGCCAGTGATATTAATCCTGGTTCTTCTGTATCTCCTTGACCAGTCTTCCCGAGATGCTCAGTTTGAACAGGAAGAACATGAAATATTTAATTCAGTTTTCAGTTAAAAGCAAAATAAAGGCTAACATAAGTCAGATCAAGTAAAGAATAAATCAGCCAGTCAATGGGAATTAAGGGGAAATCTTTCCACTGGCTGGAGTCATGCCTTGCATAACAGAAGCTGGTTGTACTTAATGTCAGTTTCCTTAACTCTAGAACATTTTCAAGGCAGTGACTTAAGCTCAGTTATCTTCATGGTCATCAGAGACCTTCCTTCAGCCCAACATTAAATAGTACTCACCTCTTTTTGGATAATTTGAATCAGTCTGTATTTGAACCTGGACTACATATAGGTATGGACTAAATAAAGACATCACATTTGTGCCCTACAAGTGTTGGACAATATCCTTGTCCAGCGATAGAGAGGATAAATACCTTTGCTTGATAATGAAAAGCATTACCATCTCTACATCACACAGAACCAATTTCCTGGGAGGTTGCTATTGGCCAGAAGCTTTGCCAAATATATAAGATATGAACGTAGGAGATATGACTACTTAGTTTGTAGTAGACATGAAAACTCATGGTGTTTAGATAGTGAAGGGGTTGTCATGGTAGTGTAGTGGGTAGTGGTTAGCACAGTGCTTTACAGTCCCAGTGACCAGGATTAAATTCCCATTGCTGCCTGTAAGGAGTTTGTACGTTCTTCCTATAACTGTGTGGGTTTCCTCCGGGTGCTCCAGTTTCCTCCCACAGTCCAAAGATGTACTGGTTGGCAGGTTAACTGGTCATTGTAAGTTGTCCTGTAATTAGGCTGGGAATAAGTAAGGGTATTGCTGGCCCATTCCATGCTGTATCTCAGTAAATAAGTAAATGAAGGCTGCAGCATGACGTCGATGAACTACAAAGTTGGGTGGAGTAATGGTAGATGGAACTTGATTGTGATAAGTATGATGTTTCTTGGTGGATCTAATAAGGGTTGTAAAATGTCCATTCAGAGTTCAGTGAAACTAAGATACTTTGGTGCACATGTTCAGTGATCCCGGAAGATGGCAGCATAGTTGAATAATGTGAAAAATGAATATAGCCTTCTTCCCTTCATTGGACAGGGCACAGAATACAGGAGCAGGAAGATCTTGGTACAAATTTAAAAAACATCAGTTTGGCTGCAACTGAAGTATCATGTGCAGCTCATGTCACCACACTATAGGAAGGACATGTTTGCTCTGCCGAGGGAGTACAGAGGAGATTCAGCAGGATGTTAGCTTGATGACGCATTTCCGTTCTGAGGAGAAATTGGGCAGCCTGGAGCAGAAGTGGCTGAGGATATGCAAAATTACAAAGGGATTAGAAAGGGTAGTTAGCAAGAATCGTTTATCCCATGGCATGAGTGTCAGCAGCAAGTGGGGTGTAGGATCAAGGCGAAAGGTAAGAGGTATGTTGAGGATCTGAAGGAGAACCTTTTCACATACAGAAAGGTTAGAATCTGCAATGTGCCACTTCAGGAGGCTTTGGATGCAGATACTTGCATAACATCTAAGAAGCATCTATTACAAGCATTTGAATTACCAAGGCATAGGACCAGTAGGCGTAATGTGGATGACTGGGAAGAGTTTTACTGAGAGCAACAGTTGGTGGAGATGCAGTGGACCAATGGACTTGTTTTTGTGCTGTATAACAATACAAATACTAAAGGGGCAGTTTTTTAAATCTGCACACACACACACACACACACACACACACACACACACACACACACACACACACACACACACACACACACACACAGGTGAGCTATTCCCCTCTCCATTTTTGTAAGATTTTACACACTCAAAAACCTACATGTCAAGAAACTGCTCTTTCAACAATTAAGATGTGATAAGTCATCACTGACCAAGCTGCCAATTTAGACCTCAACCCCTACATAAACACTGCTGCAATATGCAAAGTGGACTTCTGCAGCTCCAACCAAGTCTGCTTCAGTTACACTCCCCAAACCAGTGACCTTTGCCACCTAAAAGGGCAAGGATGGGAAGAACTAAAGAATACTTGTAAGTCGCAAGCCAGCCAGCCTCATTTTGAAACATGGCCACGTTCTTCCTTGGTCAAACATTTGGCACTCTCTAACAGTACTGTGGGACTATCATTAACACAATGACTGCCAAATTTCAAAATCACCTTCTCAAGGACTGCTTTGGATGGTATTAAATTCTGCCCTTGCTACGCATGTATTATGAATGAATTAAAGAAACTTTAAAAAGTTCTGTGAAGCACTATAACCATTCCACCAGGGCTTTGCCAGTTTTCTCTATAAGTGGATTCCAGATCCATGATTGCTCATAACTAAATGAGTTATTGTGCCAATCCAGCTGAAGGGCTCAGTGTACTGGCTATGTTGTGAGTAACTCTGATTTATCCCTCCATCTGAAGACCTTGGAGCATTGATTCAGCTCCAAGCTTAGAACTGAGCTATAGAACCCAAGCAGACGGCCTGGCAACAAAATTCTGTCCATTGGCCATTGCTTGAGATTTACATTTTTAGACAATTCCCTGTGTGATTGCAATTGCTAAGAATCATGGGCTACACCAAGAATGAAATGTATATATTAATGCTAGTAAATCACTGATGTGGAATTTATTCATGGAAATTTGAAAGAATTCTGAAGGTTAATGAGGTTAGATTGCACAAAACAAATGTGCACAACAAACCCAAGAAAATCTGCAGATGCTGGAAATCCAAAGCAACACACACAAAATGCTGAAGGAACTCAGCAGGCCAGGCAGCATCTATGGAAAAGAGTAAACAGTCAACTTTTCGAGCTGAGACCCTTCATCAGGACTGAATGAAGGGTCTCAGCCAGTCCTGATGAAGGGTCTTGGCCTGAAACATCGACTGTTTACTCTTTTCCATTGAGGCTGCCTGGCCTTAAATGTGTCCAAGCTCTCATTCGGGTGAAAATTCATTGTATGAATTAAGTTCATGTCATGAAATATAACTCGGGCAATTAGATCCACCCAAGTTTCCAAATGTACCTAAAGGGATGGAATGGTCAATAATTTTTATTTTAAATGCGGTGTTGAATACTTTGTTGTAATAGCCACATAAAAAGAAACTAAATTCAGTCATATTGGCTGAAATCTAAAATCTTCCCATCTTTAGATCTCTGGATCTCTGGGAGATGAAGGCAGGAAATATCATGTAATTAGTTGTTTCCCGACAGGTTATTGTAATGTCCACCTGTTGCGTTTTGCCATTTCTAAGGACAAATGCCTTAGCTGCTTGCTGTGATGTGGCTTAAGGAGTAAAAAAAAATCAATGACTTTATTGTTATCATCATCTATATTATCTTGTATTGATTAATAAGATGGAAAAGAGTTTCTGTGGAGCAGTGTTCATTCATTTTGTAAACAAGGTTTTCATGCATTTGTTCTGCAGCAATAAATGTTTGAAATGAAATATATCAAGTATAAGTAAATATATTGAGTTTGGTAGATGCTTTTGATTGGTCAAAACAAAGGGAAATATTAGAGAAAGTAACTTAACTTTTTTATAACTATTACCGTTTCTTCATAGTTAAGTAAACCAGTAAAGCAAAATACAGGAATGTTTCTGCAAATATCCTGGTCAATTATTCACTTACTTTTAAAAAACTGTCCATGTATGGCTGGGTGCAACTACAACAACAGTCTAAGCTTAACCCCAGTCATGACACAGCAGCCTGCTTAATTGTTACCCTGTCCATTATCCTATATCTGTTCAAATGTTCAAAGGTTGAAAGGTACAATTTAATGTCAGAGAAATGTATACAATATACGTTCTGAAATGCTTTTTCTTCCCAACCATCTACGAAAACAGAGGAGTGCCCAAAAGAATGAACAACAGTTAAATGTTAGAACCCCAAAGTACCCCCCCAGCTCCCCTCCCTCCCGCACGTAAGCGGCAGCAAGCAACAATCCCCCTCCCCTCACCAGCAAACAAAAGAATTGGCACCCGCCACCGAG
This sequence comes from Mobula birostris, assembly GCF_030028105.1. Taxonomy (NCBI): domain Eukaryota; kingdom Metazoa; phylum Chordata; class Chondrichthyes; order Myliobatiformes; family Myliobatidae; genus Mobula; species Mobula birostris. Next base: position 30,406,668 of record NC_092391.1, on the reverse strand, counting down.
CACAAGCGTGAACAAAGCAATAGCAAAGACACAGGCTTGCAGTACTCCAAAGACTTTGTATTTCACCCCATATATGACATACCACAGGCTCTCTCTCTCTCTCTAATAAGGGAGAAAGAGCTGTCTCGGTTTTCCCAGTGAGCCAGGAAATATAACAAACAACTCACTGGTTTATGATGTTAAAAGACCGTTACGTCACTTTTTTCAAGCTCTGTGCCCAAAGATCTCTCTGGGCACACAGCTGTGGATATACCAACTTCCCAGATGACACACAGGTCTCCTACCGTGGCACCGACCCTCGATCCGCCCATCTCCAGAGACCCCGAGACCCTAGACTTCCAAATCTGAGCCGGACACTTAGGCCGAGCCCTTGGCATGCCGAACAACAACGGCTGGTTATGAAACCCCGAGAGCAGTTCCCATTCCCACAAAGAACTGAAGTCAGCATTTAACTCCATGTTGGGGTCTTCAAAAGAACCCTGAAAAGGAAAAATAAGGATATTAAAGATGGAAATAGAGCTGTTTCCAAAGATGCAAGCAAAGAAGTCGCCATTTAGTGCCATCATTCCCTTTCACTTCTGTAAATCTTGAAGAAAGAATGGTAGCTCCAGAATCACAACCATTTTCTGATAATTTGATTTATGAAATACATAGCAACACTTCATAAATCTGTTTCCCCTGCAAGGGCAAAGACAGTGGATACATCAAAACATCACCTCCTGCAAATGCTCTTCAGGTTGTAGACTGTCCTGGCTTGAATACATCAATGATTTGACATCAGTGAATCCAAATCTCAGAACTCCTGTCCAAATATGTTGTGGAAGCACCTTCACCAATTGAGTCTTCAACACCTCAAAGTGGAACTCACCACTGCTTACTGAAGTGCAGTTCTGAGACACCAATAACAGCCACTTTGCCAGAAGACCTCCCAACCTATAAGTAAATAGAGAAAAAAGGGCTTGTATTTATTCTACTGCCAAGCCTCACTCAAACTTTACAAGCAATCTGCAACTAGCCCTTATGCTCACTGTCTTCCCAGTCAATTCCCCCGATCCCAGGTCTCCATTTAACTTTTTTTTTCAGTCTACAACCTAACTTCATAACAATACATAGTAAACCTGCTTCCAGACCCCATTCTGCCACTGCCACTCATCCTTACCTTGATTCCACCAGCAGCCAGGCAAACCTTGCTACCAAATTTCGCACAATAATGTTGCTACCAGTCCTCATCTTCACCCAACTTCAAGCCCCTAACCCAACCTCAGTACTAGGAAGCAACTCAACCCTTATTTCACTTTTCAGTCTAACCCTATTCCCCTGCATCTAGCTATCATTCTAACTTTGCTTCTATATCTCAGCTCAATTCCTGTTGTAATCCTCAAGCTATGGTCAACGAAAGTGGTCACCAGCTCCACATACAATCCTTGCTAAATCCCAACAATAGAAACCCCATGAAGCTGAAAGAAATCATCTCTTATCTGTTTCTCCTCTGTGTGGATCTTTCATTGATTTTATTTTATTCCTGATACGTATAAATTCCTTCTCTCCATCCTGAGGTTGCCTGGCTTGTCAATGAACATAGCTGAAAAGCAGTTAATGTCAGGTAAAGAGGATGGGCACAAGAAGAGAATGGATATATTTCAATAATATATGGCTGAAAGGTTCAACACATCAAAGTGAAACAGTTGGCGAGCAGTGGCTACATTTCATTGTGCGGCTTGTCAGATTCCATCAAGGGCTATTGAACAAAGGGGTTGAAACTCCATTGGTTGCAATTTGCATTGCATTCCATTGAAGCTGGTCATGAGGTTATCTGCTGTGGAATTCTTTCAAGCTTCAGTTGAAGGCAGACAGGACAGATAGGCTGATGGCTGACACCAATCAATCGTTCTGTGCTGAAACTGTTGCAAGCTAGAAGTCCCATCTGGTGGCAAAGATGAAATGATTACTATTGTACTGTCAGGAATTTTGGAAGATGTTCCCTTCATAAATCTAGGCCAGCACTGGCACCAGCAGTTTTAAAAATGCTTTTTGTCTTTTTGCCTCTTGCTGCTGCAAAAAAATCCTGTAATGGTATCCAGTCCGCATCTGTAAGAACAATCAGCCTCTCCACATGAAGAACATACAGTTGTACAATATCTGAGATTGAAGACTGTGTTGTTGACATTGCCTGTTTAGAAAAGAATTAATCAATGATGAGTCTCTGAGAGGGAATCACAAAAATCTATAACTTCAAAGTCAATCAGTTGTCTTGTTTAGTTTTGTCATACAGCAGTCTGCCTCTAAATATAAAACTCCTCCCAGGTCTAGTTATCATTTCACAATTTATACACTGCTTCAAAATAACATGATTGTACAGTTAGATGCTTGTCCTGTTACAGAAATCATATGTTTAAAATAATAAATTTATATTAACAAACCATTAAATTGCTCACGGCAGTAAGCATAAATCAATGAGGAAATGGAATCTATATCTTAATCTTCCTCTAGTCTTAAACCATGATTGACTGGCAGTGCTTCAGTGTTCAACATTATGGATGAATTTATTAATTAATGTGCTGTTGTATCTTAGGGATTGCAGTGAGGTTTTTACAAGTTGACATGATTATTTTTTGCAAGACAATGGTTGAAAATTTAGGCCTTTAAACTTCAGGGTAAACTTGCACATGAGCTGTTTAATCATCTTCAGCTCACAATTGTGGTGAGTTTCATTGTTCATTGATATAAGAAATTTCGAACCTATTCAAAATCAATTGGTTAATATCATCATTGAGTGATGAGCAGAACAATTTGCTATCATACTTTGTTTTCTTTGATCGCGAAGTACATTATGCACAGCAGATTTACATTGATTCCTCACATTGTCCTCAAAAGCATTCCAGAATCCAGCCTTCAAAAATTTTTACATCATTCATATCGTTATTTAATTCTATCCTGTACACAGTCCTGCTGCTCACTTTCAGAGTTTCAGTGGTCCTTGACTCCAGAAACCAATTTAAAAATCTTCCCTAAACCATCCAAACCATTGTATCATGGGCCCTTGCTGAATTGTCTGACTTCATAACTCCCAGATGAACAAATTTAGACTCAGTTCTGCCAAGCCCTATCCACTACATCTTTGTTACACCCTTCAGTCATTACATGAGGCTCCTTCAATTTATCTTCGTAAATCACTGATTCGATCCTTCTTATGATATCTGTTCCAATTTCAAAGTTCTTTCAGCACCTCCTTCACTGAACACAAATATTTGATTATATTGTCTAGTTCTTCACAGCTCTGATTTGGTGTAACAATTTGGAATTTCTTTTTTCTGTTAACCACATGATGTTACTGTTGGATTAAAATCAATGTGATTGCAAGACTTGTATATCTTTCCAATGATCCTTCAAAGTCTTGGCCAGTAGAGATGTGAAAATGTTTAGAATATTAACTGTTGCACTTTTGCCATTCAAGGCAGCCATCAGAAAATGATGCTTTCCTGGAAAACATTTATTAAGCAATATTTTATGAAACCAAAAGGCTGGGTACAATGGCTTTTTGACACTGTGGTGTACCTGTTGTTATATTAAAAATAGATTCATAAATTGAAGATAAGAAGCTCAAAGAATCAAAGGCATCAGAACAAAACTTCTTAAGTGATGATGCATGAATTGAGGATAATTCATTTTATGAACCATCTAAGTTCTAATCCTCAAAGTACTTTATTCCTTCTGTAATACCAATGTTCAAATGGAATAAATTAAACCAACATGGAGGGGAAAGATAATAAATTATTTGTAATGTTTAAGGAAGTACTTGACCTTCAACGTAGGTAATATTACTATAGGATGTAACAATGTTTTAAAGCTGTACTGATAACTTTCACACATTCATTAAAAGAATATTTTGTTTAAGTTAAAAAAAAGCAAAGTAGATCTTGAAATAGAAATAGAAACTGCTAAAGGAACCCAATAGATTAGTAAAAAGATTGGCCAATGGAAGTTGATTGATCCAGAAATATTCATGTTATATTTGTTAGGATATATACTGGAGTTATAGAATAGCGGTCTCCAACCACTGGGCCGTGGACCAGTACCGGGCCGCAAAGCATGCGCTACCGGGCCGTGAGGAAATGATATGATTTGGCGATATAAGTCAGCTGCACCCTTTCTCATTCCCTGTCATGCACTGTTGAGCTTGAATGCACGCGTCATCCATGTCAGCGCGGGAAGGAGATCAACTCCTCGAGCTTGCAAATGATGGCGGGCTGAAAAGTATGTTTGACATAATATCCCTGCCGGCATTCTGGATCAAAGTCAAGGCTGAATATCCTGAGATAGCCACGAAAGCACTGAAAACGCTGCTTCCATTTCCAACATCATATCGCTGCAATGAATGCAACAAAAACTAAATTGCAGAATAGACTGGACATAAGGAACCCAGTTTGAGTATCGCTGTCTCCCATCACCCCTCGATGGCACCGTCTTGTTGCAAGGAAACAAGCCCAGGGCTCCTACTGATTCAGCGATATTGGTGTGTTGCAATCATTTTATATGTTCATACGGGGAAAATATGTGCTGCGTGTTTAATATCCAAACGTTACTTAAAATGTTACAATGCTATTGACTTACTTATATAACCATAAAACAATTACAGCACGGAAACAGGCCATCTCTGCCCTTCTAGTCCGTGCCGAATGCTACTCTCACCTAGTCCCACTGACCTGCACTCAGCCCATAACTCTCCATTCCTTTCCTGTCCATATAGCTATCCAATTTTTCGTTAAATGATAATATCGAACCTGCCTCTACCACTTCTAATGGAAGTTCGTTCAACACTTACTTCAAGCTCCCCTGTTCTCCCCTGATAATTGACTTATCACTATATTAATGCGAGGAAAATATGCACTGTGTGGTTAATATTAAATTCGTTAGATAAACCCTTTTAGAAACGAAATTGAGTGTATTAGCAATTTATCACCTATATTCCGGTCATAAAACGATTTGTAGAGAAAATTCGGCATGTTACATGTACGCGCATGCGCACTGGTGACCACGCATGGCCTCATGGTCATTGTAGTCTTTCTCGGAGTAAACACAACATATTTGACTGCTACTCTTGTCCGTCGGCAACCCTTCCCCCCATGGGTCGGCCTGTCCGCCGGTCCGCAAGAATATTGTCAATATTAAACCGGTCCGCAGTGCAAAAAAGGTTGGGGACCCCTGTTATAGAATATAGCAAATACTAATTTCAACAGCAACCAGTCTTCAGATTTGAATGCGGATTGCACATAGGATTTAAATGAATCGATGACATCAGAACAATGATCTTCTTGGAGTTGCAGTTAGAGGTTGATTGTAAACCAGGAAACACCCCATTGACCTGAGATGTCTGCATATGCATGAATGCAACTAAAAGACAGTGCTGATCAACTTACAATCTAGGGTGTCTATAGTGTTGATATGAATATCTAGGTGTTGAAAATTACATGTAACTCAAAGGAAGCATTGTCAACCCAAAGGATTGAAGTAAATAATGTCATTGTACTATTGAAACTGTATTGAGTTAACATTGATCTTAAGGGTATAAAAATTAGATGCACTTTGAGTTTAAGGGCCTCTTCTAAGAATGTTTCCAGTATGATGCCAGCTTGTTCTGCTGAATAAAGACTTCTATATCCATCAGCTTCAGTGTCTCCCAGTGACCGTTCACAGTCACAACAATGCTCCCCAAGCATTTTCTCTGATTTGTTGAAAACCCCCTGCATTTTGGGTCTGTTTTTGTCCTGTTCTTTCTATCCATTGCTGTTATGTCTCAAAGCCCAGTTTCACTGTTGAGTATCTGACTACTCCCTGCAGTGGTTCCCAACCTGTGGTCCAAGGATCGCTTGTTTAATAATATTGGTCCATGTCATAAGAAAGATTGGGAACTCCTGCTTTAGAGTGAAGCTCAAGACTAAGGGTTGCTGCGTTTACCTTTTGAACCCTATTCTTTACGCTATCAACCCTGATCCCTATCAGTTCCTAGAAAAAATTAAGAGTTATTTAGTGTTTACTAATTGTGTAATCCTGGAACATTGTAGCTAGTTCCATCAATCCTGGGATTAGTTCAAGTTCAAGTTACAGAGTGGGAAGATGGCGGCGCAACGCAGCTTGCTGCGGCCACGCCGGTGGTGATATGTGTTATTTGTCAAGTAGGGTGCTGTGCACAATCCTAATTTAATGGAGACGGAAGTGAGAGCACGGAGGAACATCCTGTGAAACTTCTGAAATGCCTGCTTCGCTGCTGCTGCTACTGTGTGGTCCAGGATCTCCGGAGGAGAAGGCTCCAAGTCCTCAGCTTTGCTTGTTGCTCGGCAGCCGGGGCGGGGTCGAAGCACTCGGCAGAGGATGGTGCTCAGTGAGGCTGTGTCGGAGGCTTGAAGTTTTCGGACAGACTCAGAGTCCACTGCAGTCGGGTGCTTCCAATGGTGCTGCATCAGCGAGTTGGCGGCGCTTGGAGGTTCATGGCGGGGAGAGTTCCTCCCTTCTGCTGCCTGCATGGGATGATGAGTTGATTGGGACTTTGAGAATTCTTTTTACCATGCCCATGGTCTGCTCTTTATCAAATTATGGTATTGCTTTGCACTGTTGCATACTTGCGCCAGTCATCCATGCAGCCTGTTACAGCCATTCCAATGAGTATTCTTACTTTTTTCTTCTTACTTTTTAACACGTTATTTTTTGTATTTTTTTTCACGGTAACACGTTGAAGCTGCACCCTCTCTAACATGCTGGTAGAGAGAGTTTTATTTAGGTTTTTAGCGCTGGAAATAGTTACATTCCGACAGGCCTCATTAGTGGGTCAGAAGCATGGTCACATTGTTTATTCCAGGGACCAGCTGTTTGTGCTAATGCCGGCCGGTTTAGCGAGCAGTGCGGCGGACACCCCTGCTGAAATCTGGAGGAAAACACACAGAGGATGCAGAGGAGGATCACAAAGGCGAGGAGAGAGGACCAGGTCGAGACAACAGAGACTTGTGGAGAAGAGGAGTTCGGTGGGTAATAAAATGGACAAGTTCACGGCGCTAGCCAGGAGTCAGAGAACATTTCGGGAGCGCAGTGTTATGTGTTTCACTGGAACGGGGCTGCACGAGGACATACCCGATCAAATCTTTTCCATGGACGGCTTCCAGACTGTTCAGGCTGACCGGAAGTGCACTGAGAGCGGTAAGCGTAAAGGAGTTGGGTGCTTACTGTTCTGGTTAACAATGAATGGTACAATCCGGGTCATATTACGATCGAGGAACATGTTTGTAGACCGGATATTGAACTTTTTGCTGTTGGACCCCGGCCATATTCCACCGAGATACAACACTGGGCGTCACGAGAGGTTGATCCTGCCTGTGGCCATCGAACTTTGCAGCTCCTCCCGTGGAGGGTCAGACACCCTGAGCCAATAGGCTGGTCCTGGACTTATTTCCATCTGGCATAGTTTGCATTTTGTTGTTTGATTGTTTGTGGTTTTGTATTGCTATATTTATGCTCTATTCTTGGTTGGTGCGGCTGTAACAAAATCCAATTTCTCTCGGGATCAATAAAGTATATCAGTCTATCTATCTATCTATCTTGTAACTATATGTTATAATTATGTGGTTTTGTCAGTTTTAGTCTTGGTTTGTCCTGTATTTTCTTGTGATATCTTTCTGGAGGAACGTTGTATCATTTTTTAATGCATGCATTTCTAAATGACAATAAATGGAAACTGAACTGAACTGAAGTTGTCATTCAACCATACACACACACACACACACACACACACACACACACACACACACACACACACACACACACACACACACACACACACACACACACACACCCCACACACCCCCCTAAACAAAACAGCGTCCCTCCAGGAACAAGGTGCAAAACACAGTTCATACAGTCACGCACAGCACATATAGTTACGACAGAACAGTCTCAAAACATAATATTAGCACAGGTCCCTGAGTGGAATGATCGGAAGCTTGATGGTGCATGGGATGTTGTCCTGGAGCCATGCTTCTGCAAGAACAAGTGTGCAACTGTTCCTCATCTTACGCTGGTTCAGCAGATGAAGGCAATTCGGCTTGTCTCGCATTGGGTCAGCCGCTGGTAATTCAAGTTGTGGTCTGCAGAGCAAACACTCCAGAACAGCACCAACGGGAGGTGCGAGCCCCTAATCTAGCACGTATTCCAGCATGCCCGCCGCGCCTCTGTTCTCCCCCACACCGCCTCCAGTGCCTCCTCCCTGTGTGGCCGTAACAGATGATGCCGCGACACGAAGGCCTGGTCTGCTCAACAACTGACGCCATACAACTCCCCTGCCGTCGGTCTCGCCAATGTACCAATGAATCAGACATGCTAAGTTTTATATTACCAATGTCTAACAGGGTCTTGTGATCACAAAAAAAAGCTTAAGTCAAACATTTGCACAATTTGATGGGCCCAGAGAGACCACTGCAATCAAGCACACTACCATCTTACTGGATACAAATGATAGGGTGGAACTAGAAACTCAGACAGATCATAAAAAGAACCCAACCCTTTCCCTGTCAAAACAAAGCATTCTTCTTGTACCTTTGTAGCTGCAGTATGGATTATTTTTATTTAGATCATTCAAAACATGCTGCATCTATTTTAATATCATTCTTTAAAGGTAGTTCTTTTCTGACCTCTGTGCAGATTGTTTAATTCCTTCACAAACATTAGACCACCCTTCCTCTCCCTCACCTTTACAGTTAGTTGCACCCAGTCCCTTCAACATTTCAACTGAGTGCCCTGATTGAATTCTGCAACTTGGCAAAAGTTCTCAGCACAGACTAAACTTCAAGGGGATTACTTGACTTCCCTTCACGAAACTCCACTAACCAATGGAAATAAATGAGGTGCGAATTGATGCAAATTCAGAAAAAAATCTGAACCTTCGACACTCTTGGGCTACCACAGTGATTGCAGCCCTACACAGTGACAGCTGGATTAGTGTATTAAATTGATGTCTGTGTTTGCTGTAAGAATGACCTCCATGTTGATGTTGGCAAGCAGCTTCATCACATTACAATTTTCTGGGCCACAGAAGTGAATCAGACAGTACAGTAGTTTTAATGATCTCAACATACTCCTCCTCTGTGCCTTACTTGGAAAACAAGTGCGTGAGCTGAGGTCTTATTAATTCCCCTTTCAAGCACGCTCTGCATGCTTTGCAGTCCACCTTGCCATAATAAACTATTCGGCTGGCTTCTCAGCATTCACAACATAGTGAGGGTTTACTGTTTTTGGTAGATTCTATTCCACTTGGCCAAAAACAATCTCTTGCTCGGCGATTGCTAAGTATCTTCAGTTGTTATGCAGATTTGTTTTTAAAGTATGTTTCCTTCCCATACTTACTCTGCTTCTCTCCTCGTATTTTCATAGGGCTAAAATTAAGGATGGGATGGTGAAATTTTTTGTGACCGTGGTGAGGCTCACACTGCTTAGCTTGAAGGAGGCGTGACGAAGCATTGCGCTACAGAGTTTTTTTCACCTCCTACGTGGCATTCCATGTAGCAGCCTGACTTGTGAGCCAATGAATCACTGCCGACTCAGAGAACTGGAATCAATTGACACACTTCCACGTAACTCATATCCACGGTCCTTGTAATATGCCTATCCTTGTGGGTTCTGGGGCATTAGTGAAGTATTACGTGGAGTAATACGCAGGAAACGTGGGGAGGTCCATGAGGTGTGCATGATTTATTCACAATTCTTCTCAGACAATGTACACATGATCAGATTCATCATGTAGTCATTTTGCAGTGAGTTGCATATCCTGCAGCCCCTTTCTCTTGATAGGAGAAAACATTTGCAAATTTATATGTTTAACCTAGTTTTGAATCCCCTTTGTTCTTTATATGTGCACTGCTGTCACCTGTATTGTTTCTGAAGAACTTACAACCGTTATTGATTTGCCACCGCTTTCTGAAGGTATTGTTTCTTCAGTTGTGTTCTTTTGATGTGTTTTCTTAAACAATTGTTCGACTCAATTCAAAAAGTTTAGTCAAATCTTTATTATTGTCTTGGGATCCTTGCGCTGAGAGGTTGAGAATGCTTGACAAAAATAATTTGGAATCCCTGATTTAGTAATATTCAAACATTCAAAGCTATGTATGGAGTATACAACCCTGAGATTCGCCTTCCCACAGACAGCCACAAAACAAAGAAAACCATGGAACCCGTTCAAAGAAAAAAATCAAACCACACTCCCCACGCGCAAAAAAACACACACATTGCGCAAATGGAAACAAAAAAAAGCAAAAAAAAACACAGAATATAAAACACAAAATCAAAAGAGTCCAGGCATATGTGATTATTCCTAGAGCTTTACAACTCCACACCTTGTGGCACATCTGCCTGGTGATCCCATAACATAAACCTGATTCATTAATCTGAAATCTGCTGCTTTCATAGCTAGTGTCTTTGACACACTTTGTTTCAGCTGCCAGATTATGATGGGCCAGGTTCTTTCGCGTCTCTTGGTTTTTGTGCCGCAGCATTTTTCAGGAGTGTATCATGTCATGGAGGTTGTGTTAACCAGTAGCTCTGAAGAAAACTAGTGCTTCTTAGTAAGACCTATCTGGCATCTATTTTCACTGCCTCTTCCACTGTATATACTGGTCGCACAGCTTCTTGAGGCTGCCTTTGTAAGGAATTCTGAGGTGATGTTTGTTACACATTGAAGTAACCCAAATTGAGGGACATTATCTTCTCGCTAAGACCATGTGTCACAAGCTTGGAGCTGATTTACTCATTGGTGTGGTCAGTAGTAGTTCAAGGATTCACATGTTCTTACCCCCAACCCATTTTGTATGGTTTAGCAAACAGTCTGCTGGTGGACGTTAACAGGTTGAGCACAATCTGTGTGGGGGGGGGGCAGAATCAGGGTAAAGCAGGGGTTCTCAAACTGGGGCCCATGGACCCTTCAGTTAGTGGCAGGAGTCCATGGCATAGAAAAAGTTGTGAACCCCTGTGGTAAAAGATTGTTGATGATCTGGTTGGAAACTGCATCAATGAGGCTGTAGTTGCAAAACCTGTGGACGAGAGTCCAAGAATGGCCAGCAAACATTGAGGGTCAGTGACAAACTGAAGAGCATGTCTAATAAGATCCTCATAGAACTTTGTGTTTATAGAAATTACTCCCAGAGTGTCTTTTTTTTCACTTGGAATATGGATTTTCTTGCTCATTTTTAATTTGTAGAATGCAAAGATAATGGGCTTTACTTGGCTAATGTATGGAGTATGTCTTCAGAACCAGGAGCATTGTAAATAAGCTTTAATATGATGTGCACTAGCGACACTCAATCAGAAAACTTCTTTACGGAAACTTTGTTTACTGTTGTTCCCTCCACATCACACTTGTTCAGCTTTCATCAGCAGTTGATGCAACTTTGGGACTGTTAAGACAGCCATCAGAAACCCACTAGAAAGGCATTCAACCTTACCCTAGAAAGGCCAAAGTTTGAAGTCTTCAGGTTTCTTTGTCTTAACAATGCCCTCAATTTTTTCATGATCTGCATGGAAATTGTTTAACTCCCCATCCTCAGGGCCCAAATAAGCCAGTTATTTTCTGTACAAAGTCTCTGTACACTTTGCCCTTTTCTTGCAGCTTCACTGCACTAAACTGCCAAACAAGCTAGTCAAGCATCTTCAGACAGCACAGACTGGTTCCACTAAAGGACCATTAACAATCATAGCACTAACTTCCCTTCAGTAACCAAATTGTACTTGTGCTGTCAGCAACGTAGACCATAAGGCACAGGAACAGAATTAGACAACTTGGCCCATTGATTCTGCTCCAGCATTCCAACATGGCTGATTTATTTTACTTCTCAACGCCATTCTTCTCTGTAACATTTGGTGCCATTATTAAACAAGAACCTACCAACGTCCAGTTTAAATATACCCAGTGACTTGGCCTCCATGGCACTCTGTGGCAATGAACTCTACAGATTCAACACCCTCTGGCCAGAGGAATTCCTCATCATCTCTGTTCTAAAGGGACATACTTCTATTCTGCAGCTGTGCTCTCTGGTCTGAGACTTTCTCACTATTGGAAGCATCCTCTCCATGTCCACTCGATCAAGCCTTTCAATATTCGGTAGATTTCAATGAGAACCCACCCCACTTCATATTTCTAATCTCCAGTGAGTACAGTCCTACAGCCACCAAAAGTTATTCACATATTAAGCTATTCATTTGCAGGATCATAAACCTTCTTACATGGTACTCCTACCACAATATCTCTTTCAATTTGATACATTTTACCAAGGTGACAGTTTTGGTATGAGTAGAATAAAAACAGGTAAAGAGAATTACGATTCTCATCAGCCTCAGTGTAGGGGAATAATAGAACATGCTCCAAGGAATGAATATTATACTTCATTTCTGTCGATTATGAAACTCTTCATCTTGCTGAATTGTCTCAATAGCTCCAAGGTATTTAAATAACTTGCATAAGAATGATGACAAATCCACTTTGCTGTGACCTTTTCACAAATGTTGGAGTAATTCGCAGTCTACATGTGCAGCCTTAAACCATCCGGAACATGGCATCGATGGCAAGTGTCATCTTCTGTGTGTTACCATTGGGTGCTTCCAGAGATAGCTGAAAGAAGTAGAACTGTTCATTCAATTCCATAAGCTGCAAGGAAAGGCCACAGAATTTGCCACTCGTTCTGCTGGTGACCTTCATCGATGCAGCTCTTTCAAAAGCAATTATATCAAAGCCCCACAAGTCTTAAGTGACCCACTGATATTGCAGCTTAAGGAGATCCTGTGATGACCATAGTTTTACAGTGATCGTCCTACCAGGGCTCCATTGAATTGTACCTTCCTGTAACTGAGTTAATAGTAAACAAGGTTACAGGGTTAGAATTACAGATAGAAAGACTCTTTGTGAAAGGTGTCATTAACATGATGAGTCAAAAGTGGACAAAATATAAGGCCAAGATGGTAGTAAGCATACAATCTTCGTAATATGCTGGATGTATGCATTATGTTAGAAGAAACTAATTCCCTCTTATTTGGGATTAATGTCAGTAATGACTGTGAGGACATTAGATTCTGAATAGAATAGGGCAACAAACAAACACTGGAGGAAATCTACAGATACTGCAGCATCTGTTTTTGGAAATGGACTGTCAACTTTCTGGGGGCAAAACAGTCCAGTTAAAGGGTCTCCTTCTAAAACATCAACTGACCATTTCCCTCCATAGATGCTGGTTGACCCAATGAATTCCTCCAGCTTCTTGCTTATTTCACCATATTCCAGAATCTGCTGTGTTTATGGATTAGCTCACCGATTGGCTGCAGCAGGTCACGAAGGGCTTTAGGGTATTGTCCAGCAAGGGGAATCTCCCTGAGACCATATGCTAGACATTGTGGGATGTGAGGACATGCCTTCTGTTACTCCTTGATTTCTTGAGTGTAAGCAAGAGATTATTCTTTTTCCACTTTGTTTTCTGTATTTGGGAAAACTAAGTTCTTCTCAAAGTCTTTCTACTAAAAGTTGGAGAATGCAGAAAGCAGTCTGTGCAATACTGTAGAAGAAATGGCCTCTTTGGAGTTGCTTTTGGTCTGTTGGATTCTGAAATGATAAGGACAATGTATGTACTCCCTTGTTCCCCCATTGTCCACTCTGTTGCTGCCACCAAACAACACAGGTTGTCTGGATTGGTTCAAGTTAACCAGAATATGGCTTTTTACATGGTAGTATATCATGGCCCACAAGGTGAGGTGTGCTACCACCAATCACTGTCTGAAGGTTCAGAAAGGAAATGTCATCCAAATGGTTAAAGGCATGGTGTCTGAGTGGCAGAAAGTTAGGCAAAGTGAATGGTTTCTCTTGGTGCACGTGGAGCTGAACAAGATCAGAGATGTTGCCTGGGCAAAGCAATGAAACACATGAAACCTTGACAGACTGTCACCAGAAACCATCACCCCTTGTGAAGAAATGCAATTGACAGTTGCATGACCACCAGTGAGATACCTTAAAGAGAATGCAAACTGGTGGACATGTCACTGCATCAATGAGTACAGAATCATGGAGCACTACAAGCACAGAAACAGGCTCTTTGGCTCATCTAATCATGCTGAGTCTCATCAACCCATACCTAGACCATAGCCCTCCATATCCACCACGTACCTTTCCAAATTTCTCTGAAATGTTGACATTGAACCTGCATCCACTGCTTCTGTTAGCGTTTCATAGTCTCACCACCCACCCTCTGAATGAAGAAGTTATTTCACCTTTCACTCTTAACCTATTACCTCTATTTCTAGTATTACCCAACATCAGTGAGAACAAACCTGCTTGTATTTACCCTATCTATACCCTCTCAATTTATATTTATACTTGTAGCAAATCTCCACTCATTCTCTAGGCTGTAGGGAATAAAGTGCTAACCCATTCACCTTTCCCTAAAACACAGGTCCTCAAGTCCCAGCAACATCTTTGCAAATTTTCCCTGTACTCTTTTAATCTTCTTGATGTCTTTCCTGTTGACAATTTTTTTCAGACTGACTACAGATTCCTCCTCCTTTGGCCTTCTTGTTGCAATCAAAGAAGTGTTGTTGCCATGCCAGTTTTGTGGGTTCTGAGATGTCCCATGAGGTAAATATGGGATCTTCAGATCCTGGCACATCTCGGGAAAGGTATGGATAGGTAATTAGCTTCAGAGGTGGGGAACTCCTTCCAGATTTGGCTTTGGGTTTTGTTTGTTACTGATGTTTTCAGGGCCATTTTAATGACTACTTTTCCACTTATAGGGGTTCTGGACTAAGCCTGACCTGGAGACAATAGAGATGTTGCAGTTTTGCAAGGTTTTGAGAATTCTATTGAATGTTTTCCCTGTCTACCTGCTAATGTGTTCTAGTGAAAGAGCTCAGATTGGAGTGTTTGTTTCAGGACTCGGATGTGCAGATTATGTGTCATGTGATTCGGATCTCAGTATGGGAAATGATAGCCTGTGAGAGAAGGCTGAAGTGCTTTGCCTTTCCTATATTGGATTTGGAATATTTTGCAGACTCACTGTTTGCGATACCTTTCCAGTGCTTTCAGGTACTTGCTGTAGGTGGTCCAGGGCTCAGACGCTCAGAGAAATGTAGGTAGACCATATGTATTATGCTAGGTTTGAGGTCTTAATCTTCAAGGACTCTTTTACTCAAAGAAAGAGAGCTGCTACTCTGAAGGCAACGGCAAATGTCATCATTGACATCTGCTTTAGCTGAGAAGAATCTTCCAAGGTATAGAAAGCCACCATGCCTTTCTAGACCTTTATTGTCAAAGAGTGGTGTTTTGCAGTGAGTTAGCAAGGAACCTACATTTGTTGGATGCTGAATGTAAGGTTCATCCACTCAAATTTTGCTTCATTAAATGAGTTAATGGTGACCTGCCATTGTTAATGTCCATTACATCATTAAGCCAATGTTAGGGATGACCTGACAAGGAAGGCATGCCAACTTCTTTACTTTCTTAGAAGATGAAGAAGATGAAGCATAGTTATAGTGTATTTGCCAAAAAAAGGCATTTCACAATGTGACATTCACTCAAATCTTCAATATATTTCTCAGACTATCCAAATCCACTCAGCTGTCATGATTCCAAATAATAGAAGAGGCTTCTTGCTAAACATTGGTTTCAGATTGATATTCCTAAGTGACCTTTCATTTTTGAATCCCATTTGTTTCTGTGCCACCATGGGGGTCTATGACCCCTTACACTGGTAGGTGAAGGCAGGGGCAAGTTAGTTTAGTGAGTTACCATGAAATTTCAGAAAATGTTTAATCGACTTTTTCTACCAAGCTTCAGTGAAGTGCAATGACTTGTCCTTTCAATAGATAACTGAAATGCCACATTCTTAAAAGAGAAGTAATTTCATTTGATAAACAACCTCTTCTCATAATTTTCACATTCAGACCGGTATCACATTGAGAAATTTTTTCTGTCATGTTCTTCAATGCTGAACTTCATGATATCTTGAAGCAAGTTGTGGTCTTTACTGAGTGACCAGAAAGAAGAAAACTCGAAGGAAAGTCTGGCTCTGCATGCAACTCACCTATTTTTATTGACTATTTTGCCTTTTGCAAAGTGAGCCACTAGATGGAGCACTTTGCAGTGGAAGGGCTGCTTATTGCAATGGAAGGATTAAATGGTTCCCTCCTAAAGGAGAAAGACCTTACTTATGTCTGTGATACTGCAGACAGTAACCAAGGAGGACCATGCAGTGTAAGAGAATAAATATGCCAGTGGGTGGCAGCAGTAGAGGGTATTGTGGATTGTGGCAGAGGTGTGTTTATTTGAACATTTCTGGCCTGAAGGAACCAAGCATGTCACACTTCACTCGTGAGAAATGGGGTGAATATTCTCTTGTTTAAAATGTAAGTGGTGATATTAATGGAATGTCTTTTCCTTAGAGAAAGCAATGTAAAGAATTTGTTTTGTTCAGAATGGAAGAAACTGAGACATATTAAAGAAGTGTGTGAAAGAATTCAACAAACAAAGCAATCATTGGGAATAGTTGGGAATATTACCACCTGGTACCGTCTGGTATGGAGGCTCCAATGCACAGGAAAGCAAGAGGCTGCAAAGGGTTAGATCATAAGGCAGAAGCTATTCGGCCCATTAAGTCTGCTCCACCATTCTGTCGTGGAGTAGACTCGATGGGCCAAAGTACCTAATTCTGTTCCTATGTCTCATGGTCTTGTGGCCTCATCATGGCTAATTTATTATACTCCTAGACCCCAGACTCAGGCATCTCCATCACAGGCATCCCCACTGTCGAGGACATCTTCAAAAGATGGAGCCTCAGGAAAGTGGTGTCCATCATTAAGACCCATCATCACCCAGGACAACCCCTGTCATTATTATCATTATGGAGGAGGTACTGAAGATGCACATTTAATGCTTCAGGAACAGCTTTTTCCCTTTTGCCATTCGATATCTGAATGGTCCGTGAACCCTATCTTCCTATACCTCTTCTGCACAATTGGCTTTATTTTTACTGTATCCTATCATTTTTTTATGCCTTGCTCTCTACTGCCACAATGCTGAGTATTTCATAACATACGTCAGTGATAATAAGCCCGATTCTGATCTGTGTATCTCACACTGGACAAGCTTCAAACATTTCAGACTCAGCTCATTCTGATTATTTATGGAAGGAAATTGCTCGTCTGTGTTGGGCCTTGTTACTAAGCAGCAGGTTCTACATTGTGCCTCTATTACTTGTTATGGAAACATTCCCAGAATTTTTGTATGTATTTTCCACTTTTTCCACTGATCGGTTGTTTCAGGCATTCTTCGAAAGGATGTATCTGGAAAGGCAGTTAATGCAGCAGAGGAGATTATTATCAAAACCTCTGGTTAAACAGGGGATAATGGATGAATCAGACTGAGACCACAGGGCACTGGATAAGGCCATTCAGCCCATCAGACCCATGCTATCTCTGTGCAGAGCAATCCATTAGTCCCCATCCTCTCTTTTCTTATTTCCTTCTAGTCCTGAAGCTGTTTACGTCCATCCTCTTTGAGAATTTTTCCACTAGTCTCCACTGAGGAATAGTCTGCTGTGGTCAACTAACATACACATTTTTTTTTTGTAGATGGAGAAAGGAGCTACAGTACAGAAACAGCAAATAAACAGCACCCATTGTCAGGATAGAACCTGGGTCGCTGGACCTGTGAAGTGGCAGCAGTGGCAGCTTGAGAATTGTTGTTGATTCCTTTCTCATCACAAATGCTGCTTGATCCACAGTGTTTCTACAATGGGTTGATTGCTGCTCCAGTTGCTGTTCATCCCTAATCCATGTTATGAGAGTTTTGGATAGGGTAAACTGAGTTTGGGTGAGAGGCAGAGGTCATGGGTCAAGGGTAAAAGGTGAAATGGTTAAGGGGATTGGAAGAGGGAAATTCTCCACTCAGAGGGCGGTGGAATGAGCTACCAGTGGAAGTGCTGGATGTGGGCTCAATTTTAGCTTTTAACAGAAATTTGGGCAGGTACATGAATGGGAAGGGGATGGAGAGCTATGGTCTGTGTGCAAGTCAATGGGGCTTGACAGAATAATAGTTCAGCATGAACTAGGTAGGATAAAGGCCTTGTTTCTCTGATGTGATACTCTATGACACTATGTATTCCAAATCAGAGAACTGGTCCACCAACTTAATACATAGTTCATTCTTGACCAGAAATGATTGTGGTCATTGAGTCCTGCCAAAGGGTTTAAGCCCAAAACATCAACTGTACGTTCTTCCATAGATGCTGCCTGACCTGCTGAGTTCCTCCAATGTTTTGTGTGTGCTGCTCGGATTATCAGCATCTGCAGATTTTCTCTTGTTTGTGGTTGTTATAATACTTGCAGCTTAGAACTCACCCCTAAACCCCTCCTGCTGGCCTCCCATAGCCCCAACATTTGGCACCAGCCCTCTTCCCTACAATTAAAGGGTATCTTTCATTTCCCAATACATTTGAAGGTTGAAGGTGTGGAGGGGTGCCCAGTTCCAGGCAGACAGTAGTGGTCATGTGTAGTTGGAGAAAGCATTTGATTGAACAGTCAGTGAGTCCATCTGAGCCTCATCATCTCCACAGTCAAAAGAAAGCTTCGGTAAGGAAGCCCCAAGGGTTGTTGTTTGAAATTTGCATTTGCGTAAATGCACACTTCCTCATTTTGCACAATATTTTCCTTCATTGCAGAGGATGCACATATAGCACTGAGCCTCATCAGCCAAAATGTCTCGCCCAACAAATTGCAGGACCTTCTGGGATTATCCATCCCCTGACATCATCTTCCTTCGCTCTCTCTTGTTTGCTTTGATATTTTGCTCTGTCCTGCCTGCAGATGTAATCAGGGTGAGGCAAACTACTGCACGATGCCAGGATTCAATAAAGACCTTTTTTGTTTAAATAGTTATATTTCTCTTTTTTAAACTTTTTTTTTTGACTAGGGTCTCTGTGGGGAAGTTATGAGCTGTAGGCCAGGCTGCCGTTAGTTAATAGGAGCGTGCTTTCTGACTGAAAAACACGAAAGGAGAAGAGAGTTGGATGAAGCCTCCTGCTCTGCCTACTGAATCTGCCTTCAAATTCATAATGAATTCCGGCACTCACCACACCCAACCCCTGCTAAGAGAAGAGAGAGAGCGTACCTACACTTATTGGATCTTGTCCCTCAATTATTGAATGGCATTTGCACTGAACAGACACAGTAAGTCTCGGAGTACATATAAAAACAGCCTAGTGAGATTTTACACATAACTTTGTCTTCTGAGAAAGAAGTTAAGAAGCAGTGTCCAACTGAGAATTAGACGTGTGTGTGTGTGTGTGCATATGTGTTTGAAGCCTCCAAATGAAAATATTGCAGAATTGTGTGTAAATAAATAAGACTGGTTGATGAGCAGTGGTGACCAGGCACTATTGACGTATTGATTTTCAAAATTGCTATTGAGACGGAATGATCCCTGCAGGACTGACGTCACGTCAACCTGGATGAAGGGATCAGTTATATTATTTAATCTTGAGGGCATAAATAATGCTTTAATACTGAGCATCTCATCTTTATGTGGTCAGCTTTTCAATTTATCAGTTTGCAAGAAATGTCAATTAATAACTTGGGAAGTTGGAAGATAATATCTCCATACCTCAACTCTATTTGTCCCCTTAGTCCTGTCTCTCCCTACCTACATCCATGACACTTCACATACTCTCAATCACTTCAATCACTTTAGGTTCCCTGGTCCTGATCATCTTATTTTCACTATAGATGTGCAGTCCCTATACACTACTATCCCCCATCAGAAAGGCCTTAAAGCTCTCAGTTTCTTTCTCAACAGACCTACCCAGTTCCCCTCCACCACCACCCTCCTCCATCTGGAAGAACTTGTTCTCACCCTCAAAAATTTCTTTTTCAGCTTCTCCCACTTTCTCCAAACCCAAGGTGTAGACACGGAAACCGACATAGGCCCCATTTATGCCTTTCTTTTCGTCAGCTACTTGGATCAGTCCATGTTCCAAGCCTCCACCAGTAACGCTACTTAATTCTTTTGATGCCACATTGACAGCTGCGTTAGTGCTGCTTTTGGCACCCATGGTGAACTCATTAATTTCATCAGCTTTGCCTCCAACTTCCACCCTGCCCTTAAATTTGTTTTCATCTGATCCTTCTCTGACACCTCTCTCCCCCTTCTCAATCTCTCTGTCTCCATCTCTGGAGATAGACTATCTACTGATATCTTTTATAAACCTTTTGTCTCTCACATCTATCTTGACTGTACCTCTTCCCACATTGTCACGTAAGAATTCTATTCCCTTTTCTCATTTCCACTGCCTCTGCCGCATCTGTTCTCAGGATGAGGCTTTCCATTCCAGAACATCAGAGATGTCCTTCTTCAAAAAACAGCCTTTCCCTTTCCCTATCAAGCTGTGCTTTGCTTCGTTTCCCACACATCTGCCCTCATCCTATTCTCCACCACCATTACAACAATAGGGTTCTGCACAAGCCTCCAAATCCAGCACTTCATTCTCTGAAACATCCACCATCTACAAAGGGGATCCTACTACTAAGTATTTCATTCCTTCCTTACCCCTCGCCCACTCTCAGCTTTCTGTAGAGATTGCTCTCCACATGACTCACTTGTCCACTCGTTCCACTCCACTGATCTTCCTCCTGGCACCTACTCCTGCAAGTGGAGCAACTACTACACCTGCCCCAACACCTCCTCTCTCACCAACATTCAGAGCCCCAAACAGGTCTTCCAGGTTTGGCGACACTTCACGTGCGAGACTGTCAGGATTATTTACTTTATCCAGTGCTCTTGGTGCAGCCTCTTCTACATTGGTAAGACTCAATGTTGTTGAGTACCTTCGCTTCATCTGCCACAAGTGGAGAGATTGCCTGGTGACCACCAATTTTAGTTCGACTTCCCATTCTCATTCCAATATGTCGGTCCATGATTACCTCTACTGCCTCGATGAGGCTACTCTCAGATTGGAGGAGCAACATCTCATATTTTGTCTGGGTAGCCTTCAAACTGACGGCATGAACATCAGTTCCTCTATTTTCAGGTAATTTCTCCCCACTCCCCGCTCTCTCTTTTTTCATTCTCCATTCTGATTTCCCTCTCAATCATCCTCTTCTCCTCACCTGTCCATCACCTATCTTCCACCTGTCACCTTCCAACCTTTTTACTTCATTCCCCCCTCCCCTACCCTCCTCCCTCATCTGAGTTCACCTATCACCTCCCAGCTTGAGTTCCTTCCACATCCCTCCCTCCAGTTCTGATGACGCCCTTCAACCCGAAATGTTGACTGATTATTTCCCTCCTTAGACTTGCTGGGTTGTCTGCAATGCTCAAGATTTCCAGCATCTGCAGAATCTCTTGCAGATATAAATATGGGTTTTTGTCATTTTTCACATGTTCAGGGAGCAAGTCAGATCTCTCATTAAACATAAACTGTTGGCAGCCTGAATCAATCCAGTCAGTAAGGAATGTCTGTAATAGGATGAGTTGAAATGGCTTAATAAGGACATTTAGCTGCAAGACAAGTCTAATGAGTTGGTAATAGTAGGATGTGCCTGCCAGGGTGGGCTAATGCATGCTTGTAGGGAAAAAAGGAACAGAGAATGGAAAGGCTAGAGAAGCTAACTAGTCAGGCAGCAACAGTGACAAAAATCAGTCAAAGTTTCAGAATAACGTATACAAAATGCTGAAGGAACTCAGCAGGTCAGGCAGCATCTATAGAAAGGAATAAACAATAGCCGTTTCGGGCCAAAACCCTTCATCAAGACAGTAAATGTTTCCATCTAAGGACAGTGTCTCAGCTTCCAAATCTGAAACATCTACTGTTTCTCTTTCCACAGATGCTGCTTAACTTGTGATTTTTCCAGTTTTTTGTTTGAGATTTCCAGCATCTCTGTTTTTTTCATTTTCATATTTTCTGTTGTTTTCCCCTGAAATGTGTTTCTCAACTGCGGTCCTTAGAACTTAGTTCAATTATTCTGCTTTTATTTCTATACTTACTTATTTGTTCCTGTGTGATCGTCACAAGTTCCTTACCAGAATAAGGAGCTAATGCTCCTTCATCTGCAAAATGGTTGTAATGGTTTGCTGAAATGAGGGTGTTGAGGTGTCCATGTGATTGCTTTGCTGTTACATTGAGCATGGTGCTTATATATATTCAGTTTACAGAACAACAGGAGCTCCAGATGTTTGTAAAATACTTCCAACCTGATATTCAGTTCTTCATGTAAGTGGGATGAGGTGTTTTATTTTTGTTATAGATTTCCCTGAATCACTGTTAATACTGTTTTTAATTACAGTCAATAATACTATAGTACAGAAACAACACACATAAAATGGTGGAGGAACTCAGCAGGTCAGGCAGCATCAATGGAAAAGAGTAAACAGTCGATGTTTCAGGCCGAGACCCTTCCTCAGGACAGATGCTGGAAACCTCAAAATATAACAGAAAAATATCTTTAAAAGGTTGCAAGTTCAGCAGCATCTGTGGAAAGAGAAACAGGAAACATTTCAGGTTTTAAGTGCTTTAGATGAGGCACTGTCCTTTGGTTGAAACGTTATCTGTCTTTTGGAAGTGCCTCAGCCTGAAATGTCGACTGTTTATTCACTTCCGTAGATGTCGCCTAACCTGCTGAGTTCCTTCAGCATTTTCTGTGTGTTGCTTTCAGTTTCCAGCATTCGCAGACATTCTTAAGTTTACTGTAGTACAACATTCAGAAAGAAAAGAGTAAAGCGCAGGATATCAGACACCTTCATGAATTTCGAGATATTCCAAACGTAGAAGGTATCTGAATTTTATGAGATATTACTCTACCTTTTGTTAAGAAGTAGTTCTTAAATCTGTGTTAGTTGTTGAGATTTGAAGAGCTGTTAACATGGGGTTACTCAAAAATAAACTTCGTTAAAATGGCGAATGATCTGACTTAACGCATAAGGAAATTAATAGCACAAGGGAGGTAAATGAAAGGGGAGTTATGCTAACTATCAAGCTCATTTTTGAAGTTAGGGCAATAAAGCTTTAATAGTAAACATCTGTTTAAGGAAATCAAAGTGTTGAATGTATTGGTATTTAATTCCCAGGCTCCCATCATAGTCAAGAGAACATGAATTCCAAAACTAGTCACATAATTCCTGATTGCTTCCTACTCTCTAGGAATCATGTGCATTTGACTTGATGAATAATGTTTCTATTGTGGATCTTTTGGACAGACTTCAGGGGAATATTATGAATTTCAAGTGGTGGCAAAATCAGAGAATTGATTGATGAAATGTAAATACCATCAAGCTGCAAATTTATCCCACACTGGCAGCTCATTACCTCTATTCCAGGCTTGAAGACATTTGTTTATATAAGATAAATGGCTGCAGCCTATTCTTAAGGAAACAGTGTTGCTGGCCTCTGACAGTTGAACTGTAAGCTGAAAGTCTTTTCCCCCCTCCATTTTTGTAATTGCCTTTATAGATGTAAATAGTTGTACGCCAATTATTAAACACACAAAATATGCTTTCAATTTAAAACGGTGATATATGGCCACACACAGTAAAACAGAGCAAAACAAATGCACACCAGACACACACACACACACACACACACACACACAGTCTGCATTTGTGGGAGACTGAAGAACATCTTTAGAAATATTGAATGTTGTTTTATTTTTTTCTGTAAAAGATCTTGGGAATTCGGTTAAAATTAAAATAAAGAAATGAGAGAAAAAGGATAACCCAGTTTTCCCCTAACTTCTTGTCCCCCATTGCAGAGGAGTAGCCTGTGAAAATGCCAGAGCTGCTTTGCGTGATGCATATCAAGAAGCTTTTGTTAGTCAGTGCTTATTTTAACTCATTTGCTTCTCCCCTCTGTTGTGTATCTTTTTTATTTTAACAGGTGAATCTTTGAGCTTTGCTGATGACCTTCTTTCAGGCCTGGGGTCCTCCTGCGTGGTGGTAGGGAAAAACCATGAACTTGCCTCAGAATTGACCACATACTCCTTAATTTTCAAGTGCCTGGAACCGGACAGCTTTTACAAGTAAGCAACTATTAATTACACATATGCTTGTGCAGGTACACAGGTAGAGACACTGGGATTGCCAACTCTGATTGGGTGTATTTATGAAGGTCTCACTACACTCACTTCTCTTGCCATTGACCCACCTGTGCCTGGAATCACCAATCAGGAGGCAAGCAAACCTTTTTCAAAGTAATTGGATTAATCTTGATAGTTAACTTTCTTTCCTGAATCTCCAATAGGTAGTGCAATTTTTTTTGGGGTTGCATGAAGATTACTTCAAATCTTAGACATTCCTGGATTTCCCTGGAGTGAAGCAAAGATACTTTACATTTATAAATGGGATCTTTTAAACAATATTTAGTGGTGATTTAAAACAAAATTTGTGGATGACTAAAACTATAGAAGGAAACAAATGTTGACAAACTAATAAAGATTGTGATTTGCAACAGCTAGTTTGTACAAACAACTCACTTACTACAGCATTTCTTCTTTAATGACAATTTTTCTTTATCAGGAAGGATGTTTTATGGTTGGTTTGTTTTTCTTAATACAGGGGTCTGTCAAGACTTGGCAGACAGTGTTTAACACCTCTACGAGGTGCTTTTTATTTTGCTCTCTGCCCGACAGTAGCAGAAGTCACAGCTGAACAAATTTCAGTGATATACCCTTGTGTTTATTCATTTTGCTGCTGGGTGATTGAATTCTACAGCGGTGTTTGACATGAGAAGGTTTGTGTTTGATGAGTCCCATGTTTGCCTGCCAGCTTTCCTCATGTTTACAAACGAGTAAATTCTCAGCCTCTCTTTGCCATGGCCAGATATAAAAACAAATCACCAACAATGGGGTTATTTTTCCTGTTCGTTCTTCGAAGTTCTCACTGGGACATTTTTGATCTTATTCCTTCATTGCCTCATCAAAGTTGCTCACCGAACTGCTCAGCAAGGTTTTGAAGTATTAGCCCAAGAAGTTTATGATTGATTCTTGTGTGTGAAGGAAAATGTGTGCATTCCAAATCCTCTGTAAAAAGTTTGGAAAGTTTTCAATCCGTTTCTGAATTAATCATGGAGAACTGGAAATGCAAGTATTTAAATTCCATAGCAGGACCATCCTTATACACAGGGTATTTACCTGAATGACCTACTGTGCTCTTCCAAAGCTTTTAATATTGCTGAACCGAGTTTTGCTATAATGCCAAATTCATATCATTGCTATCTAAGGACAGTGTAACTACTTCAGTATTTTCCACCACATTGAAGCATAACTGTGAAAGTGCAGGGACAAATTTATTCAATGGAGGATTTTTACTTGTATTGCAAACCATTTTTCTCGTACTGAAACAGTGACAAGTAATTTGTAATATTTGACATAATAATATAATTGTATTACTTGTTACTATGTTAAGCCTGCTTCTGGATGTCTAAAATCTTCTCTAGTCCTTTGGCAAGGATCCGCTTTACATCAGTTTCACTGGTCCCCTCTGTAATCTTGGAATCTTGGAAGTGATACTTGAGGCTGATAGATTTCAAAGCCTATAGTTCTGATGTGAAAGTCTGGAGCTTGTTAATAATACAGTATATTGCAGCTCAGGAGACACGCAGGATAACCGAAGCTTTAGATTCTGTGGTTAAACACAACCAAGCTCATTTTTCACTTCCACCTTCAGAAGAAACCCAGCGAGACCGGGAAATATCGTTGGCATTGCACTTCAGGAACGACATGCACATAAATATTTTTCCTGTTAATATAACAAAAACTTCATACACTCCCAGTGCTGAACTGGCCACCCTAATTTACATTTGACCTATAGCCACTCACACCATTAGACGCTGAGGGGCAAGAAATGGTAGGAACAGTGGGGAGAGCTACAAAAGCCTTTCATTTCAAAACTTGCAGTTACAAGAACTTCTCTTTAACTTTTGGCAAAAAATTCCATTTTATTTACCAGTTCCCATTTAAAACTATAATCTAGGAATCAATAGACTACATTATCTGTGATGTATTAACAAGACAGTAATATATAGTTGTATCAAAATGCATTAAGGAAGCCAGGTGATAAATTTACTGGATCAGTACCTAGAGGTCCGGACACGGATTTGACTCCCACCAAAGCAGCTGGGGAATTTAAATTCAAAATAAGCTATTTAAGTAAGCCTGGAGATAAGAAAGTGTGTGTCTGTGTTCCTTTGTTGGGAATGTTTTAAGTTGATGTTTCTGGCATCAGCTTTTCGAACCAGTTTATGAATTAACTATTTATTGTAATAATAACACACTTGGTAAAAATCATATATTACATTTGTTGATGGGATTCTCTTCATATACTGATGAGGGCAATATGTCTTTGAAGGAAATCTCATTCAGGATAAGGTGACTCACCTAGAAGTGTCATGTTTATTCAGTTATAATTCAACCCAAAGTACTAGTAAAGACAAGACAATGTACAGCAGTGCAGTAGTAGTAGTGCAATCACTCAAATCGAGCATGAAGTTCTCCTAAAGGGTTGTCTATTGGTGGGTCCTCCGTGGTCTTTGAAGCTGATCTGGATCCACATATTCTGTTGCTATGTGGGCAAAAGTAAGACGTGATTGAGGTTAGTCGTTGGGTAAGCAGGCAATGTAAGGATAATGGAAATGGGTCAAGGTGAGGCCCAATGTGATGCATTCTTAAAGGTCAATGTGTTGGACTTTGAAAGATGAAGGAAATACTGTTCCAGAGGTAAATGCAATACAAGAAAGTGTCAACAGTGCATTTGACAAAAGAAAGAGTACATAAGAATGCAAGGAAGTATGTTTCTAAAGATAGAAAGATTGCCCTAGTTAAGTTTTGGATAAGGCAGATTTAAGACTTGATAATCATAATTTTCATGCAATCTAATGTCTACACTGGTAGTTATTAAAAATTTTTGCTCCAAACTTCAGGAACACATTTTTGATGGCAGGAAAGTTCACATCCCAAGTTCTAGGCTGGGGACAAGTGTACAGAGAGAGGAAATTTGAGAATTGGCAATCGTTGGACCGTTTGGGATCTGAGCCTAGTGTTAGGTTGTCATCAGTCATTGGATGACCAACAATGTTTGTTTGGGAAGTGGGGTATGATGGTGCTAGGTTCCCTGAGCACAAAGCTCTAAACTCAAAAGATCTTAAGCCCTGCAACACACATCAAAGTTGCTGGTGAACGCAGCAGGCCAGGCAGCATCTGTAGGAAGAGGTGCAGTCGACGTTTCAGGCCGAGACCCTTCGTCAGGACTAACTGAAGGAAGAGTGAGTAAGGGATTTGAAAGTTGGAGGGGGAGGGGGAGATCCAAAATGATAGGAGAAGACAGGAGGGGGAGGGATAGAGCCAAGAGCTGGACAGGTGATAGGCAAAAGGGGATACGAGAGGATCATGGGACAGGAGGTCTGGGAAGAAAGACAAGGGGGGGGGGGACCCAGAGGATGGGCAAGAGGTATATTCAGAGGGACAGAGGGAGAAAAAGGAGAGTGAGAGAAAGAATGTGTGCATAAAAATGAGTAACAGATGGGATACGAGGGGGAGGTGGGGCCTTAGCGGAAGTTAGAGAAGTCGATGTTCATACCATCAGGTTGGAGGCTACCCAGACGGAATATAAGGTGTTGTTCCTCCAACCTGAGTGTGGCTTCATCTTTACAGTAGAGGAGGCCATGGATGGACATGTCAGAATGGGAATGGGATGTGGAATTAAAATGTGTGGCCAGTGGGAGATCCTGCTTTCTCTGGCAGACAGAGCGTAGATGTTCAGCAAAGCGGTCTCCCAGTCTGCGTCGGGTCTCGCCAATATATAAAAGGCCACATCGGGAGCACCGGACGCAGTATATCACCCCAGTCGACTCACAGGTGAAGTGTTGCCTCACCTGGAAGGACTGTTTGGGGCCCTGAATGGTGGTAAGGGAGGAAGTGTAAGGGCATGTGTAGCACTTGTTCCGCTTACACGGATAAGTGCCAGGAGGGAGATCAGTGGGGAGGGATGGGGGGGAACGAATGGACAAGGGAGTTGTGTAGGGAGCGATCCCTGCGGAATGCAGAGAGAGGCGGGGAGGGAAAGATGTGCTTAGTGGTGGGATCCCGTTGGAGGTGGCGGAAGTTACGGAGAATAATATGTTGGACCCGGAGGCTGGTGGGGTGGTAGGTGAGGACCAGGGGAACCCTATTCCTAGTGGGGTGGCGAGAGGATGGAGTGAGAGCAGATGTACGTGAAATGGGGGAGATGCGTTTAAGAGCAGAGTTGATAGTGGAGGAAGGGAAGCCCCTTTCTTTAAAAAAGGAAGACATCTCCCTCGTCCTAGAATGAAAAGCCTCATCCTGAGAGCAGAAGCGGCGGAGACGGAGGAATTGCGAGAAGGGGATGGCGTTTTTGCAAGAGACAGGGTGAGAAGAGGAATAGTCCAGATAGCTGTGAGAGTCAGTAGGCTTATAGTAGACATCAGTGGATAAGCTGTCTCCAGAGACAGAGACAGAAAGATCTAGAAAGGGGAGGGAGGTGTCGGAAATGGACCAGGTAAACTTGAAGGCAGGGTGAAAGTTGGAGGCAAAGTTAATAAAGTCAACGAGTTCTGCATGCGTGCAGGAAGCAGCGCCAATGCAGTCATCGATGTAGGGAAGGAAATGTGGGGGACAGATACCAGAATAGGCACGGAACATAGATTGTTCCACAAACCCAACAAAAAGGCAGGCATAGCTAGGACCCATACGGGTGCCCATAGCTACACCTTTAGTTTGGAGGAAGTGGGAGGAGCCAAAGGAGAAATTATTAAGAGTAAGGACTAATTCTGCTAGGCGGAGCAGAGTGGTGGTAGAGGGGAACTGATTAGGTCTGGAATCCAAAAAGAAGCGTAGAGCTTTAAGACCTTCCTGATGGGGGATGGAAGTTTATAAGGACTGGACATCCATGGTGATAATAAAGCGGTGGGGGCCAGGGAACTTAAAATCATCGAAAAGTTTAAGAGCGTGAGAAGTGTCACGAACATAGGTCGGAAGGGATTGAACAAGGGGTGATAAAACAGTGTCGAGGTATGCAGAGATGAGTTCAGTGGGGCAGGAGCAAGCTGAGACAATAGGTCGGCCAGGACAGGCAGGTTTGTGGATCTTGGGTAGGAGGTAGAAACGGAAGTGCGGGGTGTGGGAACTATAAGGTTGGTAGCAGTGGATGGGAGATCCCCTGAGCGGATAAAGTCACTACAAGGAGATTATCCACTTCCGCCTCAAGGTTAGCTTGCTTCGCTGTCTAGTCTCTGTGGTGAGGTCTAGCTGCGAATACCCACTCCTTGCATGCTGCCCCCCATCGTGCCACCACCGAGATGGAGATACTCCCAGCAAACGAAGGTACATATAAACAGTTTATTTTATTTTTAATGATACCCGTTTTTAATTTTTAGGTAGTTTTTAAATATGCCTTTAATACTAACAGAGGATTTCTATTTTATAAATGATTTCCTAATTGCAGAAAATTTACAAACTGGAAAGGGTTTCTGAGCACAAGTGCAATTCTTGTGAACTAAAAGAACCTACCAACAGGTTACAGTTAAGCAAGTCATCCATCACAGAAACCAAAGGCTGAGGAATGAATCCTTCTTCTTCTTTCTGTCATTCTTCTTGTCATTGCTAACAATCAGTCCCCAATGCATCCTAATAATACTGTTCTGCTACTAGGTGACATTATCTGCATGTGACGTTTTACGGATACCTTTGCTGGGACAAAGAAATTTATGCAAATGGTCTAAAAGCTTCTGAGGCCTACAGTGCAAATTTGCTGTAGTGTTCTGGCTTTTGTAGGCCAGCTAACCCCATTGTCTTCCGTTTGCCTAATGCAGACAAGAAATCTAGTGGTCACTTCACTTTGCTAACCACATCTCTTAGCAGCCAGCCCAGATGTCCTTTTAGTTTCAAACAGATTACTGCTTGTAATTTACATTAAGAACCAAAGACGGGCTCTTGTTTACAAATAGAAGCTCAGCACCAAATACTTGTTAGGAGTTTAACTTTGTCACAAACAACTCTGACCCTTGAGAAAGGTCATACTGCTGCAGTAGAAAGCTGAGGTTAGTAATAAGCCTTTCGGGCCCTAAAAAGTAAATATCCATCAAAAGGTGCACTTGCCCTTCCAGGCAGTGATGAGGATCAGGGCCTGGAGACATTTGCTGAATAAATAAGTGCCGATGCTTGGGTGTAGATGTTGGCGAGCAGTAGGAGCTGAGGAATGTAACGATCAAGGCCTCAGGTGCCTTGGGCAATTGTTGAGCGGGGATCTGGAGACCACAGGATGGAAGGGTTCAAGGATCTCCCTGTTGAGTCAGGGAGATCAATGGCCCATAGTGATTACATCTGTACCCTGGTAGAGAAGTAAGGGACACCTATGGTTTTGTAAAAAGTATCAGATTAAGTATAGGGACTTTTCTCAATGTCTCAGGCCAACAAAGATCTGCAAATAGCTTGCTGTCCCAGGAATACCAAACAATGATTATTCCCTAGTTTTCCCTGCAATGGTCCAAAGGAAGTGTTACATAGTGAATGATATAATTCAAAGCATGCTTGAAACGGATATCATGTCAGCTGCCTGCTATGTGCACTCATGCTGGTTGGTGCCCAGTTCAGTCTCTGGAGTGACATGAAATGACTGGGTTATTGTGTTTCACCCTAAAGTGGATCAAACTCAGTGAAACAGCACAGAACAAAGCAGCACTGCACAACTACTTTTCAAGGCCTCTGTTCCTCAACCATTTCTTTTCCTTTGCCTTTGTTTTTCTTTCAGAAGGAAATTTCAGTTCTGTAGGGCTTTCAATTCTGAGCCCCTTCAATGTGAACACGTAAACCACAGAAAAGTAGTCACTAGATACATGATGCATTTTTTTCTTTGAAGCAGGTGTACCTGTTCCAAGTTTTAATTCATCCACAAAACACTAATAACGACAAAGCAAAATATCAAGCTGCTGGAAGAACCTAACTGTGCAGATAAAGGTGTTGTTGACCATCCACTTCTCTCCACTAACGCTGCCTGATTCAGTTCGTCCAGCAGTTTGCTTTTCACACCAGGTTCTAACTTCTGAAATCTCCTTTCTCTCCAGAGACAAAGTGTAAACGTAATGGAACTGGGTCAAGGTGATACACTCTCAAGAATAAATGCAATGCATTTGTAAAGATCAGTGCGATATTCATAAAAAGGCAATTTGAATGGTTAAAGAAATCCATGCACATATATGTATTGAAATATAAATAGAAGTGATATTATTCAACATAATCTGTATAATATCCTACTTGTGCATTTCAGGACGTGTGATATATGGCCCACTTTACTGGGAATTCATATATATAGGGAATTCTAGCTTCTGGAAGGAACACTAATCAAATTGAAGGTTCATATTACTTTCTAAGTGTGAAGCGATGAGTTTAAGCAATTTATCATCTGAACCTTGAGATCTAATTACTGCTTTTAATTCTCTCAGCTATTATTCATGTTCGTATTTTCACTTCTGATCAAGTATAAAATTAAAATGCTGTACTCTTCTGGGATTTCCAAATTAACTTCTGTGTGCTTCCACATGCACATATGTACTGAGAACCAACAATAAAAGAAACATGGGGTTGAAAGTGAGCTGTGTAATATCAGCAATGGATGAATTTACATGTTTTTATTAACCTCTGTTGCTATTTTTGCAATGGGATAATAGCATAAATAATTTGATGTAATTGTCACTGTGCATATTCACACATATTCAAATAAATAATGTAATAGTCATAGAGTCATATAAAAGTATATCACCAAAACAGTCCCTTCAGCCCATCTGATCTGTGCTGAACCATTTCAACTGCCTATTTCCAACAACCTGTACCAGTACCATAGCCCTCCATACCCCTACAATTCATGTACCTATCCAAGCTTCTCTTAAACATTGAAATCAAACTCCCATGGACCACTTGCACTGGCTGCTCATTCCACACTGTCATGACCCTCTGAATGAAGAAGTTTTCCCTCATGTTCCCTTTGAACTTTTCACCTTTCACCCTTAACCCATGACCTCTGCAGTTCCACCCAACCTCAGTAGAAATAACCTACTTGCATCTATCCTATCTATATCCCTCATAATTTTGTATACCTCTATCAAATCTCCTCTTAATCTTTTACATTCCAAGGAATAAAGTTCTTAACCTATTCAATCTTTCCTTCTAACTCAAGTCCTCCAGACCCAGCAATGTTCTTGTAAATTTTCTCTGCGATACTGGGGGAAGCAGGGATCAAAAATACATTTTATATATTTTCTTATTTTGGGAACTTATGCCTTTTGCTGCTGTTGGCTGCTGCTATATAATGTATACAAAGGATCTGTACATCAATTATTGCTTTAAGACTATAAGAGTAAAACTAATGACCTGAGACATATTAAGAATTGTACATGGTTGGTAAAAAAAATCTAATGGAATATCAAGAATGAGATTTTCCACAGTGCAAATCAACAAGACTTGATGAAATTAAGTCTTCAACAAAAAAAATATTTATATTGACCATTATTTCTCTGACATAAAAAGTATTCAGGTGTCTTCATTTTCCCAAATATCTTGAGAATGGAAAATGTTAATTGAGAGTTACTTTGGGTGTTAGAGTCTCTCACTTAACATAGATTCTTAATCCTTTTCTGGAGGGAATAGACATCTGATAAATTTGATTTAGCCAGGAATTTAGTGCAGTGAGTTCTGGTCTGAATGCCAGAATTTCCTCCAATAAATTTCCCACGATAAAATCAATGCAGAAGTAATGGATTGTTCTCCTCTAATGTCTTTGACACAAGCATATATAGAAAACCCACATATTCCACAGGGAGGACCTACAGACTCCTTACAGATGATATGATAATTGAACTTTGACCTCTGTTGCCCCGAGCAGTAATAGCACCGCGCTAACCACTATGCTACATGGGATGGGTGCTCCGGTTTCCTCCCACAGCTGAAGGACATGTTGGTTAGTAGGTTAATTGGTAATTGTAAATTGTCCCATGATTAGGCTAAGGTTAAATCGGGGCATGGCCCAAAGGGCTGGAAGGGCCTATTCTGTGTTGTATCTCCACAAATAAATAAATATGTAAATACTCCCACTTGCAGTATCATCACATGGTGCTGAGACACTTTTCCCGTTGCACTCCAGCACATCATCTGTGACAAGTAACACCATATTTTAATGAACATCCAAAATTTAAATCAATATTCAACAAAAGCACAAGGCTAAAGTCTTAAGTGATTAAACATTGCATCAGAAATCCTTGCTGGCAGTTTTGGATCCCTGACACACTCTTTTTTCTGAACTTAGTTTTAGCCATTCATATTTTTACCTGGCAGTATTACATCTAACGGTTCCCAAAAAAGCTGTAGAAAATGACTGGACTGCAAAACTGGTAGCAGAAACATCTCTGATATTGGCCGTTATTATATTGTGACCAAATAAACCATATTCATCTCAATAAATACAGAGTCATTATTTCATTTCTACTTTGGAATATATCCCTCCTGACAATAGTTAATTTTGGTTCAGATTAGAGATCACATGCAGTATTTACCAGGCCCATCAAAAGGTTAACAAAACTCTAGTGACCTCTACTACAATGCACTTTGTTATACACATGCACTCTTAATGCACATTTGACCCTTGAAATGACTTCCAGAGCCAGCCGGACAAACAGACAGAGCACTTATTAAAGGTCATTAAAATGTACAATGTAATGGACCAAATTCTGGTCGCCCCATTATAGGAAGGATGTGGAGGCTTATGAGAAGGTGCAGAAAAGGTTTCCTAGGATTCTGCCCGGAACTGAAGGCATGTGTTATGGGGTACAAGGTTGGGCAGTCTTGGGTTATTTTTCTCTGGAGCAGGAGACCTGCCAGATGATTGTAAGCCAGTACCTTTTCCCATGCTAGAAGACCATGCATGAGAGAGAGTAAGTTCAAGAGACATGTGCAGGGTAAGTTTTTACACTGTGTGGTGGATGCCAAGAATGCGCTATCAGGGATTGTGGTGGTGGAGGCAAACATGACAGAAACATTGAAGATTGCATCCAACATTAAAGACCCCCATCATCCAGGACATGCCCTCTTCTCATTGCTACCAACAGGAAGGAGATACAGGAGCCTGAAGACACACACTCAATGATTCAGATACATCTTCTTCTCCTCTGCCATCCGATTTCTGAATGGACATTGAACCTATGAACACTACCTCACTAATCTTTACACTACTTATTTAATTTTAATGTAACTATTTGTTAGATTTAACTATTTTATATAAATACTGTATTATGTATAAAACTGAATTGCTGTAGATATATACAGTATATCTACTGTAATTCACAGTTTTTTATTATCAGGTATTGCATTGTACTGCTGCAGAAAAACAGCACACTTCATGACATATGCTGATGATATTAAATCTGATTCTGATTGTAATTCTTAGGCAAGCACATGAAAGCACAGAGAAAGGAGGGATATGAACAGAAGGAATTTGTTTAGTTCGGCATTTAATTGCTAGTTTAATTAGTTTGGCACAATATTGCGGGCAACAGGGCCTGCTAAGGTAACAAATTTCATGACACGTGCCAGTGATAATAAACCTGATTATGATTCTGATTCGATTCCTGTGCTGCACTCTTCTGTGTTCTAAATTCCACTGTTACTGGTGAATGATTGGTACTCATCAGATGTTAGAATTATCCTTGTCAAATTGACTTTCCCCATGCATTCCCCAAGATGGAAGTGGTGCATCTCTCTCTTTGGTTTATCTGAATCTGCCCTAAATTGCAAGTAAAAGTGTTACTTTTGGACCTCCTGCTTGATTTCTTTGTTATTTCCATGTTTAACAGTTACGCTGTGGACTTCCTCCACGAGCAGTTCGGAGTGCAATCTTGGAAGTGAATGTTTAGAGATTGATTCATTGCCAAATCAGGTATTAAAAGTGAAAACAAACAAGAACTTTGTACTCGTCAAGTCCAACAGCACAGAAACAATTCCTTTGGCATACCCATCTCTGCTGACCATTGAATACCAAGAAGAGAAGAAACTCTGAATTAAGTATTAGAGAGGAAAGAGACAGAAGCTAGAAATGTACGTAATTGTTTCAAATCTACAAAAGGAATGAAAACCTGAATGAAAGATTACAGTCATAGAACTTAATTGTCAGTGCCAGTGAGCTTGCTTGGAAGTAATTAAGACTAATTTCATCATTGAAGGAATACCTAGCTTTAAACTAATTTTAGCTTTCTATAATTAGTTCATATCTATTCAAGTGAATAGAGGAACTTTGCAGTATTCAATGCACCTATCAAGAACTGTCCTTCTCAGAGCAATGACTTAAAGTTTTCTGTATTGAAACTTGCCTCGAGTTTTGGACAACATTCAGGCTTGGGCGAATACGTGGCAAACGGCCATTTGTGTGGAGTTCAGCCATACTCTCCATGACAGCGTGATTTCCCTCCCACATCCTGGAGACATACAGGTCAGCTAGCTGGCTGCTATAACTTATCTCAGCAGAGGCTAATGACATAAAGAATGGAAGAGTTCTTGAAGGGCATCAGTGAGAAAGGGTAAGTTGCAAGGGAGCAAACAAATAGCAAGAGAAGGAATGGGACTAATTGGATTACTGTCCTGGGAGTTAGCATGGACCTGGTGGATGCATTGCGTGCTGTTGTAAGTTAAGAGCCAGGTGAACATTACTTTCTGCAAGAGAGGCTCTGTGAGAAGTTCAACAGCACTTCTGTGATAGAAATCCCGCCATAAGAATCCTTGTGGTCACATAATCAAGATAGCTGGAAGGGGCTGTGTATTCCACATTATAAGTTATATTTCTCATGGTATATGCTAACTTCCTGACTCCCACAAGGCCTTTCATCATCGATGACTAAGGAATGTGATAAAAAATGTCCTTGCCTGAACAAGAGGAAGAAGAAACGGACAGTATGCTAATGGATAGGATGCTTGGTGGCTTAGGTCGAGCATGGACTATTAAGGTTGAGTTCCCTGCTTCTTATCAAAAGTGCCACACAGTCATATGGCACAAACACTAGACAATCAACCATCATGTCTATGTCAACTATCACCCACTCATTTTCACTCACCCTTTGTACTAGCTTTTCAAACATTGCCTCTTCCATCTTAATGATTCATGTGCTTGCCCAGATGCTTCCTAAATGTTCTGTGCTTCATATTCTATTGAATTCTGTAAAGTCCAATAGATTTGGAAGAAATCATATCAAAAAACAATTTTCATTCAATGGATTGGTGGGAAAAGAGTGAAAAGCAGTTAAGTTGTTCACGAGCAGAGGAGACTGAGGTTAAGTCCTGAAGTCTTTAAAGGTGACTAGATTAGATATCGGTAACAAACAATGGGCTTCTTGGCTTCATAACTGGAGGCATTAAGTTTAAATCTAAGAAGGATGGACAAAATTATGATAAATCATTATTTGCCGTTCAGTTAAATATTCTGTCCAGTTCTGAGTGCCAAGGCCCTTCAATGGGACAGAATGAAGGGCCTCGGCCTGAAACGCCGACTGATTATTTCTCTCTGTAGATGCTGTCTGACCTGCTGATTTCCTCCAGCATTTTGTATGTTTTGTATTTCCTGCTGATGCAGTGGCTGCTTACAAATTAGACTGACAGGTTTAATAGGCATCTCACCTTCAAACAACTTAATTGCTAGAAAGGAAACGTGAAGGCACTTAGTTCCTTAAATTTCCCTTTAATTTATACTATGGATGAAGAGACCATTCACTCCCTTATTAATGAAGCCTATCATTATCTTTCATTCACCTTTGTTCTAAGAATAGCAATGCCAGTTTACTGAGGTGTCCACGTCTACGCTGCTAGATCTCAACCTCTTTAATTTTCTTGGTTGCTACATTCAAATAGCAAGAATACTAAAACAAAAAGTGCATTTCAAAAATAATTTTTGATAATTTAGAATTACCATTTTTATTTGATTTTTTACACGTGGGGGTCTGATTTTCTTGCTGATGTTTGTATGATTTTTTTTGTATGTGGGGAGGGTTGATGTTCTTGTTGATGTTTGCACGATTAGTTGTTTTTTTTTGCATGTTTTTTGATGTTTTTCTCTGAACGGGTTCTGTGGTTCTCTTTGCTTCATGGCTGTCTGTAGGGAAGATGAATCTCGGAGTTGTGTACTGGAGACATACTTTGATAATACACGTATGTTGAATCCTTTATTAGCAAAAATGCAATTCTTAGTCACTACCAGATAAGCTTAATAGTGCAATGTCTTTAAACTGAGACTGAAGATGGCTATAGCTCTTTGCTAACCAAGCAAGCATGGCTTTAAACCTATGCACTTAAAATACACTTACAAATTTACCAACAGACTGCCTTGTCTCCTGGATAATTGAAATTGACCAGACTACTTTCCTAGATGCCGAGAAATTAAGAGTATGTTTACCATGTATTAGAAAAGTAATCCACTGCAATTATAGAATTAGTTCAATGTTACTATGTTACCAGTTGCCTTTTGAATCATAACACAGGATAAAGAAGGGTTTGCTTTGCTCTGATTTATGTACTCATCAGGAACTCAGTTAGAATATGCAACATGCATACAAATGGTTTTGCTCAGGATAACGGATGCAATTACATGAGTAATTAATGATGACAATCTAATAGTCATTCTAATTATAGATTTTAAAAAGGCCTTTGACGCTTCAAAAATTATGGCCTAACCGTCCACAGACATGAGAGTTATGGGTGGTCTGAGGGTGAAACCAGAGGCTTCCAATTCCATGATGTATATTGAAACAATATGGGGTTGTGTGTATGGCAGTAAAATGACCATAAATAAAACTCTTTTTGACACTCACAAATGATATGCCATATGTTGTTGATTGAAGGAATTACTAGATCCATTGATGCTATCACAGGATGGGCAATAGAAAATTTGACCATCATCTGCATGACACAGAGGGGAAGCTGGTTCCTGGGACATAATGAGCTGTTGCCCATAACTCACTGCAGTTCACATTCAGAGCATTTGTCACACCAAGATATTATGCATCCAGACAGAATGCTTTCTATGGTGCATGAATAAAAATTGCTAAGGGTTGTCAGATTCATGCCAAATTTTTTTAGCCTCCTCACGAAATAGAAGCATTGGTAAGCTTGCTTGGTCGTGACATCAGCGTGGTTGGACAGGACAGGCTACAGGAGATGTTCACGCCTATGAACATAATCCTCTTGATCATGTAAACAAGAGCATTTTCTCTGCCCCCACTTTTGAATTCAGTGGCCAAATCTATTTTTTTTTGTTGACACTGAGGAAAAGGTTGTCATGAAAACACCATGTCACCAAGCTTTCTATCTCTTTCCTGCACTACAACTCATTGTTATTTGAGATGCAGCTCACTACAGTGGTGTCATCTGTAGCTCTTTAGATGGGGTTAGAGCAAAATCTGACCATGCAGTAATGAGTGTACAGTATAAAGAGTAGAGTAAGGAGCTGAGGATTGAACTTTGTGAGCATCAGTGGTTAGAATAATTGTGGCAGAGGTGTTGCTGACTATCCTTACTCCTGTCTGTTGGTTAGAAAGTCAAGGATCCAATAGCAGAGGGAGGCATTAACTCTCAGGGTCCAGAATTTGCTTCAAATAAAAATATTGAAGACAGAACTGTAATCAATAACCGATAGTCTGATGTAAGTATCTTTACTTTCCAGATGCTCCAGAGATGAGTGTAGGGCCAGGGAGATGGTGTCAACCATAGAGCTGTTTCAGCAGAAGGCAAATAGCAGTTTGCAAATGTTGTCTGGAAAGCTGAAGTTGATACTTGCCATGACAGGTCTCTGGAAGTAATTCAGGATGGTAGATGTAAGACATCAAGGCACATTATCTTGTTTGTCTTGGGTACTAGGATGATAGTGGTCTTCTTAAAGCAGGACAAAACACAGCCTGAGGCAGGAAGAGGAGATTTCTGGTCAATTCTTTCCAAATTTCTTTGAAGTTATTTGTGTATGTTGGAAAGTAAAAAGCAAGCAGAATGAAAAGAGAGCAAAGGATCGAAAAAAAAACAAAGGAAAGAATAAAAAGAGATTTAACTTTAAAATGTGAATATTTAATCTATTAGAAGTTCTAGGAACTTTCTCCAGACAATGTCCATCAACTCAGAGCTGTGCTCTGAAACTGAAGATTAAATAAATTATATAAGGGTATCTATTTCCCTTTTCACAATTCTACTGAAAATGTTTCAGTACTTTACGTACGTTACCTCAGAAATACTCCCACTTTAAGTGTTTCTATCTTAGATAAAATCTGCATATACTTTGCCCTTTGCCATGTCTCCAATGTCTATGCATGCATTTCCTGAATTGTTAAATATTATCCCTCATCAATCAATTTAAATAACTTTATCTCTAAACCACAACAGATTTTGTGATGGGATGGAGTCTGTTGAGGAGCATTTAAAATAAATGTAATTTTATATCGATAATGTTACTATGTACATACTCATAGATGTTATATTAACAGTAGCTGACATGGGAATTTAGTATTTTGCCAAACTGAGCATGGGCTGTCTCGCTGAGGAACAAAATCAAAGGAAATATCAGTCAGTGTTATTTTGATGAGTTTATTTATCCAGTATGACAACTGGAATCAATGATTCCAATTTATAAAAAATTAAATTGCTGCTTATTATCTTCTAATTTTGGTAGTTGTGTGTTTTTAGTCGTTGATCATACGTTTGTACTTTGTTTATAGAGTTTCTTGTGAAATTACAGTGCAGTCAGCAGAGTGTTTCTGATTTAACTTTCTCCATCTTGTGTTGGTACTGTTTCAATCATTGTCAAGGGTTTCCCTTCCATCTCAGCACTGGTGGTGTTTGTAAACAGGATAATTTGGAATAGTTTTCAAATAGTCACATATGAATGAAATCTAGAATCAGTCATTAGGATCATTGCAGGCATATTTTTTGTCTTTTATGTTATCACAGTCCCATTAATTCAAAACACATTTCTGCTTTACAATGGACTTCAATATGCTTTTTTTATGTCAATTCCAGCATTGAAATAATGGAGACTTTTATTTAAACCAAATTGGAATGGATTCATTGTTTTTCTCTCTTATTTTGTTAATGTAATTGTTCTGTGGACAATTGTATTTAGAACAATTGTGAAATATGATTAAAAATTCACTATAATGCTGTAAGGTGCAGGAGTGAAACAGCACGCAACATTCTGGGCTATGAGAATTTTGTCATTCGCTTCTTATTGATCTTTTTACCACGATAATAATAAATGTGATTGTTAACATTTGCTCTGACCATAGCAGAGTCATATTCCAGTGCTACATCTGAATTCACTAAAGCAATATTAGATTAATTCCCTATGTTAGAAATTCCTCACATTCTTGTCTCCCTTTTGTCTTTCTAGAATATTGCCAACAAATAATATGATGCTTGAAGCAGGCCAAACCACATGAACTAGCTGATTTTCAGATTGTTGTATTAAAAAGAGTTTATTTTTCAAATTGTTTTCAAAAGTTTATATTCTATCTGTAGAACAATGCATATCCCTTCCCTTTCTCACCATAACTCCTGGCATTGACAGATTTGCAGAGAAAGTTTTGCATTTGGTCTGCCTGTCACAGCAGTGACTTTGCTACTATTAAGCAATAGTTGTAGATTCAAAAGGTTAATGGCTAATACATTTACCCCTAACCGAGAAAGGAAGAATATAACTAACTGATGAAGCTGATAGTGTCAGTGCAAAGATCAAGGCTGAATTGCATTTTAGAAATAGCATACTAATTTTTGCCCAACTTCTGGTAATCCAAACTGTCAAACTTTCTGAACTGCATCATTGTTACCAATTAGTTTAACACTTTGGGTCCCTGTTTCTTCTTACTATAGTGATGACGAGTCTGATCCTATGCATTTGTTCTGGTTCAGATGGAATTAGATTGAAAATTCGCAACTTCTCTTTACTGTATTTTCTGAATGGATGGTTTTCATAGAACAATAGTCATACTCAGGCCAATTGCCTCTGGGTTCTAGTTATTGAGAGGAAACTGTTCAATATATACATCAGTGATTGTGTTGGAACATCATTGTCATTATATGCAAATCGTATGACATGTTGATCAGGGTCTCATGACTATGAATGTCATAGGCAATTTTTTCAACAGAGAAGAGGTTTGCTATTTCCTTCTTCTGGACGGTGTCTTTACAAGATGCGTGACCTCAGACATTATCAATAATCTGCAGAGTTTGTGTGTCTTGCATCAGTAGACTTGTGTGCACCAGCTCCTCAAATGGCCATCCACCATTTGCTCCCATGGCTTCACATGCCCCTGTTTGGGGGGTTGTGCAGGTGCCACACTTCGCCCAATGGTGACTTGCTGGCTAGCAGAGGGAAGGAACGCCTTGCCCCTCCTATGGTAGAGATGTATCTCCACTCCACCACCCAGTGTGGAGAACAGTGTAGCCAAAAGTTCTCTGCAGATTCCCTAAATGAATGCACAATAATAGTGTACAAAGGATTCATAAAATTTTGTAACTAAGGTATGCAGTTGGGCGTAAACCATTTACTCATGCATAGGGGAACCAATATTGCTGTCTCTCTGATAGGTAGGCAACATATTTTACATGGGTCCTTAATTCTCTCCGCAGATCAACGTGGCAGTTTGTGCTTTCTTTTGTTTTTTGACCTCAAGTGAGCCTAAGGACTCAATTCAGATAAACTGATGCAAGTATCTAAAATGCTGAGAGGTACAGATTAGATCACCTGCCATTTCTCAAGGCAGAAATGTCAAACACAATAGTGCAAACACGAGGAAATCTGCAGATGCTGGAATTTCAAGCAACACACATAAAAATTGCTGGTGAACGCAGCAGGCCAGGTAGTATCTCTAGGAAGAGGTACAGTCGACGTTTTGGGCCGAGACCCTTTGTCAGGACTAACTGAAAGAAAAGATAGTAAGAGATTTGAAAGTGGGAGGGGGAGGGGGGGATCTGAAATGATAGGAGAAGACAGTGGGGGGAGGGGATGAAGCTAAGAGCTGAAAAGTTGATTGGCAAAAGGGATACCAGACTGGAGAAGGGAGAGGATCATGGAACAGGAAGCCTGGGGAGAGAGAGAAGGGGGGAGGGGAGCCCTGAGGGTGGAGAGCCGGCAAGGAGTTATAGTGAGAGGGACAGAGGGAGAAAAAAGAGAGAGAAAAAAAGGGGAGGAAAAAAATATATTAAATAAATAAATAAGGGAAGGGGTGTGAAGGGGAGGAGGAGCATTAATGAAAGTTAGAGAAGTCAGTATTCATGTTATCAGGTTGGAGGCTACCCAGACGGAATATAAGGTGTTGTTCCTCCAACCTGAGTGTGGCTTCATCTTGACAGTAGAGGAGGCCATGGATAGACATATAAGAATAGGAATGGGACATGGAATTAAAATGTGTGGCCACTGAGAGATCCTGCTTTCTCGGGCAAACAGAACGTAGGTGTTCAGCAAAGCGGTCTCCCAGTCTGCGTCGGGTCTCGCCAATATATAGAAGGCCACACTGGGAGCACCGGACGCAGTATGTCACCCCAGCCGACTCACAGGTGAAGTGTTGCCTCACCTGGAAGGACTGTCTGGGGCGCTGAATGGTGGTGAGGGAGGAAGTGTAAGGGCATGTGTAGCACTTGTTCCGCTTACAAGGATAAGTACCGGGAGGGAGATCGGTGGGAAGGGATTGGGGAGACGAATGGACAAGGGAGTCACATAGGGAGCGATCCCTGCGGAAAGCAGAAAGGTGAGGAGGGAAAGATGTGCTTGGTGGTGGGATCCCGTTGGAGGTGGCGGAAGTTACTGAGAATTATATGTTGGACCCAGAGGCTGGTGGTGTGGTAGGTGAGGGCAAGGGGAGCCCTATTCCTAGTGGGATGGCGGGAGGTTGGGGTGAGAGAAGATGTGCATGAAATAGGAGAGATGCGTTTGAGAGCAGAGTTGATGGTGGAGGAAGGGAAGCCTCTTTCTTTAAAAAAGGAAGACATCCCCTTCGTCCTGGAATGAAAAGCCTCATCCTGAGAGCAGATGCGGTGGAGACGGAGGAATTGCGCCAAGGTGATGGCATTTTTGCAAGAGACAGGGTGGGAAGAGGACTAGTCCAGGTAGCTGTGAGAGTCCGTAGGCTTATAGTAGACATCAGTAGATAAGCTGTCTCCAGAGATAGAGACAG
This sequence comes from Mobula birostris, assembly GCF_030028105.1. Classification (NCBI taxonomy): domain Eukaryota; kingdom Metazoa; phylum Chordata; class Chondrichthyes; order Myliobatiformes; family Myliobatidae; genus Mobula; species Mobula birostris. The sequence continues at coordinate 30,363,424 of NC_092391.1, read as the reverse complement.
AAAGATCAAGAACGGGGAGGGAGGTGATGAAAATGAACCAGGTGAACTTAAGGTCAGGGTGAAAGTTGGAGGCAAAGTTCATGAAGTCAACGAGCTCAGCATGCGTGCAGGAAGCAGCACCAATGCAGTCGTTGATGTAGCGAAGGAAAAGGGAGGGACAGATACCAGTATAGGCTTGGAACATAGATTGTTCCACAAAGCCAACAAAAAGGCAAGCATAGCTGGGACCCATACAGATACCCATGACTACACCTTTAGTTTGGAGGAAGTGGGAGGAGCCAAAGGAGAAATTGTTAAGAGTAAGGACTAATTCCGCTAGACAGAGGAGAGTGGTGGTAGAGGGGAACTAGTTAGGTCTGGAATCCAAAAAGAAGTGGAGAGCTTTGAGACCTTCCTAGTGGGGGATGGAGGTATATAGGGACTGAACATCCATGGTGAAAATAAAGCGGTGGGAGCCAGGGAACTTAAAATCATTGAAAAGATTCAGAGCGTGAGAAGTGTCACAAACATAGGTGGGAAGGGATTGAAGAAAGGTGGGATAAAACTGTGTTGAGGTATGCAAAAATAAGTTTGGTGGGGCAGGAGCAAGCTGAGACAATGGGTCTACCTGGGCAGGCGTCTGGGTAGCCATCAACCTGATGGCATGAATATTGGCTTCTCTAACTTCCATTAATGCCCTCCTCCCCTTCACACCCCATCCCTTATCTATTTATTTAATATATATTTTTCCCCTTTTTTCTCTCTCTTTTTTCTCCCTCTGTCCCTCTCACTATAACTCCTTGCATGCTCTCCACCCTCGGGGCTCCACTCCTCCTTCTCTCTCTCCCCAGGCTTCCCATCCCATGATCCTCTCCCTTCTCCAGTCTGGTATCCCTTTTGCCAATCAACTTTCCAGCTCTTAGATCCACCCCCCCCCCCCCCGTCTTCTCCTATCATTTTGGATCACCCCCTCCCCCTTCTACTTCCAAATCTCTTACTACCTCTTCTTTCAGTTAGTCCTAACGAAGGGTCCCAGCCCGAAACATCAACTGTGCCTCTTCCTTTGGATGCTGCCTGGCCTGCTGCATTCTAACAGCATTTTTTGTGTGTGTTGGGTGTTTTTGATTTGCTTTTTAGCTCGATCAGCACAACATAGTGGGCTGGATGGTCTTCTCCTGTGCTCTACTGTTCCATGTTTAATGTTAAAGAGGCATTTAAACAGGCATATGAACAGGAGGGCTAGAGACCATGTGCAGGCAGATTGCCTAGGTTATGTTGGCATCACCATTGGCACTGTCATCTTGTGTCAAAGAGCCGATTCCTGTTCGGCACTGTTCTATGTTCAATATTGTATGATGTTGACTCTTGGTAGCGATAGAAATTGTATTTGTAGTTAAAGTCCGAACAAACCCATTGCTTTAGCTTTGGCAGGCCAAACAATGGGCTCATGCTCTGGGTAGAACAACAGTTTTTGTAATTCTTTTTTTCTCTAGTCCTGAAAAAGGATCTCGGCCTGAAATATTGACTGTACTCTTTTCCATAGATGCTGCCTGGTCTGCATTTTGTGTGTGTTGCTTGGATTTCCAGCGTCTGCAAATTTTCTCTTTTTCATTTTCTTAAGTACTTCTTCACCACTGTCTACATCTTGGGCATTCTTCAGTTGAATCATTTTACCTCCATTTGTTTGCTGCCGCTTTGTTTCTTGTTCACGTGGGCTACAAAGCTGTTCATTTGTTTCAAATCTAGTCAGAATAGCTTCACAGGACCTTGCTTCTAAAGCTCATGTCCTTACTTTTTACATACAGAATGTATCAGCAGTGCCTGGTCTAATAAAAAGTATTATGCAGTTACATTAAAGATCTCCTATACAGCTACAGGGTTTTGATCACCAAGATGCAGGTATAATGCTGGGTGTTGGTAGTGGAAGCTTCAATTTTAGTAATGCTCGCCAGTGAGTGAATGCACCAAGTGGAAGTAACTTTTTATACCAAGCTGCAAATACTTTCATCATCATCATCATTATATGCCGTGTCACATGACATGAGAGATCATGGTCTTTGGCCATGATTTTTCTTGGCAAATCTTTTTGTAGAAGTGGTTTTCCATTGCCTTCTTCTGGGCAGTGTCTTTACAAGTCAGATGATCCCAGCCATTACCAATACACTTCAGAGAGTCTGGCGTCTGTGGTCACTACTCATATGACCATCCACCACCTGCTCCCATGGCTTCACATGGCCTTGATCAAGGGTCTAAGTAGGTGCTACACCTTGCCCAGGAGTGACCTGCAGGTTAGCAGAGGGAAAAAGTGCCTAACACCTCCTCTAGAGAGACATATCTCCACCCTGCACACACTTTAACCACTGAATAATGATCGTTGTTTTCACTCTTTTAATGATTGAATATTCTATTCCAATAATTGACATCAAGAATGAAAGAAGAGTAACCAGGATGTCTTCAGAATTAGATTTTGCATGTCTTCCATAAGATTTTCAGGTAATTCCTCTTGGGCTGTGGAATGAAGTATGTAGGCTGAGCTGACTTTCAGTCATTATTGAATCAATTGTGTCATAGTAGAATCATGTCAAGGTGACCACAATTCAAACATTTTTTAAACAATGATTTAATTGAATCATGGGCTGAATATGTAGAAAGGCTGAAAGTAATGTCTCTTTGCTGCAATGACATTGCAAATGTCCATTTCACTCGCAGCGGCAAGTGATGAACAAACAATTCAACAAAGTTATGTTTTCTCCAGTCAGATCAGGAGATGAGATATTTGAAGAGTTGTTAATTAATTGAACAGCACGAGCTCTTCACCCACCCCAGCCCCAAGCCATCCTACAGCACGATGCTACAATTGTAACAGCTGGAATTAACATCCAGATAGAACTATTATAGGCTTTGTTCCAGACTTAAGACAGATTGCTGAGTAGTGCAAGTTTGGAAAAGATGTTGGGAGATCACAGGCCTTATGGTCTCCAGGATATATGTCCTTAAAGAAGACTGTTCAGTGAGAAGAAACTACACTTTAAGCAGGTGTCTGCTATTGCCTCAGCAGTGAACACTGTGGTTTAGCAAGCATAGGGTTTGCAGATCTTTTAATGAGAATTTTTACAGTGTTAATATGCTGAATGCTGTACATTCAGAAAAAAAAGGATGATCCACCAGTGTTGTTATTGTTGTGACAGCAAATGATATTCATTTAATGAAGACAAACACACAGAACCTGCTTTCCATGATAGAGGTATCAAGGAGCATCGGTCACCATTTTGTTTGAAAGCAAAACAAGATGTTGAGAAAATCAGCAACTAAATGATGCAAAACCTATCATGAAGAACAGGAAAAGGCTTTATATGCATTAGTCAGCCGAGACAATATGGTGGGCTGGACCACATGAATAAAGAGGCCACTGAGTGTTTGTTTGTGGTCTTCTGCTGCTGTAGCCCATCCATTTCAATGTTTGATGTGTTGTAAATTCATGAGATATTCTTCTGCACCCCACTGTTGTAATGCATAATTATTTTAATTAATGCCGCCTTCCTGTCAGATTGAATCAGTCTGACCATTCTCCTCCAACCTCTCTTTAACAAGGTGTGTTGCCAACAGAACGGCTGCTCTCTGGATGTTTTTGGCTCTCACACCATTCTCTGTAAACTCTAGAGAGTGGGGTGCATGAAAATTGCAGCACATCAGCAATTTCTGAGATACTCAAACCACCCCATCTGGCACCAACAACCATTCCACAGTCAAAGTCACTCAGATCACATTTCTTCCCCCATTCTGATGCTTGGCATGAACAACAACTGAACCTCTTGATGATGTCTGCATGCTTTTAAGCATTGGGTTGCTATCACATGATTGGCTGATTAGATATTTGCATTTATAGGCAGGTGTACAGGTGTACCTAATAAAGTAGCCACTAAGCTGTATACAGTTCATACTATCAGAATTTCAATGAACTACTCCATGTAGCAGTTCACGTTGAAGGAAAGTGTGTCAACCAAAATTGATACTAATGATGTGTCAATGATGAGTGAGCAGAATTTAAATAATATTAGTCATATGTTCAATGAAAATGAAGTATACACCTGGATTCTTTTCATATGATCAAGCTAATAGTGATACGTGAACTTTAGGGCAGAAATGCTGGATTTGAAGCCCAGCTTCATCTTTTAATATTTTTTACTTCTGCTCTTCAATTCATGGGCTGTACTCTAGAATATAAAACAGTAGGCTGAAGAATAACTAAAGAACTAAAAGAAGCCTAAAAAAACTGTATATTCTGGAAATTCGGAATAAAAAGTAGGAAATGTTGTGATTTTGTAAACTGGTGCATAATCACACCTACCAAGGTTAGGAATGGCAATGTGAATATTATATATTATTCAAATGTTACATAGGAAAGTATGAGCTAAGCTCGCAGGAAGATGTGGTTACTTAGGGTCCATAATTTGTTCTTTCATTAGAGAAAAGTGGTTATTGTAAAGCAATCATGTGAAGGACATCTAGATGTCTCTCATGTCAAACAGCTCATCAGAAGTGTTGTCCAGTGGCCTGGAATAGGCAAGCATTTGGAGGAGATCTCCTGTAGTATCAGTAATGCCAGAACTCTCCAACAATATACAAGTAAATGCTCTCAGCCCCTGGACCTGGCCAAGTACTCCATGATTGAAGACATCTGTCCTTTGGAAGTTTATTCATATGGAAAATGAATTTGATAGAAGAACATTTTAAATGGACAGAATACATAATGCAGTACTTCTGCAGCTCAGATGATGATTTCAAGGTTGAAATGTGCCTTTGCCATTCAGTGTTTTCCAGAGGATATTGCAAAGGACTATTGAGATGGCAGAATTTATGCTGAATATGCTGAAAGGGATGAAGTCAAGCATCTGCACACAGCTCTAAACCACCCAGCTGCCAATCATCTAGTCGAGTAGTTGGTTCAGACTGTGAAATGTGGACTGAAATAGATGACAGGAGGTGAAAGTGAGACAAAAGCTTCACATATCTTATTTTGCTACTGCATTGAACTACAGGACAGACACCTGCTGAGTTACTGATGGACAGACTTGTCAGAATGCATTTGATGAACCAAAGCTTAGTGTTCCAAGCAAGGGAAGCAGAAGGAACAACATATGGCAGGCAGGGATATAGATAATAACATGTCCTTGTACTATATATGGTTGAAATATACTTTTCTGGAGAAAGAAACAGAGATGGTGCACTAGTTAATTCCACGGGTAAAAGGTTTGTTTAACGAAGAAAGGCTTACACCATGCTGGTATTTAGAAGAATGAGCAGTTCTGAGAAAGTGTTTTCCCTCGTATAAGAACCCAAAACCAGATGGTGTAGTTTTTAAATAAGGGGTCTCCCAATTAAAACACAGACGAAAAGTATTAATTCTCCTGGAGGGTCATGAAATTTTGGGATGTTCTATTTCAGAAAGTTTAGAGTTAGTCATTCAATTTGATAGATGTAAAAACAGTTAACTTTTTGATCTAATGGAGTAAAGGGTTATGGAAAACAGGCAGAAAAATGAAAGTGAAAGATCGCTATAACCTTATTGAAAGATAGATTTGGCTCAAGGAGCCATGTAGCTGTTTCTATCTCCTATTTCTTAAATTATTATGCCAATATTCCAGGAATGGATAAGTGGTGATTTTGTACACTTAAGGCAAGGATCAAAGAAAGTGGAGTGCATTTTATTTCGAGAATCAGTCATGATCTTGTTGAATGGCCGTGCAGATTTGAGGGTTTGTATGGTCTACTCCTCCTTCCACTTATCAAAGTTCAAAGCAATTTTATTATCAAAGTGCACATATATCATCATATACAACCCTGAGATTCATTCTCTTGCAGGCATACCCAATAAATCCAATAGCCATAATAGAGTCAATGAAAGACCGTACCAACTTGGTCCACAACCAGTGTGCAAAAGACAATGAACTGTGTAAATACTAAATGAAAGAAGAAAAATAAAATAGTAATAATAATAATAATAAATAAACAATAAATATCAAGAACATGAGACGAAGAGTCCTTGAGAGTGAGTCTATAGATTGTGAAAACAAATTTTTGCAACTGAAGTTGAGTGAAACTATCTCTTCTGGTTCAAGAGCCAAATGGTTGAGGGGTGACATAACTGTTCCTGAGTCCTGAGGCTCCTGTACCTTTTTCCTGATGGCAGTAACAAGAAGAGCGCACGAGCTGGGTGTTGGGTGTCCTTGATAATGAATGCTGCTTTCCTGCAACAATGCATCTTGTATATGTACTCAATGGTAGTGGGAGGGGGCTTTACCCATGATGGACTGGGCCTTAAGTATTAGAACGTATTCTGGAGATGTGCAATATAGAAAATATTAATTGCAACAGCAACCAATCTTCAAATCTGAATATGGATTGCAGATTGAATTTAAAATGCAGCTCAGTGTAATGGTTTTCCTGGAGCTACATTTTAGAATAGATTGCAGACCACTAAACATCCAATTAGCCTGAGGTATCTGCATATGCATAAATGCAATCAGCACCTCACTGACGTGAGATGTCTGCAAATCATGAATATGACTCACAGACAATTACTCATTTTGGATGTGTTGGTGGGAAGATCCAGGTATTTGCAAAATTATATGCAACTCAAAAGAAGCATTATGAAGGCTTTATAAAAAGTTACAATATAAAAATGTGCTGTAGTGATGTGTCGAGGAGCTTCTCTCTCTCGAGTGACTCCAAAAACTGACAGCTTGTGTGTGTCCCAAATATAATATGTACCAGCTGTGTCTCTCTGGTGACTTCATTCACAGTCATGACAGTATCCACTACTTTTGTAGGATTTTCCATTCAAGGGCATTGGTGTTTCCATACTAGGCTGTGATGCCGCCAGTCAATATACTCTCCACCAAACATCTAAAAAAGTTTTTTAAAGTTTTAGAATCATCCTGAATCTTTGCAATCTTTTAAGGAAGTAGAGGCACTGCCGTGTTTTCTTCATAATTGCATTTACTTGCCGGGCCCAGGAGAGATCCTTTGAAATGATAACATTGATAACTGCTGCTGACCCTCTTCACATCTGATCCCCTGATGAAGACGGCTCATGGACCTCCTGTTTCCTCCTCCTGAAGTAAATAATCAGCTCTTGGTCTTGCTGACAGTGAGTGAAAGGTTGTTGTGGCACCACTCACCCAGATTTCCAGTTTCCCTCCTATATGCTGATCCGTCACCACCTTTGATTTGGCCAGTGGCAGTGCTATCATTAGAAAACTTAATTATAGCATTGGGGCTGTGCTTATCTGTACAGTGGTAAGTGTAAAGCATAAAGAGTAAGTCCTAAGTCTATCATCTCAAATGCCCCCAGATCAAAGATTCAAAGTACATTTATTATCGAAGTATGTATGCAGAGATTTTTCTTCCTGAAGACAGGCACGAAGCAAAGAAACACCAAGAACCCATTCAAAGTAAACATTAAACACCCAATGTTCAAAAAAAGAACAAATCATGCAAACATCAAAAAACACAGAATATAAAATATCAGACCAGTGAAACAGTATAGAAATGTTCATAAAGTTTAGTTTAGTTCAGGAGAAAAATAATGATTTTGAGTATTTTCGACTAGTCCTCTTGACTAGAATGCAAGTTAGTTAAGTAATATCAATTGAAGTATTACCTCCAAGGTGTTAATGGGAGAATGCAATTGGATAATGGAGGAGGATATCTGTAGCACAACATCTAATCACTGGAATGCCTTATGGGGTTTCTACTTTGTTTATGACTGCATGAGAGTCTCATAGGTGCCATCACTTTCATTGAGAAGGGAAGGCACTAGTCATTAATTTCTCTGTCATGACTAGCACAAAATCCAGACCAGTATCCCCATAATGTAATTATTGTATGTTTACAAGACTAGGAAACTTCAACCCCAATGCCATGCAGAAAGACAAGTGAAGGTCTTAGTGTTTGCTTTATTTTCCAACTTTCCTAAAACTACTGATTTATGATTGCTTTGAGACGAACAATATGATGAGAAAATTCCTTTAACACCTTTGCTAAAGAATTTAAAACAGATTCTTGCCCTCCACCATCAGATTTCTAAGTGGTGCGTTAGCCGATGATCACTACCTCACTATGCCTTTTTTAAGCATAATTTATTTATTTTTGTAATGTCTAGTAACTTTGCTATGCACTACAAAACTGTTGCAAAAGAAAAATTTCCACGTCATGCAATTCAGTAAGAATAAACCTGATTCTGATAACATACGATTTCGAATGAAGGCAAAATAAGTTGGTGGCATGGAAGTTATCATATCAATTCTCATCTGGCTCTGTTCTCACTGGTCTCAGGAAAACTTGTAAATTCTGAAATGGGTTTCTGTGCTCATTCAAACTTTTATAAGTCGATTGCAAAAACATCTGGTTAGATATTTGATTGGCCGTTAGGTTGAAATTTATTAGAACTGCTGCACTACAGCTCCAGTAACACGCAATTCAATTGTGAACTCCGATGGAGCCTCTTTGGGATTGTACATTTGCTCGCTTTATAAATTCTTGGCATCGGCCATTAGATGATAATAACCAAAATTTATGTCTTTATTTATTTATTGCAATACAGCATGGAACAGGCGCTTCCGGCCTTTTGAGCCATGCTACCCTACAATTCCTGATTTAACCCTAGCCTAATCACAGGGCAATTTTCAATGACCAGTTAACCTACTAACTGGTACGTCTTTGGACAGTGGGAGGAAACTGGAACACCCAGAGGAAACCCACATGGTCTGGGGGAGAACATACAAATTCCTTACAGGCAGTGGAGGGAATTGAACTCAGGTGGCTCGTACTATAAAGCGTTGTGCTAACCATTACACTACCGTGCCACCCCCACAATGGTAACAGTTTGGAACTTGTGCTTCTCATGTCAGAGTGATGTCAGTGTCAAAATGGCTAAACATTGCTATTTGATGGAGACTAGCTATCTAGTGATGTTGCTTATTTCCCCTGCGGTGCAGATGGGAAAAAGATCTAACCTCGATATTTATTTCTCCTTGATAAGACTTTCTTGCCAAAGTTTATTTCCTTACTGGTCTAGGTAGACGCACTGTTCATGGTAAACTTTGCCTTGGGAGGGAGTATCTTTCGGCAGTATTCATTTACTTTGTGGTGATTTTTATTTGGAAAATATAATTTGCGAAGATTTAATTCTAGATATGAATTATGACATCAAATTAAATACTGATCCCTTTCACCACTACATCAATAAATAAATGCAGGTGGAACAGCGCAAATTTTTTTTTACACTGTAACTTTAGCATCACTCCAAAGTCAACAGATAGGGTTGCTTTGCCTGTATATCTACTGTATATTCAAACATTATAAATCTGTAGTTGGAGGCTGTCCAAGTCTGACAAAAAAAAGGATGAAGGGACTTGCTGAAGGAGGTAGTCTCCTGTTGCTTGCAATTGAATACAACTGGTGTATTGAGCAGTACAGTGTCTAAAGAGTGTTTATTTTTAATAAGCACCTAAAAATTAGCTTTTTTATTGAGCATTTACACTCTATTTGTAACAGGTGGGATTTCCCACTGGCCATGCCTCAATTCCTCTGCCCGTTCCCATTCTGACATGTCGGTCCATGGCCACCTCTACTCCTCTTTCAGGTTACAAGAGCAAAACCTCATATTCTATCTTCATAAATTATGCTAGCCTCCAACCTTATGGTGTGAACATTGATTTCTCTAACTTCACATATTTTCTACCCCCTGCTCCTTTCTCTTGCTACTTCACTTCTCCTCATCTGCCTATCACCTCCCTCTGGAGCTCCTCCTCCTTCTCTATCTCCTATCAGATTCCTTCGACTTCAGCCCTTTATCTTTTCCACCTATCACCACCTAGCTTCTCACTTCATCCCTCCCTCCCACCCATCTACCTCCCCCATCTCATGGCTTCATCTATCACCTTACAGCTTCTACTTCTTCCTCTGCCACCACTTCACCTTATTATTCTGGCTTCCTTTTCAATTCTGATGAAGGTGTTTGGCCCGAAACCTTCACTATTTATTCACTTCTATAGATGGCGCCTGACCTGTTGTGTTCCTCCAGTATTTTGAGTGTGTTGTTCTGGATTTCCAGCATGTACAGTATTTCTCGTGTTTATTTTTTTTTTACTAAGTTTTCAGATTGTGAGAAGGCTTCCATCCAATTTAATTGCCAAGAAATGAACCCTCTTTATGTGTATACTGCACAGGCATTTTCCCAGAAAACTTACGTAATACCTTTCATGAGATAGAGATACCTCAATACATTCTACTGAAACTAACATTTGATGCAATAAAGCGGGAAATTAATTTCTTGCAACCATATCCCAGATTTTAAACCTGTCTTTAGATGGAATAACAAAAGTCAAAGTAATGAGATGAACACTTCTTTTCTTCATTTAAAATATCTTCTCTGTCACCTGTGTGGGTGAACAAGGCTTTGGTTCAATGCCTAATCCCAAAGGTGCCAGCTTCTTCAGCATACCTGGTTAACCTGGATTTTGTTCTTAAGTATCTGAAACAAAGCATGAACCAACAATTTTCTGAGTCTGAGATGGGGGGGGGGGGGGGGGATCAGTTTCTCAACATCTAGCTCAGGGAATTAACATCTAAACCAGTCTTCATAAACATGGCACAGAATGATTAAAAACCAGAGCTGGAAGGTGGTTTGTAAGTTATTGCTGTATTACAAAATTATATTCATTCAGACCAGCAGTCTTCTCACTGCTGCCTTCAGGTCAAAGGTACAAGAGCCTCAGGACCACACCACCAGGTTCAAAAACAGTTACTACCCCTCACCGTCAGGTTCTGAACAAAAAGGGATATCTACATTCAACTTCACACTTTCAATGACTTTTTTTTAAGCTCACTATCACATATTATTTATTGCAATTTACAGTATTCATATTTGCATTTGCACAGATTGTTGTCTTTTGCACTCTGGTTGATCTTTCATTGAACCTGTAAAAGTTACTATTCTATAGATTTGCTGAATTTGCCACAAGAAAATGAATTTCAGGGTAGTATATGGTGATATATATGTACATTGATAATAAAATTTACTTTGAACTTCGAGATATCTATGGGATAAATAATTTACACAAGCAACAAAAAATTCTTGTTTCAAGAAACTCATGCCATTTTATATTTATTTTAAGAATGAAATAAGAAAGTCAACTGCAGTTTTGCAGTGGGTTGCTACAATGTTAGGCATCATCTTGTGAAGTAGCATCATGTTTTTCCTTGAGAAAGATCACCGAGGCATTGGTAGTGTGCACATCTAAACTATCCCAGACATAATGCTGGAGAGCAGTTACTATGACATAGGTGGAATGGAGTGCAGTGCCCATTATCTGATCAGACATGACATTCCTGCATTCCTTTTGCTGAGGGCACCTATTGGAGATGATAATATCTAATCTCTGTAGTTCAGGGATAAGGAATAGAAATCTGACCCAATGTTTATTGCTGATGGAAATGCACAAGACATGATCTGACCTGAGAATGATTACATAGTTTAATAAACTCATTTCTTCAGTTTATACATGAAAAGAACATTGACTTACGTAAGGCACAAATAAAGCCACTCATACAAAGATGCCCTGCTTTTAAGAGGCGTGATTAGTCTTGAGAGTGATGGGGCTATCTGAGGAATCATATTATAAAAATGTAAACAGAAACTAAATATCTTGATTTATAGTGATTTTAATTCTACTTGAACTAATATGCAGAAGAGAGATTCAGTGAATGATAATATCAATAGCACAAAAAATTGGATTAACTGTTGGTTGACACAGATCAGATTTAATATGAATCAGAAGTGAATACTAGGATATGGTCCAATATTTAAATGTCTTGAAACTCAAAAGAAATTCAATGTAAGGGAAATATCTCTCATGCATTTGGTATAATCAGAATCAGGTTTATTATCACTGTCTTATATTTTGAAAATTCTGTTGTTTTGCAGCAGTGGTAATTTGTAATTACTATAAATTACAAAATAAATAGTGCAAATAAAAGGAATAATGTGGTGCTGGTGAGAACTAGTGTGTGTTCTCCTGATTTCCTCTTTGGGGTTCCTGTATCTCCTCTCAGAGGCCATGTCCAAGATGGTGAGGGTTCTTATTGTTGGATATTGCCTTCTTGAGGCACCTCCTCTTAAGGATGCCATCGATGGTGAGGAGGATGGTGAGGATGCCATTGATGGTGAGAAGGGTGGTGAGAATGCCATCGATGGTGAGGAGGGTGGTGCATGTGATGAGTCCACAATCCTCTACAGCCTCTTGCAATCCTATGCATCAAAGCCTCCATACGAGCTGTGACGCAACCAGTCACAATGTTCTCCACCTTACATCTTTTGCCATTTTTGTTGTTAGGTTTCACCTCATAGGAAGTAATGGCATGCAAACCCTGCAACAGCTGTTGTGCATCCAAAATTAAATGTTATCTATGGTATATTCAGAAAACAAGGTGAGATACTTAAATTATCCATAATTGGGTGAGACAATCCAGCAGGCATTCAATATAGGAATGTTTCAAGTCCAAGTGTAATTGTCATTCAACTATACATGAATACAATCAAACAAAACAGCATTACTCCAGGGCCAAAGTGAAAAGCACAGTACCTACTGTCACGCACAGCACAAGGCACATATAGCATATTAAACATAGCAAGCACATAAAAGATATCTGTAAAATGCAGTCACATAGAAAATATAGTCAAAGACCCTGAGTCCATGAATGTTGCAGGAATACAGCTTTTCTTCTGCAGAGCAAACACTGGGGGGTAGCACCGACCCAGCTTGGATGCCATACTCACTCACCGCCTCACTTCTGGGGGGCTGTAAACAGAAGGCACTGCAGCTTAAGGCCGAGTCCTCGCTATGACTGAATGCCCCTGCCACCCACCAATAAATCAGTGAATTGGACTTGCAGCATTCCACGTTAACATTCTCCAAAAGAGTCAAGAAAAGTGGCTAAGACAATCATTCACTGTTAGTCTGCACATGCACAGCTCCTTTGTGCACCAGCTCATCTGACACCTCTCTGATGCAGGCAGCAGCACGATCTGTATCAAGTCCAGTTTCTTCACCAATGAACAACTCACTGTTGGGGTAGATAGACCTGCAGTACTTTAAGTTCTTAGTGTAAAGCAGGGTCCTGTGATCATAAAAAATACACTTAGAAAGGACAATGACACCTTTTGTTGACTCTGTAGACGACACTGCGATTGAATGTGCTGCCATTATTGACCGTGTAGTGAAGCACGGAAATGATGAACACAGGAATTTGTGTACGATGGTCTGCATCACTTTCTTGAGCAAATCACCGGACTGGATGATCAAAGCTGTTTACTATTGAATTTTGTTTTGATTCAAGAGAACAAAGTATTGAATATTTATTTACAACCTAAATAATGGAATGATGTTTTAAAAAGAACTTCATTGGAAAAGAATAATGGAAGTTTTAAACTGAGGTGTTACTTAAGTGGGAGCCAAGATGAGTTAACAAGCCCAGGGGTGATAATTGATCAGATATTGGTGCAATATATGACACCAACAGCAAGATTTTACCTGACGTGAGTGGATGTGGAGAGGATGTTTCCTATGGTGGGAGAGTCTAAGATCAAAGGACACAGCCTCAGAGCAGAGGGACATCCAATTAGAACAGAGATGAGGAGGAATTTGTTCAGCCAGAGAGTGGTGAATCTTTGCCACAGGTGGCTGTGGAGGCCAGGTTATTGGGTGTATTTAAAGCAGAGTTTGATAGATTCTTGATTTATCAGGGCATGAGGGGATACTTGGAGAAAGCAGGACCTTGGGGCTGAGAGGGAAAATGGATCAGCCATGATGGAACAGCGGAGCAGACTCAATGGCCCAAATGGCCTAATTCTGCTCCGATATCTTTTGGTCTTACAGACATCAAGATCGCAGTAGGTGGAAAAGGGGGAAACCAACCAAGAGCATGTTAGAATAGTCAAGTCAAATTTAACAAAGCCAGAGATGACGTTTCAATAACAAATGATAGGATGCAGGGGTGAAGGAAAGGGGTGTTACTTGCAGTTTCAAATACCTTTACCTCAAATATTACCACTTAAGATCAAACATGTGGACATGGACTTGAAAACAAATGATTTGACAAGAATATCAGACTATTTTATAAAACTGGCTGACAATTTCAGGAAAGTTTTCATGACTTATCAAATTATGAACCTGTCTTAACCAGACTGGAGACCACAGCTGGAACAAGTGGCATCATAATTGAAACCCCAGGGTTAAGTTGCAAAACCAAAAGATACTATCTTTGAAATATTGGTGCACACTAGGTAGATTGTCAGAAACTTAGATTGGCTCACTACGTTTAATATGAACTATTAATTACACTCTGCAGTTCTTTGTAATGATTGTCCTCCCCATGACGATAAGCAAAGCAGCTGACACCTGCAGAATTTTACTTTGTATTAAAAATGTAAAGAGACCTGCAGTGTAATAAGCCAAGATTGTAGTAATGTTGTCAGTGGGAGTCAGGGTGTGAGAAAGTATTTTTACTGATAATCTCTCTATTCACATGAAGTATTACGTACAAGACTTGATCTTCATAAAATGTTGCCTGTTTAACTTATCTGGCCTTAGAATTGTTGCTTGAAGTTCTGAATTCAAAAAGTCAAGGCTGTAAAAACAAATGTTTCTAATCTGCTCTTTTGTTGCAACATCTGTGAGCCCTTAGTTTATGATTTTAGTTCACACCAACAACGAAGTGTCTGAATTATGCTGATTATTTGGGAGTAGGTCATTTTAATTCGGTTCTTGATGTCAAACATTGCATATGGAGTCTTCAAAATATACTTCTGATGTCATGGTTGATTCCTTAGGGAACGGCATCCAGAGTTTTTCAGGAACTTTTAAATCAATATGTCCTTAAACCTTGATGTCATATTCTGGCTCACATTTGAGTTTAGTCACTTTGGTTCAATTCAACCAAATATAAGACCATAAGACCACAAATTGTAGGAACAGAAGTACGCCATTTGATCCATCAAGTCTGTTCCGCCATTTGATCATGGCTGATTCATTCCCCAATCTCCCACCTTCCACCCTCCCCCCGCCCCCCGTATCCCTTCATGCTCTGACTAATCAAGAATCTATCAATCTCTGCATTAAATACACCCAAATGTACTTGGCCTCCACAGTCACCTGTGGCAATGAATTCCATAGATACACCACTCTCTGGTTTAAGAAATTCCTCCTCATTTTTGTTCTAAAAGGATGTCCCTCTATTCAGAAGCTGTGTCCTCTGGTCTTAGACTCCCCCACTAGGGAAACATCCTCTCCACATCCACTCTATGGGTTTCAATGAGATCCCCTTCCCCACTCATTCTTCTGAATTACAGTGAGTAAAGGCCCAGAGCCATCAAATGCTCCTCATATGATAAGCCATTCTCATGAACCTTCTTTGAACCCTTTTCAATGTAAACACATCCTTTCATAGATAAGGGGTCTAAAGCTGCTCACAAAACTCCAAATGAGGCCTCATCAGTGCCTTCTAAAGCTTCAACATTACATGCTTGTTTTTATATTCTAATCCTCTCAAAATGAATTCTAACATTCCATTTTCCTTCCTCACCACCGACTCAACCTGCAAATTAACCTTTAGGGAATCCTGCACGACAACTCCCAAATCCCTTTGCACCTCAAATATTTAAGGTACAAGACCTACACCTCATTGTTAGTCTTACACCAATTAATTTATGCTCCTTAGGCCCAATTACTGCTGTTCTAATTTTATCAAGTTACATTCTACAAAAAAAGAAAATATACTGTATTGGGGTTGAAGTCTCTTAATTTCTATGAAAGGCTATCAAGACTTTCCTTTTGATCAGTGGTTCAATAATTAATTATGTAGGCTCAAATTCATAATGTTTTGAAAAATGCACTGTGATGCTCCTGCTGTACAGGGATCTTACAGTTTATGATTTGTTTTTATTTTAAATATTGTAGATATTAACATGTCAAAATAAATTTTTTGCTACTTTGATTAGTTAAGATATCAGATTTGTTGATGGATATCTGTTAATGCGTCAAAAGTTCAAATTTCCCTTAGATACTAATTTTGAAAAAGTGCACAAAATTGTACAATTCAGAAATTAGTTTCTGGAATTTTAAAGAAACCAGCAGGAAAAATGAATACAAATCTACTCTTAAATTCATTATTAATTCAAGGGTCCTTGTGCTTCAAATCCAATGACACCTTTTAGGTATGGATGTGGTCCTCCCAATCTCCTGGCTAACATCAATCAGAGCATTAAGGCAACAAAATAGTCACATGATTGTTAGTAATCAACATTTGTAGAAAATCATTTCAGTGTTTGCCTTAAGAAGCAGCATGGTGAATTTGTCTGTGAACTTGTCATGATGCTTTTTAGTGAAATGTAAATTTGTTACTTGAGCTGAAAGGTGCCAGTAATCACCTTCATGGAGCAGGTGGCAGTAATATATTTGCTGTCATCAACTGCTGAAAACTGGTGGCACTTTCATATGTGAGTCGAAAAGGTTATGGCATTTACGGGCCCTTCTGAAACTTGGAATGCAAAGATTGTGGCTGCTCTTGATAGGTAAGATAAGAGGGAGAATGCTGCATTCTCTCTGATCACCATTGTGAAAATGTTAATACAAAGCCAGACAACAATCTGCTGGAGGAACTCAGCGGGTCATGCAGCATCTATGGTGGGGTGGGGGGTGGGGAGGGAAGGAATTGTCGAAACTTCAGGTCAAAACCTTAATCAGAAGTAAATAATTCTCAGGGTTGTATATGATGACATATATTCCCCTGTTTTGTGGATGTCTGTAAAGGCTAAGAATTTCAGGTTGTGTGCTGTGTACATTCTCTGATATTAAATGGAACCATTGAACCATATACGTGCTTTGATAACAAATTTACTTTGAACTTCGAACTAACACAAGGCCCAGGTGTACGATGTAATAAGCAAGGTATTCAGCAGATGCTAGAAATCCAGAGCAACACACACAAATTCTAAAGGAACTCAGGAGATCAAGCAGCATTTTCGGAAGGGAATAAACACTCGACATCTCGGCCCAAAATGTCAACTGTTTCTTCCCCACCATTGATGCTACCTGACCGGCTGAGTTTCTGTAGAATTTTGTGTGTCTTCCCCAGGTGTAACCGTGGTGGAATAAAGCCAAAGTTGAGTATAATTCAATTGCAGAAGTACATTACAAAGGTGTAATTAAAGTATTTCCTTTCAGTGCACAATAGCTGCATTACAGTTGTGATCATACATTAAGAAATGCTTCAAGTAATACAATTTGAAGTGTTCTGAGGTTGTGAAATATGCAGTTTCAAATTGTGTGCTTTTCTATTATTAAATAATGGGATGGGTGGGAGAGAAGAGGGTAAATCATGTGGTAATGGATACAGGACAACTCAATCAAGACAAGAAATCCCGAACGCCAGTCTAAAGTGAATGGGTAGGTCATGTAGCAGTGAGTAGTCACTGGTTCTTGAAGATGCAGCAGTTTGGTGAGTTTCTCTCAGACTTCTTCAAAAAAGAGTTCAAGCTTTGGAACTGTCTCTCCCGGATTACAAGAGGAATGGAGACGGGCTAGATCCTATTGACGTCATTGGGACTGCAGCTGAGAGGGTGAGTAGTTTCAAGTTTCTCAGTGTACACATCACCGAAAATCTCACCTGGACTGTACATACCAGCTGCGTGGTTAAAAAAAAAGCACAACAGCACCCCTTTCTCCTCAGACCGCTGAAGAAGTTCAGCATGAGTCCCCAGATCATCAGGACATTCTACAGGGCCACCATCGAGAGCATCCTGACTGGATGTGTCACTGCCTGGCACAGGAACCGTACTACCTTCAATCACAGGGCACTGCAGAGAGTGGTGTGGACAGCTCAGCAAATCTGTGGCTGTGAACTTTCCTCTTCTCAGGACAGTTACAGCAATAGGTACATAATAGTGGCCTGAAGGTTCATCAGGAACCCCAGCCACCCCAACCACAAACTGCTTCAACTGCTACCATCTGGCAAACGGTACCGCAGCATTACGGCCAGGACCAACATGCTCCAGGACAGCTTCTTTCATCAGGCCATCAGACTTATCAATACACATTGATCTGATTGCATATCTGACTGTACATACATGTCTACAAAACAATTACGCAACATAGAACATAGAATAGTACAGCACAGTACAGGCCTTTCGGCCCACAATGTTGTGCCGACCCTCAAACCCTGCCTCCCATATAAGCCCCCACCTTAAATTCCTCTATATACCTGTCTAGTAGTCTCTTAAACTTCACTAGTGTATCTGCCTCCACCACTGACTCAGGCAGTGCATTCCACGCACCAACCACTCTCTGAGTAAAAAACATTCCTCTAATATCCCCCTTGAACTTCCCACCCCTTACCTTAAAGCCATGTCCTCTTGTATTGAGCAGTGATGCCCTGGGGAAGAGGCGCTGGCTATCCACTCTATCTATTCCTCTTATTATCTTGTACACCTCTATCATGTCTCCTCTCATCCTCCTTCACTCCAAGGAGTAAAGCCCTAGCTCCCTTAATCTCTGATCATAATACATACTCACTAAACCAGGCAACATCCTGGTAAATCTCCTCTGTACCCTTTCCAATACTTCCACATTCTTCCTATAGTGAGGCGACCAGAACTGGACACAGTACTCCAAGTGTGGCCTAACCAGAGTTTTATAAAGCTGCATCATTACGTTGCGATTCTTAAAGTCTATCCCTCAACTTATGAAAGTTAACACCCCATAAGCTTTCTTAACTACCCTATCCACCTGTGAGGCAACTTTCAGGGATCTGTGGACATGTACCCCGAGATCCCTCTGCTCCTCCACACTACCAAGTATCCTGCCATTTACTTTGTACTCTGCCTTGGAGTTTGTCCTTCCAAAGTGTACCACCTCACACTTCTCCGGGTTGAACTCCATCTGCCACTTCTCAGCCCACTTCTGCATCCTATCAATGTCTCTCTGCAATCTTTGACAATCCTCTACACTCCCTACAACATCACCAACCTTTGTGTCATCTGCAAACTTGCCAACCCACCCTTCTACCCCCACATCCAGGTTGTTAATAAAAATCATGAAAAGTAGGGGTCCCAGAACAGATCCTTGTGGGACACCACTAGTCACAATCCTCCAATCTGAATGTACTCCCTCCACCACCACCCTCTGCCTTCTGCAGGCAAGCCAATTCTGAATCCACATGGCCAAACTTCCCTGGATCCCATGCCTTCTGACTTTCTGAATAAGCCTACCGTGTGGAACCTTGTCAAATGCCTTACTAAAATCCATGTAGATCACATCCTCTGCACTACCTTCATCTATATGCCTGGTCACCTCCTCAAAGAACTCTATCAGGCTTGTTAAGACACGATCTGCCCTTCACAAAGCCATTATGTGTACACTTTTAATGTTTGGGCAATGTCCTTCCACATTTCCCCTCTGTATTGCTTGTACATTGTAACATAAAGATTTTTATTCCCTTGGACGTAAGAAGTAAATAAATACAAATACAAATCCATGTGGGGGGAACGAGACAGAGATAAACTTTTTTCTTGAACAATGAAGAATGAGATTTCAACAGTTAGCTATGAAAACGTAATGTGTTCAGGACAAGTAACTCTCATTTTCTTCATCGCCACCCCATTTTACACTCAGTTGTTTGTTTTGCAGATCACAGCAACACCATTCATCCTTGATGCTCTCCGCTAATCTAAACTGCAACTTTGCAGAGAAGGCCAGCCCACATGTGGGAGGTTAATTAGCCCCAGTGCTATTATTATTGTTGTCTTTTTATGAGATAAATTTTACAGCAGTGGATCGGAATTCCTCTGCTCTACATCCAGAAACACCTTGCTCAAACCTCCAAAAAGATTATTGCTACCTATTCAGCCTCTGCCATGGGGATGGGGTCCAGATTTTTATTTCAAGATTTTTTTCAAAGTGAGATCTATTTTAAGTCAAACAAAGCTCGAGATAAGAGGAGGAGAGAATGACATGTTACCACATTTATTGACACTATGATACTTGAAGGGCCAATATTTGCTGAGAAATGTAAACAGACTCCAGGCGAAATGAAGGAACAAAATACTCACAACTCTCGGTGCTGCACCCAGCCATAGTCACCAGTGCTTATCTCAGATAACAGGTGCTGCAGATGACAGACAAGATATTAAAGTCATTCTAATGAAAGGTATAGGAAACACTTCTGATTCTTCTTTATTGGCAAACAAAAAATGAAATTTGAGTAGAATATACAATCCTCCAGTATTCTAACATTATAGTTCATACATTAATAGACTCCACTGAACAGAGGAAAACAGATTCAATAATTACAAGAAATTCTGCAGATGCTAAAATTCTAGAGCAACACACAGAAAACGCTGGAGTAACTCAACAGATCAGGCAGCACCTATGGAGATGAATCAACTGACAATGTTTCTCACTGAGGCCCTTCGGCAGGACTTAAAGGAAAGGGGAGGAAGCCAGAATGAGTAGGTGGAGGGGAAGGGGAAGAAGTACAAGCTATAAGGTGATAGGTGAAGCCAAGTGGAGGGGGGAATTGTTGGGGGAGGGAAATGGAATAAGAAGCCGAGAGGTGATAGGTGGAAATGGTAGTGGGTTGAAGAAGGAAGAATCTGATAGGAGAAGAGAGTGGACCATTAGAAATAGGGAAGGAGGCAGAGCATTGGAGGGATGTGATAAGCAGGTGAGGAGAAGAGAAGAGGTAAGAGGGTTGCCACAATGGGGAATGAAAAAGAGAGAAAGGAGAGGATGAGAAATTACTGGGTTAGAAAAATCAATGTTCATGCCATGAGATTGGAGGCTACCCTGACGGAATATGAGGTGAAACAGATTCAATAGTAATTTTCCACTGAGGAAATATAAATGTCACATAAAAGATCTGCAGGGCTATGGGAAAAGTACAGTAGAGGAGATAACTTTTACAAATAAATGGCGTAGTCATAATGGTTGTACTAATGTATAACTTGTGGAATGCTTGAGGAAAATATTATGGCTTTGAAACACTATTCCACAATTTATGTTTGTGCACCATTTGATTGTCAGAAGAGTGGTGAACCTGTGGAATTCTTTGCCACAGGCAGCTGTGGAGGCCAAGTCTTTATGTATATTTAAGGCAGAGTTTGAAAGATTCTTGATTTGTCAGGGCATGAAAAGATACAGGGGGAAGGCAGGAGATTGGGGCTGAGAGGAAAATTTCATTATCCAGAATGAAATGGCGGAGCAAACTCAATGGGCCAAATGGCCTAATTTGGCTCCTATACCATATGGACTTTGTTCTAGGTTCAGTTGTAAAAATTGAACACACTTTCTCTATGTCTTTGAAGCTCAGTGGATTCTTGGTGCACAGTAGTGTTTTCAAGGGTGTGTAATGTAGGAGTGAGGTCACTTTTGCAGTGTGCTTGCACCAACAAGAAAACAACATTTTGAGGCTAGCACCAACTCAAGTAAAATTGCCTATTGCTATTTAAGTCTCTGTTTGGTTGTCCAGCACAAAGAAAACTCCGAAATCTTCCTGCATGATCAAAATGTCTTTCATCCTCAAGGCAAGAATTCTAAGTGTAGCTCCAAACAGTCTGTGCATCCTCATCTATTGGCCATTGGAGATGTCTGGTGTCTGTTCCTGCAACCACTCATCATAGAGAGTAAATGTGCCTAAAACTGGCCCCACAATTTAAAGCACGACTCAGAAAACACTGCTTTGAGAGTTTCCACCATGGAGACGCATTGTGGTGCAAAGTTTGCACAATTTTACCATAGTGTTTCTGTTCATAATGACAAAAAGGCTGGGATTTGTGATACATTAAACACATGGCGCACCATGCATGTTAGAAAATTACTCCTCTGTGATCTTGGTTGAACCTGATATGGTTCTCTGTGCTACACTATTTTAATCCACTTTTCAAAGTGAAGCAAAACTCCTGGCTTGCATTTTCTATAGTTAGTTTTTTGTTAACATATTCATTGTGGGGAATATTGCTCACAAACTTTTGGAAGCAGATATTGTGGAAGCTGTTATTGGAGAATTGGCTTAGCATTGGGAAGACACGGTTAATGAAGGTTTGGTCAGATAGATTGAAGTCTTATCCTATAATTTCTCCTCTTCCTATTTGCACAAAAATCGGTTTCAATCATTTAGGAGTGGTACTTCCATACTTTAAGCTGAATGAATGTACAGCAAATTTTCGTATTCTGAGGTCATCTCAACAATCCAGCTATCAGGAGAATAATGTCAGAAATTAATGGCAGGAGTTAAAGACATCTATGTATATTTCACATAATTTCTTGCCAATGAGTTCGTTTAGTTTCCAACCATATGATTTTGATACCCTGGGTATAGCAATATAAATGGGTATTACCAAGTTTGACATTTTTGATTCCCAAGATCTTAAAATGAAATGTAGCAATAATTCCAACAAGTAACAGAGATACATATTTATAATCGTTTGGCCTAGCATCAGCTGTAGAGAAATGTAGAAGAGTATGATGAAGGATGTGATGACATGACACTTAGAAAATATCAACAGAATTTTCAGATAGCAAGATCATGCTTGACAGGTCTACTAGAGAATACCGAGGATGTAATTCAAACAATAGATAGGGGAGACCCAGTGAATGTGATATATTTGGACCTTTAGTGAGTTATTGCTAAGGTACCACATAAGAGGTCAGTGTGCAAAATTAATGGACATAAAATTGTAGTTAACTTACCGACATGGATTGAAAAATGGTTGACAGACAGAGTAAAGGGATCTTTCTGGTGTGACTGGAAAAATGGATTACTATAAAGGCCAGTGTTGGAACCCAGCTATTCGCAATCTCTATCAGTAATTTGAACGAGGCATCTGAATATCTTATTTCTAAATGTTCTGATGACAGAAAACTGATTGGGGTAATGAAATGTGAGGAGGAAGGAGAAAAGTTTTCAAGGAGGTTAGGACAGTTGAGTGAGTGGCTTAATAAATGTCAAGTGGAAAATGTATCTCCCTACCCATTTTACAACCCAATTTTGTGTCCATCCACAGTGAACTCTCACAACTAAATTCTGAGGCAAATTCTGATCCTTCATCACTTCCATCATTCACTTCAACCTGTCTCTCAATTCTACGTCAGCAAACTTTTACATCACATTTCATTCAGGTTATTTCATCATTTTCGATCTGCTTCTGATTCCTAACGTAATCCTGTATGGGTGAGGCATGATATGATTGGATATCCATCACCTGTCCTGAAAGATCCATACAAACCAAAATAGGACATTGCCACCAAGTACAGCTAATCTGATCATTATCATCTCGAGCAACAAAGTTCCATTTCTTTTCCATCAACCATCTTCTTCAATGGCCACACCCACCCCATTTTTTTTCTTCCAATTAGGAACTGATCACAGAGGTGATAAAACAAGAACAGGCAATTTGGTCAGTGTGCTTGTGCAAGATCTTTGAGACCCACCTCAGTATTTTCCCCATACCTGTGAATAAATTAATTTCAGATATACATTCAGTGGCCACTTTATAAGGAACACCTGCTCGTTAATGCAAGTATCTAATAACCCAATCATATGGCAGCAAATCAATGTATAAAAGTATATAGACATGGTCAGGAGGTTCAAATGTTTGTACCAAACATCAGAATGGGGAAGAAATGTGATCTAAGTGACATTGACTGTAGGATGATTGTTGGAGCCAGACAGGGTGGTTTGAATATCCCAGAAAATGCAAATCTCTTGGCATTTTCATGCAGAACAGTCTCTAAAGTTTACAGACAATGGTGAAAAAGCAAAACCATCAAGTGAGTGGTACTTCTGTGGGCAAAATGCCTTGTTGTTAATGAAAGGGATCTGAGGAGAACGTCCAGATTGGTTCCAATTGACAGGAAGATCACAGTAACACAAATAACCACTAGTGCAACAGTGGTGTGCAGAAGAGCATCTCTGAATGCACAACATCTCAAACCTTGAAGTGGATGAGTTACAGTATCCGAATACCACAGATATACACTTAGTGGACACTCTATTGGACACAGGAGGCAACTGATAAAGTGGCCACTGAGTGTATGTTCAATTGTCCTTTGTGAGAATGGAAAATTTTTCCATCACTTGAAGATTCCAGCAAAAAGATCTCCATATGAAGAAACGTTTTCCTCTTCGCCCTCTGATGCTATTGCCATTTATTTAAATTTGCTTTGTTCATTTCTCTACTGCAGAAAACAATTCTTCATAAGTGGACTTCCAGAGCTCCTTCTTAACTTGTATTTAGCTTATTTTGCCACCTTCTCAGCTCCAAGCAGAAACAGCCCTAGTTCTCTCGCCCTCCACATATGGATGTTCTTGGCAATGAGGATGACAGCAGCTGCTCGACCACCTCTCCAGCATTTCCCTTCCCTTTTGTTCATCAAGCCAGACATCTTCCCAAAGTTTCTCCGCTGTTCATTTGAACCTGGATGAGAGCAGCTGTTCGATCATCTTTCCAGCATTTCCCCTTCCTTTTGTTCATCAAGCCAGACCTTTTCCCAAAGTTTCCCTGCTGTTAATTTGAACCTATATATTCTTCTCATTTGTCTCTCATCTGCTTTCAAAAATTGAATTGAATGAAAAATCAAGTATCACATGATGAATTACTTTTGTGTTGCAAGCAAACACCATTTGGTCTGACTTACTTTGCCATACCAGACATTTTTTTAAAATAAAAGTTGGATGACTTCTACAGTTTTTTTTAACCCATCTTAAGCACTCAAGTTCTATATTTTTATTTTCTAATTAATTCCAGCTTAATGGATAGAATTAGATAGCATCGTCTTTTATCAATGCACAATGTGCAAATGGTCCATGTATAGATGCTAAAGTGATGCTTCTCAAGAGTCCATGCCTTTAGGACATCCCTTTGGAACAGCGATGAGGAATTTCTTGAGTGAATCTGTGGAATTCATTGATACAGATAGCTGTGGAGGGTATATTTAAAGCAGAGGTTGAAAGTTTCTTGATTAGTTAGGATATCAAAGGTTATGAGAAGAAGGCAGGAGAATGCGGTAGAGAGGGATAATATATCTGCCATGATAGAATGCCAGAGCAGACTGCTAATTTGGCTCCTATGTCATATGGTCTTATGGCAGTTTGCCTGGTGCATGCCTTCTTTTCAAGGCATCTTGTAGAGAAACAGTGTAATCTTTTTTTCCCATTCATACACATTGGCCAAACATAATTTCAGGAGTCGTGGAGACGATAATAAAACAAATCAATGTTGTCTGATGTAACACTTATACTTCTTAAGGTGCTGATGCTGAGCAACTTGGAGCCAATTGTTTAAGAAATGTCATGGGAATGGGCAGCATGTTTCTCTGGTGCCAACTTCAAGATCATGTTGGCAGGGTGGGTCAAATTTCACAGGAGTAGCTGGAGGAATTGTGAAGAGAGGAAATGCAATGTATGAAGTTAACCTACTGTGTAACAAACAGAATTTGTGTTATTGTTGCAGATTGCCTCGTTTTGTTAATACCTGCTCCCCAAAAGTAGGTAGTTCAGTATCTCTCTAAGCAGGTCAGGAATAGAACTGCCTCCCTTGTAGTCCATACTATTTTACTTCTGCAGTTGCAGCACAGATAGACAATTTGTGATTGACATGACTACTGGATGATTGACATGCCTATTGCAGCATGCTTTCGGTGTGCACATTTCACATAGAACATCATCTTCAGTGGGTGAAATATCACTGTAAGGTAGCAATACCATTCAGCAACCAGTTGCATGCTACAGATCAGTGCTGGGGCATTTAAAAAGACATGAGCCGCAATTTTGAATCTAGTGCCTGTTCATTATTATTCTCATCTGGAGATGGACAAATGCATGTTTTTTTTTTCTGATTGGACAGTTAGATAGTTTGAAAATTGGCCTGAGTGTTTTCCTTTGTAAGCAGTGTGCCAATTCTCATACAAAGTTCCAAGTAAGGTTGCATTTTATTTTATTGTGTTAAAGTGTGAGACATTAGGAATAATTGATGCTGATCTCATTTAGTATATTCTCAACATGTTAAAAGAAATCGATTCAGAAATGTTTAGGGATACAGCGGGGAACAGGCCATTCCAGCCCTTCGAATCGTGCTGCCCAGCAACCCACCAATTTAACCCTAACCTAATCATGGGACAATTTACAATGACCTATTAACCTACTAACGGGTGCATCTTTGGACTGTGGGAGGAAACTGGAGCACCTAGAGGAAATCTAGGTGCATGCAGGAAGGAATGTACAGACTTACTTACAAAGGATTCCATAATTGAACACTGAACTCCAACACTCCAAGTTGTAATAGCTTCACTCTGACTGCGACGCCACCGTTTCTACCTTTCCATAAATGCTACCTGACCTACTGAGTTCCACCAGCATTTTTTTGTTTGTGTTGCACTGAATTTTGGCTTTTGGTTGCTTGAGAATTTAATTGGCGGGATGCACAGATAAGCAATATAGATGGCTTATTAAAACAGATGGCATTTCTTCGCTGCTAAATATGGTGCTCTTTTCAGATGTAGAGGATGAACACTGTTGGATATAACTGGACTGAGAAATAATTCCTTCTTACTTTACATTAAACCTTAGAGTCATGAAGCAGAAAACATCCTTTGAAACATCCTTTGAATAATCCTGAAGTTATAGTAAGTCTGGCAAAGTTGTAAGATCTCTTGCATTGCCACAATCACTTATTTTTTTACTATTCCCATCTGAGCTGTTAAAGAAATAAATACCTGCATTTATATGGCGCCTCAGGACATTCCAAGACACTTTACAACCAGTTAAGTACTTTTGAAGTATTTACAATATTTTAATATAGGACGCATGGCAGCCAATTTATGCGCAATCATAATACATAAACAGCATTTAGGTGGTAATTGGATCATCGCTGTTGCTATTGATGGTGGGATAAATATTAGTCAGGACACTGCGGTAAAATCCTGTGTTGTGTATTTGATATTTCAGTAATGTTGCAAATATATTGTTTGATTAAGCATCCTTTGTAATTTACCTAATGCATTGTGAGTTATATGTTAAAGTACATGAAATGCATACTAAGTCACACCACCATGTCATACGTGCTTGTCTCGCTAAAATAAAGATGAAACTAAGACATGCATTCACAGCTCTGTGTTTTTGCTTTCAATTAGTTTTATGTTTTGGAGTTACCAAACATATCAGTGTTGAGGGTATTTTAAACAAACCCAAGACGATAATCAATCTGTTGAAGTGCAGTGAGACTTTAGAGTAAAAACAAGTACAGTAAGAAACAATCAAGTAAAAAAAACAGCAAAGCATGCTGTTCTTCGGGAAGGGACAGTCTTGAATTCACAAATTCATTAACACTGGGTGATAACAATAATAAATTTTTCAAAAGCAGAAATGGCTGGCTACATTGGAAAGATAGACGTGTTCGATTGCACAAGCGATAGCTGGCTGCTGTATATTGAATGAATTGAGCAATATTTTGTAGCAAAAGAAATAGCCAAGAAGACTGTGCCAGTTTTGCTGAGTGCATTGTGTGTTTGAGCATATGAATTGCTTTGAAGTTTTACTGCTCCAAGTAAACCAGCCAAAATTAGCTTTGCAGGTATTAAGAAAATAAAGCAGGAACATTTGGAATTAAGACCATTGCTGATTGCAGAATGCTTTATGTTTCATAAATGAAATCAAAAGAAAATGGAGTCCATTTCAACATATGTGACTGAATCGAAGAGATTGGGTGAGCACTTTCAGTTCAGTGATGGGCTTAAAGATGCACTGAGAGATGGTTTAACTTGGGGAATCTTACAAGAAAGCATTCAGAAACATCTCCTAACTGAAGCTTAACATATATTTAAAAGAGCAGTTGAAATTTATGTATCAATGGAAACAGTGGACAGAGACACAGTTGAGTTGTAGTCAGGAATGAAAGCTAGCGTGAACAAAATTCCAATGCTTAAACAGAAATTGGCCTGGCCAAACAAATTGAGTTACTGGTGTGGCAGGAGCTCATATACAAGAGACCAATGCAGTTTTAAAGGAAAAGTTATAGAAAATGCCACAAAGTAGGACATATACAAAGAGCATGTCTGGCATACACACCAAGATAAATAGGCTGCACAGGGAAGAGAAAAAAAAGTCAAGTTGCAGTTTCAAAAAGAGCACTAATCTGCATGCTGTTGATGAAAAGTCTGATAATCATCAGAGTGACACAAGACTGAGTAGTAAACAACAGGAATTCTGCAGATGCTGGAAATTCAAGCAACACACATCAAAGTTGCTGGTGAACACAGCAGGCCAGGCAGCATCTGTAGGAAGAGGTGCAGTCGACGTTTCAGGCCGAGACCCTTCGTCAGGACTAACTGAAGGAAGAGTGAGTAAGGGATTTGAAAGTTGGAGTGGGAGGGGGAGATCCAAAATGATAGGAGAAGACAGGAGGGGGAGGGATAGAGCCAGCAGCTGGACAGGTGATAGGCAAAAGGGGATACGAGAGGATCATGGGACAGGAGGTCTGGGAAGAAAGACAAGGCGGCGGGGGGGGGGGGGCCCAGAGGATGGGAAAGAGGTATATTCAGAGGGACAGAGGGAGAAAAAGGAGAGTGAGAGAAAGAATGTGTGCATAAAAATAAGTAACAGATGGGGTACGAGGGGGAGGTGGGGCCTTAGCGGAAGTTAGAGAAGTCGATGTTCATGCCATCAGGTTGGAGGCTACCCAGACGGAATATAAGGTGTTGTTCCTCTAACCAGAGTGTGGCTTCATCTTTACAGTAGAGGAGGCCATGGATAAACATGTCAGAATGGGAATGGGATGTGGAATTAAAATGTGTGGCCACTGGGAGATCCTGCTTTCTCTGGTGGACAGAGCGTAGGTGTTCAGCGAAGCGGTCTCCCAGTCTGCGTCGGGTCTCGCCAATATATAAAAGGCCACATCGGGAGCACCGGACGCAGTATATCACCCCAGTCAACTCACAGGTGAAGTGTTGCCTCACCTGGAAGGACTGTTTGGGGCCCTGAATGGTGGTAAGGGAGGAAGTGTAAGGGCATGTGTAGCACTTGTTCCGCTTACACGGATAAGTGCCAGGAGGGAGGTCAGTGGGGAGGGATGGGGGGGACGAATGGACAAGGGAGTTGCGTAGGGAGCGATCCCTGCGGAATGCAGAGAGAGGGGGGGAAGGAAAGATGTGCTTAGTGGTGGGATCCCGTTGGAGGTGGCGGAAGTTACGGAGAATAATACGTTGGACTCGGAGGCTGGTGGGGTGGTAGGTGAGGACCAGGGGAACCCTCTTCCTAGTAGGGTGGCGGGAGGATGGAGTGAGAGCAGATGTACGTGAAATGGGGGAGATGCGTTTAAGAGCAGAGTTGATAGTGGAGGAAGGGAAGCCCCTTTCTTTAAAAAAGGAAGACATCTCCCTCGCCCTAGAATGAAAAGCCTCATCCTGAGAGCAGATGCAGCGGAGACGGAGGAATTGCGAGAAGGGGATGGCGTTTTTGCAAGAGACAGGGTGAGAAGAGGAATAGTCCAGATAGCTCTGAGAAACTGAGTAGTCTTGTTATTTAAAATGTGAAAACTAACAATGGAAAAGCAAAATGGCTTACACCGGAAGTGAACAGCAAATTAATTAAAATTGAATTGGACACTGGCTCTGCTCTTTCAGTATTTCTACAAAATGAGTTTGGATGCCAGTGCAAAGATACTGAACTGAAGACTGACTGTGGATATCCAACTAAGAACTTATATTGGAGAAAGTATAACTCCTGTGAGAATGACATTCATAACAGAGAAATACAGCAAGCAACAAGACACATTGTACACAGTTGAGACACATTCTATATTTAGTTGGAGTTTATAGCTAAACAAGATTGAGTGTAGTGTATTTAATAGTTCAGTAATATTTGAGTAAGATTGTAAATATATTGTTTGATTAAGCGTACTTTGTTGCTTACATAATGCATTGTGGGTTATGTGTAAAAGTACATGAGTGGCATACATTATCATGGCACTGTGTCATACTTGCATGTGTTGCTAAAGTTAAAAAAAACAAACTAAAATGTGCATTCCCGCTCCATGTTTTTGCTTTCAATTAATTGTATATTTTGAAGTTACAAAACTTAACATCCTGTTCTTCTTCAAGTTGTGTAATGAGATCTTTAAGATAAATCTGGATGGTCAGATTTGGTTTAATATCACCTTTGATGGTCTGGTATTCTTTACACTGTCCCACAACATCAGCTGAAGTACTTGAGTGTGAACTTGCATTTGCAATCTTTTGACCCCAAGAATTTCCCACCGAGTCAGAGCAGCAACTGTAAGCATCTTCTTCTGACTCAGGACCTTTCATTTTGAATGCACAAATTTTCTCTCTGCATCGTTTTTAGTATGTTGGAGCTACTTAAGTTCACACCAGCTCATTCAAATGAAGGACACTGGAGTTGCATTTACACTGGACTACCGTGAAAGAATTGTGTTAGATAAAATTCTTATTCGAGGGAAACATAAACCTTATCTCACATGAATTGGCTATTGGGCAATCCAAATTTGAGTAAACCAACGAGAAGTACATTAGTGCCTCAATAAGATAAAAACTGTATTATTGGGACTTCTTATCATCTGGGCAATTGGAACTTGGAACACTGCTGTTTGGTGACATGCTTGGTTCTAACCAATGATTCATAACTAATTTTAGGAGTTATTTATCTATTATTGTAATATGAGCATGGATTAATTGAGCATAACTATTTCTATACCATATAGTAGACTTTCATACTGATTGCAAACGTAAAGTAAACGAGTATGGAAGTTTTGGTTTACTTTAAGAAGTCCCCAGAAAGGTCAAGACAATGCCTGCACAAAATAAAAGCAAATATTAAACAATTTGAATACAGCAATGTTGGCTAACCATTGCAGAAGTGAATAACTAGAATTTTTTTTGAAGAGTTATTGCACGGAGTATGAAATGTTAGATGACAATGCCCTTTCTTCAAATTATCCAGGGTTTTTAAGACAGGAAATCTCACTTCAATGTCTTAAGTGAAAGACTACTGTTTCAACAATGCATTGAAGGGACAGCTAGGGTGATATGATCTAGTGCTGGACTGAGACTTAAATCTTTCACTTTGGGAGAGTTATTAAGCAAACATGTATAATCTTACAGCAAAATATCGTGATGTGCTGCATATAATTATTCTTTAAAATGTAATAAGTGATACATATCAGAGAAATGTTTTGCTAAATCTTTAAAATGTGTGCAGTTTTTGCCTTTTGCTTGGCTGCAATCATTTTGGTGGTGTGGCTCTCGTACTGTGCGTTGGAAGGGCAGCAAATAATCTTTACTTTCAATTTACTTCATAATTAAACCAAGATGGTTTTTGGCTGGTAATGCATTGCATACTGAGAATGCTTCTTTAGAACAAACTATATCCTGTCCCGCCTGGCCAAAAATATTACAGAATGCTTCAAACACGGCTGGTCTTGTCTGCATAAAACAGCCTAAATTATAATTAGAAAATATGATCCAGAATTAGAAGGAGAACTGAGCAAGCCTATACCTGAATCAAACTAAACTGAACTGACCTAGAATGTGGACCCTTGCCCTACAGAGTCACAATTTATAATTTCAACAGTATTTGCTGCGAGACAGGAAATTCAAACCAGGTTGCACTGGATTAGTTCAGTGTAAATTGATTGTATTGTTCCTCTAGGAGAGATATATTATACAAGATCAAAATTAGACATATTAGTAGAAAGTCAAACGAGGATAAAATTTAAAAAAAAGCACTTCTAATAGGCCCTTGGATTAGTTCTGATGAAAGATTCTCACAAGCCCAATCGACGTGTGTGTTGTCCATATGCCAGGCCAGTTCAAATGTGATTTCCCTTACCCCTTGATATCGAACTTCTTTGGGATTATGTAGCGACGTGTAAATGTAAAGTCTGCATTTACTAGCATCGGATTTGGTAATAAGGAACAAGGAGGCATATGCTGAGGAAGCTTACCAAAGTAGCAACTGAAAGTAGCAACTGGCACAAAGAACAATCATTTGTATGTTAATAGCCTCAGAGCCCACTTATCTTCATGCCCATTCTTGCTATTATATACTTCTTTGTAAAAAAATACATAATTGCATGGGATAATAATGGAATATAGCTTATTTTAAATGGGATTACAGTTTGCAATTAGGTGCATACAGTATATCCATCTTTAGGTCAGTTCTTTGCATTACTATCACAAGATAATGGTAGCATAGTGGTTAGCACAACGCTTTACAGTACCAGCAACCCAGGTTCAATTCCCCCCGCTGCCTTAAGGAGTTTGTACGTTCTCCCCGTGACCGTACTTTGACTCATACATGGGTTCCCTCTGTGTGCTCAAGTTTCCTTCCACAGTCCAAAGGCATCAAAGTTGGTAAGTTAATTGGTCATTGTAAATTATCTTCTGATTGGGCTACAGTTAAATTGGAGTGGCTAGGCAGCATGGCTCAAAGGGCTGAAAGGGTCTAGTCAGCACTGTATCTCAATCTATCAATAACTAACTACTTCGTAAATAAATAAGTAAATAAGAAGCCAGCCATTTAAAACTACATAAACTTATTCTCTCAGAGGGAAATGAATCTCAAATTCTCTGCTCACAGGGCAATGGAGACCAGATCATTGGATGTATTTAAGGTGGAGAGCGATAAATACTTGAAAGATCAAGTAATTAGAGCATTTGGGAACTGGCACAAAAGAGAAGTTGAGATCAGCATAGATCAGCCACAATCATTGTTAATGGCAGATCAGACTTAAGGAGACTGATGACCTATGCCTACTGGTATTTTCTTGTGTTCCTGTATGGTTGTTCCATTGTGTCAGGAGCTCTACAGACTATAAACATTAAGGTCAATATTGTGCATGTGCATGCTCTGTGCAACTTCCTTCTTTGTTCACTATATTAAAATTAATGCAGATCAAAGTGTCCCATCACAGAGCATTATTTTTTTTATTGAACAAAGAGGGTAAAGCTAAAATCAGAGAACATTGGTTGAGCCTGTCTGGACTGAGAGTGCCAAATGTGTATGAACTACTGTAAAGATGAAATGGCTGATGTATACAAAATTCATGAGAAAAGTCTGAGTGAAAGGGTTTCTTTACTTGTTGAAGGGGAGACTTTAAGGTGATCTAATGAGCATCACTGAAGGACTGCCTTTGCAGTCAGCCAAGTGCCAGACATGCTTGGAAATCCAAAGCAATGCTAAGGTCTCTCCAAAGCAAACTGCTGGGAATTCAAAGTAGTTAAAATTTCTATTTTGCCAAAATGGAATGTGCACTTTCTCCTCTTTGGGGCACACATCAATTACCTAAATCTGCAGAACTTTGAAACAGGTTGGCAAGCTCCCAGGCATTGGGGCCACTTGTTGGATAGTAAATGTTCTTTGATGAACTTTCAAAAACAAGCCTGCTGATAGTCTATTCGGTAGTTCTTGCCCTAGTCTCTTCATTATGGTTTTGCCCAAGTCCTGAAGACTAACGACAGTAGTCTTTATTTCAGCCCCATTATCACAGTGCTTTGTAGAAATGTTTGCTAGTTAAATAAAAGATTTAGGGTAGGTGACCTAAAGCTTAGTCACAGTAGTTCTTATGATAATACAGATTAGGAATCATGACCCATTTGATTGTAACCTCAACTCCATTTCTACCTTTACCTGTAGTGATTCTCTTACTTATCAAGTATCTATCTACTTTTACTTTAGAGTGCCCATTGCCCTTTAAGGAAAAGTGTTCCAAAGACTCACTAAAGAGAAGAAACATCGTGACATTGCTTACTGAAATTAGCAATTACTTAATTGAATGGCTGCTAGTTCTAGGTTTTCCCATTAAGGAAACAATCTCCACAGGTCTCCTCAGTATTTTAAGTATTTCAGTAAAAATAGAGCAATGTGATTCAATTGACAACAATGGCTAACACAAGAATATATCAGAAGTCATACCGTGTGCAACTTGAAACTCTTAAAGGTACATGCACAATTGATACATATCATACAGCTTTCTTCTAAAATATCATGCATATTACAGTAACTGTTGTCATATATTACATCTAGCATCAATTAACTATATGCATATGTTTGCATCAGTTAGATGATTATATATGAATACTCGGTCATAAGCAATATATTTAAGTGATCTGTAGTGTTTTATAACTTCTCAGATCTCTTTAATCGAAAGCATGTTTTGCTCTTCAGTCCACTTTGAATTCTGTTGAATCCAATAGATTACCTCATCCTGCCAGCTGTTTGTCAACTGCTTAGTTTTATATCTCAGGTGCCTGTGCATACCAGTGGTAGTAATTCAAATGCAGCTTCATTCTGGGCTTTGTATTCTCTGTCGCCATTTTGCTGAATGATAGATAACTTATGGCACCTGTATCTTTATCATACAGTTTCTGACTTCAGGCACTTCTGTCAGTCTTTACTCACCACTATCAGGACATAGAACACAGAACAATACAATGCTGTAAGAGTCCTTCCACCCACAATGCTATGCTAACCCGTATTAGCCTACTCCACCATCAATCTAACGCTTCCCTCATATACAGTCCATTACTTTTTTCTTACATCCATATGACTATCTAAGAATCTTTTAACTGTCTCAATTGTATCAGCCTCTACCACCAGCCCTAGCAATTTGTTCCAGACACCCACTACTCTTTGTGTATGAAGCATCTCTCCTGAACCTTACTCCACTCACCTTAAATGGATGTCCTCTGGTATGGGCCACTACTGCCCTGGGAAAAAAGATGCTGGCTGTCCACTTTGCCTCTGACTCTCATAATCTTATATATTATATCTTTACAAAGTTGCCTCTCATCTTCATTGCTCGAAAGAGAAAACCCCAAGCTCTCTAATCCTGGTAAATTTCCTCTGCACCTTCTCTAAAGCTTCCACATTTTTCCTATAATGAGGTGACCAGAACTGAACACAATGCTCTAAGTGTGGTCTAAGTAGAGTTTTGTAGAGCTGTAGTATTACCTCAGGGCTTTGGAACATAATTCCCTTATTTATAAAGGCCAGAGCACTATACACCTCCTTAACAACCCTCTCAGAAACATGTCTGCCTATTTTATGTATGAGGTATGATCTCATATCATTTCATTTCAGGAACATACATTCTTTAGCTGCCATTATTACTATTCCACATCATGATTCCAGTTCCCTTGCCCTTGCATGCAGTTATTGCTTCACTTCTTCTTCAACAACAATCCCAAACTCATCATCTGTATAGTATCCATGGATTCTTTGGCTGTACGGCAAAGAACCTGATCTAACTAGAAGTAACTGGCATCAAGGTTGCAATCAGTCCATTTCTGGAAAGAGGAATGAAGCTGAAGGTTTAGAAATGGAATTTGTTTGAGAGATCAGAGACAACTGCCTGGAAATTCATTGGCATCTGTAAAAGGCTGTTAATCAGTTGCACTGGTGGAGAATGAATAGACATTACTGGCAAACTCAGCATTGCCTGAGGCTCATTATCTCTTGTACTATTTGATCTGTCTTCCACAAGAGTGAGGCCTCTTCTTCACACAGAGAGCCAGTGCAAAACAAGGAAATGGTCACTGCTGGGCCTGTGGATTGCAGTTGACAACAGCCGTATTTGGAAGGATGATTTGGGCAAGAATTAGATAGCACAGATCAGTGAGTCAATGCCTTACAATTGGGTAGGATTTGAGATTTCTGGATTGGGTGCTGCTGTTGTTGGTACTGAACTGTTGATATGAAATTGTTAGTATCATTCTCACAACTTGCCTTCCCCACTACTTTTGTATTATCCACAAACTTGGCTGTAGTAACTTTGCTTCCTTTCTCTAAGGCAGTCATTAATATATGTTATCAACAGCTACAACTCCAACTTTAATCTTTGTGGTACCTATCATTTACAAGGTGTCTACATGAAAATAACCCACTTATCCCAATTTGATGATTTCTGACTCTGCCTCTGGTTATGCCAACGTATTACCTCCAATACAATAAGCTCTAGGAAACTGACCTTTGGTGTAGCAACCTTTCAGATGTTTAACGAAAGTCCATAAGCAGGTGTCTCTCCATACACTTACTGATATTTCCTCATATAACTCCAATACATTTGTCAGACATAATGTCTCCTTCATGGAGCCATGTTGGTTCTGCTTGTCAGGTTATGACTTTACAAATTATTCAGAAATATTTCCTCTAATAAATATCAGACAAACAGGTATAAAGTTACTTGTATTTTGCCTTCTGCCCATTTTAAATAAGGGGTATCACACAAGGGAGATTTAATGCCATTTGGTATCTCTTCAAAATCGGGAAGATTGCAACTAATGCATCCATTATTATTTAGTCACTGTCTTTTAGGATCATAGATGTAAACTATAAGGTCCAAGGGACTTCTCTGGCCTCAGCTGTGGTAGTTCGCCTAATAATAAAGCTTTAACAATGAGTTTAATTCCTCCAATGTGTTTTTTTTTCAGTATCAATGGTATTCCATTGCATGACAGAAAATGGAGGATTCAAGCAGCACTATTTATGACAGAATGTACTAGGTCAACTTTCTAAAGAAGTGCCATTTGATTCAGAGCTCATAATCATACTCAGCTCATGGAGTAAACAATGTCATATTTTTACTTGTTTATTTATTTGCTTGCTTGTTTATTTATTTATTTATTGAGATACAGTGTATCTTCCGGCTCTTTGAGCCACACAACCCAGCAACTTCTGACGTAACCTTAGCCTAATCAAGAGACAATTTACAGTGACATACCAACCAGTACGTCTTTGGGCAGTGCAACGAAACTGGAGCACCTGGAGGAAACCAACACTGTCACGAGGAGAAGGTACAAACTACTGACAGGCACGGCAAAAATTGAACCCGGGTCATCGGTACTGCAAAATGTTGTGCTGACCACTGTGTTGTCGTTCCACCTCTATATATAGCTGTTGGAGGAAAAATAATGCCATGTGATTGAATTCCTAGGCCAATAGCTTTGATTATCCTCACATTTAATTTGAGATCATTTTCACTCACTGATGGACATCGTAATGTAGAGACAGTGGAAAATCATCAGAGGTGATAAAAGGGTAAATTTAGATGTATTCGGCAGTTGGGTGTAAACATGTTGTCTCGAAGCAATGGGACTTATAAGAAGAAGATGGGATCTGGATACTTGAGAGACATCAGAATTAATCGCAGGAAGCTCCTGCAAGTAAGTAGTGATAGATAGTAGATAGACAGGGGAAGACCCAGGCAACTGGT
This sequence comes from Mobula birostris, assembly GCF_030028105.1. Classification (NCBI taxonomy): domain Eukaryota; kingdom Metazoa; phylum Chordata; class Chondrichthyes; order Myliobatiformes; family Myliobatidae; genus Mobula; species Mobula birostris. The sequence continues at coordinate 30,326,106 of NC_092391.1, read as the reverse complement.
TTACTTTTAAGTACGGTGACGTGTTGAATTAAAGCAAAACTGCAGGCAACTCATGAAGGATGATGTTGAATGCATTAACTTTGTTACTCTGACATTTGAGTACACTAGATTCCAGTTAATTGGGCCTTTGGTTAATCAGGGCAGCAGTTTATTTGAGACAACTCTTAAGGAACAAAAGCTAAATCAGCAAAATATCTGACATTCTGTCCATTTGTTTGGGACACTGTGCTGCTTAATTAGAGCAAAAAACTGTTCCTGAACAGTTTCTAACTAGGGTCAGTCACATACTCTTACATGGCCGTTAGATACTACACCATACTTAAAGCGATCATTTTTTAAATAGAGTCAGTTTCATGTATTTGTGTTCAAAAAGCAGTGATTTTTGTCACTGATACTTGAGGAGAAATAAGCAGTGAAACAACTCGAAATTGTTGTGCTCACTGCGATTTCAAGCATTCCGGCTTAATGATGCCAGAAGCGATTTCACTAGTTCAGCAAGTTAGGAATTATGAAGGCATTGACAAACACCTTGAATGTTACAATGAAAATGAAGATTTGAAGGATGCAATCATCTAAAGCGTTGTATGAAGGCAGTCCACTATCTGCATTAGGTGTCTCTGCTGATTTTGTTTATGTACAGTCAATTAAAAGAACAAGGCAGACAAATTCTGAATAAATAATTATTGGAAACAAATTCACATTTTCATAGTACTGTAGAGGTATTGATTGTGTTCTAATTTGTTCTGGATTTCATCTAAGTACATAAATTATTAGTTAAATGGTAGCTTGTCTTTTTTTATACCTTTTAACTACTTTCATGAAACTTAGGGCCACCCATATCCAATGGACACTTTGGAAAAAATCTTAGATTTAAATCTCTCTCAGAAAAGTGTAGTAGCAATTATATATAATATAATTATGAATTTATGTCCTGATGCTTCTAATAAAACTAAAGCTGACTGGGAAGGAGAACTTGAGATTAATATACCGACTGAAAAATGGGAAAAAATTCTTCAGTTGGTGAAATTATCCTCTGTATGTGCAAAGCATAGGTTGATACAGTTTAAAGTAGTGCACAGGGCTCATATATCCAAAGATAAACTATCTCGTTATTACTCTTATATTAATCCAATATGTGACAGATGTCATTCCGAGATAGCTTCTTTAACCCACATGTTTTGGTCATGTCTCTTGTTGGAGAAATATTGGAAAGATATTTTTGATATTATTTCAACGGTCCTAAATATAGACTTACAACCTCATCCAATTACTGCTATCTTTGGACTACCAATGATAGACTTAAATAATTTAACCTCTTCATCACGAAGGATGATTGCATTTCTTACTTTAATAGCTAGAAGGTCCATTTTGTTGAATTGGAAAGAGATTAACTCTCCTAATGTATTTCATTGGTTTTCACAAACTATGGTATGTTTGAATTTGGAGAAAATTAGGCAGTTTATGACCCTTCCATTAAGTTTGAAAAAACTTGGAGGCATTTTCATCTGATGTCATTTGATCATTTCCAAACTTGTTTTATCTCTCTGTACTGTTGTTGGAGGGGAATGGAGTCGTCGACACTAAGGTTTTCTTCTTTTCCATTTTTAAGTTGTTAGTTTTGCCCAAGTCTTTTAGTTTAGTTGATTAATTTTGTTTTTCTTTGGGGATGAGGTTTGTATTTTTTTTTGCTTTGTTTTTTTTTCTTTTTCAGATTTTTTTTCCAGTTTTTTTTGCTTTGTATTATCCGTTGTTAGTTCTACATGATTGGGAGCTTTGTTAATTTACGCTATTTGATTTTACAATTACTTTTTTTAAGTGTAACAATATGTCTCCTACTATCTGTATTATTGCTATGTTTTGTCTCTATATTTTGAAATTAATAAAAAGATTGATAAAGAAAAGAAAAGAAACTTGGGGCAGCCACTTAATTGGGCAAAAATGTGTCCCAATTAACTGGAATCCACTGTATTAAAAACTTCGCTCAGAGTTATTTCTGTTTTTTGGTAGTGTTAATTCCGCAATGAGAATAAGTCAACTCCACTAAACCACTAACCTCAAGCATGATCTTTTGCAAGTGTATTTTTCCTGTTCGATTGAGTCACATAATGTTCTCTGATTAGCAGCAGCATTGTGCACAGCTTGTTCAGGGATTATGCCATTGCTTGTAAGTCTGTGCTGTTGTTGGCTCCACATTTCAGTCTTGCTTTTTTTCAGGTATTTTATACTTGTTCTTATTTGGCCAAAATGTAATCAGCTTAAATTGCCAGCAAGGTTCCCTTTATAAATCAACACTTCCTAGCTTTGAAGTTTACACACTACAGTGTGGAAGAACAAAAGCTGCTGAACAGTAGTTGCTTGAGCACTCTGTTTAAGGACAGTGGGCTTGTTAAGATGCACAGAGCACAAACCTCCTGAGCTGAGGTGTTGGATACACTTCACGCCAGCCCGTCAGTTGTACAGTATATACTACAACTCCATTCATTTGCATGGGATCTGAATACTAACGGAAATGCAAACGCAACACACACAAAACACTGGAGGAACTCATCAGGTCAGGTGGCATCCATGGAAATGAATAAACCGTCAATGTTTCAGGTCAAGACCCTTCTTCAGGACTGAAATGGAAGGGGGAGGATGCCAGAATAACAAGGTGGGGGGAGGGAATGGAAAGTGATAGGAGAAGTTGGGTAGGTGGGAAAGGTAAAGGGGGTGGAGAAGAAGGAATCTGATAGGAGATTAAAGTGGACCATAGGAGAAAGGAAAAGAGGAGGGGACCCATGGGGAAGTGATAAACAGCTGAAGGAGAGGTAAAAAGCCAGAGTGGAGAATAGAAGAAGAGGGGAGGGGAAGGGAAAAAACTTTTTGATTGGGTTTCATTTTCTTTATTTTTAGTGATATTAATTACTTTTCATTAATTTGCATTAGTTTAATAAGTTTCTAAATAGAAGTATTTTTTAAAACTTTTAAAATGTTCACACTGATAATCTACAGTAATTCAATTCATTATTTGAGACTTGAATTGTAAAGAGCTTTACAGGTAGGTGCTGCCAATTGGGCATTCTATGGTGAGATGCTCCGGGTGGATGGACCAGAGACCTGCTCGCTGCTTACAGACCACATTACCTTGTAGAGCAGCAAAACTAGCAAAGCCTGGTTAGACCAGCACATTGAGATGTGCATACAGGGATTCTGCCGACAGGCACATTCCGGGCTGCAAGGATTCATGCTGATGGACACACTGAAGCTCGGTGCAGCCACAAGAGCTTGGTGGGGAAGGACCACAGTATAGGATTCTTCCACAACTGAAAAAGGAGGTGATTTGACAATCACCTGTCCAGCTCTTGGCTCCATCCTCCCCCTCCTGTCTTCTCCTATCATTTTGGATCTCCCCCTCCCCCTCCCACTTTCAAATCTCTTACTAGCTCTTCCTTCAGTTAGTCCTGACGAAGGGTCTCGGCCCGAAACGTCGACTGTACCTCTTCCTAGAGATGCTGCCTGGCTTGCTGTGTTCACCAGCAACTTTGATGTGTGTTGGTGGAAGAAGGAGGGGTCAGGTTAGGTGAGGAATTATTGTAGTAGTGCACCAGTCCACCAGGTCACATGAGTGGTAACAGTCCTATTGCTTTTAAGGAATGTAATAAAACAAGACTTAACACATTGAATATTAATTTAAGAATAAAAATGCATTGCATATTCTCATAAATACTCTAAAATTATGAATAATGTTTATTTTGATATAAAGATTAATTACACCAGCCGGAGTACAGAATGTTTGGCTGCAGGGTAGAAATTGTAAGGCATAGGAGTGTTATCTCTTCTTGTCAGACTGTTGTGAAAATCATGGCTACAGCAGTCTAATGACAGCCTTTGGTATGGAAAACTACTCTTGCTCCTTACTGTCAGAGCATGATGTCATTATTTTGTAAGGGTGCGCTGCCTTGCCTCTCCTAATGCTCGATGCAGGCAACAAAGATGCAACAGAGCCGACTGACTTACTAAGTGATCTCAAGGAGCATTCTTTTTCATTGACAGCATTCCCTTCATGATCAAGAGTCAGAAAGTTTGCTTTGTATAAGTTTCAGTCTTGAAAATGATACAAACAAAACACATGAAAAATTAATTAACATTTCAATTGTTTTGTCTCTATCTGTTAGCTAAGTTCAAATACTTGAACCCAATAAGATTGTCTTGGGTACTCACTGTGACCAAAAATATGAAGAGAACATCATTGAATTACAATGACATGTGTTTCTATTAGCCAATTGTCAAATTTCTCTTCGGCATGCCTGCCAAGATGCTTTGGAGCAGGATGTGTGAACAATCTTTAGAGAGACAGTGCCTTTGTGTGAAGTGGGTCTGAAGTTGCCCCACAGCCTACAGCTATTCTCAACTAAATAAGTGAAAAAAAAATCTAGGTTCATGTTGAGTACAATCTCCACACATTGACTTCATTTTAAGCAGTAATACATTCTAACAAAACCGCCCATTGTGCCGTGAACTACATTGTTTTCAAACAGTGCAACATTAGTAAAAACAATAATGTCAAACCTTCCGTGTGCTGAGCATTTATTTAATGTTTCTTTTGGCAACGACTTCCTTATCCAAACAAGTGTGAGATATTAAATAATGAGCCATGTTACATAACAAGCAGGCAACTTCCAGTAATGCAGAGTTTACCTTGTTTGTTGTGTCACAGTAAGCCTTGTTTACTATCTTTAACCTTGATGACTGTGAAAGATAATAATGTTTTTTATGGCAAGAACAAGATAGGCGTATTTAGAGATTGTAGGGAGGGAGTGTAATGAGCTAGAAATACAGAGCAGCAATATACACTCAGTGGCAACCTTGTTATGGACAGGAGTGGAACCCAGTGTGATCTTCTGCTGCTGTAGCCCATCCACTTTAAGGTTCAAAGTGTTGTGCGTTCAGAGATGCTCTTCTGCACACCACCGTTATTACGTGTGGTTATTTGAGTTGCTGTTGCATTTTTGTCAGCTTGAGCCCGCCTGGCCATTCTCCTCTGTTCTCTCTCATTAACAGAATGAAAGCACAGAACTGCCAATCCCTGGATGTTTTTTTGTCTTTTTTGCACCATTGTCTGTGTGTGTGTGTGAAAATCCCAGGAGATCAGTTGCTTCTATTTTATTATTGAGATGGAGCACAGGACAAGCCCTATGAGCCACACCGCCCTGCAACACCCAATTTAACACTAGCCAGATCACGGGATGATTTACAACGACCAATTAACCTACCAACTGTTACATCTTTGTACTGTGGGAGGAAACTGAAGCGCCCAAAGGAAACCCACATGGTCATGGAGAGAACGTATAAACGCCGCACAGACAGCAACAAGTCTGAGATATTCAAGACCTGTGTGGCACTAACAACCATTCCACAGTCCAAGTTTCTTCCCCATTCTGATGTTTGGTCTGAGCAATACCAGGCCCTCTTGACCATGCCTGTGTGCCTTTATGCACTGACTTGCTACCATATGATTGGCTGCCTAGATATTTACATTAACAAGCAAATGTACCTATTACAATGGCCACTGTGTCTATATGATTATAAGGGTTTCAAGTCTGGTCGTTGTATGGCTCTGAGTTAATTCATGCTATATCGATCTGCACAGCTTTGTGTCTATGAGCTATTGTGTAATAAAACCAGACAATGCTAGAAATTCCCAAATGTTAAGTTAGCAACCGTAGAGAGACGAAACAGAGTTTCGGCTCAATGACCTTTCATCAGAACTGCAGAATCCTGTCCAGAATCATCAGTTTTTTTTTCCTATTTACAATCTAGCCCTTGTTCTGAGAAGCTGCTAGCTCAAAGTGATATTAGTCTCCTGAGCTTGTTAAAAAAGATATAGGGTCAGAGGGCATGATTGGATTCAGCAGCATAGAGGTCCAAATATAGTGTCTGTGTTGGCAAACGTAGTATAGTTTGTGGGGAATGATTGCCAGAAATCAGTGGAGTAGGTACCACAGGAAGGCAACAGCAGTGCCATTTTAAAAATCAGCTCTGGCAACGTCCTATTCTCTCTGAAGGTACAAAACTAAGTAAAGCTGGGTTTATTTTCCGAGGAAGTTTATTTTCTTCCTGCGTGCTGATTGCATGTGTGAAAGCACAGCCCTTACAGATAACAATTCAAATAGTGCTTGCTAAAGATGAAAACAGGTATTTAAGATAAGCTTCAAAAGCATCACGACCCCTGTTGGAATAGGGAGGAATAACTATGCATTCAGTAATACACATTATGACATAAATTATACACATTTCTACATTCTGCAACTCGTCCCCAGCAAAATTACAAAATAAAATCTTACATATTTGCTGGAGATTTCTGTTCTGGCACACGGTTTGACCTCCACTTGAGGCAAAACAAGTTGGTTCTCCTTCCCCTTGAGTGCACTGGAATGTCCTCTGAGCAAGCTATCTCAGAAGATGTTATCCACAGCAGTTCCTCAGAACAACTTATTCATGGTGTACAGTTCATTGCCTAACGACACTTCAAGGACCTGATTGCACTTTGAGACCATAAAACCATAAGACTTAGGAGCAGAATTAGGCCATTCAGTGCATGGAGTCTGCACCACCATTCTGTCATGCCTGATCCTAGATCCCACTCAACCTCATCCACCTGCCTTCTCTCCATATCCTTTGGTGCCCTGACCGATCAGGAAACTATCCACCTTAAATATACCCACGGACTTGACCCACTGGGTCCTGTGTTGCGACTGCTTCTTTTTACATTACACGTCAATGACTTGGATGATAGGATTGATAGCTTCATTGCAAAGTTTACAGATGATACAAGGATAGGTGGAGAGGCAGATAGTTTTGAGGAAGTAGAGAGGCTACAGAAGGTCTTAGACAGATTAGGAGAATGGGCAAAGAAGTGGCAGATGGAATACTGTGTCAGGAAGTGTATTGTCATGCGCTTTGGTAGAAGGAATAAAAGGATTGACTGTTTTCTAAATGGAGAGAAAGTTCAAAAATCTGAGGTGCAAAGGGACTTGGGAGTCCTTGTGCAGGATTCCCTTAAGGTTAATTTTCAGGTTGAGTCTGTGGTAAGGAAGACGAATGGAATGTTAGCATTCATTTCAAAAGGACTAGATTATAAAAGCAAGGATATACTGTTGAGTCTTTTACAAGCATTTGTGAGTCCTCACGTGGAACTGTGAGCAGTTCTGGGACCCTTATCTTAGAAAGATTGTGCTGACAATGAAGAAGGTTCAAAGGAGGTTCAGAAAAAATGAATCCAGGATTGAACAGCTTGTCATATGAAAAGTGTTTAATGGTTTTGGGCCTGTATTCACTAGAATTCAGAAGAGTGGAGGGTTACCTAATTGAAACCTATCTAATGGTGAAAGGTCTTGATAGAGTGGATGTGGAGAAGATGTGCTGGGAGAATCTAGAACCAGGGAACACAACCTCAGAATAGAGGGGCATCATTTTAGATCAGAGATGAGGAATGATTTCTTTAGCCAGAGAGTGGTGAATCTGTGGAATTCTTTGCCACAGGCAGCTGTGGAGACCAAATCTTTACGAATATGTAAGGCAGAGATTGATAGATCCTTCATTGGTCAAGGCATGAAGGAATACAGGGAGAAGGCAGGAGATTGGGGCTGGGAGGAATAATGCAGAAGAATGCAAATAGGATAATCAGCAAAATACTTCCGTCCAAAGAAGCTGAACATCAATTTAAAGACTAAACAAAGGCTGAAACCACTGTTCAGGTATAGCATATACTATCTGAATATCTATTCAAACAAGAAACTCATTCAATGATTCAGAAACAGATTTACTCCTCTACCATCCAATTTCTGAATGGTCATCGAACCCATGAATTCTACCTCACTACTTTTTAAAATTATATGTACTCACTGAAATTCAGATTTTTTTCTCTATTATTGTGTATTGTATTGTAATACAACAAATTTCACAGCATATGCCGGTGATATTTAACCTGATACTGAATATCGGCACATATGAAATTTAAAAGGTGACCATAAAAGACGTGTAAGTACTGCTTCACCTTGAAAGTGCATTTACAGTCCTATAGAATGGGAAAGAACCAGGTAAAGGGCAAATCTTTTACCAGTCCTTCATTTTGCCCTTTGTCTCCTCCTCCTTCCCCTTCTCCTATGCTCCACTCTCCTCTCCTATCAGATTGCTTCTTCTCCAGCCCTTTACCTTTCCACCCACCCAGCTTCACCTATCACCTCTAGCTAACCTCCTACCCCTCCCCACTCCTTTTTATTCTTACGTCTTCCCCCTTCCTTTCCAGTCCTGAAGAAGGGTCTTGGTCCATAACATAGATACTGCCTGACCTGCTGAGTTCCTCATGTATTTTGTGCTTGTTGCTTTGTATTTGTAGCATCTGCAGGCTTTCTCATGTTCATAAAAGAGCAAATATTGCATTTCAAAGCACTTTTCTTTTTCAAGACAAAAGAAACATCCTTTGTATATCCTTTGACAAAAGAAACATCCTTTGGAGATGATACTAAGATAGGTGGAGTTGTGGATAATGAAGTAGGTTTTCAAAGCTTGCAGAGAGATTTAGGACAGTTAGAAGAGTGGGCTGAAAGGTGGCAGATGGAGTTTAATGCTGATAAATGTGAAGTGCTACATTTTGGTCGGACTAATCAAGATAGGACATACATGGTAAATGGTAGGGCATTGAAGAATGCAGTAGAACAGAGGGATCTAGGAATAATAGACAATAGACAATAGGCAATGAAGTAGACCATTCGGCCCTTCGAGCCTGCACCGCCATTCTGAGATCATGGCTGATCATCTACTATCAATACCCGGTTCCTGCCTTGTCCCCATAACCCTTGATTCCCCTATCCATAAGGTACCTATCTAGCTCCTTCTTGAAAGCATCCAGAGAATTGGCCTCCACTGCCTTCTGAGGCAGTGCGTTCCACACCTCCACAACTCTCTGGGAGAAGTTGTTCCTCCTCAACTCTGTCCTAAATGACCTACCCCTTATTCTTAAACCATGCCCTCTGGTACTGGACTGTCCCAGCATCTGGAACATATTTCCTGCCTCTATCTTGTCCAATCCCTTAATAATCTTAAGGTGATGCACTAATGGTGCATAGTTCCCTGAAGTTGGAATCTCATGTGGATAGAGTGGTGAAGAAAGCTTTTGGTATGCTGCCTTTATAAATCAGAGCATTGAGTATAGGAGTTGGGGTGTAATGTTGAAATTGTACAAGGCATTGGTGAGGCCAAATTTGGAGTATTGTGTACAGTTTTGGTCACTGAATTATAGGAAAGATGTCAACAAAATTGAGAGAGTACAGAGAAGATTTACTAGAATGTTACCTGGGTTTCATCACCTAAGTTACAGAGAAAGGTTGAACGTTGGGTCTTTATTCTTTGGAACGTAGAAAGTTGAGGGGGGATTTGATAGAGGTGTTTAAAATTATAACGGGGATAGATAGGGTTGACATGGATAGGCTTTTTCCATTGAGAGTGGGGGAGATTCAAACAAGAGGACATGAGTTGAGAGTTAAAGGGCAAAAGTTTAGGGGTAACATGAGGGGGAACTTCTTTACTCAGACAGTGGTAGCTGTTAGAGTGAGTTTTTTTTGGGTAGATGATTTGTTTACAGTTAAATGACTTTGGCCACCAGACTTCTATTTGACAATGCGCTTCCTAAAAAGGTGTGAATACCAGATGCTTCTGGCGCCATAGTTTGATCAGATGCTGTAGTTTCGAAGACAGTATTATCTATACATTATAAATATTAATTGTCTTCTATGTTAGCATGTAAAATGCCAAATAACTGTATTGTGGATTGAACTGAAAGCTGTGGATACCAACCCAGACATGTTGGCGTCGGAAGGAAAAGATGAAATCCGAAGGTGTGATGTTTGTATGTAGCTTCAAAAGGAAGCATTGTCTGTAACTTTTTAAGTTGCGATTGCCTTTGTGTTTAGCATATAAACATCGAGCCCACTTTGAGCTAGCAGACCTTTCTGCGGAAAGCGTCACAGTCCGTAAGATGCCTGCTGTAATTTGTGTCAAATAAAGAAGCTGCTTTATATCTACCAGTGACTCTGTCTCTCCGGTAATTTCATCCATGCTACAACAGTAGCTGTGTGGAACGAGCTACCAGCAGAAGTGGTTGAGGCAGGTTCGATGTTGTCGTTTATTTAAAGTTAAATTGGACAGATATATGGACAGAAAGGAATGGAGGGTTATGAGTGCAGGTTGGTGGGACTAGGTGAGAGTAAGAGTTCAACATGGACTAGAAGGGCTGAGATGGCCTGTTTCCATGCTGTAATTGTTATATGGTTATATGATAAATAGTCAAGGGTGATTTTGTGTATCTGTAATTTACTTTATGAAGACATGTTAATGAACAAAGTTAAAAACAAGTTCACTGCAATGAAGAAGCTTAAAAGTGATTTTCTTCAAATATTTTAAAATTAGGAATGGGATTTTCTAAAATAATTCAGTAGAATGGTTCAAATACCAGGAGCTGTATAGTCTGCAACCTGGGAATTTAGATGGAATTTTTTTTAACAAATGTTGATAGGTTTGTGGGATAAATTACCTGAGATGCCTGCTGGAACTCCAGATTTTTTTCAAAGTGTAGCTTTACATTCAAAGGGAACTGAAGGCAGTTCCTGTTGGTAGATCTCATCCCTCAGGAATGTGCAAGCTTTATATTTCATGTTGTTTGACCTCACTATATGCCCCTTCCCTATCCCCATGCCTAATAGCCAACACAATATTAGCAAATTAGTTGTTGAAGTTTAAGTACCACATGGTCCCTTTTCCGTTAAGGTTGGAACAGTGGAAGCAGTTAACATAAGCTTAAGTACTAAATTGGTGGTTTCTTTTGTTTCTCAATTAAAAACTTGGTATGTTTTTTTCAACAATTATATTGCAATTGCAATTTTTATTTCGTTGAGGCAAAGTAATTTTTTTTTTGCCCCAGGATCAAGCTTACTCAGTTGAACTGGTAGATCAAAAACTTCATTTTAAAGGTGTATTTTTAAGTGCTTAATGGGATTCCTCAATGACAAAATCTGACAGCGAATTACATCATGAAATAAGTATATGTGCAAATAAATGTCAAATCAGCAAAACCTGCCATGGCATGAGCTCAGATTCCTTTTGTTCCAAGAATTACTTATAAAAACTTATTGGGCAACATGGACATAATTCCTCAGAATGTCAAACACAACGTAATAAACTTGGAGCATTACACAAGCACTCATAAATATTATCATTACATTCTTATTCATTCCTGATGTACACTTAAATAGTGATATCTACACTCGGTGGCCACCTTCTTTGATTCCCCCCCCCCGGCTCATTAATGCAAATATCTAATCAGAATCAGGTTTAGTATCACTGGCATGTGTCATGAAATTAGTTAACTTTACAGCAGCAATACAATGTAATACATGATAAAAGAGTTTAGAGGGAAAATAATTGAATTTCTCTAAGTGTATATATATATGTCTGTTAAATAGTTAAAATAAGTTGTGCAAAAGAAAACAGCAATAAAAAAGGCGTGAGGTAGCGTTCATGGGTTCAATGTCCATTTAGAATTTGGATGGCAGAGGGGAAGAAGCTGTCTTTTAATCGCTGAGTGTGTGCATTCAGGATTTTGTACCTCATTCCCAATGGTAAAAATGAGAAAAGGGCATGTCTTTGGTGGTGGGGGTCTTTATTGATGAATACCACCTTCCTAAGGCCCCACTCCTTGAAGATGTCTTGCGTAGTACTGAGGCTAGAACTCATAATGAAGTTGACTAACTTTCAAAGTTTCTGCAGTTTACTTCGATCCAGTGCAGTGGCACCCCTCTCCCATACCAGAAGGTGATGCAGCCAGTCTAATACTCTCCACAGTACATTTGTTGACGTTTTTGAGTGTTTTAGTTAACAAACCAAATCTCCTCAAACCCCTAATGAAGTATTGTTGCTGTCTTGCCTTCTTTATAGGTGTATCGATATGTTGTGTCCAGGTTAGGTCCTTATTATTAGTCCTCATCCAATAATATGCCAGCAACTCAATGAATAAAAGCCTGCAGACATGGACAAGAAGTTCTGTTGTTGTTCAGACCAAACATCAGAATGGGGGCGAAATATGATCTCAATGACTTTGGCCATGGAATAATTGCTGGTGGCAGACAGAGTGGTTTGAGTATCTCAGAAACTGCTGATCCCCTGGAATTTTCATGGAAAACAGTCTCTGAAGTTTACAGAGATTGGCGCAAAAAACAAAAATCATTCAGTGAGAGGCAGCTCAGTTAATGGGAGAGATCAGAGCAGAATGGTCTGACTGGTTCATGCTGACAGGAATGTGACAGCAACTCAAATAAGCACGCATTATAACTTTGATGTGCAGAAGAGTATCTCTGACTGCACAATACATCGACCTTTGACGTGGATGGGCTACAGTGGCAGAAGACCACATCGAGTTCTACTCCTGTACCTAATAAAGTGGTCAATGAGTGTGTTTATTTGCTTATCTTTGATTGTGTACAATCAATCAAGATAATATAATTTATGTAAAATATATTAATGAAGCTGATTACAGATTACTTCAGTAGAACTTCAATTTAAGCGAATGTACATTTGCTCTTGTGAAAGTCCACCACCTTTCACACTGCTTCTAATTTCACACATTGTCTCCTCTTCGAAATGAAATAGCGAGGCATGAGATGAGATAATTTAGCAGATGGACTGGAACTTATCGACATTTCGAAACTTAACTTGCAGAAGCCAAACAGAATAGGTCTGCTAACATTCATCAGAAGCAGCGGTGCAGATTACTCTGAAAGGCAACAAGTTGTATGCCTCTGGAGAGAGGCAGGATATGGTGAGAAGGAAGTTTGGTAAATTTGATATCAATGGGCGAAACTGAGGCTTACAGATTTTAATCTGTTTATGATTACTAAAAAAGTAATTCTAAAAAACAGCCAGAAAATCATACTCCAAAAACAAAATAGTGCAGAAGTTGGAAATCTGAAATAAATACAGAACATTTGAGAAATTCTCAGGAGGTCAGGCAGCTTTTGGGATGAGAGAAATAACATTCATGTTTCAGGTTGATGGCATGATATAAAGTTTTAAACCATAAAGTAGGAAGACACTTCTGTGAGAATTAAGTCATTGTATCATCATTTTCTTTGATTACAAAGATTTTTCAGAGGCTTCCCTAAGTGTCGTGGATGTCCTTTTAGAACATAGAATAATACAGCACAGTACAGGCCCTTCAGCCCACAATGTTGTGCCGACCCTCAAACCCTACCTCCCATATAACCCCCACCTTAAATCACTCCATATACCTGTCTAGTAGTCTCTTAAATTTCACTGGTGTATCTGCCTCCACCACTGACTCAGGCAGTGCATTCCATGCACCAACCACTCTCTGAGTAAAAAACCTTCCTCTAATATCCCCCTTGAACTTCCCACCCCTTACCTTAAAGCCATGTCCTCTTTTATGCTTTGTAATGATGTTGATGCAAAATTTCTGGACTGAAAACTATATTTGAAGTTCAAAGTAAATTTATTATCAAAGTACATTATGTCACCATATGCATTACTAAGTTTGATTTTCTTGTGGGCATACTCAATTAATCCACAATAGAATCAATAAAAGACCAAACAAATAGGGCATTCAACCAGTGTACAAAGCACAACAAACTGTGCAAATAAAAAAAGAAATGTAATAATAATAATAACTAAATAAGCAATAAATCATGAGAACATGAGATGAAAAGTCTTTGAAAGTGAGTCCATAGTTGCTGGGAACATTTCAAAGATAGGGCGAGTAAAGTTATCCCATTTGGTTTAAGAGTTTGATGGTTGAGGGGTAATGATAATTGCTGAACCTGGTTCTGTGAGTCCTGGGGGTCCTATACCTTCTTCCGGATGGCAGCAGTGAGAAGAGAGCATGTCCTGGGTATTGGGGGGTGGGGGGGCTCAGTGATGACGGATGCTGCTTTCCTGCAACAACATTTCATGTAGATATGCTCAGTGGTGGGGAGGGTGTTACTTGTGATGGTCTGGACCATATCCATCAGTTTTTGTAGAATTTCCATTCAAGGGCATTGGTGAATCCATATGAGGATTAGTGCCACACAGTGATATATATAAATTGAGTAGAGTAAGGGGCTAAGCACACAGCCTTGTGGTGCACCTGCATTAATGGAGATTATGGAGTGATATTGTTTCCAATCCAAACTGACTGGGGTCTCCAAGTGAGGAAATCCAGGATCCAATTGCACAAGGAGTTATTGAAGCCAAAGTTTTCAAGCTTTTTGATTAATTTTGCGGGGATGGTGGTATTAAATGCTAAGCTGTAGTCAATAAAGAGCATCATTGTTGATGCACTTTGCTGTCCAGATGTTCCATGGTTGAGTGAAGAGCCAATGAGATGGTATCTGTTGCTTTGGTAGGAAAATTGGAGTGGATCCAAGTCGCTTCTCAGGCAGGAGTAGATATGTTTCACACCAACTTCTCAAAACACTTCATCACTGTGGATGTAAGTGCTACTAGACGATAGTCATGGAGGCAGGTTTTATACGTTCCTCTTAGGCTGCTGAAAGGAAGTCTGCTTGAAGCAGGTGTATACCTCAGACTACCAAAACAAGAGGCTGAAGCTATCAGTGAACACTCCAGCCAGTTTAACAGCAAGTGCATCTAAAAGCACAAATACTCACCAGTTCATATGTGCAGGGGCGTTACGCTTGGAAATGATTTCGCATTTTTGAATGGAATTGCATACTTTTTTTACAAGTTCCCTGTCAGGTATTTTGTTTCCTCGTTTTACTAGTACTAATGAGGTACACAATTTATTTGTATATCTCTTTGATTTGTTGCTTAGGGGAAAATATTCTGTGCAGAGCACAGTTTTTGTTTTAATAAGCCTCATGTCAGGCACTGGAGCTAAGGCCCAGATTACTGAATCTTTGCTCATTAAATGGAATTACATGCCAGCCCTAAGAAAACAATGGTGTTGCCAGCTTGCAAGTATTCCTGGGTGTCATTAACGTGGGAATATCTGAATAATTAGTTTGGAAATATCATCTGTCCATTGATATATTACTGACCTAAAATCTGTCCATTTAGAATAAATTGAAGGTTACAACAGTTCTGTCATCTGTTTTGAATCCATTACTGCACATTGCTCTCATAACATAAAATAATGTTTTAAATGCCTATTTCACTGACTTTTTTTTTTGAAAAAGAAAATACACTCTTTATGAGCTGAAGAATGTGGTGTTGAAAATAGAATGGGGAAAAGCATTTTGCAAAAGAAAATATCAGGGAAGTCTTTGCCGTTAAACTTTGATGTACTGATAGCATTTTAATTCCACGTCCCATTGCCATTCTGATATGTCTATCCATGGCCTCCTCTACTGTAAAGATGAATCCACACTCAGGTTGGAGGAACAACACCTTATATTCCGTCTGGGTAGCCTTCAACCTGATGGCATGAATATTGGCTACTCAAAATTCCGCTAATGCCCCACCTCCCCCTCGTACCCCATCCATTATTTATTTATATACACACATTCTTTTTTCTCTCTTTCCTTTTTCTCCCTCTGTCCCTCTCACTGTACCCCTTGCCCATCCTCTGGGTTTTCCCCCCTCCCCCTTTTCTTTCTCCCTCAGCCTCCTGTCCCATGATCTTCTCATATCCCTTTTGCCAATCACCTGTCCAGCTCTTGGCTCCATCCCTCCCTCTCCTGTCTTCTCCTATCATTTTGGATCTCCCCCTCCCCCTCCAACTTTCAAATCCCTTACAAACTCTTCCTTCAGTTAGTCCTGACGAAGGGTCTCAGCCTGAAACGTTGACTGTACTTCTTCCTAGAAATGCTGCCTGGCCTGCTGCGTTCACCAGCAATTTTGAAGTGTGTTGCTTGAATTTCCAGCATCTGCAGATTTCCTCGTGTTGATGTACTGACACAGGCTTTTACATCTAATGACATAACTGAGATGGCAAATTGGAACATTGCATCTATTTCAACCAATTCAAGAGAGGCACTGGCATTTAAAACCGATTTCCTTTTTTCCGGATGATTGTGAATATCAGTGGCTTGAGTTGAAGCATTTGATGTTGCAGTGTTTGCCAAGCTTGGCAGCTAGCTTGCGGGCATTTCATCACCAGTTGAGGAGACATCCTCACTGCACAATTGTTAGTGTTTCTGTCTGGCAGTGCTCACATTTCTCTATATAAACACAAGCATGCCCTGAGAGAACACCAACAACTGTGCACCGAAGATGGTGAAGAAACATTTGCAAACTGCTTTCCATTTTGTAGGTTTTAGCCCATGATATCAACTTGGTGCTACTTCGTAAGAGAATGTGAACTGAGAAACAAATGGTGCTGCAAAAGGGATATCAGAGGAAAGATAATAATATTAAGATAGAGGCACCTGGGTAGTGACACAAAGGTTTTGAGGTGTTCTTCTGATGTTTTGGAATGGAATTGCATACTTTTCTCCAAGTTTCCTGCCGGTTACTTCATTTTCTGGTTAATTATCTGGATGATGGTGTGAGTCCTATTCTGAATTGCTATACTTGCATGCTCAAGAAGAAAGGAAAAACAACGGACTCATATTGTTTTGCTGTGTTTTTCAACTCTGAAGATGAATAAACATCTTTATGGTCATGCAGAGGTAAAAAGACCTGATAAGATGAACTTAATGATTCAAAGTCTGTTTGTAATTTCGCTCTTTGGCCACAATTCCAATAGCATGTGTAACTTCTTTTAATCTCTGACCACCCTACATCTAACTCATGTCCTTACTGAGAAGTCTTTTCAATAGTTTCTTTGGTAACGGGAATTATCCCCCTATCAGGTTTTTGATTTCACAATGGTGATTGTTGACTGGCTTTTCTCTGCCCACTGGCAGAATACACAATGGAGACAGTGGCCATCCTTCACCAGTTTATGATGTATCCTCATAACAATAGGTTTAATGAGGCTGATATGTTACCTCCACTCTTTGATCCAGACATCTTTTCAAAGCGTTGATTGTTCACTCCACAAACAAATGTCTGCCAACATTTAAATTTTCTGTTCTCCCATCCTCCTGATATTTTTCTTCTTCAGCCCATACCCCTACTGGGGCATAGGCCACCAACAGTAGCTCACCAGAGTCCTCAGACATGGGCCATCCTTCCATGCTGTTTCCAGTGTAGCCCATCTTCTTGATGTACTCTTCCTCTCCCAGAGATGAGGACTTTGGAGAATCCTCTTGATGTAAGGACCCACTATAATGTTCTGACTAGTATTGAAGATGAACTTCAAATTAACCTTGATGTATCATCCTAGGACTGGGGTTCCTAACCAAGGGTCCACAGACCCCTTGCTTAATGGTATTGGTTGGGAACCCCTGTTCTAGAAGTTTCAGATATAATTTGATTCTCAAAAGGCCTTATTTTATTTTTGATCAGTTTAGAAAAGAATGTGAGATTAAAACTGAACACGGTATTCAGTAACATGAGAAATTCTGCAGATGCTGGAAATCCAAAGCAACACACACAAAATGCTAGAGGAACTCAGCAGGTCAGGCAGCATCTATGGAAATGAATACACAATTGATGTTTGAGACCAAGACACTTCTTCAGGACTGGAAAGGAAGGGGGAAGACGCCTGAATTAAAAGGACAGAGGATAGCTAGAAGATGATAGCTGAAGCCATGTGGGTAGGAAGGATAAAAGGCTGGAAAGGAAGGAATCTGATAAGAGAGGAGAGTGCACCATTGGAGAAAGGGAAGGAGGAGGGTACCCACTGGGAAGATGATAGGCAGGTGAGAACAGGTAAAAGGCCAGAGTATGGAACAGAAGAAAAGAGGAGGGGGATAGATTTCTTAAACCAGAAGGAAAAATCAATATACATACCATCAGGTTGGGCACTAGCTGGATGGAATATAAGGTGTTGCTTCTCCACCCTGAGGGTGGCCTCATCACGGCACAAGAGGTGGCTATGGACCAACATGTCAGAACATATATTCATTAATAGTCTGACCAAGATATTGAATTTTCGTAGCTTGACATCTTATAACATTTATCAAATGACCTATGTACGTAAGCCTATCAGCTATTTTGTCACAAGTATGTTTCTATACCTGATCATGTATATATGCATGCCTAATGGCATAGAGGGAGCTCATGCTGGCTCTTGGCATATCCCATCAGTGCCATTCCCTAACCTATTTCGCTGCAATCTGTTCTCCTTCACATGCCCATCAACTGCTATCTAACCCCAATTTTCTTGACACACACCTACACTAGGCATAAAGTACATGTTTAAACCTTTGGAAGCAGGGAGGAAACCCATTAGTCACAGGAAGAGTATGCATTCCTGGCAAAGATTGCCACCAAGGTCAGGATTGATCCTGGGTTCTGGTAGCTATGGTACACGGCAGATGTAAGTAAATCACAATATTGACTTTAACCTAATTGTGCAGTTCACAAGGGGGAGCTAAGCAACTACTTCTGGTAAGCTTCCAGACCCAACATTGGATAAAGTAAACAAAATACATCGTGAAAATTAGTTACATGTTTTTATATTATTAATAACAATGCACAGTTTGCAGTGTGTTTCAAAGTTGTAACATACTTTAGCATCGAGATTATGATGAAAAACCAAGTTAAGTTCACTTTTATCAGCATTTAAACTTGGTAATATGTTGTGTTCCTGCCAAAAGCTGCAGATCCCTGTGATGCTTTGCCATTAAATAGAGATGGTCGCACAATCCACTTCATTTCTGACATAGTACAGTAATGCAACTTAGCAGATTTTGGAAAAGATGTCAATGAAGAATGAGGTCGAGGAATTCATTATCATGGGAAATTGTTTATCTAATATATATTGCAAATACATATGCAAATTGACTCCAGTTCACACTCTTGAATCTTCTGCCTGGCCAGCGTTACTGATTCTCCCCTTCAAGAAAATGTTAGTTCTCAGGTGAATATAGAGAGGAATTATTGCCATACCTTATTGAAGAGGTGAACTGAATTGGATTTGTGCTAATGTGTAGAGGTGAAAGGACATAAAAAGCTTCAGAACAATTTTGAAAAGTTCCCAAAAAGGGAAGCAATCCAAATTGTGACCTTGCCAACTAATATGCAAGCAGTCCATCCAAACACTGGCCTGTAGCCACTGGCCCAAGGCTGTCTAATTTTCACATAGCCATGAGAAAGAAAAAACATAGGAAATTTCCAAATGTCTGACAAATGCCACTACATTAAGCTATTGCCTTCTCTAATCTCAGAACTCCTTCTAATACATGCCAACAGTGCCCTTGTAACTAATTGTGCAGACACTTCACATCTGAATAACCGTTTCATACCTAATGTACACTGCCTGAAGTTGTGATACTTGAAAACTACCTCAAGCTCTTCTCCAACATAAAATGCTGGAAGAGCTCAACAGGTCAGGCAACATCTATGGAGGGAAAGAAACAGTCAATATTTCGAGCCAAGACCCTTTATTAGGACATCCTGATCCATCTTGATGAATGGTCGTAGCCCAAAATGGCGACTCTTCATTTCCCTCCATAGATGTTGAGTTCCTCCATCATTTTGTGTGTATTGCTCAAGATTCCCAGCATCTACAGAATCCTCTGTGTCTCAAATTCTTCTCCACCTTCTGTGCAGAGTTAGTAATTACACTGGCCACTTTACAAGGTAGTTATTATTGTCGCAAACACGAGGAAATCTGCAGATGCTGGAAATCCAAGCAACACACACAAAATGCTGGTGGAATGCAGCAGGCCAGGCAGCATCTATAGGAAGAGGTACAGTCGACATTTCGTGCTGAGACCCTTCGTCAGGACTAACTGAAAGGAGAGATAGTAAGAGATTTGAAAGGTGGGGGGGAGATCCGAAATGATAGGAGAGCATCTGCTCCCAGGATGAAGCTTTTCATTCCAGGATGAAGGAGATGGCTTCCTTTTTTAAAGAAAGGGGCTTCCCTTCCTCCACCATCAACTCTGCTCTCAAATGCATCTCTCCCATTTCACGCACATCTGCTCTTACCCCATCCTCCCGCTACCCCACTAGGAATAGGGTTCCCCTTGTCCTCACCTACCACCCCACCAGCCTTCAGGTCCAACATATAATTCTCCGTAACTTCCGCCACCTCCAACGGGATCCCACAACCAAGCACGTCTTTCCCTCCCCGCCGTTTCTGCTTTCCGCAGGGATCGCTCCCTACTCAACTCCCTTGTCCATTCGTCCCCCCATTCCTTCTCACGGATCTCCCTCCCGGCACTTATCCTTGTAAGCGTAACAAGTGCTACACATACCCTTACACTTCCTCCCTCACCACCATTCAGGGCCCCACACGGTCCTTCCAAGTGAGGCGACACTGCATCTGTGAGTCTGCTGGGGTGATATACTGCGTCCGGTGCTCCCGGTGCGGCCTTCTATATATTGACGAGACCCGACGTAGGCTGGGAGACAGTTTCACTGGACACCTAGGCTCTGTCCGCCAGAGAAAGCAAGATCTCCCAGTGGCCACATATTTTAATTCCATGTCCCATTCCCATTCTGATACAGGTATGTCTATCCACGGCCTCTTCTACTGCAAGATGAAGCCACACTCAGGTTGGAGGAACAACACCTTATATTCCGTCTGGGTAGCCTCCAACCTGATTGCATGAACATTGACTTCTCTAACTTCCGTTAATGCCCGACCTCTCCATCTTACCCCATCCCTTATTTATTCACTATTTTTTCCTCTTTTTTTTCTCTCTCTCTTTTCTCTCCTTCTGTCCCTCTCACTATAACTCCTTGTCTGATTTCCATCTTCCTTTGGGCTCCCCTCCCCCTTTATTTCTCCCTCGGCCTCCCATCCCATGATCCTCTCCCTTCTCCAGCCTTGTATCCCTTTTACCAATCAACTTTCCAGCTCTTAGCTCCTTCCCTCCCCCAACTGTCTTCTCCTATCATTCTGGATCTCCCCCTCCCCCTCCCACTTTCAAATCTCTTACTAGCTCTTCTTTCAGTTAGTCCTGACGAAGGGTCTCGGCCCGAAACGTTGACTGTACCTCTTCCAATAGATGCTGCCTGGCCTGCTGCATTCCACCAGCATTTTGTGTGCGTTGCTTAGTTATTATTGTAATTTGTTTCAACTTATATTCGCTATAATACCATGCATGGGTTTAAAAAACACCAACATTTTTTCTTTCATTTAGAGGATGTGTACAGCAGATGCAATCATTGTCCATTGCCGAATTTTCTTTGAAGATAGATTAGAAGCAAGGCATGAAGCTTGTCTCCTGACTCCCAAAATCCTTTCACCAGTTGCAAGACACAATTCAGGCACTTGATAAAATACTACTGGCATGAGTGTAAATCCAGCAAGATGGAAATAAAAAACATGACCTCTAATAACATGAAGGACTAGGGCAGCAGGCATATCGGCAAATAACTACTTGCATGTTTCTCTTCAAGTCTCCTATCATCCTGACTTGGGAAATATTGTCATTGGATCTAAACCCTGTAACATCTGACTCAACAGCAATGTGGCAGTACCTTCACTAGAAGGACTGTCGTGGTTCAAGAAGCTGACTCACCACCATCTTCCCAGGGGCAATCATGGATCAGCATAAACACTGACCTTACAGCTGATTTTCACAGCACAATAAAGTCTCTGGAGAGTTTTCCTGCAGACCCACAATGATGTCAGCTTTACTCAGTTTGATTGCATTCATCATATATTGGGGAGTTTCTGTTACCTCATCTTTTGTATTCAGCTCGTTCAACCAATTTTAAGAGTTAAGTTCTAATGAGTATTTCAGGCAGAACCCAAATTAAGTCCAGCTAAAAAGAAACGAAAGAGGAAAGAATTTCCAGCTCTAAACTCAGTTAACATTGTGTACATATTGTATTCCCTATCCTGAAAGAAGGGGCTCGGTCCAAAATGTTGGCTGTTTATTCATTTCCAGGGATGCTGCTCGACCTGTTGTGTTCCTCCGGCATTTAGGGTGTGTTACTTTGTGTAAGTATCGGTGAATAAGTAGAACAGCAGGCGACATCTTTCATCAGCTTGCTTAAAGGAGAGATTGTTTTGTCCTAGTTCTATTGCGCAAACATACCTAAGGTTTCTACTTTGGCAGGGTGATACTGTAGCTGCAATTGGACAGTTAGCCATTAGCTTTTACTTCTTAAGATCTAACATGTTTACTTAAGTATTTCCTGTTAGATGTGGTTCTCAGATTCCCACTTGAAACTTTCTTTAACTCCACAGAATCAGAATCAGTTTTAATGTCACCGGCATATGTTGCATAACTTGTTGACTTTGCAGCAGCAGTACAATGCAATACACAATAGAGAAAAACAACTGTAAATTACAGTCAGTATTGACTTTTAAGTTTGGAACTGCAAATCCCTTCAAAAGTGGTGTATGTACACAAAGCAACACCCACTAAATATTGGAGGAAATTATCAGGTCAGGCAGCATCTCTGGAGATGAATAAACCGTCAATATTTAGGACGGAGACCCTTCTTCAGGACAGGGAATACAATATGCACACCACCTTAACTAAGTTTACTACTAAGCAAGTGGTGTGGCTGGAGCTGACAGTCCCATGGGAAGATAGCTTGGAAGAGGCCGTTGAAAGGAAGCTCGCCAAGTACGCAGGACTGGTCAGCAACTGTCAGCAGGCTGGATGGAGAGCGAGGTGTCTCCCAGTGGAGGTTGGTTGTAGGGGATTCGCAGCCTTTTCCTTAGTTAGAACCTTCAGCATTTTGGGCATTGAGGGAGAGATGGCTGTGGCTCAAAAGAGGGGAGCCATGGAGTCGTAAGTAGCTAGCCATCTGGACACAAGCTGGGGTCTGATCAGCCCCGGCTGGGTCACCTGGAGGAGGTTGTATGATGTTGAAAGACCCAAAATACCCGATGATTCCAGGAACATCACTGAAGATGTGTCCAGAAGCACCAGTAGATGTATGTCCACAACAGGGCTTGAAGTTCTTTCCACTTTCATTTCATTTTAGCCTTTGAGTTCCCTACAGCTTACAGCCTTGTTTCAGGCTCCTGCTTTTTGTGCCCTCTTGTAAATTATTATTTAATTATTTTCCCACAGACTGAACTACAAAAAATGAAAACTATACTTCAATTTCAGAGAAATCATTAAACTGGTAATAATCTCCACTGAAAGTACTGAAGTATAGACATGTCCCACTGTGTGGAATGTCACCAGCATGTGTTTTGGAGATATCAGCATGCCACTAACTTGGTTCAGCAAAGGAGACCACTTCCCATTCAGTTCATGTTTAATGGGAATCATATTTTAAAAGTAGTTATATTTGATCACTCAGTTTCACTGTCATACGCAGTTGAAGTGCACCATTAACATTGTTTTGTTAAGGTTGAACTGTACTATTTATTGAATGCTCTGTTGCATGTGATGTGTTTACAATACTGGGTTACTCGTTTTCTGCGGTGCAATTTGTTATTTGGAACTGTCTTGCAGTTATAATGTGCCACTTCTATTTGCTTCTTACCGGTAACAGTTTGACGTCAGCAAATGTTGAATTGCAATTTTTTAAAATAAATAAACCCTTTTTCCTCTTCACAAGGATTAATTCAGAAGTATTTACCATTATAAAAATAAATGTGACAAATGGAAATTGATAGGAACTTGAAAGAAGTCTCCTACCTCATTTTATAAAGTATAACAAAAATTATAAAGTAACTGAGTACCAACTGGCTCCAAAAATTGTTTATAATGAATTTTGAAGGTCTTGAGTAAACCCAGTCCAGGATTTAATCGTGTGGTAACTATGTATATTAATGGCCTGAACTAATAAACCAAAACAAAATGTGAGGTCAATTCTAACTAGTATATTGGGAAACTTAAATTCTGTTGAACAAATCTAGAAACAAAAAGCATTTATTACAAATATTGATAAAAATGCAGATCATATAAATGCAGCTGGTCCAATATATTTTGAAGAAATTAACCTAGTATAATTGATTCTTTTTATTTCTGAACTGGTTTGACTTATTTTCTTATTGGATTCCATCATCTGCAAGCCCTTCTTGTCTGCACTTATTGCTTCCCAGCCTCTATCACTACCTCCATCCTTTCTTCTCCACCTTAGCTCCATCTGTAGACAGTGGGGTTCGACACCTCAGAGCTGAAGGTAAGAAGCCTCACAGTGGCTCTCATGCAACAACCCATGTTATGACCTTACACCTTAATGTCTGCCTGAACTTTCCCTGTAACTGTAATACTTTATACTTCTTTCTTCACTTGTTTTCCCTTGGACTACTTCAATGCAGCATTGTAATGAAATGATCTGGATGGATAGCATGCAAAACAATGCTTTTCACTGTATCTCATTACACATGACAATAATAAACTAATTTACCAAAACTTACTTTAAATAATGCCTAACCAAACAAGTTTTGATGACAGCTTCAACCACCTATGGGCTAAGCTAGGTTTATGCTGCCTGCTCGAGTAAGGATAAGTCTGGGCTCGATAAGTCAGTCAGTGGACACATTTGAAAGGTTGACGTTATAGCGTAAAAATGTGTCTGTTTTAAATGCAGTACTGCGTGTGTGTTTTTGATCAGGCTAATGACTTGCCCCTTGAGAGAGGGATCTGCGTAACGCAAACATCCCAGAGCATGATCCGTTGGTGAAAAAGTAGTGGAATAAAATGAAAGCCTCATCATAGATTGAAGAGAAGGAGCCTCTGGATGGCACAGCTAAAAAAAAAGTGTGTTAATTTTTAAAGATGAAGGAGATCTGTGTGTGTTGAAATTCACAAATCACTCACAAGTTAAGTTCAACTGCTTATGTTCAATCATCTCTCTTGCATTAGATCTCTGAGCCAGATCCTCTGACATTTTTTTTAAATTGCTCTGGGAATTAAATATCCCCAAGCAGTTATCTTTATTTTAATATTGCAATTGTCCAGCATAATACTTATATTTACTTGTTATATATACATTTCTTTTCAATTTCCAAGCTTCAAACAGAAATATAATTTGGAAGCTGGAAGTTAAGAAAGCAACAATCTTCTTTCCAGGACAAATAGAAACATGCTCAGGCATGTACACACTCGTTCATTGTTAACAGCTCCAGGGACTAGTACATTAGATTTCCTGTTCTACGTTTCAAATCGTGCAGCAGAGAACACTATCAGGTCCAGTCAAACCCGAAAGTGCCAAAAGAAGGTAACAATTCAATATGTGATAAGTGACAGAAAGGATCAGAGGGAAAATCATCCAGTAGCTATTGAGGATCCATTCATTATTTTAAAGGAACTATCAATATAATATCCAGTCCTTCTGGCCAGATGGTTCAGGTCTTGGTTTGTGTTGGAAGAGTGATGTCCTTGCAATTTGCTGAAATAACAATAAATCAGCCAGGCTTCTTACTCCGAAACACTATACAGTAACTCCAGCTGTGATGTTGTATGTGCTTCAGCCTTGGCTGGAGATGAGAACATGCTTGCCTGTGGTTTTCTGTTTTGGCTTGCTTCTCTACCCACTACACCACCTCCAGGGATGTTACAGTGTCTGCCCACTAACCTGACTTATCATCTGGTCCTTTTTTTTCGGAGGGAGCTCTGCTCAGTGATTGTATGTGTTTCTCATAGCTGGAGAGTGAGCCAGGATGTGTGGTTAGGTAAGATGGGGGGATGGGGTGGGGGTTGCAAAGAAGATGTAGCTAATGAGCAAAGCTCCAGAGGTTAGGACAACAAAGAAGGGGTCACGGGAGGCAAAAGAGCGACTTGGAGTTTGATTCAAGTTGGTGGACTGGGCCATGTTCAAGGATGCATCTGTGGATCTGAATGAATACACCATAGTTGTCACAGACTTTATTAAAAAAGTTGAGGATGAGTGTGCCTGCACCAAATTATTCAGAGTCTTCCCCAACCATAAGTCCTGGGTGAACCATGTGATTTGCAACCTGCTGAGGGCCAGATCAGAAGCATTCAAATCTGATAACCTAGAAGGTCACAAAAAGTCTAGCTACAATCTCTGGAAAGCCATCTCAGGGGTGAAGTTGCAATTCCAG
Source organism: Mobula birostris (assembly GCF_030028105.1). Classification (NCBI taxonomy): domain Eukaryota; kingdom Metazoa; phylum Chordata; class Chondrichthyes; order Myliobatiformes; family Myliobatidae; genus Mobula; species Mobula birostris. The sequence goes on along the minus strand of NC_092391.1, from coordinate 30,300,071 downwards.
ACTAAACTTGAATCAAGGAAGGATGCTTCACAGCTGTGACAGGGCTGGAATGCTATCACCTCATATAAAGTTAAATTAGGCAACAGAGAGATTCGCTTCCAGATGAGCTCAAAGCTTTCTATGCCCACTTTGACTATCAAAACATAGAGGAACCATCACAAACTCTCATAGTCCCCAATCATCTGTGATTTCAGTCTCTGAGGCAGATGTGAAAGATGTGGGTTCAAGAGTGTGAACCCACAAAAAGCATCCGGCCCAGAAAGGGTACCTGGCCAAGTTCTAAAGACTTATGCTGACAAATTGGCCACTGAGATATTTAACCTCTTGCTTCACCGGTTTGAGGTATCCACCTACTTCAAGCAAACTTCACTTACACCAGTCCCTATGAAGAACGTATTATCCTGCCTCAATGACAATCGTCCAGTAATACTTACACCCACAATGATGAAGTGTTTTGAGAGCTTTGTGAAGAAATATATCAACTCCTGCCTGAGAAGCATCTTGGGTCTGCTCTAATGTACCTAATGGAACAGCAGATGCCATTTTATTGGCTCCTCACTAAACCCTTAAAGATTGTGGACAGCAAAGGTGCATACATCAGGATGCTCTTTATCAACTACAGCTTGGCATTAAATACCATCAGCCCCTCAAAACTTATCAATAAGCTTCAAGACCTTGGCCTCAATACCTCCTTGTGCGATAGGATCCACAATTTCCTATCTCGCAGACCCCAGTCAGTTTAGATTTCCAACAACATCTTCTCCACAATCTCCATCAGCACAGGAGCACCTTACGGAGTAAAGGACAGAGAGTGGGACTGAAGAGGAGAGAAAAAGGATCAGCCATGATTGAATGAGGGAGCAGACTCAATGGGCTGAATGACCTAATTGTGCTCCAATGTCTTATGGTCTATGGTTTCTATGGTGAACCACAAGGCTGTGTGCTTAGCCCTCTGTTCTACTCACTTTACCCTTATGACTGTGGCTGAGCACAGCTCCAGTGCCAAATTCAAGTTTGTTGACAGCATTATTGCTGTAGATCGAATCAAATCAGCTTATAGAAGGGAGATTGAAATTCTGGCTGAGTGGTGCCACAGCACCAACCTCTTACTCAATGTCAGCAAGGCCAAAGGGCTGATTATTGACTTCAGAATGAGGAAACCAGAGGTCCATGAACCAGTCCTCCTAGGAGAAATCAGAGGTGGAGAGGGTCAGCAGCTTTAAGTTCCATTTTGCTGAACCTTTTCTGGGCCTAGCACACAGTGCAATTATGAGTCAAACACAGCACCACCTCCTCTTCCTTAGGAGTTTGCCAAGAGTCAGCATGGCATCTAATATTTTGACAAACTTTTATAAATATGTGGAGAATATATCGACTGGCTGCATCACAGTCTGTCACAGAAAATCCTACAAAAAATAGTGGATATGGCCCAGTCTGTAATGGGTAAAGCCCTCCCCACCATTGAGCACATCTACGCAGAGATGCAGCATCAATCATCAGGGCCCCCACAAGCCAAGTCATGCTCTCTACTCATTGCTGCTATCGGGAAGAAGGTTCAGAGGCCTCAGAACTCACACAACCAGGTTTAGGAACAGTTATTATCCCTTAACCATCAGGCTTTTGAACCAAAGGGGATAACTTCACTCAACTTTACTTGCCCCATCATTGAAATGTTCTCATAACCTATGGATTCACTTTCAAGGACTCTTCATCTCATGCCCTAGATATTTATTGCTAATTTACTTTTTATTAATATTTCTTTTTTATTTTGTATTTGCACAGTTCGTTGTCTTTTGTACACTGGTTCAATGCCCAAGTTGGTGCGGTCTTTCATTGATCCTATTATGGTTATTATTGAGTTATGGATTTATTGAATATGCTCAAAAGAAAATGAATCTCAGGGTTGTATATGGTGACATATACAGTGGCATGCAAAAGTTTGGGCACCCCTGGTCAAAATTTCTGTTACTATGAATAGCTAAGCGAGTAAAGGATGACCTGATTTCCAAAAGGCATAAAGTTAATGATGACACATTTCTTTATTATTTTAAGCAAGATTACTTTTTTATTTCCATCTTTTACAGTTTCAAAATAACAAAAAAGGAAAAGGGCCTGAAGCAAAAGTTTGGGCACCCTGCATGGTCAGTACTTAGTAACACCCCCTTAAGCAAGTATCACAGCTTCTAAATGTTTTTTGCAGCCAGCTAAGAGTCTTTCAGTTCTTGTTTGGGGGATTTTCGCCCATTCTTCCTTGCAAAAGGCTTCTATTTCTGTGAGATTCTTGGGCCGTCTTGCATGCACTGCTCTTTTGAGGTCTAACCACAGATTTTCAAGGACGTTGAGGTCAGGGGACTGTGAGGGCCATGGCAAAATCATCAGCTTGCACCTCTTGAGGTAGTCCATTGTGGTTTTTGAGGTGTGTTTGGGATCATTATCCTGTTGTAGAAGCCATCCTCTTTTCATCTTCGCTTTTTTACAGATGGTGTGATGTTTGTTTCCAGAATTTGCTGGTATTTAATTGAATTTATTCTTCCTTCTACCAGTGAAATGTTCCCCATGCAGCTAGCTGCAACACAAGCCAAAAGCATAATCGATCCACTCCCGTGCTTAACAGTTGGAGAGGTGTTCTTTTCATGAAATTCTGCACCCTTATTTCTCCAAACATCCCTTTGCTCATTGCGGCCAAAATTCAGCATCAGAAGTTTGCAAAGGAACATCTAAGCAAGCCTGATGCATTTTGGAAACAGGTCCTGTGGACTGATGAAGTTAAAATAGAACTTTTTGGCTGCAATGAGCAAAGGTATGTTTGGAGAATAAAGGGTGCAGAATTTCATAGAACATAGAACATAGAACATAGAATAGTACAGCACAGTACAGGCCCTTCGGCCCACAATGTTGTGCCGACCCTCAAACCCTGCCTCCCATATAAGCCCCCACCTTAGAATCCTCCATGTACCTGTCTAGTAGTCTCTTAAACTTCACTAGTGTATCTGCCTCCACCACTGACTCAGGCAGTGCATTCCACGCACCAACCACTCTCTGAGTAAAAAACCTTCCTCTAATATCCTCCTTGAACTTCCCACCCCTTACCTTAAAGTCATGTTCTCTTGTATTGAGCAGTGGTGCCCTGGGGAAGAGGCACTGGCTATCCACTCTATCTATTCCTCTTATTATCTTGTACACCTCTATCATGTCTCCTCTCATCCTCCTTCTCTCCAAAGAGTAAAGCCCTAGCTCCCTTAATCTCTGATCATAATGCATACTTTCTAAACCAGGCAGCATCCTGGTAAATCTCCTCTGTACCCTTTCCAATGCTTCCACATCCTTCCTATAGTGAGGTGACCAGAACTGGACACAATTCTCCAAGTGTGGCCTAACCAGAGTTTTATAGAGCTGCATCATTACATCGCGACTCTTAAACTCTATCCCTCGACTTATGAAAGCTAACACCCCATAAGCTTTCTTAACTACCCTATCCACCTTTCAGGGATCTGTGGACATGTATCCTGAGATCCCTCTGCTCCTCCACACTACCAAGTATCCTGCCATTTACTTCGTACTCTGCCTTGGAGTTTGTCCTTCCAAAGTGTACCACCTCACACTTCTCCGGGTTGAACTCCATCTGCCATGAAAAGAACACCTTTTCAACTGTTAAGCACCAAACTTTTGCTTCAGGCCCTTTTCCTTTTTTGTTATTTTGAAACTGTAAAAGGTGGAAATAAAAAAGTAATCTTGCTTAAAATATTAAAGAAATGTGTCATCTTTAACTTTATGCCTTTTGGAAATCAGGTCATCTTTTACTCACTTAGCTATTCACAGTAACAGAAATTTTTGACTAGGGTTGCCCAAACTTTTGCATGCCACTGTATGTACTTTGCCTTCGATAATAAATTTACTTTGAACTTTGAACTTTAGGATAGAGGACAGAGAGTCAAAGGGGTGGCCAGTGCAGGAAAACCGAAGTTGGGGTGTGGGGGAGTGGGCACATGTGAGCATACAGAGAGAAGGGGAGGGGAAGAAATAGAGAGGACGTATCAAAGAGTGTATGGGTTGAAGTTGTGCAGAGCAGGGTATTCAAAGTGAAAAGATTCTAGTCTAAAGAGGAGAGAGTGATCAAAAGGTGTGCTAGGGTAGGTGGGGGCATGCAAGGATGGAGGAAGCAGTTGTCAAACCTTTCTCCAGTTTGTCTGAGGATTTCAAAATTCAAAGTAAAATTTCTTATCAGGGTACAGAGGGGCACCACATGGAACCATAAGATTTTTTTTCCTGTGGGCATACTTGGCAAATCTATAGAATAATAACTGTAAACAGGATCAATGAAAGAGCAAGAACACAGAAGATAACGAACTGTTGAAATGCAAATGTAAATAAATAGCAATAAATAATGAGAGCATGAAATAACAAGATAGAAAGTCCTTAAGTTGAGATCATTGGTTGTGGGAACATCTCAATAGATGAGTGTAATTATCTTGTTCTGTCCAAGAGCCTGATGGTTGAGGGGTAGTAACTGTTCTTGAACCTGGTGGTGCATGCCTTGAGGCACCTGCACCTCAATGCACACGTGTAAGTGTCATAGTGCCTGTCCTTGTGTCTATGCAGCAGAGCCTGGTTTCCACTGGATTAAAAGGTCACTCCATCATCTTGTCCAAGGTGGTGTGAAGCAGTTACTCCACTTTGAGAAAAATTGCACAGTGGACTTCCACTTGACACTCTGAAGTTTACAATCTGGAACATCAGGATGTTCATGGTTGACCCCAATGACAACAGACCTGAATATTGCTTCACAGTGCCTGGAGCTTAACACTTGCATCAACAGCCTGGGAAGAATATGATAGGCGGGGGACGTCTGGCTCATAGGAATAGGTAATGAGTATGTCAGTTTGTTCGGATATGGTCCAAGTATGGAGAGAGAGACAAACACTGAAGCAGTTCGATAGTTCACAGACTTTGATGTTAACTAAAACTCTCAAATAGAAAACTAAATGCTAACACCGCGGTTGAAAGAAATAACTAAATATAAAACAAATACCATTAGTCTTCAGTGTCAGTCAACTCGACAGTCCACTTTCTCAGGCAAGGCCAAGTGCAAGCAGGCAGTGTAATGCTGCTGTGCTTTGCTTAAATCTCAACAAGCGCTACAACGAAATAACAACATAATGAAATAATAATTAGCTGACATGTGCATATTCATGACCGCAGTTGCCAAATCTGCGGCACTACTGAGTCTGTGGTTGTGACAGACTATGCTTTCTAGAAGGACGAACCAGAAGAGAAAATCTGTCAGTAATTGTCTACTCTACCACCTCAGCAACAATGACAATGTCATGTGTACATCTCAAGACCCATCGACTCACTCTAATATGGAAGCAGTACGTGATAATTATCAGCGCACGTGCTCAAATTCTGGAAGCAATGGATGGGGCCAAGGAGGACCTTTACAACCATAAAGGAAGCCCTACCATGTACCTTAGAGGGAAATAAACTGAAAACATTCTGTGCAACTTCATTGTTAGGGTTGGAAAAGATGTCATCTTCTGACATGCTGTGATTGGCAAGGAGGGAACAGAGAGAGCTAACTCCACTAGAGGCCTCCTGAGAAAGTGCACAGCCTTGTCTCAACCAGCGCTCTGCTTCTCCGAAAAAGTAAGTGTAAGTCCTCTCGACAACACTCCCATTCCACTTACTGGTCCCGTCCCAAGCTGCTCCCATGATGGAACACCACTATCCAACAAAAAATACTACAACCTTGGAAAACAAAACACTTCCCATATCTCACAGAAATCCATCTCATTTGTTCTCAATGCCCAAAGAAATAAATCCCTCACACAATAAATCTGTATCAGTATATAGTAGATGACTTGGGCTGAAGTGCCTGTTTCCATGTCGTATGACTCAATGAATCTATGGAACTGCAAACCACAATCTGAAGGTAGTGCATTCCAGTTTTCAGGAGCTACCTCTCAATGAAAACAAGCTGATAGCAAAATTCATCATCACCTTCAATATGCCAGCTGTCTGAAAGAAAAAAAATTCGAAGAGCATCAAACCCAGCATAAACTTGTGGTCCACCAGGTGGAAGTGATTTCTGCCATCATGAATGCTTCTGGCATCTGGATTCCCTGGAGAAAGCAGCTGAAAGCAATGAAGAGGTATCACAGCAAGATCCTCCAATTCCACTGGTAGGACAAGCTACTGAATGTTGGTGTCCTCTTTAGGGATACCTCTTGGCTTGTAGCCCTAATTACACTTGTCAGCCTGACACTAGATTCATGAAATAGACATTCTGTTCTCAGCTCTCTTACTCGCTGGACAGAAGAGAAAATGAAATAATGTTTGCAAAGTCTCCATTGAACAAGCATTCCCATTGACTCATGGCAAATCCCGCTGCATGACCAGTCAAACTGGAGAATGGAATTGAGAACTTTGAGTGCATGCATCTGGAACGCACAGAAATGAAAACAGTACAGAGTGTACACCAACTCACAAGGTGCTCATCAACCTTCCTGGTCAGACATCCTCTGTAACAAAGCCTCACATTGGTTCTGAACTTGGTGATGCAGGTTGACAAGATAGTGAAGAGGGCATGCTTGCTTTCATTGGATGGGGCATTGAATACATGAATTAGTGTGTCATTTTACAGCTGCACAAGACATTGGTGAGGCTGTGCCTGGAATATTTCCTGCCATTCTGGTTGCCATACTATTGGAAGGATGGGACAAAGCTAGAAGAAGGGAGCAGAAAAGATTCATAGGCATGTCGGCCGGACTGGAGGGCTTGAGTTTTAAGAACTAACTGAATTGGCTAGAAGTGTTTTCCCAGGAGCAAATAAGGCTGAGGGGGTAATTTATTCAGGTTTATGGCATTTATAAGGGACATGAGAAAAGTAGATCATCACAGTCTTTTTCCCACAGTAGGAGAGACTAAATCTACAAGACAGAAGTATAATGTAAGAAAAGAAAGATTTACAGGGGACATGAGGGCTAAATTTTTCACACAGAGGGTGATGGGTATGTAGGATAAGCTGTCAGAGGAAGTGTTAGAAGTGTGTATGATATTAGCATTCAAGAGACATTTGGACAGCTTCATGGATAAGAAAGATTTAGAGGGTAATGGATGAGATCCTAGCAAATGGAACTAGTTTAGGTAGAAAACCCGGTCAGCATGGACAGGTTAGGTTAAAGAGCCTGGCTCCAGACTGTATGCCTCTATATTCTCTTCAGCCATATAAACTGGGCATATCTCAAAGAATTGTTTATGAGAAGAGAAAAGAGATGAGCTACCTAATAATCACTTGTCCGACAGATGGTCAATCAGAGCAGGTAGGTGACACAATGATTAGGGGAGAGAAGCATGAGTTAACAGACCTTATGTTCTTACTACATTAACTTGCAAATCAATATTTTATCTTTAAGACTATAAAATTTAGGAGCAGAATTAGGCCACTCAGCCCATTGAGTCTGCTCCACCATTCCATCATGACTGGCTAATTATCCTTCTTGACCCCATTCTCCTGCCTTCTCTCTGTAACCTTTGATGCACTGACTAATCAAGAACCTATAAATCTCTGCTTTAAATATACTCAGTGACTTGACCTCCACAGTTGTCCGTGCAATGAATTCCACAGATTAACCAACCTCTGGTCTAAAGTAATTCCTTCTCATCTCTGCTCTAAATGGACATCCATCTATTCTGAGGCTGTGCCCTTTGGACCTAGATTCGCCCACTATAGAATCATCCTCCCCGTATCCAATATATCAAGGCCTCTTGATATTTGATAGGTTTCAGTGATATCTCCCCTCATTCATCTAAACTCCAGCGAGTACAGACCCAGAGCTATCAAACATCCTAATACATTAACCCCTTTATTCCTGGAATCATTCTTGTTTACTTCCTCTGGATCCTTTCCAATGCCAGCACACCTTTTTATAGATAGGGGGCCCAAAACCGCACACAGTACTCCAAGTGCAGTCTGAACAATGCCTTATCAAGCCTCAGCATCACATCCTTGTTCTTATATTCAAGTCCTCTCAAAAGTAATGCTAACATTGTATTTATTTCCTTACCACCGGACCTAATCTGCAAGTTAATCTTTAGAGAATCATACACAAGGATTCACAAGTCTCTCACTCTGAGCTTTGAATTTTATCCCCATTTAGAAAATAGTCTATGCCTTTATTCTTTCTACCAAAGTACATGACCATACACTTCCCTACACGATATCTCATCTGCCAATAGCTTGCCCATTCTCCCAATCTGTCCAAGTCTTTCTCCCAACTCCCTGCTTCCTCAACACTACCTGCCCTCCACTTGTTGTTCGTCCATCGTCATCGTCGATGAAGACCTCGACACCATTATGATGATGATGGTGTCGAGACTAGCGCATGATTTGGATTTAAGTAAGGGAGAGTTGCGCAGCGTCAGCCTCATTATGTCTTCCCAATTCCCATCTGGATCCAGTGGCAAGACAAGAGTCGAGACGACTGGAGATGGGACTAGGCGCAGTGGATGACCAGGACGTCTTCTGTGTCTCGTCATGCTCTACACGTTCCACGACGCTTGCAGAGACCGCCTTCATGACCGTTGGACCTTCCATAGGTCTCGTCCGCTCAATCCGCCGGAGTCTGTCTTCACATACTGGGATAGACAACTCCCTATCTCACCAAGAGTTTGAGACCCGTCGGCTACCCTCACCTGATTTAGCTGGCTTGTCAAAGCCATTGCCCGGGATGTGGCTGCTGTCACATACAAACAGCTACGGGGAGCCACAGGTGACAGCTGAGTGCCAGGTGGGGACCAAAGGTGGGCAACAGCCTTGAAAAAGATGCGACATGTTCCTCCACCAGAGGTGCTACCCCTGCCTGACACCTCATACACCCCTCCACTTATCTTGGTATCAGCAGCAAACATGGAAACAATGCCATCATCCAAATCATTTACATATAACATGAAAAGGAGCAGTTCCAATAGCAACCCCTGTGGAACACCACTTGTCACTGGCAGCAAACCAGAATAGGCCCCCTTTACTCCAACTCTTTGCCTCCTGCCAGTCTTCCAATCTTCTATCCATGCTAGTATCTTCCCTGTAATACCATGAGCTCTTGCCTTGTTAAGCAGCCTCATGTGCAGCCCTTGTCAAAGGTCTTCTGAAGATGTAAGTCAACAACATCCACTGACTTTCCTTTGTCTATCCTGCCTGTTATTTCCTCAAAAAATTTCAACAGACTTGTCAGACAAGATTTCCCCTGACGGAAACCTTGCTGACTTTGGCCTACTTTAACATTTACCTCCAAGTACTCCAAAACCCTGAAACCTCAACTTGTGAAGGAACTGAAATGTTGACCCATTTCTGCCTTAGCTAGTTGAAACACTTCTTCCATGAGCACACTGTGGGGTATTTGCTTCTAACCTTTGTGGTACAATGGAAAGCTCAGCACTATCAGATGACACAGAACAAATGATAATAAAAATCAAAGCTGGGATGATGTCATTAATTTTAATTAAGTGCTGAAAATCTGACAATTCATGGCAAGCCTATTAGCATGTATAAAGCAAGTTTAAAAAATTACAGAATGCTAGATCCCCTAAGTATAAATTTCCAAAGTGTTTCAGTTTGGAAATTCTTCCTATAAAAAATGCACTACCCCTTGTTACCAAATGTAGAAGATAAAAACTGATGAATTATGTACCTGCTGGCCTAATATTATATATATATATGATATATTTGGAAATTATTAGTAACTACAGCAAAACCTAACTGAACTAATACCTTGCAGTCGGTCAGAAAGAATTTATTAAGTTTGTACTCTACCTTTTTGGAGGGGATTTGGAAACAGTGGACAGGAGATTCTCTACGGATGTTATTTATTTTGACATTAGTAGTCGTTTAACAAAGACTATCAACTAAATATGAAACACATGGAACTGATGGTAAAATATTGAACTAGTTAGGAAATTGCCCGAGTGGCAGATAACAGAACATATGGATAAAAGGCAGAATTCAGATTGTCAGACTGTATAAATGACTTTGATAATGGGATTGAAAGGGACATCTCCAAGATCAGAGATAACTTCAATAGAATTCATTTGCCACTGTTTTGCCATTGTGGTTAATCTTTTATTATCTATGCATTTCCACATCACCAGGTTATATTTATGTTGCAAAATAACATAGAATATTGCAGAAAATAATCACATGGGCACAATTAAAAATCTTTATGTAACCTAAGCACACCTGATGAGCTTAGAGTAGCAGTTGGCATAATGACTCTAAAAAGAAATCATTCAGTGTTTGGGACCATGGGTAAAGATTATGCAGTAGCCCTGTTGCATTGATTAGCCGGCCGGTGGTGTAGTGGCCTCCACACTGAACTTCGAGGTAAGTAGTCCCAGGTTCGAATCCAACTAGCTGCTTGCACACTTTCCATCCATGCTGGGTTGAGTGTTGAGCTAGCAACTCGGCCTCATAAAAAACAGACAAATGCTAAAGAAATGGCAAGGTAGCCACAGATGCGCCTCAAGGCATGGAGAGGAACAACAACAATGTTGAATTGATGATAAAGCTTGGCAGAATTATCTACTTTGAAAGAAAGAATAATTTCTCCTACTTCAGCAAATCTTCAATTTTATGCTTACATTTAAATGGGGCTGTAAAGAAAAAAATTGATTGCTGGAAACCTGTAACAAAAATAGAAAATGCTAATAATATATAGCTGGTCAAGCAGCATCTAGTGAGAGATGCTGCTGTTTCTCTCTGCTTAGATTTGGATGACCACTTGTACATTTCCAGTATTTTTGGTTCTGTAGCCTTTTAAAGGTGTATAGCCTTGTGGACTCATTCTGTTGATCCAGAACAGGACTGTTTTTCTAAGGATTCCCCGCCAACGCCCAAAACCCGGTGTATTTGCATACCATTACCTTCTCAACTAAGTTCATCCTTTCTCATCCCATCTACAGCTCAGTTCCCTCATGGATGAAGCATTTCATTCTGAAATTGACCAAAAGAGCACTAAGATTGCTTGTATGATTGCAGTGAGCACGTACGCTTCAGAAGTTACTAAAATAACTCTGGTACCCTGAAGCACACAGTTCATTTAAATGTACTCCAGTGCCTTTGAGCCCTGAACAGAGGTTCTGGTATGCTGCTTTTTGATTAACTGTCACAGGCAAAGGAAATGGTGCAGGAAAGGGGTGTCAAAACATATATTGTCATTTTGTAAGTATGCATGCAAACTTTTAAGTTATATCTCACCGGGGATAAATATTCTGCACCAACCCAACCATAATTCTTCAATGTTTATCTTTTAATTTGTTATTTTTGATGTCTGCTTGCAATTGTCAGGATATTGTTGGACCCATTAATTTATGCCTAGTCCAACCAACTGCATGCGCCAATAATCGGTGCCACATGACTTCTCTGAAGGTAGAGAGTGGTTTGCAGTCAGGGGAGTGCCACAAAGTTTCAACAACAGAATTAATTTCCTTCTCTGACTTCAGAACTGACCAACATGTTGGTGATCATTTGGAACTGTGCTACATTTGGTAACCAAAAATGCTAATTAGGAACATGAGTACATTCAATCAAGATAAACAGGTGGCAAAATCCTTCTTGCATTAGGAACCCATTCAGTATATTTGCTGGTTGTTTCTTCCTCAGTGCTCTATTGGAATAACAAAAGTGCAATTGGCCTTGAAAATTTATCCCAGTTTACAATATTAAGTAAGTTTTGTAGCAGCATTTATGTGCTTTGCCTCAACACATTATTTTAATAGCAAGACTTTGTTATTATGTTAATTGCAAGATATTTGGTGATGATTTCTGGTCAATTATATTTTTTCCTATTAAGATATAAAGAAAGCAATGCTTGTACTGTAGGTATTCACTGATGTAAAATCCTTCCTTGGAATAGAGTTAAATGGCAACTATGCAAGGTACCCAAAAAGAGAGGGAAATTCAGTATCAATATGAAAGGCGATCAACTTTTGGAATAAATTTCAGGGATGTCAATGATAACAAATCTAACTTCTTTCATTCTTTTGAAATAAAATATTTTTAGTTGTATGTCATGTAGTGAAGGCAGACAAGTTATTTTGGATGGGACAAATTGGTCCAAGTGACCTCTTTCATCTGTAACTATCATGTGAGTTCTCATTGGACTGACTAGCGTGATGGCTATAATTTCATGTCTGCAAATCATTTACTTGATTCCAGTTTGTTGTAGAATCTTAAATAAACATTGCCTGTTTTTCTCATAAGTACTGCCAATATTACATTTCACATTTAATTGGCCATAATGATACAAGGGGAAATATTTATATTCACCCTTTATGAAACTTACTCAAAATTCATTCTGTGAAATTGGAGGCTCTACAACAGACAGACACCCCTCTCTAAAAATAATGAGCAGAGATCCTGTCGTGTTGTTCTAATATGAAGAAAACAGGCAGGTAATTGGATCCTAAGTCTCTGCCTACTCGATTTTCATTATCAGAATCTTGGAGCAACAGTCTGGGATCCCAAGTGACTTAAATTCTAGTTCTTATTTCTTTTTGCCTTGATCTTGTGAACAGTTTTCTGTTTAGCAGTGATCCCCTTTGTTATTCCTACTCTTCCTCTAAAATATATGGAGCTAATCCCAACCAGGTTCTCCAGACAATAAAAACAGTTCACAAGCAGAAACACTCAAGATTCAAGATTGTTTAATGTCATTTCCAATAGATAAGTGTAAAAGAAAACCAAATAATTGTTACTTATGATCCATCACTCATCATCAGCGTTGAGTGAAATCTTAAAATAATGATTGTATTTACTTGAATAATATCTTGACTCAAGCAATATTTGAATTATATATAAAGTGCAGACAGAAAGAATACCAGAGGAAATAGGATTTTGTAAGCAAAGAACTAATAGTGTGCACATGTGCTTATTTTTGCATGGTAGAGGAATACTTTGAAGGCAGGAGATCCGATGTTATTTAAGTTCATTTCAAGGCTTAGTTATGAATGTTGGAACATCTCATGAGTTGTATGTTGGTGTGCTGTTTAGCTGCTTATGAGAAAGAGAAAACCTGTGCTGAGCTGTAGTGTGATGAAGTGCAAAATCAAAAGCAGGTGCCCTTTTGAATTATAGGAATTATGGCTGCTTCACTGAAATAGTGCCAGGGTTCTCTGAAGTTGCCGATGACCTTCAGTATATATGACCTACAAGTACTGTGACCAGATGTAGATCTCACCCAAATGTGCAAGAACAAAACAAAATGATACATTAAACATGTTTTGAAATAAGTGCTATAGCTACAGAACCACAGAGGCCGCCAGTGAATTTCAGAGGTCATTCCGTCCACAGGAATATTGTAACTCCTAACCTGATGTTTTAAATCACACAAGCCCTGTTTCGGACTGGTGGTTCAGATTTTAGATTAAGGGTAATAATAAAAAAATGCAGTTTTGTTAAGCAGAAAAGTGGTGCAAAAACCAAGTACTTAATTCTTAGTAGCTCTTAGAGTCTTGAAAAGCAGTAGTTCTGGAACTTGAGAAAGGTTACAGTTAGAATTAAACAATGGCATTTATATTAAAAGGAAGAATAGGTATAATGGTGTGGGGAGTGATAAGTTCATTGTTACAAATTCACAGAAATATCTATTTATTAAAGTATAGGATTTCTGCTTTGAGGTTCAGATACTGAGCAGAGCAGAAACAGGGCTTTTTGTTGTACCACATCTGATTATCAAGTACCTGTCTGTACTAAATTCATTTACTCATACTCAGATTGTTGTTTTCTCTACCCTGGTGTAAAGTGCTCATCCAGAAACTTTGTAAATAATGTGAGAGCAGCATGTTCCAAACTGCAATCAGTTTCTTGGTACAAAAAAAAATCCCCAGATCCCCTCTAATGGTTTTATTTCTCACCTTAACTTTATGGCCTCTTGTTTCATCTTTGGAGGGAAAATTTGTTCCTATCTACCCTGTTTATGCCCCTCATAATTTTGTATACCCCTATCAGGTCACCCCCCCCCCCCCAGCCTTCTCCACTCTAAGAAAAACAAAGTCAGCCTGAAACCATTGGAATCAGTACTTGGTTTTTGCACCATTTTTCTGCTTAACAAAACTGATTTTTCAAGCAGCCTTTGACTCAGTTCTGAGTCCAATGGTTTCAGTACATAAACACTGCCTTCCATTCTGCCGATGACAGCTGTTGGAAATTATGTTGCTTTTGGCATCTGTTCATCCTCTTCACCTAGCTTCTACTTGTTTTCAACCCTTCTCTCATCCTTTTTGTCACTTGATCACCCCTCCATCCACATTTTCACTAGCTATACCTCCTCCCCCTAAATTTCCTTCCATCTGCACTTGCAAGAAATTCATCCCATCTCCTATTTCTATTCCTGTTATATGGTGATTAACCCGAAAGATTGCTCTGAAGGTGCTGCTAGCCTGCCAAGTATTTACATTTTCTGCTTAGATTTTAGATTCATCTGTTGTTTTGCATTTTAAATGAAAGGCCTTCGTTATATTTTATTGTTTCATTTTGCTTCTAAGTTTTATTTTACTTCACACAGTATTTTTCATATCTATTCCCAAAGTACTTTAGGTAGGGCATTAATGATTTAGGTTATGTGATGACAATGTGATCATTTTTCCAAGTCAGGATGTTGTGAAATTTAGAGGGGGAGCTGTGGAAGTTCTCTGCTCCCCTTATTCTTCTTGGTGGTCAACGTCGTGTGTTCAGCAGGTTCTCTTGAAGTAGATGGATTTGTAAAGCATTGTGAAAGAATGAATCACATTTTAGGCCATGGGACTGTTCATGAAGCAGATTGAAAAATATGTGAGTGCCGTTATGTTTCGTCACTTCAAAACATTAAATTAATTCAAAGAAACTCACTGGAGTCTGAAAACACAGGTGTATTTCAAGGTTGCTTTAAGCAAGGCGCACATGCACCACATGGTAGCGTGATGATGTATGCAATTAACGCATTTTATATATAGCCCATAATTAATTATCTAAACAAACAAGAATGCTTAATCAGCCTATATATATATTCTAGTAATCTTGTGTATGTATGTGTGTGTGTATATATATATATATATACACACACACAAGATTACTAGAATATACAGTAACTGAAATATTGACTACATAACAAGTGCATCTCTATGAATCACTAACTTCTCCAGGTACTTTCTATCACTCACTCCGATGCAGGAGCTTGATTCAAAGCATAAATAACTCCTTCCCCCAAAGATGCTGCTCTACCTGCTGAGTCCTTCCTGCAGATTGTTACTTTCCATCACGTGTTTTCTGCACCACTCATTCATTTTTCTCATGTGAGCTCGACATTCTATTCTTAGAAGAAATAAGATTTTGAAGTTTCTTTGTGGCACAGAAATTAATAAAAATATAGCAAAGTGGCTGCCAATAGGAAACAAGTGATAGAAGCTGCTGAAACTGCCCAGCAGGTGTGTTAGCATCTGGAAACGATTAAAGGCAGATTGAATCTTTCATCAAGGTGCGAAGAGACAGACCAGTCCAAAATCAAGTCCCAGCCCAGCCATCATTTGTGGCAGTGCTTAGATGTTATAACAGGCTACAAAACAAAGTCAGGCAGCCTGTGGTGCAGTGCTAGCCGGAGCTCACCAGAGCGTGTCGGGCATCTCTTTAAGAAAAAAGCTGAAATAAACAAGCTAACTAATTAGGTGCCGCTCAGGGTGATTTGAATATCTCAGAAACTGTTGATCTCCTGAGATTTTTACGCACAACAGACTCTGGAGTTTACAAAGAATGGTGCCAAAAACAAAAAAACATCCAGTGAGTGGATTTAACAAGATGTTTTTGCTTACAGAACAGCCACTTGCTGGATGTTTTTTGTTTTTCGCACCATTCTTTGTAAACTCCAGAGTCTGTTGTGCGTAAAAATTCCAGGAGATCAGCAGTTTCTGAGATACTCAAATTACCCTGGGTGGCACCTAATTCATTAGCTTGTTTATTTCGGCTTTTTTCTTAAAGAGGTGCCGGATGCGCTCTGGTGTGCTTCAGCTGGCACCGCACCACTGCAGGCAGCATTGCCAACAGCAGTGCATCGCTTCCTGGTGAGATTAACGGAGCCTATGCATGGTTTTGAACAGAAGGGAAGAAGGGAATGAATATATCACCACACATCACAAAAGCCTCCAGTGTACGTGAACCCATCAAAAGCATCTGGCCCAGATGGTATGTTGGCTGTGTCCTTAGATCCTGTGCACACCAGCTAGCAGGAGTATTTGCAGGCATTTTTAGCTTCTCTCTGCTTCAATCTGTGATTCTTTCCTACTTTATGAAGACCATCATCAATAAGGTATCCAAGAAAAATGAGATAATGCACCTTAACAGCTAATGCCCTGTGGCTCTGACATCTACCATCATGGGGTGCTTCGAAAGGCTGGTCATGGCACGCATTAACTCCAGCCTTGCAGACGTCAACCTACTGCAAATCACCTATTGGCAAAACAGGTTCCTGCCCTACTTTCATCTCTGGAGCACCTGGACAGCAAAAACACCTACGTTTTTTTTTATTGACTACACCTCCACCCTTAAAATTGTAATTCCAAGCAAATTAAATCACCAAATTCCTCACTTTTAGAGTCAAGGCCCCTCTCTGCAACTGGGCCCTTGACTTCCAGACCAACGGACAACAATCAATAAGGATAAGCAGCAACACCTCCGCCTCGATTACTCTGAACGCTGTTGTACCACAAGTTACATCCTCAGCCCTCTACTCTACTCCCTGTACACTCATAGCGGGATGGACAGATTCTGCTCTGACTCCATCTACAAGTTGGCAATGATACCACTGCAGTAGTCTATATCTCCAAGAATGATGAGTTGGAGTACAGAAATGGGATAGAGAGCTTCATAACATGGTAACACACATCAAAGTTGCTGGTGAACGCAGCAGGCCAGGCAGCATCTGTAGGAAGAGGTGCAGTCGACGTTTCAGGCCGAGACCCTTCGTCAGGACTAACTGAAGGAAGAGTGAGTAAGGGATTTGAAATCCCTTACTCACTCTTCCTTCAGTTAGTCCTGACGAAGGGTCTCGGCCTGAAACGTCGACTGCACCTCTTCCTACAGATGCTGCCTGGCCTGTTGCGTTCACCAGCAACTTTGATGTGTGTTGCTTGAATTTCCAGCATCTGCAGAATTCCTGTTGTTTTTCATAACATGGTGTCTTGTTATCAGAACAAAAGAGATGGTCATTGACTTCAGGAAGGTGGGAGGGGTAGTGCTAGCGGTGCACATGCTCCTGTCAACAATGTTGAGATTGAGGGCTTCAAGTTCCTAAGATAAAACATCAGCAATTGTCTTTCCCAGTCCAACCACTTTGATGTCACAGCCAAGAAAGCTCACCAATGACTCCACTTCCTCAGAGGCTAAAGAAATTCGGCATGTCCTTGGCAACCCTTACCAACTTTTATTCATGGACCACTGAATGCATCCTATCTGGATGTATCACTGCTTTGCATGGCAACTGCTCCACACAAAAGAACTGCAGAGAATGTGGACTCAGCTCAGCACATCACGGAAATCAACTTCCTTTTCACTGACTGTGTCAATACAATATTTCTCATTTCCTCTGTAAAGCAGCCGGCATACTCAAAGACCTCAGCAAACTCTGACATTCTCTTTTATTCCCTCTTCCCTCAGGCAGAAGGTACAAAAGCCTGAAAATACATATCCAAGGACAGCTTCTAGCTGTTATGAAACTATTAAGTGGTTACTAGTATGGTAAGATGGACTCTTGACCCCATAATCTATCTCATTATGAGCTTGCATTTTGTTGTTTACCTGCACTGCACTTTCTCTGTAGCTGTCACACTTTATTCAGATGTTATTGTTTTACTTTGTTCTACCTCAATGCACTGTATAATGATTTGATCTCAGGATTGCTACCCGTGCCGCGTGCTAGTGAGGCTAGAAATAGGAAGTTAATGCAGCTAAATATGTGGCTAAGGAGATGGTGCAGGAGGGAGGGCTTCATGTTTCTAGACAGTTGGGTTTTGTTCTAGGGAAGGTGGGACCTGTTCCGACAGGACGGGTTGCACCCGAACTGGAGGGAGACGAACATCCTTGCAGGTAGGTTTGCTAGTTCTGCTCAGGGGGAGGGGAACCAGAGTGTTAGAGCAGATAGTGAGGTGGAGGAGGATAAAGGTCATGTGAGGACTGTATGTATAGACAGTAATCAAAGGTTTGTATGTGATAGAAATGCTCTCAAATGCATCTATTTCAATGCAGGGAGTATTGTAGGTAAGGCAGATGAGCTTAGGGCATGGATTGACATGTGGGACTACGACATTATTGCTATTACTGAGACTTGGTTGGAGGAGGGGCAGGACTGGCAGCTTAATGTTCCGGGGTTCCGTTGTTTCAGACGTGACAGAGTGGGAGGGATGAAAGGGGGAGGAGTGGCATTACTAGTGGGGGAGAATATCACAGCTGTGCGCAGACAGGACAGCCCAGAGGGCTTGTCTACAGAGGCCATATGGGTGGAGCTGAGGAATAGGAAAGGTGTGACCACACTAATAGGGTTGTATTATAGACCGCCCAATAGTCAGAGAGAATTGGAGGAGCAAATCTGTAGAGAGATAGCAGACCGATGTAAGAAACAGAAAATTGTAATAGTAGGGGATTTTAACTTTCCACGTATTGACTGGGACTCCCACACTGTGAAAGGGTTAGATGGCGTGGATTTTTGTCAAATGTGTTCAGGAAAGGTTTCTAAATCAATATATAGAGATACCAATGAGAAAGGATGCAATACTTGATCTCCTATTAGGGAACCAGAAAGGTCAGGTGACAGAAATATGTGCAGGCGAACATTTTGGGTCCAGTGACCATAATGTCATTAGTTTCAAGTTAATTAGGTTAAATAAGTTGTGTTAACTAGGGGCCGTGCACAATCCTGATTTGATTGAGACGGATGTGAGAAGCATGGAGGAACACCTGGAGAAACTTCTCAAATGCCTGCTTCACTGCCCCTGCTACTGTGCGATCGGGAATCTCCGGAGGGGAAAGCCCCAAATCCTCGGCTTTGCCTATTGCCTGTTGCCGGGGCTAGGGTCAAAGCACTCGGCAGAGATGGTGCTCGGTGCTCGGTGTCGGAGGGCTGGTCGGAGGCTCGAAGTTTTCGGACGGACTCAAGAGTCAGCTGTAGTCGGGTGCTTCCAGGATGCTGCATCGACAAGTTTATGACGCTGGAAGCTTATGGCAGGAAGAGTTTTTTTCTTCCTTCTACCGTCTGCATGAGATGATGGGACTTTTGAGAGACTTTGAGACTTTTTTTACCGTGCCCATGGTCTGTTCTTCATCAAGTTATGGTATTGCTTTGCACTGTTGTAACTATATGTTAATTAGGTTTCTGTCAGCTTTTCAGACCGTTTGTTTTGTGTTTCTGTGATATCATTCTGGAGAAACATTGTATCATTTCTTAATGCATGCATTACTAAATGACAATAAAAGAGGACTGCGTGTCCTCATAATCTAATCTAATCTAATTATGGATAAGGATAGGTCTGGTCCTCGAGTTAAGGTTCTAAATTGGAGAAGGGCCATTTTTGAGGAAATGAGAAAGGATCGAGGAAGAGTGGATTGGGATAAGTTGTTTTCTGAAAGGATGTGTTCAGTATGTGGAAGGCATTCAAAGGCGAAATTTTGAGAGTGCGGAGTTTGCATGTTCCTGCCAGGATTAAAGGCAAAGTTAACAGATATAGGGAAACAACAGGAATTCTGCAGATGCTGGAAATTCAAGCAACATACATCAAAGTTGCTGGTGAACGCAGCAGGCCAGGCAGCATCTGTAGGAAGAGGTGCAGTCGACGTTTCAGGCCGAGACCCTTCATCAGGACTAACCGAAGGAAGAGTGAGTAAGGGATTTGAAAGTTGGAGGGGGAGGGGGAGATCCAAAATGATAGGAGAAGACAGGAGTGGGAGGGATAGAGCCAAGAGCTGGACAGGTGATAGGCAAAAGGGGATACGAGAGGATCATGGGACAGGAGGTCCGGGAAGAAAGACGGGGGGGCGGGGGGTACCCAGAGGATGGGCAAGAGGTATATTCAGAGGGACAGAGGGAGAAAAAGGAGAGTGAGAGAAAGAATGTGTGCATAAAAATGAGTAACAGATGGGGTACGAGGGGGAGGTGGGGCCTTAGCGGAAGTTAGAGAAGTCGATGTTCATGCCATCAGGTTGGAGGCTACCCAGACGGAATATAAGGTGTTGTTCCTCCAACCTGAGTGTGGCTTCATCTTTACAGTAGAGGAGGCCGTGGATGGACATGTCAGAATGGGAATGGGATGTGGATTTAAAATGTGTGGCCACTGGGAGATCCTGCTTTCTCTGGCGGACAGAGCGTAAATGTTCAGCAAAGCAGTCTCCCAGTCTGCGTCGGGTCTCGCCAATATATAAAAGGCCACATCGGGAGCACCGGACGCAGTATATCACCCCAGTCGACTCACAGGTGAAGTGTTGCCTCACCTGGAAGGACTGTTTGGGGCCCTGAATGGTGGTAAGGGAGGAAGTGTAAGGGCATGTGTAGCACTTGTTCCGCTTACACGGATAAGTGCCAGGAGGGAGATCAGTGGGGAGGAATGGGGGGAACGAATGGACAAGGGAGTTGTGTAGGGAGCGATCCCTGCGGAATGCAGAGAGAGACGGGGAGGGAAAGATGTCCTTAGTGGTGGGATCCCGTTGGAGGTGGCGGAAGTTACGGAGAATAATATGTTGGACCCGGAGGCTGATGGGGTGGTAGGTGAGGACCAGGGGAACCCTATTCCTAGTGGGGTGGCGAGAGGATGGAGTGAGAGCAGATGTACATGAAATGGGGGAGATGCATTTAAGAGCAGAGCTGATAGTGGAGGAAGGGAAGCCCCTTTCTTTAAAAAAGGAAGACATCTCCCTCGTCCTAGAATGAAAAGCCTCATCCTGAGAGCAGATGCGGCGGAGACGGAGGAATTGCGAGAAGGGGATGGCGTTTTTGCAAGAGACAGGGTGAGAAGAGGAATAGTCCAGATATAGATATAGGGAACCTTGGTTTTCAAGGGATAATGGCGATCTAGTTAAGAAAAAGAGAGAGGTGTATAGCAGGTATAGGCAACAAGGAACAAATAAGGTACTTGAAGAGTATAGAAAATGTAAGAAAATGCTAAAGAAGGAAATCAGGAAGGCAAAAAGAAGACATGAGGTTGCTTTGACAGATAATGTGAAGGTAAACCCGAAGGGTTTCTACAAGTATATTAAGAGGAAAAGGATAGTAAAGGATGACATTGGTCCCCTAGAAGATCAAAGAGGTCGTCTATATATGGAGCCTCACGAGATGGGGGATATCTTAAACAATTTTTTTGCATCAGTATTTACTCAGGAAACTGGCATAGCGTATATGGAAGGAAGGGAAACAAGCAGCAGTGTCATGGAACATACAGAGATTGAAGAGGAGGAGGTGCTTGCTGCCTCACAGCAAATAAAGGTAGATAAATCCCCCGGACCCGACATGATATTTTCTCAGACCTTGAGAAAGACTAGTGTAGAAATTGCAGGGGCCCTGGCAGAAATATTTAAAATTTCCTTAGCCACGGGTATGGTGCCAGAGGATTGGACGGTAGCTTATGTTGTTCCATTGTTTAAAAAAGGCTCCAAAAGTAAACCAGGTAATTACAGGCCGGTGAGCCTGACATCAGTAGTAGGTAAGTTATTGGAAGGTGTTCTGAGAGATCGAATATACAAGTATTTGGACAGCCAAGGGCTGATTAAGGATAGTCAGCATGGCTTTGTGCGTGGTAGATCATGTTTAACGAATTTTGTAGAGTTTTTCGAGGAGGTTACCAAGAAAGTAGATGATGGAAAGGTTGTGGATGTTGTCTACATGGACTTTAGTAAGGCCTTTGACAAGGTCCCACATAGGAGGTTAGTTCAGAAGGTTCAGACACTAGGTATCTATGGAGAGGTTGTAAACTGGATTCGAAATTGGCTGTGTGGAAGAAGACAAAGAGTGGTAGTGGATGATTGCTTATCAGACTGGAGGCCTGTGACTAGTGGTGTGCCTCAAGGATCTGCGCTTGAACCATTGTTGTTTGTTGTCTATATCAATAAGCTAGATGATAATGTGGTAAAGTGGATCAGCAAGTTTGCTGATGACACTAAGATTGGAGGCATTGTGGACAGAGAGGAAGGCTTTCAAAGCTTGCAGAGGGATCTGGACCAACTGGAAAATGGGCCATAAAATGGCAGATGGAATTTAATGCATACGTGTGAGGTGTTGCATTTTGGAAGGACAAATCAAGGTAAATGGTAGGGCACTGAGGAGTGCGGAGGAACAAAGAGATCTGGGAGTTCAGATACATAATTCCCTGAAAGTGGCTTCGCAGGTAGATAGGGTTGTAAAGAAGGCTTTTGGCATCCTGGCATTCATAAATCAAAGTATTGAGTATAGGAGTTGGGATGTTATGGGGAGGTTGTATAAGACATTGATGAGGCCATATTTGGAGTCAGTTCTGGTCACCTAACTATAGGAAGGATATCAGTAAGATTGAAAGAGTGCAGAGAAGATTTACTAGGATGTTGCCCAGTCTTCAGGAGTTGAGTTACAGGGAAAGATTGAACAGGTTAGGACTTTATTCCTTAGAGCGTAGAAGAATGGGGGGTGATTTGATAGAGGTTTACAAAATTATGAGGGGTATAGACAGAGTAAATGTGAATAGGCTCTTTCCACTTAGATTAGGAGAGATAAATAGGAGAGGACATGGCTTTAGGTTGAAAGGGGAAAGGTTTGGGGGGTACATTAGGGGGAACTTCTTCACTCAGAGAGTGGTGGGAGTGTGGAACGAACTGCCAACTGACGTGGTAAATGCGGGCTCACTCTTAAGTTTTAAGAATAAATTGGATAGGTACATGGTTGGGAGAGATCTGAAGGGTTATGGACTGGATGCAGGTCAATGGGACTAGCGGAATAATGTTTCGGCACAGACTAGAAGGTCGAAATGGCCTGTTTTCTGTGCTGTAGTGTTCTATGGTTCTATGTATGAATGGTCTGCAAGACAAGCCTTCACTTGATCTCAATACATGCAGCAATAATAGACCAATTCCAATTATCGCGATCTCCCGAAAACTCTATAATTTCTGACTCGCTGTTTCTAGTGCTTCCAGTATTTTTCGCTGTATTATAACTTTCTTTCAATTCAAACTGTTTATACTGTTTAAATATTTTCCAGATGGTATGTGTGTTTAAGTAATTAACAGTGATACTACTACATCTACCAGTGTCTCAGCATGTGCCCAACAATATCAAGCAGAAAAGATTGAAGTACAGCAGCAAAATGCAACTTGAGTCGTGAAGCAGAATATAATATTTCAGGTAGTTCTCTGTTATATCCAGCTGGACTAAAATAGAGAATGTAATTTGAAATTTCCATAAATTAGAAAGTTCTGGGTGAGACAACAGTGGTCTACTGATAAGCTGAACCAGGGCTATGGCAAAAGTTGTGAGAGAAGAAATGACACCAAAATAACATCAATGAGTGAATGGATAAAGCAGAAGCTGGTTCAAGCATGGATTGTTCCTGTTGCTAAGTATTGCCCAAGTATCTCTCTACATGAATCATTCATTTTGTTCAAAGTACATTTATTATCAAAGTATTAGTACCATATACAATCTTGAGATTTATCTTGCTGCAAAGCATCCACAAAGCAAAGAAGCAAATAGAATTCATGAAAAACCACACGCAGCGAAGACCGACCAATGTCCAACGTGTGAAAAAATAAATTGTGTAAATACTTTTAAAAAGCAAACAAATGATACATAGAACATAAACTACAAAGCTCCAGAAAATTAGTCAACAGGCTGCAGAGTCCGTTCTGGGCTGAGGCGAGTGAAGACGGTCCAGGAGCCCAATGGCTGCAGGGCGATAATTGCTCCTGATTCTGGGGGTGTGGGACCGAAGACTCTTGCATCTCACTCGTGATGGTAATAGCCAGAAGAGAGGGAGATGGGTCAGACGGGATGAACTCATGTGGGGGATCTTGGCTGGCACAGAGAGCACCGGCTCGTTCCATTCTCAGTCCTCGACACTTTAATTGTCACAGAGTATTGGTTTGATTTCCGCTCTCAGGTCTCAGCTCTCTAATCGACATGGAGTAGTGGAGATAAACTCCCGTTCATTTTCTGCAATTAAGCAATTAATTGTTTAGCTGTTAACTAAGCAATTAATTAACTGGTGTCAGCAATTAAGGGTACTTACTATGACCTCAAGAAAAATCACATGTGAATATTTAGTAGGTTTCATGCACAGACTAGTTCTTTTCCAATACCACTTTAAATTCAAGAGCTTCTGCAGGTGATCTGCTGGGCTGGCAACAGAGAGACTGATTAATCAGTCAAAGTAAGTTTCTAAGTTTCTCATAGCAGCAAGTAAAAAGAAACATATTGTGACAGATGGAGACATGTGCCCCTGATTAAGAAAGAAAATCATGTTGCAAAACACATTTATAAAAGGTTTTGTTTTAAATATGCATGTTTCTCCATGGAGTGGAGACTCCACACCTGTAAAATTATTTTTTCGCTCGACAGTTGTTCAGCAGTAATTTTTGTTTTCATTGTCATTAAAAAAAATCATCGTAATGATTGATCGAGTCTTATTTTTGACAAATGATAGTGAGTTAACAGTTAAAGTTCACTCCAAACAAATAATTTTTATACCAATTCCATCTGATAAAACTTCAGCAGTACATCACACACAAAATGCTGGAGGAACTCAGCAGGTTAGGCAGCATCTATGGAAAAGAATAAACAGTTGACATTTCGGGCTGAGACCCTTCTTTGGGATTGGAAAGAAAGGGGGAAGACACCCGACTTGAAAATTGGGGGGGGCGGGGAGAGGGTGGAGGATAGCTAGAAAGTGATAGGTGAAGCCATGTGGGTAGGAAAGGTAAAAGGCTGGAGAGGAAGGAATCTGACAGGAGAGGAGAATGCACCGTCAGAGAAAGGGAAGGAGAAAACGCCGGAATAAAAAGGTGGGGGGAGGGGAAGGAGGCTAGCTAGAACGTGATAGGTGAAGCAGTACATGCAGTGCATGAGTTGAGTGTCTCTGAAATTGATTTGCATTCATCTGCAGCTGCGTCCATGCCCGAAGTTTGTACAGAATGATAAATGTGTTTGTGGATTAACTCATCTTTATTATGATGGGAGCTAAACAAGTTATGGTTAAATGTGGATTGAGTGACCATTTCACACACCTTCAGTCAAACCGCCAGATTGACCCCTGAGCTGTAATTCTCCACCCTACGACTATGCCAACTTCTCAGCCTTTAACCTTCCACATTGTTTCAATGGTGCATGGCGTGAGTTCAAGAATGGCACCTCAACTTCTGACCGGACACTTCACAGCCCTTGGGATTTAATATGGAATTTAGCAAATTCGGGTAGCCTTCCCTTACAGAATGAAGCCGGATCCTTTTCTCTTCCCCACCGCGTCCCCGGCCCCAATTCTGACTTCTGTCAGCTTTAGAAGTATTTGTTACCTGGACAAGTGTGTTCTTCACCTAACCGTAGAAGATTTTCTGTTATCATGGACAGTTATTGAGTCATACAACATGGAAGTAGGTCCTTCAACCCATAAAATCTACATATAATTCAGCACCCATTTACGCTCATCTTACATTATTCTCCTCACATTTTTGTCAATCAGAGTAGATTGTGAAACACATTGATATACTTACAATATCCCTTTAGAGAGTGGAGCTGAAACCAGGTTGTTCATCTTGACTGTATGACTACTCATGAAATTGTTGGGAAACCCAGAAAGAATATGCTGGTTGAGTGTTTTGACTTAAAGCTGGTCACATCTCTTGGTTTCCTATATGCTGCCGGAGTCAATGTACTCTGCACTCCCAATCCATTGGAACGTTAATATGGTATCATTTAACTCTGAATTGGATACATATATTTAGTACTTATTTTGTAGCCACCAATGTGAATTGATATTTTGGTCTTGGATTTCAGTAGCTGCAATTGACTTACAGAGAGACCAAATCTGCATGTTTCCAGCTATAAAAATAGATAAACTTTCAAAACTTTGAAAACCTTCTATTTGTTTGTGGCAAGCCAGACAGAAATGAAAACATAAAACCTGTCTCATGTACTGTCCTAGAAAAATGATACTTGGAAGCATTTCAGAACATAGGTTCAAGACCCATTGCTTTGTCTAAATAATATCAACCTCATTGGAATCAAATCATAATTGTCTCAAGGTGAAAAGAAGATAATTTCATTTCACATAATCAAACAATTCTCATTGTCTGAGGATGTGGCAATAGATAAATTTGCAAAACCTTGCAAAAATTATCTGCTGAGTATTTCTCTTTATGCATCTACCATGTGCCAGGAAACTGACAGTTCTTCAAATCACAGTGTAGTACTGTCACTAAAACATGAAAGGACATTTTAAGGTTTTTTTTATTTATTTGAGATACAGCACAGTAACAGACCCTTCCAGTTCAACAAGACCGCATTGCACAGTTAACCTACTAATCCTAATGTCTTTAGAACATGGGAGGAAACCTGACCATCCTTAGGAAACCCACGCGATCACAGAGAGAACGTGCAAACTCCTTACATGCAGCAGAGGGAATTGAAACCCAGTCACTGTCAATGTAAAGCGTTACGCTAACCACCATGCCCCATGCCATCATGCCACTCACAGATGAATTAAGGCTGATGCCATACATCCCAAAAATTCTTTACCAGGCTGAAGGAATCCTGTTGATAATACTTGGGCTCATGGACAGGGAAATTAACCTATCTCAAATAAAATTGAGCTCTGAACAAGCAAGATCAAACAGGAATTTGTCATAGTTGTTTCTTCAGTTCCCCTTCTTCATTTTTCTCATTTGTTTGACTCAACTTACTGAGAGTAGCAATGGCTTGTAGTTAGTTTCAGTGCTCAAAATTATTATTTAGCTACCACAGGAGGGCAAGAATTTAGTTGCCGAGAACTAGTCAGCAACTGTGAAGCACCACTGCAATTCCAATGCATTCCACTTAGATTCCACAAATCTGACAAAGCAAGACCATGCAAGAGCGTGATCCTCATGGGAAGTTAAGATTTAGAAAAAGTTGTATTTTTCAAAGAAATTGAACTGCACTGATGCACACAAACATATAGTCCAATTTTGAGACAGTGCCTCCATTTGAGTGTTTTCGAATTTCATATCTGCCTCTTTGCTTGTTTCAGATCTCCAAATGAAATTGTTTATATCCATTTCATCTATGTGGAGTGCATTGGTATTGCTGTGTTACTTCACTGGGTGATTGCAGTATGTGTTTACAACTGTTGACTAGTTCTAGACAACTAAGTTCTTGCCCTCCTGGGGTGACAACATGCAGACTTTGAGCACTGAACTTGCTACTCTTAGCAAGCTGAGTCAAACAAGTGAGAAAATGAAAATGGGGATTTGAACAAACAATTTATGACAAATCCCTGGTTGATGTTGCTTGTTCAGACCTCAATTATACTTGATACAAGTCAATCTCCGTCCACAAGCCCACATATTATCTACAGGATTTCTTCAGCCTGGTAAAGAACTTCTGGGATGAATAAACTCTTCTCAGGCTTCAAGCCAGGTGCAGGTATCAATTGTAACCGATGTTTCGATGACAAACTCTGCCATCTTCTTCAGGGATGATGCATCAACTTATACAACATGAAACCATACCCATCCCCAAGTCTATGCAGACCATCCTGGATTTATTCACACTAATCCTGCATTAATCCCATTTTTTATTCTCCCCACATTCTCATCAACTTTCTCCATATTCTAGTGCTCACCTCCACAGCAGGGGCAACACGCAGAGACCAATTAATCTATCAAACTTCACATCTTTGGGATGTGGGAGCACTAAGCAGAAACCTGCATCGTCATTAGGAGAAAGTACAAACTCCACTCAAATAGCACTGAAGATCAGAATGAAAGCAGGGACATTGGAATTGTGAGACAGTAGCTCGACTAGCTACACCACTCTGCTGTGTAATACAGTGTAATAATGATTCCTGCAGGTATCAATCCAGGACAGGATAATTTTGGCTGCAGCATCTCAATGACTGGGAGAACCTGCCAGGATTTATATCTTCAACTAATATATTCAGAACAAACCCTTGCCCAAGGGCTCAAACATTTGTGGAATTGTACTCCAGGTCAGATTAATAGACTGCAACAGAAATGCTGGGCTGATAAGCTTCAAAACAAAGCTTGTAAATGTTGCTGTTAGCTTTTCTTTGTTGTTTGATTCTCATAAAACAACTAGCTTAACACGCCATTCATTGATGCTGTTTTACTGTACCTTAAGTATTTCCACAAACATGGTTTGATGGCGATCACCAGCTGAGAATCTTTCTTCGTTAACGCAAATGCGATTACTTTCTTATCCAGGCTAGATGTGCTGATTTGTTGATTCTGTCTTGTTAATGCTTTATAAATCATTCCAGTCCAGTCAATAAATCTAGCCTGGTTTTGTTTTCTTCTGAGACCATGGCTGATTTTTGATTCAATGGGCTTATAGAAATAGCAACAAAAATCAACAGCTCCTAAAAGGACTGACATATATTTTGGCCCAAACTTTTGACCTAATCAGGAGCATGGTGTTAAAGTTCTTTGGATAACATTCCCTTGATGTCTTAAAATCATTTATTTGATTAATAACACCATACCAATACAGCTTTGACACTATTCTTGCAAGTATATGAAACTGGCAGGATTGACATGTGCAGTAACAGGTAGAGTACCTTTTCAGCATGTTCCCTTCAGACCTGGCTGAGATCAGTAACCCATCAAATGAGAGAGCGAAAAGAGAGTGCAAATGGCTGGATCTAGAGCAATAGACTGCTGGATGAATTCAGTAGATCAAGTAGCATTGGTGGGAGGAAAGAAATTATCAATGTTTTGGGCCATCAATCATTTTTCCTTCTCAAAAAAAAACTGAATCCTGATCTCTCCTTTTAGTATCTACTGCTTTTGCAGTTCCCTGATGTGGGATATTGGCCCAAAACATTGACAATTTCTTCCCTCCAACCGATGCTGCTTCATGCACTGAGTTCCTCCAACAGATTATGGTTGCTACCCATCAAATAGATATAAATAGTGCCCTCCAATTATTCAGTGAATCGGAATAAGATTTGTCATCACTGACTTGGATGACTTGAAATTTGTTGTTTTTGTGGCAGCAGTACAATGCAAAGACAAAAATACTATAAATTCCAAAACTATATCAATCAAATAAAAAGAAATAAAAAGTCCTCAGATGAATAAACTCTTCCCGGGCTTCCAGCCAGGTACATATATCGACTTTACCTGATGTTTCAATGACAAACTCTGCCATCTTCATCAATGATGAGGCTTGGGCATGTCTAGAGTGGTGGTATATATACTCCTGTTGACCGTCCCTCCTGATTGGTTAGTCCTCAACCAATCAAGTTTCCGCTGTTCCACATTGTTTATAGTTGAATTCCAGAGCGAGACCTTCATCTTTATAAAAATTATTTTTCTCTAGTTCTAAAATCGATACCTGTACCCAGCTGGAAGCCCAAAAAGAGTTTATTCATCATATATGTTGAGAAAACAACAGATCCTTTTTCATGTTCTTGGACCTTTCAGAAATCTGATGGGGTGGAGGGGAAGAAGCTGTTTTTGAATCATTGAATTGTGGGGATTCAGGCTCCTGTACCAGCTTCCTGATGGCATAATTTTGCGTTTGTGAAGATTTATAAACTGAATAACTTGTAAAAATTCTTCTCCCGACTTCTTTCCATAGTACATGGAATCTTTAAACTAAACTCTTCATTTGGTAAAGAATTTCTCAACGATGTCCCACAGTTAGAACACCCATGTTACAAGTGGAATGTACAAATAGATTTATTGTCATTAAGATGACTAATTTGTGGAAATATTGTTGTAGTTTTAAAAGGATAATGATTTTGGAGTAGAAATGTAACTTATCCCTTTCATAATAAACACAATCATAGCTGATTTTTATCATCCGTGAAACCTTCATTACTAATCCTGTGATCGTGTATACTGTTGCTCAAGTCTATTCTCAATTCATGTTCCGACAGCTTCATGTTGCATGCACATTACTTTTTGATTATACAAATTATTCTCCAATGATTTAAAAAGGAAGTGTACTGAATACAGATAAAATCATAATCGAGGTTATGCAAGTCAGATGTGGGGAGATAAACTGGTACAGCCTTATCTGCATCTGTAATCAGTGCACGTGTCATTGGGTTTCCTTTGTTATTTTGTGCACTGCTTGAGCAGTTCTGTTTTTTGTCAAGTAAATTATGGTGCCTGAAGCTGCTAGAACAAAGAGCCTTGATTCATAATTAAGATTGTAAAGGGATTAGGTGGGATTCAGACTGCTGGGGAACAGCTAAGAAGCTGAAGATACTGATTTGCTTGGTAGAAAAGATGAAGGAAACTGGAGGATTCACGCTTTTCTGAGAAGGAAAAATGATGTAAAAATTACAGTTGAAAGAAGAGTGTTGAAGGGAATCACAACCTTTGCCCTCATGCTGTTTACATGTGATGCATTTCCTAAAGATCATCACATGGACAGGTTTTTGATTACCACATCATACTACACAATTAATTGTTCAATGCTTCTACCCAAGGTTTATGGAAATGAATGCAAGGGACATTGATTAATGCTCTGACAATGACATGCCTTATCTCAGCTATTATAAAACACGAGTGTTAAGCAGTTTTAACCACCTTCAAACTCAAGACGTTACTTACTATGGAGCTTGGAGCCCAGAACACTGAGAGGAATTCATATTTACTGTGTTCCTAATCTGGTTTTAATGAGTCTTTAGGATTGCAGGCCATGTGAATGAGCTTCCTTTCACATCTATGAAAAAACCTTTATGGATTTTGAGAATTTTATTTTTGTCCATTAACAAGAGTTACTGATGTTATGAGCTGCTGCCTCTGGTCACTGTGGCCAAGGAATTTGAGTCTTCCTTCCAGTCTCTTGCTTGCCTTCAGATTCTGATCGAGTTTGGGGTAAATGTTAAATTGCCAAAATGGGTTGTTTTGGAATCATGCCAGAGTTAAAGAGAAATAGATCAATCTGAAGTGGGAATCAAAGTGCCCAGTTCTAGTTCTGATAGAGATGGGATGAGGAGTGCATGACTTGTTCATGGGGAAGGGAGTTGGTAATTCAAACGTCAGGGAGAGGTTGACCCCATTGGTCTATAAAATTTAACATGCTTGAGGCAGTGTTGCACAAGCTCTGACCCACATCAGATTTGTGTAAGGCAAACCCTCACCCAGAACCAAAATACTATATTGTGTTGAGACCCAAAGCATAATTCAAGGTAGAACAATGAATCTCACACAAAGGCCATTCATTGGTGAACTCTGGCCAGTGGAGACTAATGGTGCTGGGGTAGGGCAGGGTATCACATGGGAAGCAGAGAGAGAGGTTAGCAGGAGGGACACAATCAGAACTTTGGTCAGCAAAATGATCATGGAAGTTTGCAGCAGGGAGAAGGTTGGGGATGAATTCAAGGCAAATGTTTAGACAAGGTCAATGAGCTCACTGAAAATGAAAAGAGAATGCACAGGGCCATCCTAAGAAAGATACCTGAGCAGATTATTTGCAAGATGACGAACGCCTCATACATCCCAGCAGCATCCAAGTAGGTTAAATTCCTCACAAGTATAGTATAAGCAGACATGGGCACTTTTGTAAGAGTTTTCTTTGCCCTGTGAAGCATGAGCCATTTGAGGACCATACTGTTGAGTTGTGTACTCCATGCAATTTCTGGACTTTTTCAGCAGAGGAGCCAGAAACCCCTAGCCTTCTGAAATCCTGCAGCTGAAACCAGGCAAGAAGGGTTCAAATTGAGGAATAATGTCTTTAGAACACTGCTAATGGAACAGAGTGGGTCTTCCCAGTCCAATGGGCTATCCAGTAACGATCCACCACCACACCACCCAGATGCTCCCTTTGGGTCCTGGACAGACTCCCAGACATTTCTTTACCAATCAGTATCTGCTCCCCTATTAACCTTCAGCTGGTGCACTGGGGACCATTCTCCATCTCCCTCCCTGTAATATTTGTGGCCCAAAATACCGGAAGCAGGTGAAAGAAATACGTTCAACATTGTTGCATTAATTTGTTAATGTGTGCCAATTATGATCATTTGCTAACATTGAGAGTGTCACTGACATTGCCCTGAAACATAGAGGAAGGAAGCTGTCATGACCATATCCCGGCTAGAATCAGGGTTCATCGTCTCACGCAAGGCAGATGGAAAATGCTTTCTTGACTTCGTGGAATCTTTGGAGTTCACTCCCATAAGTCACAGGAGCAGAATTAGGCCAATCATGATTGATCTATTTTACCTCTCTCTATGCCATTCTACTGTCTCTCTCCATTGCATTTTACGCTCTTACTAATCAAGAACTTATCAACCTCTGTTTTAAATTTACCCAAAGACTTTCCCTCCACAGTCAGCTATGGCAATAAGTACCACAGATTCACCATCATTTGGCTAAGGAATTTCCTTTTCATCTCTGTTCTATAGGGAATGTCCTTCTCCTCTGAAGCTATGCCCTGTGGTCCTTTTCTCTCCCACTATTGAAAAACTCTCGACATCCTTTCTATCCGCACCTTTCAACATTTAGTAGGCTTCACCTAGAAAACCCCTCCCACCCCTCCTTCCCATTCTTCTAAACTGCAGCAAGAACAGACCCAGAGCCACTAAATGCTTCTCATAAGTAACCCTTTCATTCCCAGGGTCATTCTTGTAAATCTCCCCTAGACTCTCTTCAATGCCAACACATTTTTCTTTGCTATGCGGACCAAAACTGCTCACAGTTCTCCAAATGTAGTCTTAGTGCCTATAATAATGCCTTATAAAATCTCAGCATTATATCCTTGATTTTATATTCTAGAAATCTTGTAATGCTAATGTTAACATTGTATTTTCCTTCCCTATTATTGACACAACCTGCAAGTTTCTATTTCAGTTTCTATTTGCATATTTTTATTCTTATATGGCATGTAGAACAATGAATGATCATCACCATTCCAATATCAAACACCTGCCTGCTGTTTGTACTGAAGCCAACTGTAAGGATTACAGTCTGTTCCAACAGCCCCAAGTCAGACCACAGCAAGTGCTGTGTTTGACAAAGCATTACAGAGATAATGCTGATGCCAGGAGCATGCTCAAGGTTCCCAGACAGAAATCTGGAAATGCTGATATAAACAACTGAAGAAAGAAGGGATCCGCTTTGTGTAAGGATACTGACAGGCTGTAGGTACAATAGCCCAATGTCTCACAACACCAGTTTCAAGAAGAGCTATTTTCCTACAGCCGTCAGTTTCTTGAACCCAACAACACAACCCTAACCTTCCCTCAGCAATATATATGTATGCCTCAGACTTTGGCACAGTGCTTTATTTCTCATTGTGGAGTGAGTTTGAGCTAAAAAATCTGACAGGAGTAAAGTATGTTGGAAGTGGCGAGCATGAAACGCCACAGGGGAAGGGTGTGGGACATGTGGCAGAGAAGGAGTGCCAGGGGCTGTGGGGGGCATGGGTGCAGACACATTCAGCCCTGAGACACCAGGCACAGTCATTTGATTCCAAGCAATTGGTTTATAGATCATCACAGAATGTCTCTCTGGTGCTTCCCACTCCCTGTCCTCTCCCTTCCCCATTTCTCAACCATAATTCCCCTCTCCCTTTCCACTCTCAGACCAGCAGCCGAGACCCATATCAGAATCAGGTATACAGTAGTGTATATAGTTCACATATAATTTATATTCTGGATGGGTTCTATATCTACATGCCTGTGAATCTACAGTATGCAGATTTTTCTTTGTAGTTACCGTGCACATATCAGTAAACTTGACAAATTACCCAAGCTAATATAACGTGTGTGATAGTTGTGAGCCATATGGATATTATATCATGGTGGAATCCTGATGGCTTAAGGTGTGTGTCCTCTGCATTTTGATAAACTGTTGCAGATGTTGTCAGTGTTCCTTCAACTAGCAAACCACAGATGAAACATGGACATACCAGGATGGATGAATAATTGTTATTGAAAATGGAGTGGTCAAACAACACATGACAATAGTCCCTACTTTTTAATGTATTCCCTTTTCAGGAGGTGAGCATTGGTTGCAAGGCCGTTGCTTATTGTGCATGCCTAATTGCCCTCGGGAAGGTGGTGAAGAGCCGTCTTCCTGAGCTGCTGCCCTCCTTTTGATGAAATGATTCCTATGGTGTGGTTGAGTAGGGAGAGTTAGGATTGAGATCTGGTTACAATGAAGGACTGGCGATATACAGGTTTCCCCCACCATCCGAAGGTAGAGCATTCCTATGAAACGGTTCGTAAGCCAGAATGTCGTAAAGCGAAGAAGCAATTACCATTTATTTATATGGGAAAATTTTGTGAGCGTTCGCAGACCCAAAAATAACCTACCAAATCATGCCAAATAACACATAAAACCTAAAATAACAGTAACATATAGTAAAAGCAGGAATGATATGATAAATACACAGCCTATATAAGGTAGAAATACTTCTGTACAACGATTGCCTGCACAGATCTCCATAGCGAAGATCTCACGCAAGCACTCTCGGCAGAAAATCTCACGCAAGCGCTGTTGGCATAAACAAGCTCTCCAGTAACCTTTAAACTATGAAGCTGCCAAATCTACCAAATAACATGTAAAAATACACAGCCGATATAAAGTAGAAATACTGGATGTACAGTGTAGTATCACTTACCAGAATCGAGAAGACAGCTTGCCAAGCACACTGATGATGGTGTGTTAGACTGAGTCGTCGCAGGTTGGGTGGTGCAGTGGCCCCCACCCTCCGGGCCACCAACCCGATACATTGCCACAAAGAACGCAGCAGTAGCCGGGAGACACACAGCACATCTTTAAGAAAAAAGCCAAAATAAACATGCTAATTAATTACATGTCAGCGACACCTAATTAATTAGCTTGTTTATTTCGGGTTTTTTCTTAAAGATGCGCTGTGTGCCTCCCGGCTACTGCTGCATTCTCCGCGAACCGGTACAGTATCTGTCTGGGGCCCGGGTGTTTGGGTGGTGGGACACGGGGGTGTCATCTCATCGTCGATCAGGGCAGGCAGCTCATCTTCTCCTATGACTGCCCGCCTCGATGTCGAAGATTGAGGTTCGTCGTCTGCTGTGGCTGTTGTGGAAGGCTTGCTTGACTGCTGAGCCTCGAGCATTTTTCTATCATACAGTTCTTTGTAAGGACTCAAACCATCCTGCAAATATCCCCTAAACCTACGTATCCTTTCAAAATTAACGTTGTACTTTATCATTGCAGCGAAAATCTCACGCAGTCACTTTCGGTCCGTTCGCTACTGCATTCGGTTTCGATTGTTATCCTTTCCTCTTCCAATTGCATCAGCTCTTCATCTATCAGTTCTTGGTCATGGGATGCCAAAACCTCTTCAACATCATCTTCGTCAGCTTCCACAAGCCAAACTCACTTTGTCCTTGCTTCTTTCACCACGATCGAAACACTTAATTATATCTAGTTTTACGCTAAGTGTAACACCCTTACGAGCTCTTTTAAGCTTTTCCAATACCTCAGAACTCATCTTGCTAACGGCTGCTCAATACAACGTATTTAAGCAATGCCGTTCCGAATCCGGGAGAGAGCGGCTGCTCGGGACGCACGCTGCCTTTTATCATGTGCTGATTTTTTCGTGCGCTGATTTTTTATCGCGCGCTGCCTTTCTTCATAACAGTGAAAACACCTTCTGAAAGCAAAAACAGGGTACTAATGTAGGTCTTTCATAACAGTGAGGTTTCGTAAAGCAAACGTTCGAAAAGCGGGGAACACCTGCATCCGCATGTCAGGGTAGTGGGCAAGATGGAGGGAAACTGCAAATAATGGTGTCCTCATGTGCTGCTGCACTTATCCATCTTGGTGATAGAGGCTGTGGCTTTGGGAGCTGCTGGTACCTCAGAGAGTAACTGCAATGCATTTCATAGATACACCGCACACACTGATTGTCAATGGTGGATACATTAAATATTTAAGCTTATAGCTGGTGTGCCAACAAGATTAAAAGTAAAAAAAAAACATAATGAATCCCAGAAATACACATCAGATCAGGCAACATCCATGAAGAGAGAAATAGAGTTAACAATTCAAGCCAATGACTTCTCGTCTGAAGATGGGAAACATGATTTAAGATGCCAAAATAGAGGAGAGGAAGAGAGAACAGGAGGGTAGGGGTTGGCCATGATAGGGTGGAGACCAATACTGATGGGATGGACAGGTGGGTTGTTTGTGAGGAGATGAGTTGCTTCTACCACTTTTAAACCATGGCTTCTGGTTTTAAATTCTAAGTGAAAGCATTTTCTCTCTAAACTATTGGTTCTTAATATGGTGAAGGTATCTAAAAATTAATCACCCCTTATCTTGACAAGTATCAGATAATTGTGCAAGCTGTTCTGGCAATTTAACCTTTAATGACTCCACAAGGATATTCTAGTCATCATACAGCGTGGATTTTATCATTGCTTTTAGCTCATCATGTATGGACTAACTTGGTCTGCATATTACTGCAGCATAAAGTCTAGCCCTCTAGACAAAATGTCATTAACCTTATTGGTTACTTTCTGCACAAGCACTACGGTGATTTACTGTATGTGCATTAGTTTGTAGTATCTCTGGACCTCCACTGTTTTGTTTTGAGATTTTCACCATTCAGGAGGTGTTCTTCCCTGCAGTTATGCTTAATCAAAAATAATGCATTTAAGATCTGAATGTTGTAAGCTCAATATGACAACAAGCAATGACAATTGTGAATAACACATGAAAAAATAGAAAATTGGAAAGGAAGGTCTAATTTTAATATTCTTTATCGCTCGTAAAATCAGGTATGATAACCAATATGATAGCTCCTCAATATGTGAGAATTCATAATTGTGCCTTACTGGTGTGGTAATAGTAACAGAGTTTAGAACCTTACAAACCAGTGGAAATGTTGTCGTTAAGACATTTTCATATGTGAATTGTATTGTTTGTCACTGCTTTGTTGCCATAAAGACACACTGAACATTATTAATCTGTGGATTTTGTTTGTGCAGGACTGGCAGATTTTCTGCACTACTATATGTCATTATTTATACATTAAATAACTTTTGAATTCACTTCCGTTAGATAATATATGGTTCTATAATATTCTTTTCAGTAAGCCTCTTAAGATTCAAGACGGTGCAGGAAACAGGGGCCTAATAAGTTTGAATGGTGTGTGGGAATTAGGCCCCAATGTGCTTTAGGGGAGTGTTGTCACTTGGACAGCCAGATGTCAGACTATTGGCATTTCCAAACAGCCAGATTTTAAAATATTGATCACAGCTATCATGTGAAAAAACATCACAACCTGTATTCACAAGGAGGCTTGAGGTAAATAACATGAAATCCTCTTGTAATTTTAACTGAAGGACAAATGTTAGAAAAATATAGAGTGAACTATGGTGGAGGGGACGATGCGTAAAGTGAGAGGGAAGACCACCTTCTGTCAATGATTATATAGGATCTTATACACTACAGCAGATACAAAATCTAGCCCCAACATCATACTGAATAGTAACGCCCCTGACAACAGTCATGTACTGCAGTGTCAGCCAAATAGCAAATGAACCTGCGCCCTATTGACTAAAGTAAGAATACCGACCAGGCTCATGCATTTTCTGAAGAAGTTTTCTAGTTTCTTGAACACAGGACTATTGCAATGAATTGCATGAAGTGTCTGCACAAACTAAATAGGTCCAGTCATCTTTAGTGTCCCTGCATTCCTCTCAGAGGCCTCATGTTTATTTTGTTTAAGTTAACTCCAGACCTTGAGATCTTCAGGCAGAACAGCTCTTGAGAAATATTCAGAGAACATTATACTTTTGTCTTTGGCTGGTGGTCAATTTTGATTGGTAAATCTAATTTTAGCTTGTAATCCCAGAAACCTGTCAGCTCAGTTTACTTCTCTGATAAATAGTTTATTTAATTCTGATAGACCAACAGAATCTTAGACTCCCACATATGAAACTGTGTCAAAAGGAGTGATATGTTTTTGCTGGTCCTTTTGAATAGATAACAGAAACTCAGATATTGACTGTACCCTTATTAATCTCACTTTCTCTTTTTCTAGCATGTCCTTCAATTTATCTGCCCACCTACCCACCTATCATCCCTTCCATGAATTCTGCAAGTGCAACACCCGTCTCCTTCGTGAACACAGAAGAGAAGTGTTCATTTAAGGCCTCATTTATGTCAATTTATTTATTCTGGCTTCAGTACAAATTGTCATTTTTGGTCTCTAACGGACACCATTCTATCCCTCGCTACCTTTTTGCCCTTTGCGTACTTATAAACTACTTCGGAATTTTCCTTTCTCGTGTCTGCCAGCAATATTTCATGCTGCACCTTTGTCTTTCTAATTTTGTGTTTGAAGTACTTCTCTACACTTTCTATATTTGAAGGGCCTCCTCTGTTTTCCATCCTCTATACCTGCCACTTGTTTTCCTTTCATTTTCCTTTCCAAGTCCGCAGTATCGCTTGGCATCCATAGTTTCCTTGATCAATTGCCCGTTCTTTTCATCCTAATGAGAAAACATTGGCTCTAAACTCCTATTATTTCACTTCTGAATGACCCCCATGAGTAGTTGCTTCCAGTTTACTTTGCCAGCCCCTGCCTTTTGAGATTGAATCGATTGTTGGGCCCCAGGATTTGTGATCTATATCAATAGCTTGGCTGAGAGGACCAAATATCAAATTTCCAAGTTGGCTGATGATACAAATCCATCTGGGATTATGAATATGGGGAAGAATGTAAAAGGTTTCAAGAGGATGCAAGTGAATTAAATGAGTAGGTGAAACCATGGTATTTCAAACATACTGTGAAAATTACGGAAAACAAGTTGATTCTTTCAAAGGTATGGGAGTGCAATTAGGAAGGCAAGGAAAATGTTAACCTTTATTACAAGAGGGTTTGGGACAGGAGTGAGTTTATCTTTCTGCTGTTATATAGGCCACTGTGTAGCAGTACCTGAAGTATTATGTTTTGATCTATTTACCTGAAAAACAGCAACCAAGAACAAATCGCAATGAAGAGTCATTAGACTGGTTCATGGGATGACAGTTTTGCCAGGCAAGGAGATTAAGAAGAGCAGGTTTGCATTCTTTGGAGTTTCGAAGAATGAAATATTATCTCATTGAAACTTAGAAATTTCTTTCAGATGGATTCACGGGCGATGTTTTCCTGGCTGAGAACAATCCAGAATCAGAGATGACAATCTTAGAATAAGTGGTGGGACGTTTAGTATTGTACTGAGGATAAATATCTTTTGCCAGGATTATAACACACACAAATGTTGGAGGAACACAGCAGGCCAGGCAGCATCTATGGTGAGGAATAAACAAGTCGATGTTTTAGGCTGAGACCCTTCATTCCACTTCATCAGTCTTGAGGATGTGTTTTGGCCCGAAATGTCAACTGCTTCTCCATTTCAACAGATGTTGCCTGACCTGCTACATTCCTCCAGCATTTTGTGTGTGTTGCTCTGGATTTCCAACATCTGCCGAATCTTTTGTGTTTACGCTTCACCTAGAGAATGGGAAATCATTGGAATTCTTGTTTAAGCTTTGAGTTCACTCAGAACAAAGATTTATCTTGTTTCACTATTTATTTATTTTGTAAGATACAGGTATTTTATGTCCTTGTACTGAATTGCTGCCACAAAACAGCAGGTTTCACATCATATAAGATACTGATAATACAGTAAACCTGATTCTGATTCTAATATAGATTTCCGCATGTGTTGGGGATTAGGGGATACGGCAGTAGTATAGGAAAAATGGCATAGAGGTAGAGAATTAATGAATGGTAGAGCAGGCTCAAAGAATCAGCTGGCCATCTGTTGCACCTTGTGTATATTATTC
Organism: Mobula birostris; assembly: GCF_030028105.1. Lineage (NCBI taxonomy): Eukaryota > Metazoa > Chordata > Chondrichthyes > Myliobatiformes > Myliobatidae > Mobula > Mobula birostris. Next base: position 30,260,056 of record NC_092391.1, on the reverse strand, counting down.
TTATATTCCACCAACAAAATTGGGAATGAAGATATTGGAATTGAATTTCAGAAATGGATGAAAACACGCAGATTCTTTGCTATTACCGTACATACTCAGCACATGTGATTGATGTTGACTTTGTATGAAATGTGACACATTTACTTCTGGATTTCATCTTTGTAGAAAATATATTCGCCTTTGTCCGGATTTTCAGAGGGTGAATACATCAATGGCACTTTATTGAACTTTGCTTGAAATTTGAAGTAGATTTCCTGACAAAACGAATACATTTTTTAGCCTTTCCACAAGTTGATAAGCACTTATGAGTTTTTCAACTGCTAAGAAAAAAATGCTAAGAGTTTTTGGAACATTTTGTGATAGTGCTTCACATGGTATACATTTAATTCACAATCTGGGAGCCATCTATATGTAAGTGGCATAAGAGATTTATTTACCTTGATTCCTATTTCCTTTCTGCCCTTATCCAATCCTCTCCTCCCTTTCTGTCATCATCTTCTGAAATTTGGGTAATAATAGGCAAGTTTTCCCAAATTTTTCAAAGAAATTTGGATCAAGCATTCTCGACAAACAACAAAACAGAGTAAAGTGGTCTTCCCTATCTTATATTTGTTAACCATGATTAAACAATTGTTTTCAGATATTTTGTTGTCAAATCTCTCATTTTATACCTTTTACTGAAAGAAATACAATGTTAATTTAGTACTGCAAAAATGTCCTAATTCTCTGACAATAGTAGACTGTCTTTAAATAGATTGCTCTCAGTTTGTCTTACCAAGAGAAGCTAGCCAACTTGGCTTTGTACTCTTTGGAGTTTGAATAATGAGAGTTTATATTATTCATCCTAATGGGGCCTGACAAGTAGATGTTGGTATATTTCTGCTTGGGGTAAAATCACAAACAAGGGAACACAGTGACAAAATAAGAGGCCAGTTATTTGAAACTAAGACATGTGCAAGTTTCTTCTCTCACCGGTGTGAATTTCTGGAATTCCCTGCCTCAGAGGCTGCTGGAGGCATCATCATGAAATGTGATTAAGGTGAAGATATAAATATTTGAAACATTGAGGAATTAAGGATTGTGAGGAATTGGTATAGAACAATTGAGGCTAGCATAGATCAGTTGTGAACATGTTGAATAGCAGGGCAGGCTTGAGGGGCTAAATGGCCCACTCCTATTCCTTTTTTCTTGCGTTATTGTCATTTTAGAAACCATGAAAACTAAACTCAGATGCATCATACATGCTATCTCATCTAAGTAGAACTGAAGTATGGCAACTCGCAACACATTGAGGAACTTAACAGGTCAGGTAACATCTAAGGTGGGAAATACACATTAGAAGTTTCAGGTCAAGACCTTTCATTTGGACTGAAATTTATTTATTGGAATACAGCACGTAATAGGCACTCCCAACCCTTTGAGTTGCACTGTTCAGCAATCCCCTAATTTATTCCTAGTCTAGTCATGGGAAGATATACAATGACCAATTAATCTACCAACCTTTACATCTTTGGACTCTGGGAGGAAATGGGGAGAACTGGAGGAAACCCATAATGTCACAAGGAGAGCATACAAATGCCTTACAGGCCACGGCAGGAGAAGAAAGAGGGGAGAAAGCCAGAATAAAAAGATGGAGAGAAGGGGTGGAATAAGAACTGAAGGGTGTTTGGTGGATTCAGGGGAGGGGGAATGTTGAGGGAGTGAAACGTTGACTCAGACCATGAGAAGCCTGCGTTGGGCATTTTCATGCCTTACAAGGCTCAGATTGGAAGTCTGTGTGGGGCACCACTCCTCGCACAGACTAGAGCAATATGTGATTAAGTGCCTTGCTCGAGAGCACAAACACGCTGCCACAGCTGAGGCTCGAACTAGCTGTGGATTCGGGTAAGGGTGAAGTAGAATGGGATTGATGTCAAAAGATAATAAGTGATAAGTGGAAGTAACAAAGGGCTGATGGTGATGGAATCTGATAGGAGAGGAGGGTGGGGCATGGAAGGGGGGAGGGCTAAAGTATTTCCATACCGAGGAACAGCTTGTCTTCTTATCTACCAGTCAAAGCAGCAATAGTAGCCTTGAGGAAGGCACCATAACTGAAGAAAATGTGTAGTTGCAGCAAACTTCCCAACTGAAATCACATTGCTGGACAATTTTCCAGTGTTGTTGTGAAGACAGTTATTATGGAACTGGTAAGTATAATTATAATGCAATGGAGATGATGACACTTTCAGTGTATACTAACAATACAATTCTGTTGAGATTTGTCATGTAGATTAATGTATCATTATTTGAGTGGATCTCTTACCTGATAAGGGCTATGTTGTTGTTTTAGGTTTACACTGTATGCTTTGGACAGCAGGGGGAGAAGATCTGAACCTAGTGCAGTCACCATGAGAACTACCTGTCAACTGATTGATGACAGCAAAGCTGAAGGTAAGCAACTTTGTCCTCAGTTAGACTTCTTTGATAAAGCTATTGCATTTTATAGGTGGTGCTTACAAAACTAGCACAGAGTTCACAGTACTTGGGTTTCAGATTTATTGGATTAAGTTTACAAATAGGTTGTGACACAAAATTAGACAAGAATATAAAAGCAAGGATGTAATGTTGAGATTTTAGAAAGCACTGGTGAGGTCTCATTTGAAGTATTGTGAGCAGGTTTTGGCTGCTTATCTTAGAAAGGATGTGCTGAAACTGAAGAGGATTCAAAGGATGTTCAGAAAAATGTTTTCAGGATTTTACCTCTCTCCCCTTTCTTGATCTTTCTGTCTCTGTCTCTGGAGACAGCTTCTCTACTGATGTCTACTATAAGCCTATGGACTCTTACAGCTACCTGGACTATTCCTCTTCCCACCCTGTCTCTTGCAAAAATGCCATCCCCTTCTCGCAATTCCTCCATCTCCGCCGCATCTGCTCTCAGGATGAGGCTTTTCATTCCAGGATGAAGGAGATATCCTCCTTTTTTGGAGAAAGGGGCTTCCCTTCCTCCACCATCAACTCTGCTCTCAAATGCATTTCTCCCATTTCACGCACATCTGCTGTCACCCCATCCTCCCGCCACCCTACTAGGAATAGGGTTCCCCTCGTCCTCACGCTCACCCCACCAGCCTCTGGTCCAACATATAATTCTCCATAACTTCCGCCACCTCCAACAGGATCCCACCACTAAGCACATCTTTCCCTCCCCACCTCTTTCTGCTTTCCGCAGCGATCACTCCCTACGCAACTCCCTTGTCCATTTGTCCTCCCCCATCCCTTCCCACCGATCTTCCTACAGGCACTTATCCTTGTAAGCGGAACAAGTGCTACACATGCCCTCACACTTCCTTCCTCACCACCATTCAGGGCCCCAGACAGTCCTTCCAGGTGAGGTGACACTTCACCTGTGAGTCGGCTGGGATGATATACTACATCTGGTGCTCCCGATGCGGCCTTCTATATATTGGCGATACCCAACGCAGGCTGGGAGACCGTTTCGCTGAACACCTACGCTCTGTCCACCAGAGAAAGCATGATCTCCCAGTGGCCACACATTTTAATTCCACGTCCCATTCCCATTCTGATATGTCTATCCATGGCCTCCTCTACTGTCAAGATGAAGCCACACTCAGGTTGGAGGAACAACACCTTATATTCCGTCTGGGTAGCCTCCAACCTGATGGCATGAAAATTGACTTCTCTAACTTCCGTTAATGCCCCACCTCCCCTTCGTAACCCATCCCTTATTTATTTATTTATTCTCTCATTCTCTCTCTCTCTCTCTCTCTCTCTCTCTCTCTCTCTCTCTCTCTCTCTCTTTCTCTTTTCCCCCCTCTGTCCCTCTTACTATATCTTCCTCTGGTGATCCCCTCCCCCTTTCTCCCTAGGCCTCCTGTCCCATGATCCTCTCCCTTCTCCAGCCTGGTATCCCTTTTGCCAATCAGCTTTCCAGCTCTTAGCTCCATCCCTCCCCCTCCTGTCTTCTCCTATCATTTTGGATCTTCTCCTATTATTTCGGATCTCCCCTTCCCCCTCCCACTTTCAAATCTCTTTCTATCTCTTCTTTCAGTTAGTCCTGACGAAGGGTCTTAAGCCCGAAACATCGACTATACCTCTTCCTATAGATGCTGCCTGGCCTGCTGCATTCACCGGCATTTTTTATTTGTGTTGCTTGGATTTCCAGCATCTGCAGATTTCCTCGTGTTTGCATTCAGGATTGAATGGCTTGTCATATGAAGTGTGTTTGATGACTCTGGGTCTGTATTCACTAGAATTCAGCTGAATTAGGGAGTGACCTCATTGAAACCTATTGAATGCTGAAAGACCTTGATGGAGTGGACATACAGAAGATGTTTCTTATGATGAAAAAGGCTAAGACTAGAGGACGCAGCCTCAGAATAGAGGGGCGTCCTTTTAGAACGGAGATGAAGAGAAAGTTCTTCAGCCAGAGAGTGCTGAATCTGTGGAATTCTTTGCCACAGGCAGGTGTGGAGGCTAAGTCTTTATGTATAATTAAGGAAGAGGTTGATAGATTCTTGATTGGTCAGGGCATAAAGGGATACAGGGAGAAGCCAGGAGATTGGGGCTGAGAGGAAAATTGGATCAGCCATGATGAAATGGCGGAACAGACTCAATGGGCCAAATGGCCTAATTCTGCCCCTATATCTTATGGTTTTATAGTTGAACACTAGCCGTAATCTTGGGTTGAAAGAAGGTAGGTGATGGTTTGTTATATCATCAGCCATGTTTTCATGGTAAGAAACTAGTAGTATCTTCAGGAATTTCAAACATATATGATACAAAAAATCCAGTCAATTATTCAATGTTATTTTGCAGCCTTTTCTTCCAGAATCATGGATATTACTTGAATTAACAGGAACTTAAAGAATTTATAAATGTGTCTCAATGTGAAGCAGTCTGAATTTGGTTGGGTTGAGTTGTTCTCTGATCTCAGCAATTTATTTGCAAACGTTTTGTCACCTTATGAGGAGACATTATCAGTGCCCTGTTAATTGTGGTGTGACTTCAGATCAGAGAACAACTCAACCCCACCATCAACCACACGAGCTACACATTCTCTGAATTATTTCTGGCCTGAGTTTATTACATAACATTCCTTTTAGGAAATTGTCTGTACCATGCTAGTGCTTATTACTCCCTTTGTTCCTAGATCTATTATATGTAAACTATAATTCCTTCTTAAAATATTTCAAAATTTTTGAAGTTTATTTCAGTTTTTACCTTCATCTGACATGCATTCCAATTTCTGTTTACTGATCTGGAAACGATGTAAATCATCCACTAAAAATAGTGACTTTTCTGTCCAAGTTTCCACTTAGTGAGAATGCTTTAATGTGATTGGTTTCTGATTCATTTGCTAAAATCACTGCTGTTGACGTCAAGGTGGCCTTATGAACTGATGCTCAACAACAACCAATCTCAGAAATGGAAGCATCCACAGCTAAAGATGTCTAGATGGTTGTGAGAATCTTTCCAATGGCATGAATTGTTGCCTTGCAGTTGACGACAAAAATCACCCTTTCTCTTTCCTGAAACGTAGAGTGTGTGTCTTCAGGCTCCTGTACCTGCTCCCTGATGGTAGCAATGAGTAGAGAGCATGCTCTGGGTGATCGGAATCCTTATTGATGGATGCTACCTTCTTGAGGCATCAGTCTCTTTATATCTTCAATAATTATTTCATTCTTCAGTAACAAGTTGGAAAATGAGAAGAGGTATTTGGCATATGGAACTGAATTGCTTATCCCTGCTTGTTTTGTTTTGTAATTTGAAATCATTAAGCTAATTCAAAGTAAGACATGGGAGTCTGAAATTGAATCTAAATTCGTGTTTACTTTAAGTGAGGCATGCACATAGTCAGAGTCATACTTTATTGATCCCGGGGGAAATTGGTTTTCATTACAGTTGCTCTATAAATAATAAATAGTAATAGAACCATAAATAGTTAAATAGTAATAAGTAAATTCTGCCAGTAAATTATGAAATAAGTCCAGGACCAGCCTATCAGCTCAGGGTGTCTGACCCTCCAAGGGAGGAGTTGTAAAGTTTGATGGCCACAGGCAGGAATTACTTCCTGTGATGCTCTGTGCTGCATCTTGGAGGAATGAGTCTCTGGCTGAATGTACTCCTGTGCCCACCCAGTACATTATGTAGTGGATGGGAGACATTGACCAAGATAGCATGCAACTTAGACAGCATCCTCTTTTCAGACACCACCATGAGAGAGTCCAGTTCCATCCCCACAACATCACTGGCCTTACGAATGAGTTTGTTGGTTCTGTTGGTGTCTGCTACCCTCAGCCTGCTGCCCCAGCACACAACAGCAACCATGATAGCACTGGCCACCACAGACTCGTAGAACATCCTCAGCATCATCCGGCAGATGTTAAAGGACCTCAGTCTCCTCAGGAAATCACATGGTAGCGTGATGACGTATGTAATTCACATATTTATGCATAAAGAATTATTTAAATTATAATTTTACACATAATGTATTATTTAAATGAACAGGTTTGCTTTATCAAACAATATATTGCCAAGATTACTCAAATATTACTTAAATATTAAATACACAACACTGCTCTTGTTTTGCATGGTGAATATTAATATCAGCTTTAATTTAGGTTCCACCTTAGTCCCATATAAATCTTTGATAACCAGATGAATTATTTCCAACTCATTTTAATAATCCCAACTTTAAACAAGTCAGATGAATGAAGCTAGCAAAACCTTACTTGATTACAGAATGATGGTAGCAATGGAGGCAAGAGATCTTTGGTAAAACAGAACTCCTCTTTTACCTTAATTGCTCCCTTCTGTTTATAAAATTAATTGAAAGGCAAAGCTACAGATTAGATTCATTCAGAAGCTTTTCCTGAAAGAAAATATCCACTGTAATTGAAAATCGGTGAGTCTAGATAAATATTGACGCAATAATTGCCGCACTGTAACACTTCATTATGACTAACCCTTCTGACTTAAAATCAGTGCAATAAAATCTTATCTAACGATTTTACAAACTGATTTATGAGGTTGCTTGAGTGAAGCCAGCCGCTTACATTTAGGTATTTTCAATTGAGGGCAGCCAGTCATTTGTCATCTCGATTCTTTGCTGTCTTAAGGATACTTATCTAAAGAGGCTGTGAAAGAAATTAACCACATTGGCATGAAACTGATGGACTGCTGAGCTTTGAAATTCCCTCACCATTCTCACTATTCTGATGCTGTAAAGCTAACTGATAGAAACCATTTCACATTTTCTTCTAACTGTGCAAGATTCTGCACAGCTCATTTTTCTAGTCTTTTATTATTAAACCAAAAAATTGATGTGGCCCCATTCTCAATCCATGTCAGAGTTCATAGAGCTAATGCTTGTGAATTAAAAGAAGGTTCGTGACTTGCAAGTTAGGCTTGTAGCTCAGATGGTGTTAGCTGGATTGATGTACAATAAAACAAGTGCATAACTTCACTTCATGAGTACCTTTTTTGAAAAGCTGGACAGCAACTTATATACCACTGTGAGTTATACACAGATTTTTATGGTAAGTAAACATTTCCCCCGTTGCCCATGAAAGCAGGGTCTGACAGAAATGAGGAGGATTTGAGCCTAAACAGTACAGAAATTGTGAAAACTAATTACTGGAGCAGGCAAAGGGGGTTCTGAAACTTTTGCTATTTATTTTACTTCTGAGCTTCATAATGCTGCTTTTGACAGTGGAACTGTTTTACTTTTGTGATGGTGATGGATTTTAAGAAATATGACTTCTTTTGCTATCAATAATTAAGGGCAATAATGGGCCACAGAGAGGGTCTTTTCCAGACTTAAGATTGATGTGCACCCTAACATTAACAAGCCTCTTTAATTCAATAGGAGCGGGGAACCCATTAGCTCAATAGATGATTAAAATAGTTTTATTCCCCTACTTTTGACATTCTTCCCTCGATGGATATGATAGTGCAAGCAGTACAAACAGAAACACCAAGAGAAAGAAAGTCTTGCATTCCTATGGTGGATTAAAAAAAAGAGATGCTGGAAATCTACAATGAAACAAAAGAAAGCAGGAAACATGCCACATGAGAGGCAGCATCTATGGAGAGGGAAATGGAGTAAAGCTTCATGTTGAAAATTTGATACTAGAACTGGGAAAGAGTGCAAAACAAGTAACCGCAGATATTTCTTCTTTCCTAACTATCCATCTAACCTACAACATCAAACTGATCTGATTTTCTCTTGTTCTGTTCTGATGAAGAGATTTGAACTTGAAACTTTAATTCCGATCCTGGTTTCTACCAATGTTACCTCACTTGCTCTGTGTTTCCTGTGTCTCCATGGAGACTTTAGGACAATGAAACATTGCTGTACCATAATAAGCATAACAACCAATCTGTGCACATAAAAATCTTACTATTTTTTGCCTTAGTGGATCAATATTAACTGGGATATCAAGTAAAACTACCTTTGGAAATAAACTTATCAGATTTTCATCCACTCACATTGGGGTTTGGTCTGGGCATTGGTTTAATAACCCATCAAATAGACAACACACGTGATAATGTAGCTCTCTTTCAGGTCAACAGTAGATGCTCAGCGTAACTTTTGCGTTCAGATCCCGTGGTGGACTTTCTAAAATTTGACTGAAACCTTTATTTATTTATTTAGAGAGTCGTGCTCTGCAGCAACCTACCTATTTAAACATTAGTCTAATCACAGGACAGTTTACAATGACCAATTCACCTACTAACTGGTACATCGTTGGACTGGGGGAGGGAATCCATGGTTCATGGGGACAGCGAACAAACTCCTCACAGGGTGGCACTGGAATTGAACTCTGAACTCTGGAATGCCCTGAACTGTAATCGTGTTGCACTAACCGCTATGCTACTGTGGCATCCATTACCATGGTAATAAAGGTCAAATAAAGTGCTGTAAAATACTTGGTAGATGCATAGCTGCATATAGATAATTCCTTGCGTGTTATTGCCAAATTAGCTGAACAGCACAGCCAAGCTGGGTAAGGGCATTCTTATTCCAACTGTTGATACGTTGCATTCATACTATGTTTGGGATAGGTCTTGGAAAACAGTTTCTAATGTTTTTTTTGCAGAAATAGCAGAGCGGATATACAGTCTGTTTAATGGCTACACCAGTGGGAAGGAGCAGCAAACAGCCTACAACATACTGATGGAGATCTCTTCACCCATGGTTTATCGAGTGATACACCATTACAACTCTCACTATGAAAAGTTTGGAGACTTTGGGTGGCGCAGTGAAGATGAACTCGGTCCAAGGTAATTGTGGAAGAGAAAATAAATGGCATTAGATCACAAATAACTGATATTCACGTCAGTTTAAATAAACTCTCTTGATTTCAGTGGCGTAGATTATAAGAAGCACAGCTCGAGAAGGGGATGTCAGTTTGGGGAATTTGCATTGAAATAGCATGCAGGGAAGTGCCAAAGTTGTCAGTTTTGCCACATAATGACCACAAATGCTGGTCACTTTGGCTTGGGTTACCAGGTGATGAGCCACAACATGTCATCTACACGGACTCAGCAGACATTTAATCTGATGTCGGTTCTGTACGAACAAACAATCTGCACCAAAAGCTTAGTAGGTCAAACGACATCTATGGGAGAAAAGCAACTGTCACCATTTCAGGTGGGAACCCTGAATCAGAACTGACAATGTGGAAGGGAGATGGCCGGTACAATAAGGAGAAGGGGAGTGGTGAGAAAGGAGGACAAGTCGATCGATGGAATAAGGAGCCGTGTAAGTTGTGTCAGGTAGGGTAGGGGAGCAGGGATGGAGATAGGAGACAGTGGCATGTGAACTGATGATAGATGGAGGTAGAGGAAGAGAGAGAGGGAAACAGGAAAATTAAAGCAGATGGAGCAGGGTAGGGGGAGAGGAGTGTGAGGATTGGAGACATCTACTGGAGGGAGATAAGCACAAACACAAGAGCATACCAGGGCTGGACTCTGATAGGAAGTGAGAGTGGGAACTATTAAGGAAGAGGGGAATGGTAGCTGGAACCAGGCTGGCAATCTTCCCTCTCCACTCTCAGAACTGAGCAGGCTTTCAACCCGAAACATCGGCAGTTTGCTTCCTCCCACAGAAGTCGCTCAGACCACTGGGTTGTTTTGTTGCTCCAGGTTCCAGTATCTGCATTCTCTTCTGTCTCAATCCATTCTCTATTCTTCTGGATGTAAAATCTTAGCGATATAGAGCCATAAAACACTACAGTACAGAATCCAGCCCTTTGGACCATCTAGTCCGTGGCGAACTATTAACCTGCGTAATCCCAAAGACCTGCATCCCCATAGTCGTCCATACCATACCCTTCCCATCTATGTATCCATCCAAAAGTCTTAAATGTTGAAATTGATCCCGCATCTGCTACTTCCACCAGCAGTTTGTTCCTCTCTCTCACCACCCTGAGTAACAAAGTACCCCCTCAGATTCCCCTTAAATATTCACTATTCACCCTTAACCCATGACTTCTAGTTCTAAAAAATAAGGCATCCGTTAGTCTTGCGAGACCATGGATCTGCTCCGGAAAAGTCTTCACTCTCCAGGGCGCAGGCCTGAGCAAGGTTGTATGGAAGACCGGCAGTTGCCAATGCTGCAAGTCTCCCCTCTCCATGACACTGATGTTGTCCAAGAGAAGGACAAGGGCCGATACAGCTTGGTACCGGTGTCGTCGCAGAGCACTGTGTGGTTAAGTGCCTTGCTCAAGGACACAACACGCTGACTCGGCTGGGTCTCGAACTCACAACCTTCAGGTCGCTAGTCGAATGCCTTAACCACTTGGTCACATGCCCACAACTAGAACTAGACTTCTAGTTCTAGTCTCACCCAAACTCAATGTTTTCATTTATCTATACCCCTCATAATTGTGAAAATACCTGTGTTAAATCTCCCCTCATTCTCCAATGCTCTAGGAAATAAAGTACTAACCGATTCAACTTTTCTCTATACATCAGGAACATCCTTGTAAATTTTCTCTGCATTCTTTCAACCGTATTGATATCTTTCTTGTAGGTAGGTGAACAGAAATTCACACAGTACTCCAAATCAAGCCTCAGCAATGGCTCTTCATCTCACTTAAATACTTTCTGTGAGATTTCCAAGTACATATATGTCACCATATACAGCCCTGAGATTCATTTTCTTGCGGGCATACTTAATAAATCCAGAATGGAATAATAACCATAACAGAATTAATGAAAGACCTCACAATCAAAGCATTAAATTGTAAGAAGGAAGGAGTTTTTACTGATATAAAGCAATAGGCATTTGAGCTGATGGCAGCAATCTTTTGTTTCAGTAAGCTGATCAGCGTTCCAGGCTGAGTAACTGAGTGGTGGATCCATCATTTAGGGTAGATCATGAAACCATCCCCCACACATTCTGATGACTTTACTTCTGCTTCACAGCTGCTTTGGCATGTTTCATAACTCTGTCCTCCTTTGGGTGAGGGAGAAGGGTAACCTCACGCCAATACCTAGTGCCTCAATTTTCCCCTCCTTCCTTAAAAGGGAAGACAGAGGAGAAATGACTTGAGACTTTTCCTGTCATTCATCAAGGATGAAACAAGAGTCTGAAAAGCATGAAAATTATTTTTTTAATTTTAAACAAATTTTGGCTTGATTCAGCCTTTATTTAAAAATCTTTAAAAAATGCGGATATTGGAAATTTAAAACGAAAACAAAAATGTTGTAAACGCTTAACATTTCATGTCGCATTTGTTGAAAGAGAAAAGGAGTTAATATTTCCAGTTGGAGACTCTTTATCTTGTGTTTAATCTGCCTCTCTTTTCACACATACTGCCTGACTAGCTAAGTCATTTCAGGCTCAATTGTCAATAAACAGAGTTTGGACATAAACAGATGAAACACTAGTGAGCAACATTACCTTGGCATGTGATATGCCACAAAAACTGTGGATGTGAAGAGGATGTTTTGTATGGTTGGGGAATCTAAGGCCAGAGGACACCGTACTGGAGTAGAGGGACGTCCGTTTACAATGGAGATGAGGAGGAATTTCTTTAGCCAGAGAGTGGTGAATCTGTGGAATTTGTTGTCACAGGCGGCTGTGGAGCCCAAGTCACTGGGTATATTTAAGGCGGAGGTTGATAGATTCTTAATTAGTCGGGTCATGAAGAGACCTGGGGAGAAGGCAGAAGATTGGGGCTGAGATGGAAAATAGATCAACCATGATGAAATGGAGGGACAGACTCGATGGGCCAAATGGCCTAATTCTTTTCTGTGATCAGTTCTAGTTGCCTCACTACAGGAAGGATGTGGAAACCATAGAAAGGGTGCAGAGGAGATTTACAAGGATGTTGCCTGGATTGGGGAGCATGCCTTATGAGAATAGGTTGAGTGAACTCGTCCTCTTTTCCCTGGAGCGATGGAGGATGAGAGGTGACCTGATAGAGGTGCATAAGATCATGAGAGGCATTGATCGTGTGGATAGTCAGAGGCTTTATCCCAGGGCTGGAATGTCTAGCATGAGAGGGTACAGATTAAGGTGCTTGGGATGTCAGGGGTACGTTTTTTAAGCAGAGAGTGGTGGGTGCGTGGAATAGGCTGCTGGTGATGTTGGTGGAGGTGGATACGATAGGGTCTTTTAAGAGACTCCTGGACAGGTAGATGGAGCTCAGAAAAATAGAGGGCTACGGGTAACCCTAGGTAATTTCTAAGGTAAGGACATGTTTGGCACAGTTTTGTGGGCCGAATGGCCTGTATTGTGCTGTAGGTTTTTCTACGTTTCTATGTTTTCCTATATCTCATAGTCTTATGGTCTAAAAACCTCTTAAAGGAGACAAAATAAGGCCAATTTATATGTATTAGTCAAAAATATCCAGGTATACAGATGAAGGACAGTGGTATAAAATTACAATGTTTGCTACAACTATAAGGTTATAATACCTTTCTATCTGAAGTTGCAACGTAAGTTTTATTGTCCAAGTGGCTTTCTTCTCTGCTGTAAGTGATGGGGACTGAATTGCCACTGGAATCTCCTGTTTGTCTGAGGTAACGTCAGAAGCATTTACAGAAAAAAAAAATGGCAAGGGAATCCAGTGACATAATTTACTGCTAATTCTTTATTGTTAGAAATCAACTGCATTAACTTTTATAGCATGCACAAGATCTCTGAAAAAGATGGGTAACAGAAAGCAGTTCTTCTGAGATTCCTTTAGAGGAAAGATAGTAAAATAAACACATAGAAACAGCTGATCTATAATGAATTTTTAATATATGGTTTTGATAGCAGCATCATGTTGAGAGTTGAAGCCCAAAATTATACAGCGTATTTCTCAAAATTTATCCCTGAAAATATCTAAAACTTTAAAAACATCATTATTTGTCGTTAATCTGATTTGAGAATCAGATCGTGAGAACTTTCAGAGAAGAGTTACAAACTCAATAACATTGAAATTGATCAATTATAGAACTTCTGAACACAAGTTGCTGATAGATTCTGATAAGCATGATGTTACAGAAGATTGCTGTTTGCACGTTTTCTGGTGACACATAGCACACTTGGCATCACTCACTTGACAGACTGCATTCTGAAGTACAGACAGGTGGTGCTGAACATGTCTAAGGTCAGTAAAGTAAAACATGACATATGGTTACATCAGTGTCTTTGATAATTATTCCATGAGAGAATGATTATACATGGAACTTGTACTTCCTGAAAACAATTTGCTTTTTTTCTAACAAAACAATATGTGGTAAACTTAAATACTGCTGCCATGAAATAAAAATACAAAATGCTTAAATACTCAGCAGGTTAGGCAGTGTCCTTGGAAAGAAAGTGAGTGCTATGTTTCAGACTAATCGGCTTACAACAGAACACTGAAGTAAGTTCTGATGGCAGATCTGAAACACAAATCTTTCTCTCTGCACAGATTTGGGAAGACAGGAAATTCTATGTCTTTCATGCTCAGGAATATCAAAATTATGGCAATTGTACAAGTTGTTCCTCATAGGGTGCATTTGCCATCAGGCAAAGAAAAAGAGCGACCAAACGGAGCATGACATTGTTTCAATGACCAAACCTCTTTGTCAGCCTTTCTGCTTGCAGGTAGAATCCCTGATCCCTGGAGCTATTCTATAAAGCATGACCGCATCCTCTTCAGGACCTTCACACCCATTTCACAGAGATGACTAAAAGAGTAAAAATAATGAAGCTTCAAAAAAAACATTAAGAACATCCTGCCCAACGTCTTCACGCCATTGAAAATGGATCACATGTAGTAACTGTTGTCTGAAGGGGTACTTCCAGTCTAAATAAGCTGCTAACAACAGCTATATTCTTACTGAAGTAGAGAACTACCAACTTTATTAATGTTAAATGTCAGAAAAGTGGGCCTCAGGATACCCAGAGGAACAGTGCAAAATAACTTGTTACTGAATGCGAGAGTGATGCCCACAGAAGTGAAACCAGATGTCAGGTTTATCTATGAAATGCTCCCCTCGTCACTTGGGAACTTTAATATCTGGTGGGAGATTTTTTTAAGTGATGGTTAGAACCCAAGAGTTGTATTGACACGCAGTCAGAAGCTGAAGAAGCTCAAAGCAGAGAGTTGAATACGTCCTGGAAGCATTTCCACACAGCACTGGAGACTGCTACAGGCCAGCAGTCTAATACATCATGTGTAATCCTCAATGCACAGTGCAAAGCTCATGCAACAAGTGTGTTTAATAGCTTCATTTGTGATGTTAACTATACACTGTCAAGAATTAAGAGGAATATTTCAGGAGGATTTAATAGACTGCCTGACAATAAGAAAATTAGAAAATTATGCCTACATTTGCCTTCTGTGCATTATAACACAATCGGTCCACTGGCCAAAATAGTCTCATCTAAAACCCACAACAAGGAATCGTTTGTAAATTCCAGTCTGTTCAGACTTTGTGAGCAGCCGAGTCAGGGATATAGGAAGCACTGACAGGGTTACTTGGACTGTTTACAAGGATGCAATAATACTACTGAAACACAGCAGTAGAAACACTTTTGCAGCTGCGGATTTACTAAGTTCATTGACTCTTCCTGTTCTGTTAAACATCTTGAGCCTCTGAAGATGCTTGGAGAGGAGCACACATGGAGGATATTTTCCCAGAAGTTGAGTAAGCCCAGCAATGGCATCAAAGCTTTGAAAATATCTCTGATAATCAGGCTTTTAAAAATAATTCAAACTTAAACGTACTGTGATATATGCATTTAATTAGATGAATGCTTTTAGCTCTTGGCAACAGGAAAGTTCTTAAAAAAGTTTGAGGTTCTTTTAAAATAAGGTATTAACTAACATTACTTGAATTAGTTACACTTATAATTCCATATTATGTTTCCCTGCCACACCAAGTCCTTTTTCTTTTAGCTTTAAATTTAGTTATAACCATCAAACACTATAGCGTAAAATAAAATAAAGCTAAATAAGAGATGAACTTATCTTCACTTTTCATTTTAATCATTGTCAGAGACCCCATTCAGCCAAGCTGGTTTAAAGCTGAGGGACACATATGTATTTTACATCCAGTTCCTCAGCTCAACATGTTTGTCAGTAGTAGATAGGGTAGTATTGATTCTTTTTGTTCCACCCATTCATCCCCCATGCTCTTTGCAACTTAACACTGTTCATTTCGATGTGCTGATCCCTGACCTCCCCTTGTGCCAAGATAAAGCCACCCTCACGGTGGAGGAGGATTCCATCTGGGTACCCTCCAACCTGATGACATGAATATTGATTTCTCCTTCCAGTGAACAAAATTACCCTCCCCCAGTTCCCCACTCTGGCCTTTTACTTCTTCTCACCTGCCAATTACTTCCACCTGGGGTCCTCCCCTCCTTCCCTTTGTCCTATGGTCCACTCTCTTCTCCTATCAGATTTGTTCTTCTCCATCCCTTTTCCACCCACCTGGCTTCATCTATCACCTTCCAGCCAGCTGCTTTCTCCTCCCCTCATTAATTCAGGCACCTCCCCCCCCTTCCCTCTCAGTCCTGCTGTGTTCCTCCAGCATTTTGTGTATGTTACTCACTTCTGGTTCTTGTTGTGTCTTTAATATTTCAGTAATATTTGAGCTAACTTGCAAATATATTGTTTGATGAAACATTCTTTATTGTTTATACAGTTCATTTTGGTAATATATAAAAATACGTGAATTTCATACGCCATGACTCTGCCTCATGATACGTGCGCGCCTTGCTTAAAGTAAGCACAAGTTAGGCTCACAACTCCAGTCGTGTGTCTTCAGTTTTAATTAGTTTAATGTTTTGAAGTTAGAAAACCTAACAGTTCCAATGAAAGGTCTTTGACCTGTAGCATTAACTCTGCTTTGCTTTTCACAAATGCTGCCTGTCCTGCTGAGCGTTTCCAGCATTTTCTGTGCTTATAACAAGTTTCATGTGTTCACGTAATAGTCCTGTTAGCAGAGTTCAGGTGTATCCAGTTATCTCCCATTAACAGGTTGAACCGAGGTCCATTTTTTACGGACTGCTAATTTGATTGTCTTTGAGACTCTTTGGAATTTGTCAACTGATTATGACCCTCCAATTTCTCAGGATTTACAAAGCATTCCCACAATAGATTGCAAAAGCAATACAACCTGATGTTTTTGGGACGTTATGAGACAGGGTATTCCACTCATATAACTTGTCTGAAAACTGCCTATACCTCCATTACTTCTACTCCTTCCAAGATAAGGTCTGAAAATATAATCTTTCTGAAAGCTCTCTCTCTGTCAAAGGTTGAAATTGTACAATCATGGGAATAAAGATTGATTTAGACAAATCTTGGCCTTGGGTGGTAAGATTAGAACCATGTCATAAAAATGCCATTTCTTCATTTCATTTTTTTTAATCTGGATAATTTGAAAGGAGGAAATAAAGAACATTATAAATGTTGTCCTCTTATCTGCCTATCACTTCCCTCTGGATGCCCTCCTCTTTCCCTTTTTCCTATGGTCCATCCTCCTCTCCGATCAGATCCCTTCCTATCCAACCTTATATCTTTCCCACCCACTTGGCTTCCTCTATCACCTTCCAGCTGTCCTCCTTCCCCCCCACCCCCCAGCTTTTTATTCTGGCATCTTCTCCCTTCCTTTCCAGTGCTAAAGAATGGTCTCGGCCCAAAACATTGACTATTCATTTCCATAGATGCTACCTGACCTGCTGAGTTCCTCCAGCATTTTGTGTGTGTTGTTTTGGATTTCCACTGTCTGCAGACTTTCTCGTGTTTGAAATGTTAATATACTGATTTGTGGGAAGAGAAGAGGGAGTATATCAAAAGTATGTTGGGATAGCGTATAGCTTGGTGGAAATATTAGATTTTTTTGCTTTCCATGAAGGAAATATTAACTTAGAAAAACGGCTCACTGAGAAAAAGCAGAATCCATCGAACTGAGTTGCGCAAAGCTGAAATTGCAAAAGCACTTGTAGAATCTTGAAAATGGAGAATTGGTTCCTGCAGCCTGTTGCCAGTAATCAAATTGTTCAACATTTCAGGATGACCAGTATTATGCTGTTCACCAGAGCAATCAGTCAGTCCTCTGACATATGGAGCGTAATCACCAACATAGACCATCTGGGTCATGTGACATGTTTCAGTGCTCTCTGTGAATATGTTCTTGCTGTTCTGCACCAAAAAGCAAAATCTGTTTGTAATTATATTCCCCATTGATTCTCCATTTGCCTTTAGCAAGCGTCCAGCTCTGGCACTTGCTCTCATACTTAGCAAATGGACAGGTTCATAGACATTGTTCCTCAAACTTGAATAAACTGCAGTAGACTATCCCTGGAGCAGAATATTTTACCGCTTTGGTAAAATCCATTACAACGTAGTTAAAAATGTAAAATAATTGCTCCTCTGCCTCCTTCTGGTTGGTTTCAGTGGTTAGTGATTAAATAGTGCAAACTATTAACTTCCTTAATGGTAAAATAATTTGAACAATATTTCACAAACAAGGGAAAATATGCAGATGCTGGAAATCCAAGCAACACACACAAAATGCTGAAGGAACTCAGGAGGCCAGGCAGCATCTATGGAAAAAAGTTTTGGGATGAAACCCTTTGGCAGGACCCTGAACAATATTTTCTGATTTTTTTTTACAATGTCTATGTTATTAATTGAATACAAAGAATCAAAGAGTGACTCTCAACCATAGTATTTCTGTTTTTATTGTCTGAGGAGACAGATGAGGTGTTTTCCAGAGTTCCTTTTTTAATTGCCTTCAAACCTTCAGGGAATGATGGCTGAAAGTTAATGAAGAATATGTAGTCAAGGTATTCTGATCTTTGTGAATGTGTGCTAAAATTGATGGGACTTAATGGAGCAGTTATTTTTTCTTCCCTGTCTGTCACTTTGCATGTTTTGTTTATTGTTTATGGAAATGAAGTGATGAAAAGTACCTCCACTTTGCACTCTATACTGCTCCAGTAGAATATGTTACTCTGTAAAACAAGGGAAGCAAACATTTCCCCAACTTATAGTTGATGGATTGAATAAACAGCATCATTTTGACTGGAGAAACTTTCCCCTATATTCTGAAGGGTTGTTTAGAACATTGTCATTTTTCTGAGTATTTGCAATGATGAAATTCATGACAGGATTGTCTCTCGAACCATTCATAATCATATGGTAAATTTGTGTTGGAATAGGTATGTTGCTTGCAACTGTAGAAAGTCTTAAATTGCTTCCTTAGCTTTGACTTATTTCATCATGCCTTAAAATATATGTTTAGTCAGATGGATGCTTTCAGCTTTTGGCAACAGCAAAACTTCTTTAAAAAGGAAATGGTTCTTAACAATAAGCTATTAACTAAGATTTTTAAATTGCTTACAGTTATAATTTCATATTCCACTTCCCTGTCATATTAAGTCCTTTTTCATTTCGACTTCAAGGCAATGATTCTTATGTCAGTTGGGAGACCAGCATTACTGGTTGCTATCTTCCCATGGTCACCAATCATTGCTGTTTCTGACCTGTGGACTCAAGGTCTCCTTTCCTGAGATAAACATCACTCTCTTGGTTGTTTCTTTATTTTCATTCCCTCTCCTTCCCTGGGGAAAGGGAAAGCTGAAAAACTTGTAAAACAAGACCTTTAAAATGCTAACAAACAAACTCAGATCCCTGGCTCTCCACATTGGCAGTCCAAATGTAACTGCAGTTTTTGGCTGTGTTCCTGTAATCTCACCGCCAACTGCATTAATAATGGCAGGTTTCTCATGAAAACAGGATTTCTTGCTTTCGTTCCAAGAAATGTAGTCAGGTTACATGTGGTATCAGTATGATTACTAAGACTGACTACCTGATCATGTGTTGGAGCAACATACACCTGAGAAATGTACTTACTTACCATATCCTTTTCTTGTAAAGTGTATTTGCTTCCACTCCGGTTATATTATTAGTCACAAGGTGAGTCAGGTGAGGGAGAAGGTGTGTAAGTTTGGGAAGGGAAAGAGGAGTGGTGAGGTGGCCACAGCAAGGAGGAAAATAAGGGGGAGGGGCAGAAAGGGAAGGCAATGGAGTGATCACCAAAGGTTAGAGAAATTGATATTGAATCTGTCAGGTCGGAGATTATCAAGAGGGAATATGAGGTTCTACACCTCCAACCTACGCCTGGCCTCATCTTCGCAGCAGAGGAGGCCGTGGACTGACATGTTATTGTGGGAATGGGAAGAAGAATTGAACTGGATTGCTACCCATCGGTGGTTCACAAGAATGATCTGAGGACTGATAAGCTTTAAAATGAAGAGCATTTGATGTCGCTAGACCTGTACTCAATGGGGGTGGGGGTGGTGTTGATCTCATTGAAACCTACTGGAGACTGAAAGGTTTGGACAGAATAGGCATGGAATTGAATTGAATTCAATTGAATTGACTTTATTTCTGACATCCTTCATATATATGAGGAGTAGAAATCTTTACATGTCCGCCTAAATGTGCAATGTGCAATTTATAGTAATT
This sequence comes from Mobula birostris, assembly GCF_030028105.1. NCBI lineage: Eukaryota > Metazoa > Chordata > Chondrichthyes > Myliobatiformes > Myliobatidae > Mobula > Mobula birostris. The sequence continues at coordinate 30,240,086 of NC_092391.1, read as the reverse complement.
TGTAATAAATAATATGTACAACAGGACAATCAATATAGCATAGAAATACAATTGTATCGGCGTGAATTAATCAGTCTGATGGCCTGGTGGAAGAAGCTGTCCCGGAGCCAGTTGGTCCTGGCTTTTATGCTGTGGTACCGTTTACCGATGGTAGCAGTTGTGGTTGGGGTGACTCGGGTTCCCAACGATCCTTTGAGCCCTTTTTACACACCTGTCTCTGTAAATGTCCTGAATAGTAGGAAGTTCACATCCATAGATGCGCTGGGCTGTCCGCACCACTCTCTGCAGAGTCTTGTGATTGAGGGAAATACAGTTTCCATATCAGGCAGTGATGCAGCCAGTCAGGATGCTCTCAATTGTACCTCTTTAGAAAGTTCTTAGGATTTGAGGGCCCATACCAAACTTCTTCAACCATCTGAGGTGAAAGAGGCACTGCTGTGCTTTTTTCACCACAAAGCCAGTATGTACTGACCGCGTGAGATCCTCAGTGATGTGTATGCCAAGAAACTTAAAGCTGTTCACCCTGTCAACCCTAGATCCATTAATCTCAATAGGGGTTAGCCTGTCTTCGTTCCTCCTGTAGTCCACAAACAGCTCCTTTGTTTTTGCAACATTGAGGGAGAGTTTACTTTCTTGACACCACTGTATTAGGGTGATGACTTCTTCTCTGTAAGCTGCCTCATTATTATTTGAGATAAGGCCATATTGATGCTGTGGGTGATGACACAGTCATGGGTATACAGAGAGTAAAGGAGGGGGCTTAGGACACAGCCCTGAGGGGCATCTGTGTTGAGGTTCAGAGGGGCACAGGTGAGCGAGCCCAGACTTACCACCTGCCGGCGATCTGACAGGAAGTCCAGGATCCAGCTACACAAGGCAGGGTGAAGGCCAAGGTCTCTGAGCTTCTTGTTGAGCCTGGATGGAACTATGGTGTTGAATGCAGAACTGTAGTCCAAGAACTGCATTCTCACATGAGCATCATTCTTCTCCAGATGTATAAGGATGGTGTGTAGAACTGTGGCTATTGTGTCATCTGTCAATCAGTTGTGTCGATAGGTGAATTGTAGGGGGTCCAGTGTGGGTGGTAGCATGCTGCAGATGTAGTTCTTGACCAGCCTGTCAAAGCATTTGCTTATTATTGAGGTGAGTGTGACAGGACGCCAGTCGTTCAGACATGTTACCTTGGTCTCTTTAGGTACAGGGACAATGGTGGATGTTTTGAAGCAGGAGGGCACTCTACACTGGGAGAGGGAGAGATTAAAAATGTCTGTAAACACACCTGCCAGGTGTGCCACACACATCCTGAGTACCCGTCCTGGGATGTTATTGGGTCCCGCAGCTTTGCGGCTGTCCACTCGCTGGAAACATCTGCTTACTTCAGAATGATTCCAAACGTTTGGTTTATTGATCGATACAGAATGTCCCTCTGGTGCTTCCTGCTTCCTCGCCTCTCCCTCCACCTTTAGGCAAGATTTCTCTCTCCTTGTCCCCTTCCCACTCTCAGTCCACAACGGAGACCCATATTTCCACTGCCACTGCCTGAAAGGCGTTTGTACGTTCTCCCCATGACTGTGTTGGTTCCCTCCAGGTTCTCTGGTTTCCTCCCACAGGCCAACTGGTTGGTCAGTTAATTGCTCATTGTCAATTGCCCCGTGATTAGTCTAGGATTAAATTGGGAGGGGTTGCTGGGCGGCACGGCTCGAAGAGCCTTTTCCATGCTGTATCTCAATAAATAAAAATAAATATCAGAATCAGGTTTATCATCACTCACCTATGTCATGAAATTTGTTTTTTTTTGCTGCAGCAACAGTACAGTGCAATAGATAAAATAGGCACCCTAGCTATATATACAGCATGTGCCTACACCTTTTGCACAGTGCTGTATATTCTGGATGATCTCATCATATCCAGTAAGTTGAAAGGAGAGTTTTTCAAAGGCTCAACAGTGAAGCAGTGGTTTAAGTAAACAATTGCTGACTATGCTTGCATCTGACTTTGAAAAGCATAGTCTCTGAATTTTTGCACATTACTATATTTTGATTTTATTGCAGCCTGATACTAGAGTTAAGGAGTTGTACAGAGGGAAATAGGCCCTTCAGCCCAAATTATGCATTCTGACCATGTTCCCCACTTAAACTAGTCCCATTTGCCTATGTTTGACCCATTTTCCTCTAAACATTTCCTATCCACATACCTGTCCAAGTACCTTTTAAATGTTATTAATGTACTTGCCGGCATTTCCTCTGGCAGCTCCTTCCAAACACTGACCACTCTGTGGGTGAAATGTTGCCCATAAAGTTTCTATTATATCTCTACCTCTCACCTTGAACCTGTGGTCCTCTAGTTTTTGATTCCCCCAACCCTAGGAAAAAGACTGCACATACACACTATCTATGCCCCTCATGATTATATACCCCTCTGTAAGAGCACTCCTCACTCTTCTATGCTCCTATGAAAATAGCCCTTTCTGCTGAACCTCTCTCCAGGTTAGAACTTTTTTCAAAGGTAGATAAGAATCGTTACAATACATTGACCTATAAAGAACATGTGTTGATCTACAATTCATGGGGTAAATATTGAAGTCATTCAAACTGAGAGATGTCAAAGAACCAGAATAAACTATTATCTCACTGTGAATCAGTATACTGTGCCATTTTAACACTCAACAAACAACTTCATTAGGCTGTTTTACAAGATTCATTATTTTACCCTTTGCAAAGATTACTCAGTCTGTGTCACCCATATGAATACCTTGAACATTAATAGAAGATTTTTACATTAGACTGCAAAGTCACATATTTTGTTCAGTACTTAATGCAAAGGGGGAAGAAGTGACTTGTGTCTTAACACATTTCTGTGTTGTTTGAAGTTCTTGTGACACATTAAAATTGCAACACTCATTCCATGACATTTTATTAACCATAAGCCTAGTTTTAATTGTTGATAGTGTTTTTCTTCTGACGAAAACCAAAGACACAAGGGTCTGGCTAATGGTTTATTATTTACAAATAACAGATTGACCATCTTCCTTCTGAATTAGTAGTTATACTCATGAAATTCTGGAGGAACTCAGCAGGCCAGGCAGCATGACGCATGGCCTGCTGAGTTCCTCCAGCATTTTGTGTGTGTTGCTTGGGTTTCCAGCATCTGCAGATTTTCTCTTGTTAGTAGTTATACTTAGTATTTTGATCCCAGAAATCCACTTTAGGGTTCCAAATTCACTTCTTAAGGAAGTCATATCTCGTGCGATTCCAAATTCAGTGGGCCTTCAAATTCTTTGTACATCCCATTCGATTTCATTATACTTTTGTTCAAAGGACATTGAATCAGAGGAGGACAGGATCAGATTCCGTGCTATTGTCCTCAATCGTGAATTGCTTCTTAACTTTACTATCTTGCTAGGTCCATACATTAGAAATTAACTGTTTGGTGAGTCCTAGAAGAACTTGAATCTTCAGAAAAAAAGGGGTAAAAATGTTGGCAACAGGATTGAATTGTGCCAATTCAAGAAATTACTGAAAATAAATAGTGAGGGGCATTAAAAAGAACACTTGAAGGGTAAAAGCAGTTCTTAAAATGCTTTATCAGTTTTGGGCCCATGAAGGAGATACAGTCCAGATGAAAGGTCTCAACCTGGTATATCTCCTGTCCATTTTCCTCTGCAGATGTTTTCTGACCCACTGAGTTCCTCCAGCATCATCTTTTTTGCTGCAAATGTCCATGATGGATGGACAGAAAAAATATTAATAAAGCTAAAAAGTTGAAATATCTTCTTATATATCTTTTATTAATTTGACCACATGAACCTTTGGTTGCTCTTTTCCATCATGCAAGGTCATAAAATTTCTTGATAAGATACAGTTTTTGAAGTCCTGCTATGATACTGCAAAATCACCTTGATTCGCATGAGAAGGTTAAGAGTGAATCCTCATATCCTAGCATGGAACAGGACCCTTAAGAAAACATGTTGTTGACTTTTCAGTGTCTTCACCCAGCTCACTGAGGGCGTGAATTGCTAACAGCAATCAAGATTGGGAATCCCACTCAACTGTTCCTCTCCCTAACCAAGGCATTCTGTTGACATGCATAGGGATTGTCCCCAGGGCCTTGACATTGATAGGAAGCAGAGCTGGGCTGAGAAGTGGTAGGTGGATTTCAGTTCAATTAAGTGTGAAGTGATACACTTTGGAAGATCAAACCTGAAGGCGGAAACCAGGGGTGGTGGTAGAGGCAGATTTAATGGACTCTAAAGCCTGGTTTATACTTCTGCGTCAATGCGTTGCCGTAAGTACTGCATTGCCGCAAACAAGCCGACGTGGAACCCTACGCGAGAGCCTGCGTTGCTGCGATGCGCACCTCTCCCAAAATGTAACCGCGCATCGCGGCAACGCAGACCGCAACAGCTGTGATTTGTCCGCTTGGTAGCATCGCATTTCATCCTATGCTGCAATAGCTTCCCATTTGGCAACTGAAGGGCAGGGAAGGAACTCTTTCCATAAAGCTTTACAGACCTCCGAAATTATAGAGGACACATTTTGCTTTTACGAAAAAAGACACTCGCTTTAAACCTGTTTACCCCGAGAAAGACTACCATGACCATGAAGCCTTGCGCGGGCAAGTGAGTGCGCATGCATGATGTGTGCGAATTGCAGAGCGACGCGGACAAACCAATGCACAAGTATAAATGCTCAAAATGCGCGCGTAGGCCACATGCGTAGGTTAGAGCGTCCATTTAACGCAGAAGTATAAACCAGACTTTAGATGGTCACATGGGTGACGGAAAAATGGAGGGCTGTGAGGGAGGGAATGGTTAGATTGACCTTAGAGTAGGTTAAAGGTTAAAGTAGAGTAGCACAATGTTGTAGGCCAAAGGCCCTTTTCTGTGAAGTAGTGCTCTATGTATATGTTCTCTGTCCTGTTTTTATTGTTCTACATTGGCTAAAGTCAAATAGCCCTCAGGTACAACTACATCAAAATATGGCACTTAAATTAACACTGTTTCTCTCTGAACCTGTTTTCCATCAACCTGTCTCATAGTGAAAGTGTACTTTGTTAAGTCAGGTTGCACCGTAGAGTGTTTGTACCTTACACTGTATCTTCCTTACCCTCATCCAGAGGCACCAGTAGTCAGCAAAAAGACCAAAATCAATAACCTTGTGAATACTGTAAACACTGTCCAAATATTTAATATCACAATTTGCTTGCATTGACTTTATGTAGCTCAGAAAGCGATTGACGTTCATTGACTATAAAAGAAGAACACGGAGGGTGTTCAGTAGCTAAACAACAGTAATGTTAATAAATTAGGCCAGAGGTTTCTCCTTCACCTAATAACACCGGGCAGTACAGAAAATGTTTTTAATTACTAGCCTTCTTGCATGAATCACTGTTTCATCAACAAATGGTACTTAAAGGCCACTCCTTGTGAGAAGCAACAGCCAGAGGGTATGTAGATTGGGAAATCAAGGATCATAGCCCTTCACTCTGCTCATGTTCATTGAAATGGTTGGAAAAGCAAGAGCAGCAGTCCGTGGTCCATGAGCTCAACTCATGTAAATTCTCAAGGAAGGGAACCTTGAAAGTATATTTCTCAGGTTTTCCAGTCCAGAGCCTAGGTGTCACCCTGGAATTGATGGTTTTGACTGATCTGTTTGCCCTTCTGTGCAAGCTACACCTGCACAATGCTTCAGAAACTTCCCTTCCTGACAGAAACTAAACATATCTTTCTGTCTAAGATATTTAGATTTAAAGGTACAAAGCAAAAAAAAACAATCTTCGCTGTTTTACTCATTCACAAAAATCAGAAATTGGTCAGTTCTCAAATGTGATTGTGAAAGACTCTGTAATTAAATATTATGATGAATACATCACACAGAAGTGCTCCATTAACAAGGGATAAGTATGTGTGATTCTGTCATGCTTCACTATGCTCTCTGTTTAACTAGAAAGTCAAAAAGATGCGCCATCTGTTGATTTCTGGATCCTAGCCATGATAGTCTTGGCAGCTGAACAAATGTGCCCCTGGCACCATGCAAGATACAATGTGCAAGACTACCAGCCTGTAACACATTTACAGTAGGTTTGTTTTATGAATTAAATCTTTGATTACCAAATGTGTTAGTGATGACTAGGAAACCTTTAATATGTCACTTCATTCAATGTCCATCAGAACACTTAAGTCACTCCTGTACCAGTCCTTAAGCACCTACAACTATTTATATTTACTTGGAAAGGCAGGACCTGATTAGGAGGAGTCGGCGTGATTTTGTACAGAGGAGATCGTGTATCGCAAATCTGATTGAGATTTTTCTGGAGGTAACTGAGAAAACTAATGAAGGCAGAGCAGTAGACGTTGTTCACATAAACTTTAGTAAGGCTTTTGATCCTCCTTTAGATTCTACATTGTAAAGTGATGAGGAAGGTTAAGTCAGAAGGAATCTGAGGTATGTTATGAAAATGGATCAAAACTTGACTTGTTGATAGGATATAATGGACAGTGATGAATGGGTATTTTTTCTTACTGGAAGCCTATATCAAGTACTGTATCATAGGGATCTGTGCTGAAACCTGTGTCGTTTGTAATGTATAAATAACTTGGATAAAAATGTTGATGATCCAATCAGTAAATTCTCAGATGACATGAAAAATGGTGGAATCAGAGACAGAGAAAGAGAAGTTCATTGGCAAAGGGTAGAGTGGGACATAGATCACCTGGAAATATGGGCGGAGAGAGGAAGATGAATTTCAATTTAAACAAACCTTAGTTTACTCCAAACAAATGCACTTTGAGCAGTCAAATTCAGATAGGACATACACAGCAAATGGCAGGGTCCTTAGTAACATTGATATTTAACTTTAACATCTGCCGGTCGATGCTGAGGATGTTCTACGAGTCTGTGGTGGCCAGTGCTATCATGTTTGCTGTTGTGTGCTGGGGCAGCAGGCTGAGGGTAGCAGACACCAACAGAATCAACAAACTCATTCGTAAGGCCAGTGATGTTGTGGGGATGGAACTGGACTCTCTGACGGTGGTGTCTGAAAAGAGGATGCTGTCCAAGTTGCATGCCATCTTGGACAATGTCTTCCATCCACTACATAATGTACTGGTTGGGCACAGGAGTACATTCAGCCAGAGACTCATTCCACCGAGATGCAACACTGAGCATCATAGGAAGTCATTCCTGCCTGTGGCCATCAAACTTTACAACTCCTCTCTTGGAGGGTCAGACACCCTGTGCCAATAGGCTGGTCCTGGGCTTATTTCCATCTGGCATAATTTACATATTATTATTTAATATTTATGGTTTTGTATTGCTATATTTATACTCTATTCTTTGTTGGAGCAACTGTAACGAAACCCAATTTCCCTCGGGATCAATAAGGTATGTCTATCTATCTATCTATCTACCTATATAAAGAGAGACCTTGGGATGCAGGTCCAGTGCTCTCTGCAGATAGTGACACAGATGGATATAGCAGTTTAAAAGTTATTCAGTATGCTTGCCTTCATAAGCTGAGGTAGTGAGTATAAGTGTTGGGATATCACGAGGCAGCTGTACCATGTGACAGGAAGAATGTAGCAGCAATGGAGAGAGTGCAGAGTATGTGGGTTTAAAGTAAAGGGAGGCAACTTTGGAGAGGAAGCAAAGAGATATGAGGAGCAACTATCACACAGAAAGAAGGGAATGTCTGGAATGAGCTGCCAGAGGAGGGGTAAAGGAAGGCACAGTTACAATGTTTAAAAGACACTTGGACAGGAACATGGGAAATGTTTAGATGCTTATGGGCCAAATGTCGGCAGTGGGACTTATGCAGATAGGTATCTTGGTCAGCATGGATAAGTTGGACCACAGGGCCCATTTTGACATTGTATAATTCTATAAATCTGGCAGAGGCAATTCCAGTCGCTAAACTTCACTCTTGGGAAAATATTATTGTTTTTAATCGTCACTTACAGATTGTACTTCAGCCCGCTCAAGTTGGTGACAATAAGTCTAATTTTCACTACAAGCCTGCTTATTTTTAAAGGAGCTCTATTTGAAGTGGTCATTTTGCAGATTTGTAATTTGCCAACATACTGATATTGTGACACGAGATCAAATTGCACAGATAGAATTCAACACTTAATCAGAGAAGGCCAGTCAACTTTTGCGGTGAAAGAAAAAGAGTCAATGTTTTCAGTTGATGACTATTTTATGAATTGCGCCAGCTTTGATGGAAGGTTGTCAACCTGAAACAATTCCTGCCTCTGTACGTTCCCCCCATGACCAATGTGGGTTTCCTTCGGGTGCTCCAGTTTCCTCCCACGTTCCAAAGATGTACAGATTAGTAAGTTGCAGTCATGCTATGTTGCTGCTGGTGATAACATTCACAGGCTGCTACCAACTCATCCGGTAGAACATACAGAGTAAATGGCAGGGTTTGTGCTGGTCATTGGCACAAATGACACATTTTACTGTATGCTTCCATGTACATTTGACAAATAAAACAAATCTTTAAAGTTTTAGATTTTTAAATCTTTTAAAATCTTTAAATCATTGTTTCTCTCTCTATGAACACTAGCTGAACTTCTCTGATATTATCACTAAGAATATTGTGGCTTATTGGATTGAGATTTAAATTAATCTTTAATAACTTCATAGGTCATAATAGAGCTTTAATAACTCCATTAGCTCAAAAATACTACTTTTATCTGTGTTAAGTATTCCATAAGGCTATACAATTGATTCTACTGATAATCTTTACTTGTGGTATTTTAGCTTCTCCATTACCCTTGTGTCTGCATTGTAATCTTTAGTGTGTTAAATATTTAAAATTTAGCTAAAATTTTGTCCATTTACATCCTGGTTTCTCCATGTGAGAACTCTTCCATTTGATTTGTGCTGTTTTCTCCTTTATTCCATCACTGTTACTGGACATTAGAAATATGATGGAGCTGAAGCCTAATTCTAGCCAGTTTTGAGAAAAGTGAAGTGCACACCATCGACTTAGCTAAGTGGTTGGGAACTGTGTTTTTCAAAGTCGGATGCCAGCATAATCAGGCAATTGTCTACTTAAACCATTGCTTCACCATTGAGCCTTTGAAAAACTCTACTTTCAACATACGAATATAACTGGACCATCCAGAATATACATTACAATGCCTAAGACAATTGCACAGTACTGTAGTAACTTTATGCATTGCACTGTATTGCTGCCACAAAAAAAATTCATGACATATGTGAGTGATGGCAAACCTGATCTGGGTCTCTACTGTGGACTGAGAGTGGGAAGGGGAAAAAGGAGAGGGGAGTCATTGTTGAGAGAGGAGAAGAAGTGGGAAGCACCAGAGAGACATTCTGTAATGATTAATAAACCAATTTTTTGGAATCAAATGACCTTGCCTGGTGTCTCAGGACTGAGTGTGTCTGCGCCTGCGCTACCCCCACCCCAGCACTTCTTCTTTACCACCCATCCCACACCCATCCCATGGCAGCCCAGCCTCGCCATTCTCAACATCCTTTGCTCCTGCCAGATTATATGCATGTGCCTAAGACTTAACAATTTTCCCCCATTGCAAGGAATTATGCTGGTCCTTGGTGCAATCATTTTAAATTCTAATTTTAACCTCATGAGAAAGTCATCAGTTCCTGGCCAACTTACTAACCTATGTTGGCTGTAAAATCTCTGAAGTTCATAAGTACTACTAGTACAATTAAAAAAGTAATATATTTTGCTAAAACAGAACTCCGAAGAGTAGCCTCCATCAATTAGATCTTGCTCTTACACAGTTAATAACCAAAAAATGTGCCCTGCAATTTGTTAAAAGTGTCTGTTAATAATGTTCCAGCAACAGAAAGAAGCTTCCAGGACTTTGGCGCAAAGGACAATCAAGTTGCTCTGTAACCAGTCAAATTAAGGGATTGTCAAATTAACAAAGCAAAGATTGGAGGAATTGAATGGTAGAGTGGATGAATTAAACTCAGGCAGAGAAAAGCTAGATTAGACATGCTTGTGTGGGCGGGCAGTATTGGACACTCTGCAATTTACATTGGGCTCTGCTACATTCCAAAGGTTCTGAATGCCATCCCATTCAACTTCTCTATTTTGAGCAATCTGGGCCTAGAAGTTAGTTAGTCACTACCTGTTACGCAGCTGGCGGTTCTCTCATTGCTGTTTCCATAACAATTTTTTTTTGACCAGTCAGGGTTGTTAGCCCCTGAACGTGGAGGACCAATGGACCACACTTAGTCTGCTCTCTACCCTTTGACCTGTTTGGCATGGGCGACCCTACCAAGAGCCAAAGTACAAGGCCCTGACTCCAGTCAACATAGCTCACTGGGTCAGTGAGGCATGCAAGCCTCCAAACCCTACAACAAGGTTGTGGTCTGCTTGGAAGATCTGGGCCAAGATTGCCAAAAAATTCTGGGGATGCTACATGTGTTACAGTCTTTAGTACTGAAGTGGTTAATTAGCAGTAAATAAACAATGTTAAAAGAATCACAGATGGCTAATCCACATAAATTTCTCTGCCCCGGTTTGTTTTTCTTTTTGTTTGTCAATTGTGAATTTGTGAGTTTGGTAAGAGTGAATTTCTGTTACTCCAGGAGTAGGGTGCTGGGGGGCGGGGGGTGCATTTGTTTGAATCTTAAGTGACTTCTTCTTCACCAATCAGAATCTCTTACTTTCTATGATGAAGTTACCTTGTGTCCTTGGTGCAAAGGTATCAGATTCAAGCGATTTGATGGAAAATTTCAACGTGCAGATAGAGAGTGAGGTGCCATTTTTGGAAAGTTAACAGCAATGTAGTAGAACACACAAGGTGCAAAAAGAACTTAACGGATCAGGCCACGTCCTTGGGGGGAAATAGACAGTCAACATTTTGAGCCAGGACCGTTTATTTAGATTAGTTCTATACCAACCATCAGCTGCTCATTTATAATAATTCCATTTTATTCTCCCAAGCTTTCCATCAATCTCCCCCAGATACCGCCTCTTACTAATCCCCCAGGGATGATACATGAAGGTTAACAAACTAAGTTGCATGCATTAGACATGTGAGAGGAAACCAGAGCACCTGGAGGACACCCATTTGGTTATATGAGGCATTTAAACCATAACCGTAAGACCATAGACCATAAGACATAGGCGCAGAATTAGGTCATTTGGCCGATCAAGTCTGCTCTGCTATTCAATCGTGGCTGATCCTTTTTCTCCTCCTCAGCACCGCTACCTGACTATCTCCCTATATCTTTGATGTCATGCCCAATCAAGAACCTATCAATCTCTGCCTTAAATGCATCCAATGACCTGGCCTCCACAGCTCCCTGTGGTAACAAATTCCACAAATTCACCAACCTCTGGCTAAAGAAATTTCTCCACATCTGTTTTAAATGGATGCCCCTCTATCCTGAGTTTGTGCCCTATTGTTCTAGACCCCTCTACCATAGGAAACATCCTTTCCACATCCACTCTGTCTAGGCCATTCAACATTTGAAGTGTTTCAATGAAATCCCCCCCCCTCATCCTTCTAAATTCCATTGAATACAGGCCCAGAGCCTTCAAACGTTCTTCATATGATAACCCTTTCAATCTTGTAGTCATCCTTGTGAACCTTCTCTGAGCCCTTTCCAATGCCAACACATCTTTTCTCGGATGAGGAGCCGAAAACTGTTCACAATACTCAAGGTGAGACCTCATCAGTGCCTTATAAAGCCTGAACATCACATCCCTGCTCTTATACTCTAGACCTCTGCAAATGAATGTTAACATTTCATTTGCCTTCCTCACCACCGACTCAACCTGCAAGTTAACCTTTAGGATGTTCTGCGCAAGAACTCCCAAGTCCCTGTGTGTCTCAGAATTTTGGATTTTCTCCCTATTTAGAAAGTAGTCTGCACATTTATTTCTACTACCAAAGTGCATGACCATGCATTTTCCAATATTGTATTTCATTTGCCACTCTCTTGCCCATTCTCCTAATTTGTCTATGTCCTTCTGTAGCCTATCTGTTTCCTCAACACTTCCTGCCCCTCCACTAATCTTCATTTTATCTGCAGACTTGGTAACAAAGCCATCTATTCCATCATCTAAATCATTGATATACAGCATAAAAAGAAGCTGTCCCAACACCAACCCCTGTGGAACACCACTAGTCACTGGCAGCCAACCAGGAAATATTAACAATAATGGCTCCGTCTGTCTAAGTAGACAATGGATGCACCCCGGTTTAGGACTCATTGGGTGTGGAACAGTGTCGGCTGTGGCTGAATAAGCCGATTCCTGAGCGGCAGTCGTTGGCACAACTGTAGCACACGAAGGCTGATGTCTGCGGCTGGGTAGTCACTGCCGCAGCTCTCCTTCTCTCTCTTCCGTCCGACCACCGTCGAGTTCGTTTTTCCTCTGCATTGGTAATGCCTGTATGTACAGCCTGTCGCCAGGTGCAGCAATTTGCAGCTGTTTCTTCTCAAGTGTCCACCCTGATATCAGCAGACTTCAGGTCACGTTTACAAACGTCCCTGTAATGCAGCAGTAGGCGCCCTATGGGCCGGGATCCTGCGGCAAGTTCTCCGTATAGGATGTCCTTGGGGATGCAGCCATCCTGCATGCGGTGGACGTGGCCAAGCCAGCGCAGTCGTCGCTGTGTGAGAAGGATATACATGCTATGCATGCTGGCCTGGTCCAGGATGTCCTTGTTTGGCTCGCGGTCTTTCCAGGAAATGCCCAGGATCCGACGCAAGCACCGTAGGTGGAAGATGTTGAGGCTGTGCTCTTGGCGCACGTAGGTTGTCCAACTCCCGCTGCCATAGAGAAGAGTACTCAGTAGGCAGGCTCTGTACTCTACAATCTTGGTGGCTGTGGTGAGCTTGTTGTTTTTCCACACTCTCTTTGACAGCTTGGCCATAGCAGCGGTGGCTTTCCCTATTCGCCTGTTGAGCTCTGGATCAAGGGACAGGTTGCTGGAGACTGTTGATCCTAGGTAGATGAATTTATCTACCACTTGCAGGGTGTGGTCGTCGATGCTGATGCTGAGGGCTTCCCTGACGTCCTGGCCCATGATCTCTGTCTTCTTCAGACTGATAGTGAGGCCAAACTCTTGGCAAGCATGTGCCAGGGAACTGACTAGCCTCTGGAGACCAGACTGTGTGTGTGACATCAGGGCGGTATCATCAGTGAAGAGTATCTCCCGGATCAGGACCTGACGCACTTTGGTCTTTGCTCTGAGGCGTGCAAGGTTGAAGAGCTTGCCGTCGGACCTAGTGTGTAGGTACACTCCATCATCAGTCGTCCTGAAAACGTACAACAGTATGAGGGAGAAGAAGATCCCGAAGAGCGTCGGGGCAAGGATGCAACTCTACTTCACTCCCCCTTGGATGGGGAAGGGCTCTGAGGATGATCCATCAAATTGTACTGTCCTCTGCATGCTGTCATGGAAAGAGGCGATGAGATTCAGCAGCTCTGAAGGGCATCCGATCTTCTTCAGGAGTGTGAAGAGGCCTCTCTGCTAACCAAATCGGAAGCCTTGGTCAGATCGATTAAGGCAATGTACAAAGGCTGTCACTGTTCCCAGCTCTTCTCCTGTGGCTGCCTGAGTGAGAAGATCATGTCGATGGTGGATCTCTCTGCTCTGAAGCCACACTGGGACTCAGGATAGACACATTCTGCCAGTGTCTGCAGTCGCTTTAGAACCACTCGGGCAAACACCTTGCCAATGGTGTTGAGCAGGAATATGCCTCTTTAATTGTTACAGTCGTTGCGGTCTCCCTTATTCTTGAACAATGTAATGTTGTTTGCGTCTCGCATGTCTTGGGGAACTGATTCCTCCTCCCAGCACTGGCAGGGCAGCTCTTGAAGATGGCTTAGGAGCACTGGTTTCCTGCACTGGATCACTTCTGCAGAGATGTTGTCTTTGCCTGGTGCCCTGCCATGAGCAAGCGAGTCAATGGCCTTGCTGAGTTCTTCCTCTGTTGGGGGTAGGTCCGGCTCTTTCATGACAGGTAGGGCAGGGATACTGGCAAGGGCTGACTCAGTGACCATGTTCTCAGTGGAGTACAGGTTCTGGTAGTGCTCGGTCCACCTCTCCATCTGCTTGGCACGGTCTTTGATGACTTCACCGTCCTTGGACTTAAACAGAGCGATCTTGTTAGTGGTGGGCCTGAAGGCTTTCTTCATTCCCTCATACATGCCTTGCACATTGCCACTGTCGGCGCAGGTCTGGATGTTCTGGCACAGGTTCTGCCAGTAGTCAATTGCGCAGTGTCTAGCCGTCCTTTGAAAGTTGTTTCTTGCCATTCTCAGTGCAGTGAGATCCTTTTATTCCCACTCGCTGTCTCCTACCAATAGTCAATGCTCTAACCATGCTCATAACTTTCCCGTACTACTACGGGCTCTTATATTGGTGAGCAACCTTATGTGTGGCACCTTGTCAAAGAACTTCTGAAATCCAAATATGCACCATCCACTGCAGCCCTTTTATCTATCCTACTTGTAGTCTCCTCAAAGAATTCCAACAGGTTCATCAGACAAAGATTTTCCCTTAAGGAAACCATGCTGACTTTAGTCTAGTCTAGTGTCATCAGGTACTCCATAACCTTATCCTTAACAATTCTCTCCAACGTCTTCCCAACCACTGAGATCAGGCTAACTGGTCTGTAATTTCCTTTCTGCTAACTCCCTCCTTTCTTAAAGACTGGAGTGACCTTTGCAATTTTCCCGCCCTCTGGAACCATGCCAGAGACTAATGATTCTTGAAAGATCATTACTAATGCCTCCACAATCTCTACCACTAACTCTTTCACAACCCTAGGGTGCAGTTCATCTGGTCCAGGTAACTTATGCACCTTTAGGTCTTTCAGCTTTTTGAGCACCTTCTCCCTTATAATAGTAACTGCACTCACTTCTCTTCCCTCACACCCTTCAACAGCTGGCATACTGCTAGTGTCTTCCACAGTGAAGACTGGTGCAAAATATTCATTTAGTTCATTAGCTGACCCCGTAATTATTTCCCCAGCCTCATTTTCTAGTGGTGCTATATTCACTCTCATTTCTCTTTTATTTTTTATATATATGATAAAGCTTGTTCTATCCACTTTGATATTTTTTTTAGCTTGCTTTCATATTTCATCTTTTCCCTCCTAATGATTCTTTTAGCTGCTTTCTGTAGGTTTTTAAAAGCTTCCCAATCCTCTATCTTCCTGCTAATTTTTGCTTTGTTGTATGCCCTCTCTTTTGCTTTTACATGAGCTTTGACTTCCTTTGTCAGCCACAGCTGTACTATTTTGCCATTTGAGTATTTCTTTGCTTTTGAAATACATCTATACTGCACCTTCCTCATTTTTTCCCAGAAATTCAAGTCATTGCTGCTCTGCTGTCATTCCTTCCAGTATCTCCTTCCAACTTACTTTGGACAACTCCTCTCTCATACCATTGTAATTTCCTTTACTCCACTGAAATACTACGACATCAGACTTTACTTTTTCCCTATTAAATTTCAAGTTGAACTCAATCATATTGTGATCATTGCCTCCTAAGGATTCCTTTACCTAAAGCTCCCTAATTGCCTCTGTTTCATTACAAGACACCCAATGCAGTAGAGCTGATCTCCTAATAGGCTCAACAACAATCTACTCTAAAGAAGCAATCTCGTAGGCATTCAACAAATTCACTCTCTTGAGATCCATTACCAACCTGATTTTCCCAATCTACCCACATGTTAAAAACTACCATAACAGTTATAACATTACCCTTTTGACAAGCTTTTTCTTTTTCCCATATTTGCAAACCCCACACAGCCAGCACTAGGAATCAGGATTCAACCTGGAATCCTGTGAGTTGGCAGCTCTACAAATCGCATCCCTATGATGCTCCAGTAATAAGCAGACACCAAATTTTAGGGGTCTTTCGTCATACTCGACTGCAATTAACCACCATCCAACTGAGACATAACATAGACACAGATTGGAAACCTCTTCAAAGCATGACTATTACCTTCTCCCTTCATTTATGTGCATCTAAAGCATTTATTGGCCTTTCTGCCCATTCAAAAATAGGATGGGCAACAAGTATTATGAAAAAAAATAAATTGGAATCTGATATAGTGAGTCAGTGTAGCAATCATTTCAATAATTGATGCTTGAAACAGATAATCGAACTTCAACAACACAACAACAATCCTTACACAGCATGGCTAAATAAGTGGGGGTGATATCTTTACCCATTGTGAAAATTCTTTGGACTTTCCTTTGTTACCATTAGGCCGAGGTAGTGATTGCCCCACCCTCCACGCGAACCCCTCTCGCTCCTCCCCAATGTCACCTCCAGAAGTTACCTCCTTCAGCTTTTTACACCAGGACAATGCAAAGGCATGGAATTAAAACCTTTTGTCTGTAAGGAGTTAACAGCAGGTCATTGAATGTGCTTCAGGAACAATTGTGTTTTTACAAACATTTTCAGACAAATTGGAATACAATTATGAGCTTTAGGAAGGTTAGTTAGGAGGTTCAATCGTTAGGTATTAAAACTGGAGTAGTAAAATGGATTCAACAGTGGCTGGATGGGAGATGTCAGAGAGTAGTGGTGGACAACTGTTTGTCAGGTTGGAGGCCGGTGACTAGTGGTGTGCCTCAGGGATCTGTACTGGGTCCAATGCTGTTTGTCATAAACATTAATGATTTGGATGATGGGGTTGTAAATTAGATTAGTAGGTATGCAGATGATACTAAGATCGGTGGAGTTGTGGATAATGAAGTAGGTTTTCAAAGCTTGCAGAGAGATTTTGGCCAGTTAGAAGAGTGGGCTGAAAGATGGCAGATGGAGTGTAATGCTGATAAGTGTGAGGTGCTACATTTTGGTAGGACTAATCAAAATAGGACATACATGGTAAATGGTAGGGCATTGCGGAATGCAGTAGAACAGAGGTATCTAGAAATAATGGTGCATAGTTCTCTGAAGCTGGAATCTCATGTGGATAGGGTGGTGAAGAAAGCTTTTGGTATGCTGGCCTTTATAAATCAGAACATTAAGTATATGAGTTGGGATGTAATGTTAAAATTGTATAAGGCATTAGTGAGGCCAAATTTGGAGTATTGTGTACAGTTCCGGTCACCGAATTATAGGAAAGATGTCAACAAAATAGAGAGAGTACAGAGGAGATTTACTAGAATGTTTCTTGGGTTTCAGCACCTAAGTTACAGAGAAAGGTTAAACAAGTTAGGTCTTTATTCTTTGGAGCGTAGAAGGGTGAACATAGGACATAGAATAGTACAGCACAGTACAGGCCCTTCAGCCCACAATGTTGTGCTGACCCTCAAACCCTGCTTCCCATATAAGCCCCCACCTTAAATTCCTCCATATACCTGTCTAGTAGTCTCTTAAACTTCACTAGTGTATCTGCCTCCACCACTGACTCAGGCAGTGCATTCCACGCACCAACCACTCTCTGAGTAAACAACCTTCCTCTAATATCCCCCTTGAACTTCCCACCCCTTACCATAAAGCCATGTCCTCTTGTATTGAACAGTGGTGCCCTGGGGAAGATTTGCTGGCTATCCACTCTATCTATTCCTCTTATTATCTTGTACACCTCTTTCGTGTCTCCTCTCATCCTCCTTCTCTCCAAAGAGTAAAGCCCTAGCTCCCTTAATCTCTGATCATAATGCATACTCTCTAAACCAGGCAGCATCCTGGTAAATCTCCTCTGTACCTTTTCCAATGCTTCCACATCCTTCCTATAGTGAGGCGACCAGAACAGGGCACAGTACTCCAAGTGTGGCCTAACCAGAGTTTTATAGAGCTGCATCATTACATCGCGCCTCTTAAACTCTATCCCTCAACTTATGAAAGCTAATACCCCATAAGCTTTCTTAACTACCCTATCCACCTGTGAGGCAACTTTCAGGGATCTGTGGACATGTACCCCCAGATCCCTCTGCTCCTCCACACTACCAAGTATCCTGCCATTTACTTCGTACTCTGCCTTGGAGTTTGTCCTTCCGAAGTGTACCACCTCACACTTCTCCGGGTTGAACTCCATCTGCCACTTCTCAGCCCACTTCTGCATCCTATCAATATCTCTCTGCAATGTTTGACAATCCTCTACACTATCTACAACACCACCAACCTTTGTGTTGTCGGCAATCTTGCCAACCCACCCTTCTACATTCCCACATCCAGGTCGTTAATAAAAATCACGAAAAGTAGAGGTCCCAGAACAGATCCTTGTGGGATACCACTGGTCACAATGCTCCAATCTGAATGTACTCCCTCCACCATGACCCTCTGCCTTCTGCAGGCAAGCCAATTCTGAATCCACCTGGCCAAACTTCCCTGGATTCCATGCCTTCTGACTTTCTGAGTAAGCCTACCGTGTGGAACCTTGTCAAATGCCTTACTAAAATCCATATAGATCACATCCACTGCACTACCCTAATCTATATGCCTGGTCACCTCCTCAAAGAACTCTATCTGGCTTGTTAGACACGATCTGCCCTACACAAAGCCATGCTGACTGTCCCTGATCAGACCATTATTCTCTAAATGCCAATCGATCCTATCTCTAAGAATTTTTTCCAACAGCTTTCCCACCACAGACATAAGGCTCACTGGTCTCTAATTACCCGGACTATCCCTACTACCTTTTTTGAACAAGGGGACAACATTCGCCTCCCTCCAATCCTCCGGTACCATTCCTGTGGACAACGAGGGCATAAAGATCCTAGTCAGAGGCTCAGCAATCTCTTCCCTCGCCTCGTGGAGCAGCCTGGGGAATATTCCATCAGGCTCCGGGGACTTATCCGTCCTAATGTATTTTAACAACTCCAACACCTCCTCTCCCTTAATATCAACATGCTGCAGAACATCAACCTCACTTATATTGTCCTCACCATCATCAAGTTCCCTCTCATTGGTGAATACCGAAGAGCAGTATTCATTGAGGACCTCGCTCACTTCCACAGCCTTCAAGCACATCTTCCCACCTTTATCTCTAATCAGTCCTGCCTTCACTCCTGTCATCCTTTTTTTCTTCACATAATTGAAGAGTGCCTTGGGGTTTTCCTTTACCCTACTCACCAAAGCCTTCTCATGCCCCCTTCTTGCTCTTCTCAGCCCCTTCTTAAGCTCTTTTCTTGCTTCCCTATATTCTTCAATAGACCCATCTGATCCTTGCTTCCTAAACCTCAGGGGGGACTTGATAGAGGTATTTAAAATTATGAGGGGGATAGATAGAGTTGATGTGGATACGTTTTTCCCACTGAGAGTAGGGGAGATTCAAACAAGAGGACATGAGTTGAGAGTTAAGGGGCAAAAGTTTAGGGGTAACACGAGACACGAGGGGGAAATTCTTTACTCAGAGAGTGATAGCTGTGTGGAACGAGCTTCCAATAGAAGTGATAGAGGCAGTTTCAATTTTGTCATTTAAAAAAAATTGGATAGATATATGGACAGGAAAGGAGTGGAGGGTTATGGGCTCAGTGTAGGTAGATGGGACTAAGTGAGAGTAAGCGTTTGGCACGGACTAGAAGGGCCGAGATGGCCTGTTTCCGTGCTGAAATTGTTATATGGTTATATGGTTTATAGAAAGAAAGTTGAAATATCTGTAATGGATCAGATCCCGATCAAATTGCAAGCTGGCTTCGATAGACCAATGCTGATCAATTCTTTCAGCAGTGGTCCTAGACACTGAATTTAAAGTAACACATTTTTGCTGTCACAGAGCTGAAATGACTTCATCAGGCATCTTCAAACTTGGCCCAAATAGTGCTTTGCAAGACAATACTGATTAGGCAACATGGAGAGAGGTGAGCAGACAAATTGGGGTGGCAGGAGAGAGCACAAATGCTATAATTCATGGTGTTCATACTGATAATTCATTGTTGAATTCTACAAGAGGTTTTGTCATTGAAAACAACTTTATTTCAGTCGAATTAAATACTGCAGTTTAGTAAAATTTGCATTATAGATCTGACTATCTCTGCACTTCTCATTTTCAAAATCTGAGCAATCAGATTTTGCAAGGTAATTTTTTTGTGTAAGATAGTTACTCTTTGCAGAGCAGTTTGGTTTACCTGCCAAGTTTTTGTAATTAAATAATGACTCACATTCCTTCCAAGCAACTTCTTGCATAGGTCTTGATGGTATTTTGATTTCACTGCCTCAGACATTATCTGAACAACTGCCTAGTAGAGAGGACACCCAATGCGATAATTTAAAGGGATTATATGGTAGTTTTGGATTGCTAGTTGGCATGCAACTGTTGTGGATCTCTTAGTATTCAGGACAAGATCAGGTGCCACAGGAAACCAAAATTAACTGCTTGTTTCCAGACAATGGGACATAGGCAGGTATTTCTGAAATGGGTGTCATAACACAGGGCATGCTGGTGTCGCAGTTAGCTCTGTTTTACTCACAACTCCAAGTACCTGGGCTTGATCTTGACCTTGGAGGTTCTCTGTGTGGCTTTTTCACACTTTCCACATGAGCTTCTGCTGGATGATCTAATGTCCTCCCCCATTCCAAAGATATGGATGGTTGTTGTTGTTGTTCCTTTTCACGCCTTGTGGCACTTCGGGCCGCATTTTTTTTCCGTTTTCATAGCATTTGACAGTTTTTTACAAGGCCGACATCCAACCTAGTATGGATGGAAAGTGTGTAAGGGTCCAGCTGGATTCGAACTCAGGACCATTTGCCTTGAAGTCTGGTGCTGATGCCACTACACTACCAGCCAGCTAATATGGCTAATTAGCTCATGTAAACTATTTCTTAACGTCAGCAAATGAGTAAAGAAACAAAACACAAATTTTGTGTGGCTTCCATCCACCAGATTTTAGAAAACTTATATGAAACAACAAGCCTCTGATGGATCCGGTTGTGGATGTGACGAAGGTGTTTTCTCTTGTGGGAGAATTTAGAGAATTTGCATCAGAATCAGCTTTATTATCAGCGGCATGTGACGTGAAATTTGTTAACTTAGCAGCAGCAGTTCAATGCCATACATAATCTAGCAGAGAAAAAAAATAAAATAAAACGATAATAAATAAACAAATTACGTATATGGAATAGTTTTTAAAAATGTGCAAAGATGGAAATACTGTACATTAAAAAAAAGTGAGGTGGTGTCCAAAGCTTCAAAGGATCTCTGGGCATTTAGAGAAACATGGTCCGATCAGGGACAGTCAGCATGTCTCTGAGAAGGGCAGTTCGTGTCTAACAAGCCTGATAGAGTTCTTTGAGGAGGTGACCAGGCATATAGATGAGGGTAGTGCAGAGGATGTGATCTACATGGATTTTAGTAAGGCATTTGACAAGGTTCCACATGGTAGGCTTATTCAGAAAGTCAGAAGGCATGGGATCCAGGGAAGTTTGGCCAGATGGATTCAGAATTGGCTTGCTTGCAGAAAGCAAAGGGTCGTGGTGGAGGGAGTACATTCGGATTGGAGGGTTGTGACTAGTGGTGTCCCACAAGGATCGGTTCTGGGACCTCTACTTTTCCTGATTTTTACTAATGACCTGGATGTGGGGGTATAAGAGTGGGTTAGCAAGTTTGCAGATGACACAAAGGTTGCTGGTGTTGTAGATAGTGTAGAGGATTGTCAAAGATTGCAGAGAGACATTGATAGGATGCAGAAGTGGGCTGAGAAGTGGCAGATGGAGTTCAACCCGGAGAAGTGTGAGGTGGTACACTTTGGAAGGACAAACTCCAAGGCAGAGTACAAAGCAAATGGCAGGATACTTGGTAGTGCGGAGGAGCAGAGGGATCTGGGGGTACACATCCACAGATCCCTGAAAGTTGCCTCACAGGTAGATAGGGTAGTTAAGAAAGCCTATCAGGTGTTAGCCTTCATAAGTCAAGGGATAGAGTTTAAGAGTCGCGATGTAATGATGCAGCTCTATAAAACTCTGGTTAGCCCGCACTTGGAGTATTGTGTCCAGTTCTGGTCGCCTCACTATAGGAAGGATGTGGAAGCAGTGGAAAGGGTACAGAGGAGATTTACCAGGATGCTGCCTGGTTTAGAGAGTATGCATTATGATCAGAGATTAAGGGAGCTAGGGCTTTACTCTTTGGAGAGAAGGAGGATGAGAGGAGACATGAAAGAGGTGTACAAGATATTAAGAGGAATAGATCGAGTCGACAGCCAGCGCCTCTTCCCCAGGGCACCACTGCTCAATACAAGAGGACATGGTTTTAAGGTAAGGGGTGGGAAGTTCAAGAGGGATATTAGAGGAAGGTTTTTTACTCAGAGAGTGGTTGGTGCATGGAATGCACTGCCTGAGTCAGTGGTGGAGGCAGATACACTAGTGAAATTTAAGAGACTACTAGACAGGTATATAGAGGAATTTAAGGTGGGGGCTTATATGGGAGGCAGGGTTTAAGGGTTGGCACAACATTGTGAGCTGAAGGGCCCGTACTGTGCCGTATTATTCTATGTTCTATGTTCTATAATAACACAGTCTCTGAATAATCAATATTATTCAGAGACTGTTATTATAGAACATAGAATAATAACGGCACAGTACAGTATTATTACACCAAAGGTGTTGACTAAAGATCTTTAAGCCTGTTTGACTTTGTAGAATCATTTGTTCTCTTTCAATGCTGCTGTCTGGCAAGGGAAATTGAAATCTGGCCAGTTCACTTTGAATATAGAGCCTTATTGACTTCTATTATGCATCACTGAGAGATGTCGCCCATTTCTCTAGTTTTCTCTGGCAAGCAACCAGATATGCGAGACTTCATTATCGCTGTCACCTTGACATCAACAACTAGCCCATGCTCAGTTCTGAGCTTTAAGTTATGACTGCAGCAAAGCGGCAAATTTCAAAGCAGACTTTCTTAATGAAGCATAGACATACCAGGAGCTGTTCTTGTTTGGGATTCAGACTGGAGAGTTGCTCCCTGACACCTGTTTTAGTTCATCTTGCGATTCCCCCCTCTTCCACAACATATTTCCTTCTTCAAATAACTCCAACAATTTGTTTAAGCACGATTTTCCTTTCAAAACCAACACTGTCTTTGCTTAATTACCTTGATTTTTTCTAAGTGTCCTGCTGCAATGTATTTTATAATGACTTCTAACATTGGTCCCTATGGCAAATTCTAAGCCATCTGGCTTTCCTACTTCCTTTATCCCTTTCTGAATGAAGGAGTTACATGTTTTCTCTGTTGGAACCTTCCCGGAATCCAGGAAAATTTGGAAAAGTAGAACTAATACACCAACTATGAAACTTAATAGTTTGTGGTAAAACTATCTGACTCATCAATGATTTTGTGAGAAGACATTCACTAACCTTGTCCAGTTTGGTCTCTCTGTCACCCTGGAACCATTGCTAACCATCTGATCTGGCTTGAAAATCATGCAGTTGTATCATTACTGCTCCAGTGTATCATAAATACTCAGGGGTACATGAAGAGGTTTCATCACCAAATGTTCAAAGATAATTAACATAGATTCTGGCAGCTTAGTGAAGCTAACAATTCCCCAAAAAATGTGAAGAATAGCACATTTGAACTGTTGCTGTAGTTCTCTGTATTAACGCTGCGATGAAGAATTCAGTCTACAAACAGAGTAGACTGACAGCCATAAAAATGGAACTAAGACCGCATGAGGTTGACAAGCTGCCAAGATCCCATTGACTGGGTAGTAATTACATACCAGGTATGTTTTGGAAGGCAGTCAACGTTAGCCCTATGTCGTTAGCCCTACCGAAGAAAGAAGAGGAGCATCAGTGTAGAGGGGCAGAGCAGGAATCGGTAGAAGAAAGGGAGCATGTGGGAATACTACTTCTAGAACTCGCCAGGCTTGAGTCAAAGGCTCCAGATTTTTATACATTTGTACCATGTAGCCGAGACCTTGCTGCAAACTCATTCACCCCGCCTCAGGCCTGCAAGTATGCAGCCAGTCTTGGGAACTTCTCACCATAGACAAAGGGACCCAATTGGAAGGTGTCTACCCTATACTGGGCAAAGGATGAAGGTGCAGCAAATGGAGTTGGAGACGCTCTGCACCTTGATCTGAGGGAGAGTGATGCGCCGAGAAAGCTGCCAACAAATTGCACCTGTTGCAGTTATTAGTGCAGACTTGAATCGAAGCTCAGAGAGCCAGTGCTTTTTCTGCATCAAAGTAACTTACCCCTTAACTTCCCTTTTTGAGCATTAGTTCTGTCCTTTATCCAGAGAGCAATTAGAAAACATTGCCATGGTACATTTAATAGTTTTTTTGGAACATCGCTGAGTAATGCAAGCCCCTGAATTTACGCGTCTCAGCTGATGACAGTTTTATAATTTAATGTGTTACCATTTGATGCTCTCATTCCTTCGTCGCCTTTTTATCATTATCTATTCTTCCAAAACCCTTTATCTCTTCTGAAATCCTTGTTAAGCGATTTTGAAATCATTCCCTCCATTCGTCAACTCTGTTACAAGTTGAAAGAATTTTTATAATGATTTTTGTTAAGGCTAAACTACTTTTCAAAGGCTGAGTTGCTTTGAATTGTAGCTTTTGTTCTGTTTTGAAGTATTTGCGTTCTTACCTTTATAATACTCTCTCAAATTCTTTTACCATCGGTGTCAAACTGGCAGGTCATTAAATCTAAATATCAGATTTCTGACTTCTGCCTTTTTAAATCTGAACAATATTTCTTGTATTCTAGTCATTTAGTGCAAATCCTATAATTAAAAAAGCTTGGAAGAAATTGAGCCTTAACTCTCTTAATTCTGTACCATGAATATTCTATTTACCTAGCTTAGACTTCTTGTGAATATTCAAGCAATCAACCTTCTTTTAAAGTTAATTTCATTTAATCAACCTTCATTGCAAACCAGCACGTGCGATGTCATTTAAACTTACCATAGCAGCTCAAATCTGAAAGGAGTCTAGGGGTGCTTCATCTGGCAAATTGCTGTAAGTGCAGTGCAGCTTTCCCCTCACTCACCCATCACTATGCACTCTCAACCCCTCTTTTGATGTGTTCTTTGGCAAGATTTGCTTCTGCTAATAATGGATAATGCTGCTTATGCGCTAGACTATAATTAGTCTTCAGGTAATAAGCTGTTTGTTGGAGGCGGCATTGGATTATAGATGACCGGGGAATTCATGCCATTTGCAGGAAAGCAATGCTATAATGTATAGTTTGAATTGTGAACATATCAGGTTTTATATCATTGCCTTTCAGATGAAAATACTACAGATTCGATGGTGGTTATGTAAAGGAAAAAAGTTAAAACGTTTTTATAATTAACAGTGTGTAACAATTCCACCACTAACTAAACACTATAACTTGAACAAGAGAAAATCTACAGATGCTGGGAATCCAAGCAACACACACAAAATGCTGGATAAACTCAGTAGGCCAGCCAGCATCTATGGAAAAGAGTATTGTCAACATTTTGGGCCTAAATCCTTCAACAGGACTGGAGAAGAAAAAGCTGAGGGGTTGATTTAAATGGTGGGGGGATGGGAAAGAGAAACACAAGGTGATAGGTGAAACCTGAAGGGGGAGGGGTGAAGTAAAGAGCTGGGAAGTTGATAGGTGAAAGAGACAGAAGGCCATGGAAGAAAGAAAATGGGGGGGGGAGCACCAGAGGAAGTCGATGAGCAGGCAAAGAGATATGGTGGGAGAAGGAAAAGAGGATGGGAAATGGTGAATGGGGGGTGGTGAGGAATATCACCTGAAGTTCAAGAAATTGGTGTTCATGGCATCAGGTTGGAGGCTTCCTAAACGGAATATAAGATGTTGTTCCCCAATCTAAGTGTGGTCTCCCTATGACAGTGGAGGAGTCCGTGGATAGACATACTGACTTGGAATGTGAAGTGGAATTAAAATGGGTAGCTACCGGGAAATCCCACTTTTTCTGGTGGACGCGGCTCAGCGAAGCAGTCTCCCAATCTACGTCGGGTCTCACCAATGTACAGGAGGCCACATAACTTGAAATTTGCCAAAAATCAGAAGATAGCACAAGTCTACACGTATCTTGGCACCTTTCTAATTATTCCCTCAGACTATAACCTTGAATTTATATGGTCCATTTCAAAATTTTTGTAGCATCCAAACCGAACCCAAACCAATTGCCACTGCCAGCAACGCTGCAGATTTGTTAAAGAAGGATGACATGCCCTCACCCCAATAATGATTGCTCCTAAAGTAAAGTCAATTATTCAATCCTTTATTAGCAACCAGCAAACATACTATCTTGAAGTGATGAAACTTAAGTATACCCAAGTGTAAACTAAGTGCAATTAGGTGTTATTGAGTGGTCAGCAAATGATATGACATCTGCCAGCCCACAACTACTGCAAACTGTCCAGAAAAAAACACAAATATGTAACTTATTTCCTTCACTTTTACCACTCCCCTCACGCATGTGACTAGTTATCATTGTCAATGCGCAACACAGAATGCAATGCAGATAGAGAACTGATGCATGGCTCCTACAAACTCTGTGTGCTTCAAATGATTTGAGCCAAATAAAATGTTGGCCTTTTAATTCGTTATGAATTGGTACTAAATAAATTGTATGTTGGCATCAGTACAAAACGGTCCATTTTGTTGTGTGGGCCAACAGCAGTTTCTTATCAACACACACAAAATGCTGGAGGAACTCAGCAGGCCAGGTGGTATCTATGGAAAAGATTGCAGTCGATTTTCGGGTCGAGACCCTTCATCAGGACTGGAGAGAAAAAGCTGAGGAGTAGATTTAAAAGGCAGGGGAGGGGAGAGAGAAACACCAAGTGACAGGTGGAACCTGAAAGGAGAGAGATGAAGTAAAGAGCTGGGAAGTTGATTACTGAAAGACTTACAGGGCTGGAGAAGCGGAAATCTGATAGGAGAGAACAGAAGGCCATGGAAGAAAGAAAAGGGGGGAGGAGAACCAGAGGGAGGTGATAAGCGGGCAAGGAGATAAGGTGAGAAAGGGAAAAGGAGATGGGGAATGGCCAAGGGGGGAGGGAGGCCACGTTACCAGAAGTTGGAGATTCGTTTCTTATTATAGGTTAACTGTTAATGTAATGAGGGTCACAAAGAAAAAAAGAAGGAAATAAAAGATGGAAACACAAGAGATTCTGCAGATGCTGGAAATCCAGAGCAACACACACAAAATGGTGGAGGAATTCAGCAAATCAGACAGCATCTATGGAGAGGAATAAACTGTTGGCATTTCAGGCTGAGATCCTGCATCAGGACTGGGAAGGACAAGGGAAGAAGCCATAATAAGAAGGTGGTGGGACGGCAAGGAGTACAAGCTGGCAGGTGATAGGTGAAACCAGGTGAGGAGGAATGTGGGTGAATGGGGGAAGGGGGGAAAAATGAAAAGCTGGGAAGTAATAGGTGGAAGAAGTAAAGGGCTGAAGAAGAAAGCATCTGATCTGAGAGTACAATGAACCATGGAAGAAAGGCACCAGAGGGAGATAATGGGCAGGTGAAGAGAAAAGGTGAAACTAACTAACTGATCTGCTGAGTTCCTCCAGCATCTTGTGTTTGTTGCTTTGGATTTCCAGCACCTGAAGAATTTCTTGTGTTTATAATACATCCTTTGTAGGAAGCCCCTCTTTGTACACACACAGTCACACCAGTATCTCATAATTTTCAGGAAAATGAACAAACATTCTGTACTCAAATGCTCTGACATTGAAGATCAGCAGACTATTTATCTTTCTGATTACTTGCTGTGTCTGCATGTGATTAATAAAATTGACCTTAATTCAACTCCAACTTTACATAGTTTAAAAGTGATAAAGGTGTGAAAATTCACTGAATGATAATATAGTAAAAATGTGAATGATTCAGGTCATAATAGGGCATCTTTGACGAACAACTGAAACCTGGGTGGGGCTGTGTTAAAAGGCATTGGAAAGGTTTGGAAAGCAACCAGGGCTGTGCTGGACAGGCAGTCTTCTGCATGTCAGTAAAACCTGGCAAGATCACAGGCAAATCTTCAGATAGGATAGTGTTCAAAGCATTTTCAAAACATCTAGTCTTGGCCTTCCTTTTAGATTTTTTTCCCATTTTTTGTTTGTTTCCCATCAGTTTTATTGCCTTTCATACACCTAGAAATACCCCTTTTTAAACTGTTTTTTTTCTTGGCAAAATACTGTCAAGGCTTCTAGCTCGTTCAAAGTCACCACCTGGAGTAGCTTACCTCCCCCTCCATAAGTTGACGGTGAGTAAGAAATTGACCCACTTGTGATATCATAATGATAGAGGATAATTTCTTGGCATTGAGATGCAGCTGAATAAGTTTGCTGAGTTGCTACAGATCTTTAGACATGAAGATGGTTGATGCTGATCTCAGTTGTAAGAAAGCATATTAGCTACTTAGCATTCATAGGTTCAAGCATGTCCAGGCTTTCCGTCAACCACCCATTTACATTAATCTTACATCAATCTTATGGTGGAACCAAGGATAACATCCAGTTCAGATTCAGCAAAGCTAGAAACATCTTCATATCAATGCGCAACATGTGGGGATCAACCAAGTTCAGAGTTCAGAACAAAGTGAAGCCGTACCAGAGCTGTGTTCTGTCCACACTCTTGAGCAGGTCAGAATGTTGGCGCATGCCAGAGAACAACCTTGCCAAGTTGTCATCATTCCACACCATAAACATCTGGAAGATCCTTTGTACTTCCAGGCCAAGGATGGTCTCCAACTACACTCTACTCCTTCAGTGTCACCAAGAGGACATGGCCACAATCATCATGAGGAAACGTTGGAGATAGATTAGATTAGATTAGATTATGAGAACACTCAGTCCTCTTTTATTGTCATTTTGAAATGCATACATGCATTAAGAAATGATACAATGTTTCTCCGAAGTGATATCACAGAAAACAGGACAGACCAAAGACTAACACTGACAGAACCACATAATTATAACATATAGTTACAGCAGTGCAAAGCAATACCATAATTTGATAAAGAACAGACCAATGGCAAAGTAAGAAAAAAGTCTCAAAGTCCCGAGTCGATCGACTCCCGAGTCCCCGATAGCAGGCGGCAAAAGGGAGAAACCCCCTGCCATAAACTTCCAGGCACCGTCAACTTGCTGATACCTTGGAAGCAGCCGACCCCAGCCGACACTGAGTCCATCCGTCTGAAAACTTTGAGCTTCTGACGAGCCTCTCCGATACAGCCTCCCAAGTGCCATCCTCTGCCGAGTGCCTTCAGCCTCTCCCCGGCCGCTGAAACACGCAAAGCCGAGGATCTCGGGGCCTTCAGCTCCGGAGATTCCGGTTACCACACAGTAGCAGTGGCAGCGAAGCGGGCATTTCAGAAATTGTCCAGATGTTCCACTGTGCTCTCACATCTGTCTCCATCAAATCAGAATTGTGCATGGTCCCCTACTTGACGGATAACAGATATTCATCACCGAAGTGGCCGCGCACGCTGCCGTCATGCGGCCATCTTCTCCCCCCATGTGATGAGAAGAGAGGCCAAGTCCATATTCAAGACAGCACTTTTTTGGACCCCTGAAGGGCAGTGGAAATGTGGGAGACTAAAGATAACTTGGTGCTGTACTATAGAAGCAGAAATGAGGTCCCTGAACCACACCTGGGGCGCAGTAGAGAAGATGACCGAGAATAGGCAGAGATGTGGGATCTTCATCGCTGCCCTAGGCGGCAGCATCGTAAGAGGCAGTAACTATCCAACCAATCTTATTTTTTTCACCCTAAATTCTTATTGAGTTACCCCAGTTTCTACCACTCACCCACACACTAGATCATCAATTAACCAGCCAACCTGTATGCCGTTTGGATGTGGAAGACTGATGAGATCATGGAAAGGATGTGCAGACTCCTGGCAGCTAGCAGCAAAGGTAACACTGTACTGCTTGTTTCTTGGAGTTGTACTTGTCCTCATGCAGGGCCTGCATCAGTGCTCCATTCTTCAGTGACTGGTTGGTTGCAGGTAGTGGAGGACCAAATACATAATGAATAATCAAGTGAGCCACTTGTTGCAGGTTACCCAATCTCAACCTTAATCCTGTGGCCAATTTGTGGATATGATTTCTCCAATGCAGCTGCTACTGAGTGTTAAATGTTGGAGTATAAATGGTTCTACTGAAGGCAGGGTAGGACTAGCAGCAAACTATACTTTTCTAAAGATATCTCTTATCTAATTTCAACCCTTTTCTAATTGTAGAGATTAACTAGAACACTTCTTACAGGCTGTATTACTGGCTGCAGACTCTGACCCACCCATTAGTTTCCAATTCATTTAAACAGAGAAGCACATTTACCAAGCTGTTCCTTGTTGACAATGGAATTTGCATTTGCAGTAGCTAATACTTTATCAGGTTCTTTGTCTGTGCTTCTCTCCATTTGGACAGTAATCCAAGAGGAGATTTTGAAGAGCAAACACGAGGAAATCTGCACGAATCCTGAGTCCTAACGAAGGGTCTCAGCCCGAAACGTCTACTGTACCTCTTCCTAGAGATTCACCAGCAACTTTTATGTGTGTATTTTGAAGAGCAAGTCAACTTTCCAAACTAAACTTCATTGAAAGTTACTATAACTACTCACACCACTCTCTGGCAACATTGTTGTGTTAGGTCATTGCCAGTAGCTTGTTTTCATTTACAGTAAACAACCCTTTTACACCTTTTCTGTGTTCTAAATGTTATAAAATGTCTTAAGGTACCTAGAAGCCTGCAACGTTATTGTCCTTCTACAACCTCTGACCTTGAAATGCTGGATTTAAACAATTACCATGAGATGGTATTTCATTTCTTGTATAGTTAACTCATTAGTAGGCCAGTTGTGCTTCAGCATTCCAGCTGCACTCCGCCACGAGGGTCCCCATTTCCACAGTGTGATCAAGCTCTGAGATTGAACGTTGATGCAGGAAAATGATCTGATCCACTGATCCACTACCCCCCTCCCCACTCCCTCCACTTCCCGGATGGTCAAACGCCCAGTGCATGTCAGTGGTGAATTCCTGATCTTTATTGCAAATGGTGGCTTTATTGTCCCAGTTAGCGGCAGCTCAGGTCAGAGCTTATCGAGTCAGAAGAGCGATGACGAAGGCAATCTGGGCTTGGTCTGGAGAATACAAAGATGACTGGAGCTCAAAGTGTATGGTGCACTGGGACAGGTAGTTACAGCGTCAGGCTGGGGATCCGTTGAAGCATTTGGGCACTGAAATCCGGGGCACCAAGGGAGGAGGATGACTAGTGAGGGGTTGCTGTATCAGAGAATTGGTTGAGAGTGGTGAGCAGATGGTCAATATGTTCCTGCTGCTCTGGGAATTTGTGCTCCTGTCAATGAACAATTTCCTTTTGATGAGCATACTCTTATGGGTCAATCGTTGGTTCTCCCATTCTGACAGGAAGTGCAGAGGAGGCTTCAAGCAAAAGCAGAGCAATGGAGATGATTAGCAGTAAATGATACTTTACTAATAAACTGCAAAATAACAAGCCACGAAACAAGAGAGAACAGATACTTAACATGACAAGGCAACAAGGTAACCGAGGGCTAGGAGCAACTGGTTGAGGTTGGCTGGTTTGATGGGGGAACAAGGATTGTGGATGAAAGAATGGTTTAAATGGGCTGCAGGTGATGAGTTAGAAATGAATGGCAGATGATCCTTTTACTTGGGATGAGACTGGGATGTGCCTGCCCGTGCAGGACCGACAACATTTTCATCCAGTATGCTTCAGTCATTGTTCACATAAATTAAGTACAAATCTCTAATCAGATTATTTCAATTGCATTTAGAAAAACTATGGAATAATTCTGGTTATCCAAATGATCTAGACTAAATTAAATTTGAAAAAATATATATCGCATTTTATTTTCAATTAAAATGTATGTTTTATTAATGACTAATATCTACTGAATTTGTCATATGGGGAACTGTAAAAGGGGAAAATCCAGATCTCAGATGACATATGTTGAAATGGTATGGTCCCTGAAACTTTCTGGGCCAACGACAACGGATTCTTAGCTCCCTCATGCGGCTAAGCTCAGTAAACTTCGCAATTAGTTCCCTAAATGTGATGTCATAAAGTTCTTGCGTGAAAAATTCTTGAAGTCCAAAACAAACTCATTTTGTTTCTTTGAGAAAAATACTTATTAGAGCTCATCAATGCCAAAGATTCACTTGAATATATCACAGAAAATAAATCCAAGACTACTACATACATATCTATTGGTCAAGTATATTTATTATTATTGGTATAGAGCTTTTATATTATTCTAACAATTCTAAAACTTCAGGGCAAATTCAAGGAAAAAGAAAGCAACTGCATAGCTATATACAAGTAGCAAAAAATTTTTTTTATTTCAAATAGCTGGAAGTGTGACATGTTTATACACAATATTTAAGTAACTAAGGAAAACCAAATAATTTCCTTGTGTCGAACTTTCCCTTGCAGTGGTTGACACATGTTTTATGGAATTAACTCTTCCTACAATTTTCAAAGGTGTAATGTCAGCAGGAACTGTTGGCAGTCACACCTCAGTATGGGCTGGTCCGTGTTCAAAAGCAGATTTACAAAACACAACTAAATATTTCTTCCCACACCCCCTTGCTAATGCATACTTTTTTTTGAAGTAATGGAATCTGGAAAATGATCAATGTAAGCCACACAGCAGGAGATTGGGTTTCCAATGCCCTTTTGTATTTATTCCAGGGTAGTGCCTAGCACCAGGAGGTGGGAAAAGGAGTAACACTGAGCTACTGTCACTCACCCAGCCACCAGTTCAGGACTAAGTTTACAAAAAACTGTAGAGCAGTCACCTTCACAACAGTTTCTGAAAGCTGCGCGTGCGTCTGTGTGCTTGTGGGGTGAGGTTGGACAGTTATAGTGTGTGCAAGCTAACGTCCTCAGTTGCCCTCTGGATGTGAGACCAATTCCAGTCTCTTTCTATATTCACATGGACTTAGTGCTCCATTTAAAAGAGGATCATGTCACTGAAATATTGCGGTTTCAGGAGCCTATTTTCTTTCAAATCTATTGTGTCAAAAGATGAGAAACATGAAATTGAAAATTTTAACCTCAAATTTTGAAATAATACCAGAATAATAACCATATCACCATATAACAATTACAGCACGGAAACAGGCCATCTCGGCCCTTCTAGTCCGTGCTGAACGCTTACTCTCACCTAGTCCCACCGACCTGCACTCAGCCCATAACCTTCCATTCCTTTCCTGTCCATATAGCTATCCAATTTAACTTTAAATGACAACATCGAACCTGCCTCAACCACTTCTGCTGGAAGCTCGTTCCACACAGCTACCACTCTCTGAGCAAAGAAGTTCCCCCTTGTATTACCCCTAAACTTTTTCCCTTTAACTCTCAACTCATGTCCTCTTGTTTGAATCTCCCCCATTCTCAATGGAAAAAGCCTATCCATGTCAAATCTATCTATCCCCCTCATAATTTTAAATACCTCTATCAAGTCCCCCTTAACCTTCTATGCTCCAAAGAATAAAGACCCAACTTGTTCAACCTTTCTCTGTATCTTAGGTGATGAAACCCAGGTAACATTCTAGTAAATCTTCACCATACTCTCTCTATTTTGTTGATATCTTTCCTATACAGTAATTCGGTGACCAGAACTGTACACAATACTCCAAATTTGGCCTTACCAATGCCTTGTACAATTTTAAAATTACATCCCAACTCCTATACTCAATGCTCTGATTTATAAAGGCCAGCATACCAAAAGCTTTCTTCACCACCCTATCCACATGAGAGTCCTCCTTCAGGGAACTATGCACCATTATTCCCAGATCCCTCTGTTCTGCTGAATTGTTCAGTGCCCTACCATTTACCACGTATGTCCTATTTTGATTAGCCCTAACAAAATGTAGCACCTCACATTTATCAGCATTACACTCCATCTGCCATTTTTCAGCCCACTCCTCTAACTGGCCTAAATCTCTCTGCAAGCTTTGAAAACCTACTTCATTATCCACAACTCCAGCTATCTTAGTATCATCTGCATACTTACTAATCCAATTTACCACCCCATCATCCAGATCATTAATGTATATGACAAACAACATTGTACCCAGTACAGAACCCTGAGGCACACCACTAGTCACCGGCCTCCAATCTGACAAACAGTTATCCACCACTACTCTCTGGTATCTCCCACCCAGCCACTGCTGAATCCATTTTACTACTTCAATATTAATACCTAACAATTGAACCTTCCTAACTAACCTTCCGTGTGGAACCTTGTCAAAGGCCTTACTGAAGTCCATATAGACAACATCCACCGCTTTACCCTCGTCAGCTTTCCTAGTAACCTCTTCAAAAAATTCAATAAGATATGTCAAACATGACCTTCCACACACAAATCCATGTTGACTGTTCCTAATCAGACCCTGTCTATCCAGATAATTGTATATACCATTTCTAAGAACACTTTCCATCAATTTAACCACCACTGATGTCAAACTCACAGGCCGATAATTGCTAGGTTTACTCTTAGAACCCTTTTTAAACAATGGAACCACATGAGCAATATGCCAATCCTCCAGCACCATCCCCGTTTCTAATGACATTTGAAATATTTCTGTCAGAGCCCCTGCTATTTCCACACTAACTTCCCTCAAGGTCCTAGGAAATATCTTGTCAGGACCCAGAGACTTATCCACTTTTATATTCCTTAAAAGTGACAGTACTTCCTCTTCTTTAATCATCATAGTTTCCATAACGTCCCTACCTGTTTCCCTTACCTTACACAATTCAATATCCTTCTCCTTAGTGAATACCAAAGAAAAGAAATTGTTCAAAATCTCCCCCATCTCTTTTGGCTCCACACATAGCTGTCCACTCTGATTCTCTAAGGGACCAATTTTATCCTTCACTATCCTTTTGCTCTTAATATAACTGTAGAAAGCCTCGGGATTTATTTTCACCTTACTTGCCAAAGCAACTTTGTATCTTCTTTTAGCTTTTCTAATTTCTTTCTTAAGACTCTTTTTACATTCTTTATATTCCTCGAGTGCCTCATTTACTCCATGCTGCCTATATTTATTGTGGATATATCTCTTTTTCAAAACCAAGTTTCCAATATCCCTTGAAAACCATGGCTTCCTCAAACTTTTAACCTTTCCTTTCAACCTAACAGGAACATAAAGATTCTGTACCCTCAAAATTTCACCTTTGAATGACCTCCATTTCTCTATTACATGCTTCCCATAAAACAAATTGTCCCAATCCGCTCCTTCTAAATCCTTTCGTATCTCCTTAAAGTTAGCCTTTCTCCAATCAAAAATCTCAATCCTGGGTCCAGACCTATCCTTCTCCATAATTACATTGAAACTGATGGCATTGTGATCACTGGACCCGAAGTGCTCCCCAACGCAAACCTCCGTCACCTGACAGGAGATCCAACACTGCCCCTTCTCTAGTTGGTACCTCTGTATTAATGTATTGATATCTGTTGTTTCTCCCTCTCCCTTGTTTTATTTCTTGCTGCAGGAAAGCTCATTTGATTCGAAAACGACTGGACACCGTAAGTGATCGCTGTGCATCGTTACTACACAGTGCCTATATTCAGAGCCACATAGACTCAGTTCTGTATTTCATCTGTCGAATGGAAGAAACCAGACCCATGGGGATGGTCTGGTATAGCACCTTACATGATGCAAAGGTGACTTGTGATGAAAAACTCATGTCCGTCCCTCGCAATATCTATGGAGACACTAAATTGTGGTGAGATGACTTTGCAACTGAACTTCAATCAATGTGCTCAATTTTTGAAATTTTAAAAGAAGCGAGGCAAAAAACAAGGATTCTTCATCTCAAACGATAGTGGGAACTTCATCAGACAATACATGTGTAAAACATAAGCCTTTCAGGCTTTGGTGCTTGTCCAACCGTTTAAAGAATGAGAAAATTGGAGCTACATGATTGTTGATGTGCTTAATTCCAATCAACTGTTAAGTGAACAGACAGATGTTGAGAGAATGCATAAATTAGTGAACTGACCAAAAATTCCCAGAAAGGTTATTAGAAAATGTTGTCGACCTTTTTTTTTCATTTTATAATTTGACAGAAAAAGTGAATGCACATCTTTTTAACAAAATGATGCAGAATCATATGAAGAATAATGGGTCTATAAAAATTGAACCTAGCATGGATGGAGTTGATCATTTTAACCGCCTTAAGTGAGAGCAGAGTTCAACCAACTGACCAGTACCAGATAGTAACTTTTAACAGTTAATTCAGAAATGTAGTCATGACAGATCATTAATGATTCATGATTTGCAAAAGTCAGATTAACAAATCATCCTTGTAAATAATTAAATGCACAATGTACCACTCATAAGGCACAGTGTTTTACCTTTTAAGGTGGAAAGATTGAAGGAAATAAAGGCAGGTGCATAGGAATTATTTTTTGTTGTTTATTGATAATATAATCTTTAGTAAATTATACCAGCAGGAACCCTACATTCCTTGCCCTTCTAACCAACCAATTAATGACATTGATAAGCCAAATTGTGCATTGGTACTTGATGATAAGCAATGATGTTCTAAAATACATTCTGACTTAATTTTTCTGATGGTAGCTGTAAAATGCTGGCTTGAAATTTCCTAACAATGCTTTAACCTAGACTTTGAAAGTAAATAGAATAAATGACTTTGAAAAGTGAAATGGTTTCCAGTGCACAGTAGTAGTTATCATATATGTTGGCTATATTTGATTAAGTTCTGAACCATGGATACTAAACATATATTATTCAAAAGACAGTAGATTGAAGTTTTGATCTGGTTACACCAGTGTCATCAGCTTCGATAAAGGAGGTACTTATCAATAAGGTAATTAATTCCTTTTTATGCTTTGATGGAGTAAGATGTAACAGGTATTTTTCTCTTCAAGAGGGTGTATAAGCTAGAGCAGATATATATTTGTACAACCATTTAAAAGGTTCAAGACGCTAGCAGTTGCTAGGATATGCTTGGGGAAGTAGGTGTGTGGTAAGACTTTTAAGAGCAAATGAAGGTGTGGCAGTTATAAATTTAAATCAGAGGATAAAAAATGAACAAAATGGGGATGAGATAGAGACACTTGTACAAGGGTGAGAAGAGTTCAAGGAACTAACTTGATATCAGGATTGTTCACAAACTAATATTTAATTGCAGCTGTTGATACTAGATTAACTATGAAGCCATTTGTATGCACATTTAAATTCTGGTTAATTGTGGCTAGTTGAGGTGCTTTGAACTAGAAACATTTAGTGTGGCTTATGATGGGATTAACTACAGACATCTGGATGGGAAATAGATTTTGATACACAATGGTAATTGATTATGACATGACGCAGTATTGTCGGATTTCACTGTAATAAATATATTATTTGATTTGATAAAAATAAAGAGTTTCATGCATCCCATGCACATATTCACACTTCTTCTCAATTCGAGTAAACGTGTGCAGTCTCACTTCTCAAGAAAATTTGAATTCATGCACTTTCAGAACAGTATCGTTTCATTCTCTCAATCCATTATTTCATTGTGCCTTGTGGTTCAGTGGCAGTTTGTTCCTTGGGCAAATATCAGATTAGTTCATACTACTATTGCAAGTCTACAGAATACATAAGACCATATGACAAAGGAGCAGAATTAGGCTATTTGATCTTGCACATGACAGGACAATACCTGAACTTGGGGGAAAGACTAAACATAAATCATTCTTGTTCGTTTCTCAGTTTCCCTCTGGCTGCATCCTTATGCAAACTTGTAGACAGAGGAAGTTCAATAGTATATTGGTTTGACAACAGAGCGCACCGATATTTTAAGGTTCTTTTTCACTTCCATGATAGAAGAGAGAAGCACACAAGCAACTTTTTTCAAATTTTTCTCTTTAGGAGTGAGGAAGGACTGCTAAAATTTGTGTTACTTCAAAGTTTGTTGGAAGATTAAGTGCAATATTATGCGATTCTGTGGTTTGACCTCATTTTACCTAATTATTCACAATTCCAAGAGAAACATTTTGGCTCTTCCGACACTGATTAAAAAAATGAAAATGGAATAGAGTCAATTAAAAGGGATCTCGAGGGGTTGGAGTGAGTTAGGAAGGTATTGAGCATTTAAAAAGATAATCCTTAATGGGATTAAGAACCAATGGAATGCATCAGTGCTTGCTAAAGGTTGCAGACAGAAGATAGTACTACCTTCCTGCTTCCCTTCCATTGCTCTTGAAATGATATTGGTTCTACGAACTGGCTTGGTGATAAGGAGACAGAGTGATGGTCAAAGGTTGTTTTTGCATTTGGAGACCTGTAACCTGTGGTCTGCCACAGCTACTGGAAATGCCATTCTTAAAGTTTGTTGCAGGTGACATGAAGTTTGCTGGTGTAGTTGACAGTGAAGAGAGTAGTTTCAGATTTACAGAATATTGATCAGTTGGTATGATGGCTAGAGAAAGGGTAAATGGAACTTAATACAAAAAAAATGAGGTGTTACAATTTTGCAGGACAAATGCAGTGAAGATACAAACATTCAGGGAGGGACTCAGAGCAAAAGGGGAATTTGCTGTGCGTGTTCAAGGATCCCTGAACCACAGGTAGATGCTTAAAAAGATATACAGGATAGTGTTTTCATTAGCCAAGTCATAGAATATAAGAGCAGGGAAATTATGGTAAAATTATATAAACTATTAGTGACACCACAACTGGCGTATTGCATGTACTTCTAGTTGTCACATTATAAGAAGGACATGTTTACACGGGAGAAGGCACAGAGAAGATTGACTTTGCTGTTGCCTGTGATGAATGTTTTGGCTATGAGACGAGACTGGGTAGACGGACTTATTTTCGTTAGAGTGAAGAAAGATAAGGGGTCCTGAATGATGTATACAAAATCATGAGGGACATAGAATAGACGGTGAAGGTGGTGACGTTTCCCTTAGTAAGATGTATCTATGACAAGAGAGCAGTGGAGGCAGCTACTCTTGCAACAATATATGGCAAAGAGCTCTATGGGCAAAAACAGATTAGTAGAGAAAGGTGCAGAGCCAGATCTCTTTATGTCCCTTGGACTAGTTCATCAGTTGTGATCAATAGTGTCTTGACAGGTGGAGGTGAACAAACAATACTAGTACTTCACCTACATACATTGACCATGCACTATCTTTCTCAGCACATCACGACTTGAAATCTTCTTAAGATAAAGAATCTGGGTTCATAGAAATGTACAGGAGGACCTTCTTTGACCCACCATGACTGTGCAATCTTCTCACTGTAATGTTATTGGGATTTCATATAATTAGCCATCGAAGAACATCGCCAACATCTGCATTTAACATAGAAAACATAGAAAATAGGTGCAGGAGTAGGCCATTTGGCCCTTTGAGCCTGCACCGCCATTTATTATGATCATGGCTGATCATCCAACTCAGAACTCCGCCCCAGCCTTCCCTCCATACCCCCTGACCCCCGTAGCCACAAGGGCCATATCTAACTCCCTCTTAAATATAGCCAATGAACTGGCCTCAACTGTTTCCTGTGGCAGAGAATTCCACAGATTCACCACTCTCTGTGTGAAGAAGTTTTTCCTAATCTCGGTCCTAAAAGGCTTCCCCTCTATCCTCAAACTGTGGCCCCTCGTTCTGGACTTCCCCAACATCGGGAACAATCTTCCTGCATCTAGTCTGTCCAATCCCTTTAGGATCTTATACGTTTCAATCAGATCCCCCCTCAATCTTCTAAATTCCAACGAGTACAAGCCCAGTTCATCCAGTCTTTCTTCATATGAAAGTCCTGCCATACCAGGAATCAATCTGGTGAACCTTCTTTGTACTCCCTCTATGGCAAGGATGTCTTTCCTCAGATTAGGGGACCAAAACTGCACACAATACTCCAGGTGTGGTCTCACCAAGGCCTTGTACAACTGCAATAGTACCTCCCTGCTCCTGTACTCGAATCCTCTCGCTATAAATGCCAGCATACCATTCGCCTTTTTCACCGCCTGCTGTACCTGCATGCCCACTTTCAATGACTGGTGTATAATGACACCCAGGTCTCGTTGCACCTCCCCTTTTCCTAATCGGCCACCATTCAGATAATAATCTGTTTTCCTATTTTTGCCACCAAAGTGGACAACTTCACATTTATCCACATTAAATT
Organism: Mobula birostris; assembly: GCF_030028105.1. Taxonomy (NCBI): domain Eukaryota; kingdom Metazoa; phylum Chordata; class Chondrichthyes; order Myliobatiformes; family Myliobatidae; genus Mobula; species Mobula birostris. Next base: position 30,200,029 of record NC_092391.1, on the reverse strand, counting down.
GCATCTGCCATGAATTTTCCCACTCACCCAACCTATCCAAGTCACCCTGCATCCTCTTAGCATCCTCCTCACAGCTAACACTGCCACCCAGCTTCGTGTCATCCGCAAACTTGGAGATGCTGCATTTAATTCCCTCATCCAAGTCATTAATATATATTGTAAACAACTGGGGTCCCAGCACTGAGCCTTGCGGTACCCCACTAGTCACTGCCTGCCGTTCTGAAAAGGTCCCATTTATTCCCACTCTTTGCTTCCTGTCTGCTAACCAATTCTCCACCCACACCAATACCTTACCCCCAATACCATGTGCTTTAAGTTTGCACACTAATCTCCTGTGTGGGACCTTGTCAAAAGCCTTTTGAAAATCCAAATATACCACATCCACTGGTTCTCCCCTATCCATTCTACTAGTTACATCCTCAAAAAATTCTATGAGATTCGTCAGACATGATTTTCCTTTCACAAATCCATGCTGACTTTGTCCGATCATTTCACCGCTTTCCAAATGTGCTGTTATCACATCCTTGATAACTGACTCCAGCAGTTTCCCCACCACCGACGTTAGGCTAACCGGTCTATAATTTCCCGGTTTCTCTCTCCCTCCTTTTTTAAAAAGTGGAGTTAAATTAGCCACCCTCCAATCCTCAGGAACTAGTCCAGAATCTAACGAGTTTTGAAAAATTATCACTAATGCATCCACTATTTCTTGGGCTACTTCCTTAAGCACTCTAGGATGCAGACCATCTGGCCCTGGGGATTTACCTGCCTTCAATCCCTTCAATTTACCTAACACCACTTCCCAACTAACATGTATTCCGCTCAGTTCCTCCACCTCACTGGACCCTCTGTCCCCTACTATTTCTGGAAGATAATTGATGTCCTCCTTAATGAAGACAGAACCAAAGTAATTATTCAATTGGTCTGTCATGTCCTTGCTCCCCATAATCAATTCACCTGTTTCTGTCTGCAGGGGACCTACATTTGTCTTTACCAGTCTTTTCCTTTTTACATATCTATAAAAGCTTTTACGGTCCGTTTTTATGTTCCCTGCCAGTTTGCTCTCATGATCTTTTTTCACCTTCCTAATTAAGCCCTTTGTCCTCCTCTGCTGAACTCTGAATTTCTCCCAGTCCTCAGGTGAGCCACTTTCTCTGGCTAATTTGTATGCTTCTTCTTTGGAATTGATACTATCCCTAATTTCTCTTGTCAGCCACGGGTGCACTACCTTCCTTGATTTATTCTTTTGCCAAACTGGGATGAACAATTGTTGTAGTTCATCCATGCAACCTTTAAATGCTTGCCATTGCATATCCACCGTCAATCCTTTCAGTGTCACTTGCCAGTCTATCTTAGCTAATTCACGTCTCATACCTTCAAAGTTACCCCTCTTTAAGTTCAGAACCTTTGTTTCTGAATTAACTATGTCACTCTCCATCTTAATGAAGAATTCCACCATATTATGGTTACTCTTACCCAAGGGGCCTCTCACGACAAGATTGCTAATTAACCCTTCCTCATTGCTCAAAACCCAGTCCAGAATAGCCTGCTCTCTGGTTGGTTCCTCCAAGTGAGGTTACTTAGCTCTGCAAATGCTTCAGATTCAATATAGGGCAACTGAACCATGACTACCTCTTAGTCACTCTGTCCTCCAAGCACACTGAACTTCTGGAACCCTGTTGCCAAGCCCTCTGAAATAAAATGAATAACCATTGCCGAAGCTGAAATACCAAAAAAGGAACCAAAGAAGAAGTATTTCCTTTACCTTGTTAGCGCATGGAGCTCCACAAAAATGTTCCCATTTTTAGGTCCTCCTAATTCAATTGCTATTTTCCTTTCTTCTTGGCTGAACCTGGTGTAGGATCCATTTTGTTCCAATTTTAAATATATTGATTAGCTCCGAGCAATTTCTGTCACCTATCTTAGCTCGGAACTGGAATACCAAGAATGATGACATCTCAGCTGAATTTCCTTTCCTGTTCTGCCATTCTACCAAATGATATCAGGGCAATGGTGTAACAAATGTGGTCTTTGTAGTATTTTGCCTGACTGATGCACATTTGTTTGAAGTTATGAGAAACAACTATCGTATGTACCTGCATTATTTGAACCAAGATGTCATTTATGTTTTGACTTACAGATAAGGACAACACTGTTCATTTGCATGTCAATAATTACACTGAGTGAAGCACTTTAGTTTACAGTTTGCAAGGCACTAAAAACAAATCCACGTGATTCTAAAAATTGAGAATATTTAGTGGGAAAGTAAACGTTAAAAGCAGAAATAGCTTTTGGAAGCCCCTCTGAGCCACAAAACTAAAAGCAGGTAGCCCAATAAATGTAATGCATCTGTGAGAGGCACAAAATATACCATTGTGTGTTGACTACATGGTATGAAATGCTAGCAGCTCTTTCCCTCAAGTACCTAAAGGATCAAAAGTGAACTGATAAAAATAGGGAACATCAGAAATTCTTAGTGAATGATTGAAAATGAAATAATTTCCCCTATTTTATGAATAGTTATGTTTTCTGTAAAATTGTTAATGCATTGTCATGTTAAATTCTTTCTTCTCGCTCTATCTAATTTTCTCTTGACTATTCAAACATTTATTTAATGGTACGTTATACAGCCTTGTGGCGTATTGCCAGGAACGCAAATGTTTTGAATTTAGCAGATGGTGGTCAGTGTGTTCCCACTGGAACACTACATAAAAGGTGAGGCACTATGCTCTTATTTCTGAACTAACATTTTAAAAATCTTATAGACATATCATTTAATAGAAATAGCAAGCTTTTCTTCTGAAAAGGAAGAAATTGGTTCCCTTATCTCTCACTAATCCTTGTAAATTAATATTACAATTTCTTCTATAAAAAACTTATCTTACAATGTTTATATGTCTATGACACTGTATTTCAAGTTCTCAAAACAAAAAAATAAGGAAAGCATTGTTCTTGATGTTCTGCTTAAGAACTCCATAGTATACATTATGAGATATTAAATTGTTTTCCTTTTGTTTAAAAAAACTGTGCAGGTTGTGATAAATTTACACCACATGAATGATTGAGGCAGATCCAACAATGTTGCAAAAAATCTGTATAAGTTATGAAAGCTGATTGTCTGGTGCCAAGAAGTTAAGTACTTGGATCAAGGATTCTATTGGAAGTCAAGCTAACTTCAGTCAGAAGTTTGTTCTTTAGATGGCCAAAATCGCATGATATATTTTAGAACAAATTGTGCTACTTACTTATAAGACCACACGTGCGTCACTTTAAACTGGCATCTGACAGTTATGGAAATTTGAATGTCGCTATGACCTGCCTGGAATGTAATCTGTTATAAGTGATTGTCCTCTGTGGCAGCCAATTGCATCTACATTTTTTCGGTTACGTAGAGTGGTTGAATTAAGTTCACTTTAGGCGAAGCATAATATAATATAACAGCCGCATCACAGCAGAATCATGAAAAAATTCCCTTGAAAATGTCACAATAATCCTGAAACATGACAGTCTTTTTTTAGTATCTGCAGTGATCTGATTATCAGTCTATGTTTCCCTTTCAGTCTGTATCAAAGTTACATAAATGATACGCTACTAGTCCTCCTTTAGCTCTTAATGCTCTGAGCAATCTTTGACCGTGAGAATCACAGCATGCCCCTCAAAGCTTCTTAGCTGAGCTTCTGCCACCCTTTTTCCCTCCTTAAAAAAAAGTATTTTCTGTTTTGAGAACATTACAGGTGGCTGACATAGCCTTAGCTCTTTGAAATCCTGATCTCTGCCACTTTCGATTCCAGACTGAAGAAGTGTAATATTTTCCGTGCCAGATTCCCATTACCTGCATTTCTGCATGCTGTATACTACCCACTGACGTTCCAGTCAGCTGTTCGCTCTACACAGACCTACGCTGGATTCTTCTTTGAGTTGCTTACTTTAAGTCTCTTAAATCCTATTGGGGATCTGCTCCTTGACGTCTGGAATATTCTTTATCCCTTCAACCAATTCTACAACTGTGGAGCCTTGTGAAATAATTTTACATTTGGCCTATCTAATTAGATACCACCCTCAAAAAGTTGTTTCTGAAAGTCTTCACCTAGTTTTCCTTTCAGATATGATTTGGATTCATTAACTTATCACATGAACATTGCAGCATAGAGTGAAAACGTGTTGCTTGAGTTGACAACCAGCACCACCTAAGCATTTTGTTAGTCACCGAAAAATGCAGCAAGGAAACAAGGCCTTTGGTTCAGAGTCCATTCTGAGCATCAACCACACATTTTCTCTAATCGTGTTGAATTCACTTTATTTCTGACATCCCTCACATACATGAGGAGTAAAAATCTTTATGTTACGTCTCCGTCTAAATGTGCAATACGCAATCATAGTAATTTATAGTAAATTGAATAGTCAGTGTAACATAGAAATGTACTCAAATTAGCATGAGTTAATCAGTCTGATGGTCTGGTGGAAGAAATTGTCCCAGAGCCTGTTGGTCCTGGCTTTTATGCTGCAGCACCGTTTCCTGGAAGGTAGCAGCTGGAATAGATTGTAGTTGGGGTGACTCAGGTCCCCAATGATCCTTTGGGCCCTTTTTTCACACCCATCTTTGTAAATGTCCTGAATCATGGGAAGTTCACTATTACAGATGTACTGGGCAATCCACACCACTCTCTGCAGAATCCTGCGATTAAGGGAGGTACAGTTCCCATGTCAGGCAGTGATACAGCCAGTCAGGATGCTCTCTTTTCTGCCCTTGTAGAAAGCTGTTAGGATTTGGGGGCCCATACCAAACTTCCTCAGTCGTCTGAGGTGAAAGAGATGCTGTTGTGCCTTTTTCACCACACAGCTGGTGTGTACAGACCACGTGAGATCCTCGATGATGTGGATGCCGAGGAACTTAAACCTGTTTACCGTCTCAACCCCAGATCCATTGATGTCAATAGGCGTTAGCCTGTCTCCATTCCTCCTGCAGCCCACAACCAGCTCCTTTGTTTTTGTGACATTGAGAGAGAGGTTGTTTTCTTGACACCACTGTATCAAAAAGATGACTTCTTCCCTGTAGACCACCTCGTTATTGGTTGAGATTAGGCCAATCAATGTCGTGTCATCAGCGAATTTAATTAGCAGATTAGAGCTGTGGGAGGCAACATAGTCATGGGTATACAGGAAGTAAAGGAGGGTGCTTAGTACACGTGCACAAATCACTTTTTTATACATCCCCATACTCCCATTAACTGCCCAGATATTTTACTACTGACCAACACATTGGTGGCAGTTTACAGTGACCAATTAGCCAACTAACCATCACATATTTCCAGTAAGGAAAGAAACCAGAGTACCTGGAGGAAACCCAAATGGAAGAACGTGCAAACTCCGCGCAAACAGCTGTGCCATTGAGCCACCCTGTTCTTGATTATAGTGTAACTACTTGCATGGTGACACCCCTGCGAAGGATGTTCCTCAAAGTTGAAGATGTTAAATAATGGAAGTTGTTGTTTTTGGTGTCAGACAGAGTTAACCCACAGCCTTCAGCTGAGGTATTTAAAAACACAGGAGCCAAACCACAAGGCCGATGCCAGTTACTCAAAACACAAGTTCCACTGTGAATGGCAAAATCTCTGGATGTGAAACTGCTCCCTCAGCCTGGTGGAACTTTCCTTTATAGACAGAGGTTAAACACAAAGTTAGCCATCAACAGCTGAACATTGGCACATGAAACATCCATTAGACTATGGGGGTGCCCTCTTCTGATCCAGACAACCAACCAGACTGGGTTTTTTCAACTGTTAATGTTTCATCAGGATTAACTTTGTGAGGTGTCTGCCCTGGTTACTGGAGCTGTTGGAGTTCCCTGTGAGTTTCCCATCAAAAGCATTCTGCTTATTTTTGTGACTACACAGTACGCTGGACTAGAGAATTTGGTATAACAGTTTCACTATAATTACAGGCTTACTATACAGCATTGCTGAGGTTATTAGATAGAAGCATTTACAATAGACACAATACTGCAATGCATTGAAGGTTCATATCATAACTTGCACTGAAGATTAATTTCATTCTGCTGAGAAACTTTAAAATCAACTTGAATGAACAAATGAACTGGGTAGGTCTAATGTCTTGCAGATAACTTCAGCTTAGCAAACTGCAAAATGGGGAGAAGCTAAAAAAGAGTGAGCTTGAACAAGTAGACTTGACATCATTTGAATTCTTTCTTTTAATTGTTGCTATAATATATCTTATGTAGTATTCTTGGAATGTGTTTGTGAAGTATCAACCTTTAGTGTACACTAAAACAGAGGGAAATGTCTGATTATGAATATGTTAATGTTGTAAAATGACAAAGTGGACAAGAATGTTTCTATATTGAACAGAAACAACTGAGAGTAAAGTGAATTATATACCCCCCAACACCCATCATCCTACCCCTGCGGCCAAAAAGTTGACTGGTAGTAGAATTTGCCCTACTTATTCTTTAGAATAATGTCAGTGTCCGTCTAATGCCATTGCCACTTTGCAAGTTCTCTTTCCTCAGAGAAAATGTGAGAGGTTAACATCTATTTAAGTTGGTTTTCTGCTCTTAAATGAGCGGTCTTAATGTGTGCAGCAAGCGACAGAGCCCAATGCTGATCTAACAGTGATGTACCAATAGCTATCCAATCGACAATGGTAAAAGAGGGTCACAATACTTTGGATTCTTCTGGGGAGAGCATGATGGATATGATGTAGGAGGCCTCTCACTCAAAAGACAATGAGAGCCAGAAACCATCTGGCAAAATTTTCAATGACCTACAAGTGGATGTGGCCAGCAAATGCACCTTCAAATGTTGCATCCCAAAAACTGCATTTGCCTGAAGCACTTCTGAATGCCTCTCACCCCCATCGTTCACCTGCTAGCAATTTCTGTCTGCCAAGTCTTATGCCTAATGTTAATAGTTTCAAACACACCCTGTCACACTTAGACTTTCTGCAAGCTTGCAAGTGTATTGCTCTGAGAGACATATTGTGCAGAATCACTGACATATTTCCCTCATTCACTGGAGATGGTCCAAGTTAGGATGTAACTGTAACTGAGGATGGGGAGATAATGACATGTCCTGACAACCACACTGGTTAAAAAAAAAGAAATGGCCTTTTTGTATTTACTGAGATACAGTGCAGAAGAATCCCTATCGGGCCTTTGAACTGCACCAACAAGCAATCCCCCGATTTAATTCTAGCCAAATCATAGGATAAATTTTTACAATGACCAATTAACCTACCAACCAGTAGATCTTTGGACCGTGGGATGAAATTGGAGCACCTGGAAAAACCTCGTGGCCATGGGAATAATGTACAAAAGGCTTACAGGTAGCTGTGGGAATTGAACCTATTTCATCTGTACTGTAAAACACTGTGCTACTGTGCTTTGTTGAGGCTATGAAAATATTCCTTTTTACAGTTTCTTTACACCTGATCCTCCTCATTGTTCTGATTTGCAAGTTGCAGATGGTGTAAGCATGCATGTCCTACCTTTCTCTCCGCTTTGCAGAGCCAAAGTTTACCCTTGCGCCTTTTTAAATCTTAGATACTCAAGAAATCCCACCTGCCAAGAAAATGCAGGAAAAGTATAAAGGCAATGAAGAAGGTACACAGTGTGTTAAATTGCAGATACTTCTTTGCCATAGATATGTACACACATAAGACGGGGGTATCAAGGAACAAGCTCCTTACTTTCTAACTTCATGGGTATTACATGGAAAAGATTTTTATCCAGTCATTTTAGGACAGGAACTCATGAATTGACCTCATCCAAGCATGTGTTGCACACCCAATCCTTTGATACAAATCACAATTCAAACAATATATAAAATTAAGAGTTTAAAGCTGCTTCCTTTAATGTATTTTCCACCATTTATGTTTCCTTTCAAATAGTTTTAAAATCCAAAATGCACTGAAATGATTTACAAAAGCAATACACTATGAACAGACATTCTTACTCAAAGCAGAGAAATGCACAAAGAAGATTCTTTCATAGTCCTGACGTAGGGTCTCGGCCAAAATGTCGACTGTACCTCTTCCTAGAGATGCTGCCTGGCCTGCTGCGTTCACCAGCAACTTTGATGTGTGTTTCTTTCATAGATGTTGCCTGTATTACTCCTACATTTATTAAATTCTCTCAAAAAGTAATCTCACTGCTGACACAATGTGCTTTCAAGTGGTAAGATGTGAATTTGGCCAAGGATTTCCTTTGCACAATTCAGTAAATAAAAGTGCTGGGCTGCAGAGTCAATTTAATCTGAAGCAGCAAAATATCGTGAGAATTTCTAGGTGTTTCTGCACCTATCAGAAAATTGTACTCCTGGGTTTTTAGCAGAATTTTCATTTGCACCAGTAATTTATTTTTGTCTTGTCTTGACCATACTGCACCCACCACATGCCACTATAAGCGTGCAGGAGCAATGTGTGGTTAAGTGCCTTGCTCAAGGACACAACATCATGGTGAGCGTGGATGACTATGTGATTCTACGTTGTGTTTCACAGGGACACCAATCAACACCATTTAGCAAAACATGCAAAACAAGATCACTGTGTTTAATAGGCACCTACAGATTTTTATTCAAGTGAGTCTGAACACAGTTTTAATGCCAGTAAAATGCAATGGAACAACTTGAATTTTCCTCTGCTGGAACAAATTAATACAAAAAAATGTGATCTGATATTGTTTTGGGATAGCACACAAAACTCTCACTGGCCCCATGCCAGATATTATATCATTTTTTATTTTCAGGGATATTGTAGTTATCAGGACCAATAATTACAAGATTGAGAATCTCTGACATTGTTTATTTAACATTTAGGAGTTTATGAAGTTATATTTTGGCTCTGCATTTCAATACAAACACCTTGGCATTCCTCCCAACGATTTGAAAGGACCAAGGACTGGGGTAGATCAACCATGATCATTTAACTGGAGGCTTGAAGAGTTGACTGGCCTATTCTTCTTTCTACTTTCTTGTGATTTTTGACCATAAGGATGGGAGATCAGTTGTCACAGAGTGCTTATTTTATTGCCCTGACCTTATGCTTGGTGCAAAATAGTTTCTTCAGTGTCACACACCAATCCGTCAATAGACCAATTTTTGCATGAATTTGAGTAACTTTGGTGGTGGTAGTTAAAGTTGCGGAGTGGAGAGATGTTTAAAGGGTGTCAGAGTGATGGCTGTTGGCAATGGGAAAGGCAATACAAGCTGTCTTCAACTTGAAGAAGTATCTCCCTGTGATAAGATGGATGTTCCAAACTTCTGAACAGTGATCCCTGTGACATTCTGGCCAGTAACAGGTTAAAGCAGACCTCAATGCTTTGTTAAACAAGTCCTATCTCCATTGATACAAGATAACTTTGTCAACTGATATTAAAATAGCAATTGCACAAAATATGAAACTGTACATCTTCCCTAGAGATCTAAACTCTGACCTCATAATAATCTGTCTCTGATGTGCCTATAATTTAGTAAAATTCTGGAGAATAAATACAAACCCATTATGCTAAACAACAGAAAAATAGAAATTAGGTAATCTTAATCGTCTCTGCCTTCTTTATAATTGAACAGTACAGATTACTGTTATGATTGTTCTTAAAGACAAACTTGGATGGAGAAAGCTAACACGTAAATGGCTTCAGCTCCATATAAGTGCATGTGCCCAGTTCATGGCTTCAGGTCAACCTGAGCACATGCCATCAGCTCCCCAACATCACTTCCTGTTCCAGGTGAACTGCCCTCATTGAACACTAGCAAATGAAGTTCTTTATTATGTACATATATAATAACACATTTTCCCCCTTTGAAGGAAAAACAAACACATTGATATGCCCTCATAAACATGCAAGAAACAATAATCCTTTCCAACAAAAATATTTACATTAACTTCAATGTAAGTTTTCACCCTCCAGTGAAAAATGATATCATATCCATTAAATAGGGGCCGTGGACAATTCTGATTTGATGGAAACCGATGTGAAAGCACAGAGGAACATCTGGAGAAATTTCTGAAATGCTCGTTCGCTGCTGTTGTTACTGCACGGTCGGGAAGGCCTCAAAATCCCTGGCTTTGCCTGCTGTTGATGACTGAGACTGAGGTTGAATCGTTTGGACAGAGATGACACTCAGTACTTGGTGTCGGAGAGCTGATTCGGAATCTCGAAGTTTTTGGATGACTCAGAGACGGATTGTGGTCGAGCACGGCAGGGAGAGTTTTTCTTCCTTCTCCCGTCTGCGTGAGATGTGGGACATTTGAGAGACTTTGAACTTTTTACTGTGTTCATGGACTTCTTCATCAGGTTATGGTATTGTTGTACTGTTGTAACTATATGTTATAATTATGTGGCTTTGTCAGTTTTTTCAGTCTTGGGCTGTCCTGTGTTTTGTGATATCACACCAGAGGAAATATTGTATTTTTTCTTAATGCATGCATTACTAAATGACAATAAAAGAGGACTGCGTGTCTTCATTTTCTAAATTGCAATGAGCAAATACGGACTCTCATTCACTCAGTAACTCTCAATCTGTCTCTGAGGTGGTTTGATGATCCTTTTTGGTCTGCTACTTGTCTCCATAGATATATTGCTTTCACTTGCTGTGTTAATATTCGTGTCTTTTTGAGAACTCTGATCAACATGTTCATTTCTGCCAAGATCCTATCTGCTTGTCTCTGTTCTTGTTCTTGCTCTGTGACCATAATTCACTCCACGTGCCTCATAATGGAGTCCTAGACTACATCCATGAGATCAGTGAGTCTTTGAATAAGTTCCAACTGATTCTGTCTCAATTCACAGAGCTCCTTCTGTTGGCTGCATAACACAGACAGCAACTCCTCCTGTTGGTTTATGTTCAACTGCTGCTGTTGTTCTGACCTTCGGGTCTGCGTGGTCTCTCCAGCATCCTTTTTATTTTTCTTCTTCAGTCTCGGGCAGGATCATGAAGATATTTTTGATTTCCAGTCTTTAACTCAAAGTCAATGAGAGACAGATTTTGAATTAAAGCTGCATGATGTAGAAGCAAGACTGGCGACTTCTTCATCGTGATCACAGTTTAGCACTGGCATCCTGACTGTCATGATGGTGTAGTGGGCACTGGTGTCTAGGAAGGTGGAGTTCTTGTGCTTCTCTTGCATAATCTCTCTCGACCTTTCATGGATGCTTTTACTAGTTTCTTGGGTAACATCAGGTAAGCACCCGAACCCCTCAAAGACATCTGCGTACTCTTCCATGTGCAAATTATCATCATCTTTGATCTGTGAAGCCACTACAAAAACTCTTTTCATTAGATTGAGCTTTTCACATGCACTCAGACTTAATATTGGCTGTACTCACTTTTCAACAATTAACACCTGTGCCTTTCTACGCTGTCCTTTGTGCTTGAATGTCACTATATAGCTCCCTTTTACTGGAACGTTCTCTCCGGTACAGCCTGTCACTTTTAAATCAACTGGGTAATCTTGCTCTTTACTTTAAGAGTCTTGTATTCATCTATGGATAACAAATTCACCTGGGCTCTGGCATCAAGCTTGAATAGAATTATTGTCTCATTCACAGTCACTGGAACAATCCATTCTGTTTTACCAGCACCAGCAGTCTGTAGTGAATCTACAAAGACTTCCTCCATTTCCTCAGCATGGTGTCTGTGCATACTTGCATGTCAATTAAATAAAATCATGCATGCAGGAGAAGGTTTCAGCTGGTGTATTCACATTGCAGCGAGGGAAAGAGAGAACAATGTGCATCCTCTGGCAACAGATTAATACATAGTGCTGGAGAGAGGGGTCATTGCTCTAAAAGAAATAGATCCACACATTACACTTCCTCCTCATTAGATTAATGCATCATAAAACTGTATGTGTACAAAACATTCAGTTTCCATTTCATAAACCCATATTCCAAATCAACATGCTTTCACAACAACAGTCCATAACTAACTTTGCAGTGCTAAAGGTTCAGTCTTTTGGGTGGTGCACTGTTTCTTTCAGGATAGCTCCTCTGGACCTGTGGAGTGGCATTAGGATTGTCAGGTGTCTTGCCAATGATGATGTTCTTGTTGTGCCTCTGGACCTGTGGAGTGGCATCACTGAGGTCTTCTCTAATGCATTTTAGAAAACAGTCTTTTGTAGTCAACTTTTGGAATAACGGACAAAGCTGGCCCTGTATCCAGCTCCATTTTCAGTTTTACACCAGACACATCTATTGTGAACCAGATGATTTTGTGATCTGCTTCAGTTATACTATGCAGTTCTAGGCATGACAGTTCATCTTTGTCAGACTACGTTATCTGATTCTGTTTTACATTCAATAGCTTTATGCATTTGCTTAGTTTTGTGTTCGAGACTTTTCACTCGGTTGTGCTTTTCGTCTGCTTTGCACACTCTCTCTACGTGACCTTGTCTGTGACACTTCCTACAGATGTTTTCTTTGAACCAACAGGCATTTGCAACATGGGAGGATTTGCTACACTTTTGGTTTTTTGCACCATTCAGGGATGCTTTGTGCATTTCACATTCTAACCTCCTTTTCTGTTGTTCTGTTGCATCCTTTTCTGCAGTCTCAGACAATATTCCAATGGTCAATGACCAATCTCTTTGGAATAGTGCCTCTTTTGAGTGCTTTGACTATGCATGCTACACACAAGCCTGTTTTTTAATGCATCAGAAAGTCCATCTCTAAAGTCACAGCACTGGGAAAGTTTGTGCAGTTCTGCAATGGATTCAGAAAGGCTTTTATCTTCTGACTGGCTCCTTTTGTAAAATCTAAACCTCTTAGCTATTACCAAAGATTTGGGGCTCAACTGATTTTATAAAATTGTAGCAATTTCATTGAACATCTTGCTTGCTAGCTTTGCAGGGGTTACTAGGTTGCGTTAGAGATTGTACTGTTACATAACCAGCAACAATGAATATTAATCGAGACAGGTTTTATGAAAACAACCAAACATTTATTAAACACATATAAATGATAAGGAGAAAAAAAAACAAAGGAAAACTTTAACCAGAGGTTAAACAGGTACGCAGCCGTTCATCAACTCCACTCAGCTCTGGTTCTTAAAGCGTTAAATGCAAAAACAGTTCTTAAAGCGATACAGTCAGATACAGTTTTTAAAGCGATAACTTCAAAAGTCCAACAGTTTTACGCATTCAATTGGGAAAGACTTCTCTGGAAAAGGATTTCTTCACAGATGCACCTTTACTGCCAGTTCTGTCCACAGGGTTCCGGATGCCGAAAATAAACAGTTTAAATCGACTGACCTTAAATTCCTTTCAGAGAGAGAGAGCCTTTGTGCATGAACTCATTGTGCTTTTATAAGAGTTATCTCGATGCAGGTTCTCTTCAACGAAGACTCAATAAGGTCGATCCTTTATCAAACTGCCAAACGATGCCGACTTCTCCCGATCCTTCACTTCGATGAATTCTTCACCCTCCCTTCAAAACTGTCAGAATTGAGTAAATTGGCACTTCCAGCCACAAATTCCCAGTCCAAATACAATATCTTGTAAGAGAACGCGCCTTCCGTTTTAAAAATGAAACTGCGTCACAAAAACAAACATGCAACAGAAAAGGAGGCACAACACTTTCTACCTGGAAATATACAAACTCAAAAACCTACTGTGTCACCTGAGTCGACCCTTATATAGTCACGGGGCACATGTCATCACGTGACCTCACAACTGCGGGAAAATCACATCAGGTGACCTCCAAAAGACCATTACATCACTCTCACAAAAAAAAAACAGATCTCCTTGAGCATGTAACAGTACATCCTTGGGCCCATTAAGCTATGCAGTGTAGGGTCCTTCTTTTGCTCCTCCATGTTGCTTGCGGGCATGTATGTACGGAGGACAAGTATCAGGCAGTGGACTATTACACAGTCACAGGGTCAGTGCAGTGAAAAAGCTGAGACCTTACCCTTGCTGAAGACCTCTTCTAAATCTTTGTAGATGGAAGGGCTTTCTACCGGCTTGGGTGCTGCAATTACCCCTGAATATTTCTCCAAGAATGATTCCTTAAGTAATGCGGGTGATTTGGCGTAGATTCACAAGAATCTTTAGTGAAAACAGATGCCAAATCACAGTCTAAATTCTCATATGTATCCTCAGACATTGGCAGCAAGGTCAACAAATAGTTCTTGTGCTCATGGGACTAGGCTCTAAGGGCCTCAGTTTTGGAGCTTTCCCCTTTGATGGGATCTGGCAACTGCAGCCTTTTGGCTTAGCAGCTAGAGTTCCAGACTGCTTGGACACCTCCTTGATTTGCTCCTGAACTGGAGATCTAGTTCCAGCGCATCCCTAACTAGACAGTGTTGGGACTTGCATGGGCCTGTTTGGCTGGAGCCGGCTTGTCTGCCCTTGAAGGCAGGACTGGGTTTCCTGAAGGCTCCAGGTTAGGCCAAACAGAAGTCTTCCCTCTCGTTGGGTGTTGGTCTCAGGAGAGTCGGGGGGGGCGGGGTCAGAACACCAAGCCGAAAATGCACCTTCTTGCAGTGACTGGACCACGCAGTGATCCTCTCTTCTTTCCAGTTCACGGATGGGTTTTGCCGGGACAGCCAAGGATCAGGGATATTTGAGGAGACTCAATGATATGTCCTCTGCGTGATCCTCTATCCTCATCCGTAAGACCAGCGTCTGCTGCCGGATCTGCCCAGAACCATGTGGATGGACATACAGGACAGTTGTGAGCATGGGCTGGCTCAACTCCTGCAGCGGTATGTTGAGCTGATGAGTAGTCACCAAGTCAGAAAATTTCCAGCTGCCTCAGAATCCAAAAAAAGCATTCACTTCTCATTGGTTCATACCAAAATCCATGAAGTTGAGGGTTGTGGCTGCTGCTGTCACAGCCCTCCGGATACCAAGTAGGCTTCATAGTTTTCCTGATGGCTGCAGTTTTGAACATTCAGCCCACAGGTGACCTGCTTCCTCACAGTAACAGCAACAACCTTGACTCAGATGCTGGAACCTCTCATTGCCAGAGATTCTTATGTGGCCAATTTGCACAGGCACAGCAGGATCCTGAGATGGAGACCAGAAGGTCATAGTCCGAGATTGGGGAATGGAACTACAATGCGTTGAGACTGGGCTCGCATTGGCCCGTTTCGACCTCTTGATGCAGTCCCACTTATGCTCTGCCAGATGATTCTCAAGACGAATGGATTGGTTGATTGGAACTTCTAAGTCGTCTGCTGGCTCTCCAAAGGCAAGGGCATCCTTCAGCTCATCTCAGAGTCCGTGGCAGTATAGAGTGGCCAAGGCCCTCCTGTTCCAGCCACTCTTTTGGGCCAAGGTCTGAAACCTGATAGCAAAATTGGCCGCTGACCGTCTGCTCTGTCGAATCTTCATCAGACGGTCTGTAACTCAGCTGGTTCCAGCAGGGTGATGGAACTCTTACCTCATGGCAGCCAAGGATTTCTCCAAATCTGAGCAAGCCTCCAACCTTTATTCCCAATGCTTTATTCCCAAGGCCAAGGCTCTTCCACAGAGAAGAAAGATAATGAATGCCACCTTTCTACACTCTGAAGGGAACAGGAATGGATGGAGTTCAAACACAAATGGACATTGAAAGAGGAAGCCTCAGCAAGAGCCCCGGTCACTGTCAAATTTCTGCGGAGATGGAAAAAGTTCTGATTTCAGAGCAGGACTGACTGGCTCCCCCAAGCAACTCTGGCTTCCTGCTTGCAAAAGTTGACCAATGGCTACCTGGAAGTCCAGGCTCAGTCTGGAAATATTTCCGCTGTGGCAGGTCACAGCAGACAAAAGACTCTGATACCCCATTAGGTCCATACAGGCTCAGTCGTACTGTGGTGAGAGTCCTTGATGAGGATGGTTTGGACACATTTGCTGGAGTATTTGAGGCTAGAGTTGAGACACAATATCAAATTGGATCAAGAGCTGAGCACAAGACAAAGCTAGGCCATATTACTAGTCAGGCTTACAATTGAGCACTGAGGCTATGTTCAGATGCTCTTTAAATTCTCAATTCTTGGTGTCCAAAATATGATTGTCAATTAGTGGGACGATCCCAAATGTTTAAATGGGCCACACCAGCTATCCATACTCTGGAGAGTGAGAGCATCTAAACCCCAGATGCTGGCATGGTTGGTTGTGTGTTGTAACAATGGGTTTCCTCTAGGTGCTCTGGTTTCCTCCCACAGTCCAAAGACAAACTGGTTGGTAGGTTAATTGGTCATTGTAAATTGTCCCGTGATTAGGATAGGATTAAATCGAAGGATTGCTTGGCAGCGTAACTCGAAGTGCCGGAATTCTGCACTGTACTGCAATAAATAAACAGATGTCCTAAAGGGGTGTAGTTTTTCAGGATGTTTTGAAAGGGAAAGGAGGAAATGCCTTTAAGGTAAGGGGTGGGAAGTTCAAGGGGTATATTAGAGGAAGGTTTTTTTACTCAGAGAGTGGTTGGTGCGTGGAATGCACTGCCTGAGTCAGTGGTGGAGACAGATACACTCGTGAAGTTTAAGAGACTACTAGACAGGTATATGGAGGAATTTAAGGTGGAGGGTTATATGGGAGGCAGGGTTTGAGGGTCGGCACAACATTGTGGGCCGAAGGGCCTGTAATGTGCTGTACTATTCTGTTCTGTTCTGAAATGGAGAAAGTATCACACTGGAGAAAGTATCTTTGGATGCAATGGAGGGATGAGTTAAAGATGGGGGAGAGAATTTTTGTGGCATGAATGACTAGACATGGAGAACAATGGAGGAGGCCATAAAGTAATGAGAACATGACAATGAGTTTTAAAGCTGCAAATCTTATTCTTTCTGTCAATTTGATTCCACACAGCCCAATTTTCAATGCTAAGAGAATGTTATTTGCAAAGGAAGTACAACAGATTGTGGATATTAAGTCTAGATTTCACCATTTTATTAGTGTTCCGAAGCGTAGTTGAATATACACTTGCAACAGCATTAGGGTGTTTCACAACCAGGAAGAAGCACACACGTGTATTTCCCAATTGGACACCGTTCATTTCAGTGTAAAATTTATTTCTGTGTATCAGTATATTGGCCTGCATGGTGCATGCCCTCTGGCAACCAGGTAGCAGCAAAATTCCTGTAGCTGTCACTGAGGAGTGAAAGACTACAGAGGATAAGGAGAGAGCTCGTTTTTCTGAAGGTGATGCAGAAATCCTCATACAACAGGAAAGGGTAGTTTATGTTCAAAGTTCAAAGTAAATGTATTGTCAAAGTACATATATGTTACCAGAAACAACAGGAATTCTGCAGATGCTGGAAATTCAAGCAACACACATCAAAGTTGCTGGTGAATGCAGCAGGCCAGGCAGCTGCCTGACTTATATGTTACCACATATCACATTGAGATTCATTTTCTTGCAGTAATTTACAGGAAAAATACAATAGAATTTATGAGAAACTGTACATATCCAAAGACTGACAATCAATATACAAAATAAGACAAACTGCAAAGAAATTATAATATTGAAGACATGAGTTGTAAGACTTAAAATAAGTCTGTAGGTCATTGAATCAGTTCAGAGGTGATTGAAGTGATCCACACCATTTCAGGAGCCTGGTGTTTGATGGGAAATAAGTGTTCCTCAGCCTGGTGAGACCAAAAGCTTCTGTTCCTCAAGCTCAATGGTGGTATCAAGAAGAGGACATGGGCTGGATGGAGGGGGCTTTGAAGAAGAGTTCTGCTTCCTTGAGGCAGGACTTCATGTAAATGTACTCAATGGTGAGGAATGCCTGTGATGAACTGGGCTGTGGTTGTTTCTGTTCCTAGGCATTGGTGTTTCCATACTCATCCATGACGCAATCAGTTAGGATACTCTCCTTTGTGCATCTATGCTCAGAGGATAGAAGACCTATTTTGGCCAGCTTAAAAAGAGTTAGACTCATGGTGTCTTGCATTTCTGGATGTTGGAGGAATTAAGGTATTTGGAAAAAGGGCAATATATGCACACTCTTGCCCTGACCCTCTCTCTCTCACATCAGTCCACATGCACACCATTCCTCATGCCAAGGAGCATCTCTCTGCAAGCTGCTCTCAGCAGATCTACTCATTACATTTATTATAATACCAACATCATTTCCATTCTATTCCTTCTTCTCTACATTGAGGTCAAACCTCCAAAGGTCATACAACAAGGTCTGCTCATATTATTTTTGTACAAGAAACTCATGTCCGGAAAGAGGATAATCAACGTTTCTTTAGATTCTGGAAGGAACAACAGTACCATGCGAATTCACAGGCTAAAGTAAAAGGCGTTTCTATATTTATAGATTCGTCAATTTCATTTATGCACTATGAGACGATTTCAGATTCTAATGGCAGATTTTTGTTGATTACTGGCTTGCTATTTAACAAAAAAGTTGCTATGCTCAATGTTTATGCCCCAAATGTTGACTGTCCTGATTTTTTTAAGAACCTCCTCACATCTCTTCCTAACTTAAATGACTATATGCTGATTATGGGTAGTGATTTTAATTGCTGTTTAAATCCTTTGATAGATAGATCCAAGTTTAATCAAGCACCTCTGAATAAATCGGCTACCCTTATCAACACTTTTATGACCGACTCTGGAATCTCAGAAATTTGGAGGTTCTTATATCCGAATGACAAAGAGTTCTCATTTTTTTCATATGTACATCAGCACTATTCAAGAATTGACTACTTTCTTATTGACTCTCGATTAATTCCTTTTGTACAGGTTGCGAATATGATTCTATTGCTGTTTCTGACCATGCACTGTTGAAATTATTTATTAACTTAAGGGATACATCTACTAATTCTAGATAATGGCGATTTAATACCACTTTGCTTCAAGATTCAGATTTTGTTAGGTTTATTGATGAACAGATTAAATTTTTCTTTACAACGAATTCCACGGATAATATTTCCAGTGGGACACTCTGGGATACTTTTAAAGCATATATTCGTGGACAAATTATTTCATACACTGCTGGACTAAAAAAGTGAACTAATAAGGAAATACTTAAATTAGTCAACAAGTTTAAAGAAGTTGATAAGAAATATTCTATAGCTCTGAATCAAGAACTTTATAAACAGAGAGTTGAACTTCAAATGGAACATAATCTCTTATTATCATCTTCGATTGAAAGTCAATTAATCAAAACATCATATACATGGTGATAAAACTGGGAAGCTTTTAGCTAATCAATTGAAATCAGCGTCAGTTAAAGGACAGATTCTTAAGATTCGTAAACAAGGTGGCAGTTTGACAGTTGACCATGACAAGATTAATAAATCCTTTCAAGAATTTTATACCTCCCTATATCAATCAGAATTTCCTGATGACTCCACTATAATGCATAATTTTTTTAAGAAATTGTATACTACAAAATTATCATCTAATGAACGTACAAAACTAGATGTACCTATTACAGTAGAGGAAATAAAGAATGCTATTTTTTCAATGAACTCAGGTAAAGCACCTGGTCCAGATGGATTTACAGTAGAATTTTTAAAATTTTTCTCAACTACACTAACTCCTTGGCTATGTAGTGTTTTTAGGGATGCAGTGTCAATAGGTAAATTACCACAATCTTTTTATCGAGCTTCTATTTCCCTAATTCTTAAAAAAGATAAGGATCCTACTGAATGTGCATCTTATAGGCCTATATCTCTGCGGGATGTCGGTTCTAAGATTTTTTCTAAAATATTGGCAATGAGATTGGATAATGTATTACCCCAAATTATTTCTGCTGATCAAACTGGATTTATTAAAAATCGTTACTCTTTTTTTAATATTAGGAGATTAATGAATATCGTTTATACGCCTTCACCCAAAATTCCAGAATGTGTTATTTCATTGGATGCTGAGAAAGCTTTTGATAGAGTTGAATGGATATATTTATTCAATACCCTTGAGAAATTTAATTTTAGTCTGATATTTATTTCCTTGATTAAACAGACATATTTTACCCCTTTGGCCTCGCTGTTTACTAACAATCAAATATCCCCTTTTTTTCATTTATTCCGTGGTACTAGGCAGGGTTGGCCTCTTAGTCCACTACTATTTGATACTGCCTTGGAACTGTTAGCTATTGCCATTCGTGACTCCCCTAATATATTTGGCATTACCCGTGGAAATGAGACTCATAAATTATCACTATATGCAGATGATCTACTATTATATATTTCTAACCCAGGAAAATCTATTCCAGCAGTATTAACTTTGCTTGCTCAGTTTAGTAGTTTTTCTGGTTATAAACTGAACCTAGGTAAGAGTGAACTCTTTCCATTAAATATGCAGGTTGCCATTTATAGAAACTCTCCATTTAGAGTGATTGCTGACTATTTTACCTATTTGGGAGTTAAAATTGCTAGGAGACATGAGGATCTATTCAATTTCAACCTTTTACCATTAATTAATCAAGTTAAACAACTGATTACTAAATGGTCCCCTTTGTCTCTATCCCTGATTGGTCGTATTAGTGCTATTAAAATGATTATTTTACCCAAATTTTTATATTTATTTCAAGTGATACCGATTTTTATTCCTAAATCTTTTTTTGATACAATTGACACTAAAATTTCCTCTTATATATGGCAAAATAGAAATCTCAGATTAAGTAAAAAATACTTACAGAAATCTAAGAAAGAGGGTAGTTTGGCATTGCCTATCCTAAGATTTTACTACTGGGCAATTAATATCCGATATTTAATATTTTGGACACAAGATTGGAATATAACTCCAAGACCATATTGGGTAAACCTTGAAGGCCATTCTGTACAAGGATTTTCTTTAGCTTCCATTTTAGGAACTTCACTGCCTTTTGCACTATCTAAATTGAATAAACGAATTTTCAGCCCTATAGTTAAACATACATTGCGAATATGGTTTCAATTTCGTAAATTCTTTGGCCTGAATGAGTTTATGTTATCAAGCCCTATTATATCTAATTTCTTTTTCCAACCCTCGGTAATGGACCAAGCCTTTTTGATATGGAAAATGAAAGATATAATATGTTTTCGTGATCTATTTCTGGATAACTGCTTTATGTCTTTTGAGTAGTTATCTGAGAAATTTGATTTGCCTAGATCCCATTTTTTTTAGATACCTACAAATAAGAAATCTTTTAAATACTACGTTACCTACCTTTCCGACTTCAAATCCTTCTGGCATTTTTGATAAAATTTTAGGTTTTAACCCTTTGCAGAAGGGATTAATAGCAATAATTTATGATATAATTATGAAATTACAGCCAGATATATCTGACAAAATCAAAAATGAATGGGAAAGGGAACTTCAACTTTCCCTACCTATAAAGAAATGGGAAAAAAATTTTCAATTAGTTAGTACTTCTTCTATATGTGCTAAACATACATTAATACAATTTAAAGTAGTACACAGA
Organism: Mobula birostris; assembly: GCF_030028105.1. NCBI lineage: Eukaryota > Metazoa > Chordata > Chondrichthyes > Myliobatiformes > Myliobatidae > Mobula > Mobula birostris. The sequence continues at coordinate 30,178,670 of NC_092391.1, read as the reverse complement.
GTTCATATGTCCAAAGATAAACTAGCTCGTTTTTATCCCATATAAACCCTACTTGTGATCGATGTCACTCTGAAGTGGCTTCTTTAACTCAGATGTTTTGGTCCTGTCCTCTTTTGGAAAAATATTGGAAAGACATTTTTGATATTATTTCAACAGTTCTATGCTTTGATTTAAAACCCCATCCTATTACGGCAATCTTTGGATTGCCAATGGTAGAACATAGATCTTTGTCTTCTTCAACCTGTCAAATGATAGCTTTTGTTACTTTAATGGCGAGAAGATCTATTTTGTTGAACTGGAAGGAAACTAATCCTCCAACTACATTCCAATGGTTTTCTCAAACCATATTAAGTTTAAATTTAGAAAAAATTAGAAGTGATATTTTTGACCCTTCGGTTAAATTTGAAGAAACTTGGAAACCTTTTATGCAACATTTTCATATGATGTAATCTGACCTTTCTGAATCTTTTTTCTAAACTTAAATTATATAATGAGAGGAGTGGAGTTAACAACATTATTGAACGTGTCTGATACAAACTGTTGGTCTAGCCCTGTTTTGCTTTTTTTGGGGGGGGGGGTTTCCTCTTTTTTCTTTTGGCGTTTTTTTTTGTTTATATTTTTTTTCTTTTAATTTCTTTTTTTAATGATTAATCTCATTATGAGTTTGGAAGTCTTTTATATCTATGTTACTTAAAATTCATTTTATATATACTGATGAACATTATTCCAATCTGTTTGTACCAACTTTGTTATTGAGTTTATAATTTTGAAAAATTAATAAAAAGATTTAAAAAGAAAGAAAGAACAAGGTCACTAGGTGTCCTTCACCTTACCCACTTCAGTTGAAACAACTAGGAATAGGAGCGGACGTCACCTGCACACATAAGAGGTCCTCTACTTGAGTTTGGTGCCTTGCCAGACAGACAAGGACATCCTGCTCAACATGGGCAGAAGGAGCATCAGGGCACCATCCAGTTCCTGAGCTCAGGATACATGGAAGCTATAAAGATGGTCATTAACCATTACTTTTCCATAATTGCTCTCACTGTATGGTGGCATTCATACCCAGTGTAATTGAAGACATTTGCTTGCCTTTATAAATTGGGCAATGAATTCAGGAATCTGGAAGTTATGTTGCAGCTCTATAAAACTGTGTGGCCAAGTGGTTAGGGCGTTGGGCTCATGATCTGAAGGTCGTGGGTTCGAGTCTCGGCCAAGGCAGTGTGTTGTGTCTTTGAGCAAGGCACTTAACCACACACTACTCCAGTCCACCCAGCTGAAAATGGGTACCGGCAAATGCTGGGGGTTAACCTTGCGATAGACTGGCATCCTATCCGGGGTGTGGGGGTGGGGGGGGGGAAGTCTCGTACTCTCAGTCGCTTCACGCATGAGCACCGGCCTGATGGGCCATAAAGGCTCGGGACAGACTTTGATTTTGACTATAAAACTGTCATTAGACTGTAACTAGAATATTGCATTCATTTCTAGTCACCTCATTACAGGAAGAATATAGATGCTGTAGGGTGTATTATGAGGCATTGCTATAAACAGAAGTTGGATAAGTTTGTTTTCTCTGGTGTGGCAGAGCTGAGAGAAGACCTGATTAATGTTTATAAAATTATTAGAGGTATAGATGGAGGAGACTGCCTGTATCTTTTTCCCAAGTCAAAATATTTAATACTATAGAGCATTGATGTAAGGTGAGAGGGAACAAGTTCAAAGGGGGTGAGTGGAGCACTCTTTACACAGTAGTGGGTAACTGGAAGATACTGCCTGAGGTGGTGGTGGAAGCAGATATGATGGAGACTTATGTGAGGCTCTTAGATAAACATATGAATGTGCAAAGATTGGTTGGATATGGACATGTGTCGGTAAAATGGATCAGTGTAATTAAGCATCTTTAGTTTAATTAGTTCACCCCAACATTGTAGGCTGAGCAACCTGAGCATTCTTCTACGTCCTATGTCATCACTATGGTAAACAAAAGCTTTTCACTGTATCTCAGTACATGTGACAATAATAAACAAATTTATAAAATTACCATTACTACCTGACACATTCTGCACAGTCTTATCTCAATCCGTACAGAGGTCTGGTCTCTGCAAAGAGCAAGATGCCATCAGGAATCAGACTAGTGTCCTCTTCGAGCCCTGACGTGCTATGCATGACAAGACTGGCATCCTTAATCTATGATCAACCTTTCTTCCTATTCACCAGAAAGAAAGAGTTGCCGCTACTTGCTCACCACAGAGTGATGCTGCCCATTAACGGATTGCTCCCCTACATGAACAGAGACATGGTCCTGGTGACCAAGCACTCTCCAACTTCAGCAAATGTAGTCTGCATAACAGCACCGGAGATCACGATTGAAATCATTATTGGGAGTGTAAGGCTGTGTCTATACTAGCTGCACCATTGTGTTGACTGCTTTAATGGGATTATTTTACTATGTAGTTTACTCTTACGACTCTCATTATGCTCTGTATATCCAATTTTTCTCAGCTAATTATTGACACTGTCCTAATGATAAAAATGGAAAATTGAGTAAGTTTTGGGGACTGAGATTCTCCAGGGCCAGAAGAGAAGTATTTCCCTGCAAAGGAATCCTTCTATCCTGCTCATCTGGGAGATGAAACTGAGAATATCAGACACATGGTAGACTTCCTCATTCTGCTCACATGTTCCTACTTGGCCTTAGGCTCCAACTTGTGGGGACATGATAGTGCCAACATGCGACACTCCCTCGGTCGACATCTCCTAGATAGCTCACAGATATAGCTTTTTTTACTCCTTTTACATCTGTTTTTTCATCTTGTGTGTTTCTGAGACTGTTAGAATCTGCAATTTACAGCTTGGAGATCATTTGAGTGATCCAGCGCTTTGCTGGCTCCAGAAAGCGAGCACGTACTCAGACGGCCTCAGTGCAAAGAAGCTTTGAGCTGATGTTCAACATTATTTCGCCATTCAATGCGTCCATCATTCGCCGATTAAAGCATTGAGCAAGATTGAGACATCAAGGCAAATGCAGAAGGTGACCGAGAGTTTTCAGCACCGAGTGCCTGCCTTAGATCGCTGCTGGAGAAAGAGTATGTAAGCGGCTTATCACTGTGTGGTTCACAGTGGCAGGCAGGTGGACTTCTCTACCACGTGTGGCATCCCTCTCTTTCGATGAATGTCAGTGATATTGGAGGATAGTATTGTGGTTCCATGTTTATGGATTGGACTATTGCATTTATGGACTGTGGACTTTTTCAACCTTATGATTTTTATATTCTGTGTTTTTTATCACACGCTCCTTTTCTGTTTTGTTGTGCGAAGGGAGGGGGTTTGGGGTTGATGGAGTTAGTTTTTTGTGAGAGGAAGGGGTTGTTTTCTGGTAGTCAATGTTCCTGTGCCATTTTGTGTGGGGGTAGGGGTTTTTTGGGGGGGTTGATGATTGAGATGTTTTCTTTTTTGTAGGAGGGTGGGTTTGATGTTTCTCTCTGAATGACTTTCATGTTCTTTCTTTGTTTCATAGCTATCTGGAGAAGACAAATTTCAGAGTTGTATATGGATACGTGTTTTGATAATAATAAACGATCCTTTAAACATGACTGCAACACGAATTGGAAGGAGTTACCTCCTCACTAAAATCAACAGAGATGAATCATCGCTTTACAGGGCATCATTAACTGTCTCTGATACTGAAGATGAGCAAAATCGATCTGTTGCAGCCTGGAAAGTTGAGAGTCAACATCACTTGAATCCTCATTGAAAGAGGAGTCCATGGCTAAAGGTTTAACAACCTTATCTTGTGAATTCCTTGGTCACCAGATATGTTCTGGTTGGATGTGATGTCTTGAAATTGTCTGGAAATTATTTACAGGTTGGCACTTTCTGGCTTACTGTCCCACTTCTCCTGATCCTCCTTAAAAGATCTGTCCTGAGATTATGGTGATAGAATGCTGCCAACACCATCACCATTGAGGAACCTGTTATGTTTTGTAACTTTAGGAACTCATCAAAAGAAAAGCACGGGAGTTGGGAGATGTGGGTCAACCTTAGTGAGGTGCTCACATGTGACGTAGTGACATAATGATATATGCCATTCATATACTCCTTGCATATAACCCATAATTAATTATGTAAAGAAACAGAAAATTCATAATCAAAAATATGTTTCCAATATTACTTAAATATTGAATACACTACACTTCTACCCGCCTAGCCATAAACTCTAACTCCAAATCTCTCTCTCTCTTATTCTATATATGTGTGTGTGTATATATATATACATACACACACATGCAGTAAATAGAGTATAGCACAGTACAATATATAATGTAACTACAATATAGACATTCACAATATAGTAAATTTTTAATTGTCTCATTCATGCCTAAAGATTTAGTCACCGTGGAAAATTTTTTTCTTACTCTTGTGGTGTAATGTCTTTCCCGACACAAGGGGTCATTCTGCTTGGCAGGTGAGACTTGTGGCCGTGATATAACCTCAGATTCTGGGATGGCAGTGATGATAAGAGTTGACGATGGGACTTCAGCAAGTAGTTCTCAGAGTGCTGGACACGTTCTTTCTGGATGTGTTGACATACCGAACAGTGCATAGCAAGCTGCTTGATCTGCTGCAATGCTTTCACTTTGACCACGCCTATATGACTGGCATGTAGCTGCTACAGCACTTCAGCTCTCAGCTTGGATGGGATAATAATCTTCAATCCTCAATTAAGAAACCCTTCATCAAGGGGAAGCTCCTCCCAATGCTGGTAAAACTGGTGGGGGCAGGGGGCGAGGCAATTTCTGCTGCACATTCCTGCCATTTTAGGTTGCCATGAAGACCTGAGACAGCATGAGGTCTTTCCTTACTTTCTTAACAATCGTCTCTGCCTAATGGGGAGACTTTTGATTTTCATTAGGGAGATTATGTCATGAGGTGTATCCTCTTTTGTAAATTTTTCAGGGGCTTCTTTTCATGTCGATGTGCTCAATGGTGGGGAAGGGCTTTACCCATGATGGACTGGGCTGTATCCATGACTTTTTGTGGGATTTTCTTGTGGGAATACTCAATAAATCCATATTGGAATAATAACTATAACAATGTAATCAATATAAGACCGCACTTGCTTGGGCGTTCAACCAGTGTGCAAAAGACAACATACTGCGCAAGTACAACAATAAAGAGATAATAATAAATAAATAAATAAGCAATAAATATTGAGTACATGAAATGGAGAATCCTTGCAAGTTAATCTATGGGGTTTTGGGAACATTTCAAAGATGACCCAAGTGAAATTGAACGAAGTTATCCCCTTTGATTTGACAGCCTGAAAGTTGAAGGTTGATAACTGTTCTTGAACCAGCTCCGGTGAGTACTGAAGCTCCTGTACCATCTTTCTGATGGCAGCAGCAAGAAGAGAGCATGACTTGGGTGATGAGGGTTCCTGATGATTGATGCTGCTTTCCTGTGACAACGTTTCACATAGATGTGCTCAATGGTGGGGAGGGCTTTACCTGTGATGGATTGGGCTGTATCCATTACTTTTTGTAGGTTTTTCCATTCAAAGGCATCGGTGTTTCCATACCAGGCTGTGATGCAGCCAGTTAATATACTCTCCACAATGCATCTATAGAAGTTTATCAAAGTTTTAGATGACATGCCAAATCGTTGCCATCTCCTAAGTAAGTAGAGACACTGTTTTCTTTGTGATTGTACTTACCTCCTGGACCCAGGACACGTCCTACGAAGTAATAACTGAGGAATTTAAAGTTGCTGACCCTTTCCCCACCTCTGATCCTTCAATGAAGGCGGGTTCATGGACCTCCGGTTTCCTTCTCCTGAAGTCAATATTCAGCTGTTTAGTCTTGCTGACATTGATTGCGAGGTTGTTGTTCTGGCACAACTCAACCTGATTTTCAATATTCCTCCTATATGCTCATTCATCACCATGTTTGATTCTGCCTGCAACAGTGGTGTCATCAGCAAACTTGAATATACATTGAAGCTCTCTCAAACTCATTTTGTGGAATGACTGAAACAGCCAAGCTAGTGTCCAGTTCCATTTTAATTAATTTACCATTCACTTCTGGTGTAAACCATATTGCTTGTCTTCTTTTAGTTTTTACATTGTAGATCTCAAAGCTGTGCAGTCCTGTATTACTCTCATCATTATCAGATTATTCATCAACAGCTTACAGATTTGTGCTCTTTTTGAAAATACAACTTGACTTTTTATATCTTTCTCTTCCTTCTGCAGTCCATTTATCTTTGTCTGCTCAATAAGCTCTTTGTATGTGTTCTGTTTTTTTGCACTTCCTGCAAATTTCATCTTTAAACCTGCATTAGTCTGGTGTATGTGACCCTCTGCCACAATAGTAACATAATTTGTCTGATCAAGCAGATTTCTGTTTAGATATTGGAATTTTGTTCACTCTCACTTTCATTCCTGACTGCAACTCAATTGCATCTCTGGCTGCTGTTTCCATTGATACAGCAATTTCAACTGCTCTTTTAAATATGAGTTGTGCTTCAATTAGGAGCCATTTTGAGTGTTTTCTTGTAAGATTCCTCAAACTAAATGATATTTCAGTGCATCATTAAACCCATTGACAATGCTTGGATAATTCCTTCAATTCAGCCACTTAAGCCTAAATGGACTCCCATACCTTTTGATTCTGCTTATGAAACCTAAAGCTTTCTAAATCAACAGTGTTTTGAGTTCAAAGTGTTTCTGCAGTACTTTTATGATATCAGCAAAGCATATTTTGGCTGTTTTTGTTGGAGCAGTCAAACTTCTAAGCAAACTTTTCCACCTATTACACTCAGCAACATTGGCACTCATTTCTTATCGGTTTCCATTTACTTTAGAATGCTGTTCAATCTTTTCAGTATGCATCATCCAGTTATCTGGTATGCAATTGAACATGTCTATCTTTCTAATGTAGCCAGCCATTTCTGCTTTCTCTAATTTATTATTATTATCACCTAGTATTCATTGCTTTTGAACCCATGGTTATGCACCTTGCTTGTTAATTTCATTCATTTTCTGCCTTTTTTTAACTCGACCATCTCTTTCCCCTTCGGAGGAAACACTTGCTGTGTTTTTTTTTTGACCCAATTGCTTCTCCCCCCTTGCAACGAAAAACATACTGCAGTTCAACAGGTAGGCTGTCGTCTTGGTTTCTTTTTAATGTTTCCTCATCACCACTATTATGTTTTGTAAATCCAGAAGCTAATTGAAAGAAAAACACAGGAGCCAGGAAATGCAAGTCAACTTATTTTTAATCTAGTGAGATGTTCACATATAATGTGGTGGCATAATGACATATGCCATTCGAGTAGTTCCTACATATAACCTATTATGAATAATGTAAACAAACAAAGAATGCTTAATCAAACTATATATTGAATACAGTACAGATCCCAGTGAATATGGAGCTAAATGCTGGGGGTAGAAGCACATCTGTTGTACAACTGTAATGAATACTACGACACCCTTCTCTCAGATTCATTCATGACATAAGGATTTCTCCCACCCATAGCCTCTAATCTAATTGTGCTCCAACACTGTATAGTCTGCTTCTACCTCTTGACTATGATCTATAAACAGGACTCTCCTGGAAGCCCCATTGTTTCTGACTGCGCTTACCTCACCAAACTCCTTCTACTCTCGACTCTATCCTGTCTCCTTTTCTCTAGTCCTTTCCCATATGTATTGGGTTCATTTCTCATGCTGTCCACCATTTCAATAATTTCTAATTCATAGTCATAGTCATACTTTATTGATCCCGGGGGAAAATGGTTTTCGTTACAGTTGCACCATAAATAATAAATAGTAATAAAACCATAAATAGTTAAATAGTGATATGTAAATTATGCCAGGAAATAAGTCCAGGACCAGCCTATTGGCTGTCTCAATTCCCCTGTCCCAACCAGATCATTTTTATCATAGCCTAAAGGAAGATTTTATAGCCTTACATTTCTTTCTTGAACAAAAATCTAAACTATGTCCCCCACTAACACTCATCGACTTCGCAGAACTTCAATTCCTCCCACTTTCTCATTATCAAAGGATAGCTATGGGCCTCAGCCATGCCTGGATTTTTATTGACTGTGTGAAACAGTCCTCGTTCCAACCCCTTAGTGGCACCTCACTCATCATGCTTCTCCGAGGATGCTGATTCTTTACTTTCACTTCTTCATCTTCACTACGTCAGTTCTCAAGATGTAGTCTTCTGCTATAAAGCTTCTAAAAGTTCTCCTTCTTATGGGAATGTGACTTACCCTCTGCTGTAGTTGATGAAGACCTCATATTCAATTCCTTCGTTTCCTACATTTTTGCTCCTACCTCGCTTCTCCGCAGACCAAACAGCAATAGAGTTTTCTAGGTTCTCCACCGTTAACCCCACAAGCCTAGGCATCCAACAACTCATCCTCCACAACTTCTGCCCACATTATCCCTGCTCGGATCACACTTTCCTTTCCACTCCCTACCCTCCTAAACTACCTGCAGGGATCACTCTCTGTGTGACTTACTTCATCTATTTCTTCCCCCACACCATCCAACCTCTGCCCCTGACAGTTTGATCGGTAAATAGAGATCTAATACCTCTCATATCACCTCCTCCTCGCTTCACCATCCAGGGAGTCTATGGGCAAGCCAGTTCTGAATCCAAATGGCCATGGGTCCCATGCATCTTAATCTTCTGGATGAACCTCCCATGGGACCTTGTCAAACGTCTTACTAAAATCCACGTACACAACATCCACAGCTCTACCGTCATCAGTCACCTCCGTTACCTCATCAAAAAACTTTATCAAGTTAGTATGACATGGCTTGCCCCATACCCATACAAATCCATGCTGGCTCTCTCTAATTAGGCCATGGTTTTCCAAATGCTCATAAATCCTATTCATACGAATTCTCACCAGTGACTTCCCTACCACTGACATGAAGCTCACCAGTCTATATTTTCTAGGATTTTTCTTGTTCCATTCTTGAATAATGGAACAAACATGAGATTCTTGCCAATTCTTCAGGACCTCCCCTATGGCTAGAGAGGACAAGAAGATATTGGTTAAGGCCCCAGCAATCTCACCTCTTGCCTCTCTCAATAACTCAGTGGGCTGTATGGCCTAATTCCACTCCTATGTCTTATGGTCTGGGTGATAATGATGGCGAGAACTGTGGCATAAGTTCTCCTAAACTGAGTGAGATTGTTCTTCAGTAGTGGTGTTGAGTAGTTTTTAGTTCCAATTCATGCCTGAATTGGTAGAAACCTGAGTCACGTAACTGGTGATATCAATCTGCTTAAAATACGTTACCACTTAATCCAATGGAGTCATTTCATATTCTACATTAATGTTATAATATGAATCCATTTTCTTGATGATGTTACATGAATGTTTTGTTGCAAATACTTTGAAACTCTTTACTTCATTGGTACTTTTCAGGGACGTTCCAGTCATAGAGCACTATAGTATAGAAACAGGCCCTTCAGTCTATCTTGTCTGTGCCAGCCTGGTCTTCTGCTTAGTCCCATCTACAGTACCAGCACCTAGACCCTCATAGCCCCATCCCCCTCTCATCAATGAACTTATCTAAACATCTCTTTAGTGCAATATTTGAATCTGGATCTATCACTTCTGCCTACAGCTCATTCCACAGTCGCACAACCCTCTGAGTAACAAAGTACACCCTTGGATTCCCCTTAACCTTTCACCCTAAACCTCTCACCTTTAGTTCTTGTCTCACTTAATCTGAGGGAAAAAGCCTGCAAGCATTCACTCTATCAATACGCTCATAATTGTCAATACCTCTTTAAGATCTCCTCTCTGTGTTCCAGTGAATAAAGTCCTAACCTATTCAACCTTTCCTCACTCCGGTCCTCAAGTCCCCACAACGTTCATGCAGATTTTCTATAAACTCTTTCAAGATTGTGGATATCTTTCCTGTAGGTAGCTGACCAGAAAGGCACAAAATACTCCAAATTTGCCCTCACAAATGTCTTGTACAAATTTAACGCAACATCCCAACTTCTATACTTAGTACTCTGACTTATGAAGGCCAATGTGCTACCCTATGTGCTTCTATACTTAGTACTCTGACTTATGAAGGCGAATGTACGACCCTATGCTGCAACTTTCAACAAATTATGGATCTGTATTCCCACATCCCTCTGTTGTACCTCACACCTCAGTGCTCTGCCATCCATTGTGTTGAGACCATCAATATTCAACAGGTTCAGCCAAAATGGTTTTCCTTTGCATTCATGCCTGCTGGGTATGAACATTGCTGGCTGGGCCAGTCCTTCTTCCCTGACCCTTTTTGTTCTTGAAGTGGTCTTAAGAGCCTTTTAATAGCCGAACACAAAGCAATCTGCATAAGCTTACTTTTGGCTGGCAATTGACTCATGTTACATATTTCTTTTTCAGTGTTGCATGGATGTAATTGACTTTCCTCACAGGGAAATGCATTTGTGTCCTTTCTGAGGTCATATTGTACTGCTTGTGAAGTACAAACTGGTAATTTCAGGCTGAGATATGCATTGGTATCAATGACATGGTAGGGATGTGAACCATTCAAGTAGGGTTTCAGACTCAGAGATGAGAAACTATTGGAAGGATTACAGATGAGAACAGGGATCTCTAAATTGATATGGAACTGGCCATGAAAGATGCGGATCCGATTACAAGTTAACAATGATTATGAATACCCTTTCTCTTGGTAACTGCCAAAAACATTGCCATGGGATCATGGACTGAGATCAACTGACCTCGACCTCAGTATCTAAAACAGGCAATCACATGGCTCCTGCATCAGTCCGAGTCATAACAAAATCATATTACTATTTATTATAAGTTGTAACGATTAAGTTGCATTAGTCACTTGAAATGGAGAGCTGCCTTGTGGAGATCAGAGACAGGGAGGGCCAAAAAGGTCTGAAAACACAAGCTGTCTTGTGGAAAAGACCAGAGACGAGGTGTGGGGTCATGAATGACTCCACCTCGAAGCGGTGAGGAAGATTGAAGCATCGAGGTGAATGTGGGGCAAGTCAGCAATGGCTCTCAACAGAGTGTTCAGCGGCCAGATCAACGGTGTCAGACCCGGGTTGGCGGTCAGTCTTTATGGAAGGCCTGGGTTCATGCAGCTGCTCGCCGCATACACAGACGAAAAGACTTTTCCCATATTCTGAGATTCACGTGATTATTCGGCTGTACTTTATATTGGTTTCTTTCAGGTTTCCGGCGTTTTCTTTCTTTTAGATGATTGGCGGGTTGGTGATCTGTTAATTCTTTTGTGTGTAAGAGGGGGGTTAGGAGTTTGCTGCTACCATTGCTGTTCTTTACTAGTGAAGAGGATGAGGATTGTTAAGAGTAGGGGATCATTGATGTTATTGTGGCTGTCATTTGCTGCGGGTGAGGGGGGCTTTGGAGGACTGCAAGTTTTGGAGGGTAGTTAATGTCTTTTCTTTCATCAAAAACCATGGTCATTCTGTATTTAATAGTTATCTGGAGTAGACATATATCAGGGTTGCATTATACATAGACTCTTGGGCAATATAATGAACCTTCGAACCTTTAATAGTTTTACTTTATAGTTGTTTCAGGAAAGAATTATCGATTGGGCATCAGCAGATCTATCAGGACAAGATGAACAGTGCAATTCCTATCACTACTTAGCCATAGGAACAAGATGAGGAATGTCCCAACCTTTGCCAGGACATTATTGTTGTCAGCTAGGGTAGCAATGTGAACCTGGCTGATAAGAGACACTACTTATTTTGCAGTGCTGTGTGAACTCAGAGAAGTCCACAACACACTGCATGTGCCTCAGGGATTCACTCTTTTACGGAGATTGAAATCCCTATAATCCCAGGCTCAAGATTAAATCCTTGCAAAGGAATTTTCTTGTAGTTGTTTCATGAGGAACATTTTTAAGTGTCAGTTTATTGATTTTTTTTTCTCTCACAGGAAAGTATAATGTAATATGTTATTAATTTTGATGTCCCATTATTGCTTTTAAATATAGTTATCCAACTGGATAAAATAAAGAGAACTGGGGGAAAATACCATAAAAATAATTAGTATAACCATTGACTGCTTTTGTGGTACTTGCAGTTTAGCAAACAGAATAAATTGGAGAAAATTTGTTAACTCTATTTTCCTAACTAAAAACAGAGAGTTCTGAAAACACTCAGCAGATCAGGCTGCATCTATGCAAAGAAAAACAGTTCATCTTTCGAGGTGGAAACTCTTCACTGGATGCAGCCTGATTTGCTGATCATTTCTAACATATTTTATTTTTATTTCAACCAATTCTTTCACCACCTGCACATATAAAAAAAAGATTGATCTGTATTTTCCCGCTGCTTATTTCTTCACTGGGGTGAAATGTACTGGATTGTTTTGTAGTGGCATTATGAGACATGGTTCTTCAATGAAGCAGACCAGTCAACAAGACAGGAGGCTTCTAATTATATAGATCAGTAGACCATACATTATACAGCTTTTCCTTCAGTGTACTGTAGAAGAGCATCTTTGATTTTGTTTTTCTTTTGGCTCCAAATTTGATAGGTGTGACAGAATTTGTTCAAACTAAGTGGACACCGTAGCACTTGTTCACCTCTAAATTGGCATCCCTACTTTTGATGAAAACAGCTTGTTTTGAATAATGGACCTATCGGTGGAAAGCAGTAATGGCAGATGTGTGACCTTAAACAGGCACCGATTGAGAAAAAACAAACAATTCATAAACGAGGTATAGCACACCTTCACTTTCCTTCATATAGCCAGTGTTTATTTCTAACCAATACATAACAGGGAGGAGACATTATTTATCCATAAGAAATAATTATTTCCAGAGAAACAAATATACAGTACACCAGACAGATGTTTGTTGTGTAAAGTCAGAGCACCAACATAAGATATGCAGCGGTACAAAAGAACAAAAAAAAAATGTTTGTGGTAAGTGCCCAACACAGTGCATTGTGAGTATGGGATAGTGGAATGGATTCCACCGATTTACCAGTGCTTTCTGAACACCATAATGGTATTAAAGTACAGTGCCAATGGTCAACTTTGATCCATTGAAAAACTGATGACACTTGTTCTAACCACCAGTTGTACTAAAACAGCTCCTTGTACTTCAATGCCAGCTGCTGATCACTAGACCTGACAATGGTTTCTTGCATCTGGATTGATGCTGGAATAAAGCAGCTAAATTTTGGGTTGTCAGGACCAGTGACTACATACAACAGATGGTAAAAAATACTATTTTTTAAAAAAACATTCACTACAAATCTCTTCTGATTCATTTTGCCATTGCTGTGCATACACATATTTTTTTTATATTTATATATAGTGTGAGGAAGTAATTATAAAGTACCTACAGGTAACTTCAAGAGGTTCTATAATGATGAGTAGATTGGGTCTGTAATATCTGACGATGAGAAGAATGAGAAGTAATTTTACTGGAACCCATGAAAGAAGTTTCTGAAGTGACTTAACAGAATGGATGCTGGGAGACTGTTTTCATTGGCTGCAATGTCCAGAACAAGGGGTATTGTCTCACGGTGAAGTGTTGGACACTTCAGACACTCAGCAAGAGGAAACTGTAACTGCAGAGTGCGGTGAATCATCAAAAGATTCCATCGCAGAGGCATTGGATGCTCTGTAGTTCATCAGGTTTAAAGATAAGATTAATGTAATTTTTAGGAAACCATAGAAAATCAAGGGAACTGGAGATCAGGTGGGAAACTGAAGCTAAGGAAGGAGATAAACTTGAGTCAGGGAGCTAGCTTAGAGGGTCCCGTCATCTTCTCTCACTCCTGCTTTAGGAAACTGAGATCAGGCTACTGATTATTATAAATTATGTTATCCACAACAGGGACATCCATATGTTCAAATTATTCTTACACTCTTCTTGCAAGAGAAGCTATTTTGAAATTGATCTCGGATGCTTTAATATCTCAAAACGCATTTGTTTCACTGAAACGAAGACCAACAAAAAAGTACAACATTTGCCTGCAAGCTCACCTTCGGTTGGTGATGCTAAGTGTACTCTCCAGCGGAAATGCACTTTAAAAGGCAGCATAGAACATGCTGTGGCGATTAAGTGCAGCTAGCTACTGGGGGTGAACCATTCTTCATCTCACAGGATGAAGTCCGGGATATTTTGGATGGAGTTCAGGAGGAACTTTGTCCTGCAAACCCTGTGGGTGAGAGACATTACCATTACTATGCTGCAGAACTGTGTGAGCAAGTGCAATTATACTGCTGGACTTTAACTGGCAGATTTGCACATGCAATACAGTGACAAAGCATTGATTTCATAATGATTATTGTTGAACTATGGATGATTTAAAAACTGGCAAATTCAGTCGTGGATGGCTTTTGATATCAAGGATAAACACGGCCCGGTATGTGTAGTAGAGTCTATCAGCAGAACCTGCACACCAGAGCTCTTTCATCCGTTCAATATTGACCATTCAACATCAATACTTGAAGTTTGCATTCTAATTCACCCCCTCCCACCCACCACAGAGCTCTAATTCAGGCCATTTTTCCAATGTTATTATCTTATCCTTGGTTAATTGAACTCTATTGATACTTGGTCATTGGCTGGTCCAAATCTATTTCCAGAGGTGTATGGAGCCTTAGCTCCAAATGAAAGTCACAGCAATGGCAAGGGTAATCATTTCACAGATGCATGCATTACATTGAATTTATTGTGGTTAGATGTTCTGTACTTGAAAATGAGGGAGCTACAAGAGTACAGTGTATGTCTCATGTAGATTTCATATCCTGTCATACCATTAAGGTAATAAAATGGCTGTAACAATGGAATTGTAAAGTTGTAAAAATAATTTAGATGATAAAGTGTAAATATAAATTAAAAATGGATGACATTCTTAATAAATAACTCTACTATTTACATCTTTATATATTGCTAGGAAATTTAAATTAAACTAAAAATTAAAGCAGCTAGTTTACAGGCATGAGGTACAGCAAAAGATATGATATTACAGTAGACTGTTACACTTATAACGTTTTTCAGCACTTCATTTGATTATTGTTTTCATGACTTCCATAAGGTGCCCAACAAGTATGACTAATAAATACCAGGTTTTTCACAATGGCAGTTACCATATGAAAATATTTCCTCTCTCAAAGAAATCACAGCTTGACTTATATTATGCAGACAGGTAAATGATCAATCAGAAACCAAGACTTCATGTATTTTTCTGGAAAGTTAAGTTTAACTTCTGTTCAGAATGATTGGTTGTGGTGGAGAATGTTTTAAAACATATTATAGTGACCAGTTTACTTGAGAGAAAATATCCCACCAGCAAATGTGACTTGGTACTTAAATCAATTACCAGTTTTCGGTATTTAGACTGAATTTATCTGCCTCCCATTACTGAAATATTTCATTGTTAAAAGCAGCAATATTTCTGTATGCTGTTAAATAACAACAAAAGTAAAAGCAAATATCGATTAACTATCATCTTAATACAATTTTGTTGATTATATAAAACAAAATATTTGTGATTAATTAGCAAAAGCCAAGGGTCTTCCCAATAAATCTCACCATCACATAAAATGCTTGATTGGAAGTCTAAGAATTAACTCTTGCAATACCAACTTTTACAGAATTTCTTCCATCTGTGCTTCCTACACCTGATTGTCCCTTTTAATTGGCTGCTATAATAGCTAAACTAATCACCCCTTAATAATAATGTTTAAATGCATGAGATATTATATATGCGAAGCATCGGAAAACAAAAATTTTAAATTTAAAATAGAATCAGATACAAAAAAAAATACCTGTCTGACCTTAGCAGCTTTTCAAAAACAAACATTGATGTAGACTTTTGTAAATGACTGTACAGAAAATCCAAATGCAGTTACTGAGCACAATAAAAATACTGATTAAATACAATTAAGCAAAAAGTTTATAACAAAAGTACAAATAAACACTTTAAACACTTAAACAATTAAATGTCAAAAAGTCGTTCCTTTTTTTTCTATCTGGAGCTAATACTATGCACAAAAATCGACAAGACATTACGACATGACTACACCAAAATTCTATGGAGCACTATGTTTTTTTTTGTCTAAACCCTAATGTTGTGGTAGATTCTTTTTGTCTTCTCAATCTCGGTTCATGCAGTTTGCATAACCATGTCTGTCAGGTGTTTGCAGCATGAAATCTTTATTTGAAACAACACAGGTAAAACCGATAAGAACCGACAGTTACAACCAGGCAAAATGGAAGAGAGATGGGAGGTAGCTTGGCTCGTTTTAAAGTCCCTTTGAAATTGGCATGTTCCACTTTTTGACACACCTTAACCAGCAAAAAGTATGAGCACTGAGGTTCTGACCAGCTCGTTTATGAGGAAATACTGTCTATTGGCAAGTTTTGAGTCATAATTATAGAATGTAAAAAAAACTGGATGAGAGCATGAGTCATACTGTTTCTGAATTTTCACTTTTCTCTTATGTTATAAAGATTAAACTAAAGCAAGACTTTGTCTTATCACTGAAGTAATACGTAAGATAGGTATGAAAATCTAAATGTGCACCCTTCTCTCATTGTCCTCTCCTTTTAGTGTATACGTCCTCACCTTACATGATATAATTATGACTGTAGCATCAGTTGTGGAGGTACATCACAAATATCACTGCACCGATGTCCAAACATGTTTGTCTCAGGTTGCTGTCCACTCTTTTAACCAAGGCACTAACCCATTTAAACTCATTAACTACTTTGGTACGGGAAGGGCAAAATAATTTTGCACGAGCTTGTTGAGAATATGTAAATTAATATTCATGTTGGCAATATGATTGCATTTATACTACAGGGATATTGATTTGTATATGCCACCTGATTGTTGTTAAACAGATATTCAGAGTCCATTAAATTTTCAATGGATATTGGTGTCATCATAAAAGTCATTGGATTTTGCTCTTTGTGTTCAGAAACTGATCCTTATTAGCTGCTGGCAATACTCTGTGACTAAGCTGAAGAAGTTGGAAACCATATTACCCAAACTATTGACTTCAGTTGTGAGATACTTTATCTTTTTCCTGTGAATTTACAGCAAAGTTGGTGTTAAAAGGCTGTAAATTGATTATGAATACCATTTGCCATACTCGTGTGTTAGACCACTGCAGCTATTTTCAATCCAATGGGTTAATGCCCTTATTAAGGCAAGCAAATATATCCCAGACTAATATCAGAAGTGGCACAAATGCAAGGAAATATCTGCTTATGGTGATCTCTCCTACACTGTGACATACTCTAGTTCATCTCCAGTTGGAAACATTGCACTGAATGAAACATACAGAAATAATTGGATAAAATCGGCAACCTAATGGTCACAAGGAAAGTTAAGCTACAAACAATTGTAGATTGCAAATATAACTACAAAGGTTCAACACTGATGTACTGACATCTGCCCGTTGAACGCTTCTGTCCATTGCATGCACGGAAATGAGGATTCGTCACTTTCCACTGAGTATTTATAGCAGTAACCTCTATTATACCATTTGTACTTATAAACTTGCTTGCCATTCTCAATAGGGGGATCGTACAGTTTCTTTTTTAAATAAGGTTCTCCAGCCCAGCTGTGTTGGAGTCTACCTCTTCCACTTACTTCAAAAGAAATTCAATTTAGAAGCAATCATGGGAAACAGAGACACTTCATGAATAGTTCCTACTTTTTAAGAGTTTTCAGAAGCCAGTGGGACAGTATTTAGCAAATTTTGTAAGTAAAGTAGCATTGTTAACTTTCTCTGCTCATTTTGGATTCTATTCCATAACTGCCCACAAAACTATGCGGTGTCCTTATGGCAATAATTATATTTGACCCTAAACACTGAGCGCCATACAGCATGCATTATTTATACTGTTTCTTTATCTCCCACAGACAGAATATGTAATCTTATATTGGATTATGCTTAAGTACAAATCTAGATGGTGTGTGCTGCAGATCTAGTTAAAGTCGCTCGATGTACATACTCTGTTTAGGTTGATAGAGTGTTTGGCTTTTTATGTATAACCCACCATTTATTCTGCAGAAAGATTCTGTGTGACCATGGTCCAGGCTGTTCCCTCCATAAATATCTCTACCGGGTACTATTAAAACGATTACCAGCGTTTGCTTGAGGTTATATTTTTAAAAGCTGATTTTCTTTCAGATTTTTCGGTTTTTTTTCAGGTTTTATTCGTATAGTTGAAAGCTTGAATTGTTACTCCCCTTAAATTTAATCAACACAATAGCATTTGTTGACAACTAGAATTATCAAATGGTAAAAATGAGTGTCTAGCAGCTCTGACCATTGGATTTTATCCTTTCCAGATTTGGTTTTGCAAGTTAGTCCTTAGGTGTGCAAGGCCAATGATTTAGCAACTGCTGATAAAAAAAACCCCTTTTGACACAGATAAAATTGTTTCAAGGGCTTTTGCTTCCCTTCTTGTTATGTTTATTCCATTATTCAACACCCCTGGAATGGCAATAACACCCTCACACCAATCCACTAAAATTACCTTTTACTGGTCTGATTCTCCTCTGGTTTGAAATTGTGTTCCATGGAAAGAGCAATTAGAATGAGTGCAAGCAGCTTTGATTTCCTTGCAATTTGGCTCATTCTTTTGGCTGGATCTGTTTTCAATGAAAAGATTAAGAGATGAAATCAAAGGGTTTTAAAACAAAGCTGAAGTTTTGCTTAAGGCAGATAGACTGAAGTTTGGGTTTGGTGTTAACCTGCTCTTACAGTGTGAGTAGCTGGTTATTGGGCAGCAACAGCAGCCATGCTAACAGTTGTTTCCTTTCAGAAATACGTATTCTTTTTTTTCTATCTGTAAATTGTTCTTTAATCGTTCTATGCACAATTATCTTTGTGTTGTATCTGGATTATTTTTATTCACTTTACTGAAAACATTTTTATGTTTGGATTTGACAATTGTATTTGTAACCCTTAGAAAATATAGATTGGGGAGACGGTATTGTTGGGAGTAAGGTGGGTGGGGCAAAGGATTGGCCAGGAGAGGCCAATCTAGCAGGCATAAATCATGCTATCTTGGGGTTTGTTCATTCATTGTGTCGTTTGTGTCTTTATTCTTTGCTCTCACTCCAGTCTTCAGACAGAAGGCAGACTAGTCGAATTGTGTGTTTGTATGTGTGTGTGTTTCTGTGAGTATCTGGTTGGAGAGGTTTCTCCTTTAAGCAGCAAGGAATGTGTGGCTCTTCCAGTCTGCCTTCAGCTGTTAGCAGTTCCTGGTTCCTCTCGGCTAATGGTGTCCATGGTAGAAGCGTGGCCGTCTCAGTTTGCCGTGCTCCTGAGCTGAGGGGTCTCGGCAAGCACAGTCTCCATGAAGTTCACAAGACATTGGGAAAGGAATGACCTGTAAAGAAAGGAAGTGCATTAGATGCTTCTGAAGAGCTTTTATCCACTGAGGCGTGTGACACAAGAGGCACAGCTTAGATCATAAAATGACAAAATAGCACATCCACCTGCCAACACCATGTCGCTTTATTTAATCATTTATTTGTTTGCAGAAGAGCTTCACTACGAATCATAAATATGAAAGCACATTGAGTTCAGTAACACATTTCTACTCCATTATCAGGTAATGTCTGGCTGCTCTCTACCTATGCAACATTCAATTTAAAAAGAGAACTGAGTATATTTCTCGTGGATGATATGGTACTCTTGTCCCAAAGACGCAATTTTTTTCTATACCCATCCCAGATGGCTTGCCTTGCCACACAGTGCTTAGAAATGTTATCTATAGAGACTGCACTTCCAGAGGAAGTCATTGCTTGGGAAGTGCCTCTGGATATTACCAGGTTGTAAAAGAGATTAGAGTGAGAGTTTGTTTCATTTGGCGAGTCAGTTCAGTCCCATTCTATTTTTTCAAAGCATTCATGATATTTTCAAATAAATGCACAGGAATGAATCAAACGAAAAGAAAATGCATACACAAGAAGCCACAGATGCTGGAATCTACAATATTTGGAGGAACTCAGCGGGTTCCTAAGCGATGGCGGGGGGGGGGGCGCATGGAGGAAATGGACAGTCAATGTTTCAATCCCTTTGCGTGATCTTGGCCCAAAACATCAACTGTCCATTTTCCTCCATGTTTATTGCCTGACCCACTGAGTCTCTCCCGCATTTTGTTCGCTGCTCCAGAATTAAACAGTAGACTTGGTAAAAGGGTTAGAAGCAGCAGTCAAAAGGCTTTAGTGGAAAATTGTAAGAATATAAGGTCCCTTGCTTTATCATACAATTGATCAGCATAACAAATAAGAGGAATGTGCTGATCTGGAAAAAATATTCAAACATTTCAGCAAGTAAAAGTATTGGTGACAAAATGGACTCTGGACTTTCTGTCTCAAAAGTGGAAAAGTGAGGATAGACTCTACTCAAGGCAGGTGACTCTGGCATCACTGGAGTTACAGCTATTAGCTCGAAATATACTTTCCGTGGCTACTTTATTAGATACAGAAGTGAAACCTGGTGTAATCTTCTGCTGCTGTAGCCTAATCACTTCAAGGATCAATGTGTTTCTGCACACCTCTGTTGTAAAACATGGTTATTTGAGCTACTGTTGCCTTCCTGTCAGCTTGAACCAGCCTGGACATTCTCCTCCGATCTCTCTCATTAACAAGGTGTTTTTGCCCACAGAACTGCTGGTCTCTAGATGATTTTTGTTTATTGCTCTATTCTCTGTAAACTCTAGAGACTGCTGTGCTTGTAGATCCCAGGAGGTCAGCAGTTTTTGAGATGGGCAAAGCACCTGTCCGACATCAGCAAACATTCCACAGTCAAAGTCACGTAGATCACATTTCTTCCCCACTCTGATATTTGGTCAGAATAACAGCAGAACTTCTTGACAATGTCTGCATGCTTTTATGCATTATGTTGCTGCCACATGATTGGCTGATTAGATATTTGCATTAACAAGCAAGTGTACAGGTATACATAATAAAGTGGCCACTGGGTGTAAGCAAGAGAAAGTGACATTTTGGTTGCAATATTTATCTGCAATACAAACTCTAGGAAATGCCTTTCACTTGCATACATCTTGGTCTTTTCTGATCTTTTAAGCTTTTGGTGTAAATTTTCAATTTTAGTAGGTGTCATTGAGCTCTAAGAGTAATTTTCTACTTCTGTTTAAAATTAGTGTTTGGAAAACCATTGGCATTGGTGTGTGAATTTTGATATGTCCTGCCAGTGGGTTTAGCTTCCTGCCTGAAACACAGTGCCAGAAATTTACCCTTTCTGCCTACACTATCTAAATCTTCTGCAGTTGCCTGTTTAGCTTGGAAGGATTGCTCATATTTACCAGTGTGGATCGGAAAAACAAGACGTCAGACAGCAGAGTTTTCAACCCATTAAGTTCATGAACAAGCACTTAATGTGCTCTTACTTCAATTTAACATTCAATATTTTTAAACCAATGGGATGTTAATCCACTTTAGGATAGGATGAGTAGCAACTATAGTTAATGCTGAGCTGGAGCTGGGGGTTCGCAGACCTGGGGAAATAATAAATGAGATTATTACCAAGGAAAAAAAATGGGAAATGATTCTAAACTTTCTTTCAAAATTCTCCACTCCCCTCAAAGGGAACTTTAAGAGTGCAAAGTGTAACAACATTTGTCTAATCTGGAAATGTTTTCAAACTTAGTTTTATAACACTAATTTTATACCGTTGCAACATTTTTGTTTAGTTTTTGACATTTTTTTGACTAAGGAGTGGGGAGTCTTGGAATTATGCTGAAGTAGGGACAGTAATCTCTGTGTGGTGTTTCCTTGATCACCTGTCCTCTCTATTTCCACCATTCCAACATGAAGACCTCCTGTGAACAAACCAGCCATGGCCCCACTTCAATTCAGTGGATGGACAAGAATAACAAAAGTTATGTTATCACAAGTGGAATCAATAGGTTAGTAGATTAAAAGTTTCTTAATATGACTGGACCTTAGAGCTGTTTGCATTCAATAAGTCTCTTCAGATTAAATATTTTTAAATTTATGTTTAACAGCAGAAATTTTAATCAGCTTGGCCCACACAAACTCCACTTCAATTTTCATCATGTTGGACCCTATGTTTTTACAAGGTTCAGTGACATGTAAGCCAGTGAAATACTAGATTAAAAAAGATGGAGATGTCCCAAAGATCACTGAATCCCAATTGTCTGGAGTTTATTTAATCTTTTGTCTCATCTGTAGAAGTCAGAAGGAAGGTATAAAATGTGAGTGAACAAGTCTGAAACAACTGGATGCTTAATAATCTCATGTGTGCCATTTGAGCCCTCTTTATCAGAATAAATGTCGACCTAGGTCTGTACCTGAAAATCAGGTATGACTTGCAGAGGGCTATTTCAAGGGTGAAGAGGCAATTTCGAACAAGGTTGGAGGTGACATCGGATGTACGACAACTCTAGCAGGGTTTGTAAGACATTCCTTCCTACAAAGCGAAACCCAATAGCATGAATGTCAGCGATGCTTCACTAGATGAACTCAATGCCTTCTATGCCCACTTTGAAAGGGAGAATATAACTACAGCTGTGAAGATCTCTGCTACACCCAGTGATCTCTGTCTCGGAGGCCGATGTTAGGCTGTCTTTAGAGAGGGTGAACCCTCGCAAGGTGGAAGGCCCTGATGGAGCACCTGGTAAGGCTCTGAAAACTTGTGCCAACAAACAGGCAGGAGTATTCAAGAACATTTTCAATCTCTCATTGCTACAGGCAGAAGTTACCACTTGCTTCAAAAAGACAACAATTATACCAGCGCCTAAGAAAAATATTGTGAGCTGTCTTAATGACTATCGCCCAGTAGCACTCACATCTACAGTGACGAAATGCTTTGAGAGGTTGATCATGACTAGACTGAACTCCTGCCTCAGCAAGGACCTGGACCCACTGCAATTTGCCTATCGCCACAGTAGGTCAATGGCAGACATAATCTCAATGGCTCTTCACACGGCCTTAGACCACCTGGACAATACAAATACCTATGAAAGGATGCTGTTCATTGACTATAGATCAGCATTTAACACCATCATTTCCACAATCCTGATTGATAAGTTACAGAACCTGAGCCTCTGTACCTCCTTCTGCAATTGGATCCTCGATTTCCTAACCGGAAGACCTCAATCTGTGTGGATTGGTGATAACATCTCCTCCTCTCTGATGATCAACACTGGTGCACCTCAAGGGTGTGTGCTTAGCCTACTGTTTTACTCTTTCTATACCCAAGGCTGTGTGGCTAGGCATAGCTCAAATACCATCTATAAATATGCTGATGATACAACCATTGTTGGTAGAATCTCAGATGGAGATGCGAGGGGATACAAGAGTGAGATATACCAACTAGTGGAGTGGTGTCGCAGCAACAACCTTGTACTCAACATCAATAAGACGAAAGAGGTGATTGTGGACTTCAGGAAGGATAAGATGAAGGAACACATACCAATCCTCATAAAGGGATCAGAAGTGGAGAGAGTGAGCAGTTTCAACTTCCAGGGTGTCAAGATCTCTGAGGATCTAACCTGATCCCAACATATCGATATAGTTATAAAGAAGGCAAGATAGCATCTATACTTCATTAGGAGTTTGAAGAGATTTGGTATGTAAACAAAAATACTCAAAAACTTCTATAGATGTACCATGAAGAGCATTCTGACAGGCTGCATCACTGTCTAGTATTCGGGGGTGGCTTTTGCACAGGACTGAAAGAAGCTGCAGAAGGTCGTAAATTTAGTTGGCACGACTAAATCTTGGGTACTAGCCTACAAAGTACCCAGGACATCTTCAAGGTGCAGTGTCTCAGAAAGGCAGCATTCATTATGAAGGACTCCCAACACCCAGGGTATGCCCTTTTCCCACTGTTACCATCAGGGAGGAGGTACAGAAGCCTGAAGGCACACACTCAGTGATTCAGGGACAGCTTCTTCCCCTCTGCCATCCGATTCCTAAATGGACATTGAACTCATGAATACTGCCTCACTTTTTAAATATATATATTAATTCGGTTTTTGCACGATTTTTAATCTATTCAATACACATATACTGTAATCGATTTATTTATTTATTTATTTATTTATTTATTTATTCTATATTATGTATTGCATTGAACTGCTGCTGCTAAGTTAACAAACTTCATGACACATGCAGGTGATAATAAACCTGATTCTGATTCTGACGTAACAAAAAAAGAACAGAGGTAGGTAACTTCTG
Organism: Mobula birostris; assembly: GCF_030028105.1. NCBI lineage: Eukaryota > Metazoa > Chordata > Chondrichthyes > Myliobatiformes > Myliobatidae > Mobula > Mobula birostris. The sequence continues at coordinate 30,154,422 of NC_092391.1, read as the reverse complement.
GTCTGGGAAGGACACAAAGTTCAGTCATGCTTTTTCTTGACACAGTTGCCAATGTAATATTTGCCAGTCAACGTGTACACAACTTATGGGAAAAGCTGTTTTTAAAAGGAGGTGTAAATATATTAATAGGTTGGAGAAAGCATGTGACTGCCTGAGGAAACACTTTATCACCTATTGGAAGTGAAAGTTGGTGGGCTGTGGTCTTCCCTTTAAGAAGTATTAGAGTGTGTACTTAAAGCAAAGGTCTAACTAAATTAATAAGAATAACCATTGAACCACTAGCTGTCTGATCTAGTAAATCAAAGTATTGATGAGGTGGACAAGGATTCACTAACAACTGCAGACAGCACTTTTTAACTTACAACCTGTGCCGTTTATTGCCTTGGCAATTGCTGAAGCTCGGTTATTCAGTTATAACTCAATTGTTGAGTTTCATTCTAGGATGACAAAGGATCTTTAATGGGATGAAGTTGGTGCATCTCTTCCCCATTCCAAGAATATACAAAAAAAGTTAGAAACCACAAACTGTGAATCTCAGTTTATCTCAAATTTTGCATTTCGCTGCAATATCCTATTGTGTTATTTGCTTCAAATATGTGTTATGTTTTCATAAAAAGTCAAGCCCCTAATCTCTAATCTCTAAGTATTCTTTTCAAAGTATAACAAATTGGGTTTGATTATTGGTCATTATTCAATAAATGACAAAGTAAAATGTTGAAGATTCTGCAAGTCTGAATTAAAATAGAAAATAATGGAAATACCCATCAGGCTAGGCAGCAATTACGGAGAGAGAAAAACAGAGCAAATTTTGAGATTAATGAGCTGAATTGTTTATTTTTATTGTTACGTTTGTCAGTCCAAGTGTCTTCTGCAAACAAAATCAACACAAATAGTGTTTATACTGCATGATAGATCTAATGCCTGGGTCAAATCCATTCACCAATATAAGGTAACTTCTTGCTCAGCAATATTCCTCTGTGCATGGTACTCATCCACTTCGAACATATATGAGAGAAACAAACAGGCTCCAAGATTCATGAACTTTGTTATTTTAATGATAACTCTAAATGTTCTTATCACATCCTCTTCCCTCTTCAGATAAGCCTGCAATTGCTTCTTGATCTGATCAATATGACATCTTTCAATCATCCCTGGCCCATTAACTTGTGGATGAAGAGATACTTTTTCAGTAAGTCTACGGCACCTTATTCAATCGAGTTCCCACAGTGTCATAGCTAGTTGCTGTCGCCAACTCACTAACAAACATTAGCTACCACATTGACAATAATACCCTATCATCTAGTATAAGGATGAAAAAATAAAGCGACATTATTGTGGGAGCTAGGAGAACTAAAACTTAATGAAGGTCTCAATTTCGATAGCAGATCCACTTTATTGCATTTGTTCTGTAGAAAATTACAGGCGTTGAAAAATATTTAATACTGCTCTCACAGGATAGAGTGTAAAGTCATTGAAATATTTGCTGGTTTGAAATTTTGGCCCTGCTGGTGAAGATTTAGAACAGGTAAACTCAGAAGCCTACAATTACCATCAATGTTTCTTATTCATGCAGTACAATACAATGATTAATGTCATCTGTCAATGATGGCATTTGTGCCTGATGCTTGATAAGATTGGTTTGGTCAGATACAACTTTGGTTGCTGCTTTACAAATCTCCGTCTAGCCTGGTTTTACTTGAATATTGTAAATTTGACTAGTGAGAGTTTGTGAGTCTGGAAATTTGTTCATAAAACCTCCAAAATAACAATAGTTTGCATCTAAAAATCAGATTAACGCAGAGCAGATTTCCTCCAGATGCTGTCTCTGGCCAACCTATTACGAACCATCAGAATTTGCTTAAAATTTCTCACATTTCCCATGCCACTGATGTCAAGCTAGCTTGTCTGTAGTTTCCTGTTGTATTCCCCTCTCCTTCTTAAATGGTATGGTTGCATTTGCTATGTTTTAGTCTGTGGGAATCATTCTGGGAATGATGAAATTCTGGAAGATATCAACTTTTGCATCTACTGTCACCACAGACACTTCTTTCAAAATCTTGAGATGCAAGTGATTGGGTCCTGCGGATTTGTTGGCATTCAATCCCAATCATTTCTGCAAATCTGTTTTTAACTGATTTCTTCCAGCTCCTCTTTCAATCTAGACCTGTTACTGTCCATTATTTCCAGTGAAGATGGAAGCAAAATATATGTTTGATTTTTCTGCCCTTTCTTTATTCCCCAATATAATGCACCCCTTTTCTTAGTCCTTTATAAATCCTGGTTAACTTTAGCCAACCCTTTCCTTTTTATAGAAAGAGAAGCTTTTACAGCCTGTTTTTAATGTTTCTTGATGGATTATTATGTTCGATTTTCCCCTTCATTCTTGATTTCTTGCTCCTTCTTTGCTGAATACTGAAATTTTCCCAATCTTCAGGCGTAACGCATCTTTCTTTTTGGCAATGTTGGAAGCTGTTTCCTATGATTTGACACTGCCTTAACCATAGCTCAGGGAATCTCGGTTTAACCTCGGTTAATGTTAAGGGTCCATGGCATTAAAAAGGCTGGGAAACTTGCCATAGCTGGAAAACTTTGTCTTCAGCATGGTTAAGTTTTAAAGCCACATATGTCTGCTTTTTCCCATATTCAATGTACCATTTCTCATAGTTTCTTATGTCAGGGAAAAGTTCATTTGCCAGCTCTTTGTATTTCATTCAATTACCTTTTGCCATTTTGTTCAGAGTAACCTATTCTCTCTCAATGTCCATTAAGTCCCCACCTCTTAAATTATCCTACCATTGACTTATATTGAGGGGCAGCAGAGAGAACATGGAAAGACCAAGTACTATCCCAGCATGCCTTTGGCATGTAGACCAATACTTAATGTAGATTTCCAATTTATCATAGAAAATTGCAACTTAAACCTTCACTGTTTGTCATTTTTGGATTGCACCGTCTCACCCTGTTTAAAATCATATTCCAGATCTTATTTAGAGCGAGACTGACTGGAATACAATTTTAAACAAGGTGCAACCACAGAAACCTGATTGGTTGAGGACTAACCAAATTGGAGGAGCGGACAGATGATGGGAGCTCAGTATATATACCACTGGACTAGACATGCCTAGGTATCATTCCTGATGAAGATGGCAGGGTTTGTCATCGAAACATCAGTTAAAATCAACACCTGGACCTGGCTGGAAGCCTGAGAAGAGTTTATAAATTTAGAAGTATTGGAAAGAGTTGAAGAAGTGGTGATTGTTGTGTGTATCAACTTTAAGAGATTTTTAACAATTTACCGTTCAATAGTAACATTAAAGCTCAACGATTAAAGGGACATTGGGCATCAATACCCGATCAGCTAAGGGACAAAGTACAAAATAACAGTGGACAGTTATTTATCACAATATATCTCTGGGGACTGCTTTAAACAACTTTGTCCATTTTTCTACATATTAATTCATTAGCCTTGGTACTCAGACACTTCAAAGTTTGTCAAAGATACGAAACTTCAACATGTTATACACAATGGGGAACTAAGTAACAGACCTCAGAAAGACACAGCCGGCCTTGTCCATAGGGAGACACATAGCATATGAGAATTAACAAAGAGTCATAGAAAACGACAGCACAGAAACAGGGCCTTTGCCCCGTCTAGTCTGTGCTGAAACATTAATCTGCCTAGTCTCATTGACCTACACCCAGCCCATAGCCATCCATACCCTTCCCATCCATAGTACCTTTCTAAATTTCTCTTATACGTTCAGGTTGAACCCTCTGGCAGCTCATTCCAAACTTTCACCACCCTCTGAGTGGAGAAGTACCCACTCATATTCCCTTTCACATTTCATCTTTCACACTTAAACCATAACCTCTTGTTGTAGTCTCACCCAATCTCACTGGGAAAGCCTGCTTGCATTTACCCTATCTATACCACTCATAGTTTTGTATATCTCTATCAGATCTCCCCAATCTTTTACATCATGGGGAATAAAGTCCTAACCTATTTAACCTTTCCCTATAACTCAGGTCCTCAAGTCCTGGCAACACCCTTGTAAATTTTCTCTGCATTCTTTGAATCTTATTTACACCTTTCCTCTAGGTAGCTGACCAAAATTGCACACAATACTCCAAATTTGGCCTCACCAATGTCTTATACAACTCCAACATAACATCCCAACTTCTGCACTTACTACATTGATTAATGAAGACCAACATGCCAAAAGCTTTCTTTACAACCTTAACTAACTATGATGCCACTTTTAAGGAATTCCCAGATTGCTCTGTATTCCCAGATTACTCTGCTCTACAGCATTCCTCAGTGCCCTATCACTCACCATGTAAGACTTACCCTGGTTTGTCTTCTCAAAATGCAGCACTTTATACATGTACGCATTAAATTCCATCTGCCATTTTTCAGCCCATTTTTCTAGCTGGTCAGAACCCATTCCAAAGTTTGATAGACTTCTTCACTCTCCACTATACCCCCAATCTTGATGTCATCCACAGATTTGCTGATCCAGTTTACCACAATATCATCCAGATTACTGATGTATGACAAACAACTACAGACCCAGCACCAATCTCTTGGGCACACCACTAGTCACTGGCCTCCAAGCAGTGAAGCAACCATCTACTATCATTCTCCAGCTTTTTCTGTGAAGCCAATGTCTAATCCAATTCACTACCTCTTCTTAAATGTCAAGCGACTAAACATTTTGACCAAACCCACCCCCCCCCAACGTGGGACCTTGTCAAAAGCCTTGTTAAGGTCCATGTCGACAACATCCACTGCCTTGCCTTCATTAACTTCCCTGTTACCTTCTTCAAAGAGCTCTATAAGATTGGTTAAACATGACTTGCCACTCAGAAAGCCATGTTGACAATTCAATTACTTATATATCTTATATACCTTCCTATAACTTCCTTGTTACTAATGTCAGGCCCACCAGTTTATTCTTAGCACCTTTCTTAAACAACGGAACAACATTAGCTATCCTCCAATCCTCCAGTAGCTCACCATGGTTAAGGATACTTAAAATATCTCTGCTAGAGCCCCTGCAATTTCTCCACTAGTCTCCCGTGGGGTCTAAGGGAACACCTTGTCAGGTCCTAGAGATTTATCCACCGTAATTTGCCTCAAGACAGCAAGCACCTCCTCCCCTGTAATTTGTATAGGATCTATTACCGCTTTGCTACATTTCCTCACTTCTATAGACTCTATGTCTGTTGCTCAAGTACAAACGTTTGTAAACACCGATGCAAAAAATCCAGTTAAGATCTCTCCATCTCTTTCAGCTCCATGCATAGATTACCACCATGATCTTTCAGAGGATTAATTTTGTCTTTTGGGATCCTTTTACTCTTAATATATCTGTAGAAGTCCTTAGGATTCTCCTTCAACTTGTCTGCTGGAGAAACCTCATGTCTTCTTTGAGCCCTTTTGATTTCCTTTTAAAGTGTTCTCTTGCTTTTTTTCATACTCCTCAAGTACCTCATTTGATTCTGCCTGCCTTTACCAGCTATGCACTTCCTTTTTTTCCTTAACCAGGGCCTCAATATCTCTTGAAAACCAAGTTTCACTGAACCTGTTATACTTGCCTTTTATTCTGACAAGAACATATGTACAGACTCTGTACACACGGAATTTCACTTTTGAGGGCCTCTCACTTACCAAGTGCACCTTTGCCAGGAAACAACTTATCCTAATGATAATGCCTTATGAGAATAGGTTGAGTGAACTCAGCCTTTTCTCCTTGGAGCTACAGAGGATGAGAGGTGACTTGATAGAGATGTATAAAACGATGAGAGGCATTGATCATGTGGATAGTCAGAGGATTTTTCCCCGGGCTGAAATGGTTGCCAGAAGAGGACACAGGTTTAAGGTGCTGGGGAGTAGGTACAGAGGAGATGTCAAGGGTAAGTTTTTTCACTCAGAGTGGTGAGTGCATGGAATGGGCTGCCGGCAACGGTAGTGGAGGTGGATACGATAGGGTCTTTTAAGAGACATTTAGATAGGTACATGGAGCTTAGAAAAATAGAAGGCTATAGGTAAGCCTTGTAATTTCTACGCTAGGGAGTTGTTTGGCACAACTTTGTGGGCCGAAGGGCCTGTATTGTGCTGTAGGTTTTCTATGTTTCTATGTTCTTATGTTTCAGTCCACACTTGCCAGATCCTTTCTGATACCATTAAAATTGGCCTTTCTCCAATTTAGAATCCTAACCGGAAGAGCAGACCTATCCTTTTCCATAATTATCTTGAAACTCATAGCAATGTGATCACTAGATGCAAAGTGTTCTCCTACAGAAAATTCTGTCACCTGCCCTGTCTCAATCCTGAATAGGAGATCTAGTATTGCACAGTCCATATACTGATTATGGAAACATTTCTGAGCACAGTTGACAAACTCTTTGCCATCCAGCCTTTTTAGAGTATCAGAGTCCCAGACAATATGCGGAAAGTTAAAATCACCCCCATCACAAACTGATGTTTCTTGCAACATTCTGCAATCTCTCTATAAATTTGTTCATCTAAATCCCGTGGATTGTTGACTGTTGTCCATTAATATGGTCATACCTTTCTTATTCCTCCATCCTACCTATAAAGCCTCACTAGATAAGCTCTCTTATCTGTCCTGACTGTGCACTGCTGTGATATTTTCCCTGACTAGTAATGCCACCCTTCCCTTTTAAGTCCCTCTCACTTCATTATGTCTAAAACAACAGAACCCCAGAACACTGAGCTGCTAGTCTTGCCCCTCCTACAACCAAGTCTCACTAATGGCTACAATGTAATAATTCCTTGTGCTATTCCATGCCCTGAGCTCATCCGCCTTTCCCACAACACTCTTTGCATTGAAATATACAAAGCTCAGATAAATATTTAATGAATATACTGCTGGTCGCTGGTAAAAAGACCCTTACCAGGAAATGGTTATCACAGGAGAGCCCAACTTTGAACGCATGGATGGAAATTACAATGGACATTTACAAAATGGAGAAGATAACAGCATCTGTTAATCATAAGTTGGAACAATTTGATTCATACTGGGAAAAATGGTTTAACTACATAACACCTCATAGACCTGATTTTATTCTCACAAATCAATGAATATGTTGTAAAAAAAAATCACTCCCTACTTGTACATAGTTTTCTCCTTTTACTTGTTCTTTATTTCCTCTCTTTTCTATAACTGTATACCTCAGATAAATATTATGTGGAGATTTGTGGCAAATATGACTGTAAGATATATATGTACAGTATCTGAAATACATCTTATGGAAATGTTTTTTTGATGATGAACTTCAATAAAAAATAAATTACAAAAAAACAGAAATATACAAAGCTCTGAACATTAGTCCCACCATACTTAAACTTTTGATTCTTGACGTATGGAGGATTAACAATTTTTCTCCACCGCCACTCTACTGTCTATGTACTAACAGAAAAAAAATACTAGAAACTGATTTAGAACCTCCACCTGTTTTTGCCCAAGCCTGTTGAGCCAAAGTCAAAACACTCTAACATTGCCCTAATCACACAATGCCCGCTTCGCTTACAGCTCCTTTCTTTTTTATAGGCTCAAGCAATGACTCACTCCCTTGAGACTTGCAGTTTTCAAATGGCTCTGGCCTTGCAGGATCTTGCTGTCTCACCTGCTACTTCAAAGAGTAACTGACTCCTGATGAGACTTGCAGTTTTTTGAATAGCTCCCACCCTGCAATATGCCACTCTCTTACTCACTACCTCCTTAACCAGTACATAGAAGTCCCAACTAGGGAGAGTGCAATACTAGATCTCCTATTAGGGAATGAAGCAGGGTAGGTGACAAAAGTTTGAGTAGGGGAACACTTTGCATCTTCTATGGCAGTGAGAGCTTTTTGAAAAAGTACTAAGGAGGAGGAGAAGGTGGTAGCCCGAGGCAGCTTGCGCGGCCACTCCGGTGAATGATATCTGTAATCTGTCAAGTAGGGTGCCATGCACAATTCTGATTTGATGGAGACAGACGTGAGAGAACAGAGGAACATCTGGAGAAACTTCTGAAATGCCTTTTTCGCTGCCGCTGTTACTGTATGATCCTGAACCTCCAGAGGGGAAGGCCCCGAATCCTCGGCTTTGCTTGTTGCTCGGCAGCCGGGGCGGGGTTGAAGCGCTTGGCAGACATGGTGCTCGGTGGTCAGTGTCGAAGGGCTGGTCGGAGGTTTGAAGTTTTTGGATGGACTCAGAGTCAGCTGAGATTGGGTGCTTCCAATGCATCGACAGTTATCGGTGCCTGGCGGTTAATGGCAGAGAGAGTTTCTCCCTTCTGCTGCCTGCTATCGAGAACGATCGGGAGTTAATCGGAACTTTGAGATTTTTTTTTACCGTTCCCATGGTCTGTTCTTTATCAAACTATGGTATTGCCTTGCACTGCTGTAACTATATGTTATAATTATGTGGTCTTGTCAGTGTTAGTCTTTGGTTTGTCCTGTTTTTTTTTGTGATATCTCTCTGAAGGAACATTGTATCATTTCTTAATGCATGCATGCATTTCTAAATGACAATAAACGAGGATTGAGTGTCCTCATAATCTAATCTAATTCCCTAATTTCAACTGAGAAAATCTGCTGATGCTGGAAATCCAAGCAACACACACAAAATGCTGGAGGAGCTCAGCAGTCCGGGTGGCATCAATTTATTCCCGTGAGTCTAAATTAGATCTAAATTTTGAAATTTGCTATTGAACTTCAGCTTTTCCTTCATTAGGTACTAAGTCATTTGAAGCATTTGTGAATTGTAGACCACAACAGCAAAAAGAATGGTTAAGACACAGTGCATTTAGGAAAAATGTTGATAAGTATCTGATAAAGAAAGGACTAGAAGATTATTTTGACAAGTAAGTGATTGAAATGAAGAAAATACATTGGGAGGAGGTTTGTGCTGAAAGCATGAATGCAGATGGCTATTCCTGTGCTAATTCCACTTTATTTTTGTTTAGTTGCTGTTTATGGGATACAGAGCTGAGAAAATGAATGCAGGTGAACAAATGAGAAAAGCGCAAGCAAAACAGTCTCTAATGAACCATAGATTGAATTACCCAACAGGTGATAAACTTATAAAAACAAAGCACACAAAATGCTGGCGGAAATCAGCAGGTTAGACAGCATCTATGGAAATGAATAAACAGTCGACATTTTGGGCCAAACCCCTTCTTTAGGACCCTCATCAGCAGATAATAAATTTTGTTTGAAGTGAAATGTCAGTGAGATTGTAGAGCAGAACCTCCGCAGTATTAGTTTGGGTCATTCACAATGCCAGCCTAAGTAACTTCTCTAGGCAAATATAGATAGGAATCCAGTGAAGTAAAAGGTGTTAAGGTTAATTTGCATTACTGATCTCCACAGCTTCACTAAAGGAATCCTCATTATTTCCACGACATCAAGACACTCCACACAGTTTATCTCAGTTGACCGCTCAGGGTCCCATGAGCCACATACAATTTTGGAGTCAATATTCTTATTAATGTGCACATATCTCGAGTGATAACCATAGCAGACCTGATATGGTGAATGCTCAACTGGTCAGCATCCAGGCTCAAGAAACTCAAGTTAAATGAACTAGCAAATGAGAAAAAAAAAGTCTCTAATATTATTTCTTTCAAAGGTCTGATTCATGTGGTTCTTGGGACTAAGAAGTCAATTATATGTTGTTTTCAATGTTGTCGTAAATTGTCAAAACAATCAGGGGCCACTTTATTAGGTACACCTGTACACCTGCTTGTTAATGCAAATATCTAATCAGCCAATCCTGTGGTAGCAACCTAATACATAAAAGCAAGCAGACGTTGTCAAGAAGTTCTGTTGTTGTTCTGACCAAACATGAGAATGGAGAAGAACTGTAATCTAAGTGACTTTGACTTGGAACGATTGCTGATGCCAGACAGGGTGCTTTGAGTGCAACAGAAATTGCTAATCTCCTGGAATCTTCCAAGCATAACAGTCTCTAGTTTACAAAGAATGTTGTGGGGGAAAAAAATCCAGTGAGCATCAGTTCTGTGGTGAAAATGCCTTGTTAATGAGAGAGGTCAGAGGAGAATGGCCAGACTGGATCAAACTGACAAGATAATGAGGTAACTCAAATAACCACATGTTACAACAGTGGTGTGCAGAAAAGCATCTCTTAACATGCAACACAGCACAGCTTGAAGTAAATAAGTTACAGCAGCTGAAGATCATGAATGTACACTCTGTGGCCACTTTATTAAGTACAGGAGGTACCTGATATAGTGGTCACACACAAAATATTGGAGGAACTCAGCAGGCCAGGCAGCAACTATGGAAAAAAGTACAGTCGCCGTTTCGGGACGAAACCCTTCGGCAGGACTATAGTGGTCACTAAGTGGAAAGTCAAGTTTAAACACTTTCTCATAGACGTGGAATCCTTGTTAATTAAAAAGACCAATTGTTGGAAGTCCAAAATAGTTTCAAAAATGCTGGCACTTTACTCTGTTTAGTAGAAATTGAGAGAGTAAGGATAAATAGCTATCTTTAGTGTACGTATCTTTTTACTCTGGGCAAGCAACTCCAGTGCATTCAAATTAAATGAAGCTTGTATCTATTCCTAGAATTGATTGGAATTTTGCCATCTTTGCCTTTTGGTAAATAGGGAAAAAAAGATTTGTTTGTAACTTGAACATCAAATGTGTGACAAACTATTTATATGAGCATAACAATAGCACCAGAATTAACCGCATATCTGTAGATGGCAAGCACGAATTAAAATAAATTTATTTCAGTATAATTTCTAAAAAAAAAGTTCTTCTCTAGGGACATTTGCTTGAAGCTTTCAGAAGATGTATACTCTACCTTTAAAATCAGACTGGGCCTCCATTCTGATATCTGGCAAGCTTTGCCCTCTGTCTGGGGTGGGAGCAGGTTAAAACTTGCACTTTTTTTTCATTTTATGAATACTACAAACCAGTGTGAAACGTCTGCCAAAATTGCCAACCCAGAAAGACCTAGTGCTGTGAAGAAAACATCTATCGATAGAAAATTATTTTTAAAGTCGCTAAAAGATTTTCTTTCTAATGAATAAACAAGTGCTTTCACTGCATTACTGTACTCATGATCTTTCTTTAGCCTGTATGGTCTAACCCCCACTGAGAATTGGTATGTTCCATATTTTTCTGGCATATTTTAAAGTATGGCCCCTTAAAGACTGCTTTCCTTCTGTGAGGAATCCAATACTCTGAGCTCATAAGCTCTACTTCAGTCCAAAGAGTTCAAAAGGCTCTGATGTTGGTTAGGCCCACTACCCTTTCACCATGGCCCCAGCTCACAGGAGACCTTGTCTCAGATTGTTCTGCTTTTACTTCTGGCTAGCATTAACATTTTAAAAAAATGACTGGGAGATTACAGTCAGTGAAAAACTGGGGCAGGAAGGGAATTAAACCAAGATGAAGGTGGTATCTAATCAGTTATGGCTTGAGTCTGAGTCTGCCTTTTCTTACCTACAGCACTTGTGCGAGTAAACCCATGTGTTTTCAGGGTCAATCAAGTTCTCTCCTTCTTCCCACTCCCACACCTCAGTTTTATGTTTTTGTAACATATCCAGGATGCTTGCACAAGCAAACTATTTACTCTAGTTCTACAGTGTAATGCGTAAGTTGCAAGTGCTCATTCCTTTCTGAATATACAACATTAAAATGGTAGTCTGCATGCCACAGCCAAGAGTATAATAAAATCAATATTTTTCAGTGAGGCCTGAAAGGACTTGCCGCTAGGCTGCCACAATCAGACTCTCTGAATCTTGTTGTAAATGTAATACTGGTGAATAACAAACACATTCATAAAGGTTTTGCTCCAAGATGTACCACGCCTAGAGTAATGTTAAGTCTGGCATTTATTTTCTTCGTCCCTTACACACTTGGTACCATTGCCATTCATTGTATGAAATTGTATGGAGAAAACATTTGTTTAAAGGTTCAGCTTGACCTGTGAGTGCAGCGAGGTGTCAGATACGGTAGCTGATTCATCTTTATTACGCATCGCTCTGGCCATGAAGAGAAGCGTTGTGAATTCAGAAGAGAGTTGGAAATGGAGAGCAACAGCTGGGAGCTGAAAATTAGAGTGAAGTATGCATGTGTTAAATCTGGGGCAACTAATTCCACCTCCCGTGTGGGGTTTGCACCTTCTCCTTGTGACTGGGTGGGTTTCCTGCCACATCCCAAGACTTGAGGGTTGGTTGACCACTGCAATTGCCTCTGGCATTTGTGAGTGGTGCAGTCTGGGGAGGGTTAATGGGCATGAGGGGAAAATAGAAAGGAATTAGTGGCTGATAGTTGGCAGGGACTCAACAGACTGAAGAGTATTTTCCCATCCTGTATGCCACTCTGACTCTGTCTCCATGAACCTATTTGCTCTCACCCTATGAGAGATATTCCGTGTGTTCTACCCAACCCTTCCCCACCTTCTCTGCTACCCAACACCAGCTTATTTATAACCATATAACAATCACACCACAGAAACAGGCCATCTCGCCCCTTCTAGTCCGTGCTGAACTCTTATTCTCACCTAGTCCCACCAACCTGCACTTACCCCATAACCCTCCATTCCTTTCTTGTCCATATAGCTATCCAATTTAACTTTGAATGACAACGTCGAACCTGCCTCAACCACTTCTGCTGGAAGCTCGTTCCACACAGCTACCACTCTCTGAGTAAAGAAGTTCCCCCTCATGTTACCCCTAAACTTTTGCCCTTTAACTCTCAACTCATGTCCTCTTGTTTGAATCTCCCCCACTCTCGATGGAAAAAGCCTATCCATGTCAACTCTATCTATCCCCCTCATAATCTTAAATACCTCTATCAAGTCCCCCTTCAACCTTCTACACTCCAAAGAATAAAGACCCAACTTGTTCAACCTTTCTCTGTAACTTAGGAGATGAAACCCAGGTAAGACTCCAGTAAATCTTCTCTGTACTCTCTCAATTTTTTTGACATCTTTCCTATAATTTGGTGACCAGAACTATACACAATACTCCAAATTTGGCCTTACCAATGCCTTGTACAATTTCAAAATTACATCCCAACACCTATAATCGATGCTCTGAATTATAAAGGCCAGCTACCAAAAGCTTTCTTCACCACCCTATCCACATGAGATTCCACCTTCAGGGAACTATGCTCCATTATTCCTAGATCCCTCTCTTCTACTGCATTCCTGCTTTTTTTTATTTCCTGTTTCTCACTCGAGGACAGGGGTTCCCAAAATTTTTTTATGCCGTGGACTAGCACCATTAAGCAACCAGAACCTCTGCTCTAGGAGGTCCCAGACTTGTTCTTTCTACAGTTGCTGCCAGAATATTTCCAGTGTCTTGTGTTTTCAGTACATAAAAAATTTCATTTTGTCATTTTTTATGGGATCTTGCATAGATTGTCTATGCTTCTAATGTTACAACACTTCAGAAATACTGCATTAGTTAATAGGTGTTCTGTTGAGGTAGTGAAAAGGCTTTCTTTACAACTCTGTCAACAAATGGGAGATCCCTTGAGCTGAATTTGTATCAAAGCAACCACTCTGAAACAATCTGTTGCTTTTCTGCTGTGGGAGCATACTGTTACTATCCCTCCTTGCCTATCTGGCTTCTGGCTCATTGCTCCCTGCCAACAATATGAGTACCCGCAGAAGTACAGAGAAAATCTTCTCCCAATTTTCTTCTGAGCCGAGAATCTGCAGTTGCTTCTGCATTAGCCTCTCTCTGCTCAACATGGTCCAGTGAGGGGTGTGGACACTAGTGCTGTGACGGGCAGCAACGTAACAGAAGCTTCGTAGCACTTTCCTTGCATCGCCAGAGGTGTGTGGTTATGGTTGGCTCTAACATTTATTATAGCTCTATAAAGCTGCTGCACTCAAGAACTTCAAATGCAAGAGGTCCTGCAGATGCTGGAAATATTGAGCAACTTGCACAGAATGATGGGGGAGCTCAGCAGGTCAGCACAGCACCTCAGGAGGAGAATAAATAGTCATCGTTTGGGCCGAATCCTAAAGATGAAGGGTCTCAGCCCAAAGAGAAGCCTGTTGCCTGCTTTGTCCATAGGTGCTACCTGACATTCTGAGTCCCTCCAGCATTTGTGTGCATTGCTCTAAAATTCCAAGATTGTTTGAAAATTGTTTGTATTCCTTATGTCCGTATCTAAAACTGTTATTTTTGTTGAATGAATTGAGAAGGCAAAGTCCATGTGAAGCCATTAAAATAGCCTGAACTGTAAAGACTTTTAAATAGCAGAGTATATGGAACATCACAATGCTGACTCAAAACCCCAAAGAATGAAGTTCGATCTTAACGCCCGCCACTGTACTTTCTGTGTGGTGTTTCCTTGTCCTCCCTGGAAATGTATGTGCCATATCCCAAAGCTGTGGAGGTTGATTGGTTAATTGCCCTGTATAACTTGCCCTGGTATGAGGGTGAGTGGCAGGATCTCAGGTAAATTGGGGGGAATTTAGGGAGAATTTTTTTTAAATGACATTAATGTCAGATTGGTGTTAATGGGTAGTTTCTACTTGAAATGGACTCACTGAGCTAAATGGCCTTTATTTTGTTGTTCTTGTACTCCTTGACTCAAATGCAGCTTTGACAATCTCACCAGGATCTGAGCAAAGGTCCTCCCCAAATTGGAGAAGGGTCAGAAATCCAGCCATAAACTGAGCTCACACACGCAGAGACGCCTGTAGTTCCCACCACCAGAGCACCAGGCAGATCCATTCCAGTGATCTCCCAGAGACTCGGTTGCATGTATAAGCTGTATTTACGTCTGCTGGGGAGGACCTGTGCATAAACTAAGTCGAAGAGTAATCTTGAGGATGCTGTTTTAGATGTAAAACAACTCCACACATCTTGTCTTCAGATGTTTGAGGATCCATTGCACTATTCAAAGGATTGCATGTTGGGATAACACTCCTCCCTCATCTAATAGCAACAGAATTCTTTAAATAACCATTCAGCTCACTGCTTGTCTGTAGGAACTCAAGACTGCTGTCCTCAATCTTGCCTTTGCACTTTGTTCACTGTGCAAAATGCTGCCAGATACTTTTGACAGAAGCCTGAAGGTGTAAGTCCTTAACTGGACCATTTTGTCCCCTTGAAAATCAACGGCATTCTAAATTTCATGCAAATATTCTTTCCTTCTCCTGTCATCAACATCTGCTTTGTAAAGTGTTGGCCCTAAGACCAGCTGTTGTGAGCCTATTAACTCTCACATCTTCAGGTCACAGATAATTTGAGAACAGTACCAAGGGACATCAGTGATTTTTAAAGGCAAAAGCTATACATTTCACATTGATTAATCCTTTTGCCATGTCATAAATTTCTCACTTAATGCTTGATGATACATAATTGATGTAATGGGAACAATATATATATCCTGGTGAATGTATGCCATTTCTGTATAAATACTAATTCGGAACTCCATGATGTCATGGAGGATGGTACTATAGATTTCTAATGAAATAAAAGAACAAGTTGAAGCAGAAATTTGATTGTGAAATGCAACAGACTCTTCTGCAATGGTTTACAATGAGATTAAGAAATAAACCAGATTAGATTGAGGGTGGAATGGCAACGTAGTGGTTGGCACAATGCTTTACAGTACAGCGATCTAGGTTCAATTCCCGCCACTCTCTCGTGACCGTGGGGATTTCCTTCTGGTGCTTCGGTTTCCTCCCACAATCCAAAGGCATACCAGTTGGTAGGTTAAGTGGTCATTGTAAATCATCCCGTGATTAAATAAGGGCGGCATGCCTCAAGGGGCTGGAGGGGCCTGTTCCACACTGTATCTCAATGAATAAGTAAATATTTATATTTATCACAAGTACATCGAAGCATCAAAACATGCAGTGAAATGTGTCATTTCCATCAGCAAACAACAGAGTCCAGGCCCTATGGTGGGACCAGCCCACAGCTGTCGCCATGCTTCCAGCAACAGCATAACATGCCCCAACTCACTCACCCAAACCTTAACTGTATGTCCTTGGAATCTGGGAGCACCCAGGGGAAAATCAGAGAGAAAATGTATCATATCCTGACAGACTGCTGTGGGAATTGAACTCTGATTGATTTGTCACCAGAGCTATAAAAGTATTGCACTAACCGCGAAGGTACTGGGCTGCCCCAATTGCAATGCAAGATTGAATCACAGGTTCCAATGCATGCGATATTCCTCTGCATGGAGGCTGTTGGACGTGCAGTGATGACATTAGTGTTGGAGCATGAATACATGCTGAAGGGTCCATTGCAAGAATAGACCTTCAGGAGGATGAGGGCCTGCTTGAGTCTAAAAGCACACAGTCCTACTGAGACTCTCCTGGGCAGTTTATCATAGAAGCCCACCATGGAATCCTCACCAATGGATCAGAATTTCTCATGGGTGAAGGTAAGACTTCATTTTTTCCTTGAGGACAGGTCCCCATTCACTCTGATGTTTTTCCTGTATGGTTACCTCTGTTACAATGGTGTGCAATCATCTGACAGAGATGTTGGTTGCCTGCCTTTGTCTCAATCCCACCTCTTTGATGTGGGACTTTTGGCTGAGAACAGATGAACCAGCAATTCCACTTTAGATTCACCACTTTAAGATCTCCTGAGGCAGATCACTCTGGTATTTTATATCTTCCTGTACATATCGTAAAAAATGTAAAAACCCAGATGAATGCACTGGGAGAAGCAGCGCGAGGTGAACTGCTTATATACATAGTTTCTTGTACATTGGCCGCAGAAGGAAACTGCTTTCACAAGTCCCCTCTCCTGTGCACTATCAGGTACAATACATGTTCTAGACCCATGTCACTCATGGTGAATCAGCATCACAATACCCTCAGCAAAGGAGAATTAAGAAGCTACAGTTTGCTGAAAATCTGAAATAAAACAGAAAATACTGGACAATTCAATAGGCCTGGCAGCATCTGAGAAACAGTTTCCACAGATGATCTCTGAATTGCTGAGCGTTTTCACCATCTTCTGTTTATATATTTCTGTTCTTTTGCATTTCTGCGTCTGGATGAAGGCTCTCAGCCCAAAACATTGACTGTCCACTTCCATTCGTATTGCTTCCTGATTGTTGAATTAAAAAACGTAGAAACATAGAAAACCTACAGCCACAATACAGGCCCTTCGGCCCACAAAGCTGTGCTGAGCATGTCCTTACCTGTGAAATTACCTAGGGTTACCAATAGCCCTCTATTTTTCTGAGCTCCATGTACCTGCCCAGGAGTCTCTTAAAAGACCCTATTGTATCTGCCTCCACCACCGTTCCACCGTTGCTGGCAGCCCATTCCAAGCACTTACCACTGTCTGCATAAAAAACTTACCCCTGACCTCTCCTCTGTAACTACTTCCAAGCACCGTAAAACTATGCCTCTTGTGCCAGCCATTTCAGTCCTGGGAAAAAGCCTCTGACTATCCACACAATCAGTGCCTCTCATCATCTTATACACCTCTATCAGGTCACCTCTCATCCTCTGTCGCTCCACAGAAAAAAGGCTGAGTTCACTCAACCTGTTCTCATAAGGCATGCTCCCCAATCCAGGCAACATCCTTGTAAATCTCCTCTGCACCCTTTCTATGGTTTCCACATCCTTCCTACGGTGAGGCGACCAGAACTGAGCAAGTACTCCAAGTAGGGTCTTACGAGGGTCCTATATAGCTGCAGCATTACCTCTTGGCTCCTAAACTCAATCCTACCATTGATGAAGGCCAATGCACTGTATACTTTCTTAACCACAGAGTTCTTCCAACTCTTTTTATGTTGCTCCAGATTCCAGCATCTGCAGGCCAGAGAGGAGGGAGACCAGGTTGAAATATAGTCTATGTAGGGATTAAAGTCACAGTGACAGAAAAATAACTGCTTCATTTACAGATACAGCAATCAGTTCCAAGAATTTGAATTTGAATTAAAATGTGGGTAGACTTTGCGCAGAGCAAATGAGCAATTAAAATGATGGAAATCAATTCTTTAGCAAGTGATGCAAACGTTTGCTCTCTTCTCCTGATACCAAATTAAAACGTGAGATGTTCAAACAAAATCAAAGAGATAAAAACCTGGGGGATTACATCACGGCTTTAGTTGACCTATCAAAACAAATCTGTGGCTTTGCACACCTATCCTGTTTTCATTCTGTAGTTCCTTTTTCATGCTGTGCTTCTGTATCATAAAAGTTTACATTCTAGAGGGGAAATAAACAAGCTCTTCATGTCATTTGTAGTGTGAATATGCCATGAAACTACACAATGGAACATAGGCACAATACCTGAAATCCATCTCGTCACCACTTAGTAAAGGTACTGACATGTTGAAAATAAATTAATAAATATCTCTACTGAAGTGATGGAGAGAAGAATTTATTCAAGATGTCTTAGACACTTGTGCATTACCACCTCACAACATATGTCTGAAGTCTACCAGCCTAGTTCCTTTTTCCTGATTATCACTTTTTTAACGTGCCAAGTCAATTGTTTTGATATCCCTGTAACTAGTTTAATTGTTCTATTACTGTTGCTTATAGAGGAGGTAGCAGCAATTAACCTAAAGTAAGTTTTTCAATAGCTCCATGATGGAAGTTCAAATAGCCACTGAACAATTGCCATGAGCTGAAAAGTTCTAGAAAGATTTTCTTAAGTTATAGATGTACCATGATGTAATGATATTATTAATTGCATTAAGGATTATTTCAAAGCATGGCAATCTAATAATTAGAATCAACCATTTTGCTTTCAAGCCCCAGCATCAAGGTGCCTAAATCACATGTTACAACATTCAACAACAGTACCAACTATACTTGTTCATTTCGAGAGTACCTTGGAGGCATGATGCTCCAATCTATAAATCCAAATCTTTGTAAGGATTAGCAGGTGAGGATGAAACGTTTTGCCAGGGGAAGGGAAAGGTATGGAAGTCAATGTGGAGATTTCTCACATCATTCCCAGTAATCATTTGTAGAACTTGTGACAGATACCCTGCCCAGCCTCTCAACTGTGGAAAGAAGGGAGGGAGTAAAATTTAGCAGTAAATAAAATGAAATAAAAAAAGACTTTGGAAATACAGATGGGGATTTTTATTACACTTCTTACTGTGATTCAGGCTTTGGGTATGAGTTTCCTTCACATCTGTTACTACACTAAAGGTGATATATAAATTGAAATTGTTGTGGTATGGTCACATTACTTCATTCCTGCAACAACATTTGTCCTTAGACAATATGAGGCTAATTCATCAACTGCTTAAAGCAGGTTGCCTCTCTTATATAAATATTAGAGACATTTCACAAGAAATTGTTCAAAGCCTGATTTCTTGCAAAAACTGCTCTGGAAAAACCCTAAACATCAACAAAATGTTAAAGACAAATTTAAAGGAAAATAGTAGTGGAGAATGTAGACAGTAGAGGGCCCAAATAAATCTATAAACAAAATGACTGACAGTTGTCGAAGGAGGTGGTAAATCTTTTTTCTAACCACATTTGTTGATTGAGCATGTCTGGTTTGCTTATAGATCTATATTCCTGACTCCTGAAATTATCATCTATGTCAAACATCTCAGCTGCCTTGGGTCCATTAACACAATTACTTAAGTTTTCTATGCAGCTCTGTTTACTGGAAAACTAAATGCAGTTATTATGAAAAACAAAAAATCTTCCTGGTTCTTTCTTAAGTTCATCTCTGCACACAATCTACCACAAAACCTTAGAGTCCTTTCAATGTATGCAGGGTATGTCTTCCATATTAAGTCAACAGAATGAAGTTGTTGCATCTCTTTGGTCTTTTAAGCACAGCTGTATTAAATTTATTAAACTCAGCTTTTATGCTTTGTAAACAAAATTCAGCAGCAAGTCACTTTCTAATGGCGTAGGAACAATGGGGAGTTACGAGGGTGACAGATTGAGAAGTTCATTATGTTATTTCCTGTAAATGCTTGTAAATTCAGTCCTGTGATTACTTGCAAATAAAATCCAAGCACATTCATAAGTGTTATTATAACAGCAATCTGGACATCATAATGGGAAGTCCAAATAAAGATAATTTGCAAGTGAAAACTACTGGATCTAAATCTTCAGACATTTGAGTTAGGGATTATGCTCAGAAAGGTGTCTTCTATTTGTAATAAAAGAGTATAAATTCATATGATTTCACTAGTATTCTGGAAAGCTCCAATAATACTAATCTCTTTTGTGCCATGTGTCGTAATGGTAATTTTGCATTTGCACATCATTTATAATTGCCAAGTGAAGAGCTATACATGCAGCAGTAAAGGCAAGTTTTTCAGTACTACTCATCATGTTAAAAATCTCTCACTGAGTGATGGATATGGTCATGGGAATTATCCTTGACCTGCTTGCACCAGTCGGCCTTCTCTGCTGGGAAAAAGGGAGGGAATCTGGCCTGTGAGGAACAGATAATCCATAACAGGGATCAGGAAGCCTGTCAGAGGATGATGCACTCTGAACCTACCACAGCACTAAAATATAAATGTTTATTCCAAGATGGAGGTCTACTATCAGATTTAAAATAAAGCAAGTCTCTTTGTTCTTGCTCTGAAGATAATAAATTATTTTATAATACCCACCAATGTAACAAATCTTTTACAAACAATTTAGCCTAATAAAACATTCTTCATAGTCTTGAGCCAGTCATACCCAACGAGGATTTTTTCTACCTCAGCTAATATAGCAAAGGTTAACTGTTTAAGTGATTAATCAATGATCCCTGGAACATTCCTAGGTCGGACCTCCCATGCATCAAATGCATTGCTTCATACAAATCTGTTCCCCTCTCCATCTTCACAGGATTGACATGATGACTGATTGCACTTCTCCAAACTTAACTCAGTTTATCCCAGGAATCCAAACCTATGGAGATTCCTGCTTTGTTTCTTTTTACAACACTCATGCTTTTAATGAAAAAAAATAAAGATTTGCACTTCACATCATGTCAAGGCACTTTACAATCAGTGAAACACTCCTCAACCATGTTTGACTATTGTAATATAGGAAATGCAGCAACCAGATTTTTCCTCTTGTAAGTACACACAAACAATGGCGATAAAGGCCAAATAATTTGTGTTTTAGAAATGTTGAATGAAAATTAAATATTTTTCAGGATGTCAGGATAGTTGTCATTACATTTTTTGCTTACTTTATGGTTTTGTACTTTTAGGAGACATTCTATTATATTTTCTGCTGCTAATATTGATCATGTTCTATTTCCCTTTTTAAATGTATGTATATTGTCATAGCCGTATATATGAAGAGCTTCTTTGTTTAATGAGTTCGATGTGGGATCCACTAACTCTTCCACAGATTGGGCAGGTGTGGGTGGGTCAGTAACTTGTGAGGTGACACCTTCTACCTGTTGCTTATGCAGGGCTCTTGTGTGTTCCAGATGTATAGCCCCGAGTTCTTGTTGTTGTTCCCTTTTTGCACCTTGTGGCACATTGGGCAGTATTTTTTTTGCCATTTCCTTAGCACTTGTCTGTTTTTTCAAGGCTGAGTTGCTAGCTTGACACTCAACCTACCATGGATGGAAAGCATGAAGGGGCTGGTCAGATTCGAACCCAGGACCATTTGCCTCAATGTCCGGTGCTGATGCCAGTACACCACTGGCTGGTGATCTATATCATCCTGAATTTTCTTCCATTTTGAATAGTTATGGGCCAGGGTTTCCAGGAGTTAGTAGGGATACTGCACTTTGAAGCTTTGAACATCTCTCTAAATCTTTCTCTTTGTCCATGAGGTTATCTCAAACCACCACAGAGCTCAGTAGAATCTGTGCTTTGGTGCTCTGGCATACATATTAGGATAGCTCCCTGACCATTGAGATAACAGACATGCAACTTTCATAAACAGTGCTAAAGGTGAGTCATAATAGCAGAAAAAAATTGGTCGAGCATATCTCTTCAGAAATCTAACATCTCTTTAAGTGAAACATTGCTTCAGTATAAAATTTAAAAAATCAGAAAATGCTGGAAATATTCAGGAGGGTAGGGCTGAAAGGTTAATTATGTTTTTCTTCAACTGATGCAGTCTGATTTGCTGAGTATTAACAGCATTTTTAGTTTTATTTTACATTTCCAGCACCTGCAGTATTTTTAAAATTTTTATCCTCTCAGTCGAGTGTCAAACATGATTTCTGTCCTTAAGTATTTGGTGGACGAACTGAACACAGAGCCTGATTCAAAGACAACACTCCTATCAATTAGCTAGCACTACCATTCTAGTGTAGCATTACCCAAGGAGTTTATCATCTGTTTGACACTTTAAATCATTTAGCGGTCTGTTCCACAAATCCCTGGTCTTCAACGGGCTGATCAGTGAGAAAGCTGTTGAAGAAATCCAATCTCCAAATCAAGTAGAAAATAAAGATTTTTATAGCTATTGACCGAAGAAACACTGTGCTAGAAAGACCTATTATTCAGGCATATCTGGGGAAGGACAACTTCACATTTTTTAGTTAGCACCTAAAACATAATCCTGTTTATGTTTTTCATAGATGCAGGTTGACTGACAAATTGTTTTGAGAGCATTTTATTTTTTTCTTCCTTGGTCTAATTTCTGGCATCAAATACTTTTTGTTCTGCTTTTAAAACCAGAGATTTTATGGACCTTCTCTGAAAGGAACTTATCTCGAACAGAAGCTAGAAATTTAGGTGGGACGCGGAAAGGAGAGAATGCAGAGAAATATTAATAGACAGTTTTCCTACAGCTTTGTCCAGCTTACACCAAACTGTTCAAAATGTGTATCCTTTATTTGCAATTGGCATATACTTCTGGAGGATTTGGTGGGGGTGGGGTTATTTTAATCATTGTCACTGATGAATAAAAGTAGTAAGGTATTTGAGATTAAAATGGTTGTAAACAACAATGAAGTACCAACTGTCGCATTCAGAGAAGTCTGTTTAATAATCAGTTGGATGAAATCCATCAGTAATAACATTATCACGCTGGCTATCAGTTGATTCTAGCAGTGGGAGTTCAGATCGATTGTTTCAGTCTGAAGGATGTGTATGTTAATGCCAGACATTGATTGATTCAGTCTAAAGGAAGTGTGGAAGCATCTGAGTGGAAGTCAGATGAGAGATGGATTCAGGTATGTGGCAAATTGTCAATCTTGTTTATTGTCAAACATTCAATGAGCTATTGTACATATAGATGTGCTCATGATTTACACGAGGCCTGTACTTTCTGACAACTTTAAATGCAGTAAAATAGTCCAGACTACAAAAATTACATTCCTCACTGTCAGAGAAAAAAAATTGGGAGGTTTTGCAGCTACAGGCACCCATTGCCACATGTAATGTCCTTTTTTTCCAAGTCTGTACTTCGGGTTCTGGAGAATATTGTGGCAGTAACAGCTTTGCTGGTGAATTTTAATGCCCTTGCTGCCTATCAAATTTACTGAAGCAGGCTAACACATAGTGTTGGCAGAGCTCACAGCAAAATCTAGTACAGTATTGTTGTTTATGAGTTCTTGAATGACAGCAACTTATTCAAGAGGAACAAGCAACTTCAAATGATTGGCCTTCGCAGTGACCTGGCTGTTCAGGTGTTTAAATGCTGAATGATTTAAGTCCTTGTATTTAAAATCCACAATTAACCAATGCAACTGGTTTCTTAGAACAGAACATCACAGGAACAGGCCCTTCGTCCCATAATATCTGTGCTGAACACATTAGGAAATTAAACTAAATCCCTTCTGTGTACACATGTCCATATTCCTCCATTCTTTGCCAAAAGGGGTGGGTGGGTGGGGGGGGGGAGGAGGCAGAGGTGTGGAAGGAGATTCCATACCAATCGGTTCATAGAGTCGTAGTCATAGAACATTATAGCAAGGAAACAGGCCCTTTGGCCCATCTAGTCTGTGCTGAACTAATCTGCCCATCTAACCTGTACCCGTGCACTTCCATAACCCTCCCATCCATGTACTTCTCCAAATTTCTCTTAAATTCTGAAATTGAACCAATATCCACTAATTCCTCTGGCAGCTCGTTCCACACCCTCATAACCCTCTGAGTGAAGAAGCTTCCTGTTCCCCTTAAAAATTTCAACTTTTACCCTTAACTCCTGACCTCTAGCTCCAGTCTCACCCAACCTCAGTGGAAAAAGCCTGCTTGCATTAACCCAATCTATACCCCTAATAATTTTGTACACCCCTATCAGATCTCCCCTCAGTCTTCTACATTCTAAGGAATAAAGTCCTAACCTCTTCAGCCTTTCTCTATAACTCAGGCCCTCAAGTTCTGGAAACATCCTTGTAAATTTTCTCTGAACTCTTTCAATCTTACTGACATTTTTCGGTGAGGCTGTGGCATCTGCACCAGACTTCAAAGTGAGTAGTCCCCGGTTTGAATCCGGCTGGTTCCTTACACACTTTTTATCCATTCTGGGTTGAGTGTCAAGTTACCAACTCAGCCTCATAAAAAAAAAACAGACAAAAATGCCAAAGAAACGGCAAGGTTGCCACTCGATGTGCCACAAGATGCAGAAAAGAATTCCAGCAAACAGCAGTGTGCCAGAAACTTTCTTTAGGACCCTATTGACCTGTGATGCCACTTCCAAGGAATTATGAATCTGTATTCCTGGATCCCTCTGTCCTGCAGTCCTCCATCCCCTACTGCTCAGCGTGGAAGTCCCACCCTGGTTTGTCCTCCCAAAGTGCAACACCTCATACTAGTCTGCATTAAATTCCATCTACCATTTTTCAGCCCATTACTTTTACTGTTCCTAAAAGCTGTCTCCCCAAAAGGGTGCAAGTGGGCAGTTAAGTTGATTTGGATTACTTGTGTGCAGATGTTCTTGTAATTGTTCTTTGAGCCATTGAAGGAGACACCCTCACAGTTTAATTGGGTCACTCCTTCAAGAAACAGAGATTGAGCTCTAATAACTACATTAGGGTTTTGACTGCAACTTTATCTGGCAGAAAGACAGGTAACTCATAGTGGCCTGTTTGTTATGTCAACATGGGAACAGAAACTTGGAGGAAATGTGAAAAGTAATAAAATCTTTGAAGGAGAAATCATGAATCAAAAGGTGAGCCTGTCTTCTGTCTTTCCTCAGCCCCATTCCTAATGGAGTTCCCAACAAATAACCACCATTTCTAATGTCTACTTCTCCCAAAATATTGAGCATTAAGCACTGGAAGGTGACTTGGCTGCTGGCTTTGTAGAATGTAGAGGAACAAGCCCTTCATCCCTGATGTCTGTGCTGAGCATGTCCAATTCAATGGGGATATCTCTCCATTTCCTTCATGTGTCTTTCTAAAAGCAAGACAAATTTATCAGCCTCTATCACTCCCTGCCTCTACCATGACCTGAAGGAGGTCTGTTTCAATGCATTCATTATCCCTCAGTGTGTACCATTGCCACCAGGGATGTGACTCCCATCATCTCTCCATTCTGATCTCCTGGCTGCAAACGGCAAGTATGGTCTGGACCCAAGTCTGCATCAGAGGTGTTGTTCAATTTAGTGTATCTGCGTCAGGTCACATCTGAACTGAACACTGAAACTATACTCAATCGTATTTATAAACAATGGTACTCAACTTACAAATGTAAACTGTGGAGTTCATCTGGCTGGAGTTATTTCACTGCGTAGCAGGAAGCTTACATATTCATGCATGTGTTAAAATATCAATAATATTGTGCTTTTCTGTATTGGAAAGTTTTCTGGCTCTGTTATTAGATATTTAAAGATCTGTCTGTTTATTAGTCCATCAATTTTTCTTGTTCTCATGCCTGTGTAGATAACCTTAGACCTCAAGTTTAAAAGATGAAGATCTCATGTTCTGACCCCAAATAAATTCTTGCTACTTCTGTTAAACCTCTACATTGTTTATCTGGCCACTGACTCACACAATCGTTCATCTGTCTAATCCATCCCTTCATCTTAGCTGTCAGGCAGTGCCAGAGTTCATCTGTGTGAGTGTGTTTTTTTTGTGTGCTCAACTTTCTGAGATAGGAAATTGCCAAAAGGATTATCAAAGGATTCGAACAAAGCTTTTGATGAAACCTCGAATCACTCTCCAACTCTTTCTCAAATTCTGGATTGAATTTAGTTTCCAAACAAATATTGTTTGGATTGTTCTATTTTAGTAACATATCGGAGAGCAACTCACAAGAAAGTCCCTAGGAATTGGACTCCACCATACATGGTTTTCTCTCTCTACTGCCCGTTTTGCTGCTGGCGTTTGGAGCAGCTGTGACGGTTCCCTGGAGGTGTTCAGGGCTTCATTCATTGTATCAGTCGCTTGCTTTTCAATGCTGTCAGTCATGCAAGTCCTGGAGGAGACTCAGGAAGACTGTTGCATTCAAATATAGAAGGCTTCTTTATTGCTGTTTCCGTAAAAAATTTGCTTTACCAGTCAGGGTTGTTAGCCCTGAGCTGAATGCCCGAACTTCGAGGACCAGTAGACCACTCTTAGTCTGGTCTCTACCTTTTGACTTGTTTGGCACGGGTGACCCTACCAAGAGCCAAAGCATAGAGCCCTCACTCCAGCCAGCATGGTTATTGAGGCACACAAGCCTCCAAACCCTATGACAAGTTTGTGGTCCTCTTGGATGCTGCTTGTGTAATCTGAAATTAATTTTGCCAGGAGTGAATTGAATTTCTGAGTGAAATCAACGCTTACATGCAATGGAGCTGGGCACTTCCCATTGTGCCTTATGTGAGCTGAATGACCTTAATACAACATCCAATGATCAGATGATACAGTGAATACACATCATTGACAATGCACCTTTGGTACTCCTCCCCAACTGCTGATTGACCTTGGACTTCCTACCTCAAAAGAATTGAAGTCTCAAGCAATCAAGAAGTACAGGATTCTAAAATCAACAAAAAGAATCAACAAACTCATTTGTAAGGCCAGTGACGTTGTGGGGATGGAACTCGACTCTCTGACGGTGGTGTCTGAAAAAAGGATGCTGTCCAAGTTGCATGCCATCTTGGACAATGTCTCCCATCCACTACATAATGGACTGGTTGGGCACAGGAGTACATTCAACCAGAGTCTCATTCCACCGAGATGCAACACTGAGCGTCATAGGAAGTCATTCCTGCCTGTGGCCATCAAACTTTACAACTCCTCCCTTGGAGGGTCAGACACCCTGAGCCAATAGGCTGGTCCTGGACTTATTTCCTGGCATAATTTAATATTACTATTTAATTATTTATGGTTTTATTACTATTTAATTATTTATCGTTTTATTACTATTTAATTATTTATGGTGCAACTGTAACAAAAACCAATTTCCCTCGGGAAGTATGACTATGACTAAAATCCATGAGATGTGAATGAAAGAGACTCTGATCTGACTTTGATATTTTAATGGCAACATCTGTTAAACTTGTATTCTTCTGGTTGAAGTATTTGTACAGCTACACTCTCTTGTTGCATCATTGCTTTCAGTCTTGACCATAATATGTTCCCCAGTACCTCGTGCTGCTTTCCCTGCCTCACTGATCATCCTGCAACTTTCAATGACGTGCGACCCATGCATGGCACGATACTCAGTTGGGGAACAGACATGAGGGATACAGGCCACAGATTTAGAAGATTGTATTCCCCTCTAACACCCCACCTTGACCCCACCTATGCTGGATGTTCTCTCTTCTCCCCTTTCCATACAAAAGCCTGGAAGACGTACAACCGGGCTCAAGGACAGCTTCTACCCTACTGTAATCGGATTCTTATGTGGACCTCTTCTACAAATACTTGGCTTCACAATATGCCTCATAAGATCTTCCACTTTATTGTTATCTGCACTGCACTTTCTCTACAGCTGTTACAATTTATTCTGAGTTGTTCTTTTTTTTTTAAAACCTTGTTCTATCCCAGTGTACTGTGTAATGATTTGATTGGTATGAACAGCATGCAATATCAATCCAGCTCTGGAAACAAAGTCTGTCATCAATACCTGGCTGTCGATAGGAGGCCACAAATGCACGGCAATGTTGTTGTCTTTTAATTGCCCTCTGAAATAGTTCAGTTCAGAGGTAAATAGGGATGGGGAATAAATGCTAGTCTAGCCAGCTCTTCTTACATTCCATCCGCCCTGATGAAGGGCCAAGGCCCGAAACGTCGACTGTTTACTCTTTCCTATAGATGTTGTCTGGCATACTGAGTTCCTGCAGCATTTTGTGCATGTTGCTTGGATTTACAACATCTGCAGATTTTCTTGCCTTCCATCCATTTGTGTTCAGTTGAATGCTTGTCATTGGGTGACTGACTGGTATCACTGTTGTGAATGTATGGACTACATGCGTATGTAAGTCTGAAATCCCATCTCTTTTCCAAGTGCCAGACTTTGATTCAGCCGAAGTCAGCATTTTGTTTGGAATAGCAGCTGATTTTTACTGAGAAGTCATTTAAATTATGGGTTGGTGGGTAAACACAGTGTGCATTGAAAAGTGGGTGTTGAGCTGCTGGGACATTCTGTTTAGAATGAAATGAATTGTCAGTCCATAAGACCATAAGACAAAGGAGCAGAAGTCGGCCATTCGGCCTATCGAGTCTTCTCCACCATTCTATCATGAGCCGATCCAATCTCCCATTTAGTCTCGCTCTTCCGCCTTCTCACCATAACCTTTGATGCCCTGGCTACTCACATATGTATCAATCTCTGCCTTAAATACACCCAGTGACTTAACCTCCACTGCCGCCGGTGGCAACAAATTCCACAGATTCACCACCCTCTGGCTGAAAAAATTTCTTTGCATTTCTGTTCTGAATGGGCGCCCTTCAACCCAAGTCATGCCCTCTCGTACTAGGCTCCCCCACCATGGGAAACAACTTTGCCACATCCACTCTGTCCATGACTTTCAACATTCAAAGTGTTTCTATGAGGTCTCCCCTCATTCTTCTAAACTCCAAGGAGTACAGTCCAAGAGCAGTCAAACGTTCCTCATATGTTAACCCTCTCATTCCTGGAATCATTCTGATGAGTCTACTCTGAACCCTCTCCAAAGTCAGCACATCCTTTCTTAAATAAGGAGCCCAAAACTGCACCCAGTACTCTAAGTGAAGACTTACCAGCACCTTATAGAGCCTCAACATCACATCCCTGCTCCTATACTCTATTCCTCTGGAAATGAATGCCAACATTGCATTTGCCTTCTTCACCACCGACTCAACCTGGAGGTTAACCTTAAGGGTATCCTGCAGGAGGACTCCCAAGTCCCGTTGCATCTCAGAACTTTGAATTCTCTCCCCATTTAAATAATAGTCTGCCTGTTTATTTCTTCTACCAAAGTGCATAACCATACACTTTCCACATTGTATTTCATTTGCTACTTCTTTGCCCATTCTTCCAATCTATCCAAGTCTTTCTGCAGACTCTCTGTTTCCTCAGCACTACTGGCCCCTCCACCTATCTTTGTATCATCAGCAAACTTAGCCACAAAGCCATCTACTCCATAATCCAAATCGTTGATGTACAATGTAAAAAGAAGCGGCCCCAACACGGACCCCTGTGGAACACCATTGGTAACCGGCAACCAACCAGAATAGGATCCATTTATTCCCACTCTCTGTTTCCTGCCAATCAGCCAACGCTCTATCCACGTATGTAACTTTCCCGTAATTCCATAGGCTCTTATCTTGTTTAGCAGCCTCATGTGTGGCACCTTGTCAAAGGCCTTCTGAAAATCCAAATACACAACATCCACTGCATCTCCCTTGTCTAGCCTACTTGTAATTTCCTCAAAAAATTGCAATCGGTTTGTCAGGCAGGATTTTCTTTAAAGGAAACCATGCTGAGTTCTGCCTATCTTGTCATATGCTTCCAGGTACTCTGTAGTCTCATCCTTGACAATCGATTCCAACAACTTCCCAACCACCAATGTCAAGCTCACAGATCTATAATTTTCTTTTTGCTTCCTTGCCCCCTTCTTAAATAGCGGAGTGACATTTGCAGTCTTCCAGTCCTCTGGAACCATGCCAGAATCTATTGACTTTTGAAAGATCATTGCTAATGCCTCCACAATCTCCACAGCTACTTCCTTCAGAACAGGAGGGTGCACTGCATCTGGTCAGGGAGATTTATCTACCCTTAGACTATTCAGCTTCTTGAGTACTTTCTCTGTCGTAATTGTGACTGTGCACACTTCTCTTCCCTGACACCCTTGAGTGTCTGGTATACTACTGAAGTCTTCCTCAGTGAAGACTGATGCAAAATACTCATTCAGTTCCTCCGCCATCTCCTTATTGCTCGTTACAATTTCTCCAGCATTTTCTATCGGTCCTATATCTACTCTCAGCTGTCTTTTACTCTTTATATACTTGAAAAAGCTTTTAGTATCCTCTTTGATATTATTTGCTAGCTTCCTTTCATAGTTCATCTTTTCCCTCTTAATGACCTTCTTAGCTTCCTTTTGCAAGCTTTTAAAAACTTCCCAATCCTCTGTCTTCCCACTAATTTTTGCTTCCTTGTATGCCCTCTCCTTTGCTTTAACTTTGGCGTTGACTTCTCTTGTCAGCCACGGTTGCATACTTTTCCCATTAGAAAATATCTTCTTTTTTGGAGTATATCTGTCTTGCACCTTCCTCACTTCTCGCATAAACTCCAGCCACTGCTGCTCTGTCGTCCTTCCTGCTAGTGTTCCTTTCCAGTCAACTTTGGCCAGTTCCTCTGTCATGCCACTATAATTTCCTTTACTGCACTGAAATACTGACACATTGGATTTCGGCTTCTCATTCTCAAATTTCACAGTGAACTCAATCATGTTATGATCACTGCCTCCTAAGGGTTCCTTCACCTGAATCTCTCTAATCATCTCTGGTTCATTACACAATACCCAATCCAGTACAGCCGATTCCCTAGTAGGCTCAACAACAAGCTGTTTTAAAAATCCATCTCATAGACATTCTACAAATTCTCTTTCTTGAGATCCAGTGCCGACCTGATTTTCCCAATCCACTCGCATATTAAAATCCCCCACAATTATCATAACACTGCCCTTCTGACAAGCCTTTTCTATTTCCTGTTGTAATTTGTAGTCCACACCACGGCAGCTGTTAGGAGGCCTGTATATAACTGCCATCACGGTCCTTCTACCCCTGCGATTTCTTAGCTCAACCCATAAAGATTCTGCACTTTCCGATCCTATGTCACCTCTTTCGAATGATTTAATGTCATTTCTTACCAATAAAGCCACGCCACCCGCTCTGCCTACCTGCCTATCCTTCCGACACACCGTGTATCCTTGGACATTCAGCTCCCAGAGACATACATCCTTTAGCCACATCTCAGTGATAGAGCTGTATGACAAGATCATTCACCCAATTCCTTATGCTGCGTGCATTTAAGTATAACACCTTAAGACCAGTATTTGGTACTTTTTGCTTTGATTGCACTGCAACTCATCCCAATGGCTGCAAATTTGCCTCAATTCAGCTGTTATTGATTTTGATATGCTTGCATGCCTTTGACTTTTGTAAGGATTACAATGACAAGAATGGCATTGGAGGGTACAAAGTAGAAACCTCCTGTGTGGTGGTGAGTTAGATGGGCTGTCAATGATTAGAAGTATATATGGGCAGGTATGGAGCCTGGTCTCTGACCTTGACTATAACTGGGAAGTGGTCGTTTCCTCAATGGTCTGCCTTCCTTCAGGCTTATAAATGGAACCATGCCTCAATTGATCCATTGCCTATCTGCACAGATTCTACCAGCCCTGCAGGTAGGCAATGCTTGTGTGTCCCGTAGCATGATTCCATTTCATTTGTCACCTTGGACCACTTTGTACAAGCATGCAAAAAGGCCACTCCTCTACCAGCTTTGCTGGATACACGGCTAATCATGGACTCCAGGCATCGCAATTGTGCGCAGTGACAAGGGCTGGGGCAGAATTGAGACTTTGAAGATCAGGTTAAGGTATCAGTGCAGGGGTATCAGTGCATGGTCAGGATCAAGCATGGGGATTTGGATAACTGAGCGGAGATGTGGCGGGTGAGTGAGGGGTGGCTAGGGTCAAGAGTTAATTATGCCATTTGGTCACACTGATGAGGAAGTTATATCAGTAACTAATTGGTGTCATGGCAAATTCTGTCTCCTAACCCACCCCCCGAGCATTAGGATGCAATCCACTCTTGAATTGCAAAATCCAATTTAGGGATGGTCATAGTAGATAATATTGAGCTAAACAGGTTATGAAAATAAAAAATGCATGGAGAAAAAATGTTATTGCTGCTAAGATAAAATATGTGAACAGCAAACTAAAGAGTTGCCAAATCCAGAAGCAAATTATAGTTTATCTTCAGTTTCCCTTAATCATTTTTCAATCCACCACTGTTTATCATTTTTAACCTCCTTTGAAATATGCAAGTCTTTCAGTGTCAGAGAATTTTGGCAATAGTGGGGTTGCTTTACTTTTCTACACTTGCCTTATTCTTCTGCCCCATTTTGGTACGTACATTCAACATCTCTGACTTCTACCTCCCTCTCAACACATTCATTGTAACCTTTTGCACAGCTACCCTTAAAACCTGCACTGAAGGAAATAAGTGACAGGTACTTTAATGGGTGGGACCTTCTTAAGTTGCTGACTCTATTTGAACAGAAAATAGGCTTAAATATTGTGCCTCTTAACTTGTGCAGCCCATGACCATGCTTTTCAATTGGTCTCTTGCTCAAAGAGCATCAATGTGATCCCAACCATTTTAGAGTTAATTTGAATCCTTAAACACCAAGAAAAACACTTAACTCCAGGCTTTAAGTACCACAGAAATCTGGTCTGCAGAGATTAACAGAATCGTTGTACTCTGGGCACCTAAAGCCTTACCTTATATACAAATACTGCTTGTGATGAATTTGTATATTTTACCTAACTAGACAAAGTGTTTTGGTTTTCAATTATTTGCCTGTGAATGCAGTGATTACATTGAGCTAAAGTTAGTGGTAATAAAACCTTCATATTTAGTTTACAATCACTGATATGTGGAGTGGAAGATATGTAATATTTTCCTGCAAATGGAAATGTTTTGAGGATTTGAATTCATAACTCACAAAAATGCATATGAAAGCAAGCCCTTAAATACACATATAGACTCAGCTTCAATTCTTTTGGGAGATGTTAAACAGACTAACTGTTTGCTTGAATGTTTAACACAAACGTGATTTTAAGTTGAAAAGCTTGGATAGCATTTCAGGAATTTGTGAGGGGTCTTGTCAGGGCTTCCAGGAAAGGGCTTCGAGCTGTTTTGGTACTTAGAGAAGCCAATTCCTCGCTCACTCTGACTGAGTTCCTAGTTTTCTTTTTTGATTGAATAATTCTTTGAATTAACATAATGGAATGAACCATTTAGTCAACAAGAACAGAATTTCTCAGCAAACTGCAGAACTTAGTTGGTTACTGGTGGTACTAGAAGTTTGTCATTTATTTGATGTAAGAAAAATCATAATTACATTTTTGCTTCACATGAAGAAGGGAAGGTCTTCTTGCCCAATAAGATCACATGAGAAGTTTGGATGAAAAGCTTCAGTTTGTTTGATGTTAACCTTCCAACATACCCAAACTATTTTTTTTAATCTTCCCATGGCACCATCTGGCTGTTTTAATAAGTGAGTCAAGTGTTCTGAACTCAACCACCTTTCTTGGAACATCAGCTAATGACCTTGTATATAAAACAAATACTTTCAATTTTTACACCTCTTCCATCCTAAATTTCATATCCTTCTGCTAGGTGTTTGACTCGTTAGGAGTTTGGCACATGGTTTAGGTCATTGCAAAACTTCTCAGGCTTTCTTTAGCATTTGTCTGCACGGCATCACTTCTTTCTGAAGGTGAAGAGCTGTCATCCAAGTTGCTTATTGAGTTGTATTTTCCCCCTTTCTATGTTGCATATTAGGTTAGATGATCTTTTCCTACATACCTTCTGGAACCAGTCAATCATATTATATCACAATGACTTAATCCATGCACTGAAATCCTATCGATCTGTCCTAGTTACCATACACATTCAAGCATTTGAATTCAATTTAAGTCGGGCCAGAATGGCCTGATTTAATATTATATTGCATTGCTTGTAAAAACCTGTGTTGAATCAACTATAACCTCTCTTGATGTACCTTACTCCCTAGAATTTCCAACCTACCTACAAATAACAAATACGTCGTATTTTTACACCTCTTTTTCCAACCGCCCCTCCCCCACTACTCCAGAATCAGAGAATTGTACTGCACAGAAATAGGCCCTTCTGCTCTCCTTGTCCTCGCAAACATTAAGTACTCATCCATATTAATCCCATTTCTCAGCAACTGAATATTGGCTTATAAACCTTGGTGACTCGAGTGCTTGTCTTGAGACTTTTTAAACACTGTGAGGTTGCACACCACAAATTCAGTTAGTCTGTCGTAGTTTCCAGCTACTCTCAGATAGAAAATGTTCTTCCTTTGATACCCTCTAAGCATTGTCCCCTTTATCCGAAACCAAGTCCTCAGTTTTATATTCCTCTGCCGTGAGGAAAAGGTTCCCCTGCCCCATCACTGCCTCTCATGATTTGTTTACTTTGGCCAGATCTCCCTTCAGCTTCTTCCTGTCTCACCTTATCACTGAAATCCTCCATCTCAGACAACATCTTTGTGAACCTCCTCTCCAATCTCTGCAATGCGATTGTATATCATTCTTATCATGTGTCAACCATTGCTCCACACACATAGTATTCCATCTGTGGTCAAACCAATGCTTTGTAAAGTTGTACCATAACCACCTTATTCATGTATTCTTTGTCTTGGCGACTGAGGTATCCTATTTGTGTTCTACACTATTGGAGGATTTTGTGAGTAAACCACGTGAGGCATTTTATGTGCTTAACAAAAGCCGCAGCCCTTTACTTCCATTATGAATAAACCAAAAGCTGTCGCCTTGCACTGATGTCATTACGCCAGACACCATCTCTTAAAGTGAATGCAACAACTCAATGATGGTGTTTGTGAATTATCTAGAGCAGCTTCTATTATGAACAATATCTGTCATCTGTCATGCATTACATAACTCCCTGCAAAATTCCTAAGGGCATGGCACACAAACTTTAAAGCAATCAGTTTCTGTGAAGCATTCCTACCCAGATGCGAGAGGCTGTGAATGGAGTTAAAAAAGTACACCTCCAGTTTACAGGCACTGTGGGGTGAGGGCGACCGATTGAGACAGCCCACCTGTCCCTGAACTTGATGTCAGCCTACCGCAGGCCCATGATTGCCATCCTGTAAGCCTGGACCTCTGGGTTGGTAGCTTTGTTGGCTACTATGCCGGTATAGTCAACCCTGATGTGCATGGCATAGATGGTGTGCCACAGCATTATTTTTCCCTTCTATGTGCTGTATATCCGTTGTGACTTCTGAATTGTAGGCCAGGTGGCACTGCTGCTGTGTTTGAGCACAGCACCCATAGCACAGCCTGGGGCATCAGTAGTGATGGCTATCGGTGTATTGGGGAGCGGGTGCACCAGTAAGGTCGCATTTAAAAGAGGTTGTTTGGTATCATTTGGTGCTCTGGTCATGTCTGCTGACCACTCAAGCATGTGATTAGGGGTACTGCCTTTAAGGGTACTATACAAGGGGAGCATAAGTTCAGCAGCTTGCAGAATGAAATTCACCATACTTAAAACTGTTGCCATACTTTGGTAGTGCAAAAGTCCATAATAGCGGTATCATTTGATGTCAGGGATGTTGTTCCTTCTACAAAGATGTGGTGGCTGAGAAGGTCAATAGAAGACAACACCAACCGGTGTTTAGGAGGGTTAATAATCAGCCCATGTAGGCTTAAACATTTGAACAGTGTGCAGAGATGTGGTAAATGTTTGGTTTTGGGTGTGTTGGTAACAAGAATGTTGTCCAGGTGAACGAAAGGAAAATCCACCTCTTTTAATAGAGTTGATTTGTCATAGAAAAGTCTGTGCTGCATCTTTCAGCCCAATCAGCATGCACAGAAACTCAAATAGGCCAAACAGGTTTATAACAGCAGTTTTGGCAATGTCCTCAGTGCACCCAGGATTCCCTGACTAAGTACACTTTAGAAAAAAATGACATCTCCGGCTAAACATGCTGAAAAGTCTTGAATATGTGGGATTGGGTAATGGGTCTGAGTGGTGGCCTCGTTAAGGTGGTGGTAATTGCCACATGGACGGGGACCACCATTGGGCTTAGGGACCATGTGGAGGGGGGAAGGGCTATTCGACTTGTGTACAATGGCAAACATTTCCATGTTGCAAACTGAGCCTTTGTGCTTGCCAGCTTTTCTGAGTTGAGTCCGTGCGCACAGGCTTGGACCAGTAAACCAGTGTAGGAAGTGTGGCGCTCAGTCCCATTCTTTGTGACTGTGGTAGAAAATGTGAGACTTATGAACTCGTGAGCAGGTGAGTGAATTCACATGTAGTGGTGCACGAGCTAGACAGAGTCATCGTGGAGAACTTACTGGGGGTACAGGGTAACGAACCAAAGTCCTTTGCACCCACAAGCCGGCAGTTCTTAAGATCTACTAATGGTCCTTTGGCACATAGGAAATCTGCACTGAGCAGAGGTCTAGCGACTTTAGCCAAGACAAAGTCCCATGCAGAATGTCATGTGTAGTGTCCCTTAAGTCTGGATCCTGCTGCAATTGGCAGCCTCCACTGAGGGTCCATCAGTCTCTGCCTTATAACCATGGGCATTGCTGGCAGCACACTCACTTGAGCACTCATGTCACACAGGAAGCGTTGCCCTGAAAGGGTGTCCGTAATAAACAGTAGACAACTATATCAGCTGGAACCCACGGTGTTCACAGACCTTTGATGTCCTGATGCACTGGCACTGTTGAAGTTGCATGGTGGTCGGCACTTCTTGGCATTCGTGCCGAAGCGCGTGTGGTAAAAATATAGACCTGGTGCTGTCTGGTTTGGAGCCTCAGGTGTGAGTCTGCTGGAGGCTTTGCTGACAGGGCTTATTGAGACAGTAAGGAGGAAGAACAGTGTACCTCTGCTTGGCTGAGTGTAGACTATTTGCCATTTTAGCAAGCTCCTTATAGTCCTTCGCAGATGTATTGCATGGACTGTGCGAACTTCATCGGGCATTTGTCACATAAAAAGTTCTTTAATAACAAAACAAGGATAATGACTGCCTAGGAGAGATAACATGTCATCCATTAGTTTTGAAGGCCTCATATCACCCAGGCTGGGCAAGGAGAGCAACTTGGTGCACTCAGGCTCATTCAGTCCAAAAATCAGTAATAGTTGAGTTTTCAGAGTGACATATTTGTCACATGCAGGTGGGTCTTCTAGTAAACTCAGCACTGTGGCTGCACTGGAACAACTTAGTGATGCTATGATGTGGTAAAATTTGTTATTATCTGCAGTGATTTCTCACAGTGCGAACCTTCTGTGCAAACTGCGTGGTAGCGCGCTGCTTCCAAAACTCCGGCAGCTTCAAAGCAATTGCATTGGTTGACACGTCATGGAGTAACTGTGGAATCGTTCAAGAGCATCATGGTCACCAGTGCAGGATTTTGTGAATAAAACTTGCGAGAGTCATTTTGTGTGCTTCAAAGCTGCAACATTTTGCTTCCATTACGAATAAATCAAAAGCAGTCGCCTCACTCTGACGTAATTACGTCAGACACAGTCTCTCACACCAACTCATTGATGGATTTTGTGAATTATGTAGAACAGTTTCTATTATGAAGAATATGTATCATCTGTCACCCTATACTATCACATCTGTCAGGGCTATTACTGATAGGGTTGCTTTACCTGTAGTTCCTGGGTCTATTTTCCTTTCCTCTTTAAATAGAGGTGCTATGTATTGGTATGTCTTCCATAACCAATGAAGATTTACCTGGCTTATATTTACCTAAGCAACACACACAAAGTGCTAGAGGAACTCAGCAGGTCAAGCAGCATTGTAGAAATGAACAGATAGTCGATGTTTCGGGTCGAGACCCTTCTTCAGGATTGAGAAGGAAGGGGGAAGATGCCAGAATGAAAAGTTTGGGGGAAGGGAAGGTGACTGGCTGGAAGGTGATATGTGAAGCCAGGTGGGTGGAAAAGGTCAAGGGCTGAAGAAAAAGGAATCTGATAGAAAAGAGTGGACCATAGGAGAAAGGGAAGGAGGAAAGGACCCAGGGGAAGATATAGGCAGGTGAGAAGAGGTGAGTGGTCAGAGTGAGGGGGGAGGGGTAATTTGTGTACCAGAAGGAGAAATCTATATTCATGCTATCAGATTGGAGTCTATCCAGATGGAATACAGGTTTCCCCCGCTATCCGAAAGTACAGCGTTCCTATGAAACCTTTCATAAGCTGCAATGGCGTAAAGCAAAGAAGCAATTACCATGAATTTATACTGGAAAAACTTTTGAGCGTTCCCAGACCCAAAAAATGACCCACCAAATCATACCAAATAGCACATAAAACCTAAAATAACACTAACATATAGTAAAAGCAGGAATGATATGATAAATACACAGCCTATATAAAGTAGAAATAATGTATGTACAGTGTAGTTTCACTTCCCAGAATCAGCAAGCTTTAGCCAAAAGAAAAATCGGTACGTACATGCATACGCAAGGCTTCACGGTCATGGTAGTCTTTCTGAAGGTAAACACAAGGTTAAAGCGGGCCCTGCCGCCGTTTCTCAGACCTTACTTCACAGAGAAGTAAGTTCCCGGGGAAGGAGCTTGGTGGCTCTGCTCGGGGCGCGCGCTGCCTCTATAATGGCTTGCTGCAAAACAAAGGCTGAACGGTATTTAGTGAAAATCCTCATTTGATGAGCGAAAATGGGTATTAATATAGGTCTTTCGTAAAGGCGAAGTGGCGTAAAGTGGACGTTCGTAAAGCGGGGGACACCTGTTATGTTGTTGCTCCTCCACCCTGAGGATTGTCTCATCTTGGCACAAGAGGAGGCCATGGATCGACACATCAGAATAGGAATGGGAATCAAAATTAAAATGTTTGGCCACCGGGAAGTCCTGCTTGTGACAGATGGTATGGAGGTATTTACCCAGCATATTCATATACTAGTTTTGCTGGCATTCATTAATTCTTGTTATTTTTCGCCTTTGTACAAAGTGGGTATTGAATTGGAACCTAATGTAAGAATGAGTTTTGATGAATTTGTTTGCATTGCTTCAGTATTTGGGTCCCTTGGCTTTCTGTGAAAAGGTAACTATCAAATGATTCCACCATTTTAATCTGAATTTCACTTAGCATCACACACAAAAAGCACTGGAGAAAATCAGTGAATCAGGCAGCATCTATAGAGGGAGGTGAACAGTCGACATTTCAAGTTGAGACCCTTCATCAAGATTCCATAGATGCTGTCTGACATGCTGAGTTCCTCCAGCATTTTGCATGCATTGAACGAGATTTCCAGCATCTATAGTCTCGCTTCTCTCTCCATTTTAAAAATTAGCTACTTCTTTAGTATTTTGGCCTCTCCAGGAAGTCCAGCATTTATTGTCATTCCCTAATTGCTCTTCAGAAGATGGTGGTGAGCTGCCTTCTTGAACTGCTGCAGTTGTGGTTATAATTAAAGGGTCAACCCCATTGCAGAGGTTCTGGTATACCACATTGGTAAGATTCCCTCTCCTGATCCAGATGGATTTTTTGAACAATCTGGTGGTTTGTGGTCTTCATTATCAATTAAATTCCACAGTTGCCAGGGTGGGATTTGAACTTGGAATTCTGAAGAGTTAGTCCAGGCATCCGAGTTTGTGGTTTGGTAATTTAACCACTGTGCACCATTGGCAATGAAAAAAGTACCATTTATAATTTTTGATGCTGAACCCATGCTGTTGCCCTCTCAGTTGCTCTCCCACAACATTGTCCGTCTTTACTAGCAGGATACTTGGCTTTAAAAGAATTTTTTAATTACTTTATTGCTTGTTCCAAATAGAAAATATCTCCTGCAGCATAATTTGTTGTAGCCATGTATCTTTTCACAAGGTCACTTACATGATAGCTCCAGGGATCCATGGACCTTGAGCTTGCACCCTCTGAATGCCTGTTGCAGATATCATTCGTTTGCATGTTTATAATTAACACATTAGCAGAAGAGTCAGCCATATCAAGCTAACATCTCTTAATCTCTCTGCAGCATGCAATTTACATAGAGGGGTATTTACATAGAACTGAAACTTGATTACGTTGAGCATTCTCTTGTGCTCTTGTTTACCACGGTTGCTTGAAATCACTTTGAGAAATAAAAATTAAGATGGCCCTAATAAGTACACTTCAGTGTGTGGCTGTCTATGACAGCCACAATCAGCATTTCTCCTTAACCCATCTAACGTCCTTTGAATTCTCGATGTTGTTGAAGCTAAAAGGTGAAATATTTTGAGGGAAATTCTTTGGCAAACGGATTTGCAATATTGTAATGTGTGCCCCGTCACAGAGATGTATTAATTTGGCCTCTTCTGTGACATTTATACAAAAAGAGTATGTTTCTGGAATAAGCATAATTTGTACATCTGTTGGAGCATTTTTTATCTGATCCAAGGAGACTGCATCTTAGACCTGTCTCTTTGTCCGGTCTGCCTGTTAAGATCTTTGGACTAGTACTTTGAAAGTAACATCGGCTCATTCTGAGGTCAAACA
Source organism: Mobula birostris (assembly GCF_030028105.1). Lineage (NCBI taxonomy): Eukaryota > Metazoa > Chordata > Chondrichthyes > Myliobatiformes > Myliobatidae > Mobula > Mobula birostris. The sequence goes on along the minus strand of NC_092391.1, from coordinate 30,113,846 downwards.
AAAACTAAGTAAGCCACAGTTGGAACTTGCATTTGAATGGCAACTACTTTTTCTCTTCCATTGCTACCTCTGTGAACTTGAGTGACCAACAGGAAGCAGTTGGCTTTTGTTTCACAGATGGTGTTTCATAAAAATACTGTTTAAATGTTATTTGCTGCTGTTAACTGTGAACTTTTTAAACTGTGAAGGATCAGTCTGAATTACTTTGACAGACATGTTGACATTTTTTCATTCTAAAACTGCAGGAATGAATCTGTGACGGGTTTGAGGCTGTCATCATGAGCTGTGTTGAAGTGGCAGGAGATCTCTGCAAGCTTGGGTTCTGACACTTTCAGCTGTATTTTCTAACATAACCAACCGCACTGTTCTTAACTTTAGGATCTCGGGCTTTATCGCGGACACAGGTGTGACAAGTGGCTGAGGTCAGGATGGTAAGGACACAAGTGCTAGAGTATCCGAGACTAGAATTAAGACACGATTTTGAGACTGAGATAAGAACAAGGTTCTTGATGAGATGCTAGATGAAAACCTGACGAGACTAGGTGAGAGTCTAAACAACACAGAAGCAATCTAAGTGCAGTCGCGGATTGAACCAAAGTTGAGCTGACGGTTGAGCACCGACCCCCGAGTTAAGGTGCTCTTTAAATATCCAAATCTTGGCGCCAAAGCATGGCTGCCAGTTAGCGGAGGGGCCCAGAATCTTAAAAGGGACCATGCCGGCTATCCATATTCCAGAGAATCGGAGTGCATAAACCCTGGAGGCTGCGTGGTTGGGTGCGTATGGTAACACACAAGCCTTCTCACCATCGAGGACATCTTCACCAGGCGGTACCTCAAGAAGGCAGCAACCATCATTGAGGATCCTTACCATCTGGGATGTGCCCTCTTTTCATTACTCCATTAGGAGGAGGCACAGGAGTCAGAAGGTGCATAATCAATGTTTTATTCCCTGTACCATCAAATTTCTGAATGGGCCATGAAGTCTACCTCACTCTGCCTCTTTTGCATTAAGTCTTGATTTTATTTTTATTGTAACTTAACATAATTTTTTTTGTCTTTCAGTGTACTGCTGCCATAAAACAACAAATTTCACAACATATGTCAGTGCTAATGTACCCGATTCTGATTCTGTTCTCAGCTTGCATGGAAAGCAACAATCATCCCAGTAAATGAAAGCTAAAGAAACTGCAAATGCTGGGAATCTGCAATAAAGCAGAACATGTTAGAAACATTCAGCAGGTCAGGCAGGAGCTGTGAAGAGAGAAACTGTTATTGCTTAAGGTGGGAAATCCTTTATCAGAATACCACCAAAGAGTCTCAACACTCAAACATTTGTTCCTTCTCACTCCACAGATGCTGCTTGGCCTCCTGAGTGTTTTCAACATTTTTTTTGTTGTTGTTTATGAAGTTAAGATGTTTCCTGTTTTCATTAAGGTTAGTGGAAGTGACATTTGAAAGCAAAATCTAACACACAATATGTTCTGATATTACATGCTTAATTCATGCAATGAAAGAACAATTTTTGCATTTAATTTTTTTCTAATGAATTTCATTTAAATAATTTAACTTGTAAGGACCTTCCTTAAATAAAGATTAACTTTGGATGCTATCAGTGAGGTCATTTCATTTGGCTTTGCCCGGTATAGATGCCTTCTTGTGCAGGTCACCCCTATGTAATGAAAGGGTTCTGTTTTTACAGGTGTTCAAAAGCTGTTATTGTCCATAAATCATGAAATGTATAAAAAACACTCAATATGATAACCATACCTCTGAGGTCTTGTAATAAATGGAATTCAAAGTACTTAAGACTTATATGAAAAGTAAAGAAAGAAAGGAAACTAGTTCTGTTTCATGGGTGCAAATGGAAGTGTGTATGTTGGACATTTGAATTTCATAATATTATGGAAACTCATTTGTATGTAAGGTGCTCTTAAATCGGGTGTTTGTAATCCTGGGACAGCTTAGAAACAGAGAATTAGCAGAATCATGTTTTTACAAGGTCATAGAAAAATACGAGTAGATCACCAGGACCTTTTAGCAATTCAATATGATCGATATTTATAAACCCTCTATAACCACAGGGTTGAGAATTCAAGTGACTCATTATCCTCTAGGAGAAGAATATTCTTCTGACTATCCCTTTATCTATTAATCACATTGCCTTGTTGAAGCCTCTCACACCCATGGAAACAATGGACAACTCATGGTGAACTGATCAGTGGCTTGGAGAACATGCCTCCTCTACGATAGAATGCAGTCGACAGAAGGAGTTCCTCTGGCGAATTTTGTGCAAAGATCTTTAAACACCAACACACATAGTCCAAAGTCCCATCACTTTTTACACATTTCTCAAAGAGGATAAAATAGTCACCCAGGATAAATCGGAAGTATCAGACAATTTTTCACCGCCAGGCCAACTGTCTGCCAATCTGCTTTTATCATTGCACGTAATGTTTCCAATTCCAGTCAGGAAATTAAAAAATGTATGAGAGTAGGAGTTCAATTATACTTATTTACTCAGTATCTTAATAGCTTTATTTTAACCCAATCATTAGTGGTTTGGCAATGTTTGTTATCAAATCCCTTGTATGCAACTTTTTAGAATGCTAGTAGATCTTAGGGGAGCATATAGCCACTGCCAAGCATTAAAAACTCTTTGTGACATTCAAAAACTACATGTTTACTCTCTTATAACATCTGGAAAAATGACTTTTTGTAACATTTCTGCAGGAATTACAAATATGTACATTGCCCTTAAGGTTTCTTTAAATGATTTTCAGAGTAAGCGCTGAAGTGATGATTTCTGCTGATGTTTAATTTTTTTTTTGGCTTTTACAAGCAGCAGTGAAAGTGACATGAGCACTGGGGTCAGCTATCACTCAGTGGTAATGTCGAAGCCCGGCAGTCAAAAGTCGTGGATTCAAGTCCAACAACATGTCCCTGAGCATAGAATCTAGGCTGCACTTTGACACAGTGTTGTAGGAGTCCAGCACCGTTGAGAGGTGCTAGCTTTGGGATGAGATCCTAAAAAACAAACTCTCTTCCATAACCCACCACTCCTACCCCACTGACCCGCAATTGCTCTCATAAGATTCAAGATTGTTTAATGTCATTTCCAGTACACAAGTGTAAAGTTGAATGAAATAATTGTTATTCTGGATCGGATGCAGGACAAATAAAAACACAATAAGATAAAGAACACAATAAAAAACACAATAAACATAAATACAAAAGATAGAGCTTGTATACATTGATTTTATGTCATAAAATGACTCAGGCACAGGGGGTACATAAGGTGACTGAAAGGAAATGATAAAGTAGTGGAGGTTGGTGTGGGTGGAGGTGTTGGTCAGCCTTATTGTTTGGGGAAAGTAATTGTTTTTGAGTCTGGTGTTCTGGCGTGGATGCTACATAGCTTCCATGAGCAGGGTGGGTTAGACCCTTGTTCTCTGGCACCTTATATATGTATATAGGTCCTTGATTTGCAGGTAGGCTTGTGAGATTGGGCAGTTTTGACATTTGACTTGGCAGTTTGAGGACAGGAAGGGCATTCTTGCATGTGCCTAGCCAATATTTAACAACATCAACTGAATTAAGATCTAATCACCTTATCATTATCTAGGATCTTTTTGTATATAATTCAGCATGAAGAGAGTGACCACTCTAAACACTCACAATACTTTGACCGAAATGAGATTGTGAAGGCACTTATATTATCACTTCATCCTATATGCATCTTCCAAAGGAATATGTTCCATATATACAATAGCACTCAGAAAATTAAGTGCTTAATGTAACTATACTTGCATGCTATAATGTTTAATAGAAATTCTGTCTGCGTTGTCTCACTATTTTCTGGTCATAAATAGATTTAGTCTAAACAGCTCCATTTGCCACCCTATATATTCTTTTGGACCATAATATTGACTTACTATCACAATTTACATCAAGCTACTTGGTGTAATGATGCTACCAACTCTCCCCATTGAACAATGTGGTAATGGGATTGATGGGTTTATCCTGTTCCCCTCAATTGGGCAAAAGGCCTCTTCTATGTTTTTGGGAAATGCAGTCAGTGGCCTCTGTACCTAATAAAGTGGCTACTGAGTATATTTGGTCTTCTGCTGCTGTAGCTTATCCATTTTAAGGTTGTGTTTTCAGAGATGCTTTTATACACATCACCACTGTAATGCATGGTTCATTGTTCTTTGTGTTACTGTACCTTCTTGTTAGCTTGAACCAGTCTGGCCATTCTCCTCTGACCTCTCTCATTAACAAGGCATTTTCACCCACAAAACTGCTGCTCATCGGATGTCTTTTTAAAATTTTTTTGCACCATTTTCTGTTATCTCTAGAGACTTGTGCGTCAAAATCCCAGGAGATCAACAGTTTCTAAGATACTCAAAGTACCCTGACTAGCATCAACAATCATTCCACGGTCAAAGTCACAGAGGTCACATTTCACCTCCATTCTGAAGTTTGGTCTGAACAACAATCGAACCTCTTGACCGTGTCTGCATGCTTTTATTCATGAGTAGCTGTCACATGATCGGTTGATTAGATATTTGCATTAATGAGCAGTTGTACCTAATAAAATGGCAACCGAGTGTTTTTAGGAAAATTTTAAGTGTTAATGCTTTGGCCTTTGGAAAGCAATTCCACTTCTGTGGTGTGGTTGGGTGGAATGAGGTCTGTTACACTCCCAAGCAGAACCAAGACTTATATTTGCTCAGTTTTACTTATTCTTTCCCTCATATTTGTGCTTATTTAGGGATCCTGCTTTCAGAGAATGCTCTGTATGAGGTGACCCTTCTTTAAAACTTTATATGGAGCACAGAAGAATAAGTGTTTTTGCATGTTCACTTCAATGAAATTGGATGTCTTTAACAACTAGGATACTCATAGACATTATTCATTTTTAATCAAGCGTCCGTAACTCCTGATGGCGTTTGCTTTGTTGCCCCGCGTTACTTTGTATTGAAGACAATTATTCTAATGTATACTGAGGTGCAAGGTTGTGCTCATCAGGAGAAGAAGGGATACAAGATTGAGAAAAACACCCCTTCATTTTTCTATCACGGTAGCATAGTGATTAGCACAAAGCTTTACAGTACCAGTGACCCGGGTTCATTTCCTACTGCTGTCTGTAAGGAGTTTGTATGTTCTCCCCATGACTGTGTGGGTTTCCTCCGGGTGCTCTGGTTTCCTCCCACAGTCTAAAGATGTACGAGTTAATAGGTCATTGTAATTTGTCCCGTGATTAGGCTAGGGTTAAATTGGGGTTGTTGGGCAGTGTGCTTCAAAGGGCCAGAAAAGCCTGTTCTACGTTGTATCTCAATAAATAAATATATTATAATGTTATTGCTGGGGCTCCACATGGGACTGTCTTGTCTCCCTTTCTCTTCACCATTTACACCTCGGACTTCAATTACTGCACAGAGTCTTGTCATCTTCAAAAGTTTTTTTGAAGACTCTGCCATAGTTGGATGCATCAGCAAGGGAGATGAGGCTGAGTACAGGGCTACGGTAGGAAACTTTGTCACATGGTGTGAGCAGGATTATCTGCAGCTTAATGTGAAAAAGACTAAGGAGCTGGTGGTAGACCTGAGGAGAGCTAAGATACTGGTGACCCCTGTTTCCATCCAGGGGGTCAGAGTGGACAGGGTGGAGGATTACAAATACCTGGGGATGTGAATTGACAGTAAACTGGACTGGTCAAAGAACACTGAGGCTGTCTACAAGAAGGGTGAGAGCCGTCTCTATTTCCTGAGGAGACTGAGGTCCCTTAACATCTGCTGGACGATGCTGAGGATGTTCTACGAGTCTGTGGTGGCCAGTGCTATCATGTTTGCTGTTGTGTGCTGGGGCAGCAGGCTGAGGGTGGCAGACACCAACAGAATCAACAAACTCATTCGTAAGGCCAGTGATGTTGTGGGGATGGAACTGAACTCTTTGACGGTGGTGTCTGAAAAGAGGATGCTGTCCAAGTTGCATGCCATCTTGGACAATGTTTCCCATCCACTACGTAATGTACTGGTTGGGCACAGGAGTACATTCAGCCAGAGACTTATTCCACCGAGGTGTAACACAGAGCGTCATAGGAAGTCATTCTTGCCTGTGGCCATAAAACTTTACAACTCCTCCCTTGGAGGGTCAGACACCCTGAGCCAATAGGCTGGTCCTGGACTTATTTCCTGGCATAATTTACATATTACTATTTAACTATTTATGGTTTTATTACTATTTAATTATTTATGGTGCAACTGTAACAAAAACCAATTTCCCCTGGGATCAATAAAGTATGACTATGAAAGATGAACAATTCTATGAGCATAGAGAGATCAGAAGTGGAAGCATTTTTTTGGTTGAAAGAAGCCAAGGCTACATATTTAAAGAAAATTACATGGAAAGAATGGAAGTTGTTTCAAGAACTGGATAATAAATTGGGTGAGATTAGTCGGTGTGCTAAAGGCTGAGGGCGACGTGCTATTAGATGTCATTAGAACCAGTGGTAAGCCTAATGACAAGTCTATGTTAAGTCATGTTAATGGTAGAAGTGTCAAAACAGCATCTCTGAGGCTTATTGTGCAAATTTAAGGACATTAAGCTTGCTTTACATTAGATTGAAATGAAGGACTTAAATCCAGCAATGCATGTGTAGCTGACTTTACTATGCCTTAACCAACTTAATTGATGTAATTGTAAATGGGAATTTTTAAATTACATTTTAGGAAGCTAATTATAATATAAAATCAGCGCTGTTAAATTAATAGGTTTAGCTGGATTTACTCCATTACTAAAATATAAAAAGAACTTTTGAAGAAACTTGAAGCAGATTTTAAAGAGAATGGCTGTGATCTTTACCCTTTACTGTCCCCAACAGCAGACTATGGGTGAAGTGAGAAAGGCAGACATATCCTGTGTGCCTGGATGGAAACCTGATCCTTTGATATTGTCAAATGTTCTGTAGAGACCTTCGACTTTTCCGCTCCAATTGACTTAAACATTTTTATAACCCAGCATTATAAATTTCTTTTGCTGCTTAGTGGATATTTTCTAACACAGTTCATTAATAGTCATGTGGCTGCAACCATAAATCTTCCATGGAAGATTAAAAGAACGTGCTCAAAGTTTGATAAATAAAATAAAGGTAAAGTTAATTTTAATCAGACTTTGACCTCTATGTACATGGCGATGGGGATTCATTGACAGTCATGTGACCTCTAATGCATTTTGGCTGTTGAGTGTTACATCTCTTGCTGTGCTTTTGCGTGCTAGCGTACTGAAGTTAATAAGAACATGATAAACATTCACACAGCTCTAATTCTTTTTTGTCAGGGTAATTGCCTTTCATTTGGCAATTGGTAAAACTATTACTGCAATAACTAATGAATGACTTTGCTTATACCTCCAGAATTTAAACACAAAGAAATTGGTTTGTGCTTCATTGCAGTCCTCCACTCTATACTGAAGAAATACTCAGTAGTATGGGAACTGTACCTCCCTTAATCGCAGGACTCTGCAGAGAGTGGTGTGGACAGCCCAGCACATCTGTAGTTGTGAACTTCCCATGATTCAGAACATTTACAAGGACATGTGTGTAGGATCATTGTGGACCCAAGTCACCCCAACCACAATCTATTCCAGTTGCTACCATCCAGGAAACGGTACCGCAGCATAAAAGCCAGGACCAATGGGCACCCAGGAGAGCTTCTTCCACCAGACCAGGCCAGCTTCTTCCTCCAGGCTATCAGACTGATTAACTCACGCTGATTTGAGTGTACTCTATATTATATTGACTGTTCTATTTATTATAAATTACTGTGAGTGCACATTGCACATTTAGACGGAGACATAAAGATTTTTACTCCTTATGTATGTGAAGGATATATTCAATAAAGTCAGTTCAATTCGATACTCTGCTCTGAGATCTCACCTTTTGAATGAGATTTTAAACATGGACCCATATTGCCAGTTTCAAATGGATACCAAAATTCCCCTTTCAGCGCCAATATCCACCACATAGTTTAGATAACTTGCATTTTCCTAGCATCATTGCAGTGCAACATGCTAAAGAGCTGGATAAGAGTAAACGAGATTTCATAGAGTTGTACAGTTTTACGGTACGGACACAGTTCCTTTGACCTAGCTAGTCCATGCCAAGCTGTTTTTCTGACTAGTCTCATCAACCTGCACCTAAACCATAGCCCCCTATACCCATCCCAGCCTTGTGCTTAACCAAACCTCCCTTAAATGTTACAATAAGGTTCCTGCTTCAGGTTCACCTTTAACTTCTGACCTCTAGTTCTAGTCTCACCTGAACTCAGTGGAAAACGCCTGCTTGTTTCATTTTGTATGTTTCAAGCAAATCTCACTTCATTTTCTACACTCCAGGAAATAATGGTCCTAACCTATTCAACCCTTCCTTATAACTCAGGGCCTCAAGTCCAGGCAACATCCTTGTAAATTTTCTTTGTATACATTCACCTTATTGACATCTTTCCTCTAAGTAGGTGACCAAAGCTGCATACTGTGCTCCAAATTTGGCCTCACGAATGTGTTACACAACTCCGACATAACGCCCAACTCCTATACTCAATATTTTGATTTATGAAGGCCATTGTGCCAAAAGATTTCTTTACGACCCTATCTATCTGAACTGCCATTGAAAAGGAATTATGGATCTGTGTTCCCAGATCCCTCTGTTTTACCACACTCAGTGCCCTAGTGTTTACTCTGTAAGTCCTAACCTCGTTTGTCCTCCCAAAGTGCAACACTTCATACTTGGCTGCATTGAACGACATCTGCCATTTTTCAGCTTATTTTTGCAGCTGGTCCTGATTCTACTGCAATCTTTGATATGCTTCCTCATCAACTACGCCCCCAGTCCTGGTGTCATCCACTAATTTGCTGACCCATTTTACCACATTAATATAACTGACAAATAGCAAATGGACCCAATGGCACACCTCTAGTCATAGGCCAACAGTCAGAGAGGCAACCATCTGCAACCACTCTCTGGTTTCTCCCACCAAGCCAATATTGAATCCAATTTACAACTTCATCCTGAATACCAAGCAACTAAACCTAGACTAGCCTCCTATGAAGATCTTTGTCAAAGGTCTTGCTAAAGTCCATGTAGACAACCGCCATTGCCTTTCCTTCATCAACTTTCCTGGTAACTTTCTCAAAAAACTATATAAGGTTGGCTAGACACGACCTACCAAGCCCAAAGCCTCGACAACTATCCCTAATCAGGCCTCGTCAATCCAAACACTTATATGTCCTGTACCTTATCAAACCTTCCAAAAATGTACTCAACTACTCATATCAGGCTCACTGGCCTTTAATGTCTGGCTTATCCTTAGAGTCTTTCTTAAACTGCGGAACAAAATAGCTATCCTCCATTAGCTACCCATGGTTAAGGACATTTTAAATACCTCTGTCAGGACTCCTGCATTTTCTGCACTAGCCTCTTACAAGGTCCAAGGGAGTATCTTGCCAAGCTCTGGGGATTTATTCTCCCTAATTTGCCTCAAGCTAGCAAGCACATTTGCTGCTGTAATCCGGATATGGTGCGTAACCTTACTCCTGTTTTGCCTCGTCAGTTCTTACTCTATGAAGAGTAGGAATTTCAGGTTGTATACTGTATACATTTTCTGCCATTCAGTTGAACCATTGGACCATTGCATTCTATAGACTCTGTATCCATCCCCTGAGTAAATACACATACAAAAAATCCATTTAAGATCTTCCCCATCTCCTTTGGCTTCCATGACCACGCTGATCTTCAAGTGGACCTATTTTGTCCCTTGCTATTCTTTTGCTCTTAATGTATCTGTAGAAACCCTTGGGATTTTCCTTCATCTTGCCTGCCAGAACAAACTCATGCTTTCATGATGTAATGATTAAAAGAAGGATAAGAAATAAGAAGTTTAGAGAAGATCTGAAGAGGATTATGTGAGTAGTGGAGACAGGTACTCTAACAACATCTAAGTTGTATCTGGATGAGCATTTGAATTAACAGCAAACAGAGTTATGGACCAAAATAAATGAAATTAAAGGTAAGTACATATTTGTTGGCATGGATGTGGTGAGACAAAGGACCTGGTTCTGTGCTATATAATTCTGTGACTCTATGGCTGGGATGAACAAACAAACTCCTCTTAATAATAATAAAAAAGTCAGACAGAAAGAGGACAAGAGTTCAGGAGAGTCGTAATGATTTAAAGAAAACTAATCTAAGAGGAGGAAAAGCAACACACACAAAAAATGCTGGTGAATGCAGCAGACCAGGCAGCATCTATAGGAAGAGGTACAGTCGACGTGAAGCCACACTCAGGTTGGAGGAACAACACCTTATATTCCGTCTGGGTAGCTTCCAACCTGATGGCATGAATATTGTCTTCTCTAATGCCCCACCTCCCCTTCACACCTCATCCCTTATTTGTTTATTTAATATTTTAATATATTTTTTATTTTCCCCCCTTTTTTTCTCTGTTTTTCTCTCTCTGTCCCTCTCACTATAACTCCTTGCCTGCTCTCCACTCTCTGGGCTCCCCTCCCCTTTTCTCTTTCTCCTCAGGCTTCCTGTCCCATGATCCTCTCCCTTCTCCAGCCTGGTATCCCTTTTGCCAATCAACTTTCCAGCTGTTAGATCCACCCCTCCCCTCCTGTCTTCTCCGATCATTTTGGATCTTCCCCTTCCCCTCCCCTCCCACTTCCAAATCTCTTCTTTCAGTTAGTCCTGACAAAGGGTCTCGGCCCGAAATGTCGACTGTACCTCTTCCTATAGATGCTGCCTGACCTGCTGCGTTCACCAGCATTTTTTGTGTGTGTTGCTTGAATTTCCAGCATCTGCAGATTTCCTCGTGTCTAAGAGGAGGCAAAGATAGATGCAAAACTAGAGATTGCACCTTCATATCTTGTGCCCTCACTCAAGATAAATTGTTGTTTTGCTGGCCTAAAAATGAAGCCACATCACTGTGCTCTATATTTGTGAGCTTTTGAGCCCTTGAAGATGAAATAAATGATGACTTGGAAAGATAGGGTTTGATTGGAATAATTGGGTCAATTTACACTGAGATCTGGGTGAGGCAGTGATATTTTTCTAAACTCTGATATCAGTGGGCATTTATCATGATTGTTCCAGTTGCATGGGTATAGAGCAAATGCCGAGTAAAGATGCTTGGCTGAAAAGTAAATAACAAAATATGAAGGTATTTGAATTGTCATTTAGATCAACCATTAGGTTGTTTATCATTGACCTAATTTGAGTAGTTGGCCATCTAGTTTGACTTTGTAGCTGACACTAAATGGTTGATGATATTAATCTGTAATTAATTTTCAACCATTCAGTGGGAAAGAAAGTGATATGACTTTGAACTTCGATGTGGAACTCAAGAAAAGTAATGACGAAGATTATATAATCAATGGTGTGGAGTTTGAGACACTGGCTGGACATTTGTATGTTTTGGTTTCAACTCAGTTTACTATCATTTTACTATTCTCAAATGTAAAAGGAAACAAAAAAAAGGTTAAATAATTAAGGATACAACCTATGATTACAAGAAGCTGATGTTGAATATAAACTTATTCTCCTTACAAGTGGAATATTGGGTTTTGATTTGATGTAAATTTATTGGAGGAAGACGGCACAAAATCTGTGAGGCCACTCAAGAAATGTGGATGGTTTAATTGGCAATAGAAAATCTAAATTCAGGACCATTTTTACAGTTCGGCTAATAGGCTTGAGCAATGTAATTTAAATGCTCACATTAAACCCATGAACACTACCTCACTACTTTTTTTGCATTACTAACTTAATTTAACTAATATATATATATATATATATATATATATATATATATATATATATCTTACTGCAATTTACAGTTTTTTATTATTGTGTACTACACTGCACTGCTGCCACAAAAACAATAAATTTCTGTACGTATGCCAGTGATTTTAAACCTGATTCTGATTCTGTTTCGGTTACAGCATGGATAAATGATAGGAAACAGAAGCCTATTATTTTTGTTTGGAGAGACATAACCATGAAAACATTCTCGGAGAACAGTAAAATTAAAATTTTAAAGCTATCGTTGATTAATTGCTAATAGAAAAAGGTACAGGTTCAGCTTTTTCGAAATGACGTGCAGCTGAATGAAGCAATAAGCTTCTGGTAAGAACATCAGCATGATTCCACTGTGATAGAGCTCCTTCTTTAGTATTCATGTCTTATTCACTCTTATGCTTCTGAGCTCCAAAGTAGTGCACGTAATGCATGCAGTGTTCATTCGGCTCTGAGAGCAGCGTAAACATGTGTTCAGGAGCACACTGGTCCATTGGGTCACAGCTGTGCTCCACTCCTGTAATTCAAGGGGCGTTCAGAAACAGCCTGTCAGAGCCAACACTCTGAAAGACTTAAGGGAGTCTTTCAGGGGAAGTCAGTAGGACAGTGTTTATCCACGAAAAATGTTTAAAGCAAGCACATTTGTTGCTTTATTTTTTTTTGAAGATCTACAATCAATGCCAACTGCTTTTGAATATTCACATCAATTAATCTCAAGATTTTGAAAAGTACGAGCAAAAAAATTATGCTTGACTTTTCACCCTGCCAAAGCAATTGAGTGCAGTCCATGAGCAATTGAAATTGGCACAGTTCTATGAATAATGCGTAATCCCCTGGTTTCCATAGTGCCCCAAAATTGCATCTTATTACAGAGCGCGTCACTTAGTACTCCTTGTTGAAAACAAGTACAGTAGTCTTATGTCAGCAGCAAGGTAATACTGTAACCATCACCCGTTTATATTGTCAGTTTTATAGATGCTAATTCTACCATCTTTAATGACCAAAATGAATGGATAAGGAAAAACAAAACAAAACTCTGTATTGTTAAGGTGCCTACCAAATGAGCCAAAATATAAAATCTTGCTTAAAACAGCATAGAATCCAGAACTGAAAATGCTGGAAATAGTCAAAAGTCAGGCAGCATCTGAGGAGGAAGAAGCAGATTTTCCAAGCAAGAGAACTTGTCCTTGATTTACGGACTGGCGTCACCGCCACCGATGCTATCCACATGCTCTGCCATTACGCAGGGGCAATTGCTCTCTGTACCGTCCACTTGGGCAGTAAGGTCCAACACTGCTGTTATCCGGTAGTGTTGAGCAGAGGCTGGTCAATAGAGAACCTTGGATGGACATTGTGTGAAGGCCAAGCTAAATGCCAAACTTTTTAATTAAAACTAGCATTTGATTTAACAGTTTTTAAATACCTGATAGTGAAATATTTTAAAGGCTCTATTACCATAGAGAAAAATATTTAAACTAAAACAAAATAACATTTGCCTCTGAATTTGCAAGTCTAGAATTCCATTTGAATAATTGGAGTTTTGGAGCCTTATGAAACCTGGTTTTGCTTGCAACATGACATTCTTATCATTTTTGCTTGGCAAGGCTGAATTTGGAGGGTTTTTTTGCATAGTTGGGGAATTAAGGGTTATGGGGGAAAAGGCAGATAGGTGGAGATAAGTCCACGACCAGCTCAGCATGATCTTATTGAATGGCGGAGCAGGCTCTTACTCCTGCTGCTATTTCTTATGTACTTATATGTGCAGTTCCAGTCACCTACTTATCGGAAAGCTGGAAAAAGTGCAGAGAAAATTTACAAGGATGTGGCTGGGACTTGAGGACCTGTGTTATCGGGATAGGTTGAATAGGTCAGGGCTTTTTATTTCACTGGAGCATAGGAGGATGAGGTATTCAAAATTATGAGTGGTATAGATAGGTTTTTTCTCCTCAGGTTCGAGTGAGACTGGGTTGCGAGTGTGGAAGGAGCTGCCAGCAGAAGTGATTCAACCATAATATTTGAGAGAAGTTTGGATAAGTGCGTGAATGGGAACAGTTTGGAGGAATATGGTCCAGAGCAGATAGATCAGACTAGGCAGAAGATTGAGTCAGCATGGATTAGGTACACTGAAGGACCTTTTTCTGTGGTGTAGTACTGTTTATCACTTGCTGTGCATTTTAACAATTGAACCTCACAAGCATCCAATTAACCATTTTTCAGGTTGGTATCTGTGTTATCCTATGGGGGAAGAAGATAAAATGTGCATAGTTCATTGTTTAACCATGTCTAGGATTGTTTAGATGGTTGGTTGGTGAAAACGTTACAGCGTGTGTTTTTCTCTCTCTATTCTGGAACATTGAGATTCTCTAGTTGGTAGCGGCTTACGTTTGAACGCCGAGTCCTTCTCCCTGCTCCTTCCGTGTCCCGACGAGTGCGGCCAGGGTGCTGGAGGCTCTGTGCAGCTTGTCCTTGGTCAGGTCTGGCATCCGGCAGTAAGGATGTTCTTTCAGTGAACTGTAGATGCTGATAAGCGATGACAACATTCTTGTTATAGAGTGCTGCCACGTTATACTGGTCATCGCGTTCATATGAACGCGCCTTCTGTAAGCAGTGGGGATTATACAAGGGTCATCAGAGAACAGTTTGCACTTATATATTCTAGAGACATTTGACAGCAGTTTTCATGTACAAGTAATCATTTCAGAATACTCTAATTATAAATATAAGTGCAACTCCAATTCAGCATAATCCACGAGATGATTTTTTTTGGTGGATTTTGAGAGGAAACAGTATTCTTCTTCAAACAGTGGTGTGTGAGTTTCAGCACCAACTTTGGAGGTAAATGTGGTTTTGCTTCAATCTGCCCAAAAAGTGAGATTAATTTTTTGTTTGCTGATTCTTTCTATTTTTTTAAGAGGTGAAATTCGACAGAACTGTGATAGGAGGATTGGAGAAATAGGGAGTGATCAAGGCACAAGTTCTGAAATTTGCTGCTGGTTAAAATCTTGACCACTATAATGGTGGCAGTAAATTGTCAAGCCAAGTAACTTTTGCTTCAAGAACAGACAGCTTTGGTTCACAGCTGAGAAATGTGTAGGCAGTCCATTGGCTAGCTGGATAGACTTGTCCAAAGCAGAAAGGCGTCATCCTTACTACTAAAATAACACATCAGCTCCCTTGACAAGCATACACAAATACATCTACACGTATGTATATTTTAATCTGCTTCAATCTCATTCCCACTGTTTAATGAAATACTTCCTTTTTCTGATTAGTGTGGCCCAATCATAAATACATTTTAATACATTTATCACAGACTTATCCATTATTGGATCCACTTGATCAAAGTTCACTTTTGTTGAAAAGGTAAATACAGCTTTTATGGAAGACAGTTTCATGGAATAGCTGCAGTTAGGAGTGTAAATGCCCTAGGTCCTAAATCTGGATCTGGATATGGAAGCATGGAACGCTATAGAGAAGAATGTCTCAGTTCAGCTTGTCAGACCATATCCTTTGCTCAATCAGTTAAGTTACCCCTTCAACAAAGAAAAAAAAATTTAGAAACACCAAGTAATTTTTTTTAAATTGAAGAAGTTTGATGGTGTTCGTGAATCACTGAAAGTTAATATGGAGATATGGCGAACAATTAGGAAGGCAGCCGTATGTTAGCTATTATTTGAGTGAAGAATGCACATTTCCATCAAAATCCGTTGAGGACACCTTCAAAAGGCAGTGCCTGAAGATGGTGATATCCATCATGAAGAAGGATCTCACCATTTGGAACATGCCGTCTTCTCATTACTACCATCAGAATGGAGGTACAGGAGCCTGAAGACCCATACTCAATGTTTCAGGAACAGTTTCTTCCCTTCTGCCATTGGATTTCTGAATGGTCCATGAACCATGAGCATGACCTCACTATTGCTCTTTTGCAGTACTTATTTGGTTAGTCTTTTTATTGTAACTTCTATCTACACTGCACTGGTGCCACAAAACAAAGATACAAATATCACAAATAGTGACAATAAACCCGGTTCTGATTCTGATCATGCGCCATTTGCCTTGATTTAAACAGCTTCTGGAATAATGTAGGAGTCTGGCTGTCCACCTAAGGGAGAACATCCTTTTAATAGAGGGAGTGGAACAAAGGGTCACCTAATGTATTTCTGGATTGCTGTTTATATAAGAATTCATCAAGGAAACTTGTTTTACATTCTCTTCAGTTCACCAGACCATATACAATTCAATGGGGTTTTGATAGCTAGACACAGGGAAGGTAGTTCCCTTGTTTGGTGTGTCTAGATCCAGAGGTCATGTCACAAGATAAAGGGTTTGCAGTTCGGGAAAAATATCTTCATCAGGGGAAGACTGAATCTTTGCAAGTACTGTGTGAAAGCTCATTTGTTGAGTATTTGTAAAACTGACATCTCGAAGGAAAATGTTAAGTTAACAATGTTAGAGAATATATTATTAGTGGATGACCATGGCTCTGAAATCAGTCCTGATCTTATTGAATGCATAGAAGAGCATGAGAGCCATGTGGCCTGCTCCTGGTTTTATTTTCAAAATTCAGTATCTTTGCAAAGTCAGATTCAGTTCTTTTTCTCTGAAGTATCCCTCATTTCATTTTCCTAGGATTACTTCTGGATTGAAATTATTCCACTTTTAAAATATAGAAAGGAAAGCTAATCAAAGTAGGTAAGGATATAAGAGAAACAGAAAATGGTGCAAGTACTCAAAAGGCCAGGCTGCAAGATGAAGCTAAAGCTGCTGAATATTTCCCTGCATTTTAAAGTTTTATTTCAAGTTTTTAACATCTGTATTTTGATGTTGTACGGATATTTAAACTGTTCTATTGCAGAGTACATCTAGTTGCGATTATGTCAAGACTTGAGACCGTTCTCTTGCAACTGGCCTATTCTGTTGCAGATTATGATGCATAAGTTGATCAGGTATTCATTGAGAGCAAGTATGATAGAAAGATGAACAATCTCCATGCATCATGTTCCTCTTGAACCCCTGCACTTTTTCCTATTTTCTATTCTTCCACAGTGAAGAATCATTACTGAATTCTTTCTTGCTAACTTGACTGAAGTTTCTTTTAAGTTGTTGAATATGTAACTTGTTGAAAGCAGATTCCTTATTTTACTATGATGTTAAAAAAGGAATTAATTTCCTTGTACCTTAGTCTTTCTTTATTTATGAGATACTGCATGGAATAGGCCCTTCCAGCCTTGTGAGCCACACTGCCCAGCGACCCTCTGGTTGAATCCTAACCTAATCACAGGACTACTTACAATGACCAATTAACCTACCAACCAGTACGTCTTTGGACTGTGGGAGGAAACTGGAGCACCTGGAGAAAACCCACGCGGTGATGGGGAGAATGTACAAACTCCTTGCAGGCAGCAGCAGGAATTGAACCTGAGTCCCTAGTACCGTAAAGCATTACGCTAACCACTGTACTCCCATGTACACCTTCTGCGCATTTTACTCCCTTATTTAAGTGTCGATGTTTTCTGACACCGTGTCAGTTTGACTTATCATTCTCAGCTTTAACGGAAAAAGTTTTGCTCTATGCTTTATTGCAGGCTGACATTCTAATGGAATAGTGGGAAAATTGCATATCGCAAGAAAAGTAATCTCTTTCTGATGTAGTACTGATGTCAGATCACGTAGACATAACAGTGCCATTGTCTATGATGAAAAATAGTAGGAAGCTCACCAGGTGTTTTAGGCACCCGGTGCTATCAAAACGTGATGTAACTAGCAAGAAACTGTTTGCTGTCAGCAAGATACTGTTCTGCACATGTTCAGAGCAAGAACAAGCACTTAGGTTAGTAAATCCGATGGCATTTGAAATATTATGCCAACACATTGGAGCCTGAGTAATACAGAAGTCTTGACTCTTAACCACCTTCCCTGTTGAGAATGTGGTGGATTTGGGCTGCTACAATTAGTAGTGTTCGGCTCCACTTTTTCCATTCTGAGCTTAGCCCATTCTGGCCAGGCTGAATCAAAAAGTCATAAAAATATCCAGCACAGAAACAAGCCCTTAGAGTCCAACACAGCCATGCCGTCTTTGATACCTATCTCTGCTTCATTATGTGTATCCTTCTTCATTCCAATTCAATTACATATCCAAATATTTGTTGAAACATTGTGATAGTGTCTGCCCCATATCTCCTCCAGCAGGTTATTTCAAATATTCACCAACTCTTTGTAAAAAAACTTATCACTCAGATCTGCTTTAAATTCTACCCCCACCACCCCCCTCCGATTATATATTTTGTCTCCTGTATCCCGTGGGAACAAACCCAGTGTATCCAATCTCTCTTTATAACATCTTTGTACTGCTACCACATCCTCCACTGTGGTGACCAGAACTGCACAGAAGTACAGTATGACCAGTATTTTGTACAAATGCAACATTGTGTATGTCCCAACTCTTATCTTCATTGTCTCAGCCTATGATGGCAAGCACAGCAAACGCTTTTAAGCTACACTTTCCACCTGTGTTACCACTTTTGGGGTACTGCGAATTGGGACCAAATTTTTTATTTTGCTTTACAAAATTATTTAATTCCTCTATTAATTTATTTTCTGGTTGCTTACCAGAGACCTATGTTGTTACAATCTCAATGATTTCCTTGCACTGACCATATGCTTTCCCCCACCTTGACTTCTAGGTAGAGGGTCTGAAGGCTGAGACATACTTCTCCAGATTTCTTCCCCATAACCAAACTTAGTGTCACATCTCAAGCTCAGTATAATCCTGCGAGCTACACAGGAACTCAACCAAGTCAGATAACCAGGAAGAGTAAAACAAAAAAAAAGTGTTTTCTTTGCTAGAGTAGGTCCTCCTCCTAAGAATCTCAACGGAGCAAATGTTGGGCCTTTATTCTTTCTGCTGCATTCAAACTCTGGAGTATCTGTCAGATTGGGAATATCGACACCAATATGTTGCAAAATAACTATAAACTTACAGTTTTCAAGAGGTGAATATGGGTGGGGGAGGCACTTGTGTGTGGGAGAAGAGGGGGCTCTAAATCCAGAGCAGAAAAAATTTATAGTGCTTCTATTCTACAGTATTTACAAAACTTAATGACCCCTGTATCTATTGGGAGGTAAATAAAATATTATTGGAGTTGACTTGTTTTTCCCTCCTTGTCATTACCTAAAGGCTCTTTTGAAGCACACAGATTTACCCTTCAAAGCATCCATCAGTCTCTTACCTGTATCAACCAAATTTAATGAGGACATTTGGCCACTCTGTGAAATATAGCCAATGGTGACTCATTAATATGTTTTGTCTATATTCTTGTGAGAATGTCATAGGGCACAATGCACAAGAACATTGTAGTTCAAACACGGGGCGAAAATAACTTTTATGAAGCAATTTTGAAGGATTCTAACCTTTTTAGTTATGACAGTTGAAGCACAGCAGTCCCCGCCATCATAACTGCAGTACGCTCTGTTGTTATTTCCATCGCAATAGCTGTCCCCCACGAAAGGCTGCTATGGCAATAAAAACAATAGGAATTAAAATTGGTAGAGATTGCAAAGAAACTAGCACCTGCCTTTCAGAATTTTGCACCTATGAAAGTGAGGGATGACTTGGCAGGCAATTGCCCACAGGTCACGTCAGTGAGATATACATTTGGACTTCCCCCGTGAGACATGGACTTTAATGCAAAAAAAAAATCATGCAACATTATGGAGAGTGGGAGGGGGTCTCCATCAATTCAGCTTTGTCATTTTCCCTTAAACTGCCGGGGATCTGCCCTTTCACTAGTATTGTCTGGTTTCAGACTCGAGCCACTCATTTGGAGCTAACCCTGTGCTTCAGCTAAGTTTTAATTGCTTTGATTAACAGCAATACACATTTTAGGTGAATCTGCATAATCTTTTTTTTCTTTGTAGAAACCTCCTAATATGCACTTCACACACTTCTGACACTGGATTTTTAAAAACAAAAAAAAAACTGTACAAGGTAACCTGTCTTAATTGTTGGATATTAAGTTGTTAACAAGTATTTTGTTAAATATAGTATTACCCGCATTTAACTATGGAGTCTAAATATCAGGTTGAAGATTGCAGAAATTTACACAGAGCCACTGATGAACACAACCAACGCTGATGATTTCAACGAAAAATGTAAGCTTTACAGTGCCTTCCACCCTGCATATTTGAATGAAAGAAACTGAATGAGGGACTGGCTGTTCCAATGCTTTCCTTACCAGCTCCACAACTTCCACACTCAATGAACTTAACACCATCAAAACTGCAGCTTCCCCATTTGACATTTCACAAAGTCTTTTTTGCAAGCTCATCCTTTGTGCCTTTTGTTATATATCTTATTTATCCACATTATTTTCCAGTGAGACAACACCTCAGTTATAAAATTTACATTCAGGACCCTCTCGATGTTCCCCCTAAGGTGCACACATATGTATGTGCACACATCTGTTGCTACTAGTTCACAGAAGTATTTAAACTGCACAGAAAAGGTTATCACACTCTACCTCGTTGGCATGTTAAAGTATATTTCACAATCACACAAAATCACGTTTCCTTTTCTGGTGTCTGATGCAGGCAGTGTTGACAATGTGGAGTTTGTGAAGATTTGCCTGCAGATTTTAGAACTGGCTTATTTATAGTATTTTTATTGAAGAAATCATTCAGTTTTGAAGAAATTACGTACGTTGTTGTCACTAGGCAAAAAATTGCACAGCACAAGATTTTTGCGCACACTGGTCATTACAAATTAGAGGGAACTTTGTACCTTCTGTGACATTTGATTTTAAATCTACAAACTACTCTCTGAATTTCTTCAGTTTGACCGTCTAGACCTTCTTTTTGCCAGGGTTACTGGTTATTCCTCTCTAGTTCAAAAACTCTGAATGTCCTTCCCTAAAACACACCACCTCTGTTTTCAATCTCCTCCCATTTAGCCAAGGTTTCTTTTTCTTTATGTTACCTGTTCTGAAGTTGGCTTATCTTTCTAGTTCCGTTCCTGTGTAGCTATTTTTAATCTTTTATTCTGTAAACATTAGAAGTTAGAGAGTATACTCTAACTCTCTAGAGAGAATGAGAGGAAAAGATGGCGGCGTGATACAGCTCGCAGCGACCACTCCAGTGGTGATGTCTGTTATTTGTCAAGTAGGGTGCCGTGCACGATCCTGATTTGATGGAGATGGACGTGAGAGCACAGAGGAACATCTGGTGAAACTTCTGAAATGCCTGCTTCCCTGCCGCTGCTGCTACTGTATGGTCCGAAATCTCCAGAGGGGAAGGCCCCGAGTCCTCGGCTTTGCTTGTTGCTCGACGGCTGGGGCAGGGTCAAAGCACTCGGCAGAGGATGGTGCTTGGTGTCGAGGGGCTGTTCAGAGGCTCGAAGTTTTCGGACGGACTCGGAGTCTGCTGCAGTCGGGTGCTTCCAATGGTGCTGCATCGGCAAGTTTGCGGTGCTTGGAGGTTCATGGCAGGGAGAGTTTCTCCCTTCTACCGTCTGCATGAGATGATGAGGCGATGGGGACTTTGAGACTTTTTTTTTACCGTGCCCATGGTCTGCTCTTTATCAAATTACCGTATTGCTTTGCACTGTTGTAACTATATATTATAATTATGTGGTTTGGTCAGTTTTAGTCTTGGTTTGCCCTGTGTTTCTTGTGATATCATTCTGGAGGAACATTGTATCATTTTTTAATGCATGCTTTTCTAAATGACAATAAATGAGGACTGAGTGTCCTCATAATCTAATCTAACCTATTCCAACAAAAAGAAGAATGAATCCTATTTGACGACATCATGTGTGTAGCATTTCTTTGCCCTTTGATTGAGTGTTGTCCTTTCGTGCTTTTATGTTGGTTTCTTTCTTGAGTTCCTCTATCTGCTGAACAACATCCTTAGTATGAATAGGGAATGACTATATAATACATATTTTATTCATATATTTACAAATATTTATCCACTTCTAATTTAAATACTTATAATGATCCAGCTTCCACCATCTGTTGAAGCAGAGAATTCCAGAGACTCAGAGAAGAAATTTCTACTTGTCTCCCTTTTCTTGAAAGTTATGCCCCCTGTTCAAGACTCTCCACCAATGAAAACGTCCCACCATCTGCCCTGTCAAGGCCTCTTATGATCTTGTTTGTCTGAGAAAGGTCACCCCTCATTCTTCTTAACTCTGGAGAATATAGGCCCAAACTGTTTAGTCTCTCTTGACAGGGCAACCTAGAGCTAAACCATACATTAGCCCAAAGGCCTTAAGCAGCAGCCTTGCATTTTGATCATTTCAAAGATTGCTTCCAGCAGCAAGTGGAGCAAATAAACATGACA
Organism: Mobula birostris; assembly: GCF_030028105.1. Classification (NCBI taxonomy): domain Eukaryota; kingdom Metazoa; phylum Chordata; class Chondrichthyes; order Myliobatiformes; family Myliobatidae; genus Mobula; species Mobula birostris. The sequence continues at coordinate 30,091,651 of NC_092391.1, read as the reverse complement.
CCAAGTTGTGTTTCTTTACTTTGAACCTGCCACTTTGAAATTTTGATTGGCATCCATTTCGTTTATTAGTTAGTTCAACCAGCATAGTTTTCATTCCAATGATCTGTTTCAAAAAGTGGATCCAGCCCCAGTACCACTGTACTGTGGCCCAGATACTATGGTGGGGTCGTGGCAGCTTGGTGCAATTTAGTAATTCATAAGAATGAGCCTCCTTCCAATCGAGTTCATTACCAACTCTGGGAATGAGGTTGGCTAGCCTTAGGAAGGTACAACTGATGCTCCAAGGCTATGTTTGTGAAGAATGGGCACATCAGTAATCAGGAGGAAACTGGTTATTATGAGGGAATGGGGTAAATGGCAGAGGCAGGAAAGTTGGAAGGACATGTGTTTGGAAGCAATAGATCATAAATGGGAAATTCTAGGAGACTGGAGATGAAGTTGATTTTGATGTGAGTTGCTGGCAAAAACTGATGAGGATTGGGGTGGATATTACGAAAAGTAAATATGTTGGGTGGCAGTTTTACAAATCATTGTTTAGTCCAGCCTGGGATATTGTATTCAGTTCTATTCACCATGCTGTTAGAAAGATGTGATTAAGCAAGAGAAGGTGCAAAAAAGGTTCACAGGAATGTTGCCTAGACTGGAAGGCTTGAGTTATAAGGAGATATTGAATAAAGGCTAGGACTCTTTTCCCAGGTGCAAAGGAGACCAAGGGATATCTTTGCAGAGGACTATAGGATAGGTGGATATAATGTCTTCTCCAGGATAGAGGAGTCTAAAACTAGAGGGCATGTTTAAGTCAGGAAGGTTTTTAAGGCAGATTGAAAGGAGAAATGTGATTAACAGCCAGGTGTTAGCTGCACAGAACAAGCTGCCAGAGGAGATCGTTGAGGGGGGGACAGATTGGGTAAAAGACATTTTAACTGAACTAATACATTATGATGAGAACAGTGGTCAGAGGACCACACATAGCTCTGCAAGGAACTCCGCAGGTCAGGCAGCATCTATGGAAAAGAGTAAACAGTTGACATTTCAGGCTGAGACCCTTCCTCAGGACCGAGAGGGAAATGAGGAGATGCCTGAATTAAAAGGTGGGGGGAGGGGAAAGAGGCTAGCTAGAAGGTGATAGATGAAGCCAGGTGGGTGGTAAAGGTAAAGGGCTGAAAGAATCTGATAGGATAGGAGAGTGGACAATAGGCGAAAGGGAAGGAGGAGGAGGCACGGGGAAGTTAGAAAAAGCATGGTTGAGGGTAGAAAATAAATTAAACATTTGACACTGGAAAAGTTGATGTTCAACAAAGTCAAGTTGATTCCAGCAGTGAAAACAAGGGAGTATTTGAGTTTAGAAGATTATGGCTGTAGGACAGGATGTAAATAAGCAATTCAAGGATCTGTGTTGGGGGAGGGGGGAAATACAAAATTTATACTTTTGTTTCATCAGGGAGCAGCAAATGGCCAAGTGGCTCTGGACTTTATTGCTTGTTAAGTGTTGATGCGAACATTATCAGTTAGTGATTTTAAAAGAGAATTTGGTAGGAGAAAAGAATTTGCATATCGTGAGGGAAGGATGAATTGCTGAGGTTCTATTAGGAGCCAGTATGAACTCAGTGGTCTACTTCCACACTTTATAACAATTCAGTTGTTTTACAATGCACAATAATTTGTTTGCCCAGTTTCAATCTCAATTCCAGCACTTGTTATCCTCTGTTTTGATTCCTTTGGTTTATATGTCATCCAGGTGGATCATCTTTGAGTAACAGACCTTCGCCATCACATAGGTCTTTCAAACTCTCCTCTACACTCAATCACAGACATTTCATTTGTTCTTTTCAGCACTCTGCAACTAAAAACATGTTTGATTTGCAACTTTTCTCAGTTATGACGAAAGGCTGCCTACCCAACATCTTCAGTGTTTTTCCCTTTCTGCAGTGCTGCCTGACCTGCTACACATTTCCAACATTTTCGGCTTTTATATCAGCAATTTTTTTTTGAAGTGCATTTCAACACTGGTGTCAACACATCAAAGCTGTTCTATTGGAGTTGAATATAACTTAATAACTTGAATGTAGAGAATTATCTTAAATCAAAACTTTTTTGCTTCTGGGTCTTAAAATCTCAGATTCATTGCTTACTATGGTAAAGGCTTCCCAATGAAAGTGGGGCCTCTTAATGCATCCCCGGTGTCTTTACCTTACTTGTGAGAAAGTCCAGGTATTTTTTTTAAGCACTGTACATAATTTTGTTTCACTGTCCTAAAGAGGTGAAGATGAGGTGAAAAGATGCAGACTATATAATAAATTGCTTTCACCAAAGAACTGTGCATTAATATTCTTCAATGCAAGTATTGGATGTGGTTTACCTGAATTAAAATAAGCTATTAGTGTTTCTGATTGAAATATCCTTTTCTTCAATGTAAAGCAAACAAAGTCCTCCAGCTTTTCTGAGGAAGGAAGAAAAATAAACAGCTCAAATACTTTGATGTTGCTGGTTTGCCACTGAGCATTCACTAATGTAGGTTCTAACCTTATTTATAACTGTTCTCAAGAAAAACTATTCATGTGCTGGGAGATAGAATCCAGAAGATTTTCAGACTGACACTTCGCATATTGGTGGGGCATGTGTGGGAACGTAAGCTGAGACCTGAAATCCAGAAGCCATACAGTTAAGATAAATGTGGACTGCAAGTCTTCGAATGACGACAAAGTGTTTTTATTTTTTAAGTCAGATGGAATAAAGTCTGTGCAGCTCACATTGGTTTGTCTATCAATCAGACATGGATGAGATTCATTACTTTCTTGCAGTTAGGTCAAACTTCCATTTCTCTTTCTTTGTCTCGTATCTTCTGCATTAGGTCTCTGAATTTCTTTCTATCATGTTGGATTCTTGTTTTTGCCCCTGTATTGCTTCAAATTCTTAATTTCCTAATTTTATCTGTATTATTTCTCATCTTTTCTGACCTCACAGTATATGTTTGTTTCCAGAGCTATCATTACAAAGTGACTTGTTCCACAAACATGTTCCACTCTTGTCATTGTTTTGTCAATGTTCTACAAACCAAAGCAGTAGAAAATAGGGTGCTAAACATAACAATGTAATAAAATAGGAGCAGGCATAGGCTATTCAGCCCCTCAAGCCTGTCCTGCCACTCAGCAAGATCTTCCTGATCCTTTTTGTAGACTGTATGTCTTTTTTCTGCACTATTTTTCCATAGCCCTTAATTCCATAATTTGTTTCTTATTTTTCTCTCTTCCTCATCAAACATCCCAGTGACTTCCTCTCAACAATGCTCCAGGTAGAGATTCGCTACATTCTTGTGAGAAGATGTTCTTCAGGTTTAATTTGGTAGCCACATCCCCCGGTGCAAGGCTCTCCTAATACTGGAAACATCTTGAATATAAAGGATCTTGTTTGTTTCAAAAAGGTAACCGTTTTATCTTCCAAATTTCAAAGTATACAGATCTAAATTTTTAGCCATCTAATGGATTACAGCATGAAACAAAAAACTGTGTTCTCCTTCCTTCTTGACTTAGCTGGTCAACATTATTTCTCCCTACGTCCCTTAAATTACAAAAGCTTGAAAGCATGTACCATCAGGCTCAAGGACAGCTTCTACCCAACTGCTATAGGATTACTAAATGGCTTCATAGTATGATATATTGGGTGGCGTGGGGTGGAGATATGTCACTACTGATGTTTAAGGTACTCTTTCCCTCCAGTAACCTACAGGTCTCCCTTGGACAAGGTGTAGCACCTGCTTAGACCCCAATCAGGGCAGATGAAACCATGGGAGCAGGTGGTTGGATTGTTCTATGAGCAGTTGGTACATATCACAAGTCCCGGTTATGCGACCACAGACGTCAGGCAGACTTTCTCTCAAAAGTGTTGATAACGGCTGGGATCATCTTTCTTGTAAAGTCACTGCCCAGAAGAAGACAATGGCAAACCAGTTTGGTACAAAAATTTGCCAAGAACAATCAGGGTCATGGAAGGGCCATGGTTGCCTATGTCATACAACATGGCACGTCATGAACGAATGAATGAACGAGTATGATGGAACCATATCAATTATCTGCACTGCAATTCCTCTGTAGCTGTTACACTTTATTATACATTGTTATTGTTTTACCTGGTTCCTCCTTGATGCACTATGTAATGATTTGATTTGTATAAACAATACACAAGATAAGCTTTTCATTGTATCTTGGTACTTTGACAGTAATAATCCAATTCCAACTCAGCAAGACCTTTCAGCTGAGGTTGGCTGATTTATTAATTTACAAATGTTCTCTTTAGAATAGCACAAGGACCTTATTTTTAATGTTCCTTTCCAGCATGTGTTTTCCTCCCTTTCTGGTTGGTAGTGAATCTGTGGGAGTGTAGTAGTGTAGGGCTGTCAGCACCCTTTGTATTTTGAACAAGCACAACTTCTTCAACCTTGGAAACAAACCTTTAGTCTATTTGGCAAGACGTCAGTTCTTGTGCAGTGGTAACACTGCTGAATCTGAATGCAATCCCTAATTAAGCAACCTCAGCAAATTGCATTTCTGGAGAATTACAATACTGTCAGTAACACTGCCTCTCAAATAATTCTCTGTCAGAATTTACCATGGTTCTCAATGAAAGTCCCTTCATCTGCATTGCCAGAGTTTAAACTGGTGATGTTATCTCACACCCTGTTGTATATGTCATTGGCTGTTCCTGCTTTGCAGTGGTGAACTCTCCTTGGACTCCTGCAGGGCATTGTGGACTTCTGTGCACTTCCAGCCCTCAGGCTGGCAAACCTGCTGGGTGAGGCCGGAGTCACAGAACCCTACAGCACAGACACAGGCCTTCAGCTCAGCTAGTCCATGCCGACCTGATCTTCTGCCTAGTTCCATCTACCTGCACCTAGACCCAATACACTCTGTTCTGCTTAGTTAGGACCAGTACATTTGGGCTCAACTATGTGGCTGCCCCAATTAGCCAAAGCGTCACAGAAATACTTGAAAAGGTATAAAAAGGCCAAACTGAGTAACAAATTATGTATTAAGTGAATTACAAAAGAAATTGGAACACTACCAATAGTACCACAATACTATAAAATAGTTATCGATGGAGGAATTCATCCAGTTTACGCCAATAAACAAAGTCAGCACAGACACCTAGTGCAGAAAATGGACTGCCTTCATACAATGCTGTCGTGATTGCATCCTCCAAATATTCATTTCATTGTAACATACAAGATGATTGTCAAAACCTTCAAATTTTTTGCAGTTCATAAGTTGTTGAAGTAGTGAGATTGTTTCATTGTCACTCCCAGTTGTTTTTGGCATCTCCAAACCTGAGTGCTTGAAGCCGCAGTGAGCAAAACATTTCCGAATTGTCTTACTGCTTATTTCTCACCAAGTATCTGAGACAAAAGTCATAAACACAAGAAATTCTGCAGACGCTGGAAATCGGGGGACCGCTTCGTCAAGACCCATCGTAATTGGGAAGACCGCTTTGTTCAGTACCTCTGCTCCACCTGCCAAAAGCGGAACTTCCAGGTGGCCGAACATTTCAATTTCGATTCTCATTCCTGTTCTGATATGTCTGTCTGTGGCTTCCCCTTGTGCCCTGATGAGACCTCCCTAAGGGTGGAGGAGCAACACCTTGTATTCTGTCTGAGTATCCTCCAACCTAATGGCATGAATATTGATTTCTCCTTTCAGTAAAAAAAATTCCCTCCTGCTCCTCTTCTTCTATTCCCTCTCTGGCTTCTTACCTCTTCTCCCCTGCCTATCACCTTCCCCTGGTGCTCCTGCCCCTTCCATTTCTCCTATGGTCCGCTCTCTGCCCCTAATAGGTTTCTTCCTTTCCAGCCCTTTACCTTTTGCACCCACCTGGCTTCACCTATCATCGTCTAGCTGTCCGCCTTCCCCTCCCGCCACCTTGTTATTCTAGCGCCTTCCCCCTTCCTTTCAGGTCTCGGCCTGAAACATTGACTGTTTATTTCCATGGATGCTGCCTGACCTGCTGAATTCCTCCAGCAGGCTGAGTGACAAAAATCATTTATTTTCAAATACAAATTCACGTAACTGATGTACTACTTAAAAACAGTTCACTCTAAGCATGGTGTGGCGCCTAACAGCCACACAAGTGCGCGTGACTGACACTGGTTAGAACCTGCTTGTCAACTGTCTCCTGCCTCAGTTAAGTGACATGGTATCCCAAATAAACGAAAGAACTCCTGGCAATTTTCTCAATTAGTTTTTTCAGAGTTGTACCAAATAAGCAGCTGCCCCAATTAACCGATGGCCCAATTAATCAGAATCCACTGTACTTTCAAACCCCTCTCACCTACGTACCTGTCCAAACTTTTCTTAAATGTTATAATTGAACCTACATTCATCACTTACACTGGCAGCTTTTTCCACTCTTGCACCACCCTCTGAATGAAGTTCCAAGATTCAAGATTATGTAATGTCATTCCCAGGACTCAAGTGTAAAGGAGAACAAAATGATTGTTCCTCCAGATCCGATGCAGCACGCAAAAAACACAATAATAAGAAAAAACTAACTATAAATATATAAGATAGCTTACATACAAAGATTGGTTCCATGTCCATAAAGTGATGATAGGCACAGGAGTGTCTGTACATAAGGTGATTCTGACAGGAAATGGTGATGGGGGTGTGGAGGGGTGGTTTAGTGGGTGGAGGTGTTGATCAGCCTTACTGCTTGGGGAAAGTAACTGTTTTTGAGTCTGGTGGTTTGGGCATGGATGCTATGTAGCCTTCTCGCTAATGGGAATGAGTCAGAGTCCGTGAGCAGGGCGGGTGGGATCCATCATGATGTTAACGGCCCTTTTCTGCGTCGTTCTGTGTATATGTTCTCGATAGAGTAGGTTGATGCCAGTGACGCATTGGACAGTTTTGACATCCTGTTGTAGAGCCTTCTTGTCCACCACAGTGTTGTTTCCGTACCATGCAGTGATGCAGCATGTTAGGATGCTCTCTGCTGCGCATCTGTAGAAAGATGTAAATATTGATGTGCCTCGTCCAGATCTCTTCAACCTCCTCAGAAAGTAGAGGTATTGGTGAGCTTTCCTGACTCTGTAGGATATGTTCTGGGACTATCAGGGGTTGAGCAAGATGTGCACACCCAGGAGTTTGAAACTGCTCGGGATTTTCACTGCTGTGGCTCTGATGTAAAGAGGGTTGTGAGTGGAGCAAGTTCTCCTAAAATCGATAACCGTCTCCTTTGTCTTGTTGACATTGAGAAGGAGGTTATTTGCCTGGCAGCAGGCCTCGAGCTCTGCTGCCTCTCTTTAGGCCATCTTTTCATTGTTGGTGATGGGCCCCACCACTGTTGTGTCATCAGCGAACTTGAGAACGTGATTACTCAGGTGTTTGGCCGTGCGGTCATGTGCGAGCAGAGTGTACAGCAGTAGGCTCAGCACACGGCCCTGGGGACAGCTGCTTTGAAAATGATGGGGAGGAGCCTGTGCTTGATTTCTTGGTGTGTCAGGGCCAGTTGCATGACAGATGCTGTGGTATCTGTCGTGGAATAGTTCTGTTGGTAAGCACGTTGATTAGTGATATTTAGAGCATCACAAGAGCGGCTTCATTGGTACAGCTGACGTTGCTTTTCCTTGTATAATCAGTGATGCCCTTGATCGACAGCCACATTCGCTGGGATCATTATCAGATGGGTATTCCTGAATTTTTTGTGCACAGGTGGCCTTTGCCCACTTGATGCCTAAGATGAGGTGTCTTCTGGCTGTTCTGAGAACTTCTGTGTCCAGGCTGGAAGGCAGCCTCCCGGGCTTTTAGTACGGTGTGCAGCTCTGCATTCAGTCAGGGCTTCTGGTTGGGCTATGAGATGACCGTTCTTGAGGTAGCAATGCACTTACATTCCCCTGAAGTACCTCACCTTTCACCCTAAACCTATGACCTCTAGAGTATGGGGTGTCAGGGAGGGGTAGCACCTCTGGTGGGGGAACATGTTGCGTCCTTTTCAAGGCGGTTAGTCTACCTTTGGTCCCCACCTGGCACTCAGCTCTCACCTGTGGCTCCCCGTAGCTGTTTGCATGCGACAGCGGCCACACCCCGGGCAACGGCTTCGACAAGCCGGCTAAACCAGGTGAGGTAGCCAACGGGTCTCAAACCCTCGGTGAGATAGGGAGTTGTCTATCCCAGCATGTGAAGACAGACTCCTGCGGACTGAGCGGACGAGACCAGTGGAAGGTCCAACAGTCAAGAAGGCGGTCTCTGCAAGCGTCGTGGAACGTGTAGAGCAGGACAAGACACAGAAGACTTCCTGGTCATCCACTGCGAATAGTCCCATCTCCAGTCGTCTCGACTCCATCTTGCCACTGGATCCAGATGGGAATTGGGAAGGGAGTGAGGCTGGCGCTGCACAACTCTCCCTCACTTAAATCCAAATGACGCCCTGGTCTCGACACCATCATAATGGTGTCAAGGTCCTCATCGACACTGATGATGGACGAACATTAAAAAATGACCTCTTGTTCTAGTCTCACCCAGCCTGAGAGGAACTGCCAAAACTACTCTAGGTTAAACCGGATGAAAGCACATTAACCCAACTTAAATGAATGGAGAAAATGTTAACTGCCAAAAAAAAGATAAACAATGTTTATTTTTAAATTTCAATAAATTGCTTACCTGCTTTTAAATTGTTCTTTTTTAATTGTGCATATACATTTGCAAGATCGAAGAAGATGGAGGTGTATAGCTGCCAACCACCGCGGACTGGGGACGGCACCCACTGACTGACTGATACATTTGTGGTATTTGTGTGTGTGTGTGATTGAGTATGAATGTGTGTGCATTCATGTGTCTATTTGTGAGTGATTATTTTGACTGAACAGATCTAAGGCAAAGACATTAACAAGCATTTAATTTGAGCAAAGGATTGATAACTGTTGAAATGGAACTTGGCCAGGGTAGGGAGGGTGCAGCCTCACCACTCGCCAAAGCCATTCTGTGAGTGCAGTCGACTGCTTGTGATGAGGTAGTCACATGTAATATTTAACCAAACTGAAGAACTTGGAAGCAGGCTGCCTACAAACTAATATGCAGAGGCCATTCTGGAGAAGTAGTGTGCCAACTGGTATCCTGGAAAAAATGAGGATCTTTCCTAAGAAACTGCGTCACCTCCTACTGGATACCATAGAATCAAGGACAGTTTCTACTCTGCCGTTATTGAATGACTCCTTGGTATGATTAGATGGACTCTTAACCTCACAGCCTACCTTGTTATAATCTTGCACTTTATTGACTGCTACACTGCATTTTCTCTATCGCTGTACACTTTATTCTGCATTCTGTTAATGTTTTACCTTGTTCTACCTAATGCACTGTGGAGTCTGTATGAACAGTATGCAAGACAAGCTATTCACTGTACAATAATGAACAAATACCAATTCTAATTTCAATTTGAGCTGAGCTCCTTTGGTCGAAACTGATCCCTTTACCATTAAAAAGGAAACTAATATTTTGCCATTGTCCATCCGACTTTGGTGACCAATTGTTATCATGGTTCCCTGTGAGTTCAGTGTGATTTATTCTGTGAAAGTCATCGACAGTAAATTGATTTTGCATTTCCTGTGGTTGTGAAAGGTACCATATAAGAGCAAATGCCTGAAAATTGCACTCTGTAACACAACATTTTTGTGTGCTATCTGAAGGAATTTAATCAAGAACTTCATTGTGCAGATTGTTTTGGTGTCACTTGCACAAAATTCATTCATGCTTTTCCCTCTTCATGAAATAATGAAGTAGCCCTTCTCTAGACCTCTATAACCCACTTATGGCTTCCTTAAAATAGACTAACATAACCTGGTGTGTAGTTTAAAAAAATGGCACATGATCCTTCTGGAAATAAGCTCCTAGTATTATTTACTTACCTTTATTTTCACTACTCAGCATATAGAACTTCCAGCCAACTACCGACGTACCCAGAGGTGACCCAATCCAAACACCAAGGTCCTGACATTTTTCATCCCTTCTCCTATCCTCCCCACACACTGAAGCTTTGACATTCCCTATGCACCTATCCAAACCATGATTTACAAACTGGAACCTCATTGCAAACTCAGCCATGGTGGACATAATTCTGGAATGGGCTCATCTAAATTCCCAAATTTCCTTGGGCCTAGTGTGCAATGAAATACAACTGGATTCCGCACTCAGATAAACGCATGCTGGCTGTGCACATGTGCGCCCCCAGCTTACTGGTGGTGACAGCAGCATTATATTTTAATTCAACCACTGGCTATCAATATTCTTCTAATTTGTAATGACCAGTATAATTTCTTATGCTGTGCAGTTTTTTTTCCCTGTGACAACAACGTGTGCACACTGATTATCTTCAATTAAAACAGTATAAATAATCCAGACATATCATCGCAAACTCCACGTTCTTAACACCGTCTGCAACAGAAACTGGGAAGGGAAATGTGATTGTGTACGATCGTGAAATATACTTAACATGCCAACGAGGTAGAGAGTGACAACCTTTTGTGCGCAATTTAAATTCCTCTGTGTGCTTGTAGCAAAAGATATTTGTGTGCACACACCTTAATAGGGAACATTGCTGGCTATTCTTCACTTACCAGCAGAGATCACAAGGAATGTAACTGGAAAAGAAAACCTGGCTTCACGTGCTCCCTTCTGGTTTGTTTGGAGACTTTGGTAGTTAGGAGAATAGGTAAAAGTTGCAGGTGAGTCTTGAGGGGCTGGAGGCAGTCTTGTGAGGGGAGGAGGAAAGGGAGTCACTATTGACGCCAGTATTAATGACTTTCTACTGAAACCAACCTCATACTTGTAAATGTACTTGAGAACTTCTAAGATGTGATGACATCGTCAGTGATTGGCAAAGTTGACAGGACAATTGAAGGAGCTTAGACATTACATTCTTGAAAAGAAAAGTACAGAGATTCTACTCAACGCAGCAGGACAGAATTTATCTCTATCTAATTTAATACTTGTTAGACATATTTTTGAAGAACTAATTCAATACACAGCTGCAGTAAAATGTAATTTCAGTACCAAACTACAATTGTCCTCAATATCCATGGGCTCAAGGAATTCGTATTTGTTTTCCCAGGAGCCTACTGTAAACTAGAGTTGATATGAGAGATGGAGTACAACTTCCTACTGTAAATAAGGACTTCTCCCACCTTGCCTTTGATGAAACAGTCAGAGCTTTGTGCCTGAAAATGATTTTGATACTAGCTACAAATTTGCTCATGACTGTTGATCTATGCCTCATAAAAAGAGCCACTGCCTTCAGGTGAGTCAGAAAATAGTGGAGGGGAGGAAGAAGGTGATTTTTTTGAAAGGTTGTTTTCCTTCCCTCCACCGCCCGACCCCCTTTCATTCCATCATGCCAGATAGCACATAACCAGTAACTGCACACAGTGCCTCTTTATTAGGTACACCTGTACATCTGCTTGTTAATGTAAATATCTAATCAGGCAATCAAGTGACAAAAACTCTTATGTATAAAAGCACGCAAACATGGCCAAAAGGTTCAGTTGTTGTTCTGACCTAACTAACATCAGAATAGTGAAAATCTATGATTAGTGACTTAGACCATGGAATAATTGTTGTGCCAGACAGAGTGGTTTGAGTATCTCAGAAACTGCAGATCTCCTGGATCTTCACACACAACAGTCTCCAGAGTTTATAAAGAAAAGTGTGATAACTAAAAAGAAACATCCAGTGAGCAGTTGATTCTGTGGGTTGAAAATTGTTAATGAGAAAGATCAGAGGAGAACAGCCAGACTGGTTCAAGCTGACAAGAAGACAACAGTAACTCAAAGAACAAAGAACCATGCATTACAATAGTGGTGTGCAGAAAAGCATATCTGAATACACAACATGTGAAATCTCAAAGTGGATGGGCTACAGCAGCAGAAGATCATGAGCAAACAGTGGTTACTTTATTGGTACAAGAGATACCTAATAAAGTGGCTACTGGGTGTATTTTTTAAGCGATGAGTCTATGATTGTAAATATTTTGAAATGATTTTAGTGTTGTTGATCTGATATTTCATTGCTTATTATTTCATTTTCCTTTAATACATCTAGGCAGCTGAAAGAGACAAAAAGAAAATCATAAAATCTGTACTAAGTACTTGGCATTAGTTCTTTTTTGAGCAATGTAAATGTGCCAGGTATGCAATTAGCATTTAATTTTATTCCTGGGTGTTGCAAAGGTTGGGTCTGAGACTGCAGATGGAATTTTGCCGTATGAGCCAATTGTCAATCATGCTATTGCAATCATTTTTGTAAAATGTATATTTACTGTCACTACCCTTACAGAGGAAAAAGAACCATGTGTGCAATTACTTTTCTGCTTCTCATCCTCTGCACTGTATTCCTTCAGGAACATGAATGGAGAAATGCTTCCAGCTATATTCCCTCTGAGGAAACCCCGGAGAAACATTCCTTTATTTTCCCCTCACCCTAACAGGGTCAATAAGATATCTTTTCCCTCTGCATATCTCATCAGGAAGGTCAAATATGATCTGACATGTTTCCCGTCTGGGTGTAAATGCGTTCATTTAATACTGAAAGTTAATGGATTTCATTATTTTGTCATTAAAATTTAAAGCAAAATTAGCCTCTTATTGCCTTGAGAATACATAACCTTGGCTCACATACTATTTATATCTAATCATTACTTACATTCATGAAGGATTTTATTACTATGTGAGCTCTCCCAAAGGATATGTTAAATCATTCCTGTGTTGAATGCATGTCCTGCATTTCTGGAGAGTTTGTCTGCTAATTCAATTCTGAGCTGGAAATAGCTGCTGATTTCTATTTAAGCAGAATATCCAGGCCCACACAGTACACCTGCAAAGTTCACAATCGCATGCCAACCTTCACCCGGCCCTGGAAACCTCCTTTGACCTTTTAGATGCCAAGACCTTCTGTTTTTTGTTACATCACGAAAGGAATAAAAATTACTGATGATGAGAATACGTGCATTGACTCATGGTAACCTAGCAAGCCTATTCCATATTTCTACCCCGGTGTTAGCAGATGTCACTGATATAGAGGCTGGGGTAATGTGGTTGGTTTTGTATCCTATGGGAGGTATGGAAGTATTGACCAATCCCCCCAGCCAAGATCTGGATTGATATCCAAAAATCCCTGAAAGTGCGTCCAGATGAATGCACGCACAGGCACTGCAAATTCCATCAAAACTACAGTTAAGTGTGATGGCTTAACAAATCTCGGTTAACTCACTGCTAACACTTGTGTACAATAGCCACATGGACAAGTTACTCCCAGAACACAACAGAGACCTATGACTCTGTATCCCAGAGCGCAATCAGGTTTTGCAGATGGGAGGAGACTTGGGTGATGTTAGGATGGGTAAAGTGGGAAGTATGCACATATGCATTGTCCACAAAGCATGTTGTATCAATAATCTGCCTCTTTGCTATGCTAATGGCAAAGGACCTAGAAAAATTGGATTAAATTTATGCACACTGCACTGGGTAAATTGAGTCTCAGAGCAATTAAGGAGAGCAGAGTAGGACTAAGATCACAAAATAAATTTACTAATCTGTATTGCAGGCAGAAAAGCTGAATTTAATTTATGACCCTGCATTGTAAATCATCACATTACCCTAAATCCCTTCCATAGGGCTTTCTTTGGCTCTTGTACAAAAAAAAAATGCAAAGCTATATGAGGTCTCCATAAGTGGAGATATAAATCTATGAATTGTAACTATATATTGCTTTTACCGTGCAGGTAATAAGAATTCACTTCTGAAATTATGATATTAACCCTCCCAGAACCAAACTGCATTCCTTTTACCCAATGAAATATATTTGATTTACACTAATTTACGTTTGCCTTTTGGTGTGAAGGAGCCACCAAAATATTAAGGAATACATATAATTTTCCACTGATACAACAGTACTAAATATATTTGTGTAAAATTTGTTGGTACTTGAAGTTTGCATCATAGTTGGAGTATTTGATAGGAAGTTTTAATTTAGCCGCATTAAGCAAACATACAATATTCGAAAGCTATAAGAACCTGTTTTAGAAATCCTAAGGTAGACTTTGGCAGTGGGATGGTCTAAATTGGACAATACAGGCAGCTCCCAGGTTACATAAGGGTTCTTTCCGCCAGAACTGTCCGTAAACTGATTTCTTTCTGTAAGTAAGAACATTTTCAAAGGGAGTAGATTAACATGAACATGTGTTTGATGTCTTCCTTGTATTGTTACAATGGAACAGAATCAGAATGTCCAATGTGCATTGGCTGGTTTTGAGGTCTTAGAGTATTAATGGATACGTTGTCTGGTGGAACAAGGATAAATAGCAGAGGCTGGCCTTGCCAGTTTTCAAAGCAAATCTCATAAGTGGTCTCCTGCTGTGAACTGGCTACCTCAGTCTTAAAGATAATGCATCTGTTGATTACTGTGGGAAGGTTCCATGTAAACCTTTTTTTGAAGACCTATTGTCTTTTGATTGAACTACCTGCTAACCCTATTCCATAACTCCTGAAGATGTTTGCATTTGCTCGCTATAGCAACTGCTCTGCCCTTGACCACTGGAAACTGCAGAGAATTCTAGACACAGCTGACCCCATCACAGAAACCAGTCTACCCTCCGTGGACTCTGTCTATGCTTCCTGCTGCCTTAGTGAGGCAGCCGATATAATCAAAAGTTCCACCCACACTCCACTTTTCTCCTCTCCCATCAGGCAGGTGATACAAACGCCTGAAAACACATGCAACCAGGTTCTAGGACAGCTTCTACCCCACAGTTATATGACTACTGAATGGTTGCCTTGTACAATAAGTTGGACTCTTGACTATACAATCAATCTCATTAAGGTCTTGTATCTTATTGTCAACTTGCACTACACTTTTTCTGCAGCTGTAACACTTCATTCCGCATTTTGTTGTTGGTTTACCTTGTTCTACCTCAATGTATTGTGTAATGAATTGATATGTATGTATAATATGCATGGCAAACTTTACATTATAGCTCAGTACATGTTTCAATAATAAACCAATTGTATTTCTGTAACTGACTTTACTGTCTTGAAAATGGTTAACAATTATGGGAGAATTTATGTAAACTGGACTTCCGTAAGTCAGGTCTTCTATAACCTGGAGAGACATTAGAGTAAGTTTATAGTTTGTGTTTTATTTTACCTTGCCATTATTTTGTTTCAGTGAGCTTAAGTAAATCTTGCAATGAGTGATATTAATTGGATATATATAAATTGAGTGCCAGCTCCTATTACCACAATTGTATATGGTCAGTGAATTGAAAATATACTGTATATAGTAAGAAAGAAAACATCTTTTCATTGAAAATATACTGTATATAGTGAGAAAGAAAACCTCTTAGTCAAAAGAAAGCATAGCTCAGTATGTTTATGAAGAACAGCAATCATCTACAACTTCTGCATACGCCTTGAATTGGAGTACTTTCACCATCAGAGCAAGGGTTTCTATTCTTTTATGGTGTACCCCTTGATGTTTAAAGTGCTATCTAAGTGTTCTGTCAGCATTTTAAAATATTTTGATCACTGGATATTCTATTATCATTTTTATCAACTCATTTCTTGCATTTTTTTCACATCATGCCAGCCACAACTGCCAACCACCAAATCATTCACTGGTCTACCTTGGAAATCCTCTCTCTAAATGCCTTCACAGCTACAATTAAAACATATCAGCTATGATTAAAGCGTTCTGCTGCATCATTTCTCTACGCTCTGGTCTCCATCCCTGAGTTCCCCAAACTGGACATGCCATACCTATACCTATCCCCCAGGAAACTGCTGCAGTTATGAGCAGGAGTCACAAGCTTCATTTTATCTCACATTGAGTTTGTGAGATTAATAGAGTGTCTGAATGGAAATGTTGCGAAGGCATCTGGGCACGCACTTAGAATAGCAAGGTTTTTTTTTACTGAGCCCCATAAATGATGGGTTGGCACCTGACAGAGCTATCAATACTGAGACACATACACCTCAGAGATGTTACAGTGTGAGGAATGGGAAGTGAGTGGGGCTGGCAAGTTGAGCAGTGATTACCCCAGCCCATCCATGTGGTTATTTATATTGTCTGCAACAATGGGGACCTGGACTTGTGCAAAGAAAAGGCAACATTTTTGCAGAAGGAAGTAGAGGAAATTAAAGATCTGCAACTTCAAAGGAATTCGTATACATTGCAGAGGATTCCCTGAAGGACAAAATGGATGGTTTTGCTTACTAGTGCTCTAATTTATGAGGAGGAACTTGCAGTTGAACTTCTTTTCACTGTTGAGGAAAACCTGGTCTGTATATTAAGGTTGAAGGGGCCATTAAACTTTGACCATGGTTGTAAAACCATTCTAAAATTAAGAAAGTTTAAACAGGCTGCATAAAATATATATTTCAATCTGTTTATGTAGTGAATAAGTAGAACAAGCATTTAAATCTGCAACAGAATTTGATTTTCATGGTTAACTCAAAAGAAAGTTCACAAATACTAGTCAGAATTGACATTTGAGATCACGGAAAGGAGTTAGTCAATACTGATTGAGAACTCTGAGGAATGTGGAACATTAAATGCTATGATGCTAGAAATACTTCGATGTTTAGTCAAGACACCAGAATCTCACCTGTGGAAACCATGAGTTGGCTAATCCGGGGATATAAATAAATTTCAAGTCAAATGCTACTCCAAGTTTGCAGGTGGATGCAATGCTCAATACATGAATTTATGGTTGTGGTCAAAGATAAATGGCTTCAGTCTTGCTTGTCATGATTTGATGGAAAATTTCTACATGTCTAGAATAATGCGAATGATGGTGAAGTGAGTCAGATGTTGTTCACAAGCATGTGGAGACTTGCGTGATTCTTTTGAATACTGATGTCCAGGTACCATTTAAATAGGGAAGAGATGGGGGAAGGTGTGGATAAGGATTACTCTTTGGGGAGACATGGTGCAGAAGTAGGAAGAGAGGTCATTGCAAGTTATTCCATGCCTTCCCTCAGGATCAATAAAGTATGACTATAAAAGTTGAGCATAATCCCACCCTATTGGAGACCAGGATGGTGTGATTAACATGTCAAAGGTCAGGCTGGGAATAATTAAAAAAAAACAAAATTTATGAAAGGTAAAGTAACATTTAGCCCTGAATATCCAAAGTTTTCTTTGAAATATGTAGTTCCTGGCTTCAGTGCTTCCTCGCCTTTCTATATTGCTGCCTACATTCTCCAAATCTACGATCCTTCTGGTTGTGTTCACTATTCTTCTCATGACATTACCTGAGATTTTAAAAGCAAAAACAGAACAGCTGATGTTTGAGATATGGAGAAAAAACAGAAAATACTGGGAATATCGAGCAGGTATGATAGCACTTGTGATGAGAATAACAAAATTAACCTATTAGGTCAATGATCTTTCTGCTTTCAGTTTGTAGGATGAAAAGAGGAAATCCAGTACATTTTAATGTCATGGAACTATGAGTTCACTGTATGTCAAGCAGCCTCAATAGAAAGGAATAAAGAGTTGATGTTTTGGACCAAATCCCTTCTCAACCTGAAACGTCAACTGTTTATTCATTTCCATGGATGCTGCCTGACCTGTGGAGTTCCTTCAACATTTTGTATGTGTTACTCTGGATTTCCAGCATCTGCAGAATCTCTTGTGGTTATGCTTTCACTGTCAGCCCAGGGTTAGTGTGTGAGTTAGAGGGGTTGATGATAATGTGTTACCATGCACTTGCTGCACCTCACCTTAGTTAGTGGTAGAGTCCACCCAAAAAGGGTTGAGAACTTGCTGTCGGAGTCTATGTCAGTAGATAGAAGACAGTGCAGCCATAAAACAAGAGTGGTGGAAAGAGCGGATGTTTGAGTTGCTTTATGGAGTGGCAGTCAAACATGCTGTGTTATGTAGCATACACTTTTCTTCAAGGAGACACATTCAGAAGAGCAATTATAATATAACAGTAGGTAGTCTGGAAATCTTATCAGCTGACAAACTTATCTCCAAAAAAGGTGTTCCATGTTTAAGAAAGGTAAAACAGCCTTTCTTTATAACAAAACACAGACCTATGTGGCAGCATGTGAAGTGTATCTGGTGACAAAGAGATAGAAAAGCTGAATTCATACCACAGCCTAGAGAGTGATTTCGTTCATTAAACTCCCTGCTAACTATACACTCTTACATGATTATTATGTTCTGTAGGATCTGGTTATTTATTTAAAGGATTACATTATGCATTTGCCCAACCATACCAAAATTGATATTCTGCTGCATAGAACTTAAAAGTATTTCACCGCATTTCAGTTCTGATACATCACAACGTTTTTTACCTCAGGATCAGATTGTTGGGTCACATTAGGCATGATATTACTCAGACGTGCAGAAGCAGCTGAACCTTAATAAATGTTTCAAACAAGCAGCTGGTTCTTTACTAACCCATTGAGACAGGCTCAGTTTTACAATTATTATGTTTGTCAACAGTTTGGTCAGCTAGGTGCATCAGATGAACTTCCATGGTCAAACCCTTTGCCAAAAGGTCTCCAGCTTCTGTGGATGGATAATGCTGTACTTTTCATATAAAGGTAACGATAATGTTCCTATACCTTGACATAAGTCCACATGTGTACATTTAAATACTCAAAGTAAATTTTCTTTTACCATTGTAGTAAATATAATAGGGCAACACGGAGCATTTTTGAAGTTTGCAATGAAAGCCTTCAATTATGTAAAGAATCTTACCTCACATGATTTAATGCAGCGGATTATTTCAGGTTGTGGGTACCATGTAAGTCCTGCTGTACAAACTATACTCTGTAAAGAGAAAAACGGATGGCCATTACCAACATTGCGTTCAAACTAAGCTCTGCTATCAGTATGAAATCAGTTTTTGTTATGGGAATATCTGGATGTTTTGACAATACTAATTTACTGTACCAGTATGCAAATATAAAAGAAGTCATACAAATTTCTCCTTGTTTCCATAGACTAATCAACCAAACAAGATTTAAGTGATGTTGAGTAGGTTTGTAACTTCTCTGCCTAATACTATTTCGTGTTGGCAATCAGTCAATTATAGCTGAGAGAACATTTGCCTTTTTTTAATCACTAAAGGGCAAAAAGTTGAATGTGAGAATAAGATAACAACAACTTCTTACACAATGTCAGAAAGATTAAGGAGCTGATTATAGACTTCAGAAGAAGGGAACTAGAGGTCCATGAGCCAGTCCTCATCAGAGGTGGAGAAGGTTAGCAACTTTAAAATCCTAGGTGCTGTTATTTTGTGGGAACTTGGCCCAGCACGTACATGCAATTATGAAGAAACCACAGCATTGCCTCTACTTCCTTCAGAGTTTGTGGAGTTACAGCATGAAATCTAAAACTTTGACCAACATCTATAGGTGTGCAGTGGAGAGTTTATTGACTGGCTGCATCACAACCTGGTATGGAAACACCAGTGCCCTTGAACGGAAAATCCTATAAAAAGTAATGGATATGGTCCAGTCCATCATTGGTAAAACTCTCCCAACCATTGAGCACATCTACATGAAACACTGTTGCAGAAAAGCAGCTTCCTTCATTATTGGAACCTCCCCTCCCACCACCACCACTATCCAGGAAATGCTCTCTTCTCACTGCTGCCATCAGGAAGAAGGTTTGCGAGCCTCAGGACTCACACCACCAGCTTCAGGAACAATTACAACCCCTCAACCATCGGATCTTGAACAAACTTCACCCAACTTTGCTTTCCCCATCATTGAAACGTACCCACATCTTTAAAAGACTCTTTATCTCTTTTTCTCAATATTTATTGTTTATTTATTATTATTTCTTCTTTTTATATTTGCACAGTTTGCTGTCTTCTGCACTCTGGTTGAACATCCTAGTTCGGTGGTCTTTCATTGATTCTGTCATGGTTGTTATTCTATAGACTTAGTAGGTATGTCCACAATAAAATGAATCTAAAATTTGTACATGGTGACATTATATGTACTTCAATAATAACATTTCCTTTGAATTTTAAATGAAAAACATTGGTTATTTCAAAATGAATACAAGGCGACAATCTAAACAAATGTTGCAGCTGATTTTATGTTGTCACTGTTGGATAGCCAAGTGAATACAAGGAAGGAAAGTAAGTCAGTATTGGGTTCTGAAGCAAGTTTTTACTCACCACTTGAGCTCCAAACTTGAGATTTATTAATCACAAACTAGAGAAAATCTGCACATGCTGGAAATCCAAGCAACACATACAAAATTCTTGAGGAACTCATCAGGCCAGTTAGCATTAATGGAAAAGAGTAAACAATCAACATTTTGGGCTGAGCAGTCCTGATGAAGAGTCCCGGCCCGAAACGTTGACTGTTTACTATTTTCCAAAGATACTGCCTGGCCCACTGAGTTCCTCCAGCTTTTTGTGTGTGTTGCTGAGATCTATTAATTCCTGCTTTGTAATAGATAATATGCTGTGACTTTCATTTTGATTGCTATGATTATAGAACAAGAGTGTGATTAATACCTGGCATCGTATTGAATTGTAGACTGGAGCCACCTTAGTGTCCCTTTGCATAATGGTCTTAATGGATTGAATTTTAAATTTGCTTTTGCAAAGTAGTTTCAAAAGTTTCACAATCAGGTAATGGTCTTTATCACTATCCTCAGTCCAGATGATATAGTAGGTGGGGAGGAGAAAATGGTGGCGCGACGCAGCGCGCGCGGCCACTCCGAATTGATATCGTATTTGTGAAGTAGGATGCTGTGTACAATCCTGATTTGATGGAGACAGCCGTGAAACGCATGGAGGAACATCTGGAGAAACTTCTGAAATGCCTGCTTCGCTGCCGCTGCTACTGTGTGATCAAGAATCTCCGGAGGGGAAGGTCCTAAATCCTCGGCTTTACCTATTGCCTGTTGCCGGGGCCGGGGTCGAAGCGCTCGGCAGAGATGGTGCTCGGTGTCGGAGAGCTGGTCGGAGGCTCGAAGTTTTTGGATGGACTCGGAGTTGGACTGTGGTCGGGTGCTTCCAGGATGCTGCATCGGCAAGTTTGCGGTGCTGGAAGCTCATGGCAGGAAGAGTTTTCTTCCTTCAACCGTCTGCGTGAGATGATGGGACCTTTGAGAGACTTTGAGACCATTTTTACAGGGCCCATGCTCTGTTTTTCTATCAAATTACGGTATTGCTTGCACTGTTGCAACTATATTTTATAATTATGTGGTTTTTGTTAGTTTTTTCAGTCTTGGTTTGTCTTGTGTTTCTGTGATATCATTCTGGAGGAACAAATTGTATCATTTCTTAATGCATGCATTACTAAATGGCAATAAAAGAGGACTGCGTGTCCTCATAATCTAATCGAATTGTAAATGAAATAAATAAATACTTAATGTACTCAGCATGTAAAGTAGCTTATGTAGAGAAAGACAGAGTTAACATGTCACGTTGGGGCAGCGCCGAACTACAGTGCCAGTGACTTGGGTTCAATTCCTGCTGCTGCCTGTAATGAGTTTGTACATTTCTCCCAAGATCACCTGGGTTTCCTCCAAGTGCTGGGGTTTCCTCCCACATTCCAAAGCCGTATGGATTATTAGATTACTTACATGAGTGTAATTGGGCAGCATAGCCTCATTGGGCCAGAAGGGCCTGTTGCCCTGCTGTATCTCTACATCAGGGGTTCCCAACCCGGGTCCCATGGACCCCTCGGATAATGGTAAGGCTTCATGGCATAAAAGAGGTTGGGAACTCCTACTCTCGGTAAATAAGTCACTGACCTTTCACAAGAACTGGGACTCTAACAAATGAAGTACTACTTTGGTGACAGAATAAGAGGGGGCGGTGTGAAGAGCAGGAGGGGAGTCCTTGGATACAACACAGAGGACAGAGTGACACATGGTGCGAGCTAAAAATAAGTAGTGAAAGACAGGACTAAAAGAGCTATAGGTAGGGCAAGGCAAATGAGATCTAAAATATTAGAAAAGAAGAAGGAAGTAAAATTGGGTGCTGGGAATGTGAGATACAAGACTTGAACTGACTTGTGAAAGATCATCACTTGTAAATGTTAATCTTTTCCTCTTGACAGACTTCCCTGGAACTGCTGAGGCCTACCAGGAATCTGAGTTCAGAGATTAATTGTTAAAACCATATTTTTAACATCACCCTTTTGTTGCTGGGTATAAACATAGTGGCTTAGTCATTTTACTGGTGTTTGATATTATCATCACAGTAAAACTTGGGTTTTAGTTCTATTCCCGTTGCAGAAAGAAGTTGCTTTGCAATATCCTTTCCTGAAAGATGTTCTTCTTTGAATGTTTGTATAGGTATCCGATTGGTAATTGTTGAGAATCACATAATTGCCTTCAATAGCAAAAGAACAGAGCACCTAATGTCCACAAGATGTGTATAGTCAAATTGTAACTTTGCAAGTACACGTGTTGATCTTGAAGTGGATGTGTTATAGCAGCAGAAGACCACACTGGGTTCTACTTCTGTACCGAATAAAGTGCCCGTTGAGTGTGTATGCCAATATGCTATATACATGCATTATTGTTATACACATAGGACCCTTGAATACACACTCATTTGAGAATGTGCACTTTGAAATGTATTTCCCTTTAACCTCCAATTTGAGGAGCAGAAAATGAATTCAAAAAGGTTTAACTTGCTATATGGTTTGTTTCATTAACTGGGAACTTTGGTACAGAAATCTTTCTTTTGATGTGTCCTTAACTGATTGAATGACTTCGCTGCTGCATTAATTCATGTTAGCATTTAAACTCCACCATCATTCCTACCTGACTAAATTTTTTAAAAAGCTTTCAGCGACAAAAATGAAATTGCCCAACATGGCAATCATCAATGATCACTGAGATCAGAATCGGGTGTATTATCGCTGACATCTGTCATGAATTGTGTTGTATAAGTTACAATATTGAATTGCACAAAAGCAGAATAGTGAGGTAGTGTTTAGGGGTCGAAGAATTATTCAGAAATCTGTTGGCAGAGGGTAAGAAGCCACTCCAAAAATATTGAGTGTGAGATGTTTTAGTGGACTAAACTGCAGCTTGTTTCGATCATTCATTATTTTTTATCAAACAGATGTAGTGTAATTTAAAACAAAATCAGAGAAAAGGAATATTTTCTACCATGTAAATAGCTGAAGCTCTTAAAGTCAATAAAAGATACAGGAGCCAAAACAGTCCTTAGGGGGAGCCCTGGACCAGAAAGAGAGTTCACTGTCAATCAAGTTTATAAACCTTCAGCTGGCAGTACATGCTTCCTTCAAGCGTATTGAATGGTGGAAAGAGGATTTTCAGTATTGTAGAATTACATTTCAGGCCAGTGAAACAAACACAAAGTTGCTTATGTTCTATAAACCCACTAGTGCACACTTCAAAAAATGTTAACTACAAAATAGGCAGCAGGAGAATGTAGAAAAACAGAAACTGTACAATATTCGATGACACATACAAGCAGTCTTTGCTCAGAACAATGTGTTTCTCATTGTTTACATGATTAGCTCCTTTCTACTTGTTGTTTCAAGCTTTCCTCACATCTAACCTGCTCAGTATTAAACCTATGGTTGTGACACAGGCAAACTGTGAAATCTTGTAAAGTTATTTTCGAGTAGAAAAAGTGCACTTTGTTCCATGTTTGCACAAGTGTTGCAAATCAGGTCGCCAAAAGACTGCAGCAATGCACGATTACTTTCTTGCTCCCTGATGGATAACTGTAAATACTAAGTGACGTTATTGAGTTTGTGAACCTGCTTACACAGAATCTGTTCAGCTTTGGGCTTTTGATGATTTGTTCAATCGAATCAGCAAAATGAGGAAAAGGAGAGAAGAAAAAGGAATTGGTACCTCAACACAATTACAAAGGAGTTGATACTTTACCAATATTTATTGACAAATATCTAATGAAGGAGCATTTCTGGAATCCCTTGTGACATCTAATTTCTGAACAACTGATTTAATGCAGTGCATCAACTCATAAACTAAGATCTTGCAGTGGTTGCATGTAGTTGCTGCCTGGCCACTAAATCCTACAAAAAAATATCAAGGAATGAAAACTTTGCTTTCGAAAAGAAACGGGGTGGATGGTTGCAAGAAAACAATTCCACAAGCAAACACACAAAGTGAAAAGCATAAAGATTGATACAGAATATACAGATTTCAGTTTCAGCAAATAACTAGTTTATCGAATGTACATTTGAGATTTTTATTGCTTTCCCATTAATGAATGAATCATTCTCCAGCATTGACTTGTAGACTTCAAGTGACCCATCAAACTTCAATAAAGTTCTAACTATCTCTGGCCTGGGTTTCTCCTTTTCCAATGTAGGTTACTGTCAGATGTCAGTTCAAAGGGATGTCTGGTGTTCAGCAACAGGAAAGATATTGCATTAACTAACAAGTACACGCTGGATTTAAAGCAATTAAATCTGAAATGGTAAAATTTGAAAGAAGTATGTGAAATCCTTGTGGATTTAGTGAGAACTTCTAATGTATTTTACAAATCATTTCCTTTTATCCCAGCGCTTGAATCATAAGACCATAAGAGATAGGAGCATAGTTAGTCAATTAAGCCCATTGAGTATGCTCCCCATTTCATCACAGCTGATCCATTTTCCCTCTCAACCTCATTCTCCTGCCTTCTCCCTCTTGCCCTGACAAATGAAGAACATATCAACCTCTGCCATAAATACACCCAATGACCTGGCCTCCACAGCCACCTATGGCAAGAAATTCCACAGTTCACCCCCCCCCCCCCCCCAGTGGCTAAAGAAATTCTGCCTCAACTCTGTTCTAAATGGATGTCCCTTGTTTCATGGTAGGGAACCATGGCGTAAAAAGGTTCGGAACCCCTGCTGTACATTGAGGCAGTGCCCTCTGGTCCTAGACTGCCCCACTATAGGAAACATCCTCTCCATATCCACTCTGTCTAGGCCTTTCAACTTTTGATAGTTTTCAGTAAAATCCCTTCTCATTCTTCTAAATTCCATTGAGTACAGGCCCAGATCCATCTGTCACGGTTGTGTAATCCTGCCTTCAGAGTACCACTTCTTCTTTGGAACTTATCTGTCTTGAACATTCCGAGTTTCTCCCAGAATCTCCAGCCATTGCTGTTCTGCCATCATCGCTGCTTGTATCCCCTTCCAATCAACTTCAGCCAGCTCCTCTGTCATGTCTCTATAGTTCCCTATACTCCACTCTAATACTGATACATCTGATTTTAGCTCCTCCCTCTCAAATTGCAGGGTGAGGTGTGTCATATTATGATCGTTGTCTCCTAATGGTTCATTTACCTTGAGCTCCCTATTCAAATCAGCTTCATATCACAACATCCAATCCAGAATATCCTGTCCCCTCATAGGCTCAACCACAAGCTGCTCTAAAAAGCATTCTTGTAGACTTTCTGCAAGTTTTCTCTCCTGGGATCCAGCATCAACATGATTTTCCAAATCTACATACATATTCTTTTTAATGATTTGGAAGATTGAGTTGATGGCTTTGTTGCAAAGTTTGCAGATGATATGAAGATAAGTGGAGTGGCAGATAGTTCTGAAGAAGTAGAGAGGCTAAAGAAGGACAGACAGATTAGGAGAATGGGCAAAGAAGTGGCCAATGAAATATAGTGTGGAGAAGTGTAAGGTCATACACTTTGGTAGAAGAAATGAAAGGGTTGACTATTTTCTAATACAAAAATGTGAGGCACAAAGGGACTTGGGAATGCTTGTGCGGGATTCCCTAACTTACAGATTGAGTTCTGTGGTGAGGAAGGCAAATGTGATGTTAGCATTCATTTCAAGAGGACTAGAACATAAAAGCAAGTATGTAATGTTGAGATTTCATAAAGCATTGGTGAGTCCCATTTGGAGTATTGTGAGCAGTTTTGGATCCCTTGTCTCAGAAAGGATGTGCTGAATTTGGAGAGGGTTCAAAGGAGGTTCTCAAAAATGTTTCCAGGTTTGTACATCTTGTCATATGAAGAGCATTTGACGGCTCTGGGCCTGTATTCACTGGAATTCAGAAGAATGAGGGGTGACCTCATTGAAACCTATCAAATGGTGAAAGGCCTTGATAGAGAGGATGTTTCCTGTGGTGGGTGTGTCTAAGACCAGAGCACACAGCCTCAGAGTAGAGGAGCGTCCTTTTAAAAAGGATTTGAGGAGGTATTTCTTTAGCCAGAGGGTGGCAAATCTGTTGAATTCTTTGTCGTAGGCAGCTGTGGAGGCCAAGTCTTTATGTATATTTAAGGCAGAAGTTGATAGATTCTTGATTGGTCAGGGCAAGACAGGATACCGGGAGAAGGCAGGAGATTGGGCCTGAGAGGTCAACTGAATCAACTATGATGAAATGGCAGAGCAGACTTGATGGGCCAAATGGCAGTATTCTACTCCTATGTCTTATGGTCTTGTATTGAAATACCCCATGACTATTGTAACATTGCCCTTTTGACATTCCTTTTCTATCTCCTGTCGTAATTTGTAGCCCATATCTTGGTAGTGTTTGGAGGCCTGTATATAACTCTTATCAGATGCTTTTTTATCCTTACAGATTCTAAACTCTCCCTACAAGGATTCTACATCCTTCTGATCCTATGTCACCTCTTTTCTAAGACTGATTTAATTTTTTACCAACAGAGCTACCCTACCCCCTCCTTACTTGCCTGTCCTTTTGATACAATATGTATCCTTGGATGTTAAGCTCCCAAATATGATCTTTTTTTAGCCACGACTCAGTGATGCTCACAGCGTGATAGCTACCAATCTCTAACTACAAGATAATTTACTTCATTCTGTATACTGCATGCATTCAAATATAGCACTTTCAGTCCTTTATTCATCACCCTTTTCACTTTGTCCCACTGTTACACTGCAACTCATCCCAATGACTGCAATTTTGCCCTATCATCTGCCTGTCCTTCCTGATAGTCTCACTGCATGCCACACGGCATCACGTTCTATACCAACCGCCCTATCCTCAGACCTATCACTCTGGTTCCCACTCCCTGCCAAATTAATTTGAACCCTCCCTGAGAGTTCTAGCAAACCTGCCCACATGGATATTGGTCCCTCTCAGTTTCGGGTCCTTCCCCAGAAGAGATCCCAATGATCCAGAAATCTGAAACCCTGCCCCCTGCACCAGTTCCTCAGCCATGCATTCATCTGCCAGGTTATCCTTTACTTACCCTCACTGGCATGTGGCACAGGCAGTAATCCACAGATCACCACCTTGGAGGTCCTGTTTTTCAGCTTTCTGCCCAACTCCCAAAATTCTCTCTTCAGGACCTCTTTCTCCTGCCTATTTCATTGGTGCCAATATGCACCTAGACTTCAGGCTGCCTACCCTCCCCCTTTAGAAAGCAATGGACCCAATCCAATATGTCCCTGACCCTGGCATCTGGGGGGCAACATGCCACCTGGGTGTTTCTTTCACACCCATAGAATTTTGTGTCTACTCCTCTAAATACGGAATCCCTGATCACTACTCCAGTCCTCTTCTGTACCTTTCCTTTGTGAACCACGGTGCCAGAGACCCAGTTGCTGTAGCTCCCCTGGTAGGTTGTTCTCTCTCCCCCCCCCCCCCCAAAACAGTATCCAAAGTGGTACACTTATTATTGAAGAGTATGCTGCATTGGCTATCCATTTACTTTCCCTCACCTGACAGTCACCCATACCTCTCTCCTGCAACATAGAGGTATCTACCTCCTTGTAGCTCCTTTCTATTACTTCCTTAGTCTCCCATTTGCGCCAAACATCACTGAGCTGCATCTCAGTATACTTTGTGAAGATGTGGTTAACCGGGAAGCTCAAGATCTCGCAGAATTCCCACATCTCACACGAAGAACACACCAGAGCGCTTGGAGCCATCAACGCTGCACTCACTATGCACTAAAAGATGAACGAAGAAGAAACTTACTTCGCCCAAACCTGCTGAGCCAAAGCCTCCCCACTCTAACACTGATCCACTCTCACAATGCCCACTCTGCTTGTCCCTACCTTAGTTTTATTTGCCCCTGCTAAAGAATCGCAATTCAGTTGGACCACCAGAAAAAGCCAAAAGCCCGCAAATGCTCCTTTATAAATCTCTGGGCCCAACCTAACAGTAGCTTCAGCTCTTGATTCAAATGGGCTGCTGTTAAAGTCATGGAGGTTCTTCAATAATAGAGGTTGCGTTTTTGAATTTGATTTTTTTCCAAAATAACCAGGTTCGTCAAGCTAGTGGACATCTCTGCAAAACAATTCCTTGCTGTTGATTGTTCCAGCCTGTTAAGCAGGTGACTGAGCCAAATAGATGAAACTTCACCTGTAGTACATATATGAGTGTTAGTGTAAGTGCTATGGTCTTGCATAGACTGGAGTCCTCACAATCCACTGTCATTGGTGACTCCCTTGCTACGTGCTCAATGTTCTATGAATAGCTGTATTTCTGTACTAAACTTGTGAACTAAGAATTAGTTCATAGGTCTTCATGTTTCTCTAATGCTGTTTTATTTCTCATTGAAAATATGTGTGGAACATTTTGAACTGACTGACAAATGACAATTCTATAGTGGACTGTCAGCTTGGTTTTTTGTGGCTGAGCTCATCTTAGACTTCCGTGCATGCTCAGTGTCTTGTCATTGAGTCCAGTATTACAGCACTGACTTTGGAAGAGAGGAACACAGATTTATATCAAGTTGGATGTAAGGCAGCCCTACTTATTTGAAAGAAATTCCAATTATCTATTAACATATATTTTATTTTTCATTTAAGAAAATGATTAATAGATGTTTGAATAGCTCCTTAAAAAATTCTGATCGTTTAAAAACTCTCAAACCTGGCTCCACCTTAGGAAGCATCTCTAGGCTATGGTGAGTTAGCTTGCCTGATATTCGACACCTAGGAAAAATAATGATTGGGAGGCTGGCAAACTGAACGGTGAGTTCAGACTAATACACACAAAATGTTGGGGAGGAACTCAGCAGGCCAGGGAGCATCTATGACAAAAAGTACAGTCGACGTTTCAGGCTGAAACTCTTCCAGCATCTGCAGATTTTCTCTTGTTTGTGAGTTCAGACTGCTTGCAGGATCCATTATCTTCAGGAGCTTGATGCTACATAGAATCAGTGATACTGATACCTTATCAGCTAAAATACATCTAATATCTTTTGGCTCCAGAATGAACAGCATTTGCTTGTATGCTCTCGATGCATTTTCTTTTGTCTTGGAAATAAAACACTGCATGATATTTCTCATACAGCCACTTGAGTCCACTTGAATGCATGAAGTCTATCCTTGTAATCAGCCTCTTGGGAAAAAATTACCTTCTGATTTATGATGTTATTATACTGCTTACCAATGTTTTAAAATATATCATTTTCCTACTGACGGTTCCTCAGAATAACTTTTAATTGCTTACTGCACTTAGGGAAGTCAGCATTGTTACACGCAGCAATCTACTCCATGTTGTTTTGAATGTTTTCCTCTTATGATGGGTAATTAATAATCAAACCTAATATGGTACAGTATGTGCTGCAGATAAAGTCATAGTTAATCTAGTGTGAGCATAAGACAACTATTAAATTTGCTAATTTGGAAGAGTGCTGTCCAAAATTGAAAGAAAAAGTTTCCGTAGTACTATTTTAAACCAACCTTTGCCTTTGGAGGATTCATCCAGTACATCACATCATCTGAAGTCATGTTACTTGGTAAAATCACAGGATCAGTTTGGTGTGACAAACATGAAGTTGTACATTCCGCACCTAAAAAGAAAAGGAAATTCCACATATCTCTGTTATCTTTATACTTGGAAGAAGTCTTTCAAGAATGTTGAAGGCAGGTGGATGTTTAAGTGGCTAAGGTCAAAATATTGGACATTGTTTTGTTATATTCGCATATAAATAGTATGAAATCCCACTGTCTGCCAGTATAAGTGTGAACATGTGTGCACTCCAATTCCATTACAAGATTTATCATGAACAAAGTATTCAAGTACAGAAGTATCACACTAGTGATAAATAAAAATCTTTCCAGGTGCATGCTGGAAAGATTCTGAGCAGGAAGAGTACAGAAGGCATTGATTGCATTTGTGTTTCATGTTATGTTATTCAAGTCAAAGTGCACTGTATGGAAAAACTATGTTTATTTCTTTGTATGAAATGAATAATAATGATTGACTTAGGCAATAGCTTAGCGATGAGGCTATCAGCAGCTCAATCAGGACATGGTTCACTTTAATAATGTTCCTATTAAATCTGACCCCTGTTTAAAACCTTACTCATTACTTGAGCATTTTGTTACAAACTTGAACTTCGTATTTACTGAAGGTAAACATTTCACAACATCCAGTGTTCAGAGAAACAGTTATCAACCTCGGCAACATCCTGTTTTCAATTTTGCCTGTTAATTCAGCACCTTTAAAACTGTCCAGTTCAGTAACCCACTCAACTCCTTGGCACTGAATACAGATGTAACATTCAGGAAACACAAGCATTCTGCATTAGTGCACAGAAAATATTCATTCTAGGTCTATTTGTTAGAGGAAATAACAAGCAGTATAGACAGGGGAGAATCAGTGGACATTGTGTACTTGGATTTTCAGGAGGCCTTTGCCATACATGAGGCTGCTTAACAAGATAAGATCCCATGGTATTACAGGAAAGAAACTAGTATGGATAGAGGATTGTTTGATTAGCAGGCAGCAAAGTGTAGAATAAAGGGAGCCTTTTCTGGTTGGCTACCAGTGACTAGTGGTATTCAGCAGGGGTTGGTGCTAGTAAAGCTTCTTTTTATGTTATATGTCAATGATTTGGATGACAGAATTGATGGCTTTGTCGCCGGATTTGTGGATGATACAAATATAGGTGGAGGGGCAGGTAGTATTGAGGAAGTAGGAAGTAACTGCAGAAGGGCTCAGGCAGATTAGGAGAATGGGCAAAGAAATTGCAGATGCAGTACAGTGTCAGGAAGTGTATGATCATGCACTTTGACAGAAGGAACAAAAGCGTAAACTATTTTCTAAATGAGCAGAGATTTCAAAAATTCAAGGTGCAAAGGGACGAGGGAATCCTCATGCAGAATTCCCTGAAGGTTAACTTGCAGCTTGAGTCAGTGGTGAGGAAGGCAAAGGACTAGAATATAAAAACAAGGATGTAGTGCTGCGACTTTATAAGGCATTGGTGAGGCCTCACTCAGAGTATAGTGAGCAGTTTTGGGCCCCCATGTCTCAGAAAGGATATGCTGACTTTGGAGAAGGTTCAGAGGAGATTCACAAGAATGATTCCAGGACTGAAGGGATTATTGTATGAGGAGTATTTGATGGCTCTGTGCCTGAAATTTCTGAAATTTAGAAGAATGTGGGAGGGGGGGGTGGTATCTCACTGAAATCTATCAATGGATTGGCACGGTACCATAGAACCATAGAAACTACAGCACAGAAACAGGCCCTTTGGCCCTTCTTGGCTGTGCCGAACCATTTTCTGCCTAGTCCCACTGACCTGCACACGGACCATATCCCTCCATACACCTCCCATCCATGTATCTGTCCAATTTATTCTTAAATGTTAAAAAAGAACCCGCATTTACCACCTCGTCTGGCAGCTCATTCCATACTCCCACCACTCTCTGTGTGAAGAAGCACCCCCTAATGTTCCCTTTAAACTTTTCCCCCCTCACCCTTAACCCATGTCCTCTGGTTTTTTTCTCCCCTTGCCTCAGTGGAAAAAGCCTGCTTGCATTCACTCTATCTATACCCATCATAATTTTATATACCTCTATCAAATCTCCCCTCATTCTTCTACGCTCCAGGGAATAAAGTCCTAACCTATTCAACCTTTCTCTGTAACTGAGTTTCTCAAGTCCCGGCAACATCCTTGTAAACCTTCTCTGCACTCTTTCAACCTTATTTATATCCTTCCTGTAATTTGGTGACCAAAACTGAACACAATACTCCAGATTCGGCCTCACCAATGCCTTATACAACCTCATCATAACATTCCAGCTCTTATACTCAATACTTTGATTAATAAAGGCCAATGTACCAAAAGCTCTCTTTACGACCCTATCTACGCGTGACGACACTTTTAGGGAATTTTGTATCTGTATTCCCAGATCCCTCTGTTCCACTGCACTCCTCAGTGCCTTACCATTAACCCTGTATGTTCTACGTTGGTTTGTCCTTCCAACGTGCAATACCTCACACTTGTCAGTATTAAACTCCATCTGCCATTTTTCAGCCCATTTTTCCAGCTGGTCCAAGTCCCTCTGCAGGCTCTGAAAACCTTCCTCACTGTCTACTACACCTCCAATCTTTGTATCATCAGCAAACTTGCTGATCCAATTTACGACATTATCATCCAGATCATTGATATAGATGACAAATAACAATGGACCCAGCACTGATCCCTGTGGCACACCACTAGTCACAGGCCTCCACTCAGAGAAGCAATTTTCTACCACCACTCTCTGGCTTCTTCCATTGAGCCAATGTCCAATCCAATTTACCACCTCTCCATGTATACCTAGCGACTGAATTTTCCTAACTAACCTCCCAAGCGGGACCTTGTCAAAGGCCTTACTGAAGTCCATGTAGACAATATCCACTGCCTTCCCTTCATCCACTTTCCTGGTAACCTCCTCGAAAAACTCCAACAGATTGGTCAAACATGACCTACCACGCACAAAGCCATGTTGACTCTCCCTAATAAGCCCCTGTCTATCCAAATGCTTGTAGATTCTGTCTCTTAGTACTCCCTCCAATAACTTACCTACTACTGACGTTAAACTCACCGGCCTATAATTTCCCGGATTACTTTTCGATCCTTTTTTAAACAACGGAACAACATGAGCCGCTCTCCAATCCTCCGGCACTTCACCCGTAGACAGCGACATTATAAATATTTCTTCCAGGGCCCCCGCAATTCCAACATTAGTCTCCTTCAAGGTCTGAGGGAATACCCTGACAGGTCCCGGGGATTTATCCACTTTAATTTTCCTCAAGACAGCAATCACCTCCTCCTTTTCAATCTGTACAGTTTCCATGGTCTCACTACTTGATTTCCTCAATTCCATAGATTTCATGCCAGCTTCCTTAGTAAATACAGATGCAAAAAACCTATTTAAGATCTCCCCCATTTCCTTTGGTTCCGCACAAAGCCGACCACTCTGATCTTCAAGAGGACCAATTTTATCCCTTACAATCCTTTTGCTCTTAATATACTTGTAAAAGCTCTTTGGATTATCCTTCACTTATGACTGCCAAGGCAACCTCATGTCTTCTTTTTGCCCTCCTGATTTCTTTCTTAAGTATTTTCTTGCACTTCTTATACTCCTCAAGCATCTGATTTACCCCCTGTTTCCTATACATTTCATACAACTCCCTCTTCTTCTTTATCAGAGTTGCAATATCCCTTGAGAACCAAGGTTCCTTATTCCTATTTAATTTGCCTTTAATCCTGACAGGAACATACAAACTCTGCACTCTCAAACTTTCCCCTTTGAAGGCTTCCCACCTACCAATCACATCTTTGCCAGAGAACAACCTGTCCCAATCCACACTTTTTAGATCCTTTCTCATTTCTTCAACTTTGGCCTTCTTCCAGTTCAGAACCTCAACCCTAGGACCAGATCTATCCTTGTCCATGATCAAATTGAAACTAATGGCGTTATGATCACTGGAACCAAAGTGCTCCCCTACACAGACTTCCGTCACTTGCCCTAATTCGTTTCCTAACAGGAGATCCAATATTGCATCCCCTCTAGTTGGTCCCTCTATATACTGATTTAGAAAACTTTCCTGAACACATTTTACAAACTCTAAACCATCTAGACCCCTAACAGTATGGGAGTCCCAATCAATGTATGGAAAATTAAAATCCCCTACCACCACAACTTTATGTTTCCTGCAGTTGTCTGCTATCTCTCTGCAGATTTGCTCTTCCAAGTCTCGTTGACTATTGGGTGGTCTGTAATACAATCCCACTACTGTGGCCATACCTTTCCTGTTTCTCAGCTCCACCCATAAGGACTCAGTAGACAAGCCTCTAATCTGTCCTGCCTGAGCACTGCTGTAATATTTTCCCTAACAAGCAATGCTACTCCCCCACCTTTCATTCCTCTGCCTTGATCACATCTGAAACATCGGAACCCTGGAATATTAAGCTGCCAGTCCTGCCCCTCCTGTAGCCAAGTTTCACTAATTGCTATACCATCATAATTCCACGTGTCAATCCACGCCCTCAACTCATCCGCCTTCCCTGCAATACTCCTAGCATTGAAATATATACACCTCAGAAAATTTTTACCACCACTCACAACCTTTCTATCAGCGGATTTGCTTAAACTTTCAATATCATTTATTTTCACCCCAGCCACACTGTCAGCTCTGGCACTCTGGTTCCCATCCCCTTGCAAATCTAGTTTAAAGCCTCCCCAATAGCACTAACAAACCTCCCTGAAAGGATATTGGTCCCCCTGTGGTTCAAGTGTAACCCGTCTCTCTTGTACAGGTCCCACCTGCCCCAGAAGAGGTCCCAATGATCCTGAAATCTGAAACCCTGCCCCCTACACCAGTTCCTCAGCCACTTGTTCCTCCTCCAGAGCATCCTATTCCTACCCTCACTGGCATCTAGCACAGGTAGCAATCCTGAGATTACCACCCTTGAGGTCCTGCTTTTCAACTTCCTACCAAGCTCTAGTGGTAGTCTAGTGGTTTGTACAGTGCTTTACAGTACAGGCGACCCAAGTTCAATTCTGGCACGGTCTGTAAGGAGTTTGTACTTTCTCCCCTTGATCGTGTGTTCTTCCTCCCATAGTCCAAAGATGTACCGGTTGGCACATTAATTGGTCATTGTAAATTGTCCTGTGATTAGGCTTCGATTAAAGGGCTGGATAGGCCTATTCCATGGTGTGTCTGAATAAATAAATACAGTGGCGTGTAAAAGATTAGGCACCCCTGGTCAAAATTTCTGTTACTGTGAATAGCTAAGTGAGTAAAAGATGAACTGATTTCCAAAAGGCATAACGTTAAAGGTGACACATTTCTTTTAATATTTTAAGCAAGAAAACTTTTTAAATTTCCATTTTAAAAAGGAAAAGAGCCTGAAGCAAAAGTTTGGGTACCTTGCATGGCAGTACTTAGTAACACCCCCTTTGGCAAGTATCACAGCTTGTAAACGCTTTTTATAGCCAGCTAAGAGTCTTTCAATTCTTGTTTTGGTGATTTTTGTCCATTCTTCCTTGCAAAAGGCTTCTAGTTCTCTTGAGGTTCTTGGGCTGTCTTGCATGCACTGCTCTTTTGAAGTCTATCCACAGGTTCTCAATGATGTTTAGGTCAGGGACTGTGAGGGCCAAGGCAAATCCTTCAGCTTGTGCCTCTTGAGGTAGTCCATTGTGGATTTTGAGGTGTGTTTAGGTTCATTATCTTGCTGTAGATGCCATCCTCTTTTCATGTTCAGCTTTTTTACAGATGGTATGATATTTGCTTCCAGAATTTGCTGGTATTTAATTGAATTCATTCTTCCCTCTACCAGTGAAATGTTCCCCATGCCAGTGGCTGCAACACAAGCCCAAAGCATGATCAATCCACCCCTGTGCTTAACAGTTGGAGAGGGGCTCTTTTCATGAACTTCTGCACCCTTTTTTCTCCAAACATACCTTTGGTCATTACGGCCAAAAAGTTCTATTTTAACTTCATCAGTCCCCAGGACTTGTTTCCAAAATGCATCAGGCTTGTTTAGATGTTCCTGTGAACCTTTTGAATAGAACTTTTTGGCTGCAATGAGCAAAGGTATGTTTGGAGAAAAAAGGGTGCAGAATTTCATGAAAAGAACCCCTCTCCAACTGTTAAGCACAGGAGTGGATCAATCATGCTTTGGGCTTGTGTTGTAGCCAGTGGCACAGGGAACATTAACTGGTAGAGGGAAGAATGAATTCATTAAATACCAGCAAATTCTGGAAGCAAACATCACAGTGTCTGTAAAAAAGCCGAAGGTAAAAAGAGGATGGCTTCTACAAAAGGATAATGAACTTAAACACACCTCAAAATCCACAGTGGACTACCTCAGGAGGCACAAGCTGAAGATTTTGCCATGACCCTCACAGTCCCCCGACCTAAACATCATCAGAAATCTGTGGATAAACCTCAGAAGAGCAATGCATGCAAGACGCCCCAAGAATCTTACAGAACTAGAAGAATGGGCAAAATTTGCAAGGAAGAATGGGCAAAAATCCCCCAAAGAAGAATTGAAAGATTCTTAGCTGGCTATAAAAAGCGTTTACAAGCTGTGATACTTGCCAAAGGGGGTGTTACTAAGTACTGCCATGCAGGGTGCCCAAACTTTTGCTTCAGGCCCTTTTCCTTTTTTGTTATTTTGAAACTGTAAAAGGTAGAAATAAAATAGTTTTCTTGCTTAAAATATTAAAGAAATGTATCATCTTTAACTTTATGCCTTTTGGAAATCAGTTCATCTTTTACTCGCTTAGCTATTCACTGTAACAGAAATTTTGACCGGAGAGGGGCCAAACTTTTGCATGCCACTGTAAATGTTGAAAGGCCTAGATAAAGTAATGTTTTCTGAAGTAGGGGAAGTTTAGGACCAGAGGGCACAGCCTTAGAACAGAGGGGCATCCATTTAGAATGGAGATGAGAAGGAACTTCTTTAGCCAAAGGGTGGTGAATCTATGGAATTAGTTGCTGTGGAGGCCAGGTCATTGGGTGTATTAAAGGCAGAGGTTGATAGGTTCTTGATTAGTCAGGGCATGAAAGGTTACGGGCAGAAGGCAGGAGAATAGGGTTGATTGGGATAATAGATTAGCCATGATGAAATAGCAGGACAGAGTTGATGAGCCAAATGGCCTAATTCTGCTCCTTTCTTTCATGGTCTTATGTTCTTATGGTCTTTAGTTGTCTCTTCTTAAATTGAAAGAAAACAGATAAGAGCTTCTGACAGATTCACTGATCAATTTAAATGGATATTTCATGTTCAGAGTCCAGTCATGCTGGGTTTGCAAGTCAGTTTGTGCCTGCTATAGATTTCCTCACCAACCGTGCTAACACAAGTAGAAAATTTCTGTTTAAACTCAGCTTTTGCCTGTTTAACTTTGCTGTTCAGATCTGCTGTGCTCAATCATCCTACGTGATCCTACTCAGCAATGCCTTCATCCTTTTAATATCAGTAATGAGATAATGATAAAGAGCAAATGAAGGAAAATAGATAGAAAAAGCAATCTTCATGTTTTAACTTTAATTGGGAAGTACCTAAAATAATGCTCCCTCAATGTTAGAAACACAAATTTTAGTGTTTAATGCAAATTAAATGCATTAAAATTCCTTTAAAATGCATACATTTTGGATTAATTTTTCTCCTTTGGCAATATCCAAACTAATTTATTTGTAACAGAGTCTCTGGCAGTGGAATTCCTCCACGTTCTGACAGCACATTCCATAGAGTCCAGCAGTTCCACAACTGATGGGCCAAGATATTTAAGCACTATGGATAGCTCCACTATCCCATACACTTGCACTAATCTGTCTGCTTCTTAGTCCACTCTCTCCATAAATAATTAGGCATTAGTCATGCCAGAATAAGCAGCCAAGACATGAAGTCACCATCGTATTAAATACTAATTAATTTTACATTTTTGGACTTGAGATTTTGATGATTAAGGCCAGCTCATCAAGATGCAGCCCTTGACGGGGCTATTTATTTTAGCGTTTACAAGTTACAAAGTACATTTTTACTTAAAATGAGCCTTCAATACATTGCACTCACAGCCTAAACAGGGGTAAAGAGGAGGCAATAAAGGGCCAGATAGACAAAGGCATGGCAAATGCTAAACAGATTTATAGGCCTGAATATTGATGGTCATGTTATAAAAGAACCAAAATATGGTATGGTGGCTTTATACTTGAGATCTTGTGGTGTGGAAGCAGATCATCAGGAAGTCACTGTCGTATCTCCCCTTACCCTATCAACATTGAACAATGCATAGGATGATGAGAATTCCTGAAGCCTGTGTCAGTTGAATTTTTTTAATAATAGATTTTGTGGGACTTGACGTTAACCCTCATGGTATTTCTGAATATTCCCGGTGTACATAAAATCTTTCAGCTCAGTCCTGACCTGGACACATTTTTTTGGGTAAAAACAGGATTTCATCAGAAAATTACTGGTTGACAGATTTCCATTTTTTTTTTCAGTACTGGATCAAAGGTTTATGTGAAAAAGGATTCTTGCTACTTTAACACGTGGTGCAAAACAGGAAACCTGGAGAGGGAATTTTCAATTGGAACAGCCAAGGGTCAGTCTCAGAATGTTTTTTGTACACCAAGTTGTATGTACTGCATTTTGTAATTTTCCAAGCCTTCTGTCTGGAGACTATTATTGAAAAACTACAATGAAATAAATAATAACATTAACAGGAGTAGGAATTCAATAGCAGTTAAGAGTTATTCTCCAAAACTCTGGAAAGGCAAGGGTTATGACATATATTTTGCATTATCTGTGATAATAGTTGGAAGAATGATCTTCAGAATCAAGGTACAATTAATGTCAAGCATTAAACCTTTCTTTCCGTTATGCAATCATCTTTTAGATGACCTTTGCTCTGCTGATACCACCAATGAAAAACAGCCCAAAGTGACAAGTGGCTTGCATTGTGTTTTTTTATGTTTCCCCTCCATTCCCAGTGGAAAGTACTTTTTCACTCCAACAGGTCTCTGTCCAGTGCCCTGACAAGTCTGTTAGCCTGCTAAATGAGGAATTTACAAAGATAAACTACTTCCATACCTTTTGGCCATGTAGGACAATGGTTCACCATAATTATGAGTTCAGGACAGTCACGGCCCAGTGTGATGCTGCACTTTGGGAGCAGCTGAATCTGTTCTGATCACCAGGAAAATGGGTTGGGAGTTAGGAAAGTAGAACTGGGTAACTCGGACAGAGAAACTGGCTGATAGTATTGACTGACATTGAGAGCTAGCCCCCAAGTTCAAGACTTTCAGGGTACGTGAGAGGAGTGCTGTGGTGTTCCTCAAACGGCTTCATCCATACCCTACCCACATGGGTGCAGTGCTGCCAGAGCTCACCGGAGCACTGCTCCAGCACCTCTGTAAAAACAAGTCAAAATAAACAAGCGGGGAATTTAACAGCGGCCACATATTAGATAGAGTGAATTTTATGGAAGCTGGGGTTGGGGAGAGGAGACGGTGGCTGGTGGGGAAAATACCACTAATAACCTTAGGATATTTGATCGTTTTGGTGAAATCCTGGAGCTGTGACTGTTTTGTGAAATTCCTCCTCGCTCGACCTGTTGTCCCAGCATTCTCTGCTGTAGCCTCCCGCCATTTCACAGATACTTAGTCTCTGTCCAGCACTCATTGTTTGAGCATTGTTCGCCGCGAAAATAAAAATCTTTGATCTTTTGAAAAGTGATATGTCACTTGCAGAAGTGTGCTGTAAGGTCGGTAAGAACGAATCGGGCTTTCGCACAATAAAGCAGAAAGAAGCTGAAAATCGTGGAAGTGTTAGTGCTACCCCTACAATGGCAGAAATGGTCTCTCTGGTTTGTAATAAAGTGCTTGCATAGACTGAGAAAGCATTAAGTGTGTGGCTAGAGGACATGCTACAGAAGCATATCCTTGTTGAATGCAAAATTATGCGTGAAAAGGCACTTAGCCTCTATGAACACTACTGTGAGGTGGTTGAGGAGAGCGAGAGGAAGGAGTTTAAGGCTAGTAAGGGATGGCTGGCTAGCTATGTAAAGCGCTACAGCCTCAAGAACTTAAAGATCACGGGAGAATCGGCATGGCAGATGTACCAAGTATCCGATTACGGAGCCGATCGAAGTACACGCTTGAAGTCTCTCAGAAAAAAAATTGTTGATCACAAACTATCAAAAGCTCACACTACTGGTCTAAGTGTTGAAAATATAGCTAGTGAAGATGCTCTTGGAAAATTATGTGACACCATGAATGCTTCGCATCTAAAGGCAACTTGTTTAATTTTTCGTTCTGCGTATTATTTAGCTCAGAATGACAGACCATACTCTGATCACTTTGGCTTATTGGAACTTCAAAAAAAATGGTATTGACATCGGAATTGGGCTGCATTCCTGCACTAGTGCTACAGAGATAATTAATCACATAGCCATTAATATGAAAATGAAAATTTGCCAGCATATCAAGCAGATAACTGGCAAATTTTCTGTTCTCATTGATGAATCAACAAATCTAAGCATTAAGACTGCTCTAATAGTTTATTTGAAATGTGAAAGTGATAAGGAAGGTGATCCGCATTTTATGTTTTTAGATCTAATTGAACTGCCTGATCAGAAAGCTGCAACTATTGCTAAGCATCTATTGAACTGTCTCAATAACCATGGGTCTGATAACTTTTACTTGAAACAGAACCTTGTAGCATTTGCTAGTGATGGGGCGAGCGTAATGCTTGGTGTCAAATCTGGTGTTGCTACAATTGTCAAGGAACATTACCCTGATGTGATAATTTGACACTGTCTTAATCACAGACTAGAACTTGCAGTAGGTGATTCGGTGAGAGGTTAATGGAATAAATCACTTTCAATCATTTATGGACAAATTATATTCTGTTTACAGTGGATCATCTCTAAATCAAAAGGAACTGTCTGAATGTGCCTCTCAACTAGAACAACAAATTTGCAAAGTAGGCCATGTTCTGGGCACTAGGTGGGTAGCTAGCTCGTTTCGAACAGTTTCAGCAGTGTGGCAAAATAATGAAGCACTGCGTTTTCATTTTGAAAAAGCAATGAAGGATGAAACAAGATCTGGGAGTGACAGAAAAACCTGTGAAGGTCTGTTGAAAAGACTCTCTTCAGAACAGTTTCTATTGGACTTAGCTCTAATGTATGACACGTTGCATGAACTTGGTTTACTGCCAGAGTGTTTACAGAAACTCACTACTATGATTGTTTATGCAGACAAACTGATCCAACGGAGCATAAGATCACTGCATGGACTGAAAGAGCAACCTGGTACAAAAACTGTAGAAGCTCAAGAGGCAGTTGAAAAGGGGAAGTTTGGAGAAATTACCTTACAAAACAACAACAAAATTGTCTCCATTAATTATCTATAGTTTCTTACTAGTCTTGTAAACAATTTGCAGCACCGTATGTTCACGACAACATCCTTGAAAGGTTCTCAAACTTTTAAACCTCAAAATATGTATAAATCCCTGCTAAATGAAATGTGTGCCTTTGATAACTGGCCTGCTGAAATACTGCCTAATTATGGAGAAGCTGCAATATCATCTCTCTGTAAGAGGCTTAAGCTTTCTTCTTCCTCTGTAATAAATGCCTTCAGAGATTATGTGGAGGATCGTGGATGCCGCATCCCCCAAGATTTATGCCCATTACTGAGCTGTTCACAAGTTATTCCTATTAGTACTTATGAGAGTGAGAGAGGATTCAGTCACATGAACTTAATAATAACAACAACACGCTCAAGAATTCTCATAATTCATGTATCAGCACTTATGTTTGTTAAACTACATGGTCCTCCTCTAGTACAGTGGAATCCTGAGCCGTATGTCACATCATGGCTGCAGTACCACAGGTCAACAGATGACACCAGGACAAGAGTTGCTTCAGACCCCCGAACACATATTACACCTGACCCTTTGTGGAAATTATTGTGAAACTTCTCATTGGTGGCATTTGGTAACTCGGTAATTACTTTTAAATTGGTAAAATACATGATTACCGTCTTTCTCTTTACTTGCTTGATAATTTTTTGATAATTAGTGAGTGCAACCGTGCAATACTTTGTCATATTATTAAAATAAGTATTATATGTTTTATTGTACCAGTTATACACTGAAATGTAATGATAGGCTATAGTCTTAGCTATCACTATATTTCTGTGGAGCTCTGGAATTAATATATTTCTTTCATCTTGGTTTAGTGCTTAACATTATAAGAAGCCCTATTCATATATATATATATGTCACACCCAATTTGTGTACCTGCTCATTACATGAATGGGGCAAGGAAGTTGCTCAGTACATGAAATGAGCAGGTACACAAATTGGGTGTGACATATATATAGACAGGATATAGGAAATGGCAAGCATTTTGTCAGCTCTGGCACCTAAAATTTAGCCCTGCACCCCTGCCTACCCACATCCATCTTTCTGGCGACTCCCCAGATCCACCACAGAACTATGAATGCCTGCCACATCCTGAATGTTCCCTCTCACTGTTCAGGAACCAAACTCTAAAAACTTAACCTAAGCTCCAACTTTAGTAAGGCTGCAAAGTTTCATGATGAGCACAAACCCAGTTTACCTGAAGATGTGGAATTTCTGGGAGCACAGGCAGTCTGTAGGCCAGCTGGTGGGGCCTAAACTGGTCTTCAGCTGGCCAACTTGTGGATCATTCTGAAGAAATCAGTGTTGTACCAGGAAATATGACTATTATTATATCTTGAAGGAAATGCCATCCACTTAATGGAAGGTCTGATAACAATGAAGAGACAATTGATACTAGATCCTGTCGACTGGGTTAAATAAAGAGAGGCAGAAGGAGATTTTTTGTGGACCATTGTCTTGACGGGGGTGGGGGGGGGTGTCTTATTTTGTCTGTCGAAGATTGCTTTATTGTGATTGTTTAGTTTAGAAACTGCTGTTAACCACCTGGTCTCCAATTTCAAATATCCCAGGTGTAAAATAGCATGTGGAAGAGGCTTGCTTTCTCTTCCTTTGTTTACGGCCATTGAGAAGGTGCGCCCTGCGTGCACTTTTAGCTAAGTGTGTTTGTTGAATGTATGTACGTTGGTATATTCAGCTTTGTAGTTTCTGTGACATGAGGAACAAGAATGTTTGGTCTCATGTTTTACTGTTTGTGAGTAAATGACTAAGATGCTTAGTCGCAGCCAGTGTTTTCTATCTCACTTGCCAGACCCATGAACCTGATTCAACCATAAACAGTGTTGTCGGGCTGAGTGACTATTCTCTGTGCTGTAAATTTGTCGATGGAAGTATGCTGACCACAATAGCACGGATGGTAGAGAGTTTAATTCTACCCTCGGGTTCCCTCTGTGGCTGCGTGGATTTTCTCTGGATGCTCCAGTTTCCTCCTAGATCCCAGAGATTGGTAGATTAATTGGCCCAGTAAGATGCCCTCATTGTGTAGATGTGTGTTCTGCAATGGAAGTAGAATAAATTAAACTGTAAATATATGGTTGATGGTCAGCACAGACTCAGTGGGCTGAAGGGACTGTTTTGATGCTGCATCTCCCAATGACCCTATGAGATGGTTTCAAACCCTGAGTTTGAAAATCTCCTTAACACTATTGATTCAGTGCATTACCTATGCCGTAACCTTGCTTGCAGGACAGTCTGATGAGTGAGTTCAGTTGATGAGGCTGTGGACAGTTTCCCGTCATTGAGCTGCAGATCTGTAGCGAGCCATTCCAAGTTCCATCCTTCCGGCAGCGGATCACGTTGTTGATCGGTTCCTAGAATAGATAAAATGGGGATGTCCTTAATCCATAATATTGATCCTGTGTTGGATATGCTGCATTCAAGCGGTATCAAGTGCTTCAATATGCTTTCACTGTGATAAAGTTATCAGCCTCACTATGCTAAGTGTTTGGATATCTCTGGTCTCAGAGCTGTGGTCTGCGAGTCAAGAATGAGAGTGGGCTGGAGAGTACAGATAACTTGCATATCAATGTCTATTTTTTTGCCTATACTTTTCATTGTTCCTACAAAGAGATTGCAGTGTTCTGATTTATTGATCCACTAAAAAGCAATTGTGCTTCTAAAACTATCCAAACTTCTGTTTGCATGAACTTCAGATGAAGTCAGCACATTAGAAAGATAAATGCAGAAAAAATAAAGCTGAAATGTGCTGAGCTAACAGGGTTATGTGATCTTGGCTCTGGGGCTGTATTGGCAGAGAGCCAAAACCAGAGCCTTCGTCTTGGGCCCCCGCCACAAGTTCCATTCCCTCACCTTTGATTCCATCGCCTCTTCAGTCCCATTTGTGTCCCCATATTCACTCAATCATCTAAAACAGCCTGCTTTCACAGCCTACTTAACTGCTTATCTCTGCCTCTGCTTCAGGCAACCAAATCCCTCATATGTGTTTTTAACACTGTTTTAGCCTTCTCTTCACTGATCTGCCATCCACCACCCAAAACGAACAGAATGGAGATCAAGTTGTGAGGCTCGGGAGGAGATTGCTGAGCCTCTGGCAATGATCTTTGCATCATCAATAGGGATGGGCGGGATTCCAGAGGATTAGAGGGTTGCAGATGTTGTTCCCTTATTCAAGAAAGGGAGTAGAGATAGACCAGGAAATTATAGACCAGTGAGTCTTACTTCAGTGGTTGGTAAGTTGATGGAAAAGATCCTGAGAGACAGGATTTGTGAACATTTGGAGAGGCATAATATGATTGGGAATAGTCAGCATGGCTTTGTCAAGAGCAGGTAGTGCCTTATGAGCCTGATTGAATTTTTTGAGGATGTGACTAAACATGATGATGAAGGTAGGGCAGTAGATGTAGTGTATATGGATTTCAGCAAGGCATTTG
This sequence comes from Mobula birostris, assembly GCF_030028105.1. Lineage (NCBI taxonomy): Eukaryota > Metazoa > Chordata > Chondrichthyes > Myliobatiformes > Myliobatidae > Mobula > Mobula birostris. Next base: position 30,047,102 of record NC_092391.1, on the reverse strand, counting down.
ATAAGGTACCCCATGCAAGGCTTATTGAGAAAGTAAGGAGGCATGGGATCCAAGGGGACATTGCTTTGTGGATCCAAGACTGGCTTGCCCACAGAAGGCAAAGAGTGGTTGTAGACAGATCATATTCTGCATGGAGGCTGGTGACCAGTGGTGTGCCTCAGGGATCTGTGCCTCAGGGACCCCTTCTGTTAGTGATTTTTATAAATGACCTGGATGAGGAAGTGGAGGGATGGGTTAGTAAATTTGCTGATGACACAAAGGTTGGAGGTGTTGTGGATAGTGTGGAGGGCTGTCAGAGGTTAGAGCGAGACATCGATAAGAAGCAAAACTGGGCTGAGAAGTGGCAGATGGAGTTCAACCCAGATAAGTGTGAGGTGGTTCATTTTGGTACGTCAAATATAATGGATTAAAATAGTATTAATGGTATTAATGGTAAGACTCTTGGTAGTGTGGAGGATCAGAGGGATCTTGGGGTCCGAGTCCATAGGACACTCAAAGTTGCTGCGCAGGTTGACTCTGTGGTTAAGAAGGCATACGGTGCATTGGCCTTCATCAACCATGGGATTGAGTTTAAGAGCCGAGAGGTAATGTTACAGCTATATAGCACTCTGGTCAGACCCCACTGGGAGTACTGTGTTCAGTTCTGGTCACCTCACTACAGGAAGGATGTGGAAACTATAGAAAGGGTGCAGAGGAGATCTACAAGGATCTTGCCTGGATTGGGGAGCATGCCTTATGAGAATAGGTTGAGCGAACTCGGTCTTTTCTCCTTGGAGCGGCGGAGGATGAAAGGTGACCTGATAGAAGTGTATAAGATGATGAGAGACATTGATTGTGTGGATAGTCAGAGGGTTTTTCCCAGGGCTGAAATGGCTAGCACGAGAGGGCACAGTTTTAAGGTGCTTGGAAGTAGGTATAGAGGAGATATCAGGGGTACGTTTTTTATGCAGAGAGTGGTGTGTGTGTGGAATGGGCTGCCGGTGATGGTGGTGGAGGTAGATACAATAGGGTCTTTTAAGAGTCTCCTGGATAGGTGCATAGAGCTTAGAAAAATAGAGGGCTATATGTAATGACATAAGCACGTGTTCGGCACAGCATTGTGAGCCGAACGGCCTGTATTGTGCTATAGGTTTTCTATGTTTCTATGTAAGTTCATTGAGTGGAAAAGCAAATTGTGCAAAGGATGTGGAGAGTCTGAGGTGATATATAGATAGATTAAGTGAGTGGGCAAGGGTCTGGTAGATGGAGGACAATGTTGGTAAAGGTGAGGTCACCCACTTTGGAAGGACAAGTAGAAGATCAGATTATTATTAGAATGCTGTAAGATTATAGCAGGCTGTTTAGGAGAGGGACCTGGTTTAAATAGAAAATCAAATTATTATTTAAATGGTGTAAGATTACAGCATGCTATTTTGGAGAGGGACTTGGGAGCATGTGCATGAACCTTGTGCCTGAAAGGTCGCAAACGGTTGATTTGCAGGTGCAACAAGTTATCAAGAGGCGAATGGAATGCTATCTTCATTGTGAGCAGGGAGGATTTGCTGCAACTGTACAAGATACTGGTTAGGCTGCACTAGGAGTACTGCCTGCAGTTCTAGACTCCATATTTGAGGAAAGATATACTGGCTTTGGAGAAGGTGTAGAGGTGGTTCACTAGGGTGATTCTGGCAATGACGGAGTTAACCTATGAGGGGAGATTGATTCACCTCGGATTATACTTGCTGGAATTAGAAGAATGAGAAGGCATCTTATGAAAACATATACAATTATGAAAGGGATAGATAACACAGAGGTCGGAAAGTTGTTTCCACTGGTAGGTGAGACGAGAATGAAGGGTCACAGACGCAAGATTCGGGGGAATAGATTTAGGATGATGTTGAGGGGAAACTTCTTTCCCCAGAGTGTAATGAATCTGCAGAATTTTCTGATTATAGAAGCAGTAGAGGCTACTCCATTAAATATCTTTAAGACACAGTTAAACAGCTGTTTGCATAGCAGAGGAATTAAGGGTTACGGGCAAAGAGAGATAGGTGGAATTGAGTCCACGACCAGATCAGCCATGACTTAATTGAATTGCGGAGCAGGCTCCAGCTGGCTGACTACTGCTGCTGCTTTTTCTTATGTTCTTAAGTGATAGTGGGAGAATGGTGATGTGTTTCAAGGTCTGGATGGTTTGTAACTTGGAGCAGAACGTCTATGTCGGGGGTTCCCAACCTTGATATGCCATGGATCAACCCGATTAAACCTTGCTGTAAAGGGAATCCTTGCTGTAAGCACTAATGTGTTTGTGTGTCCTCTCCACTTAACATTCAATCTACTAGAAGGAAGGGTTTGGAAGGTGCTGTCAAAAGAACTTCACTGAGTTTCTATGGCATGTAAATAGCACACATTGTTGCCTCAGTGCACTGATAAGAAATTTACTGAATGTCTTGGATAATTGTTCCACAGTTCATGAGACCAATGACTTCAGGTACAGATATAAGTGTTTGCTGAAGGAGTGAATGAATTCTGGAGTTACCAAGGGCCTTTAGTTACCGTACTGTCTCAAAACCTTACCCACATACAGTTTGATGGTTCACTTATGGCTTATTTGGTTGACCTTAGGTAGCAAACATAACAGCTGGCTCCTTTGGTGGGAACTTTTCATCTGCTAGAGTTAAACAAGGCCAGGACCTCTAAGTTTGCTTTGCCAGAGAGTATGGCAAAACATTACTTACTTTCTATGGATCAGTTCAGTTGACAATTAAAATAGATGCATAGTTATAGCAGCTCAGCAATTCTGTACCATGTGTTTTTTTTCTCTGTGCTCCCTTAAAACCGAAAAGTACTTGCTGTTTGTAAAGGGTATGTCTGTAAAATGAAAGAAGCTGATCCAGAACAAAAACCTGGAGTGTTAAGTGGCTGGATTTGTACATTAAAACTGTGTTCTGCATTTATAACTAAGTGTGACATTCCAGCACACAGATGCAATATTTAAACATTTTGTGGAACTTGCCTGTTTTTTAATCTGTAGCATGAATGATTTTCAGTGCAGAGCTCTGCTGAAGGACCTGGAGAAATGGGCTCCCTGTGCTCTCAATGCATTCAATCAGATGGATCTGCTCTAGGATGGCTACATGGTAAAGTTCGCCTCAATGTATCATGAGTACTAGCCTCCGTAGTATCCAAGACATCTTCAAGGAACAGTGCTTCAAAAAGGGACATCCATCATTAAAGACCTCCACCCCCCAGGACATGCCTTCTTTTCATTGTTACTATCAGGTAGGAGATAGAAAAGCCTGAAGGCACACACTCAGCGATTCAGGAACAGCTTCTTCCCCTCTGCCATCCGATTTCTGAATGGACATTGAACTGATGAACAACACCTCACAACTTTTTATTTCTGTTTTAGCTCTGCTAATTTAATTTAACTATTTAATGTACATATACTTATGTAATTTACAGTTTTTATATATTATTATGTATTGCAATGTACTGCTGCTGCAAAGTTAACAAATTTCACAACATATGCCGTTGATCTTAAATCTGGTTCTGAAAATGCTGTTTGAGTTGTCATTTCCCGCCCCTGACCCGGTCATCCTCATTCCCATTGATAAAACAAAGCTCCTGAGGGACTTTCTAAAAGAGCAAACTACTCCCCCCCCCACCCCCATTAACCACTCCTCCATTAACTGGCATCCATCTGCACTAAAAATCATTTGCACCGCACATTAGAAAGTCTCAGACAGTGATGTGAGTCAGTCTGCTGAGAGAAACCCTCATAAAACAGGGGAAAAAAGCCTTGTTAAAATTTTGTGAGGTAAAATTAGCAAGGAAGTGTTCCTTTCTCTAACAGGCTGTAATGCTTCCTCTTTACGGTCTTCCTACTTAAAAGCTAATTTTCTAACTTTCCACATGTAAAGTGGTTGCAATTCTTGTTACTTACAGTCTGATTGTTGGCATCACTGCAGTTTACCCGGCAGACACTGTTGAACTGGAAGCCATTTGTACAATGGTAAAACCCATGGAATTTTGCTGGGACCGCCTCACACATAACAGGAACACATACTCCTGGCTGCCAACTCCCATCCTCTGTGCATTTTATCTTGAAGGTTCGCCTTTAAAATTAGAGAATTGAAATCAGGAAACTGGTCACAGTGAAGAGTTAGCCATGCCAAAATCTGAATAAATCTCACCAAGGATACTTCAAAATTGCTCATTTTCTATCATATTTTCTCGTAGAATAGCATACTGAATACACTGCTGGTACAAGTTTGTACTGACAGAGTTGAATTGAATTGAATTGATTTATTACTTACATCCTTCATATACATGAGGAGTAAAAATCTTTACGTAACGTCTCTGTCTAAATGTGCAATTATAGTGATTTATAATAAATATTATGTACAAGAGGATGCCAGCTGGTGGCATAGTGGCATCAGCACCGGACTTCCGAGTGAAGGCTCCCGAGTTTGAATCCAGCTGGCTCCTTTGCACACTTTCTATCCGTGCTGGATTGAGTATCGAGCTAGCAACTCTGCCTCGTAAAAATAAGAAAGCCTGCTAAAAAAACGCCATAATGACGGCGTCCCAATGACTCCACTCGGAGTTAAGGGCTTTCTTCTTCTTCACAAGAGGATAGTCAGTATAACACAGAAATACAATTGCATCAACATGATTTAAGCAGTCTAATGGCCTGCTGGAAGAAGCTGCCTGTTGGTTCTGGCTTTTATGCTGCGGTACTGTTTCCCGGATGATAACAGCTGGAAGAGTTTGTGGTTGGGGTGACTCTGGTCTCCAATGATGCTTTGGGCCCTTTTTATACACCTGTCTTTGCAAATGTGCTGAATAGTGAGAAGTTCACATCTACAGATGCGCTGGGCTGTCTGCACCACTCTCTGCGGAGTCCTGTGATTGAGGGAAGTACAGTTCTCATACCAGGCAGTGATGTAGCCAGTCAGGATGCTCTCAATTGTGCCCTTATAAAAAGTTCTTAGAATTTGGGGGCCCATACCAAGCAACTTCAGCTGATTGAGGTGAAAAAAGCGCTGTTGTGCCTTTTTTCACCACACAGCTGGTACTTTCAGACCACGTGAGATCCTCGGTGATGTGTATGCTGAAGAACTTAAAGTTGTTCACCCTCTCCACCTCAGATCCACTAATGTCTATGGGGGTTAGCCTGTCTCCATTTCTCCTGTAGTCGACAACCAGTTACTTTGTTTTTGCGGCATTAAGGGAGAGATTGTTTTCTTGACACCACTCTGTCAAGGTGATTACTACTTCTCTGCAGGCTGCCTCATTATTATTTGAGATTTGGCCAATCAGTGTAGTGTTGTCACCAAATTTAATTAGCAGATGGGAGCTGTGGATGGTGACACAGTCATGGGTATACAGAGATGAAAGGAGGAGGCTTAGTACACAGCCCTGAGGGGTACCTGTGTTGAGGGTCAGAAGGGCAGAGGTGAGGGACCCTATTCTTACCACCTGCTGGCGATCTGACAGGAATCCAGGATCCGGATACATTTAAGATGATATTTGGAAAATATTGCGATAGTTTTGAGGACAGTTTTTAAAAAAGTAAGGAGATACAGTGACATGCAGAAGTTTGGGCACCCCGGTCAAAATTTCTGTTACTGTGAATAGCTAAGTGATTAAAAGATGACCTGTTTTCCAAAAGGCATAAGGTTAAAGATGACACATTTCTTTAATATTGTAAGCAAGATTACTTTTTTATTTCCATCTTTCACAGTTTCAAATTAACAAAAAAGGAAAAGGGCCCGAAGCAAAAGTTTGGGCACCCTGAATGCTCAGTAGTTAGTAACACCCCCTTTAGCAAGTATCACAGCTTGTAAACGCTTTCTGTAGCCAATTCTTGTTTGGGGGATTTTCGCCTATTCTTCCTTGCAAGAGGGGTTCTAGTTCTGTGAGATTCTTGGGCCGTCTTGCATGCACTGCTCTTTTGAGGTCTATCCACAGATTTCTGATGATGTTTAGGTCAGGGGACTGTAAGGGTCATGGCAAAACCTTCACCTTGCACCTCTGGAGGTAGTCCATTGTGAATTTTGAGGTGTGTTTAGGATCATTATCCTGTTGTAGAAGCCATCCTCTTTTCATCTTCAGCTTTTTTTACATTCGGTGTGATGATTGCTTCCAGAATTTGCTGGTATTTAATCGAATTCATTCTTCTCTCTACCAGTGAAATGTTCCCTGTGTCACTGGCTGCAACACAAGCCCAAAGCATGATCGATCCACCCCCATGCTTGACAGTTGGAGAGGTGTTCTTTTCATGAACTTCTGCACCCTTTTTTCTCCAGATATACCTTTGCTCATTGCGACCAATAAGTTCTATTTTAACTTCATCAGTCCACAGGGCTTGTTTCCAAAATGCATCAGGCTTATTTAGATGTTCCTTTGCAAACTTCTGACGCTGAATTTTGTGGTGAGGACGCAGGAAAGGTTTTCTTCTGATGACCCTTCCATGAAGGTCATATTTGTGCAGGTGTTGCTGCACAGTAGAACAGTGCACCACCACTCCAGAGTCTGCTAAATCTTCCTGAAGGTCTTTTACATTCAAATTGGGGTTTTGATTTGCCTTTCTAGCAATCATATGAGCAGTCTTCTTGGAAAGTTTTCTTGGTCTTCCAGGCCTCAACTTGGCCTCCACCGTTCCTGTTAACTGCCATTTCATAATTACATTACGGACTGAGGCAATGGCTACCCGAAAACGCTTTGCTATCTTCTTATAGCCTTCTCCTGCTTTGTGAGCATCATTTATTTTAACTTTCAGAGTGCTAGGCAACTGCTTCGAGGAGCCCATGTCTGCTGATTTTTGAGACAAGGTTTGAGGAGTCAGGGTATCTATAAAGATTTGAAATTTGCATCACCTGGCCTTTCCTAATGATGACTGTGAACAAGTCATAGCCCTAACAAGCTAATTAAGGCCTGAGACCTTGGTAAAAGTTATCTGAGAGCTCCAATCTCTGGGGGTGCCCACACCTTTACATTGTGCTCCTTTCTGTTTTTTCACTCTAAAATTGTAGAAAACAGAAATACTACACTAATCTTGCTTTAAATGTTGAAAAGAATGTTTCATCTTTAACTTTATGACTTTTGGAGATCAGTTCATCTTCGACTCACTTAACTATTCACAGTAACAGAAATTTTGACTGGGGTACCCAAATTTTTGAATGCCACTGTATGTGGCAATACCAAACTCAGCTGAAAGAACTGAAGCTGCATCTGAAAGGGCCGTTGGGAACTGTATTGTGAAGTAATGCAAGTTCGAGATTGGAAGTTAATTGATGGTTTCATGGATTAAATATGATGCAATCAGTACGACTACATTTCAGAAGGAGGCGCACAATGTTACAGCTGGTAGAGCCACTGTCTCACGGCTCCAGCAATCGAATTCAATCCTGACATTCAGTGTTATTTGTGTGGAGTTTGCACACTCTCCCTGTGACTGCACGTGAGTCCTCTGGGTGCTCTGGTTTCCTCTCACATGCAAATGACGTGCAGGTTTGGAGGGTGAATTGAACACATGCAAATTGGCCCTGTGCAGAGATGAATGGTAGAAACTGGGTGAAATTGAAGGGAATGTGTGGAGAATAAAATGGGATAGAATGGGTGTTTGATATGGACTCAGTGGGGTACAAGGCCTATTTCCGTGCTCTATAATGTGTGACGTGGCACAGCACATACAGCAGAGTGTGAATTTCTAACCTCAAATAGCTGAAAAGTGTGGAATGTAGGGAAGAATTAAGATGTTCTTGGTTTGAGGTTTCGGGAGAATTTCCTCAACTGAGAGACAACAGCTAGCCTGTCAAAGTGACGATGAGCTTGCCAGAAATAAATTATAACCTCTTGCAAACTGCAGTTACATTTTTGAGTAACATACAATCTGGATCATTGCAATTTAACTAGTGTTCGCATTGAAAGGGAAAGTCCCCCATAATTATAAGTTTTAAAACTGAACGATTTAAATTGACATTTATGCTTTCTGTTGAAGGAATATTTCAGCAAAAGCACAGTTGCATTCTATGGCAGGATGTAAATACTGAATCAAGTTACAGTCCTAAAGTGGAATCCATAGTAAATTAAGAGGTCAATAGATATTATGAGAGTATTATGTAAAGGTTACATTGTAGTCTATTAGTATGCATCACCATACTTCCACGTAGTCTGAGTTCTACTGTTCCAACATTCCATTTGTTTTCAGTGTTACAAACTTGCTATGACTTTCTGTTTTAAAATGGTATTTCTTCCTTAATTCCTGCTCCCCTGCTAACAACTGGCAAAAAGGATTTTTGCTTTTTTTGTCAAATCTCATGGGTATCTGTCCTGATGCTAAGTGGACCTGGCTGACAATTGCTTGATTGGTCATCCCAGTTTGTGTGCTTCCAAAGGACAGCTGTAGGGTAATGAATGGAATTGATTTTTGTTTAACAGGGTATGTTTCTATGGACCAAAGGTTGTTAAAAGTGCATTCAGCTCATCATTATTTTTTAAAGTCGGGTTAAACTCACTGCCTGATGCTTTTTTCTTGTTTTCCTTCAGTTACCCTAGTTGTAGGTATGAAAATAACTCGAACTACATCACTCGTCCTGCTTCTAACGGTTGGCTACAGGAGATGCGTGGACGAATTTTGTCCACGAATTCTAAAAGAAAATTACTTCTCCAAATGTAATGCTGCATCAGCTTTTGTCACAGTCCCACTGAGCCTGAAGGCCCCTACTACAGATAATTGTAAGGAAAGTTCTCATCCAGCAAACAGAACATTAGATTTCAAATACTGTGAGCTACTCCGTCACTTGCTGAAACTTTCACATTTCTACTTTCTGCATTTTTGCTCTTGGGAACAATAGTACGTACCCACTGATTCCTGACAGTGACTTTGCTATATTTTTCTATTCCGACAGTGGAATCCACAGCCAGATCAACTATACCATTCAAAAAACACAAATGAAATGTTAGAACAGTAGAGCTTGGACTATATAAAAATCTAGTGTTTCAACCTACTTGACACCATTGTAATCTTACATAATATCTCAGCAGGAGTGGTCTTTAAGAGGAATTTATATTCACTCTTCTATTTCCGTTACAGATTCTTTGACACAGAAATATACAATGCTATAGATATATCGAAAACCAATTTTAATTTCAATCTTCATTGGAATGTCCAAATAAATATGCTTGATTATTCTAAGATTTCCTTTCCGGAAACCTGAACTCAAGAGAGAGGAGATCTTGATCAAATCCCCCTTTCCAAAGATTATGTTTCTTTATTCAAAACTCTAGAAGAAAAAATAACTTCTCACGCTCTTCCCTACTTTATTTTCAACTTTTCAGCTTAACTATGAATGCAATCTGCAGTTTGTAGGTAAGAATTAAGACTGAAGGAATATGTAAAGTAATCACTATTTAAAAATGTGTATGTGATGCATTCCTCCAAGAATTTTTGTGAGTAATTTGTGTGAATTTCTATTCCACCTAGTAGTTTTACTGCCTCTTGCTTTGAAAATAAACATTTTGTGGTAATGGAAAAGGAATAGTTTTTGTACAAACAGTAATACTGTGTCAGTCGTACAGGACAAAAAGGCTCTTTGGTCCATCACATCTATGCTGATCATCCATCTTAATACTAGAAAGTTTCGTTTTCATTCAGTGTTGAGTTTTTCTGATCTGAATAGGGAAAGTTGGTCAAACAGCAAAGCTAACTCTTTGTCTTCAGATGGTGAGGGGGTAATTCCATAATCCTGAGATTTCAGGTGCTGGAAATAAGGTCAGGGGTTTGCACAGTGTTGGATTGTGAAATCATGCCATATTCCATGTGTTAACATCTGTTGATTGTGAGACAGGCAAGTAAGCCCTTAGCCCTAGAAATTCTTTCAAAGAAGAAATCTGTAAAGGCTTTGTGACATTCCTGTCGCTTTCTTATTGTCCATTCTGAATAGGGTATTGGGAGAAATATTTGCGCCCTAAAGGCAGTAGTATTCATTGTTTTCAAAATATTGAAGCTACAGTTAAAGAGGTGAAAAATAAAATTTCAAGTCAGTGCAGGTGGTGAAGGGAGGGGATAAATGGGGAGGGGTAGTAATTTGGTTCTGATTTAAGGTAATCTATCAGTTTCATTACATACATGCATTTAATTAAATATGCATGAGGTTTCTTTAGTGCTCACCCTGACTGAAAGTCAGTCGGTGCGAAACAGCTGCCATTAGTCAGCCAGCTCCCTGAGGATTCATTCCTGTCCATTGTGCAGCAAAGCTATTAGTATGCGGAATTAATTTTAATATTTAAAAAATAGAAATACACATTTTCTTCAACATTTGGAGAATCTGTGTTTAGTTACTGGTTGGGAAACATGTTCACTGTTTGTAGCTAGACATATGTAACAATCTAACAGTGTTTCTCAGACTAGTGACTGATATTAATTAAAACAGAATTTAACATCAAAGAAGTTCTTAGTGATTGCACACGCCAAATAAGGTAATATCATTGGAGTCTGGCATCTAGCTCCCAAAAACAATGTGATTTCCTTATAATAGTTCTAACATTATGGCACTGAACTCTGCATTAGCATGCAAGCAAATGTTCTTCTACATTCTTGTGGTGCAGCTTGAAAGGAAAGCCTTAATTATTGGTTAGTTCATAACTCCAACACCTTTGACCAGTTTCGGTGCTCACTTTCAGATGTAAGCTCGAACACAGGAATTCACTTTGTAGGTCTAAAGAAACTGATGTAATCATGCAACAGGAGTCAATCCCACAGGGGGTATAAAATTTGTCTTAGGTTGTCACACCGAATGGGTACCAGGGAATCAGCAGCCTCTTTTTTCAACCACTTCAGACTTCTTTCCCTCATTGAATTTGAAGGCAAAAAAAAACCATCTTGAGTACCAAAATGCGGGTTAACCATCAGCCATTGTTCATGATTTCCACACACACATGTAATATATCTTATGACAGCTTTGTGGGTTTGTCTCTACTCATCTCAATGAAAACTTGCTTATATTGCACATGGAGAGCACTGCATATAGGTACATTCACACAGGCACATGCATGTGAATGCGTGCACATACATACATACAGTATATGCACCCACACGTTATTTGCATGCAAACACCTACACTCAGTGGCAACTGTATTCGGTACAGAAGTGAAACCAAGTGTGCTCTTGTGCTGCTGTAGCTCATTCACTTCAAGGTTTGATGTGTTGTGCATTCAGCAATGCTCTTCTGCACACCATTGTTGTAACTCTCCCCTTCCTCTCAGCTTGAACCAGTCTGGCCACTCTCCTCTCATCTCACTCATTAACAAGGCATTTTTGCCCACAGAACTGCTGCTCACTGGATTTTTTTTTGTTTTTTTTCGCACCTGTCTCTGTTAACTCTAAAACGGTTGTGCATGAAACTTCAGGAGATGAGCAGTTTCTAAGATACTCAAACCACACCGTCTGGCAACAACAATCATTCCATGGTCAAAATCGCTAAGATCACATTTCTTCCCATTCTGATATTTGGTCTTGAACAATAATTGAACTCTTGACCATGTCTACGTGCTTTTATGCATTGAGTTGTTACGACATGATTGGCTGATTAGATATTTGCATTAAGGAGCAGGTGTACCTAATGAAGTGACCATTGAGTGTATTTGTAAGCAACACCCAAACACACATAAATGCTCTTGCGTGCACACATATCTGTCAGTACATGACACAATGGTTTCACTTACTTTCTTATCTTTCTTGAAATACTGGGGACGTGGTATCCTGGCCTGCACTTGTATTTACATGACGACCCAACCTTGTGGCCATCTTGTTGACAGTGCAAACTCTGAAGCACAGCGTTGGGCACGGGAGGAGGTGCCAGGCACATCAATTCACAGAGCGATTGGGGGAAAGACCATAGTCCATCATCAAGGCAGGTCAGAGAGTTATTGGTCCCTGCAGAACAGTATGCTGCATTAGTCCGAATGGAAGGCTCATTTTTGGTACAATCCAAAACCTTATTGACAAGAAATGAAAGCATCCTTCTTGCAATTGTTGGCACATGCATTTGGAAAGCAAATTGTTCACAGCCACAACTAAACACTGTTTTGTCTTCCTCTTGCTCATCGATTGTTGGCCTTTTATTTTTATTTTCATTCTTTTTTTTCTTTCATTGTGTTCTTTTGGGTTTCTTGCTTTGTAGCTGTGAGCAAGCAAATCTCAAGGTTGTATAATTTATACATCCTTTAATAAATGATTTTTGAATCTTGAAATATATCTAATGATATTCATTTACACAAACTCTGTCCCATTTTCTACCATTGAACCTCGGACTGTTTGTTTTTGTTGGCAGAGTCTTCCTACAGCTTAAAGTTGATCATGATTAATAAAAATTATTATTGCTTTAGTCTGGTTCCAGAAAGTAACTTGTCAGCCTGACACAATTGGCGGTTCACAGGAAAAATTGGGTGGATGTGGGGTTGGAAGATGTTGGGAGGGGAAGAGTTTATTTAACACACTTTTATTAGAGGGATCTAATCAGGCTGAATGGGATTGTGCAATCTTGAAGAACAACTTTAAGGTCCTGCTCACAGGGTGAGAGCCTATCACATCACTACTGTGAGAAAGTATCACTGACAATTAGTGTATCATTCTTCAATCCATATCTTCAATGTGATTCTTTGCTCTCCTACCACATTCTTAAGTTACAGCAAAAGGCAACCTCGTCACTGGATAACCTTGATCTCCTCTCTTTCACAGACATTTGCTCTGTTCTCTCCACTGCTTCTCCCTCTTCAGCTTCAAGGACGATTCTACCCTCACTATGCCAGTTTTACTGAATGGTCACTTATTTGAAACAGTAACACTGTTTCTCTTTCCACAAATGTTGCCGAAGCCTCTGAGTAATCCCAGCTTTTCTGTTTTGTTTTAAATTTCGGGTGGCCAGTTGTACTTATTTTGTGAGCCGTTGAGCTGGCTCTAGAACAAGATATGATCTTCTGCTCATCAGCAGACAAATATTGTTCCTGCTCGTCACTTTCCTACTCCTGTGGTTAAATATAAAGCTTTTTGTGGAATCCTAACAATGACTTCATAGAAACCTTAAACACAGAAGAGGGCATTTGACCAAATGAGTTCCTAGTCAAGCAACCTGAAGGCCCAGTCTTTTCTCATAGCTTTACAGATTATTCCCACTCAAGTGGCTTTACAATTCCCTTTGGAAAACAGATTGTCGTTCCACTATCCTCCAGAGGTGGCGAATTCCAGATCCTGACTTCTGCATGCGTAAAGTAGTTTTGCTTTACATGACATCACCCTTGTACTTTTTGTGCAAATTCTAAATGGGAACATCCTTCTTCTATTTACTCCATGTAAAGCAGTCATGATCTGGCACACCGGTATCAAATCACCAGTAAATCTTCAGTATCATAATCTTTTCTCCAGAGTAGAAATGCCAGTCACTAAAGGACATGCTTTTAAGGTTGAAGTTTAAGGGAAGTTTGAAGGTGACATGAAGGGCAAGTTTTTTTTATGCCATGTACGAGATGTTTGGAATGGGTAATCAGGGATGGTAGTGGAAGCAGTCACTTTGGTGGAAGTTAAGAAGCTTTCAGATTGACAAATGAGTATGAGGAGAATGCTGGGATATAGATGATTCACAAAGGAGGATGTTAGGGCATTCTGGAGTTATGCAATATAGCAACTGTTAATTTCAACAGCGACCAGTCTTCAGATCTGAATGTGGACTGTAGATTGAATTTGAAATGCAGCTCAGAACAATGGTCTAACTGGAGCTGCAGACTGGGGTTGATTGCAGGAAACACCCATTCACCTGAGATGTCTGCATATACATGAATGCATCTCAGAGACAGTGGTGATGAACACTCATTTTGGGTGTGTTGGTACGAAGATCTAGGTGTTGGAAATTATGTGCAACTCAAAGGAAGCATTATGAATGCATTGTAACTACAGAAATTGTCCTGCTCTTAGCTTTGTTCTTTAACATATAAAATGCAACTTAATATTGGGTCAGGAGGCCTCTTCTTCCAAGAGTGTCAACCGTATGATGCCTGCTTGTTTTGCTGAATAAAGACTTCTATATTTTCCAGATCAGTCTCTCTCCAGTGACTTTGTTCACAGTCACAACAGAGGACACTTGGTATAAACCAGCAACAACATTACCACAATATCTTGGACCGAATGTCCAGGCTGGTGCTATACTGTTCTATATTCTATGTTTTGTTGCTTCAGGAACATCCCTCATCTCCTCCAGTCAAACCATTAACTTGAAATGCATTGACCATGGAATCATTCTGATAGATCTTTCCTGCACGCTGCATAGGAGACTAAACACTAAAAAGAACTAAGCTTAGAATTTCAATTATTTTACACAGATTCTATGTAGGTTCCCTGCTTTTCCCTATTGAAGATCTTGGGATTCTCTTTTGTGTTATCTTTTATTTTCCACCCTCATTTCGTTTGTTTCTCTCATTTTGTCTTTTCAGCTCCTCCTCAGCTTAGGATCTTCACTCTGATTCTCACCGTTCACACGAAACGTGTCACATACTCCTCCCTCATCTTCTCTACATTCTCTGCCATGAACTTGGATTTCTTTCCCTTCCTTCTTTTTGCCAAATTTACCTAGCCTGCTCTTCTAGCCCACCTACTCTTAAAAAGTCACTGACCATTCCCTTACCTTAATATTCGGCTCTACGTTGACATACTAAGGTCTGTTCTCATTCTTTTAAAGTTAGCCCTCCTCGAGATTGGGAGTTCTTCGGATTTCTCCTTGCCCATCCCAATTATTAACCTAAACAATATGATCTGCTGATTGCTGCTTCCCAGTTGTTCCAGGTTTTGATTCAGAATTATTGACCTGAAACGTTAAACCTGTTTGCCTGTCCACAGATGGTACCTGATATTACCAGCATTTTCTGTATCTTTGTATCTAATCACTGATCAGCCAGTTCCGAAATTTGCAAACGAACTCACTATTTTTGTCATTTGGTTGGCAGAATGATAGAAAATGCAGTATATAATAATTATTTTTAAACCTGTTATAAGTATATGTTGTCCCAGTTATGAATAAAGCCCAACATAAAACATGACTGTTCCAACAGAAGGATGTTCAGATCAACTGTTAGTGGCACAATAATGCATTGTGTTGTCATTTCATTAACTGATATTGGTCAGCCTGTGTTTTAACCTTTTTTACACTTTGGCCATTTCTTCAGTGTACTGTAGTACTGAAGAAAGACTTCTTGGACTATTTAATTTATCCTCTGACTTCATACACATACAAATAAACAACTATTTGAAGAAAAAATTTAAAAACTACAGAAATCTAAAATAAAAACAGAAAATACTGGAAGTACTCAGCAGGTCAGGACGCATCAGTGGGAAGAAAAACAATTTATGCTTCTGGTCCAAGACCCTTAATCAGAACTGGGTTTTAGTCATAGTCATAGTCATAGTCATAGTCATACTTTATTGATCCCAGGGGAAATTGGTTTTCGTTACAGTTGTACCATAAATAATTAAATAGTAATAAAACCATAAATAATTAAATAGTAATATGTAAATTATGCCAGGAAATAAGTCCAGGACCAGCCTATTGGCTCAGGGTGTCTGACCCTCCAAGGGAGAAGTTGCAAAGTTTGATGGCCACAGGCAGGAATGACATCCTATGACGCTCAGTGCTGCATCTCGGTGGAATGGGTCTCTGGCTGAATGTACTCCTGTGCCCTCCCAGTACATTATGTAGTGGATGGGAGACATTGTCCAAGATGGCATGCAACTTGGACAGCATCCTCTTTTCAGACACCACCATCAGAGAGTCTAGTTCCATCCCCACAACATTACCTTTATCTGCTCAGTTCCGATTTAAGAGTTTTTAACCTGAAATGGTAACTTTATTTCTTTTCCTATAGTAGCAGCCTGACTTGTTGAATATTTCCAGCATTCTCTGTTTTCATTGTCCTTAAGGAAAAGTTGTGTCTTGAATTTATACTCTATTGTGGCACCTTATTTATAGTCCTCATGTTTTAAAATTTATTTTCAAATCTTGTAGTCTTAGTTGAATTTTAGAGTGCCATAATGCTTAACTAATACCTTAGGAATATAAATGTGGAATAGTCTAACATTATTCTCTCATGTCTCCCCTCTGCCTGTCTGCAGAGGGTAAGGAAGAAGGAAAGATAATATGACTGTGTGTGTGTGTGTGTGTGTGTCCCTCATCTGTTTATTTTACTGTTTCCACATCTGTGTGTGACAATGACAGATGTGCAGTCCTGTCAGTGCCTCATAAAAGGAAATAGTCTTTGCTCAGTTCAAAATCTGGCAAATGGCATATTTTCACCTTCTCCTCCTGGTTCAATCCTCATGGGAGTGACAAGATTAAAAATAATAAAATTTAACTATGAGTATAAAACCTTCAAACGACAGTGAGCTATCCCTGTCCTTGAGTACTGGGTGGTGAAGGTGCGAGCAGAGAACCTAATGGGCTATAATACTCACAATATGCTGATGACTAATGACCTGCTGTTGCCAAAAGAATTATTTCTCCAACCGCTTTCCTCCCTCCCTATCTCTAGAACATGACACTCAAAAGGATGCAGTGGTCTGGATTCACAGTTGTACATTTACTGCTCAGTTTTATAGACTGTGCAGAGTTTGCAGATGGTAGTATTTTTTTATTTTATGGGGAGGTGAGACCTTGTCACTCACCTGCATAAATCCAAGCACATTCTGAGTAGCTTGCCTGTCAGGGATAGCCTGGTGCTTCCAGGCTCATGGATTGCCCTAACAGATTTAAACAGGAAGGTGCAGCGACAGAACCGATAAGTTGGGTCATTGCTTCAAATTTCCAAATTAGATTTTCTGACTGCAAAGTTTTCTCTCAAGATTCTGGCTATTTAGCCGATGGTTTATGGAGGAAGTAGGAACATGGGAGCAATGAAGAGTTTTTTTTTTGATGAGGGCAGGAGGAAGGAGGTAGCCGGCAGATTTTTGTACAGCAATGTTTTCTTACCTCGGAGATGGGCAGGGTGGCGACACTGAAAGGTACACTGCTTCCCAAAAGTAGTTCCTTCAGGGCAGGAAAAGGTGGCAGGGTAGATATGATACTGGTCGGGGATCCCGCAGTCCACTGGCTCGCACGCGAGTTGTTCACTCCATTTCCCATCTGTGCAGATGACTGTCATCTCCAATTTAGACTGGAAAGATAATTCACAAGCTTTTTATTTAGGATCTAGAAGTATCCAGGGTTGAACCAAAATAAAAAACAGTCGTGATCAGATTAGAACTTCCAACCTTTGTAAGATGAAATTTAGCCAAATGACTCTCGCTTTGTTGAGTATCATTTTTCAAAGCACAATCTCAAAGCTATTCTCCATTATTAGTCTGGAGAACTGGAGTGGGTCCAGCTTAGAGAAGGCATGGATGACCTGCTTCACGATGCTATTTAGTTCCCAATCAGTATTTCCTGAATCTATACAGAGTGCCATCAAGCTACAGATCATTGCAACACCACGAGTTGTTGACTTGACTGAGATTGACACTGTGACAACCTTTCCTGGTCTATTAGTTTGCCACACTCCAAGTGGCCTATTTAGCTCTGGGTGACTGGGAGGACAGATGTGGATGATTTTCATACCGCAGTAAATGCATTACTTCGCAGTTTTGTTGGTTAAAGAAACATTTTGAACCACATTTGGGCCACTCTTTGGTTGCTGGTCAAATTGCTCCTTCTCACTGATTACATTAACTCCAACCAAAATAACTGCACAAATGAATGTCAGAGGAAAAGAACAGGAACATGTCGTAATAGAATTCCTTTTGAAGTAAGACGTTGCAAATTGCTTCGGGAAGATCTAATTGTATTTTCCAAGACAAAGAATGGGCAACGGGGCTTGAAGAAAGAGGAAAAAATATCGTAAAGTTTGCAATAACACAGACATCGGTTAGCATCTATCTTAGATACACCCCTGCACACACATACCCTTTTTATTTCAGAACCAGAATTAGTTTATTATCACTGATATGTGTCGTGAAATTTACATAAGAACATAAGAAATAGGATCAGGAGTAGGCCATCGGGCCCATCGAGCCTGCCTCGCCATTCAATAAGATCATGGCTGATCCGTCCATAACTCGGCTCCATCTACGTGCCTTTTCCCCATAACCCTTAATTCCCCTACTATGTAAAGATCTATCTAACTGTATCTTAAATATATTTAGTGAAGAAGCCTGAACTGCTTCCCTGGCCAGAGAATTCCACAGGTTCACCACTGTCTGGGAAAAACAGTTTCTCCTCATCTCCGTCCTAAATCTTCTCCCCTGAATCATGAGGCAATGCCCCCTAGTTCTCACCTACCAATGGAAACAACTTTCCTACTTCTATCTTATCTATCCCTTTCAAAATTTTGTATGTTTCTCTAAGATCCCCTCTCATTCTTCTGAATTCCAGAGAGTATAGTCCCAGGTGACTCAATCTCGACCGGAAGCTACTTGGAAAGGTTAACCCCTTCATCTCTGGAATCAACCTGGTGGACCTCCTCTGCACTGCCTCCAAAGCCAGTATATCCTTCCTCAAGTATGGAGACCAGAACTGCACACAGTACTCCAGGTGCGGTCTTGCCAGTACCCTGTATAGTTGCAGCATGACCTGCCTGCTCTTGACTTCAATCCCTCTAGCAATGAAGGCCAACATTCTGTTTGCCTTCTTAATAACCTGTGGCACCTGCAAGACAACTTTTTGCAATTCATGCACAAACACTCCCAAGTCCCTCTGCACAACAGCATGCTGCAGTCTTTCATCTGCTCTTCTATTATTCTTTCCAAAGTGGATGATCTCGCATTTACCAATGTTGTATTTGTTGTTTTGCAGCATCAGTACAGTGCAAGACATAAAAATTACTTTGTTACAAAATAAATAAATAAGTGCAGAAGACAAGCAACAAGATAGTGTTTGTGAATTCATGGACCATTATGAAATCCGACGATCGAGGACCGGAAGCTACTTTTGATACACTGAGTGTTGGTGGCTCTAGTTGGTACTGATAAGACCAGCAATCAATTGCTGTCTCTTAATACATTTGAGTTAGTAGAGAAGACCAATCTGGTCCTGCTCCAGACTATATATATGGCCTAGATGCATCATCAGTGTTGCTATGCTCATGATTTCTGAAAAGTTCAATCATCTCTCTGGTTTAACCTATCATGCAACAATGTTGTATCCTAAAGATAATGCAAATGGAAATGCAAATCTTAAGGTCATAAGCCTACCAGTATGTCTAGTTGTTGGAACTTAACTCACATGATTGTTTTTCTACTGTGAAGCATGATCTAAAAGTTACCAACCCAGTACCAACTCTTGACATGCTGTGCTAATTCATAAAACTCAACAAGTGTGGCAGAAACTGGTTAAGCCGATAAGTGGAGCACCTCCCTGCTTTTATTTATTGAGTATCATTCAATGCAGAGCTACCCTTGCATTTATACTTAACCTTAAGCCTAATTGAATAGGGAATGATTCTTTATCGCCTGGACCAAGAGATACAAAATACTTGATCTGTGCTGTTTTTATGATTCACAGTACAATCACCTTGAAGTTCAAGTGCACCCAGATATAGACAGTAGATGAGCACAGTGATGATGCACTGACAACATTTTGACCTAGGCTTCTCTTTTGCATTTCATCAGCACTCAGGTATGAATCCCTCCCTTGTGCTACCGGGTTAGAGGCTTAAACACCATGGAGAAGGGGAAAGGAGACAGCAGGGGTAAGGTGAGGATCAGGGTAGGAGAACAAGGTGGTGTCAGTGAGGGGGAGGAAGCATCTCAGTCAGGAGCGTGGTGGCGAAGGTAAGAAAGCAAGATTGCGACTGATTTAGGAGGTCGTTGGAGTCATAAGACCATAAGACTTTGGAGCAGGATTTGGCCATTCAGCCTAACAAGTCTGCTCCACCATTCCTCCATGTATGATCCCGGATCCCATTCAACCCCTTACATCTGCCTTCTCGAGTCGATGGGGTTGAAGAGAATCCTTGTTAATCAAGCACAATCACCATTGTTGGCACCCCTGTTCTAGGGGATTTGTCACCACAGGACACGTTTTCAGCACTAAGCGCCATGTCTTTGAGGAAAAAGGATGTTATCATTTACAGGAAGGGGAATTGATGAGGCAGCACTGTCAGAGTAAGTTTTCCTAAAGCTGCTGTTAATTGGCTGCATTCAGAAGAACAAGTGTGTAGGAATATCAAGACATGCTGATGTGAGTGATACAAAAAATAGTGTATCCTGTTTAATATGTCATATTTTAGTTTTTCCTTCCAAGTCAACATACCCTAACATCTCTGTTTAGAAACAACCGCAGTCATGATTCTTCACATCGCTACAGAGAAAGAGCTGGTTTAAACGAGCTATGAAAGACGGCTTAAACATGAGTGTGTAAGCTGTGCACTCCAGTGAGAGCCTTACTGATCACAAGCAATCACAAGGGGGCACTTTCATTTCATGCGGAAAGATAAAATGGATGCCTCACTTCAAAATAATATTAGATCAAAGGAGCTGTTTAGAGAGATACAGATTAAATGTCAACAGCATAAAAATGTTCTACCAATATCATTTTCTCTAGCATCAGAATTAGGTACATAACATCTTTGTCATAATTACAGAGAAACACTCAATACAACAATTACACCAGTCACAGCATAAAGATAGAGGGCATTTGGCATACAAAGTAAAGTTAAAGAAAACAATTCTCAGAAGTAAGATGAGCTACAGAAGACCCTGTGCTCAGATGTCAAGAGCTTTAAAAAATGTTTAACCACCAGATAGAACTAGGTGCCTCAGTGGCTCGGCCACTTGAGAATTCTCATACCAATCTGTTCTCTAGGACTTCAAAACCAAGTGTTTTTTCTTTCAGAACTTCAAATAAGCATTGTTCCTGTTAGGCTCAAGTTTAGTAATGGCTTTTCCATATGTTGCATGATGATTAGTGTCTGTTAGTTAAGTTTAGCATTAAAAAGCAGCATTTATTATATATTACTTCTAAGTCAATTTACTATAGAGTACTTTTACTGTGAAATTAGTTTCTTTGTGGATATTTTATGAAATCTCTTGATAATCTGATAATATGATTAAACTAACAAAGCCATCAACTTGCGCTATTTATTATCAAAGCACAATATATTCTGTTTGTATCAGTTCATTTCAAAATATTAAAACCACATTATATTGAATGTGGTACTTTGCACCTACCTGTTTCATTTATTTTAATTTAGTTAGTGAACTAAGGTTTGGCTGAGGTTGTAATTGCTACAATCTGCCTTGAAGAGGCATATGTCTGACATAAGAGTCTCTGTGATCATAGTAACGATAGCCATCTGAAGTGAAAGAGTGAGAGAAAAGAAGGGTTATAAAGTGGAATGGAGGAGTCTCTGTCTAAATGATATTTGTTTAAAGATCTCAATCTCACGTATAGTAAGATAGTCACTGTCTATCAGAATCACTGCCTTCCTGTATGCTTCTGAAACTTGGAGTACCTATAGCAGGTACTTCAAAGCACTGGAATGATACTACCAGCACTGCCTTGAAACCCACTCAGAAATCTCAGAGTTGTACAGCACAAAAACAGGTTATAAATCCAGAGCAGCACATACAAGATGCTGGAGGAACTCAATGGGTCAGGCAGCATCTGTGGAGAGGAATAAACAATCAATGTTTTGGGCTGAGACCCATCATGAGGACTCAGAAGAGGTTCTTTCAGAAGCAGATCCTTGGTCCACTATACTCATATCACCCATAATACTGATCTATATTAATCCCATTTATCATCTGTAGTTTTCTGTGTCTTGGTGATTGAAGTGCTTGTCTTGATGCTTCTTAAGTATTGTGAGAATACTCCCAACACCTCATAGAGGTAGAGCTCCCTGTTTTGGATAATGAAAGCATAAGTATAAAATCTGAACGATCTGTTTGCAAAATTCTGATAATTTAAAAATACTCTTTGTGAGTATTCAAAAGTGTATGTTTTCTTGCTGGATATGGCGAAGTAAGCAAAAGCCACTGGTTTAGGGTAAAGTCATTTCTTGGCTGGTCTGTCAGGTTCTGCTGTCCCTCACTTTTCAAGCTTTCTCTTCCCAGGCCTTAAATGCAACGACTAACTTGACATGTGAGGGTGTTCTTTGCCTTATTCCATTTTAAAAGGTGTATCACTGACCAAAGGTGTCGGGATGGAGATACATCTCTACCAAAGGAGGTGTAGGGGCTCTTTCCCCCCGCTAGCCTGCAGGTCACCCTTGGGCAAAGTGTAGCACCTGCTTAGCCTCCTGATCAGGATCACTGAAGCCACGGGAGCAGGTGGTGGTTGGTCGTATGAGCAGTCGGTGCATCACTGAAGCCACGGGAGCAGGTGGTGGTTGGTCGTATGAGCAGTCGGTGCATATCACAAGTCCTGGTTATGCGACCGCTGACACCAGGCAGACGATCTCTGAAGAGTATTGATAATGGCTGGGGTCACCCATCTTGTAAAGACACTATCCATAAGAAGGCAATGACAAACCACTTTTGTAGAAAAATTTGCCAAAAACAATCATGGTCAAAGACTATGATCACCCACGTCATACAACACAGCACATAATAATGATGATAAGAAAAGCCATAATGCCATAATTCAGTTAACATAATCGTGTATGGTATCCCTTCTCAAAAATTTCATTGATTATTTAATGACACATAATAGGAACTCTTCCTTTTGACGTCAAAGGCAATTCATTTATTTCTGATCTTGATTAAAATCCCATTTATTATAAGATGTGCAATTCCATTTTTCTTCTAATGTCACTTAAGGGTCTTAGCTGAAATGAATTTAAGCAATGCTCTGCAAAATTATTGTTGAGTTGACCAATGCTGATTGATTTTCTTGATATCCTTTCTGACCCAAGCATGTTTTTATTGAGTTCAGCTTGCAGTCCCCCTCTAGATTTGCCCAGTTTTTTTGAACACTGACAGAGCTGGTGGAATAATTGATCTGAAACAGACCACATTGTGGTGTTTTTAATGTCCCTTAGTATGCTCAGTTTTACTTACCTCTACCCCTCCCTGCCTGTTGCTGCGTCTACCATAAACCCCTTTCCCGCTAGCCTTCAAGACAAACAAATGCAAATTCAGCAACTAAGCTACTATAGCAGTCCAGCAGTTGAGTTGTGTCAGATCTTGTTATTCCATCCAAAAAGGCTGTAACCTGCAAACTTTCAATTTTATGTAAATTCTAATCGTTCTCTATTGTACAGATAACACAGCAGCACCATCACATGATTTGTGAGTAAAGCATCAAAGATAACAAATACGAATGCATCTGAATTGTCACAACATTGGCCTCTTGTTCTCCCATTGGTTTGCTAATTGTTAACATGGATTTATCTGAATATTCTCATAGTGTAGTGCTTGTTGTCCTTTGCAGCCCAGAAGTTTTGGAAATGGTCCGTCAGCATTCCTGTCTGCAAAATACCTGTTTGTTAGAATTGCATTTTCCAGCAAATGTTACCAGCAAGCTGTTTTGCTTCATTCTAAACTGAAAACAGAAGGTAAATAAAAGTTTTAGCAATTAATTCTGAAATGACTAACAAAATT
Organism: Mobula birostris; assembly: GCF_030028105.1. NCBI lineage: Eukaryota > Metazoa > Chordata > Chondrichthyes > Myliobatiformes > Myliobatidae > Mobula > Mobula birostris. The sequence continues at coordinate 30,023,500 of NC_092391.1, read as the reverse complement.
GATTGTCAGATTAGAGAGAAAATGATACTCGTATTGCACCTTACATGTATTCTGAGAATTTTAGAGTCAAAATGAAGTACTTTACTGTTTAAGACAGTCTTAGCAATCAGTGGATGTTTAGTAGGCCCTTACAAATTGCAATATAGTATCAACAAGGTAACTGTTTTTTTAAAATTTTAGTTATTAATCAGTGACGGTTTTAGTGAGAATCAACACCAAACTGGGAATCAGATTGGATCATGTCTTCTGTGGTTCTTTTGAAAAGTCGAACAGGGCCATGGTTTCATGTCTCAATGAAAAGCCTTCCATTCTGTTGGCGTAGTCTCTCATTCTGAATTCTAACTATCATGGAATCCAAAATGCTTTTAGCAGAGAAATTAAGTTTGGTGTGCTAAGCTGAAAAAGAGGGCTTTTTTGGCATATTGTCCCACAAATGTGGAATGAACATTTATGTTGTTACTAGCATTGTCAAGCCTACCATTATTTGGAAGCTCATTCCTTCTTATAGATGTATTCTTTTATTTTATGGTATCATTTCAATTACTAACTTGTGTAAAACATCAATTTAGGATAAAGTCTTACTATTCTTTAACATTGTCCTGTAGGCACATTCTTGTTTGCTTTTGTTAATGTAATGTGAGCATTTTCTGTAAAGAATACAGTGGGAATATCATGTGAAAAAGATGATAGATGGAATTGGGACAGCATAGAGTAAGAACTTTACTTCATCAAATTGGTGAAGAATCCTGGTTTAAATTGTTCATTCGATTACCCCCTTGACGTGTGCGGGTTTACCCTGAGGAATAGTCCCATTCAGCATCATGTTCTTGCCCATTGACCCCATGGTAAGCTTGGTGAAGCTGGCTACCACAGTTGAATCTTAACTTTCGAGGCCCAGAAAGCTAAGACATGCTGTGTTTATAGTATAGTATTTAACACAATAGCCGGTGGATGATGGAACTTGCAAGTGTCCGATATGTAATATTTTCATATTTGTGTAATTTTGAAAATATAGTGTTTGGTTAAGCATTCTTTGATTGAATTATTCATTATGGATTATATGTAAAAATAAGTAAAAGGCAGATATCATCACATCACCACATCATATGTGCGTTCCTAACTAAAATAGAGTTAAATATAGACGAATTATCCGTGGCACCATTTTTTTTTCCAAATGGTTTTATGTTTTGGAGTTAACAAAACATAACAGTGGCAATGAGTAAGTTTTTACATTAACTCGAGGCAACCACCTATCTGTTGAAGTGCATCAAGATGTTTGAGTTTTAAAAAAAAGCTGCATGCTTTCTTTGTAAGAGGGAGCGAGGTGGTTAAGTTGAAAGAGGCAGAGAATGGGTGATAATAATAAATAAAAAGAAAGCATTGGAAAGATAGATGTGTTTGATTGCACAAAAGATAACCGAGGGATATATACTGAATGGATTGAGCAGTATTTTAAAACAAATGAAGTAGCCAATAAAAAGCAAGTGCCAGTTTTGCTGAGTGCAATAGGTGGAAGAACATATAGTTTGCTTAGAAGTTTAGCTGCTCCAACCAAACCAGCCAAAATGAGCTGTGCTGATATTGTGAAAGTAAGATGGGAATATTTAGAACCAAAACCATTGTTGATTATAGAATACTTTTAGGCTTCATAAGTAAATCAAAAGGAATGGAAGTCCATTTCAGTATATGTAGCTGAATTCAAATGATTATCTGAGCATTGTCAGTTCAGTGGGCTTAATGATGCACCGACAGACTGCTTAGTTTGCTGAATCGTACAAGAAGACATTCAAGAACAGCTCCTAACTAAAGTACAAATCACATTTAAAAGAGCAGTTGAAATCACTGTATCAATGGAAACAGCAGATAGAAACACAATTGATTTGCAGTCAAGAATGAAAGTGAGTGTGAACAAAATTGCAACATCTGAACACGAACCGGCCTGGTCGAACAAATTCTGTTATTGTTGTGGCAGAGCTCATATACACCAGTTCAATACAGGTTTAAGGGTGAAACGTAGAAAATGCAGCAAAGTAGGACACAGACAATGAGTATGTCTGGCAGACAAAAATAAATGGATCACACAGAGAAGAGAAAAAGATAAAAGGTCAAGTTGCAGTTTGAAAAAGAGCACTAATCTGCTTGCTGTTGATGAAAAATCTGATTATAATAACAGTGACACCGAACTGGGTAGCCTGAGATTTACAATCGCGAAACTAACAACAGACAAGCAATATGGTTTACACCTGAATTAAGCGGCAAATTAATTGAATTGGATGCTGGCTCGGCTGTTTCAGTCATTCCACAGAAAGAGTTTGAACATCATTTCATAGATATGGAACTGAAGCCTGCAGATATCCAGCAAAGAACTTATACTGGAGAAAAGATAACTCCTGTCGGAATGACATTTGTAACAGTGAAATACAACAACCAAGAAGCCACGTTGTGTTTGTGAGTGGTAAGAACAGGAGGACCAGCATTGTGAGGCCATGATTAGCTGAGACAACTACAAGTTTATTGGAGATCCATCTACCATTTGCATGCCAAATTCCCTACAATAGATTCAACTGAAAGCAAATTAAGAAAGATACTTGATGCTGCCACAGCAGAGTTCAAAGGTGACATTGGAATACTCAAACATATCAAGGTTAAAATAGTATTAAATGACAAAGCTACACCTAAGTTTTACAAGCAACACACATCAAAGTTGCTGGTGAACGCAGCAGGCCAGGCAGCATCTCTAGGAAGAGGTGCAGTCGACGTTTCAGGCCGAGACCCTTCGTCAGGACTAACTGAAGGACTAACTGAACTTCCTTCAGTTAGTCCTGACGAAGGGTCTCGGCCTGAAACGTCGACTGTACCTCTTCCTAGAGATGCTGCCTGGCCTGCTGCGTTCACCAGCAACTTTGATGTGTGTTGCTTGAATTTCCAGCATCTGCAGAATTCCTGTTGCCTAAGTTTTACAAAGTCCGTCTAGTTCCTGATACCAGCCATGATAAAGTAGCCAATGAGCTAGGTTGCATAGATGCTGAAGGAATTCTATCCAAGGCTGATGGAGCCCATGCCCGTAGTGCCAATAGCTAAGAAGAATGGTTCTGTCAGGATCTGTGGCGGTTTTAAGGTCACCATCAACTCAGTACTGAAAGTAGATCAGAACCCTCTACTCAGGATAAAGGATATCTCTGCAAACCTTTCTGGAGGGAAACTTTCAGCAAAATGGACTTAGCTGAGGCCTACCTACAGATGGAGATAGAAGATGATTCTAAAGTGTTTCTCACCATAAATACTCACAAAGGGCTTTATCGCTATAATAAGCTTATTTTTGGAGTAGCATCTGTACCTGCAAACTGGCCGAGAATGATGGACCAGATGCTGCAAGGCTGCCCAGGCACTCAGTGTTACCTGGATGACATCATTGTTACCAGTAAGGATGACAAGGAACATATATTCAAAACCTCAAGACAGCAATAAAAAGATTAGAAGATAATGGGCGCACGTGTAAATTCATTAAACGAAGCATCACTTACTTTGTTCACACCATTGATGCACAAGGATTATATAAGTGTGCTGAGAAAGTTCAAACAGTGATGAATGCCCCAAGGCCAAAGGATGTGTCACAGTTGCGGTCCTTTTTTGGAATTTGTCAATTACTCTAACAGGTTCCTGCCAAACCTAACTACAGTGTTCCACCCCTTGATCTCTCTACTACATATCAGACAGAAACGGCACAAGAATTGTGAGTCCTGCTGAAGGGTCTTGGTCTAAAACTCTACTTTTTTCCATAGATGCTGCCTAACCTGCTGAGTTCCTCCCGCATCTTGTATGTGTTGCAAAGAAGTGTGAAGTGGCTTTCCAAAAGACAAAGGAAATGGTGATGTCATATACTGTACTCATACACAATGATCCACATTGTCCAGAGGAGCTTGCCTGTGAGGCCACGGCTTATGACATTGGTGCAGTAATGTCACATGTTATGAGTGATGGAAGTGATTGCCCCATGGTCTTTGCATCATGTTCCCTTACCACTGCAGGGAGAAATTACACACAGATTGATAGAGAGACCTTGAGCCTGGATGGTGGTATAAAATGTTTCAACCAGAACTTGTATAGGAGAGCGTTTACCCTCGTTACTGATCCTCAACCACTAGTGTCCATTTTCAATCCACAGAAGGGAGCTCCACTAACAGCAGCAGCACAAATGCAGAGTTGGGCTCTGTTTCATGGAGGACACAATTACAAGATTGAATTCCAGATGAAGACTAATCATGGAAATGCTGATAGATTGTGCCGTTTACCGTTGGAAAAGGAAATATCTGAAAAGTTTACTAAAGAGGATGCTCCTCAACGTATTCTCCCTGACACAACTTGAAAGTCTCCCTAATACAGCAGAGATGATCCAAAAGGAAGCCAGGAAAGATCCCAAAACTGTCTCAGGTCTACATGAACACGCAAAATGGCTAGAAGATGCTGCAAAAATTCCAGATCCCCAATTTTTACCAGCGCCAGGATGAAGTTGCCCTTGATGCTGGTTGCCTTATCTGGGGATTGAGAGTTGTTGTATCATCCAAGCTGAGAGTTAAATTGTTGGAGGAGCTACATGCTGGTCATCTAGGCGTGGTCAAAATGAAAGTGTTGGCTCAAAGCTTTGGTGGCCTGGGATAGATCAGACGATTGCGCAGCTTGCCATGCGCTGTTCAGGATGCCAACATGTACAGAAGATGCCAAGAGCAATGCTGTGCCATCCTGGGAATGGCTTGCATTGTGCTGGCAGAGGATTCATGTGGATTTTGATGCAATATCTATGGGCACAAATTTCTTGGTTGTTATGGATGTATCTACAAAGTGGCCAGAAGTATTCCCAAGAGCCTCACTACAGCCTTGCACACTGTCCATGTGTTGGGAAGCCGCTTCTCAAGGACTGTTTCACAGAGCACTTTGTCAGTGGCAATGGACTGCTGTTTGTTGCAGAACAGTTTTGGTCGTTCCTGAAAATGAATGGAATAAGACATGCTACTTCTGTACCGTACCATCTAGCTACAAATAGCTTGATGGAAAGGTTTGCCAGAGGCTAAAGAACACAGTATGAGCAATGTCAGCAGAACACAGTAAACTGATACTCAGTCAGAAGTTCGGCAGTTTCCTTCTTGCATATTGCAGTGCAACACATTCCACAACCAACAGTTCACCAGCTATGCAGTTCCTGGTTCGTCCCCTGTACGCACATTTAGATCTCCTCAAACTCAATCTCAGAAGGGGTATCTAGGACAAATAGCTGAGACAGATTGAAGGCTCCTCAAACAAGGAGGCTTGATGTTTCGCTGCTGGACATACAGTAGTCCTGGCGAGGGGCTACAGAGGTGATTAAAAGTGAGTACTTGGAAAGATTAAGGACAGAATTGGACCACTCTCCTACACAGTGGAGACTGCATCTGATTTCATCTGGAGATGACACATTGATCAGTTGAGGAGAGCAGAGTCAATTGTTGGTGAAGGAATGTATTCAGAGCTGTCAGAACCACTTCCTGCTGTCCCAGAATCAACTACTGCAACCACTGTGGAGGAGGCCCTGGAACCTGAGGTTGTTTCACTGCCAAGCAGAGTGACCACCCCATTATCAGGAAGGGCTTATCCCACAAGAGTAAGTAATTCTCCATAGAGATTAAATCTTTATGTTTGAATGGGACAATTTAAAACTTATAGTATCTATATAGTAGCTGTATCATATAGTATGTGTGTGTGTGTATCTATATATATATATATATATATATATATATATGAGAGAGATAGATATAGATGACTAGAGAGCAATATGTTACGTATATGAATTGAGATGCATTCTACATTGATTTGGAGTTTATAGCAAAGCAGGGAGGAATATTGTGTATTTAATATTTAAGTGATATTTGAGTTATATTGTAGCTATATCATTTGATTTACCATTTTTGTTTAAATAATTCATCACCGGTTACACATGAAAGTACATGAATGGCATACATCATCACATCCACCTCGTCATATGTGCGTGCCTGGTTTAAGTTAAAAAAAACTAAACGTACGCAAGTTAACCACAGTTCCGTGTTTTTCTTTTAATTAGTTTTATGTTTTGGAGTTACAAAACATAACAAAAAGCAGATTACTTCTATTCAAATGCGTCATTCTCTTTCAGTTGTGGCAACAGTTTCATACTGTGAGCCGCTCAGAGCAGGAGTACTGACTCTGCAGTATAGCGTTGTGAGCCAATGGCAGTGCTTGCAAGGATTTGTGACCTCCTGTCAGCTATCAAGGTGAGGGTGGAATGTCACTGATGAGGTGCTCCAATACGATCGGTCCCATTATTCTTCTTGGAATCGCCACTTTGATCAATGGCAATCAGGATTTATTCCTGATCTGTCCCCCATCTTGGTCCTTACCCTGGTCAGAATAGCCTTGCAATGCAGTCAGTGCTAGAGCTGTTTCCACTGACCTGGCTGACATTTACTATTGTAACACAAACCTCAGATAAGAAGCTGAAGTTTTCTATTCTGTACAGCGGGGTATCCACCTACTGACTGATCTACTCGGAGAGCTGGTAGGAAAACTGTTGCTGCTGTTAGTTCATCTCTTCCTTAATATCGGGCTCCTTCCAGCCAAATCTCCTGCCATAGCCATCATCCCTTGCTGTTTATGGACGGAAAAAAATGGTAACAGACAAAAAATGAACAAAGAATAAAAGTATTAGCTTATCTGCATAGTGAGACGCACTCCACTCTTCAAAACAGAGGTCCCGGTGATGAGATTCCTCCTCTTAAAAGTTCCACCTCTGAACTGCATTTATTATTTTCCTTTATGTTACATGTCATGGGGAAAGATTACTCTTTGCGATCACATTAACTGCAATTCCAATTATATTAATAATATGCATTCAAATATTGCCTGCTGACAGTGTATTTTTCACCCGCTAAACACCGCATTGTGCTGTGTGTCAGTTCGTCTTATCTGTACTGGTAGGACTTAACAAGCTATCCACAACTAGGCTACTCTATGGTTAAATCAGAGACACTGCGTGCAAGGAGTTTACTTCCTTAAAAAATTTACAGCTGTGTTCCACTTCAAGTACTTTTTAACTACCACTGGCTACTGTGCCTCTAATTAATCACAGATGCGAGTCTTTTTTTTATTGTAAGGTTATGAACCCCACTTTTTTTATTCAATCCAGGTTTGTTTCCAGTTACCATTACCCCCTCCGTGGACACACAACTCTGACAGGCCCTCTCTCACTGCTTCCCCTCTCCGATCTCTGCTACTGTCTCTCACTGCTCCCCCATGACAGTCACTAAATTCTCATCATGTATACCCCACACCCTCCCCTTAGCTTTGCCAGAAACGTTGGAGTGTTGGGAAGGGCTCCCCTTATGCACCTTACTGAAGGAAACTATCCAGAAACTGGGAGTTTCCTTCAAGATAGTGTCGTCGGGGAGTCTTTAACAACACTCCCTTCATCCAGAGCTATTTCTGTCTCCTGCCTACGGCCACATGGATGAAATTGAGAACGTAGCAGGGAACTCATGGGTAGAAATCCATCATGGGAAGTTTGTACAAGAGGGGCAAAAGCTCAATTTCAGTTTAATGCCCCATCATGGTGCATCCTTACAAGAGAAGATGTGAGGTTGCTTATGGACTGCTGCTAACTTCAAAACAAGTTCGGATCCATTCTTTGTGTTTCACTTGTCTTGCGGTTCTAGCATTCTACTTCCCACACTCGTATTTGCCTTCTCCAAGGCATTCTTTCTAGAACCATGGCATTTACATTAACAGAGGCAAAAAGGAGATATAAAGAGGACAGCAATACTGCCATGTCTGCTGTACTGTGATACAGAATGTGCAGTTCTAATGGCAGCAAAAATGTCGGTGCGTCTGAGTAAAGCTGAACTAACTTGATGGAAAAATAGACACCAGTGGCTGCTGGGAATCTGAAATTAAATAGAAAATGCTTGGAGCAGTCCGGTGGCCAGACAAATCTGAAATGTTCTATCTATTTCTCTGTCTCTACAGGATGACCTGGTGAGTGTTAACAGCACTTCCTGCTTTTAGTCACCAAGTGGTTTCTGGTATGTGGACAGACAGAGTTAGCTGCATTTGCTCTCTCTCTGCTAACTGCTCAGTTGTAGTGTTCACAGGGGCCTTCAGTACAAAATCTCTGATGTGGTGTGAAGCTCAGATTTTAAGAGAATGTTCTTATAGAAACATAGAAAACCTACAGCACAATACAGGCCCTTCGGCCCACAATGCTGTGCCGAACATCTACTTACTTTAGAAATTACCTCGGGTTACCTATAGCTCTCTATTTTTCTAAGATCCATGTACCTACCCAGGAGTCTCTTAAAAGACCCTATCATATCCGCCTCCACCACCGTCGCCGGCAGCCCATTCCACGCGCTCACCATTCTGCATTAAAAAAAACTTACCCCTGACATCTCCTCTGTACCTACTTCCAAGAGCCTTAAAACTGTGTCCTCTCGTGTTAGCCATTTCAGCCCTGGGGAAAAGCCTCTGACTATCCACTCTGACTATCTGCTTGAAATAACCATTCAAAGTTTTATCTGTGTTGACTAATGTTACTGAGTTTTTTTCACTGGACAATGTATTGTGATTCTTGCTGAACAATGTATCTAATTCTGAAAACAAAACAAATGAGGCACATTATGTCTCTTCCAGCTCGTGCTCTTTTCCCATCCCCACCATCTGATTCTGGTTTCTTCCCCTTTCCTTTCCAGTCCTGATGAAGAGTCTTGTCCTGAAACATCGACTCTTTATTCCTTCCCATAGATGCTGAGTTCCTCCAGCATCTTGTGTGCGTTACATTATTTTTCATTGATTTTGTTTATAATATTTCACTGATTACTGTGAGTATACTTTCTTACTTCCCTTTCCTGGAATAAAAAGTAGTTTTAAACTGTGATTGGTGCTTCCTGGTTTGCTGAATATGACGCTTCTTCAGTCTGATTGGCTATTCAACCTGCTTAATGGCTTTACTGTTCCTGGACACCATGGGCCCCCTATATTGATGTTGCCGATCTGAAAGCCACTTTGGAGCAAGGGACGCCGCTGCTGCACTGCTCGCTGGATCCTCGTGGGTTGCTTGCTGCAATGTCGTTGGGGACCACCATCCCCTTGCTGCTGACCACAAAATCTCGGCCATTAGGAACATGAGGTCTCTTTTTTTGTTGTTGGAGGAACTGAGTAATTTTCCTTTGTAGGTACTCGATAATATGCAAGTGTTCCAAAGGCTGTTTTCCAGGGGCTCAGAGTGTTGACTTGCGGTTTGGCAGCCGTACAAGGAGCAGCCAGGAGACAGCCTCGCTGTTCAAGGGAGTGCAGAGGATGGCACAGTAGCTTAGTAGCTGTGTTTACATGGGCAAGTCGTGCCTCAAGCGAAGCCAAACACAATTACAGAACACAGTTAACAAAGATGTACTTGGAATTCATTCAAATTATTTAAGCAAAAACAGTTTAATTTTAGATTGCTGCAGTAGTGATTGAGTACAGAATTAGATTAAGCTTATTAAACTCTGAATGCAAGGATAGGGCAACAAAACATAATGCATGTTTTACATAGGAGGATCATTTAGAAAGACGCACACTATTAATATGCTGGTTCTATGGCTTAGGAACTGCTGGTGTTGGGAATACATCGTCAGTGACAAAAACTGGGCAGGCGACCCAGTTGTCCTGCTTTCACCTCTTTTCACACCCCTCCTCTCCCCATGAATAAGCAGACGCCCCCCCCCACCCCACCCAATACCCGAGTCTAGTTACTGTGCTTCTGCATTCCAGATCAAGTCAGTTCAGGACAGTGGGATTCCGCGCATGAGTGCGCTTGCTTTTGTTTTGCACTGTGACCAAATTTTCTGAATCAAATTCAAGACTCAGGATAAAACTCACGTCCAGAGACACTTGGGAAACAGAAATATAAACTGGAATATTAACACTGAATTGTGTTTTTTGGATAACTATGAAAACAATGGGCAGAATTTTAACTTCTTAATCTGCTAATTTAACTTCTTAATCTGCTAGTTGGCGTGTGGTAGTGTTAGGGGTGGGTGGGTATTTTAGGTGAGGTGCAGATGGATGGAATATGATGTATTTTTGGGAGTGATATAATTTGACCCTTGTGTGTTTGGTAGAGCTGTTTTAATGTACAATAGTATGAGTCTTTGTGGATCTGAGCATACATGGTGACAATATGTGTGGCTGATATCTGCTGAGCAACATTTGCAAGCGTTTGACACTTGACAGATTCTGGATTTGGCTATCAAATATAATGGCAGCAGAAAACAGATTCCCTTAGGTTCAGTGGCTCCAACCTGGAAGCCATAGACAGTCTGTAAAGTATTGCAAGGATTTCATATTCCATATTGATGAGAAAAGAAACCTGCCATATATATGACCAGCAGGAAAATAACTTCCCAACCTAGCTTAAGTCGGACAGAGAGCGTGGAAACAGGCTCTTCATTCTACTGAGTCAATATCAACCACCAACTACCCGATGACACTAAAACTGCATTAATCCCATTATTTTATTCTCCCCTATTCTCCTCAATTCCCCACCAGATTCTACCGTTCAATAGGAACATTTATAATGGCCAATTGACCTACCAAGTGGCACATCTTTAGGATGTAGGAAGAAACTGAAGTACCTGGAGAAAATCCACACAGTCATAAGGTAAAGGTGCAAACTCCAGAAAAACAGCATCTGATGTCAGGATTGAGCCCTGGTTGCCTGGCGCTGTAAGACAGTGCTCTATTAAGCCAATTTGCCATCCAGACCGTTTGGTATCCTTCCATCCTGATGTGCTTAGTCATTAAATACAACCCCATCCAACCCACCCACTGCACTCCACATACTTTTGTAAGTTTGAGCAATAGCAGTACATTTTCTATTAAAACACCTTGCAGCTTTGACACTCAGCATTAAATTTATCAATTTCAGATAACCAGCCCTGACCAGTTCTGATAGATGTTCGTCCAGTCTCAATGTGAACTCAGTGTTTTCTCTCTTCACAGATGCTACCTGATCTGATGGGTATTTCCAGAATGTTGTTTTTCTGGTTTCAGATTTCCAGCAGCCAAAGTGATTTGCATTTCACAGTTCCAGAATACTCCCATTCATTTATTAATGAACCTCCAAATATATTGCATTTTCCTGGACAATCTTGGGCTCCACCTTATCATAGGCATTCTTTTTCTTTCCACTCCTTCCCTTCTCAGAGACTGAAAACATGGTTATGTGTTTTTCCATTTTCTCTTCCTCTGGTGCGGGACCATTGACTGGAAATGTTAATGACATTTCTCTCCTCAGAGATGCTGCTTAACCAGTTGAGCATTTATTGGACTTGGTTTTTATATCAGAATTCTAGCATATGCAGTATTTTGATTTTCAATAACCAAACTACTCTCATTTCCTGACCATATATTCCCTCAAATCAATATCAGTCCAGTTACAAATGATACTCAACGGTCTTTAACCAACATCTTGTCTCACCCTCAGTATTAATAGAAGAAAATAGGAACAGCAGTGGTTTGCCTGCCCCTTCAAGCCTGCCTTGCCCTTTATGTGATTATTAAACATTATATGATTACAGTTGATCTGCGCCAGGCTTGGACTCCTTGTTTCACATAGCCCTCAATTCCCTGACCTTTCAAATATGTATCTATCTCATCCTTAGGTACCCCAATTATCCAGCCCCCATAATCTACTGGGGTAGAAAATTCAGAGATTCACCACTCTTCATGAAGATATGTTTTTATATACCTCAGTTTTAAACAACTGTCCGTTATAGCTATGAACCCACATTTGAGATTGCTCTACTTGGGGAACATCTCAACATCTACTCTTTTTGCCACTTTATTATGTTATATGATTCAGTAAGATCACTCTTTTCTTTCAGACTCTGTAATATACAGATCCTTTTCTTTAGCCGTTTCTATGTTCAGAGGAAGTTTATTACCAAAGTACATATATGCTAATAGATAAACTTGAGATTTATTTTCTTGCAGGCATTCACAATAGAACAAAGAAATACAATATAATCCATGAAAAACTGCACAAAAACAAGGACTCAAACAACCAAAGTGCAAAAGAAGATGACCTGTGCAAATATAAAATACTGAGGATGTGAGTTGCAGAGTTCTTAAGTGGAAATATTTACATAACTGTTTCTGAACCTGGTGGTGTGGGATACCTCCTTCCTGATTTCAGCGAGAAGAGGGCATGGACTGGATGGTGGTCATTTTTTTTTATGGGACAACCCTCTCATTCACAGGAATTAGCCCATTAGCCTAAAAAAGAGTGAGTCACTTTATCTCCTTGCAGGGAAAAGGAGCACAGAATACAAAGGAGGACCAGGAAGCTGCTAAAGCCCTCCATTTTATGCATAGCTAATTTCTACTGAGAAGATGGCCTTGGAGAAAACTAGTACGATGCAACGCATGGCCTTGGGAGATCGTGACTTGAGAGTATCTCGCTAACCCAGCAGCAGAATTCCATCTCAGTCAACTTTACACAACACTCCCATGAGTGGACTATAGGTTAGCTGCAAATGAAAAGTTACTATACACAATCTAATGTTTTTACCTTACTTGTTAAAATTCATTCTGTTTTCATTCACAGAACTTGTACCTATGCCCATTTGCAGGAGTGGTTTAAGTTGGTGGAATTGTGCTGGGGAAAAGGTTTAGCTTTCATGTGTCAAGTGGGTGGATTGTTGACTAAGCATTACAATGAAGAGTACATACCAAGGAACGTGGCCCATAGTTCCATTTACATTACCAGTATTTTTCCTCTCTTCCTGTTTCCATCCTTTATTGGCCATAGAGATCATGCCCAAGCCTTACTAAGGTATAAGGTTATGCAAAGTGCAACCATTTGTGATCTACTAGTCAAGTTATCTGAAACAAATCCCCATGATGCTTATGACTTGCCTAAATGGATGTCCTGTTGACAGGTAGCTTTGGTTGTATGGCCAGTGGGTTATTCATAAGAAGTCTCCAGCCAATCATTTCAGTGTATCCCTCACCACCATGCAGCCTTTGCTCAAACTGCTTTGCGATTTGAAGATAGCAGAAGGATAGACCGAAGGGAGCGCATACAGAGCTTTCAGAGTGTGCAGGAAGAGTTCTTTCTGGTTGCAGGGCATGCTGTCCCAGGAAGACTCAATGTGAGTTAGAGTTTAGTGAGCTTAGTGCAGTCATAAATACATTCGTTAAAATGGATGTCTATGAGGACTTCATCTACTATGAAATGTGGTGTGTGTGCACGGTCTTCGTTAGATGTATGTACGTGTATGGAAAAGAAACAGATTGGCATGACCTTTTTCTTGACACTAGTAATCCTTTGGAGCATGTTTCATATGAAAGGTGTAGGGAAGTACAATTGTAAAATTTCTGGTCTTGATACTATTTCTGTGTAGTCTTAGAATACAAGACCATACAGAATGTTTCGTTTTGGGCTTTTATTTCTCCTGATTTTGTTTGATACTAAAATCAGAAAATGTGCTGGAATTGTTTTTAGACATCCTTCCCAATATTGCTTTGGACTATCTTCCCATCCTCTCCCACGCTACCTGGATGTGGTAAGTTGGACCAGCTTTCCAAAGTGATTGAAGGCGCAGAGCTGAGCAGCCTTCACACTTTTCTCTGTCCAAGTTATCTGGTGTCCAATAAGGATGCCCTGTTGAAAAAAATCTGTAAAAACATCTTTCACAGACTTAGTATATTCCAGAGTGTTATTACTGCAGCTGTGCTCACCGTTAACAAAGCCAGAACCATGAAAGTGACAAAATAAAAAATATTCTTTGATAATTTTATCTATATTTTATTTCAAAAAGACAGCAATACAACTTAAAATTTTATCCTTCCATGGCCTACTGGAGCAACACAATGGTTTGAAAGGTGAAGGTGACACTGACATTGATTGTAGGGAAGCCACATAACTGTTATATCCACCTTCTGCACTCTTCTACCACCGATGAAACAGAATATGTCACAGAAAAGTCACCAGGGCCGATTATCAAAGCTGTAATCTAATATCAAATGTGTGATATGAACTGACATCATTGTGACACATCTGCCTGATCCCTGCCTGTAAATCCCTCCCTTGTATTGATGTAAGTATTTTATACAGATCTTTTTCTTTGTAATTTTTACTGTCAATTTAGAAACTACGCTCAACAGACTGTTTCCATGGGACTGAAAAAGAAACATAGGAACCACCAGTGACTCAGTCCAAAATCACCAACTATGAGCTTTGTTGGAACTAATGCTTTGATGTAACACCTTAATGACTGACTTAAGCTTTGTGGTGTGAGCCATATTGTTAGAATTGTGTAAGATCACTGGGGTAAGAGAGATGAAAAGTTCAGTATGGAAGATACTAATTGGCTCAACTAATGGCTATTAACCCTATGTGGATTATTGTACCAATCAAAAATAGAATCAATTTTACTTGTGCATGTGCACAATTTAAAGTTCTATTATTCCAACTAGTGAGTTGAGGCTTCGCCTCAGATATTAACCTGGAATCTCTCTCCTGCATGTCCTTTTCTCCCGTTCTTCAGACCATCATAGGTAACGCCCTCCCAACCACTGAGCACATCCACATGAAACACTGTCACAGGAAAGACACATCCATCATTAGGAACCCCCACCACCAAGAGCATAGTCGCTCCTCACAGCTGCCATCAGGAAGAAGGCATAGGAGCCTCAAGACTCACAACCCCAGGTTCAGGAATAGTTACTGACCCTCAACCATCAACCTCTTAAACCAAAGGGGATAACTTCACTCACCTTCACTTGAGCCATCAGTGAAATATTCCCACAATGGACTCACTTTCAAGGACTCTTCTTCTCATGTTCTCGATATTTATTTATTATTGTTATTTCTTCTTTTCTGTTTGCACAGTCTTCTGCACTCTAGCTGAACGCTCTAATTGGGTGGTCTTTCATTGATTCTGTTACGTTGAAAATTCTATAGATTTATTGAGTATGCCCACAATAAAATGAATCTTAGTGTTGTATATGATGACATATATGTGCTTTGTTAATAAATTAACTTTGATCTTTTATTCAAAACAAATCTTTTCACAACTCAAGTTCAACAATGAGTTGTTTTATGGACCTATTTTGATCAAATGCTGAGTATGTCGAAGTGAAATAGCTGTTATTTTTCAGGCTTGTTTGGCATGTGGTGTTAAATCATTTGCCCCTCTCTCTTCACAGGTGAATGTAAAGTACCCTGTGCTATTATCTCAAATAGTTCACTTTGTGTGCTTGCCAATATTTAACTCCCAAGTAACTGACAAGCTGGCCATTGTCAAGTTCACAGGGATTTCCAGGAATGTCTTGCAACATGACCCTCTACAACAAGGTGCACACTTAGTTGAAGCTGATCTACCAGAGAAATTTGTTCGCTGAAGCCAGCTCCGATGTCATTGGTGAGGCATAGTGCCCTTTATAATGTAACTGGTATTCCTGGGCAACAGAAATGCTCAGACTGCCAGCCTAGCCTCACCCCCCCTGTGAGCTGCTGGCTGTCAAAGCTCTCATAATATGAAGGTTTGTTAAAGTCTCTGGTGTTCAAAAACACACAAAATGAATCATGCAGTTGTAAAATTTTAAATCAGTAAATAATTTAGAATTCCAAAAAACTATCAACACTAAAACAATTAAACGCATTTAACTTGGGCTGGGTCCTTTGATAATGGCTGTGCTTACATTTTGTATGACACATAGATGTGATTGTTCTGGTGGCTTCATTGTCCTGTCAACTCAGCAAGTTGGAGCTGTGTGACCTGGCCTCAGATGACGGGACTACTGGTGTTAAATACCCTTTTTGTGATCAGTGATATTTACGAACAGTTCCAAAGAACGCTCCTCCCCACGAGGGATGGTGCCAATGTACCAGAGTGTGTGAGCAAGAGTCTTGATGGCAATTCATACTCCAGTCCCTGGCCTGTTACTTGCTGCTACCTTGGCAACTTTTAAGAAGCTTTGGGAGTCATCCCATATTTGGAGAATCTTAGAGGCTACCAGTAAATGAAAATGCCAACCTATCAGTTATAATACACTGCTTTAGAAGCAACAGGGGAATTCTTCCTCCTGCTGAACGTGTTCCTCTGTGTAAGGAGCTAGGATAAATGAGAACATTAACTGAACCTTTCAGGTCCACCTTATCCGTCAAATTGGGGCTACATTCTGATTGAGATTATCGTATGTGTGCTCACAGCAAACACCAGCTACATGTATTTCAGTATCCTCACTGGTATGGTAACCAAAATGTTTCACTCAATAAATTTGCACGTATGCATTGCCTGCCGTAATGGCACCAACTCGGCATTCACAGCATCCAGTAAAAACGTATTGCTGAACACAATTTTGAAACGTCCATTTTTCAATTTTGTGTGTGAAATAAATTCCTATCATCAGTCCTCAATCTTAAAAGTAACTTTCTTTTATTTGTATATATCAAAACAATGCCAATGTCCGTTGTACTTCAAGTTCCAACTCAACAATTCAATGTTCTTCGAAATGCACATTGTCTTTTTGTTTCAAATCAGAACACTCCTACAGTTAAAAAAAAAGTGAAAGTAATATCCCTGACTGGTTAGAAACTTACTTCGCTTTGCAAACGGACCTAGCAACAGCAAGGTCAGATTGCACGGTAGTTACGTTGCTGTACTAGCAACCTACCAATGATGAGCTCAAATCCAATTTAACAAATTCCACTACGAACCCACCAGATTCACAATCTTACCAGAATGTACAAGTGTCTAGAACTAACTGACTTTAAGTTGTTCAGGGAAGGAAGCCGATCAGCCCCATTGCCATCCACTCTCCCAAGATGAAATAGACTTCCATTCTGGGCAAGGTGTCACAGCTATTAAACAGATAAAATTAATACATTTTCACTGCAGCCTAGAAGAAGGAGTCATATCCGGTTACCCTCCAACTAAGAGGCTACAGAGTAGTTGTAGCTTGCACCTTATTTTGCTACCTGCAGAGTTTCGGTGTACTGTATTCTGCATCTGGTTTTCTTCTACTATGCCAGTGTAATTGATTCTAGCATGATCTGTCTGAATGCCACACAAAATAAAAGCTTTTCACTCTATCTCAGTTCACACAACAACAATAAAACAATTAAACAATGAATTAATAATATTCCTCATTCCTTTTATCCATCAATAGTGCATATTTTTCAAAACGTTTATAGAAGAAAAGCTGCCCATGGTTAAATCCAATTCTTCCCACTGCCCCTGTAACTTCACTGATTGAAATATGGGTATTGTGAGCTTTGGGAATTATTCGAGAAGATACAGGAGTATTGTGCCCACAGATTGCCACAGGAAGGTGGACAGAAGTTCTCAGTGTACTAAACCACTTCTGTAAATCTTGAGCTACACACATAAGATGCTAAGGCACTCAGCAGGTCAGGCAGCATCAATGGAAATGAAACAGTCGGCGTTTCAGGCTGAGACGGTTTAATATTGAATCCATATTGAAAATGTTGAGTAGCAACTCAATGCTTCCAGACCTAGCTGTAAATAGACAGCATCACTGAAAACAAGAGGAATTCTGCAGATGCTGGAAATTGAAGCAACACACATCAAAGTTGCTGGTGAACGCAGCAGGCCAGGCAGCATCTCTACGAAGAGGTACAGTCGACGTTTCAGGCCGAGACCCTTCGTCAGGGCTGCATCACTGAATGTGATTTTTGAAATGACCATAAGAAAGATGGACCCCCACCCATTGAAAACATAAACAGAATGTTAAGCAGAAGCTGTGTGTTCTTTGATCCATGGCAATGGAGATGAGTGCTCCAGATGTAGTGTGTAAACCAGACACTAAAAAGTACGCTTAAGGAGTAGGCATAACACCATGAGATGGACAGGCATAACAGACTGAAAGCTGAGCATGGATTATTAATATATTCTAGGATGCTTATTCAGAAATGCCCTCTGTAAACTTCCCCACCTTTCCTTCCACTTTTGGGTTGTTAAAGTTTACCTCTTTTACTGATCCTTTGTCCACTTATATACTTTACATGTTGAGAATAAAGGAAAAACTGCAATTGCTGGAAACCTCACATAATAAACAGAAACTGCTGGAAACACTCTGTAGGTCAGGCAGCATCTCTGTCAGCACCTGACAAAGGGCCTTTGACCTGAAATGTTCACCGGTTTCCCTTTTCAAAGACCCAGCCTGACCTGCTGAGTGTTTCCAACATTCTCTGTTTTTATTTCAGATATCAAATTTTGTCTGCAAAGTGCCACAGAATATTTTCTCATACTAAATATGCTATATAAATAAACATAGCCTTTTTTTGTGAACAGTCCACGTTCCCACTTTTCTGGTACAGGAAATATTGGGATACTCTGCCACATTAACATGGAATGGTTCAAGTTGCAGTATCCGTTTGAGTTGTGTATAGAATTTGTTTCTTTTTCTCAATGTCACAGTCACAAATTAAAATGCCATTTCCTGTCACTTGATATAGCAGGCTCAGTGTCTGTGGTCATAGCTGCTATTGTTTATGCCCTTGTTAAATCTGGCAAATGGTAGTGGTAATGACACATCTGGTCACTTTTCATAATGGCGACACTTGATGATAATATAAGATGAAGCTGTCAAAGCAGGAAGTTAGTGCCAATGAGTTGCTCTTCCTCCACAATAAGTGCTTTTCGATGATTTCTACCTATAATCTTGTTTTCAATCTGATTTTCCACTTAACAATAAAAAGCTTACAAGCTACATGTTCAGACTCACAGAACTCTCCTGTTTGCAAACACTGAAAAATTACAAACAGAGTATGCGATAGAACTCTTGAGAGGATTCAAAGTATAACTACAAAATTGGGATTTAGCTGAAGCCCTTCAAACTCCAGTCCTGAGACACACAGCAGCATAGTGGTTAGCACAACTTTACAGTGCCAATGATCTGGATTCAATTCCTGCTGCTGCCTAGAAGGAGCCTGTACATTCTCCCCATGACCGCGTGGGTTTCCTCTGGGTGCTCTAGTTTCCTGCCACAGTCCAGAGACGTACTGGATAGTAGGTTAATTGGCATTGTAAATTATCCCATGACTAGGCTAGGGTTAAATCTGAGGATTGCTGTGCGGCATGGCTCGAAGGGCCAGAAAGGCCTATTCTGTACTGTATCTCAATGAAATAAATATACAAACTGTGAGCCATTACTCTGTGTTTGAAACAATCATGTTTTCATTCTAAAACTATTGTTGTTATCCTTCTGCATAATGTAGACTATGATAAATTGTTTTAACTAAATACCCAACTGCAGACAAAATGACATTACTTGCCTTTCTAATTCACTCCATAACTTCCATGCGTGCTACATTAGTAACACTTCCAAGAATATTTCCTGGATGTTTTATGTGAGCAAAGAGATTTTGGTAAATTGAGACCTATTTCATTTTGAGGAAAATTTTGCTGTAATTACTACTAATAAGTTAGGGGAGCAAAAACATGGATAGTTTAAATCCAGGGTGTACAGACCCCTTGGTTAATGGTAGGGCTCCATGGCATTGAAAGGTTGGGAACCCCTGGACTTCAAATGAACCATTGTAAAATAGTCAGTGATCATCATGACCCACCCAAACTATAGGTGATTGTGTTAGTTCTCCTATTACATCCTTTTTTGTATTGTATATAATCTAGCAGATTTCTTCCAGCATTTTATGTGTGATAAACACTGAGCTGCCATTAAACTGTGCTTAAAAATGTATCTCTTTTTCATTTCTGCTTTTGTTTGTCGTCTTTTCCTCTCTGCTGACTGCTGCTAAGATATAATTTCAGAGAAAGCTAGTCCTTGGCGCCAGACTCAAATAGGACATGTCTTCCTGTTTGAGTCTGGCAGGTAAGTACAAACGAACTTGTTTGTAATATATTGAGCACAAAGTATCTATTGCTGCAAATAATTGAACAGAAAGCAAAGTATTATGATCAACAGAAACAACTTAGCCTCTGCACGTCATCCTAGACTCCCTTCTGGTAATACCTAGCATTCTGGACTTGGGCCTTGTGATCTGAGCTACTGATCTATAGGTCTGAGTTCAAATCCAACCACAGCTACTGTCAAATTTAAATTCAAATAATTAAATAAATTTGGAATTAAAATCTTTATGATCATAAAACTCACATTTCAATAAAAACAAATCTTTCTGGGAAATCCTTAATTCTTACCCAGACTGAAAATGATATCACTGGTCCAAAATGCGCTGACCAGCGGTACGGTTTAAGGAATAAAAGATGGCCAGTAAGTGTGAACTTTGCCAATGTCATCACATTCCCTGAATATTTTACTTTCTCTTTTGTCTTGCGGTATTGAGGTCTAAGCCCAATTTCTATTCCGGCTGAAAGCAATAAAGCGGTCACCAAGCAGCAGTCAAGCCTGTCTGTGGCTGAGATCCACGTTAAGCAATGCTTATACCAAGTGAGCTGTCAGGAACTTTCCTCTGTCTCGGCTTTTGTTTCCAATGAACTCGCTGTCTGAAAAGGAGTGAAAAATTCTAGATGGGAGTTTCCACTTTAAAATACCGTAACTTTTTCCCTCCAGCTGTTTTCTACGGATTAGGGAAAATCAGCACAGCATGTGGCAGAGGGGCAAAGAGGGAATTTTTTTTTAATGCAGTGATTTGTTATGGTGGAATCCATGGCCTGAAAGGATGGTGGAAGTGGAATCAAAGGTAACATTTTAAAAGCAATTATGTTAGCAATTTAAACATTAAAAAATCAAGGCCACGGGGCATAAGAGAAGTGAGACTAATTTGAAAAGCACTTTCAAAGCCTGGCACCCATATGATGGAACCAATAGCCTTACGGGCTAGAAACCTAGGAGCCAATAAGTAGCTGTGCTAAAGTGGTGTTGCAAAGGCACCAGTATCAGTCCGTTCTGCTGTCTTTAAGTGTGTAATTTATTTATCGGCCACAAAGGCTTGAACGATAAGCTGGCGCCAATCGGGGTGATGTTCCCTTCAGCACACGATATGCACAGGTAATTTGAGGAATCTCGTACACTTGCTAAAATTAGCCTGCACTAATTGATGACACGCTGCACCTCTTAAACAGGAGATGCCAATGAATTACTTAATCAGTGCTGGAAGGCACCTTGAGGAATACCTCGAATCAAGGCCTGGATTTCCCTGCAAAAGATGTTTACACCCATGGAGTGGCCCCAAATTTTGAGTGCTGCATTAAAAAGGTCAAATGCAGAAGTAGTCCAGAGCA
This sequence comes from Mobula birostris, assembly GCF_030028105.1. NCBI lineage: Eukaryota > Metazoa > Chordata > Chondrichthyes > Myliobatiformes > Myliobatidae > Mobula > Mobula birostris. The sequence goes on along the minus strand of NC_092391.1, from coordinate 30,002,228 downwards.
GAGCTGTAGTATGCCCACGAACGGGGAACAACGTTCAGTAGAACGGGATGGAGATCACAGACCGGCTGCCGGAGAGCCTCTGGCCAATGTTGGTCATTGATGATGAAGCTAACCTTCTCACATCCCACTTTCTCCTTAGCCCAGGGTCCCTTCTGCCATCTAGGTTCAAAGTTCAAAGTAAATTTATTATCAAAGTACAAATATGTCACTATGTACTGCCCTGAAATTCATTTTCATGAGGGCATTCACAGAAAGTACAACGAAACACAATAGAATTAATGAAAAAGCACTCACAACAAAAACAGACAAACAACCAATGTGCACAAGATCAACTATGCAAATACAAAAAGAGAAAGGAAAAAACAAAGTGATAATATTAAATGAATGAGAAATAAATATTGAGAACATGAGCAGTAGAGTCCTTGAAAATGCATCTAAAGGTTGTGGAATTGGTTCAGTGTTGGGGTGAGTGAAGAAATCCCTTCTGGTTCAGGACCCTGATGATTGAGGGGAAATAATTGTTCCTGAACCTGGTGGTATGGAACCTGAGGCTTGCGGATGCCAGCAGTGGAAAGAGGTGGTTTAAACACCCACCTTTTATCTGCCCATGCTAAGAATTGCTCAAATTTACAATCAGAATCAGGTTTATTATCTGACATATGTCATGAAATTTCTAGTTTAGTGGCAGCATGACAGTGCAAAACAATTGCTACAAGTTACATTAATAAATAATGCAAAAGAGGATTAGTGAGGTAATGTTCATGCACTGTTCACAAACTTGATGGCACAGAGGAGGAAGCTGTTTCTAAAAAATTGAATGTGAGTCTTCAGGCTCCTGTACCTCCCCCCTAAACAGAAGAGCACATATCCCAGGTGGTAAATGTCCTTAATTATGGATGCACTATCTCTTGAAGATGTCCTTGATACTGGGGAGGCTTGTAGCTTTCTCACTTCAAGATATACTACCTGGACATGCCAGGTGGATAAGTTGCAACCATCAAAAGAGCGCAGAAGGAGACACAATATCTTTGCACCTGCATACCCACCGGCTCAGGTTTGGACAACGTGTGGACAGTAGTCGGTGGTTCATTCTCTGTACTGGGTGAGTCATTAAGCAAAACTGGATGGCAGATCAACCAGAGTGAAAGGGTCTAGTACTCTAAGGCATGTTGAAAGTATTGTTCAGTGGACTTGGGGGCTTGCAGAGAACTTCAGCCTTGCAAATGATGGAAAAGCTCTCTAATGAATCATCCAATACCATTTTTCCACCCTAAATGGCCAATTCTGAAAATTCATTGGTAATCCATGGGATGTTGTCATTAGAAAATGGTCAGTGTTGTAGGTCAAGATAAAATGCTGAGACTCCCGTTTGATGCAGCTAGGTAATGAAGAAGTCATGCTAAACTCTTAATTCCCAGTCCAAAGCTCAAGGAGGGAGGTCCTACTGCTCAATGGCATAGGCTACTGCACTACATGGCCCATGTTAATGGACTGAAGGCTGAGACTGGTTTCTTCATTGCTGTTTTTCACCTTTCTCATTGACGATGACTTCTTCCACATCCAACTGTTCTATTGCAAAGGCTGACTTCATGGTTGCCAGATGATGCAGAATACGACAGATAATGATTAATATGACACTCACTTCTGAAGAGCATTGCAAGGCCTCTCACTTCCAGCCAAGGATTCTGATGCAATTCTAGTCTCTGACTGGCATTATAACTCTGTGACACACCCAAAAGTTGTCATTGTAGTGAGGAGCCGAGAGAGAGGGGGCAGCTCTTGCCTGGCAATCACCGGGCATCCTTCAGACCCCACACCCACTGCTTCTGCTAATGCTAGACGCTCTAGGACAGTGGCAAATGCACCATTGCCATGTTGTCATTGATTAACCTGTAATTGAAGGGAACCATAAGTTCCTTCGTTGCACTAACTGAGACCAGGCTTTCAAACCACAACATTGCAATTCACTTAGTGCAACAATCGTTCTTCCAAGTTGGTTCACACCGAACGTCTGAGCAATTGGTTTCTCTAAAAGGCGCTGGTGCCGGGTTCAGCTATACTGATAAGACCTTCTTTCTTCATGAAAAGTTTGCACAGATTGTTCCTCGCACTTCAATGAGTCATCTTCACAGGGGACCTCCCAATTAGGTTTTGCACAGAGTTTTGTTCTGACGAAATGTTGAGACTCAACAGAATGACAGGTCTCTTTCCTTCGATGCAGACTGACTTGCTGAGTTTGTCTAGTACTTTCTGACGTCACCTCTGCTGTCTTAAAGTGCTTTGCATGTATGCATCAAACATATTGAAGTCTGTGATTGCAAGTCCAACCTTACTTCATGCACACGAAAATTGCATTTCTCTTTGATGCACCTCATTTCTCTTGTAAAGTGAATAAAGATATGCTTTGAGCAACTGAAATGTCTGGATTGATGCAATTCAAGAGAATCAAAGGGTAAGCTCTGGAACCAGTGGGCTTAATGGGTTGAATTACCTTGTCTTATTGCAGGCAAATACCAAGTGTGCCCACAGACTCATATTAGCAAAGAATCAAGAGTGTTACCTCCTGGCAATCCAATGTGGAGAATGAAATGGTTGTTTCTTTCCTGTGCAGATGCAGTGTAAAGTTCTCCACTCTGTACCAATAATGTGCCTCAGTTCAAACTATAGAAAAGCACCCTCAGTTCAGCAGTGTAAGATTACTGTGGCCCTTCAGAGCAGAACTGCCAACTGGCGGTGATAGAGTTTTGTACTGTAGACCCAAACCCCACTAGAAAGTGGATTAAGACTGTACAGATTTCACATAAGACCCTTACTGCCAGCAGATAGAAGAGACTTTCATTGCCTTACTCTGGACTGGATTTGAATCAAAGTACCTTGGGTGAAAGGGCACTATATAACACAATATTCTACCCAATCTCTGGTTACTTTCCAGGGTCAGAATTAGAAATAGGACAATGAGAATATTTAAAAAGGTACAGAAAGAAAGCACAATTAATTTTACCTTTCCAGAATCTGACACCATTAAAGGTCATTAGCATGAAATCAGGATGTTCTGAAATGGGGGCTACTGATGTGAAATGGTTTGGCACCAATTTATAAATCACTTCATGGCTTAGTGCTGTGGCTAGCTGTACTAAACATTTGCAGTGTTGCAAAACAGCTACACCTCCAGGTTGCCTCAGATTCTGTGTTACATCTTGAATATGGGGGTCACAGAACAGAAGATAATTCCTGTTTTGTAAGCATAGCAGGTAATATCAGATCATTTTCTTTAGGCTGGCTGCAACTTTATGAATGCAGGCGAAGTGAAGTTATAAAAAACTCCCCAGGCAAATGTTGGAAACTTCTTAAACAAAATTTAATCTTTCTCATCTGAGCACAAATCTGATTGTCATTCACCCTTTAACCAGCACTTGACACTTCCCAAGAATGATATGCTCTTGGCTATATATGTATCTTGAGTCTCCTATGTTCCGCAAATAGAGATGCTGCAAAGCTATTGTCCATTGGTACGTTGGTATAAGTTCAGGACTGCCTCCCTTGTAATGTATCCTCTTTCTTTCCCTCAAACTAGAAAGGATTAATGTTGACTTTATGTAACATAGGCAATAGTGAACTGGCAGCCTCCCTTATATTCAAATTCTGAGGGATATGAAACAGGCTGTGAGCTGCTAGGCACCCACATTACTTTTAATGTTGTGCAAGAAACCTCTGGTCTGCATAGCACAGATCTGTAGATTAAAATAAGGGGGCGGATTTAAAACTCTGAAGGGGGAGATCTTTTTAGTGCTTTCATCTACATAAAATGGAGAAATTATTGGTTGGTTCAGGATGGTGTGCATGAGTACATCTCATGAGTACATGAGACGTACATGAGTCATATACATAAATAAGATTTCTCTTTCAGGTTAACCAATCAGACAAAAATTGCGAACTCTAAAAGTACCAAACACAAGCTAAGGCACTGTACAATTTGTAGAAGGCCGGAGGTGCAATGACTCTGCTGACGTTTTGTTTCTGGAAATGCACTTCAAGTAGCTAAATTGTTTGCCTTCTTTATCAAGATTCTTTTAATTTTTGAACAAGGCTTAAAGATTTCCTTTTTTTTCTTCCTAATATAATTATGTTGTTTGATAATGAGTTGCCTTTTTCGATGCCTGCTCATGTTCACTTCTCCAAAACTTGGTTTATTGTTGTGGAGAACATTCCTTGAAACTGCCAGACCTTAGCAATTACTTGGATATTATAGAGGTCACATAAAAGTGTTTCGTTCTCAGTTGCTGATATTTACCTAGCTTTTGGTTATTTATTCTGGAAACAGATTTACCACTATGGCAGACTGTGGTTTTCTTAATGACAGAAGAAATTTGATAGCAGTGATGATATCTTTCCCACAAATTAACTCTCAAGGGAGAATGAATACATAATGCCAGCCAGACCTGAAAATTAAAGCCACAAATATAACTCTTTCTTAACAATGTATACAACTATAAATTTTATCAGGGTTTTTTTGTGAAGAATTGTCTGAGTAGTGGATATCAGTGACTGAATTCTTTATAATTTTATGAGTCATAATTACAACAATTTGCCAAAAATAATCTGGATTAAAAAAGTTAAAATGTTCAAAGAAGCACTAATCAAGCAAAATTTGACAACTCTTTGTCCAATGCATAATAAGGATAGATGCTCCAAAAATTCAACAGTTGCTTTTAAAAAACAGGGTTAGAATGGAAGAGAAAATGTCAAAGTTCAAAGTAAATTTATTATTAGACTACATATAGTATGTCTCCATATACAACCCTGAGATTTATTTCCTGTGGGCATGCTCAATAAAGCCATGGAATAATAACCATAATAGGATCAATGACAGCCGCACCAATGTGGACGTACAACCAGTGTGAAGAAAAGATACTTGGGGTGGCGGGGGCTGATGATGTTGTGAGAGTGGATGTGAAATTTCAGAGCATAAAGGTGCAGCTGACTGAAGATTACTGATGGTGAGACAATGGAATTCACATGATGCCCTAGAAACCAGACTTGAATAAATGTAGACTTATTATTGGACTGAGATGTGACCAACAAGGGTAATTCTATGAAGGAATTTGAAGAGAAGATTGAATGCATGGATAATTTTTACACTGACATTTCTTCACCTTAAAGTTAATCCATCATTGTGATTTTCTTGTTTATTCTTTTCAAGTAAATCAGAATTTCCATAGTTAACTCAACTGGAACTTCGAGTAGGCACATAACTTTATAATTTTACTGAAACATTTTTTTTGTATGTGCAAGTGATGTGATTTATACTATTATGTTATTGCAAATAATTCTATATATCAGACCTTTTATAAATTCAGTACCCCTTTAAGAACTAATGACCTACTTAAGAGCTCCAAAGTATGTAGAAAGCGACCTGGAAACTGAACTATTCAAACTAAATTAAAACTTTGTTTTGGTTTGTAAAATAGTTTAGATTGTGAGAAAAATATACTGTTTAAAGAAACATTGTTAGTACACAGCCAATAAAAGAAACACGACACTTAATGATTTAAAGATGTGCCGTTCCTCCCTGACAGTTTTCGTGAGCGTGTCAGGGCTGTAATAAAAATGAAATGTGCTCATATTTTACAAATCGAAGACCCTCTGCTTTGAGGCAGTTGAATTTTAGAAATAGTAACCTGTCACTTTGCCATGCAGACAAGCAAATGACATAGCTACCTCACCTAAGGCACCATTGTATGTGTTAACTTTTGAGTGTGGGCGTGTAACCAGGAGGGGACAACCTTCCCTTGACGGTGTCGTTCAGTTAAATATATAGACCTGCATGTTACTGTACTCAAAGCGTCATGTTTTAGCATTGCCACTGACAGTAGGTTTGAACATCAAGCCCTGTGGCCCCTGTGCCTGATGACCATCATCTTGGCACCATGAGTGACTTTGTACTCATTTCCTCTTGTAAACAGAACTTGGTGCTGCAGATGAGGCATTCAACTTGCATGGATTCTTTCAGTTTAAAATGGAAACCTATCTGTACTGAATCTAAAATATCCTCTACATCAACAGTCTTACCACATGTAAAAATGCCCTGGTTCAATTTATGTCTGGCTCTATAATTTATTATTATTTTTATTATTATTTTCTTCAGAAAGAATGAACATTGTGAAATACAAGAGCCACATCATGAAAGTTGTTGTGCACTAGATCTGTTATCAGTCAGAAAACTATTCCTTTAAATGCTTTGCCTTGCTCAATCTGTTTTTGTAATAAAGAAGCCCAGTGGATTGCAAAGGCAGGATTCACACGCGCATAGCTTGCACATGCTCAGTTCAAACCCAGAAAATTCCCTGTGGAGAAATTGAGGCCTACACCAAAACATTTGTCTTAATTAGCTAGAGTCGGGTTTGAAATGACTGGTTGACCCTGAGTGTTAATGTCTTTTGGAAATTACTAATTCATATTTCCCCTTCCTCTGTGTTTTATAGCCTTTGAATAGATTAATTTTAATAGATAGTAACAAAATTTGTTTTCTCTGTAATCCTACGGAGAGAACATCTCACGGTTATAGTTACTCACTGACAGTTATTGTTTCTGAAATAGCAACACAATGGAGAATCCTCAGCAGTCAGCTTTAATTTTGGGCTCTGCTTTCGTAGCCCATGTTGTGTTCCACGAATATTGACAACACTCAGCCTCACTAGAATTCCCAAAAATTCTCGTGACACAAGTCACAAGTGAGGTTATCATTGTCAGTGTGGCATGGAATTATGGGTGGAACTTGTTCTACCTCACCAGGATGTTCTAGAGCAGAGATTCCCAACTTTTTTTCATGTCATGGACCAATTACCATTAAGCAAGGGGTCCGTGGATCCCAGTTTGGGAACCCCTGTTCGAGAAGGACCTGCTGGGAGTGTCATTCTCAGATAAGTTTTGATGAATTCAGCAGTTAATGAAGGCAATAAAATCCTGAGCCCTACAATTTAATATGACACATTGGGTCCTTAGATTATTTAGGAGGAATCTATCCACGATTTGACCCTTGTAGGTCACTGCAAGATTAGGGAAGTTATAAATGGATCATGAAATGTCTATCTCAATGTGATAATGAATGGACAGTCAAATTTTCTATGCAAAATTAACAAGGCCTATTCAATATTGCACTGTTAAAACTATGTGCCTCACCTGATCTCTGTTGTTCATGTGTGGGCTTACAGAGTGAATATTTAATATGGTGGACACCTTGACTAACACCTGTCAAAGATGCACATGGCATTTCACCTTCAGCATCATAGCATTTGATATTAAACTCAGGGTTTTCTGAGGAAAAATATATCATGGCCACTATTAATCCACTAAATACTGTTCAATTACTTCCTACCTTTAAGAAATTAATGTTTAATTCACAAGCTATCAAATTACTTCTACACTGTATGTGTGCTTGTAATGATTAGAAATATAATGACCATAGTGCAATAGAGATTGAAGGATTTTGGAAGCATGTGAATGAGACAGATTTCTGTCCTTTTACTTAATGGTCTTGTATACAGCCTGCTCCCAGACTTTACTGCCCACAGTGCCTGCTTGCATAATTTATAACAGATAGAGAAGACTGGATGACCCTTGTACCCAAGCAGCGTCTCAGGTAATGCACTGGCTTGGCCTCAGGTTACATAAGGCTCCCCTTCAGAATATAATGATGAGTTATTGGCAGCCCAATGCTGTCAGAGGTCTTTAAATTATTTTTAAATATCCTTGACGATGAAAGTCATTCAAAAACAGTCAAATGAACTCCAGTGCATTTTATTTAATTATTTTAAACTACATGAAAAATGAAAGCATCCAAAAGTATTAAGTCATGAAAGCATTAAAACAGTAACAGTGGAGGTTACGATGAGAGTAGACTTCATTATATTGGATTGCAGGGGAGATTGATGGGATGGAGTTTTCTTCTGCTCTTAATTGAGATGTTTGCACAAGATAAGGTAAAATAAAATAGGTAACCGTCTTACCTTTTCAATAAGGGTGGCTGACTTCCTAGTGCTGGCCTGAAGAGAAGCCATAGCATCTGCTCAGGACATTAGTACTCTACTAATGAACCCAGAGGCAAAGCAGGAAGATGGACACAGTGGCATTTTGACCTCCAGCTTTTCCCTGACCTCTGCCCATGAGCAAGCAGGCACAGAAATCTGAGAAAGGCTAAAGAGCAGCAGGCAAAAGAAAGGTTCGGTGTGCCATCTGCACACTTGTTTCCAACCAAGTACTGTATATTTCTGTTTATAGAATCAGATGGGGGAGAAAGCACTTCTCCAGAACCCAGTATAACATTATTGATTGCTGTATTAAGGTAACAAATGTCAAAAAAGCAGACTTAATTTTCTCAGTGAATGAAACCTGGCAGATTAATGAACATCACAGAATTATCAGACCCGCTGTGTTTCACTTAATATGGAAAAAAATATACCCTTTGTTTCATTTCTGTCAACTGATACCAGATCAAGGGGCTAAATCACCTCGTGCTCTATACTGTACAAATCTGTGGACTCAAGTAGAATCATAATGAGAATCAGGTTTATTATCACTGGCATGTGTCATGAAATTTGTTACCTTAGCACCAGCAGTTCAATGCAATACATAATATAGAAAATAAATAATAATAAATAAATAAGTTAGTAAATCGATTACAGTATACATATATTGAATAGATTAAAATTGTGCAAAAAACAGAAAGAATATATATTAAAAAATGAGGTAGTGTTCAAGGGTTCAATGTCCTGTTAGGAACTGGACGGCAGAGGGGCAGAAACTGATCCTAAACTGCCGAATGTGTGCCTTCAGGCTTCTGTACCTCCTATCTCATGGTAACAGTGAGAAAAGGGCATGCCTTGGGTGCTGGAGGTCCTAATAATGGACGCCGCCTTTCTGAGACATCACTCCTTGAAGATGTCCTGGGTACTTTGTAGGCTAGTACCCAAGATGGGGCCGACTAAATTTATAACTCTCTGCAGCTTCTCTGCAGGGTCCTGTGCAGTAGCCCCGCTCCCCCTACATACCAGACAGTGATGCAGCTTGTCAGAATGCTCTCCATGGTACACCATTGGAAATTTTTGAGTGTATTTGGTGACATACCAAATTTCTTCAAACTCCTAATGATGTATAGCCGCTGTCTTGCCTTCTTTATAACTACATCGATATGTTGGGACCAAGTTAGATCCTCAGAGAATTTGACACCCAAGAACTTGAAACTGCTCACTCTCTCCACTTCTGATCCCTCTATTAGGGTTGGTATATGTTCCTTCGTCTTATCCTTCCTGAAGTCCACAATCAGCACTTTCAATTTACTGACATTGAATGCCAGGCTGATGCTGTGACACTATTCCACTAGTTGGCATATCTCGCTGCTGTATGTCCTGTTTCATCATCTGAGGATCTACCAACAATGGTTGTATCAGCAGCAAATTTATAGGTCATATTTGAGCTATGCCTAGCCACATAGTCGTGGGTATAGAGAGAGTAGAGCAGTGGGCTAAGCACACACCCCTGAGGTGCACCAGTGTTGATCATCAGTGAGGAGGAGATGTTATCACCAATCCACACAGATTGTGGTCTTCCAGTTAGGAAGGCGAGGATCCAATTGCAGAGGGAGGTACAGAGGCCCAGGTTCTGTAACTTCTCAATCAGGATTGTGGGAATGATGGTATTAAATGCTGAGTTATAGTTGATGAACAGCATCCTGACGTAGGTATTTGTGTTGTCCAGGTGATCTAAAGCCATGTGAAGAGCCATTGAGATTGCATCTGCCATTACAAGATATGTTACATATCTCCTATGTTACAAGATAACATCAAACTTGAGGAGGGAAGTTACCTGAGTTCTACTGTATGTTTCATTTGAACCTAACACCTTGCAACTGTTTAATCCAACGCCTTTGGGTTTTGTGATATTTTAGCATCAATGCACTCTTCTCTGTAAGAATACGTTCGTGAATTTTGAAACAATTTGCTGCCCCTTATCAGGACAAAAAATGATTAGGTTGCATTTCACCACAACAATCCAAAGTGCAAATCAGAACAACTGAAAACAAGAACCTGATTTGTTTAGTATGCTCACAGCTGCCTTCAGTTGGCAGCTTCAACACTGTTTTAAGAAATATGCCAACTTACAACAGCTGTGAGCTGACTTGTTCTGGGACCCAGGAGTAAAATATGAGAAGTTAATATTTTAGCTCAGGGTGCATGTAAGTTATGTTTTAGAAACAAGTGTTCTCACGTAAGTAGTTCTTGGATATGAAGGTACAAAACTGAAAGGCAGGAAAACCGTAAATGACATTATCCAGATAATAGCAAAATAGTTCCATCCTTTGTCCTCCTTCCTTACTCCACCTCACACCCATTTCTATAGCCATGTCATCTCTTGCCTGAGCTAACCAAAAAGGGTAAAAAAAATTCTTGGGCAGACAGCGGAAAGTGGAGCAGCGAATGGAACTGTTTCCTGACAGCACCAGAGATCCAAGTTCAGTCGTGACCTTGGGTGCAGACTGTGAAGAGCCTGCACGTTCTCTCTGTGACCTTGTGTGATTGTTCCAGATGCTTCAGTTTCCTTTTTCATCACAAAATCATGCTAGGTTAATTGGCCAATATAACTTGTCCCTAGTATGTCGGTGATTGATTTAATATAGGGAGGATAAAAATATTGGATCAAAGTAGGATATGGGCAACTGGCTGGTTGACATTCAGTACAGGCTTGATGGGTGAAATGGCCAGCTTCAGAACTGCATCTTTCAATGCTTTCCAATGAAATTGCTTTACTGCCCTGTTTCTACCACTACTTCCAGGTGTTCAAACCTAATACGTGAATTCACCAAGGCTTTAAAAAATCAACTTTCTCCTAGATGCTCAAGAGTGATTTTTTTTTTATCTTCCCATGAGCTACTTACTGCTTTGCCATGGCAACACAAGAGACCTGATGCAATCTGAAGCAAAACAAACTGCTGAAGTAACTCAGTGGATCATGCAGCGTCAGTAGAAGGGAATGGACTGTCAAGGTTTGGGTTGGGACACGTCATCTGGACTGGGTACCTGAATCACCCCAGATTAACGGTTTCAACCTGGAAAATTAACTGTCCATTTTCCTCTCCAGATATTGCCAGACACGCTGATTTCCTCCAGCAGTTTGTTTATTGTTCTCTTGTGCAAGGTGGTACTTGAAAAATGGTCATCTGACTGGGAAATTTGGAAGTCCACCCTATAAGAATTCTATAACCCAAAGATTTTATGAATATAAGAGCTACTTAGTTTGGTATGTATAATCAATTGTACATCATTGTTACTGATGTTTGCACGTGCAAGGGAAAATTTAAAGCAGGACTCAATCCGATAATAAAGCAATCCTTCCTGTTAATTTTTCCTGGGTTTCCACTGAGAAATCTTAATGTATCATGCACACAAAGTGTTTTATACTTTATGAAGGGTTTATAGATTATTTGCTGTATAAATAGTAATATCTAAACACTTTTCGAAGAAATTCGCAGTTCAAGAATCCTCCTGTCTGCACAATGAACACTGCTTACAAACTTCAACCCAATAGAACTTTCCTCATGCAGGGCCCCAATCAAATCCTGTGCTTCAGATAAGATTAGAAGGCATTTTCATATGATACATCTTTGAAACAAATAATGAGGATTATAATCAATACTAAGTGGATAACTGAGACTGGGAATCTGGTAAATGGATCGGAGTGGTATCTCTGGAGAAGCTACAATCAAGAGAGAATGCTCAGTCCTCATGGGAATGATGGGACTGATCCCAGCTTCTTAATTGCCTTGTAGAACCACGTACTATCTTGAAACGTTCTCTTTGTCATCGAGCAGCAATGTTAGGTAACATCCACCTGGGGGCTGCAGTTTTCTACTCAATGTCTGGCATTCACAATAAATGATGTCTGCAATGGCAGCTTTAGCTTCCTACACCCAGTACTGTAATTTCCAAAGCTTTTCCTTTGAAATATTAAATGTAGTCTGAATTGAGATAGAATAAACAAGCCTTACTGAATCAAGGCGTTAGAGAAATAGCTAAGTGCAATATTAGAATTTCTTGTTGTTGACAATCCCAAAGATATAAAGAGTATCAACTGACCTGGCGCTTAGAGGTCTCTTCGTCTCTTCGCTGGTGAAGCACGTAGCCTTCCTTGCAGGACACGATGCATCGGTCCCCATTGTAGTGCCCAGCACCCGTACAGTTCAATATTGCATTTTGAAGACTGAGCTCCTGACAGTCAGTGGCTTCACACGAGTAGTGGACGCAGCTGAAAGAGAGAAAGAAGAAATGGATTGGACTTGCTTTTCCTCTTCCTGTATTCTCAATATGTTTTAATGAACCTATAGTAGATGATTAGTGATGGTTCACATTGACGATGGCATTTTCTGAACCATATGACTTTGTTTCCCTGTTTACACCAGATTGCCTGCATCACAATAGGTATGCAAATAGATCAAACCTGTAGGTGTACCTTTTAGATGATAAAAGCTTCCAAATAATTCGAACTAAACATATTATTATAGTTAAATTAGGATGAAACAAGATACAGAATTTGCCCTAAATTGTGCAGCCGTTTGTGCGTCAAGGATTCAACTTACTGAGAATGCCATTTTGGGTTTTAACAGTTCTATTATTTATTTCCCAGCTGCATAGAATGTGCACAAAATCTTGTAATGCAGAACATGAAAATTGATTGTTGAAAGGTAAAGGTCACAGAATCCATTTGTTCCTTTTTTTGCATTTTCAGCAGAAAATACGGGCAGTGAATTTATACATCAGAAGATATAGATCAACACCTGCATCATAAATAAATGTGAAGTGAGCTCAATCATTTTCTTTCCATACAACAGACATTGGCATTTATTGTCCATCCTTTATTACTGTGGAACTGAGTGACAGGTTATGCCATTTCGAAGTCCAGTGTAAATCCTGTGGAATCTTAGCAAGCAACTGTTAGAACCTGTTGGGTATTCAACAACAAAATCTCTGGCAGAGCTTAGCTAGTGAATTTGGGAACTTCGTGATGGTGAAGCTGACTGGCACCTGAACTGAAGTTCCACAAGCATCAACATCAAGGTAATTTATATCATGGGAAAAAACAGAAGATAAACTTCCCTATCTAGTTTTTTGAGGAGGGACCTCCTTCAAAGGAAGTCCACTTGGAAATAGGGTGGGCTTTAATAAGGTTTTACTATATTGCCTACAATTGTTCATCTTGTTCTAATTAAACATTAGATCCCCACTGAAGTGAGGGTTTGATGAACTTATTATTATCCTCTTTCAGAATTTTATAGCTAGTTACTCCCGGTTACGCCATGGCGTATAGAGCAAAAATGGAGGTCCACCATCTCTGTCTCTCCTTGGCCATCTTCTCTATTGTGCTCCAGGTGTGGTTCAGGGTTCTCATTTCTGACTGGATGGAACAGTGCCAAGCATTAATGCTGTGTTCCTCATTACAAGATTTTGGTCTCCTGCGTTTCCTCCACCCCCTCAAGGGTCCACTGATGTCCTGTCTTGATGATGGAGTTGGCCTCTTCTCTCATCACATGCCCAATCCATCTCCAACGTTTCCTCATGATGATTGTAGCCACGTCCTCTTAGTGACACTGTAGGAGTAGGGCCTGGTTGGAGATCTTTCTTGGCTAGAAAATAAGGAGTTTCTTCTGGAGGCTCATGGTGAAGAATGACAACAGCCTGGCAAGGTTGTTCTCTGCCAGGTACCAGCATTCTGCCATGTACAAGAGTGTGGACAGAACAGCCCTGGTACAGCTTCACCTTGGTGTACATGAGGTGTCCAAATTACTCACTGAATTGATATTTTGATACAGACTTAAAGTCATAAGATTTTTAGTGTGTACATAAGACGGGAAATAATGAATATATCTTTGCATTGATTCATGTATTGCTCAGTGGGAGCAGTTGATGTTGATGTCATTATTTGTAATTTTGAATTTGTAGATACCACATTCCATTAAATGATACATATTAGGACATAAGCAGGGTTACAATTTCCTCCCTAACACTCAGAGCAATTTCTGGGTACCTACACAGCCAGACCAATCCAGGGCAAGTTTCGACATAAAGGCAGCTTTTCTTTAAATAGCCCAGTGAGGATCCCAGTTAAATCCATGGCAATTATAAGAATGTGAGCTTTTCATTTTCATTTTCATTTTAAAAATCTAGATAACTCAAGTGCACAAATAGCTTTGGATATTGTGCATTTTAATATAGAAACCTGCAAATAACTATTTCTGATGATAAATCCCAAAGGAATTTCCCCAGTTTTCAACCTAAATTACTTCTGGAGTCTATAAAACTTATCAAATATTCCAACAGGTTTGTATTCTTGCAAGATGTCTGAAAGTAATCCTAACATATCCCAGGGGATTGCTCAATCATTTGCCTTTTTCTTTCAGTCTACTGTTTTCTTTTTTTCATTATTTTCAGTTTAACTTTTGCACTGCTTAATTAATAGTCATCTAGACCTCAGCGTTTTTTTTTACACTTGACCCACTTTTCAATCATACACAGTTCTGTTGTACTTCGCATATCCCAGATGCATAGGTGTTTATTCCGTTCCAAATTTCTGATTCAAGGGGATATTCACCATGTTACTACATTATCTCCTAGAAAGCTGGAGGCTTGTAGAAAACAGGGTGGACAAGAAAGGTTCCCTCTGATATTTCACTCTTACTGACTAAGTGTGAGTTAATGTGTTGAGACTTTAGAATATTGATCAATTGCGCTGTGTATTGCATTAGAACATGTCACTATTGACTTTGAATAAAATGCACAGAACAACTGCAGAAAATTACTACAACAGCTGACCTTCTCAATGCATCTTATCTTGGCTGATGTCACCTGGCCATTTCATCTTCTTGCCAGTGTAGCTCTCGCTGTGCAACTGTTTTCCGAAAAAGTGGAAGTTTTATATATTTGCCACACCAGTTCAGTGCTTTGAGAGAAATGCTTTCTTCGTCTTGCTAAGTTATCAAAGTATCAACTCCGTCTAATAGAAGCCTAGAGTAAAAGATTCACAGAAGCGTGCTCACATGATCCATGTGCCAAGTTATTGGAAGGAAAAGGTGCAATGTTTCCTGAGATTGTTGTATGTATTCCATATTTACTGACAGCATAAGACATAGGAGCAGAATTAGGCCATTCAGCTCATCGAGTCTGCTTTCCATTCGATCATGGCTGATTTATTATCCCTCTTAATGCTATTCCTAATGCCTTCTCCTGTAGCCTTTGGCACTTTTGCAAAACAAGAGCCTATCAATCTCTGCGTTGAATACACCTAATGACTTAGCCTCCTGTGGCAATGAATTCCATGGATTCACCACCGTCTGGCTAAAGAAATTCCTCCTCATCTGCGTTCTAAAGGGACAAACTTCTATTCTGAGGCTGTGCTCTCTGGTCCTAGAGTATCCCACTAATGGAAACAGCCTCTCCATGCCTACTATGTCAAGGTCTTTCAATATATGGTAGGGTGCAAAGAGGTTGCACCCCCTTCTATTCCATTAAACTCCAGCGAGTACAGGCCCAGAGCCATAAACAGTTCTCCTGCATTAATCCTTTTGTTCCTGGGATTCATGTAAACCTCCTTTCAAGGGTTTAAAGCTTCAAAAGTTCATTTTATTATCTAAGTATGTATACAGTATACAACTCTGAGAACCTTCTCCTACACCGACACACCCATTCTTAGATATGGGGCCCATAACCTCTGATACTTATGGCAGAGATGGAGGCCATTTGGCCCATCAGGCCTTGTCCTCCCATTTCTTCCTCAACTCTGCAGGTTCTGCCATTCATTGGCATATGGGGGAAATTTACCATGGCCAATAAACTTACAAATCCACAAACCTTTGGTAGGAAACCAGAGTACGTTGAGGAAAGCCACACGGTCACAGGGAGAATGCATGGATTCCACACGGACAGCAGCGGAGGTCAGGATTGAACCTGAGTCACTGGTGGTGTGAGGCAACAGCTCCACTGGGTGCAATACTGTTTTATCTGGATATTGCTGCCTAGTTTTCTGCTGAAGTCCTCTATGAACCTTAGATTCATAGAGTTTTACAACAGGAAAATAGGCCATTCAGCCCAACTCATCCATGCCAACCAAGATGTCTATCTCTGTATTAAGCCCATAAGCCTCCAATCTTTTCCTGTCCATATACCTGTCTAAATGTCTTTTAAATGCTGTAATTTTGCCTGCTTCGACTATTTGCCTCTGGCAGCTCGTTCCATATACCTATCAGTCTCTGTGTAAAAAAAAATGTTGCTCCTCAGATCCTATTTGAATCTTCTCTTCTTACCTTAAACCTAAGCTCACTAGTTCTGGTCTCCCCTCTCTTGGGGAAAAGATTGTGATTATCGACCCTATCAATGCCCCCTTAATTTTATAAATCTGTCTTTGGTCACCCCTCAGCTCCCTTCACTTCAGAAAACATAGTCCTAGCCCATTCAATGTCTCGTTATAACTTAAGTCCTCCAGTCCAGGTAACATTCTTGTGAATTCTTTCTGCATCCTCTCTCAGTTAATCACATCCTGCTGATAGTATGTTATCCAAAATGGCAGAAGCAATCCAAGTGCTGCTTAACCAATGGTTTGTACGACTGTAACACAACGTCCTAACTTCTGTTCTCTATCTCAGCCAATCACTACTACTACTACTACGTCGACTTAGGCCTAGGGGGCCGGCGTCGAGCACGATGATGGACTCTCCACTTCTCCCTCTCCCTCATCAGTGTGTTCAGTTCATCTACATTAGCCGCGCCGCTGTCTTCTAGGAGTGTGTCGACCATAGTCTTGGGAAGGCGCCCAGGGTTCATCCTCCCATGCTTGGGCGCCACTGCCATATGATCACTAGGCTGGCAGGTAGCTCGGGGTGGCGTAGACAGAGCCCCGCTAGTTGCAGTCTTCTTGCCTCGATTTTAGTGGTGAGCATCGGTAGGTCGTCATAGAGCTCGACGTTCGTCATGTGCTGTTGCCAACTCAAGTCGAGAGCCATCGGAGCATTCGTGTGTAGCAACCATCTAGAGACTTTCACATAGTCTTAGTGAGTGTCCATGTCTCGCATCCGTACGTGAGAATGGACTCTATGACTGCTATGAAGATCCTCTTTTTAAGTCCTCTGGTCAGGTTCGACTTCCAGGTTTCCTTCATGTCGTTCATAGCTCTCCACGCCAGCACCATCCGTATCTTTATGTCCTTCTCCGAACTGATCATTCTTGACCCGAGGTACTTGTAGTCAAAGACTTTCTTAATGGTATCATTCTTCACGGTTTTGAGAGTACCTTCGTCGCAGTTAAATGCCATGTACTCTGTCTTTTTAGCGTTTAGGTGAAGTCCAGCTTTATTGCACTCAATTTCCACTTTTGTCAGTAGCTGCTGTGCTTCCTCCATCTGGTCAGAGAGCAGGACGATGTCATCTGCAAAATCGAGATCTGTGAGCGTAACTGGTCTGACCCTTTTGGTTCGCCCTGGTTTTATGGTAAAACCAAGCTTGTCATGATCTCTGGAAGTTTGACGCAGAGCGTAATCAAGAATGATTATAAAGATATAGGGTGCCAGGGTGTCTCCTTGCAGCACACCAGCTAGGAGCTCGAACACTGCTGTTTCTCTGTCTGGTGATACAACTTTCGCCGTGGTTTTGGTATAGCTGGACTCTATTGCTCTCAGTAGACAGTCCAGCACTCTGTAAGCTTTCAGGATCTTCAGCATTTTACCTCAGTGAATGGAGTCAAAAGCTTTGTGAAAATCGATGAAAGTAAGTATGGCTGGTAGGTTGTTCTTCTTGACTTCCTCGATGATTCTACGGAGAGCAAGTATTTGCATTACTGTTGTGCACTTCTGCCGAAAACAATTCTGATTGAATCTTAGCTTAGGGTCAGTGGCGGTGCGAATCCTGTTCAAGATCATCCGATTGTATAGCTTTGCTAAGATGCAGGTCAAGCTGATACCGTGGTAGTTATCTGTCTTTATGAGGGATCCAGACTTGGGGGACTGGGATAATATTTGAGAGTGACCACTGTTCTGGTTTGTCGCCTTTCATCAGTGCCGTATTACACATGTCCAGCAAGATGTCATCCGGGACGCAGTTCTTCAGGACATCTGGTGGTATCCCATCTGGTCCAGTGCTCCTGCCCTGTTTGAGTGCATATTTGGCCTTCTTCAGTTCCTCAATGGTGAAAGGGTCATCATTGATGTCGACTTGCGTTCATATCGTGGGTACGTCCTCTTCTTCTTCCATGGTTGTTGGAGGGCTTCGCAGCAGGTTCTTAAAGTGGGTAGACCATGTCTGGACATGGTCCTCTGCTGTTTTACCACTTATTTGACCTGATGGGGACTTCTTCTGTCTGCTGATCTCGTTCACTAGGTGCCATGCTTCTCCATGCTGCTTGGCTTCATCAGCAGCCTCTACCTCTCTAATTCCCTCAGCTAGTTCCTCTTCCTTCAGTTGGTCGTAGGTGGCAAAGAGATGTCAGGTCAGGGCCTTGCCTTGCTACTGGTACCATGTAGCCCAGTACTACCTGTCTTGGGTCGGGTTGTCAGTGACACAGCCAGCACACCCCCTGGTGCACTTCGGTTAACCAGGGAGGAGGGTGTGTAGGCACCCAGCACGACTAAAAACAAAACCTGTCAAAGGGCGGATGAACTCTTTGTGAGTCAACGGCCACCTACTCTCTGTGTGAGGAGTGACACGCCACACAGTCTTTCATTTTGCGCCTTGTAAGGCATTATGACGACAGACCACCCAACAAACCCTATACTTCCAGAGCCGGGAGTGCTCAGGAACCCTACGGAACGCCCAGACCCTGGCCTAGACAGGCAGTATGAAGATGCAACCTCAAACCCCATGGAGAGGGTTGAGTCCAACAAGGGGGCCGAGCGAACCGCGCCTCTTTTGCGCTAAAAGGTAAAAACGATCATCTCAACCTTCAACGTAAACGCCATCTGCCTCTTGCCTGAATGCACAGAGTTGGCATCACAGGCAAGCACGTAGGAGATCTCCGTCCCGGGGATCCAAGAACTCAGTCATGTACACCCTGACGAAGAGATAGGGTTCACAGAGGTAGAGGGGTGCACCTCATCAGATGTCAGCAGAAGGTGGAGTAAGGCTGATGTTGAACTGCAAGGCGAAGAAGGCACTGAGGGGCGTAGTCTCAGTCAGTGACAGAATCCTTACTGTGGAATTTGACGGAAACCCGGCAACCTCTGTCATCATCTGTTACTCCCCGCACAATTACAGCGAGGAGAAGGAAGTGGAGGCCTTCTACAGTAAACTTCACAAAGCTGTCACTTCAATACCGGCACATAACTTCCTGGCTGTGCTCGGCGATTTTAATACCCAGGTCAGACTGGAAGATGTTCCATACTCATACCAAGACTTTACCAACAGAAATGGACCATATCTAGTTGATTTCATCCAGGAACACAGTCTCATTGCCGCCAACACACAATTCAAGAAGCAAGCTGGTAAACTGTGGACGTACGAGAACAGAGCCTCCATCTACAGGAAACAGCTCAACTACATCCTCGTAAGAACAAAATGGCGTAATTGTGTGAGCAACACAGAAGCCTACAGCACCTTCAACTCGGTCAGTTCTGACCACAGAATAGTGTCAATGCAAGTGAGACTGAGCCTGCGGCAACCCAAAGCCACAGGTCCCAAGGAGAAGATAGACTGGAAGGCATTCTCCCCACAACCTATTCTTCCAGCCCAGTACACAGTGGAGGTGAGAAATTGCTTCGGCCCACTGGAAAGGGAGGAGGAAGAGACTGCCACCGACTGCTATCAATGGCTCATAGACGCACACACAGATGCAACAAAGAGTTTGCCTACTGTGAAGCGGATGAAGAAGAGCTGGATCTCGAAACATCCTGACATCGTCTCAGCAAGAAGTGTGGTCAATGCTGGTCTTGTCGAACTTAGAAGGAGCGAAAGAGAAGAGCCAAGAGACAAGTTCAAGACAGCAAAGAAGAATCAGCCAATCAGGTTATTATCATCGGCATGTGTCATGATATATATACATATATATATATGTATGTATGTATATATGTATATATGTATATTGAATAGATTAAAAACAGTGCAAAAACAGAAATACTATTTATTTTTTAAAAAGTGAGGTAGTGTTCATGGGTTTAATGTCCATTTAGAAATCGGATGGCAAAGGGGAAGAAGCTGTTCCTGAATCACTGAGTGTGTATCTTCAGGTTTCTGTACTTCCTTCCTGATGGTGGCAATGACAAGAGGGCATGTTATGAGTGATGGGGGCCCCTAATAATAAATGCCGCCTTTCTGAGGCACCGCTCCTTGAAAATGTCTTGGGTACTATGGAGGCTAGAACTCAAGATGGAGTTGACTAATTTTACAACTTTCTGTAGCAAAATCCGTTGAGCTCTGCTGCTCGAGATCACTGTTCCGTAGAGCAACAGGGAAGTAGATCAATGAAGACAAGAATACCGTATGTCTTATTCATCACGCTGTGTGTCTGTGTTGCTATTTTTAGAAAAATATGTACTTGTACCTCAAGGTCTCACTATTCAATAACACCCCCAGAGCCCTGCCATTCACCATATATGTCCTGCCATGGTTTAGCTTCCCAAGATGCATCACTTTGAATTTGTCTGAGTTATATTTCAGTAGCCATTGCCTTGCCCACTTTCCTTTTATAACTTCAGACAATCTTCTTTGCCATCCACGATGCCATCTATTTTGGAGGCATAAGCAAACTTACTAATCAGGCCACCAATATTCTGTCCCAAATCACTAATATAAATGAAAAATAATAAAGGACCCAGCACCAATGCAGAAAACACAAACAAAATGTTGGAGGAATTCCACAGGTCAGACAGCATCTATGGAAATGAATAAGCAGTCAACATTTCAGGCTGAGATCCTTCATCAGGACTGGAAAGGAAGGGGGAAGATGCGAGAATAAGAGGGTGGGTGGGGGAAGAAGTGCAAGCTAATATGTGATAGGTGGAGTCATGATGGTGGGAGAGGGGTGATGAAGTAAGAAGCCGGGAGGTGATAGGTGGAAAAGGTAAAGGGATGGAGAAGTAGGAATCTGTTAGGAAAGGAGAGTGAACCATGGGAGAAGGAGAAGGAGGAGGGGCATCAAGTGGAGGTGAGGAGAAGAAGTAAGGGGAAGGGCCAGAGCGGGGAATTGAAGAAGAGTAAAGAGCGAGGGGGAAAATTACTGTACTTTGGAGAAATTGATGTTCATGCCATCGGGTTGGAGGCTACCCACATGGAATATAATGTGTTGCTTCTCCAACCTGAGCGTGGCCTCATCGTGACAGAAGAGGAGGCCATTGTCCAACATGTTGGAATGGGAATGGGGATATGAAATGAAATGATTGGCCTTTGGAATATCTTGCGGATGGACCAAAGGTGCTCGACAAAATGGTCCCCGAATCTACGTCAGGTCTAACCTCTGCAGTGTGGGCAAACTTCAAAGAGACTTTGCGGTACAGCAGCAAATCATAAGTCATACACTGGCACTAATCTCTCTGCAGCACATCAGGCTTAACCTAACATAAGGCTTAACAATTGGCAGAGTTTACTAAGCAAAATTATTTTATCCTATTTTCCATTTGGATTATTTAGGTCTCACCTGCTGTCCCATACAAATATAATCTTGAACTCCCCCACCTCCCACCCTGTGAGAGTACCAGAATTTGTACAAACCGTGGTACATGTCATCATCTATACTTTTCCCTATAGCTTTCTCTCTTATGTCCAGGTAACTGTAACTCCTCTGTTAAAAATGTACATTCCTGTTACTTGGGTGTTCACTATTATTTAAGTTACTGTGGCCTTCCTGTAAGCTTGAACCAGTCTGGTCACTCTCTTCCGCCTTTCTCATTAGAAGGTATTTTTGCCCACAGAACTACTTTTTTTTTTACACCATTCTCTATAAACTCCTGGGATTATTTGTGTGAAAATCCCAGCTGATCAGTGGTTTCTGAGATACTCAACCACTCTTTCTGACACCAACATTCAATCCATGCTCAAAGTCACTTAGATCACATTTCTTTCCCATTCTGAGGTTTGGTTTGAACAAAACTGAACCTCTTGACCACGACTGTATGCTTTTATGCATGAAGTTGGCTGATTAGATATTTGCATTACTGCGCAGATGTGGAGATGGTTCGTCTTTTGGGGTAATGTTACAATGGAAAGAAATAGATGGAATAATCAGGAAATACTTATTAAGCAGAGCTGTGCTGCCTTTGCAAAAGTAAAAAAGCTGTAAGGAAAAAGGAGGTCTGGGGGAAATTAAAATATTGTACTCTGAGGCTGCAGAAGGGAATAAATTAGTTTGGGAGAGGATTCAATGAAACCGTAATTCAGTGATAGATGAAGAACAAGGGCTGCAAGAATTTTGGGTTATAGTGAATTTAAGAGGATATAGAGTAGAAAATTAGGAAAAATATTGAGCTCAACATTATCAGTAACATTTATACCCAAACACAATACCAAGATCTTTTAAAACAATTCAACAATTAATCATGAAATATAGCTTATAAGAAAATCCACAAACACACTTAATTTGTCACATCTTACAAACAGGAGGGAAATATACAAAAAGCAAATGATAAAATAAAACTTGTGTTATAATGGTCAGCAAAATCCTCCAAATAGTCAACGTTACAGAATACAATAAGAGGACGAGGCACTGTCATTCAGCAGTGCACAGAACAACATAAAATAGGCTTGCAGCCAAGCAGATTTCCAGAATAGAATACAATACTGCAGAAAATAGATGAGGCTTATAAATAATGAGAATGAACCACAAACCAAACAAAATCTGTGGTGATTTAATAGACTTCTAAACTACTACACTGGTCCTGCAGGGGTATGTCTGGAATCTTTACACAAGAACGAAAGCTACTGAATTTCTTTCAGATTTACTGAGCTAAGAACACTGCTGGTGGACGTCAAGTCAAGCAGCCCAAAAGGCCCTAAATTCACTTGGTAGTGTCAGCTAAGTAGAAAATGCTAAAGCGTCAATGGAGCACATATGAAAGGTTAGGAATGATGCAAAAATATACAATAGGATGAAAGTGTTCAAATCCTGCTAGCAATACATACATTTCAGGGCACAACAGGGAGTCATACAACATAGAAACGGGCCTTCAGCCCACCGAGTCTTCTCTACCATCAAATACCTATTTATGACAATTTTACGTGAATTGCTTTTAGTTCTCCCCACATTTCTATCAGATGCCTATGGATTGTACCACTCACCAACACACCAGGGACAATTTCAAGTGGCCAGTTAACCTATGAATCTAGACCCCTTTGGGATGTGGGAGGAATCGCCAGCACTCAGAGTAAACCCTGCAGTCACAGGGAGAATATGCAAAACTCCATGCCACCTGCACCAGAGATCAGCATCGGACCAGGTCATTGGACTTGTGATGCAGCAGTTCTACAAACTATGTCACTGTACCACTAACGTTAAAAGCTATAAAATGCAAAGAAAGCAAACTTCTCAATCTACTGTTTTTGTTCTGGTATAATGCTTAAGAAACCAAATTTCCATTTATTTGGAAAATTTTTATAAAAAACTGCTGATGTTGAATATCTGAAATAAAAACAGAAGATCATGGAAACACTCAGCAGGTCAGGTAGCATCTGTGGGAAAAGAAACTTAAATTATGTATCTTTCTTGCGCAGTTCTGACAATGATTCCAAGATCTAAATCATTTACTGTTTCCCTTTCCTCAGATGCTGTCTGATGTGCTGAGTGTTTTTATTCCATTTGTTTTAGGGCAGCATTGGTGAAAATAACAGCTTTTTATTAAAATATTTCCTCATTTCATTCGAAGATTATCCAGACTGAACCTTAAAGTGTTGCACCTACATCATTCTTATCTATAACCTCACAAATAAGCTTAACTCTTGTGGATGTAGTTTGCTCCAAGAGTCCCTGGATAATGATGTATATAGCTCCTGAGGTTAACTAGCTCGATGTCTCTAGGTTTGCACAGGTCAATCACAAACTAGATAGTATTTCTGTTACTAGGTGAAATGAATGGGCAATTGAGAATCAATCTACAAATCTGGATATGACTAAACATAGCAGAATAACCAAACATTGATAGTAAGTGTTCTCCAGCTTGTTGCTTATGTACTTATTAGCCACTTAATTGGGCATCTCTTGTACTTAATTAAGTGGCTACTGAGTGCATATTCATGGTCTCCTGTTGCTGTAGTCCATTACTTCAAGGTTTGATGTGTTGTGCATATAGAGATGCTCTTCTGCACACCACTGTTGCAACACATGGTTATCTGAGTTACTGTCAAATTGAACTAGTCTTGCCATTCTTCTCTGACCTCTTTCATTAATGAAACATTTTCACGCCAGAACTGTTGCTCTCTGGATGTTTTTCTTATTTCGCGCACCATTCTCTGTGAACTCTAGAGACTGTTGTGTGCGAAAATCCAGGAGATCAGCAGTTTCTGAGATATGCAAGCCACTCGAAGTAAAAAGATCCTGATGGGAGTTATATACCAGCACCCGAACAGTAGGCAGGATATAGGATATAAATTTCAACAGAAAATTGAGAAGGCATGTAATAGGGCAATGTTACAGTAGTCATGTGGGATTTCAGTGTACAGGTAGCGTGAGAAAATCAGGTTGATGCTGGATTACAAGAGAAGGAATTTGTAGAATGCCTATGAGATGGCATTTTAAAGTAGCTTGTGGTTGAGCCCACTAGGGGAAAAGCAATTCTAGATTGGGTGCTGTGTAATGAACCAGAATTCATTAAGGAACTTAAGGTAGAGGAACCCTTAGGAGGCAGTGATCGTAATATGATAGAATTCACCCTGCAGCTTAAGAAGAAGAAAACAAAGTCCATTACAGTGGAATAAAGGAAATTACAGAGGTATGAGTGAGGAGCCAGCCAAATTTGATTGCAAGGGAACGCTAGCAGGGATAAAGACAGGACAGCAATGGCTGGAGTTTCTGAGAACAATTCAGAAAGCCAGGTTAGATACATGCCAAAGCAGAATAAATATTCTAAAGGAAGGATGAGGCAAACGTGGCTGAAAAGGGAAGTTAAAGACAGCATAAAAACAAAAGAGAGGGTGTATAATATAGCAAATATGAGTGGGATGTTAGATGATTGGGAAGCTTCTAAAAACCATAAATGGCATCCAAAAAAAGCTATAAGCAGGGGAAAGAGGAAATATGATAAGCTAGCTAATAATATCAAAGAAGATACCAAAAGATTTTTCAGATGTATAAAGAGTAATAGAGAGATGAGAGTGGATATTGGACTCCTGGAAAATGATGCTGGAGAGGTACTAATGGGGGACAAAGGTTTGGCAGTTGAACCTAATATGTATTTTGCATCAGTCTTCACTGTGGAAGACACAAGCAGTATGCTGGAAGTTTGGGGTACTTGTGGGCACATGATAAAATAGGCCAGAGTCAGCATGGTTTCCTTTTGGGAAAATCTTGCCTGGCAAATCTGTTGAAATTCTTTGAGGAAATAACAGGCAGATTAGACAAAGCAGAGTCAGTAAATGATATTTACTTGGATTTTTAGAAGGCCTTTGATGGGTTCCACACATGATGCTGCTTAACAAGTTAAGAGCCCATGATATTACAGGAAAGATACTAACATGCATTGATGATTGGCTGACTGGCAGGAGGCAAAGAGTCGGAATAAAGGAGGCCTGTTCTGGTTGGGTGCCAGTGACTAATGGTGTTGTGCAGGAGTTGGTATTGGGACCATTTCTTTTCAAATTATATGTTAATGATTTGGATGACAGAATTGATGGCTTTGTGGCCATGTTTACAGATACAAAGATAGATGGAGGGGCAGGTAGTGTTGAGGAAGCAAGGAGTCTGCAGAAGGACTTGGACAAATTGGGAGAATAGGCAAATAAGTGGTAAATGGAATATAGTGTAGGGAAGTGTATGCACTTTGTGTGAAGGAATAATGGCATAGACTTTTTCTAAGCGGGTAGAAAATTCAAATATCTGAGGTGCAAAGGGACTTGCAGTTCTTATGCAGGATTCCCTAAAGGTTAACTTGCAGATTGAGTCAGTGCAAGGCAATGCTAGCATTCACTTCGAGAGGACTAGATTATAAGAAAAAAAAGTATGATGCTGAGGCTTCTGAAGTATTGGTAACACCACACATGGAGTATTGTGAGCCATTTTGGCTTCCTTATCTAAAAAGATGTGCTGGCATTGGAAAGGGCCCTGAGGGGGTTCACGAGAATGATTATGGGAATGAAAATGTTAACAGGTGAGGGGCATTCAACGGCTCTGGGCCTGTACTTGCTGGAGTTTAGAAGAATGACGGGGGATCTCATTGAAACCTATTGAGTATTGAAAGGCCTAGATAGAGTGGATGTTACTGATAGTGGGTGAGTCTAGTACCAGAGGACACAGTCTCAGAATACAGGGACTTTCATTTAGAACAGAGATAAGAAGGAATTTCTTTAACCAGAAGGTGGTAAATCTGTGAAATTCATTGCTATAGATGGCGGTGGAGGTGACGTAACTGAGTATATTTAAAGCAGAGGTTGACATCCTCTTGGTTAGTCAGGACATCTAAGGTTATGGGGAGAAGGCAGCAGAATAGGATTGAGGGGGATAATAAATCAGCCACGATGGAATGGCAGAGCATACTTGATGGGCTGAGTGTCCTAATTCTATTCCTATATAATATCGTATGATGATTAGATATTTGCATTTAGGAGGAGGTGTACAGGTGTAGCTAATAGAGAGGGCACTGAGTGTACTTTCTTGACATTACCACTGCATTGTTATTCTTGTACTCACTGCACCTTATGCCCGACATCCACTGAAAAAATGATTATAACTGCAAAGTGAACATACAGTATGCCATCTTCAGTGCTAGAAATACATATGCTCCAGGTTACTTACTAAAAGACTTCAGCAATATCCATCTCAGTTTTACTATATCTAATTGGAGTTATGTTTAAATAAAATTACTCTTGATAGGAGTTGTAAATAACAAAATACAGACTTTAAAAATTTCTATTGAATAGAGCCCTAATACAATTACAGTATATGCCTCTTGGCAGACACTTAGTTCATTGGAATAAGTTGAAAAATAATACCACTTGTCCCATCGCTCTCATCTCGTAACACCTTCATGGTATTCAAAATTTGGATTGTTTTCTCAGGATGATAGTCTTGCCATGGAGCCTTTAAAGGCAAGTTTTCTCCCTTTTAATCTCCAGTGTTTGCGTAGGACCACACTTGAGCTTTGCAGTAAAAATAAAGTTTTATTGGGGGCATTAGTTCAGCCAAGGTCAGGCAATTCCAAACAAGCTCCAACACAGCACCATCATGACAGCAGAGAGAGAAAGTGAAAACTGCTAAGTCACACTTTGCCAAATAGTTTTGCCAGAAGGTTTCACAATGTGGAGGAGATAAAGACAGTATTTTCTGCTCACTGGCTGGTGGCAGTGAGTGAATTTGTGACATTGTGTTGTGGATCTTGGGAACATCCTAGCTTCTGTCATATCCTTGTTGAATTCAAAATCAAATATAAACTGCTTTCCCTACTGCATCACCACCCCCAATTTTGTACTGACCAATTCCTCTCAGCCACCCTCTTAACCACCAGGTGGTGCAAAGCTAAGAATTTACACACTGAAC
This sequence comes from Mobula birostris, assembly GCF_030028105.1. Classification (NCBI taxonomy): domain Eukaryota; kingdom Metazoa; phylum Chordata; class Chondrichthyes; order Myliobatiformes; family Myliobatidae; genus Mobula; species Mobula birostris. The sequence goes on along the minus strand of NC_092391.1, from coordinate 29,974,530 downwards.
AGACAAAGGCTCGTTAAAACTGAGCAGACTCGTATCTTTAATCTAGAGGAGGCTGATGGATAAACCTAGGGAGATCTGAGATTATAAAAGGATATGATAGAGCAAGCACTGGCAGAAATGTTTCCACTCTGATGGGGAACAAATTAAGACAGCCAGTGAATATAAGATAATCATCAACAAAACCAAGAGGGAATTCAGGAGGAAGTCCTTTTACTGAGAGTGGGTAGAATGTAGATCTCACTCACGCAACAGTAATTGAGGCTAACAGCATAGATGTATTCAGCGGAAAGTTAGATAAGCACATAATGGAGGAATCAATAGAAGTGTATTCTGATGGAGTTAGATTAAAAGTGATTGGTGGAGATTCAAATGGAGCATAGAGCAATTGGATCAAATGGGCTGTTTCTGTGTAATTCCAAATATCCTCTGTCTTGCTGCACACAAGGTTTGAGGCCACACAGAATTCTGATACTTCGAAGTGACTGTGATCCATGGCAAATTCTGGAAACCCATTCACTGAGATGGTGTCACCACTATGCATGGACTATATCAATAAGTGCTGCTGAATACCGGGCACCAATTAAAACTCCAGACTGACTGGTGGAGCAAATAGTTCAAGCAACAATTTGCATCAAATTGAGGTTCAGCTTCAAGATAAAATTGGAATCATTACTGAAGTACATGGTTTAAATCTAAACTTCATGATTATACCTTCAGTAAATTGTAGTTTTATTGCCTGCGTTGATTGCACAGTTATTTAAACTGTGATTTATTTGAGGAAAACAAATTGGAAGTTCCAATATTGTAGACTGTATACAATTGTATGTTTGCAGGCATTTCAGACTCATGCTGCTTGCCTTTTTCACCATGCACAACAAAACACAAGCATACGTCAATGCATTTGAGGTAATTTACCCAGTCATTCTCAACTGCAATTATATAAGCATTGCCAAACAGGAAGCTACTTGGCTACGTAATCTGGCAATTCTTGGAAGAACCAACTTATTTTTCCTAAATATTAAAAGTATTTTTGTAACTTTCAGTGCAAGAAATAACTGCTTCAATCAAAAGAATGAGCTGATTAAATCTTAAAGTGAAAATTTAAAAAGTAAACATCGCTTCTCTGCTTGTAAAGTGGTAAAGTATTGTTGGCTTGCTGGTTAAGTACTCTCCTGTGTTACACTGAGACATATTGACAACAATTCATGTCTGCCCTGAGGTAGCATACTAAATTTTTGCATGTTACATTTGGCTCAACTGACTGTGGAAGGAAGAAAGATCAGCTGTGATTTGCATTTGTAATCCTTGAATGATGACAGCACTGAAAAGGAACATTTGACCCTTTGGATCCATGCTATCACATTGAGAAAGCATCCTGGTTGTTTCCATTCTCCCATCCGTTCCCTGTAGCCCTGCACATACTTACTAATTCCTAACTTCCTATCGAAATCTTTTTTGAAGTCAATGCTTTGAAGCTACTTGTTTGAGATCGTAACTGTTCGCTGCGCTTGAATATGTTTCTGTTCGCTGCGCTTGAATATGTTTTTGCTTATGGCTCCTTTAGTTTCTTTTGACTAATATCACCCATTTGCCTGTTTAAAGCCCAGTATGACTTTATATAACCACTTCTTCAATCAGGCAAATCATCTTCAATATCTGTTCCTGTTAGCTCTTTAGAGTTGTATCCACTTATTTATGTTGATTCTCAAAATATATCACTTTGCACTGCTCTGTGAAAAAAAATTATCCATTGTTCTCTTGAAGTCTAGTGCTGTCTCTTTAACTGCTTACTCACCTGCATGTTGATTATCATCCACAAATTAGTGAATGTGCCATGTATGCACCTTAAAGGTTCTAATACATGTCAAGAAAAGCAGTGGACCTAGTACTGATCCTTAAGGAGTGACACAGATACTCTCCTCTGTTCAGTGTATGTTGTCCCTAAGCTAATCAAATCAAATCATGTTTAATTATCATTCAAACCATACATGGATACAGCCGAATGAGACAGTGTTTTTCTGGGGCCAAGGTGCAAAACATTCAAAGTGGCAAGCAAACATTCAAAAACAGCGAGTAACGTGATTCAAAATTCCTAACCTAATTTCCCAACCATGCTGCTATTTTGCCTTTTAAGGGCCCCAGTTTTGCCAACAAGTTTGTTTAGGCTCATCAAATCTATGTGGACAGTAGCAACCATATTATCCTCATCAGTATTCTGTTATTTTAATTGAACATAGGGAGTTTTTATGATGCAAGAGCAGTTGTTTTTATCAGTTCCAACAAAACCTACAGAAAATGTGGGAAGTCTTTGGGAGCCAGGTGGACCAAATGCCATGAAAGAGAGGCACATAGAGTATTGCGTGCATTCCTGTTTTTATACTATGGGGAGATTGTTGTTAAACTTGAGCAGGTACAGAAAAGATGCACAAGGATGTTGTAGGGTGTAGAGGGTTGGAGTTATAAGGAGAAACTGGAATGGCTTGAACTGTTGTTCCTGTCATGAACGAGGCTGAGTAGTGACCTTGCAACATAAAAACTCACTGTGTTCAATTAACTTAGATAAAATAACAGCGTACTGTTGAGAATAAAATGGTTGCTATTGGGAACCTTAAAAGACAAAATAAAAGCATGGATAGGAAATTAGCTTAGGAATTTTGAATTATGTTACTCGCTATTTTTGAATGTTTTGCTTGCTATTTTGAATGTTTTGCACCTTGGCCCCAGAGGAACACCACAAGGGGCGCAGGTAAGATGGATTAGCATGGTCTTTTTCCCAGTGTAGGGTGTTTAAAAATAGAGGCAGAGGTTTAAGGTGAGTACAGTTATAAAAGGGATTAAGCAGGTACATGAATATAGAGAGTTCAGAGGGATATGGCCAAACATAAGCAAATGGGACGAGCTCAGGAAGGCATCGCAGAACTGTTTAGGCCTAAGGCCTATTTCTGAACTGTATAACTCTATGACTCCATGAGAAGTGATTAAAAATGCTCACCTTAGACAGCATGTTAATTCATTTAACACACACACAAAATGCAGGAGAAACTCAGCGGGCCAGGCAGCATCCATGGAAAAGAGTAAACAGTTGCCGTTTTGAGCCATGACCATTCATCAGATGTCCTGATGAAGGGCCTTGGCCCAAAACGTCAACTATACTCTTTTCCATAGAACCTGCCAGGCCTGCAGAGTTCCTCCAGCATCTTATGTGTGATGCTTGGGTTTCCAGCGTCAGCAGATTTTCGTATGTTAATTCATTTCTCATGTGTGCATGCAAGAATGTGTAAGCATGTTTACGTTTGTGTGTATTACTGGAATTTTCAGTTGTTTACACCAAATGGTGTGTGATTCATATGGCCAAAGGAAAATTTACTCCCAGTACTGTACTTACAAGATTGGCATATAGTTTTGATCCTCAGTTGTTTGATGATTATTGGCTGCTTTCTTGAACCAGTAGATAGTGTGCTTGGGAATTTAATTAACTAGAGTTGATTATGTCGGGCTACACATGCACAAAATGCTGGAAGAACTCAGCAGGCTGGGCAGTATCTATGGAGGAAAGCAAACAGTCCATAGTTTGGGCTGAGACCTTTAATCCAGATTGCAAAGAAAGCAGATGGAAACCAGAATAAAAAGGTGGGATGGTGGGGGTGGGGGGGAGGGGAATGATGTGAGAAGCCAGGAGGTGATGAATGGATGAAGAAAAGGGGTGAAGAACAAGGAATCTGATAGGCCCGGACAGAAGACCATAGAATGAAGGGAAGGAGGTGGGGAACTACAGAGGGGGTGGTAGGCAGGTCATGTAGATCAGGTAAATGAAGGTCAAATAAATGGATTCCAGGATTGATAAGAAACTTTGTGAAATATATTATGCTTGTGAGCATATTAGTTAATGTGTATGATTCAATTTGAACATCAGCAGTCTTACTTTTGATGAAATTGGTTACACTCATAATTCAGACATCCCACCCTGCACAAATTCATTTCAGGGAGGTAGCACCATCAATTTGCGGGAGACTTCCAGGAGAGGTGGGATGTCTACAATAGAGTAGCTCCTTAGCAGCTGGCCAGCTAGTTTACATAATGTTAGTTATGCTAATGAATGAATGACACCTGTTAAACTCACCTCAACATGTCTTTTACAGTCTTAACCCACCATGGGCAATAGAAAAGTCATTGTTGCAAACAGCGCAGCGAGCAACACTATCATTATTTTGACCCCTATTAGGCAGGGGTACACTTTAGTGTAGTCTGGGGTGATGTATGTTTTATATTTTTTTTTGGAACACTCTGCCATGTCGCGCTCTCGCTCGCTCTCTCTCTCGTGGTCGATCTCGCGCTCTCTCTTGCTTTTCTCTCGCTCGCTCTCAAAAAAATTGATTTCCATGATATTGTATATAATTTGCGGGCATCAGGTAGCCACTATTAATATGTGGGAGACTCCCGGAAGTTCCGGGAGAGGTGAGATGTCTGCATAATTGCAATATACTATCCGCAATGTGGTTGGGTACAGCTGACACTAGGACCTTGGGGAAACCCAGTCCCACCTCCTTGACTGAAGCTTTTGGCTCTCCTGCAGTGCAATACAAAATGGCAAAGCCTGAGTCTTCAATTAACCCTAACACAGTTGTGGTCGTGTAAAGGGGCCTGATTCAGTGACTCATCTGTGCTGCTGCAATTAGCAATCACGGAATTTAAAAACTGGGAGTTTAAGTAAAGCTTCCAATCTCTCTCAGTGATCTGTGCTTAAATGGTGCAATTTAATTTGCTGCTTTTAAGCAAGGGAAAAAGAATCAGATGGTGTCACATTAAATTCCCTTCAGAAACAAAAGCACATCAAATGATCTGCATTTCCTTCAATGCTTACTGATGACATTACCACAAAAATGAACACAATGGAAAGCTTTTCAATAAGACTCAGTTTTGAGATGGAGGGACAATCACAAGACCAGCATCAGTTGTTCTAAGGACCATAAATTGCCAGCTTCATCAAATTAGTGACTGGTCTCTGACAAAGTACCTCACTTGTTTGGTATTCATTCAATCACCCTAAACATTCACACCCTCTACTAACAGGACACTGTTCGAAAGTCTGTGCCACCTGCAAAATGCACCACATTTACTTGTCCTGGCCACTCCAGTGGCACCTCACAAACCTGGAATCTCTATCATTCAGGAAGAACTAAGTCATTAAGTGCATGGGAACACCAGCTCTTGCAGTTTTCCTTTCAATTCATTCACTGCACTCACCTGGAAATATATCACTATATTTTCAGCAAAACAAAATCTAAATCCAGGAACCGAATCTACAGAGGTGCACCTTAATCAGAATGGTTGCAGCAATTCAAGAATGTGGTTTACCAATATTAGGGGCAATTAAGGCTGGCCAATGAATGTTAGCCTTGTCCATGTCTATAAAATGAGTAAAACTCATATTCTCCCACTTTAGGTCCAAGTTTGATTTGGCTGAGTTACTTAAAGTTATGAATACTATATATGAGGAAGATGAAAGAGCTGATTGTGGACTTCAGAAAGGCTAAGGCAAGGGAACACAAACTGTTCCTCGTAGAGGGATCAGAAGTGGAGAGAGTGAGCAATTTCAAGTTCCTCGGTGTCAATATCACTGAGGACCTAACCTGCATGCAATATATTGATGCAGGTGTAAAGAAGGCATGACGAAGCTATATTTCACTTGGAGTTTGAGCAGGTTGTTGGCACGTGGCCAAGTGGTTAAAGCGTTGGTCTAGTGATCTGAAGGTTGCTAGTTCGAGCCTCAGCTGAGGCAGCATGTTGTGTCCTTGAGCAGGGCACTTAACCACACATTGCTCTGCGACAACACTGGTGCCTAGTGCCCTTCCCTTGGACAACATTGGTGGTGTGGAGAGGGGAGACTTGCAGCATGGGCAACTGCCGGTCTTCCATTCAACCTTCCATACAACCTGGAAACCTTCCAAGGCGCAAATCCATGGTCTCACGAGACTAATGGATGCCTGTATGAGCAGATTTGGTTTGTCAACTAAAACACCAAAAACTTTTACAAATGTACTGTGGAGAGCATTCTGAGTGGTTGCATCACCATTACGTAAGGTGGGGGGAGCTACTGCACAAGATCGAAGTAAGCCACAGAAACTTGTAAAATGAGTTAGCTCCTTCATGAGTATCCTCCACAGTATCCAAGACATCTTCAAGGAGTGATGCCTTAGGAAGGCAGTGTCCATCATTGACGATCCTCCTCCACCCAGGATATGCCCGCTTCTCATTGTTACTGTTGGGAAGGAGGTAAGGAAGCTTGAAGGCACCCAGTCAGCAACTCAGGAACAGCTTCTTCCCCTCTGCCATCCAATTTCTAAATGGGCATTGAACCCATGAACACTACCTCGCTACTTCTTTATTTCTGTTTTTTTTTGCACTAATTATTTTAAATTAACTCTTCAATAGACATATATTTACTTCCTGTAACTCAGTTTTTTTCTGTATATTTATGTATCATGTATTTCATTTTACTGCTGCCATAAAGTTAATAAATTTTATGAGATATGCCAGTGATATTAAAGCTGATTCTGATTCTGATATTAGTTTGTGAGCAAAATTTCTGTCTTGAACATTGGCTTACATCATTATCCATAATAACTTTTACATTTTACCTGTGCTGGAAGCTATTTAACTTTTGAGAAGACATCCTGTCAGGTCACAGTGACACAGATTCAGCTAGTTTATATCTCGTAATCAACTAACATTGGTTTCTGATTCAGTTAGCAAATAAAAAACTGCAGATGCTAGAATTCTTAAGGGAAAACAGAATGCTTGAAATATTCAGCAGGTCGGGCAGAATCTGTGGAGCAAAAACCAGTAATATTTTGGGTTCTGAGGAAATATTAGCACTATTTAACTTGAACAGTTAATTTATTTCTCTCTCCACAGAGGCTGCCTGACTCACTGTGGATATAGATCATTTCCTGTGGTATTATTTTTCTTTGATGTTCCCAATGCTTACAGTAACTTACAGAATTGATAAACACTCCAGCTGTCATGTTGAGCAATCAGTCAGTCCCTTTGTGCCACACTTTTCACGTGGTCCTGAAAATTATTTTCTATCGGGGCTATCAAATTTCCTCCTGAGAGCCCCAATTGATTTTGTTTCCAACACCTTTATGGGTATTGAGTTCCAGTTAAAAAGTTTTTCTTCATCCTGCTCTACTACCATTTTCAATGCTGCAGACAATATTAGGGTGGTAATTCCTAAGTCTTGGCGTCCGAATGCACAGGTGCATTCAAAGGATCAATTCAGTCACATTGTGCCACACTCCCATGTGCTGGCCGATTTAATTCCAATATACAATCAAGTGAAAATCAAGGGCTTGGGTCCAGTGAGATGAAGTACATAATTTTCTTTCAATGTCCTTTATAAATAAAGCATAGAGGAGCTTGGACGTGTGCAGTGTGTACAAGGAAACCACTTCTGTGATCTGGTGCCATCTGTGTCTATGCACAGTCTCTTGTAAGTATGGTGACCAGGCAGGAGCATGACCATTGTCCTCTTTGGCTTTGCTGGCCGTGTCAGCGTGCCTGTCAGAGCATGCAAAATGTACTCCCTCTTGAAGGGGGCTGGGTCTTGTGTAACAGCTTCTCAAATATTTTACATATGCATTATTTGAGTTTGAATCATTTGTGATGCTGACATGTTGCAGCTGAGTGTATTGAATTGCTTGGACCAGTGAAAGAAGATAATGACATGTGACAATTATATTACAGTGTATTTTATGAATGTGCTTCTGTTGGGGGGGAGGGGTGGGGAACATTATCCTTTCGATGAATGCTCAGTTTTTCAGAAGGAGGCCTTCGCAAAACTGCCAGAGTAGATCCCCAACTGAGGAGTTCAGTGCTAGCAACTTCCCACCTATCTTGCTCTCCTATTGGTGAGCTCCAGCCATGACCAGGAACTGAGGGCAGTGTCTAACTACTTATTGGGAATATCCCTGAGCTAGATCCTTTGTATTCTTTCTACTGCTGATGGCATGGAATAGAAGCCCAGCAACTTTTTGGTCTCTCTATCCTCGTTGCAAACGCACTTAATTAATGAGGAATGTTTCCCTCAGTTCTCAAATGCTGAGTCCATACTTGTTTCTACAGAACAACAGCAAATCATGTATTTTCAAACCTATGCCTAAAGGGAAGCATTCCTCATTAATTAAATGGCATTGTAGATTTGAAGTAGTGCTTTCTTGGATCGTCCTTTTTTTCCAATTAATATTCTTAGCTTTAAAATTCTCAGTTTTGTTTCAAAGTCTTCCAGTGTTATGTCTTTCACTTGCTTTATGATGTTCTTCTACGCTGTGACACACCAAATTTTGTCTCCTCCAATTCTGATCTAGTCATCTCCGCCGTTATTCCTGCTTCACAAGTCTGCCCTAAGTGCAGAGTCAAGGAGAGATATAGCACAAAAACAGGTCCTTTAGCTCACCAAATCCAATCACCCATTTACATTCATCCTACATTAATCCAATTTTTTTTAAATTTCTCTTCACATCCTCATTAACTTACTCTAGATTCCACCGCTTATGTACAGATGAGGGAAAATTTAGAAGACAATTAACCTTTTAAATTAGAAGACACTCATTGAGATGTGGGAAACAACTGGAGCACTCAGAAGAAATCTTTATTTTTAGTTGGATGAATGTGTATGCAGACAGCACCCACGGTCAGGACTGAACCCATGTCTCTGGTGCTTTGAGGCAGCAGCTCTCTTTTCTTCAAAGCCAAACTCTGGCTTAACTTTTGGTCATTTAGTCAAATAACACCAGAGGTTATTCATCATCAATTCATATCCAAAAATTTTACCTTCAAGCATTTTGCATTGTTTTGCTATATCAAAGGCATCACATGAATGAAAGAACTTATTGCTGTCATTGCTTACACAATAGATGCTTGTTTCAAATCTTGAATGGCACAAATAATGGGAAATATATTTAACTCAGGAGTTCACTTACTCATGAATTAAAAGATTATGCAATTTCTTTCAACATATAATTACTAGAAGCTTAGAAGATAACACTGCTCTGATGAGATGGAAATAGAAACAGATCGCAGCACACTACCTTTTCACATTTCATACCTTCAGGTCACCCATCTGTATTATCAATAAATCTCAGAGTCCACGCCTGCCTTTCTGCAACTCTCAATGATATTTTAACTAAATAGGAATTCTGCTGAAGTACACATTTCTTCCAGTTACATAATGCATTTTTTCTTATCATCTGACATCTAAATCACTGTATCAAATGTTTTCACAATTCAAAATGGACATTACAAATTCCCTTGGTGAAGTCAGGGTACACAGAGCTTGTGTTTACTTTTTTGTTCTTAATTTGCTCTCCCCCTCCTCCTCCCAATCACTTTTGGGCTAGTGGGTACCATGGTTACTAGCTAACACCTATTCGTCATGTCAGAAACTGAGTGAACACTTGATGTCCATTGGCTAGTTGCCCACAGGGGGAACAGTGGAAGTCCATTGTATTTTGGTTGTCTACAGGGGAATAGTGGAGGTCCAATGGTTGATTTTCATCAGGGGAATAATAGAGGTCTGTTTCAGAGGAGACGGCTTCACCCTGCCCTTTCCAGTACCTGTTTAAGTATTACTTTGAAGAAGGGGCACTGCAGACGGAGATTGGAGTTGAACTTAATGCTTGAGATACTGGGTCACACCTCACACATGGATCTGTCAGCAGGTAAGTTCAAAACTAGGCCGATGCCCAATCACAGGATGCCTGCCAGTGAAACCACCAAGGTAGTGCCAAGTTCCATAAATTTCCCAGTTCCCAGCCTGTGAAATCTGTTTGTGAGTCCTGGCTCAGGCACAACTACACCCATCCCTTTATGTGAATGGGGAAAATTTGGCTCCTATGAGAAAAGAAAGCATTATTTGATTCAGTTGTGTGTGTATGTGTATATGTGTTTGGGGGTTGGGGGTGGCAGGGGAAGCTGCATTTTTTTTTCTCTTAACATCTCTGTGCCAAATACATTTGATGATAGTGACAGCCTTGATAGTCAGTGAACCTGACGTTAGCTGCCAAAGCTGGTCTGTCGGAACATCCAGCCAATTGCACATGGACAGGTCTAACACTGCCTTATAAGCTGGACCTTGTGCATGCAGTGGGGACCAGACTCTTATTGGAAGGCTGTCTAGACTGGGAGAAACAGTATGGTCAAGGGGCAGGATGCCAATAACGACAAGGCAACAGAAAGGCTGCCTCTTTATTTTTCTCCATCTAATGCCCAGCTTTCAGGTTCTGAGCTCAGAAGGAGATTCATACTCAAGGCCAGTGAGCTCAGCACATACAGCCACATTGAACCTGGGGCCTTTTGGATCTATCTCTACCTATTCCTGATGGACATTTTCTTTTGTTGTCCTCTTGAAAGAGATAAATTTTTTTTCCAGTTCTGTTAGCTAGGAAGAAGAGCAGGATGGATTGATTGCAAGCGATAGATTCTGTCAACATCATTATTTTATCTGGGAACCCACTGATTAAAAGAAGTTAAAAGGTGGTATCAAGGCTCACCTCTGCTCCGTAGGATTGTACATCTCACTGCTTTGGCAGCTACTAATTGTAATGGGGTCAAAGTTGTGGAAGGAGCGAAGGGCCACCCCAGAGATGGCAATGTACACTGAAGTGAAGGTAATTAGAATGGCTGAGGTCCTGTAGAATGGCTTGCTGAGGTCATGAATGACAGGGATAACGAGGGGGTTGTTCCGACAGTTTAAAAGGTGCTTTCCTGCAGAAAACAAAAGCGGGAAACAAACACCAATCATTAAAGATCAGTCTTTGAAACTACAATATAAATTTTCACGGAGAGGAAAATGCATTTAACCAATAATAATGAAATGAAGAAAGTGTTTTAAAACATAGAATGTTGCTAACACAGTCCTCAGGTGTTTATTTACCAAAACAGCCTTTATCATCATCAAAAATGTGTATAACATAGATCTTTGCATTGGTATTCCACAAGATAATCAGACCTACCCATCTGCTATTGCATTACTGCATTGTACATCATACTGGTGTGCTATTTTTGGTGTATACTAATTAAACAAAACCTTTTCTGCAGGGATAGCTTTCCTATCCTTCGGGTAGCTTTGAGAAGCTAGAACAGCTGTCCCTGCAATTGGCAGTGTTTGTGAGAGGTCCCCCACACAGAAAAAAAACTTCAAAACCGCAAATTACTGCATGGGAAGCAATGACAAAAGTATGTTGGTTTTACAGTTTGTTTTACAACAGACATATATTCCATTAAAACTATCCTTTCCAAACACAAGTGTCACCTCCCCCATTCACATCTGTGACCTACTAATTAGGAATGGGGCTTACTTCCCTTTCTAGCTCTGCTGCTCATAGTCCAACACGGAACTAACTGTACCTTGTACAGAAAAACAAGGTTGGAATTTAAATATTTGACAGCAGTTTATAACAGCAGTTGTTTAAGTGAACATTTGTTTTTATAGAAAAGCATAAGGGAATTGTTTGTGATTGTTGAGGTTTAACACACACTGACATCCATCAAGAAAGGAACGAGCACAGAGGACGTTTAGCCAAGCTTTTTTTTGCCATTCAGTTAGACTAGCTGCGATCTTAATGAATTGTGAAATATGCTATGAATTGTTTATTCTAATTCATATGCATCTGCAATCGATCAGTTTACTCTGCATATTTAATCCTCAACATTCTCACATCCTAAAAGAAAACATTAGTTTCATTATGTTCCCTGATCTGAGCAGTTCTGAGTTCCAGATATAACTTCCTGATTTTTGGGATTTATTTATTTATTGAAATACAATGCAGAATAGGCCCTTTCGGCCCTTCGAGCCTTGCCAAACAGCAATCCCCCGGTTTAATCCTCGCCTAATCACGGGACAATTTACAATGACCAATTAACCTACTACTGGTACATTATTGGACTGTTGGAGGAAACCCACACGGACATAGGGAGAGTGTACAAGCTCCTTACAGGCAGTGTTGAGAATTGAACCCGGGACACTCGTATCGTAAAATGTTGTGTGTAACCACTACCCTAGTGTGCAGTCCCAATCCCTTCTCTGCAGTTTTAAGGCAAAGCTGCAAAATAATCGGGTTTTGAAATTCTTCGTAGTGTTGTTTAACATAGAATAGTACAGCACAGTACAGGCCCTTCGGCCCACAATGTTGTACCGACCCTCAAACCCTGCTTCCCATATAAGCCCCCAACTTAAATTCCTCCATATACCTGTCTAGTAGTCTCTTAAACTTCACTAGTGTATCTGCCTCCACCACTGACTCAGGCAGTGCATTCCATGCACCAACCACTCTCTGAGTAAAAAACATTCCTCTAATATCCCCCTTGAACTTCCCACCCGTTACCTTAAAGCCATGTCCTCTTGTATTCAGCAGTGGTGCCCTGGGGAAGAGACGCTGGCTATCCACTCTATCTATTCCTCTTATTATCTTGTACACCTCTATCATGTCTCCTCTCATCCTCCTTCTCTCCAAAGAGTAAAGCCCTAGCTCCCTTAATCTCTGATCATAATCTATGCTCTCTAAACCATGCAGCATCCTGGTAAATCTCCTCTGTACCCTTTCCAATGCTTCCACATCCTTCCTATAGTGTGGCGACCAGAACTGGACACAGTACTCCAAGTGTGGCCTAACCAGAGTTTTTTAGAACTGCATCATTACATCGCGACTCTTAAACTCTATCCCTCGACTTATGAAAGCTAACACCCCATAAGCTTTCTTAACTACCCTATCCACCTGTGAGGCAACTTTCAGGGATCCGTGGACATGTACCCCCAGATCCCTCTGCTCCTCCACACTACCAAGTATCCTGCCATTTACTTTGTACTCTGCCTTGGAGTTTGTCCTTCCAAAGTGTACCACCTCACACTTCACCGGGTTGAACTCTATCTGCCACTTCTCAGCCCACTTCTGCATCCTATCAATGTCTCTCTGCAATCTTTGACAATCCTCTACACTATCTACAACACCACCAACCTTTGTGTCTTCTGCAAACTTGCCAACCCACCCTTCTACCCCAACATCCAGGTCGTTAATAAAAATCACGAAAAGTAGAGGTCCCAGAACAGATCCTTGTGGGACACCACTAGTCACAATCCTCCAATCTGAATGTACTCCCTCTACCACGACCCTCTGCCTTCTGCAGGCAAGCCAATTCTGAATCCACCTGGCCAAACCTTCTGCCAGGTACTTAAGTCTTATGGAAAAAGTCTTAATCTGCACAACAATTTTAGCACAAAAGCGGAGTAGTGACACTTCTTAAATCTCTGGAAGGTGAGAAAATGCTGGCAAGGTTCAAGAGCCTGCATCCCATATTCATATTGTCAAATTCAGTCAGCAAACTCACAGGTGTTATTTGCTGTGGAATTCAAGAAACTATTTTACTGTACACCAATATCACCAGTAATAGTGAAGGATTTGCCTCAACTCAACATAAAAAATTGTGTGCAGATGCAAAAGCCGCTGGATAACTGGGATGTTGAAAATATGTGTTTATGCACAAAATATACATTTAAATAGACTGATTTTATACTTTTGGTTATACGGGAAATTATGATTAGGCCAGGATTCTCAAGTTCTCAGAGCAGTAGAGTTCAGTGGGTCTTTGGTTAATGTTGCCATGTAGAGAACAGTGATCTCCAAGTGAAGATGCAGTAATATCCAAATTCACAAAGAAGATGAATTCTTAGCAGAAAGAAAGAAGAAAATGCAAAGTCAAAAGCCTTCAGGGACAGGAACGGATTGAGGATGTGTGCTTCTGAGAAAGAGCTCAGACATTTCAAAGACATAACAAGGAGTATCTTGTGAAGGAAGTAACGTGCGTGTGAATGGGTGTCTGTGAACACAGTGTGTGTTTATGTGCATGGTGCAAGTTTGTGCATACACAGGGTGTGTGTGTGTGTGGTATATATGTGGATGTAATATATATATGTGTGTGTGTGTGTGTGTGTGCCTGAGTATTTGTATGTGTGCATATGTATGTGTGCGTGTGTCTGAGTGAGAAAGAGAGAGATTGCATCACTTAATTTTCCTTTCACCCTGTCCATCTGCTGGTCTTTGTCTTCATTGTGTTCCTAAAGTATTTCTTTGTGCTCCTCTGCACTTGGGCCACTCCGCTCATTTATGCTTCCTTCAGGCTTGGCAATAACGACATCCTTTCTACATATGATCCATTTGTGCTTTGTGAAGTAAAGACTTACCCAGGTCATGATTCTGATCCTTTGTGTCAACCAAGTGAACTGAGATTGATTCCTGCTTTTGTTCAATGAGGCTAATTCCGTCAGAGGCCAGGTGAACAATGACAGCAGCAGCAACCATGGGCTGAGTGAAGTAGGCCTTATGAGAGAGAGCAAAGTTGACAAGGATTAACATTTGGTGAGGGGAAGGTGGGAAAAAGAAGCTGCTTCTTTCTCTCAGTCACTCTTCCCTGTTCTTGTGACATAACATGATGCACTCATTTTGTCTTTAGTTAATGAATCATTGAAATGTAAGGTACAGACAGAGGCTCATTGCAGCTGAGCTGGACTGATGGTTAAAACTGCCTTCCCACTCTTGTTCCATGACCCTGCAAGTAATCACCTTCAAATACCCATTGACTGAACAACAACAGACCTTATGGTTCTCATATAATATATATATATATATTATCATCCTATTCTCCTCTTGGCATTACGGGGTCTCCTAAGAAGAGAGCCATCAGGACAATCACAAAGTGAGCCTCCGGATGGCTATGGATCAGGAGGTGTGACCCATGATCCAGTGCTGTTGGGTCATAATCCGGGGCCTGATCAACCCTGGCTGGGTCGCCTGTGCGAGAGTGTCTGATGTTGAAAGACCCGAAACACCCGATGACCTCAGGTTACATCACCGATGGTGTGTTCCAGTGCATCCTGGGATGTATCTCAGCATTATATATGGACCGGCATGGTAGCGTAGAGGTTATCATAATGCTTTACAGTACCTGGGTTCAATTCCCGACGCTCCCTGTAAGGAGTTTGTGTGTCCTCCCCCATGACTGTGTGAGTTTCCCCCTGGGTGCTCCGATTTCCTCCCACAGTCCAAAGACATACCGGTTGGTCGGTTAATTGGTCATTGCAATTTGTTCTCTGATTAGGCTATCATTAAAGTGGTAGGTTGCTGTGCGATGTGGCCTGAAGGGCTGGAAAGGCCTACTCCATGCTGCACCTCAATCAATCAATCAATTAATTAATAAATGTGTGTGTATATATCAGTACGTAGAGCAGTACAGTACAGAAACAAATGCTTCATTCCACAATGTCTGTGCTGAAAAGATGCCAAATTAAACAATCTTTTCTGACTGCCCATGATCCACATAGCTGATTTTACTTTGGATATTTACTTTGGATCACTACTTTTGGATATCTCCAGGGGAGAAACTATTCCTTCATTCACCATTTGAGGATCTTACTAATTATACTTGGATGATCTTCTTTTCCTAAAGTTCCTCATTCTCCAACTCATCTGAGTGGATCAAACTGTCCTCAATTGCCAGCTCCCGGTGATGAATGACACTGTTCATGTGCAAAGGATGATGATATCTGGTCACAGATAAACTAGATAGTGAGCAAAGAGCCAAGGATAATGGTCACAAGGTGAATCCCTTGCCAACTTTGTCCTTGCATGGGATAGGATTGGGGTCTTAGACTAACTAATTCTCAGCATTGACCAGTCAATTAATTTGTGACCTTTGTTTCCTGTTTATAAGTTTACGCAAACAGAAATGTTGTAGTATCTGGGTAAATAATCTGGTCTGAAACATTAGTAGACTGAAAACAGATTGCTGCATTGAAAGTGACAAAATATTAAAGTAAACTCTGAAAATCTAGTACAATCAGGACTGTGGTGCCAGACTGGCAGATATTTACAATCTATTGGATGTAATCGTAGAATAGTGTGTATCTGAATTGCTATTTTGACTCCATGCCTGTATCTGTAATACCCCAACATACTTTTACTTCATTCTTTTTAGAAGTTACAAAGTAATGTAATAAAATTTCTGGTGAATCTGGTAAGTTTAAAGGACTGTGGGAAACAAGGCACTTAAGATTGTAAAGAGAGTGCTGTAACTAGGGCCCCAAAATGTTTAAATGGAGCTTGGGAACTTGGGTGCCTGTAGGTTAAAGGGAGCATTTTGAAAATCATCTGCTGAGCCAGATTCCAAAACACTTCGAGGAACTGTCAAATGGGGATATTGGAATTTTGCAGTAGTCCACAATTCTGTCTCAGGGGCATGAAAACCTGGCTAATATATATCAAAAAATATAGTATGGATTGTTCCCAGTCATATATGTTCAGATAACTAAAGTGTTTGATACTGTTTGTAGGACTTGGCTCTACAAATAAAATGGCTGACATTGCCTGAGTTCATCTCAATAGAACTGAAATTCATTAGAATGAAATTAATGTATTGGTTGTGGCAACCTCTAGGGCGTACAAAGGATATCATAATGTGATGAATAAATTCAGCTTTTTGTTTTTCGTTTGGAGTGTACCTAAACTTACTCAATGTGTTTGAGCTTTCTTGACATAAGCAGGATTTGATGCCACAGTAGGACAGATCATTGTGACCTATGTTGTAAAAGGAGGAATGACTGAAATCTTGGCCACAGCCTACAGGCTTTCTGACATGCTATCAATCATTGCACTGATATGACTACAGTCAATCATAAGTTTTTAACAAAGAGATTTCTAAACTGTATCAAGTCTTTGAGAGTATTCTAATGTGCCTACAAAGTCATGAATGTCTTCATATTTTGATATCCAAGTGAGTGTCTGTCTTTAAAAAGCGTATGCAGCTGTGGCTTGATTTATTTGGGGAAAATGATGTTTTAAGGCAGGGGTCCCGACCTTTCTTTATGCCATGGACCCCTACCATTAACCGAGGGGTCTGTAGACCCCAGGTTGGAACCCTTGCTTTAAGATGTCTGTTCCCCAGTGTTTGGTGGTGTTCAAAGCATGCGACAAGTCAATAATCACAATGGGAGTGTGTCACTACTTGTAATATATTAATGAGATTCTAGTTGTTTGCAGAGTCCCACCAAGAATGTCACGAGCATTCTGCCAATATGTGTGGCATGTCAACAGCACGGTAAACATTCATACACTCTTGTCCAATGTGTCAGTATTTGTTCAGCTTTGCCAGGAGCGTGTCAATATTCAAAGGACACCCTCAGGATTGTGCCAATTAGACCGTGTGTCAGTTTTGTTGTGTTCATGTGGGATTATTTGATTTGTAACATTGTTTGTCTCCTTGCTTGTCAATATTTATAAAATGTCATTGTGAGTGGGCCAGTATTTGTAGAACATTCCCGTGTTTGTGTCAGTATTTGTAGAACATTCCCGGGAGCATGTCAGTATTTGTCGAACATTCCCGTGAGTGTGTCAGTATTTGTAGAACATCCCTGTGAGCGTGTCAGTATCTGTAGAACATTCCCGTGAGTGTGTCAGTATTTGTAGAACATTCCCGTGAGTGTGTCAATATTTGTCGAACATTCCCGTGAATGTGTCAGTATTTGTCGAACATTCCCGTGAGTGTGTCAATATTCGTAGAACATTCCTGGGAGCGTGTCAGTACGTGTGGAACATTCCTGTGAGTGTGTCAGTATTTGTAGAACATTCCTGTGAGCATGTCAGTATTTGTAGAACATTCCCGGGGGCATGTCACCACCTGTAGAACATTCCCGTGAGTGTTCAGTATTTGTAGAACACTGCCACGGGTGTGTCAGTATTTGTAGAACAATCTTGTGAATGTGTCAATACTTGTAAATCATTCCTGTGAGTGTGTCAGTACTTGGAGAACATTCCTGTGAGTGTGTCAATGCTTGGAGAACATTCCCGTGAGTGTGTCAGTATTTGTGATGGATCTCTGTGAGTGTGATTTCTCTGTAATGCATCTCCAACAAATAAGTTAATTTTGCTGTGTGCCCCTGTGGGTGTGTTCATAATTGTGTCAGTCTCTATGCCAACATTTGTTGTGTCATTGTGATTGTGCCAGATTTGTAGTGTGTAGTCATAAGCGTATCTCTAAGAATGTCCCCAAATTTGTAAAGTGTCTTCATAAAGGTGCCAGTACTACTGGGTGCCTCTGTGGGTGTGTCTAGATTTGTATTCTGTCTCCATGCCTGCGTTTGTAACATGTTGTGTTCAGTGTGTCTCACTCTGTGTGTGTGTGTGTGTAAGAAACCTAACCAATCAAAGAGAGAATATCGAACGTAGATAGGACTCAGAGTTAGGACTGAACCCACATTTCTGGCTCTGTGATGCAGCGGTCTACTAGCTGTTCTACCATGCCATCCTTGAGGTGACAGATAGAAGGGAAATTGGTGGGTGCAAAAGTGTAATTATTGAAAATTGTTTAATTCCATACAGCTTTTGTTCAATCTGTATTCCTATTCATTCAAAGCTGATCTGTGTAAAATCCTCTTACCTTTAGCCAGTATTTTGGAGGATAGTATGGACTGCTGTGAAATGCTTCCAGGCAAGGGAACCATGCATACTGAGACACTCCATCAGTCAAATCGATAACCCTGGTCTTGCACACCTGTGGACAGAATACATGAGCTCATTTATATTCAGTAATGTGACCGGGAAAGCAATTGACAGCCAAGTGGCTAGATATCTACTTCACAAATCTTGCCAAAGATCCTGAGTGTATTTAACTAGGCTGAGTGCAGATTATGGAAACTACCTGTGCAATGCCAAATTCTACTGGCTGGAGTTTCCTTTCATTGAGCCAAACCACTTGCCAACACAGTGATGGAAGTACCAGTCTCAATAGTCAAAGCAGAAGCAAATGGTGCAATGATTTCAAGTTATCTGGCAATCCTGCTCTGACATCATCTTGGAATCTCCTGCAGCATTTCTGGAATATGAATGATTGTACCAGTTTTGAATTATTTCCTTAAAATTCCTTGGAAATTATACTATAAGCTGCACATCTTAATATTTCTGAGATCTAACACTGCCACTAGCTAAAGGTCCTACCACTACGAAGCACCTGGAAATTTTCTCCTTGACCGCATGATCAGCTGTGATAAGATTAATTCCACTACTAATAGGTTGGTGGTGTACTTTCCAAAACTATGAAAGAACAATCAGTAGGTCTTGCTGGATGCATAATTAACCAAACACCAGCTCCCTTTTAGGCTTGGGTCAATGGTCAAACAGAACTAGTGTTACTCAGTAATTGGCTATCTAGAAATATTTGTGGTCGAACAGACTAAAGAACTAGAGTGTCAGCTTGCTTATTCCGTTTGTAAAATAATTGCAATCCGGTTTTCCGGTTACAATAAACAATTTTTTTTTGAATATTTACAACAGCCAGGCATTTAGATTGCGCTCTTCTTGCCCTCAGAATGACCTGAAGTGTTTTACTGGCTGTGAAGTACAGTGGCCAATTCATGTACAAGCTCCAATCAATAGGAACTGGACATTCTAGCAAGGTTAAATTTGCCAGGCTACAAGGCATGACTCCACTGACTTGACTGGATGGTTTAAAGACACCTGAAAGTCATCAGTAGGGCAGGATTCCTTTCATCCTGTGCAGCAATCCCAGCCTGATAGTGAATCCAGGTTCCGCCTGAAATTTTACTGCAGTGCCAGTAGGGGATTCACAAAAATAAAGAACCTTTCACTTGTAGGGTGTTACTTTCTCAAACCACCATCTTCTAGACCATGCTCTCTTTTCACTGCTGCCATCAAAAAGGAGGTGCAGGAGCCTTAGGTTCACCATCAGATTCAGGGACAGTTATTACCTTCAACCATGAGGCTCTTGGACCAGCATGGATAACTTCACTCACCTCAACATTGAACTGATTCCATAATCTATGACAAACAAGAGAAAATGGCATGTTCCCATAATCTATGCAATATATGTTCTAATATTAGCTGTTTACTCATTTATTTTTTTAAATTTTCAGTTTTTCTTCTTTCATTGGCCGTCTTTGTTTAAGTGTAGTTTTTCATTGATTCTATAGTATTCCTTTGTTCTACTGTGAAAATCTCCAGGTAGTATATGTACTTTGAAAATAAATTTACTTTGAACTTCAAACTTTTGAAGATATGATCTTTGGGAAAACACAAAATAAACCAACTCTCCCAGCTTCTAAACTTTTTGAATACTTGTGAATGTCTCTGTCCTCAACTGTGGTGCAGCAAGAAGAGCTGTTGCCTGCAGGCTTCCCTGACCCTGCTTCAGCCCTGACATCTGATGTTGTTTGTGTGGAGTTTGCACATTTTACTCATGATGCCGTGCATTTCCTTTAGAACCTCTGGTTTCCTCCCAAACCCATGGATGTATAATGAGCCATGTATAATGGTAGTTTAATG
The DNA here is from genome assembly GCF_030028105.1 of Mobula birostris. NCBI lineage: Eukaryota > Metazoa > Chordata > Chondrichthyes > Myliobatiformes > Myliobatidae > Mobula > Mobula birostris. The sequence goes on along the minus strand of NC_092391.1, from coordinate 29,954,146 downwards.
AGCCATCATAAGCTTCCTTATGGTGAGTGGCCAAAGCTGAGAGGACTTGATGGAAGTGTGGTGAGAATAATGTCAAATTAGCACAAAGGAGGATTGCCATCTTACTTTGTTGGAGTACAGGAGTGATCTGAATACAGTTGCAGTGTTTTTCAACTGGAACATCTGGTGCATTAACTAGTTATATGACTTGGTCCTGAATTACTGTGGAAGTGATAACTAGATGTTTTATATTGTCACCTTGTGCTGGCAATGGAAACTTAATTATTACCTGGTCCAAATCCTGGAACCGCCTGCCCTGAAGGACAATGGGAGTACCTTCAACAAAAGGACTGCAGTGATTTAGAAGGCAGTTTACACCATCTTTTCAAGGGCAATAAAAGCTGGCATTGCCAGCGATACCTGATAGATGAATTAAACAAAAAAAATCTATAAGCAGAACTACAATGAGAAAGAGTCTGATTTGAATTCAGTGTTTAGCAGTCTAAGATCCATTAATCTGCCTCTCCTCGGTGATATATGTCAGCGGAGCTTATCGTGTTGGGAAAGAGCTCAGTCAAATTTGACCTACAGAAATCCGACATTGCTGTTCTCAGAATGTAATGAGGATTCAGTTTCAGAATAGAACAGAAAGTAGAATTACTGATTTGGACCAGCAGGTAAAGCACCAGTTTTCTACATGCAGTTGGCTTCCCTGTCAAGCCAAGGAGATCTGTGGTCCTAGAAAGAACATTCTACTCATGTGAAGCTTATCCCTGGGCCTTCACCATATAGAAAGTTGACCCATATGGTGAGTATGGAATGGTGTGGTGAGGAAGTACACCAGTGGGATTTTGCTGAGGTTTGTCATGCAAATTGCAACTTAGTTTAGCTTTTAAATTTAAAAAACAGTATTCTTTGTACCTTTCAGATGCCTCAAACTACTTAATTTTAAGAAAACAACTCACGTTGACAGATCACATAATGCTATAATGCAATGCATTTCAAACATAGGGAATGACCTGTCCTTTCCTGTTCATTTCCAGACAATGATTAAAGCAAATACCACCCAGGGAGAAAGAATTAGGAGGCGATTTTCTTCTTTTGATTCCCACATTTTCGCTCCTTGCTACCACAGCAGACCCTAAATGAATTGTCCCCAAACATACGTGGACCTAGCCAGACACATGACTAAATTAAGATATGTTTCCCCGCATTGTAGCACCATTTGTCTAATACAGTTTTGCCATATTTTGAAAACAAGAGAGAGAGTGGGCTGAACGTGTCAGAAAAGCAAGTAAAAATTCATTCTGCCAAGTTGCACTACTAATAAACCAGATTTTTTTTCTAAAAACTGATCATAAAATAAGAATGATGAGTGCAAAAGGTCAGGCGAGTCTAAACGCAATAGTATCCAGACATCCCAGTTGCAAACATTAACCTTCGCCTCTGCTAGCGGCAGTAACAAAGAGGAGGGGTGGGCGAGAATGTACACATAGTAAATCAGACTGTCTAACTTGATGGGTGACAGTTCAGTCCTGTGTTACTCTGAGTGAATAGTTTGTGTGTGAGCTTTTAATTAGCAAACTATAAAAAACACCATTTTGTTTTAAGCAAGATGTTTGGGGTTTGACCAACACCCCAAAGAGCCATTAATAATCCTTGTGATTTATTATTTATTTGGGTTGCTTTTATATTTCCCCATTGGTGTTCAGCCACCCAGAAGTAGTGCTTTCTTTTTATTACCAAACTTGCACACTTGTGGGTATGTGGAGATCCAGTGGGAGCCAATAAATTCCCTTTAAAGAGGACTGTCAAATGCAAACCTTTTGTTCATTCCTGTGCCTTTTATTGCTGCAAAGTATTTTATTCCAGATTTTGGGTTTTAAATTACAGTATAGACTCTTCGCCAGCACTTAGAATATGGTCCCTGGGAGTTACATGATTTGTATTCTATAACAAGGTGTGTGTGTTAATGAGAGTTCCATAAGCTGGTGTCAAACACAACACAAGGCAGTCTGCAGCAAAACATAATCATTGCCTTGTATTGAAGATGGGGGAGAGTGCGGTTAATAATTGGATTTTAACTCATGGGGGTTTCTTTTCTTCTTTGGATGAAAAATAGGATAATGCCTTTTTTTCTTTAGGATTAATGACCCATTAATAAAATTGTATCCCCCCCCACAAAAAAAAGTCATAACTTAGAATTTGCAGGTTCCCATGATTTAGCAGGCTGTTTGTTAATTATACGGAAGAACAGGCATCTTCACAGTTATCCAGATTTCTATTATGGACCTAAAAGATTGTTTTTAAGGCCAAATTTGATTGTTTAAATCTGCGGGAAAAAAACTTCTATTGTTTGCATTTTGTATTGGATCCATTTAAATCCAGTAAAGTTTAAGGTTTTGAAACGTTTGCATCAGTCCTTGTGTCATTGAATCAAACATCATAGGCTCATCGGTCCATCATGTCCATGCTATCCAATGTTAAACATCTATATTAATCGCATTTACTCACATTTTGTCCAGCATCCGCTCTGCCCTGGCAATGCACTTGCTCACCAAGAGACATCAAGTATTGTGAAAGAGTCTGTCTCACACGTCCACTTGGACATTTCAAGTTCTAGCCAGACTCTGGGTGATAGTTCTCCACTAAATACCTTAAGACCTTTTCCAAAATCTATGCTGTCTATTTTAGACACCTTTGCATGGGGAATTTTTCTTATTAACTGTTCTATCTACATCCCATGATCCCCACATCAAAAAAGAATTCCAAAATTGAATGAAAATTTCATTGGAAATGTGCTGCATATTTCCAACATTCTTCCTTTTGGGAGCTTAATGAGAACTCACAACCAATATGTGAGACTATTGTTCCAAAGGCTCATCTGACCCTATTTGCCAGTTTACCCACTGTATGAAAGCTTACTGGGGAGCTGGGGGGAAGCACAAGAGAGTGGGCAACATAGCTATCTTCTTCTCTCACATGATCAACAGCCCATATGGAATCCCATGCCTCAACTTTCTCTTCAAATTCCTTTGCAGAACACTGAACTAAAACCTGCTGATAACAATCACAGTTAGACATTGTGATTGTGATAGCATGAAAATCAATATAGATTTAAAAGATATTGCATGCAGTTTGATTAGTACAGACGAAAAGATACTTGTCCCCCAAAATACATCTTTAATTATATTCTTCCCTCTCCCTCAATTTCCTTATTCAGGTTTCTTCCCAGTTCTGATGAAGAGCCTCAGCACGAAACATCAGCTGTTCCCTACGTAGATGCTGCCTGAACTGCTGAGTTCCTCTAATGTTTAATGTGTCGCTCTGGATTTCCAGTATCTGCAGAATCGCTTGTGTTTTTTATAAAAATTATATTCAGTTCACTATTTGTGAATGGACAGATATTAAACCATTAACAATAACTTATCAGAGCTGTTCTGAACTATTTTCAAGTTGTTTTAGATAGATAATGGTTAATTTCTTGGTAAATGTATGAAAATGCATTGAAAAACTTTATAAAAGTGTCTTTTGACTCTATTTTATCCAGAGGAATAAGTTTAATTTAGTAGAAACTGAGAATAGTGAAGAATACACTCAAAGGTGAGGTGTGGGGCAGACTAGCCATGATCATGTGACTGATGCGGAAGGCTTGACAGGTCAAGTGCCCGACCGCAGCTTCTATTTTCTCATGTTCTTTTGTTGATTCTTGACAGCATTGGAGTAGGATTATTCTTCAGGCTCTTAAAAAAATAAATTAGAGCAAAACACCATTTGGAACATCAATTTACACAGGAAATAATTGAGTGAAAGCACTGTCCTTTGATACCTTCATTTTTAAGATGTTTCAGTGCTTCTGGAGATTAATTATATTTGAAGGTTAATGAACTGGGATTCAGGACTCTGCAATGTCAGAATAAATACAGTGGACAACAGGAATTCTGCAGATGCTGGGAATTCAAGCAACACACATCAAAGTTGCTGGTGAATGCAGCAGGCCAGGCAGCATCTCTAGAAGAGGTACAGTCGACGTTTCAGGCCGAGACTGTACCTCTTCCTAGAGACGCTGCCTGGCCTGCTGCGTTCACCAGCAACTTTGATAAATACAGTGGAGTTTGGATTTGGTCAAAACTCCATTTACTAACCAAACTCTAAACTATTGAATAATTGGGATATTGCTTCTGAAGATATTGACCACAATAAATGGTCAATATCAATTTTTTTTGAGTTTGCTGTATGTAGTATGTCAGTCACAGTTCTACATCAAAAGTGCTTCATTGAGTGGACATTGCCTTGCCGTATCCTAAATGGGATATGAAAGGTGCCATATCCATCTGTACTCTTGGCCAATATCTTTTGGTTAACACATATGAATCAAGCAAGTTATCTGTTTGTGAGCTATCTCATTCTTTTTGGGAACTGGATGTGTGACAATAGACTACTGACTTTCCTTTGAACCATCATGGGGTCGTACAGTAATGGAGCCAAACAGCATGAAACCAGGCCCTCTTCCCAACCTATCCATGCTCTAATTCCATTCAATTCTCATCACATTCACACCAACTCCTCCCGGGTTCTACCATTAATCCACACGCTAGGGGCAAGTTCCGACATCCCAAAGATGTGAATGTTGGTATAATCTATCAACCTGCATGTCCTTGGGATGTGGCAGGAACCTGGAGCAGCCAGGAAACCCCATGTCTTCAGAGGGGGAACGTGCCAACTCCACAGAGACAGCACTGGAGGTTAGGACTGAACCCAGGCTAGTGGATGGTGAGGCAGCAACCCAATGAGCTGCACCACTGTGACAACACTGAAGGCTCTGAAGCATGCAGGCAGATTTTGTGTCATGAAACGTACTGCATTCATGCAAGTGCATCAAATCTATATTTTCCCTCTTACCTTCTTACACATAAAATAACTTTTCCATATCCAGAATAAAATGAAGCTTCATACATCACACCAGACAGCAAAAATTTCTACAACACCATTTTGTAATCTCTCAATATTTTGAAGGAAAATGTTTGTGTTCGTTATATTGTAATTTCCATTCATTCTTCGAACACAAATGAATGAGCTCTATGTTTAATTTTTCTCTGAAGTCCGCAATCTGGGTTTTTTTTATTCCTGGAGGCCACATTCTCCCTGGTGAAACTTTATGCTAAGGAACTGTTGTCACACTGTTGGGACAGCCCATTCAGGGTGCAAAACGGAGCAATGTGTCTCAATCTTAAAACCCTATATTCTAATGTAAATTTGCTAGTGTGCTCCATTAATGGCCACCCAGGGTTGTCAGAGACCAAAGTAAACTGATTACAATTAGACACTATTCAGGTCCTAACTCTTTCATGTGAAAAATTATTTGATTAAAGCAGCTCAGATTGGGCAGTCTTCACTCCTGATGGCAGACGACTTTGTTATGCACTGGTTAATGACAGCTGAGTAGCATGGGAAAGCAAGCTCTAAAAATACACAAATATCTCGCTAACTGCGGCTGTTGTGCTGCTGGGACATCTTTAAAGATTTATTTTTGTCCGTGGCTAACAATTGATGAAAATTCAAATCACAAGAGACACAAAAATTGGGTAATCAGGTTTGTTTGTTGTAAATGCCTTGGAAACCACAGATGACTTCTAAGTCATTTTTGAGATAAATGCATTCACTTGCTAAAGCTGTAAACCCACATTTTTCTGCCCAGTGGTAATTTCATACAGAGGCCACTTGCAGCAACTGATAATTGCCCATGATATTGCTATTCTCTGTCTCAAACACCTCAGTAGGCAGGGTTCCAGCTTCGAATGTGTCGCGGGGCTGCTTTCAGCCTTTGTGATTCCATTTATCCGCAGGGGATGATTAAAACTAAAGGGTATTGACAAGCAGTTATAGCTTTGCTGTTTACAGGGCACTGTGAGAGGCAAATAAATGTGGTCCCTCCCCCCCCCCATCACCACCCACTTCCCAATTCATATTATTTGTTTACATGCTCTTTTCAGCTCCTCCCATCCATACCAGTGTGTTTTGTCATAAATGCATCACAATCAGCATGCAGCAGCTGTCATCAGTGAACACATCTAGTGGATTTATTCTCCGAGGGTATTATCAACCTGACAGTTTGCAATATAAACAAAAGAAACCCATTGGTGCATTCAGCAAGGCACCAGTTAGGTGTTCCAGAGGTCTCTGTGCTCATGACAGTAGCATTAACCAACACTGAATGTAAATTAATTACTGCAAATGCAGACGTTTTGACAAACTAGTTAAAAAACACAAGAAAACCTAGGCTTAGAATTATACAGCACAGAAACTGGTCCCTCTGCCCAACTCATCCAGGATGGCCAGAGTGCCTTCCTGAGCTGGTGTCATTTGACCCATAACCCTCTAAATCTTTCTTAGCTGTATACCTGTCCAAATCTCTTTTAAACATTATAATTGCACATACCTCTTCCACTTCTTCTGGTAAGTCGTCTCATATATGCACTAACCCCTGTGTACAAATGTTGCTCCATGGGTCCCTCAGCCTCCTTTGCTCCAGGGAAAACAGTTCCAGCCCATACAGTCTCTCCTTATAATTCAAATCCCCAAATCCCAGTTACGTCCTTCAGAATAATTTCTGATCTCCCTCCAGCTTTATCACATCCTTCATGTGATTATGATTGGCAGACAGAAGTGTATAAAATACTCCAAATGCAGTCTCACCAATGTCTTTTTCAGCTGTAACATGGCACACCAACTCAATGACTCAACCAATGAAGGCAACAGTGTCTTCTTTATGAATCATCCTGCCTACCTGTGTTGGCAATTTCATGGAACTATGGACGTATTCCAAGGCCTTGCTGTTCAATAACATGTCCTGTTATGGGGATATCCATAACTAGAGGGCGCAGCCTCAAAATTGAGGGGTGAAGCTTTAAAACAAAGGTAAAGAGGAATTCTTTTAGCCTGAGAGTAGTAAACCTGTGGAATGCTGTGCCACAGACTGTGGTGGAGGCCAAATCCATTGGTATATTTAAGGCGGAAGTTGATCGTTTCCTGATCAGTCAAGGCATCAAAGGATGTGGCAAGGAGGCAGGTGTGTGGGGTTGAGTGGGATCCAGGATCAGCCATGATGGAATGGTGGAACAGACTCAATGGGCTGAATGGCCTAATTCTGCTCCAATGTCTTGTGGTCTCAACACTCTCCAAGGCCCTGCTGTTCACTGTCTTAAGTCCTGTCCTGGTTTAACATTCCAAAATGCATAATCTTGGACTTGTCTGAGTTAAGTTCCACCTGACATTCCTTTTCCTAGTTTCCCAGTTTATTTAGTTAACTATCTTCAGTGTTCAGTATACCACTAACTTTAGTGTCATCTGCAAAGTTACTAATTATATCACCAATATTCCCTTCTAAATCATTAATGCATTTGACGAATAATAAAGGACACAGCACTGGTCCCTGTGCACACCACTGATCATAGGCCAGCAGTATGAAAAAAGAACTCCACTTACTACCTCTGAATCCTTCCACCAAGCCAATTCTTCCATTTGACTGGTTCACCCTGGATCCCACATTAACTAAATAGTAAAAGGGCAAAACAACTGGTTTGTGAAAGTTTATGAAAAACATGAAAACCTTTGAGAAAATGTAGAAAGGGTCGATTCCAGGAATGAGGGACTTTAGTTACATGAATAGACTGGTGAAGGCAGGTTTCCTTGAAACAAATGAGAAGGGATCTGATCGAGCTAGTTAAGTTTACAAATGCTAGTTGAAAACCAACCTTCTCCTTTGCTGGACAGATCAAGAACTGCAGGGAATAAGATGAAAGTCATTGGTTAAAGAAATCAAGGATTACATGGGGGAAAGTCTTTCTTGTTCTCTGGAATGCACAGTTGGGAAAGAGAAGAGATAGTTTGGATGGCTACAATTGCAGATCTATGAGGAGAGGACAGGACTGAGACAAGCTGAATAACTTTTAGATCTGAGAGCTGGTAGGTTAATTTTCTGCTGAATATTGCCCCATGTATGTAGGTGAGTGGTGGAATCTGGAGAGAATTAAGAATATGGAGAGAGTATAAAGTATGAAATGAATGCAGGATTAGTGTAAATTGGTGGGTAATGGTTGATGAAGGCTTAGTGGGCTGAAGGGCTTGTTTCTGTACTACTATCTGTATAACTTTGTTTTATGAAGATAGCAATTCAGTGGAAGGCTTCGGAGAAACGCATACAGTTCTACAAGTATTACAAGCATACAATGGGCGAAGGATCTGGGATAAACAGGGCATCACATCTATTCCATTGGCATGGGTGGTAAATGTAAATGGCAACCAGAAAATGGAGCAAAATGCCGCTGACGTCCAGTTCACACTGACTGCAGGCAGCCTGAGCTCTTACTCAGGAAGTATCATCATGAGGAGGGTAGTAGCCAGAAGCTTAAACATCAGTGATATGGCTGGAAAAGTCTCATTGCACAATTGCCTTTAAGTCAGAATCATGATTATCAAAACCAAACATCTGGCTTTAAGTAGAAACATGAGAAAGTTTAGAAAGGGAAGAAACCTTTGAGTCCCAGACTTAAAACCTTACATTCTTCTGCCTCTCAGACCCCTTATTCACTTCTGCTGGCTAATAGCCATCGAGTTTCCTCTCAAATTTATCAACATTAGACATGCCCACATTCCATTTCATAAATTCACCACCAAATGCCAGACTTAACGTAGTTAATGGTTCCCTCGGATATCCAGCAGAAAGTCAATGGGGCAAAGTTAGAGTAGCAGTTTCCTCAACACACTGAGTGTAAGCAACTCGGTGTGAGGTAAACATGTCCTTTGGAACACCATTAGTTTAGTTGGGAGTTCCATAGCTGCATCAATGCCCTATGAGTGTAATAAATGGAGTGGAAAATGCTGCACAATTCTAATGCTGTGTAGTTTAAAATTTTGCCCTCTCTTTCCAAATGAATGTAAAACATAAATTTATAACATTGGATGCAGAGAAATTTCGCCCCCCTTTTTGTATATAATGATCTGTAGTTCTGTGCAAATTGGACTTGCTTTGGTTGGATTATTATCAAAAATCTGCTCAATACTATGTGATTCACTGTTTATTAACTGATGACGAACACTCATCTTGGACTCATTTATAATACAAAGTGTATTGCATATTTTTTTTGTGTTCTATTTCTTTTAAAGACTAGCCAGATGTGTTAATGGGTAACATGTTGGTAACCACAAATGATTTCCAAATCATTTTGGAACTAAAGGATAATACTCTGAGGTGACCAGCTTACATGTTTCTGTCTATTGATAATCATCTAAGCTGGACAGGTCATTACGTCCCAAGTTGTGACTGTGATTTGCATTGAGCCAGTTGATGAAGGCAAGACGTACCGCAGCTTTCAGTTGACTAACTGTTGGCAGTGTTAGGAGCAGTCAACAAGGACTCACTCTCCACTAGGTCCTGCATAATACGTCCCCAATTCCCTACTGTGCTTTCCACGACCAAGGCTTACACATTATAGAATAGCAATTTGGACCTGCTGTGTCCCATACATCAGCTGGTGCCTTCAGGCAAGTTTTAGAAATTGTGCTGCTGAGTGGCGTGCAGATGGGGGATGGTGTGAATGTAGACTTTCTCCTATATTTCCAATTTATAGCCTTATATCCTCCATTGATCATTGTCACATTTTTAACTACAAAGACCCCTGTAGACCAGTAAAATAAGAAATGTTTTCTGATCGATAAAAAAGACAGTTTATTTCCTTTTCTTTTAAATACACCATAAATTGTATATCATACAGAACAACAAAAGAGCTGGCATCAGACTTGAGGCTGTAATTCAATCTTGCAGTTCTTGGTGACATTTGTAAATGCTCAAGCTTCACTCTTGAGCTTTATTGCATCATCAGTGCTGCTCAATTGAATTACTGCCCTGTAACCTGCTGCCAGCCATTTATTATGCTATATACTGTATTTATTTGCTGCAGGCAAACTAATGCCGTACTGCTGTCATTAACAGTACAAACAGCTTTTGAAAACAATTTCCCGAATAAAAAAGGGGGGAGGTAATAATATTCAAGCTGTTTACCCCAAATACGAAGGTAATTGCCACACTATTTGAATGACCTTAAAGCCACACTATTTGAATGACCTTAAAGCCTATTAATTTGTGCAGATTATTTTTCCTCTTTTCTGTCTTTCTCTCTATTTCTTCCTCCGTAGCCCTCCTCCCACCTTCTCTTTCTCTATTTCTCTTGTTACCTCAACCCCCTCCCTCCCTCCCTCTATCTTTTCCTCTGTTACTCAGCGTGATTTTCTCCCTGTCTGTCTGCCTGTCTGTTTCTCATTCTCCCTGCAGCAACACACACAAAAATGCTGGAGGAACTCAGCAGGTCAGGCAGCATCTATGAAAATGAATAGATATTCAACATTTTGGGCTGAGACCTTTCTTCAGGACTCTTCATTTCCTCTCTCTCTCTCTCTCTCTCTCAGCATTTTAGAAGTATTAAAATATATTTTTGATTCAATTTGCTTTGTCTCAGGACAAGGATACATCCTTTCTTCAAATTGAACAAGGTATCTCATGAACTTCAGCCCGATTAACCAACACAAGGTACTTTATTTGTTTCATCTATGTGCATTATAACCATATTGTGCAAACTGTTTCAAAAGGAACATACACTTTTCTTCATATAAATTAAGTGCTATGAAAGCTGTTGGATTAAACAAAGTCAAGGGTGCTGAGGTTGATCTGTATTTGAATGAAGGTGTGTTGGAACAGCTGTTTTCTGGTCATTTTTACCTGATCAAGGCATGAAAAGTTAAGGTAGGCCACTGAGATGTCAAGATATATTGAGAGAAATATTTAACCTGGGAGAGTTAGTGCTCCCAATGGACATATTTGCATTTCATCACAAAAGCTCGTCTTAAACTGGCAACGGTATCTTTAATTGTGTCATCAGCACTTTTGGATTAGACAGCCTATTGGGTCTAAAGGGCGATACGGTTAGTTTAAATTAATGTAATTGTTTATAAGTCTGTGCCTTTCACTGTTATAGTTATCTTTTGAATGTGTTTTATTTTTAATACACTTCTCTCCACCCCACCTTTTTATTCCGGTGACTTCCCCCTTCCTTCCTAGTCTTGAAGAAGGGTTTCAGCTCGAAACCTTGACTGTTTATTAATTTCCATAGATACTGCCTGTCTTGCTGTGTTCCTCCAGTATTTTGTGTGTATAGCTTTGGATTTCCAGCGTCTGCAGGCTTTCCTGTGTTTATTTTTACGGTTTCATAATTTTTTAATATTTCTGCTGAACATGGAACTGAGGCCTCAGTAGCTGTAAAGACATTCTGGGGCAGTTTCACCAATTGAGACAGTTCAGACTGCCAGGAGTTAGCCTCCCAAATGGAAGACCACATCCTGCACCATGTTCGAAGAAGAAGCATTGTGCAAGTGTTGATCTTGGGTTAGTGGAAGATCTACACCTATCTATTTACTGCATTTTACATTGGAACGAATGAATAACTTTGCATTCTAGGATAGCAGGGTACATAGAAACTTCGGCCAGTGTATGCAACAACCGATATATTCCTGACAACTCCACTCATGCTTTGGTAGAGACTAAAGTTTGTGACATTGAGTTGATCTACATTTGGAAAGTCCCATGAAATCTCAACCTGCAATCCAGCCAGAGGCAATAATTGGTTACATGTATAGGGACTATGGGAGGAAATGTATCATAAGTATTACAGGTTGACCTTCACCAATCTGGCACCATTGGGACCTGAGGAGTGCCGAATTAGTGAAAATGCCAAATTACAGAAGGATCACATTAAGCAGAATCAGTGCCGGATTATCGAAGGAACTGGATTACAGGTAGTCGGATTAGTGAAGGTCGACCTGTATCTTAAATTGCGTCATCTTCCAGGACAGACCATTTATAGCTCTGGCCAGACTATAAGCAACCTGGTCTCTCAGTGTGTTTAAAAGGGAAATAAATGGGGACTGTGGGTGGGGATGTTGTAAACAAAAAGAGACAATAAGAAGGTATAAATAGTCCAATTTTGTAAAGGTGCATAAACAGATAGATGTTAATTTTGTGTGATAGTATGACAGGATGATGGTAAATTAATTGTTCACTTTTTACCTCATGAGTTATAATTTTATCAAAGTTATTATCATACAATTGCTAACTCTTGCATAGAATCCATCTGCAGGATCAGTGGTGTTCAGAGGTTGTTGTGGCTCCTTGCTGGTGTGTGTGAACACACTCCAGTCCTCATAGAGGGATCAGAATTAGAAAGTCTGAGCAATTTCATGCTCATGCTGTCAGTATCTCTGAGGATCTATCCTGGTACCAATATATCGATGTAGCTACAAAGAAGTCATGACAATAGCTATACTTAGGAGTTTGAAGAGATTTAGTATGTCACTTGATATGGGGGAATACCACACAGGATCAAAATAAGCTGCAGAGGCTTGTAGCTCCATCATGGGCATTGCCTCTGTGGTATCTAGGACATCTTTATGAATGATGCCTCAAAAACGCAGCATCCATTATTAAGGACCCGCATCACCCAGGACACGCCCTGTTCTCATTGCTTCTCATCAGGGAGGAGGTACAGGAGCTTGAAGGCACACATTCAATGTTTCAGGAACAGCTTCTTTCCATCTGCCATCAGATTTCTGAATGGACTTTGAACACATGAACACAACCTCACTACTTTTAAAATTTTTTATTTTTGCACTACTTATTTAATTTATATTTACTGTAATTCATGTTTTTTTCTCTCTATTATTATGTACTGCAATGTACTGCTTCCACAAAGCAACAAATTTCACTACAAATGCTGGTGATATTAAACTCGATTCTGATTCTGCTTTCAAAGTTTTTATAATAAGATTGATGTTAGGTTTAGCAATTAGCAGGGGTAATGGTTGGGAGATGTGCATTTCCTGTGAAAACGAAGGAAACCAAACAAAGAAATGATTTCCTTTGTCTTGCTATTACAAAAATGGCCCTTGTGTGATGAACACGTAAGAGCATTTGATGTGGCCAGCACAGTATATTGAAAGATGAGCAGTGATTCTTACACCAAAGTGTCATTCTTTCATTTCCTGAAACGTATTTGACACTCATTCCAGCTCTGAACTGACATTAAAAGTCTCGTCAATTGGATTTTTGGGAAACAGAAGAATACGTAGTGGGGGTTGGTGGTTGGGGCTGTACAGAAGGGTAACAAATGAAATTATGGATATTCTTGTTCTTTTGTCCATCTTCCAGAATTTAATACCTGCACTACAGATCAATTAAAAATATCAGCATGAGTTTATATTTTCTTGTTCCTCTCAGTGAAACCTTTTAAAGATCTTTCCAGAAAATTGATTGTTTTTGACTGAAGGATGCTAATCGGTGCAATGTTTTGAAATAGATTTGATTTGCACAAAATTGGATTTTGATTATTTAATATAGGTGCCTTGATTTCATGAAATCAAAAGCTTTATTAATCAGTATCATGGTTTTCTTTATATAACCTGTTGGAAAGGACCTTCATCTGCAGTTGCCGTGAGCATTGCAGTATACGCATTGGAAGTGGGAGAGCCTGTCGTGGTGTGACTTAATAATGGATTCCAATTTGGAATAACTGGTCTTTAATTTGAAGATTGGAGACATTTCCAGAAACTGCCCAATGCATTCCTTTTCATTCACATCCCATAGGCTGAGGCATTAACATTGTTATTATTACAGAAATGTATTTTTTCTCAACTCAAGCTGGTAAAACCTGAGGTATAGGCGTAGCTAAACACGCTCATTTATCAATTGCTGGGAACTTCTGGACTAGTGGTGTTTAGTATGGTGGCTTTCTGAAGATTTACATAGATATTACTGTGTAGCCCTAATTGCTCAATGCTATTGTGCAGTGATTTTAGAGTGATACTAGTTACAGATTATTACTTTTGGGACAATGTAAATACCCTGTTCATGTTCCATAGTCTTTCAATTTCCTCTTTCAATTCAGCATATTTCTGGTGTTTTTCATGAATTGATATCTGTATGTTATGTGTGTTTGGAATGGCTATATCTATTAAGTTAGTTGTTCTTGTTTGTTTATCCTGCATTATTATATCCAGATGGTTATTTTGGATTGTCCTATCCATAGTAATGGATCAGTCGTAATATAATTTGTGGGACTCTTACTCTTAAGCTAGATCAGGCTTGTATTTATAACAAGGTATGATTTCTTTTATGAGTTTGTATTTTAAAGCAATATTTTGATGAATGATATTTATCTCTTGATTGAGTTAAACTGCTGCAGGATCCTGTAATGTGTTGGATTGTTTCTGGCTTTTCTCAGCATTTTCTACATTTATCGTCTTTAATTTGATGGTCTTTTATTATGTATTTTTGATACTTTTTTGTGTTAACCACCTGGTCCTGTTTTGCCATAAGAAGCCCTTCTGTTTCTGGGAAGAGGTCTCCAACTCTGAGCCAGGTGTTCAACGCTTCCTTGCCGACATCTAGTCTGCTCAGATCATGGAGTCTTCCATGGAGGATCATGCTCTTCCATTGGTTAACTTTTTCTTCAATAGTGATAATTTTTTCTTTTTTCTGGATTGTGCTCTCATTTAAGTTTAGTTGTGTGTACTTCTTATCAGAATTGAATACAGACATCCCACCCTGCAAAAACTCATTTCAGGGAGGTAGCACCATCAATTTGCAGGAGACTCCCGGAACTTCCGGAACTTCTGGGAGAGGTGGGATGTCTGCAATAGAGTAGCGCCTTAGTAGCTAGCCAGCTAGTTTAAATAACGTTTGCTCTGCTAATGAATGAATGACACCTGTTAAACTCACCTCAACATGTCTTTTACAGTCTTAACCCATCATGGGCAATAGAAAAGTCACTGTTGCAAACAGTGCAGCGAGCAACACTGTCATTATTTTTGACCCCTATTAGGCAGGGGTACACTTTAGTGTAGTCTGGGGTGACGTACGTTTTATATTTTCTTTGGAACACTCTGCCACTCTGACTTTTTTTGGAACTCTCGCTCTTGCTTTCGCTCTCTCTCTCGCTCGTGGTCGCTCTTACTCGCGCTCGCTCTCTCGCGCTTGCTTTCTTGCTCTTGCGCTCGCTCTCTTGCTCTCTCGCTCACGCTCACTCTCAAAAAAATCAATTTCTGGGACATTGTATATAATTTGCAGGCATCAGGGAATCACTATTAATATGCGTGAGACTCACGGAACTTCCGGGAGAGGTGGGATGTCTGTGAATATGCTCGTGCAGAGTGTTGAATCCTGTTTTCATTGATGAAGGTATATCCTTAGAAGTTTTACCCGACTGTTGTGTAGATTTTTATTATTACTATTATTACACATAACAATAATACCAAACAGGTAGGGATCTATTGTGCCTTTGTTTTCCACTGTGTCACCAACACATGACGTGCGCCTGCATGTGCCTTTCATTGAGGCAACTGAAATTAATGTAATGCTTCTCCTTGCAACGTGAAGAAATATCCCATCAAGGTCAAGAGACAAATGCCACACATTTGTATTATCTGCCTCAGTTTCCAAAGCCCCCAGTGGTTTGGAACATCAAACCCCATTGCATCATGCTGGATATTCTAACTAATCAGCTCTGACAAGCAAGACAATATCTCTGTTGCTGTTTCCAACAGGGAATATTTCATCAGGTGCTGTGAAGGAGGATTGCGTTCCTGTTCCTCTCTTGACAGTCCTTTCAACTAAAACAGTGACTGTTTCAGTGGTATTATGCTCAATAATTTTTGGAACATTGTTATTTTTGTGGCATATCATTATAGAACTGCACGTGTTTCAAAAATTTTCATGTCAATCCTTTGATTTAATTGTTGAAGACCTCCAGGGATATGAGACAATTTATTTATTTACACAGAATCTTTCATTCAAGATCTATTTGGTAGAGAAAATATGTTGAAAAAGGACCTAACTAGATAAAAAGGAAAAAGCAGCACCCACATGACACTTCCTCTGATTTTTAAAGAATGCAGAACACTTATGATGTAAGAGTGTGCAGGATTTTGTTAGATATTTAACAGAGGCATATAGTAAAATCTAATTAATGGCTTTGAAATGAATGGCAATTGGTCTGTAATGCTGATTGTTAGGGTAAAAAAGGTTGTATTAACTGTATTGTATATTTAATATTTCAGTAATATTTGAATAATCTTATAAATATGTTGTTTAGGCATTCTTTGCTTGTTTAAATAATTCACTACAAGTTATATGTAAAAATAAGTAAATTGCATATGTCATGTTGCTACCACGTGACACGTGTTCATCTTGCTTTAAAGTAAACCTGAAGTTTGACCCGCATTTTCGGACTCCTGTGTCTTCTTTTCAAAGAGTTTAATATTTTGAAGTTACAAAACATAACCTGTACAGTTCTGTTGTTTGAAAAAGGATTGGAGCTCAGAATACCATAGTTCATAAAGTCAGGTTCTTATTGGGTTTGACATTCAAACGTAGATTACTGTCAGAAGTAGAATCGGAATCAGATTCTATATTATCGTTGGCATGTGACGTGAAATTTGTTAACTTAGCAGCAGCAGTTCAATGAAATACACAATATAGTAGAAGAAGAAAAATTAAAATAATAATAAATTAGTAAATCAATTTACAGTATACAGAAAATTGAATGGTTGAACATTCTGAGCAACCATTTTAAGCCGGTATTAACAAAATGTCACCCTCCAGTTGTGATATATCCTTCCATATCTTATGGTATTCCAGTGCATTTCAAAAAGAACAAGCTTTCTTGCTATAATCAAACTCACTTCACTCAAAAACCTTAAAATCAAGGCCGATGAGATAGTAATTGCATGATAAGTCCATAGGATCATTAGACATAACAGCAAAATTAGACCATTTAGCCCATTGAGTCTGCTTCACCATTCCACCATGGCTGATTTATTATCCCTCCTAAACCTATTCCTCTGCCTCCTCCCTGTAACCTTTGACACCCTGACAAACTAAGAACATATCAACCTCAGTCACTTGGCCTCCACAGCCATCTGTGGCAATGAATTCCACAGATGCATCATGCTCTGTGTAAAGAAATTCCCTGTTCTGACTGGACGTTCCTTTGTTCTGGGGCTGTGTACTCTGGTCCTAGATTCACCGATGATACAAAACATCCTCGCCACATCCATTTTATCCAGGCCTTTCAATGTTCGATACATTTCAATTAGATCTTCTCTCATTGTTATAAATTTCAGCATGTACAGGCCCAGAGCCATCAAATGTTCTTCATGTGTTAACCCTTTCATTCCCAGAATGATTCTTGTTAATCTCCTCAAGGACTCTTACCAATGTTAGTTCATCTTTTCATATATAAGAGGTTCAAAACTGCTTACAGTACTCCCAAGTGTGGTCTGACCAATGCCTTATAACGCGACAGCATCATATTTTTGCTCTCCTATTCTAGTCCAGGTGAAATGAATGCTAACATTGCATTTGCCCTCCTTACCATAGACTCAACCTGCAAGTTAATCTTTAGGGACTCCTTCCCAAGTCCCTTTGCACCTCTGATTTTTGAATTTTCTTTCCATTAAAAAAAAGTCTTCACTTTTATTCCTTCTACCAAAGTGCATTACTATATAATTCCCTCCATTATATTCCATCTGCCACTTCTTTGCCCATTCTCCCAATCAGTCCAAGTCCTTCTGCAAACCCCCTGCTTCCTTAACACTATTTGTCCCTCCATTTATCATTGTATCATCTGCAAACGTGGCCACAAAGCCATCAATTCCATCATCGACATATAACGTGAAAAGAAGAGGTCCCAGTACCGACCCTTGCAGAGCTCTACTGGTTACTGGCAGCCGACCAGAATCGGTCCCCTTTATCCCCATTCTTTGCCTTCTTCCTGTCAGCCAATCTTCTGTCCATGCTAGTATCTTTCCTGTAATACCACGGGCACTTATCTAGTTAAGCAGCCTCATGTGCAGCACCTAGTCAAAGGCCTTCTGAAAATCAAAGTAAACAACATCCAGTAACTCTACTCTGCCTATCCTGCCTATTATTTTGTCAAAAAATTCCAACAGATTGATCAGGCAAGATTTCCTCATTAGGAAACCATGCTGACTTTGGGTATTTTATCACGTGCCTCTAAGTACTGTGAAACCTCGCCCTTACTATTAGATTTCTACATCTTCCCGACCACTAAAGTCAGGCTAATTGGCCTATAATTTCCTTCCTTCTGCCTCCCTCCCTCATTAAAGAGTGGAGCATCATTTGCAATTTTCCAGTCCTCCAGAATCAGTCAATAGGTATTGGATGCAGAACTGAGGACTGGAAGGTGGAAAAACATTGGAAGAACACCAGCCCCATTAGTGATATTTTAAATGGTTTATTATTCATAGACTTCAAAACACCATGTTTGTCTATTGTGTTGCAGGATATCCAACCATGACTATTCCAAACAGGCATGTGACTGCAATATGTCAAGTACTGATTTCACTTGTGGAGACACGTATGCACAGTGTAATCATTAATTTCTGGTTCAGTGTTGCAACTAATTGCCAAAATATGACTGAGATCAAACTAATCCATGTTCACTTGTACCATCAAAAATGCTGTCTGTGGGCAAGCAGTGGCATATACTGTACATAGCAGATGAAAAGGCACCTTTTTAATGGGAACATTCACTTCAAAAGGAACTTGCTCAAGCACAATTAATTTCCTGAGAGTTTACCATGTTTGTTTAATGGGAACAACTGGATACAGGGAACATTATGCTCAATATGGGAGTGTACCCACTAACATTTTAAATAATAGTGTTTATATATGACTTTCTGTAAATATGGGAACTAGTGTAAAGATTTTAATCTGGTGTCCTGTCTGATTATAATTTTACTCAGTTTCATAGGCTCAGTTCAGGGGATTTTTCAACAAAACAAAGAGACAGCAATTTCTCAGATTTGGTGAAAGTTATTGAGAGAATATTGTATGGACAGAGGACAGTGTGATCTCCATTCTTAAATTAATTAAAGTTTGATACAAAGCTAACCATATCTAATAATATCTTTATAAACAATTCTTCCTTGGCTTTTCTGCAAGATATATATAATTGTTAAAGTACAGTAGGCACATAAAGTACTGTAGCACCTACCTCCCTGAACCTTTCCAGTGTTTTGTTATGCATACTGTGAGCTCTGTTCTTTCTAAACTTTTTATCTTCCTCTCTAAGCTCATCCACAAATTTCTGAAGTGAAGATCAAGTATTATATGGTTTACAAGGCATTGGCCCTGGAGATTGTAACAAAGCTGTCAATGCTGGGCACAAGGGGAGTATAGTCAAAGAACCAGATAATTCTGAAGTGTCACTTCAACATTGCAATAACACAAGTTTCTGGAAAACATTCAGTCAAAAAGAACTGAACTGCTTTCAACATTAGTATGGAATTTGCATTATACAACACCTCATTTTAGTACTTTTATGACCACTCTCACCATCTAGACCAGCAAGAATGGGGAGGTTTAGTAAGGAATTCACAGTTGTAATACTCCTGTTGCACACTATAGCACTGAGTTGATGAGCATTTAATACCAAGATCATATTCTGAGGCTTTTGTTTTAGTTAAGAGATACAGGCCCTACTGACCCAGTGAGCTGTACTACCCAGCGACCCGCATATTTAACCCTGGCCTAATCAAAGGAAAATTTACAACGACCTATTAACCTACTAACTAATACATCTTTGGAATGTGGGAGGAAACCGGAACACCCAGAAGAAACCCATGCTCTCACAGGAAGGACGTACAAGCTTCTTACAGATGGCTTTGGGAATGAACTGTGATCTTCGATGGCCCGAGGTGTAATAGCTTCCTGCTAACTGCTATGCTATTATGATGTCCCGAATCTGAATTATGTTTCTAATTTGGAAGATATGCTACCAGAGGTAAATGTTTTATTTATTGCCACCAGCGTCTAACTTTTTTTCTCACCCGATTGCAAGTTAAATGTAAGTGTAAATCCATTCGGAAAAAAAAAAACAGCATCTTACATCTTAAATTTGTCCAACTCTGGATGTCTCAGATGGTCTGTCTTACAATCGCCCCAATTTAGACTAATTTTTCTCATTTCTTTATGTGGAAATGAATTGTTCCAATTTGCTTTTCACTAGTTTGGACCTTTCCTTCTTTACTTATTGTTGTTCTTTTTACATAGGAAAGTTGTGTAAGGGTTATGCATAGGGCAGTGGAAATACTTCAAAGATAACATCAAAATCAGCCTGAAGAAAATCACCATTATATCTAAAAACTGGGAAGACATTTCAGTCAATAGGTTCATCTGGAGGAAATCTGTTCAAGAGGGAGCTGGGTAAATGAGAACGACCTCCGCTGTGCCACAGAGAACAAGTGGCAGCTGCAAAAGGAGAGACTGACCAAGTAACGACTAACCTCAGCCACCAGGTTAATCTTGCCCACACTGCACCAGAATATGTGGATCTTGGATTGGACTCTACAGCCACCTGAAGACCCATCAATAGACAATCCCCTTAGAAAAACATCATACTCGACTCAAGTGATCGCACTACTTCTACCATGTATAATAGATTATATATAATATGTGATATAACCACTTAAAATAATATTTGAATTGTTCAGCTGCCTTTTCTTTGTCCACATAACCTGAATCATCTGTTACTCTGCTTTTTCATTCCAGTAAGTCAGTGATTGTGGATCTTTATTCCAAATTGTAAGTAAGTTCTATGCAATCTCACTGGTTTACCACTCGACCTTAGATCATCTGGACAATAGTAATATCTACATACATCAGTTATTTATTGACTACAGCTCAGCGTTAACACAATCGTATCTTCAGTTCTAATCAACAAACTCCGAAACCTGGGCCCCTCTACCTCTGTCTCCAACTGGGTCCTTGACTTCCTCACCGGACGACCACAGTCTATGTGGATCAGAAATAACATCTCCTTCTTGCTAACAATCAACACTCGCACATCTGAAGGATGCGTGCTTAGCTCACTCCTCTACTCTCTCTACATTCATGATCATGTGGCTAGGCACAGTTCAAACAGCATCTATAAATGTGTTGATGACACAACTATTGTTGGCAGAATTTCAGATGGTGATAGGAGAATTAGTATGTCACCAAAGGCACTCGCAAATTTCTACAGATGTACTTCAGAGAGCTTTCTAACTGGTTGCATACCTGCCTTGTATGGAGGGTACACGGCACAGGATCAGAAAAAAACTGCGGGAAGTTGTAAACTCAACCACCAGCATATCGACATTAGCTTCCCAAACATCCAGGTCACCCTCTAAAGCCGATGCCTCAAAAAGGTGGCATCCAATGCTAAGGACCTCTATCGCCCAGGACATTCCCTCTTCTCATTGGTGCCATCAAAGAGGAGGTACAGGAGCCTGAAGACACACACTCAATGTTTTAGGAACAGCTTTTTCTCCTCTGCCAGCATATTTTTGAACCCATGAACACTACCTCAGTATTTTCCCCTTTGTTTTTGCACTAGTTATTGAATTTAATATTTATATGCTTATTATTGTAATATTTAGTTTTTATTATTATGTATTACAATGTACTGCTGCTGCAAAGCAGTAGATTTTCATGACATATGCCAGTGACATTTAACCTGATTCTGATTCTGATGTTGTCCATCTGTGGAAACCTGTCATTTGCTTGTCATATTTCACTCAGGCAAAAGGAAAATAAAATGAACTGCCAGACAGGTGAGATTCAGAGTGTAAAAAATAATCAATGCTCATATCAGAAGTGTTAAACATTTTAGCGAAGAAATTGGATCGATCAGCAACTGTCCCTCATGTGCAAATCACAGAAAATAATTGTGAGCACAAAGTAAGTTGCACCACTGATTATTTCTGACTGAAGTTGGGCCAGGAATGAATGTGCAATATCCACGTAAGTACACTTGAACACTTGCCTGCATCAAGGAAGCATCAAATGTTGCATTTTCTCCCTTACTGATGTAAATTGGAGCTCAAATGTGCTCTGTATGCACATCACTGAACAAAGAGCTGAAATCCCCACTGAGACGTGAATTAAAGGGTCTCCATTCTGACTTTGATGTTTTAATTGCAGCACCTCATGTAACCATGCCCACCCCCTCCAGCCCCAAGTGTTCTCTTCCTACACACACACACACTCTCCTGCTCACTTGCTTTTCTTCTCCCTTTGTCCTTGTTCCCTCCCTCCCCGCCTGGTTTTACCTGTCAATCACCCCCTCCCCATCTGGCCCCACCTATCACCTACCAGCCTCTACCCTACCCAAGTCCATCCTCATATTGCTATGCACTTGCTATTTATCTTGTACAACACCCAATTTTGACCCATGGGGTCTTGACCTATACTAATTGCCTTTGCCGAGTTCCTCCAGTGTACTATTTTTAAAAATTTTGTTTGCAACCATCTGCTGGAGTTATCTGTCGGAGTATCATTATTTGTAGCCATTTTACTTAATGCCTTGTGTTCCAGAGCCCTGTGCTTTGAATTTTGCCTCACTGATTATTTCTATATGTAGCAGTAGTATTGGACCACCCCTGGCACGATGCTCCATCAGGGCAATTGACCACTTGGAGGAGTGACCACACACACTGAAACAGCACACTTGCAATTTTGTGCCAAGCTTCCAAACATCCTTTCTTAGGCTGCCGTGGCAAAAGGTCCTTTAAAATCTCACGACCTTGTATATAGAAAGCATCCTATCCAGGTGCATCACAGCTTTGTATGGCAACTGCTCTGCTCAAGATTTGTGAGAAGCCACAGAGAGTTGTGAATGTAACCTAGCCTATCATATAAAGCAGCCTCCTCTCCATTGACTCTGTCTATACTTCCTGCTGCCTTGGGAAAGCAGCCAACAATGAAGCTTACTCTTATTGACCTAGGGTTTTGTATTTTGCAATAATGCCAGAGAATTGTTGCGTCTATCTGCAGTCATAATCCTGGTCTTCATACTCAGTGCAATCCTTGGTTTAAAATCTCATCTGGTGATCATCAACAAACTGTAGAGAATAGTGTCTGTTTCACATTAAAAAATGACCACCACTTTTTGACAGTCAACAGAAGGACAGTGGCAGGGGTAATTTGAATAACCCAATAGGGAAATAGTTAATTTACAAAGGAAGGGAACCTGAGTGGAATCAATGGTAGACAAAGAATGAATCTTGTTTCTTGTCTCCATCATTGACCCAAAAGATTGCAGAAATTATTTGGCAAGAAAGTACCAAATTCTCAGAATTTTCTTTCATCTTCTCACCAAATGATGATTTCTTTTTGAGCCAAGCTCTATATGTCAGGATTATTAAAGCTGGTTCAGTATCACACCAAGTTTCTGAAACAAGGCTCATCATTTTTTATTGGAATCAGATAATATTCTGCTGCTCAAAACACACTTTGGGACGATTTCTGCCTTTTTCAGTTGAAGCCAATCTAACAAGTCAAATCCCTGACTTTTATTTTGACTCAGTTCTTACAGCTACAGCTCTGTGAGTGTTTCTTCACCTTGAGGATATAGCTGCTGAAAGGTGGCTTAATGACCCAGCAGTTAACATTGCCCTCTCCCATTTCTATTTTCTGAACTTGCCTGCTGTTCCTATGGAGTTTGTACATTCCCCATCAAGTGTTCCAGTTTCATCTTACATTGTCAGAGAAGTGCTGGCTGGTAGGTTAATGGGGTACTGCAAATTGCCTCTGGTGCTGGTGGGTAGCTGATGAACCAAGGATGAGGGGAATATCAGAAAAAAAATGGATGAGTGTAGGAGGGTGCTTGATGGCAGTGTAGACATAGTGAGTTGAAGGACCTGCTTCTGTGCTGAATGACTCCAAATAAACTTAACATCACCTTCTCAAAGGCTGTGAGAGAGGGTTATTCCCTCATTTCATGGAGAAAACACAGAAAGTATACCAGCTGTAGAATGAGTAGAACTATCATGATGCTGAGATACATCCTAGGATGTGCTGGGACCAATCATCAGTGATGTAACCTGGGGTCATCAGGTGTTTTGGGCCTTTCAACATCAGACACTCTTGCCCAGGCGACCAAAGCAGGGAGGATCAGGCCCCGGCTGGTGTCCCAGCAGCACTAGTCTGCAGGTAATATCTCTTAATCCATAGCCACCTGGAGGCTTTCTCAACAACCTCTGTGATAGTCCTGATGGTTCTTTTCTTTGCATCTCCCATAATTCTAAGGAGAGAGTAGGTCCTGCAGAGTGGGCAGCCAACAAAACCTCTACACCCCACCTCTTAAGGCTCACATCGTGCTCTCCACACCTATCTCAGGAACTGCTCTACCAGCTCCTGGTATTTGGCTTTCTTATGCTCAAATGCCTCCTCAATCTAGTCTTCCCAAGGACCTGTCAGTTCTACTATGACCATCTGCTTTGAAGTTTCTGACTGAACGACCATGTCAGGCCTCATCTAGTTAGACCCACTCTCTTTTTCTTAAACATGTAGATAAATTTTGCAAGAGATTTAAAATGCTATTTCTTTTCATTCTCCCCTGCTTCATAATATCATACGACTTTAAAACTGAATCTCTCAATTTTTTCCCAAAAAAAATTTAACCGGTATCTTCATCATTTGAAGTGTGGAGGAATTGACACATCACTATATGGTTACTTCACTAATTGCACCTGAAATAGTAATGTCATCAAAAGGATTGCAGTTAATGCAGTCATATTTTTGCTGCAATATCATTTTATTTCATTGATTACTTATTGTCATCAGAAACAACTGAAGCAAGCTGAAAAAAAGCCTTCAAAATGGGAATTTGGAATAGTAAACCCCTAGTCACGGCAATAGTATTCAGTAGTTATTTGTCCGACAAGCTATTCCGTTCTTTCAGTTGGATTCACGTGCATTTAATGTCTTTAAGTAACAATCTCTTCACTTGGATTATAAGTGGAAGCATTAAGACATTTTCAATAAATCAGGTTAGTCCTGTGTCAGAACAGCAAAAGAGTATCCCAGCTAATGAGTTAACAAGCTGGCCTGTTGCTATCACTTATATCATTTCCTAAATATAACGTGGTAATTTGAAATGTCCCTTACCTTTGTTGCAGCTGGGTGACCAATTATCACCCACCCAGGGCAGTATTGATCATCGTGGTGTGAGACAGTGACATTATTGGCCCACTGATCCATGAAACCATTGGGTGTGTACAGACCACAGTCCTGGACGCTGGTCTCTTTCTCAAAGTCTTCACACACACCATCGCCATCATGGAAATAGCACCTGCTAGGTTCATCTGTAGCAAGAAAACATGAAAAAGAAGTTCAACAAAAGAGAGATCCTAATGAATTTCTGTATTTCAGGCCCCACTGTTTCACGAAGGACTTGTGCAAGAGTCTATAAAATTGCCTTAAAAAATGGGAAAGAAAGTTTTGAAAGCATTATTGGAAAGTTAAAAATCACAATTAAAATTTTAAAAACTCTTTTTATAATGCTAACAATCTGCCAAAATTAAATCAACTGCAGAAAACATGACCAAAAACAAATTGGTTGCCCAATAGTTCTTAATCCTCATTTTTGGCCATTCATCTCAAATCTACAAATTGGGGAGAACAAGGTCACAGGCCCAAAAAACAGTGGCTAAAATAAGGG
The DNA here is from genome assembly GCF_030028105.1 of Mobula birostris. Lineage (NCBI taxonomy): Eukaryota > Metazoa > Chordata > Chondrichthyes > Myliobatiformes > Myliobatidae > Mobula > Mobula birostris. The sequence continues at coordinate 29,928,557 of NC_092391.1, read as the reverse complement.
GCATGTTAGTACATTTTCTGTTTTCTGCATGAAAAGAAGAGCAGGTTTATTTATATGCATTCATTAAATTAGTTGCACATCTCTGCTGTTGAAAATCCATATAAAAAGTCCATGCTTTCCTCTGGACTTTTTAACCAAAGGAATTGTAAGTACAATATTCAATGAAATAATTTATGCTTTAAACTATGAACCGTCATAATACAATGCCATGTTAATCCCACTGATTGAAAGGTGTGAGAAATCAAATTAAGCACTTCAGATGCTTGATCCCCAGGGTTTCTGTTATCACGGTGAAAGAATAGGACAAATTCTGTTTTTATTACAAAGGATTACAGGATTTTTACTGGTATTTGGGGGATTGTATTTATAATTTTGCTCTTTTCACTTAAAAAAACTGTAAATCCACCTTCTTGACCCACGTAAGAAATATTAGACCAAGATATTTAAAATTACACGATGTTGCAAAATTAATGAAATTTACTTGAGATGTTCAGCAGCAGAGCCCATAACTTGGCCTCTAGCTCTCTAGATTGTTGTGTAAAAGCACCAAACCCATAATGAAATATTTTCTTCATGTTAATTATGCTGTGACTCCACCTACTTTGTGATTACACATTTTCCTGGAAGAAAGTGTATCCCTCACTGACCTGCTTGATGCAGTGTTGGTTGGTACCAAGAGAATTTCCTTCACTTAACGGTCTGCAATTTGGTCACCTGCTGTAAAGGCGCCTAAGTGCTAAAATTAAACCATTAAAGTCCACTGCGTGACAGGAAACAGATTTGCAGGATGCAAACTTATCTGTATAACCAGTCATCCTTGTGTTAGAAACTCTCACTTACCTATTTGTATCAGTAATAACTCCCATTTACACAATTGGTTTTAACTCTAAGGGGCATGACAGAGTTCACAAAGTCTGCACTGCAGATGAAAGTCATTCATCCTCTCTTCCTGTTTTCAAACCCATCTATAAGTCAATTATCATGTGAATGTCATGAATGCCTCGCACGTAAACCATTTTCCGGCTTCTGTGAGTTTTAGGTTTGTTGCCAACACTGCTCGAAAATAATGTTTGAGTATGTGTTTAAGTAGCTTATCATTAGAGAATAATTGCAATTTATCACAACTTCCTTATATTATTGCCTTCAGTGGCAGTGCTATTTGAGAATGCACAAGCAGCAAGCAGTAAATGCAAAAGGAGTTGTTTATTTGTAAACACAGGAGCCTTTTTTCAGCAACATAATGGTAACTCCCCTCCTCCTTCCTTTATTTCCCTCTCTGACCTTTTACCTCTTCTCACCTGCCTACCACTTCCCCTTGGGTAAACTCCTCCTTCCCTTCCTCCTATGGTCCACTCTCCTCTCCCGTCAGATTCCTCCTTCTCTGGCCCTTGACCTTTCACACCTACCCGACTTCACCTATCACTTTCCAGCTTGCCTCCTTCCCCTCCTCACATTCTTTTTATTCTGGTGTCTTCCCCCTTCTTTCTCAGTCCTGAAGAAGAGTCTTGGCCTGAAACGTAGACTGCTTATTCATTTCAATAGATGTTGCCTGGCCTGCTGAGTTCCTCTGACATCTTGTGTGTGTTGCTTTGGACTTCCAGCATCTCCAGACTTTCTTGTGCTTATGGTAGCTCTATTGCTGGTCTAAAGAGGTCAGTGAAAAGTCCAGTCTTACAAGTCTTACAAAAGGGTTTTCCCTTTTGTTCCTGGTGCAGAATTGTTTCCTTACAAATGTTTCTGTCTAATATCTTCTTCCTCCGGTTTCATTTTTACCATCAAGCAAGTGGAATTTCTCTTGGGCTTTGCAAAGACACGAAGAGGAACTTCCATCATCCTATAGTTAAAGTTTAAAAAGTTAAATAGGGAGATCTGCGGTCTTACAGTTGTACAACTGGCAAATAGTATCATGTTTTAACCAGTGTAAATGGAATCCTGATATCGTAGATGTTCTGTCGTTCACAATATTGCAAATATATTCATCATCAACTCAAGTATATCTTTTATGTTGCACTAAGATCTAAATTCCCCTGATGACTTAACATATGCAATTTTCTATCCAGTGCATCTTGGATAAAACTTGGTTTTAATTCCCAGTCTGCGCGTTTATTTCTCTCACAGCAAGTGGGCATTGCTGACTGAGCCAACCTTTGTTGCCCTTAGTTAATTTCTCCCTGCACTGAGTTGCTTGTTCAGTCACTTCTCAGCCAATCCCACTGCAGTGTATTTGTGGTCATAATGTACTGGAGCAAGCAAGGATGATATATTTCCTTCCTTGAGAATATCGCCGAGCCAAATTTGCTTTTCCAGTAAGTCACTTTTGCCATTGTACTTCCTTTAATATTCCAGATTGATTTAATGATATGATATTGAATGCCCTATTGGCCATAGTAGGATCGGAACACATACTTCTAGAACAACAGGCCAGGTTTTGTGGAAATTAGGCCAGTAATTTAACCATTAGGCTAATGAATCCTATGAGGCAGGTAACCTCATTTGGGGAGTACTAAGACAACCAGAATTGGTGTTAGATTGAAAGGGGAGTAACAGCCAAAGATTTTGCTCGGGACTAAAGTCGCTGAATACTGCTTTCTAAAAACTTAGTCAGCTCTGATGAAAAGTCTTTGACCTGAAAAAATTAACTCTTTATCTTCCCACAGATGCTGCCTGACCTACTGAGTGATTCCAGCATTTTGTTTATGTTTCAGTTTTCCAGCATCTGCAGTTTCCTTTAAAGATTTTCATTTAGTGAAAAATGATGTGTTAGGCTTTAAAGGACAACTGTAGCCTTTTTAAGCACTCAGCAACAAAGGAAAAAAGAGTGGTGGAGGCAAAACAAGAATCACACTTTTAATTTTAAGCCATTGATTTGTATAACCTTGGCACATAGTTCTAATCCAGGGGTTCCCAACCTGGGATCAATGGACCCCTCGGATAATGGTAGAGGTCAATGGCATAAAAAAAGGTTGGGAACCCCTGTTTTAGTCAAATAAAAGACTTCTAGAACGGGGGCATCACTTAACTGGCTGAATTGACCAGAGTTCTTTCAGATAGAAGACCCTCCCAACCTAAGTAGAGGAATGATCCCAAGACAGTGATCATAGCACAGGTCTTCCCCAGACTGACAAGCAACATGATACCGTGTGTAAGGTTAGAAAACTAAATTGACCGAAAGCCAATGACGTTCATATTCATCGAGTTCATTTGTTAAGTATTTTAGTCTTGTAAAATAAGGGAAAATGCTACTACATTAATGGAAAAATCAAAAATGAAATATAAACATTCACTTTTATACTTCTATTGGTTAACAAAACCAAAAACTAACCAATAAAGGGCAAAGCACTAATAACACTAGAAGGTAATTTATTTATCTAGGTCACAATGGTCGACAAAGTTGCTGGTGATTAAGTAACATATTATTGTATTGATGCAAAGCAGTCTTGAAATGATTTTTTTGGATTTTGGCAGTATATTTTGGAGAAATTTGAGAAATGTTTTGTCTAGGAATGGATTACAATTCACACGCACGTGAGATTACATGGCATGGAAATGAATGGAATCTGTTCTTTAATGATGTTTGGTTAAAAAGAAAATCTCTAAAAGAGAACTTTTTAAAAGGGTCACATCATGGGAATGTCAGTCCAAGCTTCCCAACTAAGATAATGTTTACAATGTAAACCTTGCTGAAATACATTAATTAGGCATGATTTGATTAGGAGGAGATGAGAAACAGAAGGTAATTAGATTAGAGCAATTTATGCCTTTCAGTGTTATGCTGCTGATTCTTAGGAATCCATTAGGAAAGGTAAAGGGAGCAGAATATAATGGATGGAAATGAAAGCTATCCCATCAACAATGTGATCATATAAAATGCCTAAATGCAAGTGCCAACCATGCGCAGATCAATCTTACCAGAAGTAGATTATGCTTGCCATCATTTCTGGATACAACTGCAAACCAATCATTAACTTGGCCTGGGCACCTCTGGATGCTTTCCACACCAACTCATTTGACTTCTACAGTGTTGCAAAGACATCATAAGTTTGCCACAGTGTCCTTCCCTTTTTTGCACTGAAATTGGAGCTCCTCTGACAAGAAAATGACTGTAATATAGCAGTCAGAAATAAAAGGGAGCAAATCCCACCGAAGATTGGCAATTAATCATGAATTAATGGTTTCCATTCTGACATTGATGGACAGTATATTGTATTCCACACCTGCAAGCAATGTTTGCAATATTCATGGTGTAAACAGACCAAATACTACATAGTCCAGAAATGTTTGAAACTTTTTGATTTTATTTTACATCGTTTGCAGTATCTGCCTTATTGATGATTCCCGTGATGTGGGGCGACTAATGCCACAGGACTGTGTCAATATGAAGTGTGGTGGCCACACTCACAGAATCCACCCTCCGCGGCATTTTCTTTCATCTCCCTGGCTGTGCCTAATGCACTGGGTCTGCCTTGGGTAAAAGTACAGTGAGATCTTAGGGGCCCCCCTGTGATCAGTACAGCAGTTGTATAGAGTAGCCCCCATCAGACAAAGTGTAGGACTTCCTTTGGTGGATGTTTCCAGATGTAAGCCATCCCAATATTATGTCAAACAACCTTTCCTGACTTTTTGAGGGGTGCTGCTTTGGCATTTGAATTCAATGTAATGTCGAATTAGTGCACGAGAAAGAGGTGACATTCAATTTCAAAGCAATAATTTCTCCATTCTAATTCTTTGTAATTAGTGAAACCCTAAGCAAGCTTATACTCAGTTCATGTATACCTTCCATTTTGTTGATAGTGAAATATCAGGCGTATAAAAATATTCCAATACCAACTGAATTGTTCAACTTTTAATTAGCTTATTTGTTTTTCTTACACAGAAGTTTTCTTCTGTAATAATCTTTTCTTGGCTGCCAATGAAAACTGCACTGCAGTGAACATTAAAGCTCTACAACAGGTGGTCAAAACTGCCTAGCCTCCATCAGGGACATATATACAGAAAGGTGCCAGAAAAGAGCCACTAATATCATGAAAGATTCCTAATCATGGACTGTTTGCCCCACTGCCAACAGGGAGGAGGCTTCGTAGCATCCATGCCAAGACCACCAGACTGAAAAACAGTCTTTACCTTCCCTAAGCAGTAAAGGATCACACCTCCACTCACTAACCTACCCATCCACACCTCAACACCTCCCACTGCTACTACTTTATCATTTCCTGTTAGCTACCTTATGTGCCTAACACCTCTTTATGGACAATCAATCTGTTTTAGCTTTCCTATGTATTTATATTTATTGTTTATTATTGTGTTTTTTGTGCTGTATCAGGTCTGGAGTAACAATTATTTCATTCTCCTTTCCACTTGTATACTGGAAACGACAAGAAATACTCTTGAATCTTGAATGCAGTTTCCTTTTGTTACAATACAAGCCTTGTGGCTTTTCACACCGTCAGTGCTTTAGGATATCTCAAAGTTCACATAGATGTTTTACTCAGATGTAACAAAAATGTATTCTGGTAAGTTGAATACTCCTATCTTCTCATGATATACAGGATGGTCATTTGGCCCATTGAGGCCATGCTAGCCATTAGAGCAACCTCATTAATGTCATTTCCCCTCTTGTTTCTCTGCAGACTGTTCTTTGGCACTAATGGAACAGTACTGTTTTCAGTCACTGCTGAGTTAAAATATTTTTGTGATCATGATTTGTTCTCAGCTGACTTTGCCTCTTAAACAATTGCCAGTAATTATCAGCAGCTTTTGGACTACACACCATGTTGTGCTTTTAGACAGTTCCAGGTTTATCAATTGAGTGTGTACTCATTAGTCCAACCGCATTAAATGTCTGATAGGACGCTTACCCACACAGTTGAAAAATGGCTCCTTGTGACATAAGCTAGAACAGCCATCTCCATTCAGTTTGTTCTTGTCGTCACATTCCTCTCCCAGATGTCTGGAATCATAACACAGAACATTCATGAGCGGATTATTGAACTTGAAACAATAACAAAATTTGCTGCTCCATACAGTTGCTTTGACATTCTCAACAGGTTTATTATGCCATAATTAGAAATTTCCCCATTAAAGGTAAGATATGGCATTTTTATTTCTCTGTCAAAGGGTTGTGACTTTGGAATGCCCTGCCCTAGAGAACTGTGGAGGTGGAGGTGTTGGATGCATTCAGTGCAGAGGTAAGGCACATTTCTGGATTAGAGGGAGCTGACAATTTAGCTTCATATTAGTTTATTGTACAAAGCTCACAGTAAATCAGAGTAAGGTTTAATATCACCTGCGTATGTCGTGAAATTTGTTGTTATCTGGCAGCAGTATGTTGCAATACCAAATAATAAAAACTGTGAATGACAGTAAGAAATATATATATATATATATATATTTAAAAAGTTAAATTAAATAAGTAGTACAAAAAATTAGTGAGGTAGTGTTCATGGGTTTAAAGTCCATTCAGAAAATGGATGACCGAGAGGAAGAAGCTGTTCCTGAATTGCTGAGAATATGTCCCCAGGTTCCTATACTTCCTCCCTGATGGTAACAATGAGAAGGAGGCATGTCCTGCGTGTTAGGGGTCCTGAATGATGCATGCCACCTTTTTGAGGCATTTCACTCCTTGATGACGTACTGGATGCTGGGGAGGCTGGTGCCCATGATAGACCTGACTGAGTTCACAACTTTCTGCAGATTATATCGATCCTGTGCAGTAGGTTCCCTTCCTCCCCCCTCCCCCATACAAGAAGGTGATACAGCCAGTTAGAACATTCTCCGCAGTATAATATACTGTTATGTAGAATGTAGTAAACAGTAGTATGATCCTTAGGAAGGAAAATGCCCATAAGGCCAAAATCAGGTCAGTGATGAGTTCATTAAAAGGCAGTAAGGTCCATATCTTTTTCTTATGTTCTCATTGCTTGCCATTCTTTTGAGTTACTTTCTTTAAGTCAATTCTCTGAGCAATTCCTACAAGGTTTCTGTGGCGCATAATGACTACCAATGGCCTTGAGCACTGTGGTAAAGTGAACCACGGCCGAAGCTAACCAGGTTGCCAGTCTTGGCCCCTTGCTAACATACCCCGCAACTGCAGAGCAAATCCATTCGTCCTTTGTTGCCAGAGTATTTGCCTTGGATTAACTTGCATTTCGCAGCAAGTGTCTCAAATTAAAAGTATGTTTGATGTTGCAGCCCGACATACGAATGAATATTTAAACTCTCAGCCAAAGCACTCCTGTTATTGTTTGTTTTCCTGGCAAGTTGTTTGGGGAAATTAGCGTGATGCTTTTGAGTGGCTTAGACGCAGAAGTAGAGTTTGGTTCTGAACGCAGTCAAATTTTATTGATTTGTTGCCAGTTCAGCAACATTCTATTTGGCTCCTGCAGCCAAAGAGATTTTGATTGGTTAAAAGCTGGCTCCGTAGATGAAGGTTCCTACTTGACTCTAGTAGGTCTAAGAAGCCCAGCGAGCATAGTGTGTTTTTGCCAATAATTACCCAGATTTCACTGTTTATTATATTCTGCATCAGAAAAATACCTCATGTGTTTGAATCAGCAGACAATTGTGTCTCCTTCTGCCTCCCCTATTAATCAATTGTATAAAGGGCAAATTTTCCATAGTCATCATTGTTCTCATGATATCATTGCCCTCACAACACAAAGAACAACCTTGCCACCACAGGTTAAACCTTCCCTGTTGACCGGAGGCAAATAGTGAGTACTTTCACCATTAGAAGGTCAAAGTTGAAAGCAAATTTATTATCAAAGTACATATACCATGTGTGGCGCGTGGCCAAGTGGTTAGGGCGTTGGACTAGCGATCTGAAGGTCGTGGGTTCAAGCCTTATCTGGGGCAGCATGTGTATCCTTGAGCAAGGCACTTAACCACACAATGCTCCAGTGTTCCCAGCTGAGAATGGGTACTGGCAAAAATGCTGGGGGTTAACCTCACGATAGACTGGCGACCTATCCGGGGGGGAGTCTTGTGCTCTCAGTTGCTTCACGCCACAGAAACCGGCATAAGCACCGGCCTGATGGGCCACAAGACTCATGACAGACCATATATATTTTCTTGTGGCATTCACAGTAAATACAAGAAGCACAATAGAATCAATGAAAGGCCACACCCAACAGGGTGGACGATCAACGTGCAAAGGGCAACAAACTATGCAAGTACAAAAAAGAAGAAAAATAATAAATAAGCAACATATATCGAGGATTTGAGATGAAAAGTCCTTGAAAGTGAGTGAAGTTGAGTAATGTTATACCCTCTGAGCTTGATGGTTGAGGGTGTAACCGGGCGACCGTCGAATCTTATTCATTATCGTTAAAAGTGTACTTAGGCATCCATCTGGGTAATGCTAGAATAGTTGTCTGTGCCTTTTAGTGGAGACGGTGATGTCTTTACGCACGTGTGGGATAGTGGGGAAACTGTTTTTGTTTTCGGCAGAAGAAGCTGGTGGGGCTTTGGGATTAAGTTCCTCCCAGAGATACTGGGCATAGTTAGGAACGGTGAGTATTAATTGACGATATCCATGTGAATTCGTTTATGCTTGGGGGCGAAATGAGAATATCGGTAATTTGACATGTTTTACATGTGGATGCTTTAGATTTTCACGGGTGAAGGCATCAGCACTGGACAGCGTGGCTTGTGCAAAGTTCCTTACCGGCCAAGTAGGTCAGTCTTCCTGTAATTTAACTACCAGGCAATACCTTGTAAAAGTTGTGCCGAAGTGAACCTTTTGTCTAACTTTATTGTATCATGACTGATTGTGCATGTAACAGCGTAACATGAATGTTTAGTCTCTGTTTGGAAGTTCAGCACGTGTGTACTAAAAAGTAGTATACGTCTTAGATGAGATGTATTTGCTTACATTTTCGCTGCTACGTATAAGGTACAGGGTTGTTGGGATTCTAATGTTGTTTGTATTGTGTTCCTTCAGAATTGCCACTACCTTATTAGTTCTGTATTAGTTTTGTGCAGTTTGCTTTATATATTTTTATACTGCATACGTAATTCGTCGATACACAAGGGTGTGGATCGAAAGTTAAACCAAGATTGTAACGGCAGGAACTGGTTGTAAATTCGTTCGTCTTGTTTTGAGAGCCTCTTTCAGCACTAAAACATCTAAAACAGATAAAGGAATTAAAACCCGAAAAAGTATTTGTTGACCTGAGTGTGTATTTTTCCCCAGGCTATAAGGGTAATAGCTATCCCTAAACCTGGTGGTGTGGGGTCCTGAGGCTCCTGTATCTTCTTCGTGTTGGAAGCAGCGAGAAGAGAGCATGACCTAGGTGGTGGAGGTCTTTGATAATGGATGCTGCTTTCCTGCTACAGCGCTCCATGTAGCTGTGCTCATTGGTAGGGAGGGCTTCACCCATGATGATCTGTGCCGTATCCACTACTTCTTGTAGAATTTTCCGTTCAATGCATTGGTGTTTCCATGCCAGGCCATGATGCAGTCAGTCAATGTATCTCCACCACACATCAAGTTTCAAAGTTTTAGGTGACATGCTGTGTTAGAGTGAGTTTTTTTAGGGTAGATGATTCGTTTACACTTAAATGACTTTGGCCACCAGACTTCTTTTTGACAAAGTACTGTGGATTGAGTCCACAACAATGCGCTTCCTAAAAAGGTGTGAATACCAGATGCTTCTGGTGCCGTAGTTTGACCAGATGCTGTAGTTTCGAAGACAGTATTTTCTGTACTTTATAAATATTAATTGTCTTCTATGTTAGCACGTAAAATGCCAAATAAATGTATTGTGGATTTAACTAAAGACTGTGGATACCAACCCAGACATGTTGACATCGGAAGGAAAGGATGAAGTCAGAAGGTATGATGTTTGTATGTAGCTTCAAAAGGAAGCATTGTCTGTGCATTGTCTATAGCTTTTTAAGTAGCGATTGCCTTTGTGTTTAGCATATAAATACAGAAAGCATCTCTGTCCATATGATGCCTGCTGTACCTAGTTGTGTCGAATAAAGAAGTTGCTTTGTATCTACCAGTGACTCTGTCTGTCCGGTGATTTCAACCACGCTACAACATGCTGAATCTTCACAAACTTCTTAGAAAGTAGAGGTGCTACCATGCTTTCTTCTTAATGGTGCTTACATGATAGATCCTCTGAAATGTTAACACCAAGGAATTTTAAATTGCTGACCCTCGCCACTTCTGATTGCCCAACGAGAATTAGCTGATGAACCTAGGTTTCACCACATAGGATCAAAATAAGCTGTAAATAGTGTAAGCTTAGTTAGCTCCATTATGGGCAGTAGCCTCCATTGTATCCAGGACGTCATCAAGAAGCAATGTCTCAAAAAGGTGGCATCCATCATTTAGGACCCCCGTCACCCATGTCATGCCTTGTTCTCATTGCTACCAACCAGAGGGAGGTACGGAAGCCTAAGGACACACAGTCAATGATTCAGAAAAGGCTTCTTCCCCTCTGCCGTCCAATTTCTGAATGGATATTGAACCTGTGAATACTACCTCTCTATTGTTCCTATTTTTGGACTATATACTTAATTTAACTGTGATATATATATATATATTTAATATATATATATATATATGTATTTATACTTACTGTAATTCCCAGTTTTTTTTTCTAGAAAAGGATCTTGTGCTTTTCTGGTGTATATGATGAATAAACTCTTATTGGGCTTCCAGCCGGGTATGAGTAGGGTGGAAACCCACATGAGGGAGCATAGGAGGTGTATCCGTTTAGGTTACCTGGAGAAATTGGGAGCAGCAGAACACTGCTATCGCAATGGCCATTTGATTGACTTCGAAGGCATAAAACTTCTGTGCTGCGCCAATGGCTTTTGAGATTGCCTGGTAAAGAAAGCCATTGAAATAAAACTAGAGGAAAAGAGTTAACAAAGATGAAGGTCTTGCTCCAAGTAAGAACTGGAATTCAATTGTAAACAAGGTAGGAGAGCGGAAACCTAATTGAATTGAGAACTAACTAATTAGGAGGGGTGGATGACGGGGGTACAAATATCACTGGATTAGATATGCCCAGGCATCATCCCTGATGAAGATGGCAGAGTTTGTAATCGAAACATTAGTTATAGTCAATACCTGTACCTGGTATGAAGCCCAAGAAGAGTTTCTTCATTTTTTCTCTATTATTATGTATTACATTGTACTGCTGCCACAAAGACAAAAAGAATTAGCAACATATACCAGTGATATTAAACCTGATTCTGATTAGCTGCTGATAACTGAGAACCTATCTGGGTAGACGTCATGGTCAAGACTCTAGCTGTGCAAATGAATACCACATTACTGATCACCAAAGTCAAAATCCATGGAATATATTGATGTTTTTCTACATGTTTGTAAAGATAATGCATTATATTTCTTTAGAGGAGGCAATTCACCAAATATAACCTATCTAAAACCTGGAAAAAGCTTATGACTACCATGAAAACCATCGTTAAACAGTTCAAGGGGATATTTGGAATCCTTCAGTGCAATCTAACCAGTCTTTTTAGAACTCCTCTTTGAATCTCCTCATTTGATCATTTCTATTTATTTTTGTTGAAATTATTTGTACAAGTTATTGACAGTTCTCAAATATTTCTAAAGTTAGAGACTTTTAAAAATGATGAAGTGTCCTTGACAGCTTGCACAGCTGAGCAAGCTGGAGGTTGCTAGACCTTTCAGGAGCATTTCAAGGCAGGGCTGTCTCAATGTGTTACTTGATGCCCTGTTACCACTCAGATCACACCACTGGAAACTGCTGTTTCGAGCCAGTGAGGTGGGTGCACCGCATCTGGAACTGGTAAACACAGTCAGTTGGAGACTGTGAGTGGCAATTCAGGACATCGGGGCCTGGCAAGAAACATCTGGTGCAATGCATGTTAATCTTCCAACAAGATCAGTTGTGAATGTTCTACTGTTCTGCTTTAGCAAACTGGTAATAAATAACTAGTGATAAACTGGCTGGTGTGAACGTGCACCCATTATTGTATAATATTACACTACTTCTTGCACTACCATATTATTAGTGTGAACTGGGAAATCTTGTAAATCTTGTAATCTTTGATTTGTAAGTCTTTTACATCTTATTTTTAAGGTAACTTTTTTATTCTTTCTTACTTCTGTTCTAATATTTGTATATCTGTGTAGTAGTAATGACAGTATAATTTCTTTGGGATCAATAAAGTATCCATCATCATTATAAATAATTAATCAAATTAGATTCTTCAGTGACAATCTTGTTTTAGTCTCTATGAACATGTTATGAGCAACTGTCAATTCAACTGCCATGTTGCGCTCTGAGATGGGTTGCTCTCTGAAAGTTCCAATCTACTTTTAAATTAATTTCAAACATAATCAGCATTATTCAAGTCCATGGTTATCAGGTACCGAGTGAACAGCTTCCCCATTGGAACTCACTGAAATTGTCTAAGCACAACAGCCTAGAATATAGAACGTAGATCAGTATTTTTGTTCTCCCAAATGTGTTCATTTATTATTTGTTTCCATCTGAATCACTCACCCTGACCTCAAGGAGTTTGTTGTGCTTATATTTATGAGGTGTACCATCCCAATTGCAATATCTGAGTTAAATATTGAAAAGACTGAGGTGAATCTTCTTAGTTTCAAGTGGAAGGTTAACTCAGTACACTTTTATACAGTTTGAAGGTGTACTATCTGGAAGGCATTTAAGTTTTCAAGAACTAGTCTCTGTTTTTGTAGAAGTTAAGCATCTTGAAACCACAATTTTTGCTATGAAATTATTAAAATATGTCAGCTATTCTCTGCATGCTTATAAGTCAAGAATGTAATCCAAATGGTAAACATAAGTAAAACAAAGTAAGAGACAGAAGGACCATTGCTAATGTAGAAGACTTGGTCGATCTTCTTTCCTTGGTGTAGGCAATGACTCCAGTGCAAAGAGTGCCCAGAGTTGCAGCCGTGTTGAAAAATAATTATATTCACTTGCTTTGCCCACTTGCTTTTCACTGAATGCAAATTCCATCATAAAAGGAACAGTGGTTTTTCTGCAACTCAATTCAAAGTCTTTCCTTTATATACTTAATGTGCTACCATGACAAAGTTTCATTAACGCATCTGAAAATAGGTTTATAATTACAAGTAAATGTTTCCAATGCCAATGTCATGGCATCATGAATAAATCACTCAGTCTTAAATACTTGAAAATGACTTCTGTTTGGTTTACCGGGGAAGATTTGAATAAATATGGAAAAAGATCTAATCAAAGCTATTTTCTTGCATCCAAAAGACGTCACTTGGTTTTTTGAATATTCCACAAATATTCCACAATTGTAAAGAACTACAATTTTCAGAAACTCCAAGGATGATTAATTCACCCTAATGGTAAGGCCTATTTTGAGTACACTCTGTTTTAAGATGAGCTCTAAAGATCACTAAATCTCGATTTGTACTTCAGGGAATCCTATTTATCATTCTGCAATCTTTCACACCAGTTCTGTTATTATTAGGGAAACTGCGCCAAAAAAACCTAGAACACATACTCAGAAGCTTTGTGTCAAAGTTGGGAAAGTTGATATTCTAACTTTAAAGATCAAGTAACCTGTTAAATCCTTGGGAATGTTAAATTGAGCAATGGTTTGCAAATGGTTTAAAGTGTGCTGGATGTGTCAACCCCAGGCTTTCCTATTTAAGATGGAGGAGGAGGAGGAGGAGAAGATATGGAAATAAAACTGAAATGAGACAATTACTGAGTATCCATAACCTGGCACACTGTTTATCACTGTCTGAGTTAAAATCCAGCAGTTCCTTCATTTCCCAGATATTCTGTTTTACATCAGTTTGACACTATTTTAAGCTAAACTTTTTTCAGGATAGGATTAGTAAACCATTTCTGCCTCTGAATGTTGGAAGCAAAGGAGATCTTTTGACTCACAAAATGAATATATTGAAGGCTTTGTTCCAACTTAATGAAAAGTAATGCAATTAATATTCCTGTGGAGACTCCACTTTGCCAGCGTGTATTTATACATTGGCCATGATAGTGTCAGCTTGTCTACTGCCAGTCCAGATTTAATGTTAGGAAAATGTTTTGATCTTTACTCCATTACAGCAGAGCCATAGGCATAGCCAATCTGCCCTCACCTGCACATGGCTCACTTTCCCCATCTGTAACTATAAGATTGGCAGCTGCAAATATTTGATGAACCTTGACAGGCAAACTAAGATGTGGCGGGCTTGATTTGTACTTGACTTGATTGCTTGGATTTTTCCCTTCTGACACACAGTACCTCATTGGTTTTGCTCTTCATTGTGTGCTGCAGTGCTATTGTCTGCTGCATTTTGTCTCACCTTTTTAATTAAAATAAAATGTTGCAGAAGGAGGGATGACATTCGATGTAAATTGCATTGACAAGATTTAATAACTTGTCCACGGCATTAGAAATGGCCAAGCAACACACACAAACTGCTGGAAGAACTCAGCAGGCCAGGCAGCATCTATAGAAAAGAGTACAGTTGATGTTTCGGGCTGAGACCCTTCAGCAAGCCAATGTAATTCTGCATTGCATCAGATGAATCAATCAAATTGCTCATACGTTACGTGCAACGAGAAAACATTGCGACCAACCACCAGAGAAGGAAAAACCTTGTGCACCAATTGGGTTCTTACCCCTGGCTGAACATGGCTTCAGAGATGGTACAGCAGAGCAGAAAATCCCAAGCATCCAACTAAACTCATCCTTATCAAGCAACACACATAAAAGTTGCTGGTGAACGCAGCAGGCCAGGCAGCATCTCTAGGAAGAGGTACAGTCGACGTTTCGGGCCGAGACCCTTCGTCACGACTAACTGAAAGAAGAGCTAGTAAGAGATTTGAAAGTGGGAGGGGGAGGGGGAGGGGGAGATCCAAAATGATAGGAGAAGACAGGAGGGGGAGGGATGGAGCCAAGAGCTGGACAGTTGATTGGCAAAAGGGATATGAGAGGATCATGGGACAGGAGGCCTAGGGAGAAAGAAAAGGGGGAGGGGGGAAGACCCAGAGGATGGGCAAGGGGTATAGTGAGAGGGACAGAGGGAGAAAAAGGAGAGAGAGAAAAAGAATGTGTGTATATAAATAAATAATGGATGGGGTACGAGGGGGAGGTTGGGCATTAGCAGAAGTTAGAGAAGTCAATGTTCATGCCATCAAGTTGGAGCCTACCCAGACGGAATATAAGGTGTTGTTCCTCCAACCTGAGTGTGGCTTCAGGTTTACAGTAGAGGAGGCCGTGGATAGATATGTCAGAATGGGAATGGGACGTGGAATTAAAATGTGTGGCCACTGGGAGATCCTGCTTTGTCTAGTGGACAGAGCGTAGGTGTTCAGCGAAACGATGTCCCAGTCTGCGACGGGTCTCGCCAATATATAAAAGGCCACATCGGGAGCATCGAATGCAGTATATCACCCCAGCCGACTCACAGGTGAAGTGTCGTCTCACCTGGAAGGACTGTCTGGGGCCCTGAATGGTGGTGAGGGAGGAAGTGTTAGGGCATGTGTAGCACTTGTTCCACTTACAAGGATAAGTGCCAGTAGGGAGATCGGTGGGGAGGGATGGGGGGGACGAATGGACAAGGGAGTCACGTAGGGAGCAATCCCTGTGGAAAGCCGGGGGGGGGGGGGAGGGAAAGATGTGCTTAGTGGTGGGATCCCGTTGGAGATGGTGGAAGTTATGGAGAATTATATGTTGGACCCGGAGGGTGGTGGGGTGGTAGGTGAGGACAAGGGGAACCCTATTCCTAGTGGGGTGGCGGGAGGATGGAATGAGAGCAGATGTGCTTTGTAAGATCTTGCAATCCTTGCCTAACATGACAAAGTCAAAAAAACGGCGATTGCAGGCTTTGTAAGATCTTGCAATCTTTGCCTAACTGTCCTCCTGTCCCATGATCCTCACATATCCCTTTTGCCAATCAACTGTCCAGCTCTTGGCTCCATCCTTCCCCCTCCTGTCTTCTCCTATCATTTCGGATCTCCCCCTCCCCCTCTCAAATCTCTTACTAGCTCTTCTTTCAGTTAGTCCTGACAAAGGGTCTCAGCCCGAAACTTCGACTGTACCTCTTCCTAGAGAAGCTGCCGGGCGTGCTGAGTTCACCAGCAACTTTTATGTGTGTTGCTTGAAATTCCAGCATCTGCAGATTTCCTCATGTTTGCGTTTTTAAACTCATCCTTGTGCCTTGCTATTATTGTTACAAAATATCAGGTGACATGGTGGTGGGATGCACCAGTCAAAGTCCACCAAATAATGGATAAACCCAAAGGCAGATCTGGTTGGGAATACAAGTGAGGACAGGCAGGCGGTCAACATTATTATGAGGAGCTCAGAGAGAAATCCCCATTTCTACTGACTCCAAGAGAAGTTTGATTATGTACTACGTTTGTAGAATCACTCTTCTGAGCAGGTTCCGTGGGTTCCTATGTAATTGTTGTTTGGGTATCCAAACTCCAGAAGACATAGTCGATGCTTGTAATGTACGTGTCCGATTACCAACAGTGTTGTGTCCATTACTGACATGCCCATGATCATTCTGCACAGACCATAGAATTGTTTGGTGCACTGCCTGTGTGAATGTTTAATGTTCGCAAAACAAGTTAAGATACACACACAAAATGCTGAAGGGACTCAGAACGGGAATAGACAGTCAGTGTTTTGGGATGAGACCCTTCAGCAGAACTGGAAAAGACAGGGGAAGAAGCTTGAATAAGAAAGTGGGGTAAATGAAGGAATACAAGAAGGCAGATGGATAGACGAGGCCAATTGAAGGGGAAGGTGGGAGGGTGGAGGAGTGGAACTAATGTAAGAAGCTGATAGGGGATAGGCGGAAGAGATAAAGGGCTAATTGTTTAACAGCCTGAAAATGAGACCACCTAAGTCAGTGTACCTTTGGATCAATCCATCTCCACAGTAAGCAGCTCCATGTACGTGTTTCAGTTGTGGGGAAGGTTCACTGTCTTCCAAACCCTTGGAAACCACTACTTGATAAGTGTACAAAGTGTTGGGCTTTACATCCCTGAGGAACATAAAAGAAAAGCAAATTAGGTGTACTTTGCCTTATTTATTTATTTATATATACAGACACACACACACACACACACACACACACACACACACACACACATACAAACACACATGCAAGCACACACACATTCACGTTGCATTCTGTACTGATACACAGAATAGTGCGTACATAGGGGACTATTTAAAAGAATGTCATGTTTCAAACTGGCATTGCAAATTCCAAAATTACAAACAGAAGAGCTTACATATCTCTTTTGCTTATATACTTTTTTATCTTTTGATTTCTGCACTGTTTAGTTTTGAAGGAATCCACATCTGCATTATTACATTCCAGAGAAGTGTGGAGAGTTGAGAGGGGAGAGGAGGGAGTGCTAAGCAAATAGAAAGCAAATAAATGTTCGGGTATTTTGGTTTAGGACCTAAGATCAGAATGCTTATAGAAACAAAATTTGGGATCTATCTCCAGATGCTTGAAGCATTGTTTTGTACCATTAGTTGTCTCTTCTTGTAATTGTAAAGAAAACTAGTGACACCTTAAGTCTTCGGAAAGTGAATCCATTTGTTGAGTTGAAGAACTAAGCAGAGAACTGAAAGCAGTTTTCCGAAAGTACAACTTCAGACAGCAATGGGCCTCTCAAAACTGGGCAAAGCTGTGAGTTAAACCTAATATTTATTTGCTGTCCTTTGTTTTGTTAGATTTGTTATTAGAGAGCAGTGGTCAGCAAATTGCCTCATTTACCCTGACATTCAGGGTTTTCTGTCTACAATTGATATTCAGAGCAGGCGAGAACGGACATACAAATCTTGACATTTGTACTTGTCACCCATTCTTACAAATACAAGAATGGTCGAGGTCCAACTTTACATAATGGAGTTTGAGTTTAAACTTTTCTGGGGTTGATAGCCTTATTTTCAAAACAGCTGTAATCCTTCAACATCATTTGCAGATGCTGTTTCTCCAGTTGTGTTTTTTTTTGCCACACTCTTTCCAATTACAATTTGGAGACGGTGAGGAGAACCAGATTGACAATACAGTTTGTGAATTGATGACTTAGTTACAGCAGTGCACCCTTTGGCACAGATGGAATTTTGGCGATGCTTGCTGCATTGCAGACCTGCCTGAGCAACTAAGTGAGGTCATGTTGTATTGACGTTTCCCAAGTTGGATGGTTCTTAGAATTTGGTCTGACCTGAAGGTCCAGTTCATTCCACTGCAATTTTGGTGACTTATGCCAGAACAAGAATCAGAGTGGACAGCTATGTGCGGAGCCAAAAGAGATGGGGGAGATTTTGAACAATTTCTTTTCTTTGGTATTCACTAAGGAGAAGGATATTGAATTGTGTAAGGTAAAGGAAACAAGTAGGGTAGTTATGGAAAGTATGATGATTAAATAAGAGGAAGTACTGGCGCTTTTAAGGAATATAAAAGTGGATAAGTCTCCGGGTCCGGACAAGATATTCCCTAGGACCTTGAGGAAAGTCAGTGTGGAAATAGCAGGGGCTCTGACAGAAATATTTCAAATGTCATTAGAAACGGGGATGGTGCCGGAGGATTGGCGTATTGCTCATGTGGTTCCATTGTTTAAAAAGAGTAAACCTACCAATTATCGGCCTGTGAGTTTGACATCAGTGGTGGGTAAATTGATGGAAAGTATTCTTAGAGTTGGTATATATAATTATCTGGATAGACAGGGTCTGATTAGGAACAGTCAACATGGATTTGTGCGTGGAAGGTCATGTTTGACAAATCTTATCGAATTTTTTGTTGACGTTACTAGGAAAGCTGACGAGGGTAAAGCGGTGGATGTTGGCTATATGGACTTCAGTAAGGCCTTTGACAAGGTTCCACACGGAAGGTTAGTTAGGAAGGTTCAATCGTTAAGCATTAATATCGAAGTAGTAAAATGGATTCAGCAGTGGCTGGATGGGAGACGCCAGAGAGTAGTGGTGGATAGCTGTGTGTCAGATTGGAGGATGGTGTGTAGCAGTGTGCCTCAGGGATCTGTACTGGGTCCAATGTTGTTTGTCATATATATTAATGATCTGGATGATGGGGTGGTAAATTGGATTAGTAAGTTTGCAGATGATACTAAGATAGGTGGCGTTGTGGATAATGAAGTAGGTTTTCAAAGCTTGCAGGGAGATTTAGGCCAGTTAGAAGAGTGGGCTGAAAGATGGCAGATGGAGTTTAATGCTGAACAATGTGAGGAGCTACATTTTGGTAGGACTAATCAAAATAGGACATACATGGTAAATGGCAGGGCATTGAAGAATGCTGTAGAACAGAGGGATCTAGGAATAATGGTGCATAGTTCCCTGATGGCGGAATCTCATGTGGATAGGGTGGTGAAAAAAAGCTTTTGGTATGCTGGCCTTTATAAATCAGAGCATTGAGTATAGGAGTTGGGATGTAATGTTGAAATTGTATAAGGCATTGCTAAGGCCAAATTTGGAGTATTGTGTACAGTTCTGGTCACCGAATTATAGGAAAGATGTCAATAAAATTGAGAGAGTACAGAGGAGGTTTACTAAAATGTTGCCTGGGTTTCATCTCCTAAGTTACAGAGAAAGGTTGAACAAGTTGTGTGTTTATTCTTTGGAGCCTAGAAGGTTGAGAGGGGATTTGATAGAGGTGTTTAAAATTATGAGGGGGATTGATAGAGTTGATGTGGATAGGCTTTTTCCATTGAGAGTAGGGGAGATTCAAACAAGAGGACATGAGTTGAGAGCTAAAGGGCAAAAGTTTAGGGGTAACATGAGGGGAATCTTCTTTACTCAGAGAGTGGTGGCTATGTGGAACGAGCTTCCAGCAGAAGTGGTTGAGGCAGTTTCGATGTTGTTGTTTAAAGTGAAAATGGATAGATATATGGACAGGAAGAGAATGGAGGGTTATGGACCAAGTGCAGGTCTGTGGGACTAGGTGAGTGTAGGAGTTCGGCACGGACTAGAAAGGTTGAGATGGCCTGTTTCCGTGCTATAATTGTTATATGATTATATAACAATCCAATGTATTTTGTAAACTCAATAGGATGTATTGTTCTAGCATATATCAGCAAAATGTGAGTGGAATGTTAACTCTATTTTCCTGTCTCCATGGATGCTACCTGACTTGTTGAGTATCTCCTGCATTTTCTGTTCTTATTTCAAAATCAAAGCGCAGGGCGATGAGTATATGGGAGGTGGTTGTAGGAATTGGTTCAATTAGATTCAAAAGTGCAACAATTATACCAGTGCCCAAGAAAAGCAGGGTAAGCTGCCTTCACAACTATTGTCCAGTAGCACTTACATCTACAGTGATGAAGTGCTTTGAGAAGTTGGTTATGGCTAGAATTAACTCTTGTCTCAGCAAGGGGCTATACCCACTGCAATTTGCCTATCGCCGCAATAGGTCTACAGCAGATGTGATCTTATTGGCTATTCATGTGGCCTTGGATCACCTGGACAATACAAATACCTGTGTCAGGATGCTATTTATTGACTACAGCTCAGCATTTAACACAGGCCATTCCTACAGTTCTAATTGAAAAGCTCAAGAACCTGGGCCTCCGTAGCTCCCTCTGCAACTGGATCCTAGACCTCCTAATTGGAAGACCACGATCTATGCAGATTGGAAATAACTTCTCCACCTTGCTGACAATCAACGCTGGCACACGTCAGGGATGTCAGCTTCGCCCACTATTCTACTCGCTCTACACCCATGACTGTGTGACTAGGCAGAGCTTAAATACCATCCATAAACACACCTATTGTTGGCAGAATTTCAGATTGCGATGAGAGTGCCTACAGGAGCGAGGTATATCAGCTAGTTGAGTGGTGTCGCAGCAACAACCTTGCACGCAACGTCAGGAAGATTAAAGAATTGGTAGTGGACTTCAGAAAGGGTAAGATAAGGGAACACACACCAATCATCAGAGAAATGGAAAGAATGTGCAATTTCAATTTCCTGGATGTCATTATCTGTGAGGATCTATCCTGGACCCAACATATCAATACAGCCATAAAGAAGACACAACAGTGACTATATATCATTTGGAGTTAATAGAGATTTGCTGTGTCACAAATTCTCACAAATTTCCACAGATGTACCATGGAGAGCATTCTAACTAGATGCATCATTGTCTGATAAGTAGTGGGGGCTACTGTACAGGATTGAAAGAAGCTACAGAGAATTGTACACATAGTCAGCTCCATCAAGGGCACTAGTCCCCATAGTATTCAGGACATCTTCAAGGAATGATGCCTCAAAAAGGCGGCATCCATCATTAGGCCCCCCCCATCCACCAGGTCATCCCTTGTTCTCATTGCTACCATCAGGAAGGAGGTTCAGAAGCCTGAAGGCACACAGATTTATGAACAACTTCTTCCTTCCTGCCATCCGATTTCTGAATGAACATTGAACCAATGAACACTATCTCACGACTGTTTTATTTCTATTTTTGCACTACTTACTTAATTTAACTATTTAATATACATATATACTTACTTAGCCTCCAGCCTGATGGCATGAACATTGACTTCTCTAACTTCCGCTAATGCCCCACCTCCCCCTCGTACCCCATCCGTTATTTATTTATATACACACATTCTTTCTCTCTCTCTCTCCTTTTTCTCCCTCTGTCCCTCTGACTATACCCCTTGCCCCTCCTCTGGGTTTCCCCCCACCTTCTCTTTCTCCCTGGGCCTCCTGTCCCATGATCCTCTCATATCCCTTTTGCCAAACACCTGTCCAGCTCTTGGCTCCATCCCTCCCCCTCCTGTCTTCTCCTACCATTTTGGATCCCCCTCTCCCCCTCCCACTTTCAAATCTCTTACTAGCTCTTCCTTCAGTTAGTTCTGACGAAGGGTCTCGGCCTGAAACGTCAACTGTACCTCTTCCTACAGATGCTGCCTGGCCTGTAGCGTTCATCAGCAACTTTGATGTGTGTTGCTTGAATTTCCAGCATCTGCAGAATTCCTCGTGTTTACTGTAATTCATGTTGTTTTTCTATTATTATGTATTGCATTGTACAACAAATTTCACAATATATGCTAGTATATTAAACCTGAGTCTGGGATACCTATTAAGTGCCAGCACAGCAGGATGGACCAAATCGTCTCCTTCTGTATTCTGGGCAGACTCTGTGGCCAATGAATGAAGAATATATTTGGGTGACAGCTTGATGAGTTCCATTCTCCAAACAGTGCAACATCAGTACTCTGGCCTTCTTTGGTAAACTTAGTAAGATGAAAAAACATCAAATTTTATACAGCAAACATGAGAAAATCTGCAGATGCTGGAAATTCAAGCAACACACACAAAATGCCGGTGGAACGCAGCAGGTCAGGCAGCATCTATAGGAAGAAGGGTCTCGGCCCAAAAGATCGACTATACTTCTTCCTATGAATTTTATATAGTACCATTTTAAAATTGGGTCATGCTGAAATATGGAAATAAACTATTGTGGTTGTCATGAGTGCAGAATCAGGCATGAACACTCTATTTTACTTTAAATATGCAATTGCTCACAAGAGCTGGTGGGAGTTGAAACCATCTCTCATCCACATTTAAGTATAGAAATTAGGTAGTGTAAAATCAAAATAATCCCTTATTTAATCTATCAGTTATGTACAGTCATAGAGACATAGGACACTACACTTCTGAAACTAGCCCTTTCGCCCATCTAATCCAGGCAGAATTATTAATCTGCCTAGTCCCATCAACCAGCACCTAGGTCATAGCTCCCGATACGCTTCCCATCCATGTACCTATCAAAATTTCTCTTAAGTGTTGAAATTGAACCCACATCCACCATCTATGCTGGCAGCTCATTCCACACTCTCACCACCCTCTGAGTGAAGAAGTTCCCCCTCATGTTCCCCTTAAACAGTTCACCTTTCACTCTTTACCCATGATCTCCAGTTCTCGTCTCACCCAACTACAGTGGAAAAAATCCTACTAACATTTACCCTATCTATACCCCTCATAATTTTGTATACTTTGTCAAATCTCTCCTCATCCTCCTGTGCTCTGCAAATAAATTAATGGTTGTAATATAACCTTGCCAGTCACTGAACATTTAGAAGCTCTTGGCACCCTGCTGATCCATCGGGTGATGTCATCTGAATCTCTAATTAGGATATCGCCTATATTGATAGCTCTAGTATAAATAAGAATTCTGGATGTTTAAATTACATTTGCCAAAGCCCAGTGCACCTTTTGGATACAGGCAGGGGTTAATCTTGAGCCAGGCCTTCTTCACAGGTGTCGATGGCAGTAATACAGTCTTTATTGTGGCTGCAAGGTGCATGTGATTTATTGCCTGTGTTCCTTCCAGGTTTAATAATGGAGCTGTGTACTAACACTTATATTCATCTCAATGTTTACTACAGACTCTTGGGTACAAAGGAACTAATTTTAACCGTGCAGGCTGGGGAAGGGACAAAGTGACACTTGGATATTGTACATGCCTGATAGGTGCGCACTGACTACCCACTGCTTTTTAACCCTCTACCTTCATAACAGAGGTGAGTGGGCCTCATTAGTTACAGGATGCAATAGTGTCATTCAAATCTTAATAGCGCCTTAATTGCTTCCCAGAGTTGAAGTCCTCAGAAAAACCTAACCACCTAACCAAAGCAGAAGCAGTCATCTGAGGTAACCAAAAAGAAGGAGCTGTCTTGAATTACACTTTTTTGAAGGAAGTTGCTCCTAAGCTTCACAAGGAAATTGGTAGGTCCAGTTCTTTCCTTCTTGTATCATAATAAGCCCTCTCACTTCCCCCTAATACTTGCCAAAGACTATTGTTTCAATCCTCTAACTGCTACTGTTTGAGGTCCATCCACCACTGTATCCAATATATCCACCAGATAGGTTGTGCAACTCACCAGGTGGATTTCAGTGAGGACGAGGGTTTCTTTTTCAGTAGCTCCCTTGTTCATCCTCTTAGATACCAAAAACAAGCAATAGCCTAAAAGATCATCAATGAGACTTTAATATTTAAATAATTTAAAGTGCCAACCAGCATCCTTCCCATGGCTTTTTCCCAAAAGTTTCCACACTAAATTTGATTGACAAAGGAAGTAGTTAGTCCCATTGCGCAAAGGCCAGAAGCATGTTCAGAGCAACGTATCATTTCATGTTATCACATTTGGATTTGACGAAAGTGAAGAGATCCCTTGTTTCAAACATCTGGTGATCTCACATTTCCACACACAGTCCCAGATCTCCCCATTCATCCCTCATCCTGCAGAAGCAACCAATCTCTCCCTCATGTGAAGAAAATGAATGTTCTATTATGAACCTCCTTTTAGAGACTTATTTTAAGTTTGTTTGTTACGATTTTGATGATATGACCAGCAATTTACTTCCTGTCTCTAATCACCCTCAAGAAGGTGGTGGCAATTCACTCTCGAATTTCTGCCATCTTTTGGGTGAATTTATTACAGATATGGGTGGTGGGGTGGAGATACATCTCTACCAAAGAGGGTGTAAGACACACCTTCCCTCTGCTAGCCTGCAGGACACCCTTGGGCAAGGTGTAGCACCTGCTAAGGTACCCCCCCCCCCATTCCACTCAGGGTCACATGAAGCCACGGGAGCAGGTGGTGGATGGTTGTCTGAGCAGCTGATGCATATCACAAGTCCTGGTTCCATGACCACTGAGGTCAGACAGACAATCTCTGAAAAGTATTGATAACGGCTGGGGTCACCCGTCATGTAAAGGCACTGCCCTGAAGAAGGCAATGGCAAACCACTTTCTGCAGAAAAATTTGCCAAGAACAATCATGGTCTTGGATTGACCATGATCGCCTACATCATATGACACAGCAGACAATGATGATGCTAATTACTAGATAGGCGGGATGTGCTGGGAATTAATCAAAGAGTCTAAATGATGAGGGTCAGGCAATATGCAGATCAGGATTTTGAAAGTGATCAATTTCCATGTGCTTGCAGCCTTTGACCTTCTTAGAATTAGAGATCACTTAAGATACTACCAAATGATTCTCCCTGATCCTAGGTGTTGGAAAGGAATCGGTTATACTCCGCTGGTCCATTGTGTTTGTAGTACAACCTTGTACACCTTTATTTGTTCCACAGTGCATTCGCACAACCTAATCACACAGTGTGCAATCCTCCGTGCAAAATTCCATTTTCAGTCACACTGACATCACCAACACCTGTGGCACCAGGTCTCAATATCTCCCTCATTGATATACATAAATACTGGAAATAGTCAATGATTTAAACCATCACCCAACATTCTTTGTTAATGAAAGTCCCTTTAGTAAACTTTCATTATCCTTACAGTGGCTTTCTTCAAAATTCCAAGACCTCTGGATATTTTACTCTGACCAACATTGCTATTCATGTCACACTGACCCCCTCCCTTTTTTACAGAGATGACAGCATTTAAGGAACAATTATTGTCTGTGAATTGATATTTTTGACAGAAGTGTTCCAAAAACTCACAGTACTTAAACTACCAGGAGATTGTATTGTTTGCACCTACGTATATTGCTAATTGTAGTTAAAGTTACTTAGATGCATAAAACCTTTGTATGTATTGTGGAAATGTCTACTGCAATTTTTGAAATGGCTAAACTAGCCCATGAGTAAAAAGAATGATTCATCATAGGAGTTTCTGAATAAACAAATTACTTGCTTGCCAGCCAGATATTTCTGACAATGCAATCCCCCATTTAGGGCCCCTCTACTAGTTATGGTTGAATGTAGTTCTACGGATCATTCATCCACCCTATCAGCTACTGAAAGATGCTTCCACTGAGATAAGTGACAATGCCGAGCTGATGCCAAGAACTGCAGACAAGCCGGTGACCTGTTCACCTGCCCTTTTCACTGAATGATTGGCTGCTTGTGGAACAATAAACAGCACAGTCTGATCGAAAGGCACACGTTAAAAAGGAGCAAGCAGCAAATTATTTTGCAGACTTTGGAGGATTTTTATAGTGTGAACAATGGGTGTGCTTTCTATCAAGTATTCGAAGGGGACTTGGTTTGCATGGCAAAAGCTCAGTGTGAAGAAATTTCCTCCTGATGTCGCACAAGAAAGCTCCTCCCGTCTTCTATGCTGTACACTTGCCTGATTCCCTTTCTCCTTCTCCAGAAAGTGATGACTCTCATTGGCTATGCGCTGTGTAGGAGGGAAGGGTTAGATTGATCATGGTCACAAGAGATTCTACAGATGCTGGTAACCTTGAGCAACACACATAAAATTCAAACAAGTCAAGCAACATCTGTGGAGGAGAATAAGCTGTCGATGTTTTGGGCAAAGGCACTTCATCAAGACTTGATAATGATGAAGGTTTGTGTAGGGTGGCAGAACATCATGAACCCCTACAGTGAGGTACAGTTCTATGTTCTGTATAATACAGTATTCTCCACTCAATCACTGACTGCTGATTGTAGAGGAGTTCATTCACAGCCCAGGATGCTGGGTTCTAAATCATACAGATTTTTTCTGACACAGGGGCTCCAAACCTACAGAATTCAAGACTTACTCCTCCTCCCTCAATTTCTCACGCACGAGGTCCAAGGATGTCTTTCTTCTGCTTCAGTTCTGCAGCTTTGGAGGTGGCTGATGATGCTAATAAGTAGTTCACAACCAGCTGGGGCAGTTGGATGGGTAATTGAGGGGTGGCACATTTCTTCCTCCATTTCCATTGGGATTTTGTGTGTTCACATTGAATTGGCTTGAGGTTCTCAATGAATGCTCCATTTTGATCTCCTATGAGTCAGTGGGTATGTTGAGCTTTTGTGAGGACTCTTTAAGACCATCCTTGAATTCTTTTTGTCTGTCCATTGGTAATCTCCTGCAGTGACAGGCACTATAATTGTACTCAGCCCAGTCCATCGTACAGGACATGTCCAAACAGACAACGTGCCTTATCTGGTGGATTGGGCTGAGTTCAATTAGGTCTTCATTACTGGAGCCATTGGACTGGGGGAAGACACTGACATTCATTTATTTACTCTGCTGTGGATTTGGAGGACTTTGCATAGATGGTGATATATCTCCAATGTATAGAGGTTCCAGCTGCAGGTACTCCATTTCCTAGAAGTACATGAGGGCATAGATCACTGCTGCCCTATAAACCACAAACTTCGAGTTAGGTTTGATGTTTTGAACATCGCGCATTATTCCTCAAACAACCAGAGGTTGTCCTGGCAGTCAAGACAGTGGTGAATTTCATCAACAGCATCTGCTGCAGCAGAGAAGTGCCTGCTGGCATATGGGATGCAGTTCACATTTTCTAGAGTCTGCTCGTGGACCTTCATTGTTGGATGGCAGTGTTGTATAGTGCTGCAGGTTGGCAGATGATACTTGTTTCATAGTCCTGTGGAACAAACTCCAGTGAAGGAGTTGACAATGGCTCAGGACTTGCCCTCTGAATGTATGCGTACATGTGTTATTTGCATACTGCAAAACATTTGGGGTGACTTTGTTTCCAAAGTGAGGGGGACCTACTGTATCTCCCAGTTGTCCTATGGATTCATTACATTCCTTTTGGAAGCTTGAAGGGAAAACTTGCAGCTAGAAGAATTAGGTAAATGCTGAGGAAGAACATAAACTTGTGGAGCCCAGGGCTTCAGCCTCAGATCATACTGCACTTTTCACTCAATTACGGGCAATTCAACTGATGCAGGTCTCAGGAATGTTCTAATTTCTTATCATGTATATGCTGGCTAGTTATTTACTTTCTTTTAAAGTATAACCAGTCATTCCTAATATCACTTCAAGTAAACTCTGAGAATCTGTTTGCACTTGTAGGAGTCAACCCTTAAAGGTGGTTCTAACATTCATTTAAAACCTTATTGTTACTCCAGCTACTCTGTCTCAGTTCTGTAACCCTCAAGGAAGGGTCCTGCCATCAATCCTGTTTAATATTTCCAGCAATACAGATTTCATGCTTTTGTTCAAAAAAGGTGCAAGAATAAACCTAGTCATAAGAAATCAGTCAGTTTAACTTAAGTGATGAAACAAGTTCCGGTAACAATAATCAGGGATCTAATTAGCAGGCTCTTTGACAAGTTTGGATTGATTAAGGAAAGCCAACGTCAGTTTGTTAAAGGCAGATCATGCAACACTTCACTTGCGAGTTTTTAGGGGTCATTTATTGCATCCGATACTTCCAGTGCCACGTCCTCTACATTGGTGAGACCAATGTCGCTTGGGGGACCACTTTGCTGAGCACCTTCGCTCCAACTGCAAAAAGTAGGGTTTCTGCCAGTCAATTGAATTCCATTCCCTATTCCCATTCTGACATATAGTCCATGGCCTCCACTACTACCATGGTGAGGTCGGAGGAGCAAAACCTCATTTTCTGTCTGGATAGCCTCCAACTTGATGGCATGAACGTCAATTTCACTAAATTCCTGTAAGTTCATCCCACTCCCTGTCTCTCTTTATCCATTCTCAATTCTGTCTCCCCACTCGCCCCTTCTCTTCTCCTTATCTGTCTAACACCTCCCTCTGGTGGCATTCCTCCTTCCTTTTCCCATGGTTCACTCTCCTCTCCTATCAGATTCCTTCTTCTTCAGCCTTTTATATCTATCACCTCCCAGCTTCTCACTTCATTCCCCCCCACTACCCACCAACCTTCGACCTCACCAGACTTCACCTTTTGCGTTTCAGCTTGTTCTTCTTCCCCTCCCCTCTCCTTCTTATACTGGCTTCTTCCCCCTTCCTTTCCAGTCTGGATGAAGGGTCTCAGCCCAAAGTATCATTTCTTTGTTCCTTTCCATTGATGCTGCCTGATCTGCTGCATTCCTCCAGCATTTTGTGTGTGTAACTTAATAGTATTTTTGATGAAGGAAGAGGTAGAGGTGATGAGCAAGACAAAATTAAAAATTTCTACATTATAGGTTTGTTAGCAAGTTGAAGTTGGTGGGATAAAAAAAAAGACAATAATGCTTACATCCACAACTAGCCAAGTAACAGGAAACAAGAGTGCTGGGAATCCTTTTTGAGACGGGAGGGAGTTGAATAACAGAGATTTCCAAGTATTATTACAAAGAAATAAAACATGAATACTGGAAGAACTCAGTAGGTCATTCAGCATTTGTGGAGGCGAAAGGTGTAAATGCTGTTTTTGGTTAAGGTCCTGCATAACATCCTCATGAATGATCTTGACACTACATATCAGCTGACAACTTTTGGCTGCACAGACCCGCTAAATTGTTCCAGCATTCCGTTTTTTTTGTTATGGATTCCAAGATTTTTCCTGTCATTATTACTAGACCCTCTGTTTTCTTTTACTCTATATTTTAATGATTCAGTGGAGAGAAGGCAATTTCCAAATCTGCAAAAATACAGAATTTCTCAGAAGCATGAGGAGAATGGTAATGGACTTCCAGGAGATAGAGATAGGCTAATGGAGTGGGCAGATCAATGACCGATGAAGTTTATTGCTGTGAAATGCTAAGCATTATACTTTGGTTGGAAGAAAGAGAAGAGACAATGGAAGCTGGAGATAACAATTTTAACGGGTAGCTGGCAGGGAGATCTGGGGTATCTGTGCATCATTTGTTGAAAGTATAAGGTATGGTGCAAGAAAATTGATTTATAAAAGCACGTGCGATCCTGAACTAAATATGGACATACTTGCCTGGACTTAAGTCCTGAAGAAGGATCTCGACCCAAAACGTTGAGCATTTATTCATTTCCATAGGTGCTGCCTGACCTGCTGAGTTCCTCCAGCATTCTGTATGTGCTGCTTTGGATTTCCAGCATCTGCAGACTTTCTTGTGTTTACATTTTTATGGCAGTTATGGTAAATCTTTACAAAATGCAACATTATCGACAGATGGATTACTGTGTCCAGTTCTGCACTCTACACTTTAGGAATGATAGGGAAGTCCTACAGAGGGTGTAGTAGATATTGATTGGACAGTCCCAAGAATGAGGGACTTTGGTCAGGTGGATAGACTGGAGAGGCTGGGGTTTTTCTATTTGGAACAGTCAAGGTTAGGATGGGATCTGGTAGAGATATTTACAATAACTAAAGGTCTAGAAAGATAGGATAAAAAAAATGTTCATGTTGGTGGAGGGTCAAGAACTCGCACCCATTGAAAAAAAATATTCAGCAATGAACTGGAAGTTATATGAGGACTTCTTTTCCACAAGTGTTTGGGCCCCAGTGCACACTGCCAGGGGTAAAAGTGGAAGCAGATTGAATTGTAACATAATTTCTGAAAGAATGTGCTGGGTATGAGGAGAGGATAGATAAGTGGGATTTATTAGATCCTTCTCATATTGGTGTTATACGGACTCAATGGTCAAGTAGCTCCTTTAATCCTTTAACCATTTTGTAATTCTGCTTTTATTTTTGCACCACTATTTAGCATTTACTAATATCTATAATCGCAGTTTTGATGTTATCATTTAGCCTCTTCATATCAATAATATTTTGAGGAGCAGGAAGATGTGATGCTGCTTTGCACGTCTCCTTGTCTTTAGGGCTGCTCATCTTAACAATCTGCCTTTGACTGAAGACAAAAACCAATTCTTTTATTAAGATACTTCAGTCTGAATGGAGCTTTAACACAAATGCCATGTATTTCAGCATTCGGCTTTTTATTCTGTGCCCTGCACCTGTGTCAGAAATCATGTATCGGACTCCAGCAATAAACAATCCAACAGTATTTCGAAAGTCCCTTGTAAACTTGCTGCAGAATTTACAGTTTGATTTGGCAGGGCAATGGAAAGTGTGTACCATTGAAAGTACTCTTTCTATTGCTTAGCCCTCTGCTCTACTTGCTTAATACTTAAGTACAGCTCCAATACCATACTCGAGATTGTTGACACCTCTTTTATTGGCCGAATCAAAGGTGGTGACGAATCAGCATATAGAAGGGAGATTAAGAATCTGACTGAATGGTGCCACAACAACAACCTCTCACCCAATATCAGCAAAAACCAAGGAGCTGATTATTGACTACAAGAGGAGGAAACCAGAGCTCCAAAAGCCAGTCCTCATCAGGGGATCAGAGATGGAGAGAGTCAGCAAATTTAAATTCCTTAGTGTTATTATTTCAGAGGATCTTTCCTGGCTCCAGCATGTAAGCGCCATTACAAAGAAGGCAGGGCAGTGCCTCGACTTTCTTGGAAGTTTGCGAAGATTTGCCATGTCATCTAAAACTGCCAAACTCCTATGGATGCACAGAAGAGAGTACACTGACTGGTTACATCATGACCTGGTATGGAAACACCAATGCCCTTGAACAGAAAAACTTACAAAAAGTAATGGATACAGCCTAGTCCATCACAGGAAAAGCCTTCTCCACCACTGAGCACATCTACAAGGAGCACCGTCACAGGAAAGCATTGGAAGGACCCTCACCATCCAGGCCATGCTGTCTTCAAGAAGGAGGAACCAGGAGCCTCAGGTTCCACACCACCAAGTTCAGGAATACGTATTACCCCTCAACCATTAGGCTCTTGATCCAGAGGGAATTATTTCACTCACCCCAGCACTGAACTGATTTCACACTTAGGGGCTCACTTTCAAAGACTCTGCAACTTATGTTCTCAATGTTTAGTATTTATTTATTTGTTATTATTTTGTATTTGCACTCTTTGTTCTGTTTGCACATTGTTAGTCTGACTTTGCTGTGTGTAGTTTTTCATTGATACTACTGTGTTTTTTTGTATTAATTTACCATGATTGCTCACAAGAAAACAAATCTCAGGGTAATATATGGTGACAAAATTGTACTTTGATAATAAATTTACTTTGAACTTTCAACTTGGAGATGAATTCGAAAACACGGTAAAAGATTTAAGTCTTTTTTAAATGGGTTTACTTGCAATAAATGGCTGACACTGAGTTGTATTGTGTTAAGTCAATAAAGCAGAACATGTCAAAAGCGATGTGAGAGTGAGGTTTGGACATTTCATAAACATCAGTAGAGCCCCAAGATTGAATTAGACTCCTAAGCCCTCTGCCAGACACTTGTTATTCTTTATAATATATACTGTGTCTAGTTTATTTAAGTTTGTCATTTACTATTTTTAGATAGATAGAAAGATTGCCGGGAGTGGAGATGCTGAGTTGGGGATGAAAGACTAATGCTGCTTTGTGCATCATGAGAAATTAGTTTGCAGTTGGGATTGACGTAAAAGAAGGGATAAATCTCCTTAATCTGACTCTCGTGCCTGGCAGAATGGAGCAAAACTCCAACCAGTAAAACCAGTGCTTCACTAGTAAATCTACTTGGGTTAAGGTGCAGTAGCTGTAGTGGAAGGCTCTGGTATGTTATGTTGCCAGAAGCCAGGGAAGCAATATCCACTGCCAGTAATAACCTTGCTCAGACTGCATTTCACAATTCAGTTAGTTTTCTACACATATCTGTGCAGGCATAAGGTAAGAATATTTTGGACATGTCTGGAAAAGCAGCCACAGCAGACTCCAGGTGGGTTAAATTTGACACATGGACAGAATTGGGGCTGAGATCCTCATGAGCTTTGACATCTCAAGTTAGCTCACTGGATTCTTGGCTGCCAGTGACATCCTTCAGATCAGCACTGGCTGTGAATATGAAGTGATCAGAGACAATGGGAAGCGATATGATGGTTGGAAGAAAGGAGGACAGGTATTGAAAAGGGGTAGTAGTAGGCAATGGGAAGAATGGTGGTAAGTTTGGAGGAGAGAGGGGTGTTGGTGGAAGTGGGATGGTGGGAGGCACCACTGGCGAGGGACATGGTGATGTAACGGGGGGAAACATTGAAGGGAGTAGGATGGTGGAGATCGATAAGAAGAGGGGTGGTGAATGGGGGATATGGCCTGGGGTAGAAGTTGGGTGTGGGAAATACCAGAAAGAGAGGTTGTGGTTTTGGGGAAAAGGGGGATTGGGACGGGTGGACTGCTTGGGTAATGACAAGAGAGGACATGATTGGGAAAGAGGGATCAGGGTAGTGGAGAGATGGAAATGGGGTAGAGGTGGTGATCTGTGGTTGGGGGGGGAGGTGAACTAACAGAAGTAATTGTGATGGGACCAAGAAAGTATCCGCAACAGTGAAGCAGTCTTACTGCCTATGATTCCATCAACGATATTCTGGCCATGATTCTATTCAGTGATGAGTACCAGCACTAGATCTTGCATATTCCTTAGCCTTGCCTTTACATACATAACAATTTTGTAAATGAGCTTTAAATAGGCATTAGGCCTTGAGTATCTATGTACAGTACATATTTATTGTCTGTTTCAGGCACAGGTCTTCTTACCTTTTTATTTGCTTTTACCAATATTGTAATGCACTATCAAAGCTCAGCAAGTGCACTACTAGAACCTGCCTTACTGGGCATTTAAGCCCTTTAGAGTCATAGTCAAAAAAAGTAGAGCATAGAAACAGGCCCTTCAGCCCTTCTAGTTCATCCTGAGCTATTTAAGCTGCCTACTCCCATTGACCTACACTAGGACCATAGCCCTCCATACCTCTACCACCCATGTACCTATCCAAACTTCTCTTAAATGTTGAAATCGAGCTTACATGCACTACCTGCTCATTCCACGCTCTCATGACCCTCTGGGCAAAGGTGTTTCCCTTCATATTCTCCTTAAACTTTTCACCTTTCACCCTTAACATGTAGTCCCACCTAATCTCAGTGGAAAAAACCTGCTTACGTTTATCCTACCTGTACCTCTTATAATTTTGTATACCTTTGTCAAATCCCCTCTCAAGCTTCTACATCCCAAAGAATAAACTCCTGACCTATTTAATCTTTCCATATAACTTCAAGTCCTTCGGACCTGGCAACATCCTTTCTCCATCTCTAATGCATGTGCAGTGCAAACTAACTCTAATGCCTGAAATCCAATTATTAGTCTGATACACAGTTAAAATAGGCCTTAGCTTAGAACTGGTATAAATGATATGTGGCGTCCAACAAAGATGAAAGGAAGGTGCTGGTTGTGGTTCTCCCGGTGCAACCTCCTATATATCAGTGAGACCCTACGTAGAATGGGAGACCACTTCACTGAACACTTACGCACCCATCTGCCAGAAAAAGTGGATCTCCCGGTAGTTACCCATTTCAATTCTACTTCCCATTCTCATTCCAACGTGTCAGTCCATGGCCTCTACTACTGTGATGAGGCCACAGTCAGGTTGGAGGAGCAACACCTTAAATTCCATCTGGGTAGCCTCCAACTTGATGTCATGAACATCAGCTTCTCGAACTTCCGGTAATTACCACACGAACCCCCACCACCACCTTCGCCCTTCCCCATTCCTGTTTCCCTCTCTCTCCTATCTCCTTAACTGCCTAGCACCTCCCTCTGGTGCTCCTCCTCCTTCCCTTTCTGCCATGACCTTCGACCTTCTCTCAGATTCCCCATCCTCCAGCCCCTTATATCTTTCACCAATCAACTTCCCAGCTCTTTACTTCACCTCTTCCCCCTCCCAGTTTCACCTATCAGCTGCAACCTTGTACTACTTCCTCCCCTCCCCCCCATCTTCTTGCTCTGACTTCTCAACTTTTTTTTCTAGTCCCGATGAATGGTCTCGGGCTGGAACATCGACTGTTCACTCTCCTTCGGAGATGCCGACTGACCTGCTGAGTACCTCCTGCATTTTGTGTGTTTTGCCTTGGATTTCCAGCATCTGCAGACTTTCTCGTGCTTGTGATGCTGGTTGTGTCCCTGTTTTCAACTCAGAATGATTCAACATCTGTTTAATCCCAGACTGACATTTGCATCATCACCCTATATCACCGTCTATACTGGCTATAAATAATTGAGAGTTTAATACTGTCAGCCTATAAGAATTGAAGTACATTAGTTTAATGGAGGGCCCCCTTTGACCTTAATCCCAGCATGTACACACACAGTCTTCCCGTAGTGTCTATTGCCCAGGGATAGCAATGGAAACAGTTACTGATCGTTTACTGGAATGTCTTGAGCTGTTTCTACAAAACTGCAGCTGGAACTTTTTGGAACTGTTCAGACCGCTGAGAGCTTCAGGAGTACCTGACCTTAACATCGAGAACAGGCAGCCCAGTGGGTTGATTTCTTCATTGCATGTAAAAATTTTACATTTTAACGGAAATATTAAAAAATAACTGGCAAATGCTGCTATGCATTTAGAATTGCGAAGTGGGCAATTTTCCATTCCTGTTCAGCACCATTCTTTGGCAATTTGCCGCTCACTATATTGCATTGCCATTCATTCTGTATGGATCTTGACTGCTGAGTATTCCTCAACCAGTTTATCTTGGCAGCAGCCTCTTTTCAATTCCCTTCGCCTTCATTGTGAAAATTTCCCATAAGACAGATTAAAGAATGTGCTGAGCAAAAAACAGATAAAAATTAGATAGTGAGGAATCAAGGAATTTACGAGAGAAAAAATAAATACTGCTTAGCTTGTGGTAGTGGAGTGTGTTAGAACATGTTTGCCTTTTCTTTCCTCCAGGTGCAAGATTCCAAATGGAAATTCCCTTCGGTACTGAGGTATTGCATGCAGTTCTGGATGGGGCACCAATAGGAAGGATGTGATGGCACTGGATAAGGTGCAGAGGAGATTTACCAGGATGGTAACTTTATTGGAACATTACAATTACAAAGGCAGATTCCTTAGGCTGGCTTGTTTTTTTGTTCTTGAGTGGAGGATGCTAGAAATTGGAATTGGTTTATTATTGTCATATGTATTGAGGTACAGTGAAAAGCTTCACACACAAAATGCTGGAGGAACTCAGCTGGCCAGGCAGCATCTATGGAAAAGAGTACAGTTGATGATTCAGGCCAAGACCCTTTGTTAGGACTGGGAAGGAAGGAGAGAAGTCAGAGTAAGAAGGTGGGGGGAGGGGAGAAAGAAGTACAAAGAGGCAGGTGATAGGTAAAACCATGAGAAGGGGAGGGGATGAAGTAAAGAGCTGGGAGGTTGATTGGTTAAGCGAGTTAAAGGCTGGGGAAGGGGGAAATCTGATTGGAGAAAAGTTTGACATTCACAGTGTTCATACAGATCTAATCATTACACAGTACATTGGATAGAAACATAGAAACATAGAAACATAGAAAATAGGTGCAGGAGTAGGCCATTCGGCCCTTCGAGCCTACACCGCTATTTATTATGATCATGGCTGATCATCCAACTCAGAACACCGCCCCAGCCTTCCCTCCATACCCCCTGACCCCCGTAGCCACAAGGGCCATATCTAACTCCCTCTTAAATATAGCCAATGAACTGGCCTCAACTGTTTCCTGTGGCAGAGAGTTCCACAGATTCACCACTCTCTGTGTGAAGAAGTTTTTCCTAATCTCGGTCCTAAAAGGCTTCCCCTCTATCCTCAAACTGTGACCCCTCGTTCTGGACTTCCCCAACATCAGGAACAATCTTCCTACATCTAGCCTGTCCAATCCCTTCAGGATCTTATACGTTTCAATCAGATCCCCCCTCAATCTTCTAAATTCCAACGAGTACAAGCCCAGTTCATCCATTCTTTCTTCATATGAAAGTCCTGCCATCCCAGGAATCAATCTGGTGAACCTTCTCTGTACTCCCTCTATGGCAAGGATGTCTTTTCTCAGATTAGGGGACCAAAACTGCACACAATACTCCAGATGCGGTCTCACCAAGGCCTTGTACAACTGCAGTAGTACCTCCCTGCTCCTGTACTCAAATCCTCTCGCTATAAATGCCAGCATACCATTCGCCTTTTTCACCGCCTGCTGTACCTGCATGCCCACTTTCAATGACTGGTGTATAATGACACCCAGGTCACGTTGCACCTCCCCTTTTCCTAATCGGCCACCGTACGAGGTAAAACAATAACAGTGCAGAATAAAGTGCAACAGCTACAGAGAGGGTGCAGTGCAGGTAGGCAATAAAGTACATGGTCATAATGAGGTAAAGTGTGAGATCAAGAGTCCATCTTATTGTACCAAGATATGGTAGGATGATGAATATGATTATTCAGTCATTTTATTAAAGCAGTCCTTGATAAGATAGAGATGCATAAAATGATGAAGGGATTAGATAGGTTTGGATGGTAAAAGTCTTTTTTCCTGTGATGGAAGTTTCAAGGATAAAGGGAATAGGTTAAGGTGAGTGGTAGGAGGATTCCTCATGACATTGAAGAAGCATCTGGAGTAGACACTTGCTTGAAGCTCCAAAGCACAGAATGGTAATTTGAATAAATGGGATTAGATTCTTGATTAGTCAGGTTATGAAAGGATATGGGGAGAACGCAGGAGATTGGGGCTGAGAAGGAAAATGGATCAGCCATGGTGAAATGGTGGAGCAGACTCGATGGGTCAAATGTCCTAATTCTGCTCCTATGTCTTATGGTCTAATGGTCTACAGCTGCATGCTACAACAGGTGCATAGACATGGACACGGTGGGCTGAAGAAATTGTTTATATGCTGTATGAATGTATGACAATCCATTCAGAAGAATTAGGACCATGATTGGACAAATGCCCTACACTATGTTACATAAATCCCAACTTTATATTGGTACACTGGGGTGTTCCTTCACCTCAGTTATAGTAGGGAAGAATAGATGTTATTTGCCTTGAGGGGTCGCTCCGTGACATATTAAACTACATACCAGCGAATTCTGTTTTCCGCCAACAGATATTCTTGCCTTGATGACAATCGACATTAAAAAGAAAATAAAGTACTTCCTCCTATTTCCAGGGTCTATCTAAAATAACTGATTTTGTTTTACCCATGCTGTATACAATTGCCTGGTCTGAGAAGAACTAAATGTAACCAGGGAGTGGGAGCTGTGTGTTCCCCTTGTTCTCAAACCCTCTGGTAAAGGATCAACAATGTCTCCCTCTGTCTCAGTATCTCCTGCTCTAAGTCTTTTATTCATTCCCCAAACACACCATTCCTCTGATTCTGGCCTCCTGTGGAATCCCTCCAACAAGTTCAACAGCAGTGGCCTCATCTTGGTCCAGATTCAAAACACCCTCTCTAATCATCTCCTGGCTCTCTGCCTCTGCCTCTGTCATTTAGTCTCCTCTGCATTAAAGAGTATATAAAAAGTATTCACCCCACTCCCTTTGGAAGTTTTCCTGTTTCATTGTTTTACAACATTGAGTCAGAGTGGATTTAATTTGGCTTTTTTGACACTGATCAGCAGAAAAAGATCCGTTTGTGTCAAAGTGGAAACAGGTCTGTACAAAGTGATCTAAATTAATTACAAGTATAAAACACAAAATGATTGATTGTATAAATATTCATCCCCCTTTAATATGACACACCAAATCATCACTGGTGCAGGCAATTCGTTTTAGAAGTCACATAATTAGTTGAATGGAGATCTGTTTTTGGAGACCTGCATGCAGTCAAGGTGTTTTAATTGATTGTAGTAAAAATGCACCTGTAACTGGAAGTTCCAACTGCTGATGAGTCAGTACCATGGCAAACATTACACCATGAAGAAAAAAGAACACTCAAGCAACTCTGCAGATGGGTTATTGAAAAACACAAATCAGGAGATGGATACAAGAAAATTTCCAATTCACTGATCCAATTCCAATCCCTTGCAGCACAGTTAAGTCAGTCATCGAGAAATGAAAAGAATATAGCACAGCTGTAAATCTGCACGGAGCAGGCCATCCTCAAAAACTGAATGACTGTGCAAGAAAGGGCTAATGAGGGAGGCCACCAAGAGGCCTATGACAACTCTGGAGGAGTTACAAGTTTCAGTGGCTGAGTTGGGAGAGACTGCACAGACAACAACTGTTGCCTGGGTGCTTCACCAGTTGCAGCTTTATGGGAGAGTGGCAAAGGGAAAGCCACTGTTGAAAAAAAACATTCATGAAATCTCGGCTAGGGTGTGTCAGAAGGCATATGGAAGACTCTGAAGTCAGCTGGAAAAAGGTTCTATGGTCTGATGAAACGAAAATTGAGCTTTCTGGCCATCAGATGAAACACTATGTTTGGCGTAGGCCAAACACCACACATCATCAAAAACACACCATCCCTATAGCGAAGCATGGTGGTGGCTGCATCATGCAATGGGGATACTTCACTGCAGCAGGCCCTGGAAGGCTTGTGAAGGTAGAGGGTAAAATGAATGCAGCAAAATACAGGGAAATCCTGGAGGAATACCTGATGCAGTCTGCAAGAGAACTGCGACTTAGGTGAAGATTTGTCTTCCAGCAAGTCAATGACCACAAACATAAATCCAAAGCTACACAGGCATGGCTTAAAAACAACAAAGATAATGTCCTGGAGTGGCCAAATCAGAGTCCAGACCTCAACCCAATTGAGAATTTGTGGCTAGACTTGAAAAGGGCTGTTCACTCACGATCCCCATGCAATCTGACGGAGCTTGAGCAGTTTTGTAAAGAAGAATGGGGAAAAATTGCAGTGTCCAAATGTGTAAAGCTGGTAGAGACCTATCAACACAGACTCAAGGCTGTAATTGCTGCCAAAGGTACATCTACTAAATATTGACTTCAAGAGGGTGAGTAATTATGCAATTATTTTTTATATAATTGTAATAAATTAAAACCGATTTGTAGAAATTTGTTTTCACTTTGACACAAAAGTCTTTTCTGTTGATGTGTCAAAAAAGCAAGATTAAATCCACAGTGATTCAATGTTGTAAAGCAATAAAACATGAAAGCTTCCAACAAGGGTGAATACTTTTTATAGGCACTGTATATTGATCATATCTCCATGTAGCAGCTTAACAGAACCTCTTCAAGAAAGATTTTGCAAAATGTGAATCATTGATGCCATCTATTCTTCCTTTCTCTCTTCTGCCAGTTGAGAAGTACCTAAAACTAAGTTTAATATTTCTTCTGCTTAATCAGAAAATGATATGCCCAAGCTGTGCAAGAGACTTAATGACTGAACATCATTTTGTGTCGTTAACATTGGCTGTACGGTTCAGCAATGCTCTACAATAGTCAGTCCCGCAATGTTGCAGAATTTCTATTGTAAGTGTTGACCTTGTTAAAGCCAAAGCTGTTTCTGTTCTGCTCAGCTCAGCTGCACACTATTTCAGTTACTCAAGTTATTATGGTTCTGATTTAGAAAGACAGAGACTTGACTTAATGGACAGTGGAAATTATTTAACTGTTAACCCAACTGTAAGCATATACTCAGTGACTTCCTGTATCTAATAAAGTGGCTACTGAATGTATTTTTGTGGTCTTCTGCCTCTGTAACCTATTCACTTCAAGGTTCAACATACTGTGCATTCAGAGACGCTTTTCTGCACACTACTGTTGTATTGTGTGGTTACTTGGGTTACTGTCATCTTCCTATCAGCTTGGACCAACCTGGTCATTCTTCTCTGACCTCTCTCATTAACAAGGTGTTCTCTTCCACAGAATTGCTGCTCACTAGATTTTTTTTGGTTTTTTTTGCTACATTCTCTGTAAATTCTGGAGACTGTTGTGCATCAGAATCCAAGGAGATCAGCAGTTTCTGAGATACTCAAACCACCCCATCTAGCACCAACAATCATTCCACAGTCAAAATCACTTAGGTCACATTTCTTCCCCATACTCCTGTTTGGTCTGAACAACAATAACCATGTTGTTCATGTTGAACATGTCTTTATACTTTTATGCATTGAGTTGCTGCCTCATGATTGGCAGGGTCTCTGACACTGAGTCTGCTGCTGTGGATCAGAAGAGCAGAGAGATGAAGAGGAATGCAGAGTTGATAGGAGGTTCCTTAGTCAGAGGAACAGA
This sequence comes from Mobula birostris, assembly GCF_030028105.1. Taxonomy (NCBI): domain Eukaryota; kingdom Metazoa; phylum Chordata; class Chondrichthyes; order Myliobatiformes; family Myliobatidae; genus Mobula; species Mobula birostris. The sequence continues at coordinate 29,887,876 of NC_092391.1, read as the reverse complement.
GACGAGGTTCTGTGGGTGCAATGAAGACACCCAAATGGGGTGTTGCCTCCCTGGTGCCAGGATCGGATCCATGGCATTCTCAAGGGTGAGGGTGAGCTGCCAGAAGTCTAGGTGCATATTGGCACCAATGACATAGGTGGACAAGGTGAGGAGGTCCTGAAGAGAGATTTTAGAGACCAAGGTAGAAAACTGAGAATCAGGACCTTCAGGGTAGTTAGTAATCTTTGGATTCTTGCCTGTGCCGCGTGCCAGTGAGGATAAGAATAGAATGATTTAGTAGGTGAATGTATGGCTGAGGAACTGGTTCATGGGGCAGGGGCTTAGATTTCTGGATCATTGGGATCTACTCTATGGAAGATATGACCTATACAAAAGGGACAGATTACACCTGAACCGGAGGGAGGGGGAGGAAGTGGTCCAATATCCTTGTGGGCAGGTTGACTCGAGTTGTTTGGGCAGGTTTAAACTAATTTGGCAGGGGGTGGGAACCAGAGTGGTACTGCTGAAGATGAGATAGTTGGGTTACAAACAGAAGCAATGTGAAGTGAGACTCTTAACATGAGTTGCTGATGATAAGGCAAAATTGCAGTCAACAGGGTGAGCTGCAAAATAAAAGGTGGACAAAATCGAAAAGGGTGAATACAGGACTTAAAGGTGTTATATTTGAATGTGTGCAGTCTAAGGAATAAGGTCAGTGAGTGTGTAGAACAGTTACAGATTGGCAAGTATGATGTTTTAGGCATCACTGAATCATGGCTAAAAGATTATAGCTGGGAACTTAATAACCGAGGACATACATTCTATCAAAAGGGGAGGCAGGAAGGCAGAGGGGGTGGTGTGGCTCTGTTGGCAAAAAATGAAATCAAATCGTTAGAAAGAGGTGACATAGGTCAGAAGGTGTTGAATCATTGTAGATAGGACTAAGAAAACTGCAAGGGTAAAAAGACCCTGATGGGAAATGTTACAATAGTCATGGGAATTTCAATATGCAGACAGATTGGGAAAATCAGGTTGATGTCAGATTCCAAGAGTTGGAATTGCTAGAATGCCTACGAGAAGGTTGAACCCACTGGAGGATCAGGTATTCTGGATGGGGTGTTGTGCAATGAGCCAGATTGATTAGCGAGCTTAAGGTAAAAGAACCCTTAGGGGTAAGTGATCATAATATGATCAACTTCACCCTGAAATCTGAGAAGGAGAAGCTAAAGTTAGATGTATTAGTATTACAGCGGAGTAAAGGAAATTACAGAGACATGAGAGAGGAGTTGGCCAGAATTGATTGGAAAAGAACACTGGCAGGCATGAAGTAGAACAGCAATGGCTGGAATTTCTGGAAGCAATTCAGAAGGCACAGGATATTTGCATCGCAAACAGGAAGAAATATTCTAAAGGCAAGATGGCACAATCATGGCTAACAAGGGAAGTCAAAGCCAACATAAAAACCAAAGAGAGGGCATACATTAGAGCAAAAATTTGAGGACTGGGAAGTTTTTATATGCCAACAGCAGACAATGAAGAAAGTCATTAAGAAGGTAAAGATGGAATATGAAAGTAAGCTAACCAATAATATTAAAAATATACCAAAGTTTCTTCAGATACATAAAGTGTAAAAAAGAGGCAAGAGTGGATATCAGACCACTGGAAAATGAGGCTGGAGAGGTAGTAATGGGAAAAAAAATAATGGCGGACGAACTGAATAAATATTTTGCATTAGTCTTCACTGTGGAAGTCACAAGCAGTATGGTGCAAGTTCCAGGTGTCAAGGATCGTGAAGTGTGTGAAGTTACTATTATTAGGGAGAAGGTTCTTGGGAAACTGAAAGGCCTGAAGGTAGATGTCACCTGGACCAGATAATATACATCCCAGGGTTCTGAAAGAGGGGAGGTCGAAGAGATTGTTGAGGTATTTGTAATGATCTTTCAAGAATTACTAGATTCTGGAATGGTTCTGGAAGACTGCAAAATTGCAAATGTCACTCCACTCTTCAAAAAGGGAGAGAGGCAGAAGAAAGGAAATTATAGGCCAGTTAGTTTGACCTCAGTGTCTGGGAATATGTTAGTGTTGATTATCAAGGATATGGTTTCAGGATACAAAGGCACATGATAAAATAGGCCGTAGTCAGCATGGTTTCCACAAGGTAAAATCTTCCCTGGCAAATCTGTTAGAATTCTTTGAAAAATAACAAGCAGGATAGACAAAGGAGATTGGGTTGGTGTTGTGTACTTGGATTTTCAGAAGGCCTTTGACAAGGTGCCACACGTGAGACTGCTGAACAAGCTGTGAGCCCTTGGTATTACAGGAAGGAGTCTAGCATGGACAAAGAAGTGGCTGATTGGCAGGAGTCAAAGAGTGGAAATAAAGGGAGCCCTTTCTGGCTGGCTGCCAGTCACTAGTGGTGTTCCACAGAGGACTGTGTTGGAACCAATTCATTTGACGTTATATGTCAGTGATTTGGATGATGGAATTGATGGCTTTGTTGCAAAGTTTGCAGATGATACGAAGATAGGAAGAGGGGCAGACAGTTTTCAGGAAGTAATGAGGCTACAGATGGACAGACAGATTTGGAGAATGAGGAAAGAAGTGGCGGGTAGATTACAGTGTCGAGAAGGGTATGGTCATGGCACTTTGTGAGAAGAAATGAAAGAATTTGACTATTTTCTAAATATAGAGAAAATGTAAAAATCTGAGATGCAAAGAGTTTTGGGAGTCCTTGTGCAGAATTCCCTAAAGGTTAGTTTGCAGGTTGAGTCTGTGATGAGGAAGGCAAATGTGATGTTAGCATTCATTTCAACAGGACTGGAATATGAAAGCAAGGATGTAATGTTAAGACTTTATAAAGCACTGGTGAGACTTCACTTGGAGTATTGTGAACAGTTTTGGGCCCCTTACCTTAGGAAGGATGTGCTGAAACTGGAGAGGGTTCAAGGGAGGTGCACAAAAATGATTCAGGATCTCTTTTCATATGAAGAGCATTTGATGGCCCTGAGCCTGTATTCACTGGAAGTCAGAAGAATGAGGCATGACCTAATTGAAACCTATTGAATGGTGAAAGGCCTTGATAGAGTGAATGTGGAAAAGATGTTTCCTATGATGGGAGAGTCTAAGACTAGAGGATTCCGCCTCAGAATAGAGGGGTATCGATAGAACGGAAGTGACGAGGAATTTCTCTAGCCAGAGAGTAGTGAATTTGTGGAATTCATTGCCACATACAGCTGTGGAGGCATAGTCTTTATGTACATTTAAGGCAGAGGTTGATAGATTCTTGATTGGTTAGGGCTTGAAGAGATATGGGAGTAAAGCAGGAGATTGGGGCAGAGTGGAAAAATGGATCAGCCATGATGAAATGGTGGAGCAGACTCGATGGGCCAAATGCTCTAATTCTGCTCCTATATCTTTTGGTCTTATGGAGAATCAAAGATGTACATAGTATACATACTTCAATAAAAACTGTACTTTGAACTTTGAACTTTTGACTGGGAAAGTAAAATTATTGGAGCACGGTCATCTCAAAGTTTCTCATTTTCTACACAATCCAATATGGATGTATATTACTAAGCCTCAACTTTTCATACCTCTGATTCTACAATCACACTAACGTAGCGTCATTATCGGCAATGCTTCTTGAGGCAAAGGATCAACAGTACCATCAGGGCTCAGAAAATATATATATCAGACTTTTGTAGCCTCACCAACATCCAATAGCTCACCTCTAAGCTTCCAAGAAACTTATGCAAATCCACCTGCATTTATAGTTCCTTGCATTGGTGCATTGTTTGAATTTGTGAAACTGCATTAATTTTAATCCTTGATAGTTTTATATACACACATCTCATCCCCTACCACTGTCTGTGTCTTTTAGCTTTAAGTCAAACAAATAAGAAACTCAGAATGCACCAAAAGATTGCTTGAAAATCTCAAATGGCCTCTCAGATCAAACACAGAAGCAAATTTGGAGGAGACTAGAAAGTTTCTGAAATTAACCCATGAGGTAAAAAATAACTGAGATCGATTTCCAACATTAAAATTCCTGTATTTTTGTTTATCAAGTAACTAAAACAAAGTTTTGGAAGTTTTACAGGAATTTTGATATCAGTTATGAAGAGGGGAAAAGATCAAAACTTCTTTCAGGATAGACGTCATAAGTATTTTGTAATAGACAGTGCTTTTACTTTGCAATGAAGTAGCACATCAAAGAATGTGGTTTTTATTAGCTCTGACCTTTGTTTAACCTTTCAGTTTATAATGGGTGAAATTTACAAAGGGACACAGCAGGTTAATGGGTCAGTAAAAGTCTGACACAGTTAACCAATGTAGCTCTAGAAAATTAGGGCCAGTCAAGTTAATCCACAGCCCAAATTGGTGATGAGGATGTCCATCATGTTCAGGAACAGCTTCTTTATCCCCACCACCAACTTTCCAAATGGTCCATCAATGCTCCCTCATTATTCCTTTCTTTTATGCTATTTATTTATTTTGTAATTTATAGTAATTGTATGTTTTTCAACTCTACTGTTGCCATAGGCACAGTAAGTTTCATGTCATACAAGATGGTGATAAGCATGATATTCTGATTCTGTCACAGATGAGCACAGGTGGCTATCAAATCTGAAAACACTTTCCCTGATCAGTTTAGGGAAAAAATACTCAGTTATTCTATGAACTTTTTTTATTCTCTCACTTATGCTTCTACCTATTTTATCTAGCTTGTGGAGAGTATTACTGGCCATGAACGTTGTTGAACTGGATAACTGATCAGAAGACTTGGATAACAAGACACCCACCATGGCAGTAGGGAAATTTAAGTTTGATTAAGTACCGTCAGATTAAAAATCTCTCATAATGAGAAACCACAAAACAAACAAATTGTGGTGTAATCTTGATATGCACGACAATACCACTGTGGGAAGGAAATCTTCTGTCTTTGCACTGTCTGGTCTGTATTTGAGACCATGCTCATTGCTATGATATATCCTTAACCATCATCTGAACTTATCTTGAAAATTATCACATTGGGTCAAATGACCAAAGTAGAATAATAAGAAAATGTATGATCTACCCATTATTTACTTGTGTATCATATTCAGGCTTGACAAAATGACATTCCAATAGGTCTTGTAAAGTCTTCCAAACTAATATCTCTGGCTCTTGTGCTATAATTGAGAAAGCAAACTTAAAAATATATTATATTGCTGTATTACTCAAGGAATCATGCCCTTTAGAGTCCTCCACCTCCACTCCTGTGGATAGTCTTTTTCAGCAGCAGGAGGGACTTCCAAATCTGGTGACATGTTGGGATGCTGTCAGAAGGAAGTAGCGCCAGGAGCTCTCATTTTGAATCTGAAGTATCATGGAAATGTGCTAAGTGTGCTAAACTCCTTAAGTGTAGTGACATTGAGGTTTACCCATGGTGTCAGCTTATCGTCAACTACCATTTGTGTAGTTTGTGTCTTTCAGGACTTAAGCAATTTTTTTTTTTGGCATGTGTTGCTGAGACACACTTTATAATGGAGAGTGATGGTCATTCTAGACTGCATTCAGTATCCTTGCCAGGGATAATGTTTCTTCCAAATAATTCATCATCAGAGGGAGGGTGTTTGACTGTAATTGGTTGATGTTTTTCTGGCCTTTGACTTAATTAAAAGCATCCTTGGAGTTGCAGAAGGAACATCAGAGAATATGTATTTTGTAAGAATGCTGAAGTCAGTGGAAGTGCAACTGAATAAAAAATTCCTCTGTCAGTCACACTTGGTGACACTGTACATTTTTCATAACTGGCTATCCTTACTAATGCATAATTCTAGAGAAGCAGAATCAAGTTTAATAACACTGGCATATATCATGAAAATTGTTGTTTTGCCGTAGAAGTACATTGCAATAAATAATATTAATAGCTATAAATTACAAAAAAGAATTATTGAAAATTAAAATAAATTGTTCAAAAATAGGGCAAAAAATTAGTTAGTGTTCATGGATTCATCGTCCATTCGGAAGTCTGATAGTGGAGGGGAGGAAGCTGTTCCTAAAATGTTGAGTGTGGGTCTTCAGGCTCCTCTACCCTCCCTGTTGATGGTAGCAAGGAGAAGAAGGCATGCCCTGGGCAATAGAAGTCTTTAATGATGGCTGCCACAGTTTTGAGGCATCAACTTTTGAAGATATCCTCCGTGCTGGGGAGGGTATTGCCCATGATGAAGATGGCTGAGTTTGCAACTTTCTACAGCTTTTTCTGATCCTGTACAGTGGCCCCTTCATACCAGTTAGAATATTCTCCATGGTACATCTGTAGAAATTGACTAGAGTCTTTCTTGATGTCCATATTCAAGTCGCCCTTCCTGTTTACACAGTTAGTTCCTTGGTTTTACTGATAATGAGTGCAGGGTTGTTGTTACAACAGCACTCAACCAGCTGGTCTATCTCACGCCTTTTCATCAGCATCTGAAAGTCTACCAACCTCAGTTGTGTCATTGGCAAATTTTTAGATGGGCAAACTTGAGCTGTGCCTGCCCACACAGTTGTGGGTATAGAGAGAGCAGAGCAGTGGGCCAAGCACACATCCTTGAGGTGCACCAGTGTTGATTGTCAGCTAGGGGAAGATGTGATTTCCACTGACTGTGGTCTTCCAATTAGAAAGCCAAGATCCATTCATAGAGAAGGTACAGAGACCCAGGTTTTGGAGCTTGTTAATTAGTACTGAGGTTAGTACTGATTGTATTGAACACTGAGCTGTAATCAACAAATAGCAGCCCGACATAGGTATTCCTATTGTCCAGATGATCCAAGGCCAAGTAAAGAACCAGTGAGATTGTATCTACTGTAGACCTGTCTGGGGTGATGGGGTGGAGATATGTCTCTACCAAGGTGGTGTCAGGTGCTTCTTCCCTCCGTTAGTCTGTGTCACCCTTGGGCAAGGTGCAGCACCTGCTCAGCACCCTGATCAGGATCATGTGAAGCCATGGGAGTAGGTGGTGGATGGTTGTATGAGCAGCAGGTACATATCACAATTTCTGGTTTTGCGACCATTGAGACCAGGCAGACAATCTCTGAAGAGTATTGATAATGGCTGGGGTCACCCGTCTTGTAAAGGCACTGCCCAGAAGATGGCAATGGCAATCCACTTCTGTAGAAAAATTTGGCAAGAACAATCATGGTCACCATGATGGCCAACATTATATGACATGGCACATGATGATGATGATGTAGACCTACTGTGGCGATCCGTGTCAGGTCACTCATCTGAGTACTCCTGGTACCATGTAACCCAGTACTACCTGTCGCACGGTCAGGTGGTCGGCGACTAAACCGGCTCCCCCACCAGGCTTGCCTGGTGAGGAGGGTGGCTAGACACCCTGCAGGATGAAAAACAAGACCTGTCAAAGGGCGGATGAACCCTCTCGTCGGGTCAATGGCCATCTAGCAAACATGTGCCGTGAAGCGCAGAAAGGGCATCCCTTGCATCGAAGCTTGGTCTAGCCATTCACTGCAACAGAATTTCCCCCAGCCGTCTTGGATCCCACCATGTTGCTGGATCCGGGAGGGGATGTCGAGAGGGTGGGTCTGGACCTGTGCAACCCCCTACTCACGTAAAATCCATTCACGCACACACTGTTCCTTTCTGCACTGAAAGGAACCATTATCATCCTATGGGGTGGATAGCCAGAAGAGAGAGAGACTGTGGCAACAGGCAAATTGCAGTGGATCCAGATTCTTGCTTTAGCAGGAGTTGATTCTGCCCATGACAAACCTCTCAAAGCACTTGAATGAGTGCAACTGGGTGATAGTTATTGAAGCAATTCCTCAGTCCTCCTGTTCTTCTTGGGCAGTGGTATGATTGTCACCCTTTTGAAGCAGGCAGGAACCTCTGACAGCAGCAGTGAGAGATTGAAGATGCTCTTGAAGATTCTCGCCAATAGGTTGACACAGATTTTCATTACCGTACCAGGTACACCATCAGGGCCTGACACTTTGAGAGGGTTCACCCTCGTGAAAGATGTTGAGCACATCTGTAAGTGAAGCATCACACATCACAGCTATTCGTGATGTTAGGTTTGACCTTATAGTCAGTACTGTAATGGCCTGCAAACCCTGCCAGAGCTGACGTGCATCTGATTCGGTCTCTAATTTCAATCGGAATTGTTTCCTCATCCCTAAAATAATCTTCCATAGGTCGTTCCTGGATATCTTGATCTTTGGGATCTCTTCTGGGGAACGTATAATCTGTACAAAACAGTAAGGTTACACCTAAACCCAAGGGGGACCAACATCCTTGCAGCAGATTTGCTAGTGCTGTTGGGGTGGGTAAATTAATTTTGCTTGGGGATGGGAACTGAAGAGATAGGGCTGAGGATGTGGCAGTGGGTATACAAGTCAGTGCAGTGAGACTATGAGGAAGGATAGGCAGATAATAGGACAAAATTGGAATCAGTGGGTTGAGTTGAAGTGTTACTGACCTCTACCTTACTGAGGCACAGCGACAACTCGCGGATACCTCCTCTTATTTACCCCTCGATCGTGACCCCACTAAGGAGCACCAGGCCATTGTCTCCCACACCATCACCGACTTTATCCGCTCAGGGGATCTCCCATCCACTGCTACCAACCTTATAGTTCCCACACCCCGCACTTCCCGTTTCTACCTCCTACCCAAGATCCACAAACCTGCCTGTCCTGGCCGACCTATTGTCTCAGCTTGCTCCTGCCCCACCGAACTCGTTTCTGCATACCTCGACACTGTTTTATCACCCCTTGTTCAAATCCTTCCAACCTATGTTCGTGATACTTCTCACGCTCTTAAACTTTTCGATGATTTTAAGTTCCCTGGCCCCCACCGCTTTATTTTCACCATGGATGTCCAGTCCTTATATACTTCCATCCCCCATCAGGAAGGTCTCAAAGCTCTACGCTTCTTTTTGGATTCCAGACCTAATCAGTTCCCCTCTACCACCACTCTGCTCCGTCTAGCGGAATTAGTCCTTACTCTTAATAATTTCTCCTTTGGCTCCTCCCACTTCCTCCAAACTAAAGGTGTAGCTATGGGCACCCGTATGGGTCCTAGCTATGCCTGCCTTTTTGTTGGGTTTGTGGAACAATCTATGTTCCGTGCCTATTCTGGTATCTGTCCCCCACTTTTCCTTCGCTACATCGACGACTGCATTGGCGCTGCTTCCTGCACGCATGCAGAACTCGTTGACTTTATTAACTTTGCCTCCAACTTTCACCCTGCCCTCAAGTTTACCTGGTCCATTTCCGACACCTCCCTCCCCTTTCTAGATCTTTCTGTCTCTGTCTCTGGAGACAGCTTATCCGCTGATGTCTACTATAAGCCTACTGACTCTCACAGCTATCTGGACTATTCCTCTTCTCACCCTGTCTCTTGCAAAAACGCCATCCCCTTCTCGCAATTCCTCCGTCTCCGCCGCATCTGCTCTCAGGATGAGGCTTTTCATTCTAAGATGAGGGAGATGTCTTCCTTTTTTAAAGAAAAGGGCTTCTCTTCCTCCACTATCAACTCTGCTCTTAAACGCATCTCTCCCATTTCACATACATCTGCTCTCACTCCATCCTCCCGCCACCCCACTAGGAATAGGGTTCCCCTGGTCCTCAGCTACCACCCCACCAGCCTCCGGGTCCAACATATTATTCTCTGTAACTTCCGCCACCTCCAACGGGATCCCACCACTAAGCACATCTTTCCCTCCCCCCCTCTCTCTGCATTCCGCAGGGATTGCTCCCTACGCAACTCCCTTGTCCACTCATCCCCCCCATCCCTCCCCACTGATCTCCCTTCTGGCACTTATCCGTGTAAGCGGAACAAGTGCTACACATGCCCTTACACTTCCTCCCTTACCACCATTCAGGGCCCCAAACAGTCCTTCCAGGTGAGGCAACACTTCACCTGTGAGTCGACTGGGGTGATATACTGCGTCCGGTGCTCCCGATGTGGCCTTTTATATATTGGCGAGACCCGACGCAGACTGGGAGACCGCTTTGCTGAACATCTACGCTCTGTCCGCCAGAGAAAGCAGGATCTCCCAGTGGCCACACATTTTAATTCCACATCCCATTCCCATTCTGACATGTCTATCCACGGCCTCCTCTACTGTAAAGATGAAGCCACGCTCAGGTTGGAGGAACAACACCTTATATTCCGTCTGGGTAGTCTCCAACCTGATGGCATGAACATCGACTTCTCTAACTTCCGCTAAGGCCCCACCTCCCCCTCGTACTCCATCTGTTACTTATTTTTATGCACACATTCTTTCTCTCACTCTCCTTTTTCTCCCTCTGTCTCTCTGAATATACCTCTTGCCCATCCTCTGGGTTCCCCTCCCCCCTCCGCCGCCTTGTCTTTCTTCCCAGACCTCCTGTCCCATGATCCTCTCGTATCCCTTTTTGCCAATCACCTGTCCAGCTCTTGGCTCTATCCCTCCCCATCCTGTCTTCTCCTATCATTTTGGATCTCCCCCTCCCCCTCCAACTTTCAAATCCCTTACTCACTCTTCCTTCAGTTAGTCCTGACGAAGGGTCTCGGCCTGAAGCTCGACTGCACCTCTTCCTACAGATGCTGCCTGGCCTGCTGCGTTCACCAGCAACTTTGATGGGTGTCAGTGGATCTTGTTTACCTGGATTTTCAGAAAGCCTTTGACAAGATGCCGCACATGAGGCTGCTTAACAAGCTAAGAGCTCATGGTATTGCAGGAAAGACACTAGCATGGATAGAAGATTGGCTGATTTGCAGGACACAAAGAGTGGGAATAAAGAGGGCCTATCCTGTTTAGCTACTGGCGACTAGTGATGATCCCCAGTATTGGGACTGCTTCTTTTCACATTATACGTCAATGATTTGGATGTTGGAATTGATGGCGTTGTGGCCAAGTTTGCAGACAATACAAAGATAGGTAGAGGGCATGTAGTGTTGAGGAAGAAGGTAGTCTGCAGAGGGACTAAGATAGATTGGGAAAATGGCGAAGAATTGGCAGATGGAATATAGTGTGGGGAAGTGTATCCCTACTTTGATAGAAGGGATAAAGGTGTAGGCTATTTTCTAAACAGGGAGAAAATTAAAAAAGTCATGTGCAAAGGGACTTGACAGTCCTTGTGCAGGATTCCCTAAAGGTTAACTTGCAGGTTGAGTCAGTGGTAAGGAAGGCAAATGCAATGTTAACATTCATTCCAAGAAGTTTAGAATATGAAAGCAAGAGTGTGATGCTGAGGCTTTATAAGGCATTGGTCAGACCACGCATGGAGTATTGTGAGAAGTATTGGGCCTCTGATCTAAGAAAATATGTGCTGGCATTGGGGAGGGTCCAGAGGAGATTCACAAGACTACCTCCAGAGTGAAAGGGTTAAAGTATGAAGAGCATTTGATGGCTCTGGGCCTATACTTGCTGGAGCTTAGAAGAATGCAGAGGGATCTCATTGAAAATTTATCGAATATTGAAAGATCTACATAGATTGGATGTTGCAAGGATGTTTTGTATATTGGGTTAGTCTAGGACCAGAGAGCACAGCTTCAAAATAGAGGGACATCAAATTGGAGCAAAGATGAGAAACTTCCTAAGCCAGGATGTCCCTTTAGTACAGAGATGAGGAGGAATTTATTTCGCTAGAGGGTGGTGAACCTGTGGAATTCATTGCCACAGTTGGCTGTGGAGGCTAAGTGAACGGGTATATTTAAAAGTGGAGATTGATAGGTTCTTGATTAGTCAAGGCATCAAATGTTACGGGGTGAAGGCAGGAGAATGGGGTTGAGAGGGATAATAAATCAGCCATGATAGAATAGTGGAGCAGACTTGATGGGAGGAATAGCCTCATTCTGCTCCTAAGTCTTATGGTCTTGTGGTTTTAAACATAGTTCTGGATCACCGGTCTTGAGTGCCACAGGCCTAGCCCTGAGCAGACTGCAAACCTCCTGGCTCATCCATGGCTTTTGGTTTGGGTATCTCCAGTATGTTCCAGAAGACACACACTGAACTATACAGTCTTGATGAAGTTGGAGAAAACTGTGGCATGTCCATTCAGATTCAAAGCTGAATCCCTGAATATTGTGCAGTCCACCAACTCAAGACAGTTTGTAAGCACTCCTCCTCTTCCCCTGAACGTACCTTCTTGGTCATCACCACTGGTGCTGCCGTCTTTAATCTCTGCCTGTATGCTGGGAGTCGAAGTACGGCCAGGTGATCTGACTTTCCAAAGTGTGGAATAGCATGGTAAGTGTACCTGATGGTGGAATAACAGTAGTCAAGTGTGTTAGCTCCTCTGCTTTCACAGATGATATGATGGTGGTACTTGTTCAGGGACTTCTTCAAGCTGGCCTGGTTGAAATCCCTCGCAGTGATAGGGAAAGCGTCAGGGTGCACTGCTTCATGCCTGCTGATCATGGTGCTCAGCTCCTCCAGTGCCTGTCTGATGTTGGCAAGGTGGAATGTATAGCGCTATCGGGATGATGGTGGAAAACTCCCTCAGCAGATAAAATGGATGACATTTGACTTCTAGATGCTGCAGGTCAGATGAGCAGGTTTGAGACAGAGCAACTACATCTGTACACCACGATGAGTTAGTCATAAAGCATACTCCACCTTCTCTACCTTTATAAGACTGAGATGTCCTGGCTTTGCAGTGAGCGGTGAAATCCTTGTCCTACTGCATTGGGCCTGAAATGGTGGCAGTGAGCCATATTTCTGTGAAGCAAAGTACACAGCAGTCCCTTATGTTCCTCTGGTACTGCAGTCTTGCTCTGAGGTCTTCAATTTTATTTTTCACCAGCAGGATAGTCAGGAGTGGGAGTCCAAGGGCTCTGTGTTTCAATCGCATACGTAGTCCAGTTTGTCTTTCACGTTTCTGTTTTCTGAAAAGGGAACTGCACTTGTGACCGGAGTCTGCCATCTGGGGTCCACCGATTTTGAGAATTGATAGATTTTCTTTAAACGATGTTGCTTGCTGCAGTACCTGGGGCTGTGACTGGATTTCAGTAATCCTAAATGGGAATTTGATGATTCCCATCAGAGCTGTATGCAAGGAGTCGCCACTTATCAGCACCGTCTTGAAAATGTTATAGTTACCATCATTTATTTCCGCTGTTATTCACTGACAATGATTATTTACTGTAGGTCTCCATACAATGGACACTTTGCTATGAATTATTATACCAAGCCCACCTCTTGGTTGACACATTGTTAATAATAAGTACTTTACCAAGTATGAGTTGCCATGCTGTTGAAGACTCAAATTTATGTATTTCCACAGTTAATTTGCAAGAGGAATATTTGGTAATCCTGCCACAGTCAATTGTAAATAGTATGAATAATTGAACAGTCAAAGAGAGGCAAAAGCTCAAAGAACTTTGCAGTCCTCAGGGGTGGTAAAAATCAGAATGGGTGCCAATGAATGCAATCACTCATTTTGGCAGAAATGGCTTTGACGATCCATCTTGGCTTCCTCTGTATTTTTTACAGTGATGTTCAGAGTCCTGCACCTTTCCTTTGTGAATCTTACGGAAGGATTTTCCGCTGGAGAAATTATTTGTCCCATTTAATTAGCTTTCTATCTGTTTGAAAAAATATTATCTTTAAAGAATTCAAATCTTCTATTTTAGTTTTGAGTGTACATTTGAGTGTACTCTTCCTCCCCAGCTGCTCGTGGAAACCAGTCTTCCAGAAATTCTGCCTCATACTTTAATACTGAGTTGGTATGGGTTTCATAACTTTTCCCTTTTATTAGACAGTCTTCTTTTGTAAAGCAGTGGAAACTTCCTATTACTTAAATCTTTAACCTCAGTCTGGACAGCACAGATTTGCATGTGACCTTCTGCAACTCTATAATGTTAATTATATTACTGCTGATATTTTGATTTCATTAAACAAAATCTACAGTTATATATCTCCCCAATTATATAATACTGTTTCTACTTTATGAATGTTAAGTCACCCTTCTTAAATATTATTTTACATTCTATCTATATAAAATGCTATTTTTGTTGAATTCTAAAGTCAATTCTTTCATGCTCTTCTTTTTTCTGAAGCTGATCTTCACAAAGCAAATTTGCTCCAGACAAGGGTTATCAAGCTTCAATAAATATGAAGTGAGTTTTGCTTAAGGTGAAGAAAATGAAGGAAAATTACAGACAGCACAGTGGTTAGTAGAGCTGCTGCTTCAGAGCTCCAGTGACTCACATTCAATCTTGACATTCAGTGCCGTCTTTGTGAACTTTGCACGTTTCCCCAGTGGCCACGTGTGTTTCCTCCAGGTGACCTGATTCCCTTTCAAATCCCAAAAATGTGTGGGTGAGAAGGTTCATTTGCCATTGCAAATTACCTCTAATATGAAGGCAAATGATAGAATCTGAGGGAGTTGCTGCAGGGGCAGCATTTTAGCATTGTGGTTAGCACAATACTTTACAGTACCTGCAAACTGGGTTCAATTCCCACCCACCACCACATTCTCCCCATGACTGTGTGGGTTTCCTCAAGCTCCTTTGGTTTCCTCCCACACCCACAGTCCAAAAATATTCCGGTTGCTAGGTTGTAAATTTTAAATTGTATATTGTAAACTGTCCCGTGATTAGGCTAGGATTAAATCACGGCTTGCTAAGCAACGCAGTTTGAAGGGCCAGAAGGGCCTATTCCATGCTGTATATAAATAAAATAAATAGTTAAGTCTTTGTGGGAAGAATAAAATGTTAGTGTGGTTTTCTGTAAAAACTGGATGCTGAATTGTCAGCCCAGATTTGGCAGGCTGAAGGGTCTATTTCTGTTCAGTACCTCTGTGTGACTCAATAACTCTATGAAATTAGAGTGCCAAGGAAAGAACTCGTGCATATTTAAATACAGTTCCTTTTGCTTATTTTTTTTTCAGGGCCTACCCCTCAACTAACCATCTGCATCTTTTGCATCTATCAGCCTGTTTTATCATCTGAGTTGAATATTCTCCGTAAAAGGCCCTCAAGGTGATGTTGAGGAAGGCTTTCTAACTTGATCAGCAGCATAACTTCATATACATGCCATAGAAAATACACAGAGGCATGTCCACGAAAAGATCGGCAAATTAAATTTGCTTCATTAAACAAACTTGCTTAGAAAGAAAGATTCCTTGCAGTGAGAAACTTAATTTTAATTGAGCAAACCAAAACATTTCAGACTACAGTTTATAAATAAATTGGATAAAATTGAGAAAAACTGCTTAAAGGGAAACTCAAAAGAAAGGGAATTGTTTCTCCTTGTGCCATGGAGACATGAATAGAAATACAAATGTTGGTGCAGGAAAGAAAGTTTAAGATCCTTTCCCCAGCAAGGATTTTATCACTGTAGTGAATTTTGACATCATCTGTCAAAGCCCTCTGTAATCTGAGGGTTATGTTTTTCAATGCAGTCATACTTCAGTAACTTCTGAGACCAGGTATGTAACCTGTCCCGTAACTGTCAAGGATTTGAACTTTTGTCGATCATAGTATCCTTGCAGTAAGTCATAGTGGCAATTTTGTGTATGTAGTTTGAAAGAGTCGTGGCTTAATACACCTCCCATCTTCTGGGTGTCAATATCATCAGAAAAGACAAACACATTAAAACATAATGCCAATTTTTCTCAAATGCAATTATTACTGGTTGGATCATTTTTCCTCCCCCATCCCAGAGAGTTGATCTTCATAGTTTTAGATGTCCTCATTGAACCACATTTACCAAGAATCTTTCCTTCACAAGTGTATAGGGTAGGGCAATGCCCACAACTGAACAGACTGGGAAAGTTGTAACATACTCGACTGTTGTAATATTGAGAGTGTACCTCTTTAAGAAATGAATCATTAAAATGTGGACAGCTACTCTCTCTACCAGCTACAGTTACATTGCATTGAACTGGCTGCAACCTATTGGCTGTTCAGGAGAAAGCATACTATCAAATAAGATCCTCTCTTCTACCCGAAAGGTTATTTTATTTCATAAGGCTCTTTGTTAGTTTAACTTAGCAGCTGTCCTTCACTGCCTCTGGAGTGTTGGTTAAGGAAAGCAAGAAGTCAAGACCGTGCCTGAAAATAAGACAGCATGTGGATGCAGACTGAAAAACAGTGATGTTTGAGTTGCCAGATTTCCAGGCAAGAATTCTGTTTAAAGAACGGAAACAATGCAGAGAAGAATTGACAAAATTTATCAAGCTGGGAATACCAGATAAACTGGGGTGGGTATGCATGCTTGTAACATACTGATCTATTATACTGTGTCTGACTTCACTGTTCACAAGGGGAGAAATTTGTATCATAACCATGCCAGTAAATTGAGACACAGTATAATGCATCAGGTATGTTGCAAGCATGTTGCAGCCTGCCTACGTATGAAACAGCGTGAAGAGACCATTCTGTTTGCTCATAACCAAGATGGAGACATTCATTGATACTTATTTAAAACTGTTTACCATGACTGCAATTTTGCAGATTTGATGGTCTTATTCATATATCGTAAACGTGAGTGTGTTCAAATGACTACACAGGACAAAGTTAACTCTAGAAACGTGCAAACAATCATGGACAGCTGCAGAGAAATCCTAAGCCTGGCCCAAAATGTTGGATGGCTAATTGAAGGAAGTATGTGTAGTGAAACACAAGACAAGAGGTAGATCATAGTCAGTTGCAACGTTGGCTGAGATGTTGCAAGTACTGCAGATGTGAACATAAAAGGCTGAATAAAGCTTCCCTAGGTGGTGGGGGGGGGGGGGGGGGAAGCATGGATGATATGGATTGGAAATTCTTTTCTTCAAGTAGTTGATAATGAAGAGGACATTGAAAAGCAATGGAGAGAATAAGATAAATGTGTAGAGACAGAGACAGGGTCAGAGTCTTAGAACAGGCTCAGGGTCTGAGAACAGGCTGAACACAAGGTGCTTAGGTCAAACAAATTCAATTCTGTGGAAGCAAATCCGCCAAATATGTCCACACCAAGTTTTTGGCATGATGACGTCTAACTTCACTCACAAACAATATCTGAAGACTTACTGAAGCAAAACATCAATCTCAACGTAGTGAAATTAAAACTTGAGTTGTGCCAACAAGGTAACACTGAAGCCCCCTGTAAGATGTGCTCAGATGGTGGTGAACTCAAGCAACGAGCTGACTTCATTGTGATGACAAGAAAATATCCGGCCCAAATTTGGATATAATGTCATCTAGCAGATGGAAATGAATGTAAATCACAACAAGATCTGGAGCAATTAAAAAGAAGAGCACTCTGCTCCTGTAGAGGTAGCAAAGACCAGCTACCACAAAGAGTTGGAGGCAAGATGAAGCTGAAGCCCACACTGTATATGATGGTAGACAGTGGTACTGCGACACACATCACACCTTGGAGTATACAAGGCTATACTTATGCAGGGTATCCTGTATCCTGCTTCAGAGGAACAGCCTATGTCTGGAATTGCAAGGGTAGTCTACTTATTCAAGTCTCCAGAAAGTTTAAGGTCAAAACACCTGCAAAGTTTCAGCAACTTTGTTATTTTAACTGTGTGCCTCTTTAAGAATGAGACCTCGTAACCATGCATATGTCGTTGCATTGCTTTGAAGTGACCAGAACACATGGCCTGTCCAGGAGTAGGCGCGTAAAGATGCCCCGTCTATCTCTGTAGGTTCTGTTGTTCAACAGGGTAATTTATGGGTTCATCCTTCAGGCTATCCCCCAGAAAGTGGTAATATGTTGGGGGATGCTAAACATCCATCACCAATAGGACTACACGGCATCTCCGAAGCTTCTTTCCTGTAGCTATCTAGCTTCTCACTCAGGTGTAATACCCTAACTGTCTCTGCACAAGATCCGTTAAATGGTTTTTCCTGCTCTCCTTGCTCTATTGATAATTATTTAACCTGCTCATATATTCACATTTATTTAAGTTTGATTATTGACATGTGCGCATGTGACTGTTCCCCTAATTGTTGATTGCTCATGGCGGTTTGCACTATTGTCTTGTAAATTGCTGATGTCTATTGTGTTGTCTCTTCAGGTATTATCCTGTGTTTTACACTTAGCACTGAACCACAATCAATTCTGGTATATTTTGCATGCTGGCAATAAAGTAATTCTGGTTCTGACTCTGAAAATGAACTTGGTCAGAGTCTTGAGGTAGACTCACTATTGTTTTCATTGTAGTGCTCTCTTGCTATAAATATATTATCTCCTACAGGACTTGTATTGACATAGTACCTCTCATATCCACAGCAAGATATCAGAGAATGCTTTATAGTCAATGAAGTACTTTTGAATTGCAGTGACAAGCTCCTACAAAAAGCAACAGGATAATGAGATCATTTTTAATAATGTGGAATAAGATATAAATATTAGCCAGGACTCCAGAGGTAACTCTACTGCTCTGCTTTGAACAACTGCCACTGAATCTTTTTAACCCCTTGAAAGAGCATATTGTATCTCCGTTTGCCTAAAAAGTTGGAATACCACCAAATGAGCCACAGGGAAAACTTTGTATCTTTGAGCTGCTAATACTTCGTAAAATCAGAGCTGCCACAGCATAAGAAGGCATAATAAAGCCATTGGCCAAAACTTTCTTGAACAAATGAAACAAGTGTGCCATAGAAGGAGAAGTCTTAGTTTCTCCTGCTGGGTCCAGGTGGAGAACTTGTTCTTTTGACTCTACAAGTAAAGACCAAGATTCCTTTTGATCTTTTTCAGGTGATCATAGCATTCTCCATTTAATCAAAGACTCCAATAATCATTAGGGCCTGACATTGTTAAAGGAAGATCCTGAGTGGACATCCTCTTTGCCTGCCTAAATATGATTTGGAAAACTTGAGTTGCCGCAGTTTTTCTATGTATAAGCCAGCGGGAGGAGTTGAAACTGCCCTCCTGCCCAATCTCTTCCAGACAGTTAGGGTTAAAATGATCTTTTTTATTCTTTAATCATTCCATTGCCAAGAAATTAAGCAATTAATATCTTTAGCTTGACATAATTTCAGATGTTTTAGTTCTGAAAGCTGCTGTTTGTTACACACAAAATTAATTTCTTGGGAGAATGCCAACAGACTGACCTAAACGTGCATTGGACTGAACATGATTTCCTATTCTACTGTAACTTATATTGCAAGATAGTGTCTTACATAAATTGCTGTCATATACCTTTTAAAAGAGGAAAATAAATTCCCGGATTATTATCTTTCTTGGTAAAGTGATCATGCCCAAAAAGCCAATAAATCTCAAATCACCAATTAGTATTCCCTCAGACCAACTCCACCCTGCAAATTTATTGTTACCTCTTAGAGATAGGTTTAAGGCTAAATCCAAGGAATACTTCCATGACTTTGTCACAGAGTATGTCTTTGCTGAGCAACTCAGCGCCAACATCCATCTGCCAAACAGTGCAACCTTGGTATAGATATCAGCCATAATCATTTCCACTGGGATGAGCCGCAAACAGCAGCAGACGAATTTTCACTCTTAGATTAAAAATAAAAGCATCAATACTTCTCTGGTTGTTCAGCAGAGTATTTTTTTCCAATACATATGAAAATTGGTAATGACTCAAGTCAAAACAATTCCTCCTTTCAAAACAACTTTTGAAGAAGATGTCTTCTCATTGCCGTGGGCCAACTGGGTTCTGCACAAATAGTTGCTAGCATTTTTTAGTGTAATGCATTAGTGTGGAAGTTACCTTATTCTGACTGTACCCTTCATTAGTACTATCACTGTTCTTCAGTGTACCATATATATCACAATCTTGGCTAAATAAGCAAGATTCCCAGTTACAAAAATAAATTGAAAGGAATTTACATGGATTTTTCTTTTTCCTGTCTGTCAGCATTTGATCTTGTGTGTTCTAGATCCAGCCCTTGGGGACTCGTGTACATGTTTAACATGTCTCGCGCGCTTTATAATGTTCTTATAAATGGGAAAGATCATCCAATTCATTGGCACTAGTCACTGCCATCCTGCCAAGTAAAGGATCACTCAACAGCTTTGGAGGTCTGTTTGTGTTCTCCACAAAACATGCACGAAACAAAACTGATGAAGGATAAAATGCACAGAGCAACGATAAAGGTGCAGTTCAATTCACAAATTTACTCTGTCAAGGGGTAAGCTTATGAGAAAAGGAAACTAAACTTGCTGCTAAATTGTTTTTGTGACATTGATATCCTTTGCTCTTTTCCTCCTCTCACTTTCTACCGAAAGCTCTACATGCAGGTTGCTCAGCTGGATATTCACACAGGTCCATTTTAATTTTTTCAGCGACCGTTTGTTTGGCTGCTAACCACCCCCTTATCCTTCATTTGCAGCATCTTGAATCGCAAAGGACACTCATGACATGGTACTGAATGCATCTTATAGTTGAGATCTTGCGAGGCAAAATAATACAAGCCTACAAAAGCAAAATTCTGCAGGTACTGAAAGTCAAAAATAACATCAGAAAATAGAACTACTTAGCTAGTCGGTCAGCATCTGTGGAGTAAAGAAAGAATGGCCCAAGTGATGAAAGATGATTGACCCAAAATGTCAACTCTAATATTGTCTCTGGGATGTACTTAAACTGCACAGATGGAGGATAACACCGAGTTCTGAACCATTCTGTGAAGGTTGGACAAGGCTGCTGTATATAGCCCAATAGCTATCATTAACCTAATGTAAATTGTAAATGCTAAGAATCAAACCCTGGTGTACTGCTTGGATGGCAGTGGTATTTAGTCCAGGCTATGGTTATTGGTTGAATTGTTCCAAAATTCTTAGCAATATATTTTGTTGATCCTATATGGTTTTTCACCTGCACCTATTGTCTATTGTGTGTTGCTTTGCTTTTTGAGCTTTGTTTCATTTTGTATTTGCAGTCTACCAGGGTATTATCATGGATTACAACCTAGAAGCAGTCCAACAGGTTTTATTTCTTTATTTATTGAGATACAGTGTGGAACAGACCCTTTGAGCCATGTTGCCCAGCAACCCCCAAGTTAACCCTAGCCTAATCACGGGACAATTTACAACGATAAATTAACCTACCAACCAGTACATCTTTGATCTGCAGATGGAAGCAGGAGCACCCAGAGGAAACCCACGTGGTCACGGGGGGAATGTACAAACTCCTTACAGACAGCTGCAGGAATTGGGCCCGGGTTGCTGGTACTGCAAAGTGTTGAGCTAACCACTACGCTATATTTTTAGCTGGGTTAATGAATGTATTCATTTAATTCCTTTCCTTTCACCTGTTTATCCAACACGAGGGATGAAGTACGAGAAGTAAATTTGACCGTCTTTGTATGTTTCAGCGCTGGCAATAGATCATGAAGGAACAGTGTACAACAGACTTAAGAAGAGGCTGTTAATCTGTTTCATTGATATTGTGGAATGATAAATAGGTGAACACTCATTTTAGTTGGCTAATTGTGGCAATGATTCAACTGCTCTGTTACTAGTGCTGACTAATATGTGTAAGGGAGTAAAATGTTATTGGAAGGTAGAGTGTTTCCTACCTTCCTGAAAAGGTATTTAACACAGTATTACATTCTATTATTTCCCAATTACAATCACCTTCACTCTTGTACTTTAAGAAGTCAGCACCAGTAACAGATATTTTTATATCACATGAATTGACAGAAGTTAAGGTGGTAGATCATTCCAAAATTAATATAAAGGTTTCAAAGGTACATTCAATGTCAGAGAAATGTATACAATATACATCCTGAGATACTTTTTCTTCACAACCATCCACGAAAACAAAGGAGTGCCCCAAAGAATGAATGACAGTTAAATTGCAAGAAGAGTTCATTTAGCAATTAAAAAGTGGCTTTGTTGATTGTGAATTGTAACAAATTTTTCCTTTGTCCCTTTGATGGTTTTGTGAAGCTGTTGCATCTGCTGCAATGAATGAAATTATAACAAGCACAAAAGTGTTGTCTGGATTTGACCAGGGAGTCAGTGTGGACATCAATTTTCACAATTATCTTTCTCTCTTTCATATAATGCCCACTGCCATGCAAGTCCAGCAGACGTTAATTCATGGTCATAAACAAAAATATTTCTTTTCCCTTACAAGCATTGACTTCGGCTGGTGCAACTCAGGCAGAAGATCAAATCTAGCATCATCTACCTCTGAATACCATATACTAACATGTGAATGCCTACAAGAAAACGTACTTCGATAATAAATTTACTTTGAACTTTGAATTTGAACTATTCATCAGCCAAACATGAAGAACCATCAAACAAACATATGTCATATGCAACCAGCAACATTTTCTCATTGTATTTCTCCTCCAGAGAGAGAAAAGACGTTTTCCCATGATGAATGAAGCTTCTATTCATGGGTTATTACTGTTGTTTATGACACTGGTTCCAGTTTTGAAGAAATCCATCTAAATATTAGGCCATCATACTGTTGTTGCTTGCAAAGTAAGTTGACAAGGTGACAGATGCTGAATGTTTCCAACACAATCATGACTATTTCTTTTAACTTTGGGATAAAAATAATACATTAACAGTTCAGCTAATATGTCTCTGATCTGATCCTATGTTCATACCTTCCTCTCACAAAACCTTTCGCACCATACTTAGCTTGATGACACAGTGCATTAAATAAGTATTCATTTGTCATCAGGAGATGTGGACAACTTATTGAATAAAAATCTGAGTTATGTGAACATCATTTATCCAAAGGATCCTTTGGAATCTTAACAGTTCTCATTGCTACCATCAGGAAGGGGTGAAGGAGCCTGAAGGCACACACTCAATGATTCAGGAACAACTTCTTCTCTGCCATCCGATTTCTGAATGGACATTGAACCCAAGAACCCTGTCTCACTATTTTTAATTTTTATTTTTGCACTACTTATTTAATTTTGCTATTTTATTCATATATACACACACAGTAGTGCTGTATTTCACATTTTCTCTATTATTCTGTATTGCATTGTACTGCTGCCACATTGAACAATTGTCATGACACATGCCAGTGATATTAAGCCTGATTCTGAGTTTAATGATATTGAGCACTCAGATTTCTTAGTTTTTTTTTGATGGATTAATTGCATTTATGTTTAAAATAAGTTGGAATGCCAGGTGAACAATGTAGTCTTTGCAGTACTGTAAGACGGTGTCTTTACTGTTGCTTTTGCTGCACGCTTGAGTACTCGGTGACGGGTGCTGATGCTTTCTTTTTGCTGGTGTTGGGAGGGGATATCGTGCTTGCTGCCGCTTAAACTCGGGAGGGAGGGAGGCTGGGGGGGGGCGTACTTCGGGGTTCTTACATTTAACTGTCGTTCATTCTTTGGGGAACTCCTTTGTTTTCGTGGATGGTTGTGAAGAAAAAGGATTTCAGGATGTATATTGTACACATTTCTCTGACATTGAATGTATCTTTGAAACCTTTAAATTAATTTTAGAATGATCTACCACCTTAACTTCTGACAATTCATGTGATATAAAAAATATCCGTTACTGGTGCTGACTTCTTAAAGTACAAGAGTGAAGGTGATTGTACTTGGAGAAATAATAGAATGTAATACTGTGTTAAATATCTTTTCAGGAAGGTAGGAAACACTCTGCCTTCCAATAACATTTTACTGCATTATTTTCTCTGCCCTCTCTCCTTTTAAAGACGATGTTGCTTGGGTCAACCTGGCTCTGAACTCTGAGTCTAACAATATTGGGGGAAAATGAGCAAAGGAGTCAATTAATGCACACAAAATGCTGGAGGAACTGAGCAAGTCAGGGAGTATTTACAGAAGGGAATCAACAGTTAGCATTTTGGGCTGAGCCCCTTCATCAGCACTAGAAGGGAAGGGGGCAGAAGCCAGAATAAGAAGGTGGGGAAGGGGAAGGAGTACAAACTGGCAGGAGATTGGTGAGGTCAGGTGAGGGGGAAGGTGGGTGGGTGGGGGAAGGGATGAAGTCAGATGGTGGGAGGGGATAGGTGGAACAAGTAAAGGGCTGAAGAACAAGGAATCTAATAGGAGAAGACAGGGGCCCATGGAAGAATGAAAATGAGTCAATCAAGAGTTTGGACAATGTGGGAGAAAGTTGACTTGTGTACTTACACATCTTCAAATTTTCTGCTCAAATCATTCACTGTGGAAGTTAGTCCCTCTTGAAACGGTGGATCTCGTATGATTTTATACTGAATAGGTCGACATTCTTTGCATAAAGTGTTTTGTGGTGATGAGGTCAGCATAGCAGCATCAATTTCCAGATGCTCATCGAGAGTGAAGATCCGAATGGCATGAATTTCCTCCGTTACTGTGAGTCTGACTGTAATGGGGACATCGCAGAAGACGTTCTGCGGCCCAAGTGAGATTTCATTTCCGCTTACTGTCAGTAACATGATGTTGTGAACAGCGCCCTGAACCTCCCCTTCAGTGAAGGTGACCCAGACAGTCAGGGAATTGGGAATCAATGCGTAGCGAAATTCCAGTTCCAAATAGCAGCCCTGAGGCTCCGGACATACCGGCGGAACAGTTTTCTCGTCAACACCAGCATCGGGGCTCCATGTTCTAACACTGTTTTCGCAAGGTTGCTCTACATCAGGGGGTCCTGGGTAGGGAAACATTTTAAAAATATTGGATCATCGGAATGATAAATTGAAATAAATGTCATTCAAGCATTCATTATTTGAACATAGAATGGTTGAAGGCTTATCAATTCAGAGTTAAAATTACTGTCCAACATAACGCATGGCTTTCACTTTCTATTCAATAAGAATTTTAGTTTTTTGGTTCATATGGGATGTAATTTTCTCTTCCCACTTCTTGGCTTTTGTCAAGCCACTCCTCCAGCTTGTGGCTACGTCAATGGACTGCGGCAAAGTCGTCTCGGATGTTGGTGAGAGGTTCTTGGAGAGACACTTACTGAAGTTCACAGTAAAATTCAATCGGAAAGTTCCCTTCTATTTTAGTCAGTGTGTTGATGCACAGCATCGTCAGAAAGATTAATGTTTGATATTTGATATGACCTTATGGTCCATTATCTTCTATCAATTTCCTTCCTCTCCAGCCCTTTATCATTCCCTTCCCACCTGGCTTCACCTATCATCTTCTAGCTATCCTCCTCCCCCTCCCCCACATTTTATTCTATTGTCTTCCTTTCCAGTCCTGAAGATAGGTCTTGGCCCAAAACATCAACTGTTTATATTCAAGCCCATAGATGCTGAGTTCCTCCAGCATTTTCTGTGTTACTTTGATATTTGATGCCTGTGTTTATAGAAATTATGGTTACGAACCTTATGATTGCTGCTTCAGCTATTCATTTTAGGAAATATGGATATATTTTCTGTTATTTTCCCGATTATTGCCCTTGTCTTTGATTTATTTATCCCTTATTTAATATGTTGACTTATCGTCATTGTAACTGAAGAGTAATGTGGGGCCATGTAGAGGGGTAAGTATGAAGAATATGCAAAGAGATCACCCCAGCTGAAAAGGACATATTTCATTCCAAATAAAACAGATACCAGAGAGAAATTGTTGTCTTAATTGCTGCCAATTTCTCATTTAAAGATGAATAAATGCTAGCCCAGTTTAGCACAAATAGCACACATTATTTTTCTCTTTGGTTTCCAATGTATGGTATTACATAAGGGACATTATCAAAATACTGGAAAAGAATTTAGATTGTGTTCAAATATGTGGCTGAGCAACAGAGCACTGGAACGAAGTTCCAGAGCTCTCAACAGTCTCACCAAACTGTCAAAATCAAAGGTAAGATACTGGTTCCAATTGAGCAGTCACTTCCATTCGGATTGCTAGTTGTGGTAATAAATTCACATCTTGACATTCTGGAGTAGGGTTACCACATGATGCTTTTAGTTTTCATCTCCAGTTTTCTCAGCTGGCAGTCTGTCCAAAGTAAAATAGTTTCTTCATGAGTTTTTTTAAAATTTTCCCTCTTCTACATGATCAAGGAATTACTTGCATGAATATCTGGGTCAAGGGGAGCAGGATAGTTTTTAGGTAGCTTGGCTGCTTGGTTACATTTTCTGAATGTTCCTCTCTTTTCACAATGTAGGCTTCTATAAGGAAAGTGAATTGGGTTATCGCTTGTCATGTGTACTGAGGTCCAGACAATGTTGATCAGAAAAAATCTACAAAGACGTTGCCAAGACTTGAGTTGCGGGGGAAGTGTGAATAGGCCAGGACATTTTCTCCCTGGTGTGCAGGAGAATGAGGAGAGATTTGTTAGAGGAATACAAAATTATGTGGGATATAGAGCAGATAAATGTAAGCAGGCTAGAGGTCATTGACAAGGTGAAATATTTAAGGGGAATCTGAGGGGGAGCTTCTTCACTTAAAGGATGGTGTGATTTTGAAAGGAGAAGCCAGTGGAAGTGGCGGATGCAAGTTTGATTGCAATATTTGAGAGAGGCATGGATAAGTATTTGAATGAGAGGTAGACAGTATGGAGGACTGTAGTGCAAGGCAATGGGATGAAACAGAATGATCGTTCAGCACAGACTAGATGGGGCAAAAGGCTTGTTTCTGTGCTGTAGTTCTCTGTGACTCTATCTGAAATAATAACCGTGTTTGTGTTTGCTGTCCCTGCGTTCTCTTACTTTAAAGTGAAAGAACAAATTGTAGCCATCTCAGTTAAAAATCACAGAATGATTTATGCAACTTGAAGACAAGGGAAATCATTGCATTTGGTCTGCCCAGGTTTCTTCCAGTGCAAGGAGATGCTCAGAAGTGAATGCTGTTCATTGGTACATTGCAAAATGCAGGGCAACGTGCTGAGGGTGTCACCCAGTGCAGATAGGGCCCAAGTGCGGAATGAGAGACACTGAAGCAGGTTGATAGTTCACAGACTTTAATGCGAACAGTGTTAATTGTTAACGCTAAAATGTGTTTAAAAATGCTAGGCCAAACAGGGCCGTTAACTAAAACTCCCAAATGGAAAACGAAGCCTACACTGCTTCTGAAAAGGACAACTAAAAATAAAACGAATACCGCTAGTCTTCAGAGTCAGTTGACTTGACAGTCCAATTTCTCAGGCAAGGCGGAATGCAAGCACGTTGCTGTGTCCAAGTTTTGACAAATACTACTATGGAATGAATGGAGTTAAATACTATCACAATGAAATAATAATTAGCTAACACATACATATTCAGAAGTGCAATTACTGTATCTACTGCATTGCCGAATCCGTGGTTGTGACAGGGCCCCCCTCTCTAGGTGCAGCCCCTGAGGCGCCACCGACTTTTGTCCGCTGGAAGTCTCGGGTGAGGGACTTATCCAAGATGTCCTTCAGTGATGCGGGTAGTTAAGTGCCATGGTGTGCACTGCCAATATCGGAGTCAAAGAATTCCATGTAGAGACAGAAACAGGAGCTTTTACAGAGGTAGCTTGATCAAGTGACACTGTGAAACGGATCATTCTCAAAATGAGGACCCTCCGATTGGAGCTAATCGGACATCTGCTTCAACAATAAAACTGACACAGTATCCCTGAGCCTATCAAAATAAACTATACAAACTTAAACAGAAAGCACTAGGAAACTACATTACAAAGAGCAAGTCGCTCGAGAAAAACGCAGGGAACTCTTAAACCATTAATAAACATTGTTAAGCAACAATTAACCAATTCAGGTGCTCTAAAAACCTCAGAGTCCAATGCTCTCTGATGCCCTGCACAGGCCTGAAGAAATCACTACAGGACCCCACTCCCTATAGCCGGCACCTGATGGCCCAAGAAGACCTGAAAACGTGAGATCCAGGGATGACTGGAGAGACCTGAGGAACTTGACAGGCAGGAAGACTCGGGGATCCAGAGAGACTGAGAAACGTGGAAACCCCAATAGACTGAGATCAAGAAACCTTGGGCAGGGAAGAGAGGGAGGCTTGGGAGTCCTCGAGATGGGGAGGACAGTGAAATATCCTAAACACATTGAATAAGCCTTGGAAACAATCAGAAAAATAAAAACCTTGGGAACATAGAGAAAAGTCCTTGGGAAACCTCGAAAACATGAAACTTTAAACCTAGAGAAGGAACCTCTTCAAATCTTGCTAACAATGTTTTATCTTTCACAATTTTTCCAGGGGCAATTCGGATATACTGTCAATTTTACAGATCAAGACAGCATAGATGGTTTCTTTCATTACTAAGCTAGCTGGTTCTCTGTAAATCTGTTTAATTTGCTACATGAAAGTTCAATTTTCCCAGTCTGTACCATGACTTTCATCAAGAAGTTAAAAATACTCTTGATAGGGTTACTTGTGTGTTTGCACACTCCAGTCAGGGATCAGCTTCCGGAGTAGGGCTCTTTCAGAATTTACACTATTGACTTGAATGATGATTTATTGAATCAATTGATAAAGCTTGCTTGAAGCACTCATTTGTTATACAGAATTGAGAGCGTGGGTACTTGTGACTTAAAAGCTTGGAATGGATACCGGAGAAACTCAATGTAGACTAGAGAAGTTCAGTATGTAGACTCAGGACTCTCGGAATGTAGACTCAGGACTCTCGGATTGTAGAGTCAGGACATGCACTGAGAATAAAGGCACCCTCTCCTCAAGCCGCTAATGTTCAAACGTCACTGTTCAAACTTCGCTGGGTCCATTACTTGGCAAGATCCTTCTGTCACGATGGAGACAGAAACAACAGTTTATACATAGAAATTCCAATGGAACATTGTTGCCTCGACGAATCACTCTGACCAACAAATCTCACGGCCAAGATCAGCTGCCCTCTCTCTGCTGGGTCCATTTTTGTGTGGTTGAGATTTGCTGTCACCCGATGCGGACATGGCCCAAGTGCGGAGCGAGAGACACTGAAGCAGGTCGGTAGTTCACAGACTTTAATGCGAACAGTGTGAAAAGGAAAAGAAAACAATAAACGCTAAGCCAAACAGGGCCGTTAACTAAAACTGTCATATGGATAACGAAGCCTACACTGCAGCTGAAAAGAACAACTAAAAATAAAATGAATACCGCTAGGCTTCAGAGTCAGTTGACTCAACAGTCCAATTTCTCAGGCAAGGTGGAATGCGATGCTGTGTCCAAGTCTCAACAAATACTACTATGGAATGAATGGAGTTATATACTATCCCAATGAAATAATAATTAGCTGACATGTGCATATTCACAAGTGCAATTGCCAAATCTGTTGCGCTGCCGAATCTGTGGTTGTGACAAAGGGATGTGCAGAAGCTCAGTGCAACCACTACTAAGTCTCTACAGAGAAGGCTCCTGGTCCAAGGTTCTGCCCTCACTGGACACTGAGGAGCTGCACCCAATGTAACAGCCTCTCAAATGCATCATATTTGCTTTGTTTAAGGAGAAGCCATGAGTGGTGCTGATGCATTGCTAGAAAATGCATTGACTTGATAGTGTAATAAAATGCCAATGAGCCAAATGCCCTTATTCTTCTCCTATTTCTTAGTGTGCCAATTAAATTTAAAATATAAATAGGTCCTCTCCAGAGTATAACAGGCTCCTGTTCCAGCGAACCCAAAATCTCACATATTGGAAATGTAGCTTCCTGACAATATATTTAAATGAAAACATTTGCCAACCACGGGCAATATGTCATTAGTCCAAGGTATTTAACTCAACCATTCAAATTTCTCTGCAAGATGCAATGGTACTGTTGTAAACCAAGTTCCCACATGGTAATGCCTGCAGCCTCACAGCATCTGGCACATTCACCCCACCAGACTCCCTCTGCAACTGGATTCTTGACTTCCTCACCGGGAGACCGGAGTCAGTGAGGATTGTAAATAACACCTCCCCCTCGCTGACAGTCAACACTGGTGCACCTCAATGATGCATGCTTAGCCCACTGCTCTACTCTCTCTGCACCTAAGACTGGGTGGCTAGGCCTAGCTTAAACACCATCAATAAATTTGCCAATGATACACAACTATTGTTGGCAGAATTTCAGACAGTGACGAGGATCAGCTGTTTGAGTGGTGTCACAACAATAACCCCTATACTCAGTACAATAAGGCTAAGGAATTAATTGTGGATTTCAGGAAGGAGAATTCCAGTCCTTATTGAGAGATCTTACAATCAACGTCATTAAGACCAAAGAAATGATTGTGGACTTCAGGAAGGGGAATTCGAGGAACACACACCAGTCTGTGTTGAGAGATCAGCAGTGGAAAGGGTGCGAAGTTTCAAGTTGCTAATGTCAAAATCTCTGAATATCTATTCTAGATGTAACATGTTGATACAATTATAAAGAAGCTATAACAGTGGCTATATTTCACTAGTAATTTGAGGAGACTTGGTATGTCACTAAAGACTTGCAACTTTCTACAGATGTACTGTGTGGAGCACTCTAACTGATTGCATCACCGTCTGGTATGCTGGGGCCACTGGATAGGATTGGAAAAAGCTGCAGAATGTTATAAACTCAGTCAACTCCATCTTGGGTACTAGCCTCCCCAGGATCAAGGACATCTTCAAAAGGCAATGCCTCAAAAAGGCAGCATCCATCGTTAAGTGCCCTTTTCACCCAGGACCTGTCATCTTCTCATTGATACCATCAAGGAGAAGTTCCAGCAGCCTGAGGACACACACTCAACTTTTCAGGAACATCTTCTTTCCTTCCACCATCAGATTTCTGAATGGACAATGAACTTGACATTTAATGTGATCATCCCTCAGAGGCTGGTAGGTAAGCTCTCCTCAGGAAGTTGGTTCAGAAGAATCAGGAAAAGGACTGGCAGACTGGGTAACAGGTTCTTCCCTCAGGCTGTGAAACTAATGAGTACCCTGCCACGACAGAAGTCTTGTCACTAGACAGTGAACTGGTTACTGTTTTCTTGTGCTGCACACGACATGTACTTTGAATTATATTTTATTAACTTGTAATTGTGGTAATATTTTGTTTTATGTGCTGTGTATGATAAATGCTTTGTTGAGTGTACCACGGTCTGGAGGAACGGTGTTTCGTTTATTTGTATATACATACAGTCAGATGACGATGAACTTGGTGTGATAAACTCAAGGGAGCAATAACAGTCAGTTAAAATGTGTAATACTGCTTTCAAAATTAATTTGGAAATATTTATTCTTATTTTTTATTTATGTTTGTTTGTGTTAGTCATGTGAATATGTGAGAAGTATTTTTCCCCATGGATCTGTTCTGAAGCCAAAACTTTTCACTGTGTTTGTTAATGACTGGAATGAAGGATAAGCACTAAATATCTAAATTTGCTGATGGTGCCAAGAGAGATAAATAAAAGTTAGCAAGAAGTTGTGAAGGGACACGGATTAATCATGTATGATAGATATCATCTTAAATGTGGGCAAGAGTGTGGTCAGTCAATTTGAACCCAAGAAATGTCTTTCATCCCCAATCAGTAGCCATTGTTCTCTGCAGCTAAAATTGACTTCTCTGCTGCAGTAAATTTCAGAGTCAGGGAACAATGCACCGATGCAACCTAACTCTTAACAGGGTTAACACATTAACTTCCAACCAGGAATAAAAGTTTCTTGGCAATAAATCAAATACTTCAAATGTTTGGAGAGATTTGTGATTAAAGAGAAGAATAAAAGAATTAGGGCTCATAACTTGGATGTGAGTAAAGCTGCAGCACAATAAAAGTTTAAACATACATTTTCAAAGAATGGGTCACATATCTCTCAATTTTAAAAATTAATTTATGGAGCTACAGCGCAGAGCAGGCCCTTCCATCTCTTTGAGCTGTGCCACCCAGTAACCCCCAGTTTAATCCTAGCCTAATCATGGGACAATTTACAATGACCAATTAACCTTTAACCAGTAAGTCTTTGGACTATGGGAGGAAACCCACGCAGTCACGGGGAGCAAGTTCAAACTCCTTACAGACAGTGGCAGGAATGAATAGTAACCGTATTGCGAACAGGAAGGGATCATGAGCAGAAGCTGTTTGGTCCTTTGAGCATCATACAACTATGAATATTTCTAACATGTGGCAGAACCGACTGGATGTACCCTCATTCAAAATCAAATTTTCCGTGACACTGTTAGAAAGCTTCCTTGAGTTTGAATTTAACAGTAAGTGAAACAGAACATAGAAATCTACAGCACATTACAGGCCCTTCTGCCCACAATGTTGTGCCGACCATATAACCTATTCTGGAAACTGCCTAGAATTTCCCTGCCACAAAGCCCTCTAAATGCTTTGAAAGAACGAACAGTGGGAGGGAAATTCAGCTTTGGTCACTTGCATGCCTCTAAATATGCCTGCTGCCATCATCAGTCAATGGCTACATATATTGTGCAATGGAGAGGAAGGAATAAAAGGTCAGGAATGGGTGGTGTTGATGAATGAGGCTTTTACAGGATAGAAGGGAATCACCTAAATCAAATTATGACAAGAGTACAATTTTTTTTACATCTTCCATGTGCCAGAGGATATCCGTATTTTCACATGTTTTTAGTTGTTACTAACCTTCTGCTTCTCTGGGGCTCCAGTGTCCAGAAGGGTCACATGGTCTTGGGGAAGAAGCATTGAAGGCATACTGGACAAGTTCTCCGTGTTCAGTGCAAGCGTCGCAGACTGATCCCAGCTCACTGAAGTTTCAAAACGCAAAGTCAAATACAAAAGAACCTATGTCAGTACTTTCGCAAGCATTAGGCTTGACCTCTTCAGATTCAAATCTTAATTGCACTAAAGAGTGCATCTCTGTCCTTCGTTGAACACTGAAAACCTTCCAATGTGCTTCATGTTAATATTTTCAACACCTTCTGTGCTGTATGTCTAACTATTCCCAGGCTGTAAGTGTTTTATGTTGTCCTTGTAGATCATTGTCAGTTGTACATTAGAAAATTTACTATTTTCCATCAATGAAGCACATGTAACCCTAGGGAAAGTTAGTGTACTGCGCCATTTGGGTTGTTAAGCAGAACAAACACATCAATTTGTTGCTAAACTTTGGCATTTTTGGGCAAAACATAGTTGAGCTGGGGCTGTACATTGGCACATATCCCTCTGTCGATCTAATTGGTCCAGAATTAGCCACATAGAACAATTTGTAAAATACCTTATTAATGGCTTGTGGTTATTTTGATTGGAACATGTTTTTTTACATAAAACCACTGGAAATGACAGCTAGGTGGGACCTAGATGAGAGTGAGAGTAAGATGTAAACAAAGGAGAAAAAGAAAATCACAAGGGGGTTAATTCAGTAACAAATCAGATGCAGAAAGAGAAACACCATGAAGAAAGGAAATTTATATGAATAAGCAACAAAAAGGAAGCTGGAAAATACTTGAAGTTTTAAATCCCCACCAACAATTACAACCTGAGGGGAGATCACCTTTCCAGTTGTTCACCTTTTGGACCGAAGTTAGATTGGACACTAATACCAATCACTGATTTAATAAGTGCTATCATCACCAGGACATACACAAAAGCCTGAAAGCACATGCCATCAGTCTCACTGTTTTAAGACTATTGAGTGGTTCCCTAGTACAACAAGCTACTCTTCACCTCACCATCTACCACAAAACCATTATGATCTTGCATTTTATTGTCTCTCTGCATGGCACACAGTCTTTACAGCTGCTAGACTTCATGCTGCGTTGTTTTTGTTTTACCTTGTACTACCACAATATACTGTGTAATGATTTGGTATGTAGAAACAGTATGCAAGACAAACTTTTCACTGTCCCTTGGCACATGAGACAATAATAAACCAATTTCAATTGCAATTATAATTGCACAACTTAAAGGATAATTATGGCCAATTATAATGAAAATACAGACATATAATTAAAAATGAGAGAATAGGTAAGGGTGGAATGCAACTTTAGTAATACTCCTGAGCAATTTCCTTTGGTTCCCAAACATTGAATCATTGACCATCTCTTCCTCACCCCAGATATTTTCCAAATTTGCATTCTCTTAACTCTCTGGTGTTCGAACTCTGTTTTGTCTGCAGAAAACTCTGGGACAGTATTTATGCCTCTCTTTCTGTGATTTTGTTATTTTCAACTCCTCAATTCTAGGTTATTTCAGGTGAGCTTCCACATATCACTGAACTGCTGGCAAAGCTGTAGACAATAAAAAAATGCTTGTGATAAGCACATGGTTATTGTTACCTGTCATAGAACTGCCCATCGATTGGATGAAGCCAGTGGATTGTCACTGTTTCTGCTGTCTGATGTATTATCTCTGGGGCAACAGGGACAGGTGGAGGCTTTGTAGATGGCTGCCAGCCCTGGTATACCAGATCCAAGTAACAGTGCATCCTAGCAACTTGATTGGGACTGAAGGAATTGGTGCAGTCATCATCTTTAAGAGAGAAATAGAATATTTGTGACAGTCACACCAAATTCAATGTGCATACCAACATTTTTCTCTTACCCTCACCTACCCACATCAAACAAATAATGTCAGTTTTTTTAAGCAAAAGGAGTGACTTAAAACTAATGAGATTGCATATCAATTGTAATTAATATCCAATTAGAAATGGGTTGAACCCTATTTGATTCAACACACCACCCAGAATCATCCCACCCTAACACAACCAGACCAATTTAATACAGATGTTTAGCTTCAGTTATCTTGGGTTTCCCATCATGCGTTTGAGTGATGTGGAGTAGCTAGGATCTTCGGTGATTGGGCTTCAGGTGATCACTCAGGCCCCATTGCCAAGAGGCCCGTGAGAGCTCATTAGCTGTCAAAGAATTTTCAACAGTTTTTAAACTTATCATTGTCAGGAAGAGTTAAATGCCTAATAAGGATAAAATCATTTTTTTAAAATACTTAAAAAAATATAAAATTCTAATTGGGCATGCTGTTTGTGGCCCAGCATTTACTTGAGGAGCCAGATGCAAAGTTCATTTAAATTCTCTCTTTATAACATTGTTGTACTTCTACCGCATGGCGGTGCACTGGATGGTCAAGTGGTTGGAATATCAAATAGTGAACAATATCCTCAGAATTTTGACTGGCAATAAGTGGGATCTGACCCCCTTAAAGGTTAAAGCCTTATTTATTGGCTGACCGATTAAAGCACTTTTGGCTACTGCTTAAAATAATACAAAGACATCAAAAATTAAGTAAGTTATCTAAAAGGGATTGTTCCAATGAGCACAGGGAAAATCATGTGCTTTGACCTTTAGTACTTTCTTTCTTAAAAACAATAATTTCCTGCAGGGTTTTGCCCCAGGCGAACACAGGTCTGTGCAAAATTGCTAAAAATGTAATTGTCCTTCTAACAATATTTATGTATTTGTTGAGTGCAACGTTTGCCATCAGTTAAGTACTAGCCAACACAAATAAGGAACTTATGTAAAGGTTAACTGTGGTTCCTGATACAAAAATGAACAAAGCACTAATTAGGTAATATCTATGTTTCTCAGAAAACTGCTTGAGAGACCACACAGCTATTACATTGTCATTACATCACTACTTTTTGATATTTGCTGTGATTTTTGGTCTTATTACAAATTACACTATTATTTCCTCCTTTATGCCAATTTCAAGCAAAATCTCTAAATGCAGCAAGCAGAGTGTAAAGAAGCTGTTCCACAGAAAAAAGGAATTCATACTACCATGAATACAGACAGTCAATGCATTCTTACCTGCGTAACTCATGTAATTAAAGAAAGGAGTATTAATGAAGTGGCCAAAACCACATGTTTCGTTTCCCGGATCAGGGTCTTTGCATTGTTTATTTTTCGGCGTCGGCCTAGTGTCAGCACATAAGTCACCAGTTTCCATGGAAGGTTCTGTCTCCACGCATGGGTCTGTACAGGATTCGATTTCAGATATTCCCTTAAACACATGGTAGAGCCCAAGACTATGGCCTATCTCGTGGATCATGGTGTGGGTATGACCAGGGATTCCATAGAATGAAGGATTCAGGACTATGCCACCTAGGTGCGCAAACAGAAGTAATTTATACATGGAAATTTTAATATGGGGGTCAGGGTTAACTGCTAAAGTAGCAGTTGTGCTGGGGGCAAATATATGGATAAACACCTCAGGATTAAGTTGTACCCTTTCTAATCTGCAGCAACTACCACTCAATGCAATAAACTCATCTGAATAAATCATCTTTTTGATACGACAAGTCCATTGTTGATCCTGTACCTCAGACTCACACTGCTAAATGAAGTACTGAATGTAGGTAAGTAAGTAAAATTTATTATCAAAGTACATATATACAATATACTTTCTTGCGATAAATTTTCTTGCAGGTATTTACAAGGAAAAAGAGAAATATGATGAATTTTATGAAAACTACACATAAACCAAGACTGACAAACAGAATCTGCAAAGACATCAAATTGAGTAATTAAAAAAAATGAAATTGAGTATATGTCCCTAAAAGTGAGTCTGTAAGTTATAGAATCAGTCAGCGTTGAGGTGAATGAAGTAATCCACACTGTTTCAGGTGCCTGATGGTGATAGATTTCCTAACCTGATGCGGTGGGATCTAAGGCTTCTGAACCTCCTGCCCAATGGCAGAAGGGAGAAGATAGGATGGCCTGGATGGTGAGACCTGTATCTGTGAATAGGGAGCAGGCACTTGCCTCAAAAACAAAACATACACGCAAACTTGACCCCAATTTCTTTATCATCTACGATTTCCTTTCAGATTATTTAATTGCAGGGTTTTTTTACTGCAGGACAACTGATAAATTATTTCATTCATTAGAATCCATTTCATTGACCAGTTTACACCTTTTGATTGGTATGTATTCCCACCCCTCCCCTCCAAATTTTCCCATTCCTTCTATTGATCATTTGAGATCTCTGTTTGCACTTAATCTCAGCATGTGAAGAAATGCAAGAACTTCTGCATAACTGGGCAGAGCAGTTGGGAGGATATCAGCTGATGAAAAGTGGTTAGGTTCCCATTTATTCCCCTACACTGTCTGTACTTAGAAACTTTGGATGGAATATCTATTGCTTTACCACAAGGCATTATGCAACTCTTTGCAAATTGCCGCCTGTATTGCTAACTTTATACATCCCGGAAGCATTCAGCTTTCTCTCAGCTTTCATTGCCAATGCTGTCATAAAACAGTCAAGCTATTTAAAGTCATAACAAACCCTTTCCAAGAGTCTACCCAGCAATCCAGTGCACTGTCATGTGCCATATCGGTGAATATACTGCACTGTCATCTTAAAGCAAGTTGCAATAAAGTCAGATTGAAAAGTGTATCTCATACTGTTTTCTTAATCTGGTGGTTTGCAATGGAAATTGGCATCAATATTTACATTAACCAGTACCTACTCCTCTGATAACTGATGGATCTGGAAAATATGATGTCCTAGAAAAAAAAAGTCATTGGATTATGTTTACCTGTCTAAATTTCCCTTGAAAGGTGCCTTCTTCATGTTAGAAATATGAATCTTCCACATATATATGGTGTATTAAAATTCCATTGCTAGCAGTAAGATAGGAAATGTTCTATTCAGAAGTGTGAGTGTGAAAGAAAGGATAGTGGCCAGTAAAAAAAGTGAACAACACAGAGAGAGAGAGAGAGGGAAGGGGGAGAGAGAGAGAGGGGGGGAGGGAGGGAAGGAAGAAGGGGGAGAGATATAAAGAGAGAAGGAAAGAGAGAAAGAAAAAGAGGGAGGGAAGAAGGGAGGAGAGGGAGAGAGGTGCAGAGAGATATAGAGAGGGAGAGAGAGGAGGGAGGAAAGAAGGGAGAGGGAGGGAAGGAAGAAAGAGCCAAAAAATATTGTGGAGGCAGAGAGGCATTGCCTACAAATGGATTAATTGATTATAAGCAAAATAAGACATCAAGTTGAATACATAGTTTTATAAATCTAAATCGAACTTAAAATTATCTACGAATTACCTAGATGAGTAAGGGCTTCTTTATCCCATGGCCATGTGGCAACTCCAGCCAGCTCTTCATCAGATGAATTGGCAAAGAAAATGTTGAGATGCGTTGTACCGTCCAGTTTCAGAATGACCTTCAAATCTTTCACATCCAAGTATGCTCTGCAATTGAAACACAAGTTCTATGAAACTGTTGTACAACTCACCATACTGCTCCCCCATCTGAAAAATAATGCCAGATCTATTTGAAATAAGTTAGTTCAAGAATGATCATTGGTGTCACAGAATTGAAAATCATGTTCAACAATCAACTATTGAGGTTCCCATGGGTCTGGTGGCAATCAGTTATTTATGTACAAATACTACGACACCCTCATGTTGCTCCCTGTACCCAGCACCACATGTCTGTCTCTTAGGGAATCTTGAATCCCACTTCCTCTCGTGCAGCAAAGAGCCCAACTTTAATATTAATATAAGGTTACTGTGAATCAAATCTGCCAAAGGGGGATTAGTCCTGCTCATTTTGGTCTAAGCACCCTTTAAATAATGTGAATATTATTACCCCATACCTTCACAAAGCTGAAACACATGAACGCTTGATAGGGTAGCAATTAGACCATTTCCTCCAAGAAGCCAAACCATATGCACCTATCTTAAAGAAAATTTTATTGATCTTAGCTCTCTTAGTAGTTAGTCACAGGCATTCAAGGGTCCTGCATTTTTGTTTCAGCGCTGTGTTGTAAGGGATGCCATCTCATAAGATTAAATTAAAGCTCTGTCTGGCCTCACATGCAGCTTCCCAACCATTAGCTGTTTATGCAAGCTTGTTGTGCACAAGTTTGACATTGCCGATTACATTACAAAATCACAACATTTTGAAAAATTCCATTCTATTGGTTATAAAAAGTTGCTTTGCTGTGGCCTGAAACTGTGAAAGAAGTTTTATCAATTATCAAGAATGTTGCCAGAGGAAAATCAACTGCCAAATGTTTCTATTTTACAAAGGAAACTGAAGGGATTAGTTGTGCAAAAATTGTTATAAATACCAAATAGTGCACTTCAGACTTACATCATGGAGTTAAATGCACTGATTATAAGCTCTGTGTTGTAATTATACTGTGTACACATGGCAACTCCATTCGTTCATTGATCCTAGGAGAAACCAATAACTGGAGCCCTGGTCGTGATAAGTAACTCAGATTACTAGCTGGTGCTCTGAGTTTTCATTTTGCTGAGCATCTATTATGCTGAACTGGGCTGCACCTGACATTTCCAAAGGTTGACTGGAGTCCAGATCTTCAGGTGCTTCTTACATTTGGTAAATTGCATTCAGATGATATTTTATTGTGATTTTTCTGTTCTTGTTCCACTTAAATTTACTCCTTCCAAAAACCTGTCAATGACACCCTTGAAGAATAACACACGTACTGCAGTGATTACTACCAGACTGCCTGTGCACTGCAGGTGTCAACAGTGAGCCGAGAACATTATCCCTGTGCTTTGACTAGTCTATCTTTGTGAATGGAGGGAAAAGAGAGAGAGCTTGAGGGAAGCACACTTGAAACTTTTGTCACATGGGCACAGAAGCACTTTGGTCTCTTAATCCCACTTAAAAATCTAATTCCTTGATCTGCCATTATAGAGCCATTCAATCAGAAACAAGCCCGTCATGGGTGTTCTGGTAGTTAAGTACTAATCCTATATACCAACACGCAGGCCATAATCTACAATACCTTGGTGATTTGAGTGCTAGTACAGATACTTCTTAAATATTCACCACTTTGTCAGGATGTGCATCCAGATTGTAACCATCTGGGGATGAAAGAAAGATTCTTCTTTAGATCCCCTCAGAACCTTAAACTTATGCCCTAAATCTTTGTTGAAGTTTCACTCTAATTGGGGAGATCATTACTGGCAAGCTCTTCCTGACGTGGCTACCAATGTGCTGTGAAGAGAAGGCTGCAAAATTGGAAGAGAGAATGACCATTCCAGCCACAGAAAATCAGTAACACACACAAAATGCTGGAGGAACTCAGCAGGCCAGGTAGCATCAATGGAAAAGAGGAAACAGCCAAAGTTTCAGGCCGAGACCCTTCATCAGGACTCTGCATCAGAAAGCACTGGAAGCCCTCAGCAGTCTAGCCAGGAAGCATTTGTGGAAGGAGAAATGAGGCTGTTCAAGTTAAAGACAATTCATTTTGATGAAAGCTCTTCAGCTTGAAACAGGGTGTCTGTTTCTCCTTCTAAACATGCTCCTTGTCCTGCTGAATGTTTCCAGCACCTTCTGTTTTTATTTCAGATTTCTAAGAATCTGCAATGTTTTGATTTCATTTACAGCAGACATATTGTATGTGTGTGGATTTGAGTCTCTGTGGAACCTTACTCTTTAAAACACTCTTACCCAGGTTCTCAGTGGAGCTTGTAGTGTATAGGAAGTTAGACTTCTTGGCAGATTGCTTACATTGCATGCCTTGAGGTGTAGTTCAGAGTTCTGGGACCCCGTTGGGAAAATGTGAAGATATTCATTTTAGATGACAGAACAGTATTATATAAACAATGAAAAACTGTAGAAAGCTACTACACAGAAGAGATTGATGGTGGTCCTTGTGTATTGAAATGTAGCAGCAAGAAGAAAGTTTTGGAAAGTAAGTCTTTAAAAATAAGGAAAATATTGGCCCTTATTTCAAGGGAATTGGAGAATAAAGGTATGGAAGTCTTACTACAGCTGTACAAGGTGTAAGTGAGACCACATCTATAGTATTTGGAACAAATTTGTTCCCCCTATTTAAGGAAAGATAATAGTTCATTGAATGTTGTCCTACAAAAAAAGGTTTAACAATTTGGGTCTTTTCATTTGGATTTAGAAAAAAGTGAGGTGATCTCACTGAAACATTAAATTCTTATGGGGTTAGAAGGGGAATCTGAAAGGATGATCTCAGAATAACTAGGCGCTCATTTAGCACTGAAATTAGGAAGAATTCTTTTTCTCATGGTTAGCTTAATTTGTCATACGTGTAACCAAACATACTGTGAAATGTGGCATTTGCACCAAATCAAATCAGTGAGGATTGTGCTGGGTAACCCGCAGATGTTGCCATGCTTCTGGCGCCGATGTAGCGTGCTCACAGCTCACTAACCCAAACTGTATATCTGTGGAATGTGGGAGGAAACTGGAGCACTTGGAAGAAACGCATGTGGTCAGGGGATGAACATACAAACTCCTTTCAGATAGTGGCAGGAATCAGATGCAAACACGAGGAACACACATAAAAGTTGCTGGTGAACGTAGCAGGCCAGGCAGCATCTCTAGGAAGAGGTACAGTCGATGTTTCGGGCCGAGACCCTTCGTCAGGACCCTGTCTTTAAGCTGGCACTGTAAAGTATTCTGCCAATTGCTATGCTGCCATGCCGCCCTTTCCCAGGGTGCTTTGGCTGTTTGGAACTCCCATGTCCCAGAGAAATTTGAGGACAGAGTAACTGAGTATATTTAAGGCTGAGATACGTATATAAATTTCTAATCTGTAAGGAAATGAACAGTACTGAGGATAAGGCAGGAAAGTGGACCCAAGGAACATTTGATCAGTCATGATCCTACTGAATAACAGAACAAGCTCAAGGGACTGAGTGGTCTACTCCAGCCTATTTCTTGTAGTCTGAACATCTTTTTGTATTTTACCCACATAACCACTTTTGACTCTCAGCAGGCTGTTTGATAAGTGCATCACAGACAAGTCCCAGTCTACTGCCTATTGAGGCTTCCTTTAAAGCAGTAAATACTGCTTACTACCATGAACCTATACATGCCAATCTTTCTTTCTCTCGTCTAGGCCCAGGAGTGAGAATCAGCAGGGATACCATAAACTCAAACCTCAAACATGTCACAAGGCAGAAACAGCAAATAATCAGTGTCTATTTATCTAGCACCTCTACTCTGGTAAAATGTTTTCCTCGGGTGCACTATCAAGCACAGTGGGGCAGATTTTTTAATTGTCCTGGTACCAGTTCTAGTTTTCCCCTGGAAACCGCCCTCCCCAGATCCCCACCCAGCACCATGATGTACTGATTGCAATACTGGGGTTTTCTCCTCACAGGCATCTTGCTGCTCTTACAGAATGGTTTTGTCAGTAGGAGTGATCCTGCCCTCTCTCAGCATTACAAACTCTAAAAGACTTTGAACATCTTTCGTGTCCATGAGCAGTCGTTAACACTTAGCGCCCATCCAATTTTTTTAAATATTCATTGCTTCAACACATTGATGAAATATATTCACACTCAAAAAATCAATTAAAATATTGAAAATAAATAAATAATATATAAGACAACTTACTATCTCCCATTTATTTGAAGGGGAATTACAACATTACAGCAGATTAATTTTGTCATATGCTGAAGTGGCAGGTCTGCCATAGAAGAGAGGGATGACATTTGTGCTGCCACGCTATGGCTTCACGGGGGCTCCTGTGGAGCTGTATTGGGGTCGCCACAACCAGCCACAGCAGGGTCAAAGCTGCTGTTGCTGCCTCATATGGTTAGTGGTATTTCAAGGGGTATATCTGAGTAATTCCTCACAAGATCTCTTCCATCATGTAGGGCAAAAAGCCAGCTTGCCCAAGGGTTTAGTTGAAGAGCCAGAGTCATTGAAGAAGTTAGGCCTGGAATTCATGAAGGTGCGGGTGCAGGGGTACAAAGGTGAAACCTCTGCAGAGCCTTAAGTTTTATGG
Source organism: Mobula birostris (assembly GCF_030028105.1). NCBI lineage: Eukaryota > Metazoa > Chordata > Chondrichthyes > Myliobatiformes > Myliobatidae > Mobula > Mobula birostris. Next base: position 29,845,469 of record NC_092391.1, on the reverse strand, counting down.
GATCTCCAAAAGGAGGACTGAATTGTAAAGATGTAGAGAAACTTGGAGAAATTCCCTGTGCTTCAGGACTGAGAATGATTTGTTTATGTACCCTCCTTATATATTCAACTTTTATTGCACTCCTTCTATCACAGGGATAACTTTCCTTAGGTGGGGGAACCAGATTGTACACAACAGTCCAGATGCAGTCTCACCAGAGTACTATGTTATAATATTGTGTCCTTACTTCTGTACTCAGATCCCCTTGCAATAAAGACCAGCAAATCCATCAGATAAGTAATCTGCTTTTGTAAACTGAAGATACTGCCCAAATAAACAAGAACTGCACATGAAGCCAGTATATCAGTCAATTCGCCCATTAAGTCATTAGGAATTCAAGTGTACTTTTTTTTTAAAATCATGTGCAGTTGAACGAATTAACTGCTTTGTAAAGGGATAACATGACCCATTAATCTCAACCCATTCACCATTATTGATGTGACTTGTGCCAAGTTCACATTGTTACTTCTATTTTTTAACCACAGTGAGATTCATTTGTAAGCAAACATTGTACAAGAGGACGTAACCTTAAAATTAGAGATTTGGAAGTTTGAAAGTTGGAAACTTTTATTGCTAATATAATAATGGTTGCACATATAATCTCAAAAACTTATGAAAAATTGTTCAGATTGTATGAACAACTTATATTGTACCAACAATGACACCTCTGATAGGTGAGGACATTAAGAACTTTGCAAACACAGCAGGCAGCCAGCTTAATGATACTGTGTAAAGAATTGAAGCAAAAATTTTCAAATGCTGCATACCTGAAATAAAAACTGATGATGCCAGAAATACTGTACAGAAAGAAATATTTCAGGTCATAGTATCTAGAATTTCCTCAGTGACAAATAGAGTCAACGTTATAGGTCAGAGTCCTTTCATGTGTTCTAATGAGTGGTCACAAAGACATAAAGCATAGAGATTGGTCTAAGCCAGGGGTTCCCAACTTTTTTTATGCTATGGACCCTTAGCATTAACCGAGGAGTTCATGGACCCCAGGTTGGGAACCCCTGGTCTATGTTGACCAAGATGCCCACCTAAGCTAGTTCCATTTGTCCACATTTGGCCTGTATCCCTATAAAACCTTTCTTATCCATGTACCTGTCCAAATATTGTTATTTTATTACTACTGACCTGAAACAATAACTTTCCCATTTCCTTCTGCACAGTTGCTGTCTGATCTGCTGAACATTCTTGGCATTTTCTGTTCAAAGGATACAGATCAGAAAGCAAGTATTCTTTTATTATGTTAAGAGGATCTGGATGTTAATTAGCAAAATCAATATTAATTACCATCCCCGATTACCCATGAGACCTAATGAAGGAGATTGTAAGAGTAAAATACATGCAAGTTCCATATAGGGATGATTGATTTCCCTTCCAAGCTGGCAAGAGCAAATCAGACACGATTTTTACAACAACACAGTTGTTTGTTGTACTGAGAGTAAGCATTTTATTGCAGAAACACAAGAGATTCTGTAGATTTTGGAAATCTAGAGCAACACCACACAAAATGGTGGAAGAACTTAGCAGGTCAGTCAGCATCTACAGTGGGGAATAAACAATTTGGGACAGGACCCTTAATCAGGACTGGAAAGGAAGGGAACTGAAGTGAGAATAGCAATGCTGGGGAGGTGAAGGAGTACAAGCTGGCAGGTAACAGGTAAAATCAGATGAGGAAAAGGACTGTGGGTGGGAGAGGGCAGATGAAGTAAGAAGCTGGAAGGTGATAGGTGGAAGAGGTAAGAGATGAAGTAGAAGGAATGTGATAGGAAAGAAGAGTGGAGCATGGTACAATGGGAAGGAGGAGGGAAACCAGAGGGAGGTAATTGGCAGGTGAGGAGAAGAGAAAGGAGTAACCAAAACAGTAATGCGAGAAGAGAGAAGGAGGAAGGGTGGAGAAATTAGAAAATTAGAGATATTGGTATTCATATCATCAGGTTGGAGTTTACACAGACAAAATATAAGATGTTGCTCCTCCAACCTGAGTTTGCCCTCATTGTAGCAGTAAGGAGGCTATGAACAGACATGTCAGAATGGGAATGGGAAGTTGAATTGAAATAGGTAATCACCAAGAGATCTTGTCTTTTGCCGCAGCCAGAGCAAAGGTGGTCAACAAAGCAAGCCCCCAATCCAAACTGGGACTCACTGATGCAGAGGAGGATGCACCAGGAGTGCTGGGTACAACAGATGATCCTGACAAACTCACAGGTGAAGTGTTGCCTCACCTGGAAAGACTGTTTGGTGCCATGAATGTTGACGACGGAGGAGGTGTAGCACTAGCCAGAATAAGTGCCAAGAAGAGATCAGTGAGGAAGGACAAGTAGACAAAGGAATCACATAGAGAGCGATCACTATGGAAAGCTGGGGGAGGGGCAGGGAGAGAAAGATGTGCTTAGTGGTAGGGACCCTTTTGGAGATGGCGGAAGCTATGGAGAATGAGGTGCTGGATGGGGAGCTTGTAGGGTGGTAGGCAAGGACTAATTATGTGAACGTAAATTCTCCAGCTGCCATGGTGGGATTTGAACTCATGGCATGATCAATAGTGTAGGCCTCTGGATACTAATCCAATATCTTAACTATTGTACTATATTTCACCTGTAGTTAAGTGAACTTGAAGAGCTTTATGGTGTTACTCCTGTTCCCTCTTCACTGCAGTAACTTGGTTAGAAAATAAAGTTGCAAGGTGCCATGGGGTTGGTGGAGGGGGTGGGGGTGGTCAGGGTCAGTTAACAGACCAGAGCTCCGGATAATGCAATGCTCCTGGGATATTCCACAAAGAAGCCACCCTGCTATGGAATCAGCAGACGTCGAATGGAAAAGGAATATCATTGGTCCTGTGTTGTTGCAATTCAACATAAAAGACTGAGTTTTTTTCCAAAATGATTTCTCAGCATGTTGTGTATGAAGCTCCAAGGACCATTTTGATGAGAAATCACTGAAATATACAATTCTTAACTGGATGAGAATTATCCTTTACCAGATAAAATTGGACTACAGTAATGGAAAATTTTCTGGATGTTTCAGACCTGACAACATATTTCTGTCAGCTAGTTTCCCATGAAATATACTGTAGATCAATACAGCAGTGCATTAGAGGGATTACAAGTTTAAAATATGGGTCACTTATTCCCTAACAGAAGGATAAAATGTCAAATGCAAAGGTATGCCCAGAACTATTCTATTTTCCTCTGAACAGTATGATATTCGTTGATTATTTTTTTAAAAATTGAATATATTTATATTTATTTGGATTGGATAGAACAACAGCCTTTATTTTAATCTCACTAGGAAAAGCAGTTTACTTTCTTGGGACATTGGTGCATAAAACAGGCAAGTCATGGGACAATTACTGCAGAATGTACACGTGTTTTTTGCATTTTTTGGATCAGGATTTCCTTGTGATCAGTGACTCTGCAAGGTCATTGCAGAAATTCGTTTTGCTCCAGTCTCTGGACGTTTTCTGTTCATAAAGTTAGGAAAGCGCCACGAGTAAAAATTTTTCAGTTTATAGGATCATAAGAAAATATGGGTTGAAAATAAAGGCCATTTGGCCCACCAGGCACGTTTTTCCAGAGCCCATCTATAACTTCCTCAAGCATATTTTCCTTATCCCTGTGGGCTTTAAATTTGTAATAGTATCGCCCTAATTCTCAATCTTTTGGCAGCTCTGTTAATGGGTTCTCTGGCATTCTCTGTAACTAATTTCGAAGATCATGGTTCCTGTTCTGGACCATAATTCATTATGTTCAATGTACTGCTTCTGATCACACAGCCATAACTGCTTCTGGAATGTGATCTTTGGTTCATGCACTGCTCATGAACATCTGCAGGCAGTACAACCCATTTTATCTGGTTATCATTAACTTCAGGTACGTTAAGCCCAGCTTAAACCAGCATTAAAATAATGGGTCAGATGGTGCTGATTCAACAGAGAACTGCTGACCAATAGCATGGTGGGGTTCATTTAGTTCTCGACCTCTATTCCAGCATTGCAATGAAGAAGTTACAAGGGTTTTGGTGATCGGGCATTGGTATCTAATCTCCCATTCCACAGTTGGACTCAGCATTGAGTTCGGGGCAAAGCGTGAACTTAGTGAGCCTAGTGGCTGGATGCACTTCACATCTGGCTCCACAGCTGTACTCCATAGACAAAGAGCATGCAACACGACACATTTCATTTGAATATGTTTGCTCAGATTCAAAAATTAAGTGCAAGTTCATGTTTTTTATACTTAACCTTAATGTTTTAATTACTTTCTGACAGCTAAATATACTTCCAAGTTAGGGTATTATTTGTTTTTTCAGTTACTTAAATATATTTGAACATTTTTAAAATGTGTTTATTTATCAAAGATATTTTCAAAAGTGTACAAGGTCTTTTACAGCAATAATGATCAGAAAGTCCTCTGAGCTGGTGGATGTCAAAGCCTCCTGATCTGCTTTGTCATTAGAGGCCAAATCTGCTTCCTGAGATGACTTCAAGGATCTCACTTCCATAATGACTGGACCAAATAGTTCGTAAGGAGTAAGTTTGGGAACATTTGAGAGGAAGAGCAGACTTCGGACTGGATTGAACACATTGAGAGAGGAATATGACAATAAACTCTATTTTGAATTTGACTATGACTTTGACATTGTATTGAAGACATTCAGCCCACAGCTATTCACAACATCTTGGATGACATGTATAAGAAAAGGCTCTTTGAGTGAGATATCCCGTCACTTCCCTGAGTACTAAATTTGCCTTTAGGAACTTTACAGTTAATTTTCATTTTTAAATGAACTCTGGATTAATTGTGAAATTCATTTCCACAGTGATTAAGATACCTTGACAATTTTTCCAAAGTCTGGCTGATCCATATTAAATTGTGATTCTGAATTCTATCATAGCGGCTGGAGGAGTTTTTATTTAAATTAATTCTTGAAAAATATTTTAATATCGCATTCTGAAACTACCAGCTTTCTGTTAACAACCAGCCTGGTTGACTTTTGTCATTCAAGGAAGGAAATATGTTGTACTTCTTGTCTAAAGTCAATGCAACTCACTAACATTGTTGACCATTCATAGCACCTCAGTGAATTGGCCTGACAATTCAGTCTTGGTGAAAGATTTTGACCCAAAATATTGACTGTCCATATTACTCCGCTAATGCTGCCCGGTCAGCTAAATTCCTCCTTTTGAGGCTTAATTGTTTGCTAAGTTCCAGGCAATTAAAGATAGACATCTAAATAAAGGAGGCCATTCAGTGCATAATGCCTGTTGAAATATTTATGCAAGAAAATCTTTGAAAAGGAAACTGCTCTTTCAATAGATTATTTTCAAGTGTCCATCCAATTTCCGTTCAAAAGTTATTACTGAATCTGCTTCCACAATCTGTTCAGAAAACACATTGTAAATTAAAACACCTTGCTGTGGGGTTTTTCTTTTAATGGGTTCTACTGTGTTTCTTTCTTTCTGTGGCTGCCTGCAAGAAGGCGAATCACAAGGTTATATGCTGTATAAATAATGTGATAATAAATGTACTTTGAACTTCGAACTCACTGCATAACTCACTCCTTCTCATCTCAGCTCTTGCCCATTTGAAAATTACCTTGAAACTTACTCCATAGTTAAACTCTTCTCTGGCTTCCAGTCAGGTACAGGTATCAATTATAACCAACTTTTCGATGACAGACTCTGCCATCTTCTTCAGGGATGGTCCTGAGTTTGTTATATACGCTAGGAGAGCACTAGATCCTTTACTTTTACTCCTTAGTTATCTAGTTTCTGTCTTGGAGGCATCTATCAAATCCATACGCATTTGGAAAATCTCTCTTAACCTTCACACAATCACGATCCCTGGTGCCACACAAATCAAATTGCTTATGTTAATAACCTCAATCAAAATAAGTTCCATGAAATAAAAATATGTTTTGCATGGTGTACTATTATCAGTTTTGGGAATGCTGTACAAATTAAATAATTTGGGGTACAGTGCACTTGTCCATTACCATCACCTTCAAAATAATAGTCAAACTGATTGGAAAATTGTGAAATAAAAATGTCTCAAAGATGACACCAACTGCTCTTAGAAAAGCTGAGCAATAATTTGATCAAGTTAAAAATCCTTTGGGGTCAAAGCCTACCAGTTACCAGTCCCATACCAGACAAAGTATTAAGCTGCCATTTTTCAGAAGTCATCCCATAAAGTTCAGAACCAGGATGCTGTTTGCTTAATAGCACATGAATGCAAATCATATATTAAAAATGTACTTTGTTTAATAATAAACCTGGACTTTAGGAAATTGCATGAGGTTTTGAATCATCTAATATTTTTATTTGGTACCTGATTGGTTACTACTCTTCAAAAAGTTTTCTGTGTGATGATTACGAATAATAAAATTATCTCTCAATATAAAGTCTGTCATTTTGCTAGGAAACCAAATTAGCAAAGGTCTGCTGCTTTCAATAAGATGAAGATTTCTATTATCCAATGTCTAAAGTTTTGCACAAAATTTCCAAGGTGTCCCTTATCAACTAGCAAGTTCAAGAGGAATTTTTATTTTTTTCTGCCTTTTTAGTCAGTTGTCATTAAACGGTAAGATATTTTTGATACAGCTGTCACAAATAATTCATAATTGATCCAAGGGAGTGGATTATATCAACTGACGCTGACAGGAAGACTAGACATTTTGACACTGGATGGGAAAACTTTTGACTATGGAAGTTATTACAGAATTCCTTGCACTGGCCTGCCAAGTGTCACAGGTGTGACAGAAAACTGACCAGCTTTCAAGAATTAAACAATTCTATTGTGCAGAATGTCAACATGTTCATCACCATCCTCTGTAAGGAACAGCTGCATATTACAATATTTGCACAGGGATCTGCAATTTATAAATGTGTAAAATATCACTTATCATTTAGCTTCTGGCAATGTCGACTATGCAAGCCATCATAAAATTTTATATGTATAAAATATCCCTAACCTTTCATCATTAAATAGAGTGGATTATAATTTTATTATAAAAATACCAAAAGCCACAAAACTGAAAATTTGTTGTATGCCAAAATGTGTTTCTATTCTTGATTCCAAAGGCTGTGGGCTGACTGTCAAAGATTGCCTTTGCTGAAAGAGTTTTCTTTGCATGGTTCTTTTTAGCCAGTTTTTTTGGCAATAGTATTTTCCATAATCTTTGCAGATGTATTTCATTGTATTGTAATTGTGAAATACTATGATTTGCCTATAGCCTTTGACAACCTCAGGCATGCATCTGTTTTATTTGTAAGGCACTCCCTGAAACCAACCTGCGTGTTTAAAGTTTTACTCACCTGGGGCTCTATGTCTTTATGTGGAACAACAATCAATATGCAGTAGTACAAAGCAAGCTGAGTAGCAACCTGTAGGGGTAAAGGAATTATCAACCATCCAAGTTGGGACTTGCATCGGGACACAGCAGAATTGAATCCAGGTTGACGAAACTATGAAGCAATGGGTCCATGTGCTGAACTACTGCGTTGCCTCAGATTCTAGTGGCACACATTCAGACGGAAAGGTCATTCTTAACTCTAAGAGAATATTTGAGAACCTAGCAGAGAGGGTAATGCAGTAGATGTAGAATACCTGAGCACTCGGAAAACACTTGTTGAAGTGTCACGTGGAAGATTGTTTAGGAAGATTAGAGTAGTTAGAATGACTAAGTGAATATGGAAACTAAGGGTGAGAGAAACTTTTCTGAGGGTAACTGAAACTGGTTAATTATGCCTTTCAGGATTCAGTTAGTTCTGTTCCAAGTGCATAGCAGTGTTGTGAAATTTTCAGAATCTATTAAATTAGTACATGATTCTTCCAAAGATCAAAGGGAATGAGTTAGCATGTGACAGAGAGAATTTGATGTCAGTAACTTCAGGGCATTTCGGTTTGGGTAAGAAGAAAGCAGCAGTGCCAGTATCCCTGAGGGAAGTATACAGTGTACTCAATGTTTTTGAAGAGCAGGACGAAATGGGAACACTGATTCTAAAAGAAACCTGGGTTGACAAATCTGTTAAAACACTAATGGATTTTTCAATCTATTTATAGTGAAAAATACAGAAGAAAGTCAAATGCTAAGTCTCTAGAGCATGTACTTTAGATGGACGTTGAAACAACACAGATCTCCCTAAATTCACTAATTCATGGCTTACTGGTTATATAATTGCAAACATGAAGAAAGAGCAGAAGAGGCAACAGGTCAGATAATGAGATAATATAGTTGTAGTGTTTGGGCCTAGAAAAGAATGGAAACAGGTTGATAAAAAGCTTTTTCCAATGGGGCTGGAGAATGATGAGCCACGTGTGTTAAATCAGCTCTCGTAGAGGGCATGGGAAGTTTCTTCACAGGAAGAGTTGTATTAGAGTAATTCACATTCAGGGTTGGTGAATAAAGGAAAGGTCAGTGAATAAGCATAGAAACTGATGGACCAAATGTAACTACAATGGATTCTGGTTAACTGAGCCATTGGTTAAACGGGGCAACTGCATATTTGGGAACTTTCTTAAAGAACAAAAACTAATTGAGAGGGTAAACAGGGTTCCCTTTGTTTATTTGGGATACTATGCCACTTAATTGGGACAGGAGACTGTTGCTAAACTGTTTCTAACTTGTGTCAGTCACATGCACTTCGGTGGCCGTTAGATAACACACCATGCTTAGACCGAACAGGTTTCGAACAGCATCAGTTGTGTGTGTTTGTGTTCAAAAAGCAGTGATTTCTGTCACTAATAGTTGGTGAAAAATAAGCAGTAAGACAACTCCGAATTGCTTTGCTCACAGCATTTTCAAGCATTCAGGCTTGGAGATGCCAGAAACAGTTTGGGTGTGAAAATGATTTCACTACTTCAGCAAGTTAGGAACTATGAAGAATTTGAAGGCATCACCAATTGTCTTGAATGTTACAATGAAACGGAAGACAGGGAGGAGCATTGAAAATATTGTGTTCACTGGATAAATTCCTCTGTCGATAACGATTTGGAACTAATACATATTTTATAGTACATTAGCAGTATTGATAGAGTTTTAATTTGTACTGTATTTCACTTAAATATGTAATTTGTTACTCAGTTAAATGGTAGTTTGGATTTTTTATACCTTTTTAACTATTTCCATAAACTTAAGCTAATTAGACAGCTGCTTAATTGGGTCAAATGTCTGATTCCAATGTGTTCCAATTAACTGGAATCCACTGAATATATTGTTTGATTTTTCTGGACAATAATTACCATGAAAGTATAGATGGCTGGTTTATATGTTGTAATTTTTAAATATTTTGTCCAAATGTATTTCCATTTGAGCTAACACAGTATTACCTATGCTTAAAACCATCCTGATTTCAACATTTACCTAAAATACTCTTGATTATAAATTCTGTCATTTAATGCAAATCCCAAATTAAGGCATAGACATTAAGACAGTTCCTACCCCTAGTCTTACATAGTTAGCAGATCTGGTATATGTGAGACTATTTTTGTATTTTTCACATACTGCTTTAAACTTTGAAACACTTGTATGTTTGAAGTGAAAGAGTGGTAGTAGATGTTGCCTCTCTGACTGAAGGCCTGTGACAGTGGAGTGTTGCAGGGATCAGTGCTAGGTCCGTTGTCATCTATGTCAATGATCTGGATGATAATGTGGTTAACTGGATCAGCAAGTTATTGGATGACACCAAGACTGGGAGTGCAGTGGACTGCAAGGAAGGCTATCATGGCTTGCAGTGGGATCTGGACCAGCTGGAAAAATGAGCTAAAAAAATGGCAGGTGGAATGTAATGCAGACAAGTGTGATGTGTTGCACTTTGGTCAGACCAACCAGGGTAGGTTTTACGCAATGAACAGTAGGGCACTGAGGAGCGCGGTTGAACAAAGGGATCTGGGAAAACTGATCCATAATTCGTTGAAAGTGGCTTCACAGGTAGATATGGTCATAAAGAATGCTTTTGGCACATTGACCTTCATAAATCAATGCATTGAGCACAGGAGATGGGATATTATGTTGAAGTTGTGTAAGATGTTGGTGAGGCCTAATTTGGAATATTGTGTGCAGTTTTGGTCACCTTACCTACAGGAAAGATGTAAATAAGGTTGAAAGAGTATAGAGAAAACTTATAAAGATGTTGCTAGGTCTGGAGGACCTGAGTTACAAGGAAAGATTGAATAGGTTAGGACTTTATTCTTTGGAACGAAAACGATTGGTAGATTTGATAGAGGTATACAAAATTATGAAAGAAATACTTTTCTGTCTCTCCAGGTAATCTCAGACAGCATTGATAATGTTGAGATCAAGGCTCTGTGAAGGCCATACTATCTGAAAAAAACTAGCATGCCTAAAGATTCTGCACAGTACTTACTGTATGCAAGAAACTACATATTGCACCAATTTTCTTTAAAGCTTATGGAAGATATTCTTTCACATTTTCTATTTCCCATCATACAGGGAAACCTTCTCTTCAAGTCCATCTACAGTATATCCCAAGCAGTTTTCATAGTCTTAACACATTCATCAATCTGGCACTGCCTACAATTAATTCCAAGATCTAGATACAAATCTTCTTAGCTAAATTGTTTAGATTGAAATCCTGATCACCTAATTATGAGATAATCCTGAGATTGACTGTAGCTGTGGGAAATTTCAATCTTCTTAGTAAAAATCTCTGTGCATGTAGTTGCATTCCAACAATTATTCAATAACCCTTACAGATATTCTAAATGTACCAGTTTATACACACAAGTGTAATTGCTGTTGGAGAAAATGGTTTAGTGTGTGATGTGCTAGATCACTCGTAGGTAGAAATTAAACTAGTCTGCAAATGATGATCTTGCAATGATAATTCTGAAAGGGTATTGCTGGAGCTGGGGAGATTTTTTCAACATTAGAATACATCACACACCTTCCTGTTGAGGACAAGCAGAGCCCCTTGTATGCATTAAAGTGTCTGTTTGTGTTTACTTCTGCTGGAATCCATTGCAGTTCACACTTCAAGTGGAATTTGATGCCTAAAGTGGCCAAACACAACAAACAGAAGGAAAAAGACACCTCTTGTATAACAACACACACAAAAAATGCTGGTGAACACAGCAGGTCAGGCAGCATCTATAGGAAGAGGTACAGTCGACGTTTCGGGTCGGGACCCTTCATCAGGACTAACTGAAAGAAGAGATAGTAAGAGATTTGAAAGTGGGAGGGGGAGGGGGAGATCCGAAATGATAGGAGAAGACAGGAGGGGAGGGGTGGAGTCAAGAACTGGAGAAGGGAAAAGATCATGGGACAGGAAACCTGGGGAGAAGGAAAAGGGAGGAAGGGAGCCCAGAGGGTGGAGAGCAGGCAAGGAGTTATAGTGAGAGGGACAGAGGGAGAAAAAAGAGAGAGAAAAGTAAGGGGGGGAGGAATAAAAAATATATAAAATGAATAAATAAGGGATGGGGTGTGAAGGGGTCCTGGCCCGAAACGTCGACAGTACCTCTTCCTATAGATGCTGTCTGACCTGCTGCATTCACCAGCATTTTTTGTGTGTGTTGCTTAAATTTCTAGCATCTGCAGATTTCCTCGTGTCTACCTCTTGTATAACAATTGTTTTATAGTTTGGAAAGCAAACAGGACTTCCTTTTCAAAGTTATTATTATGGCAAAGTAGTGTGCTCGGTAATACTTGCATGGATAAGTGCATTTGGTGTGAAAATGCTGACCATCCAGCTACAGACTCTGTGACTTCATGGTTAATATGTAGCCTTGTCATTGCTGAACTCCCCATCTGTAATGCCAACATTCAACACCAGGATTATTTTCTGCCATTCTTTCCTAAGACTGTGGCATTCATTTTCTGCTGGTGTCAGTTGCCTTGTGCTTGTTCAACACTTACCGTGAGAAGAAAATATCCTTGTGAATTGACAGTCGATAGAACTTCGTAAAACAAAGGGGTCCCAGTTTCAAAAGTGAAAATGGAAAGGAGATGGGGATAACAAGATCAAATTAATGTGTGCTTAAAACTCAATGTCCTCTGTAAATTCTATTACAAATCACAAAAACATATCAATGTTTGTTTTAAAAAATCATGAACGTAGTGATGATTATGAGCTCAGCATCTTAATGTAATATGTTGGTCTTGCAGCTCACTAAAGGCATTAGAATGACTAATGAAGATCTTGTTGGACAAAATTTGGGCACACATCAAAGCTAACACAGGGACTTATGACAGCAGAGCAAAGGTTGCAATGAAAATGCTGTGATAACTGCACTGTTATTAAACAATCACACTGAAATGAGCAACATGAAATATCTAATCCTTAAAACCAGTATTAAAGGATTACTTCATGTTAGCAATGGGAAAAGCCAATGAAGTAGATCTAATTCTATCATGATTGCTGCACAAAAGATTAAATGAAATTAATTTCAAAAGGTATTTTTGCCAAATTCATTATTTTGATCCCACACCATGGGCGTAATCAGAACTAAGTGACGTGTTTGCTACCTTATTTGACCCCGAACCTGACCCCTGATAAATTCTGAGGTCAGTAGTGGATTAATTTCTGAAAAGTTGCACAAACATCTTGTCACAATAATCCTCTTTCAGAATAGCTGCTGTTACTACTCAAGAAATTCTTCTTGGTTGTAACAATTAGCAAGGCACGGTTTTTACTTCTAAGGTACTTTCCGAGAGAGGGAGATCAGGTGGTGTGATATGGGGAAGAAGAGGGCCCAGAAAAGGAAGTGGCCGCAAGGTACCAGGGGCAACCTGATGTCAGATTCATAGGCTGGAAATATTTAGCAGGTCCGAAAAAAGCTGCGAAAGACGAAACAATTAATATTTCAAGTCTAGGTGTAGTTCAGATGAAAGGTCCAGGACCTGAAATATTGACAATTTCTCTTCCACAGATGCTTTCTGCTCTTCTGAGTCTAAACATCATTTTCTGTTTTCATCTCTGATTTCCGGTACCTTCAGTTCTTTGCTATTTTTGGATTTGTAGAGGTGATTGAATGCAATTATCAATGTAAAATGGGTGTAAGCCCTTTTAAGGGTACTGTCTTCCTGATGGGGTTTTCTTTACAAGGTGAGAAGAGCCATACGCATTTTCTTTTACATGAAGGAGATTAGGGTCGTGCTTATAAATGACAGGAATACAGAACACTTCATCAATAATACAGAGCTCAATTAACACTTGTCCCACACCTTCAATTTATCGGCCCTGGTTTAAGGAAATGAAGTTTTCATATTGGTACAAATTCTCCAACCATTATATTAATTCTTGACAGAGGAGTATTTTAATGTCATCTGCAGTCTTCTCCAGCTAGTTAATTTCTACCAAAAATGAAGCTTGGGTGGTGTAGAAATTAGAATTATTGGACCTTACAGCACAGGAGCAGGCCATTCTTCCCACCTTTCCATCTCAACCATCGGGTACTCTTCAATATTAATTTATTTCTCAGCACTTGGCCCATAGTCATCTATGCCCTAGTGGTACAAAAATTCATCATGATTCTTAGTCTTGTGAGAGTCTCTGCCTCCACCACCCTTTCAGGCAGTAAATTCTAACTCCATCTATCCTTGGTTTGAAAAAAAATCTCCCTTACAGTCCCTTTAAACATCATACTCCCTCCCTAAAACTATTCCCTTTGGTAGCAAGCATCTCTGCTAGGTAGGAGAATGGAGAAGTAGAAGGAGAGCTTGTTAAACAATGAGCAATACACAAACGGCTGGAAGAACTGGTCCCCATTATCTCCATTACAAAACGATGAAACTGAGAGTCACATTGCATAAAACATTTTTGGATAAGTCATTGTTCAGCAAAGTAAGAGCTCATTGAAATGAGAGAAATGTGTTTCATTAATTTTAATGTCACCACTCAAAACAAAAATGTGACCAAATTTTGTGTATTGAGATCCTATGGCAATGGATTCACAACTGAGGGGCTGTGCAAATTCAGCTGCTGAGAGGGGTTTGGAGTGTGTGCAGTCATCAACATAAATAAAGATAAATGTTTTTTTAAAAAAAGCAAAGGACTTAAAGGTAGGAGATCAGAGTCTTCCAGTACTCTAGATCCCTCGTGGCAAGACTCACTTGCAGATGGAAAGACTGAACGAAGTATAGGATTATGCTAGAGGCTTGCTGCTTGTTTTGCAAAACCCTCTGAATTCATGAGGAAGATGTCATATCCTCCCTCAGACCAAAACCATGACCCCAGCACTAAGGTACGTTAGGCAGGATCCATGTGCTTGATGCCAGTCTCCTAGAGCAGGCTGTGGTCCAGTGTAGAAAGAGATTACCAGCTGGACAGAGTAAAAGTTTGAAAGAGATGCTCAAGGCTTCCTTGAAGAAATGCAACATGGAGATGTGGTTTGGACAAGGTAACCACAATATTTTTAAGTTATCAATTAATTATATTCAAACTAACCCAATAATTCAAGATGTAAAATACCTTTAACATCCTGGCCAAGCCCATTTTGCTCCCACATTTTCCAGAGTAACTGCTGGGAAATGGAGGATGATTGACACTCCAATATGGGACTCCATTTGGGATTGCAGAGAGCAATCCAAGTGAATGTAGCAAGGCTTTGTTCAGATGTTCCAGAGTAGAACTTTTGAAAAAGTGGTCCTCAAAACTAATTTAGATTGTCAATCCGGTACAACATTAGAAAGTTATGTGCCACTAATTTAGATGAAGGGCATACAGATTATGTTATTCATGGAACTGATGATTGACTCTTGTGCATTGACTCAGCAAAACCTTTACACTGAGCGGTTTTCAAGATGATGGACTGCACCTTGACTGTGGCTTCAAGGACCGACTAAAGAAGGTAGTCGGCAAAATAAAGACAAAGGGTAATTAGCAACAACCAAGACAGCATGTTATGTTGCAAAAGTTGTTACGTTAATGGGCAAGTATTCCTGGACATCTGATCCAGAAATGCAATGTCAAATCTTTCTGTAGAGGCTGGAGGATTAAAAATTGTAATCAACTAAATGTGTCCGTCTAGGCAATTGTAACTGGTAGGATTCAAATTTGCCATTTACCAGCATTCTCCTTTATCTAAGCTAGCAGTTCCTAGGAAAGTCATCAACCCATCATTAACAAATCTCTTCCCTTACCTCATGCTGGTTGTATTTGTAGCATGTTCTTCTGTTTAGGTTTCCAATACCTACGATGATCTCACAGCTGTTCTTTCCATCTCCTCACTCATCTCCTTCTGGTTATTCCTTCTCCAGACTGATCATTTGTAATTAAAATGTCACCACAATCCTCTCAATAGCACCAGTATCATCTCTCCTAGTCTCCGCTGTATCACAGATATTTGTTTCCTCTCCACCTCTCACCTTCCCTTCACTACAAGTGGAAAGAGGTTTGCTTCCTAACTCCCAATTCCAAAGAAAGGCCATCAACCTCAACTATTAATTCTCTTTCCTCTCCACTGATAACTCTGACTCTTGCAGGTATCTTGACCCAATGGCTAAGTATAAAGTCATTGCTGTTTCTCTACTGGCACACTAAGATAGCTCTATGGGAAAGAGAGAGAGACTTTGAAGTTCATTGAAGCTGATTCATTTAATGCAATTACTCTAATATGCAGGATTTGGGAAGAAACATTTTCTTTCTCTTTCCCCCTTCTAACTTGTTCATTCTCTACAATAAATCAATTGCAAAAAAAATACAATTAATTGTTACTGAAATAGCAGATGTAACCAGTAACACGTCAAACAAAGGGGAAGACAGCTGAAATCTTTAATCAAACTTTGCCTTTTTACAAAAATAATACCTGCAGAGGTGGAGGTTTAGACTGCACAATTCCTAGTTTATGCCATTTTGCCATCAGTTGGCTTTTTGCTGTAGTGATGTTATCACTAATTATTTTAAGTGGGCTCCAGTGAATACCACAAATCTTGTATAGATTTTTGATACCACTTACTATCACTGAGGAAAACTGATAACAATTCTATGAAAACATAGATGGGAAAAAAATCAAATAAAATTACCACTATAAAGCTCTAGAGCATGTAGATTTGCACAAAGATAGGGGTATTGTTCATTCAAATGCATTCAGTCTTCAAGAACTTATGTACAAAACAAGGTGATATAACAGATTTCTTGTGTACCACAAGGAGATTACCATACAAAGTCTATAACAACATAAATTTGTTTCCCATTGAACTTTAAGAAAGGTTTCTGATTCAGTGGGATTGAATATTGCTGCATGCTTTCATAGATCTAAATAAACGCAGACGCTTAACACTATAAAGTTAAAAACCTTTGATGATAACTTGTATTGTTAACCAAATTGACAGATTTTCATTAGACTTCCAGAGGTATCCAAGTTTATAACACAGATTTTAACCCCATCGTGGGTCAGTAGATACGTGAAAGAAAATAAGGTGAAAATGGAACTGGATCCCATAATTTAGAATAATAATTTAAGTGTCAAAATTGGATGAAAGAATCTATGCTTTAGGAATTGGGAAAGGAAAGGGGCAAACAAGAGGATGCCAGAATGGTGTTGGTATTTATGGAATTTAATTTTGTACAAGTTGAGTTTAAAGGTGATAAAGACTATTAACTAGTAAGAAGCAGCTCAGCTTGTGGAGCTGCTGCTTACGAGTACAGTGATCCGTTACAATCCTGACCTCTGGCGCTGTTGACGTAGGGTTTGCACGTTCTTCCTGTGATCATATGGCTTTCCTCCCGCACCTCAGTGACCTGCTGATTGGTCGATTAATTAACCTTATTATACACTATTAACTGAACTCGTCTCACTCCCACTAAAGAATTCATGTGATTAGCCACCTGTAATCTGACAAAAGAAAAATACCAACAAGTAGATGGTGCTTGAATTGAAATGTTCCTTACTTATAAAAAAGTAAGCGACCATTCAGTCCATCAAGTTAGTGTTGGTCCTGAGCAGAACTATCCCAGTCCCAATTCAGGTTTTACCTCCCTGAAAATGTTCAACTTATTCCCATCACAAACAAGAGAAAATCTGAAGATGCTGGAAATTGCTTCACCATAATCCCCCTCATTTGACATTTGACTCTCCTTTTTCTTTGTTGGCCACTTACCTACGAGCATATCTTTGGGATGTGGGCAGTAGCTAGTGCACTGTGAAGAAAACCCACGTCATCACAGGCAGAATATGGAAAGCAGAAAATCAGCACTGAGGGCTGCACCACTCCAACCTCTGAATTATATTATGTTTAAATGTTTACTTCCAGGGGTCTTTATTTGAACTGAAGCTTGTTATAAATATTTCATGCTAATGATTCAATAATGATTTAATACAATTGTTAATACTACCTGTAGGGTGATTTGGGGTCAAAACATGTCTTTGTTACATCAGTCGTCTCTGGATTGCAGCAATCGCCATCATCAAAGTTGAACGTTTCATCATTACAGTCCATATCGCACACTCCATCTCCCTGCTTCTTTAACAAAGTTATGCGCCTCGTTGATTTGCAGTCTCCACCATCACTGCCTGTCATTGTGTGATTGCACTCCAAGTCGCATTCCCCATTCCCTATTTTACTTATGTCACAGTTGGCCAGAATGAGACGGTTCCTCAGAGAGGAATTCTTGACATCCAAAACTGTAAGATCCCAGGTGATGTTGTACCGTTCAAAGGCATTGTTTAAGTGTTGATGCTGAAGTTCTATTTGCTCTCTGGTAACAGTAGGTTTTTGGTGACTGTCATCGTAGATATTGACGACCCTGTAGCGGACAGCCTTTAGCTTGCGTAAGTTGAAGAGGTTGTTGTAATTTGTTATGACTTCAATGTTGTCACAGACAGTTTGGCCACAGGGTGGAGGCTGCAGATTAGTACTCGATATCCAGTCAATGTGATGCTGTGGTTCTGTCTGTGGGTATTTGCTGTCCTTCACAGTTAGCCAGTGCCTCTCCACATCCTCAAAGTTGTCATGAAGGACAAGCTCATTGTTATTTTGAGTGTGGTGCTTCATATCTTGGATTATTTTCCGTTGAGTTCTGCCTTCACTCCACAAAGTAAAATCGGCTACGTAGCCACGATAATTCTGATTTTGAAAATTTCCACCAAGTGTGAGAGCTTTGCACTTTCTGCTGAGAGGACTGAAGATGTCACCGACTTGTTCGTTGCTTACAGCCACCTGCGCTCCATTAACGAAGAGCTTCATTTTACGTCCGTCGTAGCTTACTGCCAAGTGTACCCATTGATTGGCGGGGTATTTCTGCTGGGCTACGATGGTGGTTATTTTGCGAGCTCTGTCTGTTTTTAGAGTAAAGAAGAATCGCGGGTCTCTATTACCCAAATCACTCATGGACTGGATGCCGAGGATCCATCCTCTGTCCCGGGATATAGAAGAACATTTGTCGTAAAGACCTACATCCAAGAAACATAAAACGTCTGTGAGATGTTTTGAAACAAAGTTTTTCAATACATTGTATTATAAAACAATTATAATTGTAATATTATGGTGCATAACTATTTAATGAACCCGGAATTCAGCATTTATACAAACTGCTGCTCCAGGCTTTTATGGCATAACTTGCAAGAGAGACATTCAATGATCTTTGTGAACTTGTCTTTAGAAATGGATCCAATTTTAAACAAATCTGTTATGAATTGTTGGTCTTTAAGGTGACATATGTTGACAATATCTGAGTCACTGCTATGCAGAGTGGTGGGCTGTTTTAAGAAAGGAGGGAATTTCAGTAGGGGTTTTGAAAATTAAAATTAATTTTTAAATAATTTAAAAATTAAAAATAAGTTACTTTTTGCTAAATATCAGCGAGCCCATCTGCTCACAATCAGTTATTAGTAGCATGGTCTACTGTCAATAGAGTAAAGATTACATGAACATTTTGCCATATTTTCTCAATATTTACCTTACTGATGGGAAAGAGAAAATCAAAATGGTACATTCTGCAAAATGTTATTTTCCTAGGGGCTCTAAAATCCCTTTTTCCTGTTTCCTTTGGAACGCAGATGGCAAGTTCAGGAAGGTAAAGTGTTTGTACATTTGAAGGAAACTTTTCATACAATCAAGAATAAAACTCAAGTACACCGGTTGAAGTGAAAACACAGAACATTGACTGCAAGTGTGGTAATGTTTGTCTGGGTCATTTCAAATATAGTCCTTGCATACTCTTGTTAAAGCCTTTGATCCACTTATGCATAGTTGTGTTAAAATGCCCAGTGAAGCCAAATTTCATATGGCCAAATTAAAAAATAACACTTCATATTGTGCTGTTAATTTGACCAAATAAATGGCAACTTATAAATACCCATGTAAAGTCAACTGTATACTGTGTATAGAATGCATACATAAAGCCAGAGTGAAAGAATGCGAGCTTCTATCAACTCATTTACCTCATTAACTAATTTTTCTGAGGTATTTTTTAGAAGAAAGTTAACAAAAGAGGAACGTTTTAAATTCTTCTCATGCTTAATTAGCTTTGGTGTCTCTTGCTCCTGACTTGTTTTGCTTCCTTATCAATGTAGCACATAAGCATTTGCCGCCCCTTATTCATAGGTCTGTGAAATTCAACATGACACCAAAAGATTTTCTGCTGTGGGTTTCTGTAATGACTCTGGTGTTTGTTGCTATTATTTTTAGCCCAAATAATGTGCTTGAGGTTTATAAAATTATGAGAGGCCCAGGCACAGTGAACTGGAAAGACCTATTTCCCTTAGCAGAGAGGTCAACAGCTAGACAACTTGGTTTTAAGTTAATTGATCAAAGGATTACTGTGAAGTTGAGGAACTGCTTTCATCCAAAGAGAAATAAGGATCTGAAATTAACTGTCTCAATATGTGGTGGAGGCAGAAACACTCAATATTTTTAATAAAATTATCTGGGAAATATGAAAAATTGAGGATGGAATTTGAGGAAAAATCTAAAGAAAAAATAGTTCTTTTTTTGCTCATAGACTAACATAAGTATTTCATATTTAACACCAATTGGATGGCTGTTTACAAATTTTCCCAACTTTTATTAACACTGGATAACAATGCTTTTTTCCTGAATACTATTATGTATATCTTATGGATATTGGGCTACTGATCATGAAAATCACCATGAAATTTCTATCAAGCACCATTTTTTTGAAATCACCTATAATTGTAATTTCAATTCATTATTCAAGTCAATTAAAGTGTTGCCCACAATGTAAGCCGAAAAGTTTTCCATCTTGTCCAGGCATGCTGAGGCAGGGTAGATATTGCATGGTAGAACCGATGATTTAGAAAGGCTATAAATGCATCGTGCACATACAGTCCTATGTATTATGTTTACACATATATTGGTTTACAATCACATTGATGCAGATGCTTTACGCGCGTAGCATATTGGGTGTACTTATTATAATAAAGCAATTGTATTTTCAGGAGTATTTGTGATAGCAAAATGTCTCACCAATGTTGCAACAGCCGCGATACTTTCAGTTATACTTATGGCAAGTATACGCTTAGATCTCAAAGACAGAGCATGACTACCCTTATTAAGAAAATCTATGCGCTCTACCTTGGGTGTAAAATTGGCGACCAAGACAAAGCCTGGACTTCTCACATTTATTACGTAACCTGCGCTGTCGATCATAGGGCTTGGCTCAGAGGTACTCGGAAATCAATGCCATTCGCTGCCCCGATGATATGGTGAGAGCAGAAGGATTATGTAACAGCACAAGCCAGGAATGGAAAACAACACTGACACTGATAGAAATTTTGAACCCTTTATGTCGAGTGAGCCTCATCTGATAACTCAGTCTGAGTTAACTGACCTGGTCAGAGACTTGGGTTTGTTAAAGGCAAAAGCAGAATAACTGAGTACAAGACTGCAAGGATGGAATCTGCTGTCACCAGGCACAAAAATTTATGTGATTGAGTTCGATACTTGAGACAGATGTTTCCCAGAATAGCTGATGCCAAGATTAAGGAAGACACTTTTGTTGGTCCACAAATCAAACAGGTCATTGATGACGAGCAATTCAAAGAACTTCTAGTGGGACCAGAGAAAATCGCAAGGAAGGCATTCAAGGATTTTGTTGAAAATTTTCTTGGCAACTACAGAGCACCAAGCTACATGCAACTGGTTGACAACATGCTTCAAGCGTATTATACCATGAAGTGCAGCATGTCACTGAAAATTTCTTTTCTGCATTCCCATTTAGACTTCTCTGCAAATCTTTGACCTGTCACTGATGAGCATGGTGAAAACCAGGACATTGCGGTCATGGAGAAACGGTTTCAAGGCATCTGGAATTTATCAGTGCTGGCTGATTATCGTTGGACACTTAAGCAAGAAGCCTCAGACACTGAGTACAAATGAAATTCATCAACAAAGCATTTTTTAGCTTAGTGGAACTATTGCAAAGCATCAGTAACATTATGCAATTAAATGTATTAAGTTCATTATGAGTTAATTTCTTGTTTCTACAAATTCCACGTTGATATAAATAGTCTGAAAATATGTGTGTGTTCAGCTTCACACTGTCTTTCAGAACCACAAACAATTTCTGAGGAAGCAACGCTTTTGAAAAAAATTGCTGCCAGTGTAATGTTACCTGAAGATTGCACGTTCAGAAGGGTGACATGATCTCATAAAATAAATTTCCTCATAAATTATACTGACACAGTTGAGAAATATCACAACTGAGAAAATACAATTCATGCGAAAAGAAGATCAACTTGTCTAAAGAGGGCAGCTACTGATATCAGAATCAAGGGAATGCTGGCCTTGTACAAGAGGTGAGATTTTCCCTGCTGCTAAATGTACACTTAGTGGCCACTTTAGTACATTCTGTACCTGTAAAAGTTACTGCTTAGTGTATATTTGTGGTCTTCAGTTGCCGTAGCCCATCCACTTCAAGGTTCAATAAGTTGTGCGTTCAGAAATGCTACTCTGCACACCACTGTTGTAACGCATCTTACTTCAGTTACAGTATCCATCTTCTGGATTTGAATCAGTTTGGCCGTTCTCCTCTGATCTCTCTCATTAACTGCTGCTCTTTGGATTTTTTTTTGGGTTTTCACAGCATTCTCTGTAAACCCTAGAGACTGTTGTGCATGAAAATCCCAGGAGATCAGCAGTATCTGATGTTTATTTATATATTTATTTATTTATTGAGCTACTCAAAGCACCCCTCTGACACCAACAATCATTTCACAGCCAAAGTCATTTTGGTCACGTTTCTTCCTCGTTTTGATGTTTGGTCTGAACAATAACTGAACCTCTTGACTATGTCTGCGTGCTTTTATGCATTGAGTTGCTGCCACCTGATTGGTGATTATATATTTGCATTAATTAGCAAGTGTATAGGTGTATTTAATAAAATAATCACTGGGTATATATTAATGGTCTTCCTCTATTTAGAAAATTAATCACATCTTTTGTTATAGTCATTTATTGTGGAAATAGTTAAAATGTGGAGACTTTTTATTTTATTTATTCATTTTTATTTATAGATACAGTGTGGAATAGGCGCTCTTCAAGCTGCACCACCTAGCAACACCCAACAGCTCCAATTTAACACTAACATAAACACGGGACAATTTACCCGGTAGGTCTTTGAACTGTGAGAAGAAACCAGAGGACCCAGAGAAAACCCACACATTCCACAGGAAGGACGTACAGGGACTCCTTACAGAGGATGTTGGGATTGAACTCAGAACTCTGACACCCAAGCTGTAATAGTGTCACGCTAACCACTGCACTACTGTGGCACCCTTTTATGTCTTGTGCCTAGTTCCCATATTTCCTAAGCTGATTTTATATTTCAATGTCTCCCACAGATAATGATAGTTTTGGGGGAAATTTTGATGTTATTGCATACAATCAATTAACTGGGGCAAAGGTAAGTGTAGGGAAATTCTTGGAAGTGCACCAGGCTCTCAGTATCATTATATAGAGCTTACATGACGTGCAATGTATTCAAAAGGCTCATGAGGCAGGTTGTAGTGTTATACCTGATTTTACAGAATGACAGCAACCAAATGCAGCATATTGCAATTCGAGAGCAGTTAGAGAAAAACAATCATAATGTTCATTAGTTCATTATGTGCCATGTCATATGATGTGGGCGATCATGGTCTTTCCATGACCGTAATTGTTCTTGGCAAATTTTTTAACAGAAGTGGTTTGCCATTGCCTTCTTCTGGGCAGTGGCTTTACAAGTCGGGTGACCCCAGACATTATTAGTACACCTCAAAGACTGACTTCCTGGCGTCAGTGGCCACATAACCAGGACTTGTAACATGCACCAGCTGCTCATATGACCATCCACCACTTGCTCCCATGGCTTCGTGTGACCCTGATCGGTGGAGGCTAAGCAGATGCTAGACCTTGCCCAAATGTGACCTGCAGGCTAGCGGAGGGTAGGAATCCCTTAAACCTCCTTTGGTAGAGGCATACAATATCTCCACCCCGTCAACCGTCATTATAACATTAGGCTGGGTTATGAGAAAGGTGAAGGAAATGTTTAACTTAAGAAGGGCTTTTTTTGCAGCTGAAGAGACTCCAAGATCAAATGGGTTAAAATCAAAAATTGCTAATAATGGTAAAATGATAATTGAGAATATAAGGTTAGCATGGTTGAGATACATTCCCACAAGGATGTAAGGGTGCCCATTCAATACTCAAGCACTCTAGAGTATAGTGTGGGAAACTAAACTGAATACTGGATATAGAGTAAAGAAAGTACAAGTATGTACATGGTTTCCTGAAAACGATGTTGCAGGTGGACAGGTGGTGAAGAAGGTGTTTGGCACTCTTCATCAGTCAGGCCACTGAGGATAGAAGTTGGGTTCTTATGTTGCAGTCGTAAAAGATGCTGATGAAACTGAATTTGGAATATTGTGTTCAGTTTTGGCCATCCTGCTTACAGGAAAGATGCTATTAACTTGAAAAGATGCAGAAGTTTACGAGGATGTCGGCAGGTGTTGGGAGAGGTGTTGAGCAGGTTGGAACTTGTTTTCATTGGAGCTAGGGCAAATATGAGATAATCCTGATGAGGGGCGTAAAATGGTGAATTCACAGAGACTTTGTCCCAGGGTTGGGGAATCGAGAACTAGAGGTCATTGATTTAAGATGAGAGGGGAGACATTTAATAACCCGAGGGACATCATTTTTACCTTTTGAGTGGTCTGTACACAGGGTGAGCACCCAGAAAAAAATGTTTGAAGCAGGTACCTTAACAACACTTAAAAGATACTTTGATAGGTACTGTAAGTGGATAGAAAAGGTTTAGATGGAAGGATGTCAACCAAAAATGGGAAAATGGGTGAACCACAGATGAGAATCTTGGTCGGTGTAGTGCGGTTGGGCTGAAGGCTGTACTGCACGACTGTATGATTCTATGCATATAAAAACAACAGTCAGAGGCAGGACAGTTAGAAATCAAATCTTCTTATACAAGTCTGAGTAGGTGAGGAAATGAGGGAATAATTTCCATTTGTTTTAATTGAAGGAAAGTGGCTGGCAATACCAAGGAAATGTTGATATCAGTAGTAATTTTGGAGAGGATCTAAAGAAGAAGTTAGAGCAATATAGAATGAAAACAGACTCTGCTGCCCACTTAAATTAGTTCCAATTGTCTCCATTTGGCCTATATCCCTTAAACCTTTCCTATCCATCTACTTATCCAAATACCTTTTAAATGACATCATTTTACCTGTCCGCACTACCCTTTGAATCGACCTATTGCCACACAAGTATCTTAAATCTTTCCCCTGTTACCCAAAACTAAATCCTCAAGTTTTTTTTTCCTTTCCCTGAGCAAAAAACTATGTGCCTTCACCCTATCTATGCCCCTCACAATTTTATATATTGTTAAATCAGTCTCTTCCAAGGAAGAATTTACCAACCTCTCCCCATAACTCAGGCTCTCAGGTTCTGGCAACATTTCCATAAATCTACCTTTGTACTCCTTCTGACCTAATGACAGCTTTAAAATTCAACAATGCTCAAAGTGGAAAAGTCACCTAGTCACTGTAAGGGAAGTAAGGATGGAAGTCAAAATTGAAGTTATGGCCAAAACATTTCAAGTATCCCTTGATTGTTCTAATTTTGGCACTCCAGATTCTGTTAGAGACAATATTACAGACCTGCTGGATTGGTATTCAGGGAATATGTATTATTAAATACAACAAATCCTTTCCCGTTTTCTCAATGATTCAAATTTCACAATAGCAATCTGACTCTCACTATGACTGGCGACACCAATGAACAAAAGAACGTGCAATATTGGAACATGAGGAGGCATGTTGAGATACTTTTTGGTGAATCAACAAAACCCTGTCAAATCCAGAATTTCATCTTTTTTTTTCCTAATTGATCCTCATACATTGGATTCTACTGATGTCAATGCAAATATTCATCTCAACCTTGAACAAGTGAACTGCCACAGCCCTTTGAAGTAGAGAATTTGAATACAAAGCAGGGCCTAACTCCACTGTCAAAGTGGATACTTAAAGGAGTTTCTTGGACTATATAACTCTCATTGCACAAGCTCCCTAAGTGCTTCAGTTCCAAACACAAAAGGACCTGTTGGTACATGTAACTATGGTTAGAGTCCTCAGCTGATGGTTCATGGTACTAGCAAGCAGGGAGTATCTAGTGTCTGACGGTGACGCTGAAAGCCGAAACTGCTCTCCTGTCTTAGAAGCTCACACTTCTTCTATCACACCCAAGGTTACTAGTGTTTAAATAGGATTGGCTATCAGAACCCCTGTCTTAGGAGAGACTATTCACCATCTTGTATCTACCACTACGTTGATCATCTTGTATCATCTACGTTGATGCTGGGCAGCATTTAATGCACTCCTCAGTGCAGGCTTTATGCCGAGAGCTACTTGAGTTCATCCTTCAAGATCATTTTGTAGTCTGCTATGCTGACAGCAGCCAAATATGTTGAGGTATTTGGGCAGAACTGCACAGGGGAGTTGAAACCCACAAGACATGGAAACAGAATTACGCCATTCGGGCCATCGAGTCTGCTCTGCCATTCAATCATGGCTGATTTATTTTCCCTCTCAACCTCATTCTCATACCTTCTCCCTATAACCTTTGATGTCCTTACAAATCAAGAAGCCATGTGCCTCCTCTTTAAATATCCCCAATGACTTGGCCTCCACAGCCAGTTGTGGCAATGAATTCCACAGATTCACCACCCTCTGGCAAAAGAAATTCCTCCTTACCTCTGTTCTTTTCTAAGGCTGTGCCCTCTGGTCCTCGACTCCTCCACTAATGGGAGAGTCTAGGACTAGAGTACATAGCCTCTGAATGTTTACCATGTCCACTCTTTTGAGGCCTTTCAATATTTGGCCAGTTTCAATGGTGTATGGAAGACATGCATTACAGGTACGCATGGAATGTGCAATACAGATGAACTTCATGTACAAATTTGGTTCAAGTTGTTTATTTTTTGGTTACTTTTGCACTAAGCCCAATAGAGGGAGGGCAAATTTTGGGATTCTTGGTGATGGGGAATTTCAATTGCTCATTTTGCTCTTAGCTGAGTTCTTTCCTGATAGCCTGAGAAAAAAGCACCATCAAGGATGCCTCCACCCTTTAATTCTTTTTGTCAATATTTCCATATTTCCTTCTGAAGTGGAAGGAGGCCAGTTTGGGCCACTGAGTCTAAATCCCTGTCAGAAAAACCCCACTGATTTTGAATGCCACCTATATTTTTCCCACATTCCCTTCCCGTAACTCTTCCTGGTCTTGCTTCTCGCTGCTGACAAAAGCCACCTCCTCATGATGGCAAAGTATTCAGCACATCACAACTCATCATGACTCTCCCTCTGCTCACTCTTGTCTGGTACCACGAGGACCCTCCAGACCTCTTCAGGCAGAAGAATTTTTGGTTCACATTACCATTTATCTGCAATCATATGTTAAATTGTACAGTACATTGAGGTTCTTCAAAGCAGAACAATAGCAGAGTGGCAGAATAAAGTGTCACTGTTACAGAGAAAGTGCAGTGCGGGTAGACAAAAAGACGAAAGGTCATAACGAGGTAGACGTGAGGACGTATACTGTGGAACCGTTCAATAGTTTTAGAACAAATAGTAGCTATCCTAGAGCAGTACATGCTGAAAATATTCTGTATATTTTACCCAACAGCAGAGGGAGGAAGAGAAAATGTCCAGGGTATGTGGGCTATTTGATTATGTGGGCTGCTTTGCTAAAGGAACAAGAAGAGTCTCTGGAGGGCAGACAGATACTCTGATGTACTGAGCTCTCTGCAGGTTCTTGCAGGTTCAGACAGTGCAGTTGCCATTCCACATTTATATACATAAATAATATTCAGAACTGAATACTGAAAACTCATTGAAACCTATCGTATGTTGAAAGGCCTTGACAGAGTGAATGTGGAAGAGGATGTTTCCTATGGTGCAAAGCCTAAGATCAGAGGACCACAGCCTCAAAATAGAGGGATGCCCATTTGGAATGGAGATGAGAAGGAATTCCTTCAGCCAGAGACTGGTTAGTCTGTGGAATTCGTTGCCACAGGTGGCTGTGGAGGCAAAGTCAGTGGGTATATGTAAGGCAGAAGTTGATAGATTCTTGATGAGTCAGGGTATGAAGGGATACAGGAAGTAGGAGATTGGAGCTGAGAAGGAAATGGATCAGCCATGAAAAAATGGAAGAACAGACTTGATGGGCCAAATGGCCTAATTCTGCCCCTATATCTTATGGTCTAACGTGAGTTGTAGGCTCCTTGAAAGTGAGTCTGTAGTTTGTGGAATCAGTTCAGTTATAGTTGTTTGCAAGTAAGATATTCCAGCTTTCCAGCCTCCCAAGAGATAAGCACTGGTGGGAGTACGGAGGGTTGAGTGAGGGAATATAGCAACAAAACTTGTTTAATTATGTTCATCAAGAGCCAATAAAATAAAAAGTCAACATTCCTCTTTGTGTATTTGATGATTCACAGAACTTCTAAGTGCAGCTTTTAAGAATTGTATGGCACTTAATGAGATTACTTCCTCTCTGTTCCAATTTTCCTGTCCTCTCTAAGGGAGTGGTTGCATCTGGGTTAAAGTATGAAAGATAGGGGCTGTGTTCCAATTCATCTTACAACTTGGGCTTCATGATGGGCTGTTCAGCTGTGTTGGGGGCAGGGGAGGAGGTTGAAGTGGGATAGGTGCCATGTGCAGGATTGGGGACGGAAGGAAGCAGCGGAGACTGGTGTAAAGCTGTCCTCATCTGATGCACATGCTTGTGCACAAATATCACTCTCTGCGATCAGGACCATGAACAGTGCTGTGTATTCCCCCCCTTGCAACCCACCAGAAGAGTGTTACACTCATTTTCATGCAAGAAAAAAAATGGTCATTGATAGCAGAGCCTGGCTATATAGTCTGCTGGTAGCCAATAGTAAATAATAATGCACTAATGTGCAATGAAGCCTCTCAGTCTGATATAACATGTCCAAAAAAAGCACATAGTAACACACACATAGGTGGCACCTCCTGTGCCTGATATGTCATCGCTATAAATAACATGTTTTCTCAGTTGTGATATCATTGTAGTTTGCTTGACCTAGATGGTATAAATAGTTGAATTCATAGCAGACATAGTGGCAAACTCTCAAGCAAATTACTTTAAAAGCTTACAAATGAGTGTACTAATTTTCACTTACATTTTAGTGCCAACACTAAACATTGTGGTCATGCTTGCTGATATGCATGAAAGATGCTGTCATACCATTCAGTTTTTAAAGGTACAGAACTCCCACTGATTTTTTTTTTTAACCATCAACGGTGCACAGAACTTTTTTGTTATCTGGTTGTCCAGAAGTATGGTTCTGCAATCAGCCTGCTGCCCACTCATGGGGCAGGAGGGTAGGAATTGGTGAAGTGGTTTATTATTGTCATGTGTACTGAGGTACAGTGATAAACTTTTCCTGCACACCACTCATACAATTCAATTAATTACAGCAGTGCCTTGAGGTAGTACAAAGTAGAATAGGTAGGTACAATAGTGTAGTAGTTACCACAATGCTTTATAGTACTGGTTCAATTCCTGCCGCTGCCCGTAAGGACTTTATACATTGTCCCCCCGACCGCAAGGGTTTCCTCCAGTTGCTCTGTTTTCCTCCCACGGTCTAAAGACCTTCTGGTTGGGAGTTTAATTGGTGTTTGGGAATTGTCCTGTGATTCGGCTATGGTTAAATCGGGAGGTTGCTGGGCAACATGGTTCAAAGGGGTGGAAGGGCCTATTCCATGCTGTACCTCTAAGTAAATAAAAAATAAAGTGTTACAGTTATAGAGAAAGTACTACACTGGTAAACAACAAGAAACAAAATACACATAAAAGTTGCTGGTGAATGCAGCAGGCCAGTCAACATCTGTAGGAAGAGGTACAGTCGACGTTTTGGGCCGAGACCCTTCGTCAGGATAACTGAAAGAAGAGCTGGTAAGAGATTTGAAAGTGGGAGGGGGAGGGGGAGATCCGAAATGATAGGAGAAGACAGGAGGGGGAGGGATGGAGCCAAGAGCTGGACAATTGATTGGCAAAAGGGATATGAGAGGATCATGGGACGGGAAGCCTGACGAAGGGTCTCGGCCCGAAACGTCGACTGTACCTCTTCCTAGAGATGCTGCCTGGCCTGCTGCGTTCACCAGCAACTTTTATGTTTGTTGCTTGAAATTCCAGCATCTGCAGATTTCCTCGTGTTTGCGTTTTTAAAGGCACAAAATACACTGTGAGGTCAAGAGTCCATCTGATCATTCTAGCGAACCATTCAATAGTTATATTAGCTGTCCTTGAGCGGTCTATGCTTTCAGGATTTTATATCATCTGCCTGATAAGAGGGAAAACAAGAGAAAATGTCAAGGGTGGGTGGGCGACTTGATTATGCTGGCTGTTTAACTGAGGCAGTGAGAAGTGTGCACAGAATTGATGGAGGGGAGACAGGTTTCGGTGAGGTACTGGTCTGTGTCCACCGCTCTCTGCAGTTTCTTGCAGTCACAGGCAGAGCAGCTTCCACTCTAAGCTGCGAGGCATCCAGATAGGATACTGGCTATGGCAGGGATAAAAATCAATGAGTTTCAAAGGGAGCATGCCGAATTTCGTCAGTCTCATGTGGTTGGAAAAGCACAGGCCATTGGTGATGTTCACTCCTACGAACTTGCAGCCCTAAACTCTCTCGACTTCAGCCCTACTGACGTAAACAGCAGCGTGTGCATTAACACTCCCTCACTTTTTCCTGAAGTCAATGACCAGCTCTTTTGTTTTGCTGACATAGAGGGAAAATTGCCTGAGGAGAAAAAAGAGTGTATGTGCGTGCAAGTGCACTGTCACAATGTTTTTATAAGGATGAAGAAAACACCCAAGGGAAACACCTCATCAGAGAAACAAGAAATCCTGCTCCAAGCAGACAGAGGAGAAAACCTGCAAAAAATTCTCTGACAACTACACATTTCCCACGACATACACAAGGGCGCTGTCCCAGTTACACCTCCAAAAATAGGTAGATATTAGAAACAGGGGCTAGACTGTGCTATAAATGATATTGTAAAGTACAATCTCTGGATTCTGGCTCAAATCAACAAACATGAAAGCAAAGACTAAAGCTACAGACTGAAAGTGTAGCACTGCAGATGCTGGACATCGGAAATTAAGACAGAAAGTGCTGAAAACACTCAGCAGGTGATGCAGCATCTAGAACATAGAAGAAATTTTCAAAGTAAATCTATTATCAAAGTCGAAAATGTTACCAAATAGTAACTTGAGATTTATTTTCTTGCACGTGTTTACAGGGAAAAAAAATTCTATAGAATTTTACAAAACCTATACCAAAACAAAGATTGACACACAGCAATGTACAAAAGAAGACAATTTGTGTAAATAATAAATAATATTGAGAACATGACTGTAGTGTTCTCGTGCAATGTGTTGAAACTCTGACTAAACACCAAGTTAAACCGGAGCCAATGAAGACAGGGTCGTAGTAAGGTTAACCATTTACTGTTCACTCTTCCACATTAACATCGTATGGTGAAAAAACGTTGCTTCTATACTGTTTCTTTGTGGGTAGAAACGGAGCTCTTCACGATCATGCTGCACGCATGGCACTCACCTTCACACTGTCTCCGAACCAGAGTTACACATAAGACGCGTCAAAACCGGAGGTGACGTCATCACATGCTGTGATATACCGTAGACAATGAATTTACCTTTGTTATACTGTAACTTAATTATCAACCTTTAACTTTAACTAGAAAATAGTTACAAACAAATCATTTAAAACGTAGACCCAACAAAGTCAAATAAATGCCTTAAAGTCAACACAATGACAACACACACAAAATGCTGGAGGAACTCAGCAGACCAGGCAGCATCTGTGGAAAAGAGTCCTGATGAGGGTATTGGCCCAAAACATCAACTGTTTACTCCTTTCCATAGATGCTGCCTGGCCAGATGAGTTCCTCCAGCATTTTGTGTGTGTTGCTTGGATTTCCAGCATCTGCAGATTTTCTCTTGCCTGTGATTGAGAACATGAGTTGTGAAGAATCCTTGAAAGTGGATGTGTAGATCATAGGATCTGTTCAGAGTACTGGTGAATGAAGTTATGAATGGTGAATGCCAGTTCAGGAGCCTGATGGTTGTATGTCACAATCTGTTCCTGAACCAGGCGATGAGATACCTAACGCTTCTTTACCTTCTAACAATGGTAGTAGAGAGAAGGGGGCATGGCCTGGATGGTGGGGGATCTTTGAATATGGATTTAGCTTTCCTGTAACAGTGCACTACTCAACGTACAGCACAGTACGTGCCCTTTGGTCCACAATTAGTGCTGAACTTTTACGTACTCCACAATCAATCTAACCTTCCCTCCTATATAGCTGACAACCCTCCATTTTGCTTACATTCAGGTGTAAGAGTCTTTTAAATGTCCTTAATGTGTCTGACTTTCCAGACACCCACCACTTCCTGGGTAAGAAATTTACCTCTGACATCTCCCCTAAAATTTCATCCACTCACCTGAAACATGGGTCCTCTGGTATTACCCATTGCCAAACTGAGAAACAGGCATTCCATCTATGCCTTTTATAATTTTATACACCTCTATCAAGTCGATCTCGTCTCCTTCATTCCAAAGAGAAAAGCCTTAGGTTACTCAACCTTTCTTCTGTGGAAAGAGGTATGGTTAAAAATTCTGAGGAAGAGCCTTGAAATAGAAATGTTAGATTAGTTTAGAATAGATTTATTTATTAATCGCATATGCATTGAAACATATAGTGAAATGCATCAGTTGTGTTAACAGCCAACACAAACTGAGAATGTGCTGGGAGCTGCCTGCAAGTGTTGATACTTTCCGGTGCAATATAACATGCCCACGATGCTCAGCAGAACAACATACAAGAAGCAACAACAACAAAACAGACTCACTTACACACACACACACACACACACACACACACACACACACACACACAAACACCTGGGCCTTCATACCAGGACAGGTTTCCTCTAGGCCTCAAACTTCCAGACCATGGCCCCGGGCTTGTGACATCAGTCCTCTGACATTTTAACTCATCAGCCTAGGGGCTTTGGCCTGGGGCTTCAATCTCCTGACTTGCCAACCCCAGACTTTGACCTCTGCACCCATTGACCTCTAACCTTGGACCCTAGGACTCATCAAACTTGGGACGCTGACCTCAGGACCTGCTGACTGACCTTAGGCCTCCAACCTCAGGACTTGCTGACCTAGAACCTCCAACCCCAGGAATTACCAACCTCAATGATCATCGACCCTGGTTGTCAGGGCACACAGACCTCAGAGTCCGGGCTTCCATCCTTGGGGATCGCTGACCTCTTCCTCAGAGCAGTCCAACCAAAACTCCAAACCCAGCTCCTTCTCCTAACTCTTCATTGATGCCCTTGGCCTCTCACTTTCCTCATCCATATCCCTACCCCTAACCTGGCTCCTAACTTCTCACACTGTCCCCAAAAACCATCCCTATGAACCTAAAGAAAAACTAAGTCTGAACCACAATCCTGATAGACTCCTTGAATGCTGCATGACCTGCTGAATTTTTCCAGCCTTTTCTGCGTTTATTATGGACTGAGATTCAGTTTTGTAAAGCAATCAATTTACCAGATGCATATGATCCACATAAAACCTTGCACACTACTGCTCATTGAATGATTCTATATGCTTTGTGTGCATTTTAGTGCATGATTTAATTTCATAAAACGTGAGAGAAGACAGAAATGTCAGAAGAGGAGTAGAGAGAAGATCCATTGGCATCCTCAGTGGGTGCAGGAGTTATGAGAATTGGATGGATAGACCTCAGGAGAAAGAGTCTGTTCAGGAGAACGGAGGGCCAACTGATAATGGTATCATGAATCCTGCAGATGTCTCAAAGGGAGATTATGAAGACTGGATAGGGTATTAATAGTGTGTTGGGGTGATTAAGCTATGCATTAGTATATTGAGGCACTGGGGGATCAGAAGAGTTTTTTGTGGAAATGGATAGTTTGAGGGATTGATGCTCCAGGTGTTTGAGTGGAATCCCAACCCTAGTGCAGACTACCTAAAGGAAGTGTCCACACAGGATCCAAGGGCTTGGGAATGTTGGAGTGTTTAGAGGCTAGGGAGTGTCAGGATGGCGGGATCTTGTTTTTGGCAAAAGGAAAGGAGTTTTGGATCATCTGATCAGAAGGATTTCACAGGGTTGTGGGATTGGGATGTTGGGAGCATTAGGGACTTTGGGCTGCTGGAAGAGATCAGTAGATTGTAGAAGGTTGAGGCTGTATCATTGGGGTTTTGTGTGGATTGTTGTGGGTGAGGAATGGAACCTGACCTTTATAATGGTGGGTGGAATTCTAGTACATCAAGGTCTGTGCCTGTAAATGATACGATTAGAGATGAAGGTTGAAGGAAAAAAATGAAATGTAGTTGACATATATTGCTGAAATTCGATCCAGCAGTACTCTCCTAAAGCATTGTTGTCCTTGGAGTACCAACAATACGGGCTTCCAGGGCAACTTGAGCTAAGCTCCCCTATAATGTCACACCTCTTTATATTAGTATGAAGATTTGTCAATCCAGCTATGATTTTGAATTTTATTTTTAACTGACCACACTTTTACCAAAAATTAATTGAAAACTATAATTTTGTTGATATCAAAATATAGTTGAATGGAAAGTTGATGCATCTTTTGTTTTTATTAATATTAGCTTCAAGAGGGGGACCACATTACAACTTTTGACAGCTCATTGTTGTTTAGTATTATCTATTGGGTTATCAACCTGATCAAGACATTCCTCAAGACTGAACAGGACCATATTTAAGTTTATTTTTAATACTGAGGTTTCTCAAGTCCAATATGTATTAGTGGAAAGTTACTTCACAGTGTTTCAGTGACAAGCCAAATCCATGAGATGTTCCTTTCAACATCAGAAAGCAATGTCCATTCAAAGCACCATTCTATCTAAGAATTTGCTGAATTTTATTCTATCATTTATGGAATGATCGCATATTTCCTGCCTTCGACACAAATCAATCAATAATGAATGTGAAATTTTCCAACTTTATTTCAATAACAATTCCTCAAGCCATGAAAGGCAGTTCACTTCTTGTCCATGTGAGTTCAATATGGAAAAATATTGCTTTAAACTCTTTCAGCCACCATACTCAATTTTACATTTCAATCTCTATGAACAAAACACTAAAAGGAAATGCAATATTGTGTTTTAAATCAAGTTTCTGCTAAGCAGCAGTGCAAACTATTGAAGGCAAATCTTTGGAGCTATCCACGTGCCACAATGGTGGAAAATATTTTTATCACTTCCTACAGCTGTGATAATCGATCTGCCTCTGTATCATTGTTCTGGCTTGCACTCTGGAGAATGTTATAATCCTCAGTTGCTTGTAATCAGAAATTTGCAATGTGGACTTCAGTTTTATCTTCTATTTTAGTAAAACAAGAGATAAAAACTAATTTGTGGCATTGCAGATGATTGATAGCATTTGCAAAATATGCATCCCCTCCTCTGCATTGAAATTTCAAAACATGGAAACAGGCCACTGAACCAACTGCCTTGTCCTGGTTTGCACTGCTCCACTAGCCTCCTCCCATGCTTATTCATGCCACCTATTCTACATAACCTACTCTTCCTGCCTCCCTCATAAACTTATCCAGCTCCCCCTTAAATACATCTGTGCTAAATGACTCAACCACCATGTGGGTGCGTGATTAAAGTATATTTGTAATAAATGCTCCCATGGCAACAGTGACACATTAAAATATAAAATCCTTATCTTTATAGAAACATTAAACTGGACAAGGAATCCAAACAGATTGACAATATGGAAGTTAAAAATACCTTAACATTCAACAGTGAGTGTTTTTCCAATAATAAGCACACACTTCTAGATGTCATATTAAGATTTTTTCCCTATCATAAAAATGTCTCCTGAGAACTTTTAACTTGTGATATGTCTTAAGCATAATCTTTTCTTGACCTATATAAATGAAATAGAAGTAGACCGTAAGAGGACTTTGTTTGCTCTTTGGAATTGCTAACTGTGATATATTTCTCAAGATAAAACTCATTTAGCTCTACTTCAAACCATATGAGAGATACTTGAGTTCAGATGCTATACTCAAGTAGCAAACTAAGGCATTTGACAATGTGACTTACGTCAGAGTGCAAGATTTTGGAAGTATACGAGATAAAGGAAATGCTTTATCCACATTCAAAACAAAAAATGCCTGAAGCCAAAGCACATAGTATATATGCCTACACAAGCTAGGAAGGCTTTGTCTCCTGTCGTAACTTTGATTCCACAAAGGCTTTTCACTATTTTCAAGGCACGAGCCAGAAGGTGCCTAAGAACACAATGT
This sequence comes from Mobula birostris, assembly GCF_030028105.1. Lineage (NCBI taxonomy): Eukaryota > Metazoa > Chordata > Chondrichthyes > Myliobatiformes > Myliobatidae > Mobula > Mobula birostris. The sequence goes on along the minus strand of NC_092391.1, from coordinate 29,809,598 downwards.
CTAGATGACCACAGCTCAACAACACTAAAGCTTAATACCATTCAGAGCAAAGGTGTACCTGTTTCCCATTCACACCATGGACCTTCTTTACCACCACATATGTGTGCCACGTGAGGTCTTAATCTTGAAACTTACTTACTTCAGACATCTAAAGACTGAAGTTGAAGGTGAACTTCAATACTGTTTGCTGTCTGCTGTTTTTTAAGAGGATTTTTTTTCCAAAATCAGGAAAACAGATTGCCTTTCCAAGTCTTGTCATGATCCTTTATTGTTAGATGATGATGTTCAATGGTGGGGCAGGTTGGTACAAAGCCTTGTATTGCAGGTTTTTAGTATAAGGTTTGTTCCTGCATAGGTGACAGAAATTATTCATCAATGATTCAGAGCACAGCCTCCAGATAAGTACATATTTAAGCATCTTCTATGTAATGTAGCTCTATAACTGGAATTTGGGTCAGCTTGATTCTGGACTGGAAACAGCATAACTTGAACAATTTCCTGTTAGTCCTGTAGATTAGTTCCCCTTCAGTGGTATCTTGTTGGAGGTGAAGTACAGCATTATGGAAAGAAGGACTGGTCAATTTGTTGGAGCATTAATGTATTCAGTCCACTCTAAGACCTGAATCTCTTGCAAATGTGTTGGTTAGATGCTGGCTAGTGTGTCTTTATGAAGCAGATGTAAGATGGAGAAAAAAATCAGCAGGCAACTGAATTCACAAAGGATGGTCCTTCTGATTTACAGAGTTTGGGTGAAGTAAAAGAAAAACATCTGCCATGGTTAAACCTCTTTCCTATATTATTCTTAAGGCTGATGTGTGGTAAAAATTATGCTAGTTTTACCTCAAGATAGACAGGGTTCACTCTGAGATTTGGGGAACTTTTATGCCTCTGGGAGGACATAAGTGAGGACGACTATGTCGATGACTCTCCCTCCAGCAGACAGTAGGGGGACCCCTATGTTCATACTGGGTTGGAATTGTCTCTTTTCTTGAAGATGGTCACATTTATGGGATCTTAACTTCCCCAGACATGTGATTGTAAATTTCTGATTGAGACATTATGGTTCAGAACTTTTGCAGGGATATCATCTGTTTCTGAGGCTTCATTTTTAGTTGGTAAATATTAATGGCTTGTCAGTCAGGGCAGGATGCAAAACTAGACTACATTTGGAGAAAGGAATCGCAGCATTCAAGTCATGGATGGAGTCATAGTTGAGGAGATTTTTGAAGTGTTCTTTCCGTAGCTACATTCTACTTCTCCATTCTTGATAGGTTAAACCTACAATCATAATGCTCAATATGGTAGGTCTTTCATTGTTCCAGCTCTGGTAATCCCACTATCCACTCCACTCAGCCCCTCACAAAGACCCAATGGACAGTTAGCCCAATCCACAGCTGGCCTGCGTAGGCCATGAGCAGTCATCCTTCAGAGAACCAGTGACAACAGTATCTCAGAGCACAGAAAAAACAGCCATCTGCAATCTCCTCCAGTCTAAGGAAGCAACCATTGAGCAACTCTGCTGCTGCAACGTGTGGGAGTAGAATGAGCAGGGTAGGCAAAGAGCTTAAAAGATGGGTGCAAAGTGAATGAATAAGAAGATGAAACAATCAGAGTTTTCAACTAAATGTTTAAAAACTTTCGAGAAGTTAAAGACTGCTTGATTCAAGAAGGAGATCAATAACAAATCGGTGGCAACATGGAAAATATCAAGGAAACGAAAGTTTCTGGTTTATACTTTAACATTTTTTTTTTGGTATTCTGAAGTCCCCTCCGAGGATCATCACCCTGTCATGATGGAGTGGCTTGTGAGTTCCTGAGATTCAAAGAGCGATGCCATCAGGAGTTCTTCCATCTGGCTCTTAGCTCCTGGTGGGGTCACCCATGACAGTAAGGTCAAGGGGAAGGTTCCAAACTAAGAGTGATCCAACCAAGACCTCTACGGTGGAGCTGGTGAAAGAGGATGACACATCACAACAGTAGTGACTATGGAGGAAGGCTGCAGCAGAGAAGGATTCCCAGATGCCCTGCGTGCTATGCCATCGAATCCTGACCCCGATCGGTCAAGTAAAATGTGGTGGCTGCCTGTGCATCCACTTCCCCACGTTAAATACAGTCACGCACAGGCATTCTCCATAAAGGGAGTCCCACGCTGACATCCCAGATTAAGTCCCATGGTGCCTGGATTGGCTTATAATACCACTTGAAGACCCAGCAATAGACAACCCCTTAGGAGGACATCATATTCAACTCGACTGATCACACTGCTATTACTGTTACTATTCTGAAGCTTTGCAAGGAAACCATTTGGCCTTCAACCTCATGACCATTAAGACTGGTAAAATGCCTCTTACCAGACCAGCTGAAGTGTTTGTAAGGAGGTAACCTTAAAGTTGTTATTATGTTATCATGTCCAGCATACTGGCATGTTGAAGACAAGTATAATGTAATGTGGCTTGGAGTCCTGAAGTATTCAAAAAGCAGTTGCTCTTGCCTTTATATGTATCCCAGGTAGCGACTTTGCCATGTGATAGGCAGGAAGCTTCAATAATCCTCTGCTTTGATTTGCACATTGTGGGTGTTGCCCGTGTGTTGGACTGTAGTGTAGACTCAGGATGCTTTACGGGTTCGTAGTGCAGCAGGCTTCCAGGTCGGATGAGAAAGAGATACTTTCATTGTCTTCAGAGCTGCAGAGATCTCCTTTGGTAATCCCGACTTGAATGGAACAGGTTTCTTAGTATATTTGTGAGGTTCATACTTCAACTCCTTAAAAGCAATGTAGACACCCTCCAACATGCTATCACAGAGTTAATTGTCTGGCACCATCATTTTTGATGCATGGTGAAACTGATGCTCGTGTCAAGGAGGCAATGGTAAGGCGTTCCTTCACCTGGACAGAGCCAGACACCAGTATATCATGTCAGCAGCTTGCTATGGATCATTGCATTTCCAATGGTTTCAGTGCCATTCTGTTGATTCTTTATTTACGGCCTGAGCTACTGGAGTGAGGTTACCACAGAGCAGAAGGAATAATGGCATGACACCCATAGAGGGCTGCTCTTCACCACTTCATGCTGATTTTTTCCCTCCTCTCCCTCCTCCTGATGTACAATAGGCCTCATGATGGTCACATTACTTAGCTTGCTGCTAGTAATGACGTGGATGAAGCGGAGAACATTGCAGACTGCCTTTTGAGTGGCGCTCTCATCGAATGTAGAATTATAGAGTCATAGAACTTGGAATCAGGCCCTTCGACCCAACTGGTCCATGTCAACCAAGGTTCCTGTCTATGCTGAATAAGTTAGTCCTGACGAAGGGTCTCGACCTGAAACGTCGACTGCACCTCTTCCTACAGATGCTGCTTGGCCTGCTGCGTTCACCAGCAACTTTGATGTGTGCTCCTGTCTATGCTAATTCCATTTGATTGTATTTGGTCCATATCCCTCAAAATCTTTCCTGTCTATGTGCCAGTCCATTTAATGTCCAGGAATGTAATTGTGAGGAATCTCACATTGACCTCCACTGAGCTTATAGCAAAGCCTACTCAGAAAGTCAGTTAGGCCACTGACTTCTCCATCTTTTAGTCAACCCCGTGCTGATATTCCCAGCTATAAAAAGCAACTGAGAGCCCACTTCTCACCTAACCTTGTTCCAGACTTGCAACTGCAATAATTTAGTTTAATAATCCTCAAAATGCCTCCAAGTACTTGATGATCCCTTTAAATAGTCCAGGTACAATTCTCAATTCTGCTATTAATAGCTGTTTTCCGATATGTTGCCCAATTTGGATGTAATTTTCTCACTAATTTCACTGAGAAACAAATTGGTCATGGATCCTTTATTGACACTGCCTGGCAGCTTCTCTGACATCCCAAGCGGTGTAGCAATGAGGTCACTATTTCATTGCTGCAGGAGCAAGAACTCACGGCAAGTTGATGGAACAGCAACAGAAAGGGGAAGGGATTTGTGCCAGGTACCCAGCACATCTGCATCAACAAGGTGTGGATGTATACATAAAAACATATATAAGATACGGTAATGACCCCTTTTAACACTGACTTAATCAGCACTCCCATTCTTGCAAATGTATCTCAAGCCTTGTGCAAGGTACTAGAGTTTTTTTTTCCTTTTTTCTTCTATTTTTTCAGTTTGTATGTGGTCCTCTATTTCTTCAAGAATGATAAAGATGTTTTACAAAGCTTTATTTTCATAGCTTGGTCCTCTGACATATGGAATTAGGTTCATGGGTCTCTCCAGTGCAATTGCATGTACCACTGGCAGAACTTACAGTGGTGAGCCTAAAGGATCAGTATTCAAATAGTAGGCTAACTTGATGTGAGTTAAAATAAAACATTTGAATGTTTGTATGTTTCTGCCCTTCTAGCCTAGTTAGTCTCTATTTATGTTGTTTCACAGCATTGTATGGTGAGGACAATCATCGATGCTGAATTTGCTGGACCATTTAAGAGGACATTAATCATTAGCCAAACTGCTCAAGGTCTGAAGCCACACACAGGTCAGACAGGAGAAGGCCAGCAACTTTTCTTCCCTTGTGGAGTGATTTACTGAACTTAAATTCCCCAGCTGTCACACAGGGCTTGGAAGTCACATTTCTGGATCATTAGCCCAGTTCTCCCTGGGGACTAATCAATTATCTTAACTAGTATGCCACTGTTCCAGTTGATCAGTGAGACAATGAAAGCCTCACCTGACTTTCATATATGCAGCAAATAAAGATGGGACGTGATGTCAGCTCCATTAAAATTGTTCTATGATTATGCAAATTAGATATCACACAGAGACTTAGAATAAATGGATCTTTTTCAGGTTGGACGGATGTACCTCACAGATCAGTTTTTGGTTCTCAATTATTTTTAGTTTGTATTGTTGACCAGGGGAGGGAGCAAGTGTGAGTTATCCAAGTTTACGGATGAAACAAAAATAGGTAAGAAGGCTGAGGATGATAAAACTGTCAGTAAGATATAGAAAGGTTGAGTGATTGGGTGAAAATTTAGCAAATACTGTTTCATGTGGGATTGTGTGTGGCCATGCACTTCAGTAGGAGCAAGCTAAATGCAGACAGTGAACACAGTAACATAGTGGTTAGCACAATGATTTATAGTATTAGTGATGTGGGTTCAATTTCCACTGCTGCCTGTAAGGAATTTGTACGTTCTTTCCGTGGTTGCATGGGTTTGTAACTGGTTATTGTAAATTGTGCCATGATTAAGATAGGATTAAATCAGAGGATTGCTGGGTGGTGCAGCTTGAAGGGCCTCTTCTGTGTTTTATCTACATACATACATACATACATACATAAATAGAAAACCCAGGAAGGAAAGGGTTAACTTTTGAGGTACTTTAGATGGCTCTGAGCCTGTACTCACTGGAGTTTAGAAGAATGGGGGAGGATCTCATTGAAACCTATCAAATATTGAAAGGCCTAGATAGAATGGGCATGGAGAGGATGTTTCCTGTAGTGGGAGAGTCCAGGACCAGAGGGTGCAGCCTCAGAATAGAAGGAAGTCCTTTCAGAACAGAGATGAGGAAGTGATGAATTTGTGGAATTCATTGCCAAAGATGGCAGTCGAGGCCAAGTCAATGGGTATGTTTAAAGCAGAGGTTGATAGGTTCTTGATTAGTAAAGGTGTCAAAGGTTATGGGAAGAAGGCAGGAGAATATGTACCTCCACCATAGACAAAGGTGGAGGGTTGGACATGGAGCTAGCAAACCCATCCTGTAAAAACCCAGAGCTACAGAAATGCCGCAGAAGCTCTAAAAACCTCATCACTGGGAGAGGAAATATCTTTAATGGGCTACACTTTGAATGGCAGAAAGACTGGCCCAGATCAGAGGACTGATGATTTGCTGTCGGTTCCCTATGCCCCAGTGGGGGTGATGGGCTTAAGAAAAAGAAGGAGAATAGGATTGAGAGGGATAATAAATCAGCTGTGGTCAAATCACAGAGCAGACTCCATGGCCAAATGGCTTAATTCTGCGCCTATGTCTTATGGATAAAGAAGAGGGGCATCAAGTGTTTAGGGAGACAAATGGCATATTGGCCTCTATTGCAAGAGCATTGGTGTTTAGAAATAAGGAAGTATTATTATAATTGTATAGTTTACAAGTGAGGCCATGCCTGGAGGACTGTGCGTGGTTTTAGTACCTTTATTTAGGAAAGGATACAATAGCATTGGACACTGTCTGAAAGAAATTGACTCAACTGATTCCTGAGATGAGAAGTTTGTCTTATCACAAGTGGCTAAATAAATTATATCCATATTCTTTGCAGTTTTGAAGAAGGAACAGTGATCTTACTGAAAGAAAAAAATCTTTAGGAGACATAGGTAGACATTGAAACGTTCCCATGAGAGGATCTTGAACAAGGGGAGATGATTTGGAAACAGGCAGTAAAACTGAGATTCTCGTGGTAAAACTGGAATTCTCCATTCTGGAGGCTTGTGGAGGTTGAGTTATTCGGATATTTAAAGAAGAAACAGGTATTTTTGTAAGATCGGGGACTATGGCGAACACTGGCACAGAAGAATCCAGGGGCAGATCAATCATGATAGTATTGATTGCTGGAGCAGACTTGAAGGGCCGAGTGTTCTACTCCACTCCTTTTTATGTTCTTATGATATAAGCATACTGGATTTTCCGTTTAAAATAATGGGTCGCCCCGCCACAAACAAAACGGGTCTGTCCATATCTATGCTGCGCATGTGTTTTTTAAAAATTGAACAAATGTTTTAAAGCTGAAAATCGCCGGACACTCATTGACTGTGAAACATCACTTAAGAAAGCATCGGTGCTCCTTCGCACCACCGCTATCGTCATAAACTGTTTAAAATGGTTTCGGTACGGACTAGATGGGCCGAATAGCCTGCTTTATGCTGTGTTTTTCTGTGACTCTATAGTCCTTGAAAATTGAAGCGAAACAGAAACTGCTCAGGGAACTCAGCGGGCCAGACTGCATCTGTGTGGCAGGGGACCGCACCAAGCGATCTCTGACAACGGTCATGACTCGAAACGTCGACTTTCCTTTCGTCTCCACAGATGCTGCTTAACCTGCAGAGTTACTCCAGCAGTTTTCGCCCCAGATTCCGACACCTGCAGTCACTTGTGTCTCCTTTAAAACTAGAATCGGTTTCTCATCTGCATCTCCCCTTGAGAAAAGCATCCTATCTGATGCTTCCATCAGACTCCGTGTAATGATCTACACTGGATCTACGGATAAATGATGTTCATTAATCTTATTTAATTTTGATGCACTAGTCAGTCAGTGTGTTGGGTGGACGAGTGATCGACTAATGTATTATTTAATTCTGATAGGCAGTTTTTTTTTACTGTGCAAAATTTAGGCAGCGTTGAACCGGGTTGACCTTCCCTGAAGTGGTTAACAGAAAATTCTGGAATTGCTCAGCAGATCAATCAGCAGGCGCAGAGAGAGAAAACACCTCGAGCGGAGAAGCTCACTCCGTTTCAAGCTCCGGAACCATTTCTAGCATCTTCTGTTTATATTTCGGTTTCACAACTAGGCGTTTGAACTTCCCGCGTCGAAACAGACGAAACAAACCTGACGTCTTCCAAACATCATTCACCACTGTCTCATTCGGACAAATAAGCAGGATGAGGAAAATTCGCTGTTTGGAGGGGTAGACTGTGTGTCACTTACGCACCGGTGGGTGCCGAGCATTGACAAGGTGGCTGCCTCCCTTTCCAAGATGCCGGGCCGGCCGGAGCTCCCACCCGACTTCGCTACTCTCGTGTTTGTCAGGGAAAATCCGTGTCAGTGTGTTGCAGGAGCTGTGTGTGTTGGCGAGAGGAGATGGCTCCTCCCTCTGGGGGTCTCTGGAGGTTGAATTCGGTTTGCGCTGTTGGTGCACTGAACTGTCAGCAGTGCGCAGGAGGTGGAAGGAACGGGGAGGGAAAGTTCGGTCAAATCTTGACTGAGTCGCCTTACACGAACCCCGCTAACTTGCAACGATTTCTGTATTTACTACCCGGGCTCACAGACAGTTGCTTTGTCCAGTGTCCCGATTTTCCCGGCTGTGTGTGTGTGTGTGTGTGTGTGTGTGTGTGTGTACGGGAGGGGTGGGGGAATGTGGGTTCATTCCTGGAGGTTAACAGAGTAACCGATTATGGTGGTGGTGGGGGAGATCAAAGCCTTGGTTTACTTAACCGTTAGAGAGGCTACTTTTTCGCTGTGCAGAATTTCATATCAACCTTTCTCCCGCACCCCATTCACATGATTGAGCCTGCAACGTCTACTAGAATCGGTGATTGCGAGAGTGGACACACTCGACGTGCGTAAGACCGATCCCCTTCTTTCGCCCGGTCTCCTGGCGGCTAACGAAAGCGATTCAGCTTTTGCGGTGGCTACGGCTCGGTTACATCACGTCGGCTTCCAGAAATCCCACTGAAAAGTCCCAGTTTGCTGACTGGAACAGTCCCCGGCTGTTCAATCTAACATTTCCTCACAGCCGAGGTGTCAAAATTCCCTAGACGCAATTGAAACATTGAACTCTGAGGCCATCAAATTAGACTAAACACCTCCCCACGCTGCACTGAGAAAGTGTTGCATAATATTGTACTGCGACCTCATTAGACCTAACAGAACGGAGCTACACGCGATACCGGTGCTATTTCGCATTAAAAGCTTCCCCTCGGCGCGGCAGCAAATCTCCTCCCTGTGCCTGGGTCTGTGTTTGTCAACAAATCCTGCTCGACGTATACAATCAGTCTGGGCTTTCCTGCGCACGGGTATAAAAGCTTTCGAACAACCCGTTCGGAAACAAGCCAAGCGCGAAAACTAAACACGCTAACAATTTTCTCCCAACATACAAGATCCTGAATAACCATGCGTCTCGATTGTTTTTGACAATGGGTCCGGATCCCCGCTGTAAACAAGATTTTGCCGCTGTTAATTTTACTCTAAAAGGCGCGGTTTGGGGGGAAAGCGACAATGCAACCGTTACTTCAGATTGCAAGTAGATATTTTCAGCTCTACAGCGAAAAACGATCCTTGGTTCTAACAGCATATGTATTCCACTATCTCGCCACACAATGCGAATCTGAATAGATCTAACGTGATCTCTGAACAGAGAACATGTTAACCTTCCTGTCGTAGAAGGTACGACTATTAATTGGAGCATGACATCATTAATATCATGCCTTGCATTTTTTCATGCAACCTTTTTTTAAATCAACACACTCCTTTTTTTTAAATGAAACGACTGACTTTAAGGTTGATTGTTAACTCTACAGGGGCATGAACCCTATTCGCGCCAACTGCTACAACACACGCTTTGGAATGAGAGAGAGAAATGCCACAGCTCTGCGTGTGAAAGAAGGTCTGACCCGCGGAATGCCGCTGTTGTTTGTAGTCTTAGCAGATCGCTACCACGCCACAGGGGCAAACGAAAGAGAGAGAGAGAGGATGTGCGCGAGTGCGCGCGCGCGCGCGTGTGTGTGTATGTGTGTGTGTGTGTGTGTGTGAGAGAGAGAGAGAGAGAGAGCGCGAGTGAAGGAATAAAGGAAGGAGGAAAGAGAAAGAGCCACACTATTCTTTTTCATAGATTGTATCGAACGCGCACAGACGTAAACAATAATGTCACATTGGAAACAGGCATACGCAAGCGATGAGATAACATTGCAAAGATCACCCACCTCCCAAATGATTCCGTAAATACATCTGATTAGCAAATTAATCCAAAGGTTGACATAAAATATGCCGCAAATATTTTTATTCTTTGAACGCAAAACAAAGCATCCACACATATATCAAACTTCATTCGCGTTCTATTCGCATCTTATACATTGGAGTTTTGGTGGGAGTAGGGATTGTCAATTATACACTGCAAATCCTTCGTAACCAAGAGCCAAAGACGGTGAATTGTAAAACAGTGTTAGACAACATTGCCCACATTTCACTAAATTGTCCTTAAATAACTATATCAAGTGTTGGAGAAAAAAACAGAAATCCGTATACATCGAAGCGAGAGCAAGCCAGTGCCGTGACTGGAGTAGAAAGGTTTGTTTTCCTTTGACTAATTCAAGGCAAATCACTTTCCCCGGTATATGCGCCTGTGGGATTCTTTTAGTCGGGGGATTACGCTCTCTGTTGGCTGAGATCGGGATCAAAAGATCCGAATACTTTCACTGTTACCGCGGGCTCAACGACACGCCTCACTCAAAATTTTATATCATTCATAGAATTCAGAGCTTAAAGGGGCACCGTAGCATACAGAGTTGTGCATCTGTGAAGAAGGGCAGGATGGCGGTGGGAGGGGGATGGATGGGAGAGACAGCGACAGCGAGCAAGAAATGTGTGGCTTGCATATGTGTGTGTTTGTGTGTCTTTCGCGTTTATTGCAGCGACACGATGTTGTGGTTAGAAGCGCAATTTCTAAGTGCTTTTGACGAGGTGATGGGCACACTCAGGGTTAATAATTGGGCACCGGTACAATTTAAATTGGCTAATATTTTTAAATTGAAATGTCATAAAAGATGTATTTTACTTGTTTGCTGAATGAAAATCCTCAGTACATACGTAAGACAAATAAAACGATTATACATAGACCAAACAAAACTTCTGTAGAGGATAAATCTATTACAGCTATTTACATGTAGAAAGTTACTTTGAGATTGTGCTTTAGGGATTCTTGTGTGTGGCTTCCCTAGACAGGTCGCGGACACCTACCTACAATGACAGCTGGAGAACGCTGTCCTCCTTCAGCTTTCAGTCTCAGTTCCAAAGTGAACCTAAGTCGGGGGAGCTCGGTGGTCGTTCGGAGGCGCAGCTGGTTTCCCGTGCCCGCGAAATAGAGCAATCTGCCCGGGCTGCGATCGTGCGGCGGCGGCGGCGGATGCGAGGGCGGCAGCTGCCGAAGGGGATGGTCCGAGTGCGGCCGGGACACTGCCCGCTTGCCACGGGGCAGCTTGGTGCCACACGATCCCGTTGAGTCCGTCCCGGCGCCAGCTTGGTGATCCAGAGCCAGTAGGAGGGCACGCTTATAGCGATGGAGTTGCCCTGTCTTCTGCCCGTCATACTCCGACCCCATGCCCAGGGCTAAGACACACAGAGTGGTCAACAAACTCCAAACTTGCATCTTCATTACAATCTCTCGTCTCTCTGTCCCTCTCTCTCTCTCTCTCTCTCTCTCTCTCTCTCTCTCTCTCTCTGTCCCTCTCTCTCTCTCTCTCTCTCTCTCTCTCTCTCTCTCTCTCTGACTCTCTCGCTTACGAGTTTCCTCTTCTGCCGCCTCAACCACAATGATCCGCTACACAGAACCTTTTTTCTTAATAAGACACGACCCCCTTTTTTGCCTCCCCCCTCTCAAATACGCACGGAACAGAGATGGGTAAACAAGAATATGCTAATTTATCAGCCTGCACCAGTGAAAGCACCACCTTCCCCGTGTTCCCATTGACAGGATTCTAGTAACAGTATTCAATCAATCAGTTTCTTACTTTTATCCCACCTCTGAGTGCCTGAGATACCCCGACTAAGGCACAGGGACGTGTTTTGGGTTAATTTCGGACCTGTGACTGGTTCCTTTCGCAAGATTTAGTCCCATTCTAGAAAAGGGAGGCGGGAAGCAAATCTTTCATTTAAAGTTACATTATTGTATTTATTAAAATGAACAGAATTTCACAAGACGGAGCGCACTCAGCGACAAGTGAGACAAGCAAAACCCGGGTGACGTTTTTCGCTCGTCTGATGTTTGCTGCTTTGTTCCATAATTATTATTTATTGTGATTATTATTATACTCTTTTCTTTAAACACTTCGGAGCCCGGGATAATGTTTGTCTGTGTGTGTGTGTGTGTGTTTTGGCCGAATTTGAGCCACAGGTGACCGGGGAAGCAGCCGTCTTCCCCGTGTGTGAGTGTGCGTTGTGTGTGTAATTGAATGTGTGATTGGGGACAGTGTTCAGCGCTTTTCGTGCACACTAGCTCCTCCAGATGTTATTCCCTTGAAATTTCACTTCAAACGCACCGATCGGAGCTCCGTCTGAGAGAGCTTTCATCCGATCGGGGGCAACTTTTGGGATTGAAAGGAAAGGGAGACCTTGATCGGAAATGTTTGGGTTGCTTAGGTGAAAGACGCTTTTCACTGAAAGCATGCTTCGCTTGATTTGACCTTAATACTGAAAGCGAAAGCCATAGTCATGTGGGATCTTGTCAGTTGTTTCCCACCTGAAACATGTTGCATTTTAATAGAATTTCTATCAGTGTTATTTTTCCCCATAAACTGGTATAACTGGATTAGAAAAAGGTAAAGGATGCAGTTTCTTTTTCGATCGAAAGACTGCGAGATTTAGCTGGAGGTGTCCGGTTACTCGTGAGCGAGTGAAGGTGAGATGAGAGGAAACACATAAAGAATAAATAATGTTAGTTTAATTAAAACCCAAATAACAAAAGCAGGACTCTGGATTGTTACCCTCTCTCAAACCGGTTTCTTCCTCGGGTCAACTGCACACCCCACCTTCCCAAAAAAGATCGATTAGAAACGCAGCACCGAGGGATATATTGTCCAGGGAGCGCTGAATTTCTCCCGAAACTTCCCGAAAAGCGGGACTCAGAAACGACTTCCAAAGCTTGGAAGAGACCCGCCACTAGGTTGTGAATTAAGGACTGGAGGCCCTGTGATGTTGGAACCTTCTTCGGGTCCTCCTGCACTGTATTGGTCGGACTCGAGTTCCTCCCACACCGCCAGCTTCCAATGTACATAGAGGAATGAAACGAAAATTAAAGATAGCCAATGAGGATTCCGTCACAGTACAACCTTCCTCCTACTACCGCGAACACGCTGAGGGAGCAAAAAGTACTGTGTTTTTTTGTAGTGGGTAGAGGGGGAAGAAATTGTGTGGACATTTAATAAACGGACCGTTTCAGGGATGATTCAGAAAGTCGCCCACCCCTCCTGCTCTGATGTCCCTGCAAGAAAATAATGGCTAATGTAAAGCATTGCATGGAATTAATTTCGTTGCTAATAGATTTTAGCGCACTCACCAAGGAAGCAAGGTGCTTCCTCTTTGATGATACCGTCATTTCTATTCAATGTTGTTGCGGTAAAAACTTGCGCCAAAACGCACTCTGGAACCATTTTCGAAATAATGATTTGTTAACCCGAGTTAATTCAATATTTATTCTCAGAAGGAGCTAAATCCTTTTAACGCTCAGCGTATTTTAACACGGTGACATAACTGTAGGACAGGGTTTAATCAAAATTTGCGTAACTCTGTCGAGTTCCAAGTAACACTGATTTCAATAATTTCTATCTACTGACGTAAACCAGAAGAATCTATTTGAGTTCCCGCTCTTTGACTTTTCTCCTCCCATATTTCCCACCAGCAGGTCATACAGGCTGGGGGTCTGCATTTAATTTAGTAGAACTTTTGGACTTGCTTGTTTCACGCTTTGCGTTCTTCATGGTGGTACTTCAAAGACACCAATAATATGGATTCATCATTCTAACGTGAAAGGTGTTCGCGGTCGGTTAGATTAAAATAGGATCGAATCCCGTGCGTTCCATTTCTTTTGAGCTGTAATTGCGAAAAAAAAACTTTCTATTTACTTTCACTTTGTAACCAATTTTAATGAATGAATTTGTAACTCAGCGTGTCACGCATGCTTGGACGCGTGTCTCTTCAGTGTAACGGAGAACAGTTGATTGCAATTGCTGAACCTCACGATTAAATAATCACATCAGCAATAGTGTCAACCGCGCACTTTCTCACCAAGGGCTCCACAGCACCTACCCTCACCCATTTCGTTGCACAGTTGGGTAATTACATTGGGAGTTTGTACAAATACGTAATATCAAAATATATGAAAAAAAACAACTGGTGTCAGTTACCATGCCAGAGCCCGATTAAACAAGCATATTTGATAACAGGCAAGCCCTACAACTGAGCAATCTCTATATCATTTTCAGATTTGTTACATCGTTATTGCTTAGTGCTTCATTCGTAAAATTGTCCAACATATCCGGACTAAAATGGAAACTGCAGAATGAATTATCCAGTGTTTGGTTCATGTTTTCTGAAACCTCGGGACACCTTTGAGAACTTTTCATCCATACTGCTGTCAGTGAGGGAAGTCTGGATCCCAAGCTGCCACCTAATTAATTACCTAACGAACTAACTGAATGTAATGCTTCGCTTACCCTCGTGAACTCCTTTGCTGCAATACCTGGGCGTTTGCTGCTGCTGATGAACACAGCCGCGCAGAGGGATGGCGACTTTATTTCGGACTGTATACGGAGTTCATTGAGTTTTCAGCGATGAATGGCCTAACTGCTCAGCCAGTTGATCTGAAACTGGCTGGATTCTGAGCTCTCCTGCGCTTCTGTCAATGGTCATCTCCATCCCCAATACCTATCGCTCCCATGTTATTTTTTTCTGTTTCAGTTTTCGTGTACCACTTTTGCAGTGAGTCAGTTCTTTACTCAGCGCTATTTAAGTCTGCATCTCATTGCAGGACTCCAACCCAATGTGATGTTTACCACACTGAAACGGTGGGCAGAACAGATCTCTTAAACTCTGATGGAGGGTGGTCTGGAATCACCACGTAAATGGTTTAACTAGTTCACTTCTCACGCGGGAAGTTTTGGCACGAGTGGTATAACCATTCCTTCATTTAGTATCCCGTCTCTACAAATGATGATTGACACAGTTTTTACCATTAATTTGCATTGCGCACAAAAAAATTGATCTTAACGCAACAATTGGGAAACTAAGAATATGTGCAAAAATGTGACCAGATTTGGGAGTATATCACAGTGATTCTGTATGCGCAAAGAGAATATATACCCTTCATATATTTTGTTTTTAAAACTTGGCCAATGGTTCATTACAAGAGTTCCAAAAGATAGCTTATAAAGGCAGGTTCATTTCCCCCCCTTGGGATGTTCAATGTCCTGTTGATCGCTCTGGAATAAAGACTCTTTGTTTCTTTTAAGTTCAAATCATTTCACATATATTCTAAATATTCTTATAGTCTTTTTTCGAACGATTAGCCCATACAATATTTACCCCCAAAATATAATGGCTTGAGTGTTACCTGGAAAAGACGTTGAAAGATTTACGAGCTAAGCAGATCAATGGACAAATTGGTCTTTAATGCGTTATTGTGGCAAAACAAAATGGATTAGTCTAATATATGTCAACCGAAACGACCCAATCACTTAACTATTAGCACGCTATGTTCGGTAGCGGTGAAGCCTGCATTGATTTTTCAGTGAAAATGAACTCGATTGATATATTGATTTAGACACATTTGAATGAACGCCGAATCATTAGTTGACACGCAAAATACTATTTTCGTATTGCAGAAGTAATGACTTTGACAACTCTTAAAAATCAGTTGTATAATGGTTCAAAAGTGCGAGAGGAAAGGTTGCATGGAACCCCCTAATAATAAAGAAATACTAATAGTAGTTTTACAATGCTTGCTCTTTGACAGACCTCCTTGGAGAATTAGTCTTAGAGTAAAACTTGCAAATCACCCAAAATTCCAAACTATATTAATAATTTTAACATCTGTTTAAAAATCTTCACATGCAGGCCAAATGCAGGATGACTTGCTTTAAAGATGTCTGAAGGCTCGCGCACTGGCAGACATTGAATTCCGCCCCGGGAAATTGTCTCGCGCGCTCGTGATTGCAGCCTGGTTGTTGATAGAACGTCTATAAATAAAGGGGTCCCGTTGTCCCCTTCACAACGGCATTATGGGGCTCTGCAACAGACAAGTAAGATTATAAATATCAGTTTTGTAAACTAATAGATTAGGTTATAAAGATTCCATTTTGAAGTTTGTTGTCAAACCAATTAAAACAAGAGCAGAGACTGGGATGTTTTCTTTCATCTTTTAACAGAGCATCCAGCAACGCTGTCATAGAATTCTTTTTACTCTCGGGATTATGCAGCCCCACTGCGTCCTAAGAATTTTATTTTTGCAGTTAAAATTTCTGTATACCCTTTCTATCTTCAGGTGTATGATATGAGGAGGCACACTTTAAATGGCCCAAAGGCAACTGAAGGGTTGATTTTACTGAAACTTTTGGGATGACCCTAATCTGGAAATTGTCATTCTGGTGAATTGTGAATATATATTTATTAAACTGTGTGCATAAAATGTATCTGCAATGCGGTTCTGTTGAAAGAATGTGGGGATTGCATTGAATGCATGTTGAGAAATCCAGTTCCGGATTATTATGGTTTTACAAGATTTTTAATTCATTATAATGGTAGTGATTTACTTTAATTGAACTACCGATCAAATGACTCTTAAAAATGCCATTTTCGTCTTTTTTGCTATGATTGAAACATCTGAAGTTCAACTTTTCAGTTGAAAATGTTGGCAGAATATGCTTATTCAACAATAGCTAAAATTATTGTGTGTTGAAATCAAGCTGAAAGAGAAATAACAATTTGAGGTTGATATAATTTAATTAAGTAAGCGAAATCATCCTTCAGAATAAGCCTGAAATATTTGATCCATAAAACATTTGCTACATAAGCATTATAAAGAGCAGTTTGTCAAGTTTAGGAATAACACACAAGCATGAGGCAGTCAATAGTAACACCAAGCCAAGGTGAAAAAGAAAGTAAATGTAGGCAGCATTTTTAGCATTGTGAAACATCAAAGCTGCATAATTTCCAAGGGTACATGCGCACACAAAATATTAGGCTTCTGAAAGTGACTGAGCCACATAGAGTCAGATTGTTGCAAATATAGGCACTGAATGTACACAAAAAGTCGAGTGGCATATTTCACCTTTTCCTGTACTTTGAAGAACTATTCCTCTTCTCCCGATTTTCAACTTTCTCAGTGCCAAGTTAATGTTGATCGAGAATGGGTTTACGTCCATGGTTAACAAACAAGAAGACATTTTTACTGCTCAAATGTAAAAGTAATGTCATGTTTTTATATAGAAGCTTGCCTCTGAAGTGATTTAAAAATGTTGATAATCTTTGAAGGAGTAATAATACCTTTGTTCCTGTGACTGGAATAATTAATGACCATATTTTGAGGACCAAGTCTCTAAATTGACATTGTTCATTCATTTCACACCCAACAATTGTGCAAATGAATTTCACTTGTCTGCATTTAGATCTAAATCTGATTTTTTTATCTGTTACTTTCCTAAAAAGAATGCTTCAAAGTAATTTTTAAAAAGTTATTAAAATGTTATTACAGAGTATTTTCTCTTGGAAGGCAACTTCTATCCTTCAAAGAGTTTTCTGCTTCTTCCGAAATGACATCAGTGGTGAAGAACTCAAAACTGTTCTGTATATAGCCAAATTTAAAAGTCTATAGCTGATAAATGATATTCAAAGTAAGAGATGGAAAGGAAAAGACTTCCTTAAGGTAGCTTCCTTTGTGAATACAGAACATCCCAAAGAATATTGAAAGATTGGACGTGCTAGTTCATTGGACTTTTATTGTTGTGTCACTGAAACAAGTTTCAGAAGAGTTGATAAGACCTTGAATGCACTGCTTGTTTTAAAATTTAGTTGTCTTGTACTCAAATATTTGCCTAATTTATTGTATTTCCCATGCGATTTTAAGTCATGCACGAGGCAGACCTTTGTGCAATTCAACATTGGTAAAATCAAAACCATCTGTTTGGACTTATTCCCATCCTTCGTTGTGGATGCCTGCTCAGGCTCAGTTCAATACTGTGCAACCTTGGTGTCCTTTACTTTGAATTTGTGCATGTCTGACATTCAGTCCCTCATCAAACATGCCTATTTTTGCCAATGAAAATCACCATCTCCTATTGCCAAATGCTACTGAAGGTCATATCCCTTGTCATCTTCACGTTGCCTCTTCACTACATGCTGGTCTGGAAAGTTCCACCTGTCCATTCAGAGCTCCATTGCATTATGCTTTACAAAATTCTCTCACTGCTCTCCCCTCTCAATGCCCTCCTTCACTTAAATATCTTTAAAATTATAAAAGGATTTAACTATTTGTAATGTGCATCTTTAGCCTATAATATCTCAGTATGTGTTTGATGATAGTTATTTAGGCAGATAACATTGTGAGAGTCATAGATTCCAAAACACAAATAATGTGATTCAGGTAATTTCTAGATGCTGTAGTCATGCATTGCAGGTGTGGAAGCAATAGCACTATGTTTAACTAAAATATCCTGCAAACCAGAGCTTGGTATTGAGCACAAAAATCTGCATAAGTATCTGAAATATTCAACAGGATAAATGGTTCATTGGGATGGGCTGCCATTTCATCTCAAATTCTAATCCAAAAGGAACACAATAGTGTTACAGGTTTCTTATCTACATTTTTTATACAATAACAGAAGTTTTAAATACAGACTGCACTAATTTCTGCCAATTACAATTCCCAAGTAAAATGACACATATATACCTGTCCTCTTCTTTATAGGTTGTACTCAGGATTGAGAATGACTTATTTCTACTGCAGGTCTGTAGGTCCTGAGTAGACAGATCAGTCCACTTCAAGGCTCCCTCCATTTAGCATTGTCAGCTGGTCATCGTTAAGGACAAATGTTTCTGGCAGTCCGGAGTTGTTACACACCTGATAACATGACCCTGGTAAAGGATCGCTGGTGGATATGGATAACATGCACTGATGATAGGAAATAAATATAATAAGAGGTTTAGTTTGGGATTCAGGGTTCACAAACTTCTAACTGTTACCTTAAGGAATATTCTACCTTTGACTCTGAATAAAAGGGTAGATTCCACCATTCAATATGAATAGTGGGAAATTCTATCTATTTATTATGAATGGAAAGGAAAATTCCACCCATTGATTTTGAATGATGTCTATGCTCCATCCATTCGCTGTGCAATCAATCTGACCATGGGATTCTGCATCTTTTACAGATTTTGCACCTTATTCTTTTCAATGAGAGGCATTGATCATGTGGATAGTCAGAGGATTTTTCCCAGGGCTGAAATAGCTAACACGAGAGGGCACAGTTTTAAGGTGCTTGGAAGCAGGTACAGAGAAGATGTCAGGGTTAAGTTTTTTACGCAGGGAGTGATGAGTGCGTGGGATGGGCTGCCAGTGACGGTGGTGGAAACGGGGTCTTTTAAGAGACTCCTGGAGCTTAGAAAAATAGAGGAAAATAGAGGACTATGGGTAACCCTAGGTAATTTCTAAAGTAAGTAGATGTTCGGCACAGCATTGTGGGCCCAACGGTCTGTATTGTGCTGTAGGTTTTCTATGTTTCTATGTTTCTAACCCAGAAGTATCAATAGAAACATCTTTGTGACCAAAGCATTATGTTCAACAAATTGTTTTTGTTAGGGAAACAAGCAATTAAGTATTTCTAGAGACTGGTGCAATGGAGCTTGTTGAAGATAAATCATAGGGAATCCTTTGAAGGATTTTTTACACAATAAACTAAATCATATACCTAAAGTTTTAACTGTTGAAATATGATGGAAATGCTCAATGCGCCAATCAACATTTTTGAAGGGAATAGATAAACTTTAGATGTGGATTCTTCATTGGAAAAAGCTTAAGTCATTGAAAGTTAAAAAAAAATCTATTGATAGTTCAGGACGAAATCAGTGCATGGTAAAATATTTTGCTGCATCGTCAAATGAGTAGAGTTGTGGTCTGAGATTTGGTTTTAATTTTGCTAAGGTGAAAGTTAATTGGAAACCTAAAATCTAATCAATACAAGCATGGAAAGTAAAGCAGGCTTCTATTAAATAAAAGAGAATAACAAAATATGCATTCCATTTTAGAGATTTTTTATTCATTGCTTTCTTGAAAACAGCACCTGCACAATCATGAATGGATGGATGCCAACATGACTTTTATAAGTAATTAACCAATATTATTTTTCAGACTGTAACCATTTAGCTAAATTTAAGTTGGATCACTTTCTCTTCTATAATGAATACACAATACTGCTTTGACTTATTATGTTGCTCTCAATTCCCTTAGAATTAAAGTAAGCAAGTGAGTTCAATATATAATTGGGTCTATTGGTAAATGAAATGGGCTTAAATAAAACAAAATTTAATATTACTTTGGTTATCATCTAAACGATAGGTGGTGAAATCCTAATCCTGAAAACTGAGAGTGAGCATTAGATCAGTGTTGTCCGTAAATTGGAAATAACAGTATGTTAACTGCTTACACACAGAACATACAAACATTATAAATGTATGGACCCAATAACACTATGAATGTATTGACTAAACAACACTGTTTTAAAATATTTCTTGCAATTATTTTTACAAATGAAGATAGTTTCTGAAATATAATTTTAAAAGTGAACAGAATACCATGTGCAGAATTGTGCAGCTTTTTGTAGCAAAGTGTTCAAGTGCCCAGTTAGTATTGGTAATAAAATTAACCTTTCCCCCCAATTTAAGTACAAATTTTTTGTACTTAACTTGTACTTAAAAAAGTTTAATTTGTACTCGAAAAGATACCCAAATATTTTTGATGGTGTTGAGTGGTGCAGAGAGCATGTAATCAAAACAATATTTAATCCCGTTGTTCTATTTTAAAGCTGTAGAAGTGATACTGAATACTCTGTCAGCCAGGTTCAGTAAGTGCTAAATTTGGTAGCATTGCTGTACCTCACCTCTAATCAGATTCTCACAGGATGGAACTGATCAAAGAACCTCGAGGACCACAACCTCGTCATTGTGTTAGGAGGTTTATGTGCCTCAATGACCCAGAGAGCTACATTGGATGGAGTCATGGCTTTATGCTTTAGCTCTCAGTAGGGTCACACATGCCAAGCAGGTCAAAGGGTAAAGGCCAGACTAAGAGTGGTCCATTGGTCCTCCTTGTTCTATGGTTCAGCTCAGGGCCAGCCACTCTGACTGGTAAAACAAAATTGTTACAAAAACGGCAATGAAGAATCCTCCTACGTCTGAATGCGAAGGTATTCCTGAGTCTCTACCTGGGACTTGCATGACAGACAGTAGTGAAAAACAAGAGGAAGCTACTGACATAATGAAGGAAACCTTGAAAACTGACTGAGATGAAGGACCTTAATTGCTGCCCTAAATGCCAGCATTGTAAATAAGTAAAATACAATTAGTGGGAAAATCTTTAACCATGTTGCTTCATCTCCAGAATCATCACTTTACCATCAGTGTGCAGATGATGCTTGTGTGTGAACATTTTTGGAAAACTAAGTTCATCATGCAAGGAAGAGCATCTTTGAATGACCTATCTTCCCAATGGTAGCTGGGAAATGGTGGCAATGGATGTTGCTTCTTAGGCAGACCCTCCCATATATGCTACCAGTGGTCGGGAAGAAAGTGCCCATGATGTATTGGGCAGACTCCAATACTCCTTGCTGCTCCTTGTGTTCCTGTGCATTTAAATTGCTGTATCAGAGCATGATGCACCAGTCAGGGTACTTTCAACAGTAGTTTCATCTGTAGAAGTTTGTTAGAATGTTCAGGGAAAATCTAGTTCTCCTAACTCTTCTGAGAAAGTAGAGTTGGTAGTGTGCCTTCCTTATGATTGCATCTACATGTCACTCTTGCTTCAGCTAGCGGCTTAATCTAGGGGAAGATAGCCCCTGGCCCGGCCAAACTTAAGAAATCTCGTTTGTGTGGATGCTGCACGATGTGTCCCCTGTTACAAATCAGTACCATGAAATAACAAACAGTACATAATATGCAATTAAATGATTGAGCTTTATAATTCTTAATTTGACTATATGGTTAGTAAAGAAAACAAAAAAAAAGCAAAAGGGCCCACTCTCATGAAACTGTCTAATGCACAATATTGAAGTTCACTGATAAGGCCATTCGTCCACCATCGACCTCCTCCGATCGTTGCTGACCTTCAGACCCTCACTCCAAGTCCACTCCGTCTGGCTGTGTACCAACTCTCTCCATTCGCGTCTTCTCTCCTCATCTGTCCCGGCAAAAGACCTGGAATTCCCAGCCCCCAGATACACAAGAAAGAACAACATCCCACTCATTGGCGAGCATGCCCTGTTATCTCTAGTCATAACCCAAACATTGCTGCTACAGAGGAACCATTACCTCAGCAGTGGAACATTACAGAGAAGACATCACTTTAGCAGTGAAACCTTACAGTGTGTTACATAGAGTATATGCTGCATCCAAGATGAGTCATCCAATACGTTAAGGCCCAAAAGTTTAAAGTTGCTGAATCTCTCCATCATTGATCCCCCAAAGTAGACTTTTGCATGTTTGCCCTCCTTCCCTATCCTGAGGCCAATAATCAGCTATTTAGGTCTGCTGATATTGAAGAGAGGTTGTTCTTGCTGCACCATTCAGCCAGGTGGCCTATCTCACACCAGTAAGCTGCTTTATCTCACCTGTGATTCGTCTGACAACAGCAGTGTCATCAACAGATTTGAAAACAGTGCTGGAACTGTGTACAGTGAATAGAGCAGGCAGCTAAGCACACAGCTTTAAGGTGCATCCGTGTTGATGATCAGTGAGGAAGATATGCTATTACAATCCACAGAGGTTGAGGTCAACCAGTGAGGAAGTTGAGTCTCCAGTTGCAGATCGAAGTGGAGAGGCCCAGATCCTGAAGCTTGATATTGAGTTTGGATGGGATGTAGTGGATAAAAAGCAGTCTGATGCACAAATTGCAGATGGTCCAGAGCAAAGTGATGAGCCAGAGCAAATGCATCTCCTGTTGACCTGTTGTGGCAGTATAACTCACTCTGTTTTTCTTTCCACAGTTGATCTGCACATGATGCAGATAATCGGATGAGAAGCATTGCAAAATGTTCAAACAATATTTTGTAAGGGAAGGGGATGATGTTGTGATCGTTGTTGCAATCAATGCTTTAGTTAAAATAATATTTAAGATTCCACATATAAAGTTTCAGCTGTTGCAAGGAAAACACTCAACAACAAAGATTTTGCTTCCTGAATACTTTCTCGGTGTATCTGATGGATTTTGAGCTGCTGCTCATAAAAATCACCATGAAATTTCACTACCACACACCATTTTAAAAAATCACCTATATTTATTATTTCAATTCATAGCTCAAGTCAATTAAAATGTTGTCACAATGTAAGCTGAAGTAGTTTCTATCTTGTCCAGGTATGCCTGGACATGCTTAGGCAGGGTAGATGCTGCATGGCAGGAAAGGTTTTCGAAAGGCAATACATTTTTGTGAAGAACTTCAATAGTTGAGACAGCTATGACTGTTGCCAAGATTAAGGAAGGCATTTTTGTTGATCCACAAATTAAACAGGTTATCAATAGCAGGCAATTCAAAGAACTTAGGGTGGTACTGGAGAAAATCACATGGAAGACATTCAAGGATATGCTTGAAAATTTTCTTGGCAAATACAAAGCACCAAGCTACATGCAGCTGGTTGACAACATGCTTCAAGCATACAAAACCATGAAGTGCAACATGCCATTACAGGTACATTTTCTGCATTCCCATTTAGACTTCCTCCCTGCAAATCTTGGCACTGTCAGTGACAAGCATGGTAAAAGGTTTCACCAGGACATTGCAATCATGGAGAAATGGTATCTGGGTAACTGGAATCCACCAATGCTGGCTGATTATTGTTGGACACATAAGTGAGAAGCCCTGGACACTGAGTGCAATTGAAAATCATCAACAAAACATTTTTAGCTTAGTTGAACCATTGCAAGGCTGCAGCACTGTTATGCAACTAAATTAATTATATTTAATAGAAGTTATTTTCTTGTTTCTCCAAATTTCTATGCGATAAAAGTAGTTTGAAATTATATTTACTGCATGTTCTTCTTCAAGCAGCCTATCATAAACAGAAAAGGTTACTGAGGAAGCAAAAGTTTCGAAAAGAAAATGTTGTCCAATGAAATTAATATTCACTGTGTCCTGGAGTCATTGAGTTATACTGCACGGAAACAGCCCCTTGGCCCAAGCTTTCCATACCCACCTAGGTGCCTATCTATATAATTCCCAATTTCTTGTGTTCAGTTCACACACCTTCCCTGTCCATGTCCCTATCCTCTTCCTCTGATGTTTCATTCCATTTATCCATTACATTTTGTGTGTAAAATTTGCTCCTCAGGTTCCTTTTAGGAATTTCCTCTCCCACCTTAATATTAGTCCTTCTAGTTTGAGGCTCTCTACCCTAGGAAAATAACTACTTGCCTACCTCATCTATGCCCTCATAATTTTATAAACCTCTGTAAGGTCAACGTCCAGCTTCCTTTGCTCCGGGGAAAACAGTACAAGGCTATCCAATCCCTCCCTATAACTCAAGCCCTCCAGTCCAGGTAATACGTCTATGAATCTCTTCTGCACTCTCCTTTGTTCCTTCTAAAAATGAGGCAACCAGAACTGCACACAGTATTCTAAGTGCAGTCCAACTAATTTGTACAATTGTGAAAAATTGACCGAATTCTTCTTCTTCTTCTATTCCTGTTCAGAGAACTGTGTCTGAGGTGACTTTGATCAATAGTACTCCCCAGGGCCCAGACTTTCTGGTTTAACCTGACCTGGTTTAATTTTCCAAAATGCATGACTTTGCATTTGTTTGGGTTAAATTCCATCAGCCACTCCCGGTCCCACTTTTCTCGGAGATTCACAGAGTCATTCAGCTCACCATGTCCGACCCAGTCATCGAGTACCTATCCAGTATATTCCAATCTCATTTAACAGCACTTGGTTCATAGCTTTCTATGCCTTGTCAATTCAAGTGCTCATCTAGATAGTTGTTGTGAGAGTATCAGCCTGCACTGTCTCATCAGGCAATGCATTCCATGTTCAAACCATTACCCTGGTTAAAAAGTCCTTGGTCTGATCCCTATTCGTCTCCTCCACTTGCTCTAAACTATGAGTCCCAATTTTAGGCATCTCTGTTATGGGGAATAATTCCTATTCCCTACCATATCTATGCCCTTCTTACGCATCCTCCCCTGCCACCAGTCTTGTTCACTTCAAGGAAAACAAGCCCAACCTCATAACTTGTTCCATCCTAGGCAACATCATGTGAATCTGTACTGCACCTTCTCCAGAGGAATCACCTACTTCCTACAGTATAGTGTAGTGAGCAGAACTGTACACAGTAGTCCAGCTGTGGCCAAATCGATGTTTTATCATGTTGTGCCATAATCTCCCTGCACTTACATTCAGTGTCCCAGTGAATGGAGGCACATATCCCACATGAGTTCTTTACCAACTGAACAAGCTGTGCTGCCACCTTCAGTGATCCTTGGATTGTACACCAAGGTCACTCTCAAGGGCCCAATAATTCATTGTACATATTTACTCTTGTTAGTCTCCCAAAGTGTGTTACCTCACATTTAATAGAATAAATTAAATTCCATCTGCCATTGCTCTGCCCATCTTACCAAGCGTTTAATATCCTATATCTTTTCACTAAACAATAACTCCAATTTTTGTGTCATCTGCAAATCAGACAACCATAACTCCTACATTTGTGTCAAAATGACTAATGTACACTATATAACAGACAGTAAAGTTCCCAGCATTGAATGTAGGAAAAATAGGATAAATCAAGTTCACAGATGGCTAGGAACTGCTGGAGGAGGGACAGATTCTAATCACTGGGTTTTTAAGAGCATACCTGTATCCAAAATGATATACAGAATGGACAGGGTGTACCTCAACGTGGCAGGGATCAATTTCATTTACAGAGTTGGAATTCAACCGAGGAGTTAAACTGATCCGTCAGGGAGAAGAGAATTAGCATGAAGTATTCAAGAGAGAAAGAGACAGAGGACTCAGAGGGACAAAGGGCACTAGATTTAAAACTGAAGAATCTGAGACAAAGAGAAGTGGATGGTGGATTTGGATGGGTTCAGTTTGCAAGTGAGCCAGTGTCCAGGGTGTGCTAAAAATATGCTGATCTGCAGGTGCAAGGAATTAAGTCCTGGGTGAAACAAGGGGACAAATGGACAATTAATAGTCCAGGCAATGAATTATTCAGGAAATATTGGGAAGGAATTATGTATTTTAAGGAGTAACAGAATACATTTGTTTTGAACAAGAGAGAGCAGTTATGGTAATGAGTGAATTGGAGAAAATAGGAAGGGACAAATATGCAAATACCACAGAATTATGCAAGATCATTATATTTTTGATAATTGAATACTTCTATTATTGAGAGGGAAAAGAAAAATGCAGAGCAAATGTTGGTGTGGTGTACTGAAGAATTTCTGAGCCAGTGTGATAAGGATTTTATCTCTGTTTCCAGTGCAATCAAGACCTCAGTTTCAGAAAAGGTAAAGTGACAAAGAAAGTGTGTCTGAGTGCAAAACTATTTGGGACATTCAATATCATTAGTTCTGAAGTCGTTGTAGAAAAGGACAAAGGAAAATCAATTGCAAGAACATCCTAATGGGGCTGAGCAAGTTTCAGAGAATTGAAAGAGGACCCGGAATCAATGATTGGCAGGTAAAATAACTGAGCAATGTCAGGCGGCCTAAGTGGAAATAGCCTGGCTTCAAAATTCCACAATGAAGAATGAAAAGTTAACTAAGGCAGGGGATAGAAATAAGAACTTAAAATTACACAAGTAAAGGAATATATGTTAAGATGTTAGATTTAGAATTCAACAGACAGTTAAACTATATACAAAAAGTACAAGGGGGAAATGATAAACAAAAAGTAGAAACAGATTGTAAACTCTGTAGCCACTTTATTAGGTACATCTATACACTAGCTCATTAATGCAAATATCTAATTAACCAATCATGTGCCAGCAACTCAATGCATAAAATCATGCCAACGTTGTCAAGTGGTTCAGTTCTTGTTCAGACCATACAGAACTGGGAGGAAATTTAATCTAATTGACTTTGACCATGGAATGATTGTTGGTGTCAGATGGGGTGGTTTGAGTATCTCAGAAACTTCTGACCTCCTGGGATTTTCACGCACAACAGTTTCTAGAGTTCATAGAGAATAGTGTGCAAAACAAACAAAAAAAAATGAGTGGCAGTTCTGTGACCAAAAATGCCTTATTAATGAGAGGTGAGAGGAGAATGGTCAGACTGGTTCAAGCTGACAGGAAGGTGACAGTAACTCAAATAACCACGTGTTACAACAATGGTGAGCACAAGAGCATTACTGAATGCACAAGATTTTGAATCTTGAAGTGGATGGGCTACAGCAGTAGAAGACCACACATATACTCTCATGTCTGCCTGATTATGTACAGGAGGTACCTACACTGAGTGTAGGTTAATATCACAAAGAATAAGCAAGCCTTGACCAGACATGTAAGGTTATCAAAGGAAGGGTGATGAGGAACAGTGACCAAACCAGAAACATAATTGATGGGGCAAAAAGATAACCATAGTGCTGAATCAGTACTTTGGATTGTTCTTCAAAAAAAGAAAGAAGATACCAAATTATTAGTAAGGAGGGAAATTTTGGTAAAAACAGATAGACTGATCTACTCAGGGCTGCTACTGCTCAATATGATGATGTCAATAGGTCCAGTTCAAATACTTTCTTGATACTGAGGGAAGTAAAGGTGTAAGTAAAGTCCCTGCACTCAGTCTTCTGGAGTTTGCACATACTATATCCTTGATCAAAGCACCTGGATTAAATGTAAACATTGCAGTCCAGCCAGGTAGGGGAAATTTTAGTGATGCTATTCTTAGATAATATTAATTGGCATTTGGAGCGTATCTGAAAACCAGCACTGATTAGTCAAAGGCAAATCATACTTGACAAATATGATCGACTTGTTTTGAGGATATAACAGAAAAACTGGTTGGATGAAGGCTAGTGCTTGGTTCATATTGTGTAAGTGGATTTCCCAGTATTCTTGATAAATCATTATCTAGTAGGCTTTTTGGGAAATTTGAAAACTTTAGTATCAGAGGAGCAGTAACTGCATAGAGAAATATTCCGAGAAACAGAAGATCAAGTATAGAGAGGATGGTGTTTTCCAGACACTTCACACTGGAGAGAAATATCCAGCAGTAATTGTTGGGACTGCCTCTCTGCCTCCACCCCTGATTCATATTCATTACCAGGACCACATTGTGCTTGTGTTATAATTTCACTGCAACTGGAGTAAAGTTTTGAAATGTATTAAACAGAAGGGTAGTTTCAGATTTTAGAAGTGCAAAGACGAATTTGTAACATTGGTAGATCATGGCAGATGAAATTTAACACAGGGAAATGCGAAATGATTCAACTTGGTTGGGAACATAGGAAGGAGCAATGTAAACAAAATGGGACAAACGAAAGTACATGCAAGACTGAGAGACCAATTCTGTACACATCTGATCAAACTGAGATAGCTCTTTGCGTTGATTTGTACTATTAAATACATTATATGATAGGATGCCAATGGAATGAATTTAAGAAGCAAAGTACAGCACACTCACATTGCATGGGAGTGTACTTAGCTCTATTGACTAAGAATGAGTTTTGAGGCAAAGAGATCCTTTGTTCTAAAAATCGAGGACTGGGTTGTGAAATTAGTATTTTAACACTTTGTTTTGGTGCTGAGGCTGCCAGTCCCACTCCCGTTTATTGTGTGGATTACACGAGTTGATTTCATGTGTGGCTGGCACCTTCTGGCTATAACAGTTCCAAAGGGACAGACCATATCATTGAGAGGAAGATTTGATGCAGTCTCATGACAGCTCCTGTAAATGCTTAAACCTACAATGTAGTTTGATGGCTGGGCATCTCATTTACTTCATGGAATTCCCCAGAGGCATATGAAAGGGTGAGTGATCACAATTACTTGATCTACCTACGGGCTACAAATTGTCAAACATTGCAGTTGACATTTGGATACTGAATTTTAAATTGTTGCCTTCACCAGTTCATTTGTATTATTAATGAAGCTAATTGTAAAGCTTGGTGGCACTTGCTGAAGAAGATAGTTCTTTCTTTAGTTCACAAGCTGACATCAGTTTTCTTGGCAGTTTGAAACAAAGACAATGTTTTACAAGAATGATATATATTGGAAGAAGTGACATGAAGATACGCTGAGGTAGCTGGTGTCTTTATAAAAGAATATTTCCAATGCTTTATTTGCTTTAATGTGGTAACTTTACAAGCAGAATGGAAAATGTGAGCCTTGTAGAAAAAAATGAATGTAGTGTGCAAAAAGTTAGGGTATGACAGCAGAGGACATTTAAGCTATAAAACTATTCAATACTGTGAAAAACAGAATGGTGGCATGTATAAAAGGTCCTCAATATATCATTGGCATTACAGGTGTTACTTTATGATTCAAAGTGAAAAATGCAGCAACTAATAAAATCCAAACTGAGTCATTGAATGAATCAGCAGTGCCACAGCATTTATAACGCATTGGAAGAAATATTTTTATTTACTAAATCAAGGCTACCAAACTTTAGATTGAACTAGTATCAACATACTGGAATATTCACAGCTATAAAATGAAAATTTGAAATAAAAAATTGAAAATGCTGGAAAATATTCAACATATCTGGTGGCTTCTGAATGTATAAGGAAATGGAATAATCACTTCCTTAATTAGCATTTAAACAATTAGTTAAAGGGGGAAACTTAAACTAAGTATCAATACAATACTGAATACAATCAGAAAAGCATCATCTCTGCAGAGTTAGCAAGACATTTGTTAGCGGTGAGCTGATCAACAATAAAGTCTTGTGAAATTACACCCTGAACAAAGCATTAGCAAATTCACAGGGATATAGTCAGACAGATTTGGATCTGAACTTCATTTTCATTTTTAAAATCTTTTTATAGGAAACGAACTTCATGAAAAGATTTCAACATGGATAAGCAGAAGTTTAACTAAAGAGGTGGATAGAGTGCATCCTAAAGAAGGGAAGAGAGTTATAGAGATGAAATTATTTAAGGAGGAAAGTTTACAATTCAGAATCACCTACAATGTGGTGATTTTATTCAGGTTGATCAGGACAACAGATGTGAACGTGAGCCGCAAGCTCAGAACCTTTTAAGTTTGAAAGAGATTGCAAAGAGAGGGAAGGGCAAGGCAGTGGCAGATTTGAAACCAAAAATAGAATTTTAAACTCAAAGCGTTGCTTAACATGAAGTCAACAAGCCTGATGTGCTATAAATTACTTAGGCAGAGTTTTGGATAATCTCAGTTTTAGAAGCATAATATGAGAGAGACAGGCTAGTAATAATCAGACTTAAAGATTTAAAATGAGGAGTTTAGGAGACTTTATTATTATGTATTGCAATGTACTGTGCCTCATAATAATAAAGTTCATGACATATGCCGGTGATATTAAACCTGATTCTGATTCTGGTTAAAGATGAGTTTGGCGTACAATTCAATGGCATAATACAGACAGAATGAGCATCCTTTGATTTGATGTTGTAAAATGCTTTCAAGTTTAACTTGGAATCACATGTGATTTAAGCGACTTGGTTCAGAGACAATGGGCAAAGAAGAAGGATGGAGTAATTGTCTAGGAATTGCAGTTTGTGTCGATTGAAAAGAATAGCCTTACTTTGTCCCTACATTTAATGGGCCCTAACATTTGCCTGTTACTCACTTTTTAAGATGTATTCTATTTTTCTATTCTAAACAAAATTTTCTATTTGATTTCTATTATAAAGTACATAACCTTACAATTTTCCATTCTATATTCCATTTGCCATATCTCGTCCACTCACTAAATCTATTTACACTCTTCTGCAGGGTTCTCAAGCCCTGTTCGTTACATATTCTCAATCCCAGTTTTCAATCACTAGAAAACTTGGATATTTTGTGCATTGTCTTTTCAACTAAATATTAATATCAATTGTTAAATATATGAGAGTCCAGCAATTATCTTTTTGAACTCCACCAGTGGAAGTTATCAACCTGTAAACAAGCTGCTTATTCCCTTTACTGCTTTCTGACCCCTACCTAATTATATATCCATACTAATGTGTTGCTTTCCAATCCTATGATCTCATTTTCTCTAACATCATTTTGTATGTACCACCTTACTATCCTGGGTGCAAACTAGTCAACTTCACAGACAATATCATGGAGCAAAGCAGACAGGGATAGCTAAAATAAATAGATATACAGTAATCTGCTCAAGGAATTCAGTGGTAGATGGTATAAATATGGTATAGCTTGATTAAAACAGAACCATTTTGACGGTTAAATGGATGTCATGAATACACTAGTACACATTTCAAAGTAAAATTTATTATCAGAGAGCATACATGTCACCACATACAACCTCAAGATTCTTTTTCTGCGGGCATACTTCACAAATCTATAGAACAGTAACTGTAAACAAAGGACAACACACTGTGTAAATGCAGATATAAATAAATAGCGAAAAATAACGAGCATGAAATAACAAGATAAAAGAGTCCTTAAATGAGTGCAGTTATCTCTGTTGTTCAAGAGCCTGATGGCTGAGTTGTAGTAACTGTCCTTGACCCTGATGGTGTGAGTTCTGAGGCTCCTGTACCTTCTACCTGATGGCAGCAGTGAGAAAAGAGCATGGGCTGGGTGGTGAGGATCTCTGATGATGGATGCTGCTTTTCTATGGCAACGTTTCATGTAGATGTGCTTATTGGTTGGGAAGGTTTTACCCATGATGTACTGGGCTGAATCCACTACCTCTTGTAACATATTCCACTCAAAGGCATTGGTGTTCTTGTTCTCATACGAGGCAGTAATGCAGCCAGTCAGCACACTTTCCACCACACATCTGTAGAAGTTTGCCAAGGTTTTTGATGACATGCCAAATCTCTGCAGACTCCTGAGGAAGTAGTGCGGTTGTGCTTTCTTTGCAATTATATTTATATAATATTATTATTAAAATTGGTAGAAAAGTAACTAAACTGTAATGAGATGGAGATGGAATAGGATGGCATTTTTGACACTTTGCATGCCAATCAATATTTCAGAATAATTGAGAAAGATGAATAGAATAATTAAATATATTGTCAGAGAAGCTATAACCATACTGGAATGTGTCACTGACAAACTATATGTAACCAGGGATATTTAAATATTTATCCGTTGTCCAATTTTGTTCAGAGACACATGGAAAATGTTCAAGCCAAGAAGGTGACCTTGAATAAACCCATAAAGCTTTCACTTATGGTTTTATGTATGAAGAAAGAATGGAGACATGGATTTTGTCTATGAAACTAGGTATCAAAATATAACACTGACTTTTTTAAAACGTATGAGCAGCCAAACAAATTAACTAATATTGCTTCTCAGCTGTCTCAGGAAGCTTTCCCATTGAGTAGTTATTTTATGACTGTGTTATTAAATTAGATATATTCTGTTGTGAAATAGAGGAAACTGCTCTGATTTCAAATGAGACATTGGCCTGATCTCCCTGTCTGCGTTCCCATTCTAATATAGGTACAAAGTAAATTAGTCACAGAAAGCTGAGTCAATTAATTACTAAAAGTGCAGAATAGCACCAGTTATTTTGTCTGATAAAACATTTACAGTATTAACTATTTCAAGTGTGAATTCTCATTCCTGCAGATTTCAATTGATTTTGGAGATCACATACATTTCTTTTCCTTTCCATTTCTGATTTGAAATCAAGTTGTCGATCTTCTCAGCTTTTGGATATCCTGTATCAGAGTCGTTGAGGAAAAATCTTGCCCCATTCTTTTTGGTCCTGGGCCTCATAAAGAAATGTTTCACTGTTTCCATTGAACTCGTTTGGCAACCTTCTGATATTATTGATATTAAAAATCATTGATATTAATATCATTGATATTAAATCGGCATTGGCAAGTCTAACTGCATGTGCTGTTAATTCATTTACCACACCCATTCTTGGGCTAAATATATTCAAAGTTTTTTGAGAATTAGTTGTTGGATGAAGTTGCGTTTTAGCATTCTGAAGATTACAATCACTGGGTAAATTAAGTTCATTTTGAAAATGTAAGAACACAATGCAGATGGATGTAAAGAAGTGCTTCACCCCCAGCATTCTATCTAGCTTTTCTCCAGACTATTGAATATTTGCCATGTGCTGTCATGGTGTTAGTTGCATTCACTATCATGTGCAGGACTTTCAGGACCGGTGTTGAAGGACGATTTCTTGACATGCACTATTTGCATTGTTGTTCTTTCAGATGGTGGACCGTAACACTTCCTCTGGATGTCTCTGTCAAACCTGGCACCTTTTCACAGTCTTGTATACACAAGTTAAATTTGTTGGCAGTTTTGAAAGAGATTTAAAACACACCTACAGCTACATCAGCAGGAGAGCATTCAGGGATGTTTTAGATTCGTTAGATTCTTTTTCATGTTAAGATTGTTTAATGCCATTTCCAGTACATAAGTGTAAAGGAGAATGAAATGATTCTTACCCCGGATCTGATGAAACACAAAGAAAAACACGATCAGATAAAGAACACAACAATAAAAAAACACAACAAATATAAATACATAAGATAGCTTATATACAAAGGTTGAATACATGCCCATAAAGTGACCCGAGGCCCAGGAGTGTCTGTACGTAAGGTGACTGACAGGAAATGATAAAGTAGTGGTGGTGGGAGGCGTGGAGGGGTGGGTTAGTGGGTGGAAGCATTGATCAGCCTTTCTGCTTGGGAAACGTAACTGTTTTTGAGTCTGGTGGTCCTGGCATATATGCTATGTAGCCCCCTCCCCGATGTGTGGGATCTTTAATGATGTTACTGGTCCTTTTCCAGCACCTTTCTGTATATATATCCTTGATGGTGAATAGGCTGGTGCCGGTGATGCGTTGGGCAGTTTTGACTACCAGTTGTAGAGCCTTCCTGTCTGACACAGTGGGGTTTCTGTACCATGCAGCGATGCAGCTTGTTAGGATGCTCTCTACTGCACATCCATAGACTGATGTGAGTATAGATGTGCATAGTCCTGCTCTCTTCAGCCTCCTCAGAAATCTGAGGTGTTGGTGAGCTTTTCTGATTGTGTGGAATGTGTTCTTGGAGCATGAGAGGTTGCACTACCAGGAGTTTAATGCTGCTCCCAGTTTCATAGTCATAGTCATAATCGTAGTCATACTTTATTGATCCCGGGGGAAATTGGTTTTCGTTACAGTTGCACCATAAATAATAAATAGTAATAAAACCATAAATAGTTAAATAGTAATATGTAAATATAAATTGTACCAGGAAATAAGTCCAGGACCAGCCTGTTGGCTCAGGGTGTCTGACCCTCCAAGGGAGGAGTTGTAAAGTTTGATGGCCACAGGCAGGAATGACTTCCTATGATGCTCTGTGTTACATCTTGGTGGAATGAGTCTCTGGCTGAATGTACTCCTGTGCCCAACCAGTACATTATGTAGTGGATGGGAGACATTGTCCAAGATGGCATGCAACTTGGACAGCATCCTCTTTTCAGACACCACCGTCAGAGAGTCCAGTTCCATCCCCACAATATCATGGGCCTTACAAATGAGTTTGTTGATTCTGTTGGTGTCTGCTACCCTCAGCCTGCTGCCCCAGCACACAACAGCAAACATGATAGCACTGGCCACCACAGACTCGTAGAACATTGTCCAGCAGATGTTAAAGAACCTCAGTCTCCTCAGGAAATAGAGACGGCTCAGACCCTTCTTGTAGACAGCCTCAGTGTTCTTTGACCAGTCCAGTTTATTGTCAATTCGTATCCCCAGGTATTTGTATTCCCCCACCATATCCACACTGACCCCCTGGATTTCCACTGCTGTGCTGCCGATGTAACAAGATGGGTGTGAGTGCTGAGAGTTCTCCTGAAGTCAATAACCACTCCTTTGGCTTGTTGACACTGATGAAGATGTTATTTGCCCGGCACAAGGCCCCGAGCTCTTCCACTCCACTCTGTAGTCCATTTCATCGTTGTTGGTAATGAGCTGTCGAACGTAACAATGTGATTACTCAGGTATTGTGTGAGCAGACTTAACCCACATCCCTGTGGGGCACCCACGTTGAGGACAATGGGGAGGGAGGAGCGGTTCTGCATGCTGACAAAATGGATAGGAAGTCCAACACTTAGTTGCACAGTGGTGTATTTAGACTGAGGAGTAGGAGTTTGTTCACCAAGGTCTGTGGGACAGTAGTATGAATGCCGAATTAAAATCCAGAAACAGCATTCTGACATAAGTGTCCCTGTCTTCTCGGTGTGTCAGGGCCAGGTGCATGACAGATGGTCAGTGCTATGGCATCTGTTGTAATGTGGTTCTGCCGGTAAGCCGACTGGTGAGTGTCCAGTGTGGCAAGGATGGGGTTATCGATATGTGCCATCACCAGCCATTCAAAGTACTTTTCATGAGGATTGGTGTCAGTGCCGCTGGGCAGCAGTGGCTTAGTTCTGAAGGTGTGAATTGCTTTGGTTCAGGGACGATGGTTTGCACACTCTCTGAGTACTCAGCCTGGGATGTTGTCTGGCCCGACCACCATATGGGGGTTGACTCACTGCAGAGTCCTTCTAATATCCGCTGCTATTTGACAAAGGCTGCTCACCTGGGAGGGGGATAGGGAGGGAGCCCAGCTTTGTTTTACATGCCTCAAAGTGACCATAAAATTTGTGTAGAACATCAGGAAGGGAGACATCGCTGGTGCAGTTCACACTATATTTCCTTGTATTGTCAGTAATGCCCTTGATGAATTGCCACATACGCTGGGGATCATTTTCATACAGGTATTCCTGATGTTTTTTTGTGCATAGGTGGTCTTTGCCTTCTTGATGCCTAAGGTGAGGTTTCTTCTGTCTGCTCTGAGAGCTCTGTGTTCAGCCAGGGTTTCTGGTTGGTCTGTGAGATGAGTGATCTTGAGGTACCCACGTTGGATACACACTTACTGATGCAGCCGGTGGCAGATGAGGCATATTCCCCGAGATCTGTGTCTTCTTCATTTGTGGTGGCCTCCTTAAATATCTGCAAAATGAGTCCATTCAAAACAGCCCTGAAACATTGACCTTGTCTCATTTGACTATACAGTGGTAATCTCTTAACCGGTTTCTCCACTTTCAGCAGCAGTTGGTATACTGGGATTAACATTATGGAGAAGTAGTCAGAGAGGCCAAGGTGGGGGCATGGGGTGGCTTCATGTACACCATATCCTTGTTATATGCGAGGGATATGTTCCTTGAAGTTGACACATAATGTGAAATCACATAATGTGAATAATTATTTAAATAGAGAAAATAGGGATGCGTTCCAGAGAGCTTCCTAATTATGTTTTATCTGAAATTTATTCACATTTTCATACCAATATGACACAAAAGCCGTACTACAAGACAACATTTGTATTATATTTAATCAATTTAAGGTAATATTCAGTGTAATAAATCATAGAAAGTTAACATTCACTGGTGTAAAGTACTCACCGACAGTGGCAGGTGTGTTTGCTCCGGGAGATGAGTGGTTGTTGTGGTGTCGGGCAGCTTTACATGGATAAGGTGGATGGTTGTGGTCATCAGGATCATATCAAGCACAGCAAGGGGTGAAGGAAGACTCACAGAACTCTTAGAACTGCCGGCAGCAGAAGATTACAGCGGTTTAAAGTGGTGAGGGTTGTTTGCTTGGCAGCATTTTGTTTCTCAGCATAAATTTGCTTGTAGGGAAGAAGGGTTGACGGCAGGGAATGACTGAAATGCTGACTCCGTTCTAAACTTGCGTCCATGTCCATCGCCATTTGTGCCAAGTGTTCCGACTTCTACCATTCCTTCACCGCTGGTAAACCCCTGAGATTTTCAAAATCGTCTGTTGCTGCAGCATCTGAGAGATAGTTCGCTGTAAAAAAAAATACATACGCCTTGAATGTGGATCACACCGGTCGAGTGGTTGAATCAGCGATGTTGTGTTAGGCGGTAGGAAACGCACTGTTATGTTAGGATGAACGCTGTCCAAATGTTTAGGATGGGCTGGCGCATTGTCAAGCAACAAAAGAACTTTAAAGGCAAGTTTCTGTTCCTGGCAGTAGCATCCCAGAGCTGTGTTACCTTCAGCTGATACCATGCTGCTTATAATTTCCAACTTTTTTTCAACTGTTAAAGCGATTCTCTGCCACTCGGCTGACGGCCCAAGACGCTTAGGAGGCATAGTTAAATATTTCAAGCAAAAAATCACTGCACCGTAGGTAAAACCAACAGAAGTTTAAGATGGCGCATCCACACTTTGCCAAAACCAATGCGAGAGTGGCGGGAGTGAAATTGTGAGACGCGCGCACCTGACTTGTATTGACGGGAAGGCAGTGCTCCTCGCATAACTGAATTTTGGATGCATATAATGAGACATTAATAGAAATAGGTTCCTCGCATAACTGTGAATCCGCATAGTCTGAAGACGCATATAACGAGGATAGGGTGTATATTACATCTATTTGTATAAACATGATGATGAAATACATTAGATAGTCTTTCAAAGGGAAGAATCAATTAAGCCTGTGCCTCATCTCACGCGTGGAAGCAAAAGGCCTTACTAAATTAACTTTGTTCATTCATTAAATGGTATCCTTTAAAAATGCTTGTATAGTTAATTAGCAAGAGAAGAACTGGGTTTGCTTATGGTGCATCTTGTGACAAAGTATTTCCATCTGCCATCGCCTGGGCCAATAGAAGAAACGTGATCAACTGAGTGATATTTCTGGAATTATGCCTCTGAATTGTTGGTGATATACAGAGCAACTCAACCAATGGTGCCATTCTGATCATTCTGACATTGCCCCAATACAATGTGGTGATTAACAACGCAAGTCAAAATGCTGCATATAGTAACATAGAAAACCTACAGCACACTACAGGCCCTGCAGCCCACAAAGCTGTGCCGAGCATGTCTTACCTTAGAAATTACCTAAAGTTACCCATAGCTCTCTGTTTTTCTGAGCTCCATGTACCCGTCCAGGAGCTCTTAAAAGACCCCATTGTATCCGCCTCCACCACCGTCACCGGCAGCCCATTCCTCGCACTCACCACTCTGCGTAAAAAACTTACCCTTGACATCTCCTCTACACCTACTTCCAAGCACCTTAAAACTGTGCCCTCTCGTGCTAGCCATTTCAGCCCTGGGAAAAAGCCTCTGACTATCCACACGATTAATGGCTCTCATCATCTTATACACCTCTATTAGGTCACCTCTCATCCTCCGTCGCTCCAAGGAGAAAAGGCCGAGTTCACTCAGCCTATTCTCATAAGGCATGGTCTCCAATCCAGGCAACATCCTTGTAAGTCTCCTCTGCACCCTTTCTGTGGTTTCCACATCCTACAGTGAGGCGAGCAGAACTGAGCACAGTACTCCAAGTGGGGTCTGAGCAGGGTCCTATTTTGCTGCAACATTACCTGTGGGCTGCTAAACTCAATCCCACAATTGATGAAGGCCAATGCACCATATGCTTTCTTAACCACAGAGACAACCTGCGCAGTAGCTTTGAGTGTCCTATGGACTCGGACCCCAAGATCCCTCTGATCCTCCACACTGCCAAGAGTCTTACCATTAATACTATATTCTGTCATCATATTCGACCTAACAAAATGAACCACCTCACACTTACCTGGGTTGAACTCCAGCTGCCACTTCTCAGCTCAGTTTTGCAGCCTATCAATGGCCCGCTGTAACCTCTGACAGCCCTCCACACTATCCACAACACCCCCAACCTTTGTGTCATCAGCAAATTTACTAACTCATCCCTCCACTTCCTCATCCAGGTCATTTATAAAAATCACGAAGGGTAGGGGTCCCAGAACAGATCCCTGAGGCACACCACTGGTCACCGACCTCCATGCAGATCATGACCCGTCTACAACCATTCCTTGCCTTCTGTGGGCAAGGCAGTTCTGGATCCACAAAGCAATGTCCCCTTGGATCCCATGTCTCCTTAATTTCTCAATGAGCCTTGCATGGGGTACCTTGTCAGATGCCTTGCTGAAATCCACATGCACTACATCTACTGCTCTACCTTCATTAATGTGTTTAGTAACATCCTCAAAAAATTCAATCAGGCTCATAAGGCATGACCTGCCTTTGACAAAGCCATGCTGACTATTCCTAATCATATAATGCCTCTCCAAATGTTCATAAATCCTGACTCTCAGGATCTTCTCCATCAACTTACCAGCCACTGAAGTAAGACTCACTGGTCTATAATTTCCTGGGCTATCTCTACTCCCTTTCTTGAATAATGGAACAACATCCACAACCCTCCAATCCTCTGGAATCCGTCCCATTCCCATTGATGATGCAAAGATCATCGCCAGAGGCTCAGCAATCTCCTCCCTCACCTTCCACAGTAGCCTGGGGTTTATCTCGTCGTTCCAGTGACTTATCCAGTTTGATGCTTTCCAAAAGCCCCAGCACATCCTCTTCCTTAATATCTACATGTTCAAGTTTTTCAGTCCTCTGTAAGTCATCCCTACAATCGCCAAGATCATTTTCCGTAGTGAATAATGAAGCAAAGTACTCATTAAGTACCTCTGCTATCTCCTCCGGTTCCATACACACTTTTCCACTGTCACACTTGATTGGTCCTATTCTCTCATGTCTTATCCTCTAG
The DNA here is from genome assembly GCF_030028105.1 of Mobula birostris. Lineage (NCBI taxonomy): Eukaryota > Metazoa > Chordata > Chondrichthyes > Myliobatiformes > Myliobatidae > Mobula > Mobula birostris. Next base: position 29,770,172 of record NC_092391.1, on the reverse strand, counting down.
ATCTTCACATACTTGTAGAATGCCTTGAGGTTTTCCTTAATCCTGTCCTCCAAGGCCTTCTCATGGCCCCTTCTGGCTCTCCTAATTTCTTTCTTAAGCTCCTTCCTGCTAGCCTTATAATCTTCTAGATCTCTATCATTACCTAGTTTTTTGAACCTTTTGTAAGCTCTTCTTTTCTCCTTGACTAGATTTACAACAACATTTGTACACCATGGTTCCTGTACCCTACCATCCTTTCCCTGTCTCATTGGAATGTACCTATGCAGAACTCCATGCAAATTTTCCCTGAACATTTGCCACATTTCTTCTGTACATTTCCCTGAGAAAATCTGTTCCCAATTTATGCGTCCAAGTTCTTACCTGATAGCCTCATATTTCCCCTTACTCCAATTGAATGCTTTCCGAACTTGTCTGTTCCTATCCCTCGCCGATGCTTTGGTAAAGGAGATAGAATTATCATCACTATCTCCAAAATACTCTCCCACTGAGAGATCTGACAGCTGACGAGGTTCATTTCTCAATACCAGATCAAGTACAGCCTCCCCTCTTGTCAACTTATCTACAAATTGTGTCAAGAAACCTTCTTGAACACACCCAACAAACTCCACCCCATCTAAACCCCTTGCTCTAGGGACATGCCAATCGATATTTGGGAAATTAAAATCTCCCACCACAACAACCCTGTTGTTATTATACCTTTCCTGAATCTGTCTCCCTATATGCTCCTCGATGTCCTTGTTACTATCGGGTGGTCTATAAAAAACACCCAGTAGAGTTATTGACCCCTTCCTGTTCCTAACCTCCACCCACAGTGACTCCATAGACAATCCCTCCATGTCTTCCTCCTTTTCTGCAGCTGTGACACTACCTCTGACCAACAGTGACATGCCCCCACCTCTTTTGCCTCCTTCCCTGTCCTTTCTGAAACATCTAAAGCCTGCACTTGTAGTAACCACTCCTGCCCCTGAGCCATGAAAGTCTCTGTAATGGCAACAACATCATAGCTTCGAGTATTAATCCACGCTTTAAGCTCATCCGCTTTGTTCATAATACTCCTTGTATTAAAATAGACACATCTCAAACCATCAGTCTGAGCGCATCTCTTCTCTATCACCTGCCTATCCTCCCTCTCACACTGTCTCCAAGCTTTCTCTATTTGTGAGCCAACTGCGACATCATCTGTCTCTTCAGTTTGGTTCTGACCCCCCAGCAATCCTAGTTTAAACTCTCCCCAGTAGCCTGAGCAACCCCACCCCCAAAACCAGGATATTGGTCCCCCTGGGATTCAAGTGCAACCTGTCCTTTTTGTACAGGTCACACCTGCCCCAAAAGAGGTCCCAGTGATCCAGAAATCTGAATCCCTGCCCCCTGCTCCAATCCCTCAGCCATGCATTTATCCTCCACCTCACTCTATTCCTATGCTCACTGTCACGTGGCACAGGCAGTAATCCCGAGATGACTACCTTCGTGGTCCTGCTTCTCAAATTCCTTCCTAACTCCCTGTAGTCTGCTTTTAGGACCTCCTCCCTTTTCCTGCCTATGTCATTGGTACCAATATGCACCACAAGCTCTGGCTGTTCTCCTTCCCACTTCAGGAGATATTGAGGCAAACTACCATCCGTGCTTCTTTCCTGCATCCACAGAATTGCCTGTCTGACCCCCTAACTGTAGAGTCCTCTATCACTGCTGCCATCCTCTTCCTTTCCCTACCCTTCTGAGCCACAAGGCCAGACTCTGTGCCAGAGGCGTGGCCACTGTTGCTTCCCCCAGGTAGGCCATCCCCCCCAAAAGTACTCAAACAGGAGAACTTATTGTCAAGGGGTACTCTCTAGCATCTGACTTCTGCCCTTCCCTCTCCTGACTGTTACCCACTTATCTGTCTCCCCAGGCCCCGGTGTGACTACCTGCCTATAGCTCCTCTCTGTCACCTCTTCACTTTCTCTGAACAGACGAAGGTCTTCGAGCTGCATCTGCAGTTCCCTAACACAGTCCCTAAGGAGCTGCAGCTTGACGCACCTGGTGCAGATGTGGCCGTCCTGGAGGCTGGGAGTCTCCCGGACTTCCCACATCTGACATCGAGTACAGAATACCAGCCTCACACACATTTTTCCTGTCTGTATTTTACACAGGCAACTTATCTCCCCTCGAACTGTTATTGACAAAGCCCCATTGAGCCAAGGCCTTTCCACTCTGTCTCCCTGTACTCCGGTGCTCGCTCCACCGATGCCCACTCTATAAGTTGTCTCCTTTTAAACTCTTCTCACTGTTCTCACTGGCTGCCGTCCACGCACTTGCACGGTCATGCCTCGATCAAACCGCTGAAGAAATAGCCATCTCCCCTTAAACTCAACTCACTTTTAAACTCCTCTCACTGTTCTCACTGGCTGATATCCACGCGCTTGCGCAGTCGTGCCCCAATCTTATGTTGAAGATCTTAAAATAAAACATGAAATGTAAAAATACTCATTAAATCAAACAGAAACCTCGGAGAGGTAGATATAGTTAATGCCTCATGTAGATGATCTTCCTTCACATTAAAGGTCATTGAACAGAAATGATAATGTTTGTGTAACAGTAAAGGGAAGCTACAATGGAACATGATATTTGTATAACAGCACTTGGAGTACTGATGCAGGGTTCTGATCCATAACATCGATCCCCTCTCCCCCAGATGCTGCTGAATCTGCTGATTTTCTGCAGTGGTTTGTTTGTTACTCTAAGTTCCATTATTTGCTGCCTCTTGTACCTCCAGTGTTTGGAGCACTGTGTAAAGACTCTGGTTCTGACTTGGCCAGCATGGTAGCGTAGCGGTTGGCCTAACGCTATCACGGAGTCAGAAATCTGGGTTAAGTTCCCACTGCTGCTGTCAGGAGTTTGTAGATTCTCCTCATAGCCGCATGGGTTTCCTCTGGGTGCTCTGCTTTCCTCCTCCATTTCAAAGATGTACAGGTTAGTAGGTTAAATGGTCACAAAGATGTAATTGGGCTGGAAGGGCCTGTTACCATGGTGTATCTCTAAATAATGAGGAGGACTAGATTAGCTTAGATTATTAGATTAGATTATGAGGACATGCAGTCCTCTTTTATTGTCATTTAGTAATGCAAGCATTAAGAAATGATACAATTTGTTCCTCCAGAATGATATCACAGAAACACAAGACAAACCAAGTCTAAAAAAAACTGACAAAAACCACATAATTATAACATATAGTTACAACAGTGCAAAGCAATGCCGTAATTTGATGAAGAACAGACCATGGGCACAGTAAAAATAAGTCACAAAGTCTCTCGAAAGTCCCATCACCAGACAGTTGAAGGGAGCAACTCTCCCTGCTATGAGCTTCCAGCGCCGCAAACTTGCCGATGCAGCACCCTGGAAGCAGCCGACCACAGTTCGACTCTGAGTCTGTCCGAAAACTTCAAACCTCCGACCAGTCCTCCGACACCAAGCACTGAGCACCATCTCTGCCGAGCACCTCGACCCCGGCCCTGGCAACAGGCAATAGGCAAAGCCGAGGATTTGGGGCCTTCCCCTCCAGCGACTCTCAATCGCACAGTAGCAGCGGTAGCGAAGCAGGCATTTCAGAAGTTTCTCCAGGTGTTCCTCTGTGTTTCTCACGTCCGTCTCCATCAAATCAGGATTGTGTGTGGCCCCTACTTAACAAATACGATATCAATTCGGAGCGGCGGCACACGCTGCGTCGCGCCGCCATCTTCTCCTCCCCTCTTATTGTTGCTTTGGTGGCATTTCAGAGAAGGTTCACTGGGTTCATTGCTGAGATGAATGGTGGTTGAGCAGGTTAGGTCTATACAATGTGGTCTTTAGAAGAATGAGAGATTAAATTCTCCAATCATATGTAATGGTTTGTAAATCAAGAACATTAAACTAATTCAAAGAAAAACAAGAGAGCCCAGAAATGTGAGGCTTAGTTGCATTTACTTTAAGCGAGGCGTGCACATATCACTTGGTAACATCATGAAGTATGAAATTCACTTACTTTTACATATAACTTGTAATGAATTATTTAAACAAACAAAGAATGATTAATCAACAACACATTTACAAGATTACTCAGATATTCAATATACAACAATATATATGATTCTGAGGGAGTTGTAACAGAGTACTTACTGAAAAGATGCTTCTGCTTGTGAACTGAGTAACCCAAAAGCACATTGCTTCAGAATGAGGAGTCACACATTTAGGATGAAGATGAAGAGTAATTTCTTCTTTCAGAAGATAAATGGATAGATACTTTATTAATCCCGAAGGGAATTGGTGTCACAGTAGTGTTACAAGTGCACAGATATATAAACATATGCAAGTAGGAAAGAATAAAAAATAAGTTACCTTAAAAATAAGATGTACAAATTTACAAGACAAAGGTACATGACTGCAAGGTTTACAAGCTCACACTGATAAGATGGTTGTGCAAGAATTACAGTAATCTTATACAGTAATGGGTGCACATTCACATCATACAGATAAGAAGTGATGGTAGTATTGCACAAGGTGTCCTCAATAGCAGGATGTTATAAACAGAGCTAAACAGAGCTCTGGTAAACAGAGGTAAATAACAGTCTAACAGGAGGGGGTTATCATTTCCCCGGCTATAGGTTGTCTCAGTTTTTAGCTTAATGGCTGAAGGTAAGAATGACCTCATATAGTGCTCTTTGAAGCAGTGCAGATGTCTTAGTCTATTATTAAAAGTGCTCCTCTGTTCAGCCAAGGTGACATGCAGAGTGCGAGAAACATTGTCCAGAATTGCCAAGATTTTCCAGAGCGCCCTTTGTTCTACTACATGCTCCAGTAAGGTCAGTTTGACTCCTATAACAGAGCCAGCCTTTCTGATCAGTTTATTGAGCCAGTTGGCATCACTTCTATTGATGCCATTGCCCCAACACACCACCGCATAGAAGATTGTACCGGCGACAGCAGACTGCTAGAACATGTGAAGAAGAGGCCTGCATACTTCAAAGGACCTCAATCTCCTCAGGAAGTAGAGGCGATTCTATCCCTTATACACAATTTATGTGTTGATGCTTCACTCAAGTCTGTCATCTGGGTGCACCCCCAGGTACTGATAGGTCCTCACCACATCCATGTCCTCACCATCAATAGTAACAGGGACAGCACAGGCTTGGTCTTTGGTATTCTCAGATGCAGAGACCTCTTGGAGGCTGAATCTCTGAATACAGTTAAAACTAACATTGGAGTTTTTAATCCCACGGGGAGTTGAGGGTTGTGAGGAATAGGCAAGAAAGTGATCTTGAATCCAATATCAGATAGCCAAAATATTATTGAATGGTAGTGCAGAATCTAGGAAGGAAGTGTTCCACTCTTATTCCGAAATGATTAAACCTTAAAGGAATTGTAAGTGGTGCTGTTTAATTTACTCTTGGCCTGAAACAGTCATTACTTGCTAGTGATTCATGGACACAAACATCACAGAAACATTTTGCCCCGCTACTGTGGAATACTGCTTATATCCTTTCTTGAACCTTCTCATCGATGTGAAACGCTGTCGTAGGAAAGCAGCATCTATCTTCAGGGATTTCCCACTCCCCAGGTCATCACTCTTTTCTCACGGCTGCCATCAATTAGAAGGTACAAAAGCCTCAGGACTCGCACCACCAGGTTCAAGAACAGTTACTACCCCTCAATCATCAGGCTCTTGAACAAAAGGGGATAACTATACTCTCAGTTTCCCCATCATTGAAATGCTCCCATAGCCAATGATCTCACTTTCAAGGACTTCTTAACTCATGTTCTTGTTATTTATTGTTATTTATTTATTTTGGCATTTGCACAGTTTGTTGTCTTCGGCACTCCAGTTGATCTTTCATTGATCTTGTTGTAGTTGCTATTCTATAAAGTTGATGAGTGTGCCCACAAAAAAAAATGAATCTCAGGGTTGTATATGGTGTCATATATGTACTTTGATAATAAAAATTTGCTTTGAATTTTGACCTTTGAATGTTCAAGGGTGGTTCACCATCTTTTGAACTATTAACTTTGATTTTCTCTCCATAGCCGCTGCCTTACCTGCTGAGCATCTCTAGCATTTTCTGTTTTTATTTCATATTTCCACTGTAGAGTTCATTTGATTTACGTTTTACCATCTTGCTGAATATGAGGTACTTTCCTTTGTAAATCTGGAGTGCAGCCTGCTATTGATTACTACTGCGGAATAAACATTCTGATGGTACAAGAATCTTAAACCACAGAAACATGAAATGTTATTTCATTCAATATCGATGCAGACTAATTGTACACCATTTACTGCAAAGACCTAGGGGTAGTCATTCCTTCATTAGCCGAAGAAGGCTCTCTGTTTTCACAACAGTTGGAAGGACAAAGTCACTTAGTCAATAATGATTGGCAATTATGTAGTGACAAGTGCCTGATGAGGAAGCTGTAAGTTTTCTAGTTTAAGTTCCAAGTCCACTTGACAGATGAAGTTTGGAGCACACATTATCCCTTGCCTCATCTGTTGGCCTCAGCCAGGACTTTCTAGTGGTACTTCATTATGGATATGCCACACTTAGCATTGCTCATCCAGCCTGAAATAGGTTGGGCAAAGTTCTCCCATTTGTCTTTGTGGATGTTAAATTTATTAAGCTTGTCACTTGGTCTTTCTTGTTATAGAATTATATATTCAGAAGGCAGTTCCTAAATTCTATAGACTGTCTATTGAACACAGGATTTTGGATGATGAACTTGACACATTTGTTCCACAAGTTACATCCAACTACACATACCTCCCTACTGAGCTCAATGTATTCAACGCATGTTTCAAACAGAAGGAGGCTGGAATGGTACCACCCACCTCAACAGGCTCTTTTGCGCATGAATCCACAGTCACAGTTGCAGAAGTAAGATCAGTCTTCCGGAGAGTGAATCCATGGAGAGCATCTGGCCTGATTGGTGTCCCTGACCATGTCCTTAGATCCTGTGCAGATCAACTGGTGTCGGTATTTGCAGATATTTTTAACTTCTCCCTGTTTCAATCTGATTTTCCAACCTGCTTTAAGAAGACAGCCATCATCCCGGAATCTTCTCCCCTCTTCCATTGGGTCCAAGTCACAAAAGACTGAAAGCACATACCACCAGGCTTAATGACGGCTTCTATTCCACTATTATAAGACTATTTAATGGTTCCCTAGTACAAAAGGATGCACTCTTGGCCTTACAATCTACCTCATTATAACATTGCACTCACTGTCTACCTGCACTTTCTCTGTAACATTTTATTCTGCACTCTCTTATTGTTTGAACTTGTACTACCTCAATATACCGTTGTAATGAAGTGATCTGTATGAATGGCACACAAGACAAATTTTTTCACTGTACATCAGTACATGTGACAATAATAAACCAATATACCAACTTACCAAGTCACAGCCAGAAGAACCAGGATCTGTCCTATGTAGACTCTGCAGACTGCCAGGAAGTTTGCGGTTTTTTAAATTTACTCCTATGGAATTACTGTATCCGGTTCTTTGTTGGATTCAGTGCAATATAAATATTGGAATACTGGAAAACTTCTCCAAAAAATATTAAGGATATGTCAATTGGGTTTCACCAGTTCTTGGTTAGTAAATTAGGCGTCACTAAAAGTATTGCAAAAGTAATATACTCTTACTTTGACTAACCACTACTATGGGTATTCCCTCACCTGAAAGCAGCTGAGGCACTTGCAGAGGGAAGATGATTGGAGTGCTCCCAGCTGCCATCTTATTTACACATTGCATGCTACAAGCAGATCAGTGCTGTCAACAGTACACTCTCCGTGGCAAATTCACAGCGCTGAAAAGAGAGATGAATCAAATTAGAGTGACTTGGAGTGAAGGAGGTAAGAAACAGGGAGGATTAGGGGAAATGGAAACAGAGGCAGAGAAATGGAGAGGGAGGGGAGAAATGAGTGTGGTAGTAGGAAGTGATTAAACAGCCAGTTAAGTGAGTGCCATAAGGATGTGTAGTGTCTGTACACAAGTGGATTGCTGCCATCTTTTGGACCACAGATTGCAACATTTAGTACAGTCTTTATCAAAAATTGAAATTGATGTCCCAGCAGGCGCCCTTTAATTCATGAGTTCCTGCCTTAATGTGCTGTTTTCTCTTTGTTCATCTTTGAGTGAGCAACAAAGGTTTTTGACACTATTTGACCTGGTTTTTGCCAGGAATTCAGAAAGACACGTGGGCTATGTTGATCGTTTCATCATGTATACAATATATAACAGAGAAATGACATATACTGGGAAGAGCATTGACACGAAGTTGCTGGTCCAAGTTCCCGCTCCAATCCACAGGACTTCACCAGGGAAAGAACACAAACACTGCAGAGCATGCACAAAACATTCATTATGCATGGTTTGCATGTTAAAAAGGTGCAAATGTTTATTTTTCTATTGCACCTTCAAGGCTATTAAGTTTAGAGTTAATTGGCCTAATGTTAGAGAAGGAAAGAATTGAAATATGATTTATTTGGAAGGAAATTTGCTGCCTTAGAGGGCACTAGGGAATTAGATACCTTCCCTCTGCAGTTTCACTGTTCCCAATAATATTCTGCGCTCCATTCGTGAATGAGTCGATACATGGTGGGAGTGTGATCCTAAGGCTTCCAGCCATTTTCTAGTGTCTCATCCAAGTGAATGTTCTTCAAAGTGTGTCGAGATATGGTGAGAGGAATGCCATGGCAGGTCTCAGTGGTATCCATATCCAACATCCACAAAAGTACATTTTCTAGCACTGGATAACAGTGGAGGGGGAGCCCTGGCTGACTTTTCCATTCCATTGCCCAGAGATACTGGGGCCAACTGTAAACATTCCAAAATTCTTTCTCCCCAAACGCGAAGAGAATTGGCGAGCTAGATGTGGAGTTGTTGTCTGCGCTAAATCAGGAAATAAAAATAAATTGACCCGATCATAAAGCAAGAGAAGAGAAAGATAATTTGAGCAGCTGTACAGAGGGCCATATTTTATGCAGAGTTAGCAATGAATGTTGTTGAAGCATTTGAAATTAAATGGTGAAATATGTGGTTCCTCAGGGATAAAAATGAGAATATAAATGAAAGTAACTGACATGAATCCCGAAACCTAGATCCTTCCCTCCCCCCCACCAACCCCTAGTGCCCTGTTTGGTGCTGCACAAGTTTTCATGTACTGTATTTATTCTGGTTTGATATTAATTTCACTCTGTAATATTTCTTCCATATGCCTACATTTTTTCGCCAACATGTCAAATTTATGCACAACTCTTAAGCATTTACTAATTCAATGGCTGCTTTCTAACTATTCAAAATGCCAAACAGGTAACGTAATCTATACATAATATGGTTGCAAGGTGACTCGCTTAGACTGGACATTACATTTCCCTTGGATAGACTGACCTTCTCACTGAAAGAATTGTTAGGGTCATACTAAGATCTTCAGTCTTATTCACCTCCTTTCCTTTTATGACCAAGCCTTTTTGCTGTGATTTCAGTTGAAATTCAAGGTGGGAATAGATAGAACAAAAATATCAGGAACTTTAGATAGCAGAGTAATCTGAAGCTGCAGGACACAGGTTTAGGGGTAAAAAGTTGGGGTGTGGAGTTCCGAGTCCTCATCTAGGGTCCTCATTTGTCATCATTGACAAGTCCTGAGGTCAATACCGAAGTCTGTAGTCCAGAAGTTGAGACCTGAAGGCTGGAGTCGGAGTCTGCATGTCCTCTGGAGAAGTCAAAGCCTAATGTCTGTGAATCTGCAAGTCCAGTGGACCTGGAGATGGCCTGTCCTAGGGTTGGAAGACAGTGCATGCACATGGGTTGGTGGGAGGGAGGAACTGGGCTTCTTTTGCTATTGTTGTTTTGTTGTTTGTTGTGTTCTGTGTTGCTCCGCTGAGCATCACAGAAATGCTATGTTGGCACCAGAATGTGGGGTGGCACTTGCACACTGCCCCCAGCACATCCTCTGGATGTGTCGGTTGTTAACACTACTGACACATTTCACTGTATGTTTTGACATACATGTAATAAATACAATGAATCTGAATCTGAATTTGAAATTGAATCTAAATCTGAATCTGAAAAGTTCTCGCGATCAATGTCCAGCTGATTCTGTCCCCAAGAGCACCAAAACAAATCAAAAGTCTCTTTCCAAAAATAAACCTTGGATGAAAAGAACATAAGGACATAAAAAGAAACAGAATTGACCCATTCAACCTTCATGCCTGGCTAAATGCACACTTTTCTACGTGAACCCTATACCCTTGGTTTCTTTTAATATAAACCTACATTGATCAACTGCCTTAGTCCATTTTGCAGAGCCAAACCTGCCAACTGTTTGAAGTGATTTTCTGTAGCTTAACATGAACTTGACTTACCTACTAATATTGTGGTAAGTGATAGAACTTACATATACCCTCTGGGGTTGACTACAAGGGGTGATAGATAAGTTTGTGGCCTAAGGTAGAAGGAGTCAATTTTAGAAAACCTAGCACATTTATTTTTCAACATAGTCCCCTTCTACATGTACACACTTAGTCCAGCGGTCATGGAGCATACGGATTGCCTCTTCGTAGAAGTCGGTGTCTTGGACTTCCAGAAAGTGGTCCACAGGAGGGGTGATTGATAGGTTCATGGCTTAAGGTAGAAGGAGATGAGTTATACAACTCTTGTTACATGCACGTGCATTTCAACTCTTTGCGTGATTATGCAGAAAGCTTGAAGTTAATGACTCATCTCCTTCTGCCTTAGGCCACGAACTTATCAATCACCCCTGCTGTGGCCCACTTTCTGGAGGTCCAAGACGCCGACTTCTACAAAGAAAGGATCCGTTATGCTCCACAACCGCTGGACTAAGTGTGTAAATGTAGGAGGTGACTAGTTGAAAAAGAAATGTGCTAGGTTTTTATAAAATTGACTTCTTCTACCCTAGCCCATGAACTTATCAATCACCCCTCGTATTTCTTTAAATCCTTCAGCCCAAAATATATTCAACATCCTGGATTTTTCAGCTTTGCAGCAATCTAAATGCACTCACCACTGATCTTGAAGACTCAGTTCTCTTTAGGGTACAGATGACTTCAATCAGCAGCGGTTCTTGTCAAAATTGAAGATTGAAGCTTATTTATCATGTTTACATTGAAACATACAGTGAAATCCGTTATTTGTGTTAACAACCAGCACACCCAAATGTGTGCTGGGGGCTGCATGCAAGTGTTACCACACATTCCGGTGTCAGCATATGAAGGTTCAAAAGGGATCTCTGATATGCCGCAGTTGTGGTATCATTATACTCGCAGAACAGTAACTCATATCGAAGAATTTTCACAGACATCAAACAGGAAATGAAAAAGGACAGTTTTTATCTGATATTTAAACAGTTTATTGTGCACTCAGTAATGCTAGGTACATGCCCAGAAAGTGAAGGTAGAAGCAGAAATATAAAATGTCGAATTTAGAATTTATTTCGATCCTGCATCTATCCCACAACGTGAGGGAGTAACAACCTTTGTGTTATGACTCCGTTGCAATGTACAGACATGTGAATTTAGAAGTCTAATGTCTTGTAGAAAGAAGCTATCCCATAGCATGTTGGTCCTGGCTTTAATGCTGTGGTAGAATTGCCAGATGGAAGCAGCTGATACAGTTTGCAGTTGGGGTGACTGATGTCTCCGCTGATCTTCCAGTGCTTCTTTTTGCACCTGCTGCTATAGATGTCCTCAATGGAGGGTCGTTCACATCCACAGATGTGCTGGGCTGTCCATATTTAAAATATCAAAGGAAATTATGAATATATATATATATATATATATATATATATATAAAATGAAGTATGTATGAGGGAATTATAATCTACATGCACAAAGTTATTTATTTGGGATCAAACTGTTTGCTAAATTGGGTGGAGAATTTGAAAACTTAGTAAAATCTTGTGTGATGAAGTACATTCTTGAAATATTTTACAGAAAGGACGATTTTGTAAATATCTGATTCCTCTTGATTGCAGTGGCAAAAGGTATATATGATACGTCCAGAGAAGCATTCATTTTCTTACAGCATCATTGGGATTCCAGTCTTAAGTTACATCAGCTTAGAAATCCTGCAATTGCTGTCAATTATACTGTAATGACAGCGAATGTGATAGTTGGTTAAATTTGTAAAGTCTAGACCATCAACTAGTATCTGTTCTCTAACCAACCTCTTAGCCACCAATTTGGCATTACTTAATTAACAAACTTTCAAATGACATCTGATCAGTCTTTGATAATTCACAGGTAGACATTCATTGTTTCGAAGTTTAAATTCTTCAATATTTTTTCAAGAAAGTTTTCAATTTGAATTTTGAACTCCATGCACGTTGAAGGATCCACCCCAATGCGTCCACCTGCTCAAGTTTACTTTTTAACTTTGGCCTATTTGTCTATTATTCATCTATTTAGTCTTGGACGAGGATGTTACCTGGGCAATCTTCTGATCCTCTGGCACTCATTTCATTTCCATATTTCGTTTCCATTTAAACCAGGGGTTCCCAGTCTTTTTATGCATGGACCCCTACCGTTAACACAGGGGTCTGTAAACACAGGCTGGAAAGCCCTGATCTGAACCATATTTAATAATGACCAGTAACATCTATGTTGAAAAATGCTTTGAGAAACGTAGAATAAAAGTTATGCAGGAATTAATCAGAGTCGGGTTTAATATCACTAGCATATGTCATGAAATTTGTTGCCTTTGTGGCAGCAGTACAATGCAATATATAACAACAGAGAAAAAAATGAATTAAGTAAGTAGTGCAAAAGTAAAAGTAAGTGAGGTAGTGTTCATGGGTTCAATGTCCATTCAGAAATTGGATGGCAGAGGGGAAAGAAGCTGCTCCTGAATCTTTGAGTGTGTGCCTTCAGGCTTCTGTACCTTCTCCCTAATGGTAGCAGTGAGAACAGGGCATGTCCTAGGTGCTGGGGGTCCTAAGTGATGGATTCCACCTTTTTGAGGCACCAGTCCTTGAAGATGTCCAGGATACTAAAGAGGCTAGTGCCCAAGATGGAGCTGACTAGTTTACAGCTCTGCAGCTTATGTCAATCCTGTGCAGTATTCCCCCCCCCCCCGCCCCCCATACCTATGTCGGGTAGTCATCACATGCAATTTGATTTAGAGTAAAATTGCTTCTGAATACTAACCATTTTTAGAAGAATGCAGAAGACCATCCCATTTTTATTTGCTATTCACTTTGCCTTCTCTTTAAATACTTACACTGTCCTTGATTCAACCTGAAAAAATCACACCCTAAATGTCCTTCAGAGTCACGACTGACCAGGAGACATTCTTAAATAATGCAGCAGGGTATTTATTTCATTGCACTCCTTCTGTCTACAAACAGATATCCTTGGCTCAGATTGTATATTCACCATCTGGAGAAGCCTAATTATCAGTGTCTGTTGTGAATCAGGATCTCTTCATTGGGAGCACACCACAATTTGGTCAATATTATCCTCTCCAAAATCATAAGTAGCTCAGGCCGAACAAACTCACTTGTTAAAATACTTGTTAAGGGAGTGAAATAATGAAGTTGTTTTCATGAACAGTTCAGAAATACATGGTGGAGGGAAAGAAGCTGTTCCTAAAATGCTGAGTGTGTGTCTTCAGGCTCCTGTACTTCCTCCCTGATGGTAGTAATGAGGAGAGGGTAAGTCCAGGATGGAGAAGGTCTTTACTGATGAGTGCTGCCTTCTTAAGGCACCGTCTTTTGAAGATGTCCTTGATAGTGGGGAGGCTGATGCTCATAATGGAGCTTTCTGAGTGCATAGCCCTCTGCAGCCTTTTTCAATCCTCTGCTTTGGGGCCCCCACACCAAGTGGTGATTCGATCAGTCAGAATGTTCTCCACGGTACATCTGTAGAAATTTGTTAGAGTGCTTTGGTGACAGTCCAAATCTTCTGAAATTCTTAATGAAGTGTAGCCACTGGTGTGCCTTCTTTGTGATCGCTTCAATATGTTGGGCAAGGCATAGATCCTCCAAGGTGTTGACACCTAGGAACTTAAAGCTACTCACCCTTTCCACTGCTCAACTTTTCCTTCCTAAAGTCAGCATGATTCCTTTATATTTACTAGTAACATTGGATGCGTGTGTGTGTGATACTGTTTTATTTTAACTGAATGCTACAAAGGTATATTTATTCTACTTGTAAATCCGGGTGAAATAATTACTTTTCAGTCATATGTCTAAACTGAAAGTTTGTACGAAGTTGTGCAAAATAGGAAGTAACCTGTGCCTAAAACACCGCCCTGGAACAAACTGTACCCATTCACTTCCCTTGATTTGGAGTAACTGAAAGCAAACTGATATGGGCAAAGACAGTACCGTTACAAGTTAATCAATGTCTTATGTGGGTGCCCTTTTTATTGACAACACCTGGTACTCTGAAAGTATTCTAAATGACTCGATGGCATATCTTTGTAAGTGTATGGGAACGTGGAAGCAACTCGACAGAAGTAAGGAGCTGGACAAGACAATGTTCGTGGTTTAAGGATATTTTGGCTTCTTGGCAGGTGAAATATAAACACTATGAAAATTAAACAAACCCTGACAATCTAGGACCTGAAATAAAAATAGAAAATACTGGATATACTCACCAGGAGAAGCAATATCTGTGGACAAAGAAAGAGGTAATTATTCAGATTGATATGCAAATCCTACAGAAACTAACGTGTGTTTGTTATTCAGACAAGAATCACTTCATTAAAGTTTGCCAGCCAGTTTGTTCAATTACTTACTGTAATTCACAGCTTTTATTATTATGTATTACAATGTACTGCTGCTCCATAGCAACAAATTTCACAATATATGCCGATGATATTAAACCCGATTCTGATTGTGATTCTGGTTCTAATTCCGATTATAATATTGGGCATCATTCAGACATCGGAAAGCTTTCTGAATTTCCTTATGAGTAATAATATATTTTAAGAACATTTCCACCCTAAAACAGTTCTCTCTTCTGTCTCATGAAATCTGTTTAATGTTCACTTTAAGTAGCCTATAGTTTTGAAAGTTGCCTTTTATCTTCAATTAAAAGTTCTGGACAGATGCACAATCACACAGACAATTTCGGTCCAGCTCAAGAGCTTCTCTTTTAATTCTGTTTCAACCTGACAATGAAAATATCATTCTTTTGTGTTTAGTTAGTTCACTAAGTTGGAATGAAATTAAGGACCTGCCATTTATATCAAACAAACCTGGAGAATATCCATTATACAGCAAGACTAATGGCAGAGTTAGTGTTATTGCTCAGCTAGCCCTTTAGGAACTCCACCTTGTTACAACTTTTACAAGGTTACTTAAAGAATGCTGGTAGTTCTGGTGTTTGAACCTGATACAGTGGCATGCAAAAGTTTGGGCATCCCTGGTCAAAATTTCTGTTACTGTGAATAGTTAAGCGAGTAGAAGATGAACTGATCTCCAAAAGTCATAAAGTTAAAGATGAAACATTCTTTTCAACAATTTAAGCAAGACTAGTGTTTTGTACAATTTTAGAGTAAAAAGAGGAAAGGAGCACTATGTAAAAGTTTGGGCACCCCAAGAGCTCTCAGATAATTTTTACCAAGGTCTCCGACCTTAATTAGCTTTTTAGGGCTATGGCTTGTTCACAGTCGTCATTAAGAAAGGCCAGGTGATGCAAATTTCAAAGCTTTATAAATACCCTGACTCCTCAAACCTTGTCCCAACAATCAGCAGCCATAAGCTCCTCTAAGCAGCTGCATAGCACTCTGAAAATTAAAATAAATGATGCCCACAAAGCAGGAGAAGGCTATAAGAAGATAGCAAAGCGTTTTCAGGTAGCTGTTTCCTCAGTTCATAATGTAATTAAGAAATGGCAGTTAACAGGAATGGTGGAGGTCAAGTTGAGGTCTGGAAGACCAAGAAAACTTTCCAAGAGAACTGCTCATAGGATTGCTAGAAAGACAAATCAAAACCCCCATTTGACTGCAAAAGACTTTCAGGAAAATTTAGCAGACTCTGGAGTAGTGCTGTACTGTTCTATTGTGTAGTGACACCTGCACGAATATGACCTTGATGGAAGAGTCATCAGAAGAAAACCTTTCCTGTGTCTTGACAAAATTCAGCATCAGAAGTTTGCAAAGGAACATCTAAACAAGCCTAATCATTTTGGAAAAAAGTCCTGTGCACTGATGAAGTTAAAATAGAACTTTTTGACTGCAATGAGCAAAGGTATGTTTGGAGAAAAAAGGGTGCAAAATTTCATGAAAAGAACACCTCTCCAACTGTTAAGCACGGGGGTGGATCGATCATGCTTTGGGCTTGTGTTGCAGCCAGTGGCACAGGGAACATTTCACTAGTAGAGGGAAGAATGAATTCAATGCAAACATCACACCATCTGTAAAAAAAGCTGAAGATGAAAAGAGGATGGCTTCTACAACAGGATAATGATCCTAAACACACCTCAAAATCCACAATGGACTACCTCAAGAGGAGCAAGCTGAAGGTTTTGCCATTGCCCTCACAGTCACCTGACCTAAACATCTTCGAAAATCTGTGGATAGACCTCAAAAAAGCAGTGCATGCAAGATGGCCCAAGAATCTCACAGAACTAGAAGCCTTTTGCAAGGAAGAATAGGCAAAAATCCCCCAAACAAGAATTGAAAGACTCTTAGCTGGCTACAGAAAGCATTTACAAGCTGTGATACTTGCTTAAGGGGGTGTTATTAAGTACTGACCATTCAGAGTGCCCAAACTTTTGCTTCGGGCTTTTTTCCTTTTTTGTGATTTTGAAACTGTGAAAGATGGAAATTAAAAAAAGTAATCTTGCTTAAAATATTAAAGAAATGTGTCATCTTTAACTTTATGCCTTTTGGAAACCAGGTCATCTTTAACTCGCTTAGCTATTCACAGTGACAGAATTTTTGACCGGGGTGCCCAAACTTTTGCATGCCACTGTACGTGCTTGTGGCAATTGTATCCTGTTCTTTTGTGTTTACTGAATATATGTTTATCGTTGAATAGGTGGTTTTCTCTGATAATCTTGAAGCTTGCCAGCATTTCTTGCATAAATAGAAGAAGCAAGTTGATGAATTTTGCTATTCTACAAATATAGTGCAGGTATTAAACATAATTTAAATTCCTATTGTAAAACAGCTCAAATCTAAATGACTGAGAAAACTGGTTTCAAGGTTTTAGTTAATGTGTGTGGTCATGTCATTTCTGGCTGAAGCCTCTTCTCAATGCAGGCCCATCTTTGGATATTAGAGTGAGAAATGAATGGCTTAATTCATAACTGGCGCAGATGATAACCTGAGGAAATAGGCATCGCCTGGAGAAAACCCAGCTCAGGTTGGGCAATGCTGGCTCTAATAAATGTCAAACAAATTACTGCATATGCCTTTCAGCCCACGAAGTTGTGCATCAGTTGGTGACAAGGAGGCGTATAGGAGTGAGGTAGATCAACTAGTTAAGTGATGTTGCAACAAAAACCTTGTACTCATTGTTAGTAAGACCAAGAAATTGATTGTGGACTTCAGGAAGGGGAATTCAATGGAACACACACCCTTCTTCATTGAGGGACCTGTAGTGGAAAGGGTGAGCAGTTTCAAGTTCACCCTTAAACATCTCTGGAGATCTGTCCTGGGCCCAACATATTGATGCAATTACAAAGAAGGTGCAGTAGCAGTTATATTTCATTCGGAGTTTGGGGAGAATTGGTATGTCACCAAGGACACTTGCAAGTTTCCATAGATGTACCATGGAGAGTATTTTAACTGGTTGCAACACTGTCTGGTATGGAGGGGCCACTGCACAGGATTGGAATCCAGGACATCTTGAAAAGGCGGCATCCATCATTAAGGGCCCCCATCACACAGGGCACACCCTCTTCTCATTGTTACCATCAAGAAGGAAGGACAGGAGTCTGAAGACACGCACCCAACATTTCAGAAACAGCTTCTTCCTTCTGCCATCAGATTTCCAAATGAACAATGAACCCATGAACACAACGTTAGTATTTTTCCTCACTTTTTACACTAATTATTTAATTTAATTTTCTTTTTTATATGTCTACTTCTTATTGTGACTTACAATTTTTTTATTATTTTGTATTGGAATGTACTGCTACCACAAGACAAAACATTTCACAACCTATGCTAGTGATATTAAACCTGATTCTTATTCTGATTCTTATTCTATCTAAGAATCTCTTAAATGTCCCTAAAATATCTGCCTCTACCACCAGCCCTGGGAGTCATCCAACAGTATATCTGAATGTGAGTGTCTACATTATGTTATCTTTCTGATTCACTTTAACCCCAAATGGAGACACAACGGAGAGGTGATTCCCACTGCTGTCAGGAAGTGTAGACCAAACAAGTGCAGAGCAAACATCCCTGACTAACCCATAGAACTAATGACTAGTTTCGCTGAATGAACAAATTGATACTGTAAATTTTCTGATAATTCTACAGCAAAAAAAGTAAAATTAAATGTGTTGTTACTTTTCAGAAAATATAATAAAACACTTGTGGTTGACATGTTCAATTCTATGCACACTGCACTTCCTTGGAATATTTAAGCAAAAAGGATTTTTCCATTTCTTGAATATTATGATGTAGTGTGCTAAATTTTCAGTAACCAGTTCAATAGTTACACTTCCAAAATTGTCAGGGGACATGTAATTTGCAAGCATAATCAAGAGGAACCACACTCAAGAGAAATTCTTGTCACCATTTTTAAGGCAGAAGATGGGAATGCAGACATTTTTCTTCAATTTATTCTATGGGTTGTGGGTATTTATTGCCCATTACTGATGGTTCTGAAGGAATGTGACAGGAGACACAATCCTGAAATACTCCAATTACTCCATAAACGTCAATTTTATGTTGGCTTTCATCATGACTATGTGATCTCACTTCTTTCAGGAAACTAGAACACCTAAGCATTTATGCAGAGCAACAGGATTAACTGACTCCTTGTCTATGAAAGTATAAGAGAGAGAGAGAGGAGGGAACAAGTCAAGAAAAGGTTGTTAAATGGTCTTATATTTCAGGATCCAATTTAATGAATGTTGTTAATATACATATCCAGTAAAAGAAGAAAAAGAAACAAAATATATAAAATTACAAATTGAAACTCAGTATATACAGTACATACTCCTTACAGACAGTGATGGGAATTGAACCGTGTTTGGTGATCACGGGCACTGTAAAGTGTTGCAATAACTGCTATGCTACTGTACCACCCTACTGTATCTTCCATAGTTAGCTCTGTTAAAAAGTGTCACTATTTTTTCATCCTTCAGTCAATATCTTCCAAGACTTTCCCTGAACTCCCACAGCTTTACATTCACATAACAGGGTTGAATGTGGAGCATTATCAATTCTCTTTTGAAATCTTAGGTATACCATACTGCTATGTTTGTCACAGTTCCTTACTGATGCATTCCACAGAGATCTCTTCAATCTTTGTTTTTTTTTGCACATTGAGGGAAGTGGGGTTTTATATTTGATGTTTTTCTTTGAATGAGCTGGCTCCATAGTTCTCCTTAGTTTCATGACTGTGGGGAAGATGAATTTCAAAGTTACATACATCAATAATAAATGTACTTTGAACTTTGCACTTTGATTATATTTCAGAACAAGTTCAAGTTTAAGTTTAATTGTCATTCAACCACACACGTAGACAGCTAAATGAAACAATGTTCCGCTGGGGCCAAGGTGCAAAACACAGTCTATTCTATCACACACACACACACACACACAGCTCAGCACATCTCATTTTGATAGCACGTACGGTCACAAACATATAATATTTGCCCAGATCCCTGAGAGGCATGGTCTGAAGATTGATGGTTCATGGGATGTTGTCCTGGAGTCACGTTTCTGCAAGACCAAGTACAGAGCGTTTTTGCATCATGTCCCATAAAAAAACAATGCAGGTGCTGGAATTCTGAAACAAATGCAGAAAGTGTTGGAAACACTCGAGTCAGCCGGTGTCTGTGGAAAGACGAATACTTAATCTTTCAGGTCTGAGACTCTTCTTCAGAACTGGAAAAGAAAGATAAACTCTGTTGAATAGTTGCAGTTATGAAACATTAATTGATTATACTTTAACATCCAATGTGCAAAGGACAAATTGTGCAAATAGTAAATGAAAGAGAAAATAAATAATAACTGAGAACATGAGGTGTAGTGTCCTTGAAAATGAGTCTGTAAGTTGTGGGATCAGTAATGAGGTGAGTGAAGTTATCCATACTGGTTCAGGAGCCTGATGGTAGTAGGGCAATAACTGCTAATAGCTTGGAAATGCTTGACACTTGTCTTTGTCACATACTTTATACTTTATACTTTATTGTCTCCGAACAATTGATACTAGAGCGTACAATCATCACAGCGATATTTGATTCTGCGCTTTGCACTCCCTGGAGTACAAATTGATAGTAAATATTAAAAATTTAAATTATAAATCATAAATAGAAAAGGGAAAGTAAGATAGTGCAAAAAAAGACTGAGAGGCAGGTCCAGATATTTGGAGGGTACGGCCCAGATCCGGGTCAGGATCCATTCTGCAGTCTTATCACAGTTGGAAAGAAGCTGTTCCCAACATTATCACAAAATGGTGTTGGATGACATTTGGATCAGATCACTGTCAACAAGTGGAAAACCCAGGCTGGGAATCAAGAAGGCAGGTCAAACCCCATTCAGTTTAGTCCATTATTTCACATGTGATAAAAGTAATGCCAAAGGCTTCATGGTTAACGCACACAAAGTGCTGGAGGAACTCAGCAGGCCAGGCAGCATCTGTGGGAAAAAGTACAGTCGACATTTCGGGCTGAAATCCTTCGGTGGGACCCTTCTGCTTCTAGTTCCACTCTGGTCTATTTTGTTCTATTTACGTGTCTGCACTGTTCAGTGACCTCTCCTCATGATTTCAGGGCTTCACAAATTATTTCTCCAGGCAGCATTTGTGCACTAGGGAAAATACAATCTATCTGTTTACTTGCCTGGATAAACTCCTCTCTTTAATATCAAAGTCATTAACTTTGCCTTGACTTTCTGGGATTGGCAGGTGGCTTATTCCTTGTCTTGTGCTTGCTCGGCTGGAATAATCATGCAAGATGTTTACTATCTTGTGCTTATCCTTATTTTCAAGCTTGTCTGCCCATCATTTCCTGCCACAGTTAATTATTATTTTGAATAGCAGGAGCTTTAATGCAAGCTAGGTAAGTAGAAGGAGGCAAAGGAAATGGTTAGACTGATAGGATCTAAATTAAAGGCAAATAAATGGATCTTTTTTCCAGACGGCAGGTGGTGACCAGTGATCAGTGCATGATTCCAAGCTATTTATATTATAGATCTGTGCAAAAGTCTTAGCTGGGGTGCCTAAGACTTTTGCACAGTACTGTATTTGTCAATGTAGAGCAGAGAGCAAGTTTGTAAATCTGCTGGGAGCAAAGCATGTTGGGGATAGTGCGGGTGAGGTGCCATAGGAGGGGCATGGCACAGGTGGCAGAGAAGGAGTGCCAGGGATGGGGGGGTGTGAGGGTGGTGTGGGTGCAGACTCACCCAGCCCTGAGACACCAGGCAAGGTCATTTGATTCCAAACAACTGGTTCATTGATCATTACAGAATATTCCTCTGGTGCTTTCCACCCCTTCCCCTCTCCCTTCTCTGTTTCCCAAACATGATTCCCTTCTTCTTGCTCCCTTCCCACTCTCAGTCCGCAACAGAGGCCCATAGTAGAATCAGCTTATCATCACTCACGTATATCATGACATTTGCTTTTTTTTTTTGCGGCAGCAGCACAGTGCAATACATAAAATTACTATAATACTGTTTAAATTCTTAGGTACATTAGCTATATATACTGTATCTGTGCCCAAGGCTTTTGCACGGTATTGCAGAATCAGAAAACACAGATATTAATACAGCATAATCCTATGCCACATATAAACACATTAGTCTTGTGTCTTTTTTGCTCTCACCTCTGTTTAATGAGTAAAATAAATAAATATGCACATAAGCTGCCTCCCTTTGGCACTGAAGCACAAATAGGGATGGTAGTCAGACGCATTTAAAAATTGTGGTTGTCATGTACAGCCTTCACAATTGGTTAAGTTCTGCCTCCAACAATGGCAGCAGTCCAAGGTTGGAAGGGCATCTTGTGGGGAGGAGGAGGGGGTTTTCATGTGACACTGCCTGTGACACACCCTGTCACTGACCAGACCAAATTGCAGGATACAGAGGACCTGTGAGGGCCCACATTCTAGGCAAGGGACAAGGGCATACTCAACATGGTTAAGCCCTTTCAACCTCAGACATAAAGTCAGCAGTTCACCTAACATCTAAACTTCCATCAGCCTTTGCCTGTAAGCACTGTTCCCTTGAGCTGCACGGTAACTGAAGTACCCCCACGCATATAGCCTTTGTTGCCACCCAGCTGGAATTTTCTTATCATTTAAACATTTAAACTATTGCGCAGCTTTCAAGCCATGTAAAAGTTTCCTGCTCAGTGCAATGGTTGATGTACATGGGCGTAAAAGAAATTGGTGGAAACGTTGCCTGTAAGACGATTTCCAAACCTGGCTCCAATTTTGAGAATATTACTTTTACTTCCAGTGACTCCCTTGTTTTTTTTCTGTGTTCCATGGCTACCTGGAGAAGACGAATATCAGAGTTGTATTGTACTTGTACACTTTGTCAGAAATAATATATATTTTTAAAAAAATGATGTAGCATTCATTAGTTCAATCTCCATTTAGAAATTGGATGACAGAGGGGAAGAAGCTCTTCCTGACTTGCTGAGTGCGTGCTTCAGGCTTTTGTACCTCTTTCCTGATGGTAACAATAACAATGAGAAGAGGGCATGTCATGGGTGATAGAGGGTCCTTAATAATGGACGTCGCCTTTCTGAGGCATGCTCCTTGAAGATGTCCTGGATACCCAAGATGGAGATGACTAATTATAAAACTTGCTGTACCTTCTTTCAGTCGTGCACAGTAACACCCCCAAACCTCATACCAGACAGTGATGCACCCTGTCAGAATGCTCTCCGAAGTATACCTATAGAAGTTTTTGAGTGTTTTGTTGGCATACCAAATCTCTTCAAACCCCCAATGAAGTATAGTCGCTGTCTTGCTTTCTTTATAGCTGCATCGATATGTTGGGACCAGGTTAGGTCCTCAGAGGTCTTGACATCCAGGAACTTGAAACTGCTCACTCTCTCCACCTCTGATCCCTCTGCGAGGATTGGTTCATGTTTTCTTGTCTTACCCTTTGTGAAGTCCACAATCAGCTCTTTCGTCTTACTGCCATGAAGTGTAAGGTTGTTGCTGAGACACCACTCAACTAGCTAGTAAATCTCACTCCTGCACTCAGTCTTATCTCCATCTGAGATTCTATCGACAATGGTTGTATCATCAGCACATTTATAGATGGGCATTTGAGCTATACCTAGCCACACAATCATGGGTATAAAGGGAGTAGAGCAGTGGGCTAAGCACACACCCCCGAGCTGCACCAGTGTTGATTGTCAGTGAGGAGGAGTTGCTAATACCAATCTGCACCTGTGGTCTTCCGGTTAGGAAGGATCCAACTGCAGAATGAGGTACAGAGGCCCAGGTTCTGTAGCTTTTTGATCAGGACTGTGGGAATATTGAGGTTAAGAGCTGAGCTATTGTCAATGAACGGCATCCTGTTAGGGGTTTTGTATGGTCCAGTTGATCTATGGGCATATGAAGAGCCATTGAGATTAAGTCCACTGTAGACCTATTGTGACAATAGGTAAATTGCAGTGGATCCAGAACCTTGCTGAGGCAGGAGTTGATTCTGGCCATAACCGACCTCTCAAAGCATTTCATCACCGTAGATGTGAGTGTTACTTGGCGATAGTCATTAAGGCAGCTTACACCATTCTTCATCAACACTGGTATAATTGTTGCTTCTTTGAAGCAGGTAAGAACTTCTGACCATAACAGTGAGAGGTTGAAAGTGTCCTTAAATACTCCCACCAGTTGGTTGGCTCAAGTTTTCAGAGCATTACCAGGTACTCCATTGGGACCTGTCACGTTGTGAGGGTTCACCCTCCTTAAAGAGAGTCTAACATCAGCCTCCAAGACAGAGATCACAGGGTCACTAGGTACAGCAGGGATTTTGACATTTTCATTTTTATATTCACCCTTTCAAAGTGGGCATAGAAGGTGTTGAGCTCATCTGGTAGTGAAACTTCGCTGCTATTCACACTATTGAGTTTCAATTTGTAGGAAGTAACGTCTTGCAAACCCTGCCAAAGTTGACATGCATCCGACATCACCTCCACCTCACTTGGAATTGTCTCTTCACGCTTGAAATAGCCCTCTACAAGTCATACCTGGTTTTCTTGCATGGACCTGGCTTATCAGACCTAAATGGCACAGATGTAGCCCTCAGCAGACAATGTACCTCTTGGTTCATCCATGGCTTTTGCATTTGGGGATGTACAGCAGGGTTCTCATAGGCACATGCTCATCCACACGGGTTTTAATGAAGTTGGTAACATATGCAGCATACTCATCTAGATTCAGATGAATCCCTGAATACATACCAACAGAAACCATTTAGCACCATCCATCCTTTCAGTTACCCCTTACGATCTTGTGAACTTTGATTTAGATCACCTCCATATTTTCCAAATGACCCTAATTTATATATTCTTTATCAGCAGTTAACCCATTGAGGCAAGACATTATACTGGTAATGTCACAATGCATTTCCTCTCAAACATACACATCTTCAAACTGAGGTGGAGAGAATGGACACAAAGCACCAGGTATTTTCCTCTCTCCAAAGACAGCCTCTGCATAATTTCTGATCCTTCATATTCTAGGTATGCAGGGCCTTGGGATTTTCCATGGGAATTTAGATGACATGTGTACCTTGATCCCTGAATCTCCTTGCAACTATATTTGTGTTAGCTAAAGATAATTTGAGAGACATCACATCCAATGCGGATTTTTTTTTTTGAAGAGCAAATGGCTACTGGTCATAGATTCAGGCAAAAAAGCTGAATATATTCCTTTAGCATAATTAAAATTTACCATTTAGATAAAGATACCTGATTTCTCTTTTGTTCATGTATTTCATAGTGTCAGATATTTTTGTTTTGAGCTTATCAAAATGAGAGGGATGTTAGCAGAGGATTCTGTGCATTAATAGAATCACTATTTTCTTGATTAATTTGTTTTCTTGACCAGCTTGTTCAAATGTATTGATCAAGATCTCACTGGCCAAAGCCAGACTTGCCAAACAAAATTCGTCATTTACTTGTACAAATGGAGGGAAATCTGAGAACGTCATACACTTTTTCTATTCCTAAATTTATGGATTAGGAATATCAATTGTTCATTTGCTCTGCCACAGGGATGAAATTCAGTCTTGTCAGGAATCTTTAGCATTTAGACCAGAAGATATTAGGGTAGCATTAAATCATATGCTCATCGATCTGCTCCACCATTCCATCATGGCTCATCCATATTTCCTCTCAGTCCCAATCTCCTGCCTTCTCCCCATATCTCTTCATGTCCTGACTAATCAAGAATCTATAAACTTCTACTTTAAATATATCCAGTGACTTGGCCTCCACTGCCGACTATGACAATGAATTCCACAGATTTACCACTCTCTGGCTGAAGAACTTAATGGGGAAACTCTTGGATCATGCATTGGTTTAAATCTTTGGGTTAAATTGGTTTAAACCTGGCATTAGATCCAAGACCCTAATGATTCTAAAAGGAAATGTAGAGCTGCAGCAATGAAGCAAAGATAAATTGCTTTACTTTAATTATTTTTGTTTAGTTCAACATTTTTAAAAATTATCTCTAAGTGCATTTAGCCCTTTTTGGCTAATTTAACATTTTGAAATTTGGAATAAATCTTTAACTTTAAATTTTTAGAATATTTCTAAATTAACTTGTAAGTTTTGAAAGCTGGAGGCAGGCCTTGCCTGCTGTCAAAGATCAGAGAGCACTATTAGGAGTAGGTTTCTTCCATCTGCCGACTGTATCCTGCTCCGATCAATCTGCGCAGTCCATCCTGCACTGACACCATTTGTAGTGGACAAATCACCTGCCATCCTGCATGCCTGTGGATGCAGGAGGAAACTGAAGCATCTAAGGGAGAAATCCACACAGCACAGGGAGAATGTGCAAGCTCCACACAGACTACAGCTGAGGAAAGGATTCACTCTGAAGCTGTGAGATAGCAGTTCTACCATTTGTACCACTGCACCCCCCAGCAATTCCACCCCTCGCAGATTCTCCTCCGCCTTCATCTCACAAAAAACAGCTTACTTCTTCCTCCGTCTGAAATGATCAGTTTTATATCCTGCAGTGGCTTTTGAGTATGCTTAGAAACTTGAGTTTAAATTGGGGCAATTTTATGAAGTAGCTCAGGTCCATAAGCAGCTGGGTTTGCATCGACCCAAAACCAAACCCACCTTTACAGTTGTTTGGACTGATCTGGAGCTGAACCAAATTTCTCAGATCCCACGCAGGTGAAATTCCTTTCTGGGCCCAATTCCACTCTGCTGACCCATAAAATTTTCCATTTTTTTCACAAGGATATATAAATGATTGTGTGATCAAACATTATTCATCCTATCCAACAGTTTTCTAAATGTTTTGTCCTGACATTTCTTTTCACTCCCATTTTCAAAGGTATGCCTTAAGGGGGAAGGTTATCCACTGCCCAGAGGTGGTGCTAGCCGGGCTTTGCTACTTCTTCCAGAATGGTTCTCAGCTTCAGTCCTCGGTGGAGAGCTCAGTTCCCAACACACCAACACGATACTGGGGGACTTTTCAGGGTGTTTAGTCGGCTTCCGTCACAGGACAGCTTTGGCAGCCCACAGACTGTCTTGGTGTTAAGCTATAAGTTATCAAGTAGCTCTGGTTCACAGAAATTCAATATACCTTGTAATAAATAAAAATAAAAATTAATTAAAAATAATTAAAGCTATTTCAAAAATTAGTTGAATGATTAATGCGTGAACACAAACATTCACACCGATCTTCAGATCCACAAACACACACAAACTTAAAATGATAAAAAAACATTTCAACCTAACTTGATTAAATTAAATCTCCACTCATTTCCCTCTTAGCCTGCTCTCTCTCGATGCAATTCAGGGGCAGCCAGAAGAAGAGTTGGAAATGCTTTGGCTGGCTTTAGCCTGGGTTATACGCTGGGACATCGTCTGACAAATACAGGCTGGGTAAGCACTGGTGAATACTTCTTATTTTAGCCCAGTTAATGCCATTGGAGGAATCAATTTACTTTCATTTCCTGCAGGTAATGTCAGACTCCCATCATTAATTCATCGCATTTCTTTCAGCCTAGAGGGTGCCATCCTGTTTAAAAAAGTGACTAGGGTGGGGCGGGGGGAGGACGGGGAAATAATCTTAATAGGGGGTGTAGAGTAGCAAGAAGCTACAGTACATACTCAACTTTGTATTGTTGTTTTGAGTATCTGGTTGAGGGATCATTGAAAAATATCAGTGTAAATAAGTATTAACACCTCCTCCTTGCTGGCTGTCAACAAAGGTACATCTCACAGATGAGTGATTACCCCACGGCATTATTCTCTCTCTATACTCATGACTGTCCGGCTAAGCACAGCTCAAATGCCATCACAAATTCGCTGATTATATAACAGTTTTCAGTAGAATTTCACATGGCGATGAGGAGGATTGCAAGAACAAACTAGATTGGCTTACAATCTTGTACTCAGTGTCAGCAAGATCAAGGAACTGACTGTGTAGTTCAGAAAGATGAAGGCAGAAGAAGGCACACTAGTCTTATTTGAGATACCAGTGGTGAAAATGGTGAGCAGCTTCAACTTCCTGGGCATCAACATTTCAAAGTACCAGTCTGGTGTCCAACACGTTAATGCAAGCATGAAAAAGCCATGGCGGTATCGATACCTCATCAGGGTTTGAGGAGATTGATTAATTGATTTGTTTATTTATTTATATGCCTTTGTACAATTTGACTTCTTTTACACACTAGTTGTTTGTCATTCTTCATTTATGCACGATTTTTGTAAATCTTATTGTATCTATTTTCTTGTAAATGCCTGCAACAAATTTGATCTTAAGGTAAGATGAGTGCCACACACTTTGGCGTGATAGAGACATGCCTGTCTTAGAATGTAAAGTCAGCTCTGGTGGACTGGGCAAACGAGATCAACAGTGAGATCCAACAGCCAGCAAACAGTTCTGCAATGCTATGTGGAGAGCGAAGGGCATGACAAGGCACAGGAGAACTCATCGTCATCCACGCAACCAAGGAAGACCGCAGATGTGACAACTGCTCGTACCACTGGACCTCAACTCCACGTTTCCTGTCATCATTGGCTACAATGGACAACCACCATACGTACATTGATAACAATTTTACTTGGACTTTAACTTTGAGATTTGGTCACCAAACACTTACAAATTTCTATAGATGTGCATAGGAGACCATTCTGACTGGTTGTATCACAGCTTGTGTTGGAGCTTCCAATGCACAGGACTGCAGGAAGCTAGGAGGTTTATTGACTCAGCCTGTGCCATCATGAGCAAAACCCTTCCCATCATCAAGGACATCTTCCTCATGAAGTACCCTCATCTCATTATCACCTTCAGGGAGGTGGTACAAGAACCTCAAGACCTACTGTATATTCAATGATTTAACAATGGCTTTTTACCATACACCATTAGATTTCTGAACAGTCCATGACCCTATGAACATTGCCTTGTTATTCTTTTTTTTACACTATTTATTTATTTTTGTAATTTATCAATTTTTATGTCTTCGCACTGCTGCCACAAAGCAAGCAATTTTACGCCAAATGTCTGTGATAACAAATCTGATTAATTCTGATCCTCAGATCACACTACAACAGGGGTTTATCAGTTTGGAGCCTGCTTCTCATAAAGGTATTGGGTTAGTTTTTTTTTGATATTTTCGCTGATATCAACCAGAAATTCTCATATCGTTTACCTTTTTCAGATTTTAGATAAATATCAGGTTATTTTCATTAGAATTAGAATTTTTTTCTCTTACATCCATCTCACAATATGAGGGAGTAAGAATCTTTATGTTGCATCTCCGTCGCAATGTACAAGCAATACAGAGGGGAAGTGTGGGAGGATGTGCCCAAACACTAAGATTGTACACGTAATTATTTTATATACATGCATATACAGACAGATATGCAATCAGCTCAACGTGTATTGATAAATCTGATGGCCTGATGAACAAAGCTGTTCCATAACCTGTTCTTCCTGGCCTTAATGCTGTGGTACCGTCTGCCAGCCAGAAGTAGCTGGAACAGTTTGTGGTTGGGATGGTAAGAGACTCTGATGATTCTCCAGGCCCACTTTATGCATTTTCTGCTGTAAATGTTCTGAATAGAGGAAGGTTCACATCCACAGATTTTCTCTGCTGTCCGCACCACTCTCTGCAGTGCCCTGCAATTGAGGGTAGTGCAGTTCCCATACCAGGCAGTGGCACAGCCAGTCAGGATGCTCTCAGTAGTACCCCTGTAGAAAGTCCTTGGGATTTGGAGACTCATGCCAAACTTCTTCAGCCGTCTGAGGTGAAAGAGGCGCTGTTATGCTTTTTTTTAATCACACAGCCAGTATGAACAGTCCAGGTGAGATTCTCGGTGATGTGTACACCGAGGAACTTGAAACTGCTCACCCTCTCAACTACGTTCCTAATAGGGGCTAGCTTGCCTCTATTCCTCCTGTAATCCACGATCAACTCCTTCATTTTTTTTGACATCGAGGGAGAGGTTGTTTTCTTGGCACCGCTGTGTCAGGGCGTTGACTTCTGCTCTGTAGCTGTCTCATCATTGTTGGAAATAAGCCCGATCAACGTCATGTCATCTGCAGATTTGATCAGCAGATTGGAGCTGTGCGTGGCGATACAGTCGTGGGTGTATAGCGGGTAGAGGAGGGGCTCAGGACACAGCCTCCAGTGTTGAGGGTCAGAGGTGAGGGTGCCCATCCTTACCACCTGCCAGCAATCTGACAGGATCTGGCATGATCTTCTTCTGAAGATCACTTCATAGCTGGGCATGGGTGAGCCTTTGAGATATATTCCAGTGTCCTCATTGAGGTGTTCTTCAATATGATAGTGAAATCTTCGAATTCAGTTTGGTTGTAATTTTTCTGGAAAATACTTTAAGCTGATAAAAATGGTAATATAATCCTTCTCCAACAATGGAAATCTTGTTAATCCTTCACATTCAATCGTTTTCACTTTTTCCTTTCTCTTCCCTTAGTTAGATTGTCCATATTTCTGCCAGACAAATATTCCAAACACTTAATCCAGCTTCCTTTCTTGCTTATTTTTCACATATTGATGATCTTGAATGTCAGGGAACATTAGATCGGTTTCATGATAGATATGGAGTTTAATTCAAGCAACTGGAAATGTTTGTTCTGCTTATTTATTTCCATATTCACTTTTTCCAATATTTTTTCTTTTTATTATTGTTCAACTTACTAGGCAGAAAATTTCAAACATAACCTTTTATGTCATGCCATTTTAAGTGTGAGAAGTTAGGGGTAATGTGGTGGTAAGTGTTTTGGCTTCTGCTTCTAATATAGGTTTCTACTGTCTTCTACCTACTGCATCACTGTCTGGTAAGGCATCTGACCACAAGAGCATGCAAAGGATTACAATCACTGCTGAGAATATCATTGGGGTCTCTCTCCAGACAATCCAAAATATTTATCAGGAGTGCTGCATACGCAGGGCCCTTAACATTGTCAAGGATTCCTCCCACCCGTCCAATAATCTCTTTGACACCTTACCACAAGGAAGGAGGTACCATAGCATTAGGACAAGGACTGTTAGGATGGGAAGTGGCTTCTTTCCCCAGGTCATGAGACTACTGAACTCCCAGCCACTGCCCAGGTCGCATCACTTATGAATCATCCATAGCACTATACAGTGTACTCTTTGATTTATGTTATAAATGCACCTTATGTTAAATGTCAGCCTTCTGGAATATCTTTTATTACTAGTTAACTTACCTTTGTGGTAATATTACTTTCTGTGTTATGTGTGAGTTATATGTTCAGTGTTGTGCACCTTGGTCCGAAGGAATATTTTTTCATTTTGCAGTATACCTGTCTACGGTTGAATGACAATAAACATGAACTTGAATTTGAATTGGAACTTGAGCCAAAACAAAATTATTTATGAATGAATTGTTAAGCTGAATGCTTTCTGAAATTATTTTATTTCCCTTTATATATCCTGAAAAACAAACCTTTTTAATATAGTCATGTAGCTTGAAGTAGCTGCCTTGGGGCAATCAGTCAAGCTAGGAATGAGTTAACATTGCATGCTGCATCAACGCAGCATTCTGCAGATCTGGTCCTTTTTTTTCTACCATGTCTAGATGATTCCAATGTCACCCTAAAGAGGAAGGTGTCAGATGACTGATGTTGACAGAGCTGTCCACAGAACTTGCAGTTGAGAGATGCAAGGTCATCTGGAATTGATTGAGGGCTTCCAATGCCTCTAAACAATCATTTTGCTGAACTGATACAGCAAGGAAGCCATCACCTTTCCTGAGAGCTATTGGAAGACTAACTGGGATTTGTATCTTCCTGATGCTTTGTAGTTAGGCATCAGAGTATAGGTTTGATTTTAATGTAATATATTATAAAGATAGATACTGGGGAGAGGGCCATATGAATAGTTCAGAAATGAATCATAGGTCAAAGTGCAGCTGTTACAAGTTATTTTTTTCTTGTATCTCATGCATGTACACATCAGAGCAGATTTTACTCAAATATATAAAATTCACCTTAACATGTGCAGAAAAGGTGAACATTAGGAATGCATGTGCTGAGTTTCACACATGCCTTAGCTTCAAAGTTAATCCAATCAACAAATACCTTATTATCATTACTTGAGAAAGCAGATTTTATAATTGATGTGCCTTCTCTATTTCTTTGTGTGGCTTCATTTGAAAGAAATTTATAATGAAGCAGGGTGGGGAGCAGCCAAAAATAATGAGACTAGATCTGAATGTAATGCTGTTAAAACAAGTCAGAATCAGCTCAGCCACTGTTCAGAAAGAACAGTAGGATGTACTCATATGAATGTAAAATGTCAAACTGGTTCCAAACTCTGAGCTTATCCATTTGAAGAAAGTGGTCGAAATGAGAATGTTTTTATTGGATTGCACAATAGCTTTTCTTAGTATTTTCAAAAGGAGTCCCGCTGAGTGGGATCAATGCTTTGATTCAATCAGGTGTGACGCCAACAACTATGAAATGGCTATACTAAATACACAGATGATATAAAAGATCGCGCGCTCAAAATTAGATAGATTCCAACAGTTCACCAGTTCCAACAGAAACACTTGAATGGCGATATATTGAGGTGAATATTGAAACAATCCCTTTAACGTAAGTTATGGGGCGTTTGGGACTCTATCACACTCCATAGAACACAAAATCGGTTATGAAAGGATGTGTTTTATTCTCTTTTTTCACTATTTCCTGTAAAGTTATAGTGTCTTTTCTCCAGCGTGGTGTGGCAGAGAAATCTAATTGAAAAGAGAGTTTCTTTATATCCGTGGAAAATCCCTTCTAAGGTTTCATACTTCTAGAGTAAGTGGTTATTTGCAAAAGAAAGACTTAAAAAATGTAACAATGCATTTGAGTTGAATGAATTTTTTAAAATCCATTTGTTTTAAAAAAGCTGTCTGTAGCTGGGGTTCGAAGAAATGGTGGACTAGTGTGAAAGTGAAAATATATTGTGGGGGCAAATCATGTATAAAAACACGGGATACTGGGATTGATTTAGGAATGGGGATAGGGTGTTAAAATCTATTTGCAGTTTGTTACAGCCAGAGAAATACCTTGCTATCACAGAGTAACCCACATGAGGTTTTGTCTTCAAAATATTTTAATTGCCTTTAGGCATTTTTGATCCACATTTTTGGAAAGTTGTGTCACCCATAGACACCTATGAAAAAGTGGCGTTTCCAACTGGTTATGTTGTTTTCACTCTCTGTGCAACTTGCCCGGAATCGAATTCGATTCACACAAGGTCACAAAACTTTGTGTCAGACGAGGCTCCATAATCATTCTGAACATTGATAATCATGAGCACCACGGTTAGTGCAAAATTATTACAGCTCAGGGTATCAGAGTTCAGAGTCAATACTAGCATCCTCTGTAAGAAAGTTTTTCTGTTCCTTCTTGAGAGTGCATGGGTTTCCCTAGATGCTTCGGTTTCCTCCCATAGTCCAACGATGTACCGGTTAGTAGGTTGACAGGTCATTGTAAATTGTCCCATGAGTAGGCTAGGGTTAAATTGGTGGGTTGCTGGGTGACACGGCTCGGTGGACCAGAAGGTCTTGTTCAACGCTGCACCTCTAAATAAATAAATAAATGATCATTTGAAAAGTTGGCCTTGCTTACTAAATTTGCCATGAGACCGCAGTAAATTATACGCGTTTGGAAATTTCCAACAATTGTTCTTTCTAAGCCTTTCAGTAGGCTCCAGAGAACCACCGTGCCCCCGTGTAAGTACCAAGTACTACAAAGTGTTTTCCAAGTGTCATTTTTTGCAACCTACAATTGGATTTCACCTAGGTGGTGTATTGGCACTGGTCAAAAATGGTTGCTTCCAGTTGCAGCAACCAAAGCAAGCTGTGACCTTTCTAAAACATGAGAAATTCTGTAGATACTGGAAAATCAAAGCAACACACACAAAATGCTAGAGGAACTCAGCAGGTTATGCAGCATCGGTTGACATTTTGGGCCGAGACCCTTCTTCAGATTTGAGAGGGATGAGAGGAGAAGCCTGAATTAAAAGGTGGGGAGAGGGGAAGGAGGCTTGCTGGAAGCTGATAGGTGAAGCTAGGTGGTGGGAAAGGTCAAGGGCTGGAGAATAAAGAATCTGATAGAAGAAGAGCGTGGACAATAGGAGAAAGGAGAGAGGAGGGAACCTGGGGGAAGAAGTAGGCAGGTGAGAAGAAGGAAAAGGTCAGAGTGGGGAATAGATGAAGGGGGGAGGGAAATTTTGTTTATCGGAAGGAAAAATCAATACTCATACCATCAGCTGTCACCTTTCTTAAATATGTCAAAAATGTGATGTGAATTTTAATTTTTGAAATTATGCTTTAAGCACTGACTACACATGTGCGTGGGTAATTTGTTGTGATATTTTAGGTAGGCTTTAGGAACAAACTAAAGGAAATAACAATTCACTAAACTATCCCAATTGAAGATGCAAATTGTGTGGGTAAGAACGCCCATTGAAAAAGCTACCTACCATGGCCTCTGAACTGTTCTAATAGGACAAGTTTTACTTAAACTGGACTGGGACTGGTGATGGTGAATTGGTATTCACATATGCAGAAAGGACTTAAGTAAACGTGGAGACAGGATTCAGGTGATGTTAGCAAAGCTCAAGGCATCATGCATTTCAGAAATAGAAACAAAAGTGGACCATATCACCCCTCACATGCTGTGGTCGTTTTTGAAAATATAGTCTCTTTCCTGTATTAACTCCTAATATCTTAATGTGCAAAAGAAGTATCACTCTCTGAAACAATTATACTTAGTGTCTCAGCCTCAGTGTCTCCTTTGGGGAAGAAATTGCTAGGATTCATTACACTCTGGGACAAAAACTTTCTAACCATCTCAATCCTGAGTAGCTGAGTTTTTGCTCTGAGACTGAACTAGACAAGCCAGTAAGTGGAAACATTATCCCTGCAACTACTTTATCAAGCCCTGAAAAATATGTTGTATGTTTTGTATGTTTCAATGAGGTCACCTTTGTCTCTTTTAAACTTCTGATAGGCCCAGGCTGTGTAATTTCTCCTCATGGAACAAACTTCCCATCCTTGGAATAAACCTGGTTAATTTTTGTTGCACACCCCTAAAAAAGGTATGTCATTCCTCATATAGTGAGATCTGTACATGCTATTTCAGCAGGTTAAAAAAGAATGGCAGATGAAAGACAACTTTAATGGTGACAGGGCATTAATAAATCAAATTAGCAAAATCAGAAATTTCAGGACATTTAAGATAATGGCAAGCATCTAAAGATATGTTTCAAAAATCTTAATGAGTTCCATTGCAGAGTAAAAACTCTGCTGAAACGATAATCTATCCATGGTCAGTTTAGAAGGTTATAACACTCCCAGAAAGAGCAGTTAGCCTAAGGTTTGAGTAAGGGTTAGACAGAAGCAATGGATGACTAAAAAAATTGGTAGTGGAAAGACTTTGACCACATAAAACCACAACTCTGAACTGATTCCACAGCCTACAGAATCACTTTCACCGCCTCTACTACTCATTTTCTTAGTATTTTTTTTTATTTGCTCTATTGCTCTTCTTTTCCACAGTGCTTGTGGGTCAATCTTTGTTTTATGTATAGATTTTCATAAATTCTGTTGTATTTCTTCATTTTCCTGTAAATGCCTGCAAGAAAATGAATCTCAAGGTAGTTGTAGTAACATATGTGTACTTCAATAATAAATTTTCTTTGACTTTTGAAGGTAAATTAGCAGGAGATCTGAAAGAATATAAAGTTTGAACATGTAGAAAAGAAGTATTAAAAATAAATGTGTCAAAGGTTTCAAAGGTACATTTAATATCAGAGAAATATATATAATATACATCCTAAAATGCTTTTTCTTCACAACCAGCCACAAAAATAGAGGAGTGCCCCAAGGAATGAATGACAGTTAAATGTTGGAACCCCAAAGTCCTCCCCAGCTGCCCCCTCCCACACGTAAGCAGCAGCAAAGCAATGATCCCTCCTCCCCCTCAGCAAAAAAAAAGCATTGGCACCCCCCAACAAGCACTCAAGCATGCAGCAAAGCACAAATAAAGACACAGACTTGCAGTACCCCGAAGCTACTTGTTCACCCGGTAATTCGACATACCACTCTAATAAGGGAAAAAGAGGTGTCTCCGTTTCACAGCAGGAGGGGAGACATAACAAACAACTCGCTGATTTATGATGTTAAAAATCCGTTGTGTGGCTTTTTCTGAGCTCTGTGTCCAAAGAACTCAGGCCTCCGGGCACACAGCCAGCAGCCAGCTTGCTGTTTTCGATCTTCTATCTCCCATGGCACACCGATTCCCTGCAGAGGCACTGACCACGAGTCCACTCGCCTCCAGAGCAACGAAATCACGGAGCTCCAAAGGTGAGCCAATCATCTAGGCCACGTCCTTTGTATGTCAAATAACGGCCAGTCATGAGACCCCGAGAGCGGGTCCTATTCCCGCAAAGAACCAAAGTCAGTGTGTAACTTCAGGTCAGGGTCTTCAAAAGAGCCCTGAAATGGAAAATTAGAGATATCAAAGATAGAAATAGAGCTGTTTCCAAAGATGCAAGTAAAGGAGTGGCTGTTAGGCGCCATCGTCTCCTTAGATCCTAAATGTAGATCCTAAGGAGGCAATGACAAGGAAAAATAAAACAGAAAGTAAGGAATTAGTTTGGACATTAAAGGTAAAATTTGCATCTGACTTCACAGCACTATAAATAAGGTAAATAGTTATTAATATTATTAAAAAGGAAGTAATGGAGAAAGTGGGACTAAACCCCATGGATCTAAAAGCCTGATTATTTCACAGTTGTTTGAAAGGTGATTGTATGCAATTTTGACATTGGATAGTTAGTGTTAGTCAGAGATTACAATTTGGCTGCAGTTTCATAGTTTATCCAATTTTCTTTTCAATTGATATTTGATTTGCTATTGGCCATCATACACTACCGGCTGGGGTCAAGATTGGTTCCATTACTTCAAATTGTTTTGCATGGCTGAACTTTGAAGGAATTAATCTACGGATGGAAACTCACAGAACCAGTTTCTGTATCAAATGTAAATGTGATTCTCTGGCATTCTCAGAGACCAACCAAAAATCTCAGTGTATGAATTTTGGATAGCTCCATCCTAAGCTCTGAGTGCCAACATTATGAGTTTTTAAACACTGACCATTTAAAGTTCAAAGTAAATTTATTATCAAAGTACATACTGTAAAACTCTTAAGATTCATTTTCTTGTCAGCATTCTCAACAAATCTATAGAATAATAACTATAACAGAATCAATGAAAGAGCACCCAACTAGGGCATTCAACAAGAGTGCAGAAGACAACAAACTGTGCAAGTACGAAAGAAGAAACAATAATAATAAATAAATAAACAACAAATATTGAGAACATGAGATGAAGAACCCATTGGTTGTGGGAATATTTCAATGATACAGCAAGTGAAATTAGTGAAATTATCTCCTTTGGCTCAAGAGCCTGATGGTTGAGTAGTAGTAAGTGTTCCTGAACCAGTTAGTGCAAGTCCTGAGGGTTTTGTACCTCAGCACTTAAGAGTATTACCCAATAATGAGGATAAAAATAAACCTGTAGAGACAAAATCCAAGGCATTCTTGACAGTACAAATTGAGATTCCATTTGAAGTGTAAAGTCTTGAAAAAAATGCAAGAAACTCTTATTCCAGGTATGCATCAGCAGCATATTAACAATCAACTAGAGTCCTGACAAAGGGTCTTGGCCTGAAACGTTGACTGTACCTCTTCCTATAGATGCTGCCTGGCCTGCTGCATTCTACCAGCATTTTGTGTGTGTAGCTAGAGTACTAGGTCCCTTTTCATCAGCTAAGGAGTTTATCAGTTTGTCAAAAACAGCTTGTTTACTTCAAGGCATTATACTTTAAATTGCAACTCATTTTGTACTTCGGCAATGCTTCAGACTCTGGGTCTGCGGAGTCAGTCTTTTCTGAGATACTGGTTAACACGGTTAAATGGTCAGTACTTAAAAAAACTGCAATTGTTGTATTCGGGAAACCTAACCAAATGGATCCTCCAGAATACCTCACATAATGTCCTATGGACATGTTCAGACACCCCTGAAGTCTTTGCAATCATTAAATAGAAGATGAAAGGGTACATCTTTGTAATTACTTTTGCATTGGATTAGTCATGTTTCCATCTTATAGATTGGACACAGAGTCCTTTCAATATATGTTCTTGGCTTTGTGCTTGACACTTAATATGAGAGGTTGTTCTTACTGAATTTTTTTGTGCCACAGTCTAACACTTTGTAATATTAAGGATTAATTATCCCTGTATCATCAAATGTTCATCTTCTTTGTCACGTCTTATGAAAATGATTAGTTTTGCTGGCAATGATTATGCTGGACAGCACTTTTTTTTTCTTAAGTGTTGCTTCTTCAGATTTTTCTTTTTGTTTATGATGAGTGAATAGGAATTATGCTGAGATTTTATGTGTAAATTATTTTTCTACTTTGAAAAGTTTCATTTAATCAATACTATATGCTAAAACATTGATTTGGTTGTTTCTCACAAACCATCATTGGACCATTAGCATTATTACTTTTTATTGATGAATTAAGTTTCCGGAATATATTGGCCTGAATTTCCTTAAGGATTCAGTTTGATTTCTGCCATTACTTTGTTGAGAGTGCAATGTAGATGTGGATTTTTGTTGTACTCAGTTCCAACCTCCCACTATGCCTTACAGGCTTGGATTCTGTACACTGCAAGGCTCTATTTTCCTGCTCAAGGGGCAAAAACAAGGCTTCCATGATAGTTTTCCTGGTTTTCTCCCAACCTCAATGGGATCCATATTGGAGTAGAGAATGAGGTGATGAAATAAAAGAAGAGAGACTGGGGGACCTCTGTGGGCAATTGGCAATGATGCCTCTGCCACGAAATGGCATGTACTTAAAGTTCCTGTTGGCCAAGTTCATGAATGATTATTTTTAGATTACTTTTAATGTAAAATACCGAATGACATAATGTTTTCAGCCTTCTTCCTCACATTATGGGTACATTATAAGTGTAGCTAACATTTACCAGATCTTTCAACCCCGATTTGTACTGCATGACTCTATCTGCATCTCTTTTTCACTTCCACAACATGAGTCCATAACCCAATGCACTCTCCCAATAGGAAGTTCACATACTTACACAAACATGCACATGCACACACAGAGAAACTTAAATCATATTTTCCTAAGATCCCCACCCTATTCGTGCCACTCAATTTTCATTGCTGCATCCCATAGCTATAACTAGTAGAGCAGATACCAAATGTTAGATTGCCAGTCGTCCTCCAGAATCTATTGCTTCCTTTTCATTGTTATCATTGTGGGAGGGACTTCCACTAATAAAGATCTGTTCCAACTTGCTTGGAATATTACTGTTCTGCCAAAGGGTTTCGGCCCAAAATGTCGACTGTACTCTTTTCCATAGATGCTGCCTGACAGGCTGAGTTCCTTCAGCATTTTGTTTGTGCTGCTTCGAATATTACTACCTCCCTGTGACCCTGGAATAAGTGAGATGCAGGCAAGCATTGATAACTTTGCTGAGAATATTTGTCCTAAAATTCCATATAACTATACTTAGCAGAGAAACCAACTTCCAAAGGGGACAGATTCTATTCACAATAACTCTCCCAGGGGTTCATTTCCCCCCCCCCCCCAATAATGTCTCTCACTAGGTGTAATTCCACACACATTGGCTCTCACTGGCTCAAGGTCTCACAAACACTAACTGTCACTGGGAAGTAATTCCACAGCTTGATTCTCAATTGGGGGACAGGTTTATAGTCACTGAAGCATTGGGATACAGATCTCACTGCCTCTCATGGCTCCATCATTAACTTTATTAGAATCCAATTGTTACAAATCCACTAATTTATCATTATAAATCTAATATAATTTAATAAAGTTAATAAAGCTACAGAACCCAATGAAATATTGTACACTGCAGTGCCTCCACTTCCAGAGGAGATTCAGGCAAGTGAGGCTCTCCTCGCCCACCCCCCGCCCTCCATCATAACTGAATTTTACAGGAGCACCATTGAGAACGTCCTGACAAGCTGCATCTCTATCTGGTATGGAAGCAGCCAAGTATCTGTCTGGATGTCCCTATACAGGACTGTGAGAACAGCTGAGTCTGTCATAGAAGTCCATCAGGGACATATATCAGAAACACTGCGTACACAGGGCCCTTAGTATTATCAAGGATCCCACCCATCTATCCAGCATCCTCTTTGACTTTCTACCATCAGACAGCAGAGTCTGATGCGGAAAGACAAGAACAGTCAGGATGGGAAACAATTTCTTCCCTTGGGCCATTAAGTTTCTGAACTCCCTGCTGCATCGCATTTAAAGTGTTACCAGATAATTTATACTGCACCACACAATACTTAATTTATGTACTTTACCTTGTTAATTTATGTGTAATTCTTACTCTTCAAGTTATTGTCTGTTATATGTGTGTTTTGTGCATCACAGTGCTTTACACCCTGGTCTGGAGAATCATTGCCTCATTTGGCAATATGCATGTATATAGTTAAATGACAATAAACTTGACTTGACTTGTCTTAATTTTCAGTGATATTATTACTGAGGTGTTTTAATGCCCACCTATAGTGCAGAATCTCAATCTTTTACTCTCTCTTTATCATGTGAGTATAAGTCAATAGCAGTAAATATTTTGCAAAAAGAAACAGAGGGCTTTAAGATTTTCCTGATGGGAGATGGTGGTGTATGAAGGTTGGTCATCTATTACTCACCTCACCTGCCTCCATCAGCTTCTTTAATTTTTTTTAACTATGTCTGATTCCACCTATCATCCACCTACCTCCATCCCTCCCTGCCTTTTCAGGATCCTTCTGCCCCCCATCCTCCTCATTCCATCTATCACCTACCTGCTTCAGCCCTTCCCTCTCGTTATACAGGCTATTTTCCTTCTCCACTCTCTATCCTAATGCAGGGTCTTGGCCCAAAGCATTGACAATTCCTTTCTCCTCACAGATACTGTTAAGCCCGTTGAGTTCCTCAGCAGTTTGTTATTCACCCAGTAGTAATTGAAGCCATTGCTAATTACTCTCCAGTCTTTGACAACCTCACTATACAGAAGCCATTTCTCACACTTTGATCAGCAAACGTGGCATTAACTGGGAAATCAAATCTGTGAGGTGATTTGACTACATTATTCAGTTATTCATTACCTGAACTGGCTGAGCCATGGAGGATTAGTCTCCTTTCTTGTTGCTATGTGACTACATCTAAATACTATTATCATCTCGTTTCTTTTGGCTGGCTTTTTCTTTTGAAATGCTGAGTAAGTTGTTCAGCAGTTAATTGGAGAATTGTATTCTCTTGGCTTGTTTGTATATTATTTCTCAAAAACAAACATCCACAGAGACTTCTTTCACTGAAGATGTTAAAGATACTTAAGACCTTTGACCGTGTAGTAGGTCACTACTGATTTTGTCCTCACCTCATATAACCTACTGACATATGTGACACTACTGTTGCAGCTAATTGCAACCCAATGTACACAGAGCAAGAATCAAGGTTCATTCTACTGATTTATATGCTTAAGTGTCATGTAATGTCGGCAAAAACAGAACAGGAGTAAATTGTGTCCTGTCAGCAATGCCTGTCCCATCATGCAGTTAGATCAAGGGTAAATCATCCTTGGAGGTATAGCTCTTTGTGCCCTTAAAGGAACAAAAATTTAGCAAGCTCAAGTGACCTAGCCTCAAGTATCTAGAGGGGGAAGAGTACTGACGATTTTCACAGCATACAAAGGCCTGCGCTGCCTTTAAAAAGATCATAGTGAATCCGATTATAAACTTATAAAGGGTGACTTTTTACACATTTAATTTTCAAAAAAAAACATCTTCCTTAAAAATATTCACAGACTCTGCTTTTACCACTCCTGGGTTCCAAAGTCTCTCAACCTTCTGAGAAAGAGAAAAACAAAATCACTTCATTTATATGTTAAATGGAGAACCCCTTATTTTCAAATAAGAAAATATCCGCTCCTCATCGATCCAGCCAGACCCCTCAGAATCTACTAAGTTTCAGTCAGATCCTCCTCACATTTTCTTTCTTTCTTTCTTTTTCAATCTTTTTATTAGTTTCATAAAATATAGACATAAGATAACAATAATACAAATAGTTGGAGATACATTGTTGTACTTAAAATGAGTACTTATAAGACCAAATAGTATAAATTGACAAATCTCCCAATCGTGTAGGATAACAATGAATAATACAGGACAAAAAAAAACTGAAGAAAAATCATGAAAAAGAAAGAAAAATAAAATAGAAAAAAAAACAAACCCCACCCCCAAATAAAACTAAACTAAACAGAATTAGTCAACTATACTAAAAGACTTGGGCAATTCTAACAACGTAAAAATGGAAGAGAAGAAGACCTTAGTGTCGACGACTCCATTCCTCTCAACCAACAGTACAGAGAAATAAAATAAGTTTGGAAATGGTCAAGTTACATCATATGAAAATGCTGAATGAATGGCCTCCAAGTTTTTTCAAATTTAATGGAAGGGTCATAAACCACACTTCTAATTTTTTCCAAATTCAAACACAACTTAGTTTGTGAAAACCAGTGAAGTACAGTAGGAGGGTTAATCTCTTTCCAATTCAGCAAAATGGATCTTCTAGCTCACATTTTCTGAACTCTGGTGGATAAGAACCTGGCCTGTCCAACCTTTCCTCATCAGACAACCACCCACCTATGATATCACTGCTACCATCCTTGACTGGCTTGGCTGCAACATTATGGTTGTACTCCTTACGACTGAGATTTCTCATTGCGGGTCAAATTCCTAAATAACTTTAAATAGCTTGATTCGATCATTCCTTAATCTTCTATACTCGGGAAGTCTTCTGTTTTAGCCTTCAAGCTATCAGGTGAGCCAAAAGAGATTTTCAAGGGTCTTGAAAGCTTGATATCTGTTTATTTGTTCTGGGACTAAATCTGTATAAGATTATCTGTCATTCCATTAGAAGGATTATGTTATTATTAGCCTAAACGGCAATAGGGCTGGTTATAAAATGTCCTTGATATCAAATGCTTATCGTTTTTTCGACAAATCAATATGTACATTATTAATGTGATGTGTGAGTGTGACTTTCTGCATGTGTTAAAGATACGTGACATAAAATATTATATGAATATGAATTATTATGACTAATAATTTAAGAACAATAAAACACCTAAATAACATTTGGATCACCTTCCCTTTTATTTGGGAATGAATGGTACTATTTATCTGCTGAAACAGATCAAACTGTGCCCAAAATTCAAGGTAACCACCCAAAAATAAATACCAATTAATGGCTTCAGAATGTAATTGATTTTTTGCACAATTGTATTGTCTGCTTTCCTGTAGTTCTTTTATGATGAGGATTTTGTATTAAAACGCTTTGGTCAGCACAACTACTGACAATAGTTATTAATGGCAGACATTCTCTCAGTGTTCCAGTAACTGCTCAAATTATGCCAGAGTTAGAACAATTATTTTAATGTCTGGCATCATCTCTTTAAGCAGAATGAACAGTGTACAGGTTCAGATCACACTAAGTTCCTTCAGTGTACGAAGCATGAACTAGATCCAAAGTTTTGCCTTGTTCTATCCAATTTGGATTTGACTTTCGAATGTGATTTTACAGTAGATTGGGACAAAGCTCCCAAAATCAAATCAAGGGTGGCTGAATATTTGCGAACTTGTTACAGAACCCAAGCACCATGCTGATGTCTTTGTGAAAGGCCAGATGACTTTCATGATGAGGCATTTCTTAAATGTTTATATTAAGTTGTCAGCACACTCTCTGGACATTTTGCTGTCAGGAGGATGAGGAGCTGACAGTGTTGTTTTATGAAGGCAGCCTGCACTTCTTAAAGGAGAGGTATGCTTTTTCCATTCTAGCCATTTAGGTTTGCGGAGGAAGTGACTGCAACACCTGGTGCTGTGAAGAAGCTGATGGAATAAATCAATAGCAGGAAGGAAGCTGTTTTCCAAAGTGATGAATACTAACCAAATGGGAAAATAGAACAACAGCAATAGGAGTTAATAGAGCGTATGAATATATGAAACATTGTCCCATGGATCTGATAGCAAACCAGAGACAAAAAAGTTTTAACTTCACCAATATCATTACTTGTATCATACTACTTTAACCCCAGCAGTATTAATTAATCTTTCTCTCTCCAGTAATATCACTGACCTTTCTCTGAATCCCTGCTGCTGCCTCTTGCACAATCAGCCTCTGCTTGCATTCTGAAAGATAAATACCCACCTTTCCTACTCCCCCTCTTTGGCTGATTGGATTTTTGTATTGACGAACAGGTGTACCTAATAAAATGGCCACCGAGTGCACGTTACCTCAGGGGTGCAGATGATAGGGCTATGCTCGCCATGCGGCTCACTGTTATTTCTGTCTTGAATAAGCTGGAGAGTTGAGTGGAT
The DNA here is from genome assembly GCF_030028105.1 of Mobula birostris. NCBI lineage: Eukaryota > Metazoa > Chordata > Chondrichthyes > Myliobatiformes > Myliobatidae > Mobula > Mobula birostris. Next base: position 29,725,847 of record NC_092391.1, on the reverse strand, counting down.
AGTAGCTTCAAATATACCAAGAACACTTTGTTGTCTCTTCTGTAGGTCAGTGGAAGTATTGTGCTACGGGCCCAAGGCTGAGGCAGAGTGAAAGTGGCATAGATTCCTCTCTTTAAACCAACAGCAATGTTGATCTTGGGATGATGATAAGTCTGGGAAAGAGGACGTTTTGTACAGGGGAGCTGATATTTATTAGGGATATCTTAGAACTATACTGTTTCCTTGTGATCCTCACCATCATCAATCTTACCTTCCTTGATATGTTGAAGGCCACTTGCCCCTTTTAGTGTCAAGCAATATCGCCATTGCTGTGCTGTATTACATATCGTACAACGGTTCACTACCATACACTTTGAGTTTGGGGAGCAGATTTTAATAGCATGCAGCATAGCTGATCACTCTCCACTGTACGTTGAGAATTTTCAGTTTCTGCTTTTGCTCCTTTACAGAGGACATCTGGCAACAGCTAAAAAACTTACCACAGATAAGACCTCCTTTGTCTCCTCTCCTGAAGACATTTTGTCCATAGAAGCAGCTGCAGTTATATGCTTCAAAAGAATTTTGCTTAAATCAGTATTCCCAAGTTAATTGTTCATGAATCATTTTAAAAGTAACACTTTATTAACAGTTACCTTCCTGTGTTGCAGCTAATGGATCCCTCAACCATAGTTTATTAAATCAATGTCACGCCTTCATCACTTATGGCAGACATCATTGCTGTTCCCAATGTCCTTTCACTAGCAATCCTCATGCACACCAATAGCAGAAGAAAAACTAAGTGTTGTTCTCATGGCACCTGATGATAAATATTTTGAATTGCAAAGTATGTTGCCCAACATGCAGGGAATGAGGATGTCTAACCGAGCTTTTCTAGGCTAACTGGAGCATTGGCACCCGTAGTATTCCCCAAATGTGTCTGGTGCACAAAAATAAGTAATTTCATCAGCTGACTGCCATACCTCAGCAAAGATGCTGATGCCAAGAAGCATGAAATAAAAGAAACAGGGAGTGCAGAAATACTTAACAGATCAACAGTGTATGTGGGGAGTGAAAGAGTTAGCCTAAGGGTTTGATGGCCATTCATAGATTTGATAAGTTGTCCCAGCATTTTCTGGGTTTATTTCAGATTTTTAGCATCTGCAATGGTTTGCATTTGTCCACTATTCATGTTCAACCAGAATCATATAGTTCTAGATTTATTTAACAGAATTTAAATTTTACTTATTTGTTTTGTAACCTTTTTCTTGTCTGTGTATTTTTCTGGCTTATCTTTTCCTCATTCCACTCTTCCCACCTAAAAATATTTTCTTTCCATATTATTACTTCAGTCTCCATCTCTTCTTTCAATCATTATCTTACACAGTATGTTATGAATGCTGATGCACCGATATTTCCCAATACTTCAATTTCATCTGTTGTGCTTCATTTCCTTTTATCAGAACCAATAACAATTCTTCCTTGTTTACTTATTGATCACAAAATTATTTCTGTACACACTATGAAAGATCAGTTCCTTTATTTTCTTATGGTACCCATTTGAAGATGTTATTACCCCAAACACTATTATTTTTTCACATTGATCAAATGTGTAAATGTGCAAATTTGCTTACATATTTTACGACGGAAACAGTCGTAAATTGTGGGGCTACCTCTGCTCCATCTGACAAAAGGGAAAATTCCTGATGGCCAAACAGCTTAATTCCCATTCCTGTTCTGACATGTTGGTCCATGGCATCCTCTCGTGCCATGATGATGCCACCCTCAAGGTGGAGGAGCAACACCTTATCTTCTGTTTGGGTAGCCTTCAACCTGATGGCACAAATATCAGTTTCTCCTTCCAGTAAAAAAAATCCCTCCCCTTCCCCTCTTCTCCAATTCCCCATTTTGACCTCTTACCTCTTCTCACCTGTTTATCACCTCCCCCGGGTCTCCTCCTCTTTCCCTTTCTCCTATAGTCCACTCTCCTCTGTTAGCATGTTCCTTCCTCGCCAGCCCTTTACCTTCCTTACCCACCTGGTTTCTAGCTGTCCTCCTCCCCCTCCACACCTTCTTACTCTGTCATCTTCTGCCTTCTTTTCCAGTCCCGAAGAAGGGTCTCAGCCTGAAATGTTGACATTTCGATAGATGCTGCCTGACCTGCTGAGTTCCTCCAGCATTTTGTGCATGTTGCTTTTCCCTACTGATCCTGTATTTAGCTGTCTGGGGTAAAAGTATTGTATTGCCTCCCATTCATTACTTCATTTTAAATAATCATCTTTCATATTAACCATTTCCTTTTTAATTTTGCAGCCATAGCTCATTGCACCAAAAATAGATGTGTGGTATCAGCTGACGCCGATTCTGCTAGATTTCAAAGGCAAGGTTCACGAATAAGAACTTCCATACCAAAAAGTCATTCCATGGAGGAGACCAGAGTGAACCCCATCCATAATATACCTGAAAAAACTTCTGCCCATCAATGCTGTTGGTACTTTGTGAATAAGTTTTTGTGAATGTGTTTTTAATATTCCAAGACATCAGAATTAAACTACCTAAAAATACTAAAAACTGATTAAAACTCTGAGGGGAATTACAAAGTAAGCCACGAAGAGTCTGGCATCAGAATGCAGTGGGCAAAATTATACGAGCAGCTGTCTACAAGATTGTGAATTCCAGGTGTACATATAAATCTGGAAATTACGTTCATTTGCATGAGGAGATTAATGTACAAACCTGCCCATCTTTGGAGGAAACTGGAGAACCAAGAGGAAGGCCATACGGTCTGAGGGAGGCCGTTCAAACTCCTTACAATTAGAACCTGAGGTCAGGATTGGACCAGCAAGTCTGGTACAGGAGTGAGTGCCAACATATCTCTGCAAATTGCTGACAAAATGTAGACCGATATGTTATCCTTAACTCATGCAGTTACGACAATAGCTTCCTGATCCATTCTGAACAATAGATAGTATGGGATGCTGTCTTTCAGTGCAGGACATGCCGGTCAATCCTGACCTGAGGTTCTGACAGTATGGAGTTTGAACATTCTCCCTCAGACTGTGTGGTTTTCCTCCTTGTGCCCTAGCTTTCTCCTGCTTCCAAAAGATGTGCAGGTTAGTACGTTAACTGACCACTGTAAACTGCCCCTGGTGTGTAGGTGAGTGGTAGAATTGGTGAAGAAGCTGGTGAAAATATGGGAAGATTAAAACGGGATCTATGCGAGTGATTGGTTGATGGCCAGTGCAGACTCATGGGCCAAGGTATCTCTTTCTTTGCTGTATCTCTACATAACTCCATAACTCTTTCAGATAATCTATTATTTACCTCAATCGTGTTTCTTCTGAAGCCATCCTTACATTCAATAATGGGAGGTCTAGCGGTGGCAGGGATCTACCTGTGCAGGACCCTGTAAACCAAAGGATGCCTCTTTGTTCTCCATGACTCTATCACAGATGTGATTGCAATATCCTGTCTTTAGTCCTGCCCTTTGACAACAATGTGGAGCCAGCACTTCGCCATTCAAAGTAGCTTTGAATGTTCACTGTTCACAAGCCCAACTCACCTCTCTTGAGCCAGGGAAAAGCCTAATGCATGGTTAGCCTTGATAAACACTTCCTTTGGCTCATCAGTGAGGTGATTTTATGACGTGCAAAAAATATAATGACGTGTTACGCAACAAAACAGGAACTAGAAAAGTATTTCTTCTTTCAAAACAGCTGCTAGCCTTTATAGACATGACATATGGTTTGCTGTGGAAAGCAGGGATTACATTTTATGGAAACCCTTCTTTCTGCTTGTTATATTTGCTTGCACGTGCAGTTTTATGTCACAAAGACTTGTTTCAAGAAGAGATAAAGCCTTGACTGTTTTGCCAAAAAGAGATTTGAGAGTTTCAGTGAATAATTACAGCTCTCTCTTTGCCAAATGCTTTACTAATTTTATTTGTTTCACTTTTTGTCAGGTAAATAAATAAACTTATATGGTTCTTTGACGTTTGGAAACCAGTCATCAAAATCATCTGTCGAGTTGACTCTGTGACATCCTTCTCTAGTAATCAAAATGTGCCTGTAATTTTATCCATTGGCCTGAGTGACCTGTGAATAAAATTGGAAAGCGAGCGGATGGGAAGCCGAGAGTCAGAGAGTCACCCAGAACAGAAACAGACCCTTCAGCCCACCATATACATGCTGGCCAACAAATATCTACGTAATAATCCCACTGACCAGTCTGCTATGCCTTGGGGATTCAAGTGTTTGTCCAAATGTGAGAGGGCTTCCCTTCTTTGGACCACCGCCTAAAAATATAATAAAAGGGCAAGGCACAGAACAGAGTGATAATGTACAGAACATGAGCATTAAAGTGAGTGTTCATCATATTGTAAAATTGTTTGCAAATGAGATTATGTTTCATCTCTGTTCATTCATGAGAATTAAGTTTCATTCTTCGGGCTGAAAAAATTCTATTTGCTACGTTGTTAAAGGACTTCATTTCATCTCAGACAGTGGACCTAACAGGTGTTTAGTTCAATTTAAATAATGATTCCAAGGTGATAGCAGTCTCACCTCTGAGTCTCCTGGTCAAGGGTTTAAACTCTATTGCAGAGTTTCAACACATCACCTCGGCTCACAATGGAATGCAAAACTGATGGAATGTTACACCATTGCAGTTGCTGTCCATTTTGATAACATTTTAATCTGAGGGACCACCTGTCCACTCATTTGAAAATTTCGAGCACTCTATTCAGAGAACTGCAGAAATACCCCAACATCCCATAACCCATAATGATAAAACAGATTTATTTATGTAGCCTTATTGTTGCTTACAGAAGTATGTATCTTGCAAGTTGCCTGTTTTATTAGACTATATTATGACTCTTCAAAGATCTACCAGCCTCTGTTCTTTCTTGTTGCCATTTGTGCGATTTGTTTTCTTGCACGAGGGGGGAGTGATGTTCGTTTTGCTGTTACAGCAATTTTTTTTTCTTCTTCTTTGAACAGGTTTCATGGATATTTCTTTGTTTTGTGGCTGCCTGCGGAGAAGATGGATCTCAGGGTTCTGTACTGCATACATACGTCAATAATAAATGTACTTTGAATCTTTTCACAAAATGTAATGGACTTGTTTGTGAATTATTTTGGAGCATTTTAAAGTGGTTTTCAAACTTTTGTTGCTTCAAAATGTCGCATGTATAATGTTATCATTATATTAAGGAAATTTTCTGTTGTACTTTTATAAGAATATTATATTAAAAATTTTAATGACAGAGAAACGTAAAGGCATTTTCAGATGTTCTTGCATCTCTCCTAGAGCAAATTTTCTACAGAAGTGGAGCTAACCTTCAAAAGTAAATGGAATCTGCACAACTTACAGTGACTACTTTCATGGACCTTAATCATCCCAACCTGTGTAGTCAAGCTGCAGGAGGCAGAAATATTTGTATTTATGAATGTAGTCTTCATTTCATGATCTTACCTTCACCCTCTCATCCTAATATTCAATTCCAATGATCTTCAAACTCACACCATTCATCATTTCCTCTGATCTGTAACTTCACAACCTAAGACATGATTGCACTGTCATCTTTTTCTCTTATCTACAAGAGCAATAATTTGATGTTCACCCCTTGATTAATGCCAAATTGTATTCTCTCCATTTCTATAACCTCCATCTTCCTTGATATTCCTTCACCCACTCCAAGCTTTGAAAACCCTTTCGTGTTCTCTTTTGTGAGATATTTGCATAAAATGACAGACAGCTGGTCACCATCTGGAAGGAAGTAGAGAAGAAAAAAATCATTGAAATAGGATTTTAACTTTGAACTCACAACGTCACAGTGTTTCTCATCCACTGAAAGTTGCTGTGTACTTCCTGTCTCTTTAACTGTGGGGCTATGGTAATCCTCACTGGCTACCTCTTGTCCAACTTTCAGCAGCTCAGCTTCACTGACTCCGCAGTTTCACTTCTGTTTTTTCACTTTTAAGAATACCTGTGGACAACTTCAATCACTAAGATGAGGCTGTTAGTCTTGTCAAGGTGACGTACTGCCCATGTTTTATTGAATGGCATTCTTTCTGTGTATTCTAGGCGTGATTAATACTCTGCTGTCCATATATTCTCAGTGGCCACTTAATTAGGTACAGGGGATACCTAATGTTCATAGTATTTTACTGCTGTAGCCTATCCACTTCAAGGTTCGATATGTGATGCATTCAGGGATGCTCTTTTGCATATTACAGTTGTAATGTGTGGTTATTTGAGTTACTTTCACCTTCTTCTCAGCTTGAACCAATCAGGCCATTGTCTTCTGACCTCTCTCATTAACAAAGCATTTTCACCCACAGACCTGCCACTGACTGGATATTCATAATACCAATTGTTGTCAACTCTAGAGACTGTTGTGTGTGAAAATCCCAGGAGATCAGCAGTTTCTGAGATACTCAAACCATCCTGTCTGGCACCAACATGGTCAAAGTCACTTAAATCACAGTTCTTCACCATTCTGATATTTGGTCTGAACAACAACTAGGCCTCTTGCCCATGTCTTCATGCCTTCATCAATTGAGTTGCTACGACATGATTGGCTGATTGGATATTTGCATTAACAGGCAGGTGTACAGGTGCACCTAATCAGAATCAGGTTTATTATCACCGGCATGTGACGTGAAATTTGTTAATTTAGCAGCAGCAGTTCAATGAAATACATAATCTAGCAGAGAGAAAAAAATAATAAATAAAACATAATAAATAAACAAGTAAATCAAAATAGGTTATTTAAAAAAGTGCAAAAACAGAAATACTTTATATTAAAAAAAAGTGAGGTAGTGCCCAAAGCTTCAAAGTCCATTTAGGAATCTTATGGCAGAGGGGAAGAAGCTGTTCCTGAATCGCTGAGTGTCTGCCTTTAGGCTTCTGTATCTCCTACCTGATGGTAACAGTGAGAAAAGTGCATGCCCTGGGTGCTGGAGGTCTTTAAATAATGGACGCTGCCTTTCTGAGACACCGCTTCCTAAAGATGTCCTGGATACTTTGTAGGTTAGTACCCAAGATGGAGCTGACTAGATTTACATCCTTCTGCAGTCCCGTGCAGTAGCCCCTCCATACCAGACAGTGATGCAGCCTGTCAGAATGCTCTCCACGGTGCAAGTATAGAAAATTTTGAGTAAAGTAGCCACTAAGTATGTCTGAACACATTTTTTGGATGGCTTTATATGTGCCTTAAATTGTAATCATGTCTCAATATAAATGAGAGAATATTAAATCCAAATATTTCAGTGTGTTTAGCCATATTTTATTTAATCTAATTTACTGTCTTTGTAAGGGCAACCATTGGGTTCAAAGTGTACATGTACTTAGAAGGGGAAGAATCTCATTAATCAACTGCTTAATTTGCTGAGTAATAATCAGCACTCTATCATCTTTGGTTGAAATGTGAGGAATGTTTCTTTATGGTATCTTTTAACCATTTCAAATGGCTCATGAAATTGGGTTGATATTCCTCCACTTACACACAGTGCACTCCTTTTGGAGAGGAAAAGTTGCTTTACTTGGAACTTCATAGTGCGGCCATTCTGGTCTCCTCATCTTTTACAAAATTACATAACTTGGTGGAAAGTGCACCAAAACTACAACTGATTTTGATTCAAAGAGGTATCTGCCTTCTTGCGGTTTGTTGGATTACTGCTGAAAAAGACAGTGCCATGAGTTCAACTTCACACCCGGATTTTGAACAAATAATCCAGGCTGATCATTGTGTGTAGTCTGAATTTTTAGAGGGATTGTCCAAACAGGACCCTGTTCTTTCCACTTGATGTAATTTTTTTCCACAATACTTAAGGGAGAATAGAGTAGGTGCACAGGTCAAAATGTTTAACCGATGTGGAAAGAGAGGAATTAAATGTTTTTTTTTCGTGTGTGCTTATTGGATAATTGTTCTCTCTATTACAGTATATGGTATTGATCTTTCAAAAGTACTTTGATAACTATGAGAGTTTTTTGAAAGGCGCAATGTTTTTGTAATTTTTCTTTTCATTTACTGCACAAAGTTACTTGTTAAGAAATGTTTGGCAGTCATATTAGTTACAAGTTACTGAAGGACATATACCTAAAAGAAGCTCATGACAATTTAACTTCACCACTCCTGTAGCCATAGTCACGTTCTACCTATTCGGACAACAAATACTTGCTTATGTTCTTTTGTCTTGTCTTTATTTGAGACTGCTTGTGTGTCATTGATAATTATGATATTCATCATCATCATTATGTGCCGTGTCATATGATGCCAGCAATCATGATGACCATGATTGTTTTTGGCAAATTTTTCTACAGAAGTAGTTTGCATTACCTTCTTCTGGGCAGTGTCTTTACAAGATGGGTGACCCCAGCCATTATCAGTACTCTTCAGCGATTGTCTGCCTGGTGTCTGTAGTTGCATAACCAAGATGTGATATACACTGGCTGCTCATATGACCATCCAGCACCTACTCCTATGACTTCATGTGACACGTATCGGGTTGCTAAGCAGGTGCTAAACCTTGTCCAGGGTGACCTACAGTGGCATGCAAAAGGTCAACATTTCTGTTACTGTGAATAGTTAAGTGAGTAGAAGATGAACTGATCTCCAAAAGTCATAAAGTTAAAGATGAAACATTCTTTTCAACATTTAAATCAAGATTAGTGTAGTATTTTGTTTTGTACAATTTTAGAGTGAAAAAAAGGAAAGGAGCACAATGCAAAGGTGTGGGCATCCCGAGAGATTGGAGCTCTCAGATAACTTTTACCAGGTCTCAGGCCTTAATTAGCTTGTTAGGGCTATGGCTTGTTCACAGTCATTGTTAGGAAAGGCCAGGTGATGCAAATTTCGAAGCTTTATAAATACCCTGACACCTCAAACCTTGTCCCAACAATCAGCAGCCAAGGGCTCCTCTAAACAGCTGCCTAGCACTCTGAAAATTAAAATAAATGATGCCTACAAAGCAGGAGAAGTATATAAGAAGATAGCAAAGCATTTTCAGGTAACCCTTTCCTCAGTTCGTAATGTAATTAAGAAATGGGGCAGTTAACAGGAATGGTGGAGGTCAAGTTGAGATCTGGAAGACCAATAAAACTAAATCAAAACCCCCGTTTAACTGCAAAAGACCTTCAGGAAGATTTAGCAGACTCTGGAGTGGTGGCGCACTGTTCTACTGTGCAGCGACACCTGACAAATATGACCTTCATGGAAACATCATCAAAAGAAAACCTTTCCTGCATTCTCACCACAAAATTCAGTGTCAGAAGTTTGCAAAGGAATATCTAAACAAGCCTGATGCATTTTGGAAACAAGTCCTGTGGACTGATGAAGTTAAAATAGAACTTTTTGGCCGCAATGAGCAAAGGTATGTTTGAAGAAAAAAGGGTGCAGAATTTCATGAAAAGATCACCTCTCCAACTGCTAAGCATGGGGGTAGATTGATTATGCTTTGGCCTTGTGTTGCAGCCAGTGACATGCGGAACATTTCACTGGTAGAGGGAAGAATGAATTCAATTAAATACCAGCAAATTCTGGAAGCAAACATCACACCATCTGTAAAAAAAGCTGAAGATGAAAAAAGGATGGCTTCTACAACAGGATAATGATCCTAAACACACCTCAAAATCCACAATGGACTACCTCAAAAGGCACAAGCTGAAGGTTTTGCCATGGCCCTCACAGTCCCCCGACCTAAACATCATTGGAAATCTGTGGATAGAAAAGAGCAATGCATGCAAGATGGCCCAAGAATCCCACAGAACTAGAAGCCTTTTGCAAGGAAGAATGGGCGAAAATCCCCCAAACAAGAATTGAAAGACTCTTAGCTGGCTACAGAAAGCGTTTACAAGCTGTGACACTTGCCAAAGGGGGTGTTACTAAGTACTGACCATGCAGGGTGCCCAAACTTTTGCTTGGGGCCCTTTTCCTTTTTTGTTACTTTGAAACTGTAAAAGATGGAAATAAAAAAAGTAATCTTGCTTAAAATATTAAAGAAATGTGTCATCTTTAACTTTATGCCTTTTGGAAATCAGGTCATCCTTTACTCGCGTAGCTATTCACGGTAACAGAAATTTTGACCAGGGGTGCTCAAAATTTTGCATGCCACTGTACGGGCTAGTGGAGGGAAGTAACTAACGCCTTAGACCAACTTACAATATACACTGGGTGGATATATATCTCCACCCAGCCACCCAAAATTACAATACTGAGGCTATTATTTGACCAGAACATAATGACTTACATAGATAATGAAAAAAGACTTGATATGAAAATCAAAATGAAAGGATATGAAAATGTTTAAATATATATTATAAATATTTGCATTTTATGAATGTATATATTTTCTAATTTTGGCTAATTATATTCAGAATATCCACTATGTCAATTGCTACCTTTTACAAAATTCTGGTATCTATATCAGGTCCTTAGGGTTTGTCTGTTTTCAGTATCATTTACTGAGTCATGGAAACAGACTTTTTTGGCTCATCAAGTCCAATTTGACCATCAACCATTCAACCGTGCTAATCCTACATTAATCCCAGTCATTTTTGTTCTCACATTTTCACCATCTCCTCCGAGATTGTACAAACATGGAATCAAGAGTGACACTACAGTGTAAATGAATATGTGCTTCTGGTGTAATATTACATACCCTTAGACAGACCACTAAACCCAGAGAGCCAAGAGGGCTGTACGAAGTAATATAGAAACAGCCAGCAGGAAAAGGTCTTTTTCTCGGTGCCAAGTTGAAATAAGCTATGAAACAGCAGCAATATTAATTGATTACATTCCACCTCAGGCCAATGTTAAACAGGCTTTAGATGATCTGAGTAATGGGATCAACATGCATGAAACAGCGCACCCTAATGCCTTCACCATCGTTTTGGGACATTTTAACCAGGCCAGTCTGAAAAAAAATCACCAAGCAACTATCATCAACAGATCACTTGCAATACTAGAGGAAACAACACACTGGACCACTGCTACACCACCAACAAGAATGCCTACCATGCTATTCCATGCCCTCACTTCGGGAAGTCTGATCACCTGGCTGTACTTCTACTCCCTGAGTATAGGCAGAGACTGAAGACTGCAGCACCCGCAGTGAGGACCAAGAAGGTTTGGGCAAGGGAAGCACAGACTGCTTTGAACCGGTGGACGGGATTCACCTTTGAATATGGATGAGTATGCTGCAGTTATTACCAACTTCATTAAAACGTGTGTGGGTGAGTGTGTGCTCACAAAGTCTTACTGTACAGTCCAAAACCAAAAACCATGGATGAACCAGGAGGTACAACGTCTGCTGAAGGCTAGATCTGTGGCATTCAAGTCTGGCAACCCAGGCCTGTAACAGAAAACCAGGTATGATTTGCAGAGGGGTATTTCAAGGGTGAAGAGACAATTTCAAATGAGGTTGGAGGTGACACTGGATGCACGGCAACTCTAGCAGGGTCTGCAAGTAATTACTTTCTACAAAGTAAAACCCAATAGCATGAATGGCAGTGAAGCTTCACTACCAGATGAACTCAACGCCCTCTATGCACACTTTGAAAGGGAGAACACGACTACAGCTGTGAAGATCCCTGATGACCCTGTAATCTCCATCTCAGAGGCTGATGTTAGAGTGTCTTTAAAGAGAGTGAACCCTCTCAAGATGGAAGGTCCTGATGGAGTACCTGGTAAGGCTCTGAAAACCTGTGCCAACCCAACTAGCGGGAGTATTCAAGGACATTTTCAACCTTTCACTGCTATGGGCGGAAGTTCCCACTTGCTTCAAAAAGGCAACATCTATTCCAGTGCCTAATAAGAATAATGTGGGCTGCCTTAATGACCACTCCCCGGTAGCACTCACATCAACAGTGGTGAAATGCATTGAGAGATTGGTCATGACTAGACTGATCTCCTGCCTTAGCAAGGTCCTGCACCCATTGCAATTTACCTATCTCCACAATAGCTCAATGACAGATGTAATCTCAATGGCTCTCCACACGGCTTTAGACCACCTGGACAAGACAAACACCTGCGTCAGGATGCTGTTCATCGACTATACCTCAGCATTTAATACCATCATTCCCACAATCCTGATTGATAAGTTGCAGAACCTAGGCCTCTGTACCTCCCTCTGCAATTGGATCCTTGACTTCCTAACCAGAGGACCACAATCTGTGCAGATTGGTGATAACATCTCCTCACTGTCGATCAATACCGGTGCACCTCAGGGGTGTGTGCTTAGCCCACTGCTCTACTCTCTATATACACATGACTGTGTGGCTAGGCATAGTTGAAATACCATCTATAAATTTGCTGACGATGCAACCATTGTTGGTAGAATATCAGATGGTGATGAGAGGGCGTACCGAGTGAGATATGCCAATTAGTGGAGTGGTGCCGCAGCAACAACCTGGCACTCAACGTCAGTAAGGTGAAAGAGCTGATTGTGGACTTCAGGAAGGGTAAGACGAAAGAACACATACCATCCTCATAGAGGGATCAGAAGTGTCGAGAGTAAGCAGCTTCAAGTTCCTGGGTGTCAAGATCTCTGAGGATCTAACCTGGGCCCAACATATTGATGTAGTTATAAAGAAGACAAGACAGTGGCTATACTTTATTAGGAGTTTGAAGGGATTTGGTATGTCAACAAATACGTCAAATACTTCTATAGTTGTAGCATGGAGAGCATTCTGACAGGCTGCATCACTGTCTGGTATGGGGGGGTTACTGCACAGGACCAAAAGAAGCTGCAGAAGGTTGTAAATCTAGTCAGCTCCATCTTGGGTACTAGCCTACAAAGTACCCAGGACATCTTTAGGGAGTGGTGACTCAGAAAGGCAGCGTCCATTATTAAGGACCTTCAGCACCCAGGGTCTGCCCTTTTCTCACTGTTACCTTCAGGCAGGAGGTACAGAAGCCTGAAGGCGCACACTCAGCGATTCAGGAACAGCTTCTTCCCCTCTGCCATCTGATTCCTAAATGGACATTGAATCTTTGAACACCACCTCACTTTTTAAAAAATATACAATATTTCTGTTTTTGTATATTTTAAAAATCTTTTCAATATACGTAATTGATTTACTTGTTTATTTATTATTATTTTTAAATTTAATTCATTATTATTATTGTTTTTTTCACTGCTATATTATGTATTGCATTGAACTGCTGCTGCTAATTTCCAAATTTCACATCACATGCCGGTGATAATAAACCTGATTCTGATTATGAAGAAAATGTTTATTTTTAAAAACTCTCAAGGTAAAGAGTCCTCGCAAACACGAGGAATTCTGCAGATGCTGGAAATTCAAGCAACACACATCAAAGTTGCTGATGAATGCAGCAGGCCAGGCCCCATCTCTAGGAAGAGGTACAGTTGATGTTTCGGGCCGAGACCCTTCGTCAGGACTTTGAGGTAAAGAGTCCTACCCATTCTCCAAGCAGTGTAGTAGATAAAATGATGCAGGTAGTAGAAACTTTCTCACTGATTTAAGTATCCAGTTCAAATCATGAGGTGAAAAACTTGCTGTCACTGTATGGGGTTTGCTAGCCACTGAACAAGTCTTATAATGACACAGAAATAATCCAATCAATCCATTCATGTTGGTTCAGAGGGAATCAGATCCACCATCAGCATCTACAACATCTACAAGGCATGAATCTGAAGGTGGTGTAATGTTCCTCACTTGCTTGGATCAATGTCACTCCAATAATCCTCAAATAACTCAAATTCATTATCAATAAATCAACTTACTTAATTAGCATCCCATCCACAAAGTTAAATATTCAGACCTTGTACCAACAGCACAGTGTGTCTGCATCTGGAAAAAATAGTATGGCTCACGGTTGCTTTGATAGCTCAGCTGAACTCTGAGACCTCTCCAAACTAGCAAGAGAAGGGGAGCGATGAAGGTGCTGAGAAATGGAAGTGTTGCCATCTGCAAGACTCCCCTAAACTAAAATTAAGCTAAATTGGAGAAATATTGCTATTCCTACATCATAACTGGAACAAAATCCTGGAACTTCCTATCTAAGAACACCTTGGGAGTATCTTCATCAAAGACGTTCAACAGTTCACTACCAGTTTCTCAAAGGAAATGAACAAGATATGCTGATCTTCTCAATAACGCTCAAGGTCCAGGATTCTTTTTTTTAAATTAAAACCTCTCTACTTTCCTGCTCCTTTACAATTTGTTTAGCAAATGCAGACATATTGTCCAATTTGCCTATGAATCACAATGAGATAAAATATATTGTCATACAATTAAAAATGTCGGATCACTGTCAGTTTCACCCTTCAGATCTGACCATATGAGCACTTTAATTGGTCCCTCCATTAAACCTAGCATGAAAGAACCATATAATTGGATATTTTTGAGGTAATTCATATAATATTACGGCTGTAATTCTTTGTTCATGTCAGCCTCTCAGCCTTAGTGAAGTAAACATCTCCTTTGGTCCTCTGTTAAGAAAGTTTAATATTGTGTACAAAAAAAATAATGATGTGTTTGTGACAAAATTGCAACAGCATCAAAGTTACTTAAAAACAGCTGCTTGCTGTTAACAACATTTAGATATTACGATGGGGTATTGTTTTATGGAGCAACATTACTGTTTGTACTCTGAACATCTGTTATGGAGAGAAAATGATGCCTCATGGTTGTTTTTGACTGATTGATGGAGTCTTATTTCCGACGAAATATATTAAGATTTGATGAATTGAAATTAGAAGAATTAGGGAGCTTGAAGAAGGAAAGAAGAATTTGCATTTAATTTCTGGCTTTCATGTTTTCAAAGAGACTTCAAGCTTTTCTCAGCTGGTGACAAACATGGTTACCGTGGCCAGAAAGTATAACCAGCCAATGTATGCATTGTAAACTCCCAAAATCAACCATTAATTAAAGGACCACTTTTCTTCTTGATGGCTGAGAAGTCAATGTTGAGCAAATGACTGGCTTTGTATTTACTTTGAGCCAGGTTTGAACAACAGGGATGCATTACGTGCTAAGAAAGATGTAGTTTTTCCAATTGATTTGCATCACAGAGAACTGAAAGTTGAACCCAGTAGCATTGGGACAATCAGCCACTATTAGAGAACAGAACACAAAAGGCCAGATTTGCTGATCACTTTCCTTTGATGGTTATTGCAGAGAACGTAAAAGTAGTTGAGGACAGATTTGGACTGGGCAATAACAGCTTGCAAAATCAATTAATATGCACCTTCTAGCTTGTACACTTTCCCCTCCCGTTACCTTCTTATTCTGGCTTCTCCCCCAATTCTTTCCAGTCATGATGAAGAATCTTGGCCCGAAACGTCAACTCTTCGTCCCTTTCGATCGATGCTACCCGACCAGCGAAGTTCCTCCAGCATTTTGTGTGCACTGCTGTGGATTTCCAGCATCTGCAGAATCTCCTGTGTTTATATCATGCAATACCTTGAATTATAGCTGCAGGATGTTAATGACTAACGTATTGGTTAGCAATAGATTTAGATGTACAAGACACTATCTGAAAAGCAGAATTAACATTTAAAGAACTTTCTATGCTCTCATTAAGTATTTGCAAGCATTTGAGGTCCATTTGCAACAGAGCATTGAATTTTTTTTTACTTCTTAAGTTTTTGTTCTGTTCTCTACTACTAAGAAATATTAGTATGAATATGCAGTAAGATCAATATTGAGGTTCTCTTTTTGCACTAATTTATCTTTTAATTTAAATTACTTACGATAATTTATAGTACTATTATTATTTTATGGATTGCAATGAACTGCTGCCACAAAACAACACATTTCACAACATATGTCAGTGATTTTGAACCTGATTTTGAGACTAACAGCGCACAGGGCCATCAGAGAATGGCAAATGTTGTTAATAGTTTCTTCCAATATAACAGAGTTCACGCAAGTACGGTTAAATGTAGGAATCCCACAGTTGTTGTCAGAAACCATGTGAACTTTAACAGTTCTGCAGTTGTAACCTTCCCCAATGTAATCATGAATTACAGATTGACTAAATACATTAACTATGTACTAATTGTTCTCAATCTAAAAAAACTCTATGCAATTGTTACACTTTGTTGTGGCAGTGAAACTGACATTTTAAAAGAGGATCAAGTGGTGATTATAGATTCGGAATCTATCTGACTTTAAATACATTTCATATGTCCAGTATCTAATTTGGTCATGATTTACTAAATAATGATATGTTTCTAAATGTTTTTTTTACTTTTAACTTCAATTCTAATCTTCCTTCCTCTAAAGTACATAAAACTAGATAAACTTTGAATCTGGTCAATGAGAGCCATTTGATGTGATACGCCATTTAAACTAATAGATGGCATCACCATTACCAGACCTCCTCTTTTCTGATACTACCAAGTTTAAAAAATCCCACTTAAAATGGGTAGAGTTTTGGTAAGATTGGTGAATAATGAATATGTTTCAGAACTTACTGTAATTACTTTCCTTCACAAGATATCATCAAATGTGTCAGCTTATACATGTAAGATAGGTGGATATTCAAGTTCATCATTGTATCTTTCTGTTTCTCCTTCTTCTTAGAGAGACGTTTAGGATCAAGAATGACTTGCACATTTCTGGGTTTAGAGATGATTGATGAGGCCATTATGAGAATCACAGACTCTTCCACAGATGCTACAGGAGATGCAGAGGGGTGGTCTGCTTCTTTCTGTCATTTATTTCAATAAGCTTCCAATTCCTCACCTCAAACTTCTCAGTAACTTTCCAAATGTTCCTTCTCCACATTGAATGGTCATGGGTCAGAGAGTCTCAAGAGGCAGTGGAGTTGTTGCATTTTTTAAAGGGGTCCTTCAGCATACACTTGGATCTTTTCTTTTATCCACTTCTTCACCTCTTACCATGTCAGGGCTTGGAACAGAATGTCCTTTCCAGGAGTCCGCAAGAGATATGGTCTGAGCATTAGGACTAACAATGTAACTGGGGCCTCAGTACTAGAGATGCTGGCCTGGAAGAGGACACTGACGGACATGCTGTATTTTTGTGGAGATGGCTTTAGTGGTTCCTTTGAGATAATCCAGGTGTCAGAAATATATAGAAGCAGAGTGATCATTGATGCATGGTAGACCACAGGTTTTGTACCAGGTCTAGAAAGACCATGGTTAATTTCCAGTCAATGTCCACCTTCACTGGCAATTGGCTCTGAGATATAGAAAGTGGTCCACAATTTTCAGGATTTTCCAAGAACCTTTTTTGTTCCAGTGCAATGCTATTTAAAAGAAACAGGTTGGTACACGGCTTCTGCCTTGGAGATGTTGAGACCCTTCATCTTAACTGCTTCAATGAATGAGTCAACAATGGCTTAGAGCTTGACTTCTCAAGTCTGGGCAAATGCACTGGATATGATTATGACTTGCATACCATCATGAAGTAAATTTAAAATGGTGATGAATTTCTGGGCACAACTAAACTTGAGGAGGATGTTTCACAGTTTCTCCTGAATGATGGAATCAGAGGCTTTAGTGAGTTTGAAAGAAGACACATTAATCTTGTAGTTGGTGCTGCTCCATGCACTTTTCCAGGAGTTGTGATGCAATGAAGATCATGCCCATGCCACTGGATGAACTGGCTTCACTGCAATTTAGAAGCACCTCTTTTGCCACAGGAAGGAAATGGATGAAGAATACCCAGGGAATAGCTTTCTTTGTGGCATTTAGCAGGGAGACACATTAGTAGATACCCTGGTGGGACTTACCTCCTTTCGTGGAAGATATCCACAGTTATGGTAACTCTGAGATCTCATGATCTATTCATCTTTTCTCAGATAAGGATATAGGTTTATCAACTGCCAGTTGTTCACCTTTCCTGATTCTTCAAAGTTCAAAGTAAATTTATTATCAAAGTACATATATGTCACCATATACTACCCTGAGATTCATTTTCTTGCAAGCATTCATGGTTAAACAATGAAATACAGTATTTGTGATTTGATATTTATTTTCATTAAAGCCAATTAGCTCTAATATTTAATAATTTCCAAATGACAATTTCCTATAGAGTTTGTAAGCACATAAGATGTGTAAGCACATAAGACACATTTTGTGTCCAAGAATAAAGATAAAAACTGAAGTATCATGCGCAGACATTGTTTTCAAGATAATGGAAATATGTTCAATCTTTTTCTTAAATTACGGAATGAAGAATCTTGAGAATCCACAAATTTTATGTTAATTTCTCAGGCCAGAGAGGCTTTACAGAATTAATTTACAACTTAAAGTTTTATAAAAAAAAAACCCTGTTATATCTCATTCAACAAAGCTTATTTAAGTGTCTGTTTAAGTGCTTTTACAAATAGAGATAATGAATCCTGTATGTTGAACTTCCTATCAGTTCAATGATTTCAATTATTTTTCATGGATGATGGCGTTGTCATTGCCTGCACCAGAAGAGCAGGTTATCACTCAACCCTTGCATTTTACTATTGAATTGGAGAAACTCGATGTGGTCCAAATATTGTTGCTGTTTTGGAATATAATGACTAAGAACATTAATGTTTTTGCCACTATTACAAACGTAAAACCCGGTCTAAACGTATGCATTAGGTTCTTTTGAAACAAATGCTGTATTTTCTGCTCATTAATGCCAAACATGTTATTGCCAAGGAAAGGAAAGATCTTTTTTTCATTTTGGAATTCCATTTCCAGCACCGAATATTACCAAATTATGTACAGAAAAATCTGTTTAGCAGTACACCACTCCTGTTTTACATCACCTGTTAATAATATTCTTGAGCCCCAATTTAATTGGAGCAAAGCACAACTCATATAAGCCTACTGCTTTCTACATTTTTCATCCTTGCGGCCATTGTGAGCAAAGTTGTCTAATTTCTGATGTACTGGGAACTTGTTTCTATTGTGGACTTCAGCCCTCTGAAATCAAATGCAGTATAAGATTGCTCAGCTCTTGTCACTCAATTCATTCCTGCATGTATTGGCCTGAGTTTCATTCCAACATCTTGAATGCATTTTAAAATGTCTTTTTGAATGTTAACTGGGAAGGTGCAAATGAAATGAAATGCATGGCATAGAATTCAACAGTATGAGAGCACAACAGAAATTAATGTCACCAAATTTGCAGCATTTTAAAATCTCATCGATTGAAGAAGTATTCTGAAGTGCGGAACACTGTTGCCAGAAGAAGATGCAATGAGGTTATCTGTAAACAATGTTACAATTCTCCAGTTATTCAGAAATGCCAGAATCGGGTAATCATTTCCTGAAAGGTATTGCTGTAGTACTCACAAAATAGAAGGATTGAAATTGTTTTTGAAACCTGAGATCACCTGCGTGTTGTTGGTTCAAATGAATTAAGTTAAACATTACCTTTTGATGATTTACAACTTATTTCTTTAATTGCTCAATTCCTCCTCTCTCCATTCTCCCCAGGGAGAAACCTGGCACATATGCATCCATAACATCAATCATACAAGGCCAATTCTTGGCCATCAATAGCAATTTATGATTTAATACCATAAAATGTAGAAGCAGAATTAGGCCCATCTAGTCTGCTTCACCATTACATCATGGCTGATCCATTTACCCTCTCAGCCTCAATCTCCTGCCTTCCTCTCGTATCCCTTCACACCCTGACTGATCAAGTATCTATCAATCTCTGCCTTAAATACACCCAATGACTTGGCCTCCACAGCTGCCTGTGGCAACAAATTACACAGATTCACCACTCTCTGGCAAAAGAAATTCCTCCTCATTTCCATTCTAAAAGGACCCCTCTCTATTCTGAGGCTGTGTCCTCTGTTCTTAAACTCTCCCAACATAGGAAACATCCTCTCCACATCCACTCTATCAAAGCTTTTCAATATTCAATAGGCTTCAATGAGATCACCAAGCTAAAAATTGTAAATATCCATAATATTATGAATGAATAAACTGTTTTCAGTAACAATACCATGGTAAATTTCCAGCTGAGCAATAAAGGATTCCAATGAGTATCATACCTGTGAAAGAAATGATGTTCTGTGGCCTGCTTGGTGGCGCAATGGCATCAGCGCCGGATTCCGGAGCGAAGGCTCTCGAATTTGAATCCAAGTCAGGCCACCCCCCGAGCATGCTTTCCATCCGTGCCGGGTTGAGCGTCGAGCTAGCCACTCGGCCTCGTTAAAAAAAAGGGTCGAGTCAGGAACGTTCATATCGAGACCCGTTTAATCCAAAAGGAGACCAATCCTGACAAGAATGGCTGACTGTCTGGTACAACACTAAAAAAAATTTTTTTAAAGTGACTTGTACATGGACAACTAAACAGAATTATAATAGTAAAATCATTCAGCACAGAAGGATATAAATTTGTCTTATGAAACATTGTGCGAGAACATTCAGATAGAGTAACCATCTTCATGTAACCACTGGGGGAAAATAGGCAAAAAGAGAATCACAAACACAAGAAAAGCTGCAGATGCTGGAAATCCAAAGCAACACACATAATCTCCAGAAGAAGGATCTCGGCCCAAAACGTCAACTGTGTGTTCTTTACCACCGATGCAGCCTGGCCTGCTGAGTTCCTCCAGCATTTTGTGTGTATTGCTTTGGACAAGATAGAGAAATTAGCCAGCATGGTGTCCAGTTTCTGGTTGCAAGGTGAGCATAAGTCAGGATTAATTCGGAAGCTAACATCTTCTGATCTACTATTGATCAGCGGCTGCTACTATAGATACTATCCTCAAGTGACCTCACTAATGCATGTTTGCTTTTTTTGATTGGCTTGCTGTGAACCAATTCATAGTCTGCTAAAGGATCACTGGAAGTTCTAGTCAGAAAACATTAGTCACCCAAGCTTACTTTGTATACATGTTTACATTAATCTGGAGTCCGCCAGCCTGACCCACCCATAATCACACTCCAAGTCCCTCATGAAATCTCCCCGACTCTTTCAACACAGATTTCTTTCTCTTCTATGTTTCATCCCAGAATCTGCATCCAGGCCAGTTGAGTGTTTGAAATATACAAATTTCTAAAATCACAATTGATTTCGAGCAAGCCCATCTCTTGACTGGGTATCGTCTCAGATGTGCATTCTCAGTGAAGTGTTTCAACAGGTTTCTTGGAAAAGAACACTGGCTGGCAGGGATGACAGTAGAACAGCAATGGCTGGAATTTCTGGAAGCAATTCAGAAGGCACAGAATATATACATCCCAAAGAAGTATACTAAAGGCAAGATGACACAACCATGGTGAACAAGCGAGGTCAAAGCCAAAGCAAGGGCATATATTAGAGCAAAGGTTAGTGGGAAGTTAGAGGATTGGGAAACCTTTAAACGCTAATAAGCGGCAACTAAAAAAGTCATTACTAAGGAAAGGATGGAATAGGAAGGTAAGCTAGCCAATAATACTAAAGAGGATACCAGAAGTTTCTTCAGATACATGAAGTGTAAAAGAGAAGCAAGAATGGATATTGGACCCCCGGAAAATGATGCTGGAGAGGTACAAATGGGGGACAAAGAAATAGTGGACGAACTGAATAAATATTTTACATCAGTTTTCACTGTGGGAAACACTAGCAGTATGCCGGAAGTTAGAGAGTGTCAGGGGTAGAAGTGTATGAGTGTGCCAGGCTTTAGATGTTTCAAAAAGATCAGAGAAGAAGGCAAAAGAGGTGGGGGCATAGCTTTGCTAATTAGGGATAGTGTCACGGCTGCAAAAAAGGAGGAAGTCATGAGGGATGGTCTACTGAGTCAGTGTGGGCGTAAGTCAGAAACAGGAAAGGGGCAATAACTTTTTTTTTAATAAGTGCAATCGTAAACAATAGCCAGATCAGAATTGGTGATCAAGTCAACTAGTTCCCAAAGAGAACTCTGATAGGCCAATTAGATGGTTCACTGCTGCTCAGCTATAACAGGCACAAGGGTCGCTAGCCCCTGTACCCCAGAAACACACCTGAACAGTGCGGCGGAGATATGTGCTATGCATGACCTGATCTGAAAGCATCACGTTGACTCATAACAGATCGTGTTCACGGTGGAACAGCTTAGTCAAGGATGGGGTGATCAGCACAGATGGACAAATTATACCTTCACTGCCCCTTCAATTGGAGGTTTTTATAGACCCCCCCAATAGTAACAGTGATATTAAGGAGCAGATAGGGAGGCAGATTCTGAAATGGTTCAATAATAATAGGGTTGTTGTGATGAGAGATTTTAACTTCCCTAATATTGATTGGCAACTCCTTAGCGCAAGGGGTTTAGATGGGGTAGAGTTTGTTAAGTGTGTTCAGGAAAGTTTCCTAACCCAATATGTAGATACGTGAACTAGAGGAGAAGCTGTACTTGATCTAATATTGGGAAATGAACCTGGTCAGGTGTCAGATCTCTGGGTAGGAGAGCATTTTGGAGATAGACAGCACAACTCTATCTCTTTCATCATAGTGCTAGAGGGGGATAGGAGCAGACAATTTGGGAAAACCTTTAATTGGGGTAGGAGGAAATATGATGCTATTAGGCAGGAACTTGGGAGCATAAACTGGGAGCACGTGTTCTCAGGGAAATGCACGGCAGTAATACGGCAAATGTTCACGGAACACTTGCATGGAGTTCTGAAAAGGTGTGTTCCATTGAGTCAGTGAAAGGATGGTAGGGTTAAAGAATCATGGTGTATAAGGGATGTAGAAAATCCAGTTAAGAATAAAATAAAAGCTTAAGAAAGGTTCAAGAAACTAGGTACTATTAGAGCTCTAGAAAATTACAAGACTGCTAGGAAGGAGCTTAAGAATAGAATTAGGAGAGCTAGAAGCGGCTATGAGAAGGCCTTAGTGAGCAGGATTAAGGAAAACCCCAAGGCATTCTACAAATATGGGAAGAGCAAGAGGATGAGCCGTGTGAGAATAAGACCAATCAAGTGCAATAGTGGAAACGTGTGCATGGAGTCGGAAGAGGTAGCAGAGGTACTTAATGAATACTTTTCATCAGTATTCACCAGGGAAAGAGACCTTGGCAATTGTGGGGATGACTTACAGCGGACTGAAATGCTTGAGCATATAGACATTAAGAAAGAGGATGGGCTGGAACTCTTGAAAAGCATTGTTAGTTAAGTCACCAGATGAGATAAACCCCAAGCTACTGTAGGAAGCGAGGGTGGAGATTGCTGAGCCTCTTGCGATGATCTTTGCATCATTGATAGGGACGGGAGAAGTACCAGAGGATTGGAGGGTTGCAAATGTTGTTCCCTTGTTCAAGAAAGGGAGTAGAGATAACCCAGGAAATTATAGACCAATGAGTCAGACCAGTGGTGGGCAAGTTGTTGGAGAGGATCCTGAGAGGTAGGATTTATGAGCATTTGGAGAGACACAATCTGATTAGGGATCATCAGCATGGCTTTGTCAAGGGCAGGTCATGCCTTACAAACCTGATTGAATTATTTGAGGATGTAACAAAACACATCGATGAAGGTAGAGCAGTGAATGTAGTGTTTATGGATTTCAGTAAGGCATTTGATAGGGTTCCCCATGCACGGCTCCTTCAGAAAGTAAGGAGGCATGGGATCCAAGGAGACCTTGCTTTGTGGATCCAGAATTGGCTTGACCACAGAAGGCAAGGGGTGGTTGTAGATAGTTCTTATTCTGCATGGAGGTCAATGACCAGTGTTGTTCCGCAGGGATCTGTTCTGGTTCCACTCCTCTTTGTGATTTTTATAAATGACCTGGATGAAGAATTAAAAGGGTGAGTTATTAAGTTTGCTGATGACACAAAGGTTGGGGGTGTTGTGGATAGTCTGGAGGGTTGTCAGAAGTTACAGCAGGATATCGATAGGATCCAGAACTGAGCTGAAGAGTGGTAAATGAACTTCAACCTAGATAAGTGTGAAATGGTTCATTTTGGTAGGTCAAATTTGAAGACAGAATATAATATTAATGGTAAGACTCTTGACAGTGTGGAAGATCTGAGAGATCTTGGGGTCTGTGTCCAGAAGACACTCAAAGCTGCTGTGCAGGTTGACAGTTTTATTAAGAAGGTATATGGTGTATTGGCATTCGTCAACCATGGGATCGAGTTCAAGAGCCTTGAGGTAATGTTACAGCTATATAAGACCTTGTCAGACCCCACATGAAGTACTGTGTTCAGTTCTGGTCACCTCACTACAGGAAGGATGTGGATATTATAGACAGAGTGCAGAGGAGACTTACAAATATGTTGCCTGGATTGGAGGGTGTATCTTATGAGAATAGGTTGAGTGAACTTGGCCTTTTTTCCTTGATGCGATGGAGGATGAGAGGTGAGCTGATAGAGATGTATAAGATGATGAAGGACATTGATCATGTGGAAAGCCAGAGGCTCTGTCCCAGGGCTGAAATGGCTAACGTGAGGGGGCATATTTTTAAGGTGCTTGGAAGTAGGTACCGAGGGAATGTCGGGGTAGGTTTTTCACACAGAGAGTGGTGGGTGCGTGGAATGCACTGCCAGTAGTGGTGGTGGAAGCAGATACAATAGGGTCTTTTAAGAGCATGGAGCATGGAGCTTAGAAAATTAGAGGGCTATGTGGTAGGGAAATTCTAGGCAATTTCTAGAGTAGGTTATATGGTCGGCACAACATTGTGGGCCAAAGGGCCTGTAATGTGCTGTAGATTTCTATTTCTATGTTCTATTGCTAGGGAGAAGGTTCTTGGGAAACTGAAATGTTTGAAGGTAGATAAGTCACCTGGACCATATGTTATACACCCAAGGGTTATGAAAGAGGTGACTGAAGAGATTGTGGAGGCATTAGTCATGGTCTTTCAAGAATCAATTGATTCTGCCATGGTTCCAGAGGAATGGAAAATTGCAAATGTCACTCCATTCTTCAAGAAGGCAGGGAGGCAGAAGAAAGGAAATTTTAGGCCAGTTAGTCTGACCTCAGTGGTTGGGAAGATGTTGGAATCGATTGTTAAGGATGTGGTTTTTGGGGTACTTGGAAGCACATGGTAAAATAGGGTGTAATCAACATAGTTTCCTCAAGAGAAAATCTTGCCTGACAAACCCATTGGAATTCTTTAAAGACATAACAAGCAGTACGGACAAAGGAGAATCAGTGGATGTTGTGCACTTGGAGTTTCAGAAGGCCTTTGAGAAGGTGCTACACATGAGGCTGCTTAACAAGTTAAGAGCCTATGGTATTACAGGAAAGATACCAGCATTGATAAAGCAGTGGCTGATTGGCAGGAGACAAAGAGTGGGACAAAGGGAGCCTTTTCTGATTGGCTACTGATGTCTAGTGGTATTCCACAGGTGTTGGGACTGCTTATTTTTGTGTTATATATCAATGACTTGGATGATCTAATTGTTGGCTTTGTGGCAAACTTTCAGACGGTACGAAAATAGGTGAAGGGGCAGGTAGTTTTGAGGAAGTAGAGAGGATACAAAAGGACTTAGATAAATTAGGAGGATGGACAAAGAAGTGATAGATGGAATACAGTATTGAGAAGTGTATGGTTGTGGACTTTGGTAGAAGAAATAAGAAGGTGGACTATTTTCTAAATGAAAAGAAAATTCAAAAATCTGAGGTGCACCAGAAGTTGGGAGTCCTGTGCAGGATTCCTAAAAGTTTATTTGCAGATTAAGTCAGTGGTGAGGAATGCAAATGTAATGTTAGCATTTATTTCAAGAGGAGTAGGATATAAAAGCAATGATATGATGTTGAGGCTTTATAAAGCACTAGAGAGGGCTCACTTCGAGTATTATGATCAGTTTTGGGCCCCTTATCTGAGAAAGAAGGTACTGACATTGGAGAAAGTTCAAAGGAAATTCATGAAAATTATTCTGGGATTGAAAGGTTTGTCATATGAAGAGCATTTGATGGCTCTCAGCCTGTATTCGGGAATTCAGAAGAATGAGGGTTGACCTAATTTAAATCCATAGAATGTTGAAAAACCTCGATTGCGTGAATATGAAGAGAATATTTCCTATGGTGGGGAAATCTAACACCAGAGGAAACATCCTCAGAATAAAGGGCTGTCCTTTTAGAATGGAGATGAGGAGAAATTTCTTTAGGCAGACAGTGGTGAATCCATGGAATTCATTGGTACAGATGGCTGTGGAGGCCAAGTCATTGGGTATATTTAAGGCAGAGGTTGTTAGATTCTTGATTAGCTAGGGCATGAAGGCATATGGGTAGAAGGCAAAGGTTTGGGGCTGAAAGGAAAATTGGATCAACCATGAGGGGCCAAATGGCCTAATTCTGCTCCTTCATGTTATACTCTTATTATTTTAAGGTGGGCAGAGTTTCAGATGTAGTTAGTGACTGAGCCAGAATTCAGAAATGTGAGATCTATGGAGTTATGAAGCAATTTCTTTTTCACCCAAGGCTGCAGTAAATAAAATATTTCCATTTCTTATCATCTTTCAAGTCATTTAAGTATGCCAAAGGTTAACAAAGCACTTTTGAATATACAGGCACTTTTTTGTAATGTGTATATAATTTAATTGACAATTATTTTTTAAACTGACAAATGGAAATTTGGAGTATCATATTTCATAGATTTTAATAAAGCTGACAGAATTGCTCAGGGGAAAGTCTCTGAAATCATTAAGTAATTCATGTTCTCACTGGGGCTATCAAACATCAAATTAACCATCTTACAAACAATAACAACAACTTGCATTTATAAAGGACATAATCCCCCAGTTGCTTCAGGCTGTCACTGAATTTGATGTTCTGCAACAACATCATTAATTTGGTATGGACTGGGCATCTTCGGCATTATCACAGTCACTTGTTTGGAAGCATTCCTGTAGATTTTGGCTAAATTCAGTTGAAAGATCAGCAGGGGAAGCTACAGACACGCTCAAAAAAAGTTATCTGAAATCAGTATGTTATTCCATTTGGAATTTAAGCAAAACATTTTTGATTCATTTGAATTTACAGAGAAGTTCCAGTAATCTCACTCTCAGATTATTGGGTTTCATGTGACCAAAACTCATGGCTGAATCCTGTCAGTTCTGCACTGATTCAATCTGAAATACAGTCTACCAAAATCAAAGTTGGTCTATTCATCTGTAACAGAATTGTGGAATTTGAAGATAACTTATTTGCTGAAAATAGTGAAAAAGAACTCTCCCATTCAGCACAGTCAAATGAAGGGAGTGAAAAATCTTGTCTACCTGTGGACCTGAGGCCCAAGGTGGAATACAGAATATCTTGACATTGATAAATCCAGACTTGCATCGCTCCTTGTTCTGTATTCTCTTTGAAATAAAACAATCTAGTTTGTTCGCACTTGCTTATTTATTTTTTTCAGATACAGTGCGGAAAACGCCTAACCGGCACTTTGAGCCGCACCAGCCAGCAACCCCCAATTTAACCCTAAACTACACATGGGACAATTTACAATGATCAATTCACCCACAACCGGTAGGTCTTTGTACTGCGGGAGGAAACTGGAGCACCCGGAGGAAACCCACGCAGTCATGGTAAGAACATAAAAACTCATGGGAGACAGTGGCGGGAATTGAACCCAGGTCTCTGGTACTGTAAAGCATGATGCTAATTACCACACTACAGTGCCACCCAGCTAAAGAAGATGAACTTCATAAAATGTAGATTACAAACTCCTCTCCAAACAAAGAGTATAGGAAAGGAACCTTCTGTGGAAATAAATAATGACTATTAAAGTTAAAGTCCGTCACCAAGAGAATGTCATTTAACTATGAAATTAAGTCAACAGCAATGCAAGATCCATCCTGAACTTTTTTGGTTCCATATACAAAGTTAACCAGCATTCAAAGCTGCAGTTTTAAATGCTGATTAACTTTGTGTAGTGAATCTGGTCTAAACGTTTCCTTGTGTAAAGTACTATCCCTGTTCTCTATTGGGTTTATTATTAGTACTGTATAACAAATTTCACTTGTATACAATCATAGATAAAAACTGGCAAAAGTTTATTATGCCTCAATAAATATTACGTCTCAATACTCACTATCTCCCACCTTCTGCTCACAACACCTCTCTCACTGCCAACCTCAATCCAGCCAGCCATGCTCTATCACCATGAGGAAAAAAAATACTGCTACGAATTTAGGAACTTTTCCGAGAAATTCCCTCTTTGATTTCATAAAATCATGAAGAGAAGTTTGTGGGAGACAGAAGAGAGACTGCAGATGCAGGAAATCTGGAGCAATACACAAAAAGCTGGAAAAATTCAGCACTGTCTGAATTGCTGATTGGCCCCAGCTTTCTGTGTGTTGCTCAAGAGAAGCTCATTAAAACCCATAATTAGAACAACAGCAATGTTGATTTCCACAACACCATCAGTGTAGCTAAATACAACAAAGTGCTTCACAGGACCATTACCAAAGTGTCAATGTTGAATTACATAGGTAGATACTAGGCTGGATGACCAAAAACTTGGTAAAAATCATAATAACAGTTGAATAGAATGCTTGCTTTTCTTTCCAAATGTGAATGTGTGCTTCCAAAGTTCATTTTAAAGGACTATGGAGAATCCATACCCAGCAATAGTCCAGTAGCCAGTTATTCTGAAAACACATGCTTCCTGGCACCTCACCTAACCCACTTTTATAAGCATGCAATCTCCTGCTGCCATCCCGTATTCATATGAAATAACCCATCCAATTTGACTGTAACCAAATCCTATTTTATTTAAAAGCTGGAAGCATATTGATGTCAAGCTATTGCTTTCCAACAAAACAAATTCTTGAGGCATATCGGCATTATAAAAACTCCTAGTATGCAGGTATTGTTCTATTTACCAGTTGTGGCACTTTCTCCCGAACTTTCCAGTCACCCCTTAACTGCAAAATTTGGCTCAGTTACTTGGATGTCCATTAGCATGTGTTTGTACTTATTTGTAGCTTGACTCAAGGTGACCACTCTTTTGAAGAGGATACTAGCTGAGCAATGATCTTGGATGCGAATTATAGGCCATGAATGCTGATTGTTATGTCAATTTTTGGACAAAATTGAAATCAATACATGTGCTACCAAACAGGAGAGCATTTACTCAACTTGCAAGGCGAATCCAAGGTTTAGCAGCAAGAATAAACTGCACTCCGCACCCCCCACCCCCTTTCCCATCAGACTCCTGAAATGTTAGCTGGTGTTTCGGGGGTTGGGGGAGGAGGGAAGAACCATTTACCTGTTTCACATTGATTTGTACCTAATTTTGGAGTCAGACATATTTCTAGGACTTGTTACATTCCATGACAAACATAGCCTCAAGATTCAGGGGAGTAGATTTAGGACGGAGATGAGGAGGATCTGCTTTTCCCAGAGAGTGGTAAATCTGTAGAATTCTCTCCTGAATGAAACAGTGGATGCTACCTCAGTAAGTATACTTAAGGTAATGTTGGATAGATTTTTGCATAGTAGGGGAATTAAGGGTTTTGGGGAAAAGGCAGGTAGGTGGAGATGAGTCCATGGCCAGATCAGACATAATCTTATTGAATGGTGGAGCAGATTTGATGGGCCAGATGGTCTACTCCTGCTCCTGTTTCTTGTGTTCTTATGAGAAGTTTATGGGAAGCGATGTTTCAGAAGCAACGATTTTATCCTCAAGGATTTTCCAAATATCAGGTGTGGATGCCTGAGATGTCACTTCCCTGGGAGTGCAGTGTGATGGGTAGAAAGAAGAGAAAGCACGTGGAGTGGAGCAACCTTGAGAAAAGGAGTATGAGAGAAGCAGGACCATCAATAAAAAGCTTTATTGACCGTTTCAGATTTGCTTGTTTATCACTTGAACATCGAAACGTACAGTGAAGTTTGTCATTTGCGTTAACAAACAACACAACCGGACTGGGGGCAGCCCACACACATGCCCTACATTCCGGTGACAACACAACATTTCCGCAATGATCACCAGAAAAAAAGGCAACAAAACAAGCCCCTTTCTTCCCTCCCATCCACCCACCCACCTACCCATTCACACACACCCATGGATAGGCCAGGCCTCTAGCCTCCATTGGACTTACAAACATTGGCCTCTGACTTCCCCAGTGGTCTCACAGACTCAGGGCTTCAGGCATCAGGCCTCAGCTTCCAGACTTCCGATCAACCTTTGGGTTTCGAACTTTGGTACCAACCCCAGAACTCGCCGATGACGGGATCCTGAACTCCAGGCTCCAACCTCTGCCAACTAGGGGGTAGCCTGCCCTTGTGCCTCCTGCTTACACGGAGCTCCAATCCCATTGATGCCACAGGGGAGTCGCTGACCTGCAAGGGCACCAGCCCTTGTCCTTGCTGGTCTTAATCCACACCACTTGTCAGCCCAATATCTGCCCACGGATGTCCTTTATCAAGAAGCAGTTCTGACACACCTGCCTCAAAGAGGAGCGATGTGTGAAGTGGATCCACTTCAATAAGGACCCCTACACTACATCTTACTGTCACGACTGCTGGTGCTGATGAGAACTGCACTGAAGGAGGGAACATAAAGAGGCTTTTTCAGGCCAAGCTGTATAACACAAGGATAATAAAAAATCCATTTCCAGTTCTAATTGCAATTACAAACAAGAGAAAACCTGTAGATGCCAGAAATCAGAGCTACACACACAAATTGCTAGAGGAACTCAGCAGGCCAGGCAGCATCTAGGAAAGAGTACAGTCACCTGGCCTGGCCTGCTGAGCTCCTCCAGCATTTTGTGTGTATTGCTCTAATTTCAAATAGTTCTTTCCAAACAGGAAAGGAGATAATTGGAATATTCCCTACTCTGCAGCATGCTGTTGCATGAGGGATATTACAGAGAACTGAATTCACCTCATTCTCCTTTGGTAACTGAGGCAAGCCCACAGCATTGGCCACACTACAGTCCAAACCTGGCCCTAAGCATAGAGCTGCCTCCAATTCTCCTCCAGGTCCTGGCTGCAACCTCTTGGATGTCACCGGTGCAGTCATTCTCTGTTATGGATTACACCTCAAAACGTCAAGAAGTACCACAGCAAGGCTAGTTTATTCTCTAGATATTCAACCACTTTGTAATTATACACGATGCATTGCAATGTGCACTGTGCATGAAGCTGTCAGTCCATGTGACAATTCATATTTCTGAACTCATGCAAAATCAAAGAGTATCCGCTTGTTGCTAATAGCGATACTCTTAAAAAGTTCAGTCCATAAACCCTGTGCAAGGCTAATGTCTGCACAACAAATGCCACACTGACAATCATAATCTGGTAAGATGGAGTATTGATGTGCTTGGTTTACATTCCTATTGGTCAGATCAAAGGGAGCATTGGCAGCATTTATCAGGCAGATTCATTGTGGCCTACTATATGCCCTACAGCCATTGGGTTAATGCAGGCTAAACTCAGGCTCATAATGTTGAGGAGGCTGAGTCATGCAGGAGAGAAAATAAAGAGTCTTTTCCGGTATAATGCAAGAACAATACAAATCCAATTTCCATTTCTAATTTCAATGTTCTATTCCATGTCAGTCCCATCTTACTTTATTTCTCAAGACATTCTCTTGACCACAATATCAAAATAAAATATAACACTAAATCAATACTCAAATGCAAATTTATATCTTCAACAATAGCTATGACATACATAAATAAACCAATTAATCTGATGCATTTTCTTGGAGAGTTTCTTTGCTTTAGCTGATGCTTCCATGCAATTTATGCCCAGTGTCTGGTGTAGGACAATAGAAGATGTCTGGTTCCTGAAGAAAGGACTTTATGGCTTTGGAAGATTACCAAAGATGGTTCTGGTCTTTGAAGACCTAATTTTGGACTGTTGCCATTTCTTTCTGCAGCCATGAAGATATAGGGCTGAATAGATTTGAGAAAGGTTTTGATGTAACATACTTGCAAAGAAACTTTTTTTGGAGTGGACCATTCATTCTTTGGAAGGTAAACCCAGCCTGACTTGGTTAGATTGGGGAGATGCCTCAGATGATCCCTATTGATGGTGCATACACAACACTTGCAGTCATATCTCCAATCGGAGAACCCTGGACCCTACAATGCTGATGTCAGTGGCTGTAAAGTGCACACAGTAACTCTACCATTTACTGTGTGTAATAGAAGTAATAGTAATGCTTAAATATTAAAATAAACTCTTTGATAAAAGGTGTACATTAATCTGGAAATTCAAGGCCATTGTAATTTATGAAAGGTCATAGAAAGGTGAGTAGAAAGTATTTTAGAAATCCAACAGCAAGTACCTTCTCTTACACAGACTACTTTTCACTTAAAATATTTTCAACAAGATCATTCATTTATCTTTTCAATATTTTTTACTCAAAAAAAGCTTTGCCAAGTTCCTTAAGTATGTTCATATATGAAGCCAGATAGGAAGCTAATTTGCGATGTCTGATCTTATCTTTCTAAACAATGACTGCAATAAATTAAGGAAGGAGTCTAACTTAGTATCGAAAAGTCAGGGGTTAGAAATTTAAAGTTCACATGGTTATTTCAATGTTGCTAAGATAAGAGTACAGTTCATATTGAGATATAGCAGATCTTAGAAACTGAAAACGATTAAGAACAGAAAGCAGGAGTGTGCAGTTTGACGTTTTACGCCTATTCCACCATTCAGCGAGATCAAAACTGACCTTTTACTTCAGTTCATTTTCCTGCTTTAACCCAATGGTCCACAAATTCCTTAATATCCATAAATTTATCAATTTCTTGAATATATTCAACAATTGAATCTTGATGCCCCTCCTGGGGTGGACTCTCCAAAGATTGACAAACCCTGGATGAAAGGGTTTCTTCTCATCTCTGTCCTGAACAGATGCCGCTTGATTTTGGCTCACTCTGATTTACACTCCTTCCCTCTGCATCAATATAGAAAAAGGATGACTGACTTGTACACATTACTCCAGGTGCAGCCTCACAAAGGTCTAATATAAATGCAGAAACTATATGAAAATCCTTGTGCAATAAAAGATAATTTATAATTTGCTTTCTTATTCCCTTGTTGAACCTATATGCTCACTTTCAATAATTTAGATGCAAGGACATACATGTTTCTTGGAACATGAACACCTTCCAGTCTTTCATCATTTAAAAGTGATTCCAATATTGTTTTTAAACTAAAGTAAATTATATTTTGTTTTTAAGACCATAAGACCATAAGATATAGGAACAGAAGTAGGCCATTTGGCCCATCGAGTCTACTCCACCATTCAATCATGGGCTGATCTAATTCTTCCAGTCATCCCACTTCCCTGCCTTCACCCCATACCTTTTGATGCCCTGGCTAATCAAGAACCTATCTGTCTCTGCCTTAAATACACCCAATGACTTGGCCTCTACGGCCAATTGTGGTAGGAAATTCCACAGATTTAGCACCCTCTGACTAAAGTAATTTCTCCACATCTCAGTTCTAAATGGACGTCCTTCAATCCTGAAGTCATGCCCTCTTGTCCTAGGATCCCCTAGCATGGGAAGTAACTTTGCCACGTCTAATCTGTTCTGGCCTTTTAACATTCGGAATGTTTCTATGAGATCCCCCCTCATTCTCCTGAACTCCAGGGAAAACAGCCTAAGAGCTGCCAGACGTTCCTATTATAGTAACCCTTTCATTCCTGGAATCATTCTTGTGAATCTTCTCTGAACCCTCTTCAATGTCAGTATATCCTTTCTAAAATAAGGAGCCCAAAACTGCACACAATACTCCAAGTATGGTCTCATGAATGCCCTTTCCATGTTATGTTCAATTTGCCGTGCCTTCATGCATTCACATTGCATTTCCACATCTCCAAAGCTATTCTGCAATCTCTTCCAAACCTTTACTGACATCTCAATTCACATAATCAGTGAACTCGATATATTGCACCTGATTCCACTCAACCACATCCTTTCTACTGTTGAACATACGTTCAGTTGTTGAGAGTTTAGGAAGAATGTAACGGTATTAGAATTGAGCTTTAGCATAACAATCTGCCAACTGCATACACTTCTTTTGGGGCATGGGCATCAAATGGATATGTGCCAGAGTCCTAAGTGAGAGGGGATCCTGTCCAACCCTTGCCCTACCTGAGTGCACACGTTATGGACACCATATCAAAATAACACTTACAAAATGCTGGAGGAACTCAGCAAGTCAGGTAGCATCTATGGAAAGAAATAAATATTTAACATTTTGGACTGAGACTCTTTATCAGGACTGGTAAGGAAGGGAGAAGAATTCAGAATAAGAAGGTGGGTGGAGTGGAAGGTGATAGGTAAAACCAGGTGAATGGAGAAGGCGAAGTGAATTGAGAAGCTGGGCGGTGATATGTGGAAAAGGTGAAGAGCAGAAGAAAAAGGAATCTGTTGGGAGAGGAGAGTGACCCATGGGAGAAAGGGAAGGAGCCGGGTGTAAAGTTTTATAACCTAAAAACATGAAACTAATTCAAATAAGACATGGAAGTCCAGGAATATGAGTCTAACTTTGTGTTTACTTTAAGCAAGCCACACATATATATCATGTGGTAGCGTGAAGATGTATGCAATTCACGTATTTATGCATATAACCTGTAATTAAATATTTAAATGAACAAGAATGTTCCATCAACCTATATATAAGATTACTCAAACACTACGTCGATATTAAATATACAACACTCCTTCTGGCTTACCTATAAACTTCAACTTAATAGAGAATGCAGATCAACTATACACACAGCATATTATATAACAGGACTACTATATAGAGACATCCATAGCATAGTGAATTTTAAATTGTTCCATTCAGGCCTATAGATTTATTTGCTGTGGAGGATTTCTTACTCTTGTGGTATAACGTCTTTGCTGGCAAAGGGGATCACTTTCCTTGTCAGGTGAGACCTATGGGTGTGAAAGCAATCTTAGGTTCTGCAGCTTTCTCCCATGGTGGTTGTAGGAGGTGATTCTGAGGGTGCACAAAGTGGTTCTGACAGTGGTAGCCACCTTTCTTCTCCTTCCCTTTTCTGCTTCTAGTTTGTGCATCTGATCTTGGGAAGGTGTGTTTAATACACTGGAGCATTCTCTTATTAATCCTTCTTTTGCTCCCTTTATAATCTGATCTTTCCTCTTGGTTTTTTCATTCACAACATCATCTAATGAATCCTTTGTTTTCATATCTCCATTGAACCCTTTCTTTTTGGCAGTCCATTCTTTCAGCTACGCTTTGGTCTTTGCATTTACTTTTACAAGCAGCTATTTGTCTCCCACTTGAAATTCGTTGACGAATCTTGATGCACACAGAATAGATTCTGGTTCTTTATACTCACAAAACCCAATTGCTTGCAACTTTCCTGAAGATTGTTGAACTCTCTTCCAGCTTAAAACCAAGCCACATTTCACAAGTAACTGCCTGATTAACATACCTGAAGCTTTCTCAGATATGTTGGCTACAAAAACTGTTGTAATCTGATCACTGCTTTCATCAGCTTCACGATTCCTCTGAGCAGCACGGTCCTTCCTTGGTCCAATAAGCTTTCCAACCAGAGGCACCAAAACCTGTTTGCCCTTTGTTGGGCGATGGTTCTTGATGTTTGTAATGCAGACAGTTGTAGCATCATCCAGCATCTTTCTTTATTGACTTTCATTTGATTTTATTGTAAGGGACGTGGCATGCAAATGTTGGATGGATCTCTATAATCTTGCAGTTGTCTCAGCAAATCACACCCCCAAAATGCTGGTTCTCCTGTTTTACCATATACAAGCTCATTTTGGCTTGTTGTTTGTTGCATTTCATATTGCTTGTCTATTGTTAATCTGCACACTGTAAATCTCAAGGATACTCAGTCCTGTGATACTCCCATCATGATCACAGCTTTCATCATCACTATGCAGATTAGTGCTGTTTTTGAAACTGCAACTTGACTTTTTAGCTTTTTCTCTTCCCTGAGCAGTACTCTTATTTTTGTCTGCCCAACATGCTCTTTGTATATGTCCTACTTTATTTAATTTTCTGCTTTTAAACCTGCATTTGATATAGGTATACTGCAATTGATTGCTGATTGATTGATTGATTCTATATTATGCATTGCATTGAACTGCTGCTGCTAAGCTAACAAATTTCATGACACATGCTGGTGATAATAAACCTGATTCTGATTCTGATTAGTGTACCCTCCAAGAGGATCACATCCTTATCATAAGGTTTGGAGTGCGTTGTGCTTTGGCTCTTAGTAGGGGTACCCATGTCAAATAGGTCAAAAGGGTAGAGGCCAGACTAAGAGTGCTCAATTAGAGAAGGCTATGAATGGATATGTAGGAATGGGCGCGGGGTTCGTAAGAAGTGCTACACCTGTCCATTCAGCTCCTCCCTCATCTCCATTCAGGGCCACACACAGTCCTTCCAGGTAAGGCAACACTTCACCTGCAAATCTATTGGGGTTGTGTACTATACTTACCTGCTCTTCCTCTCCTCCTGATGCACCTTCTCCTTCCCTTTCTCCCATGGTTCACTCTCCTCTCCTATCAGATTCCTTCTTCTTCATCACTTTACCTTTTTCCACCTATCCATTCCCAGCTTCTCACTTCATCCTCCTCATCCCCTAACCACCTGGCTTCATCTATCATCTTCTAGCTTGTATACCACCACCACCTTCTTATTCTGGCTTCTACCTCCTTCCCTTCCAGTGCTGATGAAGGGTCTCGGCCTGAAGCGTTGACTCTTTATTCCTTTTCACAGATGCTGCCTGACCTGCTAAGCCCCTTCAGCATTTTGTATATGTTACTCTGGGTTTCCAGCATCTGCAGAATATCTTGTGCTTATCATTTCAGAATGGGCATTTTTGAGTTGAATTTTGCATCTAATGAGAAAGGTAAGACTTTCAGAAATATTGGAAGATAATGACAACAAAATAGAATTCTAAATATTATAAATCCAAGCAACTTACAAAATAAAATGTGATCACTTTACAGAAACAAACTAGAGATAACTAAAGACGTAACCTTTACTGCCTTATGGAATAATGGTGAAGTACCTAATGAATGCGTGTGCATTTTGATTGACTGCTTTACTTTCATTCATGTTATTAAGTTTCTGCTCCAGAATTGAATGCATCTAAATTTGACTCTGTTTTCTATTTGCTTAAGTGATGAGTCTGTCTCACTGAATTGTCAGTGAAAGGCTTTACTCTGAGATTATTTTTGGCGCATTAAAGTTTTTCCCAGGTTTCCTGCTTGCAATTTTTAATGATTTGAAAGAGATTTGATGACTTAAATCTGTTCACCTCATAACAGTTAGTTTTTCTTCAAATCACTGTGCTCAAAGCCAATTTTATTTTGGTGGTTTAAATGATAACTGGTCCTTTATTCAAAGATTCTCAGTTTGATTACCTGTGCTGATTCAATGCAATCTATATTCATTCTAACAAATATATAATCTAATAATTAAATTTGACTTTGAATGTGAGCAAATCCAGTGAAAGGCAATTGAATTCCAGTTCTTACTTAGAGCGAGACCTTCATCTTTGTTAAAATTCTTTTCCTCTAGTTTTATTTCAATGGCTTCCTTTATCAGGCGGTCCCAAAAGACACCAGCACGTCACAGGAGTTTTGTGCCATCAGAGTCAATCCTATGGCCATTGCGAATGCAATGTTCTGCTACCACCAATTTCCCTGGGTAATCCAAATGGATATACCTCATGTGCTCCTTGATATGGGTTTCCACTGTGCAACCTGTCTGGCCGATATACACTGCTCTTTATTCACAAGGGATCCTGTAAACGCCAGCTGACCTGAGTCCCAGGTCATCTTGGACCCACTAAGCTATGATTTAGGCTTCCTTACGGGCTTGTGGATGGTATTAATCCAGCATTTCTTCAGGATCCTGGTGATTCTTCCTGGAACTGTGGAAATATAGGGAAGACAGGCGGTAGTGACGGGCTCCTCCTCATTGTTAGGTTTCTTGGTTTTTCTATCGGCCCTTTTAAGGACCTGATTGATTTCCTTCACCTTGTAGCTATTCTGTAGGAATATCATACATAATCATCTTATTTCCAAGGGAAGGCTCTCCAAGTGCAAAATAGTTTTCACACAGTTAATCAAGGTAGAAACAACTGCTCTATATTGGGAGGCATAACAGTGGCTGTTATTGTTGAGGTACAAGTCCGTGTCAGTGGGTTTCTGATAGATGCCATGTCCGAGGCTATCGTCTGGTTTCCGTCATATTAGAATTTCCAGGAATGGGAGGCAACCATCCTTCCCATCTCCATCATAAATTGAATGTTTTCGATGTATACTGTTAAGCTGGTCATGGAACTGTTGGAGTGCTTTATGCCAGAGTGATAATAAACCTGATGTTGAGAAAAGATTATACTGGAAGTGTGCTATACAGAACACTGCAGATTCAGAATTCTGTAATAAAAGAGATTGCCACAAATATTCAGCAGACCAGACAACAGATGGGAAGAGAGAAGCAGATTATATTATTTATTTATTGAGATACAGCGCAAAGTACGCCCTCCTGGCCCTTCAAGCCACACTGCCCAGCAATCCCCGATTTAACCCTAGTCTAATCACGGAACAATTTACAACGACCAATTAGCCTACTAAACGGTACATGTTTGGACTGTGGGGGGTGGGGGAACCAGAGCTTCTGGAGAAAACCCATGCAGTCCATGGGTGGACGTACAGGGTCCTTGCAGATGATGTCGGAATTGAACTCCAAACTCTGACACCCTGTGCTGCAATAGCATCACTCTAACCACTACTTAGAAACATGCTTGATAAGGTCCCAGAGATTACATGGTTAAAACATAACATTCTTAATGACATTCTCATGAAAATCAGGCAAAACACTGCTGATAGTTGGTTAAGATCTTGAAGGCACAGGCATGCTGAATGCAAATACTGCCAGTAGTCTCTCCACACCTCTATATTACTGGGACAGAAATGGACAGTGTTTTCTGCCCTGAAGCAGTGGCATGGACTGAGCACTGACATACTTCCAGAGACTTGCTGAGGGAGCCCAGCCCCTTAACAGCCTCGTTAAAGTTGTGAGAATGTTTATAGGTCTCTGTAGGTTTCTAATATTGAAGGACATTTAAAAAGTATGACAAAGTAAAGTTAATTTATTTTTAAAAATGGAAAACTATTACACTTTTAAATTTAAAGTGTATCCAAAACATCTAAAGCACTTGTAAATAATTAATATTTCAAGATCTTCTGGTTTTGATAATGTTTGCATGGAAGTTGGCGTGATTGCTTATGACTGCACGTAAGCTTTTAGAATTTATATTTGTGTGTTGAGTAGTGTTTCTTTATTTATTGCCAGAGCAATGGGCAATAGACTAATTGCAGCACAGCCAGTAGACATTCAGGTGCGCTAATATTAGAATCATTTGCAAACATGCTGTTGGGGGCATATTGTTAATCTCTTAGATATTAGCCTAGATTCCAAGTTCAAGAATTTATATCATGATGCAATAAGAAATGAAATCATCTCAATTAACCTGGAACTTGGAATTCCATTGTCAAGATGTTTATGAAATTCAAGAATTTTGATTCAGAACTTCATTGTTTTCCATAATAGTTGTTTGGATGAGCTCAATATTCATTTATTCTGAACCTTTAAGCTAAGATTCTAATGATCTAATGGGATCATGATTGATTCAAATTGAATCTGCTGTTTATTGCCAGTGAGACTTCTATTCTCACTCAAGTGCCTGATGCAGCCACCATTCTAGGTTATTCACAGATGAGCACAGAAAAGCGAGATGGGTAGCCAGTCTTTTGAGTCTGCACTGCAATAATTGATCTCTCCCTATACAATATTGTCCTCCATAACAATTTGTACTCTTAGATAACAAAATCGCTGTCCTAGTCCAGGAATATTTAGATGACCTCAGAAACAGATTTGTCCTTCTTCCCTTATCTTCCAATATTGCAGCCAGTTTTTGACAAATCTGCATTCTACCGCTCCAGTGTCTGACCAGCTGGATGAAGATTTTGCCACAAATCCAAGATGCCTTGACAAATCCATTGTAATCAAAAGCTAGAGTGAAGAGAACACAACGTTGTGTGCAGATGTTCCGTCCGAGATTTTGAAATGGTGACAACCTCATTAAAAATAGCATACACTCAAGCGTAGCCTACTTGCACACTGGAAGCCAAATTTTAGATGAAAGTACCTGATGCTTTATAACCTGGAGGCTTTTAGCAATAGCTTTGGAACAGGTGAGGAATCTGAGAAGGCCTGCTTAAGTCAAGGAACATATACTTGAGAAGGCAGTGGCTGCCAGTGTCATTATAACTACACAACACAATATGTATCAGTTTTTAATAGGTACACACTGACAACCACATGGAGTACAGACCCGAGAAAGCTCCAGGTAATTGTGCAGCTGCTACAAGAAACCAAAACTCTTAATTGCGTCTGCTGGCACTTTCAGCAGCTAACCAATCTTCGGTTTTCCTGGGCAATGATCCCACAGCACATTGTGGAATTTGAAATTTGCATCGCAGTGCTGATACATTACCTTTCCCCATTTCCTTTGACCAGAATACAGAGAAGTTCAGTTGCAGTTTAAAGTCTCCGAGGGACAATTCTGATTGGAATATGTATTTTGTACATTGACCTGTGTTAGACTGGTTTAAATGATTTAATATAGCTTATTCAGAGGTATGCTAATGCTGTTCTAAAGCTTTGCTCTATTTCTTTGTTAAAGATTCAATGGTTCAACTTAATATCATGGAACGCGTTCACGATGCAACCTGAAATCCTTACTCTTTGCAGACATCCACAAAACAGAGAGGAAAAGAAAAACAAAGAATGAATGACAGAAAAGTGTTAGACCCCCAAAGCCCCCCTCCCTCACATGCAAAGGCAGCAGCAAAAGCAAGAACCCTCCCCACTTGCTTCAACAAAAACATCAGCCCCCCCACTGCCCACCAGGCAAGCAATAACAAGCCCCCAAAGACCATGATCTAGAGTCCATCAAAAAACTACCGTCCACCCCAACACTTCAACATCTCAAACAGGCTTTCTTTCTCACTAACAAGGCAGGGAGAGATATCGCTCCTGCAACAACGAGACGGGAGGCCAACACCTCACTAGTGTGAGAAAATTTAACGTCATTGAGTCACGGACAAGTGCAACATGGAAACATGCCCTTCTGCCCTCCAAGTCACATTAACCATTGAGTACTTGTTTATACTAATCTTTCCCTAACTCAACACGTTCTGCCCCAGAGTCTTCCATGCACTTGCACACCGAGGGTAGTTTGCAGTTGCCAATTAACTCATTTTTCTTACTCGTTTTTGAGATGTGGGAGGAAACCATAGCAACTCACGTGGTCACAGGGTGAACGCTCAAGGTCCACAATTCACATAAATGCTAGTATATGGGTTCAATCCTCACCAGAGTTCAGGATTGAACCCAGGTCCCAAGTGTAAGCCATCAGCTCTATTAGTTGAGCCACTGTGCCTCCCAAAAGTTCGGAGAGAGAGGGGAAAAAGGGGAGGAGGGAGTGGAAGAGGAGGAGGAGAGGAGGGAGGAGGAGGAGGGGAGGAGGAGGGAGAGAAAGGAGGGAGAGAGGGGTAGGGAGAGAGATGGAGTGAGGGAGAGAAAGAGAGAGAGGAGGAGAGACAGAGAGTGGAAGAGAAGGGGAGTGAAAGAGAGATGGAGAGAGAGAGAGAGAGAGAGAGAAAAAGATGGATGGATGTATGGATGGATGTCTGGTTTCTCTCAATGTAACATCATTAACTCCATGGCCAACCTGCCACATGAAAAAAATTAGAAACTTAAAGTATAAGAGCAACTCTAACTAATAGCAGACGCTGTTAGATTCATTCCTACAGTAAATTACGAGCCATTTCCTTTCTGCAGGGATTCTGATTTGGGAGTCTAGAAAGGCAGAGGATTGAAGTGAGGTTGCCAGTATATTATACCTGCATTCTGGTACAACTGGAAGAATAAACCAGCATCAATGTGGTTCTGAAATCCCTACAAACTTTAAATAGCATCTATAAACTGCAATAATGGTGCTCATAAATATTTATTGCTTCCCAGCCATCTGATTCCATTCCTCGCCCAGACAAAATAAAGCATTGCAATGTTTTATTGAATTACATCAACGAAAATACGGAATTGCTAAGGAGTATTGATTCTGTCAAATCGAAGGCTGATAACACAATGACATTATGCAGAGAATAGGGAGGTATAAGAAAATTCTAGACAGCCTGTTAGTTTTATAGATTTGCTGTAGACAGAAGGTGGGAATTTAGCCCATTGATTCCAGTGGAGGAATTCTATTGGTCTAAAGGTATCCTTCTTT
The DNA here is from genome assembly GCF_030028105.1 of Mobula birostris. Lineage (NCBI taxonomy): Eukaryota > Metazoa > Chordata > Chondrichthyes > Myliobatiformes > Myliobatidae > Mobula > Mobula birostris. Next base: position 29,683,703 of record NC_092391.1, on the reverse strand, counting down.
CCCCATAGCTTAGAGTAAATTACCTACCTCATTTACCTCAAAAGCCCTGATTGACTTTGCTTTCTTCATCCTTACAGACTTTATATTTCAATCATTAAATCTACATGAATAAAAATGCTTATTCTCATATTTAGTTTTTAGTGAAAATTTTAAGTCTCTACCAACACACAAAAAGTGCTGGAGGAACTCAGCAGGTCAGGCAGCAAATATGGATATGAAGAAATAGTCGATGTTTCAGGCTGAGACCCTTCCTCAGGACTGAGAAGAAAGGTGGTAAATGCGAGAACCTCCACACCATCCTCCACAAGCGGGACTTCCCTGTAGCCGAACGTTTTAATTCAAATTCCCATTCCCGTTCCGATGTGTCAACCCGTGGCCTCCTTGTGTGCCACGATGTGGCCACCCTCAGGGTGGAGGAGATACACCTTATATTCCATCTTGGTATCCTCCAACCTGATGGTACGAATGTTTCTTTCTCCTTGCGCTAAAAACATTTTTTTCATCCCCCACCCTTCCTCTATCCCTTAAGTCTCTGTCAGTGGTTCTTGAACAGCTTGTAAAAAGAAACAGTTTCCCTCTATTTACCAATCAAGTGACGTTTTCTGATCTGGCGCATGAACATCAATTCTCTCCCAGCCATTGCATTACATGAATAGACTCATCTTATCCAATGTAGCCTTACAGCTAAATCTCTCATTCCTTAAAATCAATACATTCTCCCCCTTCCTAAAGTTTACCAACATTGAAGCAGTGGTGGACAGGATTTTAAGAACAGGAATTTAAGACTGACTCGGGATTAAGAAGATGTTGTTGAGGAGAATCAAGGAATTGTATAATGCCTGTAGTTCAATTTTCAAAACAGTCTTAGAACATAGAGGATAGAATAGTACAGGCCTTTTGGCTCACAACGTCATGCTGACTTTTAACCTATTCCATGATCAATCTAACCTCTCCCCACCCCCCGCAAAGCCCTCTATTTCCTCAACCATTCTGAGTTTGTAGAATAACATTTGATTCAAACATGTTAGAGTCTGTGTTCAGCAGCATGTCTGAATATTATAATAATTTTGTTGAAGTCATGGTTGCCAAAGCAGCCCTGCCTTTCCCGTCTTGAAGCAGGAGTGAAAGATAATAAGAAAGTAATTTTTTTAAAAGAATTGGAATTAACAGTATAGATAAGGGAATAGAACTTTCTTGGGAGCTTTGCTATTGCTCGGTGTATGGAGGGTGCTGATGCCTTTTTTTGCTGAAGTAGGTGGGGGAGGGGGAGGGTCATTGCTTTGCTGCTGCTTGTGTGCGGAAGGGGGAGTACGGGGGGCTTTGGGGTTCTAACGTTTTCACTGTCGCTTATTCTTTGGGGCACTCTTTTGTTTTTGTGGATGTTTGTGAAGAACAAACATTTCAGGTTTTGTATTGTATACATTTCTCTAATATTAAATGGAACTGTTGAAACTATTGATAATTTGTGGAAGTCAAGATCAAAGACCACCTTGATGGTTTGCATTCTGAAGTACTGAGGAAAATCTGTGAAGAATTAAATGAAGCTCGATATCTTTTGGAAGTTCATTCAATGTGGAAGATGTACCAATATGGCATCTCTGACTGACAAAGAACAAAATTAGTTACCTATAGGTCTATCAACTACTAATATTGTTAACATTCCTTGTCCCAGTACTTTGGTGATCCATACTGTCATATGGACCACAAAATGAACAATAGAATATAAATTGGCACCTCTGCCAAAGTCAGCCCAGTATTACCTTTGCAACCTTATCTGATTCTACCTTTACTGCAGATCAACTCAAGCAAAATCCTCATTGATGCCTCTGTTTAACTTTGACTTGACTATTCCAATGCACTCCAAGCTACCATTGTTTCTTATATCTTACTTTGGGCTGTAAACATCCAGAATTCTGTTGCTTTTTCCCTAACTCACAGCAGTCTTGCTTAACCATCACTTCTGGGATTACTGACCTTCAGTTAAACCAATGATTTGAATCTTTTTATTTTCACACTCAGTCTCACATCTTTCAATGAGATTACTTTTTCCTGTCTCTAAAATTTCTCCAGATTTAAAACTTAGAATATTACAGCACAGTACAGACAGGGATGGAAACAGCAAAGGAACTGTCTGTGATAGGATAGAAGCCAGGAGGAACAGAACAATGCAAATGGTGATGGTGCTTGCAGAAAGGGGGTGGTGCAAGTTTGTTGGTCACAGCTGATCTTTCTGGCAGACAGATGAGTTTTCAATGTGCTCTCTCAGCAAGCACCATGCTCTTGTGATGTCTAGTCAATCTTGGATAGACACCGTACCACAACTGGTCCCTTTATTCTCTCCACCCTGTCCCCCACCTTCTCTACTTTTGACTATGTTTAATTTCTAACTTTTCTTTCTTTAGATGACAGATTATTGACATGATACATTAACTCTGTTTCTGCTCCACTGACGCTGCCTGACCTGCAGTGTATTTCCTGCATTTTTGTTTTTTATTTCTGATTTCCAGCTTCTCTGTTCTTATTGCTTTTCAAAATTAGCTGATCAATGACAGATAGTAAGAAATTGTAAAGGACGAATGTAATGTGAAAAATTTAATATTTCTGAGAGAGTAATGGAGTATATTCTTGAAGGAAATTCAGTGGCTCTTCTATATTTCCAAAAGAAATGTTGATTATTTCTGCTTTTGATAAAAACAAAGGCACAGAATGTTCAGCAGAAAGCAATAGCAGGGACAGACAAGTGAAAACAAAAACAGAAAACTGAGAACAGTGGTTAATGGATCTTATGTGTACCATGAAGAATAATATCTTCCAGGCATTGACACTGGCATAATGGTTCTTCTCAGTTCATCGTAGTAATCTGTACGTGGGTGCAACTGACACTAAAGGAAAGGACTTGGCTAATTATGAAGTGAATCTAAGAAGGTCATAGACAGGTTGATAAAGCAGACATATAGACATCTGAAATGTGAGGTAAAGCAGTCTGAGAGCATCTGCTGAGAAAATCTTCAGTGGTATTATATTCCAGTGCACTCATATTGAAAAGGCAAACAGCTAAAAGAACAGATTATATCATAAGCAGAGAGTAGGGAATTAAAAAGGTCTGTGTAAATCATCGAATGGGTCATGACCGGAAAGTTGTGTTGAACTCTTGAAACTTCCCTTCAAAAGGATTTAAAAATCACAAAAAAAGATAAAGGAAAGTCTGCAGAATGGAAGATCACAGAAAGCACCGGAGACAGTCCCTTGTGGAGTTTATGCACAAGTTTTAAAAAGTGAGCGGGGCCTGTCAAGACTTTTCTGTGGAGCGGGTGATTGCTTGGGTTATTAGTAACTTAGCAAGGGCCAATAAATAGAAGCAAGATGTAAGTGGAGTGCCATTGTGGGAGTGGCCATTATTGGAGTGGGCTAGGGTTAGAATGGGAGGTTTTGGTTCAACAAACTTCGCGAAGAACAGGCCAAGGGTCTAAGTTTCCAGTAAGTTTTTTTTGTCTATTAGTATATAGCTAATTTGTTGAGAATGGATCCAGGGTAGTGGTATGTTCTTTGTGTGAGATGTGAGAACTCTAATAGACTTCCAGTCTCCGCTGAAGTTCCTTAGGGACCATGTTAAGGAACTGGAGCTGCAGCTAGATGAGATGATAGAAGCTGCAGAGAGGTAGTCACCCCTAAGTTTCAGGACGCGAGTAGCTGGGTGACTGTCAGGAGAGGGAAAGGGAATTGGCAATCAGTGCAGAGTACCCCTGTGGCTGTTCCTCTTAATAATAAGTATAGCGCTTATAATACTGTTGGATACGGTGACCTACCGGGGGATGTAGCAGTAACTGGATCTCTAGCACTGAGTCTGGCTCTGTGACTCAGTAGGAAAATGGGAGAAGAGGAATGCAACAGTGATAGGGGATTCCATAGTTAGAGGAGTAGACAGGGGATTCCATTGCTAGAAGACCAGACAGGAGATTCTGTGGACATGAAAGACACACCCGATGGCATGTTGCTTCCCAGGCGCCAAGATCAGGGATGCCTTAGATCGAGCTCACAGCATCTAAAGGGGGAGGTGGAACATATAGAAGTTATAATTAAGCATTGATACCAACAGCATAGGTTGGAAAAGGGATGAGGTCCAGGAGAGAAAATTTAGGGAGTTAGGCAGAAAGCTGAAAAGCAGGACCTCCAGGATAGTAATCTCTGGATAGTTGACTGTACTATACACCAGTGAGGGTAAGAATAAAATGATCTGGCAGTTGAATGCATGGCTGAAGAATTGGAGTGGGGGGCAGGATTTCTGATTTCTGGATCAATGGGATCTCTCCTGGGGAAGGTATGAACTGTACAACCAGGACAGGTTACACCTGAAATCAAGGGGACACCAATACTCCTCCTAGAGCCATTGAGGAGGATTTAAATTAATTTGGCCAGGTGATAGGAACCGGGGTGATAAGGCTGATGTTTGGGCAGTTGGTAAACAAGTAGCTAGAAAGTTTAGAGAGACTGTGAGGAAGGACAGGCAGATGATGGGGCAACATTGCAGTCAGTGGGATGAACTGAATTGTAACATAGGGGCAAAATCAATTGTGTGATGAAAACAAGACTGAAGGTGTTAGATAGTATTCAGAATAAGGTAAGTGACCTTAGCACAGTTAGAGATTAGCAGGCATGATGTCACGGGCACCACTGGGTTGTGGCTGAAAGAAAATTATTGAAAGGACACTGAGGTTGGTAGAAAGGGTGGGGTGGCTCTGTTAGTAAAAAAATGAAATCAATTATTTAGAATGAGATGGTATAGGATCAGAAAATGTAGAATCCTTCTGGATAGAGTTAAGAAACTGCAAGGTTAAAAAGAGCTGATGGGAGTTATAGCCAGGCCTACAAACAGTAGCCAGGATGTATGGTACAAATTACTTCCAGAGATCAAAAAAGCATATAAAAAGGGCTATGCTACGATAGTCTTGGGGGATTTCAATATGGGGGTAGATTGGGAAAATAAGGTCGGTGCTGGATCCCAACAGAGGGAATTTCTCGAATGCCAATGAGATGGGTTTTTAAAGCAGCTTGTAATGACCTTTCAGGAATCACTAGAGTCTAGAATGGGTCCAGAAGGCTGGAAAATTGCAAATGTCACTCCAGCTTCAAGAGGGGAGAGGGGCAGAAGAAAGGCAACGATAGGCCCGTTAGTCTGAATTTAATGGTTGAGAAGATGTTGTAGTCCATTAAGAGGGATTTCAGGGTACTGTATTTGGAGGCACAAAATAAAGTAGGCCAAAGTCAGCATAGTTTCCTTAAGAGGAAATCTTACCTGACAAATCTGCTGGAAATATTTGAGGAAGTAACAGGCAGGATAGACAAAGGAGAGTCAGTGGATGTTGTTTACTCAGATGTTCAGAAGGCCTATGACAAGGTGCCGCACATGAAGCTGCTTAACAAGATACGTATTACATTGTATTACAGGAAAGATACTAGCAGGGACAGAAGGTCAGCTGATGGGCAAGAGGCTATGAGTAGAAATAAAGGGGAGACTTTCTGCTTATTCCCTTCTTCTTCAACCCCTGCCCCTCCACTAGTAGTTTTCTGCAGGGATTGGTGTTGTGACCGCTTCTTTTCATGTTATATGTTAATAATGTTAATAACTGAATTGATGGGTTTGTGGCCAAGTTTGGGCACAATAGAAGATAAGTGTAGAAGCAGGTAGTGTTGAGGAAGAAGAGAGTCTGGAGAAGGACTTAGACAGATTTGGAGAAGTGGCAGATGGAATATAGTGCAAGAAAGTATACGGTCATGTACTTTGGTAGAAGGAATAAAACCGTACACTATTTTTAAATGGGGAGAAAATTCAAAAATCAAAAATCAGAGATGCAAAGGGTCTTGGGAGTCCTCGTGCAGGATTCTCTAAAGGCTAACTTGCAGGTTGAGTCATTGGTAAGGAAAGCAAATGCAACATTACAGTCATTTTGAGGTGACTAGAAGATAAAATAAGGATGTAATGCTAAGACATTATAAGGCATTGGTTAGACCACACTTGGAGTATTGTGAACAGTTTTGAATGTGCTGACATTGGAGATGGTTCAGAAGAGGTTTATGAGAAAAGTGCTGGGAATGAAATGGTTAACATATGAGGAGCGTTTGATAGCTCTGGGCCTACACTCGCTAAAGTTTAGAAGAATGATGGGTGGGGGTGGTGGTTTCCTCACTAAAACCTATTGATTATTGAAAGGCCAAAATAGAGTAGACATGGAGAAGATGCTTTCTATAGTGAGGTAGTTTAAGACCAGAGGACACAGCTTCAAAATAGAAAATCGTCCGTTTAGGACAGAGTTGTGGAGGGATTTCTTCAGCAAGAGGCTGGTGAATTTGCAGAATTTATGATGGTAGAGGCCAAGTCATTGGATAAATTTAAAGCTGAGGTTAGTAGACTCTTGATTAGTCGTGTTGGGCACGTGGACAAGTGGTTAAGGCATTCGTCTAGTGATCTGAAGGTCGCTAGTTCAAGCCTCAGCTGTGGCAGCATGTTTGTGTCCTTGAGCAAGGCACTGAACCACACATTGCTCTAGTGTCTGTGCGAGGAGTGACACCCCACAAAGACTTCCAATCTGTGCCTTGTAAAGCATGAAAATGCCCGACGCAGGCCTCTCCTGGTCTGAGTCGACGTTCCCTCCCCTCCCCTGATTAGTCAGGGCATCAGAGGTTATGGGGAGAAGGCACGAGAATGGGCTTGAGAGGGATAATAAATCAGTAATGATAGAATGGCCTAATTTTGCTCCTATATCTTATGGTATTATGGAGAGACTCAAATGATTCCAGAAAAATGAAGATTTATTCATCATGAGAGAACTAAGAAAATTGGCCTTGATTCAGTAGAGCAGAAATATTTTAGTCAAGATTTAATTGTGATGCTCAAAGGCTTTATATGAAGAGTGAAAGGCTACTTTATTTGTTTCCTCAATGAATTATTAATAAGGGACACATATTTTACATTATTGCTGGCAAAGAAAGTTCAAGACTAACTTTAATACGCCTGATTTTTTTTGCAGCAGGAACACTCTCACAAACAAAGAAGGAACTCTGAGGACATTATTAAGCTCATGGATGTTTCTTTTTAAAGTATATATCTATAAATATTTAAAGGTAAATAGGAACTTTAGAGAGTAAATAGTAAATAGTTATTTAGAGCAGCAGCCAGTCACTGTTAGGAAGCATGAGGTGACTCACACAGCTTCACCAATTGAATACATAAGGTATCAACTTGCGGATGTTTGCTGTTTTGAGTAGTGGCCAATCAGTGATCAGAAACATTTGGCAAGAACAAATAAAGATAAGGCAGCAGCAAGTAGAGCGACCGTTGTTGGACTGGACAGTGTTAGAGTGGTTATTTGGGGCTTTACATCTTTGAGGCTTCAGCTTGGAGAGGCTTGAGTGAGACAAGGCAAAAAGTCTGTAGGTAGATTTTTTCCCTAGTTTATTTATGGATTTCTTCTTTATATTTACACAGCTAGAACAGTAGGGATGCCAAGCAGGATAGTTGAATGCTCCTCTTGCGGGATGTGGGAAGGCAGGGAGGCCACCAGTGTCCCCGACAACTCCACCTGCAAGAAGTGCATCCAATTGTAGCTTCCAACGCTCTGCATTAAGGAGTTGGAGCTGGAACTGGATGAACTCTGGATCATTTGGAACAGTGAGGGGGTGACAGATAAAGCATATAGAGAGATGGTTACACACAAGGGGCAGGACACACGAGCCTGGGTGACAGTCAAGAAGGGGAAAAGAAACAGTCGGTGCAGAGTACCCCTATGGCCGTACCCCTCAACAACAGGTCCACCACTTTGTCTACCATTGTTTGAGGGAGATTACCTAGCACAGAAAAGTCACAGTGGTCAGGTATGTGGCACTGAGTCTGACTGTGACTCAGAAGGGAAGGAGGGTTGTGAGAGAAGAGATGTGCTGTGGTGGCAGGGGATTCATTAGTCAGGGGAACAGAAAGGTGGTTCTGTGGATGAGAATGAGATTCGCAGATGGTATATTGCCAGGATCGACTCCTCAACATTCTTAAGTATGGGAGGGAGGGTGAGCAGCTTAGCACACAGGGGTGAAGGAGAGTACTAAGGGATTCTACAGATATGTAAAGAGCAGAAGGATTGCAAGGAACAAAGTTGGTTCTCTGGAAGATCAGAATTGTGCTTCTTTTATTGCTTGCATGACTTTTTTTCTCTCTCTGTGCATTGGGTATTGGTCTTTTTTAAAATTGGGTTCTTTCAGGTTTCTTGTTTCATGGCTGCCTGTAAGCAGACGAATTTCAAAGTTGTATAATTAATGCAGACTTTGATATTAAATGTATTTTGAAACCTAATCCATGTTTGGAGACAAAAGAGATGGGGGGGGATACCTTAAATGTGTTTTTTGCATTTGTATCTTTGGAAATGAGGCAAAGCAGCAACAAGGTCATACAGATTGCAGAGGAGGAGTGTTTGCTGGCTTGAGGCAAATTAGGGTGGATAAATCCTGAGGGCCTGACAAAGTGTTCTCTTGAATCCTGTGGGAGGCAAGTGCAGAAAATCTGCCCTGGTGGAGATATTTAATCATCTTAACATAGAAACATAGAAAACCTACAGCACAATACAGGCCCTTCGGCCCACAAAGTTGTGCTGAACATGTCCGTACCTTAGAAATTACTAGGCTTACCTATAGCCCTCTATTTTTCTACGCTCCATGTACCTATCCAAAAGTTTCTTAAAGTATCCGCCTCCACCACCGTCACCAGCAGCCCATTCCACGCACTCACCACACTTTACATAAAAAACTTACCCTTGACATCTCCTCTGCACCTACTTTTAAGCACCTTAAAACTGTGCCCTCTCATGCTAGCCATTTCAGCCCTGGGAAAAAGTCTCTGACTGTCCACACAATCAATGCCTCTCATCATCTTATACACCTCTATCAGGTCACCTCTCATCCTCTGTCGCCCCAAGGAGAAAAGGCCGAGTTCACTCAACCTATTCTCATAAGGCATGCTCCCCAATCCAGGCAACATCCTTGTAAATCTCCTCTGCACCCTTTCTATGTTTTCCACATCCTTCCTGTAGTGAGGCGACCAGAACTGAGCACAGTACTCCAAGTGGAGTCTGACCAGGGTCCTATATAGCTGCAACATTATCTCTCGGCTCCTAAATTCAATTCCACGATTAATGAAGGCCAATATACCATACACTTTCTTAACCATAGAGTCAACCTGCGCAGCTGCTTTGAGCATCCTATAGACTCGGACCCCAAGATCCCTCTGATCCTCCACACTGCCAAGAGTCTTACCATTAATACTATATTCTGCCGTCATATTCGACCTACCAAAATGTACCACTTCACATTTATCTGGGTTGAACTCCAACTGCCACTTCTCAGCCCAGTTTTGCATCTTATCAATGTCCCGCTGCAACCTCTGACAACCCTCCACACTATCCACAACACCCCAACCTTTGTGTCATCAGCAAACTTATTAACCCATTCCTCCACTTCCTCATCCAGATCATTTATAAAAATCACGAAGAGTAAGGATCCCAGAACAGATCCCTGAGGCACTCTACTGGTGACCGACCTCCATGCAAAATATGACCTGTCTACAACCACTCTTTGCCTTCTGTGGCAAGCCAGTTCTGGATCCACAAAGCAATGTCCCCTTGGACCCCATGCCTCCTTACTTTCTCAATAAGCCTTGCATGGAGTACCTTATAAAATGCCTTGCTGAAATCCATATACACTACATCTACTGCTCTTCCTTCATCAATGTGTTTAGTCACATCCTCAAAAAATTCAATCAGGCTCATAAGGTATGCCCTGCACTTGACAAAGCCATAATGACTATTCCTAATCATATTATACCTCTCCAAATGTTCATAAATCCTGCTTCTCAGGATCTTCTCCATCAACTTACTAGCCACTGAGGTAAGACTCACTGGTCTATAATTTCCTGGGCTATCTCTACTCCCTTTCTTGAATAAAGGAACAACATCTGCAACCCTCCAATCCTCCAGAACCTCTCCCATCCCCACTGATGATGCAAAGATCATCACCAGAGGCTCAGCAATCTCCTCCCTCGCCTCCCATAGTAGCCTGGGGTACATCTCATCCGGTCCCAGCGACCTATCCAACTTGATGCTTTCCACAAGCTCCAGCACATCCTCTTTCTTAATAGCTACATGTTCAAGCTTTTCAGTCTGCTGCAAGTCATCACTACAATCACCAAGATCCTTTTTCATAGTGAATACTGAAGTAAAGTATTCATTAAGTACCTCTGCTATTTCCTCTGGTTCCTGACCAGGTTCATTTCCCAATACCCAATCAAGTACTGCCTCTCCTCTTGTAGGCTTATCTACTGTACATATTGCGTCAAGAAATCTTCCTGAACATACCTAACAAACTCCACCAAATCTAAACCCCTTACTCTAGGGAGGTGCCAATTTAAATCTCCCATCACGACAACTCTGTTATTATTACACCTTTCCATAATCTGTTTCCCTATCTGCTCCTTGATATCCCTGTTACTATTGGGCAGCCTATAAAAAACATCCAGTAAAGTTATTGACCCCTTCCTTTTCCTAACCTCCACCCAGAGAGACTGCGTAGACAATCCCTCCAGGGCGTCCACCTTTTCTGCAGGCCGTGACACTATCTCTGATCAACACTGCCACACTCCCACCTCTTTTGCCTCCCTCCCTGTCCTTTCTGAAACATGTAAAACCCGGAACTTGAAGTAACCATTCTTGTTCCTGAGCCATCCAAGTCTCTGTAATGGCCACGACATCATATCTCCAAGTACTGATCCATGCTCTAAGCTCATCCGCTTTGTTTACAACACTCCTTGCATTAAAATAAACGCATCTCAAACCTTCGGTCTGAGCACGCCCCTTCTCTATCACCTGCCTATCCTCCCTCTCGCACTGTCTACAAGAGAATACATTTTCTATTTGTGAGCCAACCTCCTGTTCCCCAGTCTCTTCAGTTCGGTTCCCACCCCCAACAATTCTAGTTTAAACTCTCCCCAGTAGCCTTAGCAAGTCTCCCCGCCAGGATATTGGTCCCCCTGGGATTCAAGTGCAAACTGTCCTTTTTATACAGGTCACACCTGCCCCAAAAGAGGTCCCAATGATCCAGAAATCTGAATCCCTGCCCTTTGCTACAATCCCTCAGCCACGCATTTATCCTCCACCTTATTCTATTCCTATTCTCACTGTCATGTGGCACAAGCAGTAATCCCGAGATTACTACCTTTGCGGTCCTGCTTCTCAACTTCCTTCCTAACTCCCTGTACTCGTTTTTCAGGACCTCTTCCATTTTCCTACCTATGTCGTTGATACCAATATGTACCACGACCTCTGGCTGTTCTTCCTCTCACTGCAGGATATCTTGGACGCGATCTGAAACATCCCGGGCCCTGGCACCTGGGAGACAAACTACCATCCGAGTTTCTTTCCTGCGTCCACAGAATTGCCTGTCTGACCCTCTAACTATAGAGTCCCCTATCACTACTGCCTTCCTCTTCCTTTCCCTACCCTTCTGAGCCACAAGGCCAGACTCTTGCCAGAGGCAAGGCCACTGTCGCTTCCCCCAGGTAGGCTGTCCCCCCCAACAGTACTCAAAGAGGAGTACTTATTATCAAGGGGTACAGTACTCTCTAGTGACAGGTGAGGTACCAGAGGTTTGAAGGATAGCTAAGATTGTTTTGCTGTTTAATGAAGGCTCTAAAATTAGACTGGTAAACCTGACATCAGTTGTGGGTGTTACGTACCCCGTAACTGGGTTGCCAAACCAGCAGAAATGGACCACTTAGTTGGAGTCTGGATTACTGGAATTAAGAAAGTTTTATTAAAGAAATAAGTAACACAGTACTCTAATCATAAGGCTATAAATGCAACAGGTTAGCAATGATAAAACATACATGTACACAGGACTAGGATAATAGGAATCAATCAAGCTCTATTGCAGACTAGGGGTAAAATGATCAGTCTCAAGTAACGCAGAGTTCAGTTCAGCTTAGTACAGTTCGCAGTAATCACTGTTGTGCCATTGGAGAGAGAGAGAGAGATAATATGCGAATTCTGATTCACACAGACCTTCGTTCTTCGCAGTTAGCTTTCGGGCGAACCCTTTTATGTCTTCTGTGGTCACCGACTGTGACCCCTCCATTCCAGATACGACCGTTCTCCCGCGGTGAACCCGGCACCCAGGCAAGGGCGGACACACACACCAGGTTCCCGCCGATCGTACCTTCTCACCCTGTGTGTCTATGGTTGGTTCCCGCGACCAAACCTCCAAACTCCAACCAACTTGTGGGGACACACCGCTTTTCCAGGGTCTCATTATCTCGTGATCTTGTGGTGTCTGTCGTGCCTTAGCGAACCTGTTCCTTTTATCCCCCTGCTGGGGTATCACCTGTCCATCAAACTTCAAACAGTTCAGGTTCAAAGCAACCGGTCTGTCAATACTTGGAACTGTGTCTCTTTTCGTTAATCTCTCTCCTCTCTCATTAACATTTTGAACACTTCTCCATTTGTCTCTCTTATCTCTCTCATCAGTATCAATCTTCTGATAACTTAGTTTTTCGTCACATGGGAAACTTATTGGAAGGTATTCTAAGGAACCGAATATATAAGTTCTTGGATAGACACGAGTGTTAGGGATAGTCAGCATGGCTTTATGCATGGTAGGTCATGTCTAACCAATCTTATAATAGAGTTTTTTGAGCAAGTTATCAGGAAAGTTGATGAAGGCAAGGCTGCGGATACGGTCTACATAGGCTTCAGCAAAGCATTTGACAAGGTCCTGCATGGGAGGTTGGTCAAGGAGGTTCAATCACCTAACATTCAAGATGAGGTTGTAAATTGGATTAGTCACTGGGTTTGTGGTAATAGATGGTTCCTCTCCGAATGGAGGCCTGTTACAAGTGGAGATCCACGGGGATTGGTACTGGGTCTATTGTTGTTTATCATTTACATCTATAATCTGGATGATAACGTGTTTAACGTGGATCAGCAAATTTGCAGATACGCCAAGATTGGGGGTGCAGTGGACAGCAAGGAAGACTATCAGAACCTGCAGTGGGATCTGGACCAGCTGGAAAAATGGGCTCAAAAATGGCAGATGGAATTTAATGCAAACAAGTGCAAGTATTGCACTTCAATAGAGGCAGTCAGGGTAGGTCTTACACAACGAAAGGTAGGGCTCTGAGGAGTGTGGTAGAACAAAGGGATCTGGGAATTCATTGAAAGTAGCAGCACAGGTAGATAGGGTCATAAAGAAAGCTTTTTGGGACATTGGCCTTCATAAATCAAAGTATTGAGTACAGGAGAAGAGATGTTAAGTTGAGGTTGTATAAGATGTTGATGAGATCTAATCTGGAGTATTCTGTGCAGTTTTAGTCACCTTTCCAAAGGAAAGATGTAAGCAAGGTTGAAAGAGTATGGAGAAAATCTACAAGGATGTTGCTGGGACTGGAGGACCTGAATTATAAGGAAATCTTGAATAGGTTAGGACTATATTTCTTGGAACAGAGAAAATTGAGAGGAGATTAGATAGAGTTATATAAAATTATGAGGAGTATAGGTAGGATAAATGCAAGTAGGCTTTTCCACTGAGTTGGGTGGGATTATGACTAGAGGTCATGGGTTAAGGGTGAAAGGTGAAAAGTGAGAAGTTAAGGGGAATATGAGGGGAAACTTCTTCCCTCAGAGGGTCATAAGAGTGTGGAATGAGCTACTAGTGCAAGTGGTGCATCTGAGCCTGATTTCAACGTTTGGATAGGTACATGGAAGGCAGAGGGCTGTAGTCCGAGTGCAAGTCCATGAGACTGGGCACTTTAAAAGGCTCAGCATGGATTAGGAAAAACTTCTTCACACAGAGAGTGGTGAATCTGTGGAATTCTCTGCCACAGGAAACAGTTGAGGCCAGTTCATTGGCTATATTTAAGGGAGAGTTAGATATGGCCCTTGTGGCTATGGGGATCAGGGGGTATGGAGGGAAGGCTGGGGCGGGGTTCTGAGTTGGATGATCAGCTATGATCATAATAAATGGCGGTGCAGGCTCGAAGGGCCGAATGGCCTACTCCTGCACCTATTTTCTATGTTTCTATGTTTCTATGTAAATGGGCTGAATGGCCCATTTCTGTGTTGTACTTTTCTATGTCTCTATAACTCTATGAAATGGAGGATACTGCAACTGGATTCCAGAGCCTAACCACTCACAGTGTAAATATATATTTCCTCGTCAATTTTAATTCTTTTGCCAATTACTATAACCATATTATCAATATGTCTCAATCCTTCTAAAGGGAATGGCTTTTTTCTATTTCTTTGCTTATACCCTGCATGATTTTCAGTACGCCTAATACAAAGGCTCCTAAACTTTTTTATGCCATGGATCCCCTACCATTAAATGAGGAATCTGTGGACCACAGGTTGGGAACCTTTGGTCTAATAGATCTATAACAGCTTGCACTTCTCCCAGAGACTGATCTCAGCTTCTGCACAGTCTACATAATTAAAATCCTTCATCTCTGAATAATTTTGAGAAATTACTTGATTTTCTCCAGCGCCTTCACAAATTTCCCAAAATATGGCAACCGGAAATGGACATAGTTGTGGCCCACTCATGTGTTCTGTGCTTCAGATGATACTTCAGCTTAATTACTTTACAACACAACTTTTGGAATAAAAGTGAACTCTTTGGAAGATTGCATGAACCATACTGAGCCAAAAAGCCAATACTTAATGGATTCCTTTGACTGGAAGGGTCAGCAACAAAACATAGAATAAAAAGGGAATGGATCCAATTCAATTCCAACATCCTCTATGCTTTCCTCTTCCCTCCCAGTCCTGATGCATGATGTCAACCTGAATGATTGACCTTTTTGCCTCAACAGATGCTGCTTGGCCCACTAATTTGCTGCTGTAGAAAGGCGTGTGTGTGTGTGTTCTCTCTCTCTCCCTCTCGCTTGCTGCACCCAAGGGGAGGTCCTTGTGTTCGAGTAATCTCCCTCTCCCCCGATGCTGTCAGAGGGATGGTGCCAGAACAAGGTTTAATCAACGCGGTTTGTAGATAGTGCTCTAATTCTTATTTATGATGTGTTCTAGTTTCTAATCACTCTTTTTTATTCTATTTTTGGGTGATTTTTTTGAATCAGAGTAGCAGATAATCAACACAAAGCTCAACTGAATTATGCCTTTTGATTTTATATTTTATATTCTGTGTTTTCACTTTTTTTGTTGCTGTTTGCGTGATATGTTTTGTTCTGCACATGGGGCAGTGGGTTGATCTTTTTTCTTTGAATGGGTTCCATGGTTCTTCTTTGTTTCATGGCTGTCTGCAAGGAAGACAAATCTCAGGGCTGTATACTGCATAGATACTTTGATGATAAGCGTACTTTGAATCCTTTGAATTCTTACATTCTTCCAGTGTTTTGTAAATGAACTGAATCCAATGACACTGTAGCTACTACAATGCTCAATTTGAGTCTTTAAGAAGAGATCTGCTTAAAATGTTGCCCTCTATACACAGATAGTGTTATTTCTGAATGCAGAAATTAATTACAGAGTCAGAACATTTCAAGTTAGAATTACGATATTTTTTCTTTTGCAGGTGACTTGAAACATCACATCCCACAAAGAACTTTGAGGTGAATGACTGATAAAACTTAACTCAGTGAAAAAAATTTGATCGAAGCATTGGAAGAATCAAAAATTAAAGTAAGTGAATTATTTGAAGAGTCAAGAGAGTGCGAATTTGGAGAGCTTCGGAAACCAGCAAAGGAAAGGATGACCAAAACTGTCAAAAACTTATTGTACGGGGATGATCTAGCGTGAAATTTCAAGTTCAAGGTCAAGTAAAATTATCACTCAAACATACATGGATGTAGCTAAGCTAAATAGGGTTCTTCTGGGTCAAAGGTCAAAACACATTACCAACTGCCCACAGCACACAGCACACTACACATGTCACATAGCATATAGCACAAACAGCACATATGGTTACAATTTCAGAAAAACATACAGTCTCAAAGAAAAAAAAGCCCCAGTCCCTTAGTGGCATGACTGTAGATTGTTCTGGTCAAGCTTGTTCTTTGACCGAGCAAGCACCGAAGGGCAGCACTGAGCAAACACTGGAGAGCAGCACCCAACCCAGTATGTGATTTCAGTGTGCCTAGCAGAGGCCCTTGCTCTCTCCTACACCACCTTGGGCGAATGGGTGACTGCAACAGGCTGTTGCATCTGAGGCAACCCTATGGCTATGCTTTGAGAGTATAACTGGTAAATTAGTTAAGGAGAAACTAGGGCAGGGGTTTCTCTACCTTGTTATGCTATGGACCAATGCCATTAAGCAAGGACTCTGTGGACCCCAGATTGGGAACTTATGTAGCTGAATTTTCAAAATATTTTGAAAAAGATTACATACCAATGGCTATTAGAGAAAATAAGAGATCAGGCACAAGTATATTGGTTACTGGATTGAAAAATAGAGGTTAATAACAGAGATCAGTTTCAGGTTGGCTAATTTTCTGAGTGGAATGTCACTAAATCAGCTCCAAATTTATATAAACAGCAGATATCTGCATTTAACATTGTGAAGTTTCTGGAATTTCATTTGTGCATATCTCCATCCAAGACGATAAAGCGACATAAAATGATAGTATGGTAACCTACGCATCCCAGCCTACACTTGCATTGTTCCTTTCACCATGTTTACATTTGGTACTCATATTGTGAAGACATAAACACTTCTGTCTTAGTGACTTCAGGTGTTCAGGAAATAATATCTTAGTCTTCTTGCTATATTGTATATAATATGAACTTCCTATACTTCATTCTCGCTTTTTTGCATTCTTGCTATATTTCAGTTTATTATAGCAGTGAATAGATTTTCAAGGTATATCATTGACTATAGAGTGTGTTGGTTATGAAGGCACTTTATGAATGCAGTTTCTACTATTCTGGGTGAAATGTAGCTGAACACAATTCTGTGACATCCCTGTGCTTCCAACATTCAACCTGTTGAAAAGTTCAAAGGAAACTTATTATCAAAGTACATATATGTCACTGTATACAACCCTGAGATTTGTTTCCTTGCGGACATATATTGTAAATCCAAGAAACACAATAGAATCAATGAAAGACTGCACCCAACAGGACAGACAAACAACTAATGTGAAGAAGAAAACAAACTGCAAATACAAAAGAGTAAAAAAATAAAAATAAATAGGTAATAAATACCAAGAACATGATTCTTGAAAATGGGAGCAGTTTAGTGATGGGGTGAGTGAAGATGGGTGATGTTATCCCCTCTAGTTCAAGATTCTAATGGTTGAGGGGTAATAACTGTTCCGGAATCTGGTGGTGTGGATCCTAAGGCTCCTGTACCTTCTTCCTGATGGCAGAAGTGAGAAAAGAGTATGGCCTGGTTAGTGAGTCAATGCAATTAGGAGAAAAGTTGCAGAAATCTTTCAAATCGTAAGTATCAAACAAGGTCTAAATGCTTTGATGTTGTGAGTCATTGCTAATCAGAGATGACCTGCAAATACCTTGATGCAATAATGTCAGGAGTTTTAACTTTAATTTGTAAATACTACTAAGTTTATTTCAGCTTCTATGTATCTGGAACATTAAGTTTGCATTGATTTCATAAATCATCAACATGTGTAATGCACCTAATCTGAGCCTAGGCAATGACTTGACATAGATGCTTTGTCATCAAAATGCCTTTTTCTATAATAATAAAATATAAAAGTTTGCTTCTAACAGATAAGAGTAGTGTAAAGAAGAGGCTTCCTGAAATCTGGGTATGTGTCCCTGGATAAGGATAGAGCCAAATATCAACAACAGCAATTATAATCAGGAAGTCCTTCAGTACATTCTGGAAACAGTTCAGAAAGACTTCAATTATCTTCCTGAAATATCGGCACTTAAAGTTATAATTAATTAGAACATTCTGTAACTGAAGGCAACGACTAACCAGTTTACCAGAACAGCTATATTTTCCCATATGCAGTAACTGGCAGATAGTTAATTATGATGTTTGCTGGCACTCAAAACAGGTTGATTTGTGTAAAATATCAGTGTGGCCACTTACAGTAAAACTGAGAGTAGAACTGCATACTTGCCAAAATTCCCAGCAACATATAAATAATTCACTTACTAAAAGGTATTCCTTTTGTGTGTCTGCATTAAGATAGAAAATAGTTGAGAGCAGACGGTATTCTATTGCAAATCAACACAATGTTGTAAAACATACTGAAATAAGTAATGCTTTAACTAACTTTTTACTAAGTCTGGTATAGGCTTAGAAACAAAATATTCAGAATATAAATTCTGTCTGAAAGTACCATACTTATACTGATGCTGCTTGGTCTATTATGCTTGCACCATTACTAAATATTCCCCAGATGTAACTCCCTGTTCTCCCTCTATACTGTATATTTTAATCTTGAATGCAATTGTTAACTGCTAGGCACTGATTTGACTTTATTTGTTACTTATGATACTTTATCTGATAAAGCAGTTGTCTAAGATCCAATGACCCTCTCCCTCGTCATCCTGATAAATCTTGTTGTGTTACCAGTTCACAGATTTGCAGGGATAGTTATTCGCTTTCTCAAAATTTTCTGCTGGACCAGCAGTACAAGTCACTCGGGTCAGCAGCAGTCCAGTCACCTTGTGCGAGGTGTTCCATTTTGGTCTTGCTGCCCCAAATGGAAGGTTGTACAGAAGAATTAAGCCACGTGCTAAAACTTGCAATTTGCATAGCCAGGATCCTGTAAGAACCATTTTCCTCTTATTTTGGGATTATGGATCAGGATTTGCGCCCAGGTTCTGAAGGGAATGACTTTCCCTTCACTCCCACACGCAAGACTAAATCCAGCAATGGACATAAGTACCTAACCTTGGAAAATTTGAAAGTGCTTCACAGTATCATTTTCTCTGTTATCAAAGAAGGTCCTGTAGTCAGATTGAATAGAGCAAGGAGTGGGTACTCTGCTTTATTTTTGTGGAGTTGATCATGGGATAGATATAGTCAGGAATGTTCTTGTAGTTTTATGCAATTAATACCATGGGAATTCTTACTTCCACTTGAAATGGCACAGGAGATTCTCTTTAAAGGTCTCAGCATAAGATGTCTCTCTGATAATACAGTTCCCCTGAAAGTAGATTGTTTCATTATTTGTGGAATTACAATTGGAATTGAAAGCTGGATCATATCTGAATAATCCCACTTCTGTTCTTGCAGTGAATGGAAAGGCATTCATGAAGTCCATGAATATTTTGTCCTGAGCAACTCTTGCAACCATATTGGAGAGCTGTAAGGATTGGTCTCCTTTATGTTTGCTGGAGATCCTGCTGGGAATGTCAATTGTACTTGAGGACTTTGATTCCACACTCAATCAAAAGTTGCTATAGTGCCAAGGATACTTTTTTTTATCTTAACTCCTTATCAAGTTATTTTGCCCATTATTTGTCCATAACATGTTCTGGTATAGTTGATGGCATGTTGCATTATTTTGAAGTTAATTGAAAGAGACTGATAAGGTGACATAGAGTTGGAGCAAATTCATCTTGCTTTGTGCAGTTGAGCACACCTGAGCAACTTTCCACTTGGAGTAATAAATACCAGTAGTATATTAGAACAGCTTGTGCAAAGCTGCATATAATTCTGGGGTATAAATTTTTAGCACTGTCACTGGGAACTATTTGCCATTTCCTTTGCACTCAACCAGTTCTTGATGTCACATGGAGTGGACTGAAATAGCGGAAAACTACCAGGGACCACCAGACGCAGAGGTGAATTATCATCACTACCAAGCTGAGGTATGCCATAATTAATAAACTTGATGGAACTGCTTCCTGCTTTACCACTTTTCATGATTAGATCTGGCAAGGTTAGAGATCTCTAACATGTTTTTGTGAGTAGGAATTATTTTGCTATGCTTATGACATTGAACATAGAACATAGAACATAGAACCATACAGTATGGGTCATTTATCCTATGATGTTAAGCCATCCTTTATACCTACTCCATGATCAATCTAATGCTTCCCAGCTATATTGTCAGTAAAAAATAAACTATGATTGAAACTACAATTTTAGTCTTGCATTAATTCAACAAATAGCTTATAAAAAGCATTAAATATAAATGATTCCAACATTTTTCTTTCATCCATGTATCTACCTCAGAGTCGCTCAAATGTCCCTATTATATCACTATCTACCACTACCCCTGGTAGTGCATTCCAGACATTTACTACTCTGTGTAAAAAACCTATCTCTGATATTTCCCTAAACCTTCCTCCACTTACCTTTTAAGATGTTCTGTAGTATTATCTATTACCACCCCAGTTAAAAGCCACTGGCTGTCCAATCGGTCTATGACTTATAATCTTATGTATGTAACTATACTCAACAGAGTGGCAACTCCTTTAATCTGTGCCTCCTTCATGACTGTTTGCAGTCATGTTTGAACAATACTTGGATGTGCTTTTGAAGAATCTTCTTCTGCTACTGCTTTTGGCCTGGCCTTGGACTTACATTGCAAATGAGGGATTTGACAGCAACTCTTTGAAGCCCCACAGCCTTTCAAGGATGGGATGGTGGAATAAATCATTGAATTATGGAAGATCTATGACAATGAAGGGAGTATTTAAGTTGGAATAGAGCTATCCATACTTCTCCTGCATTCCAGCACCTAGTCTGTAACCCTGAGGGTGATGGTTATTCAAGTTTCCATCCAAGGACTTTTTAAGTTTAACCAGGAAAAGAGACGAAGGAGACTGGATTGAGAGGAAAGTTTTCCAGCAAATGGAGCCCTGCCCACTAAAAAAGGGAATTTTTGAAAGCTAAGCACCTCAGTTATTTCAGATGGGAAATCCCTAGTTCCAGATTTCTTCATCTGTTCTTCCTTCAGTCATGATGTCAGATGTGGGTATGTTCACAGATAATTGGCCTTCCCTGAAGTTGGCATTTCTGGGTGTTATATTGGAGTAAGTCTCTTACTATCTCTTCTTTTAGTTAGTCCTGACGAAGAGTCTCGGCCCGAAACGTCGACTGTACCTCTTCCAACAGATGCTGCCTAGCCTGCTTCGTTCCACCAGCATTTTGTGTGTGTTGCTTGGAGTAACCTTATGTGAGCATGAGTCACAGGTATAAATTCACTTTTAAGGTAGAATGATGGAACAGAGTTCTGAAAGATAGTCGAAGGCTTTCCCCCATCAGGCGGTTGTTTGATTATTTAGTCCATGAGGAAGTTCTCCCAATTGCTGCATAGTCATCTGATGTAAGTGCATGGTTAACTGGGCCTGCTTTGTTTTCATTCAGTATGAATTTGATGACAATGTTACTGCTTTTATTATTCTTGCCTATTTTCTTATAATATAGTTAAGTGATTTCTTCAGCTACACCAAAGAACATGCTGTGGTCAGGAGTCACAGATAAGGCTGGCAAAATAAAGATGGTAGCTTGTATTTCTAAATTACATTAGGGAACTAAATTTTATAGATTAGATAGAATAGTTTCATTTATCACATGTACATCGAAATATACAGATAAATGCATCATTTTGCGTCAATGACCAGCACAGTCAGAGAATGAACTGGGGGTAGCCTATAAGTGTCACCATGCTTCTGACGCACATGACTCCCGAACCTAACTATAACCATACACCTTTGGAATGTGGGTGGAAATCAGAGCACTTGGAGGAAACCCACATTTTCAGGGGGAGAATGTACAAACTCTTTACAGGCAGTGGCAGCAATTAAATCCCAATTTGTGATTGCTGGCACTGAAAAGCAATTAACTAACCTCTACACTAACTGGAATTGGAAATTCCTGTCAACATTGTGCATTTAATATTTCAGTAATATTTGAGGAATATTGTAGGTGTATTGATTGATTAAGCATTCTTTGCTGTTTACACGGTTCATTACAGATTATATGTAAAAGTATGTGAGTGGCATACGTCATTATGGCACCATGTCATAAGTGCGTACCTTGCTTAAAGTAGAAACTAATGTACACAAGCTTATCTCTCAGCTCCCCTTTTTTCCTTTCAACTAGTTTTTATATTTTGGAGTTACAAAACATAAAGATGGTGGTGAGGTGTTCTTAAAATGAACCCGAGATGACTACCTACCTGTTAAGCACAGCAAGATGTTCAAATGTTTAAAAAATGTGCAGCAAAGCAATTGAGCAAATAAAAGCAGCACAGCACGTCTCTTTTGAAAAGGAGACAGAGATGATCGAGTTTTTTTTTAAAGACTGAAAACAGAAGAATTCACGCGTTCATAAACAGAATTGAGTGATACTAATCAGATAAAAAAAGAACAGAAATAGCTGGCTACTTTGGAAAGATTGATACATTTGAATACACAAGTGATAACTGGATTTTGTATACTTAGTGGAATGAGCAGTATTTTAAAGCAAATCGAATAACCATGTGCCAATTCTGGTGAGTGCATTGGATTTACAGTTTGTTCAGTAGTTTGACTGCTCCAAACAAACCAGCTGAAATGAGTTGGACGGATATCATGAAAGTAATGTAGGAACATTTAGAACTGAAATCATTGTTGATTATAGAATGCTTTAGGTATCATAAATGGAATCAAAATGAAAGGGGAGTCTATTACAATGTACATGGCTGAATCGAAGAGATTGAGCATTATCAGTTCAGTAATGGGCTTAATGATGTACTGACAGATCATTTAGTTTGCGAAATCTTACGAGAAAGCATTCAAAAAGAACTTCTAACTGAAGGACAGCTCACATTTAAAAGAATAGCTGAAATTGCTTTATTAATGGAAACAGCATACATGGATGCAATTGAGCTACAGTCAGGAATGAAAGTGAGCATGACCAAAATGGCAATGTTTAAATAGAAATGGCTGAACAAATAGTGCTACTGATGTAGCAGGGCCTCATGTACACCTGTCCCATGCAGGTTTAAAAGCAAAACTGGCAAACAATGCAACAAAATAGGATACATTCAAATAGCATGTCGGGTAGACAAAAATAACTGGACTGCCTGGGGAAAAGATAAAGATAAAAATTAGTTGCAATTTCAGAAGAGCACTAACCTCCATGCTGTTGATTAAACTCTGATAATGATGAGAGTGCACCGGACTGTGTAGCCTTGAGATTTACTATGTGAAAACTGACAATAGACAAGCAATATGCCTCACACTAGAAGTGAACGGCAAATTAATTTAAATGGAATTGGACACTGGCTCAGCTGTTTCAGTCATTCCACAAAATGAGTTTGAATGGCATTTCAAAGGTATTGAATTGAAGCCTGCAGATATCCAGCAAAGAACTTATACTGGAAAAAGTTAACTTCGGTGGGAAGGACATTCGTAACAGCGAAATACAATAGCCAACAAACCATATTGAGCTTGTATGTGGTAAAAACGGGAGGACCAGCATTGTGGTGATGTGATTGGCTGACACTACAAAGTGACTGGAGATCCATCCACTATTTGCATGCCACATCCCTTTCATAGAGCCAATTGAAAGCGAATTAAGATTGATACTGGATGATGCCACAGAAGTGTTCAAAAATGACTTTGGAGAACTCAAATATATCAAGGGTAAAATAGTGTTAAATAAAAATGCCACAGCCAAGTTTTATAAAGCCTGTCTGATTCCTTGATGATAAAGTATCTAGTAAACTAGATCACATGGAGGCTGAAGAAATTCTTTCCAAGGATCCCATGGGCAACACTAGTGGTCCCAGTAGCAAATAAGGGTCTGTCAGGATCTGTGGAGATTTTAAGGTCATCATCACCCCAGTACTGAAAGTAAATCAATACCTTCTGCCCAGAATAGAGAACACCTTTGCAAACCTTTCAAAGGGAAACATTTCAGTAAAGTAAAATTAACTGAGGGGCTACTTACAAATGGAGATGGAAGAACAGCCCAATGTATTTCTCAACATAAGCACTCATAATGGGGTTTATCACTATAATAGGCTTAATTTTGGAGTATAATCTTCACCTGCACTCTGGCAGAAATCTATGGATTGGGTGCTGCAAGGCTGCCCAGGTTGACATCATTGTTACCAGTAAGGATGACGAGGAACATCTTCAAAATCTCAGTTTTTCAAAGATTGGAAGATTATGGGCTCAGTGCATGACATAACAATTGTGAATTCTTTAAACTGAGCATCACTTACTATGGCCACACCATTGGCGAATAAGAATTGCACAACGGAGCTGAGGAAAGTCAGGTGGGATGGCTGCCTCAAGACCAAAGTCACAATTGTGGTCCTTTTAAGGATTTTTCATTATGTAACAAGTTCCTGATATATCTGGCTAATATGCTCCATCTCTTGAATTCATTACTACAGATGGGAAAGAAATGGCAATGGACAAAGCAGTGTAAGGTGGCTTTCCAACAGGCAAAAGAAAATGTGGCATCAGACACCACTCACATATTATGATCCACATCATCCAATGAAGCTTCCCATGAACTGTTTGGGATGCCAATAATTCCAGAAGAAAGGTGTCCAAAGCTATCGGAACCATTTCCTACATTCCCCAAGTCAATTCCTATAACCACCATAGAAGAGAACACAGAATATGAGATAGTTACACAGCCCCAAGTCTCACCTGCCAAGCAAAATGGCTCCCCTGTCTGGAAAGATGTTTACTCACAAGAGTAAGAAATACTCCACAGCAATTAAATCTTCAGGCCGGAATGGGACCATTTAAAATTTTCTATGCTGTGGATGTCTATTTCGTAGTTGTATAATACAGTATACTGTATATAAGTTGAGATGCATTCTAGTTTGCATGAAATGAGCTGGAGTTTATAGTTAGTTGTTGTGTATTTAATATTTAAGACCATAAGACCATAAGACATAGGAGCAGAATTAGGCTATCTGGCCAATCGAGTCTGCTCCGCCACTCAATCATGGCTGATCCTTTTTTTCTGTCTCCTCCTCCACCCCAGTTCCCGGCTCTCCCTGTAATCTTAAATGCCATGTCCAATCAATAACATGTCAATCTCTGCCTTAAATTCAGCCATTGACCTGGCCTCCACAGCTGCACGTGGCAACAAATTCCATAAATTCACCACCTTTTGGCTAAAGAAATTTCTCTGCATCTCTGTTTTGAAAAGGTGCCCCTCTGTCCTGAGGCTATGCCCTCTTGTCCTAGACTCTCCCACCATGGGAAACATCCTTTCTACATCTGCTTTGTCTAGGCCTTCAACATTCAAAATGTTTCAATGAGATTCTCCCTCATCCTTCTGAATTCCAGTGAGTATAGACCCGGAGTCATCAAAAATTCCTCGTATGATAACCTTTTCATTCCTGGAATCACCCTTGTGAACCTCCTCTGGACCCTTTCCAATGCCAACACATGTTTTCTGAGATGAGGAGCCCAAAACTGTGCACAGTACTCAAGGTGAGGCATCACCAGTGCCTTATAGAGCCTCAGCATCACATCCCTGCTCTTGTATTCTAGACCTCTTGAAAGGAATGCTAACATGGCATTGCCTTCCTCACCACCAACTCTACCTGCAAGTTAACCTTTAGGGTGTTCTACACCAGGACTCCCAAGTCCCTTTGCATCTCAGGTTTTTGGATTTTCTCCCCATTTAGAAAATAGTCCACACATTTATTTCTACTACTAAGGTGCATGACCATGCATTTTCCAACATTGTATTTCATTTGCCACTTTCTTGTATATTCTCCTAATCTGTCTAAGTCATTCTGCATCCTACCTGTTTCCTCAACTCTACCAGCCCCTCCACCAATCTTTGTATCATTTGCAAACTTGGCAACAAAGCCATCTATTCCATCATCTAAATTATTTATATACAGCATAAAAAGAAGTGGTTCCAACTCTGACCCCTGCAGAACACCACTAGTCACTGGCAGCCAACCACAAAAGTATCCTTTTATTCCCACTCATTTCCTCCTACTAATTAGTCAATGCTCTAACCATGTTAGTAACTTTCCTTTAATACCATGGGCTCTTAACTTAGCAAGCAGCCTCATGTGTGGCACCTTGTCAAGGGCCTTCTGAAAGTCCAAATAAACAACATCCGCTGCATCCCCTTTATCTATCCTACTTGTAATCTCCTCAAAGAATTCCAATAGTTCATCAGGCAGGATTTTCCCTGAAGGAAACCATGCTGACTTTGTACTTTCTTGACCTGTGTCACCAAGTATTCCATCACCTCATCCTTAACAATTGACTTTAACATCTTCCCAGCCACTGAGGTCAGGGTAACTGGTCTATAATTTCCTTTCTGCCACCTTCCTCCTTTCTTAAAGAGTGGAGTAACATTTGCAATTTTCCAATCCTCTGGCACCGTGCCAGAGTCCGATGATTTTTGAAAGATCATTTCTAATACCCCCACAATCTCTAACACTACCTCTTTCAGAACCCTAGGGTGCAGTTCATCTGGTCCAGGTGACTTAGGTACCTTTAGGTCTTTCAGCATTTTGAGCACCTTCTGTCTTGTAATAGTAACTGTACCCACTTCTCTTCCTTCACACACTACAACATCAGGCATACTGCTTGGGCCTTCCACAGTGAAGACTGATGCAAAATACTCATTTAGTTCATCAGCCAGCTCCTTGGCCCCCGCTGTTATTTCTCTTGCCTCATTTTCTAGCAGTCCTATATCCACTCTCATTTCTCTTTTATTTTTAACATATTTAGAAAAAATATTTAGTATTCACTTTGATATTATTTGCTAGCTTGCTTTCATATTTCATCTTTTCCCTTCTAATGATTTATTTAGTTGCTCTGTGTAGATTTAAAAAAATTTCCCAATCCTCTATCTTCCCACTAATTTTAGCTTTGTTTTATACCCTTTCTTTGCTTTTACAATAGCTTTGACTTCCCTTGTCAGCCATGGTTGTATTATTTTACCATTTGAGTATTTCTTCATTTTTGGAATACACATTTACAGCACCTTCCTCATTTTACCCAGCAACGCATGCCATTGCTGCTCTGCTGACATCCCATACCACTGTAATTTCCCTTATTCCACAAAATACTGCTACATCAGACGTTACTTTCTCCCTATCAAATTTCAAGTTAAACAAAATCATATTGTGATCACTGGTTCCTAAGTGCTCTTTCACCTTAAGCTCTCTAATCGCCTCCGGTTCATGACATAACACCCAATCGAGTATAGCTGATCCCCTAGTAGGCTTAATGTCAAGCTGCTCTAAAAAGCTATCTCCTGGGCATTCAACAAACCCACTCTCTTGAGATCCATTACCAATCTGATTTTCCCAATCGACCTGCATGCTAAAATCTCCCATGACTAACATAACATTGCCCTTTTGACTCGCCTTTTCTATTTCCTGTTGTAAGCTGTGGTCCACCTCCAAGCCACTGTTGGGAGGCCTGTATATAACTGCCATCAACTTCCTTTTACTCTTGCAGTTTCTCAACTCAACCCCCAAGGATTCAACATCTTCTGATCCTATGTCTCATCTTTCTACTGATTTGATGCCATTCTTTACCAGTAGAGCCACACCACCCCCTCTACCTACCTTCCTATCTCTCCGATATAACGTGTAACCTTGGACATTCAGCTCCCAAGTACAACCATCCTTCAGCCACAATTCAGTGATGGCCACAACATCATACCTGGCCATCTGTAATAGTGCAACAAAATCATCCACCTTATTTCTTATACTACGTGCATTTAGATACAACACCTTGAGTACATATTTGCTATCCTTTCTGATTCTGTATCCCTATTGATTTGATACTCAGCCTGTTGGCTGCGACTAAGTCCCATCACCTGCCTGCCCTTCCTGACAATCTGACTGCACACTATCTTTACTTTTTTACCATTTGTCCTTTCCTGAGTCCCTTCACTCCAGTTCTCATCCCCCTGCCAAGTTAGTTTAAATCCTCTCCAACAGCTCTAACAATCTGCCATGAGAATATTGGACCCTCTGCTTAGGTGCAACCCGTCGCTTTTGAACAGGTCATACCTCCCCCAGAAGAGATCTCAATGATCTAAGAAGCTGAAGCCCTGTCCCTAGTGCCAGCCTCTCAGCCATGCATTTATCTGCCACATCATTTTGTTTCTACCCTCACTGGCACATGGTACAGGCAGCAATCGAGAAATTACTATCTGGGAGGTCCTGCTTCTCAGATTTCTACTAGCTCTCTAAATTCTCTTTCAGGACCTCATTGTTTTTCCTTCCTATGTCATTGGTACCACCATGTACCAAGACATCTAGCTGCTCCCCCTCCCTCTCCAAAATGTTGTGGGCGCAATCTGAGATGTACCTGACTCTGGTACCTGGGAGACAACATACCATCCGGGTGTCCCGTTCACATCCACAGAATCTCCTGCCTGTTCCCTTCACTATCGAGTCCTCTATCACTACCGCTCCCTTCTTCTCTCTCTTTCCCCTCTGCACCATGGACCCATGGTCAGTGCCTGTAACCCTGTCGCCGTGGCTCTCTCCCAGTAGGTCATTCCCCACAAAAGTATCCAAAGCAGTATACTTGTTTTTGAGGGGAATGGCCACAGGGGTGCTCTGCTTTAACTGCCTATTTCCATTTTTCCTGACAGTCGCCCAGCTACTCGCCTCCTGCAATTTCAATAATATTTGAGCAATATCGTAGATATACAGTGTTGTTTGATTAAGCGTTCTTTGTTGTTTACATAATTCATTTTGGGTTATATGTAAAAGTACGTGAATGGTATACGTCAATATGCCACTGCGCATAAGTACGTGCCTTGCTTGAAGTAAAAACGAATGCTCACACATTCTTTTGGCCCTTTTGTTTTCCTTTCAATTTTTATGCTTTGGACTTGCAAAATACAACAAACCTAATAGATTCATGATCACTAGTTTCATTTTTAGATTTATTTGGTATTATATGATTGTAAAAGGAAAGGAACCCTGACCTGAGACATAAACCATTTTCTCTTTCTACAGATGCTGCTTGACTAGTTGAGTTCTTCCAGCATTTCCAGTTAGTTCAGTAAACACGTGGCCCAAATTGGGAGCTTCTCTTTAGTAAACTATGAGATTGTTTCTAAAATATTTTCTCCTTAACCTTAGTCTGTGGAGTTTGGGTTTTGAAATATTTCTGGAATATTGGAACTTTACCGATTTCTTAATATTTCAGAATGTGATTTAGCAGTGATTAATCTATACAACATGTCTCTCAAACTCATCTGCTTATATTTCTCAGCTGGGCTGGGTAATGCAGTATTACAAAAATGCTTTTTGCTTGTCATGCTGACCTGGCTGTGGGACAGCTGAGTCTGGTCATCTTTAATTCATGAGATGCCTTCACTTCAGTCAATTTAAAAAAAAAGAACTTTCTTATAACAATAATTGACTCACTGACCATGTGATTTAATGTTTTGATAATTTGAAAGATTTACGGAAATGGCATTATTGTATGTATATATTGTATAGTTTAACCATTACTTCTTTATGCCTCTATTAGTAAAACCCATGCACAATTGTGGTCTTATACTTACCCTCCCTGTAGTTGGCATCTCTGGGTGTTATACATTGGAGTAATCTTGTGTGAGCATGATTCGTAAGTATTA
Source organism: Mobula birostris (assembly GCF_030028105.1). Taxonomy (NCBI): domain Eukaryota; kingdom Metazoa; phylum Chordata; class Chondrichthyes; order Myliobatiformes; family Myliobatidae; genus Mobula; species Mobula birostris. The sequence continues at coordinate 29,654,141 of NC_092391.1, read as the reverse complement.
ACTCACTTCTAAGGTGGGATAATGGGACATATTTCAATAATGTAAATTGTTCTTTAAGAACTGAGTTTACTATACAGTATAAATTATGATGCATTGTGGTAGCAGCTACCATTATCAGTTGAGAGTCATCTCCTTCAATATAAAATGCTCCAATGCAAGCTTGACCTTTGTACTATTTATTTATTTATTGAGATACAGTGCGGAATAGGCCCTTTCTGACATACAAGCTACGCCGCCCAGCCATCCCAATTTAATCCTAGCCTAATCACAGGACAATTTACAATGACAAGTTAACCTACCAACCGGTCCCTCTTTGGATGGTGGGAGGAAATCAGAGCACTTGGAGGAAACCCACACAGTCACGGGGAGAACATACAAACTCCTTAAACTGCTACAAGGTCTGGCTAAACAGGACCCTTTCCCATTTGCTTATCACTCAAATTGATTGATTAATGATGCAATAACCTCTGCCCTCCATTCTGTTCGGTCTCACCTGCAAAGTGGGGTCTCATATGCCAAAATGCTGTTTATAGACTTCAGTTCAGCATTCAACTCCATCATACCCAAGAAACTGTGGGGAAACTGTCCTTGCTGTGTCTCAACCCCTCCCTCTGCAATTGGATATTGGATTTCTTAACGGAAAGGCCACAATCAGTCTGTGTGGGCAGCAACACCTCTCATCCCCCCACGGTGAGCACTGTAACACCCATGGCTGTGTGCTTAGCCCACTGCTATTCACACTGCTGATGCGTAACTGTGTCACAGGATCCGGCTCAAACCATGTTCTCAAATTTGCAGATAACACAATAGTGATTGGCCGTATTAAGAACGATGATGAGACAGAGTATAGAGAGGAAGTGGTGTGGCTGGTGAATTGGTGTGAGAAGAACAACCTAAAGCTGAATGTGGAGAAGACAAAGGAAATCATTGTGGACTTCAGGAAGATGCGGACAAATCATCCCCCTCTGTGAATTTGTGGTTCCTCAGTAGAGAGAGTTAAATGCACCATTCCTAGGAGTTCACATCTCAGATGACTTCACCTGATACTGAAATTTCACCTCCCTGAACAAGAAGGCACAGCAGCACCTCCACTTCCTAAGAAGACTGAGACAAGAAAGGCTCCCATTTTACAGGAGCACCATTGAGAGCATCCTGACAAGATGCATTTCCATCTGGTATGGGAGTAATCAAGCATCGAAACTCAAGTCCCTACAAAGAGCTGTGAGAGCAGCTGAGAGGACCATAGGGGTCTCCCTGCCATCCATCGGGAACGTTTATCAGGAGCGCTGCATACACAGGGCCCTTATTATTATCAAGGATCCCACCCATCCATCCAGCATCCTCTTTGACTTTCTACCATCAGGGAGGAGACTACGATGCAAAAAAAGACAAGAACAGTCAGGATGAGAAACAGTGTCTTCATCTAAGTCATTAGGCTTCTCTTCTCCCGGCCGCATCATATTCAAAGTGTCACTGTTTAATCTGTTCCATACTTTAAATATTTAATATTAATGCACTTTAGTTTGCTATATGTGTGTGATTCAAGTGTAGATTTTATCCTTACCTTCATAAATTATGATATGCTATGTGCATATGTGTTTTACACCCTGGTTCAGAGAAAAGTCTCGTTTCTACATACATTATTATATGTTATACACATGTATGTAGTTAAATGGCAATAAACTCACTTGACTCCTTACAGGCAACGATTGGAAATGGACCCAGGGCGCCTGTACTGTAGAACATTGTGCTAACCACTATACTACCAGTATTACCTTTCCCAAGCACACGAGACTTTAAGGACAATAAATTTTGTGATCCAGTTAAAATATTGCATGGTGAGATGGTAAAAGAGTAATTGATTGTGAAAAATATAGGGAATAGGGTTTGAGCAGTTGCAATGGTTGGCAGATAATGCAGTCAAAGCACACCTTGATAAGTCACAGAGATTTTAGAAAGTTCCACGTCTGGCATATGAAACCAGGAAATAGAGGAATTGCCTGGTGAAAACTTGGAGAAGCTGACAGTGCCAGCAGAGCAACTTAGGTGCTCATTCCAAAGTACAAGCCCGGTGAGTGAAGTTGAGGCTGCCTGTAAATTCAGCAGCCAAGTAGGAGTGCAAGAAGCAAAAAGACTTCTCATCATATCGGTGCCAAAGTGGGTTTGTAATGGATATTGGTCACTAGTCTGCCCTGGCTTCAGGTAAGTGAGAAAGAGAATGGATTGTGTTACTCAGGTTAAATGACTGAATTTTTGAAGTTGTCATAGGCTTGGGCAGTCAATGCATCTAACAGACATTCACCCACCTCACACTTCAGGATGCATGAGTACTGCCAAACCACCAGTCAGCTGGCTTGAGAGGCTTTGTGAAGTCTCCAGCTTACAGGAACTGCCAGATCAATGTTGCAGGCCAACTCCATCTACTCTATCCATGCCTGCCATCATTTACTGTCCTTCTACCAGATTGCCCTTCAATCTCTGATGCTCCAGAGAAAAACTTATGGTTTCCCTACTGAGGACCATGGCGGCAAAAGCTCAATAGAACACAGATCAAGCCTAATGGTTCAAGGAAATCTGAAACAAAAATGGAAAATGTTGATAATGCTCAGCAGTCCTAAATTGTGTAGACAGAATTTCTGCTAAAGTTAGGAAGTGGATCTTTGATTGTGAGATTGTTAATGATTGTTAAGGATTAAAAATAAGAAATACATCTTCTCCTACCACTCTCACACATACACATACCTATCATGTGATTATACTAGAATGCAAGTAAATTGACTGCATCATTCTGAAATGGAAAAAGAAGACCGCATCACACTGTATTTATATAGCTGCACACTTGATAAGACAAGAATCCAACTAAAAGCTCCAGGAAATATTAGTACAGATGACCAATCTGATGCAAGAGGTAGAATTTAAAGAACATTCTAAATAAGGCAAGAGAAGGAAACAGAGTTTAGGGAGCAAATTCCAGAGTTCCAGGGCTTAGGGACCAGCGCATATAGCCAATGATGATCTGTATTTCCAATTTAGAAGACATGAGAGATTAAGGCAGCTATCAGGTAGGAGGAATTGTAGGGAGGGACAGAGTAAAGGCATGAAGGGAGATAATTGCAAGACTGGATCTTTGATTGTGAGATTGTTAATTAACTGCATTACAGAAACAAAAACATAAGAAAATAAAGAGGGTTAAAAAGAAGAAATAAATCCTTTCCCACCACCTTTTTCATCCCGCACATATACTGTATATATACTTACCATGCCCATATACTGGAATGCAAGTAGATGACTGCATAGTTCAGAAATGATAAAACACAATCAATCTGTATTTATTTTGCTGCAAAGCAAACAGTATTGGCATTAGATTGTTGAAGCAGTGGGATCCAATGTAGATCAGTGATTGTAGGGATTATACAGTACTGTGCAGGAATCTTAGGCGCATATATATAGCAAGACTTTTGCGCAGTACTGTAGTAATTTTAGGAATTGTACTGCATTGCTGCCACACACAAAAAAAAATCAAATTTCATGACATGTATAACTGATAATAAACCTGATTCTGAAATTGGTCTCTATTGAGGACTGAGAGTGGATGGAGGCAGGGAGAGAGGAACCATGGTTGAGAAAAGAGAAAGGGACAGGGGAGGGAGCAGGAAGCACCAGAGGGGCATTCTGTAATGATCAATCAACTGATTGGTTGGAATCCAATGACTTTGCCTTGTGTATCAGGGCAAGGTGTCTCCGTGTTTGCATCACCACCCTGCCCTTGGCACTCCATCTCTGCCACCTGCCCCACACCATTTCCACGGCATTCCACCCTCACGTTTCCCAGCATCCTTTGCTCCCGCCAGATTTACCAACTCGCTCTCCACTCCAGATTGACAAATACAGTACTGTGCAGAAGTCTTAGGCACCTTGGCTATATATATATGTGTTCAAGGACTCATTTGTGGATCTGAATGAATACACTTACGTGGCACCTGCATACATCCACAGTTATGAAGTATTTTGAGAGACTAGTGATGAAACATATCAACTGCTCCTGAAAAATGACTTGGATTTGATCCAGTTTGCCTAACGAAGCAACCGGTTCACAGCTAGTGCCATCTTATTGGCTCTTCACTCAACCCTGTAAAACCTGGACAGCAAAGGTGCTTACATCAGGATGTTCTTTATCAACTACAGCTCGGTGTTCAATACCATCGTCCCTCAAAACTAATCAATAAGCTCAAGACCTTGGCCTCAATAACTCCTTATACAATTGGATCCTCAATTTCCTCACTTACAGACCACAGTCAGTTTGAATTAGCAACAACACCTCCCCTGTGATCTCCATCACGACAGGTGCTTATCCCCCTGCTTTACTCAATTTACACTTATGCTAAGCACAGCTCCAATGCCATATTGAAGTTTGCTGATGACACCACTGCTATAGAGCGAATCAAAGTGGCGGTGAATTAGCATATTGGAGGAAGATTGAAAATCCGGCTGAGTGGTGCCTTAGCAATAACCTCTTACTCAATGTCAGCAAGACCACGAAGCTGATTATTGACTTCAAGAGAGTGAAACCAGAGGTCCGTGAGCCAGTCCTCATAGGAGTATTTGAGATGGAGAGGGTCAGCAAATTTAAATTCCTTGGTATAACTATTTTTAGGACCTGTCCTGGGCCCAGCACTTAAGTGCAATTATGAAGAAAGCACAGCTACATCTCTACTTCCTTAGCAGTTTGCAAAGATTCAGCATGACATCTAAAACTTTGACAAACTTCTACATATGTTTGTTGGAGACTATATTGACTAGCTGCATCACAGCCTAGCATGGAAACACCAATGTCCTTGAATGGAAATTCCGACAAAAAGTAGTGGATACGGCGCAATCCATCAAAGCCCTCACCACATTGAGCACATCTACGCAAAATGTTGTCACAGGAAAGCAGCATCCATTATCAGCGATTCCCACCACCCAGGACATCGAACATAGATAGAACATAGAATAGTACAGCACATTACAGGCCCTTCAGCCCACAATGTTGTGCCGACCCTCAAACTCTGCCTCCCATATAACCTCCCACCTTAAATTCCTCCATATACCTGTCTAGTAGTCTCTTAAACTTCACTTGTGTATCTGCCTCCACCACTGACTCAGGCAGTGCATTCCACGCACCAACCACTCTCTGAGTAAAAAACCTTCCTCTAATATCCCCTTGAACTTCCCACCCCTTACCTTAAAGCCATGTCCTCTTGTATTGAGCAGTGGTGCCCTGGGGAAGCGGCGCTGGCTATCCACTCTATCTATTCCTCTTACTATCTTGTACACCTCTACCATGTCTCCTCTCATCCTCCTTCTTTCCAAAGAGTAAAGTCCTAGCTCCCTTAATCTCTGATCATAATGCATACTCTCTAAACCAGGCAGCATCCTGGTAAATCTCCTCTGTACCCTTTCCAATGCTTCTACATCCTTCCTATAGTGAGGCGACCAGAACTGGACACAGTACTCGAATTGTGGCCTAACCAGAGTTTTATAGAGCTGCATCATTACATCGCGACTCTTAAACTCTATCCCTCGACTTATGAATGCTAACACCCCATAAGCTTTCTTAACTACCCTATCTACCTGTGAGGCAACTTTCAGGGATCTGTGGACATGTACCCCGAGATCCTTCTGCTCCTCCACACTACCAAGTATCCTGCCACTTACTTTGTACTCTGCCTTGGAGTTTGTCCTTCCAAAGTGTACCACCTCATACTTTTCTGGGTTGAACTCCATCTGCCACTTCTCAGCCCACTTCTGCATCCTATCAATGTCTCTCTGCAATCTTCGACAATCCTCTACACTATCCACAACACCACCAACCTTTGTGTCATCTGCAAACTTGCCAACCCACCCCTCTACCCCCACATGCAAGTCGTTAATAAAAATCATGAAAAGTAGAGGTCCCCGAACAGATCCTTGTGGGACACCATTAGTCACAATCCTCCAAACTGAATATACTCCCTCTACCACGACCCTCTGCCTTCTGCAGGCAAGCCAATTCTAAATCCACCCGACCAAACTTCTCTGGATCCCATGCCTTCTGACTTTCTGAATAAGCCTACCATGTGAAACCTTGTCAAATGCCTTACTAAAATCCATATAGATCACATCTGCTGCACTACCCTCATCTATATGCCTGGTCACTTCCTCAAAGAACTCTATCAGGCTTGTTAGACACGATCTGCCCTTCACAAAGTCATGCTGACTGTCCCTGATCAGACCATGATTCTCTAAATGCCCATAGATCCTATCTCTAAGAATCGTTTCCAACATGCTCTCTTCTCACTGCTGCCATCAGGCAAAAGGTACAGGAGTCTCAGGACTCACACCACCAGGTTCAGGAACAGTTGTTCGTGTTCAACCAACAGGCTCATGGACCAGAGAGAATAACTTCAGTCAACTTCACTTGCTTCATCATTGCAATATTTCCACAACCTATGGACTCACTTTCAATGACTTTTCATCTCATGTTCTCAAAACTTATTGCCGATTTATATATTTTTGCTGGCTCGTGGCATAGTGGCTTCAGTGTAGGACTTCAGAGTGAAGGCTCCTGAGTTCAAGTCCAGCCGGCTCCCTTGCATGCTTTCCATCTGTGCTGGGTTGAGCGTCGAGCTAGCAACTCAGCCTCGTAAAAATAAAATAGTCTGCTAAAAAAACACCGTCATGATGGCGTCCCAATGACTCCAGCCGGAGTTAATGGCTTTAATTAAATTAAAAATTATATATTATTATTTCTTTCTTTTTGTATTTACACAGTTTGCTGAATTTTGCACACTAGTTGAATGCCCAAGTTGGTGCAGTCTTTCATTGGTTCTATTATGGTTATTATTCTATTATGGATTTATTGAGTATGCCCACAAGAAAATGAATCTCAGGGTTGTGCATGGTGACATATATGTACTTTGATAATAAATTTACTTTCAACTTTGATTTGTGCACAAGGACAGCCAGGTGCCTCTGAACATTACTTCTTCTTCAGCCCTTTAACTCTTCCATGTATCACCTCCAGCTTCTTATTTCATTCCCGCTTCCGTACTCACCCACCTTTCCCTTCACCGAGCCTCACATATCACTGCCAGCTTGTATTGATTCTCCTCCCACCACCTTCTTTCTCTGGCTTCTTTCCCCCTCCTTTCCAGTCCCGATGAATGGTCTTGGCTCAAATCATCAATGGTTTATTTCCCCCCATCGAGGCTGCTTGATTTGCAGAGCTCCTCCAGCATTTTGTATGTGTTGCTCAGGATTTCTAGCATTTGCAGAATCTCTCATGGCTCTGAATATTAACGTCTTTCAAGTTCTTACAATGTAAACAAACACTCTATCTCTAATTTTTTTTCTGTTAAAGTGGATGATCTCTCATTTTTCCACATTATTTTCCATTTATTGTGTCTTTGTTCATTCACCTGGTGATTTGAGCAGTCTTTACCCTCCTGAAGTTTCCATGTATCTCCATGGAGCCAAACCTTCCCCCACCCGACTTTCCATCATCATGAGACTTGGATACATCTGACTGCAAGATAGGAGCAGAATTAGGCCATTTGGTCCCTCAAGTCTGTTCTACAATTTCATCGTGGCTGATCCATTTTCTCTCTCAGCTCCAATCTCTTGCCTTCTTCCCGTATCATTTCATGCCCTGACTAATCAAGAATCTGTCAAGCTCTGCCTTAAATTTACCCAATGACTTAAGCTCCACAGCTGCCTGTGGCAACAGGTTCCACAGATTCGCCACTCCTTGGCTGAAGAAAATCGTCATCATCTCAGATCTAAAAGGACACCACTTTATTCTGAGGCTGTGTCCTCTGGTCTTAGACTCCTCCAACATAGGAAAAATCCTCTCCATATCCTCTCTTCAACACTGGATAGGTTTCAAGGTGGTCACCACTATTCTTTTGAATTCTAGTGAGTACATACCCAGTGCCATCAAATGCTCTTCATATGACAAGCCTTTCAATCCCAGAATCATTTTCGTGAACCTATGTACCCTTGTACAGACCATTGCTATTGATTGTTAATGGCCGTGGCTCCAGCACCAGTGTCTGTGACATTTGGTCAGTCATAACTTACCAAGATGAGACAGGCCCATTTATTCCTGCTCACTAACCAATTATCAATGCATACCAGTACGCCATTGCTAAAAACCTGCATTATTTTCATTTACTGGTCTGATGTGGCATCTTATTGAATACCTTCTGAAACTCCAAATGCAGCACATCCAACTGATTTGTCTTTATTCTGTTAGTTACAGCATATACAAATTCAAAAGATTGGTCAAATATTATTTTCCTTTCATATATCCACGGCAATTCTGCTCAAATTTATCATTTTTGTCCAGGTTTGCTGGTACAGATTCCTGCGCTTATCCCAGTAGTTGCTGACACACATAATGAACAACGGCAAACTGAATATGGTATCAGAAAGCAATCAGTGGTGAAAAGTTCTTATTCCAGCAAGGTATTGGTGCCTGTAATGAAAAAAGGAAGAAGAGTTAAATATAAGGAAGCTAGGAAAAGTATGATTTACTAATTTGAAGAAAAAACATAACTTTCCTGTCCTTTGTTCATCCCAATATCTGGTTCATGCAAATTATATTATTGTTGTGTATGTGGCTTGGTTACACAACAATGCTATTAATAAAAACGCAGGAGATGGGAGCTGAGGTTCATGGTTCTTTACTGGCAGAAACCGAACTCAGCACACTACGGATCGATACGCACCTAATAGTACATGTTCAATATGCGCCTAATAGCGCATTCAACGGCGTGCTACTAAAACATAAAGTAGTCCCTATTATACTGTAGGCTATATGGTACACTCATCTCCTTTTATTTTAGTAGTGTATCAACTGTTTTTTTACTGGGGCACTATGCTAGACAAATATGTTTATCCTTAACATACAAATGCCTACCATTTGTTTACTTAGTAACTTAATAATATCAAATTATAACAAGCCTTTTTTTTACTTTTGGTCTAAGACCCATTTATAACTCAGGTCTCTGGGGGAGTCTTCTCTGCCTCTCCGGGTAACATTTGTCAATAAACTTGTTTGTTTTAATACAGATTTCCATATAAAAGTCATGAAAAGTTGATCTCCGGGCACAGGGAGTTAAGAAGATGTGTGCCTCCAACTTGCTAAGAGTTCTAGGCAGCAGATCGCCCTTGTATAATGAAGACTCCTCTGTGTAGCCGTCCTAGATATATACGCATCTTTGTGCTATCACTTGTCTTCCCTACCCATATCCCATTTGTTCCAACTGAGCTAATTACACAGCCAATCTTCGTATTCTCCTTAGATTCCAAATAGATAGCCTGACCTTTATGATACCATCTCTTATCCTAATATGCTAACTTTCCATCTTCTACTAGGGCTTCATATCTTTGTGCTGGTGATTCAGCAGGACCTCTGGGAAGATGCTCAGGAGAAGACGGAGACGCTGGTCTTTTTGGAGATTTAAGCTTATTGAGGGATCGCAGATCTTCCATTATCTGTTCATCTGTTAACAAGTAATTTAACTGCACAGGTGCAGGTTTTCATCTTTTGTCTGTAATTGGAACAGGGTCATTAGGTCTCCTCCTTAGTTTCCTAGTCATTATTGGCTTTACCTCCATAGAATCTCCTGTGAGTTCCATTGTTAGTCTCTCATTCTCAATCATCTTTTTCTTTTCTTCTAACTCAATCTTTTTATCTTCAAATTCCTTCTCTACTGCTTTCTTCTCTTTAATATAATTCCTTTCCACTTGTTCTGTCTCCAGTTGCAGAAAAAAGCTCTGCATTTCGTATTCTTTCCTTGTATTGTTGATCTAATTCCTTCATTCTTTTCTGATACTCCTGCAAAGTGCCTTCCTGTAACTGCTGTAGCTGTCTTTTGAGAGATGTCGATTTCACCTGGTATTTATGCTTTTTTACTTCCAGATAGCCTTCATCATCCTGCTTATTGGCAATATCTGTCTCCCTTCCTCTGTATCTTCATCTGAGTCGCGGCCACGGATACTGCGTTCGTCCTCATCATCGATGCTGTCTAGCTCCTCCTCGTCGTTGTAATAGTCGACAATGGGTGAGAGGAGAGCTGCGGACTTCTTCCCTGCTGAGCTGCCCTCCTTTGTTGACTCATCTAGTGCCTTGATGGTGTGCCAATCCAACTGGATTTTCCTGAGCCATTCACGTCCCAGCAGCAGTGGTCCTCTATTTTTCAGTACATAGAGGTTCAATTGCTGTGTTTTATCTCTGTAGGTCACTGTCACTTTAATTTTGCCTTCAGGATGCACTTTCTGTCCGGTGTAAGTCTTTAGTAGGACTTTAGTTCATTTCAGAGGTATGTGCGAAAACAGTCATCTGTAGTCCTGTACAGAGATCACTGTTAAAGCTGAGACTGTGTCTAACTCCATTTTCAGTCTCACACCATCTTTGTTATGTTAGTTAATCCCCATTCTCCCCTTATTTTCCTTTTTGACTCACATGCCCATTTGCTAGCGCCATGAGCGCACTCCGTCTAGATGTGTGTGTGTCGCTCCTTTTTATCTCCCTTCTGGGGCAGGCAGACCCTCAGCCCCTGGGGGTCAGCACCGGCTGTGGTCTCGGCTGGACGTGCTGCAGCTCCGACTGTGTCTCTTGGTCTCCCGACGTTCCCGACCCCGGCTGTGCTTCTGCTTCCTTTCAGACTCGCAGCCTCGCTCTGCTTCCTTCTCTCACTCCTCGGCTCGTTCTTTGCGCTCTTCTTCTGAGTGTCATTATCAATTAAAACATGGCGTTCTGATACGATGTAGGTTCATTAACCTTGTTGCCAATTTGTTGTGTATGTAGCCTGGTTACACAACAACGCTGTTAATAAAAACACTGGAGACGGGAGCCAAGGTTCATGGTTCTTTACTGGCAGAAACTGAACTCAGTACACACGTACAGATCAATACGTGCCTAATAGTGCATGCTCAATATGCACCTAATAACGCATTCAACGATGTGTTACTGAAACATAAAGTAGTCCCTTTTTATACTGTAGGCTATATGGTACAATTGTCATTTCTAATGTTCCACTTTCCAAAGTTTTATATAAAACTTTCTTAAGTTTTACATAACTATGATTCCTATCACAGTGTGTTCAGTAAGTATATTCAGAATCAGAATTAGCATCAGGTTTATTATCACTAGCATGTGACGTGAAATTTGTTAACTTAGCAGCAGCAGTTCAATGCAGTACATAATCTAGCAGAGCGAGAAAAAAAATAAATCAAATAAAATATGTTGGTCCCAACATATTGCTGTAGGCATAAAGAAGGCAAGACAGCGGCTATACTTTATTAGGAGTTTGAAGCGATTTGGTATGTCAACAAATACGCTCAAAATTTTCTATAGTTGTACCATGGCGAGCATTCTGACAGGCTGCATCACTGTCTGGTATGGAGGGGCTACTGCACAGGACCGAAAGAAGCTGCAAAAGGATGTAAATCTAGTCAGCTCCATCTTGGGCACTAGCCTACAAAGTACCCAGGACATCTTTAGGAAGCGGTGTCTCAGAAAGGCAGCGTCCATTATTAAAGACCTCCAGCACCCAAGGCATGCACTTCTCTCACTGTTACCATCAGGGAGGAGATACAGAAGCCTGAAGGCACACACTCTGTGATTCAGGAACAGCTTCTTCCCCTCTGCCATCCGATTCCTAAATGGACTTTGAAGCTTTGGACACTACCTCACATTTTTTTTAATATGCAGTATTTCTGTTTTTGCACATTTTTAAATAATCTATTCAATATTCAAAAAGAAGTTAAATATTGTTTTTTTTGGGCTTGAAGCATCAAGAAATACCGAGAGGAAGCTGGAACAGAGCTCTGAATTTGGAGCATCAGCCATTTTTATATTGAATATGCAAGCAGATCCAAAAGCTCAACTGGCTTACTTCTGTTCCCATTTACAATGTTTCTGTGCTAAAACATTTTTTTCAAGCTAACCATACTTACAGTCAAGCATAAATATTGCATATTTTCAAATTATTGCACAAATTATTGGTATATTTTTTCTCAGTTTATCTTCCTTCTGCTAGTTCATTGTAAGTCAACTTTTACAGTAATCATTGAGAAAAAAGAAAAATAATTGTTTGCATATCTGCATGAAATTTAGAGAGCATGCTGTTGGATAAGTAATTTAATTGTTTTGACTGAATTACTGTATGTGAGATTTTATGGCACTGTACATCAGTAATGCCTGTAGCATTGTGACTGTCTTTTGGAAAAAAAATACGATCAGCCTTTAAAACATTTCTAAAGAGAAAAACATGACTGGGTTTCAAATCAAGAGCAGATTCGCTGACTACATTCATATCCATGTCAAAGAAACAAACAATCATCCTCTGCCAATATTTATCACCTCTCCTTTTCAAAATGAAATCTGGCTTGATTCCTGAAGGTAGATGGCTTTCCATATCAAAATAAATTATTGTGATGTCCTCACAAAACAAAAATCATGCCATCTGAACACTACCCAGACTCGAGGGGGACAGCCACCTTACATACAGTTGACGGCTCTTCAGAGAGATATTTTGGAACTGTTCCTCCATTTTGATCATCAGCTGGGTTATCTGGAAAGTTAGCTGACTGAAGAAATGTTGAACATCCCAGCCAAGAAAGTTAAAGAAGAGTCTAGCGAACATTTTGGATGGCCTCATCTTTGATGATGTTGCTTATATGAAAAATAGTCCAGATGGAACATAAGAACGACTCATAAAACTTCCTGACACCATCATCAAGAATGGGCTGGCATTAAAATGAAAGAAAGTTAAACATATGCCTCACGCATCAAAGGTTTGACACTTAGTAATGAAACTGTAAAGAAAGCTGATGACTTCATGCACTTCAGCTGACAGATGTCACTGTCTAAAGGTGGCATAAATTTCATACAAGTTCCTTGCTTACACTTTATTCTGGAAGTTTGTAAAGGCGTGGAAAACAAAACTCAACTCCATTGCACCATAAGTTTGCAAATACAAATGTGTACTTGCTGTACTAAGAAATGGATTGCGAAAATCACTTTGATTTTTCTCCAAGTCACAAATATTCACTCTGTTTTAGAAAAAACATACTCAGTTAAATATCACTCAAATTATAAAGCTGATGTGAGTACTTTACTTACCAGCATTTTGTATTTGAATTTTTGTTTCTTAAGATTTTGCCTGAAATTCTCTTCCCTCTATCCAAGTGATCATAGGTATCATTACAAGAACTTTAAACTACTGATGTATTTCATGCAAAGTAGTTTAGACATTTTGTGGTCTTGGAATTTATCAATTAATGTAGATCAAAGATAGAAGTAACATTGAAGAACTGAGTTATAGGGAAAGGTTAGGTAGGTTAACACTTAGAGTGTAGGAGAATGGGGGAGATTTGACAGAGATGAGCAAAATTATGAGGGGTGCAGATAGGTGAAATGCAAGTGGGTGTTTTCCACTGAGGTTGAACGAGAATCGAACTGGAGATCATGGGTTAAGGGTGAAAGGTGAAATGTTTAAGGGGAACACAGGGGGGATCTTCCTCACTCAGAGGGTGATTGTTATGTGGAAGCAGATTTGCAGATTCAATAAGTGGGACAGAAGACACTGATTGTGAGTAAGTAGGCGTAAACTATTTGCAAACAAACAGTGAAACGCTCGAACAAGCATCTAAGTCAAACAAGTACTTCTCTAAACCCAAAAGTTACAAGACTACAACACTAAACATTCATTAGCACTTCTAAATCAAAGAGATACTTAAGTCCCCCTAAGCTACACTGTTACAACGCTAAACATTCGACAAACAGGTGCTTATTTAAATATATGCACAGGTCCTCCTTTCCGCAGCACACATTCCCAATAGTTCTTCAACCCTGGTCGTGACCCAGTCTGAAGGGAACTCCTAGCGAAAAGAGACAGAGGGTCCTGCGTGCACTATTCTTATACCCCTACGGTGCCCGAAACCGGAAATCAGTGCCGTGGCGTGAAAGCCAGCCATGGAAGAGAGCTGCCACATCCTTTGAACGGGCTGATCAGCAACAGGCATGGCAGAAGCGGGTTTCAACTGGCAGGTAAGTTAACCCTACAGGTACATTCCACCCCATGAAAGATGCAACACCATAACAATTCGACCATTAGGCTGATATGGCCCCAATAAACACCTCACTAAATGACATATAAAATGCAAAACTACAATACCTAGTTTATAAGTCCAATAGTCACTACATAGTGTAGTACAGTAGTCCACCAACCTCCTAGCACCCTTAAAAACCACTAGCGTCTTCCCGGAGTGTAATAACTATGGAACTGGACCTCCACTTACTTAATGTATCCACCAGCTGTCAGGTGTGATCAGCCAGGTGAGTGATGTTCCCTGGTTCGTAGGTGCACTGTAGGTGCAGCATTCTTGACTGATGACAGCACAAGTGCCAACTTTCTTTGCAAGCAGGTAGTCTAACGCCATCCGATTCTGTAAGGAACCGTTCGAATAGCCATTATTTCGACCGATACTCGGGTCCGCACATCCTCCATGTGCTTGAGAGCTGTGACTAAGGTCATACGTATCAGTACCTGGGACAGTCTGGCCATGCCATACTGGGGAAAGGCTATTATCCTAAACCTTTCTGCCTCTCTGGTAGACCTCTTACTATACCAACTATTTCGGGCTGGGTGCTCATCCAGGCCACTAAGGTGTGTGTATGTACAGCACCACGTACCCAGGACAGCAGTTGCTGTATCACCCCATGGGGAGCCATGGGTTGGCCTGGGGGATGCATATCCAGTAGGAGCCATCCAGGGAGTGCATCGTTTAGCATAGATACAGCTGACCCAGGATACAGCTCCAGTTCACACTCGCTGTGTCTCGCTGACTGGTTGAACCTGTGCTTATCTTACCGCCTGCAACAACAGTCCTTTCCCTTCCTTGTCAGCTGGGGAATCACCTTCAGAGTTGGGACCTTTGAGTTAAACAAGTCATAAGGAGGGTAATTCCAACCCTTAAAACACTCACTCCACCGGGGGTCACTAAGGCTCAAGTTCTTTAAGGCTTTTACCACATGTTTGGGCAAGGCTGGCTGGAGTGGACAACCCTCCCAATTTCCCCCAAAACAGAATAACAAATAGAGCTGTACAAATTCCCCTAACAGTCTTATTCTAATCATTGAAGGGGATCAGTATTAATGGTATCCCTTCTGTGGCATGTTCTCATATACATCCAGCAATCAGACATGTTGGTGTATTCATAGCCCATGCACAGGAATGTGGTATAGGACATCCCACTGCAGGTTAGTGTCATCACCACTGCTGTCAGCGTCCACCACTTCATCATTCTGATACACACTCACTCTGTCCTGGTTAATCATTGGGAATTCAGATATGTCATTCCCAATTCCGTACGTAACTCTACCCACTGCATATCCCCCGCCACAATCTCCCCACACACTGACAGACCCATGTCGTTGCTGAACCCAAACTTTACCTGATTGCTCTTCCAATCCTGCCTCCTTTAGCTTTGGAGGAGACTGACACTGCTAAATGCCAGGACGTTGGTGACCCACCCAGACTTACTGGCTGAGAGTTCAAGTGGTCTACCGCCTGCTGCAACATGCCTAGTGACCTCAGGAGTGCGTATCTCGGGGTCAATAGTTTAATCTGTTGCTTACCAACCCAATCATGTGTTCGATCAGCTCAGCCACTTGTGGGTAATATGGGATGTGGAACACCCACAAGATGTCGGATTCCGTGGCCCAGTCCTGGACTTCGGTTCCTGAAAAATGTGAGCCATTGTCCGATTGAATTCCCCAAGGGATCCCAAACATAGATGACAAGCAGGGCAACCCTTTTATTGTGTTATCCTGGTCAGCATGTTCATATGGCACTGCCACCAGGACTCCAGAATACATGTCAACCACAGTCAGCACATGCTGCCTTATATTTTGTCATGGCAGAGGCCCAATATAATCTATCTGGCAGATCCACCCAGCACTCATACCCCTCCAGATGTGTCCTGGGGGACCTACTGGTCATAGAACATAGAATAGTACAGCACAGTACAGGCCCTTCGGCCCACAATGTTGTGCCGACCCTCAAACCCAGCCTCCCATATAAGCCCCCAACTTAGATTCCTCCATATACCTGTCTGGTAGTCTCTTAAACTTCACTAGTGTATCTGCCTCCACCACTGACTCAGGCAGTGCATTCCACGCACCAACCACTCTCTGAGTAAAAAATCTTCCTCTAATATCCCCCTTGAACTTCCCACCCCTTACCGTAAAGCCATGTCCTCTCGTATTGAGCAGTGGTGCCCTGAGGAAGAGGCGCTGGCTATCCACTCTATCTATTCCTCTTATTATCTTGTACACCTCTATCATGTCTCCTCTCATCCTCCTTCTCTCCAAGGAGTAAAGCCATAGCTCCCTTAATCTTTGATCATAATGCATACTCTCTAAACCAGGCAGCATCCTGGTAAATCTCCTCTGTACCCTTTCCAATGCTTCCACATCCTTCCTATAGTGAGCTGACCAGAACTGGACACAGTACTCCAAGTGTGGCCTAACCAGGGTTTTATAGAGCTGCATCATTACATCGCGACTCTTAAACTCTATCCCTCCACTTATGAAAGCTAACACCCCATAAGCTTTCTTAACTACCCTATCTACCTGTGAGGCAACTTTCAGGGATCTGTGGATATGTACCCGGAGATCCCTCTGCTCCTCCACACTACCAAGTATCCTGCCACTTACTTTGTACTCTGCCTTGGAGTTTGTCCTTCCAAAGTGTACCACCTCACACTTCTCCGGGTTGAACTCCATCTGCCACTTCTCAGCCCACTTCTGCATCCTATCAATGTCTCTCTGCAATCTTTGACAATCCTCTACACTATCTACAACACCACCAACCTTTGTGTCATCTGCAAACTTGCCAACCCACCCTTCTACCCCCACATCCAGGTCGTTAATAAAAATCACGAAAAGTAGAGGTCCCAGAACAGATCCTTGTGGGACACCACTAGTCACAATCCTCCAATCTGAATGTACTCCCTCCACTACCACCCTCTGCAGGCAAGCCAATTCTGAATCCACCTGGCCAAACTTCCCTGGATCCCATGCCTTCTAACTTTCTGAATAAGCCTACCGTGTGGAACCTTGTCAAATGCCTTACTAAAATCCATATAGATCACATCCACTGCACTACCCTCATCTATATGCCTGGTCACCTCCTCAAAGAACTCTATCAGGCTTGTTAGACACGATCTGCCCTTCACAAAGCCATGCTGACTGTCCCTGATCAGACCATGATTCTCTAAATGCCTATAAATCCTATCTCTAAGAATCTTTTCCAGCAGCTTTCCCACCACAGACGTAAGGCTCACTGGTCTATAATTACCCGGACTATACCTACTACCTTTTTTGAACAAGGGATCAACATTCGCCTCCCTCCAATACTCCGGTACCATTGCCGTGGACAACGAGGACATAAGGATCCTAGCCAGAGGCTCAGCAATCTCTTCTCTCGCCTCGTGGAGCAGCCGGGAGAATATTCCGTCAGGCCCCAGGGACTTATCTGTCCTAATGTATTTTAACAACTCCAACACCTCCTCTCCCTTAATATCAGCATGCTCCAGAACATCAACCTCACTCATATTGTCCTCACCATCATCAAGTTCCCTCTCATTGGTGAATACCGAAGAGAAGTATTCATTGAGGACCTCGCTCACTTCCACAGCCTCCAGGCACATCTTCCCACCTTTATCTCTAATCGGTCCTACCTTCACTCCTGTCATCCTTTTTTCCTTCACATAATTGAAGAATGCCTTGGGGTTTTCCTTTACCCTACTCGCCAAGGCCTTCTCATGCCCCCTTCTTGCTCTTCTCAGCCCCTTCTTAAGCCCCTTTCTTGCTTCCCTATATTCCTCAATAGACCCATCTGATCCTTGCTTCCTAAACCTCATGTATGCTGCCTTCTTCCTCCTGACTAGATTTTCCACCTCACTTGTCACCCATGGTTCCTTCACCCTACCATTCTTTATCTTCCTCACCGGGACAAATTTATCCCTTACATCCCACAAGAGATCTCTAAACATTGACCACATGTCCATAGTACATTTCCTTGCAAAAACATCATCCCAATTCACACCCGCAAGTTCTAGCCTTATAGCCTCATAATTTGCCTTTCCCCAATTAAAAATTTTCCTGTCCTCTTTGATTCTATCCTTTTCCATGATAATTACAAAGGCCAGGGAGCGGTGGTCACTGTCCCCCAGATGCTCACCCACTGAGAGATCTGTGACCTGACCCGGTTCATTACCTAGTACTAGATCTAGTATGGCATTCCCCCTTAGGTCATCCCTTAGGCTCAGCATGTTGGCAGGCCGTGCAACTTATAGCTGCCATTTTGTCCTTGACATAGGTTAACACCACCCCTCAAGCATTCTGTCCTATTCACCCCTAGGTGCCCACTCCTCTGATATGCCCAGACCACTAGCCCTCCTCCTCGGAACACACTAATGCCATCCTGATCTGCACTTCCCGATCTACAGAATCATTATGTGTGGCATCCTCAGAGTCTAGAGAGGTGTAGGCATCTACACGGAGGACCATAATCTGCCACTGGTATCCCTCCAGATACGTACCCAATAGGGGAGCACCCAGAGAGGCTGCCCATGTACCTCCCAGCCCGGTCGCCTCTCAGAAGGTCGCCAACTCAGCCAGTTAGCTGGATTCCCTCCCCCACGTGATGACTTTGCTCACCACAGGGTGGAGAGCAGAAGCCTTCCATCACTACTTGCTGCCCTGCCAGTGGCTGGGGCTGTCGGTGAACCAGATGTGTTGGGTTCACCGACAGGGGCCATACAGGTACCCCACTGTATGGGTGGTGGGTAAATTGTAGGGACATTGTCGTGGGTGCAATGGTCGTTATTGGACAAGGACATGACCTGTACATGGAGACAGCTCTCTTCGTCAGGACCTTTCTCTGCCCTGTCCGTGATATAGCATTTAACAATTGAAGACTTGTACAAGGCATTGGTGAGGCCAAATTTGGAGTATTGTGTACAGTTTTGGTCTCTGAATTATAGGAAAGATGTCAACAAAATAGAGAGAGTACAGAGAAGATTTACTAGAATGTTACCTGGGTTTCATCACCTAAGTTACAAAGAAAGGTTGAACAAGTTGGATCTTTATTCTTTGGAACGTAGAAGGTTGAGGGGGGACTTGATAGGGGTATTTAAATCTGTGAG
The DNA here is from genome assembly GCF_030028105.1 of Mobula birostris. Lineage (NCBI taxonomy): Eukaryota > Metazoa > Chordata > Chondrichthyes > Myliobatiformes > Myliobatidae > Mobula > Mobula birostris. The sequence continues at coordinate 29,634,896 of NC_092391.1, read as the reverse complement.
GGGGATAAATAGAGTTGACGTGGATAGGCTTTTTCCATTGAGAGTGGGGGAGATTCAAACAAGAGGACATGAGTTGAGAGTTAAAGGGCAAAAGTTTAGGGATAACATGAGGGGGAGCTTCTTTACTCAGAGTGGCAGCTGTGTGGAACGAGCTTCCAGCAGAAGTGGTTGAGGCAGGCTCGATGTTGTCGTTTAAAGTTAAATTGGACAGCTATATGGACAGGAAAGGAATGGAGGGTTATGGGCTGAGTGCAGGTCGGTGGGACTAGGTGAGAGTAAGAGTTCGGCACGGACTAGAAGGGCCGAGATGGCCTGTTTCCGTGCTGTAATTGTTATATGGTTATATGGTTATAAGACAGTTGGGCACTGTTGTGAATTTAATATTTCAGTAATATTTGAGTAAAATTATAAATATATTGTTTGAGCAAGCATCCTATATTTGTTTAAATAATTCATTACAGGTTATATGTAAAAATATGTGAATTGCATACGTCATGACCCTACCACGTGATAAGTGCGCACCTCACTTACAGTAAAAACGAAGTACACAACTTCTCTCCCGGCTCTCTTGTTTCCTTCTGATTAGTTTTTATGTTCTGGAGTTGCAAAACATAATAGTGGTGATGAGAAAGTTTTAAGTTAACATGAGATGACTACCTACCTGTTGAATCGCAGTGAGACATTTGAGTTTTTTAAAAAATTGCCGCGAGAAACGGTCAAGTTAAAATAAAAAGTGTAGCACATTTGCTTCTTCAGAGCAGCAGGTGTTCTTTGCAAAAGGAAAGATAATTGAGGAGAAAAAAGGCAGAAAATGGAAGAATTCACAGGCTCATAAACAGTCAATCCTGTGTGATAATCGGAAAGAGTGATGTGTTCCATTGCACAAGAGGTAACTGGGTTTTGTATACCGAGCTAATTGAGCAGTATTTTAAAGCAAATGAAATAGCCAATGAAAAATAAGCACTAATTTTGATGAGTACTCCAACTAAACCAGCCAAATTGAACTTTGCTGTTATTGTGGATGCAATGCTGGAACATTTAGAACTGAAACTATTGTTGTTTGCAGAATGCTTTAGGATTCATAAGTGGAATCAAAAGGAAAGGAAGTCCATTTCGCCATATATGGCTGAATTGAAGTTGTCTGAGCATTGTTAGTTCCATGATTTGCTTAATGATGCACTGAGAGATCATTTAGTTTGCGGAATCTTACAAGAAAGCATTCAAAAATGGTCCTCACTGAAGCACAACTGACATTTAAATAGAAGTTGAAATAGTTGTATCAATGGAAACAGCAGACAGAGACACAATTGAGTTACAGTCAGGAATGAAAATGAACATGAACAAAATTGCAGCATCGAGTCGGAGGCCAGCCTGGCTGAACAAATTGTGTTACCATTGGGGCAGGCGCTAACATACACGAAACCAATGCAGGTATAAAGGGAGACGTAAAAACAGCATGCCGGGCAGACAAAAATAAATGGACCACATAGGGTAGAGAAAAAGATAAAAAGTCAAGTCGCGATTTCAAAAGCAGCACTAATCTCAATGCTGTTGATGAAAAATCTGGTAATGATGAGAGTGACGTAGGACTGGGAGCCTTGAGATTTACAAAGTGAAAACTGACAGTAGACAAGCAAACAACAAACAACAACACACATCAAAGTTGCTGGTGAACGCAGCAGGCCAGGCAGGACCTCTAGGAAGAGGTGCAGTCGACGTTTCAGGCCGAGACCCTTCGTCAGGACTAACTGAAGGAAGAGTGAGTAAGGGATTTGAAAGTGGGAGGGGGAGGGGGAGATCCAAAATGATAGGAGAAGACAGGAGGGGGAGGAATGGAGCCAAGAGCTGGACAGGTGATTGGCAAAAGGGATACGAGAGGTTCATGGGACAGGAGGTCCGGGAAGAAAGACAAGGGGGGGGGGGACCCAGAGGATGGGCAAGGGGTATATTCAGAGGGACAGAGGGAGAAAAAGGAGAGTGAGAGAAAGAATGTGTGTATAAAAATAAGTAACAGATGGGGTACGAGGGGGAGGTGGGGCATTAGCGGAAGTTAGAGAAGTCGATGTGCATGCCATCAGGTTGGAGGCTACCCAGACGGAATATAAGGTGTTGTTCCTCCAACCTGAGCGTGGCTTCATCTTTACAGTAGAGGAGGCCGAGGATAGGCATGTCAGAATGGGAATGGGATGTGGAATTAAAATGTGTGGCCACTGGGAGATCCTGCTTTCTCTGGCGGACAGAGCGTAGGTGTTCAGCAAAGCGGTCTCCCAGTCTGCGTCGGGTCTCGCCAATATATAAAAGGCCACATCGGGAGCACCGGACGAGCAATATGGCTTACACCAGAAGTGAATGGTAAATTAATTAAATTGGACACTGGCTCCTCTGTTTCAGTCAATCCACAAAATGAGTTTGAATGTTATTTCAAAGATACTGAAATGAAGCCTGCAGATATCCTGCTAAAAACCTATACTGGAGAAAAGTTAATTCCTGTGGGAATGCCATCCATAACAGTGAAATACAACAACCAGCAAACCACATTGAGATTGTATGTGGTCACGTTGTGATGCCAGGGGCAAGGCAGTGGAATACTCCAAATCTTGTTGGGCCAGTTTAAGGCAATCTAATGAAATACACTCATTGGTCAGGGATGCCCTCAGAGCAGCCTTTAAGGAGCGATGAAACTGCTCGTATAGGCCATTGGACTGCGGGTGATATATGCTGTGGTGTAATGTTGCCTAACGCCAAGGTTCTGGGCCATCACAGCCCAGAGGATTGAAATGAATTGAGGCCTGCATACAGGGGAAATTTCAGATGGGGTGACAAACTGAGCAACCCAGGTGCCCGAGCCATGTCTGCGGCTGTCATCGATGCTAGTGGGATGACCTCTGGCCACCTAGTGGTACAGTCCACCATGGTATGAAGGTGCGTGAAACCGTGGGTGGGAGAAAAGGACCAACAAGGTCCACATTGATATGTTAAACCATCATTCAGGGACCTTAAAAGGTGCCAGTGGTGCCTGAATATGACAGTAATTTTTTGCCCACTTGCACCCCACACGGCCTGCAGTACAAACACGCATATCCTTTCTGAGTCTGTGCCAAACAAACTTTAGTGCAACCAGTTTCTGTGAGGCCTTCCAACCTGGATGCAAGAGGCCATGTATGGAGTCGAAAACAGTCTGTCTCCAGTTTCCAGGCATGATGGGGCGAGGACGGCCGGTTGAGACATCGCACAGGAGAGAAACCTCAGCTTCCCCGAACTTAATATCAGCCAACTGCAAGCCTGTGACTGCTGCCTGGTTAGCCTGGAACTCTGGGCCAGTAACTTGGTAGGCTGCCATGTCAGCATAGTCAATGGCTGTCTGTGAGAGGCAATCAATCACTGCATTATTTTTCCCCTTGATATGTTGTATATCAGTTGTGAACTCAGATATGTAGACTAGGCACCGTTGCTGCCATGCAGACCAAAGGTCTGATATTTTGGTTATCACGTGCACAAGGGGTTGTTGTCAACAAACACTGTGAAATGGAGACGAAAATGGCAGTCAGCCAGATAGAGACCGAGAAGCTTATGGTCAGACGTGCTGTACATCCTTTCTGGGGTGCGGAGCTGCCGGCTGAAGAAGTGAGCGGTTACCACACGCTTCCAACTAACTATTCGTGCACAGCCCCCACAGCATATTCTGAGGCATCAGTAGTAATGGATATGGGTGCATTTCGGAGCGGGTGCGCCAGTTGGGTCGCATTAGAAAGAGCTTGTTTGGTGTCATCAGATGCCCTGGTCATGTCCAGTGCCCAGTTCTGCACTTGATTAGGAGTATTCCCTTTAAGCGCGCTGTACAAGGGGAGCATAAGGTCAGCAGCTCGCGGAACAAAGCAGTGATAGGAATTCACCATGCCAGTAAAACTCCTGTAGTATTTTTGTAGTGTGGGGTGGTGGGAAATCCATAATAGCGGCTACTTTTGATGGGGGGGGGGGGTTTTGCACCTTCTGCGGAGATGCTTTGGCCAAGAAATTCAATATTTGACAACCCAAACTGGCACTCAGCAGGGGTAATAATGAACACATGATGGCTAAGCATTTGAAAAGTATGTGGAGATGAGATACGTGTTCAGATTTGGACACACTGACAACAAGCATGTCATCCAGGTAAACAAAAAGAGAATCTAAATATTTTAATACAGAGTACACCAGCTGCTGGAAAGTCTGTGTTACATTTTTCAGTCCAAACGGCATGCATGGAAACTCAAAAAGGCCAAACAGGATTATCATAGCTGTTCTGGGAATGTCCTCCGAGTACATATGCACCTGACAGTATCCCCTAAATAGGTCAACTTTGGAAAACATTAACTTTCCGGCTAAATGAGCCAAAAATGTGTGGGACTGGGTAATGATTGGTGGGAGTGGATTAAGACATCAGTAATCATCACATCAGATGGCAACCATCATCAATCTTAAGGATCATATGAAGGGGTGAAGCCCAGGTGTTATTTGACCAATATACAATGGCGGGTCTTTCCATGTAGGTAGACTCAACTTTCGTGGATGCCAACTTTTCTGGGACCAGTCTACGCGTTAGGGCTTGGACTAGCGGACCAGTTGCGGGAATGTGGTGCTTGACCCCATGTTTTGAGAATGTTGTGGAGAAAGTGGGCTTGGTGAGGTTTGGGAATTTACCCACCAGTCAAGTAAACTCACATACAGTGGTACATGCACTTGACAGAGTCGTTGTGGGGAACTTATTGGGGGAGCAGGGTAATGACCCAAAGTTCTTGACATCTACAAGCCAGCAGTCCTTAAGGGCAACTAACAGTCCTTGGGCACACAGGAAATCTGCACTGAGCAAAGGTCTAGCCACTTTAGTCAGGACGAACTCCCATGTGAAACATTGCCCACTGAAGCAGAGCATCACTTGTCACGTTCTTTAAGTCTGCATCCATTGGTGGCCTCCTGTGAAGTTTCGTTACTCTTTGCCTTCTCATCAATAGGCGATGCTGGCAGCACACTTACGTGAGCACCTGTGTCACATAGAAGGTGTCGGCCTGAAAGGGTGTCCGTAATGAACTGCAGATGACCCTGGCAGCATGGTGTCCCGATGTGCTGGCACTGTCAAAGCTGCAAGGCGGTCAGCACTCTGTAGCGTTCCTGCCAAAGCGAGCATGGTAAAAGCACAGGCCCAGCGTCATCCGTTTCGCAGCCGTGGACGTCCTTCTGTTGGTGACCTTGCTGACCAGGCTTATTGAGATAGAGAAAGGAGGAGGAATGATGCACACCTGCTTGGCTGAGTGTAGGCTATCAGCCACTTTAGCAAGCTCCCTATAGTAGTTCTTGGGTGGATTAGTGAGGGCTCTGTGACCTGGATCAGGCTGCATGAAGAGTTCTTTAAAAATAAAACAAGGATGGTGATTTCCCAGGAGAGACTGCATGTGGTCCATTAACTCCAAAGGTTTACAGTCGCCAAGCCCAAGCAAGGAGACCAACTGTTTAGGGCACTCGGGCTCCGACAGTACAGAAGTCTGTAAAAGGTGAGTTTTTAGCGATTGGTATTTATCATGTTCAGGCGGGGTTTAAGCAGATTCACCACTCTCACCGCCGTGGAGCTGCTGAGCGATGAGTAGAATTTGGTTTCGTCAGCTGAGATTTTTCACAGGGTCAACTGAGCCTCAGCTTGTACAGACCGAGTGATACGGCATTTTGTTCCCAAACTCCCGCAGTTTCAAAGCGATTCCGCTGGCCAACATGTTCAGTAAATCCTAGAGTGTTGGGGTCACCAATGTGGGTTTTCACAAATAAAACAAAGTGAGATGTTTTATCTTTAATGAAACCTGTTACACCTTTTATTGAACTCCAAAACTGAGACACAAAACCGTGCTAAAAATTCTTACGTAACAAATTCATCACATCAGACCAGCCTCTTAAAGCAAAACCCCACCTCAATATCGGTGGTTATGAATTATATGCATTTCTCACAATTACGTTACCCGACAGTGGGAACACCATCGACCTGTTTCTTCGGTACTCCTGTCCCAAGCAGTGCTAAAGACATCTAAAGATCTCCTTATGGGTCACACAGGATCACCCACTCCTGTCTGCTTATCCAGCTTCCAGACCCCGCTAGGCATACCTTCTCCCACATACTGCAACCCTTCCAGCAACAGGATGGCTGCATTTACAGCACCCCTGAATTCCGATTCCATTAAGTACAGCAGCAGCACCATCAAGTGGGGAGCGGCTGTCGTAACCAAATGTCCTACCATGGCCGAGGTTAATTCAGGATCCTCTATTTGGCTATCACTGCTGCTGTACAAACCCGTAATTAGTGGTGAAGGTCTCTGGTCTCTTCCTCCTACTGTGCTCCTCTCTGCCCTGGCCCTATGAATCCCACTCAGAGAGGGAAGGGTACCTGAACGACCACCACTGCCACCCAATCCCATAAGGGTTTATTAAACTGAAGTGGAGCAACATCCTCAGGGCATTATTGACCACGCGCTGGGATGACGTACGCCTAGGGCTCCCATCTCTCTATTGGATAGGTTCATCCCTCATCCCTTATCTGAAACAATCATGTGGCCAGAGGCTGTCCCGGCTTCTGCCTGTACCTATCCCCCAATTCTGCCAGCTCTTTGGCAGAGAACTCCCTGATCTCTGTCATCTTGGAAGGGCCCATTGGATTACACTTCTATGTTCCACGTCCTGCTCTTGTCCTGTGAGGGTCAGAGGGGCCAGAGGCTGAAGCACCCCCCCCCCCACACATACTAGGTATGGGTCCAAATCCCCAAGACCTTCTACAGGAGCACCATTGACAGCATCCTGACTGGCTGTATCACTGCCTGGCATGGGAACTGCACCAACCTTGATTGATGGGCACTGCAGAGAGTGGTACGGACTGAGCAGCGCATCTATGGATGTGAACTTCCCTCCTTTGAGGCCATTTACAGCAGCAGGTGCAGAAAGAAGGCCTGGAAGATCATCGGCCCGACCATAAACTGCTTCAGCTGCTTCTGTCTGGCAAACTGTACCGCAGCATTAAAGCCAGGACCAACAGACTCCGGGACAGCTTCTTTCTACAGGCCATTAGACTTCTAAATTCACTTCTCTGTACATTGCGACAGAGTCATATCGCAAAGATTTTTACTCCCTCACGTTGTGGGATGGATGCAAGATTTAAGTAAGTTCTAAATTCAGATGTATTTCAGGCAATAACTTCCTATTCTACTTCATTTGGACACTGATTTTGTTAGCCACACCACGAACCAGGCTGGGATCAGGCGCTCTGATACAAACACGAGATCATCTGAACTTCTCTTTAAGTACCACTGTAGATGCTCGTCAAAGCTCAGAGCCTGAGCCAACCTGCGCTAGTGCAGTCAGTCTGGGCCACTGGAGGAAAGATGCTGCTTTACTGACAATTAATGCTTCACTGTCCTTGTGATAGGCTGTCAGGAAAGATTTTGTCACCAGTGCTCTTTGAGAATTTCATCCACATTGGTTGATAATATCTCTTGTCAAATGTTGCCATGCCCTCCAATTGCCCTTTATCATGAAAAGGAAGACAGTAGTGAAGAGGAGCTGTGGCGAGTGAGCACAGGCTTGTTAAAGCATTCAACACCAATTTTGTTCCTTCTTTTCTATATTCTAATTGTACAATAGAATAAACAGTGCATCTCTCAAAATATTGAGCATTTTATTGATTTAAAATAAATTTCTATTTGGGCACTATTTTCTCTTATTAATTCATCAAAGCAATCATGTGCACATCTTTGTAATTATTAGAATTATCTCCTTCCCTGCAAATCTAGATCCAGTGTGGGTGCAGAATCTGTTACACTACTTGTTTACTTTCACCGCATTTTGACAGCCTAAATTCCATCCAGTTAGTTGTGAATATTTTCTGAAAAATCTGATAAGGATCCCATCACAGGCTATGAGACATGCCAAACATACTTAACTGCAGACAGTTAATAAATAACTCCAAATATGAAGAGACCCTTCAGTTTAGCAATGGATTATGAGTCATATTATATGCTCATTATTGCTTTTTAAAGAGGGTCATCTGACAAATTCCCCCAAGTGATTCCAAAACACACAGTACTTGTCATAGATGTAGGCCACCCACTCTGTAAATGTCTGCTGTAGAAAGCTGGCGGGGTAGCAAGATTACAGCATTGAGTGAGGGAAACTAGAGGTTAAGAAGGAGAAAACTAATAACTTCCTCCTCACAGTAAAGTCGAACACTAATAAATGGCAGAAATCAAAACATGATTAATAAACTGAACTCTGATAAAATGTTTGCCACAACAATTGAAGTTAACTCCTTGTTTTCTGCTGTAATTTGAAACGTAACTCTTCAACACAACATTTCAATACATGGTAACTTTTCATTATGTGCCATATGCGCTCTGCTTTGCAAAACAAAACACATTGTAAATTCACTCATCAAAACTATTAGTAAAGTATTAAGTGGAACTTAAGAAAGTGCCTTAGGGGATTACCATAGTTCCCTTATGAAAAAATAATTGAAAAGGAATGAACATTAAATAGCACTCACAGGGTTTGTCTGAGCATTTATTGACAAAGCAAACAGAGTAACACAATACAGCATCATACAAATTCCTTTAAATCACTTAAAACACAAATGCTTCTTTCTGTTTCCTTTGAAGATAACTGATATACTTGGCATCCCAAATGTTTTCTGTAATAACATATGAAGGAATCTCACTACAGTGTTACAAAAGATGGAATTTAGATTAATTAGCAGAAGATAAAATGTTGATTTTGAAAATCCAATCCTTTCTATATAAACACAATAGCGGATGGGATAATCTATTACAAAGACTCAGGCCACACAGCCAAAACTGCTGTGCAGCAGAAGAATCACAATAAATATAATACAGTAAATAAAAAGAGCTTAGTGTGTGAAATACTTTGAATCTTTGTTAAAACAACATCTTCTTGCAGCCTAATTTGGTGGAATCTCAAAGCATTTAGCTAGATTTGCTTAATTTTCAGCTTCTGTTCCAAGATGTGACTTTTTGTCAGACAATAAGGAGCAAATAGCAGATTGTAACATTGGAAAGCAAAAGGGTAGCAGGAACTTCTGCTCATCCCCGGTTTTATTTCTTCAATTGTTTTTACCAACTTCCTTTCTTCCATTTTACTATTCCCCCACACTGTTTTAATATTGAGAAATGATTTTGCAACCTGGCAAGATAATAACTTCACTTGAAAAGCTCTTCAAAGAGCTGGTAGAATATCTGACACCCAAATCACATGGGTTTGATGGTTAAGGAAAAATATTTTGTTTAATGCTCAACTACAGCAGATTTTCATTCCTTATCCAACATCCCAATGATTCATTCATGGTTGATATTAACTGCTCCTATGTTTCTATTCAATGGAAATGAGATCAGCTGGTAGATCTGAATTGCAGGAAGCATGGGATACAGAGAGAGATGATGAGAATTAATCTAAGGGAACTGGGGGTGCAGGAATTCACATTAAAAGGATTGCTGGGCATGGATGAGGAAGCACAGGTTAGGGTATTTTTAGCTTTCTTAAGAGGTACAGGGTTGTTTTTACGGGATATGACGGATAAGCAGGAACAGGGTACTAGGATGGCCAAAGATGGGAGGATAAAGTGTAGGTTAGGGTATGTGTGAGTGTGTGTGTGTGTGTGTGTGTGTGTGTGTGTGTGTGTGTGTGTGTGTGTGTGTGTGTGTGATTGGGTGAAGGGATTTAGAATGTAAGTCTATTGCACACTCTGGAGCAGAAGGTGGCGGTAATGCACCATTAAGCTTCGTAAAACAAGACGAAGAAGAAGAAGAAGAAGAAGAAGAGATCAGCTGGTGAATAGTGATAAGAGGTAAGTAGATCTTTTATATTATTTCACATACACATAGACTTGGCCAGAAATTGGCATCCATCCCAACTTGTTATTAGACTTCTGAACAGAGTGGTTTGGAACACCCTCCTGGACATTGGTGGTGTAGAATATTGCAAGTCTGTTTCGCTGGTTCATTGGTGAGATCGATGGTGGGGGAGCTACATTGTCTCAGTTATGGTGAGAACTAGGCCTAGGCTGCGGGGTCACCTGTTGCAGTCACCCAGGGAAGGAGACACTGAGGCAGTGTGGGAGAGGTCTCTCTGGGCACGCTGGAATCTGCTCAGGGTTGGGGGCAGACCCCTCCCATCAGTGCTGCCCTTTAATGTCTGCCCAGTCTTGTTCTCCTGTGCTCACTCAGTGCTGCTCTCCAGTGTTTGCTCAGTGGAAGAACAAGCTGGACACTCAGAGACTTTGGCTTTTTTTTTCTTTGTGACTGTATGTATTTTTGAAACTGTAACCATATGTGCTAAGTGCTATGTGCAGTGTGCTATGTGCTGCTGGTAATGTGTTTTGCACCTTGGCCCCAAAAGAATGTTGCTTTGTTTGGCTATATTCATATACGGCTAAATAATAGTTAAACTTGAACTTGAACTGAAATTACAGGATTTTGAATGTTACTTCAGTCATGATAAGGAGTATTGTTTGAGGAGTAAAAGAATGAACTGCTTGAGGCAGTGTGTGAATTTACTGGTAAAAAGACTGAACTTTGGGCCTTGATGTTTTCTCCGATGCCTTCATCAAATGTGAAATGGCAGAAAACAAACACTTAGTGGCTATTTTATTAGGAACACCTGAATATTAATGCAAATATCTAATCAGCCAATCATGTGACAAACAACTCAGTGTATAAAAGTATGCAGACATGGCTAAGAAGCTCAGTTGTTGTTCAAACCAAACATCAGAATGGGGAAGAAATATGATTTAAATAACTTAGATCATGGAGTGGCTGTTGGTGTCAGACGGGGTGCTTTGAGTATCTCAGAAACTGCTGATATCTTGGGATATACACGCACAACAATCTCTAGAATTTACAGAGAATGGTGTGAAAAATGAAAAACATCCAGAGAGTGGCAATTCGTGGGTGAAAATGCCTTGTTATTGAGAGAGGTCAGAAGAGAAAGGCCTGACTGGTCAAATAACTCAAATAACCACAGGTTTAACAGTAGTGTGTAGAAGAGCATCTCTGAATGCACAACACACCAAACCTTGAAGTGGATAGGCTATAGCAGAAGCAGACCAAGAACATACATTCAGTGGTACCTAAAAAAGTAGCCACTGAGTGTACGTTGAGATCTTTTCCACTTGATGATGAATTTGCGAGGCTTTCTTGGTCTTCTTCTCTTCTCCACTTTGTCATCCAGTGTGTTCAATACAGAACAGTCGCATTCATGTTATTCCACAAATGATTCCTTCAACATATCCAAAATGAGCAACTCCCTTTAAAGAGTGCTTGCACATTTCAGTTTGTGTCAGCTCACTTCAACTGGTGCAAGAATCACCAAATTGTTAGAGAACTAGTTGAGTCAGGCAGCATCTGTATAGACAAAAAGATGGCACATGTTTCAGGTCAAGACCCTAAATCAGCCGTCATGCATGGAGAGAATTGACCCAGTTTAGAGGTAAACCAGACGGATGAGGCTGGGTCCGGTTGGTGATAGGTGGAGATGATGGGCACATGGACCCAGGTAGGCGAGGGGGAGAAAGTTGAAAGGTATTAGCAGTGATCCAGTTTTCTGGCTGTGATCAAGGTTTTGTCACTGATGGGTATTCTTCAAGTCAAAAGTTAATATCTTGAATAGTCATGATAACAATCACTCCCTTGTGTCAACTTTCAACATGCCTTCATCAACCATGATAAAGCAGGAATGAAACTAGGGCAAAGAAGTTCACTGACTTGAGATACAATATCATATATTAACCTGAAACTGCAATCCTGCATTAACTTAGCTGTAAGTTTCAGAAAGTAAATTGTTATAAAGTTAGATATGGAGAATTTGCATTCATGTTGTTGTACTATGTAGATACACTATTCTAAAGAAGTATGCAATGTGTTCAAGATATTGACGTCTGTTCAAAACATACCACAGTGTTATATTGGACAGCTTGATGAATTTGATACTTGTCATCTTGGAGAGTTGAGGATTGACTGTTAAACTTCTTTGCATCAAGGAACAACAGTATTTTCAAAACATTTACACACACGAAGCTGAGGATGTTTTCTATGAGTCTGTGGTGGCCAGTGCGATCATGTTTGCTGTTGTGTGCTGGGGCAGCAGGCTGAGGGTAGCAGACACCAACAGAATCAACAAGCTCACTTGTAAGGCCAGTGATGTTGTGGGGATGGAACTGGACTCTCTCACGGTGGTGTCTGAAAAGAGGATGCTGTCCAAGTTGCATGCCATCTTGGCCAATGTCTCCCAACCACTACATAATGTACTGGGTGGGCACAGGAGTACATTCAGCCAGAGACTCATTCCACCAAGATGCAGCACAGAGCGTCATAGGAAGTTATTCCTGCCTGTGGCCATCAAACTTTACAACTCCTCCCTTGGAGGGTCAGACACTCTCAGCCAATAGGCTGGTCCTGGACTTATTTCATAATTTACTGGCCTAATTTACATATTACTATTTAACTATTTATGATTCTATTACTATTTATTATTTATGGTGCAACTGTAACGAAAACCAATTTCCCCCAGGATCAATAAAGTATGACTATGACTATGACTATTAAAAATACAGTTCCAAAGTGTTAAATCAAGAATGTACAGTGTTTACTCTTACATTGTCTGTGTTGCATAAATAATGGGGAATAATGACATCAGTCAGAAATTATTCATACATACGTTTTAGGGCCAGCTAATGAACATAGGTACAGGTATCCATTAATTATAGCACAGAAAAGATAAAACCAATTCTACAGAGGCTGAGAGGGTAATGCCTGTACTTTTCCTCATTAGACTAAACAACCACAATTGTTTTTGTACATAGACGGCCCTCAAAGGAATGGAGAACAGGTACAGTCCTATCCATGACATATACAGTATGTTATGACGTCAAACCAGAATGAAGCTTGATTTTCAACAGTTGTTTGGCAGACACAAAAGGTAAAATTTGAGGCTGGAGCCTTTGGCTGGTTGAGTTGATTCCTCATTCTAATCTGTTTCAGGATGCATATTGCATTTTATTTTCAAAACAAGCGGTTATTCCTAAAACAGAGGTTAGATATGAGCACAGTACAGAAAGTGAATATGATATTAGTTTGGACTGTGCTCAAATTGGCCCACACCTCATAAAAGCCTTCGACAGGATATCCGGCCTTACACCCACTGTACTTCCAACAAGCTGTTGGCCTCAATGCTGCTACAATTTCATGAGGTGGAGTAGTGCATGAGTGGAGACATTTACAAATATCTGAAAGACATTACGATAGTTAAAATATTAAAAAGTGTAATAATAATTTTAAAAATTTGTAAAACAGTAGGTTCATTTTAAGCTATTTTCATTTTACATAAACAAATTTAAAAATTGATATTAATTATTAAGTTCCGCAATTTCCCTTAACTTACTCCTTGTATGTATAGAGTAGACTGACCCCATGCTGAGAAGCCAGGTACACAGTGTATCCAATGTGTTAACTTCATGGTGATGAAGCTTCTTGTTATTGGAGACTAGGTCAGCAGCTGCTTTGCATATTTGAGTGACTGGCTTCCTTCACGTTATCACCCAAGGAATAGAATTTAATATAAAGAAGTGAGTTGTCTGAAGGGCAATGTCCTGAGGAGGTTCCAGTATCTCTGAAAACAATGGCACGTTAACTGAATTGGAGCAGTTGAAAATTGTGAGCCGGCATCATACCCTGCAACCATGCCATCTAGGGGCAGCTCATAAAACCGGGAAAACCCAGTGACCATGAAGGATTTAATATAACTGTTCGACTTTGTCAGCTTAGCATTCACTTTGAATAAGAACACGTCTTACTTAAGTAGGAGCACTCGACACAAATGATGGTAAGCACGGAAGTGCACACACTTACAAACCGTATAGATGAAGGCTGTGCATTTACGAGAAGAGCATAGAGGCTAAAACATACTTAAGGAACAAATAGATAAAGAAAAACTCACACAAAAAATGCTGGTGAACGCAGCAGGACAGGCAGCATCTATAGGAAGAGGTACAGTCACTCTGTTGTGATCACTTTTATTTTGAGTTTAGAGCATTTTCCTGCTGTGATTATGCTATCTACAAAACGGTCATTAGAAACAATTGCTTTTTTGTTGAAATGATACACAAATTCACAAGCTGGATGTAAGGTGTTACTGATAAGCAGAGTATGGTTGTGAAATGCTGGAGGAACTCAGCAGGTCAGGCAGCATCAGTGGAAATGAATAAACAGTTGCCATTTCAGACCGAGACCCTTCTTCAGGACTGGAAAGGAGCGGGGAAGATGCCAGAGTAGAAAGGTGGGGGGAGGTGAAAGAGGGTAGCTAGAAAGTGATAGGTAAAGGCAGGTGAGTTGGAAAGGTAAAGGACTGGAGAGGAAGGAATTTGATAGGACAGGGGAGTAGACTATAGGAAGAAAGGAACGTGGAGGGGACCCAGGGGAAGTGATAGGCAGGTGAGAAGAGGTAGGAGGCCAGAGTGGGGAATAGAAGGAGGGAGAGAGAAAAAACATACTGGAAGGAGAAACCGCTATTCATGTAGTCAGATTGGAGACTACCCAGACAGAATATAAGGTATTGTTCCTTTCCCCTGATCATGGGACAAGAGGAAGCCATGAACCGACATGTCAGAACAGGAATGGGAATTGGAATTAAAATGTTTGGCCACTGGGAAGCTCTGCTAATGGCGGATAGAGTGGATGTGCTCAACCACGAGTCTCACCAACGAAGAGGAGGCCACATCAGGAGCATCGGACACGATAGACAACCCCAGCGGATTCAGAGGGGAAGTTTTGCCTCACCTGGAATGAGTGTTAGGGGCCCTGAGTGGAGGTGAGGGAGGAGGCATATGGACAGGTGTAGCACTTTGGCTGTTTGCAGAGATAAATGCCGGGAGCGAGATTAGTGGGGAAGGACAAGTGGGCAAGGGGATCATGGAAGGAGCAATCCCTGTAGAAAGTGGAGAGAGGTGGGGAGGTAAAGATATGCTTGTGGTGGGATCCTTTTGGAGATAGCTCAAGTTGCAGAGAACGCATTGGATGCGGAGAAGATGGTATGAAATTACAAATTAATAACTTTTATACAAAAATACTTGCAATTGTCCAGTTGAAAATTGCCATCCATTCTAACCCTTTATATTTCTGATTTCTTTTACTTTCTTTACAGCCTGTTAGACTGTGAAATTAATCCCTGATACCTACTGGTTGACATTCCAAGATATCTGGTAAAATATAATTTAAAGTTATCCCTCATTGAATAACATTTTCAGTGTAAGTCCATACGCCTTAAACATTTGTTTTTTTTTCTGCTAATATTGGTAATCACTAAGTATTTTTTGAGCCTCCAGTTCTTAGTGGGCTCTTTTTGGTAGCTTCAAGTTATGGAATTGAAAAAAGTAGACAATCCACGATATCCTCAATCTCTGGAGATTTGTTAAAGCATGTCTCCATATTTTAATAGTTCCTGTGAAACCCACTCACTAATCCCAGTAATGTTTTAGTAAGTGTGGAGCTGGAAAGCTGTCCTTGGTTATGAGCATTAAGCACTAAACCAGATATTGGTTATGCATTGTACTCCGTCTGAAGTCAGAGGAACAACATAAAGCCACAAATTATGATTAGTATTCACAATGAATGGCACATTTCTACACCGATCTACATTAGAAGGTGGGATTATTGATTCTAGCATTAACAGTTGTGCTGCACTCAAGATTTCAGATTTGCGTTATCTACATATTTTAATAGTTGTGGCAAAATTTCTCCTCCCTTTTAGACTAGCTCTACAGTTTTTTTAATATATTTTTGTATTTATACACTACTGTATGCCAAGATCATAAGATATTTCTATGCATTATATAAATGATGAAAATTTAGAAACTTTGAAGGTCCATGAAATATCAAAAGTTCACTTGCATCAATCTCTAAAATCTAATGTGTCGGTGTTTAAAGAGTTAGAATAACAAAGAATAGAAATTTAGCTACACTGGTTGCATACTTGCAAAAAATCCTTCCCCAGAATTTCCTTGGAATGTTCTACTCCTCACTGTTCCACTGCTCTTTAAACCTGCCTATACCTTGAATGTATACCCTGCTGAGAACCTCCTCAACTAACTTTATTAGCGAAGTTATTTCTGGTTGTCAATCCTACAGAAATTTTTAATAACAACCAGTGAAGCTCGGTCCCCAAAGTTAATCAGCTGTAAGTACTTCGAAAGTTTCTGACTGTCTCTGACAATGACAGGCAGTTGTAAACTTTCAAAAATCTATTAAAATTAAACATAATATTGATATTTATTAAATTATTGAAAGCAATAAGAAATAAATAAAAATGCAAAAACAACTTAAATTATTAAATACATTTAAATTGGCTCAATTAGTTCATAAAAAGGAAATTACCTGAAACTTGCCACTCCTCCTGAATGCCACTTTTTACTACTGAAACAGAAGGAGTGACTGAACCTGCATAAGGTTGCAAAATGTTTAATCTGGTACAATTTCAGAGGGGAGGTTCATGAAAATTCCTTCATCTATTAGTTTAAGTGTTCACCAGATTTTTGAAAGGATACAGCTGGACTGAAAAGCTTCGGTTTAATGTTGGCTCTGGAAATGTTATCTCTCTTTCTATGGCTTGCATCTTCTGCTTTTTAGCAGTTCTAGACTGCAACATGTCTACTAAGTTGGCACCATGTCAATCTTGCTGCTTCGGCTCGCTAGCTCTGCTGCACACCTCATTAAGGCAGGGTTCATTCCCTACCTTGATACTAAGGGGTTGGGATGGAGGGGATGGGGTGGAAGGCTGCCACGAGGAAGTGAGGATTCCGCTCTTGATGACCTACAGTGTCTTCTGGATTCCAAGCACGGAACTTCCATGTCAACATGTTAGTATACCACACAGGAATCTTTGAAGCTGTGTGTTCCCATCTATCTTCTGTCATTGTCCTGTAGGTAGGGATTGCAGATTCACTCTGGGGGAAAGGGAGAAGGAATGGGGGCAGATTGAAGTGAGGGTTCTGCTCAAGTGGCTGCAATGCATTGTATAGACCAGGGGTCCACAGACCCCTTGCTTATTGGTATTGGTCCATGGCATAAAAGGTTGGGGACCCCTGGTATAAAGAATGCACACTAAATCACATTTGCTGGTAGGAGAGGGAGTAATTTTCAAGATGGTGGATTCAGTTCTTTAATTTGAGATGACATCAAGCTTCCTGACAATTGTTGGAGTTTGTACCCATCAGGCCAAATGAAGCAAGTTCCATCAAGCCTGTGCGTTCCAGATGGACATCACTTCTTTACAGACATGTTCACAGACCTGAGGGTAAGCAAAAGTGGGAGTCAGATGCAATATGAAGAAGTTATGTGGCCTACAAGCAACTTTTTTAGGAGCTGATATTTTGTAGATAACTAAACACACAATAAATTTGATTGCTGATTACGTTGCCTATCATTTATTGCCCATCACTTTATGTTTTTTTCATTTTCTTTTCCACGTTGACATTTGATAACCGAACAGATACACAGTTATTTGAGCACCTGGATGTTTTTGACCTTAAGGGCATGTGATGCTTCAGAAACATGCAGCAGTTTGCACATCATAATACAATAAATGCAGCTGATGTTCTCTTATTTCTTCAGCGCGGTTGCAAAATCATATAAAACAACGGCACACAACATTAATTACATGCAGGTGAACTTCATTTCTCTGCCATTTTAACTCATTCAGACTTGAATCTGTCATGATCATGAATTAAATCAGGTAAGGGCACATTCAATGGTTCAATGGTCTAATTTAATGTCAGAAAATGTTTACAGTATACAACCTGAAAGCCTTATTTCTTGGTGGACATCCACAAAACAGAGAGGAAAAGAAAAACCTGAAGGATGAATAACAGAAAATGTCAGAACCCCCCCCCCTTCCAAAGCACCCCCCACACACATAGCCTCAACTTCACCCCCACTTGTTCCACCAAAAAGCATCAGCCTCCCCACCACCCACCAAGCAATAGCAAGCCCTCAGAAACCATGATCTGTTGACCATTGAAAACTACTGTCCATCCTAACACCTCGACATCTCAACAGGCCCTCTCTCTCACTAACGAGGGAGAGAGAGCTATCATTCCTCTGCCACAGTGAGAGGGAAGTACAACAGCTCGCTGTTTCATTATAATCTTCATAACCAATTATATATGTGTATTTAATTTATTAAATAATAGATTCTAGTAAGATAGTATACCAGTGACACAGAAATATTTATCAAACTTAATAAATATTTCATTACCTACCTCTGCCCTTGTAGACAGTTACTAATGTCTTAAACTTGCATGACATTAGATTCCAACAGTAACTTAATACTGCAGTTTGGAATAAAGATGTAACTATACATGATGTAAGTACACAGAGCATATTTAAAATTGTTTTTATAAGGGAAGTAATGATGAAATTATGTTGATGGTATATTTAATTAAATTTGCTTCAGTATTAATCCAACTACAACATAATGATATAAATATCAATATAACATCCATATTGATATTTATATCATTATGTTGTAGTTGGATTAATTAAATAATAACGTTCAATTGCAGGTAGGTACCTTAGCATTAGATAGTTCTGTAATGCCATTGTGTGTGCAGCTGCAATTGAAATGGTGGTTAGCTTTGCATGGTATAGAGAAGTTATCAAGGAATACCCTATCACCACCTAGTGGAGAGTTATAAATTGCTATACAGTATTAATGGTGATCCAAAAAAAGCCTTCATTATATATCAACCTTGAACAAATATTGATGCATTTCAAACTACACATGACAGTCACTTCAGGATTAATTGAAGATATCTTCATTGACCTCAAGCATAAATCTTCACAATCTTCATTATTCACTAATGATGTAGTCTTTGTCTATGACTCCATTAGTGTGTTATGTTATGATGAATGTGGTGATGTTATTTGTGTGCTACTTATGGAAAGACTTATTCTATCTCATGAGAAGTACAGCTATGACACAACATATATCATTTTCTGTGTTGCTTGGGACATCTGCGGTTTTTAGCTATCTGGGGTATACAGTAATTTCAGCCAGATAACCACCAGCCCTATAATGAGGAACAGGAATGGTAAATATTCCTTACTATTGTACTGTACAAAGGGCTAAGGTGGAAATTTACAACTTGTCATGTTAGTTATTTAAACACCTCATGTTAATTATGTGAACACTTATTTAAAAATACAATCCTCAAAAGCCACCTTTTATTTTGAATCAAGCAAACAGAATTTTGATAGTTGAATTTTTGAAGTAGATTCATGAAAAGGGCTATCCCTTTAACGTGGAAAGATGCAGATCTTTCCAAGCAGAAACAAATAGATCCTCAAGCATTTATTTCTTACTACGTTATTATGAATCAATTTCACATGGGAATACAGAACAACCTGAGTCTGCAGAGATTGTGAAGTGAAATAGAGCTTTCCGGAGAGACACATGTCCATGTGTAGCTATAGCAACGTAGAAAGATGTCAGTATTTTGAGATGAGAGTAGAAAGTGGGTTCAATAGTCAAAAGGAACTGACGAGGCATGCAGTATAGGGATAACGGTGAAAACGACAGTGTCACTGTTAGCGCTCACAGGACTGGACCCAAGTGTGGGGGGACGGCAGGCTCACTCTCTGTCACAGCAGTCACTGGCACCGACCCAACCCAGGAGCAGCGGAAGGCAGCCTCAGTCACAGAAAGCGCTGACAACAGCTCGACCATAGGAGCGGAGGGTGGCAGATCCCCCATGAAGAATCGGAAACAAGGTTAGACATAGGAAAACCAGCAGAGCCTCAGAGGAACAACTAAGCCACGCCACGAAACAAATCATTCACTCCAACACAATGACTCTGCTAAGGCACTGACTGAGAGTCCTTTTTAAATAACCATAGAACGCGGAAACATGTGCCAGTCACAATTAACTTGACAAGATTAAACTGGAAACACAAGGGCTTAGCAATTCCATTTGAGATAACAATTAGCAAATACAGGTTCTCGAGAAAAATGGAAGATCAACAATCTATGGCAAGTTGCATAGATCCACAGGGCTCATACCAGAAAGATCACAAATGAGGTTCTTGACATCACTGGTCTAACAGAGGATTATAAACATTTATATCTCTCCAAACTAAAAGCTTTCTTTCTAATACATGTTTAACATTTACGTTACACCAATTTACATTTCTGCTATTCAGCCTTGGCTTGATAATGTGAGAATGCTACATGTTTGTCAGTATTCTTTCACAGCCTGGTGCAGTTTTGCTTCAACCTCATTTTTAACAGAACTGATCATATATATTTTGTAATTATTTTATATATACCTTTGCACCATACAGTATGTGGCAAAGCAACTCTAAAAACCATAATGAAGTTTCAAGATAACTTTTGAATCTTCCTACAAGTACTCAGCAAGTTATGATTCTTTAATCTGCTCCACGTTGCCTGTGCATTGAATGTAACATTTTTATTAATTATGGTCTCCTTATGATAATCCAACTAACTAATCATTTCCCATTCTTTCAGCACATGCAGTGTACTATCTCTATTAACTTTAAATTACTTAATTGCCTGCCAAGTGATCTTGTTAAAACAAATGTTTGGATACATTTTCCAGCTCTGCCAGATATCAAATTTCAGCAAATCTGATACGTTTGCATTTAGAAGTAGTAGCAAAATTAGCTGGGCCATTTAGGTACATTAAAAACTGATGGATTAAAAGCACCTTTTAAAAATTCTCAAGGACACTAGTCTCTGCCATTCAAATTGTACCTCCCATGATAGTTACCAGTTTTCTACATTTTTTAATGCAGCCACATGTTCTAAATAGAACCTCTGTGCCTTTCCCTCTGAATCTCTGTAATTATGAATTCTGATGTGATAAATTTTTATGGAAATAAGCTACATTTTAGAAAAGTATTTCTCAACAGATTTCGGAGACTTATCATACACATTAGTTATTGTCATAGACAAATTATAGAGCTAACTTTCCAATTAACCATTTTGGATTATGTTATATTGCTTTTAATTTAGTTAAGGAATTCAAACCAATTTTCTTAAAAGGGAGGAAATGTTGGAGGAAGATCTATAATGATTACAGTCTTCGAGTATATATATTTTTATGGACAGGCTGTGAGTTGTGTAAGATAAAATGTAACAGTTAAACTCTAAAAAGAAAAGCACACAGCCTAACTCAAAATTAGAGATCTTGTATACTGTCTGTCTTGCAAAGAAAGAAGTCGAGATAAAATCAGACCAACTTTGAACTGGATGGATAGTCAATAAAATTGAGTTTTAAAAAATTAATTATTAATTCAGATGCATTAAAATGTAATGGGCAATTAATACTGTCTGCTTTATTTGATCTTAACATACTGAATGTACAACTAGCATGTTTATAAAATTCACTATGGTTGGGAAAAAATAAAGCAACAGTGATTATGGAATATGTTGCAACAATATGCAAGCCATCAGCTCTTTATCTTGATATGATGAACAATTCTCTTCAGCCTTGAGCATTTTGTTTGAGATTGATTTCAATTTTATTGTCAAATTGAATAGGATTTCATCTATGTGACATTTTATTGTGCTATAATAAGAACAGAGGGCATTTTAATACTTGTTATCTGTTTTATTTGAAGCACTATCAATTCCCTCTGGAGGATTTTATCCATTGCTTGTAGAGTTTGTTAATGAGACAAAGGTTTAATTAAGTATATTAGCATCTACAGGAACATGAACTCATTTTTAGCAACTTGTCAAATAATTGATAGGTTTATGGTTCCATAAATTAATAACATTATGTGTTAGATAAATACTAAAGCTACTGGTGTGTGTTTATTCTGCTTGGACATATTCCTATTGTTTCTGAGAATTCATATCTTTTGATTACTTAAAGGTCTAGTAAACCACAGACATAGTCAGTTTAAATACCATTATCGCCTATCATTCAACTATAGTATACTATACTATACTACATTAACACCTAACTATGGTCTTTGAACAGTATTTGTAGATGACACCAAAATTGGTGGGGTGGTGGAATAAGATTCAAAAGTTCAAAGTAAATTTATTATCGAAGTACAGATATGTCACCATATACAACTCTGTTAGTTGTTTTCTTGTGGGCATATACAGTAAGTCCAAGAAACCCAACAGAGTCAATGAAAGACCACGCCCAACAGGACGGACAAATAACCAATGTGCAAAGGACAACAGATGGTGCAAATATGAAAGAGGAAAAAAGAAAAAATAATTAAGCAATAAATACTGATAACATGATATGAAAATTCCTTGAAAGTGAATCCACAGATTGTAGGAACAGTTCAGTAATGGGCTGAGTGATGTGAGTGAAGTTACTCCCACTGATTCAAGAGCCTGATACTTGAAGGGTAACAACTATTCCTGAACCTGGTGGTGTGGGTCCTGAGGCTCTTGTACCTTCTTCCTGAAGGCTGCAGCGAGAAGAGAACATGATCTGTATGGTGGGCGTCCCTGACAATGGATGCTGCTTTCCTGTGGCAGTGCTCTGTGTAGATGTTCCCAGTAGTGGGGAGGGCTTTAGCCATGATGGACTGGGCTGTATCCACCACCTTTTATAGGATTTTCCATTCGAGGGCATTGGTGTTTCTACACCAGCAAGTGATGCTATCAGTCAATAAACTTGCCACTACAGATCTATAGAAGTTTGTTGAAGTTTTATATGTCATGCTGAATTTTTGCAAATGTGTAAGGAAGCAGAGGTGCGGCCATGCTCTCTTTGTAATTGCACTTACATGCTGGACCCAGGACAGGTCCTCTGAAATTATTACACTAAGGACTACGTTGCTGACCCTCTCCTCCTCTGATATTCCTGAAGTTCATAATCAGTTCCTTGGTCTTGCTGATATTGAGTGTGTGAGTGTTGTTGTAGCACCACTCAGCCAGATTTTCAATCTCCCTTCTACATGCTGATTCGTCACAATCCTTGATTTTGCCAACGGCAGTGGTGTTGTCGGGAAAATTTAAGTATGGCATTGGAGCTGTGCTTAGCTTTTCAGTCATAAGTTTAAAGTGAGTAGAGCAGAGGGCTAAGCACACAGCTTAGGTGCACCTTTGCTGATGGAGATTGTGGAGGAGACGTTGTTGCCAGTCTGAATTGACTGGGATCCACAGGTGAGGAAATCGAAGATCCAATTGCACAAAGAGGTATTGAGGCCAAGGTCTTGAGGTTTATTGATTATTTTTGAGGAGATGATAGTATTGAATGCTGAGCTGTAGTCAATAAAGAGCATTCTATTGTACGCACCTTTGCTATCCAGGTGTCCCTGGGTTGAGTGAAGAGCCAGTGAAATAGTATCTGCTGTGGACCTATTGTGCCGGTAGGCAAATTGGAGAAGATCCTTCTCAGGCAGGGGTTGATATGTTTCATCAGCAACTTCTCAAAGGACTTTATCAAAGGTCACAGGACTTCATTGCAGAAAAGAAGGTTGCCTAAGGTTACAACAGGATATACACTCAGTAGCTGCTTTATTAAATACCTCCCGTACGTACTAAAATGGCCACCGAGTGTATGTTTGTAGCCTACTGCTGCTGTAGCTCATCCACTTCAACGTTCGAGGTGTTGTGCTTTCAGAGATGTCCTTCTGCACGTCAATGTTGCAACGTGTGGTTATTTGAGTTACTGCCATCTTCCTGTCAGCTTGAACCAGTCTGGCCATGCTCCTCTGATCTCTCTCATCAACAAGGCATTTTTTTTTTTGGTGTTCACTGGATGTTTTTATTTTGTTTTTCATACCATTCTCTGTAAATTCTAGAGACTGTTTTGCATGACAGTCCCAGAAGATCAGCAGTTTCTGAGAATTCTGGTACCAACAATCATTCTAAAGTCTAAGTCACTTATATTATGTATTTAAAATTTCAGTAATATTTGAGTAATCTTATATATATATATAGTTTAATTAAGCATTCTTGTTCATTTAAACAATTCACTATTGACTGTATACATCATCACATTACCATGTGATACATGTGTGCCTCACTTAAAGTAAACTCAAAGTTGACCCACATTCCCGGACTCCTGTGTCGTCCTTTGAATTAGATTAATGTTTTGAAGTTATAAAACATAGCTCCACGTTTCCACATTTTTCTGCAGAAGTGTTTGGTCTGAACAACAAATGAACCTCTTGACCATGTCTGCATGCTTTTCTGCATTGTGTTGCTCCAGATGATTGGCTGATTAGATATTTGCATTAACGAGCAGGGGTAATGTGGCCACTGAGTGTAGGTCAACTTGACAGATAGAATTGAACTCAGACAAGTGTGAAGTGATGTATTTTGAGAAGTTAAACCAAGACAAGGCATACACAGAGGAATAACAAGGCTCTGGAGATCATTGTAGAACTGAGAATGAGGGATACAGGCACATAGTTTTCAGAAAGCAGTGACACAGATAGACAAATGGCAAAATGCTTACCTTTGTTGGGCAGAGCACTCAGCAGAAGAGTTAGAGTGTCACGTTACAGCTGTACAAGACAATGGTAAGACTCCAACTCCAGTTCTGGTTGCTATAATGTAGGGAGGATGGGACTATGCAAAAAGTATTCAACAGTATGGAAAAGATTCACAAGGATGATGCTGGGACTGGAGACCTGATTGTTATAAGGAAAGACTGGGTAGGCTGGGACTGTAGTGATATTGACCATATTTGATTTACTGAAGTAGATAAAATCATAAGAGACATAGATAAAGTGGATGGTAGCAGTCTTTTACACAGGGTAGGGGGATCTAAAATTGGAAGACATACATTATACAGCAAGTTTAAAATGAGAGGGGAAAGATTTAAAGGCAGAAGTTTTAAAGATGTATAGAATGAGGTACTGAAGGAAATGATACAATTCCAGTGTTTTAAAATATTGGAAAGGATTTGGGAGACACGGGCCAACACAGGGAAATGGGACTAACTTAGGTAAGCGCGTTGATCAGCTTAGACAAGCTTGGCTGAAGGATTTGCTTATGTTCTGTATATCTCTGAGCCAATAGCATCAATTCTATTGCAGAGTATTAAAGAGAACACAATGAAGAGGTTCCAGGTCTCTGGGAATCTGGAAAGAACTCAGTCATACCTTTTTTTAATTTTTAAAAACTCCTCGCTACTGTAGGCATTATTCCTAGCTATCTTTCTGAGCATGCTTCAACAGCAAGTTTGATGAATAATTTAGGAAATTAAGGACAAACCAAGGGTATAGGAAAACAATCTAATTAGCCTGGAACATGACAACAGTATGATATCTTATTATTCATGGAGTTGAATAATTAGCCCAGGTTTCTAATCTGATTGTTCTTTAATGGACATAAAATTAGAAACCTGGGCATTAATAGACATTACCGAAACAGTGATTTGTGTAGATTTAAATTCGTAAGATGAGTCTTACTTTCTGTGAACATTGTACAAATCCTTGCAATCAGGAATAGTGGTGGCCCAGTGTTTAAAGTACTGTACTGGTGACCCCAGTTACCTGGATTAACAATTCAAAGATCTGAGTTCAAATCCCTCCACGACAGTTGAATAATTTAAATTCAATTAATCTGGATCTTTTGTTTAGAAATAAAAAACTCATGACATAAAAACATAAGAAATAGGAGCAGAGGTAGGCCATCTGGCCCATTGAGCCAGAGAATGGCTGATTTGATCATGGACTCATCTCCGCCTATCTGCCTTTTCCCCATAGCCCTTAATTCCCCTACTATGCAAAATCCTATCCAAGCTTGTCTTAAATATATTTATCGAGGTAGCCTCCACTGCTTCATTGGGCAGAGAATTCCACAGACTCACCACTCTTTGGGAAAAGCAGTTCCTCTTCACCTTCATCCTAAATTTACTGCCCCAAATATTGAGGCTATGTCCCCTAGTTCTAGTCTTACCTACCAGTGGAAACAACTTTTCCTGCCTCTATCTTATCTACCCCTTTCGTAATGTTATATGTTTCTATAAGATCTCCTTTCATCCTTCTGAATTCCAGTGACTACAGTCCCAAGTGACTCAATCTCTCCTCATAGTCTAACCTCCTCATTTCTGGAAACAACCTGGTGAACCTCCTCTGCGCTGCCTCCAAAGCCAGTATATCCTTCCTCAAGTAAGGAGACCAGAACTGCACGCCTACTCCAGATATGACCTCACCTGTATCTTGTACGGGTGCAGCGTACAATAAGGTCACAAAAATCCTTTTGGTTTCCTAACATCCTTCAGGAAATTACCTTTTCCATGATTCCCCATATTGGCTTTCATGTAACTCTAGACCACCAATATGGCTGATTCCTAAATGCCCTCAACTCTCTGAAATAACTAACAAGCCACCCAGTTCAAGATCAAACAACAGGAATTCTGCAGATGCTGGAAATTCAAGCAACACACATCAAAGTTGCTGGTGAACGCAGCAGGCCAGGCAGCGTCTCTAGGAAGAGGTTCAGTCGACGTTTCAGGCCTAGACCCTTCGTCAGGACTAACTGAGGGAAGAGTTAGTAAGAGATTTGAAAGTGGGAGGGGGAGGGGGAGATCCAAAATGATAGGAGAAGACAGGAGGGGGAGGGATGGAGCCAAGAGTGGGACAGGTGATTGGCAAAGGGGATATGAGAGGATCATGGGACAGGAGGCCCAGGGAGAAAGACAAAGGGGGGGGGGAACCCAGAGGATGGGCAAGGGGTATAGTCAGAGGGACAGAGGGAGAAAAAGGAGAGTGAGAGAAAGAATATGTGTATAAAAATAAATAACAGATGGGGTACGAGGGGGAGGTGGGGCATTAGCGGAAGTTAGAGAAGTCGATGTTCATGCCATCAGGTTGGAGGCTACCCAGACAGAATAGAAGGTGTTGTTCCTCCAGCCTGAGTGTGGCTTCATCTTTACAGTAGAGGAGACCGTGGATAGACATGTCAGAATGGAAATGGGATGTGGAATTAAAATGTGTGGCCACTGGGAGATCCTGCTTTCTCTGGTGGACAGAGTGTCTTTCCCTCCCCCCCCCCCCCGCTTTCCGCAGGGATCGCTCCCTACGCGACTCCCTTATCCATTCGTCCCCCCATCCCTCCCCACTGATCTCCCTCCTAGCACTTATCCTTGTAAGCGGAACAAGTGCTACACATGCCCTTACACTTCCTCCCTTACCACCATTCAGGGCCCCAGACAGTCCTTCCAGGTGAGGCGACACTTCACCTGTGAGTCGGCTGGGGTGATATACTGCATTCAGTTCTCTCGATGTGGCCTTCTATATATTGGCGAGACCCGACACAGACTGGGAGACCGCTTTGTTGAACACCTACGCTCTGTCTGCCAGAGAAAGCAGGATCTCCCAGTGGCCACACATTTTAATTCCACATCCCATTCCCATTCTGACATGTCTATCCACGGCCTCCTCTACTGTAAAGATGAAGCCACACTCAGGTTGGAGGAACAACACCTTATATTCTGTCTAGATAGCCTCCAACCTGATGGAATGAACATCGACTTCTCTAACTTCCGCTAATGCCCCACCTCCCCCTCGTACCCCATCCGTTATTTATTTTTATACACACATTCTTTCTCTCACTCTCCTTTTTCTCCCTCTGTCCCTCTGACTATACCCCTTTCCCATCCTCTGGGATCCCCCCCACCTTTGTCTTTCTCCCTGGGCCTCCTGTCCCATGATCCTGTCGTATCCTCTTTGCCAGTCACCTGTCCAGCTCTTGGCTCCATCCCTCCCCCTCCTGTCTTCTCCTATCATTTTGGATCTCCCCCTCCCCCTCCCACTTTCAAATCTCTTACTAGCTCTTCCTTCAGTTAGTCCTGACGAAGGGTCTCGGCCTGAAGCGTCGACTGCACCTCTTCCTAGAGGTGCTGCCTGGCCTGCTGCGTTCACCAGCAACTTTGATGTGTGTTGCAGTTCAAGACCAATAAGAGATGTTCAATAAATGTTGGTCTTGCCAGTAATGTTCAGATGCTAAAAAAAAGAATAAATTTAAAGAAAGATTAATGTGGATACAGATGAAAACTTCTTAAGTATGGCTAGTAACGTCTCTAAGTCCACATTCTTGAAAACACCTATCATTTTAAAAGAAAAAGAGATAAAAATAAAAGCACAACACAAATGTTGGAGACTAACATTGTGCACATTTTGAGCTTGCAAACATAAGACTATAAGGCCATAAGACATAGGAGAAGAATTAGGCTACTCAGCCCAAAGAGTCCATTTCACGATTCCATCATTGCCGATTTATTATCTGTCAACCCCATTTTTTGCCTTCTCCCTATACAGCTTGTTGTACAACTTGAGGTCTCACATTCCAGTCCACTAACATTGAATATTTTCTCTTCCAGAGAGAATAATTAACTGCATTAATAAAAAAAATCATCTTATCCCCAAAATATCGAAACCACTGTACAACGTGCCATACACTACTCTGAATTTGTATGCCAAAACAACCGCATCTGTTGAAAACAAGGTAACAAGTCACTTCAAAAACTGCAGCCAAACATTATTTTAAAATATTAAAAACCGATATAGAATTCAATTATTGTTTGTTTTCAAAGTCTCTGTTTCTTCATGTGATATTGATGGTAACGTACAGCACTCAATTTAGTAAATCCTGTTGTCACATGTGAAATACTATCACTTGCTAATTCTACTTACTGGGCAAGAGTAAGAATGAAAGAAATGTCATTTTATTCATATGTGCACTTATCATGGTAATATCTGTGAATTAGTTTTTCCAAAGATTTGGTTGAGGCCCTTTATTATTTTCTGTGATGTTTAAAGGTTAAACTCACATAGTGAGCAGTCTCCGACTAGCAGTCTATCTAAGCTGATTTTCAATATACAGGATATTACACCAAAAGTAAGGATATTTTGCTACCATCACAATCAATGGCTGTTTATTGTATGTTGTATAACTCAAAAAATCTTACTATGTATGCAAATGACAGTGGGAGGGGGTCTATCTGTCTGGATCAATAAGAACTGGTGCGTGTTAACACCTGGGTAGTAATGGCCTACTGCTCACCACAGACAGAGTTTTTAATGGTGAAGTGCAGGCCCTTCTACTTACTGAGGGAGTTCACTGCCATTGTGGTTATTGCTGTTTACATCCCTCCACCACCTTCCCCCTCTCCCCATGTGATAGTGCCGAGAAAGAGCTGCAGAAGCTCAAAGGCGCAGTCCACAACCTCAAAGCAGAATGGTGTCTTCATTGTTGCTGGTGACTTCAATCATGCCAACTTATAAACAGTCCTGCCAAACTTCTACCAGCATGTCACCTTCACAACCAGAGGACAGAATGCATTAGACCTGGTTTATACCAATATTCATGGAGCTTACAAGCCGATGCCCCACCCTCGTCTTGGATACTCAGACCATACATCCATTTTGCTAATCCCTGCACACAAGCCATTGTTATATGAGTCAAACCATTTTGCAGGAAGATCAGGACCTGGCCACAGCGCTGCAGGACTGGTTCGAAAACAGGGACTCAGCATATTCAGGGAGGCAGCTACCTGCAGTCGTCACATCTACATGGATGAATGTGCAAGATCGGTGACTGGCTAAGTAAGAAAGAGTATCGGGGTATTACCATGATTAGTTACTACCCAGCCAGGGAAAACCATAAACCATGGCTGATTCAGAGGTTCAGGCAAGCTTAGGGATTGGGATGCCACCTTCAGATAAGGGTTCAGGATGACTCTGTGGTCAGCAAGGGCCACGCTCTCCCATACCATCAGGAAAGCAAAGCGAGAGTACGTACAGAAAATCCACTGACACCTTTGTGACACCTGGGAGACACAGCGCATGTGGCAAGGTGGTGGCGGGATCTGTTAGTCTCGCAAGACCATGGATCTGCGCCTGGAAGGTCTTGCTTCAGTCTGTGTTAGAGCAGCATCTGTTGTGGCTGTAGAGTCCCACACGGGAGTGACAGTCTCGGCTGCAGCGACTGCACTTGAAGATGCCATCCTGCAGTGTTGCGTTGGTGCTGTTTTTCCCACGAGTACACTTTTCTTCAGCAGCAAACCTCAGCTTCTCTTCTCCTCTTTTTAGACCTCTGCGTAGTTCCAGCCTGCAGTGAGAGCGATCGCTTGAGATGTCCTCCCACCTCTTGACGTTCACTTTCATTGACTTCGTGTCTCTCTGGCAACGTATGCAAACCATAACTGATTACAAGTCCACCTTACGTGTCAACGCTGCTTTTCCTGATAGACTGAATGCCTTCTATACATGGTTTGACCAATTGAATGGTGTCACATCGACGAAAACCCACTCTCTTCCTGAGGAGCAACCACCCTGTATGGCTGCAGCCGAGGTGAGGAGGGCCCTAGCTGGGATAAACCGATGCAAAGCTGCAGAGCCAGACGACATACCTGCTCGGGTGCAAAGGGACTGTGTGGGCCAGCTAACAGTGGTATTAACGGACATCCTTAAGATCGCTCTGAAACAGTCCACTGTCCCTGCAGGCTTCGAGGCAGCCACCATCATTCCTGTGCCCAAGGGAACAACAGCAACTGTCCTAAACAATTACTGCCCAGTGGCACTGACATCAACAATCAGAAAATGCTTTGAGTGGCTGGTAATGAAATGAAATCCCTCTTTCCAGCTACATTGGACCCTTTCCAGTTCATCAGCTGCTCAGACTGGTTCACTGATGATGCCACAGTCTCAGCCCTCCACTCCATCCTGTCCCACCTAGAAAATGATGCCTCTTACTCCAAGATATTGTTCATCGACTTCAGCTTAGTGCTGAACACAAGCATCATCAGAAAGAAGCTGGTGGGTAAACTGTTCTCGTTGGGTTCAACAGCTCTCTCTGTAACTGGATCTTGGACTCCTTGATGGAAAGACCCCAGTCTGTCCCAAGTTGGCAGCAACATTTCAAGCTCCATCACGCTGGGCGCTCGTGACCCCCAAAGTTTGAGTGCTCAGTCCACTGCTGTTCACGTTGCTGGTTCACAGCTGCATTGCTAGATTCAGCTCAAATTACATCAATTTCACTGATGATACTACAATAATTCAAAGTATAAAGTTCTAAGTGAAATTCATTATCAGTGTACATACGTGTCACCACATGCAACCTCGAGATTCTTTCTCTGCAGGCATACTTAGCAAATCTATAGAACAGTAACTGTAAACAGGATCTGTAAACTGTAAACAAACTGTGCAAATGCAGATAATAAATAACAACAAATACCAAGCATGAAATAACAAGATAAGCAAATCCTTAAATGAGTATAGTTATCCCCTTTGTTCAAAAGCTTGATGATTGAGGGGTAGTAACTGTTCTTGAACCTGGTGGTGAAACCCTGAGGCGTCTGTACCTTCTACCTGATGGCAGCAGCGAGAAGGAGTCTGGCCTGGGCCGTGAGAATCTTTGATGATGCTGACTTTCCGTGGAAACATTTCATGTAGATGTGCTCAATGGTTGGAAGGGCTTTACTCACAGAGCTGAATCCTCTTCCTTTTATAGGATTTTCTGCTCAAAGGCATGGTGTTCCCACACCAGGCTTTAATGCAGCAGGTCATCACACTTTCTGCCACACAGGTAAAGAAGTTTGCCAAGGTTTTTGATGACATGCCAATGCTCCACAGACAATGGTTGGCCACATCAGCAGCAGTGATGAATGGGATACAGACAGGAGGGAGAGAGGCTCCTCAATTAATGAAAGAACAACAAGTGAAGCCTGGACAAGACAAAAGAGATGATGGTAGACTTCCAGAAGGTCGATCACTCTCTATCACACATTAATGGCTCTGCTGTGGGGAGAGTGACAAGCTCAAAGTTCTTTGCTGTGTTCACAATGGACCATCTAAGCTGGACCCACAACACCTCCTCACTAGGTCCAGAACATGCTGCAGCGTCTACACTTTCTGAGGAGAATGAGATGTCCAAGGCTCCCCGCCCGCATGCTGACAACTTTCAAGTGCCCTGTCCGGCTGCATCACTGTATAGTACAGAAGCTGCAAGGCATTGGTCCACAAGACCCTACAGAGGATAGTAAAATCCACTAAGAGGATCATTGGGGTCTCCCTCCCCCCTACTTTTGACACTTAGTGAGAGCATTGCAGACAAAAGGCCCAAGATATTGTTGAGGATCCCTACCACCCAGCCCACAATCTCTTTGATCCACTACCATCATAAAGGTGGTATAGAAGCATCAGTACTTGGACTGCCAAACTGAGTAACAGCTTCTTCCTTCAGGCTGTGAGTCTAGAGTATTCTACCACCACTGAGGTCTTGTCACCAGGACAGTGAGCTGTTTACTCTACTGTTTACTGTTTACCTGTGCTGCACTTTACTACATGCATTTTGAATTATATTTCATAAGCTGATTTATAGTATAAGATTCTGGTTTATGTGCTGTGTGTGATATATTTTGTTCAGGTGCATCGCGGTCTGGAGGAACGATGTTTCGTTTAGTTGTACATATGTACAGTCAGGTGACAATAAACTTGAACTTGAAATAAAAAACACTGCAATGCAAATATCTTGAAATTTCTGTGGAAAATATCAGAAAGGATAATGATTCGGATAAAATAGTGGAACAATTCACAAAAGTCGCTCTGCAAGTCGACAAGGTAATGAAGAAGGCTTTTAACATATTGCCCTTCTTCAGTCATGCAGCAAGTTTAGGAGTACAAATATTATGTAAGTCATTGGTGACGTTGCACTTGGAGTATTCTGTACTGTCCAGGTCACCCTGACATTGTCTGTACTGTTCAGGCCAGCCTGTTATAAGAAAGGCTTTGTCAAACTGGAGAGTGTGCAAAAGAGATTTATGAGGATGCTACGTGGACTAGAAGGTTTGAGCTACAGGGAGAGGTTGGCCATGTTGCATCTTCATTTCATGAAGCCACAGAAGAATGAGAGTGCCCACATAAAATCGTAAGGGGTATGGACAGGATGAATGGTCATAGATTGTTCCCCGGGATTAGGGAGTCCAAAGTTATGGGGCACAAGTACAAGATAAGAGGGGAATGGTTTAAAACTGAGCTGAGGGGCAATTCTTTACACAGAGGGTACTGTGTACCTGGAATGAGCTGCCAGAGAAAGTGGTTGAGGTAAGTACAATTGCAATATTTAAGAGGCATTTGGTTAGGTACAAGGAGGGGAGGGTCTTAAATCACTATGGGCCACATGCAGGCAACTGGGACAAGCAAGGAGGATGTTGTGGTCAGCATGGACCAGAAGGGCCGAACGGCCTGTTTCCATGCTGTATAACTCTATGACTCTAATAATACTGTCATGTATCAGGGACAATATTGCTTTGAGCTGGAGCATCACTTATGCAGCTGTGATTAATAAACATCAAGAAAAGGCTCCATGTTTCCTAGAAACTGGAAAGAATCCATTCTTTCTATTTCATTGTAATAAGCAGATAGCCAATACAGGTAATGTTCCAAGCCATCCTTTTGAATATCTAATATCCACAAATCTGTGTTGTCCACTGTTGCTGTTTAAACAAATTCAAGTATGTTTCTGCATCTATTTGGATTGTATTCCTCCTCTCATCTTCCTTTCTTTTTGAAGGCAATCATTCCAATGTGAGAATAGTGTTGGAGATATCAGCCAACATCACACTATATCTGTCTGTAGATGACTGAAGGGTGGCAATGGGCAACAGGCAACTTCATTGATTTGGTCAGTAATCCATGGCAGCAGTTGGATGGAAGCAGCCAGTAACAACAAGTTAAAGATAGCAGAATTAGAAAATGAGTAGCTTTACCTTTTTTAAGATGAACTGGAATGGGAGAAGGGGTGACATTGTTTGTCACAAAGCATGCCTTGGATTGACCAAGATTATCATAGCATTAACCATTCCAAAGGAGCAGGCTGGAGACTATATCATTTGTCGAGTGGCAAGATACAGAAGTAGATTGCCAGGCCTTTCTTCCGCACAGACGCTGCTGCTGCCCAGGTTGGGACCCAACTGGGTTTGAACTCAGGACCATCTGCCTTGAAGTCCAGTGCTGATGCCACTACACCACTGGCCTGGCCCATATCATTCAGCTTCTGTATTCTCTGAAGATCATCCCACTGAGTTTATGCTCACAGTTTTGTTAAGCTCACAATGATCTGCAGGTATTTCTCCAGTGTCTCCTTGGAAAAACTTTTACTCTTGTCCTTTCAATCATACATTCAAGGAAAGTGTTACAGGAACAGGGAACAGTGTAATTGTCTGGCTAATTGAAGGTAATTTCAAAGACATGGCACAAGCATAATGTATCAAATGTCCTCCTTTGGTCCTGTCAGCTTCTTAGTTATTCTCGCCATGCAACAAGTATTCCAGACTCCCCCTCCGCTCTAATCAAGATGACCTTTTATTAAAGAATGTGCAAATATTTTAAGACACTATCCAGATTTCATTGAGAATCCCGAGAGTTTTGTATTTAATTTACGCCATTCTTTTTTATTGTATTTCCATACTGCTTTAAATTCAAGGGATGTTAACAAACTTGCTTCTCTGGAAATGTTTTCCATGCAGAAATGGATACAAGTCAGTTCTGAGTTTGCTGGCATTTCAACAAGCATTTTTATTAATTTAAGCACTTGTTAAACTTATTAAATTATAGTAAGTGAAAGGTGTTCACATCTATTACAACAAAACCTTCAGTGTTTAAGAATGCCTAAGAACCTAATTGGGGCCCAGTGTTAATCTCCTCTGTGTGTTTAGCCAGCACAGGAGGCTTTTATCATTTGTCATTCATTCATCGCCTTCTGTAGAAGTGCTAAAATATCATTCTCAAAGGTTGCTTAGCTATCAGCTTTAGTCTCCACAGATCAAGAATAAAATATATTTCAAATTAACTTTATAGCTGCCAAGCTAGCAAGCACGGAAACAGCATTTATCTCGATTTCCACAAATAATAGCTAATCCATGTTTGAAAGGATAAAAAGCAAAATAATACCTGAATGAAGAAGTCATTGACAATGAGGCTCTGCTTTACTCACTTTTAGTTCACCAGAAGTATTATCACAAGGAAAAGAGGTCTCAAAGGTATTCTGAAAATAAAGACCATTTATCAAACCATTGGCATTTACATGCTTGAGCTTTATTTTATAATGTGTTTTGATGGGGCTATGTTTACAACCATTCTTCAGTTATGTTTAGAAATGGTGGTGAATTACAACCTGTAGGTACTAGGTACTTCCGCAATGCTTTTTAGGTTGGAATTTTAAAGGATTTTAAAGAATTTTAAGGCTTTGACCATCTAGTATGGCAATTCAGGTCCAATTTGGGATTATTTTATATATATATATATATATATATAGTATTAATTTTGTTGTAGGTTTTGAAGTGTTTTACAGATGTAAACCCTACAGCATAGAATGCTTGTGGTGGAGGGAGAGGAAGTTTTTTTGGTGTCTTCTTGGTTGCCCACCAGTTGGACTTCTTTGTCCTGGATGAGGTCAACCTTGTTGAGCTTTGTTGGATCAGCACACGTTCAGTTAAACGGAGCATATTTTGCCACATCCTTGAGTTGTGTCCTGTTGGTGACAGAGGGGAAATTAGATCAGTCACTCACCACGATCTCCTATCTGGTCTTGTAGCCGTAGAATCTATAGCATGTAGTTATTCAGTTATAATTCTGACCAATTAATGGGAGAATTCAGAGAGGCTAATGCCACTGAATACAATATAGACGTTTCCAGCTCTGATGAGGGTTTTTTGCCCAGAGACAATAGCCCTATTTCTCTTTCCCCAGTTGCTGACACCTCTTGAATGCTTAATCATTCAGTTACCACTAATATTGCATAATAAATACCAAATATCAAGGTTTAAGCAGCTTAAAAAATCAGTAACATAAGCTTTATTTTATAGTGAAAAGTGTTAACTGATAGCTGACAGTATTGTCTAAGAACAGTCCTGAATTTTTCCTGTCTTATTCTTTAAAAACACACTTTGTAACATAAATTGCAGCCACTTTTCATTGATATGATGCAAGCAGAACTGCTGGAACTCTGAGGTAGCCTGTCCCAAATGTATCTTCTGTAATTAGCAGTCCTGTGGCAAGCTTCACTGAAATTCCTATACACTACTGCCAAGTGAACAAGAGTATTCCAAAGTAGGAATGGTAGCAGTCAGCAGCAAACTGTGCCTCTTAACATTTGGTGACCAGGTTTGTTAAAATAATGAGGAGTACTGAAAGGTGCACCTACTAGGGGCAGCAGGAGCCAGTCAGGATTGGCGTGGTACAACTTGGGATGAGTGAGCTGTTGGATACAGTGTAGGATTAGCGGAGTTACAGCTCACGGGCCTCAGGGGTTTTCCACAAGGGAAGGGGTGCTGCAAAGGTACAAATGTGCTGATTGGCCATGAGGAGCAAACAGTCTCACTAAGATGAAGCATCCTCCTCCTCTAATTCACATCTGTCCAAACTTCTGCTCACCACTGGCCATTTGTTACACCATATGCTTCTTCAATTTTTGGCAAATTGTTCTCCTTTGTGCATCGATTGTGAGGCCCCTTATTTCAAAGTAACCCATCTCTAGCCTAAAAAAATTCTCAGATCTCACTCTTCCACAGTACAAGCTGTTCATGCCTGTTTCAGAAGTTAAAATAAACATGCAGCAGAAGATTAAAACTGAAGTCATGGAATGTTAACTCTGCTTAAGCCATAATCCATCCAACAAATAAATAACTTTAAAACTACAGATAGCTGTTAGTCAAGCAGATAGCTTTTCCTAAATCCATTTTTTTGGGATGTTACATTACAGGCATATTTATTGCTACCCTTAATTGACCTCAACGAGGTAGTGATAAGTAGCCATCTTGATCTTTGCACTCCATAAAACCATAAGACGTTAAATCTATAAGATGAAGGAGCAGCTTTAGGCCACCAGGGCCATCAAGTCTGCTCTGATTTATTATCTCTCACAACCCCATTCCCCTGCCTACTCCCCCTAACCTTTGGTTCATTTACTTATCAAGACCCTCTGCTTTAAATATAGTCATTATAAACATGCCCCGTAGTAATGTTTGTTAGAGATCTCCAGGATTTAGACCCAGTGACTATCAAGGTTCTGTGATATAATTCTACATCATAGAAATCTATGACCCAGAAAGGAAACCAAAGGAAGTGATGTTCCACAGTATTTTGAGACTTTGTCCTTCTTGGTGGTGGAGACGGTGGTTTGGAAAGTGCTACAGATAAGTAATTCTCATGTGTTCGGGAGATGGCTCAGGCAGCAGCTATGGTGATATAGGAAAAGATCATTTAGAATGGTGGATGGAGATCAATTAATCCGGTTGTGTTGGAGATGCACTAATCCAGGAAAGTGGAGGATATTCCACCATGCTCTTTACTTGTGCCACATGCTTGATAGACAGGTGTTGAGGTGTCATGTGGTGTCAGTATTCTGAACATCCTTGCTGCAGGGTATCCAGCACCTGACCTTATTTCGTAGCCTTGCTATTTATGTGGCCAATCCAGTTGAGGGTTCAACTGAGATGTAGAAAGAAACCTACTTATAGGAGGTTATCATTGTTTGGCACTTTCTGAGCTGAATAGCCTCCTTTGTATTGTAGCAAGTCTGCAGTTCTGTGTTTCTATGATTCAATATTAGGAACATCTTTATCTCATTAGTTTCCATTCAATTTTGAAATAAAAGCACAAACAAATCTTATTAATCTCCACTCTTATTAATTTTGTTAAGTTACAAAGCTTGCTGGTCGAGATCTATCTTCTGATAAGATGGTTGTGGATGAGATTTCAGTGACAACAATGTTGATTATGATCTTATAAATATGTACGTTCCCACAAAGCCCTCCAACCCCATTATGAATAAGAACAGAAGAGATCAAAGCAGGAATGCAGTACGTGGCTCCTTGAGGTAGCATTCACCATGGTCAGAGCTGGTGTAATCCTTGCATGTAATATCACTTCCTAATTGAACAATAGAGCATACTGCAAAGGCTGAGTAGATCAATTCTGTTTCTTATGTTCCATTGAGATACAGGGATCAATTCTTCCCATTTAATTATTTCATTTTTCATCAATCGTATTCAATGCATAGTTGCAATATTTCTCAAATTGTTACACCTAGAACCCAGATTCCCTTCTTTTTTAATTAATGTAATGAAAACAAAAGTAAAAAGATGTAAATTGTGATTAAGAATCATTGAGCTGAAAATTAGCTGTGTTTCTCTTTCCAAAGATGCTGTCTGACTTGAATGCTTTCAGCATTTTTTATTTTATTTCAGGTTTCCAATGTAGGTAGTCTTTTTTATTTTTCAATTAAAATTAGTAAAAGGTGTGCTTTTTTCCACAATAATGTGTCAAAAATTTACTGATTTTATCGATGTTTTGAATTGTTCTGATAGATGTTACATGCACTCCTGGACAAATTTTCCCTGGTCATTGCAAGAATCCCACTCACAAGGACATTGAATGGAAGTTGTAGTTCTCATTGTAATTCCATTTAATGCATGTCTTTTAGAATTGCAAATTTTCATTCTATAGTTTAATTCTTTTTTTTCCATTTCCCACTCCAAACTTCAGGCAGCATATGTTCTTTTTCTGCCAATAATTCGCTTCCTAGTAAGCCAGAACAGAAATGTATATATAAAAGGATAATTTTATGTGAACATAACTTTATATCTTGATGAATTCAGTACTCCTCTGCAAACTGTTTCCTTTCTGAATGATTTCTTGAGACTAAAACTGATGATTAATTTAATTGTAATCTTTGATACAATTATAGATCTATCTATCTATCTTTCAATTGCAAAAAGACAGAAAGTATGGTGATATCCAAAAAGAAGGAGAATCCTATCTGCAGTCCAAGAATAAACGGGGAAGACATAAAACAAGTACAGAACTTTTGCTACTTAGGAAGCTGGGTAACATCAGATGGCAGGTGCGACATGGACATCAAAAGAAGAATAGGGATGGCAAAAGACACCTTTACAAGAATGAAGAGTGTACTGACCAATACTAAACTAGGCATGACAACCTGCCTCAGAGTACTGAAATGTTACGTTTATCCAGTTATATTATATAGCTCAGAATGTTGGACAATATCTAGTAACATGAGGAAATGAACTAAAGCAGCAGTGGTGTGGTTTTCAAGGAGGATGCAAAGAATATCATAGATGAAACGAATATCTAATGAGGATGTCATGAAGAGAGCAAACACAAAAAGAGAAATAATGTATGAGATCATGAAAAGGCAATGTAACTTCATTGGACATGTGATTAGGAAAGAGGTGTTAGAATATACTGTAGTTATGGGAAAGATTGAAGGGAAGAAAGCAAGAGGAAGACAAAGACAAATGATGATGGAAACAGCAGCCAGAGAACTGGAAATTAATACCAACGAATTGATCCACTTTACCCGAAACAGGAGTGTGTGGGCCATGGTAGTCAAAGCTCAAATTGGGCACGGCATCTGATGATGATGATGACAGATCTATGATACAGCTCCTCTAATGACAAAAGATGGCTCCAAATTCCCATGCGTAAGCAGCAATCAATTCATAAATATGTCTTGCTTAACAATAACAGCATCTCAGGAAAAAGAAACAGAAATATTGCCTCTGGACAAAGTTCCCTCTTCAGAAATGGAAAAGACAGGAAGCAAGCTTGTTTTAAATTGCAATGAGGATGGAGGAGCAATGGTTAAAAAACACAGGGAATATTTTTGACAGGGTGAATCCAGGGTTACAGAGATGATAAGCCAACTGGTTGATAGGTTAAT
This sequence comes from Mobula birostris, assembly GCF_030028105.1. Lineage (NCBI taxonomy): Eukaryota > Metazoa > Chordata > Chondrichthyes > Myliobatiformes > Myliobatidae > Mobula > Mobula birostris. The sequence continues at coordinate 29,595,143 of NC_092391.1, read as the reverse complement.
GAGGACATTCATAGAGAAAGAACACAAATGAAAGAAGATATAAAAGCTATGAATTGCAGATCAATGTGAAATGTTCGTCAGGCAATGGATTCTCAACCTGAACTATTAATTATAATTCTCTTTCTAAAGATGCTGTCAGACTTGCTCGGAAATTATTTCAAATTTCCAGTTGGCTTTCATCTTCAAGCCAACATCCTCTTTAACAATTTTGATGAAGATCGTTGATCTGAAATGATGGCTCGAGTTTTCTCTCGACTGATGCTGCTTGATCGGCTGAGAACAAATTGAATTTTGATTTTGTTTCAGTTTTCCAACATCTGTAACTTGTGATCCAAGCCCTGTGTCTTACTGTTGGACAGGATTTTACGTTCCGGATGATATTTTGGTGACAACAGGTGCACAGTTAATTGTGGAATTAAGAAAAACTCTGTTTGATTTACTCTCCTTCCCCTCAAGTACTCCTACTGCAAAACTTTAGCGAAAGGCTTGAGATTCAAATTAATTGAATAGTTTGAACATGGGGAAATTACACCATGACTAAATACCAAACTCACAGAGAAAATATTTGGGTGCATTTCTCTTTTGTCGCCCATCTGTTGTCTTGTATGACCCTTTAATCTTCTATTGGATTTTATTCCCTTTATTCAAAACCAGAACACTATCTCTGCTCTCTTCTAATGTCTCCAAAAACTTTCTTCAGTCTGGCTCTTAATTCCTCCTTGCTTCTTGAACATATCCCTCTTGCAGAACTATTTATTTCCCAATGAATCCAATCATCCTTCAATTTTTCCACTCCACTCCTCACTCCAGTCTCCCTCGTCTACCACCAGACCAACAAAACTTCTTTTGAGCTCCACGAAACTCCCATTATTCCCTCCAATCTTCTCACACTGTAAACACCTCCCCAAATTGATCTTCTGCCCAAACCATAATCTTTTCCTCCCACCCTTTTTCTCTCTCTACATTTTTCTGCATACTTTTCTTCCAACCATCTGTCTCTGGTCACTTGACCAATGTTTCCATCTCTCCACCCTTCTGGTCTCCCTGATCATCTTCCACCCTGCAATCTCATCTCCACTATATAACCTTGATCTTCCCATTCTCAATTGACTCCCATCAATATAGTATCAGAATCAGGTTTATTATCACCGGCATGTGTCATGAAATTTGTTAACTTAGCAGCAGCAGTTCAATGCAATACATAATATAGATAGAAATAAACAAACAAATAAATAAAGTGATTGCAGTATACATATATTGAATAGATTAAGAACTGTGCAAAAACAGAAATAACATATATTAAAAATATTAAAAAAGTAAGGTAGTGTTCATGACTTCAATGTCCATTTAGGAATCAGATGGCAGAGGGGAAGAAGCTATTCCTGAATCACTGAGTGTGTGCCTTCAGGCTTCTGTACCTCCCACCTGATGGCAACAATGAGAAAAGGGCAGACCCTGGGCACTGAGGGTCCTTAATAATGGACGCTGCCTTTCTGAGACACTACTCCTTGAAGATGTCCTGGGTACTTTGTAAGCAGGTACCAAAGATGGAGCCGACTAAATTTATAACCCTCTGCAGCTTCTTTCGGTCCTGTGCAGTAGACCCCCATACCAGACAGTGATGCAGCCTGTCAGAATACTCTCCAGAGTACATCTATAGAAGTTTTGGTGTGTTTTTGTTGACATGCCAAATCTCTTCACATGAAGTATAGTCACTGCCTTCCCTTCTGTATAGCTGCATCGATATGTTGGGACCAGGTTAGGTCCTCAGAGATCTTGACACCTGGGAACTTGAAAATGCTCACTCTCTTCACTTCTGATCCCTCTATAAGGATTGGTATGTGTTCCTTCGTCTTACCCTTCCTGAAGTCCACAATCAGCTCTTCCGTCTTACTCATGTTGAGTAACTCATGCTGTTGCTGCAACACCACTCCACTAGTTGGCATATCTCGATCCTGTACGCCCTCTCGTCTCCATCTGAAATTCTACCAACAATGGTTGTATAATCAGCAAATTTATAGATGGTATTTGAGCTATACCTAGCCGCACAGTTATGGGTATAGAGAGAGTAGAGCAGTGGGCTAAGCACACACTCCTGAGATGCACCAGTGTTGATCATCAACGAGGAGGAGATATTATCACCAATCTGCACAGACTGTGGTTTTCTGGTTAGGAAGCTGAAGATCTAATTGCAGGAGGAGGTACAGAGGCCCAGGTTCTGTAACTTCTCAATCAGGATTGTGAGAATGATATTGTTAAATGCTAAGCTATAGTCGATGAACAACATCCTGATGTGTTTGTATTGTCCAGGTGGTCTGAGGCCATGTGACGAGCCATTGAAATTGCATCTGCCGTTGACCTATTGTGGCGATAGGCAAATTGCAGTGGGTCCATATAAAAACCCAAAGAGTGGTAGTTGAGAATTGCTTCTCCAAGTGGAGGCCTGTAACTAGTGGTGTGCCACAGGGATCAGTGCTGGGTCCATTGTTATTTGTCATCTATATCAATGATTTGGATGACAATGTGGTAAATTGGATCAGCAAATTTGCTGATGATACAAAGATTGGAGGTGTAGTGGACGGTGAGGAAGGTTTTCAGAGCCTGCAGAGGGACTTGGACCAGCTGGAAAAATGACAGATGGAGTTTAATGCAGACAAGTGTGAGGTATTGCACTTTGGAAGGACAAACCAAGGTAGAACATACAGGGTAAATGGTAAGGCACTGAGAAGTGCAGTAGAACAGAGGGATCTGGGAATACAGATACAAAATTCCGTAAAAGTGGCGTCACAGGTAGATAGGGTCGTAAAAAGAGCTTTTGGTACATTGGCCTTTATTAATCAAAGTATTGAGTATAAGAGCTGGAATGTTATGATGAGGTTGTATAAGGCATTCGTGAGGCCGACTCTGGAGTATTGTGTTCAGTTTTGGTCACCAAATTACAGGAAGGATATTAATAAGGTTGGAAGAGTGCAGAGAAGGTTTACAAGGATGTTGCCGGGACTTGAGAAACTCAGTTACAGAGAAAGGTTGAATAGGTTAGGACTTTATTCCCCGGAGCGTAGAAGAATGAGGGGAGATTTGATAGAGGTATATAAAATTGTGATGGGTATAGATAGAATGAATGCAAGCAGGTTTTTTCCACTGAGGCAAGGGGAGAAAAAAAACAGAGGACATGGGTTAAGGGCGAGGGGGGAAAAGTTTAAAGGGAACATTAGTGGGGGCTTCTTCACACAGAGAGTGGTGGGAGTATGGAATGAGCTGCCAGACGAGGTGGTAAATGCGGGTTCTTTTTTAACATTTAAGAATAAATTGGACAGATACATGGATGGGAGGTGTATGGAGGGATATGGTCCATGTGCAGGTCAGTGGGACTAGGCAGAAAATAGCTCGGCACAGCCAAGAAGGTCCAAAAGGCCTGTTTATGTGCTGTAATTTTTCTATGGTTTCTATGGTGTCTATATATATGCAGCTCTCTAGATCAGTGTAATCGTCAAGCTCTAACCTTTTCATTCAATACTATTCATTGACCACCACCATGCAAACTCTTTGATCCAAAACCCTCCGTTCGTCAGGGTCAACCATGGATGTTGCATCCTAACATCTACGTGATATGCAGGCCAGGCAATTCAATATGCTGTTGCCCAGGCAACAGGCTCCCTTTCTCCATGCAGAGAATGAATTCAAAGGAACGGCGGTTGACAAATACAGTTTGGTCACCACAGGAGTTGCCAGTCAACACTGAGCTCAAAGTAGGACTGTTTTAATGATTCCAGCTCCAGATTTTCCCTCGGGGATTACTCCTGAACCCTTTCCCCTGAGTGGGTATAGCTGCAAGGCAATGGAGGTTTGACATCAGAGTTTTCCTTCTCCTAGTTAAGCTGCTAACCACGTTTAATGAGTCCCATCTGCTTGAAGCAATTTGTTTTAAGGCATCAGTAACCCACTTTTGCCCATACTTCTTTCAGTAGAAATGGTTCCATTGGCCTTAGTACTGTAGCTGAACCACACATGTCCAGGTGCTGGACTTGGGCTATTTGAGACAAGCACCATTGGGAACATTTAATAGATAGTGGGAGTCTATCCCACTACAACACCCTCTCCCTTCTAAAACAACTTTAAGGAACAAAATTCACTGATTAAAACCCACTTAAAGTAATTGCTCTTATCGATATGTAAATGCAAGCCTTTCAGATACCTCTTCTGATAGCTTAGGTATTGTTCAAACATTAGTCCTCATGGTCCAAACCAATCTGTGTCTTTTATTCCCTCTTTTCATCCCAACTTATTTTCCTTCTCTTCATTTCGATTTCTTGTCAAACTTTAGATTGCAACATCAATTATTCCTCTGATGTGTTCTATTTGACCAATTAAATCTAACACCGTGTAAACAGTTATTTCTAACCTGGGAATTGTAACCGTCCCCATGGATTACACTGCATATTCATTCCCCACTTCTCTTGGATGCAGAGGCAGCAAGGGAGGTAGATAAAGAAGCCTTTAGTGATATCAACAAAGTTTAGTTATAAAGTTCTTAAAATACTCGCATCATGCCTCATGTATAGTGCCCCCTGTGATTCCCAGTCATCTCCTGGACAAGCTTAGCACCTTAAAAGCAGCAATCTCCAAAGTCATCAGTTCATTCTGTGCAGACTGTGAGGGTGTTAGTGAGTGTGCACACGATACTGGAGTGAACAAGTGAAGGGTTCATTCAGGAAGGTTGGAACCATTGGCATAAAGCTTCCACATACTATACACATTGTTCTGCAGCTCCAAATCTTTCCTCTTCCTCTTTCAACAACTCCTGTGAGCTTTTGATTCCCAGAAGTCAACAGAGGCAGGAAAAGGCTGCTCACACCCTTATGCTCTCATTCATCACGCTATTATGTGTTTGAGCCAAGGGTGCAGAAACCTCACCATTTTCTCACGCACACACCACCTCATCACAGCTCCAACTGCATCTGTGAAATCACAATCCAGGTCTCCAGGGCTGAATTAATGAGCAGGGGAACTGACCTCAGTTTGTGTATCTTCTCATTGTCAGTCACATTCTAGACCTCTTGGACTTCAGAATCAGGTTTATTATCACTGACATGTCATGAGAGTTTTTGCTTTGTGTGGGGGTGGACTGTTTCTTGCATGGTGACAGCATCATGAAATATCTCAAGCACTTGATTATAGTTGGCCACTGGTGGTATGTAAACTGTGGTCAGGATCACAGACAAGAACTCTCTTGGTAAATAGAGTGGTCAGAATTTGATCATCAAGTGTTCAAGTTCAAGAGATCGCCAGTGTGACGAAACAGCCATATTGGGGCACCATTGAGAGTTTATCATGAAACACACACCTCCACCTCTTGCCTTTTTTCAAATCAACAATTTGGTTCATCCTGTATATTGAGAAGCCTTCGGGTCTGATCATTATATCTGGCATACTCTGAGTAAGCCAAGTCTTGGTAAAGCACAGAATACAACAAATTTTCATTTCCCTGCGATACATCAATCTTACCCTTGGGTCCTGAATTTTGTTCTCCAGTGACTGCACATTTGCTAACAAGATGCTGGGTAGAGGAGTTCTCATTCCTTTGTGTTTCAGCTTCGTTTGGAGACCCCCCCCCCCCAACCTGCCTCACTTCCAGCAATAGTAATGAACCTTTGTCTGCCTGAAGGTCCCGTACCTGCTTGCTTAAGAGTTAAGTCTGCCTCGTCCTTCAGAAGATTGTGAAACCTGTAGTCCATTAAGTCAGTTCAGAAATACGTTGCTTAAAGGGAAGTTATATGCTGCAGGTTGCAGTGAGAGTAACTGAAAAAAGGTATATTTAGAAGATTTGTAAGCAGCTCGCAGGACGTTGCCATGTTTCACTGGCGCCATCTTACCAAATTCCTCCAAATTTGCAAAAGTCTGCAAGTTGGTAAGTTGATTGACCACCAAAACTTGCCCCTTGTGTGTGGGTGAGTTGATGGAAATATGGGTAGAATAGATAAAGGGATTAAGGCAGGAAGAGTGTAAATGGTCATCATGGACTCAATGAGGCAAAGGGTTAACTTCTTCTGTGCTGTATCCGTCTCTCTCTCTCTCTCTCACACCCTTTAATTCTGAGAAAGCACAGAGACAGAGAATGATGACTAAATATATGAAACTGTGTTGTGCTGGGATAGAATTAAAAAAGCACAACATGGATTTGAAGCAATGAGCTCATCTAAATGATGAAGAAACTTATTAACATTCGACAATGTGCAACAACATTGTCCACCACCTGCCCCTCTTCACAACTGCTGGCATCTTCAACTGTTGAAGGGATTCTTCCTCCTGTCAAGATGGAATGACTCAAGCCTGTGGGTCGTTCCAAGCCCCAGAATGACATCAGGTAATGTGAGGTCCAGTTAATAATGGGGCGAGCTTGGCACATCTGCAAACAATTTTCTGCTTCCTTCACACTTTACAATCAATAGCAGAGCGAACACTGTGCCTGTCATGTCATCATGTCCGTTCAATCTGATTGGTTGTTAAGCACACAAATAACATCCTAATGTGGTGGTTGTGTTAAAATAGTGCTGACAAAAATTTCAGGTCACTGCAAGCAGCATTCCTCTTTCTATCTCCCAGTGTCAGCAATTAATTCATCATTCACGTTATATTCCAAAATGTTTCCAATCAGACTGCACTGTGATATGATTTCTGAATCAGTCTGAAAGAAATTCATTAATTGATATCATTAAATTAATTTACACTGTTTAGATTGAACCTTATGATGGTTAAAAGGAAGAGATATGTACCTCAAGGACATGAACACGTGGGCCTTATTTGCCTCAGAACTTTGCTTTGTATTAAAACCCAGATGTCAAACCTGGCAATCTGCAATATATTGAAAGGATTTCATTTTGCTCAGTACTGGCAAAAGAGCACAGGTTTCAGTGTGTTTGACCAAATGTGGCCAGTTTTGGGTTTTTGTACCTATCTTCTGCCTACGTCAACTGCAGTGTTTAAAGACAGATGGTAAGAAATAAAATTAGATACTCGAGAAATTCACAAGATATTCACATTACCTTAAAGGAGAGATTATTGCAACACAAAAATAGCCGACAGAGACACATAGCTTAAAGTCTATAAAGGGAATGATACTGGATACCTGTCTATTGATCTAAAAGTCCGTAATTTAATAAAGCAAGTCAAGTGTCATCACAAGACTAAAGTGCGAGGTTTGCACAATTGGTACTCACCAGCTAGTCTGTGAGATTGGATTACACGACTAAATGTATGGGAGTGATATCAAATGATAAAAAATATTGAACTTTTCTTGTGAACTTACCTTGTGCATTTAATTTTTTTTAGCATTGTCATTGAATGAGTACGTATAAAAAACCTATTGTGTTTCAGTTGTCTGGTCCAGTTGAAGATAAGTTACAAACCCCCTAACTATACAACTACTCCAGGCTTGTAAAGTTATTTGATGTGTGAACATGTTCAGAAGTGTATCTCATAATCTCAGATTTATATGCTTTGATAATTGAGTTCATCTTCAGAAAATTTGGTCACTAGAACCATAAGATATTGGAGCAGAATTAGGCCATTGGCCCATCGAGAATGCTCCACCATTTCAACAAGGCAGATCCAATTTTCCTCTCAGCCTCAATCTCCTGCCTTCTCCCTGTATCCCTTCATGCCCTAACTAATCACAAATCTATCAACCTCTGCCTAAATACACGTAAAGACTTGGCATCCACAGCTTCCTGTGGCAAAGGATTCCACAGTTTTACCACTCTCTGTCTAAAGAAATTCCTTTTCCTCTCCATTCTAAAAGGACGCCCCTCTATTCTGAGGTTGCGTTCTCTAATCTTAGACTCTGTCACTATTTGATAGGTTTCAGTTAGGTGACCCCTCATTCTTCTGAATTCTAGTGAATGCAGGCCCAGAGCCATCAAATGCTCATCATATGACAAGCATTCAATCCTACTGTCATTTTCGTGAACCTCCTTTGAACCTTCGAGCTTCAGCATATGCTTTCTAAGACAAAGGGCCCAAACCTGCTCACAATACACCAAGTGAGGCCTCACTGGCACTTTATAAAGTTTCAACCCAATAAATGGTAACATTGCATTTGCCTTCCTCACCACAGACTCAACCTGCAAATTCACCTTTAAGGAATCCTGCACAAGGACTCCCAAGTCCCTTTGCATCTCATTTTTTTTTCTCTCCATTTAGAAAATAGTCGACCCTTTTATTTCTTCCACCAAAGTGCATGACCGTACATTTCCCAACACTGTATTCCATCTGCCATTTCTTTGCCCTTTCTCTGAATGTCTAAGTCCTTCTGTAGCCTTTGTACTTCTTCACAACTATCTGCCCCTCCACCTATCACATATCATTCTGCAAACTTTGCAACGAAGCCATCAATTCCATCATCCAAATCATTGACATATAACATAAAAAGAATCGGTCCCAACACAAACCGCTGTGGAATACCACTAGTCACCTGCAGCCAGTCAGAAAAGGCTCTCTTCATTTCCCTCTTTGCCTCCTGTAATAGCATGGGCTTATACTTTATAACAGCCTCATTTATATACCATACCTTCAGTCCAGTATTCAGCCTTTACGATTTTGTTGCACCATGCTCAACCTTTTGATTCCTAACCTCGTCTGTGGTCTTACTAACATCTGCCTCCACAACTTCTCTACTAACTGTTCTGGTACTTTGGTTCCCATCCCCCTGCAACTCTAGTTTAAATCCACTGTGCAGCATTAACAAACCTTCCCGCTAGGATATTAGTCCCCCTCCAGTTCAGGTGCAAGCCGTCCCTTCGTACAGGTCCCGCCTTCCTTGGTGACCAATGATCTTATGCCCTCCCTCCTACACCAATTCCTTAGCCACCTATTAAACTGTATAATCTTCCTCGTTCCACTAGTGCATGGCACAGAGATCACAACACTGGAGGTCCTGCCCTTTAACTTAGCACCAAACTCCCTGAACTCCTTATGTAGAACCTCGTCACTCATCCTACCCATGTCATTGGTACATACATGAACCACAACTTCCGACTGTTCATACTCCCACTTAAGAATGCTGAGGATGCGATGCAAGATATCGTGGACCCTGGCACCCGGGAGGCAACATACCATCCAGGAATATTGTTCTTGCCCACTGAGCCTCCTATCCAATCCCATAACTAATGAATCCCCTATCACCACAGTGTGCTTCTTCACCCCCCCTTCTCCTCTGTGTCACAGCAGCAGACTCAGTGCCAGAGGCCCAACCACTGTGACTTTCCTCTGTTAGGTCAACCCCACCAAATGTATCCAAAGTGATATACCCATTGTTGAGGAGAATGGCCACAGAGGTGCTCTACACTGGCTCTTTAACCCCTTTCCCCTTCCTGATTGTCACCCAGTCTCCTGTGTCCTGCACCTTTGGTGTAACTCTCTCCCTTTATGTCCTATCTATCACCGCTTCAGCCTCCCGAATGATCTGGAGTTCATCCAGCTCCAGCTCCAACTCCTTAACATGTTTTGTTTGAAGCTGCAGCTGGACGCACGTTTTGTAATTGCAGTGGTCAAGGATACTGGAGGTCTCCCTGCCTTCCCACGTCCCAGAAGAGGAGTATTTCACCACCCTGCCTGTCATATTTGCCTAGCTGAGCTGATAAATGAAGTAGAGTAGTAAAAAGCTTGTTTTTCTTTCTTCTTTCTTTCTCCGAGAGAAGCCTCTCTTCACAGAAGCCTCAAAGAGCTAAAGCCTTAAGCTCACCAGGGATGCTTCACTGCAGCAGGCCCTGGAAGGCTTGTGAAGGTAGCGGGTAAAATAAATGCAACAAAATACAGGGAAAATCCTAGAGGAAGACCTGATGCAGTCTGCAAGAGAACTGCAACTTGGGAGAAGATTTGTTTTCCAGTAAAACAATGACCTCAAGCATAAAGCCAAAGCTACACAGGAATGGCTTAAGAACTACAAAGAAAACGTCCTGGAGTGACCAAGTCAGAGTCCAGACCTTAATCCAACTGAGAATTAGTGGCTGAACTTGAAAAGGGCTGTTCACTCATGATCTCCGTGCAATCCGACAGAACTTGAGCAATTTTGTAAAGAAGAATGGAGAAAAATTGTAGTGTCCAGATGTGCATAGTGACCTGTTGACACAGACTCAAACATAGAAACATAGAAAATAGGTGCAGGAGTAGGCCATTTGGCCCTTCGAGCCTGCACCGCCATTCAGTATGATCATGGCTGATCATCCAACTCAGAACCCTGTACCAGCCTTCCCTCCATACCCCCTGATCCCTTTAGCCACAAGGGCCATATCTAACTCCCTCTTAAATATAGCCAATGAACCGGCCTCAACTGTTTCCTGTGGCAGAGAATTCCACAGATTCACTACTCTCTGTGTGAAGAAGTTTTTCCTAATCTCGGTCCTAAAAGGCTTCCCCTTTATCCTCAAACTGTGACCCCTCGTTCTTGACTTCCCCAACATCGGGAACAATCTTCCTGCATCTAGCCTGTCCAATCCCTTTAGGATTTTATATGTTTCAATAAGATCCCCCCTCAATCTTCTAAATTCCAATGAGTATAAGCCTAGTTCATCCAGTCTTTCATCATATGAAAGTCCTGCCATCCCAGGAATCAATCTGGTGAACCTTCTTTGCGCTCCCTCTATGGGAAGAATGTCTTTCCTCAGATTAGGGGACCAAAACTGCATACAATACTTCAGGTGTGGTCTCACCAAGGCCTTGTACAACTGCAGTAGTACCTCCCTGCTCCTGTACTCAAAACCTCTTGCTATGAATGCCAGCATACCATTCGCCTTTTTCACCGCCTGCTGTACCTGCATGCCCACTTTCAAAGACTGGTGTATAATGACACCCAGGTCTCGTTGCACCTCCCCCTTTCCTACTCGGCCACCATTCAGATAATAATCTGTTTTCCTGTTTTTGCCACCAAAGTGGATAACCTCACATTTATCCACATTAAATTGCATCTGCCATGAATTTGCCCACTCACCTAACCTATCCAAGTCACCCTGCATCCTCTTAGCATTCCCCTCACAGTTAACACTGCCGCCCAGCTTCGTGTCATCCGCAAATTTGGAGATGCTACATTTAATTCCCTCAAGGCCAAAGATGCATCTACTAAACACTGACTTGAAGGGGATGGGTAATAATGCAATCAATTATTTTGTGTTTAATAATTGTAATAAGTATAAACCAATTTGTTTTCACTTTGACATGAAAGAGTGTTTACTGTTTATTGGTGTGAAAAGAGCCAAATTAAATCTACTGTGATTCAATGTGACACAATAAAACTTGAAGACTTCCAAGAAGGGTGAATATTTTTTATGGGCACTGTATATATCCTGTGCCTTCCTCAGTGCTTCCAGAAATTCCAGCCATTGCTGTTCTGCCATTATCCCTGCCAGTGTTCCTTTACAATGAATTCTGTCCAACTCCTCTCTCGTGCCCCTGCAAATCCTTTTACTACACTGCAATACTGATGCATCAGATTTTAGCTTCTCCTTCTCCAATTTCAGGGTGAATTCGATCATATTTTGATCACTTTTCCCTAAGGGTTCTTTTACCTTAAACTCTCCGACCAGTTCTGGTTCATTGCACAACACCCAATCCAGAATAGCTGATCCTCCAGTGGGCTCAACCATGAACTGCTCTAAGAAGCCATCTCGTAGGCACTTGAGAAATTTCCCCCACCTGTAATCCAGCACCAACCTGATTTTCCCAATCTACCTGGATCTTGAGGTCCCCCATGACTATTGTAACATTGCCCTTTTTGCATGCATTTTCTATCTCTCATTGTCATGTGTACGCCACATCCTTACTACTGTTTGGGATTATATAGAACTCCCATCAGGGTCTTTTTACTCTTGCAGTTCCTTAGCTCAGTCCACAATGATTTAACACCTTCCGACCCTACATCACCTCTTTCTAATGATTTGATTTCATTTTTTACCAACAGAGCAATACTGCTCCCTCTGCCTTCCTGCCTATTCTTTTGATACAATGCATATCATTGGACATTAAGCTCCCAGCTATATTCTTTTAGCCATGATTCAGTGATGCCGACAAATTCATACCTGCCAATCAGCAACTGTTCTGCAAGTTCATATACCTTATTCCATATACTGTGCACATTCAGATACAGTACCTTCAGTTTACACAGAAGACTAGTGTGCAAACTTAAAGCACACGGTATTGGGTGTAAGGTATTGATGCGGATAGAGAATTGGTTGGCAAACAGGAAGCAAAGAGTGGGAATAAACAGGACCTTTTCAGAATGGCAGGCAGTGACTAGTGGGGTACCGCAAGGCTCAGTGCTGGGACCCCAGTTGTTTACAATGTATATTAATGACTTAGATGAGGGAATTAAATGCAGCATCTCCAAGTTTGCGGATGACACAAAGCTGGGCGGCAGTGTTAGCTGTGAGGAGGATGCTCAGAGGATGCAGGGTGACTTGGATAGGTTAGGTGAGTGGGCAAATTCATGGCAGATGCAATTTATTGTTAATAAATGTGAGGTTATCCACTTTGGGGGCAAAAACAGGAAAACAGATTATAATCTGAATGGTAGCCGATTAGGAAAAGGGGAGATGCAACGAGACCTGGGTGTCATTATACACCAGTCATTGAAAGTGGGTATGCAGGTACAGCAGGCGGTGAAAAAGGCGAATGGTATGCTGGCATTCATAGCAAGAGGATTCGAGTACAGGAGCAGGGAGGTACTACTGCAGTTGTACAAGGCCTTGGTGAGACCACACCTGGAGTATTGTGTGCAGTTTTGGTCCCCTAATCAGAGGAAAGACATTCTTGTCATAGAGGGAGTACAAAAAAGGTTCACTAGATTGATTCCTGGGATGGCAGGACTTTCATATGATGGAAGATTGGATCGACTAGGCTTATACTCATTGGAATGTAGAAGATTGAGGGGGGATCTTATTGAAACGTATAAAATCCTAAAGGGATTGGACAGGCTAGATGCAGGAAGATTGTTCCCGATGTTGGGGAAGTCCAGAATGAGGAGTCACAGTTTGAGGATAAAGGGGAAGCCTTTTAGGACCGAGATTAGGAAAAACTTCTTCACAGAGAGAGTGGTGAATCTGTGGAATTCTCTGCCACAGGAAACAGTTGAGGCCAGTTCATTGGCTATATTTAAGAGGGAGTTAGATATGGCCCTTGTGGCTAAAGGGATCAAGGGGTATGGAGGGAAGGCTGGTACAGGGTTCTGAGTTGGATGATCAGCCATGATCATACTGAATGGCGGTGCAGGCTCGAAGGGCCAAATGGCCTACTCCTGCACCTATTTTCTATGTTTCTATGTTTCTATGTTCTGTATTCACCTTTTTTGGTTTTGTCTGCCTTTTAAGTTGCAACATCCTATTGACTGCAATTTTGCTGTATCAATAGCCTCTTCTCACTAGTCATTGCTTCTGTTTGTAAACCAGCTAGCTCATCTTCAGCACTATTATCCGACTTTCCTATGATACTTCTTGCATTGAAATATCAGCAGTTCAGGACACTAGCCACACCATGCTCAACCTTTTGATTCCTAACTTTGTCTGAGGTCTTACCGGTATTTGCCTCCACAACCTCTCCACTCACTGTTCTGGCTCTCTGGTTCCCATCCCCCTGCAACTCTAGTTTAAATCTCACTGTGCAGCATTAACAAACCTTCCCACTTGCATATTAGTCCCCCTCCAGTTCAGATGCAAACTGTCCCGTCTGTACTGGTCCCGCCTTCCCTGGAAGAGAGACCAATGATCCAAAATTCTTATGCCTTCCCTCCTACACCAACTCATTAGCCACATATTAAACGGTATAATCTTCCTAGATCTGGCCTCACTAGCATGTGGCATGGATAGCAATCCTGAGATCACAGACCTGGAGATCCTGCCCCTCAGCACCTAACTCCATGAACTCTCTGTGCAGAATCTCTTCACTCATCCTTCCCATGTCATCAGTACCTACATGGACCACAATTTCTGGTGTTCATCCTCCCACTTAAGAATGCTGAGGACTCAATCTGAGATATCCCGGACCCTGGCAACCGGGAGGCAACATGCCATCCAGGAATCTCGTTCTCGCCCACTGAGCCTCCTACCCGATCCCCTAACTAATGAATCCCCTATTACCACAGCGGGCCTCTTTTCCCTCAGTTCCCTTCTGTGTCATAATAACTACCTCTCTATATGTCCTATCTATCACCCCTTCAGCCTCCCGAATGATTCATTGTTCATCCAGTTCCAGCTCCAACTCCTTAATGCAGTTTGTTTGAGGGGGCAGCTGGATGCACTTCTCGCTGTTGTAGTCATCAGGGACACTGGAGGTCTCCCATGCAGCAGGCTTCCCCTCTCCACGTGGCCAATGAATCCAAAGGGACGGCAGAGACCAATACATTTGGCACCAGCAGCATCACAGGAGTTACAGGTCAACGTTGAACTCACATAGGCTGCATTGGGGAATCCAGCTCTGGATTTTTCCCTCTGGATTTACTCCCAAAGCCTTCCCCATGAGTGGGTAAAGAGGTTTGAGATCTATGTGGTGGGGAGAAACTATGAGGGCAATTTGGGCAAGGGAGGAGGAGGCTCTTCTTCTAAGCTCTCCCTGGATAAGAGTTCATTTGATCTCTTGCAGGATTCCTCACCTCGAGATCAGAGTTCCCTGTATCCCTCACTGGAGGCCCTACATAGGGCACTGGAAGACTACCAGTGGCAGCAGGGGTGGGGAGGTGGGTGGTACCTTCCTGCCAGCCCCCATAGGGAGGGGTCATTCTCCCTGCACCCAGACTCTATTATAAAGTGTGAATGGTTTGAGTTGCGTGAGGTGTGGCACAAGTGAATTCACTTGAGTGTGTGTATGTGTGTGTGTGTGTGTGTGTGACCAAATGAAATATTTTGCTACTTGGTGAAGTGAATATGCAGGAGCTGTAATCTTTTAAGAGGACTGCATCTTTAAACAGCTGTGTTAATGGGTCAGGGGCCCCCACCCAATCATCTTTTCTTTCCCTTTGTTCTTTGGACATTTTTCCACTGTGGAAGTTAATTGTTTGTTCTAAGTGTTGCAGTTATTTGTGAAGGTTTTGAAGGAAGGAAAGTACAAACATGGATTAAATTTGTTTCTCGAGAGAGATGAGTTGGCATCCTGTGGGTGCTCCCATTCCTCATATTACCCACAGACAGCGGAGCTGATCAAACACGCGAATGGGTGGTTGAAGCAACACATTAAGCTGTTGACCCCTACCCGCACCTCCAGTAGTGGCCGGATGTGCTGCATCAAACAGTGGATCACCTGTACTCCTGACTGAAGAGCCCGGCTGGGTCCCACCGCAGTGAGAAGAGGTAGAGTTGGAAGAGAAATCAGGGAAGGTTTGGGTGCAGTAATCACAGGGGCCACCATGGAGGGTGGGCACTGTGGCACATGGACCAGGGAATACATGGTGTATGGTGTTACTGGGGAACCGGGAATGACATTTTTAAATATTCAACGATCAACCAGGAGAGAGTGAATGTGAGTTCCTTTTCATTGCAGAATGGTGAAGTGGTGGACACTGACAGCAGTGGTGATGACGCTGACTTGTGGTGGAAGGTCATATAACACATTCCTGTGGGTGGCAAATTAATATGCAAACAGAACCAACGTGTCTGATTACTGGATTTGTATGAGGACTCCAACCTACGCCACAGAAGGGATATCATTAATACTGATCCCCTTTGATTACAAGCAAAAAGACTGCTGGGGGAACTTGACCAGCTCCACACTTTGGTGTATTCTGTTTTGGGGGAAACAGACAGGGGGATATCCACTCCAGTCAGCCTAGCCTGTTCAAAAGACCAACGAACTGGCGACTAGTGGTTGTGACGTCGAGGTTCTTATACTGCAGTTCTTGATAGCCTGTATGGTAGCAGCCTTAACACATTTGAGCCTTAGTGACCCCCGGTGGAGTGAGTGTTTTAAGGGCTGGAATTACCCTCCTTATGTCTTGTTTAACCCAAAGGTCCCAACTCTGAAGGTGATTCCCCAGCTGACAAGGAAGGGAAAGGACTGTTGTTGCAGGCGGTAAGATAAGCACAGGTTCAACCAGTCAGTGGGACACAGCGAGTGTGAACCAGAGCTGTATCCTGGGTCAGCTGTGTCTATGCCAAACGATGCACTCCCTGGATGGCTCCCACTGGATATGCATCTCCCAGGCCAACCCATAGCTCCCCACAGGGTGATAGAACAACTGCTATCCGGGATATGTGGTGCCGTACATACACACTTTAGTGGCCTAGAGGAGCACCCAGCCCGAAATAGTCGGTATAGTAAGAGGGCTATCGCAGAGGCAGAAAGGTATAGGACGGTAGCTTTTCCCCAGTATTGCATGGCCAGACTGTCCCAGGAACTAATACGTATGACCTTTGTGATGTGGACACTGGGTAACAAGACGGTCATAGCTCTCAAGTACATGGAGGATGTGATGACTTGAGTATCAGTCGAAATGCCTGTGCACCGTGGACACTGTGCAGATTGGTGATAATGTTTCCTCCTTGCTGACTATCAACACTGGTGCACCTCAGGAGTATGTACTTAGCCTCACTGCTGTACTTTCTGTATACCCATGACTGTGTGGCTAGGTGTAGCTCAAGTGCCATCTATAAATTTGCTGAAAGAATTTCAGGTGGAGATGAGGGGGCATACAGGAGCGAGATATGTCAACTAGTGGAGTTGTGTTGCAGCAACAACCTGGCACTCAATGTCAGTAAGATGAAAGAGCTGATTGTGGACCAGCAAGAGTAAGATGAGGGAACACAGACCAATCCTCACAGAGGGAAATATCACTCAGCTGGCTGATCACATCCAACAGTCACTGGATAAGATACAGAAAGTGGGAGACCAGTTCCATAGCTATTACAGTCCAGGGTGACTGATGGCTTTTTGGGGCCCTAGGAGTTTGTTGGACTACTGTAGCACACTCGATAGTGACCATTTGGCATATATTACTGGGTATTGTCGTTTTGAATTTTATATGTAGTTTAGTGGGGCGTTCATGTGAGTTATACTAGCTCGAGGATGGAATTGTCACAGTATTGTGTCTTTCAAAGGGTGGCATGAAATGTGGAGGGTTAACTTACCTGCCAGATGAAAGCTGCTTCCATCATGCCTGTCGTTGATTGGCCCATTTGACGGACGTGGCAGCTCTCTCCCATTGGCTGGCTTTCATGCCATGGCACTGGCTCCCGGCTTTGGGCACTACCTGTGTTGCAATGAGCGAAGGAAGCAAACCCAAGTGCAGGACACAGACACAAAGATTGAATTTGGATACATACATGCGGCGTAAATGCCGAACAGCAAACAGGAGGGATCTTCTCACGGAGCCCTGATATGGTGCCTTGATACGGAGCCTTGACTCAGAGAGATGGAGACTCATAGGTAAACCTTGAAACTGGAGCTAAACTTAGAACAAACGGTTCTAAGCGGTCGGGAAACGTAGCTATCTCACAGGAAAAAGACAACGAACTGGCGGTTAGTGGTTGTGACGCCGAGGTTCTTATACTGCAGTTCTGAATGGAAACTAGGTGTGTCGTCATTGGAGCGAATAGAAGCAATTGGGAAATTAACGATCGGAACCGTGGCAAAATCAAAGGAAATTAGGAGCAAGGTAGGGAATTACCAATCTGGACCATGACAACCTGGGTATAAGAATAGTGAGTATAAGAAGTATGACAACAACATTCATAGTTTGTGGTCATCCCTGGAGAACACTGTGAGGATTGCTCCACTCTTAAAATCTCAGGGCATCACAGCACAAGGTTGACCTCCACTCAACCTTGAATGAATTCCTACCATCTCCATGAAATCTAGCTCACTGGCTACTTTATCACAAATGATATAAGAAACCAGAGTGACCTTGTAAAACTTAGGTGTGGCAGTTAACAGTATTCCAATGCCATCCTTGAACACTGTTATGGCATCATCCAGTACCTTTCTTAATTCACTTTCAGTTGACTCTATTGCAGCGGATGTGGCATGCAAATTGTGGATAGATTTTCAATCAAGTTGCAGCTGTCTCAACCACTCACGTTCCCACAAAGCTGCCCCTCCTGCTTTTACCTCATACAACCCCAATGTGGCTTGTTGGTTGTCGTATCTCACTGTTATGAATGTCATTCCCACGGGCATTATCTTTACTCCAGTGTAAGTTCTTAGTTAGATATCAGCAGCTTTCACTTTAGTAACTTTGAAATGTCATTCAAACTTATTTTGTGGAATGACTGAAACAGCCAAGCCATTGTCCAATTCAATTTTAATTAATTTGCCATTCACTTCTGGTGTAAGCCATATTACTTGTCTATTGCTAGTTTTTACATATTAAATCTCAAGGCTACACAGTCCTATGTTACTTTCATCATTATCAGATTTTTCCTCAACAGCATGCAGATTAGTGCTCTTTCTGAAACTACATCTTGACTTTTTTTCTCTTCCCTCTGCATTCCTTTTATTTTTGTCTGCCCAACATGTTCTTTGTCTGGATCCTACTTTGTTGCATTTTCTGCAAATGTCAACTTTAAAACTGCAAAGAACTCATGGGTGTAAGCCCTTGCCCCAGCAGGATGTTCAGCCAGGCTGGATTATGCTTAGATGTTGCAATTTTGTTCACACATATTTTCATTCCGAGAGCAACTTAATTGCATCTCTGGTGTTGTTTCCATTCATAGAGCTATTTCAAGTGCTCTTTTAAATGTGAGTTTTGATTCCATTAGGAGCTATTTTTGGATGCTTTCTTGTAAAATTTCACAAAGTAAACAGTCTCTCAGTGCATCATTAAGCCCATCACTGTACTGAAAATGCTCAGCCAACTTTTTCAATTCAGCCATGTGCACTGAAATAGACTCACCTTCCTTTTGATTCCACTTATTCACTTTCCACTAAGGCATTCTGCAATCAACAATAGTTTTAGTTCTAAATATCCCTGCATTACTGACATGATATCAGCAAAGCTCATTTTGGCTGGTTTGATTATAGCAGTTAAACTTCTAGGCAAACTGTATGCTTTTCTACCTAATGCATTCAACAAAACCGGCACTCACTTTTCAATGGCTATTTCATTTGCTTCAAAATACTGCTCAATCCATTCAGTATACAATAGCCAGTTATCTTGTGCCATCTAACACACCTATCTTTCCAATGTCAGCCATTTCTGTTCTTTTTATAATTTACGATTATTATCAGCCGGTAGTCACTATTTATGAGCTCATCAATTTTTCCGTTCTCTGCCTTTTTCAAATTTGAATGTCTCGCTGTGCTTCAACAGGTAGGTAGTCATCTTGGGCACGCTTAAAACTTTCTCGTCACCACTGTTATGTTTTGTAAATCCAAAACAGAGAAACCTAACACAGGAGAGTTGGGGACAGCTCGTGCCTCATTTCATTTTTATTTTAACGAGACAGGCAAATATGACGTGGTAGCAAAATGACATATGCTACTCACATACTTGTACATATAACCCGTAACGAATTATATAAACACAGAATGCTTAAACAAGCAATATATTTACAACATAAATTAAATATTACAAAATATTAAATACACTACAACTTCAATTTTAAGAAAACATTTTTGTATCTTCTTAAAAAACTGTTTATTTTCTCAATGGCTGCAAGGTTATCACTATGAAATCAGAACTGGAAATCTTGCTGTGCAGATCAGAAGGTTTGATAAGCTTGTTGGGCAAAATTTGAAACTTGCACTTTCCAGGCAGTTCATAAACAAGAGGACGGTAGATTGCATGAAACCTGGTCAAAGGGAGAGGCAGTTTGACAGTGGGAGGCGAGAAGAGGTGAAAGGACAACAGAAGGGGCCGGTGGGGGGCAAAGCCTTTACGAGAAGTGAGAGGTTATTTCTGCAGCTGGAACTCAGAAGGCAACCCTTTGGGTTTGACATCTGAGGCAAAATGACAGTCTGAGTTTAGCTCCAACAAAGTTGTGACCCAAAGTCTGGAAAGACTTACAGATGCGCACACCCATTTAAAGACTGCCTAACTTCAAGAAACTATTTCTAGATAATTGACATATGGGAAAAAATTTACGATATATCACTGTAATAAATTACCTGGGCCTCCCATGTGTTGGAAACTATTAAAAATTTCCACCCTTCCCCCTCAAGTCTGTATAAATATTGAAAGAGATGACAGAGCAGTGAATGGTTAACAACGAAAAATGTCTGAGAAGTGAGTCTACTGGAGTGTGAAGTGGCTGAAACATGCCTGAACATGTTTTAATATCAAACCAATGATAGAATGTTGGCTGCTCTCACAAGCTCATACTAAAAATTATTCAGTCAGACTGGAAAAATTATCTGACGTGGTACAACATATGCAAAATTCACAAAAAAGCTGCTAAATCTGTTGTTTTGTCAGAGCATTGGCAATCCAAAGCACCAAGTTGGGGCCCCAGTGCTAGACTTCCAATTTATTTTGGAAACAAAGAATGATATTCCTACTGCTTATATTAGAACATGGGTCTCTTAAACTGCCTAGTACTGATTCATTTTGATATAGAAAGAAGCATAATTTAGAAAGCATCATGAGAATTAATTAATTTCTTTGTCCCTTGCTGAGTGTGTCACATAGGTGTGGCTGTGAAGATAACAGTTTTCTGATTATTTGGGAACCCTGGTCCTGTTCTCCTGAAATCTATGCTCTTCACCCCACTGACAGAGTACTTCGTCGACGTACTGTACTCTGACTGAGAGTCGCCAATGATATAACCCAGGAAGTATCAAAACAAACTTGCACATTCTGAGTCTGAGTAAATCAGCTTCTCACTGGAGATGCACAGCAGTCCATCAGTTCCAAGTGATAAACAATGGAAGGGCACCATTGAAATGCCACCTTATTTTAAAGGGCAATTCTAATTCTTTTAATTGTTTCTTTACTTTCAAAATGAAGTTAAAATTGAATAGAATCACAGGCAACACAATGATTAAAATAACCAGCTAGCCCCATGAGATTTACATTTTAAAGGAAAGAATGTTATTCTCAAAATAGTAATTAATCAATTTTGGCTTTTTATGTGAGATGCTTACTGCCAGAGATCACTGGATACAATTCCCTTCAGGTCAATTAGACTGTAATATTCGAAGGCTAACAAGGTAAATTGTCCTCTGAGATCCAGAAGGATATGCCAGTAGATGTCATGGCAAGTTTATTGGGTAGCTTTGTTCACAGCATGATGCCAGCTCTGAGCCACTGCTCGGATCTTTATGGAGTCTAATGGGGCGGGAAGAACCTTTGTTGATCACTCAGCTCTCAGTTCCATTGAAATCTGTGGGAGAATTTGGTTCGCAGCAGAGGCTTCACTGAAGCCTTTTATTTGACAGAGTTTAGATTATTTTGTGTGTGTCCCATCACTCGACATTTAACTTTCTTTTAATTATTTCATTTTTAAATTACTGTTTTTTGATTATTGACCCGGCTTAAGAGATTTTAAATTGTTGTGAGTGTCAAAGCATCGGCAATAATTCAATTTAAACGGGTGATTTGAGAACTGGTGAGTCAGAGGGTGGAGACTCACCGGCTGTCAAATCCATTCAATCAGTGCAGCCGCTCCCCATCTGTGAGGCCAGCCTATGGAAGACAGCACAGTTATTTTGACAGTCCTAAGTAAAATTGGCATTGCCATGTTTTAGGCCCCTAGCTACATTTGGTCATGCCTGCATTTGATTTGGGGTCTGTGCCTTGTTTATGTCAATGCAAGTTCATTGCAATATTACAGGAAGAGGTTCCAAATTTCTCAGAACACCAAATGTTTAAATATTAGATAATACTGTACATATTGTTCTGCTCTCCAGCTATAATGTTGTCCAAATATTATTAATCCCTAGTGCCCTTTGATGGAAGTGTTATGGAAGCTTGAAATGCATAAGCTTACGATCGCATTATGCAGCAAAAAGATGGCCATTCATTTCTATGCATTTTATCCTCATGTGAGAAAATTAAACTGATGAATCCCTGAGGGCAAATATTAGGCTCATTCGCTTATTTTTCCTTATTTCCTTGTGATAACAAATAAACAAAATTAGGGTATCAAATGGCACCAAATAACCTTTCCCCTTTAAACCTTTCTATTCCCTCTCCAAACTGCTATTTCCTCCTATGTGATGCTAACTTTGATGGAAATTTCCTGTCACCTGTACCCTATGCAACACACACAAAAGTTGCTGGTGAACGCAGCAGGCCAGGCAGCATCTCTAGGAAGAGGTACAGTCGACGTTTTGGGCCGAGACCCTTCATCAGGGCTAACTGAAAGAAGTTAGTCCTGACGATGTCCTGACTTTCAATTAGTCCTGACGAAGGGTCTCAGCCCGAAACGTCAACTGTACCTCTTCCTAGAGATGCTACCTAGCCTGCTGTGTTCCACCAGCAACTTTTGTGTGTGTTGCTTGAAGTTCCAGCATCTGCAGATTTCCTCGTGTTTGCGTTACCAGTACCTTATTGTGGCTTGGTGTAAAGATTCAGCTCACTGTATTTGTATGTTAATTAGGAACCGTACCTGTGTTTCTGCTGTTAAAACTCTATGGAGATTTGTACTTATTTGTTGTAGTGTACTTACGCACTAGAGAATATTAACAATGGGATCACAGCAGTTTTAAGGTGGCCCAGTTTCTGAGAATACCCCTTAACATTGCATGAAAACCTTCATTTAATAATACATGACTAAAATCCAATTCACTGTCACAAAATTGTAAAGCTATTTTTTTATTTATAATTTAAATCTCTCTGACGGTTTTGTTGGACAGTGAAAATGTCACAGGTCAGTTACTGTCATTTTGGAACATCACCAGGTGAGAGTAGCATTTTATTTTAAGGTGTGTTTTCCAACTGTGAGTCTATTCAGCCTCAGAACAAAACTTCAGGCAATTTGTTTGATACACAATGTACCTGGGAACCCTGTTTGTAATTGCTACAATGAATCACCTTTTTCTTGTGTTGAAGCATCAGCTCTGGATCACCTAAAAGTCGTAGCTTTAGACCAAAAGACCATAAGGCACAGGAGTGGGATTAGTCATTGGCCCATCGACTCTGCTCTGGAATTCAATTATGATTGATTCTTTTTTCTCCTCCTCAGCCCCCCTCCTTGACCTCTTCCCCATTAACTTTGATCCTGTGTCCAATCAAGAAGCTATCAAGCTCTGCCTTAAACACACCAAGCGACCTGGCCTCCACAGCTGCCTGTGATAATAAATTCCACAAGTTTACCACCCTCTGGCTAAAGAAATTTCTCCGCATCTCTGTTTCAAAAGGGTGCCCCTCTATCCTGAGACTGTGCCTTCTTGTCCAAGACTGCCCACCATCCTTTCAACATCTACTGTGTCGAGGCCTTTCAATAATCAGAAGGTTTCTATGAGATCCCTCTCATCCTCTTAATTACGATAGGTACAGATCCGGAGCTATCAAATGTTTCTTCACAGAATCATCCTTGTGAACCACTTCTGAAATCTCTCCAATGCCAGCACATCGTTTCTTGAATGAGGAGCCCAAAACTGTTCACAATACTCAAGTTGAGGCCTACCCATTGCCTTAGAAAGACTCAACATCACGTCCCTGCTCTTGTATTTTAGACCTCTTGAAATAAACGCTCACATTACACTTACCTTCCACACCACTGATTCTACCTGTAAATTAACCTTTAAGGTATTCTGCACAAGGACTGTCAAGTCCCTTTGCATCTTAGATTTTTGGATTTTCTCCCTGGGTAGAAAATAGTCTGCACATTTATTTCTACAACCATGTGCTTGATATTGAATTTTCGAACATTGTATTTCATTTGCAACTTTTGTACCCATTCTCCTGATCTGTCTAAGTCCTTCTGCAGCCTACCTGTGTCCTCAACACTACCTGTCCCTCCACCAATCTTCATATCATCAGCAAACTTGGCAACAAAGCCATCTATTCCATCATCTAAGTCATTGATATGCAGCATAAAAAGAAGCGGTCCCAACACCAACCCTGCGGAACACCACTAGCCAAGCAAAAAAGATTCCGCTTATTCCCATTTGCTGTCTCCTACCTATCAGCCAATGTTCAAACCATACCAGTACATTTCCTGTGATATGATGAGCTCTTAACTTGGTAAGCAGCCTCATGTGTGGCACCTTGTCAAAGGTCTTCAGAAAGCCCAACGTGCACTGCGACCCCTTTATTTATCCTACGTATAATCTCCTCAAAGAATTCCAAAAGGTTCATCAGGCAAGATTTCCTCTTAAGGAAACCATGCTGACTTCATTCTATCTTATCCTGTGCCACCAAGTACTCCATAACCTCATTCTCAACAATTGACTCCAACATCTTCCCAACCACTGAGGTCAGGCTAACTGGTCTATAATTTCCTTTTCACTACCTTCCTCCTTTCTTAAAGAGTGAAGTGGCATTTGCAATTTTCCAGTCCTCTGGCACCATGCCAGAGTCCAATGATTTTTGAAAGATCATTGCTAATACCTCAACAATCTCAACTGCTACCTCTTTCAGAACCCTAGGATGCATTTCATCTGTTCTGGGTGGCTTATGTATCCTTAGATCTTTCAGCTTTTTGAGCACCTTCTCCCTTATAATAGTAACTGCACCCACTTCTCTTCCCTCACAGATTTCAACATCTGGCACACTGCTAGAGTCTTTCACAGTGAATACTGATGCAAAATACTCATTTAGTTCATCTGCCATCTCATTGGCCCCATTAATATTTTTGTCCAGCCTCATTTTCTAGCAGTCCTATATCCACTCTGTTCTCTCTTTTACTTTTTACGTATTTGAAAAAGCCTTTACTATCCACTTTGATATTGTTTGTTAGCTTGCTTTCATATTTCATCTTTTCCCTCCTAATGATTTTTTTAGTTGCTCTCTGTGGGGTTTTAGAAGCTGCCCAGTCCTCTGCTTTCCCACTAATTTTAGCTTTGCTGTTTGCCCTCCCTTTTGCTTTTACATTAGCTGTGACTCCCCTTGTCAGCCACAGTTGTACTAATTTGCCATTTAAGTATTTCTTCATTTTTGAAATTCATCTTTCCTCTACCTTCCCCATTTTTCCCAGAAACTCACGCAATTGCTGCTGTGTTGTCATCCCTGCCAGCACCTCTTTCCAATTTACTTTGGCCAACTCCTCTCTCATACCACTGTAATTTCCTTTACTCCACTGAAATACTGCTGCATCAGACTTTACCTTCTCCCTATCAAATTTCAAGTTGAGCTCAATCATATTGTGATCACTGCCTCCTAAAGGTTCTTTTACTTTAAGCTCCCTAATCACATCCAGTTCGTTACATAACACACAATCCACTACAGCTGATCCCCTCTTAGGCTCAACGACAAACTTCTCTAAAAAGCCATCTCATAGGCATTCAATAAACTCACTCGCTTGAGATTTATTTCCAACCTGATTTTCCCAATCAATCTGCGTGTTGAAATCTCCCATGACTATCATAACATTGCCCCTTTGACACGCCTTTTCAATTTCTTGTTGTACTCTGTGGCCTCCATCCCGCCTACTGTTGGGAGGCTTGTATATAACTGCCATCAGGGTCCTTTTACCCTTGCAGTTTCTTATCTCAACTCACAAGGATTCAACATCTTCTGATCCTATGTCACATCTTTCTACTGATCTGATGCCATTCTTTACCAGCAGAGCCATGCTACCCTCTGCCTACCTTTCTATTCCTCTGATACAACATGTAACCTTGGGCATTTAGCTCCCAACTACAACCTATCCTTCAGCCACGATTCAGTGATGGCCATAACATCATACCTGACAACCTGCGAGAGTGCAACAAGATCATCCACATTTCTTATACTCTGTGCATTGAGACATAACTCTTCGAGTACTGTATTTGCTACCCTTTATGATTCTGCATACCTAATACACAAATATCCACTCTGCTGGCTGCAAATATGTCCTATCATCTGCCTGCCCTTCCTGACAGTCTGACTGCATGCTATCTTTGCTTTTTCACTATCTGTCCTATCCTGAGGCCCTTTACCCTGTTTCCCCTACACCTGCCAAATTAGTTTAAACCCTTCCCAACAGCACTAATAAACCCAGCCATGAGAAGATTTGTTCCCCTCGGGTACAGGTACAACCCATCACTTTTGAACAGGTCATACCTCCCCTAGATGAGATTCCAGTAATCCAAGAACCTGAACCTGCACCAGCTTCTCAGCCATGCATTAACTTGCCAAATCATCCTGTTTCTACCCTCACTGGCGCGTGGCACAGGCAGCAATCCAGAAATTACTATCCGGGAGCTCCTGCTTCTCAGTTTTCTACCTAGCTCTCTAAATCCTCTTTTCAGGACCACTTTGCTTTTACTTCCTATGTCATTGGAACCAACACGTACCAAGACATCTGGCTGCTCTCCCTCCCTCTCCAAGATGTTATGGACACGATCTGAGACGTCCTTGACCCTGGCAACATACCTTTAGCGTATCCCGTTCACATCCACAGAATCTCCTGTCTGTTCCCCTGACTTTCCGTGTTTTTAACTTGTAAGTATTTCTGTATCACTCTCTTCCATCCATGCTGGTCGTGTATGCACACCTCCAAGAGGGTAAGATCACATCTCATTATAGTCACAAGCTGTTGGATTGTGGCTGAAGAGGATCTATTCCAGCATCTTCTTTAGGAATGTCATAATAAGCAGATCAACTGGTAGGGGGCTCGGTGATTCTGTGTACTAATTTCACCATCCAGTTTTATGCTCCAGGACATAATAATATTGAGACGGTGTTAAGGCCCATTTGTACACTTCTCATCTGCCCCTCAAATTCACCAAAATTCCCTTCACAGGCGTGTGGTCTATGAAAATTAATGCACAAAATTAAATATCACTGTTTGGTGATACTTGTTTTACCTTTAGTAACTGTTTCTGGCCTATCGTACGGGATCTTTTCCCTGGAAAAATTAGAAGTGGGTGAATTGCTTTGCCTTCACTTCCTGCCTTGTCTCATGCTGAACGCATATCCCTGTTACAATTATTTATCTGCTAGTATAAGTACAAAGGGCAGCTGGAGATATCTCAAACATCACAGGAAAATCCCTATGCTCACATCAGTAGTGTCAAGTTCCGTTGTCACTCTTTTTTCCTTCAATGTGCATTGATATACAAGACGACTCAACAGAGTTCTGCCAGTAGGAAACATATCTACGGTCCATCAAGTTCACTCCATTCTTCACCTAATTCACATCTTTGACTCACTTTACACTTCTTCCCAATGGTTTCATTTCGCTTTCAAGGAAGCTGTTGACTGATATCCCAAGAAACCACAATGCTTAGAAGTAGACTTTGTAGGCTGATTTATACTTCTGCATTAACTCAACGCCGTAACCTACGCAAGTGGCCTACGCGCGTTGTGAGCATTTATACTTGTGCGTTGGTGTGTCTGCGTCGCTCTGCAATTTGCGCACGTCATGCATGCGCACTCAACTGCCCACGCAAGGCTTCATGGTCATGGTAGTCTTTCTCGGGATAAACAAAACACGAGCGTCTTTTTTCGTAAAAGCGAAATGTGTCCCCTATAATTTTGGAGGTCTGTAAAGCTTTATGGAAAGCATTGCAGCCAAAGTTTCTTCCCTGCCCTTCAGTCGCCCAATGGGAAGCTATTGCAGCGTAGGATGAAATGCGATGCTACCAAGCGGACCAATCACAGCTGTTGTGTTCTGCGTTGCTGCGACACGCGGTTACATTTTGGGAGAGGTGCGCGTCACAGCAACGCAGGCTCTCACGTAGGGTTCCGCATCGGCTTTGCGTAGGGTTTGCGGTGAAGCAGTACTTACGGCGACACGTTGATGCAGAAGTATAAATCAGGCTTGTGTATCTGCACTCATTGACTCAAAGGAAAGTCACTGAACCATAGAGCAACACAACATGGAAGCAAGCCTCTTGGCCAACACATCCATGACAATCAAGTTGCCCATTTGCTCACATTTGGCCCTGTATCGTGCGTTAGCATGAAGTCAACAACAGCTCTTTCGTTTTGCTAAAACTGAGGGAAAGGTCATTGTCATGACCTTCAACCTGTACTCCAAATTATCGTTATTTGAGATTCATCACGCTATGGAAGCACCAGCTGAAAATTTGTAGACGGAATCAGAGCAGACTCTGGACACACAGTTTTGAATATATAGGGAGTAAAGTAGGGGACACAGTACGCAGTCTTGTGGTGGCCCGTAAGTGAAGATCATCGTGGCAAATGAGTTACCAGTACTGCCTATCCTTACTGTCATGTGATCTTGACTCAATAATAAATCTCTGGTGTTGCAGGTATGGTAAAGACAGTGTGTGACCCTCACTCCCGGAAACTAACTAAAATTCTCTGTGAATTCTGAGAGATCCAATCTCTAATGGTGAAAAATACTGTGAGAACAGAATGACAGAGAGAGAAGCATGATTGACTGAAGGTTTAAATCTGTCTTTTCTTTTCTGACTCTCTCTACTTCTTCAGGTGTTTATAGAGTTATAATATTCATAGTACCATATCAAAGTTGAGGCTCTGTTCTTGTGTTTTGTCCTAGTATGTTAAGAAATGGCTATAATAAAAAAATTATTGAGTCAAGTTAAAAGTCCTTAGATAAGACTTCATTTTTTATTTTATTCAGAGATGGATCACAGTAACAAGCCCTTCTGGCTCAATGAGCCCCTGCTGAGCAATTACACCCCTGTGACCAATTAACCTACTAATCCATACGTCTTTAGAATGAGGGAGGAAATCAGAGCACATGGAGCAAACACGCACAGTTGGGGTAGAATGAACAAACTGCCGGAATTGAACCCACGCCACCAGCACCATACGGCATTACAGTAACTGCTAAGCCAGCATGCCACCTCTTATTTGTTGAAATGAGGATGTTTCATGTCAGTGTAGAATTGGTTTGGTGTGGGCATGTGGCCAGGTGGTTAAGGCATTCGACTGTCCTTGAGCAAGGCACGTAACAACACATTGCTCTGTGACGACACTGGTGCCAAGCTATATGGGCCCTAGTGCCCTTCCCTAGGACAACATCGGTGTCGTGGAGAGGGGAGACTTGCAGCATGGGCAACTGTCGGTCTTCCATACAACCTTGCCCAGGCCGGCGCCCTGGAGAGTGAAGACTTTCCAGGCGCAGATCCATGGTCTCGCAAGACTAACGGATGCCTTATAGAATTGGATTACATTGAGCAGAGAGCAGATGCTGTAAAACTTTTACTTTTTTCCTCTCTGAAAAGTAACCCCAGTTTTAAGGTGTAGATCCATAGTAACTGTTCATTTGTTACCTGACTATGAAAGGTGGAATCATTGCAACTATTCAAATTGTGTCTGACCCCCTGGAATGTAATTCAGAAGACTGACCACAGCAGGCTAAAAATTACATCATGCAGCTGCCACAGACACCAGATATGTGAGAAGGAAGAAGCTTGGCACTATTTGCTCAGTCCTGGAGGAAGCTGGGAAGTGCTAAACAAGGCATTAAGTCACAGAATAAACTACAATTACAACAACAATGACACACATAAAAGTTGCTGCTGAATGCAGCAGGCCAGGCAGCATCTCTAGGAAGAGGTACAGTCGACGTTTCGGGCCGAGACCATTTGTCAAGTCACGACGAATGGCCTCGGCCTGAAATGTCCACTGCACCTCTTCCTAGAGATGCTGCCCTGGTCTGCTGCATTCAGCAGCAACTTTTATGTGTGTTGCTTGAAATTCCAGCGTCTGCAGATTTCCTCATGTTTACAATTACAACAGTTTGTGATAAGTGGAGTTCTCTGGCTATCCGTCCCATAGGATGATGATGGTTCCTTTCAGTCAGTTAGTGGGGTTTATACTCCACTCATCAGAAAGGAACAGCGTGTACGTGAGTGGATTTTAGGTGAGTTGGGGGTTGCACAGATCCAGACCCATCCTCTCAACATCCCCTCCCGGATCCAGCGACATGGTGGGGTCCAAGACGGCCGGGGGAAGTTCTGTTGCAGTGAATGGCCAGACCAGGCTTCGATGCAAGGGATGCCCTTTCTGTGCTTCACGGCACCTGTTTGCTAGATGGCTGTTGACCCTATGAGAGGGTTCATCCGCCCTTTGACAGGTCTTGTTTTTCGTCCTGCCTGGTGTCTAACCACCTTCCTCACCAGGCAAGCCTGGTGGAGGAGCTGGTTTAGCCGCCGACCACCTGACCATGCGACAGGTAATACTGGATTACATGGTACCAGTAGCACTCAGACGAGTGACCTGACATGATAAGTGGATAAGTGGAGTTAATATTAAATGGAAAGACCTACCAGCCATTAAGGTACAGCAATCAGAGAGGGTGATCTAATCATTCCTTATTATATCACATAAGATTTGACCATGGGATAGTCAACAATTTATGTATCGTTCAGCTTATAGACAAGGTCTGGAGAGAAGTAGATGTGTTTCCTCCTGTCAGCTGGCTACATTTAGACTACTGTAATCTATCACCCTGAAGTAACTTCCTCAAAGAATATGGGATTCTTTTCTTTGAACTAAAACCACCTGTCAGGACTTCTACACAGTAGGGAGTAATTCATTTTATGGCTTGTTGTAAATCTAGGTTAGTCAGGAAAGGCATCAGTCCAAAGCTGTCATTGTTCCTCCTCGGTAACTGTACACTGTGGTGATGCTAATGTTCCACTCTATCCAAAATTTTCCCGCATTTTTGTATTTTGACAGTTCTCCATTGATGTGGCTCTCTTTTCTACACATTAGATTATTGGATTGTGTGTCCAGTAACTTAGACTGGATACACTCATCAGTTACCCTACACAAAGTGATCTTACTGCACAGTCTAGAAAAGCATTAAGTTATAATGCCATTACATATTATTTAGAATGACTCTATCATCACCGTTAGACTCTCTTAAACAATGAGTATTGATCCCAAACATGAATTTCCACAACTTTGGATGATGCTACGTAGAAGGGTTTTGAAATTCCCGCTCACATAATCAATTGAGACAGCAGCCACTCTGCAGTGAAAGGCTCATTCAGAAGTTACAAATGTAGAAATTACATGTTGCATGTGTAACTGATATTCTTTCAACCAATAAGTGCAATGCTTTTCACATTTGGCTTCATCTTCACCCTCTAATTTAATAATATTCACCTTAAAGCCATTCTTTCATTTTCTTTCTATGTAGGAAATGAAAGGTTCCTGCTCTTGTCAGAACCATCTAAATATCCACTATAATTCACTCCAGACTGAGCTATAATCTTCTACTAAGATTTATAAGGCTTGCTGCTTTGTCCTCAACCAATCTGAATTCATTACATCTTTCCTCTTCTTGGCTAGGTCTACACTTCAGGCAGCCGTGATTAATCAGTACTCACCCCCACCACCCCAACATTCAACAACCTCAACTCCTTTGTAGCTTTTAATGGCTATTAATTTTTTGCTACCTTGTCCTCATGACCAGTGTAAAATGCATGTCACAATAGATTCTTAGCTTCTAACAAAGTGCATTGTTGACACATGGAAGAACAGAGAAACTCTAATTGGAAAGTCTCCTCATTGACATCCTATGAACTTCCACATCCTGAATGTTGTCCTTCATCATTTCTGTCAACTGCAACGGGATCCTATCAACAGTCACATACCCTCCTCCCTACCTCATTCTACCTTCCACAGGGACCACTCCATTTATGAACCCCTGGTCCTCTTATTCTTTCCCACCAATACCTCCTTGACTACTGGCACTTTCTCCTGCAATCACAGAAGGTGTAGCATTTGTTTTTAAACCACCTCTCTCACTACCATCCAGGTGAGACAGAGATTTGCGTGCACCTCCTCGCAACTCGTCTGCTGCATTTTGTGCTCCTGATGTGTCCTCCTCCACATCGGTGGAACCAAATGCAGACTCGGCACCTAACGTCCTTCTTCAGTGGCATGCTGAGCTCTCAGTTGCAGACCTCTGCAATTCGTCTTCCCATTCAGAATCATAATCAGGTTTATTATCACTGACCTATGATATGAAATACGTTGTTTTGTAGCAGCAGTGTGGTGCAAGACATGAAAAATGACAAAGTTACAATCAAAAATAAAACAACTAATTAGTGCAAAGGAGGAATACTGACATTGTTACAACCATGGACTCGGCTGACCAGCAGATTGGGCAACTGCGCGCGTGAATATGCATGTGTCAGATCTTTATGGCTGTATTTAACTCCCTTCTTTTCATTGTAGCGCTTGTCAAGACTTGAGCAAAGCACAGCAATGTTACGCTGCCTGCTTGCCTTAGTCCTTGCCTAAGAATAGAGAATTGTTGAGTAGACTGACACCAAGGAATAGCAGTATTTGATTTGTATTTAGATATTTCGTTCACCCACGACATTGGCATCTAGTTTTCCATTTGAGAGTTTAGTTAATGGCGCTGTTAGGCCTAACATTTATTGTTTTCTTTTCTCTTAAAATACTGTTTGCATTAAAGCCTGTGACCCACTTCAGCATCCGTCTCTCCACACTTGGGCCATATCCAAATGAACAGACAGAGGTAGTGTTTATATTTCTGAAATCTGATGGCAGAAGGGAAGAAGTCATTCCTAAAATGTCAGTGTGTGGCTTTATGCTCCTGTACGTCCTCCCTGGTGGTGGTAATGAGAGTAGGGCATGTTCTGAATGGAGGGGTCCTTAATGGTCCTTTGTGAGGCACTCCTTTTGAAGATCTCTTCAATGGTAGTGAGGCTTGTGCCCTTGATGGATCTGGCTAAGTCTACAACCCTCTGCAGCCTCTTTCAATCTTTTGCCTCGGAGCCTCTATACCAGGCAGTGATTCAACCAGTCAGCGTGCTCTCCACCTTACATCTGTAGAAATTTGTAGAGTCTTTGGTGCCATCTTTAGAGTCTTTGCAATTCGCCTACTGGAGCAACAGGTCAACGGCAGATGCCATCTCTCTGGCCCTACGTTCTTCCTTAGGACACCTGAAGAATAAAGACTCATATGTAAGGCTCCTTTTCATTGACTACAGCTCTGTCTTTAATAACATCATTCCAAATAAACTGATTCCTAAGCTCCGGAACCTGGGCCTTAGCACTCAGATCTGCAGCTGGATCTTCAACTTCCTCACAGACAGGACCCAGGCTGTAAAAATAGGGGACAAGCTCTCCTCTACAATCACTCCGAGCACCAGTGCCCTACAAGGCTGTGTACTCAGCCCCCTGCTGTACTCACTGTACACCCATGATTGTGTAGCCAAGTTTCCATCAAACTCAATATATAAGTTTGCTGATGACACACCAGTTGTAGGCCATATCTCGGGTAATGATGAGTTTGAGTACAGAGAGGAAATTAAGAACCTGGTGCCATGGTGCGAAAACAATAACCTATCCCTCAATGTCAGCAAGACAAAGGAATTGGTAGTTGACTTCAGAAGGAGTAGCGGACCACACGACCTAATTTACATCAGTGGTGCGCAAGTGGAACAGGTCAAAAGCTTTAAGTTCCTTGGGGTCAATATCACAAATGACCTGAATTGGTCCAACCAAGCAGAGTTCACTGCCAAGAAGGCCCACCAGTGCCTTTACTTCCTGAGAAAACTAAAGAAATTTGGTCTGTCCCCTAAAACCCTCACTAATTTTTATAGATGCACCGTAGAAAGCATTCTTCTAGGGTGCATCACAACCTGGTATGGAAGTTGTCCCGTCCAAGACCGAAAGAAGCTGCAGAAGATCGTGAACACGGCTCAGCACATCACACAAACCAATCTTCCATCCGTGGACTCACTTTACACCGCACGCTGTCGAAGCAATGCTACCCAGATAATCAAAGACACGACCCACCCGGCCAACAGACTTCTTGTCCCTCTTCGCTCTGGGAGAAGGTTCAGGAGCTTGAAGACTCGTATGGCCAGATTTGGGAACAGCTTCTTTCCAACTGTGATTAGACTGCTGAACGGATCCTGACTCGAATCTGGGCCGTACCCTCCAAATATCCGGACCTGCCTCTTGGCTTTTTTGCACTACCTTACTTCCCATTTTTCTATTTTCTATTTATGATTTATAATTTACATTTTCAATA
The DNA here is from genome assembly GCF_030028105.1 of Mobula birostris. Classification (NCBI taxonomy): domain Eukaryota; kingdom Metazoa; phylum Chordata; class Chondrichthyes; order Myliobatiformes; family Myliobatidae; genus Mobula; species Mobula birostris. The sequence goes on along the minus strand of NC_092391.1, from coordinate 29,561,130 downwards.
TTTACTAATTTTAACTATTTTAAATATTTTTAATATTTAATATTTGTAATCCAGGGAGTGCGAAGCGCAGAATCAAATATCGCTGTGATGATTGTACGTTCTAGTACCAATTGTTTGGCGACAATAAAGTATAAAGTATCAAGTATACCATATCTCACCAAACCCCTAATGATGTATAGCCACTGGCATGCCTTCTTCTTGATTGCATAAATATGTTGGGCTCGGGATAGACACTCTAAGCTGTTGATGCCCAAGAAATTGAAGCCCGCAATAACCTGTTTATCCTTGGTCATCTCTGCTGCCAGGATAAAGCTCAGTGCAAATTGGAGGAATAGCACCCTATATTTTGCCCAGTTAGTCCACAGCCCAAACTCCTTCCCTCTCATCTCAATTCATCTGTTTCACTTAATTTTTGTTGTCTACCTCTATCTCCCATTCACCTGCCACTGTCTCCCAACTTCACGCTCTGCTCCAATCTCCTATCTGACACAACAAATAATCTTTCACTCCTCAATTCCACCAACCCCTTGAACTCCTGTCTCCTCACCACTGGCCAACTCCCTTCTCCACTCTCAGTTCTGATCAGGGACTGAAATCAAAATGCCGATAATTCCTTTCTTCCCACAGATACTGCTCAGCTGACTGAGTTCCTCCAGTAGTTTGGTTATTGCTCAGATAAAGCATACCTGGTTTATTCATAAGTTCTGCTCAGACTGCCCACTGACAACAATGTCAGCAACACTGTTATATACATTCATGTGTCAGGGTCACTAGCAAACTCAAGTGCCGGAATCCCAGAGACTTTGGCAATTCAAACACAGCAAAAGATTTATTTCAAAAATTGCCAACAAAACTAACTCAAGCAAACTATACAGAATCTTGGACAATGGAATTCACTCACAATACACAGAAGAACTCAGGCAGAGATTCACCAGACAAGGATCCAATATGACCAAGCAAAGAGGGGTCGGCAAGCCCCCCGAAATACGCCCTGGAGCACGTATGAATACAGGACCAATCAGACAGTCCCAATGTTGAGATGAAGCAATGACCCCCAAAGACAACAACTCCAATGTAAGACACTGAAAATCCCATGTTAAATCAATTACCCTGAATTGAATAAAAGTGATAAGTACAAAGAGAGTTTAACAATGCCCATGAAACCAAATGAGACACCTGCAGCACAAAATGAAAACCCAGAGCTAGTCCAAAGACAAACAATTAGACATAAAAGATAAGCAATCCAAGGACATGCCAACCGCCGTAAAACAAGATACAGACACTGCATTCCCACAAGGTTACACTGAGAAAATGCAATCCACATACTAAATGAAAACAATCGTTTCTTTTTTTCTCCAGTTGTGACGTTATATTAGTGGATCTGATAGTACAAAACGAGAAAAGTAATTTTTCATTCAAGAGTTATAGACAGGAAAGTTTAGAATCAGAATTAGTCCATTCTTTTAATGAATTAGTCTAAAGATCAGACTTTCTAAAAGCAAATTTAGGAAATGATTCTACAAGCAGAATGTGGTGGAAATTTGGAACACAATTGATGTCAGTGTCAATTCATGCTAGTCTAAGACTGAGAGATTTTTGTTAACTAAAAGTATTAAAGCTGTAGGACAAAAACAAGTGTCTGCAGTGTAATTAGTCATGATTTCATTTAATGGAGGAACAGGCTGGAGTAAAATCTTGCTCCCATGTTACCAATTCCTACAATTCTGTATTCTTCTAAATTCAGAATCAGAATCAGAATCAGGTTTATTATCACCGGCATGTGACGTGAAATTTGTTAACTTAGCAGCAGCAGTTCAATGCAATACATAATCTAACAGAGAGAGAAAAAAAGTAATAATAATAAATAAAATAAAACATAATAAATAAACAAGTAAATCAATTACATATATTGAATAGATTTTTTTAAAATGTGCAAAAACAGAAATACTGTATATTAAAAAAAGTGAGGTAGTGTCCAAAGCTTCAATGTCCATTTAGGAATCGGATGGCAGAGGGGAAGGAGCTATTCCTGAATCACTGAGTGTCTGCCTTCAGGCTTCTGTATCTCCTACCTGATGGTAACAGTGAGAAAAGGGCAGGCCCTGGGTGCTGGAGGTCTTTAATAATGGACACTGCCTTTCTGAGACTGAGGTAATTTGAAATTATCATTGAAAAACTTGCATTGGTATGGCACTGCACATAACCTTGGGACGTACAAAATTGCTTCAACCAAGTGAAGTACTTCTGTTATCCATCTTTTTGATTGATCACATTAGCAGTCTGCTTTCCTTAGAAAAGTCTATGATCCTTTCATAAGTAGATGTCAAAGCAAGAAAATCCATGAGCATGCCGCTGGGGCTGAGTGCCACACCAGCAGAGTCGCTGTTGACTGCACTGAGTTGGATGTGAAGCAAGGTGTCTACCTGGCTGACAGAGAAGGGTTCGTTGAAGAGCAAAGTTAATTTACTGAGGAAATAGTCTATTTAAAGAGAACTTATGGATGTAACTATTGCTCCCCTTCCCAATAAAAAGCAAGGTAATTTTATCAGAACAGAAGCAAAGAAGTGAGACTGACAGCACAGTTATTATTGCTTCAGTTCAGTTTCTTTTACATACTGGCTTGATTTTCAACAGTTTATTCAATCAGCTCCACACTGTCCACACTATCTTGGAAAATAATTGGCTCTGTTTTCTGCCCATAAAACATATTTTCCATCCAGATGTCTCATTTTCCACCTTGGTTTTCCTTGGGCCATTGGCTCTCATGATCATGGATTCATGCCAATATCCCTGCATTAAATAGTCCGGCTGGCTAATTGTTTGAGTGTCAGTACAGCTTGTGAATGTAAAGTGGCTCTTTTGCCGAGGCTGGCATCACAGCTAAGTCAGTAATTTTCTCACTCAGTCTCTCAACATTTCCATTTTCGGTGTCCTGTTCCTGAAGCTATAGCAGTGGAAGTGCATCTAGACAGTGGAGCTGAGATGTAAAAATGCATAAAAAGCTGTTTACTAAAGACATAAAACTGGAAAGACCGCTGCCAGGACGGGGGAACATAATGTGCTGTGTACCAGTTGTAAATTACTGAAGCAAAAGTCTCAGTGGTTCACTAAGGCAATGAATTCATGAGGATAAACTCCAGAGGCTTGGGGGTGCGGTGATCCAGGAGCTGCTGGAAGTCTGCAGACCTGGAGCCCTACGCTGCTACTTCGTGTTGTCTGCAGGCTAAGTTGTTCTCATAACAGGAACATTACACACCTTCTGATGAGGTCATGGGCTGCATGCTACCTGTTATGACTGGTTCCTCAGTTCAGCGTGGAAGTTATCTGACACATGGAAGTCTGGAGATGCCATACCAAGTAATGCACTGCCAGCTGTGGCAGTGGGCACAGGTCCAGCACACTGGATCAGATAACAACTAAAGTACGTGAAACATGCTGTTCCAAACAGAATTTATTGGTTTGATTCTCCCTGCTAAACTTAGATTCTGACACATAAAGAGATAACTTTTCTTTCTGTGGAATGAAACACAATATGGGATCGTATCCTTTGCGGAGAAACCCTCCACAATCACATGAATTGTTGTGGTATCCAAGCCACGGGGCCTGGGACGTTCATACAACTTTGTCTGCCTCTCCACGCATCTTCAACATAATTTGGTCTTTCCCTTTCTGTTACACAACTTCCTTTGAGTTATAAACCTAGCAGTAATTGAAGGAAATAAGATGGGCTGTCCCTTTATTATCGTAGATTTCCAACTGTGACAATCCTGTTTACAATTACACAAGAGCAGAAGTTATGAAATAATTAGCCCAGAGGAAATAATACAGACCCAATGTCATTATAATTCCTGTAAAGATAAAAAAATCATACTGTATACTTATATACTGAATATACTTATCAAGTCACTCTGCAATTTAGATTAATGAGTGTTCTGTTCAAAATTCTTCTTCCTGAAATTTTAATTCTTGTGATACAGATACACACACACACACACACACACACACACACACACACACACACACACACACACACACACACACACACACACACACACACACACCCCTTCTCTCCACCTGACCCATTGAGTACCCCTAGCATTTTTTTTTATTTCAGATTTACAGCAGCTGCAACAATAATCCAAAGGTTCAGACAATTGATCTGGAGAAATGAATTCAAATCCTGCCACACAATCTAATAAATTCTAGTAATTAAATAATGAAGAATGTTGAAATGTTGACCATGAAGCAGCTTGATTGTTATTTTAAAAAAACCTTCCGATTTACATTAGTGAATGAAATTACCAATAAACTATTTTCCAAGTCTCTGGATCTATTTTACACGAGAGTAGGTGAAGGTACTGCTCTTTACCCAAAATCTGGTAGATGTCAAGAGATTTTCTGTTTGCCCTCAAAATGCAACAAAGTCATAACCTTCATGTTGTGGGTGGATGTAAGATTTAAATAAATTCTAAATTCTGTCCGTGTACTAGCTACCTAGATCGAGAATTGCCAAAAAAGGCATAGTAATTTAAACAATTCATTTTTAAGGAGTTTTAAAATGAAACAGTTGTAAAATCAGCCTCATTCTGTCAAAAATGAAGTCCATAGTTTGTATGGTGCTTAAAGCACATATTCTTAATGGAAATGAATGGGCTTTTTCCCATTTAACTAATTCTAATAGAACAAGATCTTTCTCTTGAGACCCTTAATTTTACACAACAAATCCTTAAAATCATTAAAAATTGAATATTAAAATATATCTTCTGGCTATTCCTATAATGTTTTCATTTTAATAGATCAGCCAAAATCTGGAAAATACACAAGATAAATACCAGATCCAAGGCTCTCATTACGTTTCCAAATAAAAAGCAACAATCCCCCACTGAACCATATCCACCAAAGGTATCCTGAATTTACCCCATACAATAAAACTCTGATAACCTGGTGTCTAATTATTCAGAGGTCCTGATGGTTCAACATCTGTCTCAATTATTGGTCTGGACTGTAATCTGGGTGGGAGTCCAATCTGCAAGCGAGGTGTGTGGCCAGGGGTCAGGATCATGACTGTAGACCAGCTGTGCTGGGATTGGGCTCCAGAGCACCACTGGTCAGGAGATGGTGGGTTTGCAGAAAGAGCTGGAGTCTAGAACAGTTATACATTTAATGCTCCATTTAAGGTCACTGGGTTCACTGGAAAATTTATTATACCACTGTGCAATGTGTTAAAAAAAAGAATAATAACAACGTATTTGGGAATAATAGGAGTAGCATCTATTCATCTGGAAAATTCACTACTCCAATACTGACAACGTCTCCAGTTTGTCCAGTTATCCAGTTAAATCAGATGTCAGCTGTAAAATGTCAAGGATCTAAAATTCCATTGCAATTTTACTTGATGTAAGCTGACTTAATTCGCCCAGATAAATTTTAATTTCAATTTCCCTTCCCGCCCAAACATTGTGAATGTTGCAGTGGCTGAATTATGAAGTGAGAGTTAGAGAGTTTATGCCCCAAACCTCCCTGGCCATTTATTCCCTGTAGTAATACAAAGAACATCATAGTTATTGGAATGGCAATCCAGCAGCCAAGACAAACAATATGGAGGTATGTGTTCAAATCATGCCCTTCTAACTGAAGAATTTAAATCAAATTAATTAAATACTCAGGAATTAAAACTGCTCCAGTATTGATGCCCATTAGATTTCCAGATTGTTGCAAAAAGCTATTGCTTTGCTGATGTCCATCTGTAAAGGAACTCTTTTGTCCTTATCTGTCTTAGAGTTCAAGTCAGCAAAGATCTCGTTGATATTTATGTACCCTTTGAAATGATACAGCAAGCCTCTTAAATTGTTATTCAGAAAATCTTTCTTTAAGGTTGTTCCTTACTGTGTTCAAACCACAAACAAGAGAAAAACTGCAGATGCTGGAAATCCGAGCAACACAACAAAATACTGGAGGAACTCAGCAGGCCAGGAAGCATCTATGGAAAAAAGTACAGTCGATATTTTCGGCCGAAACCCTGCCTGGTCTGCTGAGTTCCTCCAGCATTTTGGGTGTGTTGCTCCTTACTGCGTTTCTGTTTTTTGTTTCCCTACAGCTGACCCATAATCTAAGTGATAAGCCACATCATCTTCACCATCATAATTACGTGCCGTATCATATGACATGGGCCACCATGGTCTTATGACCATGATTGTTCTTGGAAAATTTTTCTACAGAAGAGGTTTGCCATTGCCTTCTTCTGGGCAGTGTCTTTACAATCAGGTGACCCCAGCCATTATCAATACTCTTCAGAGATTGTCTGCCTGGAGTCAGTGGTCAAATAACCAGGAATTGTGATATGCACCAGCTGCCTCCTAATCTCGTGGCTTCATGTGACCCTGATCGGGGAGACCGAGCAAGTGCTATATCTTGCCCAAGGGTGACCTGCAGGCTAGTGGAGGGAGGAAGTGCTTTACACATTTTTTGGTAGAAACATACCTCCACCCCACCACACCCACTCCATATCTTAGCAGTTTTGGAAGTTTAGAATTTAAAAGGTGTCACTTGATCAGTCTAAGCCAAACTTCACCATAATGAACAAATAACTTTGTTTCCTAAAGCAGGATGGTCAATAAACCACCAATTTACCACCATTGCCATAAAAACTAGAGCTTGACGGCAAAACTTTTTTTTTGAATGGAGTGACTTGATTTGAACTGGATGGCATCATGTGACCAAGTGGGTAAAGAAATTCAAAGGTAATCTTCACAAAGGAGTTAGAGTTGAAAATGAAAGCTCTTTCAAAAAGGCATGATAAATTGAGTATACTCTATTACTTTGTTGCTAGATTGTATAATTGAATGCACACAAAAATATAAAAAGGAGCCTGCCAAATTATAATATAATTTGGATTTTAGTTGTCCGTTCTAATAGCATACAAGAATGTTCCAATGACATCAGTGGTATAGAATATCATATTGGACAAATTATTGGTGGCAAATGTGATTTTCCCTTATTTACATTAGCATTGTATTTTGCTTCATGGTAGTCATTAACAATATATATGTACCTAACATACAAAACCGTAACTGAATACTTCGATCTCAATGATTAACCTGGAATTAGGAATATATGAATCATTTTTACTTCCATGAGTACACTCTGTTGTAAATAAGGATTGATTCACTCAAATGAGTAAATCAATGAGTAACCATAAAAATGTTGAAGAAAATTGGAAGGCTAATCAAAATCATGTTAAGTCTTAATGTGTAGAATAAGCATGTTTCATCTCATTCATAGAAATAAGTGGTTGCAAGTTGAAGTCTCTTGCATTTGTCAAACCTTATACAAATTATGCAATTTATACTCTATAAGCAAGGAAGTTCATGCACATATGGTCTTGCAATAATGAGAAATAGATACCTTTGAATGAGTTTCAAATTGTCGGTTAATTATGGTTAACTGATGACAAAATCATTTGTCCAGACATTGGTAATGGAGATGGTAATTACAATTGATGTACATTTCAGAAAACAGACCAATGACTGGCTCTCTTTTTTTTCCCTAAAGTTCATTTGCTCAGAAATGAACTATGTTTGGACTGTAATGCAAAAGTGTGAGAAGCTAAGCTTTATTCATATATTAGTTGACCTCATTTATGGTTCATACTCTCAGTCATGGAACAATACAGAATAGAAACAGGCCCTTTGGCCTAAGGAATCCATGACGACTGGTTGTCCGCCCAGCTAGTTACAATTTCCTGTGTTTGGTCCATAACCCTCAATACCCCACCCTCTCGTATAACTTTCCAAGTGCTTCTTAAATGATGTGATTGTACCAGCTTCAACCACTTCGTCCAGCAGCTTGTTCCATTTTCCCATCACCCTCTGCATGAAAACGTTGCCCCTCAGCTTTTTAATTTTTTTACTCTCTCAACCTGCACCTAGTTTTGGACTCCCATACCACAGGAAAAAGATCTGTTACTGTAGATCTGATCCGGTCTTCTTCTCGTAATAATGGGCGAGCTGCAATCAGCGCAAGAGGTCATTTGTTTCTGAGTCAGCACGAGGTATAAAAAGAGCTTGGGCCTTTTGGGACTTTTCAGCGGGCTGCATAAGGCACTCGGCAGGGGCCAATAAAAAGAAGCGAGGTGTAAGTGAAGCAGCCAATGTGTGAGTGTGGGCAAGTAGGAGAGTGGTCAGACTTTGGCTCAACAGGCTTGTGTGAAAATTGAGGAGGTTCTCAGAAAGTTCTGTTAGTACATCCAGCACTGTGCAAAAGTCTTAAGCATCATAAATTTTTTATATAGCTTCAGATGGTTTGGCCTCCTCAGAGCCCTGATCTCAAATATTGATTTGATTTAATCTTTATTTTACTGCCTATTGGGCTTTATTGTAATGTTTTTGATATTCAGAAACTTCCCTTTTCATTATTTTGAAAGTATTTTCACTTTTACAAAAAAGGGGGAAAACATTAAATATGAAGGTAAGCTAGCCAATAATATCAAAGAGCATACAAAAGGTTTTTTCAGATCTATAAAGAGTAAAAGAGAGGCGAGAGTAGATATTGGACCATAGGAAATGATGCTGGAAAGGTCGTAATGTGAGACAAAATAATGGCGGACAACTTTGAATAACTATTTTGCATCAGTCTTCACTATGGAAGACACTAGAAGTATGCTGGAGTTTGAGTGTGCTAGGGCAGAAGTGAGTGCAGTTGATACACTAGGGTGAAGGTGCTTGGGAAACTGAAAGTTTTGAAAGTAGATAAGCCATCTAGACCAGATGACTACACCCCAGGGATCTGAAAGAGTGGCTGAAAAGATTGTGGTAGCATTAATAATGATCTCTCAAGGATCAATAGATTCTGGCATGGTTCCGGAGAAGCAGAAAATTGCAAATGTCACTTCGCTCTTCAAAAAGGGAGGGACACAGAAGAAACAAAGTTATAGGCCAGTTAGCCTGACCTCAGTGGTTGGGAAGATGTTGGAGTCGATTGTTAAGGATGTGGTTTTGTGATACTTGGAGATACATGAAAATATAGGCCAAAGTCAGCATGGTTTGCTGAAGGGAAAATCTTGCCTGACAAATTAGTTGGAATACTTTGAGGAAAGCAGGATAGACAAAGGAAAATCAGTGTATGTGTGTACTTGGATTTTCAGAAGGCCTTTGACAAGGTGCTGCACATGAAGCTGTTCATAAAGGTAAGAACTCATGGTATTACAGGAAAACTACTAGTCTGGATTAAGCATTGGCTGATTGGCAGGATGCAAAGAGTGAGAATAAAGGGAGCCTTTTCTGAGTGGCTGCCAGCAAATAATGTCGTATTGCGGGGATCGGTGTTGGAATCACTTCCTTTTACACTGTATGTCAATGATTTGGATAATGGTTTTGTGGCCAAGTTTGTGGATGATACAAAGATAGATGGAGGGGTGGGTAGTGTTGAGGAAGCAGGAAGTCTGCAGAAGAACATAGACAGATTAGGAGAATGGGCTAAAAAGTGGCAGATGGAATACTGTATATGATAATACTCTTTGGTAGAAGGAATAAAAGTTTAGACTATTTTTAAACAGGATTCAAAAATTCAAAAATCCAAGTTGCAAAGATCTCGAGAGTTCTTGTGCAGGATTCCCTAAGGGTTAATTTGCAGGTTGAGTCAGTATTGAGCAAGACAAATATAATGTTAGCATTTCTTTCGAGACGATAAGAATCTAAAAGCAAGAATGTAATGCTAAGGCTTTATAAGACACTAGTGAGGCCTCACTTGGACTATAGTGAGCAGTTTTAGGTCCCTTATTTAAGAATGGATGTGCTGACATTGGAGAGGGTTCAGACAAAGTTCATGAGAATGATTCAGGGAATTAAAGGCTTATCGTATGAAGAACGATTGATGGCTCTGGGCCTGTACTCACTGAAATTTAGAAGAATGTGGAGGAATCTCATTGAAGCCTGTTGAATGCTGAAAGGCCTAGATAGAGTGGATGTGGAGAGGAGGAGATAAGGAGGAATTTCTTTAGCCGGAAGCTGGTGAATCTGTGCAATTCGTTACCACAGGAGGCTGTGGAGGCCAGGTCATTGGGCGTATTTAAGGTGGAAGTTGATAACGTCTTGATTAGTCAAGGGATGAAAGGTTACAGGGAGAAGGCAGGAGAACGATGTTGAGAGGGAAATGGATCAGCCATGATGAAATGGTGGAGCAGACTCAATGGGCCAAATGACTAATTCTGCTCCTATGTCTTATGATTTTACAGAATTTTTTAATATGTGCCTAAGACTTCACAGTACTGTAGCTAGTGCATTGAGAATGTATACAGAGTTAGTGCTATGTTCATTGTGTGAGATGTGAGAGCTTTGGCCAGTCTCCAGTTTCCCTAAAAACTACACCTTCTTGAAGTGCACCAAGCTGTGGCTCCTTAACAACCGTGTTATGGAACTGGAGCTACAGCTCAATGACCTTTGGCCCATACGGGAAAATGAGGAGGTGACAGATAGGGGCTAGAGCAAGGTACTCACCCCTACATTGTAGGAAAAAGGTACCTAGGTGACTGGCTGGGGAGAACAATGGAATAGACAGCCAGTGAAGAGTGCCCCTGTGGCCGTTACCCTCAATAATAAGTATACCATTTTGTATACCTTTGGGGGAGGGGAAGACCTACGGGGGGGGCTGGCATTGAGTCTGTCTCATGGCTCAGAAGGGGAGGGGGAGAAGAGGAGTGCATTAGTGACAGGGGATTCCATAATTAGAGGAGCAGACAGCAGATTCTGTGGCTGAGAAAGAGACACCCGGATGGTATGTTGCCTCCCAGGCGCCAGGGCCAGGTACGTCTCAAATCAAGTTCACAGCCAGAAGTTGTGGTACATATTGGTACATAAAGGGTGGGGGGTCCTGAAGAGGTGGTATAGGGAGCTAGGTAGAAAGCTGAAAAGCAGGACCTCTAGGGTAGTAATCTGTGGATTGCTGCCTGTGCCACATGCCAGTGAGGGTAAGAAAAGGATGATCTAGCAGATGAATGCGTGGCTGACAAATTGGTGCATGGGGCAGGGTTTCAGATTTCTGGATCATTGGCATCTTTTCTGGGGAAGATTTGACTTGTACAAAAAGGACAGGTTACACCTGAACCCAAGGTGGAGGTGCAGGTTTGCAAGAGCTGTTGGAAAGAGTTCAAAACAATTTGGCAGGGGTATGAAAACTGGAGTGATGGGGCTGAGCATGGGGCGGTTGGAATACAACCAGATGCAGTGTGTAGTAAGACTGCGAAGAAGGACAGGCAAATGATAAGGCAAAGTTTGCAGTCAGTGGGATGAGTTAAAGCGTAGCTGAGCCAAATTCGAAAAGGGTGATGGATACCGGACTGGAGGTGTTATATTTCAATGCACACAATATATGGAATAAGGTAGATAATCTTGTAGTGCAGTTAGAGTTTGGCAGGTATGAAGTTGTGGGTATCGCTGAGTCGAGGCCAAAAGATCACATGTTGGGATCTCAACATTCAAGGATACACAATTGTCTCAAAAAGATAGCCTGGTAGGCAGAGGGGGTGGGTTGGCTCTGTTGGTAAAAGAATGAAATCAAATCCTTAGAAAGACGTGACATAGAATCAGAAGGTGTAGAATCCTTGTGGGTAAAGTGAAAAACTGCAAGGGTAAAAAGATCCTGATGGGAATTCAAGTGCACACTCAACGACTTGTACAATTGCAACATAATGTCTCAACTCCTATACTGAGTGCCCTGACTGATGAAAGCCAGCATGCTAAATGTCATTTTCACCACCATGTTTGTTTATTTATTTATTTAGTGAGTTACAGCAAGGACTAGGCCCTTCTAGCCCTTCAAGCCATGTAGCCTGGCACCCCGTGACTTAATCCTACACTATTCATGGGACAACTTACAATGACCAACTAAACTACCAACTGGTACATCTTTGACTGCGGGAGGAAAGCAGAGCATGTGGAGGAATCCTATGTGATTATGGGGAGAACATACAAACTTCTTACAGACAGTGGCATGAACTGAACCCCAGTCACTGGCACTGTAAAACTTTCTGTTTACCACTATGCTATTGTGCTGCCAAATGTCTGCTTGTGATGCTGCTTTCAACAAGCCATGTACTTCTACTCTGTTCCATTACACTCCCTGGTGTCCAACCATTCAAAGTACAAGCCATACACTGGTCTAACTCTCAGAATGAGTCACCTCACACTTATCTGTATTGGAATGCATTTCCCACCCATTGACTCACTCCTGAACCGATCAATGTGATAACCTTCTTCACCGTCACGAAGAACTCCTACTTTCCTGTCGTCCACAAATATACTGATCAGGCCTTATGTATTCACATCAAACCATTTAGATAAATAACAAATAGCAAGGATCCCAACAATAACCCCTGTGACAAACTACTCATCAGCAGCTTCCACTTGGAGAAACAACTATCAACCATCACTCTCTACTTTCTAACTCAGACCTAATTTTGAATCCACCTAACTCAGTCTCTCTGGTTTCCATGGGACTTAAACTTCCACCCAGTCTACCATGTGGGATGTTGTTGAAGGCCTTGCTGACATCCCAGTAGGCAATATTCACTGTCATATCCACATCTACCTTTTAGGTTATACATTTTAAGAAGGGGTTGAGAGGGAAAATGGATCAGCCATGAAGAAATGACGGAGAAGTCATGATGAGTCAAATGGCCTACTTCTGCTCCTATCTCTTATGGTTACCTCTTCAAAAATCTCTAAAGGTTTGGTCAAGCATGACTTCCTATGAACAAAGCCACACTTGAATCCTCTTAATCAAACTCTGTTGATCCAAATACTGCTAGATTCTGTCCCTCAGAATTCTTTCCAGTAATTTTCCCACTACTGATGTAAAACAGACTGGCCAGTAGTTCTCTTGCTTGTCCTTGCTCCCCTTCTTAAACAATGGAACAACTTTAGCTACCTTCTAGTCTTCGGGAACTTTAAACAATGGATAACAATGACGCATGTATCTCCAGGGGCCTCCACGACCTTTTTCTCTGGTCTTGCACAAATTCCAAATATGCACTCAGTCAAGCCTTGCGACTTTATCCAACTTAATGCGTTGTAAGGCTTCAAATACCCTCTCCGTGCTAATATGAATGTCTTCCGAAATATCTCCACTTGTCCTACTTATCTCAAACAATCATGGTGTTCTTCTTTGTAAACACTGTGGAGAAATATTCATTAAAATCCTACCCATCTCCTGGCTCAAGACATACTGTATGATCTCTAAGGAGACCTACTCTCTCCCTAGTCACCAAGCCACCATTATTCTCTTAAAATAGATAGAATTTTTCTCAGGATGGAGAATCCATATGTCTCAAGGGATAGAATTAGGATGAAGAAACATATAGTTACTTTCCCTAATATGATGTTCACACTTAGTACTTGCAAAATGTATCAATGTTTTTTCAAACTTACCATAGCTGAGAGCACTAGTTGTTTGGATTTCCAGTATTATTAAAATATACCCATATGTGTGATAATTGATTCCCTCCCTGTGTATCTGTCTCGATGCACTTGAAAATAATTTCTTGAGAGAATTTGCTGAAGGATTATCAAATTCATGTTGCAGCTTGTCTGCTAATCATTTGGAAAAGTAAAATGATCTTTACCATTGAAGCTGATGGAGGAATGCAAAATGTGTTGCAATTGAGAGAACACTAATGTATCACTCACAGAGTTACTTCATACTGCAGCATCCGGGGGTTGTCAGCACTTGCATCACCCTGTGGGCAGATCATCAGGATTCAAAAAACTCCAAAGAGTTCTATAGGCTTGAAAACCTCTTAGTGGAAACATACATGGGACACTCAAAGCACAAAGAATAATGTAAAGCTCCTCTTAATTTGGGTTGAAATTCCAGTTATTGAGTAAAAAGAGCAATTAAAATATTGTCATCCTGTTGCTGTTCCTCTCCGCACCTTGTGGCACATCAAGTGGCAACATTCTTTCAGCATTTGTCCGTTTTTTACAAGGCCAAGTTGCTACCTCAATGCTCAGCCCACCATGCACGGTAAGTGTGCTAGGAGCCAGCTGGATTCGAACCTGGGACCACTTGCCTTGAAGTCCAGTGAGGATCCCACTACACCATCATCCAGTTTGAAGAAGTTTAATTATTCCATTTATTTTAATTTATCAGCAAGTTCAGCACTATTCTGAAAAGCCTTTTACAGTTTTTATGATAACTTAACATCACACTTTTATCATTTTCAATTGGTATTTTGTCCCTCCATCAGATTGCTAGATCACCACTTTATAGTCACTGCATTTTAGCAAATGAGGTTCAGATTTAATTGTGACTTTATGTGTCCACTGTATTGTGAAGGTGAGTAGCTGTGAATTTGCCTCCACTTTCTACCCATAACTGAAAATATTACATTGTACCATCATTGCTGAGTTTAAATCCTGGAGTTCCCTCCCCACAGCGCTGAGGGCGTACCCAGACCACAAGAGTCACAGCAGCACAATTAAAATAAAGTAGACCAGAAATTAAGCAGTATTCCCGGAGGCAATGCTATACAGAAGCAGACTATTCAGTCCAACCAGACCCCTGCTCTTCTCAAACAACTTCTCACCTTTCTTCATCAAAACTCTTCCACTTAACTCTGTCTGTTCTCTTCTCCCATATATGCTTCTCTAGCCTCCCTTTAAATGCATCCATTGCACCAGTTCAAATATTTGCTGTAGTAGTGAAATCACAAACAAGAGAAAATCTGCAAATGGTATAAATCAAAGCAACACACACAAAATGATGGAGGAACTCAGCAGGCCAGGCAGCATCTATGGAAACAAGAAAGCAGTCGACGTTTTGGTCCGAAACCCTTCATTAGGACCCATGTGGTAATGAGTTCCTCATTCTCAATTATAACTAGATATGGATGTTTCCTCTTTGAATTATAGTTTTAATCCTTCATAATTACTGAGTCCAGTAGACACATCTAATAGGATTTTCTTCATTATCTAGTTTTATTGTCTCTCTAAGTACTTGAGTTTAAACACACTCAATCTACAGGACATAAATTTTCATTTTATACTCTTTCCTTTCCATTAACTTTCAGCTGTTATCCTCTGACTTCTGGTTTTTTGCGACATTGCCTCCTCCTCTGAGGAAGCTTCATATGGTTCTAAGCATAGTAATTTTAATAAGAGTTGGAAGATTCCTCCCCTTGTGTTGAGAAAGCTGCTCCCTGCATTTTCATTGTCTTTATTTTCTGCATAAAAGGAGTTCCCAACATAAAAAAATCTAATAAACAGTTCCAATGTAGCAGTGTTTGTTTGATGATCTGGCTTGCAAATATATTTGTTAATATAAGTAATGTGTTAGAAGTAAAGTAAGTGATTTTTAAAATATATAAAACCATGATTTTGTTTAGCCTACAAGTAAGTACAATAGTTAGTTTCATTATTCTACAGGTAAAGAGAATCCCGTGACCCATAATGGGAGCTCTGTCATTCATGAAAAGAAAATTCACACGGTTGAAGGTATGTACAGTAATCAATTGTTCAAGAGATAAGTTGTAATAGAAATCTAAATAATTTTGAACAATTCCATGAATTATTTTCCTCTTCAGTTTCCAATTTCCTTTTTCAATGGGATGTCTCATGTAATGGAGATTATTGAGCTTCAGGTGGAGTAATGATCTTCCTGATAGAATTGATGATTAGCCCCAGAGCCTGACGGCTGGAATTCCTCAGTACAGTGCAGTAGATGCAGACAGCACAGGGTGCTCTACTGATAATCCTCTTTAATCATGAGATCAGAATAATTGCAAGTGGTAGTGGTTCAGGAAATGAAATAGTCCATGTCCAAGTATCATTTCAGGCATCTGGAGCATTCAGGCTTGGTGACACGTGACATTCATGTCTCCTCCCCAAATGCCAGATTTGTGCACTACCCCTTTAATGAAACAATCAACCTTCCCTATTGTCTACTTCTTGAACATAACCAATGATAATTAATTGGATTAATTACATAAGTACAGAGTAGGCTAAAGGCTGAGTAATTTTGACACTCCACAGCCTTTCTGCTGTGTCCAAGGCACAAGTGAGGAATGTAGTGCAAAACCTCCCAGCATGAATGAATGCAGCTCTCAAATCACTCTAGGAGCATGAGAACTTCCAAGGCAAAGCACACAACTCTTCTCAGTGTTGAGTGTTCATTCCCACCTCATTGACGTGACCATGTATCATCCTTTCAGAAATGTGTTTTGAAATGTGTTGCATCCTTTGGCAATCTTGTGGTTTCTACTACTTAACAGAACAAAGATGGTAGGCAGCTAGGAATGCCAACAGCCATAGGTTTTGCTCCAACTCATGTACTTTCCTGACTTGGCTAGCCCAAAGCCATTGACCTCCCCCTTCTCAGCATAGCTGGAGTACCCCTTCACCATGTTCAGGAAGGCATCATCATCTTCTGAGGGAAATTAAGGATGGATGACAAAAGCTGGCCTTGCCAGTGATACACATAGATTACATTAAATACAATATCCATTTCCATGGAAAATAATTGGCAATTGACATTTATTTTGTTCACCCGCCAATGAAGTTTATCCCCAAGTCCAACTGAAATGCCACAAATCACGACTGATGCTGTCTTTTCATTCTCTCATCCCCCACTCTCTCTCCAAGAGTAACTTTGTGATGTGACAAAGGCATACTTTGTGAAAACGGAAACACTTTTTCAGTTGCATGCACTGTAGATTGTTAGCAGTTGGATTGCCACATTTCCCAAAGTTCATTCACAACTGTCAGCTTCCTACAACCTGAGGAGGAATGCCAGGTGATACCATAGAATATTCAGTGGTTATCTAGTTACACAGAGACAGACGTAGATACAAATAGAGGTGCACTTGGAAAAAGCATCCTTCTGTTCACCAAGCCTACAATTCCAATTCCAATACAAAGAACCCATCCTTACACAAATGCGGCCTTATTCCATTTTGTTCTCCCCACATTCCTATCAATTCCCTATTCCCTATGCTTCATATTCTTTCACTCATCTTCAAACTTTGGATAGATTAGAGTGGGTCATTAGCCCATCTATCCATACATCCACAGGAAAGGAAACCCATTCAGTCACAAGGAGAACACGAAAACTTTGCACAGACCACACCAGATGATGCTTAGGGGAAGCAGCTTCACAAGTTGTGTCACTGTCGTACCATAAATGTTGCTTTCCATTTCACTTCAGATGATTGAATTAAGCCATGGATTGCTAATCAAGCAGATTGTCAGTCAAGGTTTCATTCTCTCACACTGAATTCTCACTATCATTAGAAGCTTAATCTACTGACTAATGAATTATGGCACAGGGCAAAGCCTCATATATCTGGAAATCAGAGCAATAAATTTGAAGTTTGCGTGAAGCTGGCTTGCATTATGATTTCCATGTACATCTCAATCTTTTGAAAATAAACACATTTTTTGACATTTAAACAAGGTTGTAAACCATCTCACTCCGTGTGCTCGTAAAATCTAATCCAGAGTAACTTGCCAAGGCTGGCAGTCTTGGATTGAACCCTAGCTACAGGTCAAGAATCTGGTTCCTAACCATTAAGGTAACTGAGCCAATTATTTTTGTTAAATTGGGAGCAGATCTATACAAGTTGAAATTACTTATACATGAATGTACAATAGTTGCTTGAATTCATAAAAAAAAATCAGGGTTCTCCCCACAGTAGTAATAAGGTAATGCTGAGCTTGGGGAAGTGGTGATTTCACTGAAGCTCTTTTTTCTCCTATTACATGATATAGCCACAAAACTAAAGAATGAAGAATTTCAAAACTTCCAGGGCCAAAATTTCTCTTAGCCTTACAGTCTACAACTATTTTAACAATGTGTTGCATCCTTTAGTAGAACATTTACAAATCATTGTAACATTGCCAGTTATGGCAGGGATTCCTGCCTGCAAAGAAAAGCCCACTGATTCCTTTCATGATCTGGATTCAGGTACAAATATAAATGCAAAACCATACACACTAAACCTGTCCTTAAATTTGATTCAGAACATTTATTTTCAAAATGTACTTACTGAATGTAAAAAAAACTATGACATGTAATCTTTGACTTACAAACATCTGAATTACTAAACATACTGTGTGTTTAGCAATACTAGTTCCCAAGATGGCGCCAAGCTGTGACATCCGTTGAGTCATGGCTCAGATGTAGTTGTGTTTTTTTTAATTGATTTTACGTTTAAAAGGATGGGTTTGAAGACAATGAAGGAAGTTAGGGGCTAGGTTATGTTTTAGTGACAGAGATGTGGGGGGGATTAGCGGTCACTCCAGAGTCTAAGTCTCCACACCATATTTCAGGTCCAGTGACATGGACATGGGTCATCCATGGTCAGATGGCCAGCAGAAAGTAGATAAATCCCCCCTCCCCATATCCAAGTCAGAGTTGTCGGCAGGTTCTGGAGTTGTAGTTCCGTTTGGGCAGGAGGAACAAGTTCTGATGTCCCCTTGGGTTCACGTATCAGTGAGGCCGGAGTTTGAGGCCTAGTATTCAGGTTTTTAACCTCAGTAGGTCAAGAGTTCGAAGCCTAACATCGTGTCCTGGAATTAATGCTGAGGATCAAGGCCTGAGCATTGAATCAGAGGTCCGGAAGTTAAGGCCCTTTGGCTGGAGCCGAGTACATGAATCGATGCCTGTCCACTGTGGAAGTCGAAGCCTAACATCTGCAAACCTGAGTCCGAGTCCACTGGAGGCTGGATGGCAAAGAAGATATCCTGTGCTAGGGTTAAGTGACTGTGTACATGCATAGGTGGGAGGGAGGAACTGGTTCAGTTTTTCTGTTGTTTAGCTGTTTGTTTTGTTCTGTGTTTTTTCTGACAAGTATAGTGAGCATGCTACACTGCTGCCAGAGTGTGTGGTGACTCTTGCAGGCTGCCCTCGCCACACTCTTGGGTGTGTTGGTTATTAATGCAAACAGTGAATCTCACTCTATGTTTCAATGTAACAATTGCCAATGACTCTATTAAAATAATCACTTTTTGATTCACAAAACTATTTCTCCCTACAACGAATATCTCGCATGTTTCCCTACTGGGATACGCAGTGCAAAATATGCCTGCAATGAAACAAACAATCTGCAGGGAAAGTAAATGGGTCTTACTGACCCCTGTTGGGGGGATAAGCAATGTTGAATCAACTCAACAACACAGTCCTGATTCAGGGTTTCAGCCCAAAATGCAGCAATTCCTTTGCCCCCACAGAGGCTGCTTGATCTCCTGAGCTTCTCCAGCAGGTTGCATACTGCTCCAAATACCAGCATCCACCATCTCTTATGCCTTCCTTCTCATGATGCTTAACACCCTGCTTTGCAAGCATTTGTTCAGTAAAGTGTTTTACAGGAACTCTTCTCTTGCGCAAGTCAAGAAATTCAATCCAATTCATTGGTTCCGAAGAAGAGCTCTAACCCAAAACATTAACTGGCCATTAACTGGTGATGCTTCACTACCAGATGAACTCAATGCTATGCCTGCTTTGAAAGGGAGAATATAACAACAGCTGTGAACATCCCTGCAGCACCTGGTGATACTATGGTCTCTGTCTCAGAGGCCAATGTTAGACTGTCTTTAAAGAGAGTGAACCCTCACAAGGCGGAAGGTCCCGATGGAGTACCTGGTAAGGCTCTCAAAACCTGTGCCTGTCATGGTCCGGTTCACGGTCCGGTCCGTGGACTCAGGACTCCGGGTCTTCCAGCTGTCCCTTGTTTGAGTTAATCATAGGAACCTGATTCCCATCTTTGGGCTTGGAATATAAGTAGCCTTGGGGTTAAGTATGGGCTGCTGGTTTGTCTTGTCAAGATCCCATGGAAGTAACCTGCTGGTGGAAGGCCGGAGTGGCCACTTGCCATCTTTAGGCTTTGTTGGAGAGCCATTGCTTCATGGAGCCTTGCTGTCAGTAGTCGGAACTGTCTTTGAGGTATGGATTCAACTGTTTCCTGAGCCAGCTGAGTGGCTGCCAGCTACTCTGAGCTAGGTAGGGATCTGGCTGTTTCCGTAGCTAGCTAAGGTTGCTGGCCGAACTGAGATTTGGAGCTTCCCCGGAGCAGAGATAGGAATGTCTGTTGTTCTTTGGTGTTTGTCTCTTCTTGTCCTCGCCTCTGTGGGGTAAGCCAGGTTGTTTTTCTGTTGCCCTGCAGGGAGATCTGTCTTGTCTTGTCCTTGCCTCTGTGGGGTAAGTCAGGCTGTTTTGCTGTTGGCCTGTGGGGGGTCCTGTCTAGTCTTGTCCTCGCCTCCGTGGGGTAAGTCAGGCCATTTTGCCATTGCCCTGCGGGGGGGATCTGTCTTGTCTTGCCCTCACCTCTGTGGGATAAGTCAGGCCGTTTTGCCGTTGCCCTGCTGGGGGAGGGAGATCTGTCTTGTCTTGTCCTCACCTCTGTTGGGTAAGTCTGGCCATTCTGCCATTACCCAACAGGTGGTCCTGTCCCACCTGGGTGTGGAGATAAAGTTGAGTCCGGGCTTGTCTATGGATGAGTCCTGGCTCTATGTTTATGTACAGTTCCCAGTGTGTCTCCGAGCTCCAGCTTCTGAGTTATCAGCCAGCAGCCAAGCTCTGGATCGCAGAGCCCAGCCGGCAGCCAAGCTCTGGATCGCAGAGCCCAGCCGGCAGCCAAGCTCTGGATCGCAGAGCCCAGCCGGCAGCCAAGCTCTGGATCGCAGAGCCCAGCCGGCAGCCAAGCTCTGGATCGCAGAGCCCAGCCGGCAGCCAAGCTCTGGATCGCAGAGCCCAGCCGGCAGCCAAGCTCTGGATCGCAGAGCCCAGCCGGCAGCCAAGCTCTGGATCGCAGAGCCCAGCCGGCAGCCAAGCTCTGGATCGCAGAGCCCAGCCGGCAGCCAAGCTCTGGATCGCAGAGCCCAGCCGGCAGCCAAGCTCTGGATCGCAGAGCCCAGCCGGCAGCCAAGCTCTGGATCGCAGAGCCCAGCCGGCAGCCAAGCTCTGGATCGCAGAGCCCAGCCGGCAGCCAAGCTCTGGATCGCAGAGCCCAGCCGGCAGCCAAGCTCTGGATCGCAGAGCCCAGCCGGCAGCCAAGCTCTGGATCGCAGAGCCCAGCCGGCAGCCAAGCTCTGGATCGCAGAGCCCAGCCGGCAGCCAAGCTCTGGATCGCAGAGCCCAGCCGGCAGCCAAGCTCTGGATCGCAGAGCCCAGCCGGCAGCCAAGCTCTGGATCGCAGAGCCCAGCCGGCAGCCAAGCTCTGGATCGCAGAGCCCAGCCGGCAGCCAAGCTCTGGATCGCAGAGCCCAGCCGGCAGCCAAGCTCTGGATCCCACGCCTCAAGGATCCCACAGCCAAGCCTCAGGAACCCAAGCCTCAAGGATCCCACAGCCAAGCTCCAAGCTCCATACTCAAGACCCAAGACCCCTGCCAGCCTCCAAGCTCCAGACCTCTGGTCCCCAGCCACGTCCAGTCCTGAAGCCACGTCATGTCCTTACCTGGTTCTGGGGTCCGAGCCCGAGGCAAGACCCAGGTTCTGGGTCCTTGTCCAGTCTTGTGCTCGGAGTCCAAGCCTTGTCTCCTAGTCCATGGTTTCTAGTCCTGGTCCTGCTTTCCCTAGCCTAGGTCTGCGTTCTTGTCCCTGCTCCTGGTCTGAATCCTGTCACGCCCCTACTCTAGTCAAGTCCTGTTCCTTGTACTTCAGTGTCTGTATCTTGCATTTGGGTCCGTTCCCAGCACCCTATTGTGACAGTGTCAACCAAATGACGGGAGTATTCAAACACATTTTCAACCTCACTGCTATGATTGTAAGTTCCCACTTGCTTCATAAAGCCAACAATTATACCAGTGCCTAAGGAGAATAATGTGAGCTGCCTTAATGACTATCGCACAGTAGCAATCACATCTACAATGATGAAATACTTTGAGAGGTTAGTCATGACTAGACTGAACTCCTGCCTCAGCAAGGACCTGGGCCTATTGTAATTTGCCTATTGCCACAATGGGTCAATGGCAGATGCAATTTCAATGGCTCTTCACACGGCTTTAGACCACCTGGACAACACAAACACCTATATCAGGATGCTGTTCATCGACGGTAGCTCAGCATTTTATGCCATCATTCCCACAATCCTGATTGAGAAGTTGCAGAACCCGGGCCTCTGTACCTCCCTCTGCAATTGGATCCTCAATTTCCTAATCAGAAGACCACAATCTGTGCAGATTGGTGATAACATCTCCTCTTTGCTGACAATCAACATTGGTGCACCTCAGGGGCGTGTGCTTAGCCCACTGCTCTACTTTCTATATGCACATGACTGTGTGCTGGACACAGCTCAAATATTATCTATAAATTTGCCGATGATACAACCATTGTTGGTAGAATCTCTGGTGACGAGAGGGTGTACAGGAGTGAGATATGCCAACTAATGGAGTGGTGCCACAGCAACAACCTGGCACTCAACTTCAGTAAGACGAAAGAGCTGATTGTGGACATCCAGAAGGGTAAGACGAAGGAACACATACCAATCCTCATAGAGGGATCAGAAGTGGAGAGTGAGCAGTTTCATGTTCCTGGTGTCAAGATCTCTGAGGACCTAACCTGGTCCCATCGTATCGTTGCAGTTATTAAGAAGGCAAAACAGCAACTATATTAGGAGTTTGAAGAGATTTGGTATGTCACCAGATACACTCGAAACTCTCTATAGAAGTACCATGGACAGCATTCTGACAGGCTGCATTGATGTCTGGTATGGGGTGGGGAGGAGGGAGCTACTGCACAGGACCAAAAGAAGCTGCAGAGGGTTGTTAATTTATCTAGTTCCATCTTGGGGACTAACCTACAAAGTTCCCAGGACATCTTCAAGGAGCAGTGTCTCAGAAAGGCAGCGTCCATTATTAAGGACCTCCAGCACCCTTTTCTCCAGCATGCTTTTTCTCACTGTTACCATCAGGTAGGAGGTACAGAAGCCAGAAGACATACACCAGCATTCAGGAACAGCTTCCCCCCCCTCTGCCATCTGATTCCGAAACGGATATTGAACCCTTGGACACTACCTCATTTTTTTAATATATATTATTTCTGTTTAATCTATTCAATATATGTATGCTGTAATTGATTTATTTATCATTATTTACTTTTTTCTTCTATACTACGTATTGCATTGAACTGCTGCTGCTAAGTTAACAAATTTCACGACACATGCTGGTGATAATAAACCTGATTCTGTTTCTGATTCTGATTCTTTTGCTGATACTAACAGAAATGTTGTTGTCATAACTTCACACCACTTGGCTCTCAGTATCTTTCCTGTTGATGGATTAGTGTCCAAAATTGTTATTTTCCTTCTAGTTTAACCTTTTTATGCTTTAATTTTTTTATATAATCAGCTGTGTGTATGAATATTCAGTAAATTTTCAGTAATTGTAGCTGATTCAGTATCTTTCCCGAAGTTTCTCCGCAGCCTGTGTCACACCACTGAACATGACTATTTCAGAGGTTATTTTCTGATTGTGAATTTTTTATTATCTGTCTTAGTCTGATCTATGGTAGTTTTAGTATAAGATGACATGACTTCTTTGACCACCTTTGTTGTTCTCTGTTCTCTCCCTTCCTTACAGTAGATTGAGTTAGCTTCTGTTATTTCTTTACTCTGAGCCGCTAATAAAGTGGCCATAGCCGCAAAGATTTATGATTTGTTCTTGACTTCTGAAGAACCTTTGGCTCACAATATCACCAGGTCCAACACTACTCCAACTCATCGTTATTTGAGATTCGGACCACTATAGTAGTGTCATCTGCAAATAGTAAACTGAGTGAGAGCAAAATTTGGCCACAGGGGTATAGGAGTTAAAGGGTGGGGGTGGGCGGGCTGAGGACACTACTTTGTGGGGTATCTGCAGTAAGGATAGTAGTGGCAGAGGTGTCACTGCCCATTATTCATCTACCTGTTGCCTATATCTTCAAAATGGCTGCAGATATGGAAGCGTTTCACAAGGATGACAAAGTTGGTGGGAATTATTGAGTTAGGGATATTGGAGAATTTATTACCAGCCACTCATTTTGGATCTAATCTATTAATTCCGCTGGCTTCAATAGAAATTAACATCAGGAGAGATGTGTTGGTGGGCAGTTGATCTGATGTTGCCTATTTATGCTATTGCCTAAAGTTTTAAAGGTACCCTGTTAGATCTATAAAACTACCAAGTCAAGCAGCATTGAATCAGATCGTTATGAACCATGCTGGCTACCAAGTGCCCACCTGTACTAATCCTGCCTATTCAAGTGATTTTATTTTTATCAGCAGTCTAAAGGTAATCTGAAGGGCATGTGCACACGGGCAGAGGTGGATCTGCATGGTCCTGCTTAATCCAAGATCTGGTAGTGTTTGGATCTGGAGATCATGTACTTCACTGTAAATTGGCTTACCTGCAATTGGCTCCTAAGAGAAGGCTCAATGGAGATACGATGACAACATCTTTGTTTCAAAGGCTGAGTGTTTATTAACAACTTTAGAATCTCCTTGTTTGGGTTCATGGTCTGTGGACACCAGACATTGGCCACAGAAGAGCCTCCAAAAGTTTAGGCAAGGTTCTGAAAGCACCTGTCTGAATGAGTCCTCAAAACAAAAAATGAGCATGTAACCAGCAACCAATTCTGAGATGAGAAACAAAGGATAAACATACTGAATGACTGACATACCAAAATGCATTGAGCAGGTTCAGTTCATCAACCAGTAAACTGCAAAATATTCTGACTATTACAGGTGGATTCATGATCAAACCATCGTCAAAGGATTTTTGATGAAATTCAAATCCTTTTCCATTGACAGACCAATGTCTGATTTCTCAGATGACAAAATGTTTCAGGTTTAGCTCCATTTCTTGAGGCAGAAAGTTAAAGTTCCACTCCATAAACTAAAGCCCTAAAACTTACGCTGATATTTTGGTGCATAATGCTTGACTGGGAGAAGTGTAGTCTTTCTGGCGAGACATTGAGCTGCATTGCACTGATAGCTGGCCAATAGTCCCATGGGGATCTGCTAGCTAGCTGCAATGTATGCAACAGCATATTTTGGAACATCTATGCCTATTTTAGAAATCTTAACATCTATTTTAGAAATATGAATGTGTTGGAGATCAGATTGCAGTGTGGCTAACCTCCATTCTACACCTGGACTCAGAAGCATAGCTGTTAATCTTACTGAACTGACTGCCTTACCCCTCAGCTGGATAAAAAGCAACTTCACTTCTTTGAGTGTGGTTGCTGCCTTTCATAAAAATGTAAGGGGAGTGTATTTTCTTTTTTACGTTATTTTAAATACCATTATTTTTGTCCATTTATTGATGGGCTGAATTTATTATTTAAGTAGCTTTTCAATAGTTTTTCAGCCATATAAGTGTATTTCCAGCCTTTTATCAAAGAAATTCAAAGTTATCGGGAATACTTTAATCATGGTGACACAAGATATCAGAGGGATGCTAGGGGTGCTCTGAATGTCAAGGACTGACATTGGCAGCAAGGCCTGCGGGTTGGTGGCAGGCACACAGCCACATAAGAAAGGATTGCCTGTGGGATCCTGCAAGCTGGACATGAACAAATTGCTCCATTGAAACTAACAGCCAGGTTGGCCAAACATGTGGCTGCAAAAGTGACCAGCACTCTGTTTTGAAGAAGAGCAGCAGAGTTCCTTCCATTGGCCCAGTTCATACAACAGCCCCAACCAAACACCATTAAAAAGAGAGTGACAAATAATCTGCTGGAGGAACTCAGTAGGTTGAGTAGCATCTGGGGTGGGAAAGGAATTGTTAGCTTTTCAGCTCAAAGGCCTGCAGCAGGACTGACAGTGGAGAGGCAGATCCCAGCATCTGCCAGCTCCTGTGCCTTCATTTAAACGAGATTCACTTTACTGGGTAGAAATTGACAAAACTAGGTTAAATAAAGTTTTTAAGATTTCCTACTTAAAGTTATGTAATGGAATATAAAAGATATGTCATATCCTGAGGTAACAGACCATCCTTACCAGGGTGTTTGCTGGCATATTTCTTTCACGTTCATTCACTGAATTATATACTGTGATCTCATAAGGACTTTGATGAAAATCTTCAGCCTTTGGTTCCCTTGGGATGGCTAGAAGTGGATTCCTGCATTGTCCAATTTATTTGCTTAGCATTGTTAAACAGAGGACTGGAGTTTTCCAATGTTGCAACATTTGATCTGAGCAACTTACCCTTGTGTTCCTTGCCTGAATGTGAGGAATAGTTTTAGCAAGCACAAAATCAAAGGAATTAACATCAATTTCTAGCAAACAGTCATAAATATCTACATTAAATGTGTTTGTGTTCTGTGTCCGTGTTGTAATTAACATATTTAAATCGAATGATTTCAGATTCTGTTAAGAGTACATTGCAGTAAATTTCCAATAACCTGGTACCTGATTTTCAGAATTCCCGATGATTTGGCACTTGAAGGTAATGGTGGGATGTGTTCTCAGGCCCAGCATCTGGGTTATGGGCCAAGGTGTGGCAGGGAATGGGGCTGGGGTTGAGACTGGGATCATCAGAACATGGCAGGTTTGTGACCACGTAGGGTCTAGAGTGCATGTATGTTTTCAACCCACACGGTGAAACTCACTGGCTTTGATTCCCACTCCCTTTAAGTTAACTGGGACTCAGATTCTTTCTTCTTTAAAAGGTGCATATGGAAAAGAAATTAGCACGTAAATGCACAAGAAATATTGGCACATATTTCTTGAAAGAACATCCAATAATTTCCAAACTCTGATGATCACTGTGGCATTGAAGTCAAAAGGTCTGTCTGGTTTTCCAGTAAAACTCCATTAATCTGTCACTATTGGACTTCTGTGGTACCAGACTGGCAGACTTTCTGGACTATCAGAAGTTATCCAAAATATAAAATACCCAAACCCACTTTTAATTCACTTCTTTTTAGAGATTACATAATAGTATAATACATTTTCTGGGGAGCCCAGTCAACTTAAAAGGAGCCCCTGAAACAGCACCCAGGAAGATTTCAAGAGAACATTAAAGATGTGGCTGTGGTAAGCTTTAAGTACTCTGGGGAGGTGGATGTCAAAACAGTTAGATTTTTAAATAATCAAACAGTAGTTTAGCATTAATTACTGAATATCCAGGGACAATGAAAAGTCCTAATATGCAAAATGACCTTCCATGAAAATGTATTTTTTTATTTTCTTTTTTGGTGCTTAAGGTCAGGGATGGAAATGGGGTTAAGGTCCCACTATTATTAAATGTTCCCAATGGCAGGCACCTCAAATAGCCTCTGACATCCAGGTCCAATTCCTGGCCTTCACATGTGGCTTAGCTACTAAGCCTGGTAGAACCATTTCTACTGACAGGAAAAGGGGCCAATGTAGGTTAACGGTGCCTTAAAGACAGTCGCTTTGGGCAGATGGGACTCGTCAGCTGGGTTGACAGCCATCTAGGAGAAGGAGAACTCAAACCTCTGCTGCCTTGCAGCTACACCCTCTCATGGGGAAGGCTTCGAGAGTAAACGCCGAGGGAAAGTTCTGGAGCTGGAGTCTGTAAGGCAGTTCTACATTGAGTTCAACGCTGACTGGCAATGCCTGCGATGCTGCTGGTACCAAACTGCATTGGTCTCTGCCGTTCTTTCAGATTCATCAGATGTGGAGGGGGAGCTTGTTACATGGGAAACAGCTTGCTCTCCATATTGTACTGCCCAGGTTTGTATATCTAGACAACTAGGATGCAACATCCATGGTTGACCCTAGCCTCAGACCTTGGTTATTTTGAGATACCTCACAGTAATAGGCCCTTCCAGTCCAACAAGCCTGCGCCACCCAATTAAACCCATGTGACCAATTAGTCTACTGACCTGAATGTCTTTGGAATGTAGGAGGAAACCAGATTGTATTATGTGTCTTGGATTTACTGAGTATGCCCACAAAGAAATGAAACTCAGGGTTTATATATGGTGACATAAATGTTGTTGTTCTTCTTTTCCACACCTTGAGGCACATCAGGTGGCAATCTTGCTGTTTTTAGAGCATATTTGTTCGTTGTTTTTTTTTTTTTGAGGCCGCGTTACTAGCTCAGCACTCAGCCCAGCACAAATGGAAGTGTGAAAGGAGCTGGCCGGATTCGAACCCAGGATCACTCACCTCGCAGTCCAGTGCAAATGTCACTACACCACCGACCAGCAGCATACATGTACTTTGATAATAAATTTACTTTGAACTTTGAACATAGGAGGCTATTCAACCCACCATGTCATTGCTAGTTTTCAAAACAACCTCATCAACTCCTGTCTCCCATTTGCTTCCTTCTAACTGATTCACTCTCACATGCCCTTCATCTCCTCCAGATTCTTCTACTACCCACCTTCACTGGGAAGTGGCCAGCGCATCTTTGGGATACATGTCTTCCTTCTGAATGTCTTGCTAAAAGCATGTTGCATTTCCTTGGACCAATAGGTTTCACATACCATTTTCTTGATTTTTGGCTGCCAGTCATGTGGAATAATTAGAAAATGATTAACATAAGGACTTACTAAGAGCAGTGTCCCACACACTAACTGCTGTCTTGCTGTATCTGTATTTTAAAATGGCATTTGTATTTGTATTTGCTGTTGAACTACTGTTCTTCACCGTTGCCAGGGAAGTCCTGTTCAGCTGGCACCATTGGCTTTCCCTCAGCCCAATGTAAAATGAAGGGCAGCAGTCTTTCTGTTTCTGGCCAGATCTTAGTGAATCTGACAAATCTACTTATAATTAAAAGAAGGCCTGAATTTTGCTGAATTCTTTAATTATCTCAGGATGCCAAGTTATAAAGCCCAATGTAGTAACTTTGGCAGTGGAGTAACAAAGTTGATTTAGGCATTGCAAAATCCCAGAGACTGGAATGCCATAAACAGCAAGGACATTTTTCTGTGTTGGTTACGAGATAAATATTTTCTCCTTTTCTTTGAATAATGCCAAAACAATTTCTATTCCACTTAAGAGGCAACTGAGACCCCCCCCCCCTCCCACCCCCAGCGATCTCCCTCCTGGTACTTACCCGTGCAAGCAGAATAAGTGCCACACTTGCCCAAACACTTCCTCCCTCATTACCATTCAGGGCCCCAAACAGTCCTTCCAGGTGAGGCACAAACACGAATTCTGCAGATGCTGGAAATTCAAGCAGCACATATCAAAGTTGCTGTTGAATGCAGCAGGCCAGGCAGCACCTCTAGGAAGAGGTACAGTCGACGTTTAAGGCCGAGACCCTTTGTCAGGACTAACTGAAGGAAGAGCTAGTAGGAGATTTGAAGGTGGGAGGGGAGATCCAAAATGATAGGAGAAGACAGGAGGGGGAGGGATGGAGCCAAGAGCTGGACAGGTGATTGGCAAAAGGGATATGAGAGTATCATGGGACAGGAGGCCCAGGGAGAAGGAAAAGGGGGGGGGGGGGGAGACCCAGAGGATGAGCAAGGGGTATAGTCAGAGGGAGAAAAAGGAGAGAGAGAGAATGTGTGTATAAAAATAAATAACGGATGGGGTACGAGGGGGAGGTGGGGCACTAGCGGAAGTTAGAGAAGTCAATGTTCATGCCATCAGGTGTTGTTCCTCCAACCTGAGTGTGGCTTCATCTTTACAGTAGAGGAGGCTGTGGATAGACATATCAGAATGGGAATGGGATGTAGAATTAAAATGTGTGGCCCCAGACAGTCCTTCCAGGTGAGGCGATACTCTACCTGTGAGTCGGCTGGGGTGATATACTGTGTCCGGTGCTCCCGATGTGGCCTTCTATATATTGGCGAGACCCGACGTAGACTGGGAGATCGTTTTGCTGAATACTTACGCTCTGTCCGCCAGAGAAAGCAGGATCTCCCAGTGGCCACACATTTTAATTCCACATCCCCGACTCGAGAGTCAGACTGTGGTCGGGCATGGCAGGGAGAGTTTTCTTCCTTCTCCCATCTGTGTGAGATGTGGGACTTTCGAGAGACTTTGAACTTTTTTACTGTGCCCATGGACTGTTCTTCATCAAGTTATGGTATTGTTGAACTGTTGTAATTATATGTTATAATTATGTGGTTTTGTTAGTTTTTCAGTCTTGGTCTGTCCTGTGTTTCTGTGATGTCACTCCAGAGGAATATTGTATCATTTCTTAATGCATGCATTACTAAATGACAATAAAAGAGGACTGCATAACCTCATAATCTAATCTAAATGGTTATATGTTGCCCTTTTCCAGTCCTAACTAAGGATCTTCAATCTGATCTGTTATCTGCTTTTCTCTCTACAGACACTGCCTGCCCCATTGAGTGTTTCCAGCATGTTCTACTCCTCTATTGAATTACAGATTAATTTTGCACAGAAAGTGCACATGCTGAGTTCCTCCAGCATTTTGTGTGTGTTGTTTGCAAGGAAGGTGTCCATTTGACCCACCATGACACTTATGAGAGCCAAGTAATTAGTCCCATACCCCTGTCTTTTCATATTTTAGTCGGCCAGTGATGTAGAGGCATCCACACCGGATTTCAAGGCGAGCTGTCCCTGATTCGGATCTATTGGCTCCTTGCACATTTTCCATCCATGCTGGGTTGAGTGACGAGCTAGCAACTCGGCCTCGTAAAAAGCAGACAAATGCTACAGAAGCGGCAAAACATTGCTGCCTGATGCGCCATAAGGCACGGAAGGAACAACAACAGCCCTGCCCTTTCCTCTTTTCAGTAGTTACTTGATTCTTTTTTGAAATACTTTCTAAAACTTACAAACATCTCATTCCAAATTGAATGGCTGAAAATCATATTTGATTTTCCTATCTACAAAAGCAAACGCAGCCACATTGTAAATTGATATAAAGGGACACTTGGATCTTCAGAGATGGCACAATGAAACAACAACGTAGGGTTGAGCTGAATTTAGCCACAAGAAGCAGAACTTACCTTCGGTCAAATTAAGTCTTTTATTTTATTCTCTTTCCAATATTTAATTCTAAGCAACAGGTTAATAGAAGAGGAATACAATCAGTGGCAGATATTCTAACACCAATTTAACACTATCACAACAATATAAATCTCTACCTCAGTGTTAGTTGAACCTAGGTCCAAAGGGCTCTTATTCCAAAATGCTGATGGTCAACTAGCCCATGATGCTCACTCCTTACATTTTTGGACAGTTATTAAAAGTGGTATTGAATTCTACCAGCCCAGATCTCAAGTCAGGCACTTGCCTGATTGGTTTTCATCCATTGCTGTCTGCACAGTTCAAGTTGCAGGGATCTGAATATATTAATATGTAGGAGATAGTGGATGAGAGGGACATTGAGAAGGAGGAGGGCATGTTGAGGAATTTAGGCAAGTTTTCTTATTACATTCAAGGGAAATAAAATGTGGAGTTTAAGAGAATACAGACTCATGAAGGTCCCTTATCTTTCAGCTGTAATAGTCAAGTTGAATTTCCCACAAAACACTGTAGTAACAGAAATAGCAAGAGCTCTATTCTAAATGGGCACCAGTGTGTTTCTGTTTTTTCCTTTCCTGCTTTTGCAGCTTTCTGCTTTTGCTCCATGCAAAGACTGAAGCCTCCTAAAGGAAACATTCCACTTCATGCACTGAGTACTTACCAAGTCTCCTTCAGGAATGGCAGTTGAACACACAATTTTTACATGCATAATCTTTCAGAGCAAAAGTTGAATCAAATCTGCCTTCTTAGTTGGAAATGAAAGCATTCATGGGAATATTCAAAGAAGTGCAGGAAAGCCTGAGCCAATGGTTATCTTTCAAAATTAAAGCAAATTTATCACATAGCCATTTGTGGGACCATGTTCAGCTCAAGTTCAAAGTACATGTATCACCATATACTACCCTGAGATTTATTTTCTTCCAGGCATTTATGGTAGATCAAACAAATATAACAGAATTGATGAAAAACTACCCACAAACAAAGACTGACAATCAATGTGCAAAAGAAGACAAACTGTGCAAATTCAAAAAAAGCAAATAAAATAATAAATAAGGAAGAAAATAAATAATACTGAGAACATGGGTTGTTGAGTTCTTCAAAGCAAGTCCACAGGTTGTGGAATCAATTCAGTGTTGAATGAAGTTACTCACACTGGGTTCAGGAACCTGGTAGTTGAAAGGTAACGGTTGTTCCTGAACCTGGTATTGTGCAGCCTAAGGCTCCTGTACCTCCTTCCTGATGCCGGCAGTGAAAATAGAACATGGTCGGGATGATAGGGGTCCTTGATGACGTTTGCTGTTTTCTTGTGGCAGCATCCCTTGTAGACGTGCCCAATGGTGGGGTGGGCTTTTCCCGTGACAGACTGGGCTGTATTCACTACTTTTTATAGACCTCTCCGTTCTTGGGCATTGGTGTTACCAGACCATATCAGGCCATGATGCAACCAGTCAGTGTATCTATAGTACAATATCAAATATAGAAAATATTAGATAAGCAACTGTGTTTACAACATTACAACACTAACTCTACTTTGATCATAATTCCATTTTGGGATGCTCTGACAATCTAAGCACATAAGAACAGAAACAGAAGGAGGCCATCCTCATCTCCTTTCAGAGGCAAGAAGGCAAGTGCATCAAAGTAGAGCAAGCTTTCATAAGTGACATTATTTTAATGACAAAAGGGCCGAAGGAGATTTTTAAATTAAGTGATGAAAGAATTATACCAGATAGATAAAGAGAGAACATCTTTGTTTCTGGAAGAATCAAAACCAGGACCAAATATTTAAGTTAGTAACTAACTATTCTGATGGGGAAATAAGTTCTCCACTCAGAAAGTGGTTGTAACATGCAGTTCACTTAATGTGAATTGGTTGCAGTAAACAGGATGAGGTACTTTCAAGGGGAAACTCGATGTACAGCAAAGGCTGGGGAATAGAAAGATATATTGAAAAGATGAGATGAAGCAGATGGAGTGAATGATTTTTATGGAGAATAAATGCCAGCATAGGCAAGTTGTTCAGAATGGACTTACTTTCTGCCATATCGAAAATAGTTCTACAGATAGTGGCCACTTTATTAGGTACTTCCTGTACCTAATAAAGTTGCCGTAGAGTGTATGTTTGTGGAGTTCTGCTGTAGCTCACCCACTTCAAGTTTCAACATGTTATGTGTTCAGAGATGCTCTTCTGCACACCACTGTGGTAATGCATTTTCCTGTCAGTTTGAACCAGTCTGGCCATTCTCCTCTGACCTCTCTCATTAACAAGGCGTCTTCACCCACGGATGTTGTTCTGTTTTTTGTTTTCCTCACCATTCCAGTGACCAGTGGTGACATCTTGCAGACAACTTACAAAACCACTAGATACTCCTCTTCTTCTAACTATACTTCTTCCCAACTGGGATCGACTGCAGCCTGCAATTTCCCTTTTAAGAATGTGTTTTTGGGCCGACTAAGGGATCTGTTGCTTCTGCGATCTCCAGGGCGATTCGGCATGGAGTGCAGCTATGACCATTGTTGGGGTTCTATGCTGCTTCGATTTCTAATGGTGGAAAACAAACCTGTGGTCTGCTCCATTACTCAGCACCAACTAAAGCGGAAGAGCAAGATTAAAATCGAGTGGATGAGAGTGGATAATGATCAGTGCCATCTGCCTGCGTTTGACTAGTCTCCCTCTCGCTGCTGCCAGCAGAAAGTGCAGGAGTATTGGGTCCCACGCTACAATGTTTGATTGCCTCAGCGGCTCATGGCTCACTTTCATCTGTGTTAATGTCCTCAGCATTGAACGCACTTTACTATTTGTGCGATTTGATCGAGGCGCTTCGGCGTGGAACTGGATGATCTGCAGCCATCAATACAGCACTGAACTGATTGACTTGGTTTTTGTGGATGAGGTCATTGGCTTCCGGATCAGCGGCTCCTGGCTGTGGACTCATTTTTGGGTACTGTACGGTTTGATGTTTAATGTTTTGTGTGCAATTTGTTCATTTTTTGATGTTTGCACGATTTGTTCTTTTTGCACCTTTGATGGTCCTGTTGTGTGGGGTTTTTCTTTAAGTGGGCTCTATGGTGTTTCTTTGTTTTGTGGCTGCATGCACGAATACAAATCTCAAGATGGTATACTACATACATACTTTGATAATGAATGTGCTTTGAACTTTGAACTTTGAAATTCTAAAGACTGCTGTTCATGATAAACCAAGAGAGCAACAGGTTCTGGGATACTCAAAACTCCCTGTCTGGCTTCAACAATCATTCAACATTCCACATAGATCACATTTCTTCCCCATTCTGAGGTTTGGTCTGAACAGCAGCTGAACCCCCTGACCATGTCTGTATGGAGTTGCTGTCACATGATTGGCTGATTAGGTATTTGCATTAATGAGAAGGTGTACCGGTGTACATAATAAAGTGGCCTCTGAGTGTATGTATGTAATTCTAGCTGTTCCATTGAATTGAAATTGGTGAAAAGATATACTGAGGTTCAATACCACTGTGATCAACAGAACGACGGTCAGAGCAAAAGCTAATGGCCAAACAAAGGGAAGGGCTCAATGGCATTGACGGAATGATTTTGGGGTGTGGTAACTCTTTAAATGACCCTGCTCTTTTTAAACAAAAGATTTCTTCATTGTGGTCGTCATTATGGAAATCATTATTTCCAGAGTTTCTATAATAGATTCAGAATGTGTTGAAATAAAATAGGTTCTAATGGAAAGGCAACAAGTTTCCAAGTATTAAAGGTCTAGCATCCTCAGAGTCTAATAGCAAAATAGCTTTGGAAATATTTATTCTTAGCATCTCATTACTCTGGTGCCTGATGTTTGAGGTGAATGCATTGTGATTATGGAATCTCTTCATCTTTAAAGAATAATTGGGAATAATGATTGCACACAGAGTTAACTTTCTGGTCTGGTTTGTTTCACTTTGGAGTTCTTGGGATATTTTTAGAATGTATTTTGAGCAAACTTAGGTGGTGGGTATTTATCTCCATAACATTGATGCAATGATGCATTTATAAAAGTTTGAAGTTTAGACTGAAGTAAGTACAATTTTATTTTGCTCAATGGGCTGTAAATTACTGGCAATGAATTCAACGGGAAAGTGTTAATGCTGATGCCAGCCCAAAATTCAAAGTTCAAAGTAAAGTTATTATCAAAGAACATATCTGTCACCGAATACGACTCTTGCGTTATAAACCAATTCATACACCTATTAAACAAGTGAGCAAAAACAGATTTATTGAGATATAATGCAAAAGTAATCCAGATCAAAAGATATTTTATATGGGTGTTTTTGTTACATGTTACATGCCCCGTCCAATATTCATTTTCATTGAAAACAAACAAATTGAATTATAAACAAGACATAAAGAGATATTTGATGTTGTAGTCAAAAATGAATTCCTGCCCCAGTAAACAGTTCCCAACAAATCTCATCAGTAAGAATTGCTTGTGTTCAGAATCTGATATATTCTTTAGACCATTGAGCATTTATGTCACAAATTGAAAGTAGTCCATTTGTGCATATACTTTTGAAAACAAAGGTGAGAAAAATTTCAAAAATATAGTCCTGTGGATGTTTATGCCTAAGAATTAGTAAAATAAATCTACTTTTTCAGAGCAGTATGTGTTCTATTTATTGCCATTTACAGAAATATTTTCCACAGCTTTGACTCGTGCAGGGTGCAATTCCACAGACATCTGCAGTCTTGTCATCTTGGCCAAGTCGAAGTTCTTCATGTGTGAGCCTTAGATGGTGAGTTTTGGCAAGCTGCTTGGTTGTGGCAGGCCAATTTGCATACCCCAACCTCGCACTTGTAACCACACAGCATGCAGTGAGTGTGGCTGGACCTGCAATCCGATTGAGGAATCCCGGCTGGGATTTGCTTTCCTGATTTCACACACTGGAAACTCTGCAAAGAACAAGAGACAGAATCTGGAACTCTTTGATCTTTTGAGTTCAGCAATATACTGGAATCTGTCTTTCCCTGGAGAACAGTGGGAGAGAATTCCCCCCCCACCCCATGTTTATAAAGTTGTTCCAGAAATTTAAACCAGATACCTGATTAATGGAACTGCTCAGAAAGTAATTCTGATGTCATGCCACGTGTCACAGTTTATCTACCATGGCGTTTATCTTTCAAAGAATGAAATCAATTAACAAGCATTTTTTAAATTTAATTCTACAAGCTGACCTACATTGTAAACATGTACAGCATGCTCTCTGCCTTTGGAATCAAAGGGCAGACTGAATGTCAGATTCAGAGTTTGCTGATTTTAGCACAGCAAAAAAGTTCAAACCAAAACCCAGCTCTGCCTTTCTATCAGAGAAATGTTTAATTTTCCAGTAACGTGCCCATGAGGCCCTAAAGTGTTAGGATAACTCATTTACTGATTTACAAAGTTGAAGCTTCCCCCATCCCTTACAAGCTTTGCTTAATTTAATATGCACTTAGTGACCACTTTATTTGGTACGCCTGTACACCTAGTCATTAATGCAAATATCTAATCAGCCAATCATGTGCAAGCAACTTAATGCATAAAAGCATGCAGACATGGTCAAGAGGTTCAGTTGTTGTTCAGGCCAAACCTCTGAATGGGGAAGAAATGTGATCTAAGTGGAATGTAAGTCAGAAACAGCTGATCTCCTAGGATTTTCACACACAACGGTCTCTAGAGTTTACACAGAATGGTGCAAAAAACAAACAATATCCAGTGAGCAGCAGTTCTGTGGGAGAAAATACCTTGTTATTGAGAGAGGTCAGAGGGCAATGACCATCTGGTTCAAGATGTCAGGAATGCGACAGTAACTCAAATAACCACACAACAGGGGCGTGCAGAAGAGCATCTCTGAACACACATTGAACCTTGAAGTGGATGAGCTACAGCAGCAGATGACCATGAACGTACACTCAGTGGCCACTTTATCAGGTACAGAACGTACCCTAATAAAGTGGCCATTGAGTGTATGTCTTGCTTGTTAACATCTTTCTTTAGCTTCATCCCAGGCTTGGTACTGGATTTGTCCCTACCATCTCTTGGCCAGGCAGTTGCTGTTTCCCTTAGCCTTTATTTTCTTTGGAATTATTTTCCAATCAGTAAGATCAGATTAGTTGCACTAACATCATTCTCCAGAGCTGACTGATGAAACCTGTGCCATAACGTCTTAGACTTCGGCATGCAAGCATGCAAACAATGAATTCTGAGCCAGGGTAAAGGGCAGATACCATCGCATCTTACTATACATTCCACACTGGGTCCAGTGACAGTGCGGCGACCTTGACTGGTGAATATATAGCATTTCACTGGAGGTGCAAATGCTGTGGAAAAAGGGAAGTGTGGTGCAGTTTAAGGTGACACATTAGTTGGAAAACTGAGTCAGTGGAGGCGGCAGATGCTGGACCCTGGAGCAATAATCAGTAAGCTGGAGGAACTCCAGTGGGTTGGACGGCATTTGTAGAGGGGAATGGATCATGCCCTGGTGCAGGCCTTCAATCTGAAGCACTGACAGTTCATTTCCCTTGCAAATGCTGCTCGACCCGCTGAGTCCCTCCAGCATGCTGTATGCTGCTCGATAGTATTGAGTTCCACTCCGGAGTTAAACTTACCGAACATTGAGTGGAGGGAGCTAAATCACACAGGATGCAAATTCACCCTTAGATTCCCAGCGGGTATTGAATGTGAATGATGTATACATTCTAGTTACGTGTATGCTATTTGTTAGTAACTCTTTTAACTGTATAGTATTATATTTTTGAATACTTGTTTTTGTTTTATTAATTATTTCCTAACAGAGCAGAGGTCACAAACATTTTTTATGCCATGGACCCCTACTATTAACCGGGGGGGTGGGAGAGGGTCGGTGGACCCTCGACTGGGAAATCCTGCAATACAGGAATGCTACAAAAAGGATGTTCAGGTGGATAGCCTTCAGGATACAATGTCAGAGGTGAACTCACGGTACAGAATTTGTCAACCTTGTTCGATGCCAGTGGGCTGTGATTTCAGGTTTGGGGGGCACAGTCAGCTCAACTAGTCCTCCCCATCCTGAAAGCAGAAGAGAAATGGGGACCACTGCAGTGAGTCTGGACTCTGGCCAGAGTAATGTGGTCCAATCACAGAGAGACAGAGATGGGCATCCAAGAACTTGAATACTTTCAAATTGAATGTCCTCTGGGAAACTGGGGGTGAATTTTGCACCCTCTCTTGATGCTAGATATGGATTAACAACAGGTTTGCACTCAATCCCATAGATCTCCAGTGCAGTCACACCAAAGTGCATTGCTCAGCTTCTCAACCAACTCCCCTCCCACCCTACTAAAGCTCAGTCTGCAGGAAAGATGAAAGGCATCTTCCCTTAGTAAAGAACCTGTATGGGGTTACACGCTCAACCCTTTCCCATACCTGACACAGTTTTTGAGGGAATTCCGCACCACTAGAAGTGCAGATGGGATCCTACGCAGGCACAGGAATGCAACTTGGCAATGATATGGGATTTGCTGTCCAGAAGTCATTTGCTGCATCTCGTAAAACAGTGACTATACTTCGAGACTGTTTTTGTTCAGGGCTCAGCTGTGACTCGGTTGCTAACACTTACGTCCCAGAGTCAGAAGGTTGTGGACTCAAATCTGACCCCAATGTCTCAAGCACCGCAATCTCAGAGCCCAAGGGAGTGCTACACTGTCAGAGGAGGTGCCGTTTACATGATATGTTAGACTAAAACACTGTCTGTTCCCATCAGATAAATGTAAAAAAACATCCCATACAAGCCTTTCACAAAGCAAATACTTTCTAGCTGCTCTGTATCAGCCAATGAGCTGAGGTAGACATGACTTACTGGAAAATAATCTATGATGCAAGAATCCAACTCAGTTTACTCAGAAAACAGATAATAACAAAAGATAGAGGAAACAGAATTAGCAGCAGTTTGTGTCAATACGAGCAATAAAAAGTATTCACCACCCCTGGAAGTTTCAATGTTTTATTGTTTTACAACATTGGATCACAGGGGATTTGATTTGGCTTTCTTTTTGACACTGATCAACAGAAAAAGACTCTGGCAACACACATCAAAGTTGTTGGTGAACGCAGCAGGCCAGGCAGCATCTCTAGGAAGAGGTACAGTCGACGTTTCAGGCCGAGACTCTTTTGTGTCAAAGTGAAAACAGATCTCTCCAAAGTAATCTAAAGTAATTAAAAATATAAAACACAAGATAATTGATTGCGTAAGTATTCTCCTCCATCAAATCGGTATTTAGTAGATGCGCCTTTGGCAGCAAATACAGCCTTGAGTCTGTGAGGATAAGTCTCTATCAGTTTTGCACATCTGGACACTGCAATTTTTCCCCATTCATCTTTACAAAACTGCTCAAGCTCTGTCAGATTGGGATCGTGAGTGAACAGCCCTTTTCAACCAGCCACAAATTTTCAATTGGAAGGAGGTCTGGACTCTAACTTGGCCACTCTAGGCCATTAACTTTGTTGTTTTTTTTTTAAGTCATTCCTGTGTAGCTTTGGCTTCATGCTTGGGGTCATTGTCTTGCTGGAAAACAAATCTTCTCCCTAGCCACAGTTCTCTTGCAGACTACACCAGGTATTCCTCCAGGATTTCCCTATATTTTGCTGTAGTCATTTTACCCTCTACCTTCACAATCCTTTCAGGGCCTGCTGCAGTAAAGCATCCCCAGAGCATGATGCAGCCACCACCATGCTTCACTATAGCGATGGTATGTTTTTTGATGATGTGTGGGGTGTTTGGCTTAGGCCAAATACATACCCAGATGCAAACTAAAGACCAGTGTTAGTTTAAAGTAGGGAAGTTATACCTTACTTTGAGATGAAGCCAATAACTAGGCCTCAAAACATTCTAGTACCCAAATGGTAAAAATAAAATCAAAGAATGAGGTCTAAAATACACCAACCCCTG
Source organism: Mobula birostris (assembly GCF_030028105.1). Lineage (NCBI taxonomy): Eukaryota > Metazoa > Chordata > Chondrichthyes > Myliobatiformes > Myliobatidae > Mobula > Mobula birostris. The sequence continues at coordinate 29,521,313 of NC_092391.1, read as the reverse complement.
AAACGACATGGCTTTCATTATCTTGGTCCATGGGAAAAATGGGTTTGATCAACCCTGGCTGGGTTGTCTGGGTGAATGTGTCTAGTGATTAAAGAGCTGAAACCCACTAAGGCCCCAAAGTTGACAAGATCAAGAAGCACAAGAGGGATGATTTTCCCACTGACCGCATAATCACATCTGGCTTACATAGCATTTAGTCTGATGGCTATAAAGCTCAATTTTGATTTCATCAAATCATAGAACCTTCTTCCAGTTGACTTCAGAGTCTCCCACATGCCTTCTGGTAAACTCTAGCCGAGATTTAATGTGAGTCTTTTTCAACCATGGCTTTCGCTTTGCCTCCCTCCCGTTAAGCTGCAACTGGTGAAGCACCCGGGCAACAATTGTTGTACACGCAGTCTCTTCCATCTCAGCCACTGAAGCTTGTAACTCTTCCAGAGTTATCACAGTCTTTTGGTGGCCTCCCTCACTAGTCTTTTCTTGCATGGCCGCTCAGTTTTTGAGGACAGCCTGTTCTTGGCAGATTTATAACTGTGCCATATTCTTTCCATTTCTCGATGATTAACTCAACTGTATTCCAAGGGATATTCAGTAACTTGGAATTTTTGTTGTATCCATCTCCTGATTTGTGCTTTTCAATAACCATTTTTGCAGAGTTGCTTAGAGTGTTCTTTTGTCCTCATGGTGTAGCTTTTGCCAGGATACTTATTCACCAGCAGTTGGACCTTCCAGAAAGATGTGCATTTTTACTATAGTCAATTGAAACACCCTGACTGCACACAGTGATTTCCATTTAACTAATTATGCAATTTCTAAAACCAGTTGGCTGCACCATTGATGATCTGGTGTGTTATATTAAAGGGGGGGGGGGTTGAATGCTTATGTAATCAATTATTTTGTGTTTTATATTTGTAATTAATTTAAATCACTTTGTAGATATCTGTTTTCACTTTTGACACGGAAGAATCTTTTTCTATTGATCAGTGTCGAAAAAAGTCAATTTAAATCTACTGAGATTCAATATTGTAAAACAATACAACATGAAAACTTCCAAAGGGGTGAATACTTTATGTAGGCACTGTAAATTCTCTGGGGGGAAAACACCAAGTAAAGGATAGGTAGATACAAATTGGGTACAAAAAATTATCTACCTGTCTAATACCAGAGGGTATGTGTTGAAGGTGAGGATGGTAATTTCAAAGGAGCTGTAAGAAGCAAGTTTTTTATACAAAGAGGGATAGGTGCCTGGAATGCACTACCGGGGGTGGTGGTAGAGGCAGACAGCTTTGGGACTTGTAAGAGACATTTAGATAGGCCCATGAATGTGAAAAAAATGGATATTGTGTAGGCAAAAGAAATTTGTTTAGTTGGCCATTTGACTACTAATTTTATTGGTTTGGCACTACATTGTGGGCCAAGTGGCCTGTACCTTCATTGTACTGCTCTATATTCTATGTTTTATTTCAGTTATTTACAAAAGTGAATGCACCAAACGTGATTAACAGGGAATTTGTACATCTTCTTAGATTTTACTGCACCATTAATGAATCTAATTTGCTTGTTTTTCCATTATTACTTTTCTTTTAATTGGGTTAATATTTTTAATACCTACAAATGCCAGAGACATTTAAAAATGTTTTGAAAACTCTTGCAGCTTTCATAATTGGCAAAGTTTTACCTCCAGCTTGTCTGGCTGAGTCGTTGCAGGGATACATCCCCTGTACATTGCCCATCACTGTCCAGAACATCCAGTTGGACCCCAATATCAGAGCACCAATGAGATGCATTGAGTGCAAACATGTTTGGAACATGGGCAAGGTGGTTTCGGGTCAGCAGGAATGGACCCATTGAAAGGATAAAGAACATAAGAAATAGGAGCAGGAGTAGGCTATCTGGTCCGTTGAGCCTACCCTACCATTCAAAGCGGCATGGAAAGCGGCCAGTGCGTGAGTGGGCCTGTGAAGGAGTGGAGCTTTGACTCAAGAGGCTTCGACGAGAAGAGGCGGAGGACAAGCTAGCTCGCAGTTAGTTTTTACAATGTCTCCTGAGACAGTGATGTGCCTCTCATGTGAGATGTGGCAGTCTTGGGGGAACTTCCCTCTCCCACAGAGTCACATCTGCCCGAAGTACATACGGCTGGGCGATCTGGAAGACCGTGTAAGGAATCTGGAGCAGCAGTTGGATGACCTTCGACTCATAAGGGAGAATGGGACAGTCATAGATGAGAGCTACAGGGAGGTAGTCACACCTAGGCTGTCGGAAGCAGGTCGTTGGGTGACAGTCAGAGGGGGGAAAGTGAAGGTGAGCAGACAGGTAGTGCAGAGCACCCCTGTAGCCATTCCCCTGAATAATAAGTTTACCATCCTGGATACTGTTGGCGGGGACGACCGACCAGGTGTGAGCCACGGTGGCAGGGCCTCCGGCACTGAGTCTGACCCGGTGGTGCAGAAGGGTGGGACGGAGAAGAGGAGAGCTGTCGTCATTGGAGACTCTATAGTCAGGGGAGCAGACAGGAGATCTTGTGGACATGAGAAGGACACCCGCATGGTTTGTTGCCTCCTGGGTGCCAGGGTCTGGGATGTCTCTGACTGGGTGCACGACATCCTGGTACGAGAGGGAAAGCAACCAGAAGTCGTGATACATGTTGGGACCAATGACATAGGCAGGAAGAGGGATGAAGTCCTGAAGTGTGAGTTTCGGGAACTAGGCAGAAGGCTGATGAACAGGACCTCAAGGGTGGCATTCTCAGGATTGCTGCCAGTGCTACGTGACAGTGATGGTAAGAATTGGAGGAGATGGCAGTTGAATGTGTGGCTGAAGAGTTGGTGCAGGGAGCAGGGTTTTAGATTTTTAGATCATTGGGATCTCTTCCGGGGAAGGTGGGGCCTGTACAGATTGGATGGGTTGCACCTGAACTCGAGGGGGAGCAATATCCTTGCAGGTAGGTTTGCTTGCATGGTTCGAGAGGGTTTAAACTAATTTGCGAGGGGGATGGAACCCAGAGCGATAGAGCAGTGAAAGAAGTGCACGGAGTAAAGCCAGATCTAACATACAGAGAGGCTTTGAGGAAAGCGAAGCAGAATAAACGGTGTAAAGACAGTAAGGTAGAAGGGCTGAAATGTGTGTACCTCAATGCAAGAAGCATCAGGAATAAAGGTGATGAACTGAGAGCTTGGATACATACATGGAATTATGATGTAGTGGCCATTACAGAGACTTGGCTGGCACCAGGGCAGGAATGGATTCTCAATATTCCTGGATTTCAGTGCTTTAAAAGGGATGGAGAGGGTGGAAAAAAGGGGAGGAGGGGTGGCATTACTGGTCAGGAATAGTATTACAGCTACAGAAAGGGTGGGTAATGTAGCAGGATCCTCTTTTGAGTCAATATGGGTGGAAGTCAGGAACAGGAAGGGAGCAGTTACTCTATTGGGGGTATTCTATAGGCCCCCTGGTAGCAGCAGAGATACAGAGGAGCAGATTGGGAGGCAGATTTTGGAAAGGTGCAAAAATAACAGGGTTGTTATCATGGGTGACTTTAACTTCCCTAATATTGATTGGCACCTGATTAGTTCCAAGGGTTTAGGTGGGGCAGAGTTTGTTAAGTGTGTCCAGGATGGATTCCTGTCACAGTATGTGGACAGGCCGACCAGGGGGAATGCCATACTAGATCTAGTATAGGTAATGAACCGGGTCAGGTCACAGATCTCTCAGTGGGTGGGCATCTGGGGGACAGTGACCACCGCTCCCTGGCCTTTAGCATTATCATGGTAAAGGATAGAATCAGAAAGGACAGGAAAATTTTTAATTGGGGAAAGGGAAATTATGAGGCTATAAGGCTAGAACTTGCGGGTGTGAATTGGGATGATGTTTTTGCAGGGAAATGTACTATGGACATGTGGTCGATGTTTAGAGATCTCTTGCGGGATGTTAGGGATAAATTTGTCCTGGTGAGGAAGATAAAGAATGGTAGGGTGATGAAACCATGGATGACAAGTGAGGTGGAAAATCTAGTCAGGTGGAAGAAGGCAGCATACATGAGATTTAGGAAGCAAGGATCAGATGGGTCTATTGAGGAATATAGGGAAGCAAAGTAGGAGATAAGAAGGGGCTGAGAAGAGCAAGAAGGGGGCATGAGACGGCCTTGGTGAGTAGGGTAAAGGAAAACCCCAAGGCATTCTTCAATTATGTGAAGAAAAAAAGGATGACAGGAATGAAGGTAGGACCGATTAGAGATAAAGGTGGGAAGATGTGCCTGGAGGCTGTGGAAGTGAGCGAGGTCCTCAATGAATACTTCTCTTCGGTATTCACCAATGAGAGGGAACTTGATGATGGTGAGGACAATATGAGTGAGGTTGATGTTCTGGAGCATGTTGATATTAAAGGAGAGGAGGTGTTGGAGTTGTTAAAATACATTAGGACAGATAAGTCCCCGGGGCCTGACAGAATATTCCCCAGGCTACTCCAGAGGCGAGAGAAGAGATTGCTGAGCCTCTGGCTAGGATCTTTATGTCCTCGTTGTCCACGGGAACGGTAAAGGAGGATTGGAGGGTGGCGAATGTTGTCGCCTTGTTCAAAAATGGTAGTAGGGATAGTCCCGGTAATTATAGACCAGTGAGCCTTACGTCTGAGGTGGGAAAGCTGTTGGAAAAGATTCTTAGAGGTAGGATCTCTGGGCATTTAGAGAATCGTGGTCTGATCTGGGACAGTCAGCATGGCTTTGTGAAGGGCAGATTGTGTCTAACAAGCCTGATAGAGTTCTCTGAGGAGGTGACCAGGCACATAAATGAAGGTAGTGCAGTGGATGTAATCTATATGGATTTTAGTAAGGCATTTGACAAGGTTCCACACGGTAGACTTATTCAGAAAGTTAGAAGGCATGGGATCCAGGGAAGTTTGTCCAGGTGGATTCAGAATTGGCTTGCCTGCAGAAGGCAGAGGGTGGTGGTGGAGGGAGTACATTCAGATTGGAGGACTGTGACTAGTGGTGTCCCACAAGGATCTGTTCTGGGACCTCTACTTTTCGTGATTTTTATTAACGACCTGGATGTGGGGGTAGAAGGGTGGGTTGGCAAGTTTGCAGATGACACAAAGGTTGGTGGTGTTGTAGATAGTGTAGAGGATTGTCAAAGATTGCAGAGAGACATTGATAGGATGCAGAAGTGGGCTGAGAAGTGGCAGATAGAGTTCAACCCGAAGAAGTGTGAGGTGTTACACTTTGGAAGGACAAACTTCAAGGCAGAGTACAAAGTAAATGGCAGGATACTTGGTAGTGTGGAGGAGCAGAGGGATCTGGGGGTACATGTCCACAGATCCCTGAAAGTTGCCTCACGGGTGGAAAGGGTAGTTAAGAAAGCTTATGGAGTGTTAGCTTTCATAAGTCGAGGGATAGAGTTTAAGAGCCGCGATGTAATGATGCAGCTCTATAAAACTCTGGTTAGGCCACACTTGGAGTACTGTGTCCAGTTCTGGTCAGCTCACTATAGGAAGGATGTGGAAGCATTGGAAAGGGTACAGAGGAGATTTACCAGGATGCTGCCTGGTTTAGAAAGTATGTATTATGATCAGAGATTAAGGGAGGTAGGGCTTTACTCTTTGGAGAGAAGGAGGATGAGAGGAGACATGATAGAGGTGTACAAGATAATAAGAGGAATAGATAGAGTGGATAGCCAGCGCCTCTTCCCCAGGGCACCACTGCTCAATACAAGAAGACATGGCTTTAAGGTAGGGGGTGGGAAGTTCAAGGGGGATATTACAGGAAGGTTTTTTACTCAGAGAGTGGTTGGTGCGTGGAATGCACTGCCTGAGTCAGTGGTGGAGGCAGATACACTAGTGAAGTTTAAGAGACTACTAGACAGGTGTATGGAGGAATTTAAGGTGGGGGCTTATATGGGAGGCAGGGTTTGAGGGTCGGCACAACATTGTGGGCCGAAGGGCCTGTACTGTGCTGCACTATTCTATGTTCTATGTTCTAATAAGATCATGGCTGATTTTGCCATAGACTCAGCTCCATTGATAAGTCCGTTTCTTCATAGTCCATAACCCTGCTGTTGTGTAAGAACCTTCTAACTGTGTTTGAAATATCAAGTTGAAGTTTATTGTCATTCAATCACACACAAGTACACTGCCAAATGAAACAAGGTTCCTCCGGACCAAAGTGCACAACACAGTACACAAAACTCACACACAAAACACATGAAATGATATTACCACAAATAAATTAACAAATAATAAGGTGCATTTATACACAATTTAAAAAGCAAACAGTATAATGCTACTGGTGCTTCATGTGAAATGAGACCTGGGTGGTGGCAGGGAGTTCTGTAGCTTATGGTCTGGGGGCTGTTTCCAATCCTAACAGTTCTTGTCTTAATGCTACGGTACCTCCTGCCTAATGGTAGGGGGCAAAGAGATTGTTGGATGGATGGGAGGGATCATTGACAATATGTGGCAAGTTAAAATCACCTACTATAACAACCTTATGTTTCTTGCAACAGTCTTTGATCTCTATAAAATTGCTCCTCTAAGTCCCGTGGACTGTTGGGTGTTCTAAAATATAATCCCATTAACATGGTCATACCTTTCTTATTCCTCAGTTGAACTCATAAAACCTCACTAGATGAGTTCTCCAGTCCTCAGCCTCCCTGATTAGTAATGTCATCCCTTCCCCTTTATCCCTCCCACTCTGCTGTGTCTAAAACAACGGAACCCCAGAATACAGCCAGTCCTACCTCCTCTGCAACCAAGTCTCACAATATCATAATTCCATGTGTTGATCACTGGAAGAGAGCCTAATAATCCAAAAATCTGACGTCCTACCTCCTACACCAACTGCTTAGCCACATGTTAAACCATTTGACCTTCCTGTTTTTGGCCTCACTAGTACGTGGCACAGGGAGCAATCCTGAGATCACAACCCTGCAGACCTTGTCCTTTAACTTAGCACCTAATTCCCCGAATGCTGGAGGAACTCAGCAGGCCAGGCAGCATCTATGATAAAGAGTAAACAATCGACTTTTCAGACGGTTATGCAGAGGTACTTGGGGCTGCTTGTGCATGTATCACAGAAGGTGAGTTTTAGGTGCAACAGGTGATCAAGAAGATGAATGGAACGTTGGCTTTCATTGCCCAAAGGATTGAATTAAAGATCAGGAAGGTTATGCTCTGACTGTACAGGATACAGCACCTGGGGTATTGTGTGCAGTTCTGGGCTCTTTACTTGAGAAAAGACATACTGGTTTTGAAAGCGGTGCAAAGGAGGCTCACAAAGTTGATTCGGGACGATGAGGGGATTGATACTCGCTGGAATTCAGAAGAATGACAGGCAATCTTGTAGAAACATATAAAATTATGAAAGGGATAGTTAAGATATAGGCAAGAAAGTTGTTTCCATCGATAGGTGAGACAAGAACTAGGAGATATGGCCTCAAGATTAAGGGGAAATGATTTGTGATAGAGATGAGGAGAAACTGCTTTTTTCAGAGAGCAGTCACTCTGTGAAATCCTCTGACCAAGAAAGCAGTAGAAGCTATTTCATTAAGTATGGTAAAGACACAGTTAAATAGATTCCTGCATGGCAGGGAATTGAGGGTTACGGAAAGAAACAGAGAAACATAGAAAACCTACAGCACAATACAGGCCCTTCGGCCCACAAAGTTGTGCCGAACATGTCCCTACCTTAAAATTACTAAGGTTACCCATAGCCCTCTATTTTCCTAAGCTCCATGTACCTATCCAAAAGTCTGTAAAGGACCCTATCATATCCGCCTCCACCACCATCACCGGCAGCCCATTCCACGCACTCACCGCTCTCTGCATAAAACCCTGACATCTCCTCTGTACCTACTCCCAAGCACCTTAAACCTGTGCCCTCTTGTGGCAGCCACTTCAGCCCTGGGAAAAGGCCTCTGACTATCCACAGGAAAGAGGCAGGTAGGTGGAGCTGAGTTCACAGCTGGATCAGCCATGATCTTATTGAATGGCAGAGAAGACTCTATGGGGCAGATGGGCAACTCTGGCTTCTTATTTCTTATGTTCTTATCCATGCAAACACATTGCCTTCAATTTCAAGCATTCTTATCTTATGTATAAATAAGGCTTAAATGAGGCACCTTATTAATTGCCTTCTGGAAATCCAAGTGTACCACCCCCACTTGTTCCTCTCTATCCTCAAATAACTCCAGTTTGTTTGTCAAACAGGATCTGTCCTTCCTGAAACCATGCTGAGTCTGCCTGAACGAACCAAGCAGATGTCTCGCTATTCCATTCTTAACAATAGTTTCAAGCATTTTCCTAACTACAGATGTTAACCTAACTGGCCTATAGTTACTTGCATTTTGCATACATCCTTTTTTTTTAAACCGTGGTGTGACATTTGGTGTCTTCCAATCTAATGGGACCTGGCCAGAATTCAGAGAATGTTAGTAAATTATCACAAACGCCTCTGCTACAAGGGTGGAGGAGTGAGACCTTATATTCCGTCTGGGTAGCATCCTACCTGATGGCATGAATATTGATTTCTCCTTCTGGTAAACAAATCCCAACCACCCCCTCCCCCCATTCCCCACTCTGTCTTTCTTTCTCTTCTCTCCTGCTTATTACTTCCCCCGGCTTCCCTCCTCCTTCCCTTTCTCTGATAGTCCACTCTCCTCTCCTATCAGATTCCTTCTTCTCTGGCCCTTAACATTTCCCACCTACCTTCGCCCTATGACCTTCCAGTTAGCCCCCTTCCCTTCCCCCCACTTTTTTTGTTCTGGCATCTTCTCCCTTCCTTCTCAGCCCTGAAGAAGGGACTCAATGCAAAACGTTGACTGTTTATTCCTTTTCACAGATGCTACCTGACCTGCTAAGTTCCTCCAGCATTTTGTGTGTGTTACTCTAACTTGCACCATGTATCTAAGTATCCTGGGATATATTCCATCAGGACCTGAGGACTTCTCTACCTTTAAACCCCTAGTTTGCTCAGCATTATGTATGTCCTTATTGATAACAATTGTATTAAGGTCCTCACCTCCCATTGCATACATCACATTTCCTCTGGTTATTTAAAAATTGTACACACGTTCACTTCCAATAAAACTATTGTTTTTTTCAACCACTTTATATTAAAGTTTCTTATATAAAGATTAGAGTAATACTTTGCAAGTAGCTGCTTCCCTGTAATTACTATGTTGCTGATTTTATCAGGTGAGCGTCCCATGAAGTCGTACCGTCTTTTACCTAATTCTCCCACCGTCTCGTGTAAGGAAAACACACGAATGCAGCTGCTGAATTTAAGCTAGTCATCAGATAACTATTTTCAAAACTAAATTCCCCATTTTGATTCAGTGAGATGATTGGAACTTATCACTCCCAGTGACTGGAGATAAGATTGCAACATCATACTTCAAATTCACCCAAACCAGTGAGCAGGGTTCTTTTCAGAGACCACAGGATTGCCAATGTCTTGCTTCTGGTCCAATCCTATTGGAGTAGCTTTTTTCATCAAACAAGCCTGGAAGCTACATTACTGTGAGTGACTGGAAGTGATTTTACAGCATAATTTGTGTTACATAATTATGCTCTGCACGCTGCATTTTATATTTTTCAGAACTCCCCACATGTTGAATATATGTGAGCCTTCAGAATCTCATGGTGTATTCCAACCTTAGAATTGGCTGAAATGTGTCACTCAGGTTTGTAGCTAAAATGAAGCCTTTGAAATTCCTAGCGTGCAGAACGTAACCGGAGGCACAATTCTGACCATTTGGGAATTGTAGGTAGTTTCCTCTTTCACTGTTCTCTGAGTTCAGTATGAACCCATTTTGTGGGGTGAAAGTATTCTAGATTCACAGCGCGAATGGTATAGAACGCTTTTAAAAGTTTATTAAAATGAGCAAACATCACTAATAAAATGAGAAACTACAGATAACATGGCATAAGATGTTTAATTAAATTACTTTAGGTTATATGGTACAGATGAAGTACTTCAAACGGTTGTTCACTCATATGATCTCAATACTGTACTCTTCTCACAGTTTTAATACTGGAATGTAATCAATGGCACATCGTCGCATATAAAGGTGATCAGCTCTGCATTTCCCTTGTAAACTGATCACTAATTTTCCTCCCTTACCACCATTCAGGGCCCCAGACAGTCCTTCCAGGTGAGGCGACACTTCACCTGTGAGTCGGCTGGGGTGATATACTGCGTCCGGTGCTCCCGATGTGGCCTTCTATATATTGGCGAGACCCAACGCAGACTGGGAGACCGCTTTGCTGAACACCTACGCTCTGTCCACCAGAGAACGCATGATCTCCCTGTGGCCACACATTTTAAGTCCACGTCCCATTCCCATTCTGAGATGTCTACCCATGGCCTCCTCTACTGTCAAGATGAAGCCACACTCAGGTTGGAGGAACAACACCTTATATTCCGTCTGGGTAGCCTCCAACCTGATGGCATGAACATCGACTTCTCTAACTTCCGCTAATGCCTCACCTCCCCCTCGTACCCCATCCGTTATTTATTTTTATATACACATTCTTTCTCTCACTCTCCTTTTTCTCCCTCTGTCCCTCTGACTATACCCCTTGCCCATCCTCTGGGTTCCCTCCCCACCTTGTCTTTCTCCCCGGACCTCCTGTCCCATGATCCTCTCATATCCCTTTTGCCAATCACCTGTCCAGCTCTTGGCTCCATTCCTCCCCCTCCAGTCTTCTCCTATCATTTTGGATCTTCCCCCTCCCCCTCCCACTTTCAAATCTCTTACTAACTCTTCCTTCAGTTAGTCCTGACGAAGGGTCTCGGCCTGAAACGTCGACTGTACCTCTTCCTAGAGATGCTGCCTGGCCTGCTGCGTTCACCAGCGACTTTGATGTGTGTTGTGCTAATTTTAAATATTACTTATTATTTGACCCTGTACAGACAATCATAGCCCTTTTGAGTATTGAAGATTTCCCTGAACCCTCCTTATTTCATTATTCAATGCAACAACTTGATACCTTCCTTGAAGAATTTCAGCACTGATACCTTGGACTCTGTGGGGCAAACACAACTTTACTGCATGTTTACCATGAGTTACACATGGTAATCCTGTTGAATGTACTTGACTTCTTTGCAGGCCTCCCACCTCTGCGAGGAAAATGGCCTGATCGGGAATCAAACTCAGACCGCTGGGTTGGAAGTCCAGCACTCTACCACTGTACCACCAAGGATTGAGAGGGAACCCAATTGCAGAAACTATGATGCAGACGGGAGTTGATATGCAGACTCAAGTGGAAGTTTTACTTTCTTTTAGCCAAGATGGGCAAAAGGATAAGGAACCATTCTAACTTAAAAATGCAGTAATCCAAATACAAATTCAGTCATCCAAGATCTTGATGCATAAATAAGATCCAGAAATGGCTGGCAGTAAGTAGATATCAAAAAACACAGAAAAGACTTAAAAAAATACCAGAGGCTCTCACTATTTACAAGATCGCACTTTAAGACTGAGCAAAGTAAGGGACAGAAAGCAGGATTTAAATACACAGACATTAATTGGGAACATATGCAGACAATAATCAATAACAAGAGAGAACAATCAATTCTGAAAAAAAAGCCCTCAGGGAACATTGGCTGCCCCTGCTGGCCAACTCTGGAATAGACTGGAGTACTAATAACATCCTTCTGTGCTGGCCTCTTGACCTGGATCACTTTTCAGCTGGCCAGTGGGATTCCTTGGCAAATGAAATCCTTACCTCACTTCTCCATGTCATATCCACATCCAAACATTTATCCCAGTCTACCATGTGAGTTGAGAAAGGCCTTCTAATAAGGAAAACTGGTCCCTACTGAGTCTGGATTGTGGAAGTAGTCTTTACCATCCTAGAGCCCCTCCAGATCACTGAGATGTGGGAGGAAGCATGAGTACCTGGAGAGCACACATTCAGTCACTGGGAGAACGTGCAAACTCCACACAAGTGGTATACAAGGTCAGGATTAAACCCTGTTGCCTGGCACCAGGAAGAGCCTGCTGGAGATGGCGTGATGGTAGACTGTGAGGTGGTGCTCTTCTTCTGCCACTAGCATGGACTCAAGGTTCTTAAGAGTTCAAGAGCTGAACTGTGATGTGGAAGCAAAGTTTGCAATGATGAATCACGGCCAGACATGTCCCACCAACTTCCTGGATGATGTTAATTGAATCATATATTATCATGAGCTGTCTAACATGCTCAGAACAACTTTTCTGTGCAAGGTACGCCTGGAAAACATACATAGATACATGCAATTACTGCAAAAATACTTTTTCGGTCTTGAATTGATCCACTAGGGGGCAGTGACAGGACTCACAATCATGCTGTCTTATCCATTCTTAAAATTGGTTTATTAAAGAGAGTAACAAAGAGGCAAAATCAAGGCAGCGAGTCAAAACTAGTGATTATTCCTTCAGCCACAGTTAATCAAATGAAATGAATGATTTTAGAGGTGGGATGATAAATGTCTCATTATTGTAATAAACCAGGAATATTCGTAACACTCCATGAAAGAGAACCTTCCTCAATATTTCAAGTATAAATGCATCTCAACAATATAGATGGCTGGTAAGGTAAATGAGATGCAGAAACACCGATAGTCAAAACATTCAAAAGTCAACACTGCAGCAGTGGGAGTTGAGGAACTCATATATTCTCTTCTTGAGGGCCTCATCTGAGCAAGGCAAGTTTCCTCCCAGCATCTACCAGAAACTATAGTATCTCCAGAAGGCAAAGGTGTATGAACTGTGTAGTCTTCTGCTAATCTTGGCTATTGGGATAAGACCCAGATGAAAAGGATTCAAAGTTAGTGAAGCATATGGCGATACCCAAGTTCTAGTTGAATATGAATTGTCATTCTGAATAGACAAGGGCCTGGCAATGTGTTAAAAGTGCTTAGACAGTCTTGTCTGAGTGACCATTTTCAAAAAAATGAACCAAAATTGCAAAGAGATCCCTTGGTAAAAGAAGAAATGGATGAGGGTGATGTTGGCCAAAGAAGACTGTTTTCAGCAATTGTTGAGTGCAGAAACTTAATCATTAAAATGTTGCTACATGAACAGTTTAATTCTGTTTGTAATTATTCAAACATAGTATAGCTTCTTTAATAGTATTCTTTCTCCTATCATATATAAAAAGGTAAAGTTCCTCTCCATGGCTCATTTGGCACATCAGGTGGCAACCTTGCTGTTTCTTTAGCATTTGTCTGTTTTATGAGGTCAAGTCGCTCACTCGATCCTCAATCCAGCACAGATGCAAGGCAAGTAGGGAGCCGGCCGGATTTGAACCCGTGACCACTCGCCCGGAAGACTGGCTGCAGATGCCACTGCACCAACAGCACACATTCCTAAAATATATATAATATATAAAATCTCCTGTCTTCTGGATTAGCATATTCCTTTTAAGAATATGTGCATGACTATGTTCTGCACTTTTATCTTTGTATGACAGTTCACTGAATAAATTCTTCAGGGTAGATGTTCATCTTCATTCAAGATTGGAATGTGTTGTAGATCACCCATCCATCAAATAAATTACTCAATGTTCATTCCCATTCCATAATAAGCGGCAATCATGCTAACCAGTCAAACATCTAAGAGCCAGGCAGAAAGTCAGCATTTTACTATTTGACCTCCACAAGATGCAGGCAGACAGCATGGTGAAGAAGGTGAATGATATACGTGTCTTCATCATTCAGGGCACTGAGTACAAGAGTTGGCCATCATGCTGTACAAGGCGTTAATTAGACCCAACTTGGTGTATTCTGTGCAGTTCTGGTCACCATATCATGATTAAGCACATGAGCGTGCAGTGAAAGATCATGTTGGAACAGGCGGGCTTGAGTTTTTAAGGAGAAATTGGTTAGGCTGGGTTAATTTTCCTTGGAGTGAAAGGTAACCTTATTGAGGTTTATAAAATCTTCAGGGGCATAGAAAATGTGGAAGATCACAGTTTTTTTCCCAGGGTAGGGTAGGGAAGTCTAAAACTAGGCATGGCTTTAAGGTTTAAGGGGAACATTGGTGAGACCCGTCATAAATGGGGGATCACTTCGTCAAGCACCTCCATTCCATCCGCCACAGTCAGTACTTCCCAGTAGCCAAAACGTTTTAATTCCAATTCCCGTTCTGAAATGTCAGTTCATGGCTTCCTCATGTACCAAGATGAGGCCACCATCAGGGTGGAGGAGCAACACCTTATATTCTATTTGGGTAGTCTCCAATCTGATGGCATGATTATTAATTTCTCCTTCCAGCGAACAAAAGACTTCTTCCCCCCTTCCTCTGTTGCCCACTCTAACATTTCTCCTCTTCTCACTTGCCTATTACTCCCCCCTGGGTCCCTTCCTCCTTCCCTTTCTCCTGTGGCCCACTCTAGTCTCCTATCAGATTCCCTCTTCTCCAGACCTTGACCTTTGCCATCCAGCTGGCTGCACCTATCACCTTCCAGCTAGCCTCCTTCCCCTCCCTGCACCTTTTTATTCTGGCACACCTTCCTTCCCTCTCAGTCCTGAGGAGGGGTCTTGGCCCTAAACATCAACCATCTAGTGTCACAAGGGTGGGTACCGGTGGACCCAAAAGCAGGACACAAACACGTTTTGTAGCGTTAACAAGAATAGAGTTTATTCATCGTTAGTAGGAAAGCAGGGAAGCAAGGATTTTTCAGAGGGAGATCAAGGAGTGAGCAAAGCAGAAGCGGGAATAAGCGTGGCTAGACTCAGATTTGGACTTGGAACTCGGAACCTGAAACTCGGGACGCGGACTTGGAACTCAGAACACCGGAGCCTGGACTTGGAATTTGGAACATTGAAGCCTGGACCGTTCTTAGACACAGGACACAGAACACTGAGCTGGGACTCCTCCTTGGACACAGGACATAGAGCCAGGACTCTTCTTTTAGCCACAGGATATGGAACACTGAAAGACAGGATTCCCCAACTCAGAGTAACGGCAAACGGCTGGACTACTCAGTGGAGACAAGAACACAAAGAGACAGTTCCTCACTCAGGGTAGCGGCAAACGGCTGGACCTACCCAACAGAGAAGGACATGAGGAGACGGTTCCTAACTCAGAGTAGCGTCAAAACGGCCAGACCTACTCAGCGGAGACGAGGACATGAAGAGAGGGTAGCACACAACAAAAGACAGTTCATACCTTGACACAAAATGGCTCCAATTTGTGGCAAGCCCTTGATGCGGCCCAGGAAATACAGACGGTGGCTGTAGTCTCACTCCAGCAGGTTAACTTGATGGACCCACTCTCCAGCGAGGTAGCTTAGCGGCTTAATCAGGCAAGGTAACTTAACAGGCTGCCTCCGGCAAGGAGAAGCGACTTACTGGCACTCGCTTTGGGGAGAAGACTTCAGTAGCTCTGGCGATGTAACTTGGCTCATTCCAGCAGGGTGACTTGCTCGCTGTTGCTTCAGTGACATCTGATAACAATCTAGCGCCGAGTAGCTGTAAGCCCGACACTAGATACTGCTTGTTCAGCTGAGACTCAAGTGCCTTTAATCACAGAGCCCAATTAACACGGGGAAACAATGAATTAAGGAAAACAAGGAGTCAATGGTCCTGATCGTGACAGAAAGTAAATTTAAAGGGATCCAGGGAATAACCGCTGAGGACCATGACATCTAGTCATTTCCGCAGATGCTGCCTGACCTGCTGAGTTCCTCCAGCATCTTGTGTGCTTTACTTTGGATTTCCAGCATCTGCAGATATCCTCATGTTCAAGATTGAAAGGGAACCCAAAGGCAAGTTTTTCACAGACAGAGAGAGAGAGAGAGAGAGAGAGAGAGAGACCGACCGACCGACCGACCGACCCATGGAATGAGCTGCCAGACAAAGTAGAAGAAAGAACAATTATAATGTTTGGAAGTCATTTGGATAGGTACAGGGATAGAAAAAGCAGAGAGATATATGAGCCAAACACAGGTAAATGGGACTTGCTCAGCTAAGCACCATAGTGGGCATACATGAGTTGGCCTGAAGGGCCAGTTTCTATGCTGTTTAACTCTATGACTATGACTCTGTGACTCAAATCCAAGTATCCTTTGAGATGTGGAAGGAATCAAATGTAGTCACAGGGAAACAGACACATTCCTCACAGATAGCACCATAACGGAATCCAGCTCACTGGATCCTCACAGTGCCAGAAACCTAGGTTCAGTCCTCATCCTGGGTGCTAACCCCAGTTTCTCTGTGACCACATCAGAATCAGGTTTATTATCACCGGCATGTGACGTGAGATTTGTTAACTTAGCAGCAGCAGTTCAATGCAATACATAATATAGAAGAGAAAAAAAAATAAATAAATCAATTGCAGTTTACGTATATTGAATAGATTAAAATGTGCAAAAAACAGAAATACTGTATATTAAAAAAAGTGAGGTAGTGTCCAAGGGTTCAATGTCCATTTAGGTATCAGATGGCAGAGGGGAAGAATCTGTTCCTGAATCACTGAGTATGTGTCTTCAGGCTTCTGTATCTCCTACCTGATGGTAACAGTGAGAAAAGGGCATACCCTGGGTGCTGAAGGTCCTTAACAATGGACGCTGCCTTTCTGAGTCACCGCTCCCTAAAGATGTCCTGGGTACTTTGTAGGCTAGTGCCCAAGATGGAGCTGACTATATTTACAACCCTCTGCAGCTTCTTTTGGTCCTGTGCAGCAGCCCTGCCCCCCATACCAGACAGTGATGCAGCCTGTCAGAATGCTCTCTATGATACATCTATAGAAGTTTTTGAGTGTATTTGTTGACATGCCAAATCTCTTCAAGCTCTTAATACAGTACAGCCACTGTCTTGCCTTCTTTATAACTACATCGATATGTTGGGACCAGGTTAAATCCTCAGAGATCTTGACACCCAGAAACTTGAAACTGCTCACTCTCTCCACTTCTGATCCCTCTATGAGGATTGGTATGTGTTCCTTCATCTTATCCTTCCTGAAGTCCACAATCAGCTCTTTCGTCTTATTGACATTGAGTGCCAGTTTGTTGCTGTGACACCACTCCACTAGTTGGCATATCTCACTCCTGTACACCCTCCCGTCACCACCTGAGATTCTACCAACAATGATTGTATCATCAGCAAATTTATAGATGGTATTTAAGCTATGCCTAGCCACACAGTCATGTGTATGTAGAGGCTTCCAACATCCAAAGGACGTGGGGTTGGTAGGTTAATTAACCACCATGCAGGAAATCACCTCAAGTTTGTGACAATGGTAAAATCTATGTGGAGTTGATGAGGCTATGGGCAGAATAAAAAAATGGAATTAACACAAGGTTAGTAGAAATGATTGGTTGTTAATTGGTGTGAATTAGATGGATTTAAGGCTTGTTTTCATTGTGTATCTTTCTATACCTATGTCCCAAATGTTCATAACCACATTAAATAATTTGCTTCAAAATCTATGACCATGTTTCCCTTCTAGTGCCAATTCCACAGACTTGGTAGAGTTAGCAGGAACAATCCTAATTTGCAGTGGCCATTGTTGTCTCTCTGTATTAGTAAACTGGTGTCTCTTGAGGAGGGCATTGTTTAGATCTTAAATCTGGCCTTGTTCCTTATCAACCCTTTGTCCACACTGCTGCAGGAAAACAAATGTAAATAAACAACTCATTCAATCTGGTAATACAGTCATTGCTAATGCTGCTTGCTTGTGATAAACCATGCGTCATCTTGGAAACCTAATTATTTTGGTTAGTCACTGTTTAAATGACAGCACAACGCTATCTAATTTCCTTTATTGATCTAAGTAGGTTTGTTAATCCCAATAAAAATTATTTTAGTCCTTGGGCCTAAAAACTGATGGCATTAGTCATGGATTTCAGAACAATATGGGAAGTTGAATGGTATTCTGTAAATGAGCAAAGACCCATTTTGGACAAGGACATTCTCTGCAAGACTGAATATTGTAAAACAAGACTAACTGGAATCAGAAAGGTTGATGCAACAATGGGTCCTTTAACTTCTAGTAGCACAAAATAGACTATGGATATGACTTCATTATTCAGAACTGACCTAGGTTCATACTAATTGGTAACTGGACTTGGAGATATAAAAATGTTTGATATGGAAGTTGTAGATTTAGCCAATTGGAAAAATATTAGCGTGAAGCTGGCATTAAAATGGAGGTTGTAATTCTGGGACCTTAATGGCTTCTCATTTGTATATGCGGTCAAGGGATATCATTGGAACAGAGCAGAAAAAAAAACTTCTTTTTCATCCAGTTATGCAGTGTCACTCCTGGGAAATCTGATATTGACCAAGTACATGGTATCACAGAGAGAGGTTACTAAAAGTATATCTTTCCCAATTTTCCATTCACTAGTTTCCTGTGAAGCTTAATTTGAATTTGAATTGACTTTATTTCTTATATCCTTCACATACATGAGGAGTAAATTTTTTACATTATATCTCCATCTAAATGTGCAATGTGTAGTCATAGTAATTTATTATAAGTTATAGTAAATAGAGCAGTCAATGTAACATAGAAATACACTCAGATCAGCGTGAGTTAATTGGTCTGATAGCCTGGTGGAAGAAGCTGTCCCAGAAACTGTTGGTCCTGGCTTTTATGCTGTACTACTGTTTCCTAGATGGTAGCAGCTGGAATAGATTGTGGTTGGGGCGACATGAGTCCCCAATGATCCTTCGGGCCCTTTTCTCACACCTGTCTTTGTAAATGTCCTGAATCATGGGAAGTTCACAACTACAGATGCACTGGAACACACATCAAAGTTGCTGGTGAACGCAGCAGGCCAGGCAGCATCTGTAGGAAGAGGTGCAGTCGACATTTCAGGCCGAGACCCTTCGTCAGGACACTGTGTGTTGCTTGAACTTCCAGCATCTGCAGAATTCCTGTTGTTTACAGATGCACTGGGCTGTCCGCACCACTCTCTGCAGAATCCTGCGATTAAGGAAGGTACAGTTCCCATACCAGGTGGTAATGCAGCCAGTCAAGATGCTCTCAATTGTGCCCCTGCAGAAAGTTCTTAGGATGTGGGGGCACATACCAAACTTCCTCAACCATCTGAGGTGAAAGATGTACTGTTATGCCTTTTTCACCACACAGCTGGTGCGTACAGATCACGTGAGGTCCTCGGTGATGTGGATGCTGAGGAACTTAAAGCTGTTTACCCTCTCAACCCCAGATCCATTGATGTCAATTGGGGCTAGCTCGTCTGCATTCCTCCTGTAGTCCACAACCAGCTCCTTTGTTTTTGCGACATTGAGGGAGAGTTTGTTTTCTTGACACCACTGTGTCAGAGAGATAACTTCTTCCCTGTAAACCACCTCATTATTGTTTGAGATTAGGCCAATCAATGTTGTGCCTTTGCCAAATTTAATTAGCAGATTAGAGCTATGGGTGGCAACACAGTCATGGGTATACAGGGAGTAAAGAAGGGGACTTAGTACACAGCCCTGAGGTGCTCCTGTGTTGAGAGTCAGAGAGATAGAGATGAGTGAGCTGGCAGCTCATTCCACGTGCTCACCACCCTCTGAGTGCAGAAATGCCTCCTCATGTTCTCCTTAAGCTTCTTACCTTTCACCCTTAACACATGACCTCCAGTTCTAGTCTTACCCAACCTCAGTGGAAAAAGCCTGTTCACATATACCCTACTGTACCCCTCATTACTTTGTATACCTCTATCAAATCTCCCCTCATTCTCCTATGCTCTAGGGAATAAATTCCTAACCCATTCAACCCTTCCTTATAACTCAGGTCCTCAAGTTCTGGCAACTTCCTTGTAAAGTTTCTTAGCACTTTTCCAATCTTATTAATATCTTTCCTATGTAGTCTCATGCAGCATAGTTCTATGTTAGCAGTACATAAACACCCTCCAGGATATACCTGGAATTAATTAGTCTAGTGAATCTGCATTAAACACTTTACCCAAAGGTGTTTGCATTTATCTAGCGTGGAGAAGGATAATGCCTACAGAAAACGAATCGTAGGGTCGTATGTACTCTGATAATAAATTTTACTTTGAAATTTGAACTTTCAAATGATGATTAACTAAATACACCAGCAGAAAATTAAAATATTAAAGCAGTTTTTAATTCTATCAGCTGCATGACTTGGATGAGTTATTGAAATAAATAAGCAGCACAAACATTAAAAAATAAATCACTATCCTTAAGCTCTGTCTTCTATGGTAGTGAAACTGCCACTTCAGAATACCACCTAGATGTATTTGTTGAAGTGAGGCATTTTTGAGAGGCATTATTTGATTTGCGATAGCCAAAGTGCAGCTACAAAGAGCCATGTTGATTGGAGTCGAGTTGCTACCACCTCTCCTGTTAATCAAGGAGAGGAATGTAAACAGTCCCAGTTAATCAATCACAATTGTCTCACTCAACGCATCTTCAAATGAAAATCAAATTTAGTCCACAACAAAACCTGAAAGTGAAAACAAGAGTGATCTATCGCACAACTGACATCTATTTACTGCCAGATGCCAGACCAGGAAGGACAAGATAAACGGGCCATCTCTTTGTTGCAAAAGAAATCAAGTGAAAACATACTGCCATATCTGATAGGTTGGTCTTCAGTCCACCTGGGTGTTCTGCGGAGTGCGGAATTACTGCCTGTAATCATCCAGCGTTGTTATTGTGTATTTGCTGCATTTAAACACTGGCCTGACATGTTTTAGCATATCTTTCTGTTACCTGAGGCAAGACATTGCCCAAATGCCATACCATGTGCTTACTCAACAGCAGATACGCAGTTCTTGGAACAGTGAATCAGTGAATACTTCAGAAAAGGTTGGTTAAATCAAGTGGGGGCCAGTGTAGAGAATGGAAAGCTTTGCCTTAAAGATTACAGGCTCATCCATGCTGGGCTCAATATTTAAAATAATCTTGGTACACAAGCTAATATATGGTAATTTCATATGCCTATCACAAAGAAGTAAAATTTGCCTGAGGCAGTAGACACTCTGGGCAATAGAGTCCCTTCCTCCTTTCCTTTCTCCTATGGTCCACTCTCCTCTCCTAGCAGATTTGTTTTTCTCCAGCTCTTGACCTTTCCCACCTACCTGGCTTCACCTATCACCTTCCAGCCAGTCTATTTCCCCTCCCCCCACCTTTTTCTTCTGGCATCTTCCCTCTTCCTTCTCAACCCTGAAGAAGGGTCTTGGCCCGAAACATCAACTGTTTACTCTTCTCCATAGATGCTGCCTGACATACTGAGTTCCTCCAGCATTTTGTGTGTGTTGCAATAGAGAGTTATTTTTACAATCCACACAGTTCTGTTCTCCATGATAGAAGGATAAATCCTTAAGCTTTAAAAGAATAGGGGCTATTGTTAGGAGGCGTTTTAATTCAATTAACAAAACAAATTGTAAAAATTTGAAATTTCTTTGAATGCAGACAGAAGGAGGAAGATTCTTTGGTGATATAAAATGCAGAAACATGTTTTAATGGGGCATTTGAAGGTAGGGAGAAAAATAGCTGTGTCTGAGGGAAGGATTTTCAAATGGCAGGGCATGAAGTCTGAAGACAGTGATGACAGTAAAAAGGGGGGTGGAATGTAATGGGTGAGAGATGGAGGATAATGCTATTGAGGGGTAGAATGAGGCAAAACTTATAGGGAACAATGTTTAAAATGAATGACAAATCTCAATAGAATGAAGACTGGCAACCATAAAGAAGGCAATAAAATAGAAAGACATTAGACAAATTGGCATTATGAATGAAGTGGGTCCAATCTAGGATGAAGTCTGCAAAAATAGCAAGAAAGGTAACAAAATTCTTCTGTTAGATAGAGTGGATGTGGAGAGGATGTTTTCTAGAGTGGGGGAATCTCAGACCCAAGGACAGCGCCTCAGAATACAAGGATGTCCCTTTAGAATAAAGATGAGGAGGAATTTCTTTAGCCAGAGTGTAGTGAATCTGTGAGTGACACAGATGGCTGTGGAGACCAAGTCACTGGGTATATTTAAAGCGGAGGTTGATAGGTTCATAATTAGTAAAGGTGGCAAAGGTTACAGGGAGAGGCAGGAGAATGAGGCTGAGGGGGATAATAAATCAGCCATGATGGAACAGCAGAGCCAACTCGAGAAGCCAAGTGCCTACATTATGCTCCTATGTGTTATGGTCGTATAGTCAAAACCAAAATTTGAATTTCAGAAGGATTTAGATATTGATAACCAAGGAGACCATACTTGGTCAGTAAAAGGTGTGAAGTTAAAGTTAGAATCAGAATTTTTATTAATATTTTGTCAGAAATTAATAAAATAATATATTTTAAAAGGCAATTAGATAAATTTATAGAGGGTGATGTATCAAGGAGTGCTATGAATGAGGATAAAATTGTTTCTATATTAGCTGTTTCCAATGGTGAATGAACAGCTCACAAACCAACTGTGAAAGTATAGTGGATAATTCTTGCTGGGAACTGAGGAGGTGTCAATGACATTTCACATGAAAGGTCATGTGAAAAGGCACGGCCAGGAAGGGTAGGAGGGAGGCAGCAGGTTTAACAATTGATGTGGATTGACTAGGGCAGGAGAGCAGAGATATTCATGAAGAGGTGAGAGAATCTTGCAAAAACAGATTTTGCTGAGGAAAAGTTGAACACCATGTGTGGTAGGATAAATTCCTAAATACAAGGAATACAAGTTCAAGGTGGATTTTCACTTCAGTGTTTTCAAACCTATGTTTTCAACTTTCAGATATTTGTATCTCTTCCAGGAATTCTGCTTTTGATCCAGAAGCCCTAATTACTGCAGATTCCAAGATCTGAGAAACAATGCTAATTGAGTGTTGGAAGAAATCAAAGCTTTTCTTGGATGGCAGGTGTCACACCCCTAAAAAAATAAATTTCTTTCCTTCAGCCCTGTATCCTTCTTGAGTAATTTCTAAATCACACAGCTGTGAAACATTCTGTTGTATACTTTGGCCTTTTACCTCCTGTAATAATTGGATATTACCTGCAGCTCAAGTTATGACAAGACTATGTCCCGCTGTGCTTTCAGTTTTTTTTTCTTTTATGAAGCTGTCAGCAAGCTTTTGCTTGTTATTTAGGTTGGCATATATTTTAACTGCTGTGACAAGGCCATTGACCAACTAAAATTCATAATATTAACCTCCTCCAATAACAAGAATCAGATTTCTAGAAATAGTTTTTTTCCACATCCCATCAGGCTGTCAGTTATGTTATCTTTATGTCAAAATGTAATTTTTCACTCTACTTTTTCCGACGCCTCACCACATATACATGTAGTCAGAGTTTACTTCCATGAATGGAAATGTGTGCTGGAATGTCTACACTCACTATACATAGATGTGGAGAGTTGTTTTGGCTGTGGACAGCTATACTCTGCTTCTGAGCTTTCTGCTTAATGCAGGGGTTCCCAACTTTTTTCATGCCATGGACCAATACTATTAAGCAAGGAGGCCCTGCACCCCAGGCTGGGAACCACTGCTAATAAAACACAACATAGTCAAAGATAACTGGACCATTTACTGGTGTCTTCATAATTTTCATTGTGATTCATAAAGGACATGAAATGTTTGAAGGATTGATTCCACTGTTACATTGAATTTCCTTGACTGTTTGCGCTGAAATCTACAATGAACTTTTAGAATTTCCATTTGTACAGAACATTTCAGGTGAATTTTAGAGTACAAGTCCATTGATACTTGAAGGTGGCATTGCAAGTAAATAACATGGTTGCACATGCATATACAGGATACTGACCTTCATTAGATGGGCCGTTGCATACAGAAGCAGGAAAGTTTACTCCAGCTTTATAAACCTTTGTCAGACCTCTTTGGAGTGCTGCATGCAGTGCAGAACACCAGAGTAAAAAAAGGATTTAATGGCTCTGGAGAGGGTGCAGAGCAAGTTCACAAGGGTCTTTCCGGGATGGAGAATTCCAATTTTGAAGAGCGGAGAATGGAAAAGCTATGTCTTTTCTCTTTGAAGCTGAGGAGATTAACAGGGAACATGACTGAGGCATATAATATTATGAGGGGTACAGACAAGGGCAGGCTGCAGGAAATTTTTCCCCATAGTCAAAACTAGAGGACATGAATTTAGGGTAAGGGGGAAGAGAGTTCGAAGGGATCTGAGGGGACCTTCTTCACCCAGAGAGTGGTGAGTACCCAAAATGTTTTGCCTGAGAGAGTGGTTGAAGTGTGTCCAGTAGTGCCAAGGTGTACACTTGAATCACTGTGGCATAAAGGGCTATGGACAAGGAGCCAGATGATGAGATTTATACAGAAGGATGTCTATTGGTCAATATGAACATGTTGAGCTATGTGACTCTATTGCTCAGTAGGAGAAGCTGCATCATATTTGGTCCTTGTTGGACTGAAGGAAAATGTCAAGGAACAGCTGCAATGGCTCCTGGAACAGTCTTGGAGCTCTGGCTTAAGTGCAAGCAGCTCTTGTGGTGCTGCTTAGGTCATAACCTTACAGAAGACTGATCATCCTGCCATCTCTATATGTCATTGTAGATGATAGACCCTGGTACATACTAGTCCTACCATAATCCCTCCAATGACTTAATAGCACTGGACTGGACACAATCCAGGAGCAAGAAGTTTTTTTTTTCATCTACAATCTACCAAGGACTTCTACAATACAATCACTGGATGGTTATGGGCCTTGTTAACACGAAGACTGCCAAATTTGACAAGTGCTGCTGAGTTTATTTGACATTTGTTTGTTTGGTAATCTGTTTTCCAGTACATTTAAAGTTCCACAAAAAATAAATCATGTCACTTTTGAAAATTTATTTTTCTAACATTTCAAACACCATTCATCTTAATTTTTATTCTTCTTGTGCTTTGTTGAAAATTATTCTTTCTTGTGAGTTATTCTAAAAGCAATCTATAATTAAACTATTGAGCCTCATGCCAATGACTGCATCATATATTTATTGTGAGTACTCTGTGTTTGTGCTTCCTTTGCAGAGAAAGTATATAGTAACAGGATATACATGTTTATGGCAAAATGGACTGAGGCGTAGAATTGTTATTTTTCTTGTAATTTAACTTTTCTATGCTTGCTTGTATTTTTATATAATCATCTCCTTTATCTTACTGCCCATTACACCACTGGCATTTAGGGCGCAGTGAAGGTCTCTAGGGGTGCTCAGCGCTTCCTTCATTGTGCCAGTAGCTTCCTCTCAGTTTTCACTAACGTCAGTCATGCAAGTCTCAGGTGGAGAATGTTGCATGCAGATGTAGAGGATTCTTCATTGCTGTTTCTGTAAGTGTTCTGTTGTACCAGTCAGGGTGGTTAGCCCTGAACTGAACCCCCAAACCTGCAGGACTGGTGGATCACTCTTAGTCTGGTCTCTACCCTTTGACCAGTTTGACATGGGTGACCCTACCAAGAGCCGTAGCATAAAGGCCTGACTCCAGCCAACATAGCTCTCTAGGTCATTGAAGCACACAAGCCTCCAAACCACAGCAAGGTTGTGGTCTCCTTGGAGAATATAATCATCTTTAGTATATAAAAGTTTCTTAGTTTTCTGTAGCAGGTGTCACGCCACTTGAATCTGGCTATTTTATTGGTTAATTGTTATCAGTAGAACTTTGTTATCTCTGGTCGGAGTATGATTGACCACGGCTGCCTTTACCTTTGTCTTTTCTTTGTTCTCTCAGTTTCTCTTTCTTGTTCATTTTCCTCTCTTGTAGCACTTAATAAATCAATAAATTTTATGACTCATTCTTGACTTCTGAAGAACCTTCAGATCACAAAAATACCAGGATTCAATAACTGGCAGCTCTTGCCCAATGTCACTGAGCAAGTGTTTATGTACCTAATGAGAAACAGCCCTGCCATATATATCCTTGTATATATGCTGGGTATCAAAAGTGGGACTTCTCATAATATTCCTTCCCCCATCATTATTGCAAGAACCATGAAGTGCCATTCTAGAACTTATAACTGTGTGAGCTTTTGGTGGGACCATCCCTGAAGAACTGAATTCAGTTGTTGTTTAGCCTATTCAAGGAAGAATATAAATGGCTGGAAAACTTGAAGAATAGTGGAAACCCTGTCATGGACAGTATTTAAGAAGTGTCTGGATAAGCACTTCAATCACTTTTGCACGCAAGCCTAGTGCTGGAAGATGGGATTAATACAGATGGGTACCCACTGTCCATCTTGGATGTGGTAGGCTGACTCCATGCTGGATAATTCTATGAAACAATGCAGAGAAGGTTCACTAAGTTGATTTCCAGCCTGAAGAGATCAGGCCTTTAGTTTCTGGAATGAAGCAGAATGAAAGATTATCTTACTGAGGGGTCAACATGGCTAGATGCTGTGAGGATGTTTCCCAGGAGGAAAGAATTGGACACCAGTGAGCACAGTCTTGGGATAAGGTGACTGAACTTTGGCAGAGATGAGGGGTGATTTCTTTCCCTCAGTGGCTTTTGATCTTTGAAGTCCTCAACCAGAGAACTGGGTAGCTTGCCAATGTTTGCATTATGCATTTGTTGTGGGAACTCTGTGTTTATGCTTCCTTTAGAGAATTTTGAACCAATCAGGATTGCAGGGATCAGGTAGGAAAGCAGAGTTAAGGTGAACAATTGAATGGTGAAGCAGGCTTTTGAAGTTAGTTGGACAACTCATAGTCATAGTCATACTTTATTGATCCTGGGGGAAATTGGTTTTCGTTACAGTTGCACCATAAATAATTAAATAGTAATAAAATCATAAATAATTAAATAGTAATATGTAAATTATGCCAGGAAATAAGTCCAGGGCCAGCCTATTGGCTCAGGGTGTCTGACCCTCCAAGGAAGGAGTTGTAAGGTTTGAAGGCCCTATTACTCTCACCTAATAATATAATGTATTTCTGTGATTGCTTTGTGAATTTTATTAACCAACACGGAATCTTTTACAGGTGGAAGACTTTGGCTCATCACACTAGTGTCCAGGGTGTACAGTTACTGGATTAATGTCCAGAGTCCTAGACCATTAAACAGAGATAAAAAATTAAGTCCTATTGCTTTGACTGTAGAACTAAACAAAAATAATTGAATAAAATCTGAAATATATATTTAAAAAAATTAGGAAGGGTACCCATGAAACTACCAGAATGTCAGAAAACACCTTTCTTTTATTAATCCCCTTCAAGGTAGGAACCTATTCTTCCAATTAATAAGAAATCGGTTAATCTGATTGCAATTTCCTCTCTATATTCCAGACTGCCTCTAAGATTTTTACCTCCTTGCTCATCTTAACCTCCTCCAGAGTTCAAGATAAATTAGTGATGGAAATAAGTTCAGCTTTTGGTAATAATCTTTACTTCCCATAAATAAATAAGTAAACAAAATTAATCACTATTTATGCTCTACACGAACTTGGTCCCTTTAATATTTTTCAGGCTCCTGTTTTAAGAGCTACTGTGTAATTTGCTTCCACCAGCCTCAGTGCAATCAAGTTCATAACATTGTGCAAAATGGCATAAAATTCTCCTCATTACTTCCTTATAGTAACTACGACTCAGGGTTGAAATGTCTTGTGTTACATTATCACAATGTCATTTTTTTTAAATTCATAAATTGGTTTATTATTGTCACATATATCAAGGTAGTGAAAGCTTGTCTTACATACTATCCAAACGGATCATTTCATTACAACAGTGCATTGAGGTAGTACAAGGTAAAGCAATAACAGAACACAGAATAAAGTGTTACAGCTACAAAAAAACTACAGTACAAGTAGACAATAAGGTACACGACATATTGTCATTGTATCTTATTGTCAGTAATGTAGAATGTGAGGTCAAGAGTCCATCTTATCATACGAAGAAACTATTCAATAGCTTTATAAGAGCAGGATAGAAGCTGTCCTTGAACCTGGTGATACATGCTTTCAGGCTTTTGTGTCTACTGCCACATGGAAGAGGCATGGAGTGATGGAAGAGAGAATGTCCAGTTTAGGTAGGGTCTTTGATTATGGTGGCTGCTTCGCCAAGGCAGCACGAAACATAGACAGAGTCCGTGGAAGGGAGGGTAGTTTCCATGATGTGCTGAGCTGTCGCTTACACATTAATGTTCCATTTCTGCTCAGTCGTCATGCTTCTTTAGTAAAAAGCATTCTCAAACGGTCATAGTTAATCCCTCCATGTCTCCATCCCTACCCATTCTCAGTGACTGAAATCCTGTTTGATATCTAATTTTTCTTAGCTCCGACCAATTGACATAATGCTCAGTCTGGTCTTCTCTTTATAGATGCTGCTTGATATTTTGTGGATTTTCAGTTTTTATTTCAAATTTCTAGCTCCTGCACTATCTTATATCAGTGACCATTTGAAGTGAACTTAACAAGGCATAAAGCATAAAGTCCAACTGCTTATTCAGCTCTTGCTCAGCAACTCATTCCCTTCCACATTTTGCTGGATTTCTATGTCCTTTTAAACTTACCTTATTGGTGTACTTTTTTGTAGCAGAGGGACTTAGAAGAAGCTCAGCAACGAGATTAATTGTCCAAAAAGAGTTGGTATATAGGAAGTGAGCTTCTTTTGTCCCATCAACGTTTGCCTCCTCGGAATCATAGCTTGCTGAAGTTCAGAATTCATTGTTGAATAAGCTCTGGAACAGACCATAAAAGAACTACTTTGCGAGAAGCCACTCTCTTGAGTTTGCAAAACACACAAAATGCTGGAGAAACTCAGCAGGCCAGGCATCATCTATGGAAAAGAGTATCGTCAATGTTTCGGGCTGAGACCCTTTAGCAGGACTCCTTTCGATGGGAGTTCAGTGAAAACCCTTTAACAGAAGTTCGGTGAAACCCTCTCTCACTGCTTTCCCTCTGTGATCTCTGCTGCTCTCTTTTCCATAGATGCTGCCTGACCTGCTGAGTTCCTTCAGCATTGTGTGCGTGTTGCTTGGATTTCCAGCATCTGCAGATTTTCCCTTGTTTGTGATTCTCTTGTCATTAATTGGTTTGCAGCTTTGACTTCAGACAAAAATGGAAAGGGTGTCAAAGAATTTCCATTTCCTAATGGGAAAATTAATGTTACAGTTATGCAAATACAACCCGCTAACTGAACAATCAAACAATACAATGAGACAATGAGGTTTTTCCGTAGATGTTGTCTGGTCTGCTGAGTTCCTCCAGCATTTTGTGTGTGCTCATCCAAAAGGCATCTTGTGTTTATTTAGTGGTGAAAACCCATCTGGCTCAGCAGTCCTGCTGGAGGGTCACAGCCTGAAATTTCAACTGTTCACTTTCCATAAAGGCTGCCTGGCCCACTGAGTTCCTCCAACATTTTGTGTGTGTTGCCTGGTTCAGCAGGAAATTGGAAATTGGCCATTCTTAATCTGGCTGGCCTGTTTGTCATCCCGAATATATGTGAGTGATTGATGCCTAATTGACATCTGAAATGGCCTAGTAAGTACTCAACTCAAGGAGCATTATGGATGCCTGGCTAAATGAATAAGAAAGAGCTGTACAAAATATCATAAACAAGAAATTCTGCAAATGCTGTAAATCCAAAGGGTCTCGGCCCGAAACATCAACGGTTTATTCATTTCAATAGATGCTGCCTGACCTGCTGAGTTCCACCAGCATTCTGTGTGTGTTACATAAAATATCAGTTGGGCATCAGCTAGAGCGTTGCCTGCAGTTCAGGGTGTGAAAGCATGGGAGAGGGCACAGAGGAAGTTGTTTCAAGAGCAAGAATGGGTTAATTGTGAAGAAAAATAGCTTGGTGGCAGGAGTTTTCTTCAATAAGGAAGAGGGAGAGCTGTAATATATAAAGTAATGAGAATATTTAGTAGGATGAAACTGTATCCTTCAGAAATAGTCAATAAATCAGTGATGCAGAATAAAAGTGATTGAATTACAGGTGAATTGAGGAAAAATATTTTCACTGAAATAGTAGTGTGGGAGTGGATCTCGGTAGTAGACAGACACACTGATCAGATTTAAAGAAATGTACTGGATGAGTACTTGATAGGCTCCAGAGATGGGAAACGGGAATGCTTTGAATCTCTTTTTGACCAACACAAATGCACTCCAGTGCCATATGCACTCCATGTTCTATGACTCATCTCTGAAGCGAGTTTTGTGTATTACAAAACCAGCTAAGCCCGTATTGCATTCACATCATGTAGCTCCACATCCATTTGATCAGTTACCAAACAGAATACTGCATTGATCCAGTCCAGCACTTACTGGCTGGTAAACAATTCTTCCATGTTGTACTAGAATGCTAAAACCATATTGTGGTTAAAAAAAAACAAATGTAAAATTGCTGGTTAACATTGAGATAAGCTGTGTATGTGGGTGGGTGGGAGGGAGGAACAGGGCTTGATTTGCTGTTATTAATTTGTTCTACATTGTTCTGTGAAGCATTGTGGGCATGTTATGTTGGCACCAGAATGTTTGGTGACATTTGCGGGCACACCCTCAGGTGTGTTGGCTATTAATGCAAATAACGCATTTCACTGTATGTAACAATGTCATTATCAGCTGATGGTGGCACGACGCAGCTCACAGCGGCCACTCCGGTGGTGATGTCTGTTATTCGTCAAGTAGGGTGCCGTGCACAATCCTGATTTGATGGAGACAGACGTGAGAGCACGGAGGAACATCTGGTGAAACTTCTGAAATTCCTGCTTCGCTGCTGCTGCTACTGTGTGGTCCAGAATCTCTGGAGGAGAAGGCCCCGAGTCCTCAGCTTTGCTTGTTGCTCAGCGGCTGGGGCAGGGTCGAAGCGCTCGGCAGAGGATGGTGCTCGGAGAGGCTATGTCAGGGGGCTGGTCAGAGGCTCGAAGTTTTCGGACGGACTCAGAGTCTGCTGCGGTCGGGTGCTTCCAATAGTGCTGCATTGGCAAGTTGGCAGCACTTGGAGGTTCATGGCAGGGAGGGTTTCTCCCTTCTGCTGCCTGCGTGAGATGATGAGTCGATCGGGACTTTGAGACTTTTTTTTACCGTGCCCATGGTCTGCTCTTTATCAAATTATGGTATTGCTTTGCACTGTTGTAACTATATGTTATATTTATGTGGTTTTGTCAGTTTTAGTCTTGGTTTGTCCTGTGTTTCCTTATGATATCATTCTGGAGGAACGTTGTATCATTTTTTTAATGCATGCATTTCTAAATGACAATAAACGAGGACTGATTGTCCTCATAATCTAATCTAATCATTACGTGCCCAGTCGTATGACATGGGCAATTATGGTCTTCCAGTTGTCTTTAATCTGAGAAATTCTAATAAGCTTTTCAAAACTTTTGCCTGTTCATCCCCTGATGTAGCTCATGGAAGTCATAGGCTGTCGAACCATTTTTTCCATCAAATATTTCCTGTCAGCGCAAGATGTTCAATTAATACTGACTTGCTCGTCTCCTCAGGTATTTCCTTGCTATTATGTTTCGATGTGCATGTGGGAAATAAATTTGAATCTTCAATCTTCAAAACCTTCTCAAATAAGACTGCAGGGAAGTCACCCAATGCATTGTTGGCTGGTCTTATGCCACCAGCTAAGCAGCACAACCCACTTTGCTGGAATGGAAAATCAGTGTTCTCTTAAAGGTAAAATGTGACGCAGATGAAGCTACGAGACAGTGCGGAGAGAAAAGGGCGGCAGGATTAGTTCTGATTGCTACACTAAAGAGCTGTGAGAGTTCTAATGAGCTAAATAATCCCCTCTGTGTGTACAGTATTATATAGTTTGAAGTTATTTTACCCACTCTCAGTTTTAAATGAATTTCTGCTGACAGTTGGCTTTACTGTTCTTGATTATTTTTCAAGGAAGAGAAAATACGCCGTATACTCAAATATTTGGTACAGTTGCTATTATACTGTATTATGAATTTGCTGGGAAATGCTGGCACTGAACTTTAGGCATTTACCTGATTGGTTGGTTGCCTCCCTCACAAAGGTACATCGATTTTCAGACATTAAGGGAATCAAAAGGTGCGTGAGTAAAGCAGGAAAGTGGTACTTAGGAAAAATCAGTTATGACATTATTGAATGGTGCTAAACTAGAGGATCAGCGGCCTCCTCATGTTTCTATTTCAAATGTTCTTTAGGAATTTTGAGTTTCCTGCAGAGATGCATGAGTTCCAAACTCCTCAGCTGAGTCCCGTCAATGGTTTGCTGGCCACACCCAGTGCTGAGCTAAAAATTACTTCACTTCTTCAGTTTTTAAACCTCGTGCACACTCAGTAAAGTTATTCATCTGGATTCAGAGAAACTGCTTTAAGTGAGAGGGGGCTGCAAAAGATAATTCATATTTTATTAAATAATTGAGTTTGTTTGACATTTTTAATTGTTGGAAGTGTTTTAAGTGATTTAGGCTTTATTTATTTTCTATTTTTCAATCAGTTAATTGTTTTTTAATGATTTTTCTGCATTTGCAAATATGAGGACATTGAGAGCATTCAAAGTCCTTGACAATTTTGACAACCATCCAATAAATAATGGAATTGGAAAGCGTGTACCAGGTTGCACAATGTTATTCTGCAGGCTTATGCACATTTTCTGCAACGCTGAGGTTAGGTTGGAGTATCGCATAGCCAATTGCTATATCTTTATCCAAAACCCGAAAACTGTAAATGTGGAAAGCTGAAAGGGTAATGCTGGAGATATTTAGCAGGTCAGGCAGTGCAAGTGGAGAGAGGGAGAGAGAGAGAGACGAAGCTAACCCTTCATCTGAACTGCAATTTTCACTGGAAAAATTGACTTTCTAACTTCTTCAGTCATCAATCTAAAATGTTAATTATGTTCCTCTTTCTGCACGTGTTACCTAGTGCTCTTGTGTATTCTAGAACTTATATATTTTATATAAGATTTTTCAGTTGTTTCATGTGGAGCCTGCTCGAGCTTAACCATCCGACACTATTATGTCATACAAGCCTGTTGGTATGCAGCACTTCATTATCTGAATTGGGGTGGTTTTGGTCAGCAAGTTGCCATTGTAGCTATGTGTGCCAGCAGTATAGGCTGATTTATACTTCTGTGTCAAATCGACACCGTAGGTATAGCGTAGCCGCGAACCCTACGCAGAGCCTATGCGGATCCCTACGCCGTAGCCTGACGCGCACCTCTCCCAAAATGTAACTACGCGTTACAGCAACGCAGACCACAACAGCTGTGATTGGTCCACTTGGTAGCATCGCACTTCCTCTTACGCTGCAGTAGCTTTCCATTGGGCGACTGAAGGGCAGGGAAGGAACTCTGGCTGCAATGCTTTCCATAAAGCTTTACAGACCTCTGAAATTATGGAGGACACATTTCGCTTTCACGAAAAAGTACACTCGCTTTAAACTTGTATACCCCGAGAAAGACTACCATGACCATGAAGCCTTGCACGGGCAGGTGTGTGCGCATGCGTGACATGCGCGAATTGCAGAGCGACGCAGGCACACCAACGCACAAGTATAAATGCTCACAACGGCGTTGCCCACTTGCGTCGGCTATGGGGCAAGCTTGACGCAGAAGTATATATCAGCCTTAAGCATGGACAATTCACTGCAGACAAAAAATTCTGCCCTCTAGTTGCAGTCTGAAATTTTAAGGCAACATGTTTGCTCAGTATAATGAGAATCATCCTTCACCTTACATTTGTACTGTACTGGTTACAAAATTGTGCTCAGAAACTTACTCAAACAAATATAGCTCTGATCTATTTTTAACTTATTTATTAAGTTGACAGTTCTGATTTGCTTAACAGCTTTGTCTTTTTGTAAACATGATAAACCTAATATATTCACAAAAATTGCTGGTGAACGCAGCAGGCCAGGCAGCATCTATAGGAAGAGGTACAGTAGACGTTTCGGGTCGGGACCCACAAAGGGTCTCGGCCCGAAACGTCGACTGTACCTCTTCCTATAGATGCAGCCTGGCCTGCTGCGTTCACCAGCAGTTTTTGTGTGTGTTGCTTGAATTTCCAGCATCTGCAGATAGCCTCGTGTCTGCAAAACCTAATATATTAATTTGTTGAATGACTGAGTTTGTTGAATGCCTAAGAGGTGGTTTTTTAGAGCAGTTTGTCGTTGAGCCTACTAGGGGATCAGCTATACTGGATTGGGTGTCATGTAATGAACTGGAGGCGATTAGGGAGCTTAAAGTAAAAGAACCCTTAGGAACCACTGATCACAATATGGTTGAGTTTAACTTGAAATTTGATAGGGACAAAGTAAAGTCTGATTAGCAGTATTTCAGTGGAGTAAGGGAGATTATAGTGGTATAAGAGAGGAGTTGGCCAAAGTAAATTGGAAGGAGCTGCTGGCAGGGATGTCAGCAGAGCAACAATGGCGTGCGTTTCTGGGAAAAATGACGAAGGTACAGGACATATGTAATCCAAAAATGAAGAAATACTCAAATAGTAAAATAGTAAAACCATGGCTGACAAGGGAAGTCAAAGCTATTGTTAAAGCAAAAGAACAGGCATACAACAAAGCAAAAATTAATGAGAAGATGGAGGATTGGGAAGTTCTTAAAAACCTGCAGAGAGTAACTAAATAAATCATTAGGAGGGAAAAAATGAAATATGAAAGCAAACTGGGAAATAATATCAAAGTGGATAGTAAAAGTTTTTTCAAGTATGTTAAAAATGAAAGAGAAATGAGAATGGACATAGAAACACTAGAAAATGAGGCAGGAGAAATAATAATAGGGGACAAGGAGATAGCTGTTGAAGTAAATTAGTATTTTGCATCAGTCTTCACCGTGGGCGACACTAACAGTATACCTGATGTTTTAGTGTGTGAAGGAAGAGAAGTGGGTGCAGTTACTATTACAAGAGAGAAGTTGCTCAAAAAGCTGAAAGACCTAAAGGGACATAAGTCACCCAGACCAGATGAACTGCACCCTAGGGTTTAGAAAGAGGTAGTGTTTATGATTGTGGTGGCATTAAAAATGATCTTTCAAAAATCATTGGACTCTGGCATGGTGCCAGAGAACTGGAAAATTGAAAATGTCACTCCACTCTTTAAGAAAGGAGGAAGGCAGCAGAAAGGAAATTATGGACCAATTAGCCTGACCTCAGTGGTTGGGAAGATGTTAGAGTCAATTGTTAAAGATGGGATGATGGAGTACTTGGTGACACAGGACAAGATAGTACAAAGTCAGCATGGTTTCCTTCAGGGAAAATCCTGCCTGATGAACCTGTTGGAATTCTTTGAGGAGTTTACAAGTAGGATAGATAAAGGGGATGCAATGAATGTTGTATATTTGGATTTTTGGAAGACCTTTGACAAGGTGCCACACTTGAGGTTGCTTACCAAGTTACCCATATAACTATATAACAATTACAGCACAGAAACAGGCCATCTCAGCCCTTCTAGTTCATGCCGAATGCTTACTCTCACCTAGTCCCATCTACCTGCACTCAGCCCATAACCCTCCATTACTTTCCTGTCCATATACCTATCCAATTTTTTTTTAAATGACAAAATCGAACCTGCCTCTACCACTTCAACTGGAAAGAGGTAGTGTTAGAGATTGTGGTGGCACTAAAAATGATCTTTCAAAAATCATTGGACTCTGGCATGGTGCCAGAGGACTGGAAAATTGAAAATGTCACTCCACTCTTTAAGAGCCCATGGTATTACAGGAAAGTTATTAACATGGTTAGATCATTGGCTGATTGGTAGCAGGCAGTGAGCGGGAATGAAAGGATCCTTTTCTGCTTGGCTGCCAGTGACTAGTGAGGTTCCGCAGGGGTCAGTGTTGGGACCGCTTCTTTTTGTGCTGTATATAAATGAGTTAGATGATGGAATAGATGGCTTTGTTGCCAAGTTTGCAGATGATATGAAGATTGGTGGAGGGGCACGTAGTGTTGAGAAAACAGGTAGGAAGCAGAAGGACAAACAGATTAGGAGAATGGGCAAAAAAGTGGCAAATGAAATGCAATGTTGGAAAATGCATGGTCATGCACTTTGGTAGTAGAAATAAATGTGCGGACTATTTTCTAAACGGGGAGAAAATACAAAAATCTGAGATGCAAAGTGACTTGGGAGTCCTTGTGCAGAACACCCTAAAGGTTAACTTGCTGGTCGAGTCAGTGGTGAGGAAGGCAAATACCATGTTAGCATTCCTTTCAAGAGGTCTAGAATACAAGAGCAAGGATGTGATGCTGAGGCTTTATAAGGCACTGGTGAGGCCTCACCTTGAGTATTGTGAACCGTTTTGGGCCCCTCATCTTAGAGAAGATGTGTTGGCATTGGAGAGGGTTCAGAGAGGTTCACAAGGATGAATCCAGGAATGTAAGGGTTATCATATGAGGAACATTTGATGACGCTGGGTTTGTACTCACTGGAATTCAGAAGGATGAGGGGGGAATGCCATTGAAATCTTTGGAATGTTGAAAGGCCTAGATGGAGTAGACATGGAAAGGATGTTTGCCATGGTGGGAGAGTCTAGGACAAGAGGGCACAGCCTCAGGATAGAGGGGCACCCTTTCAAAACAGAGATGCAGAGAAATTTCTTTAGCCAGAGGGTGGTGAATTTGTGGAATTTGTTGCCACGTGCAGCTGTGAAGGCTAGGTCGGTGGGTGTATCTAAGGCAGAGATTGATAGGTTCTTGACTGGACATGGTATCAAAGCTTACAGGGAGAAGGCTGGGAACTGGGGTTGAGGAGGAGAGAAAAAAAAAGATCAGCCATGATTGTTTGGCGGAGCAGACCCAATGGGCCAGATGGCCTAATTTTGCTCCTATGTCTTATGGTCTTAAGGTCTTAATCATTAATTCATTTGCTGTGTGCTATTAAAACACTTATAGCTGACATTAACAATTGTTACTTAGTTTTTTGCTTCTGGGAAATTTTAGAACCACATTTTAGAATCTCCTTTTGGTACAGAGATGAGGAGGAATTTCTTTATCCAGAGAGTGATGAATCTGTGGAATTTGTTGCCATAGGCGGCTGTGGAGGCCAAGTCTTTATGTATATTTGAGTCAGAGGTTGATAGGGATACAGGGAGAGGCAGGAGATTGGAGTTGAAAAGAAACATGGATCAGCCATGATGACATGGCAGAGCAGACTCGATGGGCCAAATGGCCTAATTCTGCTCCGATATCTTATGGTCTTATGCTCTTAGTTTGATCAGCAATGTTCCAGTTCAATATCTGAAATTTACCCGTGAGAAGTTCTCACAGTTTGTTTTAACATCAATGGATTTAATCTTTTGGACTGCTAATTTGGAATAATCCACATACTCACATAAGGAATGACCCTCACATGTGGGGTGGGGATGATGTGCACACTTTGGATGGTATAGTACTTACTGTTCCTTCGACCTTTGAGGTCATTTATCCACCCTTGGTGAAACGATTTTTGATATTCAAAACTTTTTTCAGTTCCTCAGAAATTTCGGTTATGGAGATAAAAACTTTCCACCTTCTTAGAAGAGACTTCCTTTGAAAAAATTACAGAATGTCCCAGGATGCTTCTTTCCAAGAACACATTTAAAATATTGAATAGATACAAAAATGAAACGAACTGAAGAATCATCAATAAACTCAGTAAACAGTGACACTAACTGTACCCTTCTCCATAGATGCTGCCTAGCCTGCTGAGTTCCTCCAGCATTTTGTGTGTGTTCCATTGTAATATAAGCTTATTTCTGTAAGTAACTGAGACAACAAGTCCAATAAAACATGACAGAAAGAGGCTAGATGAAGCAGCATGACAGATCATATTGATGGGAGTACATCATTCTTCAAAGAATGAAAATGGCTCAGATAGTAAAATTACATTACAAAGAAAAGTTCTGGTTTTGTACAGAAACTATGACTTGGATTCATTGTTCAGATGGTAATTGTCAGAAATGATGTCAAGGACAGTACTCTTGTTCTCCATTCATTGACTCATCTGGCGCTGGCAAAGTGACTCATTGCTGATAGAGCAATGCTGTTTGTCACAACTGATTTGAAAGTTTGCTTATTTATATCTGCAATGTATTGCATGGAGTTTAAAAGAGGAACAGACACACTTAATTAATGGACACCAGATGAAACCTTCCTGAAAATGCATATTAAAGGCTTAATGTGACTTTGAACTTGAATAATTTAACCGTCCTACTGAAATCACTAACGCTTTCCTGAGCAATTAATTTAGGTTCATTGGCTGTGCTTGTATGCGTGATATTATATGTACATTAAACTATAGAGTGACTCACAGAACTACCGTCTCACAGCTCCAGCAATCTGAGTTCCGTCCTGGCGTTCTGCACTATCCTTGCACGGAGTTTGTATATTATCCCGGTGACCGCATGGGATTCTCCTCAAGACATTCAGTTTTCCCCTGGATAGCTCAGACTGGTCATTGTAAGCTGCTCCACAAGTACAGAGCAGATTCTGAAAGGGCTGACAGGAATGTAGGGAGAATAAAAATAGTCAGGGTAGGCTTATTTCGGAATTGTCTTTTTGATGGTCGGTGCAGACTTGTTGGGCCAAGGGGAATACTTAAGTACTATACAACTCTATGATTGTATGAATATACACGCACTTATGTGCAGCTTTAACTCTTAATAGCAAGCTGGAATAAAGGTTAAGCCTTAAGCAAAATATGTAGAAATACTCAGTTCCATCTGAGTGTCATTTAATTGCCTTTGGGGATGAATTATTATCTGAATCACAAATTACTGCTGAATGAAAACATTATGAAATCCAGTTTTAGAAAACTCTTCTGGGAAAAGTAGTAAAGTAAAAATTGACATCAATTGAAGGAAATGTCATGAGGAATATCCAACAGGCAGACATAACTCTCACAGAATTGCTCAACGTTAATGACCTAAAGGCAAATTTCTCCCTCATTATCTCAAAGTACGCCTCAGAAGTGAAGCAGTAACTCTCTGCACAGACGCAAACTGAACTGCTCAGCACTACGTTCAGTTTTTAAGGCAATGTTTCTTACATTAGTTTG
Organism: Mobula birostris; assembly: GCF_030028105.1. Taxonomy (NCBI): domain Eukaryota; kingdom Metazoa; phylum Chordata; class Chondrichthyes; order Myliobatiformes; family Myliobatidae; genus Mobula; species Mobula birostris. The sequence goes on along the minus strand of NC_092391.1, from coordinate 29,482,474 downwards.
ATGACTTGTTTTATGACCACCACATTCTTGTCTGCCACCATCGTCACGTCTTTCCCAACTCCCTACCTTTCCACCCTTTTACCTTAGAACTGGTTTGTTTAAGAGTTGATAAGTTGTCATCTTCCATGGTTGAACTTTCTTCCTCTATCCTCAGATATAAACTAAGTATTTTCAACATCTTCTACTTCTACAATAGAAGTTACCTGAATTAAAGATTCATGTTAGTTTTAAGATACTTTAAATGGACACTGCATGTCCAAAACCACATTCCAGAAATGCTGCTTGCATAGTTAGAAATTCAAGTTTGTCATAGATGAAGCCATTACAACAGTACCAAACAACAAACCACTCCCTGGCTTCTTAAAATCTCACCATAACTGAAGATGATAAGGATCTAGGAAAGTATGAACAAATCTGGAGTATCAACTTGATCCTTGCCTCTAAAAATGACAATAATATGTTTTTTTTAAATTTTTATTGCTTGCTTGAGTCATTATGAGGAAATGTGGAATTAGATGCCCATGAAACTGATAAAGGTGCCAATTTTTGTTTTGAATACTCTGAAGCTAAACATAAGCATAATGCAGCATAACAGATCATTTGTTCATTCATTATATGCTGTATCATATGACATGGGCAATCGTGGTCTTTCCATGACCATGAGTGTTATTGGCACATTTTTCTACAGAATTGGTTTGCTATCGCCTTCTTCTGGGCAGTGACATTACAAGATGGGTGACCCCAGCCATTATTAATACTTTTCAGAGATTGTCTGCCTGGCACCAGTGGTCGCATAACCAGGACTTGTGATATGCATCAGCTGCTCATATGACCATCCACCACCTGCCCACCTGGCTTCATGTGACCTTGATCAGGGGCCTAAGCAGGTGCTACACCTTGGCCAAGGGGGACTTGCAAGCTAGTGGAAGGAAGGAGTGCTTCACACTTCCTTCGGTAAAGATGTATCTGCAACCTGCACCCACATAACAGATCAGATGTTGGATATCTGAAATAAGAAACAAGTTGTAAATACTCAGCAGGTCAGGCAGCACCTGTGGGGAAAGAACCAGAGATGACATTTCCTGACTATGATCCCTTGTTAGCAAGAGCTTTAATAAAACTGCAATGACCTAAGTAAAGCAGTAGCTCTCACTCTACACACATGCAACCTAACCCACTGAGTAGAATGTTCAGTTTTTAAGGCAGTGTTTCTTGCATTAGTTGCTGGACTCGTCTTGCTTTCATTTCATTCTTTTCTTTCTCTCTCTGTCTCTCTCGCTCTCTCCCTCTCTCTCCCTCCCTTTCTCCCTCTCCCTCTCCCCCTCCCCTCCCCTCTCCCCCTCCCCCCTCTTTCCCCCTCTTTTATATATCTTTCTAGGTGTTTTAGATTCCACCCATATTTCAATGACATACAGTTTTGTTCGCTTAATTAGTCACATAGATTTAACTGGGTAGAGTGAGCTCATTGGGTTGGAAGGCCAGTTACCATGTGGTATACCTAGATGAGATAAAACAAGAATCATCCTTCCCTGCTTATGGCCTCAAAACTCCTCTACCAGTCCACCTCCCTCACCGCTCCCTGGTCCGCATCACTGCAATGATCTCCTTGCTTACGTCTCAACATCTCCTTAACATTACCACAGCTTACAACCTCCATCCATCACCTTCCCCAAAGGTTCAAGAGTTCATTTATCATTAATTGTACAGCTCTGAAACTCTTCTTCTCCGGATAGCCACGAAACCAAGAAAGAAAAAGAATGGCAGCACGATCATCAACACACCCCACCCCCGCACAAAAAACGAACAAAAATGGAAAAGGCACATCGGCCCCCCGATCACCCGTACCCCTAATCACTTCCTTGCCATGACATCAAGTGCCTCGCTTCCTCCCTCATCACCCTACCACTTCCTTCACAAACTCCGTGGTCCTTAATGGCGGGACGTCGTAAGAGCATGTGTGGTGGCTCTAACACAAGAACTGGCATAGGCCTCCCAGGCGATGCTTATTTAGGAGGAACTTGCAAATATTATTGTGTTAGAACATTCAAGTGATCAACAAAGAGGTGGGGCTAATATTTCCATGTTAGTTTATCTAACAAAGGAACTCCTTAGAGAACCTGTATGCACTGATTTGGCAATATTGAAGAAAGTTCTTGGCCACCAGTGTCACTGTGTGACCATGTCATTGGTTCTAACTAGAAGGAAGCCAGCAAGTCCCAGTCCTCAGGCCTCAAACCAGTGTCCTTTCTTTTCCTTTGACATACTTATACACTTAGTGGCCACTTTATCAGGCACACCTATACACCAGCTCGTTAATGCAAATATCTAATCAGTCTATCATGTGGCAGAAACTCAATGCATGAAGGCATGCAGACATGGTCGAGAGGTTCAGTTGTTGTTCAGATCAAACATCAGAGTGGGGAAAGAAATGTGAACCATGTGACTTTGATTGTGGAATGATTGTTGGTGCCACCCTGGGTGGTTTGAGTATCTCAGAAACGGCTAATCACCTGGGATTTTCACGCACAATAGGGAATGGTGCAAGAAACAAAATGATCATCTAGTTAGCGGGAGTTCTGTCAACAAGAACACTTTATTAATGTGAGAGTTCAGAGGAGAATGGCCAGAGGGCTTCAAGTTGACAAGAAGGCAACAGTAACTCAAATAGCCACGCATTACAAAAGTGATGTGCAGAAAAGCAGCTCTGAACACACAACATGCTGATCCTTCCAGCGGATAGGGTACAATAGCAGAATATACACTCAGTGGTAACTTTATTAGGTATTGGAGGTAACTAGAAAGTGTCCACTAAGTGTCAAGCTCCTTTTTGAAAGCCACAATTGAATTTAATTCCAACACCACCATGACAGTGCCTCTTTGATCTTAACTATTTCCTGTGTAAAGGTAATTATCCTCATATCATTTGCCTTAATTTTATGCCATCTTGTTATTGACTTTTAATCAATGGGAATGTCTAGACCAGGGGTTCCCAACCTTTTTTTATGCCATGGACCAATACCATTAAGCAAGGGGTCTGTGTACCCCAGGTTGGGAACCCCTGGTCTAGATCTTTCATGATTTTAAATATCTTTATCAGATAGTTTTCAAACTCTTCTGTTCAAAGGAGAATAATCACAATTTCTCCAATCTGTTGCATAGAACATAGAACAGTACAGCACAGAAACAGGCCCTTCAGCCCACAATGTTGTATAGAACTATCTATAAAATAAATCAACTCCCCCATTAAAAAACTAAACCCTCCTACCGATACAATGTCCATATCCCTCAACCATCCTCACATTTCTGTGCCTATCTAAACATCTCTTTAAAGCCGCTAATGTCTTTGTCTCTACCACCGTACCAGGCAGCGCATTCCAGGCATCCACCACTCTCTGAGTAAAAAACTTCCCTCTCACATTCCCTTTGAACCTTTCCCCCCTCACCTTCAATGCACGCCCTCTCGTAGTAGACATTTCTATCCTTGGTAAAGGATGCTCCCTGTCTACTCTCTCTGTGCCTCTCATAATCTTATAAACCTCTCTCAGATCTCCACTCAGGCTCTGCCACTCCAGGCAAAACTATCCAGGCTCGTCCAGCCTCTCATGATAGTACATGCCCTTAGTTAATGTAACTGAGGTCCCTCATCCCTGGAGTCATTCCAAGAAATTTCTTCTGACCACTCTTGGGCCTTTATGTCTTTCCCAAGGAGTGGTGCTTAGAACAGGAATGCAGTATTCCAGTTGGATCTGGACTAGTTTTTATGAAGTTTCATGATCACCATTTAAGCAAATGGTGATCACCGGGGGCAATGAAAATGGGCAACAGCAGCAAAGAAAACATATAGTGCTGGTACAACATGATCCTGTGAGTGTAGGAATATGTACCTGAAAGGAACGATGATGATGATGGCATCCATCTGTCTCAAAGGACAATGAAATTAGTGGCACTGGAGTGACTTCTCCAGGGCACAAGCCTGGGCGGAAGGTATAGAGATCCTGGGATGCCCAGTCGTCAATATCCCCCTCTCGGACTCACCGGTGTAGTCCAAAGGAAAGCAAAGCAATATATTTGGCACCAGCTTGTCTGCAGGAGCTGCCGGAAGGACGTTCAGTGATATCCAGCCCTCTTAGGGGCTCCACTCCAGATTTACTGTCTGGGTTTACTCCCGTAGTCTTCATCTCTCCCGAGGCTGCCCACAAGGCAGTGGGGCTATTTACCCACAGGAAATATGATTGAAGGCTAAATGGAGAGGTCACATTAATCATCCAATGAAAACAATGCATATTTTAGTTTTACAACAATGCTATCAGTTTAGGTTGTTCTGTCAGTTTATGGATTTAAACTGACCAAGCCTTTCTGTGTACAACAGCTAACAGCTTCACATTTATTAAAAATTTGACCCAATATATCTTTGAATCCTCTCTAGCCACAGGTGCTTGCCTTTATTATTCGAGGCATTAAGTTGAAAAGTCAGGAAGTTATGTTGCACCTTTATAAAACTCTAGTTATACTGCATGTGATGTATTGCACACAGTTTGACTCAACGTTCAGATATGACTCAAGTGCAGAGAGAGAGAGAGAGAGAGAGAGAGAGAGAGACGCTGAAACAAGTCAACAGTTCACTGACCTTAATAATTGTTGCAGAATTTAAAGGATAAAAAACAATGCTCAGCCAACAGGGCCATTAACTAAAGCTCTCAAACTGAAAGTTAAGTGGTGGTAAATATTGGTACGAGGTGAGACATTTGATGTTGCATTGTTCGCCAAGCTTGGAATTAATTTAATTTGCAGACATTTCATCGCCAGTCAAGGTGACATCCTTAGTGCGCAGTTGTTGGTGTTTCTCTCTGGGAGCACTCTCTTTTATGTACAGTGCCTATCAAAATTATTCAACGCCCTTGGAGGTTTTCATGTTTAATTGCTTTACAACATTGAATCTCAGTGGATTAATTTGGCTTTTTTGACACTAATCAACAGAAAAAAAGACTCTTTCGTGTCAAAGTGAAAACAGGTCTCTGCAAGGTGATCTAAATTAATTACAAATATAAAACACAAAATAACTGATTACATAAGTATTCACCCCCTTTAATTTGACACACCAAATCATCAGTGGTGCAGCCAATTGGTTTTAAAAGCCACATAGTTAGATAAATGGAGATCTGTTTTTGGAGACCTGCATGCAGTTAAGGTGTTTCAATTGACTGTAGTAAAAATACACCTGTATCTGGAAGGTCCAACTGCTGGTGAGTCAGTATGCTGCCAAAAACTACGCCATGAAGACAATGGAACACTCTAAGCAACTCCATGAAAAGGTTATTGAAAAGCACGTCAGGAGATGGATACAAGAACATTTTCATGTCACTGAATATCCCTCAGAGTACAGTTAAGTCAATCATCAAGAAATGAAAAGAATATGGCACAGCTGTAAATCAGTCTAGAGCAGTCATCCTTAAAAACTGAGTAACCGTGCAAGAAGAGGATAGTGAGGAAGTCCACCAAGAGACTAATGACAGCTCTGGAGGAGTTATGAGCTTCAGTGGCTGAGATGGGAGAGACTACGCATACAACAATTGCTGCCAGTTGCAGTTTTATGGAACAGTGGCAAACAGAACGCTACTGTTGGTAAAAAACTCACCTGAAATCTCAGCTAGGGTTTGCCAGAAGGCACGTTGGAGACTGAAGTCAGCTGGAAAAAGGTTCTATGGTCCGATGCAACCAAAATTGAGCTTTTTGGCCATCAGACTAAACACTGTGCTTAGAGAAGGCCAAATATCACACATCACTGCAGTAGGCCCTGGAATGCTTGCAAAGGTAAAGGATAAAGTGAATGCAGCAAAATACAGTGACATCCTGGAGGAATACCTGATGCAGACTGCAAGAGAACTGCGACTTGGGAGAAGATTTGTTTTCCAGTAAGACAATGATCCCAAGCACAAAGCCAAAGCTGCACTGGAATGGCTTAAAAACAACAAAGTTAATGTCCTGCAGTGGCCAAATCAGAGTCCAGACCTCAATCCAACTGAGAGTACGTGGCTGGACTTGAAAAGGACTGTTCACACATGATCCCCATGCAATCTGACAGAGCTTGAGCGGTTTTGTAAAGAAGAATGGGGAAACATTGCAGTGTCCAGATGTGCAAAGCTGATAGAGGCCTATCCACACAGACTCAAGGCTGTAATTGCTGCCAAAGGTGCATCTACTAAATATTGTCTTGAAGGGGGTGAGTAATTATGTAATGAGTTATTTTGTGTTTTATATTTGTAATTAATTTAGATTACTTTGTTGAGATATGTCATCACTTTGACATGAAGGAGTATTTTTCCATTGATCAATGTCAAAAAGCCAAATTAAATCCACTGTGATTCAATGTTGTATAACAACAAAATATGAAAACTTTCGGGGGGGGTGGGGGTGAATACTTTTATCGGAACTTTAGGCCTCCATTCACTTGCCTCATTCCTGATAGGCTAGCCCTTCAGTTGATTGTTGAATTCTATTGGCTCACATTTTTTGGCTCTTAGGGATTCTCAGGGGTTCTTTTTCAATATGTTTGTTTATGAAGTTATCAGAAGAGAATCACACTTCTAAACATTTGTGTGCCTGCTTCGTTTTTGCCTGCACCAGAACCTCCACAGTAGCCAGTTAAAGTGGTGTCCCTCTGGGTCTTCTTGTACCGAGATCAGCGACAGTGGGTCACGTCTCCATACCGCCAATGTGTGTTCCCGTAAACGAGTTGAGAGTTTACGTCCTGCATGGCCAACATAGTTCTTGCTGCAGTTTCCACACGTGATCCTGTACACCACATTGCTTTTGTTGGTTGTCTTTACTAGTACTTTGGTTCTTGAGACCAGCTTCCTTAAAGTCACCGTTGTTGTGTGAGTGATTGTGATATTCATGATGTAGGGCAAGGTTTTGCATTTCAATGCACATTGAGTAACGTCTGTGTGAGTTTCTCTCCTTAATAAGCATCTCCTGATGAAATTCTGTGGGTGACCATTGTTCTGGAGCACATTGAATAAGTGATTCTCTTCCTTGACCCGAAGTTGGTGGTGCTGTTGTGCTTATGTTCTCTTAGATAAGTTGCAAGTGCCAACACAGCAGCTGGAAGCACTAACTAAATATTAAATGAATACCACTTCTTTACAGCATCTAATGAATTGGTAGCCCTCTTTCCTGGACAAGGATGAGGGTAATCAGGGGGCGTAAATGTTGCTGTGCTTTTGGTCAAGTCTTGACAAGACTAGAACAAAAAGAAGGGAGTTAAATACCACCATAATGAAACAGCCATTAGTTGGAACATACATACTCACTAGTGAGCTTGTCGAACCTGTTGCGCAACCCACCTGCGCAGGTGCGTAGATCCCGCAGCAGAGTCCGTGACCGTGACAGGGACCCCCTCCCTAGGTGCAGCTCCCAAGGCACCACAGACCTGTGACCACTGGAGGTCCTGAGTGAGAGATTTGTTCAGCATGTCATTGGCCGGGACCCAAGTACGTTCCTCAGGACCATACCCCTCCCAATCCACGAGGTACAAGACCTTGTCCCGATTCCAGCAAGATGCCAAGAGGGGCCATACAGTATAGACTAGGGAACCATCCATGAAAGGGGGGAGGTGTGGTGACTGGAGACAGGGAGGAAACAGGGAACACTGGGAGGATTTTCATTGATGATGGTAGGCACAATCTATACAGGAACTTATTGATAGATGTAGCATTGGATCAGCTGTTCAGCAATCGCAGATCCCACATCAATCTCCTGGTCAGGGAAGAGCACTGGCTGGAATCCCTACTGGCAGTCAAAGGAGTACATACCAGTGTACAACTGGTGTTTATTATAGTCAATCTCTTCCCAAACCAATTGCAAGCCCCAGCACTTGGGGTTAGAAGAGGCAAGGCAGTGCAGGGTTGCCTCCAACTCCTGATTCACCCTCTCAGTCTGGCCTTTAGATTGGGGATGGAAACCAAATGAGAGGCTGGCCATGGATCCCACAGAAAACAGAAAGCCTTCCAAAAACAAGGTGTAAACTGTGGTCCTCAGTTGACACTATCTCCTGAGAGAAGTCGAGCACTCTGAACATACGTTGAACCATGAGGCCAGCAGTCCCACAAGACGGCAGAAGGGTAAGGAGAGCAAAATCATGGGCGGCCTTGGAGAATCGATCTACAACAACCAGAATGGTAGTGATTCCATTAGACTGGGGAAGACCAGCGATGAAATCCACTGAAGGATGGAACCGGGGAGGTGGGGCACAGGTAGCTGACGTAGCAGACCTGCAGGGCCCTGGTGTGGCATCTTGTTCTGAGCACAAGTGTGACATGCAGAGACAAAGTCATGGACATCCTGGGACATAGACGGCCACCAAAATTGTCTCCTAATAACCCCTTGGTTTATCCTGGTATATAGATGGGAGGATTGACCCCATTCCTACACCTTGGAGTGCACTGTAGAAGAAGGGACAAACAGCCGGTTAGGAGGTCCCCCACCTGGGCCTGGATCTGACTGTTGAGCAGCCTTCACCTCCCCTTCTATTCCCCAAATCACCAAGGCAGCAATGAACGAGCGAGGAAGGATGAGTTCTGGATTGGTGTTGTCCTCAGACCCATCAACAGCCAGGTGAGGATGAAATTAAACTGGGTGAAGAAGAGAGCCCAATGGGCTTGACGGGAGTTGAGTCTCTTAGTGGCCCAAATGTAGGAGTGGTTCTCGTGATCTTTCCAAACCAAGAAGGGATGCTCTGTCCCTTCCAGCCAGTGTCTCTATTCTTCCACAGCCTCCTTGACAGCCAGAAGTTCTCGGTTCCTGACACCATGGTTACATTCGGCCAGAGTCAATCAATGGAAAAGAAAGGGGCAAGGGTGAAGCCGGCTGTCCGCAGAAGAATGCTGAAAGAGTTCAGCTCCTATGCCGACGCCTGATCCATCCAGCTCAACAATGAATGGCCGGGATGTCTGGGTTTTACAGCACAGGGGCAGTGGTGAAGCGTCGCTTTAGTTCTGAGAATGCTTGGTCTGCTTCATTTGTTGAATGGAATCCTGCAGAGATGCTCCTGGTGAGTGCACTTATGGGGGCCGCGGTAGAACTGAAATTTTGGATGAATCGGCAATAAAAGTTCACAATCCCGATGAAGTGCTGCACCTGTTTGACTGTAGAAGGTTTGAGCCACTCTACAACTGCCTGAACTTACTCAGGTCGATTTAAACACTGGAAGGGGTAAGTACACAGAACAAAAATGACAGCTGGTCTTTATGGAACTCTGGCTTGGTGTACAGGTTATCCTCAAGAAGCCATCTTAGAATGCTCTGGGCATGCTGGACGTTTTCCTGGTGAGAGCAGGAATTGATCGGAATGTCATCCAAATACCACTGTAATTTCCTGATTCAACATGTCCCTGAGCACAACAGTGGCCAGGGCCTAAAAAGAAGCAGAGCCGTTGGCCAGACCAAAGGTCATCGCAAGTTACTCAGAGTGGCCAATGGAGGTGTTGAAAGCTGTCTTCCACTCTTCCCCATCTCTGATATGAACAAGCGCCCTTAGGAAGCAGTGATCCCAATATGACTGAGTTCAACTTGAAACTTGATCGGGAGAAAGTAAAGACTGACATAGCAGTATTTCAGTGGAGTAAAGGAAATTACAGTGGTATGAGAGAGGAGTTGTCCAAAGTAAATTGGAAGGAGATTTGGCAGGGATGACAGCAGAGCAGCAATGGTGTGAGTTTCTGGGAAAAATGAGGAAGATGCAGGATAGATGTAATCCAAAAACGAAGAAATACTCGAATGGCAAAATAGTACAACCGTGGCTGACAAGAGAAGTCAAAGCTAATATAAAAGCAAAATAAAGGGCATACAACAAAGCAAAAATTAGTGGGAAGACAGAGGACTGGGAAGTTTTTAAAAACCTACAGAGAGCAACTAAAAGAATCATTAGGAGGGAAAAGATGAAACATGAAGGCAAGCTAGCAAACAATAAAAAAGTGGATAGTAAAAGTTTTTTCAAGTATGTTAAAAAAAATATAAAAAAGATGAGAGTGGATATAGGACCAATAGGAAATGAGGCCGGAGAAAGAATAACAGGGGACAAGGAGATGGCAGATGAACTAAATCAGTATTTTGCATCGGTCTTCACTATGGAAGACACTAACAGTGTGCCAGGTGTTGAATGGTGTAAGGGAAGAGAAGTGGGTGCAGTTACTATTACAAGGGAGATGATGCTCAAAAAGTTGAAAGACCTAAGGGTACAGAAGTCACCCAGACCAGATGAATTGCACCCTAGGGTTCTGAAAGACATAGCGGTACAGATTGTGGAGGCGTTAGTAATAATCTTTCAAAAATCATTGGACTCTGACATGGTGCCAGAGGACTGGAAAATTGAAAATGTCACTCCACTCTTTAAGGAAAGAGGGAAGCAGCAGAAAGGAAATTATAGACTAGTTGGCCTGACCTCAGTGGTTGGGAAGGTGTTGGAGTTAATTGTCAAGGATGAGGTGATGGAGTACTTGGTGACACAGGACAAGATGGAACAAAATAAGCATTTTTTCCTTAATGGAAAATCTCACCTGATGATCCTGTTGGAATTCCTTGAGGAGGTTATAAGTAGGATTGTTAAAGGAGATGCTGTGGATGTTTTCCACTTTCTGAAGACCTTTGACAAGGTGCCACACATGAGGCTGCTTACCAAATTAAGAGCCCATGGCATCACAGGAAAGTTATTGGCATGGTTAGAGTATTGGCTGATTGGTAGGAGGCAGTGAGTGGTAATAAAAGAACCCTTTTCTGGTTGGCTGCCAGTGATGAGTGGTGTTCTGCAGGGGTCAGTGTTGGGACCACTTCTTTTTATGTTGTATATCAATGATTTAGATGATGAAATAATGGCTTTGTTGCCAAGTTTGCAGATGATATGAAGATTGGTGGAGGGGCAGGTAGTATTGAGGAAACAGGTAGGCTATAGAAGAACTTAGACAGATCAGGAGAATGGGCAAGAAAGTGGCAAATGAAATGCAATGTTGGAAATGCATGGGCATGCACTTTGGTAGTAGAAATAAATGTGCAGTCTGTTTTCTAAATGGGGAGAAAATCCAAAAATCTGAGATGCAAAGGGACTTGGGAATCCTTGTGCAGGACACCCTGAAGGTTAACTTGCAGGTTAAGTCAGTCGTGAGGAAAGCAAATGCAATGTTAGCATTTATTTCAAGAGGTCTAGAATACAAGAGCAGGGATGTAATGGTAAAGCTTTATAAGGTGAGATCTGACCTTGAGTATTGTGAATGGTTTTGGGCTCCCCATCAAAGAAATGATGTGCTGGCATTGGAGAGGGTTCAGAGGAGTCAATAAATGCCTAATGTTCATGAGTCTGAAGCCTTCATGATAAGGAAGCTGGGAGCATCACTCAGTTAGGGAAAGCCGATTACAGGGAGAATTGACCCATTAGGACACTCCTCCCTGCTGACGGATATCCTCCTTTATTGGATGCTTGGGTCACAATGTCTGGAAATGTCCTGGATCACCAGAATAGAGGCAGGCACCTGTTTTCCTGCATCGAGCTCATTCCTTCTGAAATAGGCACATACATCCCACTTGCATAGGCTCCTTTGTGGATTGAGTACTGGGTGATGAGGGAGAGGGTGACTCAAACAGTAGGAAGCTCGAGACATTCTTTCCCCTCACCACTCAGTTACCCGGTCGTCAACTTGAATAGCCCGTTTAATCAGGTCATCCAGACTGTCCTGCTCATCATGGGCAGTGATCTCGTGCCAGACCCCTGCGCTCAGCCTGCACAGGAGGCTGTGATGAGGGATCTGTCATTCCATCCCATCTCCACCGCAAGTGTGTGGAACTTCACTGCATATTTCCTCACCTTCCCTCTACCTTTCCACAGGTCCAGGAGCTGTAGGGCAATCCCCAGACCACATACTGATGGATCACGAACTCTCCCTAACTCAGCAACAAAATGTCAAAATGACTGGGCTATGTGGGAACCTTGCTCCCATAAAGCTTTGAACAGGATGACTGGGAGGTCTATCCAGGAGATTTACGATGTGCACCTGTTCACGCGCATCATCTCCAAACTGACCAGGCTGGGCTTGGAAAGTCAGCTCACACTGGGTAATGAAATTCCTGCAGCCACTGGGGTCATCAGAGTACCTGCCCAGTAGAGGAATACTCCGTACTGGTGGATACAGTAGTCGGTTCTGGTCCGGGTGAGGGAACCAGGGCATTAGTGGCTGAGGCTGTTGGGGCAGTAGAAAAAGGATTATCTCTGAGAGACTGGGAGTAGGACTGGCGTGGCCAAAGGTCGCTGAATTCTGATTGCGAGAGCGCTAATAGCTGTCAGCTGTAAGTTCATGGACTGCGGCTGTGAGAGCAGAGATGCTTGCCACCTGATTCTAATTGTCTACAGTGAGCTGAGAGGGATGACAGCTCATTTTAATGGTGGTTGAGACTTACTGACACAACATTCGGATATGGCCCAAGTGTGGAGAGACGAAAACTGAAGTAGGTCAACAGTTCACTGACTTTAATGAGAACTGTTGCAGAGTTTAAAGGAAAAGAAACACAATAAACACTAGGCCAACAGGGCCGTTAACTAAAACACTCAAACTTAAAGTTAAATGCCAACACTGTGGCTGGAAGCAATAACTAAATACTGAAAGTATACTGCTCATTTCCAATCTGTTGAAACTTTTTTCCCGGACAAGAATGAGGGTAAGCAGGGACTGTAAATGTTGCTGTGCTTTTGATTAAGTCTCAATATAACTAGAACAAAAAGAAGGGAGTTAAATACCACCACAGTGAAACAGCAATTAGTTGGAATGTGCATACTGGCCAGCAAGCTTGCCGAGCCTGTTGTGCACCCCACCTGCGGGAGTGCGTAGACTCCATAGCAGAGTCCATAACTGTGACGCAGTTCTGATTGCCCCATTATTGGAAGGGTGATAATGCAGAAGAGGTTCACCAGGATGCTGCATGGATTGAAGAGCATGTGCGATAATGAGAAGTTAGACAAACCTGGGTTGTTTTCTCTGGAGCAGGGGACGCTGAGGGGAGATCTGATAGGAGTTTAGAAGCTTACAAGAGGCATAGATACACTATACAGACGATATCTTTTTCCCAGGGTTGAAATGTCTAATATCAGAGGGCGTTCATTTAAGGTGAGAGGAGATAACTTTAAATGAGCTGACTGAGGCAAGTTTTTGACATATAGAGTGGTGGGTGTATGGGGTGATAGCAGAGGCAGATACATTAGGGACTTCTAAGAGACGGTTAGATAGGCACATGAGTGTGAGGAAAAGGATATTGTGTAGGCATAAGGATATTGGGATAAGGATATTGTGTAGGCATAAGGGATGAGTTTAGTTGCCCATTTCATTACTAATTTATTTGGTTCAGTACAACTTTGTGGGCTGAAGGGCCTGTTCCTGTACTGTAGTGTTCTGTGTTCTATGTTCTGGAAGGGAAGGAGAAACCTCTAGTTGAGAGTAATGTGTTGAACAGGTGGATGAGGAACTAGGAGAGAGGCATGGTATTTTAACATCAAGTGGATGACTGTTAGTGCTGGATGGATGGGAGTGTGAGGAGGACCACACACTGAAAGGATGAGATTTTGCATAAATTGGAAGAAGAGATTAGAAAGGCCAAATTAAGGTCATTAATGCAATTGCCATTTCAGGACGTAGGGAAGGATACAGTACCAATGTGCTCACCTCTCCCGATCTAATGAGATTAAATGTGTGAATCCAGAAACACACTTCCATTGCTGATTTCTGCAAGCTCTTCCAGCCTTGCCTATTTGGCACTGCTTGCAAGTTTTGTCCATCTGTTGCCAATGAGTGTGACCTCCCTGCACACTCTGCTGGCTTCCATGTTATATTCAGTACTACTAGGAATCTGATGACTTTGTCCCCCCATCCTTTGCAATGCAGACAATTTCACAGCATATCAAATATCACACTTGCCATCAAATACTTGAGCTGAAACCCGGTCATGCATGTTGTCATCGTCTCAGTGTCTAGTTAGTCAATAAAGCTGGAAGTAATGGGTCAGATCTTTTGTCAGGATCTGCCCTGATTTGCCAACATAACTGGGCTTTCATTCTGCGGGCCACCACGCTACTGTCTGGTCAGCTGAGTACCATAACAGAACGCCAGCATTTCGCAAATGGACTCCACATAGACTCCAATCGAGTAGCTCCAGCCTCTCGTGATCCTTGCTTGCAGGTCAGGAAGTAAGCCGACAGAGCCTGTGCCAGTTTAAACTTGGCACATGGATAGTGGGTCATTAAAATTAATGTGAAAAACTGGTTGCAGGGGACATGATAAAATAGAGCTTTCTATTTGATTTCATTGAGTCACTACAAATATTTTTCATTGCTTATTGTATCCAATAACCTTGTTATTTTAAAGAATTTAAGTTTTTAAAGTTAATTTTATTTTTAAGAAGTCTCAGAGGATTTTTAAAATGCAGACATTCATCAACAGTAACACTTTTAACAGTTGATGGGCACAAGAGGCTGGGAGCAGAGCTGTGGGACCTCACTATCTAGTAAAGCCTTTTTATGAAGGCAGTCAACTACATGTATATTATCCAGACTCTGTGCTGCACCACACCACACTGTGGGGCTGGGAACTCTCAAGAGAAAACTTTGTCAGGAACCATTCCGAAAGAAGCAGCATTGCATCACAGCAAGTAGCTAGGAATGTCAGGGCAGTGGAAATCAGCCCCAACACGTTAGAGAAATGGCAGGATAAAATTCACTTCCAGTAACGCTCTACTGAAAATATTTGTACTAGTGCTGGCAAATGTACTCACCTCACTCACATTATGTAGTAAAGTTAAAAGTCAGTCCAACTTTTTGTTGTTTGATTTTGTTGTCCAATTCTATTCTTTATGGAATAAGCTTAGTGATGTTTTCTATTCTAAACAGTTTTCGGGCACTTCATATTCTTTTATCAGCTATTTGTTTCCTGTTAGAGAAATAAGTGTGTTTACCAAATGATCTTGCAACCCATTGCATCCACTTGACCCAGTGTATGCTTGCTTTTGGGATCTGAATAAGAGTTTCTGTGAGCAGTGCACAGTGCTGAACTGTGAGGTACCTAATAAAAATGTCCATGAAATAGACATATCTGAGAAATTTCCTGAAACAGCCTTGCCTTTTCAAAATGGGACATACAGGCAGGAATTCAATTACATTGAACTAAAGTACTGCTCTTGAAAAGAAAGCAGAAAATGTTAACGATGATGTGTTGTTGCAGTTGTAATCCTGCTCAGTATGAGAGGAACGCCGAGTTCGGACAAATGGTGTATGTGCTTGGCTGAGGAGCAAATGGTGAGAAGCTATGATCCACAGGATTGTGACTGAATGCTTCTAAATCAGCACCCTGCCTAAATGGAATGATGCCCTCACACCAGGAACCGCTGGCTGGCCTTGGATAACTGGCAGCCGCTCCGTGCGGCAGCTGGCACGAAGTGCTGCTTCCTTCTGGCCTGGAGTGACAACAAGCAGGCACCACCTCTCATCTATTAAGCATACCATATGTTTGTGGGGAACTTGGTGCTAAAATGTTGGCCGATGACCTAATAGAAGTGCAGCTATTTAGGGAGAACATGGCTTCAATACTACAGCTAGGACGTTACCTAAGCAATTAATTTAAGTGTCCTATTTAACTGGCTTATATTTCAATACTCTAAACAATATCTTTTAATTATTTAACTCTTTTTTGACTGTTCTCTCTCTGAGAAAAATACATACACAGTTGAAATGGGCTTTAACACCGTTAGCGGTGTGAAAAAAACAAGACGGCTATGGCTTTGGTTCCAATACAGGAGGTAGCATCTCTAGTCACAGACCTCTCTGGCAATGAGTTTGGAGATCATTGGAGAGCTGCAAAATGAGGTGAGGATGGTTCTAGCTAATGAATACTTCTAAAGGAAACAATTACCATGCTAAAGAAAAGATGTATGAGAGTGGAACGAACTAAATAATCCTTTTAAAATGTCACATGGGATAAATGGCTTCTTACTTGCTGAATAATTCAATGAAAATTATCTACTTACTGCTTGAAATGAAGGTCTTCCATCTTTTGTCTGTCCATACTGTCACACAGAGATATAGAAGGATTCTTCATTGCTATTTTTGTAACTTTTTTTTATTTTACCCGTCAGGGTTCTTAGCCCTGAGCTGAACCCCTGAATCTGAAGGACTGGTGGACTACTCTTAGTCTGGTCTCTACCCTTTGGCCTGTTTGGTATGGCTGACCCTACCAGAGCCAAAGTACAAGGACCTGACTCCAGCCAACATAACTCTCCAGGTCATTGAGGCACGCAAGCCTACAAACCCTACAACAAAGTTGTGGTCCTTTGGAGGCATGCTTTAAGTGTTTTTCTTTTCAGTTATATTTTCCAAATATGAGTTGAGTTCTGATTTTTAAGCCTTTAATAGTATGGCACAGTAGTGCAGTGCTTAACGTTGCTGTCTCACGGCTCTAATGGCCCATGTTCAATTCTGACATAGCTTTTGTCCACGTGGTGTTTGCATATTTTCCTAGTGATAATTTGTGCTTTCCCAAGATGTGCTCATTTCCTCTCACATGTCAAGGACATATTGTGCTGCATATTTGGACCCAAACACAGGATCACACAGTCTCTCGGGAAACTTAAACGAACCTCAGAATTTTATTAACAAAACAAAACAGTTGAATTTGCAAGGTCCTAGGTAACTTGGCCAGAACTTCACTAGGTGTCATTACCTCCAGTTGAACTGGCTTTTTGTATGTTTCCCCCTAGCGGTCAGTCTGTGGTTTTATATTGCCATGTGCTCTTGTTTATTTTCATGCCCCATGTGCTCCTGTCCCCACTCCTGCTCTACTCCAGCCCCTGTATTACTGAATACTCTGTATCTCACCTGTTTCTCATTACTACTTGTTTTGTTGCCACTTGTGTCTCATTGTGCTCCACCTATCATCTGCCTCTCTGTTTATTCCTCAGTGTATTTTAGTCCTGTGTTTTCACCTGTTTGTTGCCAGATTGTGCCAGTGAATTTTCCTGAGCCTTTCCAGCATTCATATCTGTACTCTGTTCATCTGAATATTGACTCTGCCTGTTTCTCGATTCTGGTTTTTGGATTTCTCTGGATGTCTTGATCTCTGCCTGAACTTTGACGCTGACTTTGTTGCCTCCCCCGGATTTGCTACTCAGCAAGTATCACAGTGCGCACAGTACTTGGTCTGCAATTGGGTCCCTGCTTCAGCGCCCTGCTGCTAGGCAAGGGTCAGGATGACTGAGCCAAAGAGGGGTTAGCACTGCCCCTTTAAATACACTCCATGGCATGAAAGAATCTGAGGAAAGCCCAGACTAATAACAAGCTTACAAGTAACTATTCTAATAAGAGACAAAAGTCCAAGGATACTTAATTGCACACCTGCAAAGTCTCAGAGAATTAATTTGAAAATCCAAAGACAATTGCAACTTAAATATAAACCAGAGAAGACCCAACAATAGCAGATTAAAAAAACCTGAAGTAAAGCAATACAGATAATTATAATTAATAAAATGCAGAGAATACAAAAAAAAAGCCAGTAGCAACAAACTCAGAGCACTCGGAATACTCCACTGATGACCCAAGGTTGTGATATTTGGTTGGAAGGTAACTGGAGGTAGTAAGTTTCCTTTTTCATAGTCAACTGACAGGAAAATTGGCAGGATGGGGTGGGGGAGGGGAGGAAGTAGGTGAAGATGCAGTGTCAA
Organism: Mobula birostris; assembly: GCF_030028105.1. NCBI lineage: Eukaryota > Metazoa > Chordata > Chondrichthyes > Myliobatiformes > Myliobatidae > Mobula > Mobula birostris. The sequence continues at coordinate 29,464,736 of NC_092391.1, read as the reverse complement.
AGCAAGATCATTGGGGTGAATGCCTGACGATTAGTTTAGACTTGATGGGTAGAAAGCTTGATTCTATATTGTATAACTTATATAATGTTGATTGGTCAATAAACAGTCATTGGATGTTCTTCAATACATGTTCTACTGACTACTGATAGGGTAGTTGAGTAATAGAGTATAGAAACAGGTCATTCAGCCACCATATCTATGACAGCCATTAGTACTACTCCTGATAAACAGCACTTTTGTTCTGATTCATTAAAATCCACTAATAATTAATTGAAGTGTAATTTCAAAGTTCAAAATATATTTATTATCTAAGTACATAGTGTATATGTCACAATATACTACCCTGAGATTCATTTTCTTACAGGCATAAAATAAAGAAGTACAATAGAATAACTGAAAAACTACACACAAGGATCAACGGAGAAACAACCGATGTGCCAAAGAAGACAAACTGCATAAATACAAAATAAATAATAAATAGATTAAAAAACACATGCACACATACATCTGAGAACGAGAGTGGTAAAGTCCTTGAAAGTGGATCCATGGGTTCCCACTCAAATAATCAGGCAGTGTGTCTCACATTTGTGGACTATCTTGCTTTAATTCTTGTAGAAATAGAGCCTCAGAGCTGTGACATGACCTATCAAACATTGTGTGGAACTGCAATTTTCCCAGATGTTGTGGTGAATGAAAAATGTGTTGACAGAGTGGCCTGTGTATTTCAACCAATGTTGTGCCCCTTGTGCTATTTTCAGTAACAGAATTTTCCCATCTGATGCCATAGTTACATTAGAGTTGGAAAAAGGTCAAATATACAAGTCAATTTATTATACAGATAAATAATCTTTACACAAATAACAGTACAGTTCCAAAATTTGCAGTACTTTTCAAACTAATACATTGCGTATCTGACAGATAACTGGATCAGCAATGATCTTCTTTTGCAATTAATGGTGTAATTAATTTCAGATTAGATAAGAGTAGCGAAACAAAATAAATATATTTCAATCTTTGTTATGGGGTCTAAATTTGCACGTGTATGGTTTGTCATATGTTTATTCCTGAATGTTGAAACTTAAGTTATACTTCGATATTGGATTCAGCTTGATACTGGTGAATGTGATGCTAAGCTAGGAATGCTAAGTTTGTAAACATAAAGGATCCCATGAATATATATGGAATATCTATCTATCTCATCTTTGATTTTTTATTAGTCCTTTGATCATATATTCAGCAGCAACAGGATCTCTTAGTTTCTGATAATTTGTGCTACATAAATGATGCTCAACTATTCACGAGGAATTCCTATTGACTGTTGAAGCAACTCCATGGTGTTTCTTAGAGTTGAGTAGTCTTTTGCTTTCATTGAAGCTGCATACATTTAACAGGGATCTTGAAGCAGGTGTGAATTTCCTTTAAGCTTCTACAGGGACTTTTTGTTCCCAGAATGAGGCAACCATTCCTCCTGGAGTACATCATGACCGGGAGAATAAGGGGAGTTGTTAGAGGAACAGTGGAAGTGGTGGATACAGGTTCAAGTGCAACATTTAAGAGAAGTTTGAATGAGTACATAGATAGGGGAGGTATGGAGGGCAATGGCCCAGGTGCAGGTCAATGGTACTAGGCAGAATAACACTTTGTTATTGACAAGACATGCTGTACTGCTCTATCATTTCATGACTCTAAGGCATTGAAACATCACAATGTCTACTAGTTTAAGTTAAATATCCCTTCACATCATCTGAAAATGATCAGCAGATTATTTTTCTCAACTGATGGCAAAAACAACACATTAAAACTTAGTTGTGTCTTTAGTCTTCTGTGAACTGGAGCTTTGTATTTGCATGCATCAAACAGAAGACTCTAAGTGATTGAACTTAAACTGCTTTGGTATGCCCGAAGGATCAAATAATGCACCGTATCAGTTTACAAACAACCTTCTAAACAAGATTGTCTGTGGGCGCCTTCCCATTTGTTTAAATATAAAGTGTCATCAGTTCACTTTCTACATTTAGCAGACAGCCTGGCAAATGATATAAAATGATTCATTCTGGTCTCATAAGCCTAGCAAGTTACAGTACTAAAAATGCACATTTGAAACATTACCTTTGCTCTCAATTTCACAGTCATTCTGTTTCAGGCCAGTTCAACAATTTGCTTGCCTTCACCTCATGTGTTTTTTGGTAGGTAAACTTGTAAAGCTGACGAATGATACAGAATCTGGAGCATGCAAACTTATTTTAAACAGGCCTAACAATCTCTTGCAGCTAGCTTCTCGGAATCTATACGCTTTCTTAGGAAATGTCCCTTGTGCACAGAATTTGAACCAGAATCAGAATCAGATTTAATATCACTATCATGTGTCATGAAGTGTGTTGTTTTGCAGCAGCAGTGCATTGCAATGCATAATTATAAAAACTATAAATTACAATAAGTACGTATAGAAAAATAAATAGTGCAAAAAGAGAGGGAAGAATACTGAGGTAGTGTCCACAGGTTCATTGCCCATTCAGAAATCTGATGACAAACTGGAAGAAGGTATTCCTGAAACGTTGAGTGTATGTCTTCAGGCTCCTGTACCTCCTCCTTGAGGGTAGCAATGAGAAGAGGGTGGAGAAGGGAGGCATCCTTAAGGATGGATGTCAGATATTTGAGGCGTCAGCTTTTGAAGGTGCCCTGGATGCTGGTGAGGCTAGCTCCCATGATGGAGCTGGCAGAGCTTACAACTTCCTGCAGCTTTTTCCGATCCTGTGCAGTGGTCCTTCCATACCAGATGGTGACGCAGCCAATCAGAATGCTCTCCATAGAACACCTGTAGAAATTTGCGAGTGTCTTTGGTGATGTACAAATCCTCCTCAAACTTCAAATGAAATATAGCTGCTGTCATGCTTTCCTTGCAATTGCGTAAATATGCTGTGCCCAGGATAGATCTTCAGAGATGTTGACACACAGGAACTTGAAAGTGCTCTCCTTTCCCACTTCTGATCACTGGATATTTTCCCTCAATTTCCCTGTCCTGTGGTCCAAAATCAATTCCTTGGTCTCACTGACGTTGTGTGCAAGGTTGTTGCTATGACACTACTCTACCAGCTAATCAACCCTGCTCCTGTATGCCTCCACATCACCATCTGAAATTCCACCAACAATAGCTGCGTCGTCAGCAAGTTTATTGATGGCTTTGAGTTGTGCCATGCCACACAGTCATGAGTAGAGCAAAGGGCTAAGCACACATCCTTGAGGTGTGCCAATGTTGTTTGTCAGTAAGGAGGAGATGTTATTTCTAATCTGCACAAACTGTGGAATGGAGATTCTGATTGTGTTGAAGGCTGAGCTGTAGTCAATTAACAGCAGCCTGGCATGGATATTGCTATTATCCAGGTTATCCAGGGTCAGGTAGGGCGCTGGTGAAATTACATCTGCTGTAGACCTATTGTGGCAATAGGCAAATTGCAGTGGGTCCAGGTCCTTGCTTAGGCAGGAGTTAAGTCCAGCTATGACCAAACTCTCAAAGGACTTCATCATAGTAGATGTGAATGCCACTGGGCAATAGTTGTTGAGGCAGCTCATACTGCTCTTTGGGCACTGGTATGATTGTTGCCCTTTTGAAGCTGGTAAGAATCCCTGACTACAGCAGTGAGAGATTGAAAACTCCCACCAGTTAGTTAGCACAGGTTTTCAGTGCCTTACCATGTACACCATCAGTGCCTGACACCTTGCAAAGGTTCACCCTTCTGAAAGCTGTTCTGATGTCGGCCTCCGAGACCGCGATCACAGAGTTACCAGATACTGCGGGGGTTCGCACAGGTTTAATTTTATTCTCCCTTTCAAAGCATGCATGAAAAACATTAAGCTCACCTGGGAGTGAAGCAATACAGCCATTCATAATGCAAACAAGAACACCTTTGAACACCTACGCTCTGTCCGCCAAAGAAAGCAGGATCTCCCAGTGGCCACACATTTTAATTCCACATCCCATTCCCATTCTGACATGTCTATCCACGGCCTCCTCTACTGTAAAGATGAAGCCACACTCAGGTTGGAGGAACAACACCTTATATTCCGTCTGGGTAGGGTAGCCTCCAACCTGATGGCATGAACATTGACTTCTCTAACTTCTGCTAATGCCCTACCTCCCCCTCGTACCCCATCCGTTATTTATTTTTATACACACTTTCTTTCTCTCACTCTCCTTTTTCTCCCTCTGTCCCTCTGACTATACCCCTTGCCCATCCTCTGGGTTCCCCCCCACCCCTTTCCTTCTCCCTGGGCCTCCTGTCCCATGATCCTCTCGTATCCCCTTTGCCAATCACCTGTCCAGCTCTTGGCTCCATCCCTCCCCCTCCTGTCTTCTCCTATCATTTTGGATCTCCCGCTCCCCCTCCCACTTTCAAATCTCTTACTAGCTCTTTCTTCAGTTAGTCCTGACGAAGGGTCTCGGCCTGAAATGTCGACTGTAGCTCTTCCTAGAGATGCTGCCTGACCTGCTGCGTTCACCAGCAACTTTGATAAAGTGTGTTGCAGCCATTCATAATCTTTGTTTTTGCCTTGTAGAGTGTAATAGCTTGCAAACTCTGCCAGAAATTATGTGCATTTGATTCCATCTCTAGCCTCAATTCGAATTGTTTTCTCACTCTTAAAATAGCCTTCCATTGGTCATTTGGACTTCTTGTATATTTCTGGATCACCTGTCTTAAATGCCACAGATCTAGTCTTCATTAGACTATGAATCTCCTGGTTCACCCATGGCTTTTAGATTGGGTATGTCCAGCATGTTCTTGAAGACACACAGTCATCGACATAGGTCTTGATGAAGTTGGTGACAACTGTGGTGCATTCATTCAGACTCGAAGATGAATCCCTGAATACTATCTAGCCCACCGGCTTAAAGAAGTCCTGTAAGTGCCCTTCCACCTCTTTTAACCATACCTTCTCGGTCCTCACCATTGACAATGTTGTCATTAGTCTCTGCCTATATGCTGGGAGTAGAAGCACAACCAGACGATTGGACTTTTTAAAGTGTGGGTGTGGGATGGCACGGTAAGCATTCTTGATGGTGATATGATAGTCAAGTGTGTTGGCTTCTCTGGTTCTACAGGTGATATGGTGGTAGACGTTCAGCGAATCCTTCAGACTGGCCTGGTTAAAACCTCGCACAATGATAGGGAAGGTATCAGTTTCATGCCTGCTGATTACGTTGCTCAGCTCACCCAGTGCCTGACTGATGTCGACCTGAGATAGAATGTAACTGCTACCAGGATGATGGTGGAAAACTCCCTCAGCAGATAAAACCGACAACATTTGGCCGCTATATGTTCCAGCTCAGGTGAGCAGGACTCAGACAGAACCACCAAGTTTGTGCATCACGAGTTAAACATGAAGCATACTCCAAGTCCTTTGCCTTAAAAAGACTTAGCTGTCCTGTCTTTGCAAAGAATTGTGAAACCATCAAGCTGCAGTGCTTTGTCCATAATGGTGGGGGACAGCCATGTTTCCATGAAGCAAAGTACACAGCATTCCCCGATGTCCCTCTGGTGCAGCAATGCAGGAATCATGAGGTTGTCAACTTGCTTAAGATTATTTCCATCTTAAATAATCATGAATAACTTGTGCATTGTGACCCTCTGCTTATTTTTGTCGGCCTATCAGCCCTACCAATCTTGTCATATCTTTAACCTTCTTTTCTTAATCTCCACCTCACTGATTGGTCACCATTCTTTGACTTAACTTCTATTTTCATGATGTCTCTGCAATTGTTCCTTCTTTCTAGTTGTTGTGCAAATGCACATTGTCATAAAGTGAACCACCATTCTGCTAGCTGGTATAATCCCCATAAAAACAATTGTTTCTGAACGGAATCTAACTACATTTAATCCACACTGCATTGGAAGGAATATGATCTACTGCTCTGCCCTTCAGACAATTGATTTGTGTTTTTAGTATGTATTTAAGCACATTCAGCTTTTAGTTTGAAATAAAAAGTTTCAGATCTGTATTAGGTCACTTCCTGTTCAGTTAGGAAATAGTAAGATGGAAAGCACATTGGCTCACAGAAGGCCAGAGGTTTATGTCAGGAACGAAAGAAGTTTCTATCTGTTTCCCCAGCAGAAGCATTGCTTATAAATTGATGTTATATTGTTTACTCTAAGGGTATCAATAAGATATTGCTGAAGCAAAATGTTCCTTTTGAGTTTATTAGACACTGACCTGGAAGCTAATAGTTTACATGTTCTATTTACCTGTCAGAATCATATAATATTTAGCTGCAGGAAACATAACTATGTTCTTCCTTACCTGTGCATGTTTAGATTATGAGAACACTCAGTCCTCTTTTATTGTCATTTAGAAATGCATACATGCATTAAGAAATGATACAATGTTTCTCCAGAGTGATATCACAGAAAACAGGACAGACCAAAGACTAACACTGACAGAACCACATAATTATAACATATAGTTACAGCAGTGCAAAGCAATACCACAATTTGATAAAGAACAGACCATAGGCACAGTAAAAAAAAGTCTCAAAGTCCCAAATCGATCGACTTCCAAGTCCCCGATAGCATTTACTTGTGTGAATGGAACAATTGCACTGTTTTTTGTTGTTTTTCAATTTCAATTCTTATTCACTACATCATGCTATTGAGTCTGCAATAAACCCAAGGAGCTTGACTCTCATGTCATTTTTAAATAGAGTTTGGCTGACTGTCTAGTTGATGTTACAACATCTCAGCGAGGGCAATACATCTACCGCAATGAGTTTAGATGTTTTTAAGGCAGTTAGGAACCAATTGATGTTCAATCTACACCACAGTGTGGACCCAATATGAACATTGTATGAAGTAGAGTCAGAATTCTTCTGCTCATTTTCAGAGTCTGATTTAGTTTTCGCTCTAGATGCTTTTCCAACATTTGATGTTGTAAAATGTGGCTGCCAATTTATGAAGACCAAGTCCCCGCAAATAGATGACCTATTAATCTGTTTTGATTGTGTTAATTGAAGGATGAACGTTGGCCAAAGTCTGCAGTGTTAAGTATTTTTACTTCATTTATCTCTTTTTGGGGAAAAGGGGAAATTAACAGGGACCTTGTGTTGCATCACCATCATAGAATACTGGAACTATTCAGAAAGAATAGTTAGGTACTGTACAGTAAGAAACACAATGCACAGTCATTACAATTGTATAGCTTCTTTCATAAAAGGTATATTAAAAGATAATTAGCTCTCCATTAAATTTTGTTACTGGGTACATACGAGCTGTCAATCATTATTCACCATTTAAGGCACTACTTCTGAATCAAACCAGAGTAGGATAAAAATTGGTTTCAGACTGCACAATGCAAATCCAATATACTTCATGAGTAGTATTTTCCAGGAGAAGCAAAATGATTTCTTAGCTGAGCTGCCAAAAATTATAACGTAACCAAAGGAATAATAAGGAATATTCCTCCTTAAGGAAGTGCTTAAGAGTTGTTTTTCTATTATTGCTAGTTCCTTGCAGTCCTCAGCATGTTTTGCAAGGTTTTCTCGGCAAATTTTGAAGAGTCATCAGAAATCAAAACATGAAATGTAAATCATTTCTCTTTCCTCAGAGGCTGCCTGACCTGCTTCTTCCCTTCTGCCATCAGATTTCTGAACAGACAATGAACCAACCAACCCACTATTTTTGCTCTCTTTGTGCACTACTTATTTAATACAATGTTTTATATAATGTATACATAATTTATCGTATTTTATGTATTGCACTGTACTGCTGCTGCAAAACAGCAAATATCATGATGTACAGTACTCTGTGTCACTAATATTAAACTTGAGTCTCATTCTGATGAATGTTTCCAACAGGTTTTATTTCAGAGTTCAAGTATCTACAATCTTTTTTGTGAATTTTCAATGAAATATTGTCTTAGACCAGAAGATCAGAAGAAATTGGAGCAGAATTAGGCCATTTGGGCCATCAGTCTGTTCTGCCATTACATCATGGCTAATCCATTTTCCCTCACAGCCCCAATTTCCTACCATATGACTTCATGCCCTGACTAATCAAGAAACTAACAACCTCTGCCTTAAATATCCGGAATGATTTGGACTCCACTGTGCTGTGGCAACAAATTCCACAGATTCACTGCTCTCTGGCTAAAGAAATTCCTCCTCATCTGCATGCTAAAAGGGTGCCCCTCTATTCTGATGGTGTCTTCTGGTCTTAGACTCTCTCACCATAAGAAGCATCCTCTCCACATCCACTCTATCAAGATCTTTCAATATTCAATAGGTTTCAATGAAGTCACCCCATGTTCTTCTGAATTCCAGTGCCTACAGACCCAGTGCCATCAAATACTCCTTAAATGACAAGCCTTTCAAGCCCAGAATCATTTTCGTAAACCTCCTTTAAACCCTCTCCAATGTCAGCACCACCTTTCTTAGATAAGAAGCCCAACACTGCTCATAATACTCCAAGTGAGGTCTCACCAATATTTTATAAAGCCTCAACATTATATCCTTGCTTTTATATTCTAGTCTTCTCAAAATTAATAATAACATCACATTTGCCTTTCTCACTACAGATTCAACCTGCAAATTAGCCTTTAGAAAATTCCGCACAAGGACTCCCAAGTCCCTTTTTTATATTTTCTCTCCATTTAGAAAATAGTCTATGCTTTTACTTCTTCTACCATAGTGCATGACCATGACCATGCACTTCCCGACACTGTATTCCATCTGCCACTTCTTTGCCCATTCTCCTAATCTGTCTAAGCCCTTCTGTATCCCTCCTACTTCCTCAAAGCTCCCTGCCACTCCACCTATGTTCATATTGTCTGCAAACTTGGCAACGAAACCATCAATTCCATCACCCAATTCATTGAATACAACGTAAAAAGAAGTGGTCCCAATACCGACCCCTGTAGAACACTACTAGTCACCAACAGCCAACCAGGAAAGGCTCACTTTATTCCCACTCTACCTTCTCTAATCAGCCAATGCTTTATCCATGCTAGTTTCTTTCTTGTAATATCATGGGCTCTTAATTTATTAAGCAGGCTCATGTGTGGCACCTTGTCAAAGGCCATCTGAAAATCGAAGTACACATCATCCATTGATTCTCCTTTGTCTATCCTACTTGCTATTTCTTCAAAGAATTCCAACATATTTGTCAGGCAAGATTTTCCCTTGAGGAAACTATGCTGACTACAGTCTATTTTATCCTGTGCCTCTAAGAACCCCGGAACCACATCCTTAACAATCAGCTCCAACATCTTCCCAAACACTGAGGTCAGACTAACAGGCCCATTATTTCCTTTCTTTTGCCTCTGTCCCTTCTTGAAGAGTGGAGTGACATTTGCAATTTTCTATTCCTCCAGAAATAAACCTGAATCAATTGATCCTTGAAAGATCATTACTAGTGCCCCTGCAATCTCTTCAGAATCCTAGGCTGTATGTCATCTGATCCCCATGACTTATCTACCTGCAGACCTTTCAGTTTCCTAAGAACCATCTCACTAGTAATGGCAACTTCACACACTTCTGTCCCCTGAATTTCTCGAACTTCTGGCATACAACTAATGTCTTCCACAGTGAAGACAAATGCAAAATACTTATTCAGTTCATTCCCCCCACACTCCCCCCCCCCACCGCCATATTGCTATCTCACCAGCATCATTTTCCAGCAGTCCAATGTCTACTCATACCTCTCTTTTACACTTTATATATCTGAAGAAACTTTTGGTATCCTTTCTAATATTATTGGCTAGCTTACCTTCGTACTCCATCTTTTACTTCTTTATGACTTCCTTAAATGCTTTCTGTTAGTTTTTAAAAGTTTCACAGTCCTATAACTTCTCAGTAATTTTTGCTCAATTATATGCCCTCTCTTTGGCTTTTATGTTGGTTTCTCTTGTCAGCCACAGCTGCATCATCCTGCCCTTAAAATACTTCTTCCTCTTTGCAAGCCTTTCAAATTACTTGCAGAAAATCCAGCCATTGCTGCTCTGCCATCATCCCTGCCAATGTTGTTTTCCAATCAATTCTGGGCAATTCTGGCTCCTCTCTCATGCCTCTGTAATTCCCTTTATTTCACGGTAATACTGATAAATCTGACTTTAGCTTCTCCTTCTCAAATTGCAGGAGAATTCTATCATATTATGATCACTTTCCCCTAAGAGTCTTGCCACTAGACACTAGAATACTACAGCACAGTACAGGCCCTTCGGCCCTTGATGTTGTGCCGACCCATATAGAAACATAGAAACATAGAAAATAGGTGCAGGAGTAGGCCATTCTGCCCTTCAAGCCTGCACCGCTATTCAGTATGATCATGGCTGATCATCCAATTCAGAACCCTGTACCTGTTTTCTCTCCATACCCTCTGATCCCTTTAGCCACAACTCCCTCTTAAATATAGGCGATGAACTGGCCTCAGCTGTTTCCATTGGCAGAGAATTCCATGGATTAACCACTCTCTGTGTGAAGAAGTTTTTCCTCATCTCGGTCCTAAAAGGTTTCCCCTTTATCCTCAAACTGTGACCCCTCGTTCTGGACTTCCCCAACATCGGGAACAATCTTCCTGCATCTAGCCTGTCCAATCCCTTTAGAATTTTATACATTTCAATAAGATCCCCCCCCCCACTCTTCTAAATTCCAGTGAGTATAAGCCTAGTCGATCCAATCTTTCATCATATGAAAGTCCTGCCATCCCAGGAATCAATCTGGTGAACCTTCTTTGTACTCCCTCTATGGCAAGAATGTCTTTCCTCAGATTAGGGGACCAAAACTGCACACAATACTCCAGGTGTGGTCTCACCAAGGCCTTGTATAACTGCAGTAGAACCTTCCTGCTCCTTTATATTCCTAAAAAAATAGTACTAAACCCACACTACCCCGTAACCCTCTATTTTTCTTTCATCCATGTGCCTGTCCAAGGGGCTCTTAAATACCTCTAATGTTTTAGCATCCACCACCATCCCTGGCAAAATAAAGTTCTTTTACTTTGAGCTTTCTAATCAATTTCAGTTCATTGCACAACACCCAATTCAGAATAGCTGATCTCCTAATGGACAAGTTGCTCTAAAAAGCCATCTTGTAGGCATTCTAGAAAATTCCGCTCTTGGGATCCAGTACCAACCTGATTTTCTCAATCTATCTGCATATTGAAATTCCCCCATGATCGTTGTAACATTGCCCTTTTGACATGCATTTTCTATCTCTCTTTGTAATTTGCAGACCACATCCTTGCTACTGTTTGGGAGTCTTTTTACCCCTCCAGTTCCTCAGCTCTGCCCACAACAATTCAACTCCTTCTGATCCTATATCACTTCTTTCTAATGATTTGATTTCTTTTTTTTACCAACAGAGCCATGCCACCCCCAATGCCTACATGCCTGTCCTTTCGATACAATACATAACCTTGGATGTTAAACTCCCAGCTCTACTCTTCTCTCAACCATGATTCATCATACATTCCAATCAGTAACAGTACTACAAGTTCATCTACCTTATTCCATATACTGCACTCACTCAAGTATCATACCTTCATTCCTGTATTCACCCTTTTCAATTTTGTCCACCTTTTACGTTGCAACTCCTCCAATTGATTGCAATTTTGCCTTATCGTCAGCCCATCCTTGCTCGCGGTCTCACTACACACTGCCTCTGTTTCTAAACGAACTACCTCATCCTCAATGCTATCACTCCAAAGGATCTGGAATCCTTCAATGCCTATCACCAGGTGAATGATGGCAAGCTATTGAAATTCCTCACCATTCACCTGATATGTGGCCAGCGTAGACGCGATGGGAGAATTCACTCATTTTCTTCTGTGCCTTGAATTGGCCCAGCAACTAGCCTTCTGCAATCCACTTCATTAGAGACTACCATAGAATCACTAGCCTCAATGAAGAAATGTCAATGGACTCAAGGGGATGAATTGCCTTCTATTCATTGATTCTGCAGTGGAAGAACTGGCTTGATATCAGTTATGGATTCAGAGATCATGGGACTCCTTTGTGATATTCAGTCAACCAGCACTGATACTGCCTCTGATGATTTGTCACCTGCCTGAAGACAAGGGAGACTCACCTGACCACCATGAAATTTGCTTCAGTGATAGCAGCAAATTTAAAGCTTGATCTACAGGTTGGGTCAAACTTACTGTCCTACAAATATCCGTCCATCTACACACAGCTAATAAGACCAGAAGACATGGGAGCAGAATTAGGCCATTTGGCCCATTGAGTTTTCTCCTCCATTTCATCACGACTGATCCAATTTTCCTGTCCAATCTCAATGTCTTCGCCCTTTATACCAATGTTCTACTTGAAATCAATTAAGTGGAGAGGATACTCAAATACCTTTCTGCTTTTTTCATACATTTGCAAATAAATATGCAATTATAAAATGATTTTAGCGATACGTTGTGTAAGGAGATAAGTCACTAATGCAGAGATTCAACCTTTATGCCTAAATTAGAGCAGGTAATTGTTAAGATAATGAAGGTGAGTATTTTTGTTGCACATACAGTTAATACCCTTGAGAAATATAAGGTTGAAAGACACCGTCATCATCATCATCACCATTATGTGCTGTGTCGTATGATGTGGGAAATCATGGTCTATGTCTGTGATTGTTCTTGGCAAATTCTACAGAAGTGGTTTGTCATTGCCTTCTTCTGGGCAGTGTCTTCACAAGACTGGTGACCCCAGTCATTATCAGTACACTTGAGATATTCACAAACATAAGAAAATCTGCAGATGCTGGAAATCCAAAGCAACACCCGCAAGATGCTGGAGCAAGTCTGCAGGCCGGGCAGCACCTATGGAAAAGAGTAAACAGTCAACGTTTTAGGCCTAGACCCTCCAATAGGTCCTCTTCAGAGATTGTCTGCCTAGTATTAATGGTCGCATAACCAGGACTTATGATATGCACCAGCTGCTCATACGGCTATCCACCACCTGGCCCCATGGCTTCATGTGATCCTGAGCAAGTGGGTAAGCAGGCTGCCATGGGTTTATTGCATTCACTCTCCAGTAGTGACTGCGTGACCTTGGCTTCACTAGAAGAGAGATCAAGTCAACCAGCAGGGCTGTAGCTGAGGCAGCAGAGAAGGGATCATCATGGGTGTGGACCAAGTATGTCCAGAGGGGCGGACAGTCGGACAGCGTATACATATCTTGCAAACCCTTCAGTAGTTGCATAGGCACCTGAAGAGTAGACTATCTGTTGGATGGAAGTGACCAACAACTCTAATAGAGGCAGATGCCAAGTTGTTAAGCTCACCAGTGGGAAGTGGTGCTTTAGCACTGCTGGCCCACCACCTCAAGGGAGTCTTGATCATAAGCGGGCCAAAACTCCTGAAGACAGGTGGCAGATCAACTGATGATCCCACTGGTGATAGCACAGGACAGTTAGCATCTTAGTCCCCCTGTATTTGTTAACTCTTTTCTTCTGGACACCAGTGACTACCAGGAATAGTCTGGTTGGCAACTGGGAATAGTCCAGTGACAGCGTAGAGAGACAGCGAACAGCCAGGAAAGACTGGCATCGGGAGTGTCAGGATTGGCAGTCCGGGCACCAGCTCAGAAGAGCACCCACCTCTTGAAGCTTCTAGTTTATATGGAGAAACATACCCTCGGGGTCCTCCGAGAGGGAGGGAGAATGATGGACCCAATCAGATGGATACCGTTAATTACAGGGAACGACTATGACCAAGAGCTAGGATAAGAGGCTCTGAGTGTCCAGTGTGTTGGTGTGGGAGAGCGTTTTCTAGCATTAAAGGCTTACAAGTCCACCAAGCCATGTTGAGGTGCTATTCCATCCCAGTGGATGAAGATGAGGTTACTTCACCAAACGCAGATGATGTGGTCTTTTCAACCACTGATTCACAAGCCATAGCGGTTTGCTCTGGAGAGAGTCATCATACTCCAGGTCAGATGAGAGATAACCCAGGTCAGGTTTCAGACCGCAGTACCCAAGTAGATCCTTCGCATGATGGTGATGGTGAGGAGGTAGAGAAGAAGAGGAAGGTCAAGTGGCCAGCAATGGCAGATGAGAAGGCTCGGCGTGTGTTTGATGAGGATATCAGAATGATGTTGGAGAACACTCTCAGGGGAACGTCAAAGAGAAAGTTGGAAGTGATGAGCAATATGATTTATGATGTTGGAAAGTACAGGTTTGGTTTGGTTGAGTTGAAGAAAACAAAGCCTACACAGCAACCAAGCAAGTGCCAGAAGGAGATTAGGAGGTTGAGGAGAGAGCTTAGATCGATGAGACAGAGGCGGAAGGTAGCAAGTGAGGGTGACAAGCCAGTGCTTGCTGATCTCCGAGAGCATTTTCGAATAAAGTTAGCATCACTCCGTTGTGCAGAGTCACAATGTAAGAAGAGAAAGAAGAGAGAGAAGGCAAGAAAGTCATTCTTTGAGAACCCTCACGAGTTCACAAAGAAACTGTTTGAACAAAGTAAGAGCGGGCAGCTTAACATCTCTCAACAAGAACTTGAGGATCACCTGGCAAGCACTTACTCTAACGAACAGCAGGAGGCTCCTTTGTTTGACATTTTTTTTTGTTTGAAGCCTACGGAGCCAGGAGTGAAGTTTGATCTGTCAGAACCCAAATTGGCAGAAGTCGAACAGTTCATCAGAAAGGCAAGGTCAGGCTCGGTGCCAGGCCCTAATGGAGTGCCGTATAAGGTGTTCAAGAAGTGTGAAGAGCTGAGGAAATACTTGTGGAGATTGTTAAAGGTGGTGTGGAGACAAAGTGTTGTTCTTTTGTCATGGAGTGAGGCTGAAGGAGTATACATCCCAAAGGAAGAGAATTCTTCTACATTGAATCAGTTCCGACCAATTTCACTCCTGAATGTAGAGTGGAAGATTATGTTTGGCATTCTGGCAGAAAGAACATCTTCATTTGTGATAGAGAATGGATAGTAAATACATCTGTGCAGAAGGCAGGAATACCAGGCTTCCCTGGATGCCTCGAACATTCTAGTATGATATGGTATACCATCCAGGAGTCAAAAAGGTTGAGAAGAAATCTGGCTGTAGTTTGGCTTGATCTGGCAAATGTGTATGGTTCTGTTCCCCATGTCCTGATTGAGTTTGCGATGGAATTCCTATGGATTCCTGCTAAGGTGAGGAACTCCGTTATGCAGTACTACAACGATTTCCGGATGAGGTTTTCCACTCAGCAGTTTACAACTAGGTGGCAGAGCTTGAATATTGGAATCCCAATGGGGTATGCAATTTCACCCATCCTTTTTGTGTTAGCCATGGAGGTCATTGTGAGGGCTGCAGAATCAGTGGGACCAGGTGTTGCACTTGATAGCGGAGGGAAGTTACCACCAATACGAGCGTTCATGGACGATCTTACCCTTTTGAGTCCCAGAACGGAGGCAGTGGAAAATGTACTATCTAGACTCGAGGAGCTGATGGATTGGGGAAGAATGAAGTTCAAAACCAAGAAGTCAAGGAGCCTTGTTCTTAGGAGAGGAAAGCTGGTTGACTTTCATTTCACCCTTTGTGGAGAGGAGATTCCACTCCATTCAGGACCAACCAGTTAAGAGCCTCGGGGGATGGTACTCAGAGGAGCTGAGAGACACCAAGAGGGTTCAAGAGACAGGAGAACAGATCAACAGAGGTCTGATGTCTGTTAACAAGTGTGGCTTGCCTGGCACATTGAAGTTGTGGTGCTTGCAGTATGGACTGATGCCATGGATAATGTGGCCACTAACTGTCTATGAAGTGGCAATGTCCCATGTTGAGGCAATGGAACGGAAGATCAACAAGTATGTGAAGAAGTGGCTTGGAGTACCAAGCAGCCTCACAAATGTTGCAATCCACAGTAGCCAGACAAAGCTTACCATTCCAGTGCAATCCCTTGTTGAAGAGGTCAAGGTAGCCAAGGTAAGATCATTCTTGATGCTTCGCAACTTAAAAGACCCTGTCATCAAGAACACCCAGCCGGATGTGAGATCAGGCAGGAAGTGGTCAGCCCGTGTAGCAGTTGATGAGGCAGAGTCTAGATTGAAGCTCAAGGAGACGGCTGGGGCTATCCAGCTAGGCCACCATGGATTTGGATGGACAATCCACAAGTGGTGGTCATCTTCTACAGGTAAGGAGCGCCATGAGCTTGTAACACAAGAAATACGAGGGGTAGAAGAGGTTAGCTAAATCAGCTGACCTGGCCAAACAAGGGGCTTGGACCTGGTGGAAAAGTCTTGAACAACGACATCTATCTTGGAATGTTCTGTGGCAGATGGAACCGCTCCGCATTTCTTTTCTATGCAGAGCAGCGTACGATCTGCTCCCAACACCCACCAGCCTCAGCACCTGGTATGAAGATAAGACAGACAGATGAGCTGTTTGTGGTAAGGAGGGAACACTTCAACATATTTTGAGTGCATGCAGAGTCAATCTTTCCAGTGGCATGTACACTTGGAGACATAACAACGTTCTCAAAGTTGTAACAGAAGCGGTTGAGCAGAGAGTACTGCAGCACAACTTATCTCATGCCCCATGCTGCACAGAACATCGCATATCATTTGTGAAAGAAGGCTCCAAGTCAAGGGTGTACAGTGCAGGCCCACGATCAAGCATACTTTCTTCAGCCGATGATTGGTGTGTCAAGGCCGACCTGGACGGGAAAGGCAGTTTCCCAGAGCAAATAGTTTTCACCACATTGCGTACAGATATAATCGTATGGTCTGACACCAATAGAGAAGTAGTTATTGGTGAACTCACAGTCCCCTGGGAAGACAACATCGATGAAGCCCATGAGCGCAAGTTAACCAAGTATGCAGAATTAAGATCAGAGTGCAGAGACAGAGGCTGGAAGGTCTCATGCTATCCATTCGAAGTAGGCTGCTGTGGGTTTATTGCGTTCACTCTCCAGAAGTGGCTGCGTGACCTTGGCTTCAGGAGAAGAGAGATCAAGTCAACCAGCAGGGCTGTAGCTGAGGCAGCAGAGAAAGGATCAGCATGAGTGTGGACCAAGTATGTCCAGAGGGGCAGATAGTCGGACAGTGTATACCTATCTTGCAAACACTTCAGTAGTTGCAGGCTAGCAATGGGAAGGAGTACCTTACACCTCCTTTGGTAAGACATATCTCCATCCTGCCACTCAGAAAGACAGAGCATTTACGAGGGGTGATTGATGGGTTCATACCCTAAGGTAGAAGGAGATGAGTTATTAACTTCAAACTTTCTGCATAACCACTCAAAGTGTTGAACCGCATGTGCATGTAACGAAAGCCGTATAACTCATCTCTTTCTACCTTAGGCCACGATGTTGTCAATCACCCCTCGTATATTAAAAAAATAATACTTGCATCATGATAACCACAGGAACACACAAACAAAATCAGTGTTGAGGCATTGTTCTTCTTATGTACTTCATGATACCACGGAGAGAAAACAAATAGCATACGCAAATGTCTGCTGTTTTGATGGATTCAACCAAAGTATCAACCATCTGCTTCATGGACTATGTCTGTCACGTGACTGACACTGGGGCATTTTCTCAAGCGGTTGCTCAATATTTCTGGCAGAGTGATGCAGCAGTAGAGTGAAAATACTTCCAGTCATAAATAAGTAATTTAAAAAATTCCAAATGTGATTGATAGGAGAAGCAATTATATCCGTCTGTGATCCGAGTGCCTTGAAGCTCATGACCACACCTGCAGTTGAAAACGGGCTCTTCCTGGAGAATACCAATATTATGTGCATTTCTTAGCATCTCAGCGGCTGGCTGTAAATTCAACCCCTGACTTTGCTACACAACTTCTATGAGCAAAGGAAACATTTTTCTTTATAGTGTAAAACTCGCCTGAATGTTATTTAACTGGAAGCTCGAGAGGCCATTGCAGACAGGGGCGATGAGGAAAAACATGTTTACACCATAGTTATGATTTAAAATTCACTGCTATTGGGGTGATGGAAACAGTAATTCAAATGCCAGCATTCATTTCCAGCGTAATTTTCCACTATATTGGTATGAAAACAGTCACGCTTATTTACTCAGAGTACCTGTTGCTACTATCCTATGTTTCACAAAGATCCAACATTCAAAGAACACTGTTTATGAATTAGAAGCAGGAGTAGGCCATTCAGCCCCTCTAGCCTGGTCCATCTTTCAATATGATCATGGCTGATTTGAGGTTAGCCTGAGTTCTGCATAATTTCCTACCATGGCAGCATTTCAGTCTGTCACTTATCAAGACTCAAACAATTCAGAAGCTCTGCTTCCACTGCCATTTGAGGAAAATAATCCTGAGAACTCTCGGAGAAAATAAACTAACTTCATCCCTATTGTTAAATGTCTGATCCCTTACTTTTAAGCAGGGATCCTTCATTCTTTCTCCTTCCTGAAATCTGTGGAACTCCTGAGACCTTAACTATAAATTCACACATGAACTGGACTACTTTAAATGCAGACGTCGATCTTGTGATCACCTTCATCTTACTTACTTCAGAATAGCTCTTGTCTTCTCCAACTGCTACCTGTCACATCTCTTTGCTGCTCACTGCAGAGTGAAGAACGTCACCCACACTCAAGGAAATAGACTGTCTCTACTTTTCCTTCAGATGCAGGGCTTCTCCAGTATTCATAGTCTGTATTCATGTTGTATTACTCAAATCAAAGATACCCCTGGCAAGCTATTACTACACCATAGCCCTGCAGACTTTCCATAGCCTCTTTGTCCTATGCTCCTCTTCTTAGTCTAATAAACAGAACAGTAGAAGAACAAAACTCAGCTTCAATTTGATACAGGTAACTGATTTACTATCTAATTCACAAAGATGCACTCTAAAGGAGATGCAATGAATTTTCCTAATTCTGTACTTCACTGACATTTTCAAAGGTGCTTTATGCCAATCTACGTTTTCTCTGTGTTGTGATCACTTTAAATTGGCATTTCATAGCTAGGAACAGCCAGCCCAGATGGAGCACACATTACTTGGACAAGGATTTCCACACCATCTGTAACTCATAGTCATCTAAATAGTATAACTTTGAGTTATTTTTTCCTCACTGTTGTCTTTAATTACATTTGAAGAAAATATGCATGGCCACAATGAAGCTCTGGGAAGTGGAACCTCTCTTGCCTGCTTGTTTACGAGAGAAAGCCAGAGACGAAGTACGTAATCTGCAAAACATAAGTCAGGTCATTTCATCTGGAAATTAATTAGGTAAAGAGCAGAAAACTGATAGTTATTCGTATTCCAGAAGGATATAACTGCATGAAAACTTATTTATGAACTCTTGAGAAGGTTTGTGGTAGTTGATTTTGGTGTTGCAGTGGACGATGAAAAGGATTTTCTAGATCAACTTGGGAAATGGGCCAGAAAATGGTAAATGGAATTTTACTCTATCAAGTGTGAGGTATTGCACTTTGGTTAGTTAAAACAGGGAAAGACTTACACAGAAAATGTTAGGGCCCTGGAAAATGCTGTAGAACATAGGTATAGGTTAATAGTTCCCTGAAAGTAGAGACAGAATAGACAGCAGTTTTTCAGGTGAAACGAGAGGATGGGAATGGACCTGTCAAGATCCTCCATCAGAGGGGAGGGAACATCGACTCAGACCATGAGAGGCCTGCATCGGGCATTTTCATGCCTTGCAAGGTGCTGATTGGAAGTCTGTGTGGAGTGCCACTCCTTGCACAGACTAGAGCAATGTGTGATTAAGTGCCTTGCTCAAGGGCACAAAAACGCTGCCACAGCTGAGACTCGAACTAGCAACCTTGAGGCAACTAGACGAACGCCTTAACCACTTGGCCACGTGTCCATCAGAACCACCTTCTATCTCTGGGACAAAAGGTACGTGTTGTCCCAGAGCCTAATGTGGACCCTACAACTAGTAAGAGTACTCTGCGACGACACAGGAGAACAGAAGGACAAGCAGTGGAAAGGCCTAGAAGGGGTTTAACCATTGAATGTGGTACAGACTCAGAGGATGAGGAAATGAGAGTATGGTATATGCTACCCTATGCAAACTCCCCAATAACTGACGAAGAGATTCTCAAAACTCCCAACTCTGATGCAGATGAAACGCGCAGTGGACAGGCAGGCTTGCGGCTGGACAGTGAAGGGAGACTGGGCTCTAAAGTAACTGGGAGTAAAGCTGAGCCTAATCAAGTGACAGGGAGACCTGAGTTGCCAGAAGGCATGAGCAATGGACAGGGAGAGGCCTCTCCATGTAGACAGGAAAGATACCAGAGAGTATAGGAAACTGAAAAAGTAGATGATGGGATAAGGAGGTCTCAAAGAGTTAGAAAATCCCCAGATAGGCTGGGCTATGTCACATCGGAGGGGAACAGAGTGTTGCACCAATTCCACCAGTGAGATATGTCACTACAATTTTCAAATGGATTGGAGGTTCTGACATCATGAAATTCTATGTTATTAATGAGGTGAGGATGAATTATTTCAAATCATGAGGACATGACTATTTTTGTCGGGGGAGAGTGCAATGCCCTAGTAAAGGTGGATATATGGAATGAGCTGCCAGGGAAAGTGATTGAGACAAGTGCAAATAGAACACCTAAAAGTCATTTAGACAAGTACATGGAAAGGAGAGATTTACAGGACTATTGGTCAGCATGGATGAGTTGGGTCCAAGACCCTCTTGGCATGCGTATAACTTTAAGGCACTAATGTTGTTCCATTAGGAAGCGTAAATCTGTTTGGGTGCAAATATTTCTTCTGGGGCACCTGATGCCTATGTCCTTTGATATAGCGTGCTAATCTAGCTTGAAATAGAAATAAATATTAGATCATCTTCCTAAGACAAAGTTTTTCAAGTATTGTCATGTTACAGCTTCATGCCTTCATCACTTTTCCAAAGTGAGAGTGATACGCTACAGGTAACTGCCAGCAATTAGGGACTTTGCTCTTGAAGCAAGGAATGCAGGTAAAAGGAAAAAAAAATCCAGAAAAAAATTCTGTGTTTACATTTCACTTTATTTACTCTGGACTGTGCACATCGAGCCAGGAGGAGACTATTGGCCATTATATTTTTAAGACATAGCCAGTGGGCCTACACCTTAGTGATTGTCCTTAATCTTGTGTATGTCTCCTTTTAAGTTTATTTGTTAACTATCATAAGACAATTGCTATCAAAATCTATCTGCAGCACTAATTTAAGCAGTGATTCCTGATCATAGAGAATTGTTCCATGGAAGAAATTTTGTTTTACCCAGACCTAGATATTTTGCCATTTATTTTAATTTTGTCTCTCTGATTCCTGATCTTCATACCGGGGAAAACAATTGTTACCTGTCTCTTCTATCAAAATATTCCAAGATTTTGAGTACCTCTATGAAATCATCTTCAAATTTCTCTGCCATAAGAAAGACATTTTATGCACTCTAAATTCTCAACATCTCCATCCACTTCAAAGCCTTGGTAAGCTTTCTTATGGATTTATTTGTTCCTGTACATATCTTTGGCAGAGAAGATACAGAACTCTCCCAGTAAAGTGGAGCAATCAATTTGTAAGACTTCAGCAACTTCTGTGACTTGCACCACTTCTCCATCAGTAGTGTATGTGGGACAAACCCCATCCTCAGTCATCTGTTATATGCTTCTTTGGTTGGCTAAAAGACATTGGGAGCTTACGATCATCAAAATTTAAATGTGTGTACTTCAGTAAAAGGATCATTCTACACCCTGTAGTTTACTATCCAAACACATTAAGTAAAATGTATTTTAGAAAGTAAATTGTTTTGAAATAGACTTCTAAGGGAAAGCACCATTCAGTTGTATTGATTATGTATTGGTATATTATGTATTGTATATCTTAGGTATTGTATTGATATGGTCTTCTGCAGAAACCACATTCCATGATGAAGAAGGTGATAATATGCTGCTCACATAAAAGTTGCTAGTGAACGCAGCAGGCCAGGCAGCATCTCCAGGAAGAGGTACATGCTGTCTGCCAGAGAAAGCAGGATCTCCCAGTGGCCACACATTTTAATTCCACATCCCATTCCCATTCTGATGTGTCTATCCACGGTCTGCTCTACCATAAAGATGAAGCCACACTCAGGTTGGAGGAACAACACCTTATATTCCGTCTAGGTAGCCTCCAACCTGATGGCATGAACATTGACTTCTCAAACTTCCGCTAATACCCCATCTCCCCCTCGTACCCCATCCATTATTTATTTATATACACACATTCTTTTTTTCTCTCTCTCCTTTTTCTCCCTCTCTCCCTCTCACTATACCCCTTGCCCATCCTCTGGGCTTTTCCCCCCTCCCCCTTTTCTTTCTCCCTGGGCCTCCTGTCCCATGATCCTCTCATATCCCTTTTGCCAATCACCTGTCCAGCTCTTGGCTCCATCCCTCCCCCTCCTGTCTTCTCCTATCATTTCGGATCTCCCCCTCCCCCTCCCACTTTCAAATCTCTTACCAGCTCTTCTTTCAGTTATCCTGACGAAGGGTCTCGGCCCAAAACGTCGACTGTACCTCTTCATAGAGATGCTGCCTGGCCTGCTGCATTCACCAGCAACTTTTATGTGTGTTGCATGAAATTCCAGCATCTGCAGATTTCCTCGTGTTTGCAATAATATGCTGCTTATTGTTATTAAGTGGATTTTAGCTCTGAACATTCCTCATATAATTTGATTAATGAATCATTGCCCTTTGCTTTCCAGCCTGTTCATTCCAAACATCAAAATTGAGATAGTATTATGGGCATGTACACACATATGGCTAAGTAAGGATATATTTTCAGTTCAAAGTTCCTGAAGGCTATTCATGTAATTTCACACAAACAGAAAGATCCTGCAGATACTAGTCATACAGACAGTTATTGCTTAAATGAACGAGAGCTTTGAATTTGTTTCAGCTACATCATTTCTTGCAAATTAACATTATGTCACAACACCCAAAGGTCAGAGGTTAACGATAACCGAGGTCTGCAGGGCTCCAAGAATAAGGTCCAGTGATCCAAGGTCAGCAAGTCATGGTGTCAGAAGTCTAAAGTCAAGGAGTCCCAGGAATAGAGGCCCAAAGTCAGTTGGCAAGTCCTAAGGTCTAAAGCCCACAGGTCAGCGAGTCCAAATGTCAAAGCCTCAAGTCAGTGAGTTCGGAGGTCCAAGCACAGGGTTGGATAGTGCAGAGGTCAGAGGCCCAATGTCTACAATTCCGGAGTCACGGTCTGGAGATTGGAGTCACAGGGGCAGCCTGTCCTGGGGTTGGAGGCCAGTCTGTGTGTGTGGGTGGTGGGGGTGAGAAAGGGGTTTGTTTGGTTATTGTTGTTCGTTGCATTTTGGCAGCGTATTATTCTGCTGAACATTGTGGACATGTTACGTTGGCACCGGAATGTGTGGGGACTCTTGCAGGCTGGATGCCATCGCATCCACAGATAACAGAAAACAAAACATTTCACTTTATTTTTTGATGTACATATGATTAATAAACAAACCTAATCTAATCATTGATTTAGCCCATGACCCTTACATTCCACAGGTTCAAACTTGTTCATTCCTCCAGGAATGCCCTGATTTCTATATCTTCGTTCTCTCCAGGGTCAGTATGCTTTCTTTTAATTCCATCAATTGATGAGTGACGTTAACATTATAGAAAAAATGGACTCACAGCATTCCTCAGGTACATTTTCAATCAACTATTCAGCTAACTGGTTTTCAAAATCCTTGTTCTCTGAATGCAGTTGTTTCCTTAATTTTGTACTACACGAGTACAATGGTTAATAAATCTCTCGTTAGAATCCAGAAACCTGGGTACATGAAGCTCAAGTCCAACCATGGCAGCTGTGGAATTTGAAATTATAATGAGAGGATTCCATTGCAGGATCACATGAGTAATACAATCCCTGCCAGGAGGACAGATGGTATTATCTCTGGCTAAATTTGCAATAGAATAATTTTTAAAGTTCAGTTCCTAAGATGGCTTATCTTAGTAATTATTACCACAAAAATTCAAAGTTCAAGGTAAATTTTATTAAAGTATATGTGTGTGTATCTATATATATATATAGATATATAGATATCACTATATACAACCCTGAGGTACATTTTCTTGTGGGTATACTCAATAAATCTATAGAATAATAACCATAGCATAATCAATGAAAGACTGCCCAACATGGGTGTTCAACCAGACTGTAGAACACAACAAACTGTGCAAGGACAAAAAGAAGAAATAATAATAATAAATAAATAAGCAATAAATATCAAGAACATGAGGTGAAGAGCCCTTAAAAGTGAATCCGTTGGTTGTGAGAACATTTTAATGATGGGGCAAGTAAATTTGAGTGAAGTTGAAAGTTCAAAGTAAAATACATTATCAGAGTACATACTTGTCACCTCATACAACCCTGAGATTCTTTTTCTGTGGTAATACGTAGCAAATCTATAGAACAGTAACTATGAACAGCGTCTGTAAACTGTAAACATCAGGAACTGTAAACTGTAAACAAACTGTGCAAATGCAGATATAAATAAATAGCAATAAATCACCAGCATGAAATAACGAGATAGAAGAGTCCTTCAATGAGTGTAGTTAACCCCTTTGGTTCAAGAGCCTAATATTTGAGGGGTAGTAACTGTTGAACCAGGTGGTGTGAGTCCTGAAACTCCTGTAGCTTCTTCCTGATGGCAGCAGTGAGAAGAGAGCATGGTCTGGGTGGTGAGTCTCTGATGACGGATGCTGCTTTCCTGTGACAGCACTTCATTCAGATGCGCTTAATGGTTGGAAGGGCTTTACTTCTGCTGGACTGGACCATATCCACTACTTTTTGTACAATTTTCTATACAAGGGCATTGGTGTTTCCATACCAGTCTGTGATGCAGGCAGTCAATATACCCTCCACAACACACCTTTAGAAGTTTGTCAAGATTTTGGAAGCCATGTCGAATCTCCGCAAAGTGCCATGCTTTCTTCACAATTGCACTTGCGAGCTGTGTCCAGGACAGGTCCTCCAAAATAATAACTCCTAAGAATTTAAAGTTGCTATCCCTCCCCAGCTCCGATGAGGGCTGTCTCATCGACCTCTGGTTTCCTTCTCCTGAAGTCAACAACCAGCACCTTGGTCTTGCTGACACTGAGTAAGAGGTTGCTATTATGACACCACTGAGCCAGATTTTCAATCTCCCAGGTTCTTAGAGAAAACCATTTGGTTCGTAGACATTCTTCAGGGAAGGAGATCTGTCACTATTATCTGTTCTAGCCAATGTATGACTCCAAATCCAGATTAATGTGGAACCCTAATTACCCAGCAAGCCACTTTGTTCTGTTGCAGTTAGGGATGGGGAATAAATGCTGGTCTTTCCAGTGATGGCCACATTAAAATGAATAATTATTTAAGGGTTTCTGAGACATGTTGTCTGCTGCTTTTTTATTGGGGGTGCACAAAAATTCCCCAAAAGATTTTTAAAAAAAGACATTTGCAAGCAGAAACACAAAACATTTTTCAGCTGCTGGAAATCCAGAGCAACACACACAAAATGCTGGAGGAACTCAGGAGGTCAGGCGGCATCTTTGGAAAGGAATAAACAGTTAACCTTTTGGACTGAGACCCTACATCTGGACTGGAAAAGGAAGGAGGAAGAAGCCCGAATAAGAAGTGGGGGAAGGGGAAAGAGCACAAGCTAGAAGGTGATAGGTGACACAAGGTGGGGGGTGGTGGGGAGGAGGAGGAGGGATGAAGTAAGAAGCTGGTGATAGGTGGTAAAGGTAAAGGGTTGGAGAAGAGTGAATCTGATAGGAGAGGAGAGGAGACCATGGGAGAAAGGGAAGGAGCGCTGGGGGAGGTGATACACAGGTGAGGAAAAGAAGTAAGAAGGGGGAAGTGTGGGGAATTACAGAAGAGGGAGGGGGGAAGGGGAAAATTACCAGAAGTTGGAGAAATCGATGTTCATGTCATCGGGTTAGAGGCCACCCAGAATGAATATAAGATGTTGCTCCACCAACCAGAGAGTGGCCTCATCATGGCAGTAGAGGAGGCCATGAACCAACATGTTGGAATGTGAATGGGGGTTGGAATAAAATGGTTGTTCACCTGGAAATCCTGCTTTTTGTGGATGGAGCAGAAGTGCTTGACAAAGCAGTACCCCAATCCACATCATGTCTCACCAGTGTAGAAGGGACCACATCAGGGGCACTGGATACAGTAGAAAACCCCAACAGGTTAACAGCTGAAGTGTTGCTTCACCTGGAAGGATAGCATGGAGCTCTGAATGGAAATGCAGTAGGAGGTGAATGGGCAGGTGTAACACTTCTTCCGCTTGCAGGAATAAGTGCCAGGAGGAAGATTCGTGAGGAGGGATGAATGGACAAGGGAATCACAGGGGATTGACAATAGAGTTTGCTTTTTCAAACACTTCTGAAGAAATAATTTGCACCATTAACCAACAGCTCCATCCAGTTAAATATCAATACAAATGCACAACTTGAGCATTTTTTTTCACAATGGCTAAATGAAAATTTGCATTCTTTTCTTCATCATTTCGCTTAATTCACAGCAATAACTTTACTTTTAGCAAAACTCATTCTCCAGACTTTAATATAGCTTCATTTTGACTGAGGTGTCATTCAAATTATCTTAGCTGGTAAATTAGAGTTCCAGAACACATTTCTAACTAACGTGCTTAAAGATTAATTTCACCACCGACACTTAGCATTGGGTGAGACTAGACATGATGAAAAAGGAATGTATATTGGCAGTATTTTTGAAAGCTGTCTTTCCTTCCTGACTGTGTGAAATTAAAGAGAAAAGGATTAACTGGAAAGTGTATTTGAAGCCTTAAAGTAGGGTACAGACAATGTAGTAATTTTCAAGTATACTGTAGTTATTATAGTGTTTTATAGTCTGCAGTTTTCACTCTTTTTTTGCCATTTATGTGATTTGATTTTTTTTGATGTTTTTCTTTGATGGTTTTCTTTCTTTGTTGCGTGGCTCTCTGTGGGAAGATGAATCTCATGGTTGTATACTGCATACATACTTTGATAATAAATGTACTTTGAATTGTTTCTTTATTGAAATGTGGGAAACACGACATCATAAGCAAATAAAATATCATGACTATGGCAGATCTGTCATGGGCACAATGTCATTGGCCTCCTGCCACTGTTTGTCCAAGGGTGTGAGCCTGGATTTCAGCTCTTTGATGTAGCTTAATGTAGTGTAGGTACAGATAATCCACTGCACTCATAGAACAGATTTAACAGCCGATGAAGTCCAGTCTCCCTACTCTCAACACCCACATGTAGGGCTGTTTCAAACCTGGGAGAATTATTGGAACATTGAGTGTTTTTGAATTTTGCAAACATTCAGTCACACTTGGAAGCAATTAAAAATACAAAATAAGCTAAAAACATTTAAAATGTATTTTAACATGTTGCAATAAAACACACATGCCAAAAAGTAATGTTATCTTTATTGAAAATAAATAAATGGTGAAACATACCTCCTCTCATCTTCCTCCTGGCAGCCCTTTCTCACTCATTTGAAGAGAGCTGCTTGGTTTGTGCCAGGTTTTAGTCTGGGAAGCCTGTGGAAGTTCATGCTGCCTGGTTGGATTCCATGAGGACCTTGCTGATGAATCAAGTGAGCTACTGAAGTCTCTACCAGAAAGGCAAAAGATGCCACTACTGACTAAGTCTGTGTCAGCTCTAAGCAAACTGAGAATTCCATGTGACTATAACTTGGAAATCCCAATGCAAGTGCTAGTGTCAGAACTGGAAATCTATCACAACCTGCTTTTATCAATTGTTTGATAGATAAATGATGGCTAGAATACTGAAGAGATCTCTCTTGCAGTAAAGAGCTAAGGTAGTCTTAGACAGTCAAAAGGCCCGCTTTAATGGAGCGTTCACAGCATTAGTTTGCTGTCTTTAAAGATGGAATAATGATGTTACATCTCCTTGCAGTGACAAATTTAAAATTTTAAAAAATACAGCCACTAGAAAATGAATTTCAAAAATTGGAAATGTTTGCAAAAGAAAGTATATCAGTTTGGAAAATGTGGGTTTCACCAGGTTGCCAGGTCAAATAAAACACCAAGGGAGGCTGCATGACAACTTTCCTATTTTGCTGAGGCTGAGATCTAAACTAAGTTCCTACAAATGTAAGAGATAAATCTTCACTAGTCAATTTGACCAAACCGTTGAAGAGAATAATCCAATTGATTCTGTGATGAAGTTTAACTATGCAATGTTAGGGATTATAAAGTATAGTTTTCTGAGAAAGTGTGTAGTGCCCTACTGAAAGGTTCAATGTGAATTTATTATCAAAGTACATGTGCTGTATATCACCGTATCCTGAGATTCATATTCTTGTGGCCTTCCACAATAGAACAAAGAAATACAATAGAATCAATGAAAAACAACGCACAAAGACTAGGAACTAATGTGTTGAGGTGAATAAAGTTATCCACGCTGGTTCGGGAGCCTGATGTAAAAGACGCTTCCATATCTGACTTATTAGATTATGAGAACACTCAGTCCTCTTTTATTGTCATTTAGAAATGCATACATGCATTAAGAAATGATACAATGTTTCTCCGGAGTGATATCACAGAAAACAAGACAGACCAAAGACTAACACTGACAGAACCACATAATTATAACTTATAGTTACAGCAATGCAAAGCAATACCATAATTTGATAAAGAACAGACCATGGGCACAGTAAAAAAAAGTCTCAAAGTCCTGAGTTGATCGACCCCCGAGTCCCCAGTAGCAGGCAGCAAAAGGGAGAAACTCCCTGCCATAAACCTCCAGGCACCGTCAACTTGCCGATACCTTGGAAGCAGCCAACCCTGAGTCCATCCGTCCAAAAACTCCGAGCTTTCGAGCAGCCTCTCCGATACAGCCTCCCGAGCGCCATCCTCTG
Organism: Mobula birostris; assembly: GCF_030028105.1. Classification (NCBI taxonomy): domain Eukaryota; kingdom Metazoa; phylum Chordata; class Chondrichthyes; order Myliobatiformes; family Myliobatidae; genus Mobula; species Mobula birostris. The sequence continues at coordinate 29,435,890 of NC_092391.1, read as the reverse complement.
CCGAGCGGCTTCGACCTCTCCCCGGCCGCTGGATTTCAGGGCCTTCAGCTCCGGAGATTCCGGTTACCACACAGTAGCAGCGGCAGCGAAGCCAGGCATTTCAGAAGTTTTCCAGATGTTCCACTGTGCTCTCACGTCCATCTCCATCAAATCAGAATTGTGCATGGTCCCCTACTTGACAGATAACAGATATTCATCACCGAAGTGGCTACACGAGCTGTCGTCGCGCCGCCATCCTCTCCCCCCTCCCAAGAGGTTACTTATAAACATCTATAAATAATTTTGTTTCATATGCATTGAAACAATATATATATTGATTTGTGCTTAAGGACAAAAAAATTGATAGGATGTTTCTTAGTTCATTTCATTGCCATTAAATAGATTCTATTATTTTATAACACTTTTATTAAGTTCTTTTATGACTTGTAGCTCTTAAGAGTAATAAAATTAATTGTTTTTAAAATCCAGTTTTATTGATCTGCTGATTCTTCCCTTATGTGAAGTAGCATTTAATGATAGATTTATGCTTTGCACTGAATAGTCTACCATCAGATAATTCAAATTAATGGAAGTACTAAATACATACAGAAATAACAATCTGTAGAAATGTCAAATGGATCATTGACATACTGCCACTTACAGTCAAGATCTATCTCAAAATAGCTCAATGTTAGCTGTTGCACCAGCTAAGTGCTGAAATAAAGAGAACTTTCAGGGCTCATGAAATGAATATTCATAATCTAGATAATTAATTAACGCCTCTTGTAATCTTATAGAAGTGAATTGATCTCTTTTCATTAAATTGTTTTCATTATTAGGTTCTTTTGCCCTGAGATTTGCTGTTGAATATGGAGTTCACTAACACAGGAAATGATTGAAATGAAGATTATGCTTGCACCCAAGGGGAAGCTGAACTATTTTATTAGTGAGAAAGGAGTACAAAGCAATGCTGATATAGTTGGCTGAAGAAAGTCTGAAGGAAGACTGAGTGGCGAAAAGAATCCTAGCATGAACTGGTTGGGCTGAGTGGCCTATCTCTGTGCCTCATAAGTAACAAGTAAAATACATCCTCCAAGAGGACTACATCTTTGCAGTCAGGTTTGGAAGCTTGCGTGCCTCAATGTCCCAGAGAGCTATGTTGGCTGGAGTCAGGGCTTTATGCTTTGGCTTTTGGTAGGGTCACCTATGTCAAACAGGTCAAAGGGTAGAAGCCAGACTAAGAGTGGTCCTCCAGTCCTCCAGGTCCGGGATTTCAGTTCAGGGCTAACAATCCAGACTGGTAAAACAAAATTGTTATGGAAACAACAATGAAGGATCCTTTTACATCTGGGTGTGATGGTATTCCTGTGTCTCCATTCAGGACAGCGTGACTGACAGTAGTGAAAACCAAGAGGAGACTACTGACAGGATAAAGGAAGCCCTGAACACTGCCAGAGATGGAGGATCTTCACTGCTGCCCTAAATGCCTGTGGCATAATAGGCAGCAAGTAAGTAAAAAAGTTGTAAAATAGATGCACTTGTTTATGTCTTGAAGAAGAGAATGTACAGTAATGAGAAAATTAGGTTCTCTAGATAAAAGACAAAATATATTCTATATATTTTTATCTTGGCATGAAACATTTGTTGTTAATTGGATATGTCCTTTAATTAGATGGATTTATAAATTCATGAATGGCAAGTGGAAGAAAGCGTGAGGAAATAAAAGTGCTATCAGGGAAACTAAGCAATTAAGGCCCAAGTGAGCAGGCAAACAAAGGATGTCCTTAAACAGACAGGCCAAAGATCTGAGAAATGAACCCCAGAAGAAAAGAGTAGGAAGTATAAATTAAAATGGGTACTGCCGCATCAGCTAGTATAAAAAAGAATAGTGGGGGAAAGAAAGATTTGTTTTAAGACAAATAGAAAGGAGTGGCTAGAAGAAGAAAAGCAGTTGAATTAAACACTTTGCCATCACTAGACAACAAATACATAAGATGTGTAATAATGAAATTTCAATGATAGAGCGGCTGATTGACGACTGTTCGTATTTTTAGATTTTAAAAGGGGTACTCAACAACAAGAATTAACTATCTGTGATGGTTTATTTTATATATACCCCACAAATATAGTGATGCCAAACCAGGCAAGGCGTTTTAATGCTGAAACAAGTCATATTAGCACTGAAATATGCTAAATAGCCAACGTTGTTGTTAACATGAACATTTAAATAACAGTGAGGACTGCCGACCTCAGCAGAACAAAACCTGCCCCATTATGTTGCAATTCTGAGCAAATAATATGGTATCTGACCCATCCAGATTGTTGTTAAATTGTGTCACAATTGTTCAAACAATTAAATTATGTTGGAAATTATACTTGAGAAAAGAATTCACCCATATCTGGCTAACATTTTTCATAATTTAACTTACAATATTGTGGTGAATTTTGAAACAATGAGTACCTTTTTCAAAGAGAAGCTGAACGACAGAATGATCTTTCATAGCCAAAATGATCATGTTTTTCCCTGCAATATGGTGCATTTTAGGTCATTTAAAGAATGCCAGGTATTAAGTTCTTGCCTGAGCTCATTTGTATTTTTCTTTCTCCATTTTAGAACTTATTTTCAAAAAATAAGCTATTCTGCACTATGATAAAGCAATGGAGATGAGAACTGAAGCTAGCACATGAAACACTTTGTTGAAAGTAGTCTGCAGGCAAGATCTTTAATCTTTAATCTTTATTCTAAAACCAGTAATAACTGTGTTGGCTGACCAACTATTACACTGGATTTGAATTCCAATTCTGAGAGGAAATGGAGCCAATACTTCAAGCATATTGAATGAATATACAGTAGTATTCAGGCTAACATTCCAGTGCAGTGCTGAAGTGTGCTGTTGTGCTTTTTGATCAATCATTAAACTATGACCCTGTATTTCTATGGCACTAATATTTGCAGTTGTGACTGGTGACCTGGCTAGAATTTATCTGTCAATCAATGTTACTAAAAACAAATTAATATTAAATTTGCAAACATGAGGAAATCTGCAGATGCTGGAATTTCAAGCAACACACACAAAAATTTTTGGTGAATGCAGCAGGCCAGGCAGCATCTATAGGAAGAGGTACAGTCAACGCTTCGGGTCCCAGAGCATCGACTGTACCTCTTCCTATAGATGCTGCCTGGCCTGCTGCATTCACCAGCAATTTTTGTGTGTGTTGCTTAATATTAAATTGATGTTTCTTGATGTCGCTGTGCACAAGTCAGGCATGAGTCCTGAAGAAGGGTCTTAGCCCAAAATGTCACCTGTTTATTCACTTCCATACATGGAGCCTGACCTGCAGAGTTCCTCCAGCATTTTGGTTGTTGTGTTGCTTTGTGTTTTCTACAACACCACAGTGACTCCAGAAGATAATTTAATTATTGTAAAGCATCCTGAAATATCCCACGGAGTCATGGAAGCTGGTTTTTTTTGCAAGCATTTCCCCACAAAATTCATTTGTGGTGACCTTACAGAAGTTTATAAAATCATGAGGGACATAGATAAGGCAGGTAGTCACAAAATTTTCCCAGGTAAGAGGAGTCTAAAACTGAAAGGCATAGGTTAATGGCAAGATTAGAAAGATTTAAAGGGGGTCTGAGAGGCAGTTATTCAGAATCGAATGAGTATATGGAGTGAGCTGTCTGTGGAAGTTGTTGAGGCAGGTACAATAATAAAATGTTTAAATGCGGGCTGAACATGAGCAAAATGGGACTCACTTAAATGAGTATGTTCAACAATATGGATCCGTTCAAAGTTCAAAGTAAATTTATTACCAAAGCATGTATAAAGTATGTTACTATATATTACCGTGAGATTCATTTTTTGCAGGCATTTACAGGAAAAAAAGAAACACAATTGAATTTTGCAAAGAACCTATACACTCTGTGACTCAATAAAGCCATTGGGGATGGTTTCACCTATCGCCTTGAGGTTCTCCCTCCCCACCTTCTAACTTTGACTCCTCATCTTTTTTCTCCAGATCTGCTGAAGGGTCTTAGCCTGAAACGTTGACTGTACTCATTTCCATAGATGCTGCCTGGCCTGCTGAGTTCCTCTAGCATTTTGTGCGTTTTGCTTGGATTTCAATCATCTGCAGGTTTTCTCTTGTTAGCAATTGGAGTAATTCTTTACAGCACTAGTGATCTTGGTTCAATTCCCACCACTGTATGTAAGGCCAGGCAGCATACATTCTCCCCGTGATTATGTATAGGAGGTTTCCTCCAGTTGCTCCAGTTTCCTACCACATTCCAAAGACATACGAGTTAGTGTTAATAAATTGTGGGAATCCCACTTGGGCACCAGAAGCATAGCAAAATTTGTAGGCTGCCCCAGCACATCCTTGGACGATGTTGGACGTTGCCGCAAACAATGCACTTCACTGTATGTTTCGATGTACGTGTGACAAATAAAACTAATCTTTTATTTTTATTTTTATCTTTATAAACAGACAAAGACATAAGCAAAAGAAGACAAACTGTGTGTTCAGCCAAATCACTTATTTCCATGTTGTTGTCTCTACATCAAAGCAGCATTAACTGAATGTGGCCAATGGGAATCACGAGGACAGATCTCTGCTCTTTGGAGTAACATCCAATGGAAAGGAAAATGATTCTGTGGTTGTGGTTGCTAGAAACATTATCTCGGATCCAGAATTTAACCTCAGATTATGCACTAGGCACAGCTATTATTAGTTGTTTCATCAATGACCTCCACCCACCTCCAACAAGAGAGAAACTAACCTTTATTTCTTGATATACAAGGTCATTAGTATTGTCAGACTTTCAACATCTTAGCCAATCATTTTTGTTTGGAAATAAATAGATCTTCCATGTAAATACTATGCTCATAGTACAAAATTGTGCAAAAGAATGAAATCAAGCCCTAAAAGAGGTGAATCAGATCAGAAGATATAGAATCCTTGTGGGTAGAGTTAAGAAATTGTAAGGTTAAAAAGACCCTGATGGAAGTTATATACAGGCCCTCAAGCAGGACTAGGATATGGGATATAAATTTCAATGGGAAATAGAAAATGCATGTAATTAGGGCAATATGCAATGGTCATGGGGGATTTCAGGATGCAGGTCATTTGGGAAAATTATGTTGGTGCTGAATCCCAAGTGAGGGAATTTGTAGAATGCCTACAAGATGGCTTTTTTTAAAGCAGCTTTTGGTTGAGCACACTAGGGGAAAGGCAGTTTTGTACAGAATCAAAATTGATTAGGGAGCTTAAGGCTAAGGAACCCTTGGGATACAGTTTTCATAATATAATAGAATTCACACTGCAGTTTGAGAGGGAGAAGATGAAGTCATGTGTACTTATATCAGTATTACAATGGAGTAAAGGGAATTACAGAGGCATGAAAGAGGATCTGGCTAAAGCTTATTGGAAGGGGACACTAGCAGGGATGATGGCAGAACAACAATGGCTGGAGTTTCTGAAGACAATTTAGAAGGTGCAGGATACATATAGCTCAAAGATGAAGTAGTATTCTAAAGGGGGGATGAAGTAATCATGGCTGATAAGAAAATTCAAAGACAGCAGAAAAGCAAAAGAGAGGGTGTTAGATGATTGGGAAGCTTTTAAAAGCCAACAGGAGGCAACTAAAAAGCCATAAGGGGAGAAAAGATTAAATAATAAGGTGAGCTAGCAAAAATATCAAAGAGGATACCAAACAATTTTTCAGATATATAAAGTGTAAAAGAAAGGAAAGAGTGGATATTAGACTGTTGTAAAATGATGCAAGAGAGGTAGTAATGAGGAACAAGGAAATGGCAGACGAACTTAATAAATATTTTGCATCAGTCTGACAGTAGCAGTATGCTAGATATTCGAGAGTGTCAGGGAGCAGAGGTGAGTGTAGTTGCTATTAGTAAGGAAAAGGTGTTTGGGAAACTGAAAGGTCTGAAGGTAGATACGTCACAGCGTACTAACAGAGTAGTTGAAGAGATTGAGGAGGCATTAGGAATGATCTCTCAAGAATCACTAGATTCTGAAGGACTGAAAAATTGCAAATGTCACTCTATTCTTTAAGAAAGGAGGGAGGCAGAAGAAAGAAAATAATAGGCCAAATTAGCCTGACTTCAGTGACTGGGAAGATGTTGGAGTCCATTTTTAAGGATGAGGTTTTGGGGTACTTGGAGTTGCATGATAAAGTAGGGCAAAATCAGCATGTCTTTCTTAAGGGGAAATCTTGCCTGACAAATCTGTTGGAATTTTTTGAGGAAATAACAGACAGGATGGACAAAGGAGAATCAGTGAATGTTGCATACTTGCATTTTCAGAAGGCCTTTGACAAGATGCCATACATGAGGCTGCTTGACAAGGTACGAGCCCATGGTTTTACAAGCAATATACTAGAATGCATAGAAGATTGCCTGATTGAAAGGAGGCATATTCTGGTTGGCTGCCAATCACCTCTTTTCAAGTTATGTGTTAACGATTTGGATGATGGAATTGACAGCTATCTGGCCAAGTTTTCAGATGATACATAGACAGTTGGAGGGGCTGGTAGTTTTGAGGAAGCAGATAGTCTGCCGAGGGGCTTGGACAGAATAGACAGAACGGGGAAAAATGACAGATGGAATATAATGTAGGTAAGTGTATGGTCATGCACCTTGGCTAAAGGAATACAGGTGTAGACTGTTTTCTAAATGGAGAGAAATTTCAAAAATCAGAGGTACAAAGGGACTTGAGAGTTTGTGCAGGATTTCCTAAAGGTTAACTTGCAGGTTGAGTGGGTGATAAGAAAGGCAAATGCAATGCTAGCATTCATTTTGTGAGGACTAGAATATAAGAGCAAGGATGTAATGCTAAGGCTTTATAAGACATAGGTCAGACTGTACTTGGAGTATTGTGAGCAGTTTTGGGACCCCTATCCAAGAAAAGATGTTCTGGCATCGGAGAGAGTCCAGAGGAGGTTCATGAGAATGATTCTGGTAATGAAAGAGTTACTGTATGAGGAGTATTTGATGGCTCTGGGCCTGTACTCACTGGAGTTTAGAAGAATGACTGAGGATATCATTGAAATCTATTGAATATTGAAAAGCCTACACAGAGTGGATGTGGTGAGGATATGTTTCCTATAGTGGCTGATTCTAGGACCAGAGGGAACAGCCTCAGAATAGAGGGGCAGCCATTTAGAACACAGATGAAAAGGAATTTCTTTAGCCAGAGTGTGGTGAATCTGTGGAATTCATTTCGATGGGCAGCTGTGGAAGCCAGGTCATTGAGTACATTTAAAACAGAGGTTGATAGTTTCTTGGTTAATCAGGACTTCAAAGGTTACAGGGAGAAAGCAGGAGATTGGGGTTGACAGTGATAATAAATCAGTCATGATGGAATGGTGGAGCAGACGTGATGGGCCAAGTAGCCCGATTCTGCTCCTATGTCTTATAGTCTTAACTCAGTGGCTTGTTTTCTGTAGCAAATGGCTCAACTCCTTCTTTAAGGCACAAGTCAGGAGAAAAACTCTCCACTTTGCATGGATGAGTGCAACACCAATAGTTCCCGAAAACCTCAACACCATGGAATACTGAACACAACTGAACGTGTGTATCTCTCATTCTTGTAAAGACATAGTACCTTTACTTTTTCATTCCCCACAATCACTCCATTCCATTTACCAGATTAAGCATTCACTCCTTCCATTCCTGGAAAACTATGTCTGTGGTACGTGCAATGTGCTCACAATGCAGTTACTCACTGAGCTTTCTTTCATGGTAGTCCCAAGGTCACGACCTAGAAAGGCCATGACCAGGCACATGAAGACACAGCCACCTACAAGTTTACACCAATCTGACTTGCCAATATATCATCACTGCTGGGTTAAAGTCCTGCAACATCCTTCTCAATATCAGATTAGGAACACTTTCAACACAGTTCAAGAACGCAAACACGAGGAATTCTGCAGATGCTGGAAATTCAAGCAACAGACATCAAAGTTGCTGGTGAACGCAGCAGGCCAGGCAGCATCTCTAGGAAGAGGTACAGTCGAAGTTTCAGGCCAAGACCCTTCGTCAGGACCGTCAGTTCAAGAAGATTCTTTTTTAGTTGAGGAAAAGTAATAATCCTGCTAAAGAATTTGGGACCATGTTTCCTCAGCTTCTTTGTCTCTTTCAGCATGATCCTATTTCTCATCAATTTTTCTGGATTTTATTCCCCTTTTTCTTTTCTCGTCACTTATTCCTTATTGAATCTGGTGAGGGCCATATTTAGCATTTGCTCTCTTTTGAGATATATTTCCCTTTCTTCCTTTCTTAAATATCATTTGATTTGCTGATAAATTGGCAGAAAATCTTGATGAAAGATACCTTTGTGTAATTAATGTTTATTTTATTTTAAGAAAATATTTGATCAACCTTTTTATATATTTTTTTCAATCCCCCTTCTTAGTAAAGATGTTCCTTAATGAAATCAAACAATGGAAAGATATCACCCTCTGAATTATGCTGCCTCCAGTAGACATCACCTTGGCAGGCAGTCAGATCCAAGTCTAGACACCCTCAGGCAATAACTCTGATAATGGATCCAAACTTTAGAGCAGAATGAAATGAAAATGGTTTCAGCCTTAACATTTGGGCAATGGGAGGGGGACAATGAGTGCAGCAGCAACAGGACACTTCTGCATTCTCAATTTTGTTTGCCATTGTAATCATACTGTTGACTGATGAAAAATGGTCTTCTAACTGCCACATTTTATATCATATTCTGAGAATATAATGATAAATGTCTCTCAGCACCAAATGAACCGTCAATGATCTTGAAATATTTTGAGGTGAAATTCCGTTTTTTGAATTATCCTATTTAAGCCACCTTGGTCTCATTTTGTTCCAGTCTGTTGGCAGTTCACACAATGTGCCTCAATTAACAATTGATTAAGAATCTGATACATATAGTGTAGATTAAATGTAACTTATACAAGAAGGATGAGATAAAATTTGCTTCCATATTCTATTTAAGAACATTTTATAGAAATATTAAAATTCAATAGTGAACCAATGCTTAAATATATTTTAATCCAAACGGTTCAAATATACGAGAGATGATTGATAAGTTCGTGATCTAAGGTAGGAGTCAATTTTAGAAAACCTAGCATATTTATTTTTCAACATCGTCACCTCCTACATTTACACACTGAGTCCAGTGGTCATGGAGCATACAGATCCCTTCTTTGTAGAAGTCAGCGTCGTGGACCTCCAGAAAGTGGTCCACAGCAGGGGTGATTGATAAGTTCGTGGCCTAAGGTAGAAGGAGATGAGCTATACAGCTCTCGTTACATGCACGTGCAGTTCAAATCTTTGAGTGATTATGCAGAAGGTTTGAAGTTAATAACTTATCACTTTCACCTTAGGCCACAAACTTATCAATCACCCCTGCTGCGGACCACTTTCTAGAGGTCCAAGACGCCGACTTCTACAAAGAAGGGATCTGTACGCTCCACGACCGCTGGACTAAGTGTGTAAATGTAGGAGGGGACTATGTTGAAAAATAGATGTGCTAGGTTTTCTAAAATTGACTCCTCTACCTTAGGCTACAAACTTATCAATCACCCCTCATAAATATTCTTCTGCACTTATCCAGAATATAGAACAGTACAGCACAGGAACAAGCCCTTCATTCCATGACATCTGTGCTGAACATGGTGCCAAATTAGACCATCCTTCTTAAACACTGCTTTTGTATCTGTTTTCTAAACCTCTTATGGCAGAGCATTCCTTTCCTTAGAAACCTCTTTTAAAGTTTCTCTTCTGTCACCTTACATTCTTCTGGTATGCGACATTTCCTTCATGGGGAAAAGACTGACTATTTACCCTATCTATGCCTCTGTATATCAGGCTACCCCTTACACTCAGGTGCTCTGAGAGAAAACAATCCAAATTTGACCAACATCTCCTTGCAGCCAATACTCCTTAATCCAGGAAACATCCTGGTAAACTCTTCTTCATCCTTTCCAAGGCCACTGCATCCTTCCTTTAATGTAGCAACCGGAACTTCACAAATCTCCAAAAGTAGCCTAAACAAAGTTTCACTCCAGTGACAACATGACTTCCTATCTTTAATACTCAATGCCCAAACCAATGAAGGAAAGCATTCTGTATTTCTCCTTTGCCGGTCTTTCTACTTATGTTGTCACATTCAGACAGCTATGGATTTGCATTCCAAGACCCCTTTGTACCATGACAAGGTTACTTCATAATTCATGTATTGCATGCTGTACTTATCGTGTGGTCTTCTCTACATGGGAGAAAATAAATTCGGTTTGTTTTTTTGCTTTGTCAAGTATCTGATTTCAGACAGTGAGGGTGATCCTAAGTTTCCAGTCACCCATCGCTTTAATTCTTCAACTTATTCCCATTCTGACATCTCTGCCTTTGGCCTCTTTTTTTGTTCTAACAAAGTAGAATATAAACATGAGAAACATCCTCATCTTTCATATAGGTATGCCGAAGACCTCAAGAATCAATAATCCATCCATTTCTGGCAGCTATGATTATTGATCACCCACCTGTGAAATTTACTCAGATTGTTTTCTTTCCACTGATGCTTCTTGATCTGCTGAGTATTTCCAGCATTACTTTTGTTTAGAATTTCCAGCATTTTTTCTATCTGCACTCATCCATCCTCATCCATTCCCATCCATTTCTTCTTGAAATTATTTCTACCGCCAGCATGCTGGCAGACTCTCAGTTCCATTGCATATGGATGCTCTTCTTCTGAGCTTCTACCAACTTCTACTACCTATCTATCCCAAGGGCAGCAAGACCCCTCTTTCAGTGACCTTCTCACTCACTGCACCCAACCCATCATTTCTGGTGTCAAACGTATATTTATTGGAAATAATTCAGAAGATGTGTAGCTCAGGTGGTAGATGGTTGGGTTGAGTTGTTCTCTGATCTTGGCAATTTACTTGCAAATGTTCCCTCCCCATGCAAGGAAATATCATTAGTGCTGTTGATTGTGGTATGTCCTCCAAATGCTTGGCCTTTATATACTTTTCAATCATCTGATTGTTCGAAATTTCGAAGCTCAATTGTGACATGTGGAGGAAGTCTCATTGCTGATTGGCTGTGTGGTGAACGTAGTGCATTGTGGTCTGGAATTTTGCCCACATCGGCTCATAAAGAGGATCAGGATCTATATGTTTGTTTACAGAATTGTTTGCGGAAGTTCACACTTCTAGGAATTCTCTTGCATGCCACAAGGATCCATATACATCAACTGGCTGTAAAATGGCTTGACAAACTCTAGCTATGAAGACAGAAAGGAAAACAAATTCAACTGGGCATCATTGAAAGTCATGGCACGAGCAAACCCGTGGTATGCAAGAGAATTCCTAGAAGCGTGGTTTTCTGAGAGTGAAGTGGCTGTGGGCTTGCTTTCAGTCAGTAGACTGGGCCAGACTTTATAAAAACTCTCGTAGATGAGGGTGTCCCCACAATATCATTCAGAGTTTTCCCCAACTAGACGTGCTGAATGAACTATGAGATCCGCAATCTGCTGAGGGCCTTATCAGCGGCGTTCAATCTGGCAACAAAGTAATACACAGGAGGGCCAGGTATGACCTCCAGAAAGCCATCGCATGGGTGAAGAGGCAATTCCAGACTAATCTTGAATCACTGAAGTATGCTCGATAGCTGTGGCAGGGCTGGAGTTCTATCACCAGTTACAAAGTGAAACCAGGCAACATAGGTGGCAAATAGGCTTTGCTCCCAGATTAACTGAATGCCTTTTATGCTTGCTTTGACCGTCAAAACATGGAGGTATCTTCATGAACTCCCATAGATCCTGATAACCCTGTGATTTCAGTCTCTGAGGCAGACATGAGAGCATCCTTCAGGAGGGAGGAAAGCATCCAGGAAAAATGGGATACCTGGCTGAATACTAAAGACGCACTAATTAACTGGCTGGAGTGCTCACCAATATTTTAACGTATTGCCTCAGGAGTCTGAGGTACATATCTACTTCAATTATATCAGTGCCCAAAAAGACCATGGTAACCTGCCTCAAAGACTATTAACAGTGTGATGAAGTTCTTTGAGAGGTTGCTGCCTCAGGAGTGACTTGGATCCACTCCAGTTTGCCTACCGTCGCAATGGGTCAACAGCAGATGCAATTCCTTTGGCTCTTCACTCAACCCTGGACCATCTGGACAGCAAGAGTGCATACATCAGAACATACATTCATTGACCACAGTTCAGCATTGAATATTATTATCTCCTCAAAACTAATCAATTAGCTTCAAGACATTGGCCTCAGTACCTCAATGTACACTAGATTCTCGATTTCCTCATCACAGACCCCTATCAATTCACGTTTGCAACAACACCTCGTCTATAATCTCCATCAGCACAGGTGCACAAGGCTGTGTATTTAGCCCCCCCCCCCTCGACTCTAGTCGCCTTACACCTGTGACTGCATGGCTAAGCACAGCTCCAATGCCATATTTAAATTTGCTGACAACACTGCTGTTGTTGGCCAAATCAAAGGCGGTGTTGAGTCAGCATCTAGGAAAGAGACTGAAAATCTGGCTGAGTGGTGCCACAACAACAACCTCTCACTCAATGTCAGCAGGTCCAAGGAGCTGATTATTGACTTCATGAGGAGGAAGCTGGAGGTCCGTGAGCCAGTTCCCATTGGGGGATCAAAGGTGGAGAGGATTCATGACTTTAAATTCCTCGGTGCTATCATTTCAGAGGATCCGTCCTGGGCCCAGCACATAAGTGCCATCATAAAGAAAGCACAGCAGCATCTCCACTTCCTCAGAAGTTTGTGAAAAATTAGCATGACTTCTAAAATTTGACAAACTTATACATATGTGTGGTGGGGTGTATAAAGACTTGTTGTTTCTTGGCCTGGAATGGAAACAGCAATGCCCTTGAACAGGAAACCCTGCAAGAAATTGTGGATACTGCCCAGTCCACCATGGGTGAAACCTTCTTCACCGTTGAACACATCTACATGGAGCACTATCACAGGAAAGCAGCATCCATCATCAAGGACCCTGCCATCCAAGCCACACCATCTTCTCGCTAATGCCATCATGAAAAAGCTAGAAGAGCCTCAGAACCCACACCACCAGGTTCAGGAGCAGTTCCTACCCCTCAATCATCAGGCTCTTAACCCAGAAGGGATAATTTCACCAACTTCCCTCAGCCCATTACTGAACTGCTCCCACAACCTATGGATTCACTTTCAAAGACATTTCATCTCATGTTCTCAATATTTATTTATTATTATTATTATTATTATCATTTTTAATTTATTTTTGTATTTGCACAGTTGTTGTCTTTTGCACATTAATTGTTTATCTGCCTTGGGCACTGTCTTTTATTGGTTCTATAGGGTTTCTTGTACTTACCATGAATGCCCGCAAGAAAATTAATCTCAGGGGTGCATATTGTGACATATATGTACTTTAATAATAAGTTTATTTTAAACTTTGAACTAATCATGTCCTCATTTTTTCCCCCATAACTTTAGGCACACAGGGGCTACTAAGCCACAAAAACTAGCAGAGATTTAAAAGGAGCGTCAGTCAGTTGACACATATTTTAATAAGCCCTTGGTTTCCTTAGCAGTCTAGTTCTTTAGAATGTGTTCACTTTTGGGAGTTTTGACTGAAGTATTTAAAATAACGCAATCCATTTGGAAGGACTATTGAAGTTAGACAATTCAGAGAGGACCTGGAACATATCCATAAATTGATTAAACAAAAATCTAAGTCAGACATCAGAATGATTTTATCTGTAGAGGAACACAAACCTTTAGGATATGTTATCAGATTCTGCAGTGGATATAGATACATTGCAAACATTTAACAGAGAGGCTGGAGGATATTTGGCTGTGACTGAGCCTGCTGCCTACTCCAAGTAGCTCAGGTCTATCCCAAGACCTCTTCAAACTCATTTACTTCACCTTTGTGGTTTGTAACAGAATTTCCTAAATACTTCCTCATAATTGACGCATTTTAGTTTTCGTCCCTCCAAGCAGTGCATGTGGCTGACAACGGATGGTAAGTTTTGGGGAATCAATAACCCACAATGCAAAATTATTTGACTGACCAGTGGCTTTACTCTACTTTGCCACTTTCAGATAGTCACATACTTTGGCAGATTGTGGTAAAACTTATATATATGTTGTGACTGGGTTAACTGTCTGGACACGCCCCTCTGCTGACTGCTCCTGTGGCTCCTCCCACAGAGTCCTGTAAAAAAGGTGTTTCGCCTTGCCCCTCCCCCTCAGTCCGGGGGCAGACACTCACCGTAGAGGTCGTGGAGGTCGTATTGTACAGCGAATAAAAGCCTTTCAGTATTTTACCAAACCTCAGTCTTTTGGAGTTATTGAAGGTGCTTCACAGATGGAAGAAGTTCACTTCTTAATTCTACAAATGGGCTCATTTGAGAGCCAGAAGTGTACAGGAATGTACATTGCAGTTCAAATATCCCACTCTCATAAAGAGCTGCTCAATTCTCCACTAAATGGTCCACCCACTCTGCTTCATTTATCTATCAATTTGAGAAAATGAAACATTTTTACCAAACCTGTCAACATAATGCTCCAAATACTCTACCTCAGTCCATGTGCCCAGCTGGAACAAGAGCCGAAGGTTCTGTTTTTAACTCAGTAGATCAGTCAGCTTCTGTAGAAAGACTGGGATATTGCAGTCTTTAAGAATCAATTTTGAATTACAGTATCATACTTCATGTAACCCATTCCTTTTTCCTCTCTGTTTCACGTTTCTGTTTGTCATCATTTTGTTTGTCATCATTCTGTCTCAGTTTTCCTTTTCTGGCCTGCTAACCACGACCCACAACCTCATTACTTACACACATTGCACTTTCAAAGATGCACAGTGTCTTTCACTACTGCTTCGATTGCCCCCATTAACCCATTGATCTTCTTCTATCAAAAATATTCCCTTTGTTCCACCCACCCTCCTCTACTCTCTGCGACTGAAAATAAACTTGTTTTCTCTCTTTACTAGTTCTAATGATGGTTCCCAAACTGAAAATGTTAACTCTGTTTCTCTCTCTACAAATGCTGTCTG
This sequence comes from Mobula birostris, assembly GCF_030028105.1. Classification (NCBI taxonomy): domain Eukaryota; kingdom Metazoa; phylum Chordata; class Chondrichthyes; order Myliobatiformes; family Myliobatidae; genus Mobula; species Mobula birostris. The sequence goes on along the minus strand of NC_092391.1, from coordinate 29,420,823 downwards.
ATCTGTTGCATGTTTCCAAAATCTCACATATCCAGCATCGGCATTTTTTAGATTTCCATTATCCCAGCTGCAATGACCGACACCATTCTCAACTTTCTGTTCAATTCATTTAATAGCTTTCATCTCTGCTGCTCAGTTTCACCAATAATTCTTTAATAATGTGTCATTAAGTTGATGAAACCGTGGAACATATTCCATTATAGTATGTATGATTTAATCCCCTACTAATAAATTTGCTAGTTTCATCATGGTTCATTGCAGATCAAATGTCAGAAAATAATGTGAGCTCCAACAGTCTAATGTGTCTAAAATTTATTTTAGTGTTGCCTCAATGTTACAGAGTATCTTTCTTAAAGGGATTATATCATTGAATAAGTTAACTCATGAGACCTTTTCTAATATAAAATCTTTAGGACATAGAACATAGAAATCTACAGCACATCACAGGCCCTTTGGTCCACAATGTTGTGCCAACCATGTAACCTACTCTAGAAACTGCCAAGAGTTTCCCTACTGCATAGACCTCTATTTTTCTAAGCTCAATGTACCTATTTAAGAGTCTCTTAAAAGACTCTATTGTATCTGCCTCCACCACTTTTACCAGCGATGCATTCCACGCACCCACCACTCTCTGTCTGAAAAACCTACCCAGACATCCCCCTTGTACCTGCTTCCAAGCACCTTAAAACTATGCCCCCTCGTGTTAGCTATTTCAGCCTGGGAAAGGCCTCCTACTACGATCAATGCCTCTCATCATCTTATACACCTCTATTAGATCACCTCTCATCCTCCATTGCTCCAAGGAGAAAAGGCCGAGTTCACTCAACCTATTCTCATAAGGCACACTCTCCAATCCAGGCATCACCCTTATGAATCTCTTCTGCACCGTTTCTATAGAATCCACATCCTTCCTGTAGTAAGGTGACCAGAAGTGAAAACAGTACTCCAAGTGGGGTCTGACCAAGGTCTTATATAGCTGTAACATTACCTCACGGCTCTTGAACTCAAGTATTAACTTCTACATATAAATTAATTTTTGGTGATAAAGAAGATGGTAGCAATATAGTTCATTATATGATTTGCCCTTATTTAGAGTTGTCAATGGAAAATGCTGATAATTCTAGTATTTTCCCACACATCCTAGAAACCATACCATAAAATGTTATTATTATATTGTTTAATTCTAAATGTATCTGGCTCAAATTCTTTTCCAGTTTTAATACGGTAAATTCTTTGATTAGTGTTTTATGCAGAACAAATACTTTTTATGGTTATACCAAAGGTGGGTCTTACTAAAGATGACAGCAAGCTGTAGACCTGAATGTAGGAATCCAGACAGAAATTGTTAAACAAAGACCTCCTCCACCCTATCCCACACAAATGCTGCACCCCCGGAGAAAAACAGTGGCAAAACATACCAGAATCTTGCAGGTGCGTTAAAGCAATACAAATAGAAATAGAAGCAACACACATAAAAGTTGCTGGTGAACACAGCAGGCCAGGCAGCTTCTCTAGGAAGAGGTACAGTCAATGTTTCGGGCCAAGACCCTTCGTCAGGACTAACTGAAAGAAGAGCTAGTAAGAGATTTGAAACTGGGAGGGGGAGGGGGAGATCTGAAATGATAGGAGAAGACAGGAGAGGGAGGGATGGAGACAAGAGCTGGACAGTTGATTGGCAAACGGGATATGAGAGGATCATGGGACAGGAGGCCTGAGGAGAAAGAAAAGGGGGAGGGGGGAAGCCCAGAGGATGGGCAAGGGATACAGTGAGAGGGACAGAGGGAGAAAAAGGATGTGTGCTATAAATAAATAAATAAATAAATAACGGATGGGGTACGAGGGAGAGGTGGGGCATTAGCGGGAGTTAGAGAAGTCAATGTTCATGCCACCAGGTTGGAGGCTACCCAGACGGAATATAAGGTCTTGTTCCTCCAACCTCAGTGTGGCTTCATCTTTACAGTAGAGGAGGCCGTGGATAGACATTTATTCATTTATTTATTTATTTATATACACACATCCTTTTTCTCTCTCTCCTATTTCTCCCTCTGTCCCTCTCACTATACCCCTTGCCCATCCTCTGGGCTCCCCCCCCCCTTTTCTTTCTCCCTAGGCCTCCTGTCCCATGATCCTCTCATATCCCGTTTGCCAATCAACTGTCCACCTCTTGGCTCCATCCCTCCCCCTCCTGTCTTCTCCTATCATTTTGGATCTTCCCCTCCCCCTCCCACTTTCAAATCTTTTACTAGCTCTTCTTTCAGTTAGTCCTGACGAAGGGTCTCAGCCCAAAACGTCGACTGTACCTCCTCCTAGAGATGCTGCCCGGCCTGCTGCGTTCACCAGCAACTTTTATGTGTGTTGTTTGAAATTCCAGCATCTGCAGATTTCCTCGTGTTTGAAAATGGAAATAGATGTATTTTGGAAATCACTAACATTTTACAAAATATTCTCAGTGCAAAAGCTCACAAAAATATTAAGTCTTGTGAATGATTTTTAAATGAGACACTTAGAACTGGGGAGGCATGGTAACATAGTGGTTAATACAACACTTCACAGTACCTGAAACCTGGGTTCAATTCCCAACCACTGCCTGTATGGAGTTCTTATCATTCTCCCCATGACCGTGTGGGTTTCCTCCGTGTGCTCCGGTTTCCTACCACAGTCAAAAGACACACCAGTTGGTAGGTTAATAGGTCATTGTAAATGTTCTTATAGTTAAGATAGGATTAAATCAGGGGATTGCAGTGTGGTGGAGCTCAAATGGCCAGAAGGACCTATTTCACACTGTATCTCAATAAATAAATAAATAACTGCTGGATACCCTCCTACTTGCTGTGAGGAATTTAATTCGTTAGGAATAATTATTTCAAAATTCCATCATTCTTGAGATGAAGTTACTTCTTTTTAAACTTTATGATGCCTTAGCTTCTGCTTTAATCCAGATCTCCATGTTTCTCTCCGTATACTGCAGAGAATGTTCACCATACACACAATGAGAACTCCTCAGTGAGATTGGCTATCCAACTGGGTTAATGACATCATCATTGCTGGGAGATATGACATGATTATCCAAAAAGATGGAATTAATGTAAAATAGCTCACTAGGTCGTTGTGGGGAGCTTCCTTTGTTTCAATGCCAAACACCATATTTTTGTCAGTGACTATAAAACATGCATGGATCTGATAAAATAGTGTATTGTAGTCCACAGATTCTAGTATCTGATATTAATATAATATTCCATGCAACAGTGAAACAATTGCTGAACTTCATCATTTTTTAATGGTAAGTCAAACGTGAACTTCAGGAAAGTTTCCTACCTATGAGTGATATGTACCTGTTGTGGGTATTTAAGAAGTTCTCGACTTTGTTGTTAAGGCTTGATGAATTTGGGGTAATGGGAGTGAGTACAAGACACTTGGAAGAGGCTTCCTTTGGGGGAAGGTGCAAAACTTATCAGAAAAGCAGTCCTTCTTAGGCGTTGATAGCCGGGCAAAACACTGTTGCAGCTGTGTTGTATCTTACTCTGCCCCCATATTCTTGTGCCAAGAAGAGTACAAAGAACTATATAAAGCGGACCTTACATTTGAAATTCATTCACAACAAAGAGCTGATATATGTATTTTGACTATTAATATTCAACAAAGTGAGATAAATTTTATGGGTCCACCTTTTTGTAAAAACGCACAAACCAAAACAAAAATGATCGTAGAATTTCCAGCCCAAACTCTACCTGGCACTGATTTAGATTCTATAATTCATATAAAACACAAGGTGGCAGATCTTCCACTGCCTTGAAGTTGCTAGTCATCTCCATCCTCGATGAGTATCCGCATCTAGCCAGGCCCAAGGTGAACTGGTTCACTGGGAGTCTAGCTCCCACGGCAGTGCTAGGTAGAGCAGTTCAGATGGGAGGAGCAGAGGGCAGGAGCAGGGAAGCAGGGGTCAGGGGCAACAGGAATGGAGCAGCAGAGAGCTAGTCAATGCAATGAAAGGCGGGTCAACAGAGCACTACAGCGAAACAGGACAATGAAGGCAAGGCAAGGCAACAGAGCGCAGAGCAGTGGAAGGTAAGGCACCAAAGATCAGGGCAATCAAGGGTAGGAAGGCTCACAGCATAGTGAGCAGGCAGGGCAATGATGGGAAGATTGTCAATGTAATGCACTGGTAATGCTACCACCTCATATCACTAGGGGCCTGGTTTCAACCCTGACCTCAATGTGGAGTTTGCATAATCATCCTATAACTGCATGGGCCACAGTACAACACGTCATCTGGTTCCTTCTCATGGCTCAAAGATATGCTGTTATGTTATTCTAGATGTGAAAAGTCGCGCTAGGATAGCATGAGAGCATAGCAATTAGCATAAAACTTTACAGCAGCGGAGACTGTGACCAGGGTTCAATTCCCACTGCTGCCTGAAAGGAGTTTGTACATTTCACACCCCCCCCCACCCCCGTGGCCGCATGGGTTTCCTCCAGTCTCTTCCCCCATTCCAAAGATGTATGGATTAGGGTTGGTAAATTGTGGGCATGGAGCGTTGGCGTGGGAAGTGTGGTGACACATGCTGGGTGTCCCCAGCGCAATCCTCAGACTGTATTGGTGAGTGATGCAAATGATGCGTTCATTGTGAGGTTTGATATAACGTACACGTGACAAATAAAGTGAAAGCTACCTTTTTTATCTTTAAAGCTAAGGAAGTTAAGAGGCTTCTGTAACTGACACCTGAGCATGGATAAATAGCAATAGGGAGCTGATGGAGATGTGGGAGAGGGGGAGATGCAGGGTTATGGGACTACTGGATTTGCTTTCTCGGGAACTGGAATGAACCTTATGTGCCAAATTGCTACTTTCTGTGCTGTAGTCAACCAGTTAGCATGTCAGAAAGACAGCCAGAGCCTGGTAAAATAAAATGGAAATAACAAGATGTCTGATGAAAAGCAGATAGCAGGAACAGCATGAGAATATCCTCTGAAGCTCATTTATTTTAGAACAGGAAAAGACCCTTTGATGACCATGATGTCAATTTAAATTGCACATCTGCCAGCACATATTTACTGTATATCCCGCCTTCTGGCCTGTTCATGCAATTGCCTAAATACTCCTTCTTATATTTATCTGCTTCCATCACTTGCCCTGGCAGTGAGTTCCAGGCACCCACCACTCTCTAGGTCCAAAACTTGACATGAAAATCTCTTTTAAATGCTCCCCTTCCTCTTAAAAACTATGATCTCTGGTATTCAACACTTCCATCCCGGGAAAAAGATTTTGATCTTGCCTCTCATAATTTTATATACTATACTTCAATTGGTTTGCTCCTCAGCCTCCGATGCTCCAGAGAAAACAATCCCGGTTTATCCAACTCCTCCTTGTAGCTAATACCCTTCAATCCAGCCACAGCAACTTGAACCTTTCTGCACCCTCTCCAAAGCCTTCACATTCCCGCTGCTATGCAGCAACCAAAGTTGCACACAATATTCCAAATTTGGCCACAACAAACTATTACATAGTCGGAACGGTGACTTCCTGACTTACTCAACACCCCAACTGATGAAGGCACCCTTATTTACCACCCTATCTACTTGTGTTGCCATTTTCAGAGAGCTATGGACTTGCACCCCTAGATTTTCCTGTACACTAATTCATCTAAGAGCCCTGCAGTTTACTGTAGACTTTCCTCTTGCATTTTACTTTTCAAAGTGCAACACCTTACTAAACAACAAATTACACTCCATCTGTCATTTATCTGTCTGCATTACCAACTGGTCTGTAACCTGCTGACAACCTTTCCTACTATCCATAACTTATTGCGTCGTCTAGCAATGTACTAATCAGCCCAGTGGCATTTTTGGAGAATTGTTTCTATGTATCGCAAACAACCAAGGCCCTGGCACTGATGCTTGTGGAACACAACTGCTCACAGACCCCCTAGTCAGAATAGTGCTTCCAGCTGCTTATGGTTTGTGGAATGCTATCACAGCATCAGCTGTAAGATGAGGATTCCCACTGCTGTCTGTAAGGAGTTTTCACTTTCTCCCCACAACATCCTGTGTTTCCTCCAGGTGCTCCAGTTTCCTCCCACATATAGTTAGGGCGTTTGAGTTGTAGGCATGCTATATTGGCACCGGAAGCACGGTGACATTTGTGGGCTGCCCAGCACGAACCTCACTAATTTGGTGCAAATGGCACATTTCAGTGTACAATATGCTTCAATGTTGTTGTTCCTTTACCTGCCTTGTGATGCATCGGGTAGTAACCTTGCCCCTTGTTTAGCGTGTGTCTGTTTCTTACAGAGGCCAAGTTGCTAGCACAATGCTCAACTCAGCACGGATGGAAAGCATGCCAGGAGCCGGCTGGATTCGAACCCACGACCACTCGCCTCAAAGCCCGGTGCTGATGCCACTACACCACCGGCCGGCTGTATGTTTCAATGTACATGTGACAAATAATGCTAACCTTTTCCTCAAAGGCACTGCCTGACTGCTGCTTCTTAAACCTTACGTATGCTTCCTTGTTTTTTTCCATGAAAAATGTGGGGATAAAATTTTTGCTCTGTAAAACAACTCATACCTGGCTTACTTTTCCATTTGACCAATATCATCCCCAAGAAATCAGTAACTACTCTTGAAGGAGCAAGTAGTTTTAAAGTAATGCTTAGATCCCAAGCCTATTTATTGTGTATTAATAAAACTATATTTACAATGATATATTGAACGAAGAATATGTCATTACAAATTTATATCTTATTAATAGCTGATGAGGACTGCTATTAGAAATCCACTTTGCTGTGCAGTATGAACACCATGCTAAATGGTTTCGATTCACAACAGTCCTAGCATTTCAAACCTGAGTAATAAAAATCGGTTAAGTATCAGAAGTGGCTGAATTCTCCCACAGTCTGTGATCTCATGAGTAAGTGGTATAGTGGTTAAGTAAATTAGTTGTTGGACTACAAACAAGAGAAAATCGGCAGATACTGGAAATCCAAGCAACACAGACAAAATGCTGGAGGAACTCAGCAGGCCAGGCAGCATCTATGGAAAAAAGTATAGTCAATGTTTCGTGCCGAAACCCTCCACTGCTAATTTTGGTTAGTCCAACATTTTATTAGCTGGCTGGTGGCATAGTGGCATCAGCGCTGGACTTTGGAGCGAAGGCTCCCGAGTTCGAATCCAGCCAGCTCCCTTGCACGCTTTCCATCCGTGCTGGGTTAAGCGTCAAGCTAGCAACTCAGCCTCATAAAAATAAGAAAGCCTGCTAAAAAAAACGCATCCCGATGACTTCACTCGGAGTTAAGGACTTTCTTCTTCTCTTCAACATTTTATAAAATAGAATACACTCAGCAATTGTAATGGAGGCTTCGCAGACATTGAAAGATACCTTTCTGTGAGCATGAATGTACTGAATCTTTGTTTGACTAATCTGTACAAGTTAAACACAAGTCAACAAATGCTAGTTAGACTTATATTCAGGCATTCGTTAATGTTGTTAAGAAGTCTATAAGATTGTTTGTTTTTTAGTTGCTCCAGTTTACTATATCAGAATGTCTCACGGGACTATTTCTGAGCTATAATTATGAATGGGCCATTCTGGATAAGAATGCCAGGCTTCTTTCACTCTGTAACTTAAGTAAAGGCTCACTAAATGAAAAGAAAATGGCAGATGCAGAAAATCTGAAATAAAAACTGAAATAATGGAATGGCTAATCAAGTCAGGAAGTTTCTGTAGAGAGAGAGAAGTGGTTAACATTTCAGATCTGGTTTCTGTAGTTTCCAGTCATTGTTACTGATTTTCTTCTGGAAAAAAATCTAGAACTTGAACTTAAATTTTCCAGTTGATACCTTGGGATTTAAAGTGGGGTATTCTGATCAATAATTCAAGCCTCTAGACTGCTATAATATAACTATTATGGTAGCATTCTTTTTAGTTCATGGTAGAGTCATAGAGAAGTACAGCACAGAAACAGGCCCCTTGGTCCATTTAGTCTATACTGAAATATTTAAACTGCCTGCTCCCATCAACCTGGTAAACAAACAATTTGTTAGATTGGAGGACGGTGTGTCAGATTAGAGGACAGTGTGTAGCAGTGTGCCTCAGGGATCTGTACTGGGTCCAATGTTGTTTGTCATTATACATTAATGATCTGGATGATGGGGTGGTAAATTGGATTAGTAAGTATGCAGATGATACTAAGATAGGTGGTGTTGTGGATAATGAAGTAGGTTTTCAAAGCTTGCAGAGAGATTTAGGCCGGTTAGGAGAGTGGGCTGAATGATGGCAGATGGAGTTTAATGCTGAAAAATGTGAGGTGCTACATTTTGGTCGGACTAATCAAAATAGGACATACATGGTAAATGGTAGGGCATTGAAGAATGCAGTAGAACAGAGGGATCTGGGAATAACGGTGCATAGTTCCCTGAAGGTGGAATCTCATGTGGATAGGGTGGTGAAGAAAGCTTTTGGTATGCTGGCCTTTATTAATCAGAGCATTGAGTATAGGTGTTGGGATGTAATGTTGAAATTGTATAAGGCATTGGTGAGACCAAATTTGGAGTATTGTGTACAGTTTTGGTCACTGAATCGTAGGAAAGATGTCAATAAAATTGAGAATTAACAGAAAAGCTTTACTAAAATGTTACCTGGGTTTCATCTCCTAAGTTACAGAAAAAGGTTGAACAAATTAGGTCTTTATTCTTTGGAGCATAGCACGTTGAGGGGGACTTGATAGAGGTATTTAAAGTTATGAGGGGGATAGATAGAGTTGACGTGGATAGGCTTTTTCCATTGAGAGTGGGGGAGATTCAAACAAGAGGACATGAGTTGAGAGTTAAAGGGCAAAAGTTTAGGGGTAACATGAGGGAGAACTTCTTTACTCAGAGAGTGGTAGCTGTGTGGAATGAGCTTCCAGCAGAAGTGGTTGAGGCAGGTTCAATGTTGTCGTTTAAAGTTAAATTGGATAGATACATGGACAGGAAAGGAATGGAGGATTATGGGCTGAGTGCAGGTCGGTGGAACTAGGTGAGAGAAAGAGTTTGGCATGGACTAGAAGGGCCGAGATGGCCTGTTTCCGTGCTGTAATTGTTATATGGTTATATGGTTAGAATTCTTAACATTGAAGTCTTTTTTTTCTAAAGACAGTATTTCTTTACATTGCTTTCAAGAATACTTTAGTCTTCGTTGAAAATTTTTCAGTCAAGCGGAACTAATACCTTATTTTATAAAAATAACTATGCTACTTTTTAAAATGTAACAAGGATATAATTGGCTTCCGACAAACAGGTGCACAATAGTATCATCGCAAGAAATTGTTTGGAGCAGATGTTATTGAAACAGTGTCACCATGAAAGGCAGCAATGTTTTCAAGTGAATAGAAGTAGGAGCCTGCAAAGAAAATGTTGTCCAATAATTCCAATAACATAAAAGTCAGGAGCAGGATTAGTCTATGTGAGTCCTTGAACCTGATATTCCAAGCACTGAGGTCATTACCGATCTAATCTCCATACCTGTTTGCAACATCCCTTGATACCTCATAATCCAAAAACCTGAACAAACACTGAACCTGTACAATTCTTTGTGGTGGGGAATTCCAAAGATGCAAGATCCTCTGAGCAAAGAAATTCATCCTATGTTATGCTGTTCTAGATTCTCTTGTGAGCAGAAACATTCTCTCAGCATTACTTTGCCAAGCTTATTTCGACTCGTCCCTTTCATGTCTCATTCTTCTAAACTCCAGTGGGTATACACAAAGACGACCATATAGTTTCGAGCCTGTCTCTGCGTCCCGTCACATAAGAGGAACTGGATGCCAGAATCACTGATGCTCACAATATGAAAGAAGCACAAATAAATTTACCTCATAATGTAACATGACATATCAAAGAATTTAACATTATTACATTGCAAATTAGACTGCTGTATAATTTGTAACAATCATCAACAGTCCAGGCTTGCTGTACATTTCCAGGATTCTTTTATTGTCTTATGCCCAAACTACAACCGAGTTCAACATTTCCATTAAGTACACTTCTATTAAATGCAAAATTATATGATTTCATGTCAATTAAGTGGGTCAACATACCTGAACATCTCTGAAATCATTTGAGTAACAGAGGAACTTTCTTACTTTCATTGTCTAAATCCCTACAATTTAACATTCTATTCCAAAACAGATAGTTGATCAGTTCTGTTGAAAATTACCTCACAGATCCCAGCTTTAGAAGGCTCTTTGAAAGTTGTAAATATAAAGCAGCACAACTTTGCTTACCATGTTTTCTTTACTTTTGAAAACAGAACAATAATAATGATGGTATTTGCTATTATTAAAAGGATAAAGATAATAGACATCATTGTGATGACAGCTTTCAGGTTTTCTTGTTGCGCCAAATATCCACAGTTACATCTTCCCAAATCTATCAAGAAAAAGATATGTTTAGTCCCAAATGATACAAATTCTGCTAAAGTCTTTTACTTTGGTGTAGATTATGTTTTCAAGCAGTAAAGATAGCACTCGGTGTTTTTCACTGTAACCAAATCTTCTTTGCCTGTTGAAGACCAGCCTTTGTCCACATTAATGGGACATTTGGAAATTTGGGGAATAAAGCTGTTTCTACACATTCAGACAGGAGATCAACACACATCAAAGTTGCTGGTGAACGCAGCAGGCTAGGCAGCATCTCTAGGAAGAGGTACAGTCGACGTTTCAGGCCGAGACCCTTCGTCAGAACAGGAGATCAATCAGAATCTGCCAAAGGGTCTACACCTATGCTGTGAGACTCTGTGACTAGTTGAAACAGAAATAAGTTAGAGCACTTCAGTTCAAAGAATTGATTTATGTGCTTAAAAATCACATTATAACATAGATATTTCAATTTTCCTCACTCATTACACGAGTTTTGGGTGAGGCTGAGTATATTTGGGTTTTCACAGAATTGTTATGCCACTGAAGGATATTTGTTCATTGGCATCTTGCTGACTCTAAGGAGACTTAGTTAAGACCATTCCTTCCAAACAAACTGCAGCCCCAGACCCTGTTCTTTTCTCACAGATCTGAGCACTAGTTTTCTTCGAATTCCACATTCAAAGCTTTACTTCAACTCCATTTCTGCCACCCTCAGAGATGACGAATTGCAGATCATTATTAGCCTTTGCATAAACAGTTCTTCCTCAAATGCCTCCTGTATCTTTCGCCCGGCACTTCAAACTCGCGTCCCCCTAGGCCTTGAGCCATCGGCTAATTGGAACAGCTTCTCACTATTTACAACTATTGACAACTGGCATTGTTTAGTACGTCTCTGTGAAATGTCCTCTCACCCTCCTTTGCTCCAAGGAGAACAACCCCATTTTCTCCAGTCAATCCCAGATTCTCCAGGGTTAGATATAGAATTCAGAGTTGTCTGAGCACTGATTATGTTCACTGTGTAGCCTGTCAAAATGATGGATTCTTCCTCTAAGTAATCAAAGCAATGCTAACTCCAGCAGTGCACAAAATTGGCTCTGCATAAAACAGGTGTCCAATCTGAACTTATTTCATTCCCACTGGATGTCTTCAGCTATATGTGTGGCTTCAGAGTTTAAAAGTCCACGTTGCATTTTTTTTCCTATGCTAACTACCTGTAGAGGGAGATCTCACTTCATATTTATAACTTCTTATATGTTCTTCAAACTAATGCGTAGCTTTTACAGAAAATTAAATAGAATGTAGTCTGCTGGTATTGCACATCCAATAATGCTCTTATTCATCAAATGATTAAAAATAATAAAAATCAGAATCAGAATCAGGTTTCTTATCACCGGCATGTGTCAAGAAATTTGTTAACTTAACAGCAGCAGTTCAGTGCAATACATAATATGGAGGAAAATAAATAAATAATCCTTGAATGCGGTTTTAAAAATCCCCCTGGCAGAAAGCAACATGTTAAGAAAACATCACCCAGCTTCTTTTGGTGTATATTTACACTGCAAGTTTTGTTCTAGATGATTTTCAATTAACACCAATATCACGTGTGATAAATAAGTTCCTCCCGTGCCTCATTTGGAGCATCGGGCAGCAGCTTTGCTGTTTCTTTAGCATCCATCTATTTTACAAGGCCAAGTTGCTAGCTTGACACTCAACCCAACACAGGTAGAATGCATGCAAGGAGCTGGCTGGATTCGAACTCAGGACCTCTCTCCCCAAGTCCAGTGCAGATGCCACTACACCTCCGGCACTGACATGTGTGATATAAGCCATGCATTAATTTCTTAAAAGGACTGAGCTAAGCTTGGGTGTGACATTCTCTGCCTCAGGATTTGCCCTGAATATAGGCCAGAAAGATTTAACATTATAAATCTAGCTTCAGTGTATGTGTGAGCGCACTTTTTAAAAGGCTTTCATTTAATAGTATATCGAATGCAGTTAATTATCCCAAAGGTGCTTCACAATACTAGCAGCAAACAGAATCGGACTTGATAGTTCATCGAGTCAGCAGTGAATGGGGTGTGTTCGATAGGAAGGAAACTGACGTGTGCTCTGGGTGTGAAAATCCACAAGAAAGTAGAATGGGGCCATTCGAGGCTGCTGGTTGTCAGGGGCAACAATAAATAGGCCCTACAAATCAGATGCTGGAAGCAACATATTTAAGAAAGAAAGTGAAGCCCAGGGTATAGGAGATCAAGAACTAAATATATGAGACAAAGCACAACGCATTTTTATAGAAGATTCTGAACGAGTTTCTAAATGACTTTGAATCTTCTCAAGGCTGGATAATAGGGTGCTCTGTTTCGTGACCACTGTTCACGGTGCTCAGCTCCTCCAGTCTTGGCCTTACATTGACCAGAGTTGGAACACACACCACTAGCAGGATGTGTGGCGAAAAACTCCCTCGGCAAATAAAATGTGCGACATTTGGCCGCTAGATGTTACAGGCTGAGTGAACGGGATTGAGACAGAACTGCTATGTTCTGCATAGCAAACACGAGGAAATCTGCAGATGCTGGAAATTCAAGCAACACACACAAAAAATGCTGTTGAACGCAGCAGGCCAGGCAGCATCTATAGGAAGAGGTACAGTCGACGTTCGTCAGGACTAACTGAAAGAAGAGATAGTAAGAGATTTGAAAGTGGAAGGAGGAGGGGGAGATCCGAAATGATAGGAGAAGACAGGAGGGAGAGGGATGGAGCTAAGAGCTGGAAAGTTGATTGGCAAAAGGAATACCAGGCTGGAGAAGGGAGAGGATCATGGGATGGGAGGCCTAGGGAGAGAGAAAGGAGGAGGGGGGAAAGCACAGAGGATGGGCAAGGAGTTATAGTGAGAGGAACAGAGGGAGAAAAAAGAGAGGAAAAAAAGGAAACAAAATAATTAATAAATAAACAAACAAACAAATAAATAAATAAATAAATAAGGTATGGGGTACGAAGGGGAGGTGGGGCATTAACAGAAGTTAGAGAAGTCAGTGTTCATGCCATCAGGTTTAGAGGCAATGCCCAGTAATCCACTCTAATCAGGAGGAAATGGGTTGTGGAGGAGTCTTTTGCCAACAAAAAAAAGTTCTTTAACTCCCTTCACTTCATTCTTCATAAACTTCTGTATCCTAAAACATCGTTAGGAGTCGCTTAAAGAATGTGCAACACAGCAATAGAACAAACAGAAATTGGTAAAGTTGAAGCAGAATTGATTTTTCTCCTGGTAGGAGTATGTACAATCAAAAGCAATGTGAAATTGGAGTGAAAGGCAATGAGACCGTTTATATTGAGCATGTCCATTTCCTGCTGGAAAAATCACTGGTGAAGTTTCTATGGTACAAAATAATAAGGTACTCCATGAAAATCTTTATAAACTTGAGAGGTCTCTGCAGACTAGACATGGCGGGGAGAGGGGTGGGGGGGGGAAATGTTTTCTCCTGAGGAAGAATCTAGAACTAGGGTCACCATATAAATGAAGGAGTCATGCATTTGAAGTGACTTCTTTTCTCTCAGAGAGTCGTGAATATTTGCAACTCCCAAAGGCAACGGAAGCAGTCCATTATTAGAAAAGAGGTGGATAGGTCCTGGATAAGCAAAAGGGGTGAATGGTTGCTGGGGATGGGGAGGTGTTAGGCTACGTGCCCGACCGTGCCGGCTTCCAGGATTTAAACGCTCTGACTCTCCAGAATATGGATAGCTGATGTGGTCCTTTTAAAGACACAGCTCCACTCCACTAATTGGCCATCGTGTTTTGGCACCAGAATTTTACCATTTAAAAAGTACCTGAACTGAGGTTAAGTGCCCTGTCATCAGCTCTACTTTAGACCCTTGTCCAACTCTAGTTTAGAACCCTGTCCTCATTTTAGTCTCGTATCGAGTCTTGATTCTAGTCTCAGGTACTCCAGAAATTGGGTCCTAACCATCCTTGCCAAGGGTGTCTCATCACAAGCAGGAACATGGAGCTATAATTAGATCTTCAAAGGGATCCTACCACCTAACACATCTTTACCACCCTGTGGAAAATTCTCCACTTACTACATGGATGCTCCCTTTATGATTCCCTCATCCATTTGCCCTTCCCCACTAATCTTCCTCCTGGCACTTTTCCCTGCTAGTGGAAGAACTGCTATCCCTTCCTATGCACCTCCTCCCTCGCCTCCATTCAGTGCCACAAACAGTCCTTCCAGGTGAAGCAACACCTCAGCTGTGAATCCATTGGGGTCACTACCGTACTCGGTGCTCCCAATGCGGCATCCTCTACATTGTTGAGACCCAACATAAACTAAGGGACCGCATCGACAAGCACAGCGAGCTCCATCCACAAAAGCAGGATTTCCTAGTGGCCAACAATTCTAACTCCAATCTCCACTCCCATTCTGACATGTTCGTCCACGACCTCTTCTGCTATGATGAAGCCACTCTCAGAGTGGACCAGCAACCTCTCATTTTCTGTCTGGGTAGCCTCCAACCTGATGGCATGAACATTGATTTTTCTAACCTGGTAATTTTCCCCCTCCTTCTTCCCTCTTCCCCACTCTGTCTCCCCTCCTACCTCTTCTCTTCTCCTCACCTGCCTATCACCTTTTCTTGGTGCCTGTCCTCCTTCCCTTCACCCATGGTCCACTCTCCTCTCCTATCAGATCCCTTTTTCTACAGCGCCTTACTTTTTCCACCTCTCACCTCCTGGCTTCTTACTTCATCCCCCCGCCCCCATCCAGCTGGCTTCACCTACCACCTTCTAGCTTGTACTCCTTCCCCTCCCCCCACCTTCTTAATCGGTCTCCTTCCCCTTTCCTTTCCCGTCCTGATGAAGGGTCTCGGCCTGGGACGGTGACTCTGTTTATTTCCATAGACACTGATCTTCTAAGTTCCTGCAGTATCTTGTGTGTGTGTTTTTCTTAATTTCTTTTTTACTATGGAGTTAAAATGAAAAACTGCAGACATTTTCAGTAACTGATCAGATATTTTGTCATAGAGGACTTTAAAAGAAGAAATAATTTACGACCTTAATATTAATAGAGAGAAAGAAGAGAAGAGAGGAATAAAGAAAGAAAGATGAAGAAACTGATTTTGAAAGGTGACTACTGTTACAATTTTAGAAATTGAGTAGGCTATTTGTACACGTGATACTCACCAGACAGGTCAATGAAATTAGTTCAGAGGTACACATTAGCGCAGTCACCAGGTCTGAAGACCAGCTCTTGACTGGAATAATGGCATGAGACCATTTGTGTCCAACAGAAAGAATAGATAGATCTTGACTGAGTAGCTCATCTGAAGCACAGCAGAATGACAGTTTGATATACACAGTGTTTTCCTGGAGAAACTATATGCTATTATTGTCTGGTGGAGTGCATTTCTTTCGTCTCAGATTTTGAAATTAAGAGCTTCTATTTCCCAAGGCTGTGGAGGAAACTAGTTTAAACATTTGATAAAGTGTGAAGTTAATAAAGTTTAATTTAAACTGCATCATTATTCACCAAGATGGCAGTTAACTTCCACCAATAGAAAGAATTTGGGTTAACTAAAGAAACTAATCCACTGAGCATCCAGACCTCATCCAATTCAAATAGAATAGCTTGCTGAGTATTCTTCTAAAATTTTATGACATACAACAGATGTGGTTTGACTCTTAAACCTGTGGATCACTCCAATGTGAAGTCAGTCAGCTAGGAAACACAACTGCCCAGAAAATTCCATGTTTATAGCTTCAGGTAGGATATTTGGAAGCAGTTTCATCATTCCTTTTCCTTTCCCCTCCTTCAAAACATTCCTGTTGAGCTGGAGTTTGACAGATAATCAAGCATCACTGCTTTGTTGCTGGTTCAAATTTATCTGAGATTTTTGAATGGCACCACAATAAAATACAAAAGGAAGGGCACACTTGCCGTTTGCTAATATCCTATATGTGCTTGCTATCTTGTTCACGTGAGGACCAGGCCTCAAACTGTAATGTCGCCTGGATACAGCCGCCAGGTGAGAGGCGTCAGAGACAGTGCACTCCACTGGGGGCAGTGTGGCACAGCGTCCAGGCTGGAGTCAATGCTGCCCCACCCCCACCCCCACCACATTTGCCCAGCAGAAGCTCTATTGTGGTCGTCAACAGATTTCTGCAGCTGTGGGTGGTTTGAGTTTGGACTCTTTTATTGTATGGCTGTATCTTTCTATCTCATACGTGATGTGTGTGCTTTGTGCTGTGTGTGACTATTGGTACTGTGTTTCGCATTTTGACCCCAGAGTAACGCTGTCTCGTCTGGCTGTATTCATGCGTGTTCATGTATGGTTGAATGACAATTAAACTTGAATTGAATTGAATGCTGTGATTGCAGGACTTTAATTTCAGAAACTTTGGCTGACCTCAGTTTCAAATCTAACCTCTCTCATGCTTTTACTGAAAAGGTAAAGATTTGGCTCCTGAAAAATCCAATAATGCTTTATAAACTAAGTTCACATTTCACAGCTGAGCACCTTTCTACTCCTTTATGAAATCTTCATTCTGGTGTCTGTAAGTTTAATTCTAATGCTTGTTCATCATTCTAGCACAGATCCTTTCAGGATGGCAACGATTAATGCTGTTGTGATCAGAGCTGCCTTAATCATTTTGGTCAGGAGGTCTCTATCAAGTATGAAAATCTGCCAACCTAATGTATTTTGCTGATGACTGTTATCCATTGTGGAATATGGATTCAATTCCCTAGCTGTCAGCCTTTTCACGCTTGCTTTCTCAGCTTGCAACTTGAAAGCACATATACCAGGTCACTCCAAAGAATTGTAAGTATAAACCAATACCAGAATATAAAAGCAGGGATGCAACGTTGAGGCTTTATAAGGCACTGGTGAGGCCTCATGTGGAGTATGGTGAGCAATTTTGGGTGCCTCATCTAAGAAAGGATGTCCTGACATTGGAGAGGATTCAAAGGAGGTTCACGAAAGTGATTCCATGATTGAAAGGCTTATTCGATGAGGAGTGTTTGATGTCTCTAGGCCTCTACATGCTGGAATTCAGAATAATGAGGGAGAATTTCATTGAAACCAGTCAAATGTTGAAAGGCCTCAGTAGAGTGGATGTGGTGAGGATGTTTCCTATGGTGAGGGATGGTGTGTCTGTGCAAAACTACATACAGTATATATTAAATAAAAGAACGCACACAGGAGCTAGCTTTAACTGGTATATTCACATTGCAGCGAGCGAGCGAGGGAGCAATGTGCATTCATAGACAACAGATCAATACGTAGTGCTAAGTGGGGGGGGCATCGCTCTAAAAGAAATTGATCCATACATTACTCTTCCTTCCCCTTTAGATTAATGCAAGGTAAAATTGTATGTGTACAAAACATTCAATCGTCCTTTAATAAATCCATATACTAAATAATCATGCTTTCACAGTAACAGTCCATAACTAACTTTACAGTTCTAAAGGTCCAGTCTTTTGCATAGCACTCTGTTTCTTTCAGGATAGTGCATCGAGACCTGCGGAGTGGCATCAGGTTTGGTAGCTGTTTTGTCTAAGACAACTTTCTCGCTTTCCGGCGTCACATTGCTGTCAGTGACATCATCACTGAGAGGTAAGTCTGCTAACTGCAATGTGTCCATCCTGTTGGATGTAGTCGACTCAACTGTGTTCTTCACTTGAGCATCCAGTATCAGGTCCACATGACGTCTCCGTAACTGATCTCCAATATCCACTGTGTACATCTGTGGTCCAGTTCTTGTAGATATCTTAGTGGGTATCCACTTGTTTTCTTGAAAACTAAAACTTCCTGTCCGATCTCGAAGTTCCTTGCTGATTCTTTTGGCAACTGGTTGGACTGCTTATTCTGCACTTCCCTCGATAGATCTGGTTTCAGGAAGTCTATGCAAGATCTCAGATTTCTGCTCATGAACAGCATTGCAGGTGTTTGATTTGTCGTCACATGAACAAAGTTCCAATACACAAAAAGGAAGTTGTCCACCTTGTGCTGTAGAGAAATGTCCTCCTGTCCATCACCTTAATTGACTTCTTGAAGGGGTTTGGATAAACCTTACCACTAACCCATTCATTGCTGAGTGGTGGTGAGCTGACTTGAAATGTCCAATGACATTTTTCTTCATGAACAGTCGGAATTCTTCTGAAATGTAATGTGGTCCGTTCTCATTCACAATTTGTTCTGGTAAACTGTTTCTGGTGAACTTAGTCCTCAGAGAGGAGAAAGTCATTCCTGAGGTGGTTGATTTCATCGGTATAACCTCCAGCCACTTCGAAAGAGCATCTACATCAATTAGAAACATGGAGTCCATGAATGGTCCAGCAAAGTCAATACGTTCTCTTTGCCATGTTGACAGCAGCCACTCCCACAGGTGTGCCACTGCCTGTGTGTGTGCATTTTGAACTTTTTTGCATCCTGAACAGCTTTTGGCCAAGTCTTCAATCTGTTTATCTATTCCTAGCCACCACACGTAGCTCCAGGTGAAACTCTTCATCTTGACTGTACCCAAGTGTCCTTTACGTGGATTTTCTAACACTCTGGTGCACAGTTTAGAGGGAAACAGAACACAAGATACACAGTCAGTGTTCTTTGACATACTGACAGTTGGTCTCACCTCACTGAGAAATCTGGAAACATAGGGTTACCATGAGCTGGTTGTCCTTGCATGGTGATTCCATAGACTTTTGACAATGTTGGGTCATTCCTTGTTTCCCTTTGTATTTTGGAATTTGTTATCAGCAAATGGTCCACCAACACAGTGTGAAACACTTCTATGGAGTCACAGCATGAAGACTTTTCTTCTTCAGTTGCCAAGAGTGGAAGACGTGACAAACCATCAGTGTTGTTGTGTTTTTTGGTAACCCTGAACTCTATGTCATAAGAGTGGGCTCCTAGGAATAGTGCCCAACGTTGTAACCGGGTAGCAGTCAGCACTGGCATTCTTTTCCTGGGATTGAAAATGGACACAAGGGGCTGATGATCTGTCACTGGCATAAACTTTTGTCCATAGAGGTAGTGGTGGAACTTCTTTATTCCCCATACCAGACTAAGGGCTTCTTGGTCAATCTGTGCGTAGTTGCATTCTATGCTCGTTAGTGATCTTGAAGCAAACACAATCGGCGTTCAGATCCATCTTTCATAATGTGTGACAAAATGGCAATAACATCTTTAGCTTTTTGCACTATTCAGGGATATTTTGTGCATTTCAGAATCTAACCTCCTTTTCTGCAGTTCTGTTGTAGTCTCTAACGATATTACAATGGTCAATGTCCAGTCTAAGGTTAAGTTGCTGTCTGCCAGTAGCCTCGTTTGAGTGCTTTGACTATGCATGCTAAATATAAGCCTGTCCCTTAATACATCAGAAAGTCCATCTCTAAAGTCATACTTCTGCGAAAGTTTGCGTAGTTCTGCAATGTATTCAGAAAGGCTTTCATCTTTTGACTGGTTACTTTTGTAAAGTCTAAATCTATCAGCTATTGCAGCGGTTAGGGCTCAAGTGATTTTGTAAAATTGTAACAATTTTGTCAAGTGTCTTGCTTGCTGGCTTTGCAAGGGTTACTAAGTTGCATAAGACACTATAGATTCTTGGGCCCATTAAGCTAAGAAGGCTTTCTTTCGTTAGTGTCCGTAATGGCTTTCTCATGCTGTTTAACTCTCATTGTGTTGTCCCATCACTTTTGGTGCAGTTCATGATATTCTCTGATATTCAGGTTCGTCGCCAATTTGTCATGTCTGTGGACAACTAAATATATATTAAATAAAAGCATGTATGCAGGAGATGGCTTTAACTGATGTATTCACATCACAGCAAGAGAGTGAGGGAGCAATGCGTACGCGTAGACAACAGATCAGTACATAATGCAAAGAGGGGGGGGTGTTGTTCATTGCCCAAAAAGAAATAAATCCATACATTACAGAGGAGTCTAAGACCAGAGGACACAGCCTCAGAATAGAGGGGTGTCCTTTTAGAATGGGCATGAGGAGGCATTTCTTTAGCCAGGGAGTGGTGAATCTGTAGAACTCATTGTCACGGCAGCTGTAGAGGCCAAATTATTGGGTGTATTTAAGGTAGAGGTTGATAGATTCTTGATTGGCCGGGGCATGAAGGGATACAGGGAAGAAGGCAGGAGATTGGGGCTGAGAGCTAAGTGGATCAGCCAAGATGAAATATTGAAGCAGACATGATGGACCAATTGGCATAATTCTGCTATATATCTCATGGTCTTACGGTCTAAGACTGTTGAAGATAATAATTAAATATTTCATTATGCTGTTTAGACAACCAAAATTACCGCACTGTATTAGAACAACAAAACAGCTTGGAATGATGTAATGTACTCAATAAGGGGAAGTAATGTAATGCACATCACATAAGGAAACGTTGTATAAGCCAGCCAGAGGAATCAAGTTTTAAAATTAATAGCTCCCATTTCCCAAAGTTGTGCAGGGAGCTAGTTTCAACATTTGATAATGTGTGAAGTTAATAGAGCTTAACTTAAGCCAGATCGTTAAGTCTGTTATCAGTTTGCAAACACAGAAATGGTATTGTAGCTAAAACTACTTCAAAATTAATATCCCAAAAATGTACTGCAAGGTATTCTGATATTTACCCTGTGCTAGTTTCTCCTTCAATTTTCCCAGCAAGCCTGGTTTCACAATTATGTCTTCAGAAGAGCCTGGTTTCACAAATATGTCTTCAGGAGAATGCTAAAGTAATTAGGGAGAGAGAGAAAATAATTTATAAGTAACGATGTTTTAGCAAACCACATGGAAAAGTTTATTGAGCAGGAGTCACAGCTTTACCTCAGCATCTTCAATGTAATTTTCCATTGCTTCCTCTAAATGTACCAGGTCTTTGTGTGTTTGCATTACATCTTTATTCATCTCCTTTTTGAATGATTCATGATTTTCTACACTGCAAAGCGCTGCAACAAAATAACAAGTGTAAAGTTTTGCCTGTGGCAACAAATTCAACAGTTTCACCACTTTCTGGCTAACAACATTCCTCTTCATCTCCATTCAAAAAGGATGCCCCTCTGTTCTGAAGCTGCGTCCTCGGTCTTCGGCTCCCCAGCCATAGGAAACATTCTCTCTGCATCCTCTCTATCGAGGCCTTTCAACATTTGATAGGTTTCAATGAGGTCATCCCTCATTCTTCTGAATTCCAGTGAGTACGGGCCCAAAGCCATCAAATGCTCCTCATATGATAAACCCTTCAATCCCAGAATCATTTCCGTGAACCTCCTTTGAACCCTCTCCAATGTTAGCACATCCTTTCTTAGATAAAACTGCTCACAATACTCCACTTGAGGCCTCACCAGTGCTTTGTAAAGCTTCAACATTACCTCCTTGCTTTTATAATCTAGTCCTCTTGAAGTGAATGCTTACATCGCATTTGTCTTCCTCACCACTGAATCAATCTGCAAATTAACCTTTAGGGAACCCTGTATGAGGATTCCCAAGTCCCTTTGCATATCAGATTTTTGAATTTCTCTCCATTTAGTAAATGGTCTACCCTTTTATTTCTTCTGGCAATGTGCATGACCATATACTTCCTGACATTATATTCCATCTGACACCTCTTTGCCCATTCTCTCAATCTGCCTGATTCCTTCTGTAGCCTCTCTACGT
Organism: Mobula birostris; assembly: GCF_030028105.1. Classification (NCBI taxonomy): domain Eukaryota; kingdom Metazoa; phylum Chordata; class Chondrichthyes; order Myliobatiformes; family Myliobatidae; genus Mobula; species Mobula birostris. Next base: position 29,398,789 of record NC_092391.1, on the reverse strand, counting down.
TCTCAAAGCTACCTTCCCCTCCACCTATATGTTGTCAAGCTAAAGCTATTACATATGCTCATGTCGTGTGTTTAGAGTGAGCTTGCAGGAGGAAGTACTTGCAATGACATAGTGTCTTATCACCCCCTCTGAATGTCAGAATTTCAGTATCAGAATTATGTTTAATATCACCGGCATAGGTCATGAAATTTCAAAACTTAGCAACAGCAGTACATTGCAATACATAATAATATTTAAAAAAGTAAATCAATTACAGTAAGTCATTGCTTAATCATTTTGTTTACAATAAAGCTAAACCTCTTCAGCCTCTTATCAAACTTCAGTACACCTGCCTCATATACTACCAGATTGAGGTTTCAAAGTCACTTCAGATAAATTCTTTCATAATCACAAGGAAGTATGCTAGAAATCCAAAGTAACGCACACAAAATGCTGGAGAAACTCAGCAGGTCAGACAGCATCTATGGAGAAGAATAAACAGTCGATGTTTATTCTTTTCCATAGATGCTGCCTGACCTGCTGAGTTCCTCCAGCATTTTGCATGTGTTGCTTTGAAATAAACTCTTTGTTGTGCTCCGCATGACTTACTGTATGTTCCACAAATCTTGAGAAAAATGCTAACACTGTGTTAGCCTTGTTAACTGCAATATGAATTTCTAATCCAGTGGGCTGCCAGCAATTCAACATTTTTCCCACATGCAGGCTTCCCCTTAAGTTGAGTTTCCATCTACTTCTCCAATGTGTACATCATTACAGCCTTTTCAGTTATTTGCCATTGTTGTAGCCACTGGCTTACATTTTCATTGGTGCTTCTCTTACAGTAGAAACTATCTGGTGCCGATATTAAATCAGTAGCATCTTCTGTGCTCTTCCACTTTTCACTCAACTTCATTGCTTTGTTATCTCATCTGTGCCCCCAGAATTGTCTTCTTTTGAAGCTGTATTTGCAGCAATGAAATATTCACATTGCATTTCTTGCCATTTCGCTATCCTTTACCAATTTTCCTAAATCTGTTCTAATAGACTGATTTCTAGTTAACAAATGTTTTGTTTTCTTGGCATGCTTTTTATAATCTGATTTTTTAAATTCAATTGCTATTTTTTTATACTACCCGTACCTCTATCTGTTTCTGTGCATAAAATATACTGCACAAAACCCACATGTGCTTTCTCTATCCCTGCCTGATCTTACCAACTTCTCTTCTTCAGGGATGTATTGAGCTTGTCCCAGTGGTAACAAGTTCCAAATTCTATCAACTCTCTTGCTAAATGTTTTCCGAAGTCCTTGTTGTGTTTATTTAGTTAATTGTAGTATTTATTAAATTAATGCACTTTATCTAATTCATTTCTTATCTCTACTCAGAGAGTCTCTTATGGTAATTTCATCAATATTTTGTTAATGATGCCCAAGTTAGAATCATAAATATTTAGTAGAGCAGTAGGCACCTTGGTCCATTGTGCTTGAACATTCCTTGAAATACTTATCCAATTATGTCTGCTCCCTTCCTCATTCCCCAAAAACCAGCAAAACGTTGCTCTTAAAAAGAGTCCAATGGGTAGAGTAATATCTCACATAAAAGAAGAGCTTTTGTGGAGCCCAGACATGTGTCACATGCCTACCCATTTTCAACTGTTTCAACCACAACTCTCCTTTCATCAGAAGGCAGAATGAGAATGGTGATTGGTGGCGGGTTGGGGATACGTCTCTACCGAAGGAGGTGTAATGCGTTCCTTCCCTCTGCAAGCCTTGAGCAGGGTGTAGCACCTGCTTAGCCCTCCCCTCCCGATCAAGGTCATATGAAGCCATAGGACCCGGTGGTGGATGGTTGTATGAGCAGCTGATGCATATCACAACTCCTAGTTATGTGACCACTGGTTATGCAGCCACTGACGCCAGGCAGACAACTCCTGAAGAATATTGATTATGGCTGAAGAGTATTGATTATCTTGTAATGACACTGCCCAGAAGATGACAATGGCAAACCACTTCCGTAGAAAAAAATTGCCTAGTACAATCATGGTCATGAGATAATGATCACCCGTATCATGTGACCTGGCACATAACGATGGTGATGATGATGAATGATGACGATAATCCACCTGCAATTCTTCAGCAAGAGAACCTTACCCGAATGCATCAACACCGAGACATCAGTCACTCTCCTAAAGTGTCAGGCCACAACCATTTCTTGGTTCAACTGTTGAAGCACTTTAAAGGTATTTTTGATTCTGTTATTTTTTAACTAATGCCAAGTTTTCAGATGGTTCAGAAGCATTTAGAATGTATTTGGGGATGTGATTTAGTTAACTGAGAGTTTGTTTTCCATTTTGTGGGCTTGCAATTCTGTTGGATTTCCCAAGTAATGTCCGTGGAAGAGCAGCAAACACATTGACGTGTTGGGCCATGTCTCTTAGCTGTTTCTGCTGTTTCCTACCAGGAGATTCACCGAAGAGACTTCAGCAGTGAGCCAGCATTTCTCACTATTGACTGCAGAATTTCTCACTAATGACCGTGATCAGTTAAAAAGCTTCAAATATGTTGCAGTTACTTCAGAATCAGAATCAGGTTTATCATCACCGGCATGTGACATGAAATTTGTTAACTTAGCAGCAGCAGTTCAAAAAAATAATAATAATAAATACAATAAAACATAATAATAATTTAACAAGTAAATCAATTATGTGTATTGAATAGATTTTTTAAAATGTGCGAAAACAGAAATACTGTATATTATAAAAAAGTGGGGTAGTGTCCAAAGCTTCAAAGTCCATTTAGGAATTGGATGGCAGAGGGGAAGAAGCTGTTCCTGAATCACTGAGTGTGTGCCTTCAGGCTTCTGTATCTCCTCCCTGATGGTAACAGTGAGAAAAGGGCATGCCCTGGGTGCTGGAGGTCTTTAATAATGGATGCTGCCTTTCTGGATTCTCTTGCCCCATCGGGCAATGTTCCCATAAACCATCTCTTCCCCACTCCACTCCCTACCAGTCTGTGCTTTACAATGTCACTTTGTGTCTCGATTTATAAAATTAATGATCCAGCATGTTACATGACAGAGAACGATCCTTATTGAATTATCTTTAGCATTTACTGGATACGGCTTGTCAAGTTCAATCCTTCTCATTATCAAGATGACATTCAAGATTCAAGATTCAAGATTGCTTAATGCCATTTCCAATACACAAGAGTAATGGAGAATGAATTAACTGTAAGAAAGTCAAGTACCAGGAGCCGGTAGAGTAGTGCCAGAGACAGGGGTGAAAGGCAAGATGCAAGCCTTTGGAGATGGTGTGTAAAGGTTTTGCTGACTGCTCACTCTGCAGAACCTACTCTCTCCTTGGCATTAAAGAAAAGAGCCATCAGGACCGTCACAGAGGCTATGGATCAAGAGAGATGTGACCCATTGACCAATGCTGCTGGGACGGAAGCAGGGGCCTGATCAACCCTGGCTGGGTCGCCTTTGTGAGGGCAGATGATGTTGAAAGACCCAAAGCACCCAATGACCACAGGTTACGTCGCTGATGACGTGTCCCAGTGCATCCTAGGATGGATTGTATCTCAACATTATTACTCTGGATCTGATGCAGCACAAAAAAAACCACAGTAAGATAAAAACACAATAATGAAAAAATTGCAATGAATATAAATAGGAAAGATAGCTCATATACATAGATTGATTGATTGATTGTTTGTTTATGGAATTAGGCTAGGCACAGGAGTGTCTGTACTTAAGGTGACTCTGACAGGACCAACAGGTTCAAGCATAGTTACTACGCCTCAACCATCAGGCTCTTGAATAAAAGGGAATAACGACACTCACTTGCCCCATCGTTGAAATTTTCCTACAGCCAATGAACTCACGCTAAGGACCCTTTATCTCATTATCTCATGTTCTCGTTATTTATTGCTATTTATTTATATTTGCATCTGCACAGTTTGTTGTCTCCTGCGGTCTGGTTGATCTTTCATTGATCCTAAAATAGATATTATTCCATAGATTTGCTGAGTACGCCCACAAGAAAATAAATCTCAGGCTGGGTTAGCGGGTGGAGGTGCTGATCAGCCTTACATCTTTGGGCATTAAGCAACATCTCATTCAGTTCACAGAGTTATAGAGTAATACAGATCAGAAATGGGCCCAGTTCATCCAAACCAACCAAGATACCAATCTAAGCTAGTCCCATTTGCCCACCTTTACAGAGTCACAAGGTTTTACAGCACAGAAAAAGCTTGCTACTAGAAATCTGAAATAAAATCAGAAAATCATGGAAAAACTCAGAAAGTCAGGAAGTATCAGTGGAAAAAGAAATTGGGACCTTGTCATCAGTAAGTTAATGGTTGCAATTGCTAGCATAAACATGAGAAAATTGGCAGACGCTAGAAATCCAAGGCAAAACACACAAAATGTTGGAGGAGCTCAGCAGGTCAGGCAGCATCTATGACAATGAATAAACCAGTCAACGTTTTGGGCTGAGACCCTTCATTCAGACTGGGAAAAAAGATGAGAAGTCAGAGCAAGAGGTGGGAAAAGATGGCAAGTGCTTTTTTTTTCAGCTGTGCAATATAAATAGTGGCGTAAAGGGCATGAAACATTAACTGTTTCTCTTTACAGCATTGTCTGTTTCTGTCTCGTGGTCAATATTAACATCTTCCAGCTACGTATTTGGAAGACGTTGCTATGTCTAAGAAGCAGAATAAACATTGATATTCTCTGGTAAAATCCTCTGTCCAAAAAGGTGTTCAAGACCTTATATTATGGAACATCTGAAAGAGCACTTTGGTGAATCTCTTTTCTCTCGGAAATTTTCTCATTTGAATTTTTAAACATTATACACACCTGCATTTAAAGGGGCAAGGGATTGTGTTTGGTACTCTGTTACGTCCAGTGCAATCGCAACTTCACACATTCCTTGTATTCACTTACGAAGTACCAGGAAGCCATTTGACCTGCAGGGCAATCTCATCATTCTCGCTTCTCCACTTATTTCCCTGTGACCTATTCATTCTCACAACTCCATCAAATCCACCCCAGTTCTCCTATCAGTCACCCACACTGGGGGTAATTTACTGTGGCCTATTAAGCTTCAAATTGCATGTTCTTTGGGATCCGAGAAGAACCCAAAGCATCTGAGAGGAACCCACCTGATCACAGGGAGTGCATGCAAACTCCACAGAGGTCAGGGCTGAACCTGGTCACTGGAACAGAAAGGCAGTAACACAATAAGATGCGGTACCACTGCTACACCCATGTGGAAGCTGAACAGTGCTACGATCATGTTATTTTTCTAATATTTCTATAAATGACTTTTCTCCCACTTTTAATGAATAGCAAACTGTGCAGGGTAGGTCACAAGAAGCAGGAACATAACATTACAAGCATCCCATTACATCATGGGTATTTTATTGATGAAATCTAAGCTACTGTAAGTGTACTTAAGTCTCAGTTAATGAAGTACTGGAATGATAGCTAAATTATAAATGTGCACTCTTTCAGAAGTTACAAAACTGGCAAGCTACTGAGTCAGCTGGTTCTTAGAAGCAAGAAAGCCTGCAGATATGACTGGGACTGTTTAAGAAAATCAACTATCACGTCTTGTTAAAGACCTTCAGTGCTGGCAAGCCAAGGCCGCCTCAGGTTACAGTCAGGAATGTGAGTTCTATCATTTTAAAGCCACGAGGTTCAATTGGTCCTAGAATTTCCTGAAAGTTGTACACTACAAAGCTAGAGCTCTCTCTTTCCTAGCAAATTTGCATGCAGGCCAGTAAAGTGGGTTTCACATTGGAACGCAGAGATTTTCTCATTTCTAGTAGATATATCAGCTCATTAACGTAGTTTTGCCCTTTCAAGTGAATTAAGTTTACTGCATTTATTCCCTCTCTGAATGGGATATTGTTTCTTTCCGCAACTTGTGTCACATTGGACAGCAACCTTGACACTTTTTTTAGCATTTGTCTGTATTTTATGAGGCCGAGTTGCTAGCTCGATGCTCAACCCAGTACGGATGGAAAGCGTGCGAGGAGCCGGCCAGATTCGAACCCAGGACCACTTGCCTCAAAGCCCAGTGCTGATGCCTCTATACCACCAGCCCACTTAATGGGAATATATTATTGGCCAAGAAAACCCACATTAGTTTCATGGCATTTTTAAAGAAAATTTTCATATTTGTTTCTGTTGTTGAGCCCTATGCTTAATTTACCAGAGCTTTCAATTGCTTTTCACAGTTATCAGAAGCTGTTGAAACAAAAGACTTAAATAATTTTTTGAAAATATTATGTTCGAGTCCAAGGTCCCAATTCCTCCTAACGTCTGTGTTCACTGGCCTACATGGACTTCGAGTCTACTATTGCCACAAATTCTTTTTCTTCTTTTTGCACCCTTCCAAGGTCTTGTCCCTCTCAGCCTATGCAACAGGCTCTCATGCTTCTCCCATTTGGGGACTCTCCTTTACACCCACCCCATTTTTATAAATTCTCCAGCTTCTGTACCCAGTCTGCCTTCATTCGTTGATGCTTTGAATTTGCATCCCTCCATCAGTCTTTGCTTCATTAACACATTGCACAAAACTTACCTCAGTGCCAGTATTTAATGAACTGTCTTAGACTCTCTGTAAAGTTCTGGTCTAAAGTTTGTTAGATCATGTTCCTGTGAACCATCTTGGAGCACTTTATGACTTTAAACACTAGAAAGATTTGTTGATTGTTGCTGTATATAGATAGATAGATAGATATACTTTATTGATCCCGAGGGAAATTGGGTTTCATTACAGCTGCACCAACCAAGAATAGAGCATAAATATAGCAATACAAAACCACAAACAATTAAACAACAATATGCAAACTATGCCAGATGGAAATAAGTCCAGGACCAGCGTATTGGCTCAGGGTGTCTGACCCTCCATGGGAGGAGCTGCAAAGTTCGATGGCCACAGGCAGGAACAACCTCCCATGATGCTCAGTGTTGCATCGCGGTGGAATATGGCCAGAGTCCAACAACAGAAAGTTCAATATCCGGGCTACAAACACATTCCTTGATCGTAATATGACCAGGACTACACCATCTGTTGTTAACCAGAACAGCAAGCCCCTCTCCTTTACACTTACCACTCTCAGTGCACTTCCGGTCAGCCTGAATGGTCTGGAAGCCCTCTATATTGGTGAATATATGCCAATAATGGTCCAACCTTTAATTTATAGCATATTTGATATAATGAGGATATTAAGCAAAGAAGTGGTTATTCAGTGCTTTGTTAAGGTTCGGAATTTCATAAAGATTTCTTATTGCTTAAAGCTCATTTCTACTTTTGAAACAAAAAAAAAAATTCTAGCATAAAGTAGCCCAAATCTGGACATGGGTTTGGATGCACATTTCAGCATGTGTTAAAGCTTAGAAATGCTGGCCCACCATATTCTGGCACACCCAATATTAGGGTAAGTCAGAGTTAAATTGTTTTCAGTAGATCGGGAACATTTACAGTTGGAGCTCCCAACTCATTTCCCTTCTATATTTTCCTAAATAACTGAATGTGCAATGTGGGTATTATAGATACTAGAATAAAATAGATTAATACTGATTTCGGTAGCAAATACAAGAATGTCATGCTTGTGCATTACCAGCATTGCAGAACAGACTTTCAACCCAAAGCTAACAAAATGAAAATATTCTTGGCAAATTTCTTCATTTCTGTTCATCTTACATGGCATAAAACTTACTGTAGAGATCGGAGCATGAATATGCTTGTTGAGATAATTTATCAACCACTTTAACCCCAATCCATCTCTTTTCTTTGTCACTATCTTTTCCAATATTGTGATATGAGGAAAAGCAACATTTCAAGATAGTTCATTCTGTTAAACACCCAATGAAGTGTATGAACCTTCATGAGGAGAGCTTTGATAACATTTTTATTGACCTGTTAAATGTTCAGGTATTTTTACAGAATCAAATGCAGTAACAGTGGCTTAAAGTTGTTATGGATTGGTGAAAACCTTTCTGACCTGTGACTAATAGGAAGAGGCAAAATGCTTCATAACCTTGCATCTAAACTAAGTTGGACTGCTCACAAGAACATAAAAGCCCCTTCAATCGTCTGAGCTGAAACAGAAATGAGGTCTTTAAAGTCCCAATACAATGTAGTAGCAGAGACCAAAAGTGCAAAGAAACTCATCCATCTTAGATAGATCCAGTGTTCATCTTCATAATTAAATAACGAGTGAAAGACTTGGGAAGAACATTTCAGCATTTTTTGGCTTTCAATACACCTACTCAACTTCAGACATTAATTAGAACCTTGGCCCAAACATGAACACTGTCCGAGGAGAAATAAGAATGAATGCCCTTGAAAAATGATTCATCAAGTATGAATTGAATAAAATCAAAGCAAGTTGGAATCAAGGGGATACTGCAATGGCAAGTTTCATAGTATGAAGGAAGATAGTTCAGGACATCAGAACAGGACTTCTGGCCTGTGTCCTAAGCCAAATGATTTTCCATGATTTTATCAATGACCTTCTTTCTACTAAAAGGTTAGAAATGGAGATGTTCCACCATGTTGTGTAGGATGAAAGTCAAGACATTAATGGAATACTAACACTTTTCTGCATGAGTGCACCTTAACCATGTTCAGGAAGCTTGAAAGAATTCAAGACAAAACAGTATGGTTGATTGACAACTGTGATTTTAACATTAATCATTCACTTCCTCCACCACTAAAAAAAAACATGTCTGGAGTGTGCACTTCATCAGCTCACCAGGATTTATTTGACAGCCTCTTCTCTGACTGCAGTCTCCAAGCAGAAGGAGGAAAGCAGCAGACACGTTCAAACACTTTTACCTAAAAGTTACTCCTTAAGCCACATACCATCTTGAAATAACTTTCCAGTGACTCATCATTGCTGCTTCTCAAACTGAGAACTCCTTATCCAACGGGAGTGTGGGAGTTCCATCGGTTCATAGAATGTAATGATACAAAAAAGAGCTTCATCACCACTTTCTAAAGCTAGGTTGAGCGATAAAGACATAGGCCATTTAACACCCATATACCATAAAGAGGAAAGAAAAAAGGGTTAACACGAGGAAATCTGCAGATGCTGCAAGTCCAAGCAACACACATCAAAGTTGCTGGTGAACGCAGCAGGCCAGGCAGCATCTCTAGCAAGAGGATGGGCAAGGGGTATAGTCAGAGGGACAGAGGGAGAAAAAGGAGAGAGAGAAAAAGAATGTGTATATATAAATAAATTTCTCTCTCTCCTTTTCCTTCCTCTGTCCCTCTCACTATACCCCTTGCCCATCCTCTGGGTTTTCCCCCCTCCCCCTTTTCCTTCGCTCTGGGCCTCCTGTCCCATGATCCTCTCATATCCCTTTTGCCAATCACCTGTCCAGCTCTTGGCTCCATCCCTCCCCCTCCTGTCTTCTCCTATCATTTTGGATCTCCCCCTCCCCCTCCCCCTCCCACTTTCAAATCTCTTACTAGCTCTTCCTTCAGTTAGTCCTGACGAAGGGTCTTGGCCTGAAATGTCGACTGTACCTCTTCCTAGAGATGCTGCCTGGCCTGCTGCGTTCACCAAGAAAAAAAGGCTACTATCTTAGAGCAATGGCAATGGCTTCAAAGCACATTTACAATGTAGTTATTTTCAGTGTTGAACAACTGCCTCTACTGAAATGAAGTATTTGCCAGAGGTTTATGAATGTTATTCTATTTGAAATGGCACTTTATTATGTTTTCAAACAAGAAGGCTGCACAGTTGTATAGTAGTGTAGCACAACACTTTACAGTACCAACGACCTAGGGTCAGTTCCCGCCGCTGCTTGTAAGGAGTTTGTATATTCCCTCTGTGACTGTGTGGGTTTCCTACAGGTGACCCAGTTTCCTCCCACAGTCCAAGGTAGCACCGATTGGTAGGTTACTTGGTCATTGTAAATTGCCCTGTGATTAGGCTAGGATTGAGTCGAGGTTTTGCTGGGTGGCATGGCTCAAAGGGCCAGAAGAGCCTATCTGCACTGTATCTCCAAAAAGAAGAATTTTTCTGCCACAGAGTAATTCTGAGTCAGTAACTATTCTCTAGTCCTGTTTCCATCTCCTTTTTCTAGTTGAGGCTTAGGATAAATCACTGAGTGAGATAAGCTTTCACCCTTTGCAATGAATTGTTTATTACAGATGCTGGTGCCTCCGTTGTCTCCCCTTCAGCTGTTTTGATGAACTGTACCTGCAGTCCACCAAGGCATATGATCTTTCAATTATTTAATGTATCCTTTCTTTCAACCTCAATTGTTTTCAACCAATCCATAACTTCTCTTCAGTTGTCAGTCCTCCTGTTTTACAGTTTTCATAGTCAACTTCACTGTGGTTTTGCCTGCATTTATCCCTTAACCGCTCTGCCCTTGTTTTTAAATCTCCTTTTGTTGCTCACAACTTGAAACTATACTGTCTTTGAATATTCTTTAATATATTCATCTTGTGTTTTTATTTTGCCTCCCTGTGTGTTTGTTTAGTCATTTTGTTAAATTTATCATTTTAGCATCTTTAATAAAAACAGAACATGCTGGAATACACTGTAGGTTAGGATACAACTGTTTTGGTTACCTGGTATGGTTTGCTCCAGTCTAGTCCTGAGATTCCTCTTTGGTAGAAGACAAGTCAGTTTCCTGTAACCTCAGTGCCTAACCTGAAGCCTGAGAGGATGGAGTCTCTAATGTGTGGAAGGTATATATTAGCGAATGTTTTGACAGGAGGGCCAGGAATTCTAAAATGAATTAGCTCCCTGCACTGAAAATAGCTTTGCTGGAAATTGTGAGCACAGATGAAAAGACACAATTGGTGCATGTGAGCTCAATTTCAACATTTAAGAGAAGTTTGGATAAGTACATGGATAGTAGGGATATGGATGGCTGTGGTCTGGTTGCAGGTAATGAGACTGGGCAGTTTAAATGGTTCAGCATGGGGTAGATGGGCCAAATGGCCTGTTTCTGTGTTGTACTTTTCTATGACTCCATGAGTTTGAGTCCCACCATGGTAAGTGGGCAATTTAAACTTAGATGAACTCAAACTGGAATGAAAAGCTAGCACCAATATTTGTGCCTATGAATCTGACATTTTTATACTCCTGGCCTACTCATGATTTCAGACGAACAGCTGTGTCCTTTAACTCTTCGAGTTACCTCCGAATAACTTCAAATGGTGCTTTATGTTTCAGGGGTAGTTAGCAATAGAGAATAAAACTGGCCACACCTGTGGTACCGAGCTCTAAAAAGACTAGGCAATGGCATGTTTGAGGGGCGGATATAGTGTTTGGAATATTTAAAGTGAGAGAAATGGGCAGAAGCAAAGATGCCAAGGGGAGCTGAAAAAAAGACTGAATCTATTAAGGATGAGAGACGGGTCAATACTCAGGCCGAGAGTGAAAAGAAGGTAAAAGCTTGTTCAGTGAGAATCATGAGATGGACCTTGGGGATGGTGGTTAACAATGAGAACTTTAGTTCGAAATCAGGATTGAGGTGATATGCCTGAATGAGAAATTGCCCTAGTACCAATGTTAAAACATCCATAAATTCCTCAGAGGCCTCCATTAAGGCAAACCAACACAATCTAAATTTAATCGAATGCAGTCATTCAGAATTTCATACCTATAAATATCATGTTCATTTACTGTAGATGGAAATAATTCACCCCTCAACTCTCAGGGTGCTTGTGTTGGAGTGGATGAGCCTGTGCTGAGCAGCATTTTAGAGAGGTTGAATAGATTTATCTCAAACAAGTTGATTGGGACGGAAAGAAAGAAAAATCCAATCATTCATTATTTTGGCCACTTACACATATTTAGGACAAAAGTAACAAGTGCCCACATAAAGAGAATGGTAATGAATGCTGACCTTCACATGATATAAGACCATGATAATAAACCTGGTTCTGATTCAGAATCTGAGAATCCATTCCACCAGGTTTATCTTCCAGAGACCTTTTGAACCTCAGTTAGCAGCCCAACACCTCGCTAGAATGTTTAAACTTTGCATGTAAGTCCTGACGTGATGTGGCAATGGATTATTCCACAATAGAAGACATCATTACCCTGCTCAATTTGGCTAAGAACAAAAGAAACCTTAAGTAAGGATAGAAAATGAATAAGAATTCCTTAATTTTGGACAGTTCAGACAAAACAAAGAACTTTTTGGAAGCAACAGGTTACTTACCAGAAGCCAGCACAAGTGCTAACAGGATTAGGGTTGTCATGTTGACATTATGTTTGTGTTTTCCTGTTGATGAAGCATTCAATTATAATTCAAATAGTGTTTTTACTCATCATGATGGATTACAGTTTCAAAGTGGATTCCTAATGTAACAAAGTGTATTATTCATTTGGTCAGTTGAATTGTTACATCACAGATCCCAGACAAGGCAGTTATTGTCAATGAGTGTGACAAAGCATGACTGAGAGGGGAATTATCCAATCAACATTGTTCCTCTCCACACCCTGTGGCGCATCAGGTGGCAACCTTGCCGTTTTTAGCATTCTTCTGTTTTTTACGAGGCTGAGTTGCTAGCTTGATGCTCAACCCAGCAAGGATGGAAAGCATGCAAGGATCCAGATGGATCTGAACCCGGGACCATTCACCTCGAAGTCCGGTGCTAATACCACTACACTACCAGACAGCTAATTAGCATGTTTGGCATAATAAAAATCCCATTATACTCTATACTTTACACTTTATACTTCATCATCGCCAAACAATTGATACTAGAATGTACAATCTTCACAGCAATATTTGATTCTGCGCTTCCCACTCCTTGGAGTACAAATATCAAATATTAAAAATAGTAAATATTACAAACTTGAATTATGAATCATAAATAGAAAATAGAAAAATGGAAAGTAAGGTAGTTCAAAAAAACCAAGAGGCAGGTCTGGATATTTGGAGGGTACTGCCCAGATCCGGGTCAGGATCCGTTTAGCAGTCTTATCACAGTTGGAAAGAAGCTGTTCCCAAATCTGGCCGTACGAGTCTTCAAGCTCCTGAGCCTTGTCCCGGAGGGAAGAGGGACGAAAAGTGTGTTGGCTGGGTGGGTCGTGTCCCTGATTATCCTGGCAGCACTGCTCCGACAGCGTGTGGTGTAAAGTGAGTCCAAGGACGGAAACATGAGGAATTCTGCAGATGCTGGAAATTCAAGCAACACACATCAAAGTAGCTGGTGAACGCAGCAGGCCAGGCAGCATCTCTAAGAAGAGGTACAGTCGACGTTTTGGGCCGAGACCCTTTGTCAGGACTAACTGAAAGAAGAGTTAGTAAGAGATTTGAAAGTGGGAGGGGGAGGGGGAGATCCAAATTGATAGGAGAAGACAAGAGGGGGAGGGATGGAGCCAAGAACTGGACAGTTGATTGGCAAAAGACATATGAGAGGATCATGTGATAGGTGGCCCAGGGAGAAAGAAAAGGGGGAGGGGGGAAAATCTCAGAGGATGGGCAAGCGGTACAGTCAGAGGGACAGAGGGAGAAAAAGGAGAGAGAGAGAGAAAGAATGTGTGTATATAAATAAATAACGGATGGGGTACGAGGGGGAGGTGGGGCATTAGCGGAAGTTTGAGAAGTCAATGTTCATGCCATCAGGTTGGAGGCTACCCAGACGGAATATAAGGTGTTGTTCCTCCAACCTGAGTGTGGCTTCATCTTTACAGTAGAGGAGGCCGTGGATAGACATATCAGAATGGCAATGGGACGTGGAATTAAAACGTGTGGCCACTGGGTGATCCTGCTTTCTCTGGCGGACAGAGCGTAGGTGTTCAGCGAAATGATCTCCCAGTCTGCGTCGGGTCTCGCCAATATATAGAAGGCCACATCGGGAGCACCGGACGCAGTATATCACCCCAGCCGACTCACAGGTGAAGTGTCGCCTCATCTAGAAGGACTGTCTGGGGCCCTGAATGGTGGTAAGGGAGGAAGGGTAAGGGCATGTGTAGCACTTGTTCTGCTAACAAGGATAAGTGCCAGGAGGGAGATCGGTGGGGAGGGATGGGGGGGACGAATGGACAAGGGAGTCGCATAGGGAGCGATCCTTGCGGAAAGTGGGGGGGGGGAGGGAAAGATGTGCTTAGTGGTTGTTCCGCTTACAAGGACGAAAGATTGCTTTGTGTGATGTGCTGTGCCGTGTTCACGATCTTCTGCAGCTTCTTTCGGTCTTGGACAGGACAGCTTCCATACCAGGTTGTGATGCACCCTAGAAGAATGCTTTCTACGGTGCATCTATAAAAATTAGTGAGGGTTTTAGGGGACAGGCCAAATTTCTTTAGTTTTCTCAGGAATTAAAGGCGCTGGTGGGCCTTCTTGACAGTGAACTCTGCTTGGTTGGACCAAGTCAGGTCATTTGTGATATTGACCCTGAGGAACTTAAAGCTTTTGATCTGTTCCACTTGCGCACCACTGATCTAAGTTGGGTCGTGCAGTCCGCTACTCCTTCTGAAGTCAACAACCAATTCCTTCGTCTTGCTGACGTTGAGGGATAGGTTATTGTCTTCGCACCATGCCACCAGGTTCTTAATTTCCTCTCTGTACTCAAACTCATCATTACCCGAGATATGGCCTACAATTGTTGTGTCATCAGCAAACTTATATATTGAGTTTGATGGAAACTTGGCTACACAATCATGGGTGTACAGTGAGTACAGCAGGGGGCTGAGTACACAGCCTTGTGGGGCACTGGTGCTCAGAGTGATTGTAGAGGAGAGCTTGTCCCCTATTTTTACAGCCTGGGTCCTGTCTGTGAGGAAGTTGAAGATCCAGCTGCAGATCCAAGTGCTAAGGCCCAAGTTCCAGAGCTTAGGAATCAGTTTATTTGGAATGATGGTATGAAAGGCAGAGCTGTAGTCAATGAAAAGGAGCCTTACGTATGCGTCTTTATTCTCTAGGTGTTCTAAGGAGGAATGTAGGGCCAGAGAGATGGCATCTGCCGTTGACCTGTTGCTCCGGCAGGCAAATTGCAAAGCATGAAGGTTGACCGGTAGGCTGTGGCTGATGTGTGTCATAACCAATCTCTCGAAGCACTTCATAGCAATTGATGTCAGAGCCACAGGTCGATAGTCATTCAGGCATGCCACCTTGCTCTTCTTCGGCACTGGGATTATCGTTGCCTTCTTAAAACATGAGGGGATCTTAGACTGAAGCAAGGAGCAGCTGAAGAAGTCAGCAAACACTCCAGCTAGCTCGCTTGCACAGGCCCAGAGAACCCGTCCTGGGACGCCATCTGGGCCCGTCGCCTTCCTTGGATTTATCTTCAGGAAGGCCCTTCTAACGTCCTCCTTGGTGACGATGAATCTCGATGCCACCAAGTCCGGTTCATCCGGAGGGAGCAGGACGCTCCTCTTCCATTCAAATCTTGTGTAGAATACGTTAAGTTCGTCAGGAAGAGAAGCGCCACAGTTATTGATATTCCCAGCCTTTTCTTTGCATCCAGTGATCTCATTTAGACCCTGCCATAGTCCACTGGCATCCCTCTGGTTAGCCTGGGCTTCCAACTTGGGTCAATATTGCCTCTTGGTGCCCTTACTGGCTTTCCGGAGTTCATGCCTAGATTCCGTTATGATCACCATTATGCTGTGTACATACATCTATTGATGCTTCTGGACACATCTTCAGTGATGTTCCTGGAATCATCGGGTGTTTCGGGTCTTTCAACATCATACAACCTCCTCCAGGTGACCCAGCCGGGGCTGATCAGACCCCAGCTTGTGTCCAGATGGCTAGCTACTTATGACTCCATGGCTCCCCTCTTTTGAGCCACAGCCATCTTGAGGCCCTCTCTGCCGCATCGGTGGTACTGCGGATGGCTCTCCTCTTCCTCTCTCCCTCGCTGCCTGAAATGCTGAAGGCCCTAACTAAAGAACGGGCTATGAATCCCCTACAACCAACCTCCACTGGGAGACACCTCACTCTCCATCTAGCCTGCTGACAGTTGCTGACCAGTCCTGCGTACTTGGACAGTTTCCTTTCAAAGGCCTCCTCCAAGCTATCTTCCAATGGGACTGTCAGCTCCAGCAGCACCACTTGCTTAGTAGACTCAGACACTAGAACAATGTCTGGTCGCAGGGTGGTGGCTGCGATATGGTTGGGGAACTTCAGCTGCCCTTCGAGGTCCACCAACAGCTTCCAGTCCCTTGCAGAGGTCAGAATGCCTGCAGATGTTCTTTTGGCAGGTATTGGCTGCTCCCCAGCTCTGACAAACGCAATGGTCTGCTTGCAGGGTCAGGACCACTTCGCCCACTCAACTCCTGCACTGACGGCTTCAGCGATGGTCTTCAGGACCTGATCATGCCTCCACCTGTACCGTCCCTCACCAAGTGCCCTTGCACAGCCACTGAGGATGTGCTCCAGAGTTCCTCGCTTGGAGCACAGTGGGCATGCAGATGACTCTGCCTTGCCCCATGTGTGCAGGTTTGATGGGCTTGGAAGCACATCGTACACTGCCTGGATGAGAAATTGGATGCGGTGTGGTTCGGCTTTCCAAAGATCAGCCCAGGTCACTTTCCTCTCAACCGCATTCTCCCATCTTGTCCAAGCTCCCTGTTGCTTCATTCCCACCGCCTTGCAGGCTCTCATCTCCTCCACTACTGCTCTCACCTCCTCCTGAACTAGACAACGCCTTTCCTTCCTTCTGGTGTCCATTTGGGGAGTTGGAAAGGATCCTAGCCCAGCTCGGCCTTGTGTTTACACTCCCACCAGCCTCCTGTGACGCAGCCTCGCCTCTGCCTCCTGAACAGCTTCCTCTGCCCTCCACTTCCTGCCAGTACTTACTTGGATCCCTGCTCTAGCCACCTTCGGGTCACTTGAGTCCCTATACTGTAGCACTTCTCTGGCTCTTGTTACCTTGAATTCTTCCTCCAAGGATTCGAAGGGCAGTTGCAGTTTGTTGTGGTGTCCGTAGAGTGCGATGCTGCTCAGACTCTTTGGCAGCCCCAGCCATCTCCTGAGGTGGTTGCTAACCCTCCTCTCTAAGGTTTCGACTGTTGAGATCGGAACTGCATAGACGAGGAGGGGCCACAGGATTCTGGGAAGAATGTCATGCTGACACACCCAGACTTTAAACTTCCCAGGTAGGCCAGACTTGTCCACAGATTTCAGCCAGCCATCCAACTCGGTGCAGGTTGCCTGAATGGATGTGGTGTCCCTTAAAGAGCCGTCAAAAACGTTGCCTAAGCTCTTGACTGGCTTTTCTGTGATGGTTGGGATGGCTGTGCCTGCGATGCTGAACCGGAACTTGTTCTCCACCTTCCCTTTCCTCAGTACCATCAATCTTGATTTGGCAGGTTTGAAACGCATCCGGGCCCACTCCACCAGCTTTTTGAGCCCTTGCAGAATCCTCCGGCAGCCTGGGACTGATTCTGTGGTGACTGTGAGGTCATCCATGAATGCCCTGATAGGTGGTTGCCTTTGAGCGGAATTCATTCTGGGCCCTCTGCACTCTGGTTCAGCAGACTTAGTGAGCATGTTCATGGCTAGGGAGAACAGTGTCACTGAGATAGTGCACCCTGTGATGATGCCGACCTCCACCTTGTGCCAGGTTGATGTAATTGCTCCTGAAGAGACCCTCATCCTGAAGTTGCTGTAATAATCAGCGATAAGGTCTCTGATTCTGCTGGGGACGTGATATTTGGTCAGTGTGAGCTGCACCAGCTTGTGTGGAACTGAGCCATATGCATTTGCCAGGTCGAGCCACAACACTGACAGGTTGCCCTTGTTCTCTCTGGCCTCCCTGATGAGCTGTGTCACCACACCGATGTGCTCCAGACAGCCCGGCATCCCTGAAATGCCACCCTTCTGGACTGATGTATCAATATAGGTGTTCTTTGCTAGGTAGGTGCACAACTGGTTGGAAACTGCACTAAAGAAG
Organism: Mobula birostris; assembly: GCF_030028105.1. NCBI lineage: Eukaryota > Metazoa > Chordata > Chondrichthyes > Myliobatiformes > Myliobatidae > Mobula > Mobula birostris. The sequence continues at coordinate 29,380,921 of NC_092391.1, read as the reverse complement.
ATCTTCGTCTCGACACACAGTAGGGAGATGATGCGAAACTGATTTACCTGGGTGGCATTTTCCTCCTTCGGGATCCACATCCCTTCAGCCACTCTCCACTGTTCTGGGATCTTCCCCCTTCTCCAGAAGATTCTCAGGATCTTTCACAGATGCAGCAGGAGTTTGGGGCAGTTCTTGTACACTTTGTACGAGGTGTTGCTTGGTCCTGGAGCCGAGCTTGCCCTTGCTTTGCGGACGACCTCTCTGACTTCCTTTAGTTGCAGCTCTGACATGTCGAACTGCACATCCGGTTCAGGTGGGTCTATTAGGATGTCACACTCTCCCAACTCCTGCTCTCTTTCAGGATCATTATATGTCTTCTTCAGATGTTGGTCTATGTCTTCCTGCGAACAGGCCAGTTTCCCACTGCGCTTCTCCCCCAGCAACTCCTTGGTGAACTTGAAGGGGTTGGCGATAAAGGCAGCACGTTTTCAAGCCCTTTCACGACGCCGCCTCCGATGCCACTCTGCCCGGCGGAGGACCCTGATCTTCTTTCGTAGTATGCACATCAGCTGGGCCAAGCCAATGCGCTCCTCTTCTCCTGCCTCCTTGTATTGGGACTTCAGCGCTTTCATCTCCTGCCTGATGTTGTGGATCCTCAATGCTCTTTGGTTCTTCGAGTAAGATGTTTTGGAGCCTTCCTTCTCCTCTTCTCTGAACCGTTCAGCTGCGATACTGACAATAATTGTTGTCATGGCTTGCAGCTTCCTATCAGCTCCTCCCTTCGCCGTTGCCTCCAGAATTTGGTTAACATTTTCATCAAACTGCTTCCACGGTGAAGTCATGTTAGCTGCAGGCCATTTGATCCGCCTCCTGTTAGACTTCATGTTCGAGGGATTAGTTTGCAACACTTGGAGGTTCCGGGCACTATGGGGTGACTCCTGGCCTGGCCCCTCCTTCGTCTCACCAGGTTGGACACCTGCGCGTTGTGCTGCTCCTGCTCCTGCCAAACACTTCATCCTCGCTTGGTGGATCTTCAAGCCACGATCGTTCTTGCAGATCTTGCCACATGCACACTGCTTCCTCATCGTCGTTTGTTCATTGCCTGGGTCTGATGTCGTTGTGTCCATCCATCTGGGGTGCTCATCCTCCCCCCCCTCTCGGGCACCCCTGGGGTATCTTTTCCTTAGATTCTTTGTGACTTTTGTGGGGGTCCTCCTCTCAGAGGACGCAGATTGGGTTGCCAGCCCGTTCTGCCCCGGTTGCCGTCTCTCTGGGCTGTCACTGACTCTCCAGTCGTCACCACTCTTTTCGCGGTTGTCACCCAGTCTTTCCTGGTTGTCACTGATTAACTCAGGGTGTAAACTGTGTACATACATCTATTGATGCTTCTGGACACATCTCCGGTGATGTTCCTGGAATCATCGGGTGTTTCAGGTCTTAAATATACTTGTAGGAATTAAAAGCAATTATAAAGAATATAATTTCAATACTAATCTCACCAGCACAGAATTATTCCTGAAGCGCAGAAATGTCATTTTGTTGTCACTCTGTGTCCTTTCTGCTGCCATTTCTCGTAACAGTCTATATTACGCAAACATCGGCTACAAGGTGAAATGTCTTACCATGTGGAGGAGATGAAATGATTAATATGTATGCACTTAACGGGAAAATAAATAAATACGAATAAAAAAGGATGGGAGGAGACTTGTTTGGGCCAAGACTATTCTGTCCTTCATCCTTTTCTTCCCTTCCTGCAAAATTTCAATGCCTCGCAAGTGCCAAAGCCTCCAGTAAACCAGATGAGGCAATGTACACTTTTACCATTGAAAATCAATCATTCTGTACTCAGTTTAGAGAGTTTGGCATTGTTGGATGGTGAGGTTGGGATGATGGGAAAAGGGTGCATTTCCAGGAAACAGCAATATTATATAGTTGGAGGGGATGGAAATAACATTATGAGCAGTTGGAGAATAAGAAGGAAAGTGATACTCACAGTGACTTTTGGATGGTAAGGATTATGTTGAAGACTGGTGGAAATTACAATTATAGATCATTGGGAGGAAGTGAAGATCCAGATATTTGGGGGTAATGTGTAAACTCTTTTGGATGATTTGTGGGTTGATGAAGAGATTTGAGGGTCGAGGCTTTGGAATTTGGTGACACAGGCTGGCAGATGGAAAGGTGTCCAGGTTTTTGAAGGAGGATTGTGCATCATAGATTAGAAGACCGGGATCTTGGGCTTAGTGAACTATGGAATAGCAATCGGAGATATGGCAGTAGGAAGGGATCAATATCTGAGCATAAATGGCAGAGATGGGTCTGTAAAATGAAGTTAGGTTGCAGAATTGCCTGGCAGTAACCCAAGTCTCCCTCCACCTGGTCCTCACCCACCTGGACAAAAAAGGCATGTACGTTTGAATGCTGTTCATAGATTTCAGTTCAGCATTCAACACAATCATTCCTCAGCACTTGATTGGAAAGCTGAGCCTGCTGGGCCCGAACACCTCCCTCTGCAAATGGATCCTAGACTTCCTGACTGGAAGACTGTCAGTCCGGATCGGGAGCAGCATCTCCAACACCATCACACTGAGCACAGGGGCCCCCCAGGGCTGTGTGCTCAGTCCACTGCTGTTCATTCTGCTGACCCATGACTGTGCAGCAATACACAACTCGAATTACACCACACCGATGACACAACCGTGGTGGGTCTCATCTGTAAGAACTACAAGTCAGCGTACAGAGAAGTGCAGTGGCTAATGGACTGGTGCAGAACCAACAACCTGTCTCTGAATGTGAACAAAACAAAAGAGATGGTTATTGACTTCAGGAGAGCATGGAGCGACCACTCTGAACATCGACAGCTCCTCCATAAAGATCGTTAAGAGCACCAAATTTCTTGGTGTTCACCTGGCGGAGAATCTTACCTGGTCCCTCAACACCAGTTCCATAGCCAAGAAAGCCCAGCAGCATCTCTACTTTCTGCCAAGGCTGAAAAAAGTCCATCTCCCACTCCCCCCATCCTCACCACATTCTACAGAGGATGTATCGAGAGCATCCTGAGCGGCTGCATTACTGCCTGGTTCAGAAATTGCACCGTCTCGGATCGCAAGACCCTGCAGCGGATAGTGAGGTCAGCTGAAGGGATCATCAGGGTCTCTCTTCCCGCCATTACAGACATTTACACCACATGCTGCTTCCGCAAAGCTAACAGCTTTGTGAAGGACCCCACGTACCCCTCATACAAACTCTTCTCCCAAAGCATTTGGGCTGTCACGACCAGACTGTGCAACAGTTTCTTCCCCCAAGCCATCAGACTCCTCAATACCCAGAGCCTAGTCTGACACCAACCTACACTCACACACACACACCTGAACACCACTCCACTCCCTTTGCAATTTTCGCTCATTTCTTTAATTCCTGCTAAAACATTGTTTACATTGATTACATTTACATCATGTATTATTATATTGTAATTTGTCCTTTACTGTGCCTATTGCCTCGTTTATTAATTATTGTACTGTCTTACACTGTTTTGTGCACTTTATGTAGTCCCGTGTAGGCCTGAAGTCTAATGTAGTTTTGTGTTGTTTCACGTAGTCTAGTGTAGTTTTGTGTTGTTTCAGGTAATCTAGTGTAGTTTTGTGTTATTTCATGTAGCACCATGGTCCTGGAGGATCGTCATTTCATTCTTACTGTGTACTGTACCAGCAGTCATGGTTGAAATGACAATAAAAGTGATTTGACTTGACTTGACTTGAAGTCCAGTAGACCATTGTGGAAAGGCCGTTTTGCGTGGGTGCTCTCATTGTGTGGCATTCTCGGGGCACGGAGGTCTAAACTTTGATCAGAGACGCCATCAGCCTGTGCACCCCAGTTGTGGAAGGTGAGCACAGGTGCAAATCTGGCTCTTCTTCAGAGTATTGTCAAATTTATGCACTGACACCAAGTGACCTGGAAGTGGCCACTATTATATTCCACTCTTGCATAAGCTAACGGAACAGTCAGCTCCCCTCCTCATTCCTCATCTGCTGCTGTTCTGTTCTCACCAGGTTTTCACTCGCAACTTCCAAGGTACTTGAGAAACCCAACATTTGCAGTTAACTTCCTTTTGCTCCAGTGTGATGTTCCTTCCTGTAAAATTTGTTCATAATTTCTGTTTTTCATATGAAAGTTGTGCACCTGATGCTGTTATCTGCATCTTCTGTGATGTGCTGTAGCGATACTGCTTCGGTTATTTTCTTCAGTGCACCTGAGCACACATGTCATTACGCATATGACAATAAAGTCAATTCTTAACTTGACTTTGACTTTCTTAATCAATTATTAATGCATTTATAATACTAACTTGCAAGCCTTGCTAGGTTAGCTCTCATTACAGGATACATTCAAGTTAACGCAGGGATGTTGAGATCGGCAGACAGTTCCTGATCTGGCAGATGTCTTAACTGTTTTAACCCCTCACCTGTTATGAAGGCCGACCTTTCTGGGGTTAAAATGCCTGTGTAACTTCCTCATTCCTATATTTGCCCTTACTCCATAGGGGGTATAGTTCCATTATGCACCTAATTCCTGAACGCTTTAGGGGCCTGATGAAAATGGCATCTCTCTATGTACGAGGCTAGACAATGTGCATGAGATGAGTCATACAAGAGGAAAACAAATCACTTACCCACTTACAGTAATTGTATTCAACCGTTCATAATACAAACCAAAATGGGCAGTGGAAAAATTAATAAAGGTGGAGTGGAAGCTGCATTAGTTCTCACAATGCAGCTCACCCAGTTTTCATCAGGATTAAGCTAATTGAGATCAGGATTAAACACGAGGCTCCTTGGCTTTTGTGCTCAACGTCATATCAAGCAGTGCATTCCCAGTGGAAAGAGCTTGCATAGGGTCATGTGGTGGTCTAATATGTGATTTAGATGGCTGCAGCTGAGACCTGGATACAGAAGCCTGGATGATAACTCAGTGCAATACTGAATGGTTTTGCATGCTTGAGGGTGATGCTGCACTGCAAGGCATTGAGCTGATATCTTATCCCATCTTTCCTTTGAAGTATACACAACCCGAACCCAGCATTTGGTGAGGAAGTGAAGCTCCAGATTTGTGAATGTGAGAGACCTTCACCATCACTAAAGCATATTAATTATCTGAATTATTTGTTGTCCTTTCTCCATGAGATCTCAGCAAGTGGCTATCATCACTCTAACATTACTGCATCAATTGTATTTCAAAGTATGATATTGTCTGTAAAGGTGACATGTCCACTGTGCTTGTGTGTATGTGTGAGTGAGAGAGAGACACAGAGAGAATGCAATTATGTACCAAGATCTAATTTTTAAATGCATTCTCATAGACATTTTGGTGGAAGAAATTTGCAACAAAGAGTACAGACTAGGTTGCTGATGCTACCTTGAAGTTCGATTCATTTTATCTTCCCCTTCTCTTGAGTAAGCATTTTACTTCTCATGGTAAAGTTTGAATTTGATTCACCTTGATCACTTTTAGAGACCATAAGGCCACTCAGCCCATTGAATCTGTTCCACCATTCCATCATGGCTGATTTATTATCCTGCTCAACTCCATCTCCCCTTGACACTCTTACTAATAACTCCACTTTTAATATACCCAATGACTTGGGTCCACAGCTATCCAGTGGCAATGAATTCCACAGATTCACTACCTCTGGCTAAAGAAATTCCCCTTCATCTCTATTCTAAATGGACATCATTCCATTCTGATGCTGTGCTCTTTGGTCCTTTTGGTCTCATCCTGACCTTCACAACACTTTCATTCTCGTTACTTCCTTGCTAGTATTTGCTTGGTCTCCAGGCTTTCCTCATCTGCAAAACCTTGGGCTCTAACTTGTATCAGCACAGATGGGCCTCTTAGACCCCAGCTTGGCCTCTTGACTTGCATCCAGCACAATGTTGCACTTCTCTGAACCATCAAATTCCAGATCTCACTTCTCAAAATCCTCTTGCAGCATTTCTACTTAAATCAAAGCTTCTTCTGCATGAGCCATGAGATTCAAATTTTCAAACTCAAATATTTAAGGGTTGAAATTATGCCAATATAAAAGGATTATGAGTTAATTATTAAACAATCATAAATACCACAATATTTCAAATTAATCAAGTTAATTATTAGATCTTATTCTTTTAAGTGATTTATCTTAAGGATTTGTTCATCTGTAACCTAAACAAAATGATATTGGGCACCACATATTGACCAAATTGACATGATAAATAGTCGAATGTGAATGCTAAAAAGTTGAAGTGATGCTGACAGATTGCTGGCTTTATGTTCCTTCGAATTTAGAAGATTAACGGGGAATTGATCTGCAGAAAGTGAGATGATTAACATTTTAAATAGGATCGGAAAAGAGGTACTATTCCCTCTAGAGCAGGGGTCCCTAACCTGGGGTTCATGGACCCCTCAGTTAATAATAGGGTCCGTGGAATAATAGGGGTGGCACAGTAGCATAGTGGTTATCACAATGTTTTATAGCGCAGATGACCAGGGTTCAATTCCCGCCACAGTCTGTAAGGAGTTTGTATGTTCTTCCCCTTTCCTTCGGATGCTCCAGTTTCCTCTCACAGTCCAAGGACGTAGGATAATCAGTCATTGTAAATTGTCCTGTGATTAGGCTAGGATTAAATTGTGGGCTTGCTAGGCTCTGAGGCTCAAAGGGCTGGAAGGGATTATTCTGTGCTGTATCTCAATAGATAAATATGTTGGGAACCCCAGCTCTAGAGGAAGAAGATATAACCTATGGAATAGGAAAAAAAAGCAACACTTCTTCACAAAAGGGAAAAATGAGGAACTCTTTCTCAATAAACCTTCTGAAGGTAGGTCTGGAACAGGTAGAATGTTCAAATAAAACATATTAAACATTATGGAATTAATTAACCAAACAAAGTTAATTAAGAACAAGAGAAAATCTGCAGAAGCTGTAAATCCAAGAAATGCACACACAAAATGCTGGAGGAACTCAGCAGGCCAGGCAGCATCTATGGAAAATGGTACAGTCGACGTTTCAGGCCGAGACCCTCAACTAAGACAATCTTTGATCAGTCAAGGGGATGGATCTGACACTTGGTTCCTTTAAGTAGTGTATCATTAGGTAATGATGTTGTTGTATTTTCAAAGGCAAGAAATTTAGTGGAGGAAGTTAAGTCTGAAAGCAGCTCCTTTAACATATTTAGAGTAGAACACTGGATTTCATCGCACCATGATTTTATGCACTTTGGATTTTAGAATGAACTATTGAGAAATGGTCATGCACAGTTTAAACTGTGTAATGGTTAAGTTACCAGAAAAGCTGCCAGAGTTCTGGACCATTGATTAAGAGGTATGAGTTTGAGTCCCATCACAGCAGATGAGGAATTTAAATTCAAGTAATTAAATAAATCTGGAATTAATGAAACATTAATCATGGAACCACTGGATTGTTATATAAAAAAATCTGGGTTTCTAACATCTAGGGGATGGAATCTGCCACATACACCTGCGCTGGCATACAAGTAAATCTGAAACCACCAATATAATTTAGAGTCATCTGCCTCCTCAGTTCAAGTGCAGTAAAGCATTGAGAATAAATATCAACAATGTTATCTCCTGTGAATGAACAATGAGTAAAACATTGTATTCTGATCGTGGCAAGGTGAGAGTAGGAAGTTTGTGGTGGTTGAAGGTTGAAGGTTAAGGCCAATGATATTTGGAAAGTTATAAAGTTGGAACTGGAAGACTAATGTGTGCTCTTGATTGACAGTACTGTAACTTCAGAAACTAGTATAACAACAAGACAAGACAGAGAGGGAAGTGCAATACATCAGGAAAATACTCCTGATTTCTCCAAATCAGAATCAAATGGCATGGAACTACCACAGACCAGGCACATTTTCTAAGAAGGTGGAGCCCTCAGGAGATGCTGAGTATTTCAGTAAGGTATTTTTTGCCTTCTAAAATCAAAGACAAAGTTGAGTTTATTGTCGTATTAAAGATTAAAAATTTGCTTTACTCGTCATATGGCCTCTGAAACATGCAATGAAATCAAATCATATCAGTGAGGACTGTGCTGGGCAGCCCACAGTGTTGTCCCACTTCTGGCACCAACATAGCATGTCCTCAACTCACTTACCATAACTATACATCTTTGGAATGTGGGAGGAAACTGGAGTACCCGGAGGAAACCCATGAGATCACGTGGAGAACGTGCAAACTACAGACAGCAGCGGGAATCAAACCCTAATTTTCCGATCACTGCTGCTGTAAAGCGATGCTCTAACCACAATACTCCAGTGGGCCACTACCTGTACCATATGTACAGGTATATGTATTCACAAGGGCATTGGAAAACTTGCAACAGTAGCTACAGGCACATAACATCAGATATGCAGCATTCTACAGAACTGTTCGTCAAAATTATACAATGCTTTGTAGAAATAGCATTAGTTTAGATGTTAATAGTTATTTGGGAGATCAACAAAGAAAACCAAGAATAAACAGGGGTATATATGAGGGGTGATTGATAAGTTCGTGACCTAAGGCAGAAGGAGTCAATTTTAGAAAACCCAGCACATTTATTTTTCAACATAGTCCCCTCACACTTAGTCCAGCGGTCGTGGAGCATACGGATCCCTTCTTTGTAGAAGTCGGCATCTTGGACTTCCAGAAAGTGGTCCACAGCAGGGGTGAATGATAAGTTCATGGCCTAAGGTAGAAGGAGATGAGTTATTAACTTCAAACTTTCTGCATAAACACTCAAAGAGTTGAACTGCACGTGCATGTAACGAGAGCTGTATAGCTCATCTCCTTCTACCTCAGGCACGAACTTATCAATCACCCCTGCTGAGGACCTCTTTCTGGAGGTCCAAGACGCTGACTTCTACAAAGAAGGGATCCGTATGCTCCACGACCGCTGGACTAAGTGTGTAAATGTAGGAGGGGACTATGTTGAAAAATAAATGTGCTAGGTTATCTAAAATTGACTCCTTCTACCTTAGGTCACAAATTTATCAATCACCCCTCGTAGATCACACCCCTGTACCACTTAAACCAATTAAATGAAACCTTTTCCACTGGCTTCATGATGCTAGAAGTATAATCTAATCCTCTTGCCTGCTGGCTGTAGAACTTTGAAATCCTGCAGAGTCAACAGAAGCTAAATCTTGATGGAGCGGGACTGACACGTTGTATTCAGCCCAAGTCTCTTTGAAATGGATTCAAATTTAATTTTTAATTCAATGCATCAGATGCATTTGAAGTGATTTTTTAGTAATGAAATTGCAGATGATTGCGAGGTAGTGCTGATACCACAAGAGTGGAACTAATGAGAACTGCAAAAAACTCCAGTGAAAAGCAGCTCTTTGGAGTGTGTCACAAACACGGGGGAGTCTGCAGGTGCTGGAAATCCAATGCAACACACACAAAATGCTGGAGGAACTCAGCAGGCCAGGCAGCACCCATGGAGAAGAGTAAACAGTTTATGTTTCAGTCTGAGACTCCTCTTCAGGACTGAAATGGAAGAAATGAAATTGCTGGTCAGAGTAAGAAGGTGCAGGCAAGGGCGGAAGAAGTACAAGGTGGCAAGTGATATTTGAAATCAGCAGACGGGCAGGGGGTGAAGTAAAGAGCTGTGAAATTGATTGGTGAAAGGGATAAAGGGCTGGAGAAGGGGGAATCTGATAGTAGGGGACAGAAATCCATGGAAGAAAGGGAAGGGAGAGGAGCACCAGGGGGATGTGATGGGCTGGTAAGGAGATAAGGTGAAAGAGGGAAACAGGAATGGGGAATGGTGAGGGGTGGGGGTGGGGGAGTCGTTACCAGAAGTTTGAGAAATCAATGCTCATGCCATCAGTTTAGAGGCTACCCAGACGGAATATAAGGTGTTGCTCCTCCAGTCTGAGTGTGGGCTCATCTTAGCAGTAGAGGAGGTCATGGACTAAGATGTCGGATTGGGAATGGGAAGTAGAATTGAAGTGAGTAGGCTCAGAATGTGTCCTTTAACTTAAACTAATATCAATCTATATGTCAATGCTGTCTGGACAATTACATCGGTATGCTGCACACCTGACTTATTCCCATATACCTCCATAAATATGGCACTCTTTCTCTTCTTAAAATGTGTTTTCCTTTATCTAGGCGCCACTGTTAGAAATTCAGTTTGTTAACAGGTTTTCTTTAAAGCATTGGCGTTCTGATCTTGTCGTTGTTTCTTTGTGACTTACGGCTCCTCTTCAATGAGTGGTGCTACACACACCCTGAAATAAATACATCATCGCACATTTCTCCGCTATCTTCTGACATATCACTGGGCTTAAGTTACCAGTCCACAGACTAGCAGTCCGGAGACATAAATACAAAGCTCTCCATTCCAAACGTCAAGGCATAATTTATGTAATAATCAGGGTTTTTAAAGATAGAACTAATTCTAGTAATGACAGCAATAAAACTAACAGATCATCGTTAAAAAAATATCGGGTTCCCTAATGTTCTTCAGATGAGAAGAACTCCCACCTTTACCTGTTCCAGTCTTTATATGACTGCCGAGTGCTTGATGCTTAACTGCCTCTAAAATGACCAAGCAAGCAATTCAATTAAGGGAATCTACATGCATACATAGAAAAGGGACAAAACCAGATTGTCCAACTAAAATCCACCTCGACATCAAATTCAGACCAAATTCTTGAATTTTTCTCCAGACTGTCTCCAGGTCAAGGAAAATGGCTGCACATACGCCAGAGAAGTTCTTACTTATTATGAACAATTCACAACTGTGTTCAATCTATATTTCTTCTGATTGTTGATTGGTTTACATAGCACCCTCAAGCCCATATTTCTTCCTGCCATTTGAACTTGAGCCATAATCTTGCAAGTATCTAGTTCTAACTTGTCTATTCCTCCTTGAGGCATATATAGGTTCCCTTGCTGTGTTTCCTTGGTTGAAAATGGTTCACTGTGAAGGACTGAACTGGTCTCCTTTCTCTCATTACGGGCCATTGCTATATGTCAATTTTTCTGACATGTAAAGCCTATTTTTGCCTTAAAGGAAGAGGATTGTAATGAATAGCTGCCATTGTGCCAAAACCACAGATTCATGCTACTTGCACCCACAAATTGAAAAACCTGCTGAGGGAATGAAGTTTCTTTTGATGGTTGTGGGCTATAAATTGTAGTCAAGTTTATTCCTAGTGTTGGGCATTTTTGATGCTATTTCCGACGAATTTCGAATTTTGCAAGCTAGTTCAAAAGTAAGGCTCTGTATGTTTAACAACTTGGACTAAATATACATGTTCATCACTCAGGCTCCATTGGAATCTATCCACAGTTATTCCATTTAAGAACTCACTGAAGTTATAATGCTAAGGGCTTTAATGCCAATACCTAGACACTGACTGTTCCATCAGCTGTTTGATTTCTAATGAGAAAATTGTAACTATCTTTTTTTGAATAGCTGTGGATTGAAATAAACATCTAACTTCTGAATTGTCTCAGTTCATGGAAGATCTTTGACTCTTTGTGGGCTACAAGATGAGAAAGCATGTGTCAGGTCCAGAGGCAACTTCTGTTTATAAAACAGCCTTCTTCCATTCTCTTATTGCAATATTTGCTCAAAGTTCAAACTTTATTATCAAAGTTTGTATACCATGCACAACCTCGATATTCATTTTCTTGCAGGCACCCACAGGAAAATAAAAGAAATACAATAGAATCCATGAAAAGCTACACATAAGAAAGGCACAGTCACTGAAAGTGATTTTACAGGCTCTGCAAATCAGCTTAGCACTGAGACAAGTGAAGCCATCTATGCCAGTCCAGGAGCCCAGTGGTTATAGGGCAATAACTGTTCCTGAACCTGGTAGTGTGAAACCCAAGACTCCTGCATCTCCTGCCAGATAGTCTCAAGGGTTTCATCTTCTACAATATTGATTCCCTTTCCTCTCGATGTGATCGGTGATTGTACACTCCAAGGATGCCTATTTATCCCGCCGACGTATGAATCACCATTGGCATCCCATTTCCCATATAAACAGTGATGCTGCAGACCTCTCTGCACCAGTACCCAGTATAACTGGGTACTGCTGACTGCAAAACAGGTGAACTGACTCATTGTGACTGACTAACCCTGTTCCCTCAAGTTTAGAACTTCAATGTCCCATCAGCTTTACTTGTTGGCAAGCTCAGAACTCAACTTCCCACTGTGCATTATATTTTTGCTTCCAGATATCTTCATTGATAGTTATGATGAATGGTGAGATGGTGTGAACACCACAATAAGATATGCTCTAAATAACCCATGGACATTGGGAGAAAATACATTAATATGTTTATTGCATAATTACAGCAACTAGTTTATGTCATATATACAATTACACAATTATGACACACATTCATAATGCATTCGTGTATATACATAAAAATACCATAACAGTTATATCAATTACATTAGGAAAATAAAAAGTTTGTTTTTTGCACATAGTATATTGATGCAGCTATAAAGAAGGCAAGATGGCTATATTTCATTAGGATTTTGAGGAGATTTGGTTTGTCAACTAAAACACTCAAAAACTTCTACAAATTTACCATAGACAGCATTCTGACTGGCTGTATTACCGTCTGGTATGGGGTGGTGATGGTGCTTCTGCACAAGCTTGAAATAAGATGCAGAAACTTGTAAAGCTAGTCAGCTCCATCATGGGTAGTATCCAAGATATAGAAACATAGAAACATAGAAAATAGGTGCAGGAGTAGGCCATTCGACCCTCCGAGCCTGCACCGCCATTTATTATGATCATGGCTGATCATCCAACTCAGAACCCCGCCCCAGTCTTCCCTCCATACCCCCTGACCCCCATAGCCACAAGGGCCATATCTAACTCCTTCTTAAGTATAGCCAATGAACTGGCCTCAACTGTTTCCTGTGGCAGAGAATTCCACAGATTCACCACTCTCTGTGTGAAGAAGTTTTTCCTCATCTCGGTCCTAAAAGGCTTCCCCTCTATCCTCAAACTGTGGCCCCTCGTTCTAGACTTCCCCAACATCGGGAACAATCTTCCTGCATCTAGCCTGTCCAATCCCTTTAGGATCTTATACGTTTCAATCAGATCCCCCCTCAATCTTCTAAATTCCAACGAGTACAAGCCCAGTTCATCCAGTCTTTCTTCATATGAAAGTCCTGCCATCCCAGGAATCAATCTGGTGAACCTTCTTTGTACTCCCTCTATGGCAAGGATGTCTTTCCTCAGATTAGGGGACCAAAACTGCACACAATACTCCAGGTGTGGTCTCACCAAGGCCTTGTACAACTGCAGTAGTACCTCCCTGCTCCTGTACTCGAATCCTCTCGCTATAAATGCCAGCATACCATTCGCCTTTTTCACCGCCTGCTGCACCTGCATGCCCACTTTCAATGACTGGTGTATAATGACACCCAGGTCTCGTTGCACCTCCCCTTTTCCTAATCGGCCACCATTCAGATAATAATCTGTTTTCCTATTTTTGCCACCAAAGTGGAGAACTTCACATTTATCCACATTAAATTGCATCTGCCATGAATTTGCCCACTCACCCAACCTATCCAAGTCACCCTGCATCCTCTTAGCATCCTCCTCACAGCTAACACTGCCACCCAGCTTCGTGTCATCCGCAAACTTGGAGATGCTGCATTTAATTCCCTCATCCAAGTCATTAATATATATTGTAAACAACTGGGGTCCCAGAACTGAGCCTTGCGGTACCCCACTAGTCACCGCCTGCCATTCTGAAAAGGTCCCGTTTATTCCCACTCTTTGCTTCCTGTCTGCTAACCAATTCTCCACCCACACCAATACCTTACCCCCAATACCATGTGCTTTAAGTTTGCACACTAATCTCCTGTGTGGGACCTTGTCAAAAGCCTTTTGAAAATCCAAATATACCACATCCACTCTACTAGTTACATCCTCAAAAAATTCTATGAGATTCGTCAGACATGATTTTCCTTTCACAAATCCATGCTGACTTTGTCCGATCGTTTCACTGCTTTCCAAATGTGCTGTTATCACATCCTTGATAACTGACTCCAGCAGTTTCCCCACCACCGCCATTAGGCTAACTGGTCTATAATTCCCCGGTTTCTCTCTCCCTCCTTTTTTAAAAAGTGGAGTTACACTAATCTCCTGTGTGGAAACTAGTTGCTTTTATAGATATGTAAAAGCTTTTATAGATATGTAAAAAGGAAAAGACTGGTAAAGACAAATGTAGGTCCCCTGCAGACAGAAAGGAGCAGTGACTTAGGAAGGTGGCTTCAATCATTAAGGATCCCCACCACCCAGGACATGCCTTCTTCACATTGTTACTGTTGGGAAGGAGGTACAGAAGCCTGAAGGCACACACTCAGCAATTCAGGAACAGTTTCTTTCCCTCTGCCATATGATTTCTAAATGGACATTGAAGCCTTGAACATTACCTGACTACTTTTTATTTCTGGTTTTTGTATTACTATTTTTAACTTAGCTATTCAATAGATTTATATGTACTTAATGTAACTCAGCTTTTTTTCTCTATATTTATTTATCATGTATTTCATTGTACTGCTGACGTAAAGTTAGCAAATTTCACAACATATGCTGGTGATATTAAATCTGTTTCTGATTCTGGAGCAAGAGAATTTATAATTAGTTCATATAGGTCATATATTAATCCTCAGGGAGAGTGCCCAAAAAACCATTAAAAGAATGAACTAGGCCAAAAAAAGGGCTTGCAGAGTTCAGCAATAAATCTTTCAGCTCACCTTATTTACTTTTCAAGCATTTCAAGTTCCAAGCAGATTTAAGTATGCTGAGTATGCTTAGTAGTCCAAATACTTTATACATATGGTTCGCAATAAACAATTCTTTCTGAAATTGGTCAGACAGGCATACTTTCTGTTTTAAATAAGTCATTGTGATCTTATTTATGCACGTCTGCATTGTTTAATGTAATCTTTCATCTAGAAGAGCAAGGAGTTTTGGCCATAGAAACTATCCACAGAACTATTCCTGGAAAAACAAAGGACACAGCTTGAAGGAAGCTATTTGACTCACTGTGTCTATATTGGCACGTTGCTCTGCAAATTATCCAATTCCATCTTGAAAGTTATTAGTAAATCTGTTCTTTCCACCCTTCATCCCATATAACAACTCTTTGTCCCCGAAACTAATTCTCCTTACTTCATCTCATGCTAATCTATTAGCAATCTTCATATTTGTTACTGACACTCTGATCACTGGGCATGGTTTCCCCCTCACATGCAGCTTGATTACCTTTCATGATTTAAAATACATATAAAAAACTCTCTTTAATGTTTTTAGCCTCATAATAACAACCACACTGTTGGCAGCATTTCTTCATAACTGTAGACTTATATTGTTACATTCCTGACACCACACTGGTAGTTTTTCTCTACATTCTTGTAAGAGCTTGATATCTCCCTCTTTCCTGATTTTAGATCGTAGTTCCCAGTATTTTTCACAAATCATGCTGACATCCTCAGTTTTTTTACAGCTATTTATTGCTATATAATTGGTGTATTTTATTCTTCCTTATTGTTTACTATTTTTTAAAGTGTCATCTTCAAACTTTGGAAACCTGCTTTGCATACATTAGTGCAAGAGTGGCCCAAAAACTAAACTAAAGGAGTCACCTGAGCATCCTTCATAACAGTCCCACAGTACAAAATGCTGGAGGAACTCAGCAGGCCAGACAGCATCTATGCAAAGGAGTAAACAGTCAATGTTTCGGGCCGAGACTCTTCAACAGTCCTGATGAAGGGTCTTGGCCCAAAACGTCAACTGCACTCTTTTCCATAGGTAATGCCTGGCCTGCCGAGTTCCTCCAGTATTTTGTGTGTGTTGCTTGGATTTCCAACATCTGCAGATTTTCACATGTTCATAACGGTCTCTTCACCATTGCTCTGCACATTTTCCCTCAGTCAACTTTCCATCCATGCTCTAGTGTCCATGAGCTTTCACTTTATTGTAGGATACTTGCAGTATTTCATTTAACATATTTGAAATTCTATACACCCATCAACAGCACAGCTGTCATTATCCTTATGTTATCTCATAAAACAAATTAGTTAAGTTATTCGGTTATTTTAATGAACCATGATGGTT
Source organism: Mobula birostris (assembly GCF_030028105.1). Lineage (NCBI taxonomy): Eukaryota > Metazoa > Chordata > Chondrichthyes > Myliobatiformes > Myliobatidae > Mobula > Mobula birostris. Next base: position 29,364,800 of record NC_092391.1, on the reverse strand, counting down.
CTCATTCATCAACCTGTTTTTTCAAGCAGCAGTTCATTTTGTCACCGATTATTGACTTCAAGCCCTTCTCTACCGTCACAGATGTAGTGAAGGCATCCCTTATGATCAGCAGGAACTGCATCAGCTGCACACCGTTTTATTTCAGTATCTCGTACATTCCTGCAAGATAATCAAGATATCTTGCTTTCTCACTTAAGCATTCAAAAACAGGGAAAAAAATTTGAAAGTTGATAGTTTTTATAAAAGCATCTGAATGTCACAGCCAGAGACGTCATTACATTGGAATTAAGATTTCAATTGATCTATGACTATAATAAATATCGCTCAGTTATTCCAAATTTGGTGCCTCAGCATTAAAGCAATATTTAAGCATTTATCCACACAGGGTATTACATGGGTATTAGTCCAGGGCATAAAAAAGGTTGGGAACCCCTGCCCTACAAAAGTTGTACTAAGTTTTAAATAATTCATGTTTAGTAAAGTATATAATGAGCAATTCCTGAAAATTGACCATGACTATCCACTCATCTCTTTAAGCAACAGCCAGGACTCCTGCCCCACTACATTGCCACCTCACAGTCCAGACCCTGAACCACCCCCAACTCCCATTCCCCACAAGTAATTCCTTTGTAATTCTCTCTCCTATGTTTCTTTCCATTGGCTGCTTCATGTTACCTTTTATGTTTCAATTCACAGTTCACAGTCATTTTTTGCAGGAATCATGAATGCATCTATAAAGTGTAGGCCACTACTTTAGTGTCTGCAAAGAGCTTGCAAGTGACAGCTGAAAGCTGATGCACAACTTCTTCTCTTTGACCTCACATTGCATTCATTGCAAAAAAAATGCAGTCTCTGCAGGTAACATTCTTCCATGGAACAGAGCAAATGGCAATGTAAGTTTGTAGGAAATGCACTGCTTTTTCTATGCAAACCTCAGAAGGCTCTATTTGGTTACATTTTGTTGGACTTGCTGCAGGAGCTTGATAGCCAACAAGGTCCTTGCGATCTGGTCATAACCTAAACAACTCACAAGTTGGGAATGTGGCCCTAAATTGAGCTTCCACATGGCAGAATATGCCTGCAGCCCCATAGTGGCCAGGAGATTCACTGTATGGCTCTCCGAAATGCTCATTCACATGTGCAGTCTGTACATAAGTCAGGAGTTTGTAAGTTGGGGAAGACGGTCTAGCTTACAGGTCTGACCCTTCAGTAGGAGGATCACAATATCACCCGGTCGTGCATTTACAGTCAATAACCTCAGTCCAGAGCCCTAGAATACATAGATCAAATCAAATCAAATCACATTCAAGTTTAATCATCATTCAGTCATATATGAATACAGCCAAATGAAACAGCAATTTTCTGGGGCCAAGGTGCAAAACGTACACAGCACATTCTAAATAGCAAGCCAAAAAAAACGCAGTCACACAAAAAAAAACATATATAGTTCAGGACCCTGAGCGTTGTTATTCCTTGCAGATTTAATACATTCCACAATAAAGTCAGCCTCTTGAACCTTGAACATTATTCCAGGGGCTTCCAAATCACCCTTATTCTGTGAAACATTTTTAGCACATTTAAGCACATCCATCCACCCAGAATATATAAAAGGAAGGAATCTTTCTTCACTCAACCTGTGATCTAACCTTATTAATATCTGCATCACAGAAATGTTTTATCACTAAGTTACCTGTGCCCGCTAGTCTTTGATTCCTTTTCGCTTGGAAAAAAAGACTGCGTGCATCTAGTTATTTCATTTTTGTGAACTATTAAGTTTATTTTAATACTTTTAATTAGTTAAGGGCACTTTAAAGTTTGGAATAGAGAAGCATTTAAGCAGTAAGACTTTGCTCAAGATCCACCATGGAAATATCTGACAGTAAGTTGATTTTAACAAAACCAAATTTCAGAGGAAATGCACAATACACCACTCACTTTATCACACTTTTAATGGATGTAAGGAAGAATTCTCCTTTATATCTCAGATGTTCATTTCAGTAGCTTAAATTTAATTGGAACAATTAATAGTTCGGAAATGATAATCAGTAAAAAAGGAGTTGTCTTGTCCACAATTATGTAATATTTTTATAAATTGAATATCCATCACCGATCGTAATGATGATCAGAAACATTTCATGCTAAAAAGTGGAGCACTTACTCTGACAACATTCCTTAATATCACACCGTCACTGCCATTCATTCACTGAAGAGAAACTATGGTGCTGTTTCTAGAAAATGCATGTGTACTCCAAAGGTGCCATGTCATTCTCAAAAAGAAAAGATCTTACTGCAGACCTACTGATTAAAAATAGCATGCCTTCTGCTCCTTACCATTTTACCAGACATCAGACATGGAATCATATCTGCTGTAAATGGTTGGAAGCTGCATAAACTGTTCTGAATGAAATCATTAAATAATTGGGGTGAATGTCAAGGAGGAACATTAAAACTAGAGGCTGCCAGGAAACTGTCGGGGTAATCCGAAATGTGAGTAAAGCATCATGCAAAAAGAAATATGATTGAGGCTAGTACTGCCAAAGTTTTTCCGGTGAAATCTAACTTCTCCGGTCTTGAGGAATGGCCAGGAGGACAGGAGTGTTATAGAATTACTTACAGGACATACTGACACAAGTCAAATGTGACATGAAAACCCTCAATTACTCCATAGGTCATGAATTAGAATCCCTGTATCTTTCTGCTGATTTAACTTGGGAGGTTCAGTGGTTTATGAAACAGTTACATTTTGTAAAAGGAAATGTTGGAACAAAAAGGACTTGCAAGATCAGTCATAACTGAGGTGTCCAGAAAAGAGCAGGGCATCACAGAGGCCTGGAAGAAAAAGGGAGACAAAATAAAAAGAAAGTTCCTCTCCTCCTTCACCCTGCTAAGTTTTCACAGATTAAGTGTGAGCTTCTAAATCCATATTACATATACCAAATGAGCCTTTCTCAGTCAAGTAGTCATATATTCCAGTCCAGGCATTGTGTTCAGACAGCTTGCTGCTTTGATACAGCATCTTCATGAAACTTTATTAGTACAGCTGCCATCTGAACACAAGGCTGGTGAATGATCCGAATCAGGTTTAATATCACCGGCATATGGTGTAAAATGTGTGGTTATGCAGCGGCAGTACAGTGCAATATATAATATACATATATATATATATAAAATAAGTAGTGCTAAAATAGTACTGAGGTAGTATTCATGGGTTCAATATCTATTCAGAAATCTGATGGGAGAGGGGAAGAAGCTGTTGCTGAATCGTTCAGCGTGTGCCTTCAGGCTTCTGTACCTCAAACTTGATGGTAACAATGGGAAGAGACCATGTCTTGGGTGATAGGGGTTCTTAATACTGATGCCTCCTTTTAGAGATATTGGTTCTTCAAGATGTCCTGGATGCTGGGGAGGCTATTGCCCATGATGGAGCTGACTGAGGTTATAAATTTCTGCAGCATAACTTGATCTTGATGACATCTTGTTTATGCAAGAACTTACCTTCCTTCCAGAGCCACCATAGAGGCTGTGCAGTATAATCATGTGTTTGAAGATTAACTTTCCCAAAGTTTCAGTGTGATCTTTTGTGATGATGTTATCAGCATCAATAGGGAAGTAATTTAATCCCATTTCTGCCCATTTTCAGCTTTCAACGACCTGATTGTTCACTTGCCAGGCAGTTGTCACTTTAAGGTGATCTACTCCTCCATCTATTTCTTATGCTCAAGTGATTTCTCGGGTTACTGCAGGATCAACATGCCTACACTTCACACTTAAGATTCATAATGCTAATGTAATCTCACCACCTGAGTAAACGCATAACGCAGTGCAACAAGAAATGAATATTGCTAAAGGATTTAACTAGCATTGTCATCTTTAGTTCTACAGTGATATCTACAGAATTAAAACCCATGTTAAAGCACAAGTTGTTAGTACAGGCCCTTCAGCCAGGATGTTATGCCAATTTATATACTGTAAGCATACTCCACAATCAATATAACCCAGCCCTCCAACACAGTTTATGATCTTCCATTTCTCTTACATCTATATGCCTATCTAGGAGTCTCTTAAATGTCCCTATTGTATCAGCCTTTACCACCACCCGACAGCGCATTTCCAGCACTCACAACTCTGTTTAAAAAAAAACTACCTCTGTCATCTCCCCTACACTTTCCTCCAATCACCTTCAATGGATTCTCTCTTGTATTATTTTCTGTCCACTGGCACTGGCTGTCCACACTCTCAGTTCCTCTCATAACCTTATGCCTCACTATCAAGTTGCTTCTCATCCTCCATCACCCAATGTGAAAAGCCCTAGCTGACTCCAATTTTCCTCAGAAGACATGTTCTCTAATCCAAGCAACGTCCTGGTAAATGTCCGCTGCGCCCTCTCTAAAGCTTCCACAACTTTCTTATAAAGAGGTGATCAGAAACTGAGAACAATATTCCAAGTGTAGTCTACTGTTATAGAGCTACAACATTACCTTGTGACTCCTGATTTCAATTCCCCAACTAATGAAAGCCAATACATTTTATGCCTTCTTACTTGGAGGCCCTCATTGGTCAGGGTCAACCACAGATGTTGCATTCCAGCTGTCTACGTGATACGCAGGCCAGGGCAGTTTGATATGGAGAGCAAGATATTGCCCATGAAGCAGGCTCCCGCTCTCCGCACAGCTGATGAATCCAAAGGAACTGGAGAGACCGATACAGTTTGGCATCAGCAGTGACTCAGGAGGTGCCAGTCAGCGTTGAACTCAATGTAGGACTCCAGCTCCGGATTTTTCCCTTGGGATTTACTCCCGAAGCCTTCCCCATGACTGGGTATAGCCGCAGGGCAGCGGGGGTTTTGAAATCAGAGTTTTCCTTTGCCAGAGTGATCTGCCAACCACAGCTGACGAGGCCCATCTACCCAGGGTGACTGGTTTTAAGGTGCCAGTAACCTGCCTTTGCCCCTTCTGCTGTCAGTAGAAACAGTTCCACTGAGCTTAGAAGCTCAGCCACACATGAAGGCGAGGAGCTGGACTTAGTTGTCAAGGGCTATTTGTGATGAACACCATTGGGATCATTTAATAGGTAGTTAATAGAGCTTATTCCCACTACCTCCCCTGGCTAAAAAAAAGCTTTAAGGAACCAGCCTACCCTACCAATTTGCACAGCAACTTTGAGGCATTAAGGGACTGGGACTCCAAGATCTTTTTGTTCTTCCACGCTGTTAAGAATACTACTTTTAACCTTGTACTCTGCTTTCAAGTTCAATCTTCCAAAGTGTATCACTTCTCATATTCCTGATGGAACTTCACCTGCCTCTGTTATGCCCAGCTCTGCATCCTGTCTATATCATCTTGTAACCTGCAACAATCTTGCACACCATCCACAACACCACCAACCTTCTTGCCACCTGCTAATTTTCTAACCCACCCTTCCGCTTCCTCATCCAAGACATTTAAATAAAATCACAAAAATGGGCATTGTGTCCCAGAACAGATTCCTGTGAAACACCACTAGTCATCAAACTCCAGGCAAAATACAATCATTATCTTCTGTCTTCTGTGGGCAGGCCAATTCTGAATCCAATTCTATCATCTTACTAAAATACATATACACCACATCCACCACTCTACCTTCATCAATTTGTTTTGACACTTCCCTGAAAAAAATCGATCAGACTTGTGAGGCATGACCTGCTTCTCACAAAGCCATGATGATTATCCATAATAAGACTATGCTTCTCTAAAAGCCCATAAATCCTGTCCAGTTGTTTGCCTAGCTTTGATGTAAGGCTCACAGATCTATCCCTATTTCCTTTCTTGAACAATGAAAGAACATTTGCCGTCCTCTAACCCTCTGGTACTACTCCCAGCCAAGTAGGACACAGAGATGATCCATGCCCCAGCAATCTCTCCCTTGGCTTCCTATATCCCTATATCACTAGGGAAAATGCCATCTGATCCCCAGGACTTACTTACCCTAATGTTTTTCAAAAGGTTCAACACAGAATCTTTCTCAACTTTGATATGCTCTAGCATATTAACCAGTTATATACTGACCTCACATTTGTCAAAGTCCCTCTCACTCAGGAACATTAAAGAAAAGTGTTCACTAAGGTCTGCCCTACCTCCGCCACCTCCAAGCACTTGTTTCCCCCTTTATCCCTGAGCAGTCCTTCCCTCACTCTGGTTGTCCTCCTATTCTTCACATGCATGTAGAAGGCCTTAGAATTTTCCTTAATCCTACTCACCAAGTCCTTCTCATGTCCCCTTAGAAACATAGAAACATGGAAAACCTACAGCACAATACAGGCCCTTTGGCCCACAAAGCTGTGACGAACGTGTCCTTACCTTAGAAATTACTTAGGGTTACCCATAGGCTCTATTTTTCTAAGCTCCATGTACCTATCCAGGAGTCTCTTAAAAGGCCCTATCGTATCCGCCACCACCACCGTCGCCGGCAGCCTACTGCACGCACTCACCATTCTCTGCGTAAAAGACTTACTCCTGACATCTCCTCTGTACCTACTTCCAGGCACCTTAAAACTGTGCCCTCTCGTGCTAGCCATTTCAACCCTGGGAAAAAGCTTCTGACTATCCACACGATCAATGCCTCTCACCATCTTATACACCTCTATCAGGTCACCTCTCATCCTTCGTTGCTCCAAGGAGAAAAGGCCAAGTTCACTCAACTTTTCTCAAAAGGCATGCTCCCCAATCCAGGCATTATCCTTGTAATTCTCCTCTGCACCCTTTCTATGGTTTCCACATCCTTCCTGTAGTGAGGCGACCAGAACTGAGCACAATACTCCAAGAGGGGTCTGACCAGGGTCCTATACAGCTGCAACATTACCTCTCGGCTCCTAAACTCAATCCCATGATTGATGAAGGCCAATGCACTGTACTGTATACCTTCTTATTCACAGAGCCAATCTGCACAGCAGCTTTGAGTGTCCTATGGACTCGGACCCCAAGATCCCTCTTATCCTCCACACTGCCAAGAGTCTTACCATTAATACTATATTCTGCCATCATATTTGACCTACCAAAATGAACCACTTTACACTTATCTGGGTTGAACTCCATCTGCCACTTCTCAGCCCAGTTTTGCTTCCTATCAATGTCCCACTGTAACCTCTGACAGCCCTCCACACTATCCACAACACCTCCAATCTTTGTGTCATTAGCAAATTTACTAACCCATCCCTCCACTTCTTCATCCAGGTCATTTATAAAAATCACGAAGAGTAGAAGTTGCAGAACAGATTACTGAGGCACACCACTGGTCACCAACCTCCATGCAGAATATGACCCATCTACAACCAGTCTTTGCCTTCTGTGGACAAGCCAGTAGCCTAGGGTACATCTCGTCAGGTCCCAGTGACTTATCCAACTTGGTGCTTTCCAAAAACTCCAGCACATCCTCTTTCTTAATACTATATGCTCAATCTTTTCAGTCCACTGTAAGTCATCCCTCCAATTGCCAAGATCCTTTTCTGTAGTGAATACTGAAGCAAAGTACTCATTAAATACCTCTGCTATCTCCTCCGGTTCCATACACACTTTTCCACTGTCACACTTGATTGGTCCTTTTCTCTCACATCTTATCCTCTTGCTCTTCACATACTTGTAGAATGCCTTGGGGTTTTCTTTAATCCTGCTCACCAAGGCCTTCTCGTGGCTCCTTCTGGCTCTTCTAATTCTAATTTTTAAGCTCCTTCCTGCCAGCCTTATAATCTTCTAGATCTCTATCATTACCTAGTTTTTTGAACCTTTCATAAGCTCTTCTTTTCTTCTTGACTAGATTTATAACAGCCTTTTTACACCACAGTTCCTGTACCCTACCATCCCTTCCCTGTCTCATTGGAACATACCTATACAGAACTCTACGCAAATATCCCCTGAACATTTGCCACATTTCTTCCATACATTTCCCTGAGAACATCTCTTCCCAATTTATGTTTCCAAGTTCCTGCCTGAATACCTCATATTTCCCCTTACTCCAATTAAACGCTTTCCTAACTTGTCTGTTCCTATCCCTCTCCAATGTTATGGTAAGGGAGATAGAATTGTGATCACTATCTCCAAAATGCTCTCCCACTGAGAGATCTGACACCTGACCAGGTTCAGTTCCCAATACCAGATCAAGTACAGTCTCTCCTCTTGTAGGCTTATCTACATATCGTGTCAAGAAACCTTGCTGAACACACCTAACAAACTCCACCCCATCCAAACCCCTCGCTCTAGGGAGATGCCAATCAATATTTGGGAAATTAAAATTTCCCACCACGAAAACCCTGTTATTATTACACCTTTACAGAATCTGTCTCCCTATCTGTACCTCGATGTCCCTGTTACTATTGAGAGGTCTATAAAAAAACACACAGTAGAGTTATTGACCCTTTCCTGTTCCTTACTTCCACCCACAGAGACTCTGTAGACAATCCCTTCATGACTTCCCCCTTTTCTGCAGCAGTGACACTATCTCTGATCAACAGTGACATGCCCCCACCTCTTTTGCTTCCTTCCCTGTCCTTTCTGAAACATCTAAAGCCTGGCACTCAAAGTAACCACTCCTACCCCTGAGCCATCCAAGTCTCTGTAATGGCCACAATGAGCCTTCTAGCTCACCTAAGTCCCTTCTTCAGCTCTATCCTGGTTACATTATATTACTCTCAAAAACTGTCTCTGAAAACTTCTAAAACTTAAGTACTGTATGCTCCCTTCTTCCTCTTGACTAAATGTTCCAACTCTCTAGCTCACATTATCATCACATCTCAGGGCTAACAGTGTAAAAGCATGAGCCAAAATCATTCAATTCCACTTCACATATGTTGTAAGACTTCTTCAAATTTCCATTTCTTTCATCGATGGCAATTATTCACATTTATCAGCTTGCTTTAATTTTCAAATAGGAAGTATGATTTTCCAACACAAATTAAAAACAGATAGATGTTGGAAATACTTAGCAGGTCACTCAGCATCTTTTATGAGAGGAACAGGGTCAAGATTTCCGTCAATGATCTTTTACCAGATGTGTATATTTTGCCAATGGAGGAGAATTTTGTAATTCCACACTAATCAAACTTCTAGCCTAAGGTGTCAGACAGGGTACTTGAGCTGAGGTTAAACTCTATATTTTTTTGTTATTTATATGCGTACCAAAGGTTGACACACAGAAAGGACACAATGATCTACCTTAAATTAATCATAAATAACCCAGGTGTTTCATAACAATAGAGTCAAGGAATCACTTTAAAGAAAACAGATTGATTTTAAAAACATTTCTTGCCAATTATTAGGTAACTGAACCCAAATTTTCCCCAGCTGTTTCCTTCCATAAGTTTTAAAATTTTATTTCATATATTGTTATAAAGAGGGACATCAAAATGGTGGACACTTCTTTCTCACTTCCTCTGATGTGAAGTGAACATACCTAAGGTCCAGAGGTGATACAATCCTGCCGTGTTTGCAGTCAGTTAAACAGAAAGTACTGATTTTAAAGCTCATTTTCTCTGCTATGACTTCATCTACTGAAAATAGAAAATGTGGCACACTCCATTTAAGACCCATCACCAAAATGACACATTTGAGATAAAGGGAGATGATCGCTTCAAGTATTTTTGTAACATACTGAGTAATATTAGCTGACAAAAGGGAAGAATTAGCACATGATCCTTTCATCTCATGAAACAACAGGTGTTCTAAAGTTTACCTCATCCGATTATTGACGTACATGTTTTAGCAAGTGTGACTGGCAACTTTTGCCTTTTAAACTTGTTGAAATTTGTAGGCTAGGATAGCAGCAATTGTGTGCTCAAAACTCTTGTTTTAAATGTTGACATTTAAATTGATAGGCAGGTCCAGCAAATAATATCAGAGATCAAATAAATTTGCAATAGATTTATCCCAGCATTGAAAACATCCGGACCTAGCAACAAACCTAATAGATTGGTTTGTTTCTGCTTTCATGTTGATGGACTGGCAATGAAAGAGTGGCAAGTTAAGGAGAAGACACAAGAGAATACAATTGCTGGAGGCTGGAGTCCCTCCAGCAGGTTGTTGACTGCTCCACTTTAGCGTACATTAGCACATGGTTAAATTACTGGACTATTCAGTAAATTCTGAAATAAACTAGCTATTCTCAGCAATGTTGACTTACTGAGCTGTTGTACCAATCTAAATGGTTCACAGTTACACTTTGGGAGAGGAAGTCTGTAGTCTTGCTTTACTTTCTTACTTATTGCCTGTTACACCGCGGGCTCTTAGGAGAGCAATGAAGGCCCCCCCCCCCCCCCATCTGTCCTGAGCCACTCAGATTTTTCATTGCTGTTTCCATAACAGTTTTGTTTTACCAGTTAGAGTTGTTAGCCCCGAGCAACCCCCAAATCTGGAGGACTGGTGGCCCACTCTTTGACTTGCTGGGCATGGGTGGTCCTACCAAGAGCCAACAAATAAAACCAGGTCATTGAGGCACACAAGCCTCCAAACCCAACGACATGCTTGTGGCCCTCTTGGAGGAGTCTTGATTTGTTCTGAACCTTATGTGTTTCCAAACTGACATAGTTGATTTTTTTGTACCTCTTCCTTTCAGGATCAGTTAAGAATGGACAATAATTCTTAAACTGGCCAGAAATGTCAAGATCCCATGGAAAAAAACGATAAGTGAGTGTGGGTTTTCACTGACTAGTGAAGACAATTTTGGAGACCAGCATTAACAGCAGTTCCCACTGCAACTTAAGAAATGTCTTAATGGACTTCACAGTCACACAAATGACAATAATCTAATTCAAAGGAAGACCTTCTATGAAGATGCCAATAAAGAGGGATTTGAGCCAGCACGCTCCGCCTGTGGGGGGCTGTTGTGGCAACTGAGGATTTCAAATGGACCGAGTGGTCCGGACTATATAAGTATATAGCTGTGTGGTTGTGTTTTTACTAATATTCTATCTATGCTTGTATATGCAAGGACTGGTCCTCAAAGCACTGATTTGCCTAGCGGGTATCAGGCATCAGGGCAAGGACTAGTCCTCAAAGCCATGGTGTTGCCTAGCGGGTGTTAGGGGCCAGTGGACAGATGACAGATACATGGATGGGAGGTGTATGGAGGGATATGGTCCATGTGCAGGTCAGTGGGACTAGGCAGAAAATGGTTCGGCACAGCCAAGAAGGGCCAAAAGGCCTGTTTCTGTGCTGTAGTTTTTCTATGGTTTCTATGATATCAGTGGACTGGGGGTTCTGAACTATATACATGCATATTCTGTGTTGTTGTATTCTTCTAGATAGGTTTGTTGACTTGTAATTATGTTCTATTAAGGCGGGGGGGTTATATGGGAGGCAGGGTTTAAGGGTCAGCACTACATTGTGGGCCGAAGGGCCTGTACTGTGCTGTACTATCCTATGTTCTATGTTCTATGTTCTAAGTGTGGAGACTGAGCATCAAACCACAGCATCGCGGTGGTGGGGGGGGGGCCTCAGGACTCTTATTATGTAATTGTGATTTTGTGTGTGACTGTTGGCAGTGTGTCTTTGCACCGTGGCCCCTTGGTAGCACTGTCTCATTTGGCTCTATTCATGAGTATTGGTTAAGTGCCAATTAAACTTGAATTGAATTGTATTGAAAAGCTTAGTCAAAAAATAGATTTCAACAATGATTTTAAATCTAAAGTATTCCAAATGTTTGAAATAAAAACAACTGAAGGAATGACTAGCAACACTGAGTCACAGGGAGGCAGAAATCCACAAGAAATCTCAATTGAATCATTATAGGGATGGAGACACATATGGTTAGAAAGGTAAAACTGAGAATGGAAAAGTGGTCAATGGTCCCACAGGTGTTGGATGAGGAGGAGTTGCTGGGGAGTGGGTTATAGAAAGCAGTATTCTGGATTAGCAGTCAGAAAGTGGAGGATTTGAGGATATGCAAGTGAACAATGAAATGGTTTTCTGGAAAGACAGACAGAGATACAGGAACAGACGGAACAGCAGGGCTCACAGAGGTAACAGTACGAGCTAACGGTTTAAAATGTTCGTCTGTTTGTCGAGGTAAGTGGATGAGTAGACTTATTTTTCCTTGTTTCATTCGTGTAGAATTAGGTAACATGCCTGCTGGATTAGTGCTTTGTTCAGGGTGTCAGATGTGGGAATCCTGGGAGACCTCCAGCCTCCCTGATGGCCACATATGTGCCAGATGCACCGAGATGCAGCTCCTCAGAGACCGTGTTAGGGATCTGGAGCTGCAGCTTGATGACCTACTGCTTATCAGGGAAAGTGAAGAGGTGATAGACAGGAGCTACAGGGACATAGTTATCCCTAGGCTACAGGGGTCAGAAAACTGGGTGACGGTCATGTCCAGATAGTGGAGAGCACACCTGTGGCTGTCTCCCTCAGCAACAAGTATCTTTTTCTGGATGCTGCTGGATGTAGTCATAGGGGATTCCATAGTCAGTGGAACAGACAGGAGATTCTGTGAGCCTGGTAGAGATACCCCATGGTGTGTTGCCTCCCAGGTGCCAGGGTACGGGATGTCTCGGATCGGGTCCAGAATATTCTGAAGGGAGAGGACGAGCAGCCAGTTGTCTTGGTACATGTTGGTACCAATAACATAGATAGGAGAAGGGAGGAGGTCCTGAAGAGAGATTTCTGGGAGTTAGGAAGGAAGCTGAGAAGCAGGACCTCCAGGGTAATAATCTCGGGATTGCTACCTGTGCCACGTGCTAGCGAGGGCAAGAATAGTAAGATCAGGCAGATGAATGCATGGCTGAGAGTCTGGTGTAGGGGGCAGGGCTTCAGATTCTTGGATCTTTGGGATCTCTTCTGGAGGAAGTATGACTTGTTCAAAATGGACAGGTTACACCTGAACCCGAAGGGGACCAATATCCTGGCAGGAAAGTTTAATAGAGCTGTTAGGGAGCGTTTAAACTAATTTGGCAGGGAGATGGGAACCGGAATGATAGAGCGAAGGAAGGGGAAAACAGAAATAAATGTAAGATAGTGAGCAGTAAAGATGTCAGGAAAGACAGGCAGGTGATGGGGCAAATTTGTAGCCATTGGGATGAGTTGCAGTGCAATAAAGTTGCAGTGCAATCAAAGCAAAAAGTACCAAATACTGGTCTTAAGGTGTTTATATTTAAATGCACGCAGCATAAGGAATAAGGTGAATGATCTTGTCATACAGCTACAGATTGGCAGGTATGATATTGTGGCCATCACTGAAATGTGGCTAAAGAATGCCTGTCTCTGGGAGCTGAAGGTTCACGGATACACGGTGTATCGGAAGGATAGGATGGTAGGCAGAGGGGGAGGCATGGCTTTATTGGTAAGAAATGATATCAAATCATTAGAAAGAGGTGACATAGGATCGGAAGGTGCAGAATCTTTATGGGTTGAGCTAAGAAATCACAGGGGTAAAAGGACCCTGATAGCAGATATATACAGGCCTCCAAACAGCTGCAGTGATGTGGACTACAAATTACAACTTGAAATAGAAAAGGCTTGTCAGAAGGGCAATGTTATGATAATTGTGGGGCATTTTAACATGCGAGCGGATTGGGAAAATTAGGTCGGCACTGGATCTCAAGAGAGAGAATTTGTAAAACATCTGCAAGGTGGCTTTTTAGAACAGCTTGTTGTTGAGCCCACTAGGGGATCAGCTGTACTGGATTGGGAATTGTGTAATGAACCGGAGGTGATTGGAGAGATTGAGGTGAAGGAACCCTTAGGAGGCAGTGATCATAACATGATTGAGGTCACTGTGAAATTTGAAAAAGAGAAGCCGAAATCCGATGTGTCGGTATTTCAGTGGAGTAAAGGAAATTATAGTGGCATGAGAGAGGAACTGGCCAAAGTTGACTGGAAAGGGACACTGGCAGGAAGGACGGCAGAGCAGCAGTGGCTGGAGTTTATACGAGAAGTGAGGAATGTGCAAGACAGGTATATTCCAAAAAAGAAGAAATTTTCGAATGGAAAAAGGATGCAACCATGGCTGACAAGAGAAGTCAAAGCCAAAGTTAAAGCAAAGGAGAAGGCATACAAGGAAGCAAAAATTAGTAGGAAGGCAGAGGATTGGGAAGTTTTTAAAAGCTTACAAAAGGAAACTAAGAAGGTCATTAAGAAGGAAAAGATTAACTATGAAAGGAAGCTAGCAAATAATATCAAAGAGGATACTAAAAACTTTTTCAAGTATATAAAGAATAAGAGACAGGTGAGAGTAGATATAGGACCGATAGAAAATAATGCTGGAGAAATTGTAATGGGAGATAAGGAGATGGCGGAGGAACTGAACGAGTATTTTGCATCAGTCTTCACTGAGGAAGGCATCAGTAGCATACCAGACACTCAAGGGTGGCAGGGAAGAGAAGTGTGCACAGTCACAATTACGACAGAGAAAGTACCCGGAAGCTGAATAGTCTAAAGGTAGATAAATCTCCCGGACCAGATGGAATGCATCCGCGTGTTCTGAAGGAAGTAGCTGTGGAGATTGCGAAGGCATTAGCGATGATCTTTCAAAAGTCGATAGATTCTGGCATGGTTCCGGAGGACTGGAAGATTGCAAATGTCACTCCGCTATTTAAAAAGGGGGCAAGGAAGCAAAAAGGAAATTATAGACCTGTTAGCTTGACTGCGGTGGTTGGGAAGTTGTTGGAGTCAATTGTCAAGGATGAGGTTACAGAGTACCTGGAGGCATATGACCAGATAGACAGAACTCAGCATGGTTACCTTGAAGGAAAATCCTGCCTGACAAACCTATTACAATTTTTAGAGGAAATTACAAGTAGGCTAGACAAGGGAGATGCAGTGGATGTTGTAAATTTGGATTTTCAGAAGGCCTTTGACAAGGAGCCACACATGAGGCTGCTTAACAAGATAAGAGCCCATGGAATTACAGGAAAGTTACATACGTGTATAGGGCGTTGGCTGATTGGCAGGAAACAGAGAGTGGGAATAAAGAGATCCTATTCTGGTTGACTGCCAGTTACCAGTGGTGTTCCACAGGGGTCCGTGTTGGGGCCGTTTCTTTTTACGTTGTACATCAACAATTTGGATTATGGAATAGATAGCTTTGTGGCTAAGTTTGCTGATGACACGAAGATAGGTGGAGGGGCCGGTAGTGCTGAGGAAACGGAGAGTCTGCAGAGAGACTTGGATAGATTGGAAGAATGGGCAAAGAAGTGGGAAATGAAATACAATGTTGGAAAGTGTATGGTTATGCAGAAGAAATAAATGGGCAGACTATTATTTAAATGGGGAGAGAATTCAAAATTCTGAGATGCAACGGGACTTGGGAGTCCTCGTGCAGTATACCCTTAAGGTTAACCTCCAGGTTGAGTCAGTGGTGAAGAAGGCGAATGCAATGGTGGTATTCATTCCTAGAGGAATAGAGTATAGGAGCAGGGATGTGATGTTGAGGCTATATAAGGCACTGGTAAGACCTCACTTGGAGTACTGTGGGCAGTTTTGGGCTCCTTATTTAAGAAAAGATGTGCTGACATTAGAGAGGGTACAGAGAAGATTCACTAGAATGATTCCGGGAATGAGAAGGTTAACATATGAAGAATGTTTGTCCGCTCTTGTACTGTACTCCTTGTAGTTTAGAAGAATGATGGGGGACCTCATAAAAACATTTTGAATGTTGAAAGGCATGGACAAAGTGGATGTGGCAAAGTTGTTTCCCCTGATGGGGGAGCCTAGTACGAGGGGGCATGACTTAAGGATTGAAGGGTGCCCATTCAGAACAGTGATGCGAAGAAATTCTTTTAGCCAGAGGGTGGTGAATCTATGGAATTTGTTGCGAAGGGCGGCAGTGAAGGCCAAGTCATTGGGTGTACTTAAGGCAGAGATTGATAGGTATCTGAGTAGCCAGGGCATCAAAGGTTATGGTGAGAAGGCGGGGGAGTGGGACTAAATGGGAGAATGGATCAGCTCATGATAAAATGGAGGAGCAGACTCGATGGGCCGACTAGCTGACTTCTGCTCCTTTGTCTTATGGTCTTATGGTCTTAAATGACAAGGACAGAAATGAGTATTTCTGCAATAGAAGGGTTGGTGCAGAAATGTGTAAGAGGGTAGAGTACTGATGAGAGGAATATGTGGCTGAAAGGTCTGCTGAGGATCAGATGGGATGCTAAGACTGCAAAGCCTATAGTTCTGACTGTGAGAATGGTAGGCGAGTGAATGAAGGGGAAAGAAAAGCAATTAGAGAGGTTTCAATTGCTTCTATGAGAGAATGACCAGGGTTTTTAGGAAACAAGCAGGTAGGAAGGGATTTGAATATAAAGGTGAAGATGGTAGTGCTGTCAGTCATCACCATCATGATGGATGAGTGAAATTTTGTGGGAAATTGGATACAGGAAGCAAGATTCTGGATGATTTCTAGTGTTTTGGAGAGGAAAAGGGGTCATTATAACGACTTTGAAAGAAGGATGACAATGGCAGAGGAGTCTGATCTGTTTAAGCTGAGACCGAGTGTAGGGTCAAGAGCAGAGCTGAGTGAAGAAGAAATTTCTTGGCATAGAGGGCTACAAGGCTTTAGATTTTTCTATTTCAGAGAACTGGAGATGCTTAGCCAGTCAGCGTGTTCAAATCTGAAATCAATAGATCACTGGATATGAAAGGTAAAACCGTGATCAGAATTCATACGGGGAAGTGGAACTGAGGCATAGAATGAACAGTGAAGCATGTCTTTAAAGGTCCACTCCTGTTTGTGTCTCCTTGTTGTTAAATCAACTATGTTAGCAGAAACTCATGTGAGAGTTTAATTTCTTTTAAACCAAAGGCTATTTTAGATAAATAGAGAAGGGTGAGGTCTTTCTTTTGGCACAGATTAAAGCACTTCACGTTGTGATGACAACAGACTTGCTTTAGAATAAATCACCTAGATTGATCCCAGATGAAAGTGCTTTTACAATACTAGATCCAGTCCATATCCTGCTGTTTTAATTAATAGTCATCCGCTGCAAGTTTGCACTTCAAAGAAATATCTACTGTGATACTACATTCCAACAATTGGCTGGCAAAAAAGACTCAGAAAACCAAAAAAGCTGCCCTGCCTCTGGAAGAAATTTAAAAGAAGAAACTCTAGGCCGTAATTGCCAAATTCCCTGATTGGCCTTGTCAGGTTGCAACAGAACATAAAGAATTGAAGTCTTTTACTATTCTATAGTGATACCATGTCACAATGTCTCATTTTAAAATCTGCACAGGTGAATAGCTAATCTTAGAGCATCACTTCTGGTGTTATATTGTGACATATTAATAATTTGTTTCAAAAATAAAGAGCTGTCCATCCAAGTTTGCAGGTGACGTGAATTATGAGGGAGTACAATTTGTGTGGATGGGAGCAGGAATGTCAAAGTGATATATTCAGACTAAGTGGGTAAAATTATTGCAGACGGATGCTAACATTAGGAAGGATGAGATCATCCAGTCTGGAGCTAAGATGAATTGGAATACCTTTTTAAAGCCAGTACATTGAAGAAAGTCAATCTGGCAAAGTCACTGGAGTCTGTGCACACTTATAGAAAGTTATCAAATAGGCAAACAGAATGCAGTATTTTGTGTCGATTGTCACTGGTCAATAAAGGACAGGAAGTCATGTCAGAGTTATATACAGCTTTGGATGGATTCTATCTGGGGTATACTTTTGGTTTCAGGTACCATATTGGCTGTGGAAGGGATATGATCTATATTAATGATTTTAATGAAGGTTTGGGTGTACTGTAGACAAATGTGCTAGAAGTGTAAAGAAGGATAGGAAAGCAAGTTGTTAAGAGTGCATAGACTCTGCAAAATATTACAGAGAGGTATCATCTAGAAGTTAAGTTAAAATATAAGGCATCAAATTTAGTATAAAGAAAGAAAAACAATATATTGTTTTAATGTAGCAAATTTGCAGAATGCTGTGAAAGGGCAATCTCTTCAGAGGGATGTCTTCGCATATAAAATACAGAAAGGTAGCATGCAGTAAGTACTAGGAAGGCAAGGAGAATATAGGCAGGTATTGTGCGAGGGATTGATTACAAGCTAGTAACTCTTGCTACAACTGTTACATCTTTCCATGCAGCAAGACAATGGACAAGGGATGTCGGGTGACTAGGGAGACACTCAACTCATACTTCACTGAACTGACGTTGCTTGTTCCGAATTGTACCTTCAGGGACTATGGCACAATTGAATACAGAATTTGAAATGCTAGATGTCCGCTGGGGGAAACAGGCCTGGCAAAGTGTGTCACATTCTGTAGAATCCCAACTGTCTTTCTGCTCGAAAGTGGACAAGTCATGCAGTCACAGAAAAGCAGAGAAGAAAAGCATAGCAACTGCTGAAAGTGTGTAAATATTATAACATTATGAATAAGTAAAAGAAAAATGCTCAGCTTAAAGAAAGGAATACTTTATTTATTGAAATACAGTGCCCTTCCAGCCCTTACAGCTGCACTGCCCAACAACCCCCTGATTTAACGCTAGCCTAATCACAGGACAATTTACAATGACCAATTAGCCTACCAACCAGAGTGTAGGAGGAAACTGAAGCAGTCACAGGGAAAACATACAAACTCCTTACAGGGAGAAACGGGAATTGAACCCAGGTCGCTGGTACTGTAAAGCACTGTGCCACCCTATAATCACAAATGACAAAAAAGAAGATTCAATTTTCATCTTAGAGCAAAGCAATGAAGACAAGTCACAAGAAGAAGGAAACTAGTGAGAGACAATGCCAGTTCACAATGCTGCACATGTGGACTACAAACCTCGTGAGATGTGGAGAAGCTGATCAGGAGATCAAATTAGTAACAATGAACAGCGGACAGTGAGACAGATGAACAGAGTAGAGGAGGCCAAATAAACAGTACAGATCACTGCTACCTTGGAAGGGACAGTCCTAAATAGACAATAGTGCAAAATATAACACCACTCCAAAGAAGTTTGCAAGGATTTGCAAAGACGTTTGCTTGAAGAGACAAAACAAGCAATAACAATGTACAACTACATTACCATAGAACCATAAGAAAATGGAAGATGAAGTAAAAAAAATGAAACAAAGAAAGAAATCAAAGCAGAGTTGGTTGTGCTTATAGAAGTGATGTGCCAATCTTGAGTAACGGCTGTTTGAGGAGAGCTTGCCAATCACTGCACTGGCCAGACATGAAAGCAGAAGAGAAGAATTTCACTCAAAAATGTGTTGTGAGTGATCTAAGGGAAATCTTCACCAGCCAAAACATCTCGTAGATGGTGTGCTCAAGTTTATGTTTATGTTACTGGATTGGAAACGTGTTGAATATTTTATACAGAAAACAGATTAAATTGCAAGGAATTTAATGTATGCAGACTCATTTGGGTTTTCAAGAACACTAGGAGATGGGTCTTTCACATGTATCGAGAGGTCAAAATGAACAACTATGAAAGGAAATATGCAAAAATTTTGGATAATTTCAAAATTAAAGAGTAACAGAGAAAAGACCATCTAAGTGGTGCATGTACCTGCAAGAATGATCAAGTCCATGAATGCAAAGGCATGGATCCATTCAGTGCTTTACTTCAGGAAGACTAATCGTATCATCAAGGATGTTTGCCACCCTGGCCATTCCCTTTTCTACCTCCTGGGAGAAGATATAGGTGCTTGAAAACCCAGATGACCAGACTGAAAGGCAGCATCTTCTGCCCTGCCATCAACTTCTGAATCAATCATCTTTTTCACATCCTCTTCCCAGTGGTGCTGCCACATTCTCAGATAATATATACAGTGGATTCTGGTTAATTGGGACACATCAGAATGTGTACATTTTGGCCCAATTATGCAGTTGCCCTAATTAGCCGAAGTTTCATGGAAACAGCTAAAAAAGGTATAAAAAGACAAACTATCATTTAACTAAGTAACAAGTTACATACTTAAGTGAAATACAGAACAAATTAGAACACTATCAATATTTCTACAGTACTATAAAACTGTGTCTTAGTTCGTAATAGTTTTTGATGGAGGAATTAATCCAGTGGCACATACTTTTGATTGAATGTAAATGAACAAAATCAGTGCAAGAACATAATGGAGATAATGAACTGTCTTCGTACATTGCCGTTGACAATTGCAGCCTCCAAATCTTCACTTTCATTGCAACATTCAAGATGATTGTTGATAACGTTCAAATTCTTCATAGGTCCTAACTTGTTGAAGTAGTGAAATTGTTTCATTTTCACTCCCAGCCAATTCTGGCATCACCAAGCCTGAATGCTCAAAACCACAGTGAGCAACGTGGTTCTGAGTTGTCTTACTGCTCATTTCTCGCCAACTGCCAGTGACAAAAATCACTGCTTTTGAGCACAAGCACAAACAACTGATTTTATCTGAAAGCTGTTCACTCTAAGTCTGATGCTGGTTATAAACTATTTGGCAACAGCCTCCTGCCCCAATTAAGCAGCATAATGTCCCAAATAAACAAAGGCAATCCCAGTTACTTTGCCGATCATTTTCCTTTCTTTAAGAGTTGTTCCAAATAAGCAGCTGCCC
Source organism: Mobula birostris (assembly GCF_030028105.1). Lineage (NCBI taxonomy): Eukaryota > Metazoa > Chordata > Chondrichthyes > Myliobatiformes > Myliobatidae > Mobula > Mobula birostris. The sequence continues at coordinate 29,344,314 of NC_092391.1, read as the reverse complement.
AATTAACAGGAGTCCACTGTTTATTAATATATATTATCTCTCAAATATTTCATTACTGACTATTTTAGCATTTCTTTTTGGGTTTACTCCAGATCTGCTCTACTGTCTTGGAACCATTCTGCTGTTTTGTACTCAGCCCTGTATTTTTTGTTGTATTTATTATCACCGTGCATATTTTGTTTCACATGAGCAAGGAATCTCATTGCACCCTGGTGAACATGACAATAAATTAATCTGGATCTGAATCTGAATCTGAGAAGGAACAGGAGGCAAGAGTTTTTCTCGCACACATTACAATAGAAAGAATCTGATGTCCTGGCTCCGTCTTCTGTTTGTGCAAAGGATGTGGATGTGGTAATAAGGGAAGTTTATTTTCTGTAGGAGTACGGATGGTAGGCAATGCCAAGAATATCCAAATAGATAATTCCCAACTGCTTCAGCTGGCAATATGAAGCATTTATTCTTTTTCTGCAGAAGGATACTTGAGTGAGTGAATCTGGGCAAATCCATGGATATCCATGACTCTTTTAGATGACAGTCAACCATATTACCTCCCACTTGACAGACTTTGAAGCAATACTTTAAATTTACAGTCTCCAGATCTGTGAGCAGAAGATTTATGATGGAGAGCGCCATCCGTATGAACCTCTGAAGGTCATGGTTAAAAAAATAAATTATCCATATGGTAGAACCAATGCTTGACCAGTTTAAATACTGGGCCAGACTGCAAAGGTCAAATACGAGTCGAATCGAGGGCCCAGGCATGAGAGTGTATCGAGGAGGCAGGACCCAGGTCAGAAAGTGAGGAATGACCTGCAGATTGGCCAATTTAAGCACAGGGCCAGATTGAAAACCTCAGGGTGTCAAAGCTGGAAGAGACTGACGAGCCAGTGTTCATCTCACTGCTTGTGAGGTTTACTCATCCCTGAGCTGAACTGAGGCTGTAGCCTGCAACTAACAGTCCTCTGGACTGGCTGCAGTGTGGACTGGCTGCAGTGTGGACTGTCTTTGTGGTTGTGAACTCACTTTCGTGAACTTCAGTTCTGAGTGTTATTTACTTATTTTTATTGTTCGCGTGATTTGGGTTTTCTCTGCACATTGGGTTTTTGACAGTCTTCTTTTTTTTTACGGGTTCTATTGGGTTTCTTTGTGTTGTGGCTGCCTGTAAGGGGACAGAACTCAAGGTTGCATATACAATATACATACTTTGATAATAAATGTACTTTGAACTTTGAAAAAATAAAAAAAAATGTGGTGTTAGTGTTTCCAGATTCCATACAAACACAGGATCATGTAGTTTCATTGAAAATGTGATATGACGTTAATGTTAATCGAGCAATAATTTAGGATGTGATAAAGATAGATTTCTGCAGAGTTGATGAGTTCTCTAAGCTTCGAAATTAAGTTACATTCCTTTTGAACATGGACATAATGGATGTGTTCATGTGTATTATAATAGATAATCACAGTATCTACTGTACTTGACATTGTGGAAGTTCATTCAGGTGCTTCCAGTCCATAAGGACAAAGTTAAGTCCTACGTGGGCAATTACCACTCCAGCAGTCTGCTATCAACCATCAGCAAGGAGTGGGAAAATGGCATTTATGGTGGATCCAGGCAACGTTGACTCACCATTAACCTGCTCACTGGTCATCAATTCAGATTCATTTAAAACACTTCGCTCCTGAAAATATTCGAGCCTTGGTCTAAACCTGGATCAAAAAGTTGGATTCCGGAGATAACACAGGAATGAATACCTTTGCAGTATTTAACCAGGTGAACATCCAGCATGCCTTCTAAAATTGAAATAAATTCAAATCAGTGAAAGAACTCGCAGGATGCTTGTGGATGTTGGAGATTAGCTAGTTCATCTTTAGGATAACACCAGTGTTCTGTTCAATTTCCACTTCTACAGAAAATAAAGAAATCTATGCCAAAGGTGGGAAGCCCATTCAGCAATCAAACACAGGCAGATGTGTGAGAAGAAATACTCAAATCTCACAAGTGCCCAGGCAGTGAGCAAGTCCAACAGTGGTCTTTACTGACCTCTCCATGACCTTCAGTGCTATCACTGTCTGACTACCCACCCTCAACATTTTGTGGTTACAAAAGCTGAATTGAGACCAGCCAAATAAAAAGGAGAATCTACAAGATTGAGTCCGTGTCTGTCTGTTCTCTGGTGACTGACTCATCTCCTGAGTCCATAAAGCCTTTCCCTCATCTGCAAGGTACAGCCAGGAGTGTGATCCAGTATCTTCCATTTGCCTAGATGACTCAAGAATCTTGATACCATTAGGAACAAAAAGAATATACATTTTAATGTTATTATTAAAATTAAAAATGTATTAAAATGTTATTATTAAATTTATTAATAATTTTATTATTAAAATGTATTTTTCATTTAAAATTCATCTATACGTTGCATTGCAACAATTTGGGAAAGTATCTGCAACAGCATCTTTCTAACTCAGAACCTCCAGCAGCTAGAATGATGTTCAGCAAGGTCATGAGGGTACTGCCACATGTCATTCTCATTAGAGCCATGTAAACATTCTTCATAACTGGGTCTAAGCCTCTGAGTTCCCAACTGGTGGAATGCTCAGACGTAACTGGAGTTAGGCACTAAATGAGGCAATACCTATTCCCACGAGTGACTGAAAGCAATGATAGCAATTCCATAGAGATGGTATTGTTATTCTTCTCCACACCTTGTGGCACACCAGAGAGCAACCTTGCTATTTCTTTAGCATTTTGTCTGACACTCAACAGGCATGCAAGGAACCAGCAGGGTTCGAACCCAGGCCCACTCGCCTCAAAGTCCTGCGCTGATACCACCAGCCGGCTAATGGAGATGGTATGACAGGACATCAGTTCAAGTGAATAGAAGATATCATGTTATAAAAGCAATGAATAAAAATATTGCACTTCACGTGGAATATTCTGAAAATATGTGAGTATATATAAAATGATTAGTTGCCACAATTTACTTGTTGTTCAAATTCTTGTTAAGTAGAAGACTTTTCTTAGGACAATACTCAGCACAGTCTTGAACCACGCTTCCCATTTAGTCCATTGCACAGATTCTCAATATTTTTGAGATAATAGATCACAAAAAATACATACAGGGAGAGATGAGAAGCAAGATGCAGTTTCATTCTTACAGAATGGTGCAAAATCAGCAGAAGTGTAAATTACTCTGAAAAAAATTGCATCAGGAGCTATGCCTTTCAAATTTTTATCTTGTATGAGAACTTCAAATCCATGGAGTCCCATCAGTCAATCATATCAAATAAGTTACATAACTCCCAAAATCACTTCTGAAGCATTTTTAATGGTATCAAACTGCTTATGTACATAAATTGGCAACCTATAGGTATCTAGCATTTGTTGCTAACTCTTTAAGGTGGATATTTTTTAAAATAAATAGACATTGTTGATATTCCTCTTTATAAATAAAGTTTCTGCCTCCATTCAGAGGAAATTCTGTTTCTAGAGCATTAATCATGCAGCTCACCTAGGAAGAGAGAGAGAGAAAATCATTTCACTTTTACTTATATTCCCACTCCACTTTGCTGTGATATACTGTATACCATTTTAATTTTAACTTGTCCTAAAACTGGCACTAAAAGCATTAGTTATACCCTGCAATTTTTGTGAAAGTATATTGCAAAGGCAAAGAGTAATTATCAGAGCAAGCACTTTAAATATTAAGCAGTAAGATCTAGATGCGTTTATTTATCACAATGGATTTAATTTTCTCAATATATAAGGAAAGTAAATCTCCCAGATGAATTGCAATGCAAGCAACAGATCAAAAACACAATCAAATCAGAACACGTGGGCATAGTTCAAAGTTCAAAGTATACAGGAGTCCCCCCCTTTCGAACGTTCGCTTTACGAAACCTCACTGTTACAAAAGACCTACATTAGTACCCTGTTTTCACTTTCAGAAGGTGTTTTCACTGTTGCGAAGAAAGGCAGCACGCGATAAAAAATCAGCGCGCGAAAAAATCAGTGCACGATAAAAGGCAGCGTGCGCCCCGAGCAGCCACTCTCCCCAGATTCTCGTCGGCATTGCTTAAACACGTTGCATTGAGCAGCCGCTAGCAAGATAAGTTCTAGGGTGTCAGAAAAGCCTGAGAGAGCTCGTAAGGGTGTTACACTTAGCGTAAAACTAGACATAATTAAGCGTTTCGATCGTGGTGAACAAAGTAAGGACAAAGTGAGTTCGGCTTGTGGAAGCTGACAAAGATGATGTCGAAGAGGTTTTGGCATCCTATGACCAAGATCTGATAGATGAAGAGCTGATGCAATTGGAAGAGGAAAGGATAACAATCGAAACCGAATGCAGAAAGTGAAGCAACTGCGTGAGATTTTCGCTGCAATGATAAAGTACGACTTTAATTTTGAAAGGGTACATAGGTTTAGGGGATATTTGCAGGATGGTTTGAGCGCTTACAAACAGCTGTATGATAGAAAAATGCGCGAGGCTCAGCAGTCAAGCAAGCCTTCCACATCAGCCACAGCAGACGACAAACCTCGACCTTCGACATCAAGGCAGGCAGTCATAGGAGAAGATGAGCTGCCTGCCCTGATCGACGATGAGATGACACCCTCGTGTCCCACCACCCCAACACCCGAGCCCTGGACAGATACTGTACCGATTCGCGGAGAATGCAGCAGTAGCCGGGAGGCACACAGCACATCTTTAAGAAAAAAGCCGAAATAAACATGCTAATTAATTAGGTGCCGCCTAGCACGTAATTGTCGGCCCAGAACAGAGGCGATGCAATCGGCAATCGGCACTGATCTGGGCCGACAATTACGTGCCAGGCTGCACCTAATTAATTAGCATGTTTATTTCGGCTTTTTTCTTAAAGATGCGCTGGGTGCCTCCTGGCTACCGCTGCATTCTTTGTGTTATTTGGCGTGATTTGGTAGGTTATTTTTGGGTCTGCAAATGCTCACAAAATTTTCCCATATAAATAAATGGTAATTGCTTCTTCGCTTTACGACATTTTGGCTTACAAACCATTTCATAGGAACGATTCACCTTCAGATGGCAGGGGAAACCTGTATTTATTATTTAAGTATGTATATGTTACTATAACCACATTGAGATTCATCTTCTTGCAGGGATTTACAGGAAAATATGCAATAGAATTTATGGAAAATTCAACCTAAAAAGACAAAGCTTGACAAGCAACCAATAAGCAAAAGAAGACAAACTGCAAATAAAAGATAAAGATAAATCCAAGAACATGAGTTGCAAATATTTCTTTGAAAGTGAATCTGTAGGCCATAGAATCAGTTCAAAGAGTTGCTAATTGAAATTGTGGAGTAATAACTAATCCTGAATCTGGTAAGGCCTCTGTGCCTCCTGCCCAGTGATACCAACAAGAAGAAGCCATGGCCTGGATGGTGCAACACACATAAAAGTTGCTGGTGAACGCAGCAGGCCAGGCAGCATCTATAGGAAGAGGTGTAGTCGAAGTTACGGGCCGAGACCCTTCATCAGGACTAACTGAAAGCAGAGCTAGTAAGAGATTTGAAAGTGGGAGGGGGAGGGGGAGATCCAAAATGATAGGGGAAGACAGGAGGGGGAGGGATGGAGCTGGACAGTTGATTGGCAAAAGGGATATGACAGGATCATGGGACGGGAGGCCTAGGGAGAAAGAAAGGGGGAGGGGGGAATCCCAGAGGATGAGCAAGGAGTATAGTGAGAGGGACAGAGGGAGAAAAAGAAAGAGAAAAAAAAAATATATATATATATATATACATAATAATACGTAAGTAACATATGGGGTATGAAGAGGAGGTGGGGCATTAACGGAACTTTGAGAAGTCAATGTTTATGCCATCAGGTTGGAGGCTACCCAGACAGAATATAAGGTGTTGTTCCTCCAACTTGAGTGTGACTTCATCTTGACAGTAGAGGAGTCTGTGGATAGATGTATCAGAATGGGAATGGGATGTGGAATGGCCACTGGGAGATCCTGCTTTCTCTGGCGGACAGAGCGTAGGTGTTCAGCGAATGCTTATTCATTAAATGCAATCAAGAATGATATCAAGAGATGTCTCTTTATTAGTGGAATCGAGGGAAGGGAATATAGTGATATCAAAATGTGTTGAGGTCAAATATAACACATAATATTATTGAATAGGTTATCTCTCTAAATGATTTAGAAGCATTGCATATGAGCAAATAAATGGAACATTTCAGAAGTTGTATCTTATACTTTGTCCTCTTCTATTAACTAAAATTGTGGAATTTCATTATCACCTTCATAGAATTAATTATTTGCTTTCTAATCGAACTGGTAATAACTTGACACTAACACAAATGTCACCTTTATGTGGGGTGAAATTTAAAATAAAAATTAACATGCTGACTCAATCCTGCATCACAGGAAAGTTTTGAATTGATACATCTGAGTCAGAATACAATAGTCATTGCAGTCAATGTCACAGAGATGATTTTTTTTGGGATGAATCAGTCTTTACTGATATCATGACCAAGCTTAAATATTGAGATTGGAAGCAATTGAAGTCAAGTCTAGCACAATGATGTCAAACCTCAGATGAGTGATCACAGCACTTTGAGCATCCTTAGATGTCTGCAATATTTAATTGTAAAGGTATCTCTGCATGTAACCACGGTCAAAGTTGCAAAAGTTTAGCTCTGGGATAATAAAGAAAAACATTAAAATAAGCAAGCCTTGTAGACAGGACAATCACACCCTTGATGAGCATGTGACAGCCAAAGGTGTTCCGGTCTGCACCATTGACACTGACTATGCTTTCCATGAAGAACAACCCACATTCAGGCAAATGCCATGTAATTACGGATAAAGGGTGCAGCCTAAGCAAGTACTACTGGTGATAAAAGTAGATGAATGTTTGAACAGGAAGAATTGTCACAAGTATTTGTTAAATAACTTAAACATGAGAGATTCTGCAGATGCTGGAAATCCAAAACAACACACACAAAATACTGGAGGATGACAACAGGTCAGGCAGCATCTCTTCATTTCCATAGATGCTGCCTGACTTGCCGAGTTCCTCCAGCATTTTGTGTGTATTGTTTTGTTAAATATCTGCTCACTGATATCACTAAGCTTTCAGATTAGATTCTTTTTGGGTGTACTGGATCTGTTGGGTGGATGGATGAAGACAGGGGGATTTGGGAGATACCAATATATTCACTTGATGTATTGGCATTTACTCCCGGAAATGGACGACATGACATTTCAAAACAGTGTACTGCATCATAAAGGCAGATACAATGACAATTATACCTTAGTGACAAAGAGCTGATGGGCATGTGAGAGTGAATGAGTTGGCGCTCCATGGGAAATAAATTATTTCCTTACTGCCCATTACACCTGCAGTGGAAGTCCTCCATCTCTGTCTGTCCTGAGTCACCCAGATGAAGAAGGATTCTTCATTGCTGTTTCCATAACAATTTTGTTTGACCAGTTAGAGTTGTTAGCCCTGAGCTGAACCTCTGAACATGGAGGACCGGGGACCATACTTAGTCTGGCCTCTACCCTTTGACCTGTTTGGCATGGGCGACCTGACCAAGAGCCAAAGCATAAAGCCCTGACTCCAGCCAGCACAGCTCTCCAGGTCACTGAGGCACGCAAGCCTCCAAACCCAATGACAAGGTTGTGGACCTCTTCAGGAGAAAATTTATTGGGCTGATATTATTGCTAAGGTGCCGAGCAGCACAGGACCCAACAGGCTAAATAGCCTCATTCTGTGCTTTAACAATTAAGTATTCCCTTTCCATTACAGAAGTAAGGAACAGGAGAAGGAAGAGGTTTTTGAGTCTGCACTGTTATTCATTTAGATTATGGCTAACCTTTAACCTCAGTGCCATGTTTCTACTCATCCCCATATCCCTTGACTCCCTTAATATTCCGTTATTAGTTGGAGTCATTGGGAAACATATGCTTATGTTAGAATGATTTTAATATTTTCAGATGGAAGTATACAATAATCATCAGCCTGACTCACAGCTGCACAATTAAGAATATTAGTCACTTCATAAAAATAGAAAGGCAACATTATATTTTCCAATTGTTATTTAGTCACTGACATTGAGAAAAACTTTAGGGAAAAACAAAAAAGATTTGTACTAATATCTGAAATGCTTAACTTTATAATTGCAACACTTTGTTATTAAAGTGGGATCAACTTGTCAGCTATCTATTTAATGCCAGAGTTAATGCAAAGATCAAGGTACTTATTGAATAGCAAAAAATCTATGAAATCACTAAAATGCTGGTGGATAGCCATGAAAATAAACTGAAATGTTCAGTATTTCATCATCTCATGAAGGACAGTGGTTATCTTACAGTAGTGTTACACTTCATCCAGACTTCTGCAGCAAGATCTGGACACTGCTACTTAGAAAGGGTGCATTAGCCCTGAAGAATGAAACACACAGCTTCAATAGAATCAAAATAGAACCAGGCACAAAAAATAACTTGCATTTTGAGGGAATTTTGTGCCATCTAGAAATTAATTCCTTTGCAAATAGAAAGTTGAAGGGTGAGGATGCGAGATATAATTTTAACTGCTAAAAAGACAATGGAAATTAAAATCACTCTTTAAATACTCTTTCAGAAACACTTTTTCACAGGAAGGAAATATAAATCTGGAATTCTCTCACTAAAGAATTGCTAGATTCTGGGCTGATAGATTTGCCACACAGTGTTATGCAACAGACAGACATAGAGGTGGTTCAAGGGACTGAATAGCTAATTCCAGATTTGCGGTTCTACATCAAATCATAAGATTCCACCTAAAGTCAACGTCAATCAGGCTTTAGATGATCTGAGCAATGGGATCAACGTGCACAAAACAATGCACCCCAAAGTCTCCACCATGGCTTTGGGGGATTTTAACTAGGCCAGTCTGAAAAAAATCACTAAACAATTACCATCAACAGATCACTTGCAATATCAGAGGAAAATGTCCTTAATGCTCCCTCCTGTTGGTTGGCACAAGTTTTCAGAGCCTTACCAGTTACTCCATCAGGACCTTCCGCCTTGCAAGGGTTCACCCTCTTTAAAGACAACCTAACATTGGCCTCCGAGACAATGTCAGATTTAAGTTTACTGATGACACCACTGTTGCTGGCCAAGTCAAAGGTGGTGACAAATCGGCACACAGAAAGGGAGGCTGAGAATCTGGTTGAATGGTGTCTCTCACTTAGCATCAGCAAAACTGAAGAGCTGATTATCAACTACAGGAGAAGGCTGCCGGAGGTCCAAGTGCCAGTCCCCATTAGAGGACTGGTTGCTGAGAGAGTAACCCTGTGAGTTCAATCTGAGAGACCAAAGCAAAGGCTTCCTTCAGGAGGACGAACCTATGGAAAGCATCGGTCACATATCACGTTTTGTTTGCTTTTTGATTCTGTACAGCGAGAGCTCAGGGAAACCGGCATTAAATTCCCTGTATGAGTCCACATACTTGGCGATAATAAAGGGTTCTGATTCTGATTCTGATATGGGGTATCTGGCCGTACTGAAGACCTGCGCTGATCAGCCGGCTGGAGTACTCACTGAGATCTTTAACCTCTCGCTTCAGCACTCTGAAATACCCTTCTGCTTCAAACTAGCTTCAATTATACTGCTGCCTAAGAAGAACATGGCAACCTGCCTCAATGAATATCGTCCAGTAGCACTTACATCCACAGTGATGAATTGTTTTGAGAGGCTGGTGATGAAACATATCAACTCCTGCATGAGGAGTGACTTGAATCCACTCCAATTTGCCTACTGGTAGAACAGGTCCATGGCTGCTGCCATTTCATTGGGTTTTCACTCAACCCTGGAATATCAGGACAGCAAAGATGCATACACCAGGATGCTCGTTATCAATACCATCATCCCTTCAAAACTAATCAATAAGCTTCAAGATGTTGGCCTCAGTTCCTCTCTGTGAAATTGCATTCTGGATTTCCTCACTTACAGACCCTAGTCAGTCAGATTGGCAACAACATCTCCTCCACAATCTCCATCAGCACGGTGAATCACAAGACTGTGAGCTTAGTCCTTTGCTCTACTTGCTTTATATTTATGATGGTGATCTGAGCACAGCTCCAAAACCATATTTAGGCTTGCTAATGTATGCATCTTTGCTGTTGCTAGCCAAATTATAGGTGGCGACGAATCTTACATAGGAGGGAGATTGAAAAATCTGGCTGAATGATGCCACAACAACAACTTCTTACTCAATATCAAAAAGATCAAGGAACTGATTATTGACTACAGGAGAGGGAAACCAGAGGTCCATGAGCCAGTCCTCATCAAAGGATCAGAGGTGGAGAGGTTCAACAACCTTAAATACTTCGGTGTTATCACTTCAGAGGACCTGTGCTGGGCCCAGCACATTAGTGCAATTACGAAGAAATCAGGGCAGTGTGTCTACTTCCTTAGGTGTTTACAAAGATTTGGCATGACATTTAAAACTTCGACACACTTCTATAGATGTGTGGTGGAGATTGGCTATATTACAGCCTGCTATGGAAACACCAATGCCCTCGAATGGAAAATCCTACAAAAAGTAGTGAATATGGCCCAGTCCATCATGAGTAAAGCCTTCCCCGCCATTGAGCACATCTACATGGAGCTTTTTCGCACCATCCCTGTCATGCTCTCTTCTCGCTACTGCCATCAGGAAGAAGGTGCAAGAGCCTCAGGACTCACACCACCAGGTTCAGGAATAGTTATTACTCCTTAACCATCAGGCTCCTGAAGTAGAGGGGATAATTCACTCAATTTCACTTGTCCCATCTCTAAAATGTTCCCGCAGCCAATGTACTCATTTTCAAGGACTCTTCATATTCTCAATATTTATTGCTTATCTGTTTAATATTTCTTTTTCGTTCTTTCTTTTTGTATATGCACAGTTTGTTGTTTTTGTCTGATTAGTAACTGACTGACTTGTGAATTCTCAAACTAGAGAATGTCTGCAGATGTTGGAATCTGAGCAACACACACAAAATGCTGGAGGAACTCAGCAGGTCAGGCAGCATCTATGGAAAAGAGTACAGCCGATGTTTTGGGCCAAGACCTCCAGTACTTTGTGTCACTCGTGCATTCTATAATTTCCTTTAGAATTCACCGTTTATGAAAGGTATATGTTAAAGCTCATACGATTTAGATTTTAAGATCAGTTATAAATGTTCAAAGAAAACATTTGCCAGAATGGCAAATAAATCACAACCTTTGGTTTTTCATCAACAACAAACTTCTAATTCTGGAAACACCATGGAAATTCTGTCAGAACAAGGTCTAAATCATTTCAAGGAGGCAGCTCTCCAATTGTTCTTTCCAAGACCAGCTGAAGTTGATCAACGTAATTGGTTCACACGACTTGAACCACTAGCCTCCAAGCCTCAAAGTCAACTTAAACGTGAATTAGATCCCTTGATGCAATCTTCCTCCTAAAGCACTGGCTCATAGTTGATGGAAGAGAGCCAGCTCAGAGCAGGACCTTTCTGACTAGAAAGTTCTGCCACCCCAAAAATGCAAGCAAAGAAGATTAAGTTTCATTCTTGTGTTGTCATGTCAAGAATGTCTGTGTATTCAAAAACACAAAAAACTGATTATAATGCTATTAATATTATATTTTATGAATACTAATCATTACAGTAAATTATAATATTAATACAATTATAATAAATTGTTTTGTGTTCAATTATTATTTAATATATTAATTATAAATTAGAATTATGAATACCATGAATATTTATTGTTTAAAATAATAAATTAAATAACAATAAATATTATTTTATATAATATTTACACACATAATTGAATACCGTACATATAGATCGACTGAATGGCTGGAAGAAAGGAAGTTATCTTGTTCCTGTCTTTCTATTTGTGATTCCTTTCTGGGCTCAGCTGGACTTCATCCAGCATAGCCTAGATGATTTTCAGCAGACAGAATGTCATGCCTGTTTTGGGAATCTGTGGACATTTGTGCATCCCTGTTGCCCTTCATGTGGAGTCCTGTGCTGGGGAGCACTAATCAGATGAATGGAAAAGTAAGGCTTTGGCCTTTACTCCTGAGTTCTGAACATCCATCCAGTTATCTAAGTAGATGGTAGTAATATGAAGAAAAACTCTTGGCTTTTAAATGTAAGGTCTGGTCCAATATGTAAGTTGAATTTTTAGGACCTAAACACAGTTCCCATTCTCTAGCACAATGCCAAATGGAATTCTTTGTAAAATATTCCTCCAGAGCTCATTTGTTCTAATCAGACACCAAACACCAGCAACTCTGGGCAGTTGATACAATCAAATAATGTCTATAAATTACAATTTCCAGCCAAACATTTTAATATATTCCAAACTATTAAACCCGATATGAAACACTTGAACTCTATGTAAATAGTTTAATAAATCACTATATACTCTAAGGCAAAATAGCCAGTAAGCAAATTCGCCATACTTTTGAAAGGGAATTTTTAATGTAATATATTATGTCCATCAAACATCATAATCCACTCAAAAATGCCCCGGTTAAAAAGATTGAAGGTCAAAACCTAGAATAAATTATCCTTGATTTTTTTCAAGTTTCACAAAAATCAGGTTTTACTCACTGGTATCCTAATTACTTATGGTCCATTTTATATTGCCTGGATGCTTTATGTTCTTTGAAATCCTGAAAGTCAAAAGATGATCTTTTTTTCCAGCATCCTCCCTGTAGAGATATTATAAAATTATTATGACATCAATTTTTGAGTAAAATGTGATGCTAATGATTCTCACACGTTTCTTTTCCTACTACATTCTGAAGTGATGGTTCCCAATATTTTCTCTGCTTAATTTAATCCTTAAAATACTAAATCAAAGCTCACTAAAAAGGGATTTATAGTGATATTTCACCAGCTATTTAATGATTAGACTCCTGGTCCCTGCCAGTTCAATTTGTATCTCACTGAAATCTTTATGTTTCAAATGGTGGTGGATTTGAAGCAATCAACACTTAATATATAAATGGCTGTTAATGCTGGGGGAATATGTGGCTCTTAGCCATACATTTACTACCTAGAAAACCTTAGCAAAGTTATGCAAGGAATGTTCCTTCAAAGGGTATTTAAACATTTAGGGATAAAGTAATATCTTTTGCATTTTATTGCAGAATTACAAGGTAGATATGAAAAAGTCAGCCAATTCTATTCGTCTTCCCTTATCCATCTAGCAGCATGAAGAGGTTTCTCCACTTAGTGATATATGATGGAAAGTAAACAGGATTTCTTTTGATAGATGAGATGCTTTCAGAAGTTTCTAATGGACCAAATCTTGCAAAATTATTTTCTGTTCTGATACAGGATAAATAAAAAGTGACATTTAGAAAGTCTTATCATAAGTGCAATTTCATTCAATGTCTGTTCATGGTAAGTTCAGTTCTAAAAGCATTTGCCCTTCACAAATGTTGCCTGAGTCAATGACATCTATTCATCACACCAGCTACAATTCACAAACTCATACGATGTTGGTACATTTGCAGGCAGGTGCTTACCTCTGTAATTCTTACATTCAAGCATTTGAAAACTGAGCCAAATTTAAATGCTAAGTTAACAACGTTGGTATATTCACTCATATTGGATTGAAACCATACTTTCTTTTCATTTACCCATGAGATATCATATATGCCCACATTTACAGAAAAATTATATTACATTCAAAAGTACCAATATTAAAAATGCATGCCTGTGGATGTCTTGGTATAGAACTTTTCCTTCAATTTTCTGTTTAGCTGACCTGGTTTTTATTCCTATTAATAGCATCACCTAAAAGCAAATTAAGATGCTACCATTGTCTTGTCCGCTGCAAACTCAGTCTCCATTTCAAACCCAAGCCAAAGAGAGGAGGCGCTCCAAGGAAGAAGTTTCAGGTTGGCAACCTCCAGTCAGCTGAAGTGAAAACTGACTTTCAGACGAATCTTCAGTCGAGGCTTCAGGATTCCCAGTTTCCCTACAAACTCCTCTCCAGAAGTGCTTTGGGAACACCTAAAAACCACCATCCTGCAAACCTCTGAAGAAGTCCTAGGGTTTTCCACAAAGAAGAACAAGGATCCGTTCAATGAAAACAACCAGGAGATCCAAGAATTGCTGGCGAAGACGAGATCCGCCCACCAGGCGCACCTTGCTCAGCCGTCTTGTCCTGATAAGAAAGCAGCCTTCTGCCTTGTACGCAGCAACCTCCAGCGCAAGTTTTGAGAGATTCAGAACGTCTGGCGGACCAACCTCGCAAAGAGAACTCAGCCTTGTGCAGACACCGGTGACTACAGAGGGTTTTATGAAGCCCTGAGAGTGGTGTATGGCCCTTCGCAGCAGGTCCAGAGTCCCTTGTGAAGTGCAGACAGTCAGGCACTCTTCACAGACAAGGTGTCCATCCTGAACCGGTGATCAGAACGTTTCCAGACTCTCTTCAGCGCCAACCGCATGGTCCAAGACTCAGCAATTCATCACATCCCACAACAGCCAGAGAAAACAGAACTGGACAAGCTTCCAACCCTAGAAGAGACAGCCAAGGCCATAGAGCAGCTGAAAAGTGGCAAGCCAGTGGGAGTTGATGGAATCCCACCTGAGATTTGGAAGCATGGGGGCCCAGCGTTACACAACGAACTCCAAGAGTTCTTTGTCTGCTGCTGAGAACAAGGTAAACTACCACAGGACCTCCATGACATAGTCATCATCGCCCTGTATGAGAACAAGGGGGAAAAGTCCGACTGCTCCAACTATCAGGGGTAACTCTTCTCTCTAACGCAGGAAAAATCCTCGCAAGAGTACTCCTGAACAGATTGGTGCCCATCATTGCAGAAGAACACCTCCCAGAGAGCCAGCGTGGCTTCAGAGCCAACAGGAGCACCATCGACATGGCATTTGTTCTTTGGCAGCTCCAAGAGAAATGTAGGGAACAGAACAAGGGATCGTACGTGACGTTTGTCGATCTTACCAAACCATTTGACACCGCGAGCAGGGAAGGTCTGTGGCAAATCATGGAACGACTGGAATGCCCCCAAAGTTCCTCAGTATGGTTATCCAGCTACATGACGATCAGAGTGGCCAAGTCAGACACAACAATGACCTCTCAGAACCCTTACCAATAGGCAACAGAGTAAAGCAAGGCTGCGTCCTCGCGCCGACTCTCTTCACCATCTTCTTCAGTATGATGCTCGAAAGGGCCACAGAAGACCTTGATGACGAGGATGGGGTCTACATCCAATACTGCACCAATGGCAGCCTGTTCAACCTGAGGCGACTACAGTCCCACACCAAGACATTGGAGCAACTCATCCGAGAGCTATTCTTCGCCGACGATGCTGCCCTTGTTGCCCACACAGAGACAGCCCTGCAGTGTATAACATCCTGCTTCACAGAGGCTGCCGAGCTCTTTGGACTGGAAGTCAGCTTGAAGAAGACAGAAGTTCTCCATCAGCCCACACCTCAAGAAGATTACCACCCTCCCCGCATCACCATCGGTGAGGTAGAGCTGAAGACAGTCCACCGGTTCAGCTACCTGGGGTGCACCATCTCGTCAGATGCCAAGATCGACAAAGAGATTGACAACAGACTGGCAAAGGCAAACAGCGCGTTCAGCAGGCTGTACAAAGAGTCTGGAACAACAAGTGTTTGAAGAAAGGTACAAAGATCAGATTGTACAAAGCCATTGTACTGACCACCCTCCTGTACGGCTCCGAGTTGTGGGTCACCTACCATCACCACCTACGACTCCTTGAGCGTTTCCACCAGCGCTGCCTCCGCACCATCCTCAACATCCACTGGAGTGACTTTGTCACCAACATCGAAGTCCTCGAACAGGCGGAGGTTACCAGCATCGAGGCCATGCTGTTGAAGACGCAGCTGCGCAGGGCAGGGCACGTCTCCAGGATGGAGGATCATCATCTGCCCAAGATTGTGCTGTATGACAAACTCTCCACTGGCCACCATGATAGAGGGGCACCGAAGGAGAGGTACAAGGACTCTCTGAAAAAATCCCTTGGTGCCTGTCGCATTGACCATCGCCAGTGGTCTAATCTAGCCTCCGATCGTGAGGCCTGGCGACACACCATTCACCAGTCTGTCTCCTCCTTCGAGAACGCACGTAGGGCTGGCATTGAGGACAAAAGGAGAAGGAGGAAGAACCGTGACACAGCAGCATCCAAACCCAGAACAGAATTTCCCTTGCAGCCGCTGTGGCCACACCTGCCTGTCCTGTATCAGCCTTGTCAGCCACCAGCGAGCCTGCAGCAGACGTGGGCAGCCCCCTTCCTAAATCTTCATTCGCAAAGCCAAGCCATGATATTACATTCAAAAGTACCAATATTAAAAATACATGCTTGTGGATGTCTTTGTTTAGAACTTCTCCTTCAATTTTCTGTTTAGCTGACTTGGTTTTTATCCCTAATTAATAGCATCACCTAAAAGCAAATTAAGATGCTACTAGTTATAATGCTGATCAGTTAGTTCCTTATGTTGTTGATTGTGAGTACTGTTGGCAAAATAAGATCACACTGATAATCCGCAACTAGCTTCTTGAAATGCTTGAGGCCTTGTTTTAAGAGAACATACGTGGTATTGTTGAAGAGATTTCCAGAATTTTAACCCAGTGGTAGTCAGGGAATTCCATGTGTGTTAGGTGTCTTCAAGAGGAATTTGGTGTATCCGGCTAGTCCTTCTAGACAGGTTTAGGAGAGGTATTGCTAAAGTTGGGCAGCAGAGTGGATATACTGTACGTCTCTCCCAAAGGAGGTGGTAAGGCGCTCCTTCCTTTCGCTAGCCTGCAGGTCACCCCTGCGCCAGGTGCAGCACCTGCTTGCCGGACCCCCCTCCCCAGATCAGGGTCACATGAAGCCATGGGAGCAGCTGGTGGATGATTGTATGAGCAGCCAGTGCACATCACAAGTCCTGGTTATGTGACCACTGACACCAGGCAGACCATCTCTGAAGAGTATTGATAATGTCTGGGGTCACCAGTCTTGTAAAGACACTGCCCAGAAGAAGGCAATGGCAAACCACTTCTGTGGAAAAATTTGCCAAGAACAACTATGGTCATGAATCAGTGTTCATCCATTGTCAACGTCGTTGAGGACCTCGACACCATTATGATGGTGATGAGACTAGCGCATTATTTGGATTTAAGTGAGGGAGAGTTGCGTAGCGTCAGCCTCACTCTCTCTTCCCAATTCCCATCTGGATCCAGTGGCAAGACAGAGTCGAGACGGCTGGAGATGGGACTAGGCGCAGTGGATGACCAGAACGTCTTCTGTGTCTTGTCCTGCTCTACACGTTCCACGACGCTTGCAGAGACCGCCTTCTTGACCGTTGGACCTTCCATTGGTCTCATCCGCTCAATTCGCCGGAGTCTGTCTTCACATGCTGGGATAGACAACTCCCTATCTCACCGAGGGTTTGAGACCCGTCAGCTACCCTCACCTAGTTTAGCCAGCTTGTCGATAGAGATATATGTATATATGTATATATAGAGATAGGGTGACAGATAGAAGACAAAGACCATAATCGCCTATGTCATACAACGCAGCATATAACGCTGATGACGATGATTGATAAAGGCTTGGCAAGTTCCTTCATGGAGGAAATCCCTTTGGGAATCTAGAAGTGGCTGGTTCATCAAAAAATGCAAGCCTCTGATATACAGTTCATCTTGCAGTATTTCTATGGTTGGTCAAATTTTCACTCAGTGAGCAACTTCATCATGTTGATGATGAGATTTGGCAGTTGTAATATCTTGAACTGTCAGGTTCTTTCTGTTTTCTGCAGTCACTGACCAGCACTCATGCAACATCAATGCTAATTAGCTCCTAATCTCCCATATCTGATCCCAATTCTCATCTTGCCGGATGGTGGCTAATTCTGCTTCAGTAATTGGGCAAACATTAATGGATCTGATACACCCTGCAAACATCAGCAAAAATCCATATTTCAGACATTATCATTGGAGGTAAGGTCATTGATACAGCAGCAGTAGTTTTTTCACTGTAATGAATAACACGTCTTTCTCCACATCTAGGAATACATGACATCAAAATACCATTCATGAGTTCAACTAATTATTGATCCATGACTTTTGATTAAATAATTATTTTCTAGGAAGATGTATTTTTCATAAATCAAAGAATTACTGTATCTGATTTCTCCCATTTTGGGAGACTGATTAAATTTTTCCAACCTTTCTCTCTGCTCTTTTAACAAACTGTTAAATAAGAAATTTATTTACTATCTTAATAATCAATAGAAATATTTTCCTCAATTTGCCTTCTTGTTCAGGATGTCTCTTCATTGGATTAATCTAACAACAACAGATATGCTGTTAATTACCCTATCAAACGCTAAGAACTGAGCATTGAGTTTATTAATGATAAAATCATCTCAAGTTGTTATGCCAGTGATATTAAACCTTATTCTGATTCTGATTCCCACTGCACATGCAAATAAAGAATTCTTTAAACACAAAAATAATCTGCAGATTCTGGGGTCAAAGCAACACTCACGCTGGAGGAACTCAGCAGGTCGGGCAGCATCCATGGAAAAGATCGGTCGACGTTTCGGGCTGGAACCCTTCGTCAGGGCTGTAGAGGGAAGGGGCAGAGGCCCTATAAAGAAGGTGGGGGGAGGGTGGGAAGGAGAAGGCTGGTAGGTTCCAGGTGAAAAACCAGTAAAGGAAAAGTTAAAGAGATGGAGGAAGGGAGGCAGGGAGGTGATAGGCAGGAAAGGTGAAGAAAGAATAGGGGAAAACACAATGGGTAGTAGAAGGAGGCGGAACCAAGAGGGAGGTGGTAGGCAGCTGGGAGACGGGGCACAGTGACAAAGGGATAGGGGAAGGGAGGGGGAGGGAATTACCGGAAGTTGGAGAATTCTATGTTCATACCAAGTTCATGAGGTGTTGCTCCTCCAACCTGAGTTTAGCCTCATCATGGCAGTAGAGGAGGCCATGTATGGACATATCTGAATGGGAGTGGGAAGCAGAGTTGAAGTGGGTGGCTACTGGGAGATCCTGTCTGTTTTGGCGGACGGATATAGAATATATATAGAATATAGAATATGAAGAATCCTTTAATTTTGTATTTAGCATTGGTGGTTAGTTCTGTATCCCTAAAAGCTCATGTTTCTTTAAACCCACATTGTTTTAAATTTTCCAAATAACAAAAATCCTCTTCTACAGTATGTATATAAAATTGGAGGAAAATTATAATAATGTTATACTTGAATGGTCTAAATGTCACCACTAAATACCTTTCCCTTTTGGCTTGTATGGCGACTTATTCTCCTGCTAAGGTTAAATAAATAGTATTTATTAATGTTTTTGCACTACTGCATTTACAGTAATATAGAAAGAAAATAGAATTATAATCAATTACATTACAGCTATTCTCTGAATTGCAAAGTGACGCACAGGAGGGAAGCAATTACGCAATTTGTATAAAACTGTTTATGAACAACTCAAAGACACATAAATCCTATTTTAAGGTCATATTACTCTGATAATTTGTGTTTTTGGAGCTCAACTGCATCTATAAATTATTTATAAAATCAAGCTTTTTTCTAAATTATAAACCCAATAAGATTTGTTTTTTGTACAATGTTTAAACAAAAAATGAATTTATGTTATTTTTTTTCAATGACAACTAACTTTGTTTTTATACTACATATCAGTAGAAAAGTGCAACAGGCTAATTGTACTACAAAGCTTGATTCATGGTTCAACTGGGAGGATCTGACTGAAAATAGCCCAGGTATATTTTCTTCCTATTCTCTAACTTCTCATCATCTGCAGGTAGTTAGCACCTCTCTTCAGTTCACCCACAGTGATGTGTACTGATCTCAGTTCCTGGAGGTTTCGAATGGACTTTCTGTCTGGTAGCAGGACATCGATTTGGCAGTTAACATGGAAAAGCTCCTCCCTACTGACCTACTTGATTAGATTAGATTATGAGGACACTCAGTCCTCATTTATTGTCATTTAGAAATGCATGCATTAAAAAATGATACAATGTTCCTCCAGAATGATATCACAAGAAAACCAGGACAAACCAAGACTAAAACTGACAAAGCCACATAATTATAACATATAGTTACAACAATGCAAAGCAATACCATAATTTGATAAAGAGCAGACCATGGGCACGGTAAAAAAAAGTCTCAAAGTCCCGATCGACTCATCATCTAACGCAGGCAGCAGAAGGGAGAAACTCTCCCCGCCATGAACATCCAAACGCCGCCAACTTGCCGATGCATTGGAAGCACCCGACCATAGCCGACTCTGAGTCCGTCAGAAAACTTCGAGCCTCTGACCAGCCCCTCCGATACAACCTCTCCGAGCACCATCCGCCCTGGCCGCCGAGCAACAAGCAAAGCTGAGGACTCGGGGCCTTCTCCTCCGGAGATTCTGGATCACACAGTAGCAGCAGCAGTGAAGCAGGCATTTCAGAAGTTTCACCAGATGTTCCTCCTTGCTCTCACATCCGTCTCCATCAAATCAGGATCGTGCACGGCACCCTACTTGAAAATAACAGACATCACCACCGGAGTGGCCGCTGCGAGCTGTGTCGCACCGCCATCTTCTCCTCCCTTGTATATCATGCTCCTTTGACAACTTCCCACCCCCTACCTTCCCCAAATTCTCTACTCCTTGCCTATGCTACTCTTGTAGGAGCCTCAGAGCTGAATGTGCCTGACTTTTGATTCAAAGATTCGAAGTACATTTATTATGCAAATATGTCTCCAGTGTACAACCACGTGATTTGTCTTCCCACAGAGAGCCATGAAACAAAGAAAATCCTGGGACCCGTTCAAAGAAAAATATCAACCCTCCCTGCCCCCCAGCCAAAAAAAAAACACGTTGCACCAACAGCAAAACAAAGGAGCGAAAAATAAGGAATATAAAACAGAACATCGAAAGAGTCCAGGCATATTCAGCTCAGATCTGCAGGCCACCCCAATAGAAAATCACCCAAAATGTGACCAAAAAAAGGAGTGACCAGGAACCAGAAACACATCATATCATGAACATGTCTGCAGAACAAATGATAACCAGCCTGGGGACAAGTGGGGGGTGAGTAAATGGAGCATGTCACCTCTTTTGGACCTCATCTTCAGCTGGAACAGCCGAGATTCAATCCCAGTGCTCAGGATATTGGTCAAGCCAAGCTCCTTGTCATGTGGACAAGTCCTTGAATGCACAGGTCCAATGAGAAAACTCACTTGCTGCAGCAACACTGGCCCATGATATTGGAGACACAACATTCAAGAGAGTAACACAAGGTAGGTTCCTCCTGCACCAAATAAAGTGGCCACTGAGTGTAAGCTGTGCATAAGAGTCGAGCAGGGGACCGAGCATGAAGCCGTGAGGTGCACCTCTGTGGCCGGTCAGCAAGGAGACGCCTTAACCAATCCACACTGATTGAGGTCTGTCAATGAGGATACAGCAGTGATGCAGATCTTATTTGGTGAGAACAGAAGAAAGTCTGTAAATATTAGGCCTTAAAATCCACAATTTATCAGGAGACTCCGAGGCATAAAAAAAAGAACAGTCAGGATGTGACGCAGCTTCTTCCCTCAGGCCATTAGGCTTCTAAACTCCCTGCCACATCATATTGGAAGTGTCACAGGTTAATCTGTTCTGTACCTTACAGCATTAATTTATGCACTTTTGTTCATTACATATTTGTGATTGCTCTCTAGATTTTATCCTCATCTTCATAATTTATTGTGTGTTATGTGTACTACTGTGCTTTACGCCCTGGTTCAGAGAAATGTTGTCTCATTTCTATAATTATATAGTTATAATCGTTATATACATGTATATAGTTAAGTGACAATAAACTTGACTTGGCTTGACGTGACAATAGACAATGATACACTGTGAAAATGCACAGGTATATATATATAAGTGATGGTCTCGCTATTCAGCAAATTATACTGGCCGCAAATACTCGTATAGTTGCACTGCGTAATGCTTCATCACGCTCAGTCGTAAAAGTCATTGGGTTTACATAAATCATTCTCGTCAACATTATTTAGATTTCAAATATGGTTTAATAAACAGCATGCTGCAGGAATCGCAAAAGGACACAACTGTAAAGGTTGCCTCATGGTTTATAATCAATCAAATGAAGAGAAAAGGCTGTTGCTGCACTAATAGACCGTGCACATTGAGCCTGTGGGAATAGTCTTGTTTGTCTAATGCGCTTGAGTATTACTGCTTTTGGAGAAAGGCAGAGAGAGAATTAAATCATCAAATGAGGTCATCATTTTCTAAGTAAAATAGATCTGTAGTAATCTGCTTAGCATCTCCAACCATGTTGACGTGCTTTCTAGGAATTCAGTATATCTACTTAGGTTGTTTTTGCATTAATGGCTTTCAAGTAATTTATCTTAAGGTAATTTTGGACACATCTCATTGTTCCCGGAAAAAAATCGCTCTTAATAAACAAAGCTGAAAAAAAATTGTCAGCAATTTCCTTGAATTTGCACAGACTTGTATATTTGAACCCTGTCGAATTTATTCTTCTTCCTTCATGGCATTTTCACAATGTTTTGGTTATACAGACAATTGTTATTTTGATAGCTTCTCGTGAGTGTGAACATGGCTTTTCTACGAACTTAGACTTTCTTTGCCATGCATGCTATTTCTTCCTGACAGATCCGGTCTAATTACAGACTGTGTACCATTTCAAGGACTTTAAACTCTTCTACACATTCAATTATCTCAGCGTTTATCTGGCAGAGAGAGAGCAGCCCAGTGTTTCAGTGTAGTAGAATCCTCTTCAGGTTCACTTGGCCGTTGTCTCTCACTCCACATTCACTTGGGAGAAATCCAAACCAACCTAAATCCAAGAAATAACAAATTCTTGACTAAGGTTGAATATGCAATTGTAAAGCATTAACCAAAGACAGACCTAAATGATATTGAGGCAGGTAGAAATGAGAAATCACCTAACACTGCACCAGTACAGCCACCAAACAGTGTCATCTCTGCACTCCACATTCCTACTAATCCTTAAGCTCCAGCAGGCAGACCAAAAGGATACCTTCCACATTCTGTCCTACGCTCAATAACCTCAGAGTGGAGGTAGAAGAACATGAGGCCTGGTGCCACGCAAATAACCCCTTCCTCAGTGACAACAAGAGAAAGGAGATGGTTATCGACTTCAGGTGAACTCGCACCACTCATGCTCCTCTTTACACTTGCTGAAGGGTCTCAGCCCGAAACTCCGACTGTACTCTCTTCAATCAATGCTGCCTGGCCTGCTGAGTTCCTCCAGCATTTTGCCTGTGTTGCTTGGAGTTCCAGCCTCTGCAGATTTTCTCTTGCTTGTGATAGGAAAGCTCACCAATGCCTTTACTTTCTGTGGAGACCGAAGAGAGCTGGACTTTGCACATCCATACTCACATCATTCTACAGATGTGCAATAGAGAGCATCCAAGCAAGCTGCATCACTGCATGGCATGGAAACTCCGCTGCAGCGAACAACAAGGCTCCACAACAGGTAGTCAAAACTGCCCAACGCATCACTGGCACCAGCCTACCCAACATCAAGGAGATATATACAGAAAGGTGGCAGAAAAGGGCCAGTGACATCATGAAGGATCTCAACCACACTACTCAAGGACTGTTTGTCCCACTCCCATCAGGGAGGAGGCTACGTAACATCCATGCCAAGACCACCTGATGCCAAAAAACAGTTAGTTTCCCCAAGCAGTAAGGCTGATCAATATCTCCACCCACTAACCCACCCCTCTACATCCCCAAACACCACTACTTTATCACTTCTTGTCAGTCACCTTATGTACAAACACTCCCGTGCCTAGCGTCACTTAGTGGACATACAATCAATATGTATATAACCTATTTACGTATTTATATTTATTACATACTTTATCTCATTGTGTATTCTTGTGCTGTATCAGATCTGGAGTAACAATTATTTTGTTTTCCTTTACACCTATGTACCAGGAATGACATCAAACAATCTTCAATCTTAATGCGACTTCTCCTCAATTTTGTGTGTGTTCCTCAAAACCCTCGTGCTGGACTTTCTCCTCTTTACAACTGCGGCCTTCGTCAGTCCAGAATCCAGAATCGTGAACACCATTTTCATTATCTAGTCTTCTGTGTAAGCTGCTCTTCCTTCATGTTATTTAACACAAGTACTCCGAAAGTGCTTCACAAATTGGTCTTCTATTCTTACTGCTTTGCCCGAGACACTAATTCTGAAGCTTCTTCAGAATCAGAATCAGGTTTATTGTCATTGACATATGTCATCTTTGTTGTTTTGTGGCAGCAGTACAGTGCGCAACAAAAATTCACTACATGTTACAATATAAAATAAAATGTCAAAAAGAAAGTGGACCATTCAGAAATCGGAAGGCAGAGGGAAAGTTGTTCTAACAATGTTAAGTGTAGGTCTTTTAGGATCCTGAACCCTCTCCCTGATGGAGGTAAAGAGATGAGGGCATGTCCCAGATGGTGAGAGTCATGAGGCACTCCATCTTGAAGATATCCTCGGTGTTGAGGAGGATTATGCTCGTGATGGAGCTGGTTGAGTCTGCAACCCTCAACAGAGGGTCCTTGTGATCCTGTGCAGCGCAGTCTCCATACCAGACAGTGAGGCAATCAGTCAGAACACTCTCCACAGAACTTCAGCAGAAATTCTACAACTTCTGTTAGAGCTGCGGAAGCTCCAGGGACATTTTAAGGTGTTAAAGAAACCACCATAACATGGACTTTGGAAGCACCCATGGCAAGTGTAAGAACTAGATGTGGTTAATTTAACACCAGTTATATGTTTCACATCAACGCACAATATGCTGGAGGAAATTAGCACGTCGAGCACCATCTGTGAGGGGGATATTAGTATTTCTAACATGATATTCAATTGGAAAAGAAACTATTGTTTGTTGCCGCTGTTCATTGAACCAGTGAACGTATTTACTGAAGGGAATCCATGTGGGAGCATCCTTTTCCAGAGTACTTATTTAATGGATGAACTGGATTGATTTTACTTACAACCTTAAAAGGATTGACATTACTGTGACCTGACTGAAAGTGAACCCCTTTAGTTGCAGGAGGCAAGGGATATGAAGATTGGTCGTGCTGAGGAAACAGGTAGGCTGCAGAAGGACTTAGACTGATTAGGAGAATGGGCAAGAAAGTGGCAAATGAAATACAATGTTGGAAAATGCATGGTCATGCACTTTGGTAGAAGAAATAAATGTGCGGACTATTTTCCAAACAGGGAGAAAATCCAAAAATCTGAGATGCAAAGGGACTTGGGAGTTTTTGTGCAAAACACCCTAAAGATTAACATGTAGGTTGAGTTGGTGGTGAGGAAGGCAAATGTAATGTTAGCATTCATTTCAAGAGATCTAGAATGTAAGAGCAGGGATGTGATGCTGAGGTTTTATAAGGCACTGGTGAGGCCTCACCTTGAGTATTGTAAACAGTTTTGGGCTCCTTATTTAAGAAAAGATGTGCTGGCATTGAAGAGGATTCAGAGGAGGTTCATGAATGATTCCAGGAATGAAAGAGTTATCGTATGAGGAACATTTGATGGCTCTGGGTCTGTACTTGCTGGAATTTAGAAGGATGAGGGGGGATCTCATTGGAACCTTTTGAATGTTGAAAGCCCTAGACAGAGTAGATGTAGAAAGGATGTTTCCCATGGTGGGAGAGTCTAGGACAAAAGGGCACAGCCTCAGGACAGAGGGGCATCCATTTAAAACAGAGATGCAGAGAAATTTCTTTAGCCAGAGGGTGGTGAATTTCTGGAATTTGTTACCACAGGCAGCTGTGGAAGCCAGGTCGTTGGGTGTATTTAAGGCGCAGATTGATATGTTCTTGATTGGCCATGGCATCAAAAGTTATGGGGAGAAGGCCAGGGAGTGGGGCTGAGGAGGGTAAGAAAGGATCAGCCATGATTGAAAGGCAGAGCAGACTCGATGGGCCAAATGGCCTAATTCTGCTCCCATGTCTTATGGACTAATGGAACCAAAAGACCATTTTCCTTTATGGAGTCAGAGAAGTGCAATTTTTAAAATTACTTCTAGGAATGGTAAACATCAAAACATTGGAGCTTTGTAAAATGATGTTAGCTGTCCATTTAAGAGAGAGTACTTGTTAAGCCATCTTTATTGTTGTGAAATAATTTCATTTGGAATATTAATGTTGAATTCAAGTCAAAATGCTGTCCTGATATGGGGCAAAGATCCACTCCAGTCCCTCTGGTACCCACCTGTCACAAATGGATCCAATTGTGCTGCACTGGATAAAAATATGAAAACAGCAAAAGCTAATTTAAGCATCTGTCATCACTGCATTACTTCTTGAGAATCAAGTTACAATTCAGTTCCGAACCGGGTGATTATAAAAATGTATGTCTTCATTGGCTCCTGAAAATTGTGAGTTAAACAATTCCTGGCAAATTCAGTGTACTCCCTGTGGATTTAGACAACATTGTATTCAATATTTATTTTTTTTAAAATTTCAACATTGCTGGGTAGAGGGCACATGAGCCTGGGGGATCTTGATCCTTCAGAAGGAAACTCGGATTTCAGGAACAGAATAATATGCCTGTCTTGAAACTCTGGTCTCTGGCAGCAAGCACATTCATTTATGGCAAATGACAAATGCTTTCCAGTAAGTTATTAAGTTTGATCTTTTCAAAAGAAATCTTCCTTTTTTTTTGCATGTGTCAGCCACATGGATGGAAATGTCACTATACAACTCCCCCTGGTGTGTTCGTTAAAGTAAAAACAATTTTTATCAGATCGATGTGTCTTAAGTTTCAAAATCCAAAGGGAACCAAAACTAAAACAAAAGGAAAACTATGGAGCCACATTGCCAATCTGTGCTGTGCAGAGCAGAGATGACAACAGAAGTGGGAAGAACACAATCTGAGCTGTTTATTATTGTGGTTATTCTGATCCCCAGGTCTGTGAACTAAAATTTCAACATAATGCTAATAGGTCTAGAAAGTCATAAACAATTCATTACGCACAGCATGATGGGCTAATGGAAGCAGATTTTAAAAACAGCTTTCAGGAGAAAAATAGAATTGCTGATCTAAGCAGAGCAAATAAAGAAATGGGATTAATTTGAATTAGTCTTTCAATCATCTAGCATAGGTTTGAAGGGTTGATTGGTCTCATTTTGTGCAGTGATGAATATATATTGTGAAAGATGGCTGGGCATGATTTTCTACCTCATTGCTTGAAGCCAGCTTGGTAACAGCCCAATCAAAGCATTTGGATTGTAACTCTAATGTCCAAATTAATTTGTTTTGGCTCAAAGCATTAATTTACTCTGCTTCCTGAACTTTTGATGACTGCCTGATTTCAGACGTAAACACGAAAGTTTGAATGGAAGTGTGAGGTAATCTGGGTTGGTCTCTCACAGCTCCTCTCATTCCATAGACTTTACATCCAGTACCTTATTGTTTCGTCCCGAACCGTCAGCTGCCCATGTCCCTTCATAGGTGCTGCCTGACCCACTGAATTCCTCCAGCTGCTTTGTGTGTTGCTCCTTAATTGAGTCACGTTTCTCAATGAAATATCTTAAATAAAGAAATACCCTGTTTCCCTCAGTGAGATCAGATCGGCAGCAGAAAGGCACTTACAGAACATAGCAGAGTACAGCAGACAAGCGGTTCTTTCAGCCCACGAGAACACAAAATTAAAGTAATCCCATCTGCCTGTACATGATCTATATCCCTCCATTCCCTGCCTGTTCACATGCCCATCCAAATACCTCTTAAATGTCACAGTTGTATCAGCTACCACCACATCCCCTGGCAATACATTTCAGGCTCCTGCCAGTCTTTGTGTCTAAAAAAACATCTTGCCTCACACATCTCCTTAAACTTTTCCTCTTCACCTTAAAGGTGAAAATTATTTGATTTAGTACAATTACTTACCTATATAAATATTTGAATTCACACAATTAGTTCACTTTAATCACACGTCAATTAATCACACCAAGGTACTTCCTGTCAGATAGTAAATGTGGTCAACAATGCACATTTCACTGTGTTACCTACAGTGAGTATAGAATAATTAAATTAGCATTGTGCCAATTAATTGAAGTCTGAAGCCAGCAAGCAGTCTCTTTAATTTTTCGACAGATTTCCTCCAACTTCACATTAAATATTCTGCTGCGTTTGTGAAGAAAGTATCTTAATGAACCTTTATCAGAAAACAATACATTTTGCAAATGTTTCTTATGTACAATATGCTTGTTCTTAAGACTGGTTTTATTCACAGATCCATGATGGTTCTTCAGTCCAACTCATACAAGGACAAAAAAGTTCCACGTGTTTCTTCAAATATGCCTCAGGAATTCTTTCCTTCCACCCCACGCCCCACCCTTCCCCCTTCTTGGGCACTCCCCTGCGCAAAACCACCCCTCAGACCCTTCAATCAGAGCAGAGGCATCTGCTTGTTTTTTTGTAGGGAGTATCTTCTCATGTTCAATATTGCTACCTAGTGGCTAAATCTTAGAACAGCAGGCATAATATCAGGGTAAATTTATTCTGAGGACTAGTCAGGATATTTTGCCGAAATACAGATAGTTCGGTGCTGGCTGTGTATCACAAGACACCCAAAATTGAGAGAGGTTGGCTATTCCATAGTAATACAACCAAATAAATTACAAGACTCCCACTTGTGCCATTTTCAATGGCAAAACATATCCTATTAAGATTTCCTGGAACAACAGGGATAAGAGGTATAACTTAATAGTTCCCTATATCTGGATGCTGTGTAGGGAACCTCTCCACATCGGCCCTCAATTACTTAGTGTCTTCTATTTCTACATTTATGCCAGGTAGCCCATAAGTGCACAATCCACTGGAGATTAGATGTGCAACTGACCTCCTGCTCTAACACTGCGGACTCACCATCTTTAGATCAGGTGATGCTTGGATGCACTTTCGTTGGTGTAAACAAGATGATCCTAGTTATTGGAGTGATGAGGTCATTGACCTTCTGTGACAAGGTAACTTATGCTAAGTTTTTTGTTTTATTTCAATATACATTTATATTTTTGAATCAATACAAATTAAACAGGATTTTTTTTTAATTAAAGAAACATTATTTTAATCCAATACAAGTGTATTATATACTCTATCAGAGATATTACAACAATGGAAATGACTTTTGAGATCAGGATCTGATGAGTCAGTGTCAGAATTGGGATCTATGGATCCACCACAGGTATTCAAGTCTTAATAAAGGGCTACAGAGGTAAAGAGTCTGATTCAGACCAATATGTGAATGCTGTATCAGATATGTGCATCTGTGGGATGGATTGGGGAATTTGTATGTGTCTAGCCAGTATGCTTAAGAATTATATATTCATTGCATTGGTCTACCTCACTGAACTAAAATCTGTGTTGTTAGATTTTGTTTCACAGATGTTCATAAAAAAAATCCCATGGTGTCAAATAAGATTAACAAAGTCAACTAAAACCAGAGAACACACACAAGCTGCTGGAGGAACTCAGCAGGCCAGGCAGCATGTATGGAAAAGGATACAGTTGACGTTTCTGGCCAAGACCCTTCAGCAGGACTCAGAGAAGGTAGTTACCAGAGAACATAGATTTCAGGTGAGGAATAATAAAGCTGGAGGAGATCCGAGGATTGTTCTTAACCTAGAAGGTGGTTGTATTCTCAAATACACCGTCTGAGAGAGGCAAGTAATCTCACAACATTTAAGAAGTACCTGATAGAGCATTTGATTTGACAAGGCATAGAAGGCTACAAACCAAGTACAGGTTAATGGGATTAGCTCAGATAGGTGCTTGTTAGTCAACATGGACCTGGTGAGTTGAAGGACCTGCTTCCCACTCTGACTCCATAAACTATGCGGGAGATAATCCCATCACCTGTCACTTGATGGACGTCAGTTTTAATTAACCTCATCATAGTCACATCTCTATTTCTGGAAGGTTGCTGTACAAATGATTGTTAAATAAATGGCTGCTGAATTTTGTTCATTAAATGCTGAATCTACCCAAAAAATGATATAAAGCTTTTTGAGTTCAAGAAAGATTCTATTTCAGCGCAAGTTCAAAGTTCAAAGGTTCATTTATTGTCAGATTATCCATGTGTAATACAATTCTGATATTTATCTTCTTAAGATAGCCATGAAATACAGAAAAACCAAGGGAGTTGTTGAAAGAAAATGTCATGACCCCTAACCCTGCACAAAAAAGTAAAAGAAACAAAGCACGCCCCCCCCCATCCAATCCCTCACACAAAAAACTAACATGGAAAATGGCAGCTAGAACATCAAACCCCAAATCCTCACCGCCACCAATCCCCTGCCTCGCATAAAAACTAACAGATCACACACCTAGAAAACAGCAGCTGGAAAATCAAAAACCCCAAACCCCCAATCCCCTTCCTCACAACAAACAGCAACATTAGCATCAAGCCCCCAAACCCCTCTCTCACACACAAAAACTTACAGATCGCCCACACAGAAAAACCAGCAAGAACATCGGACCTCAAATCCCCAAACACTCCCTCGCACAAAAAGTCGTGTAGCGCCCACCCACCAATCGGCAACAAGAAAAAAAATGCAGCAAACTGAAGGAGACCAATATAAACTACATTATAATCTAAAGTTCATTCTTCACTGAATGAAACAAAAGAAATACATTCATTCAATCTCCAAGGGACACCACTTAACAGTATGAAAAAGATATATGACTACACCGTAATGGTGATAAGTCCCAATTTACCTTATATTCAAAAGGTTAATTTGACGTCTCCTGGCGAGGCTGGTTCAATGAATTACAAACAGCAATGCCTATAGAAAGCATGTAAATTTGGCTGAGTTCAGCAGGGAGTTTCCATGTTACAAATGGGTTGAGTGAACACAGCTGGTAGTATGTTATTCCTCCTTATATACATACAGATGACTGCGTGCACATGACTTATTCCTCAGCTTGAGAGTTCCATCACCCTTTGAACACAGCCAGTTAAAATTTGCAAACCTCGTTCACATCCACTAAGCTGTCTACCTGAGCTAGTCCCATTTGCCTGTATTTGCCCCATATCCTTCCTAGCCTTTCCTATCTCTGTCCAAATGACTTTTAAATGTTGTAACTGTGCCCACTTCTACCACTTTGGTAGCTTATTCCATGTACCCACCATCCTGTACGTGAAATAGACGCCCCTTAAGTCCTCTCTAAAACTTTCCCCTCACAGCTCAAATCTGTTCCCTCTAGTTTTAGACTCACCTAGATTTGGAAAAATACCATGACTATTCCCTCATCTGTGCCCCTTGTGATTTTATACACCTCTGTAAAGTCATCCCTCTCATGAACAGTTTGTCAAATATCTGGGGTCTTTCCCTGAGGTAAAAGAGCTGTGAGTTCCTAATTGTAAATATCACCAGTGGTCCAATCACATAGACAATATGGCCTAGAAAGGGCACCAGAGCCTCTACTTTCCTAGAAGGCTAAGGAAACTTGGCATGACCCTGTTGACCCACACTGATTTTTATACAGTGGATGCATCGTAAAAAGCACCCTACCCCAATGCATCACAGCTTGGTGGCAACCATGCTGCCCAGGGCTACAAGAAATTACAGAGAGCTGCTCACACAGCTCAGTCCATCATGCAAACCAGTCTCCCATCCATGGACTCTCCACACTTTCCGCTGGCTCAGAAAAGCAGCCGACAAAATCAAAGACCCTTCCCAATGCAATCAATCTCTCTTCTCCCTCTTTCCAGAATGCAGAAGGTATAAAAAAACTTCAAAACACATATAACCGGGCACAAGGACAGCTTCCATTCCTGCTGTTATAAGATTCTTCTATGATAAAGATGGACTCTTAATCTCTCAATCTACCTCGCTGTGACCCTTCCAACTTATTTACACAGCACCCTCTCTGTAATGGTAACACTATATTTATTCTGCATTCTGTTATTGCTTTTCCCTTTGCACATCCATGATGTACTTATGTTTTGAAATGGTCTGTATGGATGGCATGCAAAACAAATTTTTTCACTGTATCACAGTGCACTTGACAATAATAAACCAATTACCAGTTCAAGAAGATTGCTGCATTTTGATTGTGTCACAGCTCCATCAGTTTGCGTTCGATGCTGACCTCCACATGTGCTCTCTGTGACAACATAGCTTTCACCCGCACCTTATAGATGTGCTCTTTGTCTGCTGTAAGTTACCCCAGGTGTAGGCAGGTGATAGATAAATCGAGGGAAAATGCTGATGAGCCTGTCAGAGAGTACAGATTACAAGGAAATAAGTGAGGAGATGCGATTGATAGGCTCACTGTGACAGCTAAGCATGAAGGAACGGCCTTCCACTTTTATCGACACATCATAAAAACTTAATTTGATGCAGGATGTGATAAGAAATGTATTAAGCAGAAACTTGCTTTAAAAAGTTGCTGGTTATTTATACTGTATATATTTGATAAGTTATATTCTTAGATGCATTGAAGCTCAAACCATATTTTTCAAACAACAGATTAAGTGAATTTTGCCACAGCATCAAACATCAGGGGCTTTCACACTTCTCTGCACCTCTTAAATATCTGAGCAATCAGGTTGTTTTTATCTTCTAGAGACAGACCGCAGCAATTCAGGAGGTTGGTTGCATAAAATGGTTACCAGAAACTGGAGCAGTCACAAGGAACACAAACTGATCTTTAGCACACAAAGATATGCACAAAGAAAGTGTGGAAAAGCTTTCTTGTCCCTTTCTGTTGTATTTTTGCTCATCCATCGTTTCGAAGACAACCAACTAGGGAAAGATAATTCATGCTACATATACACAGCAACCTCAAACCAGTTTTTGTCCCTTTGAGTTGTAAAGTGCAGACATTGTATGCTGAAGGTGTTCAAACTTCTTGAAGTTCATTTTGACAATGAATAAGGAGGTAGACTTTGAATATTGAGTAGTTACAGTATAACCTCCCTTTCGTGAAAGTACCCATAACTATCTATACTGGTTAGGTCTTCATCTGAGCTTAGTACTTCGCGGTCTGCAAACCCAGTATCAGCACATCCCTTTAAGAAATGTACCTTACGAACCATGTAATCAAACTAGCGATTTTACAGTCTCCTGAAGGATTCGGCAAACTTGACTCTCAGGAAAGCTGATACGGCCATTGCCAGGGGCGGATCTGCGTTTAGATTCAAAAGCAGAAAATGAACCCGTGTTCAGCACCATCTACCTACATTTGACCTGTCTCCCTCTCTTCTTGCTACACAGTCAGGCGGGGGAGGCGCAGGAGTCTTGGGTTTCACGCCACCAGGTTTGAGGGTAGTTGTTGCCCTGCAGGCATCGGGCTCCTGGACCCGCTTCAGTCACCTCAGTGCTGAACTGCCTCCGCAGCTGTGGACTCACTTTCGAGGACTCTGCAGCTCGTATGTATTATTTGTTTACTTTTTTGTTATGATTTGCAGTCTTTTTCTCATGGATGTTTGTCAGAGTTTATTGTGTGTGGTTTTTCATGGATTCTATACTGGTTCTTTGTCTTGTGGATGCCGACAAGAAGATGAATCTATATTGTATACATACAGTACTTTGATACTAAATTTGAACTTCCAACTTTGAACTTTGTACATTGTGTGAGCCCACATACCAGGGGTGATTGATAAGTTCGTGGCCTAAGGTAGAAGGAGTCAATTTCAGAAAACCTAACACATTTATTTTTCAACATAGTCCCCTCCTACATTTACACACTTAGTCCAGCAGTCATGGAGCGTACGGATCTTGGACCTCCAGAAAGTGTCCACAGCAGGGGTGATTGATAAGTTTGTGGCCTAAGGTAGAAGGAGAAGAGTTATTAACTTCAAACTTTCTGCATGATCACCTGCATGTAACAAGAGCAGTATAACTCATCTCCTTCTACCTTAGCCCATGAACTTATCAATCACCCCTGCTGTGGACACTTTCTGGAGGTCCAAGATGCGTATGCTCCACGACCGCTGGACTAAGTGTGGTAATGTAGGAGGGGGCTGTGTTGAAAAATTAATGTGCTAGGTTTTCTAAAATTGACTCCAACCTTAGGCCATGAACTTATCAATCACCCCTCGTACTAACCTTCCACTTGTGCCAGGCAGACCTTAAGGTTAGCCAGTTATTGGCAGGACCATGGACTATGGTCTTTCCACACCATTCATCCCTCTGCACATTGAAATGTGTCCATCTGAAGGACTCATTTCTAGGCAGATCCTTGCACTGGAACATCAAGAAGCCTCGGACAGACCAAAGTGCTCATTGAGTTAATGATCTTTCATCAGCCACTGATGTTTTTCTCAGTTTGTGTCTCTGGGAAGACCCTACAAAGCACTCTGCATCTGCTCAGGACAAATCTCAACAAAGATCACTGTGTCCCTTTCCAATCATCCTTGGCAAGCACAGAGTCCACAAGGAGGTGGATGGTCTTTCCATCACCCAGTGTATATACTGAGGCAGATGGCGACTGCTGCTGGAAGATCATCAGCTTGAGGGCACAACGAAGTGGGGCTGAGACTCCAGCTATGCATGAAGCACTTGGCGGTGGCCATCCCTCTCATCACAGATGAAGTGAGGTCTTGAACAACACACATAAAGTGCTGGAGGAGCTCAGCGAGTCAGACAGTACCTATAGAAGGAAATGAACAGTCAGCATTTCGGGCTGAGAGTCTTCATCAGGACAGGAAAGGAAGGGGGCATAATCCAAAATAAGAGGGTGGGGGGAGAGGAAAGAGTACAAGCTGGTGAAACCAGGTGAGGGGCAAGGTGGGTGGGCGGGGGGGGGATGAAGTAAGAAACTGGGAGTTGATAGGTGGAAGACGTAAAGGTTTGAAGAATAAGGAATCTAATAGGAGAGGGCAGTGGATCATGGAAGCAAGGAAAGGAGGACGGAAATCAGAGGGAAGTGATGGCAGAGGAAGTGAAAAGAATGGATGAGAGGGTAACCAGACTGAGGAATGGAAAAAGAGAAAAGCAGGGAGGAGTAGAAAAATTTGGAAATGAGTGAAATCGATGTTCATGCTGTCAGGCCAGAGGTCACCCAGACGGTACACGAGGTCTTATTCATTCAACCTGAGTTTGGTGTCATCACGACAGCAGAGGAAGCCATGGGCAAACACATCAGAATGGAAATGGAAAGTTAAATTGAAATGGATCACCAGGAGATCCTGCCCTTTGTTGCAGGCAGAGCAAATGAGGTCTTGTTTCATGAGAGTTCTGGTGATGAGGTGTTATGGAAAATGATCATGATCATCTGCTCAGGGAGCAATATGAAAGGATCTTCCATCTGCTTCCACAAAGCCTTCATGTAGACCTTGCTGATTTATGGTCAAAGGTGCATTCTCACAGAAACTCTTCTATGAAGCACGGTCCAAGTCAATGGAACGTTTTGCTGCAACAAGCCAACGCCTATCATTTGCAACATTGGCGAATTGGGAATTCAAGGTCTGGAGTTTTGGGTCCTCATCCAGGGTTCTTATTTACTGGTGTCCGAGCTTCGACACTGATGATCAAAGCCCAAAGATCAATCGGAAGCCCAGAAATCGAGGCCCAGTAGCCAAAGCCCTGATTCTGTAGATGTACTGGGGAAGTCCAAAGACCCAATGTCTGAGTCCACAAGTCCACTGGAGAGAGCCTGTCCTGGAATTAGACGACTGGTTGTGTGTGCGTGTGGGTGTGTGGGAGGGAGTTAAGGCCCTTGTTCAGCTGTTGATATTTAATTTCTATTATTCGATTGTCAGTGTTTCTGCTTGTTTGTTTTGTGAACGTGGTGGGCAAGCTCTGTTGGTGTCAGCACGCATGGTGACACGAGGGCTACTTCCAGCGCATCCTTCGGCTGTCTTAGTCGTCAGTGTAAATGACACATTTCACTGTATGTTTCTGTGCACGTGTAATAAATAAATGGATCTGAATCTGAATCAGGGAACAGTAGAACTTCAGCATGTTGTGACACACGGTGCCTGTATACTCGAGCTACACACACAGCAATCACACACAAAGTTGAGCACCAGGATGAAGGCAACATTGGATACACTGCCCCCCGGAGACATGTCTGTCAGATTGTCCCGTCTGACACAATGCCATATTAGACATGAGGTGGCTCAGGTGGCCAAGTGCATCAACAGAATATGAACCTTGCCTGCCCCATCTACAACAACATTGACAGCACCTTGTCCCTGATGATCAGGTTCTTTTCCACCATCAAAGCAGACTGTCGCACCCACCTTCCCAACTTCTGCTGCACCTTGGCTCATTCTGGGCAATCACTCTGGCCCTTCCCAGACAGTTTCCAGCCCCTTCAGGAAATCAGTCCTGATGGTGAAGAGAGAACAGAGGATGGGTCAGACCAAAACCAGAATGACGTTGCCTTTCCTGTAAATGACTCTGGCCCCTGGAACTATTTTAGCGATTGATCAACGATATAGAAGGCTGTGCTGTCTGTCGCTGTCCTGTGCTACATAGAAGGTCTTCAGGATGTCCAACAGCAAGGACGTTACTAAGCTATCCTATGGCTTAAGGCTGTGGATGAAGCTATCAGAAGCAAAGTGAACACAATCCATCCTGCTCCATGGACCAGACTCTGGGTTCGAAAATGATCTCGGAGGACTCCAAGGCTAACAGCACAACTGGCTGGCTTTCTATCTCTTGGTTCCTCCCCCATATCCACTCCCATCAGCTGCATTGGGAGCAGATTTGTACGCTTTCCTGAAGTTCCCACTAATTATTTCTCACTGCCTGAATGTTTCTGAGGATAAAGAACCTTTTGATGCTTGCAGCAACACACACAAAGAGCTGGATGGATTCAGTGAGCCAGAGGCTGATAAGGAGGAAAATGGACAATCGGTGTTTCCGGTCGAAACCCTTCATCTGGACTGAAAGGGAAGAGAACCAGTATAAAAAGGTGGGCAGAAGGACAGCATGGAGCAAGTGCTGACAGGAGATGTGGATCCAGGGTATGGATGAGAGGGTGATAGGACAATGGAGGAGGAGATAGCAATGTCATAGGCCAAAGTGACAGAGATAATGGAATCTAAGAGGAAGCTGGAGAGGGCAGAGGAGAGAAGGGGAACAACATGCAAGGACAAAGATGTTGGTGTGAGTAATAAGTGAAGTAACATGGTTTGGCAACCAAGACAGTTGGGTGGCCATGACACACAGAGCAGAGGTAATTGGCAGAGCAGTCACCCAGTTTGCCTCCAGTCTCACCAACGTAGAGGAGGTCATAATGGGACATCACAGTAGCATTGTGGTTAGCTCAAACACTTTACAGTACCAGCGACTTGAGTTCAATCCCCGCCACCGCCTGCAAGGGGTTTGTTCGTTCTCCCCGTGACCGCATGGGCCTCCCCCAGGTGCTCCAGTTTCCTCCCACAGTCCAAAGATGTACTGATTAGTAGGCTTATTGGTCATTGTAAATTGTCCTGTGATTAAGCGAGGATTAAATCAGAGGATCAGTGCCCCTGTGACTTAGACGGGCTGCAGGATCCATAACCACAACCGTGAATTGCAGGATTACAGGGTGGCCTGGCTCAAAGGAACAGAAGGGCCTATTCTGCACTGTATCTCAATAAATAAATAAACAAATATTTGATGTTTGTCTTCATTGTCTTGCCACAGGAAGTCACTATTCTGCACATTGTGCCATCCTTCTTAGGTGGCTAAAAATCAAATCCTACCGTGAGCTGCAAATAATGTGGGAGCTCTGACCTTCTATACACCATGTGGTGGGTGGGCAAGTACATTATCCAGAGCCAAGACTCTGTCAAGGAATCCATCAGACTAGTCAAATCTGGAAAGCAAATCGCTCTGTGGAGGTCGGAGTCAAAAAAAAATACCAATCTCCATGAAAAACAAGTGCTAAAAACAAAGTCTGCTTTCTGGAAGTATTGAAAGCAACTTAAAAAAAAGCGCACAATCCTGTTTATTACAAGCAGACTTGGTATCACTGCTGTATAGACTGATAAAGTTATTTGAACATGCATATGTCACCAATTAGCCAACCATAAACAATATTTTCGTGGTTAAGTGAAAGGTGGCAAGGGTTAGGAGAATAGTGTGTGTGTT
Source organism: Mobula birostris (assembly GCF_030028105.1). NCBI lineage: Eukaryota > Metazoa > Chordata > Chondrichthyes > Myliobatiformes > Myliobatidae > Mobula > Mobula birostris. The sequence goes on along the minus strand of NC_092391.1, from coordinate 29,306,205 downwards.
CTGGAGCACTTGCAGGAAAGAGCCAGTTTGCGTCAATACATCTGTTAGTGAAACTGACAAATTGTTACGTTCTCATATTGCAACTGTTTGTATCTGTGATGCTGGATTTTCCTCAGAAACTCGGAGGAGAAGGATTGTGCAAGCAATCTGATTAATTAAGACTTGGGTTTTAATTTATAGGGGAGGGGTTGAAACAGTAAACTGTTGCCAAATGAAGTCTTAAAATCATCAAAGATTTGAAGATGTTGGAGAACACTGCAGAGTTTCAAAGCAAAGTCTCTTACTATTTTTAAACAGGAAGACAAAAAATTGTGAGCATCATAATTTTGAAAGGGATAGTTTTATACATAACATTCTTCCATTGTATGTCTGACAGATACATTCAGTAGCTACTTTACTGTGTACAGGAGTAGATCCCAGTGTGCTCATCTACTGCTGAGCCCATCCACTTGAAGGCTCGACGTGTTGTGAATTCAGAGATGCTCTTCTCCACACCACTGTTCAGCATGAACCATTTTCCTCCTGACAATTCTCATTAACAAGGCATTTTCACCCACAGCTCTGCTGCTCACTGGGTGTTTTTTAGTTTATCCCACCATTCTCTGTAAACTCTAGAGACTGTTGTTCATGAAAATCGCAGGATTTCAGCAGTTTTCTGAAATACTGAAACAACCCCATCTGGTATTCCACAATCATTCCCACAGTCAAAGTCATTTGGATTGTGTTTCTTCCCCGTTTTGATGTTTGGTCTAAACAACACCAAACCTCTAGGCCATGTCTGCATGCTTTTGTGCATTGAGTTGCTCCCACGTGATTGGCAGATTAGGTATCTGCATTAACGAGCAGGTGTACAAGTGTACCTAATAGAGCGGCCACTGAATGTGTATCTGATGAGCTGAAAGTTTTGATTCATTCTTTGCAGGAAAGAGGGTTCAAAGATTTTGAGGAAACAGACAAAATTGTTGCATTCAAGAAGGTGTACTTTTCTCCAGACCCAGATTATTCCAAATGATTGAAGAGCAATGTATGTCTGCTTCTTACTTCACTGATCGCCAAAGTGTAGAAAACTTTGCACCAGCAGAGGTCACTTCTCTTGTTGTGTTCATTAAATTCTTGGGAGACATAGCTAGAAAAAGAATCCTTCTATAAAGCCCTGATAAAGAAAAGAAATTGCAGTATCACAAAAGAAGGACAAAGGTATGCGTCCACTAGTCTTTCAGTAAATAAGTGCTTAGATTTACAATTAGACGTATCCACACACATGTCAAATTCAGTTATCTGGCTGGGTCATGGGAAATCACGCAAGGGAGTGCGATTTTCAACATTACCCTTCTGGTACAGGTTGCCTACTCTTTAAAGTTCAAAGTTCAAAGTAAATTTATTATCAAAGTGCATCAGTGTCTCCATTTACTACCCTGAGATTTGCTTTCTTGCAGGCATTCACGGTAGAACAAAGAAATACAATAGAAGCAACAAAAAGGCACACACAAAAACTGAGAAACAACCAATGTTCAAAAGAAGACAAACTGTGCAAATGCAGAAGAAGTACTAATAAATAAATAAATAAATAAATACAAATATAACTGAGAACATGAATTATATTGTCCTTGAAAGTGAGCCCATAGATTGTGGAATCAGTTCAGAGTTGTGGTGAGTGAAGTTATCCATGCTGGTTCAGGAGCCTGACGGCTGAAGGGTAATAACTGTTCCTGAACCAGGTGGTGTGGGACCTGAGGATCCAGTATCTCCTTCCAGATGGCAGCAGCGAGAAAAACCCATGGCCTAGATGGTGGGGGTCCCTGATGACGGATACAGCTGTCTTGTGGCGGCACTCCTTGTAGATGTGCTCAAAGGTAAGGAAGGTTTTTCCTGTGCTGTACTGGGCTGTATCCAGCACATTGCACAGGATAATTGCTTACAAACAGTGACTCTGAACTGGCCTAAGTATCTCAGATCAATTACAATTGATGGGATCGCTCCAAAAATTTGCTGCAATTAATGGAAAGATCCTTTTGAACTTACCAATGCTTTATTTAAAGGGAAGCGTTGTTGAAGAAATGCCTTGTAGCTGAGCTGTGCAAAACTCTGAATGCTCTTGTTCAAATTGAGGATTAAATCAAACAAAAAATGTCAAGAATTTAATATGATTTAGAATCTTTGACATAAATGAACAGTGAGAACATACATCAGATTTACCGTGCGGACTTTATTGGCTGTTGTGTGGAAAAATGTTGGCTCATTACAGAAACTTTAAAGTGGGTTGGCAGATTTATTTTTGAAAAAAGATCTGTTTCATACATGACTTGCTTCTATTGCATATCTGCCAGATATATTTAATCAGCTGAATGTTTTCAATTTAGTTTTTCAAAGAAGAGGGTACAAATATTTTAAGCAAATTAACAAAGTTGTGTTGAAAAACACATTTTTCTCTTTGGACACACAATGTCTCACCTGATAGAATGGACATGTTTCATAAAGTGTTCCATAAGCTAAAAAAAAGTCAAAAGAAAATGGCAAGACTGATCCAGTAAAGAAAAACTGAAGAAAGCAATAGATAAGGTTTTGACTAAATTATGCAAATATCTTCAAACACCTTCCTACTTTGGCAGCACTGAAAAGGATGGAAAAAGGGTTGTTTAAGACTGCATTGGAAGACCTGCAAGAAAGAATCTTGGCTCATTCTTGCATTGGTAGAAGGCAGAAGAAATTGCACAGGAATGAACCTTCCCTGCCTCTGCTACAGCGCTACTGAGAGTTATTTGCCAATCATGCTGTTGAATCAGTTTACCTGCTGCAGAACGACACACTTCTGCAAACACCAGACTCTCTGCCTTAAATCAACTGAAAAGTAAAAGCAGGAACAGATTCTGTTTTCTTAACATTTGATGAGCTCAAGAAAGAGAAACAATCTCAACTTTTCCATTGAACAAATATCTGAGTTGATTTGCTGTCAAAGTGTAGGTACCATATTTGTGCAATTGCTACGTTTCAAAGTAGTATTTAACCCCTTAGTGGCCAGCATCTGGTTTTATTTTCACATTGAACAAGGAATAACCAAAGGTCATATGTTTTCCTGTTGCCTTTGACTTCAGTTTTCAACATTATGATGACTGTGCTGCTCATCTGTAAACATATGTGCTGACCTTTTGCATCACAACCTGGCCCTCCAGCTGCAGTGCTGTCAACAAAAAAGCCTTGCAGAGGGTGGTTAGGGGAGCAGAGAAGGTTATTGGGGTCTCCCTACGTTCTGTCCAAGACCCCTTTCAGAGTCAACATGGTACATCATTAAAGACTCCTCACACCCTCTCCATGAACTGTTTGTTCTTCTGCCATCAGGCAAACATTACAGGAGCATCAAAACTAAAACCACAAGGCTACTAAACAGCTTCCTCCCACAGGCAGTCAGACTGCTAAATAGCTGCTCTACCTGACTCTGCTTGGACACTTTTAACTTGAACTGGACACTTATAACTTGATTTTAACTGACATTTGGCTGTTGTGTTTTACTATTTATTGTTATGTTTATTATCTAGTGTTGTGTTTGTTATGTTATGATTGCACTGCTCCTGGGAAACGCTGTCTCATTCTGCCCTGCAGAGCTGATGTACAGTTAGAATGACAATAAAGTTTTTTGAATCTTGAATCTTTGAATCTTGATAAGCAAACTGGGACCAAAACACCTAGGTCTTCTACTAAAACTATTTTCTGAATTAGGACTAGCCATTAACGTCAATCCACCTGACTGAAAATAACTGATAACCAATGACTAGTCCTGATGGAGATTCCCTGGTGAATGTGGGAAGCACCTATGCTCCGGTTTAACAGTGCTGATTCGTAGTCAATATTACAGCCTAACTGGTGTTCTGAGATAACAGCACTTGACAGGTAGAATTTGCTTCCTAATTTGCCAACCAGTAGCACTCACAGCACAGACTTGCACATATGCTTTGGTGACTAAATTAAGGGTTGTAGCCAAATTTGTACCTGAAGGTGAAACTTGCCCTTCCTTGAGCTGCCTTCATCAAAGTGTACTCGGTATTTGGCCTCTTCACTTGATTCTCCAAGCTGGGTCACCGGTGCCTTCACAAACTGAGTGTTACTTCTCTAGTTACTTTCCACTGGGGCTGGCTGTGTACATCCCTTTTCCTTAGGAGGGATCAAATTGATGAAGTGAATCACACCAGTGTCCCATCCTACACCCACCCTCAATCTGCTCAGGGCAGCAGAAAGGTTAAGTTGCTGGGCAAGCATCATGGATCATCCATTCAGAGAATTGACTCTGAATCCCTCCATGGCAAATTTAAATCCAAATTGAACGAGTCTGGAATTTAAAAAGTACTCAAACACATTAAACACAAAAAAAAGACACTCTAGAATCCACCAATGTAATTATTTCTGAAATTACCTTCTCACTTCAACCACAAATAGGGATGGACAATACATGCTGGAATTGACCAAGATCTCTGCAACCTGAGAGTAAATAAATAATGATAATTCTCGTGACTGGAGACATTATTTTAATATTCCTTCACAACTAAAGCAATAACTCTGCCTTCAATAAGAGTTTAATATCATGGAGTTGATGTGTGTGGTATTTACCTTGGGCGTCACGGACGAAGGAGCTATCTTTAGAATGAGACAGTAAGTAAATCCTCACTTGCATTCTCTGTTGAACACAAAAGGTTCTATGCTACTTTTATATTGAAAGACCAAAGAACTCCCACCAGTTCTTCCTGGAATCCAAGCCATATTTTTTCACTTAGCCAACACCGCTAAAAATACAACATCCTCTCCTTTTTGGCGGCCCTTGCAGAAGGGAATTTGACTGCTGAATTTTCCACATTACAACAGTGATTATGCTTCTCATTGCTTGGAAGACACTTTCAAAGCTTCTGAAATCATGAAGGAACTATAAAAATTCAATGTCTTTCTTTTCAAAGAAAATCGCTCATGAATTGTGCAGTTTTGCAGTTATTCAGAAAGAGGGTCAATATTTCATCATTTGTAATTATGATACAAGGGGAAGGTTTGTACTTATTTAAAGTCTTTCGCCTTCCTTTCAGAAAGATTCACAACACTGCAGCCAACTAGTTTTGAACTACACTACTGTAGTTAAATAAAGCAACAATTTAAATGCAGCTAGTTCCCCAAACAGTACTACAAGAAGAATGGTAACCTTCGACAACTGATTAACTACTGTGGGGTCGATCATACTGTGGGCTGTCTTACAAATAGTCAAGAAGGAACCTGCTCTTAAATTCACCTGAGGGAGTAGATGGGGCCTTTCTATAGCAGCTCAGTAATGACCCTCACAACACACTGGAGGAACTCAGCAGGTCAGGCAGCATCCGTGGAAGCGGATTGGGTGACCCTCTCACCCAATCACAGGCGATACAAACAGAACTGGAGCTGCAATTGTTGAGACAAAAATGAAATCTCTTGACGATGACTTGTTCTTTGAACCTCTCCTACACTGAAGCATCTTATAGGATGTACTGTCTTTGGAAAAGGTAAGAAGCAAAAAAACCTTTCTGATACTGAACAAACAAGCACACACACAAATTCCACTTACCTTTCATTACCGAGTTATGATTCCAACAAGACTTGACATTGTAATCAGATGTATTTTGAAATTCAGCTTTACTTTTCTTTTTCCAATATTTTTATTAATTAATATATATAAGAATACAGAGTACAGGAAAAAAATATATATGTCAATATATTAAACTAAATCGCATATAAAAACTCCTTTCCCTATATTCGTACAAGTCAATTAGTTCGTAACATCGAAAAATAATAATTTTATTATATAAAATATCTAACCCACTACCAAGACTGAAGCTGATTAACAGAAAAAAAAGAAAAAAGATTGTTAGTCATCATCATTGTTAGAACATCGACTTCTCTAACTTCCGCTAATGCCCCACCTTGACAGAATAGATTCTATAATCTTATCTTATATCTGGAACAATAAAAATCCTAGATTGAGGAAACCCTTATTGCAGAAATTAAAAAAGGATGGTGGTATGGCTTTGCCAAATTTTAGAATGTATTACTGGGCAATTAACATTTGATATATTACTTTTTGGATTCACTATTCAGATATACATGAATGTCCTTCATGGTTGGATTTGGAAGAAAACTCAGTGAAGGGGTTCTCTTTGGCCTCTTTACTGGGAGCTCCTCTTCCCTTTTTGTTTTCTAAGATCAGTAGACAAGATTTTAATCCCATTATTAAACATACATTAAGAATTTGGTTTCAGTTTCATAGATTTTTTGAGTTAAGTAATTTTATTCTTTAATTTTATCCATCTCAATTATTTTTTTAAACCATCAGTTTTGGATAAGGCCTTTTTAATTTCAAAAACCAGGGGAATAATAACATTTTCAGATTTGTTTTTAGGGGATTGTTTAATGTCTTTTTCTCAGTTAGTGGATAAATGTGATTTATCTAATGTACACTGTTTTAGATATTTACAAATTAGGAATTTTTTATGTGGTTTGCTGCCAAATTACCCTTCTGTTTATCCACCTAATATGACAGATGCTCTCTTTCAGCTTAAACCATTTCAGAATGGGTTGATAGCTATAATCTATAAATGGTTATTGAATTCACAAACAATATCTAATGATAAAATTAAACGTGCTTGGGAATCGAAATTTCAGGAGTCTTTTTCAGATAATCAATGGAGTAAAATTTTTCTTTTCAGTTAATAACTCATCTATTTGTGCCCATTGTTCCTTGATACAGTTCAAGGTATTGCATCGGGCCCATATGTCAAAGGATAAACTAGCACGTATTTTTTCCAATATTAATCCAATTTGTGACAGGTGTAATACTGAGGTGGCCTCTTTAACTCATATGTTTTGGTCTTGTATAAAGCTAGATAACTTTTGGAGAGATGTTTTTAAAATGCTATCAAAAGTCTTGGATCTGGATTTGCAATCTAATTTACTTACGGCAATTTTTGGGATTATCCATAAAACCATAAGACCATAAGACAAAGGAGCAGAAGTCGGCCATTCAGCCCATCAAGTCTGCTCCACCATTTTATCATGAGCTGATCCATCCTTCCATTTAGACCCACTCCCCCGCCTTCTCACCATAACCTTTGATGCCCTGGCTACTCAGATACCTATCAATCTCTGCCTTAAATACACCCAATGACTTGGCCTCCACTGCCACCCGTGGCAACAAATTCCATAGATTCACCACCCTCTGACTAAAAAAATTTCTTCGCATCTCTGTTCTGAATGGGTGCCCTTCAATCCTTAAGTCATGCCCTCTCGTACTAGACTCCCCCATGGGAAACAACTTTGCCACATCCACTCTGTCCATGCCTTTCAACATTCAAAATGTTTCTAAGAGGTCCTCCCTCATTCTTCTAAACTCCAAGGAGTACAGTCCTAGAGCGGTCAAACATTCCTCATATGTTAACCCTCTCATTCCTGGAATCATTCTAGTGAATCTTCTCTGAACCCTCTCCAACGTCAGCACATCCTTTCTTAAATAAGGAGCCCAAAACTGCCCACAGTACTCCAGGTGAGGTCTTACCAGTGCCTTATAGAGCCTCAACATCACATACCTGCTCCTATACTCTATTCCTCTAGAAATGAATGCCAACATTGCATTTGCCTTCTTCACCACCGACTCAACCTGGAGGTTAACCTTAAGGGTATCCTGCACAAGGACTCTCAAGTCCCATTGCATCTCAGAACTTTGAATTCTCTCCCCATTTAAATAATAGTCTTCCCGTTTATTTCTTCTACCAAAGTGTATCACCATACACTTTCCAACATTGTATTTCATTTGCCACTTCTTTGCCCATTCTCCCAATCTATCCAAGTCTCTCTGCAGATTCTCTGTTTCCTCAGCACTACCAGCCCCTCCACCTATCTTTGTATCATCAGCAAACCTAGCCACAAAGCCATCTATTCCATAATCCAAATCGTTGATGTAAAACGTAAAAAGAAGCGGCCCCAACACGGACCCTTGTGGAACACCAAGCAGAACCACCAAGCAGCCAATCAGAATAGGATCCCTTTATTCCCACTCTCTGTTTCCTGCCAATCAGCCAATGCCCTATCCACGTGTGTAACTTTCCTGTAATTCTATGGGCTCTTATCTTGTTTAGCAGCCTCATGTGTGGCACCTTGTCAAAGGCCTTCTGAAAATCCAAATACACAACATCCACTGCATCTCCCTTGTCTAGCCTACTTGTAATTTCCTCAAAAAATTGTAATAGGTTTGTCAGGCAGGATTTTCCTTTAAGGAAACCATACTGAGTTCTGCCTATCTTGTCATTTGCCTCCAGGTACTCTGTAACCTCATCCTTGAAAATCGACTCCAACAACTTCCCAACCACCGATGTCAAGCTAACACGTCTATATTTTCCTTTTTGCTTCCTTGCCCCCTTCTTAAATAGCGGAGTGACATTTGCAATCTTCCAGTCCTCCGGAAACACGCCAGAATCTATTGACCTTTGAAAGATCATTGCTAATGGCTCCGCAATCTCCACAGCTACTTCCTTCAGAACACAAGGGTGCACTGCATCTGGTCAGGGAGATTTATCTACCCTTAGACTATTCAGCTTCCTGAGTACTTTCTCTATCGTAATTGAGACTGTGCACACTTCTCTTCCCTGACACCCTTGAGTGTCCGGTATACTGCTGATGTCTTCCTCAGTGAAGACTGATGCAAAATACTTGTTCTGTTCCTCCGCCATCTCCTTATCTTCCATTACAATTTCTCCAGCATCATTTTCTATCGGTCCTATATCTACTCTCACCTGTCTTTTACTCTTTATATACTTGAAAAAGTTTTTAGTATCCTCTTTGATATTATTTGCTAGCTTCCTTTCATAGTTAATCTTTTCCTTCTTAATGACCTTCTTAGTTTCCTTTTGTAAGCTTTTAAAAACTTCCCAATCCTCTGTCTTCCCACTAATTTTTGTTTCCTTGTATGCCCTTTCCTTTGCTTTAACTTTGGCTTTGACTTCTCTTGTCAGCCACAGCTGCATTCTTTTTCCTTTCGAAAATTTCTTCTTTTTTGGCGTATATCTGTCTTGCATCTTCCTCACTTCTCGCATAAACTCCAGCCACTGCTGCTCTGCCGTCCTTCCTGCCAGTGTCCCTTTTCCAGTCAACTTTGGCCAGTTCCTCTCTCATGCCACTGTAATTTCCTTTACTCCACTGAAATACCGACACATCAAATTTTGGCTTCTCTTTCTCAAATTTCACAGTGAACTCAATCATGTTATGATCACTTTCCCCTAAGGTTTCCTTCACCTCAATCTCTCTAATCACCTCCTGTTCATTGCACAATGCCCAATCCAGTACAGCCGATCCCCTAGTGGGCTCAACAACAAGCTGTTCTAAAAAGTCATCTCGCAGACATTCTACAAGTTCTCTCTCTTGAGATCCAGTGCTGACCTGATTTTCCCAATCCACTCGCATGTTAAAATCCCCCACAATTATCATAACACTGCCCTTCTGACAAGCCTTTTCTATTTCCTGTTGTAATTTGTAGTCCACATCACTGCAGCTGTTTGGAGGCCTATAAATAACTGCCATCAGAGTCCTTTTACCCCTGCGATTTCTTAGCTCAACCCATAAAGATTCTGCACCTTCTGATCCTATGTCACCTCTTTCTAATGATATAATATCATTTCTTACCAATAAAGCCACGCCACCCCCTCTGCCTACCTGCCTATCCTTCTGATACACCAGGTATCCTTGGACGTTCAGCTCCCAGAGACATGCATCCTTTAGCCACGTCTCAGTGATGGCCACAATATCATACCTGCCAACCTGTAGTACGATAAAATCATCCACCTAATTCCTTATGCTGCGTGCATTTAAGTATAACACATTAAGTCCAGTAATTGGTACTTTTTTCTTTGATTGCACTGCAACTCATCCCAATGGCTGCAAATTTGCCCCATCACCTGCCTGTCCTTCCTGACATCTCTACTGCTCACTATCTTAGATTTATTTCTGTTTTCTCCCTCCTCTGCTCTATCATTCTGGTTCCCATCCCCCTGCCAAATTAGTTTAAACCCTCCCTAACAGCTCTATTAAACCTTCCTGCCAGGATATTGGTCCCTTTCGGGTTCAGGTGTAACCCGTCCTTTCTGAACAGGTCATACTTCCCCCAGAAGAGATCCCAATTATCCAAGAATCTGAAGCCCTGCCCCCTGCACCAGTCTCTCAGCCATGCATTCATCGGCCTGATCCTACTATTCTTGCCCTCGCTAGCACATGGCACAGGTAGCAATCCTGAGATTACTACGCTGGAGGTCCTGCTTCTCAGCTTCCTTCCTAACCCCCAGAAATCTCTCTTCAGGACCTCCTCCCTTTTCCTATCTATGTCATTGGTACCAACATGTACCAAGACAGCTGGCTGCTCATCCTCTCCCTTCAGAATGTTCTGGACCCGATCCAGTCGGAAGCCAGGAAATATTCCTGTTTCCGCTCAATGTATGATAGACTTTTCGACTTTATTGGCTAGGAGAGCCATTTTATTGAAGTGGAAGGATTCTAATCCACCTTCTGTCTTTTTTTGGCTTTCCTCCATTATGTCCTGTTTAAGTTTAGAGAAAATAAGAAGTCTGATATTTGATACATCCTTTAAATTTGAGCAAATATGGCAACCTTTCATTTTATATTTTCATTTGATTTGATTTATTATTCTTCCAATTGTTTCATTTTTTTGATGTTTTAGATTTGATCAGAACATCTTTCCTTTTTTCTTGGTTGTATCCTCCAAACGGACTGCCCAGTCCCTTTTTTTACTCTTTTTTTTAGTGTAGTGGGTTTTTTTTCTTTATTTTAAATTTAAAGTTATTTTTCCTCTCTTATGAATTGATAAGAGGAGAATTAGCAGTCCTTTTTTATTATATATTGCATATTTGCTTATTATTATGTATGATTATGATAATATCTATTTTATCTTTTGTTTATATTGTTGCTGATATATATTTGAGATAATTCTCCCCTTGTATGTATATATGTTTTCTCAAAATCAATAAAAAGATTAATTTTAAAAAAGTTATCCAGCTGTACACCAGGCTTTAAGTGGGGGAGCCAGTCTACAGAAACAACATAAAACCTGGAGGCATCATCAATAGACCAAGAAATCAATAGAATAGAATAACAGGAAATTGTCACCGTGATTAGAAATGTTTCATCAACGTGGTATCAGATGGTTTTCTCTCTGACTGGAGGCCTGTGACTACTGGTGTGCCACATTGATCAGTGCTGGGTTCTTTGTTGTCTATCATCTATTTTAATGATTGGATGATATTGTGGTAGACTGGATCAGCAAATTTGCAGATGACACCAAGGTGGAGAGCTAGTGGACATGGAGGAAGGCTATCAAAACTTGCAGAGTGATCTGGACTGGCTGGGAAAATGGGCTGACAAATAGCAAATGGAAATTAATATGAGGTGAGGTGATGTACTTTGGGAAGTTAAACCAGAGTAGGGCTTACACAGTGAAAGGTAGGGCACTGAGATGGTAGAGCAGATGAATCTGGGAATACTGATCCAGAGTTGCTTGGGTACAGATGGGTTATAGATAGTGTCCTAATGAGAGCTTCTGCAACATTGGCCTTCATAACTCAAAGCATTGAGTGCAGGAGTTGAGATGTTATGTTGAAGTTGTATAAGATGTTAATGAAGCCCAATCTGGAGTAATTTGGACTTCCAAAATACTGTATTTCTGGTGACATACATACAGGAAAGATAGTAGAACATTTGAAAGTAATCATTATCTCATTTTGGATGCTGTTGAGGGGGGAGGTGACCTGACAGAGAACTACCATGGCAATCGGGTCTCTGGCATTGAGCCTGGTTCCGTGGGGCAGAAGGGAGAAAAGAAGATGAGGAATGTGGTAGTCAAAGGGGATTCCATAGTGAAGGGAACAGACAGGAGACTCTGTCAGCCTGATAGAGATACCTGCATGGTGTGTTGCTTCCCAGGTGCCAGGGTACGGGATGTCTCAGATCGAGTGCAGAGTATTCTGAAGGGAGAGGGTGAACAGCCAGAAGTCTTGGTACACGTTGGTACCAATGACATGGGTAGAAAAAGGGAGGAGGTCCTGAAGAGAGAATTCAGACAGTTGGGTAGGAAGCTGAAAAGCAGGACCTCCAGGGTAGTCATCTCAGGATTGCTGCCTGTGCCACGTGCTAACGAGCGCAAGAATGGGATGATCAGGCATATTGATGCATGGCTAAGAGACTGGTGCAGGGGGCAGGGCTTCGGGTTCCTGGATCATCCTGGGCCTTTTCTGGGGGAGGTATAACCTGTGCGAAAAGGATGGGTTACACCTGAACCCAAAGGGGTCCAATATCCCAGCAGGCAGGTTTAATAGAGCTGTTAGGGAGGGTTTAAACTAATTTGGCAGGGGGATAGGAACTGGAGTGATAGGGCTGAGGAAGGGGAAAACAGAAATAAATCAAAGATAGCATGCAACAGAGATGATAGGAAGAACAGGCAGGAGATGAGGCATAATCACAGCCAGTCGGATGATTTACAGGGCAAGAGAGGTGTTGTGCAGTTAAAACAGAAAGCAACAAATAATGGACTGAAAGTGTTACATTTGAATGCACGCAGCATAAGAAATAAAATGGACAATCTTGAAATTCAGCTACAGATTGGCAAGTATAACGTTGTGGCCATCTCCGAAATTTGGCTAAAGGATGGCTACCATTGGGAGCTGAAAGTCCAAGGATATATAGTGTATCAGAAAGATAGGTTAGTAGGCAGAGGGGGTGGTGTGGCCCTGTGTATAAGAATTAATATTAAATCATTAGAAAGAGATGACATAGGATCAGAAGGTGTCGAGTCTCTATGGGTTGAGTTCAGAAATGGCAAGGGTAAAAGGACCCTAATGGCAGTTGTATACAGGCTTCCAAACAGCAGCCGGAACGTAATTACGAATTACAGCAGGAGATAGAAAAGGTGTGTCAGAAGGGTAATATCATGATAATAGTTGGGGATTTTAACATGAAAGTGGATTGGTAAAATCACGCCAGTACTGGACCACAAGAGAGAAAACTTGTAGAATGTCTATAGGATGGCTTTTTAGAACAGCTTGTTGTTGAGCCCACTAGGGGATTGGCTGTACTGCATTGGGTGTTGTGCAATATTCCAGGGGTGATAAGAGAGCTTAAGGTTAAGGAACCCTTGGGGCACAGTGATCACAATATGGTAGAGTTCACTTTAAAATTGAGAAGGAGAAACTAAAGTCCGATATGGCTGGCAAGTGAAGTCAGAGCCAAAGTAAAAGCAAAAGAGAGGGCGTACAAGGAAGCCAAAGCTAGTGGGAAGGTAGAGGATTTGGAAGCTTTTAAAAACTTTCAGAAGGAAACTAGGAAGGTCATTAGGAAGGAAAAGATGAATCATAAAAGGAAGCTGGCAAGTAATATCAAAGAAGATACTAAAAGCTTTTTTAAGTATATAAAGGGTAAAAGAGAGTTGAGGGTAGATATAGGACTAATAGAAAATGACACTGGAGATATTGTAATGAGAAATGCAGAGTCTTCACAGTGGAAGACATCTGCAGTATACCAGGCATTCAAGAGTATCAGTAAAGTGAGGTTTGTGCAGTGAGAACTATGACTGAGAAGGTGCTCAGGAAGCTTAATGGTCTGAGGGTGGATAAATCTCCTGGACCTGATGGAATGCACCCTCAGGTTCTGAAGGAAGTAGCTGGAGAGATTGTGGAGGCATCAACAATGATCTTTCAAGAATTGATAGATTCTGGCATTGTACCAGATGACCAGAAAATTGCAAATGTTACTCCACTATTTAAGAAGGCTGGGAGGCAGCAGAAAGGAAACTATAGATCTGTTAGCCTGACATAAGTGGTTGGGAATTTATTGGAATCGACTGTTAGGGATGAGATTATGGAGTACCTGGAGGCACATGACAAGATAGGCCAAAGCCAGCATTGTTTCCTGAAAGAAGAATCCTGCATGACTGACCTACTGCAATTTTTTGAGGAAATGACAAGCAGGCTAAACAAAGGAAATGCAGTAGATGTGGTGTACTTGGTTTTTCAGAAGGCCTTTGACAAGGGGCCACACATTAGGCTGTTCAGCAAGATAAGAGCCCATGGAATCAAAGGGGAGTTATTAGCATGGGTGGAGCATTGGCTGATCGGCAGAAAACAGAGAATGGGAATAAAGGGATCCTATTCTGGCAAGCTGTTGGTTACCAGTGGATTTCCACAAGGGTTGGTGTTGGGACCACTGCTTTTTACGAAGTATGGCAATGATTTGGACTATGGGATTAATGGATTTGTGGCTAAATTTACCGATGATACAAAGATAGGTGGAGGAGCGGGTAGTGTTGAGGAAACAGAGAGCCTGCAGAGAGACTTAGGTAGTTTAGGGGAATGAGTAAAGAAGTAGCAAATGAAATACAATGTTGGAAAGTGTATGGTCATGCACCTTGGTGGAAGAAATAAATGGGAAGTCCATCATTTAGTTGGGTAGAGAATTCAAAATAGAGAGATGTAAAGGGACTTGGGAGTTCTTGTGCAGGATGCCCTAAAGGTTAACCTCCAGGCTGAGTCAGTGGTGAAAAAGGCGAATGCAATGTTGGCATTCATTTCTAGAGGTATAGAATATAAGAGCAGGGATGTGATGTTGAGGCTCTATAAGGCACTCATGAGACCACATTTGGAGCATTGTGTGCAGTTTTGGGCTCTTTATTTTAGAAGGGATATACTGATTTTGGAGACGGTTCAGAGAAGATTCACGAGAATGATTCCAGGAATGAAAGGGTTACTGTATGAGGAACGTCTGGCAGCTCTTGGGCTGTATACCCTGGAGTTCAGGAGAATGACGAGGGATCTCATAGAAACATTCTGAATGTTAAAATGCCTGAACAGATTACATATGGCAAAGTTATTTCCCATGGTAGGGGAGTCTAGGACAAGAGGGCACAACTTCAGGATTGAAGGACGTCCACTTAGAACTGAGATGCGGAGAAATTACTTTAGTCAGAGGGTGGTAAATCTGTGGAATTTGTTTCCATGAGCGGCTGTGGAGGCCAGGTCACTGGGTGCATTTAAGGCAGAGATAGATAGGTTCTTGATTAGCCAGGGCATCAAAGGGTATGGGGAGAAGGCTGGGGAGTGGGGATGACTGAAAGAATTGGTTCAGCCCACGATTGAATAGTGGAGCAGACTCGATGGGCCGAATGGCCTACTTCTGCTCCTATATCTTATGGTCTTATGGAAAGAGTACAGAGAAAATTTACAAGGATTTTGTTGGGACTTGAAGACCTGAGTTATAGGGAATGATTGAACATGTTAGGATTTAATTCATTGGAGTTCAGGAAAATGAGAAGAGATCTGATGTAGGGAGCTTCTTCACTCAGAGGATGGTGTGAGTGTGAAACAAGCTACCAATGGAAGAGGTAGAGCTGAGTTGAACTGTAAGATTTAAGTTTGTATAGGTACTGTCACAACCAAGAACTCTGATACAGGGCCTGTGCTCCCTCGCAGGCAGATTACGGAATAGATTCATATAACCATATAACAATTACAGCACGGAAACAGGCCATCTCGGCCCTTCTAGTCTGTGCCGAACTCTTACTCTCACCTAATCCCACCGACCTGCACTCAGCCCATAACCCTCCATTCCTTTCCTGTCCATATATCTATCCAATTTAACTTTAAATGACAACATCGAACCTGCCTCAACCACTTCTGCTGGA
The DNA here is from genome assembly GCF_030028105.1 of Mobula birostris. Lineage (NCBI taxonomy): Eukaryota > Metazoa > Chordata > Chondrichthyes > Myliobatiformes > Myliobatidae > Mobula > Mobula birostris. The sequence goes on along the minus strand of NC_092391.1, from coordinate 29,290,475 downwards.
AGCTCGCTCCACATAGCTACCACTCTCTGAGTAAAGAAGTTACCCCTCATGTTACCCCTAAACTTTTGCTCTTTAACTCTCAACTCATGTCCTCTTGTTTGAATTTCCCCCACTCTCTATGGAAAAAGCCTATCCACGTCAACTCTATCTATCCCCTTCATAGTTTTAAATACCTCTATCAAGTCCCCCCTCAACCTGCTATGCTCCAAGGAATAAAGACCCAACTTGTTCAACCTTTCTCTGTAACTTAGGAGATGAAACCCAGGTAACATTCTAGTAAATCTCCTCTGTACTCTCTCAATTTTAGTGACCTCTTTCCTATAATTCAGCGACCAGAACTGTACACAATACTCCAAATTTGGCCTTACCAATGCCTTGTACAATTCAGACTCATGAGTATACATGTTCCACCCAATTAGTGTTTCATTCTGGTGGTATTTAACTCCCCTCCTCTCATTTCAGTCGTGTCATGACGTGACCAAAAGCACAGCAACATCAACGCTCCCTGCTTACTGTTGTCCTGGTTCCAGGAAAGAGGATGACCGTTCACTGTGACTGATGTTGTTAAGGAGCAGTATATATTTGGTATTAAGCTACTACTACCAAGCCACCTTATCAGTATAATATTTAGTTTGAAAATTCTAGTTGATGGCCAGTTGGACTCGAGTTCATTGTCGTTCCTTTAGTTCTGCACGGTTCCTATTAACGTCAGTGTATTATTGATCCACTACAGTGTGTGTGTGTCTCTCTTAGAACTTGGGCCATACCTGCACACCTCTTGTCAGCAAGAAAGTGGACAGCAGAGAGGGAACAGCTGACCTTGGCCCTGATATTCTCCGCCCAGATAATTTGGGCAATAACACATAGTAGGCCCCTCAGGTCCTTTGAGCCATGCTGCCCAATAATCCCCCAGTTTAATCCTAGCCTAATCATGGGACAATTCACAATTAACCTACCAACTGATATGTCTTTGGACTGTTGGAGGAAACCTGAGCACCTGGAGGAAACCCACGTGGTCACAGGGAGAACGTACAAACTCCTTAAGGCAGCAGCATGAATTGAACCTGGGCCATTGGTACTGTAAAGCAATGTGCTAACCACTAAGCTACCATGCCACCTTGGGAAAGAAATTACAGTCAATGGGAGCTGTTTTAGAACATAAGGATGTAAGGAATAGGAGCAGGCCCATTTAGCCTGCTCTGCCATTCAGTAAGATCATGGCTGATCTGACCATGGACTCATCTCCACCTACCTGCCTTATCCCCATAACTCTTTATTCCCTTACTATGCAAAAATCTACCCAGCCTGTCTTAAGTATATTTACTGAGGTAGCCTCCACTACTTCATTGGGCAGAGAATTCCACGGATTGACTACTCACTGGGAAAAGTAGTTCCTCCTCATCTCCATCCTAAGTTTACTCCCCCAGATCTTGAGGCTACGTCTCCTAGTTATAGTCTCACCTACCAGTGGAAACAACTTTCCTGCCTCTATCTTACCTATGCCTTTCATAATTTTATATGTTTCTATAAGATCTCCTCTCATTCTTTTGAGCTCCAGTGTGTACAGTCCCAGGCGACTCAATCTCTCCTCATCGTCTAACCCCCTCATCTCTGAAATCAACCTGGTGAACCTCCCTCTGCACCTCCTCCAAGGCCAGTATATCCTTCTTCAAGTAAAGAGACCAGAACTGCACACAATACTCCAGGTGCGGCCTCACCAGTACCCGTATAATTGCAGCATAACCTCCCTGTTCTTAAATTCAATCCCTCTAGCAATGAAGGCCACCATTGCATTTGCCTTCTTGATAGCCTGCTGCACCTGCAAACCAACCTTTTGTGATTCATGCACAAGCACTCCCAAGTCCCTCAGCACAGCAGCATTACCATTCAAATAATAATCTGCTCTTTTATTTTTCCTTCCAAAGTGGATGACCTCACATTTACCAACATTGTACTCCATCTGCCAGACCCTTGCCCGCTCACATAACCTATCTATATCTCTCTGCAGACTCTCCGTATCCTCTGTACAATTTGCTTTTCCACTCAATTTAGTAACATCAGCAAACTTAGATACACTACACTCAGCTCCCTCTTCCAGATCATTAATGTATATTGTGAACAATTGTGGGCCCAACACTGACCACTGCAGCACACCGCTCACCATTGATTGCCCACCAGAGTAGTACCCATGTATTCCAACTCTCTGCTTTCTATTAGTTAATCAATCCTCTATCCATGTTAATAAATCACCCCCAACTCTATGCATCCTTATCTTATGGATAAGTCTTTTATGTGGCACCTTATCAAACGCCTTCTGGAAATCCAAGTAAATAATATCCATCTGTTCCCCTCTATCCACTGCACTTGTTAGATCCTGAAAGAGCTCTAGTAAGTTTGTCAAACAGGACTTGCCTTTGCTGAATCCATGCTGCATCTGTCTATGGATCCATTTCTTTCCAGATGTCTTGCTATTTCTTCTTTTGTGATAGCTTCAAGCATTTTCCCAACCACAGATGTTAAATTAACTGGCCTATAGTTACCTACCTTTTATCTACATCCTTTTTTGAACAGTGGTGTGACGTTCACCGCTGTCCAATCCACCGGGACCTGCCTAGAGTCCAGAGAATTTTGGTAACTTATCACCAAAGCCTCTACTATAACTTCTGCCATTTCTTTCAGTACCTGGGATGTATTCCATCAGGACCAGGGAACTTATCTATCTTCAGTCCCACCAGTTTGCTCAGCAGAACCTTTTTAATGATAGCTATTCTATCGACGTCCTCACCATCCATCACATCCATAACATCTCTCTTTGGCATGTTAGATGCACCCTCCACTGTGAAGACCGGCATGAGATAGTCATTCAAAGCCTCGGCCATTTCCTCATTACCCAATATCGATTCCCCCTTCTCGTCCTCCAAGGGACTTACACTCACTTTAGCCACCCTTCTTCCCTTTATATAATTATAAAAACTTTTACTATCCATTTTTATATTTTGTGCTGGTTTCTTTTCATAATCTAGCTTCCCTTTCTTTTTTGCTCGCTTAGTGGTACTTCGTTGCTTTTTAAAGTTTTCCCAGTCTTCCAGTTTCCCACTACTCTTAGCGACTTTGTATGCACAAGCTTTTAGTTTAATGCCTTCTTTTATTTCCTTAGTTATCCAAGGCTGGTTCTCCCCACCCTTACTGTCCTTGCTTTTAACTGGAATATGCTTTTGTAGAGCACCGTGAAAAGCCTTCCACTGTTCCTCATCTGTCCCACCATTTAGCTGTGTTCCCAGTCTTCAATAGCCAAATCCTCCCTCACCATTGTTTAGCCTCCATTATTCAGGCATTATACACTGGTTTTAGATTGAACTATTGCACCCTCCATTTGTATGAGAAAGTCAATCATACTGTGATCACTCTTTCCAAGAGGATCCCTAACTACAAGATCACTAATTTTACCTGTCTCATTGCAGAGGACCAGATCTAAGATAATACATTCCCTTGTAGGTTCAGTAACATGCTGCTCAAGAAAGCCATCACAGATGCATTCTATGAAGTCCTCCTCAAGACTACCTTGACCAACTTTATTCACCCAATATATGTGCAAGTTAAAGTCCCCCGTGATAACTGCTGTTCCATTCTTACATACCTCAGATATTTCTCTGTTTATTGCCTGTGCCACTGTAATGTTATTATTCGATGGCTAATAGACAACTCCCACCAGTTACTTGTTCCCTTTACTATTCCTAATCTTTACCCAGATAGATTCAACATTCTGCTCCTTAGATCTCATGTCGTCTTTCGCTATCGCCCTGATCTCATCTTTAATTAAGAGCACTATCCCACCTCCCTTACCTTCCTGCCTATCCTTCCATATTACTGATATCCTTGGACATTTAATTCCCAATCCTCTCCATCCTGCAACCACGCCTCTGTAATGGCCACTAGATCACACCTCTTTGTACTGATCTGAGCCACAAGTTCACTGACCTTGTTTTGAATACCACGGGCATTCAGATAAAGTGCCCTTACACTCATCTCAGAGCTGTTGGACAAACTCGAGGGCTGAGGCTCCTCCAGCACTGTCTCTTGGATCCCACTACCCACCTCGCTCACAGTCACACCCTCTTGTCCCTGACCACAGACCGAATTTGAGGCAGCTAATCTAATGGGTGTGACTCCCTCCTGAAGCAAAGAATCCAGGTAACTGTCTCCCCCGCCACCCCACTCCCCCGATGTGCCGCAGTATTTGAAGCTCAGATTCCAGGTCATCAAGGGAACACTCGCTGCAGATGTGGTCACCAGGAACCACAATGGAGTCCACTAGCTCTCACATCATGCAGCTACAGCACATCAGCTGATCCTGCATCGTCCCTTTATTGAATTAGCTGTAATTTAGAGACTTTTTATTCAACAACTGCAAAAGTCTTACTTACTACTTACCTGTGCCTCTTCTCCAAAACCTCAAGCTCCCACACCTACACTGGTCCCCTCACAAGGGCCGCTCTGTTTTGACCCTGCTTTACTTTTATTTGCTCCTGCTAATAAATCGCGAATCGATTGGTCTGCCGCTAATGCGCCGATCTCCACGAAACGCTCCTTTTTTAAACTCTTCTCCCCGACATGTGGAAATCAATCTCTCCCTCTCTCTCCCTCTCTCTCCCTCTCTGCCCCTCTCTCCCCCTCTCTCCCCCTCCCTCTCTCTCCCCCTCTCTCTCCCCCCCTCTACCCCCCTCTCTCCCCCTATCTATCTATCTATCTATCTATCTATCTATCTATCTTTGAATCGATTGGTCCACCGCTAATGTTTTAGGATAAATGACTCAAGCAGCGCCACAGGTACTTTCAGAATAACAAGCCGAGCTCAAACCAAACTTCATAGAGGAGAAACTATGATTGGTACAGACTGGGTTGGTCGATGTGTCCGCGCAGCGCAAGGACTACTAAGAGAGCGGTAAACCCGGTCCCAGCTGAAAGAACAGGTTTCAGCCCTGGCAGCAACAGTCCGATAACGCACCGCAGACAGCCAGAATCAAGTGGCAGCGATTATTGTTCTCACAGCCGCGGTTCAGCAGCTTAATACCTTCAGCCAGAATTACTGACAGCCATCATTGCTCTCACTCTCAGCAACTCCAAGATCCTCCTCTTCAACAACCTCATCAGCTTCATCCATTAATGCCCTGACTGGACCAAAACCCCCACGAGGCAGATTCTCTGAAGACCCTGACCCCAATGGCTGCAGTAAGTTTATTTCCTCGTGTGAGCTGATCTTCCAAGTCCAGCCTGGTTGGTTGGGTGATGAGGCACGGAAACTGGCATACATGGTGTATCTTTTAGATAACAACCCCCCCCCCCGCCCCCCGCAACTCAGCCTCTTCAATGCTCGGCAATGCCCTGCAGCCCTGTCGTTTCAGCATTTTGTCGTCGAGTTCAGGAGAGTCTTTTTATCTTCCAGTATAGGGTCATGAGACTGCCCACTGACTCCTGGAACTACAGCAAAGTAGAGGGACAGTGAGGGACTACGCAGTAAAGTTCCACACGTTTGCAGTGGAGACAAGTGGAATAAGAGATCCCTTATTGCCTTCCAGTGGGGACTGTGCGCAGGGGTCCAGCACATGATGGCAGAGCGTGATGAGCAGGACAGCCTGGGTGACCTGATTAATCTGCCCATTCAAATTGATAATTGAGCAACGGAATGGCACAGAACGCCTGAGCTTCTTACTCCTTAGATCATTTTTTGTCTGCAACCTCTCCCATATTACCCAGTACACAGCCCGTGGAGGAGCCAGTGCAGGTGGGACGCATGCCTCTATCTCAAGAGGAATGAGGTTGGCACAAAGGAACAGGTTCCTGACTCTATTGTGGTGATCCAGGCCAGTTCCGGGCTTCATGTCCCAAGTACTCAATCAAAGAGGATACCCGTCAGCAGGAAAGGGAGTTCTGATGGGTCAATTCCCCCAGCAAGTATCTTCCCCTAATTTTATAATGCCACCAGCTTCTTTGTTGTAGGTGTCTCAGACCCATGGGCTTCAAGCATTTAATGACCCCAAGGCAGGCAGGAACCTCATGCTCAAAGATGGAAATTTCTGACTCAGTAATTGAGAGAGAACATTAATGTCAAGACCCTGGATGGTCAGCCTCTAGTCACAGCAAGTTCCACCTTCCCACAAAGCCTCTCCAACTTGAGCAAGAAGGCAACCACAGTGAGTAGCTCTCCTACTGCCTGAATGATTTGCCTGAACTGCCACAGGTGCTTGGTCTTCCCCTGGTTATCTCGACACAACCCATGGTCCCTAAAGGTGCTCCAAGGGTGGGGCCTGTTCACATGTCTGGGTCCAGCTCAAACCCCTTTTAGTGTATCCCACCTGTGTCTATTGTTAGACCGGACCTGTCTGGCAATCTGGCTGAGTATGCTGAACCTCTTGAGGTCTTCAGTAAAAAGAAGGCCACCTCCGCACCAGCCATATGACTATGCTATTGACCTCGTCCCCAGGGTCAGCTCTTTTCTCTCTCTCATCCTGAATTGGTGGTCATAGAAGTGTACATCAAGAAGGCTTTGGCCTTAGGGTTTATCAGTCTGTCAACCTCGCCAGCAGGGGTGGGCTTATTTTTTTGTGATCACGACAGATGGCAAGCTCCATCCCTGCATTGATTATTGACCACTTAACATCATGGTGAAGAACTGCTGCCCTCTTCCCCCCGATTACCTTTGCGTTCGAGCATCTCCAGAGAGCAACTATATTTTCTGAGATTTATCTGCACGATGCTTATAACATGGTTCATACCTGAGAGGGGGATGAGTGGAAGACAGCCATTGGCCATGATGAGTACTTTATGATGCCCTTTGGTCTGACCAATGCCCCAGCTGTTTATTAGACCCTGGTCAAAGATGTGCTCTGGGACACATCAAATAGTTTATTTCCGTGTATTTGGATGGTATTGTAATCTCTTCCCACTCCTGGCAAGAACACGTCCAACCTGTCCAGAGGGTTCTCAAATGTCTCCTCACAAATAAACTTCATGCCAAGCTAGAGAAGTGTGGGTTCCATAAAGACCAGGTGTCATTTTTGAGCTATATACATACCCCTTCCAGTGTTCAAATACACCTGTGTACGGTTCAGGCAGTCACAGAGTGGCCCAAACAATCTACAGTCGCACAGGTGCAGCTCTCCATAGGGCTTGTGAACTTTTATTGCCAATTCATCAGAAACTTCAGTTCCATCGCAGCCCCTATTAACGTACTCACCAAGAAGACCTCTGCAGGATTCCTTTGGACAAATAAAGCAGACCAAGCATTCTCAGAACTAAAGTGAAACTTTACCAATGCCCCAGTGCTCCAACATCCAGACCCATCCCATCCATTCATCGCCAGGTGAATGCAGCAGACATCGGAATTGGAGCTGTACTCTCTCAGCACTCTTCTATGGATAACTGGCTGCATCCTTATGCCTCTTTTCCTGTTACTTGACTCCTGCCAGGTATAACTATGATGTTGGAAAGTGAGAACTTCTGGCTATCAAGGAGGCCCTGGAAGCATAGCGACAATGGCTGGACGAGGCAGAGCACCCCTTTTTGGTATGGACTGATCATAATAACCTCTCCTACATTTGGGACATCAAGAGACTCAACTCCCATTGAGCCCATTGGGTTCTCTTCTTCAGCCAGTTTAACTTCACCAACACCTACCATCCTGGCAGTAAGAGTACCAAGGTCAATGGTCTCTCTGGCAGTTCGATCTGTTTAAGGACAACACCAATCCAGAGCCCATCTTTCCTCACTCGTGCAATTGCTGCTCCCATGATTTGGGGAATGGAGGTGGAGGTGAGGGCTGCCCAACAGTCAGATCCAGGCCCAGGTTGGAAACCTCCGAGCAGGCTGTTTGTCCCTGCCACAATGCATCCCAGAGTGACGGCATGAGGTAACTCTTCCTGTCTGATTGGGCAGCCAGGAATTCAACAGACCCTAGAATATATCAAGAGATGATTTTGGTGGGCATCTGTGTCCCAGGACATCCACGACTTCATCTTTGCCTGTCCCACTTATGCCACAATAAGATCACTCAAGCACCCTGCAGATCCACTATATCTGCTGTATGTGACTCACTGCCCCGGTCCCACTTTTTCATGCATTTCATCACCGGTCTGCCTCCATCTGTTGGAAACACTACCATTCTGGTTGTTGTGGACTGATTCTCCAAGGCTGCCGAATTTGTTACCTCTCCCCAAGCTCCTGTCAGCTCATGAGACTGCCAGCCTCATGGCCACATGTGTTCAGGCTGCACGTCTTCCCTCAGGACATAGTGTCTGATCAAGGACCACAGCTCACATCCCATTTTTGGAAGGCCTTCTGTTCTCTTGTGGGAGCCACAGCCATCTCATTTGATTTCTACCCCCATTCTCACAGAGAGTGAACCAGGAGTTGGAGGCAACCCAGCACCACCTTGCCCCTTCCAACCCTACGTCCTGGAGCTCCCAAATGGTTTGGGCAGAGATCGCCCACAATAACCTCATCATCCTCTACTGGCATGTGTCCCTTGGAATGTCAGAAAGGATTCCAGCCACCGCTCTTCCCTGACCAGGAGATTGACTTGGGATTTCCTGCTGCTAAACAGTTAGTCCAATGCTATAAGTGTATGTGGAGAAGAGCTAAGGCTTCTCTGCTGTGTGCTCAGAAACAACATGCACGGCAGCCTGATCAGCTCTGCTGACAGAAGAGGACACTCAAGCCAAGGGAGAAAGTCTTGTTGTCTATAACATCTTGTATAGATTGCAGTTACCATCATCAATGAAAATTCACCCAGTGTTCAATGTTTCCCAGCTCAAGCCGGTGACAATCTCCCCCTTTGCCCAATTCACCCCCTCCCCCATTCCCCTCCTTCCCACTTGGTGGATGGGTCCCTGGTCCACTCTGTGCCGCACCTCCTGGCATCTCGCTGGGCGTGGGGCAGATTCCAGTATCTCATGAATTGTGAAATGTGTGCCCTGAGAAACATTCTTTGGTTCTGGCCCAAAACATCCTAAACTATTCTCACATCCGGAACTACCAGCAGGCACAGGTCTCTGGCGCCTCAGGAGTTGTGCCTAGGGAGGCGGGACCTGTCACAACCACAAACTCTGCTGCAGGGTCTGTGTGCCCTCACAGGCGGGCTGCGGAACGTGTTCGGCAAATACCCTCGTGAGCTTGCACTTTCCAGCCAATTAGTGTTTCATTGTGTTGATATTTAAGTCCTTTCCTCTCTTTTCACTCTTGTCAAGACTCGACCAAAGGCACAGCAATGTCAGCATTCACTGCTTACCGTTGTCCTGGTTCCAGAAAAGAAGACGCCCATTTAGATTGACACTGTTAGGAAACAGTCTTTATTCAGTATTGAGCCTCTATTGCCAAGCCATTGTATCAGCATTAGATTTAGTTTAAAAGTTCTCATTAACAGTCAGCTGGACGAGCGTTTGTCGTTTTTCTTTAATTTTTGCACAGTTCCTATTAACGTCAGTGAACTCTTGATCTGCTTCAGTGTCTCTGTCTTGGCACTTGGGCCATAACCAAGAAGATGGATGAGATGGGCAAGGATGGCTTTGGTTTGGGTGCAGGTAGAAGGGACCAAGCGGAAGACCAGGTTGGCATATAGTAGATTAGCCAAAGGCCCTATTTCTGTGATTTAGTGCTTAATAACTCTATAATAAAAATAAAACCATTTAAAAATTCAGACAACCGCATCACCACTGGCTTACATGCCAATTCTGCCTAATTAAGCTGGAGATCCTTGTTGAGGTTGTCCAACATTGAGCCCCTTGCCTGAATGCACCATTTCTCTGGGCTGTCCATCAACATTAACCTTCTCAGGTACGAAGGTCTGGTCAAGATGACTGTCTCTAAAAGAGAGGATTCCTATGACGTGGAATAAGCACTCTGTTTCAAGCAACAGAACCCCAGCACTTTGCTCCAGACCTCGCCTCTGATGAAGGCTTTGGGAGCAATTTTTAAATCCTTTTGTTCAAAGAGATGTAACTGATTTAAAAAATAATAATAAAAAGGTAAAATAAATTAAATTCAAAGCAAATCAAAATTTAAAATTATTAACAATTAATTAAAATAATAAGAAAAAATAATATAGCTCAAACACTTATCCTTTTCACCTCTTCAGAAATAATCAGAATCAGGTTTAATATCAGCGGTGTATTTTCGTGAAATTTGTTGCCTTCCTGAGAACAATGAATGTGCTATAGTTCTTTGATCAATTTTACTGATGTGCAGCTGAGGATCAGATGTGAAGTGCATCCTGTTCCTCTCCTCAACATATCAGTGTAACTTCAGTGACATTAATGGTGAAACCGGTTCTGGAGAGGCTGCCAGATAGACCGGCATAGGAGCTTTGCTAAAGGACTGAAGTTATCCTGTGAATGTCAACTGGAAATGTCTGGTCAAATTTCTGGAAAACAAACCCGAGATCATTGTTACATTGATAAAGCATTGCTGCACAATTTATTTGGGCAAATAAATATGTTTGTTGGATGCATCTAAGCACAAAGAGGAAACCTTGTCCTGAAATATTGCCTTTGTTACCCTCAAACCCATTCTTTCCACTATTTCTAAATAATTACCCTAAATTTCCTACTGCCAGGAATACATTACCTCTCCAGAGGAATGACTGGTCCTTATAATATGTAATGCATGAAACTCCCGACCCATCAAGAATCATATTTCCAATGTGTCTTCTCCCCTGATTTTGCCTCAACTTTTTTCAAATGGTGAGTTCCAAATTCCAGTTCTTCAGTGAGCAATTAATGGGAAATTTGAGCAGGTTCTTCAAGTTGAGATTCATGAACTGTCATCAATCCCAATGGGATATGCCTATATGAGGAAGGAGGAAAAGCAATCAAATTGTTCCAGCAGACAGGAAAGAAATAGAAGTAGAGGAATCAGATGATCCCACTTCATCAGAAATGGTTCTTAAAGAAGTTTTGTTTTAATTTATTTGTTTGATATTTTGTGGTAGTTCCACACTCAGTGGTCACTTTATTAGCTACAGGAGGTGGCCACAGAGTGTATTCCTGTAACTTTGTGGTCTTCTGATACCGTAACAGATCCACTTCAAGGTTCAACTTGTTGTATGTTCAGAGATGCTCTTCTGCACACCACACTTGTAACGCATGATTATTTTAGTTACTGATGCCTTCCTAATAGCTTGAACCAGTTTGGCTGTTCTCTTCTGATCTCTCTCATTATCAAAGCAATTTTGCCCACAGAACTGCCACACATTGGACGTCTTTTTTTTGGTTTCTTGCACCATTCTCTGTAAACGCTGGAGACTGTTGTGTGTGAAAATCCCAGGAGATCAGTAGTTTCTGAGATATTCAAACCACCCTGTTTGGTACCAACGATCTTTCCACAGTCAAAGTCACTTAGTTCACATTTCTTTTCCATTCTGATGCTATGAATAACAACTGAACCTCTTGACCATGTCTGCACACGCTTATGCATTGAGTGGCTGCCACTTGATTGGCTGATTAGATATTTGCATTAATGAGCAGGTGTACAGGTGTATCTAACAAACCAGCCACTGAGTATATACTCCTGGAATAAGATTGTAACAGGAAAGAACGAATGAAAGTCGAAGAAACCTGAAAAAGGAAGTCTATTGAGGACTAAGTGAAGGCCAGTTTGGAAGCAATAGCAGGTAATCAATATTATTACTAGTATGCTCCACCTTTTTTCAAGTTAGTCAATTTGTTTCTATTTACTGCTTCACTAGAACCAAATCTGCAAGATGTAGACGTGTTAATTCACACAAAAGAATTCCATTTTCTCTCAGTGTGTTCCCATTCTTTTTGTATTAATTGTACACAAAAAGTCCCGTGCAATTAAATTTCAAGACCCAGTATCTCCCCAATCTCATGATGCTTTGCTTCTTTACCATTGAAGAGGCACTAACTTCCAAAATGCAGCAGTTTCAATATTTTCTGCAGTGTATTTTGGATGGTGGACCACAGTGGATGACTAATCAATAGATTGCACTAACTCCATACATAATTCCAGACCTCTCTACATCAGGTTTTCTTTGGCTTATGATTAGACACATGTACAATTTCTCCTTGCTGTTCTTGAGCTCTATCGCTAGAAATTGTGAAAACAAATAGTTACTTTCATTTGTGTGTAGCTCAAAGTCATTAGATACTTGGCACAAAGCTACACATATACAGACTAGTAAGTGTTGAAGGGCAGCATTGATAAATGAAATTTATTTAATTATTCATCTATTGAGATACAATGTGAAATTGGCCCTTCTGGTTCTTTGAGCCACACTGCCTAGCAATGCCCCAAATTTAATCCTAGCTTATTCAAGGGACAATTTACAATGACCAATTAACTTACCAACCTGTACACCTTTGAACTGTGGGAGAAACCTAGAGGAAACCCACATGGTCATAGGGAGAACATACAAACTCCTTACAGCAGTGGTCCCCAACCACCGGGCCGCGGACCTGTGCTGGGCCGCAAAGCATGCGCTACCGGGCCGCGAGGAAACGATATGATTTGGCGATATGAGTCAGCTGCACCTTTCCTCATTCCCTGTCACGCCCACTGTTAAACCTGAACGCACGCGAGGTCATTGCGCACGCATCATCCATGTCAGCACGGGAAGGAGATCAACTCCTCGAGCTTGCAAATGACGGCGGGCTGAAAAGTATGTTTGACGTAACATCTCTGCTGGCATTCTGAATCAAAGTCAAGGCTAAATATCCTGAGATAGCCACAAAAGCACTAAAAACGTTGCTTCCATTTCCAACATATCCCTACAATGAATGCAACGAAAACTAAATTGCGGAGTAGACTGGATATAAGGAACCCCCTTCAAGTATCGCTGTCTCCCATCACTCCTCAATAGGACCGTCTTGTTGCAGGGAAACAAGCCCAGGGCTCCCACTGATTCAGCGATATTGGTGTGTTGCAATAATTTTATATGTTCATACAGGGAAAATACGTGCTGTGTGTTTAATATCCAAATGTTACTTAAAATGTTATGATGCTATTGACTTATATAACCATATAAAAATTGCAGCACGGAAATAAGCGATCCCTGCCCTTCTAGTCCGTGCCGAACGCTACTCTCACCTAGTCCCACTGACCTGCACTCAGCCCATAACACTCCATTTCTTTCCTGTCCACATACTTATCCAATTTTTCTTTAAGTGATAATATCGAACCTGCCTCTATCACTTCTACTGGAAGTTCTTTCAACACTTACTTCAAGCTCCCCTGTCCTGCCCTGATAATTGACTTATCGCAATATTCATGCGAGGAAAATATGCGCTGTGTGTTTAATATTAAATTCGTTAGATAAACCCTTTCAGAAACGAAAGTGAGTGTATTAGCCACTTATCACCTATACTCCGGTCGCGATTAACACCCCCCTTCTCCCACCCCCCGAATAGAATCGGCAAAAGCAATTTGTAATAAAAATCGGCACGTACACGAATGCGCAAGTCACGCATGCGCACTTGTGCCCACGCAAGGCTTCATGGTCATTGTAGTCTTTCTCTGGGTAAACCCAACGTATTTGGCTGCTACTCTTGGTCGTTGGCAACACTACCCTCCACCACCACCACCCCTCCCCCCCCCCCCCCCCCCCCCCCGGTCGGCTGGTCCGCAAGAATATTGTCAATATGAAACCGGGTCGCAGTGCAAAAAAGGTTGGAGACCCCTACATTACAGGCTACAGTAGGGATGAAGATCAAAGCTGCAAAAGTCATTAGGAGCACAACAAATATTTTTATGGTGAGCTCTTGCAATGACTTGCATGAGTAATTATAATGAGCAAAGGAAAGGTTTTGACCTTTATCAAGGTTTTAGGGATTAAAAGTTAGCCCTAATTTACCCGTGACTCCAAACCCAAAACAATGTGGTTGGCTGCTCTGAAACATCTAGGAAACCACTCTGCTCAGAAATAATTAGAAATGAGCAATAAATGATGCCTGTGCCAGTAATGCACATATCCCAAAAATGGATAAATAAATAATAATATGTCCAGTGACCTATTCCAGTAATAGTCCAGACTCTGTGTGGTGAAATTACTGAAAATTTCAGTAATTCTCATGAAGATACCAAAGGAGGCTATAAAATAGTGCAGACTGAAATGAGTCACTGGCAGAAAGTTAGGGATTCCTCAGTTAATCTCTGTCTGTAAAGATATCATGAAATTGGTCTCAATTTCACAATGTAGCAGTGGCACACGCCAATAATTTTCTTGTTACCACAGATCTCAATTCAGAAGAGCTTGTCTACAGCACCACTATGAATTTTCCTCTTCACCTATTCCTTTCTCTCAGAATGTAAGGACCAAATGCTGAGGTTACCAGTTAGCATAAGAATGCTCAGAACTTTTGTAAACTGTAGCTTTACAAATTTGCAAAGAGTAAACTTACCTTCCACTAGGTAAGGTTCAAATATGACTGTAAAAAGGCAGTTTTTCTTCTTAGTGTCACTTTTCATTATCTTCCTAAAAATTCATGGAGTGCAATTTAATGAATATTAAACTTGAGACATTATCTAACAAACTATTCACATTACATAATAATTTCTGCCATTTCCATGTGTCGTCGTCAGTAACAATAGTTGACCTTGAGAAGAGTATTGTAATTTAGAACTAATTTGCTGTGAAATTTGTATTGATATATGAAAATGTTTTTTTTTAATTTAATACATTAAGTTATTACATTTTTTTCAGACCAGTTGCAAGCTTTCAGGTGTGTTGTTCAATCACTCAGTTAAAACAAAATTCCAGTAAAAATATTTTATTGTCCGTTGGTTCTTTCCTAATGGTTTTATTTCATTGACCTCCTGATTTCATCCCTTGATTGTATGAGTTTGCACTCGGTTCAGACTCAGGGTCTCACTCCTTTACTTCCTTAGTTCTGACATGGTAAGGCCCATGCAGTTCATAATGTGGAATTCTGAGTAGTGACGAACAAAGGACTATAGGACAAACAACAATATTATAAATGATCTTTCATTAACCAACCATTCCATAAGAAATAGTGTTCATATATTATTAAGATGACCCCAGAATATCACATGTGGGGATATAAAGTGTGAAGTAAGTCACCTTCTGTGATTAAATCAATAATCTGGTACAAGAGTCAAATAGGATCATGACATTCCCAGTTATAATGGATTATAAAGGGAGTCAAGTAGGTCACACAACTTCATTACTCCATGCATTTCTTAAGTCATGATGCTACAAAATCATTGCTGTGTTCAGCTACACTCAGACCACTGTGTTGTATGCCAGATGCTGTACTCTTTAAGTGAGAGAAAAGGCAAGACTAACAAAGGGTTCTTGCCTCTGAAGGAAGGACATTGAAGTGATCTCAAGATGAGCAGGATAGCTCCAGGTATGAGCGTTGTGTTTCTGAGGCAGGACAGCGGCATCAGAATCAGGTTTAATATCACCAGCATACGTCATGAAATTTGCTAACCTTGTGGCAGCAGTACAATACAATCCATAATAAGAAGAAATAAAAACTGAATTACAATAAGTATTTATATCTATTAAATAGTTAAATTAAATAAGTAGTGCAAAAATAAAAATAATGAGGTAGTGTTCATGGAATCAATGTGCATTCAGAAATCTGATGGCAAAGGGGAAGAAGCTGTTCCTGAATCTTCAAGTGTGTGCCTTCAGGTTTCTGTACCTCCTCACAGATGATAGCAATGAGAACAAGGCATATCCTGGGTGATGGGGGTCCTTAATGAAGGACGCTGCCTTTCTGAGGCATCGCTCCTTGAAGAATGTCCTGGATACCACAGAGGCTAGTGCCCATGATGGAGCTGACTAATTTACAACTCCCTGCAGCTATTTTGATGCTGTGCAGTAGCCCCGCAACCCCCCCCAAATACCAGACCGTGATGCAGCCAGTTCGAATGCTCTCCACAATACGCCTGCAGAACCTAGCGGGTGTTTTTGATGACACGCCAAATCTCTTCAAACTCCTAATGAAATGTAGCCACTGACATGCCATCGAGCATTCAAGTGTGGTGACTCAAGTCAGAAGGGGTACACCACTCTGCTGCGGCCTTACTGCTTTATGTGGACTTTAGCTTCTCTTCTTGATATTGAGTTCTTAGAATGGTCAAAATAATGCAATGCCTCAGTTTAAACAAATCTAAATGTGTATTTAGAACTATCAACAGATATCAATCCATCTGTTGACAGATACATAGAACATAAGAAATAGGAAACAGGAGCAGCAGTTGGCCATCTGGCTTGTAGAGCCTGCTCTGCCTTTCAAAAAGATCATGGCTGATCTGACCACGGACTCATCTCCACCCACCTGCCTTTTCCCCATATCCCCTAATCCCCCTACTATGCAAAGATCTATCCAACCTTGTCTTAAATATATTTACTGAGGTAGTCTCCACAATAAGAACATACGAAATAGGAGCAGGAAACATTCCCGAGTGAAGAGAATTTAATTGAAACCTCAGCCTACATCCCCCTGCAATTCTTTTTGCCAAAAACATTGCACAGGCTTTTGATACGGTGGAACTGAAGTTACGAATGTATACCTCAGAATCAAATCACACCACATTGTCATGAATGCTTGTCCTGGCAACCAAACCCAAGGCCAATTTATGTAGCAACTGAAAACTTTTCAAATCAAATACTGGAAGGTTCCGGTAGTGATAAGCAGTCTTCAGGGAGCCAACAAAATGACTCTAAAAAATTTGCCAATCCACTCAAACAAAGTGGTCGAGTCGGTGACAGATTAGACTTGACACAGAACTCCATGACCAAACTTCGCAATGATAACATGAAGCTCAGCAAAAGCAGGTGGAAATCCAGTCACAGACTAACAGGTCACAGCAGAAAAGAATTGTTAATAGAACATTAAAACATAATCAACAATATGTTGTTTAAGTTTGGATGGTTAAATCAGTTGCTTGCATCTCATTTATGATGTCAAAGTAATCACTCTTGTATTTTACAGACATCTAATTCACAGTCATTTGTTACAATGTGTCCAAAATATATAACTTATTTATATACGCAGTCTGCTTACTTGGCAAGTTTAAAATGACCTTATCCAAAATGCACATAAATCACTTCACATGCAGTAATATGACTAAAGGATGATTTAACTTGAATGTTCAAATGCCATCCCTTTATAAGATTTCATCAACCTAATGTCATTAATTTACAATCAGAGAACAGCTGTGAGGTGACACTTGTCCCACTTTAAACCGTCAGCTCTCAGAATTACTCTGATGCAAAGGTCCTGTTCCTGATTTCTGACTTGGCCAGTTTTGTGCACTGCTTTATCTGCATTAAAGTCACACTGCCTTATTTGTAAGAAGTGAAAGGAAATAGAAGTCAAGCTCAAAAGTCACTTTGCACAATGCCTACAAGTTCACATTTGTTTCAGATTTTCAGTTGATGTACCTCAAAGTGTGTAGAATAAACAATCGGGATCTATTTGCTTCTGATCACATATTCTAAGCGTGCCTTTCTTTTAGTGCAACTTCATGCTGCAAAGTCAAAGATTTACTTCAGGCTCACATAAACAAATTTGTTCCACGTGAATCTGACTGACTTTATCTGTGTGTTGCTCCCCATGGAGGCAGGTATTTAAATTCCATTCTAAAAAAAAGTCACAGTTACTTGCGAATCAATTCAACACATATACCAGGAGTGATGCATCCAAGAGATAATAATTTTAAGTTTATCAGATGCATGTTTCAATGCTACAAGTTGCTTCTTTAACTTGTTAAACTTTGCCCTAACACATATATATGGTATATATAAATGTCTTGCCTGTATCTAAATCTTTCAAAATTGTCTCAAACCTCTTGCTTTACCGACAGCTTTTTTAACTCGCAAAGATTTATGGGATGAATGAGCAAACGTTTGATTTCAGTGGTAAAACATTTTAGATAAATGACAGTAAAATAAGTGAAAAATTCCAAGATGATCAAGTTCGTACCTCATATCCATTGTAGGTAAAAGTGACATAGTACAGTCACAGTCTCCACAGTGCCAGAAATCCAAGGAAGGTTTCCTCTGGTTTATCCCAATGAAGTGCTGAGTGGTGAGTTAACTGCCCACTGTAAATTTCCCCTAACGTGTCGGTAAGTGAAGGAGAATTTTAAAAATAGGATTATGTAGAATTAGAGTAAATGGGTGGTAGCTGGCCTGTCCATGCTGAGGTACATTTGCGCTGGGACACATCATCTGTGATGTAACTTGCGGTCATCGGGAATTTTGGGTCTTTCAATATCAGACACCGTTGCCCAGGCAACCCAGCCAAGGCTGTATCCCAGCAGCATTTTCCGGTCACACCTCTTGATCCATGGCCATCTGGAGACTTGCTCAGCAGCCTCTGTGATGGTCCTGATGGCTTTTCTCTTTACAGCCCTAATAATGCAAACGAGAGAGTAGGGTCTGCACTGCAAGCAGCAAGCAAAATCTCTACACCCCACCTCTATATGACCTCATCGTGCCTTCCACTTCTGTCTCTGGCGCTGCTCAGCCAGTTCCTGGTATTTGGTTTTCTTGTGTTCAAATGCCTCAGTTTAAGATGGCACTGGTGAATCTCAGCGACTTCTAGCTGGTGGCTAATAAAACAAAGAAAATAACTAAACATTCTTTTTCTGGTAAGTGATCTTCACAAACAATAGCCTGTAACTTACCTTTGGACTTGGCAATTCAATGCAGCAGAACCGAGGCGAGACGAGGCAGCAGGCCTGTCGACGAGAGCGAGGAAGACCCAAGGTTTGATCGATGTAAGTGAATCGGGAGGGTCGGGAACGGGCCGAATCGTGGCGGCAGTGTCCAAGCCCCGGAGTGTATCGAAGCAACTGAACCGAAGTTTGGACAAAGATTTAAGCACTGGGCCACATCGGAAATGTTAAACAAAAGGAAGTCTGCACATACTGGAAATCCAAGCAACACACGTTGTTAAGTACAGGCCGAATTAATGCAGTAGGGTCCAAGCTCCAGAGCCCAATGTTTGGACGATTTAAGTATCGGGTCAGATTGAAAGATCAGGGTGTCAAAGCCCAAGGCAAGCGACAGGCTGGTTTAGTTCACTGCTCCGCTCTGGGCTGAACTAAGGGTCTATGGACAAGAACATCTTTGTGGACTTGAGTTCAGAGTGCTACCTGCTTGCTTGCATTTACAGTTTGCATGATTTGATTTTTTTTTCTCTGCACATTGGGGGTTTGATGGTCTTTTTTAAGGTTTTTTTTAGGGGGGGTGTTCTTTGTTTGTGGCTGCCTGTTACCAGACAGATCTCAAGGTTGTATAATGTATACACACTTTGATAATAAATGTACTTTGAACTTTGAATTCCTCGATCTGGTCTTCCCAAGGAGCTGTCAGTTTTACCATGACTGCCAGGCTCAGTGGGTTGTATCATTTTTTAATACTGTGGGGTTCACTTTATAAACCCCAAGCAAAATTGACATAGACTCCCCACACTATGACATTTTCCCCGAACATTTTTGTTCCAATGTTTCACTCCATAAAAGGTGCTTATTTGAAGCTCTGAATTCTTAGGAAATTGGAACATAGATTTGTTTAACAGTCTGGCCAGTTCCAGCCTGATATGATAACACTATAATAATATCTTCAACTAGAGGAGAAAAATACTCAGCAATTGTGATCAGTTGCTGAAAAAAATGTCATATCTGATCAGGAATGCTTAAAACAAAGGAGTAACTAGTTTTACAGCTTGGTTTATTCTCCGAGTAAGAAGGTGAAACAATCACTTGTTTTCATCTATCAAATTCATTCACTCATTCACTTTAAGAACTGTGTCCTCCAGTATTTTTGAGACATTTACCATTTCTTTTGTAAAATTAAATAATTTTCACCTGATTAGATCAAAGGCACTCAAAGTAATATTGGGGACAATTCAAAGATTGAATATTCCTGAAGATTGAATAGCCTTGAGATCCACCACAAAGAAGAAAGATGGAGATAAAGTTCTTTCTACTGATTGAGAAGAAGAATAAAAGGGGGACATAACAGAAAATTTGAAAATGCAATGCAATAAAATGGAGTTATTTAATTTGTCTGCCTTTAAAAAACAAGGCCTAGATTTAAGCCTAATAAGCTTCAAGGGATATCATCGTTAATAGCGATATATTGGCTATGTATTTGGAGCAACACAAACAAAATGCTGGAAAAACTCAGCAGGTCAGGCAGCAACTGTGAAGAAGAACAAACAGTCAATGCTTTGATCAATAACAATTGGTCAGGGCACATCTTCCAAATAGCCAACCTCTTCAATTATTTCACTTTTTATACAGCTTCTGCTTGTTCTTTCCATCTCAATTATGTTACAGAATTGGGGATTTGATGTTATTGTTGCTGTTTCTTTTCTACGGGAGGGGGTAGGGTTTTTGTTTCTTTTCTTGTTCATTGCCGAGGGGAGAGTTGATGTCTTTTCTTTCAACATGATCTTCCTGTATTTCATGGATATCTGGAGAAGACAAATATCAGAGTTGTATTGTACATGCACGCTTTGACAATGAAATGAACATACCTATGAGACCCTTCACCAGGAGTGCTTATGATTTGCTATATATTTATATCATTTTTGATTTCTTTAACTTAGTCTGTACAGGGAAGTGATAGGGATGCCTTCAAACTCTCTCCTTTTGACTAACGAACCTGCATTCATTAGAGCAGGGGTCCCCAACCTTTTTTGCACTGCAGACTGGTCTAATATTGACAATATTCTTGTGGATTGCTGACCTGGAAGGGTGGGGGGGTTGTTCTAGTAGGGTTAAACTCACCTCAACGTGTCTTTTACAGTTAGGGTCGCCAACTTTCTCACTCCCAAATAAGGGACAAAAGTAGCAGTCAAATCCTGGGACACTTTACCCCCCCAAAAGACTACAATAACCATGAAGCCTTGCACGGGCACCTGTGTGCGCATGCGTGACGTGAGCATGTGATGTGCGCAAGCACGTACGTGCCAATTTTTCCCCACAAATCAGTTTTGCCTTCATCTTCCCGACTACACTGTACATACATTATTTCTACTTTATTTAGGCTGTGTATTTATCATATCATTCCTGCTTTTACTATATGTTAGTGTTATTTATTTTCAGCTTTATGTGTTATTTGGTATGATTTGTTAGGTTATTTTTTGGGTCTGGGAACACTCAAAAATTTTTCCCATATAAATTAATCGTAATTGCTTCTTCACTTCACGCCATTTCGGCATGAAAGGTTTCATAGGAACGCTCTACCTTAGCGGGGGAAATGCGGGACAAGGGCGGTCCCGTATGGGACAAACCAATTTAGCTCAATATACGGGATGTCCTGGCAAATACAGAACAGTTGGCAACCCTCTGTTCAAGTTCAACAGTGCATGACAGGGAATGAGGGAAAGGTGCAGCTGACTCATATCGTTTCCTCACGGCCTGGTAGCACATGCTTTGCGGCCCGGTGGTTGGGGACCGCTGCATTAGAGAAAGGGAGACAAAGTTATTCTTGGCTGTATAGTTGTTGAAAGTTGGAACTGTCTTTCGGCAATCTCAGTGAAATAGAGGGGAATGGTGAAATCATGGCACAACTCAGATCCCCTTTTGAAAGGAACATGATTGGAAATATCATGGCCAGGCATACAAGTGTCTAAGTCCTGAGATTTATTGAACAAGTGATAAGGTGGCCCTGTAGTGAGCATTAGTTTAAAGAAAAGAAAGGAATGTGAGCTATCTCCTCAGAATTCACTGAAAGATTATTTATAGAACAAACAAATCCACCTGTAGATGCCCTCTCCAGCAGAGTATAGATGATTATGTTTCAGTTTTGTCTCCTTAGAAATTGTCTGTGATCATTCAGGGATGACATGAGGGGCAGAGCCAGGGGAAGATATCTCCACTGGAAGAAACACACACAAAATGCTGGAGGAACTCAGCAGGTCAGGCAACATCAGTGGAAATTAATAAACCGTCAACTTAGTGAGCCCGAGACCCTTGCTGCTGCTTGTGCGTGGGAGGTGGATTTGGGGGGGGCTTTGAGTTTCTAACGTTTTAACTGTCATTCACTCTTCGGAGCACTCCTCTGTTTTCATGGATGTCTGTGAAGAAAAAGAATTTCAGGATGTATATTGTATACATTTCTCTGACATTAAATGTACCTATTGAACCCTCCTTCAGGACGAAAATGGAAGGGGGAAGATGCCAGAATAAAAAGGCAGAATATAGATAAACAGGCCATATCATCTGCTACCTTGAGATCATCAGTTTTTCCCAGCTAGTCTTCCAGTAGGGCAAAGGTTCACAACCTGGGGTCCACAGACCCTTCGGTCAATGGTAGGGGTCCATGGCAATAAAAAAGGTTGGGAATCCCTGCATTAGGAGTTTTCTTGCCACAACACTGCTGAAATTCAGGGCAGGAAAGAACCTGTAACACTATCTCTCCTGGCAGAAAGGTGTCGCCAACTGATGCAGCCCTGCCCCCAGCCTACACATTGTCCAAGATGGTATTTATGCGGTTGCAAATAAAATTAATGAGCTTTCAAATTCACTCAAAATCTGTTAAAAATGAAAATAATGTTTAAAAAACAGTCTTTAATAAAAAATAAGCTAGTTAAACATTTAAATGCCCCTAATTAAATCAAATAGGAAAGCACTTTATTTTCACCAGCAGTCAATTTCCCTTTTCATTTCAGTGTGTATTTGTCAGGTCACCCTGGTACGAGTTCAGCAGATGGATTTCTCCGCCTGAGAGCGGGGAAATCTGTGCAGTTGATGCTGCCTTCTTGAATGCCTTGAAGCTAGCATCCTAGCACCTACTGCTGAGCAGGAAGCTGCATCCCAGGCTCCATGTGAGAACTGCCCCACTATTGGTGTACAGGTAGACAGGACCATGAGGATATCAGTGGAGACCTGTGTTAGCAGGACAGTTGGTGCAGTGGATGCCTGTTTTCCTGGTCTTAGCAACACCAGTTGAACAGGGAAATCCGTGACAACTGTTGCCAAGGGTAAAACTCTTATGCTAACACTTAAAGTGAAATATTGTGCAACAAAATCTGAAAACACAGCTTATTTTGAATAGTGATTGCTTGATAAACCTGTTATGGAGGTCAGCATTTAAAGCGAGACACTGGAAAGTTTAGATGGAACTGTGTACACGTCGCATTTGCAAAGGTGGGATTTTGATAACTTCACCTTTTTCACAGAACACTTCCCTAATAATCAGGCATTTTTTGCCAAAATTTGTGTTGATTTTTCCCACAGACTTTTAAATTTCACTATAAAAACACCAGATGTTTCATTCATAGAAATCCTCAGCCAGTTTCCATTTGACAGGTCAGCTTTTGTGAAAACCCTTTGGGTGGACTGAAATGTTGCAATAAAAAAGCATACTTTATTTTTTTTCTTTGAATTTTGAGATATTTTTCTGCATAAAATATTCCTTTGACAGCTAGAAGTAAATATTTATTTTCTCCTTTACTTTGAGGCAAGATTTTGCTTCATTAATATACCCTCATTAAAAGGTTTATAGAAAATAAGATACAATAGAGCATCCTGAAAGTCAAATGCAATTGTTCTCTGTTGCAGTTTGACTTTTTTTTTATTACATACAGACCTCAGAAAACCCAGTCGGTAAGGCCAATGTGTAACTGAACTTAATATATCAGAAAGGCTCTGGGCTTAATTCCTGGTCTGCGGTGAGGTTGCTGATCACAGTGTACGTGTTAGTGGGAGCATGACAGCTGGTCTTAACACCCTGGCTTATTAGCGAGTGAAATAAGTTCAGATCTGAACGTTTGATTAACGTTCAATGAACGAGGGCTGCAGATGTCAGGTGAAGGCAGGATCTACTTTAGTTGTTGTCATTTTCCTGGTAACAGAGTCAGAGGAACAGAGAGGGAGATACAGCATGGAACAGACAATTTGGCCTGCTGACCACCATCCATTCGTTTATGCTCTCCTATAATAATCCTACTGCTTTTAAATCTTAGCAACTTCCCCAAATTCTAGCACTGACATAAACCCATTTACAATGGGCACTTGACCTCCCCAACACACACGCCTTGGAGACGTGGAAGCCCACAGGGGATATGAACGTCAGTGCAGGGGGACGTGTGATCTCTATGGAGGCATCGCCTGGGTCAGGACTGAACCTGGGTGCCTGGTGCTGTGAGACAGTGGCTTCACCAGCTGTGTCGCTATGTCACCCAGAGGCTGAAAAATGTACTTAGATTCACGTTTATGTGTGTCAAATAGGTCAAGGGACAACTGAATGCCAGGTCATGACCTAAAATGTTCACAATATCCTTGCCTCTACAGATGATGCTCAGATCAGTTCAGTTCCTTGCAAGCGAAACAAGTGCCACAGCTGCTCCCTCACCACCACTCAGGGCCCCAAACAGTTCCTTCTGCTGTTTGTTTTTTGATCCATATTCCAGCATCTGCCGTTTGCCATGCCTTCAAGATAATGACAAAAGAAATAAGTGTTAAACTATTTTACATTAGTTTACAGTTTAGAAAGCATTTTGTCAAAGATGCTTTTCAGTTTCGGAGTATGTTCAATCAAGATCATTGAACATTAACCGGAAGCGACCAAAGAAGTAGTCAAATATCTTTCACTATTTCACATAAAAGGAAGCAACAAGTGGTTTTTCATTTTCTATATTTTGTAATATATCGCCTTTTTAATTGTGACTGTAGTTAGCTTTCAAGTTTACAAATTCAATAACTATCTTGTAAAGAATCAGGTCCGAACCACTGGTTATTTAGAATGCTGAAAGAGTTCTCTCTGTGTGAGATTTCCAAGAGTCTAGCATACTTGGAAATAACTGGGACATCACCCAAGATTAAGTTTGCTCTTAGCAAGCAGCTTTCCAGGTTCAGCTGGTTAATGCAGCTTCAGGTACAGTCTTCAACTGATCTGAGAAACTCACTAACATCGGGAGGAGAAAGTTGGATATTAAGCGAAACATAAAAGGATGCTCTCAGTAACTTATGTCATCTCCAGTGGGATTCCACCATCAAGCACATCTTTCCCTCCCCCACTTTCCACAGGGATCGCTCCTTACACAACTCCCTTGTCCATTCATCGCTCCCCACTGATCTCTCTCCAGGTAATTATCCCTGGAAACAGAACAAGTGCCACACCTGCCTGTACACCTCATCCCTCACCACCATTCAAGGCCCCAAACCGTCCTCCCAGGTGAGAAGACACCTTCGCCTTTGAGTATGTTGAGATCATCTTATGTATCCAGTGCTCCTGATGTGGCCTCCTGTATATTGATGAGACCCAATGTAGATTGAGAGACAGCTTTGCCAAGCCCCTTCGATCTATCTGACACAAAAAGCAGGATCTTCCAATGGCTACCCATTTCAATTTTACTTCCCATTCCTATTCTGATATGTCAGTCCATGGCCTCCACTACTGCTAGAATGAGGCCACACTCAAGTTGGAAGAGCAACACCTTATATTCTGTATGGGTAGCCTCCAACCTGATGGCATGACCATCAATTTCTCAAACTTCCGGTAATGGCCCCCACCCCCTTTACCGTTCCCCAGTTCCGTTTCCATGTCATTTTATCTCCTTACCTATCCCATCACCTTCCTCAGGTGCTGCTCCTCCTTCCCTTTCTCCATAGTCTTCTACCCTCGCCTATCAGATTCCCCCTCCTCCAGCCCTTTATCTCTTTCAACAATCAATTTCCCATTTCTTTACTTCACTCCGTTCCCCCTCTCCCGGTTTCACTTATCACCTGCCAAATTGTACTTCTTCCTCCCCCACCCCCGCAATTCTTACTCCAACTTCTCTTTTTTTTTCCAGTCCTGATGAAGGGTCTTGACCCAAAACGTTGACTGGTTACTCTTTTTCATAGATGCTACCTGAACTGCTGAGTTTTTCCAGCATTTTGTGTGTATTGCTTTGGAATTCCAGCATCTGCAGATTTTCTTGTCATTAGAGGATGCTGATGTTTAAAGGCAAGGGGATAAATAGAGTTTTTCACTGAGCAAAACTATCTTTGAAAGCTCCACAACCATTTTCTCCTCAGTGAATAGAGGTTTCTTTTCACTTCCATTAAAGAGACAATGTATATTCTCTTTTGCCTACATATACTCAGTTGCAAATTGTGATGATTAGCCTATGCAACTTGCTTCTTAATCTGTCCATCATTAAAAATAAATTCCTGCATTTATGCATAAATACCTTTAAACAACTGTAGGAAATCCCAAACCACTTTGTAGATAAGGATCCACTTTTTGTGTGTAACAGGGCAAGAAATGAAGCAGCCTATTTGCACAGAACAATGTTTATTAAAATGGTTCTCCAATCCCAATTTCACATTAGCCTCGGGGCTAAAATTAAATCCAAAAGCAATTCATTGCTAATTTGTACCTCAAGTATTTGGGTGTAGGGTGAAGGGTGACAGGACACAAGGAGAAGAACCTTGTTTTTATTTAGTGCCCCGGGATCACTTACAATAACCTGAGAGAAGACATTTAATTTAAAGGACACACTTCCAACAGCGCACTGTTGCCCCTGTACAATACTGCAACACCATCACAGATCATGCCACAGGCCAATGCCTTAAATCTACTTTTATTTTTGAACTCAGTATCAAAAATGTTACCACTGAACTAAAACTAGCATCTTCAAAGTTATTAAAGTACCCATAAAGTCATTGTATACAATACTTAAGTAATAAAATTTGATGAATTTTTAAGACCATAGTCATTATTATCCCAAACTCAAACACTAGTCACAAAACATACAAACATATACCACATATGGTTTTGGTAATCATTTCATATTTATTATTGACTGTGGGCTCTCATGTTGCCATTGGAGTGATTCATCTAATAAATCTTCAACTAATAAAATGTAAGAAATTCTGCAATTATGAGGCCCTGTGTATTTAAGTTAAGCTTTCTTTTTGGAAGTTAACTGATCGGCTTTCAAAAGGGAATATCATTTCCCTTGGGCTTAATTGATGGTCTTACTAATGGTTTCTAAAGTTAGAGGAAAATAATTATTTAAAAAAGAGTGATATAGGCTCCAGTTAATGTAATAAATCATCTCCCCCTGTTAAAGATAGAAACCAAATGTTTGCAAAAAAAATACTGAGAAATTGGCCAAAAATATTTTAAGAACAAATCTATATATGGTGGTTTACATCTCTAAGATGAGGCTTGTGTATACCCCCAAGTAAGCAGTGATGGGAAGCTCCCAAGTTCCACGTCTTTGCCACGTCTTTGCTCTTAAGAGGGCAATCAGAATTTAATGAGACTTTCGCTATGGTAGTCACAAAAATATTGTATCAAAGCCTACAGTGAACGCAAATGATAATAGATGGATTGTCCTTGTGTTTGGTCACTCTTTCTAGTGATTATCGAGTCACAGTTACCAGGTGGACCCAAGCCATTGTAACCTGTGGAGTGCTAAAGGAGGCTGAGATTGTAAAGTGCAGCGCTGATGGGCATTGTTTAAAAATATTGCACTCAGCAATGGGGTTTTTATTTTAATTTATTTATTTATTGATTGAGATACAGCGTGAAGTAGGCCCTTTTGGCCCTTCGAGCTGCGCCACCCAGCAATCTCCCGATTTAACCCTAGCCTAATCACGGGACAATTCACAATGACCAATTAATCTACCAATTGGTACACCTTTGGACTGTGGGAGGAAACCCATGCAGTCAGGGGGAGAACATACAAACTCCTTAGAGGCAGCGGTGGGAAATGAACCCAGGTCACTGGTACTGTAAAGCACTGTGTGAACCACTATGCTATTCAAGTATCCTGACTGTTTGCATACTTGGGCTGACAGATTTTACGTGCAAGACCACAGTTCCAGAATGGGCAGTATTCAATGATGTTTTATTGCCAATCTCACTGCGATGAACTCCCGTATTTTTATGACCATTCAGTGAAGGTCATAGATTACAGCCTCAAGCTTAATTTTCTATCAGTAAGTGGCATTGTGTACAATTTACGATGGAACTGGCTACACAACTATAGCTGAGAAAATCAGATTACACATGGGTGGGCCAGGGAAACACTGGCTTTAACTAATCCAAGTTAATTCACTTTTATATATATGACACACACATGAAAAGCATGAATTAATAGACTTCATTTTCTAAACTGTAGCCTTCAAAATTATATCACATGTTTACAAACCCATCCAACTGGGGGCAGCCTAATGATTAATTTAATTTATTATATGATGTGAGTATGGATAAGAATCTTTGCAAAACTGATGAGAATAGAAATAAAACCAGAAATAAAAAATAAAATAGAAATATCCCCCAGCTCCCCTCACTAACCTTATATAAATGTATGTTCTCTCAATTCAAATTGATAAAAGAGGAGTATTTCCCCTAAACTGCGCAGTTCCCTTTTAATGGTTCTGCATGGGAGAGGGTTCCGAATGATATCACCAGTCTGCCAATATGTTGGCTCTGATCTATGGGCCTTTTCCCAGGAACACACATTCAGGCAGACATCAAGTGCTGCTGGAAGATCATCAGTTCAGTGAAAGACACTCTTTGATCTGCTTGAAACTTGATGGTTCTCCAGCAGAGCAAGATATCCATAAGTGTATGTTGGTTGACCGGCACATTCCAGGCTCCAAGAGGACATGCTGAGGGATGCACTGAAGCTTGAGCAGGCATCATAAAGGCTCCACGGGGAAAGACCACAATCTAGGCTGTTTCCGCTACTGGACATGGAGGGACATGCATCACCCCAGGGAGTTATTACTGGCCAAATAATGCCAAGAATGTAAAGAGTTTTGCATTGCTTTTGTAAATATCTTCTATTAAGAATAAAGTTTATTATTTAAATAAAATGATAAGTTAGCAAATCGTTATTTTTCGTACAGGGATCTAGAGCAGGGGGTTCCCAACTTGGGGTACTCAGACCCCTTTCTTAATGGTGTTGGTCCATGGCATAAAAAAGGTTGGAAATCCCTGGTTTAAAGGCCATTAGTTCCTACGGGGCACCAAATCCAAATCAGGACTCTGCCCTGCATTTGCAACCACACTGTTACACACCAGTGTCACTCAGTTGAAATAATGAAAATGATTATAGTCTAACGACTGGTTTCCCTTCAACCTGAGGCATGCAAAATGCCCCATTTCCAGCTCCAACTGCATTCATCTGATTTGAAAATATGGTAGTGCATGGCTACCTTGAGAAATATCTTGATTTCCCAGGAGTACAGCTGGTAATCTCATGATGATTTGGTTCTCTGAGCTTGGGGATCTTAGCTTCAATAAGTTTAACAGTGAAGCTAAAATATAAGACATTTATAATAATTCTTTTAACCATGGAAAGATATCGTCACCTGTAACGTTTTCCTTTCCAGCTGCTCCTGGGTACTTCTCAGTGGACTGAAATCCTTCATAGACCAGGCTACATTTCTCTCTTTTTAACACATTCTTTCCCATTCTTTATCTCTCTTGTGACTCTACTTCAATTTATAATAATAAATAAAATTTTAAACAGGAATTCTGAGAAATTTTGGGCAACTCGGAAAAATACTTAACTGGTCCAACTAACATAGGAGCAATGTCTGGAAAATATATCTGAAAACATTAAAGGTATCATTATATATGAAGCAAATACAGGCTGTCTGGCATTGCCTTGAAAACCAGTCACCCAATGGAAGGGTTCATGTGACAATATAATTTGCAAGAGCATTTTTTAAGTGACTCAACTTGATCATTGGTTAAGCTCTGTTCTGCCTGCATTCCTCTGATGCACATCTGGAATTTATTGAATCATATCCGATTCAAATACCTAAAAAAAATCACCCCAGCTGCCTCCATTTATTTTGCCGGGTGATGCCAAGTGGCATGGAATCTCAAAAGAAGTTATGGTCTCAATTAATCAAGAGCTGACATAAAGCGTTGGACCTATTAAATTCTGTTGGATGAAGGACCGTAAAATCAATTGCCATCTTTCATGTGCGATGCAGTTTGCCATTGCAATGCAAGTATATTAATCACCATCAGACACATTAATGAAGTAAAGCCTACATCAAAAATCTCAAGAAACTATGTTATTGCATTGCATAGAGCAGGCATTCTAGGAGGGTGCTGCCCATTAACCCTGTCCTCTTTCTACAGTCATCTCACTTCTGAGCCTGTATGTAGTCTATATCCCCCATTTTCCTGCTAGATTCTTTTACGGTACACACCCGACTGCACAAACCTTCAGGGTTTAGACGATCTGATCCTCCAGTGTATGGATAACTGACGCTGTTCCTTTAAAGATTCTGGCCCACTCTGATGGCGGCCATGCTTTGGCACCAAGATTTAGATATTTAAAGAGCACCTGAAACTCAGGTTCGGTGCTCAATCATCAGCCAAATTAGGTGCGGTCTGCCATTGCACCCAGGATTTCTGTCTCATTTGGATTCTCGTCTCGCATCTAGTCAAGAACTCTGTTCTCGTCTCAGTCTCAAAGTCATGCCTCAATTCTAGTCTCAGCACTCGGATCTTTACCATCCTCTCCAATGCCTCTCTTCACAAGTTTATCTAAATTTCCTCACCCTCACATTTATTCCCTCTTTTTTTGTTTTATACCTCTATCGCAGGAAATGATTGTGACAATCAATTCTAAATATGCCTCTCACAATTTTCCCATCAGATCACCTCCTCAATATTCTTTGCTGCAGGCAAAGCAAGCCCAGTCTATGCATAACAGAAGTCCCTCAATCCAGCCTCCTTTCTTCTCTCTTTAGCCCTATATCACAGTTCCTTTTGTGTTTACTTCCTTGAATAGATATTTTGATCCTGCATTTTTTGGTATTTCCCCATCATCCACAAGGGAGCTATCAGGCTGATTGAAGAACTTCTGTTTATTCCCAAGACTTGCTTTCATTCCCCATAGCTTTGAAGGCAACAAATTGTTTCTGTTGTGGATTTGGAAGTGGAGCTGCCACAGCTGCAATTAGATGCTCTTGGCTTAATTTAAACAAGCCAAGGAGGTGGGGAAGTGAGAGTTAGCATTTACTACAGCACCACTATCTCAGCTAAAATCAGACTTTATCATTGAATAAATATAGAGTCAACAAAATTAATTCATCGATACTTAAGCTGAAATGTTACAATTTTGCAGTCTTGTTAGCATAGTCCTAACTTCAAACAGTGGTGTAAACTGATTCAGTTGCCCATTCTAAAGCATACCTTATTTTCCAATTACCAATGCAAGAGGAAATTGGGTGTATTAAATATAACGGGTAACTAGTTTGACAGTGTCACACAAAACTGGAATTACACACATTTTCCTCAGTTTCATAGGATACAAGCCATACCTGCTGGCGTCTGCAAAAGTGTTTCCACTTTATGAAGCTTACCACTGGAAAGCCATTAGGCATATGCAGTGTGTGAAAGGGCTATGACACTGATACATGGCAGACAGGCTAGCAAACACAGTGACAAGCTAAATCTTTTAACTCTTGTCAGAGACTCTTCACATTTTCCAACTGCTTATTATTACCA
This sequence comes from Mobula birostris, assembly GCF_030028105.1. NCBI lineage: Eukaryota > Metazoa > Chordata > Chondrichthyes > Myliobatiformes > Myliobatidae > Mobula > Mobula birostris. The sequence continues at coordinate 29,258,998 of NC_092391.1, read as the reverse complement.
CAATGCAGACAAAAGTTAAAATCAAAAAGCGCCTCCGTGGTTTTGTAATTCCCTTTGTGAATTAAAATCTCATGATAATTTAATTTGATCTGTATACACCAAAAGGTTGCATGCCACCAAAGGAAAGATATTTTAAAAGCTTCTCCAATCACGCAGAGGAGATTAAAAAGGCTATCTGGATTAGTATTAATATTATGAATAATTTTTTACCTGTAAAAAGACAGGTAACGGTAGACTTTAGTTTACTTGTGAACACTCTTGCTTGATGAAAATAAGAAAGAGGGTTTTATTTCCATTCCTCAATGTACTGGCTACATATATGATCTCTGTTTTAATAAATTCCATATCTAAGGATTCCTGAGTTATGGTATTAGAAACAATTAAAAGAGTGGGACTAAATGCTAAACTAATCCTTCTGGTATGTTGGACTGCTGGAGAGTTTGGATAGCTTTGATCAGTAGAAATTTGCCAATCCATTTGTATCTCCTCCAGAAAAGCAGAGAAGGGGAACCTTCCTGTGAACTTACAGAATCCAACATGAAATTGATCTCTTGCATTTTAGCAGATATGGTGACAGTCAGTGCGAAGAAGATCTCTTCTTCGGTGTGATACCCCCAAACTTACTCCATATTCCGTTGCAAACATCCAAACTGAGTTTCTGTTGAAAATGTGTTATTTAATAATGATAGAGTAAGGACACTGATAATAACTGGGGAAATACCATGAAGTTCCAACACTCTTTCTAGAATGCTATGTATTCAATTCACCTGCATTCAGCGGAAAGTGTAAGAAACTAATTCATAAGGAGAGTAGCAAAAACACCAAATGTCATGTCATATGAGACAGTGGTAATAACCTGATTGAGTACCATTGCCTGCAAAAGTACATAACAGCCACCATTCTCTGGTCACATCAGTGACTACATTTGTGAAGTTTTTAAATCAAGCATGAGGTATGCTTCAGGTCCTCAATTCAAAGTGATAAGTTCAAAGTAAATTTGTCATCAATGTTTAGTTGTTTCGTATGGCAGGTGTTTTTCTCTTCACACTTATAATTAGTTTTTGATGAGGTAGATGTGAGACTGTCCATTCGGGAGCCAAGGTTGGACCATTCTTTGTCTGGCATCTTGTCCACAGCCGTACCAACATGGGTGGCCCTGAGTTGGCATTTCCTGATGAAGTCCTTGAAGGATGCAAGCATCCACATGGCGTTAACATGTTGATCCAGGTCATTATCAATGTATGTATGTATATGTCACCATATACTACCCTAATAAAATTTTTCTTGCAGGCATTCACAGTATAACAAAGAAATGCAATGAAATCAATGGAAAACCACACACAAATGAAGAATGACAAACAGCCAATGTGCAAAAGACAAAGTGTGCAAATACAGGGAAAAAAATAATAAATAAATAATACTGAGAACAAAAGTTGCAGAGTCCTTGAAAGTGAATCCATGGGGTTATGGAATCAGTTCAGAGTTGAGGTGAGTGAAGCTATCTACGCTGGTTCAGGAGCCTGATGGTAGAAGGGTAATAGCTGTTCCTGAACCTGGTGGTGCAGGACCCAAGCTTCCTGAACCTCTTTCCCAATGGAAGACACATGACATCATATGTTGATTGAATAGTTAATAAAGGATAAGAGATCCTGGGCTTCATTAATGGGAATGAGTAATACAAAAGCAGGGAGATATGTTAATAATAGCAAATGAGAATCCAAATTCTATTGACCACTTATATTTACCAAGTCATTTGGGTAATCAAGCCATGGCAAGAATCAAGCACCTATTTCCTACAGATCCCACAACATTCCTATTTTGCTCTACCCAAATTCCCTCCATATTCTATCTCTCATCCATACACTAGTGGCAGATTCCAGTGGCCAAACAGCATGCAAACCTGCACATTTCTAGGATGTGGGAGGAAACCAGAAGAAACCCTTACAGTCACAGAAGGAACATATCAGTACACATCGGCTGCTTCAGGAGTCAGGAATAATCAGGGGTCTCTGGAAGAGAGGAGGCTACAGAGTCACTCGCATATGAAGGGCCTGGAGAGGGTGCAGGATCAATGCAGTAAAGGATTTGCTGCAGTAGGTCTTAGTGGAGCAAAAAAAAGATCTACGTTATTGTAGGATGTGTAACTGAGTTTCCAATAGCATACTAGGAGCTCCAAGTACACTATACATACTTTGATGATAAATGTACTTTGAGTTCCTAGTATGCTATTGGACACTTAGTTACACATCCTAAAATAAAGCTAAACATGATCAAAGTTTAATGAATGAGTGTGTATGTAAAATACCAAAGTTTTCATCAAGTTTCTGATACTGTGTTGAATACTACTAGGCGGCCTGCTGTGGTATAGATTGTGATCAAAGAGGCTGCTATTAAATTTTGGCTTTCAATCACACTTATGCCACTACCAGCAAGCAGCACTCCTAAGATGCAGGTTGACTGCAGATGTTCTTGCTGTAGGTGGTACAAATGGAGGAGGTAATATATGGTGACATTTTGCAGGCAGCTTACAAAACTACTAGATATATTTCTCTTGAACTACGATTGCCTGTAATTTCATTTTAAGAAAGGTACTTTTGAATCGTCTAAATGAACTATTGATTTTATGATCCCCTGAAGGACTCCACAAACTTGACTCTCAGGAATGCTGGTGTGGCACCTTGAAACAGACGAAGTTCAGCCACCGTCGCCAGAAGAAAGAGCAGAACCAACATCCAGGGTGGACTTTAAGCCTCACTAAAGCTTGAGGCCTGGGAGAGGAAAATGAACTGACTACTCTATGCCAGCTGAGATCCCACTCCCGAGCCTGCCCCATCTGACTGTGTTTGACCCATCTCCCTCTCTTCTCACTACCACCATCGGGTGGGAGGTGGAGGAGTTTTGGGTCCCACAGTGCCAGGTTCGGGGGCAGTAGTTACCATTCAGCCATCAGGCCCATGGACTGGCTTTGTTTGCCTCAGTGGACTCACTTTCTGGGACTCTGCAGTTTGTGTTCTCAGGATTATTCATTTATTGTTTTTTTTACTATTTGCAGGATTTCTCCTCTTTTACACAAATCATTCACATTGGGTAGTTCTTGGTCTTTGTTATGTGTGGTTTCTCATGGTTTCTATTGCAGTTCTTTGTGTTTCTGTGGTGCATGATATACATACTTTGATGATAAATGTACTTTGAGATCCCCAATTTTCCCCGTCATTTCTGCTTTGTTTGTGAAGTGGATTATCCAGGGATACCAGATAGGTCACTCCTGGATTCCCTCACACAACACCTTTAAACTTGTACCAAAATACATTGCATTTGATGCAATTCAAAACCAGGCTCAGTATACATGTTAATTTAACTTAAATGCCTGTTCTCACTCTGAGCTCTCATGAAATTTAACTTTGACAGCTTTTCCTGTTCTCAGTGTTCTGCTGGACTTTTGGAATTGCTTTTGTTAAAACTGGCTTTAAGGGAAATTAGCTGATAGTATCTGGTTATTTCAGTGATTATGAACAACTACTTCTGAAAGTTATTGACATTTATGTCAAACGCCATCGGGTGCCAATAAATAGTGAGGTTGTCGCAGTTTTTATTGCAGCCTGCAATAGCTCCACATCCAGACTTATGTGACCAGATGCGTTCCTGCTGCTCTGAAGTGTCCCAGATTCTCGTAGTGATCTGCAAGTGCAAACACTTTTGAGAGCTAGCAAACTCCTACGTCCAGCTTTTTTGACTATCCATGAATTACTTAAATGACTCTGGATGATCCTGACCTTTAAGATCTATTAAAATGAAATAAACTGCAATTTTTAATGTAAGGTTAATAATTCAAGCTCATAAATGGTGTTGAGATCTTTAAAAATTAAAAATAAATCCCAGACAGTAGATCAGCACAGGTAAGTTGTGGCTCCTTAGTTGGAGAAGTTTTTCACAAACTTCAATGTCAGATTGCGCAGTAAATTACGGTGATTCCAAAGGGAATCAGGAATGTTCATTATTTTAAGTGGAAGCAAATCTGGGACTTACCTGCGTTGTCGAAAACACCAACGTTCTCATCTGATTAGCAGGTATTGGGCACAATTGTCTCAGGGTAAAAGAATTGTCACTTCCACAGGAAGGCTGTGGTTCTCTGGGATTCGTCTCCACTGAACGCCCAGTTACGGAGTATACTTGGGGCTGAGGGGAACAGGTGTCTTCACTCAAGTTTAACCCAGAGATACGAGTTCAATGTGGGAAGGTGGATGATAATGGAGGGGTGTCAGACATGGTTTCGTTAAATAGCAGACATATACTTTTACTTTATATTTTACATCATTATTCAGTGCAGATCATTTGCACAAATCTTTGATATTATAAATCAGCTTTCAATTAATTAACAACTTGAGAGAGAATAATTTGCTATACCATGGGGACAGAAAGAGGAAACTAGTGCTGATAAGATTCTCCACTGTCAGATAGGCTATGTGGTGTCCTGTATCACAACATGTTAATGATTCGAAGGGAGCAAATTTTCTGTACTCCTTCTGGGTTCCAGCAAGCAACCAAGTTATCCCAAGTGCATTTGCTTCTTTACCAAGGATCCATTTCCTTTTATGTGTTGTGCAGTTCATTGCTTTGCATTTCAAAACACAAAGTTCATCAGGGGGTCGCTGCGGGGTGAAGCAATCGCCATGGTAAACGGAACTGCAGACGGAAACCCAAAACAAAAACAGAATGTGTTGCAAGTGCTCAACATTGAGTAAAATGGTTAAGCAGAACTGTCAACCCTCCATGCTCACTCTCTCTTCCATGTTCTGTTTTTATTTATTTATTGAGATACAGGGCAGAATAGGGCGTTCTGGCCCTTCGAGCCACGCGGCCTAGCAACCCACCAATTTTAAATGCTGGCCTAATCACAGGACAATTTACAATGACCAACTAACCTACCAACCGGTACGTCTTTGGACTGTGGGAGGAAACTGCAGCACCCGGAGGAAACCCACGCGGACACGGGGGGAACGTGCAAACTCATAAGGGCAGCAAATGGAATTGAACCCCAGTCGCCTGCACTGAAAATTTTCTGCTAACCACTATGCTACATTTGTTTCTTCCCTTTGAGATATTGGTGAACGAGTGTGGATATCAATTTCAGTCTTTACCTCTGTGGATGGACACCTGTTGTTAGTGTACAAGATGATGAGAGGCATTGATCATATGGATAGCCAGAGACTTTTTCCCAGGCCTGAAATGGCTAACAAGAGGGGCATAGTTTTAAGGTGTTTCGAAGTACAGAGGTGACATTGGGGGTAAGCTTTTCACACAGAGCGTGGTGAGTGTGTGGAAGGTACTGTCAGCAATGGTGGTGGAGACGGATACAATGGGTCTTTTAAGTGACTCTTAGATAGGTACATGGAGCTTGAAAAAATAGGAGGTCTATGCAGTAGGTAGGATAATTCTAGGCAGTTTTTAAAGTAGGTTACATGGTCAGCACAACATTGTGGGCTGAAGGGCCTGTAATGTGCTGTAAATTTCTGTGTTCTATGTTCTAGTGCTCTGGATGGGAAATTGGATGTCCTTACATTGAACAGAACTTCATGCTACAGATCTTTATCATTGATCTTTTCAATGGTAGGATCTGTATTGTTTGGCAAAGTGACATTGCTCATCCCTAATAATCGATAGGGGGTAGTGACAAGGGCTTTCATGAACTATTGGTCTAAACTAAGCAGATGCCATAAGTTCTCCCAAGTTTCTATTCCTGCGTTCATACGTCATAGCAAATTTCCTGATAATATAGAGGGTCATTTGATTCATCAAGTCCATCCTGACAACCCCTTTCCACCACTTAACCACTGTCACTTCTTCTCTCACTGCCATTAACTCCTCATGATTTCCCCACCAGCAAACACACAGGGGTCATTTGCAGAAGCCAATTAATCTATTAAGCATCATGTCTTTAAGGATATGGGTGAAAACCAAATTTCAAAGTTCAAAGCACATTAATTATCAAAATATGTATACATTATACTGCTCTGAGACTCCTCTCCTTACAGGCAACCACAAGGCAAAGAAACCCCAAAAGCACCCACTTAAAGAAAGACTGTCAAACACCCAATGCACAGAGGTTAAAAAACAATTTTGCAAACAACAGAAGTAAGCAAAAATCGATCCAACCTGAAGTTTTACGCAAGTCACAAAGCAAGACGTCACAGAAGCTGGAGCAGGACACAGCTTCGGTTCATCGCAGAGCCGAGTAAACGTCGTGGGGCTACAGACACAAAGTCAGGCATTACTACAACCCACCAGTCACTGCCTCAATTCTGCTCAGAGCCGAGTAAACATCGTGGAGCAGCGAGCAGAACCAGCCCATCCCTTACCTCCAGCCTTGACACCCTGACCTTTTCAATACCAGTCATTGAGCCTTGGAGGCACAATAAGTCCCACTGCCCCCAGTTACATACCGAGCATCAAATGCCCATTATCCCTAAACCCATTCTGATCCAGTTTTATTCTCCCTACATTCCCATCAATATCCCCCAGGCTCTACTTGTCACCAAGATGGCGTTCTCGGAGATGGCCTTGTACCCAGGTGGGTGCTGCCTCACTGATTCTGCAGGAATGGAATTGAGTTTATTTCTTACATCCTTCATATAAACGAGGTGTAAAAGTCTTTACATTAAGTCTCCATCTAGATGTGTAATGTGCAATTTATAGTGATTTATAATAAATAGTCTGTACAATAGACCAGTCAATGTAATATAGAAATACAATTGTGTCAACATGAATTAATCAGTTTGATTGTCTGGTGGAAGAAGCTGTCCCGGAGCCTGTTGGTCCTGGCTTTTATGCTACGGTACCACTTCCCGGATGGTAGCAGCTGGAGCAATTTGTGGTTGGGGTGATTTGTGTCCCCAATGATCTTTCAAGCCACTTTTACACTCCTGTCTTTGTAAATGTCTTGAAGAGTGGGAAGTTCATGTCTACAGATGCACTGGGCTGTCTGCACCACTCTCTGCAGAGTCCTGCAATTAAGGGAGGTACAGTTCCGATACCAGGCAGTGATGCAGCCAGTCAGGATGCTCTCAGTTGTGCCCCTGTAGAAAGTTCTTAAGATTTGGGGGCACATACCAAACTTCTTCAACTGTCTGAGGTGAAAGAGGTGCTGTTGTGCCTTTTTCACCATACAGCTGGTATGTACAGACCACGTGAGATCCTTGGTGATGTTTATGCTGAGGAACTTAAAGCTGTTCACCTTCTCAACCCCAGGTCCATTGATATCAATAGGGGTTAGCCCATCTCCATTCCTCCTGTAGTCCACAACCAGCTCCTTTGTTTGACATGTCTTTGGATGGTGCTCTCAGGTCAACCCTGGCAAGTTACTGAAGTGTATTGTGTAGAGGGCACACACTCCATCTGTAGTCTGCGTGGGAGTCAGAGTGAATGCTTAAAGTGTGGATTGGATAACGATCAATGAGCATGCTCTGCCTTGAATGTTAAGCTTAGTTAGCACTGTAGAAGCTGCATTGGGGCATGCCTTGAATATGGTTAAAAGATTCTATTATTGTTGTTATTCATCTCTGCGTCCTGAGGTGCATTGGGCGGCAACCTCCCCATTTCTTCAGCAGTTTGTCTATTTTTTTGTGAGGCTGAGCTGCTAGCTTGACTCTTACCCCAGCACGGATGAAAAGCGTGCCAGGAGCCAGCTGGGTTTGAAGCACTCACCTCAAAGTCCGGTGCTGATGTCACCACACCACCGGCCAGCTAAAGACCCCAGGGAGCCAAGAAATGTGACTTTCACTCTTGGACTCACAGCCACACTCATTACGTGGCAGCTCAGTTCCAACAGCGGTGGCCCTGAAGATACTTGCAGTGGGGTAGCAATAATGTGCAAAGGTCATGCAAGCCTCTGGTCAGGCTGTTAATGAACAAGTTGTTAGTGAAATCTCAATCAAAGCCTACCTCATGATAACTTATATCAGTGACTATTCAATGTAAGTTAACAATATTCTGAAATATCGCCTGTAGAAGTGAGGATGCTAGAGCAGTAATCCAAAGGCTTGGGCTATTAATCTAACAACACATACTTGAACAGTACCATGGAAGCTGCAGAATTTAAATTCAAATAGTTAAATAAGTTGAACTTATGAATAGAAGTTCAAAGTACAAATAACATTTATTATCAAAGTACGTATACAGTATGTCACCATTTTTAAACTTGAGATTTATTTTCTTGTAGGCATTTACAGTCAAACAGAAAAATACAATAAAATCAGTGAAAAACTACACAGAAAGAAAGACAGGCAAACAATCAATGAGCAAAAGACGAGAAACCGTTCAAACAAATAAATAGATAAATAAAATCAATAAATCAATATATACACAAATAGGTAGCCAGATAACACTGAGAACATGAGTTGTAGAGCCCTTGAAAGTGAATCCATACTTTGTGTAATTTGTTCAGTGCTGCAGTAAGTGAAGTTACCCACATTGGTTCAGGAGATGACAGTTGAAGGGTAATAAGGCCCCTGAACCTGGTGGTTTGGGACCCAAGGCTCCTGTACTTCCTTTCCAATGGTAGAACAGAGCATGGCCTGGGTGGTGAAGGTCCTTAATGAAGGATGCTGCTTTCTTGTGCCAGTGCTCCTTATAGATGTGTTCACTGGTGAAGAGGGCTTTGCCTGTGGTGGACTGAATTGTGTCCACTACTTTTTGTAGGCTTTTCCATCCATGGGCATTGGCATCCAAGTTGTCCAACACTGACACTTCCACTTGTTTCAATTTAAGTGGAAGTTTAAAAATCATTCATTTTCAATATTGCACCCAACCTTTATCAGTAATCTCTCAAAATTGTTACATTTTGTCCAATTTTCTGTCCATTTCTATCACTATTCTTAATTTTTACAAATTGAAATTCAATCTACAACTCAAAAAATTGTGGTTAACAAGTTCCCTCAGATATCCAATGCTCGGTCAAGTTTTCTTTCCTTATTTCAAGATGTTTAAAACTGTTCCCTTAAATATGTGAGGATATCAAAACATTTTGGACTGTGAATCAACAACCCAAAAACATCTAAATTGAAAAGTCAAGCTGCAGCTCATCTATATTACCACAGGGTCATTTGACATTCTCCTTCTTTAGTACAAGGTGTTCCTTTGGACCCTATGGGAGGCAAGTGCAGAAATTGCTGGGGCCCTAGCAGAGATATTTAATTCATCCTTAGCAACAGGAGAGGTACCAGAGGATTGGTGGATAACCAATGTTGTTCTGCCATTTTTAAAACAAAGCTTTAAACATAAACCAGAAAATTATAGGCTGACTTCAGTTGTGAGAACGTTATTGGAAGTAATCTAAGGGACCTGATAAATAAGTAGTTGGATAGACATGGACTGATTACGAATAGTCACCATGGCTTTGTGTGTGGTAGGTCATGTCTAACCAATCTTACAGTGTTCTTTGAGGAAGTTACCAGGAAAGTGGATGAAGGCAAAGCAGTGGATGTTGTTTAGTAAGGCATTTGACAATGTCCCACATGAGAAGCTGGTCAAGAAGGTTCAGATGCCCCAGCATTTAAAATGAGGTAGTAAATTGGATTAGACATTGGCTTTGAGGGAAAAACCAGAGGGTGGTAGTTGAGGGTCCCCTCTTTGGCTGGAAGCCTGTGACCAGTGGTGGGCTGCAGGGATCGGTGCTGGGTCCATTGCTGTTTGTCATCTATATCAATGAGCTGGATGATAATGTGCTTAACTGGATGAGCAAATCTGTGGATGACACCAAATTTGGGGGTATGGTGGACCGTGAGGAAGACTATCATGGCTTGCAGAGGGATCTGCATCAGCTGGAAAAATGGGCTGAAAAATGGCAGATGGAATTTAATGCAGACAAGTGCAAGGTTTTGCACCTCAGGAGGACCAACCAGGGTAGGTCTTAAACAGTGAACGGTAGGGCATTGAGTAGTGTGGTAAAACAAAGGGATCTGGGAATACAGGTCCATAATTCATTGAAAGTGGCGGCAAGGTAGGTAGGGTTGTAAAGAAAGCTTTTGGCACATTAGCCTTTTTAAATAAATATATTGAGTTTAGGAAATGGGATGTTGAAGTTGTATAAGACTTGGTGAGGCCTAATTTGGAGTATTGTGTGCAGTTTTGGTCACCTACATACAGGAAAGATTTAAACAAGGTTGAAGGAGAACACAGAAAATTTTCAAGGTGGTTGCCGGGTCTAGAGCACCTGAGTTATAAGGAAAGATTGAATAGATTACAATTGGATTCTTTAGAACTTAGAAGATTGAGAGGAGATTTGATACAGGTATACAAAATTATGAGGAGTATATAGATAGGGTAAATACAAGCAGGCTTTTCGCACTAAGGTTGGGTGGAATTACAACCAGAGGTCATGGGTTAAGGGTGAAAAGTGAAAAGTTTAAGGGGAACATAAGGGGAAACTTCTTCACTCAGAGGGTCATGAGAGTGTGGAATAAGCTGCCAGCACAAGTGGTGCACACGAGCTCGATTTTAATGTTTAAGAGATACTTGGATTTGTACATGGATAGTAGGGATATGGTCCCAGTGCAGGTCAATGGGAGTAGGCAGTTGAAATTATTTCTATGACTCTGAGTATTGGGTATCTTTATATCCCAAACTGGATTATCAATTTTCCAGAAATTGTTTAATAACCGGAGGTTATTTTGGGATCAGCAGCAAAAGATAATCAAAATTTGCTTAAAATAAGTTCATTTTCAAACCATGTCTGCTTTATCCAGATAATGAAACGTTTTAAGTCATATTGATGACCATACAATACAATTATCAATACTATTTCTGAAATGCCATTTCCGAACAAATGGAATAATAGATCCTAAGTTACAGATGTCTAGACTATTGATCTAAAAATGTGTTTGAATCCTATCATAGGCAACTGGGGAACTTAAATCCAAATAATTGAATAAAACTGGAAGAAGACATTACCATAAAATGACTAGATTATTCCTAAAATCAATTTGATTCATTAAGTATATATAAGGAGAGATATCTGCCATTACTCTCCTGTGTCCCAATGTGGTCAACTGTTAACTGCCTTTTGACACAGCAAGCCATTCAATTGAATGAGCAATTAGGTTTGAGTGATACATCTGGGCTTTGCCAATAACATTGCACACCTAGTGAAGTAACATATAACATCAAGACAAGCTTTCCACCTCTCCATGCATCTGACGAACCCAAAGGAACGTCACAGACCGATACAGTTTGGCACCAGCAGCATCGCAGGAGTTGCCAGTCAGCGTTGTACTCAATGTAGGACTGCCTTAGGGATTCCAGCTCCAGATTTTTCCCCTCTGTGTATTCCAAAAGCCTTCACCATAAGTCACTAGGCAGCAGAGGTTTGAGATCAGAGTTTTCCTTCTCCTAGATGAGCTGCCAACCACGGCTGACGAGCCCCATCTACTCAAAGTGACTGGGTTTAAGGCACCAGTAACCCTGCTTTGTCCCTTATCCTGTTAGTTGAAACAGCTCCACTGGGCTCAGTAGCTAAGCCACACGTGAAGACCAGGAGCTGGACTTCGTTGCCAGAGACTATTTGAGACATATGCCATTGGGAGCTTTTAATAGGTAGAGGGAGCTTATCCCGATTGCCAACCTTAACGAATCTGCCTACTGTAAAGTGGATTATAAAGTGGCCATGTATCTGGCCATGCAGTTTAGGCAAAAGCAAAATATTTTCTTTACTTCTTTGAAAAGAACCAAGCCATATTAAAGTAATAATCACCTATCAGAAGTATTTTCTATCACTCAGAGTATTAGAGTTGAGGTGTCAGTTGGGTACAAGTTTTTCAAGGCTTTGCTCTCTAAGATTAGATTATTAGAGTAGATTATGAGGACACTCAGTCCTCATTTATTGTCATTTAGAAATGCATGCATTAAAAAATGATACAACGTTCCTCTAGAATGATGCCACAAGAAAACACAGGACAAACCAAGACTAAAACTGACAAAACCACATAATTATAACATATAGTTACAACAGTGCAAAGCAATACCATAATTTGATAAAGAGCAGACCATGGGCACGGTAAAAAAAAGTCTCAAAGCCCCGATAGACTCATCATCTCACACAGGCGGCAGAAGGGAGGAGCTCTCCCCGCCACGAACCTCCAAGCGTCACCAACTCACCGATGCAGCACTATTGGAAGCACCCGACCGCAGTGGACTCTGAGTCCGTCCAAAAACTTCGAGCCTCTGACCAGCCCCTCCGACAGAGCCTCTCCAAGCACCATCCTCTGCCGAGCGCTTCGACTCCGCCCCGGCTGCCGAGCAACAAGCAAAGCCGAGGACTCGGGGCCTTCTCCTCGGGAGGTTCTGGACCACACAGTAGCAGCAGCAGTGAAGCAGGCATTTCAGAAGTTTCACCAGGTGTTCCTCCGTGCTCTCACGTCCGTCTCCATCAAATCAGGATTGTGCACGGCACCCTACTTGACAAGTAACAGACATCACCACCAGAATGGTCTCTGTGAGCTGCGTCACGCCGCCATGTCAGTAGAGGTTCAGCACAATGGCACAGCTAGTGGAGTCGCTGCCTCAATACCAGAGACCCAGGTTCAACCCCAACTTCGGGTGCTATCTGTATGGAGTTTACACGTTCTCCCTATGAACTCATGGGTTTCCTCCAGGTGCTCTGGCTTCCTCCCAGATTCCAAAGACATGCAGGTTGTAAGTTAATTGGTCACTCTAATGTCTCCGGTATCTGGTGAGTGGTAGAATGTGGTTGAAGTTGATGAGAATGTAAGGAAGAAAAAGAAATGGGATTGCTGTAGGATTAATGCAAATGGTTGGTTGATAATTAATGTAGACTCTGGGTAAACATTTAGTTTCCGTGCTGCAAACCTAAACAGAAGGGTAGTTTGAAGAAACAAGTGATCTCCTCCCAGGAATTTTGTAGTGTTTCCTTTCATTACAATGCAAAGGAAGCCTGTAGTTAATCTCAAAACAAAAAAAAAGGCAGATTGTCCTGTTTAATCCATTAATTTTAATCTCAACCTCCTATCATCACCTAATATTTCGCGTGTTACAGTGATTGAAAGCAATTTTGATGATAGGTCATCAAATTAGCATGCTTTACCCATCTTCCATTTTCAGTCAGGAATGATGCAAGATGAACTGTTGCTCAGGGCCACCCAGAAAAGATGTTAAACTATCATGAGCTTTTAATGTCTGAATAAATGGGCACCACGTGGTCATTTTTCTAGGGCAGCACCTTGCACAGCAAACACATGTTTTATATTAAACCCCAAGGGTGGGGAGAGAGATCAGGGACAAAAGATAAAGTCTGTTTTTATTACACATCAAATAACTTCAGATCAATTCCACGTAGTCTGATTAGACTGTGAGCCTTATGAATAAAAAACAGATCCTAAAAGAAAAATGTCTATTCCAATCAAACTGCCATAGGTTCATCTGAAAAATGCAACTGGAAATGATTGCAGGGGTCTAAACACAGACATAAATTATCTTAATTTACATTGGGAAAGATTATCATAAAAGCAGAATCAAATTATCAAAAGTAATCTGAAACCCAAATGATATTTTGCCATTTTATAAAAAAATTTAGAAATTCAGTTTGAGTCTAGTTAATTTTACAGGCATCAGTTCCTAGGATTTATTTTTCAACATGGGTAGGATGAAGTGTTTGCTTTCTTTTAAAGGGTTAGTCAACCTCATAAAACAACTCATTACCAGTTACTGGAATGTCTACAGAATACAAGGACACAATGTTCTGCTATCAAATCTATATGGGATACTTTAACGACTGAGATTTGTGCTGGCAAGGTATCAATTGGATCAAATCAGCTTTGAACCACACTAATAGATGGATACTGTTACCAGTGAAATCATTCGTCATGCTTTGGTGTCTGAACATGTAATTCCAGATCAGCTACTTGACATTATTAATTTCATCCTCCCTAATGTCTGAAGCTGATCGAGATCATTGTGAGTATTTATATAGTTTAATCTAAGACATCACTACACATGTTCTGACTGTGGATTTGTGGTCTTTCACCACTCACAGGATGGGTTTTCTGGATGAATTATTGTAGAATCTTCCCCGGCCTTTTACTTCATAAAGCACTTTCTGCCTAGGTAGCAAGTTCAACATTCGCTCTGAAGAGTGTTTCACCTGTGCAGTTTTGTATTCCAGCCCAATTTAGAACAGGCTGCAACACTTCATATCGAGGAGAGCATGCTAAATGGTTGCATCACAGCCTGGTATGAAGGGGTCGCTGCACAGGATCAAGAAAAGCTGCAGAGGGTTATAACCTCAGCCAGCTCTATCATGGACACTAGCCTTCCCACCACCAGGGACACATTTAAATGGCGATGCCTCAGGAAGGCAGCATTCATCATCAGAGACCCTCACCACCCAGGACATGCCTGATCCTCACTACTAGCATCAGAGAGGAGGTACAGGAGCCTGAAGATAGGAACAGCTTCTTCCCCTCCACCAGACAATGCACCCATGAACACTACCCCACTAGCTTTGCTCTCTTTTTGCACTACTAATTTAATTTAATATATATTTCTTATTGTCACTTAATAGTATTTTTATTTATTGCACTGTACTGCTGCTGCAAAACTACAAATGTCATGACAGAGATAAGTGATAGTAAACTTGATTCTGATCCATATTAAGTAGAAATCCAAACTTAGATACTTCCTTTTTCTTTTTTTTTGTTTTCATATTCTTTATATTTTTTTTATACAAACAAAAAAAACAGCACATCTACAAAAACCACGACCTTAACAAAATCTAATTAAATATTGAGCAGCAAAAGGGAGAAGAATATAAAGGCAAAAGTAAACATACACAGCAGAGCTGCACCGTACCAAAAAACCTCAGTCCTCAGCCCGTAAGAAAGTCCAATACAGGGCTCCGTATCCTTTCAAAGATTTCCCTTCTGACCTCATTACATAGTCTCAGTCTCTCCAAATGTAAAGTATTTGCCAGTTCTCTCAGCCACAGATCGTACGTAGGCACAGAGTCCATTTTCCACATTTGCAGGATTAACTTCTTAGCAATCACCATGCCAAACAATACAGCCTTTTCTCATACTTATTGGCTGAAGATAGGGAGCTTGTTGCTCCAAGGATGGCTATAAGCGGGTCTGGTTCCCACTGCTTCCCAAAAGCCGCAGAGAAACAGTGAGAAATACTCTTCCAGTATGCATGAAGCTTACAACATGACCAGAATGAATGTGACAAGTTACTGTTCACAGATTTACATCTATTACAAACTGGCAAAACATCAGGGTAGAAACTGTGCAACTTTTCTTTGGAATAATGAAGTTGATGTATTGTTTTAAACTGTATGAGTCTGTGTCTGATGTTGACCAAACAATCATGTATACTCTTTAAACACTCATCCCAGACCTCCTCTGTCAGTTCTATACCCAATTCATCCACCCATGCCTGTTTAAAACCTGCAATATTCACTCAAGCTCCATTATGTAGGATCTGATAAAAACAGGATACCGCACTATGAGTAACAGGATCAAATTTTTTATTGCCTCCAGGGACTCATGTTTGTCTAAAACTTCGAAGGTAGGTATATATTTCCTAACATAGTCTCGAATTTGTCAATATCTAAAGAAAACTAGATGCAGGGATATTGTAACCTACTTGTAACTGCGCAAATGAGGCAAAGTTTCCATTAATATATAGGTCACCTACACTACAGATGCCTCTCTGTTTCCAGGTAGAAAAAGCAGTATCATTCAGGCCAGGCAAAAAGGAATGATTGTCACAAATCAGAGTGTTAATATAAGTTTTTGGGGCCTTAATGTGTAGTTGAATCTGCTTCCAAATTCTTATAGTGCTGCCAACCACGAAGCTGTTACTAAAATGTGACTTATTAACTGCAGTGGGGCTATTAAGAAGAGCTGGTAAGGAAGTCTTCTTACAAAGCACTCGCTCTATGAGTAACCATGCTGGGCACGAGTCTGAGGTAGAGGGTGGGCCTTTTTCCCACCATGCAAGAATGGATAGGTGGGCAGCCCAGTAATACATTTTAACATCCGGTAGGGCAAAACCACCTGCTTCCTTGGGCTTTGACAAGTGCTTTTTAACAATTCTAATGGCTTTATAATTCCAAATGAAGGGTATAATAATTGAATCTAATTGCTTCAGATATGACAGAGGAATAAAACATGGAATTGACTGGAAAAGATGAAGAAATCATGGCAGTACAATCATCTTGATTGCGTTAACCCTCCCCACTAAAGAAATTGGAAAGGTTTTCCAAAAGTCAATATTGCGTTTAACCTGCTCAACTTCGTTTCGCCAATTCACTTGCAAAAGGTCATCTGGGTTCTTTGTAATAGTCACACCAAGATAAGAAGTTATTTTAAACGGAATGGACTGTAAATACGCTGTATTAACCACTGCAGTGACTGGCATTAGTTCAATCTTATCCCAAGAAACTACCAAAATTATTAGACACTTTCTTACATGATGCTTATGAGAAAGTCTGTTGTTGACTCATCTCTTAAGGGCTGAAAACTCGGATATTGATTCCAACAAAGACTCTTATCGCTTGATCACTAAATAATTATCTTGCTGTAGCTTAGTATCTAAACATTGTCAGCACAACGTATCTATCAATGTTATAAACATTTGAAAACCAGTCTTCTTGAACATCACCATCTTTTAGAATCAGGATTCCAAGTTAAACCTTTACTGACTTGAAGTTCAAAATTTGATCCTTCTCCAGGTTTGCTTTCACTACCACGGTTCAGCTCAGCTTCAACCACTGATGTCATGGATACCCTTTTACCATTACTCCTCACCCGTCAGGATCTTGAACCCAAGGGGATAACTTCACTCAGGTTCACTCGCCCCATCATTGAAATGTCCCCACAACCTATGGACTCACTTTCAAGGACTCTTCATTTCATGTTCTCAATATTTATTGCTTGTTTATTTACTACTATTATTTCTTGCTTTTTGTATTTGCAAAGATTGGTGACTTATGCATGCTGGTTGAATGCCCAGGTTGGTGTGGTCTTTCATTTATTCTACTAAGGTAATTATTCTATTATGCATTTATTGAGTATGCCCACAAGAAAATGAATCTCATGGTCGTATATGGTGATAATAAATTCACTTTGAACTTCAACCATCAGAAGTAAAGCTCAACAGTTTTTACCTTCCCTAAAGCCTCAACTTATTTATTATCTCCCACTAATTCACCATCCTGCACCTTGTTAAATGATGTTATAGTTTGCAATTTCTATTGGGTCTGCCTTACATCAATAAGCATGTATCCAGCTTGATTGTTCCACTTCTCTGATTCTAGCCTTCTGCTTGTATTTACCCTTATGTCTATCGTATTATTGAATCCTTCAAGGATCTCTTCCTTTCCAGAGTTCTACATATAGATCTTGTTTATCCTCTACAACTTTCATCTTACCAGTAAAAACCTTTTCAAAGTCAAATCCTTTTAATTGCTACGTTGAAGAGTCAAGATTGATTATCGCCATTCTTCAGTGCACAAGTGTAGGGGAGTGCGAAATGATTGTTACTCCAGTCCCAGAGCAGCATAAAAAATACATAAGCATAAAGAACACAATAAATATAAATATATAAGATTAGTCCATATACTGTATATAGACAGATTGAACATACATAAAGTGATGGTAGGTATAGGAGTATCTGAGCATTGGGCAAATCTGACAGCAAATAATAAAGTAATGGTGGTAGTGGTTGTGGTGGAGTAGGTTAACGGGAGGAGGTGTTGATCAGCCTGATGGCTTGGGGGAACTGATTTTGAGTCTGGTAGTCCTGACACGGATGCCTCATAGCCTCTTCCCTAGGGAGTGGAACGAACAGTCCATAAGCAGGGTGGGTAGGATCCTTTATGATATTGCTGACCTTTTCCCAGCACCATTCTGTATATATGACCATGATGGTGGGTAGGCTAGTGCCAGTGATGTGTTGGACAGTATTAACTACTCGTTGTAGAGCAGTCCCCTCCACTGCAGTGCAGTAATGCAGCATGTTACAATGCTCATATTCCTAAATAAGTACATTAATACTTTTTCTCTGTTGCAGCACTTTCAGTACTCAGTAAATTGAATAGAAATGAGCAGAAAGTTAAAAGAGAAGGAAGCAGATTAAATAAATAGGAAAATATCAAGTAGATGGAACTTAATGTGTGGAAGTTCAAGGTCACCAAATTTGATACAGAGAGAGACAAATCACAATATTTATGAAATAAGAGAAATAAATTAGTTCCCAAGTGCTTCAAATCACTAAACTATGGTGGATGGTAATAAAAAAAGTCTAATGAAATGTTGGCTTTTATCTCAAAAATGCTAGAATGCACGGGATGGAAAATTATAATTAATTAATGTAGGGCCTCAATCAGGCCCCATCTGGAATTTAGCATCTAGTCTCTTGTCCTTGACCCTTTCCAAAAGCTTCAAATCTTTTCTAATATGTGATGTCCAGAACTGAAAGCAATTCTCTGGCTAAGATCAAACCAATATTTTATAATGGCTTAGTATAATCCCAATGTTGTGTATACTTTTCAATATGAAAATAAAGCCAAGGATCCCATATTCATTTTAATAACATTCTCAGCTTATTCAGCCACCCTCAGAGACTTATACACATGCACCACCATGTCTCTCCATTCCTGCGCCTTCTATAAAATTGTAACTTTCAGTTCACATTTCCTCTTCTTAAGCTCTTTTCCAAAATGTATCACTTCACAGTTCCCTATATTAAATATCATTTCTCATTAATCTATGTCCTTCAAATGTGCTGCTGCAATCCATTCCATTACTTAATATATTGAATAAGCTGCAAAGTTTGAAATATGCATACTCCAAATTCAGGTAATAAAAAGACTTTCACTGCACCTTCAATCCCAAGGGCTAATATTTCTGCTAATCCTGCTAATAAACCTATTGTGTGGTATTTTTCCCAATGTGATTTGAAACTCCAAAACATCAATCACACTACTCCCAGCAAACCTCTTCATTATTTCATCAAAGAAATTAAGGAAGATAGCAAAGCGTATTTTATGCAATCTATGCCATTATGGAGTTCCTGATAGCAAGAGTGTTGTCAGCAAAAGTTTCCTAGCTGCCTGTTAAACTGAGAAGCCTGCATCTGCCTTGCATACATCAACTGTAACAGAATTACAATGAGATTCAGGCTTGAGAGATAACATAATCTAGTCTTGTCTCTAATTATTTCAGTGGTGTTGAGTATTATCAAGGGGAAGCACTTTGAAAGTTTCTATACAAATGAAAGCATCACCACCAGTGTTAAGTCACCTCTCAATCGGACCATCTTTTTTGAGCCTCTACCTGATTGATTTTTCCAAATGATCCTGACCACTCTCAGTAAGATGGGAGTTTTGAAAGCTTGAAGATGAAAGCTGAAGTCCTTCACAGTTTTAGCCAAATGCTCCTTAAGATAAACAGCAGAAGTCGTGTGAGGATACTGTGGGTATAGCTCTGACTCCAAGTGTGGCTCTGAGGAAGTTCATTGGCACGTGATTGCGATTTCCCTGCCAAATTGGAAAGGAGTTGAAACACATTGGTATTGATGCTGTATCCACGCCACAGTGTTGCCATATTCTGGAAGTCATCTATCATAAATGCCTGGCCAAGAGTTAATGAAATCCAACCACTTAGAGGAAATCGAGCCGGTTTGGATAACAGTAATTAAGTACTTGTCTGCTAAAATCGCCCAGCCACCTGGAGGAACTACTAGTGAGGATTTCAATCAGAACAAAAGGGTTACACCCTGTTCCTTTCCAACAATTTCTGTATGTTCTTTATGCGATCAAAATATGTGGACAGAACCTCTGCTTAATGTCACTGTGAACATAAAACAGAACCACCATCATGATCGAAAGTGTCAGTGAGGCCAAATTCAGCGACCTTCCTGCAGATGCAAAAGTCCTGCTCATTAAAGTAACAACACACATTGAGTGAAGGGAAACAACAGATGCTGCTTCCAAATGAATCATCTTTAAAATAAGTAACCCATATTTAATGGATTCCATTTTACCAATGTGAATAAATTGAAAAGGTACTTAGAAATATGGTGAAAATAGGTGTAAATGTACATCTGAAGAATTAGTTAAAATGTGATCGACCTTATTTTTCATATTGAAAGTAATACAAAAATTAAATAATGAATGAATAGCTACTTATAATATCTACAGAGATGAATCTTTAATCAGACTTGTGTGATAGGTGAACAGTTAATTGGATCTGAATCTATTGTGAATAATTTGGGATTTCAGTCTGGAGACTGAAATTAGGTTAGTGATGCCATTCTCACCAAGGAGACATTTGCAAAACCCAAACTACTCACTTTTCTGTAAAAGCTGGTGCCCCGATTTCTGTGCCTGCAAACTGCACTTTGTAAGCTTAAAACACGAGGAAGTCTGCAGATGCTTGAAATCAAAGCAACACACACAAAATGCTGGAGGAACTCAGTAGGTCAGTCAACATCTACTGAAAAGGGTAAACAGTTAATGTATTGGGCAAGACCCTTCTGAACTGATGGGGATGGAATAAGATGTCTGGAAGGGAGGGGGAAGAGTCTAGCTGGAAAATGATAGGTGAAGCCAGGTGGGTGGGAAAGGTCAAGGGGTGGAGAAGAAGGAATCTGATAGGAGAGGACAATATGAGAAAGGGAAGGAGGAGAGGACCCAGGGGAAATTGATAGGCAGTTGAAAAGAAGTGAAGGGTCGGAGTGGGGAATAGAGGAAGGTGAGGGGAGAAGATCCTCAAGATTCCTTCTCTTTCCTAAACACCTTCTATAACAAATATATGTCTCTCCTTGCTGTAATTTAAAATGCAGCCAGCCTGGTGTGGGTGAAATCCTTCGATAATTCTCTTATCCATTCGTCTTCACCACTAATCTCCCTCCCAGCTCTTATCCCTGCAAGTGGCCAATGTGCTACCCCTCCCCATTCACCTCCCCCCTCACCTCTACTCAGGGCCCCCAAGCAGTCCTTCCAGGTGAGGCAACACTTCACCTGCAAATCTGCTGGGGTCGTCTACTGTGTCTGACACTCCGGACGTCGCCTCCTCTACATCGGTGAGACCCGTCATAAACTGGGGACACTGCTTTGTCGAGCACCTCCGCACCATCCGCCACAAGCAGGACTTCCAGTTGCCAAACATTTTGACTCCCATTCCAACGTGCCAATCCATGGCCTCCTCTTGTACCAAGGTAGAAGGAGAAACACCTTATATTCTGTCTAGGTACCCTCCAGTTTGATGGTATGAATATTGTAAGCTTGCCTGGTTCCAGTCTGCATTCATTTGATTGCTTAATTGATGCAGTTCTTGCAAGTCCTTTGATTTAGTAAATATATTTCCAGGGATCACCTTGTAATAATAACTAACAGAAGCCTAAATGGCTATTGGCAAACACTATATAAGCAAAAAGTACTTGCAGACAGACTCAGGAATCATTAATTAATCTTCAAGAATTGTGCAGTGACCTCAAGGAGGCACTAGGTGAAAAGGAGGGTGGTCATTAATTAGTACTTCTCTGAAAAGAAAGAACAATGTCATTTGCTGGAGCAGCGACTTGCATGCAGACGGAACAATCTCGAACATAAATAGTGGGAGCTGAGCGGATGACTTCATTGGAGAGACAATGCAGCCACAGCTTGAAACAGTGAAGGCTAAATGGAAAGCTTATGTTCTAAACGCAGCGCTTAGGTTAATGAACATCGAACATAGAACATTACAGCACAGTACAGGCCCTTCAGCCCACGATATTGTGCCAACATTATAACCTAGCCTCACCCATCTCTTCTACATTGCCCTCCATTTTTCTATCATCTATGTGCATTTCTAAGAGTTTCTTATAAGCCCCTAATGTATCTGCCTTGACTATCACCCATGGCCAGGCATTCCACACACCCACCACTTAACTCTGACATCTCCCCCCCCCCCCGCCAGTGCTTTCCTCCAATCACCTTAAAATCATTCCCCCTGTTATTAGCCATTTCTGCCCTGGGAAATAGTCTTTGACTATTCACTCAATCTATGCATCTTGTACACCTCTATCAGGTCATCTCTCATCGTCCTTCGCTCCAAAGAGAAAAGCCTTAGCTTACTCACCATATCTTCATAAAGCATGCCCTCCAGTCCAGGCAGCATCCTGGTAATTCTCCTCTGTACCCTCTCTAAAGCTTCCATATCCTTCCTATAATGAGGTGACCAGAACTGAACGCAGCACTCTATGTGGTCTAATGCAGCAGAGCTTTCATGAACTGTGAAACATTAATCACATGCAGTGTTAGAGGCAGGTAGAAGTGTTTTAAAATGAACTGGAGACACAGAAATAACAGGCACTGTCACTGCCTTGATGCTTGAAAGACCTGCAGAGGAGACAGACCAGCAGGAATCTGTCAGAAAAGTTCTGCAAGTTGTTTAAGGGAGAACACTTACATAGAGTGACCAGAAAACAGAAAAATGACTACAGCCTATGTTACCCATGAAACACCAATAATTACAAACCCTGAGGTAAGTGAACAATAGCCAAGGAGCCCTAAGTTGATATGAGGTTGCATTTTGACAGAAGGAAGTGCAACTTTGAGGACTGACACTTGGAGAAAGGACAGTCAATAAAGCTACAGGAAGAACAATGTCCCCAAACTATGTCATGTAGTGAGATCCTTCATGGAATATTCCATAAAACTAATGAAAATTATGCAGGAAAAACATTTCTATTATTAAAGGTCCTAAGGAAACAAGTAGAGATATGAGGAAGCATTCATGCAACTTAAATGTTGCATCTATTCCAGGGTGATCAATCTTACCCAAGGGCATTAATTGGAGAGATCAATTTAAGCAAAGTAGATTTACAACCAATGCAAGGTACTTGAGGTCCATGGGGCGGGGACCGTGTGTGTGTGTGTGTGTGTCTGTGCGTGTGTGTGTGTGTGTGTGTGTGTGTCTGTCTGGGTCTGTGTGTCTGTGTAATACTATCCGAGGTTAAAGCCGGTATTCTACAAGTAAGCAACAGTGACAGGTCACATTTTGGACTTTCAAAAATCTTGTCATTATGGAGATCAGCAAACTTACCTTGCTCACCTATCGCATGCCAAACGATCTGTTGATAGATAGTAGAATTAAGGAGACATGTTCTTAAATTATCCTCTTGCTTTGTGATCAATTTTGTTGGAACTGCATGAATTAATGGATGGAGATCTCACCCACACTAGGCTGGCTGCATTTTTAGTTACAGCAGAGAGAGAGAGATATTTGTCATAGAAGGTGTTTGGGAAAGAAAAGTGATCTTGAGGACGCAATATCATTCGAGGTGGATCTGCTTATGTTGAACAAGGAGGGCAAAGGGCAGGATGTGGATATTATGCCCCGAGAGCGGAGTGGAACTGAGACTATGCCTTCACTCTAATGCAAGCTCTCAGTAAGCTCCAGTGGTCGAGATGACAATTATTACTAGTCACCTCACTGAAATTTCTTCTCGTATTAACTATTTTTCTGATCTATTTTTCAGTTGCAATTGGATAGAGTATTTAGCATTAAAAGTCAGATAATGGTATAGTCCCCACAATGCTGGAAACCTGCGCAGAGAATTTTTAAAATTGAAAAGCTGCTGCACTGGGGCAGTTCCACTCTCTCAACCTTGGAAGTCCAGGTCCACAGCTGCAAACAAGCATCACAAACTGGGGTCTTCCTTGTTTGCAGTGGATGAACATGGCATTTTCTGTGCCTTGTCATGCCCTTCGCTCTCCATGGACCATTGAAGAACCATCTTCCTGGCTGTTGGATCTCACTGTAGATCTCATCCACACTGTCCGCTGCAGCTGACTTCACATACTAGGACAGGCATGTCCCTATATCACCGGAGAATGAGGAAACCACCTGAAAACCCTCACCTGGTTTAGCCCACCTGTCGAAGTGGCGTACCTGGGTGTGGCCGCTGTCACATGCAGACTGCTACTTGGAGCCACAGGTGAGAGCTGAGTATCCACCTGGGACCAAAGGTGACTGAGCTACCCCAGAATGGACACAACAAGCTCATTCACCAGAGCTGCGACCCCTGCCTGGACATCCCATACACTGAAAGGAAGGTTGAACGGGACTATAACGTCCAGATTTGTGAAATCTGATACCAAAGTTGGACAATCCAGAGCAGGGCTGCATAAGGAAGCTGCTTTTTAACCAGGCGGACGCTGGAGATTTCAAGCGCGGAGTTTTGCAGCAGTTTCTCTGAGTTGAGGAGCGACCACTCTGCAAGAGGCAGAGCGTAAAAAAAGCTGCCTTTCAGTCATCTCCGTGCTCAAGGTTTAAAAGCAAAGGTTCGCACCAGTTTTCTTTGAGTTGGACAATCCACATCAGGGCTGCATAAAAAGAGCTACTGTACCTTTTAATCAGGAGGGTGATCAAGAGTTCAAAGGTGGAGTTTTATCACTGTTTCTCTGAGTTGGGGAGTGATCAACCAGCAAGAGGGACTCATTAAAAAGGAACAATAAGAATAATTGAAGTGCAAGTGGGACAGCCATTTATTTGGAGGGGGCAAATATTTAGAGTGGCTTTGGCTCAATGGGCTTAGGTGAGATCAGGTTTGGCAGAGGTACATTGTCTTGTAGGTTACTCTCTCTCACTGTGCTTGTTTGGTCATTCCTTATCTGTATGGGCATAGTAGATTAGTGAGAATGGATCCGGGGCAGTGTTTTGTACTGGTGTGGGATGTGGGAAGACTGGGAGACCGCCAATCTTCCAGATAAACACATCTGCATCAGGAGCACCGAGTTGCAGCTCCTGAGACAACATATTAAGGACCTTTGACTTACCTGGGAGAATGAGGAGGTGATAGACAGGAACTACATGGAGGTAGTCACCCCTAGGTTATAGGAGGCAGGTAACTGGGTGACTGTCAGGAGAAGGAGGGAAGTACAGAGTCAGTGCAGAGTACACCTGTGGCTGTTCCCCTCAATAATAAGTATACAACTTTAGATACTATTGAGGGGGACAACCTACTGGGGGGAGAGTGACAGTAACCGGGACTCTGGCACTGAGTCTGGTGCTGTGGCTCAGAAGAGCAGAGAGGTTAAGAGGACTGCAGTGTTGATAGGAAATTCCTTAGTTAGAGGAACAGAGGTGAGGTTCTGTGGGTGCGATAGAGACACCTGGATGGTATGTTGCCTCTCTGGTGCTAGGTCCAGGGATGTCTCAGATCAGCTCCATGGCATTCTCAAGGGCGAGGGTGAGCAGCCAGAAGTCTTGGTGAATGTTAGCACTAATGACATGGGTAGACAAGGAGAGGAGGTCCTGAAGAGAGATTTTAGGGGGCTAGGTAGAAAGCTGAGAAACAGACCTCCAGGATAGTAATCTCTGGATTGCTACCTGTGCCATCTTCCAGTGAGGATAAGAATAGAATAATTTGGTAGGTGAATGCATGGCTGAGGAACTGGTGCAGGGGGGCAGGGGGCAGGGTTCAGATTTATGGATCATTGGTATTTCTTCTGGGGAAAGTATGACCTGTATAAAAGGGATGAGTTACACCTGAACCCAAGGAGGTGCAAGTACCAACGGAAGGCAAATAAAATGTAAAGCAGAGGCGAGAGTGAATATTGGACCGCTGAAAAACGATGCTAGAGAGGTTGTAATGGGGGGACGAGGAAATGGCGGATGAACTGAATAAGTATTATACATCAGTCTTCACTGTAGAGGACACTAGCAGTATGGTGGATGTTGCAGGAGTCAGGGATCATCAAGTGTGTGAAGTTACCATTACTAGGGAGAAGGTTCTTGGGAAACTGAAAGGTTCAAAGGTAGATAAGTCAACTGGACCAGATGGTGTACACTCTGGGGTTCTGAAGGAGATGGTGGAGGCATTAGTAATTATCTTTCAAGAATTACTAGATTCTGGAATGGTTCTGGAAGACTGGAAAGAAATAAATGTCACTCCACTCTTCAAGAAGGGAGAGAGGCAGAAGAAAGGCATTAGTCTGACCTCAGATGTTGGGAAAATGTTGGAGTCAATTGGTAAGAATGTGGTTTTGGGATGTTTGGAGACACATGATAAAATAGGTCGCAGTCAGCATGGTTTCCTTAAGGGAAAGTCTTGCCTGGCAAGTCTGTTGGAATTCTTTGAAGAAATAAGCAGGTCAGACAAAAGAGAATCAGTTGATGTTGTGTATTTGGATTTTCAGAAGACCTTTGACAGGGTGCCACACATGAGGCTGCTTAACAAGCTATGAACACATGGTATAATGGGGAAGATTCTGATGTGGATAAAGTAGTGGCTGACAGGCAGGAGACAAAGAATGGGAATAAAGGGATCCTATTCTGATTGACTGTTGGTGACTAGTGGTGTTCCACAGGGGTTTCTGTTGGGACAGATTCTTCTTACACTATATGTTAATGATTCGGATGATGGAATTGATGGCTTTGTTGCAAAGTTTGCAAACAATATGAAGATAGGTTGAGAGGCAGGTTGTTTTGAGGATGTAGAGAGGCTACAGAAGGACTTAAGCAGATTAGGAGAATGGGCAAAGAAGTTATACAGTGTCAGGAAGTGTACAGTCATGCACTTTGTAGAGGAAATTAAAGGGTTGACTATTTTCTAAATGGAGGGAAAATGCAAAAAAACTAAGGTGCAAAAGGATTCGGAAGTGTTTGTGTAGAATTCTCTAAAGGTTAATTTGCTGGTTGAGTCTGTGATAAGGAAGGCAAATGCGATGTCAATATTCATTTCAAGAGGACTAGAATATAAAAGCAAGGATGTAATGTTGAGACTTTATAAAGCACTAGTGAGGCTTTAAAGCACTAGTTTAGGGCCCATTATCTTAGAAAGGATGCACAGAAACAGGAGGGGGTTCAAAACAGGTTCATGAAGATGATTCGAGGTTTGAACAGATTGTCTTAAGAAGAGCTTTTGATGGCTCTGGGTCTGTATTCACTGGAATTCAGAAGATTGAAGGGTGATCTCATTGAAACCTATCAAATGGTGAAAAGGCATTGATAGAGTGGATGTGGAAAGGATGTTTCCTATGGTGAGAGAATCTAAGACCAGAGGACATAGCCTCAGAGTAGAGGGGTGTCCTTTTAGAACAGAGATGAGGAGGATTTTCTTTAGCCATAGAGTGGTGAATCTGTGGAATTCGTTTCCACAGTCAGCTGTGGAGGCCGTCTGTATGTATATTTAAAAAGACAGAGGTTGATAGATTTTTGATTGATCTAGCCATGAAAGGATAAGGGGAGAAGGTGGGAGAATGGGGCTGAGAGGAAAATTGGATCAGCCATGATAAAATGGCAGAGCAGACTTGAAGGGTCAAATAACCCGATTCTGTTCCTGTCTCTTATGGTCTCATGGTCTAAAACAGAACCAAACTCAAACAGAAACAAGTGGGCAGATATATTATCAAAGGTTAAGGGTCAGGGAGCTGATCCCTGGGATTCCTATCAGGGCAATCACCTGATTGAAATATGTCAGATAACTTCTGCCTGACTTGAGGGAAGTCCTAATAAAGGAGCCAACAAGAAGGAAGAGTAACACCAACGAAATGGGTAGTGCTGGTAAGCAGAGGGAATTTTTGAGACTGGTTCATGGTGATCTGAAGGCAGGAGACCAGAAGAGCAGCAGAAACCTGGAAACATGTGAATAAGAGTAAATGACACAACCTTACTTTATCGAGAATGGCTTCATTGTGGACCCTTTGGTTAGGTTTATAGTTAACATAAAATGTAAGATTTTCTGCAGAAAGCTGAATTTGAGGAGATTGCTCTATGACCATTTTTGGTCGATGAAGTCAGAAGCTCTGGAATTTCAAAGAAGGCTGTATGTAATAGTCATAGTAATAGTTTATTGATCCCGGGGGAAATTGGTTATAGTTGTTGCTGCTGCTTGCATTCTCTTATAAAGAAGATCTAGATGGATAGAATCTGCACTGCACCTTTCTGGCTACTGGGAAGAGATAGTTGAGGAGGACCCTCACAGTAACTTTGCAGCAAGCAAAAAGCCATTGTAGTTACTGCAGTCGGGTTTGTCTTCTTTCTTGAAGGCAGCCTAATTAATGTCATCACTGAAGCTCCGCACTTCTAACTTTTAGAATTTTAGCAAGAATGTCATTGCTCCTCAATTGACACATCCATCTATTCCTTATCAGTCAGGAGAGGCAGCAAGGTTAGATGGAATAGATCAGTGTAAAGTGTACTCATGCCAAGGAAAGAATCGTAATTGAGGAGGTCTTCTGAGATGTCCTTTCTGTCAGGCATCCTCTAACCTTGGAAGGTCCACAGTGAATTGAGGAGCTGGTCATTTGGACGGTATAGGACCTTGACAGGGGAAGCACCAGTAAAAGCCCTGCTGGACTCTCACACAAATTGGTTACAAGGAAGACAGATATGTATACCAACACCTCTGTTCATCCCCAACCTGGCTGAAAGTCAGGAGATGAGAGTAGTCAGGGATAGATCTGTCAAAGCGCTGTGGGTGGCCCTGAAGAATGTTCATCCAGATGGAGCAAACATAGTTGGGAAATGTGATAAAGTGGATAAACTGTTATTAGATCCTAATGAAATCCAGGAGGGGGAAATCACATGCTATGTACTGGATCAGAATTATGTGAGAGTGAGAGCTTACAAACTCTGTATGATGCCCCCCTACTGAATAATTAAAGAGGCCAGTCCTGTAGCATTGGCAATTCAGCTCCCTAAGTAGTTGTATTGCTTTTCATATCAACCAAATAACTGAAGTTGCACTCATCTGGCGAGTGACAGAAGTAGAGAGGTGAGCATCACCAGAGCCATTTGTGGCTAGGGGGAGGAAGAAGATCTGCACATTTTCCCATATGTTGGCTAGGAGCTGCCAGTGTTGTTACATGAGACCACTGCAGACTCATCTGCCCCTACTGCCCCAATTCCAACAGCAAGACATTCTACACCAGCAAGTGCAGGTGGGACGGGTCATTTCATATTTCATTCTCACAGTCAAATGAGTCACTTGTCTCCCTGCCCCCCACGCTTCAATAGGTACATTTAATATCAGAGAAATGAATAGAATATATATCCTGAAATTCATGAAAGCAATTGAAAGATCAATTCACTTGTGAAGCTGTGCTATTTAGAAGTATGTTGGCTGATGTTATTTTGCCTCAACACCATTCTCCTACACTAACCCCATATCCTTTGATTCCTTTAACATCAAAAAATCTACGTATTGCTCTCTCCATTAAATATACTCAGTGACTGAGCTTCCTCAATCCTCTTGAACAGAAAATTCTTGCTTCCTCAAACTTTGAATGGTCAGCTGCCTTATTCAAAGATGAGAACTCCAGCTAGTTGAAACGTTGTCTCCACATCTGTCATGTCTGTCCCCATGAAACAAAAATCATGGCATGCTTCATTTAAATAATCTTTCATTGTCCTAAACTTTTAACTCTGCTACTTGCCATCTTGCATCTCAGAAATCACCCTGATGAACAATCAGTCAGGAAGTCCTGAAGAAGGGTCTCAGCCTAAAATGTTCACTGTTTACTCTTCTCCATAGATGCTGCCTGACCTGCCGAGTTTCTCCAGCATTTTGTGTGAGTTGCTTTGGACTTCCAGCACCTGCAGATTTTCTCATGTTTATGTGTTACACTAGCTCTTTACCACATTCCCAGGAGGCTGAGCTCAGCAGACATCTCTGTGTCACAGCAGAAGTTCTCCACAAAGGCAGTTTAACTTACAGAAAACATAGAACATTGAACAGTGCAGAACGGTAATTTCTGCCTATGATATTTTGCAGAACTAATTCAACTAGTAATTAAACTCAGAGTCGGCTCTGGTCGGGTGCTTCCAGGATGCTGCATCGGCAAGCTTGCGGCGCTGGAGGTTCATGGCAGGGAGAGTTTTTCTTCCTTCTACCATCTGGGTGAGGTGATGGGGCTATTGGGACTTTGAGACTTTTTTTTACCGTGCCCATGGTCTGTTCTTTATCAAATTACAGTATTGCTTTGCACTGTTGTAACTATATGTTATAATTATGTGGTTTTTGTCAGTTTTAGTCTTGGACTGTCTTGTGTTTCTGTGATATCATACTGGAGGAACATTGTATCGTTTCTTAATGCATGCGTTTCTAAATGACAATAAACAAGGACTGAGTGTCCTCATAATCTAAAAAATGTCTAACTACACAAATCTATTCTACCTGTTTAATATGGGAACCAGTATGATAGAGCTGAGGATGTACCAGGAGGTCTACAAGTAGACGATGGGTGTAACATGAATGCAAGGAAGGACAAGCCAGTGATTGAGTACAAATGCAGACAGAGCAAAGAGTTAAATTGTACCACAGATGCAAAATTCAAAAGGGTGAAGAACGCAGGACTGAAGGCGTTGTATTTAAATTCGCATAGCATTTGGAATAAGGTGAACAAACTCATAGCGCAATTAGAGATTGGACGGTATGACGTTGTAGGCATCACTGAGTTGTGGCTGAAAGAATGCCACGATTGGGAGCCTAATATCAAAAAATATACTTTCTATCGAAAGGACAAGCAAGAAGGCATAGGTGGTGGTGTGGCTTGGTTGGTAGGAGATGGAATTGCATCTTTAGAAAGAGGTGACATAGGGTCAGAGAATGTTTAATCTTTGTAGATCAAAGATATAGGCCTCCAAATAGTAGCCAAGATGTGGGGTCGAGATTGTAAAGGGAGCTGGAAAAGGCATGTAATAAGGGTAACGTCACAATTGTAATGGGGAACTTTAATATGCAAGGGGACTGGGAAAATCAGGTTGGTGTCAGATCACAAGAGTGGGAATTTGTTGAATGCCTACGAGATGGCTTTTTAGAGAGAAATTCATACTGCAATTTGAGAGGAAGAAGCATAACTCATATGGATCAGTATCACAATGGAATAAAGGGAATTACACAGGCATGAGAGAGGAGCTGGCCCAGGTGGATTGGAAGTGGATACTGACAGGGATGACGGCAGAGCAGAGATGGCTGAGGTTTCTGGGAATAGTTCACAAGGCACAGGAGAGATATGTCCCACAGAGGAAGAAGTTCTCAAATGGCAGGGGTAGGCAACCATAGCTGACAAGGGAAGTTAAGGACTGCATTAAAGCCAAAGGAAGGGCATATAAGATAACAAAAGTGAGTGGGAAGTTGGATGATTGGGAAGCTTTTAAAACCCAACAAAAGGCAACTAAAAAAAAGCTATAAGAAGGGAAAAGACAAAATATGAGGGCAAACTAGCCAATAATATAAAACAGGATACTAAAAAAAATTTTTTTTCAGTTATATAAAGAGTAAAAGGGAGGTGAGAGTTGAAATGACACCACTGGAAAATGATGCTGGTGAGGTGGTATTTGGGATCAAAGAAATGACAGATGAACTTAATGAGTACTTTGCAACTCCCTTCACTGTGGAAGACACTAGCAGTGCGCCAGAGATCCATAGTGTCAGGGAGCAGGAGTGAGCACCATTGCTAGTACAAAGGAAAAAATGCTAGGTGTAGTCAAATGTCTTAAGTTGGATAAGTCAACTAGACCAGATGGATTGCATCCCAGAGTTCTGAGAGAGGCTGCAGAGGAGATAAAGGAATCATTGGTCATGATCTTTCAAGAATCACTTAACTCTGGCATGGTCCCAGAGGATTGGAAAATTGAAAATATCACTCTATTCATTAAGAAGGGAGGAGGGCAAAAGAAAGGCAATTATAGGTCAGTTAACCTAACCACAGTGTTTGGGAAAGTGTTGGAGTCTCTTATTGAGGATAAGGTTTCGGGGTACTCAGAGACTAATGATAAAATAATCAGAATCAGAATCAGGTTTATTATCAACAGCATGTAATGTGATATTTGTTAACTTAGCAGCAGCAGTTCAATGCAATACATAATCTAGCAGAGAAAAAAATAATAATAGATAAAATAAAAATAATAATAAAAAATAAACAAGCAAATCAATTACATATATTGAATAGATTAAAAATAACATGCAAAAACAGAAATACTGTATATTTTTTTTAAAATGAGGTCGGGTCCAAAGATTCAATGTCCATTTAGGAATCGGATGGCAGAAGGGGAGAAGCTGTTCCTGAATTGCTGAGTGTGTGCCTTCAGGCTTCTGTACCTCCTACCTGATGGTAACAGTGAGAAAGGGGCATGCCCTGGGTGCTGGAGGTCCTTAATAATGGACGCTGCCTTTCTGAGACACCGCTCCCTAAAGATGTCAACATGGTTTCTGTAAAGGGAAATCTTGCTTGACAAATCTGTTAGAATTCTTCAAGGAAATAACAAGCAGGGTGGACAAAGGAGAGGCAGTGGATGTCATTTATTTTGATTTTCAGAAGGCATTTGCTAAGGTCCCACACATGAGGCTGCTTAACAAGATAAAATCCTATGGCATTACAGGAAAGATACTGACACGGACAGAGGAATGGCTGACAGGCAGGAGCCAGTGAGTGGGAATAAATGGGTCCTTTTCTGGTTGGCTGCCAGTGGTGTTCCTCAGGGGTCAGTATTGGCACCACTACTTTTCACATTGTTTGTCAATGACTTAGATAATTAATGGCTTTGTAGCAAAGTTTGCAGATGATACAAAGATAGGTGGAGGGTTAGGTAGTGCTGAGGAAATAAAGCGATTGCAACAGGGCTTAGACAAATTAGAAGAATGGCCAAAAAAGTGGCATGTGGAATACAGTGTTGGGAAATGAATGTTAATGCATTTTGGTAAAAGGAACAAAAGTGCAGACTATTATCTAAATGGGGGAGAAAATTCAAACATCAGAGGTGCAGAGGGACCTAGGAGTCCGCATGTAAGACTCCCAGAAGGTTAATTTACAGGTTAAGTCTGTGGTAAAGAAGGCAAAAGGAATATTGGCATTTATTTCAAGGGGGATAGAATATAAAAACAATGAGATAATGCTGACCCTTTATAAGACACTAGTCAGGCCGCTCTTAAAGTATTATCAACAGTTTTGGGCCCCATATCTTAGAAAAGATGTGCTGTCATTGGAGAGAATCCAGAGGAGGTTCACAAGGATAATTCCAGGAATAAAAGGGTTAACATATGAGGAGCGTTTGGCAGCTTTGGGCCTGTACTCACTGGAATTTAGAAGAATGTGGGGGGATCTCACTGAAACTTACTAAATGCTGAAAGGACTAGATAAGGTGGATATGGAGAAGATGTTTCCTATGGTGGGGGTATCCAGAACTAGAGAGCACAGCCTCAAAATTAAGGGGCGATCTTTTAAAACAGAGGTAAGGAGGAATATCTTTAGCCAGAGACTAGTAAATCTGTGGAATGTTCTGCCACAGATTGCGGTGGAGGCCAAGTCCATGGGTATATTTAAAGCAAAAGTTGATCGTTGATATGGTGAGAAGGCAGGTGTATGGGCTTGAGTGGAAACCAGAGCACCTGAAGTCATCCCACCCAAAGTTACTCTTTGGCATGCTGACTGTCTGCCCCTCAAATTTCTATTTTTCTTTAACCTAGCTGCTTTTGGTAGTTCATAATAATCAGATAAGGTCACTGAACAATCAGAGGAAATGTTCCACAAGGACTTTGTGGAATTGGCTTCAGGATCATATGAGGAAAGTGGAATACAGTTGGGCAGGAACATAAGGTTAAGAATCATACATGTGTACAATATAATTGTATGCAAATTATATTGCAGTATCTAGCATTTCAGTCCAATCAAGAAGGTATGATTGGACTGAATTGCTGTATTTTACAGCATAGTTGCCTGCAATTCTATGCAGGAGGACAATATATTCTATGGTGCTTTTGCACATGTGTAAATTGTTAGGTTTTGAACTTCCTTATGTGTGGAATGTCAGTCTCATGAGTTATGAAATTATAAAAATGCGGCCAATGAAAGATGTGGTTTTCGTTGAAACATCAAAGGTTTACTTGAGTCAAAACTCCATTCAAAGTACACAGTGGGATCTATCAGAATGTTGGAATTAAAAGAGTTAGTAAATTTGACAAGTTTAGGGGATTGCCAAGGACCAATCAGTATAAACGCAAGCCTTCATCTTCTCAAGAATTTCCAATGGTGTAAAGTCCTGCCAATAATGGAACATTGTTTTGACAGACATTGAAAGACATTTTCAAATAACATGCCACCTTCTGCCAATTTTTACTCCTCTCCTCATTTAGACGACATTGACTACGACACTGGAGATCAGTAGTTCATGGATCTAAGAAAATGCTTGGCAGCATTGTACACACCTCTGGCCAAAGGTCGTGGATTCAAAAGTGGAAGTTCAAGGCAAGCTGGAGGTCAAGTGCCTGATATTGAACTTCCTCCAGCTGAACACTGACTCATTGAGCAGAGGCATTGGATGCCGTCTCCAATCATGCACAGAGGTTAACACAGTTAAGTGACTTGTTTATTTTCTTTAATTTGATGTTTTAATCAATTTAAAGTGTTTTCAATTGTACTCATTTTCAATTATTCTTCACATGTTAAAGTATTTCTCTAATTAAACATTTTTGCTTAGATGTACTGGACACATAAAAAAGCAATTTATAGACCTCTGCTGTTTATTGAAAGTACAAGAAAGTGTTTTGGAGAGGGGGCCTAAGGAAGTTTCTCCAGAGCCTGGGAATGCTTTCAGATAAGTACACTTAAAGATGTATTTGCTATAAATTTGCCAGAAGTGTATTTTATGGGTGGCACAGTAGTATAGTGTAATACTATCTCAGCTCCAATGACCCAGGTTCAAATCCGCCACGATCTGTAAGGTGTTCATATGTTTTCCCCATGAATGTGTGGGTTTCCTCCCATATTCCAATCCATACAGGTTAGGGAGTTAATTGCTTACAGGGATTTAATCGGGGTGGGTGGGTTTTATTGGGCCGGAAGGACCTTCTACTGTGCTGTATCTCTAAATAAAAATATGATTAGTGCTAACGGGTACTTGATGATCAGCAAGGTCTCAATGGACTGAAGGCTGTACTATATCACTATGACATAGGGCTAACTTGGTTGGCCTCCATTATCTAGATCAGATCCGTGCCAGTGGTAGGTTTAGCTAGCTGGCCGGATGCACTATAACCCATCCCATCGTGTTGAGGCAGCACAATTAACCAGGAAGCAATCATCTGCTAGCTTTAAAATGTTTACCTTTCATCTATGAACTAACAGGGATAATTATTGGGTGATTAGTGCAATCAGCATCTAACGCTAATCAAGAAAGCCAAATACCCGGAGCTGGTGGAGCAGTGCCAGGGACAAGGTTGGAGGGCACGATGTGAGCCTATAGCAGTGGAGTGTAGAGGTTTTTCTTGCTGCTCACTGTGCAGAACCTACTCTCTCCTTGGCCATTACAGGGGCTGCAAAGCAAAGAGCCATCAGGACCATCACAGAGGCTGCTGAGTGAGCCTCCAGTTGGCTATGACCCGTGGACCAGTGCTGCTGGGACACAAGCCAGGGCCTGATCAACCCTGGCTGGGTCATCTGAACAAGATTGTCTGATGTTGAAAGACCTGAAACATCCAATGACCTCAGGTTTCATCACTGATTATGTGTTCCAGCATATCCTAGAATGTATTTCAGCATCAAGACATGAGGGATCTCAGCCCAAAACATTGACTGTTTATTCAAAGGTACATTTAATGTCAGAGGAATGTATACAATATACATCCGGAAACACACATCAAAGTTGCTGGTGAACGCAGCAGGCCAGGCAGCATCTCTAGGAAGAGGTACAGTCGACGTTTCAGGCCGAGACCCTTCGTCAGGACTAACGAAGGGTCTCGGCCTGAAACGTCGACTGTACCTCTTCCTAGAGACGCTGCCTGGCCTGCTGCGTTCACCAGCAACTTTGATGTGTGTTGCCTGAATTTCCAGCATCTGCAGAATTCCTGTTGTATACATCCGGAAATTCTTTTTCTTCGCAACCATCCACAAAAACAGAAGAGTGCCCCAAATAATGAATGACAGTTAAATGTTAGAACCCCAAAGCCCCCCCCAGCTCCCTCCTCCCATGCATAAGCAGCAGCAAAGCAATGATTCCCCTCCCCCACCAGCAAAAAAATGACATTGGTGCCCCTCCCACTGAGCACTCAAGCGTGCAGCAAAGTATCAATAAAGACACAGACTTGCAGTACCCCAAAGACTGCTCGTTCACCCAGTAATTCAACACACCACAGGCTCTCTCTCTCTCTCTCCCCTTAATAGGGAAAAAGAGGTATCTCCATTTCACGGTGAGAGGGAAGACATAAAACAAACAACTCGCTGATTTACGATATTAAAAGTCTATTGCGTCGCTTTTTCCGAGCTCTGTGCCCAAAAAACAGGTCTCTGGGGACACAGCCAGAGATCTTCTGTCTCCCACAACACACCAATTTCCTGCAGAGGCAACAACTTCGAACCTGCCCGCCCCCAGAGCCACGAAATCCCGAAACTCCAAAGGTGAGCTAATCTTCTAGGCTGTGTCCTTGGTTTATCAAATAACAGCCAGTCGTGAGGCCCCAAGAGCAGATCCCATTCCTGCAAAGAACCAAAGCCAGTGCGCAACTCCAGGTCAGGGTCTTCAAAAGAACCCTGAAAGGGAAAAAAAGAGATATTAAAGATAGGAATAGAGATGTTTCCAAAGATGCAAACAAAGGAGTTGCCGTTAGGCGCCATCATCTCCTAAGCTCCACCTCA
This sequence comes from Mobula birostris, assembly GCF_030028105.1. Classification (NCBI taxonomy): domain Eukaryota; kingdom Metazoa; phylum Chordata; class Chondrichthyes; order Myliobatiformes; family Myliobatidae; genus Mobula; species Mobula birostris. The sequence goes on along the minus strand of NC_092391.1, from coordinate 29,222,370 downwards.
ATAGATGCTGCCTGACTTTCTGAGTTCTCCCAGTGTTCTGTGTGTGTTGCTCAAGACTTCCAGCATCTGCAGAATCTCTTGAGTTTGCGTTAGTAACCAAGACAGCTCTATCTTGTCACCCAAAGGATAAACACTCTTGGACGTATTCTGTTTAAATCTGTACGAGATGAAGAGGAATCATCACCTAATTGGAAGCTGCATGAATGGTTGCTTCTATAATGACTTCCTGTTAGTATAAACAATTGATTCTGGAGTCAAGTGGCTGCTTCTCTCCCAATCATTGTATATTTAAATGCAAGAGTGAGCTGGGCAGAAGTCTCCAAATCTGTGATAAAGAACAAAACAGGGATTGTAACACGGTGGAATTTCAAATGAGGGTGAGAAATTTAGCTCTGAAACTGTTACCCAAAATGGAATGGAAAAATAGATTAAAGAGTGAGACAGTAGTCTAACAGTGGTAAACACATAAGGAGATAATTCATAAATATCAGTAAAAGCATAATCTGGTACAATTCAAAGGCTCTTTGAGAAGAACATAGTGTCTGTGACTAACTAAGGATAAAATCAAAAGGACGTCAGCAAATCGTAAATGTGAGAGATTCTGCAGATGCTGGAAATCCAAAGCAACAAACACAAAATGCTGGAGGAACTCAGCAGATCGGCAGGTATTGATATGGTAAATACAAGCAGGTTTTTTCCACTGAGATTGGGTGAGACCAGAATTAGAAATCATAGGTTAAGGGTGAAGGATGAAATACTAGAGGGGAACTTCTTCACTCAGAGGGGGTGCGAGTGTGGAACAAGCTGCCAGCGAAAATGGTGGATGCAGGTTCAATTGCAACATTTAAGAGAAGTTTGTGTACTTACATGGATGGGAGGGATGTGGCGGGCTATGGTCCAGGTGCATGTTGATAGGACTAGGCAGAATGATAGTTTGGCATTGACTAGATGGGCTGAAGGGTCGGTTTCTGTGTTGTTTCGATGACTGACTGTATTTGAGATAACCTAATTTGAAAACAGAATTAAGTGGCCCTACAGGTACATAAAAAGAGAATGGCTAATGTAAATAGGAAGGAGGGAAATGACAGAGATTCGAAGTGATTACCTTGCATTGGTCTTCATGGTAGCTGACACCAAAAACAATCTAATAATAATAGATGATTGTCTAGCTAGAAGGAGGAAGATATTAGATCATCTCTAACACCTGGACAAAAATACCAGCCAAGCAAGTGGGATTGAAGGCCAACAAGCCTACTGGACCAGATGACCTGCATTTTGGGGTCTTAAAAGAAGGACCTACAGGGGACAGTGGATGTATTGACTCTAATCTGCCATAATTCCAAGGATTTTGGAGAGGTCTCACAGGACTGGAAAATTGTAAAATGAAATCCCACTATTCACAGCATGAAGGAGATAAAGGCAGGAAAGTACAGTTAACTTAATGCTTGCAATGAAAAATGCTGGAATTTATCACTAAGAAGGCAATAGTATCATATAATCATAAAATAAGCAAGCAGTGCAATGTGGTATTATGAAAAAGAAAGTAGTTTTTTCACAAATTTGTAGGAATTATTTGGGAATGAGACAAACAAGGTAGATAAAGAGTAGCCAGCAAATGTATAGCCACAAAGAAGAGAAAATCAGCAGACGCTAGAAATCAAAGTAACACACACAACATGCTGGAGGAACTCAGCAGGCCAGGCAGCATCTATGGAAATGAATAAACAGTCAACGTTTCAGGTGGAGACCCTTCATCAGGACTGGAGAAAAAAGATGAAAAGTTAGAGTAAGAAGATGTGGGGAGGAGAGGAAGAAGCACAAGGTGGTAGGCAATAGGTGAAATCGGGAGGGGGGAGCGGGGTGAAATAAAGTGCTGGGAAGTTGATTGGTGAAAGACATAAAGGGCTGGAGAAGGGGGAATCTGATAGGAGAGGACAACAGTCCATGGAAGAAAGGGCAGGAAGAGGACCACCAGGGAGTACAGGCAAGAAAATAAGGTGAGAGAGTTAAAAGGGGATAGGGAATGGTGAGGGGGGGGGAGTGGGTTGTAATTACCAGAAGTTTGAGAAATCGATGTTTATGCCATCAAGTTGGAGGCTACTCAGACGGAATATAAAGTGTTTTTCCTCCAGCCCAAGTGTGGCTTCATTGCTGCAGTAGAGGCCATGGACTGACATGTCGGAATGGGAATGGGAAGTAGAACTAAAATGGGTGGCCACTGGGAGATGGAGCATAGGTACTCAGCAAAGCAGAATCCCAAACTACATCCGGTCTCACCGACATACAGGAAGTCACACCAGGAGCACCCAATACAGTAAATGACCCCAGCAGACTCACAGGTGAAGTGTTGCCTCACCTGAAAGGACTGTTTGGGGCCCTGAATGGTAGTGAGGGAGGAGGTGTAGGGGCAGGTGTGGCACTTGCTCCACTTGCAAAGATAAGTGCCAGGAGTGAGATCAGTGGGGAGGGACAAATGGACAAGGGAGTCGCATAGGGAGAAATCCCTGCGGAAAGCAGAAATTGAGTAGGGAAGGAAAGATGACCTTTGTGGTGGGATCCTGTTGGAGATGGCAGAAGTTACGGAGAATTATGTGCTGGACATGGAGGCTGATGGGGTGATAGGTAAGGGCAAGAGGAACCCTATCCCTGGTAGGGTGGCGGGTGAATCGGGTGAGGGCAGACATGCGTGAAATGGAAGAGGTGCAGGTGAGGGCAGGGTTGATGGTGGAGGAATGAAAGCCCTTTCTTTCAAGAAGGAGGACATCTCATTAGTTCTGAAATGAAAAAGCATCCTGACAGCAGATGTGGCGGAGATGGAGGAATTGGTAGATGGGGATGGCATTTTTACAAGTGATAGTGTAGGAGGAGGCATAGTCCAAGCAGCTGTGAGAATTTCCAAAAGGATCCCACCACCAAGCACAACTTTCCCTCCCCACCACTTTCTGCAGGGATCACTCCCTTGTCCATTCGTCCCTCCCCACTGATCTCCCTCCTGGCACTTATCCTTGCAATGGAACAAGTGCCACACCTGCCCCTACACCTCCTCTCTTACTACCATTTAGGGTCCCAAACAGTCCTTACAGGTGAGGTGACACTTCACCTGTGAGACTGTTGGGGTCATTTATTGTACCTGGTGCTCCTGGAGTGGTCTCCTGTATGTCAGTGACACCCAGCACAGATTGAGAGACCACTTCACTGAGCACCTATGCTCCGTCTGCCAGAAAAAAACGGGATCCCCAGGAGGCTACCCATTTTAATTCTACTTCCCATTCCCATTCCGACATGTCAGTCCATGGCCTCCTTTACTGCTGCTATGAGGCTGCACTTAGGTTGGAGGAACAACACCTTATATTCTGTATGGACGGCTTGAATGCTGATTTCTCAAACTTCCGGTAATTGCTCCCACCTCCCTTTCCTTCACCATCTCCCATTCCCCTCTCTCACCTCATCTCCTGATTTGTCCATCACCTCCCTCTGGTGCTCCTCCACTTTCCCTTTCTTCCATGGCCTTCTGTCCTCTCCTATCAGATTCCCCCTTCTACAGCCCTTTATCTCTTTCACCAATCAACTTTCCAGTCTTAACTTCACCTCTTCCCCTCTCCCGGTTTCACCTATCACTTACTACCTTCCTCTCCTCCCTCCATCTTCTTACTCTGACTTCCAGTGCCTGTGCAACTACATACCAATCAAATAAAAAGCACGCACACTGGAAATGGCTTTAACTAGTGTATTCACATTGCACCAGTGAGAGAGAGAGAGAGAGAGAGAGCATGCGTAGACAACAGATCAATGTGTAGTGCTAAGAGGAGTCTTTGCTCTAAAAGAAATAGCTCCATACATTACACTTCCTCCCTCTTTAGATCAATGTAGTATAAAACATTCAATTTTCCTTTCACAAACCATATTCAAATAAAGATGCTTTCACAATAACAGTCCATTACCTAACTTCACTGTTCTAAAGATTCAGTCTTTTGAATGTTGCACTGTTTCTTTCAGGACAGCACCTCTGGGACTGTAGAGTGACATCAAGTTTGGTAGGTGTCTTGTCTAAGATAATGTTCTCAGTTACTGGTGTCACGTTGCTATCAGTGACATGATCCTCCTTGGGAGGTAAGTCCAGTGACTATAATGTGTCCATCTTATTGGATGCAATTGACTCAGGTGAGTTCACCAGTTGAGCATCCAGTTTCTGGTCCACGTGACGTCTCCATGTACAATCTCCAATGTCCACCGTGTACATCAGTGGGCCAGTTCTTGGAGTTATCCTAACAGGTGTCCAGTTGTCTTCTCTGTAATCACACGTTAGAACTTCCAATCCAACCTCAAAGCTCCTTGCTGATTCTTTTGACAACTAGTTGAACTGTTTATTCTGCACTTCCCTCCGTAGATCTGGTTTCAGGAGGTCTACGCGAGATCTCAGATTCCTGTCCATGAACAGCATTGCAGGTGTTTGATTTGTCATCGCATGAACAGAGTTCCGATACACAAAAAGGAAGTTGTCCTCCTTGTGCTGTAGAGAAATGTCCCCCTTGTCTATAGCTTTAATGGACCTTGAATATTCAGATAAACCTTTCAGCTAGCCCATTCGTTGCTGGGTGATGAGGAGCTTACTTGAAATGTCTGATGCCATTTTCCTTCATGAACAGTTTGAATTCTTCTGACGTGCACTGTGGTCCATTATCACTCACAATTTGTTCAAGTAAGTTGTTTCTGGCAAAGATATTCCTCAGGGTGGATACAGTCTTGCTAAGGTGGTTGACTTCATTGGTGTAACCTCCGACCACTTCGAATGAGCATCCACAGCAATCAGAAACATGGACTCCATGAATGACCCAGCAAAGTCAATATGAACTCCTTGCCAGGGTGACGACGGTCAACCCCAAGGGTATAACGGTGCCTCTAGGTGTGCATTTTGAACTTTCTACAATCCCGAACAGCTTTTGGCCAAGTCTTCAATCTATTCCCAGCCACCACATGTCGCTCCAGGCAACTTCTTCACCCTAGGAATCATGCAGTGAACCTCCTCTGAACTTTCTTCAATGCAAGCACATCCTTTCTTAAGCATAGAGACAAAAACCATAGACACAGTCCAGGTGGAGACTAACAGGCTCTCTGTAAATTTGCTTCAAACTTATTTTTACACTCCATGTCCCTGCAGTACAGGCACACATTTCACTAGTCTTCTTAATTAGTTCCCTATTCTTCTTCTTCTTCATCTTGGGCCCTTAGCTCCCAATGGAGCATAGACCGTTGATGGCCTCCCATCTCCATTGCCCTCCATTCTGAGCCAGTTTCTTGAGGGTGGACCAGAGAGCGGTTGGTGTGTGGAATGTACTGCCTGAGTCAGTAGTGGAGGCAGATACACTAGTGAAATTTAAGAGACTGCTAGACAGGTATATGGAGGAATTTAAAGTGGGGGGGTTATATGGGAGGCAGGGTTTAAGGGTCGGCACAACATTGTGGGCCGAAGGGCCTATACTGTGCTGTACTATTCTATGTTCTATGTGTCATAGTCTAATTTTGGCCTCGACATCTCTCCCCCATGTGTTCCCTGGCCATTTTTCTTCTTGCCTTGGGGATTCTATTTTAATGCCTGCCTACAAGGAGGCTCAGAGCCGTCTCTATTTCCTGAGGAGACTGAGGTCCTTTAACATCTGCCGGACGATGCTGAGGATGTTCTACGAGTCTGTGGTGGCCAGTGCGATCATGTTTGCTGTTGTGTGCTGGGGCAGCAGACACCAACAGAATCAACAAACCCATTCATAAGACCAGTGATGTTGTGGGGATGGAACTGGACTCTCTGACAGTGGTGTCTGAAAAGAGGATGCTGTCCAAGTTGCATGCCATCTTGGACAATGTCTCCCATCCTCTACATAATGTACTGGTTGGGCACAGGAGTACATTCAGCCAGAGACTCATTCCACCGAGATGCAACACAGAGCGTCATAGGAAGTCATTCCTGCCTGTGGCCATCAAACTTTACAACTCTTCCCTTAGAGGGTCAGACACCCTGAGCCAATAGGCTGGTCCTGGACTTATTTCCTGGCATAATTTACATATTACTATTTAATTATTTATGGTGCAACTGTAACGAAAACCATTTCCCCCTGGATCAGTAAAGTATGACTATGATTATGTAATATTGGTTGGCTTGCTCAAGGTGTGGCCAATTCACTTCCATTTCCATTGGCGTATTTGTGTTTCTGTGGATTCCCGGCTGGTGTTTTCCTACAGTGTCTGGTTGGTTACTTTCTCAGTCCATCTGATGTTTAGAATCCTTCTCAGGGACTGGTTGATGAAAACCTGCAGTTTTAATAGATCCTATTTGTTGTTCTTCAAGTTTCAGAGCCATAGAGAAGCACTATCTTAACATTTGAGTTGAAAGGTCTGATTTTGGTTTTCTTCGATATGACTTAGGATGTCTACACTTTCTTCAGGATGTTGAATACTACTCTGGCATTGTTGGTCCTGGCTTTCATTTCCCTACCTACTTCATGTTTCATTTTTGTTTCATGTGCTCAGACCTCAGGTTCCTTTATAAACCAATGTCTTATAGTGTGACACAATTTAATAATCGCAAACCCATACCTCCTTCTAAAGTGGATAAAATCACATGTACCCACATCATTATCCATTTTGTCAGAATCAGAATCAGGTTTATTATCACCGGCATGTGTTGTGAAATTTGTTAACTTAGCAGCAGCAGTTCAATGCCATACATAATCTAGCAGAGAGAGAAAAAAATAATAATATAATAAATAAAATAAAAAATAATAATAAATAAACAATTAAATCAATTATGTATATTGAATAGATTTTTTTAAATGTGCAAAAACAGAAATACTGCATATTAAAAAAGTGAGGTAATGTCCACAGCTTCAAGGTCCATTCAGGAACCGGACGGCAGAGGGGAAGAAGCTGTTCCTGAATCGCTGAGTGTGTGCCTTCAGGCTTCTGTATTTCCTGCCTGATGGTAACAGTGAGAAAGAGGCATGCCCTGGGTTCTGGAGGTCATTAATAATGGACGCTGCCTTTCTGACACATCGCTCCCTAAAGATATCCTGGGTACTTTGTAGGCTAGTGCCCAAGATGGAGCTGATTAGATTTACAACCTTCTGCAGCTTCTTTCAGTCCTGTGCAGTAGACCCTCCATACCAGACAGTGATGCAGCCTGTCAGAATGCTCTCCACAGTACAACTATAGAAGTTTTTGAGTGTATTTGTTGATGTGCCAAATCTCTTCAAACTCCTCATAAAGTATAGCAGCTGTCTTGCCTTCTTTATGCCATCAATATGTTGGGACCAGGTTAGATCCTCAGAGATCTTGACACCCAGGAACTTGAAGCTGCTCACTCTCTCCACTTCTGATCCCTCTATAAGGATTGGTATGTATTCCTGAAGTCCACAATCAGCTCTTTCATCTTACTGACATCAAGTGCCAGGTTGTTACTGCGGCACCATTCCACTAGTTGGCATATCTCACTCCTGTACGCCCTCTCGTCACCATCTGAGATTCTACCAACAATGGTTGTATCGTCAGCAAATTTGTAAATGATATTTGACCTGTGCCTAGCCACACGGCCATGAGCATACAGAGAGTAGAGCAGTGGGCTAAGCACACACCGCTGAGGTGCGCCAGTGTTGATCATCAGCGAGGAGGATATGTTATCACCAATCCGCACAGGCTGTGGTCTTCCGATTAGGAAGTCAAGGATCCAATTGCAGAGGGAGGTACAGAGGCCCAGGTTCTGCAACTTCTCAATCAGGATTGTGGGAATGGTGGTATTAAATACTGAGCTATAATCGATGAACAGCATCCTGACGTAGGTGTTTGTGTTGTCTAGGTGGTCTAAAGCCGTGTGGAGAGCCATTGAGATTGCATCTGCTGTTGACCTATTGTGGCAATAGGCAAATTGCAATGGGTCCAGGTCCTTACTGAGGCAGGAGTTTAGACTCGTCATAATCAATCTCTCAAAGCATTTCATCACTGTCAATGTGAACAATCATTTAGCTGGTCCACATCCCTTTGCTTGTGACCTCCTGACAATTTGACAACCCAGCCATGCATATTTGGCTCCAGTATATTTGGTCCCTTCTACCAAATCATCAGTTTGATTCAGAATCAGAATCAGGTTTAATATCACTGGCATAGTGTAAGTCATAACATTTGTTTTTGATATTAAACCTGATTCTGTTTCTGAATCGTCAAACTGATTATCAACTTAATTATAGATAATTGAGGACTCAGCATTGCTCCCTATAGTACCTCATTATTTATTGATTGGTTTATCAATTAAACATGAATCACTGATCTTTGTTTTCTGTTTCCTGTTTTCTGACATTTCCCATGTCAATACCAATATCGACTATTTTTTCTAATTCCCATGAACTATTGTACACTAACTTATTATATTAATGTCAGTGTGCTAATTAAGCAAAAACAACAAGCATTGAAGCCTACGTCATCAAGAACCAACTAAGATGGAGTGGTCATGTTGTTCGGATGAAAGACGAACGACTGCTGAAACAAATCTTCTACTCCCAGCTTAAAGAAGGCTAACGTAAAAGAGGCGGACAACAGAAGAGATTCAAAGATGTCTTAAAAGCCAACATGAAGAAATGTAACATCGACATCAACAATTGGGAAACCAATGCCAAGGACAGGGACCTCTGGCAAGCCATCATCCAAGTAGGAACAGCAACTTTCGAAGCCAACAGATGTGCAGAATTAGAAGAAAAGAGAAGAAAATGGAAAGAGAGGCAACAATAACCAAAGCCCGATCTGCCATCTGGAACTACCTGTCCTGAATGCAGAAGAACTTTCAAAGCCAAGATTGTACTCATAAGCCACTTGAGAGCCCATAAATAGATCAACAGAACAAAGACCATCATCCTCAACCTCAAGGGATAGCCATGATGACGGATTATCTGTAAATCCAAATGCTATACATTATTTCTCTTTTGTGTTTGTTCTGTTCATGACATCCTTGTTAGATATTCGTTTCATCCATGATATTCTTTGCATCCTCCTCAAAAACCACATCTCTGCTGCTTCAATTCGTTTCCTCATGTTACTAGATATTGTCCAACATTCTGAGCCATATAACATAACTGGATAAACGTAACTTTTCAGTACTCTGGGGCAGGTTGTCATGCCTAGTTTAGTGTTGGTCAGTATACCCTTCATTCTCGTAAAGGTGTCTTTTGCCATGCCTATTCTTCTTTTGATGTCCAAGTTGCACCTGCCACCTGATTTCACTCAGCTTCCTAAGTAGCAAAAGTTCTGTACTTGGTTTACGTCTTCCCCGTTTATTCTCAGCCTGCAGATAGGATTCTCCTTCATTTTGGATATCACCATACATTCTGTCTTTTTGCAATTGATAAATAGACCCATTTTTACACTTTCTTCAAAAACTATATCAATGAAGTTTTGTAACTCTTCCTCTGTACTTGAAATCAACACAGTGCCATCCACATATCTGAAACTATTGATGTTTTCACCACCAACTTCGATTCCCAAGATGTCTCTCATTTTTTGTAATATTGTTTCATTGTACACATTAGACAAATTAAGGGAGAAAACACACCCTTGTCTAATGCCTCTCTTGATTTTTGTAAGCTGGCTCACTTCCCCATCTATTCTTACAGCGGCAGTCTGTTCCCAGTACAGATCTCTGATTAGGCCTGGTTGGTACTTCCTGTTTAAGTATTACCTGTTATTCTAATTGTGGCTTGGCTTCCAATCAATGCTATTCAAGGAATTATACTGCTCTTTGTTCCTTGTTTTTCTTGTATGCCAAGATTTACCTCACCAGATATTTCCTAGAAATCACTAACTCAGATCCAAGTGCCTGCAGAAAGATTATTCCATGACAGTACAGGCTTTATAAACAGGAGCCTCAAATCTGTAATTTCTGCCAGTGAAAGCCTTTACAAATTTGACTTTCTCTCTTGATGGAATAATTGTCACTGGTTGGGATAGATAGACAAGGATATGACTGAATAACAGTTATAAATGTTTAAATCTCTGGCCTAACATGTTCTGTAAATTACCAGTGTGCTCTGCAAAAGGGAGAGTTTTCCTCAGTCATCAACTTAATTTTTCTCGCAGAATGTAATCTGATATCGCCATCTCTTTCAACATAAGCATTTAATCTCTACAATATTATTAAATATTGATATACTTTAAGTGTTGGCACGTCGGTAACTGACATATACCATCAAATTGATCCTACATAAAATCCTGAGACAGGGTGTGAATAATTCAGTAATAATCACTACCACAAGGTGAAATCTAACCTGCTCTGAAAACCCATTTGTAGATTGAAGTGTAGATGAGAGATATGAGATAAATTAAGATGTAACGATAAGGGAACACTGCACTTGAGGGTTTAAATACAAAGTGCTATAGAAGGGTATGAAGATTGACAATTTCGGAGTGCCTTCATCCTTTAATAAATGTGCCTTCTATTATTCTTGTCATAATGCCATGTGTAATGTGAATAACTAACATGTGAATTATGACCTACAACAAGAAAGGCAAGGTTTTCTTTCCAACTAATGAAAAGAATGACTGTGCACTTGAAGGGACCACTTGCTGTTATAAGGTGTTCAGTCTCTGGGAGTCTAGTGCAATGGGATTTATGATCTGAAGAAGTGGCATATTATTCAATCACTGTTTTGAATTGGCGATGCATACCAGGTAGCCTCATGAATATTTTGCACATTTATAAATTCCATGCTAATTTACAAAGCGAGTATTTGGAATTATTTTAAAGTTGTGTATTTCATTAAAATTTGTAATGTATTTCATTGCGTCAGACTTTCCAAAAATACTTCAGAGCCACTAAAAATCTCTTGAAATCAGTGTAAGAAAATAAAAAAATATGCCAGACTGTTTGTAGACAACAAGGTCCAATAATCAGTTCTGAAAAAATGATAATATTACCACTTCTAGTGTTGTTGGTTGAGGGTTCAATATCAGCCAGGACAGGGGATGAAGTTCCAAAGGTAGAATTGTTGCTTGTGTTCAACATGCAAGAAAATAGCAACTTTCAGTCAATTGAACTGAATTTCAAAAGTAATGCACATTAGCGATTTAGTACATTAAAACATAATCAGTCATCTTTAAGATGTTAATGTTCTGACCCAAATCATTCTCTGGCTTAGTGGATCCTTCTTTTATTTGTACCCCAACACATTAGGTGTTCACCATTTCTGATAAGTTACCCGCTAGTACAATAAATTTTTCCGTGAATGTGCTGAATTTAAAAGGACTGCCAAATATAGAATCCGGAAAGTATAAAAAGTACACTAGAAACAGAGTGCTGATGTGTTTAAAATGAGTGCAGTACCAGAACCCTTTGAGCTAGGTACTGAAACTTTGAGCTGCCCAATCAAATGATAGTTGAATTTTTATAATTCAAGTGAAATATCCATCTCCATCTCCTCTTCACTATACGGTGGGATCTTTCACTTCAAATACGGAGGAAGAGTTGAATCTTACTTCGACAACTTGCTTCAACAATAGTGGCTCCCACAATGCAATAGTTCTCCAGCCCAGAATCTGTCAAGGCCCTGAACTTGGATTTGAACTTACAACCTTCTGAATGGAAGAATGGTGGCGGTTCACATCACTGAGCTACAACTGTGACGCTAGCAGTACAATAAGGCACATGTGCAGTTACGGAGAATTTTTTAATGTCAGTTTTCCCCCATAATACACCATTGGTTAATGGAAGAGGTGTTTGGATCTATCTATGTACAGTTTAGTATATTCATTCTATTTGATGGAATGTTAATAGGAGGGGGAGATGTTGCTTGCAGCCTCACAAAGATTCAGGGATTTTTCTTAGGTTAAATTGAGGGCGGCATGGCAGTGTAGTGGATAGTAGAGTATCATTACAGCTCCAGCGATTGGGGTTCAATTTCCCCCACTATCTGTAAGGAGCTTGTACATTTTCCCTGTGGCCACTTGGGTTTCCTCCAGAAGCCTCAGTTTCCTCTCACGTTCTGAAAGATGGACGGTTTAGGGTTAATAAGTTACAGGCACGCTATGATGGTGCCAGAAGCACGGCAATACTTGGGAGCTGCTCCCAGTACATCGCGAATCGCTCATTGGTCATTCACATAGATGATGCATTTCACTCAGTTTTGATGTACATGTGACAAATAAAACTAACCATCAGATTCAAAATCAGGCTGAATATCACTGGCATATGTTGTGAAATTTGTTCTTATGCGTCAGCAAAACATTGCAATATATGATAATAAACACTGTAAATTACAGTAAAATATAAGTTAAACTAAAGAAGTAATGCAAAAGAAGAAAAAAAAACGTAGTGAGATAGTGTTCATGTTCAATGTCCATTCAGAAATCTGATGGCAAAGGGGAAGAAGCTATTCCTGAATCATTGAATGTGTGCCTTCAGGCTCCCCCACATCCTCCAGAATCTGAATCAGGTTTATTATCACCGGCATGTGATGTGAAATTTGTTAACTTAGCAGCAGCAGTTCAATGCAATGCATAGTCTAGCAGAGAGAGAGAAAAAAATAATAATAATAAATAAAATAAAATATAATAAATAAACAAGTAAATCAAAATAGGTTATTTTTTAAAAAGTGCAGAAACAGGAATACTGTATATTAAAAAAAGTGAGGTTGTGCCCAAAGCTTCAAAGCCCTTTTAGGAATCGGATGGCAGAGGGGAAGAAGCTGTTCCTGAATCGCTGAGTGTCTGCCTTTAGGCTTCTGTATCTCCTACCTGATGGTAACAGTGAGAAAAGTGCATGCCCTGGGTGCTGGAGGTCTTTAATAAAGGACGCTGCCTTTCTGAGACGCCGCTTTCTAAAGATGTCCTGGATACTTTGTAGGCTAGTACCCAAGATGGAGCTGACTAGATTTACAACCTTCTGCAGCTTCTTTCAGTCCTGTGCAGTAGCCCTGCCCTTCATACCAGACAGTGATGCAGCCTGTCAGAATGCTCTCCGCAGTGCAACTATAGAAGTTTTTGAGTGTATTTGTTGACATGCCAAATCTCTTCTAACTCCTAATGAAGTATAGCAGCTGTCTTGCCTTCTTTATGACTACATGAATATACTGGGACCAAGTTAGATCCTCAGAGATTTTGACACCCAGGAACTTGAAGCTGTTCACCCTCTCCACTTCTGGTCCCTCTATGAAGAGAAGGGGGCACATCCTGGGTGAAGGGGGTCTGTAATGATGGAAGTCACCTTTCTGAGGCATTGCTCTTTGGTGGCAAACCAAAACTCCTCAAACTCCTCATGAATTATAACCAGTCAAGCCTGTAGTAAACCATATATATATATATATATATATGTTGTAACTGGGTTAACGGTCTGGACACGCCCCTCTGCTGACTGCCCCTGTGGCTCCTCCCACAGACCCCTGAATAAAGGTGATTTCGCCCTGCTCCTCCCCCTCAGACCAGGAGCAGACACTCAGCATGGAGGTCACGTCTTACTGCGAATAAAAGCCTTTCAGTATTTACCCTACTTCAGTCTTTTGGAATTATTGAAGGAGCTTCAACGCCATCTTTGTAACTGCATCGATATGTTGCGCCCAGGATAGATCCTCACAGATGTTGACACCCAGAAACTTTAAATTGCTCACCCTTTCCACTTCTGATTCCTCAATGAGGACTGGTGTGTGTTCCCTTATCTTATCCTTTCTGGAGTCCAAAATCAATTCTTTAGTCTTACTGTTGTTAAGTGCTAGGTTGTTACTCTGTGCTCTTCTGGTGGGGAAGTCGAGGATCCAGTTACAGAGGGAGGTACAGAAACCCAGATTTTGAGGCTTTTTGATCAGAACTGTATATGGTGTTGCTTACTGTATTGTCCATGGCTGTAGCTGTGGATTTCAGCTTCAGAAGCCTAAAATGAGAATATTTGAAGATTTCCATCACAGTTCCTCACATAATGCTGCCACTGGAAGTTGGAAATTTTCTTTGTCTTTATCATTTCCTGAATCTTTTAATCTTTACCTTTAAATTTCAATTTGAGTGCAAGAGAAACTAATTTCTTCCTTTAACTCCCACAACTAATGGATATTTAATGGTCAGCATAGGCACAGGGGGCCGAAGGGCGTGTTTCTGTACTGTATAACTGTATAGTTCTACTATTTCCCTGACTGAAGAAAATAATCCTGTAGTTATGCCACTCCACCAATATGTGTCAAAATATCCCAAAAGTTTTCTAGACTGAAGGACAGAAGTAAGAATGATTTCAGCTAAAGCTCTCACACCTTCCAACTATCAAGAAAAGTATAATGTTAGACATTTGTAGGGAATCCCTAAGAACACCTTTAGCTAGGACAAAGAAATATAATTAACATTGAAATACAAAGGTATTTATTTCATTCTTTAGTGGCATAATTTTAGTATCCAGACCATAATAAATCTGTTGGAAATACTTGCACTGAGTGTTCACGTCTGGCCAGGTTAACAATTTCCAGTTGGCCGTTCCTGCTAAACTATAAATGTTGTGTTTAATACTTGCTATGTGTTATGCTGCACTGGGTACATGTTTTTTTTAGAGGTCAGCATATCGTCTGCCGGTGGGTTTTTCTCAAAAGCAGCCAAAAGTAGCAGGAATGCTATTTCATGTACATGACTGCCATCGTTTGGCCAGAAGGCTAAATTATAGCAACCAGACTTCATCTGACATCCAGAATTCCCTATTCTGCCTAACTACACACTTCCCTTTATTGCATGTTGACCAACAACAAGTAATCCAAGTTTGTTCGAGCCTTTACATCAAGGCTCTGGGTGGCAACAGTGAAGCCCACAGCTAGCCTCACCTGTGAAACAGCCAGAAGGTCTCTGGCATGTTAGCTATCAAATCTGTCAAAACTTGGATGTTTCTGAATGTCTAATACTCAGAGTATTTAAACATCATTATAAATATATAAGCTATTAACCACTTACATTATTAGAAAGCATTAAATAATCAAATAAATAAACTGTAAGTATTTAATAGGAATAATAAGCCAACTAAAATCAGGCACTTTAAAGCACTTCACTAAGATTCACATGCGTGATATGGCGATCCCGTGTCAAGTCTAGGCGTTTCACTCTGTTCACATGGCAGACATCCTGTGTCACATCTAACCCAGCACAGATGAGCCGAGTGGATTATCCAGCATTTGTTTCACCAAGTAATGACTGAAATCTCACGCTCCACTGCTGGTCCCATGAGGAATCAAATATCCAAGTTCAGTCCTGAAAAATCCCACATTTGACAGCAATGTTAGCTCTTATCATGGAACACAGCATATAGAACAGTACAGCACAGTTGGGCCCACAGCGTGGTGCCAACCCTTTAACCTATCCAATTTCAATCTAAAGCCTCCCTCCCACATAGCCCTCCATTTTTCTTTCGTACATCTAATGTCTCTTAAATATCCCAATTGTATCTGGCTCCACCATGTTCCTCGACAGTATGTTCCATATACTTACCGTGTTCTGTGTAAAACACCTACCTCTGATATCTGCCTATACTTTCCTCCAATCACCTTTGCCACCCTGTGAAAAAAGTGCTGGCTGTCTACTCTATCTATGCCTCATCATAATATACACCTCTATCATGTCACCTTTCATCCTCCTTCACACCAGTGAGAAAAGCCCTAGCTTGCTCCACCTTTCCTCATAAGTCATGCTCTCTAATCCAGGCAGTAGCCTGGTAAACCTCCTCTGCACCTTCTCTAAAGCTTCCACATCATATAATGAGATGACCAGCTCTGAACAGCAATGCTCCAAGTGTGGTCTAAGCAGATTTTTATGGAGCTGAAACATTACCCATGGCTTGTGAACTCAATCGCCTGACTAATGAAGTCCAACACACCATATGCCTTCTTAACCGCCCTACCAACTTTCACGGCAACTTTGAGGGATCTATTGATGTGCACCCCAACACCTCTCTTTCTCCACACTGCTAAGAATCCTGCCAAAGGATTGTTTCTCCTGGCCTTCAAACACTGCAGTCCGGAGCCTGAGGAAACATTCAGCGGCATGGTGGCACAACCAGCAGAGCCACGGCGTCACAGCACCAGAGATCCCTTTTCATTCCTGACTTCAGGTGGTGTCCGTATACCATTTGTTCATTCTCCCTGTGACTGTGTGGGTTCTCCCCCACATTGCAAAGATATGCAGGTTTTTGGTTAATTGAGCTGTTGTAAACTGTTGCCAATGTGTAGGATATTAGTAGAATCAGTGAGGGGAGGGGGAAAGTTAATGAAAATTTGGGGAGGTTAAAAAGTCAAATTAATATAGGTTTAGGATAAATGCATTGTTGACAGTCAGCGACTAGGTGTGTTACCAGGCCTTTCTGTGCTGAATCTGTCTATAACAATAATCCTTTGTTGCCAGTCACCTTGCATGTGTGTCCTGTCTATAATAAGACCATAAGACATAGAAGCAGAATCATTCAACCCATCAAGTCTGTTCCACCATACCTCCTCGGCTGATTTATTATGCCTCTCAACCCCTTTCTCTTGTCTTCTCCCCATAACCTTTGATGCTCATACTCATCAAGAACCTATCAACCTCAGTTATAAGTATAACCAATGATTTGGCCTCCACAGCCGTCTGTGGCAATGAATTCCATACAGATTCACCACAATCTGGCTAAAGAAATTCCTCCTCATCTCTGTTCTAAAGGGATGTCCTTCTATTCTGAGATTGTGTCCCCTGGTCCTAGACTCCCCCACTATAGGAAACATCCTGTCCATGTCCACTGTATCTAGCTGTTTCAGTATTTGATAGGTTTCACTGAGATCCCCCTCATTCTTCTAAACTCCAGTGAGAAAAGGCCAATGACCATCAATACATTAACCCTTTCATTCTGATGTTTCTCCTAACAGAGGAAGTTCTTTTTTTATTTACTATCCCATAATATTGAGTACATCAGTCACACACATTACAACAGTGGTGTGCATAAGAGCATCTCTGAATGCACAACGCATTGAACCTTGAAGTGGATGGGCTACAGCAGCAGAAGACCATGAACATACACTCAGTGGCCACTTTATTAGGTAGAAGAAGTATCGAATGAAGTGGCCACTAAGTGTATATTTACTTGTAGGTCCAACACGTCCAGATGCTGTGATGATATAAGAACAATTCTTTACACCAGCAAAGCTTCCCAGAAAATAAATTGAAATAACTTGTGAACATTCAGATTCAAGAAAAGATTTAATAAGCTTTGCTTAAGTTTATAAGATGTCCAACATAACTAGTAATTTGTTTATAAAGGGTATTGTGACCTTAATGGGACTCCAAGAAATACTATAAACCCTTGAGCAAATGCTGTGGCCCACTGCCTTGTTTTTCCAGCTGCTTGCCGATGCCATTTCCAAAAGCAGCTGATTCTTCCGATAGTGCTCTACAAATTAAATGTATTCATAAGAAATCAAATTAAGAAACTCTAAGGGTGAAATTTGACTCTGGCAACCTGGGAGCATTGACTGCCACTCAATTTGGGGAATTCAGGGAATCCCAGCTCACGGGAATCAGACGGATAAACAGAACTTCAAACTAAAGAAAAGATAAGCCTTGATCTTTTTGGACGGCAGGTTAGGTTTGATGAGCAAATGGCCGGCTCCTCTAGGTTCTCGTATTCTTTCGACTTTAGTCAGATGGAAGAGACAAGAAGTGGGTACAACCAGCAGTCAACGTGAGTGGTACGAGGAACTGTCATCTGAAACACCACCCACCTCGTATTTCTTATCTTGAACTTGGATACCTATATAAGGAAACCTCTCTTTCTGAAAAGTTTGGGTAATCATGAGTCTTAAGTAGATATATATAGCTAGGGTGCCTATATATAGCTTGACTGTTGCACCATACTGTAAATATACTAGGCTCTCATGATTTACTGACTTACATCCATAAAACTGTGTACTCATAAGATCAGCCACATATTATTGGGAATGTTGGTGAGCATCATGTGTTCTTTCAGAACTGTCTCTCAAGGTATCAGGAGAGTACATGAGACGGATTGTATTTGATATCTTGTAGCGAAATATCAACAGTAAATGTGAGTTGGATGCCAAGGTCAGGAATGGAAATGCTGAATGTCAGGGACTTAGCAAAGCTTACAGCTGGAGCTAGAGTGCATTCAAGCTGAGTCACAGGAAATTTAAATAGAGATCCTATCTATCCATGAAGCAGCTGACCATAATACACAGCCACAGCCTTGGTGTATCTATAATTTGCTGTAGGACTTTAGTGCAGCAGTTAGCGCCAGCTATAAGATTGGGATTCGATTCCTTCCATTGCTCGTATGGAGTTTGTACGTTCTACCCATGACTGCATGGGTTTCCTCTGGGTGCTCCAGTTTTCTCCTACGTTCCAAAGACGGGTGTAGCCCCTGGTAAGCCTCAGGCTCGCTCAGCTCGCTTTTGTCTAGGGGGAGCAGCCCTCAGCCCCGCCAAACTGGGTAATCAAGCTTGCGTGGATGCTGTGTGATGTACCCCACCCCGCCCAAATAATAGACAATACACCAGATACGATTAAATTATTACACTTTATAGATCTTACTGGAATTATGTAATTAATAGAGATAAAATATAAAAGGAAAATAAAAGGCGCTAAACTTATCAAAGTTCAACCACTTCGTGCACACAGTTGGAGCTCAATTAACGGAGTTCTCTTTCCACCATTTGATCCTTTCCAACCCCCTCAACCCGCCGCCTGGGTCCACCCGCGGTGGTCAACCAGAGCGCGTCCAGCACGTCCAGTCCTCTTCGGTTCTCCTCCCCAAAACCCTGGGCCTCGGACTCCAGCTCGGGGTCTGTCCCATCACCCAGTTTACAGCATCACGTCTCCTCTCTCTGTCCCCATCCGCCTTCTTCCCCAAAGCCCACGAAAAACAATAGCTTACAGACACACAAGAAAGAATAACATCTATCCCAGTTGGTTAGCAAATGAATACAATCCTCATTACCAGTAATATAACCCAAACAAGCTGCTAGAGAGAGAACTTTCTCAGCAGTTAGCATAACAAAGAAGCCATTTTTATTAGCCTCAGCAGTAACATAAAAGAAGAAACCCCTTACACTGGTTAGGGTTAGTGAGTTGTGGGCACACTATGTTGGTGCTGGAAGCATGAAACACCTCGCAGGCTTTGCAGTGCAACCCTCGCTGATATAATTTAATGCAAGCAATGCATTTTGCTTACGCATATGTGAAAAAAAAAGTGAATGTTACTTTTAATTTATCTTAGTGGTGTCAGCATATTTTGTTACTTGTGGAAAGCCATGCTCTTTTTCCTCATGAATAATGGGGACTTAGCCTATAATTGAATGATAGACCACAGCCCTGCTTTCCAGGCTAAATTACTCCATTGCATTGTTTATTTGTAAGTAAATAGGAAAAAGAAATCGAATGAATGTAGTAAAATGGTGATAGTTACTGAGTTCTTTTCAAGTAGTCTAGACTACTAATCCAGAGGGGAGAGTGTTAAAATGAACATGTGCTTGAATCCCACCAAGAGGTGAAGTTTCTGCTAAACTGCTTCTTTTCTTTCTTTCTTATTGCACAGTTAAAGCTGTGGGAATGACATTCAGGACAGTGGAGTGTTCCTCCTGCAGGATGTGGGAAGATAGGGAAACCTCCAAAATCCCTGATGATGACATTGGCAAGAGATGTATCCACCTGCACCTTCTTATAGATCGGTTGAGGGAAATGGACAAACTTTGAAGAACTAAGGGGATGGAGAGGTTGATTGGCAGAAGACACAGGGAGGTAATTACACTTAAGATGCGAGACACAGACACAGGTAGCCATCAGATGATGGAAAGGAGACAGGCAGCCACCAAAGGGTACCCCTGTGGCCATTTCCCTCAATAACAATGATAGTGTTTTGGATACTATTAGGGGGACAACCTAACAAAGGAAAGCCACGGCACTCAGGTATCTGGCTTTGTGGCTCAGGAGGGAAGAGGCAAGCAGTGGTGATAGGGGACAAGAACAGGATTCTGGAATGGTATGTTGTCTACCAAGTGCCAGGGTCAAGCATATTTTACATTGAGTCCACAGCATTCTTAAGGAGGAGAGTGTGCAGCCAGAAGTGGTGGCCCATGTCTGTACCAATAACATGGGCAGGAAAGGTGACAAGGTCCTGAAAAATAAGTTCAAGGAGTTATACTTTATATTTTATACTTTATTGTCGCCAAACAATTGATACTAGAACGTACAATCATCACAGCGATATTTGATTCTGCACTTCCCGCTCCTTGGATTACAAATCGATAGTAAATATTAAAAATTTAAATTATAAGTCATAAATGGAAAATAGAAAAATGGAAAGTAAGGTAGTGCAAAAAAACCAAGAGGCAGGTCCAGATATTTGGAGGGTACGGCCCAGATCCGGGTCAGGATCCATTCAGCAGTCTTATCACAGTTGGAAAGAAGCTGTTCCCGAATCTGGCCATACGAGTCTTCAAGCTCCTGAGCTTTCTCCTGGAGGGAAGAGGGATGAAAAGTGTGCTGGCTGGGTGAGTCGTGTCCTTGATTATCCTGGCAGCACTGCTCTGACAGCGTGCGGTGTAAAGTGAGTCCAAGGACGGAAGATGGAGAAGTTAGGTGTGAAGTTAAAGGATAGTACCTCCAGGACGATGATCTCAGGATTGGTACCCATGCCATGTGCTGGTACAGCTCCAAATAGGAAGAAAATACAGTTTAACACATGGCTAAGGAGAGGGTGCGGGCGGGAGGGCATCAGATGTTTGGATCATTGGGATCTCTTCCAGGGAAAGTAGGACTTGGATAAACGGGACAGTTTGCAAATGAAATGGAATGGGGACCAATATCGTAGCAGTGTTGCTCCGGGGAGGGGGGTGTTGTTAAACTAGCATTGCAATTGAAGGAGAAAGCACAGGTTCAACTAATATTAAACTATTGAAATGAACTGTTTAAATGATTTTATATCATTTCAATCAGCTGACACTTTATGATGTCAGAATCAGGTTTGTTATCAATGACATAATTTGCTGCTTTGTGCAGCGATGCAGTACAATACTTAATAAGTTACAATAAAAATATTAAAAATTAAAAAGCAGTGCAAAAACAGAGCAAAATCGGGAGGTAGTGTTCATGGACCATTCAGAAACCTGTTAACGGAGGATAAGAAGCTGCTCCTAAAATATTGAATGTGTGCCATCAGACTCCTGTACCTTCTCCCTGATAGTAGTAATGAGAAGAGGGCACGTCCTGGGTCATGGAGATCTTTAATGATGGATGCAGCCTTTTCGAGAGATTGTATTTTGAAGATGTCCTCGATGGTGGGGGTGCTAATATCCATGATGGAACTGGCTGAGATGACTGTCCCCTACAGGCTTTTCTGCTACAGATGTTCTACTACATCAAGCAGCAAAGTTGTAACATTGGAATCCACATTGGTTTCCTTCTGTCCCCCCGGCGGGCATTATGTGGGACAACAGAAAATCTCTTGGAAGGAAAAAAAGAATCATCTCACTTTTTTGAAGCTTTGGAAGTCCAAAATTCACAAAGTTGAGGAAATTTGACTCCCTCCCCACTTTTCATGGCATTAAGCTTGATAGTGTATCTACATTGAGGGAACAGCACAAGTAAAGCTTTGCCCAAATCTAAGTGTAGATTGGTTCAACCAATTTCTCTAATCTTACATATAGGTTCCCTAATGATTATTAGGATTCAATTGTGTTAATGTGCAAACATGTACATTAGAATCAGAATCAGGTTTATTATCACCGGCATATATTGTGGAATTCGTTACCGTGGCAGAAACAGTACGATGCAATACATGATAATATAGAAAGAAAAATAAATAAATAACATCGAGTATATATAGGTATATTGAATATATTAAATATAGTGCAAAAACAGAAATAATATATATTTTTAAAAAGTGAGGTAGTGCTCATGGGTTCAATGTTCACTTAGGAATCAAATGACAGAGAGGAAGAACTTATTCCTGAATCGCTTCAGGCTTCTGTACCTCCTTCCTAATGATAACAATGAGAAGAGGGCATGCCCTGGGTGATGGGGTCCTTAAGATTGGACGTTGCCTTTCTGAAACACTGCTCCTTGAAGATTTCTTGGGTACTACAGAGGCTAGCACCTAAGATGGAGCTGACTAATTTTACAACTTTCTGTAGTCTCGTTTAGTCCTGTGCAGTAGACCCCTAATACCAGACAGTGATGAAGCCTCTCAGAATGCTCCCCACAGTACATCTATAAAAGTTTTCAAGTGTTTTAGTTGACAAACCAAATCTCTTCAAATTCCTAATGAAATATAGCCACTTCTTTACAGCTGCATCGATATGTTGGGACCAGGTTAGATCCTCAGAGATATTGACACCCAGGAACTTGAAATTGCTTGTTCTCTCCATTTCTGATCCCTCTGTGAGGATTGGTTCATGTTTCCTTGTCTTATCCTTCCTGAAGTCCACAATTAGCTATTTTGTCTTACTGACATAGAGTGCAAGGTTGTTGCTACAACACCACTCAACTAGCTGGTATATCTCGCTCCTGTACGTTCTCTCAACTCCATCTGAGATTCTACCAACAATGGTTGTATCATCAGCAAATTTATAGATGGTATTTGAAGTATACCTAGCCACACAGTCATGGGTAAAGAGAGAGGAGAGCACTGGGCTAAACACACCTTACACATCATGCTTCTTGTCCACAAACAAATAGTTACAAGAGACCAGGGAGCTTATTTGACCCATTAGTGTTATACCTCTGTTTAATCAAAATGAGAGGCTTTTCTTGAAGCTCTAAAGCATGGTTCCCCAACCTGGGGTCTAAGGACCTGGGGTGTTGGTCTATGGCAGAAACTGATAGGGAACCCTTGCTCTAGGATCTAGGCAGATGCAACTTTCATACACATTCCAACTTCAGAGGTATTACAATATAGGAAATGCAAGCTCCCACAAATTGCAGGAAGACAATAGCAAGATAATGTGATATTCTTCACTAATTTTATATTGGGTAAATATCAGCCAGGGAACCCAGGATCAAATCCCTAGTTTCCTTCACAATAGTGCTGGATCCTTTGTACTTTGGAATGTGACCTGAATATTCATGTAATCAAACCCAGTGCTTAGAAATTCAATGGCATACCTCTATCTTTTTAACTCCCCAAAGACATCAGTGGGAAGACTGACAGGTTAGAGACAAGATCTACATTTCCTTGCAGGGGGGTCACAGTCTCATAAATAAAATGGTGGCCATTCATGATTGTCTTGTGAAGAAATTAACTTACCCAGAGGGTAGTGAGTCTTGGGAATCCAATGCTCAAAAATGCTATGGGGGGTTAGCCAAGAATTATATACATACTTGGCACAGATTTTTCATATTAAGGAAATCAAGGAACACAGTGTTAAATATAGGAAAATGGTCAGCCATAACCTTACTGAATGGTGGAGCAGGCATGAAGAGCCAAATTATCTATCCCTGTATCTACTTCTCAAGTGTTTATTTTCTTGAAACATTATCGGCCGCTTCTGTCTGCAATTATCATACCTTTTTAAATGTAATCTTTCATGCTTTCCATCCCAACACAGATTTCAGTCTTAAAGTTCAAAATAAGTTCGTTATCAAAGCACATATATATGTCAGCATATATAACCCTGAGATCCATTTTCTTGTAGGCATACTCAATAAGTGCATAATAGAATACTAACCATAATAGAATCAATGAAAGACTGCACCAATTTGCACATTCAACCAGTGTGCAAAAGACAACACTATGTGCAAGTACAAAAATAAACAAATAATAAATAAATAAATAAATAAATAAATAAATAGCTAGATAAAGCAAGCAATAACTACTGAAAGTGTGAGATGAAGAGTCCTTTAAAGTGAGTCCATAGGTTGTGGGAACATTTCAAGTGTAGCTGAGTGAAGTTATTCCCTCTGGTTCAAGGGCCTGATGGTTGAGGGGTAGTAACTGTTCCTGAACCTGGTGATATGCGTCCTGAGGCTCCTGTGCCTTCCTCCTGATGGCAGCAGTGAGAAGAGAGCATGTCCTGTGTGGTGGGTGTCCCTGTTGCTGGATGCTACTTTCCTGCAACAGCATTCCATGTACATATACTCAATGGTTGGGAGGGTTTTTACCCATGATGTACTGGGCAGGTGAGATCTGGGCCTGACATCCCGCTCACCCAGGGACAGTGTAAGCGCAATACATCGCCTCTCCTTTCCTGATGTAGTGATCACCGTGTGGTCACTGTCTGGCCTGCTAGGCAGGAGGCCACTGCAAATGGCCTCTCCTACATTACTGCGCCTGTAGCAACACCTTCTTGTTGGTGCCCCCCGTTTCCACCGAGCTTGCTACATCATGGCGCGACCGAGTGTCCGGCGGTATAACTGGATGGGTAGGCTGGGCTCATTAGCCTTGGTTGGCAGCCAGCCTAAGAGAAGGGCAACTCTGAATCCAAACCCAGGCAGATGGGGCTCATTAGCCTTGTCAGGCCATCTACCTAGGAAAAGAACACTCCGACGTAAATCCTATGACCCGAGGACCTCGCTGTCACCGTCGCAGCTTGCTAGGCTATGGCAGATGAACCCCGCGTGTAAAGGGTGGGTACAGGACTGCGCACACTGCACTCCACCTAAAATAGCATTGTGCAGGCCGAAGGACACACCCACATCTACAACCATCCTCCCCGAGCATTCATCAAGCCCTGCAGTGATGGGAAAGGGGCGAAAACGGCAGGTGGAAGACGACACTGGAAGCTGCAGTTCCGATCCTGCATGCAGGCGGTTCAGGTGTATGGGTCGTCTGATGTTGACCCCGAAGACGATGATATCATTCGGCAGCACCCTGAACGACCAAGCAGCCTTCTCTAGGGACAGCACTGCTTGCTCCACACGGAGAGGGGCCCAGAAAAGGTGGCCTAATGAAAGCTCATTTCCATTCCCCAGTTGGCTAGCCACGGTCAACGGGCATCCTCAAATGCGGTCGAACAACAACAAAAAAGAAAAGGTGCACACCTGCCTCACAAGGAGTGCCAGGTCTAAAGCTCACATGCTGGAACATCAGAACCACGCTCGATACAGCAGACAGTGGTCATCCAGAACAACGCTCCGCTCTAGTTGCGCATGAACTTTCAAGACTGAATGTCGACATCCCTGCTCTCAGTGAAGTCTGCTTCCCAGAGGAAGGCAACCTTCAAGAACATGGCACCGGCTACACCCTCTACTGGTCGGGCAAGCTAGAGACTGAGAGTCGCCTTTCTGGCGTTGGCTTTATGGTCAGGAACTCCATTGCCTCCAAACCTGAAAAATTGCCAACGGGTCACTCCGACCGCATCATCTCCATGCGCCTCCCACTTCGAACCAAGCAGCATGCCACACTCTTCAGTGTGTATGCCCCCACTCTTCAAGCGGATCCTGCAGAAAACGACAAGTTTTACACTGATCTGCGCAACCTAGTGCAGAACGCCCCTGCAGAAAATGCAAGGTCTTCATCCTTGGCGACTTCAATGCCACAGTAGGCCAAGATTCAGAAGCCTGCAAAGGAGTACTTGGCAAACATGGTGTTGGAAACTGCAATGACAATGAGCGCCTTCTGTTAGAGTTTTGCGCGGAGCAGCAACTCACCATCACTAACACCATTTTCCAGCAGAAAGGCAGTCTGAAGGCAACCTGGATGCATCCTCGGTCCAAGCACTGGCACCTCATAGACTACATCTTGGTGTGCCAGAGAGGCCTTCGGGACATCTTACTCACCTGAGTGATGCCTAGCGCAGTGTTATATGGACCATTGTCTTGTCCGCTGCAAACTCTGTCTCCATTTCAAACCCAAGCCAAAGAGAGGAGGCGCTCCAAGGAAGAAGTTTCAGGTTGGCAACCTCCACCCAGCTGAAGTGAAAGCAGACTTTCAGACGAATCTTCAGTCAAGGCTCTAGAATCCCAGTTTCCCTATAAACTCCTCTCCAGAAGTGCTTTGGGAACACCTAAAAACCACCATCCTGCAAACCTCTGAAGAAGTCCTAGGGTTTTCCACAAAGAAGAACAAGGACTGGTTCAATGAAAACAACCAGGAGATCCAAGAATTGCTGGAGAAGACAAGATCCGCCCACCAGGGGGACGTTGCTCAGCCATCTTGTCCTGATAAGAAAGCAGCCTTCCGCCTTGTATGCAGCAACCTCCAGCACGAGTTTCGAGAGATTCAGAACGTGTGGTGGACCAACCTCGCAAACAGAACTCAGCTTTGCGCAGACACCGGTGACTACAGAGGGTTCTAAGAAGCCCTAAGAGTGGTGTACGGTCCTTCGCACCAGGTTCAGAGTCCCTTGCGCAGTGCAGACAGTCACGCACTCTTCACAGACAAGGCATCCATCCTGAACCGATGGTCAGAACATTTCCAGACTCTCTTCAGCGCCAACCACATGGTCCAAGACTCAGCAATTCATCACATCCCACAACAGCCAGAGAAAACAGAACTGAACAGATTCCAAACCTAGAAGAGACAGCCAAGGCCATAGAGCAGCTGAAAAGTGGCAAGGCAGTGGGAGTTAATGGATTCCCACCTGAGATTTGGAAGCATGGGGGCCCAGCGTTACACAACAAACTCCACAAGTTCTTTGTCTGCTGCTGAAAACAAGGTAAACTACCACAGGACCTCCATGACATAGTCATCATCGCCCTGTATAAGAACAAGGGGGAAAAGTCCGACTGCTCCAACTACCGGGGGATAACTCTTTCTATCGCGGGAAAAATCCTCACAAGAGTACTCCTAGAAACCATAGAAACTACAGCACAGAAACAGGCCTTTTGGCCCTTCTTGGCTGTGCCGAACCATTTTCTGCCTAGTCCCACTGACCTGCACACGGACCATATCCCTCCATACACCTTCCATCCATGTATCTGCCCAATTTATTCTTAAATGTTACAAAAGAACCCACATTTACCACCTCGTCTGGCCCCTCATTCCATACTCCCACCACTCTCTGTGTGAAGAAGCCCCCCCTAATGTTCCCTTTAAACTTTTCCCCCCTCACCCTTAACCCATGTCCTCTGGTTTTTTTCTCCCCTTGCCTCAGTGGAAAAAGCCTGCTTGCATTCACTCTATCTATACCCATCATAATTTTATATACCTCTATCAAATCTCCCCTCATTCTTCTACGCTCCTGAACAGATTGGTGCCCATCATTGCAGAAGAACACCTCCCAGAAAGCCAACAGGAGCTCCACCAATATGGTATTTGTTCTCAGGCAGCTCCAAGAGAAACGTAGTAGGGAACAGAACAAGGGATTGTACGTGACGCTTGTCGATCTTACCAAAGCATTCAACACCGCGAGCAGGGAAGGTCTGTGGCAAATCATGGAACGACTGGAATGCCCCCCAAGGTTCCTCAGCATGGTCATCCAGCTACATGAAGATTAGAGTGGCCAAGTCAGACACAACAACGACCTCTTAGAACCCTTCCCAATAGGCAACGGAGTAAAGCAAGGATGCGTCCTCGCGCTGACTCTCCTCACCAACTTCTTCAGTATGATGCTCGAAAGGGCCACAGAAGACCTTGATGACGAGGACGGTGTCTACATCCAACACCGCACTGATGGCAGCCTCTTCAACCTGAGGCGACTACAGTCCCACACCAAGACATTGAAGCAACTCATCCGAGAGCTACTCTTCGCCGATGATGCTGCCCTTGTTGCCCACACAGAGACAGCCCTGCAGTGTATAACATCCTGCTTCGCAGAGGCTGCCGAGCTCTTTGGACTGGATGTCAGCTTGAAGAAGACAGAAGTTCTCCATCAGCCCACACCTCAGGAAGATTACCACCCTCCCTGCATCACCATCAGTGAGGTATAGCTGAAGACAGTCCACCAGTTCAGCTACCTGGGGTGCACCATCTCGTCAGATGCCAAGATCGACAAAGAGATTGACAACAGACTGGCAAAGGCAAACAGCGCGTTCAGCAGGCTGTACAAAGAGTCTGGAACAACAAGTATTTGAAGAAAGGTACAAAGATCAGCATGTACAAAGCCATTGTACTGACCATTCTCCTGTACGGCTCCGAGTCGTGGGTCACCTACCGTCACCACCTACAACTCCTTGAGCGTTTCCACCAGCGCTGCCTCCGCACCCTCCTCAACATCCACTGGAGTGACTTCGTCACCAACATCGAGGTCCTTGAACAGGCAGAGGTCACCAGCATCGAGGCCATGCTGTTGAAGACAGGGCACGTCTCCAGGATGGAGGATCATCACCTGCCCAAGATTGTGCTGTATGACAAACTCTCCACTGGCCACCGTGACAGAGGGGCACCAAAGAAGAGGTACAAGGACTCTCTGAAAAAATCCCTTGGTGCCTGTCGCATTGACCATCGCCAGTGGTCTAATCTAGCCTCCGATCGTGAGGCCTGGCGACACACCATTCACCAGTCTGTCTCCTCCTTCGAGAACGCACGTAGGGCTGGCATTAAGGACAAAAGGAGAAGGAGGAAGAACCGTGACACAGCAGCATCCAAACCCAGAACAGAATTTCCCTTGCAGCCGCTGTGGCCACACCTGCCTGTCCCGTATCAGCCTTGTCAGCCACCAGCGAGCCTGCAGCAGACGTGGGCAGCCCCCTTCCTAAATCTTCATTCGCGAAGCCAAACCATGATGATAACTGGGCTGTATCCACTACTTTTTGTAGGATTTTCCATTCAAGGGCATTAGTGATCCATACTAGACTGCGATGCAGTCAATATATACGCCCCACTACACATCTATAGAAGTTTGTCAAAGATTTAGATGTCATACCGAATCTTCACAAACTCAGGAGGTAGAGACTCTGCCATGCTTTCTTTGTACTTGCACCTGCGTGTTGGGCACAAGACAAGTCCTCCAAAATAATAATGCGGAGGAATTTAAAGCTGCTGACCCTTTCCACTTTTGATCCTCCGATGAGGACTGACTCACGGACCTCTGGTTTCCTTCTTTTAGACTTGCTGACACTGAGAAAGAAGTTATTGTTATGTCACCACTCAGCCAGATTTTCAACCTCCCTCCCTGCTGATTTGTCACCATCTTTAGGAGGGAGATTGGTGATATCAAGCAGATAATTATACCAACAGTGCAGCAGATTTTAAATTTGTTAGCTATAGATATACTGGTTCTAACAATAACTATAAATGTTAATCTTCTACCTTTGTTTGCATTTGAAAATGTGTTTAACTCTTCTCATTCCAAATGAAAATTTCTTGACCTGAACCAGTACTTCTTTTTCTCTCTCCACAAGTGATACAGTACCTTCAATATTTTCCATTGCTCCAAGATTACACTGAGAGTTTGCAGTGGGCCTACACATCAGCACAAGAGGGCAAGCAATTTGCTCTGTGGAAAAATAAGATATTTTTTTTAAGTCACTCATTTTTCTGGATCTTAGTATCACCAGAAAGGCAGGGATTTATTGGCTATCCCCAGTTAACCCTTGAACTGAAGGGACGATCAGGCCAGTTCAGAATCAGCCGCTTTGGTGGGCTTGCAGTCACATAAGGAATGGACCAGGTCAGGACCACACTGTAATCATGAACCAGATGAGCTCTTTCTTTTCTTTTTCAATCTTTTTATTAATTTCAAAATATAGAAACAAAACATAGCAATAATACAGATAATATGAGATGTATTGTTACATTTAAAAAAAGAGTAATTGCAAAACCAAATAGTGGAAATTACCAAAACACCCATACATGTAGAACTGATCACGGATAATATAAAGCAAAAAAAAAGGAAAAGGACAAAAAAAAGAAAAAAAAACCCATCCCAAAAGAAAAAAAAACTAAACTAAACTAAAAGACTTGGGCAAAACTAACAACTTAAAAATGGAAAAGAAGAAAACCTCAGCGTCGACACCTCCACTCCCCTCCAACAACAGTACAGAGAAATAAAACCAGTTTGGAAATGATCAAATTACATCAAATGAAAATGCTGAATAAATGGCCTGCAAATTTTTTCAAACTTAATAGAAGGGTCATAAACTGCACTTCTAATTTTCTCCAAATTCAGACACAGCATAGTTTGTGAAAACCAATGAAATACTGTAGGAGGGTTGATCTCTTTCCAATTCAACAAGATGGACCTTCTAGCTATTAAAGTAAGAAATGCAATCATCCTTCGTGATGAAGAGGTTAAATTATTTGAGTCTATCATTGGTAATCCAAAGATAGCAGTAATTGGATGAGGTTGTAAGTCTAGATTTAGGACCGTTGAAATAATATCAAAAATATCTTTCCAATATTTCTCCAACAAGGGACATGACCAAAACATGTGAGTTAAAGAAGCAATCTCAGACTGGCATCTGTCACATATTGGATTAATATAAGAGTAATAACGAGATAGTTTATCTTTGGACATATGAGCCCTGTGAACTACTTTAAACTGTATCAACCTCTGCTTAGCACATACAGAGGATGAATTCACCAACTGAAGAATTTTTTCCCATTTTTCAGTCGGTATATTAATCTCAAGTTCTCTTTCCCAGTCAGCTTTAATTTTATTAGAGGCATCAGGACATAAATTCATAATTATATTATATACAATTGCTATTACACCTTTCTGAGAAAGATTCAAGTCTAAGATTTTTTCCAAAGTGTCCATTGGATATGGGTGTGGAAAATTAGGAGAGACAGTAATTAAAAAGTTTCTAATCTGTAAATATCTAAAAAAGTGAGATCTGGGTAAGTTATATTTATTAGAGAGTTGATCAAAAGACATAAAACAATTATCCAAGAATAAATCGCGAAAAGATATTATACCTTTGGTTTTCCAATCAAAGTAAGCTTGATCCATCATGGAAGGTTGAAAAAGAAAATTTGATATAATGGGACTTGCTAGAATGAATTGATTAAACCCAAACAATCTTCGAAATTGAAACCATATACGTAAAGTATGTTTAACTATTGGGTTATTCATTTGTTTATATGATTTAAAAGAAGTAAAAGGAAGTAAAGTTCCTAAAACCGAACCCAAGGAAAACCCTTGTAATGAATTAGATTCAAGATTTACCCAATGAGGGTTTAAAGATGCGTCCAAATCTTGTAGCCAAAATTTTAAATATCGAATATTAATTGCCCAATAATAGAATCTAAAATTTGGGAGGGCAAGTCCCCCCTCCTTCTTGGATTTCTGTAAATAACTTTTACCTAACCTAGGATTTTTATTCTGCCAAATATATGAGGAAATTTTTGAATCCACGTTATCAAAAAAAGATTTTGGGATAAAAATTGGAACCGATTGAAATATATACAAAAATTTAGGCAAAATGATCATCTTAATAGCGTTAATCCGACCAATCAAAGACAAAGAGATTGGGGACCATTTGGTAAATAAAAGTTTAATCTGATCAATTAAAGGTAAAAAATTAGCTTTAAATAAATCTTTATATTTTTTGGTAATTGTTATCCCTAAGTATATAAATGAATCAGTAACCAATTTAAATGGTAAACGTCCATAAATAGGTACATGCTTATTTAAAGGGAATAATTCACTCTTACTAAGATTCAATTTGTAACCAGAAAAGTTACTAAATTGAGCTAACAGATCTAAGATAGCAGGAATTGACTTCTCCGGGTTAGAGATATATAACAACAAATCATCTGCATATAATGATAGTTTATGTATTTCACTTCCACGGGTAATACCAACAATATTTGGCGAGTCACGGATAGCAATTGCTAAAGGTTCAAGAGCAATATTAAATAGTAAAGGACTAAGAGGGCAACCTTGCCTAGTGCCGTGAAAAAGACGAAAAAAAGGAGATCTATAATTATTTGTACAGACCGAGGCTACCGGGGAGTAATATAACAATTTAATCCAAGATATAAATGTCAAATTAAAATTAAATTTCTCAAGAACATTAAATAAATAAGGCCATTCAACTCTGTCAAAGGCTTTCTCAGCATCTAATGAGATAATACATTCCGGGGTAGTAAGTGAGGGGGTATAAACAATATTCATTAACCTCCTAATATTAAAAGATGAATAGCGATTTCAACTATTCCAAAGTTTGTGATCACCATTACTCAACAACAGATTCAGTTTTAATGCCAGAACAAAAGAAGAAACAGAAACTGGGTCAAGATTCAAGACTCAAGTTTAATTATCTACGTCGAAGCATGAATTTGCACTAACAACCAACACATCCATGAGTATAATGAGGGCAGCCCGCAAGTCTCACCACACACTTTGATATCTTGGTCTTTAAACATGGAGTGTAGACTTAAGAGTAAAGCCTGTCCTCTAATTCCCCCACAACCCTGTCCACTAAACCTAACCTGACTCCTAACTCTACTCTTTTTTCCCCACAATCATCCCCAAGAACCCAAAAAGAAAAAAACCATTAAAACATCAACTAAAATTGAGCCATCGCCTCAATGATGTTGCAGCTCAGCACTATCAAAAGGATTACTTAAAAGCACGTACATAATGACTGTAGGATTATTCATTAGAGTAGACTTGATGAGTAATTTGCTCATCAAACAAGACTGGTGAATAAACAGTCCTCAATTCACCACATTTTTCTGGAATTTATAGGGAGAAGTTGCTGTAGCCTTGGCTTCTGCTTCTTCAATGACTGGACTTTGTTTCCTCCACAGGTGATTGACTTTGAATCATTCTCATCATTTCCAACTCACTGGCTAACATACAGCTGTCAATTAATACTCAGTATCCGAATTTCCTGAGAGGATGGTATCAATCAACTGAGTGTCCAGTACTTTTGAAGCAGCAGGACTACTGAGTATTCAAGTAAAACAGGAACCACATTTTAAGTTCAATTTTAAGTTTCAAACAACAGTTTCAGCAACTTTAATACAAGGTGGTATGACGTGAGTTCAGTACTAATTCATTCCTTTTGTGCTACACTGTAAGCCTAATGCATTCATCAAATACATCTAATTTAAAAAAATGCAAAAGCAGCAATTAGCACAAAGTGGATTGAACTCTGGTTTCTTGTCTCAGCTGAATTGATAGTTCCACATCAGCAATTCTGTTCTGGTGTCTTGACTTAGTACTGAGACAATATTACTGTGGTAGATTACGAAAGCTTTGTTTATTATCATCAAATGTGCAAAAACAAAATCACAATGACAAAGAAGATATAAAATAGTAAAAGTATACATGAAGCTTGCTGTCATAGCATGAAGCATGTTTATTAAGAAGACTCTTGCTGACACCTACTGGCAATTAAGTGGTGTCACAACAACCTTGCACTCAACGTCAGTAAGACCAAGGAATTGATAGTGGACTTCAGGAAGGGGAAGTTGAGGGAACATTAATCAGTCCTCATTGAGGAATCAACAGTGGGAAAGGTGAGCTGTTTCAAACTCCTGTTTGTTAACATTTCTGAAGACCTACCATGAGCCCAGAATATTACCAAGAATGCACAACAGCAGCAAAATTTCATCAGAAATTTGAAGAGACTTGATATGTCACCAAAGACTCTAGAAAATTTCTACAGATGAACCATTAAGAACATTCTAACTGGTTGCATCTCCAGCTGCTTTGGAGGAAACGCTGCACAGGATCAGAAAAAGCTGCGGAAAGTTGCAAACTCAGCCATCTCCATCATGGGCAGTAACCTCCCCAGCATCTAGGACACCTTCAAAAGGCGATGTCTCAAAGAAGCTGGATCCATCATTAAGGACCCCCACCATCTAGGATAGGTCTTCTTCTCATTGGTACCATCAAGGAGGAGGTGCAAAAGCCTGAAGACACAAGCCAAACTTTTTAGGAACAGATTCTTCCCTTCTGCAATCAGATTTGTGAGGAGACAATGAACTCATGTACACTACCACACTATTTTTATTGCTTTTTTTTTGCTCTTTTTGCACTAATTTTATTTTTTTTCTTATTGTAATTTGTGGTTTTCTTATTAGCACTGTCCTGCTGCTGCAAAACAACAAATTTTATGACATATGTCAGTAATATTCAATCTGATTCTGAGTCTGAAGACTGAGCTCCTCTGAAATAATCTCACATGAAGCAAGGACGGAATGTTCAACTGTTTCCTAATTTAATGGAGGGTTAGCCTATGTAAATAAATTTGGTTAATACTACTGTTACAATAAGAATAGGAGGTTTGGAGAATAGTTGTAGAAATTATTTTATGATTTGCCAGATCCCAGATTACAAATGCATACAATATTTGCTATTTATTTATATCTGCATTTGCCCAGTTTGTTGTTCATTGATCCCGTTTACAATTACTATTCTATAGATTTGCTAAGTCTGCCAGCAAAAAAAGAATCTCATGTTTGTATGTACTCTGACAATAAATTTTGCTTTGGACTTTGAACAATAAGTAAATGTTTCACGTGGTACACAGTTGCATCTACATACTACATTTTGTACAAATAAAACATTTAAAACTTAGCATCGAGTATACAAAAATAGCACTACTAAAAATTGATAGATATATGCATTTTCCATATAAATTTATACATTCTTCAAGTGCTGCTCAGTCCCAAGAAATTCATACTGAAACAATCTCACATGAAATTATATAAAAACTTCAAGTGTTACAAGCAGTAACTGTGGGAAAGAGAGACAAAGTTAGCGTTTCAACTCAAACTTTTCATCAGGGTCTCCAACTGAAACATTCACTCTATTTCCACAGATTTTGCCTGACTTGCTGAGCGTTTCCAGCATTTCCTTTCTATATTTCATATTTAAAGCATCTGCAGGATATAGCTACTTTTACAATATTTAGTTCTTTACTCTGAAGCAAAATAGAATAAATATATTAAAGTATGTATTACCATTAGAAGAAAATGCTGATTTATTAAAATCTAAGCTACTTCACAGGTGTATTTTAACAAAGGGACCTGCCACCCTTAATTGAGCATTCTCTACCATTGACTATAGTGCCAATCTATGTGATTGATGTTTAATAAAAATATAATGATAATTAATAGAACCAATTGAAATATTTCAGCAAATTAACCAATGAATCAAGAAATTCATAAGAGCCAAAATAATGAAAAGAAACATGTCGTGGACATATTTCAAAGACTTCAGATGGGGCCATTTGCTTGAAGCTGCATTCCCAATGAAGATCTTTGGATTTAGGAAAGAGATTGGATTTTGGCACTTTAAAGTTGAGCCAGTTGTCACCTGGCTGCTGGTGCGGTTCTGCATTAATACAGCCATCTTCAAAGCACCGCTTTGATGTCCACATGAAGACTAACACTATCAATATTTTTTCCCAATAAACCTTTTTGCTGAAGGTTCAATTTTGCTGATTGAAAATGTAATTAAAAGATGTTATGTGTTTTACTCCTAAAAATAGTCAGCTGTAAACTTGTGAGGTGTCTTCATGTACTGGAAGATCCAGAACTAGTTGGTTTTTTTGAGCGTTTGGAGTCATTTTGATTATTTGAATGGCGCCTGTCAATTTTAATGCATGGTAATAATGTAAATGTATGTTATTAGATGCTTAAGAAAATAGTGTTAATATCAGTTCAAATAGAAGCAATAGTTGCCTTCCATCTTAATCAAAAATGAATTCCATTGCAATCTTTATTTAGCACATCACCCAGAAACTGCCAACAACTCCAATGAAACCCTAACCTAATCACAGCACAATTTTCAATGAGCAATTAACTTATCCAGTACATCTTTGGACTGTGGGAGGAAACGGGAGGACCTGGTGAAAACCCACGCACTCCACAGGGAGGATGTACAGAGGCTCCTTACAGAGGATTGAATTCTGAACTCCGATGCCCCGAGCTGTAATAGAGTCGCACTAACCGCTGGGTTACCATGACGCCCCACTGCTACGCTACCATGGCGCTGTATGTGAACAGTTTGTGTTGTTTTTATTTTGTTCACTTCCACGTCAGTATTAAAATTTGGCAAAATGCTATTTTGAATAATAATTTGTTTAAGGTATATATTTTAAATATGTAATGATTGTGTTAAAATCATACATGAACATATATCCTGTTAATACATTAATGAAAACAAAAATGATTTTCTTTGTTGAATGTGTGGCCAGTAATGGCTCCGAAATGGCATGCCTGTGCTATGTAAACCTCTGATGTTCCTAAATCTCTTAAACCTTGCTATCGAATCAATTTCTACCAGATCTCCTGGCTGTGTGTTCCCAGCGTCTAACACTCTGTGTTAAAAAAAACTTGCCTCACGTCTCTCCTTGGAACTTTCTCACCCTCACCTTAAACGTATTCCCTCTAGTATTCGATATTTTCACCCTAGGATAAAGCCTCTGACTATCTAGGCCTCGCATAACTTTGCATCAGGACACTCCTCAGCCTATGACGCTCCAGAAAAAAAACAGTTCATTTTTTTTTCAGCTTCTCCTCATGGCTAACTCGTTTGAAGCTAGGCAACACTCTGGTGAACATCTCCTGCACCCTATCCAAAGCGTCCACATCCTTACTCAAGAGTGGCAACCAGAGAAGCAAACGTAACTCCAAATATGGCCTAACCAAAGAATTATACAGCTGCAATAATTCAGGATTAAACTCTATCTGCCATTTCTAATTGATCTGTATCCTGCTGTGGCCTTTGACAACCTTCCTTGCTATCTGCAATTCCACTGATCTTGATGTCATCTGTCAATTTACTAAATCAGACCTAGCATGAATATATCTTCTCACATCAGTGCCACAGTAGTGTAGCGGTTAGAGTGACGGTTTTACAGCTCGAGCCATTAGAGTTCAGAGTTCAATTCCAGCACCATCTGTAAGGACCTTGCGCCTTCTCCCCGTGACCACATATGTTTCCTCCCACAATCCAAAGACAGTCCTGACGAAGGGTTCCGGCCCGAAACATTGACTGATTGTTTCCACAGATGCTGTCCGACCTGCTGAGTTCCTCCAGCGTGTTGTGAGTGTTGCTTTGACTCCAGCATCTGCAGAGTATTTTGTGTTTACTGGTTAGTAGATTAATTGGCCATTGTAAATTGCGCTAGGATTAAAAATAGCTGGGTTGCTGGGCGGCGCAACTTGGGATGAAAGGGCCTGTTCAGCACTATCTCTAGATAAAATAAAATTTTTAAATTTCAGATCCGTAGAAACCCACTTCAGCAAAGCAACACTCCTTCAGAAAAGTATCAGCCCAGAGTTCCCTGCACAACTCTCTGAGGAGAGAGTTGAATCGAAGACCTTCTGTTTTGGAATTGAAACTACTGCCAGGCAAGGGTAGTGGCCCCATTCTGAGCAACAGCTGAAACTTCTCACCACTAATCTTACTTTTCCCAGGGCTGCTCCCCATTTTCACACAGTATTTTGCTTGCCTCTAAAGCCTGACCTTTCTGTTAACATCCTCTAACATTCCAGCAAATTAGTTTAACGCTGTTCCAATTTGGTGCACTTTATTTTTCTCTGACCAGATATTGTGGAATGCTGCTTAAATCACTGGTAAGCATGCCTTTGTTGCAAGTCTCCTGAGCCCACTTCATAAAACATTGCTATTACCCAACTTGGAAACGGAAATGTCTTTACATTTTATGAGCATCTAAAACATTTCTAACTCAGCATTTTCTTGAAGTTGTCTGTATACAGCTAAACAAAGCAGCATTCCTCCTGGAAGAAGGAGCAAAACACAGAACATACAGTCACAAAATAATACTAGCATAAGCCCCTGAGTGACATGGCCTACAGACACATTTCTGCAAGGAATCATCTCATCTCACACTGGGTCAGTCACAAAGACACCCAACTTGTCTCACACTGGGTCAGCTGCATCTTTTCTTCCAGAGAGGGAACACTAGAGATCAACACCTATGGGAGAGATAGCCTGCAGCAGCTAGCTCCCCCCACCAACTCAGCAAAGATACCAGCACACCTCCTGCACGTGTCTGTCTCTGTCTGTCTCTCTCTCTCTCTCCCTCCCCCGCTCCCTCTCTCTCTCTCCCTCCCTCTCCCCCTTCTCTCTCTTCTCCCTCTCTCCTTCCTTCATCCCTAGTGGTGTTCAGGCCCTCCTTCATCATGTCCGTAGCTCAGTTTTCACTACTGTCAGTCATGCAAGTTGTTTGGGTGGAGTCTGAGAAACTCCATCACACTCAAATGTAGAAGCATTCTTCATTGCTGCTTCTGTGTTGTTTTACCAGTCAGGGTTGTTAGCCCTGAACTGAACCTGGAGGACTAGTAGACCACTCTTAGCCTGGCCTCTACCCTTTGACCTGTTTGGCATGGGTGACCCTACCAAAAGCCAAAGCATAATATCCAGACTCCAGAAAAAAATAGTTCTCCAGGTCATTGAGGCACGCAAGCCTCCAACCACAACAAGGCACAAGGTATTTGATACTAGCCAAGCTTTCTTACAGGCCGCCATCTACCTGTATATTTTCAGTAAATATCCTTGGCAGGCTCCAATTGCTCTATTATCATTGTGCAATCAATAATTAGACTGAGACACAAAGAAATTACGTGAAACTTCAACTAATATAGCAGAGTCCAATAACATGGCATTAAATCAAAAAATTTCCATGGCATTAATTAAATGGAAAATTGATTTTTTTCTTCAGTATGAATTGCTATTTCAAAAATCAAACAAATTAAATCATTGCAGGAACAATATTTGCTCAGATATACTTGGAAATATTTCCGTCACTACTTTTTATTTCAAAGAGTAGAAGGAAAGATAGACCTAGCTGATTTGATGCTAGTTCGGCAAATTTGAATCCTCCAGTCGAATCCTCGCCAAATTTTGCATTTCTAAACATACGCTAAGCCACGTGAAATATACTCAGTGGCCACTTTATTAGATACAGGAGTGGAACCCAGTGTGGTCTTGTTGCTGTAGCCCATCCACTTCAAGGTGCAAAATGTTGTGTATTCAGAAATGCCCTTCTGCACACCACAGTTCTAACATGTGGTTATTTGAGTGACTGTTGCTTGCTGTCAGATTGAACCAGTCTAGTCATTCTCATCTGACCTCTGTCATTAACAAGACCTTTTCATCCACAGAACTGCCACTCACTGGATGTTCTTTTGCTTTCCTCACCATCCTCTGCAAACTCTGGAGGTTGAAAATCCCAGGAGATCGGCAGGTTCTGAGATGCTCAAAAACCCCAACAATCATTTCATAGTCAAAGCAGATTATTTTGTGTTTACAATTCCATGGTCAAAGTCATTTAGATCACATTTCTTCCCCACACTGATGTTTGGTCAGAACAACTGATCCCCTTGACCATCTCTGCATACCTTTATGCATTGAGTTGCTGCCACATAACTGGCTGATTAGATGTTTGCATTAACAAGCAGGTAACAAATGGGTGTACCTAATTAATTGGCCACTGAGTTCATTTCCTTTATTTTGTTAATCAGCTCCTTCCTTTTTAGCACAAAAGAAAAGGTGCATTATTTAAATTTGTTATTTGGTTCAGGAATTAGTGGATAAATTGAGAAATGCACACAGCAAGCCTGATGCAGTATACATGTTGGCTTTATGGTGATATTGTACATTGTGAAGTGAGCGCATCAACATAGTGAAAGAGTCTATGTATTTATTAGAAAAATCTTACCAGGAAATGGTTATCGCAGGAGAGCCCAACTTTAAATGTATGGATGGAAATTACAATGGACATTTACAAAATGGAGAAGATAACAGCATCTGTTAATCATAAGTTGGAACAATTTGATTCATACTGGGAAAAATGGTTTAACTATATAACACCTCATAGACCTGGTTTTATTCAAGTCAATGAATATGTTGTAAAAAAAAGATCACTCCCTACTCTGTACATAGTTTTCTTCTTTCGATTGTTCTTCCTTTCCTCTCCTTTCTATAGGTGTACACCTCAGCTAAATATTATGTGGAGATTTGTGACAAATACGATTATATGACATATGATTATCTGAAATACATCTTATGGAAATGTTTGTTTGATGATGAACTTCAAAAAAAATTACAAAAAAAAAATTTTTTAAAGAAAAACCAGCAGCATTTCATGCCAGTGACGGACAAGGAAACTCTGCCTAAAACTAGGTCAAGGGAAAGCCAATATACTTATTCACATCCTTCATATCATCACGAGAGCAATGTACTGATAGCACTGAAGAGAATTTTGAGAAGGTTTATTGGATTGGGGAATTTTGTAAAGAGGAAACATTGGCTGGAGTGGAACAGGATTATTTTAAAGGATAATGGAGATACACAAAATTATGAGAGGCAATTAGGGAGGATAATTTTGATCAAGATGGCGCCAAGTTGCCGTCTCCATCGAGGTCGTTGCTCAGACTTACTTGATTTTTAAGTTTGTGGGGATGGTTTTGGGGACAGAGAGGGGAGTTAGGAGTCAGGTTAGGGTTTAAGGACAGGGATGTTGGAGAGTTAGTGGTCTGGTTGAGATTTAGTGACAGGGGTGCGGAGAAGTTGAAGGTCAGGCTGAAGTCTAGGCCTCCGCTCTGCACTACATGTTTAAAGGCCAGCAATATGGACGTGTGATGAAGGACGTTGGGTGATTGGTGTTATGGACAAGGGGCTGGTAGCCCCCCAGGTCAGTAGGTCCCGAGATTGGATATCCATGCAAGCCGGAGGCATGAGGGCCGGTAACCCCTAGGTACACAAGTTGACAGTCCGGAGATCGAGGCCCGAAATTCATGGTCTTATCATCAGCTAGTCCTGGGGACAATACCAAAGGATTGAAGCCCAGTGGTCAACTGGAAGTCTGGAACCCCAATGACGAAGCCCTGTCCCTTCCCAGAGTCCACTGGGGGAAGTCAGAGGACCTTGTCTGTGATTCTGATAGTCCACTGCAAGTCCAGAGGTCTGTCCTGGGTTTGTCTGTGTGCATGGGTGGGAGGGAGGAATGGGGCCATTCTTGCTGTTGTATTGTTGCTTGTTTCATTCTGTTCTGCTGTGTTCTGTTGTCGTTGATGCTGCTGGTGTCATTCTGCAAAACATGGTAGGCATGCTATGTGGCACAGATGTGTGGGTGTTTGGATGACGGAATTGGTGGCTTTGTTCTAAAGTTTGCAGACGATATGAAGGTAGGGTGGGGGATAGGTTGTTTTGAGGAAGTAGTGAGGCTACAGAAGGACAGACAGATTAGAGAATGGGCAAAGAAATGGCAGACAGAATACAGTGTCTGAAAATGTATGTTCATGCACTTTGGTATCAGAAATGAAAGGATAGACTATTTTCTAAATGGAGAGAAAATACAAAAACCTGAGGCACAAAGGAACTTGGGAGTCCTTGAACAGGATTCCCCAAAGGTTAATGCGCAGGTTGGGTCTGTGGTGAGGAAGGTAAATGCAATGTTTGCATTCATTTCAAGAGGACTGGAATATAAAAGCAAGGACGTAATATTGAGACTTTATAAAGCATAGGTGAGGCCTCAGTTGGAATATTGTGAGCAATTCTGGGCCCCTTAATATCACATTCCTGAACAACAAGGCACAGCAGCTCCTCCAATTCCTAAGATGATTGAGGCAAAAAAGGCTCCCACCCCCATCTTAACTGAGTATTACAGGAGCACCACTGAGAGCATCCTGACAAGTTGCATCCATCTGGTATGGGAGCAGTCGAGCACCCCATTCACCTGAGATGCCCGCACATGCATGAATGCAGTGAGAGGGATAGTGCTGATTAATATTCAATCTAGGGTGTCTGGAGTGCTGGTGTGAAGATTTAGGTGTTTGAAAATTATATGCAACTTGAATGCAGCATTGTCAACCCAAAGTATTGAAGTAAACAACATCATTGTAACCATTGAAACTGTATTGAGTTACCATTGATCATAAGGTATAAAAATATGAAGTACTTTGAGTTTATGAGCCTCTTCTTCCAAGAGTGTCTTGAATATGATGCCTGCTTGTTTTGTTGAATAAAAACTTTTATATCCATCAGCTTCAGTGTTTCCCAATGACTTTGTTCACAGTCACCCAAGGAACTATAATTGTGCTGCAGGGAACAGAGTAATTAATTTCCTACTTAGTGTTCATATAACCACCAAGGAAAGAAATTTCAGGGGGAGACTGTCAACAAACCCATCTGAACCCTTTTG
This sequence comes from Mobula birostris, assembly GCF_030028105.1. Taxonomy (NCBI): domain Eukaryota; kingdom Metazoa; phylum Chordata; class Chondrichthyes; order Myliobatiformes; family Myliobatidae; genus Mobula; species Mobula birostris. The sequence continues at coordinate 29,180,397 of NC_092391.1, read as the reverse complement.
TACATCATGGCTTATGACTTGTTTCCTTCCAGTACACATACACTCTAAATCTTGGCACATCCTCACAAAACTCCTGTTTCATACAGTACTACAGCACAGAAACAGCCCCTTGGTCCCTGTGGTTCATGCCGGCCTGGTCTTTTGTCTAGTCCCATCTATCTGCACCCAGGCCATATATTTTTCATCTATGTACCTATCCAAACCTCTCTTAAATGTCACAATCAAACTCACATCCGTCATTTCCGCTGTCAGCTCATTCCACACTTGCACCACCCTCTGAGTGAAGAAGCTCTCTTTAGATTCCCCATCAATATTCCATTTTTCCTAAATCTGTGAGCTCGAGTTCTATCCTCATCCATCCTGAGGAGAAAAAGCCTGACTATTCACCCTATCTATACCCGTCATAACTTTGTACACCCCCATAAGATCTCCCCTCGCTCTCCTTCGCTGCAGGGAATAAAGTCCCCACCCATTCAATAAAGTTCTAAATTATTAATGGTGAGATCGCTGCTGTCTTTAAGTGTACCGACTAGGGATGCACAAAAATTTATACTTTGCCTTAAAAGTCCTTGAAACAAATCATGCAAACAACATTAATGAAAATCACAGAGAAATTGCTTGCTTTTGCAATATATTGATTATAACAGAAGTCCTGTAAATATTTTTAAACACTGAACAGTGAAGATACTAAAATTTCAGAATGAGTATTCAAAGTTCTTTCTTGTATAAAATACAGTAAAGTGGATAGACAGAAGAACATCAAAAGACAATAAAGAGTTTTAAAAAGCATCCAGCAAATTAAAATGTTGAATTAAATGGAAAATAATGTCCAAAATACATTCAGCAGATTGGCTTATGAATGTAAGAGGCAGCTTAGCTTTACCTGAAGTGGTACAAGCATAACATCACTGTAATTATAACAGAATATCAATGTTCTGCTCCTAATATTGGCAATGTGTCTGATCACTCCAGATCTTTACTGCTACTGAATGCAAACCATGTGTCTCTGCTCGTGCAGCCAAAATACTGCAGGACATTGGATGTAGAAGAATGGAGGATTCTTACAAACCCCTGGCCAAATTTCTTTCCTCCATCCTCACCATCAGAAAGTACAATAGAAACTCACAGGTCATTTTGTCATCTGTCAGAATTATTTGGGCATAAGTAGTAATTATCTACTTGCAGACAGATTTTTCTTCAAAATAATGACATTATATACCAGTTAATATCCTGATTAATATAATTTTGATTTTTCAAACACTAAAGGGATAAGATCTTTTTCAGATTCAGACTGTATACTATCAGTTTTATTTCAAAAATTGATATTATTTAAAATAGCCATCAGACAAAGAAGACGGTAAATAAATGGTAATAACCAATAATAACAGTATTGAACAGAACAGGAAATTGTTATTATTTTGGAGGCAAAATCCAGCTACAAAGTTTTGCAAGTTTCAATGCTGGCTTGCAGTAGTGTCTCTACCAATTATGAGAAGAGTTAGTGTCGGGTCTGAAACGCCAATTTATCTTATTCAGAAATGCAGAATGCTGGTGAGGGAGCATCTGAGACATTGAATAGGTAGGATGATAGATCTACATGTATAATGATCAACACAGGATATCATTCTCCAACTAAAATTAAATCAAAATCAAGTAGAAGATACATGCAGTGACTATATTGTAAAAGAATCACATATAAATGTATTTATTAACAATGCCAAATGCCAATTCTAATGTCCAACTCATTGGCATTTATTTAGACATACAGTGCACAACATATCACCCAGCACCCGCCCTTTTTTAACATTAGCCTAACCACAGGGTAATCTACCATGGGCAATAAATGTACTAACCGGTATGTCTGTGGGCTGTGGGAAGAAACCAGAGAATCCGGAGGAAACCCACACAGTCACGGGAAGAACGTACAAACTCCCTAACAGGCAGTGCCGGAATTAAACTCCAAATTTCAACGCGTCGTGCTGTAGAGGAATCGCCCTAACTGCTATGCAACCGTGGGACCTCTATTTCACTTCTTGTTTGCTGACTTTGATATCTTGCTCTAAATTACATCCCTACAGATGTAAAATCTATTTTCAGCATCACAGTATTGATTGGAAATGCAAGGTTTCCAAAGGAAATGTCAAAATGCATTACAACACAAAATCAATGTAATCTTTATATTACAGCCATCCAGCATAATGTGTTTCTGTAAAAAGAGATTTGGGGGCAACACAAGATGCGCCCGTTAACTGCAGCAACACAGCCCCTGGTTGTCAGGAATCATCCTCCTGGAAGTTTGTCCCAAGCAATGCATAATTGAGGACTTTATGAGTCCTCCGGGAGGTTTCTGGGCAGCATAGTAACAGAACGGCCAGTGGAATGCTATTACAGTGCCTCCAATCCAGGTTTAATTCTACTGCCGTCTGTAAGGAGTTCCTATGTTCTCTCTGTGACCACATGGGTTTACTCTGTGGGCTCCTATTTCCTCCCACATTCCAAAGACTTACCGGTTCAGGTTAGTATGTTAAGGGCATGCTGTATTGGCGCTAGAAGTGTGGCGACTGTTGCGGGCTGTTGCAATCCAGCAGATTCTCAGACCGTGTTGGTTATTGATGCAAAAAAACAATGAATTTTGCTATATGTTTCAAAGCGGTTGGCATTCATCTGTCTCAAAGGACAATGGGTGATGATCATCGTCATCACAAGCCTCGGTGGAAAGTATAGAGATCCTGAAATGCCCAGTCATCAAGATCCCCCTTTTGGACTCAGCAGTTTAGTTCAAAGTAAAGCTTATGTAGCAACACTCACAACACGCTGGAGGAACTCAGTAGGTCGGGCAGCATCAGTGGAAAAGATCGGACGACGTTTCGGGCCAGGACCCTTCGTCAGGACCGAAACGTCGACCGATCTTTTCCACTGATGCTGCCCAACCTGCTGAGTTCCTCCTGTGTGTTGTGAGTGTTCCTTTGACCCCAGCATCTGCAGATTATTTTGTGCCGAAGTAGCAATATGTTCGGCACCAGCTTGGCTGCAGGAGCTGCCAGAAGGATGTTCAGTGACGTCCAGCCGCCTTAGGGGCTCCACTCCGGATTTGCTGTCTGGGTTTACTCCTGTAGCCTTCGCCTCTCCCGAGGCCACCCTCAAGGCAGTGTGGCTTTTTACCCACAGCTGGGAACCTGGTTCATGTGCACCAGGGCATGTCCACACACCGGAGGGCCTGCGTGCTACGTGTGCAGGGGCCAGACCTCCTCACCATCCGCTGTAGTTCAGCCCAAGTCCGAAAGGAGTTCAGTTTCCATGTGTCACCAGTGAGGAAGCACTCCATGAGGCTTGCTGTTGGAGAGGCTATATACTGACAGGGAGAAACACATTCAGCTCTTCTTTTCACAATACTGCTAGCCAGCGGTGGAAGTGCAAGCACTACCCACTACACTACCTCACCAGACACGTCTCAACACCATTTGACATTCAACGTACATGTGACAAATAAAGCTAATCTTGTCGTCTTGGTTTGTAAAAATCTTAATCCCAGGTTCATCTACTAAAACAAACATCAGCTGCTACTGGACCATCAGCAACTCAGTGAAAGGCACAGTAGGGTCTGCACAGAACCTTTTACTCTTCTAGTGTGAGGAGATGTCACATTCAAGGACACATGTAGGGTATTGTACTCGGTGGAAACGTACATAATTCACGACCACCGACATTGAGTTTGGGTTCATTTTAAGTCTGACATGATGATGTAATTACGTGAAGTTTTATTACAATGTTTTATGTTCAGAGTATAGAGGACTATAAGGGAGTTTGTTACAGTTTTCCTTAAATTTAAAATGCCTCTGCCATTTTATTTGTGAAAACCTACAACAGGACTACATGATGAAGGATGTGCAGCCATCATGAAGCTTCTATGGGATGGACCACAATCCAGGGTCTACTTCTGGCATTGTTTAAGGGGAAACCATGAGTGATGTTAGCAAATTGCCAGAAAATGTAGTGAATTGATGCTTGCAGATAAAGACATGTACCAACTGTGATTGCAGTATAGCTTAAGTTGATTGCCCTCGCTGTGCATGTGAACACAGCTATGCTGCGAGGTAAACAACTTCTCAAAAATCACCTTTCTGTCAGGGATTTTAATGAGAAGATTTTAACTCCCTGTATAGCTGTGTTCAAATGCACAGTGAGGGCAGTTGAGTGAAATTGCTGTTTCAAGGACAAATAAAGAGTGGGTTGAGATGAATGTGCTTTCAAATCAGAAGAAAACCTCTCTTCACAGGAAGTGGTATAAAAAACAGCTTACATACAGGAAGTGGTGGTCATACAAAATGAACTGTGCCAACCAGAACATTATGAACGAAGTGTATTTTTGAAATATACAAGACTACTGCAAGAGAGCCTTGTCAATCAGTGTTGCGGCCATCATACAAAGGCAGAGTATTTTCCTTATTTTGAAAGCAAGGTGGTTAGTCGTCGTGGCTATCCCTCGAGGGCGAGAATGATGGTCTTCATTCTGAAGAAGTGGCCCACAGAGCGAAGACACCTGTGCATGTATTTGTTTAACGTGTACATGATGTTGCACTCCAAGAAGCACGTGATACTTAACAAATCAACCAACTGATTCCAATGACATGGAAACCACGACGATTGGAGCTGATGGATTTGTTGCAGCCTTCACCTGCCTTCACAGCCGTTGAGTTCGAAGTAACTTCGTCCGCCTGTTCCACCGTTGAGGTCTTGGTTGGATTGTTCTTTGTCAGGGACCTCACCCTCGGCCTTACCGCCATGCGTGACCCTACCAGGAGCATAGCTCCAGATGGCATTGCTCTCGGGATCACAGGACCACACAAGCTTCTCCACCATGACAAGGTGACAATCCACGGAGAAGTGACATGCTGTGCGACTGAGGCTGCCTTTGGGAGAAGTACATATATAAAATAGATGGTAATTATTGTAAAATTGGAAGAAGAATGAACAACAGTACACTCTGGTGTAGCTGAGTGGAGTGGATATTGAATAAAACACCACAGACATAAGTTATCATTGCAAGGCTCACAGATCAATGAATCTTTTTGTCACGACAATTTATCACAGAAACTGCAAAATTCCTCAGATTTTTATATATAGAAGGCAGAATAAATCAGCAGTGCAGTGGGTGAAAAGGCCACTGAACCAATTTTATTTTACGTCAATAAACATAATTATAAACACTAGTGCAGGGATATCACAGATTAAACAAGCTAAGGTCCGCATATCTGCAAAAGTTCAAAGTTCAACATAAATTTATTATTAAAGTATCTATATAGGTACAGTGTTGTGCAAAAGTCTTGGGCACATATATATAGCTAGGGTGCCTAACACTTTTGCACAGTACTGTAGTAATCTATTGCACTGTACTGCTGCCACAAAAAAGATTCATGAGACATTTATGAGTGATGATAAATCTGATTCTGATATGGGTCTCTGCTATGGACTGAGACTGGGAAGGGGGCAGGGAGAGGAAAATCATGGTTGGGAAAAGGGGAAGGGAGTGGGAAGCACCAGAGAGATATTCTGTAATGATCAATAAACCAATTCAGGCTGGAACCCTTCGTCAGTCCTGACGAAGGTTTCCGGCCCGAAACGTTGACCGATCTTTTCCATAGGTGTTGCCTGATCTGCTGAGTTCCTCCAGCGTGTTGTGAGTGTTGCTTTGACCCCAGCATCTGCAGTTTATTTTGTGTTTACAATAAACCAATTGTTTGGAGTCGAATGACCTTTGCCTGGTGTCTCAGGGCTGGGTGTGTCTGCACCCATGCCAATCCCCCGCCCGGCGCACCTTCTCTGCCACCTGTCCTACCCCTTCCCAGGGCATTCCACCCTCGCCGTACCCAACATCCTTTGCCCGCACCATATTTCCAAACCCATTCTCAGCTCCACGTTAATAAATACAGTACTGTGCAAAATCCTAGGCACCCCAGCTATATATATGTGCCTAAGAATTTTACAGAGCACTGTGTGCAACCATATACTATCCTGAGATTAATTTTCTTGCCAGCATTCATAGTACAACAAAGGAGCGCAATAAAATCAATGAAAACCTACACACAAAGACCGAGACAAACGACGGTATGTGCAAAAGAAGACAAACCGTGCAAATACAAGCAGAACAAATAATTAATAAATAAATAAGCAAATAGATTGATTGATAGATAGACACATAGATAGATAAATAAATGTATATCAATAGATGGATAAATAAACAAATAGATAGATAAATACACACATACGTACTGAGGACATGAGTTGCAGAGTCCTTGAAAATGAGTCCGTAAGTTGTGGAATTAGTTCAGAGTTGAGATGAGTGAAGTTATCCACTCTGGCTCAGGATCCTGATGATTGGAAGGTGTTAATCAAAACACCACAGTCTTATCTAATAATATTCTTTTGCTCTTTAACCATAGTCGCAAATATTCATAGCTCAAAATATAAAAGGCCAAACATCATGAACCGACAAGAATTGTAAAAGTAGATGAGAAGTTTAGCAAATCCAGTAAATGATGTTTTTATCAGCTTTACGGAGTTTGATTCTATTCCTTTATTTATGAAACACGATACACACACAAAATAACATTTGAAATCTAAATCAAGTTACAGAAGAAAAAATCGTAGATTAATACAGAGGCACAGGTAGTAGAGTTGCTGCCATCCATTCAAATGAACTTGATTCAACCCTGATCTCCAGAGCTGTCCATGTGAAGTTTGCCCATTCTCCCTGAGAACATTTGTGTGTCCTCTGAATGCTCCTTTTCCCTCCCACACCCCAAGGATGGGCAGGTTGGTAGACTAACGGGCCAATTGGTAGATTGTCTCGATGGTGTAGATGACTGTGATAGCGGTGGAATAATCTGAGGAGAGGTGATGGGAATGTGTGTCGGGAGAGAGGGAGGGAATTAAAATAGGACCAGTGTAGGATTAATGCAAATGGGTGCTTCATTGTCAGTGCAGAGTTCATGGGCCAAAAGTATGGCCTTTTTCTGTGCTGTATGATTCTAAGTGTATAACTTTAGAACTTCTCATATGTAAGCAAGGAAACCCCAAACTTATAGGCCTATATGTCAGCATTTCAGAAGCAAATTTAGAGCAGAATGCATAGTGTATTGAAGACTTTAACTGGTTCATTATTTGCATCATCCATGAGGGTTTTTTTTTTGCGCAGAATAACCATGTAACACAATTCACCTCATACCAGAAGCAATTTACTGCACAAAACATGTTGAGGAACCAACTAGAGAGCAGGCTATTCTGGACTGGGTTTTGAGCAATGAGGAAGGGTTAATTAGCAATCTTGTCGTGAGAGGCCCCTTGGGTAAGAGTGACCATAATATGGTGGAATTCTTCATTAAGATGGAGAGTGACATAGTTAATTCAGAAACAAAGGTTCTGAACTTAAAGAGGGGTAACTTTGAAGGTATGAGATGTGAATTAGCTAAGATAGACTGGCAAATGACACTTAAAGGATTGACGGTGGATATGCAATGGCAAGCATTTAAAGGTTGCATGGATGAACTACAACAATTGTTCATCCCAGTTTGGCAAAAGAATAAATCAAGGAAGGTAGTGCACCCGTGGCTGACAAGAGAAATTAGGGACAGTATCAATTCCAAAGAAGAAGCATACAAATTAGCCAGAGAAAGTGGCTCACCTGAGGACTGGGAGAAATTCAGAGTTCAGCAGAGGAGGACAAAGGGCTTAATTAGGAAAGGGAAAAAAGATTATGAGAGAAAACTGGCAGGGAACATAAAAACGGACTGTAAAAGCTTTTATAGATATGTAAAAAGGAAAAGACTGGTAAAGACAAATATAGGTCCCCTGCAGACAGAAACAGGTGAATTGATTATGGGGAGCAAGGACATGGCAGACCAATTGAGTAATTACTTTGGTTCTGTCTTCACTAAGGAGGACATAAATAATCTTCCAGAAATAGTAGGGGACAGAGGGTCCAGTGAGATGGAGGAACTGAGCGAAATACATGTTAGTAGGGAAGTGGTGTTAGATAAGTTGAAGGGATTGAAGGCAGATAAATCCCCAGGGCCAGATGGTCTGCATCCTAGAGTGCTTAAGGAAGTAGCCCAAGAAATAGTGGATGCATTAGTGATAATTTTTCAAAACTCGTTAGATTCTGGACTAGTTCCCGAGGATTGGAGGGTGGCTAATGTAACTCCACTTTTTAAAACAGGAGGGAGAGAGAAACCGGGGAATTATAGACCAGTTAGCCTAACGTCGGTGGTGGGGAAACTGCTGGAGTCAGTTATCAAGGATGTGATAACAGCACATTTGGAAAGCGGTGAAATGATCGGACAAAGTCAGCATGGATTTGTGAAAGGAAAATCATGTCTGACAAATCTCATAGAATTTTTTGAGGATGTAACTAGTAGAGTGGATAGGGGAGAACCAGTGGATGTGGTATATTTGGATTTTCAAAAGGCTTTTGACAAGGTCCCACACAGGAGATTAGTGTGCAAACTTAAAGCACACGGTATTGGGGGTAAGGTATTGGTGTGGGTGGAGAATTGGTTAGCAGACAGGAAGCAAAGAGTGGGAATAAACGGGACCTTTTCAGAATGGCAGGCGGTGACTAGTGGGGTACCGCAAGGCTCAGTGCTGGGACCCCAGTTGTTTACAATATATATTAATGACTTGGATGAGGGAATTAAATGCAGCATCTCCAAGTTTGCGAATGACACGAAGCTGGGTGGCAGTGTTAGCTGTGGGGAGGATGCTAAGAGGATGCAGGGTGACTTGGATAGGTTGGGTGAGTGGGCAAATTCATGGCAGATGCAATTTAATGTGGATAAATGTGAAGTTGTCCACTTTGGTGGCAAAAATAGGAAAACAGATTATTATCTGAATGGTGGCCGATTAGGAAAAGGGGAGGTGCAACGAGACCTGGGTGTCATTATACACCAGTCATTGAAAGTGGGCATGTAGGTACAGCAGGCGGTGAAAAAGGCGAATGGTATGCTGGCATTTATAGCGAGAGGATTCGAGTACAAGAGCAGGGAGGTACTACTGCAGTTGTACAAGGCCTTGGTGAGACCACACTTGGAGTATTGTGTGCAGTTTTGGTCCCCTAATCTGAGGAAAGACATCCTTGCCATAGAGGGAGTACAAAGAAGGTTCACTAGATTGATTCCTGGGATGGCAGGACTTTCATATGAAGAAAGACTGGATGAACTGGGCTTGTACTCGTTGGAATTTAGAAGATTGAGGGGGGATCTGATTGAAACGTATAAGATCCTAAAGGGATTGGACAGGCTAGATGCAGGAAGATTGTTCCCGATGTTGGGGAAGTCCAGAACAAGGGGCCACAGTTTGAGGATAGAGGGGAAGCCTTTTAGGACCGAGATTAGGAAAAACTTCTTCACACAGAGAGTGATGAATCTGTGGAATTCTCTGCCACAGGAAACAGTTGAGGCCAGTTCATTGGCTATATTTAAGAGGGAGTTAGATATGGCCCTTGTGGCTACAGGGGTCAGGGGGTATGGAGGGAATGCTGGGGCGGGGTTCTGAGTTGGATGATCAGCCATGATCATAATAAATGGCGGTGCAGGCTTGAAGGGCCGAATGGCCTACTCCTGCACCTATTTTCTATGTTTCTAAAACAGTTTGTAATAGAGTAAAGCACTATTTAATAGTTACGCCACTGTTAACACAAGACAGAAAGTTAGTGAAAGCGACACACACAAAATGCTGGATAATTCAGTAGGTCAGGCAGCATCTACAGAGAGGTATAAACAGTTGACATTTTGGGCTGAGTGAAGGGTCTCGGCCCACAAAAGTTGACTGTCTATTCCTCTCCGTAGACGCTGCCTACCCTACGGAGCTCCTCCAGCATTTTGTGTGTGTTGCTCTGGATATCCAGCATCTGCCGAATCTCTTGTGTTTAAGTGAAATCGAGAATTTTCACACACATACGGCAATTTTGCAACCATTAATTTTAATGTATACAAATTACAGGTCAAGACATCATGTGTCCTATGTGCTCCTATCCCACATCAGAGGTCACACTTCTTTTTCCACTGAGTGAATGCAAATCTTGATTTTTTTTTTGCCTTCATGATTTCATTCAGTATTAAAATACAATAGACTGTTTATTAGCATTAAAATTTAGCTTTGGGAGAAGCTCTAGTTAATATTTGTTTGCACTGATGAACAAAAGGTAGCAGAGCTAAGTAAAAGTTGCAATCCCATAAAAAAACATAATTTTTAAAATGCACAGGATCTTCAGGAATAGATTGGGAATACCTGTTCTCTGACAAAACCAAAATTAATTGTCAATTCACGTAACAATAGTTCTTGAGTCTGAGAAATGATCGATTGGTATTTTTTTGGCAAATAAGCATATTAAAATGTTAGGTCCTTTTCTTCTTGAAAAGTGGGCTTGGTAAAACAAATCATCTCTTGGCAACAATTAGAAATGGAAACAATTTTGTGATCTACATGCAAAGACTCGTAATATTTTTTTCTCTGCTTAATATGCTTCTATTAATCACTGTCATTGGGACCAGCAGACCGGAGACTACTGACAGAGGAAGCAACAACCAGTTTGCTAATATTAAAATGTGTTCTACATTTTGATTCAACTAATTACTCGAAGTGGAAATTAAATAAAACATTCAACTTAAATATGTTAACCTCAATATACCAAAATATCTATTTCAATGAAAGCATAAATTGTTACCATTTTTTGTGAATAAAGTAGAGTTTATCTCATTTCCTTAGCTCAGGTATCCAACAACAGTAATAATAGTCATATCAATACACACAAAACTCAGCATCTATGGAAATGAATAAATAATCAATGTTTCGGGCCAAGACCATTCATCAAGATTGATAATTATAATATTCATCAGTGATTCTTTAACATGATTGTGAACAAAACAATGTAAAATAGCTTTGAGTCAGGTATTTTCCACAAATGCTCAATAAAATAGGTTTTATTCAATTGTTTCTATTGTTATCAATATTGATCTTAGGGATCCTATAATTTATAATGCAGAGCCATTACCCTGAAAGGTGCATTCTGTTCCTCTCTCCACGGATGCTAACTGACACGCTGAATACTTCCAGATTATTTTCTTAAGTATTTTGATGTTATAACATCCAAAGGAATTTTGAAGTCACCAACATGGTGGTATTTGGTAAATTAAAATGTCTTAAAGTTAACACTTTCTATAGATTATTGGTAAACATCCCAAGTTTTTGAAGAGGCCATGGTAAATTTGTGGAGGATTGCTAGGATAATGAAGAAATGTTTTACAAGGATGAGAACAGACAAATGCAGGATGTACTTGGAAACAGGTCACCAAATCTAACCCAGACAAGTACAGGCTTATCAACACCATATTGGTCCTAAACAAAATCAAACAGGGCAGCACAATAGCATAGTAGTTAGCACAACGCTTTACAGTACCAGTGACTCGAGTTCAATTCCTGCCACTGTCTGTGAGCTGTAAGGAGTGTGTACGTTCACATTGTGACCGTGTGAGTTTCTTCCGGGTGCTCAAGTTTCCTCCCACAGTCCACAGACAAACTGGTTGGTAGGTTATTTTGTCATTGTAAAGTGTTCCATGGTTAGGCTAGAGTTAAATCGGGGGTTGCTAGGCGACGTGGCTCGAAGGGCTAGAGGGGCCTAATCTGTGCTGTATCTCAATAAATAAAAAGTGAGCACCTATCCAGCAAAAGCTTCACCGTGCAGAGATGTTTACAACAAATTGTTTCTGATCAACATTGATCATCTGATCAGTAGATATAATGACAGCAGCAAATCGGAGAAGGAATCAATTGCAGACAGAAACATAGAAACATAGAAAATCTACAGCATGTTACAGGCCCTCCAGCCCACAATGTTGTGCCAACTGTGTAACCTACTCTAGAAGCTGCCTAGAATTTCTCTACTGCAGAGCCCTCTGTTTTTCCAAGCTATTTAAGAGGCTCTTAAAAGACCCTATTGTATCCGCCTCTACCACCTTCACTGGCAGTGCATTGCACGCACCCACCACTCTTTGTGAGGAGTGATTGCTGTAGTGTTTTCTTTTATTACACTAAAATGGGGACTAGTCTACCAAGACAACTAGTGTAAATATAGAGAAATATGACAGCAAACCATCATGGATACTAGAAAGCCACCATTTTAAAACAAAACATAAAATACTCAACAGGCCTGGCAGTGTCTCTAGAGAAAGAGCAAATGCTGACCCCTCTAGGGACCAGGAGTGAAATTAATTTAAATTTCTTACTGTTACATCCATATTCTTAAAATAATATTTGCCACTTCCTTACCAGTTCACTGTCCCAGATCACTCCAGAATTTTTTACTCGTGACAGTGGCCTGTCATCAATATGAGATGAAATTGTAACAAGTTTCGTGCAAAAGAAGAAAAAGGGGGAAAGGAAGGAAGGAACAAAGAGATCTTGGATCAGATGGAAAACAGAAACGGTTAAGTGGTAAAAGAATGTGTATGGAAAAGATAAATTCTACTGGGACCGGAGACAAAAAGGAGGAGGTCTAAATTCGAACAGCAGAAGAATGATCTGAAATTGTTTCTTTACATCAACAACTTAGATTGAAAGAACACCTTTGTATATTAAAACATCTCAAATTACTTCAGAGGGCTGTATTCAGAGAAACAGACTCTACTTTCCATATAAATTCTACTGAGACCAGAGACAAAAAGGAGGAGGTCTAAATTCGAACAGCAGAAGGATGATCTGAAATTGTTTCTTTACATCAACAACTTAGATTGAAAGAACACCTTTGTATATTAAAAACAACTCAAATTACTTCAGAGGGCTGTATTCAGAGAAACAAACTGATGCTGAATCACCAGATTTGTTCACCAGATTGATTCCTGGGATGGCAGGACTTTCATATGAAGAAAGACTGGATGAACTGGGCTTGTACTCGTTGGAATTTAGAAGATTGAGGGGGGATCTGATTGAAACGTATAAAATCCTAAAGGGATTGGACAGGCTAGATGCAGGAAGGTTGTTCCCGATGTTGGGGAAGTCCAGAATGAGGGGCCACAGTTTGAGGATAAAGGGGAAGCCTTTTAGAACCGAGATTAGGAAAAACTTTTTCACACAGAGAGTGATGAATCTGTGGAATTCTCTGCCACAGGAAACAGTTGAGGCCAGTTCATTGGCTATATTTAAGAGGGAGTTAGATATGGCCCTTGTGGCTACAGGGATCAGGGGGTATGGAGGGAAGGCTGGGGCGGGGTTCTGAGTTGGATGATCAGCCATGATCATAATAAATGGTGGTGCAGGCTCGAAGGGCCGAATGGCCTACTCCTGCACCTATTTTCTATGTTTCTATGTTTCTATGTTAAATAAAGAGGAATTTATAGCATCAAATCATTAAAAAAAAGTGTTACTCGTTAGTAAATATTGATTTTGTTGCTGTCTATATCATCTATCCAATACATCTAATTAATATTTGGAAAAAGTTCAACCATCATTAAGAAGTTAAAAATGCATAACAGTTTTTTATTGCATACTGGTTATGAACAGCACATTATTTGGTTGAACTTAAATCAGAAATAACACCATGTAAGAAAATAATAATTGTTTTATTTCCATTTGGATATTCCACTGAAACATTAAACTAAGTGCTGAAAGTTAAGACTGACTTGTTTTATTTTCACCTTTCATCTTTAATATTATTCTAGTGTCCACATAGTAATAACAAGCATATTAATTATCCATTGGCAGCTGAGAATGGAATTGGCAGAATTCCATTCACCATTGTGTCTCCTGGAAATTTTCCCCTTTAGTGCAGTCTTTAATAGATAATTTATCCTTCTAAAATGTTGCCTTTTCTCACATCATGAAACTGTTTCAGGTTAAATCAAAGTATAATTGTATAATTCACTTAATATACTAAACCTCATCAGAGGCTTTCATTGAGGAGGAACTATTGTCTGCTTGAAGAGCATTTGCTGAAAACCTGAAATAAAGTAGAATGCTTAAGATGAAAGGTGAAAAGTTTAAGGGGAACACAAGGGAAACTTCTTCTCTCAGAGGGTCTTGAGAGTGTGGAACGAGCTGCCAGGGCAAGTGGTGCAGGCGAGCTCAGTTTCAAAGTTTAAGAGAAGTTTGGGTGGAGGTATGAAGGACTATAAGTGCAGGTCGATGGGAGTAGGCAATTTAAATGGTTCGGCACTGACCAGATGGGCCAAAGGGCCTGTCCTTGTGCTGTACTTTTCTATGACTATGTACTTAGTAGGTCAGGTAGCATTTCTGGAGAAGAAAAAAATTGATTTAATTTACAAATGGTTAACAAATGGACAAGTGGCTTGTTCTGACGCAAACAGGAAAGGCTGGTTATCTGAAATTGTTCAAATCAATTCAATGTGCCAGGATGAGAAATGAGATGCTGCTCCTAAGGTTTATCCTGGGCTTGACCAGAATGGAGTTGGAGACCAAACACAGAGATGATAGAGTGGGAATTGCTTGGAGAATTGGAGTTCAGAAGAAAGAAAATCCAGGTTAACCCTGCAACAATGGTGTTCTACAAAGAGGTCACTGCATTTGTATCTGGTTAAAGTGGCCACCTCATCTGCATGCGGCTTATCCAATGAACACACCATGAACACTGAATGCCTTCTATTAAATTGGAAGATGTGCTCATCCGTGGTAGCTTCACCTGGAAGGACAGCTTGAGCCCCTGTAACATGCAGGAAGAGAAGAGGTAGAAGGGCAGATGTTGCCTCTCCTGCAGCTGAATAGAGAAAAGGGGAGTGGTTGGTGGGAATGGAAGCAGGGATTGCAGTCCCTTCAGAATGGTAAACTTCTTTTTACCAGCTTCCCACCGTAGACTCCCTACACTTCTCATTGCCTCAGTGAAGCAGCCGAAGCAATCAAGGATTCCACCCATCCTAGATATTCTCTCTTCTCCCACCCCAGGCAGAGGACACAAAAGCCTGAAAGCACTCACTAACAGCTCAAGGACAGCTTCTATCCTACTGTTGTAAGACTATTGAACAGCCCCCTTGTAAGATAAATTGGACCCTTGACTTCATTATGGCCTTGCACCTTATTGCGTGCCTGCACTACACTTTCTCTGCAACTACGGCACTTTATTCTGCCTTGTACCACCTAATGCACTGATGTGATGAAAGGAGTTGTATTAGATGGCAAGCAAAACAAAGTTTTTCACTGTACGTGCTACTTGGGACAATAATAAAACAACTTACCAACTTTGAGAAATGATCAAGCACATAATGTGAAAGGTACCTTTCAGAAGTATTTTTAAAGGCATAATGAAAATTAACAGGTAATTGTATCATGAAAAATTAAAATAATAATACAGATAAAATAATACACAGCATGATTAAAAAATTACCATCAGGATAAAGATGAGAGAATAGGAAACACACAATAACAATTCCAAAAGCTGCTCTGAATTTTAGACGATAAGACTATAAGACATAGGAGCAGAATTAGACAATTCAGCCCAATTTAAGATGGTCTAAAAGCATCAAAAATTGACTTTCTTTTTCACTCAAATGGAAACCAGGAAACGGTTTGTTCCAACTGTTACGTTCCCATTAATATACCTTTTTTGTCATGGAACGAGAAACTGTGTTTGTTATTTTCTTTCCTATTTGCAAACCAATTCAAAAGTAACAATTTAAATCAATTGAGAAGCAAACTGCCATAGGAAATTAGTACGTATTCACTGTGCATTTAGGGTCATTGTCTTTATACGTTACTCTTTTCCACATCATTTCCTGCCTTTTCAGATACTGGAGGAAGAAAAGTATCTATCTCCAATAGCCAACACTTCCAAAAATGAAACAAGTATGAAAAAAAAATGTAGTATCATTGATATCCAGGCAGAGTCACTGCCCCGTTATGCCTGGATAGGAAAAGATTCCAGACTAGGGGAGGAGGAGACATTGTTGGGACACGCAGATGTGCAGGATGCCTCAAATGACAAGGGATTTTAACTGCGTGGTTTGCAGCAGATTTCCTATTGGAAGCCTGCCCAAGTGTCAAATAGGGAAGCTCTTCAGAAAATCAGGAACCCAAGGATCAGATGGGTAAATGATCATAGTGCGATGGGTAAAAATTGTTTTGTGAAAGATCATGGGTGATTGAGAGGGTGTGAGGCATGGGTCGAGGAGAACTGGAAGATTGAGAGGAAGGTTGGGAGGTATATTTTAGAAAAGGGATGTTGAAGATCAGGGTAAGGACAACAATGTCAAGGAAGATCACGTGGGGGTAAAGTGATTGGATTAGTCTAGAGATCAGAAGAGTTAGAGAAGATTCATGCTCTGGAGATGGGAAGGAAATATGATACTGGTGAGGGCTAGTTATAGGGTAATATTCTGCACTGAGAAGAAGTGTACCTCTTTCTCCAATTCTATGCCCACTATGAGAGAGAACTGAATGCATCCTTATTTTACTCTTTCTCTTCCTCAATTCTTCACCTTTTCACATCCTCCAAATTGATCTCTTCTTGAATAAGCCTTCAACAGCATCTCCCTGTAAGAATTTACATCATTCAGTTTTTCCTTGTGTCCACTCTATCACAAACATCTCCTTTGTTCTCTTCACTCCTCCTCATTCTCTGCAACTTAAAACATGTTAATTGGCTACTGTAAGTTGCCTTTCATGTGTAGGTGAGTGAGAGAACACAGGGGAGTTAATGGAAAAATGGAGAGAATAAGATGGGTGGCATGGAGGAAACACATCTCTGCCAAAGGAGGTGTAAGGCACTCCTTCCCTCTGCTGGACTGCACATCACCCTTGGGCAAGGTATAACACCTGCTTAGCACCCCCCCCCCCCACCGATCAGGGTCATGTGAAGCATGAGCAGCCGGAGCATATCACAAGTCCTGGTTATGCGATCACTGACACCAGGCAGACAATCTCTGAAGAGTATTGATATTGGCTGGGGTCACCCATCTTGTAAAGACACTGGCCAGAAGAAGGCAATCCACACCATATGGCACGTCACATAATGTACGAACAAACAATAAGATTAGTATAAAAATGGGTACCTAATGATTAATGAAAACCCAGAGGGCTACCTCACTATGACTGTATGATGCTTTGACCCTAATTTTAAGTTTTCTCAATTCTGATGTGATACTCCCACAATCTGCTTCAATGAAATGAATTCTAAAGGTGTACGAAAGCTATTGCACAAGTCTTTCTTTTTGCTGCTGACCTGAAAGTATTCCTAGAACGGCCCTAAATAAATAAACTAGGATTTTTTTTTTGTTGGCAAATACTTTTCCAAACAGAAATGCACTGACCAAAAGAAAATTCACAAATTGAGTTGTGTAAAATATTGGACCGACTACTCTTAGAATATTGCGTACAGATCTTGTTACCACACTGCAAGAAGGAGGTGGTAAAAATATAGAGAGTGCAGAAGAGATTCACCAGGCTGCTGCCTGGACCTGAGGGCTGTAGTCATAAGGAGAGATTATTTGGGCTAAGTTTATGCTCACCTCACTGAACAAAAGATGCTGAGGGGCGACCTTATAGAGGTTTACAAAATTATGAGAGGCATATATATAAGATAACAAGAATTTCATTTCACAGGGCAGGATTAAGGTGAGAGGGGAGGAATTTAAAGGAAATTAATGGTAATATTTTCTCACAGAGGTTGGTGACTATCTGGAACTAGTTTATAGAGAACAGAATGAAGGTATGTAATGTACAATGTTTAAAACTCATCTGGACACATACTTGAATAGGAAGGGACTACAGGAAGAGGGCCTAATGTGATCAGCAAAGATAGTCAGCATGAATGGGTTGGGCTGTGAGGACCCTTTTCAGTGTTATATGTTTTTATGATCCTACTTAAGCAATTAATCTTCAATTATTTTCTTAAAGGACAAGGAAGAAATTGACCTTTGAGTACATGTCCTAGAACAGTGCATGAGTGTCAGCCACCATTTTGAGTAATTGTCTTTCACAGAACTGAATGTACAGGGAAGAGTACAGCTGGCCGTGAACAATGTGTTTGACAACACTTCTCCCGTGATGTTAGAAGGTGTTCAGCGGTACTTTGTGGTTAGACATATAGCACAGAATATTTGTAACCAAATTCAAAATTACTGCTGTTGTACAGTTAACATGGTACATCTTATGCTGAAGATACTAGATTAGATAAATTGTGTTGTCGAACTCCCTAGCGAATGTGATAGAAAATTTCAGAGGCTGATGTGTGAACATATTAATGTGCTACCACATGCCACAAATATTTCATTACCTCACAGAAGTAGTCAGCTGTATATTTACTTAACTTGAGACAGTGACCTCGGCTGATTTAGGAGGAAGAGGTCAAATTAAACACTGCACCCAAGGCAGCTCCCAACTTCCTGTCAATATTTGCAACTCTCAGTTGGCTTTGCAATGTTCCAACTTCCAAATATGCACAGAACAACTGACCCTTTGCACACAGTGGGAATCAATCTGTTAAGTAGAGCAGTGGCTTCTCGAGATTTAATGTAATTTTAAAGTGTTACTTAGAACATTTGTCAAATGTATAATTATCTCTCAAAGAAGATATGCTGAAATCTCAGGAACGTCTGTGCAAACTGTCATGCAGTAATGCACAGTTACATATCATTCTAATGTGGAAATCAGGACATATTTAAATTATTTTGAAACAACAAGGTATTAAAAAGATGAGGGTTTTTCCATTTTGTCAGTCAGTCATCTTACTGTCCTCAGTAAAAATAGAGTTAGGCAAGTATAAGATGCCTTGTGTTTGATCATCAGATTTATTTTTTGAGATACAGAGCGGAATAGGCTCTTACAGCCTCTCAGGCCACGCCATCCAGCAATCCCTCAATTTAATCCTTGCCTAATCACAGGACAATTTACAATGCCCCATTAACCTACCAACCGGTACATCTTTGGGCTGTGGGAGGAAACCAGAGCACCCAGAGGAAACCCACACGGTCAAGGCGAATACATATTGGCAGCGGCGGGAATTGAACCTGGGTCACAGGTACTGTAAAGCGTTGTGCTAACCACTACGCTACCATGCCACCCTATTATGCTGAACTTCTTTTGGGAAAGTGATTAGACCCTGTAATATGCTTCAGAACTTTGGGACAGGCAACTCAAGTTGAACTATTCCCAGCTGGCACAGATATGACAGATGCTGGAATCTGCAGAAACTCACAACCTATCGAAGGAACCAGTGGGTCAAGCAGCATCTGTAGGACGGAATAGAAATGTTGATGGTTTGGGTCAAAAAGGTTTTGACCTGAAGCATCAACAGTCCTGATGCAGGGTTTTGATCCAAACCATCAACAATTCCTCTCCCCTCACAAACACTACTCGATCGGCTGTTGAAAGATTAGAGCGACTGGGCTTATATACTCTGGAATTTAGAAGGCTGACAGGGGATCTAATTGGAACATATAAGATTATTAAGGGATTGGACATGCCGGAGGCAGGAAGCATGTTCCCGCTGATGGGTGAGTCCAGAACCAGAGGCCACAGTTTAAGAATAAGGGGTAGGCCATTTAGAACAGAGTTGAAGAAAAACTTTTTCACCCAGAGAGTGGTGGATATATGGAATGCTCTGCCCCAGAAGGCTGTGGAGGCCAAGTCTCTGGATGCTTTCAAGAAAGAGATGGATAGAGCTCTTAAAGATAGTGGAATCTAAGGTTATGGGGATAAGGCAGGAACTGGATACTGATTGTGGATGATCAGCCATGATCACAGTGAATGGTGGTGCTGGCTCGAAGGGCCGAATGGCCTACTCCTGTCCTATTGTCTATTGTCTATTGGCTGAGTTCCTCCAGCAGATTGTTTGTTGACAGGTTCCCACAGGGGTATCGATTAGAATCACATTGTACCCAGATTATCCCATTGGTTGGAAGTTTACTGTTGTTCTCCATGTTGGTTAAAGCATGAAACATGACTCCTTTGCCTATAAAGGAAATTGACTGATTGCCTGACAGCAATAAGCCATCCAACAAAATGTGGGACATTCTAATCACCAGAGATTCTGCAGATGCTGGAAATCCAAAGCAACACACACAAAGTGCTGGAACACAGGCAGTATCTATGGAGAGGAATAAAGAGTTTCCTGATGAAGGGACTCAGCACGAGCCGCTGATTCTTTATTCCCCTCCATAGACGCTGCTTCATCTGCTGAGCTCCTCCAGCATTTTGTGTATGTGAGATTCTAAATTAGTACATATTGCATGTGTTATTCAATTCCAACTGTTCCAAAAATCTATGCCATTAAACCCCATTAAGTTTAATAAGATCAGTGTAAACTTAGATGTCAGTTGCAGCCTGAGACTGTGAATTGAGCTGTTCCTGGAGGTATCAGTTGAGTCCCAGTTTAACTGAGTATCCCACTTATGGCTGCCACCCTCTGCAAACTAAAGTAGGGCATTACAGAGGGTGGCAGCCATAAGTGGGATACTGTGACTTTCCTGATGGTCACAATTGATAAGGTTTCCACAGTATTATCTTTCATTACCTCTTTGAAATTACCCTAATAACTGTGTTGTCTTTTTCAGTTTTATCGCAGGGTCACCGTTGGACAAATACTAAGTCGTAATCCCAAACCACACAATGAGTCCTGATGAAGGGTCTCCATCTGAAACGTCAAATGTTCCTCCAGCATTTTGTGTGAGCTGCTTTGGATTCCCAGCGTCTGCAGATTCGCTCGTGTTTGTGACAATGACATAATGGCACGAACAGGACGAAAATCTGCCGATGCTGGAAGTCCAAAGCAACACACATAAAATGCTGGAGGAACTCAGCAGGTAAGGCAGCATCCATGAAAACAAGTAAACAGTTGACATTTCAGGCTGAGACCCTTCTTCAGGACCTGATGAAGATTCTTGGCCCAAAACAACAAACGTTTATTCCTTTCCATAGATACTGCCTGACCTGTTGAGTTTCTCCAGCATTTTGTGTGTACTACCTTGGATTTCTAGCATCAGCAGATTTTCTCATGTTTGTGAATTTCTGTGGCCTTTTCGGTTCCTGGGCATTGGTCTTTCTATAACTGGATGCCATGATGCATCCAGTTAGGATACTCACCACTGTGCATCTTTAGAAGTTTATCAAAGATGCTGGTGAATGCCATTCTATGCAAACTTCTAAGAAAGTAAAGGCATCGCTGTGCCCTTTTTGTGATGACACTTAAATGCTGGCCCCAGGAAAGATCTGATATATTGATGTCAAAGAATTTAAAGCTATAGACCCTTCCACTTCCATTCCACTGATGAGGTCTTGCTCACGGATCTCCAGCTTCTTCCTCCTGTCATCAATAATCAGCTCTTTGGTATTGCAAATGATGAGTGACAGGTTGTTGTTGTAGCACTATTTTTCCACAACTCCACTATGTTTCCCTGCTCACACACTTACCCAATTCTCTGCTGAAAGTCATGATGAAATCCTTTTCCACCATTCTTTTGGGAAATGAACGTCAGACCATGGCAACTTAGTTTATTAAAGAAACTCGTCATCTCGATTCTGATTACTTCCTACCAGTTAGCTTAACTCTGTGTTCTCTGCCTAGTGACTCCAGATGTGTCTACTTGCCTGTTATGATTTGTAACTTCAAAACATTAAACTAATTCAAAGGAAGGCACAAGAGTCCAAAGTAGTCTGACTTTGTGTTTTAAGTGAGCTGTACACGTATCACGTGGTAGCGTGATGATGAATGCAATTCACATATTTATACCTATAACTCGTAATGAATTATTTAAACAAACAAGAATGCTTAATCAACCAATATATATACACAAGATTACTCAAATAGTACGGAAATATTAAATACGCAACATTGCCCTTACTAAAAGCTCCATGACTTTTAATGATACCATTAAATACCCTTTAACCCTTTTGTTCTGAACGCCAGTCTCTGTTCATGCAGCTCTCAACCCTGGTATTATCGATCCTTTGTAAGGTTCAATGTCATTCTCAAAATGTGGTGTCAGAATTTATCGCCACCAGTGATATATATAGTCATAGCTTTTTGTACTTACCTTTAGCTTGAAAGTTAAAGAGTACTTTTGTTAATAACCATCTCAGTTTGACTTGGCATTTTATGTGCTGTGTGTGGAAACCTATGGGACTGTCTGTACCTGCATCCTCATTAAAATCAAATCCTTATTGTTTCTCCTTATTCTTCCTTTTACTTCACTTAATACCTGACTCACTTCAATCTGTTTCCTCATTTAGTAAATGTTGAATTGGATTAAATTGACTTTATTTCTTACATCCTTCATACACATATCAATGCATCCGTGCCTTCTTTATAATTGCATCAATATGTTGAGTCCAGGGTATATCTTAGAGAGACACTGACACCCAGGAACTTGAAACTGCTCACCCTTTCCACTGCTGATTCCTCGATGAGGACTGGTGCATGTTCCAAACTACCATTGGTTAAGTGTTTCACACTTGCGTGGCCCGCCACTGTGTCCGAAGGTTGTTACTGAGGTTTCCTGAACATTGGATATGAATTTCAACAATAGACTGTAGACTTTTTCCAATCTTATAGTTTATCATATTCTGCATTTTTCACCCATTCTTTCTCTTTTTTTGAGCATGGGAGGGGGATTTCGGGTTTGCTGTTCCTGTGGTGTTGTGTGCAGGGGGAAAAGGGGGGTCGATGTTCTTGTTGCATTTTATTGTTAGTTTCTTTGTACAGGGAGAGGGAGATTTGGAGGCCAGCGTCCTTTTTACATTTCATGCAGGGGGAGGGAGTTTGAGGGTTGATATTGCTTTTTTGTCAATATTTTTATGTGGGGAGAGGTATCTGGGGCTGATGTTCTTGTTGCGTTTCGTGTGGGCGAGAGGGGTGTGGAAGTTGATGATCATGTTGCCATTCTTTTTTTCTTAGTTTTGTGGCTATCCCGAGAAGAAAAATCTCGGAGTTGTATATTTTGATAACAAATGAACCTTTGAATCCTTTCAAAGGGGCTCTTTAGATGTAGGAAGAATCTTTTGTTATTTCTGCCAAGCTACCACTTTGAGTGTTTTGATTCCAATTTGCAGAGAAATGAGAAGGGAGGGAGAATGAAAAGGAAGGTCTCTGATTGGATGGAAGGTAGGAACGATTATAAAACAAAAAGGAGTCAAGTTACCGAAATCCGGTTAAAGATGAAAGTGTAGATTGGTTTTATGAAATTACCAAGGGAGTTTTGAAAAACTGTGTGAAATCTGGAATTAAATTTGTGGAAATGCTCATTATTTGACGTTGTTGAAAACATTGTTTTGAGTCAGGAAAGCCCACAACATGCCTGGTCAGAAGGTGAAGTTATGGTTTTTGTACTTAAATTGAACCATTAGAATAGTGTGGAAAGTATGGTTACTCCCTATTGACTACTTTGATCAGGCAATGTGAGGACACAAGAGATCTGAAACATATGGTCTATTCTAGGTTCTACTATAGTATGAGATTACCAGGTGAACAGAAGAAAGGAATTCAAGATGTGTTGTAATCTTCCTTGAAGAATAACATCCCTACAGACTACTGGAAATGTTCAGCACCTGACCAGTCAAACTGCGGAAGAAACAATCGAGACAGTATTGACAGTATTGCAATTAATCAGAAGCACTATATAAGGAGTGGAATGGGTGCTCTATCTCACAAACTATCCACTTGCTCATCCTGTCAACATCCTCCTGCCCTTCTTTGGAAAAGTATACATTTCCCACATTTGCCTACAAAAGCAAAATGGAAGCACGTCACAGTCAACCTCAGGAAACTGCCTTGAGAGGAACAGGAAGCTGAGGACAGATTGAGTGTGAGACAGAAATTTAAATTCAGACAACTGAAACTCAAGATCACCTTGCAATTCATGATGGACTGACACATTCTGCAAAGCAGTCACAAAATCTTCACATAGTCTCAATCTAATGAAACCAACTCATTAGCAAACAATGGAATCAATTAAAATTTAAGTACAAATAAGTCATTGCTTCACATGGGATAAAGGCTCTTAAACAGCCCCTTGGGGCCATGTTCTCTAGATCCATAGAGAGATAGAGCATAGAAGCCAGCCCTCTGGCCCACTAAGTCCACACTGACAATCCGCCAACAGTTAACACTAATCCTAATTAATACTATTTTCCATTCTCGCAACATTGCAACTCCCAGATTCTACCACTTGTTGACACGTTTCACAGTGGTCAATCAACATACAAACCCAACCATTTTTGGAGAGCAGGAGGAAACCAAAGCATCCAGCATAAACCCATGTGGTCATGGGGAGAATATCTGCGCAGATTCTACACAGACGGCATTTGAGATCAGGATCGATCCAGGGTCAGTGACTCTACTATTTGTGCCACTGTGCCACACACATAGTGACAAATTGGCATGTAGGAGGGAGATTAAAAATCTGGTTGAATGGTGCCTCAACTACAACCTTTCACTCAATGTCGGCAAAACCAAAGAGTTGATTGTCATTGACAGGAGGAAGAAGCTAGAGGTCCATGAGATAGTTGTCATTAAGGAATCAGAGGTGAAAAGAGCCAGTAACTTTAAATTCCTTAACAGAGGATCTGTCCGAGGACCGCATGTAAATGCCATCACAAAGATTGCACAACAGTGCCTCTACTTTCTTAGATGTCTAGATATTCCATGTCGTCTAAAACTTCGACAAAGTTCTAAAGATACAGTGGAGAGTATCCTGATTGGTGGCGTCACGGCCCGTAATGAAAACACTAATGCCCAAGAGCAGAAACGTCAACAGTATGTGGTGGATACTTCCCAGCCCATCACAGGCAAAGCCCTCCCCACCATTGAACACATTTACAAGGGATGCCGCCACAAGAAAGCAGCATCCATCATCAAAGACCCCAACAGTCCAGGCCATGCTCTCTTCCCGCAACTACCATCGGGCAGAAAGTACAGAAGCCTTACCATCAGTTTCAGTTAATTACCCTATAACCATCAGGCTCCTGAACTAGTCTGGATAGCTTCACTAACCTCAACTCTGAACTGATTCCATGACTTACAGAACCTCTTTCAAGGACTCTACAACTTGTGTTTTCAGCATTATTTTTTATAATTTTCACAATTTGTCTTCTTTCGCACATTGATTGTGTGTCAGTCTATATTAATGTATAGTTTTTCATAAATTCTATTTTACTTCTTTTCTGTAAATGCCTGCAAAAAAATGGGTCTCAAGGTAGTATATAGTGACATATATGTACTGGATAATAAATTTACTTCAACTTTGACAAGTTCTCAGGTCCAATGCATCAACGAGTCAGTCATTGACAACGCCAGCTCTTGCCCTGAACTAGAAAATCTTATCACTTTTGCTGCCAATTTTCACCCTGCTCTTACTTTCACCTGGTAATTTTATTAAATAAGGTATGGAGCAATAACTAGGTTATGGGAAAGATGACTAACAGAACATTAATAACCTGACAGGTTTTTTTTTGGAATATATGCTGTGAGATACTTTAAAAGACAAAGATTATAAATGACTTTAACATGTTCTATTTATCTATGCTTGCTGAAAGGAGTCAGTAATATTTAAAAAATATAAGTTTTGATATGCCCTGTGGACTAACATGATGTGATAATATTCTGTAATGCATAATTTGACCATTGTAGGGCACTGTTGGATTACAGTGATGTCATGATGTGTGGTACTCTTGCTGGGAAGAAGGCATGTGTTTGACAACGCCTCTCCCGTGATGTTAGTAGGTGTTCAGCAGTACTTTGTGATTAGACGTATAGCACAGGATATTTGTAAGCAAGTTCAAAATTAATGTTGGCCACATTTACTGCTGTTGTACAGCTAATGTGGTACATCTTGTGCTGTAGGTACTAGATTAGATAAATTGTGTTGTCAAACTCCCTAGCGAATGTGATAGAAAATTTCAGTTATCCATTCTGGTTCAGGGTAATAACTGTTCCTGAACCTGGTGATGTGAGACCCAAGGCTCTTGTACCTCCTTCCTGATGGCAGCAGTGAGAAGAGACCGTGGCCTGGATGGTGGGGGTCTCTAATGATGGATGCTGCGTTCCTGTGACAGCGCTCCTTGTAGATGTTCTCAGTGGAGACTTTCCTTCAATCCTTCTACTAATTGTCTAAAACCTGTTAACACTTATTGATCTCTCTACTCAGAGAAATAATCCTTTCCTTATCACTTTGGCTAGATCTGCTAAAAGTTTATGTACCTTGATTTAAAGTTCCCTCCACAATTTTTGTTCCAAAGAAAGAAACCTAGCCACAGCTCTCATAATAATATTTCTCCAGCCCTGACAGCACAGAGGCTTTTTACCATCTAGTCAAGTCACAAGTGTGATGGAATATGCCCTGTATGCCTGGGTGACCACTGTTTCAACACAATTCCAGGTGGTGACACTATCCAAGCATCACCATAAGCATCCATGCCTCCACCACTGGTGCACCAACGCTTCTAGCTGTAACCATTGAGAAATGAGCAACAAATCGCATCATTAATGAGGCATGTATGGTTTAAATATTGGGCGTCAATGAATGTTAGTAGGTAGGGTGATGTGGAACAAGCTATGGACTAATGGCCTTTTGATTGTACATTCAGTCCTGTTTTAGACCATTAATTTAGATGTTCACTCTAAGATATTGTACATATTTATATTCCTTCTTCTTTTAACTTGGAAAATACCTCCAGATAATTTAGTCTTTGTTAAAAACTCGATGTAAAGGCAGGTTGTTATAGAGATATTTTAAATCCAGCTTCTTGAACATACAAAGTTGCTTTGGAAAATAGGAAGTATTTGGAAGAGAATTTAAAACACCGGGACAAAAGATCAGGGAGCAGCAATGGAGTTACTTAATATTGATCTGCATCATCACACCCCTCAAATACCTACCATTCATCCATTCTCCAAACACACACCTCACAGCTTCCACTGCCAGTTATCCAACCATGGCAGGCACATTACCCAGAGGAAACAGGAGACTATTAGCAATATTGCACACACCAGGGGAACTGCATAGGAACAGTAAGAGAGAAGATAGCACTAAGGTTATAAGCTAATTATTTCCTTTGCCTATATAGTTTGGTTTGGCCTTGTATTTGACAATTCTAATCATACAAATACCAAACTGATGAACAGTGAAACAAATAAACCTCCAAGTTTCTGGTTTCATTGCCCATTACAAAGATGTGCAGGTCAGAAGGATAATTAATTGTATTATTATTTATATGGAGATAAAATGCAGAACGGGTCCTTCCAACCCAACGAGCCACACCACCCAGCAACCCACCGATTTAACCCTCACCTAATCACAGGACAATTTACAAGGACCAATTAACCTACTAACCAGTACATCTTTGAAATGGGGGAAGAAACCCATGCATTCACAGGGAGGACTTCTTACAGATGGCACCGGAATTGAACTCCGAACTAGAACATTAGAACGTTTTTGACAAGAACATGCCTTTTGGCCCAACAAGACTTGCCAAATCCCTACTCACATAGTGTGTTGAAATAGATTTGAAAGTCTCTGAGGTACTACTCTCAACTAGACAACTAGTTATTGCTATTACATGCACTTGCGTATAATTCCAGCTCATTTATTTCATTCTTAATACTTCTTGCATGTATACAGGCCATCCTTAGTCTATTACTGATGTTCTTCATCCTATTCCAACCCATTTTTGTATTTTTGAAGCCTATAATCAGTTTATGTCTGAATATGTCACTCTCCATTAATGTGCTTAAACAGCTGAGCCTGGCCTGTTCTAAGTTCCCTTCACCCCCATCCCGAGCTTAAACAGTCCTCAACTAACTGAATCACATGCCTGACCCGTACATTAGTGCCCCTCCAGTTCAGCTTGCAACCCATCCTATCTGCCCTAAAAGCTGCCCCAATGTCCCATACACCTATGTCCCTCTAACGTACACCATGGTTTGAGCCACACATTAAATCTTCTAATCTCTTCCATCTTACCTGAACTGATATGTGGCATAGGCAGAAATTGCAAGACCACCTTGTCAGCTCGGTCCCTCAGTTTCCCACCTAACTCTTTAAATTTGTCTTGCAGAGCTGACAGTCTGCCCTGACTTATGTCATTCCTTCCGATGTGGAAAATGACTACTGGATCCACCCCAGCTCCATTGCCCCGAGCTGTAATAGCGCCGTGCTAACTGCAATGTTACCGTGATGCCCAGATTGGTCAGTGAGTAGGAGGGGCTGTAGCATCAGGGGAGAGTTGATAGAATGTAGTGAGAAATGGGTTAATATATGATGAGTGTAAATAGGCGTGAATGGCATGAATTTGACGGGCTGAAGGGCCTGTTTCCATGTTGTACAGTCCTGTGCAAAAGTCTTAGAGACATTTATATGTACAGCTAGGGTGCCCAAGACTTTTGCACGGCACAGCATCTCTCCATGAGAATTTGGACAGACTGCTGCCAAGGTGATCTGCATTTTCAAGGGTGATGTTGTCAACTTAAATGGCTAGTTGGGTGGTGGCTGATTTAGGACTTGTGTCTTTTTTTACATTCAAAACAAGACCCAGGGATCTATACGCCATGGCAAAGTCATTCAGGATACACTGTATCCTGACCTCCTATGTATCCATCTGTCCTATATCACTCACAGGGGACCTCTGTCGATCTGTGACAACTCTAGGGTATCAAAGTCCAGTATTTGACACACCTTATGAGAGGGTTGGCTTAAGGAAAGGCTTTGTCACTGCAAATCGCACAATTCTGTAGACGTACCATGAAGTGTATTGCATCACCATTTGATATGGAGGCTCCAATGCACAGGATCAGAAAAAAAACTGCAGAGGATTGAAACCTCACTCAACTCCATCGTGAGCAATAGCCCCCCCACCATTGAGGACATCTACAATAGGCAATGCCTCAAGAAGGCAGCATTCATTATTAAGGACCCTCATCATCCAGAACACGTCCTCTTCTCATTGCTACCATAAGGGAGGAAGTACAAAAGCCAGAAGACACACATGCAATGTCTTAGGAACAGTTTCTACACTTCCACCATCAGATTTCTGAATGGACCATGAACCCATGAACACTACCTCACTTTTGCTCTGTTTCTCTCTCTATTATACATATAAAATATATGTTTTATGTATTGCACTGAACTGCTGTCACAAAACAACAAATTTCATGACATGTCAGTGATAATAAACTTGATTCTGATTCTGATCTGATTCATAATATGTTGAAGACATCTCTGTTGGAGGGATCTCCTTGGATGAAGCATAACAACCTAGTTATGCTTCATCTGAGTCCTGATGAAAGGTCTTGGCCCAAAACATCAACTGTTTATTTCTCTCCATAGATGCTGCCTGACCTGCTGAGTTCCTACACGTACTTTGTGTGTGTTCCTGGTTAATAAATATTCCATTCTGCTGTTACAATTCCAACATGAGCCAAAATATGCTGAATGTTTAAAACACCTTAAGAGTGCCGAAAACTAAAACAAAAAGATAAAGTAAACCAAAGAAAAATAAGCAAATTGCTTAACTTGGTACGTAGAGTCAATGCCCCTTCAATCACTGGAGCTGTCTCAGTTATGCCAACCATTTCCTTACGTAAAAAGGGGTTTTGAGCCCCTCAGCTCATTTTTTACTAAATGGAGAATCCGCCATGGAGTGGAAAGTTTGATGCACCAACATCCAAGCTCCAGTTTATCTCTCACTACTGTATTATAATGCATAGGCACAGAAGTTACCAATGAGGAAGATAACCAACAGCTCTCCAAATAAACAGTCACCAGATGGAAGTATGCTTCAGCCCAAAGATAATTATTTTGGATGTTTTTAGAATTTATCGGCCTCATGGATAAATACTATAGTTAAAATATCCTCAGAAAATCCTGTTTTTTAACTTGGTTTAATAAGGAACTCATTTCATTGCCTTATCCGTTGACGGGGAAAACTACATTTTATATTCAGTTGGAGCAATTGAAATACTGGTCATAATGTTGCATATTTTTGAGCATAAGAATGTAAGAGATTGGAGATGGAGTAGACCATTCAGCCTCTCAAAGCTGTACCATCATAACTGATCTAATTATACAAACTACTTTCCTATTGGTTTCTGAAATCCCTGACCATTCCTAGCCCCACCAGCCAATAATCAAAGTTCAAAAGTTCAAAGCAAAATTTATTATCTGGTTACAGACAGGCCACTATATACAACCCTGAGATTCTTTTCCTGAAGGCATCCTCAGCAAATCTCTAGAATAGTAATTACAAACAGAATCAATGAAAGGGCAAGTAGAGCATAGAAAACAACAAACTGTAACTGCATATATAAGTAAATAGCAATAAATAACGAGAGCATGAAATAACAAGATCAAGAAACCTTAAAGTGAGAACATCAGTTTTGGGAACATCTCAATAGCTGAGAGTAATAATCCTCTTTTGTTCAAGAGCCTGATGGTTAAGGGGTAGTAACTGCTCTTGAACCTGGTGGTGCAAATCCTGAGGCACATCTGCCTTCTGCCTGATGGTAGCAGCGAGAAAAGAGCTTGGCCTGGGTGGTGAGGATCTTTCACTATAAATGCTGCTTTCCTACAACAGTGTTTCATGTAGATGTGCTCAATGGTTGCGAGGGCTTTACATTTATGTACCGGGCAGAATCCACTACCTTTTATAGGACTTCCCATTCAAAGGCATTGGCGTTCCCATACCAGAGTGTAATGCAGCCAGTCAGTATACTTTCCACCACACATTTATAGAAGTTTGTCAGGATTTTTGATGTCATGTTGAATCACTGCAGACATTTGAGGAAGTGGAGGCGCTGTTGTGCTTTCTTTGCAATGACACTTACATGATGGGTCCAGGACCGGTCCTCTGAGATAGTGACACCCTGAAATTTAAAGTGACTGACCCTCTTCACCACTGATCCCCTGATAGGGAATGGCTCAAGGACCTCTGGTTTCCCTCTCCTGAAGTCTACAATTAGTTCCTTGGACCTGCTGACACTGAGTGGGAGGTTGTTGTTATGACACCACTAAGCCAAATCTGCCCATATGGCCAATAACTCAGCCTTTAAAACTTTAAGACAAAGAATTGTCTTAAAAAGTGCTGAGGAGATTATCAAGGAGGTTGCCTGGATTGGAGAGAATGCCTTATGAGGATAGGTTGAGTGAACTTGGCCTTTTCTCCTTGGAGGGACAGAAGATGAGAGGTGACCTGATAGAAGTGTATAAGATGATGAGAGGCATTGGTCGTGTGGATAGTCAGAGAATTTTCCCAGGGCTGAAATGGCTAACACCAGGGGCATAGTTTTAAGGTGCTTGGAAGTAGGTACAAGGGGGATGTCAGAGTTAAGTTTTTCACACTGGGAATACACTGCCAGCCACAGTGGTGGAGGCAGATACAACAGGATCTTTTAAGAGACTCTTAGATAGGTACATGGAGCTTAGAAAAATAGAGGACTATGCGGCAGGGAATTTCTAGGCAGCTTCTAGAGTAGGTTACATGGTCAGCACAATATTGTGAGCCGAAGGGCCTGTAATGTGCTTAGATTTTCTATGTTTCAAATTCCAAACACCAAAAGAAACAATTCCTTCCCATTTCTGAAACTATGACCTCTCCTGCAAAATTTTCCCACATGGAAAAAATATTTTCACAACACCTACACGGTCAAACCCCTCAGACTCTCAAGTATCTCAATAAAATTACCCTTTCTTCTACTAGACTCTTTCATTATAGGACTAACTGCTTGACTTCACTTCAAACAAGAATCATCCCAGTGACTTTTTTTATAATGCCTTCAAATACAACTGTACCTTCCTTATAAAAGGATATCATGTAATTACAGCTTTCTTAAAGTGAGCACCAAATCAAGCAGTTGAAAATAGGTCTCTATATTTGTTTTTCTCCCTTACTCATTAAGAGATTCTGGAAGCCACAAACTTTTCATATGCAGCTCTTCTGTCAGTTGGGGGTAAGGGAATATGACCAATTTTATTCATAGTTCAGAGCTTAGGGCTATTTCAGAACTAGAGTCTTTGAGCAAGTACTAGAAGTGTCCAAGAAGCCCTTTGGTGGCTGGCATTTGACCACAGGATAGAGAAGAAAGTACTAAGAGTTCACTAGACTGACATAGAATAGTACAGCACAGTACAGGCCCTTGGCCCACAATGTTGTGCCGACCCTCAAACCCTGCCTCCCATATAAGCCCCCACCTTAGATTCCTCCATATACCTGTCTAGTAGTCTCTTAAACTTCACTAGTGTATCTGCCTCCACCACTGACTCAGGCAGTGCATTCTACGCACCAACCATTCTCTGAGTAAAAAACCTTCCTCTAATATCCCCCTTGAACTTCCCACCCCTTACCTTAAAGCCATGTCCTCTTATGTTGAGCAGTGGTGCCCTGGGGAAGAGGCGCTGGCTATCCACTATATCTATTCCTCTTATTTATCTTGTACACCTCTATCATGTCTCCTCTCATCCTCCTTCTCTCCAAAGAGTAAAGCCCTAGCTCCCTTAATATCTGATCATAATGCATACTTTCAAAACCAGGCAGCATCCTGGTAAATCTCCTCTGTACCCTTTCCAATGCTTCCACATCCTTCCTATAGTGAGGTGACCAGAACTGGACACAGTACTCCAAGTCAGCCCTTCTACCTTACTGTCTTTACACCGTTTATTCTGCTTTTCTTTCCTCAAAGCCTCTCTATATGTTAGATCTGGCTTTACTCCATGCACTTCTTTCACTGCTCTATCGTTCTGGGTCCCATCCCCCTCGCAAATTAGTTTTAACCCTCCCAAACCATGCTAGCAAACCTACCTGCAAGGATATTGCTCCCCCTCGAGTTCAGGTGCAACCCATCCAACCTGTACAGATCCCACCTTCCCCAGAAGAGATCCCAATGATCTAAAAATCTAAAACCCTGTTCCCTGCACCAACTCCTCAGCCACGCATTCAACTGCCATCTCCTCTAATTCTTACCATCTCTGTCACGTAGCACTGGCAGCAATCCTGAGAACGTCACCCTTGAGGTCCTGTTCTTCAGCCTTCTGCCTAATTCCCGAAACTCACACTTCAGGACCTCATCCCTCTTCCTGCCTATGTCGTTGGTCCCAACATGTATCACGACTTCTGGTTGCTTTCCCTCTCGTACCAGGATGTCGTGCACCCGGTCAGAGACATCCCGGACCCTGGCACCCGGGAGGCAACAAACCATGCGGGTGTCCTTCTCACGTCCACAAAATCTCCTGTCTGCTCCCCTGACTATAGAGTCTCCAATGACGACAGCTCTTCTCTTCTCCGTCCCACCCTTCTGCACTGCAGGGTCAGACTCAGTGCCAGATAATAGATTAATCAAGCCTCCCACATTTACTGAGATGCTAACTAATGCAACGTCAACAAGCAAGAAGGGTCAGGGTCATTGTTGTGTTTAAATGGAGCATCAGTCAATGTGGCGTGCAAACTCAGCTTTATAGACATTTTTCTTTGTTCTAAACAGAATAGAGTTAAGTCTTACAATGAGATGAACCACTGCTCTTACTCCAATCCTGCTCTTCACATGAAGAGAAGTGGTTTACAATCAATCTTTAAACAGATTCATTTCTTCACACATTGAATCTGAGTTTTGCAGATTGCTTCTCTCTGTGTTCCAAGAGCTTTTAAAAAAGATAAAGTACTCCATATCAGAATTACTTTGAACTAAACGATCTTGCAAAGAGAGAAAACATTCCACCAACTCCAGTATTACTCTTCACGTGAAGAATATTCTCCAATTCATCATAAAACACATTGATTCAATTAACTCAAAATATGTCACAAGAGTTAGGCCACACTTGGAGTACTATGTCCAGTTCTGGTCACCTCACTATAGGAAGGATGTGGAAGCATTGGAAAGGGTACAGAGGAGATTTACCAGGATGCTGCCTGGTTTAGAAAGTATGCATTATGATCAGAGATTAAGGGAGCCAGGGCTTTACTCTTTGGAGAGAAGGAGGAGGAGAGGAGACATGATAGAGGTGTACAAGATAATGAGGAATAGATAGAGTGGATAGCCAGCGCCTCTTCCCCAGGGCACCGCTGCTCAATACAAGAGGACATGGCTTTAAGGTAAAGGGTGGGAAATTCAAGGGGGATATTAGAGGAAGGTGTTTTACTCAGAGAGTGGTTCGTGCGTGGAATGCACTGCCTGAGTCAGTGGTGGAGGCAGATACACTAGTGAAATTTAAGAGACTACTATACAGGTATATGGAGGAATTTAAGGTGGGGGCTTATATGGGAGGCAAGGTTTGAGGGTTGGCACAACATTGTGGGCCGAAGGGCCTGTACTGTGCTGTACTATTCTATGTTCTATATACAATTCAATTGAGCTTTTCGGATAATAGCACACCCATTGTTACATGCCTCTGCATTAGAGAGAGTACTTCAGACTTGCACTGCTATAGATCATTGAATTGAATATCACAAAAACATAAGCTATTACTTCTCCAGTTCTGATACTCAGATAAAGAGTAGCTTGCAACAGTCATACAACTATTGAATTCTTAATTCACACATTGCAAATGGGCTTTGCAGACATACAAGACTTTGCCATGAGCTATCTTAAATAAGATAGCGTACATTGCACTTTGATGTCTATTAATTACAAAGCCTTACAATGAGATAAACAATTACCACTGCTCTAGTATTGTTCTTTCACTAAAGAGAAGTAGTTTACAATCTGTCATATAGCAGATAGATCATTTGATGTAAGTTACCCATACATTGGAATGTGCTTTACAGACATTGAATTCTCTGTTAAATGTCTATGGGTGATAGAGCACTTTATAACAATAACTTTTAACCAAATAGCCTCAGAGAGAACCAACAACGGCCTTTGAACTTATTTAACTCAAGAGCTCAAGTTGCTGTACATCTATGCCCTCGGTCTTATACACTAATCCTGTACCTAATAAAGTGCCCATTGAGTGTACCTTCAAGGTCTTCTGCTGCTATAACCTATCCACTTCAAGGCTGGATGTGCTGTGCTTTCAAAGATGCTGAGAGGTTACATCTCAGGTGACCTTCTGTTGAAATGTTTCATCCCGGCCAACATGCAGCCATTGCTGTGATTCTATTGGAGTGATGGGGAGTGTGAGTTTGATCACATTGGAGATGTTAATGTTACTTAGATTAGAGTTAGGGTAATTGGGACCAGTGTGACAAAAGTGGGGTTGATATTATTTGATGAGCATTGGCACATTGCTGTAGATATGCAAACACGAGGAATTCTGCAGATGCTGGAAATTCAAGCTACACACATCAAAGTTGCTGGTGAACGCAGCAGGCCAGGCAGCATCTCTAGGAAGAGGTACAGTCGACGTTTCGGGCCGAGACCCTTCGTCAGGTCTAACCAAACGAAGAGCTAGTAAGAGATTTGAAATATTATACCTGTCCATGTGATTCCTGTTAGTATCAATGGCAGTAGTTTCTGTATCTCAAATTGGTTTGATTGCAGTCGGTATGCTTTCTGTTGCTGACGTGATTTATATTAGTAAGATTGCTGCTGGTGAAATAGCTGTTGGTGTACATACTGCTGAAGTAATTGTTGTTGATTTGACTCTATGTTGGAAGGATTCCATTAAGGGTATTATAGTCTCTGACATTTTGGTGACATTTCTATTGATGTGATTTATTTGGTATGGTCAATGTTGGTACCATTCCTGTGGGCCTGACTGGAATCAAGCCATAAACATTCTCACAAAGATGAAGAGCTCAAAGGCACACCTTATAACACAAACTCATATTAATAACACCTACTGTGATCACAATAACAACTATTTAACCAACCAGGCTTGTGTTAATGATATTTATATGAACAGGAATCGCGTCATTGCTGTTCACAATTACAAAAATACTCTGGGAATTTAATCAACATGAACCTGTACAATATCAATTAATTAAATCAATGGAAATCACATCAATAGGATTGACACCAACAACACTACACTTATACCAAAAGGAGTCCAGCCTCACAAATACCAAAAAGAAACATCTTACTGATGCATCAACAAATTTGTGTCAGAACCAACCATATTACTTCAAACAAAAAAAACCAAAGCAAACAAAATGACATTGCAAGAATAGCCAACAGGAATTACATCAATTGTATTCATGGCTAAAAGTACTGGAATCCTGGCCTCAATACTAGTAACGATCACACCAAAAGAAACAGAAGCAATGAGACTGACATCAATTTCACTGATATCAATCCCACCTCATATGAACAGAAGAAATTCGAGCAAGGGAAGACAAATGCTCAGTCATTAAGAAAAACCATGACTCGTCTAACCTTGGTTTTATTTCAAAACTTTCCCCATATCAGCACTGACCCAGCTCTCGGGGGGCAGAGAATTCCAAAGAACCTTTCTTAAACTGGCAATTGCTTGTTCTGAAATGAAATCTTAAATTTTAAATACCCCCACATGGGGATACATTCTCTCCTTTTACCCCCTCAAAATCTTCATTAAGATCTCCTCTTGTTCTTCTAAATTTCAATGTATGTTGTCCAAACTGCTCTAGCTTTCTTCATCGGACACACTTTCATCTAAGAGATCAATGAGGTAATCTGTTCTGAACTGCAACTTATGCAAGTTTATCTCTCCTGAAACTCAAGGCGAGATATGTTAAGTGCGGTTTTGCCAACAACCGCAGCACACCTGTGCATTCCAACATGATCTTCTACCTAGTCCAATTTACCTTCACACTCCTGTTAATTGTTACAGTTGAACTATGTAAATCTTACCGTGGTTTGTCCTCCCAAACTGCAACACCTCACACTTGTCTACATTAAATTCCACCATGCTTCGGCCCATTTTCACTGCTAGTCCAGATCCCGCTATAAGCTTTGATAGCCTTCCTTGCTGTTCAATATGCCCCCAATCTTGGAGTCATCTGCAAATTTGCTGATCCATTCTACCATATTATCATCTAAATTATTAATATAGACGATAAACAACAACAGATCCAGCACCGACCCTGGCTTTATTTCCTATTATCTTCAATGCCTTTAACTAACTCATCCAGTAAGTAGTCTTTTACTGAATATTTTCCAGAAATTCAAATATTTCACCTGTGTGGATTTCCATCCTTACTACATCCTCAAAAACTCTGATAATCATCAAAAATTATTTGTCTTTCATTAGACTATGTTTATTCTGCTTTACTGTGCTAAAATTACCCTTAGGATTAGACTCCAGCATTTTCCCAATGATAGATTTAAAATTAACTAGCTCAAGGCTACCTGCTCTCTGGTTCGCTTCTTCTTTCAGTGAGTGTGCTACATCTACAGCTTTCCAATGTGGTTGAACTTTTCCAGCTTTTAGGGAATATTGAACATTTATAACTCTACAGACACTCTTTAGGATGCAAGGACACAGACCAAGTGTCATCAGTCCAATAATTTCTCTAGTATATTTTTCACAATAATAATTACTGCTTAAAATTACTCCCTCCATTTTGCCCCCTGATTTCCCACTATCCTTGGGGCTCTGTTAGTATCTTCAAACAAAATACAAAATGGGTCACTCTTTGCGATTTCCTTATCTTGCACTGTTCATTCCCCAGACTCAAGCTATAATGAATCAATGTTTACGTTGTCCATCCTCCTTTACATATTGGCAGATGCTCTCATTGTCCGTTTTTTTTTACATCTTACTAGCTTGAAACTCTTAACTTTTCTCCTTTATTGTAAGTCTTTTTATTTTACATTCCTCTGGTATACAACTAATATTTGAAACATTCTACACTGTCAGTTGAGTAAATAGGAATGTCATGAACAGTACCAACATCTATTATAATATTAGGAATTATAGGATCAAAGTCACCAGTAGAAAGCGCACACACCCACAGCAGGCACATCATTTCCTCCATGTGGAATGGTAGCAAGGTGTAAAATGCTGTGGCTCCTTGAGCTACCTCCTCACCACCCTAGCAGTGTTGATCCACACTGATCTTGAATGTTGTGGAGACTTTGTATGTTCTCTCTCTGTCTGTGTGAGTTTCCTTTGGGTGCACTGGTTTCTTCTCACATTCCAAAGAGGCGCAGGTTGGTAGTTTTGGCAAATACCTTCAGTGTTTGGTAAGTAGTAGAATCTGCTGAGGATAAGTGATATTGATGTAAGATTAATGCAAGGGCATGTTTGACCATTGGCTCAAACTCAGTGTACAGAAGGGTCCATTTCTATGCTATATTTCTCTCTACGGCTTAAAAGAATCATGTCAGTAGGAATCCCTACAACGGGTGACAGGATTAAAGCAAATGTTGCTCTTGTAATTTCTGATTTCATTGCTGCCTTTTTCATTCCCATTGTTTGGTAATATTTCCATTCGTATGATGATGGTGCAATTCCTGTTCCAGTTTAATTATTGCTACTTCGGTGGACATTGCTGATTCTCTATTCGTGTCACTGCCATTAACCTACCAATGGAATCTCCACTGGTGTAAGATTTGTCTGTGTGACAGATGGTGTGGTTCCAATGCTTGTACTTTTATTGATGTAATCCTGTAGACAGAATCCCCAATGGATTCCTGCTGGGGAGATTTCTGTTGATGGCATTCCTGTCAGTGACATTCCTTTTGAGGAGATTTCTATTGATGGGATTCTTGCCAATAAGATTCCTGTTATTAGGATCTATGTTGATTGGATTCCTGTTGAGGGGTCCTTGTCTATGAGATTTCCATTGATAATATTCTTATTCATGAAATTACATTCGAGATTCATGTTAGGGACATTTGTGTTAGGAAGATTGCTAATGATGAGATACCTTTTGAGAGATTCCTATTGATCTGATTACTATTGGTGATATTAACAAAGAACATAGAACAGTACAGCACAGAAACAGGCCCTTCAGCTCAAGGTTCCTGCTGATGGGATTCCTATTAATGACATTTCTGTTGATGTGATTCCGGTTATGGAGATTAATGCTGATGGGAATCCTACTGATAAGATTCCTGCTGTGGAGTTTCTTGCTGATAAGATTCCTGTTACCGTGATTGCTATTGACAAGAACCCTATTGATGGGATTCCTGTTGGAGTTATTCCTGTTGATGGGATTCCTGCTGGGAATATTTCTGATGACGGGGTTCATGCTAATATAATTCCTGTTGATGGAATTCCGTTCAATAAGACTCTTGTTGCTGGGATTGCGATTAAATGAATTGAAATGGATGGGATTGTTGTTTAAGAAAATTTCTAAAAATGGGTTCCTGTTGAGGAGAATTTCTGCCAGTGGAATTCTTCTTTAGAGATTTCTTTGCTGCTGTTTTCCACGGCGAGTTCGCTTCGGATGTGCTTACATTTCCTTCGTGTGGATTCCTTCGGGTTCTGCTCCATCCGACCCGACTCCGATGGTTGGCATCCTACTGCTCCCGTTCCCGTGGGTCGGGTCCCTGGCGGGACTCGCACCTCCTCCCCGTCCTCCTGCGGATTGGCAGGCGTGGGACGCGCTCCCACCCCTCCTCCCCCTCCTCCTCCTCCTCCTCCTCCCCCGTTTGGATGCCCGGCGCATGCCCATCCGATCCTGCTCGCCGCAGCCGAGGACTTTACCGAACCCGGAGTGGCCGCACAAGCGGCGCCGAGCGGAGCGAAGCCGCGGCTCCTGCTCTCTGCTGATGGGGCTCGGCGCTGCGATAGCTGCCCGAGGGTAGGCGTTAATGCCTGCCTAGGTCCCGGGCTGCAGCGAGGGGCGTCGGTTCCTTCGCCCAGCTCCCGTTACGAGGAAGAGGGAGAGTGGGGGTCGTGCCGTGCCGGGTTGTGCGGGCAGCGAGGCCGGTCCGAGGATGAGACGCGCCCGGAGGTTGGTCCATCTGGTCGTCTTCTGCCCGTTCTCTAGGGCTCTGCAGGTACTCGGGGGTCCGAGCTTTTAATGTGGGGGGAGGGAAGGCAAGGGGAGGGGAACCGGGGAACCGGGAAATCGCCGACACCCCCCAGCCCCAAATCCAGCGTCGATAGCGTTACCGTCTGGGAGACCCCAAGCAATCCAGCAACTACAAATCGCGTTTATGCAACCCCATTTAATATAGTAGAGCTTCATCCAGCGAAAATTGTCACGCAGCCAAATAAAGAGATATCAGGGCAGGTGACCATAAGCGGTGCAAAAGGGGTCGGCTTTAAAACTAGTCACAAAGGATAAGAGGGTTTTAAAAAAAAAGGGATTTCCAGAGCTTTTGTGTCGAGTAGCTGAGGCCATTCGTGCCGGTACTGAAGAGGTATAGTTTGGTGATGGTCAGAGATCTCTGGAGGTGCCACGGGCTGGGAGGGCTGAGAGGGCTGAGATCCTGAGCAGATTAGTAAACAAGTGTTTAAAGCCCGCTTCACTGAGATGGGATAGGGGCTGAAACTGCCCCAAGCCATCCTTTT
Organism: Mobula birostris; assembly: GCF_030028105.1. Taxonomy (NCBI): domain Eukaryota; kingdom Metazoa; phylum Chordata; class Chondrichthyes; order Myliobatiformes; family Myliobatidae; genus Mobula; species Mobula birostris. The sequence goes on along the minus strand of NC_092391.1, from coordinate 29,140,042 downwards.
TCCCTGACCTCACACCTCTTCCTCAGCTTGCCATCTTGATTGGAATAATAAAATAATGCACCATGGAACCAGTCCCTTCCGGCCAACACATCCATGCTGACCAGCAAACTAGTGCCCACGTTTGGTCTGTATCCCTTTAAACATCGCTCATCAAAATACCCTTTAAATGTTGCTCTTTTATTTCCTGGTTCCTCTTCCTCAATAACTTGCTTGTAATGTCGAGTATTTTTTATACTTTAGATGGAATACTGGGAACTTTAGCGAAATACATCCTCACTTTCTCGCAGATTTCTGTGAAAGTTAGACCAGTGAATCTGTATTTTTGTGTGGCATACAGTGTGTCACTATTCCCAGTGGCTCCAGTCTGTACCCATTGTTTGTCCCTTTGGGTAGGATCATTCAAGGATAATGGAGGGAACATGTGCTTGGAGACAGACAATGTGCGCGAAGTTGAAATAAGTACTTTCCATGTATTTACCAAATATTTATCAGTATTTACCAAGAAGGATGTGGAGGACGGAGAGGTCAGTGTGAATCCTGCTAATTTACCAGGGCATTTTGAGATAGAGGAGGAGGTAGTGTGGGGTCTCTTAAAGAACATCAAGGTTGATAAGTCCCAAGACCGTTATTGAGAGAGTTAAGAGATGAGATTGGTGGGGCCTTGACCAGTATCTTCTCTAGCCATATTATTCAAGAAGGAAAACAGGAATAATCCTGGAAACTATAGATTTGCAAGTCTCATGTGGTAGGGAAGTTACTAGAGAAGATTCTTAGGTATAGGATTTGTGAGTAATTGGAAAATCATGGCTTAATTAAGGATAGTCAACACATATTTGTGTGGTGCAAATTGATTGGGTTTTTGAGGGGGTGATAAAGGTGATTGATGAAGATAGAGCTGTGGAAGTTGTCTACATAGATTTTAGTAAAATGTTATTCAAGGTCCCTCATAGGAAGCTCATCCAGAAGATTAATATCCATTGTGAATTAGCCATTTGAATTCAGAAGACAGAGTGTATTTGTCGATGGGACTTATTCTGGTTGGAGGTCCATGAATAGTGGTGTTCCGCAGGGATCTGTACTGGGACTTCTTATGATCTATAAAAATTACGTGGATAAAAATGTAGATGTGTGAGTAAGTTTACAGAAGATACAAAGATTGGTGGTGGTGTGAATAGTGTAGTAGTCTGGCAAAGGATACAGTGAGATATACAGTAGCTCAGTTGCAGCTGGAGTTTAACCTGGACAAATGCAAAGTGTACTTTGGTTGATTAAACGTAAAGAGACAGTACACTGTTAAGAGCGAGACTCTTAACAATGTTGATGAGCAAAGCGATCTTGGTGCCCAAGTTAGTAGCTTCCTGAAGATGACTACACAGGTTGATAGGGTGTTAAAGAAGGCATGTGGTTTGCTTGCCTGTATTAGTTGAGTAATTGCATTCATGAGATAGGATGTTACGTTACTATTTTATACAAGTCCAGTTAAGCAGCATGTGAAGAATTTCATTCAGTTCTGGTCACCCCATTGTGGAAAAGATTCAAGGCTTTGGAGAGGGTGCACAGGATTACCCTCATTAAGATGAGGGTGCCTAGATCAGAGGGCATGGGTTATAAGGAGAGGCTGGACAAACCTGGGTTGTTTTCCATAGAGCAGCAGAGACTGAGGGGAGATCTGATGGAGGTTTATAAGATTATGAAGGGTTGAAATATCTAATACCTGAGGACATACATTTAAAGTGGGTGGGGGTAGGTTCAAAGGAGATGTGTGGACCATGTTTTTTAAGAGAATGTCAAGTGCATGCAATGCACTGCCTGGGTGGTACTTGAGACAAATAATGGTAGGGCCATGCAAGGGGCTCTTGGATAGGCATGTGAATGGGCAGGAAATGGAAGGATATGGGCATTGTGTAGGCAGAAGGGATTAGTGTAGTTGAGCATTTGGTTACTAATGTAATCAGTTCAGCACAACATTGCAGGTCAAAGGACATGTTCCCTTTCTGTACTGGTCTGTGTTTTTGTCCTACATCACTCAACCGGTTTCCTCTGGTTTATTTCCATTGTAGTCTGTACTAATCCCGATAATCAAAAGCTCTCCTCTGAGCAAGAAGGATGAGGGTTCAAATATTTGTTAGTGGTGTGACCTCATTTGCCTTCATGCTGGGCAGCAATGATTCTTTGGTTTCAAATGATTTGATATTATCATGCCCCTGGGGTGTGGGATTGCAGAGCACAGCTAATAATGCATTTACTAATGCAAAACAGAATTATTTTGTCCATTAAATACTGCTGTCATGTTTGAAGAGGCACTTGATATGCAACCTTTAGAATAATAAACCCTTAATATAGGTTAACACTCTGCAGTGCTGTAAAGTGCTACACCATAGGCAGCACTGCACTGTCAGACAGAAAGGAATGAGGGATGACAGACTGTTGAAACATTAGAACTAAAGGAATGTTGTGCTGTAACAGGGAACACTTCACTAAAGGATGTGCCATAGTAAGTGAATGTTAAAGGTACCCATATTATAAATGTTAATCTATTTGCTACAGTACTACTCAATGAAGAACTAATAGCTTACCTGAATGTCCAAACATGTATTTTTTCCTCTTAAACAACATCTAAACCTGATGTTGGCAGTTACCTAATTCTTCCGTTGGATCCATTGTGTGCAAACTGGCTTGTGCATTTTCCAACACTTCTACTGTAACTAGAGCTTCAAAAGTATTTAGCTCACAGTGAAGCACGTGGGCACCTGTGGCATTGCAGGAAAGGTGTCAGACATTGTGCTGTTTATAAGGACAAGATCACAAAACATAACAGAATTGTTGGTGACACAAGCAGAAGTTATATGAAAAAATGCTGCCACACAATGAGCGGCGATTTGCTTGAAATGCAGATTCAATAGTAAGGTATGAAAGAGAACTAGATATATAGTTGAAAGAAAATTCAATGGATTATCATCAGAATCAGGGTGGTTATACTGACATTACAGTATGTTGTAAAATTTGCTGTTTTACAGTGGCAGAACAGTACAGTAAATTAAAAAATCTATAAGTTATATCAGAAATACTTAAAAAGTGAAAAAAAATCAAGTGAAAAGGATCGACCTTTAATTCTGTGATTCTAAATCGGATCATTCTATGCAATAAGTTTCAAACCCAAACATGATTCACACTCAGCACTGAGGAAAATATGGTAATTAAGTCAAATACAGAAGCCTCTTTCAACGAAGTCAAGCCTATCAACAGCAGTGGATATTTTAATGATATTTGTTTAAAGTTATGCCTTGTCAAGAATACTGGGAGAAGTGGAATGTTCTATCTGAAAGGATTTCAGAAATTAATTTATTAGTAATTTCAAAAAGGCATGTTGACAAAGGGAACTATTTGCAGGGCTTTGAATGATCCAGGGAATGGATAGCTCTTTACAGTACCAAATTCCTCCCCTTGTGCTGTGCGATTTTATGAGTTCTCCTGTTCTGGAAATAGTATCATTGGACCTTTTATGTCTAATGGAAACTACGGATGGATCTCAAAGTCACAGCCTGAACCATTTGTTCAATTTTCTGAAGCAGTTTGAAGTCAATACCAGTACAGGATGAATTCAGATTTAGTTCTGAGAGTGAGGGAGGTCTCTGCACACTCAAAGATTCCTGTAAAGTTCAGGTGATTGTTTTGGTGGGACATGGAATTGAATATCTTTTTTCCTCTCTAAACCAAAATGTATCATCAAATTTAATTAACTTTCAGATTTTACCTGTTCAATTACGGTCTGACACAGAGTGCATGGGCCAACCCCAGTTCAATACAAGATTCAAGGCCACATCAGTGACTCCAGTCTGTATATTCTTCTCTCACCATTGATTCCAGTCCCCAATTCTGCATTTTACAATCTACTATTCTCTTCTATCTTGTCAGATCAAACTGGCTTTTACCTCCTCTCCCAATCTGCTGTATGTAGAGACAAGTGCTTTCTTTCTGATCCGATTATCTGAGTGCTTCTCTGCTGGATGAAGACAACTCCCTCCCATGGATTCAGCTTGTATCCTCCTCCAATGGATGCATGTAAACCACTTCAACCACAGCAAATGAACACACACGAGTGGCCGCATGCAACATCCCCTTCACTTCCATTAGCTACATACAATAAATCCAATCACCGGATGAATGTAACTGCCACTGATTCTCCTTAACACAGATAGAAGGGACATAGCCATTAACTGGGTTATACACATTCCCAATTGTCCACCTTCCTTGGAAATTTATGGCAGCCAAAAGATCTTCGTGTTTTCCAAATGCAATCTTAAAACTGACAATGTTGTCATTTTCCATCGAGTCACAGGATGGTGATCCCACATATTCATTATCCTCCTTTGGTAATTCATACAACCTGTGGCAGTGAAGCTGTTGATGAGCTGTAATAGATCCTATTCGGGACTTTCACTATTTCTTTTTTTTTGGTAGAAGCGCCTCCCTGGTGTCAAAGTGAAGTACCTGTTCTTGATGTGGTTAGGAATCCTACTTGGCAGCTGGGTGCTTTATATGCACTACTCCTCCTATTCAGAATTGTGCCGAGGTCATATCTGCCAAATGATCATTGTAAGTATTACAGCTCCGGACAAATTAGCCTTTTTCAATCAATGCATGTAATATGACTGAAGAATTAGCTCAATAATTGATGCTGAGTTATTAAAAATAGCACTTAATTTATAGAAAAATCAATAAGAAAGTAAAACATCAGAAGGAGAATAAGCAAACTGGTTTAAAAGTGGTCAAATTTGCAGATCAATGTTTTCCAGTATCATCTTGTAAGGTGTGATATGTCAATGCCATAGCCTGCATCAGGATCTATGATGTGTGTAACTGCACAAAATCACATGTACATTACCAGAGGTGAGGATGGGAGTGCAAAGGAGAATGGGGATCAAAATCTTTTTCCCCCCACAGAATAGTATACCTGGAATGCACTGCAAAGGGTAGTTAGTAGTTAAGCAGAGGTGATAGGAGATATTAAGAGGATCATAGCTAGCCACTTGAACATGCAGAGAATGGACCCTGTGTCGGAGCTGGGATTAGTTTAATTAGGAATCATTAGCTTCATTGGTTCAGCACAATAGGGTGGCTGAGGGCCTAGTCCTGTGCTGTGCAGTTCTATAATGAGAAAAATGGTATTTATTGAATCCTCTAATTTCATACAGTTTCTTCTAGATCTGAGCTTCTATCTCAGATCTCCAAACTCAAAAGCAAGATCACTGAGTATCTAGGACAATGAATGATAAGAGGCAAGATGGAATTGTTAACAATATCAGAAGAGAAAGTGGCCAAGTTTTAAGCCCTGAGCTTAAAGTCCATTTTCACTGAACTATGAATGGGATGTTTCATATATCTGGAAATTGGTATCTCCTTGTTGTCATTAATGATTATTAAAAGCACTCTGACCTACAATATGATTCCTTCTCAGTGTGATCGTTATAAGAAAGGAATTATTTCTGGATCTGCATGCAAGGATCTGTGTGAAGAAAACAAGTTGCTGTTTCAACAATGCCTGTCATCAAACCCCGTGAATCAGGTATTTGATTTATTGATTACGCTAGTATCAGTGTTTATACAAATGTTCGCACATAATGGTTGACAGCTGGGCTCAACAGGCACTGGGAGGCATGTTTACGCAAAGGAACATTAAATAGCCAGGACAACATGGCCCAGCTCCTCTATAATATAAAAGGCAAATTTAAACAATTCCGTTCCCTTTTCTACAACTCAGAACAAGATCTAAGGCTGCCCTGTCCCCAAACTGCTATGGAGTAAAAATGGGCACCTGAAATTTGGGGCCATGGACTCAAATTGGGTTTTAAAAAAAATAAACATTTAAGATGTATTTTTTTCAATCAGAGGTCGATGAGCACATGACTCACTGGTATCAAGAGTGCAAAGGGAATTCTACATGTAAATGGGAGGTTAGAAACATAAACATAGAAAACCCACAGCACAATACAGGCCCTTCGGCCCACAAAGCTGTGCCAAACACACCCTCACCTGAGATATTACCTAGGGTTACCCATAGCTCTCTATTTTTCTGAGCTCCATGTACTTGTCCAGGATTCTCTTAAAAGACCCTATCGTATCCAGCTCCACCACCGTCGCCGGCAGTCCATTCCATGCACTCACCACTCTCTGCGTAAAAAAACTTACCTCTGACATCTCCTCTGTACCTGCTTCCAAGCACCTTAAAACTCTGCCCTCTCATGCTAGCCATTTCAGCCCTGGGAAGAAGCCTCTGATTATCCACACAATCAATACCTTTCATCATCTTATACACCTCTATCAGGTCATCTCTCATCCTCCATCGCTCCAAGGAAAAAAGGCTGAGTTCACTCAACCTATTTTCATAAGGCTTGCTCCCCAAGCCAGGCAACATCCTCTGCACCCTTTCTGTGGTTTCCACATCCTTCCTATAGTGAGGCGACCAGAACTGAGCACAGTACTCCAAGTGGGGTCTGACCAGGGTCCTATAGAGCTGCAACATTACCTCTCGGCTCCTAAACTCAATCCCACGATTGATGAAGGCCAATGCACCGTATGCTTTCTTAACCACAGAGTCAACCTGCACAGCAGGTTATTGCATTGTCCCAAATGAGATTTTGGAGGGTGTTCCAATGAAATCAATTGAGAACAATTGTCATCTTTATTGCTAATCTTGTACTGCCTAAGAGCTAGAGTTAGTAATCATAAGAAAGGCACAGGAAATAGTTTGTGTATTACTCATTGAGGAACTGTCATGCATTCTCATCACGTTCCAGTTCCAGGTTTAATCCACCTCATTTCCTCCTTCAAAGGTAACATGAATTTCTTAGAAACAATCAAATAAAACTCCAAGCTAAGCTAGTATCAAATTACAATAAGTATTTTTGGAGGTGGATCTGGAATATGGTTTATATGATCATTTGTGATCCTGTGTTTCTCAAGATATTAGGCTAAGCCTAACAGAAGTTAAATGAATCCAGATGTTATCATTTGTGAACATGGCATTCTTGAGAGGTGGAGGGGTGTGTATAAAGACTGTAGAAAGCGCATAAATATAACTTATTAAAATATGTTTTTAACAGTCAAAGCATTTCTCAGAAGCATTAACATACAAGAATATGGCTCCAGGTCACCAACAGTGACATCATACTCTGGGGAAATTTGAACACTAATTGTGGCATCACTAGAATGACAACTAATAGCGGTGAATGGAACTGAATGAACCTAATTAAGTAGCATTTAACTTTATAAGCCTTCCAGGACAGTATGCGATAGTTGATACTACTCACTTACTTACTGCCCGTTATGCCGCTGGCGTTTAGGGCAGCAATGAAGGTCCTCCATCTCTGGCGGTGTTCAGGGCTTCCTTCATCATGTTGGTAGCTTCCTCTCAGTTTTCACTATTGTTGGCCATGCAAGTCCTGAGCAGAGACTCAGGAATGCCGTCGCACACAGATGGAGAATTCTTCATTGGTGTTTCCATAACAATTTTGTTTTACTAGTGAAGGAGAGGTCTTAGCCCTGAGTTGAACCACCGAATGTGGAGGGCCAGTGGACCACTCTTAGTCTGTTCTCTATCCTGAAACATAAAGCTCAGACTCCAGCCAACATAGCTCTCTGTGTCTTTGAGACATGCAAGCCTCCAAACTACAACAAGGTTGTGGCCTTCTAGGAGTAGCAGTTGAGACTAGATGAAAGATTAATATGTAAGAACTTGCACCACCACACCACCTTCCATCCTCAATACCCATCAAGAGACTTCATAATCAATGAATTATTTTGATGTAGAAACAATGTGGCTTTATTAACAAACAAAGCAGCCAGATTGTGCAAAGAAAGATCTAATAAGCAGCTAACTAAGATGAATCATGTGTGTTTAAAGGAAATTTCTGGTTAAAAGACTTAAATGTCCAGTCACTTATGGTCACCACACCATAGAAAAGGTGTGATAGTGCTGGAAAGATTCATCAGGGTATTTCTAGGGATTATAGGTTTAAATTATGAGGACAAACTGGAGAGACAAGGTCTGTTTTCCTGAAGCAGAGGACATTAAAGTGGTGCATGATTGAGGTATATAAAATTATGAGAGATAATGATAGGGCAGACTGCAGGAAATGTTTCCTCATATTAGAGGTAATAAAATTGGAGGACATAGGTTTAGAGTAAGGGTGAACAGATACAGAGGGGATGTGAAGGTGATCATTTTCACCCAGTAAGTGGTGAGTACCTGGAATGTACTGCCTAAGAGTGTTGGAAACAGAGTGAGTGCCAGTATTTGTCTAGATGAGCATTTGAATCACCTCAGTGAAGAAGATTATTGTTATGTTTTGTAACTCTAAAATTAATTAAAAGCAAAAAACACAGAGTTGGAATGTGAGACTAACTTTTTTTTTACTTTAAGCAGGGTGCGCAGAAATCACATGGTAGCATGATGACGTATGCCATTTACATACCCTTGCCATTTATGTGTAAACACGTAACTGGCAATGTATTATGTAAACAAAATGCTAAATCAATATATTTACAATATTACTCAGATATTATTAATATATTAAATACACAACATTCCTCCCTGCTTAGCTATAAACTCCAACTCAATATAGAATGCATCTCAACTGTATACACAGTATACTATATAATACAACTACTATTCATTCACAGCATAGTAAATTTTAAATTGTACCATTCAGGCCCAAAGATTTAATCACTGTGCCAGGTGAGACTTGTGGCCGTGAAAACAATTTCAGATTCCGGGGTGGGGCCTCCTCTATAATGGTTATAGGAGTTGACTCTGGGACTGCAGGAAATGGTTCTGACAGTTCTGACAATTGACTCTGTTTTCAACTGATGGATGTGTCATCTCCAGATGATATCCAGCACAATCTCTACTATGTAGAAGAGTGGTTCGAATTCCATCCTTAATCTTTCCAAGTACCCATTTTTTGATGACCTCTGTAGTTCCTTCTCCAGGACTGCTTGTCCAGGAGTGAAATATCGAACCTCCTAGTTTAAGGAGCCCTCAATTTGTCTCAGCTCTTGTCCTGCGTACTCCTTCTGAGATTGGGTCTGAGGAGATCCAAGTGTGAATGCAAGCGACAACCCAGGAACAGCGTAGCTGGTGAGTTGTTGGTTGTGTAGTGTGCTGCATTGTGATATGCAAGGAGGAAATTGTGAACCTCTGATTGAGTGTCAGTGTACTGTGTTCTGCTGACGTTGCTCACAGTGCGTGTTTTAGACTCTGGACAAACCTTTCCACCAAGCCATTTGTGGCTAGATGGTATAGTGCAGATGTAATATGTCTGATTCCATTCATTTTCAGGAATGACTTGAAACTGTTCCACAACAAACTGTGGTCCATTTTCACTAAGTGTTCTGGAACATCTGTCCTTGAGAAGAGGCTTCTCAACACATCAGTGTGCAAGACTGTAGCAGAGGCTATTGGGAAAACTTCTGGCCACTTTGTACCTCCACCTACTACGATCAAGAAATTTGTGCCCATAAATGGTCTGGCAAAATCTACATGAATCCTTAGCCAGGACAATGCAGGTGATTTGCAGGGATGGAGAGGTGCTGCTCTTGGCATTTTCTGGGCATGATGGCATCCTGAACAGTGCATGGCAAGCTGCTAAATCTGCTGATCTATCCCAGGCCACCAGATAAAGCTTCAAGCCAACCCTTTCATTTTAACTACACTTAGATGACCAGCATGTAGCTCCTCCAACACTTTTTAGCTCTCAGTTTGTATGGTACAACTCTCAGCCCCCACACAAGGCAACCTCTGTTAGGGGCAAGTTCATCCCGCCACTGGTCAAAGTAGGGAAACTGAGTTTCTGCTGCATATTCCCACCATTTTGGGTGGCCATGTAGACCTGAGACAGTGTGGGGTCTGTTCTGGTTTCCCTTTGGATCATCTCTGCTATAATAGGCATACCTTCATTTGCATTAGGGAGAATACAAAAGAGTAAAATTTTTTGAGGTATTTCCTTTTCCAAGGATAAATGGAACAAGCTTTCAGCATTTCCATGCTTAGTTGTCCTCTTGAATTCAATCTTGTAATTGTGTCCCTCAAGAAACAGAGGCCATCTCTGTATTCATGCTACTGCCGTTAGTGAAACACCTTTCTGTGGACAGAAAATTGACACTAATGGTTGATGATCAGTAACACCTCTTTGGGGTGTAAAACATTTTAACCAGTACTTGTCAGTAAACTGTCTCCTATACAAGTACTGATTAAAATGTTTTACACCCCAAAGAGGCTCAAAGCCTCTCTCTCAATCTATGCATAATTTTTCTCTGTAGAGGTAAGGGAATGTGATGCAAAGGCCTTTACTTCTGTCACTCACAACATGGGGATGACTGCATCTATATCATACAGTGAGGCATTACAGGGAAGCTTCACTGGACAGTGTGAATCATAATCTGGGAGTACAGTGTCTGACATCACTATTTCCTTTACCTTTTTGTAAGCCACCTCACACTGCTTCGTCCACTGCCATTTCTTCCTGATCTGTAGTAATTAACAAATCCTAAACAGGACTGCATCTATGACACATCATTTGGTCTTGAAGCATCCACTGCTGCTTGAATTTTCTCAGCACACATGTGTAATTCTTGTGCGTCAATAGTATGACCACAGTAAGTGATGCTTGGTTTAAAGAATTCATACTTGTTGCGTCATGCTCTGAACCCATAATATTCCACAGCCTTGAGATTTTGGAGATGTTCCTTATCATCTTTACCGGTAACAATGAAGTTATCCAGCTAACACTAAGTGTCCGGGTGGCCTTGCAGCACTTGTCCCTAGCTTTTTGTCAGAGTGCGGGTGCAGATGCTACTCCAAAAATAAGCCTAGCGAGACAAAGTCCTTTATGAGTGCTTATGGTGAGAAACACCTTGGACTCTTCTTCTTTCTCTGTCTGTAGGTAGGCCTCACTTTGCTTAAGTGTTTTCCTCCAGAAAGATTTGCAAAGATATCCTCTGTCCTGGGCAAAGGGCAAAGATCTACTGTCCATTGATTAGTACGGTCCATTGATTGGGTGGGCTGAATAACTTGTGTTCATTTTGTATGACTATATGACTAAGTTACTGTACTCATCCATAGTCAGTGTTATGGGACCATATGCATCCACCAGAACAGAATGACAAACAAAGGAGATTTTATCATTACATTACACGTCTCTTTTTGCAAATGCAGGTTAGATTCGGAGCCCACTTTCTTCAATGAAGTGTGACTCAGAGACAAGAATGCTACCAGCTGTACGGTGTTAGAAAGAGTACTTCTATGAGATTGTGTTGTTTAATGTGTTAGTTGAGCATAAAAGAATCTAATGAACATTTTTGAGAGGTATATATGTAGGCCATAGCTTGAATACACATTTTGGAAAATTACATTTTAAGATACAGCATACAATTAATTTAAGAGAGGATACTGCTACCTTGGAGGCATTGGTGACTTTGGACCAATGATTTTCAAACTTCTTGATTTGCCCTTTATCTGGACCTGTTTGAATTTGCTAGATTGATTACCATGTTTAGTCAACTCCATTATCGTCACATTGGTAGGTCAATTTGAATGAATCTTCAGTTCCCTCCCTCCCTCTCCATACAAGAGCTTCTCTGATCACATAAACTGCCATTGAAAATCACAGTAATCCACATGGCACATCACTGATACATTCAGTAAAATACAGCTGGTCTTGAGAAATGCAAGAGGTACAATGAGCAGGTGTGGTGAAGGTGGGTTGTGATGCCGAGGGCAGTAATACCATCTTCATCCTGTAATGTTTGAACCTCTCCTAGGTTTATAGTGGTATATGGAGAGGGAAGGAAGTCATTATTAAGTGTGGGATAGAAGATGCCTTCAGAGCGGACCTAAACCCAGAGACTCTGCCTCGGAGAGATGTTGTGCTGTTCGACAAACCGACTAGGGGTACCTCAATGGAGGAGTTCAAGGAGATGCTGCTAACATTCCTAAAGGTTGGTTTAATAGGATTTTCTATCAAGCATCTCTGATTCTGAAATTCTAATTGATAGATTGAATCAGATTCTGGATCTGTCATGAGTTAAATTGCTTCGGGCAAATCAAAATTTAAGCTCAAAATCTACGTGATGAAAGTAGATGCATGGTAGAATCCTTCCTAGTCATATTGAACTCCTCAGAAGTGAATATCACCTCGTTTACATAGAGAAGGATCGTTAGCTATTCTATCGGATCCAGACAAATAATGGGGATAAAGAGGGGGCATTAAGAACACTCACTTGCCTCTGTGCAAAATCCTAGAAACACTTCCTGGTGTTCGGTAAACTTGTACAGCACTGATGATCCTGTACCAATCCTTTTATAGCAGAAAGGTGCCTTGTTTCTTTTACTTGATGCCCAGCCTTAAATAGTAGAACCATAATTTTAAAATAATATATTCAAATATTCCTAAAAGGCTTCTAACACATATTCACATCTGACCTCCAACAACACTATTCACACCAGGATTCGTCCATCAACATTAAACCTACCAGCTCTAAACCACAGACAGCTTATGAACCTCTTCCCCCAAAACTCCTTATCGAGTCACTGTTTGGTTTAGTTTTCAGCTTTCTCCTCCTCTACACTGTATCTCCATCTCACTGAACTCCAACTGACAAATAGCCTATAAGATTCATACTTAGTTTTCTTGTTTTTACTTTGAAACTGTATTTAGTATTCCTGCAATGCTGTCAATCACAATGCTTTCACTTTATTTCAGGCTAGTCTTGGAGATCAACAATCACTTGGAAACCTTGTTACCAGAATAATCAGCATGGCTGATATTAACCAGGACAAGAAGGTGTCATTAGCAGAAGCAAAGTCTATCTGGGCTTTGCTTCAGCTCAATGAGTTTTTATTGATAGTTTCTCTGCATGAGAAAGAACACACAGCACAGTTGCTGGGCTTCTGTGGAGATTTGTACATCACTGAGAAGATCCCCTACCACTCCCTCTACAGCATCAAGGTGCCACATTTCCTTGAAGCAGTTTTACCCTCAGTGTTGCAGAAGAGCCTGAACCAATGGTTTGCTCCTGCATGGCCCAGGCGAGCAGAAATCACCATTGGACTCCTAGAATTTGTGGAGGAGATTTTTCACGGCACTTACGGTAGTTTTTATATCTGCGACACTGACCCAGGTAACATCGGCTACAATGAGAAATATGATTTTAAAATGGTTAACCTCAGGAAGGTGGTAACAGAGATGACTCTTAAAGATTTCTATAAAGGGCGTCATTGTGAACACAACACAGACTGCACACATGGAAAGGACTGCATAGCAACTTGTGACAAACTCTTGAAGCAATGCAATACTGAACTGATACAGCCAAATCTGGCCAAAATTTGTGGTTTACTTCAGGAATATCTGCTATATGGGGCACCCACTGATTTCAGGGATGAACTACAAAAACATTTACAAACCTGCATGACTCTGAATGGCCTAGCAAGCCAGATGGAGGTACATCATTCACTGCTGTTGAACAACATCAAAACACTACTGTGGAAAAAGATCTCTAACACCAAATATTCTTAAAGGGTCAGAGATTAAGCATTGTATTTGGGGTCTGTAACATCATTTATAAATTAGTATTATCTGTGTCAACAACTTCGTAAAATTCTAGGCAAGTAGCTGTAGATCCTAATAAGACAATTTAAAATAACCTTTACATTGTCAGACTTTAAATCTGTTGTAGTGTGAGGGATGAAAATGATATTAAAGATGAAATATAGCGGTTGGATAACAAGAAACATTCATTTATTTGTGGGTTTTTGCTAATTGTTAGGGAATTGTTCCACTGGTTACAGTCTCAATCTTGTGAGTATAACTTTTATCAACAGAATGAGATCTATTAGTAGTAACCTTCAACCTGCCATCTCCTTTAACCCATGATGAATGTCACAAATTGAGTATGTCAGTATGCTAATGACTCCCCCGAAAAGTTGCAATTCAAATATTTACCTTCTACAGATACAAGAGACTACTGCTGTTAGGCTCTGAAGCAACAATCTGCTGCAGCAATTCAGTATGTCAAGCAACATCAGTGTAGGGAGAGGAATTGATGCAGGGTTTCAAGCCAAAACACCAACAAATCCATTCACCTTTCTGCACAATGACACTAATATCTCCAAACCTTTTTAGTACTCAACTTCGCTTCTGATCTTGCTATCACCAGAGCCTTCATAACTCCCTCACTAGCCCTAAGCAACATCTTCTACACACCACACCCAACTTTTCTTCATAGAAGCTTCATTCATTCTCCCAATCTCCCCTGTACCATATGGTCTTGTATTTAGGTAGTGAGGAAGAGGTGCTACTTTGAACTCCCTAGTTAGTCTGTTCCAAACCTTTGCCACCAATTGAAATGGGTGCATTGAAACTCTCAACTTCATTGTTTAATGTTTGATCCAAGTCCATATACTGTAGGGTGTGATGTTGAATAATACACCTTCAAAATCTTATATAGATGGTTTGGAGGGAAATATGAACATGTAGACACAGTTCCCATTTTATCCATCAATCCCCCTTTACTTGTGAATGATTCCAGCAGATCATGCAAGCTTTTCTCAGAATTCCTTAAGAGGATTTTGTCTGCGTATTCTAGTAACTTTCTCCCAACTCTATATTTCCATTACCATGACTTAACTCTAGAGCGTCAAGAGAAACAGTTTCTGCACACCACTGTTGGATACTCAGTAGTGGATCATGTGCTGTTGGTGAGCTACTGCTAATCCATCTAAGCTTCACTCATCCCTACTCCCATCAATTGATAACTTCAAGCTTTACTTTAACATCCTTCATCCCAGGTGATCCTGAAGACATGCACATTCCTCTGCCAGGATGTATCTGGTGATGGTATAACAGATCAATGTCAGGAGTGCACGCTTCACCAAACTGCAGAACTTTATATCACAACCTACAGCAAATATTCTTTAGATATTTTAGTATTTAGTTTCACATTTGAGGGGGGGGGGGATTATTCAAATTCCTGTTTTGACCTCTTCAAGAAAAAGACCAAGAAAACCCCAAATCTTTTCAGGCCAAAAGGAGACATTATTAGGCAAGGCTGACAGGGAGTTGCGCCCATTCCATCTCTATCACTCTTCTAAAGATCCATGCAGCCTGTATAAAAACCATTGATTAGTGTAAACTTATATTTAGCAATACCATAAGCTTTTCTAGCTTCTACAAGGCACATGTCAGAGTATGATGGAATACCATCCACTTGCTTGGATGATTGAAGTATCAAGAAATTTATCCAGGACGAAGTTGCCACTTGACTGACATACCATATTTCATCTTCAAAATTCAGTCTCTCCACCAGAGCATATGTACATTGCAGTGTGTACCGGCCACAAAGTATACTGCTGTAGTTCACAACTTCAACATTTTCCCCAAAAATACTTACACCACCTGCAAGGACAATTTGCACATGGGAATGCCACTACCTGCAAGTTCTTATTCAAATGACCCATTATTTTGCCAGAAATATGTCGTCGTTACTTCAGCATGATTGAGTCTACATTCTACAATTCCCTACCTAATGACATTAGGAGTACCGTCACCAGGTGGTCTATAACTGTTCAAAGTGATTCACCAGCACCTTCTCAGAGATAATCAATGATGGGGAAAAAACAACTGCTATGCCAAGAATGCCTTGTAAATAAATAAATACCAAACGAAAATAGGTGGATCTTTGTGTTAATGTATGTTTACTGTTTTCTCAGTTTGATGGTGTCATTTTAATATGCTTCATCACTAAACTGCCCTCCTCCCTATTTATCACAATGTTTCAGAGACCAGCCCTTAAAGTAAACTCAAGACAGTGTCCCAGTTGTCCTCAGATATAAAAGTTGTATTCCCTGTCATGGTGTTTGGGTGGGGGAATCTGCCATAACAAGTCAAATGTCTCATTACCTAGAAAGTGAGCATTCCAAACCAAAATGTTTTGTTGCATTTTAGTCCTATTTAGGTCAAACAAAGTTTAAAGCAGCAAAATGAATCACGCAAGGCTCAAAGAGCTACATAGTTTAATTATTATTCCTTTACTTCCTATGGGACCCAAATCATTTCCCCATTTCTTCGTACACAAGATGGTGGGATTTAAGACTTAGAGCAAAAGCTCTTGGACACTGGCTTTGAGCAAAACTAAAAAAGTTGCAAACTATGTGAAACCAGGTACCCACAATGAAATCTGTTGATCAAGCATGTCTGGGGAATCCTTGTGGACGTGGGAAACAGAACCCACACCCCAACTCAACATCTTTTAAGAAACTGCTGCCCTTGGAAGGTAGCTAGAAGAACCACTGCCTCACAGCACCGGAGATGCACATTCAATCATGATCTCTGCCAATTGCACACGGATAGTACATACTCCGTTTGACCACGAGCTCCCTTTGGATGCCCCAGATTCTAATCATATCTCAAAAATGTGCAAGTTAGTAGAGTAAATGTTCACTTTAAATTGTCTCCAAAGCACAAAACACTATGCAAAAGTTTTAGAGACCCTAGATTGTTTTATATGGTTTTAGATAGTATGGCTTCAACAACCCCGATCTCAGCCTCATCAAGGCTGGTTGGAATTACTTGGAGAGATCGATGGAAGTGTACAGGAATTGGGATGTTATGTTGAAGTTGTACAAGATATTGGTGAGGCGAATTTGAAGTATTTTGTGCAGTTTTGATCATCCATTAAAGGTTGAAAGAGTACAAGGAAAATTTACAAGGATGTTGCCAGGACAGAAGGACTTGAATTATAAGGAAAGATTGAAAAGGTTAGGACTTCACTCCTTGGAACATTGTGAGGAGAGATTTGATAGAGGTATACAAAATTATAAGGGGTACAGGTAGGGTAAATGCTAGCAGGCTTTTTTTCACTGACATTGAGTGGGACTACAACTAGAAGTTATGGGCTACAGATGGAAGGTGAAAAGTTTAAGGGGAACACGAGGGAAACTTCTTCACTCAGAGGGTCAGAAGAGTGTGGAATGAGCTGCCAGTGCAAGTGGTGCATGCGAGCTCAATTTCAATGTTTAAGAGAAGTTTGGGTAGGTACATGGATGGTTCTGTGCTGTACTTTTCTATGACTCTAATACATTGGAAGTAAATGACCAAAGCTGGGATCACATCAGATGCATCTATATTTTGCTTTACAAAAACAGATCCAGCAGCAAATGGATCTGTCTTCAATTACTGGCTTGGTCTCTCTCTAACAGTGGTCCACTCCTTCAATATTGCCATCTGATAATGGAGTGCTCCTTAGGCATTGCCCTCTCGATGGTGCAGCACCTCTTCAGAGGGGGGTGTTGTCTTTCCTCTCTTGCCTCCCCAGTGTGGCACTGCATTTTCCAGACAGAACTGTTTTAATATTGAATCATCAGTGACAATGGTGGCTAAATCATTGGTGTACAATGTGTAAAAAAATTACTGATTTACCACTGCCCAGAATAACAATGCCTTTGCATCAGAAGCTGCTATTTTTAGTTTTCCATTATTATTAAAATTGGAATAGAACTAAAGGCAAGTGGCATTTGAATTTGTATAGGAATCATTTGAAAAATCAAGCAAAGGCAATTACATCACATGTAAGACTTCTTTAGCAACATCAATATGTTTATCACAGATTATAAAAATAACCATATGAATGACACTTGGATGAGCTTTTCTGGGGAAATTAACCCACCCCTCTACCAGCAACCAAGCATTTAAATCTAATGTTAGTCAAAATCAAGATATCTTGAGTATAAAGTGTCTATTGAGAATTTTGTAAAGCCTGTATTGACCACACAGAACCAATTTTGCAATGGTACTTTATTAACCACAGATCATAGCACTCCCCATGCTTCAAGTCAGATTTATCAGTATTACAGCGGAGTAAAGGGGATTACAGAGGCATGAGAGAAGAGTTGGCCAAAGTTGATTTGAAGGGGGTGCCAGTAGGGATGACAGAACAGCAATGGCTGGAGTTTTGGGGGGAATCCAGAAGGTGCAGGATAGATAAATCCTAAGAAGAAACGTTTAAAGAGAGGATAAGGTAACTGTGGCTGACAAGGGAAGTCAAAGCCAGCCTAAAAGCAAAAGAAATCACATAAAATATAGCAAAGTTTAGTGGGAAGTTAGAGAATTGGGAAGCTTTTAAAAACCAACAGAAGGCAAATACAAAAAACATAAGAGAAAAGATGAAATATGAAAATAAACTGGTCAAAAATATCAAAGTTTACTTTCAGATATATAAAGAGTAACAGATAAAGAGTAAAAGACAGGTGAGAGTGGATAACAAAACCGGAAAATTATGCTGGAGAGCAAAGAATGAGGGACAAAGAAATGGCAAAGGAACTTAATAAGCATTTTGCATCAGCCTTCACTGTGGAAGACACTAGCAGTATGCCAGAAATTAGAGTGTGTCACGGGGCAGAAGTAAGTGTAGTTGCTGTTACTAAGGAGAAGATGCTTGTGAAGCTGGAAGATCCTAAGGTAGAAAAGTCACCTGGTGCAGATGAACTACACCCCAGGGTTCAGAAATAGGTGGGTGAAGATATTGTGGGGGCATTAGTAATGATCTTTCAAGAATCACTAGATTCTGGAATACCTCCAGAGGACTGGGAAATTGCAAATTTCAATCCACTCTTTAAGAATGGAAGCAGGCAGAAGAACAGTAATTATAGGTCAGTTAGCCTGATTTCAGTGGTTGGGAAGATGTTGGATTCCATTATTAAGGATGAGATTTTGGGGTGCTTGAAGACACATGATAAAGTAGTGCAAAAACAGCATGGCTTCCTTAAAGAGAAATCTTGCCTGACGAATCTGTTGGACGTCTTGGAGGAAAACAACAGACAGGATAGACAAAGGAGAATCAGAGGATGTTGTATCCTTGGATTTTCAGTAGGCCTCCGACAAGGTGCTGCACATGAAGCTGCTAACAAGTTAAAAGCCCATGATTTTAAAGGAAAGATACTAGAATGGATACAAGGTTGGCTGACTGACAGGAAACAAAGATCCAGCAAAAAGGGGGTCTGTTCTAGTTGGTGCCAGTGACTAGTGGTGTTCCACAGGGGTCTGTACTGGGACCGTTTCTTTTCACGTTATAATTCAATGATTTGGATGAAAGAATTTATGGCTTTGTGGCCTAGATTGGAGATGATACAAAGATAGGTAGAGAGAAAAGTAGTGTTGAGGAAGCTGGGTATCTGTAGGACTTGGGCAGATTGAAAGAACAGGCAGAGTAAGTTCATGCACTTTGGTAGAAGGAATAAAGGCATAGACTATTTTCTGAATGGGGAGAAAATTCGAATTTGGAGTTTCAAAGGGACTTGGGAGTCCTTGTGCAGCATCACCTAAAGGTTAACTTGTAGATTGAGTTGGTGGTAAGGAAGGTAAATGCAATGTTAGCATTCATTTTGAAAGGACTAGAAAATAAGAGCAAGGCTGAGATGCTGAAGCTTTATAATGTATTGGTCAGATCACACTTGGAATATTGTGAGCAGTTTTGGACCTCTTATCCAAGAGAAAATGTGCTGGCATTGGAGAGGGTCTAGAGGAGGTTCACAAGAATGATTCTGAGAATGAAAGGATTAACATATGAGGAGTGTTTGATGGCACTAGGTATGTACTTGCTGGGTTTTAGAAGAATGGGGGGGGGGGGGGGGAGTCTCACTGAAACTTATCAAATATTGAACAGCCTAGACAATGGATGCAGATAGGATGTTTCCTATAATGGGCGAGTTAAATACCAAAGAGCACATTCTCAGAATGGAGTGATGTTGATTTAGAATAGAGATGCAAATGAACTCCTTTAGCCAAAGGATGGTAAATCTGTGGAATTTATTGCCATATTTGGCTGTAGAGGCCAAGTCATTTGAGTATATTCAAAGCAGAGGTTAATAGATTCTTGGTTAGTCAAGGCATCGAAGGTTACGGGGAGAAGGCAGGAAAATGGGGTTGAGAGGGATAATAAATCAGCCATGATGGAATGGTGGAGCAGACTAAATGGGCTAAATGGCCTAATTCAGTTCCAATTTCTTATGGTCTTAATACTGAAAAGTAGCACCGAGGCAACCGATTGACCATGAATTGGGGAGAATATGCAAGGAGCCAAATACCCAAACCTTGATCCTTATCTCTGATGTCCAAATGTCTAGATGCAACTAGTATTGTGTTGAAAGGTGAAAGTTAGGTCAAAGTTCCTCAGCTGAGTTTTAATGAGTACTGATCTACCAATGGTATGACTGTTTATCTAGCCATACAATTTGGTCTCCTGGATATTTCCAACATTCTAGTTTTGTTCCAAGGTCCCCCAACACCTGCCATCAGATTTTTATCTTTAGAATTATACTGAACTCATGTAGGGTCATAGCAATAGCCAGCAGAAATCATTAAGCAAACACTCTAGAATTAGCTGATGATTTCTTTCAATGGAACTAATGAAATGAGTTTGGGAGGTTCTCCCTGCTGGTGAATGTACGTTTTTTCTGGAGCCAGTAGTGCCCAGCTTATCATTTTGAACTTCCCAGATGTTAAGACATTTTTTCATATCTACCTCAAATAACTATTTCAAACCTTTCCCATTGCCTTCCACTCTTCCATTAACCTTTTCCCTTCTGCCTTTGTCCCAAAGTGAGAAGGAACATTCAAGAAGATTGTGCACTAACTGCAGACTAATTTAATATATTGTGTTAATTTTTTTTATTACAATGGAGACTTCCTCCTGTTTTTACAGATTCCTTGGCCTGATGGCAGCTCTGTCTCAGAATATTAATCACTTTACTTCGTTCATTCTTTCTGGAGTCCATGGAGAAGGTCCATTTGACGTCTTTTGTCCTTTGCCCGGAGAATGGTCATTTTAAAAAGTTTACAGTAAAGTTTAACAGCCGAAGGAGAGTCATCATTCCCTGGGATGGGATAAGCAATGAGACTTGGATTACAGTTACTGTCCACTATTCCTACTGTTGGAATGTTCATTTTGGCAGCATCTCGCACGGCAACATGCTGTTCAAATACATTGTTTAGGGTGTTGATAAAGATGATGAGATCAGGCAGGCGAACACCTAGGCCATACTGGACATGCGCATTGGTCAAGAGCCCACCTTGCCAATATCTGGTGTGTGCGTACTCTCCACTCTCCTGCGCTGTTTTCTCTATCAGATGAGAAAACTGACGGGCTCGACTTATGAACAGGATGATCCCTTTCCGATATGCACAATGAGCAGTGAAGTTCAGAGCCTGCTGAAGGTGAAGAACCGTCTGATCCAAGTCTATAATGTCTTGTTCCAATCGGCACCCGAATAGATATGGTTCCATCAGCCTAAAGAGAGGCAAAGCGTTTCCATGATTCCTACTCTTTTCACAGACAAACCTCACCAAGCAGCCACCCTCCAAGGCACAGCTGGTAAGTAATGCTAGCTCTATCATCCAGAAACCAAACACTCCCAATTAAAAAGCTTAGACTTAACAACCTCCCCCTCTGAGGCTATATCATATCGATGCCCTAGTGGACAAAATCACTTACCTTAGCAATTAAGGACAGACTATCTGCATCCATGCCCACTCCTGCATTTCCACATTAGCTATCGATTTCAGAGTGCCAATTAGACAATCTGAATATCCAAAGTATATTAGAGGCAGTCTGTAAAAGTGCAGTATCCCATGGGTTCCCTAATAAGTTCTGGGGGCAAAGTCACATATGGTTGAAATTTCCACCCTCTCTGGACATGCTCCAACATCACTCCACACTGAGAGCTATAGTTCAAAAGCTGGAATCCCAAACCCAAAACTTTCCATATTCATGCCTCGCCTTGAAATCTTTGCTTAAAATTAAGTTATTTAATAACACATTTCAGTACAATCCACACACTATCTCTGAAGTGGCACTACCTAGATAAGTTACAAATTCTCTCAACTGGTTAGTTTTCTATGTTAAAGTTTCACCTCAAACAGAATGGAAGATAAAAGGGATTTTTTTTCAGTTACATCACAGACTCCCTTCAGAGTATTTCCTACCGCCAATCATCATTTATGATTTACCAGCCTCTGTGGTTTATCCAGTCCAAGTCCCTGAAGAGCAAACACCTACCTGTTCCGACAGCCTCTTTTGTGACCATAGTGCACCCTGGCGTCGAAGAGGTCTTTGACAGTGAAGAGCTCACTGACGTGGAAGAAATCAGGATGTTTCAGGGGGTCGTTCAAAACTTTGTCATCCTCTGGAATAGTTGAACAGCAGAGGGTTAACGGTCGCAATTCTGCTCACCCACAGTTCAGACGTCTCACTGAGCTGACACCACAAATCCACTGTACAAATTCTGACCTCTATCCTTCAACACCTGTCGTCCCTTCTGCAAGGTGGTGAGCGATTTCGGTGATAGGCAGGAACGTGGAGTTGAACCTATTATCGACCGTGACCTTATTGAAAAGTCCAGTCATCTCAAGGATCTCAGTGCTAACCTGCCTGCATTTCAAACAACTGCTTTCACTTCCCGATAGATCACTCATGTCAGATAAAGTCCTTGATCTCTATAATCTACCTACTTTAACCAGAACTGGACTGATGAGCAATGACACAACTGAAGTCTCCCACCTGGTTAGACTATCCTATCTCAACCTACCTCATCAACAACTTAGAACACAGAACGATGCAGCACAGTAAAGGCCCTTTGGCCCACAATAATGTGCCAACCTTCTAACCCACTCCAAGATCAATTAATCCTTCCCTCCCACATAGCCCTTCATTTTTCTTTCATCCATGTGCCCACCTAAGAGTGTCTTAAACCTCGCTGATGCATCTGCCTCTCCAATGCCCCCAACAATGCGCTCTATATAATTACCACTCTGCATTAAAAAAACCACTACCTCTGAAACAAAAACAATTACCTCCCCAGCCCTCAGGCTGATCAACATGTCCACCCATGAAACCCACCTCACCACCACCACTAATTTTCATATTTCCTCTCAGAGTCACCTTCTGTACAGGTACTCCTGTATCTAGCGCCACTTTGTGTACTAAAATCAGTTAATGTATACAAGCTAATTTTATGTATTTATATTTATTGTGCTTTTTACTGTGCTCTTTTATGCTCATTGCATGTTTTTTAATACTGCAATGGATCTACAGTAACAATCATTTTGTTCTCCTTTACACTCATGTACTGACAAACAATAAACAATCTTGATTCCTTCCCCCTAAGCTTTCCACCAATCACCCTAACATTATGTCCTCACATATTAGCTACTGGCGACTTAGGGAAAAGGCCACTGGCTGTCCACTCTGTCCATGCCTCTTATCATCTTATACACTGCTATCAATGCACCTCTTATCTTCCTTCACTCCAAAGAGAAAAATCCAAGCTTGCTCAACCGTTCAATTTAGATTAACACAATAATTATAATACAGTAACAACATTGAACAAGAGCATTATCCAATAAATTTCATAGTGAGCCACATAAGGAGTTATAAAGGCCAATAATCAAAAAACTGGTCGAGGCAATAGATTTTATGAACTTTAAAGGATGATCTTTAGGGAGGAAATTTCTGAACTGAGCACCATGACAGCTGAAGGCACGGCTAACAGTGGTGGAGTACCTGAAATCAGAACAGCTCAATGGGACAGAATTGGGCACAACAATCTGGCAAGACCTGGCAGATTATTTTCCTTGACAAGGATGCTTGTTTTATAAATAATCCAGTACAGGTTGACATCCACTAATCCGACTAACTGTAATCCGGTTCCTTCGATAATCCGCACTGATTTCAAATTTTCCACACAACTGTAATTTCAAATTTTCCAGGCCACCGTACCAATCTGCTGCACATTGTTTTGGTTGTGCTAGATCTGTTCAGGTGTTGGCGTGCTCTTGTAAGCAAGGCGATTCCTGCTTGTTTTCCTGCATTTATTAATATCATTTGCATGAGGTGTGGCCGCCCGGTACCCGCCTGTCTCACCCGCCAGTGGCGAGGGAGCTGGTGCACACTGGGTCGGTTCGCCTTCTCGCCCGCCTGCCGGCAGTCACACACTGCCCTCTGGCGTTGCCCAGCTGGCACTCCGTTCTCTTCTGCCTACGACCTCAGATCAGACGTGGTGACCCGTGGAATTTAAGCACATTACTAAGCGGAGGAAAAGGAACTAACAAGGATTCCCTCAGTAACTGCGAGTGCAATGTAGTCTTTGGGGTAACTGCAAGTCTGTGTCTTTGCTATCGTTTAGCTCACGCTTGAGTGCTGGCAGTGGGTGCGCTTTATTTTTTGCCGGTGGGGAGGGGGGATTGTTGCTTGCTGCCGCTTACGCGTGGGGAGGGGAGAACTTAGGGGTTCTAACATTTAACTATCATTCATTCTTTGGGGCACTCCTCTGTTTTCCTGGATGGTAGTGAAGAAAAAGCATTTCAGGATGTATATTGTATACATTTCTCTAACGTTAAATGAACCTTTGAATCCTTTGATATTTTAAAGGTATGATGAAGCGGTTAGCTATTGCTTAGTGTGATCCTTCTGTAATACGGCATTTTCACTAATCCGGCACTCCTCAGGTCCCAATGGTGCCGGATTAATGAAAGTCGACCAGTACTTCACAGTTATCACTACAGATGCTTTTCGTTCCTTTAAGGAACCTAGACTTGTTTAATTTGATTAATTTAAAGCCCTGAGCTGCATTGACAGAATTTAAATTGAAGGCCAAAATCTGAGTCCAGTAACTTCACACTTTGCCACCAGATTACAGACAATAGAGTTAGAAAATGGAGCTGAGCAATCGATTCAAATACTGGGTATTACTTAACCAGAAACCAACATAGGGAACATTAGCTTTGAGTAAAAAAAAATACTTAATGCAAGTTAGGAGGCAGAGATTCACGAAGTCTGCAGAGGGATGGATGTCTGAAGTGGCCAGGAGTGAATTTGAAATAACAAATTTGAAGATGAAGTCATGGATGAAGATTTTAACAGCATGAAGGGAGTACCAGAAAAGACAATGTTATTGAGTAGAAATTGACAGTTTTAGTGAAGAACTGAATGGGCAATTGAATTCTGGGGGTTAAGGTTACAAACAGTTGGCTTCACTCTGAGCTCAATGCAGGAACAGCGACAGATTCACTGATTTGGGAATATAGCTTGTGAGAGAGTCAACAATATTGATTCCTTCAGTCTTCACAATATTAAGCTACAATGAATTTCCACCCATTCACTAATGTACGTCAAAAAAGCAGGAAGATAATTTAGTGAGAGTAGAAAGGATCAAGAGAGATCGCAGTGAAGTACAGATGACTGTAATTAGCATATATGTGGAAAGCAACACTGCTTTTCAGACTGATTTTACCAATGGCAATTAGAAATATAAATCGGATGAGGGCACTGGGAGTGCGACACCCCTTTTCACTCTAGTCCAGGGGTTCCCAATCTTACTTAATGGGGTCCACGGCAAAAAAAAGGTATGGGAACCCTGCTCTAATCTATCCCCACTTACTTATTAAATGCCTCACTGTCTAATCAAAATCCAGAAATGAACACATTAAGCTACAAGCAGGGCATACCCTTCCTCCCACCATCTCCCCTTATCCGTTGCACCAAACAGCTTGCAATTTTCAGTGACTTAAGCAGCTCCCTTTCTCACTGCCTCCATGCCCAGCTGGATGGTAATCCTCAAGATTGCTCTCCTCTGCACTAACGGCAGAAAGGACATCATTTGTGCACGCCAGCCTTTAACCACATTTCCTTTTCTCTTCTCAACCCCGCTTCTCTCCTAGTAGGAAAGAATAAAAACACTCCCAAGCCACACATAACTGCACTTTCAAATTCAAAACTACAAGTCGACCCCAATTAAATTTATGCAAAGACCTACCTGCTCAGCCACACCATTAATGCCTCCCTCCCCAGAAAATAACAATATTAATCCCCCCCTATTGCAAATGCTTTCAGTGGTACCTCAGTCATCTCCACTACCAAATGCCCATATGAGAGAGATTTGAATATACCTGACAGAAACGTGGTTTGGCCACATTTCGTCAGAGAAATGTATAATCAATAACAGATACAAGTACAATTTATTTTAAGTCATTGTTGTTGGTGCAAAAAGCTATTTTTCATGGCATTTATACATTTGAACTTGCCATTCAAGAGGAACCACATCAAACTTATCAGGTTTATCTGATCTCCAGTCAAACAACTGCAAGATCATACTGGATATCAAAAATAACTGCCAACTTTCTTCATCTACTAAAACCCTCTCACTTTGCCCCTCATCAGACATAAGCTGCTTACACAATAAGTGACAAAGATGGTAACTACCTGTTGGCAGCTTCTCCTATCTCCTAGTTTGCCAAACTGAATTACTTCTAAAACTTCCCCCGATCAAGAAAGACTTGCAATGTTTTCACATTCCAGTCTGCTCTCCCCTCTTCAAGGTCACCTTGTCCACAAGACCCGCCTCCCAATTTCTTCAAGATTGTATAGTGAAGCAAGTTCCAATACCCAACTTCATAAGCTCATCACTGACCTGTTTGTGGAGGCACCTGTATAGCTGGGAGAGGCCCTGCGACGTGCCCATACGTTTGGCCTTTCAGGTGTTGGTTGGAAGAAAGCACAGATTGGGTTATGAAGCCCAATCGCGGCAGTACTAAGAGAGGCAAAGAGGCAATATATCAGATTACAAGGTGAAACAAAGACCTTCGGCCAAAATCAGGAGAGGGCGAGGCAAAACGCAAAATGTTAACGCGGTAGCATGGAAATTGAAAAGGAAAAGCTGAAATACACATCAAGTTAGAGAGAAACAGAATTCATGTTTCGGGTCGATGATTCTTCATGGGCATCGCAGTGACTCCGGAGGAAAATGGAAATGGCCAAAGGCTGAAGATGCTGGAATCTGGACATCAAGCAATCTGCTGGAGGAACTGGATCTGATGTAGTGTCTCGTCTCGATTTGCCCACCCCGCAAAGCCCCACTGCTACAGACGCTGGTCGCCCTCGAGTTCCACCAGCAGATTGTTTGGGAACAGCCAGTGACGGCGCGGATAAGTGGGAGTTTCGGAGTTTCCGAATCCAGATGTGGCCGGGTGATAGGTAGAGAGACGAAGCCGACAGAGGGATATCCCAGGAGTAGGTTTGGCCCTCCTAATGCTTCGCTGAAAGAACCTTTGCCCAACAAGACCAGTACATGAAGCCCCTTTACAACAGATCCCCGGCTGAGGTCACTCACCGCCCGGTAGAAACCGCATTGCCATGAAGCGCCTTATTTCAACAAACTTTATGAACAACAACGGAAAAGCAATCCCCAGAACTTCCGTCGACGTCATTGTCGAGCCACCTCCCCAGTCCTCACCATCATGGCGCCATTATTCGCGCCTTCACATGCTGACTTTACACCTCATCAGCATGGCGCCGCAGTCACCGCCTGCGCATGCGCGGTTGGCCATCCTCTACAGGTCAGGCTCTGAGCGGCGGGAGGAACTGGAAAGGTTTCGGAGTATTAAATGGTGACTGCACCTCTTGGGCAAGGTAGCCGACTCCCCAGTACTTTCCGTTGCTGTTTCAATGTCCCCACCTTTTAGTTTTATTTCCAGTGATTGTCCGGCTGCCGCCTTTCCGGGCGGTCCCGAGTCCCGGACGCAGCCGGTCGGGACCATGAGCGCCGGGTTCCCGCTGCCCCCAGCCCGGCTCTGCTCCGAGACGGATGCATTGGTGGCTGCGCCATCCGACTGGCATCGGGTTGGATGGAGTCAGTGAGCTGAAGCCGAGCCCGATCTCCTGGGATGCAGTCCGCCTCTTGATCCCTCCCTCCCGGAAACCGGACTGACCGGTTTGGCTCCAGCGATGGAGGAGAAGGGAGGAGAGTCCCAGAGCTTGGTCCCGGGCCAAGATTCCAAGTCCCGGACCACAGAGTCTGGGGGCACCAGCGAGCGAATGGCAGGATCCGGAACCCTGTCAAATCCACCTGGTCACAGCCCAGTGACGCCAGCTCCGTCCCGTAACCTAGGTGAGTAGAGAGAAGGCAGGGAGAGTTGGCCGGAGTAAGGGTCACTGCTCCGATGGAGTGTCCTCGAGAGGAGTGTCCCATGGACTGGGAAGCAGGTGGATACACAACTTGACAAAAATCTACCAGGAATCAGATTGAACGGAAGGGAAGGGATTATCCCAGCATTTTCACTCTTGAAACTTTAGGGCTCTACAGTCGTACTTTTGTTTTCACCTTTCGCAAAGTCGAATGTAACAATTCCATAATGTTGGGACACAAGGTATTGCGGATGCTGAAAATCTGAAGCAAAGGTGTTTACTGGAAGAACTCTGCAGGTCAAGCAACTTGTGTGAAGGCAAATGAATTTATGTATAATTTATGTTCTGTGTGTTGTCTGAATCTGCATACCTATAATGCCATTGCAAGCAACAGGAATTCTGCAGATGCTGGAAATTCAAGCAACACACATCAAAGTTGCTGGTGAACGCAGCAGGCCAGGCAGCATCTGTAGGAAGAGGTACAGTTGACGTTTCAGGCCGAGACCCTTAACAAAGTCCTGACGAAGGGTCTCGGCCTGAAACGTCAACTGTACCTCTTCCTACAGATGCTGCCTGGCCTGCTGCGTTCACCAGCAACTTTGATGTGTGATGCCATTGCAAGGAAGTTTTTTAAATTGTACTTGTACCTCGATTCTGCCAGAACAATCGACTCCACTTCTCTGCATTGAGTTGCTCACAGCCGGCGCTTCTGAGCAATGACCTAGATCCCCCACCTCCATTATAATCCCAGAAAATACTGAGATAGCTTGTTTTCTCCCTCCACAAATGTTGTTTGCTCTGAGAATTCTCAGAGTTTCTGATCGTTGGTTCAGATTTCCGGAACTTATCGAAGTTTGTAAACCTCTGTCGCAGTCACCAAAGTTCAGAATTACACATTCAAAAGAAAAAAAAAGAATAGCTCTTTAAATTCCTGCTGCCATTTAGTCTACACATTCAGAGTGTGGTTAGTTCCACACCTTAGTAACGTTTGCACCTTTTGTCTTCAGAGCAACATTCCTGAGGTAATACAAACCTTGGTTGTTTGAGGAGATTCCTCACCTGATGCAGCACCTCAGTGTCCAGGAGCTGAAGAACTTATGTTGCTATCCTTTTCTGATAGTTGACCCAGATCCAGCAGTTGGCCAATGGCTGGTCAACTAGATCCACTGGTCTGTGTAAAACTGTGGCGGTGTCGCCTTTGGAGCAGTCAGGTTAAGCCCAGCCTGAAGGTTGTATGGTCATAGAGAATGGGCTGGTGTCAGAGCTGCTGACTGGGTTTGCTGCCCAACCAAACCTCTGCATTAGTGTCAATTTTTCTTTGTTCTCCCAACATTCTCATCAACTCCATACTCACCTACACATTTGGGAGCAATTTACAGTGGTTAGTTAACCTACCAGCCCTCATGTATTTGGGATGTGGGAGGAAGCTGCAGCACCTAACGGAAACCCCACCGTCAGCACCTGAGGTCAGGATCAAAGCCAGGTCACTGGAGCTACCAGGCAGTGGCTCTGTCAGCTGTATTAATGTATTGCCATTTCGCAGTACAGCTGGGGGATTGTGATCTTTAAGCATGTGTTGGTGTTCCTGATGTAAGCTTCCTTGCTGTCCCATCAAAGATATTGTAGGGCTATCTATCAGTTAATAAGTTTCTAATGAAGCTTGCCATGTAAACTGCCAAACACTCTGAACACTTGTCGGAGAAAGGATCCTGTTTATCCATCCATATTTTTGTTTGCTCTGTTTGTCAGCATGTCTGTCCTGCATATTGTTGAATCTCTGTTATTTTTTCTGATCCTTGGGGTTCTTCTGGGGGTCAAGAATGGTGAGGAATAGTGAACATTTATTTTAAGGTTTAAATGAAGATACAGTTGAAACTAAGTGAAGGCCTGAGAGGCAAAAGCAGAGATTCAATGAAAAGCAACAATGAAGATTGCACCTCTAGAAAAGTCCGTCACCTTTATAATCTGATAACAGAAATTCCTTAGATAAGAATAAACCAATCAACAGTTGTACAATTATGTTATGAGGGTACTGTGCTAACACTTAGCCAGTGAAAAATGAGAAAGGTTATGATACTGCTGTTCCACTTTCTGTGAAAATACATACTGTGAAAATGACATGTTTGTTTTTAGAAAGTACAAATTATGATTAAACTATGACTTTAGTGTTACATTAATTCATCTAATATCTTATAAAAAGTATTTTAAAAAGTGGATTCCAACAATATCATTAATCAAACATGATACTGTTCATCTATAATTTCTGCTCCACGTATCAGTGATTAATATGTCACCACATTTATGTATATTACAGAATCTGCCCCCTGTCTCTGTTATTAAACTGTTCTGTGAATCTGAGTTGCATATGTTACAGCATCTGCCCACTGTATTTCGAACTAAACTCTTCCCTGTGGATCTGTCACTTCACTTGAATTTCAGTATTTATTTTATGTTGAGTGCTTTGAGATGTTTTTTGGGAGAAAAAGTACTAAATAAGTATGACATGCTTTTTTAAATGTTTGTCACAGATGAGAGCGCAATCAGGGATATGTCCAATGAACAGATGGCAAATACTGATACAGCTCAGTGGTACGGTTTTCCTGGAGCTGATCACAATTCCTGTGGGTACGAAGTGGAACCAAGAGAGCAGGCGACTTCAATCTCTCCAGAGTCGGACTTTTTTGTTTCGTTAAAACTTGCTGCAGTTCTAACTTCCATTTTTGTTGTCGTCACAATCTTGTTAGTTTGCTCCAAACACGATGACCCTCTTCTCCTCCACCTTGACTCACCAAAGTTCAGTCATCAACACTCACTGAATCAAAAGCTTCGTAAACTAAGGGTCTTGTTCCCAAGGCAGTCAGATGGTTTCTGGGCAGCACTGGAAAATGTTTTCAATCAGCTTCCCACTGACCCTGCTGAAATCCTCCAAGCTCAGTTAATTGGAATTGGTTATGGTGTTTCATGGAATACAATGCTTTGCCTCTCCAAGACTATTGCCAGTTTATTGCTAGTCTGTGATGGGGATTTGGGTACAGATGGAATGAGTAAAGTGCAAGATTACAGTCAAGTTCTTTGGTTGCAAACTGGTTCCTCTCCCAGAGCAGGTTCTAATATTATAATTGCAGAAATAGTGAAAAATCTCTCCTGTACTGTTACCCTCAGCCTGCAGCCAGCCACTGAACTAACAGCTGTGCCAATGTCCCTCGTCTCAATGTGGTTCATTAATGCGGAACCTAAGCAAGAGATCTCCCCTTCTAATTTCACGCTGAGAATGATGGCCAATATTTTACATCATCTCAACCAAACAGTACCCACTAATACAGATATCCCCATCACCCCTGTTGTAACAGTGAATCCTGAGGATCACTTGGAAAACGGCTTTCTGTGCTGAGTCCACTCACCTTGCTGTCGGATTTCACTTTTGTTTTATTTGGTAATTAAACACGGGAAAGGAAATTGCAATGAAGGCAGTGGCAAAAGTCAAAATTGTGAACGGATATCAGCCGATAAGCAAATGTGTGAAGGTTAGCACTGTGAACAGGAAGGATCTCTAAGTGAGTAGCATCTGGTGGAGCAGCACTTGTATTCATGTTGGATTGTATCCTTGCCATTTCTTGCAGTTTGACTAATCTACCATTCTCACTGACCTTGAAAATCTCTGAATTTGCAGATATTTATGCTACCTGGAGTTCATATTAAGATTTGTGTTGTATTCCTTTGACAAATTTGCATTGAATCTCAGTGAATACAGGAAGGATAGTAAAAACACATTTAAAGATAAGGAACTAAATGACACACAGTTAACTTTATGATATCCAATGGTGCCATATTGCACAACCCTCCTTCACACCACTCTATCCGTGCCCACTTCTTGCGGTTGTATTCAACATCTGTTAAGGTGAAAATTTCCCATCAACTTTGCATCAGGAAATAAGATGTCAATCCTAAGAAAAAATGTATATTTTCTGTAAACAGTCATTTTTATATAAATTTTATATTTCGATATGTATAGATGTATTTTTGAGATTCATATCAATATTAAATTGTAGTAAACATTTGTAGAAAAGTTTTTGTTCTGACGTCAGCAAAACACTTATCAACCTTTCACAGCTGCTCAACTAATTGACTTCTGCTCCCAGATCACCTGGTCACAACCCGTTGTTCATGGTCTCAGCCTCCGTGAGCAGACGGGAGAATCTCATCTCCATTACTAAAGCTGCCTGAAGAATAACAATTTCCTTTCTGCTGCTGGTTGTTTTGCATCTAACTATTATGTCCAAAAATTTTCCAAAGCACAAGGTATATTTCTAAGAATGATCACGGTCTGAAATGGGGTGTTGAACTTATCAAAGATATTAAGCAAATAAATACCACAATTCCATCTTGAGTTCAATACCTCACCCTCTAGGACAAATAAAAAATCTTCATGGGCTATCTTCTCTGACCTTCAATATCTGACTCAGAACCTTGTTCCCCATGTCCTTCCCCAAGCTTTCCACACATCTCTCATCTTGATAATTTTATTTGATGGCTGATGAGTCTCCAGCATAGAAACCTGACAGCACAATACAGGCCCTTTGGCCCACAAAGCTGTGCCAAACATGTCCTTAACTTAGAAATTACCTAGGTTACCCATAGCCCTCTATTTTTCTGAGCTCCATGTACCTGTCCAGGAGTCTCTTAAAAGACCCTATCATATCCACGTCCACCACCGTCACTGGCAGCCCATTCCACGCACTCACCACTCTGCATAAAAAACTTACCCCTGACATTTCCTCTGAACCTACTTCCAAGCACCTTAAAACTGTGCCCTCTCATGCTAGCCATTTCAGCCCTGGGAAAAAAATCCTCTGACTCTCCACACCAATGCCTCTCATCATCTTATACACCTCTATCAGGTCACCTCTCATCTTGTGTCGCTCCAAGGAAAAAAGGCCGAGTTCACTCAACCTATTCTCATAAGGCATGCTCCCCAAACCAGGCAACCTTTCTATGCTTTCCACATCCTTCCTATAGTGAGGCGACCAAAACTAAGCACAGTATTCCAAGTGGGGTCTGACCAGGGTCCTATATAGCGGCAACATTACCTCTCGGCTCCTAAACTCAATCCCATGATTGATTAGGACAATGCACCATATGCTTTCTTAACCACAGAGTCAACCTGCAATACTATATTCTGTCATCATATTTGACCTACGGAAATGAACCACCTCACTCTTAATCTGGGTTGAACCCCATCTGCCACTTCTCAGCCCAGTTTTGCATTGTATCAATGTCCCAATGTAACCTCTGACAGCCCTCCACACTATCCACAACACCCCCAACCTTTGTGTCATCAGCAAATTTACTAACCCATCCCTCCACTTCCTCATCCAGGTCATTTATAAAAATCACGAAGAGTAGGGGTCCCAGAACAGATCCCTGAGGCACACCACTGGTGACTGACCTCCATGCAGAATATGACCTGTCTACAACCACTCAACCTTCTGTGGGCAAGCCAGTTCTGGATCCACAAAGCAATGTCCCCTTGGATCCCATGCCTCCTTCTTACGTTCTCAATAAGCCTTGCACGGGGTACCTTGTCAAATGTCTTGCTGAATTCCATATACACTACATTTACTGTTCTACCATCATCAATGTGTTTAGTCACATCCTCAAAAAATTCAGGCTTGTAATGCACGACCAAGTTTGGCAAAGCCATGCTGACTATTCCTAATCATATTATGCATCTCCAAATGTTCCTAAATCCTGCCTCTCAGGATCTTGTCCATCAACTTACCAACCACTGAAGTAAGACTCACTGGTCTATAATTTCCTGGGCTATCTCTACTCCCTTTCTTGAATAATGGAACAACATTTGCAACCCTCCAATCCTCTGGAACCTCTCCCATTCCCATTGATGATGTAAAGATCATCACCAGAGGCTCAGCAATCTCCTCCCTCACCCCCACAGTAGCTTGGGGTACATCTTGTCCGGTCCCGGTGACTTATCCAATTTGATGCTTTCCAAAAGCTCCAGCACATCCTCTTTCTTAATATCTACATGCTCAAGCTTTTCAGTCCGCTGTAAGTCATCCCTACAATCGCCAAGATCCTTTTCAGTAGTGAATACTGAAGCAAAGTACTCATTAAGTACCTCTGCTATCTCCTCTGGTTCCGTACACACTTTTCCACTGTCACACTTGATTGGTCCTATTTTATTAGTCTTATCCTCTTGCTCTTCATATACTTGGAGAATGTCTTGGGGTTTTCTTTAATCCTGCCCGCCAAGGCCTTCTCATGGCCCCTTCTGGCTCTCCCAATTTCTTTCTTAAGCTCCTTCCTGCTAGCCTTATAATCTTCTAGATCTCTATCATTACCTAGTTTTTGAACCTTTCGTAAGCTCTTCTTTTCTTCTTGACTAGATTTACAACAGACTTTGTACACCACATTTCCTCTACCCTACCATCCTTTCCATGTCTCATTGGAATGTACCTATACAGAATTCTACACAGATACTCCCTGAACATTTGCCACACTTCTTCTATACATTTCCCTGAGAACACCTGTTCCCAATTTACGCTTCCAAGTTCTTACCTGATAGCCTCATATTTCCCCTTACTCCAATTAAACGCTTTCCTAACTTGTCTGTCCCTATCCCTCTCCAATGCTATGGTAAAGGAGATAGAATTGTGATCACCATCTCCAAAATGCTCTCCCACTGAGAGATCTGACACCTGACCAGGTTCATTTCCCAATACCAGATCAAGTACAGCCTCTCCTCTTGTAGGCTTATCTACATATTATGTCAAGAAACCTTCTTGAACACACCTAACAAACTCCACCCCATCTAAACCCCTCGGTCTAGGGACATGCCAATCAATATTTGGGAAATTAAAATTTCTCACCACAATAACCCTGTTATTATTATTCCTTTCCAGAATCTGTCTCCCTATCTGCTCCTCGATGTCCCTGTTACTATTGGGCGGTCTATAAAAAAAACAGTAGAGTCATTGACCCCTTCCTGTTCCTAACTTCCACCCAAAGAGACTCTGTCGACAATCCCTCCATGTCTTCCTCCTTTTCTGTGACACTATCTCTAATCAACAGTGCCATGCTCCCAGCTCTTTTGCCTCCTCCCTGTCCTTTCTGAAACATCTAAAGCCTGGCACTCGAAGTAACCATTCCTGCCCCTGAGCTATCCAAGTCCCTGTAATGGCCACAACATCATAGCTCCAAGTACTGAACCACACTCTAAGCCCATCCGCTATGTCATTGGTACCAATATGTACCATGACCTCTGGCTGTTCTCCGTCCCACTTCAGGATATCATGGATGCAATCAGAAACATCCTGGACCCTGGCACCTGGGAAGTAAACTACCATCCGTGCTTCTTTCCTGTATCCACAGAATCAACTGTCTTTGATCCCCTAACTGTAGGGTCCCCTATCACTGCTGCCATCCTCTTTCTTTCCCTACCCTTCTGGGCCAATGGGCCAGACTCTGTGCCAGAGGCACGGCCACTGTTGCTTCCCCCAGGTAGGCTGTCCCCCAACAGTACTCAAGCAGGAGTACTTATTGTCAAGGGGTACAGCCACAGGGGTGCTTTCTAGCATCTGACTCCTGCCCTTCCCTCTCCTGACTGTTACTCACTTATCTGTCTCCCCAGGGCCCGGTGTGACTACCTGCCTATAGCTCCTCTCTATCACCTCCTCACTTCCCCTGACCAGACGAAAGTCATCGAGCTGCATCTCCAGTTCCCTAACACAATCCCTAAGGAGCTGCAGCTTGACGCACCCGGTGCAAAGTGGCCGTCCGGAAGACTGAGAATCTCCAGGACTTCCCACATCTGACACCAAGCACAGAACACCAGCCTGACACATATTCTTCCTGTCTGTATTTCACACAGGCAACCTACCTCACCTCGACCCGTTATCACCAAAGTCCCATTGAGCCAAAGCCTTTCTACTCTGATGCCTGCTCTATAAGGTGTCTCCTCTTAAACTCTTCTCGCTGTTCTCACTAGCTGACGTCCACGCGCTTGCGCAGTTGTGCCCCGATCAAACCACTGAAGAAATAACTGTCCCCCTTTAAACTCTTCTTGCTGTTCTCACTGGCTGACGTGCATGTGCTTGAGCAGTTGTGTCCCGATCAAACCGCTGAAGAAATAATACATTTTTTCCAACCCTTCAAGCTGCTTTCCCTCACTTTCAATTTCTTTCAATTCTTGCTTCATTCCACTCATCCTCCTACCCTTCAGCCTCAGCACAATGGTCAGCTTCAGTGTTGTGTTTGACCATGAATTGTAGGCCACAGGTTCCATCCATTGCCAATTTATATAGCCATATCACCTCATCTCTCCCACACACCTACAATACAGTAATTCATCATTGGCTATATTTAAGAGGGAGTTAGATATGGCCCTTGTGGCTACGGGGATCAGGGGGTATGGAGGGAAGGCTGGTGCAGGGTTCTGAGTTGGATGATCAGCCATGATCATAATAAATGGCGGTGCAGGCTCGAAGGGCCGAATGGCCTACTCCTGCACCTATTTTCTATGTTTCTATATCCTTGCTACTTTAGCTACCATCACAATCTGTGCCTTGCACAAACTCCACCCAGTAGTGCTACAAGCCTTATTTAATCCCAACCTCCTCTCATACAGCATTAAAAGCAATAAATTAATTTTTGAATCTGCAATCAGTTACGATTCTGATTGGTTGCATCACAATCCTGTATGGAGCCTCCAATGTATAGGATCACAAGAGACTGTAGACGATTGTAAATTCAGTCAGCTTCATCACGTCCCCAACATCAAGAACATCTCCCAAGGAGGTGGCATCCATTATTAAATACCCTCACCATCCAAGACATTCCAAATTCTTATTACTGCCATGTGAGAGGAGGTACAGGAGCATGAAGACCCACACTCAAGGTTTTAGGAACAAATTCTTAACCTCCACCATCAGATTTCTGAATAGTCCATGAACTCATTAACATTACCTCATCATTCCATTTTAAGCACTATTTATTTATATTTGTAATTTATGATAATTGTATATCTTTGCACTGTATTGCTACTTCAAATCAACAAATTTCACATATAAGTCTGCGATAATAAATATGATTCTGATACAGATCTCTATTTCCATACCACATCTAGTTCTCCAATCAACCCCCTTCTATCCCCTTCTCCCTCATATTCCCTTTCACCCTCCAATTCTACTAGCCATCAGTGCAAGGGGTAATTTTAGAGTAACCAATGAATCTACCAGCGCATCTTTTTTTGTGGATGTGAGAGGAAGCTAGAGAACTTAGAGAACACCCTTCACAGACCAGTTGCTATCCCTGGAAACAACCTGATAAAGCTTTGTAGTGTTCCCTCCATCACAAGTGAATCCTTCCTTGCATAGACTAAATCTGTATACAGGTAGTTTCCAGGTTATGCAAGGGTTCCATCCCTGAGAACATCACCATCATCTAAAGACTATCTTTTTATTTGTCACATGTACATCAAAACATACATAGTAGGGGAATTAAGGGTTATGGGGAAAAGGCAGGTAGGTGGAGATGAGTCCATGGCCAGATCAGCCATGGTCTTACTGAATGGCAGAGCAGGTTCGATGGGCCATATGGCCTACTCTTGCTCCTATTTCTTATCTTTTTATGTACATACATTGAAATGCACCATTTTGAGTCGATGACCAACACAGTCAAGGATTGTGCTGGAGACAGCCTGCAAGTGTAGTCATGCTTCCAGCACCAACTCACTAACCTTAGCCCAATACTAGAAAGTGATTGACAAATTGCCCTCTGCTGTTTAAAGAAAGCTTCTGCTTGTTGAGTAAATCCAGCTAACATAACTGGATTGGCAAGAGATATATCTTGATGATTATACTTTTTTTTGCAAATCTCAATGCCATTCATGGCAAAAAATGAACAGGACCTATCAGGAAATAAGAGAGAGAATGAAATTAGGAATAATACAGCAGAAGGGAAAATATCAAAATATATCAATAAATATTTTTGTCTTTACTAAAGAGAACTATATGAGAAGAATCCTTAAGTGGATAAGAATGAGGTGAATAGTATTAAAGGGGTTAACACATTGGATTGGTTCATCAAGTTAAAGGAAATAGAAAGATCGAGATACTTTCCAGGATCCTTAGAAAAGAACTCACTGTGGCAAGAGAAGAGTATTAATATGGAGAGGCCAGGCAGCATCTCTAGGAAGAGGTACAGTCGACGTTTCAGGCCAAGACCCTTCATCAGGACTAACTGAAGGAAGAGCTACTAAGAGATTTGAAAGTGGGAGGGCGAGGGGGAGATCCAAAATGATAGGAGAAGACAGGAGGGGGAGGGATGGAGCCAAGAGCTGGACAGGTGATTGGCAAAAGGGATATGAGAGGATCATGGGACAGGAAGCCCAGGGAGAAGGAAAAGGGGGAGTTGGGGGGGAACCCAGAGGATAGGCAAAGGGTATAGTCAGAGGGACAGAGGGAGAAAAAGGAGAGTGAGAGAAAGAATGTGTGTATATAAATAAATAACGGATGGGGTATGAGGGGGAGGTGGGGCATTAGCAGAAGTTAGAGAAGTCAATGTTCATGCCATCAGGTTGGAGGCTACCCAGATGGAATATAAGGTGTTGTTCCTCCAACCTGAGTGTGACTTCATCTTTACAGTAGAGGAGGCCGTGAATAGACATGTCAGAATGGGAATGGGATGTGGAATTAAAATGTGTGGCCACTGGGAGATCCTGCTATCTCTGGCAGACAGAGCGTAGGTGTTCAGCAAAACAGTCTCCCGGTCTGCGTCGGGTCTCGCCAATATATAGAAGGCCACATCGGGAGCACCGGACGCAGTATATCACCCCAGCCAACTCACAGGTGAAGTGTCGCCTCACCTGGAAGGACTGTCTGGGGCCCTAAATGGTGGTAAGGGAGGAAGTGTAAGGGCATGTGTAGCACTTGTTCCGCTTACAAGGATAAGTGCCAGGAGGGAGATCAGTGGGGAGGGATGGGGGGGACAAATGGACAAGGGAGTCGCATAGGGAGTGATCCCTGTGGAAAGCAGAGAGAGGCGGGGAGGGAAAGATGTGCTTAGTGGTGGGATCCCATTGGAGGTGGCGGAAGTTACGGAGAATAATATGTTGGACCCGGAGGCTGGTGGGGTGGTAGGTGAGGACCAGGGGAACCCTATTCCTAGTGGGGTGGCGGGAGGATGGAGTGAGAGCAGATGTGCGTGAAATGGGGGAGATGCGTTTGAGAGCAGAGTTGATGGTGGAGGAAGGGAAGCCCTTTTCTTTAAAAAAAGAGGACATCTCCCTTGTCCTGGAATGAAAAGCCTCATCCTGAGAGCAGATGCGGCGGAGACGGAGGAATTGCAAGAAGGGGATGGCATTTTTGCAGGAGACGCAGTGAGAAGAGGAATAGTCCAGATAGCTGTGAGAGTCAGTAGGCTTATAGTAGACATCAGTAGATAAGCTGTCTCCAGAGATAGAGACAGAAAGATCTAGAAAGGGGAGGGAGGTGTCGGAAGTGGACCAGGTAAACTTGAGGGCAGGGTGAAAGTTGGAGGCAAAGTTAATAAAGTCAACGAGCTCAGCATGCGTGCAGGAAGTAACGCCAATGCAGTCGTTAACGTAGTGAAGGAAAAGTGGGGGACAGATACCAGAATGGGTTCGGAACATAGATTGTTCCACAAAGCCAACAAAAAGGCAGGCATAGCTAGGACCCATACGGGTGCCCATAGCTACACCTTTAGGTTGGAGGAAGTGGGAGGAGCCAAAGGAGAAATTATTAAGAGTAAGGACTAATTCCGCTAAACAGAGCAGAGTGGTGGTAGAGGGGAACTGATTAGGTCTGGAATCCAAAAAGAAGCGTAGAGCTTTGAGACCTTCCTGATGGGGGATGGAAGTATATAGGGACTGGGCATCCATGGTGAAAATAAAGTGGTGGGGGCCAGGGAACTTAAAATCATCAATAAGTTTAAGAGTGTGAGAAGTGTCACAAACATAGGTAGGAAGGGATTGAACAATGGGGGATAAGACCGTGTCGAGGTATGCAGAAATGAGTTCGGTGGGGCAGGAGCAAGCTGAGACAATAGGTCTGCCAGCCACACTCAGGTTGGAGGAACAACACCTTATATTCCGTCAGCCACACTCAGGTTGGAGGAACAACACCTTATATTCCGTCAGCCACACTCAGGTTGGAGGAACAACACCTTATATTCCATCTGGGTAGCCTCCAACCTGATGGCATGAACACTGACTTCTCTAACTTCCGCTAATGCCCCACCTCCCCCTCGCATCCCATCCGTTATTTATTTATATACACACATTCTTTCTCTCACTCTCCTTTTTCTCCCTCTGTCCCTCTGACTATACCCCTTGCCCATCCTCTGGGTTCCCCCCCAACTCCCCCTTTTCCTTTTCCCTGGGCCTCCTGTCCCATGATCCTCTCATATCCCTTTTGCCAATCACCTGTCCA
Organism: Mobula birostris; assembly: GCF_030028105.1. Classification (NCBI taxonomy): domain Eukaryota; kingdom Metazoa; phylum Chordata; class Chondrichthyes; order Myliobatiformes; family Myliobatidae; genus Mobula; species Mobula birostris. Next base: position 29,099,567 of record NC_092391.1, on the reverse strand, counting down.
GCTCTTGGCTCCATCCCTCCCCCTCCTGTCTTCTCCTATCATTTTGGATCTCCCCCTCCCCCTCCCACTTTCAAATCTCTTACTAACTCTTCCTTCAGTTAGTCCTGACGAAGGGTCTCGGCCTGAAACGTCGACTGTACCTCTTCCTAGAGATGCTGCCTGGCCTGCTGCATTCACCAGCAACTTTGATGTGTGTTGCTTGAATTTCCAGCATCTGCAGAATTCCTCGTGTTTGTGTTAATATGGAGAGCTTTTTTTTAGGAGTAGTAAAACATGGGAACTGAAGAACCTTAACTTATTGCATTGCTGATTTCATCCTTAATCCTAACAGATGGCATTACTATCATATTGATCATAACTCAGCTGTATACCAAACTCAAAGCCACATCGCCAGGCACAAATGCAGGTGGACTAGCAAGTTGTGAAAGTCAAAGTAAATTTATTTATTTATTATCTAAGTAGGTACATGCTACCATGTGCTATCTTGAAATTCATTTTCTTGCAGGCATTTACAGAAAAATAAACAATACAATAGACCTTATGAAAAACTATATCTAAACGAAGACTAACAAATAACTAATGTGTAAAAGGAGACAAATTTTGTAAATAAAAATATAAATAATACTGATAATGAGTTGCAGAGTCCTTGAAAGTGAGTCTGTAGGTTATGTAATCAGTTCAAAGTTGTGGTGAGTGAACTTATCCATGCCAGTTCAGGAGCCTGATGCTTGTAGGGTAATAACTGTTCCTGAAAATAATGATGCAGAACCTAATGCTCCTGTACCTCCTACCTGATGGTAGTAGTGAGAAGAGAACATGGCCTAGATGATGGTGGTCTCTGATGCTACTTTCTTGTGATAGCACTCTGATTGTAAACTTCAGGAGAGGGTACCAGAGGTCAATGAGCCAGTACTCAATAGAGGATCAGAAGTGAAGGTGGTCAGTAACTTTAATTTCCTGGGTGTTACTATCTCGGAGAATCTGTCCTGGACCCATCATATAAATATAATTGCAAAGAAATCACGACAGCACCTCTACTTCCTCAGGAGTCTGCGGAGATTCAGCATGTCATCAAAAACCGTGGCAAACTTCTATAGATGTGTGGTGGAAAGTGTGCAGATTGGCTGCATTATGGCCTGGTATGGGAATACCAATGCCTCTGAGCATAAAATCCTACAAAAGGTAGTGGATCTGGCCCAGTACATCACAGGTAAAACCCTCCCAATCATAAGAGCACATCTACAGGAAATGTTGCCATAGAAAAGCAGCATTCATCATCAAAGATCGTCATCACCCAGGCCATGCCCTTTTCTCCATGCTGCCATCAAGCAGAAGGTACAAGTGCCTTAGGACACACACCAATAGGTTCAAGAATAGTTACTACTCCTCAACCATTAGGCTCTTGAACTAAAGGGATAACTACAATCAATCTTCTTCTGGTGTTCCCACAACTGACGGTCTCACCTTAAAGACTCTTTATTTTGTTTCTTTATACTCATTATTTATTGCTATATATTTATATTTGCACTTGCACAGTTTGTTGTTCATTGATGCTGTTTGCAGTTACTGTTCTATAGATTTGCTAAGTATGCCCACAGGATAAAAGAATCTCAGGGTTGTATGTGGTGTCATGCATGTACTCTGATAAATTTTACTTTAAACTTTGAAGTTTGAACTATGTAAATATGCTCAATAGTAGGAATGGTTCTGTATTAAGTGAACAGGTAGTGGGTAAGTAATATGATGAAAAGTAGGATGATCCATTTTGGAAGGAAAATTGAAAGACGGTATCATTACTAACATGCATCAAGACTACAATATGTTTTGTTGCAAAGAGATCTCATATAAAAACTCCAAAGATTAGGCAGATTCAGCAAGCTACGGGAAGGTAAATGGAACATTGGTCTTTATCATAAGGGACACGGAGTATAAAAATAAGGAAGCTTATGTGTCTTTACTAAGTGTTAGCGAGACTCACCTGTAACACTGCATAGAGTTTAGGTCTTCATATTTAAGGAAGTGCTTACACTGTAGGAGCTGCAGAGATTCACCAAACTGATGCCTGGGATGGAGGGGTTAGTGTATCCAGAGAGACTGAGCAGACTGGGTCTATGCACACTGGAGTTTAAAAGAATGAGATGTTATCTTATTGAAACATCAGATTCTGATAGGGATTGATTATCAGATGGATGACCTTCAACTCGTAAGGGAGAATGAGGCAGTCTCAGATGAGAGCTACAGGGAGGTAGTCACACCTTGGCTGCTGGAAGCAGGTCGTTGGGTGACAGTCAGAGGGGGGAAAGCGAAGGTGAGTAGACAGGTAGTGCAGAGCACCCCTTTAGCCATTCCTCTGAATAATAAGTTTACTGTCCTGGATACTGTTGGCGGGGACGGCCGACCACGTGTGAGCCACGGTGGCAGGGCCTCTGACACTGAGTCTGACCCTGTGGTGCAGAAGGGTGGGACAGAGAAGAGGAGGGCTGTCGTCATTGGAGACTCTACAGTCAGGGGAGCAGACAGAAGATTTTGTGGACGTGAGAAGGACACCTGCATGGTTTGTTGCCTCCTGGGTGCCAGGGTCCGGGATGTCTCTGACCGGGTGCATGACATCCTGGTACAAGAGGGAAAGCAACCAGAAGTTGTGATACATGTTGGCACCAACAACATAGGCAGGAAGAGGGATGAGATCCTGAAGTGTGAGTTTCAGGAACTAGGCAGAAGGCTGAAGAACAGGACCTCAAAGGTGGCGTTCTCAGGATTGCTGCCAGTGCTACGTGATAATGATGGTAAGAATTGGAGGAGATGACAGTTGAATGCGTGGCTGAGGAGTTGGTGCAGGGGTCAAGGTTTTAGATTTTTGGATCATTGGGATCTCTTCTGGGGAAGGTGGGACCTGTACAGATTGGATGGGTTGCACCTGAACTTGAGGGGGAGCAATATCCTTGCAGGTAGGTTTGCTAGCATGGTTCGGGAGGGTTTAAACTAATTTGCAAGGGGGATGGGACCCAGAGCGATAGAGCAGTGAAAGAAGTGCATGGAGTAAAGCCAGATCTAACATATAGAGAGGCTTTGAGGAAAGAGAAGCAGAATAAAGGGTGTAAAGGTAGTAAGGTAGAAGGGCTAAAGTGCGTGTACTTCAATGCAAGAAGCATCAGGAACAAAGGTGATGAACTGAGAACTTGGATACATACATGGAATTATGATGTACTAGCCATTACAGAGACTTGGCTGGCACCAGGGCAGGAAAGGATTCTCAATATTCCTGGATTTCAGTGCTTTAAAAGGGATAGAGAGAGGGGAAAAAGGGGAGGAAGGGTGGCATTACTGGTCAGGGATACTATTACAGCTACAAAAAGGGTGGGTAATGTAGCAGGGAGCAGTTACTCTATTGGGAGCATTCTATAGGCCCCCTGGTAGCAGCAGAAATACAGAGGAGCAGATTGGGAGGCAGATTTTGGAAAGGTGCAAAAATAACAGGGTTGATATTATGGGCGAATTGGATTTTGGCTTTAAGGTCAGTTTGGTTGTTATGATAGAATGGGTATAGTTGTGGATGAAAACTGAAAGAGCTTAGCAGTTGTGTTGGAACTGGAGATTTGGGTGCCTGGGGTTGGGTTAATTTGCTAAAGTGGGATTGGAGATCAGGCATGGCAGGTTGGTGTAGAGTTGGTTTGGGAATGATAGCAAAGGTAAAAATTGGGTTAGCAGAGAATGTAAGAAAAATTGGTATACGAGTTCTACAGATCATGGGCAATGAGGTTTTCGAGTGAGGGGAGTGGAGTAGGGATTAAAGTTGCAGTGAAGTTAGACCATTCCAGATGCTTTTTCTTGAACATAACTGTAAAATAATGTAATGAAATTCTACTTTATTATGCTTTGTTGATGCTGCCTAAAGCTCTGGATTTTGATAATTCACCTCAGGGGAAGCATTGTGTGTAAATGATCCTGAGGATGGGATTACAGGGGTTTGGTGTAAACACAGATAACATTTACTGCTTGCTGCAGGGCTGGTGAATAATTATCCACATGCAGGAGAGTCTGGCGGGTTGGTGATCAACACTGCCTGTGGCTTTACTTTGATCTTCCTGTGATGGCAGAGCTTCTGTAAGAACACAGGTAATTGCATTTTCCATTATTTAAAAATTGATTTTTATTCCAAAAATATACTTTACCTACAAAATCAAGTCAAATTTATTGTCACATGCACAAGTACATTGAGGTACAGGTAAATATACAGGAGGAAATGATACAATTAGGACATGGCATTGTCTTCATTTTGTGTACCAAGCATATCATTCACTTAGAATAATTACAATTTATTAACTTGTTGCTGATGTTTCAACCCCCCAACATTCCACCAGCCAAACATTTGAGCGGTTTACACACAGGAGCCAGAGCTGGCTCTCGGTATCCAGTGGTAGAAGGAACCTACTTCATGGCCTTTTAGTAGCCACACTGAGCGTCCTCTTATCCAGTGTCACCTTAGAATTTGCCAGTCAGCTGCCTTCAGTTGCAGACAACTCCTTGTGCATTAGAAGAACAACCAGCTTGGGAACAGCAAAATGGTCTTTGAATGAGTGCAGTTTCCACAGAGTCCTGTGTTTTGAAACTATTTAGACTGAAACTCAACAAAGACCACAGCATCCCTTTCCAGAACTGGATGGACACACAGTTTGGGGGAGGGGCATCATTTATAGAGCATGGGAACAGGCTTGTCATCCCAACTGGCACCTGCCAACCAAAATGCCTCATCAAAGCCCAATCCCTTTCGTCAGCATTTGGCCCATAACTTTCTAACCCCTTCCAATCCTTGTACCTGTCCAAATGTCTTTTAAAAGCTATTATTGTACTTACCTCAACCACTTCCTCTGGCAGCTAATTCCACATAATGTCCTTTAGTTCTTCATTCACCAATTGTGGAAAAACCTGAGTGCACTTACTCTAACTAGGCCCCTTATGATTTTACACCCTATGGGGCCTCACAAATATTCTGTGCAGACCACTCCTATACTGAGTTGTAGTCAAAGGTGATAATCTACAGATGCTTTCCACGAGGGAAGGGTGCTACAGCTTGGTCCAAATGAATGGAACATTCAGGCCCATCCCTCTCACAGCAGTGACAGTTCAGGCACTTGGTGTTTCATTGCACGGCTCTTTACACCACTCGATTAGCCGCACACTAAAAATCACTGTGATGATGGTAATGTGAGTTATACACTCAATGATGACTTTATTTGATACAGCTGTTTACCTGCTCCTTGGTGCAAATGTCTAATCAGTCAATCTTGTGGCAGCAACTCAATGCATAACAACAAACAGACATGGTCAAGATGTTCAGACCAAATATCAGAATGGGAAAGAAATGTGATCTAAGTGACTGACTGCGGAATAATTGTTGGTGCCAGACAGGGTAGTTTGAGTATCTCAGAAACTGCTGATTTCCTAGAATTTTCACATACAACAGTCTCTAGAGTTTATAGAGAATGGTGCAATTTTTTTTAATCCACTGAGCAACAGTTCTGTGGATAAAAATGTCTAGTTAGAAAGAGATCAGAGGAGAATGGCCAGACTGTTTCAAGCTGACAGGAAGGCAACAGTAACTCAAATACTGTGCTTTACAACAGGGGCGTGCAGAAGAGCATCTCTGAATGCACAACACATTGAACCTTTAAGTGGATGAGCTACAGCAGCAGAAGACCATGAATATACACTCAGTGGCCACTTTATCAGGTACCATATACCTAATAAAGTGGTCACTGAATGTATTTTCCTTCACTTTTCCTGAAGAACTGGGCAGCCAAAGGGAAGAGCATGACCTGATAACTCAACAAAGTGCTGGAGGAACTCAGCAGACCAGGCAGTATCTATAGAAAAATGTACAGTGGATCATTCAGGCTGAAACCTTTCAGCAGGACTGGAGAAAAAACAGTGAGGAGTAGATCTGAAAGCTGGGGTAAGGGGACAGAGAAACACCAAGTGATAGGTGGAACTTGGAAGGGGAGGGATGAAGCAAAGAGCTGGGAAATTGATTGGTGAAAGAGACAAAAGGCCATGGAAGAAAGAAACGGGGGTGGGGGGGGTGGGAGGTGCACCAGAGGGAGGTGATGGGCGGGGACGGAGATAACATGAGAGGGTCAAGGGGATGGGAAATGGTGAAAGGGGGGGGAGACATTACTGGAAGTTTGAGAAATCAACGTTCACACCACCAGGTTGGAGGCTACCCAAACGGAATATAAGGTGTTGTTCCTCAAACCTAAGTGTTGCCTTATCTCAACATTGGAAGAGGTCATGGATGGACATATTGGAATGGGAATGGGAAGTGGAATTAAAATGGGTGGCCACTGGGAGAGCCCACTTGTTCTTGTGGATGGAGCGTAGATGCTCGCTGAAGTGGTCTTCCAATCTATGTCGGGTCTCACCAATATACAAGAGGCCACACCAGGAGCGCCAAACACAGTATATGACCCCAACAGACTAAAAGGTGAAGTGTCGTTTCACCTGGAAAGACTGTTTGGGGCCCTGAATAGTAGTGACGGAGGAGGTGTACAGATAGGTGTAGCACTTGTACCACTTGCAAGGATAATTGCCAGGAAGGTGGTCAGTAGGGAGAGACGAATGGACTAGGGAGTCACATAGGGAGCATTAATTCCACTTCCCATTTCCCTGTGGCCACCCATTTTAATTCCACTTCCCATTTCTATTCCAATATGTCCATCCATGGCCTCCTCCACTGTTGACATAAGGCCACACTTAGGTTGGGGGAACAACACCTTATATTCTGCTTGGGTAGCCTCCAACCTGATAGCATGAACTTCGATTTCTCAAACTTCTAGTAATGCCTCCCCCCTTTCACCATTTTCCATCCCCTTGACCCCTTCTCATGTTATCTCTTTGCCCTCCCATCGCCTCCCTGGTATGCTCCTCCGCACACACCTCCCCCCCTTTCCTTTCTTCCATGGGCTTCTATCTCTTTCATCAATCAACTTCCTAACTCTTTGCTTCATCCCTCTCCCTCCAAGTTTCACCTATCGCCCGGCGTTTCTCTCTCCCCTCCCCCCACCTTTCAAATCCACTCCTCAGCTTTTTTGCTGCAGCCCTGCCAAAGGGTTTTGGCCCAAAATGTCGACTGTACTTTTTTCCATAGATGATGCCTGGCCTGCTGAATTCCTCCAACATTTTGTGTGTATTGTTTGAATTTCCAGCATCTGCAGATTTTTTTCTTGTTTGAGTATGTCCTAACAGCTACCTTTGTGTATGGCTGTATTAGGCTCTGTGCAGAACCTGGTTTGTTGGAAAATACTTTTGTTTCCTAAATCAAACAGTTGAAGTGACCTTTTCAACTTTCAGGGTCTGAGTAAAGCAGGAATCTAAGTGGAACTTTCTATTCTAGTTATAACTTATTCAAAGAGAGGATCTTGAACATACCCTGGGGCCATGACCATGCAATTGAATGAACAGAGGTCTCATTCATTGAGGTGTCATATCACACATATCTCATGTCTAAACCAGGCATCCAATGCTTCTCTTTAATCTGAAACTGTCATGGTCCGGTCTATGAAGTCTGCATTCTGGTTCACGGTCCGGTCCATCGACCTTTGCTTCAGGTTTTCCTGTCTACCCTGTTTCTGTTCTTGTTGAGCACTAATTGAGGCAGCTGATTCTCATTGGGACTGGCTGCATAAATACCTCCAGAGACCAGGGCGTGGCTGCCGAATTTTTCTTGTTCTTACTCCTTGTATACCTTCCCCTGCCTTCTGTTTCCTCACCTGAAGCCTTGCCTTGTCTTGCCAGTAACTCTCGCCTCACCTGAAGTTCTTGTCTTGCCTTGCATTGCCTGAAGCCTTGCCTTGCCTTGCTGGTAACTCTCGCCCCGCCTGAAGTTCTTGTCCCGCCTTGCATTGCCTGAAGCCTTGCCTTGTCTTGCGGTAACTCTCGCCTCACCTGAGGTTCTTGTCTCACCTTGCATTGCCTGAATTCTTGCCTTATCTTGCTGGTAACTCTCGCCTCGTCTCGCCTGAAGTCTTGTCTTGGAGCCACCCTGTACCTAGCTCCCTTCCTCTACCTTGCCTCTGCTGGGAAAGTCAGGCCATCTTGTTGTTACCTATGGTTGGTTCTGTCCCCTCCTGTCTCTTGCCTCCATCAGGTAAGCCAGGCCGTCTTGCCGTTACCTATGGTTGGTTCTGTCCCTTCCTGTCCCTTTCCTCTGTCGGGTAAGCCAGGCTGTCTTGCCATTACCCTGTGGTTGGTTCCATCCCTTCCTGTCCCTTGCCTCCGTCAGGTAAGCCAGGCTATATTGCCGTTACCCTGTGGTTGGTTCTGTGCCTTCCTGTCCCTTGCCTCCGTCGGGTGGAGTACTGCGCCCTGCCCAGGTGATCCGCACCCTGCCCAAGAGTACCGCGCCCTGCCCAGGAAGAGCTTCAAGACCCCAAGCCTCAAGCCTCACCCCTAGCCAAGCTTCAAGACCCCAAGCCTCAAGCCTCGCCCCTAGCCAAGCTTCAAGACCCCAAGCCTCAAGTCTCACCCCTAGCCAAGCTTCAAGACCCCAAGCCTCAAGCCTCTGGTCTCCAGCCTCGCCTCAAGCCTCTGGTCTCCAGCCTCACCTCAAGTCTCTGGTCTCCAGCCTTGCCTCAAGTCTGTAGACTCCAGCCTTGTCCTGCCTGCCAGCCAAGTCACGCCCTTGCCTAGTTCTGGGGTCCGAGCCAGAGGCAAGTCCCAGGTTCTGGGTCCTTGTCCTGTCTGTGGCTCGGAGTCCAAGCCCAGGCTTCTAGCTCTCTTGTCCAGTCCTGTTCCGGGTTCCCGGTTTTCGTGTCCATGTCCTAGCCCTCACCCTGTACCTTATTCCTGTCCCTAGTACTTCAGTGTCTTTGTCTTGCACTTGGGTCCGTTCCTAGCCACCTCCTTATGACAGAAACCTTGAAACTTTTCTCCATTCACCGATGTTTCTGTCTCCAATCAGTGGTACATTTTATTCTTAATCGACAAGACATCTGCTTCAGGCCATTCTACAAGTTGCTGCAAATGGATGAATAAGATTTCATGATTAGACTTGTAATGCCTTTGAGTGTTAATTAGTGTGTGTCAATGACTGCACATTTAATTTACTCTTTAATTTCTGATGTTCTAATGTTAATTTGTTCCTCCTGTGCAGGCTACAGTTGAGGTCATGAAAGGAGTTATCACAAGTATAAGTATTGATAATAAATAAATATTTTCAATTTTATCACCTGAGAAATGGAATGTCAGAATTGAGAAATTGAGCTCAGTTATCTGATAGAATGCAGGTATCCATGTCAATCTGTCTGTAAAAGAATGCAGTTATTATCCCACTGACATCCTTCATGGACAATCATCAACTGAACTGATTAGGGAAGAAAATCCTGATGAAAGGTCTTGGACCAAAACGTTGACTCCACCACAGATACTCCCCTCCACAGGTACTGCTTGACCTGCTGAGTTCCTCCAGCATTTTGTGTATGTTGTTAAAGATGTCCAGCATCTGGAAATCTTTAACAACATACATCTGCAGAATCTCTTTGATAAAGAAAACTCATCAACCTAGTGTTCTTCCCAGAAATATCCACCAGAGGGCACGCCAGTCCACCATATGATTCATCAGAGACAAAAGACCAGACGTACTGGATCCAGGTTCTTTCACCTTGCTAATGTAAAATGAAACTAGCATACATGTGTAAGGGGTTTCTTCTTTTTTGTTACTGTTAAGGCTAATAAAAATAGCTTCTTTGGTATGTTAGAATAGAATGGCTTCTTTGTTATGTTAACTGCTGAGAAAGTGTTTCTCTATAGCAGCTTGTTTGGATTATAATTACTGTTAACAAGAATTGTATTCATTTGCTAACCAATTGGGATAGATGTAATTCTTTCTTGTGTGTCTGTAAGCGATTGTTTTCGCGGGCTTTGGGGCAGAATGCACGATGGGGACAGAGAGAGGAGATGCGATGCAGTAAGCTGGGTGACGGAACAGACCCCAAGCGGGAGTCCGAGGCCCAGGGTCTTCGGCGAGGAGAGGAGACGAGGACAGACTGGAGAAGAGCGTTTGGTCGATCACTGAGGGTGGTCCCATTTGTGGGTCAACTGGAGTAAGGAAGAAATCGAATGCAGGAAGGGGGACCCAGTTCCGTAAGACCTCCAACGATGTATGCACGAATATGTTAATAATGATGGCACCTTTTTCTTTTTTCTTAAACTGTTAAACAGTTCTTATTTTGTTCCTTTACTGTCTACATAGTCAAAGTAAGAGTTATAAAGTGTAATCATTTAATCGCATATGGTGTACTGTCTGTTATTTGGCATGATGGGGTACATCACACAGCATCTATATAAACTTGATTACAAAGTCTGGCAGAGCCAAAGGCTGCTCCCCCTAGACAAAAGCGAGCTGAGTGAACCTGAGGCTTACCAGGAGGTACCAGGGGGCTACACATGCAATCTGGACTCCTGTGTTTTTCTTTCAATTAGTTTTATGTTTTGGAGTTACAAAAAAACATAGTAGAGGTGATGGAGAAGTTTTAAACGAACCCAAGACAACTACTTACCGGTTGAAGTGCAGTGAGATGTCGAGAGTTAAAGAAAAGTGCAGTTAGAAATTGACGAGAAAAAAATGGCACAGCACATACTTCTTCGGGAAGGGACAGAGACAGTTGAGTTTTCAAAAAAGGCAGATAATGGATGAATTCTTGGGTCAATAAACAGTGAGTACCAGGGGATAATAATCATAATTTTTTAAAAAAGAAATAGCTGGCTATGTCAGAAAGACAGACACATTTGATAGCACAAAAGATAACCAATTGATATATACTGAGGGAATAGCAAATGAGAAATGAGTACCAGTTTTGCTGAGTGTACTAGGTGGGAAAGCATACAGCCCTAGCAAAGCTAGCTGAAATAAGCTTTGCTGATATTGTGAAAGTAATGCAGGAGCATTTAGAAGCAAAACCATTGTTGATTGCAGAATTCTTTTGGTTTCATAAGTGAGCATTCTCAGTTCAGTGATGGGCTCATTGATGTACTAAGAGATCGTTTAATTTATGGAATCTGACAAGAAAGCATTCAAAAACAGCTCCTAACTGAAGCACAACTCACATTTAAAAGCACAGTTCAAATCACTGTATCAATGGAAATAGCAGGCAGAGGCACAATTGAGTTACAGTTAGGATTGCAATAAAGTAGGACACATACAAAGAGTATGTTGGGCAGACAAAAAGAAATGGACAGGGAAAAGAAGAAGATAAAAAGTCAAGTTGCTGTTTCAAAAAGAGCACCAATTTGCATGCCATTGATAAAAAAAATTTGATAATGATGGAAGTGACACAGGACTGAGTATCCTTGAGCTTTACAATGTGAAAACTGACAAGAGGCAAGCAATATGGTGTACGCCATGGAATTGGACACTGAACCTGCTGTTTCAGTAATTCCACAAAATGAGTTTGAACAGTTTTTAAAAGATACTGAATTGAAACCTGCAGATATCCAACTAAGAACTTTCACTTGAGAAAAGGTAACTCCAATGGGAATGACATTCGTAACAGTAAAATACAGTAACCAACAAGCCACATTGGGCTTGTATGTGGTAAAAACAGGAGGGTTGGCATTGTGGGGATGTTATTGGCTGAGACAACTACAACATGATTGGAGATCCATCCACTATTTGGATGTCACATCCCTACAATACAGTCAACTGAAAGCCAATTAAGAAAGGTACTGAATGATGCTATAGCAGTGTACAAAGAATGGTACTGGAAAACTCAAACATATCAAGAGTAGAACAGTGCTAAATGAAAATGCCACACCCAAGTTTTACAAGGTCCATCCAGTTCCATATGCCATCTGTGATCAGATAGCAGTGAGCTAGATCACATGGAGGCTAAAGAAATTCTTTCCAAGGCTGAGTGGAGTCCATGGGCAATGCCAGTTGTCCCAGTAAACTAAAAAAATTGGTCTGTCAGAATCTACAGTAACTTTAAGGTAACCAGCAACCCAGTATTGAAAGTAGACCAATACCTTTTGCCCAGGATAGAGGATATCTTTGCAAATTTCTCTGGATGGAAACATTTCTGCAAAGCAGACTTGGCTGAAGCTTATCTACAGATGGAGATGGAAGAAGAGTCCAAGGTGTTTCTCACCATAAACACTCACATAAAGGTTTATTTTTGGAGTAGCATCTGCACCTGCACTCTAGCAGAAAGCTATGGATCAGGTGCTGCAAGGCTGCTCAGGTACTCAGTGTTACCTGGATGACATCATTGTTACTGGGGAGGATAACAAGAACATCTCCAAAATCTGAAGGCAATGTTAAAAAGACCGTGTTAAAAAGATTAGAAGATTATAGGCTCAGAATACAACATGACAAGTGTCAATTCTTTAAACCAAGCATCCCTATGGTCATCCTATTGTTGCAAAAGGATTACACAAGTGTGCTGAGAAAATTCAAGCAGAGGTGGATGCCCCAAGGTCAAAGGATTTGTCACTGTTTTTAGGATTTGTCAATTACTATAACAAGTTCTTGTCAAATCTGCCAACTATGCTCCATTCCTTGACCTCATTACTACAGGTCAAGAAGAAATGGCTATGGACAAAGCAGTGTGAGGTGGCTTTCCAAAAGATAAAGAGAATAGCTACATCAAACACTGTATTCATACATTATGATCCACATCATCCAGTGAAGCTTGCCTGTGATGCCCTACCTTATAGTATTGGTGCAGTCATGTCACATGTTATTAGTGATAGAAGTGAATGTCCCATAGCCTTTGCATCATATTCCCTTTCCACTGCAGAAAATCAGTTATGCATGGATTGACATAAAGGCTTTGAATCTAGTTTGGGGTGTAAAACATTTCAACCAGTACTTGTATGCAAGAGTGTTTACTTTCATTACTGATCATCAAGCACTAATGTCTATTTTGCAATCCAGAGAAGGGTGTTCCACCATTAGCAACAGCAAGGATGCAGAGATGGGATCTATTTCTCGGAGGATGCAATTGCAAGGTCGAATTCAAAAGGGTGACTATTCATGGAATTGTTGATGGATTGTCCGGTTTAGCTTTGTAAAAGGAAATACCTGAAAAATTTGCAAAAGAGGACACTCCTCTTGACACATGTATTCTCCCTATTGCAAATTGAAAGTCTCCCCATTACAGCAGACATTATCCAAAGGGAAGCCAGAGAAGACCCCACACTGTTTTGGGTGTACAAGGCAACCCAAAATGATTGGAATATGCAGCAGTAACTCCAATTCCCACATTTCTATCAGCGCCGAGATGCACTTGCCCTCGATGAGGGTTGGCTTATGTGGGGATTGAAAGTTATTGTGCCATCCAAGCTGAGAGCTAAAGTATTGCAGGCGCTACATGCCGGTCATCTAGGCATTGTCGAAATGAAAGCTTTGTCTGGTGGCATAGGATAGATCAGCAAATCGAGTAGCTTGCCGTGCACTGTTTGGAATGCCAACCTGACCATAAGATGCCAACAGCATCTTGAAGAAGAAGGGAAAAGGAGAACAAAGGTTTCCAGAGCTGTCAGAACCAGTTCCTGCATTCACAGAGTCAACTCCTACAAGCATCACAGGGGAGGCCCCAGAACTTGGGATTGTCTCACAGCCACGTCTCACCTGCCAAGCAGAGAAATGTCCCCTTGTCAGGAAAGACTTTATCCCACTAGAGTAAGAAATCCTCTACAGTGATTAAATCTTTAGGCCTGAATGGGACAATTTAAAATTTGGTATGCTGTGAATGTCTGTACAGTAGTTATATTAAATAGCATACTGTGAATATAGTTGAAATACATTCTATCACCAACACACACAGAATGTTGGAGGAACTGAGCAGTCCAGGCAGCATCTATGGAAAAGAGTACAGTCGAGATGCTGCCTGCCCTCCAGCGCTCTGTGTAAGATGCATTCTATATTGAATCAAGGTTTATAGCTAAGCAGGGAGGAGTGTTGTGCATATAATACATCAGTAATATTGTAAATATATTGTTTGATCAAGCATTCTTTGTTGTTTACATAATTCATTATGGGTTATATATGTAAAAGTATGTGAATGATATATGTCATTACACCACCATGTCAGAAGTGCACGTCTCGCTAAGGTAAAACAAAACTAGCATACATGCATTCTGGACTTCCGTGTTTTTCTTTCAATTTGTCTTATGTTTTGGAGTTACAAAACGTAACAGGAATATTCAGACATTGTGCTGAAACTGCACCAGATTGTTTACAGACTGTTGAAAAAAAAATCACCCTCAGCTTTATGCACTGTGTGTTATGCTTTCACTAGCCACAGACAGACAAAGTCAAAGGTATTGCTTGATACATCCTTGTGAAGACAAGTAAGTCCATGCCTTGTGCATCAAAAAGGAAAGCTGCAAAGATAACACTTAAGCTCATCTTGGTCAAAGGACATGTCTCTGATGCCCAATACACATGAATATCTTTAAAAAAAACAGAAAATCTCCACGTGCCAAGTAAGAATTGATTCACAAGCATTATCACATTCATGTTCAAGTTCAGTTTATTGTCATTCAACTGTACACATGTATACCACCAAATGAAAAAACATTCCTCCAGACCAAGGTGCACAACACAGTACACGTAACTCACGCACAACATATATAACGTAATATTACCACAAATAAACTAATAAATAATAAGGAGTATTTGCGACTCAAGTTAAAAACTAAACAGTATAACTCTACTGGAACTTCATGTATGAGGAGACCTGGGTGGTGGCAGGTAGTTCAGTCATCTTATGGCCTGGGGAAAGAAGCTGCTTCTCATCCTAATAGATCTTGTTCTAATGCTATGGTACTTCCTGCCTGATGGTAGGGAGTCAAAGAAATTTTTGGACAGAGGGGGGGAATGATTGACAATGCTAAAGGCCCTGCCTATGCAGTGGTCCAGATTGCCAATTGTTCTAGATCTGTGCCTCTTCTACCTTTATATGTAAATCCATTCCAAAATAGAGGATATATTTCATGTTGAAAAGCAGAAACTATAAATTTGTTCAGAGCTTATCAGCCTAAAAAGCTAACTATTCTTCGCTCCACGGATGCTGCCTGACCTGCTGGGAATTTCTGAACTTATTTAATGTACTGGAATTGGAATTCTACCCCACTAATAGTAATCCCTTTTCTGAGTAGGTCCACAGATCAACAGGAAGCTGGATAGGTGCCATGTGCAGGTGCAGCTTTTAGTGCTGCTGCTTCACAGTTCTAGGTATCCAGGCTTGCTCCTTTCCTTGCGTGCATTTTGTGTGATGTCTGCATGTTCCCACAATGATCACGTGGTTTCTTCTGGGTGCTTCACATCCCAAAGACATATTGATTGGTTAATTGGCCACTGTAGTGACACCCTAGCTTTATTAATGACCTTCCATCTTTAATTAGTAAAGGAATCAAAGAGAAATGAATGGGATTGTGAGAGAGAATACACTCAGTGGCCTCTTTATTAGGTATAGTAGGTACCTAATAAAGTGGCCACTGAGTATACGTTTGTGGTCTTCTGCTGCTGTAGTCCACCAACTTCAAGGTTCAATGTCTTGTGTGTTCAGAGATGCTCTTCTACACAACATTGCTGTAATGCATGGTTATTTGAGTTACTGTTGATTTCCTTTTATCTTGAACCAGTCTGGCCATTCTACTCTGATTTTCTTCTCTCCACAGAACTGCTGCTCACTGGATGTTTTATATTTTTCTGCACCATTTTCTGTAAACTATTGTGTGTGGAAAATCCCAGATCAGCAGTCTCTGAGGTACTCAAACCACTCTGTATGCTCTGTATGGCACCAACAATCATTCCATGGTCAAATTACTTTGATCGCATTTCTCCCCATACTCATGCTCAGTTGAACACCAACTGAACCTCTTGACCATGTCTGCATGCTTTTATGCTTTGAGTTGCTGCCACATAAGTGGCTGATTAGTTATTAACATTAACAAGCGGGTGTACAGGTATGAAGAAGTGCCTACTGAGTGTAAGTTATGCTGCTGTCCATTCATTTGGCCATATGGTCTTCTCCTGTGTCACATACATTGGAAAAGCAATAGAATAATGTGCTAATGAAAAGAGATGTAGTATGCTAGTGTGTCTGAAGGATAAATGGGTAAATAGCCTGATTTTGTGCAAAAATCCTGACTGTTCATATTATCTCATTTGTTCATTACATTTTATCATGCCTGAAGGGTATTGGGTTAAAATCACCGAGAGCCACATTATATAATGCAATTGTGCAACAGGCACTTTTAATTAAGATGAACTCTGTGTAATTATACCCTATGCATTCTTGGCTACAGAAGTTGTAAATTTCTGATAAAATACAGTAAGTTGTGATGAAGATGTCTGAAGCTGCTTCTTCAATGGCTGTCCCTGCATCTTCTGATCAATAGTAGGATATTTGCTGATGATTGCTCAGTATAATTGGCCATGTCATGAAACAGTCCATATTCACAGGCAGGAAAGCTGAGACAACATTCAGACATGAATTTGTTAAGTATCAGATTCGGGTCAGCTCCACATAAGAGCCAGGCAGTGTTTCCAACAAAAGAGAGTCAAACCACAACTCATGGTAGGCAATGACATTACCTCTGTAAAACCCCTCACAATTAACATCTGAAGAGTCTCCACTGATCAGAAGCTTTACTGAATCAGCCACGCCACAGAAATACTAAGGTTACAAAGTAGACTTGAGGCCAAATATCCTACACTGAGTGACTTCCTTCTTACTGCACAGAATTTTCCCTCCTTCTTCAAGGCACTTGGTCAAGAGTGTGCCATCCTGGAGACGGCAGCTCACTTGTCTGACAGTCCACACAACTGGCCTGATTATTCACACACTCCACCATTATGGAAGTAGTGTGTACCATCTTTAAAACACAGAGCAGCTTTTTGCCTAGACCACGCCAGCTCTGTGGCCTGAACATCACTAAAGGGCAAATTCAAAACACCAGCCATCAGCATGACTGCGCACCATCCTCTGGTGGAAATATGGCTGGTCTTCCACCATCACTAAATCCTGGAGCTCTCTACTGAAGGGCGCTGTGAGACTACCTTCACCAGGTGAACTGCAGCAGTTTAATAAATGCAGCTCAACACCTCCACCACTGAAGGACTATCAGGAAAGGGCATTAAATGCAGAACTGGCCAGCATTGCCTACATCAAACAAAATCAATGTCTATAATGTGTTTTTGGAACACACTTACAATTTTATCTTTAAATGCTAAAAGTTCTGTTCTCAATCTGGGATTTGTTAGAATAATGGAATCTGCGATAGAGGTGATTTATCTGTGGAATGGTTGATTTTGCCAACTTGTGACTATTGTTCAAAGTGACTGCTTTCTTCGGCCAGGTAGTATTCAAGAAAGGGATTGAGGCCAGTCATTGAAAGGTGTGATCCAGTTCAACAGACAAAAAGTTAGAGTACGCATTGAGGAAACTTCTCAAAATCATTTTTCTGCTTTACAGATAAAGTTAGAAATGTAATCATGGTGCCCGAATGAGTGTATTTGGACACATGAATGATTGCAGTGATGTAATAAAAGCCCTGACTAATGTCAGCAATGTCAAGATTCACGCCAAGTACAGCATGACGTGCCAACAAGAAACAAAGAATTTATTTCCAGCCTGATACCTGTCTTCTGTCTGTTACTGTCAGTCATTTCCTCCCTGTTCTAAGTACTAAAATGCAATGTGAATTGGGACCAAACTTACTTTGTGAAAAATGTATACAGCAAGTAGGACACATTCCTGGGTGTGTCTATTCTCTCTGCTTTTTCTATCGCTTACACTTTCACTCATTGTAACATATCTATCTTACAATTTACAGTCTGTGCACATTTGACCTCTAAATCTGGGGTCTTAAAAGTTCAAAGTAAATTTATTATCAAAGTATGTCATCATATACATACTACCTTAAGATTCATTTTCTTGCAGGCATTTACAAGGAAGAAATGCAACAGAACTTATGAAAAACTGAATGTAACAAAGAACAACAAACAACCATTGTGCAAAAGAAGACAATTCATGCAAATAATAAAAAATGTAAATAATAATACTGAGAACATGAGTTGCAGAGTCCTTGAAAGCAAGTCTATAGGTTGTAGAGCCAGTTTGGTGTTGAGGTGAGTGAAGTTATCCACACTGATTCAGGAGCCTGATGGCTGTTGAGTAATAACTGTTCCTAAAACTGGTGGTGTTGGACTTAAGGCTCCTGTAACTGGTACCAAATGTTGTCTCTTGCTCTACAATCCTCCACACCCTCAATCACCTCTAATTCTATAATCCTTCCAATCTCTATAATCTTAAACAGCCCTATAACCCTTTCTGTTTCCATAATTTCTTCCAGCCCTACAATGCTACTTATTTCTGCAACTCCCACAGCTCTAAAATCTCTCCATGTATTACCTCTTCCCAACGTATAAGCTTTCCTTCTTCCTGTGCTACAACTCTCTCTACCACTGTATCCTCCTCAAACCTACAATCCTCTCATTCTCCGTAACTTTGAATGCTGATCCGTTGCACCAGCCCAGTGTCCATTTTCTACCAATAGTGGCCTCAACTGCTTGCAACCAGTATTCCTAAACCTCTGACCCACTACCACTTTCCTTGTGTTGACCAGTTATCCTGCCACCTCATTAAGTGATTCAAGGTCAGTTTGTGAAAATGCTGCCTTGGGCTGATTTTATCATGTTGAAATTTCTATATTAATATGTTGTGGTTTTAAAATCAAGTTTCTGCAAGTCTTAATTTAATAATAAGGCAGTGCCACAGTTACTCACACTCATTGCTTGCATTGTGAGATCCCACTTCCCAAAGAGTTGTGGAAGACAGCTCATTAAAAATATTTAAAGTGGAGGTAGACACAAAGTGGAGGAGATACATTTTCAAAAGATCAGAGAATTAAAGGCTGTACATGACAAAGAAGACATTCAAACATTTCCACTTAGGGAAGATTCATGAATGAAAACCCAGTTTCAAGACATTTAAAGTTAAGTGTTAGAATTTCTCACAGAGCGAGCTCACTTCTTAAATTCTCTTTTGCAAAGGCTGTAGAGGTTGGACCACTGGAAATGTTTTGAAAAGGTAGCAGATAAAGGCAGACAAGGCTCACTTACAATATATATTAATGACTTAGATGAGGGAATTAAATGCACCATCTCCAAGTCTGCGGATGGCACAAAGGCGGGCGGCAGTGTTGGCTGTGAGGAGGATGCTAAGAGGATGCAAGGTGACTTGGATAGGTTAGGTGAGTGGGCAAATTCATGGCAGATGCAATTTAATGTGGATAAATTTAAGGTTATCCACTTTGGTGGCAAGAACAGGAAAACAGATTATTATCTGAATGGTAGCCGATTAGGAAAAGGGGAGGTGCAACAAGACCTGGGTGTCATTGTACACCAGTCATTGAAAGCGGGCATGCAGGTACAGCAGGCGGTGAAAAAGGCGAATGGTATGCTGGCATTCATAGGAAGAGGATTTGAGTACAGGAGCAGGGAGGTACTACTGCAGTTGTACAAGGCCTTGGTGAGACCACATCTGGAGTATTGTGTGCAGTTTTGGTCCCCTAATCTGAGGAAAGACATTCTTGCCATAGAGGGAGTACAAAGAAGGTTCACCAGATTGATTCCTGGGATGGCAGGACTTTCATATGATGAAAGACTGGATCGACTAGGCTTATACTCTCTGGAATTTAGAAGATTGAGGGGAGATCTGATTGAAACGTATAAAATTCTAAAGGAATTGGACAGGCTAGATGCAGGAAGATTGTTCCCGATGTTGGGGAAGTCCAGAATGAGGGGTCACAGTTTGAGGATAAAGGGGAAGCCTTTTAGGACCAAGATGAGGAAAAACTTCTTCACACAGAGAGTGGTGAATCTGTGGAATTCTCTGCCATAGGAAACAGTTGAGGCCAGTTCATTGGCTATACTTAAGAGGGAGTTAGATATGGACCTTGTGGCTAAGGGGATCAGGGGGTATGGAGAGAAGGCAGGTACAGGGTTCTGAGTTGGATGATCAGCCATGATCGTACTGAATGGCTGTGCAGGCTCAAAGGGCCGAATGGCCTACTCCTGCACCTATTTTCTATGTTTCTATGAGTGCGTTGAACTTTGGGAGTCAAAGTATACAGTAGACAGTTAATGACAGGTCTTAGGCAGCATTGTTGTACAGAAAGTCCAAGTTCATATCCCAAGAAAGTGGCTGCACAGGTTGACAGGATGGTAAAGAAGACGTATTGTATGCTTGCCTTTAATAGTTGAAGCACTGAATTCAAGAGTCAGAATTTTGCAGATTTGTAAAACTCTAGTTACGATGCACCTGGAGTAATGCGTTCATTTCTAGTTTTCCTGTATAGAGAGGATATTCAAGTTCAAATTCAACTTACTTACTTACTGCCCATAAAGCCACTGGCATTTAGGGCAGCACTTCTGCTGGAAATGATCCATATTTAAAGAAGAGCTATGGAGGTCTTCCCAATGTTGTGACCAACATTTGTCCCTTAACCAACCTCATCAAGAATAATTGAACAGGACATTTATAGCTGTTTGAGGAACCTTGTTGCAGCATCTTCTACACAGTCGACGTATTTCAAATGTTTTTTATTAGCTGTATGGTGCTTTGGGAAACTTGAAAATGTGGAAGATCCTCATGGGGTGCAAATCTTTTTGCTTTTTCTGCAATTGACAATATTTCTGAAATTTAAGACTATTTAGTAGGTGCTTAGTCTGGTCTAAGTGTTAAAATTGTAGGAGTTATGAAGTAAGGACACAATTCAGTCCAACTCAGTGTGAATGACTTTGACTTTTCTCAGACAGATCTCCACCTGTTTCCTTGTGCCTCACTGCAGAGACAGTTTGTGAATTTCCTTTATAAATATGTAATGCTTCTCTGAAAAAATGCGAAGCACCTGATCTGAATCTGTGAGTTAAATAACACTGTCTCAGGAAAGGCATTGGCTGCCTAAGCATTTCATGCTTCCAGCTGCAGTTAAACAGATGTTCACAGATTTAACTCCAAGGTCTCTGAGTTGATCTTTTTAACTATATTGCTGCAATTCTTGTTTTAACACTACAGTGTTAATTATTTATAATTATTTAATTGAAACAGCATACGAGTGAGGGGTGAGCTTGATTATGTAATCACTGAGGTGACACCAGTAGTAGTGATGTTTTTTAAAAAGGATGCATGCTTAGATTAATAACATTAAGGACTCAGAAAGAAGAGAAAGTGCCATAAATTGACAGCACTTCTTTGAAAATGTAACTAAATATTCAAGCAACCAACTATATATAATTTAACTTGAGTATTCAGAAGGCATGATAAGGTGTAACTAAAAATCGGACTGAAGGCTAGATTAACATCATAAAACAAGCAAAGTACAATGGAATTTCTCCTTTTGGGGATTAATGGGTGTAGAATCTCTCAATCCATAAAGTTTGATATGCATTTTGAAGCTACTATAAGATTTCATGAGATCAGGTATGGCTTGAATTATTGAGAAGGGTAGAGTCAAAAGGGATTAATTCAATGAATTATCAAAGGTATGGTGATGGATGTTAAAAGATATGAAAAATGCACTTCAAAACATGGAACACATAGAGCAATGAGGTACAGCCCATTAGGAACTAAGGAGGACTTTATTTTCCTTTTATTGACACTCTCACAGCAGTATGTGGTTTGTACCAAAATAGCTGGGCATTTCAGACTGGATACATGCTCCTGGAAATTGGGTGCAGATGGTTCAATCTGCTGCGTCTGTTGTGCTTCACTCATCATAATGCATTGTGGAAATATTTGTGGTTCTCTGAGCCCCCATCACAGCCTATGCTCTGTCAGTCATACAGCGAAGGGCTCAATTGCAAAATAAAGCAAAATGCAAGCAAGTAACTTGGCAATCTTTTGGGAATGAGCAAATTTCTTCCTCATCTGCTCCTAGCTTTGGGAAGAGTGTGTGCAACTATCAAGTCTATCTAAACTGGTATCAGAAACTGATGATCTTTTGTCGAAATGGAACCAACCTTTTCTCCAGCACTTCCTGAGTTAAATTTAGTGTCTTGATCCTGTTTGTGCTATTTCTGTAGCAATAAAGATTTTAAAAAATTGAAGAGCTGCTGAAGCCAATTAAAGCAATGACTTGATAACCTTTCAGACACCAAGGAAGGAGTTTGCAAGATGGAGACACAAGAGGTTGCAAATGCTATAATTTGGAGCAAAATACAAACTACACAGTTTCAACCCGAAGTATCGCCTATACCTCTGCTTCCACAAATGCACTCCCAGGAATTTATTTTTTGAATGATTTTGCGATGATATTGCAAGATAAGGCAGTTTGCTCTCCATAATGCCATTTTTAACAGCTCCTGATGGGTTTGTGCTTGTGACCAGAAACAAAAGACGTGCAAAATGACTAATAATCCAATTCATCTGCGTTTAAACAGTTAAAATGAGAATGCTAAGAACACATCACAGGAAATAAATAAAACACTGATATATACAGCTTAAGTTTTGGGCAATAGAAAGGACATAATCCGGCTGTGCTACAGGGATTTTATACAAAGGGATGGTCACTGGGGAGCTACTAATGTTGAGTTAGGCAATTATTGGGAGGAGTTGCAAATGTCTAGGCAGCTGTCTGTCTGTGGGGAGTTGCTGATGTCCAGAACGGTGTATTTCACTGGAGAATTGCTAATGTGCAGACTGATGTCTGTTAACGTGGAATTTCTAATGCTTAGTCAGGAAAGTATAAGCGGGGAGTTGCTAATGTCCAGGCTGGTATCTGTCATTGAGGATTGCTAAAGTCCAGAAAACTGTCTTCCCATGAGTAGCCACAATATCCAGACAGACGCCTACATTGGGGAGTTGCTAATATCCAAGCAGGTGTCCTTAGTTCAGGAGTTTCTAATGTGTTGTCTGGACACTGACAATGGAGACCAGGCAGAGGTCTAACAGTGGGGAGTTGCTGAAGTCCAAACGTGCATCTGTCTTTTGCCTTTCCGTCAAGACAATTCTTTCACAATAAACACTATTTCATCATCTAAACCTTAACATGCGAATAAAAAGCTGAGGATGGTGGAAGAATGTTTTGTAGCAGTCAATAAATCGAGGGATGAAAGTTTCAGGACAGACAAGCTGGGCAAGCTCTACGTTTTGCACCTGATGCTGTTATGTAACTATAGTATGGAAAAAATTATAGTGGTGAAGACAGGGAGAGACAGCTACTATCCCAGGAGGCTGGTTAGAGCTGGAGATAGTGGTGCAAAATCTAGCAATACTAGACATCCTGGAAGACACCCAGCATTAAGCTTCACAACAGCTAAGACACAGTTTGAGAATTAACTGAGAAGGAACTGGATAGAAGAATGGAAACAAAGCCAGGTTTCAATGGTGAATTTAAAATCTAATTTAGGACAACTCCATAATGAATACTAAAACTTGGAGTATTTTGGGAGGAATGCACCATTAAAACTAATGAACATTTGATATACTTCAAAACTGAAGTTTGTCTGCCCAATGAACACTGGTTAAGTATAAAACAGAAAGCCTGATAAACTGCAGTAAAGGAAATAGACTGATTGGATGATGACCCAGATGTAAACCAGACAGTAACTGTTGGGTTTGGGTTAGTCATAACTCACTCTAGAAAATTTGTATCATAACATTCCTTATTCAATCCCTATCCAAACAGTAGCCAAGATGTGGGGTACAAATTACAACAGGAGGCAGAAATGGCATTAAAAAGGGCAATGTTACAAGTCATTGGAAATTTCAATATGCAGGTAGATTGGGAAAATCAGGTTGGCACTTGTGTATTTAATATTTCAGTGATATTTGAGTAATCTTGAACTTATACTGGTTCATTAAGCATTCTTGTTTGTTTAAATAATTCTTTACAAGTTATATTTATAAATACATGAATTGTATACGTCAGCTATCGACCTGTTGAAACACAGCAAAACATTTGAACTTAAAAAAAACACAGCAAGTGAGGAAACACAACCCACTGGGGCAGAGGTGGTCTTCAGAAGGGAAGGCATAATAGAGTTTAAAAACAGAAGTCTGAAAACAGAAGAGTTCAGGGTTCATAAATGGTGAGTACTAGTTGATAATAATCATAAAAGACTGGCTACATCAGAAAACTTGACACGTTTGATTACGCAAAAGATAACTGGAATATATATCACAAACAAGAGAAAATCTGCAGATGCTGGAAATCTGAGCAACACGCACAAAATGCTGGAGGAACTCAGCAGGCCAGGCAGCATCTACTGAAAAAAGTACAGTTGATGTTTTGGGCTGAAACGCTTTGGCAGGACTTATACACACACCAAGAGGAGAGATCAGATTGTAAAGGGAGTAATTGTGGGATTAATAAGAGAATACTCCAGTGAACTAAATGCACCCTTCCAAGATCAAGATGCACAAACCATTAGAAGAAAAAGGAAGAAGAAGAAGAAGAAAGGTGGCTACCACTGGCAGAACCACTTCCTGCAGTTTCAAAGTCAACTCCTACAACCACCACAAAGGAAGCCCCAGAATCTGAGATTGTTTTCATAACCACACGTCTCACCTGCCAAGCAGAGTGAGCCCCCTTGTCAGGAAAGATATTATCCCACAAGAGTAAGAAGTCCTCCACAGCAAATAAATCTTTAGGCCTGAATGGGACAATTTAAAATTTACTATGCTTGCATGCCTGTAGTTGTATTATATATTGCGTATATATTTCAGATGCCTTCTCTATTGAGTTGGAGTTTATAGCTAAGCAGGGAGGGCTGTTGTATATTTAGCATTTCAGTAATATTTGAGTAATCTTGTATATATACTGGTTGATTAAGCATTCTTGTTCATTTAAATAATTCCTTACAAGTTATATATAAATACATGAATTGCATAGATAATCACACTACAACATGATAAGTGCTCGCCTCCTTAAACACGAAGTTAGACCCACATTCCCAGACTTCCTTTCATTTTCACTACTGGCCATTTCTGGCATCTCCATACCTGAATGCTTGATACAGCAGTCAGGAAAACAGTTCGGAATCATCTTACTGCTTATTTCTCACCAACTACCAGTGACAAAAATCACTGCTTTTTGAGCACAAATACACGCAACTGATGCTATTTTAAAACTGTTTGCTCTAAACACAATGTAGTGTCTTACAGTCATGCAAGTCTGCATGACTCATGCTGGTTTGTACTGACTCCTGCCTCAATTAAGTGTCCCAAACAAACATAGGGAATCACAGTATATTTCTTGATTAGTTTTTGTTCTTTAAGAGTTGTCCCAAATAAGCAGTTCCCATGATTAACCAATTATCCATAATCTACTGTACATATAAGTCACCATGTACTACCCTGCAATTCATTTCTTGTGGGCATTCACAGTAGATACAAAGGAACATAATAGAATCAATAAAAATCATCAAAGATGGACAAACAACCAATGATACATCAAAAATGATACTAAGATACATCCCTAGGAAGAAGTATTCTAAAGAGCAGATGAGGCAACTATGACTGACCACGGAAAACAAAGATAGCATAAGATCAAGAGAGGGCAAATAATGTAACAAAAATTAGTAGGAAGTTAGAGGATTAGGAAGTTTTTAAAAACCAACAGAAGGCAACTAGAAAAGCCACAGGAGAGAAAAGATGAAATATGAAGGTAAGGTAGCCAATAATATAAAAGAGGATACATAAACTTTTTTCAGATAAATAAAGAATAAAAGGGAGGCAAGAGAGGATATTGGACTGCTGGAAATGAATCTGGTGAAGTAGTAATGGGGGACAAGAAATGACGGACTTAATAAGTATGTTGCATCAATCTTCACTGTGGAAGACACTAGCAGTATGCCAGAAATTCGAGTGTTTCAGAAAGCAGAAATGAATGTCATTGCTATTATTAAGGAGAAGGTGCTTGGGAAGCTGAAAGGACTGAAGATAGATAAGTCACCTGGACCAGAAAGACTACACCCCAGGGTTCTGAAAGAGCTAGCTGAAGATATTGTGGGGGCATTAGTAATGATCTTTCAAGAATCACTAGATGCTGGAGTGGTTCCAGAGGACTGGAAAATTGCAAATGTTACTACGCTCTTTAAGAAGGGAGGGCAACAGAAAAAAAGAAATGATAGGACAGTTAGCTTGACTTCAGTCGTTGGGAAGATGTTGGAGTCCATTATTAAGGATGAGACTTCAGAGTACTTGGAGGCACATGATAAAATAGGCCAATGGTTTCATTACAGAGAAATCTTGTCTGACAAATCTGTTGGAACTCTTTAAGGAAATAACAGGCAGGATAGATAAAGAAAATCAGTGGACATTGTTCACTTAGATTTTCAGAAGGCCATTGACGAGGTGCTGCACATGAGACTGCTTAAGAATAAGAATCCATGGTATTACAGGAAAGATACTAGCATGAACAGAAGATTGGCTGACTGGCAGGAGGCAAAGAGTGGGAATAAAGGGGGCCTTTTAAGGTTGGCTAGTGTTTTTCTAGTGGTTTTCCACAGGGGATGGTGTTCTCTTCACATTATATGTTAATGATTTAGATGATGGAATTGATGGCTCTGTGGCCAAGTTTGCCAAAGATATAGAGAATCAGAATCAGAATCACTAGCACACATTGTGATATTTGTTGTTTTGTAGCAGCAGTACATTGCAATCCATAATAATAAAAACTATAAATTACAATAAGTATCTACAAATAGAGAAAAAACAAAAAAAAGTGCTGAGGCAATGTTCATGGGTTCATTGTCCATTCAGAAATTTGATGGTGGAGGGCAAGAAGTTGTCCAGAAATATTGAGTATGTGTCTTCAGGATCCTGTACCTCCTCCTTGATGGTAGCAATGAGAAGAGGGTATGTCCTGGGTGGATAGGCCTCTTTAATGATGAATGCTGCCTTTTTGAGGCATTGTCTTTTTAAGGTTTCCTTAACACTGGGAAAAGCTAGTGCTCTTGATAGAGGTGGCTGAGCTTACAACTTCCTGCAGATTTTTCAATCCTGTGTTGTCGACCCTCCATACCAATGTTGGTGCAACCAGTTAGAAAGGTCCCCACAGTACAACTGTAGAGATTTGCAAGGTTTTTTGTTGACATACCTACTCTCCTCAAACTCCTAGTCCGGTGTCATGTTTTCTTTATAATTGTATCAATATGTTGGGCTCTGAATAGATCCTCAGATATGTAGATCCAGGAACATGAAACTGCTCACCGTTTCCACTTCTGATCTCTCAATGAGGTCTGGTGTGTATTTCCTCGACTTCCCCTTCCTGAAGTCCACAATGAATTCTTTGGTCTTACTGACATTGAATGCAAGGCTGTTGCTACAACACCACTCAACCAGCTGATCTACCTCACTTCTGTATGCCTCCTTGTCACCATCTGAAATTCTGCCAACAATTGTTGTGTCATCAACAAATTCATAGATGACATTTGAGCTGTGCCTAGCCACACAATAATTGTTGTAGACAGAGCAGGGTGGTGAGCTAAGCACACACCCTTGACATGCGCCAGTGTTGATTGTCAGCAAAGAGGAGATGTTACTTCTGATCCACACAGACTGTGGTCAAGGATCCAATTGCAGAGCGAGGTACAGAGGCCTAGGTTTTGGAGCTTGTTGATTAGAACTGAGGGTATGATTGTGTTGAATGCTGAGCTATAGTCAATAAACAGCAGGCTGACATAGGTACTACTATTGTCCAAGTGATTAAAGGCTGAGTGGAGAGGCATGAAGTTGCATCCGCTGTAGACCTATTGTGGTGATGGGTAAATTGCAGAGTGTCCAGGTTCTTGCTCAGGCAGGAGTTGATTATAGTTATGACCAACCTCTCCAAGCACTTCATTACAGTAGATGTGACTGCCATTGGGCAATACCCATTGAGGCAGCTAATCCTGCTCTTCTTGGGCATTGGTTTGATTGTCGCCCTTTCAAAGCAGGTGGGAAATTCTGACTGCAGCAGTGAGAGATTGGAGATGTCCTTGAACACTCCTACCAGTTGCTTGACATAGGTTTTCAAAGCCCTACAAGGTACATTATCAGGGACTGTTGCCCGGTGATAGTTCATCCTCCTGGAAGGTGTTCTGATATCAGCCTCCAAGACAGAGATCACAGGGTTATCAAATGCTACAGGGATTTGCACAGATGTAGTTTTATTCTCCTTTTCAAAGCAGCATAAACGGCCATTGAGCTCATCCAGGAGTGAAGCATCACAGCTATTCATGATGATAGGTTTCACTTTGTAGGAAGTATTGGCCTGCAAACCCTGCCAGCACTGTCATGCATCCAATTCCATCCCTAAACTCAGAATAGTTTTATTGCCCTTAAAATAGCTTTCTGTAGGCCATACCTGAAGTTCTTGTATACTTCTGGATCATCAGTCTTGATGCCATGAATCTAGCCCTCAGCAGACTATGAATCTCTTCGTCCACCCACAGCTTTTGGTTTGAGTATGCCTGGTGTGTTCTCAAAGCCAGACACTCATCCACACAGGTCTCAATGGCAAGTTATTGACAACTGTGGCATATTCATTCAGACTTGAAAATGAATCCCTGAATATTGTCCAGTTCATTGCCTCAAAGAAGTACTGTAAGCATTCCTCTGCCTCTCTTGACTATATCTTCTTAGTTGTCACCACTGGTGCTGCAGTTTTTAGCTTCTGCCTATACTCTGGGAGTAGAAGTACAGTCAGGTAATCAGATTTTCCAAAGTGTGGATGTGGGATGGCACGGTAAGCATTCTTGATGGTGGTATAAAAGTGGTCATGTTTGTTGGCTCCTCTGGTTCCATAGGTAATATTTTGGTGGCGGTTGTTCAAAGACTTCTTCAAGCTGGCCTGGTAAAAATCTCCCACAGTATTAGGGAAAGCATCAGAGTGTGCAATTTTGTATCTAGTGTTTACATTGCTTAGTCCTTCAGTGCCTGCCTGACCTTGACCAGAGGTGCAAGGTACACCACTGGTAGGATGATGGCAGAAAACTCCATCAGCAGATAAAACGCTTGACATTTGACCACTAGATGTTCCAAGTCAGGACAGCAGAACTGAGGCAGAACCGCCACGTTTGTACACCACAATGAGTTAATCAGAAAGCATATTCTACATCTTCTGCCTTTAAAAGACTGAGCTGTCCTGTCTTTGTGGAGAATAGTGAAGCCATAATGCAGCAGCGCTGCATCTGAAATTGTGGGTATGAGCCACGTTTCCACAAAGCAGAGTATATAGCAGTTCCTGATGTCCCTCTGGTACAGCAATCTTGCTCTGAAGTCTTCATATTTATTTTCCAGAGACTGTACATTCACCAGCAGGATAGTCAGCAGTGGAATTCTAAGACTTCTGCACTTCACTCATACCTGTAGACCACAGCGCTACATTCCCACTTCCATTTTCTTAAAGGGAAACTGTACTTGTGACCTGAGTCTGCCAAAAAAGGTTTATTGATTTTCAGTATCAATATTTTTAGACATCTTAAAACGATGCTACTTACTGAAATACCCATGGCTGTGACGCTGGATTTCAGCTGTAGTAGTCCTAATCATGAATATTTGATGATTCCTATCGGAGCTGCACATAAATAGTTGCCACTTTAATGGCACCATCTTACCAGAAGTTGGAGAGGTCTGTAGTGCTGAGGAAGCAGGGAGTTTGCAAAAGGACTTAGATTAAGAGAATGAGCAAAGAAGTGGCAGATGGAATTTTGTGTAGGGAATTGCATGGTCATGCATTTTGGTAGAAGCAACAAAGGCGAGGACAAAATCCAAAAATCAGAGGTGCAAAGAGATTTAGGAGTCCTCATTCAGGATTCCCTAAAGTTTGACTTGCAAGTGGAGTTGGTGGTAAGCACTGTTTCCTCTAAGCTGTGCATGTGCACAGCCACGCAGTAGCTGAAATGTTCTCATGTGCGTAGGCTTTGTTGCCACACAGCTGGAATTGTCTTTTATATAATGTTAATATAATTGTGACATTTTGCTAATATAATTTTGAAATTTATGTTAATATAATTGTGAAATACCCTATAATTATATATTAATGAATATAATCCATAAATTTTCAAAATAATAAAAGTAGCACAATATTTACAGTAAACATTTTAGAACTTCAACATATTTACATTGTTGATGTTTCAAGTTACAACACCGTTACAAATTGTAAAAATATATACAGAATAGAAGTCAGTAGTCATGGTTAATAAACTGCTACCTTGCTGAATACATACATTGTTTGAAGTCCATGCAATTTCAGAGCAATGGTTGCTCCATGCAGCTGTAAAAAAAAAGAGGGAAGGTTGCTGGATAGGAAGACAAATGCAATGATAGCATGCATTTTGAGAGGACTAGAATATAAAAGCAGCGATGTAATGCTGAGACTTTACAAGTCATTGGTCAGACGGCACTTCTGAGTATTGTGAGCAGCTTTGGGCCCCTTACATAAGAAAAGATGTGCTGGCATTGAAGAGGCTCCAGAGGAGGTTTATGAGAATGATTCTGGGAATGAAAGGATTAACGTATTTGATGGCTTTGGGCCTGTGCTCACTGGAGTTTATTAGAATGAGAGGGGACTCAGTAAAACCTACCAAATTTTGAAAGGCCTAAATAGAGTGGATGTGGAGAGGGTTTTTCCTATAGTGGGGAGTTTAGGACCGGAGGGCCCAGCCTCAGAAGAGGGATGTCTGTTATGAGGATGAGTTTCTTTAGCCAGAGATTGATGAATTTGTGAAATTCATTACCACAGTCGGCTGTGGATGCCAAGTCATTGGGTATATTTAAAGCAGAGAATGGATAGATTCTTTACTAAAAGATTATGGGGAGAAGGCAAGATAATGAGCTGACAAGGACAATAAATCAATCATGTTGGAATGGCAGACCAGATTTGATGGGCTAAATGGCCTACTTTTGCTCCTATGTCTTACAGTCTTATGGTCTTATGATCAATACTGAATTCTATAAAGCTATTGAGGGGCTGGTAATGAAGGTACCACAATACTTAGGTGAAATTATTCTTCCATTTTCAGTATTAAGATGGTTTTCTGTCAAAATAATAGTAAAGCCACAGCCACTATAAGTAGCAGCTTGCAGCTAAATGCAGCAAACTGCTTTTCATTATGATCTGTTCATCATAAGCAACACTAGGAACTGCATCTTGCCATTTTCCTCACCACCCCACGTTGAATGATGTAACAATTCTGCATTTGCACAATGATTATAAATTCAGCTACAAAGAAAATTACAGTCAATCAAACTTCCCAGTGCAGAAAATTGTATGATATCTGAAATCTCATTTCTTGGAGGCATAGTGGCACACGTATCATGGGAAGAGGTGTTTTGGCCCTTGATTCCATGCCGACTATCAAGCACCACTTACACTAATCCTACACTAATATCAGTTTTTATTCTCTCCACATTCCCATCAAATTCTCCAAATTCTAATGTGCATCCTTCATGAGAGATGTCATCACATAGTAAATCCAGCCGGAGATACATTTCTGAGTGTACATTTATAAAGTTAGTAGCTCTTATAATAGCCATGTATGGTGGATGAATTTTTCTTGAACATCATGTGGGATTCACACTTTGACTCAGGGAGCAACATCTCACTGGGAAAAGAAGGCTGAAGAAGACTCTTGCAATGAGTTGTCCTGCGGCAGACAGCAAGGTAACTCTTCTGTAGCTACTGAAATTGAATTTGTCACCTTTCTTGAAGATGATCATGATTCGGTCATCCAAATGATGCCTGGTTTATCTTTTTAGCAAGCTGTGAAAGGTGGAGCTGTAAATTTTCACCTGAACCTCTTCTCTATCAAGTTCTGGAATTTCAGCAGAAATAATATCTACTCCCAAGAACCTGGGATGCCTGGTTTATCTTTTTAGCAAGCTGTGAAAGGTGGAGCTGTAAATTTTCACCTGAACCTCTTCTCTATCAAGTTCTGGAATTTCAGCAGAAATAAGATCTACTCCCAAGAACCTGTCGTTTCTCAATTACAGATTATGTTTTTGACACTTGGCCTTCTGACAATTACTTGGAACAAGGACTTATCATAAGTAATACCAAGACCCCATGGCAATACTCTGATCCAGGCACTGGTACCAGCAAGATTACACCATCTTGTGACTGAGAGATGGGAAGGATGTCTACATTAACTATACCATGAAAGCTATTGATAGCTGTTGGACTGACTGTCCTACCTCCATCAGCCTAAAAGAAGGAACAGAACAACTGTGACAAAAAAAAAACAATGCAAATTGTCTGAAGAACCCTGTAAAGGAAGATTTTCTTAGATATTAATTTACAGGCAACCTGATGAACATTAACCAGCTGAAGCCAAAGAATATCCATAGTGTCTAGATTCGAACAAGCAGGATAGACAAAGGAGAATCACTCAATGTCGTGTACTCGGATTTTCAGAAGACCTTTGACAAGGTGCCAAGCGAGGCTGCTTAACAAGCTACGAGCCTGTGGTACTACAGGAAAGATTCTAGCACAGATAAAGCAGTGGCTGATTGGCAGGAGGCAAAGAGTGGGAATGAAAGGAGCCTTTTCTGGTTGGCTGCCGGTGACTAGTGGTGTTCCACAGGGGTCTGTGTAGGAACTGATTCTTTTTACATTATATGTCAATGATTTGGATGATGGAATTGATGGCTTTGTTGCAAAGTTTGAGACAATATGAAGATAGGTAGAGGGGCAGGTGGTTTTGAGGAACTAGGCTATAGAAAGACTTGAACAGATTAGGAGAATGGGCAAAATAGTGGCAGATGGAATACAGTGTCGCGGACTGTATGGTCACACACTTTGGTAGACGAAATAAAGGGGTTGATTATTTCCTAAATGCAGAGAAAATACAAAAAAAAACTGAGACGCAACGGGACTCAGTAGTCCTTGTACAGGGTTCCCTAAAGGTTAATTTGCAGGTTGAGTCTGTGTTGAAGAAGGCAAATGCAATGTTAACATTCATTTTAACAATACTAGAACATAAAAGCAAGGATGTAATGTTGAGAACTTATAAAGCACCGGTGAGGCCTCACTTGAAATATTGTGAGCAGCTTTGGGCCCCTTATTTTTGAAAGGATATGCTGGAACTGTAGAGGGTTCAAAGGAGGTACACAAAAATGACTCCAGGATTAAACGGCTTGTCACATGAAGAGCTTTTGATGGCTGTAAGCCTATATTCACTGGAATTGAGAAGAATGAAGGGAGACTTAATTAAAGCCTATCGAGTGGTGAAAGGCCTTGACAGAGTGGAAAGGATATTTCCTATGGTGAGAGTGTCTCAGATCAGAGAACACAGCCTGAAAATAAAGGGGTGTCCTTTTAGAATGGTGATGAGGAGGAATTTCTTTAGCCGGAGAGTGGAGAATCTGTGGAATTCATTGCCACAGGTACCAAGACTTTATGTATATTTAAGGCAGAGTTTGATAGATTCTTGATTAGGCAGAGCATGAAGGAACACAGAGGAAGGTAGGAAATTGGAGCTGGGAGGAAGGTATGAAATTGGAGCTGAGAGGAAAAATGGATCAGCCAGGATGAAATGGTGGAGCAGCCTTGATGGGCCAAATGGCTTAATTATGCTCGTATATCTTATGGTCTTATTTACCTGAAATCAACCATAGTTAAAGCCAATGAAGAGACCCTTGGCATTTCTGGCAGAAAACACAAAAAATAATTTGATGAGAATGATGAGGACAGTAGGAGCTAATAAACAGGAGATTCAAGGCATTCCTGGACTGGAAAGTCTACCATAGCGCTAAAGTCAAGAAACAGGCTTTCAAACACAGTGGTCCACAAGAAGCTGAATGTCCTGAAGAACAGGTGGTAGATAGAGTGACTGCAGGAGAACCAACAATTTACCAGTAGCCTTGACATACAAGATTTGTCAGTACTCTCAAGACAATCTAAGCTCCAAATACTCAAAGGCCTAAGCTCCTGAGAAGCTAGAGTGGAAGAGAACATCACAAGGGTAGAAAGGTAGTCATCATGTGCTGAAGGAACACCTTGAAGAACTTCTCAACTGTAGCTCTCTCACTGATCCAAAAGCCCTTGATTCCATCCCAGAAGAAACCGATTAGTTTGGTCTTGACTAACAAAAACTGACAAAACATAGCATTAACAAATCAGTACTTGCTCACTTTTATCAATTCACACTTACAAGTGGTTGTTAATATTTTTCCCAGATTATTGTTTATACAAGTGTAACTCTCGGTTCAGCTAGCAGTTTAATCCAGGGGAAGACAGCCCTCGGCCCAGCCAAACTTAAGAAATCTTGTTCGGGTGGATACTGCGCGATGTGTCCCCTGTTACAAATCAATACCACGAAATAACAAACAGTACACAATATGCGATTAAACGATTGAGCTTTATAAATTTTAATTTGACTATATGGTTAGTAAAGAAACAAAAATAGGGCCCACTCTCATGAAACAGTCTAATGCATAACATTGGAGCTCACTGATAAGGCCATTCGTCCACCATCGACCTCCTCCGAGCATTGCTGACCTTCGGACCCTCGCTCCAAGTCCACTGCATCTGGCATTCTACCAACTCTCTCCATTCACATCTTCTCTCTCATCTCTCCCCAGCAAAAGACCGTGAAATCCTTGCTCCCAGATCCACAAGAAAGAACAACATCCCTCTCATTAGATAGCCCCACATTCCAAAGCCCCGTTATCTCTAGCCATAACCCAAACATTGCTGCTACAGAGAAACCATTACATTGCAGTGAAACCTTACAGCGCGTTACACAAGATTCATGAATTTTGTCATTAAACCATTTGACCACCTGACTTAACTTCAGTTTTTGAACAGAAATGGTACAGTTGCTGTCCTCGTGTTCCGTGGATCAACATCAATGCAGGAGAATTGCAAGAATTTCTACCCTTCTTTTGCCTAGCAACATGAAAGTATCCATTCTAAATGGGCAATCCATCCATTTTAAGTACTGTCAACATTTTAGGAGCCTCCTCATCACTTTTTATCTGTACCTTCTGTTCTTGTGTCTCAGATGCATTTAACATTGCTTTGGGAAATTCCTCTTCCATACTAAGTACTGAGGCAATGTATTAGTATTGCTTGGAATAAGCAACACAGAGGAAGTCATATTTGGCTATTTCTGCCTCACAAGAAACTTGCTGTGCCTCTGACCTCACAGTGGCCTTCAAACATTGTAAAGGATTGTTGCATCCAACTTTTTTTTAAATAGTGGCATTTTGAATGATTACCTAATAGCTGTTGACATCCATCTCTGGAGCATTCCGATCTTTGACTCTTGACCTTGACCCTGCGTGCTCCCAATACATCAGTTTCTAGCATGAAAACTGCAGACAAATATTTGGAAGAGGTTACCATGAACTTAGCCAGTACAAAGGAATTGTGACCCAGTTGCTAATGCAAACCACTGAATCACTCCATATATTTCAGGTGACCATTAGCCATTCAGCACTGTGGAAGAAAGTTAACAATAGCAAATCACATCTATCTTTGTTCTCCCATAACCCCCAAACATTAGAATGACTTTAATGTTCTTTTGAATTCATTTTATTTTGTTATTTTCACATCAGTTTGCAGTCCTTGTCTGAAAGTGCTGAAGTTTGTTGGGCATGCTCCAATTGCTTGTTCAAACTGATCTTTATTGTATGAATTTAAACAATGTGTGTCAGCAGGATGTTTGACTGTGGGTCACGAGTACCTGACACCCACCCACACACATTTACCACCAGGGGTCACTGGCTTGTGATCAAGAGCAGGATTCTTGGCTGATTTTCCTCTTCCTTGTCCAAGGACACGTGAAATTATTTAGCATACATTACGATATGTCTTTTGTATAATTCCATCAGATTGTTGTATTATTATATCAAAGCTCTGGAAAGATGCACTAATTAATACTAATCATTTAGTACCTCAGATAATTAAAGTCTGCGGTCCCCAATGTCTCTGAAATAAAATTTCCTGTGCCTTCTCTTTACACCACAGTACAACTATCCAAAAAACGTTGCCATTTTTAAAGTACCTGATGAGTTTTAGAATTATTCCAGAGAAAGCCTTGCTTTGTCTCATTAGTGTCTCATTAACTGGGAATGGAGCAATGTCAATGCTGTGAATACTCTCCTGTCCAATGTTTTCACGTTGATTCTATAATATCTGTCGGAAGTTTGATAATGATGTGTCTGCTCAGAACTGTTTCTATCTGATTTTTAAAAATAGGATCTGAATACCTGTCTCGACACTTTAATGGTTCAGTTACTAACAGTCTGCTTGACTTAATCAAAAGCAGACTTTTACATCCTTGCTGACAAGTAGGCACAGTAACAATGTAGACACAATTCCAAATATAAACACCGAATTCTTGCTTCTAATGGAAAGTGACCACACATTATGGAGATATTGTATGGAGCAGGGGTATAGAGTAACAATGCAAACTTACAGCTCAGTAATCAGGTCCAATAAATGTTAGCAGCTGAGGACTAAGCATTGCCTGTGACATGAAGAATGTTTGTACTGCACTGGATGAGAGGGTGTCTGCGGCTAGACTGCATTAAGAACAGTTTGTGCAATCCAGCTTCCAGACAGCTTCAGCTCTCTGGAGTAATTTAGCAGGAATGGTAATTACAAACCCCCTTTTGTTTTGGTCTGACCGACTGTCTGTGGACCTCAGCACATGTTCCGTGCCAGACGCCTGTTACTGCCTGTCAGCCTTGAAGCAGTTTGGAGTATGCTTCAAACAGCCAAGAGGCAGCAGATATTTAACTTTCATTTCTCCTAGTCTGTGAAACACAAACACACACTAAGTGAGTTTAATTTCTTTTTTGCGTAATTTTGTTGTTGATGTTGCTGCATACTTTCATTTATTGTATTATATAAGATTGTTTGACAAATAATTTCACCAAATTTACCACAAAATCTGTTGGATCATATCCAATGCTTGTCCCAGCCAAGTTGTGCACAGTCAATTCAGAAACACCAATTTGGTTGAGATTTTAAATGTTACAAAT
This sequence comes from Mobula birostris, assembly GCF_030028105.1. Taxonomy (NCBI): domain Eukaryota; kingdom Metazoa; phylum Chordata; class Chondrichthyes; order Myliobatiformes; family Myliobatidae; genus Mobula; species Mobula birostris. The sequence goes on along the minus strand of NC_092391.1, from coordinate 29,062,584 downwards.
TTATAAAGATATTTGTAGATTATAATTTAATCTTCTTCAATGTTATATTTGACTATTTCTCCCTACTTAACAGACCACATAGCATTTGCAGTTTTTGTATTTTGAACGTCCTGTCATTTTCTGTGTTTTTTTTCTTCTAAATGAATACTCATGAACAATATTGAGGACAATTTTTCAAATTATCAGAAACTAGTTAGCCTTGTACAGAAATTGTAATTCCTAAATTATTTGATGTTGCTGGAAATGACATGAAAGGAATTTTAAATCATATTTAAATCACTTTGTTCATATTTTGTCTCAGTTTTTATCTGTTGACCTTTTCTTCCTATTTATTCCACATGCTCTGACATAATACTTTCTACTATTACTGATATAATTTCATTGTTTTAAATATTAGATGTTAATGTAAATTTTAGGGGAGCTGATAAGATGCATTTACTGCTATTCAGTCGTTCTCTGACAGAGTTGCCTAGACATTTCCACTTCGGCTTCTACAAGCCATTTGACTTGAGCTCCATAGCAGATTTTGTATATAGAAATGGGCAAGTGTATTGAGTAGAAACATAGGGACATTTATTGAAAGGAGATAATTTGGGATGCAAAGTGGAACAGAATTGATAACTGTGCTCATCAACTATCCCTGTTTATTTTCCGAGGTTTTCTCACATTGTCACTCAGTAATTCCACCACCAGCACTCACTTGCAGTATTTCTACTAATAGTCCAATTTTCTCATATTGACAGAACAACCTATCCCCCAGCACCCCACATCACTAATGTTAAACAAGCTTTCATACTGACAATTGCTGATACTTCATTAATTGAATGTTTGCAATATACAGCTGTTTTATACAATCTACCCAAGTAGATAGTACTTTTATACTATATTCGCTCTACCTCTAGTACCTTGTAATACCACTGATGTTAGTCCTGCTCCCTCATACTGTTACTCAGTACCAGCACCCTAAATCACTAGTTGTGCCTTTACTGATGTTAATCAGTTCTTTTCACTGTCACTCAGTAACCCTCTTTTGCCCAGCATCTTGCATTACTATGTATTCACTGAGTTAATCCAGTTGGTTTACACTGTAATTTAGTGATCCAGCAGCAGCGCCCTTAATTGTGCATAATTTCTGCATTGATATTATTCAGTCTCCTTCTCACACACATAATAATCCCTTTGACCAGAGTCCTGAGCCACTTATTGACAAGCAGTATCAATTCTCAATGAAACAGCAAAATGATGCATGTTGACATCAATGGAATTGACTTCAAAGGAGGCTATGTTAAAGTCCTCAGTCATTTTGTTTGACCTTCTATCTTTAGTTACATACACAAAATGCTGTAAGAACTCAGCATCCATAGAAATGAAGAAACAGTCGACGTTTCAGATCAAAACTCTTCTTCAGCACTGGAAAGGGAGAAGATGCCAGAATAAAAAGGTAGGGGAAGGAAAAAGAAGGATAGCCAATAGGTGAAGCCAGGTGGTGTGACAGGTAAAGGGCTGGAGATGAAGGAATCTGATAGGAGAAGCAAGTGGACCATAGGAGAAAGGGAAGGAGGAGGGGCACCAAGGGGAGGTAAGAGGAGGTAAAAGGCCAGAGTGGGGAATAGAAGAAGAGGGGAGGAGGAGGGATTTTTTTAACCAGAAGGAGAAATCAGTATTCATACTGATTTCTGGAGGCTATGCCGATGGAATATAAGGTGTTGGTCCTTTACCCTGAGGGTGGCTTCATCGTGGCACAGGAGGAGGCCATGGACTGACATGTTGGAACAGGAATGGGAACGTGAATTAAAATGTTGGGCCACCAAAAAAGTTCTGCTCGACGATGCAGTCCCCCAATTTATGACGGGTCTCACTAATGCATTGGGAGCACCAGACACAATAAATAACCCTAGCAGCACTTAAAGACAAATAGCTAAATCTTTACGTGTCTTTTAGTACAGCTGAAGGGGGACACAAAGTACAGAGAACTTTTAAAGAGTAATGACAACCTCCCAAAGTAAAGGCAGCTGTTACTCAAGAACATTCATTCACCCTAAACAAAGGTTTTTAGGCTGCAGCAGGCTGCAAGCAGCTGATGCGTGAAGCATTCTCCTGTGGTATGGGGCTGCGTCTGTGGTTAACTCCCTCTGGTCAGAACCTGTGTGTGACTCTGACTCTGAGAAGATTCTAAATGTGGAGTTTGCTTCAATGTCTGCAAAAATTGTTGCATTAGTAGATTCAATCTTTGTGTGTGTGTGTGTGTGTGTGTGTGTGTGTGTGTGTGTGTGTGTGTGTGTGTGTGTGTGTGTGTGTGCGCGCGCGTGTGTGTTATTCTAAATAGAATTGATTTTGCCCCAGACTATCATATTAAATACAGGAGGAACTCAGCAGGTCAGGCAGTATTTATGCAGGGAAATAATCTGTCGATGTTTTGAGCCAAGATCCTTCATATGCTATCTTTAAAACTTTCCTCATTGCCTAAAATGGATTTACTGGGCTTATCCCACTCTCTTTGTTGATTAGTAGTGTAACATTTGAAATCTTCGGTCCTCAGACTATCTTCTCATTCAAGCAGGACTGGGAGGTTGTGCATAGAGCTTTGAAATTTCCACCTCCAGCAACTACACTTCTATTCTTTATAGACAATACTTCTTAAGCTTGAGTGCGGGCAACTTTCAACCTTCTTTTTTTGTTTGACTCCCCCCTCCCTCTTTTCTTTCCTTGAGATAATGGGACCATCTCACCAGAAAATTATTTTATTTAGAGATACAGTGTGGAGCAGGTGCTTTCAGCACAACAAGCCGCACCACCTAGCAATCCAGCTATTTAACACCAGCCTAATCAGAGTAAAATTTACAATGACCAATTAACTTACTAACCAATACGTCACTGCACTGTGGGAGGAAACTGGAGCATTTAAAGGAAACCCATGCAGTCACGGGAAGAACGTAAAACTCCTTACAGATGGCACCAGAATCAAACTCTGAACTTCAAGTGCCCTGAGCTTTAAGAGCATGTCGCTAACTGCTACACTACCAAGGCGCCCATTTCACTATTACAATGCGGTAACATCTTGCTTTCTGCCCATCTTTTAATTGACAAAGTGCACCCACTTCTGTTGCTGTCATGCAACTCTTATTCCTAAGCCTTTATTTGTAGTGCTCGAAATGTGAAAGATTTGATTTATAACACCTTAAATGATCCATTTCCCTCTCAACCTTATTACCCTGCCTTTTCCCAATAACCTTTCACGCCCTGTCTAATCAGGAACCTATCAACTCCTGCCTTAAATGCATCTAGCAACTTGGCCACCACAGCCACCTGTGACAATGAGTTCCATAGATTCACCATCCTCTGGATAAAGAAATTCCTCCTTATATCTATCCTAAGTGGATGTCCCTCTATTTTGAGGTTGTGCTCCCCCACCAAAAGAAACATCCTCTTTATATCCACTCTATCTTGGCCTTTCAACAGTTGATAGATGAGATCTCTCCTCATTCTTCTAAATTCCAACAAGCCTTCAATCGCTGCACTTATAATAACCCTTCCATTCCCAGAATCAACATATTATTAATCCTTTAATGCTAAGATAGTTTTTATAGTTGTCTAGTAAGTTATCAACTCAGACTTAGCTTACTAGTTATTCATAACAATAATAATTTAGAAAAGGATATGGTTCATTTTCCATAAAACTGCACTGTGCATAAAAAATTGTAGTAATAAAATACCTATACACTCATTGCATAATTAGACATGAACAAACTTATCTGCAAGAAAATGACCATGTGAAGAGCATTTTAGCCCATTGGTTACCCCAATTATCCTTAAGATGATCATAATGATTTGCCTTCTTCAACGAGGCCACTCACATGATCAAGGTGGTCCCACAACATTACTGAAAAGGAATTTTCAGAATTCTGACAATATTAGAATGGCTAAAAAAATGTCCAAGGTAAGAAGGTGCATGGAAAGGAGAGCTTTATAAAGATCCAGACAATTCCCTCTATAAAAGAATGGATTTCAAAGGGGAAGTTTTGTTACCATGGGTAATCTGAAGAAAAGCATTTCCTGCTAACGTGCTCCTTTTCATGGTTCCAGCACAGAAAGAGTGCACATTAGAATGTGGAGCGATGATGCCCTTAAAACTTGCTGACCATTTACATTAATAATTGAAATTTCCACATACCACACTTAATCGGACTTCTCATATCACTCACAAAAGCAAGTGCTGTAAAGAGTGCACATGAAACTCTTTTGCTGATGAGTGTTAAGTAATCCTCACATTACCTTCAATTCAACTCGTCTATTTTGCTCCTTTTAGAATGAATTAACATTGCATGAAATTATTTTGCAGAGACTTAATTTCCTCTTTTTTGTTCCATTCTACAGTTTATAAACAGGAATTAATGTTGAGACATGAGCTGTCCAGTACCAGACAGCAGTATATGTAAGCTAGTCTTGGATTGCATGCATTTCTTTCACTATTACATCAATATCAACCTTGCTTCCATTATTGTTGTGATAAATGTGTGTTCAGAATATCCCAATGAGAGTTATCAGTTAGCAGAGAGCAGTAAAACATTCAGCACAGCTGCTGAGGACAGCTTTATGCACCTGTGGTGTGCATTTCTCAGAAGAGCTGGTGTCTGTCAGAGCATTGCACTCTTGTCAAATTCATTCAGCTTTCTTCAAAGAAATGTGTAGTATTGCCAATGGAAAATGTCATTTTTCTAAATTAATTCATTTTAAAAACATTTCTCAAGGCAGATGTAATATGGGGTATGTTTGAAATTTCTGTGAGAGATCCTCTGTCATTCTTTGGAAAAAATGATGATTGTTTATAGAGAAAAAGTAAGGACTAACTTAGTAGACATTTAAAGCAACTCAAAGAAGTTGTAAGTTCATCTTAAGTTATTCAGCTACAATACAACCTAAAGCGGACTCTCACATATATTGATAGTGATGTGTGTGCGCACACACACACACATAAATTTACAGATTTACACAAACATTACATGTGTACTTCCACACATACATTGTTCAAATAGTAGGTGGATTTCTTCCTGAGTTCAACTACTGCTGAAATTCCAATTGCTTCATGTTTCCTGGATGATCCCAAAACCTGCTATTGCCTAGGATTGTGAAACAATACACTTCCTTAGAAATATGTGGTTTGTGTCAGTGTTAATACCACACACTGGACCTGTGTACCAGTTCAGTAAGGCAATGTGGAGCACATTTCTATGGAGATCTATTTAACAAGTCATTAAAACAACAGAAGATGAATGCCTCAAAAATGTTGTACATCCTAGAAGGTATGCTAGGATGGCACAGATGCAATGGTACAGCAATTATTTTAGTTGTTGGTACACTATCTAAATTCAATTGCATTCTGATTGTGCTACCCAGTGTTTTTCTCCCAAGCAAGTTCAGGATTAGAAGCAGGGAGAACAGAAATTGAGGGGAGAGGGGGATTTAGGGAAAGAAAACAACTCTGCTTTAAGTTCAAGGAAGGCACTCCAGTTGAGGATCAATGAGAAAGGTGAGAAGGATCAAGAGGGGAATTCTTAATGAGACTCTGAAGAGAGAATCTGGTGCTTGGGAATTATAGGATCTGGGATTTGTGAGCAGTTTGAAGATCAGGTGAAGGGGGATCAATGCACTGCCAGGAATGGGGTGGATGTAGGTAAATAATTTATTTATCATGTAGTCCTCCAATGATGCTGAAGCATGACAATACTGCCCAGGAGTGTTCAGTGATGGGTACCCAAAAATAATCAAGTTCCCCTGTTTCTATAAGATGTGTTGCATAGCGATTGAAGTCTCGCTATGGATCCTTAACATGAAAGTCAAGTAATGGTGCCAAGGATTATCGTAGCTGGAATGAATTCTTCAAGTGACACAAAACCTATCCCTGAAATAGCTGTTACCATGTATCACCATGGCAAAATCACATTTTATTTGAATAATGATGAAAAAACTCATAGCTCTGTATCTTTCTATCTATTCTACAAAGCCTTTCAGATCTACTGTCTCCTTCTGTCTCTTAGCCAATTTATATTCAGACTGCCAAACCCACTTAAATCTAAAGGGTTTCAATTCTGCCATGAAGCCCATATATATTATTTATTAACTGCTTTTATTGTACATTATCCTTTCATTAGCAAATCAGTCAAGTTAACTAATTGATATATCTGCACTGGTTTTCATGTATTAACCCTATAATTCAAAAAAATATTTAATTTTGTCTCAGATAATTATCTCTAAAGTTTAGTCCTAATGGCCTGCCATTACAAAGATTTTATTTTATCTTTGTTTTTGTTAAAAGGAAGGATAATTTGTAATTCTCTAGTACCTTGGCACTTCTCCACATTCTAGAAGGGTAGAATGATTATTCCAGTCACTCTGCAGTTTCCACTCTTATTTCCCAGAGTAAACTAGGAAGCATCCTTATCCGGATGAGATGACATTTTTTTTTACTTTGAGGATTGCCAGTCTTTTAAATTCTACCTGTGTTGTTCTATTCTCCAGTTTCACTGCTGCCTCCTCATGTTGCTATGTTGCCAGCATTCTATTCTCCAGGGAAAATAGATGCAGTGCAACATTTGGTACTTCAGGATGCTCTGCCCACTTAAAAAGTCTCATATAACTTTCCATTATCAGTCTCACTGTCCCTTTTACTATCCTTTTACTGTTTAGATTCATTAAAGAGGTTGGAGTTCCCTTTTCAGTTAATAGTGAATCTTCTCTGTTTACTCTCTCCTTGCCACTTCTGCACCTCCACCATTCCAGCATCAATTGTTTCAGATCTTATGTGCACTTTCTACTTTCCTCATACCAACCTTAGCTCTTGTTATGAACCTTACAATAGTTATAAGTCCCTTCACTACCACTCACTTTACCCTTTAACTTTAGATATCCTGTCTTTCTTATACTTGCACCATCATCTCTTTGCATGCTTTTGAAGACAGCCTAACAATGTATCGACTCCAGCCCACCTTATCCAGAACTTGTTTCAATTCAATATACTTTTATGCTTGAATGTATCCTGTCATTTCTATATTCTAATTTTTAAATGTGCTCTTACTTCTTCCAGTTAAGTTTATTATATTCAATGCTAATATGGTTTTCACTGCTGAGAAGCCATACTCGGATTAGGTGAATGCTCTGCAAAATGCTTCCATTCTATTTCCAAGGGTAACTGACACTTTAATTCTCCATCCCACTCCAATTCTGACCTTTCTCTTTCTTGGGCTTCTTCCATGGTTCCAACAATGCCCAACATAAGCTCAAGGATTGGCATCTCATCTGCTGTCTTGGCATTTTACAACCCTTAGGACTCAGCAATGAATTCAAACAATGCCATACAACCAGCTTAGCCAGTGTTGATGAAAGGTTTATGAACTCCATCGTTTCTTTGTACACAAATAGTAACTGACCTGCCAACTTTCCATTAAAAAGCAGAGTGTTTTATTTCATTGCTCCAGCACTGAACAACAAGCTTTACTGTCCTCTCTCTATTAGCACCAACATCATAATTTCTCTTAATTGAAGTTACCATTCAGCTGTAGTTCTTGCATCTTTGTCTTTCCCAATATTTAGCAATTTACTGTATATATCGGGTGTATTATTCTATTGATCCTTAATATGAACCAAATAAGCTATATCTTTGGGATCATGACTACAATAAGCCTTTTTTACTTTGAAAATAGTTTATTCAATCAATACAGCTGTCTCTGCATTTTCAACTTCCAAACATTCCAAAATCCTTTGAAGCCAGCAATGTTAAATTGCACTTCGCCCCCTTCATCTCTCTTATTACTATTAGATTATAATCTCATATGCAGCCTTTTGGACATAGTTCATCATACTTGCATTTGCCCACTGCATCCCTCCTGTTTCTGAACTATTCTTTATTCTAGTGCCATTTGTCTTTCCTGTCCTCTACGTATACATTCTTTTACTGCCCTCTAATATTTCATTCTTGCAACCATATTCCTGACAAATTAGCTATCGGTTCCCACACTAGCAGGAAGCAAACTGAGCGTAATCCCAAGCATTAACAGGCAGCAAGCTGATGGACTCCCCACTTCTAATGAGTAGCAAATTGAATAGACTCTCTGAAGCACCAACAGTGATCTAAGGACATTCAGCAGTGGTTACCTGCAATTTGATCTCCTTTAGTTATTTTTAATTACTTGATTAGTCAAAATATTTTAGGGAACTTGCATGAAAGATAAAATACAGTATTAGATTACTGACATAGTAGGTGCTTTGTCGAGCACCTTCACTTCTTCTGCCTCAAAAAGCAGGATTTCCCAGGGACCACCTATTTCAATACTACTTCACATTCCCAATCTGACATGTCAGTCTCTGTCCGCCAGAGAAAGCAGGATCTCCCAGTGGCCACACATTTTAATTCCACATCCCATTCCTATTCTGATATGTCTTTCCACGGCCTCCTCTACTGTAAAGATAAAGCCACACTCAGGTTGGAGGAACAACACCTTATATTCCATCTGGGTAGCCTCCAACCTGATGGCATGAACATTGACTTCTCTAACTTCCGTTAATGCCCCACCTCCCCCTCATACCCCATCCGTTATTGCCCATCCTTGGGGCTTCCCCCCTCCCCCTTTCTTTCTCCCTAGGCCTCCCATCCCATGATCGTCTCATATCCCTTTTGCCAATCACCTGTCCAGCTCTTGGCTCCATCCGTCCCCCTCCTGTCTTCTCCTATCATTTTGGATCTCCCCCTTCCACTTTCAAATCGCTTACTAGCTCTTCTTTCAGTTAGTCCTGACAAAGGGTCTCGGCCCGAAACGTCGACTGTACCTCTTGCTATAGATGCTGCCTGGCCTGCTGCATTCACCAGCAACTTTTATGTGTGTTGCTGACATATCAATCCATGGCCTCCTCTACTGCTACAGGAAGGCTATGCTCAGGTTGGAGGAGCAACACCTTGTACTCTGTCTGGGTAGCTTCCAGCCTAATGGCATGAACATCGATTACTGGAAGTTCATTAGCTAGCCCCACCACTCCCTCTTCACCATTCCCTATCTGTTTCCCTCTCACACCTTCTCTTCTTACTTTCCCATCACCTCCCCCTGATATTCCTCCCCCTTCCATTTCTTCCATGGTCTTCTGTCCTTTCCTATCAGATTCCCCCTTCACCAACCCTTATCTTTTCCACCAATCAACTTTACAGCTCCTTACTTCACCCCTCCCCCTCTCCCAGTTTCACCATCACTTCCCACCTTGTACTTCTTCCTCCCCTCACCTTCTTATGCTGACTTCTTTCCCCCTTCTTTTGCAGACCTGATGAAGGGTCTCGGCCCAAAACATCAACTGTTTACTCTTTTCGATAGAAGCTACCTGATCTGCTGAGTACCTCCAGCATTTTGTGTGGGCTGCTAACATAAATTATTTAATTATCAATTTGATTACTTTAATTGATGATATTTAAGTAAACATTGTTACTCAAGGTGCCATATATTTTTAAACTTGATGTAAATAAAGATACTGAATAAAACCAAAATAAAAGTTGAAAAATACATTAGAAATTAAAGTGTCTCAATGATAAATCTTGTATCAATAAACACAGGATCAGATGTTACAAATAAATCTCATCTATATTCAGCCAAAACCAACTTATTAGTTATTAGAAACTGTCAAAAATATTTTAGGAAACTTGTATGAAAAATAAGGTATTTGATCACTGACATAGATTATTGGTTACAGTGCAGAGTGACAGACTGTCCTCGTAGGTTTCTGGAACTCAATGGTGTTTTTTTTTTCCTAGAATATGTCAATGGAATAATGTCAATAACAAGAGATAGAATGTGCCAAAGAAAATATGTTTTTTTTGTTGGCAGAAAGAGTATCTACAGTCACATAGATAGATTTGAATGAACTACTTATCTTCTATGCTTAAAATCTTCTGACAATCTTTTTCATTTTCTCATTAACATCTAAATCATTGCATTTTACAAATCAAGTTCTCTCTGGCAGATATTACACAGGTAAGCTGCAGAGTAAAATTTCCACTACACAGTTCCACTAAAAGGGAAGATAAAGGCAAATTAGATATTATGGTCCCTACATATATTCTACCAAACACTAACTCAGACTAGATATTTATAAACACGCAGATGCTGGAAATCTAGAGCAATATACGAAATGTGCTGAAGGAGCTCAGCAGGTCAGGCAGCATCTATGGATTCAATGTTTTGGGCCAAGACCCTTCATCAGGACTGGAAGGAAGGGGGAAGAAGTCAGAACAAGATGGGGGGAGGGGAGGGGAGGAAGTAGTACAAGGTGACAGGTAATAGATGAAACTGGGAGAGGGGGAGGGGTTGAAGTAAAGGGCTGGGAAGTTGATTGGTGAAAGAGGTAAAAGGCTGCAGAAGGAGGAATCAGATAGGAGAAGACAGAAGACCATGGAAGAAAGGGAAGGGGGAGGAGCACCAGAAAGAGGTGATGGGCAGGTAAGGTGTGAGAGGGAAACAAAAATGGGGGATGGTGAAAGGGGGACAATTACTGGCAGTTCAAGAAATCAATGTTCATGCCATCAGGTGTGGTCTTATCATGGTGGTAGAGGAGGCCATGGACTGACATGTCAGAATGGGAATGGGAAGTAGAGTTGAAGTGAGTGGCCACTGGGAAATCCTGTTTTTTGAGGCAAAAGGAGTGAAAGTGCTCGATGAAGCAGTCTCCCACTCTATGTCAGGACTCACCAATATACAGCAGGTCACACCAGAAACACTGGATACAGTAGATGACCCCAAAAGACTCACAAGTGAAGTATTACCTCACCTGGACAGACTGTTTGAGGATTGGTAGTGAGAGAGGAGGTGTAGGGGCAGGTGTAGAACTTGTTCTACTTGCAACAGTAAGTGCCAAGAGGGAGATCAGTGGGGAAGGACAAGTGGACAAGGGGGTCACATAGGGAGCAATCCCTGCAGAAAGCAAAAAGTGGAGTGGAGGGAAAGTTGCACTTGGTGGTGGGATCTCACTGGAAGTTATGGAGACTTATATGCTGGTAGACAAACCCTTTCTCTGGTGTGGTGGCAGGAGGATGGGGTGAGAGCAGATATGTGCAAAATGGAAGAGAAGCAGGTGAGGGCAGCATTGATGGAGGAGGAAGGGAAGCCCCTTTCTTTAAAGAAAGATCTCAGTTGTTCTGGAAAGAAAAGCCTCAATCCTGAGAACAGAGACAGAGAAACAGAGAAAAGGGAATGGCATTTTTACAAGTGACAGGATAGGAAGAGTTAGAGTCCAGATGGTTGTCAGAGTCAATGAGTTTATAAAAGATATCAGTAGATAGACTATCTCCAGAGAGAAAGGAGAGGGAGGTGTGAGAAATGGGCAAGTAAATTAGAGGGCAGGACAGAAGTTGGAGGCAACATTGATGAAATTATCAAGCTCAGTATGGTGCAGCAAGCAGCGCCAATGCAGTCGTCAATGTAGCGTAGGAAGAGTTAGGATGCGACGGCAGTTTGGGCTTGGAATATGGACTGTTCCACATAGCCGACAAAAAGGCAGACATAGCTAGGACCCACGCAAGAGCCCGTTGCTGCACTATGAGTTTGAAGGTAGGAGGACCCATAGGAGAAATTGAGGGTGAGGACTAGTTTCACCAGACTAGTGTGGTGGTAGAGGGGAACTGGTCAGGTCTGTTGTCCAGAAAGCAGAGAATTTTAAGGCCCTTCTAAAGGGAGGCAGATTGTCATACTCCCCCAGTGAACACCAAAGAATATGCACAACATGAACTAGATTCAGAGTACACTTCCTCTGTATTGTCCTATTAAACACAACATGGAGCAAAGTCAGATGAATGAGACAGAATTCCCCTTATATTTGGCCAGGCAGGAAAAGAATAAGTTCAATGCAGATCTAAACTCAGTGTACATTGTTCCACCAATCACCAGTAAGTTACAGCATGATAAAGTAAAATAAATTGTTTTTAATTGATAGGATCATTTTACTAATTTGTCTCAATGTAGACTTTTGTCAGGAGGCTGGAGCAGGGATCTAATCACAGACCCAATACTATGCATACAGTGATATTAATTAAGTAACAAATCCCAAGGTGCAAACAAAGTCAGCATCAAAGTTCAGGCAGAGATCAAAACATCCAGAGGAATCCAAAAACCAGAATCAGAAAACAGCCAAAGTTAATGGACAGATAGATATGCTGGAAAGGCTCAGAAAAACTCACTGGCACAATCTGGCAACAAACAGGTGAAAACACAGGACTGAAATACACTGAGCAATAAACAGAAAGGCAGATGATAGGTGGAGCACAATGAGACACAGGTGGCAGCAAAACAGGTAATAATGAGAAACAGAAGAGAGACAGAGTACTCAATAATACAGGGGCCGGAGTAGAGCAGGAGCAGGGACAGGAGCACATGACAATACAAAACCACAGACTGACAGCTGGGGGAAACACACAAAAAGACAGAGTTCAACTAGAGGTACTGACAACATTTATTGTATTAAAACATTGTTTGACGACCTCAAATGAAGGATCAATGTGGACTTCAGGATTTCACAGATACTATGAAGAAAGAGCAAAATCATGGCAGGTGGTTTTTTGAAGAATGTAGAAAATCAGAAGAACAGCATATAGAACTGAAAATCATTGGGTTACACACACACACACACAGATCCTTAAAGCTGAAGTTGGGTAAGAAAGTAATAGAGTAATTGGATTTACAGATACAACCATAGAATATAACAACCAGGAAGTTACGCAGAGCTTAGAAGGACTATGGCACCTAACAGCAACTCCTTTGCTTGCATCTTCGGAAACAGCTCTATTTCTATCTTTGATATCTCTTTTTTCCCTTTTCAAGGTTCTTTTAAAGACACTGACCTGGAGTTACATACTGACTTTGGTTCTTTGCAGAAATGGGACCTGCTCTTGGGGCCTCACGACCAGCCTCTTTTTGATATGCCAAGGGTGTAGCCTGGAAGATTAGTGCCCCTTCAGGGTGCTAGATTTTCATGGCTCTGGAGGTGGGTGAACTCAAGGCCAATGCCGCCACCTGATGCATTGCGGGAGATGGAAGATCGTAAGCAGTGAGCTGGCTGCTGGCTGTGGGCCCAGAGACCCGAGTTCTTTGGGCACAGAGCTCGGAAGAAGTGACACAACAGACTTTTAACACCATAAATCAGTGAGTTGCTTTGTTTGGTGTCTCCCCCCTCGCTATGAAACAGGGATAGCTCTTTTTCCCTTATTACGGAGAGCGAGAGCCAGTGATATGTCAAATTACCGGGTGAACGAGTAGTTTTTGGGGTACTGCATCTGTGTCTTCATTGATGCTTTGCTGCATGCTTGAGTGCTCATGGGAGGTTGCCGATGCTTTTTTGCTGCTGGTGGGGGGTGGGGGGGGTCATTGCCTTGCTACTGCTTTCGCGTTGGAGGGGGGAGCAGGGTGGAGGGCTTTGGGGTTCTAACATTTAACTGTCATTCATTCTTTGGGTCACTCCTCTGTTTTCATGGATGTTTGCGAAGAAGAATTTCAGGATGTATATTGTATACATTTCTCTGACATCAAATATGCTGCCTACTAAAATCTATTGAAATTTTAAAAATCAGTTGCTAAGCTTCAGCTGGAAATACTGGACACCAGACTTCAGGAGTGACAAAGAATTTAAAGGAGATAGAAAAGATATTCCAAGTTATCAGCAACAAGGGTTTTTGTTTAAGGGATATTTAAAAGTTAGATCTGATAATGTTGGAGCAATAAAGGCCTATGAGGTGACTTGATACACATTTTGCAACTTAACAAATTTTGATGGTGTTGATAGAGAAGAATTATTTCCTCTTGCAATAATTAAATGTTATTGATTCAAAATATCTGGACGTATCTACAGCGTGGATGAGGAGATATTTTTCACTCAGTTTTCATGATCTAGGTGTTCAGTGAAAATGTGATCAAGGTTTATCCTGAGACAATGTCCTGCAACTCTTGACCTTCAGCTGGATGAAACATTCTCTTGATATCACCTTGTCAATCCTTCTCAGAAACCTATAATCTCATATTAACAGTCTGCCAAACAGAATATAGAACATAGAACATTACACCCCAAAACTGTCCTGTTATTCTACCAAAAATGGGTTTATATTTGGCCTTTCTTTTCTATAATTGCTCTCCCTTGTGCCAATATCCTACTTCACACAGCTTTTTCTCCTGGTCCAATCTCTGCTAAATGATTAATATTCTTTCAGACTGCATCCCACTGATTTGAATCATTCCACAGGGTCTCTGTGACATGAAGGGTGTACATTCCTTGCAATTTCTTCCAGATCACTCAGTCCTTATGTCTGACCTGCTACAATGAAGTATGGCCACAGTGCTTTGTATCTTTCTCAAATGCCTACTAAAATCTTATTTATTATCATTATTACAGAACAAATTGATACTGCCTACTATAACAGGATATTTGTGGAGACCTTAATTTTGTAACATTGGAATCACATTCCTCTCCTTAATGAAACTTCATGCCTCTCACTTCAACTTTCTTATGACTTCGGCTATGAAGATAAAAACTGGTTCTACCATCAAGTAGATTACAGAGCAATGCTCTTAAATGGTTGTGATTATTTGTAACTGACCAGAGGACTAAGCATTGTAATACTTCATTTGTTTACTGATACAGCATGGAATAGATTCTTCCGGCCCCTCAAACCACACCGCCCCAGTGACCCCCAACAAACCCAACTAACCCTAACCTAATCACGGGACAATTTACAATAATCAATTAACCTGATTAATCAATTAATCAAGGAACGCCTTTGGACTGTGGGAGGAAATTGGAGGACCTGAAGCAATCACACGCATTCCACGGGGAGGACATATAGAGACTCCTTTCAGAACGGCGCTGGATTTGAATTCCAAACTCCAGAATGCCCTGAGCTGTAATGGAATCATGCTATTTGCTATGCTACCGTGGTACCCCGTAGTGAAGCAATGATTGTGTCCATCTTCATTTAGAACCCCTACTAATGTTACAGGACTAGTAGTGCTTATACAGTAAGCAGAGATCAGTTCTGGCGGAAAAATTCTCACCACCTTGGAGCTATGAACAATTAGGAAGCTGTACTGCAAAACCCTTCGTTAGTCACATACTTAGGGTTCCACTATACCATATATTTATTTGAACATAGTCAAATCACACAAGCAAAGACAAGTTTCCTAGAAAAAGAAATTCCAATTTTCTAGAATCCTGGTTATATGTTCTCCAGTTAACAGAAGGAAAAACAGATTGCTGGAAGAACTCTTAGGCTTGTGCAAAGCAGTGACTTAGAGGAAGATGAAAGATGCAGACCTTCACATATTAATATTCTTTTGGCGTTCACAGTAAATGGTCTGAACATCTTTACTTTAACTTTGTACTTATGGTGAACAATTTAAGTGGACAGTGGAAGAAATTTGCAGCTTTTGATTGGAATTTGATCTTCAACATGGTCTTAATGTCAGATGGGGCGGTAGTATGGCATATCTCCAGCGACCCAGCTTTGATCCTGACTTCCAGTGCTGACAATGTGGACTTGCACATTCCTCCTGTTACACGTGGGCTTCTTCCAGGTCCTCTGGTTTCCTCACACATCTCAAAGGTATGCAGGTTGGTAAATTAGATGGTAGAATTCACGGAGATGTGAGGAGTATAATTTACAGTGAAAATTAATGGGAAATGGGATGGTTTTGTGAGCTAACATGGACCTCCTTCTATGTCATAAGGAAATAAAAAGTATGAAAATTTACTGTACAAGTCTGTAACTCAGTATCTGTTCAACCAACCAGCATTTAATGCTTGTTAAAGAAATTCAGTGTGCATTGCTGATTCATAGGAAATATTTTCAATTGAATAACCTATTTTAAAAATTTCAAAATGTACCAATCAATTGGCATTTTTTTTTGCTTTACAATCCAATATGCTTCGCAAGACTCAGCGAATTCACTGAAAACTGTTTTAACAAGCTATCAAAAGGGATGGAATTCTAAAAAGGTGAGTAAATGTGTCAGGCTGGGTCTGACATCAAGGTTCCAAAGATTAAAACAATCCTAGTGTTCCCCATACATTCATTTTTTTGAGGAATTCAGTACACAGACATAAACACAGACATGCCAGCTATAACCTGGAGCACATTCCCTCTGATGTTTTGTTTTATTGTCAGTTTCAGTTACATCCCCAGATACAGGTTATAGTGGCCATTTTCAGCCAAAATACAGAACCTTAGACTGAGCCAAGCATTTCTGAGTCGGCAAAAACCCACCATGACAGCTGTTTCTCTTATTTAACAATGACGATAATTTACTTTGAATACTTTATATTTCCTTGCACAGGAGTATAAGATAAATCCATCTTAAGGCAATAAATTAATGCAACAAAGCAGATAGTGTATAGGGACATATAACCCTGATATTTCCCAACTGAAGTCCATCACGTCTTTGATGAGACTAATCTTTGATAAATACTACATTGTTTATTCAAAGGGCTGTTTATGCTTATTTTGGAAGATGTTCCTGATCCTATTCCCAATGGTGACCATTACATGCATGTTTTGCTTTTTATAATGGTTGCCATTAAACCTACCCCAAGTCCTAAGTAATCAAGCATGTAACCGCAGCTGAAACACTATCTGTGAACTGACATTTTTATTTTTAAGTAAGCATCTGAAGTAAGAGAAGTAGTGGGTTCAAGTGCATCCATTTGTATGATCACATACCATAAATATAATACGGATATCTGAGAATTCTCATGCCTGGTCATGTTACTTCCTTAGGCTTGTCACTTCTGATAATGAAACTTCGATAAATTTTCAATTATATTCTCTTCATGCCAATGCCTATTTGCACTAACTTAATGATCTAGAGAAAACCTTATGATTATCAGTTATCAGTCAAAGGCTTTGAAAGGATTTAGAGAAAGATAGGAAAAGTTGGCACAATCCCTAAACAAACTAAAATACCTTTAACATTCATAGCGGTGATAATTTGTAAAGCAATGGTTAAGCCCTCACTTAACACTTGCCAAGTGAGAGGTGATTAATGGGAAATATTGTGAATTGATAAAGTGGCAAAATGCAGATACGGATCTGCGCTCAGTCCTTGGATTTGGCGTTCATTTAATGTGGAATACACTGAGTGTTTGGAACATATTTTCCACTTTTGTGGATGTATCTCTGAACCCATATTCAAAAATATCAAGACAAAAGGTCATTTGAATCTCAATCTTTGCTTTTCAAACAAGAGCATTTTTATAAAAAGATTTCATCACTGAACAAAAAGTAATATCCATATGCCTTTAAAAAGTTTTGTTTAATTTAACAAATGCAATCAACACATTTCATATACCTTCAGATTAGACATACAGTTATGACTAATTTAGTTATTATTCCATACTTTGAGTATGTAGAATGACTTTGACTAGATTAGCTACAATTATTATATTTTGACATCGATCAGTATTGGTTACAGCTGGTAATACTGAACTTGTACTGATTACCTCTGACTGGAGTTGTCCTATTCTACCCAATTTCATCCAGATTCTTTCTCCAGTAGTTCACAATGAGAAGTCTAGAGGAAGTGGAAGCAAGAATATCAAATTGCAGAAGCTATGTTTTATCTGAACAAGGAGCCGTGAGCACAGTGCTTCAAGCCTCCTCTGGCTTTGTCTTTGACTAGAAATATATGAGGTAACTGTGACTGATATGTAAGAGTGGAACTTAGAGAATTGTTCAATAGGAGGATTTGGTGTTTAGTCTCAGCCTGGCATTGATTGTTGATGATGGTAATATAGATAACATTGGGGGAGAGGAAAAGCACATTTAGACGAATGAACATTAATGTAATTAACAGAACAATGAACATAGAACAATTCAACATAGGAACAAGCCCTTCATCATGCCAATCTAAACTAATCCCATTTGCCTGCATGTGATCTGTATCCCTCTACTTTTTATCAGTTTGTTTGTCTCTCTAAATCCCTCTTAAATGTCGCTCTCAAATCTACTTCTAACACCTCCTCTGTCCTTTTACCTTCTCTCTTCCAGCCATCCAGGACTTTCAACATCTTTTCTGGGTGAACAAAAATAGAATGCTGAAAGAACTAAGCAGATCATGCACCAGCTACGGAGGCAAAAGGTGTCAGCTGAAGTTTTGGATTGAGACTCTGCATCAGGACTTATGCAAAGTCTTCATCCAAAACGTCAATTTATACCTTTTGCCTGCATGGATGCTGCTTGGCCTGCAGATTGTCTTGCACAATTTCCATTTCTTGTTTCAAATTCCAGCACGAGCAGATTCTTTTGTCTTTACATCTTTTCTGGACATACTTGCGTTTCTTTCCATAAAGAAAAACGAATTCTGTTCAAGATTAGGGAGATGAAATACAGACTGAGTGATTACTTTGCTGATTATTATTATTCAGTCTACAGCTGAAACCTTCAGCTTCTGACCACTATTCATGTAAATACTCTGGCTGATCACTCTGAGCTTGGCCACCAACATTGTTCAAATGAAACTTAATATAAACATGAGGAGCAGCAACTCATTTCAAATTAGGCACACATACTTTTTTGAAATAATCAATAAGTTCACTAATTTCAAGTCATAGCCATAACTTTTACTTGGATAACAGTATTGGAGATGCTACAGCAGTTTCCATTTACAACCCTACAACCCTCGATTTAACCCTAGTCTAATCATGGGACAATTTACAATGACCAATCAACCTACCAACCGGCACATCTTTGGACTGTGAGAGGAAACCGGAGCACCCAGAGGAAACCCACATGGGTTGTGGGGAAAACATACAAACAAGCAGCAGCGGGAATAGAACCCAGGTCGCTGGTACTGTAAGGCCTTGTGCTAACCACTATGCTACCTTCAGTCTTACAATATCACCCAAAAGTAATTTGCAATTGTTTCTCCTACCTTCATCGTAGCACAGATTTTCTTTTTGTACTTTCCACCATTTCAGCTCTCTTTGCTTTTATATGTACTTAAATTAACCTCAAATTTGAAGAAAAAATTAATTTTATTTACAAATACTATCTGATGAGCTGGGTAGTTCCTTTAATTATAATCATTCAAATTTTCATTGCTTTACTTACAAAAGCATTAATTTTCTTGCTTTAATTGAGTGGTTTCATACACCATCCCTCCTAAAATTATGTATCAGCAGTGGTAGACATTTAAGGAGATGTTTTGTAAATCTCAGGGAGATAGAAAGATTCTATGAGAACCCAACTTGGCTAGCTAAGTTTAAAAGGAGTTTGGATAGGTACTTGGATAGGTGTAGAGGGATACAGATCTAATGCAGGTAAATGGGTTTTAGCATAGATAACCATTGTATCCTAGATATTGGACTACCTGACGGGCAGACCACAGATTGTGTGGCTTCAGAGCTGTGTGTCGGACAGGGCTATAAGCAGCACTGGGGCCCCATAGGGGACTATATTGGCTCCCTCCCTGTTTACCCTGTATACCTTGGGCTTTAGATACAACACTGAGTCATGTCTCCTGCAGAAGTTCTCTGATGACTCAGCAATAGGAGGGTGTATAAAGGGAAGATGGGAGGATGAATACTGAGCCCTGGTGGACAACATTATCAAATGATGCAAGCTGAAGCATCTGCAGCTCAACATCAGTAAGACAAAGGAGATGGTGATGGACTTTAGGAAGACTAAGCCTGCACTGCTCCCTGTACTATTGATGGTGAGGACGTTGATGTGGTGCGGACCTACAAATACCTGGAGGTGCACCTGGACTTGAGTGGAGCACCAACACAGAGGCTGTGTACAAGAAGGGCCAGAGTCACCTCTACTTCCTGAGGAGACTGAGGTCCTTTGGAGTATGCAGGCCCCTCCTTCACATGGTCGTCAGTACAATCTTCTATGCATTGGTGTGCTGGGGCAATGGCATCAATATGGGTGATGCCAACAGGCTCAATAAACTGATTAGAAAGGCTGGCTCTATTACAGGAGTCAAACTGGACACACTGGACACTGTGGCAGAACGAAGGACCCCACAGGAAATCCTGAACATTCCGGACTATGTTTCTCACCCTCCGCAAGCTACCTTGGCTGAACAGAAGAGCACTTTTAGTAACACACTAAGATAACTGCACTGCTCCAAAGAGCACTGTATGAGGTCATTCTTACCCTCGGCTATTAGGCTCTATAGTGAATCAACCTATAGCCAGTGCAGTGATGACATCCTCCTGTTTATTCTTTCTTACTTCTCTTCTAATATTGTATATTTGGATATCTGTGCACTTGTAAAACTACTGTGACACAGTAATTTCCTTTGGGGTCAATGAAGTATCTATCTGTCTATCCATCCATCACAGTCAGCATAGATGAGGTATTAGAAAGTAGAGAAATGGTAAAACGTTCTAGATAATTATTGCTTAAGAAACAACAAACATTGCAATAGTATAATCAGAAGGAAAAGAAAACTCTTACTGGAAATATCAGGCAAAATAGGGATGGAGGCCAAAAAGACCCTTAAACAAAATAGTTTGTAACCCATCTTAGAGGAAATGGAGGCCAAAATTCTGGATTCTACTGAGATCCTAGAACAAAAAATCAGGGAGATGGAAAAACAAAAGTTGGAGAAATAGTTGATCTTCCCACTATCAATCAGCAACTAATGTGGTGTCACACAAATTAGTGCTTGGGCCTGAACTACTTATAATTAATAACTTGAATGAAGTAGTGGAGTGTACTGAAGCCAAATTTCCTGATAGGCAAAGATAGGTAGGTTCTCAAGTTCTAAGGAAATAGATATATCGGCAAAATTTAGTGGATGAAGAATGCTGTGGGAAAAGTTGAGGTTGAACACCTCATAGAGAAGAATAGTAGAGCAAATTATTATTTAAAGGAATGAAATACAAATTATTGTGGTATAAAAGAATATTTTTACAAGATCAACATCTGGGTTGCTGGATTGGGAGGCAGCAGCACTACTCACACCTCTAATCTGGTACGCCATCAAGCCATCTACCCTATTAAAAATGCATTCAGCCTTTATATTAGTCTGATCAATTTTCCCTATTCATGACTCAGTTTGCTGGTGCACTCTTAATTTTTTTATTTTATGTCCTTTCCCAATACACTCTTGTTGCAGTACCCTTATCATTGCCTGGACTATAGGCTTTTGTTTTCTCTTTGTCTTCCTAAGCATCCTTTAACTTGAACCATTATGCTCTATATTTCGTTTGACTTTTCTCCTTTCTGACTCTACCTTCAAAATTGGCTAAACTTGTTTATATTTCACCAACAGCTGTAGCAACACCCACCTTCCCACACCTGTTCAGATGGAAACTATTCGGCTTGCTGAAGTACCACTTTCCCCAGAAGTGGTCTGAATTTCTCAGTAATTTAGGATTATTGACATGCTGTAAATTGTGTAGTTTGATGGCAAGTCTTGTCATAGTCCATTGCATGAAGATCAGTTGCAATTTTTTAATATTTTTATTTATTTAGAGATACAGAATGGATCAGGCCCTTCTGGCCCAACAAGCTGCACCACCCAGCAACCCACCGATCTAACGCTAGCCTAATCGGAGAACAATTTACAATAACCGAGTAACCTAATACTACCTAGTACGTCTTTGGATTGTGCAAGGAAACCAAAGTACCTGGAGGAAATCCATATGTTCACAGGGAGGATATACAAACTCCTTACAGAGGACACCAAAACTGAACTCCAAATCCGATACCCCAAGCTGTAATAGCATCGAGCTAACCACTACTCTACCATGCCACCAAACAGAATCACTAACCAAAATTAATAGGGTAATTGCTCATTGTAAATTGCCCTGTGATTAGGCTAGGGTTAAATAGGTGGGTTGATGCATGGTGCAGCTCTTTGAGCCAGAAGGGCCAGTACCACGCCTTATCACTAAATAAATTCATTACTGGGGGATATTGTGCAGGTTGCAGAGTGAACGAGCTGGCTACACAAATACCAAATCCTCTCTTTGGCCATTAGTAGAAATATTATATTGCTCACAGTTCAGTAAAGGAGCACTTGGCCACTGCTACCAGTTTGTTTAAAGGTTTATTATTTAGCAAATTCCACAGTTAGAATGTCTACAACACATTGGAAGAAGCTGAACTTCAAATTTCTTCCAGATGTTTAGGTGCTACGTGATACTTCAACAATAACCTGGGCAGCCTCCTGACTGAGGAATGTCTTGTGCTGTTCCGCCTGAATATTAGAATCTGTCATAGTCTGGGTAAAACTGTCATTAAATCATAAAATTAAGTTTTGCTCACATAGCCAGCAATTTGCCTTTATTCAATTAAGTCAATATTTAAACTAGCTCCTGAAGATCACAAGTCCATATAATTTGCTTCCTGTAAGTTGTATTTTCTAGAATAATTTGTCATGGATACCTAAATCAAATTGCTTCAAAAGTACTTGAAAGAACTATTTGTGATGACATATATAAACAGTATTAAATACTGTTGAAATGTCAGCAATGCTGTGTTGTATATAAGGATAGAAATCTGTCAAATAATTGAAAAATAAGGAAATATAGAATCAAGGTTCCAGGGCCTGCCATCACAGGGACCAGGCATCGCCCTGAAACAACTACCTGACCTCACACGTGAAAGAAGCTGTCCCCAAACAGTTTCAGCAAACAAATTAAAAACTCACAGAAGTTGAAGTAAGCCTGTAAACAATATTAGGAAAAGACTAACGCTACTTCAGAGTTTTAAGGCAAGTAGTGAAGAAATTGCACATGCTTTAGTTATAATCCTCCAATGCACTATTTATTTAGTAATTACCCATTTTGACTACAAAATTAAGAAAATGACTCCACTGGTTAGAAGAGGGATAGTGAGAAATTAGGAAATTAAAAACCCATTACTGTACACACCTGTACAGAGTAAAATACTGAAACCTAGAATTAAGAAAGTAGCAGAGAATTTTGATGCAACTGATCTTTACAATAATTCTTTATTTTATTGAAGGGATCAATTTCCGGTAAATATTTTAAGTGAAACTTCATAAATCAAACAAAAATTGACAGAAATGCATTATGATTATTTCAGTGCAGGTATTCCTCAATTTTACTAAAAGGTTGTGTTCCAGCAGAATGTTTTGCTAGGCAAAACTTCATGACTCAAAAGGTGTTTTCCATTAGTTTCGATGTAAATTTCCGGTTGCACACCAGGGCTCAAGAACCTCAGTCAAAACAACATAAAAACTTAAAATTTCATCAACACAAGTATCTGAAATAATAAAATATTATTCTATCACCAATTAAATCTCAAGTTAAGATAATAAAAACATGAAGTTTCCTTTCAGGAAATGCATCAAGTGATTCTGATAGGTCTTGACATACTCTTGTGTGAGAAAGATCACTGACTCAAAATAGGGGTTTACTTATCTTAGGCAAAAAGAGTAAAAGCTTTTCTTTCTCTTAGAAATTTGTGAGTCTTCAGAACTCTCTTTCTCAAAGGCCAACAAAAGCATAATATTTTTTGAGATAGACTATTGATAATCAAGGGTTGAAACGTTGCCAAGGATTGGCAGGAATGCCTAGCTGAGGTTCTGAACTGATCAGCCATAATTTTTTTGAATGGCAGAGCTGGATCTAGGGCAAAGATAACTAAATCATACCCACACATGGAGCTAATGAACAGTGAAATAAGTGAGAGATGTCACTAGTGCTTGGATTCTAGTAGTGCTCATGCAACTGAGCTTAACAGAGTTTGTAACTTTGACAATGAAAATTCCTCCTGTGTGTGTTGCTGGGTGACTGATGAACAAAGTTTAAAGAAGATGGCAGTGGAAATCTGGACTCTTCATTCCACCTGATGTACTTATAACAAAGAACAGCATATTCCATCAAGCACCCACATTTAATACAGCACTTCATATTGGGATTGGCGTATTTGATGATGGCTATGGCATTTGCACACTTCCAAAGGCTTTTTCATAGTACGCTTTTTTGAGGATGTGGTTCCATGCCGGTGGCTTCTGTTTCCTTTTGTGACCTCTGTTGATCAAATGCTAATAGCTCTTCATTTAGAAGCTTTTCAATATGAAATTCCAATAATTCTTTCATGTCATATTTCATCAAACCCTGCCTCATTTGCCAACATAATACCTTTTAGATTTTTCTGGTTCGTAAACCTAGGATAGTTGTGCACACATTATGACCATTATTTCCTCCATAAACCATTCACTGTAGTATGGATTATATTATCCCAAGAGATGGCTATCCTGATGTTGAACTTGTTTCAAATTTCCCAAGTGGTGAATTTCTCATTGCGGTTTGACTCTGAAATGACATGTTTTATTATGTGCTGCAGTTAGTAAGTCTTAAACATAGTAGTACAACTCTGGTCCATGGGCTGCAACAATGAAATAGAATTAAGGAGCAAAATTGTTACCAGATGGTCACATTATCAATATTAATCAGACATCTAAGGACATTATCATTATCAATGTTGAATTAGATCTGTTGTCTGGATCACTATTTTACAACTTAATTAATTAAGGAGGAGAAAAGTGATGTGATATCATCTTGCAAGAGTGCACTACACCAATGGAAGATTCATTTTTGAATATGTGAGTCTTCAGACATTTGGCATTGCCTCTGAGTTGTCTTCAACCTTCAAGTGTTTATTTCATCCTGTGACATTAAAATGACGTGATAGCAATATTTTCCATTCTGGACATTAACTTTTATTTCATCCATTTTATTAAGGATTGTTCACACTGGAGTACAGAGGCACTCCCTGTGAAATATCTTTGAAAGTCTTAGATTGAAATAAAAGCTGGAGACAGACTGCCTTCAAAGCTGAAACTGATTTTAATAGGTTTTAGATGTTTGGCAGGTAAAATAATGTTAAAATGTTAACCATCTTTGCCTTCTGAACTGCAGATATAAAATTTCCATTGCAATTAGAAGGGCACACAATTAGACTGGTGAATGACTCTCAGCAAGGTTGGGCCCATCTTATTGAACTTCCTTAGAGTTCAATCTATCTATCTGGAGACAGATAAAACTTTCAAATTCACCCTCTGAATCTGTTGGTAGTTCCTGGACTCAGAGCTTGCAGGTAAATCACGGATATTTCTTTAATGATGGGAAAGTATTTAGAATAAAACTCCGAGAGATAAAATAAATCTGTACTTGCAAAGGTAGCTATTAATGTAATGAGTATTTGATTGATATTTTGAAAGTGTATTGATAAGGACAAAGCACTTGATAAAATCTACATGGGCTTCAATAAAGCCTTTGATGGAAAAACAATGGAATTCATGAGATCCAGGCAATTGACAAACTGGATTGAAATGTGGCTAGGTATTAAGAGATGGTGAAGATGGAGAGCTGATTTTCTGAACAGAAGCTTATAACCAGTGGTCTATTAGTGGAAGCAGTCCCAGGACACAACTGTTTATTATATACAAACCTGTATATTAATAATTTGAAGAGGAATATTGATTATATGATTAGTAAGTTTGCAGATGACACAATCAAGAGTGTAGTTGATGCAGAGAAGAGAAATACTGTAGGCTGCAGTATTCTATTGATCTGTTAGTAAAATGAACAGATGGACTTTGGTCCTGATAAGTATGAGGTGCCTCACCTTGAGAGGAGTAACAAGGGTAGGAT
Source organism: Mobula birostris (assembly GCF_030028105.1). NCBI lineage: Eukaryota > Metazoa > Chordata > Chondrichthyes > Myliobatiformes > Myliobatidae > Mobula > Mobula birostris. The sequence continues at coordinate 29,036,940 of NC_092391.1, read as the reverse complement.
ATACACAATGAATCATAGGTCCCTAAGGTGCATTGAGGAACAAAATGACCATCGTGCAAAAATCTAGGGATCTCTGAAGATCACACTTCTGGAAGGATGAAGAAGGCATTTGGACTGTATACCTTCATTAGACAGAGCATAGAGCACAGGAAAACGGAAGTTAGACCACAGCTGCAGTACTGTGTACAGTTATGGTCACCATACTATGGAAGGATGTGATTGCACTGGAGAGGATGTTACCTGGAACAGAATGTTTCAGGTCGAGAAGTGATTGGGTAGATTGGGTTTGTTCAACTTGTAGTGGAAAAGCAGAGTTGATTCTTTACTATACAAAATTATAAAGGGCACAGATAAGATAGATAGTAGGCAACTTATAGCGAAGAAATCCAAAACTGTATGGCATATGTTTAGTGAAAAGAGTCAAAGTTAGAGAGGCTGTAAGAAAGAACATTTTCACCCTGTTGGAATCTGGAGCAGACTGCCTGGGTGTGTGGTGGAGGTGAAAACTCACACAACATTTAAGATGTAGCCAGATAAGCACTTGAATTACCACAGCATAGAAAATACTGGATTAAGTGTTGGTAAACATATTTAGTATAGGTTAGTTGATGGTCAACATGGAACAACAGCTTATTTCTATACAGTATGACTCCTTGACTTCAATTTGATTGTTTGAATATTAGAGCCAGCACAATTTAGCATAATAAAATGAATTGAATGGAATAATTTGAAAAAGGGTTTCAACAAAATGGTACCCTTGGCTTTATAAACAGAGGCACAGAGTTCAAAGGCATGGAGACAATGTCAAATCATGATAAGTCACTAGATATGTCTACACTGAATTACTTAAAGAGACAAAGGCAAAATGAACAAATTATCTCCTTCTATACTCTAGGATTTTGACTTATCTATTAAAAATCACTGTTTGAAGACTTGGATAAATATGAAATGATCAGCAAGGTCAGTCATTTCATCCCTAGTATTCTGTTCAGTGCATTTTAGATGAAAGGATTAAAAAATTCCTGGTTTATTTCCTTTCTAAACTCCATTAAGCATATAGCAATAACTGCACTTCAAAAATATCTTATTGGCTGCAATGTACTTTGGATCAGCCTGAGGTAATCTTTTTTAAACTACAAAGTGAAAGTTTCACATTTACAATCCCAGGGACAATTCTGAATTGAGAGCTAAAAAATATCATCAACAGTTTCTTGCCCTTTTAAAATCTGGGATGGAATACATCATGTCTTTGGGACTTTTACACTTTCAACCCTATTACTTTCTCTTTTACTAGTTTTAATCAGTCTTCTAATTCTTCCCATTTTAGACATGGTTGTAATACTTTCCAGTGATTATTAACCAAAATCACCAAATTTCTTTTATTTTCTATGCAAATTATTTCATTTTAATTTAAGCAATATTCTTCCCTCTGTTTTTCCTGTCCTAATATTACTGTGCCTTCTGATGTTTTTAATTTTAAAAGTTCATCTGCCAACTATTTGCCCAATTTCCAAATATATTGAAACCCTATAGCTTATTCTGTTGTGCTGTAGAGTCTTCCATTCAATAGTTTTGCATTACTTGCAAATGTATATACTGTGCTGTGGTATGTTGCATCAGTTATTTTATGAAGTACATTAAATAAAGAATGTTACTATTCATCACACTTCAGTCTGTGCTGGCATCTCTGCTTAATGATAAAGCATTCCACTGATATTTCACTCAGATGTTTCAAAATAAAATCATGAGTTCAATGTTAAACATGTTAATGGTCTCGCCAAACTTGTGGTTTCACATAGGGGAAAAATCAGAAGCTAAGAAACTTTAGAAGCTGAGAGATCAAGTTTTAACTGAAATATATTACCCAGATGGGTTTACAATAAGCTACACACAGAGAGCAAATTATTGAGGATTTTGATTGGACTGAAGCTCACTTCATCACCTACATAACACATAATTTCAAAGTACTTGCTATTACTGCTGCATACAGTGTATGCTGACTTCAGTAAGTCCCTTGGCGTTATTCCATGTGGAAGAGTGGTCCAAAAGGTTAGAGCCCATTGAATCCAATACAAGCTAAATAATCTGGATGCAAAAGTGGTTTGGTACAGGAGAGACAGAGCAGTGGTTGTGGCTTTTCTTTGTGATTGGAAACTTATGATCAGCTATGTACCAAGGGACCAGTGCTAAGACCCTTCCTCTTCATTTAGATATAGTACACCAACTAATTAGATGTGGAATGTGAAGTAGAAAGGATGATCTAACTCTGATGATGATCTGATCACTTATCAAGTCACTTTTGTACTAATTAGAGATCTCCCAATTTGCTGCTGATACCAACGGGCTTCCATGCTACTGACTCTTCAGTGTATTGCCAACAAAAGACAACGGTGATGAATGAATTGAAATGGTGTGCATAAAGAGTTCCATAGTGGCTGTCAGGCAAGAGAGTAGTATGCAATCTTGGACAGTATTTAGGTCATTTTAAATTGCATCTTATTTTCATGTAGTTTTTACCATTTATTTCAGATAATTACAGCAGTGACTTCAGTCACTGACAGGAACTGGTACATTGACCTCTGGAAAAAGTTTCTAGAAGTACCAAAACTCTTTGTTCACATTTCATGGGAGTTGATGGCCCAATCTGCTGCCTAACAGCAGATCTGACAATGCATCTCAAAAATTAGCAAAAACATGTTGAGGGGATGGAAAATGCTTACTTCTGCATTCCTCCCCCACTCCCTCCTCATACTGCTTCCCAATTCACTCTATCCATAACATTCTCCTTTCTTCATCCTTACTTAAAAGTGTGCCCCTACGTCCTCCTCTCTTCCACTATCTCCATTTTCTTCGGCCCTATGCTAAAACACAGTTCAATGAGCAGATCTAAAATACAGCTGTGCTCTTAGGACAACAACTTAAAATATTATAAGAATGAATTGTAATTCAGATTATTGAGATTAATGTCTTCAACATGATTTCTTTGTTCAGTACTTCTATTGACTTTAATTTATGTGAATGTAGAGATGGATGATTTAGACCACACATTTCCATGATTACACCACATACCTTCAACTACAAAAATATTCAGCTAAGTAGCTTAATATCTCATCTGATTCATGTTGGACACATTTGGCTTGAGGTAGTAGAGAGAACATACAAATAGCCATATTGTCAGGATTTTTCATTGTTGCTCAGAGTTTTCTCTTGGTGGTGAAGTTTGACAGGCAAAAGAAACAGCACATCTTCTGTTCCTGGACTCAGCACCACAAAATCCATGCAGACCAAGACTAGGTGAGAATGAGATGTTCAATGCCAAAGTTCTCTCTCTCCAGCATCAGGGATCTGGCTGTACAATCTCTCCAGATCATGACTGACTGCATGTTTATGCCACCAATACAAGAGCTACTGCAGCTGCACCTTAAAACAGCAAATTGGATATACTGATGTACAATAGCACTATACAGACAGAAAGTGGCTGTTCAGAATAGGCTTGATTTTTTTCATCTAATTTGTTCCATTATGTCAGTGATGATAGATTATTGCAAGTGGGTAGAAATTTGGCAAATGAAATTCAAGCCCCATTAAGTACAAATTACAATGTATTGACAGAAAAGGAAGATTTAATAACGAGCAGAGCTACAAAACAGGTTAAAAGAGATCTGAAGTAATGAAAATCTCAACTATATTCTTGTTCAGTCACAAAAATCAAAAGAACACAGGATTATAAAATCATAAAATATTACAATGCAAATCTAAGTGAACCTTGTGCTGAAAAACATCATAGAGAGTTTTTGTGGCATTCTTCTGATACTGTCATAATTTCAAGGAATGTCCCACCTCTCTACCTTGTGCTTTGCTAATCTTTTGCCAGATGTTTTGAAGATGATTGAATGAAACCATTCCAAAAGGAATTATGTGTACGTCCATCAAAGGTCAAGTTTAATGTGGGTGGCACCTGAACCAGTTAATGATTGAACTCAATGTGAGTGCCCAAAGGACAGCCAATGAGAGCGTCATCAAAGAATGATTGCAAAGTAGGTTCCCAACTAATTTAATGTCCATCAAAAGATAAGGAATATGATTGCCTCAAAAGATATGCTCAATAAACAAAATAGTTCACATAAAATTGCCCTTCAACATTGATCTCCTGAGTTAGGGAATTAACTTTAAAGTAAAGCATTGACAGAAAACATTCTTATATTCACTCGTGTGCAAGTAGATCCATGTTTGAGGATCAAATCTAAAATCCACAAGAACTCCGAAATCTTCAATGGTATAAACTAAACATGTCTCCAAGTCAGGATATACAACACCAAGATGTACCATACTATTAAACAATCAAAAACCTTCATATGTGCAGTTTTATTTACTAGGTGGTTGCCAATAGTTTTTAGTTTTGAGTTTATTCTAACTTGTTATGTATACTTCCAACTCTATGCCAAACTAATCAAGGATTTATTCTATAGATTGGAACTTAATTTTTATTCCATCTATTATTTCTCCTTTATTCCAGGTGAATATACAGATTAAGACAAAATATTGTATATGAGGGAGAAAGAAAAGAAAATCCTGATAGGATCAAATGTGGTTTGTGGCAGGAACAAAAATTCTCCATAGATCACCTGATTGAATAACCTGTTTCTGCACAATAAATCCAGTCTAATAGGCCATCAATATGTCTAGACAGTGACTCTTAGGAGACTATTCCATTTCAAAAATGGAAACCACAGAAGTCAATCCCAATCCTGAATTTATCCATCCACATATCGCTAATAAGATGATGATTATGAACTCAGACCAGTGTTCCCCTCCCTAACCCAACACAGCCAATTGTATTAATGTCAACATCCAATTACCTAAGTCCCTTTCAGCAGTGCATCAATGGATAGATAATTTGAGCACGAAATAGTTCAACATCTCCTTCCCTAATGCTTATTTCTACCTGGCAGAGAACAGGGGTTGAACTTTTTCATCAAATCAAATGGTACAAGTACCAACTGGACCTGTGGAGAACTTCTTAGGGAAGATTTGAGATATGCTCACGGTAACATAATAGTTTTGGAAAGAAGAAAGTTCACTCTTTCACATATTTATTGCTTTCCTTCTGTTTTCCCTTTCCCATGATTGATCATGTTATTTTTAAACTTCAATTTATACCACTATATTTTTATAATTATTCATTTGAATAACAAGTTCAGTTGATATTGCCATATAATGAATGATTTCATAAGATATATTTTGGACGTTTCAAATCTATTTGGAGCTATGAAGCAGAATTCATATTTGTATCACTAGTGCATTTACTGAGGAATTCCAAAAAAAAAGGAATGCAGCATAGAAATATAATACTATGATGGGAGACAGGATCTTTACCATTTTCAAACACAGCAGAGAGTGCAGCAACTCAGTTTTACCGGATTTCCTGCATTTCCTGCTTGAGAGTTCATCTTCGGGAGAAGTAAAATAAAAGAAGCAGCCAGGCTACAATGGTAGAAGCTGTGTACATAACTGTAATCCCACTCCTATGAAGAGAAAAGAGGAAGTCTGCGTCAATTACCCTGGGGAAATGCTTTCCAATGTCATACAAAATCAGCAAACACTAATTAATTTAGCTCTATTTATCAGAAGTTGCATTTATTAAGACCGTTCTTTGAATTATTCAATGCATAAAGGTAACATTTGGTGCATTATACATGAGCTGGATCTTTGATAGAGCTATTCAGTTAGTTCCATACTTCTGAACTTTCACTGTAGCCCTGCAAATAGCTGTTTAAATATTTATCCAATAATCCTTTCAAAATTACTGTTGAAACTATTTTTATTACCTTTTCAGAGCATTTAAAAAGTATAGTAACTTACTGTCTGAAATACATTTCCTCATGTCACCTTTGGTTCCCTTGCCAATCACCACAAACTTATGTTCTCACGTTACCGATGCTTCTACCAGTTGACAATGGCTTTTAATTTACTCTATTAAGACAATTCAATAACCTTAAGATTTATATCAAAAATCCTCTGCTGATCCAGGGAGAACAACTCTAGCCTTTCCATTTTATTCATATAAATTAAGATAATCATACTTAGTTCCACTCTCATTCACCTCCCCTGTCCTGACATGTTTTATGAAGGTTGGTATGCAGAATGAAACAGAGTGCTCCAACTGGGCTCCTGTACAACTTCATGAAGGTTTAGCGTAACTTTCCTGCTTTGAAACTCTTTCAAATTTGTATCATTTATTTTGTCTTCCATTTCTTGTTTTCCTTACCAAATCATACTTTACTATTTCACTGTACAGTATTAGTTTTTATGCCTTTGTCTGGTCAACTGACTGCATTGTAAATCTTCCTTTCGGTTTACCACATTTCTACGATTCTTGTCTTTCACCATTTTTAAATGATGTACTGTAAGCCTAAGTGCATAATTGACAGAGTATAACCACTATACACCTAGTGGCCACTTTATTGGGTGCATCTCCACACCTGCACATTAATGCAAATAAATAATCGGTCAGTCATGTGGTAACAACTCAATGCATAAAATCATGCAAACATGATCAAGAGGTTCAGTTGTTGTTCAGAGCAAGCATCAGAATAGGGAAGAAATATGATCTCAGTAACTTTGACCATGGAATGTTTGATGGTGCCAGATGGGGTGGTTCGAGTATCTCAGAAATTGTTGATCTCCTGGGACTTTCATGCACCACAGTCTCTTGTGTTTACAGACAATGGTGCAAAAAACAAGAAAAAACACCCAATGAGTGGTAGTGGGTGAAAAAGCCTTGTTAATTGAGAGAGGTTAGAGGAGAATGGCCAGAGTAGCCAGACTGGTTCAAGCTGACAGACAGTAACTCAAGTAACCACATGTTATAACAGTGATGTGCAGAAGAGCATCTCTGAATGCAGAACGTGTCAAACCTTGAACTGGATGAGCTGCAGCAGCAGAAGATCAAAATATACACTCAGTGGATACTTTATTAGGTACAAGAGGTACCTAATAAAGTGGCCACTGAGTGCAAATTGTAAGTGAGAAATTACTTTCCACAATATACAGCTTTTGGGTGCTTCAAGTAGTGTCCACACCACAAGCATACCTTCATATGCAACTGAATTATCAAAGGGGTTGAATTCTGCCGGTGGCAAATAAATGGTTAAGTTCCATGTCTTCAGCTGTGTGCTAACCTGCACAAAAATTGATTTAGTGATGATTTCCTTGTGAAATAACATTCAACGTAAAACAAGGCAATTCCCATACTTGTAATATTAGCACATCTGACATTTTTGTAGCATCAGGTATTCTCCTAATGGTGTGACTATTAATGTTACACCCATTTCCTCATATACCACTGTAAACTGCAGCTTAAAAGTGCTATGTATGTTTGTTGTGGAACAGGAACACATTGTCCCACTTTGTTGCTTTTACTATTATTTCAAGGGATATCCTGATTGGGCAACTTTACTCAAAGCAGGTTGTACAAACATCTTCCAGAATGTGCTAAAACAAATATGGTGTTTTTGCTCCAATATTTGGATGCTGAAAATCTTACTCAACAACTGTCTAGCAACATTCTATTAATAAGCTTTTTAGGTGAAACAATATGTTAATATGACAGTTATCTTCATATGATGAGGAACGCCACTTCTCTCAAATAAGGAATCATTGAATAGTGCCAGTGTGTTCATATTAATCTCCAATTACAACATTGCTAAATAATACAAAATCATAACATTTGTGTCTGAACCTGAATGCTTTTCGCATTTCACATCTTGTATGTGCATTTCAGTATTCCAGTGGTGCATTGCTGAGTCCCTCTGTATTTGCAATCTGGCTGTTGGAAGGCGGATCTGTATTCACTTGAGTCCCCTTCTCACTGGCAGAGATCAATGTGAGACTGTATAGACATAGGAAGACTTGGTGTGGACTTTGCCTGTACCTCAAAAGGAGATGTGTCACCTGAAACCAGTATTCATTAAGTGATGAGACTGAAGCAAATCCCTCAGTTAAAAAGTAAGTATGTATAATGTTCAGGGTGAAAATCATGGCGTAGCTCTACACAAACTTCCAGCAGGACTTGGAGCTGAACTGCTCCATTCTCCATATCTTCAATGAAGGTGGCCTGACAGCAATTAACCATGTCATTGTTCATCCATATGAACATTGTCACAAAACAGCATCACAATCATGATTTTTATCGAAGTCTCTGAGGTAGTGCAGATGTGCTAGTCACGGCCTTATGGTAAGCACCTGTAGCAGATTCCCTATGTTTGTTACTAGACTGCAGTCTGCAGTGCTCAACGTGAGACACACACCACACTAACTTAATATGCTCATCTATTGGGTCTATCAGATAGGGATCACTGCTGTCCAGCAAACCATATACCTTGAGCCAAATATGAGGTCTTGACTTTCAAATGCACATTTCCTCAACTTTTATTTTTATTTTTATTTTATTTAGACAGTGTATGACCCTCTGGCCCTTTGAGCCACAGTGCCCACAAACACCTGCTTTTACTCTAGCCTAATCACAGGACAATTTGCAAAGACCAATTAACCTACTAACCAGTACATCTTTCAACTGTGGGAGGAAACCAGAGGACCCAGAAAACCCTACACATACCATGGAGAGGACATACAGACTTCTTACAGATGATGTTGGAATTGAACTCCGAACACCAACACCCCAAACTGTAATAGTGTCACACTAGCTGCTATGCTACTATGGTACGTGCCATGCTCGCACACTGAAGGTGACAGTGAATTTCATCATGGATGTCTGCCTTCACTAACAGGTAACTCCTGAGATATGAGAAGTGGTCCGTTATAAGAGTGGCGACAAAGATCGACACGAGTGTAGTCTAACGTACACTTTACTGAACCCCGCCAACAAATGGCAACATCATGTGTGTGTATGTGTGTGTCTCCGCAGACTCCTCCACGTCAGGTGGCAGGACAAAGTCCCCGACACGGAAATCCTGGAACGAGCTGGGCTCTGCAGCGTTTACACCCTCCTGCTGAAAGCCCAAGCCAGGTGGGCTGGACATGTGGTCAGAATGCCAGACAGCCGATTGCCTAAGCAGCTGCTGTACAGAGAACTGTGTCAGGGCAAGCGCTCAGTCGGGGGGCAGAAGAAACGTTACAAAGACTGCCTCAAAACGTCCCTCAAAGGCCTGGGTGTCGACATCAACACGTGGGAGACGCTTGCCCTCGACCGTCCAGCTTGGCGCCGCAAGATCACCACAGGAGCCCGTGCAGCTGAAGTCAGGCGCATCATCGAGGTGCAACAAAAGCGTGCTGTGCGCAAGGCCCGAGCAGCATCCACTGCCACGACAGCACCCACCCACTTGTGTCCCACATGTGGGCGAGCCTTCAGGGCCCAGACTGGCCTCATCAGTCACCTCCGGACCTACAGCCACCAATCTCCCATTTGACTTTGAAGCCATAGTCATCTTCGACTACAAAGGATGAACAACATATATATATAAAAGGAAAAACCCACCCCCAAAATGTAAAGATTTAAAACGTAACACATAACACACATGGTGAATTTAACTCTTAACAGTCTGGGTCAATTCAGTCTAACAGTCTAATGAAATTAAGGAGTCCCTACACATGTCCCCCTCCCCCAGAATTCACCTTAGCAGACAAAGTCAAGTGAGCAGGGGCCCACAAAACTCAGCTGAACCTACTTCTGCCTTCATGGACAGGTGCCGGGGAGTAAGAACAGTCTATGTCAGAAGGTCTAGAGGTGGGAGGCCGGCCCCTCCATGCGGGCTGTGCCACTTCCACTGGACAGTCTATGGACCAGCCATAGATGATCTACAGAAACACTGTGTGGGTATCTCCAAAATCCAGCATAAGAAATTTATCCTCCACTTTCAACACGTGGAATGGGCCTTCATAATGTAGCCGCAGGGGACCCCAGTGTCCATCATGACACATAAACACATATTTCACCTCCCGCAGACCCAGCAATAGGTGCAACCATGGCAAGCCATGCTGTGTTGTGGGCACTGGAGCTAAGGTTTTGACGCTGTCTATAAAAGCTGACTGCTGCTGTGAAGCAGACCGTGGGACCGTGGATGTCGGGAGAAGCTGCCCTGACACCCGCAGGGGTTGCCCAAAAATGAGTTCTGCAGAACAGGATTGAAGGTTCAGGCCCAAGATGACCCATGGCAGACTGTCTAGACAGCAACCAGCACTGGAGCATGCATGGAGAGTAGCTTTCATTGAACGGTGGAACCACTTGCCCAGACCATTGGCCTGAGGGTGATAAGCCGTGGTCTGGTGAAGTCTGACACCCAAATCACAGGCAACCACACACCAAAGCTCGGACCTAAACTGCATCCCTCGATCTGAAGAGATATCCAAAAGGACGCCAAATCAAGCGATCCACAAGCCAATGAATGCTGAAATGGATGACAGTGGCACTGCCTCTGTCCAATGTGTCATCCTCTCATTGATGGTAAGGAGGTGAGTAAACTTACGGGATGGGAGCAACGGGCCAACAAATCCACATTCATGTGGTCAAAATGCCACTCAAGGGCCACCAAAGGAGCCAAAGGAGCCTTGCTGTGTTGATGCAACTTTGCACGTTGACATGCCAAACAAACACTAGTGCAGTCCCTGACATCTTTCTTAAGCCCAAGTCACAAACTTTTCTGTCACCAATTTCTGTGACACCCTCTGGCCCAGCTGAGTAAACTCACTAGCACAACTGGCCTGGGTTGCTCTGTTGACACATCACACAGTAGTGAAATGCCACTGTCACTGAAATTAATGTCCACCAACTTCAACCCTGTATCTGTCGAAGGCAGCGCCTGCATGTTCGAATCTGAAACCTGGCCTGCTGCCATCTGAGCGTAGTCCACGCTCAAATGGACAGCACCAGTGAAGAACCGGGAAAGGCAGTCAGCCACAAGGTTACGCTTCCCCACAACATGCTGGATATCCGTACTGAACTGTGAAATATAAGAAAGATGGCATTGCTGTCGAGCAGACCAAGGTTCAGAGACCTTAGTCATGGCGAATGGTAGAGGTTTATGATCCACAAAAGCTGTAAACAGATGGCCCTTTTGGAGTAAATGAAAATGCCGCACTGTCAAGAACAGAAGCTAACAGTCAAACGTGCTGTACTTGCGCTCACAGGGGTAAAACTGATGGTTAAAAAAAGCGAGAGGCTGCCAAATACCATTGACTAACTGCTCATGCACTGCGCTGACTGCGCAATCCAATCCGTCCGTGGTGAGAGCAATTGGCACATCTCGGAGAGGGTGCGCTAGCAGCATTGCATTAGACAATGCCTGCTTGGAGTCTGAGAATGCCTTGGACCTTTCCTCCGTCCAGTCCATGATGTACTCAGCCACTTTGCCCTTAAGAGCCTCGTAAAGGGAACGCATGAGCTGAGCCACTTTGACAACAAAATGGTGATATAAGTTCACCATGCCCAAAAACTGCTGCAAGACCTTAACGGTGACTGGCTGAGGAAAGCGGTTAACAGCCTCAACTTTAGCTGGCGGAGAACTGCCCCTGCTGTATTGACGCAGTGTCTGAGGAAATCAACCATGGTCAGTCTGAACTGGCATTTCACCGGGTTGACGATAGGACCGTCCACGATAAGTCGTTTTGACTAAGGCATTCAAAAAGGGTTCTCAAGTGTAAGGGATGTTCATCTCTGGAACAGCTGGTCACCAAAATATCATCTAGGTAAACAAACAGGAATGGCATATCCCTGAGAACACTGTCCATCAGGCACTGAAAGGTCTGGGCCGCATTCTTCACCCCGAATGGCATTCAAAGGAACTCAGACAAACCAAATGGTGTATTAACAGCAGTTTTAGGAATGTTACTAGGGAGGACAGGAACCTGGTGATAACCACGAGTGAGGTCCACCTTCAAGAAAATAATTTTCCCTGCCAGGCGGGCAGAGAAATCCTGGATGTGCAGGATCAGGTATCAGTCAGGGGTTGTGGCGTCGTTGAGGCAGTGGTAATCATCGCATGGACACCACCCGCCCCCAAGCTTTTGCACCATGTAAAGAGGGGAAGCCCGTGGACTGCCGGGCCACTTGATGATGTCAGGGCACACCATGGCATCAAACCCAGCCTTGGTGACGGCTAGCTTCTCCGGGTCGAAGCGCCTGGCACTGGCATGAATGGGTGAGCCGGTGGTGAGAATGTGGCACTCCACCCTGTGTTCAGTGGCGGAGGAAGTGAAGATGAGCTTGGTCAGGTCCGGGAACTCAGTAAGAAGGTGGAGGAAGTCATCGGAAGCAGAAAGAGTACTGGACAACTTTGAAGTGACAGTGGAGCTGAGTGTGTCAGAGAGGGAATAGAATATCTTTGCGTTGACGAGGCACCAGTTCTGGACATCAATGAGAAGGCCGTTGGTGCAGAGGAAGTCAGCCCCCAGCAAGAGTGTAGACACCGCTGCCTACACAAAATTCCAGTGGAACTTCTGCCTGCCAAAGCACAATGCCATCTCTCACTTACCAAAAGTCCAGATGGCGCTGCCATTCGCAGCTTTGAGAGATGGTCCATATTCCCTTGCTCGTATGTCCAATTTGGACGCAGGCAGTATGTTCACCTGAGCGTCCGTGTCATAGAGGAAATGGCACCCGGAAAGAGAATCTGTAATGAACAACAAACTGCCTGACCTGCTGATGCCCATAGCAGCTAACTGGGCGCCGGCTGTTCCGTTTCCCGATTCCTTGAACCCACAGGGTGGGCAGCACCTCTTAGCTCTTGGCCCAAACCTCACACGGTAGAAATACAGGGCAGGAGACCACTGTTGAGCTGGAGCGACTGTTGCATATTCAGGTGGTGGCGAGGCGGCGAAGTTGTCCAGCTGCATGGTCACACAGGCCCTCTTGATGAGTGAAAACACCTTGTCAGCCTCTCTCCTTTGAGGAGAAATCCAGCCACAGCCGACTGCACCTCGCCTGATAGTTCTTACAGAAAAAGCTCTCTGAAGATGAAACACAGCTGATGTCCACCAAGGAGGGACAACATGTGGTCCATCAACTCTGGCAGCTTGGAGTCGCCTAAGCTGAGCAGTGAGAGGAGCCAACAGACGCACACAGACTTGGAAAGTTTGAAAATTTCTAGAAAGAGTTGCTTAAGAGTTTCATACCTGCCAACTTCCAGAGGGTGTGTAGGATGCTTATCGCTATGGTCACCATAGAGCTGTCTAACGCTGCGATGGCATAGTAATATTTCATGTCATCTTGTGAGATTCCCCGCACTGTGAACTGGGTCTCTGCCTGGGCGAACCACACAGCAGCATGTTCCTGCCAGAATTCAGAGAGCTTGAGAGCAACAACATTTGCAGTCGTGATTGTAAAACGAGTGAAATCACTCCGGAATCATCAAGTGGAGCATCGGGGCCACAATGTAGGAGTGGTGACAAAGATCAACATGAGTGTAAACATAAGGCCCATCCCCTCATGTGCTTGGTTGAACAAAGCGAAGATGACTTGAATCTTAGCCCCCTCGTACACAAACTTAATTATTATTTGCGTACTGCAGCTCATCTACTGAGTTTGGATCTTGTTTCTGGAATATGGGCAACAGAAATTTAAGAGTTTCCAGTCAGTCCTGTGGATTGGCTATACTTCAGCAAGAAGCTTGTTGAAATCTAGATTCAACAGAGAGGCAAAAAAGATTTTAAAAATCGATTGATGTAACCTTGCTTAACACTGGTCTTCATTGAATTTGGCTCTGTTTGGTTAGAATTAGTTAGGATCCAGCCATTGTTGTTGGACTCCGGACATATTCCACCGAGATACAACACTGGGCGTCACGGGAGGTTGTCCCTGCCTGTGGCCATTGAACTTTGCAGCTCCTCCCGTGGAGGGTCAGACACCCTGAGCCAATAGGCTGGTCGTGGGCTTATTTCCATCTGGCATAGTTTGCATTTTGTTGTTTGATTGTTTGTGGTGTTTGTATTGCTATATTTATGCTCTATTCTTGGTTGGTGCGGCTGTAACGAAACCCAATTTCCCTCGGGATCAATATATCTATCTATCTATCTATCTATCAAGCCTTCTACACTACGATGAAACAAACATAAGAGCAAGATAAATATCTGCAAGCAGCCAAAAGTTGAGCAGTCCCTCCAAAGCCAAAGACTTTAAATAGATCAAAGAAGATCATGGTCTGTTCTCCATGTTTGGCCTGAAGTAGTTACATAGTGAAGATCCCATCCCCAGTGTTACTAGATGTATGGAATATATTAATATTAGAGGAGCTTCTTTACTATTGGTAGAATAGTTTAGAAAGACCCTACTAATGACTTTCCCTGTGTAAGATAGTAGGGAGATCACCCTGTAATCACCGCAGTTGGCTTTATCTCTGTTCCCTAAGAAATTTAGGATTACAACAGCTCTTTGCCTCCCCCCCGCACCCCCCCCCACTTCCTAGTGTAACGACCTGGGAAAGGTTTCACTGCTAATGTAATGGTTTCTCTGTAGCGCAGTGTTTGGGTTATGACTAGAGATAACGGGGGCTTTGGAATATGCGCTGGCCAATGAGGGGAGGTGTTTTTCTTTCTTGTATGCCCGAGGGAAGGCTTCACAGTCTTTTGTTCGGCAAAAGATGGAGAGAGAAGATAACAGAACAGGGAAGTCGTAGACTGTAGGATGGAGTGGACTTGGAATGGGGTTGGGAATTGATGATGCCCGGGGTAAATCGATAGAGAATGAACAGATGGGAAAACAGTGAGCTCCAACATGTGCATTAGACTGTTTCATGAAAATGGGCCCTTTTTCTTTTTTGTTTTGTTTACTAACCCTATAGGCAAATAAAGAATTATAAAGCTCAATTGTTTAATTGTTTGCTATTTGTTCAGCAGAAGGTAGAGAGTGAAGATGCCAGAACAGGGCCCTAGACTGCAGGATGGAATGGACTTGGAATGGGTTCGGGAGTCGATAATGGGAGAACATTCTCCATGGATTCTGCGCCCCCCCCCCACCCGGGTGTCGTTGAACAAAAGACCGCAAAACCTTCTCTCAGACACATAAGAAAAAACACCTCTCCTCATTGGCCAATGCACATTCCAAAGCCTCCGTTATCTCTAGTCATAACTCAAATACTGCACTACACAGAAACCATTACATTAGCAATGAAACTTTTCCCAGATCATTACACTAGATATAGGCAATAAGTTTATTGAACTGCGACAAAAAATTCTTATTAGTAAGCTTTAGAACTTCAACAGTGATACTATACTGTATGTTCCTCAGAACTTATTGCTTTTCAGTTAGCATAAGGCCTTTTCAGCTTCTTGTTGACCAGAAGTGATGGCAAAATTGGATCAAATAGACTGCTGTGAGATGGGTTCAAAGACATGAATATCAACGGCAGAGTCCCAAATGATCAGGTCTTTAAGGTATTCCTTTCAGTAGTCACTGTGTGCCTTTCTGTCTTTGATTCTTGGTTCTATTCTGTCCATGCACTGGGACCTTGGGTGTCTGAATGATGGATGACCTTGACTGTGTTGAAAATTCTGAGCATATATGACAGTCAGCAAATTACTGGGCTTTCTGCATTCTTTCCAACTATCCCCTGTTCTTTAGATAAAATTTTCTGTTGAATGTCTGCCTTAAGGTGTCCATGGAGCTGTTTCTCTTCCCCTAAGGCACTCTGGAACGTCCGATCTATGAATGCCATGCATTTTCAGTTAATTGGCTCCTGGATCTCATTATTATTCTCATCAAACCAGTTCCAGTTCTAATACTATATCAACTACCTCCCACCAGGATCTTAAAATGAAAGCCCAGACAACTCCTTTTCCCTCAATTGAATTCTAACGAAAAGTAGTATTCTCTCATTTGTTTCATATTTTAGAAATTTTTAAATTATAGATATTGGTCCCGAAGAACTTTTCCAGGAAGAATAGCTGACTGGGGTGTTGCGCCAATGGAGCCAGACCTATCATTCACAACACCTGGTACACCTGGCATGTAGTTGTACTTGGTTCATAGGTTTCACACACAGCCTGTTGCAGCCACACAGGAACATGGTCATCAGGGTGAGGATGACATTGCATACATTTTTCCACCTGTTGTCCAGGACTTGTGCATTATGACTCATCTGATTCACTCCATCTTGGATTCCCAGATGAACTGAAAGACAGCCCAGGTGATTTCCAAGCTGGAGGAGTGGGGCATGGGACACATCTGTGCCAAATACTGCAGTCCCAAGAGCACCTCCTACCTAATGACCAGGTTCTTCTCAGTTATTGAGAAGGAGCAAACTCCCCATAGTCACAATTTCTGTTTTATGTTCCCATTCCGCTCAAGCCAAATCCTGTTGCACAGCTCGGCACCTCTAAACCAGATCCCCAGCATCTTCAGGTAATCAGACCTGGCAGTGAAAGGGACACTAGATCAATCAGACCAGATACTGAACAGTATGGCCTCATTCTTAATGAGGTTAACTATGGCCTCTAATGCCAACTCAAAGTGGTCGCAGATGCTGATGAATCTGCAACCTGACCTCGGATCTGTGCAAAGGATGATGGGACCCTCCACTGCTCGCAACATCATCCCTCTTATTCTCTCGTCACTCCTGATAGCTTTAACACACAAACAAGTCATGAGCAAGTGGCAATCCTGCCTGACTCCAGACCTGATGGGGGAGTTGTTTCCCACCATTAATTTGCACCACAGATGTCTATATGGAGCAGCTGGATCCAATTCATGATTCGCTCTTTCTAAATGCATTAATCATTGTACGCATGTGAGAACTCCAAAATGAGGAGCTTCTCAGTTACAATATTTAATTTACTGCCTTCAGCATATTGAAACATTTCATGACAGTTTACATACCAAGACAGATCACAAAAGCAAAAAAATTTGATACTGAGAAACGAAAGGAGATATTATGGCAAACAAGCAGCGTTTAGTCACAGAGAAGCCAAAAAAATGCAGATATGGAAATCAGAAATAAAATGGAAAATGGTGGAAATACTCAGCTATGGAGAGTTGGTCGATGTCAGGTCATCAATTTGAAATATTAATTCAGCTTCTTTGTTTCCATAGATGCCGCCTGACCTGTTGAGCAGCATTTTCTGCTTCTGTTTCAGCCTCATCAAAGAAGTAAGTTAATGGAAGAAAGGCATATCTCAAAATATAGAGATTTAGAGAGGGAATCTAAAGGTGGAATAATTAAAATCAGGAATGCAAAGAAGGTTAGAATTGAAGTAGATTGGATTTCCCAGAGCTCCGTAGACCAAAGGAGGTAGAAGAAGATAGGTGAGGCCATGACAGATATTGAAGGCAAGGAGAAGAATGTTCAAATCAAGCAAATATTTAATTGTTAACCAATGTCGATCAAGTTGGATGATGCAAATTTGGATACTTGCAATGCAAGTTTGGTTGACTCCATTTATGCAGGGGGAACTGGGAGGCCAATAAGATGCATCGAAGTATCAACTCACAGAAAGTTAATACAAAGCTGTGATTAAAGGTTTCAGTAAATGGGACAAGGCAGGATGGAATTGGATGGATATTCCAAAGTTAAAAAATGTAAGTCTTATTAATACTGCGCACAAGTTGTTAAAAGCTCATTTTAAAGTCAAACATCATACCAAAAGCTCTGGCTCAGCTTCAGACCATTACCAGGGAGAGAAACATGCTTGGCTTAGGAACATGGTTTGTGCAGAGACCAAGGACGATAGCTTCAAACTTGATGCTATTCAGTTTCAAGAAATATTTATTCGTCAAGTAATGGGTGCTGGATTCTAGAACAAATCCCTTTGACTCTGGAACCTTGTTTTTCTTTAGCCTAACTAATAAAATATTTTTAACCATAATTCAACTCATTTTATCCATTTCAGAATTCACTCTTAAACCTTGTACAACATTATTAAATGTTTCAAACATAATACATCTTGATTGTCCTTTCAAATATAGAATGTTGAATAATTGGGGAAGGCATATTCAAGAACAATCAGACTTTTTTTGCAATTATTTGATTAATAGAAAGCTATTGATATGAGAGTTAATCACATTGATTCACTGGGAAGTTGTCAGTAAATGAACAAAAGACAAATCTGAAATCAATCAGAAGAAAGTGAAAAGGCTTTTTCCTAAAAGCTCAATATACAGCATTTCACGATTCATCAAACTTGAATAACTGGCATTCTAGAAATCTCATAATTCTCCAGTGAAGGTTTCTATACTAGAGACATATGACATACAATATCATTTTGGTTCCTCTAGTAGATGCTCATAGTACTAGCACTCTTAGAGTTTTCATGTATTTTACGTTTCTTATCATGGAATTTTTAATTCAAAACATTTTTGGGTAATATACCTCTAGTTTAATCAATATATTTGACAAACCAGCTTGTGCCTGATTACAGAGCTTTTCCTGTTTAACTTGTTTTAGCTGAAAATTAAAATGTGTCCCTTATACCTCAAAGAAGAATCGGAGCATCAAAGCAAGTGCACCAAAGCAGAAGCCAGGGCCGATTTGTTGCGTGTAGATGCTTTTATCTGGGTACAGGCCTTTTTTGTCTTTCATTTTCTTCAACTGAAAGTAAAAGCTGCAGTCATTCACCAACCTAATTCACATTTAAGTCCTTTAAACCAAGCACTTTTAGTAAAATAATTAAAATGTGTCATCCTTCCACCAAACTCTTTGTACTTAGCATGATCATTTCACAGCCACTATCACTACTTTTGGAATGGTGATAACAACACATTCTTGCTCACTTTCTGAGTAGTTTTGAAAATATGCAAGAAGTTATATAGAATTTCATAGAATATGCAGCACAAAAACATGACATACAAGCCAATCAGTTATCTGACATTTACGCTTCACTAGAGATATATACATTTTTAATCATTTTATATGCACATTTTCAATTAATTTTCCCTTATATGTTATCTAGGACCCTCCTTAAACACATCTTTACTATTTGCATCAAGAATGTCCTATAGTAGTGACACCCACATTTTTCTGTTCAAAAAGTCTGCAGAGTTCCTCATTTTATTTCTTGGTAACTTCTCAGTTGGGTGCCTTCCCTTTTGCTCTTTGACACAAGCAGAATAACTGTGCCTAGTCTATCTCAATTCCTGTGTAACTTTAAGAATTTTGATTAAATTGCCCTTAATTTTTTTCTTCAACTAGAGATCTAGTCTGTTCATTACTGATTGCTATAATCTACCAATTTTGGTGTCATAAATCTGTCTCTATATCCATTTTATTATTTGGCGAATCAGACCTGTACAGGTTGCTCCAAATATGGTGTAACTAAGGGATGATGCAAATTTAGTGCAACTGGTCTACGTTTTGCTTCTCCCTTTTAGCACATGATTTGCTTTCCTTTTATGTTTAGCTAATTTTAGTGACTAGTGTATTTGTACCACTACACCTTTTTTTACCACCATAATGTGTGATTTAATTTTTTTCATCAAATTGTAGCCAAATTGCAACACTTGATTAAATTTACAAATAATCACTTGTGATCATTAGCAATGTGACAGGGATTACTTAATAAAAGATAAAGTTTGTAGTTAAGATTTTCTTTCACCCTATTTCATAAGAAGCTGCTGACTATAAGCACTAGAAATGTTAACGCGCCACCAAGTGGATGTAATTCTCTTCATATTTCTCTACTTATTGAATTCATCACAGTAATGAGCTTCCTATGGGGGTCTCCTAAGCACCTTAACCAAGATAGCAAGTGTCAGAGCATAATTGAATGCAATCTCACTTACTTTCTACCATGAAAAACATTGGGAGAAATTCAGGTAACCTAACCAATTAATAAACAATAATTGTAAGGGAGCTGAGATCTCTTACTGTAATGGGACATGAAGAAAGTAACATTTAAAGATAGCAATTTTTACTTAAGTTATAAGAATTTCCAGAAATATTTTCATTTATTTGAAAATCAAAACTGACTGACACAGGAACCCTGAGCTTCCCATGCTTTCCACTTTAATTCTCCAGACCATTCTGTCTGTGGCCTCTTGCACTGTTATAATGAACTTGAGGACCAGCAGATCGTCTATCATCTAGGCATATTGCAGACTTCTTGACACTGCTGAATTCAACACTTCCAATAACTTGCTTCCCCTGTCTATATCACAAATGGCCATTTTTGCTGTAAATAATCTATCTGTGATATGGGTTTGTTTTCTTCTTCCTTCTCCATTAGTACACCTTGACTTGTTATTTGCAACACATCACACATCTCTGTTATCCTGACTGCCCATAATCAACCCATCTCCACATATATTCCTTTTATCTAACACATGCCTCCCCTACCTTCCCTTCAACTTAAAAATAACATTTTTCTCCCTTTCTCAGTTCACGTAAAATGTCCTCCGCAAGAACTGCAAACACTATTTTTCTTTCAGCAGGTGCTATTTCCACCATTTTCTAATTTTTGTTCCTCATTTTATTTTTTAATGATTATTTCAATTTAATAGCCTTTCCTTCTGGGTCTTCCACATTAGTAGAATTACTAGTCCTGACTCTTTTCAAGATCTTGTACTGGTCATCCTCAATACTTTTTCTCCAAGAAAAAAGAGAGCCAGCCTGGGATCCAAAGGCCAGAAAAATAATTGCTTTATTATCTTGCTTCTGAGCTGCCTATGAAACTAGTGAAGCATAATATAGGGGAAAAATCTGAACAAGGAAACAGCCACAAAGACTCGTAAAAAAAATAAATTCTACATACAAATTTGATAGTTATTATAAAGACAGCTGTTCCAATCGGTCCAGAATAAACTCCATAGCCCCATCGATCTTGATAGATGCGCACGGACATTGTCAGCACTCCAAATATAATCAAAGTAGACCTTTTTGGTTCCTCAAATTCAGCTAATGCTAAATAGCAAAGAAAAAAAAGAAATATTTCAAATTTTATAATTATTTAGTGGTTCACACAAATTGCAGTTAAGTGGAAAAAACTACTGGTAATTATGCATCACAGAATCATTAAACTATAATAAGATTAATACTTTAGGTAATCTTCCGTATACGTCTTGGTAACCAGCTGATAGATTTTCTATTATGTGAGAAATACCCAGTGTGTCTGGGAAATTTTAATCCCTCTATATGCTCTGTCCACCCATGAAGAATCAATTTTGAATTATTTGGAACGAGAAAAGTACACATATAACCAACCACCCAATCACCTAAAAAACTTTACAAAAGAACTTTTATTGCACTGTGGTATATACAGAAATGGGTCTTTTGTCCCAATTTGTCCTTGCTCACTGTGATCCCTACTAATACTAATCCCATTTGCCTGGATTAGGCCCATATTCTCTGCTCCTTTCCTGTTCAAGTACCCATCTAAATGCCTAAGTATGAAGTTGCAAAACATCACTATATCACTATATCTTCAACTACTTGCTGCTTTTCTAGCTCTACCACTGAAGTGGTCATTATCTAATGTATTGTGTCATGCTTGGGGGCCATTCTTCACGTGGGATTATTCTTGATTGTGTTTCCTTGAGCTGAATAGCCTTCCTTTGTGCTGTAAAGTGATTTAATGTAAAATAAGAAGTACCATGTGCTAATTGAATTAAATTTTAATTAAATAATTAGATACACTTTCTAGCTAGGAAGTCAGAAAACACTATCAGAACATTGAATATAGAGGTGTACAGCAGAGGACCAGGCCATTCAGCCCACAATGTTGTGACGAACCAGCTAAAAGCAAATCAAAAACACCCTAGCACTAATCCCTCCTACCTACACCATGTCCATATCCCTCCATCCTCCTTATATCGATGTGCCAATCCAAACATCTCTTAAAAGCCTCTACTGTATTTGCCTCTACCACCACACCAGGAAATGCATTCCAGGCATACACAACTCTCTGAGTAAAAAACTTACCCCTCACATCCCCCTTAAACCTAGCCCTCCTCACTTTGCAATGATTGCCTCTGGTATTAGACATTCTAATCCTGGGAAACAGATACTCTCTGTCCATTCTATCTATGCCTCTCAAAATCTTGTAAACCTCTATCAGATCTCTCCTCAGCTCCAGAGAAAACAACCTAAATTTATCCAGCCTCTTGTGATAGCACATGCCCTCTAAACCAGGCAGCATCCTGCTGAACCTCTTCTGCACCCTCCCCAAAGCTTCAACATCCTTTCTACCATGGGGAGGCCAGAAATGTACACAATACTCCAGATGTGGCCTAACCAGAGTTTTATAAATTTCCAACATCACCTCCTTACTTTTGAACTCAATAGCACGATTAATAAAAGTAGGCATTCCATAAGCCTTACTACTAGGACTAAGCAATGTGTTTGCTTTCCCTAGAAAAAACAATTAAGCTAACTAGCAAGAGTTAAGCCAGCACCAAAAATGCTATGATAGTTAGTCCACCATTGAATAGAAACTGAATTTAGATTTTTTTAAATATAGTCTTTATTACCTAACCTAATCTGGTTGTATTATCTAACCTGGTTGTATTATCTAACCTATAATTTAAAAAGAAGTAGGTATTATGATTGTTATCAATTTAAAACAGGCAATTTTTTTGAGAGGAAAGACTGAAATATAAAGACACTAGAAAATACTGGGCAATCAGTACAATATTTGCCCCAGAGACCATTCATCAATAATGATACACTAAATGTTATAAGCAACGTAAAATCTGCAGTTCTGGCTAATATATCTGATGACATCTTTATCATGTAAGCTGCTAAATACTGCTAATCAGTTTTAATAAGAACGCACTTCAGCGTCAGTACTCCCACTTAAGAATAAAAAGTAAATTCATTTTCAAACCCAGTACAGTACTTGAGATTATATATTCATATAACTATTCAATTATTTATTCACCAAAAAAATCCTGAACTTTAGTCAATGTCTATGCAGAGATTTTCTCCAGAAACTATCAAATCTATACAGGGCACAAATGCTGGAGGAACCCAGCAGTCCAGGCAGCATCAATGGAAAAAAGTACAGTCGACGCTTCAGGCCAAGACTTCGACTATACTTTTTTCCATTGATGCTGCCTGACCTGCTGAGTTCCTCCAGCACTTAGTGTGTGTTGCTTGGATTTTCAGCATCTGCAGACTTTCTCTTGTTTGAAATCTACACAAGAACTTCCTTCAAAAATACATTCAGCATAACTTCACACAAACACCACTCAAAAGCATATTTACTGTACATACCTGCACACACTCTATAAAGAAACATGTCTAGCATATGTACTTGATAATCTTCCTTCAGAAACTTCTTCATCATTTCTACACAAGGCCTCTTCAAAAATTTTTTCAGGTGTATAGACAGATATGCTCACAAACACTCTTCAATACTTCTATTCACACTCTCCCTTCAGCATCACGATTATGTTGAAATACCAATTCCTTTTAGAAACAAATTCACAATATAAACTCAAGACTCGCTGATGAATCATTTCCATATCAACACACAAACTTCCTCAAGAACATATTTGCTATATCTATCTATCCTTAAACTGCCTTCATCACATCTACACAGACTCACACCAGGAGCATACAAGAACGATACAGGAACTCACTTCAGAAATATTCATCACATGTACATACAAACTGCATTCAGGGATACAGAAATCTTTTCTTATACAGTTCAATGATTTCATTTAAATATTTCTGAATATGCAGAGATGTTTTTGCTTCAGGATCTGTTCAGTATTGAGATTCATGGAAAAGTGAAGTCATTTGTATCTTTGTATTTGCTATCCAATGCCACAGTGTGTGCTGGGGAACTCCTGTTAAGACAAGACAGCCATTTACTTTGTCTATTCTCTTATAGGTGGAGTTTGCAAATAACACATACCTAATAAAGTGACCCACA
The DNA here is from genome assembly GCF_030028105.1 of Mobula birostris. Taxonomy (NCBI): domain Eukaryota; kingdom Metazoa; phylum Chordata; class Chondrichthyes; order Myliobatiformes; family Myliobatidae; genus Mobula; species Mobula birostris. The sequence continues at coordinate 29,013,126 of NC_092391.1, read as the reverse complement.
TGGATAAGGCTGTGCCATAAATGCTGAAATACTGCAGAATGTCATGCCGCATGATACATAAAATTGTCAGCCCAGGACCTTCACAAGCGTGGAAAAACTATATAGGTGAAAGAGATACATATTTAATACATAATAAGCATTAAATAAAAGAGATGAAGGAGTTAGATTCATTCCAGAAAAAGAATGGATAAAAATTACAAAGTAACGCTCAGGAGGGGAAATCCAGACGTCAAATAAAGTTGAATGTTCATTTGGTCATACCTTCACAACTCAGAGTCAAGAAAACAGAGAAAAATTCACTTGCGGCACACAACTGTTAGTGGCAACAGGACTGCGAAGTTCAAAGTGCAAAGTAAATTTCTTATCAAAGTACATTTATGTCACCATATATAACTCTGAGATTAATTTTCTTGCAGACATCCACACTAAATCTGAGAAACACAATAAAATCAGTGAAAGACCACACTCAACAGGACAAACAACCAATGTGCAAAAGACACCAAACTGTGCCAATACAGAAGAACAAAAACAATAAATATCGAGAACATGAGATGAAGAGACTTTGAAAGTGAGCCTATTAGTTTTGGGAACAATTCAACACTTTTTAATAGAAAAACCCTAAGGGTAAGTACAAAAAATGAAAAAAAAATTATATCTTCTCACCGCAATGAAAAACATTGTGAAGAAGTAAACCATTGCCTCCATATGGAATCTCCGCTTCGCTGCAATTGTAATGATTGGGAGGAAGACCAGACTGCTGATAGTTGGAAGCAGAAGTTTGGCAATCGCAGCTCCCATCTAAACATCCAAAGAGGATCAAGAATTAAAAGCAAGCATACATCATTAAAAGGTTGTAGTTTCTTGAGCACAAATAGGTTGAGACGTACCCTATCCTGCTGGTTGCTAAATGTTATAAAGCAGCTGCTGGGAGACCTTTAAAATTTAAAAGTCCAGCACTTAGTTCCTTCTAACACATCATTGAAGCCTAACAGCTGCAGCTCACCAAGTCTCCTGTAAATGGACCAGAGAACCAATGGCTCATTTATTGGAAACATCAGAACATTTGTCATTGTTTTTAATCCCACTGAGCATCTGCTACATTAAGATTCAGACCCTAACATGGTGCTAACAGAGAACTCCATGGTAATGCGGTTTCTAAAGCATAATATGTCTTGGTAACAATAAAAATAACAACATTTTATGTGAAAATCTAAAATTAAATCAAATCTACTTTCCAAACAGGATTGCATAATGGAAGCAGTTTTGACATCATAAATTCTTTCTTAAATTTATCTAAGATTTTTTAACTGACCTAGAAAGAGATTTGAAATAAGTCACCAATAAAAGTTAACATTGATTATGATTTCTTGTGTAAAGATGAATCAGGAATAATGTAACGCACTAAAAGAGCTCATGGGAGTTATGATCACAAGAGTGCATTTCAGAATAGCACCTGTCTGGAACAGCAACTGTCTGCAGTTGGTTGGTACTCATACCAAACAGCAGTTCACAAGAATAAATACCAGCAAATGTATTTCCAGGCTTTCACCACACCAAATGCTTTTACACTAAGCATCATAGTGTATGTTTCTTAAAAATCTAAAACTTCTTTACTAATCAGGTAATAACCACTATGTTATTATGTTAAGTATTAACACTCCAATACTATTCATCACAAGGCTAACTAGTAAAATGCCACCAATTCATTGCCAACCACTCCAATACCATCTTGTCTAATACCAACCACTTCTACTCCATACCAAACACTATACTACTATAGACAAAAAGACATCTAATTGAAACATTAACCTTCTTCTTCCACCACAAGTATGATCTGTCCCGCTAAGAGTTTACAAATTTTTCTGTTTTATTTCAATTTTACATCATTTTTCTTAATTTTTCCTTATCCTTCTCCAATATTAATCACTGAAGCATTAAAAAATTGCAACCCCAAACATATATAGCAGCTTCTCCAATGCCACTCAGCAGAATATCAACCCTGTCTAACATTAATTACTCAAACACATCTCGAAGACAGTCCTCTTGGGGATCAAAGATGCCTTGTTTTCTGTTCAGTTTTGTGATTTCTGAGCTGTCTAATGAGGCCAAACTAGGAACTGTAATCTTCCACAGTGGAAGAGGCCGTGGGTAGTAGGACAGTCAAGGGTTTAGTTTAGGTAATTCTGTCACTTATACAGGTCTTCTGTGTGTTCACCATGTAAGCTCTTGAATGCTTTTTCTCCACCTTGGCTATCATCAGTCAGATGTTACCAGGAGTCAGATCTGAACAGAGCTTTGGGAAGACTGGGAATGTGGGTAACAGTGTGGCCTGAACCACGGCTCAAGGATGTGGGCCAGAGTTTAATACTAATTTAAAAAATGTTAGTAACTCTAATACCATTACTCCAAATTAACCCTTTAAATATCTAATACAATTGTTTGACACTCCAATATGAACCACTGAGAACACTTCAAAACCATTGCTTTACTAACAGTATAATACTATATACAGTATCCAATTTCCTCTCATCTATAGACATCTACTCAAGTACTAAATAATGTTATCAACCAAAATTGAAAAAGGTGAATACAGGATTAACGGTGTTATATTTGAATGCGTGCAGTATACGGAATAAAGTAGATGAATTTGTAGCAGAGTTACAGATTAGCAAATATGATATTGTAGGCATCACTGAATCATGGCTGAAAGAAAATTAATGTCTAAGGATACACATTGTATCAAAAGGCTAGGCAGGAAGGCAGAGGGGTGGCGAGGCTCTATTGATAAAAATAAAATTAAATCATTAGAAAGAGGTGACATAGGGTCAAAGGGGGTTGAATCATTGTGGATAGAGCTAAGGAACTTCAAGGGTAAAAAGACCCTGAAGGGAGTAATATACAGACCCCCAAACAGTAGTAAGGATGTGGTCTGCAAGTTACAACAGGAGATAGAAAGAGCAGCTCATGGTTGAATCCATGAGAGGATCAGCTATTCTGAATGCTGTGCAATGAACCAAAATTGATAGAGAGCTTAAGATAAAAGAACCCTTACGGGTAAGTGATCATAATATGATTGAATTCACCCCGAGATTTAAGAAAGAGAAGCTAAAGTCAGATGTATCAGTATTACAATGGAATAAAGGGAATTACAGAGGCATCAGAGAGGAGTTGGCCAGAATCGATTGGAAAAGAAGGGAATACCGCAGAGCAGCAATGGCTGGAACTTCTGGAAGCTATTCGGAAGACACAGGATATATGCATCCCAAAGATGGAGAAGTATTCTAAAGGCAAGATGACACAACCATGGCTAACAAGGGAAGTCAAAGCTAACATAAAAGCCATAGAGAGGGCATATAATAGAGCAAAAATTAATCGATAAATTAGGGGATCAGGAAGCTTTTAAATTCCAACAGAAGGCTACTAAAAAAGTAATTAAGAAGGTGAAGATAGAATATGAATTAAGCTAGCCAATAATATTAAAGAGGATACCAAAACTTTCTTCAGATAAATAAAGTGTAAAAGAGAGGCAACAGTGGATATCAGACCGCTGGAAAACAATGCTGGAGAGGTAGTAATGGGGGACAAGGAAATGGAGGATGAACTGAATAAGTATTTTGCATCAGTCTTTTCACTGTGGCAGACACTAGCAGTATGGTGGATGTTCTAAGTGTCAGGGGTCATTAAGTGTGTGAAGTCACCATTACTAGAGAGATGGTTCTTGGGAAACTGAAAGGTCTGAAGGTAGATAAGTCACCTAGACCAGATGGTACACATGCCAGGTTTCTGAAAGAGGTGGCTGAAGATCTTTCAAGAATCACAAGATTCTGGAATGGTTCTGGAAAACTTGAAAATTGCAAATGTCTCTCCACTCTTCAAGAAGGGAGAGGGGCAGAAGAAAGGAAATTATAGGCCAGTTAGTCTAACCCCAGTGGTTGGGAAGATGTTGGAGTAAATTGTTAAAGATGTGGATTCGGGGTTCATGATAAAATAGGCCACGGTCAGTGTGGTTTCCTCAAGGGAAAATCTTGCCTGACAAATCTGTTGGATTTTCTTGAAGAAATAACAAGCAGGAGAATTGGTTGATGTTGTGCACTTGAATTTTCAGAAGGCCTTTGACAAGGTACCACACATGAGGCTGCTTAACAAGTTAAGAGCCCATGGTGTTACAGGAAAGTTTCTAACATGGATAAAGCAGTGGCTGATTGGCAGGAGGCAAAGAGTGGGAATAAATGGAGCCTTTTCTGGTAGGCTGCCAGTGACTCATGGTGTTCCACAGGGTTCTATGATGGGACCAATTCTTTTTACGTTATATGTTAATGATTTGGATGATAGAGTTGATGGCTGTGTTGCAGTTAGCAGACCATATAGAGATAGGTGGAGGAGGGGCAGGTAGTTTTGAAGAAATAGGGACGCTACAGAAGGACTTAGACAGATTATGAGAATTGGCAAAAAAGTAGCAGATGGAATACAGTTGGGAACTGTATGGTTATATACTTCGGTAGAAAAAATGAAATAGTTGACTATTTTCTAAATGCAGAGAAAGTACAAAAATCTGAGACGCAAAGGGATTTAGGAGTCCTTGTGCAGGATTCCCTAAAGGTTAATTTACAGGTTGAGTCAGTGGTGAAGAAGGCAAATGCAATGTTAGTGTTCATTTCAAGAGGACGAGAATATAAAAGCAAGAATGTAATGTTGAGATTTTATAAAGCACTGGTGAGGCCTCACTTAGAGTATTGTATGCAGTTTTGGGCCCGTTGTCTTCGAAAAGGTGTGCTAAAACTGGAGAGGGTTCAAAAGAGGTTCACGAAAATGATTCCAGTATTAAACGGCTTGTCATATGAAGAATGTTTGATGGCTCTGGGTCTGTATTCACTGGAATTTGGAAGAATGAGGGGTGACCTAATTGAAACCTATCGAATGGTGAAAGGCCTTGATGGATGTGGAAAGGATGTTTCCTATAGCGGGAGTGTCGAAGACCAGAGGACACATCCTCAGGATAGAGGAGTGTCCTTTTAGGACAGAGAGGAGGAGAAATTTCTTTAGCCAGAGGGCAGTGAACCTGTGGAACTTGTTGCCACAAGCAGCTGTGGAGGCCAAGTCTTTATGTATATTTAAGGCAGAGGTTGATAGGTTTTTGACTGGTCAGGGCATGAAGGTATACTGTATAGGGGGAAGGCAGGAGATTGGGGCTGAGAGGAAAACTGGGTCAGCCATGATGAAATGGTGGAGCAGGCTCAATGGGCAAAATAGCCTAATTCTGCTCCTATATCTTATGGCCTTATAATATCAGCCAAGAGAAGCAACAACAGAGGACTACATGCAACCTAAGGTTCAGAGGCAGCATGCTATTGACACTGGCAGGCAATCCAGCAATGAATCAGATCAAAGAGTTCGACAGCCCAGCCACACCCTGTCATGAATGGTGGTGGGTACCAAAACAAAGAAATGATGGGGGCTCTGTAAACATCTCATCATAAATGATGGTAGAAATGAAGGTACCAGTTCAAAGACAACACTGAAGAATTCACTGAAGCAAAAAAAAATGCAGAAGCTGGTTACAGTATCTGAAACAAAAAAATGGAAAATTCAGAAACACTGCCTTTCAACCAATTCAATTCAGCCTATGTGATATCAAAAGCCAATAATATGAAATCCAACAACACGTCTTTGATGATATTTACTTGCACTCTTCTATAACTGCAAAGTAGATACAAGAAAATTGTCTCAGTCGATTCTGTTCATGAAAACCACTTCTATTCCTATATCTTTCATTTCCATCCACAGGAAGGGTAGGGTTCCCATTGTCCTAAACACTCACCCATTCTTGTTCATTGGATTTTCTTCAGTAATTTTTGCGACCTTCAATGGGATGCCATTACCATATGCAACTCTCAGCTCCCATTAGCATTTCTGACTCTGTGAATCATGTTTCTGTTTCCACCAATACCTTACCATGTAACCGTAGGAAATGCAATACTCTTTTAATTGTTTCCTAACATCTGGACACATAAATACTCCTTCCAGATAAAGCTGTGCCCTGCATATGACACTTACAATGTGGTCTCTTTACATTGAAGGTCACTGATTAGGTTACAATTTTGAAGAACACCTCCATTCAGTAGGCAAATATGGCTCTCTGGGTTTTCCATTGCTTCCCACTTTAATTTGCATCCTGATCTCTTTAATTTCCCCTCTGACACTGTTCCAACACCAACAATAAGGAGTATCTTATCTTTTGACTAGATACGTTACAGTTCTTAAGACTCAACAATGAATTCAACTATTTTAAATAACCAACCTCTACTTGTATCAGTTCTGATGAAGCATCAGCAACCGCAAATGTTAATGTTCTTCTTTCCTTGGATGCTGCCAAACCTGTTGAGCATTTTTAGAATTCTCTTTTATCTCAGATTTCCAATTCCAGCAGTTTCCTTATCTTACTTCCATTCTCATTCATCTTATCTAAATACATTCTCTACCAATAGATCAGCACCAATTAACAGCACTTCACCACCCTTTCATATTGGCATTAATAACATCTATATCATGTGCTCTCTCCTTGCCTCCATGTTCTGCACCCTTCACTCATCATCACAACTTGGCATATTTCTTAGCTCTGATGATAGCTCATTTATTTGAAATGTTAACACTTTCTCCACAGATGCTGTCTTGAGAATTTTGTTTTTATTTTGTACCTCCATATTTGTAATTTTTACTTTTGTTTGCATTACTAGTTACTCTAGTAACAACTGCTTCATTGTCAGCTTCTCAATAACAATGGCTTTATTACAAATAAGCAAGAATAAAAAAGAGGTCTTATTCAAAAGCAGCAGGTATCTTGGAGCATTCTAACACTTTTCCCATTGAGTTTCCACTGAGCCACCTGAAGTACATGATTATTTAGGCTCTAATATAAAACAAATGTGGCATGGAGACAAAAACAGAGACCAAAGAGTGAGCAAGTGAGCCAAAACAGAATGACAGAGGCAAAGACTGGGAGATGGAAGACCAAAGATTAAGATGCAGAGGCAGCAAATCAGAGGTGATCAGAAAAATGAGATAGTGGTGAGAGACAGAGAAATAAAGCAGTGTAAAGAGACATATAAAAATGAGTGGCAACACACACAAAATGCTGGAGGAAATCTGCAGGCCAGGCAGCATCTATGGAAAAAAGTACAGTTGATGTACAGTACAATAAAAGTACAGTACCCTTCGTCTCGGCCCAAAATGTTGACTCCAGGTTACTGTAGGAGGTGAGACAAGAGATTGCTGATCCTTTGGCAATTATCCTTGCAACCTCACCGGCCACAGGAGTAGTACCAGAAGATTGGAGAGTGGAAAATGTTATTTCTTTGTTAAGGCAATAGGGATAATCCGGTGAATTATAGACCAGTGAGTCTTGCGACAGTAGTGGGCAAACTTTTGGAGAGAATTCTTAGAAGCAGGACTTATGAGCACTTAGAGAAGCATAGTTTGATTAGGGATAGTCAGCATGGCTTTGTGAGGGGCATGTCATGCCACACGAACCTCCTTGAATTGCTTGATAAAGTGACAAAAGCATTCGATGTAGTGTATATCGATTTTATTAAGGGGTTTGGCAAGGATCTCCATGGTAGGCTCATTGAGAAATTCAGGAGATCCAGAGAAACTTGGCTGCATAGATTCAGGATTTTTCCAGGGGTAAGTAGCTAATACAAGCCCGCATACTTTCAACGATGATTGGAGGAAAGAATCGGGGAGTGTCAGAGCTGGGTTTTTTTCACACAAAGAGTGATGGGTGAATGGAATACACTGTTAGCAGTGGTGGTAGAGGCAGATTCATTAAGGGCATTAAGAGATTCTTGATACCTGGATGAAAGCAAAATAAAGGGTGTTGTGGGAGTGGAAGGGTTACATTGATCTTGGTGTGGGTTAGAAGTTTGGAACAACATCATGGGCTAAAAGGCCTGCACTGTGCTGCAGTGTTCTATAATGCCCATGCTATATTTTCATTTTATTGAATAATCACCCTAACAGTGTCCATATTTAAGTTGATGGGGTATATACTTTATCAGCCCTTAATAACATAAACTCCAAAATATTTTTAAGATGAATAGGAGAATTAATTACTTCATGCTAATGCAGCAGTTGCCTACCAGCTCCAGTGACCTGGATTCAGTCCTGACTGATGGTACTGCTTGTGTGAAGTTTTCACATTCTCCGTGTGAATGTGTGGGCGTCCCCCAACTGTTTCGCCTCCCAGAGATATGTGGGTCAGTAGGTCAATTGACCACAGTAAGATGCCTGTAGTGTGTAGGTGAGGGACGAATCTGGGAGGTACTAGACATGGGAGAATAAATTGAGATTGGTGTTTTGAAGAGACCTAAATGAACTGAAGATCTATCAGCAACTGTGGGTGGGATGGTGCATCAGAACAGAGAGTGGAAAAAGGGCAGTTAGCCAGTATAAAGAGAGGGTGTGTGATGATAGGGGCAGAGCCGATTGCTGGCCCGGCGATGGCTGGTTGATGATGGGCGCCGACTCGATGGTCCGAAGGCCCCGTTTTCGAGCTGTATCGCTCTGTAAATCACAAAGGTGGCTCGTCACCATTGTCTCACCAGCCGCAGGCTTATTCTATGAACAAAGAAAAAGCAGGTATGGGGCTGGGGTTCCTGCACCGTGACCCGACGAGAGCCCTCGACGCCTGGCGGTCGTTAAAAGCCGTTTCCGTGGCGGCTTTCCGAGAAGAGGCTCGTGCCTATCACGTGGCTCCGGAGGCGGGAGACAGGACCCGCGGCATCAGCAACGCACGCGCACCGGCGCGATCGCAAGGCAGGCGAGGCTGAACTTGGCGCAAGCGTACTACGGCCGGAGGCGGGCAAGCGGGTTGAGTGGGAGAGGCAGGGTACGCGGGTGTCAGGTATAAAAGGCTTGTCAAATGAACGGTGAGGACTATTCAAAGAGCTACGAGTGGAAGAGGTTCGGGGCATTTTGCACAGGGTCCCGCCACGCAGTGCCGCTGAATGGTGAAGGGGTCGGGTGCTTCGGGCAGCGAGAGCGACGCGGCCAGCCGAAGCCAAGCGTGTCTCTGGCAGCACAGGCGGTTGGGCACGGGTAGTGTGCGTGGCTCCGACCCGGCGCTGGCATTAGGGGGCTAGGCAGTGGCAGCGCGCAGTGACCGGGAGCGGGGGAGATCTGCTATCGGGAAAGAAGCTCAGGCACCGGGTGGGGATCGAAAACTGAGGGGGGACAGGGCATCGCCATCACTCAAGGATAGGGCACTGGGAGCTAGGGCCAGGCAGTGTCATTAGGGATTGTGCTGTGGCAGCGCGCTGGTTTACAGTGTCATTTCGCTCTTGCTGATTTGGACATAAAGCTCGAATAAAGGTAGGTTTTCCATTGCAATGCTATGTAAACTGAAACACTTTATGTTTCGAATGATTCTGATTCCTAATTTTTACAAGTAGCTCAGCCTATGTGTAAGTTTATGTAAATGGCAAGTGCTTATCAGGCTAGAGGACATTTCTAGCGAGAGAAAAACACTTAACATTTCGGATCAATGGTCTTTCATGGACATGAATGACCACTCTTTTTCTTTTTCCACAGATGAAGGGTCACTGACCTGTAATATTATCTCTCCACAGACGCTTTGAATGATGAGAATTTGCAGCATTTTCTGTTTTACTTTGAATTCCTCTGTCTGTAACGCGTTGATTTGGGGATGTATTTTAGCATATGAAAGGAAAGGAATTCTCAAACATATATTTAAAAAAACATATTACACCTTTAGAAAGCAACAAAATATACAGAGATTCATTATGATAATGTTAATATTTAGTTAATTTTAAGTGTCTGGACAACTCCAGTTGTTAATGTGATTATTTGAGTAGGATTCAACACCCCTGGAAGCAATGTTATTAAAAGTTATTTTGGATAAGAATCTTTGATTTAATTTATGGATCATTTTTATGATTTGTTTTCAGGATGTCTGAATTTAATAAATGGCAGGTGATTCTGTAGTGTTTAACCACCTGCTCCTGAGTGCCAATAAGTCGCAACTGTTCAGTACAGAAATGTGTGCTTGGTAGATTTATTCCATTAATACTCTAGTGCTGAGATGGAATAATGAAATCTGTTGATTATGAAACATCAGTATGGAACAGTTTGTAAAAATGTGTTAAATTTAATCCATTTGTACTGCAGGATACTTTCATAAAATCAACAGGAATGTTTATTAGTATGGAGCAAACAAGCTACTCTTTTGCATTGATACATTAGCACAGGGTTACTGTGGTAGAGGAAACCATATTAGAAGCATAGTCATCCTTTGTTTCTGGTATAGGTGGACTCCTGCCACAACAAATGCAAGAAAAATCTGAATGAAATGGATGAAAACAGAAATGCTGTAATCATTAGGTCAGGCAGAACTAGGGAGAGAAAGAGGTAACTTTTGAAGTAGGTAACTTTTGTTAGAACTTGGCAAAGAGAGTAGTTTTAAAAATGCAGATAAAGGCGGGGGAATAAGAGGCAATTCTGTAAAAGGCTGAAAAGATTAAATGACAGAAAGCGAAAGAGAATGGAAATGAAACAAAAGTTTGGCCAAGTTGTATGTAAGACAGAATTATCTGGAAAGAAAATACTGTGGATGTTTGAAATTGGAAATAAAAACAAAACATGCTGATATGCATCGATCTGAAATCTGAACTGAATGTTAAGTTGGAAAAGCCGTCTGGCTGGAAAAACTAAATGCCTTCCCTTGAGGCTCATTGGAATAGTCGGCGAGGCCAAGGGCAGAAAGGTCTATGGAAGTGGAATGCAGAATTAAAGTTTCAAGAGAGCAGAAGCTCAGGATAGGTGTGTGGACTAAATAGATGTGGTTGGCAAAGTAGTCAGCTCTTCTGTGTTTGTGTTTGTTCTTCCCAATGTAAGAGGAGAATACATAACAAATAGCAGATCAGTATATTGGGTAAAGATAAAACCCACTTTAGGTCCTGTAAAATCTTCAAAAAAATAACCCAAAAATGATAGAATCACTGAGCAAGTCAGACAGCTTCTGTAGAAGGTGAAACATTTGATATTTTCAAGATGCGACCCTGCATTAGAACTGAGAGATTAAAAACAAGTTTGCAGTAACAAAATGGGTGGGTGAGAAAAGAAAGTGAAATGCCACTGATAGTGTGAGACCAAATATGGCAGCTAAGTAGCTCTTAAGATCATTTTTTATGACTGTGTAATATGACAGTAAGATTATGGTACATGCCCTTCAAGCCAGACTATATATAAATGTAATAGTCCAAAATTATGGCAAGCAGAAATGGCCAGATCTAATATGCACAGAAAGAACTAGTGTGTTACCTAAAGTTGGAGAATTCACCCAGAGTGGGAGTGGGATGGTGAACTAAAACTTTAAAGTGGCAGGCAACTAGAAGCCTAGTGTCACGCCTGCCCTGCTGCATTGTGAATGCTAATTACAATACACTAGACTGAAAGAAATGTAAAGGACAAGTGCTGCATGTCATGTGGTTAACTAGAAAGGTGCCGTAACTTGGAGTGGTAGGGGACAGAATGGCAGACCAGGGATTCATAAAAGGTGTGAATCATTTGAAAATGCTGAAAGGTGTACGCATCTGGTGATGGAATCTCATTGGAGCTGGAGGAAATTACAAAGAAAATTTAGGGTGGAAGGTAGGGATCAAGAGTTCCTGGTTTATTGAGGAGAGAGCAGATGTGTCAGAAATAGTTGAGATATGTTCAAAGGCAATCCACAGCTCAGGAAAGAAAAAGACAATTCAGAAGCACCTGTCCAGAATATCTTAGCACTAGAGCAATTGCAACAGACACAGAAAAGAAGAATGGAATAATCTTTACACTAATTGACATCTCCCTGTTGTCTGTACATTTTGAATAAGACAGAGTCAGAAGGTCATATTAGTTTCCTAAATACTTTTAAGTGGCCTCCCAATGTGTGCTGACAGCTGATTCCCATGACAGTGATGTCTATTCATACAGCTTTTCTTGTAACATCAGAATTGATTACTCTTTATAGGTTACATTTGAAAACAGTGTGGAGACTGGTTCTTGTTTTATTAATGGTGACTCTGCTATAAATCTTGCGAATAGCTGCAAGATCCTGACAGTTCTAACTGTTACTGCAAGCCACCTTTACCTTTCCACATGTCCCCTGACCTGGCTAAAGTCAGTACATTAAATTGAATGAATGAGACATTAGTTGCTATTTCACTGGAAAGTTTTTTTTTAATTAGAATTTGTATTTCTGTAAAATACATAACATAACTGGGTACCAAAATCTCTTATTACTAAAATCCAAATAAACTGTAACAGTTTAGGGACAGTTAGGAAGTACCAATGTGAAGATGGAGTTGAAGCAAATAAAACCATGTATTTGTCTTGCATAAGGACCTTAAGACAAAAGAGCAGTATTAAGCCATTTGTTCCACTGAGTCTGCTCCATGATTCAATTATGGCTGATTCTTTATTTTACCCCTCCTCAACCCCATTCCCCAGCCTTCTCTCCGTTACCTTTGATGCCGTTTCCAATCAAGAACCTATCAATCTCTGCCTTAAATACACCCAATGGCCTGGCCTCCATAGCTGCCTGTGGTAACAAATTCCACAAACTCACCATCCTCTGGCTAAAGAAATTTCTCCACATGTCTGTTTTAAATGGATCCCCTCTATCCTGAGGCTGTGCCCTCTGGTCCTAGACACCCCCCACCATGGGAAACAACCTATCCACATCTACTTTGTCTAGGCCTTTTAATATTAAAAAGGTTTCAATGAGATTCCCATCTTCCCCATCCTAAGTTCCAGCGAATACAGAGTTGCCAAACATTCCTCGTATGATAACCCTTTTATTCCCGGAATCATCCTTGTGAACTGCCTCTGGACCCTCTCCAATCCCAGCACATCTTTTCTTCGATGGGGAGTCCAAAACTGTTCACAATTCTCAAGGTGCAGTCTCACCAGTGTGTTATAAAGCCTCAGCATTACATTCTTGCTCTTGTACTCAAGACCTCTTGAAATAATTGCGAACATTGCATTTGCCTTCCTCACCACAGACTCAGCCTGCAAGTTAACCTTTAGGGTGTTTGCACAAGTACTCCCAAGTCCCTTTGCATCTCAGAGTTTTGGATTTTCTCCCCATTTAGAAAATAGTCTGCACATTTTTTTTTCAAAGTGCATAAAATACTGATAACCACCATGCTGCTTGATTATTCGGATCATTCTAGTCTGAGAGTATCTTTTTTTAACATTTAGTATCAGGTGGGAACAAACTTAGGCTGAGGGAATGATCTAATCTTTGTAATAATCTGATTATTAATAAATCCTCATCCAACTTGTTCAGTCAAATTATCATAAATGTGTTAAGGGAAATTTTGAAAAGGGCATAAGCAATAAAATTGATAATACAGATTAAAAAACTGAGGGAAACATCAAATCAAACAATGCAATTATTCCTGATTTACACAAGCATTGTCACAAAAGGCATCAGGGTCTTGATGGACATTGTGTATAGGGAACAGCAAAGGAGAGACAGCGTGCCCAGAAAGGAACGGACGGCATGTTTCAGGCCGATAACCTTTCATCAGGTTATTACAATCAGAATCAGGTTTAATATCACCAGCATATATTGTGAAATTTGTTAACTTTGCAGCAGCAGTACAATGCAATACATGGTAAATATAGAAAAAACTAAATTGCTCTAAGTGTATACATATGTATATTTAATATACATATGTATACACTTAGTATACTTATACACTAATAAGTAGTGCAAAAACAGAATTAATTTTTTTTAAAAAGTAGAGAAGTGGCGTTCTTGGGTTCAATGTCCATTTTGAAATGGGATGGCAGAGGGGCAGAAGCTGTCCTTGAATCGCTGAGTGTATGCCTTCAGGCTTCTGTACTTCCTTCCTGACAGTAACAATGAGAAGAGAGCATGTCATGGATGGTGGGGCTCCTTAATGATGGACACCGCCTTCCTGAGGCACCGCTCCTGGAAGATATCTTGGATACTACAGTGGCTAGTACCCATGATGGAGATGTCTAATCTTACAATTTTCTGCAACTTAGTTCGTTCCTGTGCTGTACCCCAACCCCCATACCATTTGGTGATGCAGCCAGTCAGAATGCTCTCCACAGTGCATCTGTAGAAGTTTTCAAGTATTTTGGATGACAAACCAAATCTCCTCAAACTCCTAATGAAATATAGCCACTGTCTTGCCTTCTTAGCTACATCAATATGCTGCAACCAGGTTAGATCCTCAGAGGTACTGACACCCAGGAACTTGAAATTGCTCACTCTCTCCACTCCTGATCCCTCTGAGAATTGGTTTGTGTTCCCTTGTTCTAACCTTTATTACCTGAAATGCGAACTATATATACATGCTAGTTGGCTGCTAATTACTTTCAGCATTTTCTGTTTTGTTTTATGTCAGATTTCTAGTAGTCAGAATCAGGTTTAATATCACTGACATATAATCAGTGACAGCTTTATTATGTTCGTGGTCTTCTGCTACTGTATCCCATTCACTTCAAGGTTTGATGTGTTGTGTGTTCAGCGATGCTCTCTGCACACAAATATTGTAACACATGGTTACTTGAGTTACACTTGACTTCCAGTCAGCTTGATCCAGTCTGGCTGTTCTCCTCTGATCTTTCCCATTAACAAGGCCCATAGAACTGCTGCTCACTGTATGTTTTTTGTTTCTGCACCATTATCTGTAAACTAGAGACTGAGATTAGTAGTTTTTGAGATACTCAACCCACGAATCATTTCATGATCACATATCGTTTCCATTCTGATATTTGGTCTGAACAACAACTAAACCCCTTGACCATATCTGTGTGCTTTTATGCATTGAGATGCTGCCACATGATTGGCTGATTAGATATTTGCATTAGTGAGCAGGTGTATATGTGCATCAAATAAAGGGGCCGTTGAGTATGTTGTGAAATCTGTTGCTTTGCAGCAGTGCAATACATTAAAAATACTATATATTACAATAAGTTGTATATTCTATCTGCAGTTTTTATTTGTTCCTTGTTTAATATGTTATTTCCCTTCACCTTGTTAGCAAATGCATTAAAATTTCTATGTCCACTTTCTTGCAGTATGAAGCTCTTAAAATGCAATTCCAAAAGTACTTGTTGGAGTGCAATATTCTCTACGTACTGTCTGATTGGTGCTGCATTATTTATTGAAAATATTGCTGCTCTAGGAATTCAAGTAAGTAACATGCTTTCTATGGTCCTTTGTAGTATGGACTACTACTATTTAATTTTTACTTATTTTACTTTATACTTTATTGTCGCCAAACACAGCGATATCTGATTTTGCGCTTCCCGCTCCCTGGATTACAAATCAATGGTAAATATTAAAAGTTTAAATTAGAAATCATAAATAGAAAATAGAAAAATGGAAAGTAAGGTAGTGCAAAAAAACTGAGAGGCAGGTCCGGATATTTGGAGGGTACGGCCCAGATCCAGGTCAGGATCCGTTCAGCAGTCTTATCACAGTTGGAAAGAAGCTGTTCCCAAATCTGGCCGTATGAGTCTTCAAGCTCCTGAGCCTTCTCCCGGAGGGAAGAGGGACGAAAAGTGTGTTGGCTGGGTGGGTCGTGTCCTTGATTATCTTGGCAGCACTGCTCCGACAGTGTGCAGTGTAAAGTGAGTCCCCTATTTGGGCAAAATTGCTCAACATGACCAAAACAACAGTTGTTGTCCATGTGAAAATACTTAGTACAGCTGATGACTGATCTGTGTTGTTTAACAGCAGTTTTGTTTGCTACATTGCTTAGCAGATTGTACAAATGTGATCTGTAATAATTGTAATGTGCTGATTATTTTTCTTTGAAACACAATGTTGTTGTTTTATTGCCCTTAAAACAGGATACCTGTTTTTCCTGACTAGTGTTGAAATTCTTGTGAAAATCCCCTTTCTTCAACAATTGTTTGGATTCAGGATCTGGAGCGTGGGGATTAAAGAAACGATGTATTTTGTAGTATAATATAGGAATTTGAAAGTATGTATTTTCAGTGGAAGAAGCTTTTATTGTATAGCATTCTTCTGTTGCTCTTGTACAAGTTTTGAAGCTGTGAGTGGCCCACTGATAGTGCCAGAACACATCCCTGGAGACAGAATATTACATCTTACCTGCCAAGATACTCTAACTTTCGGCCTGTGCAGGTCACAGCAGTTTACTATTTTGGGCTCAAACAAACTCTGGCAAATGTAGCATTTAACTATGAGTCTGAAAGTTTTTTGAAACCAGTATTTGTATAGGGTTTGTCTACAATTATAAAGAGAACTATTTAAGTGTCTGCTGGAAATAAAACAATTTTGCATCCATCCTGGGAACATTGCCTAAACCCTGCTGTGCACTGCAGGGCAAGGCATAGTGATGTTTCTGTTGATCTGTTCAAACTAATGTTTAAACAATTTTTACTAGTTAATTTAATGCAATTCAGACACAGTCGTCTAGACAAGTAATCTTACTGACGTTTGTGAGTTTAATGTATTATACTTTTGCATAACAGTAATGCCATTCACAGATGAATATTGAAGGGAAAGGAAATAAAGTATTTTCTCTTCAGAATATTCACTTCATCCTGAAAGAATATAGTATGAAATGCTCATTACTTTATAACTATGAAATAAGGTAAATGGATGTGTGCACTCTTCTTAATCTCTAATGATGGTGGAGTGGTGGGTTATCTTCATATCTCCTGAAAAGGAAAAAAAGTGCCCATACTAAAAGTGAGAAACAAACAGATCTGCATAAGTTTGGTTTGTTACACACTGTACAAAAAGGTATGTTGGTAACTGCATTTATCAGGTTCTTGCCCATGTAAAAGTTATCTCAGATCAGCCAAAAATGTTATATCCCTCGAAGGAAAAGATAACCTGATCACATGGCTGTGTTTCCATTAAGGGTAATAGTGAAGTAAGATTTGACAACAAACATGCTGAGTGCACAAATGTAGAAATGAGATGTTTAAGATCTTTGAATGGAATTCTTGATGATTCTGCAAAAGAGGAAATACAAGCCATCACTTTCGGCATTGAATGAAGCCATTCACCCATTTGATTGTGTTGCTTTTACAATAGATCCCTCTAGTTTAGCCAAGTACCCCAATCTTTGTCCCTATACTTGCTGTATCTGTTGAACTTTGCAGGTTCATTAAAAAGTGTGGCTAGTCTTACAATGGAAGATGAGGTAAAATACTTTAGCCAACTGTTTTAGCATACTGAGAGGAGGCACGAACAGAAAAAATTCAATTCTCAATTACTTTGACCACTACAGTCTCAGTACTAGAGTAGACAGAAATCAAAGCAAAACAAAATGTGAGAAGTGATTGTAGAACTGAGTAAAAATAATGTATACACAGTCATAATGAAAAAGATTACCTGAAGAAACATGAAATGAGCTAAGGTTTTGGATTTAAGCTTTGAGGAGAAGGAAGAGGAGATGGATCCAAAAGTAAGAAACTTTAACCCAGGATTTCAGCCAAGTGAATTTTTCTGAAACTAAAATCAGGAAAATAGCTTTGGTGTAAAATATATTCTTGCTGATGAAGAACATGTTGGCCGAGTGATCCTGTGTATCAAACAAATAAATAACCAGGTTATACGACTAGATTTTTTTTTTTAAAAACTAGCTTCTTTCTTGCTTTGTAATAACAAATTTCATTGAATGGAAGTACCTCAGTACATCATTGCACACCAACCAGACAGTAAAAAAAGTGTCTTGAAACTATTCACATTGGAATAATGTCATTTTGATTAGTTACATTTATTAGGTCATGGCATAAAGCACTTCTACTGAGAAAGAGCTATACATTAATGGGTATGATTGAATGTTTTGGGGTGTGTCTTTTTTTTTGTTCCTCTGGCTTTCCATGGTCCTTGGGTTTTCAGACTGGGGAAAAGGGGGACAAGTTAGTAGTAAAGTTAGAAGGTGAAGCTATTATAGAAGAATTTTTATTCAATGTTTATAATTATATAAACTGACACTTAAGGTTTCCCTTGTTACCTGTAGAGAGATGTACAGGATCTAACCTAAACGTAATCCAAAACTATTTTCATTATCTTATTGTGGCACAGTGTTGCCTGTGAGGAAATTGTTCGCATTCAGCTAATAGCAAACCTTCAAATGTGCTTTTATATAGTGTTCATCATACTCTAGTAAACAAAACTGTCACAAAATAAATATGATTTCTCTTATTTCTTCTAGCCAGTAGCTCAACCATATAATAGTCTAGAAGAAGGTCTGGATAATACTGCCTATTGGTGGGGTGAATGGGCTAAATGGACAGGATGCACTCGGACCTGTGGGGGAGGCATCAAGACACAAGAAAGGCACTGTTTGAAGCAAAGGTGAAAAACAAACATATGTACAAAGTTTTTTTTTTCTTTAGACTTGGCAAAGATGACGTATCTGCTGTCTTTATTATATTAGTGGAAACAAGTATCTAAAAACAAATTATAACTGATTTGTAAAAATAATCTTGTATTGTTTGTTATTTATATTTCAAAGATTTGGTGCTAGTTCTGTGATAGCATAACCTCTGTTATTGGTAGCACAGCCCTAAATGAAATGAAAGGATAGTTTAGAGTAGTTTATGCCTCCTCCTGAAAGTTTAACCATTTCATAAGTACATTTTGAGCAACATCATAATATTAAATACATCCATGGTAATATAATACACTACCTTAGATTACTAGAATGCTCTATCTTAATCAGTTTTAGGATCCAACAGTCAATTTCAATCCATACAAATGATTTCATCCACCCCAACCCCCCCACCTGAGGCATTGTCAACACAAATAATTTTTTTTTGTTCTAAGAAAAATTGTTATTGCTCTCACAAATGTATATCTCAATATGTAAGTTTGTTGTTGCTTTTCAGCTAATCTATCTTTTCTCCTATTATATTTCCCTTTCCAAATTAGTTTATCAGTATTATTGATACAAGTTATTAGGTGTTTTCCTGTTCCTTGTGCCTTTGAAAGACCTATGTAACTCATTCCATTTCCCTTCTGCTTCCCCGTAGTCTTGTAGTACCTTTATAAAAATGCATTCTGCTCTTTTTTTCCACCTAATTAAATACAGCTTTTGCCTTTACAAAAGGAGTCTGGAACCTAGAAACACAGAATTAACAACTCAAAGACCTTGTAGTTCAGGAATGCAATTTGACATCTCACTTTGGTAGCAATGGGATTTCAATATCATTAATGGTGTAAAATCTAATAAAACTACTTTTTAAAAATAATGACTAAGAATCAAAAGTGCCGTAAAATTCATTTAGTTCAAATATGTTGCTAGAAGTGTTAGGATTTTTGCGTTCTAATATTTTTGATCCAAGGTTCTTTCAGAATTTGGGAAATGAACATTTTATTAAGAGTTGATAAAACAGAGGAAAATTGAACAGACAGTGATAGGGGTCTACCAGTGAAGAGAGGCCTAAGATTAAGGTGATGTCTAGCATAGAAAAGCTAGGTCTATACCACAGATAAGGAAAAATTACATTCAAGTCTTTAGATAAGAAATGACCAACTAAAAATCTATTTTTCAATATTGCAGAACCAAGTTAACCAATGAGAAAGTGCTTACTCGAATAATGCAGAACAAAGAAACTTCAAGCATTCCAGAATTATACTTTAAGTCACTGCAGGTTTATTAAACTACGTCTTGCATATATGAACTACTTGAAAATCAAGCAGATCATTAATTGTTAAATTACAAAGAAAATAACAACTAAACAGTCTAATCTAAGAATTAACCAGTTGGATTGAACAGGATAGAGCTACCTCTAATGGGTGAATAAACTGGTCAACTTCCCTATAAATAAAATACTTAATATTTTTGAGCCAAGAGTAAATTAGAATCTTTAAAACAATGAAACATTGATAGAGTAGATACAGTCCCAGTGTCTCCACTTATGATCATAGAAAATTTATGACAAAGGAGGCCATTTGGTCTATTTTTTCCTTAATAGGCTTCCCAACCTAATCTCACTTTCTAGCAGTTAATCCATAGCTCCACAGGTGAAAACTCCTGTTGTAGTCTTGCTTCTACCACCGCTTCAGACACTGAATTCCAGTTCATTAATCTGTGGAAAAAATTACATTTAATAATTCTTCCACTTACTTTAAATCTATACCTCTATTTTCTAAGCACTAGGTGAGTGAAGTAAGCCCTTCCTGTTCACTGTCTAGGTACCCCATAATTTTATAGAGACAATTTAAGACTTCATTCACCTTCATCTATACAAATAAAGCTACCCCATCTTAGCCAATCTTGCCTCTTAGCTAAAGTTTTCCAGTTTGGGCAACATCTTGTGAAAGGGGGGGAAACTAGAAGCTCTTAATGTAAAACACTTAAACAGCAAAATAAAATCAAATGGGGAATTCAAAATAAAGTTAATTAGGCAGAGTGGGTGGTATTATGCAGTTCAACTCCTAATGATAAAGTAAATAGTATAGATGCATTTAAGGGCAAGCTGGGTAGAATTCTCTGGGTCAATCCAGAGAATTGGAGAAGGGAATGAGACATTTTGGTTACAGACTACCATGATACATAAATGCTAATGGCGGATTGGCTTTGTTCTTTGTTGTACTTTCCATGTAAATTGGTAACTTCTATGAAAATGATTTTGTAGTAAGTGCAAATTATGCACTTGTATTATCTTTCTGTAAATTTAATGAAAATTTCTTCAGTTTATTTGGAGAGAGATTTTAATACAATTGCAACAGAGGTACGATAACAATCCGACTACAAAATGGACAATATTTTTTCTGAGCAGCACACGCAACCTTATCTCAGCCTGAAACGTCGACTGTTTACTCCTTTCCATAGATTCTGCCTGCCCTATTGAGTTCCTCCAGCATTTTGTGTGTGTGTGTGTGTGTGTGTGTGTGTGTGTGTTGCTCAATTATAAACTCACCTGGAAAACAGCATCTACAGATTTTCTTTTGTGTGTTAATATTTTTTTTCTGCATGGTTTATGTAGCAGAAGGATAGCAGTGATGACAACTGATAACCAGACCTGTACAGGCACTTCTAAAAGATATCAGCTGTGCAACCTGCAGGTCAGTAAAACCATCTACTTGTAATATAACTTGGGTATTGGGATAAAGACAAAATACAAGAAAACACTTCTGGACGGAAGTGCAGTACATAAAAACAGTTGAGGGTTGGGTGTATTTTGCACAAGGGACTGACTGTTTTTGAGAATGTGAAAAGAGCAACAGACAAAAGAGCAGAAATTTATTTTGGCAGTACTAAATACATTGTCCCTTATTCTCTTGCCAATGTGCATTCTCTTTGCATTCAACAAAACTGAATATCAAATATGGTGAATGAGAGGTAGCCAATGATTCCACTTGTTTAGCATTTGACCCCAATGTCTGGTAGTGCACTTGTCATTATTGTTGATCCTCAGACTACACAGAAAGAACAATGACTGAAAGGTGTTGGTTGGGGTCTGTAGTTGGCACTGTAAAACAATGTTTAGGAACATGCCACACAATAATTGATGATTACTTATAGTGTGCTAAATAGAGAATAAAAATGAGAATAAGAAATGGAAGTATACAGTGTCTGAGAAGTTACACAGGAACAGAGTAATTAGAATTGCACCAGAATGGGCAAAGAAAATTAAGTACAGTGGAAAGGAATCAGCAGATTGATTAAGGGTTCTCTATAGATTTCAATATTTATTTTCTATTCACTGACAAGTAGGAGCACAATTTCTGTGCCTAGTCTATCAAAATCTTACAGAATTTAAAAAAAAAAACTTGGGCTTTTTATTCCTTTCAGAGGAAAGAAGCTCTCTCATTCATCCTTCCTGACAGGTATTTCCTTATACTTATGTAAAAATTCCAGGAGATCAGCAGTTTCTGAAATCTGCCACCCTGTCTGGCACTAGTTAGTTACTTGGATTACTTTTCTTCCCCACTCTGATGTTTGGCTTGAACAGCAAATAAACCCCTTGACCATGTCTGCATGCTTTTATACATTTAAATGTTGCCACATGATTGGCTGATTAGATATTTGCATTGATGAGCAGGTTGCACAGTTGTGCCTAATAAGGTGGCTGCTGAGTATATATAGAATCTCATGAATGTCACTGAGGACATTCCTGGAAGTGATTTCTGTGGCCATCTCCCATTTCATATCAACTCATGGTGTAAGCCTAGAACTCTTAGCAGTGAAACCATCCCTCCTGTTACTTCATCAACTAAGACCGAGGTCAGAAGTTGTAAAGTAGGGGCACCCTCACTCTTATACAGAACATCCACAGAATCGCTGACACATGTTGTGAAATTTGTTTTATTGCAGCAGCACAGTGCAAGACATAAAATTTACTACAAGTTACAATAATAAATAAATAGTGCAAAAATGAATAGTGAGTTAGTGTTCATGGAGCTTTCAGAAATCTGGCGTAGGGGAAGAAGCTGTTCCTAAAATGTTAATTGTGGATCCTCCAGCTCCAGTACCTCCTCCCTTATGGTAAAAATGAGAAGAGGACATGTTCTAGATGGTAGATTCCTTAATTAGACTTTGAATTTGTTTCCAGTGATGCACTTTAAAGATTTGTGCACCAAAGTCAATTTGTTTAGGAGTATTGAGGAACTAGTAAATACTGTGCACTCTTTTTAAAGGCAGCATTTAAAATTCATTTTGACCTTTTCACACAGATCACAAACAAATCCTGTGTCTGAACAATACCAATCCATGTTGGCATGGTTTAACAACATAAAATGGATGTAGCATGACTATTCAGGTACTTATTTTAAACAAGCATATCTTTAACCCTTGCAGGACTGCCCAGCTAATGGGAGGAGCTTCCGTGATGAGCAGTGCTCTTCTTTTAACTCTCGTACTTATAATGGAAGAACTTACAAATGGAAGCCATTGTATCCAGGTGAAGAAAATCATTGCACTTTCTGATTTGATCCATCCATTGTTTAAATAGTGATTGTTTGCTGTTTCTAGGGCTATACTCACTGAATTTTAGAGTAATGTGGGATCTGAAACCTATTAAATATTGAAAGGTCTAGATAGTGTGGATGCTTCCTACAGTGGAGGAATCAAGGTCTAGAGGGCACTGCCTCAGAATGGAAGGACACCCCTTTACAACAGATGAGAAGGAATTTCTTTAGATAGGGGGTGGTGAATCTGGAATTCATTGCCACGGACAGTCACGGAGGCCAAGTCATTGGGTATATTTAAAGCAGAGATGATAAGTTCTTGATTAATAAGGGTATCAAAGGTTACAGGGAAAAGGCAGGAGAATGGGCCATGATGGAATGGTGGACCAGTCTCAATGAGCTGACAGGCCTAATTCTGCTCCTATATCTTATGAGCAGTAGAGTATGCTTGTGATTTGGTTGAAATGTATTAACTAGAGTGCAAATTGTGAACTTATTCTTGTATTATTTATGATAACATTATTAAAATGTTTTGAAATTTTAAAGATTAGAAACGTATCAGTGTAAAATCAGTTTTCTCTCTGTCTTCTGGTCAGTGAACAATGCTTTCTATGCATATGGAGGAACAAAGAGCAAATCTGTTTTGCTTACTCATTGTATTTTTTTTAAAAAAATGACAATGCAATGCCTAGTGTAACCTGAATACAACTTTTTTGGTTCTGGAAAATATGTGACAATTTAAAAGATTTCCTTAATACTGGAAATCTATTCAAACACAAGTAAATATGCATCATTTCCATGGCTTGCTGTATGGATTTTGTTTGGGTTGCTTCTACGTTAGTCTGAATGTTCATCCAAATTTTCCTGTTTCATATTTGGAACATCACATCTACACTTAGCAACACGCCACAACAAAAATGCTGAAATGTGATAGGCCAGTTAAACTTAAATCCAACTTCTTCTCTTCAGTTCTAGAGCACAGTTTGTCAGCACTTTGGAATGACAGTTTTGAATATAGAATCTGTGAAATACATTTTAACTTTAAAAATATTAATGCACATTGAGGCCATCTAAAGTAAGTATATAAGGCCTTATTTTGTGGAGAAGGGGAGCTTTTTGAGCCTTGCCCTCATTATCCTAAATCTGCTGTCATTTCTCACCGGGGATTTGTGATGAGGGAGACATCTAGGAGGGAAATGATCCAGAAAGCTGGACCCTTCATTGCCAGCTCTTGCATTTAGTAAATGCAAGTGCTGGCAACGAAGGCAGTTAGCCATTGTACCTTCTGATTTCCTATAAAATTTGCAGTTTTTTAAAAAAAAATCATTGTGTCTATTGGTGCTTTTTATTGAAAGGAGTATCTTCGTTATCAATCTTGCTTTAAATATTTGTTGCTGAGAAATTCCTGGAAACTTCTGAGAAGTTCCATTATCATTTGAAAATTATTTTTATAGTTTCCATGGGCCAACAACACGAAGCAGAGTGCTGATTAATGTATCTTGACAGAAAGTATGAAAATGGTAATGAAAAAGATGTGTAAAGAAAGGGGGCTTCTCCTTTTCACCCTCTGATGGTCAACAAAGATATGTGAATAATGTTTAACTAAGATGCTGACTGCAATATTTCATTTGTGTTCGTCAACCAATGGCTTTGAAAGATCAGCAGTAGATTCTGCAGGTGTTAATACCATTCTTAGCCATCACTTGTGCGGGGAAAAAAAAACTGCATTTCCAATTGCTTTATTTTTAAATGCTTTATGTAGTATGAGACATAAAATAATTTGTTCTTGTTCATTTCTTGTAGATGATTATGTGCATATTTCAAGCAAGCCTTGTGATCTTCAGTGTACTACAGCAGATGGACAGAGGCAACTGATGGTCCCAGCACGGGATGGAACATCTTGTAAATACGGGGAATACAGAGGAGTCTGTATAGCTGGAGGGTGTGAGGTTGTTAACATAACATGAAGAAATAAATGTTAAAATTCCAAAAGTTGCAACAACCATTTTGACTCCTTTTTCAAATTCACTTTGTATTCTACAGCCTATTGGATGTGATGGAGTACTTTTTTCCACCTTAACCCTAGACAAATGTGGTATTTGCCAGGGCAATGGAAGCAGCTGCATACGAGTTACTGGCAACTATAGGAAAGGAGGATCTCACATGGGTAAGAGCACGACCATGCATGAGCTGTTTAGTTCTAGAGGAGTATTAATTCATTTATTGGTGTTTTTCATATTATGGAAACAGCACATAACAAATGTGTCCTTTAGCCTCATGAGAGATATGTGCTACATTGAATTTAATACGCCAGAGGATGGAGACTCCATTCTTACTGCTCCAGTGAAGATGCTAAGAAAAAATAAATTTCTTTTCCTCCATTTTTCTTCCATGACCCTTACTGGAGTATACTTTCATGACTGTTCTTCATCTGTGTAATTAAATGATGTACTGTTACAACAACTGTACCACAAAAAGCATAGCATCAAAGGTTGATCATGTTCTTAACCTGTGAAATTTTCAAAGGACATCACTGAACTCTTTGAAAACTATATCCTATGCTGTTGGGGAACAAGGGCCAGAAAGTAAATAGCCAAGGAATCAATTGGTAACTTTTTCAGACCAGTTTAAATATTAATTGTGTGCTTTGAGGTTTGAAAGTGCCCAATTTAAGTTTATAGTTTTAAAATAAAATTCAGGTCTGTGGTGCATTAGGAAATTGAAGATTGATAGGAAATTGGTTCATAAGGACGTCAGTTCTCAAGGATATGAACACAGTGGAAAAAAACATGAGCACAGGAATTACATGTGATAGTTTTTTGAGTGGCCATCATAAGTTCCTAAGTTTAGATTCCTAACAACTGTACCACTAACAGCATTAGAACTTCAACAAGCTTAATTCATTTTCTAAAAATGTACAGTAAAACACTTAAATTCAGGCATCTGTAGTGATTTACAGATTTTTCCCAACTATTAGATGCTATTGCCATTACTACTTAAAACTTTTGTTGTTCCTTTCTGCGCCTTGTGGCACATCAGGTAGCAACCTTGCCGTTTTTTTAGCACTTTTTCGTTTGTATTTTTTTGAGGTTCGAGTTGCTAGTGTGGCACTCAACCCAGCACAGATGGAAAGCATGCAAGGAACTGGTTGGATTCTACAACAAGCATATTGTTAACTTTTTAGATGTTGCACAGTAGAATATTTTGCAGTGAACCTGGAAAGATTGAAGGGAATTCAGAGAAACAAAGCTCCAAGCTTTCAGAGAGAATAGCAAATAGAAATAGGTGACTTTCAAGTTTTGAGGGAGAATTGGAAGTATAATCAAGTAAGTTTGAAGGCAAAACTGGAATCAGACCCCCAATGTATTTAAAATGAGTACAAGAACCAACACCAGTGTGTTAAAAGGAGCTCAATAATCAACATCCAGTAGGCCAAATGCAGAACCATCACAATTTCAGAATAATCATATAGTAGATTATTAGAGTTTCTCTGCATATTTACAGTCATAGGTTCTAAATTACTACATCCTTCACAGATGGTACACATAATTTGAACAAAAATTGTAGTTCTTTACATATTTGAGGCATTCCACAAATATCAACACTTAGTCAAGTCAAATTTATTTATATAGCACATTTAAAAACAACCCACATTGACCAAAGTGCTATACAGATCAGAGCAATCACAAATACAAGAAACACAGACATAACCAACAAGGCAAACAGCTTATAGGCACAAAAGAAACAACACAAGGGCCTAGGCACAAACCAAAAATCAGCCACATCAGAAGGATTCAAACGCTAGTGAATAAAAGTAAGTTTTGAGTCTGGATTTAAGAGTCGATGGAGGGAGCAGATCTGATAGGGAGGGGTATGCTGTTCCACAGTCTAGGGGCTACAATAGCAAAGGCACGGTCACCTCTGAGCATAAGATCAGATTGCGGGACAGCCAGGAGCCCCAAGTCAGCCAGCCTGAGGGACCTGGAAGTAGAATAAGGGGTTAGAAGGTCTGTGATATTTTGGGGTGGGGGAGCAGCAGCCCATTTAGGGCTTTATAAACAAACAGGAGAATCTTAAAATCAACTCTGAACCGTACTGGCAGCTGGTGCAGGGAGGCCAGGGTAGGAGTAATATGGTCCCTCTTCCCGGCACCTGTCAGGAGCCTGGCTGCGGTGTTCTGGACCAATTGCAGACAGGACAGGAACGACTGACTAACCCCAGTATACAGAGAGTTGGAGTAGTCCAAGCAGGAGGATGTAAGGGCGTGGATGACTTTCTCAAGATCTTTGAAAGAGAGAAACTGCTTGATTTTGGCAATAGTATGAAGCTGGAAAAAACTGGCTTTTACTACTGCATTAACTTGGTTGTCAAACTTAAAGGTGGAATCAAATATCACACCAAGGGATTTAACATGGGGTTTGACAAGTCATAGTTTTTTCTTTCAAGAGGAAATAGCATGCAACAGATGGGAGTAGGATCTGGGCAGCAGTAATCAACCATATTTAATGAAATCACTCACCCTGAATTCTTGACTGAGAAGGGAAGGGAAAACTCTATGATCAGAGGCAGAGCAAAGTACAGTACATGGAACTTAGATGGTGTTTATAATTTTCTTGCAGAATCAGAATCGGGCTTAATATCACTGGCGTATGTCATGAAATTTGTTGTATTTTGGCACCAGTACATTGCAATACATAATTAAAAACAATAGATGACAATAACATTAAGATGTATATAAACTAAAGTAGTGCAAAATGTGTGGGGTAGTATTCATAGGTTCATTGTCCATTCAAAAATCTGATGATATAGGGTAAGAAGCTGTTCCTGAAACATTAGATGTGTTTCTTCAGGCTCTTGTACCTCCTCCTTGATAGTTGCAATGAGAAGAGGGCATGTCCTGAGTGATGGGACTCCTTAATGATGGATGATGCCTTGAGGCATTGCTCTTGAGGGTGTCCTCAATGCTGGGGAGGCTAGTGCCCATGATGGAGCTGTCTGAGTTTTTGCAGCTTTTTCCAATCTTGTGCAGTGCGCCCCCATACCAGATGGTGATGCAACCAGTTGGAATGCTCTCCACAGTACACTTGTAGAAATTTGAGTGTCTTTAGTGATATACCAAATCTCTTCAAGCTCCTAATGACATGTAGCCTTGTAATTGCATCAATATATTGGACCTAGATTGGATCTTCAGAGACTTTGTGACACCCAAGAACTTGAAACTGTTCATCCTTTCTACTGCTGATCCCTTGATGAGGATTGGTGTATTTTCTCAGCTTCCCTTTCCTGAAGTCCACAATCAATTCTTTGAACTTGCTGACATTGAATGTAAGCTCGTTTACATGTTCTTGATTCCCAAATCCTTCAAGCCAGTTGTGGCCCCTAAGCTTCTGGTGGCTTCATCACTCTCTGCCACTTGTGTTTTCCACATGTCCTGCTGCTGACTTTTCAAATTTACAACTGCAGGTGCTCAGAAGCAATATCCATCACCCACTTGTCCATCACACCCTTCTGCAAGTCATAGCAAGTTCAGGTTCAAGATGGATGAAAGGCACCTCACCCTCTTCCAGGAGAGGGAAAAAATGTGTCAAATCATTGATTATCACTTCATGAATGAACATAGAGACAAGAGTCGGGTGTAAGTTAATCGTTGGTTAGAGGAAAAATTCCCTTGATTGTGTGATGTTTTCTGTTTTTTAAATTTTAATGTGGATAATGAGCAATAATTAAATGGTGAAGTTGGTATTTATTGTGATCTGCATAGAGAAGGGACTGAAATAATTAAATGCACATGGCAGGCTTCCTGAAGCATGTCACTTCATTAGGGTTCCATCATGTGGCAACAGTGTAAGAGCGTCAAAGAGCGAAGGACTCATTTCAAATAATAATGCTGGTGCTTGTCTTGTGTATATACCTTCTGTCTGGAAGCCTCTGGCACAGCTTTTGAATCTTCACTGCTGCCTGTATTCTTGCTTTACACTTTATAATAACCTCTGGCTCCTGATGGTAATTGATGGTTTTGGAGAAATGTTGTTAAAGATGTTTGAGCATAGTGCTTTGTCAGAAACTGAAATTTGGGTAGAATTAATGAAATTTTAATAAATGATTGAAGCTGAAAAATGCATGCTGGTGGATGGTACTGAAGCAGTGAGTGCCATATAGTAGCTGACCAATTGGTTTGTTCTGTTCACTGTTAACCAATGTGTTTTTAAATGCAATTACACTGAATTCTGGTTAGTTGGGCCATCGATTAATCGAGTGGCTGCTCATTTGGGGCAACTCTTCAAGAACAAAAACTAATCAAGAAAATTGCAAGGACTCCCTTTGTTTATTTGGGGCACTATGCTGCTTAATTGGAACAGGAGACTGTTGCAGAACAGTTTCTAAATAGTGTCAGTTGCATGCATTTGTGTAGCTATTAAACTACAGTATACTTTTTACCCTTTAGATTATGAGGACACGCAGTCCTCTTTTATTGTCATTTAGTAATGCATGCATTAAGAAATGATACTTTTTTTCCAGAATGATATCACAGAGACACATGACAAAACAAGACTGAAAAACTTAGAGCAAATAGTTTTTAAAGTGTCAGTTTCATGTGTTAATGTTCAAAAAGCAAGTGATTTACTTGTAGTTGGTGAGAAATAAGCAGTAAGACAACTCATAACTGTTACTCAGTGCAGTTTCAAGTATACAGACATGAGGATGCCAGAAATGCTGGGAGTGAAAATGAAATTGTTTCAGTTCTTCAAGTTGGGAACTACGAACAATTTGAAGGTATTGGCAGTCATACTGAGTGTTAAAATGAGGATTTGGAGGATGCAAGCATCAAATCTGTTGTATGAAGGCAGTCCATTATCAGTCCAGGAAGGGGTAGCACCTCTGAAGGGGCTTGTCATATCCATCCTGGCACAGTTCACTCGCCTTTGGTCCCCACCAGACTCTCAGCTCTCACCTGTGGCTCCAAGTAGCTGTTTGCATGCAATAGCAGCCATACTCCAGTACACTGCCTTTGCAGGCGGAATAAACCAAGTGAGGGTAGCCGGTGGGCCTCGTACCTCAGTGGGATAGTGATCTGCAAGTCCTAGCATGTGAAGTCAAATCCAGTAAACTGGGCGGATGCGATCAGCAGTGAGATCCAATGACCAGGAATGTGATTCCGCACCACTTCCAGGAGAGTGTAGGGCATGACAACGCACAGAAGAAGTCATGGTTGCAGTAGATGTCCAAGGAAGTTCCCACTACTTGGTGACTACTCGTACCATTAGACTTGGACTTACGAATTCAAGAGAGTGAAACTGCTCCAGTGCAACAGATTTTCCACTTTTAAAGCTCTCTCGCACAGGTGTCCTGCCATTTTTGGATGCGACACACAACCAACCAGGTGTCTGCGCTGATCTTGTTCATTTACATTCAATCAAAAGAATGCGGTAGTGCAGACAGGATGAATTTTTCTGTGGATGACTATTAGGAACCAATACTGCTTTATAATACTCTAGTAATATTGCTCATATTCTAATTTGTTCTGTATTTAATTACATAATTTGTTATTCAGTTAAATGGTAGTTTGACACTCACAACACGCTGAAGGAACTCAGCAGGTCGGGCAGCATCAGCGGAGATCTCCATGATCTCCATCTCATCTCCACTGATGCTGCCCAACCTGCTGAGTTCCTCCAGCATGTTGTGAGTGGTGCTTTGATCCCAGCATCTGCAGATTATTTTGTGTTTAAATGGTAGTTTGGCTTCTTTTGTACATATTTAACTATTTCTATACAACTTTGGCCAAAGTGTATTGATCCTGATGTGTACCAATTGACTGGAATCCAGTGTAATTTGTATGTATTGTTGTTTAATAAAGCATCCAGCTAAATATTTACTAGAAGCTTAGATATATGTACGTACTACAACATTATGCTGCGTACTTCTGGACAAAATCTTTTATATCTTGTTTACAAACGTGGGACTTCTTGTCACCTTTTGATTCTAGCGCCTATTTTCTTTGCTGTATATCATGATGACAATCTGCCACACTGATGTTGTATGTAATTATACACTATCTTGTTTTATAATTCCCAGTGGTAACAGGCATGGTTTATTGTTATATGTTCTGCTGTGGCAAACTATGAAAATCCATTAAATGGGAAAGAAAGGTTAAATGTCGAAAGGAATGAAGTGGAAGTAAGGAATGATGGGGTAAAACAAAATTAAAACCACCAAAAGGAGAAAGCTACTTATCTATAAAGCTCTCTCATTAATACACATTCAGTTACTTTGAGGTTGGTGTGGCTAATTACTTGTCAGGGTATAAATTTGGGTATTGATAACCCTGTACATAATTCTGTACCAGATCCACCCACCACTTTTCCACTGAAGAGGATCATCAGATACCTACTGTTCTATTCTCAGCTCCTGTATGTCTTTGTATGTATTTTTCCAACAGTGTTCGTATAAGTTTTCCTAAAGTTCTTATAGATTTGATTATCATGGATTTTGAACTTAAAGTCTGTCATATTTTCTAGGTTACTCCCTTATAACACATATCCCAATCGGTGCAACAGACATACAGATAATTGAAAGAAAGAAATCAGATGATGTTCTAGGTATGTATTTTTAAAAACAGTTGAGCTTTTTATATTCTTTATCTTTGTATGCCTGAGCAGTTTGTTTTCACCAGTTCATATTAGCTTGCTTATTAGTACATATGGAATAACAAACACGTTTTAACATTAATTTATGTGGTGTATTGTTGCTAAGGTCAAACAATCTCATTTAATCAATCCTAATGTGTCCTTTATTGAATATTTTATGCAGCATTATAGTTAAAGCTTAGTAATATGGTATACTCTACAGCAAGTGTTGCAAATGGTTTTGATAGTGTGTGTACAAATTGGTGATAATCTTATATTTTTTGAAAAATTGTACGTCATGGTAATTTTATACTTATATTTTATTGTCGCCAAACAATTGATACTAGAACGTACAATCATCACAGCGATATTTGATTCTGCGCTTCCCGCTCCCTGGATTACAAATCGATAGTAAATATTAAAAACTTAAATTATAAATCATAAATAGGAAATAGAAAAATGGGAAGTAAGGTAGTGCAAAAAAACCGAGATGCAGGTCTGGATATTTGGAGGGTACGGCCTAGATCCGGGTCAGGATCCGTTCAGCAGTCTTATCACAGTTGCAAGGAAGCTGTTCCCAAACCTGGCCGTACGAGTCTTCAAGCTCCTGAGCCTTCTCCCAGAAGGAAGAGGGATGAAAAGTGTGTTGGCTGGTTGGGTCGTGTCCTTGATTATCCTGGCAGCACTGCTCCGACAGTGTGCGGTGTAAAGTGAGTCCAAGGACGGAAGATTGATTTGTGTGATGTGCTTCGCCGTGTTCACAATCTTCTGCAGCTTCTTCCGGTCTTGGACAGGACAACTTCCATACCAGGTTGTGAAGCACCCTAGAAGAATGCTTTCTATGGTGCATCTATTAAAATTTGTGAGGGTTTTAAGGGACAGGCTAAATTTCTTTAGCTTTCTCAGGAAGTAAAGGCGCTGGTGGGCCTTCTTGGCAGTGAACTCTCCCTGGTTGGACAGAGATATCATAGAACATTGAAATCTACAGCACATTACTGGCCCTTTGACCCACAATGTTATGCCGACGATGTAACCTGCTCTAGAAACTGCCTAGAATTTCCCTACCGCATAGCACTATTTTTCTAAGCTCCATGTACCTATCTAAGAGTCTCTTAAAATACCCTATTGTGTCTGCCTCTACCACCTTCTTTGGCAGTGCATTCCACGGACCCACCACTCTCTGTGTGGAAAAACTTACCTTTGACTCCCCCCCCCCCCCCCCCCGTGCCTACTTCCAATCACCTTAAGACTATGCCATTTCACATTTCATGTTCGCCATTTCAGCCATGCATCTGGCTATCCACACGATCAATGCCTCTCATTATCTTACACACATCTATTAGATCATCTATCTACCCATCCTCTGTCGCTCCAAGGAGAAAAGGCCAAGTTTGCTCAACCTGTTCTCATAGGGCATGCTCTCCAATCCAGGGAACATACTTGTAAATTTCCTCTGCATTCTCATTTATCATTGATAAATGAATTAGTAATAATAATTATGGCATTTAAAGGCTGAGTCTTCTTGCTTATTTACCCACCCAACACGCATGCAGTAATAACCAGCAATCCCAAAGAGGCACACCAGCTTTCTGTTCCAGCAGCATGCATAATTTAAAGAGGGTGATCACACAGCTTCCTACAAAAATCCATATTCCGGATGAGTAACCCCACAATGTAGCCCCCTGGTAAGCCTCAGGCTCGCTCAGCTCACTTTTGTCTAGGGGGAGCAGCCTTCGGCCCCGCCAAACAGGGTAATCAGTTTGTGTAGGTGCTGTGTGATGTACCCCACCATGCCAAATAACAGACCGTACACCATATGCGATTAAATGATTCCACTTTA
Organism: Mobula birostris; assembly: GCF_030028105.1. Lineage (NCBI taxonomy): Eukaryota > Metazoa > Chordata > Chondrichthyes > Myliobatiformes > Myliobatidae > Mobula > Mobula birostris. Next base: position 28,979,720 of record NC_092391.1, on the reverse strand, counting down.
TAAATCTTACTGGAACTATGTAATTAATAGAGATACAATATAAAAGGGAAAGTAAAAGGTGCCAAATTTACCAGAGTTCAACTACTTCGTGCATAACCTTTGGAGCTCAATTAACGGAGTCTTCTTTCCACCATTCGATCCCCTCCGACCTCCTCAACCCACTGCCTGGGACCAACCATGGTGGTCGACCAGACGGTCCTTCAAGTCTGTCGTCTTCTCCTCTCGTCGCTGAAGACCCTGGGCCTCGGACTCGCGCTCAGGGTCAGTTCCGTCGCCCAGCTTACAGCATCGCTTCTCTCTCTGTCCCCATTGCGCCTTCTGCCCCAAAGCACGCGAAAACAGTAGCTTACAGACAGACAAGAAAGAATAATATCTATCCCAATTGGTTAGCAAATGAATACAATTCTCGTTATCAGTAATTATAACCCAAACAAGCTGCTAGAGAGAAGCACTTCCTCAGCAGTTAACATAACAAAGAAGCCATTTTATTCTAACATAACAAACCATTTTTATTAGCCTTGACAGTAACATAAAAGAAGAAACCCTACATACATGTGTTCATTGTTTTACTATTAATAAAAGTATAACAGATAGATTTTCTAAAATGCTTTTATTTCAACCTGTTAAAAGTTACGAATATCAATCTTATAAAATACAATTGCAAAAACAATATTTCTAAATGGTATTATTATTGTATCTCGTATACACAAGAAATGTGAACATGATTATAAGCTTTGGTACTTATTCATAAAGGGTCAAGGAAAGAGAAATAAACACTTTACTCTTTGTGGAACTTTTGTTGCTGCATTGACAATAACACATTTTATATCCAGCTTGTATTTGGTTGTTTGGAGAGCTATGAGTGTAACACTAGCTTCACTATCAAATCTATTCTAATGACAAAGTTCATTACTGAGAGGGAAAAAAAGCTCGTGAACATGTTCATGGAAATACTGTTAGTATTGCCGCTGCAAGATTTTCAGGCAGTTAAATGTTTCAGGAATTCCAGAGTTTCAAATCCTGTTCACCTAGATTTTTATGCTTTGATCCAGTCACTACCTACGTCTTTCAATATTTTTTAGTTCAGCTCTTAAATCAATAATTTTGCCTCCAAATTAAGCTGCTTTGGAAATCGTTCAATTGCATTTCAAAATCATCTGAATTAATCCACTGCAATATTTCAAAATTTGATTTGTCTAATGTTGCACACTTTGTGTCTGTATACTTCATGAATTTTCTAGTTTCTTCAAATTATATGAACTTAGTATCTTAAAGAAAATTGTTCAGTAGTTGAATCAATGATGCTCAAAGGTTATCTTGGAATTCTCTGCATGCCTGTTTTTTCTGGAGTTCTTTGCATATTCATCACCCCTCTAAATCAAGCAGTAATATCTAGCCTGTCTGATGATGTAATATCAATGTTCCCATTAAGATAAATGTAAAGAAATTTACATGAACTAGCATCTTTTGTTAATAAAGGATTCTGCAGATGTTGGAAATCTGGAGCAATACCCAAAAAAAAATGCTGGAGGCACCTGCTGAGTTCCTCCAACATTGTGTGTGTGTGTGTGTGTGTGTGTGTGTGTGTGTGTGATCATTTGCTAGTTACTCTGTTATGTTCCTTCCTATTAATATTTTATCTTATTATTTTACTGCTTCCTGACATTCTTTCTTTCTTTTTCAATCTTTTTATTAATTTCGAAATATAGAAACAAAACATAGCAATAATACAAATAGTAGGAGATATATTGTTACACTTAGGAAAAGTAATTGTAAAATCAAATAGTGTAAGTTAACAAAGCTCCCAATCATGTAGAACTGACAACGGATAATACAAATCAAAAAAAAACTGGAAAAAAATCATGAAAAAGAAAAAAAAACAAAACCAAAAAAAAAAACCCCATCCCCAAAGAAAAACAAAATTAATCAACTAAACTAAAAGACTTGGGCAAAACTAACAACTTAAAAATGGAAAAGAAGAAAACCTTAGTGTTGACGACTCCATTCCCCTCCAACAGCAGTACAGAGAGATAAAGCAAGTTTGGAAGTGATCAAATTACATCAAATGAAAATACTGAATGAATGGCCTCCAAGTTTTTTCAAACTTAATGGAAGGGTCATAAACTGCACTTCTAATTTTCTCCAAATTCAAACACACCATGGTTTGTGAAAACCATTGAAATACCTTAGGAGGGTTAATCTCTTTCCAATTCAACAAAATGAACCTTCTAGCCATTAAAGTAAGAAATGCAATCATCCTTCGTGATGAAGAGGTTAAATTATTTAAGTCTATCATTGGTAGTCCAAAGATAGCAGTAATTGGATCTATGTTTCGGACTGTTGAAATAATATCAAAAATATCTTTCCAATATTTCTCCAACAAGAGACATGACCAAAACATGTGGGTTAAAGAAGCTATCTCGAAATAACATCTGTCACATATTGGATTAATATAAGAGTAATAACGAGATAGTTTATCTTTGGACATATGAGCCCTGTGCACTACTTTAAACTGTATCAACCTATGCTTAGCACATATAGAGGATGAATTCACCAACTGAAGAATTTTTTCCCATTTTTCAGTCGGTATATTAATCTCAAGTTCTCTTTCCCAGTCAGCTTTAATTTTATTAGAAGCATCAGGACATAAATTCATAATTATATTATATATAATTGCTGCTACACTTTTCTGAGAGAGATTTAAATCTAAGATTTTTTCCAAAATGTCCATTGGATATGGGTGTGGAAAATTAGGGGAAACAGTAATTTAAAAGTTTCTAATCTGTAAATATCTAAAAAAGTGAGTTCTGGGTAAGTTATATTTATTAGAGAGTTGATCAAAAGACATAAAACAATTATCCAAAAATAAATCACGAAAAGATATTATACCTTTGGTTTTCCAATCAAAGTAAACTTGATCCATCATGGAAGGTTGAAAAAGAAAATTTGATATAATTGGACTTGCTGGAATAAATTGATTAAACCCAAAAAATCTTCGGAATTGAAACCATATACGTAAAGTATGCTTAACTATTGGGTTATTCATTTGTTTATATAATTTAAAAGAAGTAAAAGGAAGTGAAGTTCCTAAAACCGAACCCAAGGAAAACCCTTGTAATGAATTAGATTCAAGATTTACCCAATGAGGGTTTAAAGATACGTCCAAATCTCGTAACCAAAATTTTAACTATCGAATATTAGTTGCCCAGTAATAAAATCTAAAATTCGGGAGGGCGAGCCCCTCCCTCCTTTTTAGATTTCTGTAAATACCTTTTACCTAACCTAGAATTTTTATTGTGCCAAATATATGAGGAAATTTTTGAAGCTACGTTATCAAAAAAAGATTTTGGGATGAAAATTGGAACCGATTGGAATATATACAAAAATTTGGGCAAAATGATCATCTTAATAGCATTAATCCGACCAATCAAAGACAAAGAGATTGGCGACCATTTGGTAAATAAAAGTTTAATCTGATCAATTAAAGGTAAAAAATTAGCTTTAAATAAATCTTTATATCTCTTCGTAATTGTTATCCCTAAATATATAAATGAATCAGTAACCAGTTTAAATGGTAAACGTCCATAAGTAGGTACATGCTTATTTAAAGGGAATTATTCACTCTTATTAAGATTCAATTTGTAACCAGAGAAGTTACTAAATTGAGCTAATAGATCTAAGATAGCAGGAATCGACTTCTCCGGGTTAGAAATGTATAATAACAAATCATCTGCATATAATGATAATTTATGTATTTCGTTTCCACGGGTAATACCAACAATAGTTGGTGAGTCATGAATAGCAATTGCTAAAGGTTCAAGAGCAATATTGAATAGTAAAGGACTAAGAGGGCAACCTTGCCTAGTGCCACGAAAAAGACGAAAAAAAGATCTATAATTATTTGTACAAACCGAGGCTACCAGGGAGTAATATAACAATTTAATCCAAGATATAAATGTCAAATTAAAATTAAATTTCTCAAGAACATTAAATAAATAAGGCCATTCAACTCTGTCAAAGGCTTTCTCAGCATCTAAAGAGACAAATTCTTAAGGTTTCTTTTTTTTTTTGTTTTTCCAGAAAACCAGCAAAAGAGAAAGGAGCACACTCTAGTCATTGTTATTTAACATATTCCCAACATTCAGTAGTTTTCCATGTTGAGCAATATTCTCTGAAACCTCAAAGCTAGCAGCAACTAAGTTGGAATTATCTGAAATAAATGTCAACAAAATATGGTTGCATTTCTTGTTGCTGATTTCTCAATGTGTTCTTTTTGTTTTTGCCCACTTTTATCGCAAAGCCATTTATGAACAGTTTCATTATGCATTTTATGGAGGAAGTCCTGCAGACGCATAATTCTTTATCACCATTTTTAATCATGCCAAAATTTTTACTCCACCACTCGTAAATCTCTGCTACTTCTCTGATCATTTGAACGTTCTTGGTTCTTTGCTAGTGCAACTAGCATTCTGAACAAGCTGAAATTTAAAAATATTCCACCAATAAACTTAAATAATGTTTTATTTATATTAGTAAAGCTATTTATTGTTTTAAAAAAATTCATGGAGGTTATAAACTACATACAATATTTATCATTCGTATCATTGAATACCCAGTGTTCACTCAATTGACAGAAGTAAAAAAAATAAGCGGAGCAAAGCCAGTGCCAACTGGTCCAACCGTTTATTATCCAAATTCTGATGCATATACCAGGTCTGAAGGATTTCAAAACATGTCATCCAACATCACATGATCTTGCAGTTGTCGAGGCGGCAGTTTGTAAGTGCTTTTCAGTTGCAAAAAATCATTTGGCAGTAAAGATAATCACCTTTTTATTATGAGTGGGATTTAAAGAATCAGGGCAGTACAGCATGCCGCATGCCACATGCCAACAAAATGTTTGTGCATTCCATCTTGAGCACACGTGCCATAGGTTTTCCACACCTGCTAGAGACCACTATTAATTATGTGTAGAGATTCAGAGCTTGCCACAGGTTGACAGTGTCTCGAACTTAAGATATCGTTGAACTGTCCAATTTTCCTTAATAAAAGTGAGCAGGGACAAATTACAGCCTTGTTCTTCATCAAGTTATGGTATTGTTGCACTGTTGTAACTATATGTTATAATTATGTAGTTTTGTTAGTTTTTTCAGTCTTGGTTTGTCCTGTGTTTTGTGATACCACACCGGAGGAAATATTGTATCATTTCTTAATGCATGCATTACTAAATGACAATAAAAGAGGACTGCGTGTCTTCATAATCTAAAAATCTAACGTGCCCAGTGAAATTTTCAGAATAGTGAGATTTAATTCATTATGCAAACACTGTATTGTAATCAATGATGATCAATTTCATTTCTTTGCTTCATTGTTATTGCTTCTTCCTTTACCTCAGTAGGTATATAGGAAGTGGATTAGGATCAGAATCAGGTTTATAATCAATGACATACAGTATGTTGTGAAATTTGTTTTGCAGTAGCAATACCTAAACAATTACTATAAATTATAATAAAAACATAAAAATTAAATAAGTAGCACTTAAGAGAGAACAAAGTTGTGAGGTAGTCTTAATTGTGACCATTCAGAAATCTGATGAAGGAGAAGAAGAATTGGTACGTCCATACCAGATGGAGTGTGTCTTCAGGCGTCTGTACCTCCTCCCCAGTGATAGTAATGAAAGGAGGGTATACCCTGGATGGTGAGGGCCCTTCGTGATAGATGCTGCCTTCATGAGGCATCACCTTTTTAACGCTGTCTTCGATGGTGAGAAGGCTAGTATCTATGATGGAGTTGGCTGAGCTTGCAAGCCTCTGCAGTTTTCTCTGATCCTGTGCATTAGTACGTCCATACCAGATGGTGATGCATCCATCAGTATGCTCTCCACAGTATATCAAAATTTACAAGAGTTTTTGGTGACATAATTTCCTCAAACTTCTAAAGAAATACAGCTGCAGGTGTGGTTTCTTCATAATTGCATCAATATGTTGGACCCATGATTAGATCTTCAAAGATATTAACACCAAGACCTTGAAGCTGCTCACTCTTTTCACTGCTGACCCCTTGTTGAGAACTGCTGTGTATTCTCCTGAATTCGTCTTCCTGAAGTTCAGAATCAAGTTCCTTAGCCTGACTAACATTGAGTGCAAGGTTATTGTGACACCACTTAACCAACAGAATTATCTCACTCCTGAATACCTCCTCATCACTTTCTCAGATTATGCCTCACAACAGTTGTATCATTCCCAAATTTATAGATAGCATTTTAGCTGTGCATAGTCAGACTGTCATGAGTGTAGAGAGATGAGAGCAGTGAGATAAACATGTATCCTTCAGGTGCACCCGAGTTGATTGTCACCCAAAGAGATGTTATTTCCAATCTGCACTGAATGTGGTCTCTCGATTAGGAAGTCAAGTATTCAGCTGCTGAGAGAGCTACAGAAGCCCAGGTTTTTGAAGTTTGTTGATTAGTACTGAAGGAATGCTGAGCTGAAATAGATAAATATTAGCCCTAATGTTGGTATTGCCACTGTCCTAGTGGCCAAAGGCTGAGTGGAGAGCCAGTGAAATTGCATCCACTGTAGAACTTCCATTATGATTGACAAATTGCAGTGAGTCCAGGTCCCAATTTCTCAATGTACTTCATCACAGTAGATGTGATTCCTTCTGGGGATGGTCATTGAGGCAATTCACCTTACTTTTCTTGGGCACCAGAATGATTAATGTCCTTTTGAAGCAGGTTGGAACCTTCAGCTGCAACAATGAGAGATAGAAGACGTCCTTGAACACTTCAGCCAGTTGGTTGGCACAGGTTTTCTATGCCCTGTCAGGTACACCATTAGGGCCTTGAGGTTCACCCTCTTGAAAGATGTTCTGACATCTGCTTTTGAGATAGATATCACAGGATTGCCAGATGCTGCAGGGGTTCACACAGCTATATTTTATTCTTCCTTTAAAAGCATCCATAAAAGGCATCAGCTCAGTGGAGAGTGAAGCATCACAGCCATTTATGATGTTAGGTTTCACCTTGTAGGAAACAATAGCCTGCAAACCCTGCCTTAGCTAACATGCATCTGATTTTGTCTCTAATTTCACTTGGAATGCGTTTTCATTCTTAAGATAGCCTTCTGTAAGTTGTACCTGGATTTCTTGTAGAGTTCTGGATCACTGATGTTGAATGCTACAGATCTGGTCCTCAGACTGCGAATTTTCTGGTCTGGGCATGTCTGGTATGTTCTCAAAGGCATACACTCATCCATAATGAAGTCAGTAACATATACAAATCTGAAGATGAATCCTTGAATATGTTCCAGTCTACCGATTTAAAGGCGGTTCTGTATGCGCTCTTCTGCCTTGCTTGACCGTCCTCTTCACTGGTGCTGCGTTCCTATGTCTGCCTGTATGCAGGGAGTAGGAGTACAGCCAGGTTATTGGACTTGAGGCAGGATATGACGCAGTAAGTGTTTTTAATGGTGGTATAACAGTGGTTAAGTGTGTTGGCTTCTCTGGTCCCATAATTAACATATTGATGGTAGTCGTTCAGAGACTTCTTCAAGCGGGCTCTGAAGTTCCCCATGCAGTGTTTGGGAAAGCATCAGGGTTGCGCTGTCTCATAGCTACTGATCACAGTGCTCAGTTCCTCAGTGCCAATCTGACGTTGGCCAGGATGTGGGTGGTGGGGGGGGGGGGGGTGGGCGGTGGGCGTACACTGCAACCAGGATGATGGCAAAAGCTCTCTCAGCAGATAGAATGGATGACACTTGACCGCCAGATCTTCCAGGTCAGGAGAGTAGGACTGAGACAGAACTGCCATGTCTGTGCGCCACAGTGTATTAATCTTGAAGTAAATGTCGCCATCTGTCTTTACCTGACGTCACTGTCCGGCCCATGCAGTGGAAAGTGAAATGTGCAAGCTGAAACACTGTGATCTAGAGTGATCCATGTCTCTGTGAAGCAAAGTACACAGCAGTCCCTGCTACCCCTGTGGTACTGCTATCCAGCTCCGAGGCCTTCAGTTTTCCTTTACAGCGATTGTACATTAGCTAGGAGGATGGTAGGGAGTGTGGGGGAGGCCTCAGAGCCCTGTGTTTCAGCTTTACCTGCAGTCCAGCCCACCAGCCTCACTTTCTTAATGGGAAACTGCATTCTCCACCTTGGTGGTCTGCAATCTACAGTCTGTTGATTTTGAAAATTGATAGATTTTTTTTTTAAGTCTTGAAACATGTTGCTTACTGACTTAGCTAAGACTGTGACTGTAGTCCTAACTGAAAATACTGGATGGTTCCCTTGGGAGTTGCGCACAGAATTTGCACTCTCTGGTGCCATCTTTAATTAAGTCAACTTTCTGTTAAAGATTAACAGTCAAAGCCCACTTTCTTACAGGAGGAGAGGGAACATCAACCCAGACCATGAGAGACCTGCGTCGGGCATTTTCATGCCTTACAAGGCGCAGATTGGAAGTCTGTGTGGGGCGCCACTCCTCACACAGACACTAGAACTATGTGTGGTTAAGTGCCATGCTGAACACAGCTGAGGCTCAAACTAGCGACCTTCAGATCACTAGACGAATGCCTTAACCACTTGGCCACGTGCCCAACACAAACTTTCTTAGAACAACACTGGTATTGGTTTGACTTACAAGCATTTGCAATTAACCACCACTTATAATGTTTGAAATAAATATATAAAATACTCGAAATACTCAACAGGTCAGACAACATCCATAGAAACAAAGAGAATGTTTAAAGTCATTGACCATTTATCAGAGCCTTCTGAAGTATAGCCTAATTAATCTGTATGGAACAGCATGCACTCCAGTGCCATTACAAATTCAGTATTTTACATCTTGCAGTAAAATCTAGAATTGTGGTGGTGACATTCTGTAGAAAGAATGGGTTTTACTTTGTGCTTTTATTTATTTTGCAGCTGTTGCTGATGAGTTTGGAAACTTCTTCGTGAATGGTGGTCTAAAAGTAGAAGGTCCAAGAAACATCCAACTTGCAGGCACAATTTTTAAATACAGAAGGCCAATGGATGTTTATGAAACTGGACTTGAATATATTGTGGCTCAAGGACCGACCAATCTGGGAGTTAATATTCTGGTATAACTTAAATACTTTCAAATAAAAATTCACACCTTTTAAGTAACAATTGAATATGTATAATATAATAGTGCTGTGATTTATAGAATGTTTGTATGTCCTTTCTCATCTGAATTACCAAAATGCAGGTTTTGATAATACTGAATGGCATCAATCAAAATGGCATATGCTCCTGGTGTTTCTTTTTTGGTTTTATGCACAACCATCAATAATCTCCATCTTTCTTTATCTTAAACGTCTTCATTTATTTTTAATTTCCTCAACTGTCATGCCTTATAAATGTCTGTTATATCTTGGGAAATTATTTGTGGTTCTACCTCTGTCCTGTTTTTTGTTCTATTGAATGTACGATTCCTTCTGTACAATTTTATTCCAGCTTTTCTTGTCATTATCCTTTCTCTAAAATCAGGTTATTTTCTTAGAATTAGTGATATTTAAATTGATAGAAAATATGTCATAGAGCTGCAACAAGCCTTCTAGTTAGGGACAGGTTGTCCATGCTAAAAGTTGCAACTGGTTTATTTGCTATATTAGTGACTGGGTAATTTTAAAGGTAAATAAGATATTCTTGATATTCAAGTGCTATTTTTGCCATTATTGTGGAACATACTGCAAAGTTTGCTGCTGCTTCTGTGTTTCCCACATCTGTTATAATGGATTTTATTGCATTCACAGTTGTTAATTCAAAGTGGCAAGAATCCTTACATTACTTATGAGTACACAATACCACGGATTGTACACTTCAAGCGTCTACGACCTTCCTTTGATTCATATTATGTACCTGGATCGGATTCTCAAGGCAGAGAAAATGATGAACAGACTTACTCAGACAGAGATGAGCATGTGGATATTCTTTATACCAATGCAAGTTACAGTGAGAAGCTATCGAAAGAAGTTACTAGAACACAAAACCAGATGTTAAGAACAGGGCAAAATCTACCTGAATATGATATGACCAACACCATCTATAATAGGGAAGGTTCGAACCCTGAGTTGGAAGGTAAGAATTTAAATCAAAAATGAAGGAATAGATTACTGAAACTTTCAGGAAACAGTTTATAAGCATGAAATATTTTAATTCTTTCACTTTTTCTCTTTTGCTTTAATTATCTGTGAATCTTCCACATTATACAGCATTTTTTAAGTGAGGAGCTTCTAGGCAAACTCTAAATATATTTAGATTGAGGAAACAAACCTAGATCTACCCATGCATGAAATACTCTGGGGGGGGGGGGTGGAGGAATTGTTACAGTAACCTCGGGGCATCTATTTATTCCTGATTCAGTATTGATACATCTGTGGATAAATTGTACCTTTTAAAGGATGAGAAGTTAATTAAGGATGGTCAGCAAGGATTAGTCAAAAGTAAGATAATTTCTTGTTAATTCACTGAATTTTTCAGTCAGGTAACAAGGAATGTCACCAAGGATAGATTATTTGATGTAATATAAAAAGCACTTCTTCGAGATGTTTTGCAAAATCTCACGTGGCAGACTGATCAAGAAAATACTTATCCCCTGGGTCCCGAGAGAGTGCAATGTTCAATCCAAAATTTTTTTCAGTGAAGGACAGTAAAAGGTAATGATCCATGGAAATCTGTAAATGAGGAGCATAATGTAATGAGATTACTCAAGGGCTAAAACACAGGTCTTTGTTTTTATTGATAAGACTTGGACAATGAAGAAGTTTGAAATAGTCAAGGGGAACTTATAGCCTTCCGGAAAGGATGAGATGACTGGTCAGGTAGACATAAAAGTGATAAATAGAATTCAGTCTGGAGAAGCGCAAGATAATTTAGACAAACAAGATCTAGAAGGGTTAAGGGGAAAACAACTCACTTTTGGAATGGTAGAAGCCTGTGACTCAGCACTAAAAGATGGTAGAGACAAAAAATATAATCATATTTGTGAAAAAAATACCTGGAATAGTACTTGAAGAGCTATAATTGTCGTGATGTGAGCCAAGATCTGTGAAATGGGATTAACTTGAAGACCATTTGTGCTGGAATAGAGATGATGGGCCACACAGAATTCCTCTGTGTTGTAAATCTATCTGGTTACTCGAAAATTAGTAGTGAAATTCGGACTGAAAAATCAATGTAGTAAACTCTTTTGGTTATCAGATTTTATTTATAATATGAAAGTAAAATACATAATTCATTTGTTAACATCTGGAAGAATGCCTCAAATTGATATTATTTCTGTTCTGGGATTAGCCTTTAGCTACATTCGGGAGCTCAACCCTCTGCCAATCATTAATAATCAGCAATAAGGCCAAATAATAAAAATAAAAAAGAATCCAAGATTTAACTGCTGTCTTGCCTTAATGAAGACATTATTCATAGTACACATGCATGCCAAATTCTAGTTGCATAGCTACACTCTCACTTTTTATGTTCTATAGTATTCCATCTCAGAATTCTTGCTCTATATCTTCTCTCCAGTGGCACAAGACTGGGAATAGATGTGGCAGTTTCATAAGTTACAAGGACTCATTCTTCGTACTTCGAAAGAATCAGTTGGTTCACATTAGTAATTCTCCATTATTTGCAAATTATATTGGATTATAATATGTTTGTATTTCTAACTATAAAACCCTATAGAGTAATATAATTTATTTCTTTCATTTTTATTATCATTAACTTACAATATGACACTTCTACCTACACCCTTGCTCAAATCTACATTGTAGTTAATAACAAAGACCTATTCTTGCTGCTTTTCCAGTTATATTAATTTTGAATATACAACACAGATTTAGCTAGCCAATTGCAAGAAATCTCTTGGACACACAATAGACTGCAGACACTGTAATCCTGAGATTAAAAATAAACTGCTGGAAGAACTCCATGGTCAGGCAGCAGAGGCAAAGGGATGGTTGACATTTCAGGATTCTGTAACAGGGTCTTGACCTAAAACACTGACCATCCCTCTGTCTCTGCTCTCTGACCACCGAGTTCCTCTGGTAGCCTGCTTTTAGCCCAAGAAACCTCTTGCGACCTCGATTATTTCTCTGAAATAAAATGTTTGTTTCATGATCTAATTTGGGTAAACTTTTTTCTCTCCCATAAAAATTAAAGGGAACCTTATTTATCATTCATTCTCTGTTTGTATTTTAGCCACTTAAATTCTATTACCTTTGAAATTATATTTGCAAAAACCACCAGCCTATTGGATCCTAAGCTTAGTTTACACACTTCTACTACCTGCCTCAGTTACAATACAGGCCCACCTTATGCTGAAATCCTCATTTGACTTCTGTCACATCTTCTCTCCTGACTGTATTCGGTCCTTTCTTCTTCTCAAATTTCTTAAGACCCAGAAACCTTCCCATGTTGTATCCTACATCCACCCGGCTCAGCTATCAACCCTGTCCTTGTGAATTGACACTGTTTCAGAATCACTTAAAGATCTTATGTTCATATTTAAATAACTTCTTCCTTTTTGCAATCTCCTACAGTACACATATGAATACTGTGCATGTTCCTTTGAATCCACCTTTGCTGTTTGATTCTTCAGCTTTTAGAGGTCATGTTGTGCAGTTATTTCCCTTCTTTCTCCCTTATTTCAACAACCAGAAAAAACCTAATTCTATGATCAAGATTTTGATGACACCAATACTTCTTTAAAAAAATTTTCTACATGGAAATCGGTGTTTAATATTGCTTAATTATTTTTAGTTTCCACTGCTTCTGTGCACAATTTTTAGTTGGCCTAACTTATTTTCCTATTTTGCAACAGATATTAAAAATAACACTCAACCTAACAGTGTTGAAGACATTGAAAATACAGCAATAGACTTTGTCTCAAAGTTGACCCCACAAGGGTATATATACATGTCAGAGATTCAGTTGACAGATAGACTTGCTAATGGACGTACTTCTGATACAATGGGGCAAACTGAAAGTGGTGCAAATGTGACTGAAATCACAGAAGGAATCCTACTTTATGCTGCAGAATCTACTGCCGCCAGTTTACGGATTAATTATGACAAAAATGAAAACCTGGGGAGCCAGAGAATTAATGATACTTTTTTGGAACTGACTTTTGGCAAAGGTTTTAACACGTCTGCAGAGATTCCCTTCTCCAATGAAACACTTATGCACATTATTCAACAAGCAAACCGAACACAGAAATTACGGTAAGTTAAAATAATTGGGCCGAGTTGTTTTAGCACAGTTTTGTCTATTGCAGCTCTGAAATTTTGTTTATTATGTTTTGAAACAATTAAAATTGCACATTTTCTTGCCAAATATTACATGGATTATTTCCTGCTAAAGGCCACATATCCTTTGGCTGCTATTGTTCAGTGACCTTCATGTAATCAAATAGAAACCTGCTCCTTTATTACTGCTGTCTTGCAAAGAAAGGTAGTGTGAAAAGCTGTCACTCTAAATTATATCTAATCTACAATGCTTTACAACATTTGGCTCTTGATCTTGTAATCACACTGATAAGTATCATTCAACAATATGAAAACTTGAAAAAGATATTTATTAGGTAAACTGTATAGCCTATTTTTGAAATTTTGAGAGATCTGGTCTTTTATTAGAGTAAATACCAAAATGTGGACCTTGATAGTGACTATGTAAACAGATTAGTGAAATCCAGTAAAACAAGGCACACACAAGGAACCACAAGTCTATCCAATATATTAACCCTGAAAATTCATTTTTCCTTATTGTGTGTGCCTTCACCAGTAGCAGTCTTAAAATAGGGTGGCTATAATTCAGCAGCATTTTCTTGCTGCCTCTCCCTGGGATGTACTGTTAGCCAGAATATATATTTGGAAAAGACTCTCATTATAAAGAACACCATGCATTTCAAGTGACTGAGAGATTCTTGATAAGCTTTCCTAAGGAATCCAATTTAAGTAGACTCATTTATACAAAGATACTTATCGGAGAAGCATTGTGAGTTTGAAGTTGTTGGGTTGTTGGATGCCTCAAGGGTCCACTCCACAGCAAAGATAAACTTGCGTGCTCCCAATGTGGCCTCTAAGATGCAATTTAATAAAGATTAAACAAACTCTGCACCTCTCCACTTGGTATCCAAATCTTTTAGGGGAAAAAATGTAGATTTTTATTGCCATAATTATGCTATTTTAACAAAAGCTAATCTCTGTACAGTAGTTAATCCAAGCACTTTCAGCAGTAAGCCATCTATTTTACATATTCCGCTCCCAACTTTCATTGTTTAAATAGATGTGAAGCTGACTGAACTCTGCGAAGGAATCCATGTAAATTGGATGTGAATAGCAATTTTATATAGCTCTGTGATTGGCTTAGGAAAGTCAGGTTTGTGCATACTACTGGAAGTCTTAGTCAGATCTGTACCTGGACCTATGCTCATGGCAAGGTTGTGGGAAGTCATGACCCAAGTAAAAAGGGCAGGAACATTTTTTATTGCTGCACCAAACTCCACATTAGTCTTAGTTTAGAAAACTTAAGTAACAGCAATGCTCTTAGGAATTTGTACAAGAAGCTCTGTGCATAGATAGTGAACCATTCCTGAGGACATGTAAGTTTCATGCTGCAATGCATTAGTGATGTTCCTGGAATCAGTGCTTTTCCTTGTTATTCGTTCATGTCAGAGCTTCTGCTGTCTAGAGATTGTCTATGGAAATATGTGCAGTAATAAAATTGCTTTTATATTATGCACATATTTAAATAATTTACAGCTATATCAAATTGTTTGAAGTAGAAACCTGTAAAGGTATATATATTAATAGGTGCATTATGATATATAACCAAAATATTGTAATCTGAATGCTTCAGCATCATGGTCAGAAACAATTTTGCAGTTAAAGTATCCCAGTTAAATTAGTCATCTGTTGGGCCGGTATATTAATATTGGAATATCAGTCATAGCATGATGTAAAACAGTGCCTCTGTCTTATATTTAAATGGTCTTTTTGTTTCTTTAAAGCTGGGTATTTTTATTACATTCTCTCTGTTTCTAGCCAGCTGAAGCTCTGCTTGTAACGAGTCTTGGAAATCTTCTTGAACAGCAGGACAGGTAGGTTTGTAACTCAATGTTTGTGCAGTGCTTCCTTCGCTTTATTTTGCTTCAGGTCTAATTTATTTCTCCATTGTTTTCTTTTAGAAACAGACTCAAGCAGCTAAGAAAGGGCTTGGGAGTGAGCCCTGCAGACATGTACCGATGGAAGTTGTCATCTCATGAACCTTGCAGTTCTACTTGTACAACAGGTATCATGTATGCTCATTATTCATGTCCTAAAACTACAATTTGTAGTGTTATTTTAAAAAAATCACGGGGCAATATATCTAGTGAAAGAAAGCTTCAAATGCTGGTTTAAAGTAGTGCCTGTTGTAAAAAGGACAAGTATGAAGTATACCCATTTACAAGGTATTGTGAGCAACCAACTGAATCTGAAAATTCAAGCACTGTAGTTGATCATTGTTCAGAAACTCCACTGAGTCTCAGTATTTCACCACTTGGTGCCAGACTTAGCATGAGAAGTTCTTGAGTCAGCCAGTTGCAGTTCAATCTCAAGTACATAATTAGGAATTGGGAATCAACAGATTTTTCCAGTGAGCAGAGGAAGCTTGATTTTTAGTGGGAGTTCAGTCAAAATAGTGGTGGCCATCCAAGGAAACTAAAAAGGAAATTTGTAGCTGTGAGTTGTTTGGAATGTTCTAAAGTCATGAAAGGCACCTTATAAATGGAAAGTCCTAAAGAAGGATCTTGGCCGAAACATCAACTGTTTATTCATCTCCATAGATTCTGCCTGCTCTGCTGAGTTCCTGCAGCATTTTGTGTGTGTTGCATATAAATGGAAATCTTTATTCATTTTATTTGCATGAACCAATATTTGACAGGTTCTGGTAATTTAGGTGAAACTCTGAAATCTAACCAGTGAAACCCCCAAAGAAAGAAAATTTAGCCCTTTTCTATCACACCAGCTTCATATACTACTCAATGTGCTGGATCAGTTTGAATGGAACAACATTTCCACAATGAGTTGTGTTCTGAAGGGAACTTTCAATTAAGTCAAATCAAATCTTTGCATAATTTTACTCAGTGTTGAAAATGGGTTTGTTCGTAATAAGATTATTGTGGCCTATTTGCATTCAGTGTCATTATGATGTTGGATGTATTGAAACACCAGCATAATTGTAATGAGGAATTGTTATTTGTGAATAATTTACATTTATATACTGTGCACTCAGTGGCCACTTTATTAGGTATCTCCTAATGTTCATGGTCTTCTGCTGCTATAACCTACCCGCTTCAAGGTTCAACATGTTGTGCATTCAGTGATGTTCTTCTGCGCATCATTCTTGTTACGTGTAGCTGTTTGAGTTACTGTCACTTTCCTGTCAGCTTGAACCTGTCTGGTCATTCTCCTCTGACCTCTCTCATTAACAAGGCATTTTCACCCACAGAACTACCACTCACTGGATGTTTTTTGGGTTTTTTTTTTTGCACCATTCTCTGTAAACTCTAGAGACTCTTATGTGTGATAATCCCAGGAGATCAGCAGTTTCTAAAATCAATAGGTACATTTAATGTCAGATACGTATACAATATAGGTCCAGAAATTCTTTTTCTTCCCAAACATCCTTGAAAACAAAGTAATGCCCCAAGGAATGAATGACAGTTAAAATGTTAAAACCCCAAAGCCCCCAGCTTCCCCCTCCCACGCACAAGCAGCAGCAAATCAATGACCCCACCAGCAAAGAAAGCATCGGCACCCTCCACCAAGCACTCAAGCGTGCAGCAAAGCATTAATAAAACACAGACTTGCAGTACCCCAAAAACTACTTGTTCACCCCTGTAATTCTATCAGAATTAGGAGCAGAAGTAGGCCATTCAGCCAATCGAGTCTGCTCTGCCATTCAGTCATGGGCTGATCCACTTCATCCAGTCATCCCCACTCCCCTGCTTTCACCCCATACCCTTTGATGCTCTGGCTAATCAAGAACTTGTCTATCTCTGCCTTAAATACACCCAATGTCTTGGCCTCCACAGCCGCTCATGGCAACAATTTCCACAGATTTACCACCCTCTGACTAAAGTAATTTCTCCGCATCTGAGTTCTAAAAGGATGTCCCTCAATCCTGAAGTTGTGCCCCCTTGTCCTAGAATGCCCTACTATGGGAAATAACTTTGCCATATCTAATCTGTTCAGGCCTTTTAACATTTGGAATGTTTCTGAGATCCCCCCTCATTCTCCTGAACTCCAGGGTATACAGCCCAAGAGCTGCCAGACGTTCTTCATACGGTAACCCTCTCATTCCTGGAATCATTCTCACAAATCTTCTCTGAACCCTCTCCAATGTCAGTATATCCTTTCTAAAAGAAGGAGCCCAAAACTGCACACGATACTCCAAGTGTTGTCTCATGAGTGCTTTATAGAGCCTCAACATCACATCCCAGCTCTTATATTCTGTACCTCTAGAAATGAATGCCAACATTGCATTTGCCTTCTTCACAACCGACTCAACCTGCAGGTTAACCTTTAAGGTATTTTGCACAAGGACTCCCAAATCTCTTTGCATCTCTGCATTTTGAATTCTCTCCCCATCTAAATAATAGTCTGCTCGTTTATTTCTTCCACCAAAGTGCATGACCGTACACTTTCCAACATTGTATTTCATTTGCCACTTCTTTGCCCATTCCCCTAAACTATCTAAGTCTCTCTACAGGCTCTGTTTCCTCAATACTACCCACTCCTCCACCTATCTTTGTATCATCGGCAAATTTAGCCACAAATCCCTTAATACTGTAGTCCAAATCATTGACATACATCATAAAAAGTAACGGTCCCAATACTGACCCCTGTGGAACTCCACTGGTAACTGGCAGCCAGCCAGAAGAGGATCCCTTTATTCCCACTTTCTGTTTTCTGCCGACCAGCTAACGCTCCACCCATGCTAGTAACTTCCCTGTAATTCCATGGGCTCGTACCTCGCTAAGCAGCCTCATATGCAGCATCTTGTCAAAGGCCTTCTGAAAATCCAAGTACACCACGTCTACTGCATTTCCTTTGTCTACCTTGCTTGTAATTTCCACAAAGAATCGCAGTAGGTTTGTCAGGCAGGATCTTCCTTTCAGGAAACCATGCTGGCTTTGGCCTATCTTGTCATGTGCCTCCAGGTACGCTGTAATCTCATCCCTAACAATCAATTCCAACAACTTCCCAACCACTGATGTCAGGCTAACAGGTCTATAGTTTCCTTTCTGTTGCCTCCCAGCCTTCTTAAATGGCGGAGTAACATTTGCAATTTTCCAATCATTTGGTACAATGCCAGAATCTATCGATTCTTGAAAGATCATTGTTAATGCCTCCGCGATCTCTCCAGCTACTTCCTTCAGAACCTGAGGGTGCTTTCCATCAGGTCCCAGAGATTTATCCAACCCAGACCATTAAGCTTCCTGAGCACCACCTCAGTCGTAATTTTCACTGCGCAAACCTCACTTCCCTGATACTCTTGAATGTCTGGTATTCTGCAGACGTCTTCCACTGTGAAGACTATTGCAAAATATGCATTCAGTTCCTCTGCCATCTCTGCATCTTCTGTTACAATATCCCCAGGTTAGTATTGGTCCTATATCTACCCTCGACTCTGTTTTACCCTTTATATACTTAAAGAAGTTTTTAGTATCTTCTTTGATATTAGTCGCCAGCTTCCTCGCATAATTCACCTTTTCCTTCCGAATGACCTTCTTAGTTTCCTTCTGCAAGTTTTTAAAAGCTTCCCAATCCTCTATCTTCCCACCACCTCTGACTTCCTTGTATGCCCTCTCTTTTGCTTTTACTTTGGCTCTGACTTCACTTGTCAGCTGTATATCTGTCTTGTACTTCCCTCATTTTTCGCAGAAACTCCAGCCATTGCTGCTCTGCTGTCCTTCCTGCAAATTTCCCTTTCCAGTCAACTTCAGCCAGTTCCCTTCTCTTGCCATTTGTAATTTCCTTTATTTCACTGAAATACTGACACATTAGATTTTATTTTTTTCCCTCTCAAATTTCAAAGTGAACTTGATCATATTGTGATCACTGTTCCCTAAGGGTTCCTTAACCTTAAGCTCTTTTATCACCCAATCCAGCACAGCTGATCCTCTAGTGGGCTCAACTGTTCTAAAAAGCCATCCCTTAGACATTCTACAAATTCTCTCTCTTGAGGTCCAGTACTGGACTGGTTTTCCCAATCCACTTTCATGTTAAAATCCCCACCGATTATCATGACATTGCCTTTCTGAAATGCCTTTTCTATCTCCCGCTGTAATTTATAATTCACATCCTGACTGCTGTTTGGAGGCCTATATACAACTGCCATTTGGGTCCTTTTACCCTTGCCATTTCTTAACTCAACTCATAGAGACTATACACCTTCTAATCCTATGTCATCTTTCTAATGATTTAATATTATTTCTTATACACAGAACCACACCACCCCCTCTGCCAACTAACCTATCTTTCTGATACACTGTATATCCTTGGACGTTCAGCTCCCAATGGCAGCTATTGTTTAGCCAAGTTTCAACGTCATCCTTGCCAATTTGTAGCTGAATTTCAAGATTATCCATTTTATTTCTTATGTTACATGCATTCAAATACAACACTCTCAGTCCAGTATTTGTTGCTTTCTGTTTTAACTGCACCGCGTCTCTATTGCCCTGTAACTCATGCCACATGCTTTGATTAAGCCTCATCTTCTGCCTGTTCTTTCTATAATCTCTTTGCATGCTATCTTTGATTTATTTCAGTTTTCCTCTTCCTCAGCCCTGTCACTCCGGTTCCCATCACCCTGCCAAATCAATTTAAACCCTTCCTAACAGCTTAATTAAATATGCCCGCTTGATTTTGGACTCCTTTGGGTTCAGGTGTAACCCATCCTTTTTGTACTACCCTAGTGGTCCTGCTTTTAAGCTTCCTACCTAACTCACTGAATTCTCTCTTCTAGACCTCTTCCCTTTTTCTACCTATGTCATTGGTACCAACGTGTACCAAGACTTCTGACTGGTCACCCTCTCCCTTCAGAATACTCTGCGCCTGATCCGAGACATCCCATACCCTGGCACCTGGGAGGCAACACACCATGCGGGTATCTCTATCAGGCTGACAGAGTCTCCTGTCTGTTCCCTTCACTATGGAATCCCCTATGACTACCACATTCCTCATCTTCCTCTTTCCCTTCTGCACTAGGGAACCAGGCTCGGTACCAGAGACCCA
Organism: Mobula birostris; assembly: GCF_030028105.1. NCBI lineage: Eukaryota > Metazoa > Chordata > Chondrichthyes > Myliobatiformes > Myliobatidae > Mobula > Mobula birostris. The sequence continues at coordinate 28,959,423 of NC_092391.1, read as the reverse complement.
ATCGCTGTGGTCGTCCTCTGTCAGGTCATCCCCCTCAACCGTATCTAAAGCAAGATAACGATTACTGAGGGGGATGGCCACAAGGGTGCTCTCTACCATCTGAGCTTTTTCCCTCGCTTCCCTGACTGTCACCCACTTATCTGACTCCTGTAGCCTCAGGGTGACTAATTCCCTGTAGCTCCTCTCTATCTTCTGTTACTCTCCCTAATAAGCTGTAGATCATCGAGCTGCAGCTCCAAATCCCTAAAACAATCTCTCAGGAGCTGCATCTCAGTGCACCTGGCACAGATGTGGCTATCTGGGAGACTGGAAGATTCCCAGGACTCCCACATCCAACACCCAGAGCAAAATACTAACCCTACCGACGTGCTCTCTATCTCTCCAAAAAAAAAAAGTGCAAAGAGAAAAACAAAAAACAAAGTCCACTTACCCACTTACCTTGCCGAAGCCTGAATGAGCCAAAGCCTGTTGCTTCTACTCTCACCACTGGCCTACACCTGACAACTCGCCATCCCGACAATGGCTGCTCCGCATAGCCCTTCGGTACTTTTATTTAGTTCGTCGAGCTTAGTTGCCGCCACTGATAGGCCCCGCACAATTCAACATACCACAGGCTCTCCCTTCCTAATAAGGGGAAAAGTGATGTCCCCATTTCACAGCGAGAGGGGAGATATAACAAACAATTCGCTGATTTATGATGTTAAAAGTCTGTTGCATTGTTTTTTCCGAGGTCTGCGCTCAAACAGTAAGCACCAAAAGGGCACAGCTCTCTGGACACAACCCCAGGCAGCTAACTTGCTGCTCCCGATGTTCTGTGTTCTCCTATGGCGCTTCAGTCAGGGGCACCGGCCTAGAATCAGCCCGTCTCCAGAGCCACGAAAATCCAGAACCCTGAAGGCGTGCTCGTCTTCAGGCTGCATCCTTGGGATATCAAAAAGTGGCTGGTTATGAGGCCCTGAGAGTGTAATTCCAGATCAGGGTCTTCGAAAGATCCTTAAAAAGAAAAAAGAGATATTAAAGATGGAAATAGAGCTGTTTCCGAAGATGCAAGCAAAGGAGTCGCCGTTTAGCACCATCTTGACTTTGCCCCACCTCCAGTTTAACTCAAACCACACCTTATTCCACAATTATTCCACAGTCAAGGCCACTTGGATCATATTTATTCTCCATTCTGTGTTTGGTCTAAACAAAACAGAACCTTTTGACCATATCTGCCTGCTTTTATGCATTGATTTGCTGCTACATGATTAGTTGATTAGATACTTGCATTAATCAGCAGGTGTATAAGTACACTTAATAAAGTGGCCATTGAGTGTATACTGAACATCTGAAAATTATTCAAAAATCTCATGGACTGTTAGGCATCCTATGTAGTTAACCTCATTCTGATGTGTTTTTAGATTGTAATAGTTTTCATCTCAACAGTGCTTAATATGGAAGATAAATTTTCATTAATGTACTTGTAGCTCTTTGGAACATTGAACTAAAGGAAGAAGCACAACTAACTACTAAAATAAAGTACAACTTGCTGCTTTTAGGATCTTGCTAGATGTAAATTAATTGTGTATACTTGTCAGAGAAATGTTTACAATATACATCCTGAAATGCTTTTTCTTTGCAACCATCCACAAAAACAGAGTGCTCCCAAAGAATGAATGACAGTTAAATGTTAGAACCCCAAAGATCCCCCCAGCTCCCCTCCCTCCCAAGCATAAGCAGCAGCAAAGCAGTGATCCCCCTCCCCCCACCAACAAAAAAAAGCATCAGCATCCACCACCAAGCACTCAAGCATACAGCAAAGACACAGACTTGTAGTACCCCAAAGACTACTCGTTCACCCGGTATTCAACATGACACAGGCTCTCTCTCTCTCTCCCTAATAAGGGAGAAAGAGATGTCTCTGTTTCACAGCAAGAGGGGAGACATAACAAACAATTTGCTGGTTTATGATGTTAAAAGTCCAATGCGTCGCTTTCCTGCCAGGACACCAACCTTCGATCCGCCCATGTCCGGAGCCATGAGATCCCTGGCCTCCAAAGACTAGATAAGCTCTTGGACCGCATCTTTGGCATGTCAGATAATGGCCAGGTGTGAAACTCTGAGAGCAGATCCCATTCCCGCAAAGAACCGAAGTTAGCGTGTAACCCCAGGTCTAGGTCTTCAAAAGAACCTTGAAAGGGAAAAATAAAGATATTAAAGATGGAAATAGAGCTGTTTTCGAAGATGCAAGCAAAGGAGTCGCTGTTTAGTACCATCTTAACAAAGACACTTTGGTGGGCAGTTTATTAGGTACACTTATAACCATTCGTTAATGCAAATATCTAATAAGCAGCTCAAGGCATAAAAACATGCAGACATGATCAAACTTCAAAATGGGAAAGAAATGTGATCTAAATGACTTTGACCACGCATGGAACGCTTGCTCATGCCAGATAAGGTGGTTTGAGTATCTCAGAAATTGCTGATCTCCTAGGATTTTGATGCACAACAGTCTCAAGTTTACAGAGAATGATGCAAAAAATAAAGCATCCAATGAGCAGTTGTTCTTAGCCTTGCTAATGAGAAGGGTCAGAGCAGAATGGCCAGGCTTGTTCAAGCTGACAGGAAAATGACAGTATTTTAAATGACCACACTTTACAATTGTGCTCTTGCAGAAGAATACCTCTAAATGCACAACACATTGAACCTTGAAGTGGATGGGCTACAGCAGCAAAAGACCACAAAGATACACTCAGTGGCCATTTTTTCAGGTGCAGGATGTTCCTAAGAAAGTGGCTGCTGAATGTACATGCACACAAGAAGCAAGATATAGGTATTTTCACATGGTGATTATCCAAATTATTTTACTCGTGCTGCTTTTTGATATTTACTAACTACCACTTGATGAAATTTCTACAGGCAGAGATATTTTCCATAGGTATGATTAGTTTCCATGTTTCACCTTCAATCTTAAACTGCCTGAACTGACGCACATTCATCTGCATAATATATGAAAAAAATTGCCATTGAACGTATAAAAATTATATTAATGCATATTTCTGAGATTATCAATCATTATTAAAACATTTACTTCTTCAGTGTTAACTCCACATATCTTAGAGGTGTGTTTTTGACTGTCAGCAACAATTGATCAATGCCCATAGTTCATTTCTGGTGAGATTTTTAACAGCATCGGTGTGAATCATGCCTTGTGCCATTGCTTCCTGTAAGCAGTGCAACGCATTGCACAATCCTCTGTCAAACTTATTTCAGGAAGACAGACTCAGATCGGGATCCCTCATAACACACTCCTCATGGTTTCAGCACACCCCATCACAATTAATTGCCAGTAAAAATCCTACAATCAGAGAAGTGTCTGTGTGTTGATCAGAACAGAAGTTATGTTCATAAGATGAGAAACGAGATCTTCTAATTTAAAAAAGGAGAATCATCTAACAATAGGAATAGCACTCATGGCAGAAATTGACGGAGAATGCCTCCTATGAACACCAACACTTTTAGGAGCCTTGTAATACATTGAAATGTCCACTCGACGTGTGAATACTAGTAGTTTGCCAAAAGAGATTTTCCGTAGTGCAGCACCATGCAATGAAGTATTATAGATGGTACATGACAGCAGAGATGCCCTACAAGAATAATGAGGCAAGGTTTCTGAGACTGAAGTGACCCATCTTTGACCTGAAGAGCAATGCGGGCACTTATGTTTGTACAGTATGCTGGTTAGTTCTTGGAGCAATTGGGTTGGTTGCAAAGTTGAAAATAATCTTCTCCTAAGCACTTTCTGAAACTACCCTCTCAGTGTGTGCACTGAAGTATTTGACACTTTAGATCTAGACTCAACTGATTTTAATAGTTTTTTTGCTTTCTCCTTGCATTTCTAATGTAATCTGTTTTCTTATATTCTGTGTAATGAGAGTCATTTCATTGCTGCTGGTATTGCTTCATGCACATTAGCAGTATACTAGTGGAAAGATTAATTGTGCACAGTGTGGTGGATTGTTAAAATTTCTTACACAGCATTCACATTTGAGATTATCTGCCATTTTCCATTTTTATGTAAGCTATTTAGATGTCCCAAGGATCACCAAATGATGTCAACCCACCACCTGAGTTGTTAGAATCAAACTAATTTTTATTGGAAGCTAAGATTTCTGACCATTGTGTCTTCAATTGCTCTGCTGGATTGACATTTGGTCAGCAGCTGTGAACTACTTCCTGTAAGGCTGCTGAGCTTTTGAGTTTTTGATAACTAATTATTTCAGGATGTGAGGGCAGGGTTGGGAAAGCAAATTTAGTAGTGTGATCTCATTCAGGATTGCCAGAGAGAAGCAACATGGAGAAGTCAGACGTAGCGTTGTATGTCAGATTCTATTTTTTGATAATTTTATAATGTTAGTTTCATTTAATTCTTCAGAAGAGCAGCAAAACATAGTATAATTAATTTAGCTTGCAATCATCAGATGCCTGAGGCTAATATTATTATCATCTGCTACCAAATTACTCTGCTTGCAGTCCTGTCTATGGAGCTGAAATAAAATATATATTGTGCTCCTTTTTAAACTCTGTCTGTTGTATGCAGGAGTCACCACTTCATTTGCAGTGTGCATTCGTTACGATGGTGTTGAGGTTGAAGATTCATTCTGTGATTCTGCAACTCGACCGGAGCCAATTCATGAGTTTTGTGTAGGAAGGGAATGTCAACCAAGGTAAGAAATCTGTTCTCTTTTTGTGTTATTCATCTACATTCCGTTATTGAAAAAAAATTCTCAAAATATGGTTAAAGCTGAAAGGCATCAAATACTGCCTCAATGGAAAAATTAACAGTGCATACAATTAAAGAGAATGGCAGATAGCAGGAGGGCAAAACAGGAGACTAAATGGTTTTTAGATTGATAAGATTTGGATCTTTATTCAGTTTTGGGGCTCTTTGATAGAACCTTTTTCCAGGTGCATTTATAACTGAGCAACACACACAAAATGCTGGCGGTATCTATGGAAAAGAGTAAACAGTTGACATTTCAGGCCGAGACCCTCCATCAGGACTTTGTTTACTCTCTTCCATAGATGCTGCCTGACCTACTGAATTTCACCTTCATTTTTTGTGTGTTGCTTGGATTTCCAGCATCTGCAGATTTTGTCTCGCATTTATAACTGATTTGGATATAGGGAGAGTAGAACTGAAACATTTTGACGGAAAATTAAGAAGCGTTGTCTCAGATGTTTACTAGGCTATGGAATGTCTTAGCAAGTTAATGCAGAGATTCAATTATTCCCTGATTTTGGCTGGCAGCTTTGTATGTCATTTCTCAGAGTAGGTGCTGGCAAGTTTTAGAAATCCTGAGCAAATGCAGAAGTCTCAAACTTAATTAACCAAACAATATTGGCAATTTCCCATTGTATTTAGTTGCTCAACTTCAGAGACCAGTTGCAGGAGCTTGCTGAGATTCTCCAGCACACACCCGGGAAAATATGCTCTCAGATCCTGTGCCAGTTAGACCTGGCATAAGATCATCAAGCACATTCATTTGAATGATGGTCTTATGGCTGTGAAGGATAAGGTAGTTTATATCTAATTATTGGTGTTTGGTTTAATATCCCTAATCACTCAAACTGTTTTTGTTTGATTTACTTTTTATTAAAAAGAATTAGAATACTTCTAATGATTTTTGAATATCTGTAACATCCAGAAGTACTGACAATCATTGACAGCTTTGACAAATATGCAAACTTTTGCAAACTTGGTTTTGCTGTCCAAGTTTTCCAGAGGAGATTCATAGGTTGGACTGTTCTGACCTGCCCACAGTCTCTGATTATGTCATTTGATACCAATTGCTGCTTGTCTAGAATCAACAAGATTGGCCTTCTGAAGTTGGAAAAGATAAGTTTGGGGGAAAATTAGGCAAAGGGCCCCACATAGAAAAACCATGCCAGTGATTTGAGAAGAAAAGTTACGTTACAATATGGGAGAAAAACCTAAAACTTAAGGTAGCTGGATTAAAACATAAAACATTTACAGTACAGAACAGACTCTTCAGCCCATGATGGTATGCCAACCTTTTAACCTGCTCTAGTACCAATCTAACCCTTCCCTCCGACCTGGCACTCTACTTTTCTATCATCCTTATGCCTATTTAACTGTCTCTTAGATGTCCATGTACTCACCACTCTGTGAGGGGAAAAAACACTTTACCTTTGACATCCCACTTCTCCAATCACCTTAAAATTATGCCACCTTGTATTTGCCAATTTTGCCATGAGAAAAAATCTCTGGCTGTCCACTTAATCTATGCCTTTGGTCACTATGTACATGTAACGTTCCGTTATATGGGCTTGTGTATGTCTAGGGGAAATCCCGCCCAGCACCTGCTTCAACACTCCCCTCAGGGTCAGTCGCCGCCCGAATCAATCACAAACATCAATCATCAGCCAGCACACCCGGTAAATTTTAACAAATACACTTTATAGATATTACTAATTCTATGACATTAATATGCATTTGATACAGAGAGGAAAGTAATGGAAAAAAAAGGCGCCGACACTTATCAAAGTCCAAGTTCTTCGCGCGCTACCGTTGGAGCTCAATTCGACGTCAGACGACCACCCGAATTCCGTCGACTCACGGCTCGGGACCACCCTGAGTGATCGACCGGAGCCTCTCCGCATGTCCGCCGTCCTCCTCGTCTGTCCTCGGACTCCCCGCCAAAACTCAGTCCACAGTCATATCATACAGCATGGCATCCAAAAACAAAACGATACATAACCACCCATTGGCTAATAGAACCCTGTTATCTCATTTTAAAATAAAACTAACTGTTAGCGCAAACTCTCTTCAGCGTTAAAGCACAACAAAGCCGCATTCCCCAGATTAACATAACAAAATCGCCATTTTAAATGTAACAAAAGAAAGACCCCGCACACTCTCCCCCCACCACAAAAAGTCATGCCCTCATGACGTTAACAGAGTTCACCAGTGCTCCTTGTAAAACACAAAACCCAACCCAGGCGCATAAAGCAGTGACATAACTTTGCAGGGCAGTAGAGATCACCCCTCTGCTCTCCCGGCGCTATATAAGTGGGTCTTTCCGGGGGATGCCTACTCCTCTGAGGCCTCTGTACTTCCTCTGCTGACTCTCCCTGTTCAGACACCCCAGTTGACCCCTCGGGCCTATCTGTCGGACCTTCCCCTTCACCGGGATCCCTCTGCCCCTGTGAGCCCTCTGGCTCGGGTTCTGCCTCCACCCTCTCCTCCCCCAATCCCGGCTGTAATACAAGCGGCTCTGCAACACCCTCCCTCGGTTCCCCTGACTCAGTGATGGAAGGGCCAGGAGTCTGTTCTCCCGGCACCGGGGAATCAGCGAACGGAAGCAGGTACCAAACGTCCGACTCATCATCTTCCGATGACGTATCCCTTCTCGAGGTGGGGACCGGCCCGTTTTCTTTGCAGCGGGCTCTTCCCGCGCCCTGCGCCCTCGCAGAGTCCTCGTAATAGGAGTAAACTCCCATTTGGGCTCTGGGTCCATCTTCACCTCTCGACCCAGAGGCAACAGCTGTTTCCGATGGAGTACCTTGACAGGCCCCTGCCCGTCCTCAGGTCTCACCCGGTAAACCGGGATGTTCGGCATCTGACTCTCCACCACATAGGGGGTGGCTGCCCAACGGTCCGCCAACTTGTGCTTACCCTGTAGTCCTAAATTCCGAATAAGGACTCGGTCTCCCGGCAATAGCTGGACAAACTTTACCTTCTGATCATACCTCCTTTTATTCCGCTGGTTCTGCTTGGTGGCTGCCACCTCAGCCAACTCGTACGCCCTTTTCAACTCTCTCCTCATATCGGACACGTACTTCAGACATGGCTTCGAAGGTATTTGCCCCGCTTCAGTCCCAAAACACAGACCAATGGGCAACCTCGCTTCCCATCCGAACATCAGATAGTAGGGCGAGTACCCCGTAGCATCATTGCGAGTACAATTGTAACAATGAACCAAATGGGCAATGTGCTGACTCCACTTACTCTTCTGTCCAATCTCCAAGGTGCCGAGCATGTCCAGCAATTCATGTATAAGCCTGCTGTCGAAGTCCCGTCCCTGATCACTGTGGATCCGCCCGGGAAGGCCATAATGACCGAAGTACTTCTCCCATAACACTTTCGCCACTGTAGTCGCTTTCTGATCCTTAGTAGGAAAAGCCTGCGCATATCTAGTGTAGTGATCCGTGAGGACCAAGACATTCGCGGTATTGCTGGTGTCTGGCTCAATAGACAGGAAATCCATACACACCAGGTCCATGGGTCCCGCACTCTGCAAGTGGGATAACGGAGCCGCCTGCACAGGCAAGGTCTTCCTCCTGACGCAACAGCTACAGGTCTTACAGTATTCTTCCACCTCCCCCCTCATCCGGGGCCAGTAAAACCGGTCCTTGACTAATCCATAGGTCTTCTCTACCCCTAAGTTCCCGGAATCATCATGTAGAGCCTGGAGCACAGCCTTCCGATACTTCTCAGGCATGACCAGCTGCCAGCGCCGGGGGTGGTCCGGAGGCGACGTGACCCGGTACAGGACGTGGTTCTTCAGCTTCAACCGGGGCCACTCCTTCAGTAGTAGAGGAACGGAGGCATGTTTCGCCTTCTCCACCTGCCCCATATCACCCTGGCTAACCGCGTACCAGATAGTGCCAATGCTTGGGTCATCACGCTGAGCCGCCTCTACTTCCTGGGGACTCAACGCCGGCAGCTGCCTGTTCCTCAGAGCAGTCACATTACAGTAAACAGTGGGTAGCGCGTCATCGTCAGCCCCCAGTTGATCTACTGCCCGATCCGTTCCCATCTGTGCTCCTACTTCCCCGTCGCTCCCAACTTGACACATGGCCTTTACTCCCTGGGCAGGGACACTCTTCCACTCCTCTGCCGTGCCCGACTCGTCGTGCGCCCGACGAGACAGGGCATCTGCATCGATGTTCCGACTCCCCGGGCGGTACTTCAGGCTGAACTCATAGGTAGACAAGGCTGCTAACCACCGGTGCCCAGTAGCGATAAGCTTCGCCGAGGTCAGGATATAAGTGAGGGGGTTGTTACCAGTTCTCACCTCAAACTGGGCCCCATATAGGTAGTCACTCAACTTGTCCGCCACCGCCCATTTCAACGCCAAGAACTCCAGCTTGTGAGTGGGATAGTTTCTCTCAGATGGCGACAAACTCCGACTGACAAACGCTACCGGCCTCAAGCCGTTTCCCTGTTCCTGGTATAGAACAGCCCCCAGACCGTCGTGATTGGCATCAGTGTGTAGAACATATGGCTTCCGGGGATCAGCAAATGCCAACACTGGGGCCTGCATCAGCGCCCTTTTTAGAGATTGGAACGCCTCCTCACATTGAGCATCTCACCTCAATCCAAAAGGCTCCCCCGAGTACAAGTATCCTCCTACCTCCGACCCATGGTCTCCCTTCCTCCTCCTCCCCGCAGGTGGATAGCCACACAGCAGCTGGTTCAATGGATGACTCATTTTCGCATATCCTTTCACGAACCGCCAGTAATATCTGCAAAACCCCAAAAACGAGCGTAAGGCGCTCACCTTCTGAGGTCTCGGCCAGGTGGTGACTGCGGCTATCTTATCCGGATCGGTGGCCACTCCATTTCGCGAGATTAACTGACTCACGTCTTGCAGAACTGACATTTATCCAGGGAAAGTTTTAATCCTTCCTCCTTCAGCCGACTCAGCACCTTCAGCAGCCGCTCCTCATGTTCCTCCAACGTAGATCCAAACACTATCAGGTCATCCAGGTACACCAATACCTCCAGCAGGTTCATGTCCCCCACTGTCCGCTCCATGAGCCGCTGGAAGGTGGCTGGGGCCCCCGAGATGCCTTGGGGCATTCGTTCGAACTGGAAAAACCCCAGGGGGCAGATAAAGGCTGTCTTCTCCTTATCAGTCTCGCTCATCGGAATCTGGTAATACCCACTCCGCAAATCCAAAACACTGAGCCACTGTGCACCACTCAGACAGGCCAAGGCATCTTCCACCCTCGAGACCGTATATTGGTCGGGAACAGTGCGGCAGTTCAGGGTCCTATAGTCCACGCACATGCGTACCTTCCCATTTTTCTTCCTTGCCACCACTATGGGGGATGCATAGGGGCTTCAGGACTCCGCAATAATCCCTGCGTCTTTCAACTGCCGCACATCTTCCACATCTGCTGGGGTCAACCGCCGCGACCTCTCCCTAAACGGGGTGTCATTTGTCACCCGAATAGTGTGCCGAGTGCTCTTGGAACATCCTACATCAAACTCGCCCTGAGAAAAGACATGCCCTAACTTCAGCATCTTCTCCACCAGCCTGCTCTTATACGCCGGCGGTACAGGGGAGTTTTCAAAATTAAAGGCCTCCTCGGTCAGCTGCCCCCCGTTTCCCAATAGTTCTCCTCCAGTGGGCTTCACGGGGGCGCTGGACATCACCATCACTGGGAACAAGTGCGCGAGGGGCATCCCACACTTAAAAGTGATCTCCCTCTCCGTTATGTTCCTTACCATCACCCCCATCCACCGTGCCTGTACAGCTGAGGGCCTCTGCAATTCAGGTCTCACCAGCGCCCCAGCCGGGAACCGGGACTCCCTTTCCAGGTCGTCGGGGGCGTCTACTAGCAGGGCCTCGCCCGGCGGTAATCCGGGGAATCTGGGGGTCCCCATCACTAATGTCGCCTCCCCTGGCCGTATCACCTTAGGCCTTGGGTGAGTGCACCACACCGTCCCTCGTTTGCACTCAGGATCCAGCCCCTGGGGGTCACCCACTCCTTCGTACACTGCTCGGAACACGGGGTGGACCGAGAGGGTTTCCAGAAAGTTCTCTTCCCCCCCCCCCCTTCTTCTTACAGGCTCCCAAGAGCCGTCGCACCAGAGGGGAGTTAGTCCCCACCAACAGGGCAGCACCGCCGGTCTCCACCGGGTCTGGACAAACCAACACCAGCGTCTCAAAGGCTTCCGATACTCCCACATCTCCCTCTGAAAATTCCAATCTCACTGACAAGTATCCATCGTACGGGTAATCACCATCACTTATGCCCCAAATCTCCAATGCATTAAACGGAGTTACTGCCAAATGCTTCAGATATTTGTTGTAGAACGACCGGTACAGTAAGGTAATCTGCGACCCAGTGTCAAGGATGGCTTTCGCAAAGATTCCCTCTATCCGTAGGGACACGCTGGAACGGGGTCCCACCAGTCCATCAGGAATTTGGGCTTGTTCTTTCTGGGGTCCCATAGCGGTTTTCTGGGAACGTGTTCCTCCCGAGACTCCAATCCGTTCCCTCACTGAGCCTCTCCTAAGTTTCCCGACACCTCTCCCTTCTTGGTGGCCCGGGGGCCCTCCCCCCTCGGCGCATCTCGTCTCTCACAATCCTTCCACAAGTGGCCAGCTTCCCCACAGCGGTAGCACGCCCCCAGCCACTCACATTCCCGACGGAAATGCCCCTCTCTCCCACTGTTATAGCACCCACTACTCGCCGTCTCTCTCCTCCCGATACGAGCCCCCGGGGACCCCTTGGATTTCTCTAGTCTCACCCCGGCTACCACCTTCTGAACCGCTGAAGACCATCCCTGAGGGTCCAAGCCCCCTGGTCAGCCCAAAGCACACTCCTCAGCCCGTACCTCTCGGATCAATTGTCCGAATGATGGAGGGGAGCTCCGCTTAAATGACTGCCGTACACTCCAAGCTACCCTGTTATCCTTCCGGGAACCGCTACATATCTGGCTCATCCTTAACTCCGCCACTTCGTCCTCCCTCACTATCCCTCGTCGCAGCAACCCTGTAAGCTTTCCTTCCAGCCTGAAAGCATAGTCTGAGAGCTTTTCCCCTCTTCTCTGCCCCATCCGTTGAAACTCCGCTAAATGCACCCTGACAGTCCAAACACTTCCTCCAAAGCGTCCAAACACTCCGATAGGGAAGCCAAGGGGCGTGCGGCTCTCAGATCGCGGACCACCTGGGCTGCCCCGCCCCTTAAGCTTTCCACCAATCGCTGTCTCTTTTCCTCATCCGAAACTGGCCACACCTCTAACAATTGGGATGTATCTTCAACCCAGGTATCATAGTCATCCTCCCCTTCCCGGGGGGGGGCTTGGCTCCCGAGAAAATTCTCAGCTTCGGGTGGGGCCCCTCAACCCTTCTCGCCAGGGAGGTAATGGCAGCCGTTAACTCGGCAGTCTCCTCAAGCCCATGGGGGCGGGGCCTGGCCAAACCTTCCCACTCCACACCTCTACCTCTTGCTACGGGCACCCGGCCGGGGGCCTCATCTAGCTCCTCCTCCTCCGGCACCTCCCCACTTGCGTCCTCGGGGAGGGTATGGAGACCCCACAGCCCCGCCTCCCCCTAGACGTGGACTGTCGCTGGTAATTCTAAAGTCATGACGTCGGCACTCGTCCGCATCAACATCCAGCTAGCCTCCAGTTCTTTCCCACCCCTTCTAGCTACAAGTTCTACCTGCCCGATACCTTTAATCAAACTCAACCCTCGTACCAGTACCTCTACCGAAATGCGATAATGAACCCGGCTTACCACACACGCATGATTCACCGGTACCTCCTCCAATTCACACCACCTTACAATCTTATCTTGATCCATCTTCACACCACTTACCGCAACGACAAGTACAACTTGCCCGAAAAGTCCAAATCCAGGACGGTAGCCCCCACTTGTAACGTTCCGTTATATGGGCTCGTGTATGTCTAGGGGAAATCCCGCCCAGCACCTGCTTCAACACTCCCCTCAGGGTCAGTCGCCGCCCGAGTCAATCACAAACATCAATCATCAGCCAGCACACCCAGTAAATTTTAACACATACACTTTATAGATATTACTAATTCTATGACATTAATATGCATTTGATACAGAGAGGAAATTAATGGAAAAAAAAGGCACCAACACTAATCAAAGTCCAAGTTCTTCGCGCGCTACCGTTGGAGCTCAATTCGACGTCAGACGACCACCCGAATTCCGTCGACTCACGGCTCAGGACCACCCTGAGTGATCGACCGGAGCCTCTCTGCACGTCCGCCGTCCTCCTCGTCTGTCCTCCGACTCCCCGCCAAAACTCAGTCCACAGTCATATCATACAGCATAGCATCCGAAAACAAAACGATACATAACCACCCATTGGCTAATAGAACCCTGTTATCTCATTTTAAAATAAAACAAACTGTTAGCGCAAACTCTCTTCAGCGTTAAAGCACAACAAATCCGCATTCCCCAGATTAACATAACAAAATCGCCATTTTAAATGTAACAAAAGAAAGACCCTGTACATACAGTTCTATCAAGTCTTCTGTCATCCATCTTTTCTCAAAAGAGAAGAGCCCCAGCTCACTCAGGCTATCCTCATAAGACTTATTCTCCAATCCAAGCAGCATTATGGTATATTTCCTCTGCACCCTCCCTGAAGATTCCACATGCTTCCTCAAATGAGGTGACTAAAATTGAACACAGTATTCCAAGTGTGGTCTAACCAGGGTTTTATAGAGCTGCAACATTATCTTGTGGCTCTTGAACTTAATCCCCAGCTAATGAAGACCAACACACTATACAACTTCTTAATAACCCTATCAAACTTGCATAGAAACTTTGAGGGATCTAGGTACGTGAACCCAAAGATCCCTCCGTTCCTCCACATAGCTAAAAAATCTTGCCATTAACTCTTTCTGACCTGAACTTCATAAGCCACTTGTCAGTCCAGCTCTGCGTTCTCTCAATGTCCCATTGTAACCCTCACAACTTTCTTCTACACTGTCCACAACATCACCAACCTTCATGTCACCTGCAAAATAATTAAGCCACCCTTTCACTTTCTTATTCGTCATTTATGAATGCTGCAAAGGACGGTAATCAGAAATTGTCATGTTCTTCGACCTGATTAAATCAGTGTTGTGTGAGCATCTTGATCCACATAATTAGTTCCTCTGGCAGCAGTAGTTCAGTCTACACAGTACCTCGGGTGTTGCTTATGACATGAAAGGTCTCACATGTTGAATTTCCACTCAAGATCTATTGTCCACTAGCTTCTACCATTCAGGAAAGAAGCTCATTGTAGAAATCATTTAGGAGTGAAAGCAGGAGAAAGTTGATGGAAAGGGAAGAAGATCTGGCGTAAAAGGGGATCACTGGATTGACAATTACAGGAGAGAAATGCAGAGGTTCAGAAAAGATCTTGCAGTGGTTGGTTAGCAGTCACTCAAGGACTTCTACAATAAGGGGACAGGAGTGGTAGGAATTATCACTATAAAAGAACACTAAAATGAGAACTGATGTGGAATAAGGTTGATGTTCAGATTTGACAGCACGCCAGTAAAGATGAATCCTCCACTTTCCTCCCACCCTTTTCAAACACTGAATTCAGCTTTAACATTTCAGTTAAGATCTGTTTCAGTAGAGTAGGCCTTGTAAGTATAATATCATTCTGGCTACTCATCAAAAGATGTACTGTATTTCTTAGCGTTTTAACATTACTGATGTGTGCCCTGGGCTCTCCATTGCACATGTGCATCAATATTAATGAAGGAGCCAGAATAAAGTGCTGGTTATTTGCTACCATTGCATTATGTACATGTAACAAGGTCTTCAATGTGCAAAAACATACAAAGCTTAGAATTTCTAGGCCTTTAGCTTCAGTTGGAGAACTCGGAATTCAGCATGTTTAATGCTCTCACTTCAACAATTACACTTCAGGAAAGGAAACAAAATTACAAGTGAGTCTAGATCTATTTATGTGTCTGGACTGACTGTTAAATGAGAAGTAACACCAAAAGCAAGTCCAAGAATCAATAAGAGTGATGCTTGGGTCTCCAGCAATTTGCTGGAGAAAAAAAAATTAAGGCAAACCTGTTTAATGAATGCAAAAGGAGAATCTTGTGATTGTGGAAGAAAACCATAGTAATGAAAAGCCACATTCATTATATTGACTTTATAAGTTGAAGTTTAGGAACATTTGAATAAACTGATTGGTCTTTGAGTTTTTAAAAAAAATATTTACTATTCAATAAAAATCTCTAAATGCCTATCTCTCTTTGAAATACTGATATTATTGGCCTTAGTTGTCTTCTGTGTAATGCTGTACAAGTATTTCAAGAATTATATCTGACTTGTCATTTTCATTCCATCTTTTAACCACATACTGCTTGAGATTGTGATGTTATGCAAAGATTTGTTTTTATATGGCTAACCTTCTAAAGTCTTCAATACTATAATGTTTTGCTCCCTATTGTTTTTTTAAGCTGAGTAAATGCTGTGAATATTTATAATGGTTTCTCCTTTTGATAATTAACTTGTTACAGATGGGAGACAAGTAGTTGGAGTGAATGTTCACGAACCTGTGGAGAAGGATACCAATTTCGAATAGTCCGTTGCTGGAAGATTATTTCTGCAGGATTTGACAGCTCAGTGTACAATGAAATGTGTGAATCTGCTGATCTCTTCAGGCCATCAGAACGTAAAATCTGCAAAAATCCAGCTTGTGGCCCGCAGTGGGAGATGTCAGAATGGTCAGAGGTAGGAATTCCTTCAGGCTTTTACATATAACTCGTTCATCCTTCTAAATTCATCTACTTAGATGAAGTCCACTTACTATATGTACACCATAGATTATCTCCAAGGGTTCTTAAGAGACTATCAGCCTGAGTTTCTTGATTTTTTTTCCCCCTCAATTCAATGCCAGTAATTTAATTCAACCTATTTTTGATCCATCAAATCAAGTTTAATTATCATTCAAACTATACATAGGTATTGCTGAATGAGACAGCATTCCTCTGGGGACCAAGGTGCAAAACATTCAAAATAGCAAACAAACATTCGAAAATAGCAAGTAACAACATTCAAAATATCGAGCAAAGAAGCATATTACACCAGAAAAGGAAACAAAAGTACAAATGGGTCTGGATCTATTTATGTGTGTGGACTGACTGCTAAATGTAAAAAAAACATGTATAGCCCAAGACCCTGAGCAAAAATGTCCAGCAATCAATAGTACAGTCTCCTGGCAGTGTACAAGTGCACGTAATCCAGCCTGTCATTCCACTGCTCAAATATGGGAGGGCAGCACCAACGGGCAAGGCCACGCCTCAGCTGTGCTCAACCACGCTATAGTGCTTTCGCACCTCTCACCTGGTGTGCAGCAGTAGGTAAACCCAAGGCTTAAGGCCTAGTTCTCACTACAAATGAAGCTAGACAACTCCATGTTGACTGTCCCTCCACTAGAGAAGGGTAACAGGTCTACGGCAACTTACATTACGTGGCTGATGTTACATCAGGTCCCCTTAAATAATCACTCAGTTGATGCAACATTTGGTTAGTTTACGCTCAAAAAGAAGTTCTAAAATGGGACAGACGTCAATTGAATGCAGCTGGCAATTCTTTGCTGTGCAGCAATTAATGAAGGACACAAGCCACACAAGACTAGCTGCATGGGAGAGGAAAAGGATTTAGAAATAGAGCTAGGGTATTGGAACCAACAGTAGTGGGATTTGAATATATTAAGTTTGGATAGAGCAGGGATTGAAATAAATAGTTTTTGTCAGTTTCAATAGAGTTGGACCAGCTCTTTCTAAACAAATATCTAACATGGTCACAGAGCTATACAACATGGAAACACACTTTTCAGCCCAATTTGTCCATGCCAACCAAGTTGTCTAACTGAGATAGTTCAATTAGGCCCACAAAACCATTTCCATATACCTGTCCAAATGTCTTTTAAAATGCGAAACACTGGATTTATCTGAATTCAACTACATCTGGTTTTACAACATACTGTATGTCTTTGATAATAAGCCTGAGTCTGATTGGCTCTGGCCCGTTTAACCAAACCCCATTTTGATCTTAGATTAGCTTCATTGTTCATGATCACAACTGTCAGAGCTATAGTTGTTATCCAGAGTTACAAATATTGTGACAATTGTTTCAATCATGTAAAATGATGAAATTTAAGGCTTATTTAAATATGTTGATATTATTAACTTTTAATTTAAGGAATTTTATTTTATAGGTGACAGTATTTATTTCAGTAGTTAGATCTAAAAATAAAATTACAATCTTAATGTGTATTAATTTATCCCTTCAGAACAATAGAATCATTTTGCAAATGCAGTTAAACAAAGTAATTTTTTTTAGATTTACCATACACTGATCTGAAGTTTCATCTCGAAAGCATTTGAAGGTGGTATAGTGCCAGTTACCCGGATTCATTTCCGCCACTGACTGTAAGGAATTTGTATGTTTTCCCTGTGACCAGATACATTTCCTCTGGGCGCTCCGGTTTCCTCCCACATTCCAAAGACATACAGCTTAATTGGTGCCAATTGAGTCTGTACCACCCAATCACAGCCGGTAACTGAGTGGAGCAGGCTCATTGGGCTGGTAGGACCTATTACTATGCTGTTTCTCCAAGTAAAATAAAATAACTCTTATCACTATTAACCATGTATATGGATAAAGTCAACTAACTTGTCACATCTTTGTACCTGATTTACAGGTAAAATTAACTGCAGATATTAAACTTTGTTAACATGATGGTCCCTTATTTAAGTATGAATACGTCTCTTTTTTGTGGCAATTATAATACTGTATCCCATCACAAGCCATAATATGCTAGGTACTGAAATAGAAAGCATTATGGACAACATCAAGGGAGATTTCTTTTCCCATGTAGAAATCCTGAGCAGAATAAAATCAGAAAAAGATTAAAACTGATCATGTATCTAGGATAGATGTTGACAAATGGGAAGTAATTCATACGTTGGCTTATAACTTCATAAACAAATGCACGATTACATATTAATGGGGACTACATTAGTGTCCTGAAATGCTGGTAAAAGTAAAATTGGCACCTGCCCTTTGCAGTCCTTCATTTTGGAAGAATGAGAAATCAAATTATTATTTAAGTGGAATGAGACCACAAAATGTTTCAACACAAGGTTGTGGGCGGTCCTACTGCATGCAGCATAAAAAGTTGGCGTGCAGGTGCGGCAAGTCAATAGGGAGGCCAGTGGAATGTTAGCCCTTGTTGTAAGGGGTGTAGAGTGTAAAATTAGAAAAGCTTAGGTAACATTGCAGCACGAGTACTGCATAATCTACATGTTTAAGGAAAGTCATTCTTGTATTGGATCTAGTGCAGGGAAAATTCACATGGTCGATTCCTGGGATGAAAAAATGGCAATATAAACATTGAACAGGTTGGACCAAAGCTCCCTTGAGTTAGAAAAATGAGAGATGATCTTAATCACACTGTTGATACCGTTATAAACAATGTTAGCAGTAGACTCGGTGTTATTTTAATGCCATTAAAGTATGATGAAACAATTCTAGCCTGAAATACTGATTAACGCTGTCAAAATTAAATTTAGCTACATGTGGAACATCTTATTGCAGATATTCCAAGAGAGTTCCAATAAGGAAAGTGCTGCAGATATTTATAGAAATTATTTTGTTACATATCCAGAGCTGCTCACAGAGCAGTATGACATGGCTATAGAAATCAAAAGTTCTCCACTTTCATCTCAGGTTTAGTTGGTCAAATACCCCAAAATGTAATTGGCATTGGAAAAGTGAGCATTAATTATACCAGATTCAATTATACTGGTGCCCAAGAAGAACATGGTAGCCTTCCTCAGTGACTATTATCCAGTAGCACTTACACCCTCTGTGATGAAAAGCTTTGAGAGCTTGGTGATGAAACATATCAACTCCTGCCTGGATCTACCTACCGTCACAACAGATCAATAGCAGATGCCATTTCATTGGTTCTTCACTCAACCCTGAAACATCTAGCCTCTTAATATGCATACACAAGATGTTCTTCATTTACTACAGCTCTGCATTCAACATTATCATCCCCTCAAAGCTAATCAATAAGTTCTAAGACCTAGGCCTCAATACCTCCTTCTGCAATTGGATCCTTGATTTCCTCACTTACAGACCTCAGTCAGCTCTGGTGGCAACAATATCTCCTCTGCAATCACTATCAAAACACTTGCTTTATATTTATAACTGTGAGGCTAAGCACAGTTGCAACCCATATTGAAGTTTGCTGACAACACGACTGTTGACTGAATCAAAGGTGATGATGAATCGGCAAATAAGAGGGAGATTGAAAATCTGGTTGAATGGTGCCACAACAACAACCTCTTATTCAATGTCAGCAAGACTAAGGAGCTGATCATTGACCACAGGAGGAGGAAACCAGAGTCCACGAGCCAGTCCTCAATGGGCATCAAAGGTGGAGAGAGTCAGCAACTTTAAATTCCTCGGCCGAAGACGCCGCGCCCCAGCGGCCTCAATGACTACAGACCGGTGGCATTGACCTCCCACATCATGAAGACCCTGGAGAGACTTGTTCTGGTGCTGCTCCGGCCTATGGTCAGGCCACACTTAGATCCCCTCCATTTCGCCTACCAGCCCCGACTAGGGGTTGAGGATGCCATCGTCTACCTGCTAAACCGTGTCTACGCCCATATGGACAAGCCAGCGAGCACTGTGAGGGTCATGTTTTTTGACTTCTCCAGTGCGTTCAACACCATCCGCTCTGCTCTGCTGGGGGAGAAGCTGACAGCGATGCAGGTGGATGCTTCCCTGGTATCATGGATTCTTGATTACCTGACTGGCAGACCACAGTATGTGTGCTTGCAACACTATGTGTCCGACAGAGTGATCAGCAGCACTGGGGCTCCACAGGGAACTGTCATGTCTCCCTTTCTCTTCACCATTTACACCTCGGACTTCAACTACTGCACAGAGTCTTGTCATCTTCAGAAGTTTTCGGATGACTCTGCCATAGTTGGATGCATCAGCAAGGGAGATGAGATTGAGTACAGGGCTATGGTAGGAAACTTTGTCACATGGTGTGAGCAGAATTATCTGCAGCTTAATGTGAAAAAGACTAAGGAGCTGGTGGTAGAGCTGAGGAGAGCTAAGGTACCGGTGACCCCTGTTTCCATCCAGGGGGTCAGTGTGGACATGGTGGAGGATTACAAATACCTGGGGATACGAATTGACAATAAACTGGACTGGTCAAAGAACACTGAGGCTGTCTACAAGAAGGGTCAGAGCCATCTCTATTTCCTGAGGAGACTGAGGTCCTTTTAACATCCGCCGGACGATGCTGAGGATGTTCTACGAGTCTGTGGTGGCCAGTGCGATCATGTTTGCTGTTGTGTGCTGGGGCAGCAGGCTGAGGGTAGCAGACACCAACAGAATCAACAAACTCATTCGTAAGGCCAATGATGTTGTGGGGATGAAACTGGACTCTCACGGCAGTGTCTGAAAAGAGGATGCTGTCTAAGTTGCATGCTGTGTTGGTCAATGTCTCCCATCCACTACATAACGTACTGGGTGGGCACAGGAGTACATTCAGCCAGAGACTCATTGCTCCAAGATGCAGCACAGGGCATCATAGGAAGTCATTCCTGCCTGTGGCCATCAAACTTTACAACTCCTCCCTTGGAGGGTCAGACACCCTGAGCCAGTAGGCTGGTCCTGGACTTATTTCATAATTTACTGGCATAATTTACATATTACTATTTAACTATTTATGGTTCTATTACTATTTATTATTTATGGTGCAACTGTAACGAAAACCAATTTCCCCCTGGGATCAATAAAGTATGACTATAACTATGTTATCATTTTAGAGGATCTGTTCTGGGCCCAGCACATGAGTACCATTACAAAAAAAGCACGGCAATGCCCCTAATTTCTTAGTTAAATCTGGCCCCACTATTGAGCACATCTACAAGGAATAGTGTCACAGGAAAGAAGGATGCATCATCAAGGACCCCCACCATCCAGGTCATAGATAGATAGATATACTTTATTGATCCCGAGGGAAATTGGGTTTCATTACAGTCGCACCAACCAAGAATAGAGCATAAATATAGCAATACAAAAACCATAAACAATCAAACAACAAAATGCAAACTATGCCAGATGGAAAATAAGTCCAGGACCAGTCTATTGGCTCAGGGTGTCTGACCCTCCATGGGAGGAGCTGCAAGTTCGATGGCCACAGGCAGGATTGACCTCCCGTACCGCCCAGTGTTGTATCTTGATGGAATATGGCCGAAGTCCAACAGTAAAAAGTTCAATATCCGGTCTACAAACACATTCCTCGATCGTAATATGACCCAGATGGCACTATCTGTTAACCAGAACAGCAAGTCCCCAACTCCTTTACGCTTACCACTCTCAGTGCACTTCCGGTCAGCCCGAACGGTCTGGAAGTCGTCCATGGAAAAGTTTTGATCGAGTATGTCCTCGTGCAGCTCCGTTCCAGTGAAACACGTAACACTGCACTCCCGAAATGTTCTGTGACACCTGGCTAGCGCCGTGAACTCGTCCATTTTATTACCCACTGAACTCCTCTTCTCCAAAAGTCTGTGTTGTCTTGACCCAGTCCTCTTTCCTCGCCTTTGTGATCCCCCTCTGCATCCTCTGTGTGTTTTCCTTCAGATTTCAGCAGGGGTGTCCGCTGCACTGCTTGCTAAACCGGCTGGCATAAGCTCAAGCAGCTGGTCCCTGGAATAAACAATGCGACCATGCTTCTGTCCTGCTAATGAGACATGTCGGGATGTAACTATTTCCAGCGCTAAAAACCCAAATAAAACACTCTCTACCAGCATGTTAGAGAGGGTGCAGCTTTGATGTGTTACCATGGGGGAAAAAAGAAAACGTAAGTTAAAAAGTTAGAAGAAAAAAGTAAGAATACTGATCGGAATGGCTGTAACAGGCTGCATGCACGACTGGCGCATGCGCACATAAAAGGTTATGCTCTCTTCTCACTGCTGCCATCAGAAAGGAGGTTCAGGAACAGTTATTACCCTTCAGCCATCAGGCTCTTGAACTAGAGGGGATAACTTAATTAAGTTTCATTCATCCCAGCACTGAACTGCTGCCACAATCTATGGACTCATTTTCTAGGATTCTTAATCTCATACTCTCAATGTTTATTTATTTTTATTTTGTATTTGCATAGCTTGTTGCCTTTTGTATATTGGCTGTTTGTCTTGTGTGCTTTTTCGTTGACTCTATGGTGTTTCTTTGCGTTTACTGTGAATGCCCACAAGAAAATTAATCTCAGGGCTCTATATATGGTGACATATATGTACTTCGATAATAAATTTATTTTGACTTTGAACTTTTGATCTTTGAAAGAGCAAAATAACAATGTGATGAAGGACACTTCCTTGAGTACAAACTTGTCAACTAATTACTGATTATGATCATTAGTCTTGAAATTCAAACTGAAACCTTCTGTTTCCTTCAGACTGGTGGTTAATATGTCCCCATAGCACAGCTCCTGCAAAAAAAAGTATAGTTTTTTTGTATATCTTCATATGTCTAAAAAGATGTCTTAGACAGCTGGGCTCTGCAGTTTTTGAGTTTCATTACTGATAATCAAAAATGTACTTTGTGCAAAACTGAATTGGAATAGTAAGGTTGTCATTTTGGAAGATGACATCATTGAGCGTAGATTACTGAACAGTAATGGTATGAATCCATGTCCTTGCTCTGATTCCATTATTTATGCCAAAGATTGTAGAGACATTTTCATCAGCCGTGACTTTTGCTAATGTGCTGTTATAAGTAGAGAGTAAGATATCTGCATTTTTCTTTTGACAGCATATCATACATATTTAACGGAAAATAGCAAAATAATCTAAAATATTCTTATTATATTCCTAATTACTCAGCTAGGAAACCTCCCTTCAGCCAAAGGTGTTTATGGTCCTGGACTCTGGCAAATGTAGAGAGATGATTCCCCATTCCTATGGCAAAAAAAGTACTTTCTGACAGAGAAAATGGATCGATGCTTCAACTTAGTCCTTTACTTTTTGATGTTACAGCTCAAGATAGAAAAGCAGTTGCAAGAAACGATTAAATATCTAAACTGTGGTTAAAACAACTAGTGTATTTTCTTTCTCAGTGTACAGCAAAGTGTGCAGAACGGATTGCTGTGACCAGAGAAGTGAGATGTTCAAATGAAGAATGGTTGTGTGATGAAAAAACAAAGCCACCAGCACAGAAAGAATGTGTTGGACCCCCTTGTGATCGACAGTGGACTGTTTCAGATTGGGGCCCAGTAAGTCCAACTCCATAACAGGTTTGATCTGTAGATTATACTTTATATCCAGCAGAATTTCGACTTTTACTTTTGGGCTCCTTTATTTTATCTTGATACATAAAAGATATTTCCAACTGCAGAAATGAAGAGTACAGGTTGTAACAGGAGAAGAAATAACTGTTCTGACCACTTAACCAGGAGAACTGATCAGTTTACAAGCAGGAAATACAAATAACTTATTTTTTTCTGGAACTCCAGCTCATTGAATCCATCTGATATTCTGTTGGCAACAAAAAAGTAGTCCATTTAGTGTACCTTCAAGATGCTAGCCATTTCATCCATCAGTGATGACGTAAGTAATAATCATATTCATGTTGGCAACAATATTGCTGTAAGGACATATGTGTTGCAATCAGATCGGGCATCATCCATAGAAGGAAATGAACACTTGACATTTCAGGCCAAGGCCCTTTATCAGGACTGGAAAGAAGTGGAGCAGAAGCCAGAATTGAGAAGGAGGAGCCAGAGCACAAGCTGGCAAGTGAAATGTGAGACCAGTTAAGGAGGAAAGTAGGTGGGTGATGGAGGGGTATGAAAGGGAATGATGTAAGCAGTAGAAAGTGATAGGTGGAAGAGTTAAAAGGACTGAAGAAGGAGAGGACAATAGACCAGGTGTGAAATGTTAAATTATTGAATAAATTATTTTAATGCAACATTGTAACAGGTGTGCATTAAAACAATCTATTTTAATTCTTAAATAAGTTCACAATAGGTTTTCATTTCAAGTGATCCTTTTGCTTTCTTATAATTTGAGTGCAATAGCAATTTCTTTCTGAAACATTAAATTGCTATTTACAGCTGTTGTGAAGAATTGTAATGGATATCCAGAAGAGATAGAGGGTCTTTCACAACCTCTGTAAATGCCATAGTACTTTATATCCACTGAAGTACTTTTGAGATGTAGTGACAATTCATAAAATAAACAAATTTGCACACTGCAAGCTCCCACAAACAGCAATGTGATAATGAAGAAAGAGCCTCTGATTTTGAAGGACACATTTTTAACAAGAATGATAGATATAATTCTCTGCTCTTCTTCAAAATAGTACCATCTGTTCTTTCACATGCACTTTTGAGGGTTATGTGAAGAGCAGGAGGATAAGACCCAAGAGAATAGGACCAATCAAGTGTGACAGTGGAAAAGTGTGTATGGAACCTGAGGAGATAGCAGAGGTACTTAGTGAATACTTTGCTTCAGTATTCACTATGGAAAAGGATCTTGGTGATTGTAGGGATGACTTACAGATTGTAGGGATGACTGAAAAGCATGAGCATGTAGATATTAAGGAAGAGGATGTGCTGGAGCTTTTGGAAAGCATCGTTGAATAAGTCACCGGGACCAGACGGGATTTACCCCAGGCTACTGTGGGAAGCGAGAGAGATTGCTGAGCCTCTGGCGATGACCTTTGCATCATCAATGAGGACGGGAGAGGTTCCCGAGGATTGGAGGGTTGCGGATATTGTTCCATTATTCAAGAAAGGGAATAGAGATAGCCCAGAAAATTATAGACTAGTGAGTCTTACTTCAGTGGTTGGTAAGTTGATGGAGAAGATCCTGAGAGGCAGGATTTATGAACATTTGGAGAGGCATAATATGATTAGGAATAGTCAGCATGGCTTTGTCAAAGGCAGGTCGTGCCTTACAAGCCTGATTCAATTTTTTGAGGATGTGACTAAACACATTGATGATGGTAGAACGGTAAATGTAGTGTATATGGAATTCAGCAAGGCATTTGACAAGGTACCCCATGCAAGGCTTATTGAGAATGTAAGAAGTAAGGAGGCATGGGATCCAAGGGGACATTGCTTTGTGGATCCAGAACTGGCTTGCCCACAGAAGATTGTGTGGTTGTAGACAGGTCATATTCTGCATGGAGGTCAGTCACCAGTGGTGTGCCTCAGGGATCTGTTCTGGGACCCCTACTCTTCATGATTTTTATAAATGACCTGGATGAGGAAGTGGAGGGATGGGTTAGTAAATTTGCTGATTACACAAAGGTTGTGGGTGTTGTGGATAGTGTAGAGGGCTGGCAGAGGTTACATCGGGACATTGATAGGATGCCAAACTGGGCTGAGAAGTGGCAGATGGAGTTCAACCCAGATAAGTGTGAGGTAGTTCATTTTGGTAGGTCAAATATGATAGCAGAATATAGCATTAATGGTAAGACTCTTGGCAGTGTGGAGGATCAGAGGAATCTTGGGGTCCGAGTCCATAGGACACTCAAAGCTGCTACTCGGGTTGACTCTGTAGTTAAGGAGGCGTATGGTGCATTGGCCTTCATCAACCGTGGGATTGAGTTTAAGAGCCGAGAGGTAATGTTGCAGCTATGTAGGACCCTGGTCAGACCCCACTTGGAGTACTGTGCTCAATTCTGGTCGCCTCACTACAGGAAGGACGTGGAAACCATAGAAAGGGTGCAGAGGAGATTTACAAGGATGTTGCCTGGATTGAGGAACATGCCTTATGAGAACAGGTTGTATGAACTCAGCCTTTTCTCCTTCGAGTGACGGAGGATGAGAGGCGACATGATCAAGGTGTACGAGATAATGAGAGGCATTGATCTTGTGGATAGTTAGAAGCTTTTTCCCAGGCTGAAATGGCTAACATGAGAGGACATGGTTTTAAGGTGCTTGGAAGCAGGTACAGAGGAGATGTCAGGGGTAAGTTTTTTACGCAGAGAGTGGTGAGTGCATGGAATGGGGTGGCGGTGGTGGAGGCGGAAACGATAGGGTCTTTTAAGAGACTCCTGGATGGGTACATGGAGCTTAGAAAAATAGAGGGCTATGGGTAGGCCTAGTTAGTTGTAGGGTAAGGACATGTTCGGCACATCTTTGTGGGCCAAAAGGCCTGTATTATGCTGTAGGTTTTCGATGTTCCTATGTTTCTCATTTGAAATGTTTAGAAAATTAGTTAAGGGGAAATGTTGATTATGAGAAGGGACAAAGACACCTTGTTTAGTATATTATTTTTTTCCCATTAAATTAATTCCCCTAAAATGTGGCAGGATTAACTTCTCTGGTTTTCAGATCTAAGAATTGTATATCCTAAAAGGTACAGGTAGGGTGTTAAACATTTCCCCAACAATTATGGTTCTGGGGTTTTTGCTCTGAACTTCAGGTTATAAAATGACACTGTGCAGAAACAACCCTTCAGCACATTAAATCTGTTCTCAATCATTCAGTTCTTATTGAATGGTGGAGCAGGCACATGAGGCCAAATAACTTATTCCTGCTTCTATCCCTTTCTTCTATCAGAACCTGTACTGATCCAGGTTGGGGTTAGCAGTGGTGAGGCAATGGGTATTTAGTCTTTTATCAGCAGATTCTTTAAGTAATGGGAGTCAACTGTGCAGGATCCCAGTCTAAAACTATGAAAGCACGTTTGCTCCTGGAGAATCAAAGACAAAGTGAACAGATTTTGCTGGTAAGATATCCAAAAAGGTAACAACATGGTGGATGAAATCATTTGATGTGGAAGTTTTGCACAAAGGTTGTTGATCAATTTTCTATACCAACATACAGTGTTGTAGGATCTCAGCAACTCAGGCAGCATCTATGGAGGGGAATAAACAGTTGGCATTTCGTACTAAGACCCATTATCAGGACACAGGACCCTTCATCTCCTCCCCTCCATTTTTATTCTGGCAATAATAATGAAGTGTTTTGTTTCAAATCATCGCCTGTTTGTTCCCTCCACAGATGCTGCCTGAATTGCTGTGCTCCTCCAGCATTTTGTCTGTTGCTCAAGATTTACAGCATCTGCAGAATCTCTTGTGTTTATGATCAAACTTTTTGGATGGTCCAATTCTGTGTCTGAAATCATGTTCCACTCTGGGATGACTACTGAGACACACAGCTCTGAAGTAAACACGTCCAATTTTTTGGCTAGCCTTTTTAACTGATCTTTAATTTGTGGCTTCAGTATCTGTTCCACCGTGCTTTTCAGTCTATTTGCCAATTTAACATTATGAAATTCTTTAGGATACTTTAATGTTAACAATACAGGCTATGATTTATTACCTGTACTTACCTGTGAAATTATAACAGTGCAGTTTAGCTCTCAAGTGCAAGTTTGAAGTCATACTTGGCATTTGAAGTCTGTATATTGATGTTGCTTTGATCATTTCTTTCCTATGTATTCAGTGCTCTGGTCCTTGTGGGCAGGGAAGAATGATAAGACATGTGTACTGCAGAAACACAGAAGGCAGAGTCATGCCTGAATCTCAGTGCAGCCCTCAGTTAAAACCACATGCAATACATCCCTGTGGAGCCAAAGATTGCTCTCCGCATTGGCTGGCCCAGGATTGGGAACGGGTGAGTTTAAAAATAGTTTGCATTACCTTTCTATGTGTAAGCTATCATTCTGTTTAACATGTGTAAACAAGTCTCTTATTTAAATTTCTATGATTTTCAATTTTTTTCTACTGTGTATTTTCATGATACCAAGTTAGTAGAATTACTGTATATGTTGGTATTGTTATTAGAGGGTTTGGTTGTGTACTGTTGTTGAATTCATGAAATATAAATTGGGTGATTGAGGTTAAAACTGACTCTGAAATAGTTAGCCTTCATTCTAGAGATGCAGTCACTAACTGCTGGGTTCCAATTCCAGACATATTGCAGCATTGGTAAACAATTTCTTATCAATGATGTCCAAGCTAATAGGTGTATTTGAAAGGCTCAACAACAGCCAATGACCACCTTGGTTGCTGGGAATTCACTGTTAACCTGAAGTTGAGGCACTGTTGCACTATTTGGGACTTAGAAATGTACTAGTACTTTATTTTGAGGTCATGCCAAGAACTGTGCTCTAACCAGGTTACAGGGGCAAGGAGGTGGGTAGGGGAGGGGTATGAAAAGGAGTGATGTGAGAAGTTAGAAAGTGATAGGTGGAAGAGATAAAAGGGCTGAAGAAGGAGTCTGATAAGGAGAGGACAATAGACCACATGTGAAATGTTAAATTATTGAATAAATTATTTTAATGAAACATTGTTTTAATATGCACTAATTACAATCATTAAATAAATTCACAACAGGTTTTCACTTCGAGCGAATCTTTTGCTTTCTTGTAAAAAGATGTTATTTGAGTGCAATAGTAATTTCTTTCGGAACCATTAAATTGCCATTTGTGTCTATTGTGAAGAATTGTAATGGGTATCCAAATGCCGTAGTAAAGGGTCTTTCACTACTTCTGTAAATGCTATAGTGCTTTATATCCACTGAAATAACCTTTGAGATGTAGGAAGGATGTGGCTTTGCTGGAGAAAAGTTTCACCAAAACGTTGCTTGAATTGGCAGACTTTAGATATGGGGAGATGATGGTTATTTTATTTTTCAGGAGTGAAGGAGGATGAGCAGGACCAGAAAGAAATATATAAAATTATAAGAGGTGTACATAGGGTATATAGTCAGAATCTTTTTACATAAGAATTAAAGAAATAGGAGCAGGAGAAAGCCATCAAACCTTGCTCCACCATTCAATAAGATAATGGCTGATATAGCCGTGGACTCAGCTCCACCTTTTCCCCATAACCATTAATTCCCCTGTTATGCAAAAATCTGTGTCTTAAGTATATTTAATAAGTTGACCTCTATTGCTTCTCTGGGCAGAGAATTCTACAAATTCAATCACAAGCAAGAGAAAATCTGTAGATGCTGGAAATCTGAGCAACGCACACAAAATGCTGGAGGAACTCAGCAGGCCAGGCAGCATCTATGGCAATGAGTACCTTCAATGTTTCAGCCAATACCTTTTGGCACAACTGGAGAAAAAAAGCTGAGGAGTAGATTTAAAGATGGGGGGGAGAGAGAGAGAAACACAAGGTGGTAGATGAAACTGGGAGGGGGAGGGATGAAGTAAAGAACTGGGCAGTTGATGGCAAAAGAGACAGAAGACCATGGAAAAAAGAAAAGGGAGGAGGAGCATCAGGATTGGGACACCACTTCTCCAAGCACCTACCAGAAAAAGCAGGATCTCACGGTGGCCATCCATTTTAATTCCACTTCCCATACCCATTCCAATATGTCCAGCCATGGCCTCCTCCACTGTCGTGATGATGCCACACTTAGGTTGGATGAATAACACCTTGTATTCTGTTTGGGTAGCCTCCAGCCTGATGGCATGAACATCAACTTCTCAAACTTCCTGTAATGCCCCCCACCCCTTTCACCATTTCCCACCCCCCCCTTCCCTCTCACCTTATCTCCTTGCCTGCTCATCACCTAACTCCAGTGCTTCTCTCCCCTTTTCTTTCTTCCATGGTCTTCTGTCTCTTTCACCAATCATCTTCCCAGCTCTTTACTTCATCCCTCCCCCTTCAGGTTTCATCTACCACCTTGTTTCTTTCTCCTCTCCTCACACCTCTTAAATCTACTCAGCTTTTTTTTTCTCCAGTCCTGCTGAAGGGTTTCGGCCCAAAATGTCAACTGTACTCTTTTCCACAGATGTAGCGTGGCCTGCTGAGTTCCTCCAGCATTTTGTGTGTGTTGCTCAGATTTCCAGAATCTGCAGATATTCTCTTGTTTGTGATTTTGGATTACTTCCAGGGATGCCTGCCCTGAAGAAGTTTAAATTTTCCCTTCGGGAGTTCATTGAAACCCTCTCTCACTGCTCCCCCTCTGTGAACCCTGCTGCTGTCCGTCTCTTCCACCACGTGCTTACCTAGACCCCTTACTACAGCCATGTATCCTTTCTGGGAACATGTCTTCACCACCGGCATGTACCACACGGTTTCCAGATTCGTTTTCAAGCTTCTCAATTTTGACCCTCTGAGGACCCCAGGTACTCTCATTCTATTGACTGGTGTCCCTATCCCAGTCGCTTCCACAACTCTGGGATTCTCTCTCCACCAACTATAATGGACCTTGCGCTACTTTATCATCCGCCAGATCCATGCTTTCAATCACAGGTTCTTTGACTTTCTCACGTCCTGTAAGGATCATCCTGTCTAGCAAGCACAGAACCTGCTGACTCCAATGCTGGCAGGCGCAGACATCTCCAGACCTTGATCCTTGCTGCTGACCTCAACGGCTCTAACGATCCAGAGTAGATTCTAAATCCAGACTCCACCGCCATCAAGGCAGGTTCCAATGATCTCGGACACCTCCAAAGTGCCAATTGCACAACCTCCACCTCTGACTCCAGCCTTGATCTCCAGGGAGGGTCTTCACGTGCTGCCGCTGGAACCCCCATCTCTCCTTCCCCCACCACCACTCTTCAATCCCGTGTCTCTCAGATCCCACTCCATCTTCCTCTCACCCCACCATCCATGAATACCCCAAACCTCCCTTCTCCTCAGACACAACAAACCCTCTTCCCCCTGCCGATCCCAGCTCTCATCCATGCCAGGTTTTCACCTTCCCGCCTCTGAGGCAGAACGTTCTGTTCTCAGTAAGGCCCTCACCTTTGTACCTCTGCGCCCACACCTCAGTGAGTTCGGCACCTGCCACGACACTGACCTCTTCTTCCACCACCTCCGTCTCCAAGCCTGTTTCTTTGGCAAAGACTCTCCACCCCGCACCAATGACCCCTCCCATTTTCAACCCTCCTCCTCTTCCTGGGCACCTCACCCTGGCCTTCTGCCTGCTCTGGACCTCTTCATTGCCAACTGCCGATGGAACATCAACCGTCTAGACTTCAACACTCCTCTCTCCAATTCCAACCTCACTCCTTCTGAATGCTCGACTCTCCACTCCCTCTACATGAACCCTATAACTTCACCATCATACCCGCAGATAAGGGAGATGCTGTAGTAGTCTGGTATACTGACTTCTACCTTGCTGAGGCCCAGCACCAACTCTGACACCTACTCTTACTTACCCCTCAAACAGGACCCCACTAACAAACACCAGGCTATTGTCTCCCACATCATCACCAACCTTATTGATTCTGGGGATCTGCCATCCAGCGCCACCAACCTCATAGTTCCCGCACCCCGCGCCTCCCATTTCTACTTCCTACCCAAGAACCATAAACCCGCTTGTCCAGGTAGACACGTTGTTTCAGCTTGTTCCTGTCCCACTGAATTCATATCTGCATACTTTGACTCTGTTGTATCCCCCCTTGTTCAGTCCCTTCCTACCTACATCCGTGACACTTCATATGCTCTGGATCTTTTCAATGATTTCAGGTTCCTTGGCCCCCATCATCTTATTTTTACTATGGTTGTCTAGTCCCTATACACTCCATCCCCCATCTGGAAAGCCTCAGAGATCTCCATATTTTTTTTTCTGAGCACCAGACCTAACCACTTCCCCTCCACCACCACTCTCCTCCACCTAGCGGAACTTGCCCTTGCACCAAATAATTCTCCTTTGGCTCCTCCCACTTCCTTCAAACAAATGATGTAGCCATGGGCACTTTCATGAGTCCCAGCTATGCCTGCCTGTTTGTCAGCTGGTGAAACAGTCTATGTTCCAAGCCTACACTGGTGACCATCCACACTTCTCCTACACTATATCGACAATTGCATTGTTGCTGCTTCCTGCACCCATGTTGAACTCGTCAACTTCCTCCACTTTGTCTCCAACTTCCATCCTGCCCTCAGATTTACCTGGTCCATTCCTGACACCTCCCTCCCCTTTCTCGATCTCACTGTCTCTATTTCCAGAGACAGCTTATTCACTGATGTCTAGTATAAACCCACTGACTCTCACAGCTACCCGGACTATACCTCTTCCCACCTTCTTACTTGTAAAAATGCCATCCCCCCTTCTCTCAATTCTTCTGTCTCCACTGTATCTGCTCTCAGGATGAGGCTTTTCATTACAGAATGAAGGGGATGTCCTCCTTTTTCAAAGAAAGGGGCCTCCCTTCCTCCACCATCAATGCTGCCCTTAACCGCATCTCTTCCATTTCACGTATGTCTGCTCTCACCCCATCCTCATGTACCCTACCAGGGATAGGGTTCCTCTTGTCCTCACCTACCACCCCTCCAGCCTCTGCCCATAAAAGGGTACAGACCTAATACAAGCAAACAGGATTAGTATAATGGGGGGATAAAGGTCAGCATGAACATTGAGAACTATAAGGCCCATTTCAGCACTGTACAACTGATTCTTTAGCTCAGTTGAACTGTGCTAGAAATCACAATGAAAACGATAAATTGATGGTTCTTTTTTGGTGTCCTGAGCTGGAGTCAGTCTGGAAAATTATTGAAGCAATTCTATGATCATTGCACAGATCTAACTCCTGAAATGCCAGGTGCATGTCAGGCTTTGGGGTTTTAACATTTTAATTGACATTCATTCTTTGGGGCACTCCTCTGTTTTTGTGGATGCCTACAAAGATAGAGAACTTCAGGATGTATATTCTATACATTTCTCTGATGTTAAATATATCTATTGAAACCTATTAAGATTTCAATCTGATCTTCTTCCAACAGTGTAATACAACATGTGGCCGAGGGACAAAAAAGAGAGTTGTTTTGTGTGTGGGAATTGTGAATGGAAAAGTTACAACTTTCAATTCTGAGGAATGTGATCCAGCTCAGAAGTTAGTTGAAGAAACAACGTGCTTTGAGCGACCATGTTTCAAATGGTTTACAACTTCATGGTCTGAGGTAATCAGTGTAAGCTTTAGATCCAAATCAAGTCAAAGCATTTCAGCAACATTTTAACAGGAAGCAGCTTCCAGAAATGATACATTTATAAAATATTTAACGCAAACTTTTACTCTTATGACAAATTCTCAAGTTAAAATATTGTTGTTTTCATGATAAGGACCATAAAACATAGGAGTAGAATTAGGTCGTTTGGCCCATTGAGTCTGCTCTGCCATTTAATCATGGTTGATCCTTCTTTTTCCCCTTCCTCAGCCTCACTCCCCAGCCTTCTCCCTGTAACCTTTGATACTGTGTCCAATCAAGAACCTATCAAGCTCTGCCTTAAATACACCCAATGACCTGGCCTCCACAGCTGCCTGTAGTAACAAATTCCACAATTTCACCACCCTCTGGCTAAAGAAATTTCTCCGCATCTCTGTTTTAAATGGATGTCCCTCTGTCCTGAGGCCGTGTCCTTTTGTCCTAGACTCCCCTACCATGGGAAGCATCCTTTCTACATCTACTCTGTCTAGGCCTTTCAACATTCAAAACGTTTCAGTGAGATCCCCCTCACCCTTCTAAATTCTAGCAAGTACAGACCCAGAGCTATAAAACGTTCTTTGTATGATAACTCTTTCATTCCCAGAGTCATCCTTATGAACCTCCTCTGAATCCTCTCCAATGCCAGCACATCTTTTCTAGGATGAGCAGCCCAGAACTATCACAATACACAAGGTGAGGCCTCACCAGTGCCATCGGGGTCTCTCTGCCCTCCAGTACAGACATTTACACCACACGCTACATCCACAAAGCAGTTATGGTCGAAATGACAATAAAAAGTGACTTGACCTGACTTTAAAAAGCCTCAGCTTCACATCCCTACTCTTATATCCTAGACCTCTTGAAATGAATGCTAACGTTGCATTTGCCTTCCTCACCACTGACTCTACCTGCAAGTTAACATTTAGGGTGTAATGCACACCCTTTGCATCTCAGATTTTTGGATTTTCTCCCCATTTAGAAAATAGTCTGCACATTTACTACTTCTAACAAAATGCATGACCATGCATTTTCCAAAATTATATTTCATTTGCCATTTTCTTGCCCATTTTCCCAATCTGTCTTAAGTCCTTCTGCAGCCTACCTGTTTCCTCAACGTTACCTGCTCCTCCAATCTTGGTATCATTTGCAAACTTAGCAACAAGCCATCTATTCCATCATCTAAATCATTGATGTACAGCATAAAAAGAAGTGGTCCCAACACCAACCCCTGTGGATCACCACTAGTCACTGGCAGCTAATCAGAAAAAGGATCCTTTCATTCTCACTCGCTGCCTCCTACCAATAAGCCAATGCTCTAACCATATTAGTAACTTTCCTGTAACACCATGTACTCTTAACTTGGTAAGCAGCCTCATGTGTGGCACCTTGTCAAAGGCCTTCTGAAAGTCCAAATATACAACTTCCACTGCACCCCCTTTATCTATCCTACACGTAATCTCTTCAAACAATTCCAACAGGTTTGTGAGGCAAGACTTTCCTTTAAGGAAACCATGCTGACTTTGTCCTATCTTGTCCTACGTCACAAAGTACTCCATAATCTCATCCTCAACAATTGAATCCAACATCTTCCCAACCGCTGATGTCAGGCTAACTGGTCTATAATTTCCTTTCTGCTTCCTTCCTCCTTTCTTAAAGAGTGGAGTGATATTTGCAATTTTCCATTCCTCTGTGCAGAGACCAGTGATTTTTGAAAGATCATTACTAATGCCTCCACAATCTCCACCGCTACCTCTTTCAGAACCCTAGGGTGCAGTTCATCTGGCCCGGGTGACTTGTGTACCCTGAGGTCTTTAGCTTTCTGAGCTCCCCCCTTGTAATAGTAACTGCACTCACTTCTCTTCCCTCATACCCTTCAACAGCTGGCACACTGTTAGTGTCTTCCACAGCGAAGACTGATGCTAAATGCTAATTTACTTCATCTGCCATCTTGTTCCCCCCCCCCCAGTTATTATTTCTCCTGCCTAATTTTCTAGCAGTCCTATATCCATTCTTAACTCTCTTTTATTTATATTATCTTTTATGATAACATTGTCCTCTTGCCCCATGACTAACACTGCCTGATGATTTGTTGAAGTGATAATGCTTTGTTTGAGCATCTCATCCAGGCAGTGTACGATGTGCTTCAAAGCCCATCAAACCTGCACACATGGGGCAAGGCAGAGTCATCTGCGTGCCCACTGTGCTCCAAGCGAGGAACCCTGGAGCACATCCTCAGCGGCTGTGCAAGGGCACTTGGTGAGGGACGGTACAGGTGGAGGCATGACCAGGTCCTGAAGACCATTGCTGAAGCCGTCAGTGCAGGAGTTGAGTGGGCGAAGTGGTCCCGACCCTCCAAGCAGACCATTGCCTTTGTCAGAGCTGGGAAGCAGCCAATACCTGCCAAAAGGACATCTGCAGGCATTCTGACCTCTGCAATGGACTGGCAGCTGTTGGTGGACCTCAAAGGGCAGCTGAAGTTCCCCAACCATATCGCAGCCACCAACCTGCGACCAGACATTGTCCTAGTGTCTGAGTCGACTAAGCAAGTGGTGCTGCTGGAGCTGACAGTCCCATGGGAAGATAGCTTGGAGGAGGCCTTTGAAAGGAAGCTCTCCAAGTACGCAGGACTGGTCGGCAACTTCAGCAGGCTGGATGGAGAGTGAGGTGTCTCTCAGTGGAGGTTGGTTGTAGGGGATTCATAGCCCATTCTTTAGTTAGAGCCTTCAGCATTTTGGGCATCGAGGGAGAGAGGAAGAGGAGAGCCATCCGCGGTACCACCGATGCGGCAGAGAGGGCCTCAAGATGGCTGTGGCTCAAAAGAGGGGAGCCATGGAGTCATAAGTAGCTAGCCATCTGGACACAAGCTGGGGTCTGATCAGCCCTGGCTGGGTCACCTGGAGGAGGTTGTATGATGTTGAAAGACCCGAAACACCCGATGATTCCAGGAACATCACTGAAGATGTGTCTAGAAGCATCAATAGATGTATGTACACAGCTTACTCAAATAATTCATCCATTAGTACTTCACAAATGAGCCTGATCTGCCTTAATTAAGGTTGGATAGTGACCAGAAACTATGTTTATGGGTTTTCCCTCCTCAGGCCAAAATAATTTGAATGCTTCTGTCACTCAGTCTGGTGTCAGCTAAGCGGAATGCTATACAACATGATCAGTGCAGCTTTAATCAGCCTTTGAAACAGACTGGCCCCTGGGAAATTATGTTTCTAGGTTGGGAATCCTGTTGAACTTTTTCTGTTTTCTTTGGAGTTGCGCTGAAATGTTTGCTAATTGAAGCAAGTTAATTGAAGTTGCAAAGCAAGCAGAAAAGCTTGATTTCAGGATGCCCGTGTTCAAAAAGAAATTAAGAAGTTTTAAGAAATTCCAGAAAATAATTTATTTTCTATAAAAGAGAATTTTGATGAGCAAGTACACCTTTTAAATTATCATTCACATTAAATGTTACTTATTTATATATAACAATGCAAAGAAAACCATTCAGGGCATTATGTCCATGCTGGCTCCCAGTGAAACAATCTCTTCAGTCCCCCTTCAATTCTTGTTTCTCTTGCATACCCATCAACATTTCTTTAGCTCCTTTACTGGCAAATTAACCAACAGCATATCTTGAGAATGTGAGAGGAAACTGAAGCAGAGTGCAGGAAACCATCACTTTCATGGGGGGGAAAGTGCAAAAGTCAGAAATAGTATCCAAGAACATTATCACTGAAATTGATGTATTTTTTAAGATACCATTCAAATAGCTCACACCTGATAGTATTTCAACTCTTATCATCTTTTTGTTTTCCTTAAATAATGTGATTTAACAACCAAATTTGAAAGCAGTTTCAAAACTTTCAGCCTTTGAAGTAAAGATAATTCCAGAATGACATGAATATTTATGTAAAGAAGTGCTTCCTAATTTTATGTGTATATTGCTGAGCTCTCATCATGTGATTGTAGCCTTTGTTCTGGATTTCTCACCTTTACCAAATGACTTTTTATTACTTTAAAACATCAATTGGATTACCTGTAGACTAATTAACTTCAAGGAAAAGTTCATTAAACTCAAGGGAATAAAAGTTCAGTTCCTCACAGTTTATCTTAACTCCAAGAATTCCATTGAACTTAGACTGTATATCCTTCCTGATTGCATCTAAAGCTCAACTTTCCCTCAACGTACCTTTTATTTATTCTGTTCCTATCTTCTAGCTTTTAGTGATTTTTTTTGTACTAGGACCCTTTTCGCTCCCATATCCTACTATCAGATCATTAAAAGCACTTTTTGACACCCTTAAACCCAAGGTTAATTATCTCAAATTTTCTGCATTGAACTCCACTGACCTGTGTATTGCCCGCTCATTTCTATCTATCTCTTTGTTACCTCTTGCTCACATTTATATAATGAATCAAACCTGAATGTTAAAAGTTGGCAATACGGTCTTCCATTTTAGCAAAACCAGAGGTCCCTGCCAAGGTTAATTACAAATACAGGTGTCCCCCGCTTTTCGAACGTTTGCTTTACGAAACCTTGCTGTTACGAAAGACCTACATTAGTTACCTGTTTTCGCCAACAGAAGGTGTTTTCACTGTTATGAAAAAGGGCAGTGTGCACCCCGAGCAGCCAAGCTCCTCCCCCGGAACTGCATTCTAGCCAGCATTGCTTAAACACGTGCCTGTGAGCAGCCGTTAGCAAGATGAGTTCTAAGGTATCGGAAAAGCCTAAAGAGCTAAGGATGTTACACTTAGTGTAAAACTAAACATAATTAAGCGTTTCGATCGTGGTAAACAAAGCAAGGACAAAGTGAGTTTGGGTTGTGGAAGGTGACGAAGATGATGTTGAAGAGGTTTTGGCATCCCATGACCAAGAACTGACAGATGAAGAGCTGATGCAATTGGAAGAGGAAAGGATAACAATCGAAACCGAATGCAGTAGTGAACGGACTGAAAATGAAGTCGTCCAGGAACTGAACGTGAAGGAACTGCGTAAGATTTTCGCTGCAATTATTACAGAAAAGTATGACTTTAATTTTGAAAGGGTACGTCGTTTTAGGGCATATTTTCAGGATGGTTTGAGTGCTTACAAAGAACTGTATGATAGAAAAATGCGCAAGGCTAAGCAGTCAAGCATACTGTCATCTTTCAAGCCTTCCACATCAGCCACAGCAGATGACAAACCTTAACCTTTGACATTGAGGCAGGCAGACATAGAAGATGACCCGCCTGCCCTGATGGAAACAGACAACGATGAGATGACACCCCAGTGTCCCACCACCCCAACCCCCGGGCCGCGGACCGATACATTGCCGCAGAGAATGCAGCGGTAGCCAGGACGCACTTGGCACATCTTTAAGAAAAAAGCCAAAATAAATATGCTAATTAATTAGGTGCCACCCGGCACGTAAATGTCGGCCCAGATCAGAGGCTGAAATTTTCCAGTCTGAAGGGACAATTTTCCAGCACATTTCCCGATCGGTTCCTTTAATACCTTAGAACGGAAGTTATCTGGTCCTGAACATCTAAACTGTTTTTAGTCCTCTTTTTATAACTTTTACTTTTCTTAGTTCACTAATATTTCAACATCCTCCATCTGCTTCTGCTCCTTACTATCCTGATTTGTAAATTCTTATAGCATTCCCATCATGAGCAGCTGAAAAGTTATCATTGGGTTTTGAAGAGGGCTAATCTTATTGAAACATTTAATATTCTGAGATAGGTAATGCTCTCTTTTGTCATTCTATGTTCTGTTTCTACTAATGGACATAGAAGATTAAGGGGATCTTTTAAAACTGAAGTAAATAGGAAATCTTCTAGAAGGTGGTTAATTTCTGGAATTTTGTTATCTAGAGGTCTGTGGCTAAATCATTGAGGATATTTCTAGAGAAAGTAGAACATCTCTGATAGATCAGGGAATTGAGAGCTCTGAGGAATTGACACAGAGGAGATGAGGCATGAGCTACACTTATATTGAATGCTGAGGCAGCCTTGAGGGGCCAAGTGGTCTTCTTTCTCCTTTTCCTGCTTTCTTATGTTCTTGTGTTCTATCACTACTTTCAGGAGATTTGTAAGCTATTTCCCCACCAGGATCTTGAGTCCTTTATATTGATTTGGTTCAGCCTTTTGTCAAAATTAGTTGACTACATTTCTTATTTTTCATGTTCTTAATTACTTGCTAAATAATGTAGGTACATAGGTATCTAAAATATGTCATAAACTTTGATTTTAGATTTCTTGCTGCACTCGTTTATTTAACAATATATTTTGTCACTTTTCTACAGTGCACTAAAACCTGCGGTGTTGGAATTAGAATGCGCGATGTAAAATGTTATCAGGGAAAAGAAATTGTCCGAGGATGTGATCCTCTTTTGAAACCAGTTGCACAACAAAGCTGTGATCTCCAGCCCTGTCCTACCCAGCCCCCAGGTAATAGTGCATACAGTAAATTCTATTGTGCTGTGCTTTTGACACATTTAACAATTAATTTGTATTGTATGTTTACATTTAAAACCTGACTTCAAAGTTGAAAACAAGCATACGTGAGTATTGTCTGTGTACTGTAGCTCAGTGACTGAAATTCAAATGACTGATTCTGAAGAGGAGGTAACACAGGTTAAACAGTTTCTTAGATGTCCTGTAGATTTGCTCCATTACAGTGGGGAGCCCGTTGGAGGTAAGATGCACCATTGCAAATTGGGAAAAGCTGGGGGATAGAACTACTGGGGACCTGTTAATTCATCATGCCCCCAAATGTGCCAATGTTATGCAGCATTCCCTCAGTACCAGGCCAAGATATGGGCTGCTAATAGCAATAGCATCAGATCAACAAGCTCAGTGCAGTGCTCATGTCCACACTACAGCCATGTATTTATCCACATGCTCACTTGTACCTTCAATGCAATGGGTGTCAGCAACTTGTCCAGTCCATAGCACTATAGGGAAACATTCTCCTGACCTCTTACACCCAGAAGAACATTTATAATAATTACCTCAAATTAGACTCATGCTCACATACCAACTGAATTTGGGAATATACATTGGTGTGGCAATCTGCTTTTTAATTCTCATTCCTACATATCGTCTTATTCACAATGTGGCTTCATGACAGTAACTTTCATTATCTACAGCCCTTTATTGTATAGCAATGCAAAATGCTTGTCTTAATTTATTCTCAAATTGTCCGCAATAACAGAGTCACTTGAATTGTACATCTTTAATTTCTGAGAAGCTGATAGCAGATTATGCCTATAGTTCCTGAGTTTTAAAATAGTTCTACAGGGATGTCATGTAAACTGTTTGAGATTAATCCATAAACACAGGAGATTCTGCAGATGTTGGAAGTCCAGAGCAACACACACAAAATACTGAAAGAACTCAGCAGGTTGAGCGGCATTTAAGGAGAGGAATAAACAGTCAACGTTCCTTCAGCATTTTGTGTATTTTGCTCGAAAATAACCCAATAGATCGAGCTATAGTGAATTTTGTTTTAGTCACATTGCTGTGTCTCTTGGAGGGGAATTTGAAGGTAATGGTGCTCTTGTACTGCTTAATGCTTAGGCTTGGGAGAGAGTGGTGTCATCAAAATAACCTTGAGTTGTTGTGTTGTTGCATGCCACCAAAAATATGACTAAACCATCTTTAGTGATCTTGTTGTTTCCTGTGTTATTTCTGTTCAGTATTGTGAATCCATCAGCATCTTGACTGGCAGTTTGTGCAATCTTAGTCTCAGAACTGGGCTCTGAATTTGACCCTTCAGGTTGATGACCAAAAGATCGGATTTCAACACACCAGCACAAGGATTAAAACTGTATTATTTTTATTTCACTTAAGACAAGTTGACAGCTCCTTAAGATACTGACTATCACAATTATTGTTCCACAGATGACAGTTGTCAAGATCAACTTGGGACTAACTGTGTGCTGGCAATAAAAGTCAATCTGTGCTCTCACTGGTATTACAGTAAGGCATGCTGCAGGTCTTGTAGAACTGCTAATTCATAGTACAGACGCCAGAATAATTGTATCTTTCAACATGTGAACAAAAGAATGATGTGTCTGGTGAAATTAGTTATATTACAAGGATTTAGTGTTCTTTTTCTATCAGGAGCCCTTACTTGATTATTGCAATGCCATCAAGCTGCACAAGAACTCTGTGAAACTGTCAGGTTTCCTGGATACATAAAGCAGATAGTCCCCAAAGTCCACACCACCATATATATCTACGTATCAGTAAAATGATAAAGCTAGCATTATCCATTCACAGTATCTTATAAATTATTATAATACAAGGCCATTCCAACTCGTGCTATTGAACACCAAGACATGGTTGTGGAACAATGGTATTAGCTCTGCAAGTTATCATGCAAGATGAGCTAGCACAATGATAATTCCTTATTAATTTAATGTGATTCTGTATTACATGCTAAATGATAGAATAGATAATGTTTTAACCTTGATATTTTCATACAGTATGTGTCTTTAATACGCTGATTACAAATATTTTTCACATAGTAATGGAGCATAGCTCCCAAAAGGACAGACAAGGCATCCAGTATCAGAGGTGCCGATCACTAAGGTACTCCTATCCTCAATGCATTGCCTTTGCCTCAGTCAGTTCAGCCCCTCAGCTTTAGTCAACTTTTCCCTATACCACCTGTAACATTCAGTCTTCGGGATTACTGTTAATTCAATACTTAGGTTTCTGCTTCTTTCTGGAATCCTTTTGATATCCACTGTTGTCAATGAGTTTTAGATTCGAGGCAGTACCATAAATATCTGTGTTGTAGCAGCACTTAACATTTCAGCAACTCGTGAAACTGCTGATGCTGTTCTCAGAACTTTCACCCCTGATATTGTATAAACTTTCAATCAAAAATAGAATGAACTTGTTTGTCCAGCTACCACACCTGTTTTACGATCTTTAGTAATAATATTTACGTTGGCACGTGGCCAAGTGGTTAAGGCGTTGGTCTAGTGATTTGAAGGTCGCTAGTTTGAGCCTCAGCTGAGGCAGCGTGTGTGTCCTTGAGCAAGGCACTTAACCACACATTGCTCTGCGACGACACCAGTGCCAAGCTGTATCGGCCTTAGTGCCCTTCCCTTGGACAACATCGGTGGCATGGAGAGGGGAGACTTGCAGCATGGGCAACTGCCGGTCTTCCATACAACCTTGCCCAGGCCTGCGCCCTGGAAACCTTCCAAGGCGCAAATCCATGGTCTCACGAGACTAACGGATACCTATTTATTTAGTTCCTCTTACTTTTCACAGATGAAGTGTTCTAAAACCTACAAAATACTTTTTATAAGGAACCCAGTATAACTGCCAGGTACAGATTGTCATGTGAGGTATAGATTATGGCAGTAAAAATCATCTAGAAAATATTTTGCTGTCAACATGCATGCAAAAGTAAATATTCCAAGGTGTCCCCTTCCTCCTTGTGATTATAGGTAACAAAATATATCTTGATTTATCACCTGAAAGTTCCCAGTTGTTTCATTTTCATTTTCTTATTACTGATATTGTGCAAACATCTTTTTATAAAGAAAATAATATTCTTTTACTGTTTTAACTCGTATTCCTGTGCCAGAAAACCCAGGCTGACTGTTGCAAGTATGCTTATATTTAATAGCTTGTAATCTGTAATTTTATAATTATTATTAATGACGAAGTGATTTCCTTTTTTCCCAGATGCATTTTATGAATCAGATACACTGTTAAAGACTTAAGTTTTAACCCAGTGCAAAATATTTATCCGGGCCACTTGGAGTTAGGGAAACTGGAAAAAAGAAAATTGCGATATTGTATGTACAGTGTATATATTTTAAAACCAGTACATCATGAAATGTAATAATAAAATAAAATGTTTTGTCTATTAAGTGTTTTATCATTCATTTCCTACAATTTCTATTATAATTCAGAGATGAGGTATGGATATCT
This sequence comes from Mobula birostris, assembly GCF_030028105.1. Lineage (NCBI taxonomy): Eukaryota > Metazoa > Chordata > Chondrichthyes > Myliobatiformes > Myliobatidae > Mobula > Mobula birostris. The sequence continues at coordinate 28,916,770 of NC_092391.1, read as the reverse complement.
CTCTGTTTTGAACTGATTTAACAGTATCCAGAAACAGATATATAATATCCACTAAAAGTCACCTATCCCTGAGATAGAATCACAGTCTTTGAATTTATGAAGATTCCTGGAAATCTGAAAATTGGGCCATGAATTGGTAAATAGTCCAATTGGATTGAAATAATGTTTGGCCTGCATACATTTTGAACAGAAGTCACATTCAAATCCAGCCAAAGAAACATGTTGACAAAACCAAACTCCAAACACAAAGGCTTCAGATGCTGGAGATCCAAAGCAACACACATAAAATGCTGGAAGAACTTAGCAGGTCAGGCAGCATCTGTGGAAATGAATAAACAGTCGACATTTTGGGCCGAGATCTTTTTTTAGTCCTGAGGAAGAGTCTCAGCCCAAAACGTCAACTATCTAATCATTTCCGTAAATGCTGCCTGACCTGCTGACCAAACTCTGCTCCTTCTCCACCCTTGGCTCCAGGTTGATTCTGTCAGTAAGTATTGCTTCCCCGACATCAAAAATGCAAAAGATCTATTCAGTTTACATGGCCCCACTCCACCTCCATCCCATTCAATCAATTTCATGTGCTGTTTGCACAGCTTGTTATGATGTGCAGCCACAAACTTCCCACTCCCTTACAAGACAATTACCAAGATCGTATTCTTTGTCTTTATTGTCCAACCAGCCTTACCCACCTTCAGTTTCTCTACTAATGAAACTTTATCCACACCTCCATTGCCTTGTAAATCAGTGCCCTCATTTTTGTCCTTTAGAAAATTCGTTGGTATAAACTTTCCGAATCTCAAACCAAATTACTGCACTCTTGATTGAAAGCATTATAGACACTGCACATGCTGGAAATACTTGGCAAATCAGACACTGACTGTGGAGAAAGACAGTTTACATTTCAGGTCTAAGATCCTTCAAAACTGGAAAAGTAAGAAAACACATTTTTTTAAACTCCAAGGAGGGATGGAGAGAACAAATCTTTGATAGGGTAGAAGCCAAGGTCGTTCTGTTGGCACAGTGGTTTATTTTCAGGTATTTCAGTGATCCTCCATTATCAGAGTTGAAAAGTTTCTGTGTTGCTTAATGACAAACATTTTACCAGAATAACATAAATCTACAGTGCTAGAAGTTCTAAAGAAATCTGTACAAAATTCAAAACTATTAATTTAATGTGAAGATTTTGTTGACTTAAACCTAGTTTCTAAAGTGACTAAATTGTCTTCCAAGGGGTGTCCCTGAGATTGTGAAAAATGCATAATTTTTCCTTTTTGCCATGGGTGAGCAATTTTTATGTGCATTGACAACACCCAACTGTATTCTCATTCATTCATTTTTCTGCCATGAGAAAACCTCTCTTCCTATATCTGAACCTCTTGACTCTTTATCAATTCCATTATCTCTTTTCTTCTTCCTTATATACATGCACACTATTGTATTGAATTGATTCATTAAGCTCAAAAATGCTAACAATAAGATTTGCTCTAATGCAATTCTGATCATCTATAATTATGAGTTATATGTACTTTGATGCAACATTTTATGGAAGTAATCAGAACATTCTAACCTGCACACCTTCATTAATTAAGACTTGCTTTTTGTAGATGGTAGAGTATAATTGCTGTTAATAATTTCTATTAGGAATCAATGACCCTCTTTGCCAAAAATAGTTTGAGCATAAGTATCTTAACCCTAGGGTAAAAGATGGCTCCTTTGACCATAGGGTAAAAATTTTAAATTTCTGCGATATTTTAGACACCTTGCAGTCATTATCATTTCAGAATAAATACTTTCAACTAAGACACTACAAAAGTCAGAAATAAAATCATCGCTCCTGCCTTTCCTCTATCACTTATTGCCTGGTATTCATGGCAATATGAATATTGCATTGTTCCAACTTGGTCATGTTGAAGAGAAGTTTGGAAAATGTTTGCAGGAATTACAATGCATTTACCCAAACCTGCTTAACTCGGTGCAGAAAGCATATAAGATTTATTCTCTCACCTCGTTATCCTGATTTCAGCATCTACCCATTACAAACTATAGTTAGCATGTATCCACAAGGTGCAATTCTATAAGTGGCTAGCAGTAGTTCAAATCAAAGTAGTACTGCACCTCTTAAAGATAAATGCTCTTTTCACAATTTCACATGTTTATTAAGTTCAGAACAAGTTAAAAGGGAGGTCATCCTTTTTCATCACAGCTGGACTCTTTGGTAGATAAGGAGGAGAGAGGTCATCTCATTGTAGTCAAGTTCCCTAGATCCAAGTTAGTTAACAGAGGAGGTTGTAATGGAGATTAATGCTAGGATTGAAACCCTGGAGATATAGGTGTACTTCCCATATTAAGTTTAGTGCCCTCAATACATTGTTGAGATCATTGAAAGCATCAGATTCTCTTCTTGATAGCTGTCCCACATGGCGTACACTTCATATTGCATGCCCATATCAATTGCTTGAGGATTAGGGTTTTTCCCAAACAAATGCATTTCCCTTCCTCAGGCACATACATACATTATATCTGGCGCCAGAGGATACTGGGCCTCCTTTTGGGGAACAATGTGGGCTAAGTAATTGAAATGGCAGTTGAGGGAGCATCACTTTGGGTCCAATGACCATGAATCTATTAGTTTTAAAATAGTTAGGGAAAAGATGGAGCTGCCAGCAAAAGAGCCAGGTACAAGTTTGATTTCAACAGTTAAGAGAAATTTGGATAAGTACATGGATGGGAGGGGTATGGAAGGCTATGTTCCAGATGCAGGTTGATGGTCTAGGCAGAATAATAGTTTGGCATGGACTAGAAGTGCTCTATGACCCTAAGTCCACAGTCCTGAGCTGGACAGGGCCAACTTTGAAGGCATTAGGCAGGATCCATCTGGAGTCAAGTAGGAGACTCTATTTAAAGGAAAAGGAACAGCAAGTTGGAGGGCCATATCAAGAGTCCAAGGGAGCATATTCCTGTTCGGGTGAAGGGTAGCACCAAGTTCAGGGAACCCTGGCTAATGAGAGATACAGTATTGAGGCTCTAGTAAGGGAAAAAAAAAAGGAAACATACATCACATTTTGGCAGTTGGGTAGGAATGAATCCTTCAATTAATATAGAAGATTTAGACCCTGCTTATGAGAGAAATCAGGATGACAAAAAGAGGGTATGATATGGATTTGACTGGCAGGTTTAACAATAATCCCAAGAGGTTCTTAAATTCAATTAAGAGTAAAAAGATGTCTATGGAGAGATTAGGTCCTCTTAAAGACCATCAGGACCACTTGTGTGTAGAGCCACAGGAGATGATTGAGGTTTTTAATATCTATTTCTCCTGTATTTACTGAGATTATCAAGGATGTTGAAGAAAGGAGAGTACTAGGTAGTGAAGTCTTAGAGCATAGAATTATGAGAAAGAAAGTATTTGCAGCCTTGAAGGGCTTTAAAGTGGGCAAATCTCCAGTGCCTGACCAAGTGCATCCCTACACCTTATGGAAAGCCAGAGAACAGAAGCTCTAGTATAGATGGTTGCTTCAATATTAGCCACTGGCAAAGTTCCAGAAGAGTGGAGGGTGACTAGTGTTCAAAAAAAGACAGGAAGGGAATTACAGGTCGATGATCCTGACTTCAGTTGCAGTGAAGTTACTAGAAGGAATCCTGAGGGACAAGATCTACCATCACTTGGATAGTCAGGACCTGATCAGGAATAGTCAGCATGGTTTTGTGTGTGTGATGGAAGCAAATATAATAGTGGAATTTAGACAGCCACATGATTTACACACAAGAGCTGAGAGGAGGACGCAGAATGGCATGCACACATATGATGCCTAGGCAGTGGCAGGTCCAGCTAATATCCTGAATAAAATATCATGGAACACAGTTCCTACCTTCTTACACATTGCTTATAGCAGTATACTGTGACTCAGTGGAAAAATCCATTTTAACACACATGGACATCAGGTTCCAATGTTCCAGCTTCTATTGCAATATATACTAAAACCACTCAACACCAGTGGAAATATTCCCTTTGGGCACTGAAACTTAGATTGACAGAGGCAGCTGAATGTCTATAATTTCCTTGCACTAGTGTGAAGAGAACCCTGAGTGGCCAAATTATTTCAGGTGTACATATAAATAAAAATAAGTTTAAATTTGAACTAGACAGTAATTTTCTTGTTATTTTGCAGAATGCCTTCTTGCTATTACTGCTCCTTTTCCAGATTTCCCCAACAAAATTTCTTTCAAATTCCTGCAGAGAGATTGTAAACTAAGAGAACAAGTGAATTTATTATGAATCTATCACTGATAAAGTGCTGAATGGTAATGTACTTTTGATTTACAAATTTTCTGGTTTATTTATGTGCCTTGAACAATAATGTTCCTATACAATGTTGAATTAATCAGTGTCACAAATACATCATCAGCCATGTACTACCTCCTGTCACATAATTAGATCAGACGTACTGAATAACATATAACAAGATTAGCAGCCATCAAAAGTAATAAGAAAAATCACCGCAATTTATCCAGTCCATTTATCAGTTTCAAAATTCACACTTCATCAAATGAATCTCCTTCATTAGAAAATAAATATATAAATACATCAATAACTTTTTGTTTAAATTACATTTTTTTATATCTGGATGATTCTTTTTGTAATGTGAGTAATTGGTTCTTTCTTGTTTGGGATTGCAAGAATCTTACTGATACTTTTGGAGTTGCATTCATTGTTTCCATCCATTTTCTCATGAAATGTACAAACTAATGGTCTAATTTTGTTCTATAAAGCAGCTGTGGTAGAAAAACCATAAATAACAAACCTCTTTACACATCAGTGCTGATACTCCGACTTCTACTAAAAATGTCTCTGGCCATCTTGGCCCTGCCTAAGGGCAGTTCCTGGGGATTCGTCAGCATTTCTAAATCCTCCTCACTGACAGAGGTGTAGCTCATGTTCTCACCCCCATTCCGAATCTCTTCAATCTGATGTACATAGAAGAGTGGCTTGCAGTTGGAACAGAAAGGTCTGGACTGGAAGTGATCTTGGGGGTAAGCTACAGAGCCAAAGTGAAATCCATTTCCAGCACTGTAGTTGTAGTAGGCAGCCGGCAAATGTGGGTGGACTGCAAAATCAGGCTCCTCCTCATCTCCATCCCATTCCTCTCGCTTACAGCAATAATACTAAATAAAAACACAAACAGTAAAATTTACAGAGCACTGAATGCTTAACAAGGTGGGGTGCAGGGAAGAGATTGAGTATATTCTTTTTCCTTTTGACTGCTGCAACTCTTCTCTGATGACATGGATCAGTTGGACCAGCGATGGGGACAAGGAAATCAGAGAGCAGTGAGCCTTAGTGGTAGGAAATTCCTGGAGAAGATTCTTAGGGGCAGGATTTACTCACACTTAGGAAAACATTTTAAGTTACAGTTCCAGATTTTCCAGTGTGTGTATCATTCCCATAAACACTGCTCCTTGCAGAGGGTAAACTTCGCCTGACATTTACCCTAAATCAAAAACACTTTTAAGATGGCAACCTTTTAGAACAGAGGTAAGGAGGAATTTATTTTAGCTAGAGAGTAGTGAATCTGTGGAATGCTCTGCCGCAGACTATGAAGGCCAAGTTCATGGGTATATTTAAAGCGGAAGTTGATAGTTTACTGACTGGTCAGGGCATCAAAGGATATAGCGAGAAGGCATTGGTATGGGGTTGAGTGGGATCCAGGATCAGCCATGATGGAATGGCAGAGCAGACTTGATGGGCTGAATGGTCTAATTCTGCTCCTATATCTTATGGTCTTATGGCTGTACTTTGGCTTAGTAAGTTTCTCTGACACTGACCTGCAGGCGGCAATAACACAACACGATTATTATACAGAGAAGGATAATCGTAGCCAATATTCCTCCAGTGATGACTACAGTCCCGGCTGTCATTCGACCAGCTCGCCATTAACAGCCTGAAATGGAAAGAGCGGGGAATTTCAAGGAGTGGAGTAAAAGTGGGAGACCTTTAGATATAAGACACATCATAAAATATTAAACTGAAGGTCAGATGATTTAATGTTGAGTGCAAACAATTTTTGACTATTTCTATACACAGGAGCCAGCAGTCATTGAACTGAAACCAACCCATATCACACTGCCCCTTCCAAAGCTTGGCCAATCAGCTCATCACTGTCATGGTCAACCCTATTGCCATGTATGACCAAAATATGCCATTCCCAGTTATGGTTAAAAGTCATATTCATAGCATAGTCAATCCTATTCAAGACCACAATCAATCATTCAGTTTCCAGTCATAACCAATTCTCAGCCATAACCAAACCCATAAGTAGCGATAATCATCCCATTCTCAGACGTAGTCAATCCCAGTCCGTGGCATGGTGATTCCTATTCCAATCACAGCCTTGGTTAATTCTATTCCCAACTGTGTTTAATTAATTCACTTCCAACTGCAAACAATCACAATACCATCCATAGTTAACCCATTCCCGGCTTTGATTAATCATGTACCCATCCGTGATTAATTCCATTTCTGCTCATGGCAATCAGTCCCACTGACACTCCCTGAATGGGAATTAAACTGATTGACAATGGCTGATGCACTTCTCAGTTTAATTCCCAGTCATAGTCAATAAACTGAGAGAAAATCATTTGGATTTTACTGGTTTTTCATTACGATGGTGGGAGTAGGAGATGTTGGGGTGAGGAGGTAGGAGAGAGGTGTTTTGTTTTCCTCAGCTCAATGGGATGTGCCCTGCACAAACGGTCTCATCGGCGGGGTCGTCTATGCAAGTCAGTGATTAGACAAAGGGCAAGTTCTATAAACCAGCTATAATCCAAGCAGGCAGCAGTAAAGGAAGATTTACTAATTAGTACTCTGTCTGTGTGATGGACATGATGCTCCTTACTTTCAAACAATCATACTGCACAAAGGAAGGCACCTAGCCCATTGAGCATGACAAGGATAAGCTGTTCCGAGGATCATTTAGATTTCCACTTCAGCTTCATTTCCCGGTCATTAAACATTTATTTTCACATAATTCCTTTCTGAGTAGCAATCAAAATCCTTTTGATGTTTATTATTGTCTTCAATAACAGCCGCGTTCAATAATTATTTCATATCTAATTGTCCTCCATTTGGAATCCCCTCTGCCTTTCCTCCACTGGAGCTTTCTGTGTCTGTTAAGTTTGTGTGTTGCTCACTGTTCCTGCATGGTCTTTGCTTGTGTAATGATCGATTAGAAACTATCTGACATCATGGTGGAATGACAGCTTTGATCATCAGCTTCCTCAGCATAAACACATAGTCCATGATTAGATGACAAGTAAAAGACTAACTCAGACAATGAACACCAGAAACATAGAGGCCAGACCACAAAGAGTAACACAGAATATTACCTGCCACTTTCAGGGTAAGATTCGGGCCAGTTTTCCCACACTGGCACCTGAAATACCCGACACATCACAAAATGATCACAAACCACAAATACTCCTGTCTTAGTTACAGGCTGGAAAATATAAACAGCACATCTGGAACCACAGTGGCCAACACCACCTGCTGGAGGTACCAATACATTGCACCATGCCGTCATGCCAGTTCCATCCAATCACCAGTCTCTCCTGCCTCTGTGGTTATGGAAGACTGCGCCGCCTCCCAGTTACCATGGTAACAGTGATGCAACAATCTTCTCACAAGCAAAAGCTCCAAGCATATTTGTTCCTGAACAACATGACTCAGTGCTGTTGGGATGCCACCCATGGTCGAAGAGCTGGATTTAGAACGCAGGCTCAAATTTAACCCTGTCTTTCATAATCCAGGAGTCTGACCATTGATACTGCCGTCTTGTTAACAACCTTAACCTGCTCTTGTGACCAGATGGGGGAAAAACTGTAGAAAGAAAACAAAATAAGTATCTCAGTGGCCTCATTAAATTTATAGATTTACACAGCACATCCAGCTCAGTACTAACAATCCTGACTGGTAAAACAAATTGTTAAGGAAACAGCAATGAAGAATCCTTCTACATCTGAGTGTAACAGTATTCCTGAGTCTCTACCCAGGACTTGCATGACTGACAGTGGTAAAAAATGAGAGGATGCTACTGGTGTGATGAAGGAAGCCCGAACACCGCTAGTGATGGAGGACCTTCATTGCTGCCCCAGATGCCAGCGGGAGAACAGGAAGTAAATAAAAATTACACAGCACAGAAACAGACCCTCAGCCCAACTCGTCCATGCCAACCAAGCTGTCCATCCAAGCTAGTCCCACTTGCCTACGTTGGGCCCATTTTTCTCTGAACCTTTCCTATCCAGGTACTTATCTAAATGTATTGTATCATCTCAATAGCTTCCTTTGGTAGCTCATTCCATACATCCACCACCCTATGTGTGAAAAAGTTGCACCCCAAGTCCCTTTCAAATCTTTCCCCCTCTCACCTTAAACCTGTGCCCTCTAGTTTTAGACTCCCAACCATTGGGAAACAGGCTGCGTCCTTTTATATCCAAACTATAACTTTAAAACAATTGATTCATTTGTCTACAAGACAAAGAAGATTGTTATCAACTTCAGGAAAGCTAGCACCTTTCACACTCCTCTCTACATCAGCAGCACAGCAGTGGAAACTGCGAGCAGATGTAAACTCCTGGGAGCAAACATCTTGCACAACCTACACAGTCAGAAAGCTCACCAATGCCTCTACATTCTGCACATCAATACTCACATCTTTCTACAGGTGCACAGTAGAGGGCATCCTGACAAGCTGCATCACTGCACGGTACAGAAAATGCACTGTGGCGAACAGGAAGGCTCTAAAATTGGTAGTCAAAATTGCCCAACGCGTCACTGACACCAGCCTACCTGCCATCAAGGACATACAGTACATACAGAAAGGTGCCAGAAAAATGCAAGCAATATCCTGAAGGATCTACCCAGTCTGCTGCTCATGGACTGTTTGTCCCATTCCCATCAGGGAGGAGGCTATGTAGCATCCACACCAGACCCAGCAGACTCAAAAAGAGTTACAATCTCCGAGCAGTAAGACAGATCAACACAAACAAGAGAAAATCTGCAGATGCTGGAAATCCGAGCAACACAAACAAAATGCTGGAGGAACTCAGCAGGCCAGGCAGCATCTATGGAAAAGAGTAAACAGTCGATGTTTCAGGCGGAATGTAGAAAAAAAGCTGAGGAGTAGATTTGAAAGGTCGGAGGAGGGGAGGGGAGACTGATCAACACCTGCACCCAATAACCCACCCCACCACAACCCCCATCCACCACATTATCATTTCCTGTCAGAATCACCTTATCTACAGGCATTCCTGAAACTAGTGTCACTTTATGTACATAAAATAAATCTATGTGTACAGTATAAGCTATCTCATGCATTTACTGTTTTTATTTTATTATTGTGTTCTTTATACCATTTCCTTTCCCAATGAAACAAGGATGAAGGAAGTATAATGCCAATGTTAACTATTCTGCTCAGTACGGGGCCGATGGATTTTTAAAGATGGATTCTCACATCTTATGGATATCACTAAATCATCATTATTCGGGCCACATATCTAAGTGAAGATGTTCTGACATTGGAGAAGGTCCAGAGGTTGTTTATGAGGATAATCCCAGGAATGAAAGAGTTAACATATGAGGAGTGTTTGATGGTTCTGGATCTATACTTACTAGAGTTCAGAGAATAAGGGTAGAACTCATTGAAACTTACTGAATATTGAAATGCATGTATAGAGTGGACATGGAGGAGGAGTCTATGGCCAAAGGGCATAACCTCAGACTAGAAGGATGTTCCTTTAGAACAGAGGTAAGGAAGAATTTATTTAGCCATAGAGTGGTGAATCTGTGGAATTCATTGCCACAAATGGCTGTGGAGGCCAAGCCACTGGGTATATTTAAAGCAGAGTTTGATCTGTTCATGATTAGTAAGGGCGTGAAAAGTTAAGGGGAGAAGACGAGAATGGGGTTGAGAAGGCAAAAAAAAAATCGGCCATAATCAAATAGCAGAGCAGGCTCAATATGCCGAATGCCTAATTCTGCGCAGATGTTTAATAGTCTTTACAGACTGGTAAAGAAAATGAGACTTTTTGTTTCCCATCACATCTTATTTGAGGAACGAGTCTCAAACAGAGTATGATAACAGTATTGTTCACACTTCCTCCAGAAATGATGCATATTTCACAAAGGAGGGTGCTTGACAACAATTTCCATGGCAACCACGCTAAAATGGGCTACAGCTCACCCTCAATTAACATAAAATTTGAAACTATACTTTTAGCTGGAGTATTCATGTTACAGGTTGTTTATTGTTTCAGTATAAGATCTATTGGGAAAACAGTTTTCTTACCATAGTAATACTGCTCAACAATGTACTTTAACCTTCAATCTAGCAACACCAGGTTCCCTAAAACCAATGCTCTCCAGAAATGTACTCATCAGCACTGTACTCCAGTCTTGTACAGCCATCAGCCCCGTCCTATAGTTGTCCTGTGAAGGCATTATACCCCGTTATACCGCTGTTATATAATCCCCTGCCCCAACTGTCCTATAACCAAGTGTTACACAGTGACAGATTTCTGTCCACCTCCACAGTAACATATTCAGTACTAGAGTGTTTAGCTTTGCTGCCCCAAAAAAATGGACAGAGTAAATGGAACCATAAATTAGTTAGCTGATAGTGAGTGATGGGAAAAAGTTAAAATTAATTAAATGACACAGTATCAGATGTTGGGAAATACAGCATAATTAGAATGGTTCAGCGTGTTTTGTGCAAGGAAAATACTTTTGACAATCCCAGTACAGATTTTGAAGGTGTAGCTAACAGGTGAATCAGGGCAAGCCACCCAATGTTATATATCTGGATTCTCAGGAAGTATTTGAAAGCCTGATATAAAGAAAAAGGGATCATCTAAATAGGGATAATATATTAACACAATAACATTTTGGTTAATGGACTGAAAACAACAAGTGAGAATAAATACTGTGGGTGATTTTCTGATTAGCTGTAACTGATGGAATGCCACAAGATTTTGCAGAGGCTTTTACTTGCATTTGGACTGAGTCATATTGATCTCCTGGTTGTGTCCTGAGGTCATTAACTTTTCTTTGAGACACATCATAATTTATTTTTGTTAACAAACCAATTCTGAGTGGTTAAACAGAGTATGGGATTCCTTAACTTCCTTCTGGATAGCTCACCAGGTGTGAAAGTTCTTGGATTATGGAGCGCATAGATCAAGACATTTCAGTCATCAGTGTGTCAGTGATCAACCGGCTCAGAAGGATCCTTCCGTTCTTATGTTGTATCTGCTTTGATTCTTAAGTAAATTATAACCAAAAACAGACAAATGGTATTTAAATTTATTTTGAACATACTAAATCAATGTCTATCATTGGAGAAAGTTGCACTATTTTCATGTTTCTCATGTTTTCCTTACAATTACCTCCAACCTCTACCTCTCCTCACTGAAGCCTCTTTAAGCCAAAGCCTTAAGCTCCCCACTCTAAAACTGGCTCACTCTAACAAAGGCCATTCCGCTTAAACCTAACTTCTTTTTAATGAAAGAATGCCAAGTGCCCAATTTCATAGCACACAGAATATGCCAACTGGCCCCACTCGCTTATTTCAAATCTCACTCCCACTAGGCACAACAGTTCCAAGCAATCTGTGTCACACTGATTGTCCCATCTATCCATTCTTTTTTTTCAAATGACACTCTCACTAAACACAATCCAATGGCTCAGAGGGTTTTTTCACACAGAGGGTTGTGGTTGTGGAATGCTCTAAAGGCCAATTCTCTGGATTCTTTCAAAAAAGAGTTAGAGCTCTTATAGATAGCGGAGTGAAGGGATATGGGGAGAAGGCAGGAACAGGGTACTGATTGTGGATGATCAGCCATGATCACAGTGAATGGTGGTGCTGGCTCAAAGGGCTGAATGGCCTACTCCTGCACCTATTGTCTATTGTCTATTGGCTCCAAACGATCTGTGGCATATGGAGTGTCCCAATGAGCAACTGTAGAAAAAAATTCAGATGGTTCAGTCACTTGACATTTGGGTTGAGGTAGTAAACTGGATTCATTATTAGATTCGTGAGGAAGACAGAGTGTGGTAATGAATGGTTGGCTCACTGACTGGAGGCCTGCGACTAGTTGTGTGCCACAGAGAGTGGTGCTGTGTAGTTGTTATTTCTCATCTGCAGTGCCTATAAAAAGTATTCATTCCCCCCCCCACCCCCCCAGGAAGTTTTCATGTTTTATTGTCTTGCAACATTGAATCACAATGGATTTAATTTGGCTTTTTTGACACTGATCAACAGAAAAAGACTCTTGTGTCAAAGTGAAAAAAGGTCTCTATAAAGTGATATAAATTAATTACAAATATAAAACACAAGATAATTGATTGCATAAATATTCAACCCTTTAATATGAAACACCAAATCATCACTGGTGTAGCCATTTGGTTTTAGAAGTCACATCATTAGTTAAATGGAGATCACCTGTGTGCAGTCAAGGTGTTTCAATTGACTGTAGTAAAAATACACCTGTATCTGGAAGGTCTAACTGCTGGTGAGTCAGTATCCTGGCAAAAACTACACCATGAAGACAAAAGAACATTCCAAGCAACTCTGTGAAAAGGTTTTATAAAAGCACAAGTCAAGCAATGGATACAGGAAAATTTCCAAGTCACTGAATATTCCTTGGAATACAGTTAAGTCAAGAATATGGCACAGCTGTAAATCTGCCTAGAGCAGGCTGTCCTCAAAAACTGAGTGACTGTGCAAGAAGGGGACTAGTGAGGGAGGCCACCAAGAGACTTCTGGAGGAGTTAGAAGCTTCAGTGGCTGAGATGGGAGAGACTGTGTATACAACAATTGTTGCCTGGGTGCTTCACCAGTTGCAGCCTTATGGGAGAGTGGCAAAGAGAAAGCCACCATTGGGAAAAATAACTCACATGAAATCTCAGCTAGAGTTTGCTAGAGGCATGTGGGAGACTTTGAAGTCAGCTGGAAAAAGGTTCTATGGGTTGATTAAGCCAAAATTGAGCTTTTTGGCCATTAGGCTAAATGTTATGTTTGGCACAGGCCAAACGACACACACCACCAAAAGCACACCATCCCTACTGTGAAGCATGGTGGTGGCTGCATCATGCTGTGGGGATACTTCACTGCAGCAGGCCCTGGAAGGATTGTGAAGGTAGAGGGTAAAATGACTACAGCAAAATACAGGGAAATCCTAGAGGAAAACATGATGCAGTCTGCAAGAGAGTTGTGACTTGGGGGAAGAATTGTTTTCCAGTAAGACAATGAACCCAAGCATAAAGCCAAAGCTACACAGGAATGGCTTAAAAATAATAAAGTTAATGTCCTGGAGTAGCCAAGTCAGAGTTCAGATTTCAACCCAATTGAGAATTTGTGGCTGGACTTGAAAAGGGTTGTTCACTCACGATCCCCATGCAATCTGACAGAGCAGAGTTTTATGAAGAAGAATGGTGAAAAATTGCAGTGTCCAGATGTGCAAAGCTGTCCACACAGACTCAAGACTGTAATTGCTGCCAAAGATGCATCTACTAAATACTGACTTGAAGAGAGTGAGTATGCAATCAATCATTTTGTGTTTAATAATTTAAACCGATTTGTAGAAATTGGTTTTCACTTTGACACAAAAGAGACTTTTCTGTTGATCAGTGTCAAAAAGTCAAATTAAGTCCACTGTGATTCAATGTTGTAAACCAATAAAACATGAAAACTTCCAAGGAGAGTGAATATTTTGAAAGACATGTATATTAATGACCTTGATAATAATGTGATAAACAGGATCAGCAAGTTTGCAGATGACACCAAGGTTGGGGGAGTCGTGGACAGTGAGGAAGACAATCAAAGCTTGCAGTGGGATCTGGACCAGCTGGAAAAATGGGCTGAAAATTGACAGATGGAATTTGATGCAGACAAGTGTAAGGTGTACTTTGAGAGGACAAACCAGTGTAGGACTTACACAGTGAATGGTAGGGCACTGAAGAGTGTGGTAGAACAGAGGGATATGGGAATTCAGATCCATAATTCCTTGAAGGTGGTATCACAGGTAGGTAGGGTTATAAAGAGAGCTTTCTTCATACATCAGAATATTGAGTCCAGGAGTTGTTATGTTAAAGTTGTATTAGATGTTAGTGAGGCCTAGTTTGGAGTATTGTATGCAGTTCCGGTCACCTACATGCAGGAAAGATATCAAAACTGAAAGACTACAGTGAAGATTTTCACAGATGTTGCCAGGACTTGAGGGACTGAGTTATCGGGAAAGGCTGAGTAGGTTAGGATTTTATTCCCCAGAGTGTAGGAGAATGAGGGGAGATTTGATAAAGGCGTAGAAATTATGAGGGATATAAATAGGGTAAATGAAAGCAGGAATTTTCCACTGAAGCTGGGTGAGACTACAATAAGAAGTGAAAGGTGAAATGTTTAAGGGGAGCATGTGGGGGAATTTCTTCACTTGGAGGGTAGCAACAGTGCAGAAGGAGCTGCCAGCAGAAGAGGTGAATGTGGATTCAATATCAACATTTTTTAAATTTATTGACCTAGTGATAGCATGGAGTAGGCCCTTCTGGCCCTCTGAGCCATGCTATCCCAGCAATTCCACATCCCCAATTAACCCTAACTTTATCACAGGTCCATTTACAATGACCCATTAACCTACCTGTCACGTCATTGGACTGTGGGGGGGTGGGGGGGTGGGGGGGGGAAAACCAGAGCAACTGGGGAAACCCACACATTCCATGGGAAGGATATAGAGAGAGACTCCTTACAGGATGGAGCCAGAATTGAGCCCTGAGCTCTAGAATGCCCCGAGCTGCAATAGCTTCACACTAACCATTGTGTTGCTGTGGTGCACATTTAAGAGAAATTTGGATATGTACATGGATGGGCAGGATATGGAGGGCTATGGCCCAGGTGCAGGTTGATTGAACTCTACAAATTAATAGTTTGGAACAGACTAGATGGACTGAAAGGCCTGTAGTGTTCTTTCATCTCTATGACTAGACATAATTTACTGTCATCAATTAATCTACAAACCAGCAAGTTTTTGTAATTTGGGAAGAAACCTTAGCATCCATCAGAAATCCATGTAGATACAAGGAGAACATGTAAACTCCATACACTAGGATTGAACCTGGATCTTTGGAACTGTGAGGTGGCAGCACTAACTGCTGTGTCATCGTACTGACCTTCACCTTAACTTTTCTCGGAGCTTTTTTTTCTGTTGAATCCTGGTTTCTATTTCCTGTTTTTATAAAAACCAAGTAGCATCCCCTCATTCCTGAGCTCATTAGCCACATCTGAAGCACTTCCTCTGATTCCTAGTCTTATCAGGTTAAATGAAATTATCAAAATGAATAAATGAGATAGCAAAGGAAATCTAATGATTGATTTGTAGAACATTGAATAAACTGGGAAGATACAGTGGGACCTTTATCGAGCTAATGGATCAACAAGCAAAATGTCGAGGAAGTTAAGAGGTCTTTGGAGGGAAATGGATAGTTGTCATCTCAGATCAGGACCCTCCATCTGGTCTGAAGGACAGAGGGGAGACGGCCAGTATAAAGAGCAAGTAGCAAGAGCTGGCCACTGATAGGTGGATCCAGGTGAGATTGGGTGATAGGCAGATGGAGGAGCGAAGAGCAGTAATATCAACAGAAGCTGGGAGCTGATTGGTGGAGGCAACAAAGGGCTGCAGGTAATGGACTCTGACAGGAGAGGAAGGTGGAGCATGGAATCAAGTAAAGGATGTGGTGGGCAGATGGGGGCCAGTGTGCGGGTGATAGACATGGAATGGGTGCAGGCGAAGAAAGAAACAGGGTGATAGCGTGCTGGGTGAGTGTAGGATGAAGTGGTAGATCAGGACGAGAAGGGAACGGGATGGCGAGGGAGCAGTTTACCAGAAATGTTCATGCTGTCTGACTGTAGACTATCCAGGCAGAACATGAGGTGCTGTTCATCTGGTTTTGTTTAGCCTCATCCTGGCTATAGAGGTAATGGAAGCAAGCAGATTGGTGTGGGAATAGGGAGGGGAATTAAAATGGCCATCAGCTGGAAGCTCCAGGAGGCCACAGTGGATGGACGCAGGCGCTTAACAAAGCAGTCACCCAGTTTGCATCCATTCTTACCAATAGAGAGAAGACCACATCGGGAACACTAGATGCAATACAGAGGAAATATATGTGAGTGTATGCCTCACGTGGTTTAGGGCACTGGATGGTAGGGAGGAGGAATAGAGACAGGTGTTGCATCTCCTTCAGTCACAGGGAAAAGTGCCTGGGGAATTGGAGGGATGGATGGGGACAGCTGAGTGAACCAAGGAGTCTGAAGGAAGTCTGTCTGATAGTGTTTAGTGAAACCAGGCAATAGATCTTCAAATGAAGGATAAAGCTAAGAGTTTAAATGTGATCTTGAATCATGCTCTGCAGCACAGAGAAGGTAAAATCAGGTCTTGTCTGTGACACCAATTAGTCAGTTTAACAGTGGGACTTTGATCACAAGCCAAACTTACTTTGCTTCATCATTAAATTTGCATTATTATTTTACAGTCAAATCGTGTAAAAATATAAATTGTGCATCATGCTTTGTCTAAATCACTTATCTCTGAGTCCAGAAATAAATCCTTTCATCTTTGCACCAGGGAAGTGATATTCCTTTGCTAACAATATTGTTGAAGTTGGCTTCCCAGTTTCTATGCCTCCTCTGATAATCCAGTAATCTGGCACAGCTACTTTCCTCAGGATCTTCGGGATACACAGAGGCCTTCATGAAGCCAGTAATTGGGTACTGGGCAATTTCCACGACTCAAAATGAGGGCAGATTGAGACACTGGAACCAAATATAAGTTAGGCTCCAGGCAAGATGGCTTTCTATCCAATGGATTCTGACAATAGCCTGTGAGAAATGTTTCAATTTAACAGTTGGGAGGAGCCTAACACTGCATAAGAGAAGGAGTTTATGGACGCAAACAACAGGAATTCTGCAGATGCTGGAAATTCAAGCAACACACATCAAAGTTGCTGGTGAACGCAGCAGGCCAGGCAGCATCTCTAGGAAGAGGTACGGTCGATGTTTCAGGCCGAGACCCTTCGTCAGGACTAACTGAAGGAAGAGTTAGTAAGAGATTTGAAAGTGGGAGGGGGAGGGGGAGATCCAAGATGATAAGAGAAGACAGGAGGGGGAGGGATGGAGCCAAGAGCTGGACAGATGATTGGCAAAGAGGATACGAGAGGATCATGGGACAGGAGGTCCGGGGAGAAAGACAAAGGGTAGGGGGAACCAGAGGATGGGTAAGGGGTATAGTCAGAGGGACAGAGGGAGAAAAAGCAGAGTGAGAGAAAGAATGTGTGTATAAAAATAAATAACAGATGAGGTACGAGGGGGAGGTGGGGCATTAGCGGAAGTTAGAGAAGTCGATGTCCATTCCATCAGGTTGGAGGCTACCCAGACAGAATTTAAGGTGTTGTTCCTCCAACCTGAGTGTGGCTTCATCTTTACAGTAGAGGAGGCCGTGGATGACATGTCAGAATGGAAATGGGATGTGGAATTAAAATGTGAGGCCACTGGGAGATCCTGCTTTCTCTGGCGGACAGAGACCATTCAGGGCCCCAAACAGTCCTTCCAGGTGAGGCGACACTTCACCTGTGAGTCGGCTGGGACATCCTCCCGCCACCCCACTAGGAATAGGGTTCCCCTGGTCCTCACCTACCACACCACCAGCCTCGGGTCCAACATATTATTCTCCATAACTTCCGCCACCTCCAACAGGATCCCACCACGAGGCACATCTTTCCCTCCCCCCCTCTCTCTGCTTTCCGCAGGGATCGCTCCCTACCCGACTCCCTTGTTCATTCATCCCCCCCATCCCTCCCCACTGATCTCCCTCCTGGCACTTATCCTTGTAAGCGGAACAAGTGCTACACATGCCCTTACACTTCCTCCCTTACCACCATTCAGGGCCCCAAACAGTCCTTCCAGGTGAGGCAACACTTCACCTGTGAGTCGGCTGGGGTGATATACTGCGTCCGGTGCTCCCGATGTGGCCTTTTATATATTGGCGAGACCCGATGCAGACTGGGAGACTGCTTTACTGAACACCTACGCTCTGTCCGCCAGAGAAAGCAGGATCTCCCAGTGGCCATGCATTTTAATTCCACATCCCATTCCCATTCTGACATGTCTATCCACAGCCTCCTCTACTGTAAGGATGAAGCCACACTCAGGTTGGAGGAACAACACCTTATATTCCGTCTGGGTAGCCTCCAACCTGATGGCATGAACATCGACTTCTCTAACTTCCGCTAATGCCCCACCTCCCCCTCGTACCCCATCTGTTATTTATTTTTATACACACATTCTTTCTCTCTCTCTCTCTCTCTCTCTCTCCTTTTTCTCCCTCTGTCCCTCTGACTATACCCCTTGCCCATCCTCTGGTTCCCCCCCCCCGTCTTTCTCCCCGGGCCTCCTGTCCCATGATCCTCTCATATCCCTTTTGCCAATCACCTGTCCAGCTCTTGGCTCTATCCTTCCCCCTCCTGTCTTCTCCTATCACTTTGGATCTCCCCCTCCCCCTCTAACTTTCAAATCCCTTACTCACTCTTCCTTCAGTTAGTCCTGATGAAGGGTCTCGGCCTGAAACGTCGACTACACCTCTTCCTAGAGATGCTGCCTGGCCTGCTGCGTTCACCAGCAACTTTGATGTGTGTTGAAGGAGTTCATGGAAATTGGTTGGATTTTAGATTCCCTGGGAGTGGTGTAATGGTGTAAGCAAATGAGCTAAACCTTGGAGTTCAAGAGAGCTGCTGAGACAGAAATTATATTGTACGGAAGGAGTGCCTTGTAGACAAGATTCAGTCTTTATGATGACGTGAATTGGTTTCCATAGCCAATGGAGGAATGTGGAGTGAGGTAGAGAGGTGGAGTTTACAAAGTCTTTTTTCCTTACAGGGCTTTGCCCCTCCCATGTAATAAATAGACTCCTGGGGATAGTGGGAGGTGAGGTGGAAGGGATAGGTGAAGAGGTACTTTCCTCCCTTTCAACTTAGTATGTTCACAAAGGCAATGAGATTTCTTGCTCTCATATCAGTAGTTCACACTTTGATCAATCATCCTGCGTGCCTCTTAATAAAATACTGACAAGATTTAACGGAGGCCTCAATACCCCAGTGAACCTAGAACCTAGTTGGTACAGGCCTGGTCCCGGGAGTGCCTTCAGGCATTACCATTCTGGAATGGATTCGCTACTCCGTCCCGACTTGCGATAAGTCTCAATAAGTCCCAATCGTTCCAGTCTTTTTATTGACAATAAGTCACATCTTCAATAAACCCTATTAAACTTGGCAAATGTAGCCTAGTTTTAATAAATTTGCTCTCAGCCTTGATTAAATCTTTCAATTAATGTAAATCAAAAGATGGATTCTAAAAGTTTGTGCACATAAAGCTCGACTAACTGGTTTACAGCAGGCTGGATCATTCTTCTGTCTGTTCCACACAGTAAAATGGATATATGTAATCATTAAACATATATACTACATGTACTCATATTATGCATTAAGAACATACAAACAGTATAGATAAAACACATATACACTATACACAAACATCATACATTAACAACTCACAACCATCACATGGAAAATGTATACATTACACATTGAACACACAGAAATGTTACATGTTGAACAAAGATTATACCTATGAATTTTATACACTAAACCCGTGGGCACTATGTAGATTAAACACGTGTAAGCTAAACATTAAGATAACATAAACATTACAGAAAATGCATAGCTATTTTCATATATATCACAATTTTAACATATATTAGATATTAAACATACATTAATACATATAAATAATGTTTTGGCCAATTTGTCATTGGACTCACCACTGCAGCCGTTTTGATGTCTTTGATTGTCTATAATTCAGTTTGATTGAGAATCGGGCTTCTGTTGCTAGGTGATGAGAATAAGGTGGGTGTCTGTGAAGTACTAAGAAGCCTCAATCTGATGGCTCAGAGACTCAGACTTCTCTCTGCTCTCTCACTGGAACTAGCTCTGCGTTTGCCAAAGAGTGGGATCTCACAATCTGGCAATGAAATTATACTGACTATTTGGCAATGGGACCCATCACGATAACCATGCATGGCAGCAGTTTGAAACTGAATTGAAGCCCACTATCTGGCAAAGGGGCTGGCTTCAAAGTCTGCCAATTAGCCACATCTCACTATCCAGCAATGGGACCAGTTACATTATCAGCCAGTGAACCAAGATCCGATGTAGGGTCTTTGTCCAAAACATCAATTCTTTATTCCTTTCCAGAGCTGCTGCCTGACCTCCAGCATTGTGAGTGTGTAAGACACAGGTATCTCTCAATATTATGAGAGATAAGAGTTAAAGCCCGAGGGTAGAAACTAATTCTCTATCCAATGAAGCAGTGGAGGCTACCTCAGTAAATACACATAAGACAAGTTTGGATAGATTTTTGCATAGTAGGGGAATTAAGGGTTATGGGGAAAGGACTTTATACTTTATTGTCGCCAAACAATTGGTACTAGAACGAACAATCATCACAGCGATATTTGATTCTGCGCTTCACACTCCCTGGATAACAAATATTAAATATTAAAAATAGTAAAAATTAGTAAATA
Organism: Mobula birostris; assembly: GCF_030028105.1. Lineage (NCBI taxonomy): Eukaryota > Metazoa > Chordata > Chondrichthyes > Myliobatiformes > Myliobatidae > Mobula > Mobula birostris. Next base: position 28,896,100 of record NC_092391.1, on the reverse strand, counting down.
TTAAAAATTTAAATTATAAATAGAAAATAGAAAAATGGAAAGTAAGGTAGTGCAAAAAGGCCGAGAGGCAGGTCGGATATTTGGACAGGTAGGTGGAGATGATTTCATGGCCAGATCAGCCATGATCTTATTGAATGGTGGAGCAGGCTCGATGGGCCAAATGGCCGACTCCTGCTCCTATTTCTTATGTTAGCCAAAAACCCCTATCTTGCAGTGGAACTGGTGTTATTGCCAGTGAGTTAAATTACACCACTTGACCATGGGAGAGCCGTACTGCTCGACTAATGAACCAAGTCTCAGTGTCAGACAATGGGTTGAGTCACATAATCATACAGTGAGCCCACGAGTGGAAGGGAGTATAAGGGAAGTAGAGAACAAAACAGGTTGGGTCGGGAAGAATGCGGAGGGAGACAAGAATTACGTCATTGACTAATTTCATTTAAATTAATCTGGAAATGACAGGTGGGGCATTGAATGGACATTAGTTCTTCATAACCCAATAAATTAAATGTTAAAATAAATAAAGGGCAGCTCATCTCCTTCACTTTACTGATGATGATCTTGTATAATGGGATTAAGTGAGGCTGAAATGTGTTTGCCCAGAGGCTGTGCTATAATATAATTAGAACCCTGATCCACTGACCATTCTCCTTAAAGCAGGCTGCTGCCCTGAATCCTGCTTCATTCGAGGTGTCCAGCCATGAGGGACTGTCAGTGCTGGCGGAGCATGAGACTACGGGAGACCATCTCCATCTACATGACCACACTACTGATCATCGTGATAATACTGGTGCTATCTTTCAACCCCATTGCGCCCAGGCAGAGTCCCTTCCCCTATCGAGTACCCTTGGATCCTCAGGGACTGGCGAAGCTGGCCTGGAACATCAGCTACTCCCAGGAAGCGGTGTACTTCTGCCTCATGATCAGGGAGCTGAAGTTTGGGATGCTGTTTGGGATGTCGGACCGAGGAGGCATAGAGAATGCAGACCTGGCCATCCTGTGGAGTGATGGCCGCAGCTCCTATTTTGGGGTAAGTCGGGGGTAAACTGACTTGCAGCCAGTGCACGCTAAAGCAAGACAGTTAAATTCAAGAGAGCTGCTGATTTCTGTGCTCACACCAGCAGTAGCTGGTCAGTGATTTAATAGTTTAACTTAATGCATCTGATTACAGATGCTGATACTCAGGAAGTGTACAAAATATACCAATAGTGCTACTTGGCTGATACAATACATGCACACGTATGCATCCTGAACATGCAGGCATTGTGTGCAGGTGTGCCATGTGAACACAACCATTGTCCTCACATACCACTGACACAAGCAGTTTGTAAATGTTGAGTGTGTGCCTTCAGGCTCCAGTAACCCCTCTCTGATGGTAGCAATGAGAACAGGGCATGTCCCGGCTGGTGGGGGTCCTTAATGATGGATGCCACCTTTATCGAGGACGACTTCAAAAGACTATGCTTGAACAAGGTGTTAAGGGCCCCCACTGCCCTTTTCTGAGTACCTCCATCACAGAGGAAGTGCAATAGCCAGAAAATGTTTGAGGTAAACTTCTTTCCCTCTGCCATCAGGTTTATGAAAGGACAATGATCCCAGGAACAGTACATTTCTTCTTGAAATCTATTGTATGGTTTATGGATTGCTCTGTACTGCTGCCACAAAACAACAAATGTCACGACATATGTCAGTGATAATAAACTTAACTCTGATTCTGAAATTTTAAACATATTTATACACACTCACACACACATGAACAACAGCTTGGATTAATTCTACTTCTAATAATGTGCCACTTAATGCCATGGAAGGGTCAGCATAAATCGTGTGCAGTCCCCTCTCAGAGAAAGAAAGATTGGTCTACATTTCATCACAACTAGATTATATTAAAATAAATGGGAATTAAAATCAGGGATCTCCACTTCTGTGGGGAAATGTGGCAGTGTCCCTATTTGATCTCAGTTGTAGTCCTCTGCCCTTAGGATGCCTGGACTGATGAGCAGGCCCAGATTCACTTGGACACGCAGCAGGATTACCAGCTGATTGATGCTCACCAGTCTAACCAAGGATTTTACCTCACCTTCAAGAGAAACTTCAACACCTGCGACAAAAGGGACTACGTCATTGAGGTTGGTGGGGTCAAAGTGCTGAGCGCTGGATGATATTTTGAATGATAAAGTGACTTTCGTTTTAACCAGATATGTGGAGAAGTTTATCCCTTCAGTGCTGAGGGATAAATTTGAATATGGATGGAGCATATTGTGGAGAATCTCCTTTGAAGTCAAAGTCTCTTCAAAAGTAGCCCAGTCTACTTTCAGTTCATTTTATGTCATACTCTTACCTACTGCCCATTATGTTGCTGGTGCTTAGGGCAGAAATGAAGGTCCCCCATCTTGATTGCTGTTTCTGTAGCTTTTTTTTTGACCAGTCAGAGTTATTAGCCGTCAGCTGACCTCCTGAACCTGGAGGACTGGTGTGTTATGGTCATATTCAGTAACAGGTTGATTTCATACACAAAGATTATTTTTTCTTTGAGTAAATAGAAGAAGAGGAGAGCTGTCGTCATTGGAGACTCTATAGTCAGGGGAGCAGACAGCAGATTTTGTGAACGTGAGAAGGACACCCGCATGGTTTGTTGCCTCCCGGGTGCCAGGGTCCCGGATGTCTCTGACCGGGTGCAGGACATCCTAGTACGAGGGGGAAAGCAACCAGAAGTCGTGATGCATGTTGGGACCAACGACATAGGCAGGAAGAGGGATGAGGTCCTGAAGTGTGAGTTTCGGGAACTAGGCAGAAGGCTGAAGAACAGGACCTCAAGGGTGGCGTTTTCAGGATTGCTGCCAGTGCTACGTGACAGTGATCGTAAGAATTGGAGGAGATGGCAGTTGAATGTGTGGCTGAGGAGTTAGTGCAGGGAGCAGGGTTTTAGATTTTTGGACCATTGGGATCTCTTCCGGGGAAGGTGGGGCCTGTACAGATTGGATGGGTTGCACCTGAACTTGAGGGGGAGCAATATCCTTGCAGGTAGGTTTACTAGCATGGTTCGGGAGGGTTTAAACTAATTTGCAAGGGGGATGGGACCCAGAGCGATAGAGCAGTGAAAGAAGTGCATGGAGTAAAGCCAGATCTAACATATAGATCTAACATATAGGCTTTGAGGAAAGAGAAGCAGAACAAACGGTGTAAAGACAGTAAGGTAGAAGGGCTGAAATGTGTGTACCTCAATGCAAGAAGCATCAGGAACAAAGGTGGTGAACTGAGAGCTTGGAAACATACATGGAATTATGATGTAGTGGCCATTACAGAGACTTGGCTGGCACCAGGGCAGGAATGGATTCTCAATATTCCTGGATTTCAGTGCTTTAAAAGGGATGGGGGGGGGGAGGGGAGGAGGGGTGGCATTACTGGTCAGGGAAACTATTACAGCTACAGAAAGGGTGGGTAATGTAGCAGGATCCTCTTTTGAGTCAATATGGGTGGAAATCAGAAACAGGAAGGGAGTAGCTACTCTATTGGGGGTATTCTATAGACCCCCTGGTAGCAGCAGAGATACAGAGGAGCAGATTCGGAGGCAGATTTTGGAAAGGTGCAAAAATAACAGGGTTGTTATCATGGGTGACTTTAACTTCCCGAATATTGATTGGCACCTGATTAGTTCCAAGGGTTTAGATGGGGCAGAATTTGTTAAGTGTGTCCAGGATAGATTCCTGTCACAGTATGTGGACAGGCCGACCGGGGGAATGCCATACTAGATCTAGTACTAGGTAATGAACCAGGTCAGGTCACAGATCTCTCAGTGGGTGAGCATCTGGGGGACAGTGACCACCGCTCCCTGGCCTTTAGCATTATCATGGAAAAGGATAGAATCAGAGAGGACAGGAAAATTTTTAATTGGGGAAGGGCAAATTATGAGGCTATAAGGCTAGAACTTGCAGGTGTGAATTGGGATGATGTTTTTGCAGGGAATTGTACTATGGACATGTGGTGGATGTTGAGATCTCTTGCAGGATGTTAGGGATAAATTTGTCCCGGTGAGGAAGATAAAGAATGGTAGGGTGAAGGAACCATGGGTGACAAGTGAGGTGGAAAATCTAGTCAGGTGGAAGAAGGCAGCATACATGAGGTTTAGGAAGCAAGGATCAGATGGGTCTATTGAGGAATATAGGGAAGCAAGAAAGGAGCTTAAGAAGGGGCTGAGAAGAGCAGGAAGGGGGCATGAGAAGGCCTTGGTGAGTAGGGTAAAGGAAAACCCCAAGGCATTCTTCAATTATGTGAAGAACAAAAGGATGACAGGAGTGAAGGTAGGACAAATTAGAGATAAAGGTAGGAAGATGTGCCTGGAGGCTGTGGAAGTGAACGAGGTCCTCAATGAATACTTCTCTTCAGTATTCACCAATGAGAGAGAACTTGATGGTGAGGACAATATGAGTGAGGTTGATGTTCTGGAGCATGTTGATATTAAGGGAGAGGAGGTGTTGGAGTTGTTAAAATACATTAGGATGGATAAGTCCCCAGGGCCTGACAGAATATTCCCCAGGCTACTCCATGAGGCGAGAGAAGAGATTGCTGAGCCTCTGGCTAGGATCTTTATGTCCTCGTTGTCCACGGGAATGGTACCGGAGGATTGGAGGGAGGCGAATGTTGTCCCCTTGTTCAAAAAAGGTAGTAAGGATAGTCCGGGTAATTATAGACCAGTGAGCCTTACATCTGTGGTGGGAAAGCTGTTGGAAAAGATTCTTAGAGATAGGATCTCTGGGCATTTAGAGAATCAAGGTCTGATCAGGGACAGTCAGCATGGCTTTGTGAAGGGCAGATCGTGTCTAACAAGCCTGATAGAGCTCTTAGAGGAGGTGACCAGGCATATAGATAAGGGTAGTGCAGTGGATGTGATCTATATGGATTTTAGTAAGGCATTTGACAAGGTTCCACACGGTAGGCTTATTCAGATAGTCAGAAAGCATGGGATCCAGGGAAGTTTGGCCAGGTGGATTCAGAATTGGCTTGCCTGCTGAAGGCAGAGGGTCATGGTGGAGGGAGTACATTCAGATTGGAGGATTGTGACTAGTGGTGTCCCACAAGGATCTGTTCTGGGACCTCTACTTTTCGTGATTTTTATTAACCACCTGGATGTGGGGGTAGAAGGGTGGGTTGGCAAGTTTGCAGACGACACAAAGGTTGGTGGTGTTGTAGATAGTGTAGAGGATTGTCAAAGATTGCAGAGAGACATTGATAGGATGCAGAAGTGGGCTGAGAAGTGGCAGATAGAGTTCAACCCCGAGAAGTGTGAGGTGGTACACTTTGGAAGGACAAACTCCAAGGCAGAGTACAAAGTAAATGGCAGGATACTTGGTAGTGTGGAGGAGCAGAGAGATCTGAGGGTACATGTCCACAGATCCCTGAAAGTTTCCTCACAGGTTGATAGGTTAGTTAAGAAAGCTTATGGGGTGTTAGCATTCATAAGTCGAGGGGTAGAGTTTAAGAGTAGCGATGTAATGACACAGCTCTATAAAACTCTGGTTAGGCCACACTTGGAGTACTGTGTCCAGTTCTGGTCGCCTCACTATAGGAAGGATGTGGAAGCATTGGAAAGGGTACAGAGGAGATTTACCAGGATGCTGCCTGGTTTAGAGAGTATGCATTATGATCAGAGATTAAGGGAGCTAGGGCTGTACTCTTTGGAGAGAAGGAGGATAAGAGGAGACATGATACAGGTGTGCAAGATAATAAGAGGAATAGATAGAGTGGATAGCCAGTGCCTCCTCCCCAGGGCACTACTGCTCAATACAAGAAGAAATGGCTTTAAGGTAAGGGGTGGGAAGTTCAAGGGGAATATTAGAGGAAGGTTTTTTACTCAGAGAGTGGTTGGTGCGTGGGATGCACTGCCTGAGTCAGTGGTGGAGGCAGGTACACTAGTGAAGTTTAAGAGACTACCAGACAGGTATATGGAGGAATTTAAGGTGGGTTATATGGGAGGCAGGGTCTGAGGGTCGGCACAACATTGTGGGCTGAAGGGCCTGTACTGTGCTGTACTATTCTATGTTCTGTGTTAATGATTAACTCTAAATGTTTGTGTCACTGTGTCCTATGAATTATCTTCCTTCAAGGGCGGCACGGTCCATCTCCTGTATGGATTTCTTGAGCGGCCAGTTGCATCCGTGGAAACCATAAACCTGAGGTCAGTGGCCGGGGGCATACAGAGGGTGCAGCTCCTGAAACCCGACATCCATACGCCTGCATTGCCCTCAGATGTTAAGGTGTTGGAAGTCCTCGCCCCTAACGTAACAATTCCTGACCAGGAAACAACCTACTGGTGCCACATCAGTCACCTGCCCAGCAACTTTCCTGCACATCACATTGTCATGGTAGGTATTGTACGAAAGACAAGAGGACCACAAGGTTGGTACATGGAGCATGGTATTGATTATTGACCTGTAGGCTGGTGAAGATGGTTAGGATTGGTGGTGGAGAGTTGGTAAACCTATTCAGCGGTTAATGAATAATTTGGGAGAACAAGAAGATAAATTAAAATATACATTTCCATGGAGATATAAATTGGTTGTGCCCTCCTTTTAACTGGCTAAATAACTTTGTACCATCAGTGCACTTAATCCCTTCATCCAAGTCATTAATATAGATCAAAAATACATATATCTGGCTCCAGCAATGACCCCTGCGATTACTGATTGCCAATCCAAAACTAATTGTCCTCACTCTGTTTTCTATTAGTTGGCTATTCCCCTACCCATGCCTATATATTTTCCCTATGCCTGCGCATTCATCTGCAGTAATCTTTTATTCAGAAACTTATCACCTTCCAGAAATCCAAATACATTACATCTTCTTGTTCCTTTTAATCCATCCTGTTTGTTGCAACTTCAAAGGATTGTAACAAATTTTCCCTCTCATTAAGCCACATTGATAATCTTAATGATTTTTCTAAATGTTCCACTATTATATCCTGAATAATGGATTCTAGCATCTTCCCAGTGACAGATGTTAGGCAAACTGGCCAGGAGTTTCTTTTTCTCTTCCTCCTTTCAAGTACCTTCGCATCTTTTTCGAGCTATTTTCTATTTGGTCCCAGGAACGTGCTGAGTTTCTACTACATTCCTAAACGTGGCAGTGATATGGCCATAGAACATAGAACAGTACAGCACAGGAATAGGCCCTTGGATCCACAATCTCTGTGCCAAGTTAAACTAATCCCTACTGCCTGTACTTGATCCATATCTCTCCATTCCCTGCAGACTTGCATGCCTATCTAAAGGCTTCTTCAATGCCACTATCATATCTGCTTTTACTGCCACTTCTGGCAATGTATTCCGGGCACCTATCACTCTCTGTGTTTTTAAATTTAAAAGTTTCCCTGCACATCCTTTTTAAATTTCCCATTTACTTTGAAGCTATTCCCTCTAGAGTTCAATATTTCTACTCTGGGAGAAAGATTTTGGTCGTCTGGCCTATCGATAACCTCTCATAATTTCCGAAGTTTCCTTCAGGTCTTGCCTCAGCCACCAACAAATTGGATGCAAAAATTCTCCAACCAGGTCTGTCCAACCCCTCCTTATAGCTAATATCCTCTAATCTAGACAGCATTCTAGTAAATCTCTTCTGAACTGTCTCCAAAACCTCTGACCAGAATTGCACACAGTATTCCAAATGCAGCGGACGCGAAGTTTTATATAACTGCAGTATGGATTGATATCAGATCCCACCAAGGCAATACAGTTTCTGAAGATTTTTAGATGGTTGAGGAGATTTTGGACTTTAATTAGGGTCTCAAAACCCAATGAGTTGTGAATCCATTCTCCCAGCTCCAACCCATCCACAGGGTGGCTTATATCCCTCTGCAGTTGAAGTAATTTTGGAAACATTTCCAATCTGACCGCAAATTTTTATCTCCTTTCCTGATGAGTACGAGCCAGTGATTTCAAAAGGAAACGAAGCAATTATACATCATATGGAGGTGTTCCAGTGCGCACCGCAGTTTGACCAGATGCCTGCGTATAATGGGCCATGCGACTCCAAGATGAAACCTGCAAAGCTGAATTACTGCAGGCATGTGCTGGCGGCGTGGGCAATGGGCGCTCAGGTGAGTGGGGGAATAGGTCTCTGGTACTAAGTAGCTGAAAGCTGTTCACGTGAGTCAGCGTGTTGTAGTTTGGGGAGTGAACAAAATGAAGACCTCGTGAGGTTTTGAGTTAAAATCCTGGAGAGCACTAAGCAAGAGAACCTGCACAGTTTAGGTGATGAGTGCATGAAAGAGGGTATAGAATGCTGTGGGGCGGATTGAGGAGTGAGTAAGGGTCTCACATAGTGTGGAGAATAGAGTTATAGAATCATAGAACATGGAAGCAGGTCCATGCCAACGAGTATGAACCCATCAAATATCTCAGTACTTGGCCCATCACCTCTATGCCGGGGCAATCCAAATGCTCTACTAGACACGTCCGAGATGCTGTCACAGACACCGCTTATACTCCTCCCTCAGGCAGAACTGTCCAGCTACTCCCCACACTCTGGGTGAAAAAGAAACCCCTCAGGTCCCCTTTAAATTTCTTACCCCATACCCTGTCTATTTCTGCTGGTATTAGCCACCTCTTATAAGGCAAAAACTTAGCTGCAGTCTACACTATCTATACCATAGTTCTATATACCTCAGTCACATCCTCTCTTAACCTCCTCAGCTACTGACTGAATCTCTCCAGTCTCTTCTCAGAACTGGAAGGCTCCATCCCAGGCAATGTCTATGAATCTCCTCTGCATCCTCTTAAACTCTATCACATCCTTCCTTTAGCGCAGGGGTTCCCAACCTTTTTTATGCCATGGACCAATACCATTAAGCATGGGGTCTGTGGACCCCCAGGTAGGATGCCCTGCTTTAGCATAATAACCAAAGATGCATGCAATGCTCCAGCTGAGGCCTGACCAATGTTTTATTAAGTTGGAGAATAACCTCACTGCTCTTCTACTCATTGTCACTAGTAATAAAAACCCTTATCCCAAATCCCTTTTAACCACTATATCTATGTGTACTGTCATCTTCAAGCATCCCTGGACTTCACTCCAAGGTCCCTCAGTCCTACAATGATCTTTAGGACCTCACCATTCATGGTGTATGTCCTAGCTTTATTAGTACTCCCAAAATCCAAGCAGAGGAGCATGAGAGATGCTGGCAGATCCCCTCGGGTGGGAGATGAGTGTGAGCCCCTTGAAGCTTTAATACCCAACACTGAGCTACTCCAGCTCCAAAGTAATCAATTCTTCATCCATTTTATTTGAAAGCAAATCTTCAGCAATAGGCTTTTGCCTGTTTAATTTGCAGAGGAGCTTACTGCTGACATGACTGACACTCTCTGCTCATACCTGTCGCACAGAATGTTTGAATCGCCAAGCGTGTATGTCCTGTCCAGGAGTGTTTCAGCCTACTATACCCACACCATTTAAAGCATCTATATCTGCATTACATAAGAACAAAACAAATATAGAAGTAAGGTGGCCCCTTGACTTTGAGCCAACATTCAATACAGCCATGATTTTCTGTATCTCATCCATTCCCCATACCCCGATTGTATTAATGTTCAAAAAAAATAGTTGTGAGGGCCTCAGATACATCTATAAGATTAACAACCCTGTAGGTAAAGAAGTTTCCCCGTGTTATAATTCCAAATGACCATCCAACCATTATTAGGCAGCTCACCAGAGCAGATATGGGAACAGGTTTTCCGTGGCTGAGATTAGAAATAGGAGTCACAGTCACATAGTAACAGATAGGCCATTTAAGCTTCAGATGTGGACATTACTCTTTATTCTGTAGGTAGTGAATCATTAGAAGGTTATGGAAGGTCAGCCATTGATTACATTTAAAACTGAGACCCTTTGAATTCTGTTTACTGGAGTAATCAAGAAAGATGGGATGGAGCAGGAAAATGGTGTTAAGGTAGAATGATGGAGCTAGGTCAAAGGGCTGAATTACCTCCTCCTGGTCTACCTTCTATCTTCTTATAACCCCTTATTCAGAGAATATGCCCCTAGTCTAAACCACATTATGAAAGGAAACCGCCCCTCAAATCTTGTATGCCTGAATTTCCCCCAAAGAATGCCTACTGTACTTCTCTGAATCTCCTATGCAGAATTTTTTAAAGTGTTAAAATGTGTTGCTCAGGATCTCAGCGCAATAGCTGTTTGTTAAATTTCCTTTTTGTAATTTTAGATGAAAGGTCATCTTCCAAGCTGTAAAATCCAGGTCTCTGTGTCATTGCAGGCATTCTATTACCCAAAAGATGCTGGACTTCTCATTGGTGGAGAAAACTCCTCAAAGTATTTGCGACTGGAAGTGCATTACCATAATCCTCTGAAACTCTCTGGTGTGTTTGGAGTTAACTCACTACTCTCTGCCTCACAATTCACACTAGTGAATCTGAGCATGAATGTTATCACAGATATGAGTGTAATTGTGTATGTCTAATGCTCACATAATACGCATATGTGTTGTGTGTAATTGTGAATCTGCACTTCAGGGATACGGCAGGGTAAATTGATTAACATTAACTTAAGTCATAATATTTTAAGAACCTCTGAAAGTTGAGTGGATTCACCATGTTAATGGAGATAATTGTGAACTAACGATTCATTGGGGATTAGAATATACGAAGTTTGAAGTTTGATCTGGTCTGCATGGGTGACACAGTAGCATGGCGGTTAGCACAATCATTTTACAGCACTAGCTATCACCGATCTGGAATCCCTACCACTCTCTGTAAGGAGTTTGTTATGTTCTCCCAGTGACCACATAGGTTTCCTCCAGGAGCTCTGGTTTCCTCCCACATTCCAAAGACCTGCAGGTAGGGATGGTGAGTTGTGAGTACGCTATGATGGTGCCGGAAGTGTGGTGACACTTGCAAACTGTTCTACACAATTCTCACTAATTTTATTTGATGCATACAATGCATTTCACTGTATGTTTCAATGTACATGTGACAAATAAAGGTAATCGTTATTTTTTATGGTTTAAGCCCAAATTTACCTAGTATAGCCTAGTCAGCAAAAACATGTAACTGATATCTTCCATTTGTAAAAGCATTGTTAACTTAAACTTTTCCCATCTAAAGGGCGATTGGACCGGTCTGGGATTCGTCTGTTCTATACACCCACCTTGAGGAAGTTCAATGCAGGAATCATGGAACTGGGTCTGGTGTACACCCCCATCATGGCAATCCCTCCAGGCGAGACGAGCTTTGTGCTCAGTGGATATTGTACGGCAAAGTGTACTGAACATGTGAGCAACTTCATTGCTAAATGGGCCAGTCAAACAGCAACAAGGCCTTGGAATGACCAGAGATGAGGACAGGGAAGCAGGGCTGGAGGTGCGGTAAGGGCATTGGGGTGGGAACTGCTAAAATTGGCTTGATACAAGGACAGAGATGAGCTTGGGCTGAGGCAGAGTCAGGACAGGTGAGTGCTGGGCAGCGGGAGCGTTAAGCCTGAGGACCAGGACTAGAAATGGATGTGAAGATCAGTGGGGCAAGAAGTTAGGAACAAGGATACATCTGTCCTCCCCTTGCTTTATCAGTGAGCAGTTTCCATTGTTGAAGTGTCAGTCAGGAATCAGTGTGGTGTCACCATCTTCTTCAATACAGGGCACTCTCTTACAGCTCAGAGGTTGGTCCCTGATGTCACCCCATTGTAGGTCAGCATGATGTCACTATTGCATGGCACGTCAAGTACGGTGTGGTAAGGATCCATGGTATTGTGGTCAAACATTGGTAGGGTGCTGGAATATTGTATATAGATCAAAAATTAATACTGAGTTCAATGCTTTTCTGATCCTAGACACTGCCTAAGTCTGGCATCCGGATCTTTGCCTCACAACTCCACACTCACCTTACTGGCACAAAGGTGAGAACTGTCCTTGTCCAGGATGGGGTTGAGGTGAACATTGTGAATGCTGATGGACATTACAGCACTCACTTTCAGGTATGGCTCCTTGTGAAGTTCAAGCATACTCTCACTAATAACCTCACATAAGTGCTTTATATATTTACCAACTACACACAAAACCAGTTGGAGGCCATTCATCCCATTGAATCTATTATGCTCTTTAAATGAACAGTTTCTGATTCGTTTACTTCTTGGTGCCATAACTTTTACCTGCCTTATCTAAGAAAATATATATCAGCCTCTGTCTTGAAAGCTTCAATTAACCAACTATTCAATCACTAGGAAAGGCACTCCCTGATATCCTCTAACATTCATGTGAAGAAATGTTTCCCCTAATAGCACTCTTGCTTCTACCTCTGAATTTTAAGGTTATGTCCAATTATCCTGCTCTTGCACTCCATTTGAAATAGGTTTTCCCATTCTCCCCATCAACTTACTTAACCAATTCATGCCCTTCTTTAAGAACACCCTGTCATACTCTATCATTAATCTTGATCCATCCTTCTTGGGTCCAAAGTGGATGATGTTCCCCACTTTAACAGGTTAACTGAGTGAGAAAAAATCTGAGACAAATTTAAGTTAGTGTTCCTCTGCAATATGCTGATTCCACAATGCCTGCTTACTGTGCCTCCAATCTGAGTATTAACAGGATTGTTGGATTTACAGCAACTAATTCCTTTGTCTAGGTAGGGAATAACTGCCTTACAGATCCATAAAAAGTACCAAATGTTAACTTCTACCAAAGAATATTCCCTGTATCCCAAATCTCCATCTTCTACCTCCCAGCCTACATCCAATGGTTACCTCACATTATATGCACTTTTTTTTGCCAATAATCTCTTGCACAGGACCATACTGAAAATGTCCTGCAAGCTGGTCAATGTTTAGGAAAGGTTATCCCACAGTTATTCACTGCCTTTGCTTAAACACATCTACATCAATGGAAATTGGAGAAAGACTCAGCTTACTACAGTATAAATGAAACAATTAAATAAACTCAGACCCATTTTGACAGGCACTGTAAATTGTAGCAACAAATGGTAGGTAGAGTGAGTCACCCTTAAGTACTCACCCCTCTTAACACTTCATTTTTGTGATTTTAATGCAATATTTCTCATAGAAAAGAATAAATACTGAGGTGGCTTTTTTTGGTCTTTATAGGAAATTCGTATGTTGCAGAAAGAGGTCACAGTGTTACCCGTAAGTATCCCATTCATCATGTGGATTAATTACACTGCAGCAACTAATGTGTTCCAAAAATACAAGCCTGATCTTTACTTTATCCAACTGCTAACGTGGTGCTTTACGCAAGCATCAAACCAGCTTACCAAATTCCAAACATGTACTCTGCAGAGTAACATAGTGATTGCACAAACACCAGTCGTTCTTGGTACTTTTAACAAACAATAATCTAACGCTTTGAAGAATTATTTTGACTTTGTCATTTGTTTACAAGATGGGCTCATTGATATGATTTTCTGAATAGGGGGATGTTCTGATAACTTCCTGCACGTACAATACGGAGGACAGGAATCATGTGACCGTGGTAGGTATTTGAATCCCACAACATGAGCTGGTTGCTTTTACTGAATTGCCCCTCCTCTCAGTGCAGTAAAAAAAACAGTACAGAAATGACTAACTCAATCAAGGGAGTGCAGTTATGTAAGAACAGCAGGGAATGTTGGAGATTTAATTTGTTCAAAATATCATTGGTTTTGACAGTATAAATAAAGAGAAACTATAGACCTGAGGAAAGAAAATGCTTTAAGAAAAACCATGTGGCCACAAAAGGTTGAATAACCTCCTTCTGTGCCCCATTCCATGAAGCCAGGCTACGTATGAATTCTAAGAACAATCCGTTCACACACCAATGTTGAAGGTCGCTTTGGAAATTACATTTGTACATCGTTATCACCTCCGGATCCAGGTTCTGTTTCTGATCTGCCTTGGATATTAGACTTCCTCTGTCTGATTTCCCTTTCTCACTCTTATCACTCCATAATAAATATCTGGCACAGATCAATCCCACTCCTCAGCCAGTCCTGGTTTACATCTATTTGGTCCATGTTGCCAGCAATCTCCTTCCCACACTCAGTTTTACCAAACAATATATGTTTGGGTACAATCAGTCCTCTGACTCTATCACTGCATCCCACGTAGCAAGTCTTCTTCATAGCATGCCCCAACTAGGCACCGATTCCCCACTTTTTCTGCTTATTTTCTATAGGCCAAGAGGCTGATGTTGTGGGTATCAAGAGAGCAATGTAAACCCAAGACTACTGACAACCCACCCCACCCCTCCAAAACAGTGACTAGTTACGGACTAGGAGAAGGATCTCTGCCTCTGGACCTGCCAGTCTTCTTGGTTGCTCTGAAGAGTGAGGTGGGGTAAAAATCACTTGGATAGAATATCTCTCACTTCTGAGTAAACCCTGATCCAGAATTTCGATATATGGTAGGAAGTCAGAGTCCATGAGGATCCCAAGATTTTCAGGTCTGTGTAGCATGCACGGGACAATAAGGCAGCATGCTGGATCCTGTTAGAGGGGAAACAGGTGGAGAGGTCAGAGAATGGAGAATTGATTGTGCAGTGAGTTGGAATTCTGACATTCTCCAATGTGATCGTTATCGGATTCTGTGTGTACAGGGAGGATTTGGAATCAACGAAGAAATGTGTGTGAACTACGTGCACTATTACCCCCAGACACAACTGGAGCTGTGTAAGAGTGCTGTGGACCTGAGTTACCTGCAGAAGTATTTCAACTTCATCAACAGGTAATGGTAATCCACAGTTATTTAAGCAAATCTTCAAGACACATAACCAGGATCAGAACCAGACCAGAAGTGATACCCAACCAAGAAGAATATGCTACAAAAGGTCATCTATACTTGATCAGAAGGCTGGGTCTTAAGTACTTTGTTGAATGTGAAAGAGATTATTAAAAAATGGTACAACTTTCAAAAGCATAGGTTAGGACATACAGTAGTTAGAATATTGTGCACAGTTCTGGACATGGCATTGTCTGTAATGGAGAGGGTACAGGAAGGATTCAGCAGCTATTGCCTGGATTGGAAGATTTTGGTTGTACGGAGACAGGAGTGGCTGGGTTTGTATTCCATGAAGGAGAAGGAGCTGAAAAGGGGTAACCTAATAGAATTGTACAAATTGTAAGAAACTTTACCTCATGGCTGTTTAACAAGAGGCCATAGTCAGAAAGTGATGAGAAAGATTTCAAAATAAATCTGAGGAAGAATTTTTCCACCCAACAGTGATTGCCTGAGTGAGTGGTGGAGAGAGACTCTCACATTTTGGAAGCATCTGGACAAATACTTGCGTTACCAAAGCATAGAAGGCTGTGGACCAAGCGCTAGTGAATAGGATTAGACTATATAGGCATTGATACTGCCCTCACCTGCATCTCCTCCATTTCCTACATATCTGCCGTCTTCCCATCCTCCCACTGTCTTAGCAGGGATATGGTTCCCCTTGTCCTTACCTACCACCCCACAAGTGTATCCAGCACATCATTCTCCAAAGTTCCACCATCTCCAACAGGATACTACCACTAATCATAGCTATCCCTCCATCACACACCTGCGCCCATCCCTACCTCCTGCTTTTCACGGTGACTGGTTTCCGCACTGAAAACCAGTGGTCCCTCCCCACTGAACTCTCTCCTGGCATTTAGCTCTACAAGTGCTGCAGTCACCCCTATGCACCTTCCCTTAGCACAATTCAGGGGCCCAAACAATCATTCCAGGTGAGGTGACACTTCAGCTGCCAGTGTACTGTATCTGCTGCTCCCTCCTCTACATAGGTGAGACCCAAAACAGATTGAGAAACCACACTGAGCATATTTGCTCTGACCTCCTCAAAAGGCAGGATCTCCTGGTGGCCACCCAATTCAACTTCCCATTCCTATTTTGACATGTCTATCTATAGCCTCCTCTGCTACCACGATGAGGTTAAACTCAGGTTGGAGGAGCAACATCTCATATTCCATCCAGGTAGAATCCAACCTGGTGGCATGAATGTTGCTTTCCCCAACTTCTGATAATTTCTCCTCCCTTCCTCCTTTTTTCCATTCCCCACCTTTCACCTGCCTATTACCTCTCTCTGTTCTCCTTCTTTCCTTACCTCCATGGTCCACTGTCCTCTCCTGTTAGATTTCTTCATCTCCATTCCTTTACTTCTTCCATCAATTCCCTCCCACATCCCACCTCCCCCACACTCCACCTTCCTCCTGGCCTGGTCTTGCCAATCAACTGCCAGCTTGTACTCTTTCCTCTTTTTGTGGCTTCTGCCCCCTTCCTTTCCAGTCTTGATGAAGGATCTTGACCCAAAACATCAACTGCTTATTCTCCTCCATAGATGCTGCCTGACTTGGTGAGTTCTTCTAGCACTTGTGAGTGTGCTGCTCTAGTATACATGAGTACTTGATGGTCAGCATAAATATGGTGGCCTGAAGAGCCTGTGGGGCCTTTTTCTTTACTGTATGACTCAGAAGTAAGGAAGGGAAATCAGGCGCTAACTGTCCAGGCATGGATGCCTGAGGAGTTAGGAAATGAGACACTCAACATACTGTAGATCAGGGGTCCCCAATCTTTTTTGCACCACGGACCGGTTCAATATTGACAATATTCTTGCGGACTGGCCGACCGGAGGCGGGGTGTTCAAATAGGATTAAACTCACCTCAACATGTCTTTTCTCTCTCTCCTTTTTCTCCCTCTGTCCCTCTCACTATACCCCTTGCCCATCCTCTGGGTTTTCCCCCCTCCCCCTTTTCTTTCTCCCTAGGCCTCCTGTCCCATAACCCTCTTATATCCCTTTTGCCAATCAACTGTCCAGCTCTTGGCTCCATCCCTCCCCCTCCTGTCTTCTCCTATCATTTCGGATCTCCCCCTCCCCCTCCCACTTTCAAATCTCTTACTAGCTCTTCTTTCAGTTAGTCCTGTCGAAGGGTCTCGGCTTGAAACGTCGACTGTACCTCTTCCTAGAGATGCTGCCTGGCCTGCTGCATTCACCAGCAACTTTGATGTGTGTTGCTTGAATTTCCAGCATCTGCAGATTTCCTCGTGTCAACATGTCTTTTACAGTTAGGGTTGCCAACTTTCTCACTCCCAAGTAAGGGACAAAAGTACCAGTCAAATCCTGGGACACTTTACCCCAAAAAGACTACCATGACCATGAAGCCTCGCGCGGGCACCTGTGTGAGCATGCGTGTACGTGCTGATTTTTTTCCCCACAAATTGGTTTTGCCTTCATCTTCCCAACTATACTGTACATACATTATTTCTACTTTATATAGGCTGTGTATTTATCATATCATTCCTGCTTTTACTATATGTTAGTGTTATTTATTTTTGGTTTTATGTGTTATTTGATATGATTTGTTAGGTTATCTTTTGGGTCTGGGAATACAAAAATTTTTAATTAATGGTAATTGTTTCTTCGCTTCACGCCATTTCAGCACGAAAGGTTTCATAGGAACGCTCTACCTTAGCAGGGGAAATACGGGACAAACCAATTTAGCCCAATATACAGGATGTCCCACCATAGGCAACCCTCTGTTCAAGTTCAACAGAGCGTGACAGGGAATGGGGAAAGGTGCAGCTGACTCATATCGTTTCCTCACGGCCCGGTAGCACATGCTTTGCGGCCTGGTTGTTGGGGACCGCTGCTAGATTGCCGGTTCTTCTGAAGCCCTCTGTTGGTTGGGATTGACCATGGATATTGTGTCCTAGCAGTCCAAGTCAATACACAAGCCAGTAAGCAAGCTAGGGCAGTGTGATATGGAGAACAGGCCCACGCAGCAGGCTCCCTCTGTCCACACAGTAGACTAATCCAAAGGAATGGCGGAGACTAATACATTTCGGTGCCAGCAGTGTCACAGGAGTTCCCATTCAGTGTTGAACTCAATGTAGGATTGCCTTAGGGGCTCCAGCTCCAGATTCTTCCTCTAGGTTTACTCCCAAACCTTCCCCACAAGTGGGTATAGAAACAAGATCTCCTTTTCCTAGGTGAAATGCCAACATGGCTGACGAGCCCCATCTGCCCAAAGCCACTGGTTTTAAGATGCCAGTAACCCACCTTTGCCCCTTCTCCTGTCAGTAGAAATGGTTCCACCAGGCTTAGTAGGTAAGACACATGTGAAGGCCAGGAGCTGGACTTGTTTGTCAGATGTTATTTGAGACACATGCCATTAGGAGAATTTAATAGGTAGCATGAGTTAATCCCCATTACCACCCCCGGATATAACAGCCTTAAGGAACGTGTTCTTGTAAGCAGAGTATTTATGTGGCTGGTTCTGATCGACTTCTGGTCTGACCACTAGCATTGCTAATGGGGAACTGAGCGACGGCAATGCACTAAATGTTGGACGCTGGTCAGCTTCTCTCTGTTGGAGACTGTCACAAACACGCACTGGTGTGCTACAATTATTGATTCCCCACGACTTGTTTCACTCCAGCATCCAATTTCTCTCATAAAAACATGTTATCTTTAATTGTCACATGTCACACGTACATCCATACAGTGAAATGTGTCTTTTGCCTGAAATCAAATCAGTGAGGATTACGCCAGGAAGACCACAAATGTCACCACACTTCAAGCACCAACATAGCATGCCCACAACGTACTATCTCTGACCCCTAGCCATACAGCTTTAGAATGTGGGAGGAAGCTGGTGCACTCAGAAGAGGCCCACATGGTCACGGGGAGAACATACAAACTCCTTACATACAGCAGCAGGCTGATGCTGTAAAGTGATGCACTAACTGCTACACCACCAACTTGGTGGAAGTCAACCCCCACGCACTCCCAGCAGTTTTGGTATTAGGGAAGGGTGCAAAATGCTCTGAGGGGGAAAGGATGAGAAGGGTGTGCAGTCATTTATAATACTTTGCTGTCATTACAGGATAGAAGATGACGGGATCTGTACCTGCCCCCAAGTACCTGTAACACAGCAGTTCAATGCCGTGACCTGGAGCCCTTTCAGTCGCCAAGTACTGAGGGCTTTGTATGATTCTGCTCCCATCTCTATGCATTGCAACAAGTCTTCTGCTGTGCGTTTCCCGGTGAGTACAGAGACTGTGTTCTAATTGACAGAGTACACTCCAAGTGAATGCAAGACCTTGCTTCCAGTAACAGTGTTGTGCTACAATCCCTGGGTACTGGTAAACTCTGCAGACTTTTAAGGTGCTTGTACTCATTAATGCATGTTTCTGACAATGTTAAAGTTGCCTATTGGTGCCAGTCTTTGAGAAAGCAGAGGTGAGTCACCAACCTGAACACGGCAGTCTTTCTGGCAGTTATTTCCACAATGCAGGTGGATAGCTTAACCTTGAGACTATGGACAAGCAACT
Source organism: Mobula birostris (assembly GCF_030028105.1). Classification (NCBI taxonomy): domain Eukaryota; kingdom Metazoa; phylum Chordata; class Chondrichthyes; order Myliobatiformes; family Myliobatidae; genus Mobula; species Mobula birostris. The sequence continues at coordinate 28,876,794 of NC_092391.1, read as the reverse complement.
ATAGTTACAATCTAAGATAGTCTGTAGCAGGAATATGAACCAGCACATGGGGGTTGGGGCATTTTGAGCGAAACCTCTTCACTGAAGCATTACCTGGCCTGCCAAGTTCCTCCAGCATTTTGTGTGTGTTTCACTGAAACATCTTCTAACCACAGGGTGACTGGGAAAAGCAACCTCTCCCAGAAGTTACCAAGGTGCTGCCAGAAACTCCAGATCACTGTCAGAGGATGAGCGTCTTGGAGCCAGGAGAACCCACCGTCGTTGATTTCAGCTCCGGGAAACCAGGACAGTGATGTGAGGCTCAGCTGTTCATTGGTAGTTCACATCAGCGATCGATCGGGAGCAGAATTAGGTGAAAGGTATTCCTAACAGCCACACAAAACAGATAATTCCTCTCTAATGTCTCAGCTGCCAGGGTCTTGTTTGTGACTGTAACCTGTGGCCTGTGGCCTCTGTACGCTGCCTGTTGAATGAACCAGATTATATATCTCTTCCAATTAAACTGCAAACTGTTTTCAATCAGCATCTGTGAGATTTTATGTGTGATGAAGATTCAAATCCTCTGTGAATTATGCACAGAAAGGCACAATAGCTGCTCTGAAGTCCAACACCCCTATCCACAGTTGCCCAGAAGTTTCACACAGCATCTAAACATCCATAATGTGGGAGGTGGTCACTACTTCCAATGTTTACACCGGGCTTCTGCATAGCTCTGAGGCTCTCATTGCCATCCAGAATAATCCCCCTCCATTATGTTTACTCGCAAGCCAGGCATTCATGTGAGCCAATAAGGGCGTTATATTCTTCCAAAGAGACCTGAGTATATTCTCGAAGACTCTAGCCTCCAAATGAAGAATAATAATAATAATTTTAAAAAAGACAGCAAAAGCTTCGATATAGAAAGTTACAGAGTGGCAAAGATGAGAGTGGAATACTCAGGGGATGAGAGTGGGGAATTAATAATATAAGCAAGGCTATTGCAGATAAGTTAAGCCAACACTTTTCATTAGTCTTCACAGTGAAGGATACTGTAAATATCCCAAAGACATCAGATATGATCTAGTTTCTAACACCATAGAAAAATTTGTAACAACTCCCATCATGAGAGACAAGATACTGGAAAAACTAATGGGAGTAAAAGCAGCCAAGAAACACATAACGGTTTTAAAGAGAGGTTGCAAAAATAATGGAGACATTGAAGATTTTTATCTTAATTCTTGCTTCTAGAAGAGTACCAGCAGACTAAATAAACACAAACGTGATTGTTTTGTTCAAGAAGGACTACAAAAAGCAGGTAACAATAGGCATGTTAGGTTCACATCTGTTGTTAGTAGGATAGGGAGGTCTATAATTAAGGAAGAAATTACTAGTCATTTAGAGAAGCTTAATGTAATCAAACCAAGTCAACATGCATTACAAAAGACAAATCACGTCTGACAAATTTGCTGTAATTCTCTGTGGGTGTAACAAGCAGAGTTGATAAGAGTTGAATCTGTTGATTTGATGCATTTGGATTTCCAGAGGCATTTGACAAGGTGCCACATAAGACACTCCTGTTCCGACATGTTAATCCATGGTCTCCTCTTGTGCCAAGATAAGGTCACCCTCAGAATGGGGGAGCAACACTTTATATTCCCTAAACACAAAATAATCTGCAGGTGCTGGGGTCAAAGCAACACTCACAACATGCTGGAGGAACTCAGCAGGTCGGGCAGCATCCGTGGGAAAGATCAGTCGATGTTTCGGGCTGGAACCCTTCATCAGGACTGTAGGGGGAAGGGGCAGAGGCCCTATAAAGAAGGTGTGGGGAGGGTGGGAAGGAGAAGGCTAGTAGGTTCCAGGTGAAAAACCAGTAAAGGGAAAGATAAAGGGGTGGGGGAAGGGACGCAGGGAGATGATGGGCAGGAAAGGTGAAGAAAGAACAGGGGAAAACACAATGGGTAGTAGAAGGAGGTGGAACCATGAGGGAGGTGATAGGCAGCTGGGGGAGGGGGCAGAGTGACATAGGGATAGGGGAAGGGAGAGGGAAGGACTTACCGGAAGTTGGAGAATTCTATGTTCATACCAAGGGGCTGGAGACTACCTAGACGGTATACGAGGTGTTGCTCCTCCAACCTAAGTTTAGCCTCATCATGGCAGTAGAGGAGGCCATGTATGGACATGTCTGAATGGGAGTGGGAAGCAGAGTTGAAGTGGGTGGCTACTGGGAGATCCTGTCTGTTTTGGCGGACGGAGTGGAGGTGCGGCCTCCTCTACATCGGTGATCCCTGATGCAGATTGGGGGACCGCTTCGTCGAGCACCTCCGCTCCTTCCGCCAAAACAGAAAGGATCTCCCAGTAGCCACCCACTTCAACTCTGCTTCCCACTCCCATTCAGATATGTCCATACATGGCCTCCTCTACTGCCATGATGAGGCTAAACTTAGGTTGGAGGAGCAACACCTCGTATACCGTCTAGGTAGTCTCCAGCCCCTTGGTATGAACATAGAATTCTCCAACTTCCGGTAATTCCCTCCCCCTCCCTTCCTCTATCCCTATGTCACTCTGCCCCCTCCCCCAGCTGCCTATCACCTCCCTCATGGTTCCGCCTCCTTCTACTACCCATTGTGTTTTCCCCTATTCTTTCTTCACCTTTCCTGCCCATCTCCTCCCTGCCACCCCTTTATCTTTCCCCTTACTGGTTTTTCACCTGGAACCTACCAGCCTTCTCCTTCCCACCCTCCCCCCACCTTCTTTATAGGGCCTCTGCCCCTTCCCTCTACAGCCCTGACGAAGGGTTCCGGCCCGAAACCTCGACCGATCTTTTCCACGGATGCTGCTCAACCTGCTGAGTTCCTCCAGCGTGTTGTGAGTGTTACCTTATATTCCCTCCAACCTGATGGCATGAATATCGATTTCTCCTGGTGAACAAAATTCTAGCCCCCCCTCCAATCTTTTACTACTTCTCACCTGCCTATTACATCCCCCTGGGTCCCCTCCTCCTCCTTTTTCTCCTATGGTCAACTCTCCTCCCCCATCACATTCTTTCTTCCCCAGCCCTTGACCTTTCCCACCCACCTGGCTTCACCTATCACCTTCCAGCTAGCCTCTTTCCCCTCACACCACCCTTTAATTTGGGCATCTCACCCGATCCCTCTCAGTCCCTGAAGAAGTGTCTTGGTCTGAAACGTTGGTTTTTATTCATTTCCACAGATGCTGTTTGGCCTGCTGAGTCCTCCGGCATTTTGACTGTATTGCTTTAAATTTCTAGCATCTGCAAATTTTCTCCTGTTTGCACAAAATAAGAGTTTGTGGTATTACTGGACATTTGTTAGCATGGATTGAAGGCAAGTTATCAAAGAGAAGATAAATACTGTGGTAGGAATAAACTGGCCTTTATCATGCTGAAAGAATGCAACTAGTGAAGTTCATCATTAAATCCCTGAAGAGAGGGATAGGATATAATATATCTAACTTTGCTATTGACGTGAAAATAGATAGGCAGATATTTAGAGTTTGCAACAAAATAAAGATAGAATGAGCAAGTGGGCGAAAACTTGGCAAATGGAGCTTCATGTGGGAAAGCATGAGGTAATGCACTCCAGACAAGGAATGTACAGGCAGACTATTACCTTAATGGAGAAACAACCCAGATGAGTGAAGCACAGAAGGATTTAGATATTCTTTTAAAAGAATCACAAAAGGTTTGTAGGTAGTTGCGTCAGGTGTTTAAAAAGGCAAATAACATGCTAGTCTTTGTTGTAAGAGAATTATGGTTTAGAAATAGAGCACTATTTTTACAATTGTACAAGATATTAGTGAGACCATGCTTGCAGTATTGTGCACAGATTTGGTTTCCTTATCTAAGAAAAGATATACCAGTATTGGAGGCAGCGAAAAAGAGACACAATAGGTTAATTACTGGGATAAGAGGTGTGCCCAATTACAAGGTGGTGAAGAAATAAAAAGTTCCTTTTCTGAGGGAGTGCAATATTGTCACCGGACCATTGCCGAGGGGTTTAACACTGTCATTGGACCAGTGCCGAGGGGTTTAATACTGTCACTGGACCAGTGCTGAGGGAGTGCAGCACTGTCACTGGACCAGTGCCGAAGGGAGTGCAGCACGGTCACCGGACCGGCGCTGAGGGAGTGCAGCACCGTCACTGGATCAGTGCCGAGGGAGTGCAGCACTGTCACCGGACCAACGCCGACGGAGTGCCGCGTTGTCACCGGACCAACGCCGAGGGAGTGCCGCGTTGTCACCGGACCAACGCCGAGGGAGTGCAGCACTGTCACCGGACCAACGCCGAGGGAGTGCCGCGTTGTCACCGGACCAACGCCGAGGGAGTGCAGCACTGTCACTGGACCAACGCTGAGGGAGTGCAGCACTGTCACCGGACCGGCGCCGAGGGAGTGCAGCACTGTCACCGGACCAGTGCTGAGGGAGTGCCACATTGTCACCGGACTAACGCTGAGGGAACAACACTCTTTGTCTTTCTTGAACAAGGAATCATTTGTACTTCTGCTGGAACTTAGTGAATTTTGAAAATAACTCCAAACATTTGCTCCATTATCACTCAGCCTTTCGGGTGCAGATCACCATCTTTTGAAAGATCAAGGGCTTGAAGCTGTGGGACACTGGCACAGAAGCCTATGGTAGATCAGCCATGATCAAATGGAATGATGGGACATGAGTAGATGACTCTTACTTAAGTCCTCTGTGATGCCCTTCTGGGAAGCTTTTGCCATGGTGAAACGGGCAGCAGTATTCTAATCATGGGACTTCAGGGTTTACTGAAGCTGGCAGGGTGTAAATAGAAGCTCAGTGCTAAACATAAAGACATGGGAGAGTATTGGTTCACTTTCCTTTCCCAATGGGTCTGCAGGGATGTGTGGCAGTCCCTCAGTATTGTCCTTTTTTACTTTTCAAAACTATAAAAGTTTATTTACAACACATAGACACAAGACAATCTGTTTTTAAAAGACAGTAGCCACACTCAAATTACTATACAATTACTACCGTCTGTAAAAGTCTATATTACGGGGGGGACCACGCTCACGAAATCTCCCTGTGTGCCCACTGCAACCGCATGTTCCCTCTTCAAGGACAGCCAGGCACTGATGTATCCTCTGAAAAGGGGCAGACAGTCGGCCCAGGCAGAACCCTCCACCTAGACCAGTGGATGGCCATCTTGGCCAGGCCCACCAGGAGATCTTCCTCTCATCCAGCCCCTTCCAAACTGGGTGCCCGTAGGTAAGGAGCGCAGGACTAAAGTGCAGCCAGAACTGTAGCAGCAGCTCTCTGGGGAACTCAGAGCAGCTGCAACCTCTAGCATTCGGTGTAGGTGTGGTATACCAACTCCTCCCGCCCATAGAATGAACAGCTGGATGGGGTGTCAGTGAACCTGTTGTACGAGACTGCCTGACGCAACCCCTTCCACCCCAGGTCCCCAATGTACAGGGGAAGCACCCCTGTGTAAAGGGTCTTCCACAGGGGACCTCCTCCACTGCCAGATGGCAACACGGACCACTAAAGCGAGTCCAGTCGGCAGATGAAGGCAAGTTCTGGGACTCATGTTTTCGTGATTTTTATTAACCACCTGGATGTGGGGGTAGAAGGGTGGGTTGGCAAGTTTGCAGATGACACAAAGGTTGGTGGTGGTGTAGATAGTGTACAGGATTGTCGAAGATTGCAGAGAGACATTGATAGGATGCAGAAGTGGGCTGAGGAGTGGCAAATGGAGTTCAATCCGGAGAAGTGTGAGGTGGCACACTTTAGAAGGACAGAGTACAAAGTAAATGGCAGGATACTTGGTAGTGTGGAAGAGCAGAGAGATCTGGGGATACATGTCCACAGATACCTGAAAGTTGCCTCACAGGTGGATAGGGTATTTAAGAAAGCTTATGGGGTGTTAGCATTCATAAATCAAGGGATAGAGTTTAACAGTCGCGAAGTAATGATGCAGCTCTACAAACTCTGGTTAGGCCACACTTGGAGTACTGTGTCCAGTTCTGGTCGCCTCACTATAGGAAGGATGTGGAAGCATTGGAAAGGGTACAGAGGAGATTTACCAAGATGCTGCCTGGTTTAGAGAGTATGTATTATGATCAGAGATTAAGGGAGCCAGGGCTTTACTCTTTGGAGAGAAGGAGGATGAGAGGAGACATAACAAAGGTGTACAAGGTATCAAGAGGAATAGATAGAGTGCATAGCCAACGCCTCTCCCCAGGGCACCACTGCTCAGTACAAGAGGACATGGCTTTAAGGTAAGGGGTGGGAAGTTCAAGGGGGATATTAGAGGAAGGTTTTTTACTCTATGAGACTGTTTGGTGTGTGGAATACACTGCCTTAGTCAGTAGTGGAGGCAGATACACTAGTGAAATTTAAGAGCCTACTAGACAGGTATATGGAGGAATTTAAGATGGGGGGTTATATGGGAGGCAGAGTTTGAGGGTCAGCACAACAATGTGGGCCGAAGGGCCTGTATTGTGCTGTACTATTCTATGCCTGACGAATCTCATAGAATTTTTTGAGGATGTAACTAGTAGAGTGGATAGGGGAGAACCAGTGGATGTGGTATATTTGGATTTTCAAAAGGCTTTTGACAAGGTCCCACACAGGAGATTAGTGTGCAAACGTAAAGCACACGGTATTGGGGGTAAGGTATTGATGTGGATAGAGAATTGGTTAGCAGACAGAAAGCAAAAAGTGGGAATAAACGGGACCTTTTCAGAATGGCAGGCGGTGACTAGTGGGGTACCGCAAGGCTCAGTGCTGGGACCCCAGTTGTATACAATATATATATTAATGACTTGGATGAGAGAATTAAATGCAGCATCTCCAAGTTTGCGGATGACACGAAGCTGGGCGGCAGTGTTAGCTGTGAGGAGGATGCTAAGAGGATGCAGGGTGACTTGGATAGGCTGGGTGAGTGGGCAAATTCATGGCAGATGCAATTTAATGTGGATAAATGTGAAGTTATCCACTTTGGTGGCAAAAATAGGAAAACAGATTATTATCTGAATGGTGGCCGATTAGGAAAAGGGGAGGTGCAACGAGACCTGGGTGTCATTATACACCAGTCATTGAAAGTGGGCATGTAGGTACAGCAGGTGGTGAAAAAGCCGAATGGTATGCTGGCATTTATAGCGAGAAGATTCGAGTACAGGAGCAGGGAGGTACTACTGCAGTTGTACAAGGCCTTGGTGAGACCACACCTGGAGTATTGTGTGCAGTTTTGGTCCCCTAATCTGAGGAAAGACATCCTTGCCATAGAGGGAGTACAAAGAAGGTTCACCAGATTGATTCCTGGGATGGCAGGACTTTCATATGAAGAAAGACTGGATGAACTGGGCTTGTACTCGTTGGAATTTAGAAGATTGAGGGGGGATCTGATTGAAACGTATAAAATCCTAAAGGGATTGGACAGGCTAGATGCAGGAAGATTGTTCCCGATGTTGGGGAAGTCCAGAACGAGGGGTCACAGTTTGAGGATAAAGGGGAAGCCTTTTAGGACCGAGATTAGGAAAAACTTCTTCACACAGAGAGTAGTGAATCTGTAGAATTCTCTGCCACAGGAAACAGTTGAGGCCAGTTCATTGGCTATATTTAAGAGGGAGTTAGATATCGCCCTTGTGGCTACGGGGATCAGGGGGTATGGAGGGAAGGCTGGTGCAGGGTTCTGAGTTGGATGATCAGCCATGATCATAATAAATGGCGGTGCAGGCTCGAAGGGCCGAATGGCCTACTCCTGCACCTATTTTCTATGTTTCTATGTTCTATGAAAGTGGAAGGTGTGCAGGCGCAGCCCGTACAAAGAGAGCCTCGGAGCGTCGTGGAACGGCACGGTGGGAACCCCGTGAGGTGGCTCACGGTGTGCAGGACCCTCTCCCACGTCGTCTCCCGAGGCCTGGTCTCAGGACGCGCACGACAGGTGGCGGTACAGCCGGAACCCCTCCATTATCCTGCGACCTTTTGACACCCACCGTACCAGGATCAGGACAGAGCACCCTGCCCGACCCCATATCCTCCACAGCTCCCGATAGAAGCGGGTTAGATCCGTCAGATGCAGTCCACCGGGATCCGCGGTGGGTACGTCTGGGTACTGAACACGATCGCCGTGGGTGGGATCCATGCAGCCAGCCAGTATCACACCATGGAGGCGACAAGCTGATTGATCACTAAAGCCCTCTCCCGGTACCAGATCGCAGAAGAAGATCCGACCAGTGCCCAGGCCGGACAGAGATCTTCGTCTCCAACTCCCGCCAGTTCCCTCAGTATGGCAGTCCCTCTGACAGTGTGACACTCCCTCGGTACCATCCCTCCGACAGTGTGACACTCCCTCAGCACTGTCCCTCTGACAGTGTGACACTCCCTCAGCACTGTCCCTCAGTGTGACACTCCCTCAGCACTGTCCCTCAGACAGTGTGACACTCCCTCACTACTGACTCTCCGACAGTGTGACTCTCCCTCAGCACTGTCCCTCTGACAGTGTGACACTCCCTCAGTACTGTCCCTCTGACAGTGTGACACTCCCTCAGTACTGCCCCTCTGACAGTGTGACACTCCCTCAGTACTGTCCCTCTGACAGTGTGACTCTCCCTCAGTACTGTCCCTCAGACAGTGTGACACTCCCTCACTACTGACTCTCCGACACTGTGACTCTCCCTCAGCACTGTCCCTCTGACAGTGTGACACTCCCTCAGTACTGACCCTCTGACAGTGTGACACTCCCTCAGTACTGTCCCTCTGACAGTGTGACACTCCCTCAGCACTGTCCCTCTGACAGTGTGACACTCCCTCAGTACCGTCCCTCTGACAGTGTGACTCTCCCTCAGTACTGCCCCTCTGACAGTGTGACACTTCCTCAGCACTGTCCCTCTGACAGTGTGACTCTCCCTCAGTACCGTCCCTCTGACAGTGCGACACTCCCTCAGTACTGTCCCTCTGACAGTGTGACACTCCCTCAGTACTGTCCCTCTGACACTGCGACACTCCCTCAGCACTGCCTCTCTGACAGTGTGACTCTCCCTCAGTACCGCCCCTCTGACAGTGTGACACTCCCTCAGTACCGCCCCTCTGACAGTGTGACATTCCCTCAGTACTGTCTCTCTGACAGTGTGACATTCCCTCAGTACAGCCCCTCTGACAGTGTGACACTCCCTCGGCACCATCCCTCTGACAGTATGACACTCCCTCAGTACTGTCCCTCTGACAGTGTGACACTGCCTCAGTACTGTCCGACAGTGTGACACTCCCTCAGTACTGTCCCTCTGACAGTGTGACATTCCCTCAGTACTGCCCCTCTGACAGTATGACACTCCCTCAGTACTGCCCCTCCGACAGTGTAACACTCCCTCAGTACCGTCCCTCTGACAGTGTGACTCTCCCTCAGTACTGTCCCTCTGACAGTGTGACACTCCCTCAATACCGTTCATCTGACAGTGCGACACTCCCTCAGTACAGCCCCTCTGACAGTGTGATTCTCCCTCAGTACCGCCCCTCTGACAGTGTGACATTCCCTCAGTACTGTCTCTCTGACAGTGTGACATTCCCTCAGTACAGCCCCTCTGACAGTGTGACACTCCCTCGGCACCATCCCTCTGACAGTATGACACTCCCTCAGTACTGTCCCTCTGACAGTGTGACACTGCCTCAGTACTGTCCGACAGTGTGACACTCCCTCAGTACTGTCCCTCTGACAGTGTGACATTCCCTCAGTACTGCCCCTCTGACAGTGTGACACTCCCTCAGTACTGCCCCTCCGACAGTGTGACACTCCCTCAGTACTGTCCCTCTGACAGTGACACTCCCTCACTACTGACTCTCCGACAGTGTGACTCTCCCTCAGTACCGTCCCTCTGACAGTGTGACTCTCCCTCAGCACTGCCCCTTTGACAGTGTGACACTCCCTCAGTATTCCCCTCCGACAGTGTGACACTTCCTCAGTACTGCTCCTCTGACAGTGTGACTCTCCCTCAGTACTGCCCCTCCGACAGTGTGACACGCCCTCAGTTCTGCCCCTCTGACAGTGTGACACTCCCTCAGTACTGTCCCTCTGACAGTGTGACACTCCCTCAGTACCGTCCCTCTGACAGTGTGACACTCCCTCAGTACTGTCCCTCTGACAGTGTGACATTCCCTCAGTACTGTCCCTCTGACAGTGTGACACTCCCTCAGTACTGCCCCTCTGATAGTGCGACAGACCCTCAGCACTGCCCGTCTGACAGAGTGACTCTCCCTCAGTACTGTCCCTCTGACAGTGTGACACTCCCTCAATACCGTCCATCTGACAGTGTGACACTCCCTCAGCACCGCCCCTGACAGTGTGACTCTCCCTCAGTACCGCCCCTCTGACAGTGTGACACTCCCTCAGTACCGCCCCTCTGACAGTGTGACATTCCCTCAGTACTGTCCCTCTGACAGTGTGACACTGCCTCAGTACTGTTCGACAGTGTGACACTCCCTCAGTACTGCCCCTCTGACAGTGTGACACTCCCTCGGTAACATCCCTCTGACAGTGTGACACTCCCTCAGTACTGTCCCTCTGACAGTGTGACACTGCCTCAGTACTGTCCGACAGTGTGACACTCCCTCAGTACTGCCCCTCTGACAGTGTGACACTCCCTCAGTACTGCCCCTCCGACAGTGTGACACTCCCTCAGTACTGCCCCTCTGACAGTGTGCCACTCCCACGGTACTGTCCCTCTGACAGTGTGACACTCCCTCACTACTGACTCTCCGACAGTGTGACTCTCCCTCAGTACCGTCCCTCTGACAGTGTGACTCTCCCTCAGTACTGTCCCTCTGACAGTGTGACACTCCCTCAATACCGTCCATCTGACAGTGTGACACTCCCTCAGCACCGCCCCTGACAGTGTGACTCTCCCTCAGTACCGCCCCTCTGACAGTGTGACACTCCCTCAGTACCGCCCCTCTGACAGTATGACATTCCCTCAGTACTGTCCCTCTGACAGTGTGACACTGCCTCAGTACTGTTCGACAGTGTGACACTCCCTCAGTACTGCCCCTCTGACAGTGTGACACTCCCTCGGTAACATCCCTCTGACAGTGTGACACTCCCTCACTACTGTCCCACTGACAGTGTGACACTCCCTCAGTACTGTCCCTCTGACAGTGTGACATTCCCTCAGTACTGCCCCTCTGACAGTGTGACACTCCCTCAGTACTGCCCCTCCGACAGTGTGACACTCCCTCAGTACTGTCCCTCTGACAGTGTGACACTCCCTCACTACTGACTCTCCGACAGTGTGACTCTCCCTCAGTACCGTCCCTCTGACAGTGTGACTCTCCCCCAGCACTGCCCCTTTGACAGTGTGACACTCCCTCAGTATTCCCCTCCGACAGTGTGACACTTCCTCAGTACTGCTCCTCTGACAGTGTGACTCTCCCTCAGTACTGCCCCTCCGACAGTGTGACACTCCCTCAGTTCTGCCCCTCTGACAGTGTGACACTCCCTCAGTACTGTCCCTCTGACAGTGTGACACTCCCTCAGTACCGTCCCTCTGACAGTGTGACACTCCCTCAGTACTGTCCCTCTGACAGTGTGACATTCCCTCAGTACTGTCCCTCTGACAGTGTGACACTCCCTCAGTACCGTCCCTCTGACAGTGTGACTCTCCCTCAGTACTGTCCCTCTGACAGTGTGACACTCCCTCAATACCGTCCATCTGACAGTGTGACACTCCCTCAGCACCGCCCGACAGTGTGACTCTCCCTCAGTACCACCCCTCTGACAGTGTGACACTCCCTCAGTACCGCCCCTCTGACAGTGTGACATTCCCTCAGTACTGTCCCTCTGACAGTGTGACACTGCCTCAGTACTGTTCGACAGTGTGACACTCCCTCAGTACTGCCCCTCTGACAGTGTGACACTCCCTCAGTAACATCCCTCTGACAGTGTGACACTCCCTCAGTACTGTCCCTCTGACAGTGTGACACTGCCTCAGTACTGTCCGACAGTGTGACACTCCCTCAGTACTGCCCCTCTGACAGTGTGACACTCCCTCAGTACTGCCCCTCCGACAGTGTGACACTCCCTCAGTACTGCCCCTCTGACAGTGTGCCACTCCCACGGTACTGTCCCTCTGACAGTGTGACATTCCCTCGGTACTGTCCCTCTGACAGTGTGACATTCCCTCTGTACCGTCCCTCTGACAGTGGGACACTCCTTCAGTACCGTCCCTCTGACAGTGTGACTCTCCCTCAGTACTGTCCCTCTGACAGTGTGACACTCCCTCAATACCGTTCATCTGACAGTGCGACACTCCCTCAGTACTGCCCCACTGACAGTGTGATTCTCCCTCAGTACCGCCCCTCTGACAGTGTGACATTCCCTCAGTACTGTCTCTCTGACAGTGTGACATTCCCTCAGTACAGCCCCTCCGACAGTGTGACTCTCCCTCAGTACCGTCCCTCTGACAGTGTGACTCTCCCTGAGCACTGCCCCTTTGACAGTGTGACACTCCCTCAGTATTCCCCTCTAACAGTGTGACACTTCCTCAGTACTGCTCCTCTGACAGTGTGACTCTCCCTCAGTACTGTCCCTCTCACAGTGTGACACTCCCTCAATACCGTCCATCTGACAGTGTGACACTCCCTCAGCACCGCCCGACAGTGTGACTCTCCCTCAGTACCACCCCTCTGACAGTGTGACACTCCCTCAGTACCGCCCCTCTGACAGTGTGACATTCCCTCAGTACTGTCCCTCTGACAGTGTGACACTGCCTCAGTACTGTTCGACAGTGTGACACTCCCTCAGTACTGCCCCTCTGACAGTGTGACACTCCCTCGGTAACATCCCTCTGACAGTGTGACACTCCCTCAGTACTGTCCCTCTGACAGTGTGACACTGCCTCAGTACTGTCCGACAGTGTGACACTCCCTCAGTACTGCCCCTCTGACAGTGTGACACTCCCTCAGTACTGCCCCTCCGACAGTGTGACACTCCCTCAGTACTGCCCCTCTGACAGTGTGCCACTCCCACGGTACTGTCCCTCTGACAGTGTGACATTCCCTCGGTACTGTCCCTCTGACAGTGTGACATTCCCTCTGTACCGTCCCTCTGACAGTGGGACACTCCTTCAGTACCGTCCCTCTGACAGTGTGACTCTCCCTCAGTACTGTCCCTCTGACAGTGTGACACTCCCTCAATACCGTTCATCTGACAGTGCGACACTCCCTCAGTACTGCCCCTCTGACAGTGTGATTCTCCCTCAGTACCGCCCCTCTGACAGTGTGACATTCCCTCAGTACTGTCTCTCTGACAGTGTGACATTCCCTCAGTACAGCCCCTCCGACAGTGTGACTCTCCCTCAGTACCGTCCCTCTGACAGTGTGACATTCCCTCAGTACTGTCCCTCTGACAGTGTGACACTGCCTCAGTACTGTCCGACAGTGTGACACTCCCTCAGTACTGCCCCTCTGACAGTGTGACACTCCCTCAGTACTGCCCCTCCGACAGTGTGACACTCCCTCAGTACTGCCCCTCTGACAGTGTGCCACTCCCACGGTACTGTCCCTCTGACAGTGTGACACTCCCTCACTACTGACTCTCCGACAGTGTGACTCTCCCTCAGTACCGTCCCTCTGACAGTGTGACTCTCCCTCAGTACTGTCCCTCTGACAGTGTGACACTCCCTCAATACCGTCCATCTGACAGTGTGACACTCCCTCAGCACCGCCCCTGACAGTGTGACTCTCCCTCAGTACCGCCCCTCTGACAGTGTGACACTCCCTCAGTACCGCCCCTCTGACAGTGTGACATTCCCTCAGTACTGTCCCTCTGACAGTGTGACACTGCCTCAGTACTGTTCGACAGTGTGACACTCCCTCAGTACTGCCCCTCTGACAGTGTGACACTCCCTCGGTAACATCCCTCTGACAGTGTGACACTCCCTCACTACTGTCCCACTGACAGTGTGACACTCCCTCAGTACTGTCCCTCTGACAGTGTGACATTCCCTCAGTACTGCCCCTCTGACAGTGTGACACTCCCTCAGTACTGCCCCTCCGACAGTGTGACACTCCCTCAGTACTGTCCCTCTGACAGTGTGACACTCCCTCACTACTGACTCTCCGACAGTGTGACTCTCCCTCAGTACCGTCCCTCTGACAGTGTGACTCTCCCCCAGCACTGCCCCTTTGACAGTGTGACACTCCCTCAGTATTCCCCTCCGACAGTGTGACACTTCCTCAGTACTGCTCCTCTGACAGTGTGACTCTCCCTCAGTACTGCCCCTCCGACAGTGTGACACTCCCTCAGTTCTGCCCCTCTGACAGTGTGACACTCCCTCAGTACTGTCCCTCTGACAGTGTGACACTCCCTCAGTACCGTCCCTCTGACAGTGTGACACTCCCTCAGTACTGTCCCTCTGACAGTGTGACATTCCCTCAGTACTGTCCCTCTGACAGTGTGACACTCCCTCAGTACCGTCCCTCTGACAGTGTGACTCTCCCTCAGTACTGTCCCTCTGACAGTGTGACACTCCCTCAATACCGTCCATCTGACAGTGTGACACTCCCTCAGCACCGCCCGACAGTGTGACTCTCCCTCAGTACCACCCCTCTGACAGTGTGACACTCCCTCAGTACCGCCCCTCTGACAGTGTGACATTCCCTCAGTACTGTCCCTCTGACAGTGTGACACTGCCTCAGTACTGTTCGACAGTGTGACACTCCCTCAGTACTGCCCCTCTGACAGTGTGACACTCCCTCAGTACTGCCCCTCCGACAGTGTGACACTCCCTCAGTACTGCCCCTCTGACAGTGTGCCACTCCCACGGTACTGTCCCTCTGACAGTGTGACATTCCCTCGGTACTGTCCCTCTGACAGTGTGACATTCCCTCTGTACCGTCCCTCTGACAGTGGGACACTCCTTCAGTACCGTCCCTCTGACAGTGTGACTCTCCCTCAGTACTGTCCCTCTGACAGTGTGACACTCCCTCAATACCGTTCATCTGACAGTGCGACACTCCCTCAGTACTGCCCCACTCACAGTGTGATTCTCCCTCAGTACCGCCCCTCTGACAGTGTGACATTCCCTCAGTACTGTCTCTCTGACAGTGTGACATTCCCTCAGTACAGCCCCTCCGACAGTGTGACTCTCCCTCAGTACCGTCCCTCTGACAGTGTGACTCTCCCTGAGCACTGCCCCTTTGACAGTGTGACACTCCCTCAGTATTCCCCTCTGACAGTGTGACACTTCCTCAGTACTGCTCCTCTGACAGTGTGACTCTCCCTCAGTACTGTCCCTCTCACAGTGTGACACTCCCTCAATACCGTCCATCTGACAGTGTGACACTCCCTCAGCACCGCCCGACAGTGTGACTCTCCCTCAGTACCACCCCTCTGACAGTGTGACACTCCCTCAGTACCGCCCCTCTGACAGTGTGACATTCCCTCAGTACTGTCCCTCTGACAGTGTGACACTGCCTCAGTACTGTTCGACAGTGTGACACTCCCTCAGTACTGCCCCTCTGACAGTGTGACACTCCCTCGGTAACATCCCTCTGACAGTGTGACACTCCCTCAGTACTGTCCCTCTGACAGTGTGACACTGCCTCAGTACTGTCCGACAGTGTGACACTCCCTCAGTACTGCCCCTCTGACAGTGTGACACTCCCTCAGTACTGCCCCTCCGACAGTGTGACACTCCCTCAGTACTGCCCCTCTGACAGTGTGCCACTCCCACGGTACTGTCCCTCTGACAGTGTGACATTCCCTCGGTACTGTCCCTCTGACAGTGTGACATTCCCTCTGTACCGTCCCTCTGACAGTGGGACACTCCTTCAGTACCGTCCCTCTGACAGTGTGACTCTCCCTCAGTACTGTCCCTCTGACAGTGTGACACTCCCTCAATACCGTTCATCTGACAGTGCGACACTCCCTCAGTACTGCCCCTCTGACAGTGTGATTCTCCCTCAGTACCGCCCCTCTGACAGTGTGACATTCCCTCAGTACTGTCTCTCTGACAGTGTGACATTCCCTCAGTACAGCCCCTCCGACAGTGTGACTCTCCCTCAGTACCGTCCCTCTGACAGTGTGACTCTCCCTCAGCACTGCCCCTTTGACAGTGTGACACTCCCTCAGTATTCCCCTCTGACAGTGTGACACTTCCTCAGTACTGCTCCTCTGACAGTGTGACTCTCCCTCAGTACTGCCCCTCCGACAGTGTGACACTCCCTCAGTTCTGCCCCTCTGACAGTGTGACACTCCCTCAGTGCCGTCCCTCTGACAGTGTGACACTCCCTCAGTACTGTCCCTCTGACAGTGTGACATTCCCTCAGTACTGTCCCTCTGACAGTGTGACACTCCCTCAGTACCGTCCCTCTGACAGTGTGACTCTCCCTCAGTACTGTCCCTCTGACAGTGTGACACTCCCTCAATACCGTCCATCTGACAGTGTGACACTCCCTCAGCACCGCCCCTGACAGTGTGACTCTCCCTCAGTACCGCCCCTCTGACAGTGTGACACTCCCTCAGTACCGCCCCTCTGACAGTGTGACATTCCCTCAGTACTGTCCCTCTGACAGTGTGACACTGCCTCAGTACTGTTCGACAGTGTGACACTCCCTCAGTACTGCCCCTCTGACAGTGTGACACTCCCTCGGTAACATCCCTTTGACAGTGTGACACTCCCTCAGTACTGTCCCTCTCACAGTGTGACACTGCCTCAGTACTGTCCGACAGTGTGACACTCCCTCAGTACTGCCCCTCTGACAGTGTGACACTCCCTCAGTACTGCCCCTCCGACAGTGTGACACTCCCTCAGTACTGCCCCTCTGACAGTGTGCCACTCCCACGGTACTGTCCCTCTGACAGTGTGACATTCCCTCGGTACTGTCCCTCTGACAGTGTGACATTCCCTCTGTACCGTCCCTCTGACAGTGGGACACTCCTTCAGTACCGTCCCTCTGACAGTGTGACTCTCCCTCAGTACTGTCCCTCTGACAGTGTGACACTCCCTCAATACCGTTCATCTGACAGTGCGACACTCCCTCAGTACTGCCCCTCTGACAGTGTGATTCTCCCTCAGTACCGCCCCTCTGACAGTGAGACATTCCCTCAGTACTGTCTCTCTGACAGTGTGACATTCCCTCAGTACAGCCCCTCCGACAGTGTGACTCTCCCTCAGTACCGTCCCTCTGACAGTGTGACTCTCCCTCAGCACTGCCCCTTTGACAGTGTGACACGCCCTCAGTATTCCCCTCCGACAGTGTGACACTTCCTCAGTACTGCTCCTCTGACAGTGTGACTCTCCCTCAGTACTGCCCCTCCGACAGTGTGACACTCCCTCAGTTCTGCCCCTCTGACAGTGTGACACTCCCTCAGTACTGTCCCTCTGACAGTGTGACACTCCCTCAGTACCGTCCCTCTGACAGTGCGACACTCCCTCAGTACTGTCCCTCTGACAGTGTGATATTCCCTCAGTACTGTCCCTCTGACAGTGTGACACTCCCTCAGTACTGCCCCTCTGATAGTGCGACAGACCCTCAGCACTGCCCGTCTGACAGAGTGACTCTCCCTCAGTACTGTCCCTCTGACAGCGTGACACTCCCTCAGTACTGTCCCTCTGACAGTGTGACACTCCCTCAGTACTGTCCCTCTGACAGTGCGACACTCCCTCAGTACTGCCCCTCTGACAGTGTGACTCTCCCTCAGTACCGTCCCTCTGACAGTGTGACATTCCCTCAGTACTGTCCCTCTGACAGTGTGACACTGCCTCAGTACTGTCCGACAGTGTGACACTCCCTCAGTACTGCCCCTCTGACAGTGTGACACTCCCTCAGTACTGCCCCTCCGACAGTGTGACACTCCCTCAGTACTGCCCCTCTGACAGTGTGACACTCCCACGGTACTGTCCCTCTGACAGTGTGACACTCCCTCACTACTGACTCTCCGACAGTGTGACTCTCCCTCAGTACCGTCCCTCTGACAGTGTGACTCTCCCTCAGTACTGTCCCTCTGACAGTGTGACACTCCCTCAATACCGTCCATCTGACAGTGTGACACTCCCTCAGCACCGCCCCTGACAGTGTGACTCTCCCTCAGTACCGCCCCTCTGACAGTGTGACACTCCCTCAGTACCGCCCCTCTGACAGTGTGACATTCCCTCAGTACTGTCCCTCTGACAGTGTGACACTGCCTCAGTACTGTTCGACAGTGTGACACTCCCTCAGTACTGCCCCTCTGACAGTGTGACACTCCCTCGGTAACATCCCTCTGACAGTGTGACACTCCCTCACTACTGTCCCACTGACAGTGTGACACTCCCTCAGTACTGTCCCTCTGACAGTGTGACATTCCCTCAGTACTGCCCCTCTGACAGTGTGACACTCCCTCAGTACTGCCCCTCCGACAGTGTGACACTCCCTCAGTACTGTCCCTCTGACAGTGTGACACTCCCTCACTACTGACTCTCCGACAGTGTGACTCTCCCTCAGTACCGTCCCTCTGACAGTGTGACTCTCCCCCAGCACTGCCCCTTTGACAGTGTGACACTCCCTCAGTATTCCCCTCCGACAGTGTGACACTTCCTCAGTACTGCTCCTCTGACAGTGTGACTCTCCCTCAGTACTGCCCCTCCGACAGTGTGACACTCCCTCAGTTCTGCCCCTCTGACAGTGTGACACTCCCTCAGTACTGTCCCTCTGACAGTGTGACACTCCCTCAGTACCGTCCCTCTGACAGTGTGACACTCCCTCAGTACTGTCCCTCTGACAGTGTGACATTCCCTCAGTACTGTCCCTCTGACAGTGTGACACTCCCTCAGTACCGTCCCTCTGACAGTGTGACTCTCCCTCAGTACTGTCCCTCTGACAGTGTGACACTCCCTCAATACCGTCCATCTGACAGTGTGAAACTCCCTCAGCACCGCCCGACAGTGTGACTCTCCCTCAGTACCACCCCTCTGACAGTGTGACACTCCCTCAGTACCGCCCCTCTGACAGTGTGACATTCCCTCAGTACTGTCCCTCTGACAGTGTGACACTGCCTCAGTACTGTTCGACAGTGTGACACTCCCTCAGTACTGCCCCTCTGACAGTGTGACACTCCCTCAGTAACATCCCTCTGACAGTGTGACACTCCCTCAGTACTGTCCCTCTGACAGTGTGACACTGCCTCAGTACTGTCCGACAGTGTGACACTCCCTCAGTACTGCCCCTCTGACAGTGTGACACTCCCTCAGTACTGCCCCTCCGACAGTGTGACACTCCCTCAGTACTGCCCCTCTGACAGTGTGCCACTCCCACGGTACTGTCCCTCTGACAGTGTGACATTCCCTCGGTACTGTCCCTCTGACAGTGTGACATTCCCTCTGTACCGTCCCTCTGACAGTGGGACACTCCTTCAGTACCGTCCCTCTGACAGTGTGACTCTCCCTCAGTACTGTCCCTCTGACAGTGTGACACTCCCTCAATACCGTTCATCTGACAGTGCGACACTCCCTCAGTACTGCCCCACTGACAGTGTGATTCTCCCTCAGTACCGCCCCTCTGACAGTGTGACATTCCCTCAGTACTGTCTCTCTGACAGTGTGACATTCCCTCAGTACAGCCCCTCCGACAGTGTGACTCTCCCTCAGTACCGTCCCTCTGACAGTGTGACTCTCCCTGAGCACTGCCCCTTTGACAGTGTGACACTCCCTCAGTATTCCCCTCTGACAGTGTGACACTTCCTCAGTACTGCTCCTCTGACAGTGTGACTCTCCCTCAGTACTGTCCCTCTCACAGTGTGACACTCCCTCAATACCGTCCATCTGACAGTGTGACACTCCCTCAGCACCGCCCGACAGTGTGACTCTCCCTCAGTACCACCCCTCTGACAGTGTGACACTCCCTCAGTACCGCCCCTCTGACAGTGTGACATTCCCTCAGTACTGTCCCTCTGACAGTGTGACACTGCCTCAGTACTGTTCGACAGTGTGACACTCCCTCAGTACTGCCCCTCTGACAGTGTGACACTCCCTCGGTAACATCCCTCTGACAGTGTGACACTCCCTCAGTACTGTCCCTCTGACAGTGTGACACTGCCTCAGTACTGTCCGACAGTGTGACACTCCCTCAGTACTGCCCCTCTGACAGTGTGACACTCCCTCAGTACTGCCCCTCCGACAGTGTGACACTCCCTCAGTACTGCCCCTCTGACAGTGTGCCACTCCCACGGTACTGTCCCTCTGACAGTGTGACATTCCCTCGGTACTGTCCCTCTGACAGTGTGACATTCCCTCTGTACCGTCCCTCTGACAGTGGGACACTCCTTCAGTACCGTCCCTCTGACAGTGTGACTCTCCCTCAGTACTGTCCCTCTGACAGTGTGACACTCCCTCAATACCGTTCATCTGACAGTGCGACACTCCCTCAGTACTGCCCCTCTGACAGTGTGATTCTCCCTCAGTACCGCCCCTCTGACAGTGTGACATTCCCTCAGTACTGTCTCTCTGACAGTGTGACATTCCCTCAGTACAGCCCCTCCGACAGTGTGACTCTCCCTCAGTACCGTCCCTCTGACAGTGTGACTCTCCCTCAGCACTGCCCCTTTGACAGTGTGACACTCCCTCAGTATTCCCCTCTGACAGTGTGACACTTCCTCAGTACTGCTCCTCTGACAGTGTGACTCTCCCTCAGTACTGCCCCTCCGACAGTGTGACACTCCCTCAGTTCTGCCCCTCTGACAGTGTGACACTCCCTCAGTGCCGTCCCTCTGACAGTGTGACACTCCCTCAGTACTGTCCCTCTGACAGTGTGACATTCCCTCAGTACTGTCCCTCTGACAGTGTGACACTCCCTCAGTACCGTCCCTCTGACAGTGTGACTCTCCCTCAGTACTGTCCCTCTGACAGTGTGACACTCCCTCAATACCGTCCATCTGACAGTGTGACACTCCCTCAGCACCGCCCCTGACAGTGTGACTCTCCCTCAGTACCGCCCCTCTGACAGTGTGACACTCCCTCAGTACCGCCCCTCTGACAGTGTGACATTCCCTCAGTACTGTCCCTCTGACAGTGTGACACTGCCTCAGTACTGTTCGACAGTGTGACACTCCCTCAGTACTGCCCCTCTGACAGTGTGACACTCCCTCGGTAACATCCCTCTGACAGTGTGACACTCCCTCAGTACTGTCCCTCTCACAGTGTGACACTGCCTCAGTACTGTCCGACAGTGTGACACTCCCTCAGTACTGCCCCTCTGACAGTGTGACACTCCCTCAGTACTGCCCCTCCGACAGTGTGACACTCCCTCAGTACTGCCCCTCTGACAGTGTGCCACTCCCACGGTACTGTCCCTCTGACAGTGTGACATTCCCTCGGTACTGTCCCTCTGACAGTGTGACATTCCCTCTGTACCGTCCCTCTGACAGTGGGACACTCCTTCAGTACCGTCCCTCTGACAGTGTGACTCTCCCTCAGTACTGTCCCTCTGACAGTGTGACACTCCCTCAATACCGTTCATCTGACAGTGCGACACTCCCTCAGTACTGCCCCTCTGACAGTGTGATTCTCCCTCAGTACCGCCCCTCTGACAGTGTGACATTCCCTCAGTACAGCCCCTCCGACAGTGTGACTCTCCCTCAGTACCGTCCCTCTGACAGTGTGACTCTCCCTCAGCACTGCCCCTTTGACAGTGTGACACGCCCTCAGTATTCCCCTCCGACAGTGTGACACTTCCTCAGTACTGCTCCTCTGACAGTGTGACTCTCCCTCAGTACTGCCCCTCCGACAGTGTGACACTCCCTCAGTTCTGCCCCTCTGACAGTGTGACACTCCCTCAGTACTGTCCCTCTGACAGTGTGACACTCCCTCAGTACCGTCCCTCTGACAGTGCGACACTCCCTCAGTACTGTCCCTCTGACAGTGTGATATTCCCTCAGTACTGTCCCTCTGACAGTGTGACACTCCCTCAGTACTGCCCCTCTGATAGTGCGACAGACCCTCAGCACTGCCCGTCTGACAGAGTGACTCTCCCTCAGTACTGTCCCTCTGACAGCGTGACACTCCCTCAGTACTGTCCCTCTGACAGTGTGACACTCCCTCAGTACTGTCCCTCTGACAGTGCGACACTCCCTCAGTACTGCCCCTCTGACAGTGCGACACTCCCTCAGTACTGTCCCTCTGACAGTGCGACACTCCCTCAGTACCGTCCCTCTGACAGTGTGACACTCCCTAGCACTGACAGTGTGACACTCCCTCAGTACCGTCCCTCTGACAGTGTGACACTCCCTCAGTACCGTCCCTCTGACAGTGTGACACTCCCTCAGTACCGTCCCTCTGGCAGTGTGACACTCCCTCAGTACGGCCCCTCTGACAGTGTGACACTCCTTCAGTACTGCCCCTCCGACAGTGTGACACTCCCTCAGTACTGTCCCTCTGACAGTGTGACACTCCCTCAGTACTGTCCCTCTGACAGTGCGACACTCCCTCAGTACTGCCCCTCTGATAGTGCGACAGACCCTCAGTACTGTCCCTCTGACAGTGTGACACTCCCTCAATACCGTCCATCTGACAGTGTGACACTCCCTCAGCACCGCCCCTCTGACAGTGTGACTCTCCCTCAGTACTGCCCCTCTGACAGTGTGACTCTCCCTCAGTACCGCCCCTCTGACAGTGTGACACTCCCTCAGTACCGCCCCTCTGACAGTGTGACATTCCCTCAGTACTGTCCCTCTGACAGTGTGACACTGCCTCAGTACTGTTCGACAGTGTGACACTCCCTCAGTACTGCCCCTCTGACAGTGTGACACTCCCTCGGTAACATCCCTCTGACAGTGTGACACTCCCTCAGTACTGTCCTTCTGACAGTGTGACACTCCCTCAGTATTCCCCTCTGACAGTGTGACACTTCCTCAGTACTGCTCCTCTGACAGTGTGACTCTCCCTCAGTACTGTCCCTCTGACAGTGTGACACTCCCTCAATACCGTCCATCTGACAGTGTGACACTCCCTCAGCACCGCCCGACAGTGTGACTCTCCCTCAGTACCACCCCTCTGACAGTGTGACACTCCCTCAGTACCGCCCCTCTGACAGTGTGACATTCCCTCAGTACTGTCCCTCTGACAGTGTGACACTGCCTCAGTACTGTTCGACAGTGTGACACTCCCTCAGTACTGCCCCTCTGACAGTGTGACACTCCCTCGGTAACATCCCTCTGACAGTGTGACACTCCCTCAGTACTGTCCCTCTGACAGTGTGACACTGCCTCAGTACTGTCCGACAGTGTGACACTCCCTCAGTACTGCCCCTCTGACAGTGTGACACTCCCTCAGTACTGCCCCTCCGACAGTGTGACACTCCCTCAGTACTGCCCCTCTGACAGTGTGCCACTCCCACGGTACTGTCCCTCTGACAGTGTGACATTCCCTCGGTACTGTCCCTCTGACAGTGGGACACTCCTTAAGTACCGTCCCTCTGACAGTGTGACTCTCCCTCAGTACTGTCCCTCTGACAGTGTGACACTCCCTCAAAACCGTTCATCTGACAGTGCGACACTCCCTCAGTACTGCCCCTCTGACAGTGTGATTCTCCCTCAGTACCGCCCCTCTGACAGTGTGACATTCCTTCAGTACTGTCTCTCTGACAGTGTGACATTCCCTCAGTACAGCCCATCCGACAGTGTGACTCTCCCTCAGTACCGTCCCTCTGACAGTGTGACCCTCCCTCAGCACTGCCCCTTTGACAGTGTGACACTCCCTCAGTATTCCCCTCTGACAGTGTGACACTTCCTCAGTACTGCTCCTCTGACAGTGTGACTCTCCCTCAGTACTGCCCCTCCGACAGTGTGACACTCCCTCAGTTCTGCCCCTCTGACAGTGTGACACTCCCTCAGTACCGTCCCTCTGACAGTGTGACACTCCCTCAGTACTGTCCCTCTGACAGTGTGACATTCCCTCAGTACTGTCCCTCTGACAGTGTGACACTCCCTCAGTACCGTCCCTCTGACAGTGTGACTCTCCCTCAGTACTGTCCCTCTGACAGTGTGACACTCCCTCAATACCGTCCATCTGACAGTGTGACACTCCCTCAGCACCGCCCCTCACAGTGTGACTCTCCCTCAGTACCGCCCCTCTGACAGTGTGACACTCCCTCAGTACCGCCCCTCTGACAGTGTGACATTCCCTCAGTACTGTCCCTCTGACAGTGTGACACTGCCTCAGTACTGTTCGACAGTGTGACACTCCCTCAGTACTGCCCCTCTGACAGTGTGACATTCCCTCGGTACTGTCCCTCTGACAGTGTGACATTCCCTCTGTACCGTCCCTCTGACAGTGGGACACTCCTTCAGTACCGTCCCTCTGACAGTGTGACTCTCCCTCAGTACTGTCCCTCTGACAGTGTGACACTCCCTCAATACCGTTCATCTGACAGTGCGACACTCCCTCAGTACTGCCCCTCTGACAGTGTGATTCTCCCTCAGTACCGTCCCTCTGACAGTGTGACACTCCCTCAATACCGTCCATCTGACAGCGTGACACTCCCTCAGTACTGCCCCTCTGACAGTGTGATGCTCCCTCAGTACTGTCCCTCTGACAGTGCGACGAACGCCCCTCTGACAGTGTGACTCTCCCTCAGTACCGCCCCTCTGACAGTGTGACACTCCCTCAGTACCGTCCCTCTGACAGTGTGACACTCCCTCAGTATTCCCCTCCGACAGTGTGACACTTCCTCAGTACTGCTCCTCTGACAGTGTGACTCTCCCTCAGTACTGCCCCTCCGACAGTGTGACACTCCCTCAGTTCTGCCCCTCTGACAGTGTGACACTCCCTCAGTACTGCCCCTCTGACAGTGTGCCACTCCCTCGGTACTGTCCCTCTGACTGTGTGACATTCCCTCGGTACTGTCCCTCTGACAGTGTGACAGTCCCTCGGTACCGTCCCTCTGACAGTGTGACACTCCCTCCGTACCGTCCCTCTGACAGTGTGACACTCCCTCAGTACTGTCCCTCTGACAGTGCGACACTCCCTCAGTACTGCCCCTCTGATAGTGCGACAGACCCTCAGTACTGTCCCTCTGACAGTGTGACACTCCCTCAATACCGTCCATCTGACAGTGTGACACTCCCTCAGCACCGCCCCTCTGACAGTGTGACTCTCCCTCAGTACTGCCCCTCTGACAGTGTGACTCTCCCTCAGTACCGCCCCTCTGACAGTGTGACACTCCCTCAGTACCGCCCCTCTGACAGTGTGACATTCCCTCAGTACTGTCCCTCTGACAGTGTGACACTGCCTCAGTACTGTTCGACAGTGTGACACTCCCTCAGTACTGCCCCTCTGACAGTGTGACACTCCCTCGGTAACATCCCTCTGACAGTGTGACACTCCCTCAGTACTGTCCCTCTGACAGTGTGACACTGCCTTAGTACTGTCCGACAGTGTGACACTCCCTCAGTGCTGCCCCTCTGACAGTGTGACTCTCCCTCAGTACCGTCCCTCTGACAGTGTGACACTCCCTCAATACCGTCCATCTGACAGTGCGACACTCCCTCAGTACTGTCCCTCTGACAGTGTGACATTCCCTCAGTACTGTCCCTCTGACAGTGTGACACTCCCTCAGTACTGCCCCTCTGATAGTGCGACAGACCCTCAGCACTGCCCGTCTGACAGAGTGACTCTCCCTCAGTACTGTCCCTCTGACAGCGTGACACTCCCTCAATACCGTCCATCTGACAGTGTGACACTCCCTCAGCACCGCCCCTGACAGTGTGACTCTCCCTCAGTACCGCCCCTCTGACAGTGTGACACTCCCTCAGTACCGCCCCTCTGACAGTGTGACATTCCCTCAGTACTGTCCCTCTGACAGTGTGACACTGCCTCAGTACTGTTCGACAGTGTGACACTCCCTCAGTACTGCCCCTCTGACAGTGTGACACTCCCTCGGTAACATCCCTCTGACAGTGTGACACTCCCTCAGTACTGTCCCTCTGACAGTGTGACACTGCCTCAGTACTGTCCGACAGTGTGACACTCCCTCAGTACTGCCCCTCTGACAGTGTGACACTCCCTCAGTACTGCCCCTCCGACAGTGTGACACTCCCTCAGTACTGCCCCTCTGACAGTGTGCCACTCCCACGGTACTGTCCCTCTGACAGTGTGACATTCCCTCTGTACCGTCCCTCTGACAGTGGGACACTCCTTCAGTACCGTCCCTCTGACAGTGTGACTCTCCCTCAGTACTGTCCCTCTGACAGTGTGACACTCCCTCAATACCGTTCATCTGACAGTGCGACACTCCCTCAGTACTGCCCCTCTGACAGTGTGATTCTCCCTCAGTACCGTCCCTCTGACAGTGTGACACTCCCTCAATACCGTCCATCTGACAGCGTGACACTCCCTCAGTACTGCCCCTCTGACAGTGTGATGCTCCCTCAGTACTGTCCCTCTGACAGTGCGACGAACGCCCCTCTGACAGTGTGACTCTCCCTCAGTACCGCCCCTCTGACAGTGTGACACTCCCTCAGTACCGTCCCTCTGACAGTGTGACACTCCCTCAGTATTCCCCTCCGACAGTGTGACACTTCCTCAGTACTGCTCCTCTGACAGTGTGACTCTCCCTCAGTACTGCCCCTCCGACAGTGTGACACTCCCTCAGTTCTGCCCCTCTGACAGTGTGACACTCCCTCAGTACTGCCCCTCTGACAGTGTGCCACTCCCTCGGTACTGTCCCTCTGACTGTGTGACATTCCCTCGGTACTGTCCCTCTGACAGTGTGACAGTCCCTCGGTACCGTCCCTCTGACAGTGTGACACTCCCTCCGTACCGTCCCTCTGACAGTGTGACACTCCCTCAGTACTGTCCCTCTGACAGTGCGACACTCCCTCAGTACTGCCCCTCTGATAGTGCGACAGACCCTCAGTACTGTCCCTCTGACAGTGTGACACTCCCTCAATACCGTCCATCTGACAGTGTGACACTCCCTCAGCACCGCCCCTCTGACAGTGTGACTCTCCCTCAGTACTGCCCCTCTGACAGTGTGACTCTCCCTCAGTACCGCCCCTCTGACAGTGTGACACTCCCTCAGTACCGCCCCTCTGACAGTGTGACATTCCCTCAGTACTGTCCCTCTGACAGTGTGACACTGCCTCAGTACTGTTCGACAGTGTGACACTCCCTCAGTACTGCCCCTCTGACAGTGTGACACTCCCTCGGTAACATCCCTCTGACAGTGTGACACTCCCTCAGTACTGTCCCTCTGACAGTGTGACACTGCCTTAGTACTGTCCGACAGTGTGACACTCCCTCAGTGCTGCCCCTCTGACAGTGTGACTCTCCCTCAGTACTGTCCCTCTGACAGTGTGACATTCCCTCAGTACTGTCCCTCTGACAGTGTGACTCTCCCTCAGTACCGCCCCTCTGACAGTGTGACACTCCCTCAGTACCGCCCCTCTGACAGTGTGACATTCCCTCAGTACTGTCCCTCTGACAGTGTGACACTGCCTCAGTACTGTTCGACAGTGTGACACTCCCTCAGTACTGCCCCTCTGACAGTGTGACACTCCCTCGGTAACATCCCTCTGACAGTGTGACACTCCCTCAGTGCTGCCCCTCTGACAGTGTGACTCTCCCTCAGTACCGTCCCTCTGACAGTGTGACACTCCCTCAATACCGTCCATCTGACAGTGCGACACTCCCTCAGTACTGTCCCTCTGACAGTGTGACATTCCCTCAGTACTGTCCCTCTGACAGTGTGACACTCCCTCAGTACTGCCCCTCTGATAGTGCGACAGACCCTCAGCACTGCCCGTCTGACAGAGTGACTCTCCCTCAGTACTGTCCCTCTGACAGCGTGACACTCCCTCAATACCGTCCATCTGACAGTGTGACACTCCCTCAGCACCGCCCCTGACAGTGTGACTCTCCCTCAGTACCGCCCCTCTGACAGTGTGACACTCCCTCAGTACCGCCCCTCTGACAGTGTGACATTCCCTCAGTACTGTCCCTCTGACAGTGTGACACTGCCTCAGTACTGTTCGACAGTGTGACACTCCCTCAGTACTGCCCCTCTGACAGTGTGACACTCCCTCGGTAACATCCCTCTGACAGTGTGACACTCCCTCAGTACTGTCCCTCTGACAGTGTGACACTGCCTCAGTACTGTCCGACAGTGTGACACTCCCTCAGTACTTCCCCTCTGACAGTGTGACACTCCCTCAGTACTGCCCCTCCGACAGTGTGACACTCCCTCAGTACTGCCCCTCTGACAGTGTGCCACTCCCACGGTACTGTCCCTCTGACAGTGTGACATTCCCTCGGTACTGTCCCTCTGACAGTGTGACATTCCCTCTGTACCGTCCCTCTGACAGTGGGACACTCCTTCAGTACCGTCCCTCTGACAGTGTGACTCTCCCTCAGTACTGTCCCTCTGACAGTGTGACACTCCCTCAATACCGTTCATCTGACAGTGCGACACTCCCTCAGTACTGCCCCTCTGACAGTGTGATTCTCCCTCAGTACCGTCCCTCTGACAGTGTGACACTCCCTCAATACCGTCCATCTGACAGCGTGACACTCCCTCAGTACTGCCCCTCTGACAGTGTGATGCTCCCTCAGTACTGTCCCTCTGACAGTGCGACGAACGCCCCTCTGACAGTGTGACTCTCCCTCAGTACCGCCCCTCTGACAGTGTGACACTCCCTCAGTACCGTCCCTCTGACAGTGTGACACTCCCTCAGTATTCCCCTCCGACAGTGTGACACTTCCTCAGTACTGCTCCTCTGACAGTGTGACTCTCCCTCAGTACTGCCCCTCCGACAGTGTGACACTCCCTCAGTTCTGCCCCTCTGACAGTGTGACACTCCCTCAGTACTGCCCCTCTGACAGTGTGCCACTCCCTCGGTACTGTCCCTCTGACTGTGTGACATTCCCTCGGTACTGTCCCTCTGACAGTGTGACAGTCCCTCGGTACCGTCCCTCTGACAGTGTGACACTCCCTCCGTACCGTCCCTCTGACAGTGTGACACTCCCTCAGTACTGTCCCTCTGACAGTGCGACACTCCCTCAGTACTGCCCCTCTGATAGTGCGACAGACCCTCAGTACTGTCCCTCTGACAGTGTGACACTCCCTCAATACCGTCCATCTGACAGTGTGACACCCCCTCAGCACCGCCCCTCTGACAGTGTGACTCTCCCTCAGTACTGCCCCTCTGACAGTGTGACTCTCCCTCAGTACCGCCCCTCTGACAGTGTGACACTCCCTCAGTACCGCCCCTCTGACAGTGTGACATTCCCTCAGTACTGTCCCTCTGACAGTGTGACACTGCCTCAGTACTGTTCGACAGTGTGACACTCCCTCAGTACTGCCCCTCTGACAGTGTGACACTCCCTCGGTAACATCCCTCTGACAGTGTGACACTCCCTCAGTACTGTCCCTCTGACAGTGTGACACTGCCTTAGTACTGTCCGACAGTGTGACACTCCCTCAGTGCTGCCCCTCTGACAGTGTGACTCTCCCTCAGTACCGTCCCTCTGACAGTGTGACACTCCCTCAATACCGTCCATCTGACAGTGCGACACTCCCTCAGTACTGTCCCTCTGACAGTGCGACACTCCCTCAGTACTGTCCCTGTGACAGTGTGACACTCCCTCAGTACTGCCCCTCTGATAGTGCGACAGACCCTCAGCACTGCCCCTCTGACAGTGTGACACTCCCTCAATACCGTCCATCTGACAGTGTGACACTCCCTCAGTACTGCTCCTCTGACAGTGTGACACTCCCTCAGTACTGCCCCTCCGACAGTGTGACAGTCCCTCAGTACTGCCCCTCTGACAGTGTGACACTCCCTCAGTATCGTCCCTCTGACAGTGTGACACTCCCTCAGTACTGTCCCTCTGACAGTGTGACACTGCCTCAGTACTGTTCGACAGTGTGACACTCCCTCAGTACTGCCCCTCTGACAGTGTGACACTCCCTCGGTAACATCCCTCTGACAGTGTGACACTCCCTCAGTACTGTCCCTCTGACAGTGTGACACTGCCTCAGTACTGTCCGACAGTGTGACACTCCCTCAGTACTGCCCCTCTGACAGTGTGACACTCCCTCAGTACTGCCCCTCCGACAGTGTGACACTCCCTCAGTACTGCCCCTCTGACAGTGTGGAACTCCCACGGTACTGTCCCTCTGACAGTGTGACATTCCCTCGGTACTGTCCCTCTGACAGTGTGACATTCCCTCTGTACCGTCCCTCTGACAGTGGCACACTCCTTCAGTACCGTCCCTCTGACAGTGTGACTCTCCCTCAGTACTGTCCCTCTGACAGTGTGACACTCCCTCAATACCGTTCATCTGACAGTGCGACACTCCCTCAGTACTGCCCCTCTGACAGTGTGATTCTCCCTCAGTACCGTCCCTCTGACAGTGTGACACTCCCTCAATACCGTCCATCTGACAGCGTGACACTCCCTCAGTACTGCCCCTCTGACAGTGTGATGCTCCCTCAGTACTGTCCCTCTGACAGTGCGACGAACGCCCCTCTGACAGTGTGACTCTCCCTCAGTACCGCCCCTCTGACAGTGTGACACTCCCTCAGTACCGTCCCTCTGACAGTGTGACACTCCCTCAGTATTCCCCTCCGACAGTGTGACACTTCCTCAGTACTGCTCCTCTGACAGTGTGACTCTCCCTCAGTACTGCCCCTCCAACAGTGTGACACTCCCTCAGTTCTGCCCCTCTGACAGTGTGACACTCCCTCAGTACTGCCCCTCTGACAGTGTGCCACTCCCTCGGTACTGTCCCTCTGACTGTGTGACATTCCCTCGGTACTGTCCCTCTGACAGTGTGACACTCCCTCAATACCGTTCATCTGACAGTGCGACACTCCCTCAGTACCGTCCCTCTGACAGTGTGACTCTCCCTCAGTACTGTCCCTCTGACAGTGTGACACTCCCTCAATACCGTTCATCTGACAGTGCGACACTCCCTCAGTACTGCCCCTCTGACAGTGTGATTCTCCCTCAGTACCGTCCCTCTGACAGTGTGACACTCCCTCAATACCGTCCATCTGACAGCGTGACACTCCCTCAGTACTGCCCCTCTGACAGTGTGATGCTCCCTCAGTACTGTCCCTCTGACAGTGCGACGAACGCCCCTCTGACAGTGTGACTCTCCCTCAGTACCGCCCCTCTGACAGTGTGACACTCCCTCAGTACCGTCCCTCTGACAGTGTGACACTCCCTCAGTATTCCCCTCCGACAGTGTGACACTTCCTCAGTACTGCTCCTCTGACAGTGTGACTCTCCCTCAGTACTGCCCCTCCGACAGTGTGACACTCCCTCAGTTCTGCCCCTCTGACAGTGTGACACTCCCTCAGTACTGCCCCTCTGACAGTGTGCCACTCCCTCGGTACTGTCCCTCTGACTGTGTGACATTCCCTCGGTACTGTCCCTCTGACAGTGTGACAGTCCCTCGGTACCGTCCCTCTGACAGTGTGACACTCCCTCCGTACCGTCCCTCTGACAGTGTGACACTCCCTCAGTACTGTCCCTCTGACAGTGCGACACTCCCTCAGTACTGCCCCTCTGATAGTGCGACAGACCCTCAGTACTGTCCCTCTGACAGTGTGACACTCCCTCAATACCGTCCATCTGACAGTGTGACACTCCCTCAGCACCGCCCCTCTGACAGTGTGACTCTCCCTCAGTACTGCCCCTCTGACAGTGACTCTCCCTCAGTACCGCCCCTCTGACAGTGTGACACTCCCTCAGTACCGCCCCTCTGACAGTGTGACATTCCCTCAGTACTGTCCCTCTGACAGTGTGACACTGCCTCAGTACTGTTCGACAGTGTGACACTCCCTCAGTACTGCCCCTCTGACAGTGTGACACTCCCTCGGTAACATCCCTCTGACAGTGTGACACTCCCTCAGTACTGTCCCTCTGACAGTGTGACACTGCCTTAGTACTGTCCGACAGTGTGACACTCCCTCAGTGCTGCCCCTCTGACAGTGTGACTCTCCCTCAGTACCGACCCTCTGACAGTGTGACACTCCCTCAATACCGTCCATCTGACAGTGCGACACTCCCTCAGTACTGTCCCTCTGACAGTGCGACACTCCCTCAGTACTGTCCCTGTGACAGTGTGACACTCCCTCAGTACTGCCCCTCTGATAGTGCGACAGACCCTCAGCACTGCCCCTCTGACAGTGTGACACTCCCTCAATACCGTCCATCTGACAGTGTGACACTCCCTCAGTACTGCTCCTCTGACAGTGTGACACTCCCTCAGTACTGCCCCTCCGACACTGTGACAGTCCCTCAGTACTGCCCCTCTGACAGTGTGACACTCCCTCAGTATCGTCCCTCTGACAGTGTGACACTCCCTCAGTACTGTCCCTCTGACAGTGTGACACTCCCTCAGTACTGTCCCTCTGACAGTGCGACACTCCCTCAGTACTGCCCCTATGACAGTGCGACACTCCCTCAGTACTGTCCCTCTGACAGTGCGACACTCCCTCAGTACCGTCCCTCTGACAGTGTGACACTCCCTAGTACTGACAGTGTGACACTCCCTCAGTACTGCCCCTCTGACAGTGTGACACTCCCTCAGTACCGTCCCTCTGATAGTGTGACACTCCCTCAGTACCGTCCCTCTGGCAGTGTGACACTCCCTCAGTACTGCTCCTCTGACAGTGTGACACTCCCTCAGTACTGCCCCTCCGACAGTGTGACACTCCCTCAGTACTGTCCCTCTGACAGTGCGACACTCCCTCAGTACTGCCCCTCTGATAGTGCGACAGACCCTCAGTACTGTCCCTCTGACAGTGTGACACTGCCTCAGTACTGTTCGACAGTGTGACACTCCCTCAGTACTGCCCCTCTGACAGTGTGACACTCCCTCGGTAACATCCCTCTGACAGTGTGACACTCCCTCAGTACTGTCCCTCTGACAGTGTGACACTGCCTTAGTACTGTCCGACAGTGTGACACTCCCTCAGTACTGCCCCTCTGACAGTGTGACTCTCCCTCAGTACCGTCTCTCTGACAGTGTGACACTCCCTCAATACCGTCCATCTGACAGTGCGACACTCCCTCAGTACTGTCCCTCTGACAGTGCGACACTCCCTCAGTACTGTCCCTGTGACAGTGTGACACTCCCTCAGTACTGCCCCTCTGATAGTGCGACAGACCCTCAGCACTGCCCCTCTGACAGTGTGACACTCCCTCAATACCGTCCATCTGACAGTGTGACACTCCCTCAGTACTGCTCCTCTGACAGTGTGACACTCCCTCAGTACTGCCCCTCCGACAGTGTGACAGTCCCTCAGTACTGCCCCTCTGACAGTGTGACACTCCCTCAGTATCGTCCCTCTGACAGTGTGACACTCCCTCAGTACTGTCCCTCTGACAGTGTGACACTCCCTCAGTACTGTCCCTCTGACAGTGCGACACTCCCTCAGTACTGCCCCTCTGACAGTGCGACACTCCCTCAGTACTGTCCCTCTGACAGTGCGACACTCCCTCAGTACCGTCCCTCTGACAGTGTGACACTCCCTGGTACTGACAGTGTGACACTCCCTCAGTACTGCCCCTCTGACAGTGTGACACTCCCTCAGTACCGTCCCTCTGACAGTGTGACACTCCCTCAGTACTGTCCCTCTGACAGTGTGACACTCCCTCAGTACCGTCCCTCTGGCAGTGTGACACTCCCTCAATACCGTCCCTCTGACAGTGTGACTCTCCCTCAGTACTGTCCCTCTGACAGTGTGACACTCCCTCAGTACTGCCCCTCTGATAGTGCGACAGACCCTCAGCACTGCCCCTCTGACAGTGTGACACTCCCTCAATACCGTCCATCTGACAGTGTGACACTCCCTCAGTACTGCTCCTCTGACAGTGTGACACTCCCTCAGTACCTCCCCTCCGACAGTGTGACACTCCCTCAGTACTGTCCCTCTGACAGTGTGACACTCCCTCAGTACCGTCCCTCTGACAGTGTGACACTCCCTCAGTACTGTCCCTCTGACAGTGTGACACTCCCTCAGCACTGTCCCTCTGACAGTGTGACACTCCCTCAGTACTGTCCCTCTGACAGTGTGACACTCCCTCAGTACTGCCCCTCTGACAGTGTGACACTCCCTCAGTACTGTCCCTCTGACAGTGTGACACTCCCTCAGTACCGTCCCTCTGACAGTGTGACACTCCCTCAGTACTGTCCCTCTGACAGTGTGACACTCCCTCAGTACCGTCCCTCTGACAGTGTGACACTCCCTCAGTACAATAATGCAAGTGTCAGGCTGGACTATGGGTAAAAGTCAGTGGACTGGGGTTCAAGCCCCGAACTTCTGTTCATTAGGCCAGTGGATAACCGAGGCTGGGGCTGACGTTTCTGTTGCAAGGGATGGGCAAGGAAGAGTGTCATCACTGAACCGCTGTTCTGCAAATAAGGTGGCACATGAATGTGATACCGTACCTGTAATCCAGCCCACAATTGCAATTTGTTTATTAAATTGGTTGTGAAAAAGCACAGAGATTATCCATCCATTATTTATCACTCCATACAAACCAGCAATTATTTCAAGCAGGACTTAGGTCAGTTTCGTCACAGGACAGTGGACTTTTACTGAACCAGTGAACAGAACAGGCAGGATTCAGAATGTGGGCTCTGTTGCCACTGATGTTATGGAACTGGATCAAGGGTAGAACAGAATCCTCCTATTCACTGAGAGATTGATTTAACATTTACTGGACAATGAACACGAACAGACCCTTTGACCCAGCATATTAATTCCAATCATGATCCCATCTGCCTGGCAAGGTACAAGCGCATATCCCTCCATTCCCTGCCTGTTTAACTACCTGTCTAAATGCCTCTTAATCATTAAAATCATAGCTGTTTCCACCACCTCCCCCGGCAGCATGTTCCAGGCACCTGTGTTTAAAATAAAACTTGCCTTGAAAATAGAAATAACAAGCCTGGAACATGCTGATGGAAGCAGATTTGATAGCAACACTTAGAAGCTTTTGGACATTTATCAAGCTTCCAGAAGGTGGTGGAAGCTGATAATAGATTTCTGAAAAGGGTGTAAAAGCCACTGCAGGGCCTATAGACACCTGCAACACACAGCTCCTGACATTCTATGGGATTCCCAATTGACAGGAGGAGGGTCTGTGTTGTACCTCTCCCAATTCACTCACTGTATCCCCCCCACCACATCCTTGGGTCTCAGCTTCAGCTAACATACTTACAGTATTCATGTGAGGATCAATTAGCAAAATCTTGATTGTCAATAATTATAAAGACTTTAAAATTGCTCTTGACTTAGTAAAGTTTCAAAAACACTACATAACTCCAGAGAAGAGATTTGGCCGATAAATTAGATATTCCACTGCTCCGTAGAAGGTCCCTCAGCTGAAACTTGATGACAATTGCAGCAAATTTGTGGTTGCGTTTTTCTCGCTGCCAAATCCACAGGTAACGGCAACTTCTGGCGCTGGCTCTTTGCTAATAAATCCCCTTTACTCGTTTGTTGCTTGGGTCAAAAGGTGATTTGAGGTGGACCTTGGCTGGGTAAGAGACACCCATCCTCTCCAGCGAGTACTCACCATGCTTCATAAAGTCCGTTGTCACCTAGAGAGAGACACAAAGACTAAGGAAACATATGCATCATGCCAAAAAACCTGGAAATGTGTATTCAATCATTTTGACATCTGAAAGCGAGGGCAAAAGTAATTGAACAATGCAAGAGGGCAAAACTAGAGGAGCATGGAGTTTGCAGGAGACCAGAAGGAAATTGCAGAGATTGCAACTTGCCGGGTCCTAAATAAGAAAACTGATGCACACTTTTTAATTTTGGGGTGTTTCTTGATCAGGAGCTGATGCTGGACAGTGTGCCTTAGGCAATGGAACTTCGTACAGTCTTAGTCAAGATGCCCTGAAGAATTATGGATGACCCAAAGTTTATGGAGAATGAGAGGTGAGAGGTTTGCCGTGAATAGTTGAGCAGAGATGTAATAAAGTTTCAACAGCAGTTAAAGTAAAGCAAGATTAATTGAAGATAATTGATCTGGATGATGGAGCAATCAAAACTCATCTCAATTCCAAATGTGGCACAAGGCTGCACATGGTTGGGTGGAGGGAAGCAGTTCATAGGGATTGAGCTTGTAGGTGGCACAGAGAACAATGGTGTGAGTCTTAATAATAGATCTACTCAGCAATAATGGTCATCAGTTGTTGAAGTAAAAGGAGGCAGAGTGCAAAAAAAAACGAGAGAGGGGTCCAAGAGGGAGAAATTAAAAGGAATGGCAAAGAGAATTGGATAAATTCTCATAAACATAATATTTCCAGGGCTTTTCGAAAAGCCTAGTGGAACTAACTAAACAGCTCTTTCAGGGATTCAGCATGGCAGATGAGACAGATCATCTCCTTCTATAGCAGTCAGAATGAGCACAAAGTATAGCAAAGAGGTGTTCTGTCAGACTCTCCCACACCATAGCAACACACAAAATGCTGGAGGAGCTCAGTAGATCGGGCAGCATCTATGGAGGGAAACAGTTGATGTTTTGGGCCAAGACCCTTCATTAGTATTGGAAAGGAAAGAGGAAGAAGCCAGAATCCTCACAGTCTCACTAAGTACACCTAGGCGGTAATCTGACTTCTACTCACCGCACACCCCTCAGGATCCCTCATGTAACCATAAGCTATTGACTTATTGAGCGCAAAAGCAAAATCTGCCCTCCGGATAAGTCCGACCACCTTCCCGTTCCTCCAGATAGCTTCCAGGCCAAAAATGGGAACCTTCCTGCAGGATAACAATCACCTGTTATATCAGCAACTGAGAGAGACTGCATGAGGAAAAACACATTCTGAGCTTTACATCCATAAACGTACAGGAAACATCACCTGGTCAAGAATGGAAATCTGGTCTGCAATAGTCACAATAGGCATTAAAGCATGACGTGTTTCCAGGCCCAACCTGAAGAAGTGGGAGACAAATGCAAAGCAGAAGCCAAGGACTGAAACTCAATGTAATCAGGAGAAGTGATTACAGGAGGTCTGGGATTTGAGTAGGATTGATTATTGGAGGAGATCAGGGGCTAGGACCAAACCCAAACAGGTGGAGGCAGCCAGGTATTCCCTCAGACTTTGGGCACATCTTGCACTGGGTGTCTTGGACAGGAGAGATAGGCTAGAAGAAAGAGGTCCAAGAGGAGGAAATATAAAAAGGGCAAAGAGAATTGGATAAATACTTATAAACTTAAATTTCCCAGGACTATTCATAAAGTCTAATAGAACTAATCAAACAGCTCCTTTAAGGACCCAACACAGGACAGCTGAGACAAATCATCTTCCTCTGTGGTAGTAAAATGTTCATAAAGCAGAAGAGAGAGAGGTTTTCTGTCAAGCATTCCCACACCATAGTCCCAGAAAACATACCCATCAGGAATCTATATGACTTCTGTTCACCACGCTTCACTCAAATTTCTCATTGTAAACTAGTCGTTATGAAATACTCTGCTTTCTGAGTATTTCTTGTCCACTGATCCACTCCCTTCAGTAGAGCTTAAGAATAGTTATGCAGCATTTAAATTGGCTTAGATGCCTTTCAGAGATTCTTGAAAGAATGCTTTCCTATACACTGAAGCACTGACAATGGAAATTGGTTCAACATTAAGCAAGTGTGAGCGAGAACTAGGTCAGAAACTCACTCTTCGATGGTGAAACACGCCAGGCGCTTAAACAGCCCCTGAGTCTTTTGCAGCTCCAGCACCTCTCGGCCAAGAAATGGAATCTTTGACTTCAGTTTGCAAGTGAAAGCGAGCCCAGCTTCAAGAGGAGTGTCATCGGATCGTATGTCAGCGTGCCAGTGTCTGTACCCTGCAACAGGAGCATGGCGACAGCCTGAGTTATCTGCATCTCACAGTTCCACAAAGCTTGGACAGATAGGCAATGCACACACAGGATCTATCAGAGTAACTGACTGAGCCCAGAATATGTGCCACTTAAATCCAATCAGAAGCATGGCGACAGATCAGGCCAGACTTCAATATTCAAGCTCCTCCAGCACTGCCACATTTTCTCAGTACCATTCCTTCCTTGGTGCCACACTCTTTCAGGGTGGGTTAGTGTTGAATGATATCCTCAGGTTTTAGCCAGGCAATGGAAACAACCTTCCTCAGTTTGAATGCTCCTTGACCTACTCCTTGGAAGGGAATTAACACAGGAAATGGTTGGAGTGAACGTGCTTTTGTCATTTGATAGAAGGTTGTTGGAACATGAAATTGGTGATTGATAAATCAAAAGCAGCTGCTACTCTCACATTCACATATTCTCTTATAACATGGGCCATTTGGCCCATCAATGATAATGCTGGTTCTTAGACTATTCCCATCAGTCCCATTGCTCCACTTATTCCCCTGTAACCTTTTCTCTGTCATGTGTATATCTGTTTTCCCTGCCATTAGGGGTATTTACAGTAACTAATTAATCAGAAATAAAGAGATTAGCTTTATTTGTCACATGTACATCAAAACATTCAGTGAGATGCGTCATCTTGCGTCAATGACCAACACAGTCTGAGGATTGTGCTGGAGACAGCACGCAAGTGTCTAACTATATGTCTTTGCAATGTGGGAGGAAACCAGAGCACCCAGAGGAAACCCAGGCAGTCATGGGGGGAACATACTCATTTCAGACAGCAGTAGGAACTGAACCCGTCGGTGGTTACTGGCATTGTAATGTGCTGCAGTGCTTTTACCTTTCTCAATGCTGAGTGAATCAATGGCCCTGTAACCAGCATTCACGATTCCAAACTTGGCACCAGCCTGCATCACAGCACGGTGAACGGGCACACAGGACTCCCTTGGCACGTGGAGTTCCCAGCCCATCTCACCCACAAACGACAGCCTCATAGCCCGCACCTTCCGAAAAAGAACGTTGGATTATTAGGAATTCTCAGGCTCTTGTCAGCAGCAGCTAGAAGCTTATGTAATTATAGGTCTTCGTGGCAATTTGGGCCATTATGCCTGTGCCAGACCTTTGTTAAGAGGTATCCAATTTTCTCTATTCTCCTTGCTCTTGCAAGTACTTCAAGTTTTTATCCAAGTCCTTCCTGAAAGAGGTGATCAAATCTGATTCTACTGATTAGAACTTGTAGCCAATTACAAAACTGTACCCTTGGGAACTGATTCTCTTGGCACAGTGAACTGTTTTCTCCCTATGAATTCCACCAAAATTATTCATAAGTGAGAACAGTCCCAGTTCTTCACAAGCTGCCGTGGGATGAAACTTCTGATATAGAAGTTGTCCCAGTAATGTTCCAGGAAAGAAAAGGTGTAAGGGATAAAATACTTCAATTCATCAACAGTGGAGTGGAGGTAAGAATTCAGATTGACCCGAGTAATGGGAAATTTCACAATGCAACTTTTAGTCACTTGTCGTCTGGGTATCAAGGACCAAAGTGTGTCCAGTGTTCAGTTTGTTTCTATCAGGAATATGAATTTTTCTCTTTGCTGTACTGCATAAAGTCCAGGCATACTGCCGTAACTTTACAGAACCCTCCACTCTCAGTGTGCCAACAACATTAATGTGGAACTTGGAACTGGGGCTCCAGCAAGTGAGAATTATGCACATCACCAGGTGGGCCAGATGCTGAACCATGGAATTTCCAAGTTGACAACGGATTATCAGAGTTTTGCTGCAGCCCCCAGTAGTAAAGGAGTGACTTACCAAATGCCCAGCGGCCTTCACCACCTGGTGTGTGGAGAAGGGAAAGGCCTCATTACTGAGGTCCACGTCGAGAACTTCCTGCAGCACCGTGCGACTGTAGAGCAACAGAGAGAAGGTCACAGCGTGACCTGAAATCCAGTGAGACCATCTCACAACTCCTGCCCCACCTCCCCCATCACATCTACCCCTCCCCCCACTGCCCCAGACCTGGAATTCCAAACACCCTCAGCACAACACTTTGCCCTTTCTGGCCTCTGCCTGAGCCCTCCCAACACAGCTTCAGCCCCTCCTCCAGTTCTGCCACCAACCCTCACTTCATCACTCTGTTTGGTTCCCAGAAGCTCCCACCCAGTCCTTCACTTCCCCAACATCACCAGCCAATAACCCCAGATGCCAATCCTTCGTACTATATTTCCCTCCACCTGGCCCCTCCTAATACTCTTTCAGACCTACCCACTTGTCTCTTACAAGCCCAACTAGCTCAAGACAAGCCACCAAGCCTTTGCGACTCCCACAGTCTCCTTCCTCTACTCACCCCCTCAACCTCACTCATACTTTTTCTACGCGTTCAACTCTGCCATTTCCTCTCCTCTGCCCAGGGCAGCACCCTGCGTCCCTCTGCTCCGCACCACCTTCCCCCCATTGAGACAGCTGCGGCTGATCTCCTCACCTCAGGGGTCCCTGCACACTGATCATCCCCAGCTCCTCCGAGCAGTCAAGCAACTGGCAGTTCAGCCTCTGATCCTGAAGCATGGTGATGATGTGGGAATAATTGTGCTGTGCCACTCCACCTCCAACAGCCAGGTAGTACCCATCACCTGCATGGGAGCACAGCACCGGTCAGATGCCCAGCCACCAAGTATCCAGCCCGAGCAGACAGCAGGAGGTGAGCAATACTCATGCTGAAACAGGGCCTGAAGCCAGACCTGGTTCTAACCTAATTACAGCACCACTCTGATCAAACACACTTCAGCTCCAATGTCACTGCAATTGAATTATTCTTGCTAGTGGCTCTTTAAAAAGATAAAATCTCACAAGAAGCATGAGGAAAGGCACAGCCCTCAAGGCTGGAGCTCTTCAATTGAGTTACTGCTACAGAAACAGACTATTCATGGTGAAAGAAAATTTAATTCTGTTGATCACCCGAAAGCCCCAAGTAAAGAAAACATTTTGTTCATATACAATTGTCTGACCTGCAGTCACTGTCTCAATATTAATGATCAGTCCACAGACCACGACTGTGAGCAGAATCCTTTATCAGCTTGCTGGGTAATAATTACTACAAGGAATCTTCCCTCTGTATCCAACACCAACCATCCCTGCCCCAGAAAGGTTTGGTGGATGAACATCTACTCTGCACATAACCAGTACTATCCATGTGTGTTAGGGCAGGTGGAGATTTTCTCTGACGATCAGTGCTGCATTTTCCCTAGGAAGCTTTGTTGGAAAAGTGTGTAGGGAAATCATCTGAGATCTCTCCTCCTTCCAGTACATTCCCATTTTTTCCAACACAGCAGTAGGAGACCGACAACACTCTCAGACAACCGCAGAGCCCGCAAATGGAGTTTTGTCCTTACCAACACTGAATGAAGTTACAGCTATGAGCAAATACTAGCTCTGAACAGGTATAAACTTACACCGGAGGCACAAGTTACCAAGTTCAAATCCCACTCGAGATACACCAGAATGAAAGCTAACAATCAAATGTTGAATTGTTGGAGGTCATAATATTGAATTAAATATTTAGCCTGAAATCCCTTCTGCTCTCTCAAGAATGGACCTCAAGCTCAATGCTCCATGGCACTATGTTGAAGTGGGACATGGGAACACATCCAGGAGTCCTCATAAATGTTTAACTTTTACAAAAACAGATCACTTGGCAATCAGCAATGCATCATTTGCTGGAGCTTGTTAAAAACAAACTCAGCTTTGTGGCATTTAGGAGGTACATGAGCATACAGAGAATGGGTGGATATGGATTATGTGTAGGCAAAAGAGATTTAGTATAATTTGGCACTGCATTCAGCACAGACATCAGCCTGTTCGTGTGCTGCAGGACTGCCATATTTCCAGCATATTGATAATGTACACCATTCGAAAGTGTACACTGGCCCTATCTCACTACATTCTGGCTCATTTGTTGGGATTCAGTAATTACCTTCAAAGGTAGGAGTGAGTGAAGATCCTTGTGGAGAGGACTCAATGCGACTAACTGTCAGGTCACTCTCTGTCCCACCTCGACTGTTCAGCATACAGGTGTAGACTGTTTTACCTGAAAGTACACCAACAGTCACAGATAACAGATACCTGTACACCACGCCGACTCTGGGACAAAAGGCTGGTGGTCATACTGAAGGAAACATTGTAATGGGAGCTCAGGATAGGTCCATAACCGGGAGGCTGGGTAAAAGGGAGAATGATACACTGGACAAATAAACTGAGAGTTACAGTTGGGAGTCTTTCACTGATGGTGGGAAATAGCCCAACCATGTTACTTTGAGAGCGAGGTAAATGAAGCTAGCAGCTGGGACACACCAACAGAGGCAACTGAGAAGGACATAAAGAAAGGGGTAGCGACAAAGAGCAGAGGAAATGTGGGCATCAGGAATGACAGTGATGAGGAAAGGGAGGATGGGAACAATGTGAGTAACTGAGAGGGAGGGATACAGATTGTGGCAGAGAGGCAATGAGTATATAACATAAAGGAGAGGGTGCATGATGAAACAGCATGTAAAGAAATCACAGCCATTATTACCTATGGATGAGCTGACATCAGCAGTGAACAGCCAATCCGCTGCCTTTTTAGCATCTGGACCCACCAGGTAAAATTTGCCAAAATACGACATGTCAAAAACTGCGACTGCATTCCGGCAGGTCATACATTCCAACTTAATCTGCAACAATACGCAATAGTATCAGCTGGTCCCCTGATGCACCACGGCCCAGGGGCAATGTTGAGACCCCTCCTCATGCTCACTGTTTCAGCCTGGGTTCCGTAAACCCAACAATGTTCGGGAGGGTGCATTTGGACCCTGGGTGGTACAGGGAATTTTTGCCATTTTGGGAACATAACCGTGCCTTCTGTGTTGGTTAAAGGGCAATCAAACGTCACAAGTATGCCACCTGCCACATGGGAAATCCTCAAAGGATGATGAGAGGGCCCTGTGGATGGGAAGTTTGGGAGGTTACAGCGAAGGGGACTTGTTTTATGCCCTTGGCATCAGTGTTGCATTCCTCAATCTCTGTTGTGTTCACATACCCCCCCCACACACACACCTGCATGTACACGGACCCTCTCCTCTCACAAATACAGAATTATTAAGTGACAGTTACTCCACAGGCTCATCTGATTTATTCTGGGCTCTGCAGTCCCTGTTTATTTCATTGGGTTACTGTGGAGACACATTTCTGCTGCTTTAAAAATAGCAAAGTTCTCTGGAAGTGGGTGGCAGTGAAGAGGGAACAGATTCCTACCTGATCGTGGTGCGAGGGAAAATCAAAGGTGTAATCTCCCCACAGCAGCTGGTTGTACTTATAACCCTCATGCCGCTTGTTGTCATAAAATCCATAATAATCATAATCCAGAACCTAGAGGCACAGAAAGAGTGAACAGGACAGAAAGGTAAATAATCTTGATATCTTTTTCTTCCACACTACTTAGTTATTTTTGTAACTTATAATAACTTTATATCTTTGCACTGTACTCCTGCTGCAAAATGACGAATTTCACATTATATAAGTCAGTGACAGTAAATATATTCATGCTGATTCCAATTTATCCCGTTCACAGCAACCTGCAACCCCACCTTCCACATTATCCCACTGGATCTTTCAAACCTCCTGACCCATTGGATTCATCGAGTCAATCTTGCTATTGATCTTGACTCTGCCCCCTTCCACATCACATGATCCTGCCAGTTGCCTCCATCCCACCACGTTGCTTGACCACCAGATTCAACTGGCTGACCACAGTTCAACAGATCTTACACTCCCACCCAATCCCTCCCAACCCCTCACTCAATCTGTCCAACTCTGAACCCTCACCCACTCTCTCTAACCTCGACTCCCTCAACCTATCCCTCCAACTCTGACCCTCTCACCTACTCCAACCACGACCATCTCACCCAATCCTCCCAACACCCTTACCCAATCTCTCCAACCCCAACCCCCACTCAATCCCTCCAACCCCAACTCCTCATCCAATCCCTCTGACCCCAACCCCTCACCCAACCCCTCCAACTCCAATCCCCTCACCCAATCCTTTCAACCTCCTCCCCTCACCCGATCCCCTCACCCAATCCTTTCAACCTCCTCCCCTCACCTA
This sequence comes from Mobula birostris, assembly GCF_030028105.1. Taxonomy (NCBI): domain Eukaryota; kingdom Metazoa; phylum Chordata; class Chondrichthyes; order Myliobatiformes; family Myliobatidae; genus Mobula; species Mobula birostris. Next base: position 28,832,818 of record NC_092391.1, on the reverse strand, counting down.
ATTCCTCCAACCTCATCTCTCCCCCTCACCCAATCCCTCCAACCCCAACCCCTCACCCAATCCCTCCAACCCCAATCCCCTCACCCAATCCTTTCAACCTCCTCCCCCCCACCTAATCCCTCCAACCTCATTTCTACCCCCCACCCAATCCCTCCAACCCTAACCCAACCCCTCCAACCAAACCTCTCGCCCAATCCCTACAAACTCAACCCCATCACCCAATCCTTCCAACCCTAATCCCTTCAACCAATGCTCCCAACCTCATTCCCCACATCCAATTCCTCCATCCTCAAACATCTCATCCAATCCCTCCAACCCCTATCCCTCACCCAATCCCTCCAACCCTGATCCCTCACCCAATCCCTCCAACCCCCTCACCCAATCCCTCCAATCCCCTTACCCAAATCCTCCAACTCCGACCTCCTCATCCCATGCCTCCAACCACGACCGACTCACCCAACCCCTCCAACCTCATCTCTCTTACCCAAACCCTCCCATCCTAATCTCCCTACCCAATCTCTCCAACCAAGCCTCTCACCCACTCAGTCCAAACTCAGCCCCCTCACCCAATTTTTCCAGCCCCAATCTCTTTTCCAATCCTTCCAATGCAACCTTCTCACCCAAGCTCATTAAACATTTCTGTGGAGAATCTCTCTGTCAGATAAAAAATTCCCTGAAGTTTGAAATTTTAATGTCATTCTGCCCAAAGTCCTTTCAAACCAATTCATACTTCCCCAAAATAATAAACTTTTGTTTCCCAGATCTGCTCTTTGTTCCCTATCTAGTCAAGATTGTTTGTCTTTAGAAATTGCCAATGGAGCTACTCACCGGAGCAGGACCCGTGGGAGTGAACCACCCTGGTCTCTCCCATCCATGTCGCTCTTGGAATACGCACCCCTGCTGAAGGAGCTCCTACCAACACAGGAATGGTGAACACCAGTGTAACTGGAAACTCATTGATTAAAGGAATCTCACTGGAAGCTTCTGTGGAATTACACTCTGGAAAATATCTATCAGGTTTGGAAATTAACCTGGAATTTACCAAAACTGCAGCAACTCTGTACTGCAGGTCCACACCTCATAATGCTACTTCAACGCACCACGCCTTGATTTGTGAGGTGGATGCAGGGATTATAAACAGGGTAGGTGAATGAACATACCTAAGAAAGAATGTGTTAGCATCGGAGAAGGTCCAAAGGAAGATTACAAGAATGATCCCAGAAATCAAAGGGTTAATGTATGAAGGAAGTTTGATGTTTCTAGGCAGGTTCTCGCTGCAGTTCAGAAGAATTTACGGGCATCTCATTGAAACCTGCTGAATAACAGTACTGAAAGGCCTGGATAGAATGAATTTGCAAAGAATGTTTCTAATAGTGGGAGGAGCTCAGGACCAGAGTGCACAGCCTCAGACAGAAGAATGTCCCTTTAGAACAATATTAAGGAGGAATTCCTTTAGCCAGAGAGTGTGAATCTCTGGAATTCATTGCCACAAATGGTTGTGGAGGCCAAGTCATTGGTACCGTTTGTATATTTAAAGCAGAGGTTGATTCCTAAGGACATCAAGGGCTATAGGGGAAGGCAAGGGAATGGCATTGAGATGGAAAATAAATTAGCCATGATCAAATAATGGAGCAGACGATGAGCTGACTGGCCTAATTTTGCTCCTAAGTCTTATGATCTTATGATTGGCACCTAGAATGTGAGTGCTGCAATGCCATAGAGTTGGTGTTGCTGCCACACACAGTTTCATACTGAGCTTTGGTACTACGTGTGTGGAGTTCGCACTTTCTCCCTGTGACCACATGGGTTTCCTCCAAATGGTCCAATTTCTCACCCTCTCATCCTTGGAGGAGTGAGCTCGGGTGGCATTTGATAATGAGGGCAGATAGGTGTTTGGTATCAAAATTCAACATCTATGAACAACTCTATTCATACTCTATTCCATTCTCTCTCCTTCCAATTGACTTCAACCCTCTCATGCACAGTTCTTTCCAATCCAATCTCCCCACAGACTCCCTATCTCCCAGTTTCTTTTCCATCTCCCACCCACTCCACCTGCCCATCATCCACACACTCTTCCCACTGGGTCCCCTCTCCCCACTGTTCCCATCTGCCCACTATACCTCCCTCATTTGGTTCCACTTCTCGTTGCTTAGTTCTTCTATAAGCTGCAGACCTCTCTTGCCTCCACTGATCACCGCCCAGCCTCTGTCACTACCTCCGCTCTACCACCTTGACTCCAGCTACCGATCTACTCCTCCTCAAATGGATTCACCTATCACGAAACAGCTCTCACCCTCACCTCTTTATGCTGGCTATCTCCCCTCTACTCTTTCAGTACAGATGAGGGCGATGACTGTCCATTTCCCTCTGTGGATGCTGCCTGGCCTGCAGAGATCCTCCAGCAGACCAATTTTTACTCACTCCATTCATTCTCACCTAATACCTGATCAGAAGATTTTTTTAATAGAAATCCAGGAAAGAGGGCATAAAATTCCAAATCTATGATATGTTGAAGTGCTTGGGAGAAGGGAGAGAAGTCTGAAATGAAGTAGTAGCTTGCAGGGAAAAAAAAGGAGCCAAGGTGTTTTTTCTTTACAAACTGAGTGAGTCATGATAAAGCACTTCTATATGAAGCATTGTCACAGGAAAGCAGCATCCATCATCAGGAACCTCCACCACCCAGGACAAGCTCTCTTCTTGCTGTTGACATCAGGGAAGTGGTACAGGAGCCTCAAAACTCACACCACCAGGTTCAGAAACAGTTCCTATCCCTCAACCGTCAGGCTCTTGAACCAAAGGGGATAACGTCACTCAACTTCACTCACCCCATCACTGAGGTGTTCCCACAACCTAGGAACTCACTTTCAAGGACTCTTCATCTCACGTTCTCAATAATTATTGCTTATTTATTCATTGTTATTATTCCTTCCTCATTGTATTTGTACAGTTTGTTGACCTTAGCACACTGGTTGAATGCCCAAGCTGGTGCGGTCTTTCATTGATCCTATTATGGTCGTTATTCTATTAAGGATTTATTGAGTACGCCCTCAAGAAAATGAATATGGTGACACCTGTACTTTGATAATAAATTTACTTTGAATCTTAAATGGGTTTTGAAGGGAATTTTACCTCAACAAAGTTCAGAAGTTCTAAGTACATTTATTCTGAAAGTATGCATACAGTATACAATTTTGAGATTCATCTCCTTACGAGCAAACACAAGACAAAGAAACCCCAAAAGAACCATTAAAAAAGACCGTCAAACACCAAATGTGCAGAAAGAAAATAAAATGTAAGCAAATAGCATTCAAAACAGAAGGTATTTGGAAGACACGAAACCAGTCATCTCTGCAAGTGGAGCAGGCCACAGCATCAGTTCATCATAGAGCTGAGTAAACGATGTGGGACCACAGATGCAAGGCCAAGCATCACGGCAGCCAGAGCAGGGCACAGCATCATTTCAGCACAGAGCCAAGTAAACGTTGCAGAGCACCAGGCAGAACCGGCCCATCCCTTGCCTCCAGTCTCAACACCCTGACCTTTTAAGCACCTGGCACTTAAATGGTCCAAACATCAGGTCGTTCCTCCCTTTCGGACAGCTCTGAGGCCTGGACCCTGCCATACCCGGTCTTTCCAATTCGGCTCAGCTCTTACTGGTGGATTAAGAAACAGATGCAGAAATTGGCCATTCAGCCCTTCATGCTTGATCTACTCTTCAGTGATATCATGACGGATTGTCTACCTCAGTACCACTCCCATCACTAACCCCATATTCCTCAATATCTAAAGCTCTGTGCCTTCCCTCATGGTCAGAGAATCCCAAAGATTCATTGTCCTCTGGTGAAGATCTTTCACATCTCTGTCCTACATGGACAATCACTAATGTTTAAGACAATATCTCCCGGATCTGGACAACCCACCTGAGGGAAACATCACCCTTCCATTCAAGCTTTGCAAGAGCCTCATTTGTCTCAATGAAATTACCACTTATTCTTCCAAACTCTGGATAGTGGAGGGACAGTCTGCTTACCCTCTGTCATACATCAAACCCATTGCTCCGAAGATCAATCTGGTGAACCTTGGCTAGGTTAGAAAGACTAGACCTGTCCCATACACAATATTCTGGATGCCATCTCCTCAGGCCTCAATAGGAGGCAGACATCTTTATTCTTCTACCCGAACCTGCTCGCAAAGAACGTGCTCTTAATCACTGGAAATACCTTCCTGTTAACTTTTGATGAACCATGAAGAAGTTCCTCTGAAAGCCAATGTCTTTCAATGTATCACCACTTAAAAACAAAATTCCACCTATTATGTACCCCTAGGGTTCATAATTTCTGTGGACTGTCACTTTAAAACGTCGGGAGATTGAGACACTGTTTGAGCTGCTCCAGAGAGAGAGGTGGAGTTATTTGACGGACAATCGATGTTATGGTTTCTCTGCAGCTTGTTTTGAATATACAAGGACACACAGACACACACAGTTAGAGTCAAGATGGATTCGGTCAATGGAAGACACCAGTGAGTCGGTCGCTGGTTTAAACTTTCAGTAGCCCAAATGGGGTGAGTTTAGATCGATTCTGATTATTGATAAATGACCCTCACAAGTTTTCTGCAACTAGAACAAGTTTGCAGGAAGACAAGAGAGGAGAGATAGGTTTGAAACAGAAGAAACCTAGTGACAAAGAGATCACTGTTTGGGCTCTCTCTCTAAGTAGCCCTTGAGGGTGAGTTTGTTTCTATTCGACTACGGAAGTGTGATTGTCACTTAGTTAATCCACAGGAGTGGGCTCTCTGGTGAGGAGAAAACCTTTGTGAATACCACATGTGTATTTACCCTTTGACTGGGTGTGGTAGTTCACTGAAGAAAGGCATCCCTGTGGCAAATCACTGTTGAAGTTATTTTGTATGTCGATGAACTGGGTAAGTGGCTATCACGTTGTGTGTTTGGGGTAACCTTGTGGAATCTACCGGTGTGTTGACCCTTGCCTGGGTGGTGGTTCCCTTGAAGAGGGTCCCCATTGTGATCAGCTACTGTTGGTGATAATCCATACGTGGATTCTGTTGGAGTATCCTGTGGCCACCACTTTGAGATGACCCGTAGCTGAATTTGGGTGTGGTACCACTTGTGTTGAAAGGATATTCGTTGAAGATCACTGTTGGCGTTATTTTGTGTGTGGAGTGGAACAACTTCAGAGATAAAACCTATGACTATTGTTATTTTGTATTGCTGTCGTGGAATCTGGAATATCAACGTAATTGCCTTCTCACAACATTCGCCTTTGGATTATAAACATCTTGCATTAATTAACCTGTGCATCTGAACTGAACTTTCCTTACATACCATCGTAAGACCATATCAATTACCACCTGGGGTTTTATATTTACACACCCATATATGCATAAACTCTGCTAACCTGTTTGATTTATCTAGTATTATATTACTGTATTGTGTAGTTACTAATAAAAATAGTGTTAATAAACTGCAAAAACAGACTCCAGATGTGTTCCATTTCTGCTGGTTCTTTAACCCGTTACAGGGTATGTAACACACCTTTCTATTTTTTCTACTATTAGTAGATGATCTCACATCTTTCCACATTAGAACATAGAACGGTACAGGCCCTTCAGCCCACAAAGTTGTGCCAACCTCTTAACCTACTCCATGATCAATCTAACCCTTCCCTCCCACACTGCCCTCCATTTTTCATTCCTCCATGTGCCTTTTAAACAGTCTCTTAAATGTCCCTAATGTACCAGCCTCTACCCTAATGCATTCCAGGTACCTACACTTAGTCTACAAAACCTACTTCTGACATCACCCCTATACTTTCCTCTAAATCACCTTAAAAATATGTCCTCTTATATTAGTCATTACTGCCCTGGAAAGAAGGCACTGTGTGTTCACTCTATCTCTATTGCCTATCATCTTATACATCTCCATCAAGTTGCCTCTCATCATCTTTAGCTCCAAAGGGATAAGACTGAGCTTGCTCAAACGTTCCTTTTAAGACATTTTCTCCAATCCAGGCAGCAACCTGCACCTTCTCTAAAGCTTCCAAGATCATATTCCATCTGCCATGCCCTTAGCCATTCATTTAATCTGCCTCTAATTCTTGGAGTCTTTCTTCAACTTTCTCCTAGTCAACACTACCCCCGAACCATAACTCCGCTATTATATAATCTAGAAGATCATCACACACTTAAGTGGTGTTTCCTGGTAATGAAGTAGACAAAATAATTGGATTATGGCGCCCCAGGTTGTGCTGTCTGAGACACATACCCTTGCCACCCCACTCCTCCACACATTTGTCCCTCCAAGGATGGTCGAAACTGACCTGATGCAGTGGATCGAGCCTCATGTTCCTCCCAGCGAGAGGTTCATCGTGGGGGAAAACCACAGCGTAATTCTTAGCATAGGATTCATGGCTTCGCTCACGGATCCAACGATTGTCATTGGTCATTGAGTGATGGAAACGGCTGTGCCAGCAAAGAAGCGTAAACACATCACCATTCCCCAGTCTAAGCCCTGTTATTCAACAGATGATCACTGCACACCACTGGAGCCCAGGTGACAACATTGCACATAAACGCTTAAACAGCCTCGGGCCTTAATTCCTGCCGATTGCATGGGTTTACATAGATATGAGGACTTTGGTCAGATTGAATTAGAACATGAAAATGTCCCACACACACTGACCCTCGCTGAGGGAGGGGTCCCACAGACACTGACCTTCACTGGGGGACGGGCCCCACACACACTGACCCTCACTGGGAGACGGGCCCCACACACTCTGACCCTCACTGGGGGGACGGGTTCCACACACACTGACCCTCACTGAGGGATGGGACCCACACACACTGACCCTCACTGGGGGAGGGGTCCCACAGACACTGACCCTCACTGGGGTCGGGTCCCACACACACTGACCCTCACTGGGAGACGGGTCCCACACACACTGACCCTCACTGGGGGACGGGTCCCACAGACACTGACCCTCACTGGGGGACGGGCCCCACACACACTGACCCTCACTGGGGGACGGGTCCCACACACACACTGACCCTCACTGGGGGAGGGGTCACACGCACTCTGACCCTCACTGGGGGGACGGGTTCCACACACACTGACCCTCACTGAGGGATGGGACCCACACACACTGACCCTCACTGAGGGAGGGGTCCCACAGACACTGACCCTCACTGGGGGAGGGGTCCCACAGACACTGACCCTCACTGGGGGACGGGCCCCACACACACTGACCCTCACTGGGAGACGGGTCCCACACACACTGACCCTCACTGGGGGATGGTCCCACACACACTGACCCTCACTGGGGGATGGTCCCACACACACTGATCCAGACTGGCGGAAGGGTCCTTAACCGGAATTCGATGCACCACGGAGCGGGGAAGTGGATGAATGGATCTCTGTGTGTGGGACAGGACAGTCAACAAGGGAGTGATTATGGAGATGACGAATTCTCTGAACACTGTTCAGCATGGAAGTTGAGGGACTTTATCTGCAAATCACAGGGGTAAGGAAGACAGACTGGGTAAAATGCATTCTGTCTGTTTACTGTCCACTTACCGGATGTCATAACCATACATGTCCTTCTCTGGATGACCGTGAGTGACCCAGTTAGCGAGCTCCTTCCCACAACCGCCCCCTAACATCATACCTGTGCAGGGGAAACCAACAGCTTCACTTATCTCACGAACAAAAGGCTGGTCAGCACAGTTTAATCTTGCAGTCTCACTGCGCGTTTGCTTCGACATGAGCAGCGGAGAGGGTGAGCAGTTGCTCGTTCCTGAGCGCCAGCGTCCATCTCGGACCATCTCTCCTGGGCCCAACACCTTGATGCAATGGCAAAGAAGGCACGCCAGCGGCTCTACTTCATTGGGCGTTTGAGGAGATTCGGTATATCACCACTGACCCCAGCCAATTCCTACCGACGTGACGCAGAGCGCACTCTCAGGGGTTGCACCAGTGTACGGGATCAGAAAAAGCTTCAGAGGTTTGCAAGCACAGCTGGCTCTATCACGGGCACCGGCCTCCCCAGAAAGGGAGCCTCAGTCAGGCAGCATCCATCACGAGGGATCCTCACCATCCCAGGACATTACTCCTATCATGGAGGAGGTACAGGAGCCTGAAGACACACACTCAATGATTTTGGAACAGCTTCTTTCCCTCCACCATCAGATTTCTGAATGGCCCACGAACGCTACCTCATAATTTTGTTCTCCTTTTCGCACTGTCCATTTAGTCCTTAGGTATATTTGTTATCGCTTTTGAACATTTTTACGTATTGGACTTCACCGCTGCCGCACGATGACAAATTTCACAGCATATGTCAGTGATAATAAAGCAGATTGGGATTCTGACATTGAGACATCGCTGGGGTTAAAGGGAAGCGATGGTAGTTTAAGCACAGGCTCTAATTCAAGAGGCAGCAAACCAGACTGAGTCAAAAGGTGCTGGGTATATGTCCCACCCCACAGGATTCAGCCCATTAGCCCATAAGCCCACTCAAAGCAGCATGCTGAACTGGCGTCGCCTGTGGGACATTGGTACCTGAGGATCTCCTACAACAAAGGGTAGTGACGAGCAACCGATAGCACTGCCTCAGTACTGACGCAGCGCTGCACCGCGGGAGCGCCAGGTGGACAGCCGGTAGGGCTGCTAACACACAGCTCGGGTGATGGAAATTCAACCCTGACCTTTGGTGCTGTGCCTTGCGCAGCTTTCACGTTCTCCCTCTTCCTGGATCAAGTCAACCAAATCCTCCGCCTTCCTTCCACATCCCAAAGACATGTGGGTTTGGGGGTTCATTGGCCCCTATGCACTTCCCTAGTGAGTAGGAGAGAAGTAGAAACTGCAGGGAACTGATGAGAATGCGGGGAGAATTAAAGTGGGACTTGAGTAGCAGTAGATCAAAAGGGTGCCCGACACTTTGAATCTAAAGCAACTGTTTCCACAATCTGTGAGAGTACCGACGGGGTGTCACACTGTCAGAGGGACAGTGCTGAGGGAGCGTCACAGTGACAGTACTGAGGGAGTGTCACACTGTCGGAGTGACAGTACTGAGGGAGTGTCACACTGTCGGAGGGACAGTACTGAGGGAGTGTCACACTGCCCAAGGGACAGTATTGAGGGAGTGTCACACTGTCCGAGGGACAGTACTGAGGGAGTGTCACACTGTCCGAGGGACAGTACTGAGGGAGTGTCACGCTGTTGAAGGATCTCTACTGGCAGAGTACTGTGCTCTCAGAGAAGAGCTAAGAGAGTGCCTCAGTGTTTATAGCAAGACTGCTGCACATGGTGGGACAGTGCTGTACTGTGGAAGGTACATCTGCCGTTATGGGAGCTCTTTGAAAGAAAGCCAGCACATAGGTGTTTAAGCTGGGGCTCAGATCCCATCCACACAGGGATAGCAGCAACTCAGAGTAGGTGTGCAGAGGTTCTGCTTGATGGAATCTCAATGCCGCAGTGGAAGGAACTGGAGAAAAGCTGCACTACCCAGCGCACTCACCAGCACTATTGAATCCACATCCCAGGAAGAAGCCTCTGAGTTCCGGAGCCTCACCCATCAGTGGCTTGTGGTCGGCGGTGAAGGATTCTGCACAGATAAGACAGCATATCAAAAGATTCTGTGTGTTTGCACAAGAAATGCAAAGTACATCCGACATATAGCAGTGCCCACTGGTCCCCAATCCACCACCAGCTCCCTGCCCCTTCACTGCCGCATTCACATCCCTCAAAGTTGGACAGCACTGAGAATCGTGGCTGGGACAGAAACCTCCGAAACAGCCACGGTCCCAATCTCCTCTGCATGCAATAGCTCCATCTAATGGTCAGTAATTGCAAAGAAAGAAAATAATTTCAAAATCCAGCTTTGACCATACAATCCGAATAAACTGCAAGAATACTCGTAAACAGGTCCAGTTATCCCACTGTACAGCAACGCACCCCGTGATGGTGGATAAGCAGACAGCCAGGATCTCATTACTAACAAACACATGTGACTGTCCTCTGACAGTGTGACACTCCCTCAGTACTGTCCCTCTGACAGTCTGACACTCCCTCAGTACTGTCTCTCTGACAGCGTGACACTCCGTCAGTACTGTCCCTCTGACAGCGTGACACTCCCTCAGTACTGTCCCTCTGACAGTGTGACGCTCCCTCAGTACTGTCCCTCTGACAGCGTGACACTCCCTCAGTACTGTCCCTCTCACAGTGCGACACTCCCTCAGTAATGTCCCTCTGACAGTGTGACACTCCCTCAGTAATGTCCCTCTGACAGTGCGACACTCCCTCAGTAATGTCCCTCTGACAGCGTGACACTCCCTCAGTACCGTCCCTCCGACCGTGCGACACTCCCTCAGTACTGTCCTTCTGACAGTGCGACACTCCCTCGGTACTGTCCCTCTGACAGTGTGACACTCCCTCAGTACTGTCCCTCTGACAGTCTGACACTCCCTCAGTACTGTCCCTCTGACAGTGCGACACTCCTCAGTACCGTCCCTCTGACAGTGTGACACTCCCTCAGCACTGTCCCTCTGACAGTGCGATACTCCCTCAGTACCGTCCCTCTGACAGTGTGACACTCCCTCAGCACTGTCCCTCTGACAGTGCGATACTCCCTCAGTACCGTCCTTCTGACAGTGCGACACTCCCTCGGTACTGTCCCTCTGACAGTGTGACACTCCCTCAGTACCGTCCCTCTGACAGTGCAACACTCCCTCAGCACTGTCCCTCTGACAGTGCGATACTCCCTCAGTACCGTCCTTCTGACAGTGCGACACTCCCTCGGTACTGTCCCTCTGACAGTGTGACACTCCCTCAGTACTGCCCCTCTCACAGTGCGGCACTCCCTCAGGATTGTGTCAACCAAGTGGAAAACATGTAAATGAGAAACATGCCCCATGTTATCTACTGTTGGCCAAAGTCTTACTGGGCCTTAATCGGCCCATGGAAGAAAGGGAACTGAGATCAGCAAGCGTTACTGTTGACGATTCAACACTTGAGGAATGAGGAAGCATAAGACCCTGACTCTCACTCTGTCAAGTCCTCAGTCTGGCTACTGAAGATTAGCTTCATACCTGGGCCACACACAGTTGATTTCACCCCGGTCGTTTCCAGTACAGGGATGCGATTGATAGCTCCCTCAATCAACTGAGTAAAGACTTCCCAATCCAGGTCAAACAGGCTGAAGGCAAACTTATCCACGACCTGTATTGAGAAACTATGATACTCAACGGGTCCACAGCAACAAAGCCATTCAGTTCATTTCACCTTTTGACAGATCGTGTACCTGCTCCTCCTGCAGTTAAACTATCTCACTCATTTATTCACCTCCCACACCTCATGTGTACTTCCACTGTTAGCCCAGTCTCCATGTTGCAGGGTAGTTAAAGCTTAAAAAGAGGACATTTGATATAAACTCATCCTTTCGGGTGTTTCTGCTCTGTTTGCCTCTCCTCCTGGCCCCCTTCATTTGACAACTTCAATATTCCAGGAGTTTTCCATTCCTCTCTCCCACGAAAACATCCAACTCATCCTTCAGAACATCTTGGCCAAATACTCCTTTGAGTATTAAGTTTCACATACGCCACATTATCTGGACATAGATTATTTTTCCTTTAACTCTTGACTTATCAATAGCTATGTTATGGTCCCAAACTCCCATTTCATCAGTGAAGGAAAATACCTTCACTACATTTACTGCATTTAACTCTTTAATTATCTTAAAGACCACTAGCCAGTCATTTGGAGATTTTTTTCCCATAGGGAAGAGGTTCACATCTACTCATTTCCTCATGGAATACTCTCCCCATTCTGATATAAATTCCCACAAATCCTTTAAGCCTCTTTAAGCAGCAGATAACAAGAGTCCTGCACAGCACTCGCAATGCATTGTACTGAGTTCCTATTCAGGTCACTGACTTCTGACCCCAAAACAGACAGTCATGTTCGATCTCTGTCATGGGAAGAGGAGACATTGTGAACAGAGGAAAAGATTCAAGACTCTCTGGATCATGATCACTCAAAGCAGAGGGTTATTCAGGATGATACTGAAGACCTCGGGTCCACATGCCAAGGACACAAAAAAACCCAGTGTAAATGATGGCAGGAGGGCATCACTTTCCCAATTAGTTACCCCTCTGTCCTGTCAGCCACCTCTTGTCCGGCTTGTGAAAAGTCTGCAGATCCCACATGCACCCCAACAAGCACTTCAGGAATTCACGGAATGGGAATAGAATCAAGTCACCTTTGTTCCCAGGGGACTGAGAAGGAGGAAGTAAAGGTCTAACATAACCGCCCTATCCCTGGGTAAGCATCTCAGTAGTCTAAGCACAAGAGATTCTGCAATGCTGGAAATCCAGAGTTACATGCACAAAATGCTGGAGGAGACACTGTCCTGAAGAGACATTAACTCTTTATTCCTTTCCGTAGATGCTGCCTGACCTGCTGAGTTCCTCCAGCATTTTTGTGTGTGTTACCTCAGCATTCTTTTGCTTTTTTGCAGCCTTATTTATCTCATGTTGCCACATTTAGCATGGGAACATGTATCAGCAGGCTCAGGGACAGCATCAATCCTGCTGCAATTAGACTCCTAAACGGACCTCTTGTACGACAAAATCAATCTCTTGAGCTTTCAATGCCTTCACCGTGACTCTTGCACTTTGTCTACCTAGAGTGCACTTTCCCTGTAACTGTAACACCATTTTCAGCATTCAGTTTTGTTTTCCTTCCATACTAACTCAATCCAGTTATGTACGGAATGATCAGTCTCGATGGACTGCGAACAAACCTTTGCAGGATATCTCACTGTACTTGTGACAACAATAAGCCAATATCAATTACCAGTTGCTGTAAATTCAGTCTCAAATCTATTCTCCTCCTGTTTTTAGTGATCTCCCTGCCTCTTCTCCCATTACTGTACCAGGAGAAAGGTGATTATCCCATTATCAATCAAATAACTTCCAGACCAGATAAAGAGGAGTTTGATGCCTGTTAGTCTTTCTCCCAAAGCACCCCATCTCACAGTTTTTCTGGTTAAAATTCACAAAGAGAATTCTTACCTCTTCCCAGAAGTTTGGATTTGGTTCATATCCACCGACAGACAGGGCATCGCCTTGGAGACGGAGATACACTGAGGCATCGTGATCCCGAACATTCGGCATGTTCTGGGAGCAGAAAGAATACACACCAAAAGTTGGCTTGGGATACAGGTTACCCACACACAGACTAATGTTCCTTCCATAGTCTAGAGCAGAGTCAGGTAAATCTCCTAGCCTTCCTCTCCAGCAGAAACCAATCCCACCAGATTTCAGTGGGACATGCGACACTGTATTGAGTCTCAGTGAGGTGCAGTAATCAGTAACTCCACTGCCCACTAAGGGAACGGGTAACCAGTCAGTGAGAGAGCAGCTGCGGATAACCACAACACCCTCACTCTTATCCAGAGTCATTGGAAGTTCGGCGAAGCTAGGATCTAACAGTAGTAAAGAGCCCATTGATGCTTTTAGATTGCCCCGGCAATGAATGATCTGATACCAGCACAGCCCTAAACCCTGGGAAGCAAGCTAAAACTAACTCCCTGTTTAAAGGAATTAGTCAGACTGTATGGCACCTAAACATACTCAGACTGTCTTGTCACAATCACATTAGTGTCAATATGGAACCAAGGGAGCAGAGCCCCTGGACTCCAGCAAGTACCTGGATTCCTTCGATCCGCTCTGTGACCACATATGCATGGCGCATGGCGATAAGTGGAACGTTAACCCCAGCCATTGCCCCCAGCTTCCGAGCCCATACACCTGTTACCAAACAGAGCAAGTTAGCTTTGCCCAGCTCACAGCCATCCTAGCAAAGCCTGCCCTCTGCTGGTCAGACCGCAGTGGCGCTGCTCCAGCAAATCTCTCAGGTCTGAGAGGGCAATCAAGGGAAGCTCAGTGCAGTTGGGGGTGGGGGGAGCATCAAGGAGAGATTGAGGGACAAATATGACATGAGGGAGAAATATGACACAGTCATTCTGAAATATTAAAGCGCTATCCATCACATCTCAGACTTATCCACAACACAAAATATCACATTTGATTATATATCATATTTACCCAGCTGTCTCATCTCATGACAACCCCCTTTTCCATGATCCGAGCACTATAGCTAACCTCATTGTTGATGATGGCCGAGGACTCTCTGGAATCTGGCACGTCAAAATGGAGCCCTCGCTCTAAACAAAATCAGGTGAATGGCCTGGAGCAAAAAGACCATAAAATACAGGCAACACACATCAAAGTTGCTGGTGAACGCAGCAGGCCAGGCAGCATCTCTCGGAAGAGGTACAGTCGATGTTTCGGGCCGAGACCCTTCGTCAGGACTAACTGAAGGAAGAGTTAGTAAGAGATTTGAAAGTTGGAGGGGGAGGGGGAGATCCAAAATGATAGGAGAAGACAGGAGGGGGAGGGATGGAGCCAAGAGCTGGATAGGTGATTGGCAAAGGGGATATCAGAGGATCATGGGACAGGAGGCCCAGGGAGAAAGACAAGGTGGGGGGGGGGAACCCAGAGGATGGGCAAGGAGTATAGTCAGAAGGACAGAGGGAGAAAAAGGAGAGAGAGAGAGAGAAAGAATGTGTGTATAAAAATAAATAACAGATGGGGTATGAGGGGGAGGTGGGGCATTAGCGGAAGTTAGAGAAGTTAATGTTCATGCCATCAGGTTGAAGGAGTCAATATGGGAGCAGAATTAAAGCCTTTCAGTCCATCACATCTGCCCTGCCATTCAATAGTGGCTGTTTTTTCACTTCCCCTACCTTCTTCCCAAAACCCCTGGTGAACCTGTGAAATTCTTTACCACGGAGGGCCAAGTCACCAGGCCCTCCGTGGTAAAGAATTTCACAGGTTCCCCACCTTCAGGCTGAAGGCATTCCTCCTTATCTCAGTTCTAAAGGGCCACCCCTTCGTCCGCAGGCTGTGACCTCGGATCTAGACTCCCTTACTGATCGGAACATTCTTGGGTAGGCTGGAATACACCACTGGACGGGACAGTACTAAGCAGGAGCTTCAAGCCACAAGGGGTGGCACTGAGGAAGTGTGCAACTCACCTGTGTTGATGGAGGGAGAGGGAGAATACTAGATCAGATACTAACCACACCCCCTGGCAACAATTGTGACGCAAGATGCCCGATCCCTGCCACAATACCTGGTACTCCTTCGAGTTCTGACGCAAGTCTCAGGATCCAGAGTGCCCTCTGACCTCGGCACCATCCATCACAAGCAAAAATCCTGTCTGACCCCTGATACGACCGAAGACCCGCAAGTGACACCGACGTAAAAATGCAAGGCACTTTCCAACCCTGATTCACCTATAACGCACTTGCCTGTTGGCATCTGGGAGAGGGACTTGCCTTGGGGCAGTCCCAATATTTGGGGCTCCTGGAGGCAGCAATGAATTTTAACATCACATGCACTTGCTCACTTTATCCCAAATTCCCTTTGTGACTTAAAACCTACAGCATTAACCCCAGTCTCAAATATACTCAGCATCAAAAAGTCTGTTGGATGAAAACGTCCTAATATTCGCATTCTCCAGGATTAAATTTCTTTTCATGGAGTCTTGCACTGAGAAGGTCTCCTTAATTCCAGGCTCTCAATGTCCACCAGCCTGGTCCACTGAGAGATTTCTACTTTCAAAGGGATTGCTCCTTATCTCAGTGGCAGGGGATCTTGTTGAGCAGAAATTCCCCACTTTACTATGTTAACCAGAATTCAGAAGGACTTTTTTGTCTATGAAACTCTCTGAAGGGCACCACGGCGCGTGGTGGTTAGTGACACTATTACAGCTCGGGGCGATCCAGAGTTTGGAGTTCAATTCCAGCACCGTACTGTAAGGAGTCTGTATGGCCTCCCCGTGGAATGTGTGTGTTTTCCCTGGGCGCTCCGCTTTCCTCCCACAGTACAAAGATGCACCGAGTAGTTTAACTGGTCATTGTAATTAGGTTAAGGTTAATCGGGTTTGTCGGGGTTTTTTTGGGACGGTGTGTTTTGAAGGGACAGAAGGGCCTACTCCGCACTGTATTGCTAAATAAAAATAATGGGAGATACTGGACTATTTTTTTCCACGTGAATCCATTGTGCATCAATGGCTAGAAACTGTTTTCCAGGTTAGCGAAACCAGCCTTTCCCTCGCTCTCTCACTGCGTCTCACCTGCACAGTTAATCACACATGTCGTTTGGATTGTTCCATAGTCCGTGTCCACACCGCTGACCCGCCGAATTCCAAAATCGTCCACTTTCACTTGGATCCCCGTCACCGGACAGTTCTCGATCACCTCGAGAGAGATGAAGCAACCATAAAGTTGTCACAGTGTACAGACCTTATCCCTGAACCAAGGGCCCCGACGTGCAACTCCACACCTCAAATCCCCTACAACACAATTCAATACCCCAGCAGCACAACACAACAACTGCTTCCAAACTGAGACGAAACTCAGGAACACCCACCACCCCTCAAACCCAGAAACAGGACACGAGAAACCTGAAGCAAGTTTTGACACCACTAAAACGATGCAAGACCACAATCTTGGAAGACAAGACCCCTAACACAAACAAAATGTGAATATAAAGTCCCCAATTCTTGGTATAATTCAAGAACTACCATCAACCATCAGGCTCGTAAATAAAAGGGGATAACGACACTCTCTTGTCCCATCATTGAAATGCTCCTGCAACATATGATCTCACTTTAAGGACTCACTATCTCATGTTCTCATTGTTCATTGCTATTTATTTATACTTGTGCAGTTTGTTGTCTTCTGCACTCTGGATGATCTTTCATTAATCCTGTTATAGTTACAACTCTATAGATTTGCTGAGTATGCCCGGTAGGATGGATGGAGATATCTCTCTCTTTCTCTCCCCACCCCCCTGTCTCTCACTCTTCCTCCCTCCTCCCTCCTCCCTCTCCCCCTCCCTCCCTTCCTCTCTCCCTCAGTCTCTCTCTCTCCCTCCCTATCTCCCCCTTCCCCTCTCTCTTTCTCCCTCTCTCAATCTCTCTCCCCCTCTCTCTTTCTCCCTCTCCCCATCTCTCCCTCCCTCCTCCTTCTCCATCTCCCCCTCCCTCCTTTCCTCTCTCCCTCAGTCTCTCTCTCTCTCCCTCCTTCCCTATCTCCCCCCTCCCTTCCTCTCTCCCTCAGTCTCTCTCTCTCCCTCCCTCCCTATCTCCCCCCTCCCTTCCTCTCTCCCTCAGTGTGGTAAACCATGTATATATGTTGTAACTCAGTTGCCTGTCTGGACACACCGCTCTGCTGACTGCCCCTGTGGCTCCTCCCACAGAGTCCTGTATAAAGGTGTTCGCCTTGCCCCTCCCCCTCAGTCTGGGGGCAGACACTCACTGTGGAGGTCGTATTGTACAGCGAATAAAAGCCTTTCAGTATTTTACCAAACCTCAGTCTTTTGGAGTAATTGAAGGTGTTTCACTCAGTCTCTCTCTCTCCCTCCCTATCTCCCCCCTCCCTTCCTCTCTCCCTGTCTTTCTCTCTCTCTCCCCCTCCCTTCCTCTCTCCCTCAGTCTCTCTCCCTCCCTCCCTCTCTCCCTCAGTCTCTCTCCCCCTCCCTTCCTCTCTCCCTCAGTCTCTCTCCCCTCTCTCTCTTTCTCCCTCTCCCCATCTCTCCCTCCCTCCTCCTTCGCCCTCTCCCCCTCCCTCCCTTCCTCTCTCCCTCAGTCTCTCTCTCCCTCCCTTCCTCTCCCCCTCTCTCCCTCAGTCTCTCCCTCCCTCCCTCCCTCTGTCTCTCTCTCCCTCCCTCCCTCTCTCCCTCAGTCTCTCCCTCCCTCTCTCCCTCCCTCTCTCCCTCGGTCTCTCTCTCCCTCCCTCCCTCTCTCCCTCAGTCTCTCTCTCTCAGAATAAACAGCGATGCAGCAGATTGCAACAGTGTAACAGCAACTGTTAGTCTCCTCTTTTAGCGTGAAAATAGGTGATGTCTCTCAATCCCTTGAGGGAGGGAGGGGGAGAGAGAGAGGGAGAGAATGTCGAACTGTCGGGTCAACACTAGGTTTTGTTGGCTGCAGATCATGGTCTCTCTGCGAGTGCTTTGCTGTTGCTTGGCGAGCGGCGGCCGCTGACGCTTTTAGCTGAAACGGGTGTGGGGGGAGGTTGAAGCTTGCTGCTGCTTACATGAGGGGAGGGGGAGGGGAGCTCTGGGTTCTGATGTTTTTCTGTTCATTCTTTTGCGGTTCTATTTCTCGCAGACATCTGCGAAGACAAGTATTTCAGGTATACATTGTCTGATAATAAATGGAATGATTTGAACCATGTATACTTTGATAATAAATCTATTTGAACTTTAAACATTCAGCACAGGGACCTACAATATTGGAGCTCTTGACTTCAGATCATTTATGCAACCGGGCAATTAAATGGAAATCTTTGATTCAGCAAGAAGAGGGGTGACAGTGTCAAGTAGAAAGGAAACTTGCTCTTTGGTCCATCACATCAGTACTTCCCATCAAGTACCTGTCTCTTCTAAAGCATCTCCCTGCATGCAGCTCATAGCCTTGGAAGTGTAACAACAAATAACACGACGTATGCCAGTGGTATTAAACCTGAATCTGATTCGAAAGGGTATTTGGGGGAAGAAACAGGAGACCAGAATCAGGGCAGTGCGCATGGGACAGCTCTCACAGCCTCATGGCTCCAGTGGCCCCTGATCACCAGTGCTGGCTATGTGGAGTTTGCACTGTCCCCTCTGTGAACAGGTGCATGGCTTCTGGGTGGAGGGGGGGGCTCTGGTTTCCTCCCACGTCCCAAAGACACACTGATTGGCAGGTTAATTTGTAAACTGCCCCCAGTACATTGATGAGTGGTTGAATCTGGGGGCATTGATGGGATGTGGAGAGAATTAAAATGGGCTCGAGTAGAATTAGTATAAAAATGTGTATTGGATGGTTAGCTCCAAGCTGGGCTGAAGGACCTCACTCCATTGTGTAACTTTATGATAATTATGGAACATTATGGAAAAAAGAGGTGCCGGCTGGTGACGTAGTGGCATCAGCGCTGGACTTCAGAGCGAAGTTCGCGAGTTCGAATCCAGCCGGCTCCCGTGCACACTTTCCATCCATGCTGGGTTCAGCATCAAGCTAGCAACTTGGCATCATAAAAATAAAATTGCCTGCTACGGAAACATCAACAGCAAAAGTTGATGGCCTATGCTCTCTCGTGAGTTTAAAAGCAATTTCTCTTTCTCTTTCTTATGGAACAAAGAGAGAACCATTCATTTCCATATACTGGGTTTTGTCTGACAGAACATCAACTTCTGGCCCACAACATTATACCAACCTATATAACTACTCTACGCTCAATCTCCCCCTTCCCTTTAATACAGCCAACAACCCTCCATTTTTCTTACATCCATGTGCCTATCTAAGTCTTTTAAGAATCCATATTGTATCAGCTTTAACAATCCTCAATCACCCTCTGATATTCCTCAACCTTATTCAACAAAACCTGTCCCTCAGTCTCCTTGTCCTCATTCACCAGGCGAGGGCTGGTGGCTCCCCCAGGCTCAGTGGGTTGCCGGTGGGTTCTGGAGTAGGAATTACATGCGGGCAGGAGAAATGAGGTCTGATGAGCCCCCCCACCCCGCCCAGGTTCGCAAATCGGTGGGACCAGAGTTCGAAGTCTAGTGTTCATAATCCCATCGTCGGTGGGTCTGGAGTTCAAGGCCAAGTGGTCACTGATCAGCGGCTCTTTGGGATTGATGCCAAAGATCGAGGCCCGAGGGTCAAGTCAGAAATGCGGCAATCAAGGGTTGTTGGCCAGAGCTCCGTCAGGGAAGCTCTGCGAGTCCGCGGTGGAGGTCAAATCCAAATGCCTGCAAGCCTGAGTCCGAATCCGCTGGACGCCAGTGGCTGAAGAAGACAGCCTGTCCCAGGATCAGAGCACTGTGCAGGGACGTGGGAGGGAGAAATGAGGCCTGTCTGGCTGTTGTTGTTTCGTCACTTGTTGTGTTCTGTGTTGTTCTGCCAAGCCTTGTGGGCATACTACATAGGCACCGTAATGTGTGACAACACTTGTGGGCTGCTCCCGCACACTCTTGTGTGCATTGGTTGTTGACACAAACAACGCATTTCACTGTACATTTTGATGTTCACGTGATAAATAAACTTGAATTTTGAATCTTGAATTCTCCAGTGACTATGTTCAATCCCACCGTCCTGTTAAAGACCTCAGTTAGACCCGAACTAACCTTGTCCACTTTCCAGCTCCTCAAACCTCCGCAAGTGCGAATGGGAAAAGACAGGCTCAGCTTCAGCCCCTTCTGCTGCCCAAGAAACACTCGCTCCCCACCAATTAACCAACTATCTACACAAGCTGCCACGCTTCCTTGTCGACTAAATGCCCAAATAACTTTAACAAGCTGCTTGAAGAGACAACTCAGTGAGTGCCTTCAAAGATGGGTGCATTGAGGCAGATGCTCATTCCTGCTCTGGCTCCGAGTCCTTACGCTCTGGCGCATTACCCCGGAAATTCCACCCACGTTACAGGGACTACATAAATGCATGTTGATTGTGATGACAGGAACTATTGAGATTTCAAGGGCTGCAGCAGGCAAAGCTGATGTTTACCTGCTTATAAGCACCATTCATGAAGTTAACTGCTGCTGATTGTGTTCAAGTGATTTCAGGCAACTTCCTTACAAACAGCACTAAAAGATCATGGAAAATGAACTTTGGTCGATATGGGACAGGGGATAGATGGGAGCAGATGGGAAGGTGTCTCCTTGATTTACTCTGAATTAGTTCAATCAACCCTTGTTCACACGGCCCAGAACTGAAGGTGCAGCTGTTCTTGTGCAGACCCATCTCTCTTCATTTCGATGGATACGTCAGCCAGTTAAGCCAGAAATTATATCAGAGTGTAGGTGCCATGGGCTCATTGTAATTGCAGGTTGGCAGAAGTGGGGGCAAGATTTGCCATGACTAACCAGAGAGAGGAATCAGGAACAAGAGAAAATCTGCAGATGCTGGGAATCCAGAGCAACACACACAGAATGCTGGGGGAACTCAGCAGGTCAGGCAGCATCTGTGGAAAAGAGTAAACGGTCGATGCTTCAGGCCTTCATCAGGAGTGGAGAAAAACGGCGAGAAGTCAGAGTGGGAAGGTGGGGGGAGGGGAGGAAGAAGTACAAGTTAGCAGGTGATAGGTGAAACCAGGAGAGGGGAACGGGGTGAAGTAAAGAGCTGGGAAGTAGATGGGGAAAGAGATAAGGACTGGAGAAGAGAGAATCTGATAGGGGAGGTCAGAAGGCCATAGAAGAAAGGAAAGGGAGAGGAGCACCAGAGGAGAGTGATGGGCAGGTAAGGAGATAAGACGAGAGAGGGGAATGGGGAATGGTGAAAAAGGGAGGTGGCTATCAGATCCAGTAAACAAAAGTCAAAAACTTCCTCAGCGCAACCAGTCATGGAGCCTGATGGTTGTGCTGCCCGATAACAAGGGCACACATCCAAGTACACATACACAAGCAACTGGGGAAAGGTGAATCCAAGGCTGTACAGGAAGGAACCAGTAACCTACCATTGCCCCACGAGCGGTTGCAGCCCGTGCCAAGGTGCTGCAGGTTCCAGCGGGGTCCATGGTGCCGTCAGTGGGAACATACAGAGTGCCGTACAGGTCACTCACGTTCATCAGCGGGTAAAGGGCTTTTGTCTCGGAAGGCGACAGCACATGTGACTCAATCCCATAGACTTTCCCCAGCTATAATTGGGAGAAAACAAAAACAATATTAGCTAAAAGAATAATTTAACCTGCTGCATATGGTGGGATGTGGATTCGCCAGGACTGATATTTCATTAGGTACTGGTTCACAAGCACTTATCTTTACCAGAGAGGACACACGCTGACCCTCACTGGGAGACGGGTCCCACACACACTGACCCTCACTGGGGGACGGGTCCCACACACACTGACCCTCATTGGGGGACGGGTCCCACACATACAGACCCTCACTGGGGGACGGGTCCCACACACAGACCCTCACTGGGAGATGGGTCCCACACACACCGACCCTCACTGGGATGGGTCCCACACACACTGACCCTCACTGGGATGGGTCCCACACACACTAACCCTCACTGGGAGATGGGTCCCACACACACTGACCCTCACTGGGGGACGGGTCCCACACATACAGACCCTCACTGGGGGACGGGTCCCACACACAGACCCTCACTGGGAGATGGGTCCCACACACACCGACCCTCACTGGGATCGGTCCCACACACACTGACCCTCACTGGGATGGGTCCCACACACACTGACCCTCACTGGGAGATGGGTCCCACACACACTGACCCTCACTGGGGGACGGGTCCCACACACACTGACCCTCACTGGGAGATGGGTCCCACACACACTGACCCTCACTGGGGGACGGGTCCCACACACACTGACCCTCACTGGGGGATGGGTCCCACACACACTGACACTCACCGGGGGACGGGTCCCACACACACTGACCCTCACTGGGAGACGGGTCCCACACACAGACCCTCACTGGAAGACGGGTCCCACGCACAGACCCTCACTGGGGGACGGGTCCCACACACACTGACCCTCACTGGGGGGACGGGTCCCACACACACTGACCCTCACTGGGGGATGGATCCCACACACACACTGACCCTCACTTTGGGATGGTCCCACACACACACTGACCTTCACTGGGGGATGGATCCCAAACACACACTGACCCTCACTGGGAGACGGGACCCACACACACTGACCCTCACTGGGGATGGGTCCCACACACACTGACCCTCACTGGGGAATGGGTCCCACACACACTGACCCTCCCTGGGGGACGGGTCCCACACATACTGACCCTCACTGGAGATACTTTAGGGATATTAAGAATCTTGACAGGAACATGACCAGTCTTGTGGAGAGAGCTATAATTTTCCAGTTTGGTGCTGGGAGTGGGCAACACAGATTATAACCACCTAGAAAATGGGTTAACAATCACATAGCTGGAAATGGGCCTCTTGTGTGTTGACAGGGTGCAGAATAAGCAGCTGGGCTTCTGCTTGTGACTGCATCCTGAACAAGGCACCATTAATTTTACTGTCAGTACTTCATCAAACAGGGAATCCAGAAATGCTTTTGTGGGGACGGTGATGAGAATACACAACTCGTGGCCATGGGGGGAGGTTGGGTGAACATCAGTTGTACTTAAGAAAGAAAACACAGCGGGTTTTTCAGTTAGGTCACTGACACACCAGCTACTTGTCCATTCTGAGGCTGGGAGGAGTCACTGTATCACATTTATATGGAGTGTGAGAGACTGCAGCCCCTATTCGAATATCTGAGGGGTCCTCTGATGTTGGTTGCATTCCAGTCCCACGCTCCTGACTTATAGGCACCCAGTATGGGGGGTGGGGGGTGGGGGGTGGGGAGGGAGCGGATCGTTCAGAGGATCTACACGTGGGCTTGCTCCAGGCCTGGCCACGATGGCTATTTGCGGGTCCAGGCAGCAGGCACTCGAGGGCCGTCCCTCTTCCAGGGGATACATTCATGCCCCTGTGTACTTGGAGAGGGAGCATGCAGTCACAATGGGTACACTGGGGGATTTTTGGGAATGGTGCCCCCCCCCGGGAACTGACTCATTATAGGTGGTAATAATCATTTAAATTTGTGCACTATCTTGTAAATACTTGACATTTGTATTTTGCGTATTTCGTGTGAATAAACTTTTGTAGTTTTATTAAAAGAAATAAAACACAAGAAAGGAAAGGTATAGGAGGGTATTGTGATCAGTGAAACACAAAGGGACATAGAGCAAGGAGTAGGCATAGCTTCGTGCAGATAATTGACCGCCGTCTTTGTTGTATGCCTGATCTAATTTGTGATCAATTACTCTCAGGAACACAGGGATACATTCGGCAGTCTCAAATGCGGCAAGCACCATATGCTTCAAACCATAAACAAATTTCAAACCCTTTTCTGAGAATCACTTCCAATGAACACCTCACTCATCATTTGGGCATTGCCTTTCTGCGACTCCACTCCACCTCTTCAAAACTTATTGCAAAACGAAGAGAGCAAAGGGAAAGATTTAACAAATAAAATATTCAATTCCTGCTTTCTCCCCCTCCACAAGAAAAAAAGCAATATAAACGGATTTATATTCCTTAAACTTTGATAATTCCTCACATTCAGCACTTGGAAGCCCTGCCCCAGGCACTGCTTACTCACACTCACAGTTCCTCACCGCGAGTGACATCAAACCCGGGATTAGGCGACGTTGTTTTTGCTCGTTTAGGTGCACTGACCTTGTTGATTGTGTAAGAGTTTATTTAGTGATTGATTTAAACACTCCTGCAAATATGAAAAATGATTAATTATTACTTTCAGCCTCTGGTTGCAGAGTGTGGCTGTATTTAACTTTGCACATTTTTGCTGTGCTCATTAACTCAAACCTTTAAAATGAATTTTGTGAAAACAAAATGTGTCTCACTAAGTGAGACATTACACAATCATTGCAGACAGGATCAAATTGAGATGTGTGTAAAATAGAACAAGGGGAAGACTGTTGGCTTGTGGACAAGTAGGAGGGTGGGACTGATTGAATAGTTGTTCCAAAGAATGCTTTGTTCTGTGCTGTGTCATCCATCCTTAACTCCAAGCTGTGTGTGTGTGTGTGTGTGTGTGTGTGTGTGTGTGCGCGCGCGCGCGCGCTTCTCTGTGTATCTGTCCATGCCCCTGTGAGTGTGCATGCGTGCCTGTGCATCTGTGCCTATGTGCGCACCAGTGTATGCCTGTGCATGCTTCTGTGTGTGTGTCTGTGTCTGTCTGTCTGTGTGTTAGTCTATGCCTCTGTGTGTGTGTACCTGTCTGTCTGTCTATCTATCTGTGTGTCAGTCTATGCCTCTGTGTGTGCTTGACTGGAGTTGCAAACAGGCCCAGATCAAATGAGGCCAATTTTCTTCTCTGAAGAACATTCTGAACCAGTTAATGACAATACCAGCTAGTGGAGTGGTGCCGCAGCAACAACCTGGCACTCAATGTCAGTAAGACCAAAGAGCTGATTGTGGACTTCAGGAAGGGTAAGACGAGGGAACACAAACCAATCCTCATAGAGGGATCAGAAGTGGAGAGAGTGAGCAATTTCCTGGTGTCAAGCTCTCCGAGGATCTAACCTGGTCTTAACATAACGATGCAGCTGTAAAGAAGGCAAGGCAGTGGCTATATTTCATTAGGAGTTTGAGGAGATTTAGTTTGTCATCTAAAACACTTAAAAACTTCTACAGATGTACTGAGGAGAGCATTCTGACAGCTGCATCACTGTCTGATATTGCGGGGCCACTTCACAGGATTGAAATAAACTACAGAAAGTTGTAAAATTAGTCAGTTCCATCTTGGGTACCAGCCTCCATAGTATCCAAGACACCTTTAAGGAGAGGAGCCTCAGAAAGACAGCGTCCAATATTAAGGACCCTCACCACCCAGGGCATGGTTACCATCTCATTGTTACCATCAGGAAGGAGGTACAGAAGCCTGAAGGCACACATTCAGCAATTTAGAAACAGCTTCTTCCCCTCTGCCATCTGATTCCTAGATGGACATTGAACCCGTAAACACTACCTCACTTTTTTTTTGTTTTTTTACTTCTTATTTCTTTTTTTGCTCCATTTTTAATTTAACTATTTAATATACATATATACTTGCTGTGATTCATTTACTTGTTTCTCTACATTATCATGTATTGCATTGTACTGCAGACGCTAAATTAACAAATTTTATAACACATGCCAGAGATATTAAACCTGATTCTGATTCTGAATCAGATGCCTTCAAGGCCGCTTTTATCTATCCCAATTGTACTTCCAAATTTCTAAGCAAAAACAATTCAAGTTCGCAAACCGTCTATACTGTTGCTGGGGTTTTTAAGCAAGCAACAGCATATGATGTCAACTAAACCACAGAGCATTTCTTGAGGGCTGATGGTGGCCTCAGTGGATTTTGTCACCATTGTAACATAGGGAATGCAGCTGCCAATTTGTCCACTGCAAGATCCCAGAAACAGGGATGAAATTTTACTGTGCCATGGTCTGTACTTATCAAATTACGGGATTGCTTTGCACTGTTGTAACTATATGTTATAATTATGTGGATTTTGTTAGTTTTTAAGTCAGTTTGTCATGTGCTTTTCATGATATTCTGGAAAAACATTTTATCATTTCTTAATGCATGCATTACTAAATGACAATAAAAGGGGACTGTGTGTCCTCATAATCATAATAATTTGTGATCCAATAATTCACTCCACTCTGAATGGCAGAAACTAGGGAGAACATTCCTGTTCAGCTTAGAACAGCATTCTGGGACCTTTTATGTTCAACTCAGGGAAACAGAGGTACTAGCTTAAGGCAAGGGTTCCCAACCTCTTTTATGAATTGAATTGACTTTATTTCTTACATCTTCACATGCATAAGGAGTAAAAATCTTCACGTTACATCTCTGTCTGAATGTGCAATGTGCAGATTATAGTAATTTGTAATAACTGGTATGTACAGTAAGATATACAACAGAACAGTCAATATATGCCATGGATCCCTACTGTTAACTGGAGGGGGTGGGGGGGTCTGTGGAGCCCAGGTTGGGAACACCTGGTTGGAAGCTTCATTTGATAGACAGCACTTTGCTCAGTACCGCAGTGAGGGGTCACAATCTGCAGAGAAGGAGGAAAGACTGGCGGAATTGAATTTAGGGCTCCCGCCTCACAGCCCGAGGGACATGGGTACAATCCTGACAATGGGTGCTGTCTACATGGAGTTTGCAACTCCTTGCTGGGTGCCTAGTTTCTTCCAACATCAAGTTCATTGGCTAAGTCCCCCTTCCAGAAGGTCAGTGTCAAAAGAATCAAGAAGGCCAAGTGAGAGAAAACATGTTTGGTTTTCAGGATATAAAGAGAGGAAGTGGGCCTGAAAGGTATGGTTTGCTCCAGCAGAGACACATCACATTGTTTGTGATATATATAGATTACTCGGATGAGAATGTAGATGAGCGGGCTAGTAAGTTTGCAGAGGACACAAAAATTGGTGTCCTCTGCAAACTGTGTGGATTGCTGTCAAAAGACATGAGAGAAAATGGATCAGGGTGCAGGTTTCACCAGAGAAACAGCAGATGGAGCTTAATCAAGCGTGATGTGTTGCTCTTTAGGAGGTCTTGTTTGCATTTTGTAAAGGGAATGTACTCAGTTAATAGCAGGACTCTTAAAAACATTGATGTACAGAGGGATCTTGGGTTCCAAGTACATAGCTTACCGAGAGTAGGTAGGGTTGTGAAGGAGGTGTTTGTCATGCTCATCTTCACTGGTTGGGGCACTGAGCACATTTGTAAGAAACTCATGTTGTATCTATATTGCTTAGGCCACACTGGAGTATCCTGTGCAGTTCTGGTGGCCCCATTACAGGAAGGGTGTAGGACTTTGGAAAGCATGCAGAAAAGGTTCACCAGCATGCTGTCTGGATTAAAGCATATGAGCTACAAGGAGAGATTGGACAATTTTCTCTGGAGCATCAAAAGGCTGAGAGGACACCTGACAGAAGTTTATAAAAATATGAGGCAGATAGTAAGACTCTTTTTCCCCAGGATGGAAATGTCAACTACCAAAGGACATGTATTTAAGGTGGAGGTGTGGAGTTTAAAGGAGATGTGCCGGACAACATTTTTATTTACACAGAGAATGGAAGGTGCACGGAATGTGCTGCCAGAGGCAGAGTATCAGAGGCTGTTAGATTGGCACAAGGGAATGGAGAGATATGGATCATGTGCAGGCAGGAGATGTTTAGTTCAACTCAGCTTTGATTTCAGCAGTGACATCATGGGATGAAAGTCCTGCTCCTGTTCTGAGTTTTATGACGCAAATGATGAAGTGACCTTTTTCTGGGTCTAAATGTGTGTTATGGGCTCCACTTTCTGAAACAGGGTTTGATCCTTCAAAAACTGTCCTGGATTTGAGAATGCAACATGCTGGGCTGAAGTTGACACCTGAAGGGTAAGGACAGTGTGTTCTGTGTGATCAGAATTATCTCTGAGTTCTCATCCTAACCACACTATCCCAGCTTCCCTCGTTGTTATCAAGTCATATTCATAGAGTACTGTATACAACCCAAGAAACTCCGCCACGCACGGCCCCAAGCCCAGTAGCAAAAGGAAAAGCGTTGAGCTTGGGGCTAACAACCCATCCTGTAAAAATTAGGTGCTACAGAAACGCCTACAGGAGTTCCAAAGACCTCATCCCTGGGAGAGGGAGGATGAAGATGGGCTACACCTGGGGACAACTTGAAAGACAGGCCCCAGGACAAAGGTCTCTGGCAATCTGCTGTCGGTGGCCTATGCCCCAGTCGGAGTAAAGGGCTTTCTTAAGAATATAACCCAAGAGCCTGCAGAAGCACTTTCACCACAACCATGATAATCACTAAAGCTGAAGTTGCTTCACAAAAGACGTTAGGGAATGGTACTAAACGCCAACCTTTCTAGTTACGCCCTCATCCCGAGAACACATAATGGACTCGCTTGCTTAACATGTCTAAGCTGAGGGTGAAAGAGAAGGTTCTGCCAATTAAGATAATCAGCCTCAAACTGAAAAGAACTGGCCAGGAGCATGAGCGACAAGTTAATGTTTGAGCAGTGAAAACTTTCAAATGTGAGTAAGAGGGAGACCCAGTGAGGGGAGAAGCAAAGAGCCTCACGTAAATCGAGGAATATACAAAGGACGGTAATGAGGCAGAGAGATGTGAGCAAATGGGGAACATGTCCAAATACCAGTAGATGTCATGAAGGCAATCTAAACTAGTCATAGCCATAGAGTCATAGAAAAGTACAGCACAGAAACAGGCCCTTCAGCCCATCTAGTCCATGCCAAACCATTTAAATTGCTGAAACCCCCCTGGTTTGCTTGGCTGAGTAAGTCTGGGGAAGACACACTCTGGTCCCACCAAACCTGTGAGATTGAGACGGCTCTCACACCCCAAACGCCGGTTTGTGTGGACGCTGTGTAATCTGCTACCGTTACCAATTAGTGTCATGAAATACAGACAGTACACTGCATACGATTAAAGAATAATACTTATGAATCTGAACTAAAGGGTTGGTAAAGAAAATGAAAAGGGCCCATTTTAATTAAACAGTCAAATGTGCACAAATTGGAGCTCAACCCTTCACGAATATTCACCGATCCTCAATCGATCTCCGCACCTGGCTCCATCGAATCACAGTCCCGCACTGGGTTGAATTCTCTCCAACATATTCTTTCTTCATCTCCCACCAAACAAAAGCCCCAAACCAACTTAGTGTCCCTCACCAAAAACCTCTCCCCTCCCCAGTTCCACCATCCTAATTGGATGGCACACATTCATCATCCCTTATCTTCAACAGTAACCCAAACAGACTGCTCTCACAGAACTGCTGAATGAAATACCTGCAGCATAACAGTAAAAATGTGAACCAAGGTGTTACACTGCCTGTTTCTATTGACCTGCACAGGAACAATAGGCCTCCATACCCCTACCATCCATGTACCTGTTCAGACTTTGAAATCAAGCTCATGTGCACCTTGTGTGGTGGCAGCTCGTTCCACACTCTCACGGCCCTTAGAGTGAAGAAGCTCGTGTATTTAAAGGGATAATCACAGAAAGTGCTAGACTACGGACAAAGGAGAATACAGCTATAATTAAGATCCTGAATTACAAACGTTTGTAATTTGATTCTGTTTTCATGAACTAAGATTGGAACAAGACTACACATTTCCAGAGGAGGAAATGGAATGGAATTTGGATTTGGGGGAGAAATTCAGATCCGGCATTGAAGGAGCTAAAGGCAGCAAACAGCAACCAAGAGAAGGCACAACAGATGTTGGAAACAGAGAAGACCATTCAGTTAATGACAGCCACTTAACTTCAGCTTGCGGTCAGTCAAAACGTACCCAACTGAACCAGAGGGAGACCGAACCCTGACATGCCCATTGATTTAAATATCGACTCATCTCACATGAAGTGCATTCTGGTGCTTTTTGAAATCTGCATGCTGCCGTGAATCTTACCGACATGAGGCGCTTGTACTCATCCAGACGCTGCTTGTTGGAGGCTATGAAGAGGCCACCGTTCTCAATCCAACCCGAGTGTAACCCGGTCTCCTGCTCCAAATCTTTACTCACAACCTGTCGCGTGTATTTCAGGAGCTCAACCTCAATGTCACTGGGTCGCAACTGCCACAAGAGACCTGTGGAAGGGGAAGGGGACTGGAATGAGGAAAGTCACAGCCCTGGGGACCACAGCACCCATAAGTACACTGGCGCCGAAATGGAAGCATTGACAAAATGGACTCATGGCAATGATATCAGGAAATCAAACATTAAGTTATTAGAGCAGGCTACATGGGCTTGTATTCCTTTTGAATATAATGTGCATAATTCTATGGTTCATTAAGGTCATTGAGACAGGTCCTTCAGCCCATCAACTACCACACTCATAGCCCTCACCAGAAAGGCTAGAGGAACTCAGCAGGACAGGCAGCATCTACAGAGAGGAATAAACAATCAACCTCTCAGGCCGAGGCCTTTCATTAAGTGCCCCAATAAAGGGTCTAGGCTGAAAACATCACCTGTTTATTCTTCTCTAAAGATGCTGCCTGACCTGCTGACAGCCTCCAGCTTTTGTGCGTGTTACTCTGGATGTGCAGCCTCTGCAGAATGTTTATTATTCTCCCTGTGTTCCCGTCATCATGACCCCCCCCCCACCACCCCACCTCCGACCCCACATCTGCCCTAGGTTCTCCTTAACACCAGGGGCCAAATCACCTACCATCCCACATAACATCAGGATGTGGAGGAAACCACAGTATTGAGAGGAAACCCACGTGATCACAAGGAGAACATGCAAACTCCACACAGACAGCCCCTGAAGTCACAGTTGAATGTGGATCACTGGAGCTGTAAGACATCAGCACTGACTGCTGTGCCACTCTGCCTTGCTGAGTAAGCTATTGCTGGAAGCATGATTCAGCGACTCTACTAACTGTTTAAGACAACCAAATAAATTGATTTCCTCTCGTGGAATGTTGCAAAGTCAATAAGACAAGCTGGATTTTAGAACCAGAAGAATTTATCACCAGGAGAGTTAATGAAAACACAGAACTCTCCTATTCTTCTCCCCTCACCCACACACAATTAAATTTTTTGAAGCATTGAGTCACGAATGTGAATAAAGTAAGAATGAGGGATGTTTGCGGAGGGCAATAAAGTAGGGAAAGAAAACACAGATCAGCATAGATCTGATTAAATGATAGAACAGGCTTAAGAGGCTGAATGGCCCAATCTCACCCAAGGAAAATGTCTGTGTTGCCTTTGCCTGGGCACAACTTAACATTACAACATAACAAATGAGAGCAAGAGTAGGAAATCTGGTGCATCAAACCTGCTCTACCATTCAATAAGATCATGGTTTATCTGGCATGGGACCCAGCTCCACTTACCTGTCCTTCCCCATAACCCTTAATTCCCCTGCAATGCAAAACTCTATCTCAGTGCGTCTTAAATATATTTAATGAGGTAGCCTCTACTGCTTCACTGGGCAGAATATTCCACAGATTTACTACTTCCTGGGAAAAGCAGATACCTCTCACCTCGGTCTTCTGTCGGTGATCTCTCGTCTCGAATCTTGAAGCCATGACCCCTGGTTCTGGTCTCACTTATCAGTGGAAACAATTTTCCACCTCTATCTTATCTATCCCTTTTATCACTTTATATTTTTATATAAGATCCCCTCTTATTCTTCTAAATTCCAGTGACTATAGTCCCAGGCACTCTATCTCTCCTCATAGGCTACCACCCTCCTCTCCAAAATCAACCTGGTAAACTTCCTTTGTACAGTCTCCAAAGCCAGTATACCTTTCCTCAAGGATGAAGATCAGAACTGCATGCAGTACTCAGGTGTGGTCTCACCTGTACCTGTACAGCATAATCTCCTGCTCTTAAATTTAATCCCTCTAGCAATGAAGGCCATTTGCCTTCTTAATAATTTGTTGGACCTGCAAATCGACCTTTTGTGATTCATGCACAAGCACTCGCAATTCCCTCTGCACAGCAGCCTACTGCAATCTTTCAGCATGGAAATAATAATCTGATCTTCTATTTTCCTTTCAAAGTGGAGGACCTTGCATCTACCAACGTATTCCATCTGCCCGACCACTGCTACCCACTTAACCTATCTACATCTCTCTTCAGACTCTCCACATCTTTTTCACAATTTGTCTTTCCATGCAATTTAGTGCTCTCAGCAAAAATGGCACACAGTCTACTCTTCCAACTCATTAATGTAAATCATGAAGGGCTGCCAGTCCAGCATTAGCGTCTGCCCTCACCACTGATACCAACCAGAAAAATACCCATTTATCACAACTCTCTGCCATCTATCAGTTAACCAATAATGTATCAGCCATGCTAATACATTACCTCCAACTCCACGCAAACTTACCATATGGTTAAGTCTTTCATGTGGCACCTTATCAAACTCCCTTTGGACATCCAGGTATACAACATCCACCTATTCCCTTCTATCCACTGCACTCACTATGATTCTCAGAGAGTGTCAAATTCCTCCACAGTTTCCTTCTCACCCCAACTGAGCAGCATTTGGCTTTCACTCTATTCACTTTGTATTTGCAAATGTAGTCTCTGGCACTCTGACCTCACCCTTGCCCACCCTAAGCCAACCCTCATCCTTACCAGCTGTGTGCCAAGTAGTGCCAGCCGTCAGCTGGTCGCGCTCCAGCAGGACCACGTTGGTCATCCCCATTTTTGTCAAATGGTACAGCGTTTGACAGCCCACACTGCCACCACCCATCACCACCACATCGGCGCATTCTGGCAATGATTTTGTTGGACCTTTCCCGTCTAGTTTCTCCTGTTTGAGGGATTTACTGCCGGGCACGTTCCCTTCCGGTGTCAAGCTCCGTGAAGCTGAACTGAAATACTGTAGACCAGATTTTGTCAGGAAATTCTGGGAGTTCCTGCAGAAAGTTGCTATTCGGAGAGTAGAGGCGGTGGAGCTCATGGTCAACTGTAAAGCAAAAAAATAAGACTTAGGTTAGTGACTCCTGGTCCACTCAAAAGTCCTCATCCTTGTTTTTAAATCCTTCCACATTAGATTATGAGGACACGCAGTCCTCTTTTATTGTCATTTAGTAATGCATGCATTAAGAAATGATACAATGTTCCTCCAGGATGCTATCACAGAAACACAAGACAAACCAAGACTGAAAAACTGACAAAAACCACATAATTATAACATATAGTTACAACAGTGCAAAGCAATACCGTAATTTGATAAAAAAAAGACCATGGGCACGGTAAAAAAAAGTCTCAAAGTCCCATCATCTCACGCAGACAGTAGAAGGAAGAAAAACTCTCCCTGCCACGAGCTTCCAGCGCTGCAAGCTTGCCGATGCAGCACCCTGGAAGCACCCGACCACAGCTGACTCTTGACTTGAGTCCGTCCGAAAACTTCGAGCCTCCAACCAGCCCTCCAACACCGAGCACTGAGCACCATCTCTGCTGAGCGCTTCGACCCCGGTCCCGGCAACAGGCAATAGGCAAAGCTGAGGATTTGGGGCCTTCCCCTCCGGAGATTCTCGATCGCACAGTAGCAGCGGCAGCGAAGCAGGCATTTCAGAAGTTTCTCCAGATGTTCCTCCGTGCTTCTCACGTCTGTCTCCATCAAATCAGGATTGTGCACGGTACCTACTTACAAATACGATATCATTTCGGAGCGGCCATGTGCACTGCATCGCGTCACCATCTTCTCCTCCCCTCCTTTCCATTGCTTCATTCCCCCCTGCAACCATTTTTATCATTAGTACTGATGGGTTTCATTATTCCCACTTAAAACTCTGGACTTCTCTTCTTAAACTTCCCTTCTTCTCTCAGTTTCTAACATGTTTCTAACACCTACCTAGCTCTTTGACCAAGTTCAAAGTAAATTTATTATCAAAGTATGTATATGTCATCAAATACTGCCCTGAGATTCATGGTTTCTGCAGGCAAAAACAATAGAATCAACAAAAAACTACATACAAAGACTGACAAGCAACCAATGTGCAAAAGAAGACAAAATGCAAATACAAAAGTAATAATAATAATAATAATAAGTAAAGAAATAATATTGAGAACATAAGTGGTAAAGTCCTTGTAAGAGAGTTCATAGGTTGTGGAATCAGTTCAGAGTTGTTGTGAGTGAAGTTATCCATGCTGCCTGATGGTTGAAGGGTAACGGCTGTTCCTAAACCTGGTGGTGTGGGACCTAAAGCTCTTGTACCCCTTTCCCGATGGTAACGGTGAGAATAGAGCATGGCCTGGATGGTGGGGCCCCCTGATCTTTCTTGTGCCAGTGCTCTCTGTAGTTCTTTGCACCCATCGTAACACCTCATGTGGCTTGATGTCAATTTTTGACTGACGATGTCTGAATCATACCAAAAGATGCTATATAATTGCATGTCATCTGTAAAAGTTATCTAATCTCCTTATTAAAGGTGAAAGACACCCTTGACACAAGTGAGGTTCTAGACTGTCATCACAATTGTGCTGTTGAGCAGTAAAATCTCTTGCTCCGATGAAGAATAATGTTCTCCTTTTGTCCCCTCCTTGTACAGCGCCGACATCTTTTCAAACCTGAAATTAGCCAGACAAGCATCCCCCAGAAAGACTACTTTAAAGCAGAAACTGTCAATTTGGTCCATTATGTGAGATAAAATGGGGCAGAGTTGGCTACAGTAATATAGCTTTTTGTACAAATATATTACATACAACTCTGGTTATTAAATGTGCCCCTACACATGTCACTAACTGGCACTTGTTGTATAGTCTTATCTCGCCTGTCCTTTCAAACAAATAATAGATGTATCACAGGCATTGCCAAATTTGTAAGAGGTTAGGCAGTTACAGGAGGGGAGTGTCTATGCTGATAAAGGAATACAATAAGTGCAGCTTCATAGTGGAAATGAACAAAGATCAGAAAATTCTGAAAATACTCAGGACAGGCAGTACTTCAGAAAAAAACATAAATAAGTATTTGAAGGGCAACAAACACAAAATGCTGGAGGAACTCAGCAGGTCAAGAAACATCTGAAGACAAATAAACGGCCAAAGTTTCAGGCCAAGACCATACATTAGGACTGAAAAGGAAAGGGGAAGATGGTTGAGGGAAGGGAAGGAGTACAAGCTAGGGGTGTTAGGTGAAGCCAGGTGAGGGGGAAAGCAGGTGGGTGGGGGAGGGGTGAAGTGAGAAGCTGGGAGGTGATGGGTGGATGAGTTACGAGGCTGGAAGGTGATAGGAGAGGAGTGTAGACCATGGGTGAAAGGGAAGGAAGAGGGGCAACAGAGGATGGTGATGGGCAGGTGATGAGGAGGGGCAAGAGGAGAACCATTAGGGGGAATAATTATTTCAGGTCTGTCCTCTTGCATTGAAATACAGCTCTAACAGGCTCAAAGGTATTGCAGAGGACATTGGAGTGGCGAAGGGAAAAAGAAGAAAGTATGTATATGATATTATGGAATGCGTGTTAAAATTAACTTTAATAGGTATTATAGAGGGTAAAAATGGGACAGCTAAAGGAAGAAATGATGGTTAAGGTACCCTTTCTTTTCCTATTCCCCTCTCTTTTGGTGCCTTAATCCTGCAACCCTCCTGTCGTTTAACTTTTTTTCTGCCTTCAACCTTGCTACCTCCTGCTCCTAGTTAACAGGCTAATAAGACAACTCCTGTATCTATGTAACATTCAAAACGACTGAACGGTCTCCTCCTCATCTCAGGTAAGAGGCTCAGAGGCTTGAATAGCTTGTTCTGGTTGCTTTGCCCATGATTGCAAAGACGCCCCGTAATTAATTTGCTGAAGTGCACGCACTGTTAGCCAAGGTCAAAGTCACATTCACTGTCATATGCACCGGTACATGCATGCACAGCCACAATATAAAACTAGCCACATGGAACTGTGATATTGCAGCAGTTACAAAAAGCTTAAACTGGAAGGGAGCATACTGGAAACTCTCAGATCAGGCAACTTCTGAGGAAAGAGAAACATTAGTTTCTCACGGTGGTGTCTGAAAAGAAGATGCTGCCTAAGTTGCATGCCATCTTGGTCAATGTCTCCCATCCACTACATAATGTACTGGGTGGGCACAGGAGTACATTCAGCCAGAGACTCATTCGACCGAGATGCAACACAGAGCGCCATAGGGAAGTCATTCCTGTCTGTGGTCATCAAACTTCACAACTCCTCCCTTGGAGGGTCAGATACCCTGAGCCAATAGGCTGGTCCTGGACTTATTTCATAGTTTACTGGCATAATTTACATATTACTATTTAACTATTTATGGTTCTATTACTTTTTATTATTTATGGAGCAACTGTAATGAAAACCAATTTCCCCCGGGATTAATAAAGTATGACTATGACTATGACTATGTTTGACGGAAAGTCCCAGACCTGAAACATTAGCTCTGTACAGATGCCACCTGACCTGCTGAGTGCTTCCAATATTTTCTGCTTTTATTTCATATTTCCAGCATCTGCAGATATTTATTATTTTCTAAAACAAGAATGGGAACTTAATATTCTCTCTACACTGTGTTCATGGCCCAACACATTGGTGCAATTACGAAGAAGGCACGCCAGCAGATATACTTCATTAGGAGTTTGAGGAGATTTGGTTTGTCACCGAATGCCCGAGCAATTTCTTCAGATGTACCATGGAGAATATTTTGACTGTTGTGTCACCATCTGGTATAGACATGGCAATGCACAGGATTGGTAAAACAAAAAGCTGCAGAAGGTTGTAAACTTACCCATCTCCATCATGGGCACTGGCCTCCGCACCACTGAGGACATCTACAATAAGAAATGCCTCAAGAAGGCAGCATTCATTATCAGCCAGGATATGCCCTCTTCTCATTAGTAGATAGACAGATAGATACTTTATTGATCCCAAAGGAAATTACAGTGCCACAGTAGCATTACAAGTGCACAGATATACAAATATTAGAAGAAAGCTACGAAAGGATTTTTAAAAAAAATTACCTCAAACAGTCTAACAGAAGGGGCTCATCACTTTCCCAGTTACAGGTTGACTCATTATAGAACCTAATGGCTGAAGGTAAGAATGACCTCATATAGTGTTCTTTAGATCAGCGTAGTTGCCTTAGTCTATTACTAAAAGTGCTCCTCTGTTCAGCCAAGGAGGCACGCAGAGGGTAAGCAACATTGTCCAGAATTGCCAGGATTTTAATTAGGGTCCTTTGTTCTACCACAGCCTTCGGTGTGCCCAGTTTAACTCCTATAACAGAGCCAGTCTTTCTAATCAGTTTATTGAGCCTGTCGGTATCACCCGTGTTGATGCCACTGCCCCAGCACACCACTGCACTGAAGATTGTACTGATAGAACATGTGAAGGAGAGGCCTGCATACTCCAAAGAACCTCAGGAAGTAAAGGCGACTCTGGCTCTACTTGTACACAGCCTCTGTGTTGGTGCTCTACTCATCTGTCATCCAGGTGCCCCCCTAGGTACTTGCAGGTCCTCACCATCAATCGTAACAGGGAGCAGTGCAGGCTTAGCCTTCCTAAAATCTATCACCATCTCCTTTGTCTAACTGATGTTGAGCTGCAGATGATTCAGCTTGCACTGTTTGACAAAGTCCTCCACCAGGACCCTATGTTCATCCTCCTGCCCTCCCTTTATATACCCAACCACTGCAGTCATCAGAGAATTTCTGCAGATGACATGCCTCAGTGTTGTATCTAAAGTCCAAGGTATACAGGGTAAACAAGAAAGGAGCCAATATAGTGGGTACAGAACCATGACGACACACACTCAACATTTTAGGAATAGCTTCTTCCCCTCTGCCATTAGATTTCTGAACGGTCCATGAAACCATGAGCCCTACCTTACTAATTTGCTCTCTGCACAACATATTTTTCATATTTCTTATTGTACCTTACATTCATTTTTCATGTATTGCACTGTATTGCTGCCCCAAAGTAACAATTTTCACAACATAGTGGCCACTTTATTAGATATAGCTATACACCTGCTCCGTAATGCAAATATCTGATCAGCCAATCATGGCAGAAACTCAATACATAAGAGCATACAGACATGGTCAAAAGGCTCAATTGCTGTTCAGACCAAACATCAGAATGGGGAAGAAATATGATCTAAGTGACTTTAACCATGGCATCCTGATGGTGCCAGATGGGGTGGTTTGAGTATGTCAAAAACTGCCAATTTCTTGAGATTTTCACGCACAACAGTCTCTAGAGTTTACAGAGAATGGTGTGAACAACAAAAAAATCATCCAGCAAGTAAGAGTTCAGTGGGGAAAAATGTCTTGTTAATGAAAGAGGTCAAAGGAGAATGGCCAGACTGGTTCAAGCTGACAAGAAGGTGACAGTATCTCAACTGTGTTACAACAGCGGTGTGCAGAGGACAGCTGAGTGTTAGAGCTGAAGATGGGCAGTTGGTATACAAGCAGAGGTAGTGTGTAGTGAGATTGTCAGGAACGACAGGCAAAATTGCAGTCAGTGGATGAGCTGCAGTGTAACAGTGGGACGAAATCGAACAGGGTGAAGAATACAGGTGTTATATTTGAATGTACAGAGTATATGGAACAAGGTAGATAATCTTGTAGTGCAATTAGAGATTGGCAGGTATGACGTTATGGGCATCACTAAATTGAGGCAGAAAGAAGATTATAGTTGGGAGTTTAACATCCAAGGATACATATTGTATGGAAAGGATAGACAGGTAGGCAGAAAGAGGTGTCATAGGATCAGAAGATGTAGAGTTGTTGTGGGCAGGGTTAGGGAACTGCAAGGTTAGAAAAACCTGATGAGAGTTATATACAGGCCTCTGAACAGTAGCCAAGATGTGAGCTACAAATTACAATGGGACATAGAAAAGGTATGTCAAAAGGACAATGTTACAATACTCATGGGGAATTTCAATATGCAGGTAGATTGGGAAAAATCAGGTTGGTGCTGATTTTGAATCCCAAGAGAATGCATTTGTAGAATGCCTATGGGATGACCTTTTACAGCAGCTTGTGGTTGAGCCCATTAGGGGATCAGCTATTCTGGAATGGGTGCTGTGTAATGGGCCGGATTTGATTAGGGAGTTAAGGTAAAGGACTCCTTAGGAGGCAGTGATCATTATATGATAGGATTCACCCTGCTGTTTGAGAGGGAGAAGCTAAAGTCAAATGTATCAGTATTACAGTCTTAGTAAATGGAATTACAGAGGCATGAGAGAGGAGCTGACCAAAGTTGATTAGAAGGGGACACTGGAGGGATGATGGTAGAGCAGCAATGGCTGGAGTTCCTAGGAGCTATTCGGAAGGTGCAGGATAGATATACCACAAAAACAAAGTGGCACTCTAAAGGCAGGGTGACACAACCAAGGCTGAAAAGTGAAGTCAAAGCAAATATAAAAGCAAAAGAGACGGCATATAATAGAGCAAAAACCTATGGGAAATTAGAGGACTGGGAAGCTTATAAAAAGCAACAGAATGCAACTAAAAAGCCATAAGGGGCAGAAAGATGAAATATGAAGGTAAGCTACCCAGTAATATAAAAAAGGATGCATATGTTTTTTTTCCAAAAATGTGAAGAGTAAAGAAGAGGCAAGAATGGATTTCAAACCACTGGAAAACGATGCTGGAGAGGTAGTAATGGTGGACAAGGAAATGGCAGATGAACTGGGTGTATTTTGCATCAGTCTTCACTGTGGAAGACAGTGGCAGTATGCCAGAAGTCCAAGAGTGTCAGGGGGCAGAAGTGAGTGCAGTTGCTATTATCGGGGGATGATGCTTGGGAAGCTGAAAGGCCTGAAGGTAGGTAAGTCACCTGGATCAGATGGACTACACCTGATGGTTCTGAAAGAGATAACTGAAGAGATTGTAGAGGCATTAGTAATGAGCTTTCAAGAATCATTATATTCTGCATGGTTCCAGAGGGCTGGAAAATTGCAAATGTCACTCCATTCTTTAAGGGAGGGGGGCAGAAGAAAGGAAATTATAGGCCAGTTAACCTGACCTCAGTGGCTGGGAAGATGTTGGAGTCAATTGCTAAGAATGAGATTTTCAGGTACTTGAGGGCACCTGATAAAATGGTCCAAAGTCAGCATGGTTTCCTTAAGATAAAATCTTGCCTGACAAATGTGTTGGAAGTCTTTGAGGAAATAACAAGCAGGATAGACAAAGGAGAATCAAGGGAAGTTGTGCACTTGGATTTTCAAAAGGCCTTTGACAAGGTGCCACACACGAGGCTGCTTAGCAAGATTAAAGTCCATGGTATTACAGGAAAGATACTAGCATGGATAGAGCATTGGCTGATTGGAGGGAGACAAAGAGTGGGAATAAAGGGAGCCTTCTCTGATTGCCAGTGATTTGTGGTGTTCCACAGGGGTCTGTGTAGGAACCGATTCTTCTTACATTATATGTCAATGATTTGGATGATGGAATTGATGGCTTTGTGGCCAAATTTGTGGATGATACAAAGATAAATAGAGGGTTAGGTAGTTTTAGGAAGGCTGCAGGAGGACTTAGATAGATTAGGAGAATGGGCAAAGAAGAGGCATATGGAATACAGTGCCAGGAAGAGTATGGTCATGCACTATGGTAGAGGAATAAGAGTGTAGACTACTTGTTAAACAGGGAGAAAATTCAGAAATCCAAGGTGTAAAGGGTTCGGGAGTCCTGTGCAGGATTTCCTAAAGGTTAGTTTGTAGGTTGAGTCTGTTGCAAAGAAGGCAAATGCAATATTAGCATTCATTTCAAGGGGACTAGAATATTAAACAAGCAAGGAGGTAATGCTGAGGCCTTTTAAGGCAATGCTGAGGCCTCACTTAGAGTATTGAGAGAACTTTTTTGGCCCCTTATCTAAAAAAGGATATGCTTCAAAGGAAGTTCATGAAAATGATTCCAGGAATGAAAGGCTTGTCATATGAAGAGTGTTTGATGGCTCTGGGCCTGCACTGCAATTCAGAAGAATGAGGGAATACTTCATTGAGACCTATCGAATATTGAAAAGCCTATATAGAGTGGATGTGGAGAAGATGTTTCTTATAGTGGGGAAGTCTAAGACCAGAGGGCACAGCCTTAGACTAGGGTACCATCCATTTAGAACAGAGATGAGGAGGAATTTGTTTAGCCAGAGGCTGGTGAATCTGTGGAATTCACTGCCACAGGCAGCTGTGGAGACCAGGTCAATTAGGTTGCTAGATTCTTGATACCTTGGCATGAAAGGTTATGGGAAGAAAGCAGGAGAAAGGGGTTGAGAGGGAAATGGATATGATCAAATGGCAGAGCAGACTCAGTGGGCTGAACAACGGCCTAAATCTGCTCCAATGTCTCATGGTCTAAAGTCATGAAGACCCTACGTGGACAGAAACTTCCCACTGTGGGGAAGATCAAAAACTAGAGGACATCGATTGAAGGTGTCAGGCAAAACAGTGTAAAGTGATGTGAAGATAAAACTTTTCAGGCATTATGAGTGGCTAGGGTCTGGAATACTGGGATTATCAGTGGTTGCAGTTTCAACTGCAGATTCAAACGGGATAAGTACCTGAAAGGCAAGAATTTGCAGGGCTCCTTTGATTGGTTCAATGGACATAAAAGTCTCCCTTCCTGCCATGACTTTTCTGTGACTCTGAATTGTGCATCAGAACTCTGTTCATCAGCTATCAGGTAAATGAACAACAATTGTTTAGTACAAAGTCCCTGGATCAACATGTGCACAATTATGTAAATCAATGAATACACAGATTCTGGGCTTCCAATATTCAAGATTCACTTTGACCAATACTTAACCCTAATACCTATGACATCCATTGAGAAAGTATAAAAAGGTCTCCTCCCACAAATATGGCCAGAAACTCGGAGTCATTCTGACTCACTCAGTGTCATAACAGGTCCGGCTTCTAGATGTGCGAATGAGAAATGAACAAGTTAACAGTTTCCCTAATAAAGGAGGGTCTGCAAGAATAGGGGCCTCTAATGGTGTCTCATATGGACTCCAAAGCTGGGTGGGGTGGGAGCAAAGAAATGGTAGGAATCTCCGGACATAATGAAACTTGGTAGGAGTGGATCTCAGACATACAGAGGAGGTGGGAGGAAGGAGAGAGTGAGGAAAAGGGAGGAAAGGGAAGGGAAGCAAATGAAGGGAGTGG
The DNA here is from genome assembly GCF_030028105.1 of Mobula birostris. NCBI lineage: Eukaryota > Metazoa > Chordata > Chondrichthyes > Myliobatiformes > Myliobatidae > Mobula > Mobula birostris. Next base: position 28,790,536 of record NC_092391.1, on the reverse strand, counting down.
AGTGAATGGAAGATGGGGTAGATGAGGGTCATCTGGGTAAGGGAGATAGAGGGAGTGAGGATGATCGGGGGGAGTGAGGAAAATCGAGGGAGGTGTGTAGTATGGGAAATTGAGGGAGTAAGGAAGTTTGAGGGGCATTGTTCCATCTAAACTGCGCTGTAACTGAAATATAGTAATGGCCACTCAGTAACTAAAATGCTCCCGTGGACATAGCCTGTTACCATGCATAGACATCCCAATTCACCCAGAAGTTCCGGGAGTCTCCCGCATATTGATAGCAACTCCCTGATGCCCGCAAATTATATACAATATCCTGCAAATCGATTTTTTTGAGAGCGAGCGAGAGGGAGAGAGAGAGAGAGACAGAGAGAGCGAGTGACAGATGCAGTGAGAGAGTGACAGAGAGAACATCCTGATTGGTCTCTCTTGTGCTAAGTAGACCTATCAGTTTTCTCTGCGGGCGGGCTTTACAGTCAACCTCTCTCTCTCTCTTTCATTGTCCACCAGTTCAGTTTAGTGTCCTGCAGTGCCATGGCAGAGTGTTCCAAAAATAGAAAATATATAACATGTCAGTCAGTCAGTCAGTGGGTGCCGTCCCGAATCCAGAGTTGGTGGCTATGCACCCCCATCTTCTTTGATCTTGTGCTCTTTTTCTGGCCTCAGCATAACTTAACCCAGTCCACTGCCTCACATTATCATACCTGCCTTCCTCGTTCCCTCTTTCCTTCTGTCATCCCTTCCAATAACAATTTCTGCAGTCCACCATTTCTTAACAAGTGCCCGGCATATTCCAGCTTCTTTTTCTGCACATTCCTCAGCAACCCCTTTTCTCTCCTCGCTCTCTTCAACACTTCCATATTACTGACTTTCATCACCCATCTAATTTTCTGCATTCTCCTTAAACACCACATTTCAAATGCCTTCAGTCGTCATTGCGCTTCCTTGCACAAGGTCCATGGTTCGACTCCATGCAACAGACTGCTCCAGACGTAGCATTTCCAAATTCTACAACGCAGCCCAAAGTCCAACCTCTTGCCACACAGCACGTCACTCGGGCTCCAGAACGTTGATCTTGCAATCTCAATTTTTCATCTAATTTCTGTATCACATTTCCCATCCTCTATGACCATCCCTCCCAAGTACATAAACTTCCGTCATCCATCATCTTTGCTACCATCATCTTTGTCTTTGCAGTATTTATTTTCATTCCAAATCGTTCCCCTTCAGCATTTATCTTATCTACTATTCTGAGCAACTCGTCCTCAGTCTCAGCAAACAACACTGAATCATCTGCATACCCCAAGTTGTTCACTGTCACTCCTCCAATTTGGACACCAGCTTCATCGTCAGCACCCTGAAGATTACCTCTGAGTAAATGTTAAATAATAAAGGGGAGATAATGTAGCCCCGGCGAACCCCTTTTTGGATCTCAACGTCCGGTGAATTCCAACCATTAATTCTTATTACTGCCTTTTGATGCCAGTACAGACTCGCAATCAGTCGAACATCTTTCTCATCCAGCCCCAATGAGCCCCAATGACAAAGGGCGATGATCTCCTTATGAGCCAACGGCCACCTTCTATGGAAGAGAATAAAGCCTCACCACATATCTCTCTCTTACAAATCGTATGCTATGCACTTAGTTAGAAGAGACGTGCGTTGTGCAGTTGAACCTGGGCCCCTTGCGAGCGATTCTGCTGTACATAGCCACAAAGAAGAAGATAACGACCTTGGGAATTGTAGGTCTGTTGGGAATTAAGGTGGCACACCAAATCCGAAAGGACGTGTGGCACTGGCTAATGATAGACTGAAAACTAGGGGAAGTACCTTATGGATAGGGACATGGAATGTTCAAACAATGTATCAAGTGGGGAAGCTTGATAATGCAATTCTTGAGATATCTTGAATGAAGCTGGATATTATGGGAGAAAGCGAAGTCCGTTGGACAGAGGCTGGAACAGTTGACAAGAATGATTTTGCGATGATATACTCTGGAGGAGAGAGCCATGCCAATGGCATTGGAATTATTATGAAGAAGAAAATCTACAATGCACTGGATGGGTTTTGGTCCATATCTGATAGAGTCATAATGGTAAAATTAAAAGGAAAGCCTTTCGACGTTACGGTAGTCCAAGTGTATGCACCAACAGGTGAGCATGAGGATGAAGAGGTGGAACGGTTTTATGAGGATGTAGAATCTGCTTTAAAAAATGCAAAGAGCTCTGATGTACTTTTCGTTATGGGAGATCTGAATGCTAGAGTAGGCAACGTGAAATACAAGGATATCATTAGTCAGTATGGCTTAGGTGAGAGAAATGAAAGGGGGGGAAGATTTATACAATTTTGCGAACAGTGTGAGCTGATGGTAGCAAACACATGGTTCAAATTACCCAAACGAGAATTATACATTTGGAAGAAGCTGGGGATACCAGAAGGAGACAAATTGACTATATTGCAGTGAGGAAACGCTTCAGGGGAAGTATTAGGATGGCCAAGACTTATCCGGGTACCGATATAGGCTTGGATCACAACCCGGTGGTTGTTAGGGTGAAGATTGCACTAATGACTAAGATTAAGGCTGCAACCAAGAAAGCCAGGCTGGATATGGACTTACTGAAGAAGAGCGAGTATAGTGAAAGATTTTCTGCAGCGGTACAAAATAGGTTTAAAGGACTGAGCGTAGAAGACATGGAGCAGACACCAGATAACATGTGGTCAAACCTGAAGGGCTGTATGCAAATGGCAGCTGAAGAATGTCTCCCCAAAAGAAGGCGCGTAGCTAAACAAGCCTGGATGACGGATCACGTTCTGAAGCTCATGGAAGAGAGAAGGAAACACAAGAAGGACACATCTAAGTACAAGGAATTGGACCAACAAATAAGAGCAGAATGTGCAAAAGCTAAAGAACAATGGTTTATCAAACATTGTGAAAAGATAAGAGACCATGGACATGTTGCATCATTCAAGGGATATGCACAGGGAGATTACAGAGATGACCAACAGGAACGGGAAACAATCAAGGACTGGCATTATTCAAGACAAGGATGGGAACATACTCTTTGAGAATGACAAGGTGGAAAGTAGATGGATGGAATACATTAGGGAATTGTACTACGATGCTAGAAATGATCAAGTGAGTGAGAAGAACATGGACGGAAGGTCCGGAAATTTTGGTAGTGGAAGTAAGAGCAGCCACTGGAAAGTTTAAAAACTGGTAAAGCTTGTGGTGTAGATGGTATTACAGCCGAAATGTTGAAATGCCTTGGCGACCCAGAGGTTGAGGAGGTCACGAGGCTTTGCAATACAATCTACTCAACAGGAAAGTGGCCAACAGATTTTGTGGTGTCAGAGTTTGTCATGATCATAAAGAAAAGTAAGAGCACGAAATGCTCAGACTTTAGAACTTATAAGTCATGCCTCCAAGATCTTGCTAGTAATACCTCTAAGCAGAATAAAAAGGACAGTTCTTAATGAAATTAATGAGTGCCATAGCAGATTTATACCGGGTAACGGTACCCGTGAAGGGATTTTCAATTTGTGACTGATTGTGGAATGAGGTCTAGTCTAGAAAGAAAAAAGACATTTACATGTGCTTCCTGGATTACTAAAAAGCTTTTGACCGAGTCAGTCATGAACAGCTGGTCAATTGCCTGAACGAAGTTTACCCCTGCCTAATAGGGGTCAAAAATAATGACAGTTTTGCTTGCTGCACTGTTTGCAACAGTGACTTTTCTATTGCCCATGGTGGGTTAAACGACTGTAAAAGACATGCTGAGGTGAGTTTAACAGGTGTCATTCGTTCATTGGCATAGTTAACATTATTTAAATTAGCTGGCTAAGTATTACATAAGACAATATAATAAGGATACACCTTATGCTTTTATTTCTTTTAGGGACCACAACATATTAGGGAGGGTAAGCGCAGAGAAGGCTGCTCAAATATTTCACAGTTCTTTTCAGCAGAAAACCAAAGTCTGACAGTGAAGATCACTAGAGCTGAGGTGTACTTTACATCTTTCATTGTTGAGCACAACCTACCATTCCAGGTGTGTAAGCACAGAGGCAAGCTGTTCAGGAAAATGTTTCCTGATTCAGAAATAGAAAATAACTCATCAACCAAAACCTGTTCATCAACCAAGACAGCAGCTATTGTCACATCACAGTACAAGGAAAGTTTGCAAAATAGAAAAGCTATTTGCATTAGCATTTAGCTATTAGCATTGAGACTGCCAACAAAATACTCAACAAGGAACACACATCAAAGTTGCTGGTGAACGCAGCAGGCCAGGCAGCATCTCTAGGAAGTGGTACAGTCGACGTTTCGGGCTGAGACCCTTCGTCAGGACTAACTGAAGGAAGAGCTAGTAAGAGATTTGAAAGTGGGAGGGGGAGGGAGCCTGAAACGTCAACTGTACCTCTTCCTAGAGATGCTGCCTGGCCTGCTGCGTTCACCAGCAACTTTGATGTGTGTTGCTTGAATTTCCAGCATCTGCAGAATTCCTCGTGTTTACCTTTTTAAACTCAACAAGGAATATATATTTATATATGTGTGTATGTAAATAGTTTCAATATGTGATCAAATAAATTGTTGTGTTCTTTCATAATCAAATGTCCTGTATTCATACACCCTTGGAGGTCGCCCGGGGGCGGCGGATATCGAGTTGCGGGGGGGGGGGGGCGGCGGTGGTGGTGCTACCTCCCTGAAATTAGCTTTTGCAGGGTGGGATGTCTGCAAGCAGCAGGAATGAAAACAGACAAGAAAACGTTTACTAAACGTGAAAGATTTCCTTTGTTGTATTATATTTAATTACACCCTCCAATTAACAAACAAAAAAAGTGTGTGATTTTTCAATTTTCATTCTAAATATTCATTGTCCTTCCAGTAGGATGGCAGCGCGGACGGACACCGCGTCCCCTCGGGGGCCAACCAAAGGTGTTTTTTTTATAATTTGGTAATTTTTAAAAATTTATTTGATAAGACGCTTCTGGACTCCGAAAACTTTGGGTACAGCAGGCCTACCGTGTCAGTGCGCTGCTCGTTGATCGGAGTAGCCGGCTGGGGTGTCAAAGCAGCCGGCCTGTGTGCCAGAGGAGCTGGACTAGATTCGATGGAGCTGACCCAAGTATAGATCGTGTTGTTGCCCGCTACTCAAAGGCACCGTAGCTGGTGCGCAAAAGCAGCGTGCAGTGTAGCCGTGGGAGACTGTCTTGGATATTTCCCTTGCGATCGTAGGACACTGATAATGTAAAATGCGGAGCTGCAGTAGCCTGGCATTCGTGCTTAGTTGGGGGGGGGGGAGCGAGCTGGCCTTTCCCGTCGATGCTGTTCTCCAGTGTTCAATCGGTGGAATAACAGGCTGGGTTGCCGGGATCTGCACCATCAATTTGCCGGACATGTCGCGTAGGCTCTTGGACTATCTATGCATGTTTTTTTGCGTAACTGTGAGTTCTCTCTGCTTGCTATTTTGAGTGTGCCCGTGTGTCTTGCACCTTGACCCTAGAGAGGAACGTTGTTTTGTTCAGCTGTAGCCTTGTATGATTGATAAGTAAACGATTCGATTTGTATGCATATTACAAAACAAAACATTTAAGGTGCCGTGCAGTTTTCGGACCATATGAAAATTTCCTGCTCAAAGCAATCGTTGACCCATGCAGCTGTAAAAAATAAAGCGAACGTTGTGGGCTAGGCAGATCCGGGGCGGGGGGGGGACGGGGTTGAGGGAGATCTAGGAGGGTTAGGAAGATCAAAAGGCGAGGATAATGGGGGTTGGGGGTTTAGAGAGATCGAGGAGTTTTAAGGGAGATCTGCAGGGGGTTGTTAGAGAGAATGAGGAGTGGGATGCTGAGGTTGCGGGAATTAGAGGGAGGTGAGGGGTTAGGGAGATCGGCAGGGTAGGAAGATTGAGAGGGCTAGAGGAAGATACGCAGAGGGCTATGGAGATCGAGGGTTGGGGTGGTGAGAGCGATCGATGGGTGGGGGTAATTGGGTGAGAGGAAGATCAGAGATGGGGAGAGGGAGAAAGGTTTGTGCGAGGGGAAAGGGAGATTGGGAGTGTGATTGATGGACGGGGTGAACGGCAGTAAGTTGCAGGAATGGGTCAGAAGATCGAGGGCAGTGGCGGTCTCAGAAACCGTGTGATTTGAGGTGGGAGAGAATGTCTGTATCAGGAACCAGAGAGTATGTGATGGCGCGGTCCCTGAACTAGCAAGGCTGTATCCGGGCGGGAGGGGGTGAAGTATGCAGGGTCTGGTCCCCGCTTCCATTCTCAGTGGGGACGAGCAGTCTCAACCTTGAGGTTCGTCTGCTCACGGGCAGCCACAGAGCAAGAACCCCGAAAGAAACAAGAGAAAATCTGCAGGTTCTGGAAATCCAAGTAACACACACAAAATGCCTGAGGAACTCAGCAGGCCAGGCTGCACCTATGGAAAAGAGTACATACAGTAGACGTTTTGGGCCGAGACCCTTCAGCAGGTTAATTATCCCTCCCCTCCCCCCGCCCTTTTAGTCCGACCCGTATCTTTTTCTCCCGTCCTGCTGAAGGGTCTCGGCCCGAAACGTCGACGGTACTCTTTTTCCATCGATGCTGCCTGTCCTGCTGAGTTCCTCCAGCATTTTGTGTGTGAAACCCGAAAGAACTCAACTTTAAAAGAAGACCGACAGCCAATGTGCAGAGAGAGAGCGAAAACACCACACAAATCGTGCAAACAATGAAAGAAAGCAACAGCATTCTGGAGTAAAGTTAGTCTATAGCCCCGAAACCCCTTAGCAGTCTTGCGTTCTCTCCCACACCGAGTGCCATCAGGCCCTGCGAGGCGACACGAACTGCGGCGACCGCAGGGCACAGCTGTCCGGTCCCACTGCCAAAGCTTCCCTCCTTTCTCCCGGCCACCCTCTCCTCACCTGCTTTCCAACCAGCACCGGGACTTAACCCCGCCCCGTACCCGAGGTCCGCGTCAGCGACTGCCCGCAGCTGGGGAAGGGAGGGGGTCGCGCTGGCTGAGGATCAGTGGAGACCTTTGGACCTTTTCAACGTCAATCGCCAGGGTCAGCCCAATCCAGAGGTTACTCAACCCGCACTCTACGCAAAGCTTTCCCGAGGGGTTACACCCATTCTCCGGCCTGACTTCTCAAAGCTGGGATTGGTCAACAAGCCAAACACCAACAGTCTTCGATTTATTAAACGCCACATCAGCAAGTTTCCAATCGCGCGAACTAAAAAAAACGCACGCCACTGCAACCAAGCCAAAGTCGAACGCACAGCCGCGGACTGAAAAAAAAATCATTCAAAAGAAAGAACCTAAACACAGGAGTGTGTAGGGTGTCCAGAGAGGGGTGGCATCTCTGGTAAAGGGGCAGCTCACTCACCTTTGGTGCGGTACACCCCGGTAAGATAGGGACATGCCTGAACTAGCATGCCAGGTCGGCTCCCACCGCATATCCAGCCGCCAGGAAGGCGGGCCCGCAACGCTCGGTGGAGAGTGAAGGGCATGACAAGACACAAGACGTCATGGTCATCCACTGCCTCCGAGGAAGACCCCCGTTTGTATTGCTGGTTCGAACCGCTGGACCGCGACTCCCGAGGTCGGGAGAGTGGGACTGCCCCAGCGGAATGGCTTTTCCAATTCAAAATCTCTCCCGCACGGGTTTCCTGTCATCGTCGGACAAGACGAACCACCACCGCAAAGCACGGGAGATAACCCCAGCCAGCGGGATGGAGTAGTGTTAAATGCCGAATTAAAAATTGTTCTAAACGGCCGGCTGTCACGTCCCAGGATTGAGATTTGACTGGAATTGGAAACGGGGTCTGGGAAGTTAATGGAGCGAAACCCGCGCTTTCGGGGGACTTCCATCCACTTGCCCATGCCTCTGATCCCCTCAGTTACACCGTCCCGTTGGCGCTCCAGAAGCCCCAGTACCTCTTTCCTGTCTGGATGTTGGCTATTGCAACCACAATCCGAACGCGAGTCGCCACATTAATTGTTAATTCTGTTATCTCCCCACGATCGCTGCTTGATCTGCTGAATCTTGTTCCCGAGCCACGTTTTCAGTATCTGAATAATCTTGTTCTTCTACCTCAAAGTTAGGCCACTCCCATCGAATGTTTTAATACTCTGGATGTTCCTGGCTGGGCTAGTATTTTTTGGGGGGGGGGGGAAATAAATGCAGTTCTTTCCAGTATTGCTTATAATAGGCCAAAATATTAGAATAAAATCTACAGATAAATAGATAGATAGACATACTTTATTGATCCCGAGGGAAATTGGGTTTCGTTACAGCTGCACCAACCAAGAATAGAGTATAAATATAGCAATACAAAACCACAAACAATCAAACAATATGCAAACTATGCCAGATGGCAATACGTCCAGGACCAGCCTATTGGCTCAGGGTGTCTGACCCTCCACGGGAGGAGCTTCAAAGTTCGATGGCCTATACTGAATCAAATTATTCCCATCAACCAAGAATCCAAATATGGCAAAATATATTTTCAATTTAATAATTGCCAATGCTTATAAGAACTGCTTATTGTTTTTGCTTGTGCTGTGGAGCATTGTGGGTATGCTATGTTGGCGCCGGAATGTGTGGAGAAAGTTGTAGGCTGCTGACAGCCTAGGTCTGCTGGTCGTTAGCACAGACGATTCATTTCACTCCATGTGATAACTAAATCTGAATATGAACTCCATGCACTTTAAACACGGTGTTTTCTTCTGTGGATGCACAGTAGAGAGTGTTCTAACCGGTATGGAAACATCAATGCCCAGGTGACAGAGAAGGTTACAGAAACCAGTGGATAGAGCTCAGTGCAACGTCGGCAAAGCCCTCCCCTACCATTACCTTTACAGGGGAGCGATGAGAAAAAAAAGCGCCCATCATCGAAGAAACCCACCACCTAGGCTATGCTTTTTGTTGCAACTGCTGCCGGGCAGGAGGTACAGAAGCCTTACATCCCATATGGCATGTTTAGGCACCAGTATTAATTACTGACAACCATCAGGCTCCAGAACCAGCATAGATAACTTAATTCGTCACTATTCTGAGCTGATTCAAAACCTACAGACTCAATTTCAAGGACTCTTTACAACTCATGTTCTCAGTATTTTTGTTTGCACATTGGTTGGTTGTCAGTCTTTGTTTAGGTATAATTTTTCATAAAATTCTACTGTATTTTCTCTGTAAATGCCTGCAAGGAAATGAGTCTCAGGGTTCATCATCTGATACGAACTTCGAACTTTTTCACTTATTTGTATATAGTATATACTTTTTCACTAAAGCTTGAGATCAATACCTCTCGTTATCTTATACACCTCTATCAGGTCACCTCTCATCCTCCGCCGCTCCAAGGAGAAAAGGCCGAGTTCACTCAACCTACTCTCATAAGGCATGCTCCCCAATCCAGGCAACATCCTTGTAAATCTCCTCTGCACCCTTTCTATAGTTTCCACATCCTTCCTGTAGTGAGGTGACCAGAACTGAGCACAGTACTCCAAGTGGGGTCTGACCAGGCTCCTATATAGCTATAACATTACCTCTCAGCTCTTAAACTCAATCTCACAGTTGATGAAGGCCAATGCACCGTATGCCTTTTTAACAACAGAGTCAACCTGCGCAGCAGCTTTGAGTGTCCTATGGACTCGGCCCCCAAGATCCCTCTGCTCCTCCACACTGCCAAGAGTCTTACCATTAATACTATATTCTGCCATCATATTTGACCTACCAAAATGAACCACCTCACACTTATCTGGGTTGAACTCCATCTGCCACTTCTCAACCCAGATTTGCATCCTATTGATGTCCCGCTGTAACCTATCCACAACACCCCCAATCTTTGTGTCATCAGCAAATTTACTAACCCATCCCTCCACTTCTTCATTCAGGTCATTTATAAAAATCAGGAGAGTAGGGGTCCCAGAACAGATCCCTGAGGCACACCACTGGTCACCAAACTCCATGCAGAATATGACCCATCTACAACCACCCTCTGCCTTCCGTGGGCAAGCCAGTTCTGGATCCACAAAGCAAGGTCCCCTAGAATCCCATGCCTCCTTACTTCCTCAATAAGCCTCGCATGGGGTACCTTATCAAATGCCTTGCTGAAATCCATATACACTACATCTACTACTCTACCTTCATCAACATGTTTAGTCACATCCTCAAAAAATTCAATCAGGCTCATAAGGCACGACCTGCCTTTGACAAAGACATGCTGACTATTCCTAATCATATTATGCTTCTCCAAATGTTCCTAAATCCTGCCTCTCAGGATCTTTTCCATCAACTTACCAACCACTGAAGTAAGACTCACTGGTCTATAATTTCCTGGGCTATCTCTACTCCCTTTCTTGAATAAGGGAACAACATCTGCAACCCTCCAATCCATCAGAACCTCTCCCGTCTCCATTGATGATGCAAAGATCATCGCCAGAGGTTCAGCAATCTCTTCCCTCGCCTCCCATAGTAGCCTGGAGTACATCTCCTCCAGTACTGGTGACTTTTCCAACTTGATGCTTTCCAAAAGCTCCAGCACATCCTCTTTCTTAATATCTATATGCTCAAACTTTCCAGTCCACTATAAGTCATCCCGACAATCGCCAAGATTCTTTTCCGTAGTGAATACTGAAGCAAAGTATTCATTAAGTACCTCTGCTATCTCCTCCGGTTCCATACACAATTTTCCACTGTCACACTATTCTCTCATGTCTTATCCTCTTGTTCTTCACATACTTGTAGAATGCTTTGGGGTTTTCTTTAATCCTGCTTGCCAAGGCCTTTTCGTGGCCCCTTCTGGCTCTCCTGATTTCATTCTTAAGCTCCTTCCTGCTAGCTTTATAATTTTCTAGATCTCTATCATTACTAGTTTTTTGAACCTTTCGTAGACTTTTCTTGACTTGACTAGATTTTCAACTGCCTTTGTACACCACAGTTCCTGTGCCCTACCATCCTTTCCCTGTCTCACTGGAATGTACCTGTGCCATGCAAATATCCCCCCAACATTTGCCACATTTCTGCCGTACATTTCCTTGAGAACATCTGTTCCCAATTTATGCTTCCGAGTTCCTGTCTGATAGCCTCATATTTCCCCTTACTCCAATTAAACATTTCCCTAACTTGTCTGTTCCTATCCCTCTCCAATGCTATGGTAAATGAGAGAGAATTGTGATCACTATCTCCAAAATGCTCTCCCACTGAGAGACCTGACACCTGACCCAGTTCATTTCCTCTTGTAGGCTTATCTACATATTGGCTTTGTACATGCAAAATCATGTTGCTTAAATCTATTAGTTTTATGTAATCTATTAGTGCTACATGGGAGGGTTTAAACAAGATTGGCAAAGGGGTGAGACTCTGAGCAGGAGAAAGTCATGGGATAAAGCAGTAACCAGAGAGAGCAAGTTAAGTAATCAGAACGGTCATAGGCATAGTATTGAGAGGGGAAAGAATACTCAGTGAAACTGCATGTATAGGGCTTAACACAGGTAAGGCAAATGAACTCAGAGTGTGGGTTGGCTTTGGGTGCTGAGATGTTATAGCCATAACAGAAACGTGACTGAGAGTAGGACAAGATTGACACCTGTGTCCCAAAATAGACATTTTTCAGGTGTGAGAGGGTTGTAATAGGGATGGGTTAGTAGAAGATTTTAATTTCCCTGATAATAATTGGGCCACCCAGAGTGTTAATGGTCTGAATAGGGTAGAATTTGGTCAATGTGTCCAAGAAGCCTTCCTGAGTCAATATATAGCAGGCCCTTCTCAAAAGGACTTCATCTTGAAGCAGGGCAAGTATCTGAAATGACAATAGTGAGCACTTAGCTCTAGTGACCATAACTCTATTAGGTTTAAGATAGTGATGGAAAAGGAGCTTTCTAGTCAGAGATCTATTAACCTTCGCTTTAAATATACCCAATGACTTGGCCTTGCACAGCAATCCATGTCAATGCATTCCACAGATTCACCACACTCTGGCTAAAAAATTACTCTGTTCTATAGGGACATCCTTTTATTCCAAGGCTGTCCCCTCCTAGAATGTAAACATTCTCTCCACATCCACCGTATCCAAGCCTTTCAATATTCTGCAGATTTCAATGAGATCTTCCCTAATCCTATATTTTGGTGACTACAGGCCCAGAACCATTAAACTCTCCTTTCCTCCCTGGGATCATTGACATAAATCTCCTCTTGACCCTCCAATGCTAGCACTTCCTTCTTTAGATATGGGGCCCAAAATTGCTCACAATACTCCAGACATGGTTTGACCAATGTCTTGGGAAGCCTCTCCATTAACCTTGCTTTTTCATTCGAGTTCTTTTGAAATGAAGGGTAATTTACATTTGCCTTCCTTACTATCAACTCAACCTGCAAGTTAACCTTTAGGAAATCCTGCACTAGGACTCCCAAGTAGCTTTGCATCTCCAGGTTCTGAATTCACTCTGCTTAGAATATATTCCTTTATTTCTTCTATCAAAGTATCGAAGTGCGTGTCTATAAACTTCGGCACACTGTATTTCATCTGCCACATCTTTATTCTTTCACACAATCTCTTCAAGTCCTTCTGCAGACTCCCTGCTTCAACACTGCCTGTTCCTCCTCCATGAACTTAGCCACAAAACCACCAATCCATCATCCAGATCATTAACATATGACGTAAGAAGTAGCAGATCCAGCAGGACCCCTAAGTAGCAACAACAGTCACCAGCAGTCGACCAGAAAAGGTCCCCTGTATTCCCACTCTTTGCCTTTAGCCAGTCAGCCAATCTTCTATGAATGCCAGTTCCTTTCCTGTAAATACCATGGGCTCCTGTATTGCTTAGCAGCCTCATGTGCAGTCCCTCCTCAAAAGACTTCTGAAAATCCAAATAAACAACGTTTACTGACCATCTATTCGGCCTATCTTCGACCTATTTTATCACGTACTTCCAAATATCCTGACACCTCATCTTTAATACTGGACTCTAAAATCTTACTAACCACACGGAAGTCAGGCTAACCAACATATGATTTCCTTTCTTTTGCTAACCTCCCTCCCTTCTTAAGATCGGAGTGACATTAGAAATTTTTCAGTCTCTAGAACCATCCCTAAGATGTGAGGCATTCTGTTGCAGTCATTAATGATGTTGCACTTGAAGTACTTGATACAGTTTTGGTTGCTCTATTATAGAAAAGATATGGTTATACTGGAAAAAATGCAGAGAAGATTTATGCAGATATTGCCAGGACTGAAAGGCCCAGGTTACAAGGAGAGGTTGGCCAGGACAAGTCTTTATTTCTTGGAATGTAGGGAACTGATAGCTGGCCTTATATAAATGTGAAAAATTATGAGAGGCATTGATAAGGTGGATGATAACAGTCTGTTCCTCAAGGTGGAAAGTCCAAAACTAGGGAACATAGATTTAGGGTGAAAAGGGAAAGATGTAAAACAGACTTCAGGAATACATTTTTCACACAGAGAGTGTTGAGTATTATGGAACAAGCTGTCAGAAGAAGTGGTTGGATAGGTTCCTAGAGGGGCGAAACTTGGAGGACTATGGGCCAAACGTAGGAAATTGTGAATAGCTGGGTGGGCAACCAGGCTGGCATTGACTCGTTGGGCCAAAGGGCCTCTATGCATGCTGTATTGCTGTAAGACTCCATGAACACAAACTGACTCTCCAACGTGTCGATCCATGGACTCCTCTCGTGCTAAGATGAGGCCACCCTCAGGGTGAAGGAACAAAAACCTTTATTCTGTCTGGGTACTCGCCAACCTGATGGCATAAATATTGATTTCTCCTTTCAGTGAACAAATTTCTCCCCCCACCCCTTCCTCCATTCCCCACTCTGACCTTGCACTTCTTCTCACCTGCCTATCTCTTCTTCCTGGGTCCCCTTTCCTCTCCAGCCCTCGACCTTCCCCACCTACTCTGGCTTCACCTTCTACCTATATTCCTTCCCCTCCCCTCACCTTTTTATTCAGACATCTTCCCCCTTCCTTTCCAGTCCTGCAACGTCGACTATTTATATGCTGCCTGACCTGCTGAGTTCCTCCAGCATTTTGTGTGTGTTGCTTTGGATTTCCAGCATCTGCAGAATTTCTTGTGTATATCATAAACTGACTTTTGCAACTTACCTCACTTCTGATTAGAACTCAAGTGTTCGGGTTTTAAATGCTGGATCGTGCATGACACACATCACGAGAAAATTGAAAATTAAAAGAAACAATTGCTTTTATTTGTTGTTTTAAGTTTACATTTACAGTCTGAGTTGTAATCTCTGTCCAGTCATCTTCTCTGCCCCAAACTCCAGTGACTTGCACTGAAATCCATGCCCTGGTTCTTTCCTACAAGCAGCATACCAGGAATCCGATTATCCCAGTTTCTCTCCAAACCAGCTGCATTATCTAGGTTAACAGTGCAAAAAAAATTGTACCAATTTACATTTTCAATTCATTCCTAAACAAATTCAGTGATAATTTTAACTAGAATTGCATTCAACCCACAATGAACCCAAATATATACATTGGCAACAGCCTAAAAATGTCCCTTAAAATATTCACATACATTGTGGCATTGGTAAAATAAGTACAATGATTTTAAAAAGGATTCTCACAATAAAAGGCACACATCAATAATACCCCATACATCCTAAAAACTCTCATGTCACATGCAACCCTTTCTCCCAGGAATGCACACAAACACACACACATTTCCACACAAAGTACACTCATGCCTCTGCACACACTACTGAAAATTACTTCTGTTCTTTTTCTGTAAAAGGAACTTATATACAACAATTGGATACTATTGGCTATCAGTCTGAAAGTTAGGAAAGGTATCAACAGAAAAAGTAGTAAGGGTCATGAAAAACTTTGCCATCAGCACTCTCTGGGTTTGGACATCAGATGTGCATGCCGTGTTCTTCTGGAATGGGCGATATTGCATCCACCAATCATGGCATTCCTTCCTCATCAACATACGTTGAGGGAAACCAACCAATCTGTCATTGAGAAAGAAAAGTCAAGTCAAAAAATGCAACCACTAAATACAAACACGAAAAAAAAAAGGGTCTCTGCCCGGAATGATGACTGTTTACTCTTTTCCACAGAGGCTGCCTGGCCCTGCTAAGCTCCTCCAGCATTTTGTGTGTGTAACTAAGTACAAAACGGAGAAGCCAATTACTTCCCGGGCTCTAGATGTATCAATGTCAAAGGACTGTAGGGCCCTGATTATTTCTTT
Organism: Mobula birostris; assembly: GCF_030028105.1. Taxonomy (NCBI): domain Eukaryota; kingdom Metazoa; phylum Chordata; class Chondrichthyes; order Myliobatiformes; family Myliobatidae; genus Mobula; species Mobula birostris. Next base: position 28,775,329 of record NC_092391.1, on the reverse strand, counting down.
ACTCTTCAACAAAAAAGTTTGTTTCTTTATTAGCAGTAAGGTTCTAGGGACCATCATACAAGGACAAGATCAGAACAATATACATTAGAATGTGTTTACGAGCATACCCTCAGCATTAATCTGTGTGCGTTTAAGGAGGAACTGTTAGTTTCACCCTACAATGATAGCAGGTAATCATAATCTGGCAAGTCGTTTGAAAGTTGCAAGAATGGCTGAGGAGATGTTGGTATATATAAGAAGAAGAGGGTTACATAGAAGTTCAGTCCAGTCCTGCTGAAGGGTTTCGGCCCAGAACGTCAACTGTACTATTTTCCATAGGGCTGCCTGACCTGCTGAGCTCCTCCAGCATTTTGTGTGTGTTGCTCGGATTTTCTCTTGCTTGTTACATGGAAGGAAGTGAGAGTGTAGGATGATGTCAGCTCGGTGGACAGAACAGCCTTCTTTCGGATTGCAAGGAAACATAAATGTGTGAGAAAAATGGGAATTTACTGAACACTCAAAGAAAGAATTTAATCAAGTCAGATACAAGATTGGTGATTCAGAACCCAAGAATAACATAATGTGCTTTCTCCATTAAAAAACCTGCTAAGTGTTCAAGGGCTTTTGCTGGCACACAAAATTAATACAATCTGCTCACCAGGACAGAGGTGGACGGAGTAAAGGTTAGGAACGAAGTGAGATACAAGACCCAACAAGTGTCTGTATGAGTGTCACTTATTTAGAATTTGCAGAAATTACTTCAAATGTGGAATTTAAGATCGTGGGCCCAAAACTGGTTGAAAGAAAAATTTCAGAGGATGTATGCAAATTGGTAAAAAATGTGCAGGTTATGAAGAAGAGGCAGTTCAATGCTGTGAAGTAATAGTTATTGGAAGAATGAATTGGAAAAAAAAGCCTTTAGGGCTGAGACTTTAAATTGATTTACATGGGGATAAGAGGATAAGGTAAGCAGAGTCCTTGGTTTTGAATCTATAGGCACAGAATGCCAAGGCAAAGCAATAATGCCGAACTTATCCTATGCTGCAACTGACATACCTTTGATATCTTTGTTTGTTCATCATGGGATGAAATGAAGCCAATTAAGATTCAAGATACAGTTATAATCAAATACGCATGCAGGTACACAACCCTGAGATTCCTCCTCCCACAGATAGGCAGGAAGCAAGAAAAACCATGGAACCAGTTCAAAGAAAAACATCAACCCTGTGACCCCCCCCACCCCAAACAGAGAAAAAAAACAAATCACGCAAATGGCAAAAAAAAAATGAGAGAAAGACAGAATAACACAAAATCGAATGAGTCCAGTCATATTCAGTACAGGTCTCTGGTTCAAACTAGCTCTGTGTCGTTTGTTGTCCACATGCCGCCCCGATCAAAATCGCCCAAAATAACAACCAGAAACCAGAAATAGATCATACCATGAACTACAGAGTCCAGTCCACAAACCGCTTGGAAGTTTTCTGCAGTTTCACTGGGTGTTAACTGGGACAAGTGGCCAGAATTAAGAAAGGCTTGAGTTGTGGAGGTTTGGACCAAGATCTTGAATCTCTGTGTTTATTTGATTTCAGCAAACAAAACGCATGGAGGAAATCAATGGGTCGGGCAGCACTTGTGGAGGAAAATGGACAGTCGATGTTTTGGACTGAGCCCTTCAACTGGACTGTAAGATAGAGAGAAGAAACCCAGTTTAAAAAAAAAAGGTGAAAGGAAACTTTTATACTAGCCATCTCTTCTCTATCTTTCAGTCCAGATGAAAAGTCTTGGCCTGAAATCATCTTCTTCATTGCCCATTACACTGGTGGCATTTAGGGGAGCAATGAAGGTTCTCCATCTCTGATGGTGTTTGGGGAGTCCTTCATTCTGTCAGTAGATTCCTCTCAGTTTTCACTACTGTCAACCATGCCAAGTCCCAGGTGGAGACACAGTAATACTATGGAATTCAAATGTAGAAGGACTTTTTATTTGCTCAATCTGGATGTTGCTTCTGAGAACAGCATTCGTTGCTGTACAAGCTTCTAAACGAGTAAATAGATATTTGCTCTTATTTCCAATGATTATGAGATGGCAAGTTAACAACAGGAGGGAAAAAGCACTTGAATACGTTTAGAACGAGAAGAATTTTTTAAAGTCTAGAAAGTGAGCAGGGGGGCATTAATAAAGAAAAGATATACAATACATCAGGAGTAAGGAGGGAATGGGTTATGGTTTGGTGAATTACATGAAGGCCCATTAATACCCTGGAATGGGTCCAGTTCCACTGACATTTACCTTGCCATTTGCTTCACCTTTCCACCATCCCTGGTCACCTCCAATCTTGCTGTAGATCTTCACTGTGTCTCCTTCTCGCAGCGAGAGCTCTCGCATGTCACGGGCTGCAAACTTATACCGTGCTATTGCCATACCAATGGGTCGAGGACTGAACACTGCCCGGAGACACAAACTAAGCTTCAGCAAGGGTTATCAAGGAGCTAGGCAAACTAGCAAGCAACCAAAATGCAATCCTCGTCACTGGGATCTTCAAGCTATTTGTCATAGAGCCTTAGAAAAATACAGCACAGAAGCCAGCCCTTTGGCCCATCTAATCCATGCTAAACTGCACCCGGACCATAACCCTCCATACTCCTACCATCCATGCACCTATCCAAACTTCTCTTAAATGTTGAAATCAAGCTCGCACGCATCATTTACACTGGCAGCTCGTTCCACACTCTCAAGACCCTCTGAGTGAAGAAGTTTCCCCTCATGTTCCCCTTAAACATTTCACCTTTCACCCTTAACCCATGGCCTCCGGTTGTAGTCCCACACAACCTCTGTGAAAAGGAGCAAGAACTTATTTTCTCATGCGGGAATTTATTGTTCCTGGCAACTACTGTTGTTGAGTTCAGCCAAGGTTCACCAAGGAACAGACTGACAGCACATCACAGTCGCTAATTAAAGCGCTTTTTGAGAAGCATGCTGTTCACTGAATTGCACTCTCCTTGTTACTGTAAGAGTGACTACATATAGTACTTTTGGATAATTTAAGATTATGTATAAGTACTTTACAATGGATATGTCTCTTTATTGCTCAGGCAATATTGACATTGCTTGAGAACTGATCTCACACATGGAACTAATTTGCTGTCAAACCTGAAGAGTAAATTTTGGTTAGTGCAGAGGGAGCTTTCCCCTCTGATCTGACATTGGCTCAAGGTTTCTGGCTTTGCCAGTGATAGTGATACGTTAACGCAGACACGTGTTCTTGTCTCACGGGTTTTGGCAGTGAGTCAGAGATGTTAGTAAAGGGAGCTGTACCTGACCAGAAAGGAGTAGAATTCTGAGAACCAACACTGAAGCCCTGAGGACTAAGGAAAGCAAAGTTGTGGGAAGAGGAGGAGGAAGAGGCTGTAGAAGGTTAGAAAGAGAGGATCAGTCAGTACATGAACAAGAAACAGAAGAATCATTTATTACAGCTTCCTGAACAAAAATTTTTAAAAAAACAATTTTTAGAAATTAAACCTTCTCTAAAGTAGCACCTGGATTTGATTAAATTGGCTGCAATATTTGCTGCTGAACTTCAGCAAATTCACTGCCTCACCATGAAGAAAGACAAAGGCTCTTTGAAGAAACACAGAGGGAAACAAGCTTATCATGCAAAAGAGAAGACCAGGCTTCTGTTAGTTCTGACAGAAAATTATCTTCTTTAGGGTTCCTGGACTGACTCCAGCTAACAACAAAGTCATAGAGCATTCCAGCACAGGCAGGCCCTTCAGCCCATCTGGCCCATGCCAAGAGTGTAGCATAAAATGGGTAAAACTATTACAACACTCTACTGAAATACAGTGCCGTGTAGAAGTACTCAGCCCTCAACCCTTTGTTCACATAAATGAGCATTACAACCAGGGATTTTGATCACTTCCAACTGAGAGTTTTTATTTGTGAATCACATGCTCCTTTTTCACATCAGAGACCAGGGAAAATTGTAAAACATGAAAAACTAAACAAAACAAAAACTGATACGTTAGCAGTTCAGAAGTATTCATCCCCCTTTGCTTAGTTCTTAGTTGAACCACCTCTCGCAGCTATTACAGCTGGTAATCTTTTTGGACAAGTCTCTATTCACTTTGCACAATGTGATGGAGCAGATTTGCACATTCCTCCCTGCAGAATTGCTCAAGCTGTGCCAGGCTAGTTGGGGAGCGGCAGTGGACAGCAATATTGAGGTCTCACCAGAGATGTTCAATCAGGTTAAGGTCAGGACTCTGACTGGGCCACTTGAGGACCTCGACTTTCTTCATTTGAAGCCACTCCATGGTTGCTCTGACAGTGTGCTTTGGGTTGTTGTCCTGCTGAAAGATGAAATTCCTCCCCAGTTTAACCTTTCTGGCAGAGGCTAGCAGGTTTTTATCCAGGGTCTCTCTGTATTTAGCAGCATTCATCTTCTCATCAGTCCTGACCAGATTTTCAGTCCCTGCTGCTGAAAGGCATCCCCATAGCATGATGCTCCCTCACCATACTTTACAGTTGGGATGGTGTTACCTGGCTGATGAGCAGTATTAGACTTATACCATACAAACCACATAGTGTTGAGGCCAAAACGTTCCACTTTGTCTTATCTGATCGCAAGTCCTTCTTCCACATCTTTACATTATCTTTGCAAAGTCGTTACAGACAAGGATATGCTTATTCTTAGCCAGGGCTTCTTCCTCTTCCATAAATACCTTTTTTGTGTGAGGCCTTAGAGATTGTGGAGCCATGAAATTCATCTCCGGTTGTAGCCACTGACTTCTGCAGCTCACTCAGAGTGACTGTTGGAGTCTCAGTACGCTCTCTTACAAGTATCATTCTTCTCTGGCAACTAAGTTTAAGAGGCAGTTTGGCTATGGTTTCATATTTTTTTCCATTTTTTCCACGATGGACTGTACTGAGCTCCGAGGTCTGTTCAGTGCCTTTGAGATAGTCTTGTACCCTTCCCCACATTTGTGCTTCTCTATTATCATTTCCCTGACTTGCCTAGAATGCTCTTTTGTCTTCATTTTGGTTTGATCTGTTGAAAATCTACCATACTGTTGGACCTTACAGAGAGAGAAGGTATTTATTCTTATGAATATATTGAAAACAATTGAACCTCCAATTTTCTACATCAACAAATTGGGTGTGTCTATAAGGTACTATATTACAGTTAGTGTAATAATTACAAAGGGGATGAACACTTTTTCAGCCTCACAATTTTGGCTTTTAATTTTTAGTAAATTGGTGAGATGGGCATTTTTTCTTTTGATTTGACATGATGCACAATGTTCTGTTGATTAACTCAAAAATCCTACTTTAAATATATTTTAAATTTAGAAAATGAGACCGTAAAATGTGAAAATAGTTGTGGGGGCTAAATACTTTTTCAAGGCACAGTAGATTTTCACTTAATTAGTACGCAATCTAATATTCAAAATCACTGACTCACTGCTGTCCCTGTCCCTTACCTGCCCTGTTGATATCTAATACTTGTATTGTGTGACACTTATTACCCTAACCAATTACATATCTATCCCCTCTTATATTTACATAATACCTCATGTAATTCACTCCCTCCCATCATTTAGTGAAACTCATAGGTAATTTATAATTTTAGAGAACTAACTGACAGATTAATTCATTTCCCACCAATCATCTAGTTACCATGTGTCCGTGAGTTTGAACGCTGAACGGTCTTATCCCGTTGTTTGTATGGAAAGCGTAATGCCGTATCCAGCTGCTTGAAGCTCTCTTTCAGTGAGTGTGTCTGGTAATATTCTACCAGCTCCTGCAATTAGATAATTTGCACACTTTACTATTCAATAACCTGACTCTTCAAGGACAGCTTACAGTAACACTATCTCTCCCAGTGCCCAATTCCTTTCTCGTGTCCCCTGGTGCTCTTTACCCCACTCTACATGGTTTGCTTAGCACCATCCCTAAATCATGACAGGGTAACAGAACACAGTGAGAATCAGAAAACCACTGTGTTGCAGATCGAAAGCCAATTAATGAAGAATTACATGAAGATAAGAACAGAGATGGGCTCTTTGGCATCTCTGGCCTGTTTCAATGGAATCACATTGATCAGTGACTGTATATGTTTTCTCCATATCCCTTAATATCTTACCTTACTCAAAAACAAATGTACCAATCAATTACCACTTAGAGAAGAGAGATCCAAATTTATTTTATTAATTTGGAATATCTCCTCTCCCAGTTTAATTCCAGAACCATCCCCTAAATCCAGGGGTCCCCAACCTTTTTTGCACCATGGACTGGTTTAATATTGACAATATTCTTGCGGACCGGCCGACCCGGGTGGGGAGGGTGGTGTTCAAGTAGGGTTAAACTCACCTCAACATAACTTTACAGTTAGGGTTGCCAACTTTCTCACTCCCAAATCAGGGACAAAAGTAGCAGTCAAATCCCAGAACACTTTACCCCAGGAAAGACTACCATGACCATGAAGCCTTGCGCAGGCACCTATGTGATTTTTTTCTCCCCACAAATCGGTTTTGCCTTCATCTTCCCGACTATACTGTACATACATTATTTCTACTTTATATAGGCTGTGTATCTATCATATCATTCCTGCTTTTACTATATGTTAGTGTTATTTATTTTCAATTTTCTGTGTTATTTGGTATGATTTGTTAGGTTATTTTTTGGGTCTGGGAATGCTCAAAAATTTTACCCATATAAATTAATGGCTTCTTCGCTTTATGCCATTTCGGCACGAGAGGTTTCATAGGAACGCTCTACCTTAGCAGAGAAAATACGGGACAAACCAATATACGGGATGTCCTGGCAAATACGGGACAGTTGGCAACCCTATGTTGAAGTTCAACAGAGCGTGACGGAATGAGGAAAGGTGCAGCTGACTCATATCATTTCCTCACGGCCCAGTAGCACATGCTTTGTGGCCCGGTACCGGTCCGCGGCTCGGTGGTTGGGGACCATTGCCCTAATCTATACAATAAGACCCCAAACTTCACCTGAGAACCATCGGAGCTACATTAGCACCTTGGAACCCTTTCCCAATAATAGGAAAAATGTTCATTAAGACTCATATATCAGTCCCTCTTGAGGTACCGTCTAGTCCTGTATGGAACTGAATGTGGAAAATAAAGATTCAAAACTCTTAAGTAATGGCAGTAGCAGGAACCCTATATAATGTGAGGCTCAGCTGTGTTCATTCCAGTGAAGTTTATGTGAGAAGACTGGGTCTCACTGTTTAAGACAGCCTGGTACTGTTCGGTAATACATTAAGGTCTGAGTAATACAGGAGTGAAGGGGGACAGGGAACATACCAGGAGACTTTCAAACTTCTTGGCCTCAGTGATGTGGATCCAATTGTCCTTCTCTACAACTTTAATGTGTTTCACCTCGTCATTAAACCTAAGGAGAGAAGCAGTAATTGTCCGGTATCACAACAAGCAACAGACCACAACAAGGAAAAAAAATCTGCAAATCAACATACATCACATTGACACCAGCTAAGATTAGGCCAGTTAATCTTTGGTACATATCCTTCACATGTCAAGCCCTTGCAAACAAAGAAAAGTATGTTCATTACCAACCTGATACTAATTGCAAACCTCTCGGCCTCCGCTGCTGTCCGCTCACGAATAAGATATGTGCCACTAACATGTGATTTTAGGAGGTTATCGGCCTGACCTCGCTCAAGGTTACCTGCAAACCTAGAGAAAAAGAAGAAAGTCTGAAGACTGTAACTCATTAAAGAGTTCCTCAAATGTACATTGGCACAATTCCCTGTCAGCCTGGATTAACCCAAGAGAGTCAGAAGGACTATTTAGAGTGAAGCTGGTATCTCACTCGTGCTATAACACTTCTGGAGTTGTTCAATGGTGCAGTGCTGAGAAAACTTTACTCTGTATCCAGTATTAACTCAGTTCTAACCCACACCATATTTGACATGGGTGTGTTTAATGGGTCAGTGCACTATCAGTGACTTACCAAGGGTATGTGCTGTAGTCAAGGTCTTTTGAAGGTGCTTTAATAACATGCTGAAAGGCAAAATAGGCATCAATTGTTTTTCTTTATTAGTTTACTTAGAAATACAGCACAGTTACAGATCCTTCACTGAATGAGCCTATGTTGCTCAGTTACACCCATGTGACCGATTAACCTAACAACTCTTTGGAATATGGAGGAAACTAGAGCACCTGGAGGAAACCCATATAGCCACAAAGTGAACCCAGAAACTCCAGTGGTGGATTTGAATGCCAGTCTCAGGTGGTGCGCTAACCACTATGCTATTGTGCACCCCCCCCCACCCCCCGCCAATTCTATCTGACATTTGATTAAATGAGAAAACTTTTCACAACTGCACAGTGGCCGAGTTTGGGAACCTACCACAAAAACCTCATCACATTTACAGCACAAGAAGTCATTGACTTTGGTGCACTTGCACAATATTGGGTCAAGCTTTCTGTTCCTAACACCAGAGAGCAATTGCAAGTCATGAAAGAGGTTAGTGATCCAATGCGGTACAAAATCTCACAGAGAGGGTTAATCTTTCCAGTGAGATCTCAGCTCCACAAAGCTGTAACAATCCTCTCAGCAATATTAATTAACCTCACAAAGTAGCAGCAACTTAGCAGTGTCAACTTTTCCAGTGTGATTCTGACCACCGAATCAGAGTATCTCAATTTCATCCAAGTTTTCCTACTTTATCTGAACCAGTCAATCAAGACATCTTCTTTACAATACTTTAAATCTTGCTGCTTTCTATAATTAATTGCCTATGTCACAATCCACCCACGAGCAAATAGTGTGCATATTCGGTATCTATAACCCCTTGCTGACACTATTCCTTATTTCCTTCCTTTGAAGTTTTCTATCAACCATTCATGTGACAAGTTTGCATCCATTGCATCCAGCTGTTCAACATGGATGAAAGACTGGGAAGGGGAGATGCTCAAAGTTTGAGAGCATGACTGACCCAGTCATAGAAAAGTACAGCACAGAAACAGGCCCTTTGGCCCATTGAGTCTGTCCCGCACCATCCAGAAGACAAGACATGTTTCATGTATCCGATGCTTCTTTTTTAATACTTACTCGGCAGTCAACTGGACAAGGCTTCACAGATGAGCTTGGAAAATAACCAGATCGTTTGGTCTGTAATACCCTCCCCTAGAACAGACACAGAATGTTATATTGTAGGTCTTTAATATTGGTGATTCACAGTGAAAAGGACAATACAGCAGAGGTACCGCAGCTAGACAAGCACCATTATATAAACCAAATGCCACCCATTCATCCCAGCACACCACCCTTTCCTAACATGGCACACAGTGCCCATTCCAGCCCCATCCTAACCTGGCACACTAATCATCCAATCCTTCCCCATCTTCTGTACCAGAGCATTGTCCTTAAGCATGCCCACCCTCAAGCTAGACAAAAGAGAACTGACACAGCCCCCACCCCCTCGTCCCAATCCAACCTGACATATTAACCCCTTCCTCTTGAACCCTGGCACCTTGCCCATCTACTCCTCCCCCATGCTCCTGGGCACAGGAACAAAGGGCATTTAGATCCTCAAGCCTCATACCCCCTGAATGAACTAGACAATTAAATCAACTTGACTCTGCATATATAGGTTAAGATAGAAGTGAAGCCTAGACAATCAACACAATGTGAAATGAGTACGGCAGCTGTAGTAAATAAAGTGGTAGCAAATATATGACACGAGTGACTCAATAAAACGGTCTGCAAACTGAAGGGTGGGAATACACAGTGGCCACATTATTAGATACAGGAGTGGAACCCAGTGTGATCTTCTGCTGCTGTAGCCCATCCACTTCAAGGTTTGACGTGTTGTGCATTCAGAGAAGCTCTTCTGCACACCGCTACAGTAATGCACGGTTATCTGAGTTACTGTCGCCTTCCAGTCAGCTTGAACCACTCTGGCCATTCCCCTCTGGCCCCTCTCATTGTTTTTGCCCACAGAACTGCCATTCATTGAATGCCTTTTGCTTCTCGCTCAGTTCTCCGTAAACTCCGGAGACTGTTGTGCGTGAAAAGGAAATGGAATATATTTCGGTTTAACACTACCTTCCATCACGACTATCATTGACCTGAAACCAGTCAGGATCTCCACCACTGACTTACTCAGTACTTCCAGCTCTTTTGTTTCATTTCAGGAAACAAGATTGTGAAGAGTGAGATGGGACCTTGAAGGAGGAGACTGTCAATTCATAAATAAAGGTGGCAGTGTTTCCTGTTGGCATTCACTGCTGAGAAGACTATGATGAGAAGTCCTGAAGGAATTTCGGTTTAGTTATTGATGCAAAACAGGTGGATAGTACAATCCTCTAGAATTGGTTTCCTCCCTTCCTTGATTATTAGCTCGGTCTTAACCCTAGTGTAGACAAGGGCATTTGATAGGCATCTTAACTCTGTTTCAGGACACTCTGGGTGGGACAAAATACCAGTGACCTTCAGCCTCTGACTCTTGAACTGAGCCAGCTAGGGTCAGAAAACAGGCGAGTTTCAATGAATCACTAATTGGTCAGTCTTGCCTGACAGTGACTGAGCAGGCAGAGAATGTGGAGCTCCGAGCTCTTGCACGGTGGGGCGGGGGACAGTATTTGGACTGTACTTGCATCCAGCCTGTGAGGAAAGAGGGGTGGGAGGGGATGGAGAAGGGGGTAGGAGGGACAGGAAAGGGGTGAGTGGTCCTCTCCACTGAAGCTGGAACTGGAATCCTGTGCAATTGGGAATCAGGCAGCATGGAAGCAGAACATCCACACTGACTGGTGAGCACCCATCCACCTGCAGATATTCTGCCGATTCTCCACCTCAGCACAACCCCAACATTAAATGGATACGTCAGGGTCTGGCTGAGGTTTTACTCCACTGAGCAAGGCTAGACAGCTTTTGGGTTTGACGAGACCTACTTTCCAAACTGCAGTTGTCTGATGTCACTATTTTTGATCAAGGAATACACTGGTCCTACTGCAGCCCTTTAACACACCTCCACTCCGTGGAACTCTAGTTCAGATTTCTACACTTCGACCACCTTCTCTTCATCTCCCTGCAGCCCCACAACATGGTGACCTGTCTTCTTTAGTCCAATAACTCCCTGTTCCGCAGCACAATATAACTCATCCAGCTTTCTGCACATTGTATTATGCTCTGGGTTAAAACAGAGACTGCTTGCTAGCCTCGGCACAGGCATTTTGGTGTGCGCTTTGCTCTATCCTGCTTGGTTCAGTTCTTCCTCAATCGGGTCTCACCTCCCACCACGTTGACTCTGGATCTCCCTTGAGTAGCTCAATGACTTCCCCCGTCTGAAAACTGAGGACTGGTTTTCCAATGGGTGGAGGGGGGCTGCCTTGGTAGGAACGGATTGCAAGCATTCTAGGACCTGAAGGAAAAAAAAAAGCACAAGAGATCCGTTTCCATCACATTCCCAAACCCTAGCAAAAGAGGTGAGAGTGTTGGTATAATAGCAATTGAATAAGTAGCTACAATCTGCATCACAGACTCAGAAACATTACACAGTGGCCACTAAATATAGTGTGCATAATGAATTTTTACTCATAGATGTTAACATTCTGAACCTTGTTTTATTGACTTTAACTTGCGCTTTGAGCAAACACTCGTATCAGCAGGTTCCATTCCTACCAAGGTTTTAAGTCATTAGCAAGCTGCTAATGAAAGAAATTGTATCAGCTGGGGCTAAATCCACACCCATATCAAAGGCTGTGATCTCTGCTCCCAAGATACAAGCCCACTGTCCAGACCCAGAGGGAAAAAGGGGAGGGCTGGCAGAGAAGGGTTCAAGGATGTTTAGTTGGCAGAGAGAAAGTGCCAAGGAAGAGAGGGTTCTGTGGAGAATGAAATGTCAAGATGTGGGAGGGGAAGCTAAGAAAAAATGCCGAGGTGTGGGAGGGGCAGAAGTTGAGGAGTTGGAAGGGAGGTGTTGCAGAGGCTGAGGAGAGGGAGGGGTGGTGTTGCAGACATTGAGGTGGGGGGGGAGGGTTGTGTTACAGAGACTGAGGGGGGGCAGTTGGGAAAGATCATTCAGGAACAGGCAGAGGATGGTGAACATATTGAGAGCGGCAGCACTGTGTGCTGCTCTGTCAGAAACGTGATGGATGGTTAGGGCGTGTTGCTTCACTGCAGATGCTGCGTGTTCGGCTGATATAGACGATCACAGCTCATTGTCCACATGAGGGCTGAACATCCCTTCCCACTTCTTATCTCACAACATTACCAAAACAGATTAACTGTTCACTTTTGCCACAGCTTGTTCTATGGTGTTTGACTGCTGCACTTTCCACCTTGTAACAGTAACAGCGGATCACCTGGGCTGAATGTTTTGAAGTTAGGTGTTTAAATTTGCATTGAAATTGTCTCACCCATGGGCTGACACTACTTACCTGCAGATGGCTGTTGCCCTCCATCCTGTAGAAATGAGAAAAAAAGGCTTTGAATATCTTGAAGCCTGGGGAAAATACGCACACAGGACAACAAACACTTTTTGGGGTCTTAAATTCCTTTATCTGTTTTAGATGTCTTATTTGCAGAAGGAGAAGAGAAGAAGAAGAAAGCCCTTCACTCCGAGTGGAGTCATCGGGACGCCATCATGACGGTGTTTTTTTAGCAGGCTTTCTTATTTTTATGAGGCTAGCTCAACGCTCAACCCAGCATGGATGGAAAGTGTGCAAGGGAGCCGGCTGGATTCGAACTCAGGAGCCTTCGCTCCAAAGCCCAGCGCTGATGCCACTATGCCACCAGCCAGCTATTGCAGAAAGAGAGTATTAAAATAAAAATGACAAAATAAAGTTAATAAAATAGTTCCTGCTATTACAAACACGAGGAAATCTGCAGATGCCGGGATTTCAAGCAACACACATAAAAATTGCTGGTGAACGCAGCAGGCCAGGCAGCATCTATAGGAAGAGATACAGTCGACGTTTCGGGCTGAGACCCTTCATCAGGACAAACTGACAGCAATTTTTATGTGTGTTCCCGCTATTACAATCCCTATTACAATCCCAGTTTAACTTCGGACCACACCCTTGTGTATGCAGTATGAAAATAACTAAAACAAACTATACAAACCAAAATGGTAGTGGCAATTATTTGGCACACATGTGCTTAACTTCCAAACACACATAGGCTAGACCTTGAAATGAGTTCTCCTCGCTCACACTATTAGGCCGATTAAGGAACTTCGCAATCACGCAATCCAGCGCTGATCAATTTACTCGCAAAAATCAAACCGGGAAAAGTATTTGAACGTAGTCCTTTCTAGAACATGGCAACTCTTTGTTCTACTCCACCCATGCAAAATGACATCACAATTTTCTCTTAAAGGCACAGGCAGCTATTTTAGCATTACCAAGGTGAATGCATAAGTGCACTTTAACAGTAAAAAAAAATGATATTCAATGGTCACCTGGTTACAAATAAATTTAGTTGCTAAGTTTCTCTTTATTCTGTGAGCCTGTGTTGTAGCTGGTCTGTGCTGTGCAACAGGCCAAGACAAGAGCTTCAGCCACCTCCAGTGGCCCCTCAAATCACTGGGTATGATGATCCCTCCATTCAATGAGTCTCAGTCTAGTTACTGATACAAAGTAGCTGGACGGCAAGACAATACCCGTAAAAGCTGGAAGAACTCAGCGAGTCAGGCAGCATTTACAGAAGTGAATAAACAATCAATATATTGGACTGAGACCCTTTTTCAGGTCTGAAAAGGAAGGAGGAAGACACCAGCATGAAAAGATGGAGGGAGGGGAAGGAGGATAGGTAAAAGGTGATAGGTGATAGGTGAAACCAGGTGGATGGGAAAGGTAAATGGCTGGAGAAGGAATCTGATAGGAGAGGAGAGTGGACCATGGGAGAAAGCAAATAAGATGAGCACCAGGGGGAAGTGATAGGCAGGTGAGGAGAAGTGTTAAGAGGCCAGAGTGGGGAATAGGAGGAGCAAGAAACAAAATTACCAGAAGGAATATCAATGTTCAGGTTGGAATATGTCTGAATATGTGGTGATGTTCCTCTACCCTGAGAGTAACCTCATTACAGCAAAACAAGAGGCCATGGACTGACATGTTGGAACAGTAATGGGGAACAGAGATAGGAATTAAACTGGTTGGCCACTGGAAAATCCTGCTTTTGGCAGATGGAGCAGAGGTGCTCAACAAAGCTTTCCCCCAATTTACGTCAGGTCTCAACAATGTAGAGGAGGCCGCATCGGGATCACCGGATACAATAGATGACCCCAACAGGTTCTCGTGTGAAGTGTTGCCTCACCTAGAAAGACTAGCTGGGGCCTCACTTCAAGTATTGTGAGCAGGTTTGGGCCCTTTATCTTAGAAAGAATGTGCTGAAACCGGAGAGGGTTCAAAGGAGCTTCACAAAAATGATTCCCGGATTGAATGAAGAGCGTTTGACGGCTCTGGGTCTATATTCACTAGAAATCAGAAGAATAAGCAGTGACCAACTTGAAACCTATTGGATGTTGAAAGGCCTCGACAGGGTGGTTGTGGAGAGGGCGTTTCCTATGGTGGGAGAGTCTAGGACCAGAGGACACAGCCTCAGAATAAAGGGGCGTCCTTTTAGAATGGAGATGAGGAGGAATTTCTTTATCCAGAGGACAGTGAATCTGTGAAATTCATTACCACAGGAATCTGTGGAGGCTAAGTCATTGTGCATATTTAAAGCAGAGGTTGATAGATACTTGAATGGTCAGGGCATGAAGGGATTTTCTCCTGCCGGGGAGAAGGCAGGAGACTGGGGCAGAGAGGAAAAATGCTGAAATGGCAGAGCAGACTCGATGGGCCAAATGGCCTAATTCTGCTTCTATATCTTATGGCATAGATGCGGCGGAAACAATGTAACTGAGAAAATGGGATAGCATTTTTACAGGAGACTGGGTGGGAGAGGTATAGTTAAGGTAGCCGTGGGAACTGGTAGGTTTACAAAAGATGTCAGTAGACAGCTTACTTCCAAAGAAGGAGACAGAGAGATTGAGAAAGAGGAGAGAGGTGTCAGAAATGGGCCAAGTGAACTTAAGGGCAGGGTGGAAGTTAGAAGCAAAGTTGATGATATTGACGAGCTGAGCATGGCTACATGAAGCAGCACCAATGCAGGAAGGATGAAGTTGATGAGCTCTGACTGTGCCTAGATGGCAAGTCACTGTTTCTTACATACGTTTTAATTTTTTTTCACACAGAATGGTAGGTGCCTAGGACACACTGTCGGGGTTGGTGGTGGAAGCATTTCAAAAGCTCTTAGACACATGAAAACATAGGGAATGTAAGGTTATAGATCATATACAGGCAGAAAGGTTTACTTTAATTCAGCATCATGCCAAAGTGTCTGTTCTTGAGCTGCACCGTTAGATGTTTTATACTGCTGCAACCCTCCAGAACTGATCTCTTCCTTTCCTCAAGTGACACTTCAGTCCAAACTTCAATTTAGACAAGACAAGCTAATTTGTATTAATTTTAATCTAAGTTGAAATATTTGTATCTGTCTATTTCAAGAAACCATGTTTAGGCCAAAATGGCACCAACCTGATCCCTAACATGACTTTCAGCTTCTACCATGGCCTAAGCCAGACAGACAGATGAATGGGAGTGAATCTGGAGTCATGGACACTGAGAAGTGTTCGGGAAAGAGTTATATAAGTTTAGAGGGAGCATGCAGGGAGTACAACATCAGTGAATTACTGATATATTGTCTGGCTGCATCACAGCCTGGTATGAAAACAACAATGCCATGGTATGGAAAATCCTACAAAATGTAGTGGATTCAGCCCAGTACATCACAGGTAAAGCCCTCCCAACCATTGAGCATATCTACATGAAACGCTGTCGTAGGAAAGCAGCATTCATCGTCAGGGATCTCCACCACCCAGGTTATGCTCTTTTCTCGCTGTTGCCATCAGGTAGAAGGTACAAGAGCCTCAGGACCTGCACCACCAGGTTCAAGAACTGTTACTACTCCTCAACCATCAGGCTCTTAAACAAAAGGGGCTAACTTCACTCAACTCCACTTGCCTCATCATTGAAATATTCCCACAACCAATGAACTCAGTTTCAAGGACTCTTTATCTCATTGTCTCATGTTCTCTCTATTTATTGCTATTTATTTATATTTGCACTTGCACAGTTTGTTGTCTTCTGCACTCCAGTTGATCTTTCATTGATCCTGTTATAGTTATTCCAAAGATTTGTTGAGAATCTCAGGGTTGTATATAGTGACATATATGTACTTTGATAATAAAATTTACTTTGAACTTTAATACTCAGAAGCCATGCTCTAGTGAGATCAATGCCTGGGAAGCCTTCACCCCAGGATGGGTATCAGCAAAGTAATGAGGAAAAACCTGGCAAAAAAGTCACTGGTGTCTCTTCATTTCATTATAACTTACCAGATCATCAACTGGTGTGTCTGTAAGAGGAGACAGAAAGAAAGATTTTTAACCTTCTAAGAATTGGTACCTTATCCACCATTTCCATTCATGCCTTCATCTCTTGTGGCCTCCCCCCACCCCCACCATCCCATAACCTCCCTTGGCATACCACATACTCCCACTAGCATACACCCCCTGCACTCTCCACTGATCCCTCCAGCCAGTTTCCCCAGGTGAAGTCACATTGGAGAGATGGTCATGGGGAATGGATGAGTGGAATCGAGAGTCTCTGTTATGAAATTCAGCTCTACGCAACACATCACCTGGTGCCATTGCACTTTATAAAATGCCGATGGGAAAATTCAGGAGTTTGAATGAATCAGGTCATCAGGAGTCAAAGGCCATTGTACGGACAATGACCTGAGCAAGAATGTAAACATTACACCTCACACTGCAGATCTCCATATTGCTGGTAAGAACTAAATCAAGAATCAGGTCTATTATCAATGACATATGTCATAATGTTTGTTGTTTCAGTGGCAGCAGTGCAATGCAAGACATCAAAAATACTCATAGAAGTTACAATTAAAATAAGCAAATAAATTAGTGCAAAAAAAAAGGGAAATAGTGAGGTAGTGTCTATGGGTTCATGAGCCATTCAGAAATCTGATGGCACAGGGAAAGAATCTGTTCCTGAAATACTGCATATAGGTCTCTGAAGAGTGCCTATGCCTTCAGCACCCAAATACACCAAAAACACATCCCAGTGTCACATTCCCCATCTCAAAATCAGCAGTTGTTGCTGTTTTCCAAAAAAAAACTAAATGCTCGTATCAAAAGATACAATTGGAGCCTCATGGGGTGAACATGGGCATTGTGAATCCAGCTTTTAATCCATGTTCAGGGAGGGTTTAATAGGACGAATTCAAGGGAGCTTCACATAGTATCCATTTTGTGTTGTGCTTGCTCTGAGAGTAAGGAAGTTTGGAGCTTCATCTCAGGGAGAGTGGAATTCTCCCAGAAGATTGAAGAGCTGTGGAAATCATCGCCCCTAATGAAGGATGCAAGTTCATATGCTCAGTTTGCAGCTTCCCAAAGATTCATTCTATTTCATCAACCAAATTGCAATCACAGATTCCTTTGTGATGAATCTTGCAGTAGTCAATTGAGAAAGATCTACACTCAGCGTCAGCAAGACCAAAGACCTGATTGTGGACTTCAGAAAGTGTAAAATGAGGGAACACAAACCAATCCTCATAGAGGGATCAGAAGAGAAAGAGTGAGCAATTTCAAGTTCCTGGTGTCAACATCTCTGAGGATCTATCCTGGACCCAACGTATCGACACAGTTACAAAGAAGGGACGACAGTGGCTATATTTCATTAGGAGTTTGATGAAACTTGCTATATCACCAAAGAGGCTCACAAATTTCTACAGATGTAGAACATTTTAACGGGCTACATCACTATCTGGTATGGGGGGTTGGAGAGGGCTGAAATAAGCTGCAGAGAGTTGTAAACCCAGTTAGCGCCATCACGAGCATTAGCCTCCGCAGTATTAGAGGCATCTTCAAGGAGTGATGCCTCAAAAAGTTGGCGCCCATCATTAAGGATCCCTATCACCCCAAGTCATGCCTTGCTCTCACTGCTACCATCATCAGGAAGGAGGTACAGAAGCCTGAAGCACACACTCAGTGATTCAGGAACAGTTTCTTTCCCTCTGCCATCCAATTTCTGAATGGACATTGAACCTATGAACTCTACATCACTACTTTTTTTATTTCTATTTTTGCAATACTTATTTAACTATTTATATATATATATATATATACACACACACACACACACTTACTGTAATTCAATTTTTTCTCTATTGTTATGTATTGCATTGTACTGCTGCTGCAAAGACAACAAATTTCACAACATATGTCAGTGACATTAAACCTGATTCTAATTCTGATTTATTCCGCCCACTTCACGGTCTCCAGATTGTTCAAAGTGCTTTAGAGGCAAATGTGTGTTTTTAAAGTGTAGTCATGGGGTTAACGTTGGAAGCATGATAGACGATTTATACAAAGCAACCTCCTATAAAAAATTGTAAAACTAGCCAGAAACTCTGTTTTAGTGATGTTGATTGATGAATAAGCATAGGAATGGAATAAAATGTAATTTTCACAAGAGTTCCTCAGCAATGCCTGACAATAGCACAAACTTCACAGCAAGGACCTTTGGCACAACCAATAACCACAGGCAATGGGTTACGTACTTAACTTGCATTGTGCTGCTGTCTCCAGACATTCTTTGTGAGCTCCAGCCCCACATTTGGAACAAGTGTACCCCTGGTAAAAGATCCCTCTGCAAGAAAGGGACGGAACAAAGAAACGAGATTTGCAAATGGACTAAACCAACAAATGGAAATCGCTGATGATTTATCAGTTGTAGTAAAGAGATAACTGATCTGAGTGCACCCAATCCAACTATTCAGCCTCACACTCAGTCAGCTTTTACTGCTGAAACACTGATGCATTGTTTTGTGTATCGGGACCTCTTCCTCCATCTCAATTACAATCCTTGGGACATTATTTCACCAGATGTTTAACCTAGAGCCTACGTGCTTAATTGGGTAAAGGTCAAGGACCAAGTATTTCAGTATTTCGTGTTTTTTTTTAATTGCTGCAGGTTTCAGCATTTACAGTCTCTTATGTCTCCAGCCTGAATAATGAGGTTTCAATTTCATGGTAAGAATAATCTTTCAGGTCTCTTTTTCAAATAGTTACCACCAAGCCAAGGTAGAATTTAAAAAAAAGTAATGCTGGAGGAACTCAACAGGTCAGGCAACATCAGGAGAGGGAAATGGGCAGGCAACGTTTTGGGTCACAATCCTTCATCTAGACTGTCAGCATCTGCAGTCCCTTGTGTTGCCGAAGTAGAATTACCCACTTACTTTACATGGTGGATTCCTGACCTTCATTAGTAGCCAAGATGTGGGGTTAAGATTTCAAAGGGAGCTGGAAAAGGCATGTAATAAGAATAATGACACAATTATAATTGGGCACTTCAATATGCAAGGGGATTGGGAAAATCAGGTGGGCTAGATCAGATCACTAGAGAGGAAATTTGTTGAATGCCCACGAGATGGCTTTTTAGAGCAGCTTGTACTTGAGCCCACTCGGGGCTATCTTAGATTGGGCGTTGTGTAATAACCCAGATCTTATTAGGGAGCTTAATGTAAAGGAACCCTTAGGAAGCAGTGATCATAATATGATTGAATTCATACTGCAATTTGAGAGAGAGAAGCATAACTCACGTGTATCAATTTCACAATGGAATAAAGGGAATTACAGAGGCATGAGAGAGGAGCTTTCTCAGGTGGATTAGAGGAGAATATTGGTGTTGATGACGGAACAGCAGAGATGGCTGGGGTTTCTGGGAATAGTTCACAGTGGATAGATATGTCCCACAGAGGAAGAAGTTCTCAAATGGCAGCAGTAGGCAACCGTGGCTGACAAAGGAAGTTAAGGACTACATAAGAGCCAAGGAAAGGGAATATAAGGTAGCAAAGGTGAGTGGAAAGATGGATGATTGGGAAGCTTTTAAAATCCAACAAAGGGCAACTAAAAAAGCTACAAGAAGGGAAAAGATGAAATATGAGGGCAGAGTAGCCAATTATATAAAGCAGGATACTAAAACTTTTTTCAGTTATGTAAAGAGTAAAAGGGAGGTTAGAGTTGATATTGGACCACTGGAAAATGATGCTGGTGAGGCAGTAATGGGGGACAAAGAAAAGCCAGATGAACTTAATGGGCACTTTGCATCAGTCTTCATTGTGGAAGTGACTAGCAGTGTGCCAGAGGTCCATGAGTGCCATTGCTATCACAAAGGAAAAAAATGCAAGGAATACTCAAAGTTCTTAAGGTGGATAAGTCACATAGACCAGGTGGACTACATCCCAGAGTCCTGAGAGAGGTTGCTGAAGAGATAACAGATGCATTGGTCATGGACTTTCAAGAATCACTTGATTCTGGTATGGTCCCGGAGGACTGTAAGATTGCAATTATCACTCTGCTCTTTAAGAAGGGAGGAAGGCAAAAGAAAAGAAATTATAAGCCAATTAACTTAAACTCAATGGTTGGGAAAGTGTTGCAGTCTATTCTTAAGGATGAGGTTTCAAGGTACTTGGAGACTAACGATAAAAATAGTCAACGTCAGCATAGTTTCTGTAAAGGGAAGCCTTGCCTGATAAATCTATTAAGAGTTGTTCGAGGAAGTAACAAATAGGGTGGACAAAAGAGAGGCGGTGGATGTCCTTTACCTTAGATTTTTAGAAGGCATTTGTTAAGGTACCACACATGAGGCTGTTTAACAAGATAAAATGGCATTACAGGAAAGGTACTGGCATGGATAACAGAATGGCTGACAGGCAGGAGGCAGTGAGTGAGAATAAAGAGGGTCTTTTCTGGTTGGCTGCCAGTGACTAATGGTTAATTTACAGCTCGAGTCTGTGGTAAAGAAAGCAAATGCAATGTTGGCATTTATTTCAAGGGGAACAGAATATAAAAGCAAGGAGATAATGCTAGTCAGGCCACGCTTGGAGTATTGTAGTATTGTGAACAGTTTTGGGCCCCATATCTCAGAAAGGATGTGCTCACATTGGAGAGAGTCCAGAGGAGGTTCACGAGGATGATTCTGGGAATGAAGTGGTTAACATATGAGGAGCATTTCGCAGCTTTGGGTCTGTACTCACTGGAATTTAGAAGAATGCGGAAGGGGATCTCACTGAAACCTACTGAATGTTGAAAGGTCTAGATAAGGTGGACGTGGAGGGGATGTTTCCTCTGGTGGGGGTATCCAGAACTAGAAGACACAGCCTCAAAATTGAGGGGGCGACCTTTCAGAACAGAGGTAAGGAGGAATCTCTTTAGCCAGAGAGCAGTAAATCTGTGGAATGCTCTGTCACAGACTGCGGTGGGGCCAAGTCTGTGTGTACATTTAAGGCGGAAGTTGATCGGTCAGGGCATCAAAGGATATGGCAAGAAGGCAGGTGTATGGGATTGAGTGGGATCTGGGATCAGCCATGATGCAATGGCAGAGCAGACTCAATGGGCTGAATGGCCTAATTCTGCTCCTATGTCTAATGATCTTAAGGTCTTACTAGACAGTTACCAGGAAACCATCCGATCAGCACCGCTGTACTTTGGAGTATTTAATAGCACCAAGAGGTAACACTATCAGTTACACTCTGGACAAAAGAGATACCTTACATTTAATATTCTTAACCAGTCGTCATTATATCTCCAGTCCAGCTCTGAGATATTGAGCATGGGCCATAACACCTATTCATGGTGGTGTCAAACCATGTGGGATGCACCATTTCAGCAAATGATTCCACCATTGACTGCTCCTCAGTACCACCCAGCGGTTGCTAATTAATTAATAATATAGTAATCATTGATTAATTATTGTTAACTATGTCTTCATTTAAAAAACTACTTAATGCAGAATAGGACCATCACCCCAGCGCATTCTGAAACCCTGCCCCCATAGGATCACTGTACACCTCCCATCCCCCTATCTTAGGGCCACACAGCTTGCTTTCTGTTTTACCTTAACAACATCTTGCAGGCTTTACAGTTTGTGAATTTGTCAAACGTCGTCATTTGGAAATTATGATAATTTGCTGTTGCTTTCTCAGGTTTAATATTTGATCTGAAAAGGAAATTAATTTGAGAAAAAAAACATCAGCAGGCACTTCTTTTAACTATCTAATTAAAGCCTTTTAATTTTATTCATCCCCCAATCTGAGAAGCAGCTGCTTCTATGATGCACTCAGGTGAGAAGAATTGAATGCACGGTTGATGTATACTGTGGTACACCTGGGAACAGGAGGAAATCATCTACATCCTCAGGACTATCCTGCTGTTCAGTAAAATCATGGCTTATTAGCATCTTAACTCCACTGACATACTTTAATTCTGTAATCCTAAACAACATAATTCAACAAAAATATACCTTATTTCAAATGGTCCATTTTAATACCAGAAAATGTATACAGTATACAACCTGAAATTCTTACTTTTCACAGATATCCATGAAACTGAAGAAAAACCCCAAAGAATGAATGACAGAAAATGCTAGAACCCCAAAGCACCCTCCTATGCACAGGTAGCAGCAAAAACGTCAACACTCTCCCATCCCCCCACTTGCTCCGGCAAAATCCTCAACCCCCCCCACCACCACCACCCACCATGCAAGCAATAGCAAAGCCCCCAAAGAGACCGTGATCTACAGTCCAGCAAAAACTACTGTCCATCCCAACACTTTGACATCTCAAGACAAGTTCTCTCTCACTAGCGAGGAGGAAGAGAGATCTTTCCTACAACAAGAGGGGAGACCAGCAGCTCTCTGTTCCGATGTTACAATTTTCCGCGTCACTTCTCCGAACCCCCGACTCGAGGACCAACAGACTCTCACACATCATCAAGACAGAGTGTTCTGGAGTTTTGAATTAATCTCTTCTTTTGTGGGGAGCAGGCCAGATTTCCATTACATTTTGAGTTTACCACATTTCCTTGCAAACCCCTGAGCCTCAAGTTATGGCTAAGCCCAATTATTTGGGTCACCCTACCACATTTCCTCCAATTACCCTATCAAATCAAATCATTCATTCATTCAACGAAACACCTCAAAGAGGTTCCAATCTCCAGGCTTAATCTATGAAAGCCTTGTAAGTTAACTGTCTTTGTGGAGGAATCATTTTAGCAAATCTGCACTACATCATGCATGCTGTATCTTTTTTGAGTCTCATTTGATCTTTCATTTCTGGGTTTGGTATCTCAGACAGGAAATAGCGTAAGTCAGGGATGCTGAACCTTTTTTGAGAGCGGGTGCCCAAATGGGCGATAATCTTCTAAGAATTCTCTGGCATGCCATGCAACATACATAAAAGTTGCTGGTGAACGCAGCAGGCCAGGCAGCATCTCTAGGAAGAGATGCAGTCGACAGTACCTTTTCCTAGAGATGCTGCCTGGCCTGCTGCGTTCACCAGCAACTTTTATGTGTGTTGCTTGAAATTCCAGCATCTGCAGATTTCCTCGTGTCTGGCATGCCATGGTAACTTTGAGCATAGTTGATCACTGATTAATAAATTAGTAACAATTTTGATGGGAAAAGTATGTCCTTTGCTTACTTATGTGGATTTATTATTTTACTATTAATAAAAGTATAACAGAGACAGATTGAAATAAACTATATTAGAAAACCTGTTCAAAAATCATTAATATTAATCTTTTAAAAAGACAATAATGCCATTACTAAATAGTTTTGTTATTCTAACTTTTTTACTATCAAAATATTGATGTATACACCAGGTCTGTGAGGATTTCAAAATGGATCATTCAGCATCATATGTTCTTGCAATCATCTAGCTGGCTCCAAGCCAGCATGAGACATTTCCAGTGGTGAAATCTCACTGCTCTGAGATGGTAAAAATAACATCACTCACTGCTTCATTTGGCAGCAAAGATAATTATTATGCATCCTTTTATTGTGGGCGGGGTTTAAAGAATTGAGGGACAGCACTGCACGTCACATGCCGACAAAACATTAGTGCGTGATATCTTGGGAATGGGTGCCTAGTTTCACTGCCCCTGCCATAGATGATATAGGTAAAAAGGTAAAGCTCCTCCCTGCGCCTTGTTTGGCGTTATCGGGTGGCAACCTTGCTATTTGTTTAGCATTGGTCTGTTTTACTAGCTCAACACTCAACAGAGCATGGATAGAAAGTGTGCATGGAGTCGGCTGGATTAGAACTGGGGACCTGTTGTTCTGCAGTCCGGTGCAGATCCCACTACACCATTGGCACAGACCATAGTGACATAGTGCAGATTCATTAGAATGATGCCTTAAGGTTACAGTCTTTTTAAGCCATTCCAGTTGAACAAATTATTTGATTTGACAGGATAATCCAAGGGAATCTAGGTCTTCTGATAAGAAGATCAAAACTAGCGACAGGCTGTAAGAGATTACAGATACTGATCACAGAGCTCTCCCACTGTAAACCTCCTGGAATAAGTGGGAACACATCTCATTCTGCTTCATCGAGCAGATGCTGAGCCAGGAGAGAAACACGAGGAATGCAGTGAGGCTCACAGTCTCTTTGTCACTTGAAGGCACTCATCATCCCACCCCCACTGACTGCAGCAGGAGCTTCGTCAGTGCACAGACAACGACCTTCTGACAGTTGCTGAGATGTGGCAAAGCTGCCATCATACAAAATCTGGCCAACAGGTATCCCAAGGTGTAAGAAATTGTACAACGCTTTTAACAATGCAATATTTAAGTCCACCACATTGCAAGTATGTGGTCTAAAGTCACAGCAAAACAGCTGAGTTACACATTGACCCTTGTAAACTGCTCACAAAATCCACAAAGTGAGTGGTGTTACTGGCAGAAGACCCGATCAGTTCTCAGTTGGAGTGATCTCTTCATCCTGCCTTATGTCTTCTCAGTATCCCTTTACTGGAGTGCTTCACACTCTGCGTGGTATCCTGATATCCGGGAACTGGGGGGGGGGCATTAGGTATGTTCTTCCATGACACTGGTTCCTGTATCAACCTACCCTGAAGCACGCAGGCAGTATCACCAACTTACCTCACCTTCTGCTGACTTTTTGAAAGCAGAAGTGTGGTCCACTCGTCCAAACACTCCAGGCATCTGCAATGCCTTGAACCCTGACACCACTGGGTCTACAATACTTTGTCTCCCCTGATTGACTCGGCCTTGCTCTCAGGTTCAGAAGTTCCTTGGATTTCTCCTCCATGCTGCCCTGTTACTCTACATCCACATTGTCATGCCAAGTGAAGGAAGGTGGAGGTTAGAATTCCAGCCTCTGGAGCGACCACGTTTCCTCCCGTCACTCTCATACCATTACCCGGCCCTGCCTGTGCCTGTGAACTGATGGTGTCCTGCCTCCCTACACATACTGGACTGGTCTTTAGGCGCCCCCCAGTTTTCTTCCCAGAAACATCAAAGTATCCATAACCAAATAAAAAATCAAGGAAGGTGAGCATATCTTCGGATCAAAAGACACAACTCGAGCAAGACAATCTTTGTAAGGGTTGCTCATGCATTTGCCTCAGAGGACTTAACCTGGAGTCCCATGTCTGTCACAACCACGTCTCTTGATCAATCCCTCCCCTGCCAATTTACTGCCCAACCTACAGAGAAGTGTGCACAATCAGGATCAACATCAGGAACTCCTTTATAGCCTTCTACCAACCCTCTTCCAGGCAAGGAACAAAGTGGAACTTTTAAGAGTAGTTACCGAGTCAACGAGAGAAGCAGACCTTTCAGCCCAGCATATACATGCTGGTATCCAAACAGCCACTGGCATTACTCATACATTAATCCCATCTTTTATACTCCCCGCATTCTTATCTACTCCTCTCAGGTTTCCCTGCTCTCACTAGGGGCAATTTACAAAGGCCATTTAACCTCCCAGTCCATGTCTTTGAGATGGCAAAGGAAACTTGAACACCCAGTCATGTGATGCAAAATTGCAAGCTCTGCACAGATAACACCAGAGATCACAGGAAGCATGAAGCAATGTTCCTACTATCCAAGTCACCCAAGTAATTTAGGTTATCCTTAAGCAGCGCATGTCTTACCATATTAGGTATGCGCCTAAGTTTAAGATGCTCACAGCCACAAAGAAGTGCTAAGTACTTTGTCAGCTGTGGACACTTATTCTGGTTGCACGTGTTCTTCACTAATATATTTATATCATGTTTACCATCCAGACCACCTGGCAGTACAATCATTTAGTGATAAATGAACCTCAGCGACTTTCAGAAGACAGAATTTCCCAAAAAATTGTAACAAGCCCTCAGCCCGGGATGTACACCGCATACATTCTCTGATATTAAATTGAACCATTGAATTAATCAGAAAAAAACAAAAATATGAAGCACCTGCCAGAATAAACATTTGAAGAAGACTTGAGAGGAAAATAAAATAGCTTTGACTAAACATGAAACTGGAGCCTAATCACTTTGCTCTGTGTATTAGCAAGGCATTCAGAGAAAGTCGAGCACAAAAAAGCTCCACTCATCAACGTTGCAAGGACCCGCCCTCTTTTGAAATGGCATGTTTCCCATTTAATCACCTTCCCTCCTTCCTTCAATTATCCAGCTCTCCTTGGTTTTAAAACCCCAAATTCCCCAGTCTTCTTCAATATGCTTTGTAAGTGTACGTTGGCTTTCAATAACTTCTGTACTTGGACCTCCTGAATCACATTTCAAAATGCCTTACCTGCCACAGTTTCTCCTGCTTGTTTCAGACATCAGTGAATGGGGGAGAAGAGAGAATTCTGGATTCCATTTCTCATAATCAAGACATACATGATTGTCACTCCAGACCGATTTCATAAGTTAAATTTCAGTCCAAAATAACCAGTACACCGAGTTTTGAAAAGCAGCTCATTATAACATCTCACGGGGCTTACTGCATCAGCCAAGAGGTTGCTAAGAGACTTACAATGCCATTTCAAACTGCTCCATCCACTTCCTCTTCATTTCCTCTGTTTTGCAGAACAGCTGGAACCCCTGCTTGCCCTGGAGGTGAATTAAATAAAATGCGTAGGACCACTGAAAAACAGAAAAGCAAAGCCTCTCAGTTAGAAACACAGGAAAACAATGTCACCCACTTGACCCCTCAAATTCAGCCCTGCTGAAGGCCAGATACCCAACGAGGGGCAACTACTGAGGAATAAAGTCACATTATTTCTATTTTGTTTCATGTATTTAGTTTGGGGTTTGGGCATTATCAGCAAGGTCACCAATTTTGACCCACTCCTGATTGCCCTTGAGATGGTGCAGACCTTATGAAGATTGGGTTGTCTTTTTCAGGACCTAAATCCAGCAACAATCAAGGAGCAGTAATACATTTCCAAATCAGGACAGTGAATGACTTATACTTTATACTTTATTGTCGCCAAACAATTGATACTAGAATGTACAATCATCACAGCGATATTTGATTCTGCATTTCGCGCTCCCTGGAGTACAAATCTATAGTAAATATTAAAAATTTAAATTATAAATCAAAAATAGAAAATAGAAAAGGGAAAGTAAGGTAGTGCAAAAAAACTGAGAGGCAGGTCCGGATAGTTGGAGGGTACGGTCCAGATCCGGGTCAGGATCCGTCCAGCTGTCTTATCACAGTTGGAAAGAAGCTGTTCCCAAATCTGGCCGTATGAGTCTTCAAGCTCCTGAGCCTTCTCCCGGAGGGAAGAGGGACGAAAAGTGTGTTGGCTGGGTGGGTTGTGTCCTTGACTATCCTGGCAGCACTGCTCTGACAGCGTGCGGTGTAAAGTGAGTCCACGGACGGAAGATTGGTTTGTGTGATGTGCTGTGCCGTGTTCACGATCTTCTGCAGCTTCTTCCGGTCTTGGACAGGACAACTTCCATACCAGGTTGTGATGCACCCTAGAAGAATGCTTTCTACAGTGCATCTATAAAAATTAGTGAGGGTTTTAGTGGACAGGCCAAATTTCTTTAGCTTTCTCAGCAAGTAAAGGCGCTGGTGGGCCTTCTTGGCAGTGGACTCTGCTTGGTTGGACCAAGTCAGGTCATTTGTGAACTTGACCCGAGGAACTTAAAGCTTTTGACCTGTTCCACTTGCGCACCACCGATGTAAATTGGGTCATGCGGTCCGCTACTCCTTCTGAAGTCAACAACCAATTCCTTCGTCTTGCTGACGTTGAGGGATAGGTTATTATCTTCGCACCATGCCACCAGGTTAACTTCCTCTCTGTACTCAAACTTATCTTTACCCGAGATAACGGCCTACGATTGTGGTGTCATCAGCAAACTTATATATTGAGTTCAATGGAAACTTGGCTACACAATCACGGGAGCTAAATGGAAACTGCAGACAGAGCTGCTCCTATGCATCCGCTACCCTTGTACTTCCTGACAATAGAAGTTATCACCTTGAGAGCTGGGGTCAGAGGAGCCTATGTGTTCACCAACAATGCGTTAACTAAATGGTAGAAATTAATAAACACAGGGTGGTCAATGGGGTAACAGTCAAGTGGTTTACTTTGGGCTGTGGGGGCGGCACGGTAGCGTAGTGGTTAGCACAACACTTTACACTACCAACGACCTGGGTTCAATTCCCAGCACTGCCTATAGGGAGTTTGTACGTTCCCCCTATGACTGCGTGGGTTTCCTCCGGGTGCTCTGGTTTCCCCCCACAGTCCAAAGGCATACCAGTTGCTAGGTTAATTGGTCATTGCAAATTGTCCTGTGATTAGGCTGGGATTTAATCAGGCGTTGCTGGACAGTGCGGCTTGAAAGGCCAATGTCAATAAATAAATAAATATAGTCCCAAGAGGTATTGTAGCTGCATTCATCCAGACAATTGGAGAATACTTCTTCACTTTCCTAATTTGAGTAAAAGGTGCAGGAAAGGCTTTGAGATGCTTGCTACAGGATTACCTGCCCTGGACTGCTCTTGTAGCCGTGGTATTGATGTGACTGGTCCAATTGAAATTCTGGTCAATGGTGATCCCCAGGTGCTGAAGGTGGGGGACTCAGTGATGGCAATGCCATGGAATGTCAAGGTTTGTAGTTAGACATGTTTTGCTAGAAATGGCACAAATGTCACTTGCCCACGAATACATCTTGTTTCAGACTTGCTGTTTGTCAGCATGGACTTCTTCGTTGACTAATTGGTTGCAAACAGAACTGGTTCAGTCAATAAATGGCCCACTTGTGACTGATGGATAGAAGGTCATTAATGAAGCACTGAGGATGGATTGGTCCAGGACACTCCCCTGAGGCTGGGATGATTGACTTACAAGGGCCACAACTATCTTCCTTTGTCCAAAGCTTGGCTCCAACTAAAGGCGTATTTTGCACTTCGCCACTGATGTCAGTTTTACCAGGACTCGTTGATGCAAAACTTGGTCAAATGCTGCCTTGGCAAGGGTAGTCAATATCAGCTCCATGTTCAGAATTTGGGATCAACTCTGTGACGACGCCTGGAACTTAGTTACTCTCAAGAATCTCTAACCAGGCACTAGTGATCAGGTTACTCATGACAAAGTACTACTTGACAGAACAGTTGATGAAATTTTCCATCACTCTACTGGTAAACTAAGAGTACACCGAATAGACAGTAATTAGCCAGAATCGATTTGTCCTGTAGCTTGTGAACAGGCCATACCTGTGCAACATTCATACTATCCAGTAGATGCCAATGTGTATGAGAACTCAGAGAACCAGAGTCACAGGTCCATAGTTGCCTGGTTGCACAGGTAACCATTACCTTAACCCATTTCTTGATGTCAGGTGAAATATGTTGAATTTGGTGAAGACAAACTTTGATGGTGGGATTTCTGGAGGAAACTAAGGTAGATTATCCACTTGGCAGTTCTGGGCAAAATAATCCTGTAGCTTCAGTTTGGACTTAAGCACTGACAAGCCAGGACCCAAGGCTGTTGAGCATCCTCGTTTTGCTAACTGTTCAATTGTACACCATCCCTAAACGTAGTGGGACAGCCAAGCTCTGGTCTGATCCATTGGTTGTGGGATTATTTAACTATCTACTGCATGTGGTTTTCACTCTTTAGTGTGCTGCAGCTTCTCCAGACTGGCACCTTGGCATTTTCAAGCGCAGTTGACGTTGCTCCTGGTTTTGTGTATTTTATTTAGAGATACAGCACGGTAACAATCCTCTCTGGCCCAACGAGCCCTGCCAGCTAATTACACCATGTGACTAACTAACCTACAAACCCATACGTTTTTGGAAAGTGGGAGGAAATACCAGAGTACCCAGAGGAAAATCATCCAGTCACATGAAGAATGTACAAACTCCTTACAGACAGGGGTGGGAATTGAACCCAGGTCACCGGCACTGCAACAGCATTATCTGAATTACTGTTACTTCGCCCTTCTGCAGCTCTTACTGAACCATACTCGATCCCCTGGCTTGACAGCAGTGTTGGAGCAAGAGGGAGAGCAAGCCAAGAAGTTACAGTTGTGGTGGCTCCGGGCCCCTCATGGATGCCTGTTCCATTTCGCACAAATGGAACGTCCAATCGCAAATGAGAGAAAATCTGCAGATGCTGGAACTCTGAGCAACACACACAAAATGCTGGAGGAACTCAGCAGGCCAGGCAGCATCTAGGAAAAAAGTACAGTCCATATTTCTTTTCCTAGATGCTACCTGGCCTGCTGAGTTCCTCCACCATTTTGTGTATATTACAATGGAGGGTGTCTTCATTAGGTACATTTAAAGTGGAGGTTGGTAGGTTCATGATTAGTAAGGGTGTCAAAGGTTACATGACCAATGCAGGAGGATGGAGTTGAGAGGGAAAATAAATCGAATGGCAGATCGGACTTGATGGGCCAAATGGCCTAATTCTGTTCCTATGCCTTATGGTCTTATGAAAATGGGACATTATGAGCAGAGCTCAGCTCTACTGATGATATCACAGATAAATGTGTTTGCTACAAATAGACTAAAAGAATATGGTCAAGTGCATTTATCTTTTGTGTTGGTTCAGGGACTGGCAGCCTTGCCCATCAGCACCCATCCAAAGTCAAAGCTGAGCTTATTGTCATATGGAAGTGTACACATTTGAATAGATGCAACGAGAAACCTACTTGCAGCAGCATTGCAGGCATTCACTCAGTGGCCACTTTATGAGGTATACCTGCTTGTTAAAGCAAGTATCTGATCAGCCAAACATGTAGCAGCAACTTGATGAATAAAAGCATGAAGATATGGTCACGAGGTTCAGTTTTTGTCCAGACTAAACATCAGAATGGGAAGAAATGTGATCGAGTGACTTTGACCGTAGAATGATTGCAGGTGCCAGACGGGGTGGCTTGAGAATCTCAGAAGCTGCTGACCTCCTGGGATTTTCATGCACAACATCATCTAGAGTGGTCAGAAAGTGGTGCAAAAAACAACACAAAAAAAAACATCCAGTGAGCAGCAGTTCTGTGGGTGGAAACAACTTGCTCATGGGAGAAGTCAGGGGACAATAGCAAGACTGGTTCAAGCTGACAGGAAGGAGGCTGCAACTTAAATAACCACACATTACAACCGTGGGATACAGAAGAGCATCTCTGAATGCACAAAGTGTCGAAACTTGAAGTGGATGGGCTACCGCAGCAGTAGACGACAAGCGTACACTCCGTGAGCACTTTATTAGGTACAGGAAGACGAAGTCAAGTGGCTGGTAGGTGTATAGAATCATATAAATGGTATTCATAAGGGAAACATAAATTAAACATAAATTATACACAATTGTTACAATTAGAACAAAATCAAAGTCCATTTTAGTGCAAAGTGATTAAAGAAGCCATGGTGTTTCTAAACTGCACTGATTACTGCTATCCAATCACAAACAAGAGAAAATATGCAGGTGCTGGAAATCCAAGCAACACGCACAAAACACTGGAGGAACTCAGCAGGCCAGGCAGCATCTATGGAAAAGAGTACAGTCGGCGTTTCGGGCCGAAACCCTAAAGTTGGCTCAAGAATTGAATGGTCGAAGGGAAGGTTGAACCAAGCAGACCTGGTGCTATAGGGCTTCAGGCTTCTGTACCTCCTGCCCAGTGGTGGCTGTGGGAAGATAGCATGGCCTGGACGGTGGGGATCTTTGATGGTGAGATGTCGCCATCTACAGGCAGTGCTTCGCATAGATTTTGCTGATGGTGGGGAGGGAAGTGGCCATGACGTATTGGGCTGAGTTCACTGTTCCCTATAGCTTCTTACGTTCCTGCACATTTAAGTTGCTATCCAGGCCTCGATGCAGCCCAGACAGCCTGGTTAATTCTGGTCCTTTTGGAGAAGAGCAGCGAAGGCCCCCACCCTAAGAACATCCTATGTCCTTACTGCTTTCAGTCCTTCTTTCAAGTGTCATTCAAGAGCAGGCCCTTCCTTAGGCAGCAGTTGAATCTAACCATGACCAACCTCTACTGGGCTGAAGTGCTGTGAGGGGTTGGTCATGGCTCGGATCAACTCCTGCCTAAGAAAGGACCTGGATCCACTGCAATTTGGCAATTGCCACAATAGGTCTTCAGTGGATGCAATCTCACTGACTCTCCACTCTGCCTTGATCCCTGGGACAAAAGCAATATCTACGTCGGACTGCTGATTACTAACTACAGCTCAGCATTCAACACAATCATACCCTTAGTTCTAATCAACAAGCTCCTAAACCTGAGCCTCTGTACCTCCCTCTGCAACTGGATCTTTGGCTTCCTCACCAGGAGACCACAGTCTGTGCAGATGGGAAATAACATCCCCACCTCGCTGACAATCAACACTGGCGCACCTCAAAGATGCGGGCTTAGCCTAGTGCTCTGTTGTCTCTACACCAACAATTGTGGGGCTAGGCACAACTCAAGCACCTTCTATAAACTTGCTGACGACACAACTATTGTTGGCAGAATGTCAGATGGTAATGAGGTGGTGTACAGGAGCAAGATAGATCAGCTGGTTGAGTGCAGTCACAACAACAACTTGCACCCAATGTCAGTAAGACCAAGGAATTGACTGTGGTCTTCAGGAAGAGGAAGTTGAGGGAACACACACTAGTCCATATCAAAGGATCAGAAGTGAAAAGAGTGAGCAATTTTAAGTTTCTGTGTGTCAACATCTCTGAGGATCAATCCTGAGCCCAACGTATTGATGCAATTACAAAGAAGGCACAACAGTGGTTATAATTTATTAGGAATTTGAGGAGAATTGGTATGTCACCAAAGACACTCACAAATTTCTACAGGTGTACCATGGAGGGCATTCTGACTGGTTATATCACCCTCTAGTATGGACGGGCCACTGCACAGAATCAGAAAAAGCTGCAGAAAGTTGTAAACTCAGCCAGCTCCATCATGGGCACTAGACTCCCCAGCATCCAGGAAATTTTCAAAAGGGGATGCCTCAACAAGGCGGCATCCATCATTGAGGACCCCCGTCACCCAGGACAACCTCTTCTCATTGCTACCATCAAGGAGGGGGTACAGGAGCCTGAAGACCCACACTCAACGTTTCAAGGACAGCTTCCTCCCCTCTGAGATCAGACTTCTGAATGGACAGTGAACCCATGAATGTTGCCTTGGTATTTTTTCCTCTTTTTTGCACTCCTTATTTAATTAAAGTTTGTTACATATATTTATTATAATTTACAGTTTTCATTTGTATGCATTGCAATGTTCTGCTGACGAAAAACAAATTTCACAATACATACCGGTGATATTCAGCCTGATTCTGACAAGATACCATTCCATGACCATGCCTACTTCAGGCTGTACTTGACTGGTCTGTGGGGTACGTCTTCCCATTTATATCCAGTCCAGCTGTTTGAGAATTGGGATTGGCAAGGTCAGGAGCAACTCTGCTCGGTCTGAATTCAGAGCGGAGGTTGATGCCGGGTGGTCTTTCTATTTTTGTCCTTTTTGTTTCAGCTCAGCGGTGATGGTACAACTGAATGACTCACTGAGTAACTTCACAAGTAATTAGCAGGCCTGAAGTTACATGTCCGCCAGACAGGGTCAGAATGTTGGACTTCCTCTCAAAGATAATAATGAACCAGAACAGGTGGTAACTATAATCTGAACGTTTTCGAAATCTCCACGATTAGGTCACATTATTCTTGTTTTTCTAGTTTCCAGAACTTATGTGAACTTCTACTTCACAGTTGTCATGGTGAGACTTTAACTTGGGTTTGTGGATTGTTAGCCTAGGCAATTAGGTTCCTGGTTTCTGAACTACTGCTACTCCCAAATACTTTTCGGCAGAAACACTCTCCTTAGACTGAAGCTCTCTCATTTTTTTCCGCAGTCACTGATTTGCTATACTGCACTGAGGTCCTGAGGCTCCTTGTTAAAGATTAACAAGGAGCTAATCTTTGTTCTTAGCTCCTAGCCCCAGAGTGATCCCTAACCCATACAGATCCATCCTAACCTTGCCCTTTACCACTGGACACACCAGTGGTGTTTACTCCCTCTGCATCCATTCTTTAGTCTCAGCTCCAAACAGCTTCCACTGATTTACCCAACTACACTGATGGTGATTGTATACCCTAGGTCGGACAGCTGCTACCAAGGAAATACTTGGGCTTGTGCTTTTCCGGTTGTTTTGTTAGGTCAAGTTGGCCCTGGTGGATGAGTACACTTAGCCTGGGAATCTGCTCTGCTTCAGTATGATACAAGGGGCTGAAGAAATTTGTGGTCACTGACTTTAATTCCCAGCTGTCACATTTGCCCTTTCCCATTCATGGAGCTTTCCTGCTAATGTAACATTCTGCCATCCTGTTGGAAACACTCTGCCTATTTCACACTCAAAATTAGGATATTATTAGATGCCTGCAATATAAAAAGCCACAGTTAATCAAAACCAGTTGATCCGTGGTTAGGTTAAGAACCTTTCCTTAATCCAGACATTCCCGGATGTTCAGTAGAGTCAAATTCTTTCCCCGCATGAACAGCTGGGAGAGGTGGAGGCAGTAATTCATTTCAGCTGCAGAAGGCCGGAGTCCAGACAAGAAGAGTGGAACACAAACCACGAGCACTAAACAGGCACCTGGCAACCATCATTGGGTAAATGTTTGCCTCGTAACCAGCCCGCCTTATCCAGCAACACAAACTTTCCCCAAATAAAATGATTTAGTACATAGAGTCCTTGTTATGAATGAGGAGTAGGGCAAGTACTTTCCATAACTAAAAGACAGACATTTCTCAGGCCCTTTCATCTGTAAAAGCTTTAATACCAGTGGCCATCTAATGTTCCTAATCATCGCTGTGGAAGCTTTAAACATAATGTGGTGATGGTGGTGGGAAGGGAGCTGTCTTGCAGAGATTCCCTGATTCCTCCTTGACTCCACAACAACATTCATCTTTCACATGATCTCTGTGAATTGGAGGCCACTCAAGTCACACAGCCAAAGTTGTTCCGTGACATGTTTACTTTTGGGGCCATGCAGTTGTTTTGCCTGGGGTTAGACAACAAATCCATCCAGTGTTAAAACCTTTCATTCACAGCTCAGGCCTAGTCCCAATCCTGTCCTAATCAGAGTGAGTGTATGGTTTAGCAAGAAGCTCCAGGCAGAAGTGACCCTAACACCTAGGACACCACAGGAGGGGGCTCTGGAGGACCATTTGGTGTTTACCAACATTGCCAAAATGGTCTCACCTTATGACTACCTGCAGAGAAAGCCAACAGATTAACAAGGACAGGAGGAGTAAGCAGTTGCCTGACACAAATCCATCCAGCTATCCACCCAGTGAAGTGTCATGCAAAGATTACCTCAGGCAAATGGTCACCCGACAACCGGAAGAACTGGCTGCCTCCAGGCAGGTGCTCACCCAGTCATCAACGTCCCCAGCTACCTATCACCCCGCAACCATGTGGTCAAACTTTCACCAAGTAAGAACCAACCAGCAGCACAAAGCTTCACCACAAAATGCGGAGGGGGTTTTTCCAACGGTGGGAGGATCTAGGACCAGGGACACTGCCTCAGAATACAAGGGTGTCCCGTTAGAACTGAGACAAGGAGGAATTTCTTTAGCCAGATTGGTGAATCTGTGGAACTCATTGCCACAGAATCAGTGGAGGCCAAGTCACTGGGTATGTTTAAAGCGGAGATTCATTAGTAAGGGCATCAAAGGTTATGTTGTGAAGGCAGGAGAATATGGTTAAAATAAATAAATCAGCCATGATTGAATGGTGGCGTAGACTTGAAGGGCTGAGTGGCCTAATTCTGCTCATATGTCCTATGGTCAAAACAAATATCCGGTAACGAGTGAAGAAAGCTATCACCCTGGATAAATGTTTATCCAGTAATCAGTAGCACAAACAATCATTAGATAAACATTTCCTGGTAACCATTAGGACAACCTAATACCAGTGAACATTCTACCAGTAACGATCAAAGTAGATGATTAGCAAGTAAGTCAGTAATATCAGGCAAAGATATGTGTTACCCTAATCTATTGAGTACAACACTCCGATTCCAGACGCTATTTCATAAAGGGGGTTAGAAAGCCCTGCTCTGGGCTTCCTTCCTTTGTCCTATACAGGTGTCCCCCGCTTTTCAAACGTTCGTTTTACGAAACCTCACTGTTAAGAAAGACCTACATTAGTACCCTGTTTTCACTTTCAGAAGGTGTTTTCACTGTTACGAAAAAAAAATACAGCGCGCGATAAAAAGCAGAGCATTGCTGAAACACGTGCCTGTGAGCAGCCGTTTGCAAGATGAGTTCTAAGGTATCGGAAAAGCCTGAAAGAGCTCGTAAGG
Source organism: Mobula birostris (assembly GCF_030028105.1). Classification (NCBI taxonomy): domain Eukaryota; kingdom Metazoa; phylum Chordata; class Chondrichthyes; order Myliobatiformes; family Myliobatidae; genus Mobula; species Mobula birostris. The sequence continues at coordinate 28,738,630 of NC_092391.1, read as the reverse complement.
GTGTTACACTTACAGTAAAACTAGACATAATTAAGCGTTTTGATCGTGGTGAATGAAGAAAGGACAACGTGAGTTTGGCTTGTGGAAGCTGACGAACATGATGTTGAAGAGGTTTTGGCATCCCATGACCAAGAACTGACAGATGAAGAGCTGATGCAATTGGAAGAAAAGAGGATAACAATCAAAACCAAATGAGTAATGATAAAGTACGACTTTAATTTTGAAAGGGTACGTCAGTTTAGGAGGTATTTGCAGGATGGTCTGAGTCCTTATTAAAGAACTGTATGATAGAAAAATGCGCGAGGCTCAGCAGTCAAGCAAGCCTTCCACATCAGCCACAGCAGACGACGAACCTCGACCTTCGACGTCGAGGCGGGCAGACATAGAAGATGATGAGCTGCCTGCTCTAATGGAAACTGACGATGAGATGACACCCCAGTGTCCCACCACCCCAACCCCCGGGCCGTGGACAGATACCGATTCGCAGAGAATGCAGCAGTAGCCAGGGGGCACACAGCACATCTTTAAGAAAAAAGCCGAAATAAACAAGCTAATTAATTAGGTGCCACCGACGTGTAATTGTCGGGCCAGATCAAAGACGACGCAATCGGAAATCGGCACTGACCTGGGCCGACAATTACGTGTCGGGCAGCACCTAATTAATTAGCTTGTTTATTTTGGCTTTTTTCTTAAAGATGTGCTGTGTGCCTCCCAGCTACCGCTGGACCCCTGCGTTCTTCGCGGCAATGTATCGCTCGGCGGCCTGGAGGGTGGGGGGCCACTGCACCACCCAGACTCTGACTCAGCCTAACACACCATCATCAGTGTGCTCCACACTGTCCCAATTCTGGTAAGTGATACTACACTGTACATACATTATTTCTACTTTATATCGGCTGTGTATTTTTACGTGTTAGTTGGTATGATTTGGCAGCTTCATAGTTTAAAGGTTACTGGAGAGAGTGTTCTTGCCAACAGTGCTTGCGTGAGATTTTCTGCCGACGGTGCTTGCGTGAGATTTTTGCTACGAAGAACAGTTCAGTAATGATTGTGGAAAAGTATTTCTACTTTATATAGGCTGTGTATTTATCATATCATTCCTGCTTTTACTATATGTTACTGTTATTTTAGGTTTTATGTGTTATTTGGCATGGTTTGGTAGGTTATTTTTGGGTCTGCAAACGCTCACAAAATTTTCCCATATAAATAAATGGTAATTGCTTCTTCGCTTTATGAATTTCGGCTTACGAACCGTTTCATAGGAACGCTCTACTTTCAGATGGTGGGGGAAACCTGTACTGTTTATCCGAGATGTTCCTTTATTAAATACACATTAGAGCTCGAGACTGGTCAATATAGCAGCAAAATCTAGAGACACCAGCTGACTGATTAAAATCAGCATTTGGTAGGGAGATAATATGGAGGCCACAAGTATTTCTCAGCAGATGACTTGCAACTACTCACCATTTTCCCGTGGGACTAGGAAGCATGAAAGAACACAGCAGAAAAGTCAGTCAGCATCGTGCTGAATTTAACAAATGTGAAAAGCAAATGAGATTGATCACAGGTTTCACACTACTAAGGATTGTCTTATCTACTCCATCACATAACACTGCCCGAGATGCTGAAATAAACTAGTAACACCTCTCCAGAGGTTTGTCCCATCCGGGACCTTTCGGAGTAAAACAGATCAGAACAGGCCATCACCTTGAAAAGGGGCTTGCAGGCGGACGGAAGGCCAGTGCTGCAGTAACAGAAGGGATGAACTGCGGGGAGAGACGAGGGCCGTGTACAAAAAGGAGCGTGGGATAAGGGGAGGGCTATCAAAGATGGGAAGGGATCTCAGGGGCTTGGGAAAGGGCTGCAAAATACAAGAAGATGCTGTTTTTAATGGTAAGGGGCAGTTCGATTGGGGGGGGGGGGCGATGACCTGAATGGCCTGATTCTGCTTCTATGTCTTATGTGGACAGACAAGTTTAAACTAAATCATACAAACTTAATGAACATATTGGGATGGGGAGCGCAGCTTCTATTATCCCAACACTGACACTGGTTTAAATTTCTAAATTCTGAATGTATTTCCCTACCCTAGAGGCACTGTGCACTGACTGGAGCCCAGGTTTCAGTCACAGGAGACATGCACCTTCAAACTCACTCATGCATAAACAGGCACAGTCTAACCACACACGTTCTTTATGAGATTCCAACAGACCTGGGCGCAGGTACATCACCACCCCAATTACACTGCAGCTTAATGAAATCTGCCTGTTGGTTGGAACGCAATATCATAAAGCCACACTCGCAGTTACCTTTCTCAAATCCTTGTTATTCATGGGGTCATCGGTCATTTTATGAGCCTGTAGATCAATTATCTCCTTCAGCTCGTAGTTGTAACCTTTCCGCTTACATACAATCACCGCCTTATCAAAGAGGAAGAGGTACCTGGAACACAAACAGCAACAGCTCCAACAGGGCTCCCTGTGCATTTCACTCACGAGTCAAAAAGACAAGGCAATACGGCCTCAGCACCTCCACTAACTCAAAACATTCACCAAGATCAGCTCCACTAGGTATAGGCTCCGGGCGCATTGGTTCACACTGGTGGATACACCATAGATATTGTGTCCAGACGTCACAGATTACGCATCCTCACTGGGAGGAGTTCTCGGGATACCGACCCTCACACCTTCGGACTGCATGTCCTCTGTTGTTCTGGACTAGTCATCAATACACATCGCTGAAACTAACTGGTCAGTTATTTATTTAGAGATTCAACACAGTAACAGGCCCTTCCGGGCTAACTGCACCCATGTTACCAATTAACCTTCTAGCCCGTATGTCTTTGGAGTGGGGGATGACGCTGGTGAGGTTTTATCGTGTACAGAATGTGTCACTTTTTTTAAATTGAGAAACAAGGCAGAGTAGGCCCTGCCAGCCCTTCGAGTTGCGACGCCCGGCAACCCCCAATTTTTTAATCCTAGCCCAATCATAGAACAATTTACAATGACCAATTAACCTACCAACCAGCAAGACCAAGGAGCTGAGTATTGACTACAGGAGGGAGAAACTGGAGGTCTGTGGGCCAGTCCTCATTGGGAGATGAGGGGTGGAGAGGGTCAGCAATTTTAAATTCCTCAGTGTTATCATTTCAGAGGATCTGTCCCTGGTCCAGTGTGTAAGTGCTATAACTAAGAAAGAATGGCAGAGCCTCTACTTTCTCAGAAGCTTGCAAAAATTTGGCATGTCATCTAAAACCTTGACAAATTTCTCTCAATGTGTGGTGGATAGTATATTGATTGGATGCATCACGGCCTGGTATGCAAACACCAATGCTCTTGAATGGAAAAGCCTAAAAAATTGGTGCCTATAGCCCAGTCCATTACAGAGAAAGCCCTCACCACCATTGAGCACATCTACATGGAGCACTTTCGCAAGAAAGCAGCATCCATTATCAAGTCCATGCTCTCTTCCTCCTGCTGCCATCAGGAAGGAGGCACAGCAGCCTCAGGACTCACACCACCAGGTTCAGGAACAGTCATTACCCTTTCAACCATCAGGCTCTTGAACCAGAGGGGATAACTTCCTTCATCTCAACAGTGAACTGTTCCCACAACCTATCAAGGACACTTTATTCCATGTCCTCAATATTTATTGCTTATTTATTTTTAGTTTTTTTTTCATTTTATATTTGCACAGCCTGTTGTCTTTTGCACATTGGTTGTTTGTCCCTTTTGTTGTGTGTGGTCTTTCATTGTGTTTCTTTGTATTAATTGTGAATTCCTGTAAGAAAATGAAAGGGTTGTATATAGTGCCATATACAATATGTACTTTGATAATAAATTCACTTTGAGCTTTTGAATTTTGATCTGCCAGCCTCAGCAAGGTTACCTTCGACATACTCACCGATCCTGTTTTGTTCTGTTAACTGTGGAGCAGACCTTCAATTCACCATCAATCTTTGGTCTCCCATAACTTGCCAGCGACGTTTGCTGTAAAAACAAAACACGCTCTCAGATAAATTTTAATTTCCATGGATTCCCAAGAAAAGCTAAGAACTGCAATTCTTGATCTTCACTGCTTGGTAAACTCCAATTCTCCCTCCAAAACAAATAAAATCCCAAACCTTTCCACACCCCGCTCCACCCCGTGAAGTCTGGCTCCCAGTTATTCAGAAGCACACAACATCTTCAGTGTCTATGCATCCCCAAGGTTTCAATACGCACTCTTTAGAAACAAACGTCAATATCCAACTCAACAGCAATATTTTAGCTGCTGAAACCTACTGGCAACTTAACAAATCCCAGTCTTCAAAGAAACCTGATCCCTAAAGGCAATCTTGCCATGTAAAATATTTCAAGATGCACCAACTCTATAAAATTAAAGGCCCCTATTATACTCACTACAGATATACCACAAGGAAAAATAGCTGAGGTCCTCAATTAGTAAGACCCCTTCCACATACCCCATCATCAAGCCAGTGAGTCATTTTATCCTCTCGGGCACATCATTTATTGAGACATCAAGGTGATTTTAAGATGTTCCGTGAAAAAAAAACTTGGAATATTCAGTCATTAATTGCAATTGCTGTGCTAATTCAAGGTGTCCATTTGTTAGTCTGGATTTTGCAAACAATTTTGGGGCTAATTGATGTTAGCATGATTCAAACGCATCTGGAATCAGATACTGATTATCTGCATTTTTTTTATAATTTAGCTTGTACATCTAATTCTACTGAAATATTGAGGGCACAAGCTGAGAGAAGCTCATACAAATGTCTCACACATGAACAGGTGACCTGAGTTTGTCAGCGCGACTGGAGGGTGCATTGATGGTAGAGGCAGAGCAAGAAACAAGGAACGTCCACTTCCCTACAATTGTCAAGGCAGTTGATGAGGCATAAGTGGGAGTTAGCTTGATAGTGAACACCTAGGAGACCCCACCTCACAATGTCACAAGTTGTCAGGGGTAACACGATAATTTGTAACACACATAAAATGCTGGAGGAACTCTGCAGGTCAGGCAGCATCCGTGGAAATGAACAGTTGACTTTTCAGGCCGAGACCTTTTATCAGGACCTGAAAAAGGATCTCAGCCCGAAAGGTCAACTGTTTGTTCATTTCCACGGATGCTGCCTGACCTGCTGAGTTCCTGCATGTTGTGAGTGTTATTTTGGATTTCCAGCATCTGCAGAATTACTTGTGTTTATCATAACGCAAGATATATTTATGATATAGTAGTGGTCCTAGACCCCCCCCCCCCAAAACCAGTAATCCCTTATAAGTCATTCTTTAGAGCACAGAGCTAAGAGAACCTCCTTTAGGCAAAGTGTACAGATATATCCTAGAGCACACATCTTCTCATCCATGCACAGAAAGGTTTAGTATTCAAACATGCTATTGCAACAGGAATTGTGATTATTTCCCATGACGGCAGATGAACAAGCTATACAAAAATGTGGGAGATCCAAGAACCTCCTGCAATGACTGATCTAAAATATTTCAAGATATAAAACAGTACAGATTTCAATGACAGCAGTGAGAGAAAAGAAATCAGACTGTATTTTCCCAGTAGAATGCAGTAGTAATGTGTCGGCTATTCTAATCATTTCTCTAGTAATAGCCTTCCTGACTCTGTGACTGCCATGTACTTTTTTTGCAATATCTATTAAAATAGAACACACTGATTTTTTTCTCTCCTTGGGAAGGTCTTACACAAGAGATTTGAGAAATATGACTTTATCCTCCATGTCAAAAAAAGTTAAGTGCTGAAGTGCTGCTACAACCTTGAACGTCACAGGCAACACTGTTGTGGATGTATTGTAAAGACAGCTTCTTTCCTCCCCAAGTAATAACCTCAGCTTTCACAGTATACAAGGTCATTTGAAGCTAGGAGTGCTCTGAAAAGGTGATGAGTAGAGAGAGCTTCCTGCTGAAAATCCTCCTCACAGTACTATCCCTCTCTTTCACCATCCTGGTGTGGTTTTGCTTGGTCTCACAAGTTATGCTGGACAAAAAGAACCCAAGCAAGATGTCCATGCAAAAGTTCTCCTGACAATTCTTATGTGCCCAATGGCATAGGGCAAAGCGCTCCAGTCCTTTTAGGTGAAATACAGAGAGAATATCACAAAATTAATTATAGGTGTTGGTGAGGTCTTGACAAGAGTGTCCAAAAAAAGCTACTGGTGTGTCTCCAAACAGTTGTCAGCTCATCTCAATCAACAAGTGAACATTAAAAGCTCAAACAAGTGAAAATCTGCAGCTGTTGGAAATCCAAGCAACACGCACAAAATGCTGGGGGGATCTCAACAGGCCAGGCAGCATCTATGGAAAGGAGTAAACAGTCGATGTTTTGGGCTGAGACCCTTCATCAGGACTGGAGAAAAATAAGATGAGGAGTCAGGATAAGAAGGTGGTGGTGGGAGGGGGAGGTGGGGTGGAAGGTGAAACTGTGGGGGGAGGAGGGAGGGATGAAGTAAATAGCTAAGAAGTTGATTGGTGAAAGAGATACAGGGCTGGAGAAGGAGGAATCTGATAGGAGAGGACAGAAAGCCATGGAAGGAAGAAAAGGGGGAGGAACACCAGAGGGAGGTGATAGGCAGGTAAGGAGATAAGGTGAGAGAGAGAAATGGGAATGGGGAATGCTGAAGGGAGGACATTACCGTAAGTTCAAGAAATTGATGTTTATGCCATCAGGTTAGAAGCTACTCAAAATGTTGCCTTTCCAACCTAAGTGTAGCCTCATCGTGAAACTAGAGGAGGCCATGAATAGACATATCGGAATGGGAATGATAAGTGGAACTAAAATGGATAGCCACTGAGAAATCCTGCTTTTTCTGGTAGGTGCTCAGCGAAGTGGTCTCCCAGCCTGCAAGGGGTCTCACTGATACACAGGAGGCTTCACCAGTCTCCTGCTCTATGGTAACCACACCCTGGGTTTCTTCATGATGGACAATAAATACAGGTATTGCTAGTGATGCCCAGATCCTGTCAATGAATAAATACCTCAGAGACACCATTCCTCTATTGTCAATATCTTACTATCCAACATAACCCAGGCCCGATACCTGCCAACACGCCCCTCTCCAATTCTGCACTTACAAGGTTCTCAATGGAACACTGGAATTCAGAGATCTTCTTCAGTGTCTCATTGTCTCTTTTAACTTCATTGATATACATAGCCAGATCCTGAAATAAAACCAAACGCCCGGTTATTGAAAGACCAATAAACACTTGTCATTGGACGTGATTCGGTACCTCGCCAAGTAAATTGAAGGAATGGATATTCTAATGACTCCCTGTTGTGAGGTATACACTTCCAAAGTACACTGAGTTTATGTTTGAAGCCTGACTTTCAGCATTTTGTAGAAATGGTGACATTGCATTGAGAACCAAGCTGTCAACTTTAGTTTGTTCCTTTATTTATGACTTTTACAAACTTTTCCATTTCGTTTTTTGGCCCCCATCACATCCCAGGATGAGTTGTGCTTTCAAAGTCAATGTGAGCCCCAGGTGATGAGTGCTGGTCAGATATTTGACTGTGAGGACAGCAAAGCTGAGACAGATCCTGTTCTCACCCAGTACTCAAATCCACATCCCATTAATGAATAAACAGGGGAAAAAAGACCCCCAAGGATACTGGGACTAGAGATAGTACAGTATTAACACTGCTCCATGGCACAGCTAATAGTTTCATTGACCTGGGTTCATTCCTAGACTCAGATGTTGCTCCTGTGGAGTTGCACATTCTCCCTGTGACATTTATGCATTTCCTCCCACATCCGAAAGATGTGCAGAATGGTGGCTTACTTGGCCCATACAAATTGTCCCTATCGTGCAGGCAAGTGGCGGAGTCTCAGGGTGTGGGAGGAATTGATGGGAGTGTGTGATGTGGGACTAGTGTAAATGGTTGCTCGATAGTCAGTGAGCCTAACAGCTTGTTCCTATGCTGTGATTCTATGAACTAATGTGGTCTCATTCAAAGTCCAGGGATGGGGCTTTTCCTACCTCTGATGTGCATTTGTAGCTCTGGGCTGGACACTTATTGAACGACCATTTATATGCTTTATGTTAGCCCAAAAAATAAAACTATAGTGTTTACCATAAAAAAATGACACCAATGTGAAGAATCAAACATGAAAGAAGCTTGCAGACATCTATTCTGTAAATAGTTATGAAAATCATACTCCATATTGAGTGAGCTTCTGATGTTAATCAAATCAGTCAGTAATGGCAGAGAAGTAGATTGCTTTTCACGAGGGAGTGGAGCGAGACAACGATACCAGGGAGGAATTAGTGAGCGGAGGAGATACCAGATGAACAGAGTTTGTCTCTGTACCAGATGTTCGGCATATGCCAAACAAGGAATAGTCGGGGCTGGGGGAGAGCATGAACAGTAGAACAATTGAGACAGACTCCGGGGAGGAGTTAAGGGAAAGGGCCGGTAACAGAGAAGAGCAGAAATCTGGACATTACATGCTGCCGTGTTCCTAACTGAAGTGCGTGCTTCACCCTCACACAACGGTCTCAAGCACTTACCTGCATTGCCTCCAGTGCCTCCTTCAGCTGCTGCTTCTCGGGGCGGTCACTGGAGTGACTCAGCAGCTCCTAGGAGGCAAACACAGCAAAGACTGAGGGGTTGCACATTCAGTGCAGAACTGAAGCTTTTTGACTGAGATGTGAACAACGTAATGGACTCGAGCAAAGGGACAGAAAGTGCAGATGATCAGGGTGACGGTGTTGTTAAGAAGGTGTATGGTGTGTTGGCCTTCATCAGCCGTGAGATTTGAGTTCAAGAGCCGTGAGGTAATGTTACAGCTATATAAGACTTTGGTTGGACCCCACTTGGAGTATTGTGTTCAGTTCTGGTCACCTCACTACAGGAAGGATGTGGATACTATAGAGAGACTGCAGAGGAGATTTACAAGAATGTTGCCTGGATTGGACAGCATGCCTTATGAGAATAGGTTGAGTGAACTTGGCCTTTTCTCCGTGGAGCGACGGAGGATGAGAGGTGACCTGACAGAGGTCTATAAGATGATGAGAGGCATTGATTGTGTGGATAGTCAGAGGCTTTTTCCCAGGGCTGAAATGGCTAACGTAATGGGGTATAGTTTTAAGGTGCCTGGAAGTAGATACAAGGGGGATGTCAGAGGAAAGTTTTCCACACAGAGAGTGGTGGGTGCGTGGATTGCACTGACAGCGACGGTGGTAGAAATGGATACAATAGGGTCTTTTAAGAGACTCTTAGATAGATACATGAGCTTAGAGAAACAGAAGGCTATGCAGTAGGGAAATTGTAGGCAGTTTCTAGAGTAGGTTACATGGCCCCAAGGGTCTAATGTGCTGTAATGCTACATTTCTATGATCCTTGATCACAGGTCAAAGGGTAAAGCAGGTCAGTTAGTGCAGGTCATTGAGTGCCAGAAAGAGGGGAGATACTGCCGAGAAGCATGAATCAGTGTGTGACACAACAACTGAGACACAAGCCCTGCACTGATCCTTAACTTCTGCTTTACAATGGCTTCCAACCTACTCCACAGCATCAACCTCCAAACTGCACTGAGCTTGTAAAAGGACTCCATCACACTGATTCCAACCCTTTCGATGCTGCTGACTTTTGACTGGCTTGAGTGTAACGAGTCAGGCTCAGTTGTCTCCTTCCAGAATGAGCCGGTGTGCAGTTGACACTCACCTTCAGCAGGAGGTGATACTTCAAAATGCGCTGCATGGGGACCACCAGCAGATCTTGCAGTTTAAACTTCCCTTCCTGAACTTTCAAGGTACACTCCTGGGCAAAGGAAACAGAAATAGATTGATTTGAGTCCCGATGAAGTGTTTCTGCCTGAAAACTAATCCACCTGCTCAATGATAATCTGAAGATTCCACCACAAAGGACACAAAGAAATACAAGATTTGGAGGAAAGAATCAAACCTACACTCTTTGGAAGCTAGGCAGAAAGCAAGCCTGAACATGTCAAACACAGAAAATGGCTGACAGAGACAATGAGAGATGGTGTATGAAGATCAGAGCTGAGAATGCATAGGGGGAAGCGGATACATACAAAGATGATAGATAGATACTTTATTGATCCCAAAGGAAATTACAGTGTCAAAGTAGCATTACAAATGCATACATATACAAATATTAGAAGTAAGAAAGAATCAAAAAATCAGTTACCTCAAACAGTCTAACAGGAGGGGGTCATCACTTCCCTGGCTATAGATTAACTCATTATAGAGCCTAATGGCCGAGGGTAAGAATAACCTCATACAGCGCTCTTTGGAGCAGTGCAGTTGGCTTAGTCTATTACTAAAAGTGCTTCTCTGTTCAGCCAAGGTGGCATGCAGAGGGTAAGAAGCACTGTCCAGAATTACCAGGATTTTACATAGGGTTCTTTGTTCTACCACAGCCTCCAGTGTGTCAAATTTGACTCCTATAACACAGCCAGCCTTTCTAATCAGCTTATTGAGCCTTTTGGCATCACCTGTGTTGATTCCATTGCCCCAGCACACCACCACATAGAAGATTGTGCTGGCGACAACAGACTGGTAGAACATGTGAAGGAGATGCCTGCAGACTCCAAAGGACCTCAGTCTCCTCAGGAAGCAGAGGCGACTCTGGCCTTTCTCGTACATAGTCTCTGTGTTGGTGCTCCACTCAAGTCTGTCATCCAGGTGCACCCCCAAGGCATTTGTAGGTCCTCACCACAACCACATCCTCACTATCAATAGTAACAGGGAGCAGTGCAGGCTTAGTCTTTCTAAAGCCCATCACCATCTCCTTTGTCTTACTGATGTTGAGCTGCAGATGATTCAGCTTGCACTGTTTGACAAAGTCCTCCAGCGGGGCCCTGCTTCTGAGCTGCATGTCAGACATGGCTATAAGCAGCACCTGTGGAGCCCCAGTGCTGCTCATAGCCATGTCTGACACATAGCTCTGAAGCCACACGAACTGCGGTCTGCCAGTCAGGTAGCCCATTATCCAGAATACAATGGAAGTGCCAGCCTGTGCTAAATGGAGCTTTTCTCCCAGCAATGAGGGCTGTTTGGTATTGAAGGCACTTGAGAAATCAAAAAACCTGATCGTCACAGTGCTGCCCTGCTTATCCAAATGGGAGCAGGCTCTGTTCAGCAGGTAGATGACAGCATCATCGACTCCAATGTGCTCCTGGTAGGCAAACTGCGGGGGATCGAGAGATGATCTGACCAGGGGTCAGAGGTGAGCCAGGACCAACCTCTCTAGGGTCTTCATGATGTGTGAGGTCAGGGCCACTGGACGGTAGTCATTCAAGACTTTCGGTTGGGCCTCCTTGGGTGTGCAGGGACTAAGAATGGGAAGGGAAAACAAAAATATAATCACACGTGGAACATGGTCACATGGCACATTAGTGCACGACTACAGATAGGAGAGTCATGTTACACTGTAGCACTGTTTTGCCACAATGTCAAATTCGTCTATTAAATGTTAAAATGGATAATATCTCACTGTTATCTGTATTGACATAGAGGAGTATATTTTTAATCTTGCCATCTCATCTACCTCTGCTACCCTACAGAGAGATGAAGGTAACAAGACATGCATTCCATAATTTATATTACATGTTATATTTGAATGCGTGCTGTATACAGAATAAGGTCAATGAACAGTTACAGATTGGCATGTATGATGTTGTAGGCATCACTGAATCATGGCTGAAAGAACATTATAGCTGGGAGCTTAATGTCCAAGGGTATACACTGTATCAAAAGGACAAGCAGGAAGGCAGACGTGGGTGGTGTGGCTCATGTTAAAAAGTGAAATCAAGTCTTTAGAAAGACGTGACACAGGGTCAGAAGTCGTTGAATCATTGTGGATAGAGCTAAGGAACTGCAAGGGCAAAAATACCCTGATGGGAGTTATATACAGATCCCCAAGCAGCAGTAAGGATGTGTTTTACAAATTACAATGGGAGATAATAGTCATGGGGGATTTCAATATGCAAATAGATTGGGAAATTCAGGTTGGTGCTGGACCCCCAGAGTGGGAATTTCTAGAATGCCTCTGAGATGGCTTTTTAGAGCAGCTCATGGTTGAACCCACGAGGGGATCAACTATTCTAGATCAGTGCTGTGCAATGAACCAGAATTAATTATAGAGCTTAAGGTAAAAGAATCCTTCAGGGCAAGTGATCATAATATGATCAAATTCAGCCTGAAATTTGAGAAGAAGCTAAAGTCAGATGTATCAATGGAGTAAAGGGAATTGCAGAGGCATGAGAGAGGAGTTGGCCAAAATTGATTGGAAAAGAACACTGGCAGGGATGACAGCAGAGCAGCAATGGCTGGAATTTCTGGAAGCAGTTCAGAAGCCATAGAATATATACATCTCAAAGAGGAAGAAGTACTCCAAAGGCAAGATGACACAACTGTAGCTAACAAGAGAAATTAAAGCCAAAATAAAAGTAAAATAATAATTAGTGGGAAGTTAGATTATTGGGAAGCTTTTAAAAACCAGCAAAAGACAACTAAAAAATTAATTAAGAAGGAAAAGATGGAATACAAAAATAAGCTAGCAAATAAAATTAAAGAGGACACCAAAAGTTTCTTCAGATACATAAAGGGTAAAAGAGAGGCGAGAGGAAACATGATGTGTTGGAGAAGGTGCGGCTCCAAGGAAGCAAATCATTTCCATATTTTCTGGGATTGCTCTAAATTAAGTTTATATTGGAAAAGTATTCATAGAACATTAGTTAAGGTACTTAAGACCAGATACCTCTGAACTTTGAGACGCTCTAATTGGGGCATGTATTGTTTCTTGATCAGAAGAAAGATATAAAGTTGCTGCAGGCCCTTTTAGCAGCAAGTAAGAAATCAATCACTAGAAAGTGGCTAAATCCAATACCACTTACATTAGAAGATTGGCACGAAATTATCTTGGAAATATTTAAAATGGAAAAGATGACTTACTCCCTGAGAATTCAAAAAGAAAAATTTTATCAAATTTGGAATAAATGGATTGAATATATAACCCCAAAGCAAGCAGACTTTAGATGACTCTCCTAATGATTTATACTGCTCTTCTCATCAACACAGTAATATTGCTAACGTAAGCACCCCTGGTCTAAATGTTTACTGTTTTTGGTTTTTTTTTTGGAAAATAGAGAATTAACACAAGTAAAGGAAAAGATTTGGGAAAGGGATAAAAAATGGTAAAATTAAGTAAATAAGTACATAGGGATTGGATAATTATGTTTGAGGGTAGGAGCAAACATGAACAAGTTAGGATATAAACACCTACAATGGGTGTTACATAGGCTTACATACAACATTTTGGACCAGAAAGAAATGGTCCAGAAGAGATGTATGGAAATTTTTATTAATCCACTATTATTACTATTTTTCTTAACAACTAATATCATTACTTAGCCTAATAGAGTAGAATTTCAACTGCACATAATTATCTATTTAAGTGTCTAATTTCTTTTTATATCATCTTAATGTGTACTTAGGAATGTATAAATAATTATAGTTTTATACATATATAAAAAAAATGGAAAAGGTTATACATGTGAAAAAAGTTCATGATACTTGCGAATTCCTTATCCAAATAAAAATAAAAATTTTTTTTTAAAAAGAGAGGCGAGAGGATATCGGACCACTCACTTGAAAACGATGCAGGAGGTAGTAATGAGGAACAAGGAAATGGCGGATGAACTGAATAAGTATTTTGCATCAGTCCTCACAGTAGAATTCACCAGCAGTGTGCTGAAGTTCCAGAGTGTTAGGAGTCAGAAGTGTGTGAGGTTGCCATTACAAGAGAGAAGGTACTTGGGAAACTGAAAGGTCTGAAGTTAAATAAGTCAGCTGGACCAGATAGTCTACACCCCAAGGTTTTGAAAGAGGTCGCTGAAGAGACTATGGAGGCATTAGTAATGATAATTCAAGAATCATTAGGTTCTGGAATGGCTCCAGAAGACTGGAAAATTGCAAGTGTCATTCCGCTCTTCAAGAAGGAAGATCCATCTCCTCAAATCAACAAATGATCTGTCTCCTCACAGTCCACAAACGATCCATCTCCTGAAATCCACAAACGATCCATCTCCTCACATTCCACAAACCATCCATCTCCTCAAATCCACAAATGATCCATCTCCTCACATTCCACAAACCATCCATCTCCTCACATTCCACAAACCATCCATCTCCTCAAATCCACAAACCATCCATCTCCTCAAATCCACAAACCATCCATCTCCTCAAATCCACAAACCATCCATCTCCTCAAATCCACAAATGATCCATCTCCTCACATTCCACAAACCATCCATCTCCTCACATTCCACAAACAAACCATCCATCTCCTCAAATCCACAAACCATCCATCTCAAATCCACAAACCATCCATCTCCTCAAATCCACAAACCATCCATCTCCTCACATTCCACAAACAATCCATCTCCTCAAATCCACAAACCATCCATCTCCTCAAATCCACAAACCATCCATCTCCTCAAATCCACAAACCATCCATCTCCTCAAATCCAGAAACGATCCATCTCCTCACATTCCACAAACCATCCATCTCCTGAAATCCACAAACGATCCATCTCCTCACATTCCACAAATGATCCATCTCCTCAAATCCACAGATCCATCTCCTCAAATCCACAAACCATCCATCTCCTCAAATCCACAAACCATCCATCTCCTCAAATCCACAAACCATCCATCTCCTCACATTCCACAAACCATCCATCTCCTCACATTCCACAAACCATCCATCTCCTCAAATCCACAAACCATCCATCTCCTCAAATCCGCAAACCATCCATCTCCTCAAATCCACAAATGATCCATCTCCTCACATTCCACAAACCATCCATCTCCTCAAATCCACAAACCATCCATCTCCTCAAATCCACAAACCATCCATCTCCATCTACTCACATTCCACAAACCATCCATCTCCTCAATTCCACAAATTATCCATCTCCTCAAATCCACAAACGATCCATCTCCTCTCCTTCTGCCGTCTCCATTTTTCTGTCCTTATATCCTCCATGATCCTACCCTCACAATTTCCTTCATATCCCCCCCCACAGCACCTGCTTTCAATCCAGACTCAGCCCCTCGCATTCCACCTCTCACTGATTCCTCTTATCCAACTTGTCCTACTCGTGTCACCTCAGCTCCCCCAGCTCCAACATCCAGTACAAGTCATACTAACAATCGTTATTGGTGCCTTTACTTACTTCAATCTTGTTTCTTATTTCTTCCCGAGATGCCATGAGTTGGTCCAAGGTCTTTTGTGAAGTCTCCATTTGGCTGCAGTACTTGCCATATATCAATAGCCTATAAGTATAGACACAAACAACGGGAAGATGAGAGAAAGATTTGGAATGGTAAAGGGCAAGGCAGGAGGAGCTATCTCCTTCTTGCTTCATTTGGCTGCCATGCTAACCCTGGCCCAGAGGCTTCTCAGTGTTAATAAGATCAAGAGTAGTCACTCTCATCGAGCTAATTGGGCTGAGGAGGCTGCACCTTCCATCAGAAGCGACAGGAGGTGATGAGAGGGTCAATTTTATCTTGACAGCCAGCACATGGAGCAGATGCTGCCTGTCCCCAGCAACGCCCACGCTCACAGTGCTAACCAGGGTGAAGCCACAAACTCCATACCTCTGCGGTGAGCAACTTACACCATACAAGTCAGTCAGTCCAACACCAAGCCAAGGCTGATTTACGGCTGCAGGAGCACCAGCAGGGAGGGCAGGGATGTCATTCTGGTTCCCAGCACGATACCTCGCAGTCCCAGTTAATATCTTTTTAAAATGTGGGGGTTATGAGTGTTCTGACTGCAGAACTGAGAGAGTTAATACAGATCAGCTTTTTGTATGCAGTGCTAAAAGGCATACCAGACTGTGTAGGTATCTGTTCACTGAGCTCGAAAAAATGGTTTTCTTGTCTGATTAATAATCCCAGGCCAGTAATTAGAGTGCTGCTTTATAGGCAAAGACAGGGTCACACACTTCTCAGCTTAACCTCTTTGCTGGTTCCAACTGTATTTAAGATTTCAACACTGAGGCTCTAAATTTATATTTCACCTGAGCCGGTACACGTGAGGCAGTCTTCAGCAAAATGTGGTAGACTCTAATGGGTGTAGACCATTCAGGGTAGTTCTGTACTGAACATGTGCAGAATCTTGAGGCTTCACTGTGCATACATCAGAATCACCCCTGGGCTCAGAGAACAATCAGTGCTCGTGGCTGCTCTCTCCTGTTGGTACATCTGCTCATCAAAAGAGTGAATTGGTTCATTGTTCAGATCACTTGCTTCTCTTATACCCCTCAATCTGAGCAGAATACTTGATTCTGCTTGGTTTACGGAAGAGACCGATTATGAAGGGGTTATAACAACTACCACAGCACCTGATTTACTGTGGCAACACACACAAAATGCCTGAGGAACTCAGCAGGCCAGGCAGCATCTAGAAAAAGAGCAGCCGACGTTCTGGGCCAAAACCCTTTGGCAGGACTGATGAAGGGTTTCGACTGGAAATGTTGACTGTACTCTTGTCCTAGATGCTGCCTGGCCTGCTGAGTTCCTCCAGCATTTTGTGTGTGTTGCTCACATTTCCAGCATCTGCAGATTTTCTAATGTTTTTTGATTTATTGTGGCATTGGATTCACGTGCTAAAACTAAGTAGGGAGTTTAAAGTCAAGTCATTCCTTCAGGAAACATCAGCTCCTAGACCGGTGCTGACCATCCAAACTCAGATCCTGACCTTGGCAATGGATGATTGCATCAAAGGATGCAATTCCTCAGACATTAATCCCCTCATGCCAACATCCTCTTATCTTGGCTATATGATGCTTCATCCTCAAACAGATCCATAACTTGTCTGGGGCTTTTAAACAACAGTCAGATCAGGCTGAATATGGAAGAAAAAATATTAGTTCTTGTCAGGGCAGGGTAACAATTGGTCAGATCAGTTTTCCATTTTATACCTGAGCTTTACTATTTTCACTCTCACTTTCTTTTACAAAATTCTTGAATACTTTGTGGCTTCTCAAAATTTCTCCTCCTTTGAATCATTCAAATCAGGTTTCTCCCTGTGTTGTGGACACAGTTCTTATCGAAGCCAAAAAAAAGTTATAATTTCTGAATAGATCCGTGTGAATCTACCTCTGTTTTGATTCATACGTGTTTGACAATTTGACACAGTTAACCTGGTCATCTCTACATTCACTCCCTGGCAGTGATCCAGCCTGGCTCCATTCTTACCCTATCCCAACACAGCCAGAAGGGTTAGCTTTGCTTCCCACTCCCTCACCATTACCACCTGTTTCCCCCCAGGGACAGATTTTTTGCTCCCAGCTACACCCTCCATAGCATCACTTTCAGTTTCACCGGTAACTGTCAGCACTACCAAAATATCTCATGACCCCTCTTCTAAATGCCCAATGTCTAATGCAGAGTGAGCAGAGATTTCCCAGAACTATTTATTCAAATTGCAGTGATCATCTTTGCTTTGTTTCCTGGCCACCAGCTCCACTCCACTCCTCTCTCATGCGACTGCTGGAAACCAGGCTGTTGGCAATTTTTGGTCATTTCCATTGCCATTGAAACAGACTGCCTTTTCTTCTTCTGGTCTTAATCACGCAGAGGAACATAGAAATCTACAGCACATTCCAGGCCCTTGGGCCCACAATGTCGTGCCGACCATGTAACCTACTCTAGAAACTGCCTAGAATTTCCCTACCATGTAGCCCTTTATTTTTCTAAGCTCCATGTACCTATCTAAGTGTCTCTTAAAAGGTCCTATTGTATCCACCTCTACCATTGTTGCTGGCAGTGCATTCTATGCACCCACCACTCTCTGTGTGAAAAACCTACCTCTGACATCCCCTTTGTACCTACTTCCAAACACCTTAAAACTATGCCCCCTCATGTTAGTCAATTCAGCCCTGCGATAAAGCCTCTGGCTATCCACCTGATCAATGCCTCTCATCATCTTATACACCTCTATCAGATCACCTCTCATCCTCCGTCGCTCCAAGGAGGAAAAGCCAAGTTCACTCAACCTATTCTCATAAGGCACACTCTCCAATCCAGGCAACATCCTTGTAAATCTCCTCTGCCCTCTCTCTATAGAATCCGCATGTTTTCTGTAATGAGGTGACGTTCAAAACATTTCTGGCTGAGCTCCTTGCTCTCCGCTCAGCAAATCCGAGATCATTTGCACCAAGCACACTTCTACTCAAAAACCAGAAACAAAAATCTGCTGGATGACCTCAGCAGCGTCTGTGGGGGGAAAAGGAGGTGTTGAAGTTTCAAGCTGAAACCCTGCATCAGGATTCCTATGTCTACAGTGCCTGCAGATGCGGGAAACCTGAAATTGAAAAAGAGAATGCTGCAGATACTGAGGTCAGTCAACACTAGTGAAAACAGGATACCCTGCGCTTGCCAATTAGCTGCTTTCCAGTTTAAGAACACCTCAGTTTAAATATTTCCAAATCCGACCAAGGTGTCACCTCTTTCTCTGTCATCAACTCCTAACCATTAGATATCTGCCTTCCTTCGATTCTGGCTTTTCAATCACACCTGAATTCAATAATTTTATCAGCATTGACCATGCCGTCAGCAATCCCTAGAACCTGCAAAAAGTTCTCACCTCTCTCTGCCTCAAACACTAACCTAGCTTATTAAGTTTTGATTATTTCTCTAAACTCTCTGCAGTTTAGCACAAATATTTGGTTCAAACTTGCTTTGTGACATGCCTAAATTGTTCCAAAATGTTGAAGATGCAGTGTAAATGTAGTTTTGCTGTCATTGACAACTGAGCAAAGCAGAGCTCCTGAAATTATTACATGGTTCCAAACATGATTCCACTGCCATTAAAGAGAAGCTATTGAATCACTTGGTGTGGCCCAGGTTGAGGCGTATCTCTACCAAAGGAGATGTAAGGCGCTCCTTCCCTCCGCTAGCTTGCAGGCATAGCACCTGCTTAGATCCCTCCTCCCCCACCCCCAATCAGGGTCACATGGACCCATGGGAGCAGGTGGCGGATGGCTGTACGAGCAGTTGGCGCATAGCACAAGTCCTTGTTTTGCGACGACCACCACCACCAGGCAAACAGTCTCTGAAGAGTGTTGTTCAGAAGGAGGCAATGGCAAACCACTTCTGTAGAAAAATTTGTCAAGAACAATTACAGTCACCATGATCGCCTGTCATACAACACAGCACACAACGATGATGATGATTGAATCATTTGATCCTTCGTGTCTATCCCAGCAGAATAAAATATATCTGTCTCAATCTCAAATCAGGCAGAATGTTCAAGGTCTGGCAGGCAGTGGTCATCCCTGCCCTACTGCATGCTCCTCATCGCTGGTCGACCATGGTAGACATATAACCATATAACAATTACAGCACCGAAACAGGCCATCTCGGCCCTTCTAGTCCATGCCGAACTCTTACATCTCAGAGCAGTTTCTACAACTCAACTGAAACAGCATCAAGATCCTCTCTCAGACCCTGAATATCAGCTCAGATGGGCAGACCACTCTCAGCACCAGACTCCCAAGTCAGGCACTCTCCTACGAGCTTCGTCAGTGACAACAGGTTATCTGGAGCAGAGAGGAAATGATTCAAGAATGTTCTCAATGCATCCTCATAAAGGTTCACATACTAAGAGAATCCTCAGCCCATGATCCTTCAAAACAGAGGAGCAGAATTTGGAGTAACACAAAGAACCCCAGGTCCTTTGATGGACATTTCAACTAAAAGAGTTAGGAGAGAGAGCAGGAAAATGATGCCGAGGCCATGGCTGTATTATCCTTGATCTGACTGAATGGCAAAGGGGCTCCTGAGCCCGCTGGTTTGCTCCTGCACCTTACATTCTTTCCTTGGAAGCACGCAGAAGTGGCAGGAGTGTACCTCTTCCCAAACTAAGCGCCCGTCCTCTCACCCTGTCCAGACCTGTGGCAGAGTCCGCTAGTTTTACACTGGCCCCATCCGCCACTTCAGAACCCACAGAACTAGAGCAGAGACAAGGTACCCTTGATACATGGGCTAGTCCAAGAAGGACAAGGGACTTCTGCCAATGATCAATACTTAACCCTCTGGACTAGAATTTGGGGGAGAGTGGATTGCAGTGGGCAGTGAGGAGATTGGATGCAGTGCAGAAGCTGCTGGCGTGAGCTGCAGGCCAAGGATACAGAAGGGTACAGGGTGGGACGAGGAGGTCAGAGAGTGTGGAGAGCCACAATAAAGTATGGCAACAAGGATTATCAGACGGGGTCTGGAACAGTTGTCATATCAGGTGTGGAGAGGATTAAGATTTAGATAGATATGGGAATGGGGAAAGAGCTGACGTGTGTGGGATAGAAGGATCGGGTGCTGTGGAGATTCTGCAGATGCTGGAAATCTTGAGCAACACACACAAAATGCTGGAGGAGCCCAGCAAGTCAGGCAGCATCTGTGGAGTGGAACAAACAGTCAATGTTTCAGGCCGAGACCCTCCAACAGAAATCAATGTTCAGATGAGGAGTCTCGGCCCAAAATGTTGACTGTTTATTCCCCTCTATAGATGCTGCCTGGATTGCTAAATTCCTCCAGCATTTTGTGTGTGTTAGTATGGAGAATGAACTGAGACATGGTGGGGCAAAGGGGATGGGTGCTAGCATAGGTTGGGGAAGGTGGATGGACTTTGGTGAGATTGGGTGAGAAGAGGTCAAATATAATAGGAGGGGCTATAAGGGGTAGAGTTGTCAGATGAAGCAGTGGCAGAGGGATTGAGGACTCGTGGGGTGAGAAGTTTCACACAAGAATGGAAGAGAAACTGGCTGACAATGTGGTAGGAGAAGCCAAGTCAAGTGGTGTTGGTCTGCTGTCTGGATTCACACAGCTTGTGATAAAAGTGAAGTTTGTCTCAAGAAGTAATTAGAAATCCCAGGATGATCCCGTAATCAGTTCTCTCCCATGGTGACAGTGGAGACAGCTGCTTCCGAGTTTGGTTGGCACAGTGCTGTGGGTGATTTATGGGAGAAGGAAGTAGGATTCTTTAATTGCATAGCTAAATCTCTGGCAACACATTGCTGAAAAGTTGCAATAATGGCAGGTGATTAATATTCCAGAAAGAGCAGCAATTACAGAAAACTTTCCTGCACACATTTTGGAATTAAATCCAATTTGGCACTTGCTAATTGCAGGCAAGTGTGAGACTGCATGAAAATAATTAGCAGTGAAAGCCTCACAGTCAACAAAGCCAGGAAACTTTCATTAAATAACGACCTGCTGAGCAGTTACAAATTCAATCTATGAAATGGTCTTCCTGAATATCAGGAGGAGCATAAATAATTAAGGAAAGACACCACATTTTTAACCACTTCTCACTTGACCAGTTTATTTTACATACAAACATTTCACTAAGCTAAAACTGGCACGAAGCTCTATGCCGTAGAATTAATCCATATATCGAAAGGGACAGGGTAAACAAATTGATCAGAGTTATGAACATCGATAGAGACAGACCTATAAGATATGAGAGAAAGGATGTCAGTGTGACTAAGTTTCAATTGCACAGTGACATAGACAAAAAGACGGTGTGGCACCAGTGACACAGTGTTCAATAACCACACACAGATCTATTTTAGAATCATACAGAGACAGAAAGTGGGAACAGGACTTTGACAAACAAAGAGTCCACACCTTGAAGTTGTATAACTTATTTATTGATGTACAGTGTAGAATAGACCCTTCTGACCCTTCAAGCTGCGTCTCAGCAATTTAATCCTAGCCTAATGACGGGGCAATTTACAATGACCCATTGACCCACCAACTGGTACATCTTTGGACTGCTGGAGGGAACTGGAGCACCCGAAGGAAGCCTATACGGTCACGGTGAGAACATGCAAACTTCTTACAGGCAGTGGCAGGAACTGAACCCAGATCACCGGTACAGTAAAGCATTGTGCTAACCACTGCGCTACTGCACTGCCCTTTAAGATGTTAGTGAGGCCTCCTTTGGAGTATTGTCTGCGGCCTTGGTCACCTACCTGCAGGAAAGATGTAAATAAGGTTGAAAGAGTACAAAGAAAACTTGCAAGGATGTTTGAATACAAAATTATGAGAGGTATAGACAGGGTAAACGCAAGCAGGCTTTTTCCACCTTGGTTGGGTGGGACGACAGCCAGGTCATGGGTTAAGGATCAAAGGTGAAAAGTTTAAGGGGAAACTTCTTCAGTCATAGGGTCGTGAGAGCGGGGAACAAGCTGCCAGCACAAATTGGCGCATGCGAGCTTGATTTCAACGTTTAAGAGAAGTTTGAGTACGTACATGGATGGCAGGGGTATGGAGGGCTATGGTCCCAGTGCAGGTGAATGGGAGCAGAGCTGAAATGGTTCAGTATAGACCAGATAGGCCGAACGGCCTGCTGCTGTGCTGTACTCTATGACTCAATGACCAACTATCAATCACCAGTTTATATTTATTCTACATTAATTTCATTTTTTTAAATAAACTGCATATGCTTATCAACCTCCCCCAGTTCTGCTTCTCATCCATATACTGGGGCCAACTTATTGTGATGAATTTTCCTTCCAACCCGCATATCTTTGGGATACAGTGGAAAACCACAGCACCTGGAGGAATCACCAGCAGACACAGGGAGAAGAACCAGACAGCAACCAGGGTGTCGACAGCAGGGAGGCACTACTGTAATAGTTCCAGCAGTAGGGTTTTACAGTAGCAGTGACAAAGACACACTTGCAATCACAGGCAAAGCCCTCCCACCATTGAGCACAAGGAGCACTGCCATCATCAAGTAGCATCCATCATCGAGGACCCCCACCATACAGGTCACGCTCTCTTCTCACCGTATAGGAGCTTCAGGTCCCACATCACCAGGTTCAGGAACGGTTATTCCCCTTCAACTATCAGAGCCAGCATGGACACCCTCATTCACCTCAAATATGAAATGATTTCACAACATACACTTTCAAGGATTCTACAACTTATGTTTTCGGTATTATTAATTATTTTCTCTTTTTATTGGCACAGTTTGTACTTTGTTTGCACATTCGCTGTTTGTCAGTCTTTGTGTGTAGTTTTTCATTGACTCTATTGTACTTCTTTGTTCTACTGTGAATCTCAGGGCAGTATATGGTGACATGTACTGTATGTACACTGATGATAAATTTACTTTAAACTATACATGGGCACATAAACAGATACTGTAACACACACACACTAAAGGCATAGGGTGACACAATAAAAATGACAGGTAAAGGCAGATAGAGACTGAACGTCCATTGAGAAATCCCGGATTCAGAAATCTTACCGCTCTTTGAAATCCAGAAAGACTTTATAGAGTGTGTAGCCTCCCGAGATCGCAGCCAGATCGATGGCTCTCAGTAGACTGTAATGCACACGGATTAATTCCTGAAATGGAGGCAGAAATAATATTGCTAAGCAAGCAATTGCCAGCAGACATAAACCACACTGTGGAGGGTCCAACTCTCCCACAGACACTAGTCATGGACAAAAAGACCAAAAACCAGAACATATTGAGAACATACCATGACACCATAAACATCCAATGATGTAGCGTTCTGGGTGCTGATGGAAAGTTTTGCATTACTCTGTCAATAACTTGATGCCGACCTTTTCCTGACATTATAGTAGTAATATACAAATATAAGAAGACAAATATACAAACATTAATAAATGACAAGCTCAAAACATGTAACCAACACTGGTCAAAGATCAGTACCACCTAAAAGTGTCACTCAAAAGGGACACAGCAAATTGATTGCCAATTGGGTGGTGAACATAACAGAATGGAAAGCACAGAAAAAAAGCCCTCTGTTCTAAGCCGTCCAGGTGAGAGATTATGCTTCACACATCTTCTGCCATCTGATTTCTTCAAACTCAATCCGAGAATTACTCAGGGTGGAAACAAATCCTTTGGCCCACACCAAGCAGTGGGCATCTGTTCACTCTAATCCAATCTGTGCGGATTGGTGATAACATATCCTCCTCACTGATAATCAACACTGGTGCACCTCAGGGGTGTGTGCTGAGCCCAGTGCTCTAC
The DNA here is from genome assembly GCF_030028105.1 of Mobula birostris. Classification (NCBI taxonomy): domain Eukaryota; kingdom Metazoa; phylum Chordata; class Chondrichthyes; order Myliobatiformes; family Myliobatidae; genus Mobula; species Mobula birostris. The sequence continues at coordinate 28,714,558 of NC_092391.1, read as the reverse complement.
TCTCTATATACCCATGACAGTGTGGCTAGGCATAGCTCAAATACCACCAATAAATTTGCTGACGATACAACCATTGTTGGTAGAATCTCAGATGGAGACGAGAGGGCGTACAGGAGCGAGATATGCCAACTAGTCACAGCAACAAACTTGCGCTCAATGTCAGTAAGACGAAAGAGCTGATTGTGGTCTTCAGGAAGGGTAAGACAAAGGAACACATTCCAATCCTCACAGTGGACAGAGTAAGTCGTTTCAAGTTCCTGGGTGTCAAGATCTCTGAGGATCTAACAAGGTCCCAACATATCGATGCAGTTATAAAGAAGGCAAGACAGCGACTATACTTCATTAGGAGTTTGAAGAGATTTGGCATGTCAACAAAAACACTCAAAAACTTCTATAGATATATTGTGGAGAGCATTCTGACAGGCTGCATCACTGTCTGGTATGGAGAGGCTACTGCACAGGACTGAAAGAAGCTGCAGAGGGTTGTAAATCTAGTCAGCTCCATCTTGGGCACTAGCCTACAAAGTACCCAGGATATCTTCGAGGAGCGGTGTCTCAGAAAGGCAGCGTCCATTATGAAGGACCCCCAGCACCCACAGCATGCCCTTTTCTCACTGTTACCATCAGGTGGGAGGTACAGAAACCTGAAGGCAGACACTCAGCGATTCAGGAACAGCTTCTTCCCCTCTGCCATCCGATTCCTAAATGGACAGTGAACTACCTCACTTTTTTAATATATATTATTTCTGTTTTTGCATGATTTTTAATCTACTCAATATACGTATACTGTAATTGATTTACTTATATATATATTTTTCCTCTTCTATATCACGTATTGCGTTGAACTGCTGCAGCTAAGTTAACAAATTTCATGACACATGCCAGTGATAATAAACCTGATTCTGATTCTGTTCTAGTTCTCCTCACATTGACTAATTGCATCGCTGAGCTCCCTGATGAACGTTTTGGAAGAAGTGCAAGCACACCCCATCCTGCTCCAAGGAGTGAATTCTGGAATAGAAGCTGATCTTGGGGGATCTCGATGAAAAGAGTGATGCTTGCTGGTCTTCACCTTTCAGACTTCCTCCCTCACGTCCTCTGCCTCCTATGGCAGGAGAAGATCATGCAAGTTTATGTGGAGTTGACACAACTCCATCTTTCAAATTTGCTTTCTGAGCACCTTTGAGGATGAAGAACCTCTTGATGCTCTCCTTAATTAATGAGGTGCAGTAGTGCCATGTCCAGAATGCCTCTGGCAGGATTTGGCAAAGGCATGAGCTGGTGTGGAGTTCTCTCTTCTCTCAAAGTCTTCATGGGCTTTAGAGATTTTAAAATCACAATAACATTCACAAACATTTAAAACCATAAAAACTGAAAAAATATGAAAATAAAGTTAACTAAAAACACATAAAAGCACATATAAACCATTAAAACCAGTAAACTAAACTTACCTTCCCATTTGCTTCCTAATTTCCTTCCCTGCATTCATTAGCTCTCAGATACAGAACCAGGCTGTCGTACATCTCAGAAGTAATTCCCCAATATAACATTGGGCAACACAGGGCTCTGAGATCGGACTCCATGGGGACTGCAAGTCCTGGACTTTCAATGTGCATGCCCCGGTCTGAGACTTCTTTCCATTTCAATATCTGAACAGAAATGGTGCCACTCACAACTACCAGGATTCAGCCCAACGCTTCATTTTGTTTTTGAATCCTTACATGTGTGTCCCATTAAAATTTTAAGATTCAATTGTTAAGTAAACATAACTTGCGATTTGACAGTGGAGAGTAGGACTCCTACTGGAGAAGTTCTTCGACTTCCTGCATTGTCCCAAAGCTCATGTTTTGATCCTCAGCATTCACCCTCCTGACTTATCCCAGCATTCACCAGGAAACACCCTAGCAGAGCACACATATCCCAATCCCCATCACAACCACCTCCCTCAATCGTCCCATCCACCAAAGCAGCATATATACCCTAAGTCCCAACAAAAGAACCCTAAGTGACATGGATACCCTTCCCCTCAGCAGAGTTCTCTTTCAAACATGGTAAATGAGATCCCTCGTTTCTTCTCACAACTGGCACAGGCTGGAGACACATACCTCCAGATTAATGAAGATAGCTTCCATTTCCTGGGGGTTCAGGACAGCCTTTAATGGGATCATGTAATTCTATAATGGAAAAGGTAAACAGTAATGAGCATTAAGGCTTCTCAACAAAGGTCCTTACCATACTCAAGTCTCTGTCCACATACCTGTGGCCTCCAGATCAAGAACCAAATTGGGCACTAATGTTGTAGGCAGAGGCTTTACCTGTCCCACCACCAAGCACATCTTTCCCTCCCTCCAACTTTCCGCTTTCCACGGGGATCGCTCCCTACGTGACTCCCTTGTCCATTTATCCCTCCCCTCCGATCTCCCTCTTGACACTTATCCTTGCAAGCAGAACAAGTGCCACATCTGCCCCTACACCTCCTCCCTCACTACCATTCAGGGCCCCAAAAATCTTTCCAGGTGAGGCGACACTTCACCTGAGAGTCTGTTGGGGTCATCTACTGTATCCGGTGCTCCCGGTGCGGCCTCCTGTATATCGGTGAGACTCGATGTAGATTGGGAGACCACTTCGCCAAGCACCTATGCTCTGTCCACCACAAAAGGTAGAATTTCCCAGTGGCCACCCATTTCAATTCTACTTCCCATTCCCATTCCGACATGTCAGTCTATGGCCTCCTCTACTGCCATGATGAGGCCACACTCAGGTTGGAAGATCAACACCTTATATTCCATCTTGGTATCCTCCATTAATGGCATGAACATTAATTTCTTGAACTTCCATCCTCCTCTTCACCATTCCCCATTCCTATTCCCTTCTCACACTTTCTCTTCTTACCTGCCCATCACCTCCCTCTGATGCTCCTCCCCCTCCCCTTTCTTCCATGGCCTTCTGTCCTCTCCTATCAGATTCCACCTTCTCCAACCCTTTATCTCTTCCACCAACTTCCTAACTCTTTACTTCATCCCTTCCCCTTCTCCCAGTTTCACCTATCATCTGTCACCTGTAATTCTTCCTCCCTTCCCCCACCTTCTTATTCTGACTTCTTTTCCCTTCCTTGCCAGTCCTGATGAAGTTCTCAACTCGAAACTTCGACTGTTTATTCCCATCCATAGATGCTGCCTGACCTGCTGAGCTCCTCCAGCACATTGTGTGTATTGCTCTAGATTTCCAGCATCTGCAGTAACTTTTGTGGCTATAACTGTCGGCTGTGGCTCAGTGATAACGGCCTATCTGAGCCAGAATTTGGCTCAAGTGTTAGACGTTTTCTCAATCATGAGTCATTGGTTTTATTTTTTATTAATTTTATTGGAAGTAGTGTCACAAGGAACACCAGCATTAATTATCAATTCCTAATGGACCTTGAGAAGATGGAGGTGACCTTCTCAACTACTGCAGGCTTTCCGGTTAATGCACTCACACAACTCTGTTGGTTGGGGATTTAGACTCTGTCACACTGAAGGAGAATTGATATGCTTACATGTGAGGATAGAGTGTGATTAGATGGAAACCTACAGGTGATAGCATTCTCATGAACTTGCTAAACTTGTCCATCATGGTGGTCAGTGTCTGGGACTTGGGAGGTGCTGTTGCTGTAGATAAGTAAGAGGTTGCAATGCATTTTCTGGATAGTAATTATTTTTAGCAGGTGGTGGAAGGCGTAAATTGGAATAAAAGGTGGTGGAAATGTTCCAAGCAAGATTATTGCTTTGTTCTGAATGCTGTTCTGATTTGTGAATGTTATTGGCAATGCACCTATTCCGGGCAAGAGAAGAGTATTCCACCATACTTCTGCTGTATGCCTTAAAGATGGTGGAAAATGTTTAAGGTGTCAGGAGGTTAGTCGTCAGACTATTCATCTTCCAAGTAATGTAAAAGCTCCTCCCTTTAATTAATTATCAATAGCTTTAGATAATCACAGTGTATCCTCTAACCTCATGGATTTTCATTTATTTCTGAAATGAATGCAAATGTATGGAGTATAATTAGATATGTCTTAACAACTTGCTGGACAGCTTGGAAAAGATGTAAGGTTCGCCTCTATACTTTCCCTCCAAACACTTCAGGGCAAGTACAACAAAGAGTTGGATAGACTAGTGCTACTGTCACACTTTCTCAGGGAAGGAACAACACTACATAACCAAAGTAAAGCTCCCTGAGCATCAATACCTGTTCTTAACAATGCACAACTGCAACCTTTCCAATTGGACGAGTCAGATTGTGTTAAGAGACACCTCAGTTAATAGCTGGGTCATGACTAACCTACTCACCTGACATAACCTGCAGTAGGTCTGAAGGACATCACCAAGGACGGAACACAAACCTAGTTCCTACAGTGGAACTAAGGTGTGCATCTCAAGACAGCACCCATTTCAATCACTGCCCTGGGATCTCAAAAATGTTAAATTTGTTTGTTTAGAGATACGGTGGTCCTCCGGCCCGACAAGCCGCTGCACACAGCAACCCACCTACTTAAGCCTAGTCACAGGACAGCTTACGATGACCAATTAACCTCTAACCAGCACATCTTTGGACACTGGGAAGAAGCCGGAGCACCAGGAGGGATCCCACGCGGTCAGGAGGAAAACAAACAAACAAGACAGCACCAGGATTGCACTCCCAACTCCAGCACCCTAAGCTGGAGTAGTGTTGGGCTAGCTGCTACGCAGGCACGGGTGTGGGGAAGAAAGTGATGAAATATTCCAGTATGCTTGCCTTCTCAATGTCCTCCAGCGTTTTGTAATACTTGGCCTCAGTTTCTTGGATCTCCAGGAGGCAGCAGTTCCTCTTGTCATCCTCTGTCATTCCCAGCTTCTGTTAGACCAATAACACATACAAAAAAACCTGCCTTATTACAAAAGTTAGGGGAGTGGTGCTGAGGGGTTGTAAAGGTGCTCGTGGCTGGGGTCATGAGGAGCACGGGTGGGTGAAAACTGGAAGGGAGGGGGCGGCAAGTAAAACATAAAGAGGAAAGGGAAAGACAGAGCAAAAGTGAAGTGATAAGAGTGTGGAAATGAAAGTGAACGCAGAACCTGTAGATGGGATAATGCCCAAAGGCGGGTGGTGGAGATACCCAATATGTAGATAGCACTGGCCATCTCCACCACCCTCGGCTGCTTTGTAGAATCATTTCATCAGCAGTAAGTAGGTTCTCACAGTGAAAATCACATCACATTCTAAGTCTTCAAGCATGCTGGGTCACAGTCAAAAGACAAAATAAATGGGAATGATTATCAGACAGACAGCATCTCGAGGCTGCTCCAGGACACCAGAGATCACAACCCAAGACTGCCGATCGGATCAGATCACATGCTGGATCCAGCACTGGCACGGAGCTGTCCAAGGTCACATGCAACGCCTTTCCAAAACAGAGCACACACTTTAACATGGAGCACTGACGGACAAAGTGTACGGCAACACATGAGGAACACGGTTTAGGAGAGGACTGACAGGCAGAAGGATTGAGAGCACGTCATCTTACCTGCATGTACCTAATCTGCAGCATCAAAAACATAAAGAGCTCTAATAAATAACATCAGCGACACAGCTCACTGCACAGCCTTGCAAACCCTGCATATTAATCCATACGCTCCTTCTTTATGGAAGGTGCACTTTAATCACAGGTAATAAATGATCATCAGCCTCACATCCAGTAAAGGGATGAATGAAGATCACACATTCACAATGACAGTGCCATGTACTGAGCAATGCTAGGGAGAAATTGAACACATTCACTGTGTCTACCAAAGTGGCATTAGGCAAACAGGATGTCCTAAAGGATGATACGTAAAGCATTCAACAAGGTCCTTCATGGAAGGCTGATCCATGGGATTCACAAAAACCTGGCAGACAGGATTCAAACTCAGCTTGGCGATAGAGGGTGGAGACGAGTTATTCTGACTGGAGGTCTGTGACCTCCGTTCTTCGTATGTAAATAACAGTGAAAATCACATTCAAAGTCTTCAAGCGTGCTGGGTCACAGTCAAAAGACAAAATATGTAGGCAGGCCGATCCGTGAATTTGTGGACAACCCAAAAATTGGTGGAGCTTTGCCTCACAAAAGGTTAAGTTGCAACGAAGAGTCCATGGTGTTGCAGGCATGGATAGAGGATTGGCTAAGAGGCAGGATGCAGTGAATAACATTAAGAGGCAATGATAACCAGTTGGGTGTCACAGCGGAAGCAAAAGTGTGTAAACCATATATGGAGTTTACACAAGAATAAATGGGAAGGCAATTTGAGACAGGGCGCACAAATAGCTTACAGAGAAATATTTGTTAGGATGTTAATGGACAAAATGTTGGCAACCGAAATATATCAAGAGAAAGGTGAATTTTGGAGGGAAAAACAAAAGAACAGTATTAAATTAAGGAAGTCTTACTGCAACTGTGCAAGAACGTAAAAGGATAAGAAAATGGGAGTTGGAATAGGCTGCCTGGCCCCTCAAACCTGCCCTGCCATTCAATATGAACGTGGTAGATTTGTCCCAGGCCTCAATTCCCATGTTGTGTCCGTTCACCCTAACCCCCAATTCTCCGGTCTTCAAAAATAATTACCTATAACCATATGAATGCATGCAGGCTTTCTCCCCTCAAGACAGATGAGACTAGAACTGGATGTCATAGGTTTAGGGTGAAAGGTGAAATATTTAAGGGAAATCTGAGGGGAAACTTCTTCACTCAGAGCGGTACAAAGTGTGGAACCTGACAGACCAGGTCCGCACGACCAGACAGGGTGAAAGACATGTTTCAGTGCTATGGTAGTCATCGAGTATACAGCACAGGCCAGGAATGAGGGGTGGCGTCAAAACTCCACAAATGTTCTGGGAAAAGTATTTCAGAGACTCACCACTCTCAGCAAGAGGAAATTACAATGCATCTCAGTTTTAAAAGACTGCACCTTATCTGTGTCAGTATTTGAGACCCTTCCACTAACTAGTACACAAGGACTTTGTCAAACCCCTATGGGATTTTATGTTTCAAGAATATCCACCTCATATTTCTGAAGAAAGAATCCAGGTTTAACATAGCCATTAGTGATAAAACAACCCTCTCATTTCAGAAATTAGATGAGGTGATCCCGACTTCAATTTTTCCAATGCTTATATATATTTCCTTAAATAATTCTACCAAAACTGTATGCTCGGTGCAGAGTCACCAGATTTCTGTAGAATTTTATCAATACTAGAGGGCAAGAACAGAAAGCAGATTTGAGGAACATTGAATCGACCATGATCCTACTAAATGCTGAAGCGGATTGGGAGGGCCACTTGATGGTCCTCTGCACAATATAACTCAAAATTCTGATGGCAGCTCTTTAGTTCTGAGGCATAGCCCAGTTGGGGTGATGTGGTGAATGAGCAGGAGGGATACAAGTGTGGGGAGAGGAGGTTAATGCAGGAAAAAGGGAGGCCAGACCAGAAGAGTGAGGGAAGGTAGGCCTGGGGAGGGAGAGGAAGCAAGGGTGAAGAGGTGAGGAACGAGACAGGATAGGAGGGAAGGCATGGGAGTTGCAGAGAGGAAGGAAGAGAGAAAAACCAGACAGTCCCACTGAACTAAGGACTGAAATGAAGCATGTCTGCTGTAACACTCAAGGGCCTTCAGTCTCAAGTTGATTCCCTTCCTCCTCCCCCCCTCCCACACTATTGGCTGTGCAGAGATCAAGAGTGCTTACCATTGGCTGCCGGACTTCCACCTTGATGATGTCCTCGTATATATCGTCACCGTCATCGTCACACGGAACACAGTCGTAAATATCCTCTCCCAGGTCGTGCTCGCTGGAGGAATGAAACATGTTAGAAGCACTGTGCCCCGGAAAGCGTTTTAGAGTTGAGGTATGGATCTGGAATTGGGGGTAGAGCCCAGGGACTGTTTAAAGTGGGAATATGGGATTTCATTCAATTTGTGCTGCGTTCACTTAACATTAAATAAACAAAGAAAATATAGAATACACTCCGGGTTCTGCACTGGATAGTGACATCATTGAGTGAGGAATCCCATGAATTATTCCCAACAATCAATCTGTAAAGGCAGACACAATTAAGGGCTTGAGGTTTTGAGAATCTGTGGTGCACATTCTGATCAAGCCACAGATCAACATTTCTTGGAAATACTTTGTGGGCTTCAAAGCCTGACTCCATTTGGTTTATCAAGAATTCCCCAGCATGACATTGTGAACAAGGAGCCTGAGGCTTTTAAATCCCGTGAATGCAATCCTGATGAAGGTTATCCATCTGTAGTTAACATATGAGCACCTCGGGCAATAGCTTAAAAGTATTAGACATGTGCAAGCTGTTGGCATAATGCACCTTGTAGCTTCCTGAGCACAAACCCTGTTAACTCTATCCACTGCTAGCAGCTAGTGAACCTCGAAATCTTCAAAGTGAGTTTGATATTAAGCAAGTCTTTTGTTCAGCTCAGCGTGAGGCTGATACTGAGTCTGCTAGAGACATGATGGCAAATCAAGGGTTAATTGTGTTTGGTGCAGTGTGTAGTAATGTTCCATCCACTGATCCGTGCAAATATCTGAGGTCGTCCACGTCCCGAAGCAAACTCACAAAGGAACTATTTTGCATCCAGTCCCCAGAACCAGAGTAGGCTATGGGCATCAACTGCTAATGTGCCAAAGCCTCTTAATCCATGCAATTATGAATTGTGCACAGGAAAATGCTTAAAGAGGACCTATTTGTCATACCCTGTGCCTCCTGATAACTTAAGCTTCTGATGTGTATTTAATATATCAGTAATATTTTGAGGGATATTGTAACTATATTTTTATTAAGCATTCTTTGTTTGTTTAAATAATTCATTATGGGTCATATGTAAATGTACAGGAATGAAACACATCATTACGCCATCACGTCATAAGTGTGCACCTTGCTAAAGTAAAAACAAAACCAAAGTACATGCATTATTCCCGGCTCCTTGTATTCTTTCAATTGGTTTCATGTTTTGGTGTTACTTAACATAACAGTGGAGATGAAGAAGTCTTAAACGAAACCAAGACAACTATCTACCTGCAGCAAGACATCTGAGTTTAAAAAAAAGCACAACCAGACTTTTGAGTTTGAAGATAAAATCGCTGCATGTTTTTTTTTCTTCACAAGAGGAGAAAGACATTTGAATTTTTAAAAAAGGGTAGAAACCAGAAGAATTCATGGGTTCATGATCAATGAGTACTGGTTAAAAATAATCATAAATTTTTTTAAAAAGAGCAGAAATGGATGGGTACATTGGAAAGATAGATACGTTCAGTTGCACACTGGATAACTGGCTGATGTATAATGAGTGAATTGAGCAGTATTTTTAAGCCATTGGGAAATGAGTGCCAATTTTACTGAAAATAATAGGTGGGAAAGCATATAGATTGCTGAGAAGTTTAACTGCTCCAACCGGACCAGTCAGAATGAGCTTGCTGATACCTTAAAGTAATGAAGCAGCATAGAACTGAAACCATTGTGATTGCATAATATTTAGGTTTCACAAGCAGAATCAAAAGGAAGGGAAGTCCATTTCAGCACATGTGGCTGAATTGAACAAGTTGTCTGAGCATTGTTAGTTCTGTGATGGGCTTATGACTGACAGATCATTTAGTTTGTTCAATCTTACAAGAAAGCATTCAAAAATGGTTCCTAACTAAAGCATAACTCACGTTTAAAAGAGCAGTTGAAATTGCTGTATCAATGGAAACAGCAAACAGAGCTATAATTGCACTACCTGAACAGAAACTTGCCTGGCCAAACAAATTGTGTTACCATTGTGACGGGGGCTCACATAATCCAGACCAATGCTGGTTTAAAGGCAAAACTTGCAGAAAATGTAACAAAGTAGGACACATACAAAGTGCGTGTCAGCAAACAAAAATAAATGGACTGAACTGGGAAGAGAAAAGGATAAAAAGTCACGTTGCTGTTTCAAAAGGAGCATTAATCTGCATGCTAGGGCACCACAGTAGCCCAGCAGTTAGTGCAATGCTATTGCAGCTCGATGCATCAGAGATCAGGGTTTAAAACCGACAGCCTCTGTAAAGAGTCTAAACAACCACCTTGTGGAATGCATGGGTTTCCTCTGGGTGTTCCAGCTTCCTCCCACAGTCCAAAGACATACCGGTTAGTAAGTTAATTGGTTATTGTAAATTGTCCCATGATTAGGTAAGATTAAACTGGAAGTTGTCAGGGGTTACTTGGTGATGCAGTTTGAATGGGCTGGAAAGGCCTAATCTGCACTTTGTCTCTAAAAACAAAAAATATCAAATTGTGATGAGAGTGACACAGAACTGCATTGCCTTAAGATTTACAATGTAAAAATTTATGAGACCAAGCAATATGGCTTACACCAGAAGTGAACAGCAAATAAGTCTAAAATGGAATTGGACACTGGCTCAGCTTTCAGTATGAAAGGAATAGATGAGGCAGGAAAATTGTTTCCACTGGTGGTGAGACTAGAACTAGGGGACATAGCCTCAAGATTTGGGGGAGTAGAATTAGGACAGAAATGAGGAGGAACTGCTTTTCCCAGAGAGTGGTGAATCTGTGAAATTCTCTGCCCAATGAAGCCATGGAGGCTACCTCAGTAAATATATTTAAGACAAGGTTGGATAGATTTTTGCATTGTAGGGGAATTAAGGGTTATGGGGAAAAGGCAGGTAGGTGGAGATGAATCCTCGGCCAGATCAGCCATGACCTTATTGAGTAGTGGAGCAGGCTCGATGGGCCAGATGGCCTACTCCTGCTCCTATTTCTTATGTTTCAGTCATTCCACAAAATGAGTTTGAACGCATTTCAAAGATACTGAACTGAAGCCTGCAGTGGTGGGAAAGATGCTGGAGTCAATTATAAAAGATGAAATTACGACACATCTGGATAGCAGTAACAGGATCGGTCCCAGTCAGCATGGATTTACGAAGGGGAAATCATGCTTGACTAATCTTCTGGAATTTTTTGAAGATGTAACTATGAAAACGGACAAGGGACAGCCAGTGGATGCAGTGTACCTGGACTTTCAGAAAGCCTTGATAAAGTCCCACATAGGAGATTAGTGGGCAAAATTAGGGCACATGGTATTGGGGGCAGAGCACTGACATGGATTGAAAATTGGCTGGCTGACAGAAAACAAAGAGTAGCGATTAATGGGTCCCTTTCAGAATGGCAGGCGGTGACCAGTGGGGTACCGCAAGGTTCAGTGCTGGGACCGCAGCTGTTTACAATATATATTAATGATTTAGATGAGGGAATTAAAAGTAACATTAGGAAATTTGCCGATGACACAAAGCTGGGTGGCAGTGTGAAATGTCAGGAGGATGTTATGAGAATGCAGGGTGACTTGGACAGGCTGGGTGAGTGGGTAGATGCATGGCAGATGCAGTTTAACGTGGATAAATGTGAGGTTATCCACTTTGGTGGTAAGAACGGGAAGGCAGATTATTATCTAAATGGAGTCAAGTTAGGAAAAGGGGAAGTACAACGAGATCTAGGTGTTCTTGTACATCAGTCACTGAAAGCAAGCATGCAAGTACAGCAGGCTGTGAAGAAAGCTAATGGCATGCTGGCCTTCCTAACAAGGGGAACTGAGTATAGGAGCAAAGAGGTCCTTCTGCAGCTGTACAGGGCCCTGGTGAGACCACACCTGGAGTACTGTGTGCAGTTTTGGTCTCCAAATTTGAGGAAGGACATTCTTGCTATTGAGGGAGTGCAGCATAAGTTCACAAGGTTAATTCCCGGGATGACGGGACTGTCATATGTCGAAAGTTTGGAGCGACTGGGCTTGTATACTCTGGAATTTAGAAGGCTGAGAGGGGATCTTATTGAAACATATAAGATTATTAAGGGATTGGACACACTGCAGGCAGGAAGCATGTTCCCGCTGATGGGTGAGTCCAGAACCAGAGGCCACAGCATAAGAATAAGGGGTAGGCCATTTAAAACGGAGTTGAGGAAAACTTTTTCACCCAGAGAGTGATGGATATATGGAATGCTCTGCCCCAAAAGGCTGTGGAGGCCAAGTCGCTGATACTTTCAAGAAAGAGATGGATAGAGGTCTTAAAGATAGTGGAATCAAAGGTTATGGGGATAAGGCAGGAACTGGATACTGATTGTGGATGATCAGCCATGATCACAGTGAATGGCAGTGCTGGCTCGAAGGGCCGAATGGCCTACTCCTGCACCTATTGTCTACTGTCTATATCCAAGTAAGAACTTATACTGGAGAAAAGATACCTCCTGTGGGAATGACATTTGTAAGAGTGCAGTACAACAACCAACAAGCCACATTGGGCTGGCATGTGGCAAAAATAGGAGGGTCAGCATTGTGCGGACATGATTGGCTGAGACAACTACAAATTGATTACAGATGCACACACCATTTGATGCCACACTCCCTGCAACAGAGTCAACTGAAAGTGAAGTAAGAAAGGTACTAAATGATGCCACAGAGGTGTTCAAGAATGTCATTGGAACACGCGAACGTATCAAGGGTAAAATAGTATTAAATGAAAATGCACACCCCAAGTTTTACAAAGCCTGTCCAGCTCTTTATACCATCTGTGATGAAGTAGCCAGTGAGCTAGATAGCATGGAGGCTGAAGGAATTCTTTCCAGATTTGATTGGAGCCCGTGGGCAATGCCAGTGGTTCCAGTAGACAAGAAGAATGGGTCTGTTAGGATCTGTGGTGATTTTAACAAACCTTTCTGCAGGAACGCATTTCAGTAAAGTGGACTTAGTTGAGGCTTACCTACAGATGGAGATGGAAGAAGAGCCTGAAGTGTTTCTCACTATAAACACTCACAAGGGGCTTTATTGCTATAATAGGCTTATTTTAGGGGTTGCATCTACACCTGCATGCTGGAAGAAAGACAAGGACTAGGTGTTGCAAGGCTACCCAGGCACTCAGTGTTACTTGAATGACATCATTGCTACTGGTAAGGATGATAAGAACCATCTTCAAAATCTCAAGATTGTGTTTAAAAAGTTCAGAAGATTATGCGCTCAGAATACAATGCAACAAGTGTGAATTATTTAAACCAAGCATCACTTACTGTGTTCACACTATTGACAAACAAGGATTACACAAGTGTGCTGAGAAAATTCAAGCAGTGGTGGATGCACCAGGGCCAAGGGATGTGTCACAGATGCGGTTGTTTTTAGGATTTATTAATTACTATACAAGGTTCTTGCCAAACCTGGCTACAGTGCTCCACCCCTTGAACTCATTACTACAGATCAGGAAGAAATGGCAATGGACAAAGAAGTGTGAGGTGGCTTTCCAAAAGGGAAAGGAAATGGCAACGTCAAACACTGTACTCACACATTACAATCTACATCATCCATTGAAGCTTGATTTATGGCATAGGTGCAGTCGTGTCACATGTAATGAGTGATGGAAGTGGATACCCCATAGCCTTTGCATCACGTTGCTTTACTGTTGCAGAGAAAAATTGCACACAGATTGACGGAGATGCTGTGAGTCTGATTTTGAGTGTCAAACATTTCAACCAGTACTTGTATGGGAGGGCGTTTACCTTCATTACTGTCATCAACCACTGGTGTCCATTTTCAATCCACAGAAGGGAGTTTCACTAACAGCAGCAGCACAAATGCAGAAATGGGCCCTGTTTCTCAGAGGACACAAGTACAAGATCGAACCAAAGAGGACAACAAATCATGGAAATTCCCATTTACTCTTGGATAAGGAAATACCTGAAAAATTTACACAAGAGGACACTCCTCTTGACATATTCTCCCTACCCCAAATCAAAGGTCTCCCTTTTAGGGCAGAGATGATCCAAAGAGAAACCAGAAAAGACCCCACACTGTCTCAGCTCTACACGACTGGAATGTGCAATAGAAATTCCAGTTCCCCCATTTTTACCAGCACCAGGATGAACCTGCCCTTGACGGAGGTTACATTATGTGGGACTGAGAGTCGTTGTACCAGCCAAGCTGATAACTGAAGTGTTGGAAAAGCTATGGTAAACTGCAGTCATCTAGGCATGGTCAAAATGAAAGTGTTGGCTTGAAGCTTTGTCTAGTGGCCTGGGGTAGATCAGCAGGTGGAGCAGCCTGCCATGCATTGTTCACGATGCCAACACGCCCAGAAGAAAGGTGCCCTGAGCCATGAGAACCACTTCCTGCTGCCCCAGAGTCAACCAACACAGGTAAGACCCCAGAACCTGAGATTGCTTCACAGCCACATCTGCCAAGCAGAGTGATCTCCTTGGTCAGGAAAGACATTGTCCCGGAAGTGTAAGAAATCCTCCACAGTAATTAAATATTTAGGCCTGAATGGGACAATTCAAAATGTGCTGTGCTCTAGATGTGTGTAAAGTAGCGGTATCATATAGTATACTGTGTATAAAGTTGAGACGCTTTCTATATTGAGTTAGAGTTTATAGCTGAGCAGGGAGGAGTGTTGTGTATTTAATATATCACATATATTTAATATTTAATGTATTTACTATCTGAGTAATATTGTAAATATATTGTTTGATTAACCATTCCTTATTTGTTTAAATATATCATTGCGGGTTTTATGTAGAAGTATGTGAATGGCATGTGTCATTATGACACCAAGTCATAAATGCGCACCTCACTAAAGAAACTCGTCAACTGTACACACATTATTCCTGGTTGTGCTTTTTTTCAATTTGCTTAATGCTTTTGGAGTTACAAAATATAACAGGTTTGATTTCAGATCCTGAGAACATGTGGATCATTTGCCTCACTCTTTTACCACATGAATGAATGATTTAATAGCAACAGACACAAGTGCTGCCTGCTGCCTTTCTCTGTGCAGTTATTTTTTTATGCCAAGTGTTTGCTAACAAACATTCTCTGCACCTGATTCCCACATAACACCACATTGATATATCATGCGAGGTTTGACAGAACTTTGCCACAAGAGCCGAGCTACTGGGATGTCCTTCCACCACCACCCACATTCTGCCTCATCCACCATGTTCTGTCTGCCTTCCCTCCTCCATGTAGATAATTATACATCCCAACCCAATCTGCACTTTCACCTACATGGTACACCCTTATTCTTCCCTATCCTGAACTTCCAACTCCATCCCAACCTTTCCCACTCACAGCCTTTCAGTTCCCTGACTCACCCACCGAGTCCACCCAAGCCCCCATTCCAACCCTCACTTTCTCAGTTGAGAATCTTCATTGCTATCCCATACCTAGGGCCATATTTGGAAACTTTAGAACAATGCCGCCAACGTGGTGGACCAATCTTTAAACTTTGCTAAGTTAAACATTTTAACTACCATACTTCAGTAGTTAAAAATGATTAACATTTCAGCATGACTTACTATCCAGTTTGATCCTACTCTCCTGTTTGTTTCTTGAATCCTTTAAGATCTCATTCAGTCTAATCGTAATCTCCCTCTCTCTCCCCATACCCCATACTCTTCAATATGCCACCAGTCTAATGTCCCTCCGAGCATCCCACAGATTCCTACATCAGCCCAGCGTGACATCAATCCTCTCATGGGACTGCTTTGGTTATGATATAAATAACTGCTGAAACTCACTCGGCCAGCTCCTCCAGGCTGCGATAGACATCATCGTCATCCACTGCCGTCTCCTCCGTGGGGAAGGGCCTGTAAAATGCAAAGCAGAATCACTGAGTGCTAAATCTGAGCCCACCTTACCAACAATGATCCACAGAGTGAATTCTCCCACCAGCTGAGGAGGTGCATGTCCAGAAAATATTACCTCCAAATGACACCTACAGGCAAAATGTGAAAGCACAGTTCCAACAGTCAGAACTACCAAGGCTTAATATGCTTGTAAATAAAACCAACATTACAGACTTAAAATTTTATTTCTATACACATATCCTGTACATAATTAAATTTCCCTGGAAATAATACTGGTTTGTTACAACCGCCCATTCTACATTCAGTACAATGTCCCTGTGCACACACCACTACATTACACAAGGTCCCTGTGTGTACTTTTGACAGACTATATTATCCCCCTTTCAGATGGCACATTATATACCTGAACAATATGTACCACATACACATCTCAAGATTTATGCAGAACTCCTGTACATGGAGCAATTCCCTCAGATTGCAATTCACAGAACATTCCTTGAAAGCTCAACTTTCCTGTGAGGTCCCCAGCCCTCTTGCTCTTAATCAGTGACCAGCCACCCAGTGGAGTGGGATGACCAGGGTGCTCCAAAAGACTGACAGACCACTGAAAAGTTTCATCTTAGTCCTGATGTCCCAATCATGTTCCTAAGAATCTGCCTTGGATTCTAGAATTTATTGAAGACTTGTCAGGATATATCCTCTCAACCTTTAAAAGTCCAGTGAATATTAGCTTCCTCCAAGAGCAACCTTCTTGCGGTTTGGGGTCTTGTGTGCCTCAATGACCCAGAGAGCTATGTCGGCTGGAGTCAGGGCTTTATGCTTTAGCTCTTGCTAGGGTCACCCATGCCAAACAGGTCAAAGGGTAGAGGCCAAACTAAGAGTGGCCCACCAGTCCTCCAGGTTCGGGGGTTCAGCTCAGGGCCAACAACCCTGACTGGTAAAACACAATTGTTATGAAAAGAGCAAATCCTTCTACATCTGAGTGTGACGGTATTCCTGAGTCTCCACCCGGGACTTGCGTGACTGTCAGTAGTGAAAAGTGAGCTACTAACAAGATGAAAGAAGCCAGAGATGGAGGACCTTCATTGCTGCCCTAAAGACCAGCGGCGTAACGGGCAGTAGAGAGTATAAACTTATCCAACTCACGTCCTTTCTTGTCAATCTTTAATGCTGTGCTTCTGGACAACTGTATACTTTGTTTAGGTATGAGTTACATTTGGTACTCAAGGTGTGGTCCCACCATAGAGCAGGAGTATTTCCTAGTCCCACCCTCTAATCCTCTTGTAGTAAAACCATTTGCCTTTCAAGTTGTTTGACATGTCGGCACATTGATGCAAGGACAATGAGCAACAACGTGTAAAGAATACAGAAACAAGTAGCCTTACCAATTTTCCACATTCCTGTATCATATTTTTACCCAGTCACTTAATCTACTTGTTCCTCTTTGCACACCTTCTACTGCTTCCTCACAGCCATCTGGCTTTGTGTTATCAACAAACATGAGCATTTTACATTTAGTCGCAGCTGCTCAAGCACTGATCCACACAGCAGTGCATAACAGCCTGCCAACCTGAAAATGGCTCATTTATTTCTTTCCCTTAAACCATTATCCATGCCCATGTATTACCTCAATGCTGCGACCTTTCATTTGTGCTGCAACCAATTTTGTGGTGCTTTCCGAAATGCTTTTGAAAGCACTGATAACCGTATCTATTTGTGCCGCATTATCTAATCGAGTGATTACATTATCAAAAAATATTAGATTTGACAAATAAAATCTCACTTGAAGATGACTTTCTAAATGCCCTGCTATATACCGGAAAGTGCAAGTTTCGAAACTGCATATATTCAGTTTATTGTTGCATCGGGCAGCATTTTTGCCGTTTCCATGGCACTTGAGTTTTTCTTATTACGAGGCTGAGTTGCTAGCTCGATGGTCAACCCAGCAGGGATGCAAGGCATGCAGGGGTCTGCTAGATTCGAACTTGGGGCTATTTCCCTCAAGTCCAGTGCTGATACCGACCACACGAACAGCTGGCTAATATTCAGTATATTGAGCACACACATATTCACAACCACTCCACAATACATTATCCATGTGCACAGTACTCTAACCTGAGAAAACTATCCTACCTAATAGACTAAATGACATGCATATGATATTAATTTTTTAAATTATTGTGTGCTTTATCTTATTATGGTTATTTTTTGTGCTGCATCAGAATCGGAGTACCAATTATTTCATTTCCCTTTACACTTGTATCCTGAATGAACCTGTATAGATCATAACAAATGCTAGACACATAGATGAAGTCCCTGTAGGGGTGCACAGAATTGTGCATTATACACACAAACACACATGCACACGCGCACACACACACAAAACAGTCAGACAGTGTTGACTGAAG
Organism: Mobula birostris; assembly: GCF_030028105.1. NCBI lineage: Eukaryota > Metazoa > Chordata > Chondrichthyes > Myliobatiformes > Myliobatidae > Mobula > Mobula birostris. The sequence goes on along the minus strand of NC_092391.1, from coordinate 28,696,496 downwards.
TCTGACTGGTGTGAACAATAAAAGGAAGTTCTATAGTAAAGTCACACTCAGTAGATTTGAGCTCTAAATTCAGTCGGGCGCTGCTGTATAAATATTAAGGGGTGCCCCTTTTCAGACGGGAACCGAAGCTCCAAATGCTCTCTCGGGTCCCACTGAACTACTTTGAAAAACAGAGGAGCCGCCCTGGCATACTGACCAAACTGTATTTCTAAAGTAATTTTGGCTATTATCATAGTGATCGATGTTGGGCTTGGTATATTACAGTGACTTTAACATTTCCAAACAGTAATTAATTGACTGTAGCACATACTGTAAGGTTCCAAATGGTTTTAAGACCATAAGAGCAGAATTTGGCCCATCGAGCCTGCTCCACCATTTCATCACGGCTGATCCATTCCTCCCAACCCCATTCTCCTGTCTTCTCCCTGTAACCTTTCACACCCTGACTATGGACATGTGATAAGTGCCGCGGATTTACAAGCTGTCCTTTCTCCCTCAGTCACAGCGCTGTGGAATTAAAGCATCGAGCAAGAACCCAATCTAAAGATAGAGGCATGGAGCTGTCCGAACAGAAAGGGGCCTTTCAACCCAGCAAGTGCATCTTTACTGATCCCATTTTCCTAACATTATGTCTGTATGCTTCTCTGCTTTACCCATTTAAGTACCTGTCTAAACGTCTAAACTACCAGCATCAAGACTCCACCACCTCCACTGGAATCATGTTCCAGATGTCAAGCACTCTCTGTGTAACCTTCCCTTCACATCCTCTTTAGGAGTCTATTATGTCTTCCTGTTTCTGACATTCCTATCATAGGAAAAGGATTCCAACAACACATCCTTCTTATGCCTCTTCTAATTTTATCCACTTCTCTCAGATCAACCCTTGCAACCTTGGCTGTAGGGTTAACAAGCAAAAGGCATGCAAAACCTGACACATTTCATCCTCACACGGAATGAGACAGCGTGTGGTGCATGGGGTGCGCTGCATGTTGGGACTGAACTTTCAAAGTGTCATACCACAGGACAGTTCATTCACTCAATACTCAGAAAAGAGTATCATGCTACTGACTTTTTGTTAAGATACGCAACTCTTTTAAATAGCACTAAACAGCCGCGAACTACAATGAAAAACTTCATTACAGGTACTTATGTATATGCTAAACTGATAATCAATATTTATAAGCTTGTTGGCTCTCTAACCTGCTAAGCTCGCCACAAGCCAAACGTGGAAAAGGTAGGTCATAAACACAAGAACTGAAAATATGAGTAACAAACATACAAAATGCTGGAGGAACCCAGCAGGTCTGGAAACATCAAGAGAAAGGAGTAAACAGTTGATGCTTCAGCTTGATGAAGGATCACGGCCCGAAACGTCAACTTTTTATTCCTTTCCATAGCTGCTACCTGACCTGCTGAGTTCCTCCAGCATTTTGTAAAAGTACATCACAGGTGATTAATGTGGTAACTTTTCTTCAGGGAGGTCAAAAATTTGGCAGCAGTGTCATAAGAACGTGACTGCAGTTGGTCTGAATGCCAGGCACATTCAAGAAGGTTCCATGGAGATCGTTGACCATACTGAGAATGTGGGGCTTATAAATTTGCTGAGAGCTGGGAGTCAGAAGGGCTAAATAGCATTGATCACTAGAACCTCACCTTTTCACCATGTTTACCAATAACAAAGGCAAAGGGTAAGAAAACCATCTATCAACCATTTTCAGATAGCACTAATTCTCGGGCACAACACAGGCAGGGAATACAAATAGAAAATGACGGAAATAATCAGCAGGTCAACCAGCACCTGTGGAGAGTGATACAAATTTAACATTTCAGGTTGAAAGTTTTTCACCAGAGCCACGAAACATCAGAAGGGATATTGATTAAGGTAAGTGTTGCTGTGCACTGGGCACAGTGTCATAGTTAGTGAAATGGATGCTTCCAGGTGCAGTCGTGTGGAGTCTGCATGTCCCTGAGACTGCGTGGGTTTCCCCCAGAAGCTTTGGCTTTCTCCCACCTCCTTAAAAACGTGTGGGTTGGGAGGTTAAGGTAAATTGCCTTCTGTATATACATACAATAGTGTAGAATCAAGTGGACCAATAGAGAGAAAAAAAGAGTGCTTGATTTTCAGTGCACACTCTATAAATAAGGAGTCTGTTTCTGTGCCATATCACGAACTGTGGTAAATAGAGTTCAACATCAGCCAACGAGAGAATATTCCAATTAGGAAGAAAGGAAAATTGCACTTTCTTTTAAAGTGGAAAAGGTGGGCACCATTAGTGTGTAAGACTGGTACAAAGGGACAAAGTACAATTGGAAAGGGTCAGGGATTCTCAGCCAGCCTCTCAAGTGGTTTTAAGTAGAAAGGAGAGGGCGTGATGCCTTCTTTACACAGTAACTTGATAAGGTCTAACCTGAATTCCTGCATGAAATGCTGATACCACGTCTCATGAAAGATACATTGGTGCTTGAGGGACTTTAGTGCATGCACACACATGTATATACGCTCAGGGCTTTTACCATGGAAACTCACGTGTATACCGCGTTCATTTCTGGTCACTATACAAGAGGAAGGAGGTGGCTGCCCTGAAGAGGGTGCAGAGGAGAATCACTAGGACATTGCCTGTGAAGGAACATTTCAGTTAAGAGGAAAGATTGGATTGACTGTGTTTGTTTTACTTGGAGAGGAGGAAGCTGCATTGGGGTGGTGGAAGAGTTGTGGTGCCTCTGATAGAGTAAAGATCCAATCGTCTGTCACCCATGCACTTGTAATGTTACTATGACATTGTAATTTCCTTTGGGATCAATAAAGTATCTATCAGCTTGCTCTGAAATCCCAATGGTTCGGCAGCTGACTTCTCAGGCCCTTCTTCCAAATTCCTGTTAAAATAACCAGGGCATTGGTTCCAAAACACACTTTAAAATTACCATTTCAGTGGAAAATTTATTAGGCTAATATGAACGTACAAAAAAAAAAGAACTTAAGATGAGTTGGGGTATTAATAAGAATGACATCCAATAGTCCAACTCCACCAATGTCCCAAGGATGCCAGATTATCAGAGTAATGCAGGGTTCTGAGAGACGTAGACAGGGTGGGTAGTAAGACTTACTTCCCTTTGCAGAGGTGTACAAAGCCAGAAGGCTGTTTCAGGTTAAGAGTAGGAAGCTTAGAGGGGATCTGAGTAAGAATTTTTCACCCACACAGGTGGATGAAAGCTGGAATGCTCTGCCTGAGAAAGTCAAGGAAGCACAGACTCTCAATAAGCCACAGAGAAATACAAGTCTTCAGGACAAGTGTTGGAAAATGGGATGGGTATCTGGGCTGAATGGCTGTTTCTGTGCTGCTTGACTCTACATATCCACATCTGATGGCTATATGCATACCTACTCCCAGAGCTATAAAGTACCCTGTGTCCCCCCACCCCACACACACACACACACAAATGTAAAACTACCCTTCCCCACAAAGGCACAGACATAGATATATTCTGTGGTTATCGCCCATTCTTTTTCTGTTTTGTTGTGCAAGGGGAAGGTGATTGGGGTTAACGTTCTGCTGTGTTCTGTTGAGAGTTTTTTGTGCAGGGGAGGGATTGTTTGGGGGTGGGGGGGTGTAGATGTTCCTGTTCTGTTTTGTGCGGGGGAAGAGAGGTCAATGTTTGGGATTCCGTTCTTTTTTGGGCGGTGGTGGGTGTGTTTGATGTTCCTCTCTGAATGACTTTCATGTTCTTTCTTGTTTCGTGGCTATCTAGAGAAGACAGGTTTCAGAGTTGTGTATGAATACATGCTTTGATAATAAATGGAGCTTTCTGAGATCCCTAGGGGCAGGCATTTCTATACCATTCCCCACACAGAGATGGCACTGTAAACATTCAGATAAGTCTCAATGTAGCAACCCAATAAAATGCAGTATTTACCTGATGCCTTTGCTCTGGACAATGGTGTGATGGGAAATCCTGGAGATGGCTGAGATAACCTGAGACAGAAAGGTACAACAGTGTTAAAGCAATAGCCGCAAGTTATATCATTCCCTCCCATGATAGCAGGCAGACTCTGGGACAAGGCAGCAAACTCTTGGCTTACACTGCAAAGAAACATTCAGATCTGCACAGTGACACCAGTCATGCAAAGTATGGATCTGGGGCGTGGAACGTCATCAGCTCCAGTTGAATGAATTCAAGGAAGTTTGTTTACATGATCCCTCATCCATTCAACTCTATTTCCAGCCAATAAAGGCCAATATATTTATCACACAGGTATTGATGCACCCTGGAAAGTATTATGTCTGGGTGCATAACGGCTTGCTATGACAACTGTTCTGCAGGCGACAGCAAGAAACTGCAGAGTTGAACCCTCCTAATTCACTTTTAAGTTGCCCTCAACATCTTGTGTGCTTTGAAAGGATCTTCCATGTTTTCAGTTCTCTATACCTGTTATTTTCTATTTTACTGTAGCAGTACAGGGCAAGGGCATAACAGTCTATGATCCATGCATAAGGACCTTTAAGGCTCCAGCTGACAAGTGCGTGGTTGTCAGAATCAGAATCGGGTTTAATATCACCAGCATATGTTGTAAAATCTGTTGTCTTGTGGTAGCAGTACAATGCAATATAGAACAGCAAGAAAAAATCTGAATTACAGTAAGTATATATATAGTAAAACCAAGTTAGAGCAAAAAATAAAAATAAAAAAGTAGTGAGGTAGTGTTCATGGGTTCAATGTGCATTCAGATCTCAGATAGCGAAGGGGAATAAGCTGTTCCTCAGTTGTTCAGTGTGTGCTTTCAAGCTTCTGTACCTCTCCTTCCTGATAGTAGCAAGACCACCTCTTCCATCTAAGCAGACTGCTTCATTGACAAATCGTCTACTTCCCAAGCCAATTTCTTTTGGTCCCATATACAAAACAAAAAAAAAGATAATAATTCTACAAACAAGAGAAAATCTGCAGATGCTGGAAATCCAAGCAACACATACAAAATGCTGGCGGAACTCAGCAGGCCAGGCGGCATCTGTGGGAAAAAATACAGTTGATGTTTTTGTTCCATTTGTAATTCTACAAATGGAACAAAGGAAACTGCATTTGTACAGTACTTTCAATGTTGTAAGGTTTTCTAATAGTCCTTCACAAACATGCTGTCAAATTTATTCAGAATCATGTGAGATATGACAACAGAGGTTTGGTCAACAGTAAGATTCAGGAATCAGCATCAAGGAGAACAGAAATAACTTAACTGATACCCAGCAGCCAACAGGGGAATGATGAGGTTCAAAAGGCAAGACATGTAGACAGGCTAGTGGCTCAAATATTTATACACCTGTTGGATTTTATAGGAAGAAATGGTGGAGCCATAGAGGCATTTGAAAATAAGGGATATGAATTTCAGAAAGAAGAGAGGGTTACTTAACCACAAGTCAGGAAAGACCAGCAGTCACCATTGGGCAATCATCATCATCATCATCATCAGGTGCCGTGCCCAGTTTGAGCTTTGACTGCCATGGCCCACACACTCCTGTTTCGGGTCAAGTGGATCAAATCATTGGTATTCATTTCCAGTTCTCTAGCTGCTGTCTCTATCATCATTTGTCTTTTCCTCCCTTTTGCTTTCTTCCCTTCAATCTTTCCCATAATTACCGTGCATTCTAACTCCTCTTTCTTAATCACGTGTCCAATGAAGTTATGTTGTTTTTTCATGATCTCATACATTATTTCTCTTTTTGTGCTTGCTCTGTTCATGACATCCTCGTTAGATATTCGTTTCGTCCATGATATTCTTTGCATCGTCCTCAAGAACCACATCTCTGCTGCTTCAATTCGTTTCCTCATGTTATTAGATATTGTCCAACATTCTGATCCATATAACATAACTGGATAAACGTAACACTTCGGTACTCTGAGGCGGGTTGTCATGCCTAGTTTAGTGTTGGTCAGTATACTCTTCATTCTCGTAAAGGTGTCTTTTGCCATCCTTATTCTTCTTTTGATGTTAAAGTCGTACCTGCCATTTGATGACACCCAGCTTACCCAGCTTCCTAAGTAGCAAAAGTTCTGTACTTGTTCTATGCATTGGGCAATAGGACTGTTAAAACGGTCAAGATAGTGCCAGCAAACAATGATTCCTCGAGTGACATCTTCCTGATAGTCAATCATTTCAGTTTCTCTATGTCTTCTACTTATTATTTTTATCTTAATTTTGTTTTTGGAACTTTTGGAGCCTGTGACTTAAGAGTCTGTAGTTCGATCAAGGGAGCTAGCACTCTACCCTCCCTGAGAAAACTCCAGGAGAGAAATGCAAACGCGAGGAGAAGCTCAGAGACGAGATGAGGGGCCGTGGTTGACTACATTTCTCACCAATTAAAGCATCAACATCGAGGCAAATGTAGAAGAGAGAGAGCAGTTCTCAGAGAGGCCGCTGGTTCGTGTCACTGCCTTCGGAGGAGCCATTGGTTCATGTCGCTGCTCCCAGAGGGTTCACTGGTGCGAGTTGCAGTCCTAGCATGGGCTGCTTGTTCGAGTAGCTGCCCTCAGAGAGGCCCCTGGGTTCTGAGGCTCTTGGGGGTGTTACTGAAATTCTGAGATTTATGGATTGGGCTGTAGTTCATATTGGCCTCTTTCAATTCCATGTTTTTATTCTCGTGTTCTCACCAATTCTTTCTTGTTGCTGATTGGCGAGCCTGTGGCTTAGGGTCTGACGTTCCTGTGGTGTCTCTCCATGTGGTTGATCTGTTAGCTTCTGTCTGAGGGAGTGGTTGGGGAGGTTTGGGGTTTATGAGTTTTTGCTTCTTTATCTTTTCGTGCGGGGAAGATTTATGTCTTTCTTTCAACTACTTCTATTGGTTTCTGCATTTTATGGCTATCTGGAGAAGACAAATCTCAGAGTTGTACTCTGCATACATACATCGATAATAAGGTGAACATTTGAACCATCAGAAGTGGTTTGTTGACCGTTAGGGCCTGTGGACAGAAGCTCATCTTAGCATTACGACATTAAAGTGTAGGTCAACTGCAGAGGTTGCGATAAAGAGGGGAAGGATGAAGGGCCAAGGACCAGAGTTCGCTGGGGATCAGAAAAGCACATCTTTAACTCTTCTCATATTTAGAAAGCCAACCAGCCCTTTAGGACAGAGCCAGCTCTTTGAAGGAACTCCCTAATCAGTCCCAGCCACCCCCACCACCTCCTGCCTCTTTACCCCACATCTTTGTTCCCAAGAACCCATCTGAATTTACATTATTTTGGAAGTCAGTCACCCTGCCCTAGAGGCCTTCCACACTGGATTACAATTCATTGTTGATTATCTAACGTGCATGACCACTAATCACCTGCTCTCCTGCCGCTTCTTATATTTTCTGTATCAGAGAGGGATTGGATTTGTGCCTTGTCAATAAAGCCCCAAGCGTAGATGACATTCAGCCTCCCCCTCTAACAGAGAGATCAGCATGGGGAATGTTACAATGTGCACCCCTCTGCTCTCAGCCAGTCCTTAATTGTTTTTTTTCTTAATTGAAAAACTGAAGAGAAGAGCTGTTAAGTATGTGTGGAGGAAGTTGCTTTTATCACCGTCCATTGTAAGATATACAAACTTCGACACAGAAGAGACAGCGTTCTCAGTCTGAGATTAGCTCTCTCACACATTCTACAAAATATTGATGTAGTGCAAAGCACAGTATTTCACATACACAATCCTTAAAGAGCTGACAACCTTGAAGAATTATTGTTTACAATCAATACTGCATATACAACATTGCTACGTAAAAATAAGGTGGTATTTATGGATTTTACTTATATAACTGATCCACCTATTTCCCCATGCTCTAATCTGTGCAACAATGCTGACATTGAAATTAATGCTTCACCATGTTCTGCTGAGTAACATCTTCGGCTGGATTTAACGATTGCTTCAGCTCATCTTTCATTGGTGAAGTCATGCGTACTATTCCTGAATAAATCAAGGAGCTGACTTCAGAAGTACCCTCAATCTCACCGCCTACTTTGCCAACTTCCCAGGTATTGCTTGTCGGCATTAAGTGGTCAACATAGACTTCAGGGAATTTATCTCCAGTTGTCCCAACATCATAAATTCTAGACTCCTGAGATGGCCGAGAGGCACATCTAGAAAAGCCACTGCTTCACAGTGCCAGAGATCTGGGTTCGATTCCGACCTTGAGCGTTGTCTATGTGGGTTTGTCTGTTCTCCCCATGCCTGTATTTTGTTCAGCTTGTTCCTTGAATGGTTGAATCTGAGAGGCATTTGATAGGAATGTAAGGAGTGTAAAATGGGTTACTGCAAAAAAAAAGGCGCTGGATGGTCAGCACAGCCTCGGTGGGCTGAATGGCTTGTTTCTATGTTGTATCTCTTGGTCACGATTTTCCTGCTATCTTCCTCACCCTTGATCTGCTGTGATGCCTCAGTGCATCAACTTTATCAAACCACTTCTCCAACTGATAACAGAAAACACAGGAAATACTCAGAAGGTCCAGTTGCATGTGTGGGAAAAGGAACAGAGTCAGTGCTTTGGGTCAGAGACCCTTCGTTAGGACTTCGGGGAAGAAGAGAAATGCTTTTAAACTGGGAGAGGGGTGCAGGTGGGTGGGGAATGGTATCACTGATAGACAAGATGTAAACAAGGTTAACTGGCTGATGGGAGCAGTTGGAGGGTTGAGAACACGCTTAGTAAATAGAATTGCAGACTGCAGAGCTGGATGACAAACCCAGCAGGGTCAGTCTGCAAACTTTTCTGACTTCTTTTCAGTTCTGACAAATCTGAAACATTGTCTGTTCTGCTGAGTATTTCCAGCATTTTCTGATTTTGTTTTAGATTCCCAGCGTCTGCAGTTGTTTTGATCTTTACTTCATTGTGATTCTTGCCTTGCCTTTGTCCCGCCTTCCCTTTCAAGTTGGATTGGATACAGTTCAGTAGTATTCAATCTTCTATTCATTAAGGCTTATGCAGCAGAACGTCCTGTTGTGGACTGTGGCACAGTCTTACAACATAGGAGAGATATATTGTGATGGTCAATCAACTGTCCCAAATAAGGCTTTCTGATGCCTACTTTAGCATGCAAACTGACTATTCTTTTTCCCTGTTCAAAGCTGGGTAAGATGGAGAAATCAAATGGTGTTTTATTCCAATATCCTTCAAATTATAACAATCTTAACTCTAGAGCAGGGGTTCTAAACCTACGGACCACAGACTCCCCCAGTCAATGCTAAAGCTCCATGGCATTTAAATAAAAAGGTTGGGAACCCCTGCTCTGGAGCTTTCTCTGATAATGTTTCTTCAGGAAAGCCCAGTTGACTGAGGTTCTATGCAACTTCTTCATCATGTGTTGTACAGTAATCACAACCTCATATGCTTTTTGTTTTAGCCACTCCCAATAATCAATATGGACCCATTGGAATGAGTTTAATTTCCACAGTGATCTGCGTAATCAGCATCCTGCCCACAACTAGTCACTTCCTTCAATGGCAGCAGTCTATACCATCTACAGGATGCACCACAGCTACTCAGGAAGAGTTCCTACACAGCACCTTCCAAACCCATGGCTTCGACCAAGGACAACAAAAGAACAGGGAACACCTCCACACAAAAGCTGAACTTCAAGCCTCACACCATCCTGACCTGGAAGTATATTGGCATTCCTCAACCATCACTGGGTCAAAATCCCAAAGTTCCCTCACCTCAAGGACTGCAGTAGTTCAAGGCAGCAGCTCACCACCATCTCCTCAAAAGCAACTGGGGATGGGCATTGAAATGCTGGCTCTCCCTGTGAAGCCCATCTCCCCCGCATGAATAAAAAAGGTGATGCTTTAGATAGCTACCTTCTGCAAACTTCAAACTCTATTTCCTGAGGAGACTGAGGTCCTTTAACATCTGTCAGACAATGCTTAACATCTTGGACAATGTCTCCCATCTACTACACAATGGACTGGTTGGGCACAGGAGTACATTCAACCAGAGACTCATTCCACCGAGATGCAACACTGAGCATCATAGGAAGTCATTCCTGCCTGTGGCCATCAAACTTTACAACTCCTCCCTTGGAGGGTCAGACACCCTGAGCCAATAGGCTGGTCCTGGACATTTCCAGGCATTTACATATTACTATTTAATTATTTACGGTTTTATATTGCTTTATTTATACTCTATTCTTAGTTGGTGCAACTATAACAAAAACCAATTTCTCTCAGGATCAATAAAGTATGACTATGACTTTTCTGAAGCTGAGCCAATGGATACATCCTTTGCATCAGGTGCAGTATTTTACATGCAATTCTTTCAGATGGAATTAGACCTAGAAATGATCAGAGCTCAGTCATAATTTTGTGGTTTTTGGATGATAATTTCAACTACAACGTGTCTTCACTTCCTTCCAAAACTAAATAAACTATTTCCTCTTGCATAACAGCACATTTGCTTTTTTGATACTCTTGATGCACTCTTCAAGACACTTCCTTGAGTTCCTCAGGGCTTTCTTCCCTCACAGTTGTTGCAAACAGAAGGTCACTCTTATTGAATAAACAATACTGAACCCCTGTAGCATCTTACACATTGTAGCGTGGTTTAATTTAGATGAAGGATTAGTTTAATTAAGCATAATTTACAGGCCCTTTGGCACAACAAAGTGGGCTGACGAACCTGCCCTGTGCAGTCCTGTTCTATGTTCTATATTGAATCGGATGCCAGATTATTAGTGTTTTACTCTGTGATGTGATTGTTTATTTAAGGGCTCCTCATACTGGCTCTCCGGATATGGTGGCAGTGATTGAGGAGGCATTCAGACAAGCACGTGGACTACACTGGGAAAGGTGAGATTGGTTTCAGTTAACACCATGGTCTGTACAGACACTGTGGCCAAGGGGCCTGTTCCTGTGCTGTTCGATGTTCCATGGACCTGTACCACTAGTATGAAGATAATTAAAGTCATAGAGAAGTACAGCACAGAAACAGGCCCCTTGACCCACACACGCCACACCACTTAAACCGCCTTCTCCCACCGACATGCATCGGCACCATAGGCCTCCAAACGCCTACCATCCATGTACCTATCCAAACTTCTCTTAAACATTGAAATCGAGCTCACACGCACCATTTGTACTGGCAGCTCATTACACACTCACACGATCCTCTGAGTGAAGAAGTTTCCCCTCATGTTCCCTTTAAACATTTCACTTTTTATCCTTAACCCATGACCTCTGGTTGTAGCCCCATCCAGCCTCAGTGGAAAAAGCCTGCTTGCATTTACCCTATCTACACCCCTCATAATTTTGTATACTATCAAATCTCATGTCAATTTTCTACGTTCCAAGGAATACAGTCCTAATCTATACAATCTTTCCTTATAGTTCAGGTCCTCCAGTCCTGGCAACATCCTTATAAATTTTCTCTGTACTCTTTCAACCTCACATCTTTCCTGTACGTAGTCGACCAAATTTGCAAACAATGGTTCAGATTAGGCCTCATCAACATTTTATACAAATTCAACATAACATCCCACCTCCTGCGCTCAATACTTTGATTTATGAAAGGCAATGTGGCAAAAGCTTTCTTTACAACCCTATCTACCTGTGATGGCACATTCAATGAACTATGGAGCTGTACTCAAGATCTCTTTGTTCCCCTCACAGCCCCACTGTTCACTGTGCAAGACCTACCCTGGTTGGTCCTATCAAAGTGTAGCACTGTACATTTGTCTGCATTAAATTTCATCTGCCATTTTTCAGCCCATTTTTCCACCTAGTCTAGGTCCCACTGCAAGATCTGATAGCCTTCCATGCTGTCCACTACACCAACAACCTTGGTGTCATCCGCAAATTTGCTGATCCAGTTAACCACATTATCATCCAGGGTATTGACATAGATGACAAGCAACAAAGGACCCAACACCAATCCCTGCAGCATTCTGTAATTGTAGTTGTAACCATTGATGCTGGCTCAGTAACACGTGAATATAATTCCCAATTTTGTCTACCTGCTTCTTTTGGAATGCAAGATTCTAGGATGCAGAATCTGGATGGCCATTACACAAATGACACCAAATAGAATTGGTGAGTAAACACAGAAGATTCTGTAGATGCTGGAAATCTTGAGTGACACACACAAAATGCTGGAGATCTTGGCACAAAACATTGCCTATTTATTCCCCTCCATGAACATCGCCTGACTTCCTCCAGCAATTTGTGTTTGTTGCTCAGAATTCATTTATTTAAAAATAAGGCTATTAATAAAAACTATACTGAGAACTGCAACTGCAGATTTAACCCAAAGGCACATTGAAATGAAATGGTTATTTGTTGCATTTGTAAAGGGTAGGGTCTGTCAATTAAGTACAGTTAATATACACAATTAATGTGATTGCTATTTAAAGTGTTAATTGTCTCATAAGAGACACTGGGATGGAGCATTGCCTCCCAGGTGCCAAGGTCAAGGATGACTGAGCAATTACAGAAGATTTTAGAGCAGGAGAATGAACAACCAGAGGTCATTGTACATAGATAGATACTTTACTGATCTCAAAGGAAATTACAAGTGCACAGATATACAAATATAAGAAGAGAAGTAAGAGAAAATAAAAATAAGTTACTACAACAGTCTAACAGGAGGGGGTCATCACTTCCCTGGCTATAGGTTGACTCATTATAGAGCCTAATGGCCGAGGGTAAGAATGGCCTCATATAGCACTCTTTAGAGCAGCACAGTTGTCTTAGTCTATCACTAAAATTGCTCCTCTGTTCAGCCAAGGAGGCATGCAGAGGGTGAGAAACATTGTGCAGAATTGCCAGGATTTTCCGTAGAGTCCTTCATTCTAACACAGTCTTCAGTGTGTCCAGTTTGACTGCTATAACAGAGCCAGCCTTTCCAATCAGTTTACTGAGCCTGCTGGCATCACCCATGTTGATGCCATTGCCCAGCACACTACCACATAGAAAATTGTACTGGGGACAACAGGACATGTGAAGAAGAGGCCTACATACTCCAAAGGACCTCAGTCTCCTCAGGAGAAGAGGTGACTCTGGCCCTCTTGTGCTCGGCCTCTGTGTTGGTGCTTCCCTCAAGTCTGTCATCCAGGTGCACCCCTACGTACTTGCAGGTCCTCACCACATCAATGTCCTCACCATCAATAGTAACAGGGAGCAGTGTAGGCTTAGTCTTCCTAAAGTCCATCACCACCTCCTTTGTCTTACCGATGTTGAGCTGCAGATGATTCAGCTTGCACAGTTTGACAAAGTCCTCCACTTTGTATTCATACTCCTGTCCTCCCTTTATGCACCCAACTATTGCTGAGTCATCAGAGAACTTCTGCAGGTGACATGTGTCAGTGTTGTACAGGGTAAACAGGAAGGGAACCAGTACAGTCCCCTGTGGGGCCCCAGTGCTGCTCATAGCCCTGTCTGACACACAGCTCTGAAGCCACACAAACTGCGTCAGTCAGGTTGTCCATTATCCAGGATACAATGGAAGTGCCAACCTGCACTGAACTGCAGTTACTACCCGGTATTACTAGTAATATCCAAGATAATGTCCAGGACTAGCTGAATGATGCCTAAAAAGCAAAACCTCAAGGGCAGTGATCTACAGATTACTTTCTGTGCCACAGGCAAACCAGGTCAGAAGCAGAAGGGTAGGCCAGATGAATTCACGGCTGAGGAGCTGGTGTAGGGGCAGAAATTCATATTATTTCACAATTGGAATCTCTTCTGGGGTAAAGGCAACGTGTACAAGAGGGACAGGTTGCACTTGAACCAGAGAGGGACCAATATCCTCACAGGACGGTTTCCTCGTGGGACTCCGAGCAGGAGCAAATCATAGATAAAGCAGCAAACTGTATGTAAAGGGTTTCTTCTTTTATGTTACTGCATAGGCTAATTAAAATGGCTTCTTTGTTATGTTTTAATTAAAATGGCTTCTTAATGGCTTCTTTGTTATGTTAAATGCTGAGGAAGTTCTTTCACTAGCAGTTTGTTTGGGTTATATTATTGATAATAGAGCAAATGAACCAATGGGTGTTCATGTTATTCTTTCTAGTGTGTCTGTAAGCTATTGTGATGTGCAGGTTTTTGGGCAGAAGGCGCAATGGACAGAGAGAGGATGGACAAGGTGCTGTGAGCTGGCTAACGGGGTCGGACCCCGAGCAGGAGTCCGAGGTCCGGGGTCTTCGCCGAGGAGAGGAGACGGAGACCGACTCGTGTGGAGCGTCTGGTCGACCACCGTTGTTGGTCCCAGGCAGCAGCTCAAGGTGGTCAGAGGGGATCGAATGGTGAAGAGAGGATCGTTACTAGAGCTCCAACTGTTTGTACACAAAGAGATTGAACTTTGATAAGTGTGGTGCTTTTATTTTCCTTTTATATTTTATCTCTATTAATTATATAGTTTCAGTAATATCTATAAACTGTAAATCATTTAATCATATCTGGTGTATTGTCTATTATTTGGGCGGGGTGGGGTACATCACACAGCATCCACACAAACTTAATTACCCAGTTTGGCGGGGCTGAGGGCTGTTTCCCTAGACGACAGCGAGCTGAGCGACCCTGAGGCTTGCCAGGGGGCTACATGTAAGAACAAGTTCAGTAATCAGGGTCTCACACACACACACACACACACAATGCTGGAGGAAATCAGCAAGTCAAGCAGCATCTATGGAGGGGTATCAGACCTGATGAAGGGTCTTGTTTATTCCCCTCCCTCCACAGATGCTGCTTGATTTGCTGAGTTCCTCCAGCTTTTTATATGTGTTGCTCAAGATTTCTGGTAAATGCAACACTCCTTGTGTTAGTAATCAGGCTACTCAGGAGCACATTAAAAGCAGCGAAAGGAACACTCAGTTTGAACACATTGATTTCAGCGCATTTTCCTCTCAGTGAGCACGGGGAGTGGATCCGCTCTGGGGATGTTATACCCATGGGATGGCTGAGGGAAGAGGAAGACTGGCAGCTCATTGTTCCAACATACAGATACTAAAGGCATGAGAGAATTAAAGGTAAACATGGAAGTAGAGGTGTCTTTTTGATAAAGAAGGAAGTAACAGCGTCGAGTTGAGATCATATATTTGGAGGATCGTACAGAGAGTTCAGATGCCCAGAAATAAGGAAGAAGAATTTCAGGATACATTTCTCTGACATTAAATGTACCTGTTGAAGGGGAGTGGGGCTGTATTATTGACACCAACTAGTTAGTGGAAAACTGAGGAGCAGATGCATAGAGAAATTTCTCATAGTTTTAAGAATAATAGGGTTGTGTTAGTAGGAGATTTTGATTTCCCAGATAGTAACTGGGCCAGCCAGACTGTTAAGGGACTGGATGGGGTAGTATTTGAGAAATGTAACCAAGAAAGATTCCTGAGTTGGCAAATAGAGGGCCTTACTTCAGAAAGTGCAATACCGGATCTCCTCTTGGGAACAAGACCGGGCAAATAACAGAGGAGGCAATCAGGAAGTCCTTCGACTCTAGTGACTATCACTCTATGAGTTTTAAGATAATGATTGAAAGGGATAGGACAGATACATAGGTTAGGCTCCTAAACTAGAGCAGGACTAAGTTTGTTGGGGAATTAGGCAGGATCTAGCAGAGGCTGACTGAAGGCAAAAGAACGAATGGCGTGGGAGGCTTTTAAGAGTGTGGACATGAAGAGTTCAGGGGCAGTGTGTTCCTGTTAGGGTGAAGGGCAAGCCTGGAGATATTAAGGCTCCGGTCAAGAAAATGGATGCCAACATTGGATTTATTTACCTGTTCGTTTATTTATTTGTGGCTGGTTGATTGAAGTATGGCACAGAACAGCCTCTTATAGTCCTTAGAGTCACGCTGCCCAGCAATCCCCCAATTTAATCCAAGCTAATCATGAGACAGTTTACAATGACCTACCAACCGGTACGTCTTTGGACTGTGGGAGGAAAGCAGCGCACCCGGAGAAAATGCACGCAGTCACAGGGGGAACGTACAAACTTCTTCTGGGCAGTGACGGGAATGGAGCCCTGATCGCCTGTACTGTAAAACGTGCTAGCCACAACGCTACCATGCCAGAAGTGACTGAATCCTTTGATGACGATAAAATTTTAAGAAAACACTTCGAAGGGAAATCAGGTAGGCAAAGAGATAGTATGAAATAGACAATAGGTGCAGGAGTAGGCCATTCAGTCCTTCGAGCCAGTACCGCCATTCACTGTGATCATGGCTGATCATCCACAATCAGTACCCTATTCCTGCCTTCTCCCCATATCCCTTGACTCCGCTATCTTTAAGAGCTCTATCTAACTCTTGCTTGAAAGAATCCAGAGAATTGGCCTCCACTGCCTTCTGAGGCAGAGCATTCCACAGAACCACAACCCCCTGTGTGAAAAAGTTCTTCCTCAACTCCGTTCCAAATAGTCTACCCCTTATTCTTAAACTGTGGCCTCTGGTTCTGACTGATTAGGATTAAGGAAAGTCCCAGAAGTTTCTATCAGTATATTAAGAGTAAGCAGACTAGCACAACACAAGAACTTGAGTCTAAACGTGGACAAGACGAAAGAATTGACTGCAGACAGCCTGACCTCTCCCTACTGCACATCAATGGTTCCTCCATGGAGAGGGTCAAGGGGAACCAAGTTTCCGGGAGTGTACATCACAGATGATCTCACCTAGTCCCTCAACACCCCGTCTTTAGTCAAGAAAACACAGCAGCGTCTCCACTTCCTGAGGGGATTGAGGTGAGCGAGGCTCCCTGCCCCCATTCTACTGCAGCACCACCATGAGGGTTCTAACCAGCTGTATCAGTGCCTGCAACGGGAATTGCAAGATATCTGACCGCAAGACCCTGCAAAAGATTATAAGGATCATCGGAGTCTCTCTCCCCTCCCCCATCCAGGACATACCCCAGAAGTGATGTATTTGCAGAGCCCTCAGCATTGTCAAGGACACTCCCGCCCAATCCATGATCTCTTTAACCTCCTACCATCAGGCAGAAAGTACCGCAGTATATGAACAAGGACCGTTAGAACGGGTAACAGTTGCTTCCCCCAGTCTGAGAGATTCCTGAACACCCAGAGCACATTATTTATGACAGCACCAGCAGCATTATTTTGTCATATATGCACTTTACGCCAACTCGTAGACCTACAGAATGTTTTTCAGTGATTAATATTATTTTATGTGGTGTATATGATATGTACTGTTTTACACCTTGATCTCAGAAGAGCACTGTTTCATTGAGCTGTATACATGTGCACAAGAGAGAGAGAGAGAGAGAGAGAGAGAGTGTGTGTGTGTGTGTGTGTGTGTGTGTGTGTGTGTGTGTGTGCGTGTGTTTTCTTGGAGATCAGCAGGGCTGTCTACATCTTGAGCTGCAAGGAGATGGATTTTTTTTTAATCAAATATCTCTCCTTGCTGTTTACTGAGGAGAAAAATCAGGGCTGTCCAAAGGCAAGGGGAAGCAGTGGAGAAGTTTTGGAGAACATTCACATTATCAGAGAGGATGCACTTGCAGCTTTACAGCAGATAAATCCCCAGGGCCTGACCAAACGCATCCTCAGACTTCGTCGGAGGCTGAAGAAGATATTGTGGAGGCCCTGGCACAGATATTTGCTTCATCATTAGCAATGGTGAAGTTCCTGAAGACCGGAAGCTGGCTAATGTCGTTCCAATGTTTAAGAAGAGCAGCAAGGACAAGCCAGGGAACTACAGGCCAACCAGCCTGACATCAGTGGTGGGGAAGTTAATGGAGGGAATTCTGAGTGACAAAACCTACCAGGTTTTAGACATGCAAAGTTTAATTGGAAGGAGTCAGCATGGCTTGGTGGGCAGAAGCCACGCTCCATGAATCTTCCAGTGTTTTTTTAAAGAAGTAAATGGAAGAGTAATTAAGGGAAGGCCAGTGGATGTTGTCTACTTGGACTTCAGCAAGGCTTCTGACAAGGTCCTGCATGGGAAGCTAAGTCCCATGGAGTACGGGAGGAGGTAGTTAGGTTGATTTAAAATTGGAAGCTGAGGGAGTGGTTGGAAGTCTTCTCCTCAGGACCAGGATGGAGATTGTTGACCAGTGGTTAGTATTGAGGTCCATGTTATTGGTTATTTATATGAACAGTTTGGACAAGGCTTGATCAGCAAGTTTGCGAATGGCACAGAATCGGGAGGCGTTGCTGACAGTGAAGAAGGAGGTCGTGGATTATCGGGGAAGCGTGATCAGTTAGGGGAGTGGGCAACTGGATTTTAATACTAGTGTGCAGAGGTACAGTCAAGCGAGCATAGGACTTGGACTATGAATGGTAGGACGGTAGGGAGTGCAAAGGAACCGAGGGACATAGGAAGAGGAAAGCAATGGGGCCAGTGAAGCAGGCATTTAGCATGCTGGCATTGACTATAGATGTAGCAGTTGGTGAGGCTACACCTGGAGTACCATGTAAAATTTTGGTCACCCTTTCATAGGAAATATACGGTTAAACTGGAAAGAGCGCAGAAAAGATCTGCAAGGATGTTGCCAGGATGAGAGGGCGTGAGTTACCGACAGAGATTGGTCAGGCTTGGCCTTTATTCTTTGGAATGAAGGAGAATGATGAATGACCTTTCAGAAATGTTCTCTCCCCCGAGTTAGAGGAGTCAAAAACATGGGGAGACAGATTATGCCAGGAGGGAGAAAAACTTGGAACCTGAGGGGAACCTTTATCACACAGAGGGTGGTGAGTATATGGAACGAGCTGCCAGAGGAAATGGTTGAGGCTGTACAACAGTATCATTTAAGAAGCAGTATCATTTATGAATAGGTACATAGTGGGGGGAGTCGTGGAGGGCTGTGGGCTGAAAGCAAGAAGTTGGTTGGTATGGACTTGATGGGCCGAATGGCCTGTATTTATGCTGCATTGCTCTATGAACAGGGGTTCCCAACCTTTTTTATGCCATGGACCAGTACCATTGAGCCAGAGGTGAATGGACGCCAGGTTGGGAACGCCAGCTCTCTGAATCAAAATCCAGCCAGTCACATGACACAATCGCTAAGGGGAAGCAACAATAGCTGTCCACAACCCATATTATATACACATCGAGCCTGAGGATCGCACAGCAGGACAGGCAGTAAAGCGAAAGGCAGAAAATGAAAGAGAAGCAGTTGGTAAAGGACCAGAGCCTCAGTGAGGGCCTGGAGGAACTGGCGGGGATTCAGAGGCGCCTCGTCCAAGTTCACCGCAGGAAAAGGCTGATTCTTACAGAAATCATAAAAGCAGCAGTGTATGCCTCAGCTGTGAACTCAGCAATAAACGGGAGACAAAACACCAGGAAATTTATACAGAATTATTACTGTAATCATTTACAGCAAGCAGGAGCCGTTTAGGGCAATGTGGGAATGAATGTGTCTCCGGTCGTCCAGGGTGCAGTGGGGGGAGGGGGGAGGATGGCAAAAGATAACGCACATGGAAAAACATCATTTTTCTTATTTGAAGAACATGCCCTCTGTTCTCATCCAGAGCACTGGCAGCCACAGGCTGAAAACAGCAAAGAAGCAATAACCACACCACTCCCTGAAGACTGAACAAGAGACGTACAGGTCTCCAGGGACGGGTGTACAGACAAAGGTAAAAGCACTTGGGGGTGGGGGTGAGAGACGAAGGTGTGCTGGGAGCTTGTGGAGGCATGAGGGGGGTGGGGGGATGTAGGGGAGCCAGGGAGGGTGGGAGAGAGAGAGAGAGAGAGAGAGAGAGAGAGAGAGAGAGAGAGAGACAGACAGACAGACAGACATATAGAGAGAGGGAGAGGGGGAGGGTGACAGGGAGAAGAGAGTAGCAGGAAGAGGGGAGAGAGTGGCAACGAGAGGTGAGAAATGGCTGTAGGGAGAGACGGTGAGGGGGAGAGAGAGACAGACAGACAGCGAGGGGGAGAGAGAGATGGACGGAGAGGGGAGAGAGAGAGAGAGATCAGGGCATGACAGACGGGGATAAGCAGAGAAACAGAGAGAAAGTGAAGTAAGATAGAAATGAAAAGAGTAATGGAGTGAGACAGAGGGATGGTGAGTGAGAGAAAGATGGAAGAGGGAGAGACGGAGGAATAGTGAGTGAGAGAGGGTGAGAGGTGGGAGAGATGGAAGGATGGTGAGTGAGAGAGGGTGAGGGGTGGGAGCGATGGAGGGATGGTGAGTGAGAGAGGGTGAGAGGTGGGAGAGATGGAGGGATGGTGAGTGAGAAAGGGTGAGAGGTGGGAGAGATGGAGGGATGGGAGAGATGGAGGGATGGTGAGAGAGAGGGTGAGAGGTGGGAGAGATGGAGGGATGGTGAGTGAGAGAGGGTGAGGGATGGGAGAGATGGAGGGATGGTGAGTGAGAGAGGGTGAGGGATGGGAGAGATGGAGGGATGGTGAAAGAGGGTGAGGGGTGGGAGAGATGGAGGGATGGTGAGTGAGAGAGGGTGAGATGTGGGAGAGATGGAGGGATGGTGAGTGAGAGAGGGTGAGGGATGGGAGAGACGGAGGGATGGTGAGTGAGAGACGGATGGATGGTGAGTGAGAGGGTGAGAGGTGGGAGAGATGGAGGGATGGTGAGTGAGAGAGGGTGAGAGGTGGGAGAGATGGAGGGATGGTGAGTGAGAGAGGGTGAGATGTGGGAGAGACGGAGGGATGGTGAGTGAGAGAGAGTGAGAGGTGGGAGAGATGGAGGGATGGTGAGTGAGAGAGAGTGAGAGGTGGGAGAGATGGAGGGATGGTGAGTGAGAGAGGGTGAGGGGTGGGAGAGATGGAGGGATGGTGAGTGAGAGAGGGTGAGGGGTGGGAGAGATGGAGGGATGGTGAGTGAGAGAGGGTGAGATGTGGGAAAGATGGAGGGATGGTAAGTGAGAGAGGGTGAGGGATGGGAGAGATGGAGGGATGGTGAAAGGGTGAGGGGTGGGAGAGATGGAGGGATGGTGAGTGAGAGAGGGTGAGATGTGGGAGAGATGGAGGGATGGTGAGTGAGAGAGGGTGAGGGATGGGAGAGACGGAAGGATGGTGAGTGAGAGACGGAGGGATGGTGAGTGAGAGAGGGTGAGATGTGGGAGAGATGGAGGGATGGTGAGAAAGGGTGAGGGATCGGAGAGACGGAGGGATGGTGAGTGAGAGGCGGATGGATGGTGGGTGAGAGAGGGTGAGAGGTGGGAGAGATGGAGGGATGGTGAGTGAGAGGGTGAGAGGTGGGAGAGATGGAGGGATGGTGAGTGAGAGAGGGTGAGATGTGGGAGAGACGGAGGGATGGTGAGTGAGAGAGGGTGAGAGGTGGGAGAGACGGAAGGATGGTGAGTGAGAGAGGGTGAGGGGTGGGAGAGATGGAGGGATGGTGAGTGAGAGAGGGTGAGATGTGGGAGAGACGGTGGGATGGTGAGTGAGAGTGAGGGATGGGAGAGATGGAGGGATGGTGAGTGAGAGAGGGTGAGAAGTGGGAGAGACGGAGGGTTGGTGAGTGAGAGAGGGTGAGAGGTGGGAGAGATGGAGGGATGGTGAGAAAGGGTGAGAGGTGGGAGAGACGGAAGGATGGTGAGTGAGAGAGGGTGAGGGATGGGAGAGACAGAGTAATGGTGAGTGAGAGAGGGTGAGAAGTGGGAGAGATGGAGGGATGGTGTGTGAGAGATGGAGGGATGGTGAGTGAGAGAGGGTGAGGGATGGGAGAGATGGAGGGATGGTGAGAGAGGGTGAGGGATCGGAGAGACGGAGGGATGGTGAGTGAGAGACGGATGGATGGTGGGTGAGAGAGGGTGAGAGGTGGGAGAGATGGCGGGATGGTGAGTGAGAGGGTGAGAGGTGGGAGAGATGGAGGGATGGTGAGTGAGAGAGGGTAAGGGGTGGGAGAGATGGAGGGATGGTGAGTGAGAGAGGGTGAGATGTGGGAGAGACGGAGGGATGGTGAGTGAGAGAGGGTGAGGGATGGGAGAGATGGAGGGATGGTGAGTGAGAGAGGGTGAGATGTGGGAGAGACGGAGGGATGGTGAGTGAGAGAGGGTGAGAGGTGGGAGAGACGGAAGGATGGTGAGTGAGAGAGGGTGAGGGGTGGGAGAGATGGAGGGATGGTGAGTGAGAGAGGGTGAGATGTGGGAGAGACGGAGGGATGGTGAGTGAGAGAGGGTGAGATGTGGGAGAGACGGAGGGATGGTGAGTGAGAGAGAGTGAGAGGTGGGAGAGATGGAGGGATGGTGAGTGAGAGAGAGTGAGAGGTGGGAGAGATGGAGGGATGGTGAGTGAGAGAGGGTGAGGGGTGGGAGAGATGGAGGGATGGTGAGTGAGAGAGGGTGAGGGGTGGGAGAGATGGAGGGATGGTGAGTGAGAGAGGGTGAGATGTGGGAAAGATGGAGGGATGGTAAGTGAGAGAGGGTGAGGGATGGGAGAGATGGAGGGATGGTGAAAGGGTGAGGGGTGGGAGAGATGGAGGGATGGTGAGTGAGAGAGGGTGAGATGTGGGAGAGATGGAGGGATGGTGAGTGAGAGAGGGTGAGGGATGGGAGAGACGGAAGGATGGTGAGTGAGAGACGGAGGGATGGTGAGTGAGAGAGGGTGAGATGTGGGAGAGATGGAGGGATGGTGAGAAAGGGTGAGGGATCGGAGAGACGGAGGGATGGTGAGTGAGAGGCGGATGGATGGTGGGTGAGAGAGGGTGAGAGGTGGGAGAGATGGAGGGATGGTGAGTGAGAGGGTGAGAGGTGGGAGAGATGGAGGGATGGTGAGTGAGAGAGGGTGAGATGTGGGAGAGACGGAGGGATGGTGAGTGAGAGAGGGTGAGAGGTGGGAGAGACGGAAGGATGGCGAGTGAGAGAGGGTGAGGGGTGGGAGAGATGGAGGGATGGTGAGTGAGAGAGGGTGAGATGTGGGAGAGACGGTGGGATGGTGAGTGAGAGTGAGGGATGGGAGAGATGGAGGGATGGTGAGTGAGAGAGGGTGAGAAGTGGGAGAGACGGAGGGTTGGTGAGTGAGAGAGGGTGAGAGGTGGGAGAGATGGAGGGATGGTGAGAAAGGGTGAGAGGTGGGAGAGACGGAAGGATGGTGAGTGAGAGAGGGTGAGGGATGGGAGAGACAGAGTAATGGTGAGTGAGAGAGGGTGAGAAGTGGGAGAGATGGAGGGATGGTGTGTGAGAGATGGAGGGATGGTGAGTGAGAGAGGGTGAGGGATGGGAGAGATGGAGGGATGGTGAGAGAGGGTGAGGGATCGGAGAGACGGAGGGATGGTGAGTGAGAGACGGATGGATGGTGGGTGAGAGAGGGTGAGAGGTGGGAGAGATGGCGGGATGGTGAGTGAGAGGGTGAGAGGTGGGAGAGATGGAGGGATGGTGAGTGAGAGAGGGTAAGGGGTGGGAGAGATGGAGGGATGGTGAGTGAGAGGGTGAGAGGTGGGAGAGATGGAGGGATGGTGAGTGAGAGAGGGTAAGGGGTGGGAGAGATGAAGGGATGGTGAGTGAGAGAGGGTGAGATGTGGGAGAGACGGAGGGATGGTGAGTGAGAGAGGGTGAGGGATGGGAGAGATGGAGGGATGGTGAGTGAGAGAGGGTGAGATGTGGGAGAGACGGAGGGATGGTGAGTGAGAGAGGGTGAGAGGTGGGAGAGACGGAAGGATGGTGAGTGAGAGAGGGTGAGGGGTGGGAGAGATGGAGGGATGGTGAGTGAGAGAGGGTGAGATGTGGGAGAGACGGAGGGATGGTGAGTGAGAGAGGGTGAGGGATGGGAGAGATGGAGGGATGGTGAGTGAGAGAGGGTGAGAAGTGGGAGAGATGGAGGGTTGGTGAGTGAGAGAGGGTGAGGGATGGGAGAGATGGAGGGATGGTGAGTGAGAGAGGGTGAGAGGTGGGAGAGATGGAAGGATGGTGAGAAAGGGTGAGAGGTGGGAGAGACGGAAGGATGGTGAGTGAGAGAGGGTGAGGGATGGGAGAGGCGGAGTAATGGTGAGTGAGAGAGGGTGAGAAGTGGGAGAGATGGAGGGATGGTGTGTGAGAGACGGAGGGATGGTGAGTGAGAGAGGGTGAGGGATGGGAGAGATGGAGGGATGGTGAGTGAGAGAGCGTGAGAGATGGGAGAGACAGGGAACAGGAAGGAATCCCGAAAGGTGGGAGAGATCAACAATAGGAGCGACTTGGTCAGACAGGGTAAGGGACAACAGAGGGTTACACAGTTGCTTTTAGGGATTCGATTACAAACTGAGAAAGCCTGAAGAGGCAATGGTAGAGCTACCATCATGGAAAGAAGGCAGAACAATAAATTTCTATCTTTATTTCATATATCCTATAGTTTATTCATTATGGTTTTAGATCTAATATTTGTGTTAAGAATAGCTTCTATCATTACATTATTGACTAATTAGCTCTTTAATTGGGATTATAAAGTCTTGGAATATACAACTGTGAGAGCATCAGTGCATCTGGAGCCCTTCCAGTCCCGTCTCATGTTACTGCTGTGTGATATAGGGCCTGCATTGTTCAAATGGTCAAGCTGATAATCCCAAATATTTCACCCTCATATCAAGCAACATTACCACAGAATTTAATTACGGTTGAAATCACTGATAGGTTTTAATGAGGTGTCCCCACCCCCACACACCAGGCAGATAATATCAAGCACGCCGACAGTCTGAGATCAAGAACTCACTTGCTGGTTCAAACTCCGGACTGCTCAGCTTATTTGATTACAGAAACCACAGCCGCTTAATTCATTCACGTTGTCTCAAATGTTCAGTTGGGAGAGCTGAGTGACTTCCATCTCCCCGAGTGAAGGAATTTGCAATGCAAATAGTCATGGGATTGGACAGACAAAGGGAATTCTCGACCTAGCTCCACCATTTTATTCACTGAAGCCTGATTGACTTTAGTATTTGTTGGGCCAATGTTCCAACAAAGTAATTGTCCTCAAATCAACATCAAGGACCACACCAGTATGAGACTCTATGCCTGTTAAGATAACAAAGTGCTGTCTCAGGTTCAGAGCATACCACAGAAATAAGTAGGTAGACACCATCAAGGTCGCTGGTGAACGCAGCAGGCCAAGCAGCATCTGTAGGAAGAGGTGCAGTCGACGTTTCAGGCCGAGACCCTTCGTCAGGACTAACTGAAGGAAGAGTGAGTAAGGGATTTGAAAGTTGGAGGGGGAGGGGGAGATCCAAAATGATAGGAGAAGACAGGAGGGGGAGGGATAGAGCCAAGAGCTGGACAGGTGATAGGCAAAAGGGATACGAGAGGTTCATGGGACAGGAGGTCCGGGAAGAAAGACAAGGGGGGGGGTGGGACCCAGAGGATGGGCAAGAGGTATATTCAGAGGGACAGAGGGAGAAAAAGGAGAGTGAGAGAAAGAATGTGTGCATAAAAATAAGTAACAGATGGGATACGAGGGGGAGGTGGGGCCTTAGTGGAAGTTAGAGAAGTCGATGTTCATGCCATCAGGTTGGAGGCTACCCAGACGGAATATAAGGTGTTGTTCCTCCAACCTGAGTGTGGCTTCATCTTTACAGTAGAGGAGGCCGTGGATAGACATGTCAGAATGGGAATGGGATGTAGAATTAAAATGTGTGGCCACTGGGAGATCCTGCTTTCTCTGGCGGACAGAGCGTAGATGTTCAGCAAAGCGGTCTCCCAGTCTGCGTCGGGTCTCGCCAATATATAAAAGGCCACATCGGGAGCACCGGACGCAGTATATCACCCCAGTCGACTCACAGGTGAAGTGTTGCCTCACCTGGAAGGGAGGAAGTGTAAGGGCATGTGTAGCACTTGTTCTGCTTACACGGGTAAGTGCCAGGAGGGAGATCAATGGGGAGGGATGGGGGGGACGAATGGACAAGGGAGTTGTGTAGGGAGTGATCCCTGCGGAATGCAGAGGGGGGGGGGGGAGGGAAAGATGTGCTTAGTGGTGGGATCCCGTTGGAGGTGGCGGAAGTTACGGAGAATAATATGTTGGACCCGGAGGCTGGTGGGGTGGTAGGTGAGGACCAGGGGAACCCTATTCCTAGTGGGGTGGCGGGAGGATGGAGTGAGAGCAGATGTACGTGAAATGGGGGAGATGCGTTTAAGAGCAGAGTTGATAGTGGAGGAAGGGAAGCCCCTTTCTTTAAAAAAGGAAGACATCTCCCTTGTCCTAGAATGAAAAGCCTCATCCTGAGAGCAGATGCGGCGGAGACAGAGGAATTGCGAGAAGGGGATGGCGTTTTTGCAAGAGACAGGGTGAGAAGAGGAATAGTCCAGATAGCTGTGAGAGTCAGTAGGCTTATAGTAGACATCAGTGGATAAGCTGTCTCCAGAGACAGAGACAGAAAGATCTAGAAAGGGGAGGGAGGTGTCGGAAATGGACCAGGTAAACTTGAGGGCAGGGTGAAAGTTGGAGGCAAAGTTAATAAAGTCAACGAGTTCTGCATGTGTGCAGGAAGCAGCGCCAATGCAGTCGTCGATGTAGCGAAGGAAAAGTGGGGGACAGATACCAGAATAGGCACGGAACATAGATTGTTCCACAAACCCAACAAAAAGGCAGGCATAGCTACGACCCATACGGGTGCCCATAGCTACACCTTTAGTTTGGAGGAAGTGGGAGGAGCCAAAGGAGAAATTATTAAGAGTAAGGACTAATTCTGCTAGACGGAGCAGAGTGGTGAGGGGAACTGATTAGGTCTGGAATCCAAAAAGAAGCGTAGAGCTTTGAGACCTTCCTGATGGGGGATGGAAGTATATAAGGACTGGACATCCATGGTGAAAATAAAGCGGTGGGGGCCAGGGAACTTAAAATCATCGAAAAGTTTAAGAGCGTGAGAAGTGTCACGAACATAGGTCGGAAGGGATTGAACAAGGGGTGATAAAACAGTGTCGAGGTATGCAGAAATGAGTTCGGTGGGGCAGGAGCAAGCTGAGACAATAGGTCCGCCAGGACAGGCAGGTTTGTGGATCTTGGGTAGGAGGTAGAAACGGGAAGTGCGGGGTAGACACCATTTCTGGTCAAAGAAGTCTCAGTGATCAGAGCCACAGACTTAAGTGATGCTGTCAAAAAACAACCAGTGAAGGGTGTTGATAGCAACAGTGCTGTGGTGCAACGTTTATTCAGTAGGATGCAGGGCACCATGCAGAATGCACAGGTCAAAGGTCAAAGACAAAGTTGAGTACAGTGTCATATGCACACATGCAATGAAAAGCTTTTTTAGAGCAGCATTACAGGCACAGTGCATCGGAAAACAATATTCACAGGAAAAACATAACCCAACTGTACTCAGGGAATGGTGCTAATATTGTTTTTGTGACTGTATGTGCTATTGTTCCTACCTATGTGTGACTGTATACACTATGTTTACACCTTATTTACACCTGTCCTAACCAGTTGCATCATGGCCTGGTCTGGAAATTGTAACGACCAGGAATAATCATCTCTACTTTGAACTGATTTCTATGAACTACAAACTCACTTTCAAGAACTCTTTTGATTATGTAGAGTTTTTGTAAAATTCTTTTGTATTCTTCTTCCCTGTAGGTGCCTGCAAGAAATTGCATCTCAAAGTAGTTTATGGTAACATATACACACTTTGAACAACAGACTGGCTGATGCTCACAGTAAACTCTCAGCTACTTCTGATGCTGCTGCAGTTCACCATACGAACAGCAGAGGGGGCACATCTCCAGTCAGGCTGCAAACTCATTGAAAGGAACCAACTGCAGTAACAAAAAATGTTTAAACCCCAGGCAGTGACAACTGTATCTAACAGTGTTACAAACATCCCGGGTGTACCTGACAAAATAATGCAGGGGGAGCTATATCCAATCTGGACCATTACCCTGTATCCAATCTGAGTTTTATTTTGGCAACACACACAAAAAATGCTGGTGAACGCAGCGGGCCAGGCAGCATCTCCAGGAAGAGGTACAGTTGACGTTTCGGGCTGAGACCCTTCGTCAGGACGAACTGAAAGAAGAGATAGTAAAGAAGAGATTTTGGGCTTCTTTGTAAATAAATTTACGTTTATTGATTTATCCCATGGGGTGCATGGGATGGCCTGGGAGGGGTAGTACCTCTGGTGAAGGGGCTTGTCATGTCCATTTCAGGGGAGCTCACTCACCTGTGGTCCCCACCGGACACTCAGCTCTCATCCGCGGCTCCAAGTAGCCGTTCGCATGCGACAGCGGCCACGGCCCGGTACACGGTTTCAACCGGCAGGCAAAACCCGGTGAGGGTAGCCGGCGACTTTGCACCCCAGTGAGATTAGGGACATACCTGTGAAGACAGCTCCAACCGCCTGGGCAGGTGAGATCTACAATAAGGCCCAACGGCTCAGCAGGCGAGTCGGCAACTCTTCGCAGAGAGCAAAGGGCACGAGAAGACACGGAAGTCACGGTCGTACACTGCAACCAAGGAAGACCCCAGTTTGTGACCCCTGTTTTTACCACTGGACTCGGACATCTGAGGTCAAGAGAGTGGAACTACTCCAGTACAATGGCTTTTCCACTTAAAAACTCTCCTGCACAGGCCTCCTGTCATCGTCAGACATGACGGACAACCACCGAGTTTACAAGATAAGCAGTAAATCAGATGAATTAAAATTTTACCCTTGCAGTCCAAGATGCCCATCAGGCCCAGAAGATACCACCTGTCCCTCCTGCACGGTTACCAGGCATGGAAATAACTTGGGAAGAGGGGCAAGCAGGCAGGGACAGATCCGAGTAAGGCCCCTGTCCCGCCCTGTGAATGGGCACCTTGGCCAGGCCCAGGAGCAGAATGAGAAACCCCTTTTACAACCTGTCCTCAGTTACACTGCGGGCCCGACGATCAGGTGCGCCAGAACAATCAGAATCAAATCTATTCTCATTCATGTGTGTCATGGAATTTGTTGTTTTATGGCAGCACTTCCGTGCAAGACATAAAAAAAACTCAAGTTACAATAAGAAATATTATAAACAAATAGTGCAAGAAAGGAGCAGTGAGGTGGGCTTCATGGACCATTCAGAAATCTGATGGCAGAAACTGTTCCTGAAATGTTGAGTGTGCATCCTCAGGTTCCTGTACCTCCTCCTTGTTGGAAGTGATGAGAAAAGGGCGTTCCCAGACACTGAGCATTTTCAATGGTGGCTGTTACCTTCCTGAGGCATCGTCTTTGGAAAATGTCCTCAATCTTGGGGAGACTTCTGCCCACAGTAGAATTGGTTGAGTCTACAGATCTCTGCAGCCTCCATACCCAACGATGATGCAACCAACCACTCAGAATTCTCCCCATCATACATCTGTAGAGACTTACTAGAGCCTTTGGAGACAACCAACAACCTCAAATACTCAACAGAGTTTTTGTTTTGGTATGTCTTGCACTAGCTGCAGAACAACAAATTTTACAATGTACATCAGTGATAATAAGCCTGATTCTGTTTCTGAACAGGGACTGTGGCCTTGTCCTATCCACGTACACCCAGTCTGTGGACTTACCTGGCTGCAGAAATGGCATGCAGCCTGGGCATCTGTAAAATGGTTAATGGAACGGCCCTCTGGCTCTGCAACACTTGCTCAGCTCCCTCAGCGTAAGAAGGCATTTCAGGGCAAGAGTGTGTGCAGGCACAACCAGCCCCTGGAACAAGCCGCTGAGGACGTGGAAAGGCACCAAGAGTATTTCCAAAAGAAAAACCCAAGTGAGCCTCGCGGTGCAGGCTGCTCCTCTCCCGTATCCAGCCCATCCACAGGCCCAGGCACCCCAACAGAGTGGCAGTGAGGGTGGAAGGTGACCTTATCCCAGACTTGTACGAGGTTCTACTCGAAGATCGGGGGCTCCTCCACAGAAGCCCAGCTGAGGCTTGACAGCAAGACCCAGCGGGGGGAAACGGCCCATACCATCGGGGAGATGGTCCAAGTACAGGCACCTCAGAGATCGACTTTACGCATCAGATGCTGTACATTTACATGAACTGGGAATTTGCTGCGATGTGTTGATCAGGGTGTAGCATGCAACGAAAAAAACAATTACATTCAACAACTGAACAAGGGTGGAGTGCTCTGCCCTGAATAAAGGCACACACCAGTGGCTGAATTTCCTCCTCGCTCAGAAGCCTCAGAAATGTAGCCTTTCTCTTGCCTCAGGAGAAATTCACAAGTTTCTTCAGGATTTTGACAGCAAAATCAGATGGGTGGGACTGAAATAACCAACCGGGTTTCACAGCCTGGAGCTGAACCAGTGCTCAGCCTGAAGGAAAATATTTGAACCAGTCCTGTCCCGTAGCCTCCAACTCCTGCCTGTCTGCTGGCCAGAGTCCTTCAGTTGGGCTGAGGTAGATTGTCAGGTGGAGGGAGTGTAAGTCGGTGTTACACCTCGTTTGAGAGGGAACTGAGCCACTGATAATCACTAACCACAGACCCATCCAAAGTTCACCCACTACAGAACTATCCAAAGCACTTCAAGCTTCGCAAGTGTGCATCAGCCATCCAGACCTCCGTATTCCTCCCATGTTTGCGTCCACCTATGTGGTGTAACCTGTCTAACCTGTGCTGTCTCTGTTCTAGGACGTGATTTAGTTTACATCTGACTACAATAGCGCCCCTGGCCTCAAGTTCCTGGTGGACTGGTGTATCGAGTAGCTTCATCATCTCTCTCCAACTTGGGCTGTAACTGTTTGGTGCGTCCGCGATGCAGAGCGAGCCTGACAAAGGTGAGGAGTGATGAAGCATCCTGACAAAGGAGGACAGCAGTGGGGTGGCTGAGTGACAGGACATGCAACAAAGGAGAAGAGAACAAAAGATAGCACAAAACACAAAGAAATGAGAGACACACACACCGCTGAAACTTCAGGGAGCTAAAATTAGAACATTAGAATGTTGCCTCCACGGAAGTCTGTGAAACATGCAGTGCCCATACTTGAAAATATCAAGAGCAACCCTCACAAGTCAGGTCCTGCCCTCTGGCACTACAGACTGAACTCACCACTTTAGTGGATCTGAGCATGAACACTGTCTCCATACATCTCACACTCACTCAGCAAGCACCAAGCTCTGGGCACAGAGTGGCCTGAAACAGTGACAGATCAAATATACTGGAAGCAAGCGCACAGCACAGGCTCTAATTGAATTAGCAGACGTCAAAAGGATTACTTCTGTATCTCTGTGGCTGCGGGAGCTGAAATAATCACCTGCACTGCTCCCTGGGCTTCCTTGGCAGAGTCTCCTGCACAAACCAGCACGAGGAAGCAGAGATCAGAGCTGAACGGAAAATATTCCGCAGCAACACGCAAATACTGGAGGAACTCAGCAGGTCAGGCAGTGTCTATGAAGGGGAGTAAACAGTCAACAGTTTTGAGCCAGGACTACTTAACAGGAATCCTCTTGAAGGGTTTTGGCCTGAAACTCTGACTGTGTTTTCCCCTCCACAGATGCTACCTGACTTGCTCAGCTCCTCCATTGTCTGTGTTGCTCGAAGTTTCCAGTATCTGCAGAACCTCTTGTGTTACCGAAAATATTCTGTTGAGAATCTCCTATTCCCAACCGGCACTCTTTCTGGATCTTGTTGGATAGTCACGCTGCAACACTGGGCACTCAAAAACAATGCCCTGCGCACACACACTTTGAGCTCACACGTACAGTACATACATCCTTGCTACGTTGTGACTGGGACACCAACACATACATTCTCATTCTCTCCCCCTTCCTCTCCCCCTCCCCCCGTTATGGGTCAGAGTCATCAAGTTGTACAGAAACAGGCCCTTCTGCCCAACTGCTCCATGCCAACTAAGATGCCCACCCAAGCTATGCCCTTTTACCAGTGTTTGGCCCATAACCTTCTAAACCCTTCCAATCCACGTTCCTGTCCAACTGGTTTTTTAATGTTATTGTAGTTGCCTCAACCACTTCCTCTGGCAGCTCATTCCACATTCATACCCACCTTTGTGTTAAAATGTTGCTGATTTGATCATGGACTCATCCCCACCTACCTGCCTATTAACTCTTTCCTGTCTCAAAATTAAGCCTATGCTCTCTACTTCTTGATTCCCCAGCTGAGGGAAAAGACTGAATGCATTCACTCGGTCCTCTCCGCTCTCGATTTTTATACACCTCCATAACATCACCTCTCAGTACCCTTCATTCCAAGGAAACTGTCCAATAATGTGTCTCCCCCCACATCTCAGTCCATCAAGTTCTGGCAACACCCTTGCAAATTTTTTTCTGCAACAATCGTTCAAATTCTAGAACTGCACATCTATCAGCCATTCAGCCCATCACCTGTGACTTCTCCCTCAAAAAGCACTCTCCATAATCCCTTCTTTTGCCCCATCCCACAAGCACCAAACATTCTTTTCCAAATAACTCCTATTACTTGTGGTTTACTACTACGACCTGTTCTGAAGCTTTGAACATAAGAACATAAGAAATAGGAGCAGGAGTCGGCCATCTGGCCCATCGAGCCTGCTCCACCATTCAATAAGATTACGGCTGATTTGATCATGGACTCATCCCCACCTACCTGCCTTTTCCCCATAACCCTTAACTTCCCTACTATGCAAAAATCTATCCAACCTTGTCTTAAATATATTTACTGAGGTAGCCTTCACTGCTTCATCGGGCAGAGAATTCCACAGATTCACCACTCTTTGGGAAAAACAGTTCCTCCTCATTTCCGTCCTAAATCTGCTCCCCTGAACAATTTTTCTGGCTCTAATTATCTATCTCTTTCATAATTTTATATGTTTCTATAAGATCTCCTCTCATCCTTCTGAATTCCAAACAGTACAGTCCCAGGTGAGTCAATCTCTCCTCATAGTCCAGTGGTCCCCAACCACCGGGCCGCAGACCAGTACCGGGCCGCAAAGCATGTGCTACCGGGCCGTGAGGAAACGATATGAGTCAGCTGCACCTTTCCTCATTCCCTGTCATGCACTGTTGAACTTGAACATAGGGTTGCCAACTGTCCCGTATTTGCCGGGACATCCCGTATATTGGGCTAAGTTGGTTTGTCCCATCCGGGACCGTCCTTGTCCCATATTTCCTCCCCTAAGGTACAGCGTTCCTATGAAACTTTTCGTGCCGAAATGGAGTAAAGCGCAGAAGCAATTAACATTAATTTATATGGGAAAAATTTTTGAGCGTTACCAGACCCAAAATAACCTACCAAATCATACCAAATAACACATAAAACCTAAAATAACACTAACATATAGTAAAAGCAGGAATGATATGATAAATACACAGCCTATATAAAGTAGAAAAAATGTATGTACAGTGTAGTCAGGAAGATTAAGCCAAAACCGATTTGTGGAAAAAAAAATCGGTACGTACGCACATGCGCACGTCACGCATGCGCACACAGGTGTCTGTGCAAGGCTTCATGGTCATGGTAGTCTTTCATGGGGTAAACACAAGTGTCCCGTATTTGACTGCTACTTTTGTCCCTTATTTGGGGGTGAGAAAGTTGGCAAACCTAACTGGAAAAGACATGTTGAGGTGAGTTTCACCCTACTTGCCCTACTTGAACAACCACCCGCCCCAGTCAGTCGGTCCGCAAGAATATTGTCAATATTAAACCGGCCCGCGGTGCAAAAAAGTTTGGGGACCCCTGTCATAGTCTATCCATCCCATCTCTGGAATCAACCTGGTGAACCTCCTCTACGCAACCTGTCTATTGACAACACGTTTGCAAAGCTAGAGCTTGACCAAGCCCACTAACACAAAGCTGGATGGAAAAGTAGGTTGTGACAGATGCAGGTAAAGTCAAACTGAAGGACATTTAGAGCCTGTTGGGAAGAATAGAAAAGAAAATATTTTTCAGCTGGTAATGACCTAGATAATTTTGTTGTGCAGAGGGATATTCGAAGGCTGGCTCACAAAGTGCAGTGTTATCAGGCAAGCAATCAGCTGACTGACATCTTTACTCCTCATGTACATGAAGAGTGTAAGTAATAAAGTCAATTAAATTTTATCGCAAGTATCGGAGTACAAGAGGAAGAAACTTCTGTCCAAAGGTTGAAGGGATGTGGGGCGTGATTGCACAGAGTACCGTTTGCAGCTTTGGTCTTTGCTCTAAACTGCATATTGGCTTCAGAGATAATGCAAAATGGGCTCACCAGATTTATTCACAAACAAGAGAAAATCTGCAGATGCTGGAAATCCAAGCAACACACACAAAATGCTGCAGGAACTCAGCAGGCCAGGCAGCGTCTATGGGAAAAAGTACAGTCAATGTTTTAGGGCCTGCTGAGTTCCTCCAGCATTTTGTGTGGATTTCACCAGAATTATTCCAGGGATGACTCACTGGAGGCGAAAAGAATGGAAAATATTCTAAACTTACCACACAAAACTATGAAGGGTAAGGGCAGCACAGGTTCTGACTGACCATTAGCTTAGGAAGGACAATCTACAACAGGTCCAGTGTCGTCAGGATAAAGTGTCAACCATTCAGCTCTAAACAGAAAACTCGTCACAGGAGTAAAGGCACAAAGGCAAATGGGTGAAGGGTGATCCAGAAGCAAAGTGGATGAGGTAGAGGACTGACCATGATCCTATGGAACATCAGAGTAGGCATGATGGGGTATGGATAAACTGCTTCTATTCTCATTGTCATCCACCCTCACTGGGAGAGGGGTCCCACACACACACTGACCCTCACTGGGGGACTATACCACACACACTGACCCTCACTGGGGGACTATACCACACACACTGACCCTCACTGGGGATGGGTCCCACACACACTGACCCTCACTGGGGGATGGGTCCCACACACACTGACCCTCACTGGGAGACGGGTCCCACACACACACACTGACCCTCACTGGGGGATGGGTCCCACACACACTGACCCTCACTGGGGGACAGATCCCACACACACTGACCCTCACTGGGAGACGGGTCCCACACACACTGACCCTCACTGGGGACAAGTCCCACACACACTGACCCTCACTGGGGATGGGTCCCACACACACTGACCCTCACTGGGGGATGGGTCCCACACACACTGACCCTCACTGGGAGACGGGTCCCACACTGACCCTCACTGGGGACAAGTCCCACACACACTGACCCTCACTGGGGACAAGTCCCACACACACTGACTCTCACTGGGGAGACAGGTCCCACACACACACTGACCCTCACTGGGGGACGGGTCCCACACACACACTGACCCTCACTGGGGGACTATACCACACACACTGACCCTCACTGGGAGATGGGTCCCACACTGACCCTCACTGGGGACAGGTCCCACACACACTGACCCTCACTGGGGGACGGGTCCCACACACACACTGACCCTCACTGGGAGACGGGTCCCACACACACACTGACCCTCATTGGGGACGGGTCCCACACACACTGACCCTCACTGGGAGACAGGTCCCACACACACACTGACCCTCACTGGGGGACGAGTCCCACACACACTGACCCTCAATGGGGGACGGGTCCCACACACATTGACCCTCACTGGGAGACGGGTCCCACACACACACTGACCCTCACTGGATGACGGGTCCCACACACACACTGACCCTCACTGGATGACGGGTCCCACACACACTGACCCTCATTTGGGACAATTCCACAGACCTTCATTTATCCATTCTGCCTTAGGTTTAGGGGTTCACATCTCATTCCAGAACACATGACCCGGTCTAACTCTCCAAAGCAATACTGATGCAGTGCTGTACTAACAGAGTGGAACTGCCAGGAGTGTGTTGAATTATAGGTAATGTGATATTTCAAACGTGGCTTTAAATTGAGACCCCTGTCTGGATTGCTGTAAAGGAGTCTCCCTGGCACTCAGGTGAAGCAGGGCAAACCCCTGGTCAACGTGAATCCCTCAACCAACAGCACAAAAACAGATGATGTTTGTATACCCACAAGATTCCTCTCATCTGCAGATGCCTTTCAATTAATGATGGGGTCAAACGGAAGGACAGCTGTTGCTACGGAGATGGCCCATCGGTTTACAACACAACAACCCTGTACTTATGGGAAAAAAAAAGCCAATTTATTATTTTTCACAAACAGTGGAGAGAAGGCAATTATGACAGACACCTCTCAACTAACAAAACCCCTCCGCAGCCAACAAGATATGAATTCAAGCAATGCCATACCAAAAGCACAAACAACAATGTCCTGGTCAGCAAACCAGTCCTTCAACCCACCAAACAAGTCTGATCATAAACACAAGAGGTTCTGCAGATGCTGGGAATCCACACAAAATTCCCGTGGAAGTCAGCAGGTCAGTCGGCATCCATGGAGGGGAAGAAAAAAACTGAGGTTTGGGGCCGAGACCCTCCGTTGGGACTAAAGTCTGATATTTGGTTATTAAATCTTCCCTGATCATCAACTAAAGATCATTTAAGTGGAGATTCAACTCAACTCTCCAGTAATGCATGACAGATGTCCCAGGTTTAAAACTGCTTGCTCTTTAAACATTTAACATATCTCGTCACTCCCCAGTGTTTCCCAGAACACCAAACTTGCCAATGAATCACAAGATCTGAAGAAACCCAACCACAACGGGGGTCAATGTGTGTGGAACCCATAGCCTGGAATGACTTGGTATCACTGAAGTCCACACATTCCAGGGAATCAATGCAAAAGATAGCTGATTTGTAGCCTTACCAAGTGTTTTTTTTACCCCTCTCAACTCAGCTCTACTGCCTGTTTCACTCCCAGGCTTCCTGCATCACTGCAGAACTCAATAATCATAAAAGGAAATGATTTTCTTCCTCTGTCAGCTTGCAGGCAGTCTCTGGATAGCAATTATCTTTGGGAAACATCAGCAACAACCTGCTGGTGAAGACGTGATGGTAATGAGCTGCCTTCAGGTGCTGATATGTGCTGATCACATTTGAATGAAGCCTTGTAATTATCAGATTCTACGGCAGTAAATGGCCCTGTGCTGTTTAATGGTTGCTGAGAAGGCTGTGATCCCAGGGAAAGATAACTCATCACAGTCGCACTCTATACTCAGTAATTTAATGGCCTGGAACATATATTGAAAGTGAGATCCCCGACTATAACCCTTACCTGTTCTGTCGAAACCTCTTCAACTCAAGAGTTTAACATCAGTGACTGAATTTCAAACTTGCTCTTTTAAACATACTGCTGTCTGGTTGCAACAAGGCTGATTTTCTCTGGGCTGGACAGTGCTGTTTTTCATTGGGTCAGATTTTCCACATACCTGGGCTACAAGATTATGGGCTTCTAACAGAATCAGATTCAAAATCAGGTTTATTATCACCGACATGCAGTACATCTCATAAAATATTCCGTACACATATATTTTTTAAAAATGAATAGTACAAAAAGAAAGCAAAAAAATAGTGAGGTGGTGTCCACGGGTTCATTCAGAAATCTGACGGTGGAGGGGAAAAAGCTGTTCCTAATTTGTTGAGTGTGGGTCATCAGGCTCCTGTACCTCCTCCCTGATGGTAGTAATGGGTAGAGAGCATGTCCTGGTGATGGGTGCCCTGAACGATGGCCGCCGCCTTTTTGACGCATTGCCATTTTAAGATCTATCAATCAGCCAGAGGAACACTGCTAGAGGGAAGAGGAGTGACCCCTAACCCCTCCTCATTATACTGGCTGCCTGCCTTCTCCAACCCTAAGCCCCGAAGAAAGGCTTCATCCTGAAATATCAAACTCCTCCCCTCCACTCAATCACAAATGCAGCTCAACCAACTGAGTTCCCCCAGGACATTGTTACACTGAACTCTAGCATCTCCAGTCCTTTGCACCTTCATAAGGTGCAGTCCTGCTGACAACAATCCCTGCAATACGTTCAAGTTGTGCCCAGCAGTATTTAAGGCAGAAAACTGGTAGGTTGCTGATTGACACACACTCAAAAAGCTGGAGGGACCTCAGCAAACTGAGCAGCATCTGAGGAAAAAAGTACAGTCAACGTTTCAGGCCGAAAGCCTTCGGCTGGACTGGAGAAAAAAAGTTGGAGTAGATTTAAGAGGTGGGGAGGGGGAGAGGAGAGAGAACCACCAGGTGATAAGTGAAACTGGGAGGGGGAGGGATGAAGTAAAGAGCTGGGAAGTTGATTGGTGAAAGAGACAAGAA
Source organism: Mobula birostris (assembly GCF_030028105.1). Lineage (NCBI taxonomy): Eukaryota > Metazoa > Chordata > Chondrichthyes > Myliobatiformes > Myliobatidae > Mobula > Mobula birostris. The sequence goes on along the minus strand of NC_092391.1, from coordinate 28,658,579 downwards.
GCCCATGGAAGAAAGAAAAAGGGGGAGGAGCACCAGAGGGAGGCGATGGGTGGGCAAGGAGATAAGGTGAGAGATGGAAAAGGGGATGGGGAATGGTGAATTGGGGGTGGGGGGCATTACCGGAAGTTTGAGAAATTGATGTTCATGCCATCAGGTTGGAGGCTACCCAAATGGAATATAAGGTGTTGTTCCAACGTGAGTGGGGCCTCATCCCGACAGTGGAGGAGGCCATGGATGGACATATCGGAATGGGAATGGGAAGTGGGATTAAAATGCGTGGCCACTGGGAGACATATCGGATTGGGAAATGGGCTCCTATTTGACAAGGAGGTTAAGGGTCACAGAGAAAAAGTGAGAAAGTGTGATTGCAAAAAAAATCACCCTCCATTGAAAAGTAGAGCAGACTCAATGGGCCAACTGCCTTCCCCTCATTCAGCTTCCATGGTTTACATTCACCTAATAGTGTTCAAAATTGCCTGTCCTATGGTTTAAATTTAATTGTCTTTGTTTGAAATGAAAACTGACTCCAGAGCCGCACCCTCAGTGAGAAAGGGTGAAGAAACTGGGTTGGGAATCAAAGAAAAAAAAACGCCTATGTCGCAAAAAGCTGTCTAGTATCACACGTGCTTAATTCAGACAGCCTGCACTCCCACCCCAGCTTGTCCATCACATTCTGGCCTCTCCCGAATTGTTTAGCCATGAGCTTGTTACTACATACTCGATCAACGTAGTAATCTCTCCCTTCAAACTCTCTCCCCTCCAGTTAGCTCCCCACGCACCCAGAGATGCCCAGCAGGTGCTCCATCGCTGAAGAAACATTTTGTTTTTACAGCTGAGGGCACTCACTTCCAATTACTTTGAAGAACAAAATACATTTTTGAGAAATTTGTTCAGTTCGGGGGGAGGGGGAGTCCCACAAGTGTGAGTTGATGACAGAAAGGCAGGAAAGTTTATACAGCAGGGAAAAAGAGAGGATAGAAGGACAGTGGAGATGGGAAGGATGGGTGCCTTCAGAGGGGGAGGGGAAGAGGGAATGAACACTGTGGGGGATAAAAGGTTACAAATCAAGAAATTCCACCCATATCCCAGTCTTCTGTTTACTGTCTATATCCCATAATCTTGCTTCCCCATCGCAACTTTCTCCCACCACATGAATGGCAAACGGAGAAAGACAAGCTCCTTTCCCTACCTCTTCCCCATAAATATCAGGGCTGTTTGAACGTACATCACTCCCCTCTTCGCGGCCATGGCTAGTGGAAAGGGCAGAGGTCAAAAGGCAGAGTGAGCCAGAACCTTACACACTGACTGGGGGCTCCTGACTGCTCTCTTCAGAACCGGTGTCCAGTGCAGACAGTCCTGACTAATTTATTCAAATTAATCAAAGATGACAGCCACATAATTCAATTTCAAGAACTAACAGGGTTGTTTTGCATATTATGTTTTATTAATATAAATAATTATTCCTCATTGATCCATATTAATGGTGTGTTAATGGTCCCTAGAGATGTGCATCATGTACAGAAGCTGTTGATTTCCATTTCTTGAAAACAACATTTCTATCCCAAATGAGCACAAATCAGTTCATTTCACACTTTCATTTAACTATGTCAGAACTTAACACTTCAAAACCAACAACAGCTTTCACATCCATTAACGATCCGATACATTATAGTTGCAGAGCCATCAGGATCGGGAAAAACTGCCGATGGTAGCAAACTCACCCAGCTCCTTCGCAGGAGGCAGCCTCCCCAGCATTTCAAAAGGCAACGCCTCGAAAAGGTGGTGTCAGTCACTGAGGGTTCCCATCACGCAGGACATGCTGTCTCCTTATCCTTACCATCAGAGAGGGGGTACCAGAGCCTAAAATCACACACGAACAGCTTCTTGCCTTCCAACACCAGATCTCTGAACAGGCACTGAAACAACCCATGAACACTACCTCACTATTTTTGTCATTTTCTTGCATACCTTATTTAGTTTTTTTAATACATTTCCTGTTGTAATTTATAGTATTTTGTGTATTGCACTGTACTGCTGCCACAAAACAACAAATTTCATGACATATGTCAGTGATATTAAACCTAATTCTGATTTTGATCAAAGAGATGTAGTACAGAAAAAAGGACTTCGGCCCAACGTGCCCATGCTGACCATCGTTTCACACCAATCCTGCATTAGTACTTTTCCTTTCTTCCCACATTCCCATCAGCTCCTTCCACATTCTAACACTCACTTGCACACTAGGGACAATTCTCAGTACAAACTAATCAAACAAATGGCACAAGGAATCCCACGTGGTCCAAACTACCCCCACCCACACACACATATGTGTCATTTCAATACTTGGACAAGTGTAGAAAGAGGAGAGGAGAGGAGGGGAATTAATAGAAACATCGGGTGTGTGAGAGTGCACTCAGGACTCTAATTCACAATCTAAACATGGGAGATCAGAAGCTTGGTCAGGGCAGGCAGACTAAACCCATCATACAGACTGGAATCAATCCAGAAAATGCTCCAACTTTATCCTTCACTCCTTTAGTCATTTTCCATCTCTCTTTCTCTTCATTTCTCTCTCCTCCCTAAACTTTTCCTGCTGTATAAACTTCCTAACACATACGGAAAGGTACACCTTTTAAACAGCCAATTGTCTGATTGCTGTAGACACAAGAGGTTCTGCAGATGCTGGAAATAAAGAAGAATGCACACAATGTGCTGGAGGAGGTCAGCAGGTCGGGCAGCATCGATGGATGGGAATAAGCAGTCCCCTTCCCCTTCCTTTCCAGTCCTGATGAGGGCTCTCAGCCCAAAACTCCAGCACATTGTGTGTATCTGTCTGATTCTTGTAGATGTGCCATTGAGTCAAGTCACTAAGACTATCCCCAGCTAAGTCAAATCATATTACCTTTCAAATTGATTTCTTCAGAAAGCAATAATTTTCTGAAGCTTCTCGATGTCCTTTGTTATGTCGTTGCTTGATAACGTTTAGATCTCCATGCAATAATCAGATGGTTCCAGGAACAGTAGGTTTGCTCTGAGTGAAGACTGAGGGAGCCAGGTTTCTATCCTCTAGAATTTAAGAGAACAATCGCATTGAAACTAAAAAAAATCTGATCGGGCTTGGCAGGCTTGATCTGGAAGGAATGTTGGCATCTACAAGAAGGGAATCAGCTCTTGAATAAGGGATAGGCAGCTGAGAACTGTGATGAGGGACTATTTTTCCCCTCAGAGGATGGAAAATCTTTATAATTCTCTAATCCGGAAGGTTAAAGAACATGAAGAGAAAGACTTATCACATGTACATCGAAATATACAGTGAAATGAGTCACTTGTGTCCGAGGACGTGCTGGGGGCAGCCCGCAAGTGTCAGCGAGCTTCCAGTGTCGACGTAGCATGCTCACAATTTACTAACCCTAATTCGCACGTCTTTAGAATGTGGGGTGAAACTGGAGCACCCGGAGGAACCTACGTGGTCATGCAGAAAATGGGCAAGCTCCTTATAAACAGCACACTGATCACTGGTGGCTGTGGAGGCTTAGCTATTCAGTTCACATAAACCTGAAATCAGTAAACTTCTAGATATTAAGGGCACATAGAGACACAAATAGTGCAGGAGAATGCGTTGAGGTAGGAGACTTGATGAAAGGAAGAGCACATTCAAAGGTTCCACTTCTTATGTTCACCGGTAAAGCTTCCTGGTGCACAGTAAAACAATCTAGGACACCTTCAAGGAGCAATGCTCCAAAAAGGCAGCATCCATCATTAATTAAGGACCCCCGCCACTCAGGTTATGCCTTGGTTCTCATTGTTACCGTCAGGAAGGAGATACACAAGTCTGAAGACACACACTCAATGATTCAGGAACAGCTTCTTCCACTCTGCTATCCGATTTCTGAAAGCACTACCTCACTACTTTTTAATTTCTATTTTTGCACTACTTATTTAACTATTTAATTTTATATATTTTTATATATATACACACACACACACACACACACACACACACACACACACACACACACTGACTGTAATTCACAGTTTTTTTCCTGTTATTCTGTATGGAATTGTACTGCTGCTGCAAAGACAGCAAATTTCATGACATATGTCAGTCCTATTAAACCTCATTCTGAACATACCCTCATAAAAGTGAAGATGAATCTGGCCATTTCAGAATCAAGTTTAATATCACCGGCGTATAGAAACATAGAACATAGAAATCTAAAGCACATTACAGGCCCTTCGGCCCACAATGTTGTGCTGACCATGTAACCTAGTTAATTCCCCTACTGCATAGCTCTCTCTTTTTCTAAGCTCCACGTACCCCTTAAAAGACTCTATTGTACCCACCTCCACCACCGTCACCTGCAGTGCATTCCACACACCCACCACTCTCAGTGTGAAAAACGTGCCTCTGACATCCCCCTTGGTATGTACTTCCAAGCACCTTAAAACTATGCACCCTCATGTTAGCCATTTCAGCCCTGGGAAAAAGCTTCTGGCTTTCCATATGATCAATGCCTCTCGCCAGCTTATACACCTCTGTCAGGTCACCTCTCATCCTCCATTGCTCCAAGGAGAAAAGGCTAAGTTCACTCAACCTAATATCGTGAAATTTGTTATTTTGTGGCAACAGTACATTGCAATACATAATAACTATAAATTACAATAAGTATATGTAAAAAAGAAAATTAAATTAAATAAGTGGTGCAAAAAGAAAGGGAAAATACTGAGGTAGCGTTCATGGGTTCATTGTCCATTCAGAAATCTGATCACATAGGGAAAGAAGCTGTTCCTGAATCATTGCGTGTGTCTCTTTAGGCTCCTGTACCTCCTCCCTGATGGGAGCAATGAGAAGAGGGCATGTTCTGGGTGATGGGGATTGTCAATGATGGACGCCACCTTTCTGAGGCACCACCTTTTGTCCTGGATACTGGGAAGGCTAGCGCCTGTGATGGAGCTGGCTGAGTTTCCAGCTTTTCTGATCCTGAGCAGTGGCCCCTCCATACCAGACGGTGATGCAACCAGTTAGAATGCTCTCCACCGTACATCTGTAGAAATCTTGTGAGTGCTTTCGATGATATCTGGGGAACTTGCAAGCAATTGTAATGGAACATTCCGCTCCTAATAAGCCCATTCTTGAGCTATGTCCTTAAGTATGTGTTTTCACAAGTGCTGGACCCTAACAAATGGTTATTTGTTTTGGCTCAGTCACAAACAGCATCAGGCATTTGAATCTGCTTGACTGTGATGAATGTAACACATCCCCTTTTTGGTAACACAATACTGGGAATAAAGGATTTGCATTTAAATGGGGCTCTGTCTAACCTCTGCAGTTTCTCTAAATGTGTCATAAAACCAATCGGTCTGAAGTGCGAGGATGGGATTCAGTGTGTAAGTACCAACACATTGTTCCAAATCTTTCACAGTTCAGGTTTTTGTCACTTGCACGCACACAAAATTGCACGCGTATTCTAATCCTTAAATAAATAAAACGCCCAATGTCACTCATTTGTTCAGTTTCAATGCAAGTAAAATTCTTCCTGAAATTTACACCTGATTCAGTTCTCTCTAGTATACCCTGCATGCTGTTTACAAAGGAGCGAAGGGGGAGAGGGGAGGGGGTGGGAAGAGAGGGAATGCTTCTATCGGCTCTGTATCCACATCATTTCCTCTATCACTCCTGCACACAGATCACATTTCTGACTTCTCACTCGATTAATCCATCCCTCCCCCTCCTGTCTTCTCCCATCACTTCGGATCTCCCCCTCCCCCTTTCAAATCTCTTACTATCTCTTCTTTCAGTTAGTCCTGATGAAGGGTCTCGGCCCGAAATGTCAACTGTACCGCTTTCTATAGATGCTGCCTGGCCTGCTGCGTTCACCAGCATTTTTTGTGTGTGCTGACTAATCCTCAGCCTTCTTTTTTTTTGAATACCTTTCTTACCCCACACAGTTCTTACTTGTTAAGTGGTGCTGATCAGAGGTGACTCATACATCAGGTATTACAAGGATTCTCAGGAATTTATTTTCCCTGCACAGGATTTTGTCATTTACCAAACTTGCTCTGCTTGTGTAACAGACATTTCAGTTTCCGCATTGGTATATAACATTACGATGTACAAAAATAGCAACACCGAATGAAAAGAACAAACCAAATGCTGGAATTTTAAGAGCTTTGCATTGTGAAATTCTTTTGTATGTAATTTTATTCAAAATAAAGATTGGTTTTTAAATAAAAGCATTCCAATGAATATTTCCTGATGAGGGAAATGATACTCGAAACATCAACTATTTATTCCCCTTTATAGATGCCGAATGACCTGCTGAGTTCCTCCAGCTTTTAGCGTTGCTGCAGATTTCCAGCATCGGCAGAATCTCTTGTGTTACAAATAAGAGAAATTTCATTCATTTTCACATTTACCACTGAATTTCTGCTCCTTCTGACAACCTCAGCTTGCATGTGTCACACTTGAGTTTGCTAGATGCCCATTCCTACCGCTTAACGTTCCTGTGTTCCATCAATACCTCCCCTCCTGTAGCCCAGATACCCACAGCATCTCTGAGTCCAACAGTGCTCCATTCCATCAACATTGCACTAAAACAGTGCTGCACTCCCTTAGTATCACCACCTGTGACATTCACTCTCAACTACATCGTAAAATCCTTCAATGAAGCACTGAAATGGGAGCCTAATCCACAGGTCTGGAGAGTAACCTGCGAGGGCTGTTTTACTGAATGAATCAGGCCTACCACCAATAACCAAACAATAATGATAATAAAGCTCATGTGAAGTAACCGCGGGGAATATCATTGTATATATAGACTGGCAAACTAAATTAATACTGATAATGTGGAGGATGAATTCATGGAAGCCCCAAAACCATTTATTGATGAACTAACTATGATGTTAAATCTAGCATTGCACAATGCAAAAGGGTTAATTAATAACTGAAAAGGGGCCTGCAGGGAAGAGTGATCATAATGTCACAAAATTATACATAAACATCAGAAGTAATTTAGTTCACTATTAAAAATATAGACAACGGCAAAGAAATGAGATGAGAGTGGACTAGGTGGATTGGAAAATTACATTAGAGGTTGCAACAGTAGATGACAGATGCCTAAGATTTAGAGAATTAATATATTGTTGACAAAAAACTGCCTATCCTTTTTATGGGACCAAAACCAAGACGAAAAGTAGCCCACGGTGGTTAATTAGGGAAGTTTAAAATTGTATGAGAGCAGTTAGTCCGAGGGTTGGGAAAATTCATTAAAGGACCAAGAAATAAGGAGAAGAAAAAGTGGAATACAAAACTAATCTAGCAAGAAATATAAAAATGGACTCTAAAAACTTTGAATTTGTAAAATGGAAAAGATCAACAAACGTCAATATAGTGCCCCTTAGAGGTTAACCCAGGATTTTATGGGGAGGGAATAACTGAGAAATTATTTCCATCAGTTTTGATCTCTCATTCTACCTCATCAAGACCCTTGTTCTTTATTATCTATCTGTATTGTTCTTTCCCTGCAACTGCAACACTACATTCTGGTTTCCTCACCTTTTATAATACCCCAATGTATTTATCTGTGGAATTATCTGTCTGGGTGCCATGTAAAGGTTTTACACTATATCTCCATTCATGTGACAATAATAAACCAACTAGATAAAACCTTCTGGAAATATTGCAGCATAATAGGCATTGACTGAATGAGGAGCTGAAAGAAATTGGCCTTGATTAAAATGAAGAGAGGAGAAAGGGCAGCAGACTGGTGGAATGTGCCTCTCAGCTCCAGCCCTGACCTCTAATACTGTCTGTGCGGAGCTTTCACGTTTTGCCAGGAACCATGTGGGTTACCTCCGGATGCTCCAGTCTCCTCCTACTCCCCAATGACATGGAGGTCGGTAGTTTAAGTGTCCACTGTAAACTGTCAGTAGTTTACATGGGTGAACCAGCACAACATAAGAAATAGGAGCAGGAGTAGGGCCCATCTGGCCCATCGAGCCTGCCCCGCCATTCAATAAGATCATGGCTGACCCGGCCATGGACTCATCTCCACCTGCCTGCCTTTTCCCCATATCCCTTAATTCCCCTACAATGCAAAAACCTATCCAACCTTGTCTTAAATATATTTACCGAGGAAGCCTCCATGGCTTCATCAGGCAGAGAATTCCACAGATTCACCACTCTTTGGGAAAAACAGTTCCTCCTCATCTCCCTCCTAAATTTACTCCCCTGAATCTTGAGGCTACGTCCCCTAGTTCTAGTCTCACCCACCAGTGGAAACAACTTTCCTGCCTCTATTTTATCTATCCCTTTCATAATGTCAAATGTTTCTATAAGATCTGCTCTCATCTGAGCTGGGGGAGAAGTTCATGGAATGAGAGGAGGATAGGTTACTGACAAGATTAGTTGGGACACGGGATGATTTGGTGAAACAGCACAGATTCAATGGGGTGAACTGGCCTTTTTCTACATCATAAGAAAATATAAAATATATAAACTGATGAATCTGAGAGCTGAGAAATCCTAGAAACTAAAAACCAACATACGAAGTTTTGTAAGGTGGCTATGGAGACAGAAGATACATTGGTTGTCATCCCAAAAATTCCACACAATTTAAAACATTCCAGAGATTAGAATGTAACAAATATAATCCCACAGTTTAAGGAAGAAAGGAGAGCAAAATGGGAAACACAGAGCAGGTAAAATCCCCACTAAATTAATGCTAACGAACCTAACAACCCAAGGCGGCTATTCGTTCTTTGAATCTACTCTGTGATTTAATCACATGGTAGCATTAAGGGCTCAGACATCAGAAAGACCTATCAACATCAGTTTTGATTTTTGTTCAATTTGATATCCAGCCTCAACAATATTTCAGAAAGACAGATTTTTCTCTCCAGATTTCCGCTGCATTTTGTGTTAAGTGCGATCTGACAGCAGCTCTGAACCACCCTCACTCAATTTTAAAGTTATACCCCTTGGTCTATAACTCCCCACTCAAAAGAAAGTTTCTTCTTCAGAGCCCCTATCAAATCTTTTAATCATCTTAAACGTCCCTTAATATTCCATACAAGGGAATAAAACCATTTCAACCTGACTTCAGAACTTTGAGATCGCAGCTCAGATGGTGCCTTGTCCGTAAAATAATACAGGAGAATGTGATAAGTCTGGCTCTTTGTTATGAACAAGTACAGCACTATCAGCAGCTCTCAAAAACAGCAAAAGGCAGCACCAAAATCTGCTTAAAGCAATCCCAACATCAAATACAGAAGGATCTGATACCTACATCCACAGCAAACTCACTATGGGATCTCCTCAACAACATCTGGTCAACCCAAAACACTCTGGGAACATCAAACCTCTTGATAGGACAAGAACCTCTCTGGGTCCTCTCCTGGACTATTCGTGACCAGAGAGGAGCAAAACCCAGGAGATTCACTCACTGACCAAGTCACAACACCTCCAAGCAATCTGTCCATTACAGTCCAGCGACAATCACCCTAACTTAAACCTGCCGGTAACATGGCATTAGTTGCCGTTACAGCAGCAGAGTAGCGTGAAGTTCAGCATAACATTTACTACAGTGCCAGTGACAAGGGTTCAATAGACAACAGACAATAGGTGCAGGAGTAGGCCATTCGGCCCTTCGAGCCAGCAACACCATTCACTGTGATCATGGCTGATCATTCACAATCAGTATCCAGTTCCTGCCTTATCCCCACAACCTTTGATTCCGCTATCTTTAAGAGCTCTGTCCATCTCTTTCTTGAAAGTATCCAGAGACTTGGCCTCCACAGCCTTCTGGGGCAGAGCATTCCATATATCCACCACACTCTGGGTGAAAAAGTTTTTCCTCAACTCTGTTCTAAATGGCCTACCCCTTATTCTTAAACTGTGGCCTCTAGTTCTGGACTCACCCATCAGCGGGAACATGCTTCCTGCCTCCAGCGTGTCCAATCCCTTGATAATCTTATATGTTTCAATAAGATCCCCTCTCAGCCTTTAAATTCCAGAGTATACAAGCCCAGTCGCTCCAATCTTTCGACATATGACAGTCCCGCCATCCCGGGAATTAACCTTGTGAACCTACGCTGCACTCCCTCAATAGCAAAAATGTCGTTCCTCAAATTTGGAGACCAAAACTACACACAGTACTCCAGGTGTGGTTTCACCAGGGCCCTGTACAGCTGCAGAAGGACCTCTTTGCTCCTATACTCAATTCCCTTTGTTATGAAGGCCAGCATGCCACTAGCTTTCTTCACAGCCTGCTGTACTTGCATGCTTGCTTTCAGTGACTGATGTACAAGAATACCTAGATCTCGTTGTGCTTCCCCTTTTCCTAACTTGACTCCATTTAGATAATAATCTGCCTTCCTGTTCTTACCACCAAAGTGGATAACCTCACATTTATCCACATTAAACTGCATCTGCCATGCATCTGCCCACTCACCCAGCCTGTCCAAGTCACCCTGCATTCTCCTCACATTTCACACTGCCACCTAGCTTTGTGTCATCGGCAAATTTGCTATATTACTTTTAATTCCCTCATCTAAATCATTAATATATATTGTAAACAGCTGCGGTCCCAGCACTGAACCCTGCGGTACCCCACTGGTCACCGCCTGCCATTCCGAAAGGGACTTGTTAATCGCTACTCTTTGTTTTCTGTCAGCCAGCCAATTTTCAATCCATGTCAGTGCTCTGCCCCCAATACCATGTGCCCTAATTTTGCCCACTAATCTCCTATGTGGGACTTTATCAAAGGCTTTCTGAAAGTCCAGGTACCCTACATCCACTGGCTCTCCCTTGTCCATTTTCATAGTTACATCCTCAAAAAATTCCAGAAGATTAGTCAAGCACGATTTCCCCTTTGTAAATCCATGCTGACTCGGACCAATCCTGTTACTGCTATCCAGATGTGTCGTAATTTCATCTTTTATAATTGACTCCAGCATCTTTCCCACCACCGACGTCAGGCTAACCGGTCTATAATTCCCTGTTTTCTTTCTTCCTCCCTTCCTCCCTTCTTGAAGAGAGGGACAACATTAGCCACCCTCCAATCCACAGGAACTGATCCTGAATCTATAGAACATTGGAAAATGATTACCAATGCCTCCACGATTTCTAAAGCCACCTCCTTAAGTACCCTGGGATGCAGACCATCAGGTCCCGGGGACTTAGCAGCCTTAAGACCCAACAGCCTATCCAACACCATTTCCTGCTTAATATAAATTTCCTTCAATTCATTCATTACCCTAGGTCCTTTGGCCACTATTGTATCTGGGAGATTGTTTGTGTCTTCCCTAGTGAAGACAGATCCAAAGTACCTGTTCAACTCGTTTGCTATTTCCTTGTTCCCCATAATAAATTCACCCGCTTCTGTCTTCAAGGGCCCAATGTTGGTCTTAACTATTTTTTTCCCCTTTTCACATATCTAAAGAAGCTTTTACTATACTTACTCCCCTTAGGATCTTTCTTCCTCTTTGGAACGAACTGATCCTGCACCTTCCGCATTATTCCCAGAAACACTTGCCATTGCTGTTCCACTGTCATCCCTGCTAGGGTACTGTTCCATTGAACCTTGGCCAGCTTCTGCCTCATAGCACCATAGTTCCCGTCGCTGCCTGTAAGGAGTTTGGACGTTCTCTCCTTGATCACATGTGATTCCTCTGGGTACTCCAGTTTTCTCGCACATTCCAAAGACATGAGGGATGGTAGGTTAATTGGTCACATGCGTATAAATGAACGGTGCAGGCTAATTGGGACAAAAGGGCCTGTTACCAAGTTATCTCTAAATAAAATAGTAATAAATAACTACTTACAACACTTAAGCAAAGTAATATTAAGCAATATGGCGATGGAGATACCAGATGCTAGAACAATTCAATTCCTCTGAAGCCGAGTGATAGTATCCATGGAAACGCTCTCTAATTAGTTGATTCCTATGGAAGCCTTTTCCACGAGTTAGTATTTATAAGAACAACCCATGGCTTAGCTACCCTGCTGGAGTTTGAAGGAGTATCAGTCCGCTCTATCCCTGGCATCACAACCTGTGTGTAAAGGACTCAAACTACACCAATTTTGGCTGATAGTTTTCCTCCAGGAGTCAATATTATCTAAATATTTGCTGCACAATAATAGAACCTTTCATGCCATCGCCTGAATTTGCGCCCCACTCTCCATTGGGCAAAGTCTAACCTCATTGACTCAAACACAAACAAATATTGAAAAAGAGATTCTATCAACTTTGGGGTATCACAAAGCACTTCCCAACCGGGGAGGAAACGTCGACTCAGACCATGAGAGGCCTGCGTCGGGCATTTTCATGCCTTACAAGGCACAGGTTGAAAGTTTGTGTGGGGCACCACTCCTTGCACAGACATTAGAGCAATGTGTGGTTAAGTGCCTTGCTCAAGGACACAAACACGCTGCCACAGCTGAGGCTCGAACTATCAACCTTCATATCACTAGACGAACGCCTTAACCACTTGGCCACGTCCCAACCAATTACGCCTAATCACCAGCAGAGCAGTGGTGCGTCGGGCACGGGTGTTGCCTCCTGGCTCCAGTAGACCTGGGTTCACCCCAGATCTGCACATTCTCCCTTTGAGCAGGTGCTTTGATCTTCTGCCACATCCCATAGAGAGGTGGTTTGGTCGGATTCTTGGCCATTATAAACTGCCCCTAGTGTGTAGGTGAATGGTAGAAATATGGAGGAACTCAGGGAAAATATGGGTGGTCAATGGTTGGATTAACTGAGCCAAAGGGTCTCTGCCATAAGACCATAAGATATAGTAGCAGAAACACACTTTATATTTCTTTAGATATATAAAGTGTAAAAGAGAGGTGAGAGTAGATAGCAGACCACTGGAAAACTTTGCTGGAGAGGCAGTATTGAGGGACCAGGAAATGGCGGACAAACTAAATAGGCATTTTGCATTAGTCTTCACTGTGAAAGACACCAGCGGTATGCTAGAAGACAGAGTGTCAGGGGGCAGAAGTGAACAAAGTTGCCATTACTAGGGAGAAGGTACATGGTAAACTGAAAGGTCTGAAGGTAGATAAATCAACCTGGACCAGATGGTTCACTCAATGGTACTATCCTTTGGCCTTAACAGTCACATCTGACAGACACTGATTGCAATGTTTCAACAGTAAACCCGACTATCTTTCTATCACCGAAACATTACAATCCCCAAAGTATCAAAAAAAAACTAAACTAAACCAAAACCTGATCGAAACAAAACAAGGCTGGGCTAATATATTACATAGAATACAATCATTAATGTTGTCAACTCCGCTCCTCTATCCATACATTCTAGGTTAATAAAAAGGATTCAGAAAAGGTCAAGCTACATCAAATGAAAGTGTTGAATAAATGGCTTCCAGGTCTCTTCAAATTTAACCGAAAGATCAAAAATGACACTTCTAATTTTTTCTAAATTTAAACATGATATGGTTTTTGGTCTCTTTCCAATTCAATAAGATGGATCTTCTAGCCATTAATGTAACAAATGCAATTATCCGACAAGCTGAAGAGGATAAAGAGCTATGATCCATCATTGGTAAACCGAACATTTTCTTAGTTTTTTTTTGTTACTTTGGGGGTTCTTTTTCTTGTGATTTTTTTCCCTTTCGTCATGATTAACTATATGGAGAGTTTGGGAGGTCCAGTATACTTGTATTATCTATAGTTTTACTTGCATATGGCTATTATCAATAATGTAATTCCAATCTCTTTGTATTACTATTGTTACTATGTTTTGAACCTGAAAATCAATAAAAAGATTAAAAAAGGAAAAAGAAACACTACAATCAGCAGAGGTAAGTATGTGACTGCTAAGGCCAAAGGATAGTATGGATAGATTTGATTACCAAGCACAAAGCTTCCATAATCAGATGGTCTACACTCCAGGGTTCTGAAAGAGGTGATTGAAGAGATTGTGGAGGCATTAGTAATGATCTTCCATGAATCAATGGATTCTGGAATGGTACCAGAGGACTGGAAAATTGCAAATGTCACTCCAAAAGGGAGACAGGTAGAAGAAAGGAAACTATAGGCCAGTTAGTTTGACCTCAGTGGTTGAAAAGATGTTGCAGTCAATTGTTAAGGATGGGGTCTTGGGGTACTTGGAGGAACAAGATAAAATAGGCCAAAGTCAGCCTGGTTTCCTTAAGGGAAAATATTGCCTGACAAATTTGTTGGAAAATTTTGAGGGAATAACAAGCAGGATAGACAAAGGAGAATTGGTAGATGTTGTGCACTTGGATTTTCAGACGGCCTTTGACAAGGTAGCACACACGAAGCTGTTTAACAAGAGCCCATGGTATTACAGGAAAGGTACTAGAAGATTGGCTGACTGGCAGGAGGCAACAAATAGGAATAAAAGGAGCCTTTTCTAGTTGGCTGCCAATGACTAGCAGTGTTCCACAGGGGCCTGTGTTGGGATTGCTTCTATTTATGTTATATGTCAATTATTCGGATGATGGAATTCATAGCTTTGTGGCCAGGTTTGTAGACAATATGATGATAGGTAGAGGGGCAGGTAGTTTTGAGGAAGTAGCAGGGCTACAGAAAGACTTGGGCAGATTAGAATAGGCAAATAAGTGGCATAGTGTCGGGAAGTGTATGATCATGCACTTTGGCAGAAAAAATGAAAGGGTAGACTACTTTCTAAATGGAGAGAGAATTCAAAAATCTGAGGTGCAACGGGACTTTGGTTAACTTGCAGGTTGACTCAGAGGCGAGGAAAGCCAATGCAACGTTAGCATTCATTTCAAAAGGACTACTATATAAAAGCAAGGATGTAATGTTGAGGCTTTATACAGTACTGGTGAGGCCTCACTTGGAGTACTCTAAGCAGTTTTGGGCTCCTTATTTAAGAAAGGATGTGGTGACACTGGAGAGGGTTCAAAGGAGATTTACAAAATGATACTGGGATTGAAAAGCTTATAATATGAGGAGTGCTTATTGGCTCTGGGCCTGTATTCACTGGAATTCAGAAGAATGAGGGGGGGATCTCATTGAAGCTTATTAAATGTTGCCAGAGATTAGTGAATCTGTGGAATTCATTGCCACAGGCAACTGTGGAAACCAAGTTTTATGTATATTTAAGGCAGAGTTTGATAGATTCTTGATTAGTCATGACATGAACGGTTACGGAGAGAAGGCAGGAGACTGGGGCTGAGGATGACACGATGAAATGCCGGGGCAGACTCAATGGACCAAATATCCTAAGATATTTGCTCCTACGTCTTATGGTCTTATCGCCTATTTAGGCCATTCGGCCTATTGAGTTTGCTCCACCATTCGATCATGGCTGATTTATTTTCTCTCTTCAACCCTATTCTTCCGCCTTCTCTCTTTAGACTTTGAAACCTTACTAATCAAGAACCTATCAACCTCTGCTTTAAATATAACCAAAGACCTGGCCCCCACAACCGTCTGTTCACAGATCCGTCTCCCTCTGGCTAAAGAAATTCCTTCTCATCTCTGTTCTAAAGGGACATTCTTCGAAGCTGAAGTTGTGCCCTCCGGTTTCAGATTCCCCCACTATTTGACACATTCTCTCCACATCAGCTCTATCCTGCTGTATCTTGCTGCAACTCAAATGAGTTCAGTCACTGCTGCATTATAGGAATTTATCACACTGAATGACTTTTACATGCTGACATTGTACAGCAACCTACTTTCCCAGTGTCAATCCATTTACTTTTGTTACGACTTGCCATCATGTTTCTAACGCGATTACAAAGTCAAACACTGCAAACCTTATCATTTCATTTGTTTCAAATAAATCTTTGACATGGTGCAAGCATTCCGTCTGAAGGCTTGTGAATAAGCATTACCATGAACAGAAACAGGCAAGTGGGCGCACTTTGGCAATCAAACGATTTGCAGGAAGCAAGATTGGAATAGGAAATGGGCGCCACGGGTAGCGTTGTGGTCAGCGCAACACCATTACTGCTCAGCGCATTCCAGAGTTTGGAATTCAATTCCAGCGCCGTCTGTAAGGAGTTTGTACACTTTCCCCGCGAACCACGTGGCTTTCTTCCAGGTGCTCCTCCCACTGTCCAAAATAGTTTCGGTTAGTGGATTAATTGGTCATTATAAATTGCCCTGTGATTAGGCTGGTATTAAACCAATGGGTTGCTGGGTACTGCAGCTTCACAGGCCAGAGGGGCCTGTTTCACACTGTCTCCCTAAATAAATAAATAGCTGTTGTTTCCGGGTTGTAATGCAGACAAGCAGGGTGATATTAATAGCTTGTAATGTAATATCATGATCTACAAGAGTTAAGTTGGTGGACTCTTACCAATTATAGTTACTGCTGTTAAATGGGATGGAATGATGCAAGGGTTTGTACTGGACAGGCAGAAAGCTTTACAGTATTGCAGTGTTCCAGTTGGCACTGTGACTGTTAAATACACCACGGCAGCATTCAGTGCTATGTTGCACTGATAGCCAGTTTCTGGCCAATTACTTCTGACACCAGGGAATAGGGAATTAAGTGGAAACAGAAGTCTCTCCATCTCTCAGGGCCTGAGAGAGTTCATGGAGACAATACATTGTTCACTCACGACTCAGCAATCAGGCAATGTCCCTGTGTAAATACAACTCAAAGAATCCAGATCAGCAGGCGTACAGCAACTCATTCCATCCTTCCAAATGAATCCTACTGGAACGTCGATGTCGTGGAACGCACCGAGAGAGGAAATCCACATTAAACAGGTTACGATTTTTGGCAAGGTCCTTGCACCAAATATGGCTTCAGCAAAGTACATTTCCTTCAATACACTTCAAAACAACCAGCAATGTTGAAGAATTTGACCAAAAGGTCAGTCAACGCAGATGACCCTGCCACTAACCAAAACACAGCTAAATGACAAGGAGAGACCACATGTGACCTAGTTTAAAGGTGCCCTCCGAGACTGTAGCTGTGCCCTGATATGTTAAAGACCATACTTCAGTCTGAATTGCTTCTCCTCATTAAACCTCTGAAGATCTCACAGCTCCCCTCTTGTCCACTTCAAAAGCTGTTACACCAAGCAATCTGACACGAGCTCAATAATGCTCCAATTTTCTAAGATTAGAGTAGCATGTTTTAAATTACAGGCAATTACTCCACAAAGCTAAGACCATTCTTGGTTCTTTTCTTGCCTGAAAACCTATGCAAAGGCAGAAGCTACATGTTTGCACTCTCCGCCACGTGTGGAACTGCCTTCGTAAAGGTCAGGTAAAACACCAGGAAAGCACCTTCCTACCTCAGTCAAACACAAACTACAGAAACTGGAGGGTACAGGATTGTACAAAAACAGGCTTCCTGTCTGATTTAAATGGCACAAGACCAGAGGAGAGCTTGGGATTGGCTAAGAAACAAAAGAAAAGAATCTAAAGCCACACTGCTCTGATGCAACCAGTCTAAACTGTTAGGTCAAACAAAGTAAAACTATGTAGATGTCACCATATACTGCCTTCGGATTCATCAACTTACATTTACAGGAAAATAAAACAGGAAAATAAAAACATACAGCTTATGAAAAGCCATACATAAACAAAGACTGAAAAACAAATGTGCAATAAAAACTCTTTTAAATTGTGCAAATAAAGAAAAACACTGGGAACATGAGTTATGGAGTCCTTGAAAGTGAGTCTGTAGGTTATATAATTGGTTCAGAGCAGACTGGGTAAAGTGGAGGACTGACAGGAGACCATAAACTTGCATTTGTAAAGCTACTGAACATCCAATAAAACCATGCCCCAGGTGTTTTCACAGTCACATCCCTCCCATGTAAATCCCACTCCAACACCTCCTTCTCCCCCACAATCCCTCCAGATCTTCCAAACTACAGAGCGTTCGTGTCCATCACCTTACCCACGTCATGGTATCTCACCCATCCCACCACTGAGAATTCAGAACTCGCTGAAGAGGTCACTTCAACAAAAAGAAAAATCGCCCAGTCTCATTCAGTGATGATTGAGCCCAGTTTTAGAATCTCCAGCCACAGTAAGCAGCCTTCCAACATCTGCCCTGTCAAACCCCAAAACTTACTGTGCTTTGGATGAATTTCCACTTTTGTTTTGGAGGCCCGGGGAAAGTAGACGTGTCACAAAGTTAGCATCTGATTGGAGGAAATTTCCCTTCACCCAGCACTTGATATTGGACAATTTAGAGGCGATGGAGCAGTCAAGAAGGGCAATAAAATGTAGCAGAGTCTCAGTAGCATAAGCAGTGAATCTGATGTGTTTGAGTCCCCAGGTCACCCAAGGGCAGCAAGAGTTAGTTCCTTTGCCCAGGGTGCGCTGTCAAGGTTACACTTCGTTACGTCTGGTTGAGGGACAGGTAAGCGAACAAGAATCCCTGATCATTATCTGCTGATGCTGCAGAGTGTGACTTGAAACTTGACTATAAGGGCATTGTTATTTCTCTTTTCTGTTTATCTAGTGATCACGAGTTCAATCCTGTCATCGTACCCTTGAGTGTTCAAATGCAGTTTTTAAAAATTAGAACTGTCTGATCAATGTAAAACTCCTCTGGGGCACTGATGTCCTGCCAGGAAGGAAGCATGCTGGTGTGGTCGATGTGATTCTGTCCCAAAGTGACTCCCCTCTGAAATGACACAACAAACCCCCCAACTTATTTTTCATTGGCTAATTATATCCCTCAGTGCAACCAGGTTTGACAGTAAATACACCCTTGCATCTAACTAGGCTAGCCGAAGACTGAACATGATTCAGTCAAGAGAAACATCTTTGGTCACTGCACAAGGAAGCCACGAAGAGGCAGATGTATGTTAATTACAGCTGGTTAAATCGTTCTCAACTCCTTTCTGGACACGCTACACAAAATAGTGAGTGATTCTGAAATTTCTGTTGCGTCCTAGCCCCTTCCCCACAACAGCAGTAAATGTCAGTTCGCCTCCCCAGGGACAACGAGGCCCCAAAATACTTATTACAGTAAATGCCGTGTACAATTTCCGTTCCAGTCTGTTAAGATTAGCTGTGGGGAAGCAGAGCTTTGCTTACTGGCGAGTAGTTGTGATCCCCAGGAGACTTCATCTGGACTGTGTTGCTACATTCACACAGATGAATGAAAGCCAAATCCATTCAAGATTCCAATACATTGGCCAACACAGATCGGCTGGGGGAAGCTTTACACCTTTCAGGCCCACTCACCTTCACCGATACGATCTGGGGGCAAGGGAAGTCCAAAACTGCTATAAGCGGACTCACCAAAGAGCTGTGGCGGAAAACAAGGGAGATTACTTAAGTTTGGGTTAGAAAAAAAGGCAGAAAAGGAACAGCAAATTTCAGAATGATGGCGCAGAAGAAATATATTACACCATGTGATCAAGAGTGTCAACAATTTCCTGAAAGTATAAGATACATTTCAAGATTTAGATCTTGCTTGCAGATGCAACAGATGAGGATTTATTCCAGGTTTGCCGGATTTAGTTTAATTCCACATTCTCTGCTGACAAACCTAAGCAAATCTGCTTCATGTTCAAATCTCTGCTGTCTATATTCAAATTCTCACAAAATCCAGTGAAGAACATAATAGCATAGGAAATCAGTGCATCAGTTGGTCACATCCCATCCTGTCTGCCTGCACTTGACTTGGTTCTTTCTCTCTCTTCCTGCTGGGGGGGGGGGAAGAGGGGGAAAGGGAGGAGAGGGGGAGGGGGAGGGGGAGAGAGAGAAGGGGGAGAGGGGGGGGAGAGAGGGGGGAGAGGGGGGGAGAGGGGGGAGAGGGGGAGAGAGGGGGAGAGAGGGGGAGAGAGGGGGAGAGAGGGGGAGAGAGGGGGAGAGAGGGGGAGAGAGGGGGAGAGAGGGGGAGAGAGGG
Source organism: Mobula birostris (assembly GCF_030028105.1). Classification (NCBI taxonomy): domain Eukaryota; kingdom Metazoa; phylum Chordata; class Chondrichthyes; order Myliobatiformes; family Myliobatidae; genus Mobula; species Mobula birostris. Next base: position 28,638,734 of record NC_092391.1, on the reverse strand, counting down.
GGAGAGGGGGAGAGAGGGGGAGAGAGGGGGAGAGGGGGAGAGGGGGAGAGGGGAGAGGGGGAGAGGGGGAGAGGGGGAGAGGGGGAGAGGGGGAGAGGGGGAGAGGGGGAGAGGGGGAGAGGGGAGAGGGGAGAGGGAGAGGGGAGAGGGGAGAGGGGAGAGGGGAGAGGGGAGAGGGGAGAGGGGAGAGGGGGGAGAGAGAGGGAGAGAGAGGGAGAGAGAGGGAGGGAGAGGGGAGAGAGGGGGGGAGAGGGGGGAGGGGGGGAGAGGGGGGAGGGGGGGAGAGGGGGAGGGGGGGAGAGGGGGGAGGGGGGGAGAGGGGGGAGGGGGGAGAGGGGAGGGGGGAGAGGGGGGAGAGGGGGGAGAGGGGGGAGAGGGGGGAGAGGGGGGAGAGGGGGGAGAGAGGGGGGAGAGAGGGGGGAGAGAGGGGGGAGAGAGGGGGGAGAGAGGGGGAGAGAAAGAAGGAAAAAGAAAGAAAAAGAAAAAGAAAAAGAAAGAAAGAAAGGAAAATTCAAGTAGAGGTAGAGGAGGCAGAGGTGTCTCGGGTTCCATGCCTCCCGATTTAAGAACCATTGGGCTCCTGGAACAGTTTGTGGGTGCGTTCACTCGCCTCAGTCCTGAACTGAGTCGAGAGCATGTGGACTCGTTCTCAGATCTCTCAGCTCATGATCTCAATATTATTTGCTTCCTTTTATATTTTCTGCATGACTTGCTCTCTTTTGCACTTTGGATGTTTGTCCGTCTCTGTTATATATGGTTTTCCACAGATGCTATTGTATTTATTTTCCTGTACAAGAAAATAAATCTTCAGGTTGTATATGGTATACATACTTGGATTATAAATTTACTTTGAACTTTGATTTTGTGACCCACACTATTCAAGGTCATGGCTTATCCTTCTCACCTTGGTGGCATTTTCCTGAACCGATCCCCTACCCCTCAAATCTCTTAATATCTAAAACCCTATCATTTGCTGCCTTCAATATGCTCAATGACTAGCCTTTACCACCCACATGGTGAGAGAAGTCCAACAATTTATACCGTATCAGTGAAGATCTCTCTTCCCATCTCATTTCTAAGCAAGGCACTCCTTATTCAGAGACTGTGATCTTTGTTCAAGATGTTGCAACCATCTGTATACCTCCTCTTCGAACAGTCCCTACCTTCAACCAGTCTCAATTTCCTGCTTCCTGCATTGAAACCTATTTCTCTCATAGCAATCTTTGAGCCATTCATGTGGTTTAGACTTTGACCGTCTGCTATTTTGCCTGTGGTACAAACTGAGCTTGGTAGCTTTCTGTTCCTACTGATATATTGGCACCATAGCTGGGTCAGCAGAACCTCCTTCTTGATCCTGCCTGCGTTAATGGTTCCAACGTGGAACACCATAACTGGATCTTTCCCCTCTCATTCAGAGTTCCCTCCAGCCGCAAGGAGATTGTCAAGCCTGGCCCAGGGCGGGCACCCCAGCCCTCTGGACTCACGCACGTGACTGCAGAGAGCGGCATCTATCATTCTATCTAATACGACATTCTGTGCCCCTACTGGGGTGCCATGACATGTGGTCAGCCTCTACTCCTCACTGCAGTCTCTGCTCTCACCTGCACAGGCTACAAAAACTGCAAACGTGATGGGCATTGAAAGGCCAAAGTTCATCCCAGGCCACCTCCTGGATCTGCACCGTGAACCCGTCTGTTAGAGATACACCTTCTTCAATTGCCGACGTATTTCACCAATGTGGTCACCACAGATCCAACGCTTTCCATCAACTTCCACAAAATAAGCCACAGTACATTCAATTAAAGTTCAAGGTTCAAAGTAAATTTATTATCAAAGTACAAATACAGTATGTCACGATATACAACTCTGAGATTCATTTTCTTGTGGGCACACTCAATAAATCCAATAACCAATATAAAATAAATGAAAGACCGCATCAACAGGCAGACAATTGTGCAGAAAACAATTAAATGTGGAAATACAAAAAGAACGAAAAAAGAAACAATAAGAAGAAGAAGAATGAATAAACAAGCAATAAATATCTAGAACGTGAGATGAAAAGTCCTTGAAAGTGAGTCCATAGGTTGTGGGAACATTTCAATGATGAGACAAGTGAGGTTGAGTGAAGTTATCCCTTTTGATTCAAGGGCCTGAAGATTGGGAGGTAATAACTGTTCCTGAACCTGGTGGTGTGAGTCCCAAGGCTCTTGTACCTTTTTTCTGATGGCAGCAAGAACAGAGCATGATCTGGGTGGCGGGGGACCCTGATGATGGATGCTGCATTCCTGTGCCAACCACCCATAAAGATGTGCCCAATGGTGGAGAGGGTTTTACCCATGATGGACTAGGCCATATCCACTACTTATCGGATTTTCCATTCAAGGACATTGGTGTTTCCACACCAGGCAGTGATGCAACCAGTCAATGTACTGTCCACCACACATCTACAGAGGGTTGTCAAGATTTTAGGTGTCATGCCAAATATTCACAAACTTCTAAGCAAGTAGAGGCACTGTTGTGCTTTCTTCATAAGTGTACTTAAGTGCCAGGCCCAGGACAGCTCCCCTGAAATGATAGCACTGAGGAATTTAAAGTTGCTGACCCTCTCCACCTCTGATCCTCTGATGAGGACTGGCTCATGGACCTCAGGCTCCCTCCTCCTGGAAACAATAACCACTCCTTGGGTCTTGTTGACGTTGAGTCATAGGTTGTTGTTATGGCACCACTCAGCAAGATTTCCTATCTCCCTCCTATATGCTGATTCATCACCAGGTTACCACAATTGATTTGGTCTACAATAGTGGTGTCATCAGCAATATTGAATATAGCTTGGAGCTGTGCTTAGCCACACAATCATAACTGTAAAGCAAGTAGAGCAGGGGTCTACACACATAGCCTTGTGGTGCACCAGTGTTGATAAGAGATCATGGAGGCGATGTCGTTGCCAATCCAATTAGTTGTGAGGGGATGTTGGTATTGAATGCTGAGCTGTAGTCAATGAAGAGCATCCTGATGTATGTATCTTTGCTCTCCAGATGTTCCAGGGTTAAGTAAAGAGCCAATGAGATGGCATCGGTTGTCAACCTGTTGCACCGGT